>NC_137581.1:57843358-62843358 GCF_963210335.1 Falco punctatus | reverse complement strand
TATTAAGAAAGCTTTCTCTTGTAACCAAATAATATCCCTTTAGCTGAAAACAAAAATTTACATCTTGTAACAGTCAAATGTCCACAGGCATGTTTTCCTATGTACTATCTGGAAATAGCTCTATTGGAAAATGGCAGTGTGGGTTAGATTCAGTATCTGAGATGCCATTTTCACTGATGGTGAACATAAGTGTAAATAAAAATACCTTTCTTAAAGTTTTGACAAAATATTATTTATGCATTTCCCACTGTCCAGCACAGGACATCAGGGATGGGTTCACTCTTTATTTTATTCATCACTATACCACTGATTGCCAGAGGCACCATTTCCTAGTAAGACAACTTCAGAAAGCTAATTATGGGTGATATGACAAAGACTAAACCCCTAGCAACTTGGATGCCTCCCCGGGGAAATAGTTATTTAGTACTATAGCAGACTATTCTGTGCTAATTGTCTTGGATCTAACTACAGTTAGAGGCAATGTGATGTTCGTGATTCCTGAAAAGTCATACTCTTTTTCCTCTTTCAGATTTTGTAGCTGGTTGATCTAAGACTCCTGTCTTATGGCTGTTTAGTGAAATCCCTTGCTGTTGTGGTCTCAGTCCAGCCAGCATTTGAAAATTGCTGCAGAATTAGCACCCTGGATGCTTTTAGAGTCAAGTAACACCAATCACTTGAAAAACTGTTCTTCTGACTTCCTTTGAAGACTCCTATCAGCACAGAAACAACTGTAGCTTAATCATCATTTTATTTGAAAAAGAAGAACACATATTTACTTTGATTACATTTTCCAGTTCCTGAAGGCCAGATCCTGTTCCCACTGGTGTCTGTGGCAAAACTCCCATTAACTTCAATGGCAACAAAAGCAGCCACTTAGTTTGCATAATCTGCAGAAAGTAAATATTTTAACATTTCTTATCTGTGATATTTAAGTAGCTAATAAAAATGTGCATCTAACACTGGTTCATATTTATTTAAGCTGGTAAAAAATTGACTTTCAAATAGGACAAAATATAGGACGAAAACATTCTGTAAATGAAGACTCAATAAATAAAGCAAATTTTTCCCTCTTTTCCTTTCCCATAGAAGAGCATACACTCTTTAATAATGTCACAGAAATATTGCTGTGAACTCTGAAAACAAATAAAATGTACTTATTATGGAGATAGAATGACACATAATGCCTTCAAGTCCTGAATTCTTCCACTATGACACATGCATATATATTTATGTAAGGAGAAGGTAAATTGACAAACTATTCGACTTCAGCATATTTCTGCAAAAGCCATCTCAGCCCAGTTGCTAATATGCTATTTATCCATTAAAGAATGTTGCTATAGTTACAATATCTATTGCAAAAATAGTCTGGTAATGTGAGAGAGTAGATGAAGAATGCAGAACAAACAAGCTTTCATATTTCTAGTGCTTGTATTTTTTTACTTGTACATGAAAGTTAAAAACTTGTAGTTAAAAACCATTTTACTGTTGGCTCTGTTTTGAATTAAAGCTTTAGAATAGTCCTTTGTACTCAGTGGACCTATTTTCCTCTACATCTGGTATTACAGGAGCTAATGTCTTTTACTCAAATAAAGACTCCAGTATAAGGGTTTAACTAAAATTTTCAGTATAGGAATTTTATGAGTGATTACATAGGAAAAGTAAAATGTCAAGATCTGACTTAGTCACCCTAGATCTCATCTGGAAAATCAGCAGGTGTAAACGCCATTTTTTACTGATAAACTGAGCAAAACTGCTATATTTCAGTCCAGAGCTACACCTTCACTGCGTTCCACATGAAAGCATACTAGAGCTGTTTGATCTCCCCACCCTAAACTAGCTTTGGTGATATCCTTTAACTGTATAGGAGAGTACCTACGCTGCAACCTGACTGCTTTGTCTTGTGGTAGTTTTGCACCAGAATTACAATGTGCAGCATAGCTATGTCTAAGCAATGTGTAGATAGATGCAGTGGTTTGCCAGACACTTGCTAACCTTAAAAACCTCTGCTGTCTAAAGGGTATTTTTTAAAAAAGGGAAAAATCCGAAAGCAATATGTCCTTTATTAGTAGAATACTAATAAAGTAGTTACATCAGTCTTAAACCCAATTTGATATCAAAGATGTTTTTCCTCTGTGAGGTTTTTTGCAGTCGTTCTGTTTATCAGGCAAAGAGAAGTGGTTGAGACAATGTTGCTCTCAAAGTAATCTTGAATACTTTGACCCTTCCCAGCTGAAGAGAGAAACTGGAAGGCATGTAGGTAACATCTCACTTGGATAACCTTAATAAAATTTAATCCAGACAAGTTTATGGTACTTTCTGTTGGAATGTGACCCATGTAAATAGGCATTGAGGGTATGTATACTGAGAGTTTTAAACACTAATGCTTATCACCCTACATAGTGAAGAAAAAAAAGTCCTAAAGTGAGGTTGTGTCTATGTTATCAGACGATTTAGCTACTCATTTCATCCCCTGGTGCTTGATCATAACACTGCACAAATGTCATTCCCACTATGGTCTCTGTCTTGGAAAGACCCAACTTAGTTCCCTCACAAATAAAGTCCAGGCTGGGTTTGTGTTCTCCTCAGGCTCCTACCACCGGGCACTAGGAACAAGAGTGTTGCACATCCAGGGCAAACGCTAGGCAGTGAGAATGCAGCAATCTGCTCTACAGAAGGACACGGTTGCTCTAGTTTCTAGAATACATGTTTCTTTGCAGCTCTTGTTTTAGAGATACAATCATTTGCTGGGGCAGATGCATTTAACAGTGTAGATTTAAGCTGTTGATTAGTCAGAATTTACTCTCTCAGGGCTAGAAGACTTATGCAGACTGCTACCTTAGCACCTGCACCTGCTCCTTTTGCCAGTAGTTGTATCTGAAGTTTGCTGTTGTGACTATCCCGAGGTACCGGCTCAGCTGAATGCAGTATCTTTTGCCCAGATCCTGCTCAAGCCTGGCTGAAATTCACAGGCCCCTGCCTGCATCACCAGAGATGCCCAAATCATAGAACTATGCCACATGAAATGGCTTTGGCAGAAAGAACAGCAGCTGCTCTCATTGGGAAATTAACTGGTTGTGCCTGTCTCTCATAGCTCTGTAGCCAGGGGATTTAGAGTGGAAGAAAGGAATTTTATGCCTTTGGTTTCTTATGCAGATGCCCTAACCGTGAAGCAGTGAACAAGCTGTAGGTGCATAAATGCTCCACCGCTGTTACGGAGGGTGTGTCCACCACGACCCTGAGACAGGGACACAGCAAGCCAGAAGCAGCATGGTTAGATCTCAAGACATGCATTTAACAGAGCCTGACATAATATATACATTTTAGCAGCGGGCTGTATAATGCAAAACACATAAGCAGACTTGAGGACAAGGCTTAGAACACAAACAGAGAATAAACAGCTTTGGAGGCATTTTGTGTAGGAGAAAACTTGTGTGCAGAAGGGGATGGACAGTTGTTTCCTCACTAGTAAAGATGTTGAAAGACACTGAAAGAATAGTATTGTGTAGGATGGTGAACCATTAGCCAAAGATGTTACTAAGTTTAAGTTTGTATTTGGCTCCAGGGACTGGAAAAGTTTGTTTTTATTTTATCTGAGGAAGTCAGCATAACCTATAACCCCCCAATTAATCAGTTAGCATGATCCTGTATTACCCTACTGCATTCACAGTTTAGATCATGCAATCCAGTTCTGTATTGGCATCCTTCAGCTATCCCCAGTGGAACTGAGGGACAGTCTGCTTAGCTTAAACACACTACTCTGCCAATATATCTGCACAGCTTTTGGAAATGATGCAGATGCCTCTGGATGGTACTGTATGGCTCTCCTCCACTGACCACTTTCTCCATTGTGCCCACTTTGTGGTATTTTGAAGTTGCTGGATGGAAGGAGAAAATTGTGTGATAAAGTGAAACCAGCTATGCATGCCCTTAGGTATCTGCTATTGGGGGACTGGTGGTGTGCGAGGTAAGTCTCTCCTCAGGTATGACAGCTTTTGTGTTCCCTCCCTTCAGTCTGAATTCATCGAAGTCAAATCAACAACAAACCCGAACGCTGGCACACCTCCGTTGTTGAGCTTTGCAGGCTGAACTTCAAGGCTCCTGTCAGGCTTTGTCCCCTGTATGACATCAACTAAATATATATGAATGTTCCCTCACCACCCACCTGTTGACTGCCTCACCTCCTACTAATCCAGAAACTACAAAAGGACACTTCGTTCTCTCTTGATATATTAGTCATTTATTATTAGTTTAACCTGTGCTTACAGCATTTCAACATATCTAAAACCCACATGCCAGAACTTCTAAGTAATTTCAAATTATTTTTTCCAAATAATAGCCAATGTTAGATGAAGTACTAACAATTCTGTCAGCTTCATATGCCATGTGTTCCTACATTAATTGATTACTTAATGTGAATAAAGCAATAAATGCCAATACAATAATTCCTCTCAAATCCTTATAATTCTTTTGTCCTAGTCAGATTTACAAGATTTTTCTTGTAGTATTTGCCGATCTTGACAGGGAAGCCTGTAAATGCAGTGAATGAAAAATACAAACCCCTCCTATTTTAATACAAAATTCTTTTATAAAAATATTGATACTATTTTTAATTATTCTGAATCACCTATTTCTTATGAACTGAATACACTCTACTGTTTCACATTAACATTCAGGAATTGTGACCTGTATTGTTTAAATGTTCTTAGTAGCTACTTATCTGCTTTAAATCTCAGATTTTCCCAAACCAGCAGGGTTTCATTATTATCACAGTCTACTATTTACATACTGCTTTATTATCACTGCCAGACCTCACCAGCTGTGTTTTCTCATTTGGCTCCTTTTCTTGATCTCCGGTTTCAGTACCATCTGAGGTGGAACCGAACTACCAGGAAGAGCTACTCTGCAAGCGGTTATGATGTCTGATATCTGGGCCTGAGGCACCTCTGACCACTGGTCAGCTCAGAGCCATCTTTCCATGCTTAGTACCTCTGACAGCTATTTCTCGCAGAAATGCCACTGTACTGTGGATGGCTACAAACCCCCCCTGGAGCGATGTGTATTAAACCTCCTCCACCTGAGAGGGTCTGTTTGGGAGAGAAGAAATATGTCCTTGCTCCTGCAGCAGATTGGTGGACTGCAGTGTTTCATCATTATCTAACAAAGACTGTATTCTGATGATAATCACTGTTGGAAAAACATGGGAAGTGGCCGAAAAGAGATACTTATTGGGGGTCTGGGAAGTGTACTTCGAGATAGCTGGTGGCAGGAGAATGAACACAAATTACTCAAGAGGTAGATCTACATTAGGCACCTTTTACGTAGCAGTGTAGCCACAGACAAAGAGCCACTGGGTTAAAGAAAGTGAACAAAAAATTCATTGGAAACAACAGGAATTTATGTGCCTGACAGGAGATGGAAATCCTGGCTTTCTCTCAAAGCAATTTATCATACCAAAATGCACACTGCAACCCAGTCTTTTATGTGGATGAACTTCCTTCCCAGAGAGTCTGGGAAAAACTTTGCCTGTCCAACCACGCACAGGTTCTTGCTCCTTTATTGATACCATGTATTGCAAGTAACAAACAGCAGGCTGCTGTGCTAAGTAACTCCTATTCCCCGCTCCTGGGAGGAACAGTGGCAGCAGTGGCAGCTAGCACTGATGCTGCTAAGCTACTGTGTGACCCAGCTCATCTCCAGTCCCCATCCTTGAGCCTTCAGCCTTTGTTGTGCCAATGGGATAGCTGAGGGGCTGGTGCTATCTCCTGTGCTCAACTATTTCCAGAGCTGCAGTATTGGAACATGTGCTTTTTGGCTCTCAGCGCTATGATGATTCTGGCGCACTGCTAATAGTGTTAGAAAGTAGTCTCACATGCTGCCTTTCCCTTCAGCTCAAGAAGCATTTAATTATACTGTTTAACAAGCTTGAAGAAAAGTATTTAGGAACAGTCAGAGAAATTAAGCTTATATTACAGAAAACAGGCAGAAATAAAAATGAAAAGCTAATGCTTGAAAGCTTCCTGAAATCAGAACAGGCTATCTATGTACTTTACTTCCATTCCTCTAAAAGGGGTAAGAAGAATAGAAAAAAAAGATTTCCAATCTATGAACATGTAGTTTTCCATTTGGCTGCTGTCATTAGTTTCCTGCAGACCAATAGAGCCTTTTGTTTGTTTATGAGAGCTAAGTAAAAAAGGTATTTGAACATTGGCATACGGATAGACTAGGGTTTACACCATCCTTTCAGACAAGTGTTCACACTAACATCCTCCCAAATCTTTTCAAATATATCTATTATTTAAATATAGAGCAATTCATCCTTTAGTGGTTGGATCCTTGAGGAATCCACCTAGTGATTTTCATTAGGTGGTCTCTTCTGTTGCCCATGTAACCAATCATCCTTGCTGGCATTCATTCTGCATCAGGTCCCTGACGCTAGCTGTTCCCTCCAAGAGTCCGAGACCTACTGCAGAGGTATAAAGGTTTACTTCTATCCAGCAACAGCCAGTGACAAGGTTGTTTTCTGACCCTTCAGAAACTGTAACTAACTCATGGGGATCTGTTTATACCTTGACCTCATTGTGAATTTATTTTCAATTGTATCTAAAACAGTTCACCACATAGCATTATTGCTAAGTTTACCTGTGGGTGTGGTAATTAAACATCTATACGGCACTGCAATTCTTTTTGTAAGGATACTAAAAGGTTGAGAAAACAGGTGATACTGGGCTTCTGAGTCCAATGAAAGGTTGGAGATTTCCCTGTCTATCCTATCATGGCTGTGTGGGCTACAAGTCTCTGATTTTTCTGGTAAATGATTTTATGAGATTAAAACTGCCATTGGTTTTTGAGTCATTGTGTTACAACAGCACTGCAATTTAGCAGGAATTTGCAATTGCCATGAAAGTGTGGGAGCATCAGGAAGATCAGAACAAAGGCGGATTTGGAATAGACTGAGGATATAAAAATCTATTAAAGACCTCTCTCTTTTTTCCTTCAAGTGAAAAATCAATAAAGTGGTATAAGCCAGATAGCATGAAATGTATAACTCCTAGACCTCCAATTTATGCAGAAAGTGACCTTGACCTATTCTGCAATTTCCTACATTAATTTATTATGTATCTCTCCTAAGCATATCACTACAAACCACAATGAAAAACAAAACTTAAGAGCTGGATGTGTTTCCTTTCTTTTGAAGAAGCAGACTTAGCATGGAGTAAAAGAACTTAAGTTATTGTTTACAGCAAAGGGGGGAATATATTTTTTTACTATTACAGTCTGACTAAAAAATGATTTATTATCTAGAAGCTAGCTGCAGAATACATTTAAGAATCATACCACTCTGAACTTTGTGAAATGTTATTGCTGTCTGTACTTTTCTACTTCTAGCCTCACACTGCTTTCTGTGATATTTTCATGAGTATATAATCATAATGAAAACAGGAAAAAGACAATGTGAAAACAGTTTTCCAACCACATTTAGTTCTTCTAAAAGAACTAAATGCCCACATTATCAGTTGTAGATCAGTTTATTGTATAAACTGCAATCAGAGGAAGATAATAACTTCCTCTTATATTGGCCAGGTAAGATACAAAAGTTAACTGTGCAATTCAGGCTATACAGTGGGCAGTCAGTTGAGTTTTGAAGTAGACCTCATTGCTTCAGTGCCATTTATAATGAGGAGGCTTTGAATGAACGCATGAGGAAAAAACTAGGAAGTTCTGTTTTATAGAATCATAAAATGGTTTGGGCTGGAAAGGATCTTAAAGTTTCAACCCCCCACCATCGACAGGGACACCTTCCACTAAACCAGGCTGCTCAAAGCCCCTTCCAGCCTGGCCTTGAACACTGCCAGGGACGGGGCATCCACAACTGCTCTGGGCAACCTACTCCAGTGTCTCATCACCCTTATCATAAAACATGTCTTCCTTCTGTCCAGTCTAAGCCTACCCTCTTTCAGTTTAAAACCATTACCACTAGTTCTATCACTACCCTCCCTGATAAAGAGTCCCCCCCCACTTTCTTGTAGGCCCTCTTTAGGTACTGTAAGACCTATAAGGTGTCCCCAGAGACTTCCCTTGTCTAAGCTAAACAATCCCAGCTCTCTCAGACTGTCCTCATAGGGGAGGTGCTCCAGCCCTCTAATCATCTTCATAGCCCTTCTCTGGACTCACTCGAACAGGTCCATGTCTTTCTTATGATGGAGGTCCCAGAGCTGAATGCAGTGCTCCAAGTGGGGTCTCATGAGAGCAGAGAAGAGGGGGAGAATCACCTCCCTCGACTTGCTGCAATGCTTCTTTTGATGTAGCCCAGGATATGGTTGGTTTTCTGGGCTGCGAGCATGTATCGCCGGCTCATATTCAGTTTTTCATTCACCAATACCCTCAAGTCCTTCTCACAGGGCTGCTTTCAATCCACTCATCATGTAGCTTGTATCCATGCTTGGGATTGCCCTGACCCAAGTGCAGGACCTTGCACTTGGCCTTGTTGAACTTCATGGGGCTTGCACTGTTTCTCATACTTCCAGGCAAACCTTTTCTATGCTGTCTAAAACTCATCTAATGCCCAGGCAGTAGTCCATTGCTTTCCTTTCTAGGGCTGATTTAGCCCTTTGAGTGCCTCTTTTCCTGAGGATCTACCTTAATTTGCCCATTTTGGGCTGGTGAGTCCTGTCTTGTCAGTGACATTATTGTGGGCCAGATTTACCCAGCAATGTACCCTTTTTTTAATGAGGAACACTCCAGGTGACTGAAGTCATCAGGAGGTACCACCTTTTTCAAGTGTTACTTGAACACAGGACAAAAACCAAGAGGAGGCAATGATTTAAACCTATTCTTATTCACAGCCAAACTTCCATAGCCACTGGGAAAAGGCCATTGGTGATTTTTCTTTTTAGTTGCAAACCTGCCGGAACAGTGGCCAAGCTTCAAGAGAAGAGCTAAAAATAATTTTCATCCAGTACAAGCTCTTCACCAACAGAAAAAGCAGATGCCTGACAATGGGCTGGACCACCCCCTTGAGCTCCCTGAGTTGCCTGTGCAGATGGTACCAAGGATATGCTGAGGTGTCCACACTGTCGCTCTGCTGGTTTCCACCTCTCCCTTTTGACAGACCAGAGAATCTAGGCAGTTCTGTTCAGGCAGATTAGATGCTTCCTCACCCTCCCCTCCAATATCCACCCTCTCCCAGGGGCACCTGCCTGAGATGAGGCAATGACTAAATGAGGTTGCCTGGATTATCAGCCTGTTCAGGTTATTCTGCTAAATACATTGTCATGATCTTACAACAGCTCCAGTTCAATTTGAATATGAAAAAGTCTTGACACTATTGTGCCTGAGGGTGACAGAAGCTGATATTTATCAAACCCAAGTTTCTATTTTCAAGCATGAGCACTAAAAGTAACTGCTTGGGGTTTATTCTATAGCATTTCAATTTTTTCACCAAACTGAACAAGCAGGTAGTGTAAAACACAGGATACTTTTGCATGAAGAGCAACTACTTCCCAGAACAAGTTTTCAGAAGGAATTCAAAATCTCTAGTAAAGGGCATGTCCAAAAATAGTTGCCTGTTATCGATCCTCAGTGCTCTGCAGATGGGAAGCTGACAGGGAAAGTGTCCCCCTGTGTGGGTATGATGGGGTCTCAGATGCATGGGAGCAGAGCAATGTGAACTACAGCCAGCTTTGAATCTGTGCTGCATGAATACCCATCACTTCTTAAAATCCCCAAATCTGCTCGGCGATTTGCCCTCGATTTCAACAGGAGCAGGATCATGCTCTCTGAGGGCGCCTGAGAGCTGCTCTGCACCTCCTGTACAAAGCGAGCACATTCATACTGGGAGCCCTGTCACTCCTATTCACTGCCCGCTGCACTAAACCCCAGGGAAGTTGTTTCTGGGTCAGTGTCTTGTGCAGTTGTTCCAAAGTCCTGGTCAGGAGTACGGAAGGGACAGACTCAAGACTTTCCAACTGTTTTCCAATTCCCCACCTTTTGCATGCTGGTTGAAATCTAGCAGTTTTACCCCTCAACCCAGCCTTCTGCTGCAGTATTGATGGGTGCTCCCCTGGCATTTGGGGGATCTATAAATCACACACATCTTTCATTTTTTCTATTAAAATGTAACAAGCATGTGAAAAAGACGGCGTGTATTTTTGCCTGACCCAAATGGAGCTTCAGAAGAGCAGCATCAGGCCCACACGGCTTACATTTTCATGCCAGCAGAACGAACGTCAAAACCCAGTTTTCTTCCAAGCTAACCACATGCAAAAGCAGGGCTGCTTCGGCTGGCTGGAAACAACAGGTATAAATAACCTCCTGTGCCCTACAAAGCAAGAGCCTGGAAAGGCTCCTTGGGTTGTTTTCTCCGCATCAGCCTATGAGCTCGGGGTGTTTTAATGCTCTGTTGATGCCACAGGAGCTGATAGAAGCAGGGACAGATTACACTGAGGAGGAGGTAAACAAGTTGTTTACAACTCAGCAGGACTGCAGCGTATCCTCCTTACATCGGCTGAAAGGCAATGAGAGCATTGGACACTGGGCTGCTGATGGGAAAGAATCCCTGGAGCTGCCAAGCTCTGGCTCCAGAAATGTCTGTGGGGCTTCAATAACAGGAAATCACGTGTGCTGTCATTATCAGCTGCTGAGCGAGACAGATGCACCCAGATCAATATCAGTGTCCAATATCAAAGAGCTATTGTGACGGTACCCAGCGTTTTGAACTCAGAAGAACAACAAAACTATTTTAAATGATTAGGGCTGGCATAAATCCCCTGACTCTCTTCTCTGTTTTGATTTTGTTTTTCCTTTCTGAGGCAGTGGATTCATCACCATTAAAGGAACTGAAAGTCCTCTCTGCCCAAAGTAACTTTGATCATTATTGATCTAATTAAACTCTGTTTGCTTAAGGTTGCAGTGGGAAAGGGCTGCAAATCAGCAATCTTCCTGATCTCTTGTAGTTGTAAAAAGGTATCTGTTCGCTCAGCTTGGGAATCAGCCTGCCCTTCAACACAGCTGAAACTGGAGTAAGCTTGCCTTACTGTACCACGTTTTATACTGTCTGCAATTCAGGAACAAAGCAAAACGTCTCCAGGGCTCTTGTTCCAAGCAGGGCTGGGGGAGTGGGGACATTCTGCACATAGGCAAGTGTCCTCCCTGCACTAACGTTAGAGCTGTGGGGGTCCGACTACCACTACTTGACACTGCTCATTTTTGCGATTGGCTTTTTGTTTCTTGTCATGTGTGTTGTCAAATAAAATACATTTGTAAACAAGCAATCCATTTTAGCTTTGTGCAAATTATAGACTGAGAGATGAACTCTGTTTTTATGTGGAAAATCTCTCTCCTGATATTTCAGCACCCCCACCCCCCTTTTTATTTAAACAGCTGGTAGGTTAAGATGTTTTTGAAGGATCTTTTTCTCTTGTGCCTTTAAAACCATTGCAAGCTGTTGCAGGTAATTCAGTAGTTTTCAGGCCTGGGATTTTGAAATCCACAGGTAGGAGGGAGCTTATTTCATAGCCCAAACAGAGATACTTTTGTTATGCAAGGACAGCCCCTCCAGCAGGATTTCTGGGATACTTTGGCCCCTCTGTTTTCAGATAGGGAAGAATCTGTGACACATGAGAAATGCACTGAGGTGAATCACACATTTCTTTCCCTTGCTTCAGCTTGGTGACTGCTGTGCTATTGGTACTTCAGAAAACAGCCAACAGCTAAAACAGATATTTGCCTTCTGCCAGTTCTGCTGGTGGCTCATCTGCTTGCATTACACCCTCTGGCTTGTAATTGCATCGCTGTGTGTTTGTGTGTGTAAACTGCTCACATAATATTACATATCCTGATAAAAACAGTGCATAAGGACGAGATGGTGCAGTCTGAATGCTGGCCTTTATACACATTTCTCTTAAGTGTAAGTCAGGTGCTTGAAGAGAGATAAGCAGCCTTACAGCAGGAGAAGGTCCAGCCTTGATTTTATTCTGGGCTGGTGAGTGGCATCAGACCGAGAGAGGTTTGCAGGTTTACAGTCCCTTCGGGTTTGTACCAGCGATCAGAGCATGAAGGACTGTCTCCTTCCAAGGTGAGGGAGACTCAGGGTGGCAGCAGGGTCTGAGACATGGGCCCCTCTCCTCCAACAGCTGAACCGCTCCTCCACTGCTTCTTAAGACTGTCTTCATTCACCTGCCTTTAAATCAGTCCCGCTTGGTTTTCCCAGACGGCTACAGCCGGTAAACTGGGGTGGGAAGGAGGGCTGTTGCTTCGTCTCCGGCCGAGGAGTCCCCCGCAAGGAAAGAGTTAAAGGGACCGGAGCTGAGGCCGGCAGCGCCTCCCGCCCCGCCGGGGACCCGCGGCCAGAGCCGGGGGGAAGCGGGGCCGCGCTCCCGCGGTAAGAGAGAGGGGTCCTTAATTCGTTTCCTGGGATCCCCGGAGGGATCTCCATAAATGCTGCAGAATAAACAAACACGGGAAATAATGAATGAGAGCGAAGCAGCAAGGCAACAAAGCCGGGCAGCAGCCCGCTGTCGGTAGTAAACAAGCGCACACGCCGCGCACGGCGGGCCGGGGGTGCAGCCCCCAGCCCCGCTGCCTCACCGGGGGCGCAGCCTGCCCTGAATTCCTCCTTCCCGCTTGCTCCAAGCTGAGGCTGCGACGTGCTCGCTCACGTGCTCCGAATGAATGCATCGGTCTATTTTTACAGCTGTCTGACAGCCCTGGTTTCCTCTGGCAGATCCACCGCTAATACTATTACCTGGCAGAGGAGAAAAGAAACGAAGCTGCTAAAATAACCGTGCATCACTGAAATAGATGGAAAAGGCATATTAGGTCATGCAACGCATGGCCTGGCCAGCAAAGGTTGCTCCCTACAGAATAAATCCAAGTGCCCTGTAGATCGGCTTTATACTGATACATTAGACAGGGAGTCTAATACAGATGGCTCTTTTTCAGCCCAAGTTTTGGTGCTGGTTTTTTTTCCATCATGAGAAGCCTTGAGCAAAGTCATAGTATGAACTGGCACAGCTTCTGTAGTAACTGTTGACCCCAGGCAAAACTTAGTCCCTTTTCCTTTGTTCCTCTTCTGACTGTTTTTATGACATAAAATCTTATTCTCTGCAATACAGAGGTGTTCTACAAGGTCACTTGCACAAAATGTAATAAAGCAAGCTTATTGTTTCCCAGAAAGATTATGTTTGAATTTCTCCTTCCTCTTCTTTTTATTTAAACTGCTGTCTGGTTCACTTTGGCAGGGTTCAACTGTGAAAGTCAAACAAGTCCTGACCTCCCTCTCACGATGTTGGGTTTCAGACTGTTAACATGTGTTTCAGCCTGTGAAGCAGATATTCCAGGGCTTCTCTGACCTTGTTTAAATGTTGTAATAACTGATGTTCATCAAGTGACCCAAACCATTCCCTGGGTGCTTAGATAATCAGGTATATCCAGGATGACCTTCAGTGTGTATCCTGCCCTGCTGACCATTTGTTCTCTTAACTCTTCATCTGGGAGCTTGGCGATCAGAAGGGAGCCAGCCAACCCCACCAAGAGGGAACACTCTCCAGTGTGCAGCCTAGCTGGAACCCCCTTGAACTGGTGAAAGAAAATTGGAGGGAACATGGAAAATAACAGTTGAAATCCTGGGATTGTCAAGACTCCTTGCACCTCAGCTGAGACAATTTCATGGCTGTGGTTATACATGCATTCCCAGATCTGACAGCATTTCCATGTTTCTAAGCCAGGGTATGTGCTCCGGCCATATCCTAACTCCTAATTCTGCACCCAAACCTGATCTGCACACTAGTGTTCTCCAGCCTGCTCCTGTGTGCCCATGGAAAAGAAACCTTGCAGGTGAGGGCCGGCCAGGGATGGTGGCACATTCCCCATGGCACTCATTCACCCCCATGGAGCATGAGTTTGCTAAGTGTAGATATGAGTCTTTCCTTCTATCCCTTCTGATCCGGTGGGAAGGCAAACAGATTACCTTAAATAATTGGCTCTTTAGAGCTGTTAGACTTCAAAACGGAATGCAGAAATAGGGCTTACAGGCTCAGGAACAGGTAGGAGGTAGTTTTAAGAAGTTGCTTCTTATCAGCTCTCAGCTATTGGTTTCTGTCTCCCAGCTGAGACAGTGCCTGACTGTGTCCTAATTTTGATATGATAAGACTGGGCCAAGCATGAAATCCAAAGGATGTGCAAAAGCCATCAAGAGAAGAGTCTGCAATTTATTTATTTATTTATTTACTTATCTATCTATTTATTTATTTATTTATTCATTTATTTATTTGTACAAGGGTTTTTAAACCTGTATCATCAGCAGAGGAAGGTGTTTTGAGGAAAGAGCATGAATAGATTACGAATTGCACACCTCTGCCATTTGAGATAAGGTGAACACCTTTTGTTGTTTGCAATTCAATGCTATAGTACCTATGACAGGCAGCAGAACATTTCTGATTTATTCTAAGAGAGCAATGGTACATATATGGTATAGGTAGCATGTTAGAGTGTTTATTTGTATGGTGAGTTTTGCAGTTCTGAAACAAAATAACTTTTTAAAAAATCTAATCAGGTTTGCAATAACCTGATGATTGAGCATATTTTACTATGGGGACAGACTATGAATTAAACATCTTTACAATTAGGTAAGGAACAGTACCCAAGAGACTAAATCTAAATGATAGTTCATAGTATAAGCCCTATGAAGTACCAAGAGAAGATGGGAGGGAAGCAACAACATTTGAAATGATCAAAGAGAACCAGAAGAAGATAGCATGGGGGTCCAGAAGTCAAGAATACTATAATGAAGCAACTACTGAAAGCAGTAAGGTGTTTGAATATGCAGGTGATTCCTTCAGCTGGAGGCATCTTGGGACACACAGATATCGAGGACACTGCTGCAGGTAGAAGACAGAAGCCAGGGTAGCCTGAACCCTATTAGGAGGTGAAGAGCAGAAGACCAAAGCAAGAACTGTGAACAGCAAGGAGAAGCCAGGACACCAGAGCATGCAGAGCAAGAAGAGAGAAAAAAGAGTTGAAGAGAGGGAAAGCAGTGACAGCAGGTCTATGCTGAACTTCTTAAAGAGAAATTACTAAGGTCCAATCAGAAAGAGAGCTAAGAATTAGAAGGCTGAGGAAGGCAAAGAAACTTACAGAGACTGGGACAAGGTAACGGGGGTTAGCTGCTACTGTTGTAGATGAAATGGCCAAACAGCATTGGTACAGCAGAAAAGGAAGCACAAAGGCACTTCTACAGAGGAAGCTTTCTGGTGCTGAACTTTTCCCAGACTTTTCCCAGTGGCTCAGCATTTGGCAGAGGAGGAAATTGAATATCACTGATATTTATTATTGGTTTTGTTCTGGATTTCACTTTCACTTAAAAAAATGAAAGAATGGTGCAGAGAAATGTATTTATATCTTTTTCAGCCACTATGTCTATCGAAAGTGCGACTATAGCCCTTTAAATTTCTGTTTGTAGCAGCACTCCAATGCCTCACATGGTCCTAAGTAGCTACTATGTAATGGCTTTTTACAGGCATCTGCTCAAACTGTATCCAATTAAAAAAATAAATCTGGGAACAAACTGTTCCTGGTTTCAGCTGGCTGGCAGGTATGAATTCTGCTTTCATAAAAGTCTTATTCCTGTTCTCAACTCTATTTATGGCTATCAGGCCAAGAAAACTATATCATGTAACTTTTAAGTCATAGCCATTGAATTTATCTAGTGTTGTCATCTGCAAATAGCATCAAGTCAGTAAAGAAAACAAGCTCAGAAACCTAAAACGTGGTGACATACTTTGTTATGAAACACTGCCAAGAGTTTTTGGGAGTTGCGTGTGTCACATTTCATTGGTTTTGGGGATAAATCTTATTGATTTTTTCCAAGGTTAACAGACTTCTTGTTTTCAGTAAACACAAAACAAATACAAAATCTCTGTCAGTGGTGATATACCTTCCACCTCATGAGATCTGGAAAAAAGCTTGCAAGCCTCCCTGGCTTAAGGCCTATTCAGCATGAGCACTATTAGCATCGGTGTAGAACGGTGCAAGGTGTGGAACTCTAATAACAGTATTATGGCAGAATTTTTGGCACCGTGTTGTGCATTTGCTCATAAATGTGCCACAGCACATTTTTACACTTGAACCTCCCTGTGGTTCCTGAGGGTAAACGCTGCTGGCAGTGCAGCAGCAGCAGCGGCACATGCAAGTGTTAGAATTTGCACTTGTAAAATTTATAGGGACCAACTGGTTTTGCAGGTGCACTGCCTAACACTTGTGTGCACCCAGTTGCTGGAGCAGAAAAAGCGCGCGCTGGGGGCTGGAATGCTGGTGGGGGACCGGGGAGCCGGTGCCCAGCCCGGGGCTGCCTCGAGGGGCCTGCCTTGAGAGGGAGAGCTCTTGGCTCTGTCCGTAAAACAGACCCTTATATGGCATCAAGTTTGGCACTCTGAGGTGTAGGTATATCTAAACACTGCACTTTCTTAAAAGGTTAGTCAGAAAAAGATGTGGATGCTTAGAAAACGTAGACATTTAGAATAGAAGCCTGGTCCGAGGTCTTTAGATAATGTAACTCATAATTACAAGTCAGACGCTTTTAATTGTCAGACATAATCTCCGGCTCTGTATTTACTACCCATCTGCTCAGAGGCTTGTACTTGCTACCAGATTTACTGGGGGAGAGAAGCAGGGAAGAACAGGAGTGGGAGAAGTGTTGGAAGGAAACAGGAGACGGTCCTGTGGCTGCTAGGATGCAGCAACCCCTGTCACTGTGCGGAGCTCCTTTCCCTCTTCAGGATGCAGATGCATGGGAGCATGGCTCCTTTTCAAGACCACAAGACAAAACTTTAAAAATTAGATACTGTGTCGTCCCTAATTAATTATCCTTCATTTTTTTAATGTTCTCAGAAGCATAGGTGAGTAAATGTTTATATACAATAATCCACACATTTCCATTTTTAATGATGACCGCTATTAATCATGGTGCAAATTAATCATTGATATAACAATATTCCAAAGCACTATTTCATTAGACTTTACTGGCTGGTGAGTTTGTTTCCATTTCTGCTCTGTTTTGCTAGTATTTTTTACCCATCATGGAATGGGTAAATCACTCACTGATTCCCCCTTTCAAAGGGTATTGGTGAGCATGGCTACATGTTATAAATATCTAATTATAAAATATTTTATTGTTGATTCTTAGAGCTGACTACATAATTTTACCCCTTCTATCAGTGCCAAATAAGCTGCATAGTGCTGATAGCCTTTAGGTATCAGAATTAAAGAATTTTTGGTTAGGTACACCTTGTTTGATGAGTTATACCTTACAGTTTCTGATAAGCCATGTATCAAAATCATATAGCATAAGAATACAGAGAAAGGCAGAAGTGCAATCATTTCAGATGCTTCTCTGCAAGACTGAACAGCTGAGGACACCAGCTATAACATACTAATTCTAATAGATCTGCATGAGAAAGAGCTACTTTAAGAATCATTGCAACTGAGCTTCCATGTGGAATATAGCTGTGAATACACTCATCCAAATCCAGGATATACAAACCCTGCTGCGTGGAATGCTTTGTCACTTGAACCTCTGTATGCTGCAGAGCCAGTTTGGGGGTGGGAATATGTTATCTCTTTACATTCTAAATAGATACTGAGCTACTGGGAAGCTGAGCATAATGACTCCTTTTGCAATCAGACAAACAACTTTGAAACAAAACCTGTCTCTCTCCCAGCCCACTCCGAGCTGCCCGTCTCAGTGCCCATAGTGGCAAAGAGGCAGAGCTGGGCATGGCTGTGCCCTGGCCCCCATGCTCCTGGCCCTCCCTCCGTGTAAACACCATGGGGTCGGAATGCCGCAGGAATTTGGGGTTGGGAGCCAGCCTCCAAGGGGAGCAGGAAGGAGCAGCTGCTTTGTGTGACGGGCTGTCATCCAGAGCTTACTTAGCTCATTTGAAGCCAGGGAACCTTCTAAGGCTACGGAGAGGCGCGAGGCTTGAGGGGAGCTGCCTCCTCGATGCTGGAAGCAGCCATGGATGCCACATGCTTGCAAGTAACACGATGCCGACACATCTCACGCTTGTCCTCGTGTGGGGAAAAGCAGACTCCAAACGCATATGGCCTCTGTTCCTCCTTCAGAATGCAACAATTCACATGCAGAAGCACCATGTGCTGCTAAACTCATGGTAATTTAATGTTTTTAAATCAATCTTAAAACTGTTATAAGTGCGTGGTGGTAACTCAAGTCCATGAGTTACCAGCTTAATTTGACACAAGAACCCAACCTAGGCTTTCATTTACACATTCATCCCCAAGTCAGCCATAAGGATTGAGTTGGTTTCTGGTGACCACGTTTTGCTCAGAGCACATTAATATACCCGTCGTTCCCAGCGATGTTCTGTGGACACCTCTATCCTCATATTCACCAACAGATAAGAACTGAAAATAACTTTCTAGCTGAGTGCCCATGAGGACAAGTCGGAAAACTGGTCCATAAATCAAGTTAATACTTTCACCTTCTTTGCAGATTTATCTCATTTTAAGATACCCTGTACTGTACAAAGACTTCCTTAAATCGATCAGCGAGAACATCATATTCCTTTGGGACAACAGCAAGTGTCTCATTGTTCCTTCACTACCGGTCTGTGTCATTTCATGAAAATGTAGTGTTAAATCTGAGTTTTCCTGAGCTCTATCACATAATGTTTGTCACACATTTGAGCTAAAGCTATGCACCTGCAAGCTCTACTTAAAATCAAGAGTTTTCTTTACCAAGGGAAAGTACAAGGAAGCCTATGTGACACACACGTTAACCTGAGAGAAATAAATCTGGCTAAATTGCACCAAACTGTCATTCTTTTGTTACCAAATATATTTTGTGCCTGAAAACAGACCTAATTGTCAGCACTCCCTAAGCACAGCAAATAACTCTTTAAATAGCCACTGATCTTCATACCATTAGTTCCCTGTTCTGAAAACTGAAATGCCCTTTAATTATCCAGCTGTAGGAACATATAAGATAGTACTAAATTTTGCTTAAGTACAGACTATTGCCAAAAAGGAAGCCAAAATACATAATTACGTTGGCATTAAAATTCTATAGCTGTGTGATATCAAACTGCACAATGGCTGGAACATTCTGTGAAGGGCAATGCTGTCTGGGTAATGTAGCAGAAACACTTATCTAATAGCATGCCCTCCTGTGCCCTCTGTCAGGGCGCCAGCACATTAGTCCTATTATCAGCCTGCAAATACTGGAGGCTTCCACATCGTGGCTGCTGCCAAAAGAAACAGTCTTCCCTGTTACAGGAGCAAATGTCTATGCACATAAACGAAACTGAAGAGTAATTAGATTACAGTATCTCCAACTGACCCCTGTGCCACAAAATATTTGGGCTTGCTTAATTTACATTAATAAAGATCCCACTATTTTTACAGCGCGTTTGGTTTAGTTCACAGGTCAGGCATTTTCCATAATACATTCTAAACGGACTATTTCAGTCAAGTAAGGAAGAAATATCAAGGTGGATGCTCGTAAAATAATCTTTAAAAACACTGTTTGAATTTCCCTTCCAATATATTATGTTTTGTTTTTTTTTCACATGGGTTTAGTATTTTATAGGTTCAGGGTTTGTGTTGGTTTGTTTGTTTTGACAATTTGAACTGAATAGGTAAAAAAAGTGAGAAACAATAACAAATACCTGTCCAACAACAAATCCATCAGAAAGTTATTTAATGTATTTAGGTCCTTCATTAGAAGCATATTGCAATAGTCTGTCATTGTGTGACAGGCACATTTGAAACAATTTCATTTAGTACAAGAAAAAGGGAACCGGACTTTTACATGGGATCTAAACCACACAAACCAACAAACAAACCAACAAATCCCAAAATTAAAAGAAATGTCTTGCTTTAATTATTTTAAATAAAACAAATTTCAGAATGCAGTTTTTAGAATAGATCTATCCATTTATCGATGAGCATTCTCATTAACATTGCAGAGTAAAAAACATCTGTTCATTGGAGCCCATGTAGTTGTATTAACTTGTATAAACAATCTCTGTACTATTAAGCCCATTATATCAAAAATAAATCAGTCAGTGATCAAAGAAGATAAGAGCTATAGGAAGGAAGTTTTCATATGGTTTAGATTTTGTGTTTATTAAATTCCAAAATATTTTCCTGAATATATACCTGTCATAATATTGATCCCTTCCTTCTTTTGGCTTAATTTAAATGACTCTTTCTAATTTTGAGAGTTTATAGGTGAGTAAAAACCAAAATATAATCCTGCTATTTTACTATTTTAGATTAAACGTTGCCGTTTGTGTAAGATATTTCTGTCCTACAAACTATTCTTGGAACCGCTTATCTGGAACTACTCATGGGAAAAATGGATTCTGCTGCAAATAAAAGCTGTCAGGTATCATTCTCTAAATTCCTGTCATTTGTCAGAGGTCCTACGGAGTGCACTGTTTGGGGCAAGAAAGCCTGGACTTGTGCAAAACATTTGACACTGTCTCATATGATATCTTTGTCTCTATTTTCTGACATGAATTTGACAGGTGGGCCACCCAGTGGATAAGGAATTGGCTGGATGATTGCACTTAAAGGGTTGGGGTCAATGGCAAATGTTAAAATAGCAAATGACAAGTGGTGTTCCTCGGGGGTCCGTACTGGAACTGGCACTATTCAACATCTTTGTTGGTGACATGGGCACTGGGATTGAGTGCACCCTCAGCAAGTTTGCCGACAATGCCAGGCTCAGTGGTGCAGTTGACACGTTGGAGGGAAGAGGCACCATCCAGAGGGATCTTAACAGGCTTGAGAGGTGGGCCTGTGTGAACCTCGTGAAGTCCAACAAGGCCAAGTGCAAGGTCCTGCATTTACATCATGTCAATCCCAAGCACAAATACAGGATGGGCAGAGAACAGGTTGAGAGCAGCCCTAAGGAGAAGGACTTGGGGTGGATGAGAAGATCAACATGAGCTGGCAATGTGCATTTGCAGTCCAGAAGGCCAAACGAATTCTGGGTTGCATCAAAAGAAGTGTGGCCAGCAGGTCAAGGGAGGTGATTCTCCCTCTTTTCTCTGCTCTCTTGAGACCCTACCTGGAGTACTGTGCTCATCTGGGTCCCCCAACAGAAGAAGGACACAGACCTGTTCAAGTGAGTCCAGAGGAGGGCCATGAAGATGATCAAAGGGCTGGAGCACCTCTAGTGTGAAGACAGGCTGAGAGAGTTGGGGTTGTTCAGCCTGGGGAAAAGAAAGCTCTGGGAGGACCTTATAGTGGCCTTCCAGTACCTACAGGGGGCCTACAAGAAAGCTGGAGAGGGAGTTTTTACAAGGGCATGTAGTGATAGGACAAGGGGGGTGGCTTTAAACTGAAAGGGGGTAGATTTAGATTAGAGATAAGGAAGAAATTCTTCACTATGAAAGCGGTGAGGCCCTGGAGCAGGTTGTCCAGAGCATTTGTGGGTGCCCCATCCCTGGCAGTGTTCAAGGCCAGGCTGGATGGAGCTTCGAGCAACCTGGTCTAGTGCAGGGTGTTCCTGTCCATGGCAGGGGGATTGGAACTAGATGATCTTTAAGGTCCTTTCCAACCCAAACCATTCTATGATTCTTGGGATATTTGATGGATTTATTTCAAAATAGCCAGGGATTCAGTGACTAATTTATTTAAAATGATAAATCCTCTTTCTGCAATTTTATGAAAAAATGCAATCAAAAATAGTGTAATATGATATTGCAACTTTTTACACACATAGTTATTTTGTGACTTTATTACAGTTCTTTTATACGGTTCTGAGTGTGTCATTATTGACAGTACAGGTTGCCAGTATTGCCTTGCATACATGTGGCTTCAAAGTGATGGAGAAACATATTTCTGACTTTTTTTCCCTAATCTGCTTCTATAGTGTGACCAAGCAGTGGGTATTGGAGAACACCTTATACTTCCTTTAAAATAAACTTCCTTTTTTTCAGTCACAGGAAGGACTAGTAAAGTAGCAGAAATAAGTTAGTGATAGTTATCAGACCTAACTATAATCCAATGGTCTAATAAAGAAAAGGAAAATGTGGTGGTTTACAGGTTAAGGGCAAACTCTTCCTTACCTGAGCAGCAGTGACTCTGGGGAAAGAAAGAAAAAAAACCAACAAAGCCACACATTTATTTGCATTTAGAATATGTACCATCAGCTCTCTTTCCTCTTCACAGAAATAATGCATCAGCACCAGATCAGCACCCCCAGTTAATCAGTGTCTCAGAAGAGTGTGCAAGCACCTCACTTTCTAACAAATAGTTCTGTGTACACTGCAAGGGGTGAAGCCTGATTTTCAGTGATTCCTGCTTGTAGTAAACTGATATTTTAGTTTCTTGTACAAAGGCTGAACTTTCAGCGCAGTTCTACATCCCCTTCCCTCTCAGTTTCATTATGCCTGGCTGCTTCCATACAACCTCCAGCACTTAATTTTCAGGACGTCTTGCCTTCCTTGCAATATATGCAACATCTTCTGGTATTTCCTATGCACACCACAATATCTGAACACTTGTTCCTTGTACATCCCAGTACAATAACTCTGACTTGCTGTCTCTGGAAAAAGACTGCTCAGCAGAAAACTCTAGAATTGATAAATTTGGTTTTGGTAGGATAGCAAGCTACAAGTGTGCTTTATTTATTTTCCCTTGGCAGAATAAAATGGTAGGGAGAAAGCTGAGGTCTTATTAAAGAAACTGGATACAATTAAAATTAATGGAGTTGTCCCTTATAGGGGGAGTGGGAGATTTGAGTTTAATTCCTTGTTCTGCTCCAGACATTCAGAACATCCTTCAACAAGTCATATAACATCAGTTTCCTGTATGAAATATGAGCATAGAAACAAGTTTATGTCTGCCATACTGCCAGTATTGCATGGCGTAACACAGTGATGACCATGGTGATGGGGGACATGTCAATGGAAGTGCATAAAGGGAGTGTAAGGTAAGCAGATTTGTATTATACGAGAGAAAAAAGAGAGTGATGATTTTATCTTCTCAAGAGGAACTGGGTTAATACTTACGAAAATCTATTTGAAAACAAATATGTGCAATCCTGTTCCATATAGACTACTGTTTTTTCTTTGCCGATGAATATTCATGCAATCACTTTTAATTCACCTGGAAAAGTACTTTTATTGGAAGACAGATGGAAATTCATGTTTGAATACGATATTTCTGAGCTAACAATGGAAAGCTGCACTCAGACTGTTCACCTAGACACCGTGTACTGCTCAGTTGTGTGAACTAAGGATGTGGATATTCTGAGATGAGAAAAAAACGCCAGTGGCTTTCAAAGAACCTCAGATACATCACCCAGCACAGGCAGGAGTGGCAAAGACAGGTGGTGTAACGTAACGACAATGCTGGTATAGTAGCAAACTCCCTGTCCCAGTGACACGTTTAGTGTGTTTCAGCCTCAAAAGGCAGCACTATCTGCCCTGCCCGTAGTGTGGGACAAAACCTGAGGAGAGGGATCAGTCTCAGAGCACAGCTGAAGGGGACATGGTGTGCTGAGGTCTTAACTGATCTTCACACTTCTGTGTCTCTCTGCCTGCAGGGTGAAATTGCGGCTAGCCCTGCATTATTAAAAGGCACAAGGTTCTGAATTCATCTTGTGTAATCCTGGGATTATCAAGGATGCCTAAATTAGGAATGGAGCCACTTCACACTCCCTCTGTGAGCCTCTCTAAGAGATACAGACACTGTTAGTAGGCAATTGGCATACATAGCTTTCTTTGCTGTATATTGTGTGGTGTTTTTGATAGACAGCCTCTTTTCATCTCACCCTTGCACAGTCCCCACTGAAGATGTCAGCTCTCGTACTGTCTCTTTTTGGCTGGTTTGAAAATTCTACCCTTTCTTCCACACCTGCCAAATCATAGTGCTTTCTCTGTGCTAACCAGACTCCCTAGTTTTCATTCTTGCAAACCCTACCCCTCAGTATGCAAAATCCTGAAACAGCCTCATGTCCTGCATATTCATTTCAATTTACCTACAAAAATGACCTATCTTGTAGTGTCCTGTATCTTACTGGTGTTTCTTCTGGTGTATTGTTTTGTCAAGCTCCACAGTTATATTCCCATCGGCAGGAATTACAACATTTATGCATGTCCCATCTTTGTTAAAGTAGCTAATGATGTGACCAATCACACAGCAAGACACGGGGATGCTGCAACTGAATGGTGAAGTGAGGAAAAATGCTCTGAGACCTGCATCTGCACAATAACATCCAGCTCAAATAAGTCCAGGGTTCTCATTTGTTAAGCAATTACTACAAATCCATAAAAATTATGATCAATGTTCACCGATAAACCATAAAAAGAGGCATACCTGATGACTTCAGAAAAATTAGTCTGGCCAGCTGCGATCTGAAGTGTCTAGCTGGGAAATCAAAGGTAATACTATGACCATTTATAATGTCTTGAGATTTGTATTTAGAAGCTGAAATTATGCAAATTCAAATGAGAGTTAATACGTGGGTTGTAACAGTGTGGATAATCAATCATGAGGACAATTTGCCTGTGGATATACCTACTTGTCCATCACTGCTTGTTCTCAAACTGGCCACAGACCTTTTTTTTTGAGAAATAAATCCTATAGTTCAAATCAGAATTTATGATTGAGGTAATTATGGATCATGCAATCTGTTTTATGTGGATGGCCAGACTAAATTATCATAATGATTTTTGCAGTCTGAAGAACTATTTTTGGATGTTTTTTCCCATTTTGTTTAAAAGACAGTTGTGTCTTGTCCAATAGGTGAGCCTACCAGAAATCGGAAAACGTGAAGGGGAGACTAAAAATGTCTCACATTTTCACTACTGAGCTACATTTCATTATAAAAATATATCCTCTGCACATTCCACAAATAATAAGATATTCTCAACAAATGGTTGTAATGTTGAAATACTTAAAAGACAATCAATAGAGAGTTTGTAAGATTTTTTTGGTGGCTTCTCAAACTACTGCCTGCAGGTCTGTGACTAGACTCTTATTACTTTGTTGCACTGTGCCGACTGAGTCTTGTAAATGTAAAATACTGCTTTCCCAATCTTTATCTTGGTTAACTATCTTTGATAACATAACATGATAATGATTTAATTTATATTGAAAATAAAGCTTAATACTACTCCACACAAAAAGGACAGGTAAAGGAATTTAAAAAAACCTATGTCTAAAATATCCATCAATGGCTTTCATTGTCTAACATTATTTTTATTAAATTCATAGTGTTTGAACTGGCAGAGTCTTACACATAGCAAGAAGCAATAACAGAAGTAACTTGTTTTTATTCAAGGACTTGAAATATATTAGCAAAATAATGAAAAGAGAAAAATGGTAACATGAGAGACATTTCAGTGCCTCCAGCCTTAGAACTGGAAGGTTTTTCCTGTAAATTGTCAGCTTTTTTTTTTTTTTTTTTTTTTTTTCCCCAGCTAACTGACATTATAATGTGTACCAATCACTGTTCCTAACATATTTTAATTATCTCTAAATTCCTACAGTTCCCTTTGTAAACTTGACATATGGAAGACAGTTTCCAATCTACATAGATTACCAGATACACTACTCAAATTTTTTTCTTTTATACTGGAAAGACCACAATGACATCTTATCTGGAGCTGGTATTTGATCTTCCAAGTACTTTCTACTTTAAAATTATTCACACAGAAGAATATTACACTTTTAAATCTTAAAAGTTTCTACATTATACCACTACCCAGAATGATCCAATGTGTTCTGGGCTAACGAAGGCTAGTCAATTTTGCTCAAACTGGCAGCGAAAAATCCAGCAACTTGAGTTTTAATTAATTTCATGAGAGATTGTTAAAGTTGACAGAACAACCTGGCATTCAATTTAAGAGTAGTTATTCCTATATTCTGTTAAAACAATTCTGTTCTCACCACTATCTAACTTAAAATTACAAACTTTGGACAAATAAATAACATTTGGGTTATTTATCTTTTATATTCATTGTAGGGTTTCTCTTACCAGGAAAAGTATAGCAGAAACATGTGAGTTTACTAGCCAAAAATCTGCAACAACTTTCCCGAAACAACATACATATTTTTTAAATTCATATGGAATACTGGGAGGTATATATGACATAGCTGTAATCAAACCAATCTTCATTCTAATACACACATATTTAAAATTTTTGTTTTTCCTTAATTCATTCATCCATTCAAAGTCCATCAGAAGCAAGGAAACTTGTTTGCTGTATGCAAGCAAGGAGAACACCTCTTTGTTTGCTTAAAACAGAGAAACATTGCAGAAACACCAAAATATTGCAACCAGGATACTTCTTGCGTAGCAATTAGACCTTTCTAACAAGACCTTTTTCATTGGAGCTTGCTTCTCTTTTGCCTCACAGAACATTTCAGGCCTTTTGACATAATATCCCCTTTTCTTCTTGAAAAGAAAACAGAAAAATATGTATCTTCCTTAACATTTTTAAAAATAAGTCTGATTTTAAGGTGAAAAAAATGTTTCAAACTAGAACGATATGAGGCTCTTGTCACTGGAAATATTCAAAGCTGTAAGCTGTAGGTGTGTTGACAAATGCCTACAGAATCATGACCTGATGTCATATATTACCTTCCCTTATTCAGGTAAATAGTTCTTATTAGTCACATGGAAAATAGTGGACTAAACCCTGAAGACATACTCCGTGCTTCACCAGTTGTCAGTCAGGCAAGCCTCCTGGGAAGTCGATGGAAGTTTCTCTGGGAAATGGCAGAGTAGAAGTTTATTAAGGCCCTTAAAATTGAAATATATTTATAAGATTTGCAGGATCAGGCCTCTAATTTAGCGTGAACTAAAAAGGTTGATGGAAAGTTGGTCATTCAAAAAGCTGTCGAAAGGCTGAGCCGGGGCATGCACAATTCCAGGCAGTGCCTGCCGTGTCTCTGGATGTTGTGGGAGTAGTGCAATGAAAAGTGACTAATGTAAATTGACAGAACACTTTGAAATGACACGTTGAGCTAGATTCACTGAAAGGATAATGGACAGATGGTTTTAATTTCCAGAAATTTAATGGCTATTTGACGTACTTTGTCATTAGTGATCTTGTTTAAAACTTTATTGAACAGTGATTATTTTTGTTTCCTGTTTTAACAGAACAATACCTCTGCTATCACTACAGGCAGCAAACCACACCCATTAAAACCACCTGCTTCTCAGCAGAATGACTGAAAGAATGATTCCTTGCATACAAAATGTTCATATTATCTTCGAGAAAGAAATTGTGTGAGGGGAGAATCGGTCTTTTTTTACTCCCTAGGTGTAAAACCAGGGAAAATGCATCCTGAAACCCATATCTGACAGTATGTTTACTTACCACTCTACAATAGCTGAATTTGATTCGTTCTTTGAATTGCTACTTTAAAGTTATTTTTAGAAGTAAGAAGTAAAATAAACATTCTATCTGTTCCTGAGGCCTTCTATTATGAAGTTTGACATATGAAAAGAAACTCTGTTTTCAAGTAGACCTCTGGAAGTTAGATAAAATGTTATAAAATGCTTCCTATTTCTTCCAAAATGATGACCCCTCCCAAAGACAAATCTAGCTATTCTTTTTCAACAAAGATTTGCATCCAAATTTGTGTAATTTTCTGTCTCAAATTTCAATTTTACAACAAAGTTCAATCTACTAGGTAGCAGAAATATAAATTTGTGTTATTTATTTCAGCTGGCTTGCAATTAATCACATACTCCCAAAACTCTTCTAAATTAATTTATATTTTTGGTCTCTATAGTTAATCTGCAGATTCTGCCGCCCTTACAAACTGTCAGAATATCAACTCCATTGCACACAGTGCAATCAGATTCAGAAGACAGCTAATGAAGGGTCTGTTTTTCATGAAGAAACAAAACCCCACTGCTTCTTTCAGGAATTAGAATCAGAATGGGCATGCGTACATGGTTTAAAGTATGAAATTACAGTTTCAGTGAGTAACCTGTAGTCCATTTTCAAAACATACAAAGATAATTTATTTGTACATTTTACAATATTCTATTAAAAATCTGGATATGATTTTATTAATGCCATTTGCTGATTTATGCTTTATTCATTATTTTGCAGGAATGCTAATACTGACTTATTTTTTTCTTTTTTTTTTTTCCTTGCAAAACCAATGCTGCTTTATTTGCTGCAGAAAGATAAGGTTGGTCCAGCCATGTAAGTTGATATTATGAGATCTTCGTGCTCTTACAAAGGCAGACAAGAATAAAAGTTCAAATTTGTGGCCTATTGACTCTGGCAGTGTCCTTTTAAAACATTATTGTTTACTGATGGGTTCACGTTATTGGGCACATTCCATTTTCATTACTTATAAATGGTACAAGGCTTATTTCGTTATTTATTTATGAAGATCCCATGTTGTTTTTCAAGTTAGTGAGTTTCCAGGTAAATTCTGGAGTGTCACGCAAAAGGGCAGACGATCAGCCCCACTTAGCCATCTCATTTTCTCTGAAATGCATCAAAGCCCCTCTTGGGTGTGTGGCTGCTGGCTGGCTGCTGGCAGGAAACCCTTGATGCTGTAAAACTTGCCTCTGTGCCTTTGCACTGGACACAGCTCCGGTTATCTGTGTTGGTGAGGGGAGGGGGAATAAGGCAGAACAGCAGATCCAGCTCATGTGGGCAGCTTTGGGTGGTCCTGAGGCTGCTTCAGTTTGTGGTGCAGAGAGAGCCAGGGGGTTGTGTGAATGGCTGCAGGGAAATCTTGGTCCTTTCCCACACCCAGCATGACTGTGGCTCCCAGGTCTTGAGCAGACTGCACCCACCTCCCTGCACCATGGAGGATGACGACACAGGAGCGCGCTTTCTGGGAAGGAAATCTTTCCTCCAGACCAAGACATGGTGTTCACATTGAGAGTGCTTGCCGTTAGTTCCCTGGGGTGGCTTTTAGGTGGCAGGTGGTGCAAAGCCCAGGCACGTCGAACTGGCAGCTGTGAGAACCAGGTGCAGGATTGGTCCCAGCTCTGCAGAGGCTTGGCATATCGCCACAAGGATATCCAGGCTCCTGAGGGGTTGAGGGGCAGGTGGCAAGTGTCAGCTGTCCCCTTGCCCTGCACTGCTGCAATTGTGGCCTGACATTGGCCTCACCTTTAGGAAGAGGCTAGCAACTTTCTGTTCCTGCTACCAGGTGTCAAGATGGCAAAACAATGCATCCAGGCAGAAAGTTAAAATATGCACTGGAAATACTCGTTAAAAAAGAAACAAAGTCTCCAGGTTTAATTTGAGGCATAAATCTGACAAAAAGGGCTTCCTGCTGCCTCGGCAGGTGCTATCAAGATTAGAATTTTCTCTAAGAGTAGAGACCCCTCTGGGTTAAAAACAGTCACACAATAAAGCTTGTCAGCATTATACTAACCTGATCACCTACATGACAGAAATCAGTCAGAGCTTGCTTGCCACTGTACCCGGCTGAAACCAAAATATCAGTGCAGAACAAAGATGTTTTTCAAAGCAAGGAAGAAAACATTAAAATAGAGAGCGTCATTGCTAATCTTAGAGGTTTGTAAGTGCCTCTTTTTCAGTTCCAGTAATTCTTATTTTCCTTAACGATTTGTCACGGCTGACAAGTCACCATTTCTATTTATAAAATTTAATTTTAAAATAGATTGCATCTATAAACAAACAAGAATTTTGATTCATTATTAGTACATAGATTAACTCCTTCAATTTTGCAGTCAAAGGCATATTTATTTCCTTCCACAGTGCTTTTATAAAGGCATAACAAGTCTCAGTCCTGGCATAGAGAGATCATCTCATACACCTCTTCAGTGGTGTCTCCAGTGAGGCTGGTAGGAAGGATGCCAAAGGAACTGCTGTTGTTTCCCTGCAGCATGACAAACTCTTCAACAGGAATAATTGGCTTGGGCCAAGAATCTGTTTCAGGTATACGGGAGAATTACTGACCCAAACTGGATTTGAACCAGCAGCCATATGATTTAAATAGGAGATGCAAATTGATCTCAAAATAACCTCAGCAATCTAAGCCAGGGAAGTGACAAAAGGAGGAATGCTTAGCATGGCAATAAATAAATAAATATCCTGTTTTAGAAAACAGACCTTGTCACAAGAACTGAACGCTCATGTATCACCTAGTATCTTAAGCTGAAGAGTATGTGCCTGCTGGTAAACACAAAGAAAACAGTAAGAGAAAACCTCTAATGAACCTTTGCTATAATAGTATGACCAAAATTACTGGAGTGAAAGGCACATCCTTTTTGTTGTTAGACTGATGAATACTGATTATGACAATGTCAAGGGTATCAATTTACATATTATGTTACAAAGAAAGACTAGCTGAGAAGGAGTACCAGCCTAACAGAATCAAGGCCCTTAGCTGAGTCCTCTTTCTAGTTTACATTTATATATACACACACACATATACATATATATTTGTCTATATAGATGGATCTATCTATTGACATGAACGTGTAGCTTGGGAGATGTGGCTTACTGTGTGTATACATTAGCAGTATCATGTATGACGTATCATATACCACATATATAATGTGTCGTATCTCCCAAGTTTAGCAAGTATTCATTGTGATCTTTAACAAAACAGTAGTTTCCCAGAAATGCTGCTTTGTTTTCTTCATAGAAAGTTAGGGTTTCTTGCAAAATTTACCTGCCAGATGGGTAAAATTCAGACTGTGGAAGTGGTCCCACATTCCAGCTAGACAAACAGAGTGGGTGAAAACCATGTCAGCTTGTTGCCTGCCTGTTTCCCTGCGCTTTCTGGAGCGTGCTGCTGAACACGCTATGTTAGCACCAGGTGTTCAAATAGCCTGTTGCTGAAAATTCAGGGGAGAAGAGATTTTTCTCACAGAAAGGGTTCAAAATGGCTTTTGAGAAGTAGGCTCTTTCCAGAACATCTGCTTGTGTGACAAGCGTTTTACCTGTACAAGAGGATATGTTCTGCTCCTGGAATCCAGTACTTAAATTATAAAGAAAATAATAACTTCAGCCCAAAGCACCATCCACTAATCTACTTGTTTATATCACAGGTAATGTGTAAGTGCTTTTCAGAGCTAATCCTGTCAGCCATAGCATAAATGTGAAGGCCAATAAGATTACTTGGAGATGAAGCATTTTAATAGCATCACACAGTCAGGAAGTAAACAGATTATGAAAGGCAGCAACTGGCATTGATTTTATTTTGCAGCTTGGCCCAAATGTCCTAGACTTGATGAGTCTTGTAATCAATCTTGTTTGAATTTCACATCAGATTTTATCTCATCCAGAGGATAAGGAAATGTGCAGTTTCAAAAATCAGAACATTAAAACACAAATGATGAGAGGGAAGAAAACCACCATATAAAACCCAGTAGTGAAATCCTCTTTGCTTGGCCTCAAAGGTACCGGACAGGGTTCAAAGGATGAATCTGTGAAACAGCTATGCAGGAGAGAATGGTGATGGTGTCTCCCTGGAAGCATGGGCTCTCCAGAGAGAAGTCAGATTCTGTAGGTGTGTTGCTAGACAGTCTCCAGGCTTCTCCATCTGCTGCTATCACTCTGGACCATTCTTGGTGAGGACTGCATTGTTCTGTCATGTTTTTAATATGAAGACATGCATCTAGAACAGAGATGCAAGCTTTAATTCTTCTGAAGGGAATCTCACTGCTGTAACAAAACTGCTTTGCAAATCAAACTGATAGAAAAGAACAATGAAGGATGTGGTCCTTCAAAACTGCATTGTTGCTTCAAATCGAAGCACTGATGTGGAGGAGGGAATTTGGCCTAAATTGCCAAGTCAGTGAAATTAATGCTCCGACTGTGAGCTGTGATGTCTTTCTGACAACCATCATGCTGTAAGAGCTGTTTTTCCTTGCTATAATACTATTGTGAGGGTTCTTTACAACCTGTGTAGAGACAAAGAAGTATTTATCTGCAAGTGTGACTTTTTTTGGAGGGCATGGGGAAAGACTAGACCAACAGACTTCATACTAGCTCTGCCACATAAACCTTGAATACAGTGGAAGAAAGCACCATGTTTCGTGAAGTTGTCTAGCAGGACTGAATTAACAAGAAATTCATATATGTTCTTTTCATAGAACAGAGCAGTTGACACATCTTTTTCCACAACATTTTTCTCCCCAAAGTGTTGAATCGTGTTCAGCATTTTGTCATAAACCACACAGAAAGTCTGTGTCTGAGATAAACTCATGCCTTTCTTCACGTGTAGTTACAACCCCATATTTCCACTGATGTTTGCAAATCCAGTAGATTTTAATACATTTTCAGTCTGTTCAATCTGAAACTCAACCCTTCCACTCTGTCCCTGCAGCTAGGTAATTTGCTTCTGTGATAATCAGCTTTTATGCCAAATTTATTTATGCCAAATCTGCCAGTGCACTCATTTTGTGCGGTTATACTTCCATTTCATACTTCCAGGCTAAATGAGAGGACAATTACATTCCCCTTAGGTTAAGAATAGCTGAAACAAAAGAAGCTACTGCTTAAGGGTGGGCAGGGACTAGCTAATGCAGTTCAACAAATAACCTTTGGTGTTCTGAAGTAAGAGGTATTGGTTGGACGTGAATGTGAAATATAAACAGCAGAAATAAGTTGAGTGCAGACAGAGAAATAGCAGCATGCTAGGAGGAAAGCAAGAAGGAGTACTGGGTGCTGGTGAGAGAGTCAGCACAGAGTGCAGAAACAGTGCAAAAGCAGTTCAATACACTCCTACTGATTTTGTTACAGAGTTTAGAGGGATTGGGCCATATGAACGTTTTCTGCCTATGCAAAGTATTGCATAAAACAAGTATCTGACTCCACCATTGGTTTCTCCTAACACAGGGAGCCCTGAAACACCGGCTAACTGCTGGGGACAGATAGACATTTCTGTATACAAATGTTCTTAGGTTGCCCTGTAAGTCACCACTGTTTGCAGAGGTTAAGCTCTGTCTCTCAGGCCACTCTCTCCTTTGAGGGAATGGCTCAGATTTGGCATCATTCAAATTCATAAAGCATTTCAAAGCATAGCTTCCACTGAAGCTTTAGCTCTTAATTTCATAAATGCCTTTGGGATTTTCAGCTTCCTCAAGTATCTGAATCAAAACATCTGTGTTTTTTGCAATGTACTACTTACCTTAAAAACTCTCCCAGATCTGGTGTATAAGTTACTATGCACAACCCCTACAAATTATTCTCAAACTTTACTTTTCCAATAGATGTGTAAAAAGAAAATGAATGTTATTTTTGTGGGGAGGAAGGGTGGAGGAACAAGGTAAATCTGCTAGGGAAGGAGTGGAAATCCAAAGCTATATGAACAAACATTTTTTTTCTGTGGATTTGTAGTAGATACGTACCATCTGAGGGTCTGACTTTGTGAAAAGGGATGGAATAAAGGAAAAGAGCCTTCCATACCTTTAGAGTTTTGCAGAAGTGTTTCTCTTTTAAAGCTTCACCAGACTATTTCATGATAGGGGTGTAGTATGATTGAGCCCTAAAGATCACTTCATTCTTTGTGAGAATCCTCAGGCAGGGAATATGTGACATGTTATACATGAATATATGAAGAAAAATACTTTGACTAACGATTATTTCATAAATAAGTGGTTTCAACTGATGTTCCACTGGTTGTTAATTTAGTATATGATTTAGCCTGGAGACTTTCTGGTGTTTGCCTTCCCTTCATAGTCATCTCTTGCACAAATTTTCTGCCAAGTGTGTCAGTTCTTCGATTCATCCCTTTGACCCTGTGACCTAAGCCATCGACCAAGAACTGCATTGCATGCAAATTGCAGCTGAGCATTGAAGGGTAAGGCAAGGGTTTTCTCTCCTACTCTGCCAGCTGCTCTGTGGGCCTGTGGCCACACCTGAGTGACCCAGTACCCTCTGTTGTAAACATTGATGGGGAAATTTGGGACAGACCCCTGGCAGCTGTAACTGTCATTGACATCTTGACTTTGGTGTTTTATCATTTCTCTACAAGGATTGTGAGTTTGTCCACTGAGGCAGATCAAAGCTGTAATTTTAGCACTGTGATTTTGTGGAAGATTTTCACCATCACTCCTCGATTTTCAAAACTAGTTTTGAAAACTGAATAGAAAAAGGAAAACAGCTCTGAAAAATTAGCCTCAAAATTCACTTTTTACTTCTCCCTTATTCTAATTCTGAGGAATTATGGCATCACTCATCTTACGCTTACTTTAAGGAAGGCATCCTTCTTTTGAATCTTTTAGAGATTCTTCTATCTGAAGTCTTACTTCCTCTCAGCAGCTTGTCTCCCCTACCATCTCTCTTCATCTTTTGGGAAAGGTTGTGGAAAAGCCTTTCCAGCTGACATGGACCCATATTAGCATCTGTGCACTCTAACAGCACAGGGCACCAGCTATTGTCCCTTCCCAGGAGCCTAAGCTGGTGCCATGGCACCCAAAAAAGTGGGTCAGAGATTTTATGCGTGTGTTAACCTGTTTGACAATGTCAAATGAGCTCTCAGCACTACTACAGAAAACTCGTCTCACTGTTTTCTTTTCCATAATGGAAAGCAGGGATAAGGTGGAAAACCTCCCCTGTAGTGTCCCGTTGCTGGCTGGAGGTTTCTTACTTGAATAGGTATTATCCAGTGACACCCGCTGACTAGTTTATTCCAGTTTATTCTGCTAAGCCTGTCTGGGTTGGTCTACTCAGCCCTCCTTCCCTCTGTGCTGAAGAACAATTCATCTGTTGTCATCTCTCAGCTCGAAACCTGCTTGCCTGTGCAGCCCACAGAAAGATGTTTAAGACTCATTCCAACACATTCATAATGACTTAAAGGGAAAAGAATGAGCAAATGCAAACTGTAATGTCTTCCAATCCACCATATTAATGGAGTAAAGATTGAAGTCTCCAAAATTAAAAACAGATAGGTAGCCACAGTACTATTAACCACTTCTTTGTAACACTTCTCATAGTCTAAAAATGTTATCAGTCTTTCAATACTTATATTATCTATGTTAATGTAAAAAAAAAACCAATAAAGCTATCAAAATAGAGAACCACCTCTCGAAAACATCCATAATAGCTAGTCCGTGCTCTGGACTATATAAATCATACTGTAAGAAAATATCCAGATGAAATATATTTGCTGGAAACTGGTTTAGTCCTTCTGAAATTACCCATCTTTCAAAGCAAAGCAATAATTTGCAGCACATACTGTTCTAAGCTGTGGATCTACCTGGGAAAACGCATGCCTCACATTGCAATTACAGGCCAAGACAATCACATAGCTGATTCTCTGTGTAAAATGATCGGCTGTCACTGTGATAGGGAAAGGGCTATTCTGAAAATGATGTAAATTGGCTCCTTTCTATCTATTAAACTTTCAGCACTGTACAGTTGCTGATGGAACTGCAAGTCTGCAACAAGGTAACAAGCTGTCTGTATTATCATTTATAATACTGGCAACGCTTTATGAAAATGTAGGTAAATTGTTTTAATCCTCCCCTCGTCCTGTCAGGTATGCTACTAATTATCCTGGCTTATGCTGTTTGCAAACGGGCTCATACATTCTTATGTCAGCTTGCTGAAACAGCAGATTTTACAATACAGAAAATCATCCATTGTTCCCTTTCATTTATTGAAGCATATATAAGGCATCTCACTGTAGCTACAATGAGAAAATAGGCACACTGTTTTAAATATGTTGGTATAAAAACTATGCTGTGTTCTGCTACCTTGCTTTCAGCTGAATTGGAAAACTTTCTCAAAAAGCATTTCATGCTTCTTAAAATATTTCTGTGTCTACCTCCATCTTTTTGCAATGCAATACTCTGTATTATCTAGAAAGGAACAAAATTACACAGATCACGGGTCTGCAATCTTTATTTTGTGTTATGATTATTTCTGAGTGTTTTATTTTTTGACTATTAGATTTATCTTAAGATAATAAACCATTTATGTAGTTAATTTTTGAGTTTGACTTTAAGCCACAAGCAATAATCTTTAAGTGTATTAAAAAAAAAAGAAGTGTTTTGAGAAAAATGGAAGCTTACAACATTTGATATGCATTTTCTCTCTCTTCCCTTTATTTTGCACATGCATGAAAGTATAAGAAATAAATAGTATTGAATATTAAGAGTATTAAGCACAGTGTAGGAAATATTTGCAGTGAATTGAAAAGCAAAGGAAATGATATAATTTTATTAGCATTTATATGACATCTGTATACCCAAAGTATTTGCTTGAAAACAGTTAGCATATGCAGAGTAATACTGGAAGCCCTATGAGTTTAAAAAACTCATGGGACACACAAGGAAAACGCAAAACAGATGGGCTGTAAGTCCAAAGAATGTCAGGTCTCCTCACTTTAAAATGTATATGGAACAAGTTTTTCCAGCAAAACTTTTATTCATTTCTGAAGTCAAAAGTCATCCTGAAATGGACTCAAAATGCAACTACAAACAAAAATGAAATTTAGGATCAAGTGGTGACTTAAAAGAAAATGTGATTTCCATTGCATTGTATTACATATTTAGCAATAATTTGCCCTGAATGACAAAATCAATATTTACTGTTTAAGATACATGCATTTTACATTGTGAAAACATGAAATATCCTGGTCCACAAATTCTTCTGGGACTCCACAGGGTAGCAAGCTAGAATAAGCTTTTCTGTATAGATCTGTTTCTGAAAAAAAGTTGAATAAATCTTCTTATTCTAAGCATATTAATGATAGAATCATAGAAACATTTAGGTTGGAAAAGACCTTTAAGATCAACAAGTCCAACCATTAACCTAGCACTGCTGAGTCCACCACTAAATTATGTCCCTAAGCACCACATCTATGCATTTTTTAAACACTTCCAGGGAAGGTGGTGCTACCACCTCCCTGGGCAGCCTGCAAAAGCGCTTGACCATCCTTGCAGTCAAGAAATTTTTCCTATTAACCAATATAAACCTCCCCTGGGGTAACTTGAAGATGTTTTCTTTTGTCCTATCACTTGTTAACTGGGAGAAGAGACCGACCCCTGCCTGCCTAGAGCTTCCTTTCAGGTAGTTGTAGAGAGTAATAAGGTCCCCCCTGATCCTCCTCCTCTCCAGGCTAAACCACCCCAATTCCCTCAGCCGCTCCTCACAGGACTTGTGCTCGAGACCCTTCACCAGCTCCGTTGTCCTTCTCTGAACACGCTCCAGCACCTCAGTGTCCCTCTTGCAGTGAGGGGCCCAAACCTGAACACGGCATTCGAGGTGCGGCCCCACCAGTGCTGAGTGCAGGGGGACAGTCACTGCCCTGGTCCTGCTGGCCACACTGTTTCTGATACAGGCCAGGATGCTGTTGGCTGCCTTGGCCACCTGGGCACACTGCTGGCTCATGTCCAGCTGGCTGTTGACCAGGACCCCCAGGTCCTTTCCCACCAGGCAGCTTTCCAGCCACTCTTCCCCCAGCCTGCAGCGCTGCGTGGGGCTGGTGTGACCCAAGTGCAGGACCCAGCACTGAGCCTTGTTGAACATCATACAGTCGGCCTCAGCTCATAAATCCAGCTTGTCCAGATCCCTTTGCAGAGCCTTCATATTCTTAAGCAGATCAACACTTCTGCTGAACTTGTTGTCCTTTGCAAACCTATTGTGGGTACACTTGATCCAGAGTGTCAATAGAGATATTAAACAGAACTGGCTTCAATACTGAGCCCTGTGGAACACCACTTGTGACCAGCTGCCAACTGGATGTAACTCTTTACCGGCACTCTTTGGGCCCAGCCAACCTGAGAGCTATTTACACAATGTAGAGTACACCCATTCGAGGCATGAGCAGCCAGTTCCTCTAGGAGAGTGCTGTGGGAGACAGTGTTAAAGGCTTTACTAAGGTCTAGGTAGACAACATCTACAACATGCCCTGGTCGTCCTGCATATGCTGTGTGATGACACTCAGGATGATCTGTTCCATAACCTTCCCCAGCACCAAGGTCAGACAGACAGGCCTGTAGTTTCATGGATCCTCCTTACTGCCCTTCTTGTAGATGGGAGTCACACTGGCTAACCTGCAGTCTTCTAGGACCTCCCCAGTTAGCCAGGGCTGTTGATAAATGATAGAGAGTGGGTTGGTGAGCTCTTTCACCAGCTCCCTCAGTATCCTTAGGGGATCCCATCCATCCCTGTAGACTTGTGTGTGTCCAAGTGGAGCAGCAGGTCACTGACAATTTTCCTGGACTGTGGGCACTTCATTCTCCTCCCTGTCCCTGTCTTCCATCTCAGGGTGCTGAGTACCTTGTGAGTAACTGGTCTTGCTATTAAAGACAAAGACAAAGAAGGCATTAAGTACCTCATCCTTTGTAGCAATGTTCCCCACTGCATCCAGCAAAGGATGGAGATTATCCTTGGCCCTCCTTTTGTTTCTAATGTATTTGTAAAAACATTTTTTGTTATCTTTTACAGCAGTGGCCAGCCTGAGTTCTAGCTATTATTAAGAGTAATATCTTCCTCCTACTCCACCTAGTTCTTGGCCCAGGTGCAAGGACCAATTGGTATAAATCAGGAAGACCAGTTGCAAGACTATAAACTCATCTTGCAGACCAAATAGAAACTGTAAACAAATGTCTGCAAAAGAAATACAGTGCTTTCATTTTGAGATATTTCTTTTGGCCTGATTTCTGATGTATTTTCATCTACAAAATTTTAAAATAAACATCAGAACTCTTCATAAATATTTCTTTTCTAGAGAAACATAATTAAAATATTTTATTTCAGTTGTGATCACTATTGGTCTACAAATTGTTCTGTCTGTCTGTCTCTAGGTTTGCAAGGACAGTCTGGTACTGTTCAGTCTGGAGAACAAAGGGCTCAAGGGGATCTGTCAAAGTGTATAAGTACCTAATGGAGCAAATGAAGGTGAGAGAGCCAGGCTCTTCAGGGACACCCAGTGACAGTATAAGAGGCAATGGGCACAAATAAAACCCCATTTTTTTATATAAATCTAGTAGGAACACAAAAAAAATCTTCTAGTGTGAGGATAGTCAAACACAGGAACAGGTTGCCCAGAGAGGCTGTAGAGCCTTTATCTGTGGAGATATTTCAAAGCTGTCTGGACACCATCCTGGTCAATGGGATCTATCTGACACTTGCTTGAGCAGTGGGGCTGGACTAGATGATCTAGAGAAGTCCCTCCCAACCTAAACATTTCTGTGATTGCAGCCTCCAGCCATGGGAGCTCTCCCATTATGTCTATTATGAGACTGTAGCTCTGCAATTGCATGCAGATCTCTAGTTTATCCTCTATAATTTTATAGCACTGCATGCTTCTGGATTATAGGTTTACTTTTGGACTGCCAGTATGAACTCATTGTAGGGAATCAGGGTTGCTCCTGTCTAATGAAAGTCTGGTGACTATTGTAAGATGGATTTTGAGTCTTGCATTTCCTTCTGTAATGCATCTCTAATAATTAAAATGAAAAAATTCCAAGAGATTTTTTTACAGCTGTGCATGTGATTTAATTACATTAGTCATACAGAAGAGATTCATATTGTCATAGCAACTAAACCAAGATTTTTTTCCTCTTATACTGCCATAGTCTATTACATAAATATGATATTTCATCTTGCTCTTGGAAAGGCGTGTCTGAACACTTAGGATATTTTTTGTTGGGACATACTTTCTACAGTTTGCTGTTCAGATGTAGTTCCTCATCTCACAAATGTTGTTGCTTGAACTTAGCTTCAAGCAAATGAATAAGCTGTAGGAACACAAGACTCTGCTCATCTGTGCAGAATTAAGTATGAGTGTAAAGATTCAGGTCACTAGAGCATTGAAATTCGTACATAACTTTAAGCTGGAATTCAGGCACATACTGGCATTAATCAAATGATGAACTGCTTCATCTGATTTAGGACCTTAGGATCGGAGTTACAAACAAATCAACAGACCACCTTCTATGTCTTGAGGTTATTTCTTATAACCAGTTCTGTGGGGATGCACCTTTGCTGCAGAACGATCTATTGATACTGCAGTGCACTGCAATGCACTTTTAATTTGAACAATAAATCTTTGTTCATCCTTAAATTTATAAAGAGTTACTCTGAAGTAATTAATTTTGCTAAGTGTTCCTTTATACTTACATTGTACCTTGTTCAAGAAAAAAAAGGTAAAAACTGATTATAAACCTAACAGACCATGTCTTGGATTTTGATTGGGTAGAAAATCAGTCATTAACCCAGGAAAATCAGTAATTTTCCTGCACAGCTGCTCAAACATGCTGGGGCATTTACTATGGATAAAAAGGGGGGAAAAAGACATTATCAGCACTATAAATCATTGATTAGAGTTTATTATACAAAATAATTACATTTAATCAATTATCACAGTTAACAAGTGATTTTTTTGTGGATTATTATTACCTAATTGTTATTAAAGATCTGACTACAGATGGCATATGCAATTCATTGCTTATTATTACTTTTACAAGCACAGATGGCACAGTACAACCAGTAAGACTAGCAGGCAGTGATCTTTTTTCTAATATAATAACAAATGAATGTGATGAGTGATTTTTTTTTTTTTAGTTTTGCTAAAGTGCTGCAAAATAGCTAATGGACTCAACTCTTGAGATCATTTTGTCTCAATAGCAATTCCTACAGAGTGCATGTAGAGGCCTGTTCAAGAGATTCCCAAATTAATTTACAGAGTCAAAATATTTGCGTTATGATGTTCATTCCAACTTGCCTGAAACTACCCTTTGCATAAGAATCAGTTTAACTTGAACTCTCTGAACTCTACTGGCAAAACTTCTAAGGCATCAAAATATCAATAACAGTCATACAAAGAAAGAAGTTAGCTCAAGAACATTTTAAGGCTATTTTTTTAAAAATAGAGTGGTAGGTCTTTAAAAAATAGAAGAAATAAAAAAGATACTTATATAAGAGCCAAAAAAAATATCCTTTTAAACTAGCAAGGAAGAATTGTTTCAGCAAAAGATCAAAAGTCTGCTCAGGAACAAAAACACAGCATGCATGTGATACTTTCCTACCTTCCTTTCCATCTTTGGGTCCTAAGCGAGCGGGTGGGAGGACAAGTGTGTGATTTTACTGACTGTTTAATTAGATTAATGGATCCCTAAAAGCAAGACAAGTGTGCTGTGATAACTACAGCTTAATTCTTTTGGCCAAGTCTATCCAGCAATTATGTCTTGGAGTTACATTTCCTCTCCAAGCCTTCATCTCTAGTAAGCAAGTCAATCATGTCATTCACGGCTGAATGGAAATATCAAAATATCTAGAAAGTGTTACACTCCCAAGACATAATTACAGTACTGCTGCCTGAGAGCTTTTATAGCCAGCAGTTGTACAAAGCTGGAACATGTTTTCACTGTGCATCTTAGGTCATATTAAAAAGGTATTGTTTGCTCTCCTTAAAATTATTCTGTTTGCCAGAAAAGGCAAACAACAACACTAAGTGTTAATATTAGAGAAATGTTATTGGAATACTTTACTTGTGAAAGAGAATGAAGAATATACCTCATTAAATGTACAACAAACATTACAGGATATAAAGTATAGATAACACAAAATCAGAAAAAACCCCACAAAGCTATACACTAACATTAAAAAAAATAATCACCTGATAATTAAGTCAAACGTGAGAATAGAAAATGTGTGGGGCTTTTTGCAGAAGACATGTATCACAATAGCTATATCCCTAAGTATGTAGCAAATAAAAGGAGTAAAGGTAACACTATTTAATTTTTAGATACTTGTATGTGAGTTCTGCCATACACTAATTCTGCCATGCACTGATTATGTCTCTAATTTAAATTTATGGAATGACACCTCTAATACTTAAGTTTGTTATTAAAACCCTCCAAAAATAACGTTCTCTACTTTCAGGCCCTTCTAAGCCTGATTCAGCATGCCAAGGCATCAGCAAAAACAATTCTATATGATCTGGATAAAGTTTTTATTGATGAGGTCAACATCTATCCTTATATATGGTATACTTGCAAGGTCAAAAATTATTTAATTACTTTGCCTCATTGAATTACTACTCAACAGCTGAGCTGTGGTAACTGGCAAAGTGCACACCCTAGTACAATCCATTTGGTAAGTAAAATCCATTAGCTTAAACCACTATGAAACTGTGCATAAGAAAATCACCATTAAGGAGCTGTGGTTTAACTGGTGGTTTGATCTAATGTGTTTCACTTATCACAGCTTGGCAGAGAAGCAGTTGCTTGTTTAGCCACAATAACATGATTGCTTCCATTCTAGGACTATTTTCTTACACATTTTCTATTAACGTCAACAAAGAAGGGCCTGGTTCTGCCAGTCTTATGTTAAAAGGGTCCTACTCAGAGTAGCCATGGCAAAAAAGCACCCACATGTAATTTCTTCCCCCATTGGCTTACTTTATCTGAGAGTAAAATAAACTTGCCTTTAACGCTCTGAATAATGCAGGAAATAATACAGACTGTTAGGTGAGTTGAAAATGGCAGATATGTCAGGTTCAGAGGGCAATAATCAATGGTTTGATGTTTGGTTGATGGTCAGCAGCTAGCAGAGTACCCCAGAAGTTGTTACTGGTACCCTTTAAATTTAGCATAGTCAATCAAAGACCTGAACGATTTTGGAGCGTACCCTCAGCAAATCTAAATCAGAGGGTATGATTACCATAACAAAGAGCAGGCCCCGAGGAGGACTGGACCAGCAAAAACTTTATGAAATTCAATAAGGAGAAGCATCAAGTTTTGCATGGCAGGTGCACAAGCTGTGTGCAGTGTTACAAGCTGACAGGGAGGTGACTGAGAAACAGTCATGCTGAAAGGGAACCTGAACTGAGTGTGAACCAACAGGTCACTCTTGCCATGAGTAAAGGCCAATTGTTTGCAGAGCTAGTGCATGGTCAAGGAATGTTGGTCTACTCTGTAGATCTTGCACTCTTGTACTCTGCTGGCTGGTGGTGTGATTGCATCTAGAATATTTTTTCTAGTTTTAGGCCTTTCCAAAGGACTAGTTTTGGGACCTTTTTGAGGTGAAGTGAAACTGAAGAGTGTCTCACTGAAGGCTGGTAAGTAGGACATGACATAGAAGAGGACGATGGAGCTTGGTTTCTTTAACCTGGTTAAAATGAACTAAAGATAATCTAAAGGAAGTGATTATAAATAACTGAAGGGTAACTACAAAGGTGGAAGATGAACTGTTCTGTAGTGGTAGATGATACAGAAGGAGCAACACCCAGAAGGAGTGACATGGGGGGTTCAGACTGGACAGCAGGAAAAACTTTTTCACCAAGAAGGTATTACAGCACTGAAGCAGGTTACTCAAACTGTTTGTGCAATACCCATTATGAGAGACTTTTATAACTTGGCTGAACAAAGCCATGGCTGACCTGACCCAGTGGCAATCCACTTTGACTGTGGCTTTGGAGTGGAGTCTCTATAAGTCCTTTCCACCTAGAATTTCTATAGTGCTAGAATGCTATGGCTTCATGATATATCCAGCATAGAAACTGTGTATAATTCAGGTAAGTATTTTGGACATCAATATCAGTAACAGTATCAGTAACACAACAATTTTCAATGCATGAAACTCATGGTAGCCGAATGTCCAACACCACTGATGGAAGCACAACCAGAAGGGATTGGAATGGATCACATACTCCATGGTCACAGTTCAAATATAAGAATACCCTCTGAAAAGTAGCCCTGTAAGCATTAACTATCAAATGTTTCAAATTACAAAAAGTAAAAGAAAAATCCCCAAAGTGTTCTGCAGTTTGTCTTTTTTTTTTTTTTTTTAAAATTCTTCTTAGTACCAAGATCGCTGTGATGACAAAAATAGGAGTGCAAACATTTAATTAGATTTTCTATGGTCTAAAGATATTAACTTTCTTTTCTTTTCAGTATGGATTTATTAGGATAAGAAAAACTATTTGATGGAATTTCCAAGAAAATGTTGATATAGGTGCACACAAAATACTTAAAAATCTTTGTTGCTTTCAAGTAGGATGTGACTATAGAAGTATGTTCAAATGTCTTCTTGTTTCTGCGCGGTAATTGTCTCAGTACAATCTGTTTTTCCCCCCTAGTTCCTGTTTTTTAGGTTTAAAGGAGCTGTGTAGCATAGAGGAAAAAAAAATATGAGTTTATATCATAGAATCGTAGAATCGTTTGGGTTGGAAGGGATCTTTAAAGATCATCTGATTCAACCCAGATTATCTAGTCCAACTCTCATGTCTTTTTTAATGTGTTTTGTGAAGTGCTTTATTTTTAACTTTTTCTGGTCTTTACCATGTAATCGCTTCCCCGCTTGGAAACTGCTCTGCCTGATCTTCTCTACACCTTGCTCAGAGAAGTGTTGCACTCATGGAGGCACCAAAACCTGGGTATAAACTCTGAGAATGATCCCTGTTGTTATCCCAGCCTGGGGGAAGCATTGATGGAGAAGGGAGAAAGCAGATCCTCACGTTTTCCTTCAGCATGCTCCCCCTGGTGTGTCATGTTACATTATTCTCCACTGCTGATGTGAGGAGGATTTATTGTACAGCTGCCATGAATTTCTATGGCATGAATCACTTTCCTGTCTCTCTTTTTCGCTAACCAGTTCAATGTTAGCTACAGTCATCCATCCTCTAGCCTCTCTATATCCTCCCATGCAGGCTATTTGAAGCTTACATACAAATGTATGGTGCAACTTTGTCCTGAAACCATCAGCCATCTGGACAACAGAATGCAAACAGTAAGTTTCTATAAAGGTTAAGGTAGTACTGCCCTTAGTCAAAACATCTCTCATAGAGAGTAACTGTTGAATTAAAATTAGAACCAAAACTTCATTGCCTTGATCTAGCAGTGAATACCTCATTGGTCCTTCTGAGGAAAGTATTTTCATCTTTGGTGAGATCCTGCAAAATATCTTTTTATTGTTACAGATGTTGTGGCTCAGGGAAAAATCTAACCTTCATACAAGTAAAAAAGAAAATGTCAGTTTTTCAAAAAATGTTTGAAATTATGGAGGATTTGTGACAAACCAATATTTATTGGGAAGCCAGCACTCTTTATATGAGCTAAGATGTAAAGATTTCAATATTCAAATGTGATGAGAAATTAAGCCCATCTTTGTCTACGGTTCAAATCTTTCTGGAGTGAATGCTGTCTCCCTGTGCAATAGAAGCTTTCAGCACTTCAGAGAGAAGTGGCCAGAATCCTGCTGTAAGGCTTTGGGTCTCAAAACCTGGTAGAGATTTATAATCATTAAAATAAAAATAATAATAATAAAAAAAACCAAAACCCACCAACAAACCATGTAAAGTAAAGCAAACACAAAAGATCCCTTTGAAATACTTTTTCAAGAACAAAAGTAATGACCTGGATTCCCAGCACATGCACATGTTTAACAAGAAACAAAAGAACGTGCATGTGTATAGCTCCACAGGCAAGCATGGCAAGCAGTTTTATGTGATTGTTTGCTTAGGCTTTGTTTTCTTTTCAGCTGTGATTTTCTCCTTTTGTATTCATTTTCAAAAAAGGATGGTTTGTTACCGTGTATCTTGTGCTTGAAGCTGCCAGAGTAAGTATTAGCAAAACTACTTGACACATGAGAAATTATTTGTGTGCTCTTCTAATCTGAGAACAGAAACAGCACCATATGACTTGTCTGACCAGTCACAACTAATCAACACAACTAGAAAAACAAATATCAGGCATCGCATAAATACAGAAAATGGTTCACAAGCAGTCTCAGCATTTCTGTTGCATAACAAGCACTTACGATCTGCTCATGGATTGATCATAAGCATAAGGAAGAAAGAATTTTAGGCTGGTGAGAAACAGCATTACTTTCTTTCTATTTTCTGTGATTGTGACCATGTACACTGAAAGGAAAATTGCCTCCTTCTTGAAGTCTGCTACATTAGCAAAATAACAATTCTAAAATAAGCTTCATACCAAGCTTTCCATTTCATTTTGCTTAAATCCAATGTTCCTTGGATTGAAGATCACCTAGCCCTAACTCTAGTCCTTACTTTCCTCATGTTCTGATTTTTTTCATATACCTGTGTGTACACAGCAACTGTGAGTCAGTATACTAGTCTTGGTGTGATGGCCAAAAATATAGTAGAGCCTCAGCTCTGCTACAGTCAACACAGGGAGATCCCTTTTGGAGAAAGTGGCTTCTCCCAAGTACTCTAAAATCCACATGCTTCCTCAAGTCTTCCTTCTGGAGACAGTGAAAAGTAGGGGTAGAAAACCAAAGACAAGAACATGCTAAAAAGAGCAACAAGGTAGGGAAACACAACTGTTCTAATGCATTGCAGATTTTCTGCTCTTTCCTTACCTTTGCTTTGATTTTCTGTATGGAGATTACAGTGCTATACTGATTGTTCCTAAAATGGTCTCACTTGTTGAATATTTACCTCATGCTTGGCATCACTTGCTCTGTTGGGGAAATCTATTAGAAAATGGTATTCAGTCATGTATTTTTCTACTAAAGGAAGCCTAAACCTAACTCTTCGGAACTGAATATTAATTTCAGAATAAAATTGTCCTTTTCTTGAGGTCTCTTCCCTTTTGAACTAGACGTATATCGCCTGTGGTTTAGGAACTGAGGACCACACATGAAATGAGAGAGATTACTCATCTCTGTTAAAGATGAAGAATAATCTACTGTTCTCAGCAGGTTTACACATTTGAAAGGAACAGGGGTAGATGCTTGGAAGGTCTGGGGACAATCTCCCTCTGAGGGCTTTACAGCTGTAGTGCTCACTGTTCAGTAAAGAGAGGCACTTGTTATTTTCACCTTTCCTCAAGGTCCATGTGAGGTATTTTTACCGTGCTCCTGACTATCTTCCAAGACAGGGAGAAAATACCAAGACAAGAAGTCAAGTGGCTGTTGCTTTCTACACATACAAGAGAGGCATAATTGCTGACTCAGAGCCGCTTGTAGTCCAGGAAGCTGTCAGTAGCCCATTATCATTAAACAATTTAATATGACTTGTCAGCAACAGGATGCTGAATTTCACCTTCAGCAGCACATTTCTCAGATTCTACTTCTTTATACACTCAAATCCAGCTGGACAAGTTGCAATGTCCTATTTTTCAGGAGAAGATGATTACATCTTTTCAGAAGCAAATAACTCAGGTTTCTGGGTGCCTCCAACAGATGAATGAAGCTGATAACCAACTCATGAGGACCAAAAAGTCAGTAGACAGGAACCAATATGAAAGAGCTTGCTTGCCAGGACTTCTGTCCATTACCTCATGTGAGCATATAAACCTAGACACCTAAATTTTCCACATGGAACTCACTTAAGTGTATGGCATTTACAAGGCTGCTACAAATGTCACCATCTTGACTAACTTTCCCTATGTGATCTCTTGGGATTCAAAATCTAGATATTCCTGTGTATGCATTTCCTCGTGTGCCTAGTACAATAGACAAGCTCAGATTGTCCCTATCTCTAACACAACTAATAAGAAACAGGTGCTTTGCTTTGAAAGCAGGAGTGTTCACTGCCCACATTTTTAATAAAAAAAACTAATTAGAACACTTATCGATAGAAAACTTTGGACAGAGAAAACTAATACCTGTGCTTCATGTTTGCAATAATCTCCAAGCCACAGAGCACTGATCATATGCAGCTAAAACCATAAAGGTCATGAGGTGACCTGGTAGAGACCAGGAAGCCTTCATAACCTTCAGTTAGGTGTGAAACTAAAGGTCTACTATTATATTGACACTCACATATCTGGATCTACTAATTGATGTAACTTAAAAAAAAATCATAAACTTAGACAAATTTATCTTGAAAATTGCTACGCTATCTGTTTTCTTCTTGAAATATCTTCTTGCAACTTACATAAAGTGTTTAAACTCAGACAATTTTGGTTAAGTCAGTACAACATATATTTGGCTTATTTTAAATGAGTTCTGTAAAACAAAATATATTTTAATCACACATCTGATATTGAAGCATTATATTCTAAAAAAGGTATCAAACCCTCATTTGAAAGTAAAACATTTAATTTTGAGATAACAATTTAAGCTTTCTTGAACTTAAAAAAGGAGATTTGTTTCTAGTACGAATCGGTATACAAAAAATAATCCATCTTTTTCTGAGTTTTGTATATTGATTTAGATTTCCTTTGTCAGAGCTGGTTCAAGATATTTGCAGTTTCACTTGTCTCTGGTGTTAGATGAATACTTTTAAAATAACTTACATAGAAAAAGATTAAGCTTATGATCACACTGACTGCAAAATGTATTCCTGCTGACACTTTCACGCACTCCTTCCATTTGTATGGTTTTGCACAAGCCGAATTGGTTTCAAGTTGATAAACAATTTTGTTGGTAGTATGTTTGGTGAAGATACCAAGGAGTAAATTGAAATTACTTTATTCTCGCTGCCTGACCTGGCTCTACAATCTTTAAAGAGTAGAAAGGGAAAAAAAACCAAGGTCAATGTTAATATTGTACTACCAATGACCTGAGGTAAACATAGTGAGAAGATCAGACATACAAGGAGGTGCTATTTTTGCATACTCACGGTTCAGAGCCGAACCACACTCCAGCAGCTTTAAAGAAAGCATTCACAACATCTTTGAAATGCAAGCTTGAATCACAGAACATACTGTGCATTGAAAGACATCCATCTAAAGAACAATGAGTAGGCATTCTATTTTTGAAAAATATGAGCAAATAAATGGCACCACAATACACTTATTTGTAACGTGTAACAACTAGTTCTAGAGATAATTACTAAGTGCTTGTTTACCAAAAATCTGTTTACTTGAATACATTTTGAAATGGGCTATTAACATTACTACATATGTGTCACTTATAGAAAGTTGTTGGTTGAAACTGTGTTCACTTATCTTCAGAAAACAAGCAAAACCCAAACATAACTATAATGTATCCATTTAAATTTAAATGTAAAAAATATCTGCTGACTTTTCCTGCAATGGATTTAGTCCATTATTTCAGAGAACTTAGTTGTGCACACAAAAGCATCTTGGGTTAAAAAAAGCAAGTGTTACAGAAAGCAGCGGGAAAGAGAAGCTTCCGATGCTACCCAACTCCATCACTAATACACATTTCCGCAGCAGTAATTTTTTTTCCTTCATGCACTACACATTTTTGCACTTCATGATAAAAGAAAGCATTATCACTTAAAGCCAACATGCACTTGTAAACCACACCTAGACCTACAAAAACACATTAGTAAGCCTCTTCCCTGCATTACACTGCAGACACTGTAAACCAAAGACTGGGGTTTCTAATGGCCAGAGATCAGTGGAAGCATGTAAAATCCTCACAGGATTGCCCAGGACCAATTTCCTTGACAACACTGAGAAGTGTGTGTTTAGGTTTCAGAACAGAAGAAAGGCTTTGAACTCCATTTTAGGTAGTAGCAAGAGTTGTTAGTCATAACTTGGTCAAATAGGCATTTGATAAAGTAGGGCTTTGGCAAAAAAGCCAGAAAGACAATTCCACTTTTCTCTCAAGCTCTTTTTCCTCTTTCATTTCCATTGCTTCTTTCTATCTTTCTGCATGATTGGTGCATTCAGCTCTTATCATTCCCTCCATACCTTTTTTGCTCAGCCATCCACATTCCTGACCATCTAGATAGCGCTGACATTTATGTGGGCCTAATCAGCATTGCCTGCAAGACAATGCCCAGAAAGCAGCCCTCTGATGTTGCAATCTAATTAAGTCCAAAGTGAAAATTTTGAAAAAAACCTGGTTAACTGCCATTATAACTATAGATGTGTCTGATTTGGTAGACACCCAGCTTCAGGCCTTACACCTCCCTACAGATCAATAGCACTGAGTTTTCATATATCCAGAAATGGCTAGCTTATACCTGGAGTTAGGTATACCAATTCCTTTGTGGGTGCTGGTCTCAGCCCCCTTCCTCTTTCAACCTTCATAAATTCTCTTCAGATCCTGGCAGGGGGCAGGATACCACCCTCTCTGTCAGCCAGAAAGGAGCTCCTCTCTATGGATGGTTCATAGGGTGCAGAAGTTCCCTACACATTTTTTCTGCTCCTGAACAAAGATTTTGTCCTGTAACTGTCTACATATGGTAAAACTGGCTTACTTGATGTATGGAAGTTGCTGTATTGTTATGTCTTCATCTTTCCCCTCCTTTTTAGTATAATTATATGCCTTTATCTTGATACTCTCACTGCATATCTTCTAACTACTTGTTAGTGCCAATAGTCCGATATGTATTTAACTTAATTTGTTGGTTTGAACTGTAGCAAGCCTAGGGCAGTATTAATATGCTGCGTGTATGAACATAGAGAACATGACTCTCTGCAAAAAAATAATTCTTTAGTTAAGCTAGGTCTTAGCTAGGATATCACCACTCCATGAAAAAGGATATCTTTTTACTTTGAATAGTTCTTGAATGTCTTTTTTCTTTTCCATTCTAGAATGGAATAATGAAAATGGAAATTGTTATAGAATCATTCGCTGAAAATAGCTGAAGTAATAACATGGAGATGAATTCAAGTTCCATAGCAGGATAAACAAACAAAATCCCCAGGAAGCTAAACTTGACAAACACTAGTAACTTTATAGTACTTGTTATTAATATTAAAGCTTTCTTTATGTGTTATTAGCTGAGCTATGTGATTCACAGTTTAATTAGATAGGAAAACTGCACAGAGCAGCAAATCAAATTGTCTCTCCCATGAAATCTTTGAAATTTCAAAATATTTTCTATTCCACACCAGGATAAAAGCTATGACCTTTTGACAATTCTCATTTAGCAAACAACATGCCACCTCAGAGAGCACTCACACTGAGATGAAGGCACAAATCACTTCCCTTATTTAGGCTGACTTATCAGCTTTCAACTTAAAGACCCACAAAATTGCTCTAGGCATCAGGCTGTGCAACAGTCTTGTGTGGGAAGTCAGTAGATGTGCTCTTTCCTTTCCACTGACACCCCTAGTTTGGACTTCTCATTAAAGTGTTTGCATACATGTAAACGCATATATATGTATTTAAATTTTGACCAGCTGTAAGGACGAACTTTGTAAAAATTTTCTTTAGGCCTCATGATCTGTTCTTTTGCTAGGCTGTGAGAGGCAATGTTTGCTTTGGGGTGTTTTTGCCAGTGACTGTTGTAGATGGCATTCTTTTTGCAGCGATATCGGGGGCTTTTTTTGTACATTCATCTTTCTTACACAGTCACACGAAGTTTTCTAGCTCAGGCTCTTGTGTATAAACATTTGGATTCATTAAGCCAAAAGAAGAAATTATTTATAGAGGGTAAGATAGGGGGTGACAGTTACCCACTGGAAAGCGGGTTCATCTCTAAGAGAATAAATCTATTAAATTATGTACATTCTGAAAGAGATAACATTAGGTCATTGTACTCATGTTATGCATCTCAACTACTGCTTAGTTATGGTTTTCCAAAATCTGTATTCCAATCTTAATGTAAGCACTTTAAACAATAACAGAAATAAGCCTCATTTACTCTTATCCCGTGCAAATCCACTTGGGATTTACAACACTGAGCAAATGACAAGTGAGACCTATTTCACTCTAGTACCTGTTTCTTTCCCGCTGTTTTATGACATTAAAACGAGTGTTAACACTGCAGGTGTGCATGCAACATGCAGCCTCTAAGGAGACAAAATAGGATGTTGGTTACCAAATGCAGGGTCTGATCCAGTGCTCCAGGGAATGCTTGGGGAAACAGTGAGGGTAATGCTGGATGCTGAAACAGCCTCCCAAGTCTTTTAGGCTCAGAACTGGTAAAGGTAAAATGTTAGTGAGGCATTTCAGTCTGTGATTTAAATGTGAATAAACAGAGAAGAAAAGACGATGACTTCTCAACTTGGTGTGACAGATCTTTCCACCACTCTACCTAGGCTTAAATTTTTTCCTCCTGTGAAAACCTATTGCTTTCCCATCACCCTGCTTTTTTGTTTATTATTACCATATTTATGTTTTTATATTCTGTGATGTCTGGGGATAGATTTTTACTAAAGCAAATGTCCAAACATAGCTGTGCAATGTGTTTAAAAATTCAGCATGATATCTATTAATGGAATGGTAGTTAGGCAAATAAATCTTCCATGAACACAAATTAGAAAATTATACCTCAAAGTATTCACCTACCAAAACAGGCCATAAGAAGAAAAGAGTTATAGATTATTGTCTTGCTTTTATTTAATATTTTAATCCAGCTGGCTTGATTCCCACAATTAAACAAACAACTCTCTCCCAAGGGATTTCTCAGAATGAACAAACTGCTAATATTACAGCAATATTTTATAACATCAGGTTTCAGGGTAATGAAATGGCTGCAGCCTTTGCTTTCTGAAAAAGGGAAGGGAAGGGAAGGGAAGGGAAGGGAAGGGAAGGGAAGGGAAGGGAAGGGAAGGGAAGGGAAGGGAAGGGAAGGGAAGGGAAGGGAAGGGAAGGGAAGGGAAGGGAAGGGAAGGGAAGGGAAGGGAAGGGAAGGGAAGGGAAGGGAAGGGAAGGGAAGGGAAGGGAAGGGAAGGGAAGGGAAGGGAAGGGAAGGGAAGAAGAAGGTCTTGGTTTCATAGTACAAAAACATTTTCACCTTTGGATATAAGCTGATAATAATGAGTTGTTCAGTCAATACAAAAACTTCATTTTAAACTGCTGCTTTAAAATGGTTTGAGTTCCAATTACTTTCCACATGTATAAGTAACTTTAGGGGTTCATTTGAATTCTTAAAATCCCTTAGACCCACTATTTTCCATTTGCTGAATGTCTATGAAAGTTCTCTAGGACACTTATTGATTATAGCATAATATTGCAGCACAGAATTCTTTTGTGTGCTAAGAGGCTGGTTGGCAATGACTTCATGCCAGCTCTATTTTTGTTGTTGGTTGGTTTGTTGCTTTTTTTTTTACTGTAAAATAGAGCTGGCACTTTTCTGACTGCTTTCCAGGTTACAGTTGACACCTGAGCTGAGCCAAAACCCAATGGTTTGCTGGATGGACAATGCCATATGATTGAGACTATGTATGTGTTAAGTTGGACAATGCTACAGCTACTAGATCTTCAGTGGAAACAGATTATGAGGAGGCGAGTATTAGTTATAAGCTACATCTTCTGCAGGTAGAGAGATGGTTCCTATACAATTAATATGAAAAGTGTCCCACAAACCTGATACATTAGTAAGCTGATTTAGTCCAATCTATTTAATTCACAGAAAACATTTATTACAATAGCAGAGTTTCTACAGATTTATCATGTTCTTAAAAGCTGGATTCTAGGTAATTTTTCTTTCATTATTCGTAAATCTTCATGGTTTTGTTCACTTGCACTTTGGTTTAGCAAGGTTATTTGTTTTTTGGTTTTTTTTAAATTCATTTTCTGGTGTTTCAGTCTATCTTTATATTACCTTCAGATTAACTGCACGGTATTCTGGAAGATACCTCATTTACGTACACAGTAAAGGCATGCTTATTTTTCCACACTCACCTATATTTGAAATCTCTTTTGATAGAGTCTTCATGAATCGCAGAAACATGATTTAGACAAGCATCTTAAGGAGAAGATATTTACATTTCTGGAATGGAACTCCTGAGTCTGGGAATATTTTATTTATTAGCTCTTCTAGCTATGCATCTTTTTTAAGACACACCAAAAAACCTGCAAGCAAAGGGAAGTAATTTACAGATACTTGCAAAAGATGTCCCCTGAAGCAATCTTGCATTCTCCAATTGCTGCACAGTGGCAGTGAAGCAGATGAATACTGCTTCCTGATGTATGTCTCACTTGTTGCAGGTTATATTTGTATTAGTATTGCAGACACTGAACACCAGTGTTTCCCCATGTCTCCTGTTTCAGTCCTTTTTGTTTGGTGGTGTTTTCCAAGAAAGGAAGAAACACTTGGGGAGAACTGGTGAAGAAGAAACCCAAGGAATCTACACAGAAATGTCATATATTCCTGTGTTTATGCAAACAAGCTCATAAAGTATCTTACAGCAGAAAGTCAGAGTAGTTTGCCACATACAAGCCTGTCTGCAACTTCTACTGACATGGTAACTTCTGCTGACATGGTTAAAATAGCAAATAAACAAAACTAAAGTAATTCTTATCAAAATAAAAGCTGCTTTATCATCTGTCAGGATGACATTTATCACTAGCAACCAAAAGAACCGATTAAAAACCCACCAATCTATTATATTAGCAAAGAACAGTGTTTACTGTGACTGTTTCCCCAAAATGACCCCTTTGCTTCATGCAATTCAAGCAGTTGCTTGCAAAGTCCAGCTTAGTAATTCAGATAAAATAGAATTGCAGACTTCTGGAAATATCAGTAACATTAAGGGCAACGTAATAATAAAAAAATAAGCTAATGAAAGTATGCAAAACGTGTGAAATTCATCACATGGATGAATGCTCAATGATTCTATAGTATCAAGAGTACACATGCTGGAAATGCTCTAGGGCACTTGTTTTTGTCATCTATGTTCATTTAATCTCTGAACAAAGTGCTACCAACTTCAACAGTTGTACTGGATCTGGCTGGGATAGAATTAATTTACTTCATAGCAGGGGTTAAACCGTTGTTGGTAACACTCCAGTGTTTTGGCTACTGCTGAACAGTGATTACCCAACATCAAGGTTTCTTCCCTTTTCCCACACCTTCAAAAGCAAGTAGGCTGAGGGGTGGGCAATATGCTAAAAGGGGACACCGCCTAGAGAGCAGACCCAAACTGACCAAATGGTATTGTATACCATATAGTGTCATACTCAGTAAGAAAAGCTAAGGGCAAGGAGGAGGAAGGGGGGACATTCGTGGTGATGGTGTTTGTCTTCCCAAGCAAGCATTACATATGCTGATGCCCAGCTTGCCAGGAAGTGTTGAGACCTGGCAGCTGATGGGATGTAGTCGATGAATTCCTTATCTTGGTTTATGCGCACAGCTTTTGCTCTCCCTATTGAACTGTTATTATCTCAATCCATGAGTGTCCTTGGCTTCCTTCTTTTTCTTGCTGTCCTGCGGGAGAGGGGAGTGAGCAAACAGCTGGGTGGGTGTTTGGCTGCTAGCTGGGGTAAACCCACCACAACACTATTTCCAGGTCTTTATACAGAATCAATCAATCAATCAATTAATCAATCAATCAATCAATCAATCAATCTCTCTCTCTCTCTTCATCTATCTATCTATCTATCTAATTTAATTCTACAGGGAGTAGAATTACAGAACAAGTACTTGAATGACCTTCTGATTTAGCTGGCAAAACATGGCTATCCTTTAAGACATATTTTGATCTGAGCTAAATAAAAAGTATGTATTTTCTTAAGTCACATTTCTATGGCATTTTATTATATGAAAAGACAAGAGGCTTACATTAACATCTTTTTTTTTTTTTTTTTTCCTGACACACCTTTCATTAGAAATATGTTTGGTTATATTGGTCTTTTCAAAATTGTTTTTCACAACTGATCCAAAACTGAGCTAGGGTTTATGACTACTGTGAGTGTGGCATATCAAAGTTGGCTTTAAAGTTGGCAGTGTGCATACACGGTTGCAGTCTGAATCAGGGGTAGATGAGGACAGGCTAACCTCCCAACTGGTTCATTGACACCCCTGGGTTCATGGACAGAGCTGGCATCCTGCCCTGAGGTTCTCATCAGCATAGTTTGGCTGATCCTGTACCTCAGCTACTTAGGTTAAAAGTTTTGCAATACTTATGCACAGACATTCCTTATTGAGCACTAAGTATACCAGTGATAAAATAAGAATTAAAAAATAATAACAATATTGACACAAAGTAGGCATGCTCAAAGTGTTTCTCACCAGAACAAAATGGTGTATTTAGATTCCAGCAGAGATAATGGAATTTTCCCTTCGTTCTAAAACGTGATGGCATATTGACAGACTTAGTGTTAACAATGTGTATACTCATAGTTAATCATTGACCACTGAGTCGCAACAAAGAAGGTGGAAGCCATCACATAAGCAAGAGTGAATTTTGCTGTGTAATGATGCACAGTCAGAAGGCCCTTTTCTTACAGAAGATGGTAAAAAAGGTTTGGAGAGGCCCTGAACTTGAGCTCAATCAGAACTCAGCACCATTGAGTCTCTTCATGATTCACTACTGGTTGTTTCAGTCTTGCCAAAGGTTCTTACTACTTACTGCCTGTGCAGTAAGTAGTATGTCTGTGCATTCTTTGTGTGAATGAATTATACTGTCAGGAGAGGGGAACTAGAGATGTGCAAATTTACCTTTTTAGATGTAGGTGTGGGGATACATTTTCTCAGATTCCAAAACTCATAGCTAAAGTTTGTTTCTTGAGCAAAAAGCAGATGTGTTTCCCTCTTTGTAACTTTTTCATAAGGCTCTTTGGCTCTGATAATGAAATCCATGTTCAACTAACCTGACAGTTTGCCTAGGATTCCTCAGCCTGCCAAAAAAGTGTCAAATAGCATTGAGTGGTGAGGGGCTCTGGGCTGCATCCTTCTCTGAACCTGATGGCAATACTGAGAGAATTGACTCTTCATTTATTGTTATTTGCTAAGTAATGGGATCCATGGGGCTCTGAAAAATTAAGTTAATTTTTTCTTCTATAGGTACAAAGGGAGCCATAAGTCTGTTTTTATAGGTTGTTATGCTGGTCCAGAACCCTGAGATCATTTAGAAAGCACAGACTGTTCTTTACCTTTCAACACAGGTATCTGAACTGGTTTTCATGCATAAGTTTATTTGAACTGTATTTCATCTGGCACAGTAACCGCTATTCATCTGGAGGTTCTTTTCATCTTTTGTGAACCAAATGGACATTTAGTACTAGTATCAAAGATAAGATCTGTGATACTGACATAAATCACTGTAGTTCTACTGAGCTGCTGCTAGATTACTTCTGTCAAAGTTCAGATCTTAAATTCTTCTTCTGCTTCCTTCTGCACAATGTTTATATATATATATATATATATATATATATATATTTAACATAGCTATTTCCTGCTGCTGTTCCATAGAGGTTCATATAACTAACCACAATCTACTCTGAAGCAACTAACCATGAAAGCTTCTTCACCATAACATGGAGTTTTCAGTTGTTGGTGCCTAGATATCAGCATGGCACCAAGGTTTTTGTCTGATGATGTCTGCTGTATGATCAGCTGTCAATGGGGAATAGTTTAGATAAGCCTATTAACCTGGATACATTTAACTAGGAGTTGCTGTTAACTTGCCCACAAGTTTCTGTAAGCAGAACTAGAGCCACTGTAAAAAGGATCCGTTTTTTGGGGTAAATGGAATCTTGTGGTCAGTTTCTGTTAACTAGTTTGAGGCAAAGTATATTGAATTTTTCCACACAGGATGACTTAATTTAGGACAGCATTAACTTATAGGAGCGCCCGTGTCTGTGAACACTTCTGGTGCATGAACAGATATTTGCATACAGTGTCATGGGCAAAAACAGAACTCCCATTTGTCCTGCAAATTCTCTCAGTCCATGCCTGGGAAAGAGCAAAGTCCCCTCAAAGAGCCTCCTTCTCCCAGCTGCTTCCAAGGGTGGTAAAACAACCATTAACACTTTCATTACAATTCATTTTTAGTTAATAAGGTTTTGCTGCCTCCAAATTGTTCAGAGTATCCTAAGCAAAACCTGACAGAAAAGCCATTGTAGTTCAGTGTTTGAAATTAGAAACAAGAACTTCATACCTAATTGGTCTATCTTTCCTTTAAATGACACTTGTAAGGTTCATATTTATGTCTTGTATGTGCAACTCACAAGCACACTGTAATGATAACTTCAGGATCTCCGAAAGTTGGGAGTGAAGTGTATGTAGAGATGTGTCTAAACTGGAAAAAAAAAATCAGAGATGCTTGATAGTTGTAAGTAGTTATTATGAATGCTATAGCTGCAACACTAAGAGCATACTGGGCCTCAATATGCACCCTTCTTTTCTGTAGCTTTTGATGAACCTTGCATTGCTCTGACCAGAACATTTCTACCATGAGTAGTTATTTTAAATGTAACTCCAACTTCTTGATGCTGTGTTTCATTGACAGGAATGGCCGTACCACAGATGTGCATTAGGCTTTATACAGTGGGTCCGCAGTGACCCGTTCATAACACTGAGGAGACAAATGAGCAGCTCACGACTAGTATAGCTCCTCTTCTGAAGGGGGTGCTTCTATAACAGAAGGTCACTTCTAGCAGAGTGAAAATATGTAATAGAAATAGATCATCTTCATTCCAGCTCCTATCCACAGCGACCCTAGCCGCTTCTTATTAGAGGTTTAGTCACCTTAAGGAGACCCTTAGGACACTGTAAGAAGTACTGCTCATATTGCTTTCTCTTTCCAGTGATAATTTCAGTCATTCAGAGTCACAGAACTGAAAGTGACTCCCCTTAGGTCCATGCATAATCTGCTGGATGTTGTGGATAATGCAGTGACTACTCCTGATACAGAGTGCTTTCCTTGCCTGTGCCTAGCTACGTTCACGGTGGCTGGAGTTCTGGCTTACTGTGTTTCCATATTTTTTGGTCCAGCTTGCTGAGCTAACTGTGTACAGGGTCCTAGCAACAGCAACCAATGTAAAAGCTTCTTATCTTCTGCCCAGACAGACTCAAAACTGGGTGAACAGAATGATTTACGCTCTTTACCAATGACCACTGACTTGCTCTGAGTGTGCATTGTTACTTTGTCGGCAAAAATATTGCCCACAGGCTTTCAGCAGCAACAACAGATGGTCCTAAGGGCTCTAGCCACTTGAGGGTGTTTGCGACAGATAATTGTATGCTGAATAAGGCACAAGTATTTGCTGCTTTCATTTAATTGCTCATGTCTTTATCCACCTGCACAACATGGCAGAGTGTCAAAACAGGCACAAATTCTTGTGTTTTTCTGTGAAGAGTGCTTTGGTGCTTGAATGTTTCTTTCATTTTGTTTTGTCTTTTATTTTTTTTTTCTTCATCAGGCCAGCTTGGGAGGGATTACTATTTCAGTTTCTTCTGTTCTGCCCTTGGCAGTATTCTGAGCTCTCTTTGCTCTTGGTAGAGGGGAAACTGTTGAAGTGAGGTAGTATTTATGAACAAGACTATGTTTTTCTCCTTCCATTTATGTTTGTGCCTATAACCTAGCAGATTTAACTTCCTGTGATTCACAGCTTCCTGTGAATCTGAAATATTCTTATTAAATGGAAGCAAAATTTTTGATACCTTGGACTGTGCTTTTCAGGCTTAATTGCATGGGGTTTTTTTTGACGTGTCTGTTATTGTTAGCACTAGGAGTCTACATAATTCTTTCACAGACTGTCACCTCCGTGTGATCTGCGTAAGTTCTGTCAAGGATGCTGACCTTGTGCTGCCCTCATGCATCTGTGTCTGGCCAGGTCCGTGGTGACCCTTTACCTTCACATGAAAAGAAACAGAGTGATAACAGAATCTGTGACATTTTTGTTCTGCTTAAAAATGGGCACAAGTAAGAAGATTAATTTATTTCAGTAGGACAAATTTTTCCTAAGATGGAGCAAAGTATTTTTTCTTATGGAGGTCAGGAAACTGCATGGAGAGTTTCATACCCAAATTATTTGAGCAGCATTGCTTTCAGATTCCTTCCTAATCATTGTGATGTCAGGACTGGAAAATCCAAAAGGTCACTTTACACAGTCCTGGAAGCGATGCTTTCTCCCTGTCTTTCTTTCCCTGAGAAATACAGTGAACTGATCATGGATCTATTCATATCTTTGCATCTCATTTGAATGTGTTGAATATTTGACTTGCATTTACTGAGTGGTCCAGTCACTGCAAATTAAACTAGACCATAAACAAATCAGCACACTGATCTAAGAAAACTAAACCGTAAGTCAAAATGAACATGCCAATAGTATCCTTGACAACTGGCAAAATATTTAATTCAGCCCCCTGCTACCTGCCTGTGTTAGGCACCAGGAATGCAGTACCCTTTCCTTTACGGACTCCCCTCCAGCGCCAGATATGCTTTTCTGTTTCAGAAAAAAACATCTTTGAGCATCTTGTCAGCCCATTAATGCTTAAGGCAGTCTGCATGGGACTGTACTATGAGCTTTCTGAAAATTGTCTGGAAATGATTTTATGAAAAATTTAGCTCAAAGTGTCAAAATGGTTAATATCTGTGTAGCTAGAGATCTCAGAGAAAACTCATATATGAACATAAAAGTCTTCTTTGTGTTTTCAGGTATTTTGATATAGCAATAATATTGGTATTTTTCCGTATCCTTTCCATACATTTCTACAGTTTAAGGAAAAAGACACTGTACCCCTGGGGTTATCCAGTTGAGTAAGTGGAGGCTATTCTGAATAGCGTGTCTGCACTTCTCTAAAAATGCCTAAAGAAGCTTCAGAACAGTTCACTCAGGTAGTGGAATGGATCTAGTACAGGCTCTCAGACACCTTGTCTTCCAGGATGAGTTCAGATTCATTGAGGCAATCTTTTGGCACTGGGCTACCTGCTCTGCAGTTCCCAGTACTCCAGGTCCCCAAAGACCTCCCCAGGGAGGGGTGCCACACAGCATGTCCCTATGACCCCATACGAGTGCCGTATGGCTGTGGATGCAAGTGCAGGAGGCACTGCACTACCTCCTCCCAGCACAGCTTTGGCAGGGCTAAAGACTCAGATACTACCCTCATACACAGCTATGCTGCTTTGGGACCCAAAGCAATATTTGTGTGAAGCTGTATCTGAGACAATCAGTTCCTGCTGGAGCAAAACTGGCCCCATCTGTGACACAGCTGATGCATGGCCAGGCTGAGCAGGTAGATCACTTATGTGGATGCTCTGGGAGGCCAGGCAAGCCTCACAAGCTGTATTCGATTATACACTGACAGTCGGTTGTACTTGGATCCAGGATGCTGTATAGGAAAGCAAGAGTAAATGTGGGTCTGTATCACTTCAAACAGAGAAAAGGATGGAGAAAGTCTCTCCCCATGTTCTGAATCACTCAGCCCTATAAAGAGTTGTGTAGGAGAGAGTGCACAACCATTTTTACAACTTTACAAGAAGAGTGCTCTGACCCATATATCTTACGTGAACAGCGACACATTACTGATGCTTGCAAAGTAAGGATTTTAAGATTCCCTTCTACTCTTTGCAATTCTTTGTCTCTCCCTTGGCAGCTGCACATGGAGAAAGCTGTCAATTTTGAATCATCATTGAAGGGTACCTGCCATTCAGGTGCCGTAGAACATGCCCAAGTACCCCAGCTAGTGGTCTGGATGCCATTTAGGGACTGGATGTAACATTCTGTCACCCTGGTTCCCTTTTACGTTTCTCCAATTTTAGTTTCAGTTTTAAAGTAGCGGAAGAGGAAAATTTCAAACAGTAAGGGTAAAGCAGCACCTCCTAACTATAGCATGTGCTTGGAAGTCACTTTTCACCTCTACCATGAAGAAGTGAGTCTTTTCCCTTGTCCTTCCACATCTTAGGTGTACCTAATGGTAGGCAAGTGCAGCCTGGAGTGAAGGTCCCTGGCTGGCCATTAAAGTGTTCACCACACAGGCTGCACTGGGGAAGTTCACTGTACAAAACCTCTAAAGCGAGAATGTCAGAGGCACCAAAAGGATATGTAGCTGTTTATCAAGAAGAAATTTTATCTTGTCAAGGTAATCTTAAATCATCAAGACTTTTCCTAGGGTAACTGCATATGTGTATTCTGCTAAACATTAGGAAGAATTGTTTTCACTATGTCCCAGTTCACTTTTCTGTTTTACTTTCCATCCTTCCCCCTGCTCCTTTTTTTTTTTTTTTTTTCCTGTAGTGCACTAAAATAACTAAAATAGCTCATACATTGTTTTGGAACTTGTAGTACTTCTGTTACGCTGCAACTTGATTTTAAAAAGGGAAGCTTGACTGGCCCAGCTTTCAAGGAGCTGGAAAATAAGGACCTATGCAGTGTAGCATACAAAAGAGATCCAGGCTCAGCCTCGTAAAGAAAAACATCTAAACATTTATGTGATTACTAGGAACAGCATATTCTCCTGCACCCATGTGCTTCTGGACACATTCCAAGGTATTAATAGCAGTAGTGGCAGGGCTGTACATTATATTGTTATTTCCTCCTTGGAGAGAACAGAATGTTAGACTGTGAGAATATGACATGGAAACTATGTGAGTTGGCTGCCCTCTTCTACTTTATTTACTCCTTCTAAGATCCTTCTGACTTTGGGGCTTTTGCAATCACTTTAAAAGGGATTCACTTCTTGCCCAGGAAGACGAACACTGGAATTTCCACTCTGGATCAGATTATGGACATTAATCGAGGCTTCTGTCTCTATCTGTTGGAAACAGAACAGACCTGAATAGTCAATAAAGTGTTAGACAAAGGCAAGATCTTAAATTTACTTCCCTCTTGAGTTACGACAGTGATCAATACTTGTCAATAGGCATAAACTTCAATAAGCCCCATTACTTTTCATCTTATTTGTACAGAGAAACGTCCTACATTTCATTGTCAGTCTCATTAAACTAATCAACAGCACTGTGTCTTCCACAAGTTTGATCTAGGACTCAGGTAAGAGCAGGCCAAATACTGCAAAGGGACAGGCCCAAGAAGCTGGGCAGAAAACAGTGATTCAGTTTTTCATTCCTCTTAGAGCAAGGGCTGGTCGCTTTCTGAAAAGCTGCCATATAATTGCTAAAGGGGAACCCAAGTGTCTCTTAAACTGCCTTAGTCTGGACTGAGTCTAGCTACATTTTCCAGGACTGGGTTTTAAATCGGCAGTTTCCCCAGCACCCTGGTGAGGATGAAGCTAACGGTGCTGCTGAAAGCTGCAGCTCCCTCATTTCTACACCTCCTTCCCTCTCCTGTGTGTTCCTGCCCTCTGCATCACGCTGGCAATTATGCCAAAGCAACTGTTCATGCAGTGGCATAGAAAAGCAGGTCAGGGAATCGATCTGGTTTGAACCTAGCTGTTTTACGAGGTCAGGCCTGTTTTCCCCTGCTGTTCACCATGCAGCCATACCAGCTGACACTGGTGCAGACACGGCGTGATGAGCAGTGCAGGGTGGAAGTGAGGAGGGCAAGGGAGGGGAGGGAGGGGGAGGGAGGTGGGCAGAACTGGCTCCACCATCGGTACTGCTGCTTTATGTGGTGTAAAGTATTTTTGTAATTATGTGCTAAGATGCTGTCAAGTTTGCATTTCTTAGCAGAGTTGGTGGTGGTTTGGTTTTTTTTTGTTTTTTTTTTTTTTTTTTTTGGTTTGTTTTTTTTTTTTTTTTTTCTGGAGAAGCAGGATTTTACCAGTTAATGTCCCTAGACTATGCAGGTTTGGGAAAAAACATCCCTGTGTCTCAAGACAGTGGCGTATGTATAGTCTCTGTGGACAGCAGCCAGTGTAAGCCTGGAGGAAGTGGTAAAGCTAAAGTAAAACTATTTTAAACTAGAGGCAACAGGGAAGGGTTAAAGGACGTTGAGAAATTGTAGATATATGGTAATAGCTAATAAATCTGAATTTTTACCCCAGACTTGAGGATTGCCTCTCTTGTTCTCCAGTTAAGAAGGAGAATCTGCAGATTAAGACAATGAAGCCTATTAAATGTTGAAGTAATGTTGCATTTCAGGGGTCAGGGATTCAATAATTTACATAATATCTTTCAGTTTTCCAATGCATTATCTGTTAGTTACAACACAGTAACTCTGAAGGGCAGATGCTCCCTCACCATAAATCAGAATGGAATGGTGGGGGAGAGGGAGGATGCAAAGTTTTGTAGCATTTCATTTCTCTCTGATGTAGAAAGGAAAGAACTAGCAGCTCCTGTTCTCTGAAGACTGTGTGGACTGTTCCCCATGGGACAGACAGTACAAGATAAGGCTTCATTTGACAGAAAGTTTCCCATAGAGGGATTTTGCTATAGATAGAAGTATAGCCCACCTAGCAGAAAGTCTAAGGCACCAAACCTGATGCAGCTGTGTTCACTTTGCTTATTGGAGGTGGTGCTTTGCTTAACCTAACCCTCGAGCAACAGCTGGGGTTTGTTTCAGAGAGAATGAGATGGTTTGCTCCAGAGGAGTGAACAGTATTTATTCTGTGTGAGTAGTCAGGGTTTGTGAACCAGAAAATTTGAATTGCCTGATAGTACAGGTGCTACAGGCATTTCAATGTTTCGGGGGCTTTTTAAGGTAAGGAGTGAGCTTAAGTGTTTGAAAACTGTGTATTCCCCAGTTTTGTGATACACGTACACAAAACTTCCCAACCTTTCTTACTGGGTTAGTCAATGCAAAGAGATAAGTGTATAACCTGGGTAGTCATCTCTGTGTCCTTTACAGATCTTCAGAGGTTCTTACCTGTCTATAGGTTCTGTGTAGGGACTGGAGGTTTTTATTTGTTCATAGTGGCCCACCTCCTGCCCTTTCTTCCTTCTGACCTTTCCTCATCATTCTAGATTTAAGGGCCTAACTTAGTCTTATATGGTCTAAAATGCTTTTATATTTTGATTTAGAAAGAGAAGATACTATTTTTTTGTGCATAGCAGAAAGTACCACAAATGCTAAATTTCGGTTTTCTGAAACCAATTGAGGTTTTTTTATTATTATTTAATTTTCTTCCAATGTGAAATCACCCTGAAAGTCCTGTTTACTGGTTTATTTGATGAAACAGCACTTCTGTGTTCCCTGTAAGATTGTTCCACTAGCAATACATTATTTTTCTTTTGGAATGAAAGTTGGACCCAGCTATACAATCAGATCTGAATTCTCTGATGAAGTTTCTGTTTGGGATCCTGCTTCAGATTGCTTTGCAGAGGAATGTCAGAGACCAGGATTTGAGTTTTGCATTGCTGATGAAGTGATTCAGATGCCTGGTACCACAGGACAGTTTTGAAAATGGCAAGTGATGTGCAGGTTTAACACCATATTAGATCTGTCTCTGAGCGTCAGGGGCTACAGAGCTGGTGTGCAGCACAGAGAATGGCAGCAGAGACTTCCCTGGCTCTGAAGCTTTCCAAAACAGGCTGACAAAGGTGCCCACTGAGAAGATTAACCCCAAAAGGCCATACTTTCTTGATAGATATGAAAGGAACATAATTTCCTCATAAACCAGATATCCAAACACCAAGGAGGTTTGTGAAATGCTGCTACAAGATGTAGTTTTGTACACAGCATTGTGAAATAAGCCCCATTGCTTGCTTTTTTTTTGCTTTCTTCCACTTCACACGTTGTCTGAACACAACAATGAAAATAAGGAAGCCTGTACGCAGGACTGTAAAGCCACTTAATGGCATATATGAATTTTCAGTTTGTTCATTTTGGATTTTGGAAGCTTTTTGGTTTTGTTTTAAATGAAGTGATGAACTCCCAATACATTTTTATACTAATATCTAATTGCTCTGTGATAAAGATTTTGCCATGGTACCTTCCAGCAAATAAAGACACAACGTCTCAGCCTCACACAGTGAGCTCATCAGGAAGTTACTTGTGGAACAGCAGCTGCAGCAAGTGTTAATCTAGAGAACTGATAAGGAAATAGGATGAACTAACTCACTTTCCTGGAGTGCTTATCTGTCATTTAGGCTTATGTGAAATATTCTAATAATCTGCAGACCCCAGTAGCCAGAAGCTTTCACCGGAGTATCAGAGGAATCAGGGTTTGCATAACAACAGGAGAGGTTATCCTTGCTATGTTTCCTCCTCTTCTCTTGTTCCCAGTCCTCCCTGTGCCTGGAATGTAAATTCTAAACCATGGAACAAGGCAGCAAGCAAACCCATACAAGGCAGCTGGCAGGTGGGCAGCAAGTGGTCAAGACAGCAGGAGAGCACCGATACACTATATGACTTACACTCAATACAACTCTTAAGAGATTTCAAAGCATGCACAATCTGTACAGAAGACCATGCCTTAGATGTTCAGCCACATGAAGAGTGAATCTGTAATCTCGTACCTGCACATTACTCCGGTTTCCTGGAGACTCTAGTACTGGGTACTTAAAGATACTGTTTAGTCAAGAGACACCTCAGCTTACAAGGTGTTTCTTTTTTCATATAAACGAAGTGTTCATTAAAGGCTTCTCTGTGATGGTGTTCATGGCTGAAATGACTGTAATCTTACTCAAGTAATCTTGGTGAAGTAAGATTCCAGTATGGTAGCATGCTATACAAAATACATTATAAGGGTGAAAATAAGCAACGAACCTGTGTAGTCACAGGGGAAGGCAGGAGGAAATTTCAATACAAATTAATTATTTTGGACACCAGGAACACATCCTAACTTGTTAGAAAGGTGTAACAATGGAAAAGGAAACCAGAGGTATAGCAGTATGTAACATATTGTCAGTGTGTAAAAGCAGGACACCTCACCTGTCAGTGATGATCTGCAGATAGTAGATCCTACTGGTTCTGGCTCAGTACATGAAAGGATGATTTGGTTTGCTGACCTCCAACCTCATGTATAAGAACATTGTGAAAAGCCTTAAACTTTGCATTTGAAGTATCTCTGAGCTCACACAAGATGCACATGTTAAGGTCCAGCCCTCTTTTATAATTCCCTATCAGTGCTGCAGAATAGACACTGTCTAGTTCCCATCTGCCAAGACTTGAGCAGGGCTGTGCCTGAACTGAGGTGTTACTCAACGTATTTGGAAAACTTTAAACTGAAATATTGAAATGGAATTTAGCAAAATTTGAGCAGCTGAGCAGGATCACAGCTTTGGACTTGGGTGTCTGTGTGTTCTGTACAAGTCCCAATTTTGGTAAGTCTCTTTGGCTCTGTGGATGTTGTGGGATGTGAAAGTGCCTGCCAGCTTCTGCATCCCTGAAACTGAATCTAGCCACATACCATCTGCCTTTCCTCCCCAGGCTATAGTCTTCAGCCAAAGAATATTCAGGCATGCAAGCAAGAGGACATTGACAGCAAGTTTCAACAAGTCCCCTAAATGAATGGGGAGAGCGAATGTCAGGACTGGGTGAAGTAGGGTGCTGTCAAGGACATGCAGTGTAGAATAAGTGATCCCTTAGGTCATATGAGTAGAGACAACATAATCATTCTTCCTGCACAAGCTAGTAGTGGATATCAAGTGAGTGGTATTCTGCCCTTCAGTATAGACATGGTCTCTCTGAACGTGGCCCAGGCAGCTGCTCAAAATTAAACATTCAAATAAGTAAAGCTTCCGAGAAGAAGAAATCTAATCAATTTCCATTAGACAGAAAGATGCTATGGATAAGCAGGTGGTAAGCTTTACTGCCAATGAATTAATACACCTACTTCATGACCGTCGATTGTTGTCAGAAATCTGTGCTGGTCTGGAAGCCTTTTTTACAAATTGACAGTGACTGGCCAGGCTGAAAGCAGGTGTATCTGTTTGAATCCATTCTGACCTTTGGTTCATGGCATATGCTCATGTCATGTCACATTACCTCATCATATCACAAAAGCTAAATGTCGTACAGCGTCACATCTTAACCTAAGATTGCTCATCAGCCCCATTTTTTTCAGGTTAGGTACCATGTAACAAGAGCACAGTAAATATATCATCTCAGAAGTTATTTTAGCAGTTAGCAGTCACATAAGTTGAAGGTGATATTCATGAAAATTAACAGATATAGCATAATTTATTTAGAACCTCTCTGGGGCTTATTTAATGAGTATTATTTCCATAAATAATTTTGCTGTGTGTTAACAAATCTTTTGAACAATTCTTTTCCATACTCAGAACGACAACCCCTTGGAAATCTGCTGCTTAAGGCTCCCTGAATTATTACCATGTTTGAGGTGAAAGAGCATGGCATGTGAGGGGCAACTGGCCAATAAAATTGTCCTTGCCTTCTGCATGGTTGTAGGATTGCCCTGCTTACTATGTTCCTAGCTTTCTACCAGCCTGTGAGTCAAAGCCTAGCAATTTAATCAAGCTTTTGTCTGTTTATAAACTTATGTCATCTGAGTGGGAAACTGAAGCAATCCCTTGTGACTTATGGGACCAGTCACATGCAGCCAAAAATGACTGACCACGGAGCTTGACTGCCACAGGATGGAATTTGTTTAGACAAATGGCTAACAAACAACTGTGAGTGATACACAGGTTTGGATAAATTATCATCAGTCCACGGGAAGCTCACAGACTGGAAAAGAAGGCACACAAAGGATACTTTTATCCTACTGAGCCCACAAAATGCTAGTCTTTGATAAGACTTGCATGTAATCGAAAAAGTAAAGGTTTAGTATTCTAAGGACAGGTAAGTTGCATGCAGCTGCAAAATGACACCTGGTGTCCCTTTGGGAGAGGAGCTATCCTTGGGAAGGAGGCTGTCATGCTGGTGGCGGGATGGGCAGGTGCACTTTCAGAAGGTATTTGCTGCTGGACATCTAGAAGTTGTGTAGACCTGGAAGTGAGGGGTTTCAAAATAAATGTTTCTGGTCATTCATCTAGCTACATATTTTTGGTGAGTACATGCAGGTGCCATTCCAATGATCATGGTTATGTCAGGCCACATGACAGAAACCTCCTAATTTGCTTCCCTTCTCCTCCACCCGCTTCATGCTGGGCAAAGGAGGGAGCAAGGAACATGCAGAGCTGTGCCTTTCCTGCCAGCCTGCATGCTGGGATGTTCCCTTCCCTTGTCACTGATACACTCACACCTTGCCTACTGTCTCACACGTGTGATAAGGTGGTAGGGGCTTATGAAACAGTGGGAAGCATTAGACTTCTTGCATGCAGCTCACCTGTTTTGAAAGTCTGGGTGCCATGTGGCATTGACAGCAAGGCACGAAAGAGAAGTAAGAAATGAGCGACATGGGATTTAACAAGGGAAAGAGGCTGTGAGGCAGCAACAAGGACCAGCTCCATCACATGTCAGAGCCTTCTGTGTGAAATGCTGAGCATCTGCAAGCTCCTCAGTGGCCCATGAAACCAAAAGGACTTCAGGGTTTCCAAAGAGTTCTTAGAGTTACTCAGCTTCTTTCAAGATGAGCCTCCTATCACTCCCTTCTTTTGCCTTCCTGTTTCTCCTTCACTTGAAATGTCTAATACTTACTAACTAAACCATTAACTGAGTTAAGCATTTTAATAGGCTAAGTAATTATAGCCCATGGTCATAATAAATGATATGGAGAGGGGATTTTTTGATTAAGAAATATTTTTCCACCCCTGTAGAGCATATGACCTTCAATGTATAGGCCATATTTCTCATTCAGTCTGCCACCCTGAGGGCACCACTTCCTTTTATATATATAAAAAAAAAGTTAATGATGCACTTGTAATCACATGGCTGGATTTGAACAAATCTCATTCAAGACTTTCCCTGAAGGGTTTAATTATACAGGTTTGTGCAGAATTACACCCAGTTGTAATCCTGGGATCTGCTAGTGTAGCTGGTGGTTCATTTGAGCATCTATGCTCCTGACCAAGTGTATTGCACAAAAAAATGTGACGCAACATTCAAAAGAAAAGCTTAAGGAACATAAATGCAAACTGAACCTCTTTAACAACAGCTATATGTACCTTTCTGCAGAACAGCAGAACATAGTTCTGAGCTCTCCCTTCAAGTGGGAAGAAAACATGATCTCAGTTATTTTTATTATGCAACTTAATGTAAATATATTGTTTTCAGTCACAAATGTTTAAAAAAAAATTCAAAAGGAGCTCTTTCCCTGATATCTTTTGATTGAAGGTCTGGGTCAAAGTCTGACATCTGCTACACCGCTATAAATCTAGTGATGATACCTGGATTCCAGTGGAGTAGCTCTGGATTTATACCATCTCCAATGAGAGCTAATTTGGCCTTCTAGATATATAATTGTTCTTAGCGCAAAAAAAATCTATTAATCCTTCACAGTCACTGATTGTGGCATTTTAACAATAACAGCCAGCATGGTTGAGTGTTTTCAGTGCTTGCTGACAGATGGTCATTGTGTTACAAAACAGCCTCCAGTAAATAATGACCATATCCACATGAGAGATGGAAAATAGTTCTCTATTGTACAATCCTTTTTTGCTGCACATAATGAAGTAGAAATGTGTCTTCGACTCCATTTTATACTGACACTGAAAGACCAAAACTTCCATTTAAATGAAAAGTGATAAGAATATGAAAGCAGAAAGGTTCTAAGTTGCTTTTATTTACTTGTTTGCCTATTTGTTTGCATATAATAAACCATCCGGACTTTGTGGTTAATGTTCTTCTATCCTTATATCATAGTGTACAGTTCCCTTAGGGTGCTAATGGAGCTTCTTTTAAAAGACCACAAATAAACTGAAGGCAAAGATACGATTTAATAGTTACAAGATGACAGGGCTAAAACTCTGCTTTCTCCTAACATGATGAGTTTAAGTTCACGGTGGTCTGTGTGGCTGGGATCTCATTCTAACCACAATGCTTAGGACTGTAACGTCTACTAACAGTTTATTACATTAAAATATAACAGAGCTGTGAATTTGCTAATGTTACTAATGTTGGTACAGAAATTATATCTGTTATACTGACAAAGAATCTGAAGCACCAAGTGTGTTCAATAGATGTCTCAAAAATGTTGTTAGTATACTGATGCCTTATTGTACACCAGGGACAGCACAGTAGGCATACTACTACTTAGCTAGGAGGTCAGAGTCAAATGGCGGAAACAAGTTGTCTTGTGTCAGATTATTGACAAATAAAAGGGGTGGTTTTCACAAGCACAGAAACAACTAAGTCACCTTACTGAACACGTGCAGAACTAATTTTTTGAAGAACAAATTGTTGATCAGTAACTGTCTTGATTCCCACTGCAAAAAGTCTCAACGATCCAACTAAGTTGAAGCGAAATGATAAAGCACAACTGCAAAAATAAATACACAGCTCTTCGTTTATATGCTGACTGTTCAGGAGTACAAAAAGTAGCAAAAACTGTTTTCTTGTCATTAAAAAGAGCAGGTAAAGCTAAATACGTGGAATGAACAGATCTATCAAATAAAAATAGTTCTGTCAGCTCTCAAAACCAAAGTATTCTTCAAGTAGCAATTTTCAGCCCCATCTTGCACAACCTACAGCAAAAACACTCATGACTTCCACTGAACTTTTATCTGTGCTGAACCTGAACCATGACTCATTTGCATTTCACTACATTTTAATGTTTGATGTCTTAAACTGGATTATTTTACTGACTCTTATTTTGTAATCAGAGGAAAAAGCAAAACTTCTGAAACCACAAACATCTTAATCTACAAAAGTTTTCAGGACACACTTTGCACAAAGTTCACTACTATGGAGGTCAATGATCAGATTGAAATCAGAAACTTCCATGTGTTTGAGTGACCCCCTCCAGCTGCAAGTGCTCTTGGGTTGTAACTTGTGGGTTTTTAATCCCTGTATGTAGTTACATCTGTTTAAATTAGGAATTGTGCTGAACTAGGTTCTGCGATTAGAAGCAAGAGCGGTGCTTTTATTAGAGGCCATAATGAGTTCTCAGGGCTAGTCACTTGACCCTGACAAGCTGTGGGAAAAATTTTCTATGGCGGTTCCCACTTGTTTCTGATAGTGAAGTAGCCTCTTCAAGACCAACTAATCTCAGTAAAGGTGAGAGACATTCTCATACCTATTAAGTAACCGTTTATAATTCAGAAGAACATTTACGAAAGCAGCAGCGTGTCTTTTGTCTTCTAGATATGGGACAACATTCAATGCTTAAACTAAGTGAGCACTTTTGCTACAACTTGTTGGTAGTTTGAAATCCTGTGGGGAAATGAGTGCATGGCTTCATCACCTGCTAGAGAGCTATCACAGCTCACCCTTAGCTAGCAATCTCAGAGACCTTGAAAGCTGAATGATTACAGAGGTTTACCTTATCATATTTTAAAGGCAGTATCTTCGTTTCAAGGCTGCAACAAAATAAAACAGATCTTGTAACAGCAGTATCTGGAGTAAAAAGATGAGTCTTGGCTCTTGGCAGTTTCAAGACCTCTTTCATTGTCATCATGAATTTAAGTATGTCATTGTTTGTAACTTAGATATATGAAAACAAAGTCTTGCTCCTCTTAAGAAAGGAACACTGAAAGGGAGAGACAATTTTTTTCCTCCTTTTCAGCTCTCATGGTCTTGTGAAGCTAATTCCTTGTCCAGTGGTACCTTTGATATGTTCTTTGGCTGTACGCAAACATAGCTAAATCTTGCTTTATCTCCTCACAGAACTCACACCCACTTTTTATTTCCTTGTACAAAAAGCAGAGGGGGGCATGGGAAGCATTATTCTGCCAAATAAGAGGTTTCAGATCTATCATGCATGGGTTGTACAGGGAAAAGAGGACATTTCCAGCACCGTGAACACATACAATGGAATAGCATCTGCACACTCTTTGTCAAGGTTGAATTGAGAATCCCAGTGTTCCTATAGGGGATTTATTTGTAGTCATACCTACTAAGGAGCACATATTAAATTTACACACACAGCAAAAGAGACCCGTGTGGACACACATATTCATGAAGTATATCTCCGTGTGAGCCACAATTATGACAATACAATTGTTCTTATGTTGAGTGTCGTGTGCCACAGCTCACCAACTCAGCATATTACACACAGACTCCACCAGTCTACTCAGTTCCTAAACATGGTCTTTCAAACCTGCTCTTTCCTGTGCCTTTCTGGAGAGCTGAGTTTTGAAGCCCTGTTGTCTCTTAGACTGCGGGCATGCTTTTCCCCACTGAAGGAGAAATGAGCATTTCTCGTTTTCCTACACTATGGGAGAACTTTTGCAGTTTTGTATCATCACTCTGAATGCTGCCCCAGCATTCTTACAGGCTTGTTTGAACTTGGTGCCATCCTTAATTTTATATATGTTATTCCTGCTCAGCCATCCACTCAGATAACAAATATTTGGAAAACAAGTGTGCCTCACATGCCTTCTAAGAAGAGATCCTATGTGGAATCTCCCTTTCCTGCCAGTTTGCCAGTCATCACTTCCTAAGAATTTATTTTCAACCATCTATTTATCTATATTGTGAACCAAGGTCGTTGTCTACTATAGCATCCCACAGCCAAACTGATGAAGTATGATTTGGGTAGGTGGACTTCAAGGTGGGTAAAAAATTGGCTCGATCATTGGGCTTAAAGCGTCTGACAGCACAAAATCCAATTGTCAGCCAAATAGCAGCATTCCTTCAGGATTAATACTGGGGAAAATTCTGCCTTTACTAATGGCTGAAAAATAATTATATTCATGGATAATGGACAGCAAATTCTCTGTATGTGCTGGGATGAAGAGGAGTCACAACTTCAGTGCAGCTCTGAAGTATGGGGCTGATGTTCAGTGGATGCTGGCAGCCTGAAGGAATGGGCCAGCAGAAATTTAACATTGCTCAAAAACAAATTTTAAGTTTTACATCCTCACCGGAAAGCCCCAGATCAGGCTGAGGGCTGACTGGATAGGAAGCAGCTTTGCTGAAAGGACATGAGGGTCCATGGGGGTAAGAAGCTGAATATGATTCAACAGCATGTCTCTGTGGCAAAGAAACCAAGTCCCATATTGGCCTCTGTTAACAGAAATGCAGCCACACAGAAACTTAGAGAACTGATCCTCCAGATGTCCTTTCCAACCTACATTTCTCTATGACAGCTTTTATGTTCTCAGCTTGTTTAAAAGATGTGACAGAACACAGAAGAAAACCCCAACCCAGTAGCTGAGGTCTTTTTTAACATTAATAAGGCTTTATATGCTCTCTGCCAGTTCAGTTACCTTATTAAAGAAGAAAATGTGGTGGATGATACATATCGTTTCTGGGAACCCCGTATGAGCTGTTTGTTAATATTCTCATCTTCCAGGTACTTGTTACACATTTTCTCCTAATACTTGAATGGGATAAAACAAAACAAAACAAATAAAATAAAGCTGACTAGCTTACTAGAAGTCTGGTTTCTCCCCCCCCCCCCCCCCCCATCCCTGCCCCCAGTGTTTTTTATCTATAGCCTTTATATTCTTCCACATAATCCACAAGTTCTGGATAACAATTGCTAACTCAGTGTAAACCTGGGCAGCTGTTTGTTCAGCTCAACATTTTTTTTTTGTCCTTGCTTAGGCCTTTACATTTACCTGGGAGCATTTTCAAGAACATTGACCTGGATACATGACTATACTCTTATATAAAAGTCATATAAAAGTCATGCATCATTTCTCTTAAACACAATGTCCCAGTGATTTAGCAGGTAAGGAGCATGGGGATCTGGGAACTTCAGGAAAATTTACTGTACTGGCTCAGAAATTCTTGAACTTCCTGGGCAGGTGGAGTCTCCATTCCCTCCACATCCTCCTCTGTGCAGAGATGTGCCCATTATAATGCAACAGTGGTTCCAGGCTGCTGAGGTCCTGTCAGAGGACCAGCAGAGAGGAAACAGTCTAGGAGGTTCCTGGAGTGTGTAGAAGTTAACCTCCTGACACAGCTGGTGAGGGAGCCAGCTAGGGAAGGCGCCCCGCTGGACCTGCTGTTTGTGAACAGAGAAGAACCGGTGGGTGATGTGATGGTTGGAGGCCATCTTGGGCACAGTGTTCATGAAACGATAAAAAGCTTTTCATTCTTGGAGATATAAGCAGGAGTTCAGCTGCTGTGGATTTCCAGGGGGGTGACTTTGGCCTGTTCAGGAGACAGGTTGACAGATTCCCTTGGGGGCCAGTCCTGAAGGACAGCGGGTCCAGGAAGGCTGGACATGCTTCAGGAGGTACAGGAGCAGGTTGTCCCCATGTCCTGAAAGACGAGCCAGCAGGGAAGAAGACCAGCATGGCTGAACAGAGAGCTTTGGCTGGAACTCAGGAAACAAGAGGAAAGCTTATGGCCTGTGGAAGAAGGGACAGGCAACTCAGAAGGGCTACAGGGATGTCGTGAGGTTATACAGGGAGAAAATGAGAAGGGCCAAAGCACAACCAGAACTTAATCTGACTACTGCCACAACAGACAATAACAAAGTTTCTATAAATACATCAACAACTACAGGAGTGCTAAGGAGAACCTCCGTCATTTATTGGATGCGGGGGGAAACATAGTGACAAAGGATGAGCAAAAGGCTAATTTATTCAGTGCCTTGTTTGCCTCAGTCTTTAATAGTAAAGACCAGTTATTCTTTGGGTACCCAGCCCCCTGAACTGGAAGACAGGGACAGGGAGCAGAACGAAGCTCCCATAATCCAAGAGGAAAGGTTTAGTGACCTGCTACACCACTTGGACAAACACAAGTCTACAGGGATGGATGGGATCCACCTGAGGCTGCTGAGGGAGATGGTGGCCCCAAGCCTCACTGAGCCACTTTTAATCATTTATCAGCAGTCCTGGCTAACTGGGGATGTTCCAGTTAACTGTGATGCCCATTCATGAGAAGGGCTGGAAGGAAGACTCATGCAACTACAGGCCTGTTCGTCTGACATTGGTGCTCGTCACCCTGAGCACCATCACATGGCACCTGCAGGATGGTCAAGGAATCAGGCCCAGACAGCATGGGTTTATGATAGGCAGGTCCTGCTTGACTGACCTGATCTCCTTCTGTGACAACGTGACCCATATAGTGGATGAGGCAAAGGCCATGGATGCTGATTACTGATACTAGCAAAGCCTTTGAGACGGTTTCTCACAGCATTCTCCTGGAGAAACTGGCTGTTCATGGCTTGGATGAGTGTACTGCTCACTGGGAAAGAAACCTGGCTGGCTGGCCGAGCCCAAAGTGTGGTGGTGGAGTGACATCCAGCTGGCAGCCAGTCACAAGTAGTGTTCCACAGGCTCAGTATTAGGACCAGTTCTGTTTAATATCTTTGTCAATGATCTGGATGAGGGGATCTGGACAGGCTGGATTGATGGACCAAGGCCAGCTGTATGAGGTTCAACAAGGGTCAGTGCCAGGTCCTGCACTTAGGTCACAGCAACCCCACGCAGCGCTACAGGCTTGGGGAGGAGCAGTTGGAAAAGAACCTGGGGGTGCTGGTTGACAGCCAGCTGAAGATGAGCCAGCAGTGTGCCCAGGTGGTCAAAAGGCCAACAGCATGTTTTTCAAGCTGCATGATGTCTGATGTGGACTCGAGGATTATATAGGACAAAAAATCAAGGCAGAAGAAAGCCTTTGAACTTTAACAGCTACTTTTGGGTTGCTGTCTTGATCTTTGATGATATGGGATCTAGCATGTTGCTTACAGTATCTCTAAAGCTCAGGGAGCCCAGAACTCAGCATGGACCCAGAAGATATGCTAAGTTCATATTACAGGCATGGGAGCTATATCAGTAAATGTTAGACTTGAATAAATACTTTTAGTAATCAGGTTACTAAAATATAATAAAAGAAGATTATTAAAGGAGTTATTTCTATTTAAGGTATTCTTAACTGCACAAACTGATTATGACTAGATTAATAAAATAACGTTTTAGACAAAATCTAGCTTCAGGCTGTCTTCAGAACCATGAGGAATGTCACAACATCTGGAGATTTCCAAAGCACTTCCCCAAACTTACCCATCCACAGACAACCGTTCTTATACCCCAGTTCTCTCACACTTAAACAATAGACATCCCCTTGCCTATCTGATTTGTGAGGCTCAGACCACTCTGTTAGGGAGGACCTGCACTAAAAATAGCTAAGGATGGTTTAATTCAAATGATCCACATGGAGATGTCCTCCTGAAAGAATGTGAAATCAGCTCCCCTAGTTTTTGGAATATTTTCCTGACTGCCAAGTTATACTGTGTTGTGAGAGAGAGGAGCCGTACCTTCATAACTGTTCATTTAATAGCTGTGGTTATTTCATTGCCTCAGCTTTCTAGCCTAGTGGTTTGTTCACATCTGGACCGTGAGAAAGTCACATTCCAATTCCCATTTTCAGAAATATTTAAGTAATTTATATTAAGCGGTAATTAGAAAGAGCCTGGAGCACATTTCTCCTCTTTCTTTGGGAGTGCATGACAGATTCAGCACTTTTCTTTCTGTAATCTAATGAATATTGGGAAACAGGTGGCTACATATCTGTGTAGACTGAGAGGGGACTAAAGCCCAAATAAAAACAGTGGGGGTACAAGCATTAGCTAATAGCTGTCACATGAACATTGCTGTGATGGCAATATACCTGTGCTTGTCAAATTTTCCCTGTTGATGTTTCTAAGAACCTCAGCAGTTCCCCGGCATCTCAAACTAAATATTCATTAGCATGGTCTATTCAGAGAAGAGTGGATTTATGAAAAAGTATGTCTGTGAAGAGTTGAAATTATGTGTAAATTCAGACAGCATGCAACAAACAATTTCTGCTGGAAAACAAAGGGTGAAACACATTAAAAATATTGAAATATTCTATTTCAATATTTTTAAAGGAAAATGTTTAATTTCAAAAATTAAATCTAAAGGTTATGCCAGATTTCATTTACCCACTTCTTTTTTTCATCATAAAAGTCTCTTCGAAAATTAACCTAAATTGACAGAAAAGGAAATAAGAAATGGCTAAGAGGGGATTTTATTCACATATATGAGAACCAAAGCAAGCTACTTAAGGTTGAAGTAATTACTTCTGGCTAATTCAAGATGGGTTTTTTTTTGTTTACTGTAATAGATCAAAAATCCTTAAAAAGTCAAATCGTGGCTTGACAACTTGTTTACCTAAGACACTTCACAGAATAATGCGTGATTCAGCCAGATCCAGCATACATCCATGTGGTTGGGGAAAGGGCCAGACCACAGGTGGGAGGACAGACAGTCTTTGCTAATGATCTAGTTCTCACAGCCACAGTATAAGCCAGCACTGGGATTTATTTATTTCTTCTCAAAATGAAAATCCTGAAGGTACAGAGAACAGCGAAACTGGAAGAAAAGCATTTCCTTATACACCCATCTCTTTTGTTCAGATACTGTCAAATAGTTAAGCTCACGTGGTGTTTTCCTTTTAAAAACTATATATTTAGAACACAAAGCCATGAAACTTTTAATACCATTCTGGAAAACTGACTTGTACAGAGTTTAATCACATTTATTATTTAAACAAGCGAATGGCAAAACTTATTTTAAGTTCCTCAGAGCATTTCAGATATTAGCAGGCTTTATAGAGATAAGAATAACAGGATTACTAGGGAAGTCAATACTATAGAACAGAATTAAAAACTACAATGAATATGGCTATTACTATCACTTTAGAACTATGCTACAATCTATTACTCTTTCTTAGTAAGTTAATTAAATTCTTTGTTCCACACACAAAGGATCTGCAGTATAATAAAGTTATTAACGAAAATAAGTCAACCTTTTAGAAGGAATAGAAAAGGATCACTGGCAAAAAGGCAAATGTAACCCACTTATTCAACAATTATACTATTGTTTTGTAAACAATACAAATTTTTAAAAGGCGTATCACTTCATGTTGTACACAGGTCTTCTGTAAAATATTGGTGAAAGTATTTCTCTGGACATCTAAATTAGTTTTTAAAAGCAAAGTTTTGCTTATATTCTGCAATAGGGATGTAACTACAGCAACTAAAATATTCCAAGTGCTCTTGCAGGAGTAACAAGTAAGGTTTACAAGCTTTAAAAATTTCTCATGCCAGCAGCTGTTGTTTTCTTTTATTGTAGTTTAATACGGTTTCAGAATTCCCTTGGCTTTAAGACCAATGACTTTTTAAAGCGCAAAACATATCTGATTCTTCTTACCTTATACTGAAAGACAGGCTGATTTGTTAGAAGTTTTGTTTGTTTCACATATTAAAAATTAAGCAATAAGGCACAACGTGGAGGAGGGATTATCTGATGGTAACCCCAGCTTCCTGAAATTGCTTTATTGCAAATATAAATATATTTTAGATTGTTCATTGGATATTAAGGGCATTAGCATGCTCATAGAGTTTAATCTTTCCCTTTAGAATTTTAAATTCATAAGGCTTTTTTTTTTGTCTAAGCTATTTTTTAATGTGCAAGAGAGGACTTCATATACTCAAGGAATACTGTAATTGGCTTTTGCGTACTCCACCGGGGAGATTAATTTACAAGCATTGTACAGTTCTGCTAAAACTACTTTTCAACATTTTAAAATGTCAATAGTATATTTTCCCAGCCCTGTAAACACATTTTGATACAGAATATAAACTTTAATGGTAGTTTTAAGACACCTCTGGGGGTATGGTTATTTAAGCAATAAGACACAGTAGGGTGTGAATTATGGTATAATAATTTCCTACCAACTGCATTGTTAGGCACGAGGCCAAAGGCCAGGGGACCAATGAGCACACTAGGTGTGAATTATGACATCATAAGTCACACTCTGGAGTGTCTTACCGCCATTACAGAAATATTTAAAACATTTTTTTAACACAAATTCTTTATTCCTATGGTACTATATTTTAATGGAATATCCTGAAAAATCTTCCCCAGTAAAAAGTTAGCCATTACATAACTTGGATTTAATAACAAAATCGAAAAAAAGTTCTCATATCTTCTGCTGTTTAGTTTGTTGGACTGCACTGTGGTAACATGCTTGAAGGAAGAGCCCCAGAAAATATATGTCTTAACCAAGTTTGCAAAAAAATAGAACAAAGGCCTTCTACACAGCAGGGAATAATCTGCTTTCTCATTGTCTGGTGAATCAGATTGCCTGAATCAGGCTTGCACTGGCTTCTCCTTTGTAACTGCATTGATGAAGCTGCTAGTAAATCTACATACCTTTTTTCCACACTTGGTTCATACTGCTGTAACAGGGCACAATACAGACTTTGAAAGAGTAGCAAAAAGGTTTGTTAGACCCCATTTGAGCTCCTGCAGCTAAGGCTGATCACGGCTGTAACACAACTTTTAGTAAAGATTGCAAATCGTATAATGTGCATTTGTACTATTTCCCATTGTAAACTCCATTTTAATTACATTTTAATATATTTTAAACTTGACAAATGTATTCTCTCCCCTCTGGATACTCCTGCATTACAAGTGCAGCAATGACAACAGTGTCATCTGGAGATACACAAGCTCACCTCACAAATAACTAGCTTGGTGACTGGTAGCAAGCTCACTGCCGCAGCAGAGATCTTGGCATGATCTAAACTGGCTTCTTAGTCAGTTTTTACAGCTTGCCCTAAACCCTCAGGCTGCTGTGGATTGATTGCGATCAGTCACCAAGCCAGCTAGTGGGCATTAGAGTTAGCAATATGACAGAGCTTAGGAGAGGGCTATTTGCCAGACCCGTCTGAGGAGCAATAAGCCTGAGGGCATGTCTGCATGTCTCAGTGCTGTAAGGTGTTCAGGATTGCTAAGCTAGCTGGGTAGATGGGTAGATGTTGTTATGGCTCTGTGTAGTGATGCTGTGCCGTGTAGGCATAATAATTTGCATCCTGGAAGCAATGTAGTTGCAAGGTCAGACTAATCAGCATCCTTGCATCCAGCTCTGGAGCCATCTCATTTCACTCTCACACAGGGATTTCTCTGTATCCCTGGTTACCTGAGCGAAAGGACAAGAAACCTCAATTCTTCCAGGCAAAGCCTTGCTCTGACATAATTGTTTAGTGGGTGAGAATTGTTTTCTGCATAACCTCACAGTGGTTAGCTGCTCCTCCTGGGTCAAGTAATGCTCTATGGCCACTTACATCAGCTGAAGGTAAGATTCAGAGCCTAGAGTGCCTGCTTCTCCATGAAACAGGAATGGGTAATCTCACAGAGAGGACTTCTGTGAAGTTAACTGGTAAAATCCTGAGCTAACCTGGTGTCTTCCTTTCCTTGCCCACTTGAAATGTTTATTTTAATGTCTAGCAAGAGAAGGTGCTTAATTCTGTCTACAGCTTGATGAGACTCATGGGAACGATTTGAATTTTGCTGCTTCCCTGTAAAAACAAACAAGCATGTGACTGTTTTTTACCATTCATCCTGCTTGAAGCTTCTATCATACACGATGGGAAAAGCTACGTCTCTAAGCAGGTTTTTCTTTGTTTTTGTTTCTTTTTTTTTTTTTTCTTTTTCCTTTCTCAACAACTTCCAACCAAGGGTGAGCTTGGTTTTTTAAACCTAGCTTACATTTGAAAATATTAGTCCTACATCCCCTTGCAAAACTACAAGTACTTTTTCCTGGATCCCAATAGGAATGGGGCAAACAGCCAAGAAAAGTTTTTCTCAGTGGCTCTGCGTACTCCAAAAACTTAAAATAAGCGGCTCCTGACAAAATACCTGTGTATATATATAAATTACACTTTTTAGTGGCAAAGCTGTATTTCAAAGACTGCTGAGCAGTAGCTAACAAGTTGCCAGCAGTATGTTTTTCATAAATTAACATTACTCAGAACTCATGTTTGCCAGCTAGAATGCTCCAATTTCTGAAACCATTTTGTTACATGAAAGTTGAGGTATAAATGCATCACTGTACGACCGTAAGGACATAATCCTTTGACATACCCATCTCCATAAAGCCTTCTGGCTTGTAACAGTAAATCACAGCCCTATTTTCATAACTCATTACCATTATGTATCTTTCCACTGACACCTGACCTTAAGCATAATCAGGTATGAATTTCAAATCATACCTAATCTAAATGAGTGCCTCATTATTTTACATAACCCAGAATGAAAATAAGATTTGAGATGTAACTGCAGAATTCACAGTTTACACATTCAGAAACACAAGTCCACTGAAAAGAAGTCATGCTCTGCAATTTGTGACTGTGAACAACATCAAATCACACCTGTATATAGGAGCTTTGCAAGAATTTCAGGATTGGATTTTAGAAAGGATATTGCCAGTTCTGAAGAAAGAACACAGTGTTGAAACTGTTTGGTATGTTGTTAAAGATAAAATATGAAAGAAAAATGTGAGTACTGAATTTATTACCTGTATTTTGAAGAAAGAACAACAGCACCAATTGCATAAAGTTGTAAAACACCAGTAATAAACATGTAAATAATCTTCGGGTTTGCAACACCAATAGAACACAGACATCTACAAAGAAATATATATATGTTTACATGTAATATAATAAAACCATTCATTAGGGAACAAGAAACATCATATTTTTGTACTATATAAAACAGCTGTACAGTGTGCACACAGAATTTCCTGATCTCTCTAAAATGCCTGTCAGCCACTTCTCGCCATCATCATTTGCTTAACGTAGTTTCTTCATTGTCCATAGGAGAACTCCAAGTGACTGTCTCATACTTCTAAACTACTTATAGTGCAGTTTGTCTCCATATATATATACACACACGCATATATATACTTACAGATGCACATGTATGTATATGTGTATATATATATATAAAAGAACAAATGCACACATGTACACGCACACACGACAGATCTAAATAGCTCCTCCATCCTGTGCTCTTGAGCGAGTGCCTGTAAAAAATCCCTGCATGCTTTATGAAGGGAAGAAAACTTGCTGATTGTGCAGATTGAAGTCATTAGATGGTTTCATTCCTAACAGTCTGCAAACACACACATCTGAATCACATGGTGGTATCCCATATGCCTGAAGACAGTCTGTTGCAGGAGGTATCTTCGACCTTCTTCAGCAGCGTTGGCTTCTTACACGGGGGTGGAGGTGGGGCTGTGATTCTTTGCTCCGTGTTGTGCAAGATTTGCTGCCAGTCTTCTCTCTCTTCACACAGCTTTCTCCTCCAATCTAGAAGCTCTTGCAGAGCCACACTCTCATTCTCTGAAAGTCTAAGCTGGTGAATAACCTGTTAGTGAGAAGGAAATAATAAAAAAAATGGATGAAGTAAATTCTCCTGGCACTGTAAAACTGCAACATCCATGTTGAAACTTCACACAGGATCCTCTGCCCCTTTTGTCATGGATGTAAACCTGTGGGCAGGGCAGATTCAGGTCCTGTTTTCCTATCTCCATTGTAAGGAGCTCAGTGACATTCATAATGATGTGTAAACAATAATGACTTTCAGCAAAAGAACTTTCCCTTGACCTCATGAGAGGTGTTCTACACTGCCAAGCCCCATGATAGGAGTGAACCAGCTTCTGCTCTCCATCCATAATTTGCAAAGGGCACCACGGAGCATTATAAGCTTACCCACACATTCTAGTAGGATGATGAACAGAAATCCTGCAACTGCTACAGCGTGCCCTGGCTTAGCCATGTTAGATGGTGAGTGGCTGTGAACGCTGCCATTCTAACATTTACAATTAAAGAAATAAATAGATGTGTGGGTAAGCACTCAAGTCCTACCCTTGCTGAGGGAAAGCTGCTGTCATATGTACTACAGCTGAAAGAAAACAGATCAAAGAACCCTGTTAATAATTTGAAATTCCAAAAGGGTTAAACTGTGTGCTTAGCTCACTGACCCCTCTATGCATTTACCATTCTTTACACTGAAAATAAAGAAAATGAATTATTCAGAATTGCCTTATTTCAGTCTCATGTCTAAAAGTCATAGAAGCGAAGTTTATGAAACAGATGCTAAAAATGAAACAAATGGAAAAAACTCCCCTATATCAACAAAAGGTATATGAACACAGTCCTCTGAAAAACACAAAATGCACTGCCTATAGTTATAAGTAGTCCGTGTTTCGAGCACCTTGGTCTTAAAACTGTTGTCATATAATATTTTTGTACTCACAAAATACTCCTTTATACAGAGCAAATAGCAGCTGCAGAGGTAGGAGGGTTTTGCCCCTAAATGTAAATACCCAAACAGTCAGAACCAGAAATCACAGCCAGAACCAGGTAGTCACAGATAGGTGTTATCGTTAGAACCAGGGGCTGGCCCTTGCCTTGCCCCAGAGAATACATTAACAACTTAAAATGTAGTTTCAGTTGGCCTGAAACTATTTCTAGATCTATCTTGAAGTAGCCAAACAGTTCGGTAATAGATCCATTAACCACTTAGAAGAAACTGTTCCCTCCCATTTTATTTTTCTGTTCCTATGATTGTCTACTTTTTTCAAGTCAGTTTGAAGACCCTGTGACAAGTCCACGAAGCTATGAAGCCCATCTTACCAACCTTTAAGACCTACTTAGCACCTACGCAGCACAGCAGCACCTAGAGGAGGTACTGAGAGCTATTCACTTGTGGGTGTTCTGTAGCAGAGGACTATCTAAGGGATATGAACCAAACCCAACACAACAGCTAATGGCCCATGGCCCTTACCCTGGTACCTTCCTTCTTAAGAACTCCACCAGGGGCACCTATAAGAGGTCCCTATCACATTCTGAAAATGCTCATACCTCACACAACGGGCTCATGTGAGAAGTATGGCTATTCTTGTCAATGTTGCATTTATAAACCTTATCTTAATGAGGGATGGCTGCATATTAGTTACCATGAAAAAGGAATTGATGTGCAGTGCCCTTAAATGCTCATGAGACACTATGCATGTGGTCGGTTCCAGTTGCAAGGAGGGCTGAGCAACATGAAGGGCATTTTTGTCACTGATGAGCAATGAGGGTCCCTGGGGTAGAAGACTGCTATTGCCTGTGGCTCCTGATGTTCCTTCGTGGAACAGCAGGTACCTGGCCACGGAAGCTGACAGGGGTTCTACATTGCTGCTTCAAATGTGTCCTGTGCAAGTCAAACCTTTCACACGTGCTGTCAGGGAAGGAATGGGACCTTACATGGAGGTGCCTGAAGATCAATGGGGAATCTGCTTAACTTCTGGTTGGTTGAAATTTCAAAGAGAAATGCATTAACCATGTCTTAATAACATTTATTAATGCATGTCTTAATAAAAGGTATTATAATGTTGAGTACAACTGTAAATTCTGCATTTTTAAGAAAAAAGAAGAAAAATGGAAAGTGTTTGAAAGACTACATTAAAGTGTATTTTGGTGCCATCCCAATTGCATAACACTATGAAATCAAAAACCTCTTTGCTTTTATGTTTACACAAAATGTAACAGGGCATCTCAGTGACTCAAAGGAAAATTAAATTTTCCACAGATATTGTTAGAGGGATATCAGAGATTTCTTGTGTACCAAAACACATTAGCTTTTTTTTTTCCCTTTCTTTTTTTTTTTTTCCTCCCCAGTGTGAGTAGGAAAGATTAGATGACAAATAAAAACTTTGTAATTAGAAACAATTTATCAAGAAAGACAGGAGAGGTAGTTTTATTTTATAGAACAGATGTATAGTTTGGGACTTACTCTGGCCAATTTCTATAGATTTCCATGGCTTTAAATTGTGGGCATAACCCAGTTTACAAAACAGGCAGACTAGAATCCAATCTTCCCAATTTAGAAACTTTATTTGCATCTAAATTTTAGGCATTTCATGAACCTGTATTAGGCGTGCTTCTCAGAGAGGTGTTAGAACATACAAAAAGCAAGCTATGTTATATTGCTGTCGCAAGAGTTTCATATGAGTTTCAGAGTTCAATAATGAAAGACGTGCCTGAATACTGGTAGATAAGTATACTTATAAGAAAACAGATATTTTGAAACCCTGTGTTGTTGGATGTGCTCAAATGACAAAAGTTTGATAGCATGACTAATGAAGTATGGAGGAATTTTCGATTTTGAAAGATGGACAAAGTATTTGAATAGAGACAGTGCCACTGCTATTCTAAGAAACATAAAGGCACACAGGTGCAGGGTGAAAAGCGAATACATTTTGCCTGGGCAAGGCAATTGACAAATGCATCCTATTTATAGCTTATAGGCACTGAAGAAGCTTTATTATCCTGACCCTGCTTATGTAAGCTGTAAATTAATGTTGGGTCAGCAGTTTCACTATAGAGCTCATTTTCCAGTATACAGTGGACAAATGTTGGTGCAGTCCACAAATCAGTGTACATCTTTGACTGTATTTTTTTAAAAAGGATGGAAAAAGTTATAAAATCTTTACTTATTATGAGATTGATCTGGTAAGTAAGCCAGGAAAAGTTTATATTTGAACTTTGATGAAGGATGTGATAGAAATGCAGTGGAAATGAAATGGAGGAAAACACACAAGAAATGTCAGAGCTTTAAATGAATCAATGAATGTAATTAGATCTATTGGGATAACATGCTATCTTTTCTGTTTTCCATTCATGTTTAGACCTGTGACAAGCTAAAGATTTGTTATACATATAATAATTTTACATGAAGCAGAATGTAAAACAGCAAGCTATGTTTCTTCATTACAGCTCCATATCCCAAACACGTATTTTGTGAAGACTACTGATCTCTTCAATGAACAATGAAAAAACAACTTCACCCATTAAAAGGTAGAGATGATGCCAACTGTAAACCAGGATTTTCCTACTCAAAGTCAATGGTCACTCAGACATGGGCAACATAGCATTTGGGCTAGACCCACAAAAACATATAGCATTTGAATACATAGCATTTAACAGCCCTGCCATCTGGTGGAAACACCATCCCTGTGTTTGGTATCTGGAGTCCTTACTGAACAAAAAAGAAAAGCTGAAGTATCAAAGACAGTGACGCACAAGAGAAGAATATGTGGAATTACCAAAGCTATTCACTGGAAACTGCAATGTCGTTTTAGCACACAAGAGCTCGTGGAGACAGAGCACTTTGGTTGTATGCTGGCAACCATGAAAATGTCAGAGCACAATTTTGCCTACTGAGTTATATGCATTTAAGTATTGCAGTCATTGGAGAATGAGCCAAGATCCTGAATTGCCTTGTGGATTTAGGCTTCTGAATTCTGCCTAAATTTCACTTTGTGGCCTAAAGCAGACATACTGGATTTCAACTTTGTCTTAGAATCAAGATGAAATGCTGCAAGGTAAGTCAATAATTAATTTTAATTGTAGTCTTATTTCTTAGGCTAGTTAAAAACTCCAGCAAGTTTTTAACTCTGGAAAGTTGAAGGTTTCACGTTAACAGGTCCATTTAAAATTAACATTAGTTTGAGTTATTTAGACATTTGAATCTAGAATCTCAGGAAATTCATTCTGCATTAAAAAATCAAATGCTGTAACTTTACAGAGGATATTTTGTAACATACAGAAGTAACAAAGAGCTTATATTGTCTATTTGTGTATCAAATGCAACAGTCTTATCATCAAGCTATTGCCAAAGGACTCATTAAACTGTCTGCCAGAGATTTATTAATTTTCATTAGTAGATTCTTTTGAGTGTTTCACCTCACTTTGCTCTCTCCCTGACCAAATGTAGAGTTTAATTTTAAAAAAATGTGTATTGTACTCTAGTAGTTTGGTTTTTTTTTTGGTTATTTGCAGTTACTTGGTATTTCTATAATTGGTAGTTCTACTACTACTGACAAGAAATTGGAACAAAGTGTGCCCTTAGTAAATTTGCAGATGACACCAAGTTGGCGGGGAGTGTTGATCTTCTGGAGGGCAGGCAGGCTCTGCAGAGGGGTCTGGACAGGCTGGATCGATGGGCCAAGGCCACCTGCATGAGGTTCAACAAGGCTCAGTGCTGGGCCCTGCACTTGGGTCACACCAGCCCCACTCAGCGCTAAAGGCTTGGGGCAGAGTGGCTGGAAAGCTGCCTGGTGGGAAAGGGCCTGGGGGTGCTGGTCAACAGCCAGCTGAACATGAGCCAGCAGTGTGCCCAGGTGGCCAAGGCAGCCAACAGCATCCTGGCTTGTATCAGAAACGGTGTGGCCAGCAGGGCCAGGGCAGTGATTGTCCCCCTGTACCCGTCAGCACTGCTGAGGCCGCACCTCGAATGCTGTGTTCAGGTTTGGGCCCCTCACTGCAAGAGGGACACTGAGGTGCTGGAGCGTGTTCAGGGAAGGACAATGGAGCTGGTGAAGGGTCTGGAGAAGCATTATGAGAGGTGGCTGAGGGAACGGGGGTTGTTTAGCCTGGAGAAGAGAAGACTCAGGGGGACTTAATTGCTCTCTACAACTATTTGAAAGAAGGTTGCAGACAGGTGGGGGTCAGTCTCTTCTCCCAGATAACAAGCAACAAGAAGAAATGGCCTCAAGTTGTGCTGTGGTAGGTTTAGATTGGATATTAGGAACAATTTCTTCACTGAAAGGATGGTCAAGCATTGGAACAGGCTGCCTGGGGAGGTGGTGGCATCACCATCACTGGAAGCATTTAAAACATGCATAAATGTGGTACTTAGGAAGATGCTTTAGTGGTGGGTTAACAGTTGGATTTGATGATCTTAAAAGTCTTTCCCAGCCTAAATGATTCTATTATTCCATTTAATTACATTCTTGGATGTTAGAACATACAATTATTTTTTTTTTTCACAAAATGTAGTTCTGCATACTTTATTACAGTTCTGTTTTTAGTTCCTTCTGTAAGTTTTAGTAAAATCCCTGAATATAGACTTATAAACACAACATAAAGCAGACTTTTAAATCACAAAACAGTTTAAGGACATGTACAGTATATTAGCATGTGTTCCTGAGACATTTGCATGAGGTAGCTAGTCCATATTTTCCCTTTAGAGAAATATTGCAATTATTTTCTTTAATAATTTGTCAATGTTGGTGCCTTAAAGTAACTGTCAGTAGATGTTCACAATTAATTATTACAGCATTATGTTTCTCTTCCATTATTGCTCTAAATTGTTAGTAAAGTTGAGGTACCGTCATGGAATCCATGGGGAGATTCTATGAGTCTAGAAAAGCAATGATTGTGCCTTTCTAAAATTTGATCAGGATCTAAAATTAATTATGTAACATATGTAAAATGTTGACAATAAATTATCATAATTATCTTAGAAATGGAACTGCCTTGACAAACCCCACGCTTTTAATTTTTTCCAATTTGTAGGCTGCCTAAAACTGTAAGCAGAACAACTTTCAGCCAATAGGTGAGTCACAGTTATCTTTATTAAAGCCCTCAAAAGAAGTTCACAAACCCCAGCGGGTCTCCTGCAGATCATCAGTTTTAAAGACAGAAGTGATCAGGATGTTCTTACCTATCATTTCAAAATAAAAGATGCAATTTAATTCATTAATTCTGGAATTATGGCATGCATCTCCCTCACAGAAATGTTTATAACTCCTAATGGCTTCATCTTTCTCTGTTTTCTTTTTGCATCTGATAAGCCCCTACACTGACTGCTTCCAAACATGCATGTCACATCTTTTTTCCAAACTACAGGACAGTCACATTGCAACCTCTCAAAAACTCCTGACCCTTCAGGTTCAAACACATACTTAGGTTTTATCTGCGTTACAAAAAAAGCATAAATTAGGAAAGGCTTGCTTTTCCACCAATTCTTGAATTAAGAAAAAAAAGAAAAAAAATCTGTCAGCCTACATGTTATTTAACAACACAATACTCATTTAAAGATAAAAGGGGAAAGCATACAGTAAACCAAGGGTGTGTTGAGAAGCCTAGGCAAGCATTCAACATAAATCAAATCAATATGTAAATTCGTGTTTGATTGGGAAATCTGCATTGCCCATGTAAGACCCCAGCAGGGAGTAGAGAGCATCTATGATAAATGAGTTTACATGCTTCTAAATTCCAATTAAAAATCGTCAAATACAAATGTACCACTGGGATCCAAGCTGATTCATGTGATTGTCTTGTGAATGCTGGGACAGGCATTTTTTTTCCGAATGCAGACCCACTGGATGTAGTAACTTGATATGTGATATGCAACAATAAAGTGATTTTAGTTAATAGTTCTTTTAAACTGCTGATGATTTTTCTTTGTGTTGGAGCAACTTTACAATCTTCCAAAACAAAGCTCTCCAAATAGATGGCAAATGGGTTTATGGGAAAGGAGAAAATGGCAAAGATGACAACTGTTTTGTCTGGTGCAAATCTGGAATTGCTCTGGTGGAGATATGCCAGCTTAAATAGAGTTAAACATGATGATCCGTAACTGATACATATATTATGTTTGCTTTTTTCTAAACAAGAAAATCTTTTTTCCCTCTCAGTGAAAATTTCTTATTACATCAAAAGAATAAACTACTTTTAGAAAAGGTGTCATATAGATGAAATCAAAAGAAGTTATAAATTTGCTGAAATTTAAAACTTGGGGGAATCTCAAAAGTAACTGTATTTAATACAAAACTGAAAAGGGATTACAATTCTGAATAAAATCAGATCACCACAAGAGTCAGGAAGAAATGCTTTCCCTTCTGACAAGCATTTTTCAGCTATCTAGATTTTTTGAAGGCCAGATTTAATTTTCCTCCAAATATCAGTCATGGGGTGATGCTGGAAGGAGGATATTCTGGTGTCAGAGACCATGCAGGTACAGGCATCTTTGATTGCCCAGTCCAGCCCTCTCCTAGCACACGATATTTGGAAAACTCTCAAGCTTCATTCTAAAAATATTGCTTGTCTGCCTTCGTTTGGCTTTCTGAAAGGATTTTCTAGAAAAATCCATGAAAGAAAAGTCCACCAAGGATTACTAGCTACAAAATAACTCTGCCTCCAGAAGGCCTTTCCCCACAGATAACTGGAAACAGAGAGATCACTCTGGCAAAAAAGGCACCCCACATCTCTCTGTTTTCCCTAGGCATCAGCATCTTCTCATTTTTGTCAGAAAGAGAAGAGATTCATGGGCTACAAATACCTTTGGTGTGCCTGAGACAGAAGATTTTATGTTCTTCATCTGACTACAATTCTATTTCTGGTATAAGTTGTCTGATTTTCTTCCATGCTCTTTGGGTTTTCTCTGTTTGTTTGTTTGTTTTCTGGGGGGAGCGTGTGGTGTGTGCTTAGGTTTAGGTGATTTACTTTTTTTTTTGCAGGAATATATTTTAGTTGCAAAAGCAGGGCTTGGTCTTCTGTATGTGTGTACCTTTCTCTCAGTGAAGGCTGGGACCACAATATTCTCAATTAATTAGCTTAATTGCCTTCCATACAGCTTGGAGGTATTTCAGCAATTAAATAAAGATACTATTTTGCAAAGATATAAAATCAGTACACAAATCCTATGTGTAGCTGTAATGTGTGACCTGGCCGACAGTATTAGAACAAGGTAGGTGATGTTCACTAATACTTGACAGCATACGTCAGGCACTCTGATTACCTGAGCTGGGAATACAGTTGGACAAGCCTATACATTCAAAACAGGGGTGTATTTCATTTGCTTATTTGGATCTTGTGGGTTTCTATTATTAATCTATTTATTATTATTTATTTTGGCTGAGCTTCTTTCAACTCTAGACTTCTGATACCAACCACACCTTCCCAGAATGACTGAAAGATCAATGAATATTAAAATATACAGGTGATTTTGGTTTTGTGGTTGGTTTTTTTTTTTGTTGTTGTTGTTTTGGTTTGGTTTGTCTGGTTGGTTTTTTTTTCTCTAAGGTAATACTTCTCTTTCCAGATAAACTGGAATGATCTTTTAAACCTTCAGACCATCCTCCTAATTCACCTCTGATGTTTGAGAAAAATATCATGTGCAGGACAGCAATTGTTCCTTTCTCAAGATGAGTTCTGAAAACAAACCATTATCATAGAGGTCTTCAGAACAGCTGACCTAACAATGGTGATACCACTTTGTACATAATCTAACAAGAAATATTTGAAAAACTGAATCATGTTGCTACTTGACCGATGACTGCTGCTTTGGTATTAATGGAGATACTTTACTTGACCAGTTAGAGACTAGGATTGCCACAATGCTTTTGAAGCAATTACAAAAACAAACATCGACTCATATTTGCTAATGTTATGTATCATCCCTTCTTGTATAAAACCACTACACTTATGGTCAAACAACATCAGAGGCAAACACCACTTAATTTATGGTTTGTTAGCAGTCTAAATCTCTGCTGATCTACACGTATGTGGCAGTGTGTGACAGCAATAAAATGAAGGGCAGAAAGACCAAATTATTCTCTCTCACACCAGGCACTTATGACTAAGTCAGACATGAAGTCACTCTCCACAGGTGCCAGCAGTGGGCTAGTGGACCATGCTCCATTGAATTAAAATTTGAAGCAGCAGCCCAAGGGGAATAACGACACACTTCAGCCAAACACCTGAGCTTAGGGAGAGCACAGGACTGCTCAAGAAGTTTTGTTCCCTTCTCCTCAACAATCACAGCCTTCTACCAGGAGAAAATGTGATGAGGATGAAGCAGTGGAGACAAAAAAGGAGCATCAAATGTGCAGGGAACTGACTGTGGCACATACTGGTTGAAAGAGGAGAACCTGTGTTTTCCCTTTTGGAGGTCAGTCAGATCTAGGACAGGCTGAGGAGAGGGGCATCAGCCCTCCAAAAGCCCTTGATACAGAAACACAGGATATTGTACCTGTTGATGAATTTATACTATGCATTACCTCATACCATTTAATCTATAAGTCACATGTTTTTGACTGTAAGTCTTCTAAAAATAAAGCCACACTCTGTTATAAGACTTGATTTTTGTCTGTATGTGACATTACAAAGAGAACTCTTTGACATTACTGTCAAAACAATAAACAAACACAATTCAGGGGGATATACTGATTCAGATCAATGATAAATATGTAACATTCTATGTTGTCTCTTGGATGTTATGTGTTTACAAAGGCATTAGTGATTTTTTTATTACACCAGACTTGTTTGGTTGCTACATTTTACTTCAAAGATGATCAAAGATTTCTTCCAGCTAATAGGCAAGCACAACAGACATTAATGACTAATGTTAGAGCCCAGTGTTTAGAACTGTGACAATGGGTGAGGGATAGCAACACACTGCATTCTTGACTATACATTTTTTAAACTTCTGAACAGTCAAGAAAAGAAGTGATTGGCAACAAATATTAAATCAAGTAGGAACAAAGGCGGCCCTTGAAACTATAATGAATATGCAGCTCTTTCTGAGGGAAGAGACTGCTGAAAGCAATGAGATTTCATGAAATAAGAGCTATGGCTTAAACTATAATGAAACAATAAATACATTCTTCACAAATATGGAAAGACATTTCCCTTTTTTCATTGTCAGATGTTGGCTCCTATATTAATGCAATCTCCCAGCCTGCACTATGGGGTTTAAACAAAATAGAAGAGATAAGACTGAAGATTTTTTAATATAACAATATGCAGAAAAATAACCATCACTTTTTATCTTACCTTTTTCAACACATGACAGATAAAACATGTTTCAGAAGTGGGTAACCAAAATCTTATGCCAGAGTGTATTGTACATCTGATATTACTTAACCTACTAGGATGGCAAACTGCTTATTTGTGTCTTCTTCTGGGAGTATTTCCATAGGATGTTGAATGCATGTGACATCATCTGATTACAAATAAGCCAACATTCAACCATTAGAAAGCTAAACTGCACAAAGAAGCTCTGCAACTTTTGATGAAAATCTACCTTTCTTTTTGGATGGCTGAATCTTCAGGAGACTATGGTTGCAAACTAACTTGCATAGAAAGCAACCCTATAAATGTAGGTGGATTATTACAGTTGTTTTTATTTTTGTTCCATAAAATATCACATTGATATGTGCATGAAGATGAATATCATATCTGGAACATCACATAGACTTTCTACTTTTTTACTCCTTAGTCCCTCTCACATTATACTCCACCACCCTCTGCTCTGTACTTGGTTCTTTCCCCCTGTTTTTCTTACTTTCCTTTTAGTTGTTTTTCTCACTTCTCTGTTTTCTTTTTTCTTCTCTCTGGCTTTTCCTTCTTTCCTCTGTTCTAAAACCCCTATTCCATTTTATTATTTACTTTGTCTCTCAGTCATTTTACTCTTCTCTTCTCTTCTCTTCTCTTCTCTTCTCTTCTCTTCTCTTCTCTTCTCTTCTCTTCTCTTCTCTTCTCTTCTCTTCTCTTCTCTTCTCTTCTCTTCTCTTCCTCCCCTCCCCCCCCACCTTACTTCTCTGAATCATCTTTTATATGGTGCCTGTTTTACTGCCCACCCCCAATTATTATCACTCTCATCTTTAATCTGTCCCTCATTTCCCATCTGTTCATTATCTCCAGGTTGTCCATCTCATCCTGTTACAGACAGACCATGTTGCTTCTTGCTGCCCACATAAGAAACAAGGAGTCTTTCAGCTGGCTTGCTTTTCTTGATTCCACTGTATCTTTCTCACACCACATCCCACTTGGTAGTGAATGTTAAGAACAACTTTAAAATATTTTTTACAAAAAAAAACCCCAAAAAACCAAACCCAAAAACCCCCAACCAACAAACCCCAGTCCTGGATCTATGAAAAAGAAGACGACAGGGTCACTTAGCTTTTGTGTGAGGTGCCAAAGATACAGTCTTGCTTTTGTTGACTCTGTTTTATCTTGCTGCTGTTTCTGATATTCCAAAGAACTTAAATGTTTTGTCAGTCTTTATGCTCTATTTTTCAAACATACACACTCATAGGAGACATCGAGAACAGAGGAAGCAATAAACACAGTCTGGAGAAGAGAACCCATCAAACTGGCTGAAGAACTGAGAAATGCTTCGTGTAAAACCCAAAGAGCACAGAAGTAATATTTTATACTGATTTTTTATTTTAGAGGAGGTTTGGTGTTTTAGACCCTGCTAATCAATTTCAACATCTGTGAAGTCTCCAGTGCACTTTGGAATCACTTCGTGGAGTGTGACGGAATAGAAATGACTCTTAGTCATAACAAAATTTTCTACCTAAGCAAGATTTTGGCACAGACAACGAGAAGAAACATCTCTTCCATTTTGGTGGGTTCTTTGCCTCTGGAAGGAAATTATGGGATAAGAATTCAAGACTACAGATCGAAGCACACTTGGAACGTCGGAACTGTTTAAACAAATCACTGAAGTAATTTGAAACAATAAGCATCTAAATACGTTTTAAATCAGTAATTTTAAATCAAGTTTGGAAAAGGAAGTTTTATGCTGTTCAGGGAGCAAGAGGCACAGCTACCAAAAGGTTTTCTGTAGAAGCTAAGTTAATTGCAGTCCTTGCAGCTGATATATGTGGGCTTAGTTGCTAAGAGAAAAGTAGGTTTTCTTGTAAGGGTAGATTAGGATATTGTTTCTTGCAATACTATTTTCTATTTTATTTTTTGAAGAGTTCCTTGGCTAGAATGCTTTGATTTACAAGGAAAGGACAAAATGCATGGAAAGTGGTGTGCTGGATTGGTGAAAAAAATGCGCGTAGCTCTTCTCTAACAAATAGTTTCTTAAAGATTTACTATCTGAACAAATTAAAGTGCATGAAACTTCCTGATAACTGGTTTGACCCCCAAATTCATGGTTCCATTTTCACCTTCATTGAGGATGAAGATGAAGCTACAGCGTTATATCAGATGTCAGGTTATTTATGGTTTTACGTGGTACTTACTTACAACCTATAGATATAATCACTTGGACATTGTAGATTTCCAACTGTACAGCCACAGAACAATATGAAGGAAAAGGTACTAGTTTAAAAAAAAAACTATACTTTGTTCATCTTTTAACATGCAAGGCTTTCGTTTCTTTTGATGTAAGTTCTTTCATTTTTGATGAGACAAAAATCAAACTTTACTTTTAATACACTTCTTTTTCTAGCAGAAGAAAGAAAAATTTTATTGATAACTTTCAAATGAGAAGTATTTTGTTAGTATTTTAACATTTTTTTCTATTTCTGTCCTTTTTCATTCTGATAAGAATTGACCTTTAAGTAACCATTGCCCTAGAAAAGTAGCATTTATGGCCAACAGCCAACTTTTCTTTGTTTGTTTTCAGCATGATCAATTAAGTTGCTGAGTTCACATCTACATGATATTTTATATCTTGGTAATTGCTTCCAAAAGTGTTTGTTAAAAGATTGATCATTATGATGCATGTCGACAGATATTGAGCTGAAGAATTTGCTCTCTGAAGTGTGTAGGTTTGCAGTGTGCAGGAAGCATTAGGCAGTGATGCAGGTAATTATCACCTGATGTGACAACATGATGGGTACTGTAAGCCACAATGCCTAAACTTTAGTTGGATGTATATGAGCCTTGAGATCCTGTAACAAAAATGAAATTAACTAACTCCTGTCACTTCAGTAAGGAACTCACAGGGAGGTACTAAAAAAAACCCCCATAAATATTAGAAGTCCCTGAAAGCTAATGAACCAGTTTTCTATAGCTGAAATGACAGAGCATCTACCAAGAGATCCAAGGACACAGTCTATGTTTCTCTCCCTAAAGCAATTAGTCAATCGGTACCTTCACAGATCTGTGAAACAATCTGTCCTATTTCATACATCTGTGCAAGTATTACTTTAAAGTGATAAGGTTACTGCAGTGAAGCCTGGCAAAGACTTTTACAACAGGGTTGTAGTCACCAGCAGCTAAGAAATGTCAACTGTAATTAAAACCAATCATTTTCAAATATATGCCATGATTTGGAAATGGTGAGGAATGTTTTTACAGTAAGAAATCTTAGCCCTGTGAGCACAGAGTTTTTTAAGATTCTTTTTTCTTTTTGTGGGAGGAAGATTTTTTCTTTTTCTTTTGGCAACACCATTTTGAAGATGTTTATTCATTAAGGCAATTGTATCAAAAATCACAGAACTGCAGGTTTCTTCTCTAAACTTGTCACAGTTCTTATAGAGCTTGCATTTAGGAATTGTCCCTGCATGTAATTCTGAGTACATGGCATGGAATCTATTTTAAAGATTTGTGAAACACTTTGGCAAAGTATCTTTTTACTGAAAAGTGACATTTAAAAGTACTGAATTGAATTATGTTCAGCTTTTGGCAAGTAGTTTTGGAAAAATCAAAAAATACAAGTTTGTAAATGGTTAAAGACTTGCTTCTAAAATAAAGCATTTATATGATGCAAACTAATTTCACATAAGGATACAGCTTCCATTTGCAAAGATAATAAGATTATAATGGCTCCCCTATACCCAGTTCATTTAACTGTGTATTGCACCACTGTAGCAATTTAAATGTGATCCTCCTTGATCCCAGGCAATCTTTTTAGCAACAAAGGTGTAAGGTGCTCCAAGGCGAAAGTGTCTTACTGTGTTTTTTATAACTGGAGCAGTGTCTGGGACTCAGATTTTTCATTCACTAGAGAGGGCTCTTTGTCCACTCATGCCTAGTAAGTATTTGGTTGATCATTAAAATAAGGAGACAACTGAAAACATTGCCTCCGGTCATCTTCATAATCACATATCCTCATGTAGTATACTGCATGTGTATATATATATATATATAGAGAGTGTATATATACTGTATATACAGTATACTGGAGATAGCAGAACTCTAAGGTTTACTGTAAGTAGACCTGTACTTCTTCACAATGTGGCTAAAGTACATTTTGGGAGTCTGAGAGGTATGGTGATGACAAAAATTTGTTATTGTGTGCAAGACAATATGCTTATGTGTGCCAGGGCAGCTCTGGCCAATCTCACTTATAGAGCTGAAGAGATTAGGGCAGTGCCAAGTGCTGTCTCGGCACAATTTTTCAACTCAGAATAGACACTGTAGTTATGCCTGTGCTTTGGATATTGTGATAGAAAATAAAAAAATGAAGATTTTTGTACTAGTTTGCTTACATATTTACTCAGATAAAACCTATTGTTTTTCAAAGCTATGTTAAAGCCAAATAGGATGTTGAAGGCTGAATCCCACTCCTGCTGGAGTCAATAGTCAAACATTCATTTGTTTGGTTTAGGCCAGTATTTTGTTGTAATGACATGTCAGCTGCTCCCTGCAGACAACAAGTAGCTTTTAAATGTGATAAAGTACTTTCCTTACCTTCTGATAAAACAGTCCAGAAACTGTCCCACTGGTTAATGGGAGGTTTCTGTTGAGGAGATTCCTCTCAACTCCAACATATTTTCTCTTTGTACAATATTTGGCATTACTGTAAAATTCTTACAGTTATCTCAAATAATAATAAAAAAAATTACTTGGAACTACACCTTTAGAAAAGTGAAGTGTTCCATATTGTATATAAAATGTTGAGGAAAAGAATGAAGAAAACATATTATGACCAATTTTATTCCTTTTTGTTCACTTAATGCATGCCAAACTTAATTCTGTGTTAAAGTGACATTAACTACACAGAAATTTAAAAGAACCAAAGTGCAAGATTCATACTCCATCTGAATCTATTGCTGTTTTAATTAATAGATATTTTGATTTTAATTTTTACTTATTGATATTTGTATAAGACCAGTGAAAACTGCTTTTAAAGTCTTCACTGTTTTTATATACAAAAGGATGATAAAATTATGCATTTATTCCTATGAGTTTCATTATTGTGCAGCTCTTTCTGGTATGAATGAATATCTTGTTAGAGATAATGTCTTAGTCCTTTCAGGGTGAAGAAATATATTTCATGCCTGAAAATAGCGTCCCCACAACCAGCAACAGTAAGTTTCATAAACTGTGAACTCTGAGAACCTTTCAGGATGATTATCCTCCCAACAAAAGAAGTTAAAAGAGTAGGTTCATTATTGTCCTTAGCTCAACACAAACCTGTAAAAGAAACCTGCATTTTTCAATGGCAATGCACAAATTTGAATCAAGATACCTTTCAACATGCAGCTACTATGATTTTTTTTCTCTTTTACTGGTTCTCATAGACTGTCAATGAAATATTTACCTGGCTAGTGTGGTTTTCCCTATGTCTTTGAGTCGATGAGCCTGCCGTAGTGCTGGCTGACAGTCTTGAATATTCATTTTCCTCTGGTAAACCTAAAGCAGAATAACACTAATTTATAATCTGACACTTACGCATTGACTGATTTCAGCATGAGGTTCAAAAGACCTTGACATGTTTTACTAAACAAGAATGGGAAAAAAAAATCACACATTTGCCTGGATATTTACTATTTCCATGCTTACTGAAACTGGAACAATTATGGTTTACGAAGTATGAATAGCATCATAGGTATGCATGCTGGTTTAAAGAAGAGGCAATTGTACTGAAAGAGCCTGCAAATAGCACATTACCTATGTACTGGCCAGGGATTCCTCCTGCAATGCGGAAATCCCTGGCTCCTCTTCCCCTGGCTCCTTTTCATCACAGAAGCAATACAAAGGGAATGGACAACAGGCCTGCGGTTTGCTCTCAAATTAATGTCTCTAGGTCACACAGGAAGTCGATAGTAGGTCCAGGACTTACAACTTCATCTCCTCAGTATAGAGTTTTGTTTGTAATTCTTGTACTTATTGTGCAATCTCCATGTGGGAATTAGCTGCCCAAAATTTAGCTGTGTAAAAACCAGTCATCCAGTGTAAAAGAGGCAGGTGGTCTCCCTCTGGAGTCAAGAGAAACACCTCTGCACAGTGATCCTAGAGCGAGGCTCACTGCCGGCGCTTCCCCATCACTTCTGCCGGAGTGGGAAGACCAGTCACATAGCACTACAGAGGATCTGAAAGGTGGGATGAGGGGAAGCAAAGGCAGAAGCAGAAACACAATGAGTCTATGATAGGTGTTATTGAGCCCCTCACAAACTAGAATCACAGACACTGTGGTAGGTCTGGTATCCAGCAATTTTGGTATTGCTTTGTATAGCACATATTCCAAATTTTCATGCTACTATGGCATCCACAAACAGCATATCGCTACCCCTTCTTTAGTCAACAGAACACAGCTATCCACCACAAGAAAAGGATTCATCCTGGTGAGAGACATGCAAGTTGAATTGTTTTCAGTTAGATCACCTGAGATTTGCTAACTAGAAATTGATAACATCTAATCTGAAATATTTGATTTGTCTAGGCATCTACCTTTTGTGTGGCTAAAACTGGGTAAAGTGCTTCTGGGCCTATATGTAACTCTTAGATAAGGAAATACTCGTTGTATATTATGCACAAAATACACAGAATCATAATGGAAACAATTGAAAATTCAGATGCAATGAATCATAAACTACTTATGGGATTATGTACTGCACTAGACATAGTTCTGTTTCGTGTTCATGTTCACTTGTTCAATCACAAAACTGGCATAGAAACAATGTGAAATATTCCTGTCTTACAACTTGCTATTTTCAGTACCAAAAATGCTTTTTATTTTTTTTTGATAATTCAGCATGAACGCTTACATAGTTACTGATATATGATTAACTCATGAAAATGTAAAATGTACAAATAATGCCATAAAATAACCTGATTTTGTGAGAGAAATCGAACATGAGTTTTAAAGAGAAGGAATGATCCTTATTCCTTTTTGTCCTCTACCCTGCTTTTAGCATTCCTCTTATAATGGTGCAACTCCACAGCTTTGTAACTAGGGACAGCTGGGGTTTTTTTGTTATTTGTTCTTTTGAATAAAGCCTGTGTAAAGTATTCATAAATATGGATTTTCTTCTGCAGCTTCAAATCATGTGGAATTCCTTTGGACACACACAAGCAGTGAAGAAGGTGGAACCCCTGCTTGCAGCTCAGGAGTAAGGTCAAATCTTGTCAGAATCCAGCATTTCAGTCCTTTCTTGCCTGGTGCAGAGAGTGAGGGAGTCTGACCCTGTTCTCGCAGTGACTTGGACTATGTGCTGTTTTCGAGATGGAGCTGTCACTTTTTGAAGCTGGTGCATGATATATTAGGTATGTACTGGGGTAAAGTCTGATGTTCAAGGTCTCCAGTTACTAGGCTTGTAAAATACATGTAAGTTACCACTATTCCTTTCTTACCGATATTAAATACCCTGTCCTGCAACTTAAAATTCTCCCTCAGCAAAATTACATATTTTTTGGTCAAATGAAATATTTGAAATAAATTTCCCTCCAAAAATCCAGGTTTTGTCCACACAAAACAAATCCTTTTTTTTTTTTTTTTTTTTTTCCCAAATAATTTCCTGAAGTAATAATTTATTTTCACGGATCCAGTTTGGATACAACTCAAACAAAACAATAAAAAAATATCTAAATTTCAATGCCAATTGCCTTTTAAAAGTAGGCGTTATTTATTTCATTCAAATAAAAGACATAATGTAAAATATTTTCATGATTCTAAACCATCATAAGTGAATGAAAATACTTTCCTAGGCCAGCAGCACATTTTGAAAAGATACTGCTTTTGCACTATATTCATACACTTCAGTATCTACTGTCCCTGACAGCCTTGAGCTAAGAATAAGGTTATCAATGATTTTGTGTTTATTTCTATGAAAAGCTATGATAAAGGTCTTATCAAATAAGTAAAGTTTCCATGTACAGCAACAGCACGTTGTCACAGACATGGCAAGCAGAGGCTTGGTGCATTTTGGAAAGATAAATGGAGTAGTTGATTACATTCTGAGAGTTTTCCTTTACGTACACCTAAATAAATATTAGGATACCACAGCTGTGCATTGAATAAGACCTTGCTTAATTCAGCACAAGGTTGGAAGCATCAGTTTAGCATGGGTCAGGGGCAGAACTACAGGAACATAAGTTAATCAGGGGTTCAGGCTGGAGCACAAATTACACCATCTGGACTGGGCTTTCTTGCAACTATTCTCAAGTTACCAAAAGTAAGTCTAATTTGGCAATTCTTTGGCAGGGTTATGCTTCCTAATATTATTACTGAAATTATATGTGGTGGTGAAAATGATACCAGGGAATACGATTCAATCAAAAATCTCTAACTGCAGAAGTTAAATGAAAGAAATGCATTCAATTTTTTTCACATAATCAAGAACATGGCCTTGTCCCAAGCAATATGTGTATTCAAACTAGAAACCCAATCCTTTACCCACTTACTCCCTTAATGCCTTTTCTATATCGCTTCAAAGGAAGATCCCACACTCAGTCCCTGATCTTCTTCCTATACTTGCTATTTCCCACTTCTGCCCTGTTCTCAGATCCTCCTATTGGGATCCTTCAGGTAAATAGCTTGCATCTCAAATATTGAAATCTAGTTCACAGGACATCTAGAAGCAGACCTGTGGTTCCAGACAACCTCTGGTCTCATAGGCTTTGCTACCCCCAAACTGGAGACCCTGCATCTCCTGAACTCCAACATCCGTATTGGCAAAACAACAGCAACACCACAGAGTCTCTGCGTCTTCACAGCTGTGGCCACACATAATCCCCCAGACCTTCTACCTGCCTCCATGATTCTGCGTTCACACACAGGCTGGATCTACTGATCAACTCCACTTGACACATGGGCTGCTGGAGTGTGAAAGAGGCATCACCAGGAAAGGCAAGATGTAAGGCTGTATGCTGAACGGTATGTAGCCTGTGTCATGGTGACATGCCCCTTTCCTGTCAGGTTATCTGCTGCGACACCTCTCCCATTCTGCGACTTGTTGCCTGATGTGCTTAGACCTGGTGGTAAGTGTCAAGAGGCTATATAGCAGAGTGTAGCCCACAGGTGACCTCCTTAGAATGGCTACCTTCTTGACAGCTAAAGCTAGACAAGACTAATCTCCTTACCTGAATAACGCATAAGGCTTCTGGTGAAACAGGCAGGTTCTTACAGTTACTCTTATGCCAATCTGCATAAACTATATAGTGAGTCCAGTCACATGGATCTCCATACACAAGCAGCGGACCTCAGTTATAAATGAAAAGGAATAACCAGAGAGGCATCCTTTGAGGGACAGCAGTGTGCCAACGAAGCCGGATGAACAGGTGCCTGTATGACCATTAGGCACAATGCAGCACAATGCTCCTTTGGCCCCATGGGCTGTCTCTATCTACTCTAATTTTCACTTGGGTTACAGAGAGTAAGTACCTCTACAACACACTCCACTGGGGGTAAAGAACTGTCAGATATCTGGGGAATTTCTCCCTTTCACTAACTGAAGGCTAGGTCACCTCAGTCACTTATTACAGTTGTCATATTTCAACATTCCACTTAATGATTACACACTCCTTTGTATCCTGTTTGGTACTAATGATAACTAATTTCTGTAAACTTTTATCTGCCATGTCTGAGTGTCTCCCACCAGAGGATCTGTTGTTTTGGGTGATTTAGGATCACAACTTTCAGCATTGTAACGTAAAAGGTTATTATAGGCTTTCTGATTACTCTTTCTGTTTGGACAAGAAACAGCACAAAAGCTTGCTCTTTCAGACTAAAAACTCTGGTGAGTGTGGAAGATTTGTGTCAGAAAAGTCACATTTGATAGCACAGACCTGTAGAAAGATATGACTCCTAATATTAAAAATCAACTAAAGAAGAGGATTACATTATAGAAAATGAAAAAGCAACTTCTATTGAAATTCTGAACTAACAGCAGTACCAGAAACTAAACTCAGCTTCTGAAAGCAACACAGCATTAATCTGTGAATGAATTTCCCTTGACCTAATATTTTTTCCCTTTGATTTTTCCAGCATAGCTCTCAAACTACCAAGCGTATTATGCCTAGTTCTACCCTTAATGGTAAAGGCTATACAACTGTTCTGCTTACACAAACCATATTTAGCCTTAAGTTTTCAGGATGAAAATAACTTTACCCAGTGCCATGCAAGTATTTAGACATCTGTTTCTGCGTATTTGATCAAAATAAATACTTTCTATTTGTCTTGTGCCTGTTCATACTTGTGTATTTGTATTGTGTGATTTTATGCAATACAGCCATTATATCCTTAGGATTTATGCTTTTAGGAACTTGAAGGATTTATTCTTTCTGACATTACTCTTGCACAATTTTGATCATCTTGCTGCAATGATAAACAATTTGTCATTCACTAGTAAGGCACCTGTAGCAAAGGGAGATCCTGATTTCCCATTTTTGGTCCCACTTGTGTTGATTATAGCATCAAAAATCTCAAATTTCAGTCCTCTGTGACTCAGGCTGCTTATAGACTGGGAGCTGAGCTAACTACAAATTCCTCAACAGAGGCTGTTTTATTTTCTTCACATTCAGCTTTTATTGGAGAGGGGTTTATAGTTCACACATATAAAGTTAAGCCAGTTCCAGAAACATAGATATTTCACATCTCAGAAGATTCCAGCTTGACTATATCTTACAAAGTTCATTCAAGGAAACACTTCGGTAATTTCATGTTAGAAGAGCTTTGGGATTAAAAATTGCTTACCGTTTGATACTGAATTCCCATTTTCAGCAGTCACAGAACTGGACAGTGGATTAGATGACTGAGTTCCATGGTTATTTGCATTCTTATCCTGGGTTTCTGATCCAATACCTGATGTATTTGGATCTTCCCTGCTCCTTAAATTCAGATTAGTTTCAGCACCTGATGCAAACAGAGAAAAAGCTTGTCAGCTTCCTATTAACTAGTGGCTTTCACATATAAGTAGAAATAAACTAACACAGAGAAACCAAATTACTTTATCACATTAATTGAATTAATCACTAAATTCATGAGTCCAGTGATAAATGTGGAAGGTTTAACCCAGTGATTTTTGCAGGGTTTTTCTTTTTTCATTGTTAATGTTCCACTTGCAGCCATCTAAAGTTTATGGAAGTGAAAGGCATTATAAAATGCCATTTGTACTGTTTCTTTTCACACAAAAATCAGATGATAAAGCTCAGCAAATGTTTGTATTTCCTCTATTTTAGATTACGTTCTATTTTGCATGCGTTCATATACCACTGCCATCACTGCAATGCTTTCACCATTGCATTAGGTGGTACTAGCAACAGCTATAACAGAGGTTTATTTTTTCTGTCTCCTACCACAAGAAACAAAATGGCTTTTGATACGAAACTGTATGTAGCAGCGTTCCCCCCAGCAGAGCCTCCCCGTGGGCATTATTTACCCTGCCTCAGGGCTCTGCATCCATCAATCATAATTTTCTATAAAGTTCCAGGTTTTTCTGTCATAGCCTTTTAGTTACATTTCTTCAAGACATCAAGAGGAGGTCTGATCCTGTAGGAGTTCCCAAGCTACGTACAATGCACAGGCATTTCTTCAAAGAGAAGGGCAAAACCCTTCTCCTTCTTTCCTCTCTGACTGACAGCACATCCATGCAAAGCAGAACAGCTCAGCTCACATCAAAGTGCCTGGAGCTGGCTCTGAGCTTGCCTGGCTTTGTCAGCCCCAAGAAACAGGGCTCAGCCATCAGCTGTGCCCGAGTGGTGCTCCCCACTGGAGTTCAGGGGCTGAAGCCAGGTTTGTATCCCAGAGTCAAGACTGTGAATGCATGGGGATGGTAGGAGAGACCCACATTGCAGTTCTGGCATGCCAGGCTATCCCCACTCCACCCCTGTGTGGCAGGGCTGTTGAGGCTGCATGAAATGCTGCACTGGCAAGGCTATGGACATTTTAAATGGATTTTTCTCTCTTTTCTGTGTTTCTCTTAATTTTGCAGTGAAAATATATGCATACTCTTTGCTTGCTGTAGTCGGGTTTGTTTCACAGAAGACAAAGCTGAATTCAGTTCTCTGTTTGGATCCATTTCAGATTTCCTAACTGCTTCCACCTGCTCTGAGAGCTGGCCTTAGCTGCGGGGCTGACATATTATGGCTGACCTGGGTGCAGAGGTCCTATTTAGCACTCTAAAATGGAAATTTTTCTTCTATGACAGCTCTCAAAGAGGTAATCCTTGTTTTTGGTTGTGTCTGTCTAAGCTTTGTCATAATGACAGTAACAACCAACAGAGGTCAAAAGACTAGCTATTAAACCCAACATTACAGTGTTCATGCATACTGCCAATGACATCCTCAGCTCTCCCAAAGATAGAATACATTCTTACGAGTCTTGAGCACATGAACATTTTTCAAGGGGAAAGAAAAAACATTTTCTCACCAGGTAACAGATACCTCACCTGCAGATTTTCAAACCTGATGTTGACTGCACAGCTGACTTTTCATTTTTATGCCTGAACTGAAGAAAACCCACTTGGTTTACAAAGTACCAACATTTAAAAAGTGAATTGATTAAATGAAAACTATGTATCCATTCTGTTTAACTTGAAATGTTTTGTTTCATTGAAAAGGTCTTTGTTATTTTTGCTTAGCTTTTAGTTATCTAACTCTGAATCTTTCTTAACATTTCCTCTTCTAACAAAAAAAGCTTTCTTGAAAAGTCAAGAAGTTTGTTTCCAAGCTGTCAGAATAAAACATTCCAATGGTTCTTTTGCTCCATCCCTTGCCCTCATTCCCTGATCATTTTTGCCCGATCTGACTGGAGTGTTTTAGTGGCACTGTTTCATAAACTGCATATTTAGGCAAAAGTGCTACGCATTGAAAAAGTTAGGCCAGCTCTACGCACAGTATCTGACTTGGGAAAGGCAGTAGAATCAGAGTCTGAGCTGAAAAATGCATACAGTACAATTATGAGAGCATGCCTGATTTAGCTTTTGTACAAGCAAGTTGACTGCAAAATGCATTTTTGCAGCTCATATTAAATTTGTCTGAAAAGGAAATGTCACTTTTAGATGTTAATAGTCAGTGCAGTTGCCTATAGATCATAATCCACCTACATAATTATTGTGTCACCTTTTACATAAAGAGTCTCGGGGGAAGTGGCTGGGATCCTTATCTTTCTTGATATCCGAAAGATTTATTGATTTGCCTGACATCTGCAATTCATTTGAGAATGTGCAAGTGGAAAGACTTTTTCTTGCATTCCTGTTTGCAGAAGCCTTTGTTTCACAGGTACATTGATATCTTTTCATGGCATTCATGAAGGGTTCTCAGAAAATAAAAGATTATATTTTCTCCTTTGTATCTCTAAAATGAAATACTACAAAGAATTGTGGATAGTTACTATTGAGCTAAAATATCATGCTAGATTGGCAGAAACAAGTAGTGGACAGAGATGCAACATATCTTTTGGGACAGCTATCTACAGATCTGTTATCCCATTTGCTTTATTCAGTCATTGTAAGAAATGCACCCCTTTAGTTTCTAAACAGAAGACTATATAAAGAAAATATATGTCATAGTGCCTTATTTAATTAATCCTGAGGGTGGGAAAGAAGCCTATATTTTGTTTCAAAATAATCTGGATTATATAAAGATACTTGTACTGATTTCCTATATATAGGCATCTTCCTTTGGATCACCATTGGAGCAGTTTCATGTGAGTCCACAGAAAAAGTGTAGCTGCATATGTTGGCTGACGTCTAAAAGACTCCTGGTGTAGCCAGACTGTGTCCCTAGCAAACAAATACTGCTTATTTAATTTGGACTTTGTGTAAAATGGCTGAGTTTCTCAAGAAAATATTTTCTATTAATAGGATAACAAGAGGATAACAAGGTGTAACTAGCAAACTGTCCCAGTGCTGCAAAACTTATCTGGGATCATTGGGCAATTCACGTCGGAAGGGAGCTCAGGAGGTCCCTCATGCACCCCTGCTCCAAGCAGGGCCAGCTGTGGGATCAGACCAGGTTGCTCAGGGCTTTGCCCAGGTGGGTCTTGAACCCCCCCAAGGATGGAGCCTGCCCACCCCCCCGGGCAGCCGGTCCCTCTGCCCACCCCCCGGCCTGCCTGCCCTCACGGGGGAGAGGTTTCACACCCAGCCTGAACCCCTCTCGTTTCAGTTTACGCCTGCTGTACCTTGTTGCCCGGCTGCCCCCTCCCCCTCCCCTCCCCGTAGGCACTGGGGTGGCTGTGAGGTGCCCCTGAAGCCGTCTCTGCCCCAGGCTGGACAAGCCCCACTGCCCCAGCCGCTGCTCACAGGGACACCCTCCAGCCCTGAGCATCATGCGGGTGAACTCACCCCAGGTCATCAGCATCTTTCTGCGCTGAGAAGCAGCAAACTGGCCACAGTACCCAGATGTGGTCTAACAGGTCCTGGCCAGAGGAGACACCCCCTGGCCGGAGCTCCCAGCGGTGCTCCTGCTGTTGCAGCCCTGGATGTTGCTGGCCATCTCTGCTGCCAGGGCTCGCTGCCAGCTCCTGCCCAGCTCCCAGAGCCCCCAGCACTCTTTCCCCAGACTGTCTGTCCCCAGCCTATATCATTATAAAAGGTAATTCCTTGCCAGGTGCAGGACATTGCGTTTTTTTTTCCCCAATAAGTTTTAACATGCCAGAAGGCATTGACTTTATCTTCTGTGCTGGATTATGTCTCTCCATCCCATCTCCCCACTACTCAAAATATCCCTGAGCATAACAAAGATGTCTCATGACTTTGTATCACAATATTCCACACAATTTATAATTGTGCAGTGGTATCTTAGATGGACATACTGTGGACAATTACAAAAGACATAGGGAAGCCCTCTATTAATACTAAAGACTTAGAAAACCCCCACTGATTCCTATTTTATCCATCAAGTATTGGTCTGAAATTCACTTCACTCTCATGTTTTCCCAGTCACCTAATATAGAAGTTTGGACTTTTATCCACATTAATGTCAGCCTCCTCCTGCTGCCATGAATCTCTGCAGATACAAGTATGCACTGCTCTCCCATTACTCATCAACATTCTGAAACTATCAGAAATACTTTAGGATACAGAAAAAGAAAAAACTATGGTTCCTACAGCTGAACATCTTCACCAACGTGCTGAATGTTAGCTTTTTGTTCAGATTTGTGCTCTGCTGTTCTCACCAGATGGATGCATTATTTACCATGTTCTTTTTTTTTTTTTTTTTTTTTTTTTTTAAGTAACATCATCTTAACAATTTCCAGCTAGTAATAAATGTTATTTCAAAAGTCATCCGTACCTACTTTTGAGACACTACCTACAGAGAGGTATCAGCTGTAAGAGCATGGTGGGAGTTTGTGTTTATAAAAGGAATACAAGCTTTAAGTGAAAACCCACAGACTTCGCAACAGTGAAGAGCATTTGGATTACTATTTTGGCAAAATGACTTTGCCAAAAAGATACCTGTGACAGTCAAATTCTGCTCTGACTAATCTTGCAGTTAATGAGGATGTATGGACCACAAGGATGTACGGATGTCTGGATTGGGGACATAATTTGCCTCTCAATTGCAGCATAGTTAATAACTGGAATAGCATGTACAGTACTTTTAATCAGAGTATGACAAATCAAAGTGTAACAATAAATTCCTTACAAGCAAGCTTTGTATTCCAACAGATCCATAATTGATTACATCAACATTACTTGAAAAGTGTAAGAGGAAAGGTATGCAAAAGAGGCAGCTCACAGAATCCACATTTGCTAGTTATCCTCAGTGTTCCTGGAAGAGATTGAGTTTAAAACTCATGGCAAAGTCATAAGGCACAGGATAGACTGAAATTTCACTTATTTTGGAAATAAAAGTGAGAGTATGGTAATCGTGGAAATGATTTAATATATCTGCTTTTCATTTCCCTTTTTGAGTCATTATCTCACTCTTAAAAGAAACCCAGTGCACTGAGAGTCTAGATGACAGAAATATTTTTTTTCAAAAGAATAACTTAAACTCTTTTAATTGAGCTATGACTTCCAAATATCCTATTATAAAACTCTTTTTTCTGAAACATAAAATGAGGGATCCCAAACATCATAGTTATTTCATAAGCTGTATTTAGCCTGAATTAATGCTGTTATCACCAAATTAGAAGATGGGCCAGTATAGGCTCTATTCAGATGACAGATTAAAGTGCAATACTGAAACATTTTGAGAAACTATTAATTTTGTAAGGAAAATATGCATTTAGTCTATTTAATAAAGCCTAAAGCGAAGTATAAATCAATGACTGATATCAGCATTTAGGTGGAATCCCCACAGACTTTTTGTGCAGCAAGACATGGAAAAACAGTATATTATTAAAAGCCTGACAGTAACTCACCTGGTTGGTTTGTATTTTTTCCCGTCCTTCTTTTTGCTTTCCTTTCTTTACAAGTAGGTATATCCATAGCCTATATCTGTCCCCATATGATCTTTTTTCAAATACTCCTTTTAACATTTAGTGCTCATTTACAGTCTGACTGAAAACTCATTAATGACAACAGAAGGGCTCCACTGCTTTCAGTGGGGTTTGGATCAGATTCATGCTTACCTTGGATGCTTTGTGCAGCACTGCCAAAGCACCGAGGGATTCATCACACAGGGTAAATACAGAGGGCCTCTTGCTTTGTCTATCCTGGTAACTCAGATGTGATTGTACCTGTTCTCTGGCCCTGAGGCAAATGATAAAGAGACCTTGTCTATACTGTTACACTTTCTTGCCCTTCACAGCAGAGAGGCTGCATCCAAGTTGTCTACTGGGAATAGTCCCTGGCCTGTGCCGATTCTTGAACCATGCCCAGATCTATCTGCAGGGCAGCCAGCCTGCCAGGTCCCAAACCATGCCAGGGACTGCTCTAGCACTGTGACCGCGCAGAGGATTGAGCTGCCATTCCCAGGACACTCCCCAGCACTGGCTCTCTACTAAAACAGACATAGCCTTTCACCTTGACAGCACCTGTTAGCACAGTCAGCAATCAGTGGTCAATATTAAGTCCATCTCAGGTAAAAAAGGAAAAATATGGAAGAAAAACAACCTCAAACCAGATGGGGCTAGTGGGGCACTGAACTGTTGTACAGTTTCTGCTAAGCTGCATTCAAAAGTTTCATCCTGACAGTAAGGGGAAAGCAGATTCTTAGTTTTGCTGTAGTGTAAATGGAAATCATACACACACACCCCCCCAATCTGATCTGGCTTGTACCTGGACCATTCTTTCAAGGTGCATGTTCCTTTTCATCAGTTAAACAGAGAGTTAAGGCTGAGTTCTCAGCTGAGGAATTTCAGTGCCACAAGCTAGGCAGGATGTATCTAGGTCCTAAAATAGAAACAATCTCTGTCCTGATCAACAAAAAACATCAGCCCCGTGAAACAGAAACCACAAATATTATAGAAAAAACTTAAAAGCTTTTCCACAAAGGAACAAAACCTACAAAAATATGTAACACATATAATTATGCAAAGAAATATGAAAAAAGGGGGAAATAGTTCCCCTTCGTATCATTTAATGTCTTAAATAAATCCCACAATAATGTAAAATATTATTTTTTCGTTCATGGAAAACATTAATTTCTGTAACTAATAATCAATACATGGTTTTAGTTAACAAGATCCACAGGTGTTCATACTTCATTAACAACTATGAAATCTGGAAAACACAAACATTGTGGCAGATAAATTAATGTCTTACAGGAGGAGAAGCTTTTTGTACCTGGGCTGATATGGAATATAAAAGCTAAATAGCCTGATCTCCTTGAAACCCATGGCTGGCATCCAGCAAAATGGAAATTTCAAATGAAGCAGCTTGTCATTATACATGTGAATAAGAGAGAACTGATCGATCCTATTAACCAGCATATGAAAGACAAGTTGTTGCAGACAGAAGGAAATCCTGATCTGTGCTCTCACTCTTGGGAGAGTCAGGAATACACTGAATCCTAGTGGCCAACCCTGAATACTTGTTACATTTACTGTGGTAAGTGGATATGGTGAAGTGATGGAAAAAAAAGAAGATGGCAACTGCAGAAATCATGCAGATATTTTTTGGATGAAGGAAAGGGAGAAGAAGGTTAAATAAGAACAGGCCATTTCATTTTGGCATGAGTGTTTACCACTGCATTTTGTTGCACCTTGACAATTGCACTTGGCATTTTCTGTTTTGCTCTGACTTACTGTCGAGACATCCTTGTCCATGGCATTTTCTAGCTACCCTCAGCACATGTTGTCTTGGGTGTCCTTTCACCGGATAAATGCATATTGCTTCAGAGTAGTTCAGTTAACCCACACGAAGTCACACTGTGACCTGCTGTAGCATGACTGTTTACTTTGTCTACTGAGAGCTGGAGGCAAGCAAATGCATCTTATTTGCTGAAAGAAATGGAGCAGGATGAAAACTGTCAAGACAGGATTCCCCCAGCCTATTAGCCTGTACTGCGTGTCTCACTCTCATGGCTGTGCTGCCGGCTGCTGCTGCCATCAGAGGCAATAATTATCCATTGATTTATTTCACCTCACAAAGCCTGCCCTTATAACGGCAATTGTCCAGGATTTCCCCCTGCAACAATGCTCCTAGGATAGGCAGCAATGAATTTGTACTGCCACGTCCAGCACCCTTTATCTCTGAGCTGTGTAAGTGGAGTTATCAGAGAGTGCTACAAGCCACTCCAGAAGCCATATTCTTCAACGGAGCAGGCAAATATGGAAACGTAAACCACTTCTTTGCTCTCGGAAGCTGCATTTGTGGAAGCTTTGTATGAAGACTGGAAAGCAAAGAGAGGAGACAGATGCCATGAAGAACATCAAGTGACAAAACTCACTCTGCTAGAGGTAAAGACCTCCTCTGAAGAATATTGTGTTAGTGTGACCTCAACCCCAATCTGCCAGAGTTTGGAAGATAAGGCTGGTAGCGAGAAGGAAGTTGTTGAAGCAGCTGTAGGAACTCCTGGGTCTGGTTCGGCCTTTAAGAACCATCATCTCAATCACTTTTTTGTAAATCGCTTCACAGCTATGGAGAGTATGGACCTAGAACAGAAAGGTTTTTTCTGCTTGCTTCTCTGATGGACTTGTGCTGGTGGGAAGATAGTGGTCTTATTTTACATTTATTTCAGTGACAATCATTACAAGCTACAAACCTTTCCCTCTCTTCTGGAAGTAATGTTAGGGACATCTCTGGGTCAGGTAAACTTTCAGAGTTGGTGGGAGAGACAACACAAGTGCCTTCATTCCCTGTCTAGAGGACTCTGGATGGTTCGAATTAGGCTTGTTCCCAACAGGAGACAAAGTCAGCTCTGCTGAAGTGGAGGAAACAGCCTTCTTAAATAGTGGTAATGGATGAAGGATATGTGGACAGGCTGCTTGATAGTATTTGGGCAAGAACTTGGAACACCTTTTTAATGCAGCAAGTGTGCTAGAGTCCAGCCAGCGTACGTGTTTCAGAGACTGGGGATTTCATTCACCAATCTTCTCTAGAAACTGATCTCTGCAGACTTTCCTGAGCTCCATTACTAACCACAGAGGGCAATAAAGAGGGCAGCACTGCTTGGGACAATTTCCTGCCTTAGGAGAAGCATTTCTTCCCTCCATATTCCTATGTTCCCCACCTTTTCATGTCTAATATGGAAAAAAGTAGCTGATTTTACTCTGTAATAGTTATGTTTACTGTTAGGTGTGTTGACTGGCTGACCAAAGTCTATTTCTTGTGTTTGTTTGGTTAAAAAACTGCTCATGTGCTGGAAAAGGAGGCGGCAACTCGGTAAGAAATGCAGCCACTCTTTTTAAACTGTTTTCTTTTAACTAATGTGGATGCAGCAGTTCTTTTTGAAGCCAAACGTTTATGTTTGTTTACATTTGTGTGTGGTATCTCAGTAACAGAACAGCCATTACTGCTGGGCTTTAGCTGCTGTGGGAAGGAATTATGTGATGAGACACTGTCTCAACCTTCCTCCCCCTCAAACACAGTTGCAAATATTGTAAAAATAAACAAACAAAAAAACCCCAAACAAACAAACAGACAGGGATTTGCTACTGCCAACAGCATCACATCACTTCTATTTACTTTTCCCACAGAATACTTCTGCAGAGATTTTTCGGGATCTCTCTCATACCAGCTCTGGCACTGACTGCAATGCAGAAGTCAGCATAAGTGACTGTGTTCGGCAGAAAAACTGTTTGAGCGGATCCTGAGGGACGATCCAAGGAATATATTTGGATCATCTGTACTGTAATCCTGCCCACCAAACAGGGACAGCTATACTGGAAAACCTCTTGAACAACATTACCGATTTGTTCAAAGTGATCTTCTGAAATAAAAATTGAATTTAGATATTCTTTAGATTCTTTTAAAGTTAATTTTGAAGGGATACAGTGATGGACAATGACACCTCCGTAAACCTCAAAGCATAAACATATGGCTGTCATGGATGCAGTGTGATAAGCACCCATACTGTGCACAAATATAGCCAACCTGTGGCTAAAAACTGTCACTACATGCTACTAGTATGTCAGCATCATACTGCAACCAGCCCTTAAGGGAAGAGCTAAAAGAAAAAATGACATGTGGAACTTCAGGTCTAATTTTTTCATGGGTTTTTTCTTGTAAAAAATGCACTATACAAATAATTTTCCTGTTTTTCATTTTAAAATAGAAAACCTCAAGCCAAAAGGGCACTGAACTTGAAGGTCTCTTTATTTTCCTACTCACTAGTGGGCCCAGGGAGAACACAGATGCCCCATATTGCTACTCCTACTTCCAGTGCTCCACTTCCAAACACTCTCGAACCCTCTCAACAGCAGAGTGCAGCGGTGTGGAGAGAGCATGAGGGTCAGGGCACCTTCATGTTTATGACCAACTCTTTTTCCTAGTCTCTTTCCAGCTATCTTCTCTTGCTTCTCCATCCAGCCCCACAAAATGCCGGTGCTGGAACTGGAACACAATCCACACACGTGGGTCGATAGAGTTTCGTGGTGAATGGCATGAGTCCTGTCAAGAACTTTGGGTCATCACTGAGGGGCTGGAGTTTGCGCAGTCACAAATGCATTGCTCTGGGATACCTCAGCCAGTGAGTTTAGAAGTAGCCTGGTTTATTTATAACGCATCTTTGGTTGCTGTGAAGACATACTTCTATATGACAACCTGACCAGTGTTGAAATGGCCGGTCTTGAACTTACCTAGGTCCAAAATAAAAAGTCAAAACATTTAATTAACATTACCAGTAAGAAAAAATTACTATGTTTGAGGCCATCCATTTCAATGCTTTCCAAACAGTTTTGAAAGACTGGACATGAAAGAATATTTATTTCTGCACAGAATTTCAGATAGCTTGATTTTCATTCCAGGGCAAAACAAAAATAAACATCACAATCTTGACATTTTCTGTGAAATGGAACTATTATTCTCTACTGAGGCTCTATGCAAAAGATGACTTAATGCTGAGGTGGATGTAAATAAGTTAACAGCATCTGAACAGATTTCTTACTCGGTTGAGAATGTAATTAGAGACTTTCACTAAAATCTGTGTTCAAATTTCCCTCTCCACTATGTCCCAAATGCCTGTAGAACTGTAGAATCAAGTGACAGGACGTTTACTGCCAAATAGCCACATACATGGTTGGCATCAGGAATGGAAGTGTACTATGATTCAACTTCCTTGCTCTCTCAGATATGGCTAATTTCTCACATTAATGTATCTTTGGTTTACAATGACTGATGTAGTCGTTCCTAAACAAAGTCCTTCATGGTTCTGCATCCTGGATCATAAATAAAGAATACTGAAGACTGTTTACTATTCAAAGAAGCACACAACACTGTCAGTAATGAGACAACTTCCTAAACCACTGCTGAATTTCAAACAATGATGTTGCATCAAGTGGTGAAGAAAAGACATTGTAATAAAAAAAATTCCTGTAAATGTCTACCTGAATGATCAGTCACTATTAAAGGTGGGATATTATTAAAAACTGTGGGCTTGAAATGCACTAAGCCGAACCAGTATGGTGTGTTTAATTTACTCCAGTATCAGCCAAGATGAAGGGGACACAAATTAAATCCAAATCAATGGAAAGAAAGCAAACAATAATTAGCGATTTAAAAGGAATGCCTGCAGGTCTCAGAAATGGAACATGAAAAAAGAACAGAAAAGTTGGTGCAATTACTTCTCCTCAGCTTCCTTCCTGTTCAGCACTGACTAGGTATGAACATAAGAGATCTTGCACCAGGTCAGACCAAGGGTCTGTCTGCTCCAGGATCCTTTCTGACATCTGTAGATACTTACACTATGTGATTATGTCAAAAATACAGTGATATTTTCTGTGTGATCCTGGGGCTGCACAGTCTCCTGCAGCCTCTATTTTACTTTATTTTACTATAGGATTTGGAAACGTTTAGAGGAGTGCTAAGTGTCTGATTTTATTTTCAATACAAGCATTTAAAAAGAAAAAAAAAAAAGAAGGTTTATGACAATATCCATTCTTTTTTCACTTAAAAATGTGCCTTGATTTGTTCTTCTAATAATATTCAGGTTAACATTGTTTATGGTAATCACACACAAAGCCTCTTTTCCATGTCAGAACAGAAAACTAAAGCAAATTACACGTTACATGATTTTAGGCTGTAAGAGCAAACCAGGAAGAGAAATGCTACAGTGAAAAAAATTGGTCATAACAGAAACCTCAAAAAACTTCTTCAGCAGTAAAATACACTAGTTTTCAGAGATTCTGAAATGGAAGATTATTCATGGTATATTGTGTTTGTCCTAAAATTGTGAGAAATTATCCAGATAATGGCAGGCACATAGATGAAAAGGCTGTGGTTTAAGGTGGCTTCTTTCAGGCTGTAAAAAAGTTTATTCTGCAAACAGGAATAGAGGGTACTTTCTCTAAACTCTTCTAATCCCCTTTTCTACTGCAGTAATGCAAATCACAATTATTTCCTGAGAAAAATCACCCAGCATGGGCTGGATGGCAACTGTATTGCCAGCAGCTCTGTCTCCTCCTTTGTAATTTTCTGCATAGGGCATCTTTGGCTAGCCAAGTACGGGCCTTTTTTAATGAGTCTCATTAAACTCCTACTAGCAGTGCTTTGGCTTCCTCCCACTTTTCTGTACCTACTGCAAGAGATTCAGATTGAGAGCTGCAAGTAGTCCACAGTGAATCAGAGAGTGATGACTGTCCTGTGTTTAGATATCTAATCCGAAAATTAGTCACAGAAAGTCACCCTCACTCCCTGATAATTAAAGCAATGATATAAACAGATATTATTTTTTTTCTAATAAATGTTATGAAGCTTCATTCATTAAAGTTTTAATGCTTTGAGAATTTTACTTGAAAGGTGTTATAGAAGTCCTATGTCTCATGTAATCATTTCTCCAGCATACTTTGGTAAAAGATAAAAGAGGAAAACAGTTTTCTGTATTACTCATGTTTTGTAAGTTGTTGGGTTTTGCCACAAAGAAAGTAAAACTATTACATTGTATCAATAAAATGTAGGAATAATGAGATGCAGATATGAATATTATCTATATTAAGTTGCTTAGGAGGAAAAGCTGAGTGGTTTAGAGCATAAAGGACTGGGATTTCATCTCAGAAAACCCAGTGGGGATTTAATTTGCAATCTACTGTTGAGACATTAGTTACACAATAGCTTGCTCTAATCTGCTGATAGAGGGAAATTATTTACTAGCTATCAAAGGGATACCTGCCTTTGACAGGACCGTACTCCCCATACATACACATTAAATCCCGTTATTTTCTGAGTTTGAGCCAATTTCAGCAAAGAGTATCTAGCAAGCTTTAGTCCCAACTAGGTATGTCTAAATTTCTCTATCATTTGACAGTTGTAAGTATCTTCCAGTGACTTCCAATGCTTAAATGGGAGAATGTGGAATAATTCACTGACATGTGAAGCTACCTGCCTTGGAAATACCTCACTTAGGAAGCAGGCAAAGAAGGGATTCTTATAGTTAATGGATGCCAAAGATATTGGTCAAACATTTGAACACTATCAGTGTTTTCTTAACAATCTAATATTTGCATGCCTTTCCTGTTATATAAGGCAGTGAACTGTTTTGGAAAGGAATAGGTCACTGAAGCATGCATAAACTCACATATACAGTTCCACTTGTATTGAAACGCCAACAATAATTCATGAAACTTGGAAGCCTATACATTGGTGAACTATGTAAATGAAAGGTCTTCCAAATTTTACTTCTTCGATGCTTAAATATGGGGTTGTAAGCTTGCACATTTTCTTTTGCATAGACACGGAAGTCAAGCATCCATGCCAACCTTTTCTCAGCAATCAGGAAGGAGAGAAGGTATTAGGTCTTTATCTCAATAGCCTGAAGGTAATCATCCAGGTTAAGCAAAAATCATATTTCCTTTGCTCCTTTCCCTTTAGAATCCACATGAATACTGACTTTGCCAGTCTGAGCATGGATGATGGGCTAGGAATTATTCCATCTTTTGTTCTGAAGCTGAAATAATTCCTCTTTGTGTGGAGTAATTCAATATCAACGGTACCAATCAAGAGAAATAACACTACGACCTAGCAGTCTGAGTATCATTCATCCACGATGAGGAAAAGAAAATTCTGTCCTTGCTCCACAAATATTTACTATGAAATGCATAAACATGTAATTGTCTCTTCCTTATATAAGAAATGTCTTCCATGTTGAATAGATAAAAACACCTGTACATTCTGCTAGAGAGTGTGGTTTTGTGATTAAAGAATTGAATTTGGTTTCACGACATCTAGTCTCAAATCTAAGGTCCTGTCTAGAAATATCTGAGCAAGGGCTCTGCACATGACCATGCAGTTTCTGTCTTGCAAACTAAAGTTTCTACTTCTAGAAATTAGGCAAAATCAAAGAAAAATCTGTGTGTATTTTTGCTTATCTGCACTCAAGTCTCATTTTGTATGGAGTAAAAGGAAATCCCTGTCTAACAATACAGCTATAGCTTCAATGGCTACTCTTTTCAACCTTGGAGAAATCACTTTATCTCAGTTCTCACCTGTTACAGTTTTGCTTATTTAAACTATAAGCTCTACAGAGCAGAAAACTTCTATTATCACATGTAAAGTATTTTGCAAGTAATTGCATACTCTATGATTCTGGTCATTGCTTGAACAAGTAGATGTTACTGTTTAAAAAAAAATGGGCAGACCAGGACATCTGGTAATGAAAACTGTTGCCATTTGATGATTTTATTTGTTGCCTTTGTGAAAGAAAAGTGCCCTCAGTTCCGTTCACAATAAGTCCACAGCCCATCAGAAAACCACAAATCTGTTCTACTGTAATTCTGGACGACCATTTTCCACAAAGAGGTGAGGAGCCAAAAGGACATCAGTGTTCTCAGGCCTTAAAATTGCTCCTCCAGGCAAGAGGGAGGCATATTGGGGGATCTGTCTGTATTGCACTTTTATTGGCAAGGAGGCTTTTATCTCCAAGGCTGATAATCCCATACAGAAACGTGTTGATTCCCATAGGTAACTCTCCTTGACTTAAAAATAGCCCACAATTTTACTTTCTCTTTTTAGTTAAGGCAGTTGTTAGGCTATAACTTACGGAAATAAATGGAATTGCACATTACAGAGTCCTGCTCTAGGCCATGTCTTCAATTTTAATGAATGCCTGTTAAAATTAATTTAACTTTTTCTTAGCATAACATTTCCTATATATAAAATACTACAAATGACAAAGGAAGGGAGGACCCTTCTAGGAACTTAATATGCATTAGGCAATAAGTGATAAAAAGTCAGAAGGTAAGAGATGGACAACTTCTAGTTTTACATAAGAGAGTCCACTCTGCTGATTGCCATCTTATTACTTTGCACCAAAGGTTAAATTAATTCTTTTTTTTTCCAGCTGTTAGCTTAGAAATTAACTGAACACATGAACTACATGAAAAAATGAAAATTGTAAAAACGTGCACATACATTCACCTGTATTTCTTCATTACTTTCAATCCATCTACTCATCATTGAACTATTCACATGTAACCACACTTAGTATACAGTAACTTCCTAGCTCATAAAATATTTATTCAGGTTTTTTATCGTGTATCTTTCTTGAACTTTGATCTTTCATACTTAGTGCTGCCTTGATGAAATATTTAGAAGTACATTTTCCATGCAAAAGGTAAATTTAGAGGTTTTATTATGGTAGCTTCTGCTAATGCACTAGCTTCAACCCACAGGAGACACACACTGAATTCTGTCTTGGTCACATTATAGTTGAAAATTGTGTTTGCAAAAATCATTCATCCCAAAGCAACTTTTTTTTTTTTTTTTTTTTTTTTTTTAAGGTAAAAGTCAGTTTTGTGACTTGGCTGGAGTAGGCTTACCACACTTCCTCACCAGGTCCATTGAGAAAGCCTTGAGAAGATACATCCAAAGACCTGACTTTAATAGTTTCTTTGCAGCTGATAAAACCATATTATCTATACAACAAAACAAGACCCCAATTTAAAAAGAAAACAAACCAAACCAAACAAAAAACTTTCTACATATATTTATAGGCATTGAATGTTATCAAGTAATTTTCCCAAAGCAAGCAAAACTACTGCAGTATCTCCTTTACCAATTTCATCAATTCATATACTCACAATAACAAACACATTGTTCTTTTGAGAATGAGAACTGATGAAGTCTCAGTTCATAGCTCATGGCTCACTGAACTCAGCATCTAGGAACATGCAAAGTCCAGCTAAAGCTTTTCAAGGTCTGGAGGACTCACAAGCGTTCTGTCCACCACAGTTTCTCTGATAGCCGATAGGAGTTTTTCTCCCAGTATAAGTCTCTCGTCTCCACCCAGCCCCTGACTTTCATTAAACCTGTAAAAACTCAATTAGTTTTGAGACTTTTATCTCCTTGTTGTATTTGGTTGAAAGGGGTTTTGGCTGAAGGTTGTCAAGGTTCTTAGGGACAGAGAGGTAGGGTGGCAGATAGGCACACATATATCCAGAGTAGGCACGAACACCTACTTCTGTTATATTATAGCTGTCTTAAATCAGGATATGATACTAAAATCAATGGAGTGGTAAATATATTTTTAAGAAAATATAAAACGAATAAGAAGATAATCTATCCCATCTTTTACTCTTTTGTTCCATATTTCAAAAATAGGATTTGAGCTTCCCCCCCCAGAAAAGGTGGTGGGACCAACAACCCAATTGTAGTGTATCTACACCAATGCATGAGGCATGGACAACAAACGGGAGCTGGAAACAATTGTGCAGACGGAAAATTATGATATAGCTGCAATCACGGAAACCTGATGGGGTGACTGACACAGCTGGAGTATTGCAATGGATGGCTATAAGGTTCAGAAGGGATAGGCAAATAAGGAGAGGAGGTGGAGTAGCCCTGTATGTTAGGGAGTGTTTTGACTGTCTAGAGCTTGACAATTGTGGTGAAAGGACTGAGTGTTTCTGAGTCAGAACCAGAGGGATGGCCCACAAGGCAGACATCGTTGTGGGAGTCTGTTACAGACCACCCAACTAGGAAGAAGCAGATGAACTAATTTGTAAGCAGCTGGGAGAAGTCTTACAATTGCTGGTCCTTGTTCTCATGGGGAACTTCAAATTACCAGATGTCTGCTGGAAATACGATACAGTGGAGAGGAAACAGTCTAGGAGGTTCCTGGAGTGTGTAGAAGTTAACCTCCTGACACAGCTGGTGAGGGAGCCAGCTAGGGAAGGCGCCCCGCTGGACCTGCTGTTTGTGAACAGAGAAGAACCGGTGGGTGATGTGATGGTTGGAGGCCATCTTGGGCACAGTGTTCATGAAACGATAAAAAGCTTTTCATTCTTGGAGATATAAGCAGGAGTTCAGCTGCTGTGGATTTCCAGGGGGGTGACTTTGGCCTGTTCAGGAGACAGGTTGACAGATTCCCTTGGGGGCCAGTCCTGAAGGACAGCGGGTCCAGGAAGGCTGGACATGCTTCAGGAGGTGGTGCAGGAGCAGGTTGTCCCCATGTCCTGAAAGACAAGCCAGCAGGGAAGAAGACCAGCATGGCTGAACAGAGAGCTTTGGCTGGAACTCAGGAAACAAGAGGAAAGCTTATGGCCTGTGGAAGAAGGGACAGGCAACTCAGAAGGGCTACAGGGATGTCGTGAGGTTATACAGGGAGAAAATGAGAAGGGCCAAAGCACAACCAGAACTTAATCTGACTACTGCCACAACAGACAATAACAAAGTTTCTATAAATACATCAACAACTACAGGAGTGCTAAGGAGAACCTCCGTCATTTATTGGATGCGGGGGGAAACATAGTGACAAAGGATGAGCAAAAGGCGAATTTATTCAATGCCTTGTTTGCCTCAGTCTTTAATAGTAAAGACCAGTTATTCTTTGGGTACCCAGCCCCCTGAACTGGAAGACAGGGACAGGGAGCAGAACGAAGCTCCCATAATCCAAGAGGAAAGGTTTAGTGACCTGCTACACCACTTGGACAAACACAAGTCTACAGGGATGGATGGGATCCACCTAATTTTAACTGAGGGACCTGGAAGAAATGCTCACTGAGCCACTTTTAATCATTTATCAACAATCCTTGCTAACTGGGGAGGTCCCAGAAAACTGGGGGTTAGCCAGCGTGACGCCCATCTACAAGAAAGGCAGGTAGGAGGATCCAGGAAAGTACAGGCCTGTCCGTCTGACCTTGGTGCTGAGAAAGGTTATGGAGGGTCATCCTGAGCACCATCACATGGCACCTGTAGGATGATCAAGGGATCAGGCCCAGACAGCATGGGTTTGTGATAGGCAGGTCTTGCTTGACTGACCTGATCTCCTTCTCTGGCAAGGTGACCCATGTAGTGGATGAGGGAAAGGCCGTGGATGCTGTTTACCTAGGTATTAGTAAAGCCTTTGAGACGGTTTCTCACAGCATTCTCCTGGAGAAACTGGCTGTTCATGGCTTGGATGAGTGTACTGCTCACTGGGAAAAAAATCTGGCTGGCTGGCCGAGCCCAAAGTGTGGTGGTGGAGTGACATCCAGCTGGCAGCCAGTCACAAGTGGTGTTTTCCAGGGCTCCATATTAGGGCCAGTCCTGTATAATATCTTTATAAATGATCTGGATGAGGGGATCAAATACACCCTCAGTAAATTTGCAGATAACACCAAGTTGGTGGGGAGTGTTGATCTTCTGGAGGGCAGGCAGGCTCTGCAGAGGGGTCTGGACAGGCTGGATCGATGGGCCAAGGCCACCTGCATGAGGTTCAACAAGGCTCAGTGCTGGGTCATAACAGCCCCACGCAGCGCTGCAGGCTGGGGGAAGAGCAGCTGGAAAGCTGCCTGGTGGGAAAGGACCTGGGGGTCCTGGTTAACACCACCTGGGCACACTGCTGAAGATGAGCCAGCAGTGTGCCCAGGTGGCCAAGAAGGCCAACAGCATCCTGGCTTGTATCAGAAACAGTGTGGCCAGCAGAGCCAGGGAAGCGATCATTCCCATGGACTTGGCACTGCTGAGGCCGCACCTTGAATCCTGTGTTCAGGTTTGGGCCCCTCACTGCAAGAAAAAGACATTGAGGTGCTGGAGTGTGTCCAGAGAAGCTGGTGAAGGGTCAGCAGATGAAATTTTATGAGAAACAGCTGAGGGAACTGTGGTTATTTAGTCTGGAGAAAGGAAGGCTCAGGGGAGACCTTATCACTCTCTACAACTACCTGAAAGGAGGCTGTATGCAGGTGGGGTTTGGCCTCTTCTCCCAGATAACAAATGGTAGGACAAGAGGAAATGGCCTCAAATTGTGCCAGGGGAGGTTTAGATTGGATATTAGGAACGTTTTCTTCACTGAAAGTGTTGCGAAGCATGGGAACGGGCTGCCCGGGGAAGTGGTTGAGTCCCCATCCCTGAAAAGTATTTGGAAGACATGTAGATGTGGCACTTAAGGACACGATTTAGTGACGGACTCAGCAGTGTTACGTTAGTAGTTGGACTTGATCTCAAAGGTCTTTTCCAACTGAAAGGATTCTGTGATTCTATATTGCCCATTTTGAATATGCTGCACACAGCTCTTGATTAAGACAACCTGTTTCTACAGACAGAAGTGAAGAAGCAGAGAAGTGGCTCTACAGGTTTTGTCACTCTGAATTTTAAATTCACAAAATTTTGTGTTTGGGAGATGCTACTAGGGAGAGAAATTTCTGTATACAGTACACTGACTATTTTCAATAGGAGACTCTCTTTAAATCAGAAAAGTAATGTAAAGACTGGAGTCAGTGTTGTAATTGATATGCAGAACTAGGATTTGCTTCAACTGTAATCTCTTACTTAGAAGTTACAACTCCACTAGTTTAATCATCTAGGCTTTCCCCATATGCAATGGATGAAGATATATGGTAGGAATTAAACTCTCAAAATTACTGTCTCTTCATAGGTTAAGGATTTGATGCCTACATACCAAGCTTTTAGAGCAGGGGTCCTCAAACTACGGCCCGCGGGCTGGATATGGCCCCCCAGGGTCCTCAATCCGGCCCCTGGTATTGACAGAACCCCCCCACCCCCCCGGGAGTTGGGGGGGGGGAAACCAAGCAGCCGCAGATGACTGCCTGCCACTGCATCCGCGCGCCAGCCCCCTGGTTAAAAAGTGTGAGGACCCCTGCTTTAGAGGGACGCAATTAGGTCAGAAGCATCTCACCCTTACAGACGAGCCTATTGAATCTGCTAACATGAGGATGAATTTCAGTATTCATAAGATCCATAGACTTGTTCCAGTAATAACATTAAAACCTTTATTACCTGGAAAAGGCAAATAATTAGGTGATAATGTCTGAGGACTGTGATCTCAAAAACCTTCAGCAAAATGGTAAGCTTTGCTTCTTTTTATAGTTGGCTTTTGCCCTAGATACAAAAGATGTTCTCCAGATGCTGGAATCCTAGGTATCAAGTAATCTCTAGGTATGTACAAAGGCGTATGTAAATGACAGGAAAGGTAGGAATAAAAGGATAGAAAAGGGGAAAAAATATACTTTGCTGCATGACTCTCCATCTTAGCTTTACTTAGGAGAATAATAATGGCTGTATCACCAAATTCATAATTTTATGGAGATGAAATAATGAAACCTTAAAAGAAAGTCTTCAAGTTGAAGTACATGCTATCTACCAGACACCTTGCCATATATATTTCAAAGTATTTCTATAGACTGATACCATAAACTCATTTTCACATGATGTAACACCTGTGTTTATTTTAGTGAGACGGCTGGAATGCTAAAAAACATCCATTTAAATTTGTGTCATACAAACATTTTGCTAAAAGAAAAATTGACATCTCAGAGAAAACCTGAAGACCTGTAATCTTTATATTCAATGAATTTTTTGTATGTGTTTCTTATGACTACAACAGACCTTTCTTTAAAAATCACAAACTAACAATGGTTTCATTTTATATTTTTACCTACTCTATTAGCTTCCAATGTAAGAAAGTTTTGGCACAGAAGAAATAGTCCATACAGAAGCAGAGAGATCTGTCTTACCTTCTGGCTCCCTGATCTTACGTCCTGCTGCAGATTTTCGTAGCACACTCCGTCCTGAGTTGAACAAGCTAGTTAACTCATCAAGAGGACTGGTCAATGACCTTGAGTTTGTGGGGCTATATGGAAATGAAGATGAAGAATTTGAGTTCAATCTCCTGTGATCTGCTCTTGCCACCTTTGGGGAGTAAGGCAGTTTGGAGAATGGAGAAGATGAGCATCCAAGCTGAGCAGGATTTGGTCTCTGAGGTACTTTTGACAGATCTGAGTTTGTACCTATTTTCCCTGGATTAATCAGAAAACTAGCACAGGTCTCTGGAGGAAATGCAAAATGCGTGGAAGCCCGGTAGGAAATAGGAGGTGGTACAGGAGGAGGGGGTGGTGGGAGAGGCGGAGGTGGTGTGGAAGGAGGAGTCACTTTGCTGGAAACATTGAACATAACCAAGCCTGGAGATGCTGGTCTTTCACTCTCCCCTTTCTGGTTTTTGGAATACTGTGGTGATAATGGACTTGAGCCTTCTGACTGCACAGGGTATTTTAGATTAGTTTCCAAGACAGGAAGCTTTTTGACTTCTAGTGGTGTTAGAGGGGATTCATCAGAAGCAGGTGAACATGTGACAGGGGTTGGAGGAAACACAAGAAGTGGTGGTCTGTGTGGGAGTAAGTTAGGGAAAGGGGCTGGAATGTCACATGAGTCTTTATAGATCAAAACTGCTTGACTGTTTCCATCCAATGTTCCATCCTCAATGTTAACATTTTTTTTGCTTTCAAACAACAGAGGAGGAGATCCAGTCACTACTGTAATTATTCCATTACCATTGCTTCCTTCTTCTGGTAGAAAATACTTCATTTCTTCATATACAGATTCTCCTTGTTCTGGACTTTCTGCCTCAGCAGAACTGCTTTTCATTGCATTCCCTACCATTTCAATATAGACAGGTTCATTTTCCTCCTCTTCTTGTGACATATAGAGACTCAACACGCCATGTTGTGCCACATCAGCAGAAGCTGCTCTCTGTACTGTCACAGTGTCATAGGCACCTGGTTTAGCTGCTGTGCTTGCCTGTTTTACATCCCCAGGCTTTTGGCCAGGTATTTCTTCATAAGAGCCACTAAGTTTCGTATTGGGACTCCGTTTTGGTTTTCTGGGAGGTATTTTTTTCATGGTACTATAGTCATCACTGTGTGGTCTTGGACGGGTCAGTACTAGGAAAGTGAAAAAGGTGTGTGTTATTAACAGAACAAGGTCATTTTTTTTCTTACACAGGTCTAAGTACTTTAAGCCTTCAAATGTTCCCCATCTAGTTTTACAAGAAGAAGCGGTCACAAACACAGGGATTCAGTCAAAAGTATATATATTCCGAGGAACAAAAAGCAGAACTTTCAGCTCTCAAACCACAAACCTTTGCTACCTGGGCATATAATCTGTTTTGGTAATCTCTACTGCCACCAGAAGATGAGAACTAAGACCTGAGGAGATATCTTTTGAATCCAAATGTTCACTGCAAGATCTGTAACACATGGAAATATGTGTTTATTAGTCCTTTTGCCCCAAGGGAGAGAGGCATGCTTTTAACTAGGAGTTTCAGCATGGTGCTACTTTGACACACACATGTTATTGACAGCAATTTAAGTATCCCCCTTTTATGTAATAGCTATAAAACTCTAATTATCGGTGGACATTATGCCTATCTCCTCTTCTTTTGTACTGCAGGTGTGGAAATAATTTATAAAGTTAGGGAATCCCATAGCCTAAGGGCAATTCCCCAACTGAGTATACAGTTAACTAAACTAGATGTCTTTTCATAGCCTCCAGGCATGCAGGGAGTGGAGATACCAGACACCTAGGTGACAGGTCTTTAAAGATCAAAATTAGATGGTGTAGATCAGAGGTGGTTTGGGACAAAGACTCAGGAAACTGACACAATTCTTGGAAAATTCATCAGGGAAACTGGCCCTATTTCATACATCGGAGAAGAACTCCAAAGTTGTTTTGTGAGTGTACACAAGCATTAGTATTAAAACCACACATACATATATAAATTGCCATTTTTCTAAAAACCTCTTCTAGACCTTCTTGGTTAACCCAATCATCTCTTGCAGAGCTGGGCACAGAAAGCCAAAACCACTACAGACCTCCTTACAGAGCTCCTTAAACCATACTGGTTTAAAAATATATTGTATGCAGTTCATCTCGTCTTAAACAGAGCCTGAATGAGCAAAGAAGAGGTTAAGAAAAATGGAATTGCATCTAATGTACTGGACATGAAAACAGTAATTATTTTGCAAGAAGGAGCTGCAAAGGTTCCTACCCATTGTATGCAGGATTACAGAACCTTTACACATAGATATAAACCCAACCTGAAGGATCTTTCCTGATAAGCCTAGAGGATCCTTTACACAAAGCATGACAAGTCAGACTTATCAGGGAAAAGCAGAATGCATTCCTTCATTTCACCTTCTACTCATTCATTTCAAGGGTGAAGGAGAATAGAACAAGTGAACTCAAAACCATGCTATAGATGCTATAATGCATTGAGACACTTCGGGAGTTTCATAGCGCTTTCCTTCCACTGTAAACAAGTTATGACACAAACATAAACCACCGAATGCATGTTTTTCATGTGAACATAGAGAAAAAGTAGGAGAAAGCTTAATGTTTAACTTGGTGAAATTCAAGAGTCTAGCATTCTTTTTTAGTGATGCAAGATACTCTAACATACAGTTTAAATAGTGAAATAAAATGGTCACTGGGGTAGAATAGCTTGAGCTGACAGATCATTTGTCTCTAGAGGAGTTCTGCAAATAGGTGTTGGTTGTTGACAAACTAGGCAATAAGAACACATGAGTATTATTTGCTGATTTGGAAAGAAATGACAAATTGACTAATTTTATTTACTGCCACTGAAATATTTCAGGGAAGCAGGACTTTTCAAAGGCGCTTGACTGGATTTAAAAGGATCAGAGTGAAAAGAATAAATCAATAGCCTAGAGTAGCATTCGCGACTGTTTCTCTCTTTATGCCTAACCTTCATTAGCGGTTTCCTTAGAAGCTGCCGACAAGCAAGCACTAACAGCCTCGTATGAAGCGCTGAGTCGTGTGTTGGGGTCCCTCTTTGGTTTGGGAGGAGGCTGTTTCCTTGGTGATGGCAGGCTATTGCTATCGTCCATGCTAAACACAGAGTGCAGGGAGGGGGATCTGATGGATGACCCAGCCACAGAATGTACCAAGCTGTCCACTGCCGTGGGGACAGGGACAGAGCTGGAGTGAAAGTGCTTAGGCGTTCGACAGCCGGTGAAGCTGTCCTCAGAGACCTTCCCACCCTTGTCTTCAGCTCTGAAAACACAGAAAAGAGGCCCAGACGCATTATTCAAGCAATAACAATGAACCTGTTCATGCAAACATAACAACAGCTTTTTGGTAAACAATCTCGCAACTCCCCTGCTGTGTCAAGAGGATGTGTGTAGTAATCTTGTGACAAACAAACCCAGATCAAGCTGCTAGCATTCTTCCATTTCCTGTTTCATGATAAATCAGGACACCGGCCCTTTTTCACGCAAATGCAGCCTTCCTTAAGCAGTTTCATATTGTTGATCAGACATTCACTGAATGAATTGTTCACACTTTGATTGTTGCACACAATCAAAAGCTGGGTTTTCAATCTGAATGATAATTTCTGGGAAATCCATTTTAATAGAAAGTTACTGAGGCAGCAAATGCTGAGCCTTTATCATTATTTTCTAAAAAGACAACTATAAATTCTATTTAGGTAATGCAAATCTTTAAAATATTAGATGACCTTTTTAACTGTCTCCATTGGCTGCTTGAATAATTCCACCCAGATATCTATATACCTTACTGTTTAAGATTATTTGTTAGTATTTTAATAATATTAATTATGACATTATGTTTAGCTATTTCAATCACAGTTTTTGAGTTTTACTTATTCTAATCTTCTCCTTTTTTTTATTATAGCCATACTTATTGAGAAATCATGTTTATCAGCTGCTTCCAACAGATTGATTTTTTTTTTTTAAATCTTCTAACATTTAATTCCTCCAAAAACCAAAATATTGAAAACCTTTTAACTTAGAGTGGTAACGTATTAGGTAGAATATGTCTACACCATCATTTTACAGAGAAATCCCCGAGCATTTGTTTTTTTTTTTAAATTGCATTTCTGCATGGCAAATCACTAGCAGAGCTGGAATTCATGCACAGGATACAGCCAGCTGCCCATGTAGTAAATGAAATAGCTAAAGATGAAAGCATGGTGCTCAGTGGATAATTTGTTTTCACTGTAATGTTTAATTACAGTCTTTCCTACAAAGGCATTTCCTCCAATATGTAATCACTGGGATATTTGAAGCTAATTAAGCAGATGCACTGCCATTTTCACTTTAATAAAAGTCACTGACAAAAGCAATGAAAGCAAAGGGAGTTGTTCTGGATGAAAATTAAATTCCTATGGAAAAATAAACATTTATATGTCCAGCAAGTTATAGACACATTCTTGCTATAAAGACACACCTATTACCTGTAAATGCTACCTCTGCTCATTCAGCTGTCTGAGAGAAAAGAGATCAAGGACTCAGTTCCTAGAGAAAGGACCTCCAGCATTTGCTGGATTTGGAAAATAGGTACTCCTGAAAACTCTGATGGAATATAAACAAAAAAATATTTGCCAGTTTCTAAATAAGATGGAAGAATTCTCCTCACAATCAATCTACCTAGTTCAATGCATAATTAGGATTTCTTAGTCAGGACTTCGTTGTGTTTCAATGCCTTCCTAGCTGTTTTTCATTCTCTTGGCAATTTCCTAACACTGGAATTTTGAGTTAGGTGATTTTTTTTTTTTGTTTGGTTTGATGAAAGTTCAGCTATAATCTATTTAATGTAGAATTTAAAAATATTACTGTAAAAAAAATGCCTCAGAGACTTGAATAAATTCCTATCAAGCTCAGTGCCCCCTGAGTGGATATTAGGGGTGTCCTTAAAGTTCTAGTCTTAATTACCTGATCTACAGGAAAAAAATAGAGCCTAACGTTGATTTGGGTTGAATATATAGTTGAGAATTCTCTTGCAATTCCTCACTCATTTCTATGATTTTCTAAGTATGGAAGGAAATCACTAAAATGGAAGAAACGCTTTAATTCTTCACAGTAGTTTTCTCATTTTACCTTTTGTGGCCTTCTTCTGGTCTGTTTCTAGCCTCTAGCTTTTCTCTGTGGTAAGCAGTGTTCATCTCATTGCGGAGCCGGTCATTTTCCCGAGCAATGTCAGAAGCATTCTGAATGACCAAGGCATCATATGTTTTCAGTCCTATGTCCTCAGCATTCTGCAAGAAGTTTTTGATTGAGGTGACCTCTTGCTGTTTGATGCTCATCTTCTGTAACAAGCGCTGGCGAGCTAGAAATCCTCTTACAACTACCATAACAGAAGGAGAAAATATGGACCAATGAAAGACAACGAATTAATTGATGAATATCTTAATATTACTGTGTGTTCTGCTGTAAACACAAGCAAATCAAGTTCAGTCAACATCTTATAAAAAGAATGAAACAAATGTGATGGCATGTAAATAACATACTAAAATGGAACTCTTTCTGTTTTCTACTGCCAATGCTTAAAAGAATTGACAGTAAATTAATTCATAAATTTGAGCTATCACAACTCAAAATGTTTCCTTTCATTGAACATTATTTTTTACTACATTACAACTGGAAACTTAGATGTATGCTACAGACTGTGAAAGCACACATTTGCACCGTAAAGATCAAAAGATCGTTTGTTTCATAATAAAACCCTGAATAAATTATTGTTGCATTGAATGCAGTAGTAATTAAATGATCAATTCCTTTTGGTCAACTTTAAAAAATGCTTTTAATATTTCAGTGTACCTACAGAAAATCAAAATCAAAAAACAGACAGAAGATTTTTTAGTTTGACTTAAAGACTTTTTGTTGCTCATTTCCTTTCAGCAAAAAGAATGAATTTAATGCAAATTTCTCAACTGTATCTGTCACATCATGTCTGCATTTTCCAGTTTAAAATTTTCATCTGCATTGCGTCAGCTTTATGTATCTATTAGGACTATTTTTCACACTCTTTGTCAGCCTTATGTTGGGAGAAGATTTTGGTGTATCTTCTATAACAGCTTTCTGTACTACTTTCCTAGGTATGTATATTCATTACAACAAATTCTACCCAACCTAAAAGCCACCTAGTCCCCTGAATTTTCAGAAATACCCAGCTGAGCAGAAACACAAGGCAGAGGGAGCTGACCTTTGTGGCCACGATGAATTTGGCACCAATTTAATCACTCCAACTGCAACAGGGATATGAATATTCTCTGAGCATATGTTTTGGCTTAGAAGGAAGAAATATACTAACTAAAGCTGCTTTATTTGTGTGTGGGTTTTTAAGTTCCACAAAATCCTGATCCTTTTCAGATCTAGAATCACTGCTCTGTATCTCAGAGTGTAGAACCTGTTTTAGAATTATTCGCCTGTTGCCTGAAATATTGTTGATTTTCAGTACATCAACTTACATGTATTAAAAACAGGTCAAACTTCATCATTGCTTATTATGGTTGCTCTCATTCTGGTCAACCAAAAGTTTTTCATAAGTGAAGTCAGCAGTCAATACCCTGTACAAGATGTTTGCTTGAGTTTTGGGGAAAATACTGAAAATGCTAATATTAAAAGACTGTAAAATAACAACAACAAAAAAAATGCTAAAATGCAGTAGGCCTTTTTAACAATGGAATTAAGTTTCAGTCTTAGGAACACTGCAGTACAGCATTAAATGACAAAGAGTCAAGCTGAATTAATCTAACAGAAAAATGTAAACAGTGAAGTGAAAGATGCAATTAGTTATCTAATTGTTATTGAATAAAATAAACAGCTAAACCTGAAGGCAATGTGAAGTATTTTCTATCACCTTCTATGTCCGTGTTTAGATATTTAAAATGAGAATTTTTTTTAGATAAGCTCAGTGCCCAGCAGATGAAATATAGGCAAGGCTCATGTTAACATATTAATACTGCTCCTATCCAAAATTCACTGGGTTTGGAAATATTCAAGTTCAGGTACTTTAAGATTATTCATAATGGACAGCTTTGAAGGTTTACATTTCTATAATCACAGCCAGCCATGACATTTTCATTCCCTCTAGTTATATTCTGTAAAATCTGACTTCTTTAAGCTTTGAAGCATTAATGCACTTACGCAATTTAGTTGAAAATGAAATTAATAGTACAGTTATTGACAATTTTAGGAGAGTACTCACACTGGATATACATGTTACTGAGTCTGAATCCATAATGTTGCTATTGCAAAGGTAATGAATACATGCATAGAACATTATCAGAGTTCACTGCTCACAAATATGAAAAATTCAAAAGAGCTTAATAATAAAAAGTTGTTCCTTCACTTCTAGTATTTTCTGTAAAATAATCTGCTGCAGAGCAGATAAGGTATTTCACAAATGGTTAAGCATCAAATCCTGGCTGATTTTGTAAAATAGCCTGTATTTTAAAGTAACATTTTTACAAGCGCATGTGTGTCTATGTATGTACTTTTACCTAAAAAAAAAAAAAAAAAAAAGAAAAAGTCTGTAACACCACTGAGATTGGTTAGGAAAAAGAACAGAAGTCAATCTTTTGGTAGGACTGTCAGCAGGCATGAATGATGGAGAGTACCCTGCTAGGATGGCCCAGTAAAATGATATCCAGCACAGCTACCTATCCAGAGACTGTACAGCTACTCTGAACTATGCAATTTTATCAAAATTGAGATGTTTTGAAGAAATGTTCAGAAAGTTTTGTCAGAATGGTTGGCAGACAGACCCTCTTCTTTTCTTTTGCACACATTTTCATGAGCTGAGTAGCTCAGATTTTCATGGACATTTCATCACATTTCCTTCTCATTGAGAACATTTGCAATAATTTGTCTTCAGTAAAACACAGACCAAAAAAAATATTTAATAACCTCAAAAAGGGCTGTAAAATGAAATGTCGTCTCCTATACCTTTAGTGCTCAGTTTCATCTACTCCTGTACGGGTAGTAAGATTGTCTTCTGAACTTGCTCCTCATTTATGTACATCTAAAATAATTCTCACTTATGCAAATTAAAATAATTGAGGTTAGCACTCATAGGGCAGAAAAATATCTACTTTGTTACAGTTAATCTAAGGATAAGGATCAGAATAATCAAAATTCAAGTAGATCATGGATCTGGGTTATGTGAGAAATTTATTAACTATTGTGTATACAATGTATTAAGGTTATTTCCTAATCTACATGAACTCTGATGGAAGAACTTCAGCATGATGGACTCTCCTAGAGATACAAACAATTTTCTTGGTAATTCAATAAGGTCAAAACTTCCCAGATGTAGTTCTCATATCTGTCAAAAAATATGACAGTCCCTAAAATCACAAATCTGTTTTTAAATAAAAAGTGTTTCTACACATTCTTTCTCTTTAGCTTGACCTCTTTATTTGCCTGTGTAAGTTAACTTTTAGGATAACAGAAAAGGACATATCTGGTGTGTTTTGTTCGGGGTTTTTCCCCCTAAATTTATGGGAATGCTGAAGGGATTGCTGGTAAGACTGAGGTAAAGAGTTGATTAAAATTTGGGGCAAGACCTCTTTTCCCTTTGAGTTAAGTCCTCATATGGATATATATGATATTACATTTTAAGCCTGATACAGAAATTATTGACTAGTTTAGCTATTTGTCAATATGCTATCAAGAGAGAGTTAGCTTCCAAAGTCACCTGGAGGCAAAGGGTGAGGGGAGAAAAATGTGGATATGCAGCAGGACAATACCATTACTTGCTAAGCATCACTATCCCACTGTGAAAGTCTATGGATGCCATTTTTAGGATTGCATAAGAACAATGGACAGGTACCCTACCCTATTCCCAACCTGCCAGAGCTCTTTGGCATGCTAATTGTGCACGTTTGCAATTGTACCTGTTTGTAAAGGGCAGCTTATTTTATGAGCTAGCTTTGTGAAATGGCTGTCTAGCTACTCCTTACTCATGCAAGTTCCTAATTTTTCTCAGGTTTCCAAGACCGTAAAGAAACATGCAGATGAGCCATAGCTCTGAAAAAAGCATTGAACACATAGTTTTGGTGAAAATTACTTTCCAAGTTAGCCTAATTAAGGAGGGCTAGAAGAAAACCAAAGAAATATTCTTGTAAGGAGCCAAGAACACTTATCATCTTAATTCTTCAGGCAGGGTTTGGAAGATGTCTTCTCTTCCTCTGCAAATTATGTACATACCTGAAGACATTTTACATTTCAGTGTAGGGTTATGTTAAAGCACTCTGCAAATTTGACTCTGAAAGCTAAATATTTCCTTTCTTTGATAAGCCAGCATGAAAAGTGAAAGTGGATAAATCACTGTTGCTCTTCTGAACCTGTGAGCGCCACAGGGTGATTTGCACAAGACATCAGGCCCAAGTCATACGCTCAGCTGAAAACTGTCACCCTCCACACCCGTTCCTGAATTGCTGCTCTTTTGATTTCACTTGCTTCAAGTTTTCTCTTGGTTTCCTCTTTTTCACTATATGCTCACAGTGAAAAACAGGTAGTAAAAATGGAAGGGCTTTATATAATCTTAAATCTGCAATATTATGTATCTGACTAAAAAAACAACCCAAGATAAGTCTTTGTCTTTTTAATTTCCTTTAAAAAGGTGGTAATGGGAATTGTTGCAGACATCAGCCAATTAGATAAATGATGTATTGTGTGAAGGAAGCTTCTTCAAACAAAGCATTATTCACATTTGCAGCAGTTATTTGAGATTTTGATAGGAAATGTAACAGAAGTAACAGGGAATTAGGAGGCCTCCTTTTTAAAATGTGCCAAAAAATGTCAGTGTGACCTTAGTAAAAATGCAGGCATAAAAGGGGGAGAAAAATGCCTAAACATAAAAAGTAGCAGTCAAATATGAAAGCTGTAAGAAAAGGGGGAAAGTAAAGACAACTAAACATATTGAGTTATGGCTTTGTATTTGCTGTCGATAAATTTGAACACGTTGCAATTTTGTATAATTGTTATGCTATTTGATTTGCAACACGAAGATAAAGGGGATATTAGTGCCTTGAAAAATCACTGAACACACTTTGAAAAGGAAATATTCAGGATCTCCTAAGTTTTAATTACAGTCAACAGTTTGTCATAAAATTCTGTTTTGACAGACAGAAAGTGCAAGCATCGCCAATGTTAATATCATTTTTAAAAATCTGTTTAAGCAGTTACCTGGAAATATGTCTGTAGGGAAATGTATAAAATACAGCAACTATTCAAGGAGGAGAAAAATTTTTTGTTATGCAGTATTCTGCTCAGTGTACAAAGTGACAGCTCAGGAATACTTGTTCTGCAATTGTTACCTTTTTGGCAGGTTATAATTTTCTTCTGAAGCTGAAGGCACAAGTCATTGAGATGGTCAGCTTGCCAGTACTTAAGAAACACTTTTCGGACTCCTATCTAGAATACAAACAGCAGGGAAATATTCACCATCAATAAAAAAGGCCAAAACGATGACAGGTAAATAATGATAGTATGCATGCAATCCAGCTAGGGGTTGAGATAAGATCTGCAATTTAAAAACAGTGCAATGCCAATACTTGTACAGAGAGGTAGTATCACCTGGTTGAATAAAAAATGTATTTGGAAAGGATAAGCAAGCTGCCAGACACATAGTCCCCCTTCAGTCCCCAAAGCATCCAGAAGAAATACTACAATCTTCAAGTTAAATACAGGTTAGGGGAAAAAAAAAACATTCTGAATGTAATTACATTAATATGAAAGACAATGTAATAGAAAATACGCTTTGACTTTTATAAAACAGGGGGATGTGGGCAACGAGAAAGGTGACAAGCCATAAACCCACGTGGAGCAGAACATGGTCACAGATAGCTGCCATCTGTGGAAGAGGAATAATTTAGCCCAAGTTAGAGAATAGGAGAAACTACCATTAGTGAGAAGGAATCCTAATGTCCAATAAAATTATTAATCATAGTTCCCGGCCTTGCTTGCTAAAGCTGTGCTGCAGGTCTCATTTTAGAATCAAGACTAGAAGTCAGAGACAGAGGGAGTAATGTATGAAAAATAATCTCCTAAGTATTGATTGAATGTATGAACTTATTCTTGTACTGATTAGTTGCTTAGTTTAACTCATGTACTTCTTGAGGGTCTTAGATGCTCTTCCCCCTTCCCAGGAAAATTTAGCTAGTTAAACCAAAAGAAATCACGTTCCATTTGATACCTTCTGAATATGGTGAACCAATCCTTAAAAATTATTTTCTGTACAATTTTCAAAAGCATTCCTTTCTAATAGCCGTTAAAAAATCCAAACCACACACAACCTAGCTACTCTAAAAAGAGAAAATTGGACAAGTAATAACTTTTCTTAGACCATATTCTTCTCAGGAATTCTGTAGAAGAAACCTCCCTTAATTTCCTGGAAATAAAAGGACCGGTATCAGAGAACTGTGCTATCCAGTGAAGATTATAGCTTGTGCCTAGCTATTAATTTTGTATGGCTGATAGGCATACTGATTAATTAATATAAGGCTGGCTGAAATGGCAGAAATTCATTCCAACTCTTGTTTGTCTGCAGCTCACAAGCTCATTCTTTTATCCTACCACCCTTCTCCACTGTTGGTTTGTTGGGTTTTTTTATTATAGATCTGGGAGACAGGTATCAGCAGGCATATATGCACACCTTTGCAATGAATTGTTTTTAATCCAAATACTACTGTCAGATGTACATCACTAGTAGTGATGAACTGCAGAAAGCCAGGACATGTATATACCATGTCTAAACTCCATCAACAGAATTCAGAAATTACTGGGGCACATTTTTGTCCCTTGGCATCCCTTCTCTCTACCCTACAGAGTAGAATCAAATGTTTTAAAAGTCTCAGATTCTGAAGTTTGAGTTGACAGACAATGATGGTGCAACTGTTAGTCTTTTATTTAAAATCAGTTGCACAGAAATGGAAAAAATAGAATGCTTTCTGATTATTTTTTTCCCCGTTAGTATCTCTTTTCCCAATAAAATGGGCCTTTTGTGTTATTGCAAAGTGTGTGAAGGCAAGGTGATAAAAAACACATTTTACTTGTCTTGCCATTGTAGAAACTCATAAATAGGGAATCGGCTTTCTTTGCATGGTGGAAAATGCCTGGAACAGCTATTTTAGAAAACTGTGCAGTTACATAAATATACTAGGATAACAGCTATTCCAGAGTAGCTCCTCGATTCAGACCATCTATTCTGGAATAAACCTTCTTCTTACAGATCAATTATTATTCCAGAATGATACTACCTTTTCCTAGATCATGTTTCCACAATGGTAGCTACCTTGGAAAAATGATGTCTTCATATTTACTTAATAGATTATCTTGAGTGATTCTTCCAGTTTTTAACTTCATGTTCACCTGAGGCAATCTGACTGAGCTCTCGTTGTGCTATCATACTCTGCTCTTAGGGACATACTCTCATCCTCGTTTTCTCGACCAGTGACTTCCAACAAAAGTTTTCACTTTTCTTCCTGTGCTTTCCAAACTCTCTCTTTGCCTGTCTATCTTAGCACTCTGACTTCCTTCTTCATCCATCATCTGTTCTGGAATCTTCTTTCCCAGGGCTTGCTAAATTTCCTCAGGAATCTTTCCTTTTGTCCCCACTTCTTTTCCTCCTTATTTCATTAAAAAGTTCTAATAAAAAGAGGTCAACCCCTTTCTTCTTCAGTTTAAATTTGCTTCTCTTTTAGACATCTAATCCTGTATCATGAACAAGCAAACTTTTACTGTTCTCCCAGCAAACCGTGTCAATTTTCTCCTCTCTTCTCAAAAAGTATTTTATTTTCATTCATTCATTCAACTTTCTTCCAGGACACTAGGACTCCACCTTGAGTCCCTCCTACCACATCTACTCTGTCACTAAACCCTGCAAATTCTGTAATAACTGCTCATCAAACAACTATTTTTTCCATCCATCTTGTTGAAACACCTATTGAACTTTCCGTATTAACAGCTTTGGCTACTAAACTCTCTATCTTCTTGCTCACATCACCTTAAATCCAGAATTCTTCTATAAGAATAACTGAATTATTATTCATATGTTTAATTAAATTATCATGTAGTTATTATAATTACCATTTATATCTGAGTAGCTCTCAGACAACCAAAGCCTGGATACAAATACTTACTAAAATCATATTCTTTTACTCTGATTACATTTCTCTTTAGACTCCAATTTCCCTTTCCAAAAACCCTCTAAATCACATTGGAGCCTTTTTTCCCCTCTCTGTCTCAGGCCTATGCCAAATCATCTACTTTTTCTTCATTCCTGCCTCTTTTCCTCCATTCCTCAAAATCCTTGTTTCTCCCTTTACCTCCTCATTAGAAGTCTCTAAAACATTCCTCTCTACTAGGGCAATACTACGGTACTCTGACAGAAAAGGGGATGAAAAGTTACACTCTGAAACCTTAAAAAAGCCCTGATTACTAGCAATGCCCATGGCAAAACTAACAACCCCATTCTCAATTAGTCTCAAAATCAACACACTGCTCACATCTAGGCTATATTTCAAATGCATAACTTAACTAATCATTCAGCTGCAATTCATTTTGTGGTGTGCAGTCACAAAATCAGTGTCCAGACAATTGCTCAAGCTTATGGTCAGTTTAGCTACAAGTTTCTGGCATTGCAGAGTCACAGAGCTAGCTAGGGAAAATGTTAAGCATTAGCACTACTTTCGCCTGTCCTACATCCTAGGAACAATATAAATGGAGTTGTTATGGCATCACTTATGCTATGTACTTCATTAGTAGAAGCCTGCTATCATTTTTAAGTGAATGAAGAAATACAAAATGTCAATACAAATTCATTTTTACATTTGAATAAAAGCTATTTATAGATTTTACATCATATGCCAGGTCTACTGAGAGCACAGCTCTAGACAGAAGCATGTATAGAAGAAACTGCTATAAGACATATGATTACATTAGTATGGCTGGATATCTGTGTTGCCATCTTGGAGCTAAATCTGACACCCTCTGAAGCTGACCAAGAACAAGCTAGTCTCACTGCCCTCTCTACAGTTCTGGTGTTCAGTGAAAGCAATAATGTTGAAAAATGATGGAATTCCATATGTCAGATATCAAAACAGTTTTTGAGGCTGCCACCTGTCTTCATTCTGTTTTTTTCTCTAATCACAAAATATTTCCTGCTTTCTTAGGGGAAAAAAAGGTTAAAATGTTCTTCCAGTAAAGCACTCACTTTTCAGTACTTTCTGGACTACAAAGTGCTCTCATCCGAGTCTGAAATTTTAATGTCATTCAGACTCCTGTAAAAGTAAACCATCTGTGAATTACAGTCATAGTTATTTTAATTAGAAAAGCATTAGGGTTTAAAAAGTTATTTTTCAAAATGACACATTTTTAAAAGATTAAGTAAAATTGTCATTGATGACTACCAAAGCTTCCATTACTGCTACAGGCCTCCCTTTTTTTTCCTGGAAGGAAGAAAAGATGGGAGGGAGCTGTTCTTTCTCTCTTTCTTCTTCTTCTCTTTTTTTCTTTTTTCTTTTTTTAATTTTACAGAAAAGGTGTAGGATGTAGAAGTACAGACATTCAAAACTATGGAATGGATGCTGAGATGGTGAGTAGGTGGCATGGAGGCAGTATTAGCTCATACTTAATAGGTGTCAAGGGAATCTGTAAAGCTGTTCTTTAGTTTAAAAAAGGCAATTTGTGGGAGTGCTGTGTGTTTCTGGCAGTACTTTCAAAATAGCTACCTACAAAAGACAGAGAACTATAATCTAATGATATTTTACACAATGACACACATTTTCACAGTGCATTAATGAAATGTAGAAGAAAGCCTTAAAACTATTGTAAAATGTGTCTTTTTGCAGTGTACATGTCTGCAAAAATATAACGACAAACACACTTACAGGGTACTGATCTTTCACAAGGACTGAAACGTTATTTTAAAAAGCTTACTTTCTCTGCTTTGTTACCTTTTCTGCACACATTTTAAGTCTTCCTTCATCTCTGGCACACTAGTGACCTTGCACTATGGTACATACTGAATAAACCTACAGTTTAGCATAGAGTATATATGGCCTTAATATAAAGTATGTGAGTAGTCCAGTATTCACGCAAGTGACATTGAGCATTTATGTAAGCCCTTGTCAGCAGTTGGACATTAGAGACAAAATATGTCATTCAGATCTCTGGGAAAGGGCAGAAAAATGGATGTTCTTTTTCCAAAAACTGTACAAACCTCATAGCTCTTTGAACTTGTTAGGTGACAGAAAGGACTGTTTTACAGGAAAAGAAGTGATCAGGAAATATAAGATGCATGTAAAAAATACTCCATGGAGGAAACCCTACCCCATGGGATCTCTGTACTTACTGGACATATCATTCTAGTCTTTCAAAATTCTAGAAATAGACATAGCACCAAAAGAGACAACATGAAAGTGTCTCCATGAACTATAGGCAATAAAATGTTGCATAAAATATAGGCAACAGGGACAACAACAGCAAAGAAGGTTAATCTTGAGGTAGGAGACTGGAAAACTAAACCCAGACAAATAAGTGATGTACACTGGTACCAAATATGAAACAAAGTCTCTAGAAAAGAGAAAAAGAGAAGAAAACAATAGAAAAGTGTCAAGAGAGATACAAGGAGGTGAAGAGAGAGAGACAAATAGAGATGGAATCCAGATTTGAGAGATCTGGATGTAAAAGATATCAGAGAGGAAAAAAAAGAGTTTGCAATACTAGTAATCATAAGCAAACCCTGAAAAAAGTGGACAGAGAGAGGGAGGAATATATTATAGAGGGAAAAAAAGAAATAGGAACCAAAAATAGAGGTCTGTGTTGAAAGACAGAGAGCTTGTGAGCATTCTGAGGTCAAAGTGAACGATCCATACTATTCTCTGGCCAAGGGATAGGGTGGATTTGTATTGTGTGGCACAAAATAGCTGTTGAGAAAGCTTGGAGTTGGTGGCTGGCACAGGCCAGCCTTTTGGTAGCACTGATGAGGTCCAAACTCACTCTGTGGTGATTTCTGCTACTAACAAATTATTTTCAAAATATAATGGGATGATATAATGGGACAATGCAATTTTGCTGACATAATTCGAAGTATGAGGGAAACATAGACACTGGTGTTTTAATCATTTACCGTTAGTCTAGAAACTCCTTCTGGTTTGTTTTTTTTTTTTTTTTTTAAATGTGATTTTCATAATTTACTTAATTTTAAACTGCCCAAAATTGCATTCAAGGTTTTCCTACTTGAGGAGAAAAAAAAAAAAGATATAAGAATCCCTTATATGTTACATTGCCTGCAAAGTACTGCAGTCCTTTACCATATGATGTACAAAGCATTCATATTTCAATATAGCATTACCACTTTAATTTTAAGCCAAAATAATCACTTCTGTTTTAAAAAAAACCTTAAAAGTCTCTCTGAACTAAGCACAAAATTTACATATGTATGATTTCATATACTTACGCTCATTTCTCTGACCTAATCATATGCCACTTATGTTCTATACTCTTCTATTTATTCATAAATGTGCTTTTCCCAAAAAGGACTCTGGTAAGCTAATGTTGTGTATAAATATATTTAAATAAATAAAAAAAATTACTTAAATACAGCTGTATCAATGCCTATAAATGACACACCTGTAGATCAGTAAGGAAATATGTGGGGTTTTTTGTGACTGGTAAGAACTGAGGATCAGACTTCATTTTCCTTCTTCAGTTCTAGAAATGCCAGCAGAATCTAAAATCTCTAGATGGACTTCTGGGAGTTCTCTTTATTGAGGACTTGTGCTCTGCTTTAGCATTCTTTTTGAGTGGAAGTTTAAAAATACAGCTCCACACTAGCAAGGATCATTTCTCCAGAAACACTGCAGGTTCCTGAAAAAACTTTAGCAGTGTATGTATTTGTGAAAAAGAGAACCAGCACTATCAAATTATCTGCCTCGTGCGATTACCTGATGCTGACTTGGAGCTCCATAAAAACATCCTGACTGACTTTCCTGTACTGCTTATTCCTCACCTGATGAGTCTTTGGATCATCCCATTCAAACTTAAAGACATGTCTTACTCTTTCCGAAATGAGTGACCTTTTGTGTTCAGAATTCAAGGCTACTGATAAGAAGGAATCATTGCGGATTAGAAGAAGCAGGCTAAAAGTTGAAAAGGCAAAGTAAGACAAAACTTTTATTAGACATTTTTAAAGACTGCTATCTTTTAACCAGACAAGTGTTTCTAGCAGTCAAAGGCTGATAGATTCACTTTTAGTGGTCTGGCCTTTGCAGTGCTTGTATTTAATAGCTGCACTGTATAGCAAAAGCAAATTAAATTGATTTTTCTGTTCTACTTCTGGTATAATACCAATTGTTTGCATTTCAGCAAGCTCCATCTGAAGTAACTGACAAGTGTTAATTGCAGACCACTGACCTTAGTTAAATAAAATGTAGAGCTCCAAGTTTTGATGAGAAAACTCAGTAAGCTATGAGCTAACTCTACTGAATTTATATTTGCATGCTTAACAGTGTGAGGAATAACAATCCAAACAAATGAAAGTTTCTTTATGTCAGTAAAAAGAGCCATGAACTATCTGTGTCCTGTACTTCTCCCAAAGCACGATAATGTTTGTAAGCTAGTCATACTATTGGGATTGTAGGCTTTTCTTAGCTAATACATCACTGCATGACAATAAACGAACACAGCACTGAAAACGTGGGTTTCCTAATGTAAAGGCCTTTTGATGTTCTGGAGGGCAGGAGATTCTTCCACTTTACATGGAGCAGCCAGTACTTCCATTCAATTTGACTCTAAAGTTATGACCTATCATCTTGCTCCTTCTAACATTAATAGCAAAACTCTCACTGACTTCTCCACAGGTTAAACAAGTCTATTACTTTCACTCTGTCTGGAGTAAAAATGCTTTGTTTTGATATAGAAATCTGATTTTCTCTTACATCGGGTGCTTAAAAATCATAGCAAGTAGCTAAGCTTGTCATGATCAAGTATATACTAAAGCAGAAAGAACACCTTATCTAGGCTGCACACAGAGTCAGGATGCATAAATTGCCTTTCATTAGTAGCTCTGCACTTTAATAATTCTAGTAGTTAAGCTATGTGCATGACTGAAACTGCATGGTATGCCAGCTTCATGAAACAGCTATTTTATTGTCCTAGTTTAGTTATCTCCAGCTCAGCTTACCCAAGGAACAACATTTCATAAACCTATCAACGCTTCCCTAATGAATACTTTGCTTTAACACAGAAGTTGCTGAATCAAGCATGAGACTTTGGCTAGCTGATAATGTTTACTCTTATGCTTACTAAACAGTAGAAAATAAACCAAAATTGGATTCTGGATTGGATCTTCTGCACTTGTCCTCCATTTTTAAATAGACTGTAGTATTTACAAGAGGAGAAAGAACTTGTTCAGTGATAGGCTCTGGGGTTTGATGTTTTGTTGGTTAATAAAACACTCTCCAAACACAACTTACATGAGAAGGAAAAGATTAATTGTCAAGCGGGAAATAAATACAATGAAACCATTTTTCTACTCCTTTTGGGGATCTCACTTCAGAACACAGATTTACTTTCCCCTCCTCCAAGTTGGTATCACCTTTCACAAAATGGGATGGTGAGGTACATTATCAGAAGGAAGTTAAATAAAGTATCATCCCGATTCACTCAGCTATAAAGTCCAGATCTTCCTTTCCCCCCCTCTGCTGGGGAGTTTATTGGCAACCTCATCCTCTGGTGATGACACATAAACAAGAGGTTGATTTCAGATGTGTGTTGCTTCCTCCCAAACTTCGTCATCTTTGATGAGGATATTTCAGTTATCTATTTTTTCGGTCAATTTATCTACCTGACTCTGCAACAGCATTTCTGGGAAGTAGAGGTAACAGTGTTGGGGAAGACATTTTTTGACTTATTCATGAACTCCTGCATCAAACAGATTTTCAGTTCCAGCAGTGACTCATTTGAAGTAGTTACTGCTGGCAACAGTGGCTGAATAAACTGGTTATATGTGTAACCCCCTACTTCTTGGATGATTTTTAGTGATGCACTACAGATGACTCCTTTCCTCTGGTTTTGCCAGCTGACATCATCCTGGGTTCCTAATTCCTTTTTTCCTTCCCTTTGTTCCCCCTCTTTCTCCCTTTTAAATTTTTTTCTTCTTTTTTCAGGGTCCCTTACTGTAAAAGGATAGAGGAGAGCGCCCATGACAACTGCAGATTGTATAAGCTTCCTCATTTAGATTGTTATTTAAAGTTCAACTTTCATGATTAGTCAAATGAATCAAAAAGATAATTGAGAGAGAGAGATTATGTGACACAGATATTAGTCACTACTGCTGATAGTTGGGTATATGGTTCTGTATCACCTATACAAAACTTGGTGTCAAGCTTGTATTCACTGGGCATTCATCATCAAGAAATTGGACTTAAAGTGAATTTTCTTCTAGGTTTTTCTTCTGTGATTAGCATTTTTCCATCTGTTTTTCATAGCTCTCTGTTGCTTGAAAAAGGTGTAAGGAGAAGGTCACTCATTTTTTCAGACCTTGCAGCTTAGTTGGTTGCCATGTGCTTCTTAGTCACTTAGTATAACTCTCACTCCCAAACTCTCCTATTCCATTAACTTATCAGCATCACTTAAGACTTTCGTTTGTTTCTGGTTTTAAGGAAAATGCATTCTGCGCTGCTGTAGTTTTGAAGACCTGACTTCTGGTGTTAATGAGATTCTGGAGTCAGAAGCTCTAAAACCTGTTTGAGATCACAAGCTTCAGTCCTCTGCATGATGAAGGGATTCTGTTTTGCAATTTCCTTTTTAGATTTTTGTCTTTCCAGGTTTCAGGCTTGTTCTCAAATGCTAGTCACTACAGAGTCACTAGTCGAGTTGTAGGCTTTCACTGATGGCCATTTTTTTTTGTGCTGTAGTGTTGTTACTGGCTCCTGGGGAAATAAACTCTACAGGCATCCTGCTCTGTGTTTTGTGACTGGAGCACAGTACACAATAACTGTAACACAGCTTTTGCCCAGTGTCAAGCTTGTAGCCCCACACAAGTTCTGAAGGTTAGTGGTACTTGTGGCTTCAGGAGCTTGTAAGTGAAGGTCCAGCTTCTAGATATTATGGGATATTTTTTATCGGGAAACTTGTGGCAAGGATGCAGAATATGCCCCGGAGCTGACTTAAGAAACCTGACTACAGAAAGCAAGTCTATTGTAATATTATCTTTTCCAGGGTTCATCCTTTTGGTTTTTGCTATTAAGAGGGGCTATACAGGCCCACTACTTACTTTAGTGACTAAAAGGAGACTCAAACCGTATTTTCACTGAAGAAAAATCTTCTTCTATGTCCAAGTGCAGGTGATCATGCATGTGTGCTCCTAACCTAGTGGGGGGCCTACTTTTTTTCCTCTTATACGTAAGGAAAATGTGCCACTGTCAAACACTCATAGCACAAAGTCCAACACAGTCCTTATCCTTCTAAGAGTTGCAGGAACTTTTTCTGGGCACCTTAATGCTTACAGGTCAGACATGAATTAGAAGACCTATGTTCACCCCATACTTTAAACAAATATTCCCAAAGAAGCCTATAGGAGGACCCTAACCACTGCCCAGTCCCTAAACTTCATAGCTGTCCCTGAAACTGGTCTGGATGCTCTCTTGTGGAACAGAATTCACCTCATGCTGGCGAGAATTAATTAGTATATAAATAGGGTAAGGAGATGGGATAGGAAGTTGAGAACTTCCTGTTCAGTGTTTGGCTTTGGTCTACCTCTGAATCACCATGCTGACACCTATAAAGGCATTGTCTAGCTGAGAAGTCCTAAGTAGTTGGTTTGGGTCCCCCTATTATGACAGTATAGCATTTAGGATAGGATTTCATGTGAAGAAAATGTGCAGGGCTTTTTGCAATTCAGAAACCATTGAACCACTAAAATGTGTACACCAGATACCTTTAAAAACCTGGATGCAAATTTGCAGTATACATGCTTAATTGAAATCTTTTCCTTCCCACAAGAATACACTGATTTTTTGACACAATGATCACAGCTACTCATATGCTAGAAAACTCAGAAAATCAATTTGATTCTATCCCAAAGCATTTATAAAATGTCAAAAGAATATACTACTGCAAAGGATCTGGTGGCTTGCCACAATGGAAATGACTCAGCCAGCTTGTTTAAAGAATGATATTTTAATTGCTTTGTAGATCACAAACCTGCCAGCCTTGTAATTTACACTGCTGAAGAACAAGACGACATCTCTCCTTGGCAGACAACTTCTTCTCTCCTGCTGCTGTATCAGCCAGATCTTTATACCTAGAAAAATCAGCACAAGTAGAGTTACTCTCATGTTGGTCTGGCTCACATCTTTGCAGAAACTGTCAGTTTTCCTTTGCCTCTCAAACCTTTGATATCCAAACTTGAAGCTTAGGATTCTGCTAAGGGTGAAGAAAACAAGAAGGCAAATCACTTTAAATCTCGTACATTATTAGGCATGACCTTGGTTAATAAGGGTGTGGGAAAAGTGATGTCTAAACCAAAGATTTGCTTCCTGCCTGTTCTTTGGATGCCTCACTGAAAATCAATGCAGAAGGAATGCAAAGCCTCACCAACTGATTTCATCAGTACTGAATTGGGTCACCGAAAGGAGGAAAATATTTTTTCAGTATGTGTCATATGACATATACCTATTAAGGAGTAATTTTTAAGAGTGACATTGATAAAAATTTGTTCCATCAGCCCGAAATATTTTTTTCTTCACTTTGAACAAAAAGTCTTACAGCAAAGAGACTTTAAGGAACTTGATCAGTTTACACTATTGGAAAGAAGATCAAGAGGAAATTTGATTACAGCATCCAGTACCTTCAAAGGCAGAAAATGCTAGATATTAAGGGGTCTTTGATGTACCAGATAAAAGAACTAATGTAGGAAACTTAAATCATACGAAGTCAAATAAAGTATAAAATTCAAATTTTAACTGTGGACTTATTACAACATATTACTAAAGAAACTGATTAATTTTGTACATCTTGATGCTTCATATTATTAATATACTTTCTTGAAGATATTCCTCAGCCTAGGTATGACTGCATGTATAAAGCTGGAATGCTTTTTCATTATTAAAAAGCCAGTTTTTGAAAAGGAAAGATTTTGCAAATGTGTAACTTTTGATTAAACTCCCAATAAAACAGTGGTAAGTTTTGAAGTCTGTGTGCTAAACTACATTTCCTGACATTTTGTTTATTTGGTTCCTTAACAGCTGAATGCACTTATAGCTCTGGTGCAACCCAAAACCGTGCTGTCCTGGGACCACTCACATATACCGCGCAGGCAAAGCTGCAGGGCTGGAATGACTCCAAGGACATCAGTGATCCCAGGAGCTGTGGCGACTCTGGAGCTACAGCTGCAGACAAACTGTCCTAAGGCAAAATTTCACCTACAGTTCTAGTGCTCTGGAGCTGCACAGACCCTTGGGTATTTCCTCACCTTCCGCATTGTGGAAATGTTCTCTGGTCTGGTAGCAGTCCTGTTGAGGACTCCATGGCTAAGTCTACAGTAGTAAATGAAATGTGAGAGGGATTATTTCTCTGGCATAGAAACCATCTGGCAAAAACCCTAGCCTGTCTATTAAGTACTCTGCTATGTTCTATTAAACTTTCGTCACCTTCCAACAAAGTGTAGCCATACTTCAGCTGTTTTCTGGGACTGGAGAGACTAGCCCGTCTTAATTCACAAATTGTGCCCAGGAACTGTATGGACCAATGCTGGTTGGAAGGGGCCAAACCTACACCAGAGACCCTTTTAGTTAGTCTAACGCTCCAGATGAGCAGTACAAAGCTCTGGATCCTACTTTCCCAATAGCTCAACTAGCTGTACAGTCACAAAGACACTTGTTTCATGGACTGCTATTAAGGCTGGGGTCACTTCATTTCCAGCTGTATTTTCTTAGAAATCATGGAGAATCAGAGATGTTAAAGAGACAACCGCTGGAAAGCTTAGCAACTGCTGACAGAAGCAAAGACAATTCAGCATTGACTCACAAGGCATGAAGAAGTAACTGTGACAGTGGTCACCCTGAAGCTCACAGCAGAAACCCAAATAAATGTACCTCATTCCTGAAACAGAGTCAACTTAAAATCTAAAAGGTTGATATTCTATGTTTGGATCTAAATATTTACTTTAGATCCATGCAAATCACATGCAAATCAAACCAAGGATAACCAAACCAAGGATAATATAATCTGTATTATACATGAAGCCAGATGAAAATGATCCACTTTTTTCCCCAGCTTTAAAAGTCTCTGAAATTTCATCGCACTATGCTGGAAGTCTAATCGGAATTCACAATTCCCTTCTATAGATTAAAACAAGCTCTTTCTTAGAAAAAGAGGACAGGTTAATGGTTGTGATAGCAAAGAAAGAGCTAACTATGGAACTTTAATTCTGCCACAAACTTCCCCTGTGAACATAGCAAGTCGTTTGGAAGATGATCTACTTTCCCTTAAGTTAGACACTGAAAAGCTACACTCCTCGCCTGAGTAAGTAATCTTGTTCTCAAGGCAGTCTGTGAAGATAGGTACTTTCATAGGGTGACGTTCTATGCATTCTAGATATCTCGGTTAAAATGAGAAAAGATTGCCCTCTGGAGGTGCCTTTCTCTACTGACCATAGACGACTCGGCAGAGAAGTCCAGGCTGGGTGCTTGCATTCTGGATGGCTGAGAGTAATCTCACCTTCAGGTCTACTTGTCTGACTGTCTTACTCATCTGCAGGGTACTAACAGAAGGACTAACAGAACTTTCTTATTTTTACTATCTATCTTGTTCAAGCACACTGCCTATGTAAGCACCTAGGATAAAAAAGCACCTTTAGACACGGTGCCATCATCTGCTATCTCAAGATCAATAATTTTTATCTTGTATAAGGCTGCTTAAACAAAAACAACACAAAATTTGTAGGTTTTTTGCAGCCAGAATGGTTCCCTGATTTAATTCTCAGCCTAGTTGTGCAAATACCAGTGTTAACCTCAGGGAAATAAAGGGAATGGGTAAGTGGGAATGAGCAGATCACACCTGTTGGTAGCAGCCCAGATTTTTCCTGAACAAAAGTGGTGGTCTAATCATAAGTTTATTTATTTTTTTTACTTAATTCTAAATGAATTAAAATATTTAAACTTTCTTAATTATTTCTTTTTCCTTTTGGGGAGATAGCCAAACACTATAGCTTTGGCTTAGGGATTTGTATTTTAAACTTGCTATTACCCTTAGTAAAAAAATATGTTAAAAAGAAAGCAAAACAAAATTGAAAATGAATGAAGATATAAAGAAGGAATAAAAAACTACAAATGAGACATTATTATTAAAATGCAAATTGACGTATCTTTAGTGTATCAGATACTTTCTATTGTGAACTGAACTTGTGTTACCATGTAGACACAATAATTTAGTGTTCTTTTAAATGTCATGAGTTTTATAAATTTCTTGAGACCCTTTCATGGTCTCAAGAATAGCAAAAGAACCTGTTATTTTTCAAATTTACTATATCACAGAAAACAGTAATTAAAAATACTGAATGTATGATGCAGGCTTGTATAGATAAACTTGAGTTAATTGCAAACAACAGGGCTTGGTTCTGGAGAAATGTAATCTGGAGAGTCTGAAACCTTCCCTTACCAGAGAATTCTTCCCCTGCCACTGCAGCCTTAGTTCACTCTGAAGCGAATGAACAAACCCAGTTAAATACCAGGCTTCTTCTCACTGAAGAAGGTCATACATTTTGCCCCAAGTAAATAATGCAGAGTGTATTTGTAAGGCTTTAGAGAGGATCCCAAGGAATCCAGTGAGCACGCTCAGTGCTACCTTGCTAAAAGCAGTCTGTAATCAGGTGTAATACACTTCAGCTAAACTTGGATTGATGAGTTGTCTAGACTTCTTTAAGAGCAGCAGAAGACACTATTCAGGTGTCATATACCCTACTGTAATATTGGTGCTTTCAACAGGTCAGATGAATTGTGCACTGTAAGTCTTCAGTTTCTTTCCATTGAGTAGAAAAGATAGTCTATGCTCTTGACTCCAACATAGAAATCTAATATTAAACAAAGTGAATCTTCCTCCTAGCCAAGTCAGTAAACTGATGAAAAACAGTATTTCACGGCCTAGCCAGAGCAACTTATTCACTAAGGGATCCAAAACAAAATACAAAACAGGGAGATTTAAAGAATTAAGTTGAATCACCCCCCTCCACCACGATGCCAAGACTAATGTAGTGTTGATTAGGAAATAAAGGCAAGACCTTTTCCAGTTACAAGTTGAGACAGGGAAAACTACCATCCGGGTGGCTCTCCCTAATGCCCCTCCACAGGAAATCAGCGTAAGAGAAGCTCCATTTTCCATAGCTTTGTTCTTAGCACCCTCCTTGTCCTAACTTGTAATTTTTACACACCTAAACAGAAGAAAGACCTTTGGCTAGACAAGCTAGCACTGTAAGCATGTACAGAGTGGCTGGGATTCTCTGGTGTTGCAGAAGCTGTGCTCTGACCTCTCTTCCTTTGCTTCTGAAGGATGCTCTTTGTCAGAGAGACTTTTTGTTTGTTTGCTGCCAATACCTTCAGGTAGCTTGTGAATATGGAAAACTCGGTTCTCTTGGGTCTTCACAGATAAGGATGTTATCTGATCATTTTCTCCCTCACTTCCCTAAGTGCACAGCTGACAAGATCCAGCAGGCTGTTTTTCCCTGAGACAGAATATTCTCTAGTTCAGGTTATGGCACAGTAACCCACAGTAATATTCTAAGGCTCAACACACTATTTGATTTACACAGAGTGTGCACAAATAGGCTGTAGGTCTGTACTACCAGTTCTGTATGCAGGGCAAATCTTTAAGCATTGGAATAAACACCACAGCACTCAATTTCAACAGCACATCAACATGATAAAAGATACTAATGGAAAGAACATGGCAAGTACAAAGTGCACAAAAACAAGCAGCTCCAAATCAACAGCTTAAACAAACCACATAGATGTCTTTGAGCTGAAGTCTCAAAACTAGGGGTTTTGTTTGTCTGGGGTTTTTTTGCTAGTCTTTTCTCAGAACTCTCTCTTGCCTAGCTAGGAAAGAAAGATAAAATTGACAAAGTCAGAGGCAGCTTCTGACTGCAATCCAATGTCCTCAGCAAGAGAACAGCTTCTAACGCCGGAACTCCTATCTTTCCTGAAAGCAACTCCTTCTCTCCATGTCTTTGTATTGTTATTTAAAAAATAAAAGTCATGTATGGCTGGCATGTATCTGCTTTATAAGAGTGCTAAGTAATGCAGTTTTAAGTTTTAAATATCCAAACACAGCTTATGCAAGGGAAAATAATCAGTCCTGCCAGTGTAATTCATTGTGTTCCAGTTTCATTTTCTCTTTCTTTTGTTTACCACAATGTATTCTCTTTGCCAAGGTAAAATGGCATGATTTAGTTAAGATCCATTGAATAGGTAGTAAATAAAAGGTGGCAATCAAAATTAACTTGCATCCTATATTTCTGCCAGAAGAAATGTAAAAATTGTCATCACAAAGGAATAAACCCAGGTTGTGCTGCATTGCTAAAATTCTCTTTTTTCCCTTTATAAACTTCCCCTTTTCTTTCTTTGACAACCAGTAACAAACTGATGTATTATCATGTCTGCAAAGTATGTGAAAGAGATGGACTTTGTTTGAAAAACTTGTCATTATGTGTTCATAACTCAAGACTTTTAGTTTTGTTTGTTTGGATTTGGGTAGGATGGGGAGAGTGTTAGGCATGGTTTGTATTTGAAAAATCTATCAAGTGAGAGCTGAAATATCTAGAGGACCTATCTACTGAAGAGAGAAACTTAATAACTTGTAGGGGAAAAAAGGATGTCTAGAAAATTTTCAAGTAATAGAAACCTTATAAAAGCAGTCAGGAGTAAAGAATAGGATGGAATTTTGATTAATGTTATGTGTATATAAAGGATATATACTCATTCCACTTCCCTGTGTTATAACGTGGGGGTTTTTTTCTTGAAGGGATAACCTAATTATTTTTGAAATATGAGGAACATGGGAAATTCCACATAATTAGAAAAGGAGAAATAGATTATTATAGTTTCCAAGAAAAGAAAAGAAAAGTGATTCTGCCAATCTCTGTACAATATATCTGACATAAATATCTCATTATACAGTATAAATATTAACAACCAAAGCAATTATTAAAAAATTTGGAGAGAATAAATCTTTGGATGTGGAGAAGAAAAAGATGCCTTTATAAATAACATAATATAGCAAAGAAACAGACTGCATTTTGCGTTTCTTTTACAGGAGTTCAAAAATATAGTATAAGTCTATAAGGTTCACCTTTATATGAAACACACTTTGCACTGAGGCTGCTTCATAGGGACTTACAGAATTAATTCAGATTGGTGTAGAGATAAGCATGAGGTGCAGTGTGCTTGACAGATTTGAAACAATGAGTAAGTATATATGGCAGTGAACCAAAACTTTAGAGTACCTGCCCATGATACTAGTGTCAGTTTCTTAAATATCCTAATTGGTATCAGCAACATAGCATTAAATGCCTATACCTGCACACAGTAAGTTAAGGGAGAAAATAAAATCAGTAATTTTGGAAGAACTGCAAGCACTTTTAATCTCTCTGGGTTAATATGGCACATTTGCTGTCAGAAAGAATCCTGGAAAGCGGTAACACTGAAAGTGACCTTACAGCAAACCGACCAGGCATCATAGTTTTATAACAATATTTTTATATATGCCAATGAAAGCCAGAAACTTTTCTGCTGGTGAAACATTCTGATTTTCTACTTCAATAATTAAAAATTCACTTCCTATACAAAAAGGTATGGGGGCATGTATAGCATGCTTTAACATGTCTATGGAAAAAGGAAAATACATGACATAGTGACATAAAAGGTATGTAACAGGGATAAAAGAGCAAAACTAAGGACTAAGAAATAAAAGTGGAAAAGACTCAGAAAAAAACCAGAAAAAAATTTATAGTGATGCGCATGTGGGTCAGCCACTGGCCCCATGTAGAGCTCAGTACAACTTTTGAAGGAGAATCAGGGCCATGAAATCCACTGGATCAGAATACCCTTGCATAAGAAGTGGCCATTTGAGATATTTTAATTTAGACTGAATAAAAAGCAAAATAAATTTCTCAGATAAAGATATCAATTTGTAATGGGTGATAGATAAATTACTTGGAAGGATTGATTTTTTTCTTTATTAAATTTTATGGTTTTGCATTAGGTTTTGTTATCCTTAATCTTTTCTAGACATCTGAATTTCAGTTTCTGGAGAGTAGGAATAACAAAGATATGTATGACTTAATCCTAGAATATTTATTCATATACTTCATGTAATTAAGCAGGGGCTTCCTCATCTCAGACAATGTGTCAGCAGAATAATAAATGGAATATAAATTATAGTTCAGCTCTTGGGATTAGTGGATTCAGCTATGCAAATAAAAAATGAATTCACAACATCTGCTAATGATTTGCATTACAATACTTTTGCATCATCTTACTTAAAGTTGACATTCCCATTCCATCTTGATAAAGCAGTATAAAAAAATATTTATTTAAGAAATTGGTAAAAATGACACATTAACTCAGAAATATGCTAGCATCAAACAGATAAGCCGCCCTATTACATGAACACTTGCCTCCAACTCTGTAAATGTTTACATTTATGTCTCTATAGGTAGGTCTTCTCCACACCTAACTGCCCCTTCATGCTTGGGCACTCCACAAACATACACACAGAGCAGTAAAATGCTTCAAAGTAAGCAGAATCTATGGACTGTAGAACAAATTTGACTTTATTTATCAACCTGCCAATTTGAATCTGTATAATACAGAGGTGATGCAGGACTGCTGTGTAATGAAGCTAGTTTCCCTTCTCCACAAACATAACTATAAAATAGGGTGTCAAAATTAAAAGTCCTCCTGCAAAACCAGAAGGTCTGAAACGACAGAAAATTAAAGCATACCAGCAGGTCAGCTTTGAGTAGGTCTAGGTACTAAGTCACCCTTCGAGGGGCATAGGACGAGGTTGTGACTGCTGGTCTACAGATCTGCTGGCACAGTGATGGGCATGATATTACAAGGGGGTAAAATTATGAGAAGACTTTGAAACGGTATTCAGAGAAGGCTGTGCTTAGGCCCCAGCTCTTGTCCCAGTGTTTGGAAGCTGGGATCATATGGCTGAAATAACTGTAAACAAGTTGTGTAAAGCAAAGTGACTTATGATTTTCCTGAAAAATACACAAGGCCTTTTCAGGGATGTGACACTGAGTTGAAACACCAAAGTGGACTTACACACACTTTCCCATTTGCTGTCCTGGTGAGATTGCTACTTCAATGGCTCATTGTTTGCCAAGAAATCTGTTCCCAGATCATTTGGAAATGTACTGCGATAGACACATATTGCAGAAGCAGAAAGCAAAACCATAGTCAAACAAAAAGTTTTACATTAGAGGGAAATAGGAATGAATTTGATGTTCCACCTACATGATGCTTTATTTCTTCCTTGCTTTTGTTTCTCTTCTTCTGCACAATCTTGACTGACTCAGACAAAGAATAATGGAAATACACAAAATCCTTCCTGCAACACTCACTGGTAGTTCAGATAAGGTGCATTGGGATTATGGGGAAGGTTTTTAGGACTTTCTTAAACCATACAGGCAAAATAGCTTCTCTGGAAGACCATCTCTACCTCTGCTTTCTTCTGTGGGAGCTTCCCTTTTGTTCTCTGAACGCTGTGAGTAGTATCAGTCTGGGTAACAGGGATTCTCCTGCTCTGAACTGTATAATGGTTAGACAAACTGTACACAAGCAACACTTTTAAAGATAGGCTAAGGCTGTTGCCTTGGCATACAGCATCAATGCTGGACCAGATTCTGCTCTCATTTGCTGTGCAGTACGGCAGGAGTAAGTCTGCTAAAACTAATGATGTTAAATTAATGCCACATGGGTCTAAGCAAAAAAGCAAAGTAAGATCCAGTGATTAAGATACATAAAAGGATTTTACATGCACGCTTGCATAGGATTTTGTGTTTGCTCTCAGATGTCACCAGTATTAACTGCCTACCATTATTCAGTCTGACTAGGAAATCTAGCTTTAGAAAGTCTCATTCCAGGTTCTTCTGCTGGAGATTAAATCATTGTAAAGAGTATCAAGATGTGGATAAGGAGAAAAAGGGTGCCATGAATGTATGAGTTGAGTGGAAAGAATTTAACAGCTGCAGAGCCACAGAAAGAAAAAACAGCAGGAGTGTCACAGTTGCTTTTGAGTGTTGGGCAGCTGGACTGCATTTATACAAGTCTTATGAGCAGGGGAAAAAAAGCAGTCAAGAGCAACTAAAATTTTTCTAGGCACTGAAAGCACATAGTTATATTTAATTAATCAATGAATACAAAGGAATTATTTTAAAACTATACAGTAAAATTAATCCATGTGACAATTTGCACCTTAATTAGATAATTCAGAGTTCCTGCATAGTACCATTAGCATAAGCTAATGTGTTGCATACTTACTTCTTTAATATGTTTATTTTAAAGATATGCTGTTTGTATCAACTTAATAGGTATATTATTTTAACAGGCATTGCCTTAGAAGGGTTTCAAAGTATAAGGATTAGTGAAGATATTAGTGATTGATAATATTTTCTTCTAACAGGTTTATTTCTATGGCAGGCAGTTGAGTGAACTTCTTACTACCATATATAAATCTACATCCATTATCTTTGTCATTATGTGATGCCAACAATTTTTGAAGTACTCAATAACTATTTTCATTGAAACATCAAGGTTCTGAAATAATTTAGTGTTATTAGCTTAGCCGTTGGTTATAGGCACACAGAACTCAGTCAGCTTGTGAGATACGGGCCAAGAACTTTCAATATTCTTATTTGCACACAAATATAATTTTATTTATTTTTACAGTCCAGGTTTTTAGATGGAATCCAGTAGTGTGGTAGGTTTTTTAATACTCTGTGGGAACATTTCTCCATGTTTAGAAACAGTGCAAGCTTTTAAATTTGTGAATGTGAAATATGCATAGATATTATAAGGATATCATAGAGTAACAGGCTTGTTTAGTAATTTAATAAATTTTAACCCTGAAGGATAAGAAATTTCAGATGCTAGTGGAAACTGAATGTCACTTCAGAGGTATCAAGGGTCGCACTTAACTCTGGAAATGAAATAAATTTTTTAAAATTTCACAGATCCTTCCTTAAGTTAAAATAAAGAAAACCACTGGAACTACTGAAACAGCTTAGCCAGCATTATGTTTGAGTGTGCCCAATAGATTTATCATTGTCTAAGAAAATGAACATAGCCAGGGAAAAAAAAAGGCGGAAGCAAAAAAGAGGCAGAAAAATACCTTGCATACCAGTACCTTGAGACTCTCTTTGAAACAGCTTAAAAGCCAGGACATTCTCTATGGCAGAGAACAATAAACTCCCTTGTAAGAAGCTCCACTAACTAAGTTTTATACATACAATACTAAATGTAATATAAATAATGCTGGAAGATTATTTAGATTGCACACCAAACATTTGGAAGTTAGGAAGTGCCAGACTTAAAACTGACCATGGCACTTTTATTTCCCTGTATCTGTCTACTTTATTATCTACATACAAACCCCAACTCAAGGGACCCCTTTGCATGTTGATCCTGCAGAACTCTTAAGTACATTACAGACATGAATAATTAACTGAATTCTGTGGAATAATACAATAGTTTACACCAATTTGTAATTGCTTCAGCAAATTATAGTTGTATTATAAAACTCAGAAGATGCCCAGCAAACTATGCTGATACTTGTCTTTGCCTTCTAAATATAGAATAAGCTAGATGTCTGACCTACTACTGAAAAGTCCAGTCAAAACAGAAACTTTATTTTCTCTTATACGCATTTGTGCACTGTCAGTAAGTCCCAGAAACACCAGCAACTTTATCATTCTCACAGTCCAACTCCATGGCATGTAACATAAAGATTGATATTTTGCATACTACTTATTCTGTGAGCTAGAGAACCGATGACACCATGGTATATCTTCAAAAGCTGCTTCTGTTTCAACTCCAAAATGTTGCTCTCTGAGTTTTTTGGTTACAAACCAATAATTCTGTCCTTTGCCATAGATGGGAGCTAGAGTGAGACTGTGAAACACCTTCAAAACCGGATAATTGTAAAAAAAGTCAGTTGAATCATATCCTAAAAGTGACCATTTTTCTCTATACACTATAAATTAAGTCAAGGCTAATTAGGTGAGTCACCATAGACATCTGAAGTTATCTAGTACATTTCTGGTCTTTCAAGTATTAAAGAGAAACTAATGGGGAAAATGGAGAAAACAAACCAAACAGCTCTAAAGAAACAACTCCAAAGGGGGTAAAACAGAATAGTCTACTTACACTTAAGACGACGTGTAACATATAGAGCTATTTAGTTTATTCATAATATGAATAGGTCAGATATTATCACTCCACTATCACATTGTACAAATACATTTCACATGGCCTATAGCCTCTAAACCAGTCCCAAATTCCTACTTATATCTAGGCAACTCCCCGGGTGATGTACATACACCAATACACATGGCTCGCCAGGGAGAATGCCAGTGCACTCTGGGTTCTGGTCACCTCTTACAGTATAATCAATCCCCTATTAGCAAGCTTTCACAAGAGATTAGTAATTTAGAATAATTCTGAGACTGCTGTGAATTAACCCAAACTGGGCCCCGCTATCAGAAAGGATGACAGAGGGAAAAAAATACAAAAAACTGGAGGCAGAAGGAAGAAGGGATGCTTGGAAGTGATGGTCTTTGTCTTCCCAAGTAACCATTACATGTGAAGGAGCCCTGCTTTCCTGGAGATGGGTAAACACTCGCCTGCTTATGGGAAGTAGCGAATGAATTCTTTATTTTTCACTCCTTGCATGCACATCTTTTGCTTTCCCTATTAAACTGTCCTTATCTCAACCGACAGGCTTTCTAACTTTTGTCCTTCCAATTCTCTCCACCATGACACTTGTGAGGAATAAGCAAGTGATTGTGTGGGGCTGAGCTACCCACTGGGGTTAACCCATGACACTTCTTTATAGAATGTGATGGTTGCCAAAACTGCCAAAGACATAGTGGTTTTAAACTTTGTGGATGACCTTCATTCTTCACAGGAAATTATTCATTATCATGTTTATGAATTTGGGTTTAAGGTGCCCTCAAAACTTCAAAATATTTCATTTAGTCACTTTTTCTTGCATTCTAAAAGAAAAACAAACAAAAGTGATTACCCTCAATCAGAAATATCACTTCCAGCTCTAGGTCTGAACCAACACAATGGCGAGATTGCCTTTTGGTATAAATTGATATCATTACATCTACTTTAATGGAATATTGCTTTTTAATACCAGTCAGATTACAACTTGCTCTCCTTGCAAGGATTTCAGGTATCATGGCACTTATCAATGCAGTACTCTATCAGAAGGCTGATGATATTATTGCATAGCAGACAATAAAGCTAAAAGGGCCAGTGTGATGACCTATCACTTTGCAATCTACTTAGTACATCATTCTCACTAATGCCCTAACCTGCTCATGAAGCTCTGAAATGTACTGCTGCACTTTCTTAATTCACAAATTATATGTTATAAAATATTGTAACTTCCCTGCTTGCAAGAGAAAAAAGGGAGAAAGGAAAAACAGAGAGAAAAAAAATGAACACCAAAAAGTTTCTGGACAAAGGTTGTTCAGATATGCAATGGTGAGTTCCGTACAAGATTCACAAACACAAACAACATAGCAGTGCAATACAGCATCAGCTAATAGTACTGATCTAAAGATAACAATAGTTATTAATAATGGCTTTATGCCAGTTGCAGAAGGACAGATATTATTTGACCAAGCAATGATAATAGCATGAACATAAACTTTCCTGAGAAAAAAGGTATCTCTTCTGAATGATCTCTAAACAAAGTCAATTGTCTGGACGAGTTAGGAACAATTCAGTGCTCTGAAGCTGTTTCTGATCTAAAGTCCACTACTAGAGCATTTCAGTACCAATGCACACTGCCCTAAGTAGAACTGCAGATTTCAGAATGTACAGTTAAGTGTAACCTCTAAGAATTTAATCTAAGAAGAACTTCATACTGAAATCAGAGGGAAACCTGTAATTAGAACAGGCTTCAAATATACTTGTTTGCTCACTGCTGTGATTACCACAAGAATCCATTATCACTGTTCCATATCTTTCTTCCCAATATTTCATGCAAAAAGGGATGTTTTCCCATCTTTTCAAGTTACTTTAAAACAAAAATTCATTAAAACATTAAAACCCCTGAGATTCTTTACTTTTAACTGACTCCATACAGCTGAAGTGTTGTAATTTAGATATTTTAACATAGTCTGTTCATATAGGAGAATAAGGTCAGCCAATGAAAAAGAGGGAGAAGAAAGAGAAGAGGGGAAGAAGGGGAAGAGGAAGAAGAAAGAAGAAGACAAAAGAAGAAGAAGAAAGAAGAAGGAAGAGAAAGGTGAGAGTTGCGGTCTGATGCTGTGCCTCCAAACTTGTACTTGACATTGTCTAACCAGTTAACACAAAAAATCTACTTATAATCTTAAAAATTGTGCCTGCATATGAATAGCTAAAACTAAAGGTTAGATTGATGCTATTTAAGCCATTTTTAAAGAGAACTGGAAATGGCAAATCATAACATTCTAGTGACTTACTGCTTCTTGCAACAACACTGTAAGAGATGTCTCTATGTACAGCTTTTGTGTTCTCCCTCACAATATGAAATTTTCTCTGCTGTTCCTTGAATACAACACAAGACAGAATGGGAGCTCCATGATGGAAAACACAAGACTGGGTTGAAAGAGTTAAACCCAGAAAAGACAGTCTAGAAACCTGAGAGACAGTAATGAAATTCCAAGAAACACTCAATAAGTGCAGAAATAAAGATAGGGAATAGCACACTAGCAGATAATTGTTTGGGCTTTCTGAACAACATTTTTTTTTCTCATCAAAATCCTGCAATTCTCATCAGCTAAGTGGAAGGCTCAATTTGCTTATCATCTCACATAATCCACAGAGGTTGTCCTGAGGTCCAGCAGCCCTGAAGGTTTGCCGCAAATTGGCAGGGAAGGCTAACACAGTTTTCTTATTTCAGGACCTGTGCAACTGGACCTTGCAGTCTCCACTGCTAAGCAGCATCCCAGACACAAGAAATATGTGTAATGTATGAACTTCAGTCTCTAATGCAGTAGTTCATAAATTCTTCCTTGGCCAAGGAAACTAAAACACAAGCAGAGCAAAGCACTGGGTACAGCTCAGCAATTTGGTGAACCACATTAAAGAAGAGAGAGGAAAAATTAATTTTAATTTCTAATCTAACTTACAAAACACTAATGGTAGAGGAGTGTTTGTAGAGCAGGATAGTTTGTAGAGGAGGATGGTACCAAAATAAAATTGTTCAGTATGAGTGAAACAGAGCATCTTACTGCCTCATTTTCACCTGAACATGCCTGAACAGCTGTATTCTTGTACTTCACTGAGCAAGAAATATAAGCTCACCTCATTACTCTAGATGGGTCCTTGATCACTATCATTATTTTTAAAAATTTATATTCCAAATGGCTTTTACATGTCTTCCTTGAGCACCAAGTGAGGTGAATGACACGAAAGTCAGCCAGGATCCATTTTATTAATTGATGCAAAGAGATTAGGTTCTAGATATTAAGCTTGTACAATCAGGCTCTGTCTCTGCCCCAGGGAGTTTCTGAGCCCTATTATTCTACACTAGTAATAGAGCACACGCTGATATTTACTTTTTTGCTGTTGCACTGAATAGCAAAAACATAACAATTCACTATGTTGCTACTAAAGTTCTTTTTGGTATTTTTTGTGAAATTATCCTATTCTCATTTTAAACAAAATGTCAAAATGTTAAATGCTGGAAATAAACAGCTATCTGGAGACAATTCCTAATTCCATGGTTATTTTACTGTTTTCTTTATTCCAGTTTTTCTGGATATCTGAGGATACTTTACCTATATGTATAATTTGGGATGCAAAATGAAAACTTTGAACTCTTCACAAAATTGTTCCTGCTGTTGCTTTGACTTAAAAGCAAAGCTAGAATTAAAAAATCTAGCCCACTAAGAACGATTCTGAAGATGTTAATGCAAAATATATGGGCAAAATTTTCTAGGAGTCTAAGATGCATGTTACTCAAGCCTTTCTATTTTAAAGATAAAGTAAAAACTGATTTCTGTCTCTCTACTCGAAGAGCTTTAGAAATTGAGCCAACACTGCAGGGATATTCAGCAGAAACACTGCAGCTGGAGTTGACAAATCCATTGAAATCCCATATATCATTTAATAATTATATTGGTGCTGCCTGTTTTACAGCATTTAATAGCATCTGACCTTATTAATTCCAATTTTTATTATGTATACTTTGACAGTAACTGTCAGAGCTCCCACTTAAGAACCAGAATTTCTACAAGATTTCTCTTCTGATCGATGAACTTTGGTGATTGAAAGGTTCACCTACAGCTGTCAGCTTTCACTTTGATAATACAGAAGCAGAACCAGTAAATCCAAAAGGGACAGCAGTAGAAATAATGATAAAACTTTGTAGCCCAGGAAGAAGTGCTCCTGCAAAACATGACCTTTTCTTAGCTGCTATCTTTCTTTAGCCATCGTAAGAGTTCAAATGTGACTCATATGCTAAAGACCAGTTATATTAATCTCTAATTAGATATTAATAGAAATCTCTTCAAATTCATCTAATTAAGATACTGTCTGTTACTGATAAAACATCCAGGTTTTCTGATATTCTATATCTTCACCACAAAGGCCCCTAATTCAAACATTCTATCTTTTTATTAGCTAGCAAAAAAACCAGCTTTTTGCTTTTTTTTTTTTTTTTTAACCTTGGACCACATTACCTATATGATAAGGAAGACCCTAAAAGTAAATACATGAAAACTACAGGGAAGGCAGAGGAGGGTAGCAATTCACTGTCTTTTGGGAATCCAAGTTGGGATCCAGGCCACAAATTCTCTTTGATTTTGCACAGTGGTTTCAGACCTACCATTAATACCCTTACTTCTCAAGCCAGGTGAGCCCTGGAGATCTGCATAGTACATTCAGCTGTAGAAAAACAAGATTTCCTTGCATCACTACTATAAAACACTTTGCAGCTGAGCCGAGCCAAGGTGCAAACTACACGGCTCCATTGACTGAAACAGCCCATCAGGACTCCAAGACACAAACTGAAGGTGAAAAGCTTACAGTTATGTGTAAAACTTAAAGACACCTGTCTGGAGACACATTTTTCTACCTCTATGTCTTATCGTTCCTGGACTGATAGTTCACAGTGTCACACATCAACTATATCAGGATAGCAGGATATCTTTTGTTTTACATCTGTAGGCCTATTTTCCTCTCTTTGGGGCCACGCTGTCAAATTGATAGTTAACATGACTCCAATGGGGAGGAAACTCTTTTCTTCAAAAGAGAAAACTGCACGAAAATCAAGAGTCCTCACTAGCATCTAGGATTTGCAAACAATGACACAGCAGAGCATGAAAGAATAAAGGAAAAATTACTTGTATTTCCATTCCTTAAAAAACATTCAAGAAAAAATTAAGCTATAGGCAAATTTAATTATTCTCATTAAGAGATGGAAATCCTCCACTTTTTCTTTCTTTCTCTGTGTTTCACTGTTGTCAGCTACAAAGGTTTTTCTCCCCAGAGTAATAGGGATTAATTCCTTTGCCCCCTGGGGCAAGCCATAGAAAGACTAAACTTTTTCAGCCCACTAAGAGCACTTAGTAAGACCATTCACTTGTTTACAGCTTCCTACAGTGAATAAAGAAGAATTCCTTCATCTTCCCTTATATTTTGTTCCTTGATTTTTCTCCCCCTCTCCCGCCTCAGTGTAATCAGTATAATATTAAACAAATACACTTATTACCTACTAAAATAAAAAAAAAAAAGGAAAAAGACAATAAAAGAGTATCATCTTCATTCACTGCAATAGAGCTGTATTGTATCCCTAGACTTCTGAATATAAAGGCTCCTTCCAGATGTGAAAATACCACAAAAAGTAGAGGTCCTGTCAGTTGGTATATATTTCTGTACTCGAAGGTAATCAGCAAGTGTTCATCACCTTTCAGATCCTACTTTTGCTCATGATCCTGCCTTGATTACGAGGTTTTAACTAAGCTTCTAACTTTCCATCTCTAGAGCAATACTTTCCTGTTTGTTTGTTTTCTTCCTTTTCTTTTTGATTCCAGGACAGCTCAGAATGGAGTCTGTTCACACACACACCAGTATCATTGTGGCCTGTTGTGACCACTGCTTGTAATAATTGACATGTTACATTTTACATTTTACCTGTTTGTATGGTATTTGTATTGGTCTGGGACTGAAGGACCCTAAGTACAATCTAAGTTGATGCCATTTTTTCTCCCTTCAGCAACTTGAAGAATAATACCCAGTACCTCAGGGAGATAGGTTTATACTCTTGTGCAGCGTCCTGACTATTTTGCAAGAAGCAGCTCTTGCAAAGCCATTGCACTCCAGCTCAGTGTCTATGCTCAGTCTTCCTGAATGCATACCAATGCAACCATTGCTGCCCACGCAGGGGCTGGAAACCACAAACCATTCTGAACCATGCAAAAGAAGTAAAAGAGCCATGATGCAAGAAAAACAATTGCAGAAATAGAGAAGATACCATTTTTCCCACTAGAACACTAGAAATACCAGTTTGACACCAAAGGAAACAAAAAATTGAAATGTGAGAAAGTCTACTAACTTCAGCCCTATAAGCATATATTGAAATATGACAAAATCACTTCTCATTCCAGTCAATGAATAGCAGGACAAAACCGGAGGCAGGCTGAACAGCCAACAAAGCAAAGCCAGTTTACAAGGATATCACCAAAACTAATTATCCAGTTTCCAAAACCATTCTGTCCAATCACTGAGGAAATACAGAAATGTAGTACAAGTGACAGTTTTTTAGAAGACTTTTTGAAAAGGTAGTATATAATCTCTGAATTCAGTAATTCGTTACACTTTTTTACCTATAGTTTATTGGCTAAAAAAGTACAGTATTAAGAAATGATAGTACTTTTGAACTGCAATCTAATACTACCATTTCTGCTAAAAACTTTGTACTTTTTAGCCAATAACAGAACAAATAGCCACATGCTTACACTATTTGAAATGAAAAGAATTATCCAAATACACTGAATGTGAATATGAAGGTTAATTTGTCATGGTGAGTAAAGTGAAGAATTTACTGTTCAAAGTAAGATAAACTTTGGCCTCTGTGACAGGAATGGCTACTGTAAACAGCTTTGCAATGCTGATGGTTTCTTTCAGTATCGCTAGGCCAAGAGCTCTGTGTTCCTATTTGTACAGAAATCTAAATATCAGTAGTGTCAAGAGAGGTATGCAGAGTGGTTATTGTTAACTTCTGAGTAGGTTCACAATATATGCACAGGTAATATTATAAAATGAATTTCATTTTCAGTGATACCATGCTAGCCCCACCATTGTTTCATTTTATGTATAATAATATAATTATCAGGACCTGGACCAAACAGGTAAAAAGACAGGGGCTCAGCTGCAAAGTACCTACAAAGAAAATTTATTGTGGAGGAAAAGGGATAAAGCTGGACAGTATCAGAACTAGAACATTTTAAAATAATACCATAAATGTTGCTGGCATCATATTGTTAAATTTTGTTGCTATTCTTGTTTTACTATCGTTACTCCAAATAAATATTTATTGTGAGACACCAGATGTCTTCTAGACTTTTAGGTAAAAATTTGTCTTTGGGACTTACTTGAAGGAGTGGAGGAAAAAGACTGAAATTACATTTGAATCTTCAGACATTTTTTAAATTATATTTTTAAGTAAAGTTTCTCAAAAAAAGACAACATGCCTATATGTTAGAGTGAACATGCATGGTGTCATCCTCCGGCACTGAAGCCAAGGGAATAAAATGACCTTTGAGATATGGTTACTCTCCTTTATCCTTCAAAAGAGAGCAGCTACCTTTACCCTGACCACCACAAATGGTCCCAGGCCTGTGCTAACTTTAAGCCTGTATCTGGGAAAGTGAGAAAACCTGGGTGGCAAGAACCAAATCCCTGCCAGGAACCATTGTAAGGATTTAACAGTAGAAAAGACTGTGGTTTTGTGCTCGTGTAATAGTCCTTTGAAGTGTTCAATTCAGTAATATAGAAATGCCCATATAAAGATTGCCTTTGCCACTTCTGAATATGAAAGCAACCTACTTTTTCGAATCTCCCATTATATGCAACTTCTCCTCAACCAGCCTGCACTTCTGGATTCATGCTGCAGGCAATGTGGTATGACACAGAGGGCTTACTTTTGAACCATGTGGGATTATAAACTCCTATACTCCTGCACTTTTGAAATATTTACAGAATTACTAGAGAATATTATTCTGTCCAAGCAGTAATTTAACATCCACAACTTTTTCAAGAAGGCAGTTCAGATATGTGTAAGCAGCTGACAATCCCATGTTGGTTTACAGAAGTAAAATAATACATAGGTCAGATCATGACTACTCAATATATCAGTCAAGGAGTAGAACACGCAGAGAGGAAGAAAGTGTGTTGAGTGCATGAGACTGCTAACCAAACATCTCTTCTACAAGATGGCACTCTCTTTGCTGAAGTATTTGAGAAGATGAGTGAGCCAAAACCCCAAAACTGAACTGGTGATGGGGGAAAAGAGTTGGCCTTCAGCCAGAAGCAGTGACATACATCTTTTTGTCTTTTCACATTAATTCAAAATTTCACTCATTTCTAACAACAATAAAAATGGAGTTGTAGTATGAGCATTAATAACTCATCATCACCATGCAGAAACAAACCCTAGCATATGAAACACAAATACTGAACCCATGTCACCTACACTGATAAATTTGAAAAATTACACTATTTCTCCTTCTGCTATTTAATTACCTGGAGACAACATGCAATATTTTGTATTTTATAAATTGTATAAATAGGATAAATTATAAAAACTTAAATATTTTATGAAGTTACATTTTTTAAATTGATACATTTTGCTGATGATCTTGTTAAATATATTTCCACAAAGTTCATGGCTTCTTCAATTAAAAAATAACAAGCCTACACCCCTTCCTGGCAGACACGATTTTTCTCTGAAGAAAGTCTGAAAGACTCATCAGCAAAACACTGCAAGAACTACCAGAACATGACGTGGCTTTGTACTGTATGTAATAAAAAGTTTTTATGCAACTTAAAAGAATTTACCTTGACAAGAAGTCTGTGAAAGAGAGACGTATTGGATATCCATGTCGTATGATTTTGACCATGTCTAGAACGCCAATATACTGCAGTTGAGCAGACACGTAAAAATTGTCAAAAGTATCTGGCAACTTGGAGTTATTAGGCTTTATACAATGAACAGAATGTGGCGTGCAGTTCTGCAGTTTCCCAATAATATCTGTGAGTGATTTCTGTGGGGGAAAAAAATCAGTTATCAATCATTATTGTGAAGCAAGGTCAATTGCTCAACAAGTATGTTCTTCCTAACTTTTTAAATTTTTCTCAAAAAGCTTGATGTGGCCATGCAAGTGGCTTTCTCAAGCACATGATTTTTCTTTCTTCCATTGCAATCTGTAAAGACTAATCCTGCCTTTAGTTTTTTTTTGTTGTTGTTGTTGCTGTTATTGTAAATTTCTGTCCAGAAGATGTTCACTAACCCTGAGCTGTATTGCCACAGTGGTTGGGCCCCCTCGGTCCAGTCTCTGAAGAAATGAGGATGTTCCTTTCTTTTTCAAAAGCTGTGGGGAAGAAAAGCACAAACACAATACCTTTAGCTCAAGATGGGCAGTAAATCTTCATTTTCACTGTTACACAATTTACTAACAAAGGCAAACATTTATACAAACAGTATGTCATAGACAATGTTTTGAGTTTCAGAAAGAATTGGGAAAGTGGGTAAATATCAGAGCCATGACTAGCAAGAAAGTTTTAATTTCAAAAGCAGATGTATACCATTGGGAAGTTAAAAGACCTTTTCCAAATAACTGGGCAAAGCAATGAGATCTGGAACTCTATAGCAGAAGCAGGACTCGTGAAGTTAAGTATCCCATACAGTCTGCCTATAAGTAGCATAATTCTGTAACTCTCTGAAAAGGTTTCTTATGTTTTTGGCAGATGTTTAACTGAGTAAATCTAAGCACAGATGATTTTAAAAAATCTTGAAGGCAAAACAACAATATGAATTTTAATACTAAAAAAACCTTCCTTTTTCTTCCTGCACACAGGAATGCAGTTAACCTTTTTTTCTTTTCTTTTTTAGCCCATTTTCACGCATTATAGACATAAATTGTCAATAACTTTGTATCTCATTAGAACCGATGTCATCCTTTACATCAGAGTTAGTTAGGAGTGGGAAACAAATCTATTTTTTAATGTTCTTCTTCCTATCTTTGAGATTAAAATGTCCTCATCCTAAAAGTGGTCCCAGAAATTAGGTGGTTTTGTTAAACTTTCTGCAGGAAGGCTGGCAAAATTATTGAATTCCATTATTCCGTCAAACTCAGATTCGAACCTCTGTATCAATGACAGCTTTTTTACCTCTGATTTTTCCATTGCCGTTCTCCAGTCCACTTACCCCATAAAACTCCCTTGCTATCAAGTCAGCATGTTCTGGCCTACTTGTGTCTTTTTCCAGTTGCATCAAAAAAGTGTACACTTCCTCAGCTTGGCCCCCTCAAGCCAAACTCCATTAAACACATTGCAGTGCAAGCAATTCTCTACTCACTATACTAAACTTTGGAGCTCTTTATTATTTCAAATCTTACTTACTAGGATGCAATAAGCTTTTAAGGGCAAATTCATCCCCAAATTCAAAACAGTAAAGTAAAAGAGATCTGCTTGCTTCAGGTGTTCTCATAAAAAGAACCGCTAGCATGCCTATTGACACTTCTCAGTTCCAGTCTACAAAATGATTGAGGAATATAACCAAAATAGTTTCCTCCCCTTAACAGATAATGCTCTCAGTCCTGTCCTCTCAACAGATTAAGTAACTAGTTCAAGACCATTTCCTGAGTTAGTGCAAGAGCCAGGAACAACGCTTTGGATGCTCAAGTTCCTGCCTGCTCTCCTGTGTTAAATACTTCCTCCCATGGGAAAGAAGTGTTCGGTTCACAATGAGGGAAAGAGAAGAAAGGAAACAAGGCAAAGGCAAAGTATGAATTTAATTCAAACTCTCCAAACTTGTACATCTTCAGCTATGGGCTACGGAACACGACTATATCACTGAAGCTGTACTTCTCTACTAACCTCTAATATACAGCTTTATGTTGAAAAATCTTGTACCTCTAATTCACAGAAAAAAATACACATATATAACTTTGTAATCTCTGTTAGGAAGGTAAAACCTCCTCCTAAAAAATCTCTTTCCCAGCAGAATATTTTAAAGCTTCTATATCTAGAAGACATACCAAAAGCTTTGCAATAGATGAGTTCTTCAACTAACACAATAAAGCAATGTGTTCATAAAAAGAAACAATGTAAAGTCAATGGAAAGAAAAGCCTTCCGTTAATGATGTGCATTCACGTGACTAGACTTCTGCTGTATGAACCCTGAAACCCACTGATTCTTCCAAAGGAAGCAAGAGGAAGGCAACAGGACCAAACTATTTACTTAGAAAAGATTACAGAAAAACAAGGGAGCAAGAGAGAGAGTTGTGAAAGTATCAGTGAAGATATAGTCTACTTTACTTGAAAAGGGGACACAGTCTTCGTAAGTCACAGAGACCTGAGCTGACATTCCCAAATTCCTGTGACCCCTTATATGCTCTAAAATACTAGTCAGCTATTAGATCTGTTCATGTCTCTCCTAGGATGGATGCACATCTCTCTTGGACCCTACTACAAGTAGAGTTGTGAGTTCACAGAGGTAGACCATACTCACCTGTGACAGAATGCTCAAAATAAGGAAAAAGTCATTTATGGAAAGGTAAACTGGTAGATACATGGTCATACACAGAGAAATCTATAATTATACAACCTAGCAAATAGCTAGAACTGCAGATGACAAGCTGAAAAGGGAGGGGAGTCACAAGAAACTCTTATCTGACCTCTAAAAGTGTCTACTTGTCTTTCCTGGATATGGTGGAGTCCAGATGACTACCCATACACAGCAACCATCCATTTTGCATTTCTCACTGCTTACAGTATGATGCATGTTACAACTCAAATTTCAGATATAAAAGGAATGCTAGTCTCTGGTGAATAATTCTTGTCTTAATATCCCTCTTTCTCCCCCTCCCCATTCCTTTTTTTTTTTTTTTTTTTAAATCTTTTCCTTTTTATTGCCTTTACCCTCAGGATAAACTTCAAGAAATATTCAGTGATTATGATTTTCCAGCATGCAGTCATTTTGATTCTAAGCTGAAAAGAAAATGTCCCTTACATTGCATTTCCAATTACAAAAACATCAAAATAACAAACCCAACATTATTCCAGCCCATGACAGTGGATTTTCAAGGCTGTACTGGAAATAGGAAGAAACTACTTGGGACACTAAAGTTATAGATGTGAGCTTGATCCATGAAAGAATCTAGAGTACTTACCCACTTCCAGTTCCTGCATCAGGTACCTAGTCCAAAATAGCAAGTGCCTCTTTTTTGCCACTGGAACAACTTAGATACCTAAAGTTCTGCTTCCATCCCACAGGGAAGCACAGTATCTTCCTCAAATTAGGCCAGCTTAGTATCTACAAACTAAGTTCTGTCTCACCTGCACCGCTCTTCTCAAAGCCTACCTTTGAGAAGCCAAGCCATCCTTGTCTCTATGGCCAGATGAAGGATGAAGTTCTTCCCACCTTCCACCTAATACCTAAAAGTTTAGAGCATTCTCACTTAATCTGGAATTTCTGACTTAATTTATCACACTTCCCAAAGGAATTTGAATATGTTTTCTATCTCTCAAAAGAGTAACTGCAGATTAAAAGCTATTCTAGACTTGTCAAAAACCTCATCGTTCCAGAGATCCCAGCTGTGTGGTGTTTCCCCCTGGCTTGATTAGGCTTCTAACTTAGATGTGCTTTTCATACTTCCTTCCATGTATGGGACTAGGATCTTTTTCACAGCCTTAGGAAGCTTCCTCTAGGAAGCTGTTACTATAGTGGAAAGGCACCTAAAGGCACCTTGTGATGCCTCAGCTGTTTGCTAAATATAGCCTTAAACCAACACTATTCATTTCAACTTAATTTTTTCCACTGAGATTACTGACAAGAACAGTAGACAGGAATTATGCTGCTATCAGCAGGGGGGCTATAGGGAAAGTCCCATTGCTATTCTGTGGATGTACTTGCATAAAGCCTCCCGCAATGACACATGAGAGCGGGCTCCTTAATCCCATGACAGAATCAATTTTATGCAGCTGTAAGCCAAAAATAGAGTTGTAAGATTCAAGAAGCCTGGTGAGGCAGCTGATGTATTGTGAGAACTGGTTGCTTCTTTTCCAGAAGAAGGAGGAATTCCAACACTCTGACAAGAATGGACTCAGGAAATCATGTTACTTCTCCTCAAAAGAGAGATGTTCTGTGTGACATGAACAATTAATTTTCTGATAGCCTCCCAAGTTTCTCTCCTTCTTTTGTTTTTAGTGTTTTTTTTCTTTTCTTTTCTTTTTTTTCTTTTTTGTTTTGTTTTTTAACTTCTTTGGCTGACATAGCTAGCAGAAAAAGAGACAGGTTCAGAAATGGGGAGAGTTTGATTTGATTTCAAATTAACTGGGAAAATTTACATGTATGTGACCATTTAAAATAACAAAGTTTGCCAAAATGTACGAGGCTGATCTTCACACCAAACCACACAAACTATCTTTTGCAAACCAGAAATCTTCTCAGGTTAACACAATAAAGACATTGGGGTTTAATTTTTGTGCTTCCTATGTCTTAATTTACTTAACTATTCATCATAAACTCAGCCAAGGAGACAAAATAAAGAAATGTTCCTATAGAGCAAAAAGTCAATAATATTCCATCCACTGCTAAGCCCTGGAACCAAAAAATCATGGACTGAATCTGGCTTGAAGGGACCTCATCATCTTGCCCAACCTTCTGCTCAGAGAGTCCAAGAAAGAGATTCCTGAACCAGTATTATTAATGTTAGTAAATTATAACCTGTTAGCTCTCATTATTGCTTTAGTGTTTAAATTCAGTACTAAATTATTTTAATAGTTTTACAGGGAATGTACAAGCTTTACAAGGAGCTTTCAGAAATTACAAAGTGACTGAGAAAAATCTTAAAGGAGCAAAGAGCAGAAAGAGTCCTAAATTCTTACCTTGCTGAGCTCAACACATTTCTTTGCTTCTCCACTTGCACAGGCTACTGATGATTTTTTACTGAGAAAAGATGCTTTGCAGCCTTTAATTTTAAGGGAATGATATGGAGGAACAAGTGATCCAGTTTGTGTCAGCTTGGACTGGAATAACTGATTGACAACTACATTTTCACTGGCTGGGAAAAAAAGAAGAAATTAATTCATGAAGATGAAACCCAAGTTAGAGAATTAAATGTATTTGGAAGTAAAAATACATACAATAGGAGATCGAATTAAATAAGCAAACTGAAAGCAAGTGGACAAACCAATAAACTATTAAGTTAGTTATTATAGAGTATTCAATAGTTAAGGATCTGTTTTCAAACATGTTCAGGTCCTGTGATGAACAAAACAGGGCAGAAAACATAACCTTTTGGACTGTGATCTGTCTAAACTTAATTACTTATGTGATTATCACCTCTGATTTTTATTCCATTACAGATTCCAAATTTATCCATCTATCGAAGAAATAACAAGAAATGCATATTGCACAACATTTACCTAACATGTAGCATTTACAAATGATCACGCACTTGACAGAAATAAATTATAGACACTCACTGCACCAAAAAAAGAGTTCTATAAAACACAATATGGGAAGGGATAAGAAAAAACAAAAGGCAAAGTGAAGGTTTGCATTTGCAAACCATTTGCAAAGGTTCACATTTCTCTACATCAAGACCACACTTACAAACATTTACAGAAAAAAATGCCATACATACGTTTGATGCAGTGGTGATAATTAGTACAAAAGAAATACACTTCCAAGAGGTGTTTTTAAAATTTAAGACAGATAGGATACTTTATATTAATTTCAGTTAAATTTTCCCTTATGAGATAATGGTCATGGGCTTTTTAAGATGAACATGGTAATTACATGCTGCTTGTACTTCCACAGCACCAATAAGCATTAAAAACCTGTTGTGTGATATATCCTTAACCATTATTAATTTGTACTACTGTATTTTAAGAACTAGCAAACTGGCATTATGATCATACTCCTCATGCATAAAACAAACAAAACCCCAGAAAGATGAATGGGATAAACATCATAAATAACATCATTAAGTTTAGCACAGCAGGTAGAAATCCTCTGTTTGCTCTTTATTAGCTGTCTAAAGGTATATTACTAGATGCTTAAATGCAATAGATTTGTTTCCCTTTTTATGTGCAGATTACTATTCCTTAATTAAAAGGAAATATAAAATTATGAGGAAGATACTAAAGCTGATATTTGAAACAATTTCAGCACAATCAGTGGACATAGTAAACCTCCATATTTTTAAATTATGGATAAATGTTATAAGCAGCATTAGGAAAGGCATTAAAATTATGTTCTTCAAATTAAAACAGATAAAATCTAGGTCAATAGATACCTCTGATTTATTTGTTGGACAGGTACATTCCACGTTCTTACATGTATATGCAAATACATGTTGTTAGTATATTTAAATGTTTTGATTAAGGAAATTAAAATCAATAAAAATCAAAGAAGGCATGCACTTAAGGTATATGCCTACATAACTTATGAAATTGACCTTAAAGGAAATATGTCACTGACAATCAATAGGTTTTAAGCCTATGTCACTTAAAACAGGACTGTAGCCCTTAAATTTGACTTACATGCTTGTAAATATCCTACCTTCAGAATTTTTCCATTATTTATAATCGTTGTTATTATTATGACTTGTTAATTGTATATACACTCACTTTTAGCATATAAAACATTTTATATACAGACCAGTCCTCCATTCTTCGCTTTTAACAGTTGCAAAGCTGATTACACAAAACAGCAATGAAAGCACAAAAGGAGACTATGGGAGAGAATGGAAGAATACTTCCTCTTGTAGAACATAATGGAAGTTGCCATACATTCTTACACTCTTTGGCAGATTATCATGTAAATTCCAAGTAGTAAGAACTGGAATGTCTCTAAAACTATAATCAGTAAGATTATATTCAAGATCGATTCTTCCATCTCTTTCTTCTCCTTAATGTACGTTCTTTGCCTTTAAAATGCATCAATTATGTTGCTAGGGAGTTTACCTAATTTAATGGTAAAATTGCTAAAAACCCAAAATATTGTAACAGTGGGGATGATTTAGAAGCCAAATATAAGGTTCAGAAGACCTCTGTTTCTATGGACAGAAATGTAAGTAGATAATATATTAAGTGAAAGACTCTGCAGTGGCTTGAGAAAAAACAAATTACATCTTGGGGTACACTGACATTTCCCTGAGGAAAATGTTTTGGTTTTCTTCACAGAAAAGGTAAATGATAGAGGTTTCTAATTATCTAATTATGAATCATTAATTAATAAACTGGGATGCATCATTATTAGGCATAATTATACAATATGCATATGGAAAGATATTTAATTTTGCATTCACTATTCACTGAAAAACATAAGAACGCCCACAAGTTCCTGCTTTTAGAAAGGTCCTCAAGCAGTGAAGCGCATCCCACTGCAGACTCTATGATTTTGGAAGCTCCCTATTTTCTGGGATTTCTTTTTTTTTTTTTTAATTCATCCCCAATGTTTTTTTTAAGTCATACTCATCTATCAAACTATACTTTCTTGTTCTTTACATCACATCACATGATGAAGAAGCTTGATGTTCATGAATTTTAAAAGCTTTCTAAATTAGAGAAAATTTCAAACAATGAGTACATACTCTAAAAAGATGAGGGTGACTTTTACTGGAAATAAAATGCATATACATTCCTCTGAAAACTAAAATTAAAATTAAATTCAAATCATAATATCTTGATTTCTAGCAACAACAGCAACCACAAAACCATTTACTTACTTTTCATTACAAATAGGAGATTTTGTGAAAGGGAATCTTTATTTTTTTCTATGGCACCAGCAAACTCGTAAGTCACCTATAATAAAATATTGTGACATCATTAGTAATGATCAATGCATCTTTTAAAAATCCTACAGCAGCAGAGATGAATCTATGTTTTTTTCCACTCAACAGTTAAAGGCTGGCACCAGGTAGGGTCTTTTGCTCCTTTCTTAATGCCAACAATACTAAGCAGAGGAACTAGTTGTTGAATAGTGTGTCTCTGCAAGTATACAGAAATTTCATCAGACCAATTCTGAAACAGTTCAACAATGTAAGACTGAGTCAAAAATGTAGTGCAGAGTAGAAGGCAGTGACTTAAACATCACTTTCGCTGTAGGATGAGCAAGTTACTTCCAGATCACAGATCTCCTTGTTAATGGGAACCTGTCTACGCTGACCACAACAAAACACTCACGGAGCAATCTGAGTCCCAGCTCACAGTCAAGACAAGTTCCAGACATTTATACATTCTTTGGAGGCAAGTTCAGTCTACAGGTTATGTACAAATCCCATTTACCTTTCTAACAACTATGCAAATAAGGACTTTGAATAAATTTAATTGCCTGATGTCATAATCTCAAGAACAGACAGCTGGATTATCATTCCATCTGTCATCTGACTGCAGATAAACTCTAACACATGTAGTGGGCACTCTGAAGAGTAAGCCAGACCCAAGGCTTTAGCCAGAGTTCCCAAGGGTACATCTGAAATGAAGAAATACGACCAAGTGGTCATTTTAACACTACGCCCATCCCAGAAGATGCTGTATAGAAAAGCAGCACTAAGACCAAAAACGCAGTCACTAAGCTCAGGTTTTGGTTGTTGTTTTTGTGGGGGTTTTTATGGGGATGGATGACAAGCAGCTAGTCAATTAAAGGCTTTAGATATGAACAGCTCTGTCTTGCATAGTAGTATAAATTCCAAAAGGAATTTGTAAGTTAAAAAGGAAGAAAAAGATTGTATTACCTCCAGGATTAGGCAGACACTTAATAGGAACTTAGAATACAGTTTGGTTTTATTTATCTTGGGACCATGTTTCCATCTAAAGCCTTTTTAAAGTTTTTTATTGGATCTTTATACTAAGCCCCTTAGATATTTGGTGAAATTTTCTCCTTGTATATTTAATAAAGCTGTAAATATATAATTAAGATTAGTAATACTAATCAGAGCATTAATTTTGTTTTCCATTGGGTCATTTGACAATTATGTAATGTTATCATACTCACAAAAGAGATTACATGACTTGGATGTGTATAATCTGTTATAGTTAGTAATTGTCAAATGATGTAATTAGTATGGCATCTGACATAGAAAAGGTATAACAATAGAATTACATTCTTTTCCATGACAGATGCAACGTTATATAATTTTCTAATTGCATCTCCTAAGAACATACAACATAGTTAGCAAACTATTAGAATAATTTAAGTATACTATTAAATGCTTTTAGTGTACTTAAAGTAAATGTTCTACTATACTGGTCCATAAAAGATAATTAACAGAACTTATTTGACAAATCCACAATGCCAGTTCCTAATTGAGTGTTTCAGGCTTTGACTAAATTAGAAGAAGAGAGTTAGTATTGGTGGGAAGAGTAGGTAAGTATAGCAGTGGGAGATACTATATTATGATTAAGTGCCTAGATTGCAACAGAGAGAAGTTTCAGTCCTGCTGCTGGTATAATACATCACCAACTTCTATAACTATATTCACAAGACACCTATCATATCACATAAAATGCATGAAAGTTAGCAGGACTCCCTTTTCTGAAGAAATTTGTAACTCTCTAGCAGTTTTCCCATAGTCTTGGTAAACCAATTCACTGCCTAAACACATGAAAACTGACCCAATGAAACGGCATTCTAGGGTTCCATATCCACTGCCAGTCCCACAAAAGAGAAAAAGAAAGAAGTCCTCTTCTAGCTGTCAGTTTTGTTCATTTAATCCTGCCCTTATCCAAGATGCCAACCTACACAGCACTTTGCCTAAAGTACATATATTTTCCTCAGTCCTCTTCCACTGGGTTTCTAAAGTAAACCTGTCCAAAACTCTGCACTGATTGGAACTCAGGCACAGTGGATAGTTATTCTGAGGAGACAAAACCCAAACAAATATTACATGATTCAGAGAGGAAATGTGCACTTGCTTAGATGTAGTTCCTGTTTTATAAAACGTACTCCTTATTCTCACTTTATTTATTGCAGCTGTTTGTTCTATCTTACTTCATGTGATGAACTCTTTGGGGTAGACAGTATGTAATCCTATGTGTCTCTGTCAACAAGATCTTTAGATACTACCTGAACTAGTTGAACTATTACTACAAAAGAAAATCGTATGCAGATCCACACTGCATTTTATTTCATTAAAACAAGAAAAGGATTTAATTTGCTTTTCTTCTTGATTTAAGTTCAGAAAGGAAGAGAGCGTAACAGTGATAACTGGGAAGGCCAAGTCCTAGATATTTAGTGAAAAATATTGAGGAATATTTCCACTGTGCCTCCTACCAGTTCCCCTCTCAGCTTCCGGGGATCTGACCATGAGGGAGTTCTTGATCTGTAGGCTGTATCTCATCTTTGTGTTAAATATATCTGTTGCCCGATGTTTCCTCCTTGAGTTTCCAGAATCATTACCATTTTCAGCACCTGTAACACTCTGTAGCAAGGAGTTTCACTAGTTACTAGCTATGCAAAAAAAATATATACTTAATTGTATTTGTTTTGAACCTTTGTTTTCTGGTCATTTAAGTTGGTATAACTGGTTTTATTATCATGAGAACTAGTAGATACAAGTAAGAGGTAAAAAAACCAACACCCAGAAAACAGGAGGCTCACCCATCAAATGTGTACAGAACTACCTTTGGGAACTGCACATTCCTCTCTTCTTATATACTCTTGCCTCTTCATTAATTATCCTCAAGCCACTCCATTGCACATCTTCTCTTCTGAAGTATTTCACCTCATAACATCGGACTTCGGTAAAGGTTTTTATCTAAGTTTGTTGGGTTTCCCAACATACTTTATGGACAGGGCCACCTTTACACATAATTTTCATCAATTACATCAAATACTCCTTTTTGTTTTCATATCTTGCAATAGGCCAAATGCAGTCATGGTTAATGGCAGATCCAGTAGGAACCCTAAAACAAGATAGGAAAATACCACCTGGAATGTTAAGGTTGATCTGACTGCATTCACAGTTAAAAGGGAAAATTTTACTATTTAGTAACAAAATGTAACTCAGAAGGTCAGTTTTGCATGTGTTATTTAGCTAATAAGAAAATAATCAGTTCAGATACTTCAAAGAGAAATTTTTGAAAACATGTCCAGGGACAATTTCAGTGCACAGAGGGTCACTTGCAGTCGTTAATTTTCTGCCAGTAGTTAAATGTGAATGATATCATTTAAATGCTTGAATGTGCCATTATTTATTAGGATCACTGGGCTTCTCACCCTCCCAAAACAAGTCTTAACAATGAGTGAGGTAAATAATTTTATATAGTCTGTAAAGTCTCATTTTAACACTGTGATAGAAAAAGTAGCATATTGAAAGCAGCAGATATTTAGAAATAAAGTAGGAGGGTGGAAGAAAATGCTGTGTTATTTTCTCCTGGAAGTGAAAGTCCAAATATAAAGTGCACTTAAAGAAAGAGAGAGAGAAAGGGAGGAAAAGCACAACTATCTTGTCTGTGTGAAAAACAGAATCTTTGTCAAGTAACCTTTATAGGCCTTGGTTTAGCTTAGACTAGACTGATTTGATTGTTATGTCTGGGGATTCAGCCTGGGGAAAAAATAGAGAAAATGAAAGCATCCTTATTGATTAATCCATCTCCTTTTGTCTTTTGATTTAGAGGTTCAGTTTCAGAGTCTGCCTGGGATATATAAGGCATTTCAGTGAAGACTGCCTTGGTGAAGGTGAGCTGACAGCTGAGAGGTATTTCTGAAATGCACATAGCTGAGAAATGGAACAGACATTGATCTGCACTTAAAGGACATTATGTGCACTGGTTTATAGAGCAAAGAAGTTGGTCTTTAAGTCTGATCGGTTTATTACAGTCCTATAAATCAAAACAGTGGCAAGACAAACAGTGACAAGGGACTTATCTGATTTGTAAATTCAAGTATAAAGTTAAACTGCAGAAAGATTAAATTATGACAACCTATTATTCAGATTTCATGAAAAATGGCGTAAATAGCTCATTGTCTTGAACACCAGTATGTTAAATACCACTATTAGGTAAAGCTGTGTCTCTTGGCACTGTGCTAAGATAATATGTTTCTGATTTACTTATTGATATGTTAATTTTTCAATAAACTTTCAAAAAAGAACTTTGAGTGCTCGAGAAAGTTTGGTGATAGAATGTTATTCTTCAAAAATCACAGCCATCAGTACTCCTCACACTTTAGAGATATAATTCATGTGAAGCCCTTTGTTAAAATATTAATGTTATCAATAAAAGTACCTAGAAATTCAGTACTACACATTCTTAGTATAGTTTCAGCTGATGGTCAGATGCATTGATCAACTGCACCCGTAAAACACTTTGCTTCCCCAAGGCAAGCTTGCGGCATGCAGCATGGAACCTGCGGGACCCTCCTCTCACGGTGCTGCCAGGCATGCAGGCTCTGTGAGAAGCAGCTGAGACATTCATGTTAGGCAGGCATCAGAAACAAAGCAATGCCCCAGATGAGCAGCATTTTTCCAGAAGAGATCAGACTGCCAGTATTCAGGGAAATGTGTCAAACAGCCTTCAGATAAAGCCTTCCACTAGAATTTTTTTAGTCATACAAAATCTAAATCATTCTTTTCTACCTTCTGCCTGAACAGAACAGATAAGCTTTTTGTCTTAGAGCATTCAGATAGCAAGACATTAAATAGCTCTTAGAAGAGACTCATAATGTGTCAAGGCACTGTAGGATTCTGTTCAGCTGCATAATTAAAACTGGGAGATAAAATAAAATACTTGATATGATAAAGTAGTAATGTTCACCATGGCCTTTGCCAAGCATGTGTTCATGTATGTTCATGAGCAATGTATCATATTGCTCATGCAGAAAAAGACAGACTTGGTGTTGTGCAGGCATGATAGTAAAATTCAAGACAAATGAAGAAAAAGTTGTTTTCTTTCTTCACCAGGATCATTCTGTCACATTTGTGTAATACAGTATTCTTTCTCAGCTTCCACTGAGAAATCTCCCGCCGTGTTGATTTCTTCTGTGTGCAGAAGCTTACTTGTGCATATTGTTTTCCTCTTTTATTCTACTTTCTTGATTCCAAAATAGTAAAGAAAATAAGAAGAAATCAATGGTCTCCAAGAATGATATCATACATACAGATTTCTTTAAGTTTTGCTTCTGTCAGAAAATGAAGTATGGATTCCAAGTTCTTTGGGTTTTTTTCCCTTACACATTACTCTGAGGCTCATGTGCCTTCTTCCTCTCATTTCAACCTCATGCTTTCCTTTTTTCATTTCTGACACGTCATCTCTTCTCTTTTTCTCTTAGTACTGCTTTTTCTGGAATAGCCTGAGGTTTATTAGGCTTGGATCAATAATATGGCATATGAAGTCCTAAGAAAAGCTACTGACCATAAAACATAAGGGAATGGGTGATACCTGACAATGCAGGGCTACAATCAATCCCGAAGACTTGATAGTGGAAGAAAAGATAATTTTCCTGCAAGTATCCTGACACAAAATGTTAAGGTATGAACATGTTAGAGGTCTTGAAAACTGCATGGACACATCTGTATCAGCTGTAATTCTCTCATGATATAATGTTAGAGATATCAATTTTGTCCACAAATGGTTGCCTTTCAATCTCAATTAAATATACAAAAGTAGGTCTCTTCAGCAAGGCAGCATTTTTAATAGCTGCGTTTTCCAGTACAACTGCAGTTATGAGTTGCTAAAGTAGCTACTGTAGATGTCTGGATAAAGGTACAAATTCAATTCTTTATGGACTTTGAGCTACATACATAAACTACTGATGAAAAGGAGCCCAAATTGCAGTAAGATTCATGCCAGGGCCAACACAGAATAATAGCTTTTTCTTTTGCTCTAGATGACTCGGAGTAGCAGCTGTTTCATGTTGGCTGTGACCTACACTGCAGTTACAACTTTCGTTACCTAGAGAAATCAGGATGTCTGCCTTGACCTTCTAACACAGAGCCTGCATTCACTGTGACTTCCTTCACAAACACCAGCCCAGACACGACATCTGAATATAAATGATTAAGCCTAGAAGTGAAATATGTAATGTTCAATTACCTGTCACATTTTATTGGTAATTCTTTTTCTACCCTCTGGGTCTGATTTGTCTTTCAGTTATACTCATGTAAATAATGAGAAGCTCTATGAAGTCAAAGAAGTTAAGATGAGTGAAAAATTGTTGTGAAAATAAAATCAAGGCCCCTTGTTTTAAATTTGGGGATCTCTGAAGGTAACGACACAGAGAAAGATTGTTTTATACTTCACTTACTTTAGACTCATTTAATTGATATTGGAGTATAAAAAAGGCTCTCAAAACCTGCCAAAATCTACTGTTACTTTATATACGAAATTCTTATTTTTGAGTGCCCATAAAACTTGATATATTTAAAAGCCTGATCCTTTAATAATATTCATAAAACATAAATCACAAATGACTTCTAAAGTCTACAAAATGCAGTAATAGCACAATCTAAAGAACAGCATCAGCATTTTTAAAATCCTAGTTTTTCATATTCAGTTTATCAACTTACGAAGACATACTAGTCTCAGAATAAACACAGTTTGTGTCATTATTTAATACAGTAATGCTATCATCAGATTTTATGTAAATACATATCATAAATCACTGGAAATTTCAATCTGTGATAGTCAGATAACAGTCCCATGAGATATCAAAAATGCAGGTGTCTTTGAGGATTTTGCTCAATCATTATTAAAGTAAGAAGACTTAAGAACTTGCACAGGAACTTTTCTGTTTTGGCAGAGCCGAGCATTTTACTGTCATAAGGATGCAAAGAACAACCCGACTGTCTGGAATAGTTCCTTGGCCAATGTAAATCAAAGGATCTCCATTGACTTCAAAAGAATGTGTGAATTTACATTACTTAGAGAGCTGTCTGTTTGCTCATACTTTTAAATTAAATGGCATTACTATTATTAGGAAAAAGTCAAACCACATGTCTTTATTATATATATAAAAAAATAATCTAAACAACTATGCAAGGCTAAAACACACGTTAATGAAAAGTGTACTCCTTGACACTCACAGTTTGACTTTCAGAACTAGGCACCTGAAACTTTGATCTTAAGAAATCTTCCTACTCACTGCTTCTTCAGAGAATAAGGATTTTTTTTTTTTTTGAAGAAATGTTCTTATTATTCTGCTTGTGATTTTAATGCAGCTGCCTTGCTGCTGCTTCCATGTCAGTTTTTTGGTGTGTGGAACCTTTTAGAACTACTGTGATAAATTTGTATAATCATAACAGAACTCCATGAAAAAATATTTACCTAACAAGTATAGAACAGATTTATAAATTAAATTAGACATCTGGAGTCCACAGTCAGTTCTTAACTCTATCACTTTTAAGTGCTAATAGGTTTCACAAAATCTTCATTGTGCTGTTATCTAACCACTGTGTGCCCGCATTCCTACTGAAAAGTCCCAGTAGTGGAGGTATTCAAACCATTTAACTTTGGTAAATAATTTGAGTCTAAGTAGAAGGCCTTATGATGAAAGAAGAGCCTCCAGGGAATTATTCAAAGTATTTAAGTTAGGAATTTAAGCACTGCCTAAACAGTTTTAATCCTTTCCATAATGACCATATTTCTCTTATTGGGAAAGAAAAAAATTGTCTGCATCAGAACACCATTCAACACCTCCATCGACTTCATGTCCAAATGAGAAGCCACAAAATAGACCTTTTCCCATTTATATTGCTGTAAAGGATCTTATCTAGTTAAGGAAGCCTAACCATGCACATTCTCATCTGTTCTGGAGAGCTCAGTGCATCGAATGTTACCTTGAGATATGACAGAGCCAGCAAGCCTTTTTTTTGGTGACTTGGAGATGAGCCTTGAACACACCTCATATGAGTACCCACTACCAATAGTCGACTAACTGGATGTTCAACAGCATAGATCTGTCCCACCTAAAATATTCATCATAGCAGAAAGTGTGTCATCTAGTACCTTTAGCAGCATGGAGCAGAGTTATTTTTCTGGTGTTCTTACCCTAGCAAGCATGTAGATCTCCATTGTGAATTGAAACTGATTTTTTTAGCAGCATACCAGATAAACCCCCTACATTTGCTATTCAGAAAATCATGTGAGGGAAGGTTGCTCTAATTATCTCTCTCAATAAGCAGCAGCAACGTTGTTACATTTGTTTTAGAACTGCAATATGCATTCTAATCAAAAGACTTTACCATAGCTGCCCAATTTCTTGTTCATCGAACTCATCTCTTCTGTCTGTTGCTTAGGTAAAGGGAGGAGCATCCAGGTGTCAGTTGTCTGGTTATACCGAAGCACCTGCAGTTTCCACGTGTCTTCCACAGACAATTCTGAAGTGATTAGGTATGTATCGTGTGCTGCCACTAAATCCTGAAAAAGCTAGGTTCTGCCTGACAGCAGGCTTTACTGAGGTCTCAGGCTTAAAGTAACCTGCTAGGTAAAGTTATCAACTAATAACACTTACAGTTATAAACAGTGCAGTGCATATGATCATGCTGTGGTCGTTCCCCAGCACAGTAGCTAAACAGTTTCTAAATGCGCCGTGCACAATACTTTTATGGGAGTCCATCAGTGGATAGATAGCTCATGGGATCAGCTACGTGTGACTTAGAAAGTGTGAACAGACACAGAATAAATTGTTCAGGTGTAAAGACTGATCCCTGCAGCCTTCAGTCTATGTTCTCACCTGATTTCAGTGGAAATTTTGGAAAAGTGGTAACTGAAAGCCCCCATTGTATTGTGCCCATACAATCTACATTCATTAGCTCATTTTAAATACCATGCTTTCAACACAGAGAAATGGCAGCATGTCAGATTAATCAGAGTAGCTAATCTGTCAGTTTATATATATATATATATAAAGATTACCCCTTTAAACACATACAAGTTTTGCTTGCTTTGAGTTGCGTATGGTTGTGGAGAAAATGGGAAAATGAGGGAGCATTGGAAAGAAAAAGGTAAGAGGCCTATTTAACAGAATCCATTATGCTTTTCCATGAACATTGCAGGAGGGGAAATGTGAAATATTCATCTTGTTTTACAGATATATTTAGACACCCATAGCATGTTCTGAGATTTTGAAGAAAAAAGGAAAAAATGTATATTTTCATTATGACTATTAACAAAAAACTTGTTTACTTTTTTTACCAGATGCATGCTGGTATCCCAGGTATCTACATATATGGCAGAGGATCTACAGGGAATCTGTACTGTTCTGGAACAACATCTGAAAGCAAAGTGACAGCCAACTAAAATGGCATTAAAAATTTATACTGAGGTATCTGAATCACCCCCCTCTACATGAAATGCTTACAATGAAGATCCAATTTAGGAGCCAGAATTAGGTAGCCTGAATTCTGCACAATATGATACAAACTACAGATTTTATAGACCAGATATTGCATTGAAATTCTAAGTTGTCCTCTGAAAATTAATCACTAGAAAGTGAGTTGTGTTTTATAGCCAGGAGTTGGAGAAGCCATGCAGAATTTTGTTTTGTTTACTCTTTTACATTAGCTGTGTGAAACCAATCATTCAGACAACTTACCCTCCCAGCATAATGCATAACAGTGAAGGTGGAGCCCTGATCCTTTGGGGCTAGGTTACCATTTCCATCTTTTGTGGAGGAATATACTGTATTTGTGTCTGATGTATCCAGGTAAGCCTGAATGCGTTTAGAAAGACTCTGTTCCACTGACCAAATAGATTGGCTTTCTTCATCCAGCATTGACAAAAAGCCTGATGGTTTCTGAAATGAAAACCAGATTTTTCTCGTTCTATACAGGAGGACTAGAATGTCAGTTTTTCCTTGTAGAGTAACACAGCTTGTCATTTAGTAAACACCAACATATATCACCACAAAGAAAAGGAAAAAAAATGGTTAAAATATTCTGGTAGGTCTCCAAGGCTATGCACATCAGATAATTCTGCAAGAAACGTAGGGAATAATATTTCAGTTGCCAAAAATTGTAACTATAGATGATCTTTCAGGATACTGCTTGGGCTACTTCCTTCTTAGAAGTTATAGTCCAGAAACCAGCTTCAGGCACAAAAGAAGCTGTCAGGCTTACAACACAGACTTATGCGTCCTACAGCTGCATTAATGACACGGCGTGATACACAGATATTACACATTAATCAGTACAGGCAAGGAGTTTCTGTGACATCTTCTCCAACCCTGGACTGTTAGAAAGCTCTGTCAGCCCTCAGCCTATGAGGGCAGTTATGACAGCCCTCTCTATGGTCTCTTTGGACCCATAATCTTCTCTACAGATTCATAAATCAGAAATTGCAGGCAAAAGTTTGTATCAGTCTAACATGCAGAGACTGTGTAAAAATACACATGGTGTAAAATAGATCTGAAAACTACCTGAAAGAAAAAATCCAAGGCTGCAGTGTGGTTACCAGGAGAATACACCGTTTCCATGGCAACTCCCTCTCGTACACATTCTGCTTGCTCTTGCAGGAAAAGCACTTCACTGATGTACTGGTGTATCTTCTCATTGGTCATGTTGACACATAGCTATTGTAAAACGAAGAAAAAATTAGTATTAGAAACTCACTGGATAATTCATCGGTGTAGGTTTTACTGCACGTCTAATATTGAATTTGAAGAAATGTCAATCCACAATATGCTCCTCTCGGCAGATCATAGATTAGCAAGACCCTAGGGAAATTTACATTTTAACAGCTATTAGTATTAAATTAGGAATAAACAGTTTTCTGTCTGCACAGTTTATTGTGAATTCCACATAAGAATTATCAAACACCAGCATTATCAAATATAGTGCAAATTTACACTAATTCCACTGATTGAAGTGAGGTAGCTCTAAGTATAAATTGGTACACTTAATATTCTTCTGCCATTTATATTCAGGGAAACTACACAGATGCAATGTGCTTTCAGAAAAAATAACTACATATTTGGTTAAGATTCTGACTGTAGTTAGTTCAAAATTTACAAGGACATTAAAACTCTGCTTCCACATACAATGTCACTGAAGTCTAAAGCAGTGTCTGAATAACTCACTGTGTTTTGCCCAAATATATGTTATAAAACATCTAGGGACATTTTATTAGTTGATTCTCTCCATTTTATTGATATTGTAAGGGAAGGCCGGCAAGTTCAAAGTTTGAAAAGATAAATAATATAAAAGCCTCTCAAATATTTTCTTTGATTGTCTTATAAGAGGTGTAGTGCCACTTTTGCAAAATAAATAGTTTAATAGGAATCTGATTTTCAATTAAAAACAGGTGGGAGTTGTATCAGTTTCTTTTGGGACCTTTTGCATTTTATTCAAAGCTCACAATCTGCAAAAAAATAAATATTTAATAACTTTGTGGAAAACATGTTTTTAGTGTTTTATTTATGTTAAAGTGGAAATTCTAATGGAAAATTCTAAAACGTCCTCAAAACGGTACTGTCACTAACAAATTAACAAAGCAGAAACTCCTAAAAGGGTGGAAGAACCCTTTATATAAGGAATGATGCAAGGTATGCTTGCATGCAGTCTCTTTTCAGGCTAAACTAGTCACATATTTTTTTTGGCATAAACTATATCTTCAATGAATAAAGTGTGTAAAAGCAATTCCACCTGTAAGCCACATTAAAAAATATGAAATATTTAGAGCAATCCTATAATTACATGGCTTAACATCCAGATGAGGGAAAAGAACCCAAGTGATGTGTAATAGTTGCCTGAATTTTCCATTAATGCCTCATGCTAGCACAGTCAACTTGCAGTTGCTATACAATGAAATAGTCTAGTGTGAATAACAGTAAGAAGAAACAAAACAAAACCCCATTTTATAACCAAATGTCTGTTATTAACTGCCTTTACCAATGCATGATAATGCAGACAAAAGACAGCCTCTAATAAACCCACTAGTTTTTTTAAAGTGGGATTTCTAAAGATTCAGATTGTTATCTCATTTTATTTACAATGAAACTATAAAATTGACTTACACTACCTACTTATTTTATGGAAAAAGACAGCTTTTTAAATTTTGTGGCAGGCAAAATATTCTTCACTGATCACTTTTCAAATTCTAATCCTAATTACAAAATCCTTTCAGAATGTTATTTTCATAACATTATTTTAGAAGGCAACATACCCTTACAAGCTTATACTTCATAGGATATGTAAAGCTTTAAAATGATGCATGCTGCATATATCTTTATTTGCAAATGAGTTATTTAAAGAACCATGTCCTTTCACTTTACATAGGTATATTTTACCATAAGAAATGTTGACAAAATCACTATCAACTCAAGCTTACTTTTTATCCTGTGCCAATCTCCTAAAATACGTAAAACCAATAAATGTACTTGAGGACCTGACTGCGCAGCAAAAGTATTAAACTACATAATTTGAGCCAAAGGGCAAGACTGTCTTAGCCATATCTTGATAAGATCTGACAAATACCATTGGTTTTAACTGCCAGAAGTAAAAGGCATAATATTTTGTTAAAATATTCATACAGAACTTGCTGGATAGGTACAGAAAAAAACCCCCACACATAAATTCTAGTGATCAGTATATTACGGCATGCATTGGTGTGCTTTTTAGTAACATAAGCAATACTGTCATTCAGATTGGCAGACTTGTCATAGTGACAGTAAGGTTCTGCAAACCAGACCAAAAAGTAAGCTCAAGTGCTTATACAAACTGCAAGCTTGACCAAAGCTGCTGTCTCTAGCAATGATTGTAACAGCCTTGCAGAATGAGAACCAGGAGACCAGCCAGAGACTGCTGAAAAGCAAGACATTCTGATCATATGTTTCTCCATTTCAGTGTTTTATAGAACTTGCTGGAAAAAGGTAATAAAATGAATATTTGAAATTAAAAGTTCGACACAGGTTGACATAATAATTAAAACAGCTGAAATATAGAAATCAGATGAAAATGAAGTAAACTAGCTTTGCTAACCAAACTTCTTTTGCTCTATGTCATATGAAGTATTATATAAAACAATGACATTTTCTTCCAAAGATACGAAAAGTTCAGAAAACTACATGTTTTAAACACATATTTCATTGCACCCATGAAAATTAGATGGAAATATAGTACTAGCAGCAAAAGAAAACACAATGATTTTTCTACCTAAAACAAATGTTGTGGGAGAACCTTTGAATGTGGTATGTTTGCTTTATCTGGCAGCATTACTCAACGTTACCTATGGTACTTGTTAAACTGTTCTTTACATGCCTCTTTTTGACTCCACTGTATGCCTCTTTTTAAGAAATCCTCCTTTTTACCTGTCTTTCTTTCTAATCCTAGCTTACTACCATGTCTCAGTGAAAACAAATACACCATTTCTCCAAGTCTTCATTAAAAAGTACTTCCAGATTATTATTATTAAAAAAAAAAAATCTTGTTCAAGTATTTAAGCAAAGAACTTGCAGTATTATCTAAATTGTAGAATTTGGAAAATAATATAGTGGCATTCAGTAAAAGCAATAAGTATTCATCACATTAAATAGTGTTAGCTTGAACTCTCTTCTTTTACTGCATTTGACCAGTTAGTACTATTAAGTACACTCCAAATCCAAATTTAGGGAGAAGACCAAAATTGTGGCATACTCCAAAGACAGAAAAGCATCTATGACTAATGAAATTTTCTTGCTCCTCACTTTATACAAATAACTACTTGAAAAGGCATAGCCAAAAAAAAAAAAAAGGGGGGATTTATGAAAAGAAAACTTGGTGACAGTCAATCAGTAAGGGAACGATGGATGCAAACACCCTTTGTAAAACTCATTTACATCCTTTGGTCATGCAGAAGCATTAGCTCTCTCAAGAGATGTGTGTTCAGAGCATGGAGTAAAGCTTGCAGCTGTCATATCAACACATCTATCAGACTGTATGTGTATGAGCCAGGATGATGAAGCTACAATACCAAGTTTAATTTGCAAGGATGTGCATTTCTCAGACTTGTAATTCTAAGATAACGGAAGGCAGAATCATCTTCTATTTACTGAAGTTGGACTCAGAAAGTATTTTTAAACCTAAGCCTGATAATCAGTTATTTTTCAGAAGTGTCTTGATGACTGTTCCCCCTTGTATCTGGTATCCTAACATTTCCACATCCTTTTCTTAATGTAGAGTAGCAATCAGAATATTTTAATGAATATATTTAATGCATTCATTACAATAATGTAATGTATTTAATAAGGAATTCTATTTCTTCCTTAGCCATTTAGGGACAATATGATCTAATACAGATTCCTTGTTCTCCTTGCAGCTCCAACACAAACTCAAACATAGTCCTTCTGCCTTTCCATCAGAAGAACTTTATTTCACTGGGAATTCATGTCATCTCTGAGGTCAGTTGCCATTAGCTGATCTGTGTTCCTCAAATAAAGTAAAACAGTATGGGTAGCTGCCACCTGAAAATCCTTTTGCAAAGAAAGGTCTGAAAAACTTCTCCAAAAGGGACACAATTTCAGTAATGGCATAGTCCCCCACCTGAATTTGTACATATAGAAGTATTAAACAAACAAGCAAACAAACATGGTAACAGCAATCTCTCCTTAAAAGAATTTGGAATTAAAGACACTGAAATAGTTCTGAATTATTTTTTCTCTCATACTACTGGCCCGCAAGTACTGTAGGACAAAAAAGGGTGTTGCTGTGGAGAAGTAAAATATCAATTGATAAAGATCCTTGCACAGCATTTCACCAATCAATCACAAACTGAATCTAGCTGGGAATCTCAATTTTAGGGAAATTACTTCATCTTTGGCCACAAAGTGACCACCATAAAAAATAAAGAAAAAATAAACATTTATTGTCAGGTACACAATTAACCAATTTTAAAAGTGAGTAACATTGGTTTTCCAGTGGCTGACTGGAACACTGGACAGACAACAGTGTCCTGAACAACTGGAAAAAAATGTGTGCAGACTGGAAAAAAAACCAAAGAGACTGAGAGGGAACAGGGGTACACCATGACAAAAGGCAGGCAGAGCATAAAATCCATAGGAACTGTGTTGAGGAACAAAATAAAACACAGTATCACCAAGCCCCTGAGGACAGGAATAGGCTTTCACAGCTCCACTCAGCCTTTCCTGGGACCCCCACCCCCACCTTGCCCGTGGTCCCAGTCCCAGGCAACACCATGGCGGTGCCAGTTTCCAGCCCTGTCTCCAGCTGCTCCTGACAGGACCCCAGCCCCAGCTTGCTGCTTGCCATGGCAGGGCTGCTGATGGACGCCGTTACCGGCCCTGGCTCTGCCCACCGTGCTCAGGCCCTGCTGGATGGTGCCCATCAGGGAGGGCATGGCCAGCTTTGGGATCCTCCTCATGCCCAGCTCCCTGATGCCAGGGATCAGCTGGCTGTCGCTGCTCTGCAACAAGGATATTAACACCTTCCCGTGCATGGAGGCTAGCAAAACTCTGACTTAAAAATATGATGTTATTTTAACTTGTTAAAGGCTGAATTAAGATAGTAAAGCACTGTCCCTCATCCTATGGGGAATAAGGAATGCCCCAGCACTAGGAACTGCAGTGGGAGGTTCTGCATTCAAGTCCCTATGTAGTATCAGAGCTCAGCATGCACCAGCAGCTGCCTGCTCCACAGGCTAGTGCAGAGGCAAGCAGGACCATCATTCTATCCTCTGGACAGCCAAAACCAAAGAAGGCTGATTTCTTCTGCACAAAATAAAATATTGGATTACTCCTTCAGACTGTCCGAATGTAAAAACTGGAGTGCATGACCGTCTGCTAACACTGAGACTGCAATGACCACAGAAAAGTTAAATCATGTAACTTCTATCCAGTCATATTCATCCGTCTACAGAATGGGCAACATGAGCTTACATCTGGATAGCAAGGAGCGGTCTAATGGCTGAGGCAATGCGATTTAATAGAAAATAATCTGTTACACTCTTTTGGCTAGGAAAGGTCACATGACAAAAGTAAATGAAGTCTCAGCAGGGTTAACTAAAGAAATAACATGCTGAAAAGTTAAAACCTACCACACCTAACAATAAACTTAGGTGAAAATTCCTGTGAACACAGCTGGGTTTTACAGGCTCTTCTGCTTCACCATGGTGACTCTGAAGTCCTGAGTGGGGCAGGCAATGCTCTGTGCTCTCGGAGCCAGCTGGCTCCTGTCAGGAGAGATGCACTGCACAGAGCTGCTGCAGGAGCCATGCCTCTCCCAGCGCTCTACTGCATCACACAGATAGTGCGCACATACTTCAATGGGTGTAGAGCTGAACGGGACTCAAGAGACACTTGACTGTTTCAGTGACCCACAGTCCTAATTCAGATATATCACTGGTATTTCCTATAAAAAAGGAGGAGATTATATATATACTTTCTCCTGCAAAACTTAAGAGGTCTACAGGGGCAATGTGCCATGCAAGAGCTAAACAAGTTGTTTAGCAAGAGCTAAATATTTTTTCAGCTTACCACCTGAATTTGACATCAGAGAGAAAACACTACTAGAGTCCATTTTATTTAGCTGCATTCTTGCTCTTTGTGATACTTTCACAATTACAGACCTCCACTTCTGCTGAAAGACCTGACTGAAGAAAAGCTACTTTTGCTACTCCAAGGTTTGGTTCTTCTGCTGTAACAGTTTTCCTAAAAACAGCTTTAACAACCTTCCTTCCTGCCTATGTCGCTCGTTATGTTCATTGGCTATGAGTTCTTTCCGTTTGTGTGGCATGCTCTTGTGGTCAAAGAATATACTAGCATAAAGGTATAACGAAGATAGCAGCATTCCTTGATTGCAGTATTTGGAGTTGTGCTGTGAAGGAACCATGAATAAGACCTAACCAAGTTTTAAACTCTACTGGAAGAGAAGCAGAAGTTTTCTACTTTCAAAGGAGTGCAGATTAAACTGTAAACAAATATAGTCCCTCACAAACAAGAAAACCCGAGGAAACATTGAAAACTAACACTGAAAACTGCTATTGCTATTTTTGGTAGAGCACTCACATTTCCTGAAATGATCACAAAACAAAGGCTATTTCTGTACAGACTAGGACAGAGAAATCTGTGCTCACTTCTGACCATGTTCCAGTGTGGCAGTACACAAAGCTGTTCTGGCACACAGCAGGTATGCAGCTGCTCTAGGAAAATGCTGTTTCTGAGCTAATGACCACTACTAGGAAGTGACCGTAAATTGTAATTGGGGTGAGCTAGCAGTGTACTGTAGTCATTTACCGTGACTTAGCTGATGAGTACTAACTCACTGAGTCCTGGTAATTCAGAACCTTTCACTCTTCATTGAGCAAGGCTCCCTCAGACTGTGGCTTCTAAAAACACTGTACCCTGTCTTTCAGCTCTTAAACTTCACATCAGAAACCACAACTCCACTCAATGTCACTTATCCCATGTACTTATTTACCGTTATTTTCGATTTACATGTCCTATTTTTTCTAATATAAATTGAAAGTATTACACACATTCTATAAAATGAAGGCTTACCAACGCTCACCAAGTACAAGGAAAACCATACACTTACTTAAGGCTGCTTTTAACTTCTAATGTCTTCTTCTTTGTAATTGGCTATAAAAATTTTCTCCTTAGAAGCTGTCAGTCACATCACGCTGCCTGCAGAAGTTACCATACTTTTGGTGTAGACACAATTAACCTTACTTTTCTAGTTCTTTGACATCTATTGTCCTATGCATTGTTCGTGAACCATTCCTAGACCAGTTCTTGGTTTGCTGTTGACATTTCAATCCCCTAATGCCTTGTCATTCCAACAGACTGCACTGAGCAAGTTATTCTACCTAGTTTATCCAGCTCTCTCTTCCTGAACCATCCTCAAACACAGTCTATTAAACTGAATTGCTTAAATTGACATGTGATTTAGTATCATATTGCTTTCTTAATTATGGTATTAAACTGTCTATCCACTGACCTGATTTGAAGTACCAGAAAGATTCACACAGAAGCTTGGAAAGTCCCCAGATTTGGGCAATCAGGTTTTAATCTTTCTTGAAAACAGTTGTAATTTTTTTTTTTCAAGAAAGCAAGCAAACAGATATTGGAAAGAACACCTTGTCTTACACTGATTTGAAGCAAAAGGTTAATTTTCCCCACATTACTTTTGTGATGCCATCTTAAATAAATGTGAAGAAAAAGTAATTTTTATGGCTTCTCCACTGTTTGGCTGTAACATTTAATGTTAATGTTCCGCAGTCACAGGGCTTGACACTGGGCATGTTTGCAGACATGATGCAATGTTTTGCACAAGGACCCTATCTGGGCTAACAAGCCTGTTTATCATCAGGGTTAATGAGCCCAGGCAGAATACTGAGCTAGGCTAGACTACTAGACAGCTTGAGCTTTTGAGTGCAGGCTGTTTTGTGTGTGTCTGCATGATTACACTGTGCCATGTGGAGATACAAACCGCTTCTGTTTATTGATACCGCAACCCATCACTTCAGGAATCAGATGTGTTTATCACATTACAGAGTTCATATAAAAATGATTATTTTTATTTGTGATTCCTTCACCTTTATTCTGCCTTTTCAGGAATGCAGTTCAGTATTTTCTGAGGTAATGACTCAGGGTATTACTCAATATTAGTCAACAAAATGCATGCAGTCCAGGTGGAGGGACAGTTAAGTGTATCTTGAAATATATTTATTTAGAAAAAATAAAATAAAAATGCAAAATACACTTTGAAATTATCATGTTTGCTGTGCAGAAATCATAAAATAAGCTACTTTTTACTCCTTTTTCTTGAAGTCTCATATTTTCTCTTCATGCATTCTCTGCAGTCGCTGAGCTGAAAATTACTTACTCCAGAAACTGGAATTTGTGGTATTTAATTATGTCAGTTGCAGAACTTATATGAGTTTTATGACAAAAAACAATGCAGAACAGAATCAAAGGAAAATAACCAGTAAGTCACAAGATACACCCCGCTCTTTTGAGAGGCATTTAAAATGCATAGAATATTTTATCCTTATTAATCAGTAGGTTTTATAGATTTTTTTTGCATATATTCAGTCTGTTAACATGTTTTTTCTTTTTCACTTGTTATTTCCTCCCCAAAGTAGACATTCACACTGAGTAAATGACTGTGAATACTGGCACACATTAATAGTCCTTAATCCAGCGAAAGTTTGAGCAAGGTAGAACTGTAACAGCACAAGGTTTTGTGAGGGGAAATGGATTGTGTTTTATTGCATTCTTATGTGCTCTTTTGAAGTAAGAGGTAAGCTCATCCTGTTTGTGCTTTCAAACATTTGCAAATTGGGTAGTGATGTAAACATGCTACACAAAGTGAACTAATGTGGCTCTATGACTTCTATTTCACTGGAAAGCTGAGCCATAAAACAATGGGTTGACTGGGATGAAGGGGCCAATTTTGATTCAAACAATAACATGTTCTTTGTTGTTGCCGATGCCATCTCTATTCTTTTCTATGCTTTGATTTTCTGTTCTATGCTTTGATTTTCTTCTGCTGCATTACAGATTGAATGAACAACTGAACAATAACTTAGACATCTCTTTCAGCACATTGTGTAGAGTTGCTAAGGCTTTCTGAAACACATAATTCACAAGAGCTTTGGTGTTCAGAGACTAATGTTGGAGGCGGGCAAAGAGTTCCGTAATTTTCAAGAAAAGTTTGATACTTAAATGGACTTTTAAGCATTCAGAGAGCTAAAGTTTAAATTATTTTCCACAGAATTGGAATTTTTTTAATTGAATTTTTTTAAAAGTCACATGTTATAAAGTCACACAGAGGTGAATCTGCCAGTAATGAAACTTAGCATAATGTAGGATTTTTGTTCTATTTTTGCTCCAAGGCATCCAAAGACCTTTTGATCTTTCTTCCAATCCAGTGTATTGTCCTCCTACTCACCGAACTAGTTGAAGTATCTCTTCCACAAACATAAAAACAGACAACACAAAGTATTTTCCTCAGATTGTCTTTAAGTGCTGAGACTACCCCTCTTCCAAATTATTATGGTAGGTGTTTACTAGATTCTTTCAAAATGATTAATAACTACATAGCCTGTGTCTTTAATTCACACCCATATAGGCAGAATGGGGAAAAAAAAATAAGAGCAAATTTTCACCTCCATGTATATTTATATTCTGAGCAAAACACTTGTTTTGTCTAAAACCTTAATAGAAGAATTATCATTAACAGTAAATTCAGCAAAACTTAGTCACTTACCTGTTCAAAAGTATTCTTTTGAAATTCTTCAAATCCAAAAATATCTAGTACTCCAATTTCAAATACGTGGTCACTGGGGAAAAAAAGATTTTACAGTTAATAAAAATTCAAGCAAGTGAATAATCTAACTTGTTTCTGACAAAATAATTCTGTTCAAGGACAAAAGCAGGCTGTATTTCAAAAACATGGCATGAAATTCACAAGCAGACCATGTATACAACAAAAGCAAAATTCTACCCACCAACCCGGTTATATCAAACATAAATAAAAAAGCAGGCTTCAAGACTGTTTTAGCAGCCACTTTAAAAACGAAATTTGTAAGAGAAGGAAACGATCTTAGCTTCTTTAAAGTCCAGTTTCTAAAGGTAAAGGTAGGTGTCTATTCACTCAGATGAGGGATAGCCATTTAGGGGAGGCATCAAAATTGCTTAGCTGACCCCAGTTACCCCCTCCAGTTTACATTTGTTTGACAGCCAGAACTGCTCCCACTAAATGTACTTCAAGGGAAATGTGTTAAGCCAAAGTCCTCTCTGTGCCAGCATGAAGCAGAGGCCATGAGCTCAGGCTGCACAAGAGGTTACATCTCTCAGGGGAAAGAACACTCAGGATTTGGCCATGAAGAAGACTGATGTTTCTTCTCTGTATACACAAAAGAATACTTGTTGCCAGTGCATCTATTTTGTCATGTGCCACTGTCTGCATTCAGGGAAGGGCTTTTATTTTGACCCAGTGGAGGGATTAGGGCAGGGCAGTCACCTAGGATTTGGACAGTAGAAATTGGAAAGAGACAGAGGTGTTTTTATGCTGTATTTACTTGGGACTGTTGTTGTAACCCTGGTCTGGAGAAGAAACTAAGCTCAATACCAGGAGAAAAATTAATGTCTTGGGATACCCTGCTGCCTGCTTTGGAAAGATTTGAGAAATATGAAATAGGAAGGGTCTGGGCTCACTGAGGCTGAGTTTTTCTTTATTTTCTTCATGGTATTATTAGACAGAGAACATAAAAAGAGGATTGCGGTCAAAAATTTGTTGTAGTTTGCCTATGTGAATGCAGTGAGACTTTCTCCAGAGTGAAATGATCTGCCAGCAGAATGAGAGACTGCACTACAGCCAACAGCTCTCTGGAACAGGAAAAATCACCAAAGGTAATATCATGCAGCTTTCTGAGAAAAGAGATGGACACTTTCTAAAGCAGATGATTTTTCCTTTCCCTTTGCTAACATAATTTGTCAATGTATGGGTTTATATGCATTAAAAATAATAACACAGCCTGCTGTTTCTAAAATCTACTTTTCCTTCCACAATTTTCTTCCATGTCCTTTGTTTCTTCTATGTCTAAATCTATGTGCATATCCAGATATAGACATAAAGGGGAAAAATGTGATCCACTGTTGAAGTACTTTAGTATAGTTCTATTACAGTCATTGTAAACACTACCATTTAATTAGGGGATGCTCCAGCCCTGAAAATAAATTCCTATTATAATAAACAAAAGAAAAAGTAAAAACATAAAATAATTGGGTACTGCAAAACAAGCTAGAAAAACCAAAATCCTCAGGGAAAAGCACAGCCTTCTTCAGAAGTGATACCCAAGAAGTTTGTCTTCATTTCTAAGGCATACTAGTTCAATGCACTACTGATTGTCACAAGACTGGCTGTGTGTGTAAATGTCAGACATAGAAAGTTGCATAATAAATCTAGTCTAAAATGACTTCGCTGGGCAGAGGAGGTTATCATGAGGTTGATTAGCCTCCAAGGGAATTTCTACAAGAAGCATAAAGATATATCACCACCTCCATCACTAGCAATGAGTGCAATTTAAGTTGTGTTTTAAAATGTAAGCCTCATTCCCAAGTGTTCCTGATTAGACATGGGTGCACATTGCTTGTCACAATGTGTTTTCAACAAACCCAGTCCATTTCTATAAAGAAGAATTAGACATTTTAAAAATAAACTACCTCAGAATAATACTGAAAAGCCAGAATTATTATGTTATTTAACTTAAATTTTGGAAAAAAATAGTTTGAAAGTTCAGAATACTTAATAAATTTTCATTCTTATTTTTTGTCACTTATCTAGAGCCTTCCTTATAGGAAGGCAAAACATGAACCACTACATAATATTGCATAGCATCTGAAATATTACATTATATTTCACAGTTATTGAGAGCAACTTAACATGGACTGAAGAGCTTATCAGATTCAATTAATAGATTTGAGGCTGTATTGCTTACATTCCAGTTGAGTGCCATGATTTATTTTGTCAAATTGGTGTCTCTTACTTTTTCAAGGAATATATAAATATTTGTATAAGGAAAGGACCAAACCAAACTAATGTAATGAATTATTACAAATAGGCAAAACAGGAACATGGTCCTAGTTTCTAAAACTCCAGGTAAAAGCCTTAGCAGCCAGCCTATTGACTACACCAAATAACATTCCTTATCAAAACTGTGGTATTTCGAAGAAATATCTTGATTTACTGGAGATTCACTTCTTGAGAGGAAAACATGTCACCCCAAACTTTTTTATGAATTCCACTTGATAATCTTAGTCTTGTACTATTAGATGATGCACACACTACATGAAAAGAGTTGAAGATTTTACATAATTAGTATCTCACCTACAGGGCAAGTATAACAGAACAAGGCTCTGTATCCTCTACAATAATGACAATTTATTACTACATTATGGCATTTATTTGCAAAATCTCACCCACCACGATCGTAACCTTCTGTATTAAAATATTGCTTCGGTTTTGAAAATTAAATAGGAACTGACAGCACATCAAAATTACAAGCATTGTTTTATATATGACTACAGATTATTTTGCGTTGGTTTTTGCTTTCTTCTTGTCTTCCTCTGTTTTATTTCACTTTTCTTCTCAGAGGAAGGGTCCATATATATTTGTGTTGGCCAGCTGTCAATCATATTAATTCCAGCAAAATTACTTTCCTTAATCATAGCAGAGAACCCCAAGGCAAAATATAGCATGAATGATCCCATGTTTACCAATGAAAGGGCATGTTACCAGTGTCTAAAGCAACAAACATTAGAAAAGAGTACTTCTTGTTCTGAAAAATCCCCTTATTTTACTTTATTCTTTCATGGTTACTAAACATCACTGACACTTTTCCTCATGATGTTTCCGATACTCAATATCTTATAGTTTCAGCTATAGTTTTAGTGGTGACTGAGACTTTGATTTCAAGTTTGACATTTCCTAGCATAGAATTAGAAAAACAACGATTTGCCAATATTCAAAAACCATTTTTATCTCTTAGACTAGTACATAGCTGTGAATAGTTAAAACCAGGCATAGATGTTAACCACAACTCATTGATTTCTGTGATTTACAAAACAGCATTTAGCATTTCAAGTGGTAATATTTTATAATGTCTCCAGTTTTGCCTTTTTCTCAGAATGACATCTCTGTAAGGAGGTCCTTATAGACTAGAAATACTTCTTGATCTTGTAGACTATAAACAAGTGTGTTATAAAGAAACGACATAAAAATTCTTGGCAACTCCTAAAAACAATACACATATAGAAGACATCCTGTCTGATGATCTACTGTCTTGGCTGACATCCTGCCATTCATCAAGAGATGCTCCATCCATTAGCCATTCCTGGCAAGGTGAACAGAATTTTCTTTACAATACTTGTGTCCCATTCTTCAGAAAGGATGTTATTTGATCTTTTTTTTTTTTTTTTTTCATCCCAGATGGTTTTCAGCTCCAAAATCCATAGGGTCCATAGACATGTTTTGTAGTCTGCCTACATAAAGCCGTGAAATGAACCTGTTGAGGCAGGATCATCTAACATGCCTTTTCATCTATCCCAGATAAAACGTTTCTTGCTCTTCCTCCAACTTCTGCCAGTAACCAGGAAGGAAGCCAGTAGGCTTATGTCTGATCTGGATAAACTAGAAGTGATACTGTATAATGAGGAAATATTTCTAGGATTAGATGAAGTATGTAACCTAGCCTTCAAATGAGGACCCTCAGAATCCTAATTAAGACTCCCTCAGTTCTCCCAGGGGACAGATTACACCTGTTGTCATAAATAATGGTTCTTGATGCGAACAGGCTGAATGCTACCAGTTGGAAATGGTTTTCATCTCAAACAATTACTAAAACAAACCAATTTATGATAATTTTTCTGATTTTTTTCTGAGATTTTTTTTAAGTTTCTGAGATTTTTGCTGAGAGTTAGTGTTACTGCCACATCTATCAGTCAGCTTGCTCAACGACTGTAATTTTCCTTTTAATATTACCTTACCCAGGTGTGAGTGGTACAGACAGAGACAGTGGCTGGTCACAGAGGAAAGAAACATTAGCTCTGTATCGGACAAACATTTCTTTGAGTGACTTGAGAGGTATGGTAAGAAGGGAGAAATATGTTTGCTAATAGACTCAAACTCTGAGCCCTCTCATCAGTAGCACATATCTTCTCCAGCTCTTTGAAGAAAAAATTGTTCTATGCTTTAAAAAATTGTATTGTTTGTTTAATAAAACGTTGGAAATGATGTAGACTGAAGCAGAACTCAAAATATGATATTATGCACCATATTGTATTGGATGCTTTGTATTGTTTGTCTGTTTTACAGATATCCCTATCTTCACATACAGAAACAATTCTCATTATGCTGTGGGTTCATGTTCTGAACAGGAACTCTCTTTTTGTCTTTCTTGCCATCTCAGCACCCTTCTACTGCATTCAAGAATAGATAAATAACTGTTTTAGTTCATCTCTGATTTTTTTCCTAGGCTAGGAACATTTCTATTTTAGAATATCTCATTCTGTAAACTGGATGATGTGTATTAAGAAGTCTGTAAATGAGACTCTGGAGATCTTTCTTTTGCTCAAATAAGTGTTGCCACTGATACTTTTTGGCAATATTTGAAATCTGCTGGAAATAAGATTACACAGTCAGAATACACAGGCTTTCAGAAAATACCTTTTTAGAAATATTCTACATGCTTAGTTTGAAACAGAAATCTATGGTTGACCTGGTGATAGCAGAAGGTATAACTGAATGCTAGCTTTCTTTGATTTTCTGCAATACAGCAGGCATATTGGCATGAGCCCCATCTTCAGGCCACGTATGAGAAAGACTTTGCTAACTAGCTGATAAACCATCATGCCTTCTACTTACTAGCAAGTAGGGAAAGCAATATCAAGATTTTTTCAAGCACATATACCTAATTAGCTTGTTTTCCATCAGAAAAGACAAACAAGATTTCACAGGCATTCTTCAATCTCCATAAATATAAAGTCCTCTTGCAGAATGAGTGAGGAGTTCATAAAACATCATCTTAAGACATTTTATTACCAAGCTTTGAATCATGAGAGCCAACGTTGGCCATGTGGAATCAAGTACCTTGAAATGCCACATTTAGGCAAAATAAACGCTCAAGTCTCTTTTATCTACAAAACTGAAAATGAGCATACGCCTTTGAATGGGAGTTAAACAGTAGTAAACTTTGAAGAGTTAAGAGTCTTGGGAAGAAGTTCACCTAGACGATTTTTATAATAAAAAAATCAGTAGAATAGGAAATCATTATAGAAATGAGTGAATATAAATATTAATAATTTTTTAAAAAAGAATTATAAGCGCCTGTGAGAAGTTGTAATACCTTGCTTCTAATCCCATTCTAGAGGCCAATTACAGAAAAGCAGTTTCTCCCCAGTGAATTTCTTTGAAACATATCAAGATGAATAAAGTAATAAACCTCAAAGTACCTTGCAACCAGTCCAAACTAGCATCCATGCTAAAGATTTACTTCTAACTAGAGAAAATCATAAGTAACTTTTTACGAAGGAGAACATTACAGAAGGTATCTCACTAAACACTGTCATTAAAACTTTTGCTTTATATTTATTGGATGGTATTATAAAGTAATGAATTTATTGGACTCTGGCAACACTTTTACCCCTTATACTTTATATCGCTAGAGCTTGGTCTTTGCAGCTGTACATAGAATCATCTCCCCTTCCCTTAGATCTAATGGTAATCATCACTTTTATTTTGCCTGAAACCAGTCACAAGCTATTTCGTGGTAAATATAAATCAGTATTAATGACCAAAATTGAAGAGCTTCACCATAAAAGTTAAACTCAGGTACCTAGTTTCATCACAAATGCCAAGATCAAATGTTTCTTTTAGAGTTACTAAGCCAATAAATCTAATTTTATTGCTTCATAAATTCTTACTGAAGTGGAATGGAAGTACAGTTAAGCTACCTCACAACAAAAAAGAACTGAGTTAGAAACCTTATTCCAGATTTCTGATGAAAGCTTCCTCTCATCTGATGGATAGTAACTGTGTATGTTTCCGAATGGGGAGTGAAGTGTGACCTGAAATGTATCACCCTTATTTAGTCATATTAGATAATGTCTTTGGTGGATATTTATGCAGAGGTTTATTAAAACTGCACCAAACTGGAGATATAATCCTGCTAATTGAGAGAATTGCTCAGATGTATATGAAGTAAATCTGAACCACAAATCACAGATTGATGAAATGACTTGCATTAATCCAGCTTGCATCTTGAACTGTACTGTGCTTTGATTTCCTACTACAGGTTGCACAGCGTGATTGGGCTGAACCAAAAAAAAGCTGGGGATGGGGGAAGTATTTTCTTATCTTAAGCTGGTTAACTCAATTGAGGTTGAAATATCAAAGACGGTCAACTTAATTTTCACCCAAAATAAGCTATTTTCCTTCAAGTTTGGAAGGGGACCAGAGGCTGAATTTGGCCTGCTAAAATTTAACATGCCTTGTCAGCACTGCCAGTAAGTCCTGAGTTGGTTAACTTCCTTCAGCCAGCCTAAATGAAAAACTCCTCTCTTTCAAACAAAGGTATAATACAAAACTATTGCAAATTCCTCATTTCTGACAACATCAAACAGTTCTCCTGTGTTAGCTAGGACTTAGAACATCACATAGTTTTCAAGGTACCACACAGGTAGAAATAGTTTCACTGAGAAGTATTTCCACAAGGTAGAAGTCTCCTCAGGCACATATGATTGCACTAAAGGAGACTAGAAGATAAACAATATACAAACAGCTTTGACTTTCAATATTTGAAGATCTGATAATACCTAGAAATTATAGGTTCACATTACTAAACAACAGAGATATACAACACCCTATTCTGAAAGACTGTGAGATACCAAATTTCAAAACTACAAAATGATACATTAAAAAATTATTTCAAATAATTTTAATAGATTTTTAATATACTGATTCTGGATTTCTTCCTCAATGACCACTACAAATGAGCTCAGTGTAACTAGGAATACCTGAGCTGGATTGCTGTCACAGACATGCAGTGGGCTAAGCCCATGTACCGTAAGACCCAGGAATAAATGGGGAAGATTGGAATGTGACCACATGCCACTGTCATCCCTTGTTACAAACACAGAGTTTCAAATTAGGACATGGATTGGAAAGCTGCTGTAGCTTGGTTGTCCAGGTGCCTGTAATTTTAAGGGGCTGTCTGATCAGAAACAGACAAGTAAAACAATTCTGTGTTACCGGCAAACCTTCCCTTTGCCTCCAGCAGGAAGCTAAACACTCTGGTGGTGTATATATGACAGAAAGGTTTTATGTGCAGAAAGTTCTGAGTTACTGAGGCATGTAGCTTTTCCTGTTAGCTATGCCTATAGAAAAGAAATGTGATTTATTACTAATTGGTTTACAAACTGGATAGGAATAAAAATAAGATTGTGAAGTCATCAAATTTTAAAAAAAGGCACATAATAAATATTTGTCCTATGAAGCCAATGCAGATATGATATAAGGGAAAAATACTTACTCTTGTTTGAAAGTTTCCTATCTTTGTGGACTTCCATTTACCAATAATGCCAAGAAATCTTGTACTTAGTGTTCGTAAGAAAGCTTATCTGAGCATGTGAGATTTTGAACCTTGGTTAAATCACATGTTATGATCACCTAATTAGGTCTTCTGTCTTAGTTTGCTACTTTGATTATACTGAGAGTTGGTTTTGGTTTTATTTTTTGTTTGTTTCTTGACTGCTCCAGTGACATACATTAATTAGCATTCATTTTTTTCTAAGAAACCATACTAGATAGCCACAGCATTGAATTTAGCAAATGACAACCTACAGAGATCCAGAACATTCTTAGAACACTTGATTCAGTGAAGTTTAAATATTCATTTGAAGGCCTTTGAACAAAATTGTGTTTTTAATATCCTGTGCTAACGTCATAGTTTTGGAGAGAAAGAACAAGTGTCTTCTGCACTAAAAGAACATCAAGCAGCTTTTTGCTTGTTGAAAGACTTAGCTCATGCTGTATTGTCAGCTCTTAAAAGGCTACTAGTTCCAACCGCTGATCTGGCGTACCACATGAAGTACCATGTTCACAAGCAAATAAATAAACAAGTATGTTTAAGGAAATTACTTGAAGGAATGGCCAGTGATTTAAAGATCCAGGCATCACTGTAATGCTATCATAAAATGCTTTAAATGATGGAATGATGTTTCTTTTATAGATCTGGGTTTGAACAGATAATGGCACACCTAATAGTTTGTAATGGCACTCCTACCTGTCAGTCTCATCTTGATTTTGAAGGTAGCAGTTGATTGTGTTGACTAAAAAGCTGAATAAACGACCATATAGAGATTTTGCCAAGAGATCCCGGTAAAATTCTGCAATCTCTATAGTATGCCTCCGTACAATCATGTCTCCTAAGACAGAAAGCAGAAAATGGAGATGAAAGCATGTTGTAACTCTCGTCTTAAATAATTTCAGTTACAGTAAATTTAGTTACAGTTATTTCACCCTTGCCAAACCTATACATGGTATTAGTTTTTTTACTGAAGTGTCCAGAGAAAGATGAGAAGACTGCCAACACTTGCAAGATGTTCCGTTTGGAAACATGTACCTTTGCACTTTTTTCAATAGCAAAGGGTATGAGTACCACACAGAACTAGCATTTTACTGAAAAGAACTCTTTCAAAACTTCCTGCACCACCACCACCCCACCACCCCGCCCATGACACTCCTGTTGACTTTAGTTCTTAGTATTAATATCTAATCTGTTACCTTGACACGCTTGTGTAAGATTAATCAAGTTAGGAGCCCATCAGTGTCAGACTGTAAAACTGCTTGCTCCATTTTACAAAGTCATTTCTAATTCAGTGGCCCAGTCTGATTTATTGCATGGCAGATAATACTACATATTCTTCAGAGGGAAAATTTACAAGACCATACAAGAAATAAGAAACAAATATTATATGCTTTTCAAATTCTTAAATCAGAAGGATCAAAATGCCACCAGGTCTGATCTATGAGAATGTCAGCTTGGAAAAGATTACCTTTAAAATACTGAACATCAGTTGTTAAGGCTGAAGCAAGTTCATCTGGTGAAACCTGCAGCATGCCTGCCACTGAAATGAAAAGAGAATTTAAAGAAAGCCTGATTTGTGCTCTACTGCATATTTTATTTTTTATAACAGATTTTCTTATGTAGATGCTATTTTTGAACACTGAAAGAACCCACACATTAAAGAAAAGAGTGCCGCCATAGGAGAAATCAAAATTAATGAACACATAAAATCGGATTACTATAATCAGCACTTTGTGAAGTTTGAACATATCTGTATATTACATTACAGCTTTCTTTCCCCTTTAAAGATTACTCAGGACTTTCCCCAGGACTTGGCAGACTTTCTCTTGTATTAGAGTTAAGGCATGCTACTTATTGACATTCTGTAGCCATAGGCCACTTTGAGGAGATTTGTTAGTGACCCAAGAGGGCAAACTTCAAAGCATGGAAACAAGAGACCCTTTTAAGATATAGATTTTGAATGTAAGGAATTCAGTTCAATGCAAATTGTTCAGCTGTTGACAAGCAGCGCAAGAGCCTTTAAAAAGAAGACTGCACAAAGTGCAGTGTACAATTTATTTCGGTGAATGACAGCATTAAATACGACACTGAAATAGATGATTTGCAATACTAGCATTTTATTTCATCTCACAAAAATCTGTAGCTTATAAAACATCCAAGTCAATCGGATACTGTCTTCTCACAGTAATTTATGAATTTTCAGAAGCAATTTCTCTGTCTCCCTGGAATTGTGTTTCCATCTGTTGGTGGATCAGCGCAACTGTCCTGCTGTGGGACCAAGCATGTGATGCTGCAAGGTCACATCCCACTGACCTTGTTCCAGTAGCTGCAGGTCTGACACCAATGCTGTCTCAGCGTCTGTCAGAGCCGTAAACCGAATGTCTCCAAGATGCAGAATTGCTGAGAGAATTACAAACAGGTTCTCCACCTCCTGCACATATTTTATACAGAATTAAAGAAAAGATCTGCTGCACACACCAGTGAAAGGCAATGTTTTATAAAAATACAAATTCTATTATTGTGTATCATTGGCATTTGCAAAGTTAAAAAGTATTCATGTGTGAACTATTGACAGGAAAATCGGATTTAGAAATCAAACTGGGACCTATCTAGGACATAAACCAACACGATTACCTTTTTTTCGTTTGTTTTAATGTGAATCACACTAACTACTGAGTTAAAAAAGTTTTTCCAATGTGGTAAAAAATACTGAAATATCTTTAATGGATGAATTATTTCTGCAATAAATAAATGTATCTTGTCCATAGACTTTTTCCATCATGACAATTTCTGTATCTGGAAATAGCAAGGTTTGTTTTTTACTCAGCCAACTGCATTCACAAAGTGTTTAAATTATAACAGGTTCCTGGTAGTAAAAGCCACCATTAACGTCTGAAAGAAACAAAAGCAACCTCCCTTATCCACACACTTTCCCCCCATGATTACATACAACGTTCTGATGCCTCTAAGGCTGAGAAGCACTTATCTTTAGGGCTAGATTTTTCCTGGCCTCATTTTTTTACCACAGCAAGAAAAGAACTAATTTTCTTGGGTTTTTAAAATGTTTTTAAATTCAAACAAAAAGTGACCCATGAAATATGAACCAAAATGCTAAAACATGGAAAACATAGTGGGTTTTGGAAGGTTTTTTTTTAAGGTCAGTTATATAACAATGGTGCTCCTTTAAAATTATAAAACAGGAAAACTGCTACCCACTAGAGCATTACATGGCATTACGCACAGCAAAGTTAGTTGATAATTCTTGAAATTTTTTTGAAAAATAATATTTGGAATCTGATTCTACTGAAACAGGAGAAGTATCAGTGAGAAGTCTCACTTACTGGAATTTGCAGAAAATTAAAAAATACACTACAAATTAAATACTTAGCCAATCTATCCTCTTTATTCTCAAGTAACTGCAATGAATTCAGAACACGCTGAAACCAAGCCTGGATGACTTTTCATCAGTTTTCAAAAGCAACAGGTAAAAAAAAAATAAAAAAAATGCATTCTTCTTTTTCTTGTTCCTTTCTCTAGTAAGCATGCCCATCATCAGAGGACATTAAAAAAAGCTTACAGTCTTTCTGGGATACAGACTCCAGCACCTCCAATGCTGTTTAAGCAAGTTTGATTCTCTAAGAGAAGAACTTCAATCTCTTACTCTATGAGATAGATGTAAATAGGGCAACAGTATATTTTTCTATTACACAGTACCAAGGCTGAAGATCAAAAAAAGCAATATATACAGATGAATGCTGAATACAATAGCTATTACAACAGAAGAACTGTCATAGTAATATGGCACTCAGACTAGGGTGCTATACCCTACTTCTTGGGAAGGCCTCTTACACAAGGCGGGTTGGCACAGTAGTACAGGACACTTCTTGCTTGTTAGCTTAAGAATTGGTTTGGGGATGACTGTAAGCACTGACTTGCAGAAGGCTGGGATAGCCATTTATTTCGGTGATTTTGGTAAGATTTGATTAGCGTTCCAGATCCTCAAACACTTTCCCATTTTTTTCCAAGATGCATATTCCTCAACTTTAAAACATTTTTTTAAATAAACATTAACACAGCAAGATACCGTTAAAGACTGCTAAGGAATTTTTATGTAGTTCTTCAAAAAGATAATCTACTCTATCATTAAATGTGGCTAGGTGGTCAAGGAATAATACATACAGACCTTTCCATGTACCTCAGAAGTAATGGGTAGAAATTATAGATGTGTTTTACCTACATATTCCCCTCTAACCTCCAGCACAGGAAATCAGCCTGCAGTACTCTGGAGCTCCACAGATTTCCAGCCTCCTAAATGATTATTCTATTGCTGCCTGGATATAGAGGAGCCTTGAAGATGGTTTACACTTTTCTGAGTCAAATTACTTCTTTTCAAGAACTCTGAGCAAAGTGAAGTGCGGGATCCAAAAGGATACTGTATGTAAAGTGTTCTCAGACAGTTTCTGTAGTCTTCTAAAACTTGATTCATTAGGCATTCAACTATTTATTTATAGACTGAACCCCTTCCTCAACAGAACAGAAAGGTTAATGAAAGAACTAGAGAGATCCACCCATTTGTGAACACTGGGCTAAACGCAGAAGTGTCTACAGGTGCAGAGCTAGATCCACTAAGGCTAAGGAATAATTCATTCAAATATAGCCAGCCATATGTGTTCAAATTTGTACATGGCCACATGAATATTCATGAAAAACCCACTCTTCTTTATATTAAAAGGTGGCATGTTACCAAAGAACATTTCTTACTACCTTAACAAGGGAATGCCAAACAACTACATGATGTACCATCACCACAGAAGTCTACCTCACACCTAAATAACAGCTTCAGCAGACTCACAATTTTTTTTGCTGATAGCACTTGATCCCTTTCCCATCTGTCATCTCTTATGATAAACTAGCATACTTAAACTTTTCCTCCACTTTTTTCTTATGATGCTAAATATCACAGAATCATAGAATAGTTTAGGTTGGAAAATGTGCTCAAGAATGTCAAGTCTAACCGTTAACCCAGCACTGCCAAGTCCATCACTAAACCATGTTCCTAAATGCCACATCTACACATCTTCTAAATACTTCCAGGGATGATCATGCAACCACTTCCCTGGGCAGCCTGTCCCAATGCTTGACAGTCCTTTCAGTGAACAAATTTTTCCTACTATCCAATCTAAACCTCTCCTGGCACAACTTGAGGACATTTCTTCTTGTCCTATCATTTGTTTCCTGGGAGAAGAGATCGATGCCCACCTTGCTACAACCTTCTTTTACCTCCTTCTAGAACTACTGCTGATTATGCATTTATTTTGCAGAAGTGTCCCAGCTAAAGTGTGCTAGGTAGTATATACATATGTAAGAAATATGAGAATTTTGTTAAATATTCTAGTATCCTGAAGGGATTTACATATCTTGCATGAGTTCTTATGCTCAGCCCTTTATTTCTTCTGATTCCTGTCACCCCTCTGTCCTCCAGAACCATTTCTTGATTAATTATCCAAATTATCTTCTTCATTAGCTTTATAGGATTAAAGACAAACATCAGACCTATCTTCTTGTTGCTTTTTGGGGGTTAAGTCAGCTCTTTCAAGTTACCCAGCTCTAATTTAGTTTGTCTAGATATGTATTTACTTCTTTTCAGGTGCTGCTAGCAAAGGCATTTGGAATTCGTGCCTCACAAAATTGAAAGGGACAGAAAGATAATCAGGAAGAGAAAAAAAATCCTGTGGGTTTTATGAGTTTTCTGTCATATGGGATTTGATTGTTTCTTTTTATCTATGTAACTTAATTGTTCAGAGTATTATACCTTGAAGCTGTTTTGTGAATCTTTAAGAATGAAAAAGATTTACATTGTTGGTGCTGTGTCTATTTAAAAGTGATTACAGTAATTTCCCTGGAGTGAACTAGTACTGTATATTGTTTCAAGGTCTTAACCAACAGAAAAAAAGAAAGACAGAGAGGTACTTCTTTTCCCCACAAAAGGCCTGCTTTTAACTAAGTAATATGGTAACTTTAGCTGCAAATAACATAAGCTTGTGGAACTTACCAGGCTATTGAATCCCATAGCACCTAGAGCTTGTTTTAGTATGGCTAATTTCTCCTTGTTTTGAGGGGTGGCTGCTGACATCGTCTCTTCCAGTACAGTCTGGCTTAGATACCTGCACAGAGGAAAAACAGCATATGTAGTATTTACAAGGCTGGTGCACAATCAAACTTTGAGGTTAAAAGCCAGCTCTGCCCTTCTAACCAGAGGTGTATTACAAATTTTTCTCAGCCTCTGGAGGGAATAGTACCAGTCACAAAATGCTTCTATTTTCTTTTGTTAAGCTTTTGCTTAAGGTTCCCCCCTGCCAACTTTAGCCCTACAGGTAAGCTAAAACTTCAGATTTAATTTATACCACTGACAGTTTTGCCATTCTTGCACTACCAGGGATTCTCCTTCAGAAGCAAGATTTGAAGAGATCTTCTGATAACTCTGACTGTTAAAATTCCCCTCCTGCTGGCGAGGGCATAGATCGGCTCTTATCTGCCTGATCCCATGATGATAATTTGCTCCCTTAGCAGCTGAATGGGTGACAGGTATACTCAGAATCTCAGAACAAAGTAGTAACGAAGTACATAGAGTAGTAAGTGTACAGCCCTTAAGCTGTACTGCTTTGCACACTGTGAAGCAAAAGGAAATTCTACAAACCTTCCCAAAAATAATGATTAGGAGAGAGAAAGAGAGACGCCTAGTGCAGCAGCTAACTCAGGAAAGAAAAAAACAGAATCAATGTAAAGGGTAGTAACACAAATCAGAATAACCAAAAACTATAGTACAACAGACTATTGAAAAACGCAGCAATCAACCTTTTAGAACCATGTATTTTCACCCTCTTGAAATGTGTCTATGGGCCAGATATTAAAAAGTATTCAGGTATTTTCATACAGCTGAAATCACTAGTCATGAGGCTACTGAATATCTTGCGGGATCTGATTTTTAATTACATCATGCTGAGAACATGAAAAGATGTTTTCTTTTATAATTATCATCAAATTATCATTATTATTAAAACACACCTTCATCACACAATCTACAATCTTCACAAATGTCACTTTACATCAACAAAAGAATTCCCCACACCTAAATCAAAATATCATCGCAACACTAACAAAGGTGAACAATTTACACACGCTCCACCCCTCATCCCTTCACCACAATTACACCAACAAAAATTCCCCAGAGTTATTCTGCTTTCTATTAATGTTTGGTCTATGATCTGTCACATAAAGATGGGAAATAACACTGGCTTAATTTCTGCCAATTTTGTTCACAATCCTATTTTAATTGCACTATAGAAGAGACATGGTTTCAAAATAAAACTCCTTTTATTACAAGAAGTCTGGCAATGCTGTAGTAAGGGTGGTAGCTCTTGTAAATGTGGCCTTTTATATGAATGTGCGTAGCTTTATAGAAATGTGGAAGGATGACTTAGTATTTGCACTTTTCTAACTGATAATGAGGTTTACAAGGCATACACAATGAAATGCAGAGAACATTTTAGTGGATTGATATCAGCTTTACCAGTGTGGATTTCCCTTGGAGTGATAATGGCATAAGCTACCACAGCAGGTGGGCAGAGGAAGAATAATGGGGAAAACCCCCATGTGCCTGGGTGCATAATCACTTTTTGCACCCACAGGAGATCTCAGTCAGCAGATATCTCAAGTACAAACAAGTCTCACATCAGTGGCTAAAGCTGGTGAATTAACAGTCTTTGAGAACATGGGTTTGTAAGAGCACCACTGCCAGAGCTCTGTACTGTTTCCTTGAGGTTAATAACAACATTAATTTTGTCCAAATCAAGTAGATATAAATGATAGCACAGCTGTCAAATTAGCTAGAGCAGATGATACGAAGTATATGCCAGCTTTATATTTTTGTTCTGGCGTTTTTTACATTGCCTGTAGGTGTCAAAAGGAGGCTAGAACACATCTGATACTGAATCTGGCATAGAACCTACTGGTATAAAGGTTAATCCAGCAGAAAATTTTCCACTGTTCCGAACTGCTGCATGAGCTTATACCAGTTTAGTGTTATGCATCATGTGTTGGTGGCATTTTTGATCTGTAATTAAGAGATTTGCAGCAGCAGCTACTCTGCTGTCAAAATATCCTATTGTTGAACGGTTGGATGAGTTGGAACCTTACATCCATTCCTGCAAAAAAAAGCCTCCTCACTGGTGTTCTCCATTCTCTCTCCCTGTGTACCAAGCAGGGAATACTCTTTCCTGTCCTGTGAAGAGAATATTGCATACTACTTTTATTTAAGCAACCCCACTTAACCAGCTCTTCTTAGCATAGCTAAAGTGCTAGTGGGTATTGTTGCAGCAAAAAGGTGTGTGAACACTACCAACATGTATCAAAGCAGGCCAGAGCATAGCAAAGTGACCCAGAATGCTCACTCCCTTGGAGGAAAGAGCTGAGCCATGATATGAACCAACATGCATCAGTTCTTGCCTTCAGCACAAGCACTTCTTGCTGATACAGCAGGGGGCAAACTGGGTGCCCGCCAAACCAGGTGCCTGTGGCTCCAACCACCCATCCATAAACTGCAGCATCTGCTCGGACATGCCTGCTGGAAGAGAATCTGACTTTCCCAGTATAAATCTCCCAAAGATTTAATCAACAGATGTGCTAGTGCCCTTGGAAAGGGCTGCAGTTGGACATTTTTTAAGGTGCACTTCAAATTAGAATCAGTTTCCCTAGTCTAAAAGCAATTAAATTCTTTTATAATATGTCATGAGGCCCACTAATTTTCCAAACTATTTAAGGACTAATGAAATATGAAAATTGCTTTGAAGATACGCACATTCAACTGTTATATGTTTATAATATAAAATATATGCATATTAGGGATGGATTAATTGTATAGAGTACTTGGAACTGTTGATGGAGGCCATACAACTCCCTGAAAATGCAGAAAATATACAGTATAGCAGAGCAGGGGTATAATATGTACTAGCTATACAAGGAATCACATTTTTCTTATTGTTAAGTTCATTCTACCTCAGAAACAGTGACATTTCCATAAAAATATAAACATTTTTTTGCCTATAAAACAGTTCCCTGGCACCTCCTTCCTTCCATCTTAAAGGCTCTGAGGATGAAAAGGGTTTGAGACAGCCTTTGTATTAATATTACTATCACTTATCTATACTTAAGAACCAGAGTCCAGAACAAATTTTAAATTGTTGCCTTTCCTACAAAAATAGAGAAAGGGGAAAGGGATGTGTCACAGTGCAAAAGTCCTAATAATAATGAAACGTTCTTTCACTGTAGATACATCATTAACCCATAAAATGTAAAGCTTTTTCATGACATGTAGCTTTCCTTATATTTATAGTGGGGTTTTTTGGTTGTTTTTTTTTTTTGACTTTCAAGTGGCCTGGATAAAACTGCATTGCTAATGGTGAAGAGGGATTAAATTGCTTAAAATTTCCATTGGGAATCTACCATAGAGCTTTTAGATATTATTTTCACTTAGATTTTTGTTATTGAAACTATAGTGTTATAGCCATCATATTTATGAAAACCTATGCTGTTACCAGAGTTTCCAGCAAGGTAGTCTGTGCTCAAATGCACATCAGACCTGATGACTTCTGAATTCTTTTCACTGAAAATTTTAGTAAAGAGGTACTACTGCTATGCAAGCCAGAGATGATGTCCCATAATATCTGATGATGCAGACCACTTGTGGACTTACTTATCATAGTTTTATTAGCTTTACTTGCATATCTCTGCATGCTAATTCATTCTGCAAATGACATTCACATTATCTTACTGTACCTTTAGAAAAAGATTCTCAGATTTTGGCTGAAGTTGAGCCTTTTAGTTGAAGGTAGCTGCTGATACAAATGATATATCTCTGGTAAATGCCATGAACTAAACAGTGTATGCATTTCTAATAATTAACTCCTTTCTACTGACTGTCTAACCATTTGTTTAAATGCTACCATGTTGACATCTGTATCAGACTAGGATTCTTGAAGGTGCTTATCAGCATACAAAAAAGTTAAGCACATGTGGTCGGTGACTGTTTATTTCAACAAAGAGGAAACTTACTGATCCACAAAATGTTTTTTTAAGAAGATAAACAAATCAGTAATTGTAGTAGACTGTAGTCACTTTCAGGAAAACACAATGCCACATTAGACAATTTCTTGACAAATACAAAAAAGATTATCTACACAGTTTTTTCTTTCTGATTTTTTTTCTAAGTTCTAATTTGCAGCATTGTAGCAATCTCGTATCTTCTGTCTCTCAAAGGAAAAACAAATTACTATTTAGAAGAAAAAAATGAATAGTGGTAATTTTTCAGCATGTTGCTTACCATAATTACAATTTTTCAACCATCAATCAAATGACATGATAGATCAAATTTTCAGGTAAGGTTGTTACTGGTATTTCCAAGAATACAAAACAGTGCTTAATGACATCAAATTCTTTATGTGTTAACTACCTATATAAGTCAACAATTACCTTACCCATTTACCTTATTCACATTGTAAATGTTACACATCATCATGATTTGTATTATTCAATTTATACCTGCAGTAAAGTTCATAATTTGGTACATATATCTCAAATATGAAGAAGAAATACATAGGAACAAATGTCAGCTTACCTGAACAACACTGAGTTTCTGTGGCATATGGATATTTCAAAAATTCTTACATAACCATACTGGTTAAAAACTTTCTTTAAAATAATATTGTCTGTTTAGATGATTGAGCAAATAACAGAAGCTAAGACTGAAAAGAAAAATTTTGACTATCAGTTTGCTATTCTGCCAAAACCTCAGCAACACAATATTTGATTTGGATTGAATTTAGGTTCATTTATTTTCATTTGAACTGTAACCCAATAGCATTCAGTATCTGCCTCATTCTGCATAAACAAAACATGTAATTTCATTTCCTTACAAGAAAAGCAAAGGAAATAAAAAACAGGACTCACAAAATTACTACAGAAGGTTAGAGTCTTTTAATTCTGTTTTTCCTATTAGAACTGTTACATTTCTATAAAAACTGTGAAGAGAGAAAAATAAAAAGGTTCCAAATTTGATAATTAGGGGATTTAACCGAGAAGAGGGTACCCCTTTCTGGTTATAGTCTCATAGTCAGCATAACCCACAGGAAAGATCTGGAGCTTCCCCACTCACTGTGTCAGGCAGTCCATTTCAAAGTGAGTTCAAAGCATCTAGAGCATGAGGGGATGTTTGAACCTTCATGTTTCACACCCCAGGTAAGCAAGGGCTGCAACGTCCCAGTTAGCTCATACCAAGGCAGAAAAGCTTAGCACAGTCCACTCAGGGAGTTTCACCTTCTTTCAGTGGGAAGCTCAAGAACATTGCAGGCTTTCAAAAATAAGTTTCCTTGATATTTTGAAGCATAGTCAAAGCCAAGCCAGAAAACAAACACCATTTGGCCTTGGATTTACTTCCCAGTCTTGAAAAGCTGGCTCACACTCTGATTAGAATTCAATATATCTACCTTGGCTGGCTATAGTCTAGACTGTGGCTATCAGCACTTGAAGGGAGATCTGAACTGTTGAAGTATGTCACACGGAAGTTTTCTGATCCCTAGCAAGTAAAGGTTGACAAATAAATGATGTTTTGCACTAATAAATTCTTTAGACAACTACAATCATAAAGTACTTCAAGATGTTTTGTTGTAGTTGTTAAGTGAGAAAGGAAGACCTTGGTACACAACGGTGGCCACAGAAATTCCAAGGCTTGGCAGAGAGATGGGACCCTGTAGTAGCAAGCCTTCCTAAGGATTGTTATAAACCAATATTTCACTAACAGAGTAAATAAGGCATATACCAAAAAACTATCTGAACACTTAACCACTTCACATTTGTAACATGTGACACTTGAAATATTCAAATATTCTTTATGCCACATAACTATGTATATTATTGCTGTTTATCATATATAAATATCTGGTTCATTACAGTGGTTCATCTTATATCTGACAGTGAAGCTGTCTGAAAGAGATTAGTAGGTCGCATCCACTCCATCAGAAATTCCCTTTTGTCAAGACAGTTAAATTTGAGTTTTGATTAGAGGAGAAGAGGAAGCATGGTTTTATCAGATGGACACATCTTTTCAGAGGGCTTTCCTGAAGTAAATATCATGAATAATGAAGAGACTTCTTGGTGGGATTATATCATTAAGTGGTTCTAAGTCACTATAAAAATTTAGGATAAAGCCCTATGATGAAAGAAAATCATTTATTTATTTTAAGTTAGCATCTAGCTGCTTGCTACTTGACTCCCTTCCTATTAGAGGATGGGTGCTGATGCATCTTCATTTTGTTGTAGAGCTTTCTGGGCTATAGCAGGTTTGATATAAGGGAAACAAAATACAAAATTAATTGTTAGTCTTAAAAGCTTACTATAGCTGAAACTCCTAAATAAATTTTGCTTATGATAATAAGGATTTTACCAGTCACAGTTAACCTCTTGAGAAAAAAAAAGCTCTGGTTATAGGCAAAAAGCTTCATTTTCTAATTACTTATAGTCAGAACAATTTATGCATTTGAGGTCTTAGTACTCTAAAGATTCTGTGCTCAGGCTAGAAACTGAGGACATATCTATAATACAAAAATACAGAAGCAATAAGGTTATTTATGCTGGTTTGTTGGTTATAGAAGGTGTCAGAGACCAGATGAAAGCACATTTTGTCAAGGAATTAAGTCAAACATGAGTGAGTACTATAAAGATACAACTCAACTAAGAACAATTATAAAATAAGACAAAGGACTACAGATTCAAGACAGGTAAAGATTAGGCCATGGATCATCAGAAAAGCATTTATCATAAACTAAATGAGAGTCAAGTATGCCTTGATATTGTAAAATATTAATCATCATACATAACATTCTTATTTACATATGCCAGTATAAAAGGCCTGAAATACTTAGCATGGCAAAGCTTCAATTGGAGTATTCTGTGTGATTTTGGGCATTCCATTTCAGGGAAGTCAGGATGAGGTAGAGCAAATCCAGAAGAAAGCAATAGAAAAATGTATCAGAAAAATGACTTGGAGCAAAAGTGTTCATTAAATGTAGGGTACAGAAGATTGAGAAAGATATTGCACAGAGGATAAGTCCTACAGTCCTTTGGGCCCAAAACCATAGACATACCACTAGTCTGCACAGCTGACCTGAGGAACACAGAACAGCATGGTAGAGCATGAAACAGGTCTTACAGAAATAATCCAATTTCAAGGAGATGCAAAATGTGATGGTACTGTACTAGAACTAACATATGAAGATAATTTGCAACACTTGCTTCTTCTGGATTTTGATACTGCATTCCTACCAAGTTTGTAGAGGACATCAAACTGAGGGAAACAGTCAATATGCTGGAGGGTAGGGCTGCCCTTTACAGGCTGAAGGAATGGTACAACAGAAACTTCATGAAATTCAATGAAATTCCCTACAGCTGGGAAGGAATAAACCCTTGCAATGATACATGCTGATGAGCTGCAGAGTCTCTGAGGAAAAGGCCCTGGGGCCCCAGGGGCACTGAGTGGGGCAGGAGCTGGCAATGAGCCTGGGCAGCAGCATCCAGGGCTGCATCACCAGCAGCATTCCCAGAAGACTGGGGGCTGTTTCCCCCTGCCCAGCACTCACCATTAGGTCACATTTACATATTGCATCCAGCTTTCTGTGTGCACACATACACACAATAGACAGAAGACATTGCTGAAGTGGGGTGAGATAAGTGGAGGGCCACCTCAATGGCCAGGGCTGGAGACATGATGTGGGAGGCTTGTCCAGTGAGCAAGGTTTCTTCAGTCCAGGGAAGGGAAAGCTCCAGAGGCAAACATCCTTGGAGGTTTTCAAGATTTGACTGGACAAATCTCTGAACAACCTGATATGATCTCACAGCTGGCCCTTCTTGGAGCAGGTGGTGCACTAGGGACCTCCTGAAGTCCCTAACAAACTGTATCATCCTATGATCCTACGAAAAACATTAAACTTATTTCTCAGAAATGCTGGGGAGTGTGTGGGGGTTATAACTTCACAAAACCCCAGTAATTTCAGCCCCAGAAAAGTGGGAGACCAAGAGAAGGTAGGTCTCAAGTTTTTGGGGACATTACCTTGACATTTGAACAGTCTCTAAAACACAAAAAATGATCATGGCTTTAAGAGCCATAAGATATCTGAGGGCAAGTAAGTTTTATTTAGAAATTTACATTGTTTAAAATCTGAAGTGATGAAAGTGTTTTAAAATCAGAACAATCTTAAACATCAGAGACCTACCAAAGGGTGAGTCAAAATAGGGAAAGAACATTTGTGCACTGCAACTCCTCTGCTTTGGTTAGCAACCCTTTTCACTAGTTTATCTAGTAGTTAAAATAGCAGAGTGTTATTATTTTATGAGGAGGAAAATGTCTTCTCACCTTAGAAATAAATACTTGGAGATCAACTTCTAAATAGTCTTTCTTTTTAAAAAAAATCAGAAAACTTAAAGAAATTAATTTTAAATTTTAAGAAAAACACAAAATTTCCAGACACTTTGATCCCCTTCTATGAAGTAGAAACCAAGGAAATTCCCTTTTAGGATTTTTTTATGTCCTCAAAATATCTGGAGAAATAGCATTATTGGTAAGTCAGAAGATTTCCATCAGCTGTTTTAGAAAGAGCTGGGGCACAGGGCTGAATCCTGAAATTTAGGAAGATAACCCACATGAGCTTTACCAAACTAATTGTCAGGATACATGCTGTGACGACCACCACCATCTCCAAGATAATTCAGCTTGTCTTGATTTTGTACCTAGACAATAAATGGTTTGTAGCTTTCACATGAAATTATTCATTCATAAGTCTAGCAGAATGACTGAAAAACAACCCTTTCTTGCACAAAAACACTCAAGGAGGATAAGATTTTTATTCTACTGGGCTTCCAGGTAAAGGCATACATTAAATGAGTTCAATATTACTTTATTTAGATCTTAGTTCTTATGCTGTATCAAGGGGAAAAAATACAGGACTGACAGAAACTTTGCTTATTCCAAATATAACAAGGCAGCAAATTACATGTTTAAAGACTCAGGAATGATAGAATCATCTTCCTGTTAAGAACTGGGATGTGAATGTGAACACAGCTAAAACAGTCCTGGCATTAGCTTACAAATCAAATCAGTTAAGTTTTGTCTTTCTTTTGTGTAGCTGTTGCAATAGATTTTCAAAGAACCTGTCTGTTTGCACAGTAGATCCTGTCTTGATACAAAGAGTTGGACCAGATCTCTGGAGGCCCCTTTCAAACCAAGGGCAAAGGAAAATATTATTTTTCTCTGTTTATATTCCTTTAGTTGATGAAAGAAAAAGAAAGGGGAAAAAAAATTAAAAAAAAAAACACCACATGAGAAGTTCTGAATGTCATAATCTGATCTTTTCTGAGATACTTGGGTAACTGGTTCCTGTGAGGAATTAAAACTTTTGTTGTGTGCTTTCTTCTTCTGATCCACTTGCTCACATGCCATTTCTCTGCTACTGCTAGGATTTCTTTTAGCTAATCCCTACAGAAACAGAATAGTATCAACTCCTATTCTAGCACAATTGACCACACTATCTAGTACATTTATTTTGCTAAAAGGAGTTCAAGATTAGCAGGTAAAGAATTCACATGGAAGCAGCAAAGGATAAATATTTAACATAAATAACTAAATACAGAGCTCTGTAGCAATACTTAATCATGCAATCCAAGCTACTGCAGATCATGTTATGAATCAGAAATTCTGAGGTTTGTCTATAAACCCCTTGTTTCTTTTATAAAAGTGATGTACAAATAAAACTCTTAATATTCATTCAATAATTCAAAATAGCTATTAAGACTGAGATCCTGATTCTTCATATTTATTTATACAAGCCAGAACTTCTTTTTTCTCACTTAAAGGACAAAAAGCCACACTTATCATGCTGTATGCATGTGTGAACCTGTCATGCAGTAATTCTCCAAAACTATTACATGCTGTCCAGTTAAAGAAGTTCAGGATAAAGAAATGAAATCAGGCTGTTTCAAAACATCATCTTCATCCTAGATATGATTTTCTCCATACCTCTCCCCTCACACAGAGGTATCCAAATTCTTTGTAATTGTGGTGACAGGCAGGAAATAGAACTGACTTGTCACTTGCTTTGCATAAGCTGGTTGATGAGTCAGCTTTATATATGTGTTTATATCCTACAGGACAGCATGTCACTTAGACTGAATGGATGCAGATATGCCTATCAAAAGCACTCATATACTTCTAGTGTTGTAAAGGCTTTTATTACAGTTTGATCTTAATTAAAATGTGTTATTAAAAAACAGACACAAATATTCTCTCAGTGCTAGCTTCTATAAAATGTTGCATCAACTATTCTAAAAACAAACACAGACCATGTGTGTCATGACATCATATTAGTCATTTAGTGATTTCAGGCTACTGGAACAACAAGAAAGAAAGAAAGATTTTATATCTTTTTTTTCTTGCTAGGTTTACATGTACTGTGAAGAAAAACTAATGATTTATTCCATCCCTGTAGATCGTCTTAATTCAGCAAAACATCTATGTGTAACTAACTTCAAACCCACGCTTCATCCCACTGATTTCAGTTGAATCTTAGTATTGTAATAAATGTTAATGTGAAGTACAATTGGACGTTATGGGTTGACACTCTACATGAAAGAAAGGCAGGCAGATGAGGTGTTTAAACGAGATAGCAGGAGATAAGTAGTACTGGAGACCTAGATATCAAGCTGCCCTAACCATTACTTACACAATTTCTAGGCATATCACCTTATCATACATTTACTTCTATACAGTGCAATGCAGTATTATACAAAGACTCCTGAACTATACCTATATGACACAGGTGTAGTACAGAAAACACAGTAAGTGAGGCTAATTACCTCAGACAGTCCACTGCCCCAACACAGCTATGGTCCTTTTTGCATGGCACCACCTGAGGTGTCTCTGCTACACTCCACAACAAGCCACACAGACTTATCTTTTGCCTCTACCTGTTTTTGTATAAAGTCTAAACCAAAGCCAGTTTTAATTGAACTTTTCATATTACAAGACTTTAATTAATTAATGCTTTGTTGCTGGAAAATTCTCAAGAGAGCCAACGTCACAGAAGGATGAAGCAGTATTTCATAATCAGGTTCCAGCTCTAACACAATCAATATGCATGTTGTGGGTGTCATTTAATGTGACATTGTATTAAGAAGCATGGATTAACAAGCTAAATCCCTTCCTTCCCCTTATTAGTGCTGCCCAATGAACCATGTGCCTGCACAATCATGTGAAAAGCGTGTGGCTTTTGTCTTTGCAGTACCCATCCCTCCTTCCCATCCAGCTCAGAGTAGTAACCCTGATTAAGCACAACGGTCATCACTGAAAATTCAGTATTACCAGATCATTTAATTTTTATGTTAAAGGTGGAAATTATAGTATCAAACATCTCACACATGTATTAGTTCCAGACAAAATATAACCATTTATAAACCGTTTTTCTTACAATTAAGTTAGTTTACTGCCCTCACATTAAATATTTGTGAAGTCTTTCTCTGAAATAAATAAATTTTTTCTAAAAGATTAGCTATTTCTGTGACTAATTCCTAAATCCCAAGACTTAATTTAGACATAAACATCAAACTTAAGGAGTACTTTGCCAGACTGAGAATGAATTAATTGATAGCTTTACATGTTTTTTAAAATGTTTTCAAAACTGCTGGAATGAATGGTATTGAGTGTATAAAACCAAGATATTAGCTTTCAAAAATAAATTCCACTAAACTCTACTATATTTACAAAGTCACAGAATAAAAAAAATTACAACAAATATTTTTGTTTCTTTAGATCTCATGTGAATGAGAGGACAATGTATTCTGCTTACAAGGTGAGGAAAAGCTGCCTCGTACTTAGCACTGTTTGATATGTAAACAGGAATAAGATAAAGACAAAGCAAAACAGTTGACATCAGTGAAGTAAATGGCACTTACAGAACATGATAATAACTTCTGGCTTTTGTCTCTGAAGGAAAATGGGCATATTTTAATGCCTTTTTTCTTTTGTCTCCAGCTTTTAAGAGTATTCTAATCTGAACAAATTTTACATCCTTTGAACCATGTTGCACAGTAGCACTGAGCTGGAATTACTGCTAACCATTTCAGTGCACAGACTTCTGCTCATAACTAGTATAATAAAGCACCAAAATCGGCATTTCAAAAATAGGAACAACTTTGTTAATGTCAAGAGGTAAAGTATCGGCATAATATTAATAAACTAAGCACTGCAAACAGATATGGTGATAGCCAGAAGACAGCTCTTATTTTTATTTTTCTAAACTAAGAATGTCACATGTTAAAATATGCCTTTTGTAAACCGGTTTCAGCACCAAAAGTTTATATTAGCCTGTGTGTTGCTCGGTAAATCGTTTTGCCTTGACAGTTTCAAAAGAAAAGTATTTCAAATAGTTCTGTAAGTGTACCTGTACTATGAATTACATAATTTTTTAAAGACAGTGGATATACTCAAAAGGACAATGAAGAAATACAGTTTGGTCTTTATTCTCAAAATACCAAATGTCTTTAGGCTACACTCAGATATATTTTCTTTCTTTTTTTTTTTTTTTTTTTTGTGGGTTGTTTTTTTTTTTGTGGTTTTTGTTTTAATAGTATTGATATTCCTGTGGAACAGGTTTAAATCAGAAGCTCAAGCCCTTTGTTCCTAAAATTACAGAAAAATGTAAATCTAGAATAATTCCATTAAAGAAAAAAATTGAATGCACAACAGGAGTAACTTAAAAAAGAAGTTTTTACACCTCTGGTGACATTAAAAGAAATAATAAAGGCAGTATGCCTTGCAGTAGTGCTTCTCTGACTAATATAATTTAGTATTTTATAGGATAGAATTACTCAGGAGATCATAATTCTGTGAATTATCACTTCACAAGCATAATTTTGATGTTGCACATACATTAAATAAGGAGCATAATGATGATGAAGATGACTATTAAAAAGTAGCAAATATTGAGCATTGCTGAACATGTAAAAGAAAACAGTCAGTCTGTGCAAGTCCAAACCGGTCCAACCCATGTCCTGAAACGCTTCTGAAATTGTGTTTGAACTTTGCTCCTACAACCAAGAGTAATTTTGTATTCCTGTGTTCAGACTTACTTTGGCATTAGTTACCAGGTAGATGTCATTAAGTTTATGAGCCTCAAGGCATTTCTCCACCAGCATTTGCTACTTTAAAATGCTGATTCATTAAATACAGCTTACCTAGTTAAGAGCCACAGTATCAGATGTAAACTTTAAAAAGTGCTTTGAGTACCTGCTTATAACTTTCACAAGTATCCTTTTAAAATGTTGACAATATACTTCAAAATTATTTCATATAACTGCTGATTGTAGTTCATGGATCAGTTTCAGATCAGCTGACTTACAAGAATTCCTCCTCTCCCCAAATACACAGGTATGACCATATGTATTCTGGTATGTATACAATACAAGTAATTCTGAACAGTAAGATCCCTTTAAAGCACTTTAGGTTAAGGCCCCTCAAATCACTAGTCACTCTACTGACTTTTTAAATACTGGGAAATACACATTATTTGCACAAGAATGAGACATTTGGAAGAAGGATTAATATTGTTGTTTAATTAATCAATAAAAATTATTTGCCTATCATGGGCTAGGAAAGTCTCAGACAATACATGAATATGAGTTAGCGCAGTATCTAACTTTACCCACTTGTTCTACAAAGCAAGAATATTCTCCTTTAGATGTTAAATGGAGTAAATATGTATGCATTTATGTATGTTATCTATTTAGCAATCAACTGTCCACAATCATCACCAGCCATCCCCTTAACATAAGCAGAGGGTTCTACTTTTTGCACAGCCAGCAAGCCATGCAGCGCTGAACACAGGGTTCAGCTACGGAGAATTCGTGGCTGCTCTCCCACGCTCAGCAAGACGTGCCTTGCTTCCCCCTGCCCCAGGACCCATTTCTGTCCCAGGTGTGATCCAGGACTGCCAAAAATGGGAACAGGATGGGTGTGTGTGTGTGTGTTCCTCTCAGCCCTCCCAGTAAAATCATGCCAGATGAAAGCTCACAAATTCACAAATAAACTACTTCTGATATTAAATCTCCCATGGAGTCTTCCATTACCTCTCATAAAACAGAAAGTACTAGACCCATAAGCTGTATCCTCAGCAAACCTGAAATAAACTTTACAGGTTGTACATTGAGAACTTGATTGAAGGGCTACATCTAAGTAGGTTGCTTATGTGCTGAAGTTACACTGACTTTCCACTGTGTAAAAGGAACTTGCCTTCCTAAAGCAAGAGAATTTGCAGATTTACTTCAGCTCTTTCATGGTTTGTGCATCCAAATAGGACAAAGAGACTCCCTGTTGAGTCTTATTTCTAAAATCCATGCTGTTTACACACAAGGATTTGCAGTTTGTGCAAGTTAGTTCTGTAGGCAAGCTAGGCCTGTATCCAAATACTTTGTTTTCTAAATGAAATGAAATGAAATTAAATAAAATAAAATAAAATGAACACACAAGAAAGTTGATAGCAGAATAAATTATGCCTCAGAGTAGCCCATTTTTTCCCCCTAAGAGACATGGGATGCTGGAATGGGAAGACATTAGAGAGGATTTGAATTACATGTTTAAAACACAGGCTCTAGAATAAACTACAGAACCATAGAACTTAATAAGATATTCCCATTTGTTCCAGTTTGACTTAAGGACCAACCTAACTCCATAACATAGTCACTGAAGTTAAATTCTGCATGGCACATTTTTTATCAGATGCTGCTCCATTCCTCTTAATTACTACCTGATTGAGGAGTCCTGTTTAAACAGGGGGCTAGGTCTGGACATATGGCAAATATACATAATGGAGGTGAAAATATACTGGAAAGCAATCACTGAGAGTATGATGGAAATGGGGAAAGGACAGCAGGTACAAGGAAGTAGATGCATCTCTGTTAGTGAATCTGATATATCTAGCTGCACCTGAAACCAAAGACATGACATACAGAAGCAAACACAAAGAAAAACTCAGAAATATTAGGATAAAAATATACAATCTCTAGCAGTAGCAGTTTTAACCCATCTGGATTTGGGACAAGAAAGTGACAGAAAATGAAGTCCAAGAGAACAATGATTTCAAGAGGAAAACATATTCAAAGAAGGGTCATATAGACTTTTTCTTTGTTTTATTCATTACTGGAAAATTTTAATAACATGGGACAGTCTCCAATTGTTTTCCAATGAATTATTCCACTAAATAAATTATTTTCCTATTTAATAGCCACAGATTTTATTTTACAAGAGATTAGCACTGTTCTTAGTCTTTGTAATCCTCATCTTGAGTGAAAAAACAGATCACAAAACTGACATCAACGTGCCAGTGTCAAAATAAATATTACAGTTACTGCGTATGTTTAATAATAAGCTGCAATACCAGCTTGGTAAACTGATTTCTACTCATTTAATGATTTGGTTATGTTAAAATTGCATGAAGATTAAAGCAGAAATTAGAAGGTGCCAGTATTTGTAATAAGCCATAAAATACACTTATCTGTAATTATGGTTACAAATGCGGCTTGGTTATCAAATGGTATTTCTACATTGTTGCAGTGCATTTTTTCATCATTTTAGTCAGCAAAAAAATCTACTAAGTTTTTTCTTATTTAAGAGGACTTTCTTGATATTCATAGTTCTTTGTGCAAAGTGGATTTGTTCTAACAATTTTTTTTCATGCATATTACTACTATTCAAGAAATCTTAAAACTTCAAATCAGATAAGAAGAAGCCATATTAGCATAGATGGGTCACAGAAGAAAATCTTAGAATCATAAAATCATTTAGGTTGGAAAAGACCTTTAAGATCATCGAGTCCAAAATGGCATGTTAGGAAGCACAGAACCTCAAAGATGTTTCTTCCTTGAAACACTGAACTACTCCCATTCAGCTCTCCCCAGTGTGTCTCTTTGTCTTATCCAGAGTGCTGTTTCCATAGACCTGATAAAAATACCGCTTTTCCTGGTTAGATAAGCTAATATATGTGTGAAAATCATTACACATCCCCAACCCCCCTGTTCTACTTTACATCTGTTGGCTGCCAATCAAAGGTGACTTGAAACTTTTGAAACCTATTTTTGTTTACTTTTGATATCAACCACTGAGTACATCAAGTTTCATATGATTTATGTTGTACTGTACTAAGCTGCAGCAATAACACTTTGTGCCGTGATTCCAAGAGGTGTCATAAACTAACTGAAGATAAACAAGACCTATACATAGGATAAAGAAGTTCCAAAGATCATCTGGGTGATGGGTGAATTGGTTCAAGATATTCCTGCACCATTCTGTCCTGCATTATATTGCATAAATTAATTTTAGAAGCCAGAGTGATGGAGTTGCCAATTTTAGGAGCTGTATAAAATTGAGATGCTAACATGTTCTGGTCATTAGCACTCAATTAGCATATTCAGAACGCTTTGGTTGCTTACTTGTAGCCTTTAGACAAAACTCAGTTTGGGCAGTTATATTTTAACTAAAAAAAATCTGTGTACAAATCCAGCAGGCATCAAAGGAACCTGTGAATGCTACTAACCTGGCACAATCAAGTTAACTCAGTGAAGAGGTCATTTTGGGTTATGATTAATGACAGAATTATGGGGAAAAAACTGTGCTACACTTTGGGCTGACCTTGCCCGACTTTCCCAGAGAGAGCTGGCTGCAGTAACTGCAAAGTTACTCCAGTGCAGTGAAAAATTCAAGCCAGCTCAGGGAGTTCAAACAACTGTGACAGGTATCGTCTCTCTTAGATCTAATGTTAAGTTGAGATGAGCTGGGTTCAATGACTGGGGATTCTGTATGCCAGTAACAATTTCCTAAATGACCCGTTCCTGACTGGAAATTCATCTACAGTATTTGTATCAGGATGATTCTAAGAGTGACTTCTGAAATATAAATTGCAGAACTGTATTACCACTCTAGATTCATGCAACGTAATAGCTAAGTGGTTTCAGGAGCTGAATCCACTGAATCTCCCCCCACATACGAGACGATTAGCATCCTAGTAAAATGCAGAGACATATTTTGTACTTAAACTAAAAGCCAAATGAGCTCCTCTACCATTTTTATAAGAGAGTAATCACATCTACTTTTAAGCTAGGGTTTCTACGGCAATTTTATCCCTTGGAGCTACATCCGTTTTCAGTCTGACGTGAAATACTGGTGGGCTGTCTAAACAGTCAGCACTTAATTTCTTCAACAGAGGACAACCAAATTTAACCTCAATATATATTTAAGTTTCACGGATCTCTGGAGATTTCTTTTTTCTAAAAAAGGTTTAACTTGGCCCAGAAACTTTAAGGTGTTTTAAGACACTCATCAACAGAATTCATTAAAAATTGGGAAGTAATCTGGTTCATGGTTTTGGGGTGGTTTTTTTTGCATTTTCTTTCACTATTTTGAGCATTTTTTTTCCAAACAATGTTTTATTGTATGTTTAGTTTTCCATTAAAATGAAGACAGATTTATGTTCTGTCTTCAACAGACTCTGTAGATCCCAGTGCTTTTAATTTCCAGGTTTATTTTCTTCTTTTGGATTAAACAGGTTTCATTTCACTTTTTTCCTGCCTCCTACTCTTTATCTTTCATGCCACAGACAGATCATTCTCCTTGTGGTTTTTGCATGTATTTCCATATCATGCTTACCCCGAAGGAGACAAGAAAGACAAAGCCTCTCTCAATCAAAGAAATAGCAAATGGTATTATGCCAAGTCAAATGAAGTAAATACAAGTTTGTGAATTAAAACTAAACATGCAGAAGTAAGCTGACTAGAGCTATAAAAAGGCAAAAGTCATAGTGGTTTTATATGGTCTGATGTTATTTTTTCTGTTCTGGACTGCTCACTGGCATCAAGAAAATGTAAAATACCACAGACGTGCGTGAGTTCCTTTAGGACAATACAGAAATACAAGGAGGAGTGCCCTGGCTCTACTGTACCACTTTAAACATACAATTTATCTCTGAAAAAAACATCTAATTTGTTCATTTACATGTATTTAGTTCTACACCTTTGGCTTTTAGAATTATGATGGAGAGAAAAACAGTTGTTGAAAAGAGAGGTAATTGTAATGAATTATTTCTTTACCTCTGAGAGTCTGCCAATGGAGTGCTGTACAGCCTCTGCTGCTATTCAATCAATATGTATGAAGAATAATACAATGAAGAGGGGATTGTTAACATCACATAAAAAAAATACCCAGAGGAATATCAGTTTCAAATTTACACTCTCAAACAAAGCAGAATTTCTAAAGCATTTATTCTGAAAGCCAGCCAAATAACAAGTCCACTTGGGACCTAAGACAAAGACACTGAGCTACATCTCAGACTTATTTTACTACCTTTACTTTGTTAAATAAAAAATATTCTTGGATTTCATGTAAATTAATGATTATTAAGCATCATTGGAGCTATACATTCTTAAAGCATCCTTTGGGTATAAAGCAGCAATGTCAAAAGCAGCTAATGTCAAAACTGGAATAAATAAATTAAACATCAAAATCCAAAGCTAAGGTACCTCTGTTTTCAAGTAGAAAAATACTGTTTTGGATACCTTGACATGTAATTAGAATGCAAGTGTGCAGGCAGGTATGTAACTAACCTAGAATTTAAAAGAACTACTCAAAACAACTGCATGGTCAGATACTCAAACCAAAACTTTTTATGAAATAAAATTAACATAGAGGTATACCTTGTGCATGAGGTGTAAGTATCTGCAAATATAAAACCAGCCATTTAATTTGCAAAATAAAGCAGATGACACAGAAGAGAATTTCAGTTTTGTTTTGAAAACCTAAGCTGTGATCCTGATTATATCTTCTGCAATTGCAATGCTAACCTCCTAGTAATGTATCTTGTAGGACACAACTATCCACAAGTATCTCACAGAAGGAGGAGTTTTAAGGAAGACAAAATGTAGTCAATTTTCAGAAAGATACTGTATAATATTAACTTTAACACTGACACTATTAGCTATTTTCTAGAATATTAAGGTGCACAGTGATAGTCTTAGGGAGGAAGTTTTAGCTTACATGGTCTGTTCAACATACCTGCCCTGTTAAAAAACAATGAAAAATTTCTTAGCTTCTGTACACTAATAGACTACTCAGGGTTCCATCATATTTTCATTAAAATATAAGAGTCTAAGCCTAAAGTCTAAGCCTTAAAAGCTTAGCTGAACGAAGTGAAATACATGGGTAAGAAAAATGAGATTAATTAGACCACAGGGTAACACTTTAAAAAGTCAATATTGGATGCAAAAAGAACCTCAAACCTAGTTATACTTTTTTGTCTTTTTCTCTCTCAGATATATCTGAAAACATGTATTGTAAAATGTTACATTAGAATGAGATAAAATCAGTTGTTATTAATCAATATAACTTTAAACCATGAAGATGTATCTCAATGCAATATATAATATATTTTCTGGTGTCCTTACTCAACAAAGCTGCATTAGTCATCATTATTACTATCCAGCATAACAAATCAGACACATCAGCCATGTACTGGTGTTGCATCTCAACTCTTCCTTCTTTGAAGTGTAAAGAACAACACTGATGTTTGAAGATTGTGGTCCAAGAGATTAATGAAGCCTGAATTTCAAAGAAAGAATAGGACAAGAAAAAGAGAGCTAAAGGGGGGGAAAAAGTTCCTTTTGGTTCAATTCCTGTTCATTTCTGGGCAGGAAAAAGAACAAAACAAGTTGAATAATCTCATGAACCCTATTTACTCAGAAAACCTGCATGAAAGAGGAAGATAAATGAAAATTGAAGAAAGTAGGATTACTGGAGTAAAAGTGTTACCAGTTGAAATAAAAGGTAAGTGGAGGCTGAAGTTGTAAGAAGGCAGGGAAAAATACATGAAAGAGAACAATGTGAAAGCGCATTTTGCTGGAATATGCATATGTTACACATGCAGTAAAGAAGGTTCAACTTTAAAAAGAAACTCAGTAAAAAAATTCAGATATCAGTAAATGCAGGGTAAACAGGAAAAGAATAGATGGTGTGCAGCAAAAGTAAACAAAGCAAATCAAAACAGAAAAAAAAGTGAAAGACAACAGACAAAATTTAGACAATTCTTTTGATGTTGAAATTATTTCAGGTTACATAGATACAGAACTCACTGAAGCAAGTTCAAACCTGCTCCAGAATCTCAAATATATCTGCTTCTCCTCTCTCCATTACCTTCCTAATAACTAGCTGGTGTAATTTAGCTGTCAGATCTCACTGGAATTTAAGTAAATGGAATTACCTCATTCCATGTGGAATCTACAGATCTTGTCCTTAAAATAGTACTATTGGTTGTGAATCAGATTTTCATAGTAGTATTGTTTGAGGATGACCAAGAAACAAACGTTCACAGTTGAAGCTTTTCACTAAACAGCTGAAATATAAGTAAATCATGTCAGGAAGATGTAAACTGATGGAAGTGTATAATTTTTTGTTTGTTTGTTTGCTACCATGTAGTTTTAAAAAAACCAAAACCAAATCTAAACTACCTTCACTTTTACTTAGAGCTTCACCAATCCGTATTCCCTTATTGTACTGAAACAATTTCCAGCAAAATTAACTGAGAATTAATTCCCTCAGTTTTTGAAATCTGTGTTTGAAATTGCATCTTCATATTACCTCATTTAGAAAGTTTTTAAAGCGTGCTTGAAAAGTCTTTATATCCCAATGGTCCTTTGCTGTCTAGGCATGCTAATATACATAGTTTGCACTACATGTATTACTGCATTATCCTTTAAGTGTTAAAGTATTTAAAATGCAAGCTTTTTGGAGAAAAGCTATGTGCTGCATGAAGTCAGGTTAGGAGAGGAAAATCTGCACAGTACCAAAAAAACACATATTTACTTGTTCAACCAGAACTTGAATGTTTGTTTCCAATTTAAGAGACCTTTGGAAGAGAAGAGAAGACATGGAAGAAGCAGAGAAATGGGGAAAAAAGGTTGAGTATACATAAATTCAGTATGTCTATATATGTTCATGCACACACAAATTCAAGGTATATTACTTTGAGGCACCTGAAATATAAGAAAGTAAAGAAAATACATGTTGTCTTTGAACCTCTAAGATATTTTTTAAATTTCAAAATTAGTCCAGACAATGTATCACAAAACCTTATTTCACAATGATCTAAGCTTTACCTCTAAACCCCTCAACTGTTATGCATTTTTTTTTTTTTTTTTTTTTTTTTGGGGGGGGAGGGGGGCGGGGCGGGAAGATAATTCTATTTTATTAAATATGAAATTGAATTCAGCTTGGATACCCAAAGATAAACAACTTTTCTTAGAGCGCACCAGCATTACTTTTGGCAAAGTAAATATTTTTCTAAATAATTCAATACAATAACTTGAAAATTAACTTCTTACTCAGTATTCATTACAAAAGACATATGTGGGAATAGGATAACAGCAAGCTGATAAATTTCAGACACTCCCTTTGAGAATCACACAAACATAGTCATCCAGACTTTAAAGTTCCTTATCCTCTGTAAAATATCAAGTGCACTTCTAATTTTTGAAGGTCTCAGTTCATTGCTTAGTAAGGTGCTCAATGTCAAGTACAGGAAAATGAACATAAAGAAAGTAGAAAAGAGTGGTAAGGTATCTGTGCGATTTAATGCAAAGTAAAAATTATGTTGGGAAAGGAAAAATAAGTGGGAGACTGGTTCATATTTTTCCTCTTCTTCACTCACATCTTTACTAAGAACTAAATGCCAAAAGATCCATGGCAAAAAAACGTAGGGGTGACAGATAAGCCACAAAACATTAGCTTAAAACTTTCCCCAAGAGATACCATCTATTAAAAGTGTTAATCAAGTACAAGTTTACAGGCAGTATGCTAAAGAAACATACATATTGTAGAGAATATACATATGCAAAGGAGAGAAATTAATGGAGAACCTTGAATATTTAGCTGTTTATTGATAACATGGGAAAATATTAGATATTCTTTAATTCTTATCAAAAATTAATGAGGATCTTCTATGTTTCTGCAGGTTCCTTGAATGTCCTCTGCACCTCTCAAGAGTTTAGCTGCCTGGGCTGTGCACGAAGCTCTGCTGGGCACCGCTTCACCCCAGGAGCAACTTTTGAGCTCAGGCGCTGGGCCCTGGTGCTGGCCGAGCTGGGGCCAGCCATGCCTGTGCCCAGCCACCGAGCTCCTGTCTCCCGTGGCGTGGGCCAGCATGCCAGCCTGGCCTCAGCCTGCCCCGGTTCCCATGGCCCTTCCCAGCCCTCCAGGGCTGTGTCTCACCCCAGTGACCATCTCTGGACATCCCTAGACCTCCTGGATGCTGCAGGGATGTGCCAGGAGGAGGGTGAGGACGCTGCGTGCCTCCCTCCTCCAGCCTCCATCTCCTGCTTCCCGACTCCCCTGCCCGCATGGGGCAGCACCTGCTCCACGTTCTCTCGCCATTACTCAAAATTGCCTAAATTCTGGAAATGGTACTGGAAACTCAGAGTTCTAAGCAGACCTAGCAAAACTGTCGCTAGCATTCGAGAATGATTTCGAGGTTTGAAAGTCTCACCCAGTATGATTTCACCTAGTTCTGTGCAAACAGGGAACGGGTTTCAGCCAAGAAGTGTTAGGAGGGCTTGGCCCTCATGGCCTTTCAGCTACAGGGATAGTAAGCCTAACATCTCCTGTCACAGCCTTTCTCTCCTCCTGTGCCTACACCTCCCACAACAGAAAAGTGAAACACAGCTGAGGAATCTCTGGGTCTGGTCTTTACCTTCCTCCTAAATTTAAATACAATGAATGACACTTCCCTGGTTGCCTGGAGCTTTAGTCTGGCAACAGGATTTTAAAACAAAGTTGATCCTCAACAGTGAAGTTCATGGAGCCTCAATACTAGACTTTATTGGATTGACACTGAGAATTTTGGTACAACTAATTTATGCTGAGTTTCAGCACACAAAGTCTAAGGGCAGTTTGATAAAGTGATATAACTTGGCACGTCATATAGAAACTATTATTACAGCAGGACTACCATCTGTGGGAAGATCTGATATAAGTCTTCCAGATCTAGTTATTTCATTCACAGTATTTAGATTGAATCAATTTTTTAAGACAAGTCTAACACTTCTTTGGATTTTCCTCTAGTCATCAGACACAGGTATCAGCAACAGGCGATTTGTGAAGTAAAGGGATCAAAACAGTAGTCTGTAACCACCTCTGTGAACTTTCACAGATGCATCTGGGCTTTATGGGGGTACTGAAAGTTTAAATCAAAGTGAATGTGCATGAGGAAAAGAGTGATCTATTAGGCTTGTATATACAAGGAAAGAGCATGGAATGTGAGAGGACTGGAACATCCCGAAAATGTCTGTTTTTCAAATTATGTGGGACTAATTAACCCCCCACTAACTTTTCTCTATGAATTTACCTTGTACCATTAGACTGCTACAGCTGTATTTGTAGACAAATGGCACAGGTATAGAAAACTGTTAGATTATTTTCAAGATTTATATTTCTTTCTGTTGCATTTTAAATGAGAAAATAATCAAATGTTTGGAAAGAAAAATGGCATCCAAATGTGAAAGGAAAGAAAAAGAGAGGGCATGGAAACATGCAACATCTTCCTGGCTTTATACCTGTAACAGTTAGAAAACAAAGAGGCTGCCTCTTAAATTGGTTGAATTGGGGAGAGTTGTGGTAACTCGCCACTCACACAGTCTTGAAAATTCTCATCCTGAGCTCTTTGTGAAGGAAAGGAAGAGTGGGAATCAAAATGGATGATACTAGAATAATCACCATTTCCCATATATTGTCATAGTGCTTGTTAGAAAAAAATGATGACTGGAAACACATAAAAAGTCAGACATAAGGCTTTGCACTTAATGCCTCTCAAAATTGTCTACTGGGATCTTTTCTATGCCATTCACTTTCCTGTACTGTAATTTTTAAGCCCATTTTGAAGACTGACCTTATAATTTACAGTGGGGAATGATTTCCTCAGTGATCAAGCAAAGGGGTTCTGAAGAGTTTAGACTTCAATGAGAAATTCAATCACTTCACTAAAATTACTACTTTGTACATGAAATTAATGGAAAGTTTTCTTATTGACAGTGAAGAGGGCATCTGCACTGAAAAACTGTAAAAGAAGATCCAGCAGTTCTGTGAACATCTGATCTACAGCTATTGTTGCAGAAGAGTTTCAATGCTTTTTAAGGGGTGGCAGAAACAGCACAGGCAGAGAAAGAGAGCACATACTGCAGTGCACATCATCGTTCTATGGGAGAAAGGAAAGTTTTACACATCTGAGAACAGCAGTCTGACAATGCAAACACAAAATGTACTCTCTGACCACAGCCCAGCTTCTGCATGAATGTGTATACTAACATTTTCCCCAGCTTGAAGCTGTTTAGTTTTACTTATACAGGTTATTTACAAGCACTATATTTTAACCTATAAATGTTGGGTGACAGAGATCTGACATTACAAGGGAGGACTAAAAAACATCTGTCAGAATCACCTTGCAGTACTGAAAGCACTGTATCAGTTTGCCTACGCTACCAAAAGTCGCAACAATACAATCAATTAAGAGAACTAGCAACCTTGTTTAAACTCAAAACGGTGACATCAGGTTTAACAGATGCCAAACCCACCACCATTTCTGAAACCATTTTCTACAGTTAAGTAGCCTTAAGCTATATTTCTAATATACATACCTAGCTGTAATGACATGACTTTTAATGATAGTATGTTTGAGTATCTTACATACATATATTACACATTCTTATATTGTTATAGATATACTGCAGCTTTACAATATCAATGCTAATATGAAGCGATTGGCCCAAAATAATAAAAGCAGGTCTTTCCAATTTTTTCTGTAAAAGTTTTTCCCACATTTTTTCTTTCCTGTCTTTCTGATATTCACCAGAGTTGAAGACCATTTACAAGCTGATCTATCACCATTGTCACCTCTCTTTACTCTCTGTTTCACTTTGTTTGCAAGATTCATCACTAAGGTAGTACCTACTGTAACTATGAGGCTAAACTTAATGTAGTAGAAAAGCTAGTACATCCTTTATTATGAGGCTAAATTTCAGATGCCAGAAAAGTGATGCTTACATTAATGGACTGTATCTGCACTCAGAAAAACAAAACAAAATAAAGCAAAGCAAAACAAAACAAAACAAACCCAAAATGTCAAGAGCATCAAGACCAAATTGAGACCATAACTTCAAATCTCTAACCTCTCTGTATTACACATCAACATTAAGATAAACAAAGTCCTCCAGTTCTTTTGAAACACACCAAGTTAATAGAAATTTTGGAAATTTCTGTCAAGGTTCTGCTAATAAAAATCAGCTTCTGAATGTAATGAACACATGGGAGTAGCTGTTGTCAATCAAAAAGCCTCGGCTTGCCCTTTCAAGACTCTTATTTCTGACATGCCTCCCCTGCTCAATCTTGAAAAATGATCTTACCTTTCAGGAATTGCTTCTGTCTTTATCCATCATGATCCATATGCAGATACGGTGGGACATGTATTCATTCACATCCTCCCTACACAGATTTAGATCGCTTGCTACTTTAAGATCCTAGTTGTGTATAGGTTCAATAGAAAGTGGCCAGCTATCTGTCTTCACACGTTGCCCTAGCAGTCATAATGGTTGCCAGAACATACATTTCAGTTTCTGAGCTCAAGCTCCCTCTCAGGACTACACCAAACACCACAGAATTACAACCTAACAACTCCCCCTACACATTGGGGTGAAACCCCAGCCTTACTGAAACTCAGTGACTCCAAAGGGGAGGGATTTCCCCTTTTAGTTATTTACATTAACTCTTAATCCAGGATTATATACTGCTTAATACCTGGACTGCCTCTCACCTTTTACAGCACCAGGTCTAACAATAACCACTATTGACAATACTACTTTGATTGTTTAAGGCACTTTGTTCTAAAATGAGAATAAAAGGACAATTCCATGCCTCATTTCTCCTATTGCAATGATTTAAGCAAACAGTGCAAAAATAGGGTTATCGTGTGATCTTAACAGCCATAATTCACTAAGGTTGTTCAATCTTCTACATAAAGGTGCAATATTAAACAACACAAAGAGGAATTGAAAACTTATAAAAACCCCCAGGTGGACATAAACTACATATAGTTTCAAAAGGGCTGCTATCTAATTAATTTTACTATTACACTTGCTTAAAGAAAACATGAAAAATTCACTTATTGATGTTACCAGAATATATGATCTCATTAAAATTTGACTAAGCCAGAAATCATAAATTTAAAACATAGGACAAATCTTGCCTTCCTGATTCATGTATGAGTTTGATGCGGTAGAAATTCACCTCTAGTTTAACTCTCAACCAAGAAAGATCTAGCCCACTGAACTACTATATTCAGGAGTTTAAGGTAATAAATATTTGGCCCAAACTCTCTCTCAGTTATGCAAGATACAATCTACTCTATGTAGCCAAAGCAAAGCTTTATTGATAAAAGCAGCTTTATGCAAATATTTCGCTGTAAATTACTTCTAAAGCTTTGGCACTGCAATGTTCAGACATCTGTTTAGGAATAGTATTTTGTTCTTTTTGGATGCTTATCAGATATCTTATCAGATAAAGCTTTGTTTATGTGAATCTAATTATTCAGGCTTTTGCTAAGTTCTTTCCTGTTGGAGCTTCTTGCAAAGTAACTTCAAACTGTTTCATTTTCTGAATAAACTGAGTGATTCCAAACAACTTTTGCTAGAAGAGGAATAAATTAATTATTGGTAGCTCAGAAACCTTTCGGTCTTCAAAGACTTCAAAGGATTTAAAAAATAGAACTTAACTCTTCCCATCCCCACCTTTGAAGTTGGACATTTTTAGTAAAGCAACTCAACCTCAGGTTTCTTCAGAGCTAATGCATTACACTATTCTGTATAATAACAGAAGTGCTAACAGCTTAAAACATTACCAAACAACAGTAGTCTGAACACTTGTGTTTAAGAAAAAATCAGAATCAAGTAAGTTTTTTTCTGCAAAAATTAATGTGGTATCTTTCTATTCACAGGTCCCAAACGTAGGACTACTACTTTATTCAAGTACTAGCCAGAATGGACAATAGAAAAGTTGAGAGAAAAATCCATGGGAAAAAGACTTAGAAATTAAAAACTCAAACCACTCATTTTGCATTATTTTAATTACTATTCATCTTTTTACAATTACTCACTATACTCATTATAAATTTAGTTTGTTTAAGAGATCATTAATGCCAAACAAGCTTCTCTCATTTCAGTGACATTTCTTACGAAAGGCTGAAGAAAGCAAGCCAAATGATCTAAAACAATAATATGTTTTAATTCCAAAATAATCCAAATTACTAAATTTTGAGATAGCCCCAACATTTCCTGAAAACAAACAAACAAACAAACAACAACCCAATACTTACAGTTATATTAAACATTTGGAGTGTATTTAGCCTTAGACATACCACATTTAGATGTTTATATACAGCTCTTCATGTTTATGCCCTTACTGTTAAAGGGGATGTAGTTAGCACAGTTTATGAAGGCACAAACGTGGTTCAGTTCACCCCAAAGCACACATCTACATGTAACTGTACAGAGTTGAGAAGAGACTCAAGCTCCTTTGATTGCAAATGAGAGTCAAGACAACCAGCTTAGGTGGACACACACACAAAGACCTAATTTTAGGTGTTGGATGTTGAATCCTATCCTTGGTTTCAAAGCAGCGAAAGCTTTGTTTCTGTTTTTCATAATAATATGAAGTAAAGTAATTATCAAAATAAAAATAGAAATATCAGTTACATATAGTGACATTTCATCAAAATCGACATATTCCATAAGAAAGCTCTAATTTTAATGAAACCATTTTTCTTGAAGACAAAACATTTCATCAGGGGAGAGGGGGGAAGAACAGACTTACAGTCCACAGAAAATGGAAAAATAACTAAGAATTTTCCTTCCTTTTTGTCCTTTAAGGCAATAATCCTAATGGATCTAATACTCTGATTTTGTTAAGAGAGTGTACTTGTACTCAAGAATTAAATCCTCAAGAAAAGGTACTCAATAATAAATCATTTCAGAGTCATTGAAAACTTAGGACACAAATGTTAACTATTGATGGAAGTATCTCAAATAAAAATAATAAAAATATTAATACTAAATATAAAGTTGTTATCCTACCTGTGTGCAGACAAATTACTGAGGTACAGGGTGTATTTTTCTTCAGCAGACAGCCCATCCATCATCAAGTAAAAAACATGAAAATTATTCTGCTTGAGTGGCTGCATAATGACACGAGACTTCTCCAACATGTATGTATAAATCCTAGCTGATTGAGAAACAAACAAATTCATCATTATATTGATTACTCTAAACATATTTTAAACCATTCACCATTGCAACAGTGAAGAATAAACAGTGTTTCTCATAAAACCGTCTACAGTGAGCATGTGAAAAATAATACCATACATTCTATCATGGTTTTCTACATAAATGACATGTAAAGCCCTAATTCCATTAGAATGAGTGGAGCAAAATCTCCCTTACTGTCTTACATTATCTTTAAAATTACTCACTTAATTTTAAAGATAATGATGTTGATTTGTACTCTGTTTTACTCATTTGAGGAACAAGTTGTCGTATTTGGCAAGACTTTCTAAAAGGCAAGTTATTAGTCAACTCACCAAAGTGTAGCCATCTGAGCACTGGCATCTATTGTTAACACCTTCTTAATGGAAAAAGGAAGACGCAAGAGATTCAAGACATCTTGGAAAAACTGCCCTTGGAACCATTTCCTGTTTCTCTGTTGAGAACACTTAAAGTAATAGTTTAGATTAACTACCTAACTTCTAGATGGCCTCTTCTAGATGGCTACAGAGACAAACCTGCAGAGCCAGTCATCAACCAGCTCACTAACCTGTGCCTGGGGAAAATGGGCATCTCAGGAGGGCTATGTTTAGTTGGTCAAAGGAGAAAACATGTGGGTCAGCACATCTGGGAAGAAGGTGAAGGAGGATGAACCTGACTGCCATTTGCCTACAGAAATGCTGATTACAGGATCATACATAATCTCAGGCCCACTAGGATTCTGGAAGAGGCAAAGCACAGAAGCAAAGGAAATATTCGATCCTCAGATCCATTCACCTGCTCCACCAGACTACAGGCATTTTAGAGGCATATGTGAAGAGGCAGAAGGAGATTCATCATTTTGGGCAGATTATTCTTCAGCCTTCCGCTAAGTGTACATCACCGTGCAGTTCCACATGCAGCAGGCTAAAGGGAACATGGGAATGCCTAACTGCAGTCAGAGATCAGGGCCCTCCTTGTGAGCGGGGACCTGATTCCAGTTCCCACTTACCCCACTGTTCGTATACTTTATCTCATTATTGCTTAATTACTCTCTGTGGTGCAAAGACCAGAAGCGTGTCCCTTCACACACAACTGAGCACCCCCACCACTAGGATGCAGTACATTCTGTTGCAGCTTTGTGTTTTTCAATCTTTGCAATATGGCAGAGCTTTCACAGGATCTTAGTGAGCTTCCTTACCCTGGAAAAGACTTGAGTTTAGAGGAGAAGGTGTGCTTCTTGGCAATGGGGGAGCTATATTTCTGAAACCTTGTAAGCAGAGGATATCAAACCATGGCTTCCCATAGCCTGAATGACAACCAACTCATCTAAGACTCATTTCTTTATGAACTGGAAGTAGTTCTTGAACATACAGTGATAAAAAATACTAGTACATGCATTCTGTAGCACAGTAAGTATTCTCTAAACACATACCATTTTTGAGCCACTTACGGTTTTTTAGATATTTCTATTTTTTTTTTTACTTTTTTGAAGCAAGCTGGGATTAAGCATAAAATAGCTCTGAGTTATTAAGTGAAGTCAAAACTGTTGCATTTCTAGGCATATTCAGAACCAAAACTTCAGATGTCTGAGACATCTGAAGTTTTAAGGCAGAGTGGGAGTTTGAAGACTTCTAAAGATGCAGATAGTTGAAACAGTATTTTCAGAATCAGTTTTGGGCTCGAAGATATTGCCCAATGCAATGCTGAGCAAAGTGATGCAGGTTAAATCCTGGGGTGTGACAGCCGGTATCAGAAGTACGGTTGTTGCATTAGCCTAACAGCTAGGCTAAAAGCCAGAATGTCATGCTCCTGTCACCCTGCAGCTGCTAATATCCACAGCAGCTCATTTGGAGATAGCTTGGTTATTGCTATACCATCTGTATTTGTCTGGTAATTATATTTCAAATTTAACCTAAGTATCTTCTTACCTTTCATAGAGCTCTAAGTTTCTGTCTATACTGTTAAAAAAAGCAAACCAGAAGTTAATTGAAGTTGTGTGCATGCATGAGGGGATGCAGCCTGTGCAAATATTGTTTGAAAGACGGTGTAGAGGGAAACAAAACCAGTGAATCTTGAACATACAGTTTTAAGAAAGTTCTCAGCAGTTAAGTGCTGTCCCTGAACTAAGTATAACTATGCACGATCTCCAAAAGCAGTACTCTGCACAGGCCAAACTATCCCAGGCACATACCAGTTAAGCAGTACGGAAGGTCACTGGTACACCACCCAGGGTCATCTGCCACCCTTTCTTTTATTTAACAGCACAGGCATGGCCTGACAAGTGCTGCCAACCAAAACTGTGCCTGGGATTCCAGCTACAGAAGAGACAGTAGGACTGACAGAGAAGAGTTGTACGGCTGACTTGCTGAACCAAGGAGATGTGATCTAGCCCACTTAATCATCCAACAAAAAGTGGAAGTGTATTCCTGCTTTTATGGAAACTATATTATGAGAAATTATGTATCAGCCATTTAGCTCTCTGTTGGTACACCACAGGAAAAAGGAACTGTGCTGGATATAGAAGAGCATGCTTGGGAAATCATTAAATTGGTAGCAGGATATGTTTCTGGCTCGAGAAACTTTGCAGCGCACTATACATTGGAGCAAGGCAGTCTTAATCTATCATGGCAGGACTGGCCCAGACACATGTTTTCATCAGAATCAATCATCACCTGGCTGCCACTCCTGCAGGATAAAACAGAATAGACAATCCTAGAGGATGATTTCCATCTTTTACTGTGCCTGTAACCTATTTCTCAGTAAAACTAACCCTACCATCAATTAATTCAAAAAGAGGCTATTACTAATCTTTAATCACACTTTTTTGTGTGCAATGATCTTCACTAAGGCTTTCATAACTATCACTCAGATGTTTGTAACATTCATTGATTAATAAAAGCAAGGAAAATGTTACAGGAGGTCATCTATCTGATTAATTAATACATTTAACTTTAATGACAAGTAACACCACTTATTTAGATGACACAAATTAATTCAGCCCTTTTCAGGTACTTCAAGTCACCCACTTTAATAAGGATAAATACAGTTCATCTCAGTAAGCATCTCCAGCAACGGGAAGAGCTGTTAAGCAAAGCAGAGCTTCTGGTCAGCAAGAATCAAATGCAGCACCATCTTAACGGAGCTAAATAACTCATAAAGAAAACTATCATAATAATATGCTCTTCTACAAAGTGAAGAATCTAAGAATTTAATCTACATGTGAAATAAGAGAGAATAATAGGGTTCTAGAGCAAATCCTGCCATTTTTATGCAATGTTAACTGTGCTTACAGGCATAAGGGAATTTGTACTTCTCTAACAGGTCACTTGACCTACTGAGCAGCTACAAAGTTAGCAAGAGGACTCTGTATTGAAAGTGTGGCCAGTGAAATCTTTCTTCCAGCAACGCATTCTTTGAAACTACATTGCTTTTTTTTCAAAAACCATGCTGTCCCAAACACAGTTATTGCTAAAGACATAATAACATTTGCAAGTTCAGAGCTGAAACACAGTACAAAAACACATCAGAGAGCTTAGCTGACTGCAGTCTGTCTTACTCCAAAAAAGGAAATTAATGTCTGAAACTTCTTAATTGACAAAAAAAGTTTGTAACACACATGAGCAAATATGCATTCTTCTTTTTACAAATCAAATTAGGTCCTTCCATTAAAGTGCAATCTAAAAAATCAGGCTGTGCTTTTCAAAAAGTGAAGACTGAGAAAAGCAGGGCCTGAAAAGCAAGGCAGGAATATCTGGAGAATATGTTTTTCAGGCTTGATTTTCTCTTCCTAAGCTTCTTTTTTAGTAATTTAAGAAAACTGACAGAAACATTACCTTTCATTTTAGGAATTGTGTCACTCACCTGAAAGACCTTTTACTTTCTCCCTTTCCAAATAAAAATAAATTTTACTTCTGGAAATAAATAAATAATCAGTCTCTTACTACTATGCAGTGGGTGTGAATCATCATCTATGAATGATCATGATATTTTGGCAGATCAGTCTTTGAGTTCTGTTAGGTATTAACTTATTTTAAAAACCTAATGAAATCACTGGTCTGTAGTTTATTCTGTTTGTTCTGATGTAAGACTTTTTGGCAGTTCTCGCTGCCTTATCCAGTTACAAAGAACAATGATGTAGTCTGGGTTATACCTTCTCCACTTGTTTGATTAGACTAAAGCAATGAAAGGTACCTGACCACAAAGGCACTTGGCACAGGAAAGCTCCCATTTGAACCCAACACTGCAGCACACTTAATCAGAAACAACAGTCAGAGAAGACACAGAAAACTTCTACAGATATCTGTACTGGCTTTAACAGAACCACACACAATAGCTCCATCCTTGTTTTCAAAACTTCATGACAAAGATGCAGTTTATAAGAAAGACCGAACCAAGCTTGCAGATGAAAATTATGGCGAATGTTTCTGTTCTTTAGGTGTATTGGACTTTCTGCTATAAGAATAAACCTTATGTGACAAAAGTCAGAGCATTTCCAGGGTCTAGCATAAAAGAACTTCAGCATGGGTAGAAAGCTGTCACAAACTCCACTAATGTCCACTCAGACTGCAAGGAATGCTACCCTGAGCTTACCTTCTGTAATAAAAATGTTCACATGTACTTTGCACACCTCTTCCTTAGTAAATTGTTCTGGATCTCCACCCTGAAGAACTATCCATTACAGAGTTCAAAAAACCTAACCCTTTGATGAAGGCAGTCTAGTGTCACTTGGATTTTTGTTTACAAACCAGACATATTTAGCCCAGTTTGTCTCAATGAGCTATAAAGTCATGTCTCAGCAGAATCAGGTGCTCTGAATATTTACATTTTTCACTCGTGTTTAAACAGTGCAAGACAGTAAATACTGCTGCAAATAGATCTTGCAAATAAATACAGAAAATCACTGGGTGGGATTTAAATCAGCCAAAGACAACATGCCTGCTTCTTTTCTCATTTATGTTTGTGTAAATCTGAGCAATTTCACTCAGAGGTGAAGCTTAGCAATAGCCTAGAAAAGGCAACATTTACAATGCAAATCAAACAGCACAAACAACTGCAGCTTTCAAAAATATAAAGAAAACACTTTTACTGTTGTACTAGGGCTTCTCACTCTTGACTGTAAATTAGAGAACTTTTGTCTACCTTCAATTTGGGAAGAGTAATTGATTCAATTCCTAGATATTCCCTACTGCCAGATATTCTCATTTAGTGCCTATGGTTTGAAGGTGATAAAACCAGAGCATTAGTGCACCAGAAAACTGACATGAGAGCCTGGTTAATTGATTCCATATTTATATTATTCACAGACAAGGGCTGTGAATTAAACTGGCAAGTCTGGGTAAAGCTGCTTCAAAACTCAAGTCCCTGCAATCTCAAGCAAGTCACCCAGAAACTGTGGGAACACATGGCCTCAAGGCTTCCATTCCTCACCTGAGGAACTGAATGATACAACCTCAGGTCAGAAGTACTGTGAAAATGAATCCATTTATGTTTCTGAAATGCTCGTACAGTGAAAAATGTTGATGAACAACATAGAAAGTCGACAGAAAGACTAGCATTCTCTTTTTAGAGCAGAATAAAATAACACAAGTCATACATGAATCAAGGGAAAACAAACTATTTAGTAGCAGATCGCTGAAGAAATATAGCCCATTCTCTGCACTGAATGAAGCTGGTGTGGGGTGGAAAATCAACAGCATTAAACTTGTATGTACAAGGCAACCCAAGAGTATCTCAGGCAACTTCAGTTCTGGCGTTCCCTAATGTTCATACACTTGACTTTTCAAATTAGTGTAATTTTCATCTATTTGCATTTGTGCTCTGTGTGTGGAACAAAAAGAGAAAAAGTATGCACACAATGTAATTGTGATAACTAAATATACTGAAATTAAATAGATACAATACAAAGGATTTGTAAAATGTTAATTTTAGGGATTGAACTTTACTTTTACAAGGCCAATTCAGATGCTTTTTAGGCCATTCTAATGTTTACATCACTTTCTTCATATTACTCATACAACAGCTCATAAAGGAAAAAAAATCACACTTTTTAGTTTTACACTTTCTTTACAAATATTCTATATTTATTGTAAAACAAGCCAGAAAAAAGTGATAGTAATTTCCCATGCAGTGACATTTTCACTGAAGAAACTATTGTATTTGCTCGGGTACAGTAAACTCTCCCAAGAAAATGAATTGTAGTTCCCACTATGAAATATTTCTAAAGAAAATTTCTAGGAAAGTCTTCTGAAAGCATAAACACATTTAAAATGATAGAAAGTAATTAGCTTTGGAAATGTTTATCCAATGGAATCTAATTTATTTGGATAGAAAGTGTGTCTCATCACACAGTTTTTCCATCCAGTTAATTAGTGCAAGTAGGAAACTGTCCGTGCACAGTTATTTCTGCACACACCTCTCGCTTTAGCACAGAGTAACTTTATGATGACCTGTGCAAAGCCAAAATGAAACCTCTCCCTGACTGCCTCCGAAGACCACAGTCTTCAGAATCAAACTGAAGTTTTGCCCAGTATTCTTTTTTTTTTTTTTTTTTTTTTTTTTTTTCCACTAATGAATGCTTACTGGGGATTAGCAGACTCTCACTTAACTCTGAAAGCTGGAACAAATTCCACATTCTTACCTGTAACAGAATAACTGTCAGTATAACTCCTACTTCCTTTAGAAGAAGCTCAAAGCTGTAATAAATTACTTCTCTTTTCAGTATTACAGAGTGCACTTGTGTTTTGTTTGCCCTAAACAGATAAATGTATCACTTATGTAAGGGATACTCAAAATATCCAATACAATATTAGACACGAATGCAAAAATTAATCTCTTTGTTACTTTCATTTCACAGTAAAGTGATAAAAATCTGTCACAGTGTCTTAATCTCGGGCATAAAAGGGAAATGCCATTTCCCGGGACACAGGAGAGGACTCGGTGGTGTTCGTCTTGTTTCTTGTCCGCCTCTGCCACCCGGTGGTTGCACACAACAAGTCTCTCCCTCTCGGTACTGGGCACTACGGGCGAGCTGAGAATTCCCATGCTATAAACATGTTCTGATATACCCTAACACCTCCCTGCCTTTTTCACATACTTGCAGGCCATTGATGCCTAACCGTGTATGGAAAGCTGGGACCCCTGATTTACTAGTCTGTGGGTGATATAAAAATAAATAGATTAAATTATACTTACCTGCAATTAATGTTTTTTTCTTCTCACAAAACTGTAGCTCAAAATATTTTATAAAACAGCTGGAAAAATCATTCAAAGGTGTCTTAGCATGTCCAAAGGCCTCCAAGACACAGTTTACCTGCAAGACAATGGTAAAGAATTAATAAGAGAGGAAATAAACAGGAAGTTATTTCAATAAACATCAGTGAGGTTGGCTTGTGATCAGTAAGGGGGGGTGTGTGGTGTGGCAGAAGTACATTTTTCAGCTTGGAATTTAACAAATTCCTTGCACCTTTTTTCTTTCTAAACAGAAATTACAGTAAGATAGCTCAAAAGAAAAAAAAAAAAAAAAGTTGTAAATGGAAGGGGGAAGAAAATGGTTCAGATGTGAGCTGTCTTTTTGCTGGTAGTTTGAATACAAGTGACTGGAGCCATATGCCCAGAACTGGCGCGCTATGGCAAAAAGATTAAATCTTTGAAGGCAGCTATGCTTGTAAAGTTACAGTCAGTTGATACTAATAACCAACCAAAGGAATTTACAAGCCTTATATGATGCCAGAAATGGCATAACTTATTGATTTAAAATAGAATTACTTCAGCATCATACTAGTGATAAAACTGAGGAAAGTATAGTTTCAGATTTTTTTATGGCACGTCTCACTAATGCAATTCCATGTTACATCTTCATGGTCACAGCAATTATTTTTAAAAGAGCATTTTTTTAAAAAAAATCATGAAATAAGCCATATTTATTCCATATTTTCTCTGTATTTAGTTTTTTTGTGTATAATTGGTTTCTTACACCCTGAAAGATTCCCTTCAGCACTTCCCCCTTGCATCCCATGAAATCGATTGCAATGTGGCCCAAATACAGCATTGTTCTGATATGACAGTGTTTTGCTGAAGCTGGATGACCTAGCTGGGGAGGGATGAGGGCTGTGGAGTGGCACAGATGACATGTGGTTCCAAGCACAAAAACAGAAGCTCTAAAAATCAGACCCCTCAGAATTATTAATTAAACCAGCTATTTGTGCAGTAGGTGGCAGCAGAAAACTATTCAGCCTAGTCTTGGTTCCACTCTATCAGTGTTGTTTAGGATGTATTTGCTCATTAGGCTAATTCAGCACTTGATGCAGAATTAGCTTAAATAAACCCGTGCAGCTTTATTAACTTGGTGCTATGCATAACTGCTGCAGGAATGAATCCAGGCTATCGTGTTCATAAAAGCACTTTAAAAGGCAACTAAACCAGAATCTCTAGTTGATTCCCCATGGGTGGGATCTGCTACATCTGCCTTCACTGCATAAAGTCAGATGTCCCGTCTAAGCTAGTTACAAGGGATCTTTCTATAACCAAAAGGCAACCCTTATTTCTTAATACACGATGATTCTCTTCTGCCTGCATTGACTAAGACTCATTGACACATACGGCCACATCTATGTTACTAAACTAAACAAGACCAGGAGCAGAACTCTCTAACCTCGATGGCAAGCGGCATGATAAGGTTCACATTCAGACAGCTAATATCTCTTCTTTTGCAGACCGGGGTGGACATACTGTTGTGAAGTGTCCCTGGCACATGTCCTCTGAACTGTGGCCAGAGGACCCGCTGGGGATTTAAACTGTGTCAGAGAGCAGCGTAACTGCACGTTAGGGATTGTTGTTCAGTTTACCGCATAGATATAGAGTAGGTTAAAGCAGTCTACAAAGTGTACTAATTTTTAGGTGGACAAAGTTAGGCCTTGTCAGCTCCCCCTTGCTCCTCAATTCCTCTTTTTAACTGAGGACATCTTATTTCATTTCCACTGGATCATGATGGCTGTCCCTAGGAATTTTCCAGGAGATAAGTTGCAGCAGAGGTGATACTACTTCCCACACCTCCTGATTCCCACTGCTGCCATATTTGTATCCAAAGCACAGTTTTCAGTTGCTTATTCAAAAAAGTTACTTATTTACTTAATTCTTCTACTCATTACTTAATCTGAACTTTAGGAGAGAAAAGGACTTGGAGGATCTCCTTGAATTTTGCAGTTCTACTTTAATAATAACTATGATCAAAATAATATCTACGATCAATGAACTGATCAGTTCAAAACTGTAAGTAAACCTGTGTAGGTAGTAAATAAAAAAAAAATACACAATGGAAATAGATAAGACTTGTAGATCTGGTTCCTGGGTTCAAAATAAAGTAAAAGTGTGCTGTCCCTATTATAAAGGTATCATTGCAACACTGGACTTTAAAATTTAAATCAGAAAGTGAAAAAAATAATAACATGCGTATTCTTAACATTGTCGTGTGAAACCTAGACTAAATATGTCAATTTAGGAGCATCATCAATCAATCAGATAACAGTGTGAAAACCTCTTTAACATGGCAATTGTATGGCTACATAAAGTAAAGCAAAGCTACAGCTTATTCAGTGTCATCAGGGTTTTTAAACGTCTTCAAAAAACACAAACACAACACTTTTTTTCTAAATCCAACCAAGATCCATGGGAGTTTAATTACCTTATCAGCTGGAATGTACAAAATATGAACCAGTGTATCTGTAGCCTTCCCCACATCCAAATAATCCTGATTTGTAGGTTGTCTGTTAGTGTCAGCTGCACTTCTGACACTATGTTATCTTTCTGGACTGAATCATGCATAATTCAGGATGAAAGGAGTGTGTTTTCAATGATGCATGTGATGCTATGAAAACCTCCCACAGTCAGCAATTCTAGAATTCTGCTGAATATCATGCATGTGGCAGGTGAAAGCTAAAAAAAAAGGTATCTTGGGTTGACTGTAAGTGCTGTAGAACAAGGTCACTGGAGTGGATGAAAGTGGGTGAAAGGTGAAAGAGTAAACTTTTTTTAAGGCATGAAACTCAGAACTGAGCTATGACAATGCAGACTGTGCTAAAACATTCTATGTAAGTACATGTCTGAGCTGGGATGTCAGATGAGAAGTTTCATCAGGAAAGGCAATCTTAAAAAAGAATTTTAATTGGCAAGCTAGGGTTCAACATAATTTAAAACATCAGTATGAACCTGTTACAGCTGTAACAATGAAACACGAGTTGCAACGTTCAGTCAAATGAAAACTTCACATTTACAATGTCCTAGCAAGGAGGTAAATTCATCTGATATGTGAAGCAGATTCTTATTTCATGATACGGACTGGGCAGGATTTAGTTCTGCTGTGGGAATCAAATGTGACTGAGCAATTATTCATAACTCTTGCCTATTTCATAAATATAGTTAGTATACAGATACTGGGCCATATAGCTTTGTTCAGTCCTTGGGGTTTCCCTGCAACTTCCCAGTTTCTGTCTTCCATACTAATACTTCAGACACCTCAGCACTTCTTACACTGTCCAGAGAAGCACCACCACAACAAAAGAGATAAATTTATTTACTTACTGAAGGAGACTTACATTTAGGAGACAGGAGCTTATCACACAAGTGTTTCCTATTGACTGAAACACTGCTTTGCAAAGTCACCAAAACATAAAGAAACAAAACTGGCCTCCACTTTTCAAGATTCCTCTCATCACATCAATGTAAACTCAATCCTCTTCCCATTCAGGTCACTTTAGGAAAAGAAAACTCCTTTGACTTCAAAGGTGAAAACAAACCCTTTATGAACTTCTGAATAGCAGATGCCTTTTCCTTACAGTTCAAATGTCTTTGCCTAACCAAGAGGCCAGATTTTTGCTTTGTGCTACTCAGTGGTCAGAATGCAACTTACGTGTTTTATCTTTGTATCAAAGGTGTTTCTGCTGGAGCTGGCTCTGCAAGTGAGGTGCTTCACTATGTGCTTGCAGGCTTCAGTCTTCCCAGAACCACTTTCTCCACTGGAAGACGACAGGCAAGAAAGAGAAGGTGGATTCATTGTTATTTTCACATTTGATATTTATATTCTCTGCTTGCTCTCTTTGAATGGATTTAAGATATCTCAGTCAAACTTTCATTGCAAATAACAGAAGGTTTACGGATGGCAAATAATAAAGAACAGCATGTAGGAGAGACTGGCTGACTATGTTCATGAGGGCTGTCAGAGTTGTCAAGCTATATTGCCTTGTACCACAAGCCAAGCCAATCAAATCTAAAGCTTTCAAGCCATTCTGAAAGTATTTATAGCAAAGATTTTATCTCCTCCTTTATCTTCTGTCCAGCAAAGGAATCTGCTTACGCTGCCTGGTTCTTTTTGCAGATGGGGAAATACTACTTTGGTAATAATGGGAATCAGAAGGAAAGGAAAGTGTAGAATAGAACAGAAAGAAGGAAAAAGAAACAGGAAAAGAACAGGAAGGAAAATAAAAAGATGATTGATTTTACAACTGCGAGTTTCTGCAGTGCAATACACTGACTTCAGTGATACTGTTTCACTTAATTTCTTGTTCATGATGTGGAGTAAATATTCCAAAGAATGAGAATCTCCGCGGGGGAAAATGAGCAAAGAAAACAACGTAAAAGGCATAATGAACAACAAAAGTGGGAAGAAACAGAAAAGTGGATGGATGGAGGTGGGGATCAAACTCAATGGTGCACTTTCAGCTTGGAGAAGGAAGGAAAAGAAACAAGAGATGGAAAGGATAAAGTCAGTGAAGCCTGATTAAAGAATTCATGTAAGAATTTCTTACTTGAGTTATAAGAAGTTGTTTTCTTTATAGACAATCGAATCAAAGTGTGAATTGATGCTCCTCCTTAATTTGTCTACTCGATCAAATTTAAAAGGTTGTTTCTACAACAGCCAGTTAGATTTTTCACAAGTATGATGGTCATGCTGGCTGGTCAGCCTGTTATCTATATAGTTTAGTTCCTGAATACAAGAGGGAAGCAAAATATTGTATCTGTCTGGACATTTCTTTATATATTCAAGTCTCTCAATAAAGGAGAAATCAATTAAATAAAAGAAAAAACAAAAGAGGAAAGGACAAAAAGACCTTCATACTCAGACAGGGATGGGTTCTCTACACCATCTCATTCAACTCTTAAGGGAAATAAATGCAGCTCTGGTGAATATCTTATTTGCTTGCCTAGTAAACTGTAGGATTAGGTAAGACAGATGTCTCATTACTATATGTCATGTGTCAAACTGCTTTTACTTATGTTGTCCATGTTTCTGAAATGAGCTGGAATCTGACCCTGGACTTCAAACTCCTATGGGCATCTGTAGGAAGTTTGTGGTCCAAGACTGCAAAGGTTTGCACCTGGATATGTGTTATGCAAAAACCTCAAATAATAGGTCACAAAGCTGTATTTTTACCAGGTCTTAGAATGAAAGAAACCACGTGAAGCCAAGAAGGTCACTGTTACAACTAATATGAAACTAGTATCTCTACAGAATTGACAAGGTGCTCTGTAAGTGCACTATTCCTTGCTCAGATCTTCAGCTTCTGACTTTCTGAGTTTCAAAGGTCAGATGATACTTGGTGTCACCCTCTGAAATCTGCACATGTCTCTACCCTCTTAGTGATGACTTCACTCTCCAAATGCTAATTGTACTATGCTGCCTATTGTCTTAAGAAGCAGTGTTTGTCTTCTGCCTTTATAACAGTGGTATCCAAATTCCATGTTCCTTTGCCTGTTATCACTAACAGGAACAGAAAAAAGTGAAACAGGGCATTAGTCCTGTGATACTTTTCCCCTAGAGACATTCTATATTCTTTCAAATTTCAGGTCTTATGCCTGTATTACCCAGAAAGCCAGTGAGCTTACAGGCAGATACAAATCTCTCTTGCATCGCCGCTCCTACTACCCACTCACATTTGCCAGTCCACTGGCACCTGTGTGTCATGATGATGAAATATTTTTGTCCCTCCACAACATACTCAATCCAAAATCACAGCTGCAACCTGCTATCACTATACCGCAGGTTACACACAAGATTAGCGTCAGGACCTCTTTGGTTATTTCAGCTGTTAAAGAGCTTCTCTGAAGTTAAAACATCTCTGAATTTTAGTACAGTCACAGTTATGGATGATGACACTGAGCAGAAGTGTTATGTATGTTTGAAAACCAGATCTGAAATAATTCATAGTCTGTAACAACTCACAGCTTGTCTAACATCTACCTTTATATCCAGCAGATAAATAGTTGTATCATTCCGAGGGCTGAACAAGACTTGATATTTACAAATTGTAGCATTTTATTATTTTGTTCGCTTAGGCCCAGCCTCATCTGCTAAAAATACCTTCTTTAACAGAAGGCTTTTCCAGGATTAACAGGGTGGAGTTATTTTTCAAAAAATCTTTCTCACACCTGAAGAAATTGCAGGGGGTGAGGGGGTAGAAGGGATGCTTAAACAACATTTGATGTGTGTGCCTTTGATTGTTTTCAAGTATTACAAAGCAGACATGCAAATTATAAATAAAAACAAAAACAGAAAAGTGCCTTAAACAAAGAAAGTGGAGTGTTCACCAGTTTTCCCATTTAACAATTAATGTATTTCACTTTTTAAATAAAGCTATGGGTTTTTTTCGCTCCAATCCAACTGTGGCCCAGACAACACAGGACTGTGCAAGCATGAACAAAGTGGACAGTTTCTGTCCCGTCTTGACTATTTCTTCTCAAGACTGCCATTTCCTAAACATTGCAGTGACACAGCTACGAAGATTTGACACTTCAGCTCAACTGTTAATTTTACAGTAATTGACATTTTGTCCAGCAGTGTCACAGGAGCTTGTTGGCTAAAGCGGTTGCTAAAGTACAGTTTGGGGGTCAGAATCCACTAGAACGTAGTTGCTAAAAGAGAGTCACAATGTCACTTGGTTGTTTTCTGCATTTTGAAGGCTTATGTTTACTCTTTGTGAAATACATTTTGAAGCACTGATAAAGAAATGTTATGTTAGGTGAAGTTATAATTGTTGATGTCCTTGTTTGGAACATTTGGGCCAAAAAATCATTTAACAATGAAAAAGTAATTTGGCACCTTGAACCGGATCTTGTTTATTCCAGTTACTTTGAGGTTGAGTACAAATTTTTGTAATGTCCCCCTTGTCCACAATACCTTTGTTTTAAAAGTTTAATTCTGCTTAGAGAACAATTCCTCCTCTCGGTTTTGAATTGTTTCATCATTATATTTTTCAAAATGTCATTTACAATATAAATGTTGCTTTCTTATAACTTTTGCTTGGAATACCTTATAAGGGTGGAGGATAAGTTAGCATTGCAGCAGAAAAACATTCTTCTGCAGTAAAACATTCTTAGAAGGCATTATGAAACAGGCAAAGCAAGGAAAGCTTATTTCACAGACAGTTAAATTAGAGACAGTGTACTCCAAGGGAAAGGAAAATGGACAGAGAATTTGAAATCTTATGTTCACCATGGGCTTTAGGCAAGTTCCACTAAGCTTTCTCATCTTATTCCTCCTTTGGCTTTCTAGCTTTCCTACATAACTACCTGAGGGAGGGCCCGGTTCCTTCTATTTCTTTATTAATATTTTGTTAATACAACTTTAATCACAACCCTAGTGTCCATATCTTAAAATAATATGAATAATAAGAAAAAATAAACTCTATTTTGAAATAAAACATCCAAACCTAAAATTGTTAGGAAACACTGTGAAAATACAAAGACATGTGAAGCAATGCAAGATGCTCTACAACCAGAGGGACCAAAGGAGCTACACCCTGCAAATCCACTGCACTTGGATTATCATTCAGCTATTCTGCTAACTTGTGCCACTGGCATCACTCACGACGGCAGGCTCAGTGCTAAGCATGTTCACATATTCACATAAATTGCCTGGCTGTTCCCTTTCAGAACAGCTGTGGTTGGAGCTATAACTACCTTTGTGACAACTCCCCAAACTCACCAAGCCTATGTGAACACCACAGCTCTGAGAGCACCATAGCTGTTAGCAACCAACAGGTTCTAAAGCTATTGGGTGGAGGGGGACTTTGAGGTAGACAGACAGAACCATCTACATAGAAGTAGTTAACCAAGGCAGCCCAGATAAATAGTCAGGAAACAGCAAACCCTAGGCAAAATTTTAAGCATTAACTCCTGTAAGTACTGAGAAGTGCATCTTGCTTACCCTCAATTTCTGCAAATTAACCAGGTTTGTCTATATCTTTATGAATTCAGATAACTGGATCATTATTGTTTGGCAAGTGTCAATTCCAGTATAAATAAATCCTATAAATCTTCTGTTTAGGGAAAAATATGACAAAATATAAAACATGTAAGGAGGAATGTACCTCCCATTTCAGATCATATAAGTGACAGGGTTTTACTGTCTGCATTCAATTTTAAATCCTGAACAAAGGTATAATATTCAGGAATGCAGGAATACTTAACAAAAACAAAAAACCTACTCCTGCAGTACTTGAATTATAGTCAGAAATGTTGGAAAATTTCTGACAGAATTTGTTCACATAAGATTTCTGCCAGTTTTAAAGGAAGATTTAGATCAGCATAGATATGCATGCAGCTTTGTATGAATTTGTGAAACCAACCTCTTACTGTAGCACGCTAAACTGTGAGCATTACTACTCCAAAGTACCATCCTGACAGTAAGATATATACAGTGAAGAAGTAGTAAACTTTGGAGGGTCAGAATAATTTCTTTCTTCTCAGTTTGCAGAGAACATAAGCAAAAAAATGGGTCTTGCTTCATGACTGAGGATTCTAGATTTGAAATAAATATGTGCAAGCAAGACTGCTAATTATATATTTAAAAAAAAAAAAAAAATTCAGAAAAATGTGTTTTCTACCATGAGTAGTGGTATCTCTAACTGAACAACCCTGCATGTTAGCTGGAAACTATATTTCTAAAGTAATCTAAACCGGAAAGTGTATTTCTAAACAATTTTTTACTATAAATAGGATGTGCAAATCCATAACTGTACTGCAGTAGCCCATTGCACTTATAATACATTGAATTATAATTTCAAGAATAAAGATTATTAACTTGAACAGAATGCCTGTGGTGATGTTAAACTGAGGAAATCGAAAGCTTTCAAGGCATTTCACTTTAACAGACAAGAATTTCTCTCCATTCCAGATTATTTGGCTTAAAAATGTGATTTATATCACAACAAATCTATTGGATATTGACATTCTTGGCTGCTAACACATACAAAATCATAACATTTCATTTTATATATTCATTACGATTTTTTGATTCATCAAATTAGCTATCAGCATCCCATAAAACATTGGCTTAATTGACTAAGGATCCTGAGCTTTTAACAAACCCATAAACTATACTTAGGCTTCCTAGACAGTTTCTCACTTATCTTGTCAGTGCTTAATGCATTTTCATATCCTGAACAGCACGAGCAAAATGCAGTCAGAAGGAAGTTAACTACAAAAAGTCCACCTATTGGCTATTTAAGAACATAACATCATGTTATTTTATTTTGTAACTTCCATATAAAGTTTATACAAAGCCAGTGTTAAGCATATGTGAGTGATGGTGGCTTGCTATAAACTAAAAGTAACTGGGAATAACTGGTAGTAAAATCTTCAATAACTTCTGCGAGTGAACACATGATCAGATGTAAAGTGATTGGGGGGTGGGGTGGGGGAGCGGAATTGTTACATGGTAACCCCATGCTTCAGAAGCTTCAGAAAACAAGAAAGGAAGTATGAAAAGACTGAGAAAACAGAAAGACTGATCTGGATCAACCTGAGAGCAATAAATTGATTTTAGTTTTATTTTTACCTCTTTTAAGCAATTCAGTAGCAAAGAGTTAATAGGATGTCTAGCGGAATAGATAGCAGCAGGAAAAGACCAAAGTCACAAAGAAAATTGAAACATGCAACTTTAAAGTGAAATAGTAACAAGTTTTTTATTAAATTTGAAGATGAAAACATAGCTTCACATGGTTTAAATGGGACTTTATGAAAGTTCTGCAAAATAAAGTGCTTTAACTTTTCTGGGAATTGTGATAGTGTAAAGCACAATTTTAAAATTTCAAAACACGATGATGTATGCGTTTTTACCATGAAAACACAGAGTTTTGACACAGGACACAGAAGGGTGGCCACTGGGTTTGCAGAGGGTTCCTCTCCACTAGCAGTATGTAACAATGTTATACTAAAGACCCTATCACAAATCTGTGTTAAATCTGCATTCTCCAAGTGTAAGGTTTTAATGCGATGCAGAGGTCAAACCAGAAAATGATAAACTTGTTTAATCTATAAATTAGGAGTTAGGAAGTATTTTTACAAGAAATATTTCTGATTACATGCAGTGTATAAAGAATGTAGCAATGACAGAAGTATAAGTGGAGCTCTGATTAGTCCACCTAACACTTTATAGGGCGCTGTCTACTCCTCTGTCATTGCAGAGGGTGCTTCAGTGTTTGCCTATTCTACCTTCTGTACATTCATACAGCATACCCAACCGCTGCAAAATGAATGATCTCCTTGCAGTTGCACAGTTACTGGAACATTTTGCCATTGATATTTACATATAATGTTTTATGTAATGGGTGATTCATTTTACAAGACTAAAAAAGGTGGGGTTTTTTACATTGTCTGCTTTGTTGCTTCGGGAGAGCCAGCCAACCTGCATGATGTGAAGGGACCAGACAAAGCAGAGAGTTGATGTGTCAGAGATGTCCAACCAACAAGAGACAAAACTCAGCCTCACGTACTACAAAGCAAGTTTGGCAGTGCTAGGCTCCCATTTTCACTGAATCGTAACAGAGGACAGAGGAATTCTAAACTAAACTGAGCAGTGAATTCCTTAACACTCTACACAATTTAAATTGTGAAACAATGAATTTCTTTAGATTGAAGAATAAACTTGAAAAGGATACTTTTAACACTTCATTTTCCCTGCAAAGGACTGGTCTGGTCCTAAGTTAACTCCAGGATATATACAGGGACAGAAGTATTCTTCCAGATCTGTAAGGAAATACCTTGGAGATAGATATTTGTTGTCAGTGAATTGGTGTCTTCTGTTTTTTGAGCAACTCTTCAAAGCAGCCCCAAGAGGAAAACTAATTTTTTGCTAAATCTGTTTCCCGTGTGAGCAACACCTTACAATAGGATCTCGCTTCTAGGGAAGAATATTACATATTTGAGAAATCATTGGTCTTGGTCTTAAAGCTTGCTTTCTGCTACGCAGCCTTAAAGGTGATCTGATACACACCAGCTTCTTACGTTACAGAGAGATGGGAACAATTCCATTCCTATAGTGTCTCTATGCACAGAAAAATGAAAAGGTAAATATTAGATGATGACACTACAGAAGGGAGAATTTTTCTTCATCTGAACAAGTTCACGCTGTTTCTGAAATATCAGGTAGTGTGGCACTCTGAGAACAGCCATACTCATGATAGAAGTACTGACTTTTTATTAGCTTGATTTTGGTGCTCAGGGGGAAGCCACAGTAGATCTGCAGCTGCAAACCCTTTCCCTGTGATCACAGGGGCACTCACTGCCAAATCTCTGTTGTTTATTCCCAGAGAAAAGGGTGCAATCTCTGCTTCCATATATTTAATAGCTATCGTTATCACCATCATTTGTGTGGAGTCAGGAGACTCCAACCATATGTGGCTAGGGATACAATATAGAAATGGTCTGGCCCTGAAGAGCTTTTACTCCAAACATATTCCTAGAGACAAGAAGCTAAAGAAACCCAGTAAAAATAAACAAAGATCAGATGGATGTTGTATGAGAAAGAACATTGCAATATCTATGAGCAGCATCATATATAATTAACACAACTGCTCATTGATGAATGTCTAGTTTATGAAGGTTCTGATCTCGGTGATGTGAATCAGTAATGCTTTGAGAAAGTTTGTTGTAAGGAGCTTGGGTACAGAAATGTCAAATCTCTGGATTCCAGTCAGGCTTAAGCATGAAATAAATAGTGCTTTAAGCCTCTGCCCTGCCAGAAACTATGAACCTCTCCTGAGCACACACATGGGCTGAAAATTGAAGTAGCACTTTAGGGTCAGAAAATAGAGTCTGGTAGTTTAGCAATGGTTTTCAGACAATAGCTGTGGGCTTAGGGAGCTAAATTCCAGCTCAGACAACTTCAGGTGCCTTCAACTCTTTTCACTATCATCTCCTGGGGAAACATGGGAGGCAGAACCAACTACACTAAGAAAAACAATATTACATTACGTTGCATGCAGAATTCACTGCCAACAGTGTTTCCAATAAAAGAGTAATTAATGAATGATTAGTAATTGCCACTAAGCTCTTTGGCAGACAAAAAAGTGAATTGAAAAACATTGCTAATAGAAAATACACTTTATCTCCACAAATTAAACAAGCTACAAGGTTTGATGAAGATGACAGGATTAACATGCATACAGGTTACGTATGTACATGCATACAGGTACATTTTCTGGTTTTCCTTCCAGTCCTTTTGAAAAGATAGTGGGCAGCCTAAGTAAAAAGTCTTCTGTAAAAAATTACTGTACATAACAAACTCAAGCTTTTCAGGAAGAATTTAGATGAGAGTTATGTATACTGCCAACACTTGGTTCTTCTCTAGCAGATAATAGTTAAACTAGAAATATTTTAAAAACTGCACATGAACAGTAAAATACTGGTATGGTACTAAATCTTACTGCTCCATATCAAATCATAACATGTATATCAAGACAGTAGCCTTTTCTCATGGAAAATCTTTACTATAAAACTAAAGCATAATTATGTTTATAAATTATACTAACAAATGACTTATACTATAAAATATTATTATCAGTAAAAGTAAAGTAGACCTAAAAATAAACATAGATTTGAGAGTTTTATTCTATAATTGTATCATGTTCCCTTACTAATGATGACAACAGAAGGCAGAAGTGTACTCTTGACGTGCAATTCTAAGAGTGCTTGTATGCCAAAATGGCATATCTTGCAGATATCAAGGGAATTTAATCTTGAGATTAGTGCACACTCACAGAGATAATCTACTTTCACTGGATTTAGCACTAATAAAACCAAACAGAACTAACGCCCTTCCAATTTGGTGTGGCTATTTTCCTATGTGGCATAATAATACTTCTCATTGTAAGAGCTCTGACTTGGACAGTGTCTCAGGCCAACTATTCCAATATTACACCAGCAGCAAACATGGTACTAGGATTCTAGTAACTATTTAGTCTAAGCCAAAACTAGTACCAAAACCAGCGGATCCTGCCAGTCCTGCTCCAGCAACTCATTCCATTTTAGGGGAACTTGGCTTTGGAATGGATTCAGGTTAAAATAGGTCCTCAATATCACCACCACTCTCCCAAGTACAATTTTGACCTGTGAGGATTTCTCCAGTCCAGTTCACCACGCCACTACCAGAATATCTGTGATGACACAAACGATGGAGTGGAAATGAAAAAATGAGCAGACAAAGATAGAAGGGCAGAAGCACTCCTAGCCAGCTTATTCCAGTGTAACGCTCATGGATCTATGAGTCCTTTTCACTTGTTCATCCACTGCCTCCTTCCTTCTGAGCACTTATATGAAATGGCCTCCTCTCTGAGTTCCCCCATCTTCATTCAGCCTGTGATTCCACATTAGAAGAAAGTATATTTTTTTACTTAAAAAAATTACTAGGCACACTTATCACACTATACGTGCATGCATAGAAATGTAACCACAATTCAGCTTCATAACTGGAGGTATTTCAAAATTACAGACCATAGGCCAAACATACACAATTTCTTACTCAGGAATGAAGAGCATGCTTGATAAGAGAGGCTGGAGAAAACAAAATAAAACACAAAAGCTTGGAGTATTTCAGAACTGCAGAATTGCAGTTATTTGGTTCTAATAGGAAATGAAACTGAGATCTTGAAAACCTCTCCACAAACCCCTCTTGAAGTGAAAAATTAAAGAAAAACTGACTGGAGGCTTTACTATGTGCCCTCAAGGCCAGAAAGTAAGCCTTGCTCTATGCTGTTCATTAGCATAACTGTAACAAGGAATCATCCCTCACAGTGATGAAAGAACCTCCTCTTGCTGATAGCTAATGTTGCTTTACAGCTGAAATAGCAAGAAAGAAGAAAACCATTTTGATGACACAGAAGTGCATGCACACACAGAGGATCAGGTGATAGCAAGGGGGTAGATTAATAACTTGTGTTCCATCATGAATATTATTCATATTATTATTATTATTGTTGTTGTTGTTCTTGTTGTTATTATTGTTGTCAGAAAACCAATGGAAATTTCCTGTATTACCTTTACTTTCCAGACATCAATTATTTAGATTCTACCAACAGACCAACATAATGAGAATATCCCATTTTTAATACCTCTTTATGAACTTCTAGAAGATCTCAGTTCCCTTCTGTTGTCTCATTTAGTGGTCGGAGAAAGGTATTTACAAATAACTGTTTCTAGCTGTTTCTGTTAAGTTGCAGCTATACTTATCTCTTGTTCCAAATTACCAGATGCTTTCCTTTCAGCTTCCATTTTCACAAGTGACCTTTAGATCCAATTTGTTATTCACATAAAGGAAACTTAAGGACGGCATATCTATAGGTTGCCTTTGTGTGATACGGAGATGTCTTGCCAAACGCTGATGCTATCAACAGAGTGCTCTCATGTCACATTCTCCATCAGGTCACTGATTTATAATAAGGTAAGGTGGGCTGGGCAGGGATCAAGATAGCGGGGCTTAACACGTGCCTTGATATCCTTATACAAAATCATCAGTAGCATCCTTGATAGCAAAGCCATTTATTATTAAGTAAAATATATTTTGTGTACTACTATACAATACTTGGCGGTTAGCCTTTTTCTTTAAGTGTTAGTAAATATTATTATCTGCTTCTTCTCTGTCTACACTTACAGACAACTTCACAAAGATAGTAATAAATTAGCAGTGTCCCAAGTTCCTACTTTGAAAAAAATGCTGAAAACTGTGCCTTAGGATATTTCTTATTTGTTATCAAAATGATTATACCTAAACAGGAGTTAATATTTATGAGAAGATAATATGAACATACATTAAATATTTCCTAATACTGCTTGTACCTCTGCTTAAATGTCATTCCTCACTGGATAAATACAGAACTATTCCAGTCTGATTAGGTTATAAAAAGGTGAACATTTCTTTCAACCAATCAACACTCACTTCCACATATAGTTAATTTATATATTTATGATTTAGAAACTTAAAAACTATGCTTTTAAAAGAAACATTTAATTACTATATTCAGATGTATTTGAAGACTTAATATACAGAACTTCAAATACTCACAGGAGTCTGTATTTACACAAACAGAATGAAACATAAATAGATATGTATGATTGTATTTATGTGTTCATTTTAGCTCTTATAACATCTAAACAGCATTATTAGCTGCTTTTGAGTATCATATGCTCCCCATTTCATAATATTCAATTTTCTTATAATTAAGAGATAATTCAAGAGCAATTACAGGATTTATCCAATGGATCAGCCTTTATTCCTGGCCAAATCAAAATCAACCTTTTTAATTTTTTCCCCATTTTTTCATAATCTTGAAAGTTATTTATTATTGAAACAACACTGTGAATAAAGGAAACAGTTAAAGTTTGTTTTGAAGCTGGAGAGCAAAATAACAAGCTCATGGCCACACAAACATGTGAGGCAGGGTGGAAGGTCCAATAGAAGTGCCCCACCTCAGATGTTTATAATTTAGTCAAGGAATTCCCATTTTTATTGTCATTAGATTCTATTCCTAATCCTGATCCACATAATATTAGCAACACACAGAGCAGTTTTGAATTCTTTACCATTAACTCTTTGTTCCTAATTAGATGCTTCTAGATGGAGTGGTAATTCCCCAAGAGAATTTATGAACTTGATATGTAATTAAACCTTTTTCAGTTCTATCTTGCTCTCATGTATGATACAGAGATCAGTACACAGAAAGAAATCAGCTGGAGGAAAAAATAAAATGGAAATTCCAACTGCTGAGTCCTGGGGGAAACAGTTGAAAGGCAAGAGTTACAAATTAGTTAATAGAAAAATTAATTTTCACCTGAGGATAAAGCACTGGGGATGCTGCTCCTGGAATAGCATGTGGTAAGCTCTTTCAGCACAGGAAAATATATGTGGGGGAAGTGAGGAACACAGTTTTCCAGAGTTACTTAAATAAAGCTGGGTGACCTGAAAAATTGTAGAAAATTAATATGATCAATACATTTCAAACTAATTATGTTTCACCCTCCTAATCCTGAGTCTCTAACCATTATGAACTGAAACTCTGTATGTATATAAGCGGTACAATTACAGTATCTATGAAGATTTTAATTAAAGAAAACAGGAGCTGTAAGCATAGAAGATTTAATTAAGATACAAAATCAAATACAACTAGCGGACTCAATAATACTGGATTGTTCACTGAGTAAAACAAAACTTAGCAATTTACTTTTTTATACCTCATGTTTATAGTTCTTCAATGTCTTGACTTAAAAATCTTAGAAAATTAAATATTATCATCCCATGAAAAGTTAAAATTGAAATTGAAGGCTAAAGTTATAACCTAATTCATTTATTACATGACAGAGCGGTCTCCCACAAATATGCTCTATGCAACATAGAATAACTTCTGTGATACACATAGCTGGCAACATGTACAATCCTTAAAGCTTAAATACAAGTAGAACCAGTTATCTGCTACTGAAAGGTCAATGTTTTTTGGAGAACATCCTGATGTTCTTTCAGGTAATATCAAGCAGATTTTAGAAAAAGTAAGACAGTCTGCTAATATCTACAATTCTGTTCTTTCAGTTTTAGGTAAGACTGTGAAACACCATGCCATTTTACAAATATCCTTAAAGAAACAATTTTACCTACTTTTTATACAGCTTTTGCCAGATCTTCTTATGGTTTTAGAACATTAACACAGACTCTACAGAAACTCATGGCAGCTAGGGGACAACTGGAACACTGTGGAGCATCTAGAATGATACTGGATGCTATCACTTCAGCAACCAAACCCCTTCCTTTGCATCATATCCTGTTTTTCTCCAACTATTCTCTAGCAGCCTCTCCCTCACAGTGCCATTTTGGATTTATTCCTTTCTCCAAACTAATCAGGTTCTTATCACCCCTTCCTGTCCCATGCCTGTCTTACACATTTAGATATTAAACTATTGAATTTCGGGGCATCTACAACGCTGTCACTGAATGTGGCTCCATGACACAGCTCTACTTTTTTTCAGGACTTTCGATCTATCGGAATAAATAAGATTAAATCCATACTGATTCTCAAAAAAATCATTTCAGCATGTCACAAGGCAGAAGGAAAAATCTTCACACACTTATGCTCATTGCATAATGTTGCAAGTGCTTTGTAACTTTATATATTTTTCTAACACATGAACTTCAAGAATATATTTCCCTTAATCCAACACAAGTAAATTCTGCACAAATGTAACACAGCAGGATGACCGTAGCACATGCACTTCTACAAACAGTTACGATACCTTTGAAGTGGTGTCTGCATGTTCCTAGTAGTATAGCTCTACTATAATACATAATGTCATAGTACAGTGTATTTCCATGTAAAAATGCATTGATATTATAAACTACAAATTGCATTGCATTGCACTGCATATAAAGCAATGTGTATCAGTGTCTATTGATGTATGATTCTTCATGTCATCTCAGAGTGAATAATTGTTTATATAAAGATTTATTTTAGTAGTATTCCATTGGAAGTATGTGTGGGATGTCAGTGTAGGTTAACAAAATAATGATTGCTGAGAAGTTATGAAAAGTGGTTTTAAAAAAGAGAAGAAAAACTAAAGTGTTGCTGCTGTTGTAGAATGTACATGATAATCTTTTCATTGCTTCATCCTGGTTTTAAAAATAGTATCATGCCTGATGCATCTTTGCATTCTCTTTTTTTTGACAGCTAACAAAACACACACCTGAAACAAAAATGCTAACTAATGAACCACATTATACAGCATGTCAGTGTCTACTGAGGATAGACCGTCTAACGCTTACAGACTTCAATATAATACCAGCTAAGCTGCTGCAGCATATATGAGCATTTCAAACACAGAGAAAACAAATCTTTATTACAGCCATGGGTTGGGTTTTTGATCATCTGGGAAAAACCCACCCACAATACCAAACAGATAATAATGACAGAGTAAAAGCAATGATCATCCAAGGTGACCCAAACAATTAAAGGACAAAAAGTGTCTTATGGTAACTTCTAAAATAGATCTGTCACAGAGAGGTCAAGAGAACATGCAGCAGATCTCCAGGAAACATTTTAATATGTAAGCCTGCAACGTAAATTCATTTTCTTTACAGTTCTCTCTTGGTGCACAAAATCACGTATCTAATGTAAAACACACAATGACAGGAAAAAATACCACCATCTAAAACCTGGGGGATGATGGATGATTTCCATTTCTAGAAGCTCAATTTAGACTCCCAACTTAGAATCTGCTGCTTCTGCCATTGAATGTCACAGCATTTCTTCCTCTCAAATTCACTACTGATAGACACAAAGCCACCTGACATAGCAAACAGCCACAGACTACAATTTTCTTACCGAATTTTGAATCCTTTATAGTTCTTGTAAGCTAAATAAACATATTTGAACACTCCCTAACATAACAGGGAGCCTGACCAGTGTGCAGTAATGTGATCCCAGTGCATCAACGACAAAATATCGGGGGGGGGGGGGGGATATAAATTAACAGTTATGCTAACACAATGTCTCAAAAATGGCTGAGTGAGGATGAAGGAAAGATCAAGTAATTTGCATTTCTGTTACTCCCACTGATCTACAAAGTCCGCTTCAGTTAGTATCGATGTCTAGGTACTGAAAAAATAAGCCTCTTGTAAATAACTAGGCTGCCTCATAAATGAAATATTAGAAAGGTAAGGGCACTACAATTCAAAAGAGAAACATGTGAAGTGCTTTTTAAGTGGCCTTATGCATACGACGGTAGACACATGGGCTCAGGTCCCCTTTGCCCATACACTGCCTGTGCCCAACACAAGCCTGAGCACTTTGCACTCATTGCCTGTATGGTGTCTGAACTGAGCACCTTTGTGCGGAGCACAGCCACTTGCAGCCTTTCTGCACCATTCAAGGTTATTATCTCTGTAATTGTGTTTTGGGCAGGGGAGGTGTGAACCCAACCAACCACTGCATGAAGTATGCATCTATTTTTGCAAGTTTGGCTGTGGCAGAGACCACCATCATGTTATACAACAGAAACTATATTTAAAGAATCAAAAGTGCTACTGTTCATACAAAATGTTAGCTAGATAGCTATTTTACAAATAAGACACAGCCAAAATTGTAGTATCTTGAATGAAATAATAATAATAAAAAAGCTAAAATGTTTAAACTAAGATGCTCCCAACATTAAAAAAGGGCATATATGTTAATTAATTCTAGGGGTTTGGCCTGCCAAATCAACTATATGAATCCACTGAAAAAGATCCACACTGTTATGTTTTAGAGAATGCTTACCATGGTAGAATAAATAGGAAGTTCTTTAAATGGGTTAACAAGCAACAGTATATCACCAATGTAGGTCTGAAAAAAGAAAATATAATTGCCTTATTAAGTAATACATTAAATCTTCTAGGATGCTAATGGTTTTCTTCTAGAATGGACTTTTGCCAAACCCTCTTAAATCTAGCTATCAACATACCAAACACAATTCACAAATTCAGAGCTTTTAACTTCATAACTTTAAAATGAGATCCAAATTTACAATTCAGACAGCATTAATTATTCTTTTTGTAATAAAACTGAGTTCTTCATAAGGGAAAATTATGCAAAGAAGAATTGCACTGCATATATTATTGGTAGGCTATTTGAAAGTTAATTTGTAATTTACTGTTTGTTAAACTACAAAAATGTGACACGCCTACCACAAAAACAAGTTCCTTAAGCAATTTTTAATGCAATAGATGACATAACTCAGAAATGCTATATTGTTTACCCAGAACTGATACATTAAAATGTGTTGCTTGTGCGATAAGACCGAGCAATTGATACATAAATAAGTATTTATGCATGGTTATATGGATATGAACATACATACATGCATATAGAAAAAAAATCCTGTCTATATTAAAAATAGCAAACCATCCACTGATTGCAAATGTGCCAGGATTTTACTATTTCATATTTAAACACCCAGATGTGAAAGATGTATAAGACTATATAGGTCACCCTTGTTGCTATACTTCTCACCACACATGAGCAGCTGCTGCTGTATTATGCTCTTAGAATGCAAAAATGTCAGACCTCTGTCCCTGAAGAGGTCAGACAGAAAACCATCATGCGAACAGTCCCAGTCATGCTGCCTTTTTCAAAATGAAGTATATTGATTTGAAGAGGTGGAAAATATTGCCTTTCATAGTAAATTTACTATTTTTCTTCTGAAATGCAGTAATTTATTTCCTCTCTCTCACCCATCCTGATTTCACTGTTGGGTTTTCCTGCAGAATGGAACTTCATTAAGTTTCATAAAACATGAAACAGGAAGCATTCAGTGCTAAGGAGTATTTTCATTTGAAACTGGAGTCCAAGGACTTTTCCTTCTAAGCCTGAGAAGCAAATCACCCAAAGATGCAAAGGTTTTCAGCATTGATGCTGACACTCTACCAAAGCACAACGGCTGCTGTTGAGCAGAATATTAATGATCACTGCCTATAAATTTCCATTATGCTAAGAAGCATGCCAGAGCAGGGTACAAGATCCTCTTAAGTGAAATCTTCAGTATTTTAAAATAAAAGAAGGCTTCCTTTTTATAAATACTAAATATCTGTGGATACTCCTGAATTCAGTTAGCTAACTATGTTTGGCACCTTTGAAAATCAGATAAAGCAAAAGAAATATTCATCATTAAATAAGATTTGATCCATGATTCTAGAAACCAGAATTCTTTTTATCATTGAATGCCATAACACTTAGAACTGATTTTCTCATCATTTCAAAGGTATTCACAGCAACATGCCAATTCCCCATGTTCCTTTAGTCTAAACAGTGCAATCAGCTTATACATTTAAAAACAAATTGAATGTTTCACATTAACATGCTACTCAGCTGTTCAGTAAGTTAGAAATGTTATGAAGATACAAAAACAATTCAAGTACAGATTTTTCTCCAGAAGTAATCTACGCCTAATCAGATACCTCCTGAGTTTATTATCGCATAACCAGGAAAACCTGCTTTAAAAAAATCTTGCTATAATTATTTCATTTGGTATCTAGGTGATTAACATTACAATATAGAGAATGATTTCTGTAATACAGGAAGAGATAATGATCAATTAATTCTCCCATACTGAATTCTAAGCTTTGATAATTTAAATTTTGTTTAAATTTCCAGTAATCATGTGCTCTCTTAAAATTAACATAATGTTAAAGACGGAAGGATCTTTTGGTGGTTTGAGAAGGAAGTTTACATGTGCCCATCAATTTTTACCAATACCTTTCCTCTGTGAAAAAAACACACATAAATTGTATCCAAACCTATCTGAGGTGTTATTCCATTTTTATTTTTTTTTATATATATAAAAGCTTGAGAAATTGCAGGGCTTACACATGCATATGTCCTGATCCATTTAAATATTAGTCATGAGACTGGGGCAAGTTACTGTCCAATAATTATAATAGTAATCCCATTTTTCCTATTCTCTCATTTGCTCTTTTTTGAAATCTCACTGTTGATAGATGAATAGCAACTCACATATATCTGATTATTATTGAAACGCTTCTGAATCTCATAAAGCAGGCTGCTGTCTGTTAGCTCACTCAAAGAAGCCAGGTCATCATTTGGAGCTGGAGGCATTAGCTTGATCTAGAAAACACAATTTAGAGAAATAAAGTAATTTATTTCTTTCATCTTGTACTGCAATATTCTGACCTGAAGTATAAACCCGGATCACCAGAATTTATGGACAAAAAAGTACTAGGAAATCAGAAAGCTGTCACTCCTCCCAGACAATTACACATCAATTATCTTAAGCAAGAGAAGAACATAAAAAATTATTGTCCGTGTTAAGGTATAAAACTGCAGGAGTCTGACGGGCTCTTAAGAACATAGACCCCTATTAGAGTGCAATTGGCTGTCCCTGAACCCATACAGATTCTCAACTGAAATGCAGGTCTCCTGTGGTCTTCATTAAATGTTTATGGCAAAAGAAATCAACACTATAAAAGTTTAGTAACCTATTTATTGCCCAGTATTCAACAAAGATCTCATACTACTTTTCATCATACAGGATTTAAAATTCTATTAGATTTTTTCCTGCACAATAGAACAAAGTTAATAAGAAGTGGGAATCATGTTGTCAAGGTCATCAGAAGGGGTTCAGAAGCAGCTACTTTAGCCAAAATTGGTGAATGAAATGAGCTTAATATTTTTGACGCTTTGAAGGAATAATATAAGCTCTACAAGGCAAAGCACATGCTAAGGAAAAAAAAAACAAACAACCAAACAAATTCAAAATGCAGAATAGGACAGAAAGAAAAAGAATCAGTGATAATGGAAATTGGATTACAGACAAAATAAACATTGATACATTAAGCAGTGTGATTATAAATTATGATCTACACTTAAAATGTAGGTTGATTCCTTTTTTATGTCAGCCTGAAGAAAAACATTTTTGCATGTCAGCAGAATACCTAGAAACAGAAAATTCTCATGTGAACAATGGTGGAATTATTTAAATTGTTTGTTCAGAGTTTACTAAAATATTCTCTCAGTGTCAATTTTGACGATGGACAATGAAGATGAAACTCCATTGTTCTACATTGTTCCATTGTTCTGCTTAAGATGAAGGCTCAGGAGAAAAGCAGACGCTGTCCTTTCTTGGAGAGCAGCTCAGCATCTTCAGCCTCTGGCAGTGGCATGTGGCAGGAAATCAGTGACAGAAGCAGAGAACAGACTGGGAGATTTTGGATGAGATATGGTGTGTGCTTCTGGCAAGGAGAAGACCCCAAAGACTACAGATAGTGGTGTTTAATACTGGGGATCTGATCCTGAACTACTGAACTTCCATTGTTTCCATGGTTTCATGGTCTAGGTGAGAAATCACAACACTCTGGGGTTGTCTTCCTACATTTCCCAGAACTGTATGGTATGATACTGCTAAGTAACTTATCGTAATGAAATAAGACTAACAATTGCTCTTTATCTCAGTGTTTCAAGATTCTTGAAACATATACACATACACACTCATTCACGTGCAATTTTTAGGCAACCATGAGCAAACACTGGGAAGTTTGCAGTCATAAACAATCAGGATGAATTAGATCTGTGTCCTGGTTTCAGCTGGAATAGAGTTGTTCTTATTATCTGGTGCAGTGCTGTGTTTTGGCTCTGATGTGAGAACAATGCTGACAGGACACTGTTGATTTTTAGTTGTTGCTGGGTGATGTTTATACTAAATGAAGGACTTTTCAGTTCCTTGGGCCCCGCCAGCAGGAGGGCTGGAGGGGCACAGGAAACTGGGGGAGGACACAGCCAGGACAGGAGACCCAAGTTAGCCAAAGAGGTATTCCATACCATATGGCGTCATGCCAAGTATATAAACTGGGGGAAGAAGAAGGAAGGTGGGGACATTTGGCATCATGGCGTTTGTCTTCCCAAGTAACTGTTACATGTGACGGAGCCCGGCTTTCCTGGGGATGGCTGAACAGCTGCCTGCCGGTGGGAAGTGGTGAATGAATCCCTTGCTTTTGCTTTGCTTGTGTGCATGGCTTTTGCTTTACCTATTAAACTGTTCTTATCTCAACACTTGAGTTCTACATTCCTTTCTGATTCTCCTTCCCATCCCTCTGAGTGAAGGGCAGTGAGCAAGTAACTTTGTGGTACTCTGTTACTGGACAGGGTTAAACCACGACAATCTGACTTTGTACCTTCTCTAATTCCTAGATCTTTGACTCTATGAATATTTTTCTTCTAAAAAGAAGTACTGAATACCAGTATGAAAATATTCAATGAACAGTCATAGAAGAAATGGCATTTCTTATTCGTCTATTCTACCAAGAAGAAAGAAATGATGCACACCAGACATCACAATCACAGAACCACTAGACCTTATAACATAAACCAAAATCTTGTTTCTTCTGTTGAAATATTTCACCAGCTTTACTCAGACTCATATGCTGGCATGGTACAAATGAAGTTACAAAAACCTCAAACCTTCTCTAGTCTACAAAAAGAGAAATACAAATATGAATTCTGGAATATCAACTTCCCACTTCATTTTACACTAAATATTCTTGCAGAATCAAGGTGTCTGTCAAAAAGAGGACTGCTTTCACATCAGCACAAACAAAACGCAAGAGACACCCTTTTTATCTGTACTTATTGCATGTTTGACTTATGCCATGCTACTATGAACATTTTATCTTAGATTCCAAGTTTCTTTATAGCCTTAGCTATCCTAACATTATGCAGCTGCTTACAGTCCAAAGAGTCAAGTACTGTACTTGTTTTCAGTCACTTGCCCAACTCAACCTAATCTTGTCTTTCTCTAAGTCCAGTACTGAATAATGAGATACAAGCTTAATTACTAAAGAAACTGCAAAATAAAGCAAAATTAATTTGAAAGTATTACATAAAATGTAATAAATTAAATTAAGGAGGTAAAGGGTCTAGAAAACAAGCCTTATGAGGAATGGCTGAGGGAACTGGAGTTGTTTAGCCTGGAGAAAAGGAGGCTGAGGGGACACCTTACTGCTCTCTCCAACTACCTGGAAGGAGGTTGTAGCGAGGTGGGTGTAGGTCTCTTCTCCCAGATAACTAGTGACAGGACAAGAGGATACGGCCTCAAGTTTTGCCAGCGGAGGTTTAGATTGGATATTAGGAAAAATGATCTTCACTGAAAGGGTTATCAAGCATTGGAACAGGCTTCCCAGGGAAGTGGTGGAGTCACTGTCCCCAGAAGTACTTAAAAGATATGTACACATCATGGTTTAGTGGTAGATTTTGCAGAGTTAGTTAACAGTTGGACTTGATGATCTTAAGGGTCTTTTCCAATCTAAATTTCCAATCTAAATTCTATGATGCTGTGTATGAAGCCATACTTCCCCACTGAGGAAAAATACACGTAAGAAGGGCTTGCAAGGTCCCAGGTTCTACTGAGTCCCAAAGCCTTGCAATACCTTTTATCTGTGGAGAGTATGCTTCTATTCTTTTCTCTACTCCAAGCACTATAGCTAGTACTGCATTGTTGTCTCTTACAATAGCTCTGGCTTGGAAATTTTCACAATAATATTGGGAACTTCAAAATACTTCCATTTTGGGACTGACACAGTGACTGGAAAAATGTTGGGACCCCTGCTTTAGTCTTTCATAATTTCCTTACTATGTGCCTAAGGACAAATCCATTCAGTAGAAAATGATGCTCAAAACAAGTATATGAGGAAACAGGCAAAGTCCTCACAGAAAGCTGCCTCATTTTTTTATCAGCTCTACAGGCAACAATGTTGACAGCTAAAATGGTATATGTAAACCCCATATGCATACAACAGCATGAAAATTAGCAAGAGATTTCTCAATGTTTTTCCACTCACCCACTAAAACAGGAAAGGCGGGCACTAACATGCATTCCATTTGCAACACACATTGAACTGGACTGATAAAGTAGCAACCCATAGAAAATGTAAGGAAAGCATACCTTACAACAGTAGCTCTAGATGTACTAGCTGCATAGATGTAAAAGGGCAAGAAGGCAGTAGTGTCCAATCAAACTTTAATGATGCATTCTATTTCCTTATTTCCCCATAAAAAATGTGGGAAAACACCTCTCATTCCATTAAGCCCAAAAAGCAATAAATGTATAACTGCAAAAGAGTATCTTAAGAAGATTACTTACTAGACTTAGCTAATTTAGTGATTATGTTTTAAATGTACATGTAAAATCTACTTGCTCCAACATGTAAACTGTGAAATAGGCCAGCTGAAAATTTTAGAACGTATCTTCCCACAGTCTTCATCTCACTAATTCATTTATTTCAGAAGAGATGTACTCTAAAATGGTGGAGTCTATCAAAATACTACTGTAACTATTCTCCTTTTTTCTGTCTATTTAAAACACATTCCTCTTAAAATATTTCTATTTTCAGAACAAGACAAACATACACAAGTTGCCTGCTATATCTGTGTCTTTCTGTCTACCTATTCTACAGGTTTATTCCTCATCTCACTGAAGTGAATGTGGATTTTTCTGTCACACAGAAGATAACATATCTTGCTCTTTTTATTTTTATTCATGGAAGTTGGATGCAAGGCTGGTTAGAAAACAAGAATTCCACTTGGCAAAAAAAAAGTAAATTACATTTTGACATTTGGTTTTGATGATGCACATTGGAATAGAACAAAGCGAACAAAAGAATTCCAAGAACTTTTTAAAATGCCTTGTAGAGGGAAAGCAGATGAAAGTCAGAAGCCTGTGGACTCCCTTCCTTATTAGTGTGCTTACTTGGCTTGCAGGAACAAAGCAGGTGTGGGTCTTTGCTAAACTCCCTTATGTGCTATCAAAACTCCTAACACCTGTGCCAGAGAGTGAGCTTCTCTTAATCTATCTCTATAAAGATTAAACTTATTCTAGGATAGAGGCAAATGTCTTAATTTGTAAATAAAAGAAGGGTTTGGATTCAAGCACTACCCTGGGATTCTCCATATTTTCTGAACTGTTAGCACATTTCCTTGTATGTTCTTGGTTCATGTCAGCTAGCACTCACGCAGATAATGCCCGGATATCATTCAGGTCAAACATCAATGGTCATTCCTCATAGGATGTTAGGGCATAGCCCCATCTTTTGAGGGAGAAAAGAGTTTTGTCCTAAGGATGCACACTGATGTGTCCCATATAGCCCTAGGCCATAGAACAGGCCCTGGCTTGTTTTTATTTCATAATGTAAGTATAATAAAAAATGCTGACTCTATAGGTAGATGGTTAGAAAGGTGAAGTACTCAGTTAAATTCCAAGTAAGGGAATAAAAATCTTTTTCCATCAACTTCTTTTTTCCACAAAGTTTAGGATGTGGTGATTCAACATTTTCTAACAGACTCTTTCCATCAAAATTTGCAGGTCAATGAGGAAATAAATCACATAGAAATAGGAAACCAAATGCCTTAAACTCACAAGTGATTTTAGTTGGTACTAAAATATTTACATTATTAATAAGTTATTTGTGGACACCTTCAAATTCTGTTCTTACCTACTTTTATGAGCACATAGATTAGTTTTCTCTATTTTTTCACCTTGATGCATGTATCTGGCTATTATACTCATTGCATGATGCATATTTTACAAGACATAAATGAAAAATAACTGTAAAAAAAGCATAAGTTCCAATATAACTATGCCTCTGGAAGTTACTAGTTTTTAAGATTTTTGTAATGCTAATAATGAAGGTTCTTATTTTTCATGTAAATTATGTACACTTAACAGCATTCACATCTGTTTAAATAAAAACATCTAATGTTTTTTAATTTTTTACATACTTGGTCACTGAAATAAGTATGCAATCTAGCTCTTTGTGTAATACTACAATATACACAGTCGTCCCTTGTGTATGTAGTGATACTAGAACAATCAAAAGGGCATCAGGATAGTCTGTCACACAGTTCACATGGCCAACAATATGTAAACAAGAATTATAAGACAAAGACAAAAGATTTTTTTTAAAAAACACCCAATTAAGAATCAGAAAAAAAATAATCTATATTTGTTTGTAGCATGAAGCACGTAACTCAATTCCAGGCCAGTAATTTCAGTCTGCTATCGAAAAAATATCCTTCCCAGCTGAGAGGAAGAGAAATTGCCAGCTATAATAAAATTCTGAACTGCTTGCTTTGTTTGGCAGCACAGACTCTGTCATTACAGATGATCAAAGAACATCTTTTACCTAGGAAAAAGCAAAAACTAATACAAGACAAGAGAGACACAAAATGCTTTATCGATGTAGTCATTTGATTCCCATCTCCTATGCTTCATGTAATAAAAATCTTACTTCATGAGAAATAATATTTTTGTAAGGCTCTTTTTCATCATTTCTGCAATTAAAAAATCTGGAGGCTACATATAAATTTGAGCTGTTAGTTTTCTGAAAGCCAAAAAAGTTACGAGCTTTCTCTATTAAAAATGCATGTTTCAGATGTATTAAATGATTTTCTTTCTCTCTGATCACCCAGTAAAGGCTTAATCTGCATGCCATATTGCCTAAGAACACATGATATTTCTGACACAAAGCACACCAAATATCATGCTCATCTATTTCAATAATATATGTACATAAACCCCAAGAATTCTATCGAAAAATTACACAGAACATGATTACTCTGAGTGTAGTTTGGAATGCAACCGGTAAGAATAAAAGATAGTGAAACTCATTAGACTCTGTTTCAATTCCTGCCCAAGAGGCAGGGATAGTGGGAAGGGGTTAAAAGGCTTCCTTTGGTATCAGCACTAAATAAAAAATTTAATTTCCAAGTTGTGGAATAATAAAAGAAGTTAATAAAATGTGTTACTTGGAAATATCATCTCTGAAAACGAAGATCTACATATTATGTACACAAATATGGATATGATACACATGTACCTACAGTTCATAATGCATGGCAAGTAGTACAGTATATAATCATTGTATTTCCAGCACCACAATTATGTCACTTCAAAAAGAAAATACTCATCTATTCATTCAACAAAATATGGGAATTCTTTTGTTTACTAAAATTAAACTATTTCCTGAAGTGATTAAACTGTTTCTCTTTTGCCCATAAGAGCTAAAGCTTATTAAGCCCTTGCCAGCTGAAAAGTTCTGTTAATCTATGCTTTTTTTTTAATGTAATCAGTCATTCAAAAACACACTGAAACAGCACAGTTTCTAACCTATCCCCTGTTAGTGCTGATTTCCTGGACAGGACTGTTCCTGCTTACTCCTTTCCAAGGGAGCATCACTTACTAAGCAAGTGCAGATACTGGGCAAGGTTTGTAGTTTTTACTGCTTCTAAAAGACCACAAAATACACATACCTTCTAGCTCATTTAGACCAGAATTTCACAGAGTGTTTTCTGCAGAAATTTCTCAGCTAATGGAGCTAAAAGAGATTCACCTTTAATTCTTCTGTATTGTCTCTGAATTTTAACTAGTGTGGGAAGTTCCACTGAAACAGCAGGAGTAAAGATTCGAAAATCTGCCCTGGGACCCTGAAGTGACTCTAGATCACGGTGGAGGACAAAACTAACAGCACGAAGACCTCTAGTTGCTCTTTCTCACCTGGAATATTAGCTGTTCTTCCAATCAGTTTCTGTATCTGTTTTACTGCATAAACTATAAAGCAGAAGTTTAGCCTGGAGATAATGACAACCCAGAATAATTTTAGCTCGGTCCGCACCAAAACAGAATCAGGCAGAAGGAAGTACATATGTTCTTGTCCACATTCCCCTTGAACATCTAGAAGCAAGTGATAGCCTCAGCAAGATCCTAAGCTAAACACCTCCTTCTCTTTTCTTACAATTATAGGAGGGTTCCTTGTAATAGGGTTGCAAGCATTTACTTTTGTGACCAGTAGTGCTCCTCTTTTGGATTGACTGTGTTTTCATCCCATCACTGCACAGTCAGCAAGGCCAGAAATTCTATGACATGAAAACAAGATGTAAGCCAAGTGCAAAACATTTTTTGGTATCTTCTAACTGAGTAGGGAACTGAGTGCTCTATGGAATTCCAAAGTTGGGGACTTTCAGAGACAGACTCATATGATTGACATATGAGCTCACTGATTGATCTCATATGATCAGCTCCTCTGAAACACATTTTTTAAAAGCAAGCAGTGGAGTGTGCATGCTTCTGCCAAGGCATTTATGCAGTTTTATTGAACTGAATGTGGTTTAAATATATTCAGTATCTTGCTCTTTGTTACACTTCAAATTCACAGTAAATTATTTTAAACGGAAATTCTCCCTTCTACCCACCCCAGCTCTATCCCCCCAATTCTGAAGTATTTTTTTTTTAAGTGGTTAAATGCTTCTGGAACATGTTTCCCAAATGCATGTAAAAGAAAATAAAACCACTTGTACAGAAGAAATAAAAAAAGCCCACCCCACCCCAAACAATATTTGAATCTTAAACATTCAAAGTTAGGACATGCTGTATTTACAAGCAATAGATAATTGCCTCCTTTTGCAGTTACCCTATACACTGAATGAGACTATAATCCAGTGGAGAAAACTGTAAATGGTATCCAAATAACCAGTGCCTATATTCTAATGAATTAGCATAAGAAAGGGAGTTAACACTGCAGCTGTAAACCTGGCAATTCCTATCATTAAATTACAGTCACTTCTTTTGCAACTTAATATTCCTTAGACATTCTCTTTGTTTTTGCAGTCTCCCAGACTGTATTTCTTTCCTTTGTAAAAGGAAGCTGGAGAGGAGGACACTTTGGGGAGCGCTAACAGTTGTCTCTCCGCTGTTGCGAACCATGGAGCGTGAGGAGCTCTGAGCCCCTGGACTACCACCACCCTGACCTGCCACCGTGCCTGGCTGGAAGCAGCTGTTCCATTAGCAGGGAGGGAAGGCTTTGCAGGGATGGCAGGGACTGACTGAGGAGACAAGGCTCCACAGTGCAAAAGATACCACTGTGTGGTGAGGGGGGGGGAAATTAGGGTGGTCTTTGGCTTCATTAAGTTTACAATTTCCAGACCTAGGCACTAACAAACATTTCAAGAAACTGCATGCTGTTACCTGTTCAAGTTTGGCTGTAGTGTTCACAGTGACATTTTCAGATACACTGTCTTGAGATTGCTGCTTACATAAGCCTTTAGCTGCATCTTTAAACATGGCGTCTTTCTCCAGCAAACTGTCTTGCTTGGCAATCGGTAAAGCCAGGGGATTGCTGCAAAGAGAATCAATAAAACAATTAGGCTTCTCCTGAAGATGTCAGACAAACAAAAGATTGCCAAATGTGGGTGGCACAAACGCAGAACTGAGACAAAATTCAGTGCTGAGACACAAGTTCCTGGTCCAAGTACAAAAAAGAAAATGGTGAGAAATAAACTGTTCGCACAGGTTAGTATGTTCTCAAAGACACAGAGCAAAACACTTTGATTTAAAATTCACCTTTATGCATATCTTTTGTGAAGCATGACTGCATAAGCCAAAAAGAATATGCACGAATCTGCTTTTAACAGCACTAGGCTAGCAAATCAATAGCCAATTTTGAAATGGAATTTAAAATACCCAATTAACCTACACAATACTGTTTTGAAAAACAATGTTTTAAAATAATTCAATACAGATATTGCCATTGCGGTTAATAAAGTTAAATTCCACTACTTTTTAATTTACTTTTAATCAGGCAATATCCAAGATATATTTTATGACCAAAAGCTGCTCTGAATTTGGGATATGCTAAAGAAATGCCCAAGCAAACAGCAGACTCCTGAAATAACTGCAACTTTACACATTAATCCTCATTCACATAAATTAAACTTGTTTACACACATGGAGATGTTTTCCCTACTGTCACTCCAGACCATATCACACTCCTCAAAAACAAAAAAGCCAAAATTGTGGATAATTTTGGCAGTGTTGTATATCCAGAGGAATTAGTGAGGAATCAGACCCAGGAGTTGAAAAGACAAACATCTTAATCATCTGGACTCTGACAATACAAATGAGACAAGCTCCTTGCCAGAATGTGGGCGCAATTTCTTCAAAAGGAAATGTGGACTGAATGTGGAAATGCAGGAATAGTGCATTCCACTATGAGATAAAGCTCAGATGTCAAACTTATCAAATAAAAATCTATTTTTTATTCTAAGTTACTTGAATTTGATCACGGATTATAACAAAGACAGGATTTTACAAGGTTAACTCAAATGAAATGCAGAAGGACCAATAGCTAACACTAATTTCAATACAGAATAAGATATGCTTTTGGAAACAGAACTGAAACACAGACATAGTTTTAGAAAGGTACAGTTCTAGGCAGAGGCAAAGCACCTTCTAAGCAGAATTCATTGAAAAACAAGTCAAAGTAGTTTCTTATTGAACAAAAGATACATGAACAAAACCTTTCTTTTGATGAAGTTCTCAGACTGCAAACACTGATAGAATTAGTTTCAACATTTTGTAAAGAAATATACATAATTTCCTTTCTAATGATTTTTTGCTTCAAATATTTTAATGTAAAATGTCTAGAGGTACACGAGTGAAAATAAAAATTTCTATATTGACCTAAGATAATTTTCTCATAAATTTATTTACCAAATGTCATGTGGACAAAAGATCCAAGAGCTAACTGGTTTTGCCTTTTTTCCTGATTTGGTCTGCAGAACAGAAAAGCCATTACCCAAATATTTTTGTGAACTTTGCAATTAGATGTCATAGAATAAGATATATCAGTGATTAGACTGTACAAGAAATAAAATAGCTGTGACACCCACAAGCAGGAATGACTAATAATAAATCACATTTTACCCAGACTCAGAATTGAACAAAACATAATTAAATACAAAGTTTTCAAGTAGTCTTTTGCTATTTTCTAAAAATGCTCAAATTCCTTTTGTCTGAATTATTTGTAAGATTTAATCACAAAGAGACAATTTAGAGAAAAGCATAAGCCGAATACATTTCAATATTAAAACCTAAAGCACTACCACTTATAACTTTTTATTATTCATGCTGTGTTTCTTTTAAATTGTGAAGATGCAGGACTTTTTTGCCATAAAGTTGAACCTTACCCATTTAATCTTACCACTTTTGCGATAACTATACAACACACATTACAAACACTTCTTAAAATTCAGCTGTAGACTCCTTGCAATCGAATGAAATTTTCAGGTGTCACAAAAGAGAAGTAGGTTGTAAATCATAGCAAAGAGTGAGGAAACAAGGTGTCTACTCTTTCTACAGGTGCATTTTGAACTCAAGAGGACAATAATAACATGACTTAACAGGTGTGTTCCATGTATTGATGTACAGAAGGATAGTCTATAAAAGATGTGCATTTGTGAGACGTTAATAGGACTTTACATGATGGAAATGCTGACATATAATTCATATTATAACAAAAATGTGAATGATTACAAGAAAGAAAAACATATTAAAATTATTCCAACAGTTCATTATGACTCAGGTTCAAGAAGACACTGTGAAAAATAAAACAAACTGAAACAAAAGGTTTCCAGAAAACTGTCTTTTTAGAAAAATATTTCCATTAACATTCACATGTATTTCTATTAGTGACAAGATGAAGTCAATCAATGCCATTGAAAACTGAAATATAGGGCAGCGCAAGGGAAGATTTTATGTTAATGTAGAAAAGTAGATTAGCATGAACTGTCATCTTTTATGAAAATTAATGGATAATTAATAGATAATTAACCACAAAGGGAGACTTAAGCCAAAATAATGTTGCGTAATAAACAAGAAGGAGAGTTACCTAGGGTAATCTTATTTCAACAAGATGGGACTGTTGCTACTAGCATATCTAACCAGGAAAAAAATCTTGCCTGCTGTATGAAAGAATAGTCATTTTAATTTTTAGGTGTGTAAGCCCTCATACATGGACTTAATTTGAAGTTTTGTGTAGGGTTTTACTTTAGATAAACTGAGATGGTTTTCTTTAAGTTGCCATCTCCTTACATGTCCTTGTTTTTGTAAGAAAAAGGAAATCATACAAAAAACTGGGAGCTGACAATCAAGTAATCAGTATTTGAATTACTGCTGCAGCTTCTAACTTGATAGAAAGATGTTATAAAAATAATCATATCAAGGCAGATTCTGCAATGACACTTTCATGGGCTCTTTAAGCCTATAGCTTTTGTTGGAGAGAACTTCTGTTACTGTAATCCTTCCACAGGCAATTCTGAGATCCTCCAAACAGTTTCTAAGCTAGTTAACGTCCGTAAACTGCATCATCTCTGAAATTTCAGTCTAAAAAACTTCTTAAAATTACATAACAGAAAATTCAGAATGGATTAAACACTAGAAAAGCATTTGAAAAAACGAGTAATTGAGATGCAAGTTGCTACATAATTGATTGAGATGCAAGTTGCTACATAATTGGTTAAATGGAAATGCTCTGTAAGAAGAAAAATATAATGTCTTTCTGCTTTGCTGTGTCAAACACATTTATGCATATTTTATTTCACATTCTTAGGCTCATTTTGAAACACATCCATTACTACAATTAATATTTACTTACTTAAATATGTATCAGAGAATATATATTCTATGATACTGTGAATAACTTATCATTGCTTTCAGAATAAGCTCCTAATTTTTCAGTATTTAATACTACCTAGATGATTGTACTATCTGTGTGTTCAGGGACTATTTCACCATGAAATGTTCTACAAGTACATGTACTAAACTAGAAGTGCAGTGGTAATCATTGCAGTCATATCATGAGCCTAAGGTCACCCTTAAACAGATATAGCCCATTTAATTTCCTGAACTATAAGCTGTGTCAATTAACATATTCTGGTGCATGTATTTTTGCCAGTGGAGTAACAGAATTTCTTCTGATTGTACTTGGAATTAAATAATTAATTGTAATTAATTAGAATTAAAACTGGCAAAACTTTCCAGCATAGCCCTTAGGTCTGCTGCACTGATCAACCTTCAGAAAAACTCATGACACTGGTAAAATTTTGTCCTTTAGCTAATCTACTTGGTCAACCTTCAGAAAAACTCATACTGGTAATAGCAAGGAAAGACAAATGATTATATGACGATGTGGTCTCCAATATGAAACCAGCTTCCTACTTGCTGGCCTCTACTTCCACTCATTTTCACAGGCCAAGTTCCACCAGTTTATTCACAGATAGTTTTGCAGAACAGTAAGAAACACCCACATAAGGTGGCAATTAGTGGTACATCACAAACACATTTTTAAATCCTTACAATAAGATGTTGTTAAAACTTTTATAATGCAATGAGCAAAGTGCATTTCCAGCAAATTACTATACTGGGCACAAGTTCCAAGATTTTGGTAGCAGATGGGTTGCAGGGGGGGTCTCTGTGGGAAGAAGCCACACACTGCCCCATGCTGGACACAGCCAGTTTCAGCCAGCTCCACGACGGACCCACCACAGGACACAGCTGAGCCCATTGGTGAAACTGGTGGCACATCTGTGAAAACATTTTAAGAAAGGGCAGAAAACACCACAGGGAGAGAGGAAGAAGGAACAAAAAGGCCGAGAAACAAAAGAGTGGCCACACAGGTCAGAGGAGTAGGAGGTGCTCCATGGCAAAGCAGGCACCACCACCCCCTGGGGGGACTTCAGTTACTTCTCTTTGCTGCTGCTTACTTCTTGCTCTTTTCCTGTGTGGCATTTGGAGGAGCCACGCTGGAGCAGGTGTCCTCCAAGAAGGACTGCAGCCTGTGGACAGAGCCACACCAGAGCAAATATTTCCTTGAAGGAACTGTGGCCCCTGGAGGAGTTATGCTGGAGCAGGTAGATCCTCGAAGGTACTGCAGCTTGTGGAGGACCCATGCTGAAGCACAGAAAAAAGCAAGAGGGAAGGAGTGGAAGAAATTGCAACACTACCTTGTGCCACCCATACTTCACTGAAGATATTAAGTGTAACTTGCAGCAATAACGAGGAAGAAAGGAAGAGATGCTCAGAAGGTGAGCTTCAGAAAGGAGGAGGAAAGGTGCTTTCCCTAAGTATATAAATGTTTTATTCTTTTTTTTTTGGTTTTGTTTCCTGATGTCCAAGTTGGTACTCAAATATTTATACCAACTGACAATAAATTAAATTCAATTCCCAAGCTGAGTCTGTTTTGCCCTGTTCTTTCTATTTTCTTTTTCATCCTGCTGGGTGTGGGGGGAAGCAGCGTTTGAGAGTAAGCAAGGGAACTCAGTGAGTGTCAACTAAGGCCAGCCCAACACAGGTGCCTTCTTAGACCACTCCTCCTAAATCAGATAGACAAAAGTACTCAGTAGCTCGGTAGAAGAACTAGGAAAAAATACTGCAACACAATTAGTGCTTTACAATAACAGGAATGCACGTGGAATAACCTAATGCTTGACTAAAGGAAACCAGATCTGCTTGGTAAGCTAGCATAATGCAAACATACTGGCTGCTAAACTTTTTTCTACCTGAGTAAAGATACTGACCTTCAATTCATATCTTCGTAGTGTCCTTACAGAAATACATAGCATAATCTAGAACCAGCCAAACCAGATTTGTTGACAGAGCACATGCTATTCATTATTGTTCACTGGTTTTGAGTTTGCTTTTGAATATTGTTCTCTTCTGAGAGATGGCCACAAAACAATATGGATACAATATAGAGTTGTATGAATTCTTGTTAGACTTATCACCTCAGTTTAAAAATACTCCCTTATGTCAGGAGAGTTGACGGAGAATGGACACAATATAGAATAAAGCAATGGTAAATGTGGGTTATTATTGTGCACTCCTCTTTGCAGCACTAAAACATTTGGTTTGGTACACAAGAATAGCACAGAAATTCACCATCCCAGAATATTACATATTTCTCTATAGACTCCTTTAAAAGAGCACAAAGGATGAAAATCTTAGCTTTCAATATTAGCCATTGAAAAGGTAAAAATTTGGTTGAAATTAGTCATCTAGGCTGGCTCTCTAATAGGCATGGAGGCACCCTCGAGGATAATTCTGTATATCTTAAGAATATGTCTACTATAATTTGGAAGAGTAACCTTCTGTAAAGTTTTGTTTTTCACTGTTGAGCAAGCATGCTACTACAGAGCTGAGGTAACTAGCTTTGAAATTACACCTGATTTTAAGGTGAATATAAACTAAGATTAATGGATTTCTAAGCAAAAGGGAACTCTGCAAACAATGTGGTATGGTTCATTCAGAATTTTCCACATTTTCAGTAGTGATAGCAGAGTCATGCATGGGCAAAATAGATCAGTATTTTTGCCTTCCAAGAGCTCTCCCATCTGAATTGCTGGTGGGCCAGCAAGTTTGCCAATACTGTCCTGCACTGACAGCAGACCTGATAGCTCATTAGTGCAAAGCTCTGGCTTAAGAAGTCTCTAAACATAAGACTGCTGAAAGTCTCAAGAATGGGCCAAAGCTTACCATATCCCTATAATTGTTCCCTAGGTATTTGCAGTGGACCACTGTCAAAGTCAGTGAACAGGGCTAAACAGATCTTCGGTTTGACCAAGTACTGTGTTCTCATGTAGGCACCACCAAACTAGCTGCAGTCACACACTGGGACTTAGTTGCCAATAGAAGCTAAAGAGGTTGCTCAGTCCAATTCCACATGTAAATGCATTTTCTTTGTTTTTCCAAAACTTCCAGTGAAGTTCTTCATCTACGGCAGGTTTGTATTATTGTCATATAAACTGTCACTATATAGAAAACTCTCAAAAAGTAGCTCTCATCATCCATTTATTTCAGGAAGGAAAGAGTAGAGAAAGAAGATTTTTCGGGCCACTTCTACTGTGTGCAAGTTATGTATTCCAGAGGTTCATGGGTTTTTCCACCAAAGAACAGTATCTGGTATAATACATGCACCACAGCATAAACTTCTAGAATATAAAGCACATAGAAATGCATCATCTAGATGCAAGAACAATGAAAAAGTTCTCAAAGTCTCTAAAACTTGTAAGAATAACTCTTTTGCTAAGCATCACTACAGAGTTACAGGGCTAACCTACCTTCCACTCCTGGTATTATAACTTTTATCAATGATTACAAACAAAAGTTTTCTTTATGTTTGAGAATATAAAGCCTTAGTTTCCTACTGCAAAATTCAATTATTTTCACTGAAAAGACAGTTGAAGGCCACATAGATTTCAGGAGTATGACTGAAGTTATTGAAACAGTGGGTTATACTAGTGGACTGCTTATTTCTTAAGGAATTAACAAGCAGAAGAAATAAGTAGTTCCACAAGCATTACTGTCCTAAACCCAGCTATGTACATTAATAACTACAAATCATGAAGTAGAAACAATATACTGTGTTTAATATCCATGAAATATACAATCTTTACTAAATATAAATATATCCCACAGAATTCTATATTTAACAGATTGTTCATTACATGACAATCGCTCATTTCTTCCAAATTTTAATGTATCCAAATACACTCTGCAGATCATAAATTATAACTATTATGAAATGGAAGCTTATATATCTTCTCTCTCTTTATAAGAGGCTTTATTTATTTTTTCTTCTTACATACTCTCAAGTGATTGTTACAGAAAATTAATGAAGGAATTCCATGAGCTTATGCCACCAACATGCTTCAAATATACAGCAACTGCATACTGTTTATAAGACGTGAGCTGTACCTTTTAACATTCTCATGTATCAGAGTATCTGGAAATGAGAATCTCAGAAATCAATGTCTTGCACTACCATAAACCTGCCATTTATGCTTCATACCTGTTTTATGCCTCTTTTCACATACCTCTGACAGCCTTCTCTAAGTTTCACAAGAAAATAAAAAAGATCAATATTTACAATTTAAGACACAAATTGAATCTTCAACTCAATACCAGATTTTAAGTTCACGCTGCTAAATTCTACTTAATTCCATTTTAATTTTAAGTGGTACAAATTTAAGTACAAATTTGTAACTACCTGGAGTTGTATCATTTTATCTGTGATTGCACATACTATTTTTATTTTCAGGACTTGTCACTGCTTCTCTCACAGGCAATGGCAGTTTTACTACACTATTCCCATCTATGTTAGTGAAAATATGTTTGGGTCTACAGTATTAACCCCTAATAATTCTGCTAAGGTAACCCCAGATCATTTTACTGGCAATTATAACAATGTATTTTACTACTCATAGTCTATATTTATAGAATTAAAGTTTACAAAAAGAAATGAGAGATAAAAATGCAAAAGATGATTCAAGAGATTTCCAAAATGAAAAAGTTACTTGGCCCATCAAATTGCGCAGAATCACAGAATGGTTGAGGTTGGAAAGGACCTCTAGAAGGCATCTTGTCCAACCCCTCTGCTCAAGCAGCGACACATAGAGCTGGTTGCTTAGGACCATGTCCAGGTGGGTTTTGAATATCTTCAGATACACACAGACAGGATTCACAGATTGACTAATATAGTTCAAATGATAATCTGGCCTCAGTGCACCACTCTTTAACAACAGAAACACTTACAGTTTATTGGAAATTACGGGCAGATCATGGATGATCTCTTCATATGGCTCTTCTTGAGACAAAGCAGAAACAGCTAAAGGGTCTTTCATTTTTTCCTCCCAAACAATTTCAGCCTTCAGAAGCATTTCCTCAATAAACTCAGAAGCTGCAACATCTAAGAAATTGGAACACCAAGATATCAGACAAAGAAAACAGTGCAGAACAGCTCCTTTAAGTCCAAATCTCTAAATCAGGTTAAGATTAAGCATCTGCATAGATACAATGAAAAGAATTGCTCATATATTGATCATAAAACAATACTTGAAATTACTGGGAAAACAAAAGCAAAGTAAATTCAGTATGGAATTAATCTGTCATTTACAAAACTTCAAGACCATTCTCACTGTGTAGCAAATTGAAGTATTATTCACAGGACTCCAGGAAAAACAATGCAACCATTTTCAACTCTCTATTTCAATGAAAACATGTCCTTAAATAATTTTCAAACCTTTTACATTTCCACAAACTAGATTGATATATCTTGCACATACAGAAGTGCTGAAATCAGTTGTGTTTGCAGACCAGAAATACAGTTAACTGTCTTAAATATATACTAAATGTGGTTAGCTAGCTGTATTTTTAGATGATCTATTTGGCCTTTTATACAAATACAAACTGGCATGTATCTAACCACAAACAACTTTTCTGAGGTTAAGTGTCATGAAGTTCCAAGTGAATGTATTTGTAGGTGGTACATTACTTGAAGCATAACGTGCATTGCTTTATTTTGCAATAGAAGTTTCTCCTCATAACCTGATGGAAAGGTTCTATTTTCTGCATTACTGGGTTCCTTCTTCATTTTATCCTAACCATAGAAGGCTGAACCGCCATATGTTTCTTTTCAACACTATCTAGCATCACTGACATTAGCTCTGCCTTGATCACTGTGTTAGACCAGTTGAAGTCCCTTCCAATCTAATATGGTCTATGATTCTATTATCTCCAGAGCCAGTGCTTCAGCTCCCTGTTGCTATCTAGTCTAAGAAGGTGCCTTCTTGTGCGGGAAACAACAGGTATTACACTTCAAAACATGATGGTGAATTTGTTTTCAGTCAACAGCTATGAAGATTCCAGTTCACGAGGCTATGTACTATCATCAGTTGAGACACAGAAAGGAAATTAGTAAGAAATCACCAAGGAAGTGTAAATGCACCTACCACCAAGGCACTGAAGAACTTACAAGGAAGAAACATAGCGAAAAATAAAGAGGGAATGCAATAAGTGGATGGACATGCTATCATTAGATACAACATCCTGCATGATCATGACTAGCAGTTCTCAGCAATACATGAAAAAACATATATACACACAGGCATACGTGTATATAACTCTACATACTGTATAAACTACATGTATACACACATATGTGTCCCTTTGTGTGTATAACTAAGAAAGCAAGAAGGAAAGAAAACAGTGTCACAGTAACTAGTACGTACATAATATACATGGATTTTCACCTACCTGAAGGCTTTTCATTATTGCAGTTAAGAAGATTGGGATTTGCCCAGTGCATCAAAAGTAGCTTCACAAGGCTAGTCTAAAATGGGCAAAAACAGAAGTGTTTGAAATGGCAGAAGCAGGACAGGGGGAGGATGCCTATCATTCAGTTTATTAATTCCTTCCTGCACTAGCTGAAATCATATTGATAAAACCATAGGCAACACCTCCAAAATGCCACCATTTGCAACTACTACACACATTCATATAAATCACAAGAGGCAGAATAAAACACACTTCTTTCATAATTGCTATGATTTCAATGTACCCCCAGCATAACTCCACCCTCCAAGGTCTCCCTCCATCCTTAAACGTGTAAACAAATCCACATCAGTAAGGAAAAAAACTAACCCTCCATCACCACCTGTCATGACTTAGATCACAAATGTTTCTTTATGCCTAAATAATTCAACAACTGTGTACCATCACTGCCAAAGGGGTCTGACTCACAGCCACCATAGAAGTAAATCTGTTCTCTGTAAATAGTAGAAACTGGCACATTTATCTAATATTTATCAAATCCATTTAACGTGTTAGTAATGGTCACAATTATAGTACAGTCGAGTAGGGTAGAGTATCATATAATGAAGGAGTCTAAAACATATATTTTAAATTCCTGCAAGAATGCTGCAAGCAACTGTTTTTAGTGAGCTCTTCTATCGCTGAACTGAAGTCTTTAGAGATATTTCTCCATCAAAGGCTGTAGTAATGTCTATCCTGATAAATTAGTTGGTCAGAAAGGACTAAGAAACTGCACAAGGACCAAGAAATACATTTAGAATGTGAATATAGAGCTCAACTAAATGAGATAACTGTTTGCACTTTTGGATATCTGCTAAAGCAAATAGAATATAATATAAATTTAACCAACAGGGGAGGCCAGGATGAGCACAGGGGAAAATAAGCTGTGCAGAAACGATTCATCAGAGCAGAAAGGAGTTACAGACAAATGAGACCTGAACTGGAAGGCAGCTAAGGGGAAGGATAGTAATTTTGCATAAAAACATCACTAAATAAATAAATGAATAAACAAAGGCTGAACAGGAAAGAAATCTTTGCAATAAAAATAATAAAATTCAGTACGGTTTCAGTACACAGCAGGCAATTTACTACAAAAGACGATGAAAAAGAGGAATCATTTAAATGCAAAAAAACCCCACCTATGTTTCTAATCACAGAAAAGCAGGAAAATATTGCTGCAAATTTCTATGAAAATTGAAAGATCTTTCTCTCCTCAGCTTTCCAATGCTGGCTTTCCATTCTGGCAGTAACAGCAGAAAATTCGGCAAACTGTGGAAGCAGGGAGGAAGCTGTAACAGGTTTATTTCCAAATCCAATTAGCCCTGCTTTCAACCGAGACCTCAACACATATATATCTATGTTTTTTCATTATGAAAAAATGGAACGTGCTTAGTCACTGAGCTTACTAAGTCAGCAGCAGTTGCATAATCTTGTTAACAGCCATTCTGAAAAGTGGTAGTGTTTGTATAGAAGGAGGAGGGTTTAAAATGCACTTTCAGTTTAGTAATAATACACAGCTTTTTGGGGTTTCCAAAGTTTTGGATTTATGCCGCAAGAAATCCCATGCTCCTATATCAATGCTTCCTGCCGCCAATGAAATATCTCCAACTGGGAATCCTTGACACACATCACCAAGACTAAGGTATTCAGGTCACTGGCAATTTCAATTACCTGCTCTTGGATACTCAAAATTGTCTGTGTTAGTTTTAACCTCATTCACTTAGGTTTTAGGAGTATTTTAAAGTTCATTGTTGTATCTTCAGAACTGTGCCTAACAGTAGAAATATTTTTACAATAGTAAAATAGATTCTACTTCAGAAAGTAGAATAATTTCATCAAATTACCAGAGTCTAAAGGTATTTAAATTGCAGTTACAAATAAAGTAGATATGGCTATGTTAAGAGAAACTGCAATGCCTAATGAAATATTGTAGACCCTAAAAATGACTATATATATTCTTACTTCCCAGTGATGTCTTTGCCAATTAATATAAATGGGAAAGAAAAAACAATGTGATGACTCACTGTGCACAAAACTACTAGTAATGGCAATTACTTAAAACATCTGCTTGCAAAATATGACTTGCCTTGTTTCTCCTCTTATGCCCTTGATTATTTATTCAGTGCCTTTTGACAGGACACCAGGAAACCCTTTAGACCTTACTTTTCTGCTTTGAGAACTTATCTTTGAGTACCTTCCTTCATGAAACACACACTTAGTTACCTTTTTTTGGTACAAATAAAGAATGGTGCTCTCTCTATTCTTGGTGTTTTGTCCAAATTATAGTTTGTCTACGTCTCTCTGACATCTCTTACTGGATATCTTGCCCTTTGACAGTTGACAACGCTGCTGCAAAAAAATATTTTCCTATCTTACCCCTTTAATCTGAAAGTCCTACATATAGATTCCCCCCAGGGCTGCTGCTTTTCCCACCAAGCCAGAAACTGCTTGCCTTCATTTTCAAAGGTTTTCATAGACACTCCATGCTTTACCTGTTCCCACTCATTCAGCATTCAGATTCCAGTTCCCACCTCACATCAGTCTGTGACTTTGGCCATCACTAATATGTTTTCAGATAGTTATTTCTGTGTTTTTTCTAAGATACTATAGTAGTAAGGAAGTCTTCAAATTAACTGCAAAGCTCCACTGTAAACCTTCATTCAAGCCTGTTCTGATCTAATGCTTGCCAAGCAGAGAAACAGGTAATGCACTGCCATTCCACCATTCAGGTGTATTGAAAAATGGTTCAGTCTCTGGGCCCAGAGGGTGGTGACCAGTAGCAAGAAGTCTAGGTGGAGGCCAGTAACTAGTGGTGTACCCCAGGGATCAGTGCTGGGTCCTAGTCTGTTAAACATCTTCACTAATGATCTGGATGACCTGGTAGATTGTACCCTCAGCAATTTTGCAGATGACACCAAGTGGGAGGAGTGGCTGATATGCCAAAGAATCATGCTGCCATCCAGAGTGTCTTTGACAGGCTGGAGAAATGGGCTGACAGGAACCTCATGAAGTTCCACAAGGGGAAGTGCGAAATCCTGCACCTGAGGAGGAACAACCCCAGGCACCAGCACATGCTGGGGGTTGCCTGGCTGGAAAGGAGCTTTGCAGGAAAGGACCTGCAGGTTCAAGTAGATAACCAAGTTGAATGTGAGCAAAAAATGTGCTTTGGCTACAAAGAAAGTAAATGGTATCCCTAGCTGCATTAGGAGGGGTGTTGCCAGTAGGTGGAGGGAGGTGATCCTTCTCCTCTACTTAACGCTGGTGAGTTTGCATCTGGAGTGCTGTGTCCACTTCTGGACACCTCAACACTAAAGAGACATGGAGAGAGTCTAGAAAAAGGCCATTAAGATGATTAGGAGACTGGAGTACCTCACATATGAGGAAAGGCTGCGAGAGCTGGAGTTGTCCAACCTGGAGAAGACAAGGCTCAGGGGAATCTCATCCATGTGGGTATATACCTGAAGGGAGGATGCAAAGAAGACAGAGCCAGGCTCTTTTCAGTGGTGCCCAGTGACAGGACCAGAGACAATGGGCACAAACCGAAATGCAGGAGATTCCCTCTGAACATCAAGAAACACTGTTTCACTGTGATGGTGACCTAGCACTGGCACAGGTTGTCCAGAGAGGTGTGAAGTCTCCATCCCTGGAGACATTCAAAAGCTGACTAGACATGGTTCTGGCCAACTTGCTGTAGGTGTCCCTACTTGACCAGACTAGATGACCTCCATGGATCCCTTCCAATCTCAAACATTCTGTGAGTCTGCATAATGTGGTAAAGGTCATCTATGACTTTTGCAGAAAATACCAATTTTTTTTTTCCATTAGAATCAATCTGTTAGCAAACTTATAACAGTTTGAATATTTATGGACAAGGGAAATTCTTAATTAAAATATATAAAGAAAGATTATACTAATTGTAGCTTTACATAGGCAAAATTAAATAAAAAGGAGGTTTGTACATGTAGAAACTGAGCTTGAGAAACAAAACAGAATGCATGATCAGATATGCAGGCAGGACACAACAGTTACATCAAAAGAGCTATGTGCTTTTTTTCCAAAACAGCAAGTGGGAAAAAATGCAGCCTGCCTACTGTGAACCTAAGCTTTAGTCCTCAAAGGAAATACTACAAGGAAATAAAGTGCAACTCATACTAATGGGAGAAACACTTATGATCTAAGTAGCTAGAAAAACATGCACAGATGAACAGGGAAAACACTGACTGGACAGGGAAGCGTTGGACTTGAACAGTTCTTTAAACCTAGTGAAACATGAAGTGCAACACTGAAAATAAAAAACTCTAAGAGGCCAAAAGGCAGCATAAATAAATTTACTGCAATAGGCACATTATAAAACCAAATACAACTTCCCCATGCCAAAAAAGGAGTTAAGTTTTACCACACATTAAATGTTAGCTAAGAAAGCCCATTGCTCAGTTTCATAAACCGCAGGCTTAGGAGCACCAGTGTTGGCCAGCTGACAGGCTGTGAGGCCTGCTGCCACAGATAAGTGACTGTAGTGACCGGGTAGGAAATACGGGGCATGAAGGGGTGAAAGACATTACTCAAGAATCTCCCTACGCACTTGAGGCTGCAAAGGAAGCTCCAAACTGCTCTCAAGCCATGTTAGTTTTACCGTTAGTAAATTAGCTGCAGAGCAGAATCAATGCTCCTGAAAAGCATCTTTCTCTCCTGGCTGGTCGGGTATTTTCCTCTGCGGCTATGCACAGGATGCTAGATCTGTGCAGCCCCTGCAAAGGATAAGCTGCTGGCTCTGGCTGAGCTTTGAACTCTTATTATCCAAGCCCCAGTGTCACTACCTCAGATTGTATATTCCCTTTTCTTTACCATTGGAGAGATACCTGCTTTAGTTGTAAATTCAGAAAGCTGGAGGTTTTATGTAAATGTCCTGCTGTGCTATTTTGCACAGCAATGAATATGCATCATCCAATTCCCATGTACCCCCAACAGTAAATTCCTTCAGTCTTTCACTTTTCTTCCCTGTCAAAACCAACGTTTCTCTCCACTCCTCCACTCCTCTCTTTGTGTTTCAACATTGGACATTTCCTACCATCCTGAATTACCATCAACTGTTTGTTCATCCCCCTCCCCATCATTTTTTATTCCTCAGGCCTTTTTTCTCTGTTCCCTGTATATGAAACTCACAGCTTTTCACATGTATCTCCCCATCTTGTTTTCTTCTGCTCTTTTATTGATGTTTTACCCTTTTCTTGGGACAATGTTAGTTTTCCTTCTTGACATCCAGTCTCTTTGACTAAGGCCTTCCTACTCTCTTGCTGCAATTTCCTTCCACCTGCTTTCACTTCTCAGGTTCCCACTCCATTTTCTCTGGATACGGTCCCCAGCATGCTCTCATCCACAGTGAGACAAAGCCATATAATAGCAGACTAGTGGATCAACAACCTTAGATCAAAATCAGTATTATTTCAGACCATCAATCTCACACTAGTGTGTGAAACACAGTGAAATTCCCAAGTATTAACACCTAAGGTGTTGATTCACTAAACACTATGAAACCTCTAGGCAGAACACATGAAATACCACTAGTTACACTATTATAATCTGCAGTCTTCACCACTGAGTAAGATGGGCTACAGCTGCACTTAGAAGAACCAGTTTTCAAATGCTTACAAGGCCAAACTTCACTGGGTTGCAACAGTGCATGTTTACTTCACTGTATGATTTTTGTTAGGCAGTTTGCTAGGACCGATGCCCGTGAGAGCTTGTTATTTTTTTACTTTTTTTTTAAATTAGGCAGAAAGATACATGAACCAAAAATGAAGCTCTTCTGGGAGCAGGGTGCTACAAAATATATTGCTGAACCCTTGTGAACTCCAACATTTGTACGATTTGAAGACTTTGTATTAAGCAGAAGATTAATTCTGTGGGCTGAGAATATTGCTTCTGTTACCTGTTTGGAAAATTGTGAAAACTTAGCCAAGTTTCAAACCTTTGAAAAAATCAGCCACCAGATGCTTACAAGACAGGTTTTTTATTATAGTGGATAAATCAAAGAGCCCACTTTTGCTAGCATGGACCACTGTAGGCCTAAATGTTAGTCTAATCAGTATCAGTGTCTCTGTTTAAACACCCACTTGGATGTTTAAAAGATTTGCAATAAAAAATGTAAATCAGGGAAGTAGTTTCACTTTTTATTATTACTATTATTATTATCATTACTAAGGTTCTGTGATAGAATTGCTGTAATGTCATGCTAGCCATATATTCAGCAGATGGAATAAAATAAGATCAGATAAGTCACAGAGTAAAAAAAAACGATCAGATAAATCATGGAATAATTAAACTGCTTAAAATAACACTGAAGACTATTTAACTAATGGAATGGGGTGATAATAGGTACTTTACTAAGCGAGGGAATTAAGAAGTGAAGGTTAGGAACCTTAAGCTACTAGGGAGTGAAACAAACAAAACAAACCCCAAGAGAGAAGCTCCCAACATTAGGGAGCAAGGTAATTATTAAACTATTAGATTTACTGTGAACTGAGTTCTGAAGATTATATATTTGTTCTTGATTAAATAATAGCACGCCTTAGAAGACTGAGTCTCCCTTAAAGCCAAAGTCTCATATGGAAACCTCTAAATAAGAGCAGTATCATTCAGAGGCTAAATAGCATTTTCTCTGTGATTACAAATCTGAACCACAGTACTGATGTAGACACAGGAAATTATGTCTGAAACTCATTAAAGATCTCCCTTCTTAATGCAATATAGATGAGGAAGATATTTTTCTATTTAAGTGCAGAAAAATGGGGACCATAACCACCTGTGGTTAGCAAAGTGGAACAGATTAGAAAAAGTAGGTTGTGGGAATGAGACTAGCAGCAGGGTAGGAGAGTGGAGGGGAAAAAATAGAACAGAGCATGGATAAAACGCTGGACTTTGGAACTAACAGCATGAAATAAATTGAATGAAAGGGAAGAAGGGAAACATGCAAGGAGCCAGGATGTAGGTAGAGACAGACTAAGCAGAAAAAGAAAATGAAAGAAGAAAGTGACATGGTGAGGAAAAAACACTGAGATTGAACAAGAGAGATTGGGACTGTGAGCAAGTAGGAAAAAAGGGTAAGTACAACAGAAGGGCAGGAAGGTTGGCGTGAAGCCAAAGCAAAGAAAAGAGAAAGCTTGGATGAGAACCAGGGAGAGGAGGAGGGGCAGAAACTGGCTGTGCAAGGAAATTAGGATTGGAATAAGATGCATAAGGAAAGGACATGAAGCCAGTCAAATGAATGGGACAATAAGGCAACAGAATAGACAAGAATGGAACAGACTGGAGTCAATGGGACAAATAAGGTTATGTGTGGGAGGAATGAACTGTAAAGACTGTGTCTGTTCATACACAGAGCCTGGAATGGAACCCAGGTTCCCCAAGTCACCACTACTTTTCTACAGTCAGCGTGTTTAACCTACAGGGCCTAAGAGTATGCCTTTTAAATCTCTGGAATATATTGTTCAAATAAAGGACAACGAAATACTGTTTTCAGCTATCTAAGCAAGTGACAAAGGTTGCTTAGAAGTTTTTTCTACAGCTGAAGTAAAGACTTTAACAATCGTTACTTCAAGACTGATAAGCTACTTTTCTATTTTTTAATCCACCAGGAAGCTAAACCAAGAAAAAATAAAATAAATTGGGGAGAAATATCATGTGATCTTGTGATGAAAGGTGCTTATAAGTTATGTTCCTACAAGTTACATATTAATACTACACAGAGGATCATTTTGAGGCACTTCTCAAAGTCTGTGCCTGAACAGTCTTATTAGACTTCTTTTTCATATATGTCTCATATATAAGAGAAAGTCACTACAGCTGCTATTTCAAGGAAAATGAAATTCATATTGCTTGCTAAGATCCCACAATAATCAGATAAGTATATAGTATAGTCTGTGCACATCTCAGCTTTAAAAACATACATGCAAACACTGCAAATTTTATCACAATTTTGTAAATTGAGGTTGCCCCGGTCTGTATATGAAGTTCAAACTTGTAAATCTATTTTCTTATTATTTGGTATTGTGTGAGTCTAGCTTTTCTTGCCTTACTCTTCTGTACCCACAATTAGCATTTGCATCGTTTTTAGAAACCTTCTGAATATATTGAAAGAAGAATATCACAGGCAGAAATCCCAGAGTGGTCTCTCTGTTTGAAGAAAATGAGTGTCATTTGATCTGAAGGGAAATGCTGCTCTTCTACCTGAGTACAATCACACATGCCAAAGATGAACAAAAAGACTAAAGAAAACAGGGTGAGATATGTCTGGAGAAAACAAACATTCTCTAGAGGATTTTCTGACCACAAATGAAAGATTCCAACTGCTTGACAGGGAAAATATATATTCCCTGAGTATTTTAAATTAATTATTTTTTTATTTTTTTTTATTTTTTTAAATTTATTTATTTATTTATTTATTTTAGTTAATAAATTTTAAAATACTGAACAAGCACCCCCTTTTTTAGGCTCCTCTCATTTGAAAACATTTGTGGAATGTGTTTGCAGAAGTCCAGAAACTGTATTCAAAGGAACTGCTTCAGCAATGATCAAACTTGAATGAGATTAAATATAATTTCCTACAATGAGTTGAGATATCCCATCTGCATTGAAGCATATTGTAATGATGGATGTGAGGTTGGGTTTTTTTTATTATTTTGAGGTCTACATGCACTTACAAGAAAAGAAAATGAATCTACAGTTCATAGCTGAGTCAAATGACTAATGTGTTTTTTGTAATGATGAGCAAATTAGGTCACATAGTAATAAGGTGTGTTCTTTCAGACTTCAGCAAGTAGCACAGAGTCCCTTCTATGGTCTGAAAGAAATGCTGTGTTTGGATGAACTACCTAGATAAAGGTGCATGATTCTGTCCAAGCAAACAAGCCAACCAAATATCTGTTGAGAATATACTTACAGAATAGCAATTTCACACATAAATTTTGAAAGTAACACAGGATGTATATAACATGCTAGGAAACATGAGGTAGGCATCTCACCTCTAAACAATTTTTATTTATTTGGCATATTTCAAATTTATTGATGGGAAGAAAACCTTGCTAGAGTAGGAGTTACTCTTGGAGAGGTACAGTCAGCAGTTCCACAATTCTTTTATCCTTTTTTCTGACATCATGAAACTGCTAAACCTCAAAGCCAGAGGCTAAATCTGTCTCACTAAGTAAGAGAGTGCAACGGAGCAACCTTAAGTGTCTCTTATAATCCACACTGCTTAACTGTTAGCTTTGTACCTGACTCTGCTTTGGACCACTTCAACCAGCTCTCTATAAAAAAGACTAATATTCTATAGTGGAAACTATCTCTAAACAATATGAATGTGAGCCAGACTGTTGACTGGTTTAATCCTTAGCCTTCTTTTATTTAGCAATTTAGCAGTTTAGACATAGGCAGCATCCCCTAAGGATGAAATTTTGTGAGAGGTAGTGTTTAAGCTACTGGGGAGTCAGCTCTGACCTGCATGCCTCCGATAGCTGGTTTGAAAGGTGACATTTCTGTGATAAACAACAAAGAAACAGCTTGTGCCTGGGAATTGTGCCAAAGTACCCAAGGCAAATGTCAGAGCTGCAGCCTATTCCCACCATGGGGAGGGGGAGCGTGTGCTCTCCTGATCACAGCAGTCTGGAAGATGTCCAGCAGGGACAACACTACCAGTGCCAGATTACTAGCTGTTCACAAAGTGATTGCTGTGCTAAATTCAAATTAGGGGGCCAGCCTGAGAAATACAAGTCACCTTTCCATAGCTGGTATCAGTGCCAGCATGGGGGGCTGTGGAACCCAAGTGACAATGTGTGCCCCACTCTGGCGTGCCCCAATCTGTTGTGCACAGGCAGCAGACACACACACACACATATAGATACAGATATATACACACACACAACAGTACTCCCCATGCTGAATGTGAATGAGACAAGGGAGTTCAAACTGCCATCAATAACAGCACTAAGAATGTATATGTCTAAAAAGGGGCTGTTAAATTTACACAGGCAACCCTGGCATATTCTAATTTCTTGAGGCTAGTTTTGTTGCCCGCATAGTTTATTTTGAAGACGTTTTTGTGTGTCACTGATGGAGTTTTGCATGTGTGTCAAACAGGTGATTGTATTCCATCATTTTATTAAGGTAAAACTATTAAGGTAAGCAACTCTGACCTTAATTTTTTGGTAAAATGTTAGAATCTCAACATGCATTAAAAATAAAAACTTGACAACAGTCTTAGAAACTCAGAATAGCCTTTCTTAAAAATATGCCCATTTTTAAATGCTATTACCATTATTTTCTAATGTGTGCAGCTGGTAGTATTTCAGTTAGTAGCCTGTTGCACTCACTAGTAACCTAATCTGTTCCTGCAAAGCACATCCTCATCTTACAAACAGAGAGACTGAGGTCCAGGCAGTAGCCTCAGTTTCCTTATTCTATACTTGGTAGCCATATCCTGTACGTATCCTTCAAACTCGCTAGTAATATCCTGTACTCCTATACAAGAAGGATGTTCTACTCCGGATCTACAGACTGGCACTAATAGGACAATTCATTTATCATTCACTCATGCTTTTTTTCAGTATTTGCACTAATACTGTTGCAGCAAATTTTAGATGGTAAATTTATTTGTGTGCCTGCTTTTCTTTACAAATATATGTGAAGATAGGTACAGATTTATATTTTTTAACATCAGCTAATACACGGTGGCACTTACAACTCTTACTCAATCCCTGTTTGGAAATAATGCAACAACCTACTCATAGGTTTGCTTTTGATAAGATCATTATTCGAAGTATTTAGCTCCACTCCCTCTGTAGGATTCACTCTGTGCAGCTTTACGCACATCCAGTGGGCAATTGACCCATCCTTTGGCCCATTTGCCCCATGCTTCTGTCTGGATTCCTCCTGTAAATATTTAAAATGTTCAGGTTACACCTCTAACCTATATTAATTGCCTGTGACCTCTATAATCTTGGAGGGTCAGATGTCCAAGTAATAATTCATCCCACCTATTTTAAATGCACCTCCTAGATTTGTCTGAATTGCACTCTAGATGTGATCCTTCACATTACACAAGACAAAGCTTTGACTTTGTATTTAAGTTGTAGCTGGCTAAATTTGGTTGAGAAGAACCCATCCTAAATAAAACTAGTTTTGCCATTACCCAGGTGTCTCTGCAAGCCAGGTTTTCATTATAAAGGTGTGGGTGTTTTGTCTTTCACGTGCTTAGCTCACTCAGGATAATGTGTCTTTGCTCCACTAATTTCTCATATAATTTAATGTGGAAGATGGAACAATGAGGTTTCTGCAATCCACTTATATTGTGTATTAATTTACAAATTGAGATTTGTAATAAGAAGCTTGCAGTACCTTTATTCTTTTCAAGTTTCCTCCTGTACAGATGCAAATTAAATTTTCTCATTATAAATTTAAAACTTAGATTCTTCTCTTTTTTTTTTTTTTTCAGATAAAGTAAATTAGTAACATATCTATTATTGTTATGGTCTTTTAAATAGCCAAATTTTCTCACTTTTTGTATTTTGTGTATTTGCAAACATAAAATTGTATGTTTAGAGCTCAGGTCCTTCAACTGAGTCTGGATGTCACTTTAAAACTATGTAACAATTTCTTCATTAGAATATCCCTACTCAATTTTTTTCATAAGTTAGTATGCAAAATGTATGTATGTAAGGTCCAAAATATTTGAAAAACCGTTTAATTTGTGTAACTGATCCAATTGCATTTTATTAAAGTAAGCAGCTTCTCCAAACAAAAAATGTATCTGAATTACTATTAATTTTGTAGGTATTTTATAAACAGGGAAAACTACCAGTCCTTATGGAATATAATATTAATTATCTATTGGATGGGGTTTGGCTGCAGGTATTGCAGCAGCAGTGCTAGTAAACTACTAAACAACAATGGTTTAGAACAGGGTTTTTGAAACTTCTGTGACTTGTCATTAAAGAACCATTGTTTATTAGAAAAGCTACAAGACAAGAAAAGGCTATTTTTCTGTTCAGATACATTCCTGGAAGGAAAGAAATCCTCTTAAAGAACTGAAAAGAACATCAAACTAAAATGAAATAGAATTTTTTAGTCTTTTAGTAGAACGTACAGATTTATCACTGTAGTGAGTTTTTCAAGAGAGAATTTTTAAAAAAACCTGCCACAATTATGTGTTACAAGAGGGTGAAACCATAAGGGATACAGTCCAGAATTTATATTAAAGACTTTCTCAGGGAACATTATTTTTGGCTAGAAAATAACTATTCCCTCATAAATATATTTTCATTTAAAACAGACTATCCAAATCATATCTTGACTAAGGTTATTTCCATTTGTCATGCTACTTTTTCCCAAAGTAGTAGCAATGCTTACATTTATCTATAATTAATTACCCAAAATGAAATTATAAATATGATATGCACATGAATTCATACTAAAGCTAAAAGGTTTCAAAACTATCATCATAAGAAAGGAAAATTTTAAAACACCTGATGATTTAGCTTCCAGATGAAATATTTTCCCTGACATCCAATAAATCCCTCTTATGAAGGAATTCAAATTATTTACTTGTTTCTTACAAAGAGAATCTACATAAAAGCCATATTTATCTCCATATTCATCTTTAATGATAATGAAGTATCTCCAAATTGTATTATTCATTAACAGTACAAAGGGAAGATATTTGCTCTATATTTTCTTATTTTTAAGTGAGGAAGAGCACAATGTTAATTCCTCTGTCTTCCACCACATGTATGTACCCATAGTGCTTGTACATTGACTAGCACAACTGGTCCCTGGCTTCTTGCTGAAAACACCTAGAATAGTTAGAATCACTGACATCATCATCTGGACTATAAAGGGAGACAAAGGTCCACAAAAGAGCCAGCAAAAAGGATCATCTCATAAGATAGCAATCTGAGCTCTCAGAACACTTCAAAAGGAAAGACATTTTTTCTGTTAGCCACTTTCAATTACAAACTTTACATGCACAGGACTGTTTCAAAAACAAAAATACCTAACTTCATGACAAAGAAAGCAGTTCAAGTCATCCAGGGTTAGTTTTGCAATCATGTATGTGTTACACGTACATAACAAAAGAGAAGTTCTTCCCCTGCCCTTTCAAGTCAGTTCTTCCAAGTCATTTTCAATGAAACCAGTGGCTTCACACTGGAAAAGACTTATAGCCATTGTATAACTACAATAATACAGTACCAAAGCCTGAACTCATAAGCCATCCTGACCTGCAAGAAATAGTAGCTCCAGCTCAAGATTACATCACTGCAATAACCTGACTTCTGAATAAGAGTTTTCTTGCCCTACTGGAGTCTGAACACAGGTAGAGTGTATGTGTGCCAGCCTGCAGTATCACATGAGGATCCAGAGGGATCAGTGAGGGCAGTAGAACTGCAGGACAGCACAGGACAAGATGGGATGAGAAAAATAGAACTACGGCACATGCAAAATGTCACTGATGCCTCACTTGCTAACAAAACTTCAGTTTAGTATATTTTTGCTGAAAAAAATTTCTCTGTAAATTTAACCTTCCAGAAATTATTGAGGGTATACTTCAGGCCATACATACATAAACCAATAACTTACTCTATTATGAAAATATACTGAGCTTTCATACACTGTAAAAGAGCAGATACAGGGTATCTCAGTAGGAGAAATCTATATCCCGGCAGAACTAACTAGCTTCAAGACTTTTATTTTTACTATTGTTTTGACTCCATTTTTACTATCTTATTGCTATAAAGCATATTATTCATTTTCTGAAGTCTGAAAAGAGGCTGAAAGCTAATTATTCAATGAAAATAAGAACACATGTGATAAAGAAATACATATAAGCCATTTTGGGACATGAATCAATATATAACGTTAAGCATTGAATTGTATCCTTAAATGGTTTTAAAAATCTAAAAATATGTATGTATCAGTTTTCTAAAGAAGACAGTTTAACAGGTGAATTATAATATATATGCATGAGTACTTCAGTTACATCTGTCTACCAATATATATGTCTTTTTTGCTTTTCATTAGACATTTTGGCTTGCTTAGAATCTACTCCTTGAATCTTAACACATGGAGCACCTGCAGTGAAAGACTCAAAAGATAAAAATATAACCCCACAAAAAAAGCCATCTTGACTTCATATTCAGATCATTAAGGGTGTAGTAACATCAGCTACATCCAGCCTCTTGTATCTCAGCACCTTCATCTTGTAACTCACAGGTTTACTCATGTGAGTACCAAAAAGCAACTGAGATACCAGAAACAGACATGAACAAAAATCCTAGTTCTCCTTTAATTGTTGGCTACAGTTTCATCTAAATGAAAGGGACTGTCTCCACTGAGATCAGAATTATCTGTCTATGAAGTTCATACTCCAGAAGTCTGTGAGGATTTTAATTTATATTTTTTAGGAAAAAAAAAAAAAAAAAAAAAAAAGACCACACTGACAAACAAACAAAAAAACCCACAAACAAAATAAAACCCCAAAAAACAGACTTCTGTTTAGAATCAACAACTTTTTGCCATTCTGAGCTATGTTTAAAAGCATGGTTGATGGCGATAGAAATAGGCACTACAAGATGGGAAAATACCAAAGAAACAGGGGAATGGCTTGACAGCTACAATTCATAGCATTTTTTTACTAATTCAGTACACCTACAATCACAGCATCAGGAAGGATAGCCCTGCCATCAGTAGGAATCTGAACAGAAGAAAGCAATTTGTATTTAGAGTTCAAAGCAACATTGGGAAGCTCAGTCTTGTGTCCATGGCAGAGCAGGTCCAACCCCTCCTGATGGAGGACAAAGATAGGAAGGGAGGAGTTTTCCAGGAGGTGCAGCAGAGACCTGACAGGAGAAAGGCCAGGACCACAGAAGGCTGAGCTAGGATGTATCAGAGAGGTTTTTGGAAGGTACCTGTGGGTAAGTGGTGATTTGTGAGCCATGAGGTGAGTCAGTGGGAGCAGCGGGGAGCTCCTCCTAAAGTGGTCAGACTGTAAAAAAGGCTCACTGTCTGGGGAAAGTGAGGATGAAGGAAAAGTGAAAAGGTAGGTTATTAAGAGGCACAAGTCATGTTTAGGCATGGCCTCCAAATCACAAACCCAGGGCACCCTTCTACTTAGTGACTAGAAAACTTTGACTGCAACTTCTGTGTTAAGTGAATCCTGGACATTCATCCACAGAAATATACACAGCAAAAAAGTTAGCTATAAATAAGAGTTTGGCATCAGAATATAAGAAAATAACTGAAAAAAGTGCTTATTTTGTCTCCCTTTCAAATGTCAGTGCATATTTGATTTTTGCTGGAGACAAACTACTGTTGATGGTAGATTGATTTTCATTAGCTGTAAAGGATTGATAGCTTTACAATGTTTATTCTCAAATGATCTCTGTCATTTGAGATGCCACCTATAGTACAGGAAAGTGTAAGCTTTCCATACTAAAACTAGAATAGTCTTCCTGACTTGCAAAATTTGCTATTGCTACAGAAGACTACCACAGAGAAGAGAGAAGTAGGTAAAAAAATCATGCTTTACCTGTCCGTACTTTGCAGCTAAATGCAGGGGTGTCCAGTACTGATTATCCACGACATTGAGATCAGCCCCATGATCCACTATCAGAGATGCAACATTCTTGTATCCATTAGCGCAGGCCACGTGCAGCTGCAATAATAAAAGTTTCTTAATAGTTTAAAGAACTTGGAAAAACCCATGATGGGCTATTGTGTATCTTGGCTGCCCCACAGACCTAACTGGCTAAATCACGATAACAACACATACAAAATATACGTGCAAAAACAACAGACTAGAAAACCACTGCAGAATCTTTTTAATCATTTATTAAAAGAATCTGCCAAAACAAAAAAAAAAGAATGTTAACTTATTGAGAACTAAAACAATCTATTCTCACTAGATACTTTTCATACTATTTCAAGCAAACATCCTTTCAAATACGTGCCCAAACTTCATGAGCCCAGGTAGATTCATACATTTCAACAGAGTTTGGCCTAGACATAACTTTCTTTTGTGGCAGTTCAAATATCCCAGATGTAAGCTGACTTTATTTTACTCTAAAATAAATTCATTAATACATAATCAAAGCACGCCCATTGAGTTTGCAGCTCCAAATCAGTCACAAAAACTTTCTCAGTTTTGAACCAGAGATTTTATTTCTTTTACTTGTATTACTTCCCTAGATACTTGATTATTTTAAGTGCATTTGTTTTAATGGTTTTGGTTGATTTTTCATATCAGTAAACTTCAGAGTCAAAGTGGAACAGAGAGTGGGTGGAAAATGAAATAACGGAATGACAGAAATTCAGGTCAGCAGGAAACTCAGGATGTCAAGTAGTACAACTTGCTGCTAAAGCAGGGACAACTTCAAATGTAGCTGTGTTTGCTCATGGCTTGTCATTCTGAGTAGCAAATACAGTATGAGTGATAAAGTACTGAAAACTGTAGTGGGAAGAAGGGGAAAGAGAAAACTTGAAAATACCTTTGTTAATGGCTGATTTGAGAAAACGGACATTAACTTTTTCAATATATTACTATATATATAAGGCTCTATTTATGTTTGGCGTTTATATCAGCTATCAATTCCACTACAAATGGTATTTATAGAATGAAACAAAAACAAGATAGATTTTATTTTTTATTTAATTAATACAAATAGCAAGTATGTAAAATAAATACAAAAGCAATATAAAACCAAGCGGGACTTGTGAGGAAAGAGAGAAAGTGATCACAGAGAAAGATATAGTAGGGCAATACAAATTATTTGCTCTGGTAATAATCAAATAAAGGAGGAAAATGCAATAAGAAATCCTACATCAGGAAAAAATTGTCATTTACAGGTTTTGGTGGAATTTGTTTATTATGCTTGGTGAGTAACTCTGTTGAGGCACATACTTCACATTATGAGATTGAGCCAGGTTACAGTTTAGCGGTCTTTATTTTCTCATGGTTCTCAGCTATGGTTTCAACCATTCCCTCCACTTCTGGGACTAAGCAGGACAAAATTTGCATTTGGAAATTGGCACAAGATGATTGCTTATCTCTGGTCAGGAGTCAATTGTCAATAGTCAGTAAGAACAGGGCTGAGGAAGATTGCAGAAATGGAGAACTGAGATTATTGGTGGCAACCTGTATCCCCCAACCACATAGCCTAAATACAACATGATATTTTTCCCCTTGAAGTAATGTTAGCCAAAGAGACCAGAACACCCCTGCCCTGGGGGCAGAACACCAATTCTGTATGCTAGAAATGCTCTCATTTCAAATGTACAAAACCCTCAAAATTTCCCCATAATTTGTCATAGCTTCAGGTTTTCTTCTGTTTTAACAGCAGAAATTACTTTTTCTATTCAGGTATCAATTTGACATCTATTTCAGATGTATTTTAGAGTAGTTAAAAAGCTCATAGGACAAAGGAAATATTTTATGACAGAAATGTTTCAAAGCAAAAATTATTACCAGAGAATTTAGCAGAAAAATTAATTTTACCATATATCATCCTGTGTCTGTGTTGCATGTGCACATATGTAGGTGTTAGGAATCTACGAGAATGTGTGCATTTATACATTTAAGGCATCATTTTTTTTGCCTGATTCATCTTAACTTACACATGGGCTTAGATATACTCTATCAAGAGAAAACAAATTTCATTTGCTAGTTACAGTTGAGATACTTGTTTTCTCTGTACAGATAGATGTAGAGCAACAAAAAACTATTCCCAGAACCCTCTGATACACTTAAAGCTACCACAGACTGGCTGACTCCACACCCATGAATAGAGACAGAGTAGTTCAACAAATTCTGGATTTCCCATCAGTTCATCAGACAAAAGTTTCACATAATAGAAATCTCAAACAAAAGCAAAATAATCCACTCTGTAGCTACTTGTTGCAAGACTATGAAAGAAGTTCAAAAAATCAAAGTTCAAAATAAAAACTGTTGATGCAAAAAATGTCCCCTTTGTCAACATCCCATCAAGCAAATAACAGAAACATAACTATCCACAATGATTTTGTCCTAGTATTTTGCAGTACTGTTAAAACATATTTCAGACATGCATTTCAAGTGTTCCAGCTAACTACAGAAAAGGTTTTATACAGGATAGATAAGTTCATAACTCAGTTTAACTAAACCAATTCAGACTAAAGTAGCCATAAGAGCAAAGGACAATAGGAACAACTTTGTATTTTACTGTGATTTAGCAGCTTAGCTTAATGTATCAGAAAACTGGAAGTTAAATTAATGCTTTTCTATGTCAAACTAAAAGTTGTGTGGTTTCTTCTCACCCCTCCCCTGCTTCCTTCTTGTTTTTAAATACAGTTAACTACCTTAGGGTGGCAACCACAAAAGTCACAGCTTTCTGTATAGACAGAGCCAGTGGCTGGATTCAACAACCTCAACATGAGCGGCAATATGAGGCTGCTCGCCTTTTCAGTTATAGTTTAAACACTCCACAGGTATTAAAATATGGAATTAAATACTAATGATTCAGTGTACTAATTCAGTATGTTCAGTAACACATGTGTTTCTAATTATTTTAGTACATTTTTTGAAAAAAAAACAGAAGAATTTTTAAAAGTTATTCAATAGCTTAATGTTCACAGAATCACAGAATCATAGAATCATAGAATCATTCTACGATTCCATATCTTAATGTTGCTGGTAACCATTTATTGATTGATAATGATATTGAAGATTTTATATGCAAAGGGAACATTCCACAGACATGCTATCTAGGGAAAAATACATTATTTTTAAGATTATTTTATTACATTAATATTAAAATTATTTGAGAGCTGAAGAAGTAGTGATCCTGAAAAAACAAATGGATAGATCTATTAGCAGAAAAAAGTATAATGAAACATGGTGACTACAAATAACATGCAAATTTGGGAGAAGGAATACTTATCCACTAATATTGTGGATGTTTCTTTACATTGCATCAAGATGGGATAGCTTCATGAAACAGTGTTTTAGCCTGGCTCAGCCAGAAAAGAAGAGCAAAAAACAGGACTCACTGAGTGATGTTTCAGGCCCTCTCTTAGAGAGAATGTCAAAGACCACAAGTATCTGCTGCAGTTCTAAACTACAACGCTAATAATATTTTTTGCTAGTAATTTTTGTATTGCATATTCAGTGGCTCAGAGAATGAAAGTTGTCATTATGACACAGATGTTGCACTAGGCTATTTTAAAATCTGTATGATGCAAGGCACTGGTATATTATCTATTTTCAAAAGGCCAGATGAGAACAAAAGTCTTGCATAACATCATTTTGCTTCTTAAGAGAGCTGCCTTGCAAATGTGCTCACCAGTATAGAGCTGCGGTACACACATATTCTCAGGGTGATGATTACATATTCCCACTCACCAGGGTAACTCCTTCATCATTCTTTTGATTCACACTTCCTCCACTTGATATGAGCTGTCGGACATCTGTAAGCATTGTCATAGGTCTCTGTATCTTCATTTGGCGCAATGAATTCAGCTCTACACCTGGAAAAAAGAAAAGGTTAAAACCTTCCGCTATTTCATTCTTCAATAAAGAACTGGTATATGCTTTTGTGTTCTGGCTTTGTAAAAGCTTAATCAACATTTAATCAGACTTCAGTATATATTTATACAACATGTTTATTTATATTTATCAACAAGTTTACTCATATCTTTGTTTATCAGTCATTACATGGATGATTTAATGTCAGTAAGAAACATCAAATAAACAGGCCTGTTCTCCTACTGACTGGCAAGAGAAGTTGTAAGTAAAGCAGTTGTAATATCATTAAATCCACTGGGACTGTGAATGGGAAAAGGATTAAACACTCTAAGGAAACCGCTCAAGCGTTTGAGACTTATTTAATGAAAATTATTTTTGGCTGTATTCTTTTAACCCTGTGTGTACATCACAGTGCCCAGACCAGTTTCCTCAAATCTGTCAGCTCAGCTGCTTGAGAGATTGTGAAGTGAAGCAAGTGACATTAAAACTCAACACTTTTTTATCTGCCTGAGTTATTTTTAACTGGGATTAGTTCTCCAGCTGAGCCTAGACCATTGCAAGGCTCCATAAGCCACAAGAAAACGTGGTATGGAAGCAAGAACAAATAGAAGGGAGTGCTTGTGTCAGCATTGCTAGTGAAAGAAACAGTTGTCAAAGTGCAGTTTTAAAAGGAAGATAAGCAAGGCAGTCTATAACCAAAAGGAAGAGTGGCCTCCAGTCTGAAGAGATTTAAAATTAGAAACACAGGATACAACAAAATTGCTAAGTGGTTAAATTAGCAACTGGCTGTGGCTTGATTGGAATATCTAACCAGAATTCAGGGTTGCTTCCTCTGCTCCTAGCCTCCCATTGTCACTTATATCCATATATAGAAAATGTAATTTGAGTATAAAAATCTTTCCTCTCTGCCCTGGCCATGACATAACAAAACCCACATGAATAAATGATTTAATGATTCTCTTCCACATTTGTCAGTGAGCTGAAAAGTAACAAAATAATACATTAAGTTAAATCATACTTATTTAACTTAACATTTTATATTCAACAATTCTTGCTGATTTTTACATTACTAAAAAAACTGAAGCATGTTTGAGGGTAAAAGCATATTTTAAGTTTCTTAGTTTTAATCTACCCTGGATCTTCTATAAATTGAAGTACCATATGTAGTGCAAAAAAGAATCATTTTCTTTCTCTTTGCTACTATACATGCTGCTTTATGTTCTGAATCTTACTTGCCTGCAGCACTTTGAAAAATACCCAGAGTGAGCACTGAGTTGCTGGTCACATTTACTTATTCTCCTATTTTCACACCTACATGTCACTACATGATACTAAATGATGTCAAATGTAAAACACAAACCTAAACCTAAGCTGGAGAAAATGAGATGTTATTGTATCTGGATTAAAACCTGTGATCTTTCACATAAATGTAATTCAAACAAATACATGTATACATATATATATATACACACACACACAACACTGATAGCTTCAAGTAGATAACCATGCAAAACCAAAATGTGCTAGCATCCTGATGCTAGACTACAACGCAATGCGCAATGTGGATTTCAATGGACATTATATCTCCTATCAACATATTCATTTTGTCAGAAGTGAAGTTCTCATGCCTACCTCACATTTCACAGTAATAATTTAAAAGTACCTGATGACATTTACACATTACTGATGTCACATGATATAAATTAAATATCTCTCTCTCTTTTTTTTTTTTTTTCCCCTTTATTTTCTGTTTCTGGCTATTTCCTGCTTTTGTACACTAGTAGGATTTTGTACACTAGTAGTTTTAACATTCTTGCCCCAGAGATGGAACTCTCTCAAATGCACACAAAACACTATGTGGTGTGAAGGGCTACATACACCTAAAATCTGACTTTTGCAGCACTGACTTCACTTTTTAAACGTTTCACAGACAGACTGAGCAGCTGAAATGAAACTTCACTGGTCATGATAAAGATCTTTATAATATTGTCAAGTAAGAAAGATAAAAGTTTTCAAATATATGTATTATTTTTACCTGATGAAGGCAGCCATTTTTAAGTAGAATCATAGAATCATCAAACCATTTAGGTTGGAAAACACATTTAAGATCATCAATTCCAACCATTAACCCAGGACTGCCAAGTCCATCACTAAACCATGTCCCTAAGCACCATATCTACATGTCTTTCAAATATTTTCCAGGGATGGGGACTCAACCATTTCCTTGGGCGCCCTGTTCCAATGCTTGACAACCCTTTCAGTGAAGAAATTGTTCCTAATATCCAATCTAAACCTCCCCTGGCACAATTTGAGGACATTTCCTCTTGTCCTACCATTTGTTATCTGGGAGAAGAGACCGACCACCACCTGCCTACAACCTCCTTTCAGGTAGTTCTAGAGAGTAATAAGGTCCCCCCTGATCCTCCTCCTCTCCAGGCTAAACCACCCCAATTCCCTCAGCAGTTCCTCACAGAACTTGTGCCCCAGACCCTTCACCAGCTCCGTTGCCCTTCTCTGGACACGCTCCAGCACCTCAGTGTCCCCCTTGCAGTGAGGGGCCCAAACCTGAACACAGCATTCGAGGTGCGGCCTCAGCAGTGCTGAGTGCAGGGGGACAATCACTGCCCTGGCCCTGCTGGCCACACTGTTTCTGATACAAGCCAGGATGCTGTTGGCCTTCTTGGCCACCTGGGCACACTGCTGGCTCATGTTCAGCTGGCTGTTGACCAGGACCCCCAGGCCCTTTCCCACCAGGCAGCTTTCCAGCCCCTCTTCCCCAAGCCCAGTAGCACTGCATGGGGTTGTTGTGATCCAAGTGCAGTACCTGGCAATTCTCACTGTTGAACTTCACACAATTGGCCTCAGCCCATCAATCCAGCCTTTCCAGATTCCTCTGCAGAGCCTTCCTGCCCTCAAGCAGATCAACACTCCCTTCCAGCTTGGTGTCATCTGCAAACTTACTGAGGGTGCACTCAATCATTCCCCTTGTCCAGATCATCAGTAAAGATACTAAAGAGAACTGGTGCCAATACTGAGCCCTGTAGAACACCACTTGTGACCAGCTGCCAACTGGATGTAACTCTGTTTACCACCATTCTTTGGGCCCAGCCAACCTGAGAGCTATTTACACAATGTAGAGTACACCCATTCGAGGCATGAGCAGCCAGTTCCTCCAGGAGAGTGCTGTGGGAGACAGTGTCAAAGGCTTTACTAAGGTCCAGGTAGACAACATCCACAGCCTTTCCCTCCTCCACTACATGGGTCATCTTGGAGGTGACAAAGGCGATCAGGTCAGTAAAGCAGGACCCAACTTTCATAAACCCACGCTGCCTGGGCCTGATCCCCTGGTTGTCCTGCACATGTCATGTGATGGTGCTCAGGATGACCTGCTCCATAACTTTTCCCAGCACCAAGTCAGACTGATAGGCCTGTACTTTCCTGGTTTCTCCTTCCTGCCCTTCTTGTAGATGGGCATCATACTGGCTAACCTCCAGTCTTCTGGGACCTCCCCAGTCAGCCAGGGCTGTTGATACATGATGGAGAGTGGCTTGGCAAGTTCTTCCACCAGCTCCCTCAGTACCCTCGGGTGGATCCCGTCCGGCTCCATAGACTTGTATGTGTCCAAGTGGAGCAGCAGGTCACTGACTGTCTCCAGTTGGACTATGGAGAATTCATTCTGCTGTACTACTGACACAAGTACTACTGACAGAACTGACGTTAATTTTTTATTCCTTTTGATCTTCCCAGTAAACAATTAGAACAAGTTTTTTTTTTCAAGGAGAGAGGCAACAGGAGGAAATTAATGTACTGCCCTCTTTTCTGTATGGATATTATCTCAAACACTTACTAATGAAAAGTAAGTTCACAATCCCCAAAGTGGGAGTACCAGTTTCTAGCTTTCCCCAGGTAGAAAAAAAAAAAAAAACCAAAAAAAAACCAAAAAAAAAACCAAACAAACAAAAAAAAACCCTGAGAGTGAAACAGTTATTATCAGGTTGTTTGGTTCATCATGTTTCATGTAAATTACAGGCTGAGGGCAGAGGCCAGCTGAGTCCACTCAGCCTTTTCCAGCAATTTACTACTGACTTACACTCAGCATGATTAGAGAATTAACTTATCAGTATATTTACTAACAGTTAAATATTGATTCTTACACCTTGTAAACTGCATTTTATGGAACCTTGGTGTGTCCTGTCAGGGGCTGCAAAAAACCCTGACTGTTGAAAGTTTAACTTTGCTCATGCTGAAGGAGAAATGAAGAAAAGAGTTCATCTGCATCAATTCCTATGTACATTCTATCAGAAATATAATTAGACCCATCAGCTCAGACAAAATGCATAAACAATGGTACATAGCAACAAAAGGCACAGTCTCTGTGAATCTCAAGACAGCCTTACTGGCTTCAAACTAACAGTTGTATAAATGAATGATACACATTTCATTAAACGAATAGCAGTAAACAGCCTGGCAAGTGAGCTATCACAGTGACATTAGTTCCATACCCTTTATTTGTTAAATATCCAAAGGAGTCTTGAAAATGCTAAAGAAACAACAGAAGCAACAGAGATGCCCTTCCTCTGCCTTTATAGAAAATAGAATGAAAACATGAAAAAAAAATAATCTAAATTGCAATCTTAGAATTGCAGGCTTTTGAATTCCAAGACCTTGGGAACTGTTAGGCTTAAGAGTGAAGGCTTCTCTGGCAGGGAGCTGGGAAGCAGACTTACCAAGCATGCACATGTATCATTCTCTGAGTCTCAAACAAGGAGACCTGGTCAATAACTGCCTTCCCTTAATCAAGTCTGTAATTCTGGAGAGTCCGCTCTCCCTCCCCAGGGCGTGATACTTTTCATGACTTTAGATAGAACAACAATATGTTACTCATACAGTAAGTAACTCTTGCTGCCTGAATCAAAGAATGACCTTCATGTTGCTTTTCAAAGGGGAAATGTGGTTTAGATATTCAGCTCAAATGGGACAACAGCCAGCATGAATAAATAGAGGAAGAAAACCAAACTGGCATGTACTATGGGAATGGATTCACATTTCAAAAGACAGAAAGTCAAAAAGAAAGGCATAGGATGGAAAATACTCTCCAAATACCCTGTAAAATCAGAACAAGAGCTACACACTCACAAAACAGTTAAAACAGTAGTGACCCTGCAGGGCACAGCATTTGTGGATGGCTATCGGTGCTGATGACAGACAGGAGCATAACCTAGAAGCTACAAAATGTATTACTTCTCACTGTTTCAGAATAAACACCTGACAAGGTCATTTCATGTGCTTTGGCTGTCTTGCCTTCTCTGGCATAGGGTTATAGAACTGACAACCCAAAGGAATGTAAAAGCCTCAGATAAAGAGGGAAAGTAACTTTTTGGAAGTTGCAGTGGTAAAGAAATACATGGCAAACATACCTGAAAATTGCTATAAAAAGTATTTTCCTCATAAATGTCCAGTACTAAGTCTCTCCATCTGTGAGGAGAACACCCGTTCCTGTGATGACTACAAAGCAAAACAATCAGGCTCTGGGAAATACCCACTGTAGCTACTCTTTCTGCAATTTGCACATCTCATTGTCCAATGGGCTTAATAGTCCAGAAGCAAGGTCAATATCATTTTGTCTTGCAAACACAAATGTATATTAAAAACTCGCAACAAATTTGAGAAGCCAGTATCTCCCTTCCTCTTACTTCAGTCTTCTGACACCCTATCTATATCTGCCCTTCCTGCACAGAGCTGTAAACTCAGCAAGGCTCTTTTCACCTCAGGTGTGATGAGCCTGTCTGTATTCTTCTATAATTCTGGGGACACTGTGGTTTAAAATTTCTATTTTTCTCCTGTACAACGTAGTATTGGATAGACATGCTCACAAAATTTTATAAGAAAAAAAAAAAAAAAAAAGACATGGTACCATTCTTGAAATGTTTATTTTCATTCATGAAAATATTCAGGTGTAGCAGTTACTTTATCCAGCTTTATTTGCTTAAAGTTTAGAAGGACTTTTCTGGCTGCTTACTAAATAGCTTTGTAAAGAGCATTATTTTGTTAAATTACATTGTTCAGTAGTTTTTGTGCATATTGTTTGGCATTATGTGCATCTGATTTTCAAAGGTCAGCATATGAACAGATACATTTTAGCAATATTAATTATGTGAGAAGGGAAGCCAATATTTTCAGTATCTGCAAAAGTATGCTTATTTGCAAAACTACTGAGACCTATAGCTCTAATTCACTGCAGAAGTACTGACTGACTGCTGGAGGTGGGTTTTACCTCTTTGCCTTTAAAAATATCATTACATATGCTTAGTGAGGGATGTTTAATTTATTTCCTTCTAGTCTGAAAATGCTATCAGAAATGAAATTCCCATCTCTTCCTCATGTAGACACCAGTGACAATTCTCTCACTCTAGCAAAACATGCTTTTTTTTCTTCTCTCTTCTACAATATGGATGTTGATGACCCTTCCAGCTAAAATTAAGTTAAATGAACTGTCTCTTCTTAACTTGTATGAAAACAGAAGTATTTCTTGTAATTTATTTTAACAGACTGGCACAATCTCAAGATTTAATACTAAAGCATTCATCTGTGAATGTCTTGCACATTTATTGTTTTATTTGCAATATTAATACTAGAACACAGAAGCAAAACAAGTGTATCATTGTCTCTGGTTACTTGCAATAAGTATCATGGCTGAAACGAGCTCTTCACATATGGTATTTCTATACTCAGGATTTATCTGTAATGTCTTAATATGTTATGGTTACATGTTTTTGTGACAGAGCAGTAAAAGCAGGCTACTCCACACATGTCAGGGAGCCAGGAGCTGCGGGTGAACACAGGGCAGGCAGGGTGGTGGTCTTGCTGACTACAGCACTGCCCCACAGTACTCAAACAGGAAAATTGAGCAGGTCTGGTGATGGGAATCAGGGCCAACCAATAGTCTTGGGATTGCCAGGAAAGACCTAGCAACAAATCCAGACAAATCAGGTGAAGCCAGGAAGTCAAGTCAGTGGTTCAGGGTTGGGATCAGGCAAGGTTCATTGCTGGGCACAGGAATGCCTCAAGGGCAAGAACCTGAGCCTAAATGTGTCCCCCAAGACAAAGCATGGGTGAAAGATAATGATAAGGCTTCTCCCAGATCTGCCTCACAATTTTACTCTTTTCTCAGCTGACTGCTCCCAGGTTACACAGCTGTACCTTATCAGAGTTGGCTTTGAGCACAGGCAGCCAAGCCCCTGCAAACAAGGGGGGCAGGTTTCAGGACCTCTGGGTGCACTCAGGGCACTGAATATTTTTTTTTCTAACTTGCTAAAGGTTATAGTTTCAGGAATTCTATAAAAAATGGTAATTTATTTCTGATGGTAACAGATTATTCATCAGTAAATTGTTTGAAAGGAAGCTAAAAGAGCATCCCCAGTTTCTGATATTCTTCACAATCTTTTTTCAAATCTTTGCAAAGCCTATTTACTAGCCAAGGATATGTCTGTTTTCCTTCTAGCATCAGTTACAATGTAGATCATAAACTACTCACTGTAACTTAAAACGTTAATTCAAGTGCCAAAAGTCTGCACAGTGAGTTTAAAGGTTTTCCCTTTGATAGAAACATATGGGTAACATGCTGGAAACACACAAACATTAAAAGGAGTCTAAGACTTTAAGGTCAGCTCCTCAAGAGTTAGAAAATATAAAAATTAAGGTAGCTTATTCAAGTTTATGTTAGAAAACAGAAAGGCCAAAGGAAGACAGATGAGCATTCTCAACTATGACATTTTCAATGTGTCATGTTTTCTGTGTGCTTCATTTTTAGGACTTGAAGGGATCTACTGAAACATCTCATTTGGTCCCCTGTTCTCATTTGCAACACTATCACCTAACTCCTATCAATTAATCAAGCTCACCACAGAAAATTTTCGTGTGTGATGATGTTATGGGTAGGTGGATGCCAATCAGCAAGAATCAGAGTGAAAAGACTTTGAACCACTCCAAGGCTGTTTGGTTTTGGTTGCCTGTTTTTCTGTCAACGTACTGCATCAATATTATTAACAGAAAATTTGAAACCAGAAATCAAGATGACATTGCATATAGTTCTAAAATAGACAATATATCAGGGGATTGTTTTAGCTTGACTTCACTGATCTTTAGGTGTTGACAGTTGTGGGGTTGCTGGGGTGGCTTCTGTGGGGCTGTTCCATGTGGACCACGAACAGCTCTAGTCAGGTACAGCAGACCCACTGCAGGACACAGCTGAGCTTGTCAACCAAGTCTGGCACCTCTGTGAAAATGTATTTAAGGAATGGCATAAACAGTGGACAGAAAGACGAAGGGAGAAACAGTTGAGGGAACACCAAAGTCAGAGAAGTAGGGAGAGGAGGTGCTCTCTTCAGGTGTCAAAGCAGAGATTCCCTGTAGCCCATGGAGGACCCACAATGAAGCAGATGGACATTCCTGAAAGAACAGCATACCTGGACCGCAGTGGAGCAGAGGAAAAGTGTAAAGAGAGAGAAGTGGCAGAGAGAAACTGCTGTGTAGTGACTGTAGCTCCTCCACCCCCTTGCACCACTTGTGGGGGTAGAGGACTCAGGAGTGAAGTCAAGCCTGGGAAAGGGGCTGGAAAGGTGGTGTTTCAATGTTTGTCTTTCCGTTTCTCACTACCTGAATCTATTCCAATTGACAATTTTCCCCAAGCCAAGCCTGTTTTGCCTGCGACAGTAACTGGTAAGCAATCTCCCCATCTTTATCTTGACCCATGAGCTTTCTCATCCTATTTTCTCCCTCTGTCCAGCTCAGGAGGGGGAATGAGTGAGCAGCTGGGTGACAGTTTGGCTTTTAGCTCTACCACACTAGATTTTATGAATAATTTCAAAGTACTTTAAATTTTAAATTAAAGTATTTTTGAATGCATTTTTCTATCACATCCTAGATTACTGTATAGTGTCAGTCTTTTTTTCCTTGATCCTTTTGCCCACTACTTTTCTGAATCAGCTTTTCCTGAACGTCTTATTCCCTCTATGTTGTTAAACAGCTGACTTCAGGGAAATTGTCCTTACTGCAGTAATTTATGAGTTGACTGTTTCTGGCTAATGTTAAACACTGTCTTCAGTGTAGGATCTTGTACTAACCTGAAGCTTCTATTTCTTTTATTTTATTCTACCTACTGTTGCAAGGCAGAAACAGAAATTTATTCCTTCTACTTTGCACCTGAAAAGTAAGGGTTAATTCATTTGCTAATAAGAATTTAATAAACCATGGCTTATTTTTGTGAAATCTGCACAGTATTGTAACTAATTTACAACGATAAAAGACTACCTAAATGGATAGGACTTGCACGTGATTTTGGCTCTATATACACCTGAATATAATTCCCTTAATATTCTAAACCAAAACAGATCCATTATTCACACAGTTTGGAATTCTATAAAAGATTTTGATTAAGTAAGTGAAATCTCTATTACCATCAAAGGTCAGTAAGCTTTAACCAGCTATTTTAAATACCCCACAGAAAATGAGTTGTTAAAACCCAAGAATAATACCTTGTAGAAAAGGAATAACCAATTTTTTTCTGTACCTGTACCCTAGTAGAAAAAGAAAAGCCATCTATACCTTCAGGTAGATATATTATTTAAGTATTGTCATTCTTGTGAACAAAAAAGTTCACAATAGATGGTTTTATTTTGGTTTTGTAATAATCTGCTAGTGAATAAACTTTCACTATACAATAGACAAGAAAGATACTCGTTTGCTTTCAGATGTGTTGGATACTTAGACAGCTCTTAAAAAAAACAACAACCAGAAGTAAAATATCCAGAGACTGTTTTCTCAGATTAAATAACCAGGCTGAAGTTCTTGTAATGCATGGTTATTCTTTTGAAAGCTGAAGCCTGGGATCTTGGAAGACAAAAGGGGCCACTTCCATTTCTGGAAACAAATTATACAGTGAACATGTTAACTCCTGTCACTTATCAAATCTGCAATCAAGAAATATCTGTCACTCGTTTGTAGTTTATATCTGAGTCATCAAACATAATATGCATCTAAATATCAAGAAAGAAAACAAAAATGTTGCATTCTTCAAAGCATTAGATTCAAAACAGCCTAACGGAAAAGGACGCAACGTTAAGAGTCATATGTCATAACCAGAGTTTCACTGACACACTTCTACAGTAAAACATTCTGCCTCTAAAAGCAAAGAGAAAACGCTAGCTGTTATTTGAATTTTGACATTTTAAAAATGGGATTAATACAACAAAAGCTTTGCCTTAAAACATAAAGCTGATATTAATATAAATAAAGGTTACAGAAGGTGCCAGGTGGACTTTCTCAATGATTCCAATAATCAACCAGGTTCAGAATAAAACAGGGTAAATAGCAGGGGGAAAACAAAACATTTTACACTTCCTAATATTTTCATTTCACCTCTGGAGGGAGACACTTCCTGGAAATAAACAATTAAAGGATAAGAGACTACAGGTATAAGTTGCAAGAAAGAAAATTTCAACTGAAAATAATATGGAAAAAAATTACATGATGATGGCTCAGCACTGGAATGGGAGCCCAGGAAGGTCATAGAATCTCCAGCCCAGCATGGCCCTGAGTAATTTGGACTACTCTCAGTTGGCCGTGCCTTGGCAGGATGTTGGAGCAGATGGTATCCCCATCTTATTTTTCAAAGTCATTAAGTGTCATGACTTTCTTCTCATAGCAAAACAAGAAGACCAGTAACGTGCAAAGCCAATGATATCTTGGTGCAGAACACATTTAATAGTGTTTAAGAGTGTTCTCCTAGTGGCCAGTCAAATGGTAAGTCTTCTGCTCTCCAGTGACGGTATTTCCTAGAACTCCACTAAAGGTAATAGGAATTTAGATACTAAAGCTAGTATATAGGTATCTAGATATAGACCTCTAAATCTAAATACTATCACCTTAAACCGAATCCCATCCTATGTAGCAGACTTCTATGTCTCAACTAGCCAATCTGGGCTCCCTTCACGGTACTTGGAAAGAAGCATGTTGTTCAGATCATAATTCAGATGACCCGTTACAAATACCTAACTTTGAAGCACCTTTTTTGCTCTAAGGAGGGCTTGCTAGAGAGTTATTACCAGACACTTGATTTAGATAGATCAGCCCCAATAAATTCCTGGAATTCAGGAGAACACCAGGCTTCTGAGTGCTCCTAGGACATGACCAAATATCATACAGTTAAGCTATTTCCACCGTTTTCCTAAATGTGAATTTGGATGCTGTATTTTCCATTCCATCCTTGATTAGTAAGATCTTAAATTAAGCTCATAGTATACTAGAATTATTCTCCAACACAAAGGATGCTTTTAATATATAAAACATATTGTAAGGTATACTTAGGTACAGGTAAAATTTGCTTATTGCTTTCTTCAATCAATAATTATTTTCAGTATACAACGTAACAGGTTACATAACAATGTAATGTCAGAGAAAGGTGATATCTGTACAAGAAAAGAGAATATTTTAATGAAATACACAGAATTTTATGTAGACTTCAGTAATATAATCTCCATATAATGTCCTGATGAGATATATTCCATCGCAACAATGAAGTACCTATGAAACCTTTCAGGCAGTACCTAGACGATTAACTTTACTTTGCACTTGTGATACTCCTGTGCCCTATAAGATCATTTACAAACAGAACTCAAAGAACTAACGTCAGTAAATATGAAAAAAAATATTTTAAAATATATAAATCATTACATGCATTTAAGACTATTGTTATCACCTATGGCTCCAGGCCTTCCACAGAGTAAATTAGGTTATCCATGACAATGAACAGGGAGTTCACTCATTACGATCTGTAGTACAGTTAAACAGATACAGTAAAGTACCACAGTGATGAAATCTGTAAGAAATTATAAACACACAAGACTTCTAAGAACTTTAATGTCCCAAATTAACAAAGTTTCTGTAGCATCAAAGCTACTTGTTCCAATCTTAATTTGTTTCATCAAAGTATACTGATAGTTTCTTATTTTCTTTTTAGCTGAGCCATACGGCACTTGATTTTATTTTTCCCTGTGAATTTTGCAATTAGAGACAATGATTAGAGTATAGTCTATTTTATGCAGCAATTTCTTCTTAAGATTGTAAACCAGGCTGCACAACTGAATGGAGACTATTAAGGAAAGCTTTTAGGAATGCAGGGAAGTACAGAGAATGGGGAAATGTACCTTATACATCATATTTAAAGGGTGAGGCTATAGCTGGGTGTTTCACAGCACTACCGGCTGAAGTTGGTATTTACCATAGGATCAGCTAACGCTCCTGTATAACAAGATTTTTGGCTGTGACATTGTTCTGTGTTGGGATATGCATATGCAGGTGCAATGATGAGGGCTTCATGGGAACAGTCCATAGAGAATCATTTAGTCTGGGCAATTCAAAGTAATTCATACTTATCCAGACAGCTTTATTTCCTTCAAGGATTCCCTCCTCAATTACTATTAGCCAGGGTAGATCATATAAGTAATTCAGAAGATACAAATTAAATTTTTAAAACTTAAAATAAGGGTACTTTGAATTGTCTATTATTACAAGGAGAACGGTAACAGACCAAGCAAAGTTGATGGGCATTTTGTCATTGGTCACCCAAAGGCCAGGATTTCAGACAGTACTGCAATTAAGGGATAGAACTGATCTACCCTAACAGTCTAAAACTAAGACTGATAAACTACTACTTGCCAGCTTAAGTTCCTATTAGTCAACAGAAAGAAACTGGAAAAAAACAGAAAGTTCTGGAAATCAGTCCTCCTCACCTAGCCAGGTTAGGAAGAGCTGAAACAATACATGCATTTCCTATTTCTCTCCATTGACCAAAATAAAAGGTCTGGATGATTAGCACAGGCTTAGCTATCTCAAGTTAGTAGAGTTAGATCTCACCTTTATAATGTTTAAGGCTTTTTTTCTTTGGAAACTTCCACATTCACAGAATCATTGTTAAATGAGGAATGGTGCCTCTCCTATCTACTGCAAAAGAAAAATCCACCGTTCCTTCAATGTAGACAGTTTGCCAAGAAACTAGTGAATCTTTTAAATATTTTTTTTCTCCAAATCTATTTCATGTTGCAACCAAACAAAAAGAGAGACAAACCAAGGAAAGAGGAAGCTTTTTCTGATAGATCTGCATTAGTAATTGCCAGTAAGCAGACTATATCTTGTTGTATGCTACCTGTTATATACCACATGAGCACTTAGACTGCAAATACCTGCATTTTGCATGGCAATTAAGTTTTTAGAAGCTAATACCTGTCTTGCCATGAGAAAAAAACAAAACCAGAATTCATGAGCTGTGAAGACATTGCCAGGCACTAAGGAAGCGAAATTATAGAATATACCTGTGTAATACACTGGATGTGCTATGGACTAACAGTATTGGGCTTGAACACTGAGTGTGATTTCCTTGCTAATCTTTGTTAACTTCTCTTGTAAGTGTTCGTTAACAGGATACAACTTAACTTTATGTTATGTTAAAACAGATTTTATATCTGAAGTCATTGTTGAAATTACATATATTTATATTACTGCTCATTATTTCCGCTTAGTACATTTTCCTCAGTGTTATGATGAGCCACATACAATGTTAATAAAACCTATTACAGCCATAAGCAATGCTAGAAACTCACTTCAGAAGCCTTACAAACACTTTTTTTTTCAATATAGGTCCTGCCATCTATAATGTATTAAGCATATTTCACAACAGAAATCCAACTACAGTATTTTCTCAATACAAAACAGAAACAATACTAATATTTTTGAAAAATTATAAAATCTCATATAAATTATCATTCAGATTATTAGCAGAGATTTATTTATTTAACAGTCTGTCACTGGAAAAAATACACTTTGAGGCTATACACAACTCACATGCAAAATGAAACAAAATGTGAAACCTGGTCCTCACTTCTGCGTTACTGTAGTTTTTTCTGCTTTGAATTGGCATTCTAGCACCTCCATATGAATGGGCAAAAATAGATCTGACAATGACCACTGCCACTAAGCTCTGTTAGTTGTTCCAGTCTAAACATACTGAAAACTTTTGTGACTCCAAATAGTCTTCCTCCCCTTCATCTCCAAACTAATATCGTTCCACTGGCTTCAGTGTTCTCTTATGTCAAATTAATATCCTTAATTCTTGGGTTTATGTCATGTTCACTGAAAACATTCCAGAAGCTGAAGGGCTGACTTACCATTTTCTTCCAAGTACATCAGAAGGATGCTGCTAGATTCAGTCCCTTCTATGGCATAATCAAGTGCAATGTTTCCATTAATATCTTGCAGAAGCACGTTTGCTCCAGCCTACAGACAAAAATTAAAAACATTTTAGGATTTTGTAGTGAAATCTCAAAACACTACTGGGGTTTTTATACATTCCCATTCAGAAATATTTCAAAGCTGGGTTTCTTAGACAGCAGGCTGGTTATAATCTGAAGCAAACCCAATCAAAACACTCAAAAAAGCAAATACAAAACAAAGGACTCTTGAATGTCAAAAAGCTGGCTTTGTTTGGGACAGCTGACACTGTTGCCACCCTAGCTGTCCAGCCTGCCCTTACTGCACAGATGTCTGAGCTGCTGATGAGTGAGTTTTGGAACCACCACCATTGGCAGCACAGCATTTTAAAGTGAAGTAAGCTGTCACCGATTACAGTCTGTGTTAAAACACTACACAGCAAACAGCAGTCGTTCAACAGCTGACTGACAAGCAGCACAGACACCCATGCAGTAGAGATGGGCAGACAGCTGGTAAGGGTAACCTTGTCAGCTGGCCCAACCTCTTATGGCCTCATCCATCAATCCAATCTCAAAGAGAACCATCCCTTGCTAAATAAAATTGCCATTTGTCACCAACTGGAGACAATGAAAGTGAGCTCGATGATTTCAGCTGTAGTCCCTAAAGAAGCAGGCTGACATTTCTATAACTTTAATTTAAAATTCAATATAAAGGACAGACAAACTAAAAAGAGCCATTGGGGGGGGGGGGGGGGGGAGGGATGGGAATAGATTCATGAGAAGCTTGAAAAGAAATCACCAGCATAAGAAAACTCATATTTTCTATATTAAATATTGTTAGTGAAAGAATTTGCACTATAAAGGGCAATGTTAATTTATTTTTTTTTTTTTAAATAAGAAAGCTCTTATCCTTGAAAATATTATAAATATCTGGTGGGCATAAAAGTTTACATAACAGTGAAATGTCATGTATCTTCTTTAAGAGGTCATAACTTTAATTCATTTCAAGTTTTCTCTCTATGGCTTTTAATGTCAAGGAATTATGAAGTAAGAGTGACCTCTGGTAAATTTAATCACTTTTCTTACCAGCTTGTATGATAAAAAGTTTATCTAATACAAATGAGGGGTACCAAGGACAACCTTGCTTAAAACCACAATAGCAGAGGTCAACTGTAATAAAGAATTATTAATAGAAGGTATGACTGTTTCTTTCAGGAGCTTACTCTGTAAGTACTGTATCAAAGAAAAACTCCTAATGGGCTCAACTCCTGTCTCAGAATGAAATATGACATGAAAAACTAGCAAATTCATATAGGCTTCATGTCATCGAACGTAAGGTGTTGAAGCTGGACTGCTAGTCTGAGGTGTTCTGGGTTCCCACCATAATGACAAGGGAACAGACAATCATCAAAGAATGACTAACCTCCAGCTATCTCAAACACCTCAGATATCCTACTAGAACAATGTCACCAAACTGTGTGGTGCAGTTGACATGCTGTAGGGAAGGGATGCTGTCCAGAGTGACCTTGACAAGGTTGAGAGGTGTGTCTGTGTGACCTCATGAAGTTCAACAAGGCCAAGTGCAAGGTCCTGCATGTGGGTCAAGGGCAATCCCAAGTACAAACACAGGTTGGACTGAAAATGGATTGAGAGCAGCCCTGAGGAGAAGGACTTGGGGGTGCTAAAGCATAAGAAGCTCAACATGGCCCCTCAAAGCGTGCTTGCAGCCCAAAGAGCCCATGTTGGAAGCTCCAGAGCTGAACACATTTACTCCAGGTGGGGTCTCATGAGAGCAGAGTTGAGGGGAAGAATCACCTCCCTTGACCTGCTAGCCATACTTCTTTTGGTACAGCCCAGGATTCAGTTTGAAGGTACCTATCCTTTCCTGCATGTAAATAATCTCCAGGCAGTGTCAGAAGAAGTGTCAGAGGATAATAATAAAACAAACATATATTTTCTTCCTCATTGAGTTAAGACACTGAAAGACCTTTGACATTAAATTCAGGAAAAGCAGGATAAATTAACCTGGCTAGCAGCACACTATTCTTTCCTCTCTGAGATGTAAAGTCGTTGAAAGAAGAGTATAACATAGAATTACTCAGCTTCAAGTAATTTTTATTGAGTAGTTCTATATGAATGAATTTCTTAAGGAATGTTCATAATGCTCCCAAAAAGAAGGTCAAGTTTGGTGAAAGCTTTGGCAAAAGAAGTTGGAGAAGCTCTCAGAACTCAGGTGAAGCAGCAGTTCTGGACAATGGTGCACATTTAAAGGTAGTATATTGCTTGGGGGGGGGGGGGGGGGGAAGTAGTTTTTAATAATAAGCATTTTTAGTATGGTGTATCATCTCTGCCTCCCAGTTTTGTATCATCAGTAAACTTACTGAGGGTGTGCTCTGTCTCACTGTCTAGGTCATTAATAAAGACCTTGAACAGGACTGGACCCACCATTAGCCCATGGGAAATATCGCTAGTGAATTGCCTCTAGCTGGACTTTGCGATGCTGATCACAACCCTCGGCGCCAGGCTGCTCAGCCAGTTTTCAATCCACCTTACTGTCTGCTTACCTAACCCATACTTTGTCTATGAGGATGCTATGGGAGACAGTGTAAAAAGTCTTACTAAAATAAAGTAAATGACATCTACTGCTCAGCCTTCACCCACCAAGCTAGCCACATCGTTGGAGAAGGCTGTTTGACCCATCTGACTTGAGCAAATCTAATTTTAAGAACTGTACCAAAAGTTTTGAGGATAGCTGCAAACATTAATTTGTAAAGCCTGTCACTGGCTATAAAACAAGTTTCAACTTGGGGAATTTTAATTAATTTGTTGGCCAACTAGCAAACTTTTAATTACTGATTCTGCTACTGAAAAATGGAAACAGGCAAACAGACAAACACTTAAGAGAACTACATTTGGACTCCTCTACAGACACCACTCCTGCCCCTTCCCATCTCCAATTCCCTTGCCACCTGCATGCTACACCTGCAGTAGTGCAGTGCAGGAGATTGGGGTCAGCACATTGTGGTTTCTTTCCTTTGGTGGCTCCTTGTTTCTTCCTCCACTGCTTTGGCATGGTCTCCTTCACTGGCCACAGTTCTGCCAGAGACATAACTTCCCACAGGTCCTCTGCTCGGCTCCTGCTTGGGCAATTTTTTTCACTCCAGCCCTGCTTGCAGCCCCCCTCTGTCAGCGTCATGCAAGTTATGCCCAGTACCAAACTCCAGTGTACTTTAGAAAGAAAGCCATTCTAGGTATAGAAAGGTGGGAAATTCCACTGTATTTCCCTTCCTTAGTGTATTGCATGATACCTGGCAAAAAGATGTGTGACAGACTGTTGGTATAACGCAAATTGTACACAGCAATATTTTGAAGTACTTGTAGTATGGACATTTCCTCCTGTTTGCTCTGACTACACATTTGCCTGCAATACATTGGAAATTACTCACTGTTAAATGTGACACAGACTTTTCAGCTGCTGAGGATTTCTTTTTTTCCCTGGCATCTCTAAGATAGTTACGGCCAGTCTTAAAAGCTGATGTGAAATCTCATTTTCTAATTATAATGCAAACTTCCCACTTAGCTACTTGTATAAGTAAAGACAAGATGGCAAACCCACAGGTGGCAGAAGGTACAACAGAAACTCACACAGGTAACTAGTAGGGGTCAAAGTGAAATAAAGGAAGGAGAGAGGCAAACTAAGCAGCAAAAACCCAACAGGCTCAAGCAAAGTTACAGACAGAACATGACAAAAATGTGGAACATTGCAGGTAGCAAATGTCACAAATACTGTACCTTTAGTTCAAATGCAGATGGCCAAAATTGTGCTAAAGAACTTAAGTGCTATTGTTACATATATGGCCTTGTAGATTAAACAATAAGAAACCCCAATATGACTAGAGATGCAGATGAAATTCAGATTATCTGAATATAGTCCTACTTTGTTTTTAGGTTTCTGTACATAGCGATTGGAGAAAATATGAGGGATGCCATCCCCAGGCTGCTGATATTAGTTTCCAAATTTATATGCATAACTTGTTTATATTCAAAATGCAATTCTGTATTTATTCCATTTCAGTTCAAAGTTTTATCCACCTGCTTAAATTTTGCATGCAGCACTCAGTGTACATGAAAAATTACTAGGTTACCCATTCTCAACACATCTGCATTCTCAAGTAATTTCTCAATAAAAAGATAAATGTGTTGTAAAACTTTATCCAATATATTCCATAAATATGAAAAGTATTTTTGAGAGAAGTATTTGTCCGCAATGATAAATTGCTTCTACTTTAGAAAGACTGTAGGAAGGACATCTTTAAAGATATTATTAAAAAATATTCCCAAAGACACCTAGTCAAGACGCAGAATGCAAAATGCAACTGAAGTGCATACTCTTGTACGCAGAACAACATCTGTATGTAGACAGAGAATATGCAAGTGAACTCTGGTGATCAATAATAACCGAGTAGATGGTGCCAGGTTTGCACACTATCCCCATGTGACCAGAAATCAGAGACCTCTGCCAAAGAGAAAATATCTTTGGCTCGTGAAAGGAGATAAATTTCCCTTCTGGTTCTATAAATGATGATTCAAGACTTCAATTTATCTTAGGATCACTTTACTGTACACTTTTTACTCCTGTTTTAATTTCTGCCTATTTACTTACTTGTAGAATCTCTGATACATTTTCATTTCAGACAAACTGAGTAGAATAGCTTTATTCTGCATATATGCAAAACTGGTGGCCTAAAGATTAGGTACTGAGCTCAGAAGCAATATAGCATGAGGTAGGTTACATATGAACAATTTCACAGTACTTATCTATGTGCACATACCCCCATTTTTGGCCAAGCTGTAGTTTCAGATGACTTCCCATTAAGTGGAAGAAAGATGAACAACTTCAGGTTCATTGTGGAGTACACGATACAATGTACATTCCCACTATAATTTATCTCATGATCACATCTTTGTACAGCTAAACTTGTAGCTAATTTAGGATAGTACAGGGAAGAACACCACTTTGCACACCAGGATGCAGTAGGAGCTGAATTCTTCCTTCCCAAATAGTGTTCCAGAAGGTGGGGAAAGAACCAAACAGGTTCTGAAGTCCAAGCACTATTGGAAATGTTGATTTACAAGAACTTACAAAAAATAGTAACTTCATCACATAATCACATGAACAGATTGTGAGCATAGCCAGAGTACTCTACAGGACTATCCTTTGCCACTTAGCCCAAGCACAAAAGTATAAATGCAGTCACAAACTCTTAAGACTATGTTCTTGTAGCTATATGCCAGTGGATCAATGTCCAAATTCCCACTGGTAAAAAAAGATTTGAGTTTAGTCCATAGTGTACATTTGGGAAGTCTAATTAGTGTAATTTTTAACTCATAAGCAAACTATTTTTTATTTTCTCCATAAATCTCTCTCTTTTTTAATAATTAATTGAAATTGAAAAATCAATCTAACATGCACAGAGGCAGACCTTTAATTAAATATTTGACTTTTTTTAAAAAAGTCTTCAAACTTCCTTCTTCTATTCAACAGATGTAGGTTTCTCGCCGCTATTTACTAGCTAGCTAATCATCCTTGCGACTCTTTTTTATTCCTGGTGTTTATTACATATCTTATCTCATGATTCCTAAATAAGAAATACATCTACCTACCATTAATTGAGAAAGAACAAGGACCCAGGAGTCTCCATTCTGAGGAATGTATCCTTCTTTACAGATTTAAAATTATTTCTTTCCTTCTGTCTCTCTGAATTCCACAATATTTTGTGTATCAGCAGCCTAACTTGATCAGGATAGGTGAAAAACACATTCTCACAGCACTTTACGGACATAATTAAAGGCAGTTTTGTGTGAAAAAGGTCTGTGGGTTTACACCTTCTCGAGCCATCTCCAACTGTTTCCTATATTTAAGGACAGAGTTCTAGCCACTAGGTTGTAAGTCCAGAAGCATAAAACCATCACAACTGTTTGGACTGCAATCTAGGCATTCACAGAAGATAAGAAGAACTTACTGAGGTTCCCCAGGGACTTGGGAAGGATTTGTGCATGTCTCTGCTTAGCTCCCCAGCTAGGATGCTACAGCTTATGCACCCAGGGAACTTTGTGATCACAAGGGTTAGCTGGTTGAACTGCTCTCCAAACCAGGGTCAGCATCCATCCATTTTAGGTGGAAGCCAGGTAAACTCCAGAAAATCTGAGCATGATCCACTGAATTTCAAGCTTAAATTCCTGCATTCTGTTGTATGCCTTAAATTATGCTTTCGAATTTGTGTTCCATGCAGGTTATTTAAACATTTGAAATAAGTAAGCAATTTAACTTTATTGGTATAGTAGAAAGTTGGAGGTGTTGTATAAAATATTTTTCAATACAGAAATCAGGACCCAGCCACTGCCTCTTTTACCTACGATTACCAGCTTTGGCTTCATGAGGCTTTATGAAGACAATCAGCAATAAAATATAGCCAAAGGAATATGTGTGGATATAAAAACCTGTTTTGTTAATGTACCTGTTACTATGCGAAAAGTTTTCTCCTAGTAACAGGCTTCTGCACAGTTGTTACTATGGTTCGAGTGCTCCACAGTAAGCTAGCCACAGGCAATTTGTGCAGTCACCTGTCAACCTCCCCACAAAACCTGACTTTTTGCTATCTATTTCTATGTTTATTTATATTAGTGATCTATTTTTATTCCATACCATGTCCTCTCTCTCTCTAAAAATGTATATACATCTATATGTGTAAACATACCAAAATTTCTTATTTCTCTCTTCTATGTTAACCACTGTTTCCAAAAGGGAAAGGGTAGCATTTTTTCAGTAACAGCTTGGACAATTCCCTTTCTCTTCATGCTTATTTTTTTAAAAAAAGAACCACCTAGTTTAAAACCAGTTCCTTTTTATAAGATTATGTTAACCATCTAAGTAGACCAAGACTAAACGTAGCTCTTCACAAAATGTTTGTGGCCTTTCACTTCCTGTAACATGAGTAATTAAGTTTTCCCTCCTTTATTGACCTAAACCTTCACATTAATTCCATTAAAAGGTTTTGCTCATTGAAGGTTTACATGCACAAATATGCATGCTGTCATGTATACTATGGCTACTGTGCAAATGGTACATCCTTCTAAAAACCCTTAGTATCCTATCAGTTAAAAAGAAAGCAATTGTAATCAGGAAATAATGCTCTATTTCCTTGCGAACTAGGAAACATACAGGAAAACCACATGCTCACAGGCTCCATGGTACCATGTGATCTAGCTCTGGGACCTCAAAGGCTTGCATAAATTTTCATTCAAGATACCAAATACCAGAAATCTAGCTGGCTCCTCTTTTTGTGGCTCCTGTTGGACTTGCTCGACTCTCATTCATTAAAAAAGCAAAAGGGATAATGTTGCTCTACACAGTACTGTGTTTTATGTCATTAGCTCTGGATCTCACTTTTCACAAATTCATGATGCTAAGCAGAACAGGAACAGTTCTCAAGGCAGGGCTCAAAAAAAGTCAAAGACTTATCCACATTAGTAAACCACAGACAATGAAATAAAAGATTAAATGAGACTGAGCAGCTGCTCTTAGTTCAAAAGCATGTTTTCCTTCCAACTCATTTCAACAACAGATTTTCTGTGGGCAGTAAATTATTTCACAGAAATAACAATTTAGTTACTAGAAGAGCTGGGGAGGGGGAGAAATTACATTTTTAGTGCTTACAATTATAGATCCCCTGTTATCAGTTCCCATACCTTTTCCTATTGTAAGCCATGTTTACCTGCTTGTTAAGATGAAAGCTGACACAAATGAGCTGACTTACCACTTCTTTTTTTTTCCCCTCTTTTTGGGTATAGAACAATCTAGAAACTATATTACTGAATCTACATATTGCTTCTCAGGATGCTGATTGCAGTCTTAATACTTTTAACTTTTTCCACATAAATCTTTAAGGAAGAATCTTCTCCAAGACACCACAGATTCTAAAGTTATTTAGGATATAGTTAATTTATTTATATGAACTCCAGAGTAAAGCAAGGATTCCTGTTCCAGAACAAAAAGTCAAAAGAAGCCCATGAGGAAGCCATCTGTCCCCTGAGCAAATTCAGGACTAGGAGTCTACAATGCAGCTTTCCTATTTTTAAATTTTTACTTTTATTCCTCCTCTCTCCAGGCTTGACAGAGAATGAAAGAGGAATCGCAAATATTTATACTATCTATAAAGACATGTAAGTTCCTGTATAACCCAAGACAAACAGCATGATCACCTCAAAGCTGCTCAAGCTTCTGTTTTGGCTTTAATGGCCCTCAACATAGCCTGCCAAAAGAAAAGAAAAGAAAAGAAAAAAAGACAACATACTGGCCAGAAGACAGGAGTGGGACTGAGAAAACCATTCCCCAAACAGGGGTATCTGCTATACAGTTAATCCTAGCAGCCTCTTTTCTTTCATACATCTTAAAGGAAAACGACTATAAATTAAAACTTCAGCTGTACAAAAGCAACTTTTCACAAGCCTGTTCTTCATCCTTTTTAGAGCAATTTCCATCACTGCAGCCTGAGGGGACACACCTGACCTTTGGTTAAATAGAAATTTCAGGAAGTCAAGACTGATGACTTTAGCTTGAAAGTACTATGGTTTATAAATAATTAACTATAACTTCTCTCGGGCAGTTAAGTTACTTGTAGGTATTTAAGTTCCCCATCCAAACACCATCACCCACAACTGTAATGGATACCAGACCTAGGCATAATTTAAAAAAAATAATAGGTTTACCTCAGTAAATTTTTAGTGTATTTATTGAAACCCAAACTTCTAAAAGTATTGAAGAAATGCAAACAGCAATCTCATCATGTAGGAGTCTCCAAAATGAAAATATTTCCTTCCTTTCTTTTCAGAGTGTCTCTTAGCAAAATAATCTGAACAAGTACCCCAAAACCATACAGCAATTCAGAAGTAAAATCTGTGGATCAAAAATCAAAATAACAACTGAAAAGATCTAACTTCATCTATCATGCTTGCAATCTGATACACTAACAAATGTTCTATAAATGCCTTACATGGGCTTGTGTAGCTACAGAGAAAATTCAGGGAACAAACTATCCTGCTCAGCTGACATCCTCCATAGCAGGGCATCATGTTAAGGCATATTCATGAAAACAAATTCTCCATTAATATAAATGGAAAAAACCTCTCACGTCCATTTAAATGGACTTGCAGAGAGCACAGCTCTGTAAACTGGGCTGGCCCAGTGCACCAGATAAAGGGCTTCTTCCATAACCTTGACTCAATGGTTACCTGCAGCTCATTCGAAGCACGAGTTCCCACCTCTCACAGAGGAAAGGTAATGATGTCTGCAGCTGTTTGCAGTCTTTGTTCTATTTCAGGGCTTTAAACTCTGTGAGAGTTGCTACTGTCTACAAACTCGTGCCTGCCACATTGCCAAAACTATTCTTTCACAAGAAGCAGGAACTGTCTGCCATCTGGGCAAGCTCAATTTGAGATATAAGTAAAGGTTTGAATTCATTTTCAGCATGCCTGATCCCACATCATAAAAACACAAACATAAAGATTAATCCCTTATGTCTGTGACAACGTAGCCTACAGAATCAACAGAGCCTTGTTAGTGCCCTCTGGGCACATAAACTGAAGAGGAGTGATTGCATATCTCCAAAAAGACACTTTAAAGGAAATCAGGAGATAAGTCAGTGTCAAAAATTTTATGCCAGCACCGTTATATAATTGCTGAAATATATACATTTGTATTAATATAAATTTATGCTATGCCATTATGACTTTTTTCCCCCTCATAGCTGCATGCTAGGCCAGGCAAGGAAGCTTCATACAAATGCAGCTGAAAATTCACTCATCCTTGTGTAAGTAAAGTATTTCAGCTGCCACGTGGATAGAAGTTCTTTAATTCACAACACTTCTGGGTTACATGTTGCAGAAAAAAGCCCCTGAATCTGAATATGGAACATAACACTTGGTCAAAACAGACTTTTTTGTTATAATCTAGAAATTAGGATTTATGGATGTATGTCAATGTGTATAAAGAACTTTACAGTGCTCCAAAAATTCCAGGCATCTTAACTTCTGTGACACATTGGTTATGAATGGGTAAAGAAACGTGCCGATACAGTGGCTATGTATAAAAAACATCATATAGATGTACATGTATAAGATCACCAATGCCTACAGGAATAGCCAATTTAATTTGAAAAACAGTTCTTGGTTGTTGAATTGCTTCACACAAATAATAAAAATAGTAATCATTTAATTCATTAATAAGGCATTTTTTCCTTAAACTAAGAGAATGTGGGCAATATCAAGTCACAGAAAAGATTTTCAGTAGAGTTAAAAAAAAAAAGGCTGTCACGGCACATATTACGGATTCCTTGACAGGCATAGTGTGTTTGACTAATGCATTCCGAAGATAAAAGAATTAGCATTGATGACTGGAAACTAAAGACCAACATTTTCCCATCTGTTTGTGCACCGTGGGGACTTAAATTCTGCCCATCAGCTGGAAGGCATGTAAAAGGCAAATAAAATCCCACTCTGTTCCAGTACTGAACATTTCTGGTAACACTGCAGATATATAGTATGTTTTCAATAACATCTTTCAAAGTAAAATAAAAATAATCACACAGTTAGAAGATGAAAAGTTAAAATCTACTGACCCAGCAGCTATCAAACAAAAAATAATGTACATTTCTCAAGTTACCACTATTTCCATGCCCTAGTACTACAACATTAATGAGGATTTGGGAACATTCTATTAATTCTAAATGCATACAGATATTTACTTGGATCTTAATTAGTTGGCAAGTCAGGTTTCATGGTTGTTCTTCATGTCCTAACTACTAGGATACACTGCCAAGTTTTTTAGGAAATTAAGATCTTAGTTTCTAAGCTAAATGAAGTCTGGTTTCCTTGACTTAGCTTTACCTCAAGTAATTGTTTTTATTTCCTCTCTCCTCCCACCTAAATATGTGGGAACATGCAGAACGATTCAGCTTGTTTGACTAGAAATTGGAAGGACAGAATTATTTTTGTTATATCCATTTGTTTCTTTACTTCCATACTTCATTCTGTATTTTTCCAACAACTTCAACTAATCATTCTTAACAATCAAAATCTGTAGCTTGAATGCATGACCAATTTTTGCCATATAATTTGAACACTAATTTTATCAGCCTTGGTATGTCTTCTTCATATGTAATCTCCTGGGTTTAAATCTATGAGGAAAAGAGGCCAGAAGAATATCTTTTCTCTTGCTCTTGTTGGCTAGATGTGAGGTCAGCGATGGGACACTTTAGCTTAGCCACAGTGTAGGGCAAATGAAGCTGATTTCCATCAACAAGCTTGGACCATGGGAAGAACATGTTCAAGTCCAGTACCAGGGCTCCTACATAGCCCTAAGTTTAAACATCCTATTCTCCAGTCTCTGCACATACTTTATTCAAATAGAAATTATAATAACCAATCTTGCTGTCAAGATATGCGCTTGTCTTAATGTAAATCGATATTTCAATATTCTACCTGCCAAAAAATTGCCTTTAAAAAAAAAAAAAAAAGTAAATGTGGTATTAAAGAGCAGCTAGTGAACAACTATATATCCATGATTCTCACCTGCAAAGCCAAGCATGACAAAAAGAAAACAGTATCCATGTCTGTTTGTTTGTTTCTTTGTTTATGGAGGTACCTCTTGGGTCAAAATACCTGTTGCAGTTTTAGGGAGAGCTTCTCAGAAAAGAAACAAAAAGACAAGTCATTAGGGTATCAGGAGGGTGTTAAAAGCATGGAGAAGCTCCTTCTTTTTGCTTAGTATGCAATAAAAAGTTTAATTGGGATAATTATATGAATTGGATGGACCAGTCTGAATGTCACAAAAATAAGCTGAGACATACTTTTAACTCTTTTAATCAAACCATTTTCTTTGAAAGCAAGAAAAAATTGAGAAGAAATCTCAGAATATATTTTCTCTCTCCGTAATTTAATATTTATACTGGAAACAGAGGTAGATTAAAGAAGTTACAATAAAGAAATTTGAGCAAAATATATTTGTGTGATATTATATCACAAAGAAAACTTCTCTTTGCCTAGAACAGCATTCAGTTCTATTTTTAAAACACTGCAACAAGAATGCAAAAGATCAGAATGAAGTCAATAAAAAGGGTTGAAGAACAGGATGAGTATTTGTCTTGAAATTGCCAGCTCTCAAATTATTTGGCAAGAAAATGGAATTAGAAGGGAACCTTCAAAGAGCATTGATGACTAAAGACTAAAATTTCCCCATCTGCTTGTGCACATGGGACTTGCATGCTTCTCATCAGTAGCAGAGCTTATGGAAAAAATGAAATTATTCAAGCACTGAATGCCTCTGATAACAGTATGAGAGCATATTTTCATTTTTATTTTAATTGTAATCATTAAAAATTATGACAAGCACAAAGAAAAATGATTGCTCCCTGTTTCATAATACTGCAACAAAAGGTCACTTTATGAAATTATTGCCTTTTATTTTTAGAACAAATAGAAGGAAATTCTCCTTCACACAGTAAGGATGAGCCTTTGGAATTCTCTGTCAAAAAGTCTTTAAATCTGACACTACAGATTGAGTTAAAAGTTTCTTTACATCATCAATAAAGCTTGTAATTACAAAAGGTCAACCAAATCTCATAGTTTAGGAAATAGAAAGATCAGTCCCTGGGGTTAGTAAGAACTGTCATTTGTGTACAGTATTGGACAGTTAGTAAGGCACAGCTTATTGTAGGCAAAATGGGGACAGGAAACATCCTCTGAATAGGAACTATAGTACTGATAAGTACAGGCACAAATAGGAAAATAGGACAGCAAGTTTTACATTTTATAATGTGTTTCCTACTAAGTTCCATATGTGTGTGTATATATATATGCATGCATATATATGTGTGTGTATATATGGGGAAGTAGTCATACATACATATACACAAACACACACACACACTCCCAAACAAAACAGCGGGGGAAAATTCTGCCTAGTAGCTTCACTCAGAGGGTTTCCGACCCTGACACACCAATACTGAAATGCAGAATAAACCAAACAACCACATGGAGCAGCAAAGAAAGGAAGCTGATTTTCATGGCTCAGCAATGACTGGAAGCAGATTTTGAGAAGCTGGTGGCTTCCAGGCTCAGTGTAAATAACACAAATGGTGGAAAACTTAACTAGGAGCAAAAATGAAGACCCTGTTTTACATGATCATCTTCTCTTCAGCCCCTCTCTGTGGGAAGCTAGTCTTTTCTTCCCATCTATGCACACTGTCATATCCATGACTGTATTTACGCAGCTTGCGAAATACAGATGCTGAATGTTCTGATTTTTGTTCTGCAGTCTATCTTGAGATTACACATACATACATAAATATATATATACACATACATATATATATAATGTAAATTAAGTATGATTCAAATGGCAAATGGAAATAAATAGCACTATTGCAGGCAGGCATGACATTAGATATTACTATTTTTCTAATGGAGAGAAAAAATCAAGGTCTACATTAATGTATATACATGTACAGTAAAAATAAATTCTGTACTACATGTGTCTGGTATAAAAAGCAAGAGATTAAACAGTACATAATAAATGATAGCTGTGTACAGTCTACAGGTTTTGCAAAGATAAACGCATTCATTTCATGTAAGGTACTAAGGGTACAAAACTGCTAATTTAACTCAGTTTATTTGCATTTTTGTTATGAGACAGATGCATTGTGTTGATTGATAACATCAACATATTCCCAGTGTACAGGGAAAGGACTGTATAGAAGCTTAATCTGCACTCAGGTTGATACTATCCTGCTGGTTAGTAATTAAATCTGTACACTCTACAAACAAGTCATTGTGTGAAATACCAAAGGTATTTAGGAAGTTTAGTATGCCAGTCATCTTAATACAGAACTGGCTTCTCAGAACACCAGTGTGTAATTAAAGAACTCACTAGACAAGCAGATTACCCTATTATTTTCCTGTGCGTGGGTAATGGATGAAGTGCAGCAGATACCAAAAACTTCCAGCCATAAAAAGTAGTAACTTGCTGTGTAGGACTACAGCAAGTTACTCCCTACAACAACCATGAGGGAAATACACATCCCATCCCAAATTTTCTTATTGATTATATGAAAAAGGAATCATACACTTATAAATCCTACCAGTACAGGCATAATCACAGCTGACATTTATATATGAATCAAATATAAAATTCCAGGTTTATTTGCACAAAATGCTCTCAATGACTTGGAAAAGTGTCAGTATTTTACACAAAATCTAAAAAAAGACTTTAAAGACATAATGCTATGTAACCCATCAAGGATTTATGTGTTTTATCAGACAGATTTTTTTACTCATGTTCATATAGCGTAATCTTAGCAGCAAAAGATGAGGTGATAGGCACCTATCATCTTCCTATCACCCTGCCCAACAACATGTGTCCATAATCATTCCTTTATCATTCTCTGGTCTTCATTCCAAAAAATATTTTTTCCCAACTTCCTGTATTCTCATAATTTTAATGAACATCCTTCTTCCCAAGAAATGCAATATCAGTAATCTTGCAATATTTATTTTAATTCAACAATTACTTCCCACCTTTTAACATTTTCAAAAAACGTTAATTACTGTGCTTTAAAAGTTTGCAACATATCATGGTTTCTAATGAGTCATTTGAAATGAAGGCAAGTGTGATTTGATAAACTCTGATTTTTACATAGCTGAAGATGCAGCTGTTATTCAGAAATCATATAAAAAGACACTTTTTTCCTGTGCTTCCATATTCCAGCTTTTACACACTTTTCTCAACATCCTTTTAGCCTTTTGTCCTTGCAGACAGCAATCACATCTTGCTCAAGCTCATTACCAAAACCAAACAATAACCCCAAAACTACATTCCACTTCCCACTATCTTTCAATTCACATCTAAGTCCTACACTTCACTACACATCCCAGTATCATTATATTACATTGCTCCACACTAAACTGAATTAACAACTTTTTGCACAGTCTAATTATCCTAGATTTGGTAAGTCAATGTTTTTCTCCGCTTTTCCTACCTTAATTGAAGGGTCTTCAAAACATTTGCAAACATGAGCCTTTTACTGGTCCTCATGTCACCTCATTTATTACCTCCACTAACCCTGCACTGTTATAATTTACCTAAACCATTGGTTTTCAATATATAGGCTAGGTTTCAGCAGTTTTCTTTTCAATTACTTTACACATCAGTCTTTATGATGGCATACCAAGATAAGTTGCCCTTGAATTTTTTATAAATTGTATCAGTGCTGCATTATCCTCTACTAGCTCACTCAGAAATTCAAGAATTCATGAAGATTCATTTGATGATGCTTTTTTTCATAGGTTCATGCTCCCAAACCCTTCTAAATTATGCATTAGAAACTATGCCACAGTGATATTTCATTCCAATGTTTCCCAAAATGAAAACACACAAAAAGCCACACAGACTGAGGGGGGAGACTGTTGGTTTGGGGTTGCTTGTTTGGTTTTTTTTTTTAGCATTGCAAGACAGTTCTATCCAAACAAATAACAAGGTATCAACTTACCTGAAAGAATACTCCTATCTCTCATTTGTTTGTTGTTTGGTTTTGGTTTTGGTTTTATTTTTCCAAAGACAGAAGCTGACAAGATTACTCTAAAGTCTGGGAATCACATCTACCATCTTTGTCATAGTTCTGTTTTACTAGAAATTTGAAGATGCTGCAAGGTTCAGTTTCTGTGACATACTCATTTTCCTTAGGATCAAGAAAAGGGTGATGGTGAAAGATCTCAAAAGATACCTCAAAAGTTGTATGTTTCTGGCTTACTATGGTTGTTGTGAATAACATGATTAATTATGGAAAGAAATTTAGAGAAAGAAGGCACTGAAATTGTCTTATCTGTGTTGAACATTTTATAGTTTTCAGGAGTGACTAAATAAAAGGACAAATACGACCTTTCCTTACTACTGGGAGAGTGGGGTGATATAGATCTGGGTAGGTAAATGTCCCCGTAAGAGGAAACAGAGTATACACTTATGTCCTGCTCCATTAGATCTAACACCAACGGCACACTGAAAATTACTGCAAACAAGTTGTTCAACCCACTAAGCTGCCAAAACCACTTCTTTCATTGCAGACTTCCCTTTTCTAGACTTCAAGAGAAACAGCAATATACATTCTCTAGCAATTTACAGCTGGCTGACCTTCATGATAGGTTGATAGTAGTGCCCCAGTAAGTACAAACATTACACAATGTTACTCTAAGTCTTCCACATTTCCAGGTTACTGTTATAACCACCAGACCACTGACCTCCAAAATGTTCTTGTCGTGCACCTCATCCATAAAAAAATTTTGAGCATACACCCCCAATATATGTACATTTGTTTGTAAATTATACACATGTACCACTGTACTAATATAATACATACATTATAAAACATACACACAAAAAGAAATGAAACAATGATGACATAAAGATGAAATAAGGCATGTTTTAAAATATTTTTTAATTTATTAATGGTACAAAAATAATTTGCTCTATTATTATTAATACTAATATTTTTAACAAGACCAATGTGATTGAATATGTTTTGTTATCCTTTACATTTTTTGGTTTAACACTTTGTGATACAGTGATTCAAAGGTCTGGTTCTAAGCTCAGTTCATTACAGTACTTGGTTTTTATGTCTGTCATAGCTCACAAATATATTTATAGATCCAAATGGAAGAAGTGCATCATTGGTAGTGCTCACTAAACCATTTTATTGATTTTTCAACCCCATCTATAAATTAAACAAAGGCTTTTTATTGAAATTTGGCTAGGAAATGTCCATCTTTCCTGATGTCCATCACTTGCTTTTGCAAACTAATGTGAAGTTGTTGCATTTTTACTTTTAACAAATGGGTTCAAAAGCAACCGAAACTCTTTGTCTCGAACCTTTTAAAACAGGTTAGGAAATTCTGTTTCCAAGTTTTTTCAATGTACAGATATGAGAGACTTTATAGGTGATGTGTCATTTTTGGCATCAAAATCATATAACAATGGAAATACTTACAAATATCTCTTTTCAAAATGCTCTCCCCATCACATGAGTTTCTCTTGAAAAGCAGATACTTTCCAATGGTTTCCCATTGTTAAACCATCACCTTTACTTTGAAAGGACAGATTAATTGTGTGCTTTTTTTTCCCCCAAAATCTACTACATAGCACACTAGTGACAGTGACATTTCACTACAGAAAATGTTAGCAAATTTGCAAAATTTGTCTTTTAAAACAAAACTCAGAATTCATCTGTAAGTTCAACAACTCTTTTAAGTGCTTTGCCACAAGATAACCCGTGAATGTGCAGTACAAGGCAATTTCACAGTCATTCCCCATCTCATTACAAAGTATTGTAAAGAATACATTATTTAAAGGTCTTGTTTTTTATAAAATTAACCAAACTGATGACATCCTGTAGCACTTTGTGCACTTCTGGGTCCAATAGCCTGGCTGCAATAGCTTGCTTATGAATGACGCAGTGAGTGAATTTCAGGTGTAGTGCAAGCTCTGTAATTTTACCCCAGAATTCATTTGTACTCCAGTCACAGCAGCTGCTCCATTAATGGTTACACTAGCACAGTTTTTTCCATAAAACATCGTTTCTATTAAAAAGTCCTTGACTGTTGAGATTGTATCTCCTTTGGCACGTATTTCTTTTAGTGGCTCACAAGAAAGTATTTTTTCATGTATTTTGTTACCGAAACAGAATATAGGAAATCACAGAATGACAGAATGGTTGGGATTGGAAGGGACCTCTGGAGATCTTCTAGTCCAACCCTTGCTACAGCAGGTTCTTTTAGAGCAGGTTGCAGAGTTGCATCCAGGTGGGTTTTGAATGTCTCCACAGGAGACTCCAAAGCCTCTCTGCGCAGCCTGTCCCAGGGCTCTGTCACCCTCAAGGTAAAGAAGGTCTTCCTCATATTCAGGTGGAACTTTTTGTGTTGCCATTTGTGCCCGTTACCCCTTGTCCTGTCACAGGGCACCACTGAAAAAAGCCTGGCACCATCCTCTTGACACTTGCCCTTAAGATATTTATATGTATCGAAAAAATCCCCTCTCAGTCTTCTCCAAGCCAGGCCCAGCTCTCTCAGCCTTTCCTCATAAGGGAGATGCTCCAGACCTCGAATCATTTTCACAGCCCTCCACTGCACCCTCTCCAGTAGTTTCCTGTCTCTCTTCAACTGGGAAGCCCAGAACTGGACACAGCACTCCAGGTGCAGCTTCACCAGGGCAGAGGAGAGGGGCAGGATCACCTACCTCAACCTGCCGGCCACGCTCCTCCTGATGCACCCCAGCATCCCACTGACAACATTCCTATATCCCTCCCAAGCAGCCTACCCCTTTTTCCACATCCCATAAACTTCCTTCTTCCGATTGAGATTTGCCAGAAGCTCCTTGCTCATCCATGCAGGTCTCCTATCCCCTTTGCTTGATTTCTTATCATAGGGATGCACTGATCTTCAGTTTGGAGGAAGTGATGCTTGAATATCAGCCAGCTCTCCTGGATTCCCCTACCCTCTAGAGCCCTAACCCATGGGATTCCTCCAAGTAGGTCCTTGAAGAGTCCAAAGTTAGAACCCTTAAGTCCAGGGTTGCAATCCTATTTGTTGCCCTGCTTCCTCCACACAGAATCCTGAACTCCACTGTCTCATGGTCAAATACCATAAGCAGAGACATGGACTTGTTAGAAACACCTGTACTTCCAGCCAAGTGCATAGCAAACCACCAGCATTGTGTAATTCATCCTAATACTTGTTTCTTCAAATCTTCAGTGATGTTTCCTGCATGTCTTCCAACTGTATTTGCTAACAAAGGACTGCATTTCAGCTTGTCAACATACTATTTTTCATTTATTATTTCAGCCATTTTTATGGCAGCAGGAAGAACAAGTGTGTTCCCACTGGTATGTGGCTTTTTGTCTCACTATTAAGCCTCAAAAGAGGCTTCTGAAGATTTATCATTAAGTTTAGTGAAATTTTGTAAAATACCATATTGAGTATTGCATGACTTCAAACATCACTAATTAGATCTGAACAGATTGGCAGTGATTTTGCCTGGTAATGATGAAAGCTCATACTAGGACTAGGAGAAGTGTTTGCTCTGCCATTTTGCTGTTCTTTTGTGCTGTCATTATTAGCCTTATTATCTTGGATCTGCATTTTCTCTTCAGGAATCTTTTTAAGCTACTTGTCCATTTTGTAAGGGTTAGTTTAGTTAAAACTAGATAACACAACCTGTAAATCCATGTAACCAGACATACACAAACTGCAATACATTGCAATACGCTGCAAGCAGATGAACAAGTGAGAGCACCACTACCAACAACTCTGCATTGTGGAGCACCCACTCTTTCCCCAGGACACCTCGTCTACTGTTCGTAACATGGGACCCTCTGACCTATGGATAGACTGAGGGTGCCAGCATCAATATGTATGTTACATATTAGTAAGGCTTCAATTTTTTTTAAGACAAAAAATAAATAAAAATAGAAGTTCTCATACCCCCAATGAATCATCTTGCACACCTCCTAGGGTGTGCATCCACTTTGAAGACCACTGCACTAGACCACACAAATTCAAATTTTCTCATTTCCAAAAATTTCTTGTTTATATAGCTCCTGGCAAAACCTGGAAGACAGAGAGAATGACGAACTCAACAGGAACTGTTAAATAAGTTCAAGCAAATGTCTCAAAAAATTGTCTTATAGCACTTTTATTTTCTTTTTGTAATTCTTCTATTTCCCTGATTAATCAAGCTTCTTCACTGACATATTTTTCATATATCAGCCTTTTCATATCCCTTATTAAGATAATATTCAGGTTTATGAACCAGTCTGCAGTTTCACTTACAAATACTGCTGAGGCACACAATTAATTACAGATCTAAATACCATTTTGAATTTAGTACCAGTGATCATACATGTGATTTTTTTGTGGCCTTGGGGCTTCTTTTCTTGAGGAATAAAAGCCTTTTCTTAATTTTTTTCCCATTGATTTCATACTACTTGCCTGTTATGCAATTTGTTTTTCAAAGATCTGAAAATAGTATGTTTTAAAAAAATTCAAATACTTTAAAACACTACAAAAATATTTCAATACTTTAAAAACACTAATGTTTTCCTTGTAGTCAATATGTCTAACTACTCTTTCTGAAATATCTTCTTCCATGAACTTTTCTCCTGCCTTTTTTCATATCGTAGAAATTTACCCATAATCTGACAGGCATCAAATATGCACCACGTAACTGTATTTGCTGTTTTTCACAAAAGTATAATATCCTCCGTATGTGACTTTATTATTTTAAGCACACAACCAGGATAATTACATCTACACAGCCCTCTGAACAGATGTCGTGTAGGAATATAATACTAGAATGGATCTCCTGAGGCATTACTTTAATAATGCAGGTAAACACATAACATATAATCCCATTCACAACTTTAAGATCAATATTAAGGCCAGTTAGGGTTTTTTCTTTGTCCTCTATTACTCCTTCATGGAATGTTGTTTTCCAACCTATGTCTATATCGCCTAACATTCAGAAAAGCTAGTTTAACTTCTGTCTTAAGTTTATTCCTGGACATTTTATAATCATCTGTTTTCATGCCAGTAGTAACTTCAGGCTTTTATAGCTTTTTTACCTCCTCCTCTATCCTGATATATTTACAGAATTTTTATACCCTCTCTGTTTTGATCTTTGTTTTCCTTTTTTTTTAAAGTTAAACATACACTTTTAAGCTCCTTCTCATAAGGTAAGCTTTCTATTCTCCTGTTTATCTTTGGAATTTTCTTTGGTACAATTTACCATCCTCAAATCCAGCTGTGTATAGTTGATTGCACGCTGTCATTCTTGTCAGTGGCAATAACACTTTTCCCCTTTTACTGGAAACATCTTAATTCTGACAAATCCAAGAATTTCTTTTCCCTGCTGGCAGCTACATGTTTTAGCGTATAATCACCTTACAATTGACTAAAGCTCTGAGGTCCTTTTCCTTGTTTCCAACTGATTATTCCTGAGTGTATCACAGAAATGCCTGTTATTCATAGCTCAGAACATGACCTTGTACTTTGTACACTTAAATTTCAACCCATTTTTATTACTTAGGTCTTCAAAGATACCCTATTCTTTCTGCATAACATCCTCACCCAAACTGACAAGGCATTGCAGCTTTGCATCAGCATATTTCATTATCATGTCCTATTTTTCTTCCCAAGGCTATCACTGAAAACTCTAAATAAAATAGCATTGTAGGGTCAATCCTAAAGAAACCCCAGTAACTCCCAGGCCCATAGTTTCTTTCTTAATAGCTAGGCTGTTGTCTTCTTGTTACCAAGTTCTTGACTACCAGGCAGCTTTTCACTTCTCTATTTTATAATTTTTCCTTGTATTTCCTAGCTGCTCTCTAAGAGTGACTCACAGGGTAATTGTATCACTGATTCAAGCAGAGGCCACCCAGCATAAAGAATGAGTCTCACCTACAAATATCCCGCAGTAGTGGAACATCCCCAAACCATCTTCTTCACAGCACAGAACTATGTTTACTTCAGATCAAAAGCCAGATGTTGATTTCCATTGATTTGTTATTCCTTCATCCTCTTTGTCTGGGGATCAAGATAATTACAGTGAAGCTGACCCAAAATTCCCCGTCTTTGTGCCTGTAGTTTACCTCTTGGCATACTTGTCCTGATCTGCTCCAGCCAAAAGTGGTGTGTTATTTTTCCCAGCAGGTCTAACTCTCTTTTACCTCCAGGAATTTTAATTTTCTGGAAATGTTCTGATACTAAAGACTTCAAATTACACAAATCTGCTGGTTACTAGCACTGGTATAAGTCTCCCCCCATGTTTTCCAAAATCAAAATCCAGGTACTTTCTGCCACCACCTGAAGGTGTGTGTGTACACAGGTTTTTTTGCTATAAACCTTGTCTCTTCTTAGACTGATTCCTTGTTCCCACCTGTGAAATATATTAAAGAATAGCCAGGGCCCCAGCTCGTAGTCTAGGCTAACAATCTCTTATTTTTACTTACTAAGTTTTACCGGCAACTAAATCTCTTGACTGTTGTTTATGTTCTCTTTCCCCCTTTTTAATAAGGTATATCTTTTAAGTTCTATCTTCTTCTTGTAAATATGCTATATTCTATACAATCTGAAATTAACATAGAGTAGTGTTACTCTTGGCCAGTTCCTGCAGTTCATGTTTCTGCTAGCAAGCAGTACTTTGCAAGGTTTTGGCCAGAAAGATTCATGGTTGTCCACAGAGTTCTCAGTGATTTCCAGCCATTCAGTAAGTATTTACAGGCTCGTCAGACAAAATCAGTCTTATGTCTGAAGACAGGTTTTACTTTCTGTGACTACTTCCTGTGTAAACACACTTTAATGCATTCCATGATTTAGCATTCTTTGTGCTGTGACCTGCAGACTCTATTTCACCGGTTATTTCATCTGTCAATTGAAGTTTCTGATGCTTTTTCTTTTCTCTTCATATTACCCTTATTTCTTTACTAGGCTACCTCATTACTCTCATGATACTTCTCAAAGAGAAAATGCTTTCCAAAGCTGCTGTACCCAGCTAGGCTTAACTCTTCTTGGACCACCTTTGGTGCGGCATCACTAGTTGGCGTCATCCTTTTTCCCCAGTGTTAAAGACTAGTATTTCTCAATTCTCCACTGAGTGTCGCCATCTGGTGTTCGGCAACTTATTAATAACCTTCACCTAGATTAGTTCTATCTTAGCTTAGTCAGCGATGACGAAAGGCTGTAAGCCAGTAGTACATACTTTCTGTAATGTCCCTCTTACACTCATCGCACATCCACCAGCCTCTGCAAACTGCGAGTGAATTCAAATAGATACCCACAGCTTTCACAGAAAAAGCTTTGATTTAAAGTTTCTTACAACTACCAGATATTGATAGCTGCCTCTAGAAGGAGAGAAGAAATATTTTTATTTTAGGCCACAGGTTCCTTTATACTTTAAAAAAAATTACCCGCTGTCCCCTCCTGACCTCTAACTGCTCTTCATTCTTTCCCCTTTACTGTTTCCTCTTATATTAACTCAAAAGAGGAAGAAGTCATATTGAGCAAAAGTGAGCAGGAGGGCAGAATTACTTTATTTGAGGAAGCAATTGCTTATTCTGCTTTAAATTTTCCTGAAACTATGAAAGATAAAAATCTTTGATTAAATTTTAAAGATAATGACATTTTGATCATTCATCTCTGCTTGCTAATATAGGTTGATGCAGTTGCGAAGAACAAGGGCAAAATAACTATGCCACTGCTGTGTGATTACATGACTTCAGATACATGCCACACCAAGCATATGGGGAAGGGGAAAAGAGACTTACATCCCCATAAGACTTCCTTTCCACTCCCATCAGTAAACCTGTTCCTATAATTTTTTCCAGTAAAACTATACCTGATTCTGGAAAAGTAGGCATCCCTTAGAAAATATTAAAAAAATCTGTCAAAAAGTTGAGACTCAACCAGGAAAGGATGAAATAACTAACAGATTCCATAAGTGAAAAAACAGTCACATCTAAAACATTCAACTAATACTAGTACTGAAATCAAATTTGGATCATTGAATACACTCAGGTTTTATCCTGTTAGACAAAATACAGCAGTGCTGGTGGAAGGTTTTTATATAAATGTTTCCAAAAACCTCACACAAAAATAAAATCCTGCCAGACTTCATGACCTGAATGGCATTAGGGCACTTCATGGCACCAGGACAGATGACTTTCAAGCATACTCAGAAAAAAATCTGAGGATAATGTTCTGCCATCACCAACAGACTAGCACCACACTTTAGTTGCTGAGCTTTTGGATGAGAGCTATGAAATGTTACATAGCACTTCCTTTACTCTGTATTTTGTAAGAGAGTGGAAATGTTGAGATGGCCAAATTTGAACTTGCAAAATCATATTGTATTTAATGGCATATTCTCTGCAATTTCTTCTGTATTCTTTCCTTTATGCAGCATTTTCATAGAATCATTGTTTCAATACAAAGAAAGCTAAATTCCCATAACAGCTCAATTCTACTGATTGTTTGATTTGCACTGAAAATCTAAACAGCTCTTCAGTACTCTGATGAATGAGAAGATTTAGAAATAAAATTGACAATTTACAAATGTAATTTATTTCTTATCACACTAAGATGAGGACAAGCACAGGCAAGTATTAAGAATCTCTGTCCTTCCAAGACAACCTCACATACCTTTGGAGGTCACAAGAATACAGACACAGCTGTACTGCTCCCATATAAATGAGATTTGTGCTTAGCAACCAGTTAGTAGTGTGATAAAAACTGCCTCCACCCACACAACCAATGCACAACTTCACCAGATTCTCCACCACATGGCCTGTAATGCACAGGCATCAAGCAGAAGCTGAGGAAGCAGAAACCACTATATACCCTTGCAGAACCTTAAACAGTACTTTTCTAGTACCTTGGCTTCTTGTGGAGACTGTGAAATCTGCCTTTCATCCCATCTCTTCCCTAGTAAGCTCCACATTCCACATACTCTGGTTTTGTCATGCTGACCTAGAAGACCCAGCACCTCCTAGGAACACCATCTTTGCACCAAAATCCTTCTCAATGTCTCTGGCAACAATTTAAGACCCCAAGAAAATTAGGGCAAAGGAAGACAGAAGTTTCTAGATAACACAGGCATCCTAGCAATCACAAGAGCTTGAATGAGTATACCACAGACCTACACTTTAAGCAACAGGCCAGGTTACAAAAAGACAGAACAGGAACAGACACAGCTGATAAAGAGATAGCTATGTGGCTTATAAGAAAAAATGGAATTCAAGTCCCAAGCTGGAATGTCAGCACAGGACTTGATCATACTTCACATTTTAACATCATGAACATTTTGGCTAAAATGTTTATGCAGTGTTTTGTGATACTTTTTCACTGTCTTCTACCAAGAATTCTTGTAAGTGTGGTCTAGTTCTCAGTAAGAAGTTGGCCATGTAGTTATTTGATAGGTTCTAAAATTACATCCAGTCAGCTTAGTTACAAAATACAGCATAAATGAAATACTGTTTTCAATTTCAGTCCAAAAAGTTGACACTCATGAATTCAAATAAATTAATTGGGTCCAACACTTCTAAAACTAACTCAAAAATCATAGAAACATTAGAGGTGGCCTTTTAATGTTAGGCAAAAAAAATTTCCTTTACTAAGCTCCTCCCACCCCGTCCCCGTCCCCATCTGTCTCTATGAAATAGAAGAGAGATCTGTACTGTGATGTTATCATTTCTGTAAAAGTTATCCTTGGAACTGAGGAAATACTAAGTAATAATATATTAAGGTCTTCCCTTTGAAGGACAAATATTTCAGTCTTATGGAAAGTATCCAGTGTTCTCTATATTCCTCCTATGTGATTTTTAACGTTCCATGAGTGTCATGTCATATGGTTCATTCTCATGGCATAAAGAGGTGGATCAGCAAATTTGGATTACACATACAGTGGATAGTGTTACACTGTTCAAATACTCTAACACCACTCATCTACTGTTTGTAACTGTAAATCTAATGAAAGATTCAAGCATAAGTCCCCTTTTGCACACTGCTGAGCACAGATACAGGTTCTTAAAAAGAAGAGAGAGGGAAAAAAATTCAGCCTCTATTTTTTTTTTAACAATTGTACTTTTAGCCTTCTATGCCAGAATTGCATTTCGAGCTTCAGTTCTAGGTTCCAAAAAGCACATGATGGAACACATTTAATTGGTTGGCAGACAGTAGTTACATTTGGTTTTCCTAGTGAGTAAAAAGAATGTATTAAGAATGTCTTTCTACTCCCCAATTTTCCGTTATCTACATGAAAAAAATCCTGAGAATGTAGTACTGCTCTCTGCCATTCCAGTTAATTAACTGCCATGTTTATTACAGTAACGCCTTCAGGTCGTTGAAAGAATAAATCTCCACCGTGCAAAGTGCTGTACAAACACTAGAACACTGTCTCTGCCTTCTTAGTTTCATTTGACAAGATCGACATTGCAGCTGGTGAAAACATTACATTCATGTTGCCCAGTAAAAGGTGCCTCCTGAAGATGATAAAGTGAATTACACTATCAAAATGCATTCTCTCCTGCTTTCTTTTTCTCTGCTGCTCTCAACCTTAGGTCAGTCAACAGCAAAACATTCCATAACTATTTGAGAATGGGGAGGAGCGAAAAGAACCATCCTCCACAACAAAACCAATGATAAATTAAAAAAGAAAACTTGTAACTATCAACTTGTTATGTGTGAGCCCAACAGTACAGCTCAATGATGAATTACCTGTGACATGCTCTGAAATTAAAGTGTAACAGCAAGTCATAAAGAAACCTGTAGTTCATAAAACACTCACAGTTATTCTGAGAAAAGGAACTAAACACAGGAGCTCAATATGATTGTGAACCTTTTAATAAGTACTTAAACACCATGTTTCAAAAACAGAGAAAACTATTTTCTCCATTTAATTTTCAAATGCTTTGGTGTGGAGGAACAGAGGAGAAGAGGTGGGGCAGCTAAACAGCTTGACCTCCTTTGCCTTTTTAATGGTCTAGCACTAGCACTGATTTTTAGAGCAGAGAATTTATGATAACAAATAATACTGTCAGACTGAAGAAAAATGAAGAGAAAAAGAAAAAGCAAGGTTCTACAAAACGGTATTTTTACCTATATACCCTACTGTCTGAGTAGCTAAGGTTAATTTACTCAACTGCAACAGTATCAATGTTACTATATCAGATGGTGGTTTGAAATAGTCCCAAGTGAAAGTTAACCACTCTTACATATCAATTAAAAGCATGTGAAGCTATAAAGCATCTATTGTGGAGGAAAAACTGGACTACAAGCAATGGGTACCAGTTTAAAGCTACAGTCATTTAAAGTGATACAGAGTGGACTAAACACTTCTGCAGCTACCAAACCATGAGCAGTATCCACATACAGGTGCTTGGACATTCTGTAACTGGGGTAGTATTTTCAATGGAACAGAGCACATTGGATATTAAGTTACAAATCTTAGCTAGTGTTTCAATTCAATATAAAAATAAGTACAGGAAATTAATGTAAAATACAGTGTTGCAATGTGTCCAGGACTGATGGAAAAGAAACACACCCCAATCAGACCACACTTGCTGTCAGCCTCCCTGGTCCTGAGCCTTCAAAAGGCGATGAGGCAAGACAGAGCAGATATTTCTAATAAAACTGATTGCTTTTCATACTCTATTGAGGATTTCATTTGGGTGTAAGTGTATACAAGCCTATGCATCTTTGCTCTTAAATGAAAGGCACTTCAGCACTCTCTTCAACCTGCTACAGGAGCCTCCTTCATACAACATCTACATATGTTGTACCCTATCCCAAGGGGAAAGTGCCCAACACTGATGCAGTCAGCTAATGACTTACCACCTCATTTGCATATATGGCAACCAGACCTGTATGGATTACTTTTGATCTCTACATTTCTTCATGTTCTAGCTGCTGCCTCGGGGGAAAGTTCTTCATTGGCTGACTGCTTAGCAGCCATAGGATGTATTTCCTGGCTGTACTGCCCAATGCCCTACCCCCTGCTGATGGCTACAAAATGGAGAAGACTTATCTACGTTCCTGGAAAGCTATAGCGCTTTGGGTAATATTCTGAGATGGAAAGAAATAGCTTCAAGCATTTCATTCTGCATTTGTTCCAAAAACAGTGCCTACAATTCCAATAGTCTTCCAACAGGACACAATAGCAGATTATCACTTTACAAACAGCTACAGTCCCTGTTAGCTCTCAGTGAAAAACATTTCAGCTTTGGTCTTTGCTATCTACCAGAGAACAGAAATAATGAGTTACCACAGCTAAACTGATGAATGGCAAGTCACTATCTTCTTTCAGCCAGAGAAAGATGAAGGCCATCAAAAGTGGGATAACATCAGAAACTGGGCATGCTTAATTAAGTCTTCATTAATAGCCTTATATTCCTTTTTTTTTTTTTTTTTTTTTTTTAAATTTTCCCTTCAGGAAACATTTTTAAGTCCTCACTGAGGAAACCTCCACTGGCCTCTACGAGAGTTTTCCAGGAATCAGAATTTGCACAATTCTCAATTAAAGGACAATGCTGTTACCTTTTAGCTCACATCTTTAAAACAGATAATACAGCATTGTCTATGTTGAAAAAAGAAATCCAGAAGAAATATTTATCTAAAAGCAATTCATAACAGTACATGAAGTGTTATTTTCTCTTCCAGTCAAAAACTGCAGCATAATAGAAGCTGCCTGCAGCTCACATTAGCATTATCCAGGCTCATGCTACACATTAGACACGGCCCATGAAACACTCTAACCTGAAGGCAAAGTAATTCCTAATATCAAATGCTCACACAAAGACAGTTCAGAGTTGTGAAAAAATACTTCCCGCCAAACTCAATTTCCATCTTCACTTTGTCAAATGTTATTAAAGATAGCATTAATGTCATGGTTCAAAAACTATTGCTTTCCTAAGAACATTTCCTTTTCTCTGCCACAACACACTTATTTATTATTCCCACTCCAGAAGAAAGAGCATGAAGTGATTATTTAAGTAGTCAAGGAAATTCTGTCTTTAAAAGTGCTGACCACCTAAAATGTGGGAAAATTTATCATAATTTATTGCAAATAGTATAGACAATTCAAATACTACCTGCAAAAATCCACATGAATATACCCCTGCTTACTGAAACTTTAATATATGAGATGACCTACTTATCCCAAGTTATCAGAAGATACTTAGAATCTTCAGAAAAAACAGCTTGTCATAAGAAGGGACTAAATCAAACAACATTCAATGATGGGGGCTGAAAAAGTATTTTGGATATAACCCTGGCTAGAAATACTTAATGAGTTTTTATTAGATTGGGCTTCTTGCAAAAACAGGCAGGGAAAATTTTAGAGGAGCCCTGTATAACCCCAGCTGCTCCTGTTAATGTCAACAACAGTACAGCATTCAGTACTTCTGAAAATTCCCTACATAAGTTTCCCACAATACAAGGGTCTTTATAGATAAGCTTCTCTGTTCTAATTTGTGTATCATTTTAGGAGTACACACAGAATCTAAAGGATACACAGGCTTCAAAAGTATATAGATTGAACAGATCGAGGTAATACAAGAGATAAATTATCACCTTCTGGAAATTTTATCCTTTATTTGCCAAGAGTAGTGACAATGTTTAGAAGGGAATACTCCTATCAAATGTATCTGATGATGGTGGTTAGGTAAGCAGTATTATTTTAAGCACTAAGAACAGTCAATCAGACTTATACACATTGCATTGTACATTTACTGGACCTAATTATAATTGTAATAGAAAAGATGAGGAAACAACATTCCAAGCATGACAAAGGCTGTATCTCTACTACTAAATCAAATGGAGCTGGGAAAAATCTGGGTGCTGAAGCCAGCTAGCATGGAAGAGAGCTTGTTTAGTCCAGTAAAGTCTCTTAGCCTGTACAATGTAACAGCTGAATACAAACTGGTACCTGGGACTTGCCAGCCTCAAAACCTGGTGCCTGGGACTTTCCAGCTTCAAAACCGTGCTGGTGAATTGTCTGGAAGGAATCTAGATGGCACATGCCAAAAACAAGCCAGAGGATATTCTAACAGTTTGCTAGTACAGATTATTGCTGTCCAGCACCCAGGAAGACACCTGGACACCTCTTTTTGGTTTTCTAGAGCAGGCATAACCTCAGAGTCCAGCAGAATCCTAAGAGATTACCAAAGAAGATCTGGTACAGATCAATGTTAAAACCAAAATTACAGATTGGAAGAAGTAACCACAGGACAGAGTGAAAGAAATTCCAGGTCCCAAAAACAGGTTTTGGTGAAGCCCATGCCATCTACAGAAGGTCAGACAGTAGCCACAGTACTTTCAGCTACATGGCATTATATTCTAGCTAGCATAGTCATTAACTCAAAATCATACTACTGCAACTCCCTATGCTGCAGATAAGATTATCCCCTCTACTACTGAAAACCATTTGCTTGTGGTGCCACTCTAACTGAATACAGCACACTCATCTATTCCATGAAGTCAACATGATAGTTCTGATGTATTAAATTCTAAATGCAATGAGTCATAAGTAATTAAAAAAAAAAAAAAAACAAAACAAAAAACAAAACCAAAAAGCCCCACCAAACACCACAAAACAACTGAGAAAACCTTTGTTTCATTACAGTTGTCATAGTAATTCAAAAGCACAACACACATTTAGGAGGGACACAACATTTTTGGGGAAGAATCTCTCCATTCAGAAATTCTTCCTTATTTGGTGTGATGGAACTGAAGTCTATACAGGGAAACCTTCAACAGTTACCTGTTCTGATTTCAAATAAAGGTTGAAACTTGGGAATTTAGAACTGAGATGCAGAGAAGAAAGGTATCGCTAATTCTGAACTGAATATAAATTTTATTTTTAATTTATTTTCCAATTTAGTATCAGATATTTTTATCCTGTTTTCTATAACATGAACTATATGTGCTAGAAGGAAGAACATCTGTGTATTTCAGAAAAAGCTCACATGTAACCAAGAATGCCTGAAACAGTAGTTCTAAGGTGTAAACTACCACATTAATCTCTGTGGATGCTATTTAATCTGCTGATTATGCTTTAGCATTAGCAATTAGGCACCAGAGCATTCCTAAGAAAGTAAGTTCATTGTGAAATCTAACAGTCTAGTGAAATACACTTCCGGGAGAAGACAGACATTGATCTGACTTTTCTCTAGAAGAGGAGACATTTGGACTCAAGTTCTCAAAAGCCCAAGAGGGCTCTTATCAGTATCACACTGGTTAAAAGCCTCTGACCTAGTGTAGATCTACAGATCCAGAACAGTGTTCCCAGCTATTACATTCAAGCAGAGACAGATATTTCCCCACCAGATGATCATGAGTGATAATGCAGTGAGTTCTGCAAGGGGGATCCAAAGATGATGAAGGGACTGGAACATCTGTCATACAAGGAGAGGTTGAGTGAACTGGGACTCTTCAGCCTTGAGAAGGAAGAGAAGGCTTAGGTGGGTCTTACCAATGTGTGTAAATACCCAACAGGGGAAGTAAAGAAGATGGAGCAAGAATCTTCTCAGTGGTGCTCAGTAAAAGTACAAAAGAAAATAGCCACAAACTGAAATACAGGAAAACTTTATTTTCTGGGCAGGTTGCCCAGCAAGTTTGTGGACTTTCATGGTGCTGGATAAGCTGCTGTAGCTGTCCTGGTTTCAGCTGGGATAGAGTTAGTTTTCTTCTTAGTAGCTAGTACAGTGCTGTGGCTCGGCTCTGATGTGAGAACAATGTTTGATAGGACACTGATGTTTTCAGTTGTTGCTGGGTAATATTCATACTGGCTCAAGGATTTTTCAGTTCCTTGGGCCCTGCCAGCAGAAGGGCTGGAGGGGCACGGGACATTGGGAGGGGTCACAGCCAGGGCAGCTGCCCTGAACTAGCAAAAGAGGTATTCCACACCATATGACATCATGCTGAGTATATAAACTGGGGGAAGAAGAAGGAAGGGGGGGACATCCAACATTACGGTGTTTATCTTCCCAAGAAACCATTACATGTGATGGAGTCCGGCTTTCATGGGGATGGCTGAACAGCTGCCTGCCAGTGGGAAGTGGTGTTTTGCTTTGCTTGCCTGTGCAGTTTTTGCTTTACTTATTAAACTGTATTTATCTCAACCCACAAGTTTTCTCACTTTTACTGTTCTGATTCTCTCCCCCATCCCTCTGGGTGAGGGGCAGTGAGCAAGTGGCTGTGTGGTGCTTGGTTGCCAGATGAGGTTAAACCACAACACTGGCTCTGATCTCAGCAGGGGGATTGGACTAGACAATCTCTGAAAGTGATTTCATTAAAGTAATTATCAAGTATACAGTCTTTAAAAATTTTTTTACCTTATTTTACCTGTAACATTGAAATACCATTATAACTATGCTATACTTAATATAAGCTATATTGTAATAATATAAGCTATAATATAATATCAGCTATAAGAAATGCTGATCTACTTGCAATGACATATTAAACCAGAAATTTTAAAATTGTACAACTGTATTAGAAAACCGCAAGTCAGATTAGGAACTCTTTCTGAACTACTGTTCTAAAGAGCAATATAAAATGAACTGGAAGAAAGAACTGCATTAATATAATGGTGTAAAAGTAGAGGCTGTGATCCTAAGAATGGAGGCACAACATGAACAAAGCTCTACAAAAGCTTTGTTCTCTACAAAGGCCAAATGCCATATCTATTACTATATTAGGTAAACGCTATTCCAAAAAGTCAAAGTTGTTTAGATAAATATTAAATTGGTCTCATTTTAACCTTGTCCAAAAACACTTCTTAATGAATACAGAGCAATTTAGTGAATACTTGCTATATATATATATGTATATATATAAAAAACATTGACTGCAAACTCAACCAGAAAGTTGAAACAGTTTTAAAACAGAAAGTGCCAAGAAGAAGAGAAAAGAAATTTTCCACATATCCATTTTGGGACTGAGTGCTTTTTAGATACAAGCTCCTGACCACAGGGAAGAGGTAAAAGATAGTTGACATTGACATTTATATTCTATTCTCACTGAAGGCCTAAAAATGCCTTCTAAAAATCCTGAGCATTAAAATAATGCCAAGAAACACACACACATAATATATGTTTTCACTGATATGATTAGTAGTAATATATTGCATTCATGCAGTAGTTTCAGACCTTACAGTGTTACATTCTGTTTCTTTTTCAAGTATGCAGTGCATTGGAATGCTTTACTTACTAGTAGCAGTAGCAGGACAATATCAGGATTATCACAGGCACAGGCTACATGCATTGATGTCCAAAAATCCTCATCTTGATGATTTACATTTACACCTCTGTCAATTAGAATTTCTGCAGCAAATGCATTATCATAACGGGCACACTAGAAGAAAGAAAAGCAGATTAGGGATGGTGTTTTACTCAGTGTACAACTAAACTTATTACATACAATTTTTGCTCCATTTAACATTTAAATTGAGCAGATGACTCACTGTAGTTAAACTGCTGTGTTTGTATGGACCAACTGCTGATGAAGCTATAGAAACAGTTTTGTGAAGACTACAAATTCCATGTGCATGACTCACAGAATCCCTTATTCCCTGCAAAAAAAGCACTATATGAAATCTCCTGAAATCTACAGTAAAGATGAAGCTTACTTTCTGTGCAATATTGTCATTCCAAATCAGTACACAGGCATCAGTGCATAATGATCATGAGTAGTGGCATCTAAGTATATGTACACCCACATGTACATATGTCCACATACACATGAACTTCCACTTTTGATGCAGTTCACAGCAATAATCATGTCTCTCCATACCCACTCCTACTTCCAATTCATTAACTATACTGATTCCTATTCAAGTCTTTCTGACAGATAAATACTGTGCATATTAAGGGTGTGTTGGGGGTAGGGGCAGGGGGTGTTGCACACTTGTGTGTGTTTCTATACTTTGAGGATGGAAGTCATTAATTTTGGCATAGAAGAAGAAACTGGCTTAGCTATTGTTTTGAGCTTACTCCCCTGTCATATCTGTGACTTTTTATGGATGCACTTATGTATAATACTTTGAAAGACAGTCAGGGTACCTAAGTCAAGACCATAACTCTGGCCTAACAGACAATCTCAGTAACTCTTTAAAGAAGGATCCTCTGTCTTTCCCCATTGGAGACAGGTTACAGGGAGCCTGATTTTCTGCATTAGACACTTAGATGCTTTGAACACAATCCTTAATATCTGTGCCTCTTCCAATATTTAAAGTTGTATAATATCTCCCTCTCCCAGAAAGCACACATATACACTGAGAGGACAAATATAGTGAAAACTGCAGATAATTTGCAAGAGATGGTTAAGTAATTATGTTGTTATGTCTTTATTGCATATGGAACCACACGATGTCATCCAGTTTGCTATCTGTATTAATTTGACATGGAAGCCAGGACACTGGAGGAAAAGGGGAAGAAGGAAAAGAGCTTAACTGGATTCCGCTATAAAGTCACGACATAGCTGAAATATCCAATTGAATGTAGGAGTTGCATGTACTACTGTGATCATAAATACAGATAACTGAGAAGATGAAAATTAAACTCTATCAGGCTAAAAAGCAGTCCTGCTTTAAATGATTTCTAAGCATACTGACCATTAACTTATAGAACAGAAAGGAAGTTCTGATGTATTTCCTTTAGCTTGTAACTTATCTGACAGCTCTAGAAACAGAAGTTTTGGTTTGTTGCATCAGTATTATTCATTGTAGCAATAGTATAACTTACACTGAGCTGTTCAATGTTCAAATTTTAACAAATCAGATATAAAACATTTCATAATGCAGACCAACATAATCTTATACTGATCACACTTTCAAGGCATTGTTAAGCAAAAAATTTTCTAGAGAGCTTCCATACAAAACAAATGACAGATGCCACTGAGCTATTTTGTGTATTAATAATATAGAGCCTTTTGTGATTAGTTACTAGCCTGAAAACAGCCTAGATTTGTAGCAGCAATTTAATTGCCACTGCTCCTTGATTCTTGTTTAATGTTTTTTGTGAAGCAATTGGGCAATCTCAGTCAAAGTTCCAGGAGAAAATTGGCACTCATATATTTTGTTACTAGGGTGGGTTGGGTGACTGCCTGCATGAATTGATATGACACTATGTGCTTCCCACAGAATGGGGAACTCAGGCAAGCACTCTTCTTCTGTACTTCTCTCATGGAATCTAATGAGAGTTCATTGAATATCTTTGAAGCTTCCACAGCTTCCCTGAGATTCAACCACATTGTGATACTGTCTAGAGAGACAGCAACAGAATATTTATGAAGTGGCACATTTGATATCTTATTTTTTTTTAGAAAAAACATATTTTGGAAGTTAACAGAAATGGAGAAAGAAAAATTAATTATATAATGAATCAGATTTTAAGTAAAATGTGAAAAGATATATATATTTCATTCATTATGGAATAAAAACAATTATTTTGCAACTGGAAAGAATAAACACTGATTAGGCTCCTTTTGGAGAAAGCAGCTTACATGGAATTATAGTGGTAAAACTAGCACTTAGAATGCCTCTGAGTGGGCTTTAAAAATACAATAAAGATGCATGCTAAATTATTATTTTCAGCTCTTGCAAGAAAATAAACTTGGCTTATCTCTTTCCCTGTATCATGACTCTCCTTTCCTATCTGTACTGATCCCAAATAAGGGTCAAATCCAATTGTCATTGGAATCAAAACTATCTCATGTTTTCCTGTAAATGAATTATGAGTACTTACAAGTAACCCTGACTAAACTGAAGCAGTATGTTATACACAGTTGTCTATTGCAAATTTCTTATGGTAGCAAGCTTTCCCGCCTTTGGAGGCATATGTGTGCCTGTGAAGCAGCAGGCACCAGTGGAGAGAGAGTGATTGTGACAGTGAATTAGGGTGTGATGCAGAAGATCACAAAACCTAAAAAGGCAAAGTTCAACCGCAGATTTTATCTGCAGTTAAAAAGTCTGCATCAGCTGAAATAGACAAAGCAATATAAAATCCCTAAAAATGGATTTTTCTTTCTTATATTTTAAAATGCCAGTGATATAGATGTCACATTAGCCACACTGAAGATAAAGATTGTCTTCTAGGGCTTTCAGCACAGGATAAGATTTGGGATGCCTCAATTTTGGGAATCCCAAAGGTAACATTTCATAAGGGCTGCATCTTTTAAAAGTGATTGAGCACCTTTACAGCAGGCAAATACTTGGAGGAGAGAAAAGAGAACTTAAACCTTCTCTATTCCAACTCACTAATACACCCTCCCCTTACCTAGACCTTTATTTCCCAAAGTCCTTGGTAAGCAGCATGGCCATGGAAGATGGAAAATTCAGATTAATTACATAAGGGAAACACTACATCCTGCAAAAGCACAGTTGCAGGGGTGCTAGAGTACAGAACTATTATAGGATCCCTTTTTTGTCAAGAAATTGTTCTGCTTTGTGTACATACTATGAGAAACTTAATCCAACTGTTCTAAAATTAAACACTCTGTCAACAGACTTTTAAGTAGATCTGTTATACCCTTACATTTCAGACATCACATTTATTTTAGCAGCGCTGTGCAACAAAGTTGGATCCAAATATCTTAAAATCATTTCACATTAAATAGAAAGCATGTCTGCAACTGAAGCATCGCAGACCAAAATAAAGCATCATAAGACTTAGGAATTTATGATGAGTTTTGCCATTGGCTTCAGCAAAGTCAACATTTTACCTCTGAATTATTTCCCTTCTATCTGCCTCAATCTTTCCTCCACATGCCCTTACATCTTGCTTCTCCTTCGGTCATTGTATACAAACTGTTTTCCTTTTATATTCCCATTACTTAATCGAAATTGTTATGCAAACAATGATAAACTAAATGCAGATGATGTGTTAAATATCCCCATGTAGGAAACTGGTGCAAGAAAATATGCACAAAAACAAAAGGAAAAATGTTACATCACAGTGCTTTTCATACAGGACCTGTGAATCTCTGAACCATATAATTCTACCTTTGGAATCAAGCAATATTTCCTTTGTTCTTTCTTACTCCACAGACAATTTATAAATAAAACTTCATTCTGCTTTGTTAGTTACCATACCTGTGACACGATCCATCCTTCCATAAGCAATGTGAAAACAACCATTTATTACACACGCATAGCTGGATGGAATCACAACCACCGTGGAGGGCAGTGTAGATAAAAATTATTGCTAAGCCTTTCTCTCTGTTAATATGCCAAATCTGCTACTCAGTATCCCACCATATTTATCCACAGTCACTAACACTAATCTTCAATCACTCTTACCAGATGGAGCAAGGAGCCTCCTGAGGAAACAAGCATATGAGGGTCAGCACCATCCTTCAATAGACGTAGCACTGAAATATCAAAGAAAAGAGGAACAAGAATTAATGCAGCAATATACCTAATTCTGAGCTGTTAATAGGCTGATTCTTCATCATCTTCATTAAGAGATTTAATAATATATGCAAACCTCTCAGATAACATTTGCAAAACTATCATGTCAGCGTTTCCCATCTCATCTATTTTAATGGCTAAGCCTGGAAGCAAAGGACCTTTGCTAATGATGTTAAATATGAACAGTACCAAGGACTTCTCAAGCGAAGAAATGAGCATGTCAGTTCTGTACTTAGGAGCGGGGAGGGAAGAGCTGGAGGAAAGACCCTGTCTCAAGGTCACAGTCACCTGATTAGTTCATTTGTGAGCAAAATCACAGTCAACTGGTTTTATTTTACTTTGTAGAGTTCCCATGAGACTCGTTGGCTTTTTCAGTAAATAATTGAAACTAGTGTTCATAACTTATATCACTTGAAATTAATCATCATACTAAAGCTAAAGGATCTGCACTCAATTTAACCTTTCCAGTGCATTGTCAGATTACTGACGCAGCACAATTCTTAAAGTGGTATTAGGAGTCAAACTCCACTCCCTGTTACATGTATCAAACCCCTCTGAAATGAAAGTAGGCTTATAAACACAAGCAAAACCACAAGCCTTCATACTGGTGCTCACTCAAGTGTGAAAATTCAGCACTTTCCCCCCATGATCTTGATTGCCTTTATAACCTTTTTACTCAGAATCAAAGCATTGACTAACTCATGCTACCAGTCTTCATTCCTGGAACAGAATTGTACAGTGATAACGCCAGACATTATCAGGGGAATCCACATCTACATTGCAACCCTGTCTTCACCAAACTGGTATGTAGAACCCTTTTAAAAGGCCTCCCTCCAGGAGAACAACTGCCAATAATGTTTCCTGTGTCGGAAGGAACACAGCTGGTTCTGCCTTCCTCATCTGAAAATTCCTGTTTTAACTCCTAGTTAAGATTCCAGGAAGGAGTTGTGCAAAGGTCTGCAAAGGGATTTTAAGCTCTGAGTACCCCAGAAATCTGTTCTACTGCAGTGTCTGTCCTACAGGAGGGCCATAAATTTGTCTCAAGGCTCTTCTAACTTCAGTGAATCTCTCAAGAGACTTATGTACACAATCTCCCTTTTATCCATGCATTTTTTGTATGTATTTTCTTTTTCTCTAGAATATCTTGCTACTCCACTTTCACTATACATTTTAACTTCCTACAACAGTCAAACATCCGGTTGACCTATTTGAAAGGCATCAGTGTCCTTTTCAAATATTGTCAATTTCTGATTATTTTTTTATTTTATTTTCTGAATGTGTTGAATGACTTTTGACCAGGTACCCTAGAAGAATTCAGCCTAAGAAAGTCTGAATTTGGCTAAACGGTTGCAAGACTGTAAAATTAATGTGAAAGACTTGTTGCCATCATTACTAAATACCTCACACAGAGTAAACTCACTGGTATATTGGACAAATATTTATATAAGTTATACAAATCCATTCAATATTTTGCTCTTTTTTAAACTTTGAAAATCAAACATCAACCCAAACCATTGTATAAATTCATACTTCATGAATAGTTCCATGGTATCTATGTCTCCTCACCAAAGGTTTTGCTTCATTTAATTCACTTAACTGTAAAGGACTTTTATGTTCTGGCATACGCCACCTTTAAAGTTAACTACTACCAGAAGTCACTGTTGTCCCCAGCACATCTGCCAAAAGTAGAAGTGGAACATTAAGTAACATGGAATAAATGGGTTGTACAACAACTGCCAAGCAAGATGAAAAGCACTGAAGCAGTGTGAGGGTGGAGAAATATTTGCAGATTTTCATAACCTTGGGAAAAAAGGATGAATGACAAAAAGCGAAGTATTTCATTCTGCTCTCAGATCCACAAATACAATACTAAAGTACACAATTGTCCTTATCTAGAGAGAGACCATTAAAAATAAAGGTTCAGAACTAAGTTCCTTCCTTTAATACCTAAATTGCTGACCACATATGGAGATGCTTCCTGTACCTCAGGTTTTAGTAAGTAAAGACTTTATTGTAAATCCTCCCTCCTTAAATATGTGTGCAACTACATCATCCTCAAAAGTTAATATTTCCAATGTTCTTATGTTACGTCCTTTCTTTAGCAGGCCAGAAAACACTAATTCTGTATCACAGAAGCTTTTTTAAGGCTCTGAAAGTAACTCCATTCTGTCAAGCCCATCAGGATTTCACCTTGAAAAAATCAACAGTCCAAGTTGTCCCACTTCATCCATCCCTGCTTTTTGGGGAGAGGGGCAGGAAATCCACCCATTTCAATATCTCAGCCATTTAATATAGTGGTTTTATGTAGCATTCTTTCTTATGAACTCTCTATGTAGGTTAAAAATCTGAATTATGGCTTGGTTCACCTTCAATGATAGTCTTATTTATGAATATGAGAATTAAAGCACATAGTCCTTAAAAGTGTGATTTGCAAAAGTAATTAAACTGCCATAATTCTGTTCCTAAGAAGGCTTTAACTGATGATGTCAGTGAGAGTATATAATTCCTTGAAGATGCCATCTTTATGGTGCATTCTTACAGACTGCACTGCTGCCAAAAGGGGGAAGGCATTTATCCACTGCATGGCCCACTCTTCCGTTGTGCCAGGTCTCCCCATCTATGAAGTTGCACATTCAGCTGGACCAGTTTTGTTTTTTGTTTTGTTTTTTTTTCTTTTTTCTCTCTCCTGGCAGGATTAGTTTTCAGCCGCATCAATGTGGTTGACTGCATAGCTACATAAGCACCAGCACAGAGGATACAAATGCACACATGTGGAAGCAGAGCAAGAACACTGTGTTTTGGTGGCAGAAGTCTTACATTGAGTAAGGCTGATAATGGAATAACATCCTCAGTTTGTGTTTCTACAAGATGAGATGAGATGATTAAGGAGTCAGCCAAAAGGATCTGTTCTCTTCCCCCATTCACAAAAGGATTTACACATCATTTACCTCTGGATACTTCTCATCCAGAAACTGAGTCTAATTGGACAAAATAACACCAGCAAAAATAAAATGCAGAGTTTCTTGTTGGGCCATTGAGATTAACTCAACCATTAAGAGTCTTGGGATCACCAAAACTGCCTTTTAGGTAGGTCCTTCTAAGCAGATAGAGGACAAAGACATGTTTTTTGGCAGGAGCGGGACACATGGGAAGGTCAGAGTGTTGAGAAACAGCAGTTCTAAAACCATTCCACAAGAATTTAATCTGGAGCCTAAAACAATAACCAAGTAACAGAAAGAGCCTGTGGCTACTTGAGTAAAGAAAATGCATGCGATTTATTGAATCTCTTCCTTCCATCAAACCCTCAAAGACTTGGTTCATTATAGAGAAGCTATGCAACATGAAGTAATGCCTTTCCAGATCGATTTAGCAACACCTTGCTGTAGAAACCAAAAAATTACAGACCATTTCTATATCAGAGATTGAAATTCATATGAATGAATGGTTTTGCCTTGCTTTTTTTCACCCCAGCCGAAACGCAGACCAAGATTAGAGCATAAAGAATACATAAACTGTGATCTTAAAGTAGAATACTGAATAAATATAACTATAAAAATATTATCATAACAAACAAAAAAATACGGTACTGGATACAAGCTCAGTAGGTCTTTTCTTTGTCTGGTTTATGTTTCCTTATTATTGTAGGTAGCTTGATCAGTGCCTCAGGAAATGCACGTCAAAAAAGACTACCAGGGCAAGATATGCAAACTATCCTTTCAACTGGGCAAGAGTCTTTGTTCTGAGTCAGAATTACATGCTACATTCCTCTATATAAAAGACAAGCAAAAAACATTCCTCCTTCCTTGAATTCATCCCCACACAATAAAAAACCACAATAAAAAAGAAAATCAAGAAAAGAAGATCACAGAAGCAAAATCCCCCTCTGTCCTATACAACTAATTTAGGTCATTCACTTAAGACTTTACTAGTCAGTAGGAAAACCTTCACCTTATGTTCATCTTTTCCTTTCGATAGAACTCCTCCAGTTACTGCTAGCAATTTGTAATGACTTAGCCTAATGAGGAAAGAAAGTTATGGATAACTATATTCCAGAAATGCTGTACATCTCTTGATTAATGTGGTTTTTAAGGAAGTTTTCACAAGACCTTGTTTTAAAACTTATTTTATTTATAATCTTGCATGGAAAAGAAGGAAAAGATGAAAGATGAGACTGAAAACAGTCTTTAAGAGAGGAAACTGACATTTACTTTAAAAACCCCTGAAAGTAAAATTTTCAGTAAACCCTCAAGGCCTGCCTTTGTGTATATAAACAGGTCCATCCATCCCATGATGTCTTTTAGATTATCAAAATTATCAGCTACTTAAAGCAGAATTTCATATGTAATTTCATATCTAAATGAGGTGTTTTTAAAAGCATTGAAGGTATAAAAGTCTCACCAGTAAAGAAAGATAATAAAAGTAGCTTTTCACATATGCCTGATGTTACAATTTTAACTAAATTATTCCAGTACAATGAACAGATTTCCACACTCCATTGACTGTATTGACTAGATTACAATTTATTATGTAGTTTTATAATCCAGTAAAGACAGTATAGCCATGACTGTTAGCAGCCACAGATCTTGCACTAACTTCCCACGTGGGACTAGGGCTGTAAGGCTTACTTTGTCTGGGCTTGTCTTGGCTAGCTTGGAGCTTTGTTTTAACTTTTTTAGCTGTTGCAGCAACAGGCTAATGACAAGATGACAATTACCTAACTTGTTTTAGTTTTGTTTAGCTTTGTATAACTGTGCTGTGTAATGTGTTAAGAATTTTGATATATATGGCAATAACTAGTACTTACACTGTGCTGTGTTGAATAACATCCAGCTACTCTGGCACATAGAACTATCTATGACCTTATATGCTGCAAACAAAAGGAGTACAGATCTGAAGCAACAGCAAAGCCTGGAAGGTGAATGAAGAGGGTCCAGGGCTATCAATAACTCACCAGTGATCAGCTACTGATGGTAATGGAAACTTAGGAGCTGGACAAAGTGGTATTCACAGCAAACCCAGTTTTCATAGTAACAGGGGAAAAAAACATAAACAAAAACAAAAACAAAAAAAAAAAAAAAAAAAAAAAAAAAAAACAACAAAAAGAAGTGCCTAACATATAACATACATAAAACTTAAAAAATATTAGCTACCTGCTGTGCTGGATATAAAGTACCAGTATATGTTTCTATTGATTGTTTCTCTGAGAAGTAGCAGCTAGCTAGTGAAAACTTTGTTCCTGCTAACATCTATTTTTGTACTCTTCAGTTTAGCAGAAATATCTCTAGCTGGAAGGCTTTACTTGCTCATTAGGCACAAAAACATGAGTGACTGCAGAAGCCTAGCTAAAACCATGCTGTTGCTGGAATGGATTATCCAGTTCTCTTCCTGCCTCAGGCTGCATGTTTCTGCTGCTTGCCTCTCACTGGCACAAGGCAAAAGATTAGTTTTTAACTAGATCAACGATCTGGCAATATGGCACTAGGTAAAGAGTATGAATAGGGAGAATGGGGTAGCCACCACTTCCAGCAACAGCTGAAAGCAGTTTGGGCATAAAGTGACCATGAAATTGAACCACTGGGCAATAGAAGTGATACTGAAGGATGGAGAAATGGCATACTTCCACCAGTTAAGGAAGTGCCATATTTTGCCCTTTATTTCCTCTATAGTCAGACCTTGGGTCTAATGTTGTCATCTTAAAGTCTGTATAGATGCACCACTTAGAAATCTTGCCACCTTCATGCCTCTTTAGTACTCTTCTTACTCCTCAGTTGTCACTCTGTAGTTTCAGCTTGTATCAAATGTGCTTGTGAGGAATACGCAATACAACTCAGCTGTGTATGAGAACAGATGAATGCCAGTTTCAATAAATTATTCTTAATCAGAACAGCAAATAAAATCAAGCAAGATGTCATAAATTTTTTGTTAATGCAGTCTTAGAAAAATATTTACCTCACACCTTTGCTATGATTATTTTAAAATTAAATTTTAAAATCCAAGTACCACTGTTGGTAATCTATTAATTCCTTGAAATTGTCTTGCTTACCTAAACCCCACATTTATAGTAGCAATACTGTCACCACACCATTACTAGTGCAATAGCTGATGATTTCTTTCAAAGCAAGCTCTACCCATGGGTTGACAGGGGTTATTCAGAGCAGTCATGCCCTTAATGGGCTTTTCAAACAACTGATTTGTAATCCTACTGCTTTCACCATCCCTGAAATATTTCCAGCAATCACTGGCAATATTTATCAAACTTGTTCAAAACTCATCTCATTTTCTAAAGAAATCTTGGAAATAAATTCCCATCTATGCTGCATAAAGATTAAAGACAACAAACCACAAAAGAAATGGCACAACATTTGGACAGCTAAGTCTTATGCCATTCACAGAATGCAGAAATGAAGAGAGGAAAATTACTTTTTCTATACTGGCTGAAAGCACTGATGAAGATAGGGATGAAGCTTCCATCCTCCCTGGCAGAGCTCCTGTCGTTTATAATTTTTTTAGGCAGCCAGGAATCAGATTGCCATGACCCTAAAGCAACTGGGCTGTTGATTCTCTGCTGCATTCAAAAGCATGATGTGAACTGCCAGGCTGATTCCTAAGCTCCATTCAACACAGCATTACCTTTGAGAGAAACAAAGCCAGCCACCAATGAAACAGATGGAGAGAGGTAAGTCCTACAGCTGCAGATGACATCTCTCCCAGCTTTAATGTTAGGCCCAGATCAAAATACAATTGGTTCTAACCCATGCCCTCTTTGTGGAAAAATCAGTCAGACCCCAGGCTTGGAAGCACCTGAGGGGCTCAATCACTCCACTGCGTGAATGAACTCCAAGCAGCACAGGTAGGCACATGACAATATGCGTCCCTTCCTTTCTGCCTAGTCTCTGCTACCTGCCCACCAGGCCTTGCACCCTCCACTATTGCACGTCCATTCCCAGGCATTCAGCAACCCTGACAGCTTCCTGCCAATGCACTGTGGCTCTGGATGTCGAGGGCACAAAGCTCCTGTTATCTGGGGTACCCTGAACTGGAAAACCACTAAAAAAATAATGTTTATGTCTCTGGGCCACACAGACACCAAGTCAAACTCCAATGAGATTCTTGAGGTGGATCACAGTTCCCTCAGTGGGGCAGATATTTCTGTCATTGTAGATGTAGCCAGAATAATTTATGAGTTTAGGGACTACAATTATTTCGTAACTGCTAAACTTAAAACTTCTATTTCAGACAAATTCCTCCCCTTTCATTTCATTATGTACATGAAATTTAATGCATCCTGTGCCTCCAGTGGAAAATATTAAGGCCACAAATCTAATGGTCTAAGAAGTGCTAGTCTGTGCCTCTTACAGTGCCCAAGCACAGTGATACAAATTAACATGTCTCCTTACACCAAAGTGACAATGGGCTGCCATCAAATGTGACATGCCTGAGTTAAGTTGTGATGTGGCAGGCAAAGCATTTTCTGTTTTTTAAGACCCTGAAAAGACCAATATTCATATGGAAAAGCAGTGTAGACTCTGAATTAATTTCAGAGAAACTAGATTTAAAAATAAGTGGGTCACATTACCTAGTACATACATCTGATTTCTCTCTTTCTTTGTTTTGTAGAATATTTATTCCTAAAGCCTTCTTTTCTTTATTTTCCTAAAGCCACCTTTTTTTTATTTTTCAGTTCACAGTATCCAACTCCTTCCTGCTTTATAGTTACTCTTTCAAACAGAAGGACCCTAATTTACACCATTTACTTGCAAATACATGCACGCACTGGCTATATCTAGAGTGATATGGAAACACAGTGGTGTAAATCATGGTACTTTAGAGAAGATTGGAAGTAGCCATTCAGTTCTATGGCCTGAAGATATTGCTGCAGAGGACACACCCAGGGTCCCTAGGCAATGGTGGCATCCCTTGTTCTGCCTCCGTTTTGAATTAACTCTTCCAAAGCCAGAGCTTTGGCCAGGTTACAGGGAGAAAACTGTTGCAGTAAGGTCTGTCTGCCTTCTTTATAAAGCTGTGATTTTACCTCACTGTAACTAAGACTTCTATATATTACAGAGCTGTTGCTAAAATGATTCAACACCACCTCACAAAACAGCACATGCTTAGCTAAAAATATTGCTGCTATCATCATTGCTGATAGCACAGCAGAGGTTTTGCATGCATAGCCAATTCTCAGGTCAAAATAGCTGTGTCATCAAAAACCGGTAGCACAGACCTGACTGAATTCTGAATTTCTGTTAGTGAGATAAAATTACAATAAAAACAAAGCTTTTTAAAATTTACTGTAAGTTGAACACTCTAAAACTAACCTTACAGGAAAGTAGTTGATCATACAGCAAACTTAAATATGGCTTTTCTCAAAGCTTTCACTTCCAACGAGTTATTTATTTCAAGGTTAAAAAGACCAAAACAAAAGGAACCTAATATCTGAGCATTTAGGTCACCTATTGCATTCTGTATACGTATTTTATCTGTCTCCCATGTGTGGGTTCTCCTGGAGGTCCTGACAAAGTGACTATAAACAGCAAGAACATCATCAGCAGGCTACAGTCAGTTATTACAAAAACTCAGACCCCACTGGGTTCACCTTAGAAATATGTGTCAATTTGAAAGCTCTTAAAATTACCAGTGTAATTTTCAGGCTAACTCTTCTACTATAGACACACCTGATTGTATGTTCAAATGTTTGTAGAATTGATGTAAAGTTTCAGATCTTTACAATATTTTACTAAATATGTTAAATTTATTTTGGACTTTGCAACTTTCCAATCCTATAGTCATTAAAGATGAAATACTAAAACACACATCAGCAAAATAACTCATTCTGTGGTCAGTAGTTTAATTTGAAAACCATTGCCATCCCATGCTTTTCCCTAGTGTAACAATAAAAGTTAAAGAATTTGCATACAACACAAATTTTCTGCTGAACAAACTGTACACTCCCCCTGTTTCACTCATCATTTATGTTGATCCTATGCCAACGTTACTTAATTGGCATAAATCAAATTACTGCTGACTTATATTCCATATGAAGCAAGACTCAGTCCCTCTTTTAACTCTCACACCATGCAGAGCAAGTTTATGCCAGCTGGTTTAGAAGCATAAGCAAGTCATTATGAGATCTGCAAGGATAACACGCTATTATCCTGCTTTGCAGCTGCTAAATGGTACTAATTACCAGCTGTAGACCACTGGCTGTTAGATTCTGTGTGTATAGTGGAATTCCCAGAGTGTGCACAAGGAAGCAAACTTACATCAAGCTGTATTGAACAAACTAGGGACATATGCATTAATCCAAAATAATCGTGAATGTGACATATGAGTGAGCAGAGCTATGAAGGAAATGTCTGGTTCCAGGAATATCTCACCACTTGACAAATGCGGCTCAGGCACCACCTTTCTCAAGGTGTAATCTGTGACAGGTTACATTGTCAAAATCTGAGCTACTTCCTTCTTGTTCATGCTTCCATTCACACGCTCCTGCCCTCAACCTTGCATACCAGTGCCACATGTCACTCTACCATGACCTGGTATGGGGAGCTAAACCAGCTGAAGGCTAAACTTATGAAAGATAGTTTCCAGTTGGTTTTGCTCCCTGGCTCACTTCAAGATGAACACACAGATAGGAGGACAGAAGGATATGACAAAGGCAGGGCAGCATAGAAAGGAGAGCAACCAATGGCAACCTCAATTTTAGCTTAGTTTTAAACTGTTAGAAACATACTTTTCAATTGTCAGTTAACATTGTATGTATCCTTAGGCTAATGTCAAAATCATGTCAGTGGCTCTAAGATGCCTGCGTATTCCCTTTCTTTTCTTTGCATCAGCCTTATCAGCTGTGCAACAGGTAGGTGAATTGGTTCAGAGAGCTGACAAAGAATTCAACTATTGATTTTAGGGGGTGATTCATTCTCTCCTGGATCAGTTTGCTGAATTGATTTCCTCTGCAGCCACACAATTGCTAAATCTGATACAAAGAACATGCAGTGAGAATAGAAGTAGGAAAAGGATCATAAAAATATGAATGAAAATTTCTGAATTGGAAAATATAGCATTGGCATAACATCCAGTGAGCATAGAGGTATACCAGTGTAAGCAAACGTTTTACTGATATAGCTTGATTCTTTGATATGAAATGCACTGACCTCACAGAAGTACCTCCCTACTGGTGTAAATACACCCCTGGTGAGAGTGAGGAGTTTCAATTAAAACAGTGTGACTGGAGTGATACAGTTCTTTTTTAAGGCAAGTCATGACACATACAGAGCCACTACAGGGTGCAACCAATATAAGATCCCCAAACCTCTAATATACAGAGAACTATAACTACATAAACAAATGATATAGAACTGGCACTTTAAAAAAAAAAACAAAAAAACAAAAAACACAAAACAAAACAAACAAAAAACACCCACATAATTTTAAGTGTTCCAAATAAGGAATACTGCATACTTCATTTAGCACATATCACTATCCAAAAGTTTTTCTTCATCATTGAAATACAACCTACATCTCTCTTTGATTTTATTTATACCTCTCTCACTGCATCCACTGCTGATTTTATTTACACTTGCTTGGCTGTGTCTACTAAATCCAAGCCAATTCCTTCCCAAATTTAGTATTTATGTGTTACAGATACTCATCAATCTTATGTAGGGTGAACCTACACTGGGTTACCATTGAAGCATTTGAGTATCTTGGGAACCTAGAATGAGAAACAGATCCTCTGCATCCTATTTAATACTGTTCTTTGACACTGGTAAGGCTCTAGAATGGCCAAATGATCATGCCAAAGCTGGAGTACCAGTAAACCACAAAGAAAACTTTGCTTTACTTATGCTTTAGTTAAATTTTTACAGGTATAGATTGTCACAGTATGGACTGCAGTTATAGGCCAGCATGGAGAGGACAAAATTATACTCACACAGCACCTGGTATAATCATGTCTTTTTTATAGCTTATGGAAAGCAAAATTCTGACATACAAGTTTACGGTTTAATTTGGCTTTGAAGTAGAATAATCAGTTGTTCCCCACAGGAATCTCTCTGCTTTGCTTAATCTGTTGCACTACAGTAATAAGAGCTGCCCTAGTTAGCTCAATCCTTTCCCAAACTCAGCAAAATGTTAGACTACCCACGTCCTCAGGTCCTTTCTAGCCTGACTGATTTTACAACTCTATGAATTCATCAATCTTTATATGAACAAGGGAAAGGAGCAACCAACATCACAACACCTGACAGAAGAGTGCCTCTCAGTTCTGAGTCATACCACTGAGTCCATGTCCATATGGAGCCAAATGGTGGGTTTGGGCTGCAGTGATAAACTACAACAACAGAAGCTGAAGCTTCCCAAGTGATATGCAATGCCACACTTTCCCATTTGCTCAGTCTATGCACCTGACATGCATCTGGCACATAAAGCTGATAAATCAGGGAGAAGCCAGGGACAGCCCTGCACTAGGAGTGCCTACATTACTAATAGGGAAAGAAATGAGGACTAATCCATGGGGATCTGCATGTATATAATCAAAATTACATATATAGGGAAACAGTGGGATAATAAACTAAAGGCCATGTAAGCATCAGTAGAACTATATACATTTGGACTTTACATCTGTCCTTTTCTATCCAACGTGTATCATTCTACATATTTGTACCACAGGATTTTTAGGGAGAGGCTTAAAAACAAAGTCCAACATTCATCCTGTATATGAACCTGGTGAAGCCAGTGAAGTTCAGATGTTGATTATTAAAAAGTTTGATAACTGGTGTCCTCTTATAGGATGCCCCCTTAGCAGACTAAGAAACAAAGCTGCAGTTCAAATTTCACAGAGGTGCTTCCAGCCTTAAGAACATTTCAAGTCATATTTTCTGTACTATCAATCGGTAAATGTGGAAGTCTAGGAAAAACTACCACTACATGCCAACAATAGTTGTGATTGCTAAAATCTGGAGCACAGACCCTAGCTCAATGATTTAATACTGCAGCTGTCATGTTTGCCTTTGGAATCTGAATGTAATCAAAACACTTAACAGTGCATGGTGTGAGAGATTACCTCCTGCAACCATCTCAGTGCCCTGTGAAATGACAGCATGTACTGCTTCAAGGTCACATATAGACTACATTGTAATAGAGAGTCATCAGAAAGAAACATGGTAAGAAAGCAGCCCCAGGCTGACTGTCTGAATTCTACCTTGAACCTTTTACATATGCTTAAAATCCTTGTTTGAAAATGGACATTTACAAATATTGCCAAATTCACCTTAACTGCTCACCTTCCCACCTCCATTCTTGGATGCAATTCACACAGAAACACAAGCTAAAATATCCATTCCCTTAGATTCATTGATTGTATTCTTACAAGCTTCAGTTCCTCCACTGTAATAACCTGTTACTGTGATGGCTGCAAATAACAATAATCAAGAAAAAGCAGTTGTCTATTCATTTTGCCATATAACCTTTTTACTCATTTATCTCTCATAGCTATAGAGCTTGTTCTCTGTCAGTCTGAGGTGCAAAAGGTTTTAACAGCTAAAAAGCCTTGCAGATTGAGCTAAGACAATACTTCAGTGTACTGAGAAAAAATATTCCTCCAATTCATGTATCTGAGACTAGAAAGATGACTGAAATAATAAGCAGTATATATACTTTGTGTTTAGAATATTTATTGAGGAAGAAAAAACACTAGGCACTATACAAATAAATCTGGCTCTGCCTCTGATATGTTTGTGTTTTTACTGGGAATGGTAGTACAATTCAGGCAGAAGGAAAGAGCAGAGTAACAGAAGAAGCCTAAAGACACAGGATGTAGCAATTAAAAAAAAAATGCTGCATTTAATAGCTCTGGCTATACTAATTTAGTTCTACCTTCAAAGCTTCTAGGGGAAGTTACTCCACTTAGTTATTCCACTTCATGAAACCTCCAATCAAACTCCACTTTCCAAAAGCTCTGAACAAATGTTCTTCTCAATCTGGCAATTAATATGACAGTGATAAATTGAAGCCCGTATGTTGCAGGATCCCAAAATAAGGTCTTTTCCCACACAAGTATTCCATTTTGTCAACATTCCTCCAGCGTAACAATGTAAATGTACACCCTTCTGGAAAAAGGCTTCTAAAATTGAACTGAAAAATCAAAAACATTTTAAAGGAATTCTTAAAAGTACAGTTGATTTTTTGTAAAGAATCGTATTATTGCTTTAAAGGTTTGCTTTTTTTTTAAAAAAAAAAAAAAAAAAAAAGGAAATAGAAAAGGTTATTCTCTATTGATTTTTGTAGTTTCCCAGCTTAATTTCTATCATAATCTGTGATTGAAATGAAAACATAAATATTTTAAAGTGATATTGAAGGATGAATATAGAAAAGTCATCCCTTTGTACTAAAACTTTATTGGAAATCAATCTGAAGCACAATAAAAGAAATCGAAGAAGAAATCAACTGCAAATTGCATAGAAAGAATTCTATTCTTATTATCTTTTTATTTTGCAAATATAGACTAGGGTCTTCTGCCATGACTGCAATCTTTCTTTTTTAATCAGTGTGACTTATGACAACATCCAGGGACTGTCAGCAGTACCTGTCACCCAGCGGATACCATCATCCTTCATTGAGAGAATAGGCTTCTGAATGCTGCCAATTTATAGCCTTGCATCCCACTGTGGCTCCCCCTTGAAATGAACAGGAAGAATGCCAGGTGCCAATTTGTTGGTTGTTAATGGCTTAACGACCCTTTACTGGCATGACAGTGAATTTGTGAGTGATTAGTTCTCTGTGTTTCTTGCCGCTTTTGGGTGCCAGAGCATGCAGAAGTGGAAAATTTTTTATTATTACAGGGAAAAAAAAAGATCTTACAGAGAAAAACACCAACATGGAACTATAAATGAGCTTGATAGGCTTAAAATGAAAAAAGGACAGATATATTTAGTAGGGCATGTAGTGATAGGTCCGGGGGTAATTAGTTATTTTAAACTGAAAGAGATTAGATTTAGATTGGATCTTAGGAAGAAATTCTTCACTGTGAGGGTGCTGAGACACTGGCACAGGTTGCCCAGGAAGCTGTGGGTGCCCCATCCCTGGCGGTGCTCAAGGCCAGGCTGGATGGGGCTTTGAGCACCCTGGTCTAATGGAGGGTCCCTGCCCATGGCAGGGGGGTTGGAACTAGATGATCTCTAAGGTTGGAACTAGATGATCTTTAAGGTCCCTTCCAACCCAAACCATTTTATGATTCTATGATATGTCTATAAAGGTTTTCTGTTCATAACAGATTATAATCTTAAAAAGCTGGATTCATGTGTAGGGGTAATGGTCTTCTGAATATTTTTTCTTGACATTTTAGTTTGTGAAAGCCTTTCGAATTAGCTCCTGATCATGCAAAGTCATGAATAATTTACATACTGGCTTGTCCCACTGAAGAAATTCTTTATGTCATAGTCCACCAAAATAAATAATTGATAATTTTGCAAATGTGTTCAAAGGTAAATAAATAAAATTCTTGGAAAAATTGTGTATTTTTACAAAGGTTTCCTCATAAATACTATGTTTTACACTTGTAATTGAGGTAACATTTAAAACTATGTTTTCTAGTTAACAAAGTGTGTTTTTGTTTGGATTTATAGGGTTAAGGTTCAAGAATGGGTTTATCTACATACAAGGCAAGCAATTCAGTGCCTATATTTAGAAACTCTGTAAATTAGTAAGCAAAAGGCATACTTTTCAGAGACACAATCATTGAATCCTTCAGGATGACCTTAGAGACACTCAAAAACATCAAACGGGAATCGCTAATATGCCAGTCTTGATTTAGTCAGAGCTTAAGTATGTGAAACGGGGCTGCACATAGTTTAGTATATATCCCTGTTTTCAAAACACAGTTAGTAGCAGAGATCATGACAACATCAAGGTTTTTGTACAACAGCTTACAAGCGGTCAACTTCCTACAGTTTATTATACTATAAGCAAGACCACCTTGATTCATTTTGCCTCTCAGGCCCATTCCCCACGAGAAAGCCATGCCAGGCTGGACACTGCTTGAGAGACTTAAGGTGTTGCTCTTGAAGCAACCCACAGGCAAAACCTGTAGGCTAGCAAAAATGGGTGATTGACAGCTCCAGCCTCAGTTCTGCAGAGAAAAGGAGGAAGCTATAACTCCATTTGATGATAATGCAGACTAATTACATTTGGTGTGAATGCCCCTACTAGAGGGGGACCCAAAAAGGAGAGATGCTTTGTCTTTTGTTCCCTACTTGGTATGGGCAGAGGATAGCTGTTCAAATCAAAGTAGTTCTGGGCATATGCAGAAACAAAAACTGCAGCTGAAAGAACCCAGGGAGATTTCAGGGCTAAAAGAAAAGTAGCCAAGGAGCAGAAGCACTCCTGCGGCTAGGTGGTCCACAGGGAGAAAAAGGGCTAGATAAAATTCACACCATCAAACCTATCCTTCAGGTTTTTGGTACGTTATACCTTCTGTGTTTTAGTTTTTCCAATTAAATAAGTGTTGTATATTAGGAATCATGCATATTTTTATCAACAAAAAATAGTTTAACATTCAGGTTTTATCTCAGCTTTACCAAATTACTAAAAATGTAAACACATGGACAAAAAAACAAAAAGCACATATGGAATCCTGTAGGAATTCAAATGTATTCAAATTTCATCTCCCTGTGATTTTATGATTGCTTTTCAAATGGGCTGCCTTAATTACTTAACATCTGTTACCCAATAACTAAAGGCATTATGTTTCCCTGTGTCATAACAAAAAGATGCCTTGTGTTGCTGAATTCAGCACACATGATGCTAAACAAGATTAACAACCATGCTGAACCTATAGGACTGAAGCCTTGCTCTGGTTTGAAATGTGCCTCTACCTTCTGGGCCTTTGAAACAGCTTCTTGATCAATAGGTGGATTAAGATGGTTGCTTGATGCTTCATTTTTCTATACACAGAACTGATTAAATCACTAGCAGCATGTCTGAAAATCAGCTAGCTTAGTGTCTTCCAAAGTTACAGACGTAACGAGTTCCCAATACAGAATGCATGCATTTGTTTGTCTTGTGGATGTATTCATTTCCAGTATACATTTTTCTTTCTTTCCAAGAGCCCTGATTGGGCAGAATTTTGTGTACTTCATTAATTTCATATGCTCTGAATAGTCTCTTGACTTCACTATTCAGTGTCTAGTGTTCATGTCTCTTAAGGATTGTACAATAAATATTAAATTGTATAAATTACCATACATATGTATTGTGATTTCTTCTACAATAGTTCCTACTAAATCAACACTTGGCAATAGTCACTTCTAGATTATCATCTAATGTACATATTTCTTCTCTGATTCAAAGGAAACTAGCTGCAAAATCCAAAATAGCTCTGTATGGGCAAACCACCCTGTTATTTTATATATAGTGAATTCCATATGCTTTCCCAGTAGGGGAAAAAAAAGGAAAAAAAAAAAGAAAGACGTTTAGATGAAGTTTAGAGTGAGAGCAAATAGTATTCTAAAATTAAAATATATTAAATGATAGCACAACCCTGAAACAAAGCACCATAAAACCTGAGAAATCTATTTGTGCTTTATATTTCCAAAAGGACTGATCATGCTAAAGGAAATAGAGTATGTAATCCCTCAAATACATTTTAGCTGCCCGGTAGTTCTGTTTCAAATGTTCTTGAATATGCTATATTTTAAATTTCTCAAACTAAGATTAGATTAAATTGATTTTTTTCCCTCTTCATGATATCACCATACAGCAAATTATTAATCAGTGTCATTCATCTAATTTAGGATGATATTATATAGGTTTTGAGCCAAGATTTCAATTTTTTATTTTGGAGGCTTCCTTTTCTCATGAAGGCATGTGCATACTAAACACACTACAACTGTTTGCCATTTTGGTGAAAGTGAGGTTTCCCAAAAGAGAGTGTAAAGTCAAAAGCGCACAGAAAACTGGGAAAACCAGCCTAATACTAATTCACCAATCATGTTTGTATTTCTGGCCTTTATGCTCTTGGTGTAATAAACAGGGGTTTATATACTTAGTAAAATATCGCATGCATTTAATATTTCTCATAATATCACTTCTATAATTTTACCCCTGCCTCTTCAGAAGGTTGTAGCTGAGACAAACAGTATACAAAAGAAATGCTAATTAAAGTACCTTGGGGAGGAGAAGGGAATGAAAAAACCTGATATTAAATATTAATCATAAGAAACAAGGCAGGAAGATTTTTAAAGGTGGAAGTAAACAAAAATGGGTTGTTGTAATTTGTGATGGCATAGATTGATCTGCACTTTCACGCAGAGGTCCTATTTTCAAGAGTCACATTTTTAACTCAACATGATGAGGGGGGTGTGCCTAGTTTAGGGAAACTCTGGCTTAGTGATAAAAACCCAATTTGTCAGATTTAATGCTACACCTATTATACCTCTTTCCTAAATGTTAAGCATAATAATGTGCTTTATTGCTTTGTCTTTCTATTAATCTGTTCTATTATGGCAATACTCTGTCCTCAGTAAACATATTCTTTTATCTTTGGGTCTGGTCTAGAGCAAAGATGCCTCTGAACTACTGACACACAGAAAATCAATCCTCATCCAAAGCTCTGGTGAGTTTTAAAGACCAGGCATCGCCATGCCTCACTTTCTAACCACTCATCCCAGCACATGCAACAGGTAAAAACAGAAAAGCTGCCTGCAATCAGTTTGAGAAGAGGTGTCTTCAAATGTCTAAAAATGTAGGCTGAAAGTCAGAATCCCAAGGGCAGACAGGTTAACTGAATATATTCCCACTCTTCTTAATTATAAAAATGTTTGCAATAAATAGTCAATGTTACACACTCTCAGTGGTCTTCACTCCTCAGCCTCTTTCTCCAGCTTCCTGCTACCTGACAACAGGCTTCACCTAATGGAGTCTTACATTCACAAACCTGTCATTACTGCCCGTGTCCTGGCTCTTCCAGCTTTTTAAAAAGACTGCTGGCTGGCAACCCTTAAACTTGATCTCTGAGGATCAGTAAGTTTGCCGACATATGTTTGCCAGACACAGGGAGTGCAACCCACTGTTTTCCAGAACAACTTCTCTGTAACCAACCAAGCTGTTTGTACTGCAGATAGAACAGTAAAGCATAAGCAAGCCTATTGTAATAAGATGCAAAAATAAGAAATCAGTTAGTAGATTTGGAAACGATACAAGAAGTAATAAAAAATGTACTTTAGTTCAGCTCAGTTTCAGCCTCGGTTTTCTGTTTCAAATTATTTGCATACTTTTTTCTGTGACTAGGAATGGTCACTGTAACATCTTTGACACATTCTCCTAAGTGCTGAAGGCTAATGGTCAGCTCATATGCCACCACAAATTAAAGATTCATTCTTCTTTTGAACAGATTTTGCTTTCCCTTCCCCTGAGCCCTTTTTATAACCTAAAGTAGTTAAGATACAAATTACACTCCAGCACCAGCCGCACCTGTACCCATTTTATGCTTCCTTACACACACTTTTAATGAATGCAACTGAAATTTATCATAATATTGCATATTATACAGTGCTTATGAAAAATAACAAATAATACTAAACCCTTCCATTATATTGATGTTCCAATCCTCTCAAATATCACAATACCACCAAATCTCACAACAGCATTACCTCTTTCAAATTACTAGCGATACTGGCATTAAGGAGAGGAAGTGAAATGGGATTCCTGTTTTCTTCCCTGCACTAAGCAACTACTCTGCAGCCAACCTGCTGGGGTGAGGACCCAGTCCTGGAAGGTCTCCCCCGGCAGTGGACACTACAGAAAAAGTAGGATATTAGTATCTTCTGCTTTTTAGACCACCTTTTCCAGGCATCCTGTGGTGAGAGAAGGGAGAGTAAGGCTGTCCCCAGCCACTGCAGCCTACTGCTAAAGGCAAAGAGCCACGCTGGTAGCTCTGCAGGTTCAGGAAGAAGCTCAGGTGGAGTTGAGGTCTGAGTAAAACACAGTATCAGGCTCAACCTCCATGGAAAGGAGCAAGAATCACTATTACAGATGCAGCACTAGTGCTAACACTGGCTTTCTTTGGTGTTGTGGCCACTCAGAACCGCAAGACTGCTACAGAATCAGCATATTGGCCATTAAAAGGATTAAATGGGATTTAATTAGGTTTAGGGAATCTGCATTTCCCTTTTGAAATGCTGATTTTCACAGGAGTACCTCTTTTGTCTCAAGACTGAGTTGATGGCTCTCTGGACTTCCTACCCTGACCTTCCATGCCCTGCCAGCATGCAGACCTTATGGCATATATCATGACTACATTACAACTTAGAGTTTTCATAACAAAAGATACAGATACAACATACACAGAATTTGTGACAGCCCTATGATTTGGGTAATGTTGCAGAATGTCTGAAAGGCTGGGTTACAGAATATACCAAAAGATGACCGAAACTAAACCAGTGCTTTAGTTTCCCCTCTTTGTGAGATTTTGGGTACAGGGCTGTCACATTCACTTTTAGCTACTGTTTTCATTATGGCAAGTTTATCAGTTCATGCTCAAAAAAGTCACCTTTTTCAAAGCAGCCACTGTTTACCATTTTGGTCAGTGGCAATAACTCCACCATTGCTTCAGGAAGGATGTATATCCCTTATTCTCAAGAAGCCAAAATACTAAGACCTGTTCAGCATGACTACCTTGTATGTGAAGTAGAAACTTAGGCTTTGATTCACTCAGAGTATTTCCTGACTGTTCAGTCCATTTCCTAATCACCTGTACGTGAGTCTAAGCTGATGTGTGGGCTCAACAAATACTGGAGTATGTGTATCAGAGAAGAAAATTTGAGTGTACACTAATGCTCAGTGCAGGCACAAGCATGACTGTTTCACAGTGAGAAGGAATGGGATGCAGAAGCCTGCTCTAGCTACTACATTTCCAGTTTGCAGTAAAATTATATGACTGATATCAGCAGGACAAAAGTCCTGCTTTCCATTATTAATAGAGGTTTAACATCTCACAGAACAAAGCTATATAGGATTTAAAGGTGAATGAACTACAGGTATTCCCTTGCCAGCAGTAGACATGTAAAGAACCAGTGTTAGAAAACAGTGCACTCACTCATTCACCAGCTTCTGCTTCTACACGTCTTCACTGAGAATGATAGATGCAGAATCTCTCAAAATGCTCATTGTTAGTAGTGTGGGTGAATGTGGCCCACCAACAGCACTAAAAAGCGTATTACTTTAAAAAAGAGAAATTGCAGGAAGCTGCAAGGTGAAAGAAAAGAAGGATTTCCTTTCAATCTCCCAGGGTCAGATAAAAGCCTAAATATCAGTTAGCAATAACTATTTTTTAAATATATATATAAATGTAAAATAATACATATTTTATTTATTATTTAAATAAAAACAATAATTTAAAAATATAATTAATAATTTTAAATACCTCCAAACAGAACAAAGATACACCATTCTGATATTTAACTTTTAGAAAAATATAATAAGCCTATATTTAATTTCTAAATTTGAGACAAAGCAGGTCACTGGTAAGAATTTCTAAAAGCCCAATTAAAAGTAATTTTAATGCAAACTAATGATCATATCTATTAGCATGGAGTATCAGAGATTCATTTTGTGTCCAGTAGCAGCTGCTACAGTAATTTTGGAAAAGATACATTGCATTCTTCATGAATAACAAAACCAATGAATTCTTAAGAGTGAAATTCTGATTAGACTCAGGTGTTAAGTGTCTCTGTACTGGTCACATTATAATTAATCATTATATATATTCATAGTATCCAATTTATCTCACCTACCAAACCAGACTACTTCTCACCATTTCATAATGCGCTGTCCGGTCTATATAATTTATGATATAAATGATATAGAAAATAAGAAATGAGTCCCTGGACTTCAATTGGGAAGCTACTTCTATTCTACTGTTGTGTCCTCTTTCTACTTTCTGTACTACACTTTCTGCATTCCTTTCATAGAACTGTAAAACAACCTTCTCTAGCTGTCTCGTACATCTATAGAATGGGTGTTCTTTCTTGCTGAATTACTACTAGTTGCATTCAAACCCGTCCAAATGTGGGCATTGCTTTATCACTCTCATAGGTCTTCATCTCCTTTGTAGTCATTCCCTACAATTCCTCCTGGTTGTTGTCCTTCCATGGTCTCCATGCAATGTAGCTACATTTTCTACTTAATCAGTACGTGTAAGTGACATAGATTTTTCACACCCAGACCCTAAACCAAGTTAAACTACTCTGGGATTCATCAAGAAATAGGATTTTCATTACCAGTCTCAGAGGAGTGCAAAACAGTCAAGCTGACTTCAGAATTGCTTCTATTTAAAGAATGGTGGGAGCACATAGATGTGGGTAAAGCATTTAAGAGCCCAAGATTTGCAAACAATTCCTAAATACATCTAAAATTTGAAGAAAATAGGCCTAGCTGCCATTCTGTGTGGATGATTCTACTTTTTTGTAATTCTGTTGTTGTATACTCTCTTGCAAAGGTAAACTGGAAGAAAACTGTATGAATCACAGAATTTTAGCCTCTGGATTTTCAGTTTCATTTTACAAAAACTCTATACCCTGAAACCTGTGAAGCTTGAGGATTCATAAGCACTTTGAACCCAAGGATCACAAAACCAGTACCAAACCATTTACAGCAGGGGTCCTCAAACTACGGCCCGCGGGCTGGATACGGCCCCCCAGGGTCCTCAATCCAGTCCCCGGTATTTACAGACACACACCCCCCACCCCGCCAGGGGTTGGTGGGGAAACCAAGCAGCTGCAGATGACTGCCTGCCACTGCATCCGCACGCCGGCCCCCTGGTTAAAAAGTTTGAGGACCCCTGGTTTACAGTCTCATCACAAAATTGATTCCATCTATGTATACCCAGTTATTTAAAGTATCCAAATTGCACAGTCCTCTTCTTGGCCACCACAGTCTGCCCATACATCCTGAAAGGCAGAATCAGGCTTATTCACAGCCAGGTAAGTTACACCTTGAGTGGAATTAATCTCTTCAAAGTCACTGCAGTTCAAGCTCACAAAATTAATTTCCTATAAGGAAAGGTGTTGCCTGATAGAATTTAGTTGACTAAAGCTGAGTACTGGTTATGTTGTACCACACATTTACAATTGTTACTAAATATCTCATTATAAACAAAATGTCTAGTCTGAAAATCGTCTCTGAAAAAGATCTTCAAACTGCATTAAAATACCCTGCTGCCAATGATTAATATTGAGTAAACAAAACAAAATTTTTGAAGATTTGCTGAGCTCTTATCTTGATTACTTTCAGCATTTTTATATATATATATATATATATAAAAATATATATAAATATATATATAATATTCAGATCAGTCGGAATCCCATTTTTTCACAGGATAACAGCTTATCTTCATACAGCAGAAGGAGTTTTATTTTAAGTCATTAAATTATTACTAATTCATGTTAAGGTATTTCTCTGCTACTTACTTGCATTGAGCTACTTTTTTAAAAAAATGCTTGTTCAATGCCCACCTTTTCCAACGAGAAGTAATTTTTAAATACTTATTACTGAATTTGTTTCCCTATATTTGAATTGAACGTAACTGTGGATGTTGTTCATTACTGAGCACAATGTGCAATAAAAGCCAGATCCTGGAGACCAGACATGGATTTATAGGAAGAAGAGAAAGCTGACAGGTTGTTAAAACCTGTCTCCCGTGTTTGTTTACTTAACTCAGTATTACAACATTTTTCTCAGTCCCTCAGGCCATTTCACCAAAAGCAGGGAGCTGAAGACATGGCGTGACATTTGAAGAGCCAGGAAATGTGTGCCTGTTCCCTTCTGCAGTCTTATATTACAGTCATTGCTGCCTTAGGACCAGTGAAGGGGAGAGTTGAGATCTTTTCACACCAGAGCTGTATTTACTCCAGCTGTGCAGATAAAGCTGATGTGAAACTGCAGTGAGGTAGAGGATACTCCATACAATTATCAGGACCCACCACAACTAGCTTACTGGCTATGTATACCCATTAGTAAACAGTGATGGGCAATATGAATGATGAAAGTTGAATGACTGACTGAAATATGAATAACCAGACAAGAGAAGCAGGTGGTGCCAAAAGCACAGCTTCCCCAGCTATCCCTGTTTCAGTGGAATTACTTCAGCCTATGTCTCGACTGGTCTTTTGGATGGGAAACCCATTACTCTTTGGAGGCACTAGGTGTGCTTCCAGACCACACCTTCCAGTTCAGTTTTATCTGAATGGAATCTAGTTTGCATGTTCCATAAAACAAGATCAAACACAGTAAATGGATATGATATTTGCCACAGAAGCATATGCCTAATTTGAAATGAAATCCTAATGTAGATATACTCCCTAAAGAGTCACGGTTGGATGTTCCACTCAGCAACAACAGTAGGAGAGCAGCTTTTATGTATATGAGTTAATATATTTTTTTTTAAATTGGCTCACATGATAACAGTTCTTAGTATAGCCTTATTCACCTCAAAGCAAACATTTGGCTAAAATCACAAGACAGGTACTTGCAGGTCCGCAAGCTTCTTAAAGACAAAAATCACATTTTTTCATAGTCCTGGGAAAGGACCACAGGCATCAAATTCAGCATAGTGTTGTTAGTTATACTGGGGTTATCTGAAGACTATTTGAGCTCCTTCCTTCTGGGGATCTATTTCATCTGTTTCAAGCGTAGGATACCATTCCTCTTCTTTCCTCACCTTACTTTCCTCTGCCTAAGTACCTTCTCTTTATGCTCATGCTATTCAGTCTCAGCATTTGCTGAACTTTCCATTCTGATTCAGGTGCAGCTCAAGGCCAAGTATGGGCAACATAACAGACGGTTGATGCCCCATCAACACTCCCATAAGCAAGCTACATTACTTCAGCATAAATGTCAAAAATAGCTTCAAGTATCTGGCTTTTACAAAATGCTGAAAGTCATATCTAGCATTCTGCTATGTTTTTTAGAGAAGCTGGGAGCTATGGAAACATGGAGGAAGAAGATCTTCACTTATAATCCCTGCACTTTTACACACTAGGAGACCAGAATGAAAGGTTGTAAATTTTATTTGTAACTTAGTTGTAAATTATACCCTGGGCACTCACTTGAAAAGTTCTTTGATTACTTTCCTGTATAGATTTAAATGTGTAAGACTATACTTCAGTGATAGGCAATGATAGTTACAAATGCCCATTAAAATGAAGATTCAGGAGTGAGTAAAAAACCTATACCTAATCAAACTGATATAAATTAGGAGACACTTGCCAATTTGTTTGTGTGATGTGACCCTGTTTCAAAGCCTTCCACATTCAGGTAGTTTTGTGCTAATGTGATTACAAAAGCTGCCGTAAAATCTGTTTGAAAGGGGTTGTTAAAAGCATTGCATCGGTTCTTTTCTTCTATGCCTCCCACACAATAATGTGGGGGCTCCTGGGGACTTTGATTCATGGGGACTTCTAAAACTTGAGAGATCCTTACTGCAAGCTTTGGTTCCCTTTTGAGGTGCAAATCACAAAATTTCTCAGATTACTACTGGTGGGACCAGGGTTTCAAACAACACCAGGAAACTAAAAACAGAACACCTAAAATGTGTTTAAGTACTGCAAAAGGACACAGACATAATTTCACAACCAGAAAGATGACCCACTGTCTGCTGTGAGTATGGTTCAACACCATCTCATTGCTCTAGCCAGGCCAGTGTCATTAATAGCACAATTCGTTACTCCAGACTATGGCTAGAATCAAGAAATTAATTTTCAAAGTAACTTGTGTTAAATTCTATGGCTCATATAGGTAAGTAAAAGGCCACACATAATAATGATCATAGCCTTTACTGGTTTTGAAGGACATTATTTTACACATATCTTAACCTCAGAATAAATTAATTTGGTTTCTGAAGGTTTATTATCTATACCTTATTAATTTCAGTAACCAGGTATATAATATGCTGTATGCAATACGTGTCTGTATATTCTATTACAACAGTCATTTTATGATTACTGTCATGCAAAATTGTATTTTTCCTAATGACAGGTAAGTAGAACAGGGAAGCTTTTCCTCTGAAACTTTTAGCTATACAAAAAGAAAAAAGTAGCTTTTTCTACATTAATAAGTACCTTCTTTATCATCATGACGTATGATTGCATCTTGTATCATATCAGCAAGATCAAAATGAACTCGATGATTCTTTCCATGTTTCAGTTTTTTCACGTAGCCCTCCCGTTTCTGGAAAGCTTTTTCTCGTTCATAATATGCCTTTATTTGGTCACAGCGCATCCGCTTCACCAGCCGCTGCCGCTGGCCGAGAGGGAGGGACTCCAGCAAGCACTGCTCAATTTCCATCTCATGGGACCGAAAAACATTACATAGCTGGAAACAGCCTGTAAGAAATTAAAGACAAACACATTTAGAGCATGCAACACTGTGTTTTCAAATATACCATGAAACCACCACCAATATTCTTGTTGTTCTTTCTAACCGTGTGTAAATCTGTCACTTGAGCTCCTCCTACTTGACCAACACTGACTACAGAGAGTACATATGACTATCATTTACTTTTTGGAAACAAAAGATAACTCATTCCATGAAATCACTGATGCTTTTTTAAAAAGTTAACTCATTTCATGTAAACAAATGTGAATAGAAAGAGGCCTAAAGGTTCAAATGGGAGGTGGGCAAAATATCTAAATAATTCAATATAATTCAAGTGGCTTGCATTTGCTTACAAACAGGAGACTGTTATGCAGAGAAATGCCAGTCTGATGTCCATGCTTCTTTTTTATTCATTTTTGCCTTGCTTTAGGTTAGCAATTTCCTGTTATTCAGTGAGAACAAAAGTCATTGTATCATAATTATAATAAGTTAATTAGCATGCAGTCAGTACTCAGGCAACTATCTATTAAAAACATCAGTCATTTCAGATTCCTAACTATGTGTATGACTGGGGGGGGGGGGGGGGGGGGGGAGGGGGGCGTTGACATCCACATGTAATCTTTTAATGGCACCCTCAGATATGAAATCTTCATGTGGAAACTGATCACAAATGTGTCTTTGATTCAGTTAATCCTAAAGTTCATAGCATTACCTTTAAGTCAGATTCCTCTTTTGTTGTTACTGTTAAAGCTGGTACTTTTACTAATATTGCAGTAACAGTGATGTTCTTTTTCAGTATGTTCTCTTTTCCACTGAGAGTGAAGCCCACAAGAGGCTACTTGCTGCTAGTTGCTTTTCAGGGCACAGTTCTGTTGCAAAAGGAGACTAGTGGATCGTCAGATTATTTTATTGCCTGAGCCCTTGGATGCGAATTCATGTTCATCAACTATGTACCCACTAACCTACCCTAAGGCCCTTTGATGTGGTGGCTGGACACCACCCCATCACTCTGATTCTCATTTTCTGCTTTATATACAGATTTTCTTCATATGGGAGCTAGTTGCCCAAATTTGTTTTGTAAGGACTGTCAGCAGCCCAGATGAGAGAAATTTTCTCTCCTTAGTTTTATGGAAGAGCTTTTAAAGGAGATGTAGACTCAAGTCACCTTGGGCAGTTAAGACTACCAAAATTAAGCATTACTGTGCAACTCTAATTAGGCCTGCTTTTGTCTACCCATTTTGCTAAATCTGTAACTACATCATCAAAGGACCCCTACCTCATTCAGGGCAATAGTTGAGTAGTGCTGACGAAATGACAACTTTGTTTTCTCCTTGTTGCTTGATATATGTCTGATTTACTGAATACCATCCAAACCCTGCCCTGAAGGCATAATTAATAATTTGCTGACAGGCTTTTGTGAAGCTCACATCATTAGAGCATATAAACGCTTTACAAATATTTATTTATTTTAATTTAGAAATAAGAGGGATAAGGGGGCATTCTTATCTACATTCTCTACTGAAGAACTGAAAGACAATAATTTTCTTTTTAAGTCACTAATTTTGGGTGTCCAAGTCAAGAATTCTATATTCTTTTCTTGAAGTTTTGTGTTTTGCTTTAAAGGCATAGCATTCTGTAAACTACTACATATCACACTACCATAATAAAACACTATCAAAGTGATAGTCCTAGGTCTGTATGCCAATCACTCTATAAATTATATCTATTACATTATATATTTATTTGTATACTATTATTATATTAAAAGTTATTTATTTTGTTTATTATATATTCTGTGTACTCACTATGTATTAGAAACCAAGGTCTTAAACCAGACTTGCCTAAACTGGGGAGCATACATTTAAACAAAAAGTTCCCAGAATGTCTTGTTGAGAAACTCCGTAACAGAAGCAGACACAGAATACAATTCTACAGGTCAAGTACAGTCAACTTCTTTTAGCGTAGACTACCCGTTCCCTCCCTATAATTTTTGTTCCTTTCTTAGCATGGCCTTCTAGTTAGAAGAAAATGAGTTGTCAAACTAAAAACTGGAAAAAAGTATTGGCTTGCATTAAGCCAAAACAGACCCTTTTTTATTGCATGTCAAAAGTCAGCAACTCCTCCTGTATAAAACAAATTTTTCCATTTGACCTTAAATGATATGTTTCATTTCTGAGCACATGTCGGAAAAAACAAGGAAATGAAAGGGTAGCTCCATAAAGCTGCAGAAGTTGTAACTTTATTCCCTGCTTCAGTCCCAGTGTTCAGAGCATTCAATCAAACAGAAGATCTGCACTCATTCCACCCTCAGCCCGAGGTAGTTTGTGACTGCATCTCCTTTCTGTCATGATAGTACTGGGGAATGAGCAAACCTCAAATTTTCCCTATTAGAATTGTTCTGCTTTGTATAAAATACTTCAGTACCCATGCCTTAAGCCTACACAGTATTTTTGGCTTGTAAGACTCTAAGCTTATACTCTAACACTTCTAAATCTGGGTATAGAGCCTGCCAGCCAGGCTCTTGGCCTCAGAGGGAAAACCAGCCTGCTGTGTTAAACCATGTTTGACCATGCAGCCAAGAGTCCTGATGTACAAGAGTTTTATCTTTGCTCTGTTCCTTCCTTCTCTTTTATGAAAGGAAGAAGGAGCAGCCACACACTTGGGCTACTACTGAAGTTGCTGTCAATATCTGGAAAACTCAAGTGAAGAAAATAATGTTGCTGCTGTTTTACTTTTAGCTATAAATCAGGCATTGTTTGCTGACAGCAGACTTTAACAGTATCTTTGCTTTTCCTCAGCTTAGGTCGTGTGCAGCCTCTGCTCTTAAGAAGAACCGGTAGCGTTCACTGCCACATCACAACTGAGACCGGTGCAAGCTCTAGGACACCTCTGGTGTCACAGTGCTCTGCTTCTCCAGAGTGAGAAATCAAACAAATTAGCTTAATGTCTTGGTCAAGCTAAGCACAGCAAAGATGAGCTCGTACTGCCAGATTCCAGTTTTAAGAAGAGCATGTCTGGCTTAGTGTCCTCTGCCCCTCCACTGGGATGACTTTCAGCCTGCATGAATGCCAGTCTACTTGCTCCATGAAGAACAGTGCTTCACTGCCAGATCTGGCCTCACAGTGGTTTCCAGTGTGTGGTCAGAGTCAAACATTCAGGCACATTGAGAAGAGGGCTCTTAATCCACTTGGGCGCTGGTGTCAGCTCAAAAGTAATCAGTCACAGATGGGATTTTTTTCTCTCAGCATATCTGGAACCTGATACATCCCAGATGAGATCAGTATCTGATGGGATATAATAGCTGCAGGTCAGCAGCCTTGTGAGGTTAAACCTGGATTAAACAACATAGTATAGATGCAGACAAGGCAAACTCTCCAAATTAATATTTCAGAAGGTCATCTTCAAGGCGTGCAATGTACAGTCCCAGTTTTAAAACCAGGGAGATCTCTGCTCTGAGTCTGGTAGCCTACTGAGCATGGGGAACTGCTGACAGCACAAGAGGCAGACAGAGCTTTCTGGCTATCACCCTGAGAGAGCTGGACTCAATCAAATCCAGGAGGGTTATAGACATGCTTCTGGAGGAAATCCTTTGGCTTGCTTAGTGCCACTTTGAGCAGTGGGTGGTTAATCACCAACATCAGATCAAGTAACTGTCTTGTCTAGCAGAGTCTTGAAAACCTCTGTTAATGGATTCTCCAGATTCTCTTGGTAACCTGTTCCAGTGCTGCACTGCCTTCTATCAAAAATGCCTTAGGTTTTTATGGTGGCCACTATCCCTTGTTACTACTGTCACTACTGAATTGAGTTCATTTTGTAACTTGTTTAATCATCCTGGTAGCCTTCTTCTGCCCTCACTCCACTTTCTTAATGTCCATCTTACACTGGAGGGACCAAGACTACACATATACTTGCAGGTGCAGCTTCACTATCCCCAAGCAGAAGCAGACAACAGCTTCCCTCAGTCTGCTGGCTGTACTCCTAATATAACTTGCTATGTGGTTTGCCTTATTTACACCCAGCATGCAGGGCTGGCTCCCATTCAACTTTGTGTCCACTGTAAATCCTTGCATCCTCTTTAGCAGGGCTGCAGCTCAAGTCAGTCAGTTCCCAGCCTGTATCAACGCATAGGGTTAGTCCATCTCATGCATGAAAATACACATTTCCCTTGCTGAACTGCACAAAGTTTCTCTCAGCCCAATTCTCAGGATTAATCATAGAATCATTTGGGTTGGAAAAGATCTTTGAGATCATCAAGTCCAGCTGTTAACCCAGGACTGCCAAGTCCACACTAAACCATGACCAAAAGCACCACATCTATGCGTCTTTTAAAGATTTAGGCAGCCTGTTCCAACACTTGACTGTCCTTTCAGTGAAGAAATTGTTCCTAATATCCAATCTAAACCTCTCGTAGTGTAACTTAAGGCTATTGTCTCTTGTCCTGTTGCTAATTATCTGGGAGAAAAGACTGACCCCCATTTCACTCCAACCTCCTTTCAGGTAGTTGTAGAGGGCAATAAGGTCCCCCTGAGTCTCCTCTTCTCCAGACTAAACAACCTCAATTCTCTCAGCCGGTACTCCTAAGACTTGTGCCCCAGACCCTTCACCAGCTCCGTTGCCCTTCTCTGGACATGCTCCAGCACCTCAGTGTCCCTCTTGCAGTGAGGGGCCCAAAACTGGACACAGTATTCACGTTGTGGTCTCGCCAGCACCGAGTACAGGCGGACAATCACAATCACTTCCCTGGCCCTGCTGGCCACACTGTTTCTGATACAAGCCAGGATGCTTTGGCTGCCTTGGCCACCTGGGCACACTGCTGGCTCATGTTCAGCTGGCTGTTGACCAGCACCCCCAGGCCCTTTCCCACCAGGCAGCTTTCCAGCCACTCTTCCCCCAGCCTGCAGCGCTGCGTGAGGTTGCTGTGACCCAAGTGCAGGGCCCAGCACTGAGCCTTGTTGAACCTCATACAGCTGGCCCATCAATCCAGCCTGTCCAGACCCTTCTGCAAGGCTTTCCTACTGTCAAGCAGATCAACACTCTCCCCTCAACTTGGTGTTGTCTGGAAACTTAGTGAGGGTACACTTGATCGCCTCGTCCAGATCATCAATAAAGATATGAAACAGCACTGACTCGAGTACTGAGCCCTGTGGAACACCTCTTGCACCCAGCTGCCAGCTGGATGTAACTCCATTTACTACCACTCTTTGTGCTTGGCTGTCCAGCTAGCTTTTTACCTAGCACAGAGTACACCCATTCAAGCCATGAGCAGCCAGTTTCTCCAGAAGAATCCTGGTAAGCTCTACCATTCAAAGTATGCCAAGCAGTCTGTCCTAATTGAGCATTGCCAACAGCAGCAACAGCTTCAGCTGTGAAGAAAGTCTCCAGGAAAAAATAGCTGCTAAAATCCACAATTTTATTAGATGGATGTGAACTGTTACTAATTAAAACCTGACAGCTACAGCCAGGCTCAAAAGCAAAGCTATTAGAGCCTCCTAAAGGGTAACATGTGCATCAGGTCTGTCCATCTTTTTCCATATATGAGAAAAATAGCACAAACTGTCACACTGAACTGGTACAAGAACTTTGTATGGGACCCATTAAAATATCAGAAGATATATTTCAACCAGAGCTGTCTTTGTGTAAGCTTGTCAGGAGGCAGTGTGGTAACATGAGGAAAGGTTTGTGGGTAGGAAGAAAGGTTGCCTTCTGAATCTATTTGCATAAGAATTCGTATCTTATTACATAAGATATCATATTTGAAGATTAATTCATGTGGTTCTTGCCTCCGTGTATGACAAATTAAAGTTATGTACAGTGATTTGATAAGGTCACTGTGACTGTCATGGTATATTGCACTGAATAACTCATTAGCAGTGTCTCCATCAAAACACTGAAAAAGCTTACCAGGGTATTATTTATTTAATGAGATGCCCTGGACCAAAGCAACTAGAATATACATGATTATTGATATGTTTTTGGTTTTAAGCTCTGCATCTTCTGTAACAGCACACAATATAAAAGCCTTTATGAAACACTGAAATATTATATCACATTGGTTCTTAACTAGCACAGGGCAAAGGAAGTCACTACCACTGTAACTAACAGGGGAAAAAAACCCAAAAAAGTTTCAAGGATGCTTGCTTATGTAGAGCTTTCACTGACTGGGTCCACCCAAAACCACTAGAAAGAGAAGAATCATTGCTACAAAACAACCCATTCATAAAATTGTAGCAATTTACTCAGAATTGGACAGAGTGCCAGTTGCATTACAACACAAATTACAAGCTTGATCCTGCCTGTATGAACAAGGGATTTCTGAGGAAAGAGGAACTGCTTGCTTTGAATTGTCACTGGTTCTCACTGTGAAGGTGAGAGAAGGAATATTTTGTGGCACTACAAGCACCAGCTCCTGAATTGTTTGGGAAGAGTGATGGGATGTAAACAGAGAGGAAGAATGTGATTGCTACAGACATTTTCTTCCATTGCCTGCAGGTGATATGAGCCCAAATAACTTTATGGTCTGTAGGAACATTTTTGCCATACATCTTTTCAGAAACCATATGGATACAGCCTTCCTTTATATCTCCATTTCTTAGGGCTTTATGTCACTTAACTTTAGTCAATTGCTCTGGCATTTAAATTGGGAGTCTAGTCATCCTAAAAAAAATGCACCTTATATGGTAATTCACATCACCTGGAGGTAATTATGTTCCTATCTAATCTGAATCACATGTCATCAGGAGGCATTTCCAGAATGTGAAGCTGAATGCCTATATACAAGTTCACACAGGCACTACAAAAAAGTTCGCCACTGTGCACATACGTATTGTATTTTGACATTTCATATGATATAAATATTTGCAGTTGTGATTCAGAGAACTAAGTACTCCTGGACCCTGATGATTGTGTGTTTTCAAAAGTATGGTAACATAAAAAAACCCAAAACTTGACTCTTCATTAAAGGCACACAACCAACCAAACTGCTGACACTGCTTAATGCAGCAAACATCTCAAATATGGCAACACAGAATTACAGCGCAAAATGCTTAAAACTACAAATTTGCGAATACTAAGACACATGCTTACTTTTATTTATGTAAACATGTTGATTTTGATGATATTTTAAACAATGAATAATTAAGCTTCTGGATGTTTGTGAGACTACGGTCTTTACAGTATGGAAACAAAAGGTAGAAGGCTTAAATTAACATGGAAAATGGCAATCTGAGATTCTGAGAATGTATCTACTCGATACTGCTACCTAAACAATATTCTTTAAACATCCTGATCTCATTAAAGGAAAAATGGTAAAAAATAAAAACCCCTGTGAAACATACACTGTGTTTAGCTTGGGTCCTCTGACACTTCAGGCCCAATATTGGTCTGTTCTTGCTAAAGATACCACATCAGGCCCTCGTCATAACTACAGTTTAAACCCTACATTTTAATTGTCCTGTGCTTCAGAAAGGCAAAATGTTTGAAAATTTCAACAACTTCAGTGAAGTGTTAAATAGAATAGCGTTCATTAAATAACAAAAGAAAAAAGTCATTTTTTAAATAAAAACTGTACTATTACAAGACACTTTTAAAATTGTCTAACTAAACATATTCATTAACAAAGATATGTGGGAAAAGTATGCAGTGAGCGGCAAGTGCTTTGTCACTTACAGACCCAGACACATGGATGGTATAAATCAATGCCGCTTCATCCACTTGCAAATGCTGCATTAATTTACACCCCATGCTTGATAACAGAAATGAGACCAGAAACTAGAGCAGTGACCCTTTGAGTAATGCACTTTGCCTTTATACATAATGACTTTACTATACATGATGATTTTCTACCAACAATGCATATTATTTAAATGTATTAAATTAGAAATAATATTAGTATTTATGCAGCTGAACTGAATTCCATATGAAATCAGTGATACAAATACATCTAACCGAAGTTAAAGTATCTGGACAACAGATCAATGTATTTTTTAGAGGTGTTTTTTTCAGAAATCAAAAGTTACTATGTATCATCTACTGATCTTCCAGTTTGAAAAAGAAATATTTCTTACCCACAGAAGAGGCTAGGTTAGTTTAAATCCATCCCAAATTGCAATGTTAAGGTCAGTATCAAAATACTTGGATTTGAAAATCCTTTGTTCGGTGCAGGGAAAATTACTTACCATTTGAACAGCCTCTCCATTACGTTTATTAAGCTGTAACTGAAGCACAGCACGGTGCTTGTAACCACCCAGCCTGATTTTAATGGCTAAAGCGTTTGCATCAGGTCAGCGGTGCTCTGCTTACTGTAGTGATGGATTTACTCCTTTTCTCCCCTCCCCACCCCACAAGCAGATAATCATGAGGGAGCAGTATAAATGTAAACTATTTACCTTGTAAAGAATGCAAAGAATTCAATTAATGCCATGTCTTCTGAGAATAAATTACATCGCAGTAAAGGAGCTGATGTGCTGCTCCTGTTCTTGGCTCCACAGAGATTCTTTTGGGTGTAATTACAAAGTTAGGGCTCTTAAATAACATGATATACAAAGCTTCTTCGTTTTCTGCTTAGCACCCAACTCTGTCTTTGCTGAAGAGCAATCCTGAGCACACTCAAGCAACCATCCTCTTATAAAACCCTACTCCTGTATGCTGCTCTTCAAGAGCCTTTTGATGTGACTAGACTGGTAAGCAGGAACTGCAATCAATTTCCAGCTTGATACCAAGGAAAAGTTACTTCTCAGATAATATTAATCAACTTTTCAGACTTTCTAACAAACTATTATCTATGTATCAGCAACTCAGTGAAGTTACAGTGATATTCTCTAAAAATTTACTTTATTTAAATCAAATAATCATCCAGTTTGAGATCTTGCCTTTATAGTGATAGAAGATATCCTGAATAATAACGAATTAAATATAACAATGCTCTGCATTGTCATTTATGATTTATGTCATGTAGCAGTCTGTAACATACCAATATTTTATGTTCTAGGTGAAAGTCATTAAGTGTTGCCAGCCTATTCAATAAATGCAGCCAAACTGCCTGCCCATGCATTGGCCTTCAGTGTAATAAAAAACAGCTTTCAACTACATACATAAAGGGTTCTTCCCATTTTTCAGAAAAAAATATTATTCTTTTCTTTTGCCTGTCTTGAAGCACAGGGAACTTGCAGATCTCAATGGTCTGAGAGGAACTGTGTATATCCCAGAGCAGTAGTCCTAGTCCTCATTTGTGGATCACATCCACAAACTACATGAACACAAGCAAAATGAACAGATGCAATATGCCCCAGCTCATACTGTTTCTTTCGGTAAAGCAGCTGTCTCTATATCCTCTCTACTGCTGTCATTCTTCTATAGTCCCTTGGAGACTGAGACAAAGGTGCAATCTGAGTTCCCACAAACCACAGCAAATCTGAAGCAGGTTCACCTGCAAACATCAGAACCTTTTGTAAAACAAACCAAACCACCATTGTCTGCCCTGGAGCACTGGAGTTTCCAACTGAAAAACTGCATACTCTAAGAGATGAGTAAAACACATTAACCCGTTCATCACTTCTCATATAATCTACCTACAGCTCTTCTGGATATTAAGGAAGGGTTTTGAGCAATTGGTCCATGAAACTTGGGATCCAGTATCCCTTTACCAAAAAGAAGAAAAAAAAAGTTGATTTTGGATACCTCTATACATAAAAGAAGGGGAGAGGGTAATCTCTGGCTTGCCAGTTAAGTGTTATTTACTGGCTCATGTTCACATGGTGAAGGTTCATGTAGAACAAATGAAATGTATCTTGAATGCATAGCACGTGGTCGTGATTATCCTGTGATTATCATGCTGTGTTGTTCTGCTGTAAGACACAATTATCTTTTTTTGTGGCTTCTTAATTTCACAGTGTCTAAAGTGGAAACTGCATTGCAACATATCAGAAAGGGATTTTACAACATAAAAGCAAAGGTGTTTGTATACGTTCTAGTAAGTAGTGGATGAGTATGTGTAGGCAGGGAACCATATTTGAGGCTACAAAGCCTTTTGAAATAGACAGCAGATTGGTCAGGGCATAGAGCACATAATCTGGGGGAGTTTCATCCACTGTGTCTGTTGGGAGTGGTCTCTAGGTACCATCCATAGCCTTTGCCACAGAGAGGACTAGTTGGAACTGTTCAAAACTGAGCCAGCAAGATAAATAACAAACCTGTAGACTACTGGAGGTCCAATGCCTTTCCCTCTTTTTTATAGTGTAAACAGACCCTTTGAAGTTTTCCCTGTGAATGTTGTCTAGCCACCTTTTCTTTCTTTCTGCTTGCACCAAGGTAAGTGGTGCAAAGGGCAATTCTGCATGGCAATGCCTTTCCCCCAGGGAAGAAGTAACTTACTTGCAGCAGGCTTAAATTTCCTGCAACATACTTGAGACTACTTGGTACCTTCTGTGACAAAAGCTTCAACAGTTATTAAGCTAACCCTGATAGCCATGTAGTAGAAATGCAACATTATAATTTCTAACTACAATGAAATAGTTTTACAACATTCCTAGGCAATGTAGTACCAAACACTGCTGCCTTGTCTGAATAAATTGTGTCATGATTAACCTGTTTTTGAAACATTTTCTTGAAACTGGGTAACAGGTTTGGAAATTATAATGGGAAGAAAAATTAAAAGATGCGCACACACACACACAAGTTAAATAATCACACAGACTTTCTTTCCTTAGTAAAATCAAAGCAAAATATGCTTATATGTTTCCCAAAGATTAACAATACCATTGCTAAAGCAGTCAATTTTACATTTTCTTAAAGAAATATTGTTAAATCCCCATGTCAGGATCATGAGAGAGTTTAAAGTAACCAGAAAGAAATAGTCATCTCATTCAAACTGACTGCACTAACATGTTTTTTAAAGATATATCTATATATATACACAAGTTAAAATAGAAACTAAATTGGCTGTTTGAGCTAACCCCTACAATCTTTTGTTCACTTTTGAATCTATGAATTTATGTCACTCATTATTTGGGATTTCCAGAAGCAGCCAATGTATATTTGTTAGATTAATGTTAAACACTTAATAAGGCTTGTCACTTACAAAGCCTTTGAGCAAATAGCAGCATCATCTTTGGTCATATTTTAATAATCTAAATTGCTATAAATCACATCAACACTAAGTAAAATTCAAGAAGTTCCAAAACAGAAGGCACAATGGCAGCAAAGAAGATCTGGGCTTGCCAAATGACAATTAAAAAAAAAAAAAAAAAAAAAGAAAGAAAAGAAAGAAAAGAAAGAAAAGATGAGAAGTGCTCTAGAAAAACATATCTCCTTTTAGTCCTTGCACAGACCTGGCTGTCTTTATTTGCTTGTGATGCAAAACTTACGAAGTTGCAGGTAAGATGCGAAGACAGGAGTTACTTCCTTACAGTCCAGTAAATGGAGATGTAATAATACATTCGTCTCTAGTCCACACTTACAGATATAAGACAGAGAGGAGGGGAGGACCTGCATCTGGGAATATATGCACTGGAAAATTCTTCCTGCCATCACAGTATAACATAAAGGGCTTGTTACGCAGACCAAGGACACTCAGATCACAGTAAGTGATGAAAAACACTGAGGCTGTTATCAATTACTTCTAAATCTGCAACTTTGAAGCATGAATTAACACATAGGTGCACAGTGAGAGGAAGCCAAAAATTGCAGTTGCTATGCGTCAAATGTGCTGAGAAAGTTGAGCAGCAGCAGAAACAATCAACTATTTTACTGTAAATTAATGCCTGAACAAAGAAACAAAAAATCAAATTGTTTCAAAACCTGGGGCAGTTCTTTCATTACAGGCATTCTCAGATATCACTATTAAGGCTGCAAATATGCCAGGGACCAAGAGGCAAACAGCATATGAGAATTACAGAAAACACAGAAGAAAAACACATAAATCAAATTTTGCAAAAGCCTGCATGCAGAAAATTTAGAAGAAAGAGAGAAAGAGAGAAAGAAAGAGAGAAAGAGAGAAAGAGAGAAAGAAAGAGAGAAAGAGAGAAAGAGAGAAAGAAAGAGAGAAAGAGAGAAAGAGAGAAAGAAAGAGAGAAAGAGAGAAAGAAAGAGAGAAAGAGAGAAAGAGAGAAAGAAAGGAAAAGCTATATGTGGATCAAGAGAAACAGGATATTCAGTTCATACATCACAGACAGTCAAAAGCCAAAAGGGAAACAGTGGTTCAGAGACCTAGCCATAAGGGTTGGCAAGCACACAGGAAAGGAAATCCTCTGCCAAGTGGACTGTGGTTCTACATGCAATCTAATCATTTACAGAGATTACTGTAAAATAAAAGCAGATGGAAAACTAGTTTACAGTAACAAAAACTCCGCAGCAGAGCTAATATGTAGGCCTTTGGTCACTGTTCAGTGTACATCAAGGGACTGCCATCTCAGTTTCCAAATAGCAAAAGGATTGAAAACAGGCCCTCCTCCTTTCTGCAGAAAAGCACCTTATCTGGAATATTGCATTCAATTCTAGACAGTCAAATTGGAGAAGTTCAAAAGAAACTACCACAAATGTTTCTGGGGCCTGAGGGCCTGAGGGACTGATTTATGAGGAAAGATGAAAAGAATTAAATATGCATAGCTTAGCTGAGCAGTGACTAAGGAGACACAAGTTAACAGAAATTTGAAGGGTGAAAGGGAAAAAGAAAGGTTATACAGCATAAAAAAGAAGAAAATTTGGAACAATAAAATGAATTTAATATAGTGCAAATTTAGGCAGAATACCAAGATAAAAATAACACACATGGATGAGATTAACAGGTAAACCCACAATATTCCTTGTTTGGCATACTATATATACATATACCCAGTGGTGTATAGCCATATGAAAGCACAAATGTGGGCTCAGCAGTCCAACATTTCTGGCACTCAGGACAGCCCACTCACTTGGCTCTGGCACCTCCAGATGGACCTGCAAAGTTCTGTAAAGACAGTCCTCCAGAAAAGTGGAGAAGCAGCCCTGGACAATTTCTGGTATGTAGAGCTACACCATTGCCATCTGAAAGATTTGTCCCCCTTGCGCTAGCAGGATAGTTATTGGGTATGTCCTAGGTGAGCCTGGACTATGGTTAGAATAGCAAGAATGATTGCTGGTCTGAGCTGGTTCTTCATGGGTAAGTGAAAATGAAAGCAGGTTGAGCAGCTGTCCTGACAACAGAGTTTACAACAGTCTGCTAATGTCACCTTCCACATCTACCACCTAGCATTATACTTGTGATCACATAATACTATAGTACAGCTCTATGGCACACATAATGTAAGTGCAGAGAGAATCACTGTCACACTTGCTTGTGAACGTGCCTAGCAATATCACTTCTGGGTTAAGTTAAAATGGGGAAATCCACCTGATCATCTGTCTGAAGAAGAGGAAGAAGAAGCAGAAAAAGAAGAGGAGGAAGAAGAAACTGAACAGCTTGATCTCATTTGACAAACTGAAAAAAGAAAGCAGAGTATCAATGGATATACCCCCAGTCTACAGGAAACTTCCAAGTTCCTTCACTGAGGAAGTAGTAACTAGACAAACATAAAAAATGCTTCAAAGCCATTGAAGGAACTGAAGTAGGAAGTCAAACAAATTATTATTGCAGCTCCAACTTTAGTTCTCACATGACAGAAAAAGTGTCTCTCGGACACAACATATCTGTATATTCATTGCTGATTAGGAGGAATTAAGTATGCCATTTAGATTGCCTTAAGAACTTTACTTTTCACAACTGTCTGTATGATTTACACATGCCACTACTACAACTAACATTATTAGTTCTGCAGTTAACAAAATCAAGCAATTGTGTCCAAAGTAAAGCATCTGAAAAGCAAGGTATTTGTTTCATCTGCAACCTGCGATTTCTCCTGTTTCACATAAACTGAATGCTGAGTAAGGGATATACTGTTTTCACATGTTTTCTTAGAGCCTTCTGCAATAAGCCACCTAAAGACAACAATACTACCCTTTCCACAAAGACTGAAAAGAAGGGGAAATTTCTACATACCTGCCTGTCTCCTTCCTTCTCCTCAGCTTAGACACCAACATTTACAAAACTTTTACAGGAGAAAGCTTTGATTCCTTATATAGTAAAAGGACTACACTTGAAAGCCATCAATTAGCTTTCAAAATATAACCTTAATAAAACACTTCATTTTCTGGAAATGTCTGTACAACATCCCATATATATTGTATATGTCATACTTCATAACATGATTTGTGCTGAATCGGACCACAGCAGGATGGCCCAGATCTATTGCCTGTCTACATGCTCTGAATACCACTTTGATCTCTGAAAAGTCATACTGCATAGAGAGACATTCATAATAGGATTTACAGCCAAAGATATCAGCCTCCATGTTTTCCTTCTTCCCAAGAAGAACGTTTTCTGTTTTAAAATCAACTGTGAAGTAAAAGAGAGCAAGGCACACTTCCACGTAGAAACCTTACAGGAACGTCTCTATTCTAGCTGGGTAAAAACCTAGTAATAAAGGACCAAATGCTCTTCCACATCCGCGGGGTGCCCTCCTGTCCACACTCCTTGCCAGTTCCCATTCTTACTGGCCAAAAAGACATGAAGATAACTGCATCCTGGCTCTCTGAATCACCATGCAGAGGGGAGGAACTTGTCAGGGACAGCTGTCTTTCAGTGTAAAAGAATGGCACTGGCAAGGGAAACAGATTTGGCAAAACTACTTGCATTTCTGTTTCTGCAGGTTACAACAGACTGACCATGTCATCTGTTCCCTGAGGGTATGTGCAGTAGTTAAAATACTAGAACTTGAAGATTTCTTTTAGTAGGTCTTATTTTGCTGTGGTTTGCACTGAAAGCAGTTGCTTGAAAGCACACAAATGGAAAATACATCTTTTAATAAACCATCAGTTGTTTGTTTTGTTTTTTTTTTTTTAATTGTTGGTGCTCCTTTATGTTATATTAAAATTTTGTGTTAGGACAACAATTGTTTGTTCCCAATTAAACTAAATGTCTGTTGACTTAATTGATTTCCATTTGTTTAAGAACAAATTAGAATCACTTCAATTCAAAATTTTACTTCCTTTAAAATAACCATGTTTATACTGTGGTAATTTTGATGCAGGTCTAAATGTCTGTTGACTTAATTGATTTCCATTTGTTTAAGAACAAATTAGAATCACTTCAAAATTTTACTTCCTTTAAAATAACCATGTTTATACTGTGGTAATTTTAATGCAGGTCTAAATGTCTGTTGACTTAATTGATTTCCATTTGTTTAAGAACAAATTAGAATCACTTCAATTCAAAATTTTACTTCCTTTAAAATAACCATGTTTACACTGTGGTAATTTTGATGCAGGTATCAATGTAAATTACCTACAAATATTTTGTCTTTGGTTTTACAACTTACCAACTGTGCAAAATATACCATGATATGACATATTAATTTGTCTGAAATGAGAAAGAAAAGGAATTGTGATTATTTGGAGAAAGAAGTTACTTCAGGAGTAAAAATATATCCCTTAGACACAACATTTTCACAAACTTTGTGAGAAGTGACTATTTTGCTACAATTTCACATGTGGGTATACAGAGGTTTGGGGTTTTTTTATGTTCTCTGTTCTTGCAACAATCTTATAAAAAATGTAATATCAGAATTCTGAAGCTTCATGCTGTGTCAATATGGTGAGAAAATATGATATTTTGACCTTCACAATCTTATTCTATCTTATTTACAGGGTGGCTAGAATTTTTTTGCTGTTGGCAGAATCACTGTATTAGAAGAAAAAAGCACTCCAAATGTCAAAATTTTAAGCAATTTCTTTATAATTTCCTTACAAGTTCACAGTAAAGTTTTCCACAGAAACTGTTGATCCCTCTTTCTCATGACCGATTTTTCACAGTGGGAAACAAAATGTTGACATAAAAATTATTTTTGGGACGACTGTAATTTCCCTCAAAAACATTATGAATAGAAGCTATTTTTAGTTGAATACAAAGTTGGAAATCTTATAGCCTTCAATTGTCCAAGTTAATATTGCTCCTCCTGTTGTTACGTCAAAATGTATTTTTCCAAATACCAATTTAATACAAATCCTCATCTTAATATAATTTCCAAATGCTATTATAAGCACTTGTTATTGTTAGGAAAGTTGTCATCTGTTGTTACTATTAGGAAAGCTCTATTTACTTGGAGACACACTCGACAAATTATTAGATGATCAGTATTACAAAAGCGCAAAGATAATTGGGTTACTGCCAGCTCAAAATATATTTTTCTAAATATTGCTTTGTATGTCTAAATACAGATATTAAATTAAAGGTTGTTTTTACGTCTTTCCTGGCATCCAATGTAATGATTTCTAACTTATTGATATTTAGGAGAGGTATAAAATTAGTTCAAATGAAAAAAAAAAAAAAAAAACAAACCAAAAACATTGAGTTTCTCTCATTGTCACATGACCCCAGGAACTGGAGAATAAAAATAAATAAATATATCTAGTACTATAAGCTGGGACAGAAGTGCTAGTGTTAATAGGTTATAAAAAATTTCCTTTTTTTTCCTCTTATCCTGCATCGATCCTGTGATTACATTGAAAGAGACAGAGACAAAAAGAGTTTAACAGAAGTAAAAATATTCTACCTGTGGCTCTACTCATATCAAGGTTTGTAAACTAAAAATCATTTGTTCTTGACTTCAGAATTAAAGGCAGTTTTACCTAGTTTTTCAGATACCCTTCTTGACATCCAAATTATCATACTGACTAAACTTTTTTAAAGAAAGTCTGCATTGTATATCACTGATGCATCAGATTCAGATTCAGTCTGTCAAAATGGAATAAGAAGCACAGTATATTTTATTTCCTTTTCTGTATTTCAGGGTAGAAATCTCTCAAAAAAATACCTTTCATCAAAATCTCTTTATTCCCCCAGAATTGCTTTATGCATCTTCACAAGATGTGAAGAACACTCCCAAGTAGTGGCTCGTCACACAGAGCTGCTCCTCTTGCTGTATCAGGACTACTGGGAAAGACGACTCCTGACTCTTCCTCCCAGCCCCATTTTCAGCAGGCAGGGTCTCTCAGTCATGCTAGGCATCTCATCTCAGTAATAACCTTATGCCACAGGTCACAGTGTCATAAGCATGTACAAGGAAAAAGAAGTTTCCCCTGCAGCCGTGTTGTACTTAGCTCTCCTTATTGCAGAAATAAACCATGACACACAAGTTAGCTGACACCATCATGAAATATCAACCTGAACTAAAGGGATGGCTGTTGAATAAGGACTGGTACAAACATCCTGCTTCTGTTGACAGCTCTCCTTCCTGCCACCTGCATAATTTTACAGGTTTTGTGCCTTGAGTTCTGGCTCATTGGTAGCAGGGGACACATCCAGGACGACATGGGAATTCTCTGGGACACCATAAAATGGACTAAATAAATACCACCTTCTGCCCAACCCTGGAATAGAAGAAATCCTGTCCATTGGAAGAAGAAAGCACACTGAAGACTTTGCTAGTTCTCTCACATCACTAACTGCCCAGCATGACAGAGCACCTATGTGTCACTGTTACTTGGGTTACCACACATCCTGCACAAGCCACTATAGAAGTAAAAGGTTCATCTATCACAGACCAACTAGGAGTCTCCAATTTTTCTTTTCAGGCTCCTTTTCTCTTCTTATTCAGTCTAAGCTACAGCAACTCACCCTATTGAAACACAGATGAAATTTTCACAGGCTGTTACAGTAAGAAAGCTGACACAAAGGTATCATCTGTTTTACCCACAGTATTGCCTCTTCATCCATGGAAGATTCAAGTTCAAGTCCCCATCCTCTGTAAACTAAAACTAATGTATCATATAACATCTTCTGCTACCCCTTCCAAGCTGAATAAGGTTCAGGTGGAGCTGTCGCTTGGCACATGTCTGGAGCCTCAGGAGACTCTGGGTGATCTGGGAATGGCTGAATCCCTTGGGAAAAGTGCACAGACTGAATTTAAAGTGCTAAATGAGAGTCTGGGATGATATGCTTCTTGCCTCCAAAGTATCCTGGAACGTGCTAATGCAATCTGTCCCATAACCCTGGTGAAAAGGGACAGGCACCACCACAGGTGAAACACTCATCCAAGTATGTTGAGAGTTGCAGCGGTTAATAATATTACTGAAACAGGAAGTGCATTGAAATGGCAAGCTATGGAAAAGTGAGGTAAAATTAAATAAAATGGAAATCATAACAATAACCCACCAAATTTACTTTTCTTTCATTCATAACTGACAGTAAGTCTGTTATCAAATCTGTGAATTAGTGTGAAAAATACTCAAGATGACATTTTTAAGTACATTACTGCTGGCTTTGGCCTTTCAAGACAATGTATATGATTAAGGTCTCTGGCACTGCAGACTAAAGTCAAGACTAAATGTTTTTAATGTAAGGAAGAACCCCTGTAGTAAATGTTTTTTTGAAATACAATGATTAGGAGGCAGTAAAGAGAAGGAATAAATCAGTACAGACTACAAGATATCTGAAGAGGATGTAGCAAAATTTAAAGGCCAAATCTTCAGTGCATCTTCTACTCTAATTAATTTTCATTGTGGACAAGCTGTGCCATGTATTCAGATGCTGAAGGTAATAAGGCCTAGCTATTGCAGAGAATTATAATGTTTCTTTTATATCTTGTTTCAAATCATGAATCAAATTCACCAATAAACATCTAATTAGTATGTCCATCCCAGATCTCTGCAAGCATTGGTTTGTAACAAAGCACAATTCAGTGTTTCATAACTCATACAAAGGAGATAACGGAATAGGAAACAGATAATCCAGAAAGAATGGAAGTAGACTCTGATATTCAGATTTGATGATCTTAATATTTGGATAAATTCACTTGGTTTAGGCTTTCAGCTGGCATGATTACAACTCCTTAGCAAGGTTTTAATTCTGTTTGCATTTATGCACCTCTACAGAATTTGCAGCAGAAATCAGACTCTCGAGTACTGAATTTAAGCCCCCTTACTAAAGTACTGTTTTTCTCAGTTACCTTTGCAGATCCCTCAGAGGAGGTCTAGAGCATAGGTGCGAAACCACAGTCATAACATGTAAATGATGTTATTTATGTCATAACCAGATATACAAGGGAAAGAAGATAGCAGCAAAGTGCTGCATAATTTGCAAAATCACATTCATTTGTACAGACTATCACACCAAACACTGAGACAAAATGGTGCCCAGCAGCTGGCAGATAACATGGTACTCTCCTATGTACCACTGTTCTCTCTTCTAAACAGCTTATGCTAGCTGATGGCCAAGGAGAAGCTACTAGCAAAGACAGGGACAGCTCTCGGCAGCCAAGGTACTTGGCTGCAAAGAGGAGATGGGCACTAGTTGTGACAACATGAGCTGCTCAAACAGGCAGACACGCCTACAGCTTGTGTTTTAAATGCTGCAGGTGCCAGCTGAAGACAACACGATGGCTGCAGAAGTCCTTATTCCAGAGTATTACTAGGATAAAGACCTCACTGGGCACAGCCCCAGACAACCTGGTCTGACCGTGCAGCTGCCTCTGCTTAGAGCAGGACGATGGACTGGAGACCTCCAAAGGTTGGATTTTTCCAACCTGAAAGATCCTATGACAAGATAGTGATGGTAGGTCTCATTTTCACAGCCTCCTAATGGGAGCAGTGCACTAGGAAAATGAAAGAATATAAGTAAAATTGTACTAATGCCATAGGAGAACAGCTATAGTCCTTCTCAGCTCACATCGCCATACTTAATCCCTGCAGAGATTAAAAAAAAAAAAAGTGCAAACACATGCAATAGCCAGGCACGTAGCACTACAGTTCATAAAATACTCACTTTAAAGTGCCATTAATTTACATCTTGTAGATACTTCCCCTCTCCCCAAAGCATACTAAGAGACAGCGCTCTGCAAGCATGCTTCCTCTGGCTCGATGTATTTTCTTTCCCATACAGAAACCATCAGTGAAATGGATTAAAACCGAAGTGGGATCTGAAGAGTCACATCCCAACCTCTGTGAGGTTCAGCTGCTCTCAGCAGATCTCAGAACACTGGTGGTGCTGCCACCCTGCACGTAGGCCTGGCCCATATTTGATCCCAGCTGTCTGCCAAACACAAACGTCAGCAACACTATTGGCATGTTCAGTCAAATGGCAACGCTCAGGGGAACGTCCTCAGATAATCAGATCACAGAGACAGTGTTTCTCCTTCAGAAATTACAGGTGGAGATGGAAGCACTTTTGCCTGCACTTCTCCAAGCGCAGGCAGTAAAAAGCCCTTCTGGCAGGCTCTAGCCAGCACCCATTGCCTTCTGAAGCACACTATTTGGAAAGAAAAGTGCTATGTGGTGAAATACCCTGATTTAGTGAGAAATCACTAATAACAAAATTTCAGATTTGGCAAAGAAGGAACAAATAATATTGCCCAAACTAATGCTGTACGTTCACCTTCCCCTCTGCTGTGTTTTAGTCTTTCATGCCTGCCCTCTAGCCAATGCAATGAACACCCCAAATAGTCATCCTTTGCTTCTTTTAAATGGGAGAACCTCACAGTCATCCTCACCTCTTTCCAATTAAGAAACCTGTATTTTTATTGTAGAGTTACATATTTATAATGCTATTGAACACACATATGCCCATATACATGCACTATAGTTTCACTTTAAGAAAGTAATTCCAAAGTGAATACAGACTGAACAATACCTTTCTGACATCTTCAAAATAGTTATTATGCCACAAATTCCTCATCTGCATTTATCAAATCTCATGACAAGCTCAAGGACTTATTCTTGGAATGCACTTTTAAAACTATGCAGTAAAACTAACCTGTACCTCTCTGCATGAGCAGGGAATTTAGGCTTGTAACTCCCACCAGCGTTAAAAGCAGTTCCATACACAGGTCCCATTGAACCCAGACAAGAGGAAATCCTCATAAATAATATTCCCTTGAATTACTAAAATACTTCCAGGGCACTTGTATTTCATATTAAAACATCAAAGAACCACACCACTTGTTTCTTAACTGTAATACAGTATTTTAAAAATAGTTTCAGAAATGTCCTTGGTACACTTAAAGCCATCAAAGACCACAATCTGGAGAGAAACCCTTTTACAGCAATCTGCTATTTGTCATGTAAAAACGGTGACATAATCACGAGAAGTCTGAAGTTTTCCAAGTCCTGCAGTAAAAAATATCCAAGGCTAACATACTACTACTGCCTGTCCAAAACAAGTACTTAAACAATAATTCATTTATCTGATGTAAAACCAGCAATTTCCACTCAGACCCTGGGTGCTTTAAAAGGCAAACCCAAAAAGCTCGAAAAATGTGCAGCTAGGAAGACAAGCAGCCTTGATAAGCAGACCAAAAAAAAAAAAAAAAAAAAATGCTGCTAGGAATTTGCTCTGCATTGAATCAATACATTTAGCATAGAACCTTATTTCAGTCTTTAAGGAGGTACCCTGCATGATTCAAGGTTAAAAGTTCATTAGTATTTTTCAAGTCTGTCACACCAAATAGCTAAATATTATGATAAGGAGGGGATACAAGCCTTTGAACTACAATAGATGATGAGATGTGTTTGTAATTATGAAGCTATTCTCATTTATGTATTACCCTTGTAAAGTCTAAGAGCCATGTCTGAGGTTGTCCTTACAAGCGTCTTTAACATAATGCTGTGAATGACATGTTACTTCTTTTTGGATATTATTATCTTGATTAATTTAAACAAAAGTTTTAAAAGCTGATCAGTACGAACTTCAGAATGAGAGCTTTATCACACACACAATGAAGTTGCCTCTGAACAGAGGAAAAGAACACTGTGCTCTGCCTGCATATTCACATGCAAAGTAACAACTCCCCTTCCCGACTACCACGTTGACATCATGCAGCATCTGCCTTTGACTTTTTGCATATGCATGGAAAAGACACACCTCTGAAAATAAAAATACAGCTTTAAAAACAAAATAACCATTTTGTTACTTACAGCACTTGATAAAATGGTAATGAGACATTCTTTCATCTCAGGCTGTACTCTTGCTACAGGTTTCAGCATTCTCTTCTGCTACAACTGTCATGCCCAGAAAATGCATTATTTAGAGCCCTTCCCCAGGTATCCAGTATACCTCAGAATACATTATTTAATGTAGTTTCTGTTCCAGGATCTTGCAGAGGCTTCCGAGTCATCCTCACCCGACTGCTGGAGTTACGATAAACCTCTGTGCGTCTTGAACCATGACTACTGCACGTGCTATTGTAGCACAATTGATTGACACCGCTCCTAATCCCACATCACCAGGAATAGAAAGATTTAATTGGTGTGCACTTGCAGCCACATTCTTCCAGCACTGAGGTGTGCTGCTGCACTGCGGCTCTCACAGTCCTGCCAGTTAATGGCTTTTCAATAGCTTTCAAATGGCAGCAAACTAAGCTTGATGAGTGGGCTCGAATGAAACAGCAGAACAAGGGATCTTAAATTTTATTTGTGCACATTGTTCGTGTGCCAAATGTGACCAGATTCTTAGCTAGTACTGAAACAGGATTATTTTTAGTTCCCACCAGTTGCTGTGTGAATAGGATATTGATATAGGTTGCCAAAAATAACCACCTTTTAGCATCTCAGATCATTTTTCAGTATGCTGTAAGGTAAAAATCAGGATAGAGCTCACAGCCATCTTCAGACTCCCTGGTTTATACATGGGTTCATTTAATTTGAGCTAAGAAACATGCTTATATGTGCATTCTTCAATATGTTCTTGTTTTGTCATTTCTTTGTATTACACTGCATCTTTTCCACACATGGAATATTTATGTCAGAAGACAAAACCTGCAAGCTCTGCATGGTTTATATCATGATTATGTGCATTTTATCTAATGGTATTTTAATCATTGATGGTGAGACAAAAAGCCTAAGAAAATGCATCACTAAGAACAAGTCCATACAATTATTTATCAGACCGCAGAATAACAAGTCAATGTATACTGACGCATTGCCCGCTTTCAGATTAAGGGCACACAAAAGGCAGACCTGCATTGTATTTTAAACACCCAGGCTGCATCATCCTCTGAGCACAATTCCTGCATTACTTTTCCAAGAACAGTAACCCAGGAATTTGGTTACTACTTCTTTGAGAAACCTGCAGCAGAACTATAATAAAATATTCTTATAAAATCAAAAAATAATTTAAGAAAACTGTGCTCAGAGAAGATATATATTTGCTTACCATGTGTCATGCTTACCACAGTCATCACTTCACTGAATAAGAGCTGTTGTAAAGGGAAACTGATAGTCCAGCCATGTTTAAATCTTTTATTCATCTGAAAGGTTCTTACCTACTATTTTGTATACACATCATTTTTAACAGCTACAAAGTGTTAAAGGGACTACAAAGGGAAAAGGGTCTAACTCATTAGTGAGGATTACTGATTCAGATTCTATTAACTGTTCTGCAAAGTTCCCACAAGAGCAGAAAGATATATATTCACAGGCTTCCAGTTATCCATTAACAAAACCCTTAGGTGAAATCGCTCAGCTCCTAACAGCCACATATTTAAAATCTGGTTTTAGGAATAATATGCACAACAACAGTTTTGCAGAACTAATTATTTAGGTGCGGTTTTTTTCCCCCTGAAAACATCATTTTTCAAAAGAAAATGAAAAAAAAAATATTTAGAAAAAAACAGGGGAAATAGGGATAAATTATATAAAACACAATACAGTAATTACATTACCATGGAAACTTTCTGCTGTAAAGCTCAGAAGTCCAAAGTAATTAAATCTATCCAGACTTTCTTTCACACCTATACAACACTAGGCCAGTTTGGGCCGTATGGCTTATAAAATAAACATAGAGAGTGTTTTAGGAGGCAATGTTAGTCATAGTTCATGAGCAAGTGTCAAGTAATCTGACAAAAAGCCCTTTGAGCAATACTTTTTGGTGGAGACATACCTGACAGGTTCATCTCTGGTGGTACTGTCAGGCAGACAGACTGCCGTGTCTAATAACATCACACTTCCACCAACCCACACTGGTTTAAACCAGAAGGACTCTCAGTAAACACTGGTGAATGGGAGCAAGGGACAAAGGATGCTTTGCTGAAGGCAGAGATAAAAGGAAGAGGAAGCATTTCTGATTTTGGCTTGAACAAAATGTGGAGAAAAAGTATTTGGATCTGCCTCATTTCAGATCATAATATATGTTTATCTACTGAATTGATATAGTGAATTTTTAGGATGATGGAAATTGGTAGCATTTATATGAAAGGCTAGACTGCATAATCCATCCTGCAAAAATGAAAGAGAATTTTAAAAGTCCAAGTACAACCCCCAGTATCAATACAGGCTGGGGGATGAAGGGATTGAAAGCAGCCCTGCAGAGAAGGACTTGGGGGTACCAGTGGATGAAAAACTGGACATGAGCAGGCCATGTGCACACTCAGTCCAGAAAGGCAATCAAATCCTGGGCTGCATGAAAAAACTGTGACCAGCAGGTCAAGGGAGGTAATTCTGCCTTCTGCTCCACTCTGGTGAGACCTTTACCTGGAGTACTGCATTCAGCTCTGGAGTCCTCAAGAAAGACATGGACCTGTGGGAGCAGGTCTAGAGGAGGGCCAGAAAGATGATGAGAAGGCTGGAACACCCCTCGTATGAGGAAAGGCTGAGAGAGTTGGGGTCATTTGGCTTGAAGTAGAGAAGGCTCTGGGGAGACCTTATTGAGGCCCTTCTATACTTAAAGTGGGCTTATAATGGTTTTAAACTAATTAATGGTTTTAAACTAAAACAGGATACATTTAGGCTAGGTATAAGGAAGAAATTTTTTACGAGGGTGGTGAGACACTGGAACAGGTTGCCCAGTGAGTTGGTAGATGCCTTATCCATGGAAACGTTTGAAGTCAGGTTAGACAGGTCTCTGAGCAACCTGATCTAGTTGAAGATGTCCCTGCTCACTGTAGGGGAGTTGGACTACATGACCTTTATGGGTCCCTTCCAACCCAAACTACTCCCATGAATCTATGGTCCATTACAAAGAGTATTAAGGTACAGGACAGACTCTCGAATGCTGCAATCTGTTGACTTTGTATTTACATCAGACTAACTGGGAACATAGCCGCTGTCTGTACGGCCAGCATGACTCTGATCTCTTCTAACATGCACTAGTTCAGACAAGCAGGGAAGCATGTGGGGTTCTTTGAGGGTCTGCAGTGCTACACAGTAGCTGGGGATCGTGCCTTCCAGCTGGATATTTGGACTGTGCAAGTCCGTGGGGTGGCATATGTGCACATACAGCAGGGCACTGTGCCCTCTCCCTTTCTCCAGGAGCCCGGGTACCAAAAAATATGTGGTCAGCTGCCCAAGTAGGAATGACAGCCTGCAGGTGAATTAAAGAAAGACACCAACTTTTCAAGAAGTGATACCTGGCAGATGGCTACTCCAAAAGGCCTTTCATTTTAGAATATCACATGTACTTTTTTAAAAAATAATAACAATAATTTTTTAGTTTTACAACATGGGTAATTATCATTAGTGAACTTTGCAAAAGAAGTGGAAATTTAAATGGAAAGAAAACAGCGTTGTATATTGCTGTCAGCAGGAAGCTGTGACACATGCAGAAGGGCAGCACTAAAGCAGCACAAAAATGAGGAGGGAGGAAAGGTCCTAGAGAAATGGTAGCATGAAAACATTAGCCAGAGTAAGTGGCATGAAATTGAGAATGAGGAGAAATGAGAACAAGGGATAACAGAGTGCAGAGACAGGATGAACCTTTAGGAGAAGTGGCAGTTAAACTTGAGGCAAAAGGAAGCCAGAACAGGAATACTGAAAGGGAACAAATCTGGCCCACCTGTTGGGAAGACACATGATTTCTACTGCAACCTTTTGCCAAGCTGGGAAGTAGAGAAAGAACAAAGAGAGAACAAATTGCAGTGCCCATGCTAGTAGACATCCATGTGATAAACAAAGATTTTAAGTGTGAGAACAAAATGATAGACTTAGATTTCTCAGATGAGCCCAAAGGAGGGAATATTTTGTTGTCACTGCTTTTACGAAATAAATTGTACAATTTTCTTATTCACAAGAAAAGTGGTATTAGTCATGTTAGGTTTTTTCCCCTGACTGAACTCCAGCAATGAAAAAGGAATTCTGAAGAAAAAAACCCCAAAATATATAAACAGCATTTAAAATCCAACCATGTCAATTATGGAAGTATACCTGGACAAGCTCTAAGTGCATTGTAAAACTGCTTTCTCTGAACACTAGGGAACACAGGTACATTTTCACTCACAGCCCCACTGATTTCAAGAAGAATATGCCAGCCTTTAAGTCTTAGAAGAGGCACAAGTGTACTTGGACTGGGGTTAAAGACTGAGCTGGTATTAAACCTGGTGACAAAACATTTAATATTAATGTATTTGATTTTGTCCAGCTTAACAAAAATAAAGGTAAAAAAGAATCTAGGTCAGAAAACAAGATAGATTTAGCCCTTCTAGAAAAATTCCTTGCCACCTCTCCCTATAAAAGGAAAACAGCCACTTTCATGCTATGTATGAATCCAGTATTCAATGAAATTACAGATTTTTTAATAAATTTTGGAACTGGTCTGCCATCACTAGGATAGCTCTTTGTTTTAAGATGAACACACAATTAGAAATCGTCATCTCAGTGTAGACACTGCTTCTGCATCTCAATTCCCAAGGCTCAAAGTGTGTCTTAGAAAAAGCACCTATGAATTGTTTTCTACAGTAACTTAGGAAACAAAAACACTGTTTAAAATAAGGTCTTGCTGGCAAGAAATTATATGCTGTATTGTATTCATATCACGTAAATATTTTGTTACTTTTCCAGTGTCTTCTGGTATCACAAACAACGGAACATTAATATTTTCATCCTCTTAGTATATTGTAATTTACATATAACTGTAAGATTTGATAAAGGAATGCACTATCTGAAAGCAATTTGAATAATGAGAAAAACATCATAACTACTGGGTTTAAAAACATGACAGATGCTCCCTTTTTATGGCATTTTCATTCAGTGCAACAAAACTTGCTATATTCCTTCATATGTTACAATTTCGTTGCATTACTTACAGGTTTAAGCCTTCAGACACAAAAAAATGGAATGCAGAGTAACATTCACATTGCTCATATATTTTGATAAGTGATACTTAGCAATCAATCCCTGGCCATGCTATCCAGCTGCCAACGAGCCACTCTTCAGATAACATCTGGTAGTTGTATGCTCAAGAAGCTAGGAATGAGCCATAGCAGATCTGGACGCTTAGTATGAAGGACTCTATACTAATTTTCTCTATATGCAGCACAACAGAACTAAACACAGCAGTTTTTTCAAACAAATTTTCAGATTAACTGGCCTGTGAGATGGATGCCAGGTTTGCTCCATAGCTAGCAGCAACAGCCCAAATCTCATAACTCAGTCAATCACTGAAGGTGTGGTTGACCCCTGGAGAACCAGTTGACTTTTCCTCTTTTCTTCATTCCAACCTTTGCACACTTCCCTCCTTTCCCATTTCACTGAGAATACCTTGATTTTTCAGGAAGTAGATGATTTTCCTCCCATTCTTCTACAACTGGATCAAACCCTTACAGAACAATAAAAACGAAAAAATCCTTTTTCTTCTTCCCCATTTACTGTTATAACTGAATGCACCATGGGTGGACTAATCCATAATTATTTTTTAATGGCTTGGAAATAGTAGATTAAAATCACAGGTCATTATTACCCAGTACTGATGGGGTTTGCAAAATTACCAGTAGAAGTTATGTGCCATTTGAGAGTACTGCTTGCTTCCGCCCACACCTAAAATTACCATTTTTAGGATGTGTGTAGACCTCTCTAGCAGATCCTTAACTGGACGAGATGAAGAAGCTATCACTTGTGGTGGGACAGCCCAGAGCAGGGTAATAACAAAGCCAAAAACGAGAAAGAAATCCCATTAGTGTCATATATAGTTAGTTCTATCTTTGGCACTGGTGGTGGCTTGATAATGAATTTCTTCATTACAATCTGTGTATACAGTTTTTAGAACTAGATTTCTTACAAGGTTTGATGTAAGGATGTTACAGAGAGGAGCTGCATAATTTTTATATAGAAAGTCCCTTATGAGACTGAAAAGAAGCTATCAAGACACATGTTAAAATTATAAGCAGAAAAACATGACAGCCATCAGAATGACCAGACACAAGAAAAAAATGAAAAAAATAACTATGAATTTCCATGTAAGGAGTTATAGGTTCAGACAGATTTTTTTAAAAAAGTTTACAATATTCAGGAAAGAAATAGACAAAGATAAGAATTCAGTCCAAATGCCATGACTCACTGTATTGTAACTTTACTTCTTTTTCTTTTTGAATTGGTTTAACCGTTTTAAAACCAGGAGACAAATAATGACCACAGTGAAGGATGGATGAAAAGCCAAAAGTAGAACTGAGGAATCTGTGTATCCTTTATCAGGACAAATGTTACTACAACATCAGTCTTGAAGTATAAGTAGAGATAACTTGAAAGGACTGCAGAAGGAGTTAAGATAGAAAGTGTTCTTAATTTATGAAAAAATAATTTGGTCAGCTGAAAAAGCTGAAGAAGGAAGTGACAGAATCTGACTTGTGGAACTGTAAAACAGCACAGAGGATGGTGGGGCAATTGGTAATCTCAGAGATAACTCTAATACTAGGTGTTCAAAGAAAAAAAAAAGAAAAAAAGAATTGATGTTGAAGATTTGTAAGAGGTGGTGAAGTGACAGTTTTTTAAATTAGCCAATCACGACATCCAGAAAAACCAATCAAAACCAAAAAACTTGCACCATATGGAAGCGCTATAGACCAAGAACAGAATAAATATTAGATCTAAGTTTTAATTGAAATTACAAGATACTGTGGGGAGTTCTGTAGACACAGAATGAATACTGGACAGCTTTTATTGTAGTGACAACTGTGATATACATAATTGTTTCAATATAAACACTATAATAAAAATAGAATATTATCAAATTATACAAAAGACAATCTGAAAAGCAAAGCCTGAAGTTAGGCATAAAGGTCTACGTGAGACCTATTTAATTTTCTGATGTTTCTACTGTCCCTTTCATCTCATCCTAAATACAGTGATTTTCAGAGCCTTTCTGCATTCCATTCTTCATGTAACTCAGTACAACTTGTTAATGCACACATGGCTCCCAGTTTTTATTTATGAATGAAGTACAGAGCAGAAATGGGACTTAGGGAGGTGTACAAGGGGTGGAAAAATAAATGCCACTTTTAATAAATTTACAATGCTGCCAGATGTGCACAGTGCAGCAGCTGGGGTGGTCACACTGACTCTGCACCTTCTCTAGTCTCTGATGGTCGTATTTATTTATTTATTTCCTATTTTCACTTTGCGTCAGCGCGTAAGGAATTTGTCATTCTGACCACAGAGACTAGGTGAGAGTCTGAATTGATGAGAATGATAATCAAATCAAGGTTTATGATGATAAGAACTTTTGAAATTATATAAGATATTACGATACTACTTGAAGATGATATGGACAAATAGATAAACTCAGCAATCGAGTGAGATGCAGAATTTACTGCCCTCCGCATGAACACGGTAGAATTACATCTCATTCTCAAACTAGCAGAGAATAAATTAGGACCTGACAAGAATTAGGCAGCTGTTAGGGGAAGGACAGGGGGAATGAGAGAGAAGCTAAGAAATAAAGGCATGGTAAGATGGCTAATAAAGGCACCAATTTATAGGAATGCCCAGGCAACACTGAGAAAGCAGTAAACCAATATGATTTTAATAAAATGATTTGAGGTCAAATTAAGGGCAGTCAGTGAGGGTATAAACAAAGGCAGTCAGAAAGATGATGGAAAAGAATTTCTCCCATGTGGGCAGTGGACATGTCACAGCTGAGATGGCAGTAAAAACAGAAAAAGGGAGGATTCCCCAAACACAGACAGAATGGTGTGGAGAGTGCTGAGGATTAATCAATATATGTAAGATGCCTCGATAGTCAGTTCCTCCAAACAGAAAGAACTTAAATATTCAGGTCAGATTCCTGTTTTGTAAGAACATCAAAAATAAAGACAAATTTCCTCAACTCAGTGAGCAGCTGATTTACACATGAACAAGCAAAGAGTAAGGCAGCTTTGTACAGTTACTACACAATACCACCAGAGCAGTAATAAATGTCAGCACACTATCTAAATTTAGTTGAAATTTCAGATAGCTGGAACCCAGATTTTCTATTTTATAATAATATGCTTCATGTTATATTTCATTCCCCAATGATCTGAAAACCTGTGGAACCTATTCTTTCAGAATAATGCATTTCTTTTCTTACTGGAATGGCTGGCTGTTAGTAACAAATAGAAGATTCATTCCTTTGCTCTCAAATGAATACTTCTTTCAATCAAACACTGTATTATAAACATAGTTACTATTCTAATATTCTTTTCTTTGAAATACAATAGTAATTACCTTTTATTTCAAATAGCAAGGGACACCTGAGAAAGTAACAAAAAAGAAATGCACAAACATAATGGGGTAAAACAAGTCTATAAAGAAGAATTATCCAGTGGGGTAAATCACGTCACTCCAACCAATTTATAAGGCTTTGTTTGCTCTCATTTATAGCAGAGTTTTCCTTGAGAAAGAAAGGAAGTATTCAGCACCTTACCATCCTGGCAGAGGGCAAACTGTATGAGAAATTATTTCCTTCCCCATTCAGCCAAAATACATTATGTTGAAATCTCCAAGGTTTGCCACTCAACATTGTAAATTCTTAGAAGAGAAAGCCACACAAGTTGGTGCTGACTATAAACCATTATTTCAGAATTCTTAGATTTTAACCTCAAAATCAGTAGGGGTTTTTTTCATTTCCTTCAAAGGCAGCAAAGCTAAACCCTTTAACGTGAATGACCTAAGATTATTGAAAAATGACATAAATGAGCTATCTTGGAAAAAAGCATTAGCAAGTATAGAACACCAAGACTAATCTGCATAACGTCTTTCAAATGCTCCTGTTGAAACTGGTGTTAACTGGAGACTGCATTTATTCATTTTTCAATGTATTTGTCATTTCAAAAACACTTTTTCTTATCATTGCCAACACATTTTTGTCAGATTCAAGGACAACATAGCAGTAGTTAACGCTGATTTGACTAGAGAAATTAGAGGGTTTTTTTCATCAACTCTAGGCTTAATCTTATGGCCTTAGCTGAAGTCAAGAGTGAATGGGGCTCCGCACATTTTATTAGCAGTTCTTCTGGGTCTTCCATCTATGTAAATCAATGTTGTGTTAAATGGGTTTACTAAGTTCAGTTCCTTATGTTTTAAGGAAAAAAATAATCACATCTGCTAAAAAATGTTGGCATTTGCTGAACCTAATTATAGTGCCTGAAACTAACACATACTTTGAGCATTTGCTAAAGACAGTTTCATATTATGATGCATTTAATCACCAGAAGTGAATTTCAAATATGGATTTTAAATGTATGAAAAAAGCTATAAAGGCTTAGCACACAGACATATCAATAATAATAATATGGAAAGGTCCAAACACTGTGATATTAAGAATTTGTGTCTGTGTGTCTGTGTGTGTGTGCGCGCGCGCTTTTTTCTCGTTTTGATCAGGGTACCATAGGTAGTACAGAAGACAAGTTATAGGTGGTTTTCTGGGTGTGTAAGTGAGTAAACAGGGTCCTTCAAAGGCTAGCTTAGGAGACTGGTTAACCTGTAGGTATTCTCTTCTCTGAGTGGTTAAACATCTTTGTACCTGGTCTCAGTCAACACCTGGTAATCAGCTGCATGCAAAAATCCCACTTAAATGTTTGCATGTAATGTGTTCAGCAATTTAAAAGGTCACAGATATGATTCAGTAGAGGCAGACATTTCACAGTGAGACTTGGGATGACAAGGCTGGCAAGATTTTCCCCACTGAGTTAAGCTGCTGATAATAGACCTAAGGAGTAAAGTGGACAGCTCCTGATGTGCCAAAGAGACACTGTCTCTGGAGGGTTCAAGACCTACATCCTGAATAAGTGACATATTAATATATTCCAAAGAGGTACAAATGTGACTGCGACCCCTGCAGACCTAAAAAAAAAAAAAAAAAAAAAAAGGGGGGGGGGGGGGAGAACGAAAGAAAAAATATAAGGGTACTAAAAGGTCATATGGTGGTATTCCTCACCAAGAAGGGTGCAATCTAATGAATGCAATCTGAGACATAAGGCCAAAAAGCAGTGCCCTTGACCATGCAGCTCAGGAAATCTTCTGTAGCAAGTCAGCTGGATAGACGAAGGATGTTTTTCAGATTTCAGCTTTTTAGCAACAGATGAAGAGCTATTCTTGCTTGTGCTGTTGTTCTTTCTTGTTGTTTCCTTCTTTTACATAAATATTTTAAACTGTAACCTATTTTGTATGTTGTAAATAAATATTTTTGTTTACAATTATCTTAAACTACAAGTGATTTCAAGGTAGTTAGCCAACATCAAAGCATTTTACATTAGTAAAAACAATTATGATCTTAACAGAGGAGGTAAAAGGACTCTGTAGTGAGCATCTAGGTTACCAGCATAAGTGAACATACTACTACAAGCCATAGCTGTCTGATTGCTACCTCACGTTATTTTTCAGATGAGCTGGCAGCCTCTGGCTCCCCGGCGATCCTCCACCTGTAAACTGGGAGCCCTGCAGCTCACCAAGATGCTCTCTGAGATGCTGCAAACAATGACATTGAGTGGAAAACAGACTGAATAGTTAAAAAATACTGTCCTTGAAACAGTTACGTGAAGGGAGCAAGTTGCACTCAGATTATCTCAGCTATTAAAAGCAGAGTTACTAGCTACTCTTCTGTAAAAAATAATCAATAGCCCACTGCCAGATATAAACAGTTGGAAGCTACCACCCTATTCACAGACCTTTTCCTTTCCCTTGATTCTTTCCCATACTCGCCAAGGTACACAGTGGACAAAGAAATGCCTTGCTCCTCAAAAGCAGCTTTTAAAAGTCCAGGTTTTAAACAACAAATGTTTGGGGTTTTAGATGCTCTCTGATCTGAGGCAATTTGTATTGTACTCTTATGGCTCTCCTTCACAATATGATCTTGTCCTAGAGATTTCATGGTACTTTTTTTTTTTTCCTATTTTATCAGCAGGATAACAAGAAATGGTTCTGGAGAAGAACACTGTCACGGTGAGGATGACAGTATCAGAGGAGTGAAGGCAACAGCGAGTGCACTCAAGGTGTACTGCTCCAGTTCTGCTCTGATGAATACACCCTGAGCTGGTCACGATGGAAGAGAAAGGCAAATCTGCAGCTGTTCACCAGCTGCTCCAAACATATCAAGGGTAAAGAAGCCAGAGAGAAGGGTGAATGGCTGGTTGACAGCTGTAGGGCCCTCACAAGCACATCCATCAGTCCAGCTCCAGTTGGTCACCTCTCCGCAACTCAAAGACTGGGGCAGCTGCTCCAGGGAGAGCAGAGCTGAGGACAGCAGCCCCCAGGTGTTGACTCAGCCCACAGGCAGTGTTTCTCAACACAGCAGCAGCATAACAAGGGCAGGCAGAGAGGTAAAGCAGAGATCTGCAAGCCCTGGGCTCATAGTCCTGCTCAGTGTATTGTAGGCAGGTGATGGCTTATCAGTCCCTGTGATGACGTTTGATGGAAATCTTGCTGTAAGACACAGATGCAATCCTCCTCCTCATTATCAGACACCTCCTAGGGCAATGGCAAGCTGGAGCATAGAAGGCAAGACCGAGCGACCATGAAAAATCTTGGTGGGTAAGGAGGGGCAGAGAGCTGTGCCTGGCTGAAATGAGATCGGAGCAAGACAAGAGTGCTACAGCCGGGCAGCTGCAGCAGCAGTGTCTATCCTGGTTGAAAAACTTTTTGTTTTCTCCAATGAAATTCCGGCAGGGAGGAGACCAGAGGTTTGATAGCACTGAGGTGAAGGTAATGCTGCCTTGGCATGCATTAGCCTGAGACTAAGCCTCCACTTTGACTATTTGCATGATATTCTTTTACACATGGAAATGTGCTTTTTCTTGTCCACACTGAATTTTCTAACACATCTCTTAAAATCTTCCAGAATCCCTGACCACAATGGCTCCACTCTGATCTTTTACTGGTTTGGTGCCTCTGAGTTGTATTTTAATTCACAACCTACTATACCTCTTAGTCAAGAGAAGGAGACAGCTCCTTGGTAAGGAACATAGCCCTTCTGCTTAGTTATTTTGGCCTCTTACTGAGTGGTTGTGTACCAAGAAGGGCACTTGTGGAATATTCTTGCTGATTAGTACGTTAAGTTAATAACACACTCTTCTAACGATGAGCATCTCTACAGATGATTTCCTGTATCTCTCTGGGCCTTTTTATAAATATTCATACAAATAAATTAATTTCCTCAAGGAAACTTTTCAACAAAATCTGAGAACAAAATCTCTTGTGTAACTTGCTAAAACAGTAGGTTTGTTGTGCACAGAGAGGATTTGCTGGCAAACAGACAGAGGCTACTGTTTGAATAGGTAATGTCATGGTCCATCTACTGCTCTTGGATGACCCAATTGTACTTGTCCCCTTGTAGGAACACCACAAAGAACATCAGTGTTCGTTTTTATAGAGTATGAAGTATTCAAGAAGAAAAATCAGTGTGAGAACTAGACTATATTCCTTCCAGTTTCTGTTCAGATCTACATCTGAAAGGAATAATAACCCATCAAGAAAGACAATTTAACAATGTTTATGCTGAAGTTTTGAAAGGCAGCACAAAGACTGTCTAACTCTCTATGGTGTTGCAGCTCTTTGCTGATAAACTAGATAAGGAAAGCTTACTTATTTCAGATGATTCATGTTATTTAACTGCTGCTGAGAGACAAAGGACAGATGTTTCACAAGTCAGATTTACATATCAAGGGTTGGCAGTAAACTAGACAAATAAATGACACCAAAGTATCACATGAAAATAGTGTGAAGGTATATGTTCACATGGAGATGTCAAGAAGAATACTGAAGAGTTAACATCACATTATACAGAGAACATATACTAGCAACATGACATTATTTTCAAGAAGCTGAAAGCAAGAAATGAATAGGGAGCTACTTCTGGCAGACTTAGTATACATAATCACAGAAATTAATACATATATCATAATTATGGAAAGGCGTGCAAAAAATGTGATGCTGCTAATCAACTAAGAACTTCCCTCCTAAACCAGGCACGTGACTGGGAAAAAAAAATGGTATTATAAATCTATTCAGAACTGAAGTGGAATTGTAAATTATTATTTGCCTGCTTTACCATGATGGGTATTTTCCATTTCATGGACATGATCTGATCCACAGGAAAAGCATATTGGGCTTGAAACACTTGATAGTATCATCTTCCTAGCTCTTGCTCTGAAGCATACACCTCTCTATGAGGGTGCACAACTTCCATGAAATTTATGATGAAATTTGTGGATTTCTATCCTTTCTTTCCTTAAGAAACACAATGCAAATGGCTGGGGGAATTGTACTGAGCACCTGGGGGGACTGTAGTGGGTGCTGTCCCACTACATCCTTCTACCTTGCCCTGTCACCAATACAGTTGTACATGTGCAGTCAAGTACGTGCAGCATCTGAAGAGCAAGGAAGAATGCGTTATGCTGCCATGTTGACAGAGCTTTAGCAGAGCTCTCAAGCTGCTGTTTTTTAAAGCATGACTTAATGCTGCAACCTGTCCCATCCTGGTGCCCCAAGAGCCTGCTAAATTTAGAGCCACATCAGATAGCACATTTCTGCCCTAAAACACAGCACCACAACCTTCCCTTTGATTCTGCACATAGGTGCTATGACTGCAACAGGTCAACAAAGCAGCCACCCCACTGACCAGCCCATCTTGTCCCACACATTTCAGGCTGGAAAAGGCCATATGTAAAGTTACCTGAGATATACATCCACCTATGCATGAGTATGAGGCACCAGATGCATGCATTTTACAGTCCTTTCATTTCTTTGACCATGAAGGAAGCATACAGACCTAAAAGTTAATTATTTTAAGTTTCTGCATAGAGAAAACTGCTGCGAACTGGGTATAGCTTCTCTTGCTGCAGCCATGAACACTTACTGCAAAATGAGAAGTGTCATCAATGGGAATATACCTCTCCGATTCCACAGTAACCTTAGCACAAAACATGAAAATCATAAGCACAAGGACATTACCTGTACATTTGAAGAAAATGGGGTGCTGATCAGCTTCAACAGTATCTTTAAATCTCTGAACAACTTGAACAGATCTGGAGAAGTTTTAATTTCCTGAAAACTTACAGGCTGCTTTAACATCGAAGGGTTCTTAAGCAAAAAAATCTTATGTGTAAAACGAAAGAAAACACCTGTAAATTGTTTCTTTTCAACTAAAAACTTGAGTTTCTAGCTTTATTTTTTCTTCTTTTTTTCAAATGAAGAAAAAAAACATTACCTGTTCCAAAGTAATTTTATGAGTCCAACTTATGTTCTGTCCTACAAAATATATGAACAGCTCTGAGAGTGGATTACTACAGTCACTTATTTGCTACCCATTTAAAATACTAGTTATGTTTTCTCTGTTACTGGAAAAATTAAACAATGTTAAAAGTACAGAATACACATTGGCATGCTCTATCTATAGAGGAAGCACTAGGTGTGACTTCTATTTGTAACAGAAGCAATTTTGCTTTCAGTTTGACACTTTCAGCTCCGTCCTCCAAGTGTCCTGAGCCTGCTTCATATGCTCTTAACACTAAGAGCTGAAGCCACCTATTTTAAGAAGCACCGCTCTTCCATTCAGGACTGTCTGCTTCTCTCTCAGATGCTTAGCTCTCTTCAGTTCACAAAGACTGGGAGAAAAATACAAAACACTATATAAACCAATAACATTTGCATTTCATGTCTTTTCACCTCCTGGCTGATAATGTTGATAACTTTAAACCTGCATAATTTAATTAGTTTTCATGAATTATTGTTGTTTACAGTGTTAAGAAAGAATGTTTTATCTGATGGGATAGAAGTCACTACTACATGAACAAAGGAAAGTTTCATAACCTAAGGCACAGGGCAATGATTTCAGAGAAACAATTTTCTCCCTGACTAGAAAATTATTCAGTCTTTGATAAGCATCATCAGTGATGCTCAGAAAACATTAGGAGAGACATGGAAAAACGTGAGAGTAAAGGAGAAAAAAGCATATGAGGAAGAAGTAGTCTTCAACACACTGCATCAGAATTGCAAGATCAGACCATTAAAGAGAAAGAAAGCAAAGACTAGAAAGAGACCTTCAGGAAAGTAAAAGGCTTTTGAGTAATCCTGTCTACAGTGTGTACGAGTGCTGGGAAAAAAAATTGTACCTCAGGTGATCAAATTCAGACTCTTTAGGATGCCATTTTTGTAAAATGGAAGAAGTTATTTTTAGGTTGTTCTGTGTAAGACAACCTTGACATTAGATCATATAATAATAACGATCATAATTTTAAAGAAAGGGGAATCTAATACACTGAAAATACATGGGCAATTATTTCATTAGAGTATATTATCTTGGAAAGCATACTTGGAAGTATTAGATACAGTAGACTAGAGTTAGGATAATATTAAACCCAGTAAGTCATATCAGCAAACATGTCAAGAATGCTAACGTGTACTACTGAGGGGATTAGGTAGAACTTGTATTATATATAAGATATTGTGCAGGTTTTTTTACAGATGAAATTAATCTTCAGTGTTTGCTCTTATAAAATCAGATTTATATTTATAAAATTGCCTTTTAAATCAAAGCTTTTTTATAACCAAAGTATTAGAATGAAATGCATATTCAAGAATGCCCTTATTTTATGAGGTCTCTTGTGTGAAATTCCCACAGATATAATAGGAGATCTGTGTGTGAGGACAGAAAGGTCAGGCTGCGTAACCAAAGGGGCAGAGATACCATCAGGACACCAGCTATGCTTTGTACAAGTTATATTAGATAATTGGTGTTGAAGTGGGAAAGTTACTTAACTTTGTGGTAAAACAAACAGCAACTCCTACAATATAACCTTGTGGCTTTTTGCATTTTCAAATAGACATTTAATTTTAAAAAATAATTACTAAAAGCCTAATTCAGTGCCAACTGAAGTGCCATGAAAATGTTTCCACTGACTAGTGGGAACACTGACTGGTAGGTCCAGCACAAGGTTTCTCAAAAGGCTTATTGAAGATAGTTCCATTCATAATAGGTTATTCAAACCTAGTAAGCACAATGTCATTAAGAATATACAAAAAGTTATGTTAAGACCAAGGTGCTGAGAACTAACACAGAATAGGAGGACTACAAATTATGGGGAAAGACATCCCTTGGATTGGGAAATTGGGGTCAAAGTAGGTAAATATAAGGTTTATGAGATGGAGAACCTATTAGCCTTGGTCTGAGAATATGGAAACACAAGACAGATCAGGAGGAGCTGGCTTGGCTATGGTCTGGATGTTATTTTGCAGAACCTTCTGGTGGCATTTAGTACCTCCTCCTCCCTCCAAGTCCTTCTACTATCACCTTTCTTGACCAGTAACATTGGCTCATTGATGGAGATAGAAATGATCATGCTAAATGACACAAAATGTGTTGCTAAAGGTGGTGTAACCTTGGAGGGAAGACCAAATTCTTCATCTTTCCAAGTAAATGAAGATATGTGCCCTGGGACCCCATGGAGATCAGTCATGGAAGGGCTAAGGTAGCAGTGACACACTTAATGTGTTCTACCTGGTGGCATCTGCCCTAAATTATAGCCTCTTCTCAGCTCTGGGATCCTGTGCACCAGGCAAATCTGGTAAATCGAACAGCATCAGCAAACTCTGGTAGAGGAAACCCATTCCTAGGACAGGAGGGACACTATGATGCTGCTGAAATCTGAAATGTAGGCATCGCAGGAAGGAAGATGGACCGGAGACTAGGAATGTGACTCTTCTCTTCAAAGCAGGAGACTTGCAAAATCAGTAAAGAGCTGCTGCAGGAGGTTTAAGTATTTCTGGGCACATCGCAGGGTGCTCTGAAGGTTACTTCAGCATTTCTGAGGCAGCCCAAGACTGTCTTAGCAGATTGAAGCTGCTGGCAGGTGGGATCACACACCCTTGAGTCCCAGGGCATGAAGGATATGAATAAAAACAGTATGGGAAGAAACTTACACCATGTGGTCATTTTTCCAAGGAGCATGTCAGATGTGTTTCCTTAAGTCTGACAGGAGAAGCTGCAGCAAAGCTTTTTTATCTTACTGCACTGCACAGAAAGTGTACAATTTAAAGAAAAAAAACCCCAAACCCAAACCTAAGAGGAACATGTTCAGTCACAGTTAAAGAAGCACTACAGAGATTTTAGAACACACTCAAACAAACCACTGGGAAAAAAAAATTAAATATATGTATATAAGGGTGGAACAATAAGGTTCATCTGCCCAATTTCAAATCAGTTTATAAACTAGTTTACGAAACCGCACATTCAAATTTTTCCTGGCCATGCTGGCAAGAAAGTGATTATTGATCCTGGTAAGGTCTGTGTGTGGTTTAAAGGATAACAAGCAATGATTTCAAGGGAATATAGAAGTCAAGACAGAAACAAGACCTGTGTTTATACCCTTAGTATATCCCATATTCTCTAAATAAAGTAACAAAACATACTCGATGTCTCATTGCAAAGTAAATATAAGGTAAGATTAAGAAGCAAGTAACAATAGATTTTATAGCTGCTACAACAAATGATAATTAAAATGTCTTAACATTAATCACTCTGGCATAGCAAAGACTAAAGAATCACATACTTACTCAGAGAAACAATCATTTTCTTTGTCAAATATTCATCCCTGATGTCATCTTTCTGAAGTTTGTTTAAAACATGTTGCCAATCACCATTTTTTGCAGCACAAGTTTTAGTCAAATGTCAGTTGGGTATTTTTTCCACCCATCAATCAACAAAATCCGTTTCCAACATCCATTCTGGCAAACCATCCCAGCACCACTAGAGCATCATAAATGGTTTGCTTTTGGACTAGAAGCCACCTCTATAAAGACAATTTCACAAAAGGAAACTACCATTCGCTGGCACCCTCATATTTCTTTGGACAAAACCCAAAGTTGCTAGACTACTATACCACTTTTAAAATTTTATTAGCATTCACGAAAATAAACAAAAAAACAAATCCATGAGTTTCCTGAAATCCGTGCCTTGAAGCCTGATTATACAAGTAGAGGTCTGACCTCTAACTTTAAAAGGAAGTAGTTTCATGTTTTAAAAATAAAAGGGGGAGGGTAACTCCATAAATACAGAGAAGAGGGGGAAAAGTAGATATGAAAGTTAAATGAGGAAAACTGAGGGTTAGTTTTTGTATGAAAACTTAAGGTAGAGTAAGAAAGAAGCCATGCCTCTGCCTTACCGTGAAGGGCCAGAATTTTGATGTCACACAGATATAAGACTGTACAGAGAGCATAAGACCCAGCTTTTATCTCCTGATTAATTTCCAAATATATCAAAAGTGATTTTTTGGAACTGGCATTTCCCTGTGGAGAACTGTAGCTGATGGTCATGCAGCAGCCCATGCTAGGAATAGGATAGGAAGGAGACGGGTAGGGATTTGGGCACAATGATGATTCATTGAAATCAGAAAATTTTGTGGAAACTTCCATGTTTAAGTGAACCTCTCTTTGGAAAGGTTTTCAGGTCCTAAAATAGAATTTCTGGTCAAAATACAGCAAAACAACAGAACAGACAACAGCACACTGATCAATATATGACTTGGCTGCAAGAGGAGCATGTCCTACCAAAAGCCTGCCAGGTTTCCTGCCAGCTTGGCTGGTGACCTGAAAGGGAACAAAGCTTGCAGTGTCTCCAGGCAGTCCTGCCATCTGGACTGCCTCCACATCATGAATCCTGAGGTCTCTAGGGACTGCAGTTCCAGGAAAGCCCTGCCACAGAGGCATCTTGCAGGTCACTGTCTCAAGAAGTTCCCTGTGCTGGAGGTCCTGGCTCCCAAGACTGCTTGACTCCTGCTAGAGATGACAGTGAGCAAGTGGCCTGGGAGAATCAGGAGACAAGGGCTGAGCCAAGAACCTTAGTCTTGAGTTTTCAGCTTTCTTCAGAAATTGAAAAAAATATTTTATTCCTAAATAATTTTCTCTGTTTTGTGGAGTACTTGCTTCTGAAAGATGTACCTTTTTTAGAAGAATTTCCTGCAAAATAGGAATCCCAATGGATTCTTTTGATTAGATCTGAAACAAGGTAAATATTACGTTAGCCATCTCTATTATAGCACTTCCAGTACCATTGTGAAAAAAATGGGGATGATGACAGACAGCCAAGGACATTTTATTTGCATGAATATTCTGCTCCTCATGCAATGTAACAATAGGAAATTATGCCAAGATCAAGAAAAAGTACATTTTAGAAAACTGTTTGCCAGTCAAGTGCCTAGTTTTCAGCAGAGTTCACTACAGCCTATGAAAGCTACCACCATTCTTTACAGTCAAAGGCTCTTTTCCTGGGAGCAGTTTCTGCAGGACGGCTGCAGAAGGGACAGTTTCCACATTAGTGTGGCTTGGGTTTCTCTTTTTTTTTTTTAAATCTAGTCATAGTTTTTCCTAAAGCATCCCAGGCCCAACTTTTTAGCTTTCATGTTTATTAAGGAAATGAAAAGCTGCAGTAGTCTCTGCTCTTACAAATTCTCTCCAGGCTGCTGATTTTTCCTGCTCTTCCTCACTTCCTGAGCAGGATTATCGGGGTGCGAAAGCCTAGGGCATTCTCTCACACAATATAAAAGTCTGTTCAAACTGGAAGATGACATGCTTATTTTCTGATTTATATCACTTTCAGAGTCAAGTGAAATAACACATTCAAATGAAAATCTGCAAAATTGGAGGTAGGGTTTAATGGAAACCCGGGAGCATGCACATGTCCTGTTTGCAAGCTGCCTGAGGCTTTTTTCCCCCACTGTATCCCACCAGATGCTTACGCTTGCAGTCTGTTTGCATATCCATTAAAGTTTGATTTTTGCCTGGTAATTATTTCCTTATACCTGTGAGCCTCCAACAGTACGTTGTAGGTTACAGAAAGATCCTACTGCTTCCAGTGAAAGAATAGTCATACAGGACAAACACAAAGCAGCAGATGAATGAGACACATATACTTCAGCACTGCAGAAGCTGGTTATTATTAAACAACATTAATTGTATCCATTTTAAACAGGGCCTCAAGAGGTGATCAAAGCCTCGCTCTGTCGGGGACTGTAAGCACCAAGGAGAGAGCAGTCTTTGCCCCAGGGTGCTGTGAGTCTAAGTGTCCAAAGACAGACAGTGGGCTGCACATCCTAATGAAATCAAACAAAAAAAGGCACAATGTCAGCATGACTAAACTGAACATACTAAGCTTCGACCTCAGCAGACCAGCTGCTTACAACTGCTAAGTGTCCAAATCCAATCAACTTTGGGCCTTTGCCTGTTCCTCAAATTTAACCTGCATTTTCCACATTCTTCAGCTAGCAGACAATGCAGCACCAAATGCTAACGACCACACAGCTATGAGAGTTTAGCACACGGGATCCTCCAAGCTGACATGGTCATTCCGCCTTGTTAGCTCATTTTCGCTGCCAGGACCTGCTGCCAACCTGCCAGAAGCCGGCTGTTTCATCCCTGCCACACAGCCAGTTTCCAAACAGCTGTCATGGCAGTGTTCAAAACTCTGCTGCCAGTGAGTTAACTATTCAAGCATTTTTAAAATGTGGGAGGAGTGACTTAAAACTATACATAACATAGACGCACACATACACTTGTGTTTGCGGTGGAATTATCATGCTTCTCAGATGCTTGAAGGAACATTAGGTCAGCAGCTATATCAAGTCATGTCATTTGCTTTGCTGATTTTAATTCTCATGCGGTGATAGATCTTCCTTGTCAGATGCTTTCCATCTTGTATTTTGGTAAATTGCAATGCAATTCTCAATCCACATTAATACTATACCACAGTTAATGACAAATGAGTTAATCATGATGAAATCTTTCCAGAGGTTCCCTTGGGTTACCTGCTTAAGCCGCCATCAGTATTATAGTCATCACACTCAAATTAAGGATCATTATGGCATATATTGAATATTTGCCTTCACAGCAGGTAAGTTCTGTTCAACGCATCTAGGATGCTTAGGAACAGCCTCCTTTGGTTCCCCTCTGCAAAATATCTCAAGCAGGAGAAAATCCAATGGGATTACCTTATGAAAATATTCCTAGTATGCCGTGCTTCATATTTACTTCTAAAGTGCTCTTGAGACTACTACTTATTTCACAGCAGTGTCTAGTAATAATATGTTCACTTAGTACCCAGTGATCATACAACTCTTACTATGCCACTCTTACCAACCCCTAATCCCCTGGCGCAAAAGGCATTACAGCCTGTACAGTAACAACCCCAAAACAAAAGACTGCAAGTGGTTTCTTTTCCCTATCATCACCACCATCCCTGTCCCGACACATCAGATAAATGAATGCTGCAGGAAACGCCAACTCTGTTAATTCCTCTGCCAAGTGTCCTCTGCAAGGTGCTGTAAATTAGAGGTGCACTGAAAATTTTCCCTGAGACTTGGTAAATAATTTCCTTAAGCTCAGTTCCTAGGAGGCAGGTTACATACACAGGTGACTAGCCTCAAGGGCACCTGGGGAACACTATAGTAGCACAGAAATAAACCCTACAATCCTCACTTCTTGGGAAAAAGTCCTCCAATTATCTCAACCATCAGGGGATCACGATGTAACCGTAAACTTCAATTCACTTCACCAAATACTTCTAGCTTCACTTAGTCTAGATTTTTACAAATAAAAAGGTAGAGTGAATTTGTTCCGCTCTTTTTATTCCTTAACAGTGTAAATGCCAAGACTTGGGCTCCTGCGCAGGTGGACCAAGCAGAAAACATGACAGTGACACAAACCAATGGAGGGAAGAATTGGGTTCATACTTAATACCAACCAATTCCAAATTTGATGGCAGAAATACCCAGATGCGTGTAAAAATAATTTCAGGCCTCTCAGGGCTCATATTTTTTGTGAGACTCATCCAAATATTTTCTGCCTGACTACGTATGGGTGCAAGAAGATTGCTAAGGGGGCTTTAGCTGCCCACTACATCTTCAGCTGCCTTGGCACCTGCAGTGTTATCACTGCTGTCCACCCCTCCCCCAGGAGCAAACCTTGCACAGCTCGTGCTCTTCCAGCACCCACTTCAAAAAAAACCCTGAAGCACTTCCCTCGCCCCGTGCCGCATCATTTCCCTCACTGGGAAAGCAGACCCTGGGGACTGACTAACAGTCCTAAAGGTCTGAAAGGTTACTCTGGAGATGAAGTAGAAAAAAAAAAAAATCCACTGTGCTTCAAAGTCCAGGAATATCTTTTAACCCTACTAAATTTTCCTGCAATCATGGACAGCAATTAGCAACAGTGAAGGGCAATGAGTGGAAAAGGTGAGGAAAAAAAATAATAATCAGTGCTTTGTTTTTTTCTCACTATGGGATACTCCCCAAATTAGCAAAATTCTATCCTGACAACACCAAATGTGAAAGGGAAGGCCATACTGAATTAACAGCTTATAAATCAAGTGTTGCAGAAGTACTTGGCAGGAAGAAAACACCTAAGCTAAGCAACCAAGGTAAGAGATTTCTTCTTAAATATAATTTCAGCAGCGAGGTACAACTCTTATCAGAATGGGGCTGTTTGAGCATGGCAAGCTTCAATAGTTCCCCATTCTCTAACAAATGCTCATGCCCTTAAAAACATATTATGGTTTTGTGGGTTTTAAAAATTTTATTTTGTTTTTTTTTTGAAGGCAATGTTGAAGAACTGGTATGAGCCTACTATGAACTTCTCAGCATTCTGAAAGAAATACTGGACTAGAGGTGACCCACTTACTGTGTTCTGGGTGAGTAGGTTTAAACAGAACACGAATATTCCCATTGGGAACCACTTTCCTGGCTTGGCTTGGAAGAGTCTCGTGCCTGGATCTTGTTTAAAAAAAAATACGATATGCCAAAGTCAAAGAGTACTCAAAAGAAAAGAGAATTAAAACGAAACAAAAACAAAGCAAAGAAACCCACCCTGACCCAGGGACTACCCCAGTGACAGTTTCATAGCATTCTACAGTCACTCTGTGGCACATTTCTAACACTTCTCTTTAACAAAGAGAAACTATTTTCTGTTCAATCATGACAAAAGAAGAAAAAGCAGTTTTGGCTTTGAAAACACTGCTGTGAGTTCTAAAGAGTAAGCTTTAGCACAAATAATACTGCTAACGCAATTATACCTGTATTTCTCAAAAAATAACTAAGTCACATTGAACCAGATGAACTGACTCTCTAAGGTAACTGAAATACATAAACCCTCATATTTTCTTTGAGAAATGCCATCACAGAAAGATAAAACAACAGAACAGGAAAAAGAGTTTTGATTTAGGAAAAGACCCCAAATTCCCTCCCTCATTACAAATACTTCTGCAGAAACAGTATTTCTCCGAAGCTCTTCTGATTATATACCCATAAAAATCACATGTACTATATCACTGGTTCACAGTTTCACAAATACCAAGAATACTCTTTTGTGAGCTTAAAAATCTGGTTATATACAAAAATAATCATCTAGATGCAACTTTATTAAATAACAATGACTGAGTGAACATCATAAGCCAAAGTAACAAACCAAGTTTTTTAGCTTGCTAAGGCAAAGAAAAGGGAAGGAAATGTTTTCCAAAGATGTGACAAATGGCTATTTTCTTTGCTATTTCACTAGAAGTACTATTGACACAGAAAGCAAATGCAAAACCTTGAAATATGTCAAACTGCATCTATGTAAGATAACTTTGCATTGTGTAGCATTTTTAAGACAAAATTCCAGCATAAGGCTGTCAAAATAATAGCTCCAAAGGGCCCATTTACATTTTCCTAGCAGCTAATGAATTGCCTTGGAAAATGGCAGCAGGCAAGCTTATGGGAAGCATCTTTAAATTTGTTTTTCCTTTTTCTAAAGTATGAGCCTAAGCACTACATTTAGGAGTGAAACACTCCCTGTTGGCTCCAAGCAAAGATGGAAAGAATCCTAGTATATCTTTGAGAAAAATTCATGACAGTGGTATTCACTTGTCACAAGCAAAGGGAAAATGAAAGGATATAGTCCTTAGCTAAAAAAGATATAAAACGGCAGGAAAATAATACATGGACAGCTTTAACCTGCATATTGTAATATTTACTACAGGTGCTTAAAACTACATGTGACAGAAAAAGTATTTACTATCATTTTTTCTTTGCCAATAGTTGTTCTAAGACAGCAATCCTGGTGGAACTTAACTTCATGCAGTGCCTGGATTACAACTGACCTGCACTCAAAAGCCTCTGTACAATACAATAGCATATCCTAATTAGCTCTAATAAAAGCCTCTTTAAAGGCACAGCTCTTCATAGCCCTCTTTTGACCTTTGGGCAAACAGAAGAGAATATGAACACTTGAAACAAATTAATTACAAGACAAATAATTTACTTTCTATCCCAATAGTATAAACCAGCTTTGTCTTAATTGGGAAAACAGAGGTTGACCTTGTGTAATTAGAAAATGGGGTATAAAGTTCGACTGCTTTTTGGGTGGTGACACATGGTCTGGCTTTCAAAATTACTTAGTCCCAGACATTTTGATAAAATGATTGCAAAACAGTAATAGTGAAACCAAGGTATCATTAAACTGATTAAGCATAGTTGATTAAATGTTTAGCTAGCCAGAAGAACAGGCACATGAATGTTGGCAACACAGAAAAGCTTATGTAAAGTTGATGACCTGGAATATAACCTAGCTCGATGAGCAAGGAAACAGCCTAGCACTTCAACAGGCTCGCTAAAAAGAAAGTTGGAGGGAGCAACTTAAAGGTCCTCCTGCCTGAGAGTTTCCACTTTGTTTTAGCAGTACACAGTGTAACTCACCCCTTGCCCCCCCCGTTAGTTTCTACTGTGCAATTGTCCAAAACTCCAAAGAAAAACTGCTCTGGAGAAGGAACCCAGTGAAGGAACAAGTGTCTTACTGTCTGTGCCTCTGTTCCACAGTTACCATCTACTGTTCCTTTCTTAATCATAGCCAATAGACAAGATTCATATATTAATTAATGACTCATTTATTAAGGTAAATAGAGAGATTACGTCAGAACTGCAGAATATAGGAGCATGTCCAGCCACTTTGGTCTGGGTAAGCAAATCTGCTACATCCTTATTGTGCAATGGAATAAAACTTGAGTGTGCAATAACCCTTCCCCTGAGGAATAAACTCAAGGACATTGCCTACAAGGGAATGACAGTGCATTCTGGCCAGGTCACTAACCTAAACAATTAAGAGAGCAGGACTGTGGGAATGCCACAACACAAGATTATTCTGTCAAGCAAAATATCAACAGTTTGACAAGCCATGCCTCGTTAAACCTCTGTACCCTTCTACCCAAGCCTTCCTCACTGCCAAAGTGTTTGTGCAGATAGCTATGTCCAAAGGTATGTAGGAGCATCCAGGTGAGACAAAGGTAGAGTACTGAGACCAAGATGACTTAATGGCATCTCATAAAACGGTCCCAGTTTTGTAATTATGCATAGCATCATTTTGATTATCTGGTGTCAATGTCTGGGATTCCAAGCCACAGCCACGTTTTATTTTTCCTTTCTCTGCTTTTCACAAAAAAAAACCCAAAAAAACAAACAAACCAATTTTCTAGGGACTGCAGCATCAATTTCTAATGGCACAGGCATCTTTGTCTTCAGCTGTCAAAAAAGATGTAATCAGCTGAGAATTTGTGCTTCACTGCTTCCATTCTGTTATTTAACAATGATAAATACGGATCAACATTTGACTCCACAGTCTGAGACCCTTATTATTGTCATGCTGTTTTCCACCGAACGATTCTGTTGCAAAGAGTAAGAATCTGAAGTGATACAAGTACACCTGAGCTTCCAAACTGCTTCGTGTCTCATCTTAAGCCACATTTCAGTGGGCAGGAATTAAAGTAGTTTATGTATAAAATATTACATTCTTTTACCTCTCCACTGACAATTTTATAGAACATTACTTTTCTTCCAGGCTGATATTTGTCTTATACCCAACAAGCATGTATTTCTGGAGGAAGGACCATACACTTACATCTTTCAGCAAAAGACTTCTCAAAGGAGCTCTCAAAATTAGTATAAGAAGAAAAAATAAAAAAGGACGTTTTTGCACTCCTATACATTTGAATGCATCCTTTAAGGTCAGTCACTCTAGACAGTCTCTTAGGAATTGCCATCTTGGTGCTTTTAAATGAAGTCCTATTTGTTTGAGAGCTCCTCTTTAAAGTAAGTTCAGGATCAGGGGTGTATTTTCCACACTGCTTGCTTTTTCAGAAAACATCGTCTAAAGGTCTAAATCTGTTAATTGCAATTCCTGTTTTGCCCGAGACTAAACCGGATATCTTTGCTTTATTCATCAGGATTCCTTTCCAGAAGTATGCTTTAGCCAGCATCTACCAGCAACGTGCAGCAGAAGCACACACCACACACACAACAACATGACTTCCAGCTAGTTTATATACTCCTAAATTCCCTAATTCTTTCACTCTGTTACAGACTTCCAGCACGAGTACAGGTAAGTGTTTTCACTGTGCCTCAGCTGTCTTTCACAAAATTGAAATAATTACACAAGCCTGTTATGTGTGAGTTATACATGCAGGGGAAGCTCAGAGTGAAGTGCTCAGAGGCAGACAGAGTTGCAGAGATTATTTTAATAATGTTTCTGAGAAAGTTCTAGTGAAGAATAACTTCACTAGATAGATGGATGGATAATTTTCATCAAAAATCTGCATTTTGAACAACCCACATAAGACAAAGTGTGCCTTATGGAACGAGAAGAGAAGCATCATTATCCCCTACCCTCTTGTAATTGTCCTTGCCTTTTTTGGGGACGTGCAGGTATGTCACTGTCACTGCACTGAGCTATTTAGCCCCTCATCTGGCTAAATATCTACTCTTCCCCTTGTTATTTACCTAGTCTTCAGCTATTTTCATAGCATTTCCCAAGCCTTATATGGTCTCTCTACTGGTTAGTACCTAATGGATTCCTCTTCAGAGCACTTGGTCAGTCTCCCTTTGAACTCACGTAATGCAAAGATGGAAAGGATATATACTCCCTTTACCTTCCCTACCCGCCCCAAAGTGATTCCAAATGCATTGTACTAGCACACGTCCTGTCTCAGCAGACTGTTCAGAGCTCTTCCATGTAATAGCCAACATGTTATGGTCCTGTCCGTAGTTCTCTAGAGATAAAAATAAAGCCACAAGTACCCAGTCTTGGTCCCAAAAGCTCCTCAATAAAAGACAATAACGCTGTAGTTAAAACCATGGTAGGTCATTAGAAACACACCACCACTACTAAGAAAGAAAATCTGGCATACTATTAAAGTAAAATGGACAACCAACAGAAAAAATGCCCACAGCATTAAACACTGGGAACAAACACATATAGACAAATGACAGATCGCTTGTGAAGCCGATTGCAGTATTATTTATAATTACTATGTCACACCATTCTTTAAATGATCTTCCTAATGCTGCTTGCTGCTTGCCGCTGCATTTATAACAAACTTTTTTAAAGGTCAAATTGTACCAGAAAACTTTCTCAGTATTAATGGAAGTTTGTGTATGTGTTAAATGCTTCACATATGCCTCTGACCTACCAGAAGGAAGGTACCAATTAAGAGCAATCCACCACATGAGTTACCACTGATAATGTTGTTTTTACTATATATATATTTAAACTCAGTTAACCTAAGGCAAATGATCCTGGATCCAGCAGGGTCTGTATCTCAGTCTGTCCGTATGGTTAACTTTTCAACCTGTTTTCTTATCCAGCTCTGTTTTTATGTCTTAAACTTCTTACTGAAATTCAAGAAGTCTTAAGAAAGGCATTTCCATGGAAAACTGCTTTCTTTATGTTGTCAATTTGATATATGAGTTCTCTTTCTAGTGTGAGAACGACACAAATACACTCTCTGAGCCATCATACTGTATCTTGAGCTCTTCCTTGGAAATGGGACTCCAGAAAAATATGTAAGTCTGGTTTGTATCTCATAATTGAACTAATTTAATGGAAATATAAAGAAAAATAAGCCATTTTATTCAGTCAAACAGAATTCAGGAAGCAAAACCTAGGAAGAGAAAAAAAAAGTCTATCAAGTATAATAATGCATAATAAAATAACTTATTAAAGCTGCCCAAGTAAGAACTCTTTTTAACATGTCAGCTAAGGTGAAGAATCTCAGAGATCTGAAAACCACTAAAACCACCTTATAGGAGAGTTGTAATACAATGTGAAGCAGCTATGGCTGATGAGCGCATGAGGGAAATGTAGGGGAAAAACATTTTTCTGTTTTAAAAAAAAAGTAGCTTTGCAAATATTAAAAAGCCTCTAGATCACAAGTGAATTTGAAATTAGGAATCATGAAAATTAATAAGAGTAGGACATACAGAAATAAAATGAAGAAACAGCAAAAATATACAGGGTTCACAACACAAGACTGCAGAAAATGCTAAAAGGAGCATAGGAACAAAAAATGGTTGGGGTTGGGTTTTACTTTCAATTTACAGTACACTGCATGTTTTGTTTTGTTTTGTTTAAAAAAAAAAAGGACAAAGGACAAAGGAAAAAACCCCTACCCAAATCCTGAATATCTTTTTCTGATATATCCCTAATGTATTTGAGTTGCTGATGAGCTGCTTTATACCTGTCTGGCCTTACCAAGACACAGCTGCCCATTACTACAGTGTCATAGGGTAACAGCCCATCGCCATGGTGCACCCTTGAGAGAAATACATGACAGGGAAATAAGATATGTGATACCTGCATCACCTTGTCCAATTTCTGTTGGATAACGAGCTTTATATAATTTCAGATTACATCTTCAAACTATTTTTTGCTCCCACAATTCCAGTTTGACAGCCATTTCAGAGTGGCTCTATGAATACTCACTTTTTATGGTTAGAAATGGAGCCACTTAGAAATTCTCTGGCAAAGCAAGAGTCACATTGGAAACAATCATCAGCTAAATCCAATCTGATTTAACAAACGACCTCAGATTTAGCTTTCAAAGAACTGAAGTGAAACTTTACCTGACTTCTCAGTAGGTGGCTAAAAGCCTGGAGTACCAATATCTCTGAAGTTCAGGTAGCTAGCCACGAGCAGGGAGTTTGGACACCCCAGCTACACATCCTGTACCAGTGCCATGGATCCTGAAGCTTTTAATTATCTTGACTGTGGTGTCCAGAGGCTTGACAGCTCTGGGAGCCCCACAGGTGGAGAGGAACCTGTTCTGGCTGCACAGTCTGAGCCACTTGAGGCTCCATTAACCAGGCAAACAGGTTTCACAGGCATTGGTGCCATTCTCAGTGTAGGATTAAATGCTGCGACAGAGCAGTCCTGCCAAGGTGGCTCATACTGGAAGGGGAATGTCCTGCTTTGCCTCATTTACCCCTGCTTTTCACACTCCCTGTTCCCTATCCCAGTAAAGTAACATCACCTCTCCTCTTGCACCAGCTCAGATCCTTACTGACCTCTCACTGATTTGACACGTTATCTGCTATCCTTATACCACAGAAAGCTGTTGTGGTTTTGTCTTGAGGGCAGGGGTCTAGGACCCGGTCAGTTCGGTGAGTTGAACTGACTCAGTAAGCAACCTCCCACATCCAGTCAAGCAGATGTCAGGACTCAACAGGGAAACACTCTGGTCAGCAACAACACAAAGCTTCTGTCCTCCTTTGCACACAGCAGTCCCCTCCTGCCCGTTCAGGTTAACTATGTTCTCTGCTACAGGATCTGCCCTCTGCCTGTCTTCTGGACTTTCTTCTCCCTACTTCCAGGGCAGGACTTCATCCAGGCTTTTTAAAATGAGTTGTTAGAAGCTACCATTTGTGTTTCATTTTCCCACAGAACTGCTCTTCTAAAGGACCCATATCATTTCTGACATACATGCTGGTTTCTGAGTGGAGAGTCTCTGCTTAGGGCCCCACCATGCTCCTTGGCTTGGAAGTGGGGCACAGAGCAGAGCCCCTCCAGGGATGCTTTTATCCTGAGCAGTGGCTATGGGAAAAAAGATTGCAACCACATGGAATCTCAGTAGGGTATGTGCTTTCAAAATAAACCAAACCTCTGCATACCAGCATTTCCAAAGTAGAACCGAGGTGACAAAAATGTGTATTTATTTTGTATAGTCTGTCTAGAATACAATCAGTTTTTCGCAAAATTAGAGTTTTTTTCACAGGCTGACAATATCAGCTTTCAACGACCTCAGTCTGGAAATCTTTAATTTCAGGCCTTTATATGTTAATAGTAATTGCCATCTATTTGTTCTCATGTCAGCTTTATGCCTCATTTTAAAGACTCCTTCTGCCTTCTTTATTAGCTTTGCACAGCAAGGTGCTGGCAGCAGGGTAGGCTGCCAGGGTGGCACCATGGTCTGTTTTGCCCATGATTGTAATTGGTAAGTGATCTCCCTGTCCTTATCTGGATGCACAAGATTTTTGTCTCATTTTCTCATTTTCTCCCTCTTCTGTTGAAAAAGGCAAGAGAAAGAGCAGCTGGGTGGGCAACTGGCAGCCATACAAGGTCAACTCACCACACCTTCATTGTGTTCTTTCCCAGAAATCTATTTTTTAAGGAGATATTAAAGAATTGCAATGCCAAGAAAGACCTACAGCATCACCGAAATGATTATTTCCTCCCCCTTCCCAGCAAAACTTTACCAATTTCAAGATTCTTTTGATGAAAAAATAGTAACTTTATAATGGAAAGCAGATATTTTACAGTTCTAGTAGTAGGAGTAGTACCAGTAGTAGTACTACTACATCTACTAACAATAATACATTTCTAACAAAAAAGAAGTGTTGGTTGGAAGTTATTAATCAGGAACAACACCACAATGAGAATTGTTTTTAACTATCAAATATCAAAACTGTCCTAGCTACTTTTCTATACTATGAAGTACAATTTACTTTTGCAGAATCCACAAGGTGGCCACAGTTGCTTGGGAAACCTGGTTTCTAATGCATACTTATAAAAAATCTAATGCATAAGCAACCTAACATGAATAATACACCTAATGCAATTTGCTAGTTCATTTTGCAATAGACCCACACAAACATATCAAATCCAAGACTACTATATTTCTCCATAAGCCCACTCTTAGATTTGCCCAGACTTAGCTATATAAACAGATTCAAAAGCCATAACTCACTTTGTTTGCTAGAGTAATTGCGTTCAGCTTCTGCCATCCACTGATTGAGAACCTCAAAGGCCTTCTTGGGGAGACTGTGTGGGCATAATCACAGACTGCAGCTTTACTCATACCTGTTTAGGCTCTTGTACCTAAGTCATTATACTTTATGCTAATATTTTAACTTAATATTCTGTACTTCCATTTAAGTCATTCTGTTAAAATTGTGGGGTTTATTAGTACATACTCCACAAATCCAGAATATGTTCACACCTTGTATACTCTATGCGGTTTGGGTCACTTCAACCACAAAACATAGCATTACTACAGATGGTAAAGAAAAGGTATGTAAAGTCCAAGCTCAATGCAACTTCAATAGTAACAATAAAATAGGATAAGATGCTTATTTTGAGAAAGATACAGTGGATATGGTAATAGTAGTAAATAGGAAAATTTATTGTGTATCATAATATATAAAAAGAAGAAAAGAGTGACCTTAAGTATCAGCAGGAATTTCACAGTAAAACTGCATTGTTTTCATGGCACATCATTAAATTTTGGTACTTCTTGACAGATTGATTTTATGCATGCTAAAAGTAAATAGAATTAAAGAAATAAGTCTATGAATTTTAGGTATCTAGGTACTATGACCTGGATGGAGCCCTAGAAAAGAAAAAATAATCACTGTACACATGCCCTGGTTTTATATTCCCTTCCTAAGCATCAGCTTCATACCACTGCTGGAGATAGGAGCAGTGCTTAGAAAGTCTTATTCTGTATTCCACACGGCAGTTCTTCCACACATGTGGACACACACAAAAACTCTGTTGGATATGTATATTAAAATTTCCTGACAAAAATTAAGTATTTTCAAAATTGGTGCTTTCTTTTCAGAAAAGTTACATGTATGTGTAAAATACCATGAGTAAGCACAGGCCAATAAAAAACTAGGAAACCTACAGTGCACCTGAAAAATTGAACAACATGAAACTATGCAGCTATTCAATATAATCTCATAACCTTTTCAATTCCAAAATAACTTGATACAACAACATTCATATCAAAAAGATATAATGAATCCTTGGAACTGTTACCAACTGAAACTTTCATCTCAATAAAGATGATAAACTCAAGGACTATATGATTTGCAATTTAAGTGCCATGCTGAGCTCCTACTTTAAAAACATATGTATATTGCATTTTTCAGAATTGAAAGATTTTTGCAGGGTGAGGTACTCTGAATCATTTGAGTCACAGTGACAATTTTCTCCAGTAAATCTATGTCACATTTAACCATGTTTTCCTCCAAATATCAGTTATTTCTGCAAGACAGAAACTAGAAATTCAGATGAACCACATAAAAAAAAAAAAAAAAAGAATGAAAGAGATCTCATTTAAGAAATTTCCATTTTGATATAACTGAAGCAAGGAGTTCAGAGGTTTGAAACAGAATAACAGGCAAGTCAGATCACTTGACCTACATGGAATTTTATACTGTAATTCTAGTAATTCTATGAATTTAAGGCTCCTGCTTGATGAAGAAATTAGATTCATCTTCTTATGACAAGGATTATGCTATGCTAAATTACAGTGCAAGGATGTGGCCACCTTGCAAGCACCGAAACCTATGATCAACAAATTTCATATCAATTTCTGGAAGTGCAGGAAGAGGCCTAAAACAAAACAAAAAAATAATTCACAAAACCTTCACTGTCCCTCCCCCAGTAATAGCGCTGCAGCTGCATGCTGTTTCTAACTTAAAGTCACTAAGTTAATAAGAGATGAAGAACAATAAACACACAGATTTTGAAAAATTCCTTTCCTTTTCAGCCTACATCATTTATGCTAAATACGTTTATACAGGTCCTCCTTCAGAAAGGCAGAGGATAGACAAAGGAAAGATAACTCTTTGTCTGTAACTAATATTTACAAAACAGTATTGGCTGCTTTTGCGATTTCATGTTAGGCAGAAAACAGGTGATAAATATTTAAATTCCAATCCTAACACACACCAAGTATTCTCCCGAACTTTATACGAAATTGCATAGCTCATCTGAAGGCTCTGCGGCGAGGTAGTTATGACTTCCATTACTTGCGTAGCACAAGAGATGCACACAGCTGTCTAAAAGAATTTAGCCATTCTTTGTCGACACAAAGTAAATAAAACAAGTTAATAGGTGGTTGGTTAATAGGTGGTTGGGAAACAGCGAGATACTATATGATCAGTATAGTATGACAATCTGCTCATAGAAAACATGGAATTTATTCTGCTGGTACCCTTGCTGGACAGTGTGAGCATTCCCCCCCCCCCCCCCCCCCCCCCCCAGCTTCCACTGATGCTTTCCCAGATTCAAGGGGCTGCTGCTCTCCCAGATGTTCATTGTTACACCCTCTGGTCGTTGCCCCTCATTCCAAGTCTGTCAGAGTGAAGCAGTTCTATAAAGATTTTGAGGAAAAGTCACAAAACTGGTCTAGATCACCTTGACAGACTTCAGCAAACTGGCTACGTGCCTGTCGGCTGGCACTTTGGCAGCGAGCACTGGCTGGTGCAGCTGGGAAAGCAATGTCCCAAACTGTATGAACGGCAGGAGCGCATGCAGTCATTTCCCTATTCTGAAGGATAAAATCCACCTCCAGGACACACAGCAAAGAGATTTTACGCAGGTGAAAGGCAAAAGGAGGAACAATGGCACAGAGCTTCAGCAAAGTGCACATATGCAGGGAACACCACCAGCTGCATGCAGCCTGGGCAAGCTGGGGCAGGGGGGACCGAGACCCAGAGACAGAGGCTGCCAAGCGTCCAGCACTTCCTTTGGCCAGCAGCTTGACCCCGACCTTGGAAAACTTGCTTTGTGGTAAAGTTCATTTAGCATGAAGGGGCAAAGTCAGGAGAAAAACACAGCCATAAGCCCTAAGTCAGTCTTGGTCCACAGCTTTTCCCTACAGTCTCATAAAAAAACATCCTCCCCTTTGAAGCACACGGGACACTAGGACCTCCTCCTTCTCCCCGCTGAGATACATGCATAGTGGTGATATCGGAATATAACTGGAAGTCGACGGTGGTGAAAACTACTCATGCTATACTGAAATGAGCTTTATTTCCCCCTCAGTTACATTTATGTAGTCCTTACTGAAAACAGCAGCTTACTAGTTTTACACATCTCTCCTTTTCACAGTTTCCCATGAGAACTGCAGTCGCAGACCACTGCTATGTACTAACTACGCCCTGCTGTTTGGCACGGCAACCGCAATGTTCAAAAGTAGCCTTTTCTTAAGTGACAATCTGGTTTAGTTTTCAGCTCTTTCTTCGCATGAGCATTGCATGCTTTCAGTTTTGTTCTTACATAATTCATGGCTTTCCTCCTGTACTTTCTTTTATTTTAAACAAGTTAAACAGAAACCAACACAGATACAGAAAGAAGCATGATTTTAAAATGGTCCTTTTCAAATCACAAATGGGGATTCTGTCTGTCTACAGCAGCAAAGTAATAATTTATTCATGAATATTTAAAGACAAGGGAAAGTTAGAAAACAATCATATTATACAAATCTTCACCAAAGCAAGCAGAGACCCTTACATCTCATTAGTCTTTCTGTAATGAGATATCAATGCAGTAAGTGAATGGCATCAGCATCAAAATTAGCTCTGTTTTCACATGGTTTAAAGCAGGTAGGTAAAGTTATAATCTCATTGTTCAGTGGATACTAGAGATTATATTCTTTTACTGTGTATGCAACCCAGGTGGATGGTTAATATCTTGAAACAGGTCCCAAAAGAGCAAGCAAAATGAAATTGTGAGGAACAGAATTACAGTTCTGTGTCCCACAAGTAAAATTGGTATTTATTTAGGTTTTTAAAGGTATATTTATTGTCTTACATAGAAATTCAGAAGTAAAAATGAGATCTCACTAGACTCAAATGATCACATTGGGAAAATATCCAGATATTGCATACAACTATGATGTCATAATGGAACTTACTCTGTGTGTGCAAGAAGAACATAAAAGGGAGGCAGTAATAAAGAAATTTCCTTAGTGATACAAAGAAAATGGCTTCTTTTTAAGTGAATGAAGAGGAGGTTGGTTCTTTACTCCACATTTTATGCTGTACAGAAGCTCACAAACATGGATGGGGAAAGATGATCCCCAGTTTGTGATGACTCAGATCCCTGGGTTCTTCACATCACCCAACAAGCTTTGTCTCCCATACAGATAAGCTTTATTGACACCAGATTTCAAATTCATTGAACCACATTATGTTATACAGTAGATACCCACCGCTATCATCTTCACCCTAAAGGCTCAGTCTCTTGGATGGCCTGAGACCAAAACAAAAAGCAACCTTAGTATGAATATCCTAAGATGGTTGCAGAAGTCTCTGTGAACCAGAGAGGGTAGGTGCTGGCCTGAGACATTTCTAACAGCTTATTGTAATGAAGGCATATACTTCAGCCATCCATACTCAGTCATATTTCTGGAGATACATCTTCCACATGAAGGAATACACCATGAATGCAAATGCTGCAAAACTCCTTTTTTTCCTCCCACCCAAAACAACTGTGTATTTAGTTTCAGACAATTGTCCTACATTTATGAAATATTTTTATCAATAATAGGATGCCAATAACACTGATTCAACCAAGCAAATGACTGTCATATCATGTAGGGCAAAGAACCCTAGCATATTCTGGCATTAACATGTGATCAAAATTGTTAAATAAAGTTAAATAAAGTACTATAACCTGATGCCTGTCACCCAGTTAACTGTATGTGCAAGGTGTTACCCTTTCACACTGACTTCCACTGCATTTTGATTTGCTTTTAGAGAGCCTACAATCACATACAGTTATTTTGGCTGATGGTGTCTTTTTATACTACAGCAATTCAATCTTTTCAGACTACACACTCCCTTAACTTCTAGAAGATAAATACATTTTTCTTTGTCTAACTTGCTCCCTGTGAACTTGCTCTGGAATGGAAGGTTTGATATTATGTAGTTATGTAGGCTACAGCTGTGAATCTAAGGTGAGTTTCTTCAGTGTCTGCAATACGGTATATTTCCAAGCAAAAGCACAATGTTGCACTACAAAAGGTAATGGCTATTTTGGCCAAGAGTGGTATCAGTTGCTCATGATTTGGTTGTGTGAATCAGTAAAGAGTGTGAGTCAAACTGAAAGGTTTTAGGTTGAGATTCCCTAAGGATAAGTGGAATGTCAAATGCGCATGATGCCTGTGAAAGCTTCCCAAATGCCTGTAATGAATGTTAGCCCTCTACAGCAATTAGGAAGTTCTGAATTTACAAAGTCTCTTCATCATCTTCATCAACCACTGAAGCAGGTTAGCAGCACAGGAAGCACCTAGACTTGGGCTTGGCATCTTCCTAGGCAGCCAAAAGGAGATCGCTTTGTCTTACAATATTCTCTCAGCGGCATTTACATTTCAAGCCTTTTCTTTTCATCCAAATAAGTTTATCAGAAAACTCTTGTGATCACTGTGAGCTAACGTAAAAAAAAAAAAAAATAAAATAATAATAATAAAAAAACAACTCAAAATGGTTCAGACCTCTAAAGTGCCTAGCACAACATTTTGTCTCTGTCCCTGACAACTGGAGGAGCTACTCAGGGAGAGAGCATGAGCCAATGCTTCCTGCCTCCCCTTCTCCCACCTGCTTCAGTTTATTCCCTGAATAATTCCCTGCACTGACCATCACAGAACCAGGGATGCTAGAGTGTGCTTTTGTCTATTCCCTTTAGTATCTAATGGGCCTATTGCCCGTGAATTTCTCTGTTGTTTGTTTTTTGGTTTTGGTTTTGTTTTTTTTTTTGATAGTATCTCCATTCACAAGCTTTTATAGCAAAAAAATCCAAATTTGTAACTCTGTTAGAAAGTTTTAATCCAACCTTCTCCTGAGTTCAAATGTCACACAGTTCCAGTACTACAAGATTTGGTGAACAACAGCTTTGCCCTTATGATGTTAAAATTTTACTCATCCAGTAGTCTTCTGCTCAAAATGAGTAATCCCTGTGATGCTCGTCCTCAAAGACAGCTGCTTCCCCTTCATAAATTCAGCAGCTCCTCTCTGTTCCTCTGCTATTCTTACTGGGGTGTGGAAAAAGGATCTGCACACAGCTTTCAAGATTTGGGCACACCAAAGTTGTACACCACAGCAAAATACAAAGCAGATATTCTCTGTCTTGTTCTCAGTATCCTTCCTGATGATGACCCCCTTTTTTTTTTCTTTTTTTTTTTTTTTTTCTGATGCTGCTACACACTAAGCTGATGATATCCAGGAACTGCTGATGATAGGGCATGGCGTAGCGGTGGACTTCACAGTGCTAGGTTAACAGTTAGATTCAATGATCTGAAAGTTCTTTTCCAACCTAAATAGTTCTATGATTCTGTGACTCCAAGACCTGTACTAACGCAGCCATGTCAAAATTCATGTTGAACTCTCCCAGGGTGACATGCATAACAGATAGTTTGTGTCTGTAGTAGTATGAAAATGGAATTGCAGTCTCTTTGGCTCCAGTTTCCCTCATCAGATGAACAAATTCAAATGAAAATAAGACACCTGATGCATTAATGTTATCATGGAAGTTGCTGCAGTGCCACCTGCTTTTGTGTCCTGCCTAAAATTAGAAAGTTGCACCATACAAAAATTACAAAAAGATAAAACAAAATACTTCAGGACTGGCAGGTCTTGATGATGTAGGCTTAAGAATCTATGATAGACCTTTCATTAACTGGCATCAGCTTTCTGCACATTTTCATTTTTGAATTACTGAATTTTGAATTACTGAGCACAACTCATATAGTAATATATCACATAGTATATATTTTACTAATTTTAAAGCTACCATCTATAGAGATTTAGGATATAATACTATTTCAAATTTCAATATAGCAAAATCTTTTCAGTGTTTTATTTTGAAAATGAAATGAATAAAACTTAAGCAGTTATGTTTAAAAGATCTGTCTTCTGATTGTCTGTCAGGCTGACTGAGTATACTCACATTGGACCATTATAAAATCCCAATAACGTGGTATTCTCCCTTCCTTACACACTATTTAGTGTTACCTCCTTGCTTGCTGTTAGTCTTTTTTCATTATTTTGAACAGAATCTCAACAAAGCCTAATTCCTTTTATTAAATTAAAAAAAAAATATCATGTTTTTGAAAGGTCACTGTTTATAGCACAAAGAAAACTTTTGTCAATCCAAGCACTTAATAGCAAACTGAACCCATCTAAAAAATCTGATTCAAGGTATTTATATAGCATGTATTACCAAAGCATCAAACTATTTAACTTTTTCCAGAATAGTGCTGAATTTTATTACAAGGTGAGTCAGATCATTGTTCCAGCAATTATTGGAGGATTAGCTACCTCCTTCTTGAGGCTCACCAAAAAGTACTATGAGGTTGGAAAAGCCATCCAACAGCTAAGCTGAATTATGAAAGTTGGTCTGTGTAAGAAGGTTAAGATGCTAAGGTGCATTGGCTACAGGAAGAAAGCTGACAATGAGGAGCAGGAGTGAATTCTAAGTTGAAAAGAACAGAATAGAAACCTCTAGATAGTACAGATGGGTCTTCAGCAGGAGAACCAAGGTTAGGAGAAAGTATTGACTGGTTTTGCACAGCCATGTGAAAGAAAGCTGAAGCCCTGAGAGAGTCTGGGCATGGTGCCATGCCTTCTTTTCTCAGAGGGCAGGCTGCCAGCCTATACTTCTAAGTCACAACAGATTTCTCATGACAGCATCTCTGTGAAAGAGGAATATTAATCCTCTCATTTTAAGAAGGCACAAGCTTACTGTCCTCAGGGTTAGAGGAAAGGCTGTAGGGAAATGTGATTAGGATCTTAAATTTTACTAAGTTCTGATGGAAGTTTCCTATTTGAACTAGGTCTCCCAGGACATAAGATCTGGAGGGGTTCACAGGGAGCATTTTTTAGTGGAGGGAGATGGAAGATGGAGGAAGAAGTCTCCTGAATGTTTTGCCATTCAATCTTGAGAGAGGAAAATTGGCATTGAATTGTCTATTTTGAAATAAAAATAAAAAGATTGTGTTCTACTACAGTATTTCAGCTTCAGAACTAGATTGCCCATCTTCTTTATAAATACCTATCCTTTGATTTTTCACAGTATCTACAGATAGTTTGTGCAGAAAAAATAAACTCAACGTCCTAAGAAAATAAAAGGACAAGGGATAAGTAAAAAATGCACATATAAAAAGAATGTTTTACAGAAGAAACTAGTATTATTCTTCAGCAGCAGCAATGACAAAAAGTTATCTTACAAAGTAACTTTATCTCTCTCATACATACAGATCAACATAAAGTACTAATGAATAAACTCAGTAGGTACTTGATCTCTGCAGCTGCCCTGATGTGCTATTGCCCCTTCCTCAGAGAGGCATTTCCCCCTCAGATGCACTGACCAATTTACATGGTAGCTGATTCAGCTGTCCCAATTTCTGAACTACACTCTGAATATCTTCCACAATAGACAGAAGTAACTTTTTTGCTTTATCTATAGCTAAAATAATCAGGACCAAGGGTCACAGAATCACAGAATTATGGAACAGTTTGTGTTGGAAGGGACCTTTAAAAACCATCTAAAGCAAACCCCTTGCCATGGGCAGGGGCATCTTTCACTAGGTCATGTTGCTCAAAGCCCCATCCAGCCTGGCCTTGAACAGGTCTAGGGATAGGATGTCCACAACTTCTCTGAGCAATCTGTTCCAGGATCTCACCACTGTCATCATAACAAATGCCCTTCTTCTATCCAAACCAAAACTATCCTGTTTCAGTTTGAAACCATTGCCCCTTGTCCTGTCACTACAGGCCTTGGTAAATAGTCTCTCTCCATCTGGCTTATAAGCCCCCTTTATATATTGAAAGGCCACAATAAAGTCTACTGGAGCCTTCTCTTCTCCAGGCTAAACAATCCCAACTCTCTCAGCATTTCTTCATAGGAGAGGTGTTCCATCCCTCTGATCATTTTTGTGGCCTTCCTCTAGACCCACTCAAATGTGTTCATGTCTGCCTTGTACTGGGGACCCCACAGCTGGATGCAGTGCTCCGAGAGGGGTCTCACAAGAGAGGAGTAGAGGGGGAGAATCACCTCCCTCAGTGTGCTGGCCATACTTCTTTTGATGCAGCCCAGGATAAAACAGGCTATCTGGGCTGCAAGTGCACATTGCTGGCTCATGTCCAAAATGGTAGGAAGAATGCATAGAATTTGGAAAAGTTTGTGCAGTTTTAGAAACAGCAGCAACAAAAAAATTCCATAAATACTTCTCTATGAAATGATTGTGTGTTTTCATATCCTATTTAGGTGTGCAAGGAAGGGACTATATTGCCCAGCTGCGTCTGAAAGTATTACAGCATACTCAGAATTAAAATGCTCAAAGCAGCCACAACATTCTGTCCCTGCAGTCAAGTGCATATGACAATGAACATCTATGGACATCTCAGGTAACCTAAGGTTTAATTGCAATATTAGATGCTACAGTGAAACAGTCAATAGAAGAAGTTTACTGTAAAGCTTTATCTTCCAGAGATTTACAGCTCACTTAAAAGATATTTAATTGGATAAGACTTCATGCATAAGTTGTAAGCTCAGAAGTTATAGTAGACAGAAAGCAACCAGAAGTTCCTTTGTTAGAGGGAAATAACCCTAGCAATTCTGCTCAATATCACAAAGAAAACTACCTAGTCAAAATAAAAAGAAATTCTGACTTACTCATTAGTACATGCCTCTGAGAAGTATATACATATTCTGTGGTGACAGCAACTTCTCACCAATGACCTACACTACAAGCAATTCTATTGAATAGAATACATTTCAGCTGACACAGCTGTGTTCACAGCCTGGTGTGTGTAATGTTTGTAAATATTAAGGCCTATATATGACACTCTGACTCTCTTAGAAAAACTTTGTCCACATACAAACACTTAATTTGCATGTAAGTCTTTGAGTCCTGTGTGATTTTTACTAGAGGGTGCAAGAGATTCAGCCAAGCAATTATGCAAAACACGGCAGGGTTTTAAGAGTAACAACAATATCTCACAGCGCTTTACAAACAAGAAGTGAACTCTGTTATAGTTAATGGAAATAATAAAGGGAAAATGTAATCAGCAGGTACTCAAAGCAGTTGAAGTTCACACAGGATTAGAGTCAAGAGTCCTGATTTGGCAAAAGCATGTCCTGCAATTCTTCTAATGCCAAGTAATCCAGGTCACACCTACCCCACCATTCACTGAAACACAGAATCCTGTAATGTTCAGTTCAGTGAAGAGTCAGGAAAGCTGCAAAATCAGGTCATACACTAGCTTGCTTCTGCTCTGCTGAAGCACTCTCTAGGACCTTTCCACCCAGATCTTGGTGCACGCTTGGGAAAGGTGTTGTGGCATCTACTCTCACCAGCCTTGAAAGGAAACTGACTTTCCCACAGATAACCAGGAGCTGACTGTTTATGTAAAGTGGAAAAGTTAAAACCTCAGCTTCACTGCTAACTATAGGCATTGTAAATGCATAAGAAAATACCCCAAAAGGAGAAAAGTTGGTTTAATGTTTGTAGTTTTTTTAAATCAAAGAATCAAAGTTATTGTAACACTGAACATAGGGACCAATTCATTTATCTCCTGCTTTTTGATCCATTGGAGTCCATCCCCCTTCATGTTTGCCATACACAATGTTCCCTCCATAGGAAAACAAAAAAAAAATATCTGGTGCGTACTACAAATGTAGGTACTCAAAGGTCAGAAAATCGGTGCCCCTTTGGGAACTTATGCATTTGAGTCATTACTAATACAGATAAATTCACAAACTATCAGCAGGTGAGCTGACAATCTTCAGGTCACCTGATTCTTAAAAGACAAGACCAGAAACTAGGAGCAAATATCTCCTGTGTCCCCTCTGGTCTCAACAGGTAGGGAACCAGGACTGCAGAATGCATCATGGAGCATCAGGGACTGTAGGAAGAACCACCAAGTAGTGTCACAACTGTGATTCAGTCACAAGAGCAGTGATTCTGTGCTTTGACTCTCTTTAAACTGCCAGGGAGGAGCAAATTCATTGTTATATCTGTGCTTTCATCTCCACCACCTAATCTATCATGGGCCACTCTTCTGCTTTATTCATTTTACAGCAGTACAGTACAAAAAGACAGTATTTGACTAATAGATTTGTGGCACATATTGGCACGAAAGCTTTCGGAATACAGTTATATCAATTAATTAAATCAACTGCCGATGTGATCCATTGAGAAACAAGCATTAACTGCAGGCAACACAGCTTGTCTGAAAAACTTATGAAAATATAGCCTTAACCAAACAGATGCATGGAAGAATGATGGAGGAAACCAGCTGTCTCAAACTGGACTGAAGCTAGACCATAGAAACCAGTGGCAATTGTGCAGGAAAGAGCGGCGGCCGGCACCTAGGGCTGCAACGAGTGATTTACCAAATGGATAGCTTATGTTCCTGAAACATACAGAGGCTGCCAAGGCAACTTCTATGCTTAAGGAAGAGCCATATGTCCCAAAAGGGCTGTGAAGAGACTGTCACTAACCCCAAAGAAGATACAAAGGGCATTAGTGACTAAAGACTCTCCCAGAACTGCTCAATGGATACCAGAAAATGCATTCCCCAGGTAAAGCCAAAAAGCTTCTCAGACAACTACCTTTGTGCCCCTTGCCCACACCAGAAAGCTCTGACCAGATCACGAGTGACTAGGCAGATCCAAGAAAAAGAATGATGGAGACTGTGACACAGGTGCAGTTCTTATCCATGGTTCCAGCTGCCTGCCTCATCCTGCACTTAGGAGTAAATTGAAAATTGCCTTCACCTAAGTGTCTTCTTTAATCCCAAAATCTGCTCTTGAGACTTTATAACACCAACAAGTTAGCTGAGATGCTCATATAAGATAATATGTATTAAAATATTCCTAAAGAGATTAATTCACATTCCTAAGAAAGGAGGAAGTGAAACCAAAGAACAAGGATAATTTACTTCAGAAACTCAAGCAGCAGCAAGTCAGTGTCTCATCGGAAACTAATTCAAAGGATATTGGCACATCTGAGCACTGGCAGTTACTGTAGGAAACTATGTATCAAATGCACAGAAGCAGTATACCAGACTGGAAAAAAAAAAAACAACAAAAAAGACAAAAAAGGGAGAGAAACAAAAGTCTGAGAATTTAATAAGAAACTGCTGACCCAAAACTGAAGAAGAAATATGAAAAAAACGCCCACGTGATGACATGGTAACTCAGCATAAATACAAAGTGACAGCACACTGTTACAATTCTAGAAATCAACAGGCTGAAATCAAAGGTTGAGATGGTACTCCTAAGAAAAAAATCTCATGGTCAGACTCTGTCTTTGCCTCCCTTCTTTGTATACCAAAAAATAAAATGGAAAATACATGGACTAAATGTATAAGAAACAATGACTTGTATATAAGAAAGGACTTCTAGCAAATGTGATGTTGCCCTATGACATAGAATAAAGTGTTTTGGTATTACACAAGTCTACATATCCAGCGAGGTCACAACTTTTTGAAAATATTTTGGCTTCTACAGCCATATTATTCAGTGGAATTAGCTCTATAACACTCTGCCTGTACTGAATGTGCTTGCACCTTTTATCATTCCTGGACTGAGGGAAGCCATGGATGCTGCGGCAGCGTCTGGCTCTCCCTGCTGCTCCCAGGGCCCTCTTGCTGGCACATGGGATTGTGTGGAGAAAGATGAGACCATCCTCAAACACAGCGTGGATAAGAAAAGAGACCAAGACAAGACTAAATCAGTACTGCATTCTGTATAAAACAAAGTAAATAGAAATTTACTCAAAATGCCACTTCCATCCTGTTCAATCTTGCAAGGTGTACAGATCAGGATTTTCTGGATTGTATACTAGTTAGCTACTGAGGTAAAGACAGCATTTTCTTCCATACATTCATTATGTCCATACCTGGGAGTTTTATTGGGAGGACTGGCATGAAGAGAAGTTGCACAGTGCAGGGCATCACACACCTGAAAGCGGTCCAGAGAGAAGAAAATTCCCAGTGCCTTATGATGTGTAGCCCCACTGCCTACCTAGAGTGAATGTCGGTATGCATTTCTCTTAACCTAATCCTTTTGTTTCAGTGTGTACTGCTACAGGCACACCTCTGAGCACCGCGCTGCGATGGTGCGAGCTGCATAGAGCACTCATCACTTTAGGCAGCACTTACGAGGAGGATACAAGACTAGATACACACTTCTGCCAAAATGAACCCTTGCCACCAGCTGCTTCAGAGGGCAGGAAAAGGAGGTACCACAAGTTTGATACAGTTTTTTCCACTCACGGGTGGGGATAGAAAACTATCTTAACTTGCCCAGTCAGGGTAGCTAACCTAAGTAATTTCATTTTACAGGAGATAAAAGCTGAAATAAAAAGCTGAAGGTTAAGCAGTATGCATTGCTGAGAAAAGAAGCCCACTTGATTTGGGGGATGCTTCTGGTCTGCTGAAGAGATACTTCTTCCTCCCCTGCCCCAAAGACTTGTTTCTTAGCCATGTCTGTCCTGCTGAGAATTTGGACTTTAAAAACTGCTTCCAAAGATTTTGGAAGTGAACCACTGTCTGCAGTGGCACAGCAGCTGTGCGCACACTGGGCTACTTACCAAGCCCTGCTAGCAAGCAGGCTTTCAAACACACACCCCTCGGAACAGACGTCCCTTTGCTTTCAAACCAGCACATTCGGCACCAGATGCACAAAAAGTGAGAAAGTCAAAGCAGTAGGTGGAAAACCAAGCCTCTTCTGAACGTGCCTTTCCCTCAGAGAGAACACTTCCACTACTTGAGGTGCACGCCCAATCTCATCCAGGCCAGCCCCATGGCCGGCGTAGCACAAGGACGGCACACCGGTGGGGTGGCCCACACCGGGGGCAGAAGCTTCAATGCTGACAACTTTGCCTCTGTGCCGCCCGGCTCATAGGCTGTGTACAGCTACAATGGTCAGCGGCAAATGAAGAGAAACTCTTCACACTTATATGGTGTACAACGCAAACTAGCTCCTGGCCTAAATTATTTCTTTCTTGCACCTGTTTAGGCTTGACCTATCTAGGTTGGCTCAATTAATTTGGGGAATCTGTTTACATCTGCAAACAACAGGAATGAACAACCTCTTGAGATGCAGCTTCTCACCATCACATGAACTGAGTTTAAGGAACATGACTTAGTCAAAGCTTAACACTTGCAGGGAAATGCAGGAAAATGTGTAACTGAAGGACTTCAAGATGTTATTGGGTCACAGAAGAGCTTTATTCCTGTCTTTAAAACTCCAAATCACAAAAGCTTCAGTGTTCAGCCAACACTCGCCCTATGTTTGTCTTCACCCTATCGTTCCATCCCAATGTAAAAACAATGTCAGCCACTTCTTTGCCAATAATTTGGCAAATGCTGTTCTCTAAAATCTAAGCCAAAAGGGTCAATGCGAACAAATACTGGTTTCTGTTCTGTAAATAAATTGAGCTATTCAGTTCTGCTTTGAACTAAAGAAACTGAAGCGGCAGCATAGTGGCTTTTATGTGACAGTAGTACTTTAGACAAACTACATTCTTCATTTTGCTGATTGTACTTGGTAAGGCCATTCTGGCATGTTAAAAAATAAAATAAAATTTAACATATTGCTGTTTAATTTAGCATTGTTATCCATTTTTTTCTTCACAAACAAATAAAATAAAAAGAGCTTGGACATAAAAACACACTCACAGGGGGAGATGGAGGTGAAACAGAAAAGCATATGCAAGACATTTTTTTTTAAGCTATAAATGAACAGCAAGTTTAGATCAAATGAATTGCATACAGACTACAAGCATCGGACCTCACAGAAGCACACCTCCTGCCCAAAACTAGCAGACAGCCTAAAAAATATTCTCAAAATAGATTTCTTTATGTCTTACAAAAACAAATATAAATTTGTAACATTTATAACTCACACAGAACAAAATAACCTTCTTGTCCTCTGCAACAGGACCTTTCCCAGGACGAAAACCTTTATCATTATTAGATCATCTACTGAACTGAGATGAATCAGTAGAACAGAAATCCTAATTAAAAACATGTCTGATATATATTTTCTTTTCCCTAGATAACAGAAATATACTGTTGATAACAAATTTTAGTATAATTCTTCTTTTCACAGAGTGTTTTAAAGTAATGGGGAAAAAAGCAATAAGACATTCCAAATACTAGTCACATAAATCACAAAATAGGGCAATGAAGCATGATCAATGTTTGTGCAATCCATTTATAAGCACAGATATCTGTCTTTTGTTATATCAATGTGCTATCCAAAACATACACTGTTTCTAGGACATTTCTGTGGATTCTATCACTATACTGCAAATTTAGAAATAAACAACAAGTTTAAGCCTGATGTATTTTAAAACATGCTTTCAAATACAACTTTTACAATATTAGCTTACAGCTGATAACAGAACTTATACTCAAGTTAATTTATCTTACCTAGATTTTATATGACTACCAATTATTTTTTTTTAAATGTACTTTTTTGTATTTAGTTATATATATTATGCATGGATACATTTCTTAAATGCTTTAAATGTTGAAACACACACAGCACCAGATGAAAAAAACATAAGAGTTTATGGTGAAAAAATATTTATAAGATTTCAATTTTTAAAAAAGTAATTATAATAAAATACTGAAAGTGTTGAGAAAAAAAATATATTTTCCTACCAGAAATTTTATCTTGACCAATTTGGCTCCCACATATTCTTGTGTTCCACTGAATCAATTTCACACTTACTCACCTCCCTGTCTGTGTGATGTGGTTTATTCATTGGTTTGATATTGCCATAGCAACTCTGCAACATGGTAACATGTTAGCCAAGCAGTGCTGCTCACCTCCCAGTATAGGGCGAATAGCTGCCTGGTACATATAGCATAATATTTTGTGTATATTGATCTCTGCTTCCTACTATTAAGCTACCAGTTTAACATCACCATTTTTAACTCTATTCAACAATCTTCCATCATGACCTTCACAGTATCTAATCTGTAGTGGTCTTGGCTTAATTATAAAAATTTGCTACTACCTCAAATTTTAAACCAGGATATATTTTGATTATAACTTCCAACTAATGCATTTGGACATGTTTTTAAGAACCAGAAAAACAAACAGCACTACTCCCACCGCAAAAATTCAGGGCTTCTCCAGCATTCTTGCATTTTTACCCCATGCAAGCAACATATGCAAATCAAAGATCAGAGTGTACTAGCATGGGAGCACATACATGCTCAATTTAAGATGCTTTCCCATCGGAGCATGTGGCCTGGAGGAAGTGGAGACCCTCTACCCCCCAGCATATGCCTCCCCAGGAACCCACCAGCAAACTGGCTGGGGGCTGGTAAGAGAGAGGGATGATGCTTTGTCCTCAGAAGGGATGCAGGGATGGCTCAGCCCATTGGATGGCAGGGAGGGATGCTCCAGCAGCTTTTGCTCCCACAACCTCCCCACAAACAGTGGGGGCTGGCAGCACTCTCTGAATTACTAACTGGAGGCAGTGTCTCCTCCGTTTGTACAAAATGAAACCTGAAACAAAACATGTCAGAACAAAAGTAGGATCTCTGCTGCAGCAAGCACAGAGGCTTTTAAAGCTACAAAGTCTATCACATCAATTCTATGCAAATCAGGGCATCCCCAAACACAGATTTGGATCAGAGCAAGGAGACTAGGCAATCATCCAGGGCAGTAGTATGAGTGGGAGCTGAAACTGTCTCATTGACTGAGTCTTATGTTCACAAGTTGGCAACTGTTTCACAACTGTGCTTACTCACAGTGGAAACATCCTTAAGTTTGAACCAGGTTGCACCAGGGCTTAACCTAAATGGGTTTTAAGAAAAGCAGTTTATTTGCCCTCAGACACGCTTGGAAAAGTCCCATAAAGCACAGAGGACCTGATCACATGTTATACAGAAGAGCAGAAATGGAGACCAGTGATGCTTTAGGACTGAACAATCTCTCAATGAGGTAACGTACTCATTACCTTCTTTTACCTACTCAATAGCATCACCACCGTTTTAGACCACACTATGCTTAAGCTCAAAGGTTAAATGCTACTGTTTGCCTTAGGTTAAGTGTAAAACACATCTGTGAGGCTGTATGAGCTCCATAGTCAAAATTCAAGTTACTGCCACATTGCCGTAACACACTAAGGTTTGTGATCTGAGATGTACCACAAAAACATCTCTGCATGGACTAGCAAGCAAGGGCTTTAATTTCTTTCCCCAGCAGAGCTGAAACCAGCATTTGGGCCTGGGATTTCTTTAGATTATTTTATGGAAAAGTTGTGGAGCAGAGGGGAGATGGAGAAAGTATTTTTGAGTAAAACTTGTCTCAATTCCTGATTATGCTCTCCAACAAGCAAGCACAAGAGTTATGAAACTGTTAAAAAGCAAATTCCACTGTGCTCCAGCACAGCAACAGCAGCATTAACCGTGCAGAATGGGCAAAGGGGTTTCTATTACACTTTCCTATAACTGGGTTTTGATTTGTTCTCAATCAAAAAAAGTTATCGCAGACTCCAGGAGATATAATTAATCTAGACTCAATAATGATCCTACAATAGTTGTTTCCACTCAGTGCACCAAGAGACCAGCTTGTTGTTTGGGTTTTCTTTTGGGGGGTGGGGGGCAAGGGAAATAGGGCAGATGGCAGGGGGTAGGGGAGTACCAAAGAAAACAATTCCTATCTTCTGCACACACTACTAGGGAATCATGCCTTTTTGCTTATTGACAACTCTTACAGTAGTGTAAAAAGCTACATGATTGTTCTCTTCTTTTAGCAAAATTCGTGATGGCTCTATACTTCTAGGAAATTTGCAATATTAATTCTCTTAATATACTTAGTTTTCTCTTTGAAAAATAAGGAGCTTTAAAAAGCAAGTTAAAAATTACATTCAGCCTAATGCAAGAGGTTATTTCACTTGAATTCACACTCAATTTATAGTAACATTTGCTGGAACTCTTACAGTTAGTACATTGCAAAGGCATCTAAGCAAAATTAGACAGTAGCAACTGCTCCACTGTCTGCCATCCCCTTCAGCCGCTCAGTAAAGGATTGGAATCTTCAAACCCCAATGCAGTTATCTGCTTTCATCTGAAGGACTTCAAGTAGGGGCCAGATGGGAGCTATCTGTGCATACACAGGCTATGAACTCATGGCCAAAAATGGAGAATGAATACATGAAGATACTGAGCAATTGTTCCAATAGGTATGTGTCCTATGGACACATTCTGGAAAACAAGGAATAGCACAGTAGTAGTACAGTTTCCACATGAATACTTAACCTTTAAATAATCCCAAAACTATGAATCTGCAAACAAAATAAAATCCAACTCAACAACAATCAAATCTAAACATCACTAGCAGCCTAACCTAAATCTACATGAAGGTTCCGAAAGGACACTGAAATACCACCCGCATTTCCCTTGTGCTCATCAGATCTCAGCAACTGCACAAACTGAATTCCTGAGCAAATCAAACATAAGCATTATTTCACTCCTAAGTATTATTATGAAAGTTAAACAAGGAAAATGCAACTGAATTATACCATAATTTCCTTACAGGTTCAAAGCAGTCCTCATTTCAGCAGGATAGAAACTGGGACAAAAAAAATCTTGATAACCATCAAAGTTGCAGTCACATGAACTAAGGTCCAACTTCAGTTTGCATAAGGCCCCACTAACTTTGACACTCACCAGCTCTTTCATCCTTAGATTTACAGCCTTCGTATTATCTTTTGTGAAGATGTGCTTTTCATTCCTCCTCTGCTACCACCCGGATTTCTTATGCAGGTCTTAAAAAAAATTGTAAGACTGTGTGGTGGGTTGACCCTCGCCAGACACCAGGTGTCCACCAAAGCTGATCTATCACTCCCCTTCTCAGCTGGACAAGGGACAGAAAATGGAATGGAAGGCTTGTGGATTGAGATAAGGACAGGGGGAGATCACTAACCAACTACCAGCATGGGCAAAACAGATTCAGCTCAGGGAAATTAGTTCAATTTATTGCCACTCAAATCAGAGCAGGGTAATAAGAGATAAACCCAAATCTTTAAATACCTTAATTGCACTCCTCCCTTCTTCCCAGGCTCAGCTTCAAAGAATCACAGAACTGTTGGGGTTGGAAGGGACCTCTGGAGATCATCTAGCCCAACCCCCTGCTAGAGCAGGTTCATCTAGACACAGGAATGTATCCAGGTGGGTTCTGAATGTCTCCACAGAAGGAGTCTCCACAGCCTCTCTGCGCAGCCTGTCCCAGGGCTCTGTCACCCTCAAGGTAAAGAAGGTCTTCCTCATATTCAGGTGGAACTTTTTGTGTTGCCATTTGTGCCCGTTACCCCTTGTCCTGTCACAGGGCACCACTGAAAAGAGCCTGGCCCCATCCTCTTGACGCTCACCCTTGAGATACTTGTAGACTTTGATAAGATCCCCTCTCAGTCTTGTCCAGGCCAAACATGCCCAGCTCTCTCAGCCTTTCCTCACAAGGGAGATGCTCCAGTTCCCTCATACCTTCGCAAGCCCTCCGCTGCACCTTCTCCAGTAGTCCCCTGCCTCTCCTGAACTGGGGAGCCCAGAACTGGACCCAGCACTCCAGGTGGGGCCTCCCCAGGGCAGAGCAGAAGGGCAGGATCACCTCCCTCGACCTGCTGGCCATGCTCCCCTGATGCACTCTGGGATCCCCTTGCCCTTCTTGGCCACAAGGGCACACTGCTGGCTCATGGGCAAATTACTTCCACTCCTGTTTTCTCTACCTCCTCTACCTGAGCGGTACAGAGGGATGGGGAATAGGGGTTGGGATCAGTTCCTAACACTTTGTCTCTGCCGCTTCTTCCTTCTCTCACTTTTTCCCTTGCTCCAGCTTGGAGTCCCTCCCATGGGCTGCAGTATTTCACAAACTGCTCCAGTGTGGGTCCTTTCTATAAGTGCGGGATAGAGTTAAATTTCCTTCTTAGTAGCTGGCAGAGTGCTGTGTTTTGCATTTAGTATGAGAATAATGCTGATAACACACCGATGTTTTAGCTGTTGCTAAGTAGTGCTTACCCTAAGTCAAGGACTTTTCAGTTTCCCATGCTCTGCCCGTGAGCGGGGGCACAGGGAGCTGGGAGGGAGCAGAGCTGACCCGAACCAGCCAAAGGGATACTCCACACCACAGAACATCATGCTGAGTATATATAAGCTGGGGGGAGCTGGCCGGGAGCTGCTGGTTGCTGCTTGTGGGCTGGCTGGGCATCGGTCAGCGGGTGGTGAGCAGTTGTACTGTGCATCACTCAGGGTTTGTGAGTGAGCAGTTGCGTAGTACTTGGTTGCTGACTGGGGTTAAGCCATGACAACACGGTGCGATCCTTCAGGCACTGCTGGCTCCAGCCTGGGTCCCCCTCCCCGACGTGGGGTCCCCCACGGGCTTCGGGGGCGAAACTGCTCAAACATTCACCCTCATGGGCCAGGGGCACAGCCTGCCCCAGCGGGGGCTTCACCACCAGGGGCTGCAGGGGCACCTCTGCTCGGTGCCTGGAGCCCCCCCTGCCCCGGCCTGGGGGCTGCAGGGTGCTGCTCTCACATGTTCTCGCTCCCCTCCCTGGCTGCTCTTCTGCAGCAGGTTCCCCCCACCCCACCTTAAATACATTGCCCCTGAGCTGGTACCATCCCCGCTGATGGGCTCAGCCTTGGCCAGCAGTGGGTCCATCTGGGAGCTGGCTGGCACTGGCTTTGTTGGACACCAGGGAAGCTTCTAGCAGCTTCTCACAGAAGCCGCCCCCGTAGCCTCCCCGCTACCAGAATCTTGCCATGCAAAACCAATGCAACTGCTAGAATAAAAGCAATATTTTAGTTACTTATCAGACTGTGACACTTCAAGTCACAGAGCCAAGACACACAGTTACTGAACTGCAGCAGCATAGCCTTGCTTTTGCTACGGGTGAGATGTCACCTTTGCAGAACTATCATGGGCTCCTCTTCAGTCTTGGCATTCCCCAGGGCCAGAAACCCACAGATACAGTGTGTATCAGAGACCTTTGTGTCAAGGCCTACACAGTCACACAAGGATGGTTTGACAGCTTTGGGCTTCGTGCAGTGCCAGGAATCATTTTTCTTTATCTCCATCCTCTGAGCAAGGCCATGTCTCAAAAAGCATTTTATATCCAGTCATATCTGCCACATGGGCTGCCAATCAGACTGTTCTGAATTAAAACAAAAGGTCATGAAATTGGTTTCAATTTCAGTTATTTGTTAATTTAGACCAAATGAGAGGATTGACAGCTCTGATTTTACATAAAGATTCCAATCCCTATATAGAATTATAGAATTCCTTTAAAACACACCCATGGGCACCTTCATATTCTCCCAGCAGAGGAGCAGCTCTGTACAAACAGAATTTTGACTTGCTGAACTCTCAGGAGTTTAGTCTCCAGCAAACATATATATATGTAACCAGCAAATATACCTGGAGACTTTTAAAACACCCTGGATGAAAAGCATTCATATTTTGAGCAAAGTTTGTTTTTTGTTTTTTTTTTAATCAGTAGACAATATTGCAACAACAGAAAAATAACTTGCTAAAATGGGCACTTCAAACAGACAAACTGAGTTGTCAGCAAATAAATTGATGCCAACATAAGCAATCACCAAGTCACACCAGGCAAGCTGTGCAAGCAGAAAATGAAGGGACTGCTAGTCAGTCCCTACCCAGTAAAACAGCTGGTGCTATCTTTATTTGTATTTAGAGATCTTTATCAGAGTTGCTATTTTAGTCTTGACATGTCTTGAGATGACATATTATTTTTAATTGATTGCACCCTTCTCTGTTCATCAAGATGAACCAACACAGATATACAACGGACTTTCTTTAATGGCAAACAGGTATTTATGATATCATCAAAGGTTACCATCACTGCATAATGTGGTCTTTTTTTAACATCTAATAACTTTGGTTTTTTAATGTAGTCTGTTAGTGCAAACTTAAATCAGACGGAAGAAAGACTTCCATTAGAGAAGGTGCATTCTTACCTTTGTAAGAGTTGTTAGCATTTTGCTGAACTGAGCCTTACACAGACTTCTAATGACAACTATTAAAAAAGGTCAATTAATCAAAATGCCAACATCCCTTACAAGGGTTTTAGCACCTTTAGCTTCTTCAGATTAGGAGGGTCCTATACTCATCACATTGTTAGTGTTAATGAGCACATTACACACATTTAGCCAGTTACATCATCATTGTCATCATCAAGAACAGCTTGTGTGGGACACAGTCAAAATAGTTATGTATCTGTATGAGCAGGTGAACAAATTTGAATTTGAGTGCACACCGCTTACCTTCGTATTTCAAATTACAATCATATTAGTTTTAGATATTACTATGTAAAGTCATGCTCATCATTCCTTGCCAGATTAGGTCCTTCAAAACTTTCATGTCTTTATTCCCTTCCCTGTGCATGCTGGTAGTAGGATAGTGCTATTAACAAAATACCTAAAGAAAAGCAAGTACTGTTTCACATTTATGTTTAGCAATTCACATTAAATAGGCCTTTAAAATTATAGACTACTTTTTCCTAAAATAAATTTGTAAAATTTATTTATATGCCAAATTAATGTAAAATGAGTCTGAGAAAATGCACCTCATATATTTGAACCTGACAGGAATCATCATATGAGTACATTTTGCATCTAGTGCTGACTAAACACAGTTATCAGCTGCTAGTACAATTATGAAGATGTCTATGAAAACCAAAAGCTATCACAATCAAACTTAATCTTCTTCAGAAGCCTTAATACATGGCATTCAACAAGATAATGAAACAGATAATGTAATAGTATCTCTGGTTTGTGTTGTTACTGGTTTTCTCTATAGCTTTATTCCTTGTGTTTCTGTCAATGGCTCTATTTAGTAGTGTCTCTTATCAAATATACATTTTTATTTGTGCTTTGATGTAGCAAAGTCGTTACCTTGAGGTAGTAAAGTTGTTACCTCAATTCCAATACACTGAAATGAACTCATCCAGTTTTGCTATGGCAAAGTTAATGATTCGATTCACCATGCTAAACCTAAGGATTTTGATTGCATCTCATAACATGCTGAGTATGACCAGCATCTCTTTAACCCACCCAGGGCTTAATTAATATCTACGGATGAAATATGCTAAAAGTATTACTCAAATCAATTTGCAAAAATCTCACACTGCCTCTGATTTCAAGTAACAGATCTGCGCTGAGCACTACTGTAAAAAATAAGGAATTTGTAGAGTGCCTACCCAATATGGGCAAGAGTAGAACTCAACTTTACTCCACAGACAAATTTAGCACATAAAGAAGATTCTACTAATACATACTCATGGTTTGGAAATAGCTATACCACCACTGAAAACGGATATTCTTTGCAGTTGCTTTAGGGAGATGAGCAAATTCTTATTCATACTTCATAACAGACCTATTTAGCCCTTGTGGCAGCAAACAGCTGAAAGACAGAGGACAACTGAAGCCAGGCAGAGAAACCACAAGATGAATAAGGGACATGGGCTAGGAAGCAATTGTTATATATGCAGTAGCAGCTGAGCAATTGGAGGGACTGATAAGAGTTCCAAGCAATCAAATTATATCAGATTAATTCCTGACTCAAATGTTATTATCTTCTCTGCAGAAGTGAAGCTATAGATCCATTAATAAAAAGAGAGACATTGTAAAATATTAGCAGTTATATACCAATTCTCTGCTTTGCTAGCTGTTTGAGTGAGATGTCAATAAATAAGATATCACTATAATTGGCTTCTACTATGGTACAATACAAATTCTTTCCTAACAGAGAAAAAAGAACAAAAGCAATAGGACACATTTGCATATGCACTGTTTTCATTACAGTTTGATTTTGACAGCAGGGGGTTTTGACAATAGGGTCCAACAGTAACTTTGTGACACCATTGCAACTCACATGAGCGACTTAAATCTTGTTTAGTTCTTTATCTAACATACACAGCTTTTTTTGTTTTCCATACAGCAGGAAGACCCCAACACCGGAGTCGGGAAGACTTACCAGGCCTGATTCCTTGCACTCATACAGTTTTTAGCATCTCACTGATACCAGCCTTCTTTAACTGATTCCTAAAAATACCTAAAATTGATTAGGTAGATTGATTCAAGTCCTTCCTGAAGACCAGCAAAAGAATCTGGCTGCTTTTACTGAAATGCCAGGTGCTGCGTAGAAGCATTAAACAGCATATCATATTCACAACACAGTGAATTGGTTGCAATTTGTACAGTCACTGAGATGTGGTTGTCAACTGGTGTATCTTATTTACATGGCATTAATTAAGGAAGAAATTTTCCTCTGTTGTCTTACCTCTATTTTCCATATAAGTGAAGATTTTTATTTTTCCGATTGTTTCCTTATCTTCTAATACCAAGAAGGGAATGTTGAGAAAAGAAACAAAATTCATACTGCCACAACTGTACAACTCTAATTTAAAGTGCAAACTTGGATTTAATTCATTTCTTTCCTTTTTGTGTATAGTTTCATTTATCCAGAAACCCCAGCCTGCTGTTAGCTCCAGCCAACTCTTTCTATTCCAACCTTATGACAGGAATAAACCTTTTAAAAAAGTTTTTAATGTTACACTCCACAACCTAACACAAAAGCAGATCCTTAATACATAATTATTTACAGGAAAGGAAGGGGAGAAATACCAGTTTTGAAGCCAGCTTCTTAACTTTTTGAATTGCTAGGCTTCTCTAGAAGACAGAGAAATCTCTATAAAAGCCTTGTGTTTCTATCTGTCTTCGTAACAACCCATCACCAATGAAAAGCTTTTTCAGGAATCCATGCACACAAACTCTCCCAGGAAAAGTGCCCATGGAATGCTGCTAAATTAGAGCATACAGATGGTCATCACAAACTTAGTGATTTAATGTCCTACAAAATCCTAGGATTTTTTGCCATTGGTGAACCACTGATTCTTGTGCTTTAAACACACAGGGCTCCTCATAAGGGAAAGAAGATACAGTAGAGCTACTGATACTCCTTTCTGCACCTCATCTACAGAGACGAAATACTAGATCTTGAGTCTTGATCTGGCCCTTATATGGTAACAAAAGAGATCATATTTTTGCTGTATTTTTTTGTTCTAATTAGGGACAGATTTTGTTTTTGTCTGAAAGAAAAAAAAAAAGCACCTCACTCCAAATGAGCTAGATCCAGCATCACCATAGTTTTTATCACACACTTCAGTGACAAAAACAAAAACAACCCTCCTGGAATTTGATGATACTACAAGTTCTCTGCAAGTTCTGTCCCTTTGACAAGCATGGACAGTTCTCTGCATACTGATTATTTTTCCATTTCTTTTTTTTTTTTTTTTTTTTTTTTTTTTTGTTGTTGTTCCTTAAGTCTTAAAGCTATGCATAACACCTTTGAGGCAGTAGGTTACCAAGGCAACCCATGCAGCTCATCATTATCTAGATCTCACTATTAAAATTTCATTTTGGATGAATAAGCTACTCTGTTCTTTCAAGGAATCTTGTAACAGGGTGTGCTGAAGGATCACCTTCTTTTAAGTTAAAGACCAAGAATATGACTATTGCAGGTAGAATGAATTGCAGAAACAGCTCCATGTCTTCTGGGTTTCCCTTAACCCTGTTCTACCTATATATGGCTTTCTGTTACCCAGGTCCTACTTTCTTGAAGCCAGTAACTTCACCGATTCAAAGAATAAAGGGAAAAATCAAGAGCTTACAGATAGTGTCAATAGACCCCCTGGGATACAACCAAAGCTGAACTCAGATCTCTGAAGACCACAGCAAAGCAACTCCTGGTTTTACAGTCCAAACACTGCATCAACAGCATAATGGCTATGTAGCACAAATCACTAGGCTGCCATAACTTTATCCTGACAGATCAAATTTGGTTTAGTTATGCAGCGTATAAGTTAATGCTAATTCAAGAGACACTTGTCCACATTAGACTCTTGTTGTACCTTCTACAGCTTGTTCCCAAGCTTTTCTGCCAGTCTCCTCATAAATTGTTAGTACTGCTGATCTTCTCCGGTCATACTTTCTGGTTTTCACTAACTTAGCTGAAGCGAAGACTTTGATCCCAGTGTTTGCACTTTTTCTTTAAGCACTATGTAGCTGAACTTTTATCTTGCTAAAGCATCCAGTACCTGAAAAGACAGCCTGGCCAGCCTCAGGCCACACAAAAACCTGGGAAGTTTGCTCAGTCTGACCCTACATACTATAGCTCAAGACTCAGGCAGAGACCCTGCAGGCAGGCAGCGCCCAGCAGACTCCTATTAACAATGTGTATAATGCTGTAGTGTACAACAGCCGCATATTGATGCTTCATACTAATGGACCTGAAGCAGTTGTTCAAGATTACTAAAAAGGTTGAAAAAGGAAAGAACATGAGGCACTGGAAGCAGGATAAGCAAAGTGCTCTCCTAGGTGCTTGACTTCAGGGTACAAGCGGTGCAAGAGCTGCGCCCACACACCTCAACAGCAAGGACTGCTTGCTTCCTTTGAAGAAGAAAGAAGGTGTGCAGAAGAAATCCAGACCACCAAAGGGAAGAGTGCCCTCAAGAGAGGGCTAACAGTGCTGCTTGCAGACCTTTCTGCTGCCCAGGTGCCAAGTGAAAGGCTCCAGAACTGAGCTAGGAAAAAGGTCACTACCAGCCCAGGTAGGATACTTGCTCTGTAAGCTTTCCTAATCTCCATTCACCTGTCCTTTCTGCACACGTGAACCAAGTTCAAGGCACTTTATTACCAAGGATGTCTTGAACAAGGGATCTTAATACAGAGAAAAACTTTGATTATGTGTAAACACATTATTCTTGGTTATAAAATATAGCAGTACAGACAAGTACAGTTGATAGATTCGGCACAGAAAAGACAAACGTATTTGTCAAGAAGTTAGTGTAGAACTCACACCAATATGACAACATTACTGTAAATGCTGCATAGTAGTCGAAGAAAAAGCCAGTTCCAAGTCCATCTAAGATTATTACAATTTTAAATCTGCATGAAGGCAAACTTACTTAATTGAAAATACTTGCAAAAGTGGAATAAATCTGCTTTTAAGAAAAAGGCAGACAATGGTGAGGTTTTTGATAAACATTTATCGCTTTGAGTGTAAATCAGCTATGATATATGACCTTTTGGAATAAGACAAATCTGCAAACCATTCACTAGTAGGTTATTAAGTTGATCAAACAGAACACTGTGAATATGTTTGTCCGTTTTCATTCATTATTTTTCAGCACATCAGTTTATCCTGGTAGTGCTGAAACCAGTAGGAGATTTAACATTGACTTTATAGGATTTCCTCAGGCTAAGAGCATATGAACTTAGACCTGTCACGAGGCTCTGTATAACTCTGAAAGCACAGTAACATCTTCATGGAAAGATGTTTTTTAGTTCAGTTAGGTGAGAAGGCAAAGCTGCTCTGTTTCTGGCAACAAATGTATCATTGCAATGCATTAAGAAAGGAAGCTAGCTGACAGTATGGTGTTTTGAGATCTGTGAAGAAGATGGAAGAAAGAGCTTATTCTAAAATAATAGCATAAAATCAGATCAAGATCCTGTAAGAGATCAGTGAGATACTTAAAACAAGAGCTCAAGTATAAACCTAGAGCAGTCATTAAGCAAAGAAGAATGGCCAAAGTTGGTAAATCTGGGGGAGGGTGGCGGGGGTCAGGAGGTTCCCATGTGGTAAATATGGTGGTAGGTAGATTAGAGAAGCATTATGCCAGGAAATATGAGCTGTCCTACCTTGCTGCCTCCACACCATGTAAAAGGTGTTGTGAGGAAGAATGCTGAAAGGTGCTTAACATCATCATCATTTCCTTAAAAGATTACCTAGCACTAAGTTCAGTTCATCACCTCATAAGATTTACAGCCCTATGAGAAAAAGCTTTGTAATACAGACACTACAGTGAAACAGGACTACATATTACAATTCTCATGAGGGCTTCTCCTGTCTATTCCTGCCCTCTTTTCTGGCTTTGTACACCTTTGTGCACCACTGGAGTGACCAAAAAATACACAAGAGTTCTTTTTGCTCTTCTGCTTTTCAAAGTTTCTTTATGGAAGACCCACTTGAAACTCATTTCTCCACTTTTCCTCCTTATCCAAAAACTTTAAGGTAAGAGCAACACATTGAAAGGGCAGGAGGCAAATTTCTCAGTGTTAAAAACAAGCATCTTGGAATGGAAAAGAAGACAAATGTAACCATAATATTAGTGTATTAGTAGCACCTGCTTTGGCACCAATATGTGTAAGTTCAGTTATGTGAACATATATACCAGAAACAACAAAAAGGACTTGGTATTCAAACAATAAATAATTCTTGATAATCCAAGAGAGCATAAATTTTAAAATGCAAACGGCACAGGACCCCATAGTCAAATACTGTCTACCATAAGAGATTGGAAAAGCAAAAACAGTATCCTAAATTAATATAATTCTTCATATTCTAAGATGTAGCAGACACAGAACTGGAAGGAAATTAATTCACTCGAAAAACAGCATGCAACTACAGTAACTTTTCCCTCTGAATACATGGAGATACTTAACTAAGCAGCAGAAGAGACTCCTTCAGAACTACTGATGATGAGCTGATGTGCTGATTTTGCATTGGTAATTCCCAAACCCCAAAATTTCAGGTTCTCGAGGTCATCCCACACACAGAACCTCATGCATGAACCCAACCAAAGCAGAACTCACAGTTCTGGCATGGGGTCACAGGTAAGGCAAGGTGAGGCAAAGCAGATGTATGGGCTCCTTCCCTATTTGAGGGAGGCTGGGGGTAAGAGTAAGAGGCAAGAGAGGGATAGGATCACTTATCCTGTGGGAGACTTTTACCTAGGGATGGAGACAGTCACAGATGTACATACAGTCTGACACCAAGCTGATGGCAACTGCTGTTGATGCTAACTCCAAGCCCATTGCTAGCGACACCTGAAAACTTGACACAGGAACCTCCCACACAACAAATGCTAACAGTGAGTCAGAGCACCAGTTTGAAAACTAATCCACAGCATTATCTATCACATTTCTGCAGTAGACCTGCTGCTAACTTTACACCATTCTTGCTGCTGTTTACTTAACAAGCGTTAACAAGAAGTTAACAGCTTCACAGCTACATCCTCCCTTTGTAGCTTCTTCACAGCAGCTTGCTGGCTTATCTATTATGCAAGACAACTAAGTCTACTGCATTTTTTTGTTTCTTAAACTATAAGCAAAAAGGTTCAGGCTAGCTATCAAAAGATCAACAGTGTAAGCAGGTGAAGCTTTCATGATAGGATGACTTTTGGCTGGATGTACAACTCGGGTAGCCCCTAATCATGCTGACAGAGAGCAGGGCAAGGACCAAAGTTCAGTCCCTGAGTGCTGTGGTTTAACCCCAGCCGGCAACTAAGCACCACACAGCTGCTCACTCACTCCCCACATAGCGAGACAGTGGGAAGATAATCGGAAGGGTAAAAGTAAGAAAATTCATGGGTTGGGATAAAAACAGATGGTGATGATGATGATTATTATATTATTATAATGAAAAGGAAAAGGAAAATAACAAAGAGAGGGAAAAAAAAAAACCCAAGAAAGACAACTGATGCAAATGAAAACAGTTTCTCACCAACAACCAACTGATGCCCAGCCAGTCCCTGAGCAGCAGGCCCCCCAAGCCAATCTCCCACCTAGTTTATTGCTGAGCATGGCATTGTATGGTATGGAATATCCCTTGGGTCAGTTGGGGCCAGCTGTCCTGGCTGTGTCCTCTGCCAGCTCCTTGTGCCCCTCCAGCCTCCTCGCTGGTGGGGTGGGGTGAGGAGCAGAAAAGGCCTTGGCTCTGTGTAAGTGCTGCTCAGCAATAACAAAAACATCTCGGCGTTATCAACACCAGCACAAATCCAGAACACAGTCCCACACTAGCTATTATGAAGTATAGTAACTCTACCCCAGCCAAAACCAGCACACTGAGCTCCCCCAGGGGTCCCTTAGTGGCCCCATTGGTTTCCCTTGGTCCATTCTTCCAAAGCACCACATGTAGTCACATCCACCTACATTTGCAGTTTGGTTCAGTGAACTTCTGCTCCTAGAAGTCCTGCCTCTGGGGTTCACAGCCTCTGCACAATTGGATAAATATTGGCTGACAAAAAATAGGAAGAGATGATTTTTCCTTTGGGATAAACTACTTAAGTTCTCCGGGTTTTCCAGCCTTATTTCTCTATTATTCCATGTTTGAGAGATTCGGAAATGAAAGTTAGGACTCAGCACCCTTGTACTTCTCCCCAGTCACTCATAATCAGTCCTGGAAGGAAGCAACCAGTCAGCCAACAAAAAACTGCCTTTCACAAGGCAGGTCTAACCTAAGAAACAAGTTGATATTTAGAGCTGAGGTCAGTGATGGTCAATTAGTACATCTTTAGCTTGTGCAAAATGACTTTTAAAACTATTAGTCATACCATTTTCCAGCATGAAGAGCTGCTGTGGTTTGACTGAAGCCTAATTAATACACATACACTGTGTTACTCTATGTGGCACCTTGCTCTGGAACAGCTTTATTCTGGATTGAATTTGCATCTGAGCACTTCACAGCCATAAGAATATAGGCTGCTGCAGCTGCGCCCATCTCTGTTTGTCTGACGGCTGGCCAGGAGGCACAGACAAGGCAGCATGTTGTGCTTTAAAGATTTCTTACCCCTTACCAGCCTAGGCACCATAAAATATTTATAGACTATTTTGGGTGCCATTTCATTGCAAATTCCATATGCTTAGCTGAACTATTCAATGCTCAGAATGACAATAAAAAGAAGATTACATTTGAATGCACCATGTAGCAAGTATTTTCCCCTTTGCTGCTATAGCCCATTATCTCCTACAATAAACAACACACAGCCTGCTTGCTCCATCAGCTGAGTTCTGAAGTATTAGACACCTCTGTGCAGCATAAGGATTTATGTGGCTCAGATATCTACTCTGGGGTACAGTCTCATCTCCATTCACAGATATTTGCACACACTGCCCCGTACACCAAGAGAATAGAGACCGAACGGTACCAACTCTTTAATATGGTGTATAATGGAAAAGGGAAAGATGCAAGGCAGCTACAGATCCTTTCCCCAAGCAAACTGTATGGTTTTGCTCTTAGCTATTGGTATAACCACGCAATGATGTAGCACTTAAAATAAAAAAGAAAATTCCTACTAATATATGAGGGAACCAAATAAGAACTGTGTCTGATTGCCAGAATAATTTAATGTATACTGAAGGGAAACAGCCACTATTGTGGAAAATCCCTCTAACTAATTTCTACTCATATGCCATCACAAATGAACAGGGAGACTGAAGTAAAATATGTAACTTCAGGGCACGTAGTGACTTATCTCTGCTGTGTCATCATACATTGTCCTTGTGTATATGGTCCAGCAAAGTGGGATATCAATGTTGTATATAAGGTTAGTTTTGTAGGGGAAGACAGTGCAGACAGAGATGCAGGAGAACAGAAGAAGGTACCAGCTAACCGAACGGGCTTGAAGTCTCTCTTACCTTCCTTGCAGAAGAAACTGTGTCTACCATATTAAGTACTACTATGGGTAACCAGCCTAGTGGAAAGCATGACCTTTGAGAGGCTACTACAATATTTAGGATGCTAAAGCAGCTCATTGGATCAGCTAACGAGTGATAAAGCAGTTCAGATAACCTCAGCTATATCCAACAATGAACTCTGGCCAAATATCAGAGCTTTTAGTCTGCTTTGACTAAAGCTGGCCAGGCACCAGCCTTGTGCAACAGCTCCAGCACAAACTGGGCTTCATGCAGTCCTCCAAACATTTCTTCCTATTTTCTCTCTGTCACTTAACTGGAAATGTTGCAATCTATGCAAGTTTGAAGGGCTTTTTGCCTAGGCTTTAAACACTAAATTGATCTCTCAGGATCTGTTTTTGTATCACTTCATGCACCCTTCTTTTGTCCACTACATTCACAGCTCATAAAGTCTCCTAATGTTTACTTTAAATACAAGAGAACTGCATGTTTTTCTTCTCATTTCCCTTCCCACTTTCTGCCTGTTCAGAGCTAGAAGACAGCACCTTTTGCACTAAATCATGTCCAGGCCCATTAATGTTAGGGAACATTTGCCATTAAAAAGGCAACATATTGATATGCGAGCACTCCACTCCAAAACCTTTTTTTTCAACACTTAATTAACATTTTTCACTGCTGAACCATTATATCCTCCCAAAGTGTGTCTTTATTGTCCCGTTTCCTCAGCATACCACTAACAAAACAACAAAAGGAGAGCAGGCAATTGCGGATAAATCAGACTTCCCGTTGGGTTTCCCTTCCATGCTCCTGCCATCTGTGCTGGCTGCTGCAGTACTACATGTCTCAAGACAATACCACACGGGTCACACGCCACACTCCAGCCACTTGCGTCTGCTGCTGTGATTGTCACAGCCCAGTGCTTCTGTCTGCCTTCACGAATACAGCTGCGGGGACAGATTCCAGTCACCTAAATGGGGGGCAGGCAGCTTGGCTCCCAGCACTACGGATGCCCTGCCCTTCTCCTCAGGAAAGAGGGTGACCCATGCTTTGGTTCATACTGTGTAATTTATGAATCACAGACTTCAAGACTTGAGAGGCAACGTGTTGTATTTTGAATGGCCTGTTTACTCCCAAGAAATTCCCGCTGATACAAAACTATCAGATTAAACTGTCTTTTTGTCAAAGAGTAATATTCTTGAAGAAATAAATAAGCAGGAAACTTAAAATCATAAACAAGGTTAGGAATATGTGAACACTTCTTTCTACTAAATTAACACTAGCAAAAGACAGAATGAAATATTGATCTACGTTTCTGAATTCGCTTTCTGAGGTTTGCAACCACCTTTTCATAGCTATGAACATAGCGCAGCAAAATTGATCATCACTCACTTCGCAAGCTGAACTGCATGGATCATTAATGGTTGACTTGTTAATTAAATACGGTAGCAGAATCCCAGATTAGTCCTGTCTGTATAAGGACACCATTAATAAACCTGTTTTTCAATTTAGGAAACATCATCTCTGCATACAGTAGCCATTGTAATATTCCTGCCTAAGTACAATCCTTCATTCATTACCTTGACAGGTCACACCACTTAGGCCGTCCATAGAAATGTATTTCATCAGCCTGCAAATGCTATCTCTCTTTCCATGTAGAAGCTCAAAATGCACAGCTCCACCTTTAAATCTCCCATTACCATTTTCATAAACCAGTGGGTACACAAAAGAAGCCCATAAACAAGAGAATTGCAATAGACTTTGCAATTTATTATTTGGCACTACAAAAAATGACCACTTAGCTGAAGAATGCTCCTTTTCCTTTTTTCCATTTTTTCAGTCTCTTGCAGTGCATGCAAAATGGAAAAAATACTTTTCTAGAAACGTTTGGCAAGGAATCTATTGCATATTACAATATGAACACAAGCATGTACAACATAGTGCAACAGCTGTGGGCGTGTTATTTTTGATTTACCATGTGATACACCAGTAACATTGATACAATCTAGCCCTACCTTCCCTCCAGTATGGAATCCAAGGTCAACACGTGTTTTGTCAAAAGACAGACGGCAAGTGCCCCTGGGAAAAACACTCAAGCAGCCCTCAAAAAATTAATAGCTAAAAAGGAATTATTTTTTGAAAGTTTCTGCAAAACGTATTTTGCAATCAAACTGAGCAGTTATATATACACATACATGTTTTTATATATATGTATATCACGTGTATACACACAGAAGCGTCCTTCAGTATTTCAAATTATTAATTTAGGGACTGACTGCAAGACTCAACATATGATGATTAAATGACTAGCATTTTGAAATGCTGAGGTAGCAATACTGCTAAAATACATGCTGAGATTCAACCCTGCCTTCATTAGGCAGATAAAGTCATCATGGTACAAGGTTGTCTTTTTGGCTAGTACTTACATTAGGCTTCAAATACTTACTGCTAATAACTGTGAATAACAAATTAATTCAATGACTGGAGCATACGTGTATGTAGAAGACTGATGAATGATTGTTAAGAGGTCTGTTGCAGAGATACAAAATCTTTTCCGCACTTTCACGGAGTGTATTTATTTATTCTCAAATTTACAAATCCTAGTAACTTCACTATTTTCTATTTTAAGTATACACAAAGGAAATTTGAAGAAATAGTTACTTATGAAACAAAGCAGAGACCAAATGAATAGACACGGTTCTTCTTTCGTACACTTTGTTTTTAAGGAGGTGCAACTGATCCGCTCTCAGTGGAGTTTATGTGGGGGGGATCTGCTCCCCCGTTCACCGCCGTGGGCCGGGGACACAGCCTGCCCCACCAGGGGCTGTCGGGGCATCTCTGCTGGGCACCTGGAGCCCCCCTGCCCCTCCTGTCCAAGCCCGGGGGGCTGCAGGGTGCTGCTCTCACATGTTCTCGCTCCCCTCCCTGGCTGCTCTTCTGCAGCAGGTTCCCCCCACCCCACCTTAAATACATTGCCCCTGAGCTGGTACCATCCCCGCTGATGGGCTCAGCCTGGGCCAGCAGTGGGTCCATCTGGGAGCTGGCTGGCACTGGCTTTGTCGGACACCAGGGAAGCTTCTAGTGGCTTCTCAAAGAAGCCGCCCCTGTAGCCTCCCCGCTACCAGAATCTTGCCACGCAAACCCATTAGAGTATTTTAAGAGATTTATTTTCCCCCTATTTCTGAGGACAAAATTTCTCACCTACGAAAAGAGTATGACCAAATTTCTGTTTTTGAGGACTTCTGGTATGACAGCTTTGGTAGTGATCAGATATCTACAAATCCAATTCCTCCTGCTTCAGTACTAAGAGTACTTTGCCACTCTTACCCGAAACCCATCTTAAGTTAAGGTGTCTATCCTCTTTTCCCCAAAAAACATATCACAAAAACAAGAGACAGGTCTCTATGCATTAATTAATAATTTTCCCATTCAATGCTCTAAATGTGAATTATGTAAAAGTATGGTGAGTTACTTGGGATGCAGAAGGAAGAAACCCATCTTTGTTCTGCATGCATAAGACAGCTTCTTCTGCTCATAAATGGACCTTTATACTTTTAAACCGAACACCAGCTTTGAAAGTCTATAGCAAGAAAACATTTAGTCAAACATAGTACACTCACAAGATTTCTGATTATAGAGTATTACTATATTTATACTACCTTTATGACTAATAATTATTACTATTACATAAATAGTATTACAGTAAATGCACTTTTGAGATCATGCTTTTGCTTCTATGAACTGGTACAACAGCATTGATTTACACTGGAACTAAACCTAATTACGCCAGGAAGAGCAAAATTCACTCTAGATTCTCAGAGCTGATACTAATAGTATTTACCTTGCATCCAAAATGAGAATAAATGGCTTAATCCCATCGCTAGCATAAAAAGAAAATCATGAACATAAACCTGTACAGCTTGCTGTATTGGCCACAAAACCCAGTCAAAATGGAGACTGCCGTCACTAAGAGCCAAAGCCATAATGTTGTGAAAGCCGGTTGCGTCTATGGTGTTTGCAATTGTTCTCATAAATTTTTGTCAACTCTGCTTGTTTTAGTAGACATGATGCAATAGAGGGGAATTTTTTGCATGGAGGAAAAACAGGAAGAGGGAGCGATTTGGTGATTAAAATGTTAATATCTGCATTCTAGAATATTAATACCCACATGAAAAGGGATACACTTTCCCCTCAAATGAAGAGGTTTTGCCACAGAATTTAATTCTGCAGCTGATCCTACTGTTAATGGATTTTGCTTGCTATTTTCTATCCTATAGTAGTTTATAAAACAGTTCATATAGTCCTTTTGGAAAAATTATCAGCATTTATTGTGTTACAGTGGTTGCAATTAAAAAGGCAGTATTTCCACACTGCTACAAAATAAGGTATTAAATGATAAACTATACTTTTCTGTGTGCTTAGAGAACCAAGATTTTGCAGATATCCAATTTAATGAGGGAAGTCTTTAATTCTTTTGAATGATTTTAAATAAATACAATTTTCTTTGTTAAGATACTGAATAAATTATACTAGTTAATGTGCTCTTTAGATGGACTCAATATCAGATATTCACAGACAACATAATAGACTAAATCAAGATCAGTATGATGTCCCTCAAAGGATGAATAATTAAATCTTAGCTGCCATATGTACCAAAACACAGGGTTGCAGAATATTTCTCGCTGAGCACATAGCCGAGGTTCCCATATATTCTGAACCTATTACAAATAATGCCCCAAAACTCAGCCTACACCAAGCAAAATGTATCTTTTTCCAGAACAATGTTTTAATGCTGCACATCAATTTCGCACACAGTTTGTATATGTAGTAACACATTCCTTCAAGGGAAAAACATGCATTAAACACATATGTCCATGAAGATGCAAGAGTATTTCAGCTGCGCCATCTTTGCTACTAGAGACTACAGCTTCTGCTTTGCCTGCAGAGGTTGCAAATTGGAGGCAAGATTCAGGATTGTCTTAATTGCAAAAACAGCCATTAATCAGTTTCTGTTGCCAATTGATACATTTTTTTTCTTCTCAAGCACTAAAACAGTCATTTTTGTCACATGATCATATGCCAAATGCATTTAGTTTTACTGTACTCTACATTTTTAAAATAATTTTATTCCTTTTGGAACTAAACATGTCACTTATAATCACAAATTAGTACAATTAATCCTTTAAAAGGTAAGTACAAGCACTGAATAATTGCATACTGGCATGGGTCCAGTACTTTAATATTAAAGTCTGTGAAAATGAGAAAAAGAACAAACCTGTATTCATTTCAGTTTACTATTTTCTTAAATATTGTAAATCATGAACCATAGGATTTAATAATGATTCAAAATGTGACAGTTCAGTTTTAGATTACTGGATTTTATATTTATGATTTGGTAGTTTATATGCAAATTATTGTATAGATTATTGTTGAAGGTTGATGTCAACCAGCTGCCAGGAACCCACCGAGATGCTCTCTCATCTTCTGCCCTCAACAGGTCAGGGGGAGAAAAATAAGATGGAAAAGGCCACGGATCCCAATAAGGACAGGGACATCACTTACCAATTGCCAACATGGGCAAAATAGATTTGACTTAGGGAAAATTAATTTAATTCTTTGTCCATTAGAGTAGAATGGTGAGAAACAAAGACAAAAAAACTAAAACACCTCCCTCTATCCCTTCTTCCCAGTCTCCATTTAACCCCTTCGTTACGACTCTTCTGTTATTGTGGCTGGTCCACAGCAATACCTCTGTGTGGCTCCTTCCTCCTAATTTTTTTGCCTGCTCCGGTGTGGGTCCTTCACAAACTGTGCCAACACGTGTCCTTCTAACAGGCTGAAGTCCTTCAGGATAAACCTGCCTCTGCGTGGGCCATCCACTGGCTGCAGTTCCTTGAGCCCGTGTCCACCTGCTCCAACATGGCCTGGTCCTCCACAGCTGCAGTGTGGGTATCTGCCCTGGCACAGTTCTACATGGGCTGCAGGGAAACACCTGCTTCACCATCATCCCTCCCACAGGCTGCAGGGAAATGTCTGCTTTGGCACTGCACTCCTCCTTCTCCTCCTCCTCCAACCTGGGTGTTGGCAGGGTTTTTTCTCACACTTTTTCCCCCCCCTCACTCTGTTGTGCAGCGTTATTGCCCTTTCTTAAATACATCTTCATAGAGGCGCTACCAGCTTGGCTGAGGGGCTCGGCTGTGGGTGCAGCAGGTCCACAGGAGTCAGCTGGAACTGGCTACGTTCAGCATGGGGCAGCCCCATGTTTCTTCCCATAGAGGTGATGTCTGCAGCCCCATCACCTAGATACTTACACGCAATACAATTACTTACCAACAAATAGTTTGTTTCTATATACTATACCAGAGTATCCAAGACCTCAGTCTGCCAGAGCAAGAACTTAATGTCAAACAGCTACCATTTACTAGGAAAAACAAACTGAGTTCCAGTGTAATTGAGGACAGCTTTTCCCTTTCCAAACACTTCAAACAAGAAAAAGAGTCTCACAAGCTTTGATGTTGGCGAGGTCCATTCTAAGACAACTCTGCACCATGGTTAAACCAGGTGGTGTTCTTACAGGCAATCCATAGACTGGAATAAAGACCTTGAAGAAACATTTTTATTTATTTAGAGAACAAAATGTACACAAAGTATAAAAATAGATTAACATAGTCATCGAGGAACTCTAAATTTAATACATAAATTCATTAGGGAAGCAATAAACATACTGTATAAATTAATTACTTTGTGGTTATCCTCATTAAATGCTACTTAATGAGTTAATAAGCCTGAAAAGCAATGACAAATTGCTAAAGTACACGCACAGGATTTTTTTCTTTTTAGTTTTTTAAAGCAACTTGTTTAACTTTATGCTGCAGCTTTGGATAAAAGCTAATAACGTTTATGCAAAGGGGTCACTTCACCTTTTAGACTGCATTAACAAGTACTTTTACCTAAAGAATGTGAGTTTGCCAGAAAATGCAGACTTTAGAAAGTTCAACAGCAGAAAGTACTCTTGCTAAGGGTTAAGAACCACCTGCTCCCTAAAATTAAGCAGAAAACTTATTTGTGTAACAGGATGCCTTCCAGCTTCTTGGGAAATACCAAGCAGAAACATACATACACATATATTTATACACACAGATACACACATTAAAATATATATTGCTACATTTGAGAATTATATGCAGGCTTTTGTGGCCTCTCAGTGTTTGAGGATGATAAACACATAACCACATTGTCACAATTACCAACTGGCAATAGGCTGGGCAGCACTGGGGGAAGCTGTATCCAAAACCAATAAATATTTTAACTTTTGTCATGGTGTATGAGCACTCCATCATTGACTGAGCTGTGTTATTAGCATGCTCTGGAAGATTGAAATGATGGTCCCATTTGTCATGTCACAGGTACAGAGACTGCTTATGCTCTCATTTTCTGGCTCAAACTGCCGTTGGTCTATGTTATGATTTAAACAAAACAACAAAAGTCACATACACATATTTTTCACCTGCTCTCTTCCCATGCCATAATGTATAATTGAGAGAAGACTACAAACTGCATCCTAGAGTACATTAGTCATATCAATACTATAAATATTTCTATTTTAAAGTAAAATATAGTCTGAACATATCTTTGACTCTGATGGAGCCTCAGTGCATTAACTAAGCATGTTTCAGTGAATGTATCAATACACAGGCCTCTCATCTTCCCAGGACATACACAATTCACAGTGAAACTACCAGTGCTACCTTGACAAAAGTATTTAAGGCAATCTTTGATTATTACATGCTCAAACAATTCCTTAGATAACATCAGGATATTAATCCAATTTTTCACCCCCTTAAATTGATTTTTTATTAACTCCTTGAAACTTACTTTCAACAACAGAACCTAATTCCCCTTTGTAGGGACAAAAAGCAGATAAAGAAGTAGTATTTTGAACAAAGACTGCCAGTCCTTTTTAGGGATTCTCATTCCTTGAATTATGTTCCTTTTCCCCAAGAATACCTAGTCCAAGGAAATTAGTGTGCTTAAGTCCTGATTCTTTGAGAATTACGAGAAATATCTAGCAAATTTCAATGCCCATGACTACACACACACTAAAAAAAAAAAAAAAGTCAAATATCAAAGGAGTTTCCAGCATCTTCCAGCACGACCATTCCAAGCAGTAGTATCTCAGTATAAGCTGTCAGCATGTGAACCCTTTTGAAACAAAATCCAGAAAAAAAATCAGCTACCAAAGTTGCATCAGAGAATGATATATTATTAATATTGCATCACATAAGGTGCTCTGCACTGCTATGACAGTAGCTTTAACTCCACAAATAAAAAATAAAAAAATAATAATAATAAAAAAAGAGTACGCTTCACAAGCAGACATGTGCTGATAGAGAACAGCTACCAGAATTTTTTTTCCTTAGAAGTAAATAACCCTGTAGCCTGCTGTTTAAGCAAACCTTGAACCCTTTCAAAACTAGTCACTCTGTAAACAGGACCATGTCCATCAATCACACAAAAGTCTTTAGACATTTTCAATTGATTTTGGTCACTTAAGACTAATTCACAAAGGATTTGAAAGCCAGAGCACAGTTAAACACTATCTCCACAATTGGATAAAAATGTTTATTAAACAAATCAAGACATACTCATGTTACAAACGGGTCCTCAAGAGCTTTGTGCTGACACTTCAGTAATAAGAAAGCTAATGAGAACAGCTGTAGTCTGCTCAGCACTGTTTAGGACACTAACAAATTGACTTTAGATGACTTATCATCAAGACCTTGCAGGAAGAAGCCACACCATTTAAGGGGGTGGGAGGAAGGAGAAAGACAGGTCATAACATACTCATCTAAGGAAATCTTTGATCCCAGGTTAATTACTGGGATAAGAATAAAAATAAAACTAGAAATAACATTTAACGTGGAATAAGTTTAACCACTTATCTCAGTTACAATTATGTATTTTTGATGTCTTGATAGGCACTTTATTCTTCATTCATGTCGTCATTTTCAGTAGTCACGATAGCACTTTAAAAGTACAGTTTTGAAAAGAAATTTAAATACATAACAGAAGAACCACAATCCGTCACTCCCCACATTTTCACAAAACCAGCCAGCGGAGACGCAAAATGAAGAATGGGTGACATGGGCTGGGATTGGTTTTCTTTCTGTTTTTCTTTAATACATCTTATCTCACTCCTGAACCATTGTGTCTGTGGAAGAGAAGAGGAAAGGTCACCAGTAGCCAGTGGCAGCACCAGCCGTGAGCTGGAAACAGCACTTGTAGTTTTCAGCTGTCAGACGCTGGCTGAAATTTAACAAGTGCCAGTATGAAATGATCTGCAAATCTGTAGCTTTATTTTTTTAAAACTAGAACAAATTAAGGGGTTTGAAAGCATTTTGAAGTCTGTTATTATACACAAAGTATTGCAAGTTGTTCAGTCTCACTTGTTCCTGGGTTAGCAGAACTCCCACTCACGTTCTGCTCTTAAACACCAAAGCAAAAGGGCATTCTGTATTATGCTTGATCCACTCCCTGTTACAATTCCCTCATCTTTTTTCTCTCTGATTGTGAGGTTTTTGTGAAAGTAGTCATCATAATAAAATGAGACTTAATACTAGTCATCACTTACTTACTCTTACAAGTGTTATCCATGAATCGCCAATGTCTAACCAACAATGAATACAGCCAAAAATGCAAAAAACATACAAGGAAGATGTACAAAAGCAGCAGAACTACAGAAATATTTTCTAGCCCCATCAACATGGGGCTTTGGGTCCAACTTCAAGTTTTATATCCAAAACTGTGTCTCTTCTGTGAACTAGGTTTGCCACTTCTAAGCTTCATGTGAGAACCATGTGTGTGTTTGAATTGAGAAGGAATTCACATACGTGGACCCAGCCCACAAGCAGGATAAAAAAGAAAAAAAAAAAAAAAGAAACTGCTTCCTCCACAACTGTGAGTTCAGCAAATGTGCTGCAACAGCAGCCGCAACACTGCTGTCCTTCCTTTTTGAGAAGATCTGCTAACATTCAGGCATGGATATAGAAAGACACCCAGGTCCACCCTTAGCCATTCCAAAATGCCAGCTTCTTTATTGGCACAAAACCCCCTTTTGGAATGTGCACAGCCAGCCTCTCAAAGCTACAGCACTCCACCACCTCACACTGGCCTCTCAAATATCCTCATATTTGAAGACGCTGCATTGAATCAAGAGCGAAGGGTAGGTGACAAACAGGTCCACAGTGCTTGTCTTTGGCTGTGTGCACATTTCCTTGATTTCTAGACATGACAAACTGGTGCAAACAGCTACAGCACGCTACTGTAGCCCATCACCCTCATTGTGCATCATAAACCAGGGAGGACAAATTTACCTGCCATGCAGGTCACTATTTCCTTAAAGGGTATGGCCATGCATGACTTGACAGATCTGCAGACAACCTGAACAGAATAATTAGCTTTGTCCCTTAAAAGCAGACCAACATTACCCCTCACTCCTCTGCTCCCAGGACGCATGTTCTGTGGCTCTTTCTCTTGGATGGCTGAGAAATTCCATCCTACTCACTGGCACTGAACTGACTTTTTAAAAATCCTATGTATTAAAACATGGTCCTTAAAATATTAAGATCTAGCTAGTCTAATAATGGGTTACTATATACAGCAGAATAACAGAAATGGAATGCATTCTTGCCTAATGAAACTCCTCTGACTTAAATTATATTTGCTAATTCATTTGTCCCTGTGGACACTACCTAATTTCCCCTTGCTCTTCTCTCATCTGATAGACAGAAAGATTTTTGGGAGCAAGGACTGTCATTCATTATATGTCTGTACAGGACCTAGGCCACCAAAGCCCGAAGGCTTTGAAAATGCTACTGCATTTCAACATCCTCATCAAATAATGAGGACATTTGGCTGCTTTTCCTAGCAGACACGACTTGCAGTAGCTGTATCTAAAACTAATAACGAGGACAAAGTTTGAAAGTGGTATTTTCCATTCTCGGAAAACTATATAAAGAACTTAGTAAAACCACCTTATGTTGTTGGTAACCAGATTAGTTACTGATCAGGCATTCAGGTCTACTGAGATATGACTTCCATCATGGAGAGAAACACAGGCATGACTGCAGCCCACGGGCTTCTTCCGCAGCAGCGGCCGCCGCAGCCAGCACAACACTGCACAGTTGCTGTAGGCTCTCCGTCTGCATGTCAGGATTCCTCTTTCTCTAACAACTGCACAGTTACCCCAGTTCAGCACCTTTTATTAATGCTTTGTAAGGGACATATAGGATCACCCTCAAACACCCTGTGTTCAACTAAAAGTTGAGGGAGTATGACAGGGGAGGGGGAGAACAACCACCAGTGCAAAAGCTACCAATCCTATACCAAGGAATAAAATTTCACATTTTTGGAGGAAACAAAAAAAAAAAAAAAAAGCTCCTTAGCATTCTGGAAGGCAATAGGTGCAACAAAGACATATTAACACAAGCAAAAATTCCAAAAGCCTGGCTAGTATTTACACCAACAGACAAATCATACAAATAAAAATTGCTCAGATTGTGAAGCTATAAAGTCTCTGTTGGTGAAAGTTACCATGAAACAGCTTGGCTTTCTCTGCCTTCACTCACTGAAATAAGATTCCCCACCCTGATGAATGGTTTTGGTTTCAAGACACTGGCTGTCTAATAGAGTACCCTGCAGCTCCTGTGCGTAGTTTGTGCCCACATTTCAATTTCCTTTCACAGGAGGAGAAAGAATATGTCTGTAAGCATAGAAAAGATGATTAAATACCAAAATCTCACTGGATATGGAATTGGAGTAAAACCAATGAAGCTGTCACCATCCACTTACTCCTCTGCATAGTAAGGTGCAGCCACCATCAGGGCTAAGGTCTCCTCACTGGCAGTGCTCATATTAAAACCCAGCTAGATCTGACACTCAGGAGTGCTTCCAAGCTCTTTCTATCACAGGCATGAGGGGGCAGTTAAGGGCAGAAGACCTCCTGGGAGAGTGCTAGAGAAATGTCCCAGGCAGAGGAAGCCAAACTTGGCAGGGTCTGTACGCATACTGTTTGTCCAGAGCAGACCTTGAAGCAAATTAGCCAGCCAACAATGTCTTTTTCCACCCCCCCACCCCCACCCCCCTCCTCTTCAGAAGGAACTACTTCTCTATCTCTGCTAGGGATACTGAATTAATTAGCATATATGCAGTGTGAACAATCAGGAGACTTGTACCTGGGACTAAATCGAGAGCCAAATTATTTGACACTAAAATACATTCAGCGAAAAACAGTGAAAGGGGTCAAGGAAGTACTGGGACACTTGACATCAAAAACAGTATCTGTGGTAGGAAGTGGAAGCAGAGCAGAGCAGCTTGCAGTGTTTTTGTAGCCTTTCCTTTATATGGCTGTGTTGGCACGCTGGGATGTAGACGAGCATGTCCTGCTGGGAAAGGAAGAGATGTGACAGGACTGAGGAATCGTGAGCCCAGGGCACGATCTTGCATGCTGAAGCCACTCCATTTTTGCATTAAACACACATGCCCATGCTCAGTGCTCCCCATGCACACAGCAGCTCTCTGCCTACAGGTGAACCATTTTCTTTTACAAAGACAAACAAGCAAAAGATTAGTTTAAAAGCTTACTACAACTGTTGCGCAATAATAACAAGTGACAAGCTTTTAGGCTTAATTGCTTCATCAGTCCAATAAGGCAATAAGGTACTCTGAGCCTAACAGCTAGTTTGTTTCTTTCCCAGCTAGATCTATCAAACTAATAAACAGATCTCTCCCTACAGACCTTTTTTATATTATATTATTCTAGTCTGGCTACAAAGCTCCCCACCTTCAAAAACGTTAAAACACTAGCATTTAAAGACAGCGAATTATTAGGTTTTAATTCTGCAAAGTATGAACTGCCCTCCAGAACTAAGGCTTAGTCAAATTTATCAATCTTTGGAAAAAGCAAGCCTGCTCTATCAAAATTAAGAGACCACTTGGGAGACCTTCTCTGAGAACAAAAACTCCATGACCACCTGCTTGATGGGCCAGGTTCTCTGTCCAACTGAAACAAACCACATAAATTACCTGAAAACAAGCTACCAGAACAGCTTTATCCAAGGCAACGTTACATTTTCGAGCAGGCTTATGGCTGCTCCAAGTTGCACCTTACCATCTATATTTATACAAAGCTGCCTTGGCTGCTTATAAACCGCAAGAGCATGCAGCCAGTACACCCTGGTTACACCCAGAGTTCTCCTCCTCACCCCCTGAAGGCCAAAGATAACTGTGGTATAAACTGATTCAAGCATGCCTTCTCCACTAGGTAACAACTGAGCAGAATCTGATCCTATAGATGCATGTTCTAAAGCCAGAGTCATTTGGGTTGCGGCAACTGACTGCAACAGGTTTTTGTAAACACTTGGCACATTATCTATCTTTGCCATCATGTAAACATAGAACAAAGAGTAATATTACCTTACAGATGTTGTCTACAGAACATTGTCATAGAAATAAAGCTCTCTATAAGCACTGGAAGTTAGTGGTTCTGACTTCCGTAAGGGTGTATATTCCATAAAAAGTCTTGCTCCAGTGTTAATTACAAAATTAGCAAGAAGCTTACGAGTAATTAGATCAGGGTGTTAAATCACTAATGTTCCTTAAATAAAACTCCTAATTAGGACACACTGCACATTTATCTACAAGCTAGATCTGACAAACTGCCCGAGCTTTCCCTTTCTAGCTGACATTCCGGACACTGCCAGGAAATGTGAAGCACCCACAGTACTCTCTCTCGTCAGGAAGGAGCCCTCGTTTGCCTTGTGCAGCTACAGGCAAGGACTCCTATGCCGATCCACTTTGACCTCAAAGCGGACAGGCATAGCAGAGAGAATCATGGCCATAGATGTAGATACCTGCCACCAGAAGGTCATTCATCTCTCTCTTCTGATTACATAGGGAGCCTGGACACTAGCTCAGATTATGCTTCTGTGATTGGATTTAACTGCTGATACTGTAAAAATATAAAACTGTCAACACTATCTGGTCTTCCCTCCTCCTACATGGTTTTCCTCAGACTCTAAGATAAATGCAGCTGGATAGATGCTTTTGTTTTATTACACCTAATAAAACAGCACCTGACACAAAGTCATCTCAATTGAGAATTGATCCACAGTAAACTGCTACAATACAAACATCAACAGTTACAATTCCTTTATGGCCTGCTTACCCAAGAGGTACTTAACTGCTTCAAAAAACCCCCCACAACTACATTGACATTGCATGCATCCTGCAGACAGTCTTTCCAAACATTTTGTATCTTATTCTAATCTCAAAATCATCCATGATATCAGAAAAGCAGATGCACAGATCTTTAGGTATCAAAATGAAAAAAACTTTTTTTAAAAAAAAAGCTTTTCATCAGTTATTTCAAGTCCACTGAATAGTGCTTCATGTGACAAAAGACTTTCTATTTGTATGGAGCACTTCACTCCCTTTGACACAAACCATCACAAAAACTAATTATGCCTTCTGAACCACAATAAGTAGCTCTCAGTCACCTGGATTTTACTACATGGAGCAGTCCTGTTACATGCTTGTGCAGCAGTTGCAATGTACCTCAGATGCCTGCAAGGAATACTTAACATGCACACCTCTGGGACAGAGCTAGCTGCCAGCATCTTGCTATGGACTGAAATCACATTGTCCAGTTAGTTACCTTCAGACAAATCTTTGAGCAGCAGCCCCTTGTTGCCAGACATTCACTTGACAAACCCAGCTGTGCCACCTTAGCCATTTTCACTGAGGGAGGGGGGAAAAAAAAAAAAGCTTTAAGTGACTCACAGGGTAACTTCAAATACCATTCAGCTGCTAAAAGAAAACATTGCATTTTGGACAAACACATATCTCTCTAGAACTTACTCCTTCTGCCACCAGATCAGATGAAAGCACTTATGCCTAAAAGCACCAGAAAAAATTATCTTCATTACCATAGTGGCTGTATCTCTGGAGTCAACACAGGTGTTGTTAGCCTTGCACTGCTGGGGATGCATGTGCTCTTCTATCGTTTTGAGGCCACTGAAGTTAACATTTGATACCTGACCCCAAACGCACATTCATTCCAGAGAGGAACAGGCTATTTTTAGCACATCTGGAAATAACCAGCTACTTTTCTACATATGATGCCAAAATCAGTTATTTCAGCCACCCTGAAGCCATTTACCTGCACAGCCTCATTGTTGGGATTGTTTAACTTACTTTTAGTCTACCCTTTAATGACCCTTTTTGTGTAATACCACAGCACCTAGCCCAGCAATAACATATATATTTGCTACATCCATAAAAAACCAAAAGCTTCAGTCATACTCTTCCTACAGCACAACCCAACAAATTATTTTTTTAATACTGTTTTTCTCCTACTGCATCTTACAATAACCTCAACTCTTTTCCAGTGGATACACCCAACCCTCTGTATTCAAATATTCATTCATACAGGAGATAACCAGAGATGTTCTGACTAAAACCAGGTTGGGTGTTCTGTCAAGTAAGAGCAAGTTTTGCTGAAACAGAAGCCTTTCTCTAAGTGGTATTGCAAATCAAGGATGTAATTTTGGGGAAAACCATGATGACCGCAGGCTGAGGGAACTGGGGTTGTTTAGTCTGGAGAGGAGGAGATTTAGGGAGGACCTTATTGCTCTCTACAACTACCTGAAAGGAGGTTGTAGTGAGGTGGGGGTCAGTCTCCCAGATAACAAGCAACATGATGAGAGGGAACAACCTCAAGTTACACCAGGGGAGGTTTAGGTTGGATATTAGGAAAAATGTCTTCACTGAAAGGGTGGTCAAGTATTGGAACAGGCTGTGCAGGGAGGTGGTGGAATCACCATCCCTGGAGGAGTTTAAAAAACACATAGATGTGGTGCTTAGTAACATGGTTTAGTGTGGACTTGGCAGTCTGGGTTAACGGTTGGACTTTATGATCTTAAAGCTCTTTTCCAACCTAAGTGATTCTAAGATCCTATGATCTCAGCTGTATTACCCAGTAGCCAACACCTAGCATCATCATAATCAAGATTTGAAACCTGGTCCCACACTTCAGGTTGCACATCTTACTTTCATGATCCCAGATATTTTAGGGAAGAAAAAAAAAATCTGACCAAACAGATGTAATGTTTGCATAACAGTTCCCAGAATTATGGAGAGTGGTAAAGTGAAACATCTAGAAAGAAGGAACAAAAACCAATATCCATAATCCAACCCTCCTCTTTGCATACGTAATAAGACAGTCCAGGAATATAAACACTTACAGGCATCAATCAGAACACGGTATATTAACAACTAGTCCACAAAAAAGGCTGTGCAAATAGCCACATACATAAATACACACATGCTGATGCTTATTTGACTGCTGTGCCATCTTTGAGAAGCTAAATAAATTAATAGCTAGGCTTGGCACCACATGAAACACACACCTTAGGGAAAATTAACAAACCTAAGTGCAAAGGTTAGAGTTAGCTACTTGCCAGGAAGGTTCTTACATCTTATTGAGCCAAAAAAAAATTTGTTGTCTTTTTTAGAAAGATGCAACAAACTGTATTTCACATGAACTTGGCAGAGCCTTAAACCAGTGGATCTGGCCCACAAAATGGCAAGTATTTCCAGCAGCTGTTGTTGCTGACAACACGTGACAACATGATATTCCCAGGCATCATCAGCTGCATCCCCAATTATTGCTGATTTTATACAGGATTACAACGTTTTCCTATGTTCATTAGCTACAATTATCTTAATAACAGTAGCAGAAAAAAGATGAAGTGGCAAAAACACAGAGTATGTGAGTGAGGTTTGCTGGGCTACGATCAGAAAGACAATAACAATTCAATATGCAGGCTTAATTTGAGATAGAGTACTGACTGGCTGTACAAAGCAGCTTTGGACCATACTGCCTCTTTGGGTTTTTGAGTGTTTTTTTTTTTAAGGCAGGTGAGAAATTGGCTACTTTGTCACTTTTTTAGAATTGGACCAAAAAAAAAAATATAAATCATGTTAATGAAAATCTGGATAAAAGCATTATTCAGATAGGAATAATATTTTTTTGTTGTATCTCACAATTGAAGAAGAGCACATTCTGTGTATGTACACATATTCAAACTGCATATTTGAGCACATCCTTTTGTGAAACAAACACACAGAAGTCACTCTGAAATAACCTGTTGGTTAGGACAATCAGGTGAGACAAGAGGTTTATGTTCAAATCTGTAATTCATCTCATTAAAGCATCCCGTTTATTACGGCCACTTACCTCATGATCACTTTGTCAGAGTTTCCATGTCTAAGCTAAGAAACCACTCCCCTTCAAAAGAGGAAAAATGTGGTTGAAACTGCCATTCTGACTGTCATTTCATGACAAAAATGTTTTAAGACAGCTTTAACCTAGATGGCTATTTTTCTTGGTATGATACCCTACATAAGCATGGTATTTTACATACTTTCAAGCAAGGTAAATTCAATCTGAATTTAGCACTAAAACGTTGTTTTACAGGATTGCATACTAAATGCCTTTCACCTCATTATGCTGGTTTGAAATAATGATATACTTAAAAATAGTTCATGCTAGCATAAAATGTAAGAGCTATTCCAAAGCAGCGCAATAAACCACTGTTTCATGATGGTCAGTTGCCTCAACCAGCACTACAAATACCGAGCAACTCAAGGTCCATTTAATTCCTACTATACAATTACAGAATATATTATACTGTAGGTAGATTTATTCAAAAAATTTTGCACACTTCCAGTTGGAAGCATTTTGACCTCCCAGTTAGAAGATTTTCAACAGTTACTTTTCTCCACATTAAGTACACATTCTGCATACTATACATCAAACATTTTCACTAGTACTTGCAAAATTAATAATCAGGAACGATTCAGTTCATAATGAAAGCCTATCCTAATGAAAGCCTATTATGACAGAGACAGAATATATAAAGTCAGCTTCAGTCTGGAAACTTTCAGTTCTGGCCTAACCTATGTAACATTAGACAAATGGCTTCCCCTCTGTTCCTTCCTCTTACAAATTGCCTGCTGTACCTGTGTCACCCCTTGAGGCCAAGGACTGGCTTTCTCTTTATATAATGTGATTTACAGCTGGGATTTCTGAATACTGCTACAACATAAAATCACTGCAACGGTTCAGAGCTCTGCTCTACCAATCAGCCCAATCCCAGCCTTTACTGGTACTTTTAATGGCATCCCTGCTGTTCCATAACAATAGTCCAGTCAAGAGAACTTGTCCATTCATGTTGAACGTACTGTACACACACACATATATATGTACATAACATGCTTTCCCCACCCCCCCACCCCCACCCCGCCCCTCAGGTCACATCTCCAATGCTGACAATGAAGTCTAAATGTGTTCTAGTCCCAGCAAACAGGAATGGTTTTACACCTGCAAAATCACCCCCAAAGCAACACACCACCTAAAAATCACCCCCAAAGCAAAACACCACCTAAAAAGCTACTACTTCAGCACTGCTTCCTTGTTTTGGGTATAACCTACTTAAAATAGCGAGTCTAGCCAGGGCTCTATGAGCAGAATACATGGAGAACACACAGCTCGACAGGAGAATGCTCTCTTACAGAGATGTGGGAACAGGAGACAAGGAACCACAACCTGCCTGAGACTGTACCCAGAAACAACCCACGGCAGAAGACCCCCGCGCTGCTCCAGGGCTGGCACTTCTCTTGTGCAGGGCCAACGTTCCCATTCTTCCCGTTGGAACAACAATTCCAAGTTTAAAAGTTTCCCGCAGAAAGTTCATAAACTCACCGGGCAAACACCTAAATTAATGTGCCCCCCCTCTTCCTGAAACAAACGGGATTATCCTGGCATGCTACTCGGTGTCTTCCCGGAGGGAAGAAGGGAAAAGTAATTCTTTCTGGAGAAAGAGATTGCAAGGCCAGCAGGCTCCCGACGCCAGCAACCCCAGCCCTCGCAAGCCAGGGTTTCTGGCACCCAGCCTCACACATACCCGACCAGCTCCCCACGGGGTGTTGCGAAAGGACGGCGCGGGGAGCCCCCCAGCCCGGCGCGGGCTCCGCGGCCACCTGAGCAGGGCTGCTGGTAGCCAGCACGGCACAGCGCCGGGCTGCGACACCCTTCTTGCATCCGTTCCGTAGGCACGCTTCCCCTAGACATCGGGATGGAACCGACTGACGCCGCCGGTGAAAGAAAACGTTCAATCAGAGATGCCCCTCCAGTTGCTCGTCAGCACCGATTTACACCGGTGGGGTGGCAGGCTTGCATCAGCCTCTGCGCCCGACCGGGGGGCTCGGGAAGGGCAATAGCGTGCCCGTGAAAAGGCTGTTTTAAGGGAAAATGCAAATCTGGCAGAGCCTAGGTTAGTTTTCTCACCTCCGCACACAATAAGAGCGGACCGAGGCGAGCACCTCGGTGACCCACTGGATCTCCCTCCCTCCCTGCCTGCCCCGTTTGCACCCCACCCGCAGCACGGGCAGCTGCCGCCCGGGCAGCGCCTCACCAGGGCACGGACAAACAGAGAAGAGAGAAAAAAAAAAAAAAAACCAAAAAAAATAATAATTTAAAAATTTAACACACACACACCCGAAACCACGAAACCCCTCCGCAACACGAGCCTCCTCACCAGCACGCTGCCGACGCCGAGCGCGGCGGGGCAGCCCCCCGCGCAGCCGGCCCGCGGGCGGCACTCACCTCGGGGGGACGGGGCAGCCGCCTCTCCTCCGTGCCGGCCGGCCGCGGGGCGGGGGCGGCGGCGGGGCCCGGCGCCGCGCCGCACTTCCACTTTCTCCGGGGGTCTTTCTTCGCGGCACGGTGCGCCCGGCCCGGCCCGGCCCAGCCCAGCCCCGCCGCGCCGCCCCTGCCTGCCCCCCCCGGCACTCCGTCCTGCCCACCTCCTCCCGCGGCCGCCTCCCCGCGGTGCGGTGCCCAGCTGCCGGCCGTGCCGGGGCGGCCGGGGGGCGCCTCCCCCTGCACCGCCCCGCCCCGGTACCTGCCGGGCGGGCCCGGGGAGGCTCCGCGGCCCCGTGCGCCCGGCCGCCCCCCGGGCCCCGCTCGTTGCCCGCCGCCCCCCGCCGCGCTCGGGGCTCCCCCGGCCCCGCGGGGCACGCCGCCAGCGGCTGCGGCTCTCCCGTGCCTTTCGGACTTCATTGTCCGCCCCTCGCCCTGGGTAACGCTGCCCGGAGGAGGCGGCCGGCGGGGCTGCGTGCACTGGAGTAGTCTCGGTGTAGTTCAGCACAACAAAGACTCACTTGATTCCCTGCTGGCACACAATGCCCGACAAAAGGGAAACGCTGGGAATGTCATAATTACCACCCCGTGAGATGGAGGCAAAAGCAACACTTCTTACGAGGTTCGTAGCTACACGGCAGCTCAGATGCAGCTATTTCTGTCCCGGTACAACAAGAAGCTTGCTCACACCCTGCTGCTTCGGCGCGGTGTTCACTGGCACTGTAGGCAGGAATCCTACAAAAACACAAAGGCAGCAAAGCCACAAGTCCCCGTGACAGAGAAATCTCTTCTCGGCTTGTCAAGCAGGGAGACTGGCTCTTAAGATATTTTGCCCACAGGTGAAAACCCTGCTTAACTTTTAACTAAAGTATATACCCATTGATGCACATCAGCGCATCTGTTTTCCGGGATTAACTATAGAGTAGAAACACCTACGTATTACGTTACCCCTGACTTGGTCTTGAATGGTCTCTGCTTGCCCGATGGTGGCACCTGCACCGACTCAGGGCTGGTTGCAAGGGGTATAGGCAGCTGTCCTGCATTTAAAGCTCAGCTGTGATACACATGTAAGTGGCCCACTTTCTGAAATTCATTTCAGCTTTCTAGAGAAACCCAAGATGCAAGTCATGGATCTGACCACAACTAGCTTGACATGAAGATGCAGGAGTCCTGTACCCAATGCCTGAACATCTAGTGCCCCTGCAACCAGATTAAATGCGGGAAGGGAGCAAGGCATACTCTTCCCTGTGCCTGGGAGCTGAACCAGTACATGCCAGGGGTGAAGGAGCCACAGGTACTGAAGGACAGGAGAATCTAGTCTTTAGTTTTGTGATTGGGGTGCTCAGTTAGGAAACGTGCTCCCAGGATATTTTTTATCCTGATGATGTACACTATAGGGAGCAGAATTTAGACCCTCAGTCAGTCTCCTGCTTGGATGATGTCTTCTTGACTTACAGTGCTGGCTGCCCTCTGGCCTAACAGTGATGGAGCACCTCATTTCCTTCTTCCCCAAGCCTCAGCATGCCTTAGTGCCTCTCCAAAGCACTTTCTTAGAATGTGGATTGAAACTCTCTGGGGCTGAGGAAGGCCTGTAATGGCTCTTTGCTTGTTGGCCAAGCACTCCAAGTAATCAGTGGTTATGCAAAAGCCGGGTGACTTCCTTCTTGTGCTCTGTAAACAACTTTCATGTGTAAGATCTGTCATTTCCTATTGATTTCTACTCAGTCCAGAAAGGCTGATGTCTTGGGTGGAAAGGATCTCCTAGAAGCTTTTTGTGGTGCCTTTCCTTTGACTTCTCACTTAATGTAGGCTTTTACTTTAAAGTCATCTTCCCTGGCTGAGGGACTAGAGGCCGGTCATCTAAAACAGAAATGAAGCAATAGCTGTGTAAAGTACCTCAGTTAAGGCACACACAAGATCTCTGTCTGCTTACAGTTCATTTTGTTTTTCAAAACCATGAAGTATGTTAATGGTATACTATCTGGCACATTAGACTATTACTTAAAAGCAACCATTTCAAGTCAAATAGAAATTGTTGCCAGTAGTACTGAGGTAAGCCCCATTCTGGCAAACGCTGATATAGAAAAGTTTATTTACTAGGCTAATTGTGTTGCAAGTGACTCATGAGACAAAGCATAGGGAAAACGCCTGCAAGCTGAAAGACTTTCTCAAAAGTGAGAAAGCTGAAAAAGTTAAAAAAAAAATCAGAACTACGTACTGTGAAATGAACACAATTCATTTTTTATTCTTGGAAGAATAGAAAGAAGAGCACCGGTATGAAAAGAGCCCCCATATCTTCACGTTTGCTGGTGCCTAGGTTCACGAAAACAAAGCACAGAAAGGTTTAGATGCCACAGGAGACTCCAGTGGTAAATGGGGTTGCTGCTTTCCCTGAGGGTATACTTTTACAATGCAGCTAAGCTGGTTTTGGAGCTCTCTGTTGTCCTAAAGCTGGCAGTCCTGCTCCTAATACTTCCTCTGTTGGAGAAAAAAATAAAAAAAAGCGAAACATTTTTTCATAGCAGTTTACTTGCTTGAACAGGCCGTCCGGGAGTCAAGGCTGGGTAGATGAGAAAGAAGTAAAGAACAGCTGTAGTGCCAGGAGAGCAATAAGGACTGCCCCAGAACTGCAGCAGGCAGCCACTCACTGAACTGTCTCATGAAATTCGCCTTCATAGGAAGAGCTCAGAATAGAGGGTACCTTAAATCTGCTCTTCTTATGTATACTATTCTACTTTGCATGGCACAAACGAACTGTTAGAGAAAGAAAGATTCTCGTACTTCGTGGTTAGGACACCATCAGGCAGAGGGAAGGAAGACCTCACTTCTAGGGCTTGCTTGAAGTTTGATACTAGCTGCTGGAGCAAGATATTAAACCAAGGCCTCTCTATTTCCCCACTGTCTCCAGTCATTTCTCCTGCACCAGATTCTCTAGCCTGAAACTTCAAGTGCTGTGGAGAAATGCACACCTAGTGCTCAGCATGTCAGTAACAATAACATGTGCAGCGTATATCTGCGCTACAGTGCAGTCTCAATAGGAGTGCTGGGTCTGTGCTGGCTCCTGTGCACAAGCTAGATTTGGTGTCTTTGCAGGACACAGCACTGTTCTGTGTAGGCATACCATCTCCCACCAGGTAGTCCATGTTAAAATACAATTCAACAGTTTATAAAATATTAAATTATTGCACTAGAATGACAATATGTCATTAAAATAGCAATATTGTTTCTGGTTCCAAAGCTGATTCTTCCACTGTTAAAAGACCTAAAAGGTCAGTTTACCATTATATACAATATACATAAAGCTACCCAGTTTTTTAGTGTTCATTAGTTTGTTCACATAGAAACACATACAAATCAGCTTTTCCAAAGCCACAGATTAGAAGGCAAAAATAAAATTATTGACCATAGATATCTGAAGTTAGTAATGACCACTGTAGAAAAAATTGGTGTGACTTTGGAACAAAAAGTATTAATTTTGAGTAAAACCTTTGTAAAAGTGAGCTAAGATCACCCACTGGTGTTGACTACATCTAATCAAACTCCAGTATGAGCAAAACGTGACTTAAGTATCATTTCCAATCTATGTGCAGTCTACCAAGAATGCTATTGCAATTCATTCATTCATTCTTTTATTGATAGTTATGAATCTAAATTGTTATCACATTTGACACTAACCTGCAAACAAATGATTGCTCCTTGCTTCTCCAGAGCATGTCATAAATCAGTTCAGGGGATGAAATTCTGAATGAGAAGGAATTTGAAGTAATTTGGAGTTGTTGTCAATCAGCTCCTTTCTGTAACCTACTGTTGGGGTGTAAATTCTAGTGCAGTTATTCTTCAATCACCAATTATTCTCACAAGAAAAGCCATAAGAAGACATGGAAATTCCCCTGGCATGAGCTTTACAAAAATGCCAAGCATGCCATTGGAATAGCATGGGTATGAAGAACATTCCTGCTTGCAGCTCGGAAGTTTCTGTTTGATAGGAAAAGGAGCTGAACATCTGTGGTTGTCCTGAGGCTACCCCCCCATGTTCAAGTAGATTTACTTTCACTTTTTACCTTTTTTTAATTGAGTAGTATTTTCCTTAAATCATTTGAAACTAAAGATCATGTTAACCCTACACTTCCCTCTGGATATATTCAACTTTTGTATTCTTTTAGACTTAATGTTTTTCTTCAGAAACATAATTTCAGCTATGTACCTTGGGGATACAGGGGCATGACAGGGTGTCTGCTTGTCCCATGCAGCTACGACACATGCTATGTAGATGTGTTGGCTGCTTTTTAACGGAATAGTCAGTTGTGGAAGAAAAACTTCTGTAGTTTGACAGCTAAAAGCTTAGGTAGGAGGTGTGAATCATTGCCTGAAAGCTGGGAGACACTTTGTTCATGCAAATTATATGGGGTGAAGTGAGGAAAGTAAAAGGTTTCTAGACAGCCAGAACTGTAGTGATCTCAGAATGGAAAAGTGGGGAAGCTGGGTAGGGGAAGATTGGGGTCAAGGAAAGGGAGAGGGCATGTTTTTAATCATGCCAAACATACCTAGTTTTCTAACTTTGAAGGCACTTCAGTTTTGCTGCATAGACACAGCTGGACAGGTTATGTCAAAGAAAATAAATGGACAGATAAGTAAATAATCTACTATGGCTATAGACATGGTAGGTGATGCAAAAATATGAAGTGAAAAGAAGTGACCTAGAATACACACATCAAATTATGTTCTCTCTTGCTTGCTGTAGAATACCCACACTAAAGACCATTATTTTTAAAGATGTCATGCAATATCACAGATAAATCAGGAAAAAAGAAAAGAGAACAGAGAAAGGGAAAAGGGTAAGGGAAAGGAATTGTCTTTTCAGATTGGAAAACATCTTTATTTATACATAGCCAATACTCAGCAGCCCGACTTGCTTCTAGTGAATAAATGTCTTTGCTGGAGTTTTCCACCAAGGTTAATGAAACATTATGAAAGTTAGTCAAGGAGAAAAATTTTGTATCCATTTGAGTGTGTATGAATTTCACAGTATTTTTGTGTCTGTCACTGCAAATTACACTCATCGATGTTTATTTGTTTTTCAGATAAGACAATGGCCTGATCAGATTGCTTTCTTTCTCCAGCTGTATTAGCTGAATTTATCAATAAGCACTCATCTTCCTGTTAAAAATTCTATATCCTAACCTGAAGACTTATATATAATTTTCTATTCTGGCAGTGAACTAATTACAGTGTGGGGTATGTCATTTTAATACTGACATAAGCAAGGCAAATTAAAAAGAAAGCATCAAAATTTATCTCGTGCCATATTCAAAGGTTTTCTTTGAATCCATAATGCAAAGCACAGCACAAAGACACAGTACTTTTGCGCTATGGATTTTCTGTGTATCTAGATCCACTCTGCAGGGTGGATCAGATGCTAGGTTTGGGCAAATTGACAAAGCCATTGATTTCTATTCATGGGCTTGCATTGATCAAGGTCCATAGTATTTAAATATACCATATATCTTCTTGAAAATTAGTTTGGAGAAGTACAAGACTGGAAATACTGGAACAGCTACTAACCTCTGAATAGCACCACTGCTGATTTGAATTTATGGCTCCATAAGGTCCTATCACAATGATAAAATTACTAATTGTTGATGTGTTAATCGAGGATTGGGTTACCGAGAGTTTCAGCTGCTTGGTTATAGCTGCATTTTAAATATTGAATTAGATGCCATTGGCTTCTATACAGGGAAATACATTACATTGTCAGGAGTAATCATTCAGAAAACTTACATTTAGGCATTCTATAGACTCTGCCTGAAATACTGACTTTGGACACCTGCTCCATGGTTTCTTACCATTTTCATCACTATGTGAGTGATCTACATAGTAGGGTGAGGTGCACAAGATTAGTTTTTGAGGTTGAAACCCATTAGCTTCGTGACTGTCTTGGCAATGTAAGGCAGAGGATATCTGCATTTAGCTTTAGTTCAGTTACAGTGTGGCTCCATTTATTTTGAATTCTTAGTGAATCATTTTTAGAAACTGGTATTTTGAGAGGAACTTCTTATTCGTTGGAATCCAGTTTAAAACCACATTTTGTCAGGAAAGGTTTTATCAAGAGAAGTGCATGCAACAATGCAATCAGTGAACTGTAGTAAACAATAATATGCGTGTTCTTATCCTACCAGAGTTGCTAAACGGACAGTGTAGCTGGTTAAAATGAAAGGATCTATCCCCCACAACTCCAGTAAGGATTAACCCCTAGCCTGAGTAAGGCAGACTCACAAACTGTATATGTGTTTCTGGCACACCAAGCAAATGCCCTATATACTTGTTCTCCATGAGTCAGAGAGCTCATATTTTACTTCACTGCTCCCACTCTTTCCAAAGGTTTTATTTACATTCTGGTGAGGAAAAGGAGTATTTCTAGTGTCTCAAGAAGTCTGTAGGATAGAATTTTGACTTCCTGGGTCTCTCAGAAATTCTAAATCTTTAAAAATGAATTCATGATTTTCCTTTTATTACATCCTTTCATCAGTTTTGCTTTCAGACCAAAAAGGTCATGATCGTAATTTGCAGAGATTAAACTTGATCTCACTTGACACAGAAATTTCCATTTTATTACTAACAAGTATATTATTTTGTAATGAAAATATCATACTGTATTATAAACATGAGCCCTAATCAAGCAGTTTACTTAGCAAAATGAATCTATCTGAAATCACTGACTGTATCTGTGCTCTCCTGCTACATGGCATGTGGCAGCACTCTCAGGTCACATTCCTGAAATGTTTACATTACTTAGTTTGAGGATTTTTCTGGGCCATGCTCTTGGAAAAACATGGGAAAAATGCCAAAAATATATAACCCTTACAATGCTCTTACATAGTCCAGGCGAACCACATCACCACCGTGACCGAAGTACTGTAGCACAAACTCCCCAAAGCCATTTCAATGACTGTTCTGAGATAGCTGAGTAGACCAGCTGGAGAAAACTGAATCAGGGTACGTGAAGCAAAACAAAAATGGGGGGAAAAATGTGGTAGTCTTGGCAAGAGTTGTATGAGATGTAGGTCTGTCAGAGGAACTTGACATCTTGTGCATGATCACAACTGAAGGTGGGAACAGAGAGGAGCAGGAGGAAGAAAGGGAGGAGGTGGACAGAAAAGAATTTTATCCCTGAAGATATCCCCACAGAAGATGATGACGATGATGAATTGTCCTATGTCTCTACATACCATTAGGCCTACCCTCATTATCTTGGATAAACTGATGAGGACCTCATTATTCAGGGCCACAGCATCAACCCTGGCAAATCCTGCTTCTTCCACAAACAACCCACGTCCTATAGAGTCAGACCTGACAGTGCCTTCAGTCATCAGTGATATTCCTCTGCTCCAGAGGAGATTCAGCCTGGCTGTCTCCACTGGTTGTTGATCAATATTTGTTAAGGAGACTGCCTGAAGTTTGCCCCTAGTTTAACCAATACCTCAATATCTGCTGGGTAGTCACAGTCTGGCAGTAGGCTGAAACTGGCTTAAAAAGAGTTTCAAGAAGTGACTGGTATGGAATGGATGAAATCACTATATCCAACAAAAAAAAAGTAAAATCCTTCTTCTGGATCCAGTGTCCCCTGGATTGGGCTAAAGGACTTGGAATGGAGGTATTTCTTGTAGAAACATCCTAGACTAATCTACCCATGCCACAGCCTTAGGAAGGTGTTTAGGTACCTCTATCTAAGTAAAGGGAAGGATTCTCAGCAGTGCCAGTAATCATTTAGTCAAATCAATCTCACCAGAAGTGTCCATTTTGTTTAGGAAAACTATTTTTTCAATAGACAGATAATCTGATTTTTGTCCAAATATGAAAGATGATTTTTTCTTAATTTCTGATAAATACTGGGTTTTTAATATTAATTGAAAGCTTCTTTCAAAAATAAATGGTTTGCTAACCACTTTTACATTCATTAGGAAAAAAATGAAGCAAAGGTGAATTGCTCACTTTTCTGGCAGGTTTTGGTTCCTGAAATTCTCTGTCTGTCACTAGCAAAACTGGTATTTTACCCATCATCCTAGATAAGGGAATGCTTTTAACGTCAACTTTTACAGTATAATACAATTAGAACATACTCTTGTTTGAATTAGCATTTCAGTACAGAGAAGTTCAAACACAGGGAACTGACAGATTTCTCAGATGATTTAACCAACCGGTTAGGCATAATAAAAAATGACCTTTCTATTAGTTTTACTAGATCTCTGACTTTGCAGACAGCAAAATAATCCCCATTCAAATGTCTTAGCAGTGAAATTAAAACACTAGTGTTCAGACTGGGAAGTTCAGATATTGATTTATTTGTAGTTTTATACATGTACAAAATTCAGTAGTTATTTTAAAGCAGCACAGACTGATAAAGATGGACACTATACTTCAGCATGGCAGTGCTGAAGTTTAAATCAGCAAATCAACATTCACTTGAATTTAGGTTTCAAATGAAATGATCTTAATCTACAAATTTAGGAGGAGTTACTGGAATAAGCAAAGAGAACATTAATGAGAAAATATGGAGGCTCGTTATTTTAGCTCAACAGACTAATGACTACCTTCACCATGTACAGGGACCAAGCAAAGACTGATTTTATCAGTGATATTCATTGCAGATTCCAACACCACAGCTCAAGTATTCATGATCCCTTCAACTAAAAACCTCTTTACTAGCAGGCAACAAATATGGGATTTAGACTGAGCCAGTTTGTCTTATGTGACATTATCTAAATATCCTTTAAATAAAAGGCAGAAGCTTTTGGCACTGTGTTTCCAGTCCTCTGCTTATTAAAGCCTTGACAAAACCACCCAGGAGCAGAGATCTATTGTGCTTCCCCTTGAATCAGCAGAGTAAAGGATGTCCACCTGAAATTACACAGCAGGTACACAGTAATACTAATGAACCTTCCCATTAATTTCATTGAGATGCTATTTCAAAAACATGATGCCATCATTATTATTTCAATGAAAAAGTACTGAGACATTATTTTTGTTATAGACAGTTATGCAACTTGTTGTGGTGCCTTGCTGTGTTTTTTGACTAGTTGTGCCTAAGACCAGATAGGTCTTTCCTCTACCAGAAGAGAACTGAGCATTAAGTAACCAACAAAATGTGTGAGTCTCATCAAAGATGACTGTAGGGAGCTCAAATGGTATGTTCAAACTCTGCGAGCCAGAAGTTACCCCAAACAGTGTGGTGGCATACTGTATGTCTTCACTCACCCCTAAAAGGAGGAATTATTATATGCAGAATATAATTTTTGTGTGTAGCTTGGAGAATTCTACCACCTTCCAAGTTGGCTTCTGAACAAACTTCATATGTTAAAGTGCTTTTGAGGATTTTCTTTCAAAATAACTTCAGTACAGCTTTTTAAATTTTACAGCAAGAGGTTCTTGGCATCCTTGACCCTAGCTGAAGGATCTGAGCTGGTGAATTCTCTGCTTGAGATGTAGGGTGGAGCCTCAGAGCAGAACATATGGAATAAAATCAGAGAACAGAACATACCAACAGGTGAGAAATCAATATTTTAAATGGCAATCTATGCCTTCCAGAAATCCCACTTCTCTTTCAGGAAGATTTTGTTTGGTTACAGGAAATTTGTCAGACCTTATAGCTGGTGTTCCACGACTGACAGGTTTCTTAAAAGAAGATCAGAATGTGAAACAAGGGCAATGGAATGTAGAAGTCGCTCAGCTACTTTGAAAAAACTTGAGTCAGAAGTAGTCAGTGTCACTGTTTGCACTCCAGGATAATATTCTACTCCTTCTAATGCCAACTTGCACAAATGGCAATAGGACTGAAACTAGTTATAATGAAATTGAAAGACATGAGCTCAGTAGAAAATATGTGTGGAAAATGACAAATTCAGGTGCTACATTTAGACACCTCTGACTGGAAATAAACTAGACAGTAAGTCCATGTGTTTACATAGGAATTCTAAGAGGCTTTTTCAAAATTATGGGAGAAGTATGTGTTAGATTAAGGTTCACAGCCTTAATCCCTTTATCAGCGAGGTCTATTGGAATAAATTGTGGGAATATCACAATCCGCCATTTAGAGGTTTAGATGTAACCTCAAGCACAAAAAGAAAACAAGATTATGCAGCTTTCAAGAGGAGTAAGCTGTCTAGCCCCAAGTTTAAACAAAGGCCTCATTAGGACACCCTGGTTTGTAGGCTATGTCCATTAGTGACACCATATTATGCAGTCTGGATAGATTAAAGCATGGACTAAAGTATCTACTTCTTTCAAGTCTGCCTAAGGGTTAATATGAGCAAAGTTAGTCATTAAGGTGAAGAACCAGCAAATGTTACACAGACCTAAAGAGAAAAGTATAGCAAAATTTATACATCTTCCAGTAAGGCTGTGCTGGAGGGGATTTCAACAAATCCAGTGGAATCAATCTCCAGCAGGTTCATTTTGACGCCACCTTTGTCTCCCTTTCCTGTAGTCATACCTCTGCACTCAGTGTGGCAAGGGAAGCTTGCTTTTGCTTCTATGGCCCCTCAGGCTTTGACACAGATATTCTTCTTCTTCCTGTGTTTGTGTGTCCATAGGTATGGAAAGGGAAAGGAAAAAGTTTCAGGATCAAGTCCTGATGTCTCTCTGTCCTTGACCTGGAACTGATTAAGAGTCCTTTGCCACCACACACATGCCTCCAGTACTGTACATGAGACATGAAGTTCATAGACAAAAGAATCATTACAGAAGGTGTCAAGATTTCTAGGTTATATGTAACTCCAGGTAAGATTTGCCGTCTTCCTCAGTTTGATTCTGATCTCACCCCAGTCAAAAGCAAATGCCCAATTTTATGTTACCACTTTAATAACAGAAAGTCTGTAGAGTATGCACAATGAAAATCTTAACTTCAGATTTATTTAATAGTAGTTATAAAGATACTTAGAGAACAAACGGTTCATTTTTTATCATACTATTGGTAATCAAGAAGAATGAAGTAACTTTAGGTGAATAGACAAATAGAAAAAAAGACTAAATTATTTTTTCTTAAATGAATTTATCTGTAATGCTGGGATACCATAGAATAAAAAGAGAGTGGCAGAGGACTCATGCCTTTACTCTCTACTCTAGAATTAGGCTAGACAAATGTGACATTCTAACCTTTTCCTTGGCAATACTAAAGAAACTAAATATGTGTATGTGTATCTATCAAATATATGTACCTATATATCTCCAGGGACCTGGTGAGGTGAAAGGGTTAAATCATGTTTAACCAGAATGTATACTTAGTATTCTTTATCTCCCTGGAACTTGCTAGCACTTTGAGGACCAATTCACTAAGAATGAATAATACCACGAATGACATCAGCTTCCGCCAACATGCAAAAGGTTACTATGGTAATGGAGAAAGTTTTTCACAGTACAAAACAAGTACCATACTTGATATATTAGCCAGCCAAAGAAAGCAGTCACATATAAACTACAGCATCTTTCTAATGAATAGCCATTTATGCAGCATGCATGTTAGCAATTCTGCTGAGTTCCTCTGAACATCAAACTGTTGGCAGTTATATTGAAAAACTTGGCAGATTTACAAAAGTGTTAACATTTTGTTTTCAGCAGCTTGTTTTTTTTTTTTCTCTTGGAGCCCATATCTTCAGCATATTCACAGAGTCTTTAGCCAATGCCAACCAGGAAGGTCTCTGATGTGAGCTTAAACGTACTGTATATGCCCACTGAGAAGGCAGGATGTCCAAGCCATGCAAGTGACTCAAAATAGACCTTTTTTTTCCCCCCTCCCAATTTGTGGCAGAAGAACAGATGGCTTCTTTGTTAGGTGGCACTTTCTTTTTTATTTGCTCACCACTTTTTCCATAAGAGTTTAATCCACAAAACAATGCAGTATATTTACTACAATGCGAAAGCCAGAAAATCTTGAAACCTTCAAATCATATCAGTGCACATATGTGTGTGTGTGTATATATATATATAAAAATGGATATTTGTTTACTGAATCAAAGCCAGCATCAAACCAAACCACATCAATATCCTCTCATAAAAAATATATTTAAAGAAATCTAAAAATAAATAATTCAAAATGGAGACAAGATATTATTTCTTTGCCTCTGCCACTTCTCAAAAGAAAAGCAGTGAATTCTTATTTTGGATGTGGTCCTATCAATTCTCCTTTCTTTGTTGCAGGGGATGCTGAGAGATGGGGGAAAGAGAAAATCTGAGAGCAGTTACAGACCATGATTCTAAGAGTCTGCTGGCAGATAACTCTTGGATTTGCTGCTGATGTAGATTATTGCAAATCTTGTGCCAAAGGACTTGGGTAACAGCTGAAGAGACCTTCTTCACAGCACTTCTTCCATGTTTCTTCATTGCATTTCCCTTGCCAAGGATGAAGGAGTGAATAAAAAGCAAAAGAATATATTTAGAGTGAATGAACTTTCATGCAATAAAACATTCCTGCATTCCAGAAAAAAGGAGTAACTGATCTTGGATTCTATCTTCTGCCACCTATGTAGTACATTTTGGCTTTAGATGCTGCCAAATATATACATTTAAAATGCTGCCGAATTTAAACTTCACTTCCCAAGTCTTTCTGTGTATTATCATCCTATCATTCAGCCTGCTGTTGTTCTCATAGTCATCAAAGGTTGTTCCAATTCCACATCTGCATTTCTCAGCAACCTTTCAAGTAAGATTTTGAAATGGATTTTAAATATGAAACAACATTGATCTGGTGATTTTTTTTTTTTTGGTATAAATTGATGTCCCCCTAATGTCAGAATCAGAATATTTCCTATTCTGAAATTTGAAATCTGTCAGCTCTGTATTCTCTGCTACAGAATTTCTAAGGCACACCCTATGAAGGACATCTGAACTACATATTTTGAGATTTTTTTTGGTAAAGTTTTCACAATTTATTGTCTTCTCTGTTATCTCATTTTTTACAATGTTAGTTGATATGTTGATTGTGATTTTTTTTGTTTGTTTCAAATACTGGCAAAAGGTAAATGAGATGGAAAAACAGGAAAGACTTCCTTTTCATTTAAAATCCAGTGCCTTTTTTTTTTTTTTCTTTTACAGCTTTGTTTTATCCTTTCTAAGATATTTCACACCTAATTGCTGTTCTGTAAGTGCAAAAGTGTGGCAGTTCAGGAACAGATAACCAGCCTTTGGAAATGGAGGTGGCAGCAGCGCACAGCATGTGTGTTGGCCTCAGCCCTGCAGGCTGGCTGGTCTCTGTGGGCTAGCGGATGCTGGGGGCAGAATGCCACCCATTTTCCAGAGCAGGAGTGCTCTCTGTTATATTGGGGGCATGCTTGCAGGCTAGGGCTGTGTATTTTTAGGCACTGCAATAAAAATCAGAGATGATCGTTTGGGAAGTACTTTTCCATATAGTTCATGCAACTTACCTGTACTCTGACAAACGTTTTTTGGTGAGATCTTTTGTGTCTCAGGCAGGAGCAAAACCAGGCTTTTGGTAGCGAGTTTTTTAATGTTCCTGTGCTAATGCTGTCTCAAAAGCATCAGTAGCTTTCATTGAAGAAGAAAACAAAACAGTGCTCTTTAAAGTACTGCCACCACACAATATTCCTGAGGACCTGATCTGCCCTTTATGAAAAGGAGCTTGTTAGGTCTGGACTCCTAAAGGTGTTTAGATACCCATCTTCTTTTAAGTGTACACTGGGCTTAGTACTGATATTCAGCTGCTGTTCCACAGGCATCTAACTAACTAGGAAGACTTAGACCCCTTTGAAACGACTCGCCACCTACATTAATCATTGAGGGTATTTCCTTCCCTTGGATGTACAGGGAAGCAACACCTGGCAGCCCTGGGGAGTAAGTACTGAACACTCATTCTGTGTCATACATGCCCTCCTGGTTGTGATGTTAGGAATCTGGAGCAGATGAACTGACCACAACCTTGGGTCTACAACTTCTTCACACAGATTTCAGTTTCAGGGGGACCTTTGTTGAGCTGCAAGCTGCATTTTACAGACACAACAGAATCAAGACATGGAATTTTATGCTCTGCTTCACAAATTTCAGTAGGTTAAGTATAAAGGTTTGGATAATGATGAATAGAGTACCTGGCACTGAAAACAGTCATTCACCACAGTTGCCACACAGTATTATGAAAGACAAGTTATTTTTGTCATTTTCCTATTCTTCAAAGAATGTTGACAATAATTTTAGTTTCATTTGGCAGCAGTTTGATTTCTTTGTTGTTTTTATACAGAAAGAAACAAAGCTAACTAAAAAAATGACTCAAGCTTAAGGAGTGTTCCAATGAAGAATACAAAGAAGAATCCCTCACACTCCATCATTCTTGCCTACCATGCGGGTTATTTATCATTGCCTCTATTTGCAACAGCTGGTTTTCTGGCTTAAAGCCTAAAACGCAGTTTTTCCTACTTTGTTTAAAATCAAAGGCAGATCTCAATTTTTTTCAAATTTATGTTGTCTACTGCAAAAATGAAGTTGTTTCAGATTTTCTACATCCCATTGCTTAGGACTGCTATTTTTTATTTTTATTTTTTTTTTTTTTTTGTAAATAAGTACAGGTAGCTGTATTTTTTTTAAAAAAAAGTATGGAAATACTGTCTGATATATAGACAGTTGTAATTATACTACCAAGAGCTACCATAACAGTTTATAACATTTAACAAGACAAGTTCAAAACAGCATGACTCTACCACTATCTAACAGAATTAAAATGAATGAGCAGAGGAAGTAATAGTATCAAATACCACATCATTTTTTCTTGTTCTCTCATCAGCTTTGCCAACATGAATTATTTACATTGGCTGAGCAAGTAGAATCAGTCTCATTCTTAACTACGCGCAGGTGAAAAAAATGTAACTGTGATAATGATGAAAGCCTCTTATTGCCTGCAGTTATTTTTCTACTACTTCCAGTTATGAACCTGCATTTTTGAGTCTACTCCTGCTTAATTTCCATAGTATAAGACATCTAGAAGGGTGGCTTAATAGGGTTAGGGTTAAGGTTAAGGGTAATCTATGCCATTCTGTAAGTGCAGTCTTTAGTTCAGCCAGTTGAAGCCACCGCAGTTTTCTCATCCCTCTCTCTCACACCTACCAGAATAGTCCTTCAATGACTACAGAACTTGATGTCATGTAGTTTGGACACCGCTCTAAGCTGACTAGGGAAGTGATTATCCTAGGACTGGAATTTCAGAGATTATTTTGAGCCATCTGCATCTCCCCTTACCCTTCTTTAGCCATTATCTTTTACCTGCAAGCATCTGATTTACATCTACTGTTCAGATATTTATGACCCTACCATTGCATTAAGGACCTCACAATCACAATACATTCACATACTATTTCACCCACTCCCATTGTATTATCTCTGTATCTCATTCCTTCTGCTCACAGTCCCTTCTTTCCACCTTCACCCAAGAAATGCAACTGCACATTTGAGCCATACACACAAACAGATATGGACCTCAGATGTTGTCTCACTTCTGAATCCACTTTTCTACCTGAAGCACTTCACAAATGAGATATCTTGACAATAGATGAACTGACATTACATGAACAAGATGTCACATAAGTGAATAGCTGGGGAGAAGGAGAGACAGAGACAGACACTGGCTCTGAAATCTCACTGTATTTCATACACAGTTTGTGCCTCCAGCAGAAGACAAATTGTTGTGTATTACAGCATCAGAGGGGAAAGAAAAGATGAATATGGGAATCAGTTTCTGAAGGTGACTTGAGACTGATGCTTATCTTATAAGTAATGCACAGCAGGCTAGACGGATGCACCCTGCAACTGCTAGGCAGACTGCAGAGATTTGAACGGACTCCAAAGAGGGAAGAACTTAATCTTGAAGGGTTGGCACTCAGGTATTCGACAAAGCAGAGTTTAAAGAAAAGGCAAAAGGCAGGCAAGAGAGGAAAAAAGAGATATGAGTGGTATAGAACTAACTGGTGGTGAGATGAGCTGGAGAAGAAATATGGCTGGGAAGAAGGGCACCTCCCCATCTCAGGAAAAATCAGGAGGCAAATCCTGGTCTTTCTATTCTAGCTTTTAGTCAGACTTATTCATTTAAAAGTTTTATCCTAATACCACTTCAGGATGCCCTGTTGGAAGCGGCCATTTCTAATAAAAATTTCAGGAGAGATGTATCTTGTTTCTCTTTTTCCTCTTTACCTGAATTTTGAGATATTCTTAACCAGATTTCTCTTTTAGTTGTAGAGTTCCCTTGGGCTGCTAAACAGCACCTTCAAAACAGGGATAGTGCTGTGCTGAAGTTTGTAAAGCATGCATTTTATTAGGGCTGTAACAAAATGGCAGATTGTTCAGTCAGGAATAAAAAGCAGGTTTACTAAGCAAGTAACAGAGGACTTGCAAGCCACATTTCACATGGCTGACTGAGTGCCAGACTTGGAAACTCTGTCAAAGGGCTTACTGCCACACTGTACTGCATCTTTGCCCTAGTTTGAGTTTTAAACAGGAATTATCCACCAACTTCCAAGTTACAATGGAGCAAATAAGAAAGCAGTCTCATGCTTTAGTATTTGAGATTTAAGCTCAAGCAATAACAGAAAAGCCTAGTCTATGATTCTTTCCTCTCAGGTATGAGAAAGAAAGAGAGAAAAAGAAAGAGAACTGGCAAAACTGAAAAAATGTCCAGAAGGGACATAATTCTGGGTATGTCCCTGTTAGCCTATATCTCCAGATAAATCCCTCCGGTTAGCTAGCCTGACCTCCTGGATGGGAACTTTTTGAACATGTGTTTGCCAAAGCAGAATACGGGAGAAAAATTCAATTCTGACATGACCTTCCCACTCCCCCCCCCCCCCCCCCCCCCCTCCCCCTTGTTTTTGTACCCTTTAAAAATTGTAAAGTTTCATTTCTTGTGAATTTTCTCATTCAAATGAAAGCAAGAATTTTGTGGTTTGAGGCCTCATCTGAGCTCTGGGAGACCCAGTTTCAATACTTACTCTGGCTGAGGGAATTTAGGTTTGTATTTGCAGTGGAGGATCCAAGCCATTAGACTCATTTGCATTCTTTCTAGGTTGAAACTGCTCTTCTTTCTTTTTTTCTCAGAGTGCTTCAGACTCACAACCCCCCCTGTTCTGCTGACCACCTCCAGCGACTGAAGAGTGCCTCAGGAATGGTGGTTCTTGTTAGAAATGGAAGGGTTAACGTGGCCTTCCTTTTCATAAGATGATTGAGCTTGACAACCTGGCTAGATCACACAGTCTAACCCCAGAAGTTAATCAACCACGTAACTAACTGCTGCCAAGTCCATGCCAGCTAGGACTGAACACATTCCTGTCAAGAGAGTATCTGTGTGCTCCCATCTGGACCAGTTTCTTACATATTTACACCTAATTCAGATGAACCTCAGCAATAACAGTATCAAGCATTTCTTAGGGGTTATAGGGGGAGTCTGTCATACATCACAGTTGAAGGAAAGGAAAGGAGGAAGCCAAACCGAACATCTCCCAAAGAGGGGGCAAAAATTACCAGGACAAAACATTTACTGAGTGTGATTTTTAGCAGCTGATTCTACTTTTGAAACAGCCTGAGGTACTGCTTGCAAGAACTCTAAAATGGTAGTGGAACACTTTTATTCTGCTAATACATTTTTTTTCAATATTTCACAGACTCATTCTAAGCTCTAGACCTACACAAACCTATACAGTCAGATATCTGTGTTTAGCTACAAAAATCCAGCATCGTTGTACACTCTACATAGGTTTCACACACTTCCTGAGGTATATGCATTCACACAAGAAAGTGACAAGGATTACAATCACTTTGTGAAGGTCTGCACGTGAAGAACAAACAGCTTGGCTGTATTAAGGATGTTATAAAACACTGTGCTCATTACTGCTTCATAGCTGTACAAAACAATTGAAAAATCCAACAAAGCTGGAAAAAAACGTTGCGTGCTTGGGTTGCGCAGGCTGGCTTTGGAAGCAGTGTGGTAAAGTAAATCTTAAAGTTTGTTTTGCATTTCAAGCTCTGCTACAGGTTTTGTAAGATCAAGTAATTTCACCGCTCTTCCTCATGTCTTCATGAGAGGTGTAAAAGTTAGAAAATGGAATATTCATTACAGAGCTTATTTTTTTGTAATACTGCTGAGCACTGCTACTATGTGTATAGCCACTACTATCTGCCTATAAAAAGGGATATACTTGTCTTACCAGAACATTAGTGTCTGATTAGACCCTCTGGGGCTACTGCATTCCAAACAATTAATCAGATACATAGCATCCAAATTGGTCAGGAAGGCTACAGACATTAAAAATGGGAGGTTTTTGGCCTGCAAACAAGCAGAGGTCAACATGAACTCAGGAGACCTGTCAGCAGGCCACCCATTAACAGGGATTTCACTATTAATTATTTCCTCTCAATACCAGACTGATGCAAGGAATAAAGAGCAGCTAACGGAGCTTAATGAGTTTATTGCATAAATGTAGAAAAACTATTTCAGTTTATGCTGTATTTGCATGTATTTTGAGTAATTAAAAAAATAAATAACAAATATCAGAGCTGGAAAAGATAAGGGTATATAGAAAAAATCATTTAAACATACATAGATGTGATAGAATTGTATCAGAGATTTAACACGCTGACGTTCCATATTAACATGTCTTCATTGTATTAACAGTGCTAAAATGAATAGCTGTGCTATTTGCAGTGGCTTTAACGAAAAAGAATGATCATGTTAGCTCAGTCCCTGTGAATAATGTATGAGGCTGGATTGAACTTACTCACCTCATCTTGCATTCAGTCTAAAACCCCCACAAAATAGAGGGCTATATTTAGCATTAAGTAACAATTTCTTGTTTTAACTTCCGTATCATTACTTCTGTGCAGTTAGAGATTGGTTGGAAAATTGCATATAGAGTAGTTTTCCATTTATTAGAATTTTCAGATGCCATCTCAGTGTCAGATGGAGGCCAGTCTGGGAGTTTTTCTGGTTTTCCCATTTGAATCTTTCAGGCCCTCAATGCGTTTTTAATAGGCCATAGAAGAATCAATTAAATCTTGTTATTTGGATGCATTACAGGGTTATGCTCTTGTGGATATCTAGCTAGTGTTAATTAACCAAGGATGAAAGTATTTTGTGCTTTAAACTGGTGTAAAATGCTGTGTTCATAAATCTCACAACAGTTTAGAATTGAAAAGACTTATTAATAATAGCAATGCATCGATGAGTTGTGACTTCCAGCTGAAGAAAGTTATGTGGAAAAGATGACTTCATTATCACCTCTATTTAAATCAACCTATTTTCAACATTTTATTCTCTTAAAAAAACCCTATACTTTAAAATCACTTTGAAAATCTTAACTACCTAGGACAGTAACGACCTTGAAGATATGAAGTCACCTGCTCTCCCATAGCAGGCAGAAGGGTTCCTGAGGAAAATACCATGAAGCTGTGAGGAATCTTTCCAGTCCTGCTTATACGTGAAAAATCAACCTGCCCCTGCCCCAGCTGGGTGAATAAAGACAGTATTCAAAAGAAAACAGTGAAGATGGGCAGTAGTGGAACAAAAGACAGTCAGGTCATTTCGTTCTGTTGTTTTTTATATTTTTCCCGATCAACTGCAAATGGGGGCAAAAGCAGAGTCCTGTCAATGGACAACACTGAGAAAACAGGGCTTGCAAGAACAGCTGACGGTCTGTGTTGGCTCCAATGAGATTTAGAAGTAGTAAAAGAGCAGAAAGGCATTTTCATAGCAGCCAGGGAGGTACAGAAGTAGGAAGGAGAACAATAAGCAGGGCAAATGGAGCTGAAAGGTGATGGGAACAGACTTAAGGAAGAGAATCAGTGGTGACTGTGACAAGTATCTGTCCAGCAGAATTGCAGTATGACATCCCCACCCCACCTGCTTTCCCACTGCTGGGGAACAGCAACTTCTTACTCAATTATGCCTCCTGGAGAGGAACAGGCAGTTTACACATCTTTTATCAATCTGATTAATATCTTCCAGCCATAGTGCTTTAGATTTCCTGCGTGAAAGTCCCTGCATAGCCAGAGGCTATTTCCCTTAGTCCTGCTACACCAATGTCTGTCTAGAAAATGAAGATATTATCCCTCTTTCACAGTGGCCATGACAAACAGCATTCTGGTGTTGTAACATTGGTCACAGGAGTACTGCAGGGCAATATATGTCTGAAGACCCAAATGAGAAGGGAAGTAAAAAAGTGCCAAGTAAAAGCCACTGTGATCTTTTAAAAGAAGAAGAACACTTGGTATATAGTTTAATATTTTTTGAAGATACTATAATGATTGACTAAGTCATAATTAAGTGTTGCACATGATGCATGGTAGCACTCATTCAACATTGCACCAAGTGACACAGTCATATTCAGTTTGCTGATGCTATTGTAATATTTTATGCAATTACTTACTTTTCTTGTTGTTTTAGGCAGGCTGTATTATACAAAAAATCAGTTCCTTCAAGGCAAGGTTTAAAGCAGTGAATAGCAGTAGAAATTAGTTCAGAAGGTATTAAAAAATAAGGTTTATTTCCTTGAAATTTATGCTTGGATTCAGTCTGCAGTCACTTGTGTTTCTCAGTACAACCTTTGGTAAGCCCAGGAAAGATCCATTTGGACCGAGTACTACCCTAAAAGAGCTTCCCTTCATGCTAATATGATTACTTTCTTCTTGTCCTGATACTGAAGAAGAACAGTAGTTTCCTGGAACAACTAACATTCATTAAGGGATCCCATCATTCATCAAGCACAGACACAAGCACAAACAGTTTGCTAAGCCAAGCGCTGTCTATAAGAACAAATACATCCCCTGTATTTCTAAGGAGGCAGAACACAAGTTGTCATGTCTCAATAAGGAACTGGATAAATATTGTAAAATATTGTTTCAGTAGAGCAGATGTTCAGACCATATTGACACCTACTATGAAACTCAGGCCCCCTGGGGCAAGAAACTTTATTTACAATGGAATTAAATTATCTCTGAATGTGCGAGCAACATGGTACCTAAGGCAAAGAATAAGATTACTTCACATTTTCTAAAAAAATTAAACCAGACCCACAATTCCCATGTGCTTGAACATCAGTTTCAGAAAACCAGAAACCATCGACTAGTCATTTATATAATTTTTATTTTGTAAATAATAAGTTGATTAGGCACAGAAAAACAACACAAATTGCAAGGATTTTTATTTTTTTAAAGCTATTGTTCTATTGCTAGATATGTGGATCAAGTCTGATCTCAGCATTTTGTTTCAATTACTGTATAGACTGTCATCTGAAAAGAAGCTCCAATGGAGGACAAAATGAGGCCTATGTAAATTAAATGGCATGTGTATTTCATTTTATAGTAGGGAGCAGCACAAAATAGCTCCAGGAGATCTCATGGGGCTTTTCTAAATGATGATTTCCTAAGAATAGTTACAGTACTGTTATGTTATAACCCGCATTTCAGTCTGCTGTCTTTTGAAAAAGGAGTCCTAGAATCACTCTGAAAAACTATTAGCATGAAACTGTTGGGATAGAGAAGGTGTAAGATTAATATCCAAAATTTTATATGAAATCTACCAGCACAGAGCCTACACTGTTGCTGAATCAGCATTAAATAATTATTTTTTTGTGGCTTTCTTTTCCAAATACACAGATAGCTTACAGATTGTGAAGATGAAAACAGGGAGTTATTTTATACAGAGACACAGCGATAGGGAGTTTGGACTTTCTTACAGCATAAATACAGCACAATTTTTAGTGAGATCTAATTATTACAAAAAGAAGCAGACAATATACACGAAGCCATAAAACTGAAAACAATGAAGTGACAGGGAAGGGGTAAACTAAGGCTCAATCTAGAGAGCCAAAAGGAAAAGATCCAACATAAAGTCCCCTATACATTTTCTTTTTATGAAGCTAATAAAATCTAGAGAAAAAAAAAAGACATAAAGTTTAGAGGCATCAGTTCCCTATTAAAAGTCTAAGGCAAACCCATGTACTGAAAATTAATTTATTTTGCTGGGAAGTCTATCCTTGCTTTCTATATTGTACACACTTATCTGTTCATCCTGACAGCGAACTACCAACAGCTATCACAATGGCTAAGATCATCTGAATTTACTTCATTTTTGCATAACAGAAAAAAATGAAAATTCGTGTCTTTGCAGTGAGTAAGTGCACTACTTATACCTCTTTAATCTTAAATTGAAATTCCTACAAAAGTTCAAACATAAGGCAGAAACTGTCTTTATAGAAAAACTCGCCAGAAGCTGTATTAATATGCATTTTGGCATATTAGATTTTACATTAAGAGCATTTACACTGTCATACAATCTCACTAGCATCAAATCTTCGGCTGTCAAAGAAAAAGATCCTGTGTAAGGTAGATAAGCTCCACCAAGGCCCTTATTTGTAAACACAGTACAGCTGCCAAGTGCCTCAGAATACTCTTAAGTTACCTGATCACGTAGTTGGGAGCAGACTGTAGAACAGACTTTGTCAGCTTGCAAACAGGACGTGTGTCTTCCAATCTGCAATCAAACTTTCATGTATTAAAAATGGATAAAGATAAGGTGCTATGCAAATCCCACAGATGTCACATAACACATTTACTGGTTTACAACTTATAAAGCCAAATTATTGCTCAGGGCATCAGATTTCTTCCTCCCTCTCCTGCCCACTTCTATCTTTCATTTTAGACCATACATTATTAATCAGGTAAAGTTGCTTCCCATGTCCCCACCCCCACCTCCTGCCTTGTTTTTTTTTTAAAAGAAATTAAATAAATTTGAAATTTGTCAACTGGGATACTGGAGAAACTTATTCTTGCTATTCATATTCTTTCTGCCAAATTAAAAAAATACAGAATACAGGAGACAGAGAGAGAAATAAATATTTAAAAAAATGTTCAACACTTTTGCCCTGTAAAAAAAAGGATGAGATACTAAAGAAAAGAGGACTAACAGCCAGGCATTTTCTGGAAGTCAGAGAGGTAACATGAATTCAGGTATTTTTCTTTTTAAAAGTGTGTATATTAGGAAGTGGTACGTACTGTTGATCAGGACACTGGACCTCTAGATTAAAGACCTAGCAGTAATAAAAAGAGTGATGCAGCTACCAAAAACTTCAGGAGAAAAGATTTTCACTATAACTTCACTGCTGATAGATCTTCCACTGGCTGGGCAGATAACTGTTCATACTCCTTCCCCTATACCCCAGCTTCCCTCCTTAATCAGAAAAGAAGTAAAAATTCCATTCTGGTAAATGTGTTCACTGAAGAAATGTCATTTTCAGCAACTTATCTTTCAAGTGTGACAGAAAATTTCACATCTTTAGTGAGAATGACCACGTTTTCACACTAAGCCTTTGCAAACTGCCCTCAGCAGGCGTCAGCGTGAGGCATTCTGCTCCCACACTCCCAAGCACTGCCTCTCTAAGCACATTTTTTCTTTCTCCAACAGTGCTGTATGTTATCTTTAAAGCTGTGCGAAGTGTTTGTGAGAGGGACAAGCCCAGTGACAAACCACTAATTACGTGATCTAATGCCAAAATCTGTCAGTATGGTTTTAAGCTCTGGTTGAAAATGGGTAAACTATTAAATAAATTTAAGCATTTTTTTTTAGCATAGCTTTGTATGCCTTCAAAGTACAGTAAACCACATAAATATTGTTTACCAGGGAAGAACTGTCATCTATATGTGTGGTGGATTTACCCTAGCCAACGCCCACCCAGCCTTCCACTTCTCCCTTCTCCCACAGGATGGGGAAAAAATAGAAGAAAGGAAAGAAGACTGGGGGATCGTGTTACTGACAGTTTAATAGGGAAAGCAGAAGGTGTGCACATAAGCCAAGCAAAATTAGGAATTTATTCTCTACTTCCCATCAGCAGGCAGATGTCCAGCCACAGGACCTCAGCATATGTAACGTTCGCTTGCAGAGACAAATGCTGTCACCATGAACGTCCCCCTTTTCTCTTCCTTGCCCCAAGCTCTCTTGCTGAAGCGTGGCATCATGTAGGATGGAGCATCCCTCTGGGCAGTTTGGGTCTGTTGTCCAGGTGATGTCCCTTGCCAGTCTCTCGCCACCTGCAGCCTGCAGGCCTTTGGATGAGGTGTCATGGACGGAGTGGCAAACTTCACTCCTAAGGGAAGAAACAATATACTTGATTGATATAAAGTTGTGAGTTTACAAAGTTTGACAGTAAGTGCAACAGTTTAACAAGATTCAATGGCAAGGTACACTCTATTATTTACTGCGTAGAGGACAGGGTCAGACAAAACTGTCAGGGAGACCCGCTGGTTGAATCATAAGGTTCAGAAAGGAGCCCCTTGCTTTCTAAACTCCTTCTCAGAGGGGAGTTTTGGTGTGGCTGGATCCAGACTTAGTCATTGGTTTATATCTAAAGTTTTATATACACAATCAATCTTTCATCTAAGATTTCAATGTTCAGCATGCTATTAATCACTTACCAAGAATCTGTTGCAGCAAGGAATCTCTCAACTCCAAGGAGTAACGTGGAGAGGCACCCCTACTCGAGGGGAGGTGCTGGCATGCAGCCTACTGCTGTGCAGGAGAGCTCAGCGGGCCCTGGGCTGACTTCTATTTGTCGAGTAAGGCAATTGACTTACAGTCATATTTGCCTACCAGCTGTATTTTGGTTGGCACATGCTCAACTAGCCCTCAACCGTTGAGCAGAATTTATGACTCTCCGCTATTGTGTAGTTATCTGTCTCCCTGAATTTCAATTTAAGCCATCACAACCACCACTGGTGGCTATTGCTCAGTCAGAAAGGGGTGCGGGGAAGCACGCAGCCACAGAAGAAGATGGAGAGGAAGCCTTGATGCTGTGCAAGCACTGTTCAGCAATAGCCAAAATGCTGCTCAGCAATAGCCAAGGCCATTTTAGCCCCAAATGCAAAGCACAGTGACATACGGGCTGCTATTAAGAATGTTAACTCCATCCCAGCCAGATCTAGTGCAATCTCTACTCCTTATTCCATATAATTGATGTAATACTCAGGTCCCATATTATCTGATACATCTAAGTATCGTCTGTCCATCCCATTCCTATATTGTTTGATCTCTGTACCCCATTCAAAGTTTCCCACTCACTCAACTAACCAAGACTGCATCACAATATTTGATCCTTCTAAACCATACCTTTCTTTTTCCTTTCCATTTGATTTCTTATTTTTTAAATCCCCTCTTACCAACACTCACAACGTCCACTACATACTTAAAACATCTTTTCACCCAACAGTCAGGTTTACACATGCTTGTTAACTGTTATCTCCTGTTCCTTGATATAGACACTTCGTCATCCCATGCCATGATGTTACTCCCTCATTCCATGTCCCATGTCCATAACAAGATTTGATGACTTGGGCCCCATCTGTTAAGAGGGTCACTTAGGAGAAGAGAAGCAGCGTGTTGGATTGTTGGATGCCAAGATAAGCTTGGTTTGGGTCCCTGCCTCAGCCATGGTGTCCTCTTGCTCTTGCTCCTGTGATGGTGCTGAACAGAGGCTCAATAGGCAGAGGCTAAGCTCCAAAACAGTGGTAGGAGCTGCTGGGTCTCACCGGGGTATGCAAGGCACCCCTCTGTCAAGTCACACATCCATTCAACGAGATTACTTGAATATTCAGGAACATCCTGGTAAGTTTTACCCCTCCACCCCAGGGGTCAAAGTTTTGTCTCTTCCCTCTGCCCCCAAAAGTGAGTAGGCTGGGGGTGGCAAGAGGCTGGCAGGGGACACTGCCTGATGGCAGACCCACATTCACCAAAGGGATTTTCCATACCATGTGATGTTGGGCTCAGCAAGGAAAGCTCAGGGCAAGCAGGAAGAAGGTGGTGTTTGGCAGTGGCATGGAAGGAGTGAAAGAAGGTAATTGGCATAACAAAAGTTAGTAACACACTAGCACATTAAAGCACACATTTCTCTGTTTGGACCACTAGATTTTGTTACTCATCTGTTTGTGTTCCTGGCAGCTTTTAGGTCTGTGAAAAGTTCCCTTGATAAATTTCATTAAAGCATCACCACAGAAATATGAAAGGTTATGTCCTGCCATCAGGATGAAAAATGCCTCTTCCTCCTCCTTAGCCTTTGAATCAGTCTGTGTGGCACAAAATAAGTGTGTCAGCTTCATGCCTGTAAGCACTTCTCATCTTGCTGCTGTTTTGTAGCTAGGGAAAATCATAGCAGCTACCACATCTAATTTGGAAATCAATTTCAAAAGCTGTTCTGTGTCTTCTTTGCAAGAGGAAGCCACATTTCCAACAGACTGAACTCATTAAAAGTGTTTCTTAAAGATATTTTGGTTTACTTCAACAAACTAGTTTTCTGGTTCCTAATGTTCTTCCTGGGTGACTGTGTATGGGGAGCAAGGGGATTAGGAGGTTTTTTGACTCTTTTTAAATTTGATTTTGGACAATTAATATACAAACAGGAAATCCATGGAAGTAGATACCTATTTTAGTATTCACAGGATAAGTCAGAACAACTGAAGTGCCATGAAGGTCATGATAAGAAGATTTTATCACATCAAACCTGCAATAGCATGCTCTAGGCACCCTCTACAATATCCCTGAATTACATTCCTTTGGTTTCTGCTTTTTGCTTCTCCTTCTTTAACCACAGCTAGCAATCAAGAACCACACAGCTGCTCGCTCACTCCCCCTTGCCATCCTGGTGAAGTGGGGAGGAGAATTGGAAAAAGGTAAAATCTGTGTGTTGAGATAAGAACACTTTAATAATTAAAACGAAGTAATAATAATAACAACAATGATAGTAACAACAACCATAATAATTTTAGTGGAGAGGAGAGGGAGAGAGGAATGAAATCCAGGGGGGGGAACCAAACCACCCAAGTGATGCACAGTACAACTGCTCACCACCCGCTGACCGATGCCCAGCCAGCCCACAAGCAGCAACCAGCGGCTCCCGGCCAGCTCCCCCCAGCTTATATATACTCAGCATGATGTTCTGTGGTGTGGAGTATCCCTTTGGCTGGTTCGGGTCAGCTCTGCTCCCTCCCAGCTCCCTGTGCCCCCGCTCACGGGCAGAGCATGGGAAACTGAAAAGTCCTTGACTTAGGGTAAGCACTACTTAGCAACAGCTAAAACATCGGTGTGTTATCAGCATTATTCTCATACTAAATGCAAAACACAGCACTCTGCCAGCTACTAAGAAGATTAACTCTATCCCTGCTGAAGCCAGGACACCATTAAAATCACTAAATCAGGACTGGTGTAAAACAAAATTACTGTGAATTACTTGATTTAATTAAGGTCTGATCTATCAGTTACATGTACTGAGCTTTACATTCCAAAAAGGAAAGAAAGCTCAGCAGTGAAAAAGCTATCATTAAAACACCTTTTACATACATTTAATAGTAATATCATAAAGAAATAAGTTCTAAAGTCAACAAAGTAAGTATGTTTTCCATGAACTAATTAAATTTCCCTGAAATAATACAGTTTGTGTAATGTTGCATAATCACCAGCAGGAAAGAGTAAACTGCAGCCACCAAGTTCTGGTCTGGGGGAGTTAGCCAGTCTCACGGAGAAGAGGCAATGTGCGGTGATGCAAAGTTCCCTCCAGGTTCTGCAATGGAAGAATGTCACAAACACAATGAGAATTGAATCTCATTCAGTGAAGAAATGTTGATATTCCCTCTTCTCTCAACCTTTAGGTTTTTATTTCCTGTAAAGTGTCTCTTTATTAGGAAGTCACTCAAGAAAACAGTACATAAATCATCTGTCTTAATGATATATTTAATTAAATGTCTGTAAGAAAACTAGGGAGAAACAGTTATTGTAAATATTGTTTCACTTCTGTTTGGTAGCATTCGGTTTGACAGAGAGCAGTCAGTGCTGGGACTGTGTGAAATATGATTTCCTTGTTACTGAGCATGAGAGGAAGGGTGATGGGCAGCTACAGATCTAGGACATTCTTTCAACTGAAAGCACTTACAAAATACATTAAAATTTCCTACTTGCTCAAGTACCAACGTTTTCTTCAAAATTGCTGTCATTTAATAAAAGATCTGGGGATGTTATTTGGTAAAGTTGCCAACTAATTCATCATAATGCTTTGCCCTACATGTCATCTAAACAGTGTCACTGGGATTTCTTCACCGATTACACATTTGGTTCTTGTGGGGAAGAAACTCTTCTTGAGCTGTAGTGCAATAACAGGGTTATTGTAGTTTTGTCATAACTGGTTTTCATACAACAGCTGTTCATTCAAACTACATAAAAAATAAAGATATGAAAATAATACTAAAATATTTCTGCTATGGTTGATACTTTCAAATAGAAAAAAAAATCAGCCAGTGGTGCTCAATCTAAAAGAAAGAGTGCTTACATGGTAATATAGCATTCTAGATAAAGCCTTCACTTTGCTTTATCTTTTACACTGTGTAGCTGAGCACACAGGGTAGCTCAGCTGTGTGTTTTCTGCTGAAATCGTGTAGCTGAACATAGCTGGCAGTGAAAATTAAAAAAAAAAAAAAGATAAATGTTCCTCATGAAAGAAATAAGATAATCTCTGCAATGTATTTAAATGTAATAATCACTTTGTTCTTGGATTTAAGTAGGAGGACCTGTTAACCTGCTTCTTAGAAGTACAGAAAATTAATCTATCCAGTCTAAGGCGATCATACATGAAAGGCTTTCCTGTAGGTTTGTCACCGTCCCACATCCCTTCAGTAGGCAGACAGATACTTACATACAAATAGCAAAGTGTGGAGGATGCCAACCAACAATGCTTGAACCGCAATTCATTTAGAAGCATATTAACCAGCAATCTATTTTCTGTTTAGTGAAAGCTATTATTTTTTCTGTAGCTTTCAGACAAACAAATGACAACATGAGCTTTGAGATAGTATTGATTAATTTTGTATGGAGGTCCTTTTGCACTTCTTGACCAAACAAAAATATATGCATCTGATAATAAAACAGAAGAGGGAAAAAGGAAAAGGAAAATCCCTGAAAGGGGATTCACAGTCCACAAAGTACAGTGAGATTGTCTTTTGATAATGAACCAAACAGCTACAATAATACTTAACTCTGAAAGGCAGTATGAGAAGTCCTAGGAAGCAGGCATCAGGAGACCTGGCATGATGCTCTACCCAGAGAAGAAAATTACAACTTTCTTTTTAACTACAAAGGGGCCAAAATGTTGATCTGTTCTCTTTCTCCACAGCTCTATCATCAATCTCCTGTAAGACCGTGATTAAATTCTTTTTATTCTGTGCCCATTTCTTTACTTGTTGGAATAGTTTAACAGAAAATATTTTTGTGAAAGAGTATTTCTTGCTTCCCAACTTTCAAACATTATCTATCTATCTAAATCTCTAAAGATGTATTATCTAGCCATACTATATGAAATGAGCCCTTCCTGCTGAGTTTTATTAATTTTCAGTAAAACAGGAAAGATACCTGCCTGCCTTTGTAATATGATTTCAGATCTGTAAGTGAAAACTTTAATAACAAGCCTAATGAAAGTTAAATATTTTAGAAACAAATATAATTTGAGTATAAATGCATGAAATCCATATTAAAAAAAAAAGTTAAAACATTTGCTATAGTTAATGTACACATATATTTAGATTTGTTTCATATGTGTTTTGACACATAAGAGATTTTTCCACACAAGGCATCCACACAGTTCATACACAACATATTGATGACAGTAGACAAAGGTAATATGTATTTGTTTCAATACAATACACTTCTGCTTCTAAGTTTTTTGCTAAAGTTTAAACTTAGTGGAAAACAAAGATTGGATCATATTTCATTACTAAAGTAAATATGGCTGATTGTTTTTTTAAAAATTCTGAAATTATGTGATGTTTATTTTTCATCAAAACAATTCAAATCTGTAAGATGAAATAGCATTTTTTTGGTAATACTTAGTAAATAAGTAACTATAATCTTGATAACCATAGCAATAACTGTGTTTGGTCTTGGAAAAAAATTAAATCAACAGAAAAGAACTCCCATAAGTGGCAACAACTTTAAGTATTTTAAGTATTTAACCTAGACCCCAAAGGTCAGTGTCCCATTTGTCATCTAATTATGTGAATAGCAAAAATGGAGTAAGTATTTCTGACATGATCAGTTCACAGAAATGAGCTATGGAAACATACATAGGACTATTGGGTCAAATCATCACAGCAATCCATTCCTGGACAGAATACTCACGGAGGCTGAGCAACTATCCCAGTGCCTCACTAAAACATACAAAAATTGGGAAGAATGACAGACCTAAGTCTGGGTAAGGGTCAATTCAGATAGCAAGTGCTAGTAAGAGTTTGAGAGAAAAAAAACACTTTGTCTGCATCTGTTAGTTGTTACACAGCCTGTGAAGGCTTGTCTATTTTGGAACATTCCATTTAGTAAGCAAGGGTGTGAATTTACAGGACCTTACTCCTTAAGAAACTTTTTTAATCTCGCAAGTGTGAACTTGCACATTCAGTACACACTAAGGTGGGGATCAAGTGCCAGTTTACAGAGTACCTACACGCAAATAAATGGAGATGCTGGAATTAGATGCTGTAACTTTGAGTAGAGACATCTTTGAAGAATCAGATGGAAGGCAGAAGAACACTTATGTGGGAGTCTACATAGGCTTTGTCATCCATCTGAATGAAACTCATCGCAAAAATTGATTTACAGAAAAAAAACTCATGTGCCTTTAAATACTGGTAAGAGTCACAGAAAAAATAGAACTTAGATTGCCACAGTTTTACTTGACAGTGATCTCAAACTACTTAAACTTTAGTCTTTGACTAGCTAACTATGTAATATTTTTTGTTTCTTTCTCTGACTCATAGTCCCACAATTTTCTTTTTTGTTTTCAACAGGTTCTGAATTTTAGTGCCTGAGACACTCCCTTTTGCTTCCTTCTTTCATAATTCCTCCTGAAAAAATAACTTTAAGATCCTCAACTATATGTCTTTAATACTGATAATAAAAATGCGTGACTGGAAAGTTTACTTCAAAAGATAGTTCTGTCAGCATCTGAACTAATCAGATTTGATTTCCCACATATCTCCCACTCACAGATTCTTTAGCATCTAACAAAGGATAAGATTAAAAGCCTTTCACTCTGTGTGGCTAGTAATAACCCAGCAGCCTGCTGCCCGTTTTCAAAAAACTTTGAAGTACTAAATGTGCTTGACATCTCTGTACTGTTTTTCATGACTGTTTGAAGTTGGCCAGCAGGTTCAGAATACAGAATACACATGGTCAAAGAGCACAGTTGTATAAACCTCACTTCCTTTAAAGAGTATAATTAAAATATTCCTTTAATAGGAGTAGATTTTGCAGTTGTTCTGGATTTCCAGTTATGATTAAATCTTAGATGCAGAGATCAGTTCTTAGTTTCTCTCTCAGACATAGATGAGATTTTCACACTACATACACTCTGATTTTTATTTTTTGTAAAATTCATATAAATGCAAACTGACACAGTAGTTCAATACAAACAGATGATTCCCCCTTCAGGCAAAACAAATACCTGAAATTTCAGTCTTCCATAAATGCACACATCAAATCAACCCAGGAAAGCGGACCATTGCAGATAAAATGGCACTATAACAAACTAATGTAGGAACTATGCAATTTCTAGCAAATTATGTTCAACATTGCAATTCCAGTATCATGTATGACATAGTACTTCAGAGAGAATGTGCATTGAATAGAAAATATCTGGGGCTCATTTTGCCTGGCAGACTTGCCAAGTCCTTGCCAACTTCATGCAGAGGAACACAAGGGCAAAAATTAACATGATGATTGTTCCAATTTAAAATCTAAACGTTGCTTTTTTTTTTTCCTATGTGAGTCTCACTTCATATGTATCAACACAAATCATATCCCGTGGAATCATCTGGCATTTGTCCCGTTACCTCTTCACATGCATATTTAAAAATGTGGAGGAAGTATCTAGGCAAGGTTTTACCATAAATAAATCATTATTCTTACAATATAAACAAGGTCTTTTTTGTGGGAGGCCAACAAGCTAATTTGTTAAGCTTGCTTGTTCTTGTCATATTAGTGTTAGATCCTAGTTTGAAGCTCTTGGAAAGTGTCAAGGAAAAAATGGTTGGGAGGTTAACTTGTAACATTAATGCTTCCTCTGTACCCAGGAAATACAGCCCAGCATACATTTTATTACCATACCTCAGAAAAATACTGATTGAGGTTTTTGCTAGTCAAAATCCGTCATTGTGCTGGATTCTATCCATATTGATCAAGTGCCATACCATTTTCTTGTACTATATGGTGTAGGAATACATGATAAGGTCCCAAAATGAGACATTTGTCATCATATACTCTTGCCATCTGCACTGCCCGCTTGATGAAAACTTGCCTTTTGAGAAATATGTGCTTAATGGAAATGCAAGTTACTGTTAGGTGACAAGCCAGAGCAGGTACTGTATGTAGCTTTACTTGAATAGAAGTTTTAAAGGTATGCAATTAATTGCTACATAGCTTCCTTCACAGCACATTGCTATAAGTGCTTATTTTAGGAGCTACTTTTTTCCTAGATCTCATACAGAAAACCTTCCTATATAATCTGGCTTCACAGGTGATACTGAAAATCAGGCCTCAGGAACACTGAGTATTACAGGACTGAAGTTACGTGTGAATTTACTCTCAGGCTATATTTTCCGCAATATTTCTGTAAAGTTTATGCCAATGTGAACTAGATACTTCATGTATTGTGAGTGCATCTCAATGTGAGAGTCTTACACAGGTTGTGCAGAAGATGATGGGGCTCTGGAAACCTGGTCCTAATAGGAACTGCTTGAAGGCTTATCTTTCAGTTTCCATGGTCATCTATGAGACTGAGACTAAAGCCTTTGTCTGATCTCAGTTTTGGGGTTTTTTTTTCTGTTCATTTTCAAAAAGAGAACAAATAATATACACAGACTTAGTTTGTGTGCAATAGCATTTGGGACATTTTTACGTACTATTACAAAATCTATCATTGTATTCATTGTTTAGCACCATGAGTTGGGTGACCTGTAATTGTAAAGTGCATCTGCATTTCGAGGAGACAAAAAACGCCAGTGTTTGAATTTTGGGATGACTTTTTTTGTGGAATTCAGTATTAGATTCAAAACCTAAATTCAAGATGCTACACTTACAGGTAACTTCATCCAAATGAACCGTGTAAGCTACCATTGTAGTCAATGAATATCTAATCAGTGAAAAAAGCAAACTGGGAGTTATTGAAATGACCACATGAACTTAGGGTGATCTAAGTAGCTCACTAGACTTAACTGACTGTAATGGACATCTATATACCCAACTTGTATGTACAGACCTGCATCGTACACATGTAAATGTAGACAGATATTTGGTCAGGATGCCAAATGCCACGCTTAGCTTGCACACAGAATGAACTATTTAAATTACTGATATGTTCCCTTCCTGAACTGGACCTTCTGGAATTTCAGTAGGAAGATTATTGAATTATATGAAAGTAATGAGAGCAGCAGGTGCTCCTGGTTTTGTATTAAGCCGTGCACAGGCACAGGACAAAGTGTCAGTCTACCTGCATCATCTTCTCACCCATAGAATTGACTATGGCAGTAATTTCTGGTGGGGCTCTTCAGAGCCCTGCCACTCTGCCTGGTTCAGCAAAGACTATTCACAAATCTGTCTCCCATCTCTCCCAGCAAGAAGGTGTTAGGATTGGATTTCTATTACTTATTGAACAGGGATCCTTGTGCTACCTAGGTGGGATTACTTATCACTGATTATTCTGTCACTCCAGGGAAAAATTGACCCTGATCAGGTTATTCAGATATGCCTGAAAAAGCCCTAAGTCTCTCAGGCCTACAAAAAGATGCTAGCAACTAACAACAAACTTTGGCTAAACAATATCTATGACAAATCTATGCTACCATAGCTCCATTCCTATTCCTAGCTGTGCAATAACTACAAGTTTGGAAATGCTTTGTAGTCTGTCTTTGATGTACATAGCAAAGTTTTCAACAGGGATCCTCACAGGCAGGTACAGTCTTCCTAACCCCTGAGCAGTCTAGCTAATAGTGCTGCATGTTAGAAATTATTCCCCTGCAAATGATGTATGAGTTCTAGTGTGCTTTCCTGTACAAACGTTTAGGGTCACAGTGCAAGTCCACCATTTCTGTGGAGTCAGACAACTCCAACATTAGATTGTTTCTAAAGAGTATTTCCAGTCAAGCAGTTCAGAAAAAGAGAAGAGCTATGCTCAAGGGCACAAACCAATTATGACTAGATATTAGCCTCTGCTTACTACATATCCAGCTCAAAACAACTACCGTTTAGGACTGGGCTGTGAGATGCAACTCTACTTTGCTTAAGATTTCAAGGTTGTAAAGTATTTGTGTCCAAATAACACTCCAGGAAGTAAATTAAGAAAGAAAAATCAAAAAGGTGCTAAATTTTGAACCCTTCAAGAAATCTGTTTGTCAAAACATCGCCTAGCCCTCAACAGGCTGGCCAGAAGATTGGGTTGACTTCAGTGAAAACCTGTTTGTGCTCTTTCCAACACTTTGTAAGAAGCATATTTCCACAGGGTGATTCACTTCCTATGAGTTGGTATTTTCTGTGGGGGCAAGTGTCCTAATCAGACCTCTGACTAGGCTGAGTCAGCATTGTGTTAGCTACTGGCAGATTGATGCTGCCTTTAAAAGAGCACATTAGTTCAGCAAGTAGGCAGATCCATAGAGAGGATTATCATCATTGACAGGGGAACTCCAGCTTCTCCTGATGCTTCCCTATTATGGCAAGCAGACACTAAGGTGGAGCTGAGGGAAAATCATAAATTTGGGGTGGTGATCTTTGTGCATTTTAGCCTTCAAGTGCTATGGAAAGAACCATGAAGAAATACACCTCTCAGTTTTTTTTGCGGGGAAATGTAATGATGAAAAACAAAGAGGATTTTGGGTCACCAGTACTGTAGAGTAGCCCAGAAGAAACCTGTGGAAGGTATTTCTTCTACTTTTTTCAGAACATTCCCTAAACGTGTTTAGAAAAAGCACACAGTGATGTTCAAAAATCCCATCCTGCAGTACAAGAAGAAGAGGAAAGTGAGGTAAGAACAGGTTTACAGCAGTGCTCAATAGCATTGGCACAGAAAGCCATGCTATTGGGACCGAAGGGCAAGCACTGGAGTAGATGAGGGCATAGCCTCCCACTACAGATTTAGGCAGTTATGACAAATAATTAACTCTTTAGGAAAGACACTTTCTGGTGTGGACTTGCTGTTTCTGTGACATAGTGAATATGTTATCAGAAACTAAGTTACTTCTGATGCATTAATCCCTGTTTCCTGCTACCCGTCTTCTCCTTCTGTCTGAATCTCATTTGGTTAACTAATTTTGCTTCATTTTTTGCTACAGAAACTTGCATTGCAGGGAAAGACATATTGCTGCAGAACTGCTGGTATAACTTTTCTCATAGAAATCTGACTTAGAAAGCAGCTACTCTCAAGAGAACACAGTTTAATTTATACACCAATTAACAGTGTAAATTAATGCTTTACTGTTCATCTTCTCTCCAAAGATTTTAGTGCCAGTGGAGATTTTCATTCTGAACAGAGCTGAAAGACTTCAGAGCAGAGCAGATGAGACAACCTCAAAACCAAACCAAACCAAACCAAACCAAACAAAAAAACCCCACGTGAAATGCCCTGAGTGCAACTTGCTGTAACTGGTTTGGATTCTCTCATGAATTGTCCCATTCCACATAGCTGGTAGACAAGGATAGAGCTAGCTAGAAAACAGTTTTTTCTTCAATTAAAAGTTTCAGATTTCAAAATCTTGAGTTCCAAATCTGCCTGAAAAGCTAAATGGTTTCTACACGCCTGAAATTCCAGTTTGACAACTTCAAACCCTTCTGTCTGATTTTTGGACCCAGAATAGGAAATCTAATCTAATGATTCATCTATATTAATGTCTTAGTTCAGTTAAGAAGTGATTTTGAAGCAAATCTCCCAGTTAATCCCACTTACTGTTCTTTGATTCACACCACAGAGCTCTGAAACAGAGCACACAAACGGAATTCCTTCTGGAAAATAAAATTTTGAAATTAAATCAAAAGATAAACACTTAACATGTACCAAACAGTAGTGTGTACTTAGTCCTCAAGATCAGACTAGTGGTAGTCTGAGGTAAATGTAGGGATATGAACTTCATTTTTCTTTCATGTCACATGTCTGCTGCTACTGTGCCACATAGAATCACAGAATCAGAATTGTTTGGGTTGGAAGGGACCCTAAAGATCCTCTAGTTCCAACCCCCCTGCCATGGGCAGGGACCCTACATCAGACCAGGTTGCTCCCAGCCCCATCCAGCCTGGCCTTCAGCACTGCCAGGGATGGAGCATCCGCAGCTTCTCTGGGCAACCTGTGCCAGTGTCTCAGCCCTCTCACAGTAAAGAATTTCTTCCTTATACCTAAGCAAAATCTACCCCCTTTCGGTTTAAAGCCATTCCCCCTTGTCCTGTCACTACCTGCCCTTGTCAGAAGTCCCTCCCCAGCTTTCTTGTAGGCCCCCTGTACGTACTGGCAGGCTGCTGTAAGGTGTCCCCAGAGCCTTCTCTTCTCCAGGCTGAACAACCACAACTCTCTCTTGCCTGTCTTTATAGGAGAGGTGCTGCAGCCCTCTGATCATCTTTGTGGCCCTCCTCTGGACTAGCTCCAACATGACTTCTTAATGTTGGCTCATCCCAATACAGGTGAATGACTGGTTTTCCATGCATTAGTGTTTCAGATAAACATAAGAGGAAAGTTTTTTTGAATACCAAAAAAGTCACCCAGGGTGCTTGGGAGGTCTCCCAGACAATGGCTGATGTGAGCTGGCATACTGCTTGGTTCTCACCAACTCCACAACCAAATGTTTAGTCCCACAATCTCACCAGAACCTGATTTGGTAAAAAGGGATTATTTATTTTATGACAGTATGACAGAAGAATTCCAGGTATTGCCTCATGGTTCATCTTAATGTCTCCACTTCCTATAATAATTGCTACATACTTTTCTAGATTTGCAAAACATGGAAAGGATATACATGCATTTTTCTGTAATTGCCTAATACGTAAGGCCTCCCAAACTTCTTAAAATGAAATATCTGGAAGGTGCGAGAAGAAAGGAGGTGGAACAAAAGAACTACTGCAAATACAAGTTATTTGTAGTAATTCAAGAAGAAAATACATTTAAAAGTAAACTTCAGTGTTTCTGGAGCTGCAGTTATAGCATATTGCTTTAAATCATTGCCTAAATCATAGTAAATATGGGAATCTGCTTCTGCTATATTACCTGACCTAGTAGCTTGCCTTAAGGGTGCATGTAAGGATTTATATCAGCAGCTGGAAAAATCTGATCTTAGACATAAATCACAATGCCTGTCTTTATCTTTGCTAATATGAGGTTTAGATAAAGTCGCTCTATTACATTTGTGCTAATAATTTAATAAAGCTTATCTCATATATTGACAGTTAAGGTATTTGAAAGCTATTTTGATAAGTACTTTGCATCTGTATATAGGCTTCTTTCCTGTAATTCAGCAACAAGTTGTTAATGTTGGTTTATCACCATGTTTTGATCTGCACAGGGCTATTTCACTTTGCTTCACTGATAGCTCTGTGATAGCATACCTCTTTGTGTTGTCTTTCACAATCCAGCTTGACAGAGATGTGTTACAAGCTGCATACCTGTGTCACAAACAACGTTTCTATTAATAGTATGCCGGAATTATATGAAAGATGTACTTACAAGACAGTCTTTGTAAAAGTTCCGTGCTTGATTGCCATTAACCTGAAATTATTTTGCAAAATAAACTTCCATCTATCATCATGAAAAAAACTGAAACATGCACTATAAGACGTGCAAAAGTAAGCCCCAAAACAGTGTTTTTTGGTGTAAAACTCTGTAAAAACTGGTGTAATTTCTTGAACTTTGAGGGTTGATTTAAACAAATTTTTACCAATATTCTAGCAGTCATAATCTGTACACTTTTTCTCAGAATCTTCTAGATTTCCATATATTGCCTAAAGCTAATTTGAAGTCGTATCTGTTATGTAGAAGCAGTATCTAAATTCAGTGTGAGGAAGGAAATTAGATGTCCTCTTTTATATATTTCAAGCTTTCCCTGTAAATTGTTTTCCTTTTCATGCCTTTATCAGATCCTTTCTTCCCTGGCTTTGTGTTGATTTTAAGAATCTCAGAGGTTTTTAAACCTGTGTGCCGTTTGCTCCTTTACTATATTCAGAGCCTGATTTTTGTTTCCAATGCTTTTGACAGGCAAGCCACTGCCAAACATATTCCAAGTCTTCTCAGGGAAAATATTTTTGATTTTTTTTAAATGTCACTCTTTCAGAACATTTCTAGATACTATGATGTTTTTCTCAAGAATTCACTTAATAAAATTAACTTCTATCAAAGAAGCCTAATAATTAACTAAACCTATGTTTTCTATATCAAGACAGAACTTCCAACGTGCTGTGTAGACATGTAACATTGGAGAGTTTTCAAAACCCCAGAGCCTACTGGATAAAGAAATGCCAGCATTAGACACAATAAATAAATAAAAAAAACCCAACCAATGCTCAAACCTGAATATGCTTTTAAATGCCAATCTTTGGAGAAATAAATGAAGACTCTTTTTATCATCTTTTGATCTGCTAGCTTGAAGTAAAAACTGCCTCAGGTACTGTCATGATGTTCTGAAAATAAAAATTAAATGCATCAGTGAAAAACTGTATGTATCATTGGTCACTAGCCCACAGAACTCTACTTATTCTGTGATAGAAGACTAAAGATTATGCCTTTAAACAATAAATATTTCAAATAATTTTATTCTACTTGTGTTAACATATCTTGCAGTTCAGAATTATACTTAGCTATAATACCCCAGCTTGCCTTCAGTTATTATCTTCTCTATTTGGCAGTTTGACATTTATGCTATCAGTGCTAAGATTCATCTTTGAGCTGAGTGCACTCTAATATATATGCTGTGATAATTCACTTTTAACACCCTGAAAAGTATATTTTTTTCATGATGCATTTTCATGCTTTAGTAAGATTTTTGACACATGAATCTACAGTTTTTTAAAAAATTCTTCACTGATTTGTCCCACTGGGGTAAAAATGTGGATATCAGATAGAACATTGTGTTGGATTTAGGAAGCCATACTTAATCTTTGCTATTCATGAGAATGCCACAGTGACCATATTAAATCAGTCTCCACTACAATCTTGCATTCAGAACAAGTTCTGTATTATTTTTCTTAAAATTAGGAGCTTTGTATACCCATTCTAAGAGTCCCCAAAGGTGCCAGAAGTTAAGAATGTCACACCTACATTAATATTTCCTGGTCCATTGCCCAGACAGAGGTCCTCAACAGACTCCCCACTATGAACAAAACACTCCTAACTATTTTCTACTCAACAACTGATAAAATTTAAAGCAGTTAATTTTGCTTTGTAACATATGCTAGAGACAGGCATTCCTTGATCAGAACTTTTTTCAGATGTGCCCAGTGGAGTTAGAGACAAGATTTTACTTATTCTAACAGATAAAATATACAATCCATTATTTATTTGTTCAAGGAATTTTGGTCTCTTTCAGTCAATTTTAATTTATTCATCTAACTTAACTGAAACTGCCAATTACACATATTCTACAAAGTATTAAGAAATATACAGCTAGATTCAATTTGATTTATCTGGAGACAGATTTTAAGTTTAGTGGCAACTCTTTCAAAAGGGAGTTTCACCACATGGAATTCCCATCTCTGCCAGCGTTTCCTTGTTGATGCTCTTGTGCGTCTCATTTATTTGCTGTTGTCATACCTCTGAAATAGGGTGATAGGGGAAAAGATTTTCAAATCGACCTCAAGGATATTCTACTTCCTATATTATCCAGAACTTTTCAAGCAACTGACACACCATATATAAACATAGGCTGGCAAATAACACACAACAGGATTGAGAAACTCAAAAGAACACCAATCCTGGTCTGTTCTCAGACTGATCATCTGTGCATTTAGGAAGTGTTTAGCATTGGTTGTTCAGGGTTCAAAATACAAATGCAGCTTTATAATCTTAATATGCCCATCTGACACTTTTCTTCTTCCTCCTTTATTCATATTTCTTATGCTTTCTGCTCTGGAGTTCAACATAATCAGTGGTCTGGCCACCTTAGTTTTACATAGAAATGGTACATAGAAATGGTGATCAAAACTTTGTTTTGAAAATACTTTAACTGGGATGAGAAAAATCTTGAGTCTACTTTTCCATTGCTAAATTCTCCTAATCTTGAGAATGGGTCAAATATATAGCTCATAGCACCTGGGGAAAGCCTTCTCCTTTTCTGGGAAAGGAGAACAATTTCTTTTAATGGCTGATCTACAGAGCTGGGGCTGCTGGTGAAGTGCCAGTTTCCCTGCCTCTGTTTAGCATTGGTTTTGCAAAAATCTTGTGTATTTTATGGTATTTTTATAATAGCAGAGTAAGGCTTTTTCTACCTTTATTGATGAATCCTTTGGGGAAGGGTTGCTGAAGAATGGCTGGGAAATAATGTCAGTTGTTTGATGTTTTTTTCTTTGTCTTACCTCTTCTTGAAGAGTTAGGAAAACATCCACACTATTATTCCTTTAAATGCAAAGAGTGTTTTCTGCAAGACTGAAGTATACATGGGAACCTCCAGTATCATATAGAAAGCATTAAATTCCTTTTACAATGTGAGTTTCTAAGAATAATAGTATCTGTTGTACTAGAATATACAGAATAACACATACTTGCTCTTTGTTCCTTTTTGTGAACAAGACTGGCAAATACTTGTGCATCTCCTGTCAGGCAAGAATTGCTAAAATGTTTCCATACTTCTAATCTAAAGGGTACAATTTATTTCTGTAATTTGATTCCCCTACAAGAAATGGAAAGAGTAAAGTGAATTAGAGGTTTTCCACAGGTATTCTACTGATTGCTAATGCATCTGACCAGGAGAAGGAAAAGAATTTTTCCAACACACCTGGAGCATAGGTGTTAGCTGGGGCATTGGCTCATACCCCTGGCTGCCCTGTGGCACTGTAGCAGCTCTCCAGTATCCTGCATTGGGTACACAGCACCAGGGAAAAGAAAGCTAAAATTTTTTTCAGTAGCAGGTAAATCTCCAGCACATCAAAGGGGAACAGGAGACAAGACAAAGGTTTTTTTAACAACCTGCTTCTCAGTCTATTTTTTTAGCTTTACCTGTTAAATCAGAGTTAAATACCAATGGCTAAGATATGTAAGGAAAGATCTTCCAGAAGCTGCCTGAACCTAGGACAAGGAGCAAAACAGTTTTAAAAATGTCTAGCATTTATCTGAGGTTAATGATAATAACTTACTGTGTCTCCTGAAAGTGTCATAAAGAGCCTTCTGTGTGTGTGTAACCCTACATGCACAACAGACATTGACTCAGGATATCACATGAAAGGTTTACTAGACTTAAATAATATTCAAGATAACAGACTTTAAAGAAAACTAAAGCTCAAGTCAGACTGGCATTTTTCAACAGAAATATCCCCGGTCAGCATTTTCCAATAAAAGCAAGAAGCTTTTGTAGAATTAATTTATTCTCAAATAAAATTGGCAGTAATACCTATTGAGGTCCACAAGTGAGTGACTACCTCACCTTCCTTTTCCAATGCAGTGTGAGGGTCTTAATTGCTGTGCTGGTGTGCATGTATCTTAGCTAAACAACACTTTTGGATTCTAATTTATTTTTCTGAAGAATGGAGATGAACCTAAAAGCACAAATGGTTTGTGAGGATGTAAAACACAGAAAGGAAATTGTTGCTGCAATGGCAAAGGCAGGATAAAAAGAAAAAAAACAATTACTACACAGAGTACTCTGAATTACCAGAGGTTTCAGTTATTTACTGTCTGGAGTACACCAGAAAAGGTGCTACAGAGTTTTAGGAAATGTAAAATAGTGACAGTGGGAAATTTAGCAAGATATATGAATTTACTGCAAAGTCCTTTCAGGAATTTTTTGTATCTTCAATGAAATGTTCATATACTTTGGTCTTCTTTCTCTTGCCAACAATTTGTAATATGTAATACCAAAATGGATGACACCAAGTCCTCATAGTACAGGATATGACTGAGACTGAACTGCTGAACTATGACAACTTGCAAGTGTGTGGTTTGCCCTGTTTCTGAAATTAATTATTCTAAATGTGAAGTTTCAAGTGATTCTGAGTTTTGCAACCTCAATCTAAGTTCTGTTCCTCCTTGTATATATGCTGCATACACATTCTCTGTGAACACTGGAACTGTAACTAATGAAGCACGGCAGCATGAGACAGCCAGAGCTGGAATTGCTTTTTTTGATGACTTTGAGTTACTATGAAATTATGTTGGAACTAGGCTGACATACAGTTTAACTGGTAAGTTTTAATTGTACAAGCAAAAAACCAGCAATCTTTTGCTGATGCTGAAAAAAATAGGTGGGCCAATTTAAATATTTTTAAGGGCCTCAAGGATTAAGTTACTGAATTACTTGCAAGCTCTTGAGATTCTGCAGAACAAAACCTGTTAAAGGTTGGTCTAATACAAAAAATCTCCACATTTCCTGTTCACACTGTAGGGAGTCTTGTATAATGCCTTACTTATGCTGAACTTCTTTATTTATAAGGTCACAGATTTTTTTTGTTGTAAACATCAAATAGAATATTCAATTTACATCAAACACTGTTCTACCAAAAAGCAGGAAATAACATGCATCTAAAAGAGCTGCTTTTCTGCCTGAATTAATATTAGAAGGAAAAGTACAAAATGTAGACTCCAAAAATCAGCAAAGGTAGAAATAGCAGTAAGCTGTCAGCTCATCTGGGAACAGTCCTAGAACTAAATGAGGTCAAGGAGGAGGACTTCATTGGGTTTCACTGCATTTTGGATCGAGGTTGTTTGTTCCTCTTACCAATGCATTTTCACCTTTTCTGTTTGACTTCTGACTTTCAGCTCTCCATACTTTGCTTCTCTACATATAAAAAGTCCAAATAAGGTGATACTTGAATAGTAACATCTGCTGAAACATTTCCTGCTAGATGTGAAAAGATGCTTTTTGACTTCAATGACAATTTTATGCTCCAGGAAAGTAATCAATCTAATCCAACCTAATCTAAACTAAACTTTTCGATCTTGAGACAGACCACATTGCCTAAAATTCTGCTTCTGGCAACCCTGAAAGAGGCAAGCAACTGAGTGACTAGATCAAAAATTTGCCTAAAATTCTAGTAGAACACCAGAACTAGGGATGGGGTTTGTCTTTCCTGACTACAGATGTGTACAAGGTAAATGTCCACAGCTGACCTAGAAATTTAAAATTCTTTCCACAGTTAATAGATATTTACATGGAGTATTTTGTCTGAATCTGACACGGTTTTTATGTCTACTTCAAGATGTTTGTCTACTTCATGCGATTCATCTGTTTTTTTTCTACCGATTCCTAAAGGAGCCTTAGGTGGCTAGCTCTGATATGTGCTACTACATATAAATATAAGTGAAATTAATTACGTGCTAAAAGTCTTTTCACCTTCCAAAATGAGAGGTTAATTATGGCAGGATACTTTGGAAATAGCTACCATTTGAATAGAATAGAATAGAACAGAACAGCAAAGTTTCAGTTGGAAGGGACCTGCAATAATCACCTAGTTCAACTGCCTGACCAGAAGTTAAAGCGTATTGTGAAGGACAATGTCAAATGCCTCTTAAACACTGACAGGCATGGGGCATTGCCCACGCCCTAGGAAGCCTGTTGTATGGTCAAACAGCTGGACTGCTTATTCAGTTAGCTGTTTACATGACTCTACTTGCTCTCTTTCCCAAAGGAAAGTTAAACTCATATTTTCTGCATCTCAGAATAATACTGTCAGCTGGACATAAATGTGATATATCTTTCTTTTAGAAAAGATTCTGTTTGATGAAATAGGACTCAAAACTCACTACGTAAAACAAAATGTGAATCTCTAACCTATGAGGAGATGGACTTTCTTTATTCTTTACTCTGATTTCTGGTTTGAAAACCTTTAATTTATATACACAAACAGCACATTCAAAACCCCTCAGATTCTCAAAGACTTTGGAGAAGGTCTAATGTAAACTTCCTCATTGTTACTCCTTTGACATTACCAGCTGCATTGCAGGGAAAAGAGTTGCTAAATATCTACTTCCACCTACTGGCACATAAAGATTGCTTTTATAAAGACTGTTTGTGTTTTGCACCTCTCAGCATTTTGACAAAAATATTCTAAAGACCATAGCATCTTCCTGCAACATAAAGCTTCCTTTGCATCATGTCATTGCTCCTAATTTCAAACAGTGCTCTAGATTGTTAGTCTCACTCAGAAGCCTTAACATGTAGTTCACCATTATGTACGTTACAATTTTCTTCTTAAATTTCTTACTAATACGAACTACCATCACTTCAGACTTACTTTCTACCAAGTAATTCACTGTGATTTTCTCTACATTCAATATTATAGGCTATTTTAGAATTTTGTGAGTAAGATTTTATGCCAGATGCTTTTCTTAGAAGTGCATACTCTTAGAAAGAGTCAGCATTTCACTAGGTTTCTTAATTCATGCTGTTTCTATTCTAAAATTAACAACATAGAAATAACTTCTGAGTAGATCTATTTAAGGATGGTAGTGCAACTGGGGAGACAGAAAAACAACCAGCAGCCTCACTGGAAAGGATAAGTGAAAAAATTATGAACAAAATCAAACAGTCCTCCAGCCTGGACAAAAAATGGTTTCAGGGATGCAGGTTCAAGGAGGGTAGAGAATTACAACATTTCTGCACTCCCAAGCTTTGAGTAATTTGAGGCTAGTTCATTCACAGGTTTTCCTAATAAAGGTTCATAAACAGTTTCAAGGTTGCTCAAGGTCAAGAAATACATATGTTCAAACATGGCTTTACACAAAATCTTAAATCTGATGGAGTGGGCTGACGGTTGTCGGAGTTCATGTATTTGAATATTTCCTATTTTGAAGCATATCAGAGCAAAAGAAGATCACAGCTTAAAAGTTCACAGTGATCAACTTCTTACATGGAGGGAGAAATTAACAAAAGAGTAATTTATTTGCTATGACTAAGAGGTTTTGTAGGATTTTTTTTTCTGGAATACCTTTTGTATTGATTCAAAACCACTGTGGAATGAGACAGAAATTAAAAATTACTTAAAAGACACAAAGGAAGGAATAAAATAAAAGGCCAGTTTCTATACAGAAATGTTAATATGTTAACTCCTAAACAGTATTCTGTCTGATTGTCTTAAATATCTTTTATGATGTATGATGTATGCTTATTTAGGAAAGTAAATAAGTTTGGGAAAATATGTTGACAATTTTACCTCTACTCAATACTAGAAAGTATTGTGGGGAATGCCAGCAAAATAAGGTAAATAGGTAACATCATTGCAAGTAAATGCACTATAAACAAGAACAAAATATTCAGAAAGAAGGTCTGGTTAGTTGTAACATGTCATGAAAAGATTTAAGTTTGGTATCTTCTGTGGAACAAGGAAAAAGGCCACCTTATATACAATTACCATAAAATACAAAAGTGTGTTTAGATTAGATATAAATACAAAAAGTGATATCAGGATATGAGTCCCTGTAAGGACCAAACACACAATGTATTCATTTAGTTTAGCTATGACGCCCTTGCCTTGCACATCGATTTTCAGCTGTGACATCACTAAAGTTAATAAGATTGCCAACAAATACACACGTGTAATTTCTACTTACAGGGTCTGAACTGACTTTGGAATTTTCAGTACCTGATGTGTAAGTAATCAAAACTTACAACTGAAGCTTGATTTGTTCTGATAGACTCTGCAAGTACCTTAGAGCCTTCTTTAATATGCACGTGAATACTTGCATCTGCAGAGCACGCATGCATGAGCAAGTGGATCTGGAGACTTCAAGAGTTTATGCTTTCTCATCAAGATGTGTTGTGTGAAATGATGCTTGCTGATAGTTGTTCCATCTGTGTTTGTTACTTTATGTTGCTATGTTGCGGCCATTTCTGAATGTAGATGCATATCTGTAAAACACCTGAACCTGCCTGCACTTTGACTTGGCAAACATTCTTATTTCCAATAAAAGGTATAAAGCTGTAGGGTATGAAAACCCGACAGGAAGATTAAACATTGGTTATAATTTTGATTTCACTTTGACAACAGGCTTTATTTTGACCTGTAAGTCTCAACTGATACCCTTTTGCTACATTCAAGGCCATCTGCTGTTCCCTAGCAAAGCTTACAAAAAATATACTGTATAGAAATGATGCAGCTGTGCATTATGCTTTTAACAGTGCGTTTGAAAGTATGTAAGGTAAAAAATATACATAAGGAATAGTGTGACACTAATAGTGTGGTAGTGGCACAAAAACTACTTTGCTTTATTTTAAAATTCAAAATAGCAAGAAGTAAGCATTACCACATGCTCGTATCATTTTTGTACATGGAATAGCTTTTGAAGTTTAAAGACGCATAAGCCAATAACTGTAATAAAATCTTTCTTTGTAAAGCTCACCATTATAACGTAACCAGAATTATACTAGGCAGCTTATTGTCCTATGGTTTCTTTATAGGAACTATACTATTAACAGAAAAGATTTGACTTCTCAAAAGAAAATTGCAGGATGAGAACGTTGTTTAGCAGCATGTCAATAGCATTGACATGGGAAGACAATGTACAGGAGTTATACCACAGTGAAACAGACAATCTTCAGTATACAGAAGCTGTCTTAAATTTGTATATATCCTCATTCTGAAGTCAGTGAAGTTTTTAGTCATATAGAAATATATACCCTATACAGTATATGCTGTTGGAATAGAGGGGAACACTTATCTGTTGTTAATCAAAACCACTTTGGGATATACCAGGTAATGGGTGACAAGCTGATTAAAAACCGCAGATGGAAACATTCTAAACATCACCTTGGCATGTATTTTCAAGAGAGAAGAATTTTCTGTGTTAGAAAATACTTTTTTTAAGTTGCAACACACATTTGTTATTTCAGGTGATACTCTATTGGGCTAGCTATGCCTCTGCCTGAATATTTTGGAAAAGACATGCATTGAATAATTTCAAAATTAGATACAGCAATCAATCTTTTATATGGAAAGGCCTATTTCAGGTTCATGGTGGGTATCTAATTTAATGTAATAGTTTAATAATAGGCTGGTATTCATAATGATTTGGTATCTTTCTATCCCATTAGTTATATTTCCTGCTATAATCAAAACTTTTAATTGGAGCATGCTGTGGATACACAGTCATCCATTTAAATGCTTACCTTGATTAAGATAGTTTCAGAGAGTATACAAACATGCATTAATACAGTGTTATTCACTGCTTTCATCCATCTTTTTGTGGCAATTTTAATGCCAATATTATGAAAGGCTGAAACTAAAATCTACACCAACCTAACAAGAAGTTAAATATCACTTCACTCACTCATTAGTACCCAAATACAGTGCCGCAAAATCTCTACTATGTTCTCCTTGTCAGTCAAGTTATTTTAGTTTGCTGTTAGTAATGATCACATTGTTATGGGCAATGATAACGGGAGACTTACTGAAACAAAGGCTGAGTAGAGGGTGGAAACAGTTAAGAAAAAAAACAAAGGAAGGAATAAAACAGAATATGTAAATTCTTCTATTTTAATAACAGAAACCTTATTCTTGGCTTTTCATAGAATTTCAGCTTGGCAAGTAACCTAGCTCAAGGTAAGTAGTATACCCCCCAACCTGGCACTCAACAGATTGTCTAGAGCACTGCATACTCTTTTTTGCCTCCAATTCAGCAAAGCCATCAGCAAACTGGAGCAAGTTCAGCAGAGGCCATCAGAAGGGTGAGGGCTGGAGCATTGCCCTGAGAGCAGAGGCTGGGTAATGGGACCTGGCCAGCCTGGTACAGAGGTGGTTTTGGAAGCACCACACAGCCACCCAGGTAGCTACAGGGATGGGACTAAAAGGAGTTAGTCAGGTCCTTCACAGACATGCCTGGCAGAGGGATGACAGATAACAAGGAAAGGCTGAAATAAGAGAGTTTCTTGCCAGATAGGAGGAGAAATTTTTCACTAGTACAACAGGCAGGCAGCAGGACAGGCTGCCAGGGAGGTTGTGTAGTCTCTGTCTTTGAAAGTTTTCCATTACCTGCCTGAGTAAAGCCCCGAGCAACCTGGTCTGATCTCACAGCTGTCCCTGAAGTGGTGAAAGAGAGACATAAGGAGCTCTGCAGGGGGCCTTGAGGACTCTGTGGTGAGGATAACCATTAACTGTGAATCAGTCATACAGGAGTCAGCTCCAAGAAAAATAGAGATGCATCATGTTCACCACACTAACAGAACATGACTGGACAGTCTTGATTTACACCAGCTGGGGCCAGATCTGAAAAAGAACTTGTTTACATTTAAGTACATTGAAACTCATGTGTGAACATGCCTGGCACAACAGCTCTCTGGGCAGAAGTGCCACGCAAGTGCCATTAGATCCCTAGCTAGGAGGTATCAGCACTCAGCTACCAGTTATTCAAATGTCTCTTCCTAATGGGGTCATTTAAAACAGAGAGATTAGATCATTCACAATACATACAGGTTCTGCCTGTTTTCCTATAAAATTAGCAATTATAATAGAATCCACCTTTTCCCATATAATACGATAGTGCTTGAAAGGCTATGATAAACATTTCTTAGAAATTTGCCTGAAGTATAAAAGAAGATTACATGCTAGACTGGATTTTTCTGGGGGTAAAGGAAGAAGGGGAGGAAAAGGAAAGTGGAGAGGCCCGAGAGTCTTCTTCGCAAAATTAGGAATTCAAAATTTATTATGCTGGAGACACTCAAAAGAGGAGGATCACGTAAACCAGTGATTAAAGCATTCACTGATGGTATGGGAAAGAGGGATTATTATTTTCTTACATCTTGTGATTACTTTTAAGGCTTTTAGGTAACAGCTGGTAAACGCAAAGTGAATAAACAACCCTTTTTGTATACGAACTGGTTAATATAAGCCATGTTCAACATCCAAGTGTTGCTGGGAATTGCCCAGACTTTGAATTTGTTTTCCACTGCAAAGCTAGAGCTTGCCAGGGTCAACATTGTGCCATGTGCACTATCTTTGTCAGAGCCTGGAATCTGCACCTAAAATTTTAAACCTTTTGGGGTCTGCTCAGTATTACAAGGCCCAACAGACTAAGATGGCCTATTTGCAGGTGTATAAATTAAAATACATTCTAAAAATACTACATTAAGAGAACTTTAAAATTACAAAGTCAAGGACCTAGAAAAGTGTGATATGCTAGACATGAAGGTTATGTAACCTTAATCAGTCTTGTGAATGTACTTTAGGATGCTGCCCTTAATTACATCTGTCCCAATTGTCTCCATCTCTTTTCTCTGTTTTCTTTAGCTCCCTTAGGCCTTCTTGTGCTGATTCTTTGTCTTCACTCTTTGTCCCAAAAGGCCCTGCTCCCCTCTCAGTGAAGCTACCCTTCCCCACTCACAGTCTTTCCATGTGTTGCTTATCCAGTTTCAGGCTCCTATTCTCTTCATGACCGGGAAGCAAAACATCCCTTCCACTTTGCTTGGGTTGGGGGTGGGTGGCAAGACAAAGAAAACACCTTCCACCTAGATTTTTAACTTTCTTTTGTAAAGGTGGTCTCATGTGCATATCAGGCAGTCCTCCACTCAGATATAGCTTCTGTACACCTTTATTTGTTTAACCAAGTTCCACAAGGGGGTAGAAGACTCAAGCGTATCAAGCTTCTACAATTTTCACAAAAACACAGTACAGGAGAGAGACCATCTTAATGGAGGTAAGAAAAAGAGGCTCAGCATTCAATCATTCAATGCTTATGAGAGGTCAGAGAATGTATTTGAGGTACAAACCCACTACACACATTTTCAGTGGTTTTACTGCTCACAGAGTAATGTATTTAACTTGGACAAAACAACTTATTTTTCTCGTTTCTCCCTCTTGGAAATGAAACAGCCTGGAGCAGACAGTCACTATGGAAAATTTCAGCCTAAATTGTTAAGATTTGGCAACATGGTAAACACTCAGAACAGGGACTTAATAATAGGCAGCACTAGAGTCCCAACTGTAATTATCCCTTCTGCACCAAGTGAGAAACCACAAAATGTTTCCTTGAGATGTAGGGAAAATAGTTGCAGCCAGACAATTTAGGTTTGGAGCTGAATCCAGTCTAAGGTAGTGTTTACAGATGAACACTGGTTAAAGGAGGATCTGAAAACTTTCCACAGTATAGGGATGGAATGTGCTAGCCATAAGACTGCGAGCAGAAGCCTCTCATCTCCAGTCAAGTAATGACACAAGCACTATTTCTGCTTTAATTGCATATGTGACAAGGTTGGTTTAGTGCAATAATTACATACCATTACAACGAATAATGCTTTACAAAAATAGAGAAGGAACCAATTCCCTTTTCACGGAAAGCTAGATTCCCAGTGCTTTTAGTAAAAGTAATATGACATTGTGGATTCCAGAGAGTATCTGACTGCTCACAAATCCAGGTAGATCTTGGATATTCAAACCATTGTTTTTCACATAAGCTAAACGATGTTACAACAGTGCAATTTGATCTGCTGCTTTATATTTCTGGGTATCATTAAGGCATTGACCTTTTAAAATTTTGTAGGTTGCCTTTTTTCTCTTTTTCATTAAGAATATTCTTAATATCCTTGCTGCAAACTTTCTTTGTGCCATACCATACTAATCTGCACATGTTCTTCTACCCTGTGCAATTACTTTTTCATCAGCATTATTTTTGTCGTCATGCCTTCTGTAACACACTCACTGAAAGATGTGTCCTGTTGCTTACAAGACAGGATGCAATGCTCAGAATGGAACTTACTAACAGGAAAAAAGCAATGTATTCATGCCAGGGCAGCAACCGGCAAGGAGAGGGAGTTGTAAGGGAGAAAAGAAGGTGACAGTGAGTAGTAAGAATGGCTGAGCCCTGCTGGTAGTTGCTGCAGAGTCAGAGGGCCTATGTGAAAGGAGTGTCACTAACACAAGCCTGAGGAGGTAGAATGTTCTTCAAGTGAATGGAGCTGAGCTGAAGTGCTCAGCTTTCAAAACACCAGGGTGCAGATGGGCCTCACTGCATAGAAAAAAAGAAAATATAATGGTTTTACCTCATTATCCTGGTAGGATTCTGACAACACTGCTGTTCCTGTGATTGTAGCACTTGCCACAGCTTGTCACGGCTTTTACCTTCCATTATCTCCTCCTCCTTCAGCTTGCCTGATGAAGTCCTAGTGCTTCATTGGGTCCAATGCAGAGCTGTGCACAAAACCAAGATCAATGGCAGGACCTAAGGTGGATGCTACCAGCCCTCTGGCAAATCCATGTTTGCAATGTACCAGTTGATGCTTCAACAGCAAGGAGGTCTGTTTGGTGAAGGACACTAATACTTTCTTCCTCTCCATTTTCTAGAATGTGGATTATTTTTTTTTTAATCTCCTCCCGCCCCCAACATGGATACCAAAGTATAAGCTTTTATTCTTACTAGTTGAAAATTATTTTAAAGAAGGGCTTTAATGCTTACCTCTAAGGAAGAGCTGAGGGAAATATCTATATCCTGTGGCTGTTGTTGAAAGCTGTCTTCCAAGCTACAGGGTTTTTAACTTTGTAAATCTTATTCTTGTTGAGTAGTACATGCCACAGCAAATGACGCTGGCAGGATGGAGATCCTCCTTTTGAGTACATACAGACCACCTGGTGCTAATTCTGTCTCCCTCACCTATTATTGGCATTTCACAAAAAGCTGACTATGGATTGTGTTTGGGACATTACCATTGTCCTCTTTACATGCATCTAAGAAGTTTAAACTGGATCTTATTAAACTGTTGGCTCACTTTTTAATGCATTCCAATAGCTCCATGTGAGACTGGCCCACTCTTCAAGAGAGATAGGGTATCTTGTGCAATCAATTGCTTCATTTCTGCTGCTAAGCATATTTGACTTTAAAACTGGACTCGGGCTTTAGTATCAAATTAAACGGCTCTGTCTCCTCATCTACCAGACTGCCACAGCTGGAGAGCTGAGCTATCCTATTCCTGTGGGCATGTCTAAATAAAACAAGAAATCCCACCTCTCTGGTACAGACAGATGATCTTTCTGCTTTGTGTTAAATGAATAACCTTTTCCAAAAGGGTAATTAACTATATATCTGTCTTGCCTTTTGTAGACAGTTTAGTTGTTCTGGCACTTGAACAGCATAAATGAAGGCAGCTTTTAAAAGAAGCCTCTGAGGAGGTTTTATTAGTTTGGGTAAATTACCAAACTTGAACACAATTGCATGGTTATGCATTTTGTTTAGAAGTGACTCAGATTCAGCTAGTCGCTGGTAGCGTGGTGTAAAATGAAGCCTTTTTCAAAACGCATTGATGTGTACTAAATGTTTTCTAGAATTAATATATGGTCCCTTTCTGTACATTTCCTTAAGAATCATGTAGTAGCTACCCTGTCAATAATACACTGTAATGGTTTTCAGCCATCAGTCTGTGTTCTGCCTCTAAAGATTTACCTAGAAAAGCTTCAAAATTTTTCTATATGCTATGGAAAAGCCCATATAAAATTGTTACAGTCCCAGAAATTGTAAAAGATTTCAATCACTGCAGTACTAATGAAGATTTAAAGTTGGTTTTGTCAGACTTTTAATTCTTTTCTGTTTTCAAAGACTTATTTACATTTTCTTTCTCATTGACAAAGTAAGTTTATTCTGTTTCATGTCTGTGACTTGCATTGTCCCACTCTGCAGTTGACTTTAAATATTTGTGTACAAATACTGCTATTTATTAGCATAGTTGGTACACCTGAGATAAATAGGGTGCAGCATGAATATTTAATTTGCTTCACTGGCTTCATTTATGCCACCTCAGACACTAAACCTGTGTAAAATCTCAGTTTCTTCTGCTGACAGATATAGAATTCCAGTGGCAAAAACTAGTATTATGTCTAAGTCAAGTCTTGCTACCTTAGTGCTATCAGTTCTCCAATAAACTGCAAGGCTGTCTGGGTTTAGCTGTACTGCAGTCTTTACAGTCACCCTTCTAAGTGAAGCTGAGATGTTTTCAAATCCAGCATTGAAAAATCTGTAACAAAAATACCTGTATTTTAACCACTTCAATTAGCAATTGTTTTGCTTTAGCCCCATTCTCTGTTGCCAGTGAAAATCTTTACCTTATTTTTCATTTGGAGATAAGAAAATATCTGAAAACAAACAAACAAACAAACCAAACCCAGAAATCTCTCTCCCCCAACCCCCTTTCTTTACAGCCAATTCAGCTAGGTAGCTATGTAGTTATTTATAGTATATCAGCCAGTATCCTGTGCTTTCCCGCTCAGCATGCATGCCCCAGCAACCCTGACATTACCTCCAAGAAAAACTAAGTAGGAAACAACTACGGTAGGCAACCAAGTCAGATTTCAACAGAGGACAAAGCACACATTGCCAACAAAGCTTTTTCTTTGTTGATGCTACCGCATCATCCATGTACTATTTGTGTATTGAGTTTCCAGTGAATAAGAGTCATGAAACGGTAATACTTATTCAGCTGTTTTCTCATTCTAAAGGTATAAACATGAGTTGAATGGTATAAAATCTTTAAAGACATAAGGAGGTCTATTTCAACCCATCAGCCACTCATACCCAGAAGTAGTAGTCCTCATAATGCTGCCTCCTACACTTCACTTCCCAAATCAAGGGCCTAAGAATAAGATATATAAATGTAAGTTATTATAAATTAGGTCAGTTACAAAACCAGCATGCTTTAAGAACTGTAAGAAAGTAATTAGAAAGACCTAAAAAGGAAAGTTTATTGCCTTATCCTTTGACAGTCTATGAACAAACCCACACACGTACACAGAAATATAGGAAAGGCAAAACAGCAAAATTCACTTTAACACCCCTACATACCAAGCAGATGACTGTGGCATTTTACTAATATCTGGAATGTTTTAAATCAAAACTTTTCAGTTTCAGTTTATTGTTTTACACAGAAATCAAATAATGCACATTTTACACCAACGACAGCTTTAATATAAAATTTTCAGAAAGGTCAACATAAAAGAATGGGAAACCAAATAAAAGGTATTATGTGCAAACTTTTCAAGCACTTGGATGACATTTCAGATGTTAAAAAGCGTTCAAGTATTTTAAATCTGAAGTGTTCATTTTTTTCAGTTAAAAGTATTACCTTCTAATAATTTAACATTTATTTAAAAATTATGTATATGCTTCTTTTGATAAAAAAATGACAGTATATACAAATTTATTGAAAGTAGAAGCAAAATATGTATAAAAATACAGTAACGTGCATTAACTAAGTATGAACTTTTTTTTTTTTTTTACCGTAAACTCCTTTTGATTTTGTCACACCTATTGCTTATATTATGAGAGATGATTTTACACAGCAAACACAATCCTTTCCTCAAGCTGGCTGCAGCATGATGTGGTAGAAGTACACCATCTTCTGGTAGTAAAAGAACATTTGTTAAAAGCATGTGAAAGAAAGTCTGTCACTCAAGAACCCCTCAGATAGATCAGGATTTTTTGTTTTCACCCATGAAAACGTCCTGAAGTATTTCTTTTTCTTAGAAAATTGTGTACAAAGAAAATAACCTGAGGCTTTCTAACAAAACACATTGCCAATTAGCAGTATACTTTCAGCTGACAGGGTTAAAAGATTAAACTCCTCATTGCTCAAATAACTGGAAGTCAGAATGGATGGGTCGTAGTTCTGTGCTGAAACTTTTGGTAGGAGGCTAGCATAGTGTTTTATTCGTTATTGGGTGTTTTTTTGATCATATTATGAAGAGTAACACTGAGCATCAAAGTTTGCAAACAGTTTTGCGAAGTTATTATTGACTTTGTTCACCTTGAAAGAGAGAGAAATTATTCCAAAACTTAGAGCCAAACATTATATTTAGAGGATGGCAGAACTACGGTTAAACCATAGTAATCTGATGGTCTGCCGAGAATTTTAATGCAACAGAGGTAGCCCCTACAGCAGTCAGCCAGCAGAGGCCACTGACAAACGCAGCTCACTTCTCCTAGCTCATTGTAGCATAAAGCTGCTACTGTCTGCTTTCTCTAACAGCAACAGGGCAAGGCTCCCAGTGACCCCACTAATCCCCAGAATCGGAACTATGGCCAGCAGGACATGCCATACCCCAGCTCCATTCAGCTGGAGGCCCACATTTGTCCCAGCTATCCTTTGTAACCTGCGTGCTTGAACAATCACTTCCTAATTCCTTTGACATAATCCCACTAGATACAAATCCAGGCAGACTTTGACCTTCCTAACTTCATGCCTACGCCTCCATATTTGGACAGTATCTCTGTATTCCTCCTGTGCTGTCAACCGCTGCCAAAGGGATAGGTCAGGAAATGTGGCCTGGAGCTGGACAGAAGGGGCCTTGGAACAGGAAACAGGGTGCAGGAGGTGTGTGTGCTAGGCCCTGGTTTGGAAGGTCACCACCCACAGGGAGCTGCAGAGCAGGGAAGAGGGTATATGATGTCCAGGGGTGTAGGCAGAGGCACAAACCTGCCCATGGGGACATGGTGATGGCGCAAGACACTGTCCCTGCAGATGTCGCCTGCAGCACGCATTGGGCAGCCCTGGCAAATGGAAGGATCCTGGACCAATCCAGGGCTCCACAGCTTTCCTGTCCCAACAGAGGTGCCATGCTATGTCAGATAAGACACCTACAAAGTCACGCAGGAGTCCTGTGAGGGCACACAGCCTATCTTATGCCATGTTAGGCTTTGGAGATGCCACTCTGTGCTTGTGGCCTCAAAGGCACAAGGCAGGTGGTGGCTTCAGCCAACAGGCAGCATGAGGCAAGTATGGGGGGCCTCCTCCCCCAGTCGATACCTGTTCCTCCTGGCAGCCCTGCCTGTCACAGACAGATGGGCTGTCCCGTGAGCAGCACTACATCTAGGTAGGGTGGGCAACAGCAGAGGCACCAGCTCTGGAGTGGGTGGGAGGCAAGAGCCCCACAAGGAGGATTAATAGCCTTGTTTAGCACTAGAAGCTGAAGTTCACAAGCTGTGAACTTTCACCTAGATAACAGAATCATAGAAGGGTTTGGGTTGGAAAGGACCTTAAAGATCAATTCATTCCAACCCCGCTGCCATGGGCAGGGACACCTTCCACCAGACCAGGTTGCCCAAAGACCCATCTAGCCTAGCCTCGAACACTTCTAGGGATGGGGCATCTACAGCTTCTCTGGGCAACCTGTGCCAGTACCTTACCACCCTCACAGTGAAGAATTTCTTCCTGAGATTTAATCTAGATTTACCTTCTTTTAATGTAAAACAGTTATCCCTTGTCGTATTGCTACATGCCCTATGAAAAAGTCTGTCCCCATATTTCTTATAAGCTCCCTGTAGATACTGGAAGGCTGCTATAAGGTCTCCCCAAAACCTTCTCTGTCACAGCACTCTCCAAACCATCAAACTGCAACAAGGTCTTTTACCATCTCATACCAGCACACTCTTCATACAGTGCCTCTGCTGTCTTCTCCTCATCTAGGACACACATTCTCTCTCCTCTTGCTTCTTCCTTTCTCTCTTCCTTGGCTCCTCTCTTCATTGACTCTCAACTACTTAACTTAACCAGTCACACCTGCCCCTTATCTACATCAGCCAACCAGCTGCCCCTGAAGCCAACCCACAGCTGTATATTATCAATGATAATTTAACCCACCTTTATTCTTCTACACTTCTCCAGGCTGAAGAACCCCAACTCTCTCAGCCTGTCCTCACAGGAGAGGTGTTCCCAGCCCTCTGAGTACCTTCATAACCCTCCTCTGGACTCACTCCAACAGGTTCATGTTCTTGCTATGTTGGGGGCCCCAGAGCTGAATGCAGTGCTCCAGGTGGGGTCTCATGAGAGCGGAGCAGAAGGGCAGAATCACCTCCATTGACCTGCTGACCACACTTCTTTTGATGCAGCCCCAGGATTCATTTTGCTTTCTGGGCCGCAAGCCCACATTGTCAGGCCATGTTGAGCTTTTCATCCACCAGCAGCTCCAAGTCCTTCTCCTCAGGGCTGCCTTAATCCATTCTCTGCCCAGCCTGTATTTGTGCTTGGGGTTGCCCCAACCCACATGCAGGACCTTGCACTTGGCCTTGTTGAACTTCATGAGGTTCACATGGGCCCACCTCTCAAGCCTGTCAAGGTCCCTCTGGATGGCATCCTTCCCTCCAGCATGTCAACAGCACCACTCAGCTTGGTGTCATTGACAAACTTGCCAAGGATGCACTTAATCCCACTGTCCATGTCACCAACAAAGATGTTGAAGAGCACCAGTCCCAGTATGGACCCCTGAGGAACGCCACCTATCATGGGTCTCCACTTGGACATTGAGCCATTGACCGCAACTCTTTCAGTGTAACCACCCAGCCAGATCCTTACCCAGTGAATGGTCCACCTGTCAAATCAACGTCTCTCCAGTTTAGAGACAAGGATTCTGTGAGTATAACTTACTATATCCTGGTGATATTCTGCCAGGTCAAAAATCAGAGTAGGACCTGCTAGTAGCTCCACACACAGTTGGTTTTGTGCCAGTACAGCGCCACTGTATGTCCCCACGAGTGTTTGGAGGACACTCAGGGGTAGAAGAGCCTGACAAGTGTTGGGTAGTAGTTAAATGTTTGAATTGCGTTTTTCTGCCAGTCAAAGCTGAATAGCTCTATGGGAATAGGGAATGGGAACTGTCTCATCTCCACTGAGCCTTCTTCCATTGTAGGGGTTTCTTGGTCAGTCGTATTTCACTCCTTTGCTCAGATGAATATTTAACTGGTGTGGCAGCTTAATGCATTTGTTGCTTTAATGACCAGCTCTCTTGCCTATGCACCAGGAGGTTCACAATGTGGCTTGGTTAAAATCTCAACTGTGTGAAATGTTTGCTGCTAGTGACAAGTGCAATTAGTTTGTGAGGCAGTGTATCACAACATATAGTGGAAACCTTCTTTGCTTTTGTTTGGCTGCTGGCATGTCTGCAAGGTGATATTTATGCAGCTTCTCAACCTGATCACGTTCAGGTAATTGGGGAGAACCTGCTTTTTCTGCTTACTTTAAAGTACAAGTGTCTGGGGTTTTTTAGTGTTTTCTTTCTTTTCCTGTTGCCATTAAATCATGAGACTGGTTTAGAAACTTCAGTAAGCACTTTCCCCCAGACTTCGGAAAGCAACTACCAGCAGCCAAAGCAATTTGCATCTCTTTGGGATGCAGGTTGATGTGTGGAATGTAGAGCTGTGCCTAGGGTTGGGACCCTGCTGCACTGCCTCTGTCCTCTCCCTTTTCTGAGGGATAGGTCTGCCTCTCATGGGCAGGGAAAGGAATCATGTGGAAGGGGTGTCCTGGATTCAGCTGGGATAGAGTTAATTTTCTTCTTAGTAGCTGGCAGAGAGCTGTGTTTTGGATTTAGTATGAGAATAATGTTGATAACACACTGATGTTTTAGTTGTTGCTAAGTAATGCTTACCCTAAGTCAAGGACTTTTCAGTTTCCCATGCTCTGCCCATGAGTGGGGCACAAGAAGCAAGGAAGGAGCAGAGCAGGACAGCTGACCAAAACTAACCAAAAGGATATTCCATACGATATCAGGGGTCCTCAAACTACGGCCCGCAGGCTGGATATGCCCCCCCCAGGGTCCTCAATCCGGCCCCTGGTATTTACAGACGCACACATACCCCCCCGCCGGGGGTTGGGGGGGAGGGGGGGAACCAAGCAGCTGCAGATGACCTCCTGTCACTTCATCCACACGCCAGCCCCCTGTTTAAAAAGTTTGAGGACCCCTGCCATAGAACATCAAGCTGACTATATAAACCGGGGGGAGCTGTCCAGGAACTGCCTATCTTTGCTCAAGGTCTGGCTGATCATCGGTCAGCAGGTGGTGAGCAATTAATTGTACTGTTCATCACTTGTTTCTCTTGGGTTTTATTTCTCTCTCCCTTTTTGTCATCTCTCTTTTCATTGCTATTAGTAGTACTAGTATTATATTCTACTTTATTTCAATTATTAAACTGTTCATATCTCAACCCATGGGTTTTACCTTTTACTGACTCTTCTCCGCATCCCACCAGGGCAAGGAGGGAGGGAGGGAGTGGTTGTGTGGTACTTCAGTTGCCAGATGGGATTAAACCACAACAGTCCTTTTTGGTGCCTAATGTAAGGCACGAAGAGTTGAGGTAATGACAGATCTGACCAGAGCGTGTTAGAACAAATTTGTTATAAGCATTCATTATGTTAGTTTAACAGTTGCTGGTCACAATGTTGATTTATTTGTCCTCAGAGTTGCTTTATGTAACATCTTGCTTGCTGTATGTATTCCCTGTTGTGGTGTTTATCACCTTACTGGTTTATGATGCAATAGAATTGCTGGTCATGAAACTAATCTGGTATTTGCACTTAACGTTGCCCTCACCTCTGTACTTCGGGAGCCATCTGTTGGGAACTATTAATAATGGCACCTTTTACTATTTTCTCCTTGGAGAACCAACCTATGGAGGAGACATCTTCTCATATCTTCCTCTTCTTCTCTGTGTAATTACAATAACATTCGAGAATTTTGAAAATTTCAGTACCCTTTGGATGTTGAAAACAGCATGGTCCTATTGCTAGGAACCAAGAATGTGGTTCAGGTCTTGTTTAGGGTTAAGCAACTATTTATGGCTACTCAAACCCTAGCGACAGGCGCTGCAGCTACTTTAACCCTTGTGACAAGCACTGCAGCTATTCAAACCTCGGAGATGGATGATGCAGCTGAACCAGATGACTAACCCATGCCAGTGTCAATTGCCCCTATACACAAGAAGAAATGGACACAGAAGACAGCTTGTTTAGTAAAAGAGGATGAAGCAGGGCCATCACAAAAACAGGACAAAGAGGCAGAACAAGAGGTAACCACTTGATCCCTATCCCTGAGTGAGCTTCAAGATACACAAAAAGATTTCAGCCATCATCCATGTGAGCACATTATCACCTGGCTGCTCTGATGCGGGGATAATGGGGCCATTACTCTGGAATTAGAGCGTAGGGAAGCCAAAGAGCTGGGGTCCCTTTCTAGGGAAGGAGGCTTCTACAAGACAATTGTAAGAGGGATGCAAGTCCTCAGCCTCTGGAGGTGACTCCCATCAAGTGTGAAGGTAAGGTATCCCTCTGAGGAAGACATTATGTCACCCAGGTAAGTGGACAACAATAGAGAGAGGTATCCAGTACCTCAGGGAATTAGCCATGCTAGAGATTATTTTTTATGACCTGAACAAAGTGCAGTTACCCATAGATTCAGACAAAATTCCAATGCATGACCCATGTGGCAGAAATTTGTGCAGTGCACACTGTCATTATATGCCAACTCACTCAGGGTAATGACCTGGTGAGATGAAGAGGCACCGATGATGGGTGAAATGGCTGGCCAGCTCTGGATATACAAAGAAAATCTCTTCCTCCCTATGGACTTGTGCCTCGGTTGTGGAAAAACTGTCCAAAGCTTGGGAAAACCTGTCCCAGGTGTTCCAGTAACTCAAAGAGGGTATGTCCTGATCCCCACCTGTATGGACCGATCTCAGCTTTGAACAGTAAGCCTTCTTTTGCTCAAGAGAGAAGATACAGAAAGTACATGCCACAGAGTACCATGTGGTTTTACCTGCATGACCACAAAGAAGACATGAGGAACTGAGATGGAAAATTTAACTCAACCCTAGAGGCGCAGGCATGTGAATTGCAAGGAAAACCATCACGAATGGGGGTTCTTCCAGGAAAGCTGCTGCTCCTGTCTCCAGTGGGGGCAGTTCCCCAGACAGAGTGGAAGGGCTGATCTTCCTCCTGATCCTAGGGAAGGGAATTCTAATCCATTTTTTCAAGAAGTGAAGAATCTTATCATCAGGACTAGAGGGCCCCCCTTCTAACAAGGTGGAGGGGAGGGACAGCCAAGTTTACTGGACTGGGTGGATCAGATGGCCTGGGACATCAGACCCACAGGAGTATAAGGCTCTAGTGAACATTGGCACACAGTGTACTCTGATGCCATCAATCTATACAGAGGCAGAACCTATTTGTATTTCTGGAGTAACAGCAGGATCCCAACGGCTAACAGAGTGGAAGCTGAAATAAGCCTGACTAGAAATGAGTGGCAAAAGCTCCCCATTGTGACTAGTCCAGAGGCTCCATATATCTTTAGCATATTATATGTTACCTTATTTCAATTATTGAACTGTTTATATCTCAACCCATGGGTTTGACTTTTTTTCTGACTCTCCTTCCTTTCCTACCAGGGGAGAAGGGGGACTGAGTGAGTGAGTGGCAGCTCAGGTTAAGCCACGACAGGGGGGTTTAACTGCTGCTGAAATCTGAGTGCCTTTGTTGATTGAATCTCAGTCAGCTGGAGCAGTGAAGATGATTGCGCCTGCAAATGCAACTGAATGCAGCTGAGTTAATCTCAGCTTTAGCATTCTGTACTAAATATTGGGAGAGGTGTTCTCGTGCATATGGGAAGGAAATGATTGGAGCCTGAAATTATTTTGTGCCATGCTTCCAAAATGTTTCTCTCAGCCTGGCTGTCAGCGCAGCTCCAGCAGCAGTCATGATTCTTCCTCATGTACAAAGGAAGGAAAGTAAAGCTGCGGAAAGACAGAAGAAAATAAGGGTGTTTGTTTTTCTTTCTTGCTTGTTTACTTTTTTGAAAAATTAGAGTCTTAATTCATATCAATGAGGATTCTTTTCTGAGATCCATTCTTATTGTTGCAGAGAAGCAGTACTGGGTAATACACGGTCTTGAAAAGTCCTAGCTAAAGATGAAGGCAGATCAACAGCAGCAAAAGAGAAAAAGACAGATGAAGTTGTGTGAGAGACTGGAGCTCTTGACAATAATTCCCATGCTTCCAGTGAATTTTACAGCAGACCTGGTCCCATTATTGAGGGGGGGTGGTGGTGGTGGTGGCAGTGGAGCCATGGAAGCTGGTAAGGGAAAGTGCAGGGGAAGAGAATGGGGGGAAACTGAAAATGGGAATAGATAAAGGTCTATGAAATATCTAGTAATTAAACATAAAATATAAAATCTTATTAAATCCTTTCTTAACTAACAAGCCAAAGATGAGGAAGGGGGCATGGCTGTCTTTACTTGTGTTTTATGGGAGTTCTATAAAGAGGTGCAGTTGAAGGCAGTGCCTTGTTTGTGGCAGTCTGTGTAGCTGGCTGCATCAGTGTGTGTCTGTCTGTTTGTGTGCCTAAGGGATACATTTTCAACTTTGCTTCTGGCTGAACCTGTCAAGGGTAAAGCAGCTGCTCCATCCCTCAGCCTGGGGCAGAGACCCAAGAGTTCCACGCACACCAGGCTGGGCTCCAGGGGCCAGGCGGGAGGGAGTCCTGATGATCTTAAGGGTCTTTTCCAACTTAAATGATTCTATGTCTGACAGTGAATGTGTTGGTACCCATGCTAAAGAAAACAAAGAAAATACAGTTAACAATGGAATTTACCCAAAACAGGTTTTGCTGGAAAATATTCTTCCTTTGATGTTTTACTATCCAAAGACAAAATCAGGTTTTGAAAGAAACAAAAATAGTCACAAGTGCAACTTAGCTAATAAACTATGACTCCCAGTGATAAATGTTTCCGCTACCAGGTATGAGTTTTTTTCATATAAAGTATGTAACAATGCTCTCTCCTTTCTTGTCTTTAACTATTAGCCAGTTGCAGCTGTACCAGTTCAAGCACTTGGAGATTGAGAGGTCTGTGAATTTCATTGAAATAAACACCTTCCTGAATTTTACTTTGGTAAAATGAATAAATTTTACAAAATGTTTTGTTTCTAATGATTTTAATAAAACAAATCATACTGAAATTATCTTAAGACTCACCACCTGCACTTGAGAGAGGCTCAGCATCACCACAACAAAGCACTAGACAGAGGTAGGCACAGCACAGTGAGATTTAAAGTAGGTAGCAGTAAACATTAAACTTGCCTCTAGGCATTACCCTAAAATTGGGAACTAACAACCAGGACTTCATTCACTCAGCTATTCAAGTAAGACTGAGTTTCACCATCCTAACTTCTGTCCTCACACCCACAGCTAAATTCTTCCACCAGTTGTCAGGGGTGTCTGGCTTTTTCTCTGCAGAGCAGGTGTGATTAGAGGGAACACTCAAGGTACACATCTAATTCCCCTCCCAGGCTCATGAGACCACTGGCCTCCAGGTGCCCTACTTCTTCAGCAGTGCACTAACCACCACCCTATTGTATATAATAAGGTCAGGCCACCGCTTCCTCCTCTTGTGGCCAGGTTTTGGAATGAAACTGTGTCAATACTCTGGGCTTTCATCAAGAGGGGTGACTTGTTTATGAATGTCAAACAGATTTCGGCTTGAGATAAATACTGAGACATGCCATTTAGCTGCCCTGGGGTATGTGCATTGGTGGAACGCTTGATATGAAGGAGCTTTACCCATGGAGATTTGAAAGTTTACAGATTGTTAATATTTAGGCTTTCTAAATAGTTATGTGGAGTTAAGATGAATTATGTGCTGGAGCTGGAATTACTTGCATTTTGTCTGAATCATGCTTTTGGTGGCTTTCTTGGCCTCATGTTCAGTTTTCATGATGCTTGTGGACCTCTCTACTTAGGACTTCACAAAAAATGTTTTTTGGGGTAATGCAGCCAGTTCAGAGAGTGTACAGATGCAGTTCCTAACTACCTGTTCAGAAGCACTGATCTGAGCCTGCTTCCAGGGAAGGTTTTTGCAACTGGGTGAGTGAGTAATTGAAGTTAGATCTGAGTCTGTGGGTTGAATTAAAGCATGACAGCTCAACTGAGTGAGATGCAGCTGGAGTCTTAATTTAGCAGGTGAAAGGGTTTTGTAACAGGATGGAGGGAGAGGGTTCTACTTTCTATGGCAGGGACACTTAAATAGACGGGCACAGAGGCAAAGGTCAGCACTGCCACTGCTGGGGATATGCCCAAGCTGTACTTGGGACCTGTACCTTTCTTGCTAAGCAGAAGAAAATGCCCTGTTTTCTTACAAAGTCAAGGTAAAGCAATGCTGTAACTATTCATGTATGCCTGACATAATGGAGATTTGTGATTGTGCCCAGAAAAAGAAAAAAATAATTAATAAAATGAAATATAAACAAAAATGGAGAAAGAAAAAGAAGCTATTGCACCTGTGGAGCTGGTCTGGTATTTAAAAGGAATTGAGAGACTCAGATAAACTACTTTTCACATCTCAACTACTGTACAAGCAGTTGAGAGTGCTTGCATGCTTCCCCTCTTTACAAAACAGCTTGGATAACACCAGCTGATACAGTATGAGAGTGGATGTCAGCTGGGTGTGGGGAGAAGGAACATGGACAACAGCCAGATCTGTCCAATTGTGCTAAAGAGGAAAACAGTCACCAGCCAAATAAAAAAAAAAAATGACCAGCAACTTCCAAAGAGGTTTTTGATGCAGCAGCAGTCAGCTTGCAAAGCAATATTCAAGAAGCATGAAAATTTGTGGGAGGTGGGGGGGTGGGCAGAGCTGGAGAGAGGTAACAGGTTAGCTCTCCCACCAGTGTGAGTGGGCTCACAGCAGCTTTCTCACCAGTGCATGAGTCAGTGTGTCCAGGGTGCAGCACAGGGAACCACAGAACACTGGGGCACCCACCTGCCCCACAGAAGGGGTATATGCAAGGGGGAGCTACTCCTGGGGTGGGGGGTGAGCCTGTGGCCCCCCATGCCTGGTGGGGACTGTCACCTGGGAGAAGGGTTCTTGGAATGAGTTATACATGATATTTAGAAATTTGAAGGTATGAATTAACATTTTGTAAGTGTTTGCTACTGTGGATTGTCTATTGTATTGTTGATACTGATCCAGATAAAAAAAAAGAAAAAAAGAATCAATGGCTAGTTAATTATGAGGTTTTAATAAATCAGTAAATTGCTTTGATCCTGACTTTATTTAAAGTACCTGAACTGAGCAGGTTTTTCCCCTGTGACATCTGAGAAAATTTTTGTTGGGAAAACAACCCTTAGAGCTGTGGTGGTTTTGGCAACTTGCTTTAGAGAAGTATCTTACTTTCAGTGTAATCGATAGGTATGCTTTAAATTCAGGAACTGTCTGCAAAACTGAACATTATAGCATCTCCTGCAATTTATTCTTCCTAGGATGGTCTGTTACACCATAATCAGAGACAGCAGATATTCTGGAGCACCTTTGGGCGAATAAACTGTAGAAATCACAGTAAGATTCAATGGAAGGATTCAGTGCCTGACTTTAATAAACCATTAGCCTTCTAGAACTCTGCTGGGGTCAAAAATATATAAACATGTTTATTAATCAGTTACCTTCCTGCAGTCTGAAAGAAAGACATGGAGATGGAGGGGAGCTCTTAGCCTTTTGTTATATTTGGCATGATCTAGAACAGAAAATATGATTATGTTTAGCAAGGTGCAGCAGATGCTATCTGATTTTAAATATTGCTGGGCACAAAATACAGCCATGAAGGCACATTGTTTATATTAAGCATCAAGGTTAGGCAATCACATGTCCCTCTCCCAACTGATTTCACAAGTCACATCACTTCATGCTCACCTGGCTGACAGAAGACTACCTCAACAACATCACAACAAAAAAGCAAGGCAGCAGTAATTACGTTATTTTGTGTTAGTGATGAGAGATGGTCTCAGCAGCACCAGCCACAGCACCAGAAAAGGGAGGGCAGCCCTGTGAGGTTTTCCCAGGCTGCCAAAATCCAGCCTTAGCATCTTCAGTTTCCTGACCTTCGGTTCAGTAGCCACTTAAAATAGCCTAGTCCAGAAGGTGTTAACAACATGCAAAAGACACATAAGCACAGTAACTGCACTTAGTCTGTTTCAAAGTTAATGCATGTGTAGTCTTTCTCCATTCAAATTAACATCCAAATAATGGTACTTAAACAATTATTGAGTGTGTGCATTTAGATGTGAATTTTAAAAGTCAGGCCTGAAAACAATTATATGAGTTTACACGAGCAAAGCCAGCTACTGAAATCAAAATCTTACATGAATTAATCTTGTGTAGTTTTCTTCACCTTCCCCTTAAACATCTCTTTTCAGCTGTTTCTATTATGTGTACTTGCACCCGATTTTAGCCATTCATTAATTGATCATCTGGTACAAATATAACAGTATTTCATAAGCCCTCTCAAAAGGTTGTGGAAAATTATGCAAATGTGTCAATACTTCAAATTTTACATAAAACCCATATTTAAGTCATTATGACATCAGTCTCATTACACAAGACACTGAGAGAAGTGTTCTTCACTGAAGGTACAAGTTTAAGGCTCTGACATGTACTGTCCTAGACAAGGTGTGCACTTTTCTTTTGTGGTGATTTAATGCAGTACAGTAAGTACAACAGGAGAGTGATGCTGTCTCCTTTCCTCCACCCATGCTCTGCATTTCTTAGACTGTAGATTGAGAGAGGGAAAAGGTTTCTCTTCAAGTGTATGTACAGAGAAGCAGAAACCCTGGATAGCAGTGAGGCCCCTTAATTAATATGAGTTTTATAAAGGGCAAGGTGATAAGAGGGCCCTGTTCTGAAAGCTCCAGCCACACAAAGGGTTGTAACAGGGCACTAGTATTAGCCTCGAAGACTAGGTAGGAGACTTGTGCAACAGGTGTACATTTTTGGAAATAAGATACAAAAATGATGGTCTGCATTGTCAGAGGTATTTTTCAGCTGTTAAGATATTGTAAAAGGGGGAAAACGGACAAACGGACAGTGTTACTGAAAATCGTAACCAGGAAAACTTTCCAAACCAAATGACAGTTTAGAAAGCCAATGTTGGTTTATTGCAGCACTGGATGCATGGGGGACTTTTCCTCCTAACATTCACACCAAGTTACTCGAGGGTACATGCTATATACAGTAGAGTACTTGCATACTCATAGTACAGTACATATTAATTTTCATTTACGCACAGGACTGGTTACAAGTTTCTCACTTCTAATGCAATTTACTGCGCATCCCCAGATAGCACTACTGAAGTTTGGTGGTTTTGTTATTGTTTTTTTTTTACCAGCTATGCACACTCCCCAAGACAGGGTTTGCCCTCCTTCGAGGGGGTTATTTGAGTTGGAGGTTACGATCTTCCACTGCCACAATTACCTTTGTCCTACTTTCAACTAATTTTCTGGGGATTGCAATACCTTATCAGCTTGCCTCCCCTTGCAGCCAGAACTTTCTCACTTGGAAGCTTCTTTCTGCTTAAGTTAGATAACGGTGTTCTTATCATTATCTCTTCTTTGTTTCCCAAGGCTGACTCCCTTGATTAGAAGTCCTTTCGTTAATCTGTTTGGACAACTTGACAGGGTGGGTCATTTGATCTAAACTTTGTGCACATACTCGTTTAACATCCAGTTGAAACACTAAATCACAGGTAGGTGATTTGGGAGTTTAGGCAACTAAAATTGAAGTAATTTGTCCAAAGCATGGACTATGATTTTGAACTAATGCAGTTTGTTCCATACGATAGCATATAAATAGCATACATTATGTGATATCGTAAAGACCATCATCTTTTCCTTGGGGAGAAGCAGAACAGGACACATCAGAGCAGGTGTCCCTGTAGGTGAAGGCACAAGGAGAGACCTGAAAGCTACACCCAGAGGTCTTCAGGAGGAAGGATTTCACAAGCTGGCTGCTTTAACTGGGTTCTAAAAGCAGAGGTAAGACAGGGGACACTGGAAGACAGGAGTCACTCTGTAAAACTATATTGCTTTTCCTGTATAGGCCTTAAGTTTCCACAAGCCTCACCATCCTCTTATGAAATAATGTGAGGTCTTTGATAATTTTTAAAAAAGAATCTACATGTTTTCCCACTTCATTTTTAGATGTCAGTATATGTGTGTATATATGTATGTATATGTGAGTATATATATATATAAAAATATATATGATTTTGAGACTTTCTGTTCACTAACATCATGCTGGATTAGGAACAATCTGTGAATACACTTACATTCTTAACAGGACTATTGATATATTCCAATTCAATATATTCCACTTCCACTCAGAATTTCTTTGGCTACTTTGCTTACCCAGTTTCTTAGCAAATATTGCCCAATAAACCTCTTTGGAAGTAGTCTTACATAATGGGGAAAGAGATCACCTTTAAAGATCCAATTTAATGCCAAGTTACAAATGATGCCGTAAAGACTATCCTCTTCCATTTGTTTTTATATGCCATTATCTGCTCATTTTGCAGCCTATTGTTGCTTTTGATTCCTGCAAAACTTGTCTCAACCCATTTAATCTCCAAGTTAGTAGTTTGATTTAACCCATTAATTCCAATTAAATCATACTTCTCCCTCTGCACCTCAGCATAATACAATAATTTTACTATACAAGTCTGACATTGGTGTATAATAAAATAGTCCTTCTTTTTCCTTTCTTAGCCTTCACCTTTCTTGCTGCAACAAGTAAAAATTTCAGCAACAATCTTGTTCCCTACCTGTATGGGAAGCTATGTAATGAAATGACATGTTCCCTTTTGTGATCCCTGGCTGCTTCAGTAATCAAGAGTGAGACTGGGAATTAAATTTGGATAGGTACACTGTGTGAGGTGGTAACTCGAGGGTCTTATAGTCAAGGAATAAAAAAAAAAAAAAGAAAAGAAAAAGGTAATTTGCAGTATGATAAATGAATCATTTGCTTTAGGAAGAGACAAACTGACACAGAAGTGCCTGTTTTTCCCCTAGGACTACTTCAGTGGGGTTCCAAATGGTTATCTCAAAACATGGAGACATCCTCATTACAGATGTCTTCACTAAGTCAGAATAACCTTATCCTGGGTGTTTAGAGAAAGCCAATGCGATCTGTTACGTTCATAGCCAGCAGGGTAAGAAAATTGAGCACTAAGGCAATGGTTAGCCACGATGTGTGTAATGTTGCCATTCTGCTGGGCTCTTCTTCACAGACCAGCAGTTTGTGCATCCCAAGAGACCAGTTTCAGTACAATTCCTTTATGGAGAGAACTAATGATATGTGATCACCATTTCCAAAGAAGCAAATATTTGAGGACACTAAAACAAAATGTCCGCTCTAGAAGTTGTGAATTTGGGAGTACTAGAGAAGAGGTATTTGAAACAAATGGAAATGTGAGGGTACCTGCAGGAACACAAGTAATGGCTTCAAGATGGTCAGATAATTATGGCAAAACAAGTACTGATTTTCTTATCGCACCTATGTTGTTAAATTAAGGTGAGAAAAATGTATTTATTGAAAACATCTCAAAGCATTGGCTTCTAAATGACGGAAATTATATTCTTCTTTCTACCCTAGTTTTGCAACCTGGTTAACAAGCAAAACAAACAAAGCATTCAGTTGCTCAGTTTGCAGAAGGATCCATTCATACTAGGAATGTATGGTTGAATAAATGTATAAATCAGAATTTCTCATACCAAGGGAACCTGCTGTCAAACATATACATTGAGAGTGTATAGACTTGGGTATGCAAACAGAGGGAAGTGAGAGTTAATAAGGTGGGCCTGATCCATACTAGAATGTTGACCAAAATTCTTAAAAAGTTAAACCCCACAGCTTTTCTGACATTGGGCCTATAATGGAAAACCCAGATCTGTGCTGTTCATGATTACTAGTTTTGTTTGGGCTTTGTATGTCAACTGCACTCTTTCAAACTCTTTCTCTCCAATAAATATTGCATGTTGAGAAATAAACCAGAAATGTTTCTCTTCCCTTAGACAAACCAAAGGAAGTTCAAGGAAGCAGTTTTGTTGGGTTTGTTTTTTTTTTTTTTTTCTCTCAAAAGCAAATGCAATACATAAGAGACAGTTTTGTCTCACCGTTAAGTCACAGGCATAAAAGGTTACTTCATTGGCATTGGTGCTCCAGAAACTTTTTATTTCTCTTTCTCTTTTACTTTTTACCTCTTCTTTTTAGTTTTTATCTTTTTCTCTTTTCCACTTGCAGTGTCAGAAGTGATATGCTCAGTTTAAAGGGGAGAGGATGTTCTACCACCAGCTTGTTTTGTGCTGAGTTGAAGGTGTACGAGACATGCCCTTTGGTGTGTGCACTGCTCTCCTCCGGCAGGGAAGGGGTGACTGTATACCATCAGGCTGTATGAGACTCCAGCTCCTTAAAAACAGTAATGATGATTACTGGTTATCCACCAAAAATTAACGTGGGAGGCAATCCAAATTAGCTCCTTTTCTGCTTTAAAAACTCTTGGTTGTTCTAACTTTTTTCCCCCAGCATGTTCTGAGTATAGTTGTGATTAATGCGAGAGAGAATAAGGCCAAAGAAAGCTGGAAAAAGGGGTTCTGGATAGAACAAGTAAAGAAAGAAAGGAAATAGTGATTGAAAAAGCAGCAGACTATGTGTGTCTCCTGTTTCCACTGCTCACTGCTTCTGCTGATGGTGAAAGATAAGTTTCTGGCAGCCTAAGAGGTAGGAGAGTGTACCATCACCATTTTACTGATGAAGAATGCTGGTCTCAACCTCATTTCTCATCAGCCTGCTCAGCTTGTTTGAATCAGCACTGACTCACACTTCCAATGTGGTATCTCAACGGAGCATCATCAGCATTCCCCTACAGGTTCTGCACTGGGCCTGGTAATTTTAGATGGCAATTGCAACTGATAATTGATCAGAGACATACGTATGACCCATCATGAACTTGCTCTCAAAAATACCACCAGTTGTGATTAAATGCCAGACTAGCATAGGACTGAAAGGTTGCATGGGGCAACTGAGACAGCAAGGGAAGACAAGCAGCAGCAGCAGCATGGCAGGATTCTTGCTGTTGCCTTGGCTTTACACCCCAGTCCCACCTCTCCCTCCTGCCACAGAATTGGACATGCTGCTTCACCCCACCCACTCTGTTTTTACTGTCCCATTCTTGGGGTGGGGGTAGGTGGCAAATCCCCTCCTTAAGAAAAGAAAAAATAATAAAATTATTATTGTGAAACAGGGTTCTCGAACTTTACAAATCTCTGTCGTCCTTGTGACCTTCTCATTCAGAGGACAAAAAAACCTAGGTAAAAAATCCTGAGCCAGCAGTCTGCCACCAGACACTGCTTATCAGCTGTCCTCTGGCAAAACTTTCCCCTTACTCTTCCTGCTTTAAAAGTGCTAGGTTTGCTCTCCAGTGGCGCCAGGAACTACGAAATGGTTGCTTTCTAGTTCCCTTAATGGGCAGACAAAATGTCTAAGAACAGGTAGAACTGTCACCATCCCTTCCACAACTACAAGTATTAGTTTCTATGAGGTTTGTGTGGAGTGGAACTTCTCTTTCAGTGCAGGAGATAGGAATAGGCCCCTGGAGGTCCTCTGTCTCCAACTCCCACCAAATCTTCCAACGCAAAGTTAAACACTTAACATCAAGCGCCCATTTGATGGACAAAAATTTTATTTGTAATATCAGTTCTACTTCCTTACACCTGTAACAGAAGTTACTTTATATAAACTCAAATTGCTCTTCACATTGTTCCCTATCACACTGAATGCACACAAAAACGTCTAGCACCCAAGCAATGATTTAAGAACTTTTCCTCCCAATTTTTCCACAGCATAGCTCTTGGCTAACTGCACACTCCTATGTAAGGCTGCCTCCAGATCAGAATTTATTTCCCCCAGGACTTTTCCAGAATTTTTGTTGCTATAGCATTTCTAAGCAGAATTATACAGCCCTTCATATATTCAAAGCATGGCTCCTGCTAATTTCAGTTGCAGCTGTGAGTTTCAACACTTCTGCAAATAAGACCACAAGGACATCAGTCAGTCAGCCAGAAAATGAGGAACATTCAATCAGTGACCACCTGTGAAAAATCCAATTTAGGGAACTCCGTGGTAAAGACTAGGTCAGCTTGGAAATTTTCAGACAAAATAGAGCTTCACCAAAAATGCCAGCTTGTGGACCCTAGCATGTTCTCTTTAAAATATTTCAGACTGGAGGAACTGTTATCAAATTGAAAATGATGTCTGGAGGGAACTTAGGTTATGCTTCTGAAATGGCTGTTGGGTACTAAGCCAGGGAAACTGAAATTGGCAGCCTCCAGATTCAAAGGAGCTCATCAAGATGCTCCTCTAGGCCAAGAAACTTTGGAAGGCAAATATCTGGAGCTCAGTCTGGAAGGGGAACTCATGTACACATTGAGATACAGGACTTCCTGCAGCTATTGGAATAACATTCATCAGGATTAGAGATAGGCTCTTAAGGACTCAAATCTGCCAAAAATGTTTTGGAATAAATGGTTTTACGTCAAAATTGAAACAACCCCAGATTTAAAGAACGGAAAAAATAAATCAAAACCTGTCAAAAGTAAACATCGCTTTCCAGCCAGCTCTCACAGACAGAAATACAATTCTGATTTAAGTAAGACATCTTAATTTCTCTTCCTGCACGTTCTGTCTCATTTACTATTTCTTTCCAATATTTCTGAAAATTAGCCTGGGTCCCAGCTTAAAACACTTTCCATCAATATTCCATTTTCCACAGGTTGAACTAAGCGTCCCCTACCCATTGAATGAAGCTGAGGGGAGGGAGGGGGTGGGGAGCAAGCACGGTGTGCAGGAAAAAAAGAGCCAAAGGAAACTGGCAACTGAATGAAGATTATTACTTGGCCACACGGTTTGTTCTAATTTACGCTCCTGAGTTTCAGGTCATGCAGTACCCAATGGCTGCTAGCAGCTTGTTGTGCTTAACTGGAACTTGCCCTGTGCATTACATGAATGTTTGCTCATACTGTTGAAGCACACACCATGGGACCCGTGTTTCATTTGCACTCAGGGAATGAACCCCCTTTCTTCCCCAGCAGGACCCTTTCTGACATATTCCCACCAGTCTTAGTCCTTTGCCTCCCACATCTGGTTTCTTACCATAGAATCAGCCAGAGGAAAGGGATCACATGGGAGGTCTGTACTCCAGCCTGCTCAAAGCAGGATCAAACCTGAATTCAGACCACGTTGCTCAGGGCTTTATCCATTAAGGTACTGGATAAATATCTGTATGAACAAATATTTCACAGCCCCTCTCAGCAACCTGCTTCAGTGGTTGACTGTCCCTGTGGTGTGACTCGTCACTCAGTTCCTGCTCAGATTTTGGCTAACACAGAGCTCGTGCTAAGGCCTGAGCTATGCTGGGGTCAGCATCTTTAGGTCAAAGTGAAGGCGACACATAGGCAGCACATGGTGGCCAGAAAGGGCTAAAGGTCATTATGCAGCCACTGTTACCTGCAGCTTACTGTCTCATGCAGCCATGTTGTGAAGAAACTGCCAGACAAGCAATCTGCTTATAGAAATGATGAAGACCAAACTTCCAAACTGGAAGACATCAATATGTCAGCTTACCCAAAAAGTTTTTGAAGTGGATCCAACTGCAGTTGGACTGCTGATAATTCATGCTTCTCAGTGTGATACAGGGGACACCTGCACTGTGGCAGAGGAGGAAGGATGAGTGCTCTCTCCATTGGCTAGGTAACAGTTTTGCTTATAGGTGCACAATTTAGGAGTTGTGAGGTGCAAATTAGAAAGCTTGTGAGTTAGAAACCTCATGACTTAAGTGATGAATTAGTGAATTCACATGTTAGTCTGTACAAAGGGGACTGAACCCTTGTTTGTCATGTTTCCTAATGAGCTCGTAACATGAAGTTTCATTTATAGAGTATGTTGACCTGTAAATTTGAGAGATCCAAATGGACTGTTACACCATAGTAGTAATTATTTTTACTTATGTCAAATACAAACTTCCCAGTTTGATTTGTGCCCACTGTCTCTTCTCACACCACTACAGACATCTCAAAGGGTATACTTCTCTTTTCTTAACAACCTCCTGACTGGTATTGAAAGGCTTCTATCAGGACCCCCCCAAGCCTCTTCTCCAGGCTGGACAAACCCATTTCCCTCAGTCCCTCCTCATAAGGCGTGTGTGTGTGCTTCACCCCAACCACCCCCTTTCATTACATATGGACTCTGTCAAGTCTCTCACTGTCCTTCTTGTATTTGGGGTGTAGGGTGTCAAAACCTGGGTGCAGTATCCCAAATACACTCTGAAAGTTGCCAAGAAAAGGGGAATAATCCTTTCCCTTAATCTACTGGTGACACTCCTATCAATAAAGAGCAATATGCTGTTAGCCTTCATCTCTGTCAGGGCTCACTGCAGACGTGTGCTTAGCTTGCTTTCCCCCAGGAACCTTTGGCCCTTTTCCACATAGCTTCTGTCTTTGCCTAACCTTACTTAGTACCCAAGCTTTTCACAGCCAGTCCATTTCATGCCTTTGCATTTCTCCTCACTTCACAAGCAATCAAATCCTAGTTAGGGACTCTCCAATTTCTGCAGTCCAGTTCCAAATCTGTGTTGTTTCCCCCATCACCCCTAAGCTCTACGTAACCTGCAGACTCTGTTAGATCCTTTTTACATCAAATATTTAGCTTCCCTGTTGCCTGCATTTGCATCAGCTTCCTTCTCACTTTTGCTTGGATTGACCTTGAAAAGCAACCTTAGATTTCACAGATGGTAGCAATCCATGGACTCAGCCAAATGACAAAACTGCTGGGAACATTTTCCTCTCCTTTTTGAAAGTTCCATAGAGATAGACTATGCTTAACAGGAGAAAGCATAAGTTATTTTTCAAATGCATACACCTTGTCAAAACATAAGTGCACAGGAAAGAAAGAAAGAAAGAAAACCCTGATTAAAACAAAGCAAAACCCACATTACACACATTTCTTCTTTCAAAGCATAGAGTCTCTAGACCTTTCCAAAGAAAAAGTAGCCAAATTATTACATCAAATCCAAACAACACACTTTCCCTACCCTCATTTTTAGAAAAGTAGAGCTTTGGGGGCTGAAGTTATCCAGGGCAATTTAACCTCAGACATAAACCAGAGACATAGAAAATCTCAACTCCAGCAGTGGAAGTTTGGCAAAACTATGGGACAACTGAAATTAAGGTCTTACAATGGCAAATTCTGAGCAATTTGAGAAGCAGTCAGAGGTGGGAGAGCCATGTAATGAGTATACTCTGTGGGTTGGTAGGGTGTGTAATGCACATTCTGTAACAGACACATTCTTCATTTTAAGATACAAATTGCATGTTTCAAAGCAGCTATTTATCTGCCCACCACACATCATCAAAAAGGAAAGAATGATACAGGCTCACACTTCCTGCAAAAAAGTACTGGAAAGAAAATGTTCAAGTCCCTCATGTTTGCCACGATGCTCCTCAACACCACACAAAAAAGAACCAGAGTATTCCCACAGTTTGTTGCATTTACAGAAACCTATCTTAAACACTAGATGTCCTTGATAAGAATGCGAAATATGGTATGAGCCAACTAGATACTACTCATTACCTACCACACTTACCTAAATAACACCTCTCAAATGCAGAAGATTTCAGTAATTCCCACTAACTGAAGCATAAGCATGATTGTGGTCTGGATGCACTTTGCTACCTCTTGTATCACCAGTTTGTTAGCAAAGCAATCAGCAATGAAGTTTTATCGCTTTCTTCCTGCTTTGGTCAGAAAAAGCTGATCTGTTAAAACTCAACTTTGTGCAGAAGCAGATTAATTTTAAAAAGACAAGTTTTCACATAAAGCCAACAGAAAACTAATTCAACAACTACAAAATTGCCAGCTTTGTCAGTAGAAATATCTGAATAGTCTGTCAACCTGCACTCTCCACACAAAAGTGTGAGTTCTCATGTTTCGCATTTTTTGTGAAGAAACTTGAGGTTAAGTTTCATCCTACTAAAGGAAGGAAACAATTTCAGAATCTTTTTTGCTCAGAAAAGAAAAGATTTCCTGCAAACCACACCATACACCAAACACTTTCCAAAGATCTGCACTATCCACATTCACCAGCAGCAGAAGGAAGAAATATGGCAAGGAAAAGGGGCAGTGACGACAACTGATTCAGCTTCAGAGAATTTTTCTATGTGATATATGTTTAAAATATCACACTGTGTCTGTGTATATCAAATCTACACCTTTTAAAGTGTCAAGCACCAGAATTGGCTTAAGCTAAGCACAGACAAGCCCACTGAAACCACTGTGGAAACTTTCATACCAGAGTTAAATTTGCAAGTTTAGCCATCAAGTCTCTGGGAAAGCAACAGTAACAACATTTTTTTCTATAATCAGACAATGCTAAAATCAACAAGGTTCTGAGTAGAGATTCTGAGCATCTCTTTAATGCATGTCAATAATGACAGACAACTCACTACATGCTAACAATTATATTACCTACATGCAGCTTACATAACCTTTGGCTAAACTGAGTTCCTGTAGAGGATTTGAAATGCCTTTTTGGCAAACTTAGCACAACAAGGCTAATTAATAATTACAATAATAACAACAATCATCAGCAGCAGAAGCAACAGCAGCTTCACCTTCAGGACACATAAATAAATAAGGAGAACTTCCACAGACATTTTGAAATTGTAGTTAAGACTCATAAAAGAACCCAGTGTGGTAATCCACACATGCTTATTGCTGAAATGTCTTCCTGAAGTCCAGAGATATTGAATTGTTTCATTAGTTTACCATAGACCATAATTCCTAGTTCCAAATCTCTTTTATTTATTGTCTATCACAATGAGAACTCAATCAAATCAGCACAATTTATAAAAACAGACAAGGAGACTGCAATATGCAAAGCATCTTTACTAAATGAGCTTATATGACACAATTTTCAACACCTAAAAAATATGTTCAAATTAAGTACACTTAATTACTGTGGGTTTTATTATTTTATCTATTCCACTAGCAGTTCAATACTTCATTGAAGATCAGTGGAATAAGTATTCAACTTCCATTTCTATTACAATAATTCCTAGAAGTCTTGACCATGTTATTACCTTGACCACCACTACACATGGATTCTTGGGGTAAAAAAAAACATACACCTTATCTACTGAACAAACCAGACAGACAAAAGGAAAGAAAAAAAGATATCTGCTTAGACTTTCTACAGGACTGATTTTTTATTTTTTTTTTTTTTTTTTTTTTTGGTAAAACAGAATTGAGCAATATATTCAAAACTGCAGAAAAAGCCTATAGTTAACCTAGGGTTTGAGCCCAGATTTCTGGGAAACAAATGTCTGTTCCAGGTTTATTGTGTTTTTTTCTTTTTATTATACTGCCTAGAATGGACCACAGCAAAAAGCAAGAAAGATACGGAACATCAGTATGCAGTAACACTTCCATTGGATAAACTATTCAAAAGATTAAATTCTATTCCCAAATGCCAAAGGCTTATATACGTGTGTGTGTATACTTCCATATATATACATATACATATATATATACTGTGTGTATATATACACAACATCTATATATGACTGCAGATATGAAGCCAGAAATCCAATTCCACCTACTGTATTGAGTCTGATCTCACCATGTTTCTTTCTATCCTTGCCTTGCTTACAAAGAAGTATACACATATTCTTTGATGACTAGGAAAGCTTTGAAGATTGGAGCATCTTACATGTCCTTTTCCAAGTAAAATTAATTCTAATTAGCAAATGCTACAAAATTTTAGTAATTTATACACCTTGTGTTCACAGGGAAGAAGCAAGCCAATGGCTGCTAGTCTACATACTTCTGAGGAGTTTGTTTCAGTATCCCATATATTTAGACTTTTTTTCTTCCCCAAAATCTTGGTATCAAAGAAAACCCAAAAACCCTCTACCCAGAACCCACCTGATACCTCTATTTTGTGATGAGGAATCTACTGTTTGATGTTTCTTCCTCATACTTTATACTTCATATATTTTATCGATGAAACAAAGTGAATCTAAGATGTACTTTTTAGTTTTCCTTTTTAATTATGGATAATAATTTGGTAGTCAATGGTTCTGTTTATGCTATACTTTATGGACAACTCCTTTGATATGCTTTATGGACAAGATTTTATTTCAAAGCCAAAAGAACATTGCTTTACAGTTTTTATTTAGAGTCTCCCTTTGCCTAAAAGAAATTGGATTTCTGGTAATCACATGATGGTTATATCTCACAATTGTCTGGTGTGTTTCCTGTTTTGTGTTCACTTATTAAACGGAAGAAAAGTTCTCAGAAGCTGGTGGTGGATGGGGAGAGACTGAATTGGCAGCTTTATTACAATTCAATATTTTTCCTGACAAAGGCATAGGAAAAGAAGAAAACTGCATTAAGCATAATAACAGAAATTAAGGGCTTCAGAGGAGTCTAACTGCACCAAAAAAAGTACCATCTCCATCCAAGGATATTTTGGCCCTTCTTCGTGGTATTGTAAGTTGAAGTTCATCCCCTTCTTCTAATTTCGCAATGCCTGGGAAAAGATTTGGAATATTTCTGAGTTAATATTTGAAAACCATTATTTTCATAAACAGTATTAAAAGTAATTACGCATCATCTTACAAATAGAAGCTTGGCTTATTACTTGTGAGGAGTGCTTTTTTATCTTTAGGCACAAGCTTACAAATTGCAGCCTGCCCAAAGCTGACACATGATCTTCTGTGGAGCTGGACCTGCTTTTCACTCTGTACTCAGCATATCACAGTTCACTGAAGAAAATGTGGCAAAAATTTGTAATAGTGGTGTACCCAGATTCCTCATGTTATGGTGATGTGAAAGGCAAGGTCAGCACTGGGTATTGCTGCTCTTAGACATCTCAGTTCCCACAGTTCTGGAGGAGGTCTCATGAGCTTTACCAGCCAAATGAAGCTACCAGACATCAGCTGATTCGCTGCAACTGCAGAGCGCATAGGTCTGCTTCCTGCCAGCCGCACATCAGCTGATGTGATACCCGAGAGCACCTTGCCTTCAAGTTGGAGTCACTGAGCTGAGAACACACCTAACACCTGCTGCAACACATGCTCGACAGCATGAGATATTGCAGTGAGATCTGGTTTTCCAGGTGAAAGCAAAAGGGTGGGAAGCAGGAACCATGAAGTGGCAGGATGGAGTAGAGATCCTAGTAAAGAAAGGGGGTGAGTAATACAAGGGTGAAATAAGAGGACAGATGTAACTGAAGGTGGTTATGATGCCAGAATGTGTGGGAGGGGCAGAAAGTTAAAAGAAAATGTTCAGAGAGCCTCAATTGCCAGGAGGAAGTATCTAATGTATTTTTATTTTGAAAAAAAGAATTAGCTTCCTTCTCCATCTCATTTGTTTAATGTCATTACTTGCCAATAGGCAATTCCATCACTCAATGTCACCTACTTTAAAAAAAGATAGTTTTCATTTACACAGATCTTGCTGGAAAATAGCAAAAGAGAAAACCCTCAAATCCATCATTAAGGGGGAAAGGCAGACAGAGAAGAGCTACCAAATGAGGTTTAATAGTCCTTGACAGTAATTCTTTAAATGCTACTGCAGGAATATACATATATATTAAGCATTGATCTTGCTGGCCTTGCACTAAATACTTTAATTGGTCATTCTGGTGCTGTTTCTAATTTGTGCAGTCAGAAAGAGCTCCTTACAGGAATTAACTATTTTTCATCTAAACAAAGAGTAAAACTGCATCAGCCAATACAAAGACTAGAAAATTAAGCTGATAAGAAATATTTTTGGAAATCCCACAGTAAGGTATGCAAAAATTGGGTGGCTAAAATTCATATATATGTTTTAAAGCAAAACACGGCTTCTGAATATTTTATTGGGATAACTAAATGAAGGGATTCAACCCCTAAGTTAAACTGAGTTCTTCAGTAAGGACAGTATGTCCTCCTTTTGTCTGCTTCAGGCATCGAACTGAAAGCACCAAAGCATCCAACCACATTATATAGTCAATGGAGAGAGGAGAATTGTTCAGATCACCTAAGTTAGAAGCATACCCTCCAACTGCTGACACTTCATATAAAACTGTATTTTTTGAAAGTATTCTGTAATTTTGTAATTAACCAGATCCATGACTGCAGTCCTTTTTCTTTACAGCTGCCACAATACTTAATCACCCAACACTACAGATTCTATATGATACAGTTTATTTTCAAATGAGAAGGAAAATGTAGATGTTTACCAGCAGTATAGCAAGAATTATTCGGATAAGACTGTGGCATATTTTGGATGCAACGAAATAATGTCACCAAGCTGAGATCATCACCAAACACGTGGGCCTTCTTCCTCTGTATTAGATGTCCCATAGCAAATGTCGTATCTGTATACAAAACCTGCAGAATGAAGAGGTGCAGATTTCAAACATACTGTATGGAGACATCAAAAGACATTTAAAAAGTCAGATGCTGAAATGAATTGAGCTTTCTCACCTGGCCATATATGAAAAAATATCCTGTTTCTTTGATCACTATTTTATTTCCTTGTTCTTCCAGAGCTGTTCCACGTTTAAAGCTCAGAAGCCAAGGGACAATGCTTGAATCATCTAAAAGAAACAATAATTTTGGGGTAATCAGAAAGAAAAGTTAATTTTTGGCAGATGAAAATTAAGAAAGTAACAAAGCTGACTTCTAGTCAAGACTTCCAGTCTCACTATCTGGATTTCCCCACTGAAAAGAGGATATTTGCAAGAGCTGCCCAGATGCAGGGACCTCTTTTTTTCTAACTTTCTTCCGCTCATTTTTTTTTGTTGTTTGTTTGTTTTTTTTTTTTTTTGTTTAAATATTTAGTGACATAGCTCAGTTACTGCTTTGATATTGGATGGAAGAGTTAATACACACAATAGTTAGCTATAAATAATGGAACATATTCTTACCTTTCTGCTGGATATCACTTTTGCTGTCAGCGATCAGTTGCAAGCAGGCCTGAAGCACTACAAAATGAAAGCATTTTCAAACCAAAGAAATGTAAATCAGTAACACAACAGAGTAAACTTTTGAAACTATTTTTTTAAAAAAAGAAAGGAGGACATAAACCCCCCACCTTCTCTCAGTCTCACCACTTATTTGAAAACATAATCTACTAATTTTAATGCAGATCTTACACAAACGTGTCAAAGCAAAATTCATACGGCAACACGTACTAAATAACATCCAGAGATGATGCAGCTAAGTAGGAGGGCTCAGCAGCACAAGTAATACTTGCTTGTTTTAATCTCTGGTCCTAATGTAATTGAAAAAATGTAGCACTATGTCAAATGAGCTAGGAATCATCAGATCAATTAGCCTTGTTAATTTTCTAAGCAAAAGCTCAAAAAACCTCCAACCCTGCCAGCTATGATAGATATCTTTTTTCTAATGATAGCACACTATTTAAAGAAGTTAGTCTCCAGTCATAGCTGCTGTGAAATATTAGTCATATATATGGGTTACATGGTACTTTCAAAATAAATCCTCAAAATCCATATATATATATATATATATATATATGTAAAATATGTTTTCGGATATCCACACTGAATCAATGTATACTGAAATGAAGAGGGAAGATACAGAGATGACTTATCAAATTAATACACACATAACAAATATCTTAGTATCTGTCAAAACTGATGTGTTGCTCAAAACTGTAGAGACTGGTGACACTAATGAGAAACTAGGAGTTTGATCAGAGAAGAATATTCTGGCATGTTAACAATATTGGCTCAAGTGAAACAAAGATTGTGTAAAAAAATCTGTTAAGCATAAATGTCACAGAACTAAGAAAAAAAAGGATAGTTGCATTTGCTTAGAGCAGATTTTAATGAAAACATCTGGTTCTAGTACTACTTAGAAGGTTGAAAAACAGAGTAGTAACATTTGTTGTGCTTGGCAGAGACCCAATGAATTTACTAAGACTCAAGAGAAGAAAATTCTGCTATAGGTTGCTGAATCCCCATTTTTGTTTACCTCTTTTCAGGTAAGAAGGCTACGAGTCAGACTTGGCTGCTCTTGCTATTTTGGGCAGTGTTCTGCTCCATGGGATCCTTTTTTTACATCTGTGAGTGGCACTCACTTGTGCAACCAAGTGCCCAGCAGCACAAACCCCTTGCTGCACGGCAGGTAGCGAGAGGATCTGAGTAGAAAGCAGCCTCTCCCTGTATCTATGTCTCCTTTCCAAGGGGACCAGCCTGAAAACACCAGAAGAGGGCTGGATGCTCACCAGCACTCAGCAGTGCCAACTGGCAGTGGACAAAGATTCAAGCACACGTCTGGGAAGGCTCCGATGTTACAATGATCACAGCACCTGAGCTGTGCTTAGGTTAACACTATCCTGCAAGGTCCTGTCTCCTACACTGGAACGTGTCCTTGATTTCTATCAATACTCATCATAATGTGCCAAAGTCTATAGATTTTCAAACCAAGAATTTACAGGCATCTGAATTCCCAGCCTGCTGATGAGGAATAGAAAAACCAAACCAACACAAAATCAAAAAAGTATTACACTTCAGTCATTTTTGTATCACGCTTGTGGGTGACAGAATTTTCTGAAAAAGAAGCTTCCAAATAAATTTTTTTATTTTCTGGAGTCACACAACAAAACACATCAGGCTTTTTATTTCACAAGGTATCAAATCAGTCTCCTTTGAGGCACAGTGCCTTCCTAGTGAACGGAGTTTGCAGATTCCCTAGTACTTCAGTAAGCTAAATCAAAGCTTTAATTCCTGCTTTTAAAAGAACTCACGAGCGTGGCCACTGGATTTTTCCACTAGCCAAACAAGGGAAGATTTGTTACGATTCCCACTTACCAGCTGCTCTCCAGCTGGGTACAAACGAGACGTGTCCACAGGCAGGGACAGTTACGGCCACTTTAGCAACCCTTGTTAAACCTGCTCTGCAAACTTGATTCACAGTTTGCAAGTTTGTATTTATGTTTCCGTTGTTTGCAGCATTGAAACACTAGTCATCACTGCTGAGAACGGCTACACAGTAATTAAAATCAGCAAGTCAGTATAGTCCAAGACCTTTTCCACTTTTTAAAACACATACCAACTCTCCTTTATTCTACAGATATCAAATCTACATATATTCTCTAAAAATATCTCAATGGGTCCTTCTTTAGCATATGTAGTAGAAATAAGGCTTCAAAGAATATAGTAAGCTTGTTTTTCACGGAGAAATATGGATACAACAGTGTCATTCATGACAATAAAGAGGACAAACTAGCACAATGGCTATTTTACCTAAAGCCACAAAGGACAAATAATATCTAAAAAAGTGTTTAAAGGATTGAACAACAACATGCTTCAAAAAATATTCAAAAGCCAAGACTGACACGTTACTATTTCTGGTACATGCTTCAAGCCAAAGTACTTCACTTTGACCTCAGTGGAAATACATGCATGCTTAAAATTAAGTCATTTATTGAAACAAATTCAGAGTGAACAACACTACTATTAAGAAGATATGGATATACAGAGTATATTTTTCTGGGTAAATTAACAGGATTTTTCAGTAAAAAGTTAACACTGTTAAGAAATGTTAGCGATTTTTTTTTCCAAGAAGGACCCAAATCTTACCTGAAGTACAATATTAAGAATATATGCATCACAAAATATGGGTTGAAACGTCACTGTCAGTACTCAAACTGACAAATCAAAAGCTCTACCTGAATGGCCTTCAGCCCAGTGGAAATCAAACCTAAGCATCAGCTTTGTAGTCTAAAGGATTTTTTAATACTTAATAATGCAAACAACACAGGATTCATAAAATAAGTCTTAAAAATGTGTAAAAATATCTAGTCTGTTTCACGATGAGATCGAGCTGTATGAAACAGTATATCTAGAACAATAAAGTGTGCCCCATCCTCTTGTGACTTCATATAATAGCTTTGCTTTGATAAGCTTTTTTTTTCTTTTTCTTTTTTTTTTTTTTTTTTTTTTTTTTTTTTTTTCCCTTTCTGATTTTCACGGCTCTGCATGATGTGGGTGGGGAGAAGAACATTTCAGTCTGTCTTCTTCCATTAACAGAACAGCCGATTCTGGAGAAGTTAGTGACTCCAGATGCCTTTAGAAACCACAGCCAGCACATGAAAGGATGTGATCTGCACCAGTTGAGCAATGTAACCACAAATTATTTTTTTTTTTAAAAGCTAGCTTTTGCAGCAGGATAGGAACGCAGCTTTATGCGTATCTGCATGATTTAAGACTCAATATTGGTAAAATCCACTTTGCCCTTCCATGCACATTTTTGTAATATTTAAGTTGCATAATCATTTTAATATTGTGCAATCTAACTTCACGATCCTTTCAAACAAAATGTCAGGTTTATTATGTGTGAACTCATGTATAAGTTCTAAAGTTTCGATATCTGAGGCCCCAGACATTTACCTCAATTTTTGCTGGAACAAAAACACGCAAAAAACCTGAACCTTGAAAAACAGACCTGCTCGTTTAGGTTTCTTCTTTGGCCTAGATCTGTTCTGTGTAGACTTCCCAAACATACTTAAACACTAGATAATTAAATTTATAAATGATACGAGTGTTCTCAACAATTTGCAGTTCTTCTTCCTTAACTTCTTCATTTCTCACCACAAGAGATCTTTTACTTCTTGCTTGTGCATTTTTATGCTTTTTAATTAAGAACTCTTTATATGGCATTAATCATGGATTAAATCAGTCCCTGTATTAAAATAGCTTGGTCATAGCTATTAATATGACTCAGATCTAACAAATATCTTTGAAGTACTGGTAGCACTATTTTGACCTTAACAGAATTAACCACTAACGTGTTACAGTAAGAATAATAAGGAAATAATTCACTACAAATTAAGAATACTTCATGTAGACTTCTATTATACAGTATGAAGAAGAATATTTTTTTTAAAAATTACAGGCACAGTGTTCTGCATAATACACAGCACTGATTCATTCATTCAGTAGGTAGAATACTTCATGTAAAATTGCAGGCGTTGTATCAAGTAATTTTCTGTCCTTTCATATAGAAAGGCTTACTTCCTTTTGAGTTAGACTGATGTCAGCAGAAACAAAAAAGACAAGAAGTAGGCATTGTTTTGGTGGTGTTTTGTTTTTTTTAATTAAGAGAAGTCTTGTATTTCCCTTCTTTGAACAATAAATAAGTATTTTGAGTACTTGGCAAGGGAATTTTATATGTGGCATTTGTTTAGATTAGTAACAAAAGGTTAGGTTTCTTGATTCAAAGATCACTAAAGTCAAGTTCCACTTGTAAAAGTTCTTTCTATCCCTATCAAAGAGATGTAAAACAACAACATAAAACACTTCTGACCAACAAATGTACCAATTTGCCAAAGCAAATGTATCAGTTTGCCAGTAAGGCAATTATAACAAGACGAATGGCAAAATTCTCACAACTCATACACCACACTTGCATGGCAATAGTTTCTTCCCATGGACACAACTGATACTGGAGTAGAACCCAGGAACCACCAGTAAAAAATAATTGTGCCAAGTCACATGCCAGGTTAGCCCGCCTCACTGCTCTGTGGAATTAGTTAGGCTTTCTCCTCAGTTCCTTCCATACATGCAATCAGACTGGGTCAGATGGATATCCTCAATACACCAAAGTCAATACAGTCCACAGGTGCTCCAGTCTGATTACAGCAGAATGTCACCTAAATTTGAGTTTACAGAAGACCTGATGCTCACCTCCCTAGCTGGCCATGGGAATCAGAATCCCACAATAGTGATCAGAACAAGGCATAGAGAGAGCATGTAAATGAAACTTGATATTCATACATTGAACTGGCTTACGTAATGGAATGTATATCTTGTTCCTGGACTCAAGCACACTTACAATTTAGAGAGAAACACGCAGGCAAGTCAATCAACAATTGTGAACAGGGTATAAAATTCAGGAGAGGCTTTTGTTGTGTAGTGTTTTTCCTCTACAGGCAAAATTGATAAAAAGAAAGAGAAATAAGAAAAATTGTATCTCTTCTTATGTGTCCTGACATGGCATTTGCCACAAGTGGTTAAATTATCTATCTGCCTACATATTAATAATACGTACCTTTCAAAATTACCCATTAACTCCTACTCACTGTATCAAGACCTCTGGTTCTGACTGCTAACTGTGCAGCTTTATTTGGAATTGATGCTTGAAACCCATTTCTTCAGCCTACTTGAGCTGGAAATTTTCTCAAGGCACAAAATGTACAACTACTGGTGACTAACAGTTTTACGCATGAACACAAGCAAATGCCTTCCCCATAAATATATGAAAGAACAATACTGTGTTAGATCCACTTTCATCCAATAGTCATTTTAATTAAAATTCTAATTTTTGGCCACTTCTACACACACACCATCAAGTAAATAAAAAAAAAAAAAAAAAAAAAAAAAAGGAAATTCCTTATGTTTAGGAATGGCTGTGCTGGGCCTAAAAAGAATCATGGGGCATCCATTTCTGGAATTCAATAATTAAAGTTTAAAAAGAAAACAGAATTGAACCACAACCTTATTTACAAACGAAGTCATGGTTCTATATTTTACTTCTAGTCTCCGATGAAGCACAAGAGAAGCAATTGGGCATCAGTGACATTTTCAAGTATTCATTTTCTAAGTAATTGGTCTATGTTAAAGTGAAAGTGAAATTATAGGTCAACAATTAATTATGAGACCAGGCTCTACTCTGAGACCTTGTTGAAGCACACAGAAATAGGACAAGAACAAAGCACCTCACTCAATACCCTAATTTATCTGCTATTGTACCAAAATGAGTGCAGCGCATCCACAGCATGATTTGGAGGCTGTCAGAATTCTGGTTCCCAGAAATTGACGTGAGAAGATCAAAATGTAGGGCCAGTAATTCTGTGTACATGACCAAGCAACAGACAGGATTCAGCACCATGAACAACACCATATTCTCTTACTTCACTCTGCTAAAGCAAAATGTAACATTGACTAGTAGGTTCATGGTCATGAGTGAAATCTGATCTGAGAAAATGTAACGTCTTACTGAACTCTGACAAGCTTAATTTGTTGTAATTAGAGCAGGCAGAAAGGTGACCCTGTATAACAGATGACCTTTTATATAAATGCAAGATTTTTAATTTACTTTTTTCTTCTTTATACACAAAAATATGATTTTCGTGTTAGAAAACAGTTTGGTAGTAGGTCAACCTAGGTAGCTTTCCCCTTTTAAATGAATGTTCATATTCTATGCTTTCTTCACCCTAAACTATTTTAAAGCCAGCTGTATCTTTAAAATAAAGCTTACAGAAATAAGTAGCTTAATTAGAATTTTATGTGAATAAAGGGAAATAGCTATAATCAGAGGTGGCTACCTGATGAGAAGAATCTCAAGTCTGCCAGAAGCACAGCTGAGGAGCCCAGAACCCCTCATCTCCCCCATACATCCTCAAATAGCAATAAGAATAAACGTGTAAGCTACCATGAAGGGAACTGGATAACTAGTAGAGTACTAATGCTATAACATTCATTTAAAAAAAGACATGCCTTCTTATTTTTGGTGATGCTTATGTTTTACATCACTAGTGTTTATCTGGGAGTTGCTAGGATGGGGAAAGCAGAGAAGCTCTGTAGCTCCTGTGATAGGAAACAGGCTACAAGAAATACAATTTAAGCAATCTTGTCCTCTATCCTGTTTGCGAAATCACTCTTAGCCAAGATCATGAACCAAAGACTACTAATGAAAGAGATGGAATAAATCCCATTTAAACCTATGGATTTTGGGTGATGTCCTAAATGAATATTCTCTTTTGAGAATATTTGTGGTAAGCAGAGTGATTATACTCTACAACTTAAATATCATTTAGCTTGCTGAAGCTTAAATGGAATATATTTCACATTAGTTAGTCATTTAAAAGCACATTTTAAGCGAAGTTTGATTTAGTCTTTGCCTGCAAATTACTCCATTTTAACTTCATCTATCAATAATTTAGGATATCAGCTTTCATCAGTTATAACAAACTAACTAAAAGTATCTGTAAGAGGATTTAGCAGCTCAGGAACATTTTTAGTTTGTCAGTGCAACTAGAGTATGTATGCAAATTGTTACAATAAAATGCTGCACTTCATCCTATCAGGCATCACTGTGTTTAGAAAAAGAAAAAAAAAATAGGCATTTTATCCCCAAAGGAAACAAATATATCCCATTAATACTCCAATATTGTAATACACATCAGAAGTCTTTTAAGGAGCAGTCTTCAGTGTTCTCTGCAGCACCTTTTAAAAAGGCCACGATAGAAAATAATTTATTGGATAGGCATGCTTTATTATTTTTCCTAATTATATTACAAGATTGTTTTAATGTAGAAATGATGCTAAACCACTGAATTCCTTGTAGCCTGCCTCTTTTGACAGGTACAAGCCAGACTTTCTCTTTGAAAGCTCCTACTTCCCTGAAGTTAAGGACCTTTCTTTCTACTTCTCTTTTTTACAATGAGCATATTTTCCCAGAAAAATGACTTGGCATTTTTAATTATAGCTTTCCCTCCCTACTATTGATCAGAGAGAAACACGCTAGGCATTACCCTGAGTTGAGACTGTTGGATTTAGAACTGAGCAATTCACAGCCTGAACGGTTTAAAGTTGCCTTACTCAAGTCTACTGCATCATCAAGAAATACTTGTTACAAGAAGCAGATTTGGGATTTAAGGATGAAAGTTCAACCTGCAGATAGCATTAACACCTGGTACCTTAAACAGCATGGGAACCAGTAAGAGAATGTGCCCATGGTTAACACCATTCATTCAGCAATAATTGTGAAAACTGTAATGGGCTCTGGGAGCACGGATGGGCTGACAGGAGAAGACACAAGTCAAGCACTGCTGCTTTTCTGAAGACAGTATCCAACTGCGGCACCCCAACCCATGCCACAGGATGCTATTTACCTTTTTCTTCTGTGTGGACAACAGACCGTCTCCCCCTGTTTCTGCTCCCGTTCCAGATTTCCTTTTGGAAGCTTTCAGTTGGGCCAGGACCTGGAAGCCTGTTCTCCTAATGAGGAGAAGCGACAGTCAGTAAAAGCAGCCTGACGTTTGCTCATCCCCTGCAAGCCAAAACCCACCCCTGCAGCTTACCTGCCTGCCACCGGCTGCAGACACTTGCAGGAGGGAAGAGGCAGGGGCACCCACTTTATTTTCATCAGGGGACACGGGTGGCCGGTCTAGTGGAGACCTTGCCTGGACCCTGTAGATCAGCTCACTGCGCAGGGCTTCTAGTTCTGTTTTCAGGGTGATAACATGGTAAAGAGACACTGCTGCAAGACAAGAGGACAGGAGCATTGCAAGCCAAAGGAATGTGACAGAAAAAAGTCCCGTGGTGCCTGAAGCAGCACCAGGGGGGGCAGAGGGAGAGGAGGCGGTATCCTTCTGTTGGATGACGTGCACACAGTCCACGGATTTCATCGCTGTTCTTTCCTCACTAAAGCCAGAGGGAGAGTTCAGCTGTCCCCTTCCGAGGTGCAATCCATGTTACCAGTTGCTCTCTGAAACTAAGGGCATCCAGAATAAGTGAACAAAACGCCCAGATCATTTCCTGTCATATGAAGCACTTGATAGAATCATTAATGTACAGAGTGAACATTTAAGATTCAGTCTCTGTTTAGTTTTCTTCTTTCTTTGCTGCATTTTGGAAATGAATACTTTCTCGCAAGCTGCTTGCTGATTGTACCTTCCTCCTTTCACTTTCAACTATTTATTTATGTGGCAGCTTGCTATTACCATTTCCCATTATATTTAGGCACAGACAGTACCACTGGTAAAGTAGAGCCTTATCTAGAAGTGCAGAAACAATGTGAGGTTTCCCGGCAGCTTATCATCCAGGGCTACTTAAAAGACATACACAGATGACAATGTGTATGCCTGCGTGTGGGTGGGTATATAGATGTACTGTGTATATATATTATATCGTATATAGGAATACATATATTCATATCTAAAGTGCCTATATACCTACAAAAGGGCCAACCTATTCAAACAAAAATTTTGGTGGTTTTCTCAACACAATAGTGAAAATATTCTCAGGCGTGAGTAACAAATTACTCTTCTCTCATCTGTATGAAGCTGCAGATTCTGCAGTTCAATTTATCATACTAACCTGAAAAAGTATGACTTTTTATTAAACTTTTCTAATAAATATAGTTTCTCTATAGAATTCAAGGACCTGAATTAATGCAAAAGGGGACACAGAGAAGTGGGGAAATGAAACTTGTGGGGGATAGGGACAAGGACTAGAAGGGGTGAAAACTAGAGGATGGGAAGGAGTAAGAGAGGGGAAAATAAGAACAGAGAGGGGAAGAGGGCAGAGGGGTGTAGAAGGAAAATAACATCTACAGAATTAAAAAAAAATAATTAAACATGCACTCTTAAGTTTTTGAGGTGAATCCTGAGTGTCTGGCTTAAGCTCATCTTTTTAAGTTTTTACTAGTCCTTTCATCTGAAAACCCTGCATTAGGAATTCCTTTCTTCTCTGCAGCAAGGCTACTTAAATATCCCAAGCAGGTACATATCCTTTTTGTATTGCCTTCTCACACAAAATTAAGGTTTTACCACTTCGTTAAAAGTTTCAGTGGTCTGGGACAGAAAAAAAAAATAATCAAAAAGCATCACAATTCCAAATAAAATCAACAAGTCAACTCCACCACTGGATTCTAATTTTTTTTTTTTTTTTACCATGTTCAGTAAACTTTATCTTTGTGAGAGAGAGAACTTTACAGGTCTGTTTGAATACTGTGTAATGAAACCTCATAGCAACACCCTTCTGAATAGTTCAGATCAAGCTGATTCTGTTGAGAAGAAGGAAGAAGAAGCAACAATAGAGTAACAACTTCCTAGCTTCTCCCACTCCTACTTAAGACTATGAGAAACTGAGGGTTATTATAAGCTTTATCATCTTCCACTGTGATGCAAGGCACACTTTCCCTTACTTTGCCACTGCTAGCAACCACCCAATATCCTGCAGAGACATGTAATTATTTTCCTAAATGCAGAGGGAAAAAAATTATACCATATCTCTTTACATGCCTCTAGAAAGCATACACATACTGTGAGAAATTACATAGAAATTAGTGCAGAGTGGAATACAGGCAGAATACCATATTGTGTCTGTACCTCTTCTCAAGGCTCAGTTAAGGTGTAAACAGGGCTGCATTTTGAAGGAAATTTAAGATGAACTAAGGTAGGTTTTTTGGAACAGAATAAACAACTTTTAGAACTAAGCAGGCATGCCTTGAAGTATCGCTAGACATCAGAACGCTACCAGCCTAGTACTGACTGTGTTGCAAAAATAAAACAACATGACAGCTGGAAAATAATTGCTATTTAAGAAAACTAAACCAAGTGAGAGAACGAAAGTTATAACTGGCTATCCAGGAATACTGAGAAACATTTGGCTGAGACCTCTGTGGTCATTAACATATAAGAAAACAACAGACAGGTATATAATTAGCATCACTCTAAACACTTCGAAAGAAAATAGGCTGTTCTCAGCCTCCACACCTTCTTCAAATGGGGTCAGTATTCAGGCTGATAAAATTACTGTGGTGACACAGAGGACTTCTGTAAAAAATTTGGCTTTCTCTTGCTTATCATTCTGATAAATGAGAAATTCAAAGGAGACATGAGGAAAATCAGAACAGCCCCCATACAGCAAATCGCTAAATTCAACAGGTATTTCTAGTTGAGTATCAAAGAGATCACTGTTTGCAATCTTGTTATTCTATAGCTTCATAAGAATTTAAGTGAATTGAAAGAAAAGATAATCTTAGACATCTTTTGTGATGACAAAACCATAGTGGAACAATAAATAATGACAGTGAGAGATCAATCATGAAAACCAACATGAATAGCCTAGAAATTATTACATAAGGGGTTTACATAAAATACACGAATAATAAAACGGGAGTTGCTCAACTCCTTAAACACAATCAAATGAATTTTCAGTAAATTTCAGATACTAATTAAAGTAAAAACCCAGAAAAATGACTAAAAAAACCCCAAGAACAAACCCAAACCAAAAAAAAAAAAACAACAACAAACCCCAATGCTAGTTGCAGAGCCTAGAGCATGGAGACGTTGCCTTGATGCTTGCCACTATGTCTCATCATAACATATTGACCTTATGATCCCTTGTGTTGGCAGAGCTGCAAAGTATCCTTTATCTACTTGAAGCAAAGTCAGTTAGATGAACACATGTGCACTTTCTTCTGCATTTTAACCTAAGGTATGACTGAAGAGGGCTAAAGGAGTGCTCAGATTTGCCTTCCATTAGCAGATATGGGAGAGCGTTGACTCCAGCTGAACATGAGCTCTCAGAAAGAAGCGTAATATTTGGATATATACACCGGAGCATAATATTAAGCAAAAATAAGAGGCAGCAGTAATCATGCTTTTATATTGACAAAACTCTTTACACATCGTTATGACTGCCAAAACTGAATGGTGAAAAAGGGTTCAGAACAAAAAATGCAGAATGAAATAACAGGCCTAAAGAACTCATCACGGAAAGGAACGGGTATTCAGTTTGTGGTTAACAGCCTGTTTCTACTGCCAGCTTTGCTGAAAACCCTTTTGCAAAAGTTTGTACCATATTAGCTGGTTTTGGCTCAAGACACATGCACTATGCTACACATGCATCAGTGAAACTTTAGGGCAACAAGTGACTGCCGCCTCAAGCCCCGTTCACAGCAGTGTTTACCAAACTGTTTCTGGAAAATGACACTGCCTTGAACTGCAGAAACCTAGTCCTGGCCTAGGTTTTCTAATTCTGAAAGCAAAAAGGAATAAACCCTTATAATAAAGGTATTCTGTAAATAAGGTCCTTTTTGCATGCACAGTACAGTTGATCCATACACACTCAGTGCCTCCTTAAGCCAAAGGATGAGCTACTCTGGACACTCAGGTTGAATGACTAAGAGACCTCTTCAATTTAGCCGCGGAAGATGACTAAGAAATGCCTTGGCTAGTCTAAGAACTTTACTTAACAAAGTCTTTTACTTTCGGGTAAAAAAACTTTTCACTTTTGAGCAAACTTTTAGTTAAAAGTCTAAGAAGAAAAAACCCCAACCCATTACCACTGAAGACTTAATGGTGAGAATGTTTCACTAGGGGAAATGGATTCCTGAACAAAATCAAGGCTGGTTAAACCTTCCAAGATGCCACAGCAGAAACAAACCCTATAATTTCTGCAAACAAGTTTTTTTCATTTCCGTTATGCAGAGTAGCAGATTAAATTATCAAGATGGGCCCTGGTAACCTGCAAATGTATAAAACATTATCAGTACATCTGTGGGGAACCAAGGCAGAGATAGTAAGAAATGACACAGGAAATTTATGGCTGAATCAGAAACTGAACTTTTGGCTTCCTGAAATCCAGTACTGTAATTTAACCACAAAAGCATCTTCTTTGAGGGGGAGGAAAAATCCCATAATGAAGTTTAACGTACAAAAAAGAAGTAGATAATGTGAATACAAAGACCTGGGTAAAAACCCAGTTTACTGAAGAAATGTAAAAGTTTATTTAAAATAAATGTTCTGTTTTTAAAAGGGAGCTTGTGCAGATGCTGCAGCCCAGAGATCCAGGCAAATGTTGTTTGCCATACCAAAAGTATGCCTCCAGTGGCAAAGCTCCAATGCCACGTACTTCTGAAGTAGACACATGATGGAACTGGTCTCTGCAGTTACAACAAAAAGAAAGAGGCCACGACAGCTTGCCTTTCTGCACGAGACAGTGCAGGACAGATAAAGGAGCAAAGAATAAGCAAGGGTTCCATTTTAAACAATTTCAAGTCCATTCTGAAGATGGACAAAATGGATGGACTATCTTGGAGGAGATAAGAATAAAATCCTGGATGACAGTTTTCTGCTATTACAGCTACCCATATCAAGAGTATTCATAGATAGCCCTCTGAAACAGTACACATTCCCTTCAAAGACAATTAGTTCTTTCAGCCATTAACTGCAATCTACATAGTAGCAAAACCAGGTAAGTTCCTATGGATCCAAAAATCACACTATTTGTGAATACTGTGCTCCTGTGGATGTGTATCTTACATCCTATTACCTTAAATTTTAGGTAGCTATTGAATACCTTGCAAGGATGTGTTATCCAAAGACTTAAAGACTTATTTGATATATTACCTTGTTAAAAGGAAAAAAAAACCAACAACCCAAAACAAACAAACAAAAAACCACTATGAGAACTTTCTGAAGCACAAAAGATATTCTTCTCTTTGCCTCCCAATTTCAAAATTGCCTAGGATAACGCAAGTGTCTCTGCACATTTCAGACACACCATGCTAGATTTATTGCTTGCCTGATACTTTATTTCTCTAGAGATCTAGACAATTTAGGTTCAAATCTGGCATGCATACTACATAAAGTAAACATACAACTGACTTGCAGCCATCATTACTATGCGGTCATTACAGTTCTTTCAAAGAGGTAGGCAATGGCACAGGAAGAAAAAGCAATTATTATAGGTGTCTCCCAAAGTATGCAGCAGAACCAACAAGACATACAAATAATTTTAGAAAGACAACAATACAAAGAAAACACATGATTTATATGCTACAGCAGCTTAACGCCAGCCTCCCCCCCCCCCCCCCCCCCCCCCCCCCCAATGGTACAGCAATTCCTTCTTACTGCACAGGGGAAAAGCTCTGTCATACAGCTGTAGCTCACTTCTTTTATAGTCTCTCTGGCTTGGCTATCCAGCAACACAGAGTATTGCATTTCTCGACCTCTTCGATACTATGCAACTTGACAGATTTTGCACAGTTGGGCTAAAGAAGCCTTTTTATGGTAGTAAAATAAACCAGGAGCTACAGCCTTACACGTGGGAGTGACCACTCTGTTGCTGCTACAGGCTGTGGACCTTCATTAAAATACACAGGACAGGGTTCCAAATATTTTCAAATCACAGGTTATTTCCTCGTAGCTCTATCTAATGCTACGCTGTTCCCAAATCCTCAAGGACTGAAACAGAAAGGTTCTCTGCCTGACCTTTCCCTTTGAATTTTTGTAAATAATTAGCCCACACCAGACGTAAGCATAATGCAGAACAGCTGTAGAACTTCCTTTCCTTCTTGTCTTCAAGCAGTAAATTCTGTTCCTTAGTTGCTCATCAAAACTAGCGGCAACATCTCTCCGAACTTGGTATGTGAACACACATTTTGTCAGCAACCTTGCACTTTTGCATCATTCACCTCATTCCTTAAGATTATTAAGGACATATCTCCAGTTACTATGAGTGAAACCATGTTCTGTAATACATTTAAACCAGGTCTACTCTTAAGCTGTACTGCCTTTCAGAGAAAGAACTGCTGTTTTTTCATGACACAGGAGAGTTATTCTGTCCCCACCCAAGCTGAAGCATAACAAATTAATCACATTACGGTTTTCAAAACATTTCCCAAGAACATGCAGTGTGTCTTCCTTATCTACTTAGAGATAGAACTCTGTAAAAAGTCTAAAATGACAACCCAGAATAGGGTCCAGCAAAGCATTTAAAGCTCAGGCATGTTCAATATTTTCAGAACAAATGATTTTTGTTTAGCTGATGGTTCATTATTTTCTCAAAATCTTACCTATGTATACTTTACCTTTTTAACAAACAGCAAATCCCCTGCCTTTGGTTTAGGTTTCATTTCTAGGATTTCAATTTAGATGTGCATAGATGTACCCAAATCTGAGCTGCTCCTTTACTTTCACTGCTTCAAGAAGAAATACTTCCCCCCCCCCCCCCCCTTCCAAATTAATAGGTATCTTGAACAAAATATCAAAAAGTACCACCGACCTCCCCTAGCCCTCTTTGCTAGGTATTGGGTTAAGACTGAACTATAAGCCTTGCAGTAATCCAAGAGAGGACACAAATTTTGCAGCTTTAGAAAAGACAGCAGCAAATCCTTATTTTCCGGGTATTTCACATTAACATGCAGGATGGGAACAGAGATGATACAAGCTTAGTTATGCATGTCTCTGTAAGAAAGTAGAAATTGCTTCAGCCCGAGTATCCCGCTGCAGCTACACGAATTAACTGTAAACCTGCTAGAATGGCCTTATAGCATGTAAGATTGACATTTAAATTATTTACCAGCAACAGATGGTAAAACTACTCAGAAATACTTAAAAATATTTCCTCATTGACACGATACTTAGACCATCCCTCAGTCTCCCAGGTAACAGGGAAGTTTTGAAATGCAGAATGTGTTAAAAAGCAAAGTTACTGCCTATCAATTTTACTTACTAAAACTTCCTGAAGGTGAAAACACCTGACAAGGCTTAGGAACAGATATTTGTAATATAGCATTTCTGTTGTAATAGCTTTCCACAAACACCAACATCTAACAATGCAGATGTCTATTCCATGTGCTCTGGTTTTAGCAAGTAAGTGAAAACGACACCTTGAGGTTGATCAGTTACCATGCCCACAAAAATACCCAAGCACACATATCGAGGCCAGGCCACAAACTAAAGCAAGACATCAACAGCATTTTTAATGTATCAATTTATTGCATATGTCAGTACATAAAAATAGAAAAGTGTTTTTTGCAAAATTAATTTTATTGTAAAAACCAGACTAGAATGAGAATGTAAAACTTTGCCACAATTCGCACATATACAGTAACATTTACGCTGCCTACAAAACTTAAGAATACTTTACGACATTTTTGCTTTAACTATATATTAAAGTCAAATAAAAAGCTTGCATCATATATTCAATGACTGTTTCTTAATTCAAAACACAAGTGTTATTCAGAACTTCAATACACTATCTTTATTTACACTTCTGCATGGTTCTACTCTAATTATACAAGCAGGATGGCATTGTAAATTATTCTTAATGGGATGCATCAGCCTGATCCCACTACATGCAAGAGGCACCAATTTTATATTTGGCAGAAGTGCCCCTAGCAAAATCACTTGTCAGTAACAAAATTAAAAACGTACTTATCAAGAATATGAGATACAAATGGAGGTATGTCTGCATCTTTTTGCTAACAGAAGAGACCATACTTTGGACTCTCAATTCAGCCTTGCATTCTTCACCGTGAACATCCAACATGATGCAAATGATTAGCTTAGAGATGCTGATATGCATATTTTCTATTATTAGTTAATCCATCTGCCCTTCAACTGAGATTGTCCGTAGCCTACCAAATGTATTTGTGCTCTAATTTTACCTGAGAAATGGACATGAGGGCAGCTACGCCAGCTAACATTTCTTCGGACAAAAGCATAGCTTATCTCTCTCAGTTAAAAAACAAACACTGGGAATGTAAACTTGGGTTAGCAGGAAGCCTCAAGTACGTCCACCAATTAAAACCACACATGTGTGTGCACACAAGGTCTTATACCGGATGCTTCCTTACAAGGACTCTACTGCTACAGCTGTTCCAGTTCAACTCCTGACCCCCCATTCTTTTTTTTTTTTTTTTTTTAACTTACAAGTTCCTCTTATAAAAGAGGCAGTTCCTTTAATGAGCATATTTAAACCAAGAGGCTTTCTTACAAACCAGTGAAAATAACTCAACTTCCTCTTCCCAAACTAGAAATTTTTATATACATATATATATACACACACACAGGACACAGACTTGGGAAGCATCAACACACAACTGGAGAATTGTTACTGGAAAACATATAATAGTATTAAGTGGAATAAATGCAACAATATCATAATATACCTTTTGGCAATTAAAAGTTATTACTACTACGTTGCTTGCAGTTCACTTTTTAGCAGCAGATAATGATGGGTTTCCATCACACAGATTGTAAAATAAAAACAAGTCTTGACTTGCCAGAACAAGTTTCTTCCCCCTTCTTTCCTGCCTTAAAAGATCATCTGCACAGCAGTAGAATATTTGCATAACAAAAAAAAAAAAAAAAAAAGAATTTCCTTCCTATTTTCTTTCAGTGGATTTCATAGCCAATGCAATGAAAGAGCATAGCAACAGACACATTCATTCACAAACATATGTGCCCAACCCGTTAAGGGAGAAGTAAAAATGTGCATACATAGAAAGTGGAAGAAACCACATTATTGTAAAAGATGCATGTATGACAATTGTGTCCTTTCATACCCAATACTTGCAAAATCAAAGTTTCATCTTTATGTCTTGCAGACAATATTGTGAAAAGATATGGCTTGATAATCAAAAATAGTGTTTCGATATAGTCCACTGTGAACAGCTCCAGAATGCTATAATCTCATGCCACACATCTGGCTTTGCAACTGTATGCCCAAATAAGAATACTTAATTTGTATGCAAGTGCCCCACAATACTGGGGGCATTCTGGGTTGAGTGGTGGTTAAGTGGGGGGGAAAGAAAGTCAAGTTACCTCACAAATCAACATTTTACATACTGAAAAGTTATTTAACAGCAAATTATGACAACTCCTGAAATGTTTACCTTCTCTTCAGTCTCCAACAAGTAATCTATTCCTTTGTGTCTATTAGCGTATTTTTAGAGAAGCAGTATTTGCACACTTATTTTACTTATCTCCCTCCACCTTAACTCTAAAGCAACGTGAAACAGCTGAAACAATCTATGCAAGCAGCTCACATTGTCATTTTAGACTACACCTGGGAAAGGGAATGCTATCTATTAATTCCCTTCTGCTATATAAACACCACCCTCCCTAGCCAAACTTTATCAATATACCTTCCCCACCCACTTCCCTTCAAAAAATATTGCCAATGGAAGGCTGAGGAAATAGTTTTGGTTTCACTCAGATTTAAAACTATGCTCTATCTACAATGATTTTAGATCTATAGATCTGAAGAGGTCTATAGCTTTTTCAATCAACTCTTAAAACCTTAGTGGTAGTACGATAAAAGATACTTACCAAAGAAAACAGCAACTTCTGGTGTATATATATATAGCTATTTATTTAAAAATAAATAATTTTTTTTTTAAAAAATCACATTAAGTAAAGATGCATTACTCTATCTATAAATTGCTGACAACTATTACCAATGGGTACACAAGACCTGTAATTCCATGTAGTAAATATTAGGAGGCATAACCATTAAGGCACCAGTTCAGGAAAGCAGTTTTATTCAACCAGAGAACTTAAGCACAAGCTTAAAATATCACTGTCCACCAGGAAACAGATTTTAAGTGTGTGCTGAGATGCTTTTCTGAATCAGGACAACATGGCAGAAAAGTTTATTTTAAAATTTCAATCCAAAGGGCAATTTTACAGATTGTGTGGAAGATTTTTCCACAGTTTGTTCTTTCCATAAAAAAAATATTTCGAAGAGGCAAACTATCAGCTGCAGCAAATGAGAAATTAAACCTGCAGAAGAGATTTAAACAACCACATAACCCAATACAGACTGAGCTAACAGCATACAACTTTGATATGACCACCTAGGATAAGGTCTATTAAAATTGAAAACCAACGAGCCAACCCAACAACAAAAACCACCCCAACATTCAGTCTGAATCAAACTCTCTCAGTTTAAGTACTGCAGACTCTGAAATGGTGATACTGGCTTTAAAAATCTCAGCAGAGCTGAAGAACCTAATTTCTGCTGATGCTTAGGCTACTTCCATATGGTGCAACAGAACTGCAAAAGACATTTTGCAAGCAAATGAGTAAGTTTTAAAATAAATGTGTCTTTCAGACTAACTAAGCTTAGGTCTACGAAATTTAATGCACTGCTCATTTTTATTATCCTTACTGTAACAATTGTATACACCAAGCTCTAATCATGTGATCACTGGTAATTATTTGGATTTGTTTCTTTTGGAGGTATAAATAAAAGGGCACAGACATTTAACTACACCAGCCTAAAAAAAAATAATAAAATTGAACACAAATATGTACTTTCACCTCATATGACACTCCTTTATCACACCAACCACCCTGCCCAGGGAAATCCCACCTCAAATGCACAAGCAGACTAATACCAACAAATAGTTGGCCTGTCCATTAGTGAGGAGAGCTTGGGGTGGAAAGGAGCTTAGACCACAGTTGCTCTTTTTGAAGGTTACTTCTGTTTCCTACGAAGAAGTTGCCTGGGCAAAATCCTTAAGCCATGATGTTTAGGCACATACAACTTTCCAGGCACTATTAAAACACAAACAGTAAAATGAAAACATGGAAAGTGTCTTTTCCTCTTCAGTTGTAGTTTGAAAAAGATATATATATATGTGCATAACCATAAAAAACAGTAATAACCCAGGATAGTATACCTGCAAGTATACTCTACCATTAATGTTATTTTATATTATTTAGCACATTGAAGACTTCCCACCTTGCATAATATCAAATTTCAAGGAATAGAACACTAATCTCATGCATGGCACACTTTAAATAAACTCTAAGAGAAGCAACAAATCATTGTGCTAACCATGACTGTCCAAAAAGCTCACACATACAGCAGCAAATACTGAAGAGCCTCCTCTTGTTCTAAACTAATACATTCTGTACTACTTTTGTAGCAAGTTCCTTTAATGGCATCCGTTGCACATATCAAACAAATGGAATATATGGACAGAGGTACCAAAAAAGTACAAGAAAGATGGAAAATGGATCATTTACAATGCTACAAATGTAAAAGTTATCTGGAACTTTTTAATAAAGCATCAGACCTTTCCAAGTTTAATTTCACCCTTTAGGCAAGTACAGACATGACATACATTTGAAAATGGACATTCTTTTACCACTTTACACAAATCAAGGTACAGTGCAGGAACTCCCCCCACCCCACTCCAAAGAAGAGTATCAATTATATTATTGTTACATTAGATGAAGTTTTCGCCATTTCTTCAGGGGAGTGACTCTTTATTACTTCTTTGATGAACTGTTCAAGGGCAGTGAAATAACCCTGGCACTGCCAAGTGTCATTATGAGTTCCATCAGGAAATATCGCCAATCTCTTAGTCCGAGCTGGGGATAATTCATAAAGTTGCTTCATCATAACTGGTGGAATTAACTGGTCAGATAACCCAGAGATGAAAAGAGAAGGCATTCTGCACTGAGAGATTTTTCTGTAGGACAGAAATTTATTTTTGTAGCACCATAAAGGAAGATACCTCATTGGAAAGAAAGAAAACAAAGTGCTGGCCATGTATGGGATGCTAAGAAAGGTGTTCTCCACCACGATGGCAGAAATCCTATGGGAATTTTCAGAAGCTAAGTGAATAGCTACTGCTCCCCCCAAGGAACGGCCAAAAAGAAAAATTTTTGTTTTATCAAGATCAGATCGAGTCATCACATAGTCTAACACAGCCTCAGAATCTAAGTATAAACCTTCTTCACTTGCTTCTCCTTCACTTTTTCCATACCCTCTATAATCGACAAGAATTAAGTTTACTTTCAGGTTTACCAGCATTAACAAAGCATTTGGCAACCTGTGGCCGATGTTGCCTGCATTCCCATGAAAGTAAATGATGGTTGGAGAATATGCTGCATTGTCCCCTGTGTATCTCAGCAGAATAAGATTGAGAAGAACTCCATCTTTGGTTTTGATGAAGATATTTTCATGTGGTATACCAGTAGGCATAGGAACATAAAGGCGTGATGAAGAGGGCTGTTCAGGAAAGTAAAGCAGCACATCCTGGAATTTATATAATATACCCGCTATTGATACAAATATTAATATAAGTAGTATAATGCCTCCATACAAGTGAAAAGTTACTATCAAGGGTAGAAGACAAATGCGGCAGAGACTCCAAGACCAGGAAGCCAAAGCTAGTAGCCATCTTTTAACAAAGGTCCAAAGTATCCATGACTTTTCCATTGTAGAAGTCAGTGATCTTTTACTCCAAGCAAATCCTGAAAAAAACCCCAAACATACATGTATAAATATAGCAGAAAGAAAAAGGAAGCAATTTAAGCATTCATACTTGCAGAATATTAGTGGCAAGTCAATACATTAAAGCAAAAACATCAATCTTAGTGGTAAACTCCCTCTGATTTTTTGGAAACCATTCAACTCTGTAGAACAAGCAGAAAGGCAATCATAAGGAAAAGGCTTTAGAGATCTTCAAAATCCCATTTACATTACTTCAGCAGGCAAGGTTCACCAGCAGCACTAGAAAATTTTTTATTGGGACCATATGCTTTCCCCCAGTCTTCACTACCAACCAACAGAACAACCACACAGAGTGTTATCACCAGTTTGTCAAAACTTCTCATGTACGTATTTCTAGAATCCAGAGAACACAAACAAAAATAGCCCTTACTTTTAAGTTACTACTGATTAAGACCATGAGGAGCACTCAATAAGCCTATGCACTTCACTCTGCAGCCAGTGAAGGCTCACAATGCATACCAGATCTGCTGTATCTTGGCCGTCTTTCAGAATCTTTATCAACCACGATTACAGAGCATCACAAACAGGTCAGAAGAAGACTTCTCTAGAGTAAGATACCACAGTGCAGTTACACTCACGACAGCTGTTTTTCTATATTTGGATTGGTTCTTATTTATACTGATAGTTTTCCACTATCAGATTGGTAATCCATATTAAATCTTCAGCTGAACGAAAGATTGCACCATCATAGAAGACCACGGAAAACAGTCAGCTAACTGCATTATCCTCTGATCAATGAAAATCACAACTGCTGAAAAGTCCAAACACGAAAACAGACTCATGACATACATGCAGCATAAGATGAGGAGAGTGATGTTACTGACAATGGGTTAAATCTTCTTTCACACCATAAGAAATAGTTATGTCTGACAGCACACACAAAATATCTTATTATTCACTGCTGGGTTCAAGTGTTGTATAGAAATAGGCAAAACCTGTAAAATCTACATGAGAACTACAGTAAATATTCAGTCACCACCAAGCTGAATAACCATACTGCCTGGAAGTGACAACACAAGCTCACTTGTTTAAGAATACTCTAAATTATATAGCAGATGATAATTACGGTTTAGACATACTCAAAGTTATAACCTCCTAAAATGATGGAGTGCAGTAAGAAGCACCCAAGCATTCAGTTAAGTCACAGGACCCACACCAAACTAAGCTCTATGGCCTAATACTACTGGACAGGGCTGTAACTGCAGCAACCATCTTTGTAGGATCGAGTGATAGAAGGTGACCTCTGCACTCTACAAATATGATAAGCACCTAAGATGACCAGGAAAAGTTGCCATCTCCAATTATTTTATGCAACAATTGGGTATTAATCAGAAATCTGTTAAACCTTAAGTCACATATTAACCAAAGGCAATACGAAAATAAGCTATTATATAGTGCATCTACTCCAAAATATGTATTTCACTAGTTTTACAAAGGAGTCTAAACAGCAGGTATCCCAATAGTGTTCTCTCATATTATTTATGAGCTCATGTTCCATATCCACATTCAAGTAGGCACAAATATTGTCTACATGAAAATTTAATTATTTTAATCCATTTCTCTAGTAAAGAAGTCACAGTAATTAAGAGACAGATAAAGCAGGTACTTTAATTTGTAAGAGAACTTCCTAACGAAGCTGACAAACATTTCCTGCATTACATTTCCAGAGTGTAAGAACACTGGGTTTTACTGTGTTATTATGGCTCTTGTTATCTATGCTATTCAAAACTTTGCTGAGACTCCAGAAATGCTTTCTAAACAAGACATTCATAAGAGACCCATCATTAAAAACAATTACTAAAACCCAAAGTAGTAATAAAAATCTTAAGGTGATTAAGTTTTGCAGATGGCTATCCCATATACGCTAAGGATTACTATTTGAAGGCTGATACTTACAGCTGAATTCATAAGCCCCGTTAGTTTCATTTATGCACTGCTTTCATTTTCGTTTCAGTAGGGTAATATCAAAATGTTATATGATGAGATACTGCTGCTGCATTATTACTTCTAATATACACACAGGTACATAAAACCCCTTTGCTACTGGAGTGGCAGACTCAATGCATCCTACAACTAGAACTCAACATATGGTAGTTAGCAGGAATGGTAAACTACACAGCCACAAATGTTTCGTACTCACCTACATATATGAGTAAAGCTGACTACTCGGCACTAATGAACAACTACATAACTATTAATGTTTTCTTCACAGCTACATGAAACTTCACTAGTTCTGTCCATCTCCAGGCTGGAATCAGACCATGTCTCTTACTTGCATCTTACTGCAAGATTTGTTAGCTAGAGAACGAACATACGAGTTTCTCCTAGGTTCTTCCCCACTTGCTTCCAATACTCACTGAAAAATCACTAGAAAGAAAAATAATGGTTTCTCAAACACACAGGCCTACAAGAAACTCTAAACCAAGTCAGTACCAGCTCATCCTCAATAAAGCTACAAACCATGCTTTCTGTGGAGCCCAAAGTAGCAGGCCTTCCAAACATTATCTTGTTTGATGCGGACAATGGAAACCGATATAAACAGAACCAAATTCCCATGTAAAGGTTATAAATAAAAAGGGTAAGCTAATACAGTAATTTTCAGTAAACAATAAAGTGCCCCTCAACACTTTTTAAAGTGTATGAGATTTGAGACTGCTCAACATACTGCAAGACTAAACACACACACAAAAAAATCTCCTATCATTTCCCATTACTGTTCTGCTGGAACCTTAAAAACCTTTCAAACACTTTACAATATAACGTGATGATGCAAAACCCCTATGTTGAATTACAAAGAGCATGCATTGAAATCCTCCTGTATCTTTAATTTTTGTGATTAATAGGGTGTGAGAATAATCAGGGAAAGGGGGAGAGGATAGGGAAGGAATGGGAGAACAACATGTTTAAGACTTTGATGTCTGAGCTGGTCAACCTGAGAAACAGACTGGACCCACCACCTGGAAAAACTTGTTTCTCTTTCTAGACAAGACTACAAGAATCACTTACAGACTTGCTCTGTAACTGCTTGATGTTCCAGTTAAGGCAAGAAGCGTGAACCTCTTTACGTCTTCTAAAAGACAGTATTTTAATTGATTTGTCATATGACTAGTTACTACTACTTTTTTAAATGGTTGACTGTTCAACAGTATTATCTGTTATATTGCCTTCTACTGTCAGAAGTATCACAGCTCTACAGAGAGATGGCATGAAGCGCCACCCATATATTAGATGGGGACAACTGGAACCAAGGGAACTCAGCAAGCTGGCCAGTGCCAGGCTAGTGGAAATTCTGTTTCAGCCAGGGAAATAAGGTTTCTCTACAAATTTCCTTTTCAAATCTCCTAGATAACACATTAACCCAGGGGTCCTGAAACTACAGCCCACGGGCCGGATACGGCCCCCAAGGGTCCTCAGCAGAAGCATATAGTTTTATCTTGTAGATGTTTTCCTAAGTAACTTACATTAATGGAAACTCCTACATAAGCTGTTCTTGTTCTTAGCTACTCTTAGTACTAGAAAATGTTTTCTAATACTTAACAGGAAGGGAGACTTAGTAAATTAAATTCTTCACTTCTACGTGAATGCTTATTAACTTTCAAATATGTAACCTACCTTCAATTTCTCCAGACTATATAAACTCATTTCCTCTGTATTCTCCCTACAGATGATGTTTTCTTAGTCACATATATGATCAGAGGTTTTTCCTCTAGCATCTACCTGCTTCACATTTCCTCCTGTCCCTCTGATAAATGCTGTATTATTAAGGTTAGCCTTTGCGAATGCTGGTGGTTCTCACAAGTGCCTTGTTGATGATGCTTGTGAACATTAGAAATAAGTAGAAGACAGTGTTGAAATACGAAGTTCTGTTGTGGAAACCATTAACACAGAAGAACAACAATGCATCCCAATTCAACATTAAGACCTAACAAAAGTCAGGTTTAGACAGACTGCTGCTGTACCTTTGGCTTAAAGGCCATTAAAGACCAGTTCAGTTTACACAGCCACAGCACTGTACTGCCTCTCAAAACAGAAATTTAATTAGGAAGTGACAAGTTTTACTTTTACAGCACAGGGATATACACATGTAGATCTGTCCACACTTATCTGTATCTATACATTTTACATCTCCCACTGCTGAATCCACAGTGCAGGAATTATTGCAGAGCTCTATGTTTTATCAGGTGAGTGACAAATCTCATAATAAAGTAGCTACTGAAAACCGTAAATCACTCATAACAACAAAAATTCTGAGGGAAAAAGCTACTAAGTCTTTATGATCAAGACATTTAATAATATTTTGCTGTGCCCTAATGCTATTCTTAAACAGTTCACATCACTATCAACTGAAGATCATAAACCACTCAACTGCATACTTAAAGTAGTTGGGAACAATTTTTCATTAATTTTTAATGGCAGTTGAAATTACTCTTTTACTCGCCACAAATTCTGTCTAATTTTTTTGTCTTTGTCAAAATTTTTAATATTAAAAAGTGCTATTTTAATATACTAATACATTATAAAACATTTACCTTTGGATGTGATGATTTCCCAGGCTTCATCTCTGCCTGAAAGACAATTCCATTTATGAACTTTGAGTAAAACTGCTTTTGAATTACACACATAATTACTGTTTGTCTTCAGCTACCTACAAGAAAATTAAGAAGTGCTAACTGCCAACACCCTTGGAAATTACATCTATTTTACTGATGAAACCGTGCATACCAAGTTTGTGCTCCTCCTATCAAGCTCAGCTAGTTTGAAACATCTGTTAAACTTGAAAACAACATCTTCTAGTGAAATTCAAGAATCACATCAAAATTTCCTGGACTCTACATAAAATACACAGTATAAAACATACACAGCACAAAGTTATGAGAGATTTACATTGCCTCCTTAAAGTTAACTTTTAGTGTATGAGCAGCCTTAAAGTTAGTGCCAAGAAACAGCTGCTTTCTCATTAGAAGAGCTTTGAAACACAAGAGTTAGTTTTAACACTCGCTGCTGTCCTTTGCATTTCACATTTTCAAACAAACAGAGGTATTTCTTAGGAACACAGAGAAACACATTTCTTATTAAGACAGTTTCTTTCTTCTGCACTTCCTTCCCATAAACTCTACTGCCTTCAGACACAGACAAGGTTAACAGAAGCTTTACATTTACTCATGTTTATTCAGAAGACTTCTGTAAGTATAAATATTAAGTCCTCGACTGTAAAAAAAGTAGTTTCAGACGGGGAACTAATCTGGAAGAAAGCCTTCAAGCTTAGGAAAGGCAGGAAAACACACACTTCCTCAGTACTAAAATCTTGCAGAGACTCTCATCAAAAATAAAACAGCAAAGTAGCTACTCCTAACCAAGGAAAAAGCAGGCTAAGAACAACTCAAGTGTCACACATTTAAGGGCTCTGGCTCAGCTGTCCTACTTATTTCAATCAGCAAACTTCCACAGTTCTCTGATTCAAGTAGTACATACTTGTAATTTAAAGTACTCTCCCCCTAACTTTGTACACTTCCTTTCCCAACTGAACAATCTTAATGAACCTTACAAGCACATCTTGAATTATGACAGTACTTTGCCAGAAAACCGAAACAACAACAAACCAAGAACGGTTATCACTTTAGAGCCTTAGCTTTCTAGCAAGCGTGGCCTCCTAAAACATACTAATTTCCAAGCACGTTAAATTTTTACATAAAAAGAAACATCCCGCTCAGCTTTTTCGATATATTCACTTGTGACATTAAGCAACATTAAAGTTCACATCCACCCCATCTTCTACGAGCATCCTGGTTTGCAGAACTTGTTTCGCTATGGCGGCGGAGACAAACGAAACACTAGCGCAAGGTCTTGCTGGAAGGTGCAAAAGCTCTGCCGGGGCTTGGCTGGAAAGCACCTCAAGGAACTTTTGACGGCGCTGCCAATGCAGCGGTTCCTCGGGAGACGTGCCGGCAGGCCAGCACAGCAGCCGCCCCCCACCCGCGGCCACTCCTGCGCAGGGACGAGCCGCACTTAGGCACGGCGAGATCCCAAACACCGCAGCGAACCCACGCCTGCCGTCCGCCCCGCTCCCGCCCCCGCCCGCCACGTCGCGGCCTTCCAGGGCCCAGGCCGGGCCGGCCCAGCAACCCCCTCGACCCCAGCGCCCCACCGCGGGGCGGCGCCTGCCCGAAGCGGGGCGAGACGAGACCCACCCGCCGCATCGTCCCGCGGGGCTGGGGCCGCCGCCGGCAGCGCCTCAGGCCAGCGCACACCCCGACGCGCAACTTCAACCACCGCTCCTTCCGAGGCAGGAAGTCACGCCGGAGCGGCTTCCGCTTCCGGGTCAGGGCCGCCCGCTCTCCTCTTGCCTCCGCGCCTTCCCCCGACCCCGGCTCCGCCAGCGCTTCCCCGCCGCCGCCGCAACTGCGCAGGCGCGGCCGCCGCGATCGCCGGGGCCTCCCCGCGCGGACGGAACCACCGTCCCCGCGGGGGAGCGGGGCCGCGCGTCACCGGGGCGCTTTTCCCCTTCCGGGGCGGAGGGCGGCCGGTGTGACCCCGGCTCCGCAGGCACCTTCGCTTCCTCGTAAGTCTCCTTTAGGGGTGCCCGTGCCCCCGCCGTCCCACCGGTCTCCCCCCGTCTTCCCGTTTGTCCGCTCCAGGGAGGGGGCGACGGCCGCGGAGCAGAAGATGCCCGCCGGTGCTGTCTGTTGCACCCCGCCCCGTGTCCATGGCAATGCCGTAGCGGTGCGGGGGGGCGGCACCGGGAGCGCCCGGCCGCTCTGCCCTCACCGGGAGCGGCGCCGGCCTCGTAGAGCCCCGCTCCCTCCGCGCTGCCCGTGGCGGGCCCCTCGGCAGCCGGGGTGCGGCGGGAGCCGGCGGAGGAGCGGGCCGCGGGCGGGGGGGTGTCGGGGAGGGGCCGCGCTCCGAGCGGTGGAACTGTCACCCTCCGAGTGGTGGCGGAGGGGCGCGCGGTGCCGGCTCCCACCCCCGAGCTGCCTGTGCTGCGGCCGGGCGGCGGAGCCTCACCCTTAACTGCGGGGAGTGGGACCAGCTGGCGGCCCCTAAGTAACGGTAACAGTTAAATCCTAATTAGAAAACAGAAAATCAGTAAATCCTAATTAGAGATTTTTTGTTTTGAGATGGATTAGCATGGTGGCGGTTTCTTTCTCCACAGCTGTGTACTTTTTTTGTTCTTAGTGAAAAACGGACTCATGGCTTCCGCACCTGCTTCGCAACCCTCTCCTAAAAAAACGGTGGCTTCTCGCGTGCCTTTTGCGGATTTGTGTTCTACTCTAGAGCGAATACAGCAGTGTAAATCTCGCCCGGAGAAAACAAAATATTTCAAGGATTTCCTGGATTCCTGGAGAAAATTCCATGATGCTCTTCACCAAAATGAGAAAGATGTCACAGATTCTTTTTACCCAGCAATGCGACTTATTCTTCCACACTTGGAAAGAGAAAGGATGGCATACGGGATTAAAGAAACTATGCTTGCGAAGCTGTATATTGAACTGCTTAATTTACCAAAAGATGGAAAAGATGCTGCAAAGCTTTTAAATTACAGAACACCTGCTGGCTCACGTGTAGACGCTGGAGATTTTGCAATGATTGCATACTTCGTATTAAAACCTAGGAGCCCAAAACAAGGCAGACTGACAATAGAACAAGTCAATGAACACTTAGACACAATAGCTAACAATAATGCTGCTAAAAACAAGGGTCTGTTAAAGAAAAGTCTTCTTCAGTTAATTACCCAGAGCACAGCACTGGAACAAAAATGGCTCATCCGGATGATTATAAAGGATCTAAAGCTTGGTGTTAGTCAACAAACTATATTTTCCATTTTTCATCCTGATGCTGCTGAATTACACAATGTCACAACTGATTTGGAAAAAGTTTGCAGACAACTGCATGATCCCTCTGTCTCACTTAGTGATGTTTCTATCACGTTGTTTTCTGCCTTTAAACCAATGCTTGCTGCAATTGCTGATGTCCAGCAAATTGAGAAACAAATGAATAACCAGCTGTTCTACATAGAAACTAAGCTGGATGGTGAACGTATGCAGATGCACAAAGATGGAGATGTGTATAAATATTTTTCCCGAAATGGGTTTGACTATACTCAGCAGTTTGGCGCCTCCCCCCTTGATGGTTCATTAACGCCGTTTATTCATAAGATATTTAAGAGCAATATACAGAATTGCATTCTCGATGGTGAAATGATGGCTTACAATCCTGAGACACAAACCTTTATGCAAAAAGGGAACAGGTTTGACATAAAAAGAATGATGGAGGACTCTGATCTGCAGACCTGCTTCTGTGTGTTTGATGTATTGATGGTTAATGATGAGAAGTTGGGGCATGAAGTACTAAGCAAAAGATACGAAATCTTAAGTAGCGTATTTACCCCAGTAACGGGCAGGATACATGTTGTACATAAAAAAAGTGCCAGAACAAGAAAAGAAGTAATTGATGCTTTAAATGAAGCAATAGATAACAGAGAGGAAGGGATTATGGTGAAAGATCCCATGTCCACCTACAAGCCTGACAAACGTGGGGAAGGCTGGTTAAAAATCAAGCCGGAATATGTCAATGGGTTGATGGATGAACTAGACCTTTTAATTGTTGGTGGTTACTGGGGGACGGGTGCACGTGGTGGAATGATGTCTCATTTTCTGTGCGCTATTGCAGAAACACCCCCTCCAAATGAAAAACCTTCCATTTTCCACTCTATTTGTCGTGTTGGCTCTGGCTATACTATGAAGGAATTGCATGATCTGGGTTTGAAACTGGCTAAACACTGGAAGCCCTACCATAGGAGGGATCCTCCCTGTAACATTTTGTGTGGAACTGAAAAACCTGAAATGTACATTGAACCTTGCAACTCTGTCATAGTTCAGATCAAGGCAGCCGAGATTGTTACCAGTGATATGTACAAAACTGAGTGCACTTTGAGATTCCCCCGGATTGAGAAGATAAGAGAGGACAAAGAATGGTACGAGTGCATGACTTCAGACATGTTAGAAGACCTCAGACGCAAAGCAGAAGGGAAGCTGGCATCTAAGCACCTTCATATAGATGATTATAATAAGCCACAAGAGAAAAAAAGGAAAACTGTATCAAAGGTGAGGAAGATAATTGGAATAGCCGAGCAATTTAAAGCTCCTGATCTTTCTAGTGTAAACAAGGTTTCAAGTGTATTTGAAGATATTGAGTTTTGTGTTATGACAGGAACGGGAAAATACTCAAAGTCTGAACTGGAAAGCAGAATAGCCGAATGTGGTGGCAGTGTGGTACAGAACCCAGGGCTGGATACTTACTGTGTCATTGTAGGAACTGAGAATGTCAGAGTGAAAAACATCATTGCTTCCAACAAATACGATGTGGTGAGGGCAGAGTGGATCCTTCAGTGTTTACAACACAAAATGCTGGTGCCTTGGCAGCCAGCCTTTATGATTCACATGTCTCCTGACACAAAAGAAGATTTTGCTCGTGAGTATGATTGTTACGGAGACAGCTACACAGCAGACACAGATGTTGCACAACTGAAGGAAGTGTTCTCAAGAATGAAAGACAATAAGATGATGCTTTTGGAGAAGATTGCAGAGTTAGAAGAACGTTATTCATGGAACAGCTGTCAGCTCAGTATATTCAGAGGAAATAGTATTTATGTGGACTTTTATGCTGTTGTTAATGAGCCCGGAACAAAAATCCATGGAACAACACTATCAATTAGAGCTTTGGAGCTCCGTTTTTATGGTGCAAAAGTAGTTCCTCACCTTGAAGAGGGTGTCTCACATGTTGTTATAGGAGAAGATCATTCCCGGGTAGAAGAGATGAAAGCACTCAGGAGAACATTTGGGAAAAAATTTAAAATTGTATCTGAGCTGTGGGTAATACAGTCAGTGGAGGAGGGAGTTCCAAAGAATGAAAACCAGTACTTGATTTAAAGTAGGTTTTTAAGCTTGGAGCAAAAGCGTTCTTGTTGGCATGACTGGATTTGGATATTATGAGATTGCCTTAAATTTTTGTGTGTGTTTTCATGTCTGTTTAAAGCTGTCTCTGGCTGAAGAAAAACACTATTGTGGAATTTAGAGGAAGGCTTTCAATTACAGTATTGCGGAAGCAAGAGCATGCTAGGCTATGTTGGAGGAGAAAAAACCCACAAATTAATAATGTAAGCCTTTTACTTCACAAACTCGTCTCAGGAGAGAGCTAATAGTTTACATAAGAGAATTCCTAGCTATTAATAGTGCTTGCCTCAATTTTCAAAATGGAGGCAGTAATTTATTATTTTATGGAGATTCTACATTTAAGATATTGTTTATTTATCAATTTACAATCACATTCATGTTTTTGTGGAATTGTTGTGTGTATATTCCATATGCTATAGAATTCAGTAATTTATAAACCTTGTACTGTTTTAATTTATTTACGTTGTTTTTAGCATTGAGCCTCACACAGCCTCAGTAGCACTTTGGTTTTAGGATATTGCATTGATCCAATGGTTTTTTTTTATGTAAATAACTATTGTGAAATAGAACCTGAAGTTCTGATTGAGGTGCTAATGAATTAATAATGAGCTATATATATATATGTAAAGTATTAATTGCTTAAAAACTGTAACAATCTCCTGTGCTCATTGCAGTTAAACTCTGAAGTGCTACAGGGCTAGGTTTTTACTCTTAACTATCAGTTTATCTTTCAAAATATATTTCACAAGCTATTTGAGCAATGCAGTATTAATTTCCAAATATCCACTTCAACGTATATTTTTTTCAATTACTAAATAAAATCTGTTTTTAAAGTCTGCCGGGTGTTTTTTTTAATGAGGGAGAACTGTTGAAAGCACAAAACTTAGTTCCTGATTTTTACTCTGTTAAATAATTTATGCATTAACCTTGAGGGAAGGAAGGTTGAGGCCTTTGTTGTTATGTCAATACTGGTTTCAAATAGAACTGCTGTTGGGCTGATCACACAGAAATAGGTTTTGGCTGACCTGTTTCTTCGATCATTTTTCTGGTTCTGTTCATGTAAAAAAATTACTGTAAAAAGAACTAGAAAATGTTACATGAAAGGCTAATTGGAAAGAAGTTTATTCATATTTTTTATAGTTAGTGTAAGCATTACATTAGAAACTCCCTTATTATTTGAAATATACTAAGTAGGTAAAATGTAATAACCAGTTTTCTTAAGCCACCATATAAATTGTTAAAATGCAGAATACTTTTTACGTATATAGAATAGTATATAGTGAGAGAAACTGCATTATTTTTTCTCCAATAATTCAAATAGAAATGTATAGAAAGATATATGTGAAATATAATACTTCAGTTTTAACTTATTGGGCTGCTTCTCTGTAATGTCATATATATTATGATTTATAAATAGAAAATGAGAAGAGAGTTTGTCTTCATACCTACACAGATTTCTCTTAAATGGGTTTTAGTAAAGTATATATTTTAGGTGATCCTGGTTAGAAAGGTTATGGAAACAAAGGCAAATTTGAATATGAAAGATGAATTAGGGCTAACTCTTGAGACATTGTCAAGTATCTCACTTTGAGATCTAAATGTTCTTTACAGAGTATTTTTAAAATACTCTGGACAAAGTGTACTGAAGGTTTATTTTTTATATTTATTTAAACTGAAGATTTACCTTTTCACAAATTAAAAAAAAAAGAAACCCCACCTTGCAGATGCAGTATACTGTTTTAGCTTGTTTGACTTTGTATTTTGCCTCAGTTCTAATTAGAACCAGAAATTAATTAACTATTATGCACAATGATTAGCAATCATGCTTATATGTATGTGGCATGATAATTAACATACTGGATCATCTCAAGCAATTTAGTTGATGTGTATTTCTTCTTTTGGTTATTGTTTCACAAATTTACACTTACTTTAAAATGCTGAATAAGAAGTGCTGTGAACTTCATATGTCAGTGTAAAAAGAGAATCATGCTGCTACACTAAAAACAGGCATTACAGGTGAGGTTTTCTTTTGAGATGTTTCTTTTACATGGTGACTTAGGTGGATCCATGGATCCTCTAAGCAAAGACATTCTCGTAGAAGAACAGTAGTGGCAGAAAATAGAAGTAGGGAAGAAGTTTGTGGAAATTCTAATTTGTTCTGAAGGAAAAAATTAAGGCTGGAAATAATTCAAAAAGTAAGAATATGTTGTCCAGACACAAAAGTTTTTCTTAAAAAGTCAAATTTATTTGGGAGGTACGCAGAGCATTTCAGGCGTGATGTCTAAGGATGAATATAAGGCAAGATTTGTAGATAGCAGTGAGAGCTGATGTGGATCAACAGTGTCTGTGTATGAAAAATTGCCTTTTTTTGTTTGGTGCAATAAAAGAGTTTTGACATCTAAAACTAGCCTTTATAATTAGATAGTCATCATCCATTAAAAAGTGTTCAAGAAAGAGGGAAAACTGGAATCAAAATGCTGAAACATTAACCTGATGTTGGAACTTCCAGAGAGTCTCCTCTGACTACAAAACATCAGCCTATTGTATTTTTTACTGTAATAAATGCCTCCATTTTCTTAATTCTGTTTAGATCTTTGAAAATAAGGGTTTTGTAGGTGAACATTTCTTAGCTTATTTACATTTTGTATAAAGCTGATTTTTATTTTTTAATATGCACTGGGCTTGAGAATGAACCTTCCAATTTGCATTGTAATTTAAAGTTTGAAGTTTATTTTAAGATTATGCTCCTGAAGAAATGGAGAAAGAAAGAAGAGAGGAAGGGACTGTAGACCTTGCAGTTTGGGAGAAGTAGAGAAAAGATTGGTATTGTTACTATTCACTGGCTTTTAACTTGTACTTTTCAAGAACACTGCCAGTGATAGAGAAGAGTGCAACTTTCAGGGCCTGCTGTAGCAGAAAATCTGGTAGGTACCCATCCTGTCTGCAACTCTGTGTTGGTGAATGATGGTCTGGTTTCTTTACTAGCTACAAAGGCAGTTCTGCACAGGCAATAAACTCTGTGCTCCCTGGGAGAAGGTTCCACTTTGTTTATGGAATAATTCAATAAAATAGGTTCACATAAACTTTTTTCTTCTCTGAAAGGCATACATCCAAACTGATATAGTGCAATTTTGGAATTAAAGCCTGTGGGCAGCTTGCACAAAGTATGACAAATCTCACCAGGGAACGATACTTACTTTTATTTCTTCATATGCTTTCTTTGACTTGTCAGTGGAAACTGTGTGTTGGCCATACAGAGCTGGTGAAATCTCAGATGTCCTCCTATATTAGAATATACAGCTCAGTTTCATATTTAATGATGTAAAATGAAAGACTGTGGCTTTCTAGTATTGTAGACATTTATGCCAGGCATAAAGCAAGTGCCAAGTACTGTTATGCTCTTTTATACTTTTTGTCATATGTAGATGGATGAAAATATATCTGTTGCAAGGCAGTGTATGGCTCCTACCTCATACATGTTTCCTCTGCTGTTGTTACATAGGAATGTAAGAAGCCATAGTTGTGATGATGAAGAGACAGGTGAAGCATTCTACAAGGAACTGGGAAAAGTCTCAGGATTGCTAGACCTTGTTCTCATAGGGGACTTCAACCTACTGGATGTCTGCTGGAAATACACAGCAGACAGGAAAGGAGTCTAGGAGGTTCCAGGAGTGGGTGGAAGATAACCTCCTGACACAGCTGGTTAGTGAGTGGGCTGGCAAGGGGAGATGCCCCACTGGACCTGCTGTTTACAAACAGGGAAGGACTGGTGGGTGATGTGGTAGTCAAAGGATAGCGATCATGAGGTGCTAGAGTTTTCAGTTCTCAGAAGACTAAGGAGGGGGATCAGCAGAACCACTACTTTGGGCTTCTTGGAGGGCCAGCTTTGGCCTATTTAAAAGCCTGGTTGATAGAGTCCCTTGGCAAGATAGTTCTGAAGGGCCAAGGGGTCCAGGAAGGCTGGACATTCTTCAGGAAGGTAGTCTTACAAAGGAGCAGGTTGTCCCTGTATGCCAAAAGATGAGCCAGTGGGGGAGAGGACTGGCCTGGCTGAGCAGGGAGATTGGCCGGAGCTCAGGGAAAAAGGAGAGTGTACCACCTTTGGAAGAAGGGGCAGGCAACTCTGGAGGACTATAAGGATGTCATGAAGTTATGCAGGGTGAAGATTAGAGAGGTGAAAGCTCAGCTAGAACTCAGGCTGTCCACTCATAAAAAATAAAAAATGTTTTTACAGATATATTAGAAACAGTAGGAGGGCCAAGGATAATCTTCATCTTTTATTGGTTGTGGTGAGGAACATTGCCGCAAAGGATGAGGAAAAGGCTGAGGTACTTAATGCCTTCTTTGCATCAGCTTTTAATAGCAAGAACAATTTCCCTCTGGGTACTCTGTCCCCTGAGTTGGATGGAAGACAGGGATGAGGAGGAGTAGAATAAAGACTCCACAGTCCAGGAGGAAGCAGTCAGTGACCAGCTGCAGCACTTATATATGCACAAGTCTGTGGGGCTGGATGGGATCCACCCAAGGGTGCTGAGGGAGCTGGTGGAAGAATTCTCCAAGCTGCTGTCCATCATTTGTCCTAGCTAATAGGAGGTCCCAGAAACCTGGAGGTTATTCAATGTGACGCCCATCTACAAGAAGGGCAGGAAGGAGGATCTGGGGAAATACAGACCTGTCAGCCTGACCTTGGTGCCAGGAAAGGTTATGGAGCAGATCATACTGAGTGCCATCATGTGGCACGTGCAGGACAACCAGGGGATCAGGCCCAGCGAGCGTGGGGTTATGAAAGGCAGGTCCTGCTTGACAAACCTGATCCCCTTCTATGACAAAGTGACCTATGTAGTGGATGAGGGAAAGGCTGTGGATGTTGTCTACCTGGACCTTAGTAAAACCTTTGAGACTGTCTCCCACAGCACTCTCCTGGAGGAACTCATGGCTTGGATGGGTATACTCTATGCTGGGTAGAAATCTGGCTGGATGGCTGAACCCAGAGAGTGGTGGTGAGTAGAGTTACATCCAGCTGGCACCTGGTCACCGGTGGTGTTCCCCAGGGCTCAGTATTGGGGCCAGTGCTGTTTAATAACTTTATCGACAATCTGGATGAGGGGATTGCATGCACCCTCAGCAAGTTTGCAGATGACACCAAGGTTGGGGAAGTGTTGATGCTGGAGGGCAGGAAGGCTCTGCAGAGGAATCTGGACAGCCTGGATGGGCCGAGGGCAGTTGTATGAGGTTCAACAAGGCTCAGTGCTGGGTCCTGCACATGGGCCACAGCAACCCCACGCAGCGCTACAGGCTGGGGGAAGAGTGGCTGGAAAGCTGCCTGGTGGGAAAGGAACATGGGGTTCTGGTCCACAGCTGGCTGAACATGAGCCAGCAGTGTGCTCAGGTGGCCAAGAAGGCCAACAGCATCCTGGCTTGTATCAGAAACGGTGTGGCCAGCAGGACAAGGGAAGTGATTGTCCCCCTGCACTTGGTGCTGGCGAGACTGCAACTTGAATACTGTGTCCAGTTTTGGGCCACTCACTTCAGGAGGGACATTGAGGTGCTGGAGCATGTCCAGAGAAGGGCAATGGAGCTCGTGAAGGGTCTGGAGTGCAAGTCTTAGGAGTACCGGCTGAGCAAATTGGGGTTTTTTAGCCTGGAGAAGAGGAGACTCAGGGGGACCTTATTACTCTCTACAACTACCTGAAAGGAAGCTGTAGGCAGGTGGGGGTCAGTCTCTTCTCCCAAGTAACAAGCAATAGGACAAGAAGAAATGGCCTCAGGTTGCACCAGGGAGGCTTAGATTGGATATTAGGAACAATGTCTTCACTGAAAGTGTGGTCAAGCATTGGAACAGGGTGTGCAGGGAGGTGGAGGAATCACCATCCCTGGAGGTGTTTAAAAAATGTGTAGATGCAGTGCTTAGGGACGTGGTTTAGTGGTGGACTTGGCGGTCCTGAGTTAATGGTTGGACTTGATGATCTTAAAGGTCTTTTCCAATCTAAATGATTCTATGATTCTGTAAGTAGTTGACATTCAGAAGGCATTGGAATATGGTATTGTCAAGGGCTGATTATTCCTAGGATAATTTACTGAACTCTTCTAATTCCACTTGGAATGTGCCTGCCTTGTTAAGCAAGCCACTAGTACATGAATAAGCTGAAACCTAAACATATGAAGAAAAATTATTCACTGGGCTGGGGAGAGCTAGGGATGCTTTCTAGAAAATGGGTAGTTTGTTCACCAATGGGAGAGTAAGAAAGCCTTGACTAGTAGTTAGGTGTTTGCACGTCAGCACAACTTTAATCAGCCGTCTTTTATTTCACGTTTCCTCTGCTTGTGCCTGTACACTGAAAAGAACTAATTGACATTCTTGCTATTTTAAGTGGCTTAAAAAGTTCCGACCCTTGCATCTTCAGACAGGATTTAAAATACAGTGCCTTGCAAAATATCATACTAACTGTTTAATTATCCTTTGAAGACCTGAAAGCTAATAACACTGAAAGTAACTGCATATACAATAGATTGCAACCTGCTGACTGTATGTTGGAAGACTTATTATGCTAACAATTTCACATTTAAAGTGTTGTAAGCAGTAACACTGGGGAAGCTCAATTGCGTAGATGAAAAAAGCTCCCCTCTCTTTTTGCTAGAACTGAGCTGTAGTATTATGGTAGCTTTGGGCCTCTTTAAGTGACTACTTTATTGTAAGTGTAGTGAATATCACAACCACATTCCTTCAATTCCTTCTTGCTTTTAGGAAGATAAATTGCTGGAGAAAGAAGAGTCGAGAAGCTGTGGTGAGTCAACATGAGACACTACCTATTTTCATGTACAGTGGTCTTTATACATACTGCATGAAATGATCACTAACTAGCTAAATGAATACTTTAATTAGAAGGGTATAAATAGCTTTTTGCATAAAATATGATGAAAAATTATTCTAATTTAAAGTTATTGAAAACCACCCCCCTTAGTTAATAAGTTTATAGTTTCTTTGTTTTGAAGAACAAGAATTATTCACATATTTAACATGTCTAGGTAAATTATATCATCAATTTATTTTGATATGTGGCATACACCAACAAGGGTGAGTTCCATTTCAGCCACACACAAGTAGGATTTCTAGCATACAAGAACGTCATAGATGGGAAAGAGCTCTCAGAGCCCTCAATGCACCCACCTCCTCCTGGGGTACGACTGTCTGTGCTCAAGGCCAACTCTTTGGTGGTGTAGCTGTGTTACCTTGCTCGGACAATTGTGAAAATTGCTGTGTGCAAAAAGATTCGGACAAGCCTTGGTAGGCACCACCTTCAATGCAAGTTTGCATTTGGAAACTTAATGCGGAACTTAAATTTGGAACAAACTTGGAAGTTGCATTTAAGTTCAGGCCCCTGGTCTTAGTCCTCACCATAGCTATCTTGCAGTGCTTGGCCACTTACCTAGCTGATCCCAATCCTCACCAGCTGATGACTTCATGGCTTGACATTGGACCTACTTCATCACTATGGGCTTACATAGCCGTCACTGGCTGACCAAGTTTACCATCAACAGGACCACTTTGCTCATCTTCTTGGGTGGGACTTGTATGGTGAGACTGTGCCATTTGTTGGTGAGGACGCTAGCTCATGCCTGCCTTGCTGTCCCCTCAGCCCCCAGCATGCTTCCCCTTGTGGAGCAGCCCACTTACAAATCTTCATACTACAGGGAATTGAATGAATGAAGGAAACCTGGCTTCCTTGCTTCTCTCCTTTATAGAAATCCTCACCCCTCACAGAACCACCTTTCCTTGTTCCCTGATATTCATCTGATATTAAGTTTGGATGTGAATTTCTTTGCAAGACTGAATTAAAACATTTTGGAAATCTTATAAATTTTTACCATTATATATATGTTTGTTGAAACACTTAAAAACTATGCGGTCCCTGTTGCTCATTTTCCAGTTACCCTTCCCTGAAATAGTACATCTGTATGTTTTGAAAGAGTGTGCATGAATGTCTTTGAAAAGCAGAAGGTCCCTTTATTCAGGTGAAAATAAATCAGTCAAAATCTGTCAGCTATGGTAAATGACAGATAAGGAGTATTATTATGTTTACGACACCTCAATGTAATGATCTGGTGAGAGATTTTAAAAAGCTCTTTAGTTTGCTAGTGGCGTTGACACACTATTTTTTATAATATTCCATATCAAACTTTGTTAAAAAGAAAAAAAAAAAAAAACAGTCATGTAATCTTTCCAATCTATATGTAATTTCAGTTTGAATTCTTTTAAAAGAGGGACTTGAAGTAGTAAGTTATAAAATTTCTTGCAAATAAGAAAAAAAATGTTCATCTGAAGGTGACTAGGGAAATGCCTTTTAACACAGTCAGTTTAACCAAGCATAAAGCATCTCCAGCTGATAACAGCTGTTGTACTACAAAACAGTAGATGGGCCTATAAAATTTTACTGTACTACTTTTTGCTGTGAGGGGATATGAATGAGGGAACAGTCTGTAACTCTGAATTATTGTACAAACTTAACAATGAAGGTGGAGCTTATAGGTATAATTAAAATGTTTCACCGTGTTATTTTCTAGAAGTAAGCAAATTAAAAGGCACCCATATGGAAATTATTTTCTTTTGGATAAAATATATTTAGCATTTTATTGGGATGTTTTCAACATATGTAGCTTTTTCTTTCTTTGTAATTTTGGGGGAAATTATTTTGAAAGAACATATAAGGGAAAATTTCAAGTTCAAACTGCAAGCAGTAATGTTCTTCATTTTTCTCCTACACAGAATGTAAAAAGATGTAGGATATCTAAGCATGTGATTGTATTTGAAAACTGACGTAACAAGAATGTTTAGTTGTTATGTTAGTTATATTAGTGACAAAACATATTTAAATTAATTCTTCTGTTAATGCTGTGGATAGAGGAACTATGTAAAACTATGAAACCAGAGTTCAGTTTTCTCCTGTGTCATGTATCATAAACAAAGTAAAATACAGTTTTCAGGACTGAAGTTGCCAGAAATAAGATACCAAGGAGAAATGAAGGATTGCTACACACAAGATTTGTGTGTATCATGTGAGGGGCTGTGTATTCCACGCTCTTGTCCTCAGTCTTTCTCAAAACAGAACAAATTTACATAGTCCAGTTCCATGGAGAGTTGTGCTAGTCAGAAAAGGATAATTATGATATTACTATCCTTTTCTATAAAGTTCAAATTAGCCTTTTGAGATGCATTCAGGTAGTAGGTTTTTTTTTTGATAGAACCACTTGTGGTTCCGATTTATTTATTTATTTATTCTTTTTAATTTGCCTAATGTTATGGGGCTTGTTCTAGTATAAACTAGCTTGGTAGACAAGGGGAGAGCACTACATGTTGCTTTTCTCAACTGTAGGAAGGCTTTTGATGCTGTCTTCTGTAATATTCTCTTAGACAGCTGATGAAGTATGGGCTAGAGAAATGGACAGGGAGTTGGATGGAAAACTAGTTGAACTGCTAGGCTTGAAGAGTTGTCATCAATGGCCCAAGTACAGAACAAGAGGCAATGAGCACAAAATAAAATAGGGGAAATTTTGTTTAAAACTAAGAAAACACTTTCTTACTGTGAGGGTGGTCAATCACAGGAGCAGGTTGCCCAGAGAGGTTGTGGAGTATCCATCCTTGACAACACTGAAACCCCAACTAGATACCGTCCTGAGCAACCTGCTCTATCTGACCCTTCCAAGAGCAGAGGGGTTGGACTACATTATCTCCAGAGGTGCCATCCAGCCTCAATTGTTCTGTGATTCTGTAAGTCAGGTCTGAACTGAAGTTCCCAGTCTAATTTCTGGTGTCTTGTGAATGGGCAAACTGTCAAATGGTGGCATATTATACACTGCAAACTTAATGGAATATTTTTTTTTCATTTGCTGTACAGCTGGTATTAATATACCTAGCACTCTTATCAGTGTGACTTCATCAGCTACACATTAAGGTGAAGGAAACCCACAGAATTTATGTAATCCTGTACTGTAAAATCGATAATAAACTAATGAGTCCATAGGTAAAAGAAAAAACAACAAAAAACCCACAAAACCCAACAACAAAAAAAACCCAAACTACCCCACCAAAAAAAAAAAAACCCAAACCTGAAAATCCCAAATCACCAACCAAATTGAGTTATACTGAACGTGAACAGCAAGGTTGTGCAAAGTCTCATGATCAATGGAAAGAATTTTCTAAGCACTGTGTATAAATGTTTAGATAACAGCCATATCTGAGAGAACAGAAGAGCTGCTCTCAATTTGAGGTGATATATAGCTGTATCGGTTTTGAAAGTGAAAACAAGTTCCAGTAACCTAACCACTTTTATCTGATTGCCCAGCCTTGATGCAGGTGTGCTTAAGTAACAGCTTCTTTCTTGCAGTGGCAGACTTTACAAACATAAACACTACTCCAAACCACAGTTTGAGCCCCTGTGGGCAAGCAAGTATCAAAGGAAGATGTAGACTGCTTCCACATTCTTGTACACGGCAGTTTCCTCCTACAGCTGATGTGCTACAGCCCGCCTTCCTCAGCAGGTTTTGCTACAGCAGCAACCAGAGGCAACATGTTCTTTCTGATCCGTGTTTTCAGCTTCCACATCATACACCTGCAGTTAATGAACTAATAGTCTGGTCAAAGGCAGGTGGATAAATGGGTCATGTGTTTGTGTCTGTGCATAGACACATGTATTCAAGTAAAAGACAGTAATAGATGTGTAACGTAGCTAGTCTCTGTTTAGTTTTTGTGGTTCCTTTTTTCCTCCTTGTTCTCCCACAGTTTCTTCCCAGACTTAGCCTCTTTTGACTAGTGTATTATAAATTTTAAATATCATACCTGTGTGCTGCCAAAGCAGAGTGATTTTATTTATCCAGTTTAAAGCTAGTTTGTGTACCTCTGTGTTATGCTGCAATCTGTCCTATTAACATGCTCATGTATGATTATATCAGCCATAGTTAAATGTCTTGGATTTTTTTTTAAATTTTAATTATAATCTTTGACTGCTATTGGAGTAATATTAAAAACTATTTGAGGCAAAAATAAATATGAAGATGACAGGTGTCACATTGTTCAGGTCTTTTAACATGGTCATACGAATGAAATAGAAATTAACAGGATAGCCAGTTTTGTTGCTTCCACCTAGCTATAACTGAAACAGAGCAGGTGCTGCGAGTAGACTGCCTGACAGAGTGCTGTACCAGCAACCAGGACGGAGCAGTGGGATCACATGCATTAGTGACATTAACAAACAATAAATAAAACACAGTTAAGAGAATGAAAAGCATTATTTTACTGCTTCATTTTTTTCCCTTTGACTTACGTGGTATCTCCAGAAGCATTTTTTTTTTTCTATCCCAATGTATCTAAATTCTTATGCATGATGAAAAGCTTTATAAACACACCAACTGCTGTATACAAATCTCATACAGATTCCTGGCATACACTCAGTAAATGTCATCTGAGCTGTGGTACCGGTTAAATTTAAGACCAAAATATTTTAACTTTTTCTTAGTGATTGAGGGATATAAAGGGACATCTTACCACTAGGAAGAGACTTGGGTCTTAATAAACAATGGGACAGGAAAAATATTCTCCTGTACTTGTTTTGGACAGCCTGTCTTCCTGACCTGCATTTTTTGGCAGAAATGGTCAATTCAACCTTTCCAAAAATAATGCTTACATTTTCTCTCATAATGCATAATTTTTTAATGTAAAGTGCATTTAGAATGATATGGTATTTGTCTCTACATGCATGACTGCACTTGCTCTGTGGTAGGTTGTCTTTATTTATGAATTCTGGTCTACGCTAAAAAGGAGTGTTCCCAATTACAGCTCTTTAATCTGTAATGTCAGCCACCAGCTATTTGTCATTGATACAGTAAACGTTCTCATTTCTTAAAACAGGCTGGTCATGTAAAAGCTGCATCCTTAGCACTGGCCAGGCCCTTCTAGCTGGTGCTTTTTTACTGTTTTGGATAATGCTCTTTAATCCAGGCCAAACGGTCAGCTTTATGGACAACAGCGTGGTAGTGGCAGGCCTGGATCTGTCTAGCCAGGATGAAGTGTTGAGCCTGGGCTGAGCACCAGATGTGGAGAGGAGCCTTGGGACCATGGAAAATCTATGCTAATCCCCGGGTTGTATTCAGGAGCAGAGTGAAAACATAGAGAAGTGTCTGGGTTTTGTGGTCCCTGGGCATGGGCAGAGCTCTGCTGGGGCATTTGAGCTCATGGGCAGACTTGTGAGTGGTCACTGTTGGCCACACAATTATAGGTAATGTGAAAACAGAATGGGTGCCCAGAGGCCAGAAAAAAAGCCTGTAGCTTCCTCTTTTGCAGGATGAAGAAAGATGAAGAATGCAATGTTTGTGCAACCAAAGTTATCGGGGTGAATGTCCAGCAAGGGCAGTGGCAGGACTTAGCTGCTGTTCAGTAAGCCTTCACCCACAGATGTATGCCCTTTGGCTAGATCCCAGAATTCTCATAGGGAATTTTAATATTCATTTGTTATCTCATGAAGGTTTTAACAATCAGACAATGCACAAATCACAAATTTTCTTTCACAATTATATTAAAAGCTAACAAGAATTAAAATAAAGATTAAAATCATTTAGCAGCATCCTGCAGTAGCAGTTCCCCAAAGATCAGCGCAAGCAGTGAAACATGGTCAGGAACCAGTTAGGCAGGTGGCCAGCATAGATAACTTGGCTCTTCAGTATTCAAGCAAAACAGTCTTTGCATTGATATCCAGCCTAATCTCTTCACTCCCTACCCCTGACCTCTTTTCTCCTCTACTTACTCCTTTTAGATGGGGTTGCACCCTGCAGAATCCTGTGCTAGGTCTGGTTTTAAATGCTGTTGAAAGTAGGAGACAGGCTGTTTCAATTATTATGTTTGGCAGGATGACTTGAAAGTTAGTTAAATGCAAAAAAAGGAGTTCACTCACTGACATTAAGCAGCATGTGCTGAAAATGGTGTGAAATAATTTCTGTATACAAGGATAACAGGCTAGATTGTCTGTATTACATCTGTGAATGTACTGTGAGCAGTTTCAAGACCATCTCAAGGAAGAAATAATTTCTACCCATAAATGTTGACTCATCAGCATTATGTGTATCTAGCTTCAAATGGTGATCAGGCTGCTTAGCAGAACTGCTTACGTTTGCCAGTCAGCCTCTGGAGAGCTGCAGAGGGAAAACGGGTCCACCTGTTTCCTGTTACCTATACAAAAATTTTAAGCACTTCCATGGTATCGTGCAGTTTGCTGATTTGGACGTCCAGGCTGTTCAGTGCAACTGTAAACTCAGTGCTCTGTAAACACTTTCTAAGATAAAGTGGGCGTTCTTCCCAGAACTGCTTCCTAGTAAAATGGTCAACAGAAAATCATGCCCCAGGAAGCCAGAAGTAGAAACCTTACTTTGATCTGTCCCAAAGAAGTTCCTCAAAGTGAAATCTGCTTCTCTTTGGCTCTTTGCATCTCTTGCCCCATGACTTTTATAATCCTGCATGGGTTCAAGCTTTGGGAGATCAATTAATAAAGCTTTCACCCTTCTTTATATTTCACCTACTTTATTTACAGTCTGTTATTTGAGTGTTCCCCAAGAGTGGGAAGGCCGTGCTAGTGTTGTATTGTACTGAACCCAAAACATCCTGCTGCCTGGGTAGCTACTCTGACAAATGGACTGGTATACCAAAAGGGGACTCTAGAAACCCCACAAACTGAATGGATCACTGTTAAGGGAAAAACCCCCCAAAACATCTCCATACCCCCAAAAAAAACCCAAAACATAACCAGAAGTTAACTTCTTTTCTTTTTTTTTTTTTTCTCCTTTTTTCTTTTTTTTTCTTTTCAAATTTAGATATCTAAGGCAAGAGTGGCACAGAGCTTGGATTCTTTCTAAAGTTGGGTGAACATAAACTATTCATTGAAAAGGACTAGTTAACATCCAGATTTTAGAATGGCTTTATCACTTGGATTCATGGATGAAATACTTGCCAAGGGAACTTTCAGTCCCTGCTCTCAAAGCCAGTTGTTTCACATCATAGAGTCTTTTGTACAAAAGGACAAATCGTGGAACTGAGACAGTAATCCAGATAAATGCCCTAGCATCTAGTAAGAGGTCTGGGGCTGATGCAAAGATGACTATTTCCAGCAAAGGTCTCAGGTGGAAGAGGCAGACTTCACACATCACAGCTCTTCTGCTGAAGGCATGTATGTTTGCCAACAGTCAGCTCAGAGGTTGTTTGGGACAATAGCTTACCTGTCAGCTTCTGATTGATCAGGAAAGGTTAGAAGTTGCAGTGGTCCAGTTTGAAGAGGGGACATATACAGTGCCAGGTGGCAGACAGCAATGAGATGGGGTCAGGAGGATTCTGAGCCAGGTAAGTTCACAAAGGTTGGCCTCTGCTGCTCTCTGGATCTCAGTTTTTCCTGAGTTGTTTACTTCTACCTCCCCTTTTTCCTTTAGGTTTGTTTTTTGGTGTGGGTTTTTTTTTTCCCATGTTGTAATTTTTTTCCCTTCTGAATCCTTGAGCTACTAACAGTCCCAGTATCAATAATCCTACCTCCACTGACAACTTTATCTTTCTTACCTTACACAGCTCCACTCTACAGATGTTGTCACAGCACTTTCTCACAATTTAGCAGTTTCCTCAGAAGTCTGAGCCAGATTGCCCTACCAGAGCTAAGCCTTGGATTCTTGAAACACAGACAGCAAAAATCCTGCAAGGAGGGAAGAGAAGTTGTAAGGAGGAGATAAAAAGGGTCTACATTCATAAAGCATATATATATATTTAATGGGACTTGAAAGGCAACCACTCTTTTTGGAACATATTCAGAGAAAAGATACATGCATTAAAGGTTGTGTGTAGTAAAATCAGATTTCCAGGGACTTATTTCTTTCCTTCCCTCACTAGGAGAATTTTATGTTAACCATAAAGTGAGAAATCAGAGGCAAATTGAAGGGAGCTGCAACTTGTTAAGGGTCAGACCTCTTCAGAGAGAAAACAGATTATTTACTTGTTCCCTCTACCTCCCTTCACATTTTTAATCAAGCTGCCTGAAAAGAATGAGTATTGAGCAAAGTGTGAATGCCTGTGTCTGTGTCTATTCATATCTAATAACTTCTGAACCAACCAGCCGGTTCTAACCGGATTTCACACAGGAATAGCAATATCCCTCTCTCTGCCCATGCCTCTGCCCAAGCTCCAGTGCAGTAGGTGCCTGAGTAGAAGAGAAGGTGTTAATGGCCTCTGTGAGAGCAAGAGTCTGTGAACCCATTCCGGGAAGAAGGAATTATAAAAATATTTTCAATGCTGAAAGAAATCCCTGCAGTTTTCTCGTCTTCCCATGAAGTCAGTCCACCCAAGGCTCAGAGATACGGAAACATGTTTCTTTGGTTGTGACACTGCCTCCCTGCTCCAGTCTGCTGCTTATTGCTCATGTGAAGAGGGAGCTATGAATGAATGCCCAGCCACAGGAAAATCTCATACCTCATTAGGCATGAAAGTACCTAATCAGTAACTCACAAAACTCTTGAAACCACTCTCATCTGGTTCTGTTGCTTAGAGGACTATATGTGTTCAGCATTGCTGCAGCGCGTGATGTATCCTGATGTGCACTACTCTTGCAAATGCTATCATTTTTATTTGCTTTGTTTATGCAGACTTTCAGAACCTAGCACACTCCCGCTGTGTTATGGTCTGCTGTAACCTGGTGCTGTTTGTCTTTTTTATTTAGTAAGAAAGATACTAAAAATGCAAGGCTATCACATCCTTCTTATGAATATTCAGTGAATCCAAATCCTGTGGAAATGAAAGGAGAATACTCATATCAGAAGGCAATTTCTGATATGAAGGCAATGAATAGAAAGTGCCAAAGATGAGAAAAACAGACTGATAGGCTGAGAACTGTTCCAAATATTCTTCCTTTGAGTTCCATAAAACAAATAATTGTCAGGGCTACAGCACAGGAAGGGCAATTTCATCATCAAGAGACATTCCCATCAAAATCATATGATTCAATTACGGTTTGGTTTAGGTGGTATTCCAATGCTTCACTGGAGTTACTGGATATTGCGTTGGATGAAGGGATGATGCACTATCCAACCCTATCAAACTATTCATTTTATGTTTTTGCTGGTGATGCAGTTTCAGAGTGTTCATTTTTCTCAAGACAATGCAGTTTCTTCCTTAGAAACTTCAGGGCTTGGTTTCAGCCCCAGTCTTTGGCATTGCCCCCAGTCTTTGGCATTGCAGTGCTTTTCCTGAAATGGTCACAATAATATGTCACTGAAAAGCATTTTTTTTTTAAATATTGTTCTTCAGGATCCAGAATTAAGATAAGGGTAGGTATCATGATATCATTCCTTCTTTACCTTGTTCCTACATAATTTGATAATGTCAACAGTCTCATACTGTCAGTTTTAATAGCCCTGTGCTCAAGAGGTATATGTTTTCTCCCTGGTTCACCACTGTTATTTACACTAATAGTGGCAGCTTTCATTTAAGGAATAGTTAAAAGAGCTATAGGTCATAGATTTAAGAATTTTAAAAGTGAAAATAAAAATGTTTATTTCTACGAATAGAGCAGGTTTCTAAAAGCTCTTCTCCGATTAAAAAATGCCCCCTTTACTGTGCAAAACTCTAGTGTTGTGATCCAAAGGATAAACTAAAATTCCTAGATGGTATTGGAAACAGATGTAGTAGCTAATATAAAATTTAATTGTCCCAGGAAAAGGCAACTCAAGAGGGAAAGAAACACTCCTGTGCTGGGAATGATTTAGAGATTAATGAGTCCATGTTCATTAACAGTGATGGTAGCACTTACGACAGCTAAAACATCATTGTCTCCTTTTAAAGACACTCATAAAGCAGACAAATTCTACAACAATCAAAGTTGAATGAAAGTACTTAAAAATGAATAACAATAAAATCAAGGAATGACTTTGGGTTGGGTTTTTTTTGTTTGTTTGGTTTTTTTTTTGCTGGCTGTTCTTGTGCTCTGTAACTCAGTATCACCGACAGCTGCTGGCTCTTAATGCAGACAAAAGATTCCTTATGAATACTGAGTTGCCATTTAAAGTCTTCTGATAAATCAAGCTAGGGAATAAATTTGTACATGAAAATTCAGCTGACATATAACTGCACAAAATCCACTGGAGCAACATAACTATAATTTCCTGAGCACAAAAATAAAGCAGAGCTACTAGGTTTTATGTTTTTTTGAAATTATAATAATTACCTAGGATCTGTAAAGATTAAACAAAAGAAGTATTGAATCCACAGTTCTTGAGTATCAGTCAGCATTCCCAAGTGCAGCAGTGAACAAGACCAGGGTACAACAAACTACAGCACTACAGGGGTGAAACATTTAATCAGAAGATCCATCTTTGAAAGACACCTATCAGTTTGTACAGGCTAGTCTTTAACTCCTAATTTGTAGTAGTTCTAATGATGTGGGAAGTTGCACCTTATTCGTGGTTTCTAAGTCCTTCAACATATGGGCACATTGTTATCCTCATTTTTTTAAAAAGTTGCAAAATGGGGTTTAACTATTATAAGCTCACCTTATGCAGATTTTAGGGACTTCTAGTTAGCACTACAATCCTGGAAGACCTGTTTAATTGCTATCAAAAGCTACAAAGCTTTGTAAGTTCCTTGGTACCTCATCTTATAAAGCATTTTGTCTCCTGCTACTGAATATGGAGAGCAGCATCTCAGTGTTCACAGCACTGAGCATTGCTGTGATGAAGACAATAATAAAACATAGCTACTCCACCCAGCTCCTTGCAAGGACTCAACCCAGTTAGCACTTCACAGCAAGCCTACTGGTGTGGGTCCCACCTGAAATGCAATGAAATTCAGTATTTCTTTATATTGATGCTGATGGTTGTTATGACAAACGTTATCATGCAGGATGTGGGTGACCTGTGTTGAATATCCTGCGGTTGAGAGGCTGCAGGCTCACTTGTGCCAGCTTCTCAGAGGAAACCCAGGTGAGCAGGCTGGAGGCCACAGGCTGCTGTGGGCATTCCTCACCTGGTCATGGAAGCTGTGCAGGAGCATGGTGTTACTGGCTCTGCTTTGAGAGCTGTTTATACATTTGAACCAGTTACAAAAGCTTAATGCAGAATGCATAAACAGTCCTTTGCAAATGGATTTAAGTTTAGAACTTCTGCGTCCTAAACCATCATGAAGTTAATGGATTGAATTGATACTGTACTTACATGTATATAGCTTTGTATATACATATTAGCTTTGTATATATGTTTATACACATACATATATAAAACAGGTGTCCTCCTACAAAAGAGGTCCCAGCTGTAGTTTTTAATTAGATGGAAATGCCTCTGCATAGCCTAGAGTCCTGTGTTTAAGCCCTGCAGGCAGGTGACTTCTCAGGCACACCCATGTCCTTCATGTCTCATTAGCAGTCAAAACAGAAAGAGCAATCCTTTTTCCATATACACCTGTGTATAATTTTGTTTCCTTATGCCTGTATAAATACTAAGAGAAAGATTAGAGATACTCAGAGCTTCTGAGAGATATTCAGAGTTAAACCACATCTGACTATTACTAATGTGTAGAAAGAATTGCAGAATATTTTCATATACATTGAGTTAAAATTTAAATTGACTTTACTGTCTTACAGGAAGCCAAATGGTTGCATTTATGGAAATGGCATCTTTATAAAAGAAAAATAAAAAAAAAGGTAAGAGTAACATATCTAGATACTCATCTTCTTTATATTTTTGCATATCTGTATTTTTTTTTTACATTAGAAGGAGAGTGGTTTGTATCAAAATGCTGACTTTTGAGAAGAGCATCGCTTTTATTCTGATGGTATCATCAGTGAAGAAGCAATGTATCTGCAGCAATAATTGACCTTTTCTATTTTCTGCATTTTCAGATCCTGAAGATATATTGCTCTTTCACTTCTGAAAACGTATATGCTAAGTCAAATCAACACAACCAAAAAAAAACCCCCATGTCGGTTAGTGCATCAAGAGCAAAGAGTTTCGTTCATGTGTCATCCTTGTAGTAGATGAAACATAAGAGGCTATCAAAAGAGCCAAAGGGATTCATTGCTTTGGCTTGTATCGTTTTTGATGCTTTCATCCTGCCAGCCACATCTGTGGTTAATTTTAAACATGGAAGCAGTTCATGTGTTTTTAAATTCTTTTTTAAAAGGCATGTATTTAAACATGTGTAGGATTGGATTAAAATTTAGTTTTCACATTTGATATGCACAAATTATTCTGGACACAGAATCTTTACACGCAAGTGACATTTTGATCCAAGCCTTTAACTTAGGAAAGTCAGCCTGGTACAGCCATTGACTTTGATTGAATGGTACTGTTTTATGCTACCTGTGATCACACTATTTTGTTTAGTTTAGAACACAGACAATTTTTAGTGGGTTTAGTTGACAGGTGCAAGTCTGATAGGTGGCAAGCACAAAAGGAAACAATTTCCTCGTCAGGCAGGTTTTTTAGAGACAGCCTGCAGAGTTCAGCAGAACAGAGACAACAGCAATAAAACTGAAATGCAGGTAATCTATTTTTCATTCTGTTTTGATGAAACCAAAGCAATAGGAAAACCAAACCAATAGGAAAAATAAAAAGGTTTGGACAGAAAGAATGTTATTGACTGATCTTGCATATGTATTTGACAATGAAAGAGGGTGTACTTTAAAAGAATATGTACCACCACTGAGGTGTTATCAAACATGTTTGATATCAAACCCATAAATATTAAAATATTTAATTTATGAGGCAGCTACATAAACATGCCTCATATATTATGAGACACCTATAAAAAGAGTAGAAAGGGAAGGAAAATGCTTCAAGATGAGACACGTCTCAACAAACATAATTATTAAGTGACAACAAGATGACAGGATATTTTAGGGGGTATGGCATCTCTCCAGAGAGACAGGGATTTTTTAGGGTAAGACAAAGATGATCACTAAAGCAGAAATGAGGTTTTCTTAACTTCCATCACCCAAAGAACACATTAGGATTTCTGGGCTGTTGTTTTATGGTCATTCTCCCCTCTCTCTCTCTCTCTCTCTCTCTTTCTCTCTCTCTCCTCTCTCTCTCTCTGTTTCTCTCTGAAAAGGAAGGACCTTATACCCAAATAGGTGGATCTTCCTTTTTCATGCTCAAAAAAAGTAAATGCATTTTAAAAAAATAATTGTTTGTTGTATTTGCTCCTTGTACAGTGCAGTTTCTAGCATTGTGCATCCTGGAACAACTCATGGTCCATTCCCAGTTTAAGCCAGTCAAAATATGGGACAGTCATTAAGGAAGAAGATAGTATGAGGATTCATGGTTAAGATAAGAAGGATCATTGGAAAACATGTGTTGTAAAGATGGATATGGAGAACAGAGTGGATGAAAGGAAGGAAATTAATTTACGTACAAAAGCAGTATAACCAACAGATTGGGAGGAGACATATCAATAATGAAATGGAGAAAGATTGCACAAAAAGGAGATCAGAAAGCTGAGACAAGAATTGCCATCATTAATGGCTAGGAAAGGGAGGCATGGCCAGCAGCTCCGTTACATCTTATCCTATAAAGAAATTTCCTTAGCTCAGCTTGGTAGCTTAAAGTTTTCAGCCATCGTTTCTTCTCTCACAGGAAAGTCTCATTGACAGCAGTACCTCCAAGGGTGACAAGGAGCAGAACTCACCTGGAGTCCCCCAGCAGCCTCTTTGCTTGTAGTCTTTCCTGAATCTTTCCTTACTTCAGTTTAGTAAGGTGATTTTGACTCAAGGGTGACTCACAGTGCCACACTGAAAGAATCCTGGCTAAAGAGCGTACGCGAGTAAAGCCAGCCCAGATAACCTTTTCTTCCCCCATTCATCAAGGGATGGAAGGAGAGAGCTCCAGATTTCCTGGTGTGGTGGATCCCAGGCAGCATGTACAGTTTTCTGCAATGTTCAGGATAGGCAAGTCCCAAGTGAGGTGTGTGTTCCGACATCTTTCCAGGGATGATAGCTGCTGGTCCTACTGCTACTGGTGGTGGTGCTCATGCAAAAAGTCTTGGGAAGCTCTGCTCTAAGGAGGAAGGCAATGGGCTTTTGAAAGTGATGTACGAACATATGGCAAAATGTTTTGACATTGTAACAGGTAGAAAAGGGGAGCTTTGAGAGTTACTAAACCGTGAGGAAATCAATCAAGTCTAGCAAGATAATGGTTATGAGTGAAAGATTTGAAGTCTATAAATATAGTGGGGGAAAAAGAAGAAAAATAGAACAGAGATATTAAGAAATAAAGGAGAAGTCATTTCAGGCACAGCCTCTCCAAAACTGAATGCAATCTGAAATCACCAAGTGTCCAGAGCCTGCCTTAAACATTGAGAGTGAGAGGAGTATATTTGGTGGGGTTCGTGGGTAAAACAGTGGGAGCAAATGGAGTTGGTAAGGAAAAGATAAAGTGACAAAAACAGTGATCATAAGAACTAAATGTATTAGAAGAAAAAGGAATAATTTTCTACTTTTATTATTGTTTTTATTAAAAACAGCACTTGGAACTAAACAAATTTTTCATGTCTTTACCATGGGTAGATAGTGAAAAGGCACACAATGGCCTGAGTGGTAGGTTATAGGGTGGGAAAGCCTTTTCATGTTTTTGACCATATGCTAGTTGTACCTTAGTTATGCTCTAACTGGTGCAACACCCTAACAGGTTACCTGCGTTAGCAGGGAACAGGTGTCCTAGTCTTGCACTGTGGGGTTGCCTAGGTGATGAGATGAGGAGGTAGGAGAGTACCCAGCTCTAGCATTACTGTTAAAACTGAAATCTTCTTGTGGGTGTGCTCACGCTATCCTTGGAAGGGGAGAACCATATCCCTGCTGCCTCACCTACATCAGCCTCAGTGAAACATGTTGCAAGGTCAGCAGCATGGGAGAAAGTAGCTGGGTCTACATTGCACAGACTCGTGTTCCCACCAGTCTTTGGCTGCAGTTATGTCACCAAACATACCAGGTGTTAGGAAAGAGTTTACTTTGCTGGACTTCACTCTTGGAGGGCTGCTACTGCCATGGAAAGGAGGAGAAGGGAGTCTCAGGAGAGCTGCCATTGTCTTCTGCTCTCCTTATGGCTCCAGTAGCTCCTGCTGCACCACAGGCTATGCTGTCCTACACTGTGGAAACACTAAGAAGGGTGTTTCCTCAGCTCCAGACCACAGAGTACAATAAGCCTACAGCCAGGTTCAGCTTGGCAAGGGGACGACTCTGCTTTGCATCACTGCCTGGCGGCCTGTGGCTGGTGTGGAGCTGGGCTCCCTGTGTAGACTGATAAGAGAGAAAACTCTACACACTGCAAGAGAGCCGTGTGCTGGAAAGATTGGCAGCAGGGACAAGATAACTGGGATTGTTTCTCAATGAAAAGCAGCTTGTGGAAGCTGGAACAGAAACTGGATTTGCTGCAGGCCAATGTGCTTGGCTTTTCTTTCTAGCTTCTTTTGTACTTGCACTTTCTAATGTAGTGGTGAGTACTACATGTACACATGCATATTTATTGGTACAACACAAACCTCTTTCTGCCTTCTCTCTCTTCTCCCCTAGACTTCCTTTCCCCCCCCCCCCCCCCCCACCTCCAAAACCTTGAGTAGATGTAAGAAACCATCTTCCAGATTGTCACAAATAGCCTAAGCTACTGACTTGATAGCACTCATATGGATTTATCCCTGCTGAGGATTTGGCAAAAGAGATGCTTACATGTAATTCTTAACTGGAGACAGACAGACATACCAGGAAGAAAACAAGACACACACACACACACATCAGAACAGCCATATATAGAATGTGTTCTTTGCCCCACAGTATTCTTATTCTAACAAGTCATGAAGAGATATCTTGATTTCCTGAACATTTCTTAGCTTTCCTTTGAGTCAAATGGGCAACTGGGAAGAACAATAAATAATTTAATAATTTATATTCTGAATTTTTGATCCCTAATGGCTTGATCTATTAAAAGAATTCTGCTCACCTTGGAGCAATTTTTAATTTATTAACTGAATTTTCTGTATTTGCAAATGGTTAAGCTTCATAAATATTATTGAAATAATGTACTATCAATTTCATATCCACAACAGAACTGTTTCCTAAATTTCCATGCATCTTAGAGACAGTCAAGCTCCAGTTACTACAAATCATATATAATTAAGAAGCTTCTATGGTCAGAAAATATGTAGATGAGTAGATAATTAAATTAGCATCAGAGAGATGTCAACAATCTAGCTGTATTTTAAATTTAAGGCTGGCTGCCTTTTGCAGCTTTAAAAGCTTTAAAACTGCAAAGGCAATTTCAGTTGCTTACAGCAGGTGGTAGTATGTGCTATTAAAATAAATTATTTACTTCCAGGCAAGACTGTTGCTTAGTTAATAAGAACATGAGTAGAATGGGCAAGAAAAATGACTGCTATAGATGTGTTGAAAGCTTGTAGATTAGAAAATTGAGTACTTATAACTTCTCTGTTTTTAAAACTTCCTGTTTCTCTGCCATATGACTACAGCACTAACATCTTGGGGGCCAGTTATGGACAAGCCAGAGACATGCTTTTTATATAAAAGATAGAAATGAAGCTCTTTAGAACAAGAAGTAAATGGAATTTAGATAGGTAAAAGCAAACTGGTAATTCTGATAATGCTTTTTCAGTTGCTGCCTGAGACTGGGGTGAGCTGAATTTCCAGAGTCTCTGCTACAGAGTCCACTAGAGGCCTGAGCATGCTGTGCCTCAACCATGCCCAAAGCTCAGGTCTAATCTGAAAATTACTGGGTCTAGATACTAGATGTTCCTACAGCAATATCCCTGAACCACTATGTGTGTACACATGATGCATACAGCCAACAAGATGAGGCTACTTTCAAAGGACACTGCATGGATCTCGAGTAAAAAATACACCTTCTTGTAGTAGTGTTTGGGGATGGACTCATTGCATATCTTCTTTTTCACTTTTTTTATATATAAGTGAATATATGCCGTTATATATACCAACGTCAGACAGATTTGTGTCTTTCTCTCCCTGTGCCCTCAGGAGGGAGCCTCCACAGGACCTCGAACTCCTGTCATGGGGACCATATCTGAGAACCAGGGACTGAGTACCCACTTCTATTGTTGGACCTGGTTTTATATGGGTATGAGCATGGGTTTCCTACATGTGGTACGAGATGCTGTGATCAACAGCAACGTCCCCTGTGCAGCTACTCTATACCATTGAGTAGGTGAATTCTGAAAGCATCTTCCAGATTGGATTCTAGAGATAAGATGAGGGGCAGTATGATTAAGGAGTAATTAAAATCAGCAAGATGTCTAGCAGCTTCCAGGTTGCAGTTGATTCAGGGTAAAGCTAGCAGCAGATATTTAGGGTAAGTTTATCCATACAATTATAGTTACCATGGCATTTCAGATGCCTACAGGAGTCGTAAAGCTATAAAGATAGTTGCCAAGCAGCTCACAGACACAGCTGATAACCTGACTTCTTTTGTGAATTTTTGTAGGTTAGTTTTCAGTCTCTAAAGGCCTTTTGTCCTCATTTACTACATTAATACAACATGTCTAAATGTTGTTCCCCTTGTGATATTAGTTTAGCGCAGAATGGTCTTTAGCTGAGCTATCTTCTCGGAGTCTGTACAGTTATTTGCAAAGACACAAAACCAGCAGTTAATTTAAGAAAGCAATTTTTCTTCTCATAGAAATATCTGATTAAGATTTTGATAGTTCTCAAAATAATTTTTTGGCTATCAGTTCTGCTTAAACATGGCAAAGGTAGGACCCATAGGACCTTTGACTGAGTTTGTGTTAGGGTAGCAAATGATAAGAGTTGCAGGGGCACCTGAGAGCAAAGGTTCTTTATAAGCCATCTCTATCCTTATGTGCCATTGGTTTTGTACAACAGAAAAGTTTTTCCTCAGATAATGTGCTTCAATTGCTACGCACAGAAGCATTTTTGTTGTCTTCCACCTTGGAGGCTCTTTTTTTAAACCCAAATGAATCCAAACCAAACTTCTGCAAATTGCAATCCCCAAAAGAGCAGGATTTCCCTTCACTGAACAGCATCTTAAGAATTTCAGTGTCCGCTATGGCTGAAGCTGGGCTATTACTCTGACATCCTCTCATTTCATACTGACCTACAATAACCCCATCATTCCCATACTCCCTTGGAGCAAAAGGTAACATTTGTATCAAGCTGTGTTATGGTACCTTGATTGAAAATACCCACGAGGAATTTAAATGAAACACTCCTGGCTTGTACATAACGTAAAATTTCCATCCTGGAGCACAGTCAAATAAAAGAAACTATAATCAACTGTGAATTGTCTGTGGGTCATTTATCCAGTTGCTGATTAATCACTCCATTAATCGTTGCAAAGACAGTGAGCTAACTCAGCACAGAGCCAATTTCTCTGAGCTAGGCTTCTAAACTCAAATGCACTGCCACAGAAATTTGGCTATGTGTGTCCATAAGTAGTCACTTTTGCAAAGTTTGGATCTTAAGTCAGTAAATGTGCCATTCAGGAGCTCCTGAACTGCTGCATGTAAACCCAACCCAGACCTCCCCACACTCATTCCCATTACTGGCAGCTCTGGGCAGGGACACAGAGCCACCAGAGTGATGCTGCATAAAACCACTGCAGTCCAGCACAGTTGGGGCAGAGGGATGGTGTGTAAGGTCACAGGTATCTGAGAGAAAGTTTGCACAAACAATTCCCAACAGTCTTGGTGAAATGATTTTCCATTTCTGGTGCAGAGAGAGGAAAATGGATGGAGCCAACACAGATGCAGTGCTGCATCTGAACTAGTAAACCTGTGTGAAACCAGAAGCCTGATGCAAGGAAGCCACTGTGAGAGTAATTTTGGCTTCAGCCAGTGATTCAGTGACTATTGTGAACTGAGACTACGCAGAGTTATTTGGAAGCCTCTGCACAATATTTCCTAGCATCCTTGTGATCTGGGGTGGTTTACTTGCTTGCTTACCCATCTGTCCCAATCCATTCTATTACCCCGGATGGAAGAGAGCTAGTGGTTCTCAGATGCATCATCTATTTGTTCAAATAAAATGTGAGTTTTACCTACAGCAGTACGATAACAAGTCTCCTAAAAAGCTGGGAAGACTGCAAACTGAAACTAAGAAAACTGATGCAAAAACATTACTAAAAGTAAATATAACTGAAGTATCTTCAGTTATATCCCAGTTTTTGAAGCTTTAGTATCAGAATGGATGACTTTTTGAAAGATGTGTCTGGGTCTAGCTGAAGGTACAGGCCTGAAGGAAACGGTAGAAGCCTAAGGAAAAACTAGTTGATTATATTTGTTCTTTTCAGTTTAAAAAGTCAACATGGTGACCTCTGCAATAGAGATAAAGCATGGGGTAGGTTCTGCGAGTCAGATCTATCGATTTACAGGACTAATGAATCTCAGGTTTAAGGTTTAAACTTCTGATTTTTGTGTCTAGCTTCCACACAGCTATTTATTATGAAGAAATGATTGTAAGGAAAGTGAAAGGCTTTCCAAGCTCTCCCTTCCCAGCTGAAACACTCTGGTATGACAAAGGCAGGTAGGTGGCAGTAACAAGTGACTAATACCCTGCTGGATAATTACATCTGCCATAGGCTTATCTCTCAGCACCAAGTGCCTCAAAATGAAAAGCAAGGAGTATAAGACAGCTGCTAGAGATACTGAATTAAGCAGAAGGGGGGGGGGGGGGGGGGCTGGAAAAAAAGCCTGTAGAGAGTCAAAGAAGCTGTGGGAGTTCAGATGGGTAATGAAGATTGTAATGCTGATAGAGACAGCAGCTTCAGTGTGGAAGCTGTCTGAGGGAAAATGTTCAAGACCAGAGTGTGCAGACATATTTTAGGCCCCTAAAACAGGTGTGGCAATGTACAAAAGCAAGGCTTTTTGCCATAACAGGCTAAGTCAAGGTGAGATGCCCGCGCTTTCAAAGAAAGGGGAGAGAGAGAGGTGCTTTCAGACATCTGAGCAAGGCACTTGCTCTTCGCTGTGTAAAGAGCCAAGGATTTCTGTAAAAGGGTTTGGTATTTCTTATATAGAAGTCTGTCCCTGATTCAGAACTTCACAGTAAGTTTCCCCATTTCATAAAGCTGAGTCTTTGTCTGAATGTCGACAAAAGAGAGAGGAAATCTTTTTGGCACAATTCATACAGCTGCAGCATGTAAATATGCAAGTGAGTAATTTGAGATAAAAACTCTCCATAGCTCGACACCTTCTGAAGTACCTGGCTGACTTTTTTTTAAAGTGTTTGAACCACAAGGCTACGCAGTATTCCAGGAGGAGGGTCACTGTGCATCTCTCCTGTTGAAGGAAGACCATTTTTCTGTGCTGAATGCAAAATTTAGGGCCTGCTTTTGTAACCATGGCTATTCTCTCAAAATAGATACCCACTTTCAAAAGGGCATTCCCCACAGTAGGTATCAAGTGGGTGAAGATATAGCACTGTAGCCCAAGAAAAACATGCTGGGGGTGGGACTGATCTCCAAAAGTTTTAGCACATTTTGTGATCTTTAGTCCTCTAACCATCAACAACAAATGCATCTTATAAGAAATGCAATAGCAGTTTCTTCTCCTCATCTTGAAAAAATAAAAAAAATGGAAGGGTACGCCAAATTCACTACCTAAGTTCCAAATGCTGGTTCTTATCAGTCCTTTCTACCCCAGAAGATACAGTTAAAAAGTGCAAAGTACAGCCTATCCTGGCGGCCACTGATTTAAACATGTTTCTAAAGAAAAATATTCTGGCAAGTTCTAAACCTGAAATAAAATAACTTGTTGTAGTTTGAATATTTTAATTTTTAAATAGAGGGCTCTAACTTTTTTTGGTCTTTGCTGACCACAGCAATAAAGTACATATAAAAGCGTTGCCTTGGGACAGGTACTCCTGCTACAGTTGTGTTTTGCTAACTCTTATGCTTTATTTGGGAAGTGACAAGCAACAAATCTTGTGGAATTGGTTTCACTTGTTCCCAAGGGATTCAGTACTCAATATTCCAGATCAGTGTTAACAGGGATGATTGAAGAAGCCAGCTTTCCATCCCAGCTGAACCCATTTGGCATATTCAGGCTTCATTTGCTGGTGAGGATTTAAACCTGTACAAGTGGTAAGGACAAGCAGACATATTTGGGATTTCCAGACAATATCCACACATTTGGATTTCCCGATGAAATGTTTGTTTTCCTTGTTAAGAAGATCTTCTAAAAAAAAATAAATCACCAGTGATTTCAGATGTGTTAAGGTTGGCACTATTTGAAACATAATTAATTAGGACAAACTGGCTGATGAACTGTGGCTGTATGCAACCTGGCACTGAGTACAGAACACTCTTGAACCGTAAAGTAGCTTTACAGACAATGAGCCACAGAAGTACCAAAATTTAAGGAGGAATTTCAGCTATGGACTTGAACTGAGGAGCCTTCTTCTGGTCTCAGAAGTCGATGGATGATGAGGGCAGACTTGAGTGATGGTGTTACTGAAAATCGTAATCAGGAAAACTTTCCAAACCAAATGACAGTTTAGAAAGCCAACATTGGTTTATTGCAGCACTGGATGCATGGGGGATTTTTCTTCCTAACATGCACACCAAATTACTTGAGGGTACACGTTATATGCACTAGAGTATTTGCATGTTCGAGGTACATTACATATTAATTTTCATTCATGCACAGGACTGGTTACAAGTTTCTCACTTCTAATGAAGATTAGTATGCATCCTTAGATAGCACTACTGAAGGGTTTTTACCAACTATGCATGCTCCCTGAGTGGGTGTTTACCCTCTTTTATGGGGGTACTTGAGTTGGAGGTCGAGACCTCCCATTACCACGATTACCTTTGTCCTACTTTCAACTGATTTTCTGGGGACTGTAATACCTTATCAGCTTGCCTCCCCTTGCAGCCAGAACTTTCTCACTTTGAGGCTTCTTTCTGCATAATTTGGATAACAGCTTCTTTTTCCCATCTATTGTTTCCCAAGGCTGACTCCCTTGATTAGAAGTCCTTTCGTTCATCAGTTTGGACAACTTGAGAAGGTGGCCATTTGATCTATACTTTGTGCACATATTTGTTTAACATATAGTTAAACACTAAATCAGAGTTCGATTAATTCAGGCAGTTAGGCAACAATGGTAATGGTGGTAACACAGGTGTCTTGCAGGCTTCTCTCCTGTACCAGAGTGGCACACACATATGATCCCTGAGGAAATGGTGTTTGTGCATGCTTACCTCTAAACCCTGTCCAAACCCCTGAAGATTCATTACTGGAACAGTGCTATCCATTCATGCAATTCACATACAGAAAAGAGCAATGATGCTGTTTACCTGCCTTTGAAAGGTTGTGGGCAGTTTACAAAAGTCAAAAGGCAAGACATGGAACTGAAAAGAATAATATAAGGAATGACCACAGCAGCTGTAAAGAAAGCTGAGCTTATCTCAACACAAAGGGGATAGAGAGTAGCCTTCATTTTGGATAAATATCTGTGTCATTTGAGTGGATCAACTGGTTGCGTAAATCGCCTTCCCTGAGTTAATCAAAAGGTGTAAATGCCTTCCTGAGCCAGCCAGACCAGCACTGTCTGCACTTTGATTCAAACACATATTTAATTCATGCTTGCATTTATTACTTTTCTTTCAGGTTCATATTGAAATTCTCAAAAGTTTTCATTTGTTTTTCAGCTGTCAGCCTCATTTTTTTCTGCTTTCTCCCCAGTTTGCAACCAAAGTTTCATATATGCATACTATAGTGTGGGAGGTAGATTAGACACTATCTAGTAAGATTTTGTTCTTGCCAAGAAATAAACAGGATATATTGATCACAATTTAACTGTGCATAGTTATACATATATTGAAATGTCTGCAGTTATTATTCTGTCAGCATTGTCCTACTGCAGTCGCAAAACTATCCATCACATAAAATTCAACACAAGAAGTCAGTTTGAATCGGCCAATCTCTCAATCATTTCCAATCAAGTGAAGAATGTTCATAACATCATTTCAAAAGTCTTGCTACCATTCCTGCCCTGGCAGAAATAATAATTCATTTTTCACCTTTCGGTGCAATGACAATTGTGAAAAATAATTGTTTATAGAATATCAAGGATGCTTGAAAGACTGATCTGGTTCTAAGCCTGTATGACAGTGAAGGAGACTGAGCTGTTGTCCTTGTACTATGTCTTAACATTTATGTAAGATTAGTCAGTAGTATTCAAGGTAAGTAAAGATATCAAATTTATTTTAGCTTGTACAGAAATATGCTGGTTTACTAGTTTAGATTCAGAGGTAGCTAACCAAGCATATCAGTTTAGCATCATTTAAAGGACTACCTTATCTTAGTGGGGATCTTATTTGCAAGAATAATAGTAAATAATTTTCAACAAATCTTGAAGAATAAGAACCAGGAACACACAGAGTTTTTACAATTTTCTGACCTTGTTTCCTTTCCTTTAAAGCAAAAGTTGTTTGTCAGCTTAATATAATAAACTGCTTTCAAGATGAACATGCCCTTCAGGTGAACACTGAAGATAAAAGAAATGTCTCTTTGCAGTTGAAAACTGGACGTGATATACGTGACAAAATGGCTTATATGGCCAGTTCTTAGATAATGCTTTAGTATTATTAATACCTGTATCTATGTAAATATAAGTAAAAATGTTAAGAACAGTTATTATTAAATCAAATCTACCTTCAGCCTATATTAGTATTATGTAATTATTAATAATCATTAGAATTTGCCTTAATTGTGTAAAAATTAATAAGCTGTATTAAAGCAAATAAATGTATCCTTTAAAAATACTAATTTAGAAATTAGAATTAAAAGTAGATAGATTCTTAGTTCTGTAATATTATACATTTTAAATAATGATAAACTTTCACCATGTAGGTTCAGCTCTATAAAATTGTTTTCTAGCCCTTCACTCCCTTATACCAGCAATTTTTAAACAGTCTTAGGGAGAAATGTTTAGAGGTGTGAAATCTGCTGCAGAGGAATAAATATGGCTTATATCTATATTTTTCTTACGGGAATGTTTATGTTTCAGTATTCTTTATATCATAGCATGTTCATAGAATTAAAAAAACCTCTTCCAGGACAAAGGTAGCAAGCGGGAATTTTGAATATTCTAGAAGTGCTAATGCAGATCCAGTAACTCATGGCCCTGGTGTCCACAGTGCGAAGCAGACAAATCGTAGCAGCTGGGGTCTGGCAGTTGAAGTTCTGGCACTTAAGAAAGTCCGTAGCCCTTGATTCCAAGGTCTGACATATTCTCAGTCCATCAGAAACCTTTTCCAGAGAGGGAAAGATGATGCCAATAAGATGGTGGGTAGCATGTGTCTGATGCCTCTGAGCCTGTTTCGGCTCTAGTTTGAAGAAAGAAATGCAAGTTTTTACACCGCACGCAGCAAGCTGCTGACCTCTGTGCTAGTCACTGGTGCTTTCCTCCTTCAAGTGGCCACAAACTTTTCCAAAAGACTTGCTGTCCCAGTAACCTCTTTAATCACTTGGTTACATTTATAAAGGTTTGACTATCCAATATTGGAACAAATAGGTAGAACACAATATTGGTCTTTCATGAAACTTCAAGTACACAGACCTTGTGCTCTTGTGTCCAGGTAGAAAAAGAATTTGATCTAGAGTGGCCAAACCTGGCTGTAGTAGTCTCACAGCAGCTAGAAAGAGTTCACAAACAACAGTGTGTTGATAAAAGTTGCCTAACAAATATGATAAAGCATTCACTTTTCCAAAAATTATTAACTGTAAGACACTTTTCAAACAAAATCCCTACAATAATAAGAATAAAATTATTTTGTTTGGCTTCACTTTATTTGGACTCACTTGTTACATTCTCTTTTCCCTTTCAATCCACCCTTAAAGCTAAATTTCTATAATTTATTTTTTTAATTTATATCTTGAAAGGGTCTAGTTTTTCTTTGTGGTTGGTTGTTTTTCTTTGATGCTGTCTCTTAAGTTCTGTAGAAGATGAAATTTCAGAAGGACACTAGCACATTTTTGTTTATTCCATTAATTCAATGGAACTGATTAGAACCCACCTTCATCTGCATTGGGTTATTCTACCTAAGAGAAATATGAATGTCTTAAACATACTACATTGGGTAGTTGTCTTCTATGTTTATTTCTAGGTGGTTTAATTAGTTTAGTGACTGTACATGCACGAGTTAAAACAAGTCTAAATTTATGCTGAGCCACATTGTTTCTAAGAATTGAGAAGGTGGATTCACTTTCCTCTTTCTTTTGGGTTCCAAAATGACCTCAATGCCCTCACAACATTTCTTCTCTCACATACTTGTCTGCAGTTGCTGAGTTTTACTGCTGAAGGAGGGTAGCCAGGCACCTTTTTTCCCTTTATCCTTTTGCTTTAGCACAAAGAGTGTCAGAAGTGGACTCTCCTTTCTGGGTTTAGAGTTCTTCAGGAAATATTTTAAATCCTGCTTATTCCTACTGATTTACCACTTCAACATTTGTGATGCTTTCTAGAACTTTTACAGTTCCTTGTAGTTGTTCTGAAATCTTACTGTTGAAGAGGTTCCTTCTTCGTTAGGAGTCCACTACCATGAGCAAAAACCTTGGCAAGGAGGAGTGGAAGGGGAGAGACCTCACTTCAGAAGAACATTCTGAAATGTCAACCTGGACACCTTTCACATTTTAAGTGAGATTTTTGAATTCCTTTTGTACCTCTTTCTGGTAGCCAAACACTGAATGCTAAGTAGTTTTTCAATTCAACAACCAAGATCATAAATTCTAAATGGTAATTAGAGGAAAATACATGTTTTTCACATGTTGAATAGGAAATGCAGACGATAAATAACATTTGCCTGGATACTTACATTCTGATTTTACAGAATATCGTGACAGTGCACAAAGCTGATTGCGGCTGAAAGTTCTGGTGAACTGTAATTCACTTTCTATATTGATTTTGGTCTGAACAGCTCTGTTCAGATGGATCTTGTCAGAAGTTTTGTTTCTAAAGGGTTTTTATGTCAGAAAATGAATATTTCTCAAAAACATAACATATTTTGCTGGAATGTTTTATTTTTCACAAGAAAAAGATCAAATTCAGAAGCAGAAATACAGTTACTAACCTGGAACTTAATGATTTCATGGTCATGGAACACCTGTCAGGGTTGGATAAACAGTCCCAAGTCTCTGATTTTTACCAAATTATTTGGCTTATTGGGCCATTGGCTGTTTCAAGTTCACAAGACACTTTTTTTCTCTCCCTTATATCATAGGAACATCTTGAAATCTAGGATTTTTGCCCTTGCAGAATGGAAAAGATTTTTTTAAAGGTGTGCCAAAATATATCACAGGCTAGGAAAGCCATTTTCTACTTTATTCTTTTCTCTGACAGCCAGCAGTTGGGATTCCCCTTGGCATGCATGGCACTTTATATTTAATGCCTGGGTTCTAGGACAAGTAACACAGGTATAAATAAAAAAATGTATTTGCTGATAAAGTCTTTATTGAAACTAATTGGCTTTTAAAGAGGTACACAGGTTCTCTGATGGTCCTTCTCTTCATGATCCAAAGATCATGTCTCGGTTCACACACACAGAGGAGGCTGCAGATTTGTTACTTAGCTTAGCTGTGTGACATATTGCCAACAGATTTGGACCAGACACTTCTCGTAGAAAGGCTAGAAAGCAATTTATTTTATTCTTGCAGGAAGTCAGTTCCTTGCTTTTGAGAAAAAGATGTTCTTGTTATAGAGGGCAGCATGAAAGGCAGCATTTTTGGACACTTTTGGCTATATCAAATCCTATGAGGGGTTATAAGTAGAAAATTTATGTGCATTAATATATACAGCTCTCAAAGGTGCCCTTCAACCTTCTGCCAGAAAGAGAAAATTAGTAGTTATTCACATGCCACCGTTTAGTAGAGGAAAAAGCTTTGATCAACAGGCAGAACCTCTGAGGATCTGTGTTTGCAAGATATTACTTAGGAACCACACTAGATCATTTCCCGTATGCATATGCCCATATGCTTTCATAAATTTTTCTGACAACTAGCACTTTCCTCTTCTGGGGAACGTACTTTGGGCCCTCTGGCTGAATGAAGAAAGTGATAACGGAGTGCCACAGTATGGACGCAGGTCTCTGCCTGACATTTGCTGGCATAATACAGCAGAGGAGTGGCCCACAGGTGACACAGCCTCACACCAGCCTGGCAGTTCTGCTCGGGGCTAAGGGAGGTGAACCTTTGTGAGGAGCACAGCCATAGATACTGCCTTGCTTTTCTGTGGAGGTTTGATGTGAATGCATGCCACATATTGTCTTTCACCTATTATTTCTCCGAGGCTGTGTGCTACTGCTAACAATAAAATTTCATAGGCTTACTATAGCAGAATATTAATGAAAATCTTCTAAATCTTTGCACATACACATGCAAGGCAGCAGCTGCTTTTGGTTCTTTGAGAGAGATTTCAAACATTTACTTACTGTCAAGCTTTATGCATATACGTGCATGTGAAAGGTCAGAGATGGTCGTTCTATCATTTGGGATGAACACAGCTGAATTGAAATGTCACAGTAGTTGTACCTAGCAATTTAAAAGCTTTGGAGTGTTTCAAGCCTGTGGATTCTCCTGCCAAGCAAATAAAAATCAACTCTCTGACTGTACAAATTTACATGATTACAGATAATATATTTTACATCATGCTTGCGGAGTTTCTGAGCACCGGTAGAGCGCAGGCGGCTTTTGGAGTTGATTGGAGATGAGAAGCTCGCTGTGCAGCCCTGGAGCAGGGAAGCAGGCTGTTCATAGAGACCGTGAAAGGCATCAGTCAGCCTGATATGTGGCTGATAGATGTTAACCTTTTTAGACCTCTCAGACATTACAAAGGAACTCTGCAGAAGAAGTTGGAGGATGTCATGGTGTAATAAAAAAGCATGAAGAAAATTAATTTTAAATAATTAATTGGCAAAAAGACAGTGTCTCTGTAAGAAGGGCTATACTAAAAAGAAATCGTAATCCCTTTGTCAAGTGTTTGTATCTGGTTCTTTCAGCACTTTCCTAGTTGAGAGTGAGCCCTGTGTAAACAGAGTGCAGGAACTTGCGGACTCAGCAGAAGGCGGATTGCTGGAGCACTTATAGGTCCCTTGGGAAGCACTTTGCTGAAGAATGCAGTGACTGGTTCAGATGGGGATGGGGAGGGTGAAGGTGGACACCTTATCAGTGGAAATGGGAAAGTGCCTGTTAAAAAAATATAAATCCAAATGTATAAACACTCCATAAGATGAAGTGTGTTGTAATTATGTGATTTTGTAAGGAAAATTAAATCAAAAAGGTAAAACCAAGCTACTTGGATGCCATCCTTTCACCTGAGATCCATCCTGAGAAGAAAAGAAATCGAGGTTAATTTATTTAGTATCTGAAGGACAAACCATAATGAAATTCATCTCCGTGCAGAACTGCAAACTGTACTCCTGACTGTTGGTATAGTTAAGCATTTTTCTTGAACAGTTGTTAGGAAGAGGTGATAGCAATAAGGGTCTGTATAAGTTCTGTAGAAATTGTTTTGAAACCTATTGAATTTAATAAAAAATAGGATAATACCTATAAGATTTTAAATGAAGCGACAGATTTACAAAGCAGAAAAGCTTATCCATCTAATTTAATATAGTTATAACATATGTTATTATTGTCTAATTAAATTCTAGAAATTCTAGAAATATTTTTTAAAAAAAAGTTTATATATTTTGTTTCTCCATTGAAGGCAGATATTGTTTGATCAGGAAACTCAACTATTATTCAAAAACAGGCTGTTGTCCTGTTGTCCGCCTGCCTACTCTTAGCATACATTCTGCTTAACAAGTATAAAATTAGGCTGTATCTTGTACATCATCCACTAAGTGGGTGATTCATGACATCAGTGAATTTCAACATATGTTGTTTAATGACCTGTAGCTGTCCCGATTTCCAGCGTAACTGTCTTTTATATTACTATTTGAAAACAGTACCTAGTTGAGCATAAACACAAAATATCCATAAAACCTCAAAAGAAAGGATGGTCAGACTCTCACAGATCTAATATTCCTTTCCTCAACCATTCCTCTGTCTTATTTGTTTGTATAATTATTTAGGACAAGAACTAGTTCTTCCTCTTCCCTTGCACAATGAAGCTCTGACTTCAGCTGAAGACACTGCAGTGCTAATTTTGTTTTTTGTAGTAAATAAATAATGCTTTTGAAAGAAGATGGTTTCTCTTCACTATGACTGCTTTTGGAAGCAGAGGGTATAATCTCCCAGCACATAGTTTAAAGGTCCTGCAAAGAGAACAGATATCAAGCAATTCACCCTCTCCGAGCAGCTCTTGCAGGCAGAGAAAGGCTGTTTTAAGCTCTCAGCCATTGCCAAAATCCCAGCAGCCTGGCTGCAGCTTTTATTGTTAGCACTCATCAGAGCTTCAGACAAGGCGGGTAGGATTTTGAAGTTGCTAATTTCATGAGGGAATGAAGGGAATAAACTTACAGATCATTTGAATGAAAAAGATTGAATGAAGGCAGCTGGCTGAGGAAAGATGGGCATAAAAATGTGAAGAATTTCATATGGTGTTTGGCCTTTGATAATAGTCAAGAATAATAGTCAGGAATTAATGATAAAAAAGCCTTGCTGGTAAGGTCAACTTAGAAACCAGAGGCACCCTGGGGGAAGGATTTGGAAAATCTAAGAAAAGCTCATTCTGCCTGAAGAACTCTGGCTGCAGCATTCGTGTTCCTGTGGCTGCAGATAACAGCAGATGGGGAAAAACAAGAAAAAAGCTTTTGTGGGATAGCCCACTAAATACAGTCTGGTTTATGGACAGTGGGGAATGGGGTGTGACATGGCCCATGTCTGCCAACCAGCCTGGTTCTGGTGTGTTTTGTACTGCTGATGGCACAAGTATCCATGTTACCGCTAATGTCTGTACAGATGAGGGAATGGAGGTAAAGCAAAGCACATCAGTATTTAGGCCATTATTCTTATGTATATGCACCACTTTCCCCCACCAAAAAATCCCTCAAAAGACACTCCTTTTACCTGCCCCAGCAAACCCAAAATCAACATCGAGAGAGAAAACTGCAAGGCACTTTATTTGAGCATTTGTGAGTTGGAAACATAGAAGCAGAAAGGTAAATGGTGCTCTGGGGCAGCTGACCTCACTCTTACAGAGGAATGAGAAGTTTAGACACTCTTGGGTTGAAAAGGAGCCGTGTATGTACACACTGTAAGACTAGATGTCTATGCTCAGTTGTAAAGAAAAGAAGGATAAGGGAAGAGCTACCCTTTAGATTCAGTAAGGAAAACTAAGAGGATGTTTGGTGCTGGGACCCCTCCTTTGAGAAGAGGTGGTATAACCTTAGGATGGCTGGTTGTCCTATTAAACTCCAGAAAGCAAGAAGACACGGGGCTGCTGATGGGCCGTCAGGCACCTGCCGAGTGGCCTGGGGGAATTGAAGCAGGGGGTGCTTTCTTCTCTCCTCCCCTTTGAGTGTACTGTGACAGACGGCATTTAGAATTGATTGGTGTATCTCATAGGATCTATGCCAATTTAAATTTTCAGATTTATCGTATAAAACACTGAGGTAAACTTTGTGACTCGGTGAATCAACTCACTGAGGGAAAGAAAGAAAGAAGAAAACCCACTTTGAAAAAATCCCCAGATCTGACAGCAGAGAGTCTGAATGGGGGTGGTGGTGGTGTATGTAAGACTCATCTGAAAGCAAGTGCACTACAGCTTGTGGATGAGTTGTTTAGCATTGTCAGTTTACAGCCTTGCAAGGTGACTGCGTCAAAAGTCCTTCAGATTGTTATCAAAGACAAGTGGTATATTTAAACAGAGCTATTCTTACTCAGGATGAAGAGGGTAGTATACAGTATACAAAGCTGTTTCTTTGCTATCAAAATTTGTTGTATGCCTGAAACGAACTGGCTTAAATAAACCACTTACGAGGAAGAGGATTGGGGAGCATTGCCATCATCTATTTGTATCAAGTCTTAATTTTCGTGGGATGAATATTTTGCATAACATTCTGCACTTCTATTTTGCTAGAAGTCAGTTTGCTTCATGTTCAAACAGGTGCTGTAGATTTGCTCTTGCTCCTGGCTTATCGGGAAGAGTAGCCCACTCACCCAGGAGGCCGTAACACCATTTTAAAGGTCAGGGAGAAGGAATCAGGATGAAGCCTTATTGGAGCTGGTAATCAGAAGCACTGACAGCAGCACAAAGCTGCTTTACTCCGTTGGCTTCTAAACTCCGCCAAGGACTACACTTGAGAGAATAAAATACAAGTGCTTGTCAGGGATGTCAGTGAAGTTGCCCCATTCCTGCAGAGGTCTCGCAATGCAGAGCCAGAGCTATCCCAGCAAGGCTCCTGGCACCATCCCAGCCCTGCCGCTGGCATCCCTCCCCTGCTGTCAGTGCTGCAAGGCAGGTCACCGCCTCCTCTCCTCCTGCTCTTGGCTGCCAGCAGCAAAGGGACAATATTGCTCGGCCTGGCGCCAGTTGTCTGGTGTGACGGCGTTGGATCAGCTCCTCACCTGACATAAGCCAGGCAGAAGGAAAGTAGACAATGTTCTGAAAGGTGAGAAGAAGCAAGGAGAAGGTGACAGCAGCCTGGCGAATTGTCCAGGAAGGGAGGGAGGCGGGGTAGGTAGGTACATTTAGGAGGGTCACCTTGAGGCAAAGCACCCACTTCTCACAGCACAGTGAGAAGTGGTTATTTGTCCTTTGTGAGGACTGTACTTGGCCCAGAGAAAGGAAGAGAGAGGTTGGTCTTAAAAATATGTAATTTTCTGGTGATTAAACATTGTATAAAATAAATATTACCACTTTAAAGTAGATTCCGCCTTCACAGGAAAACAAGGTATGTGATTTTATCAGCACTCTGCTGCAATATCTATGTTGCAAATGTATCCCTAAAGCCACAGAGATGATCCTGAACTGAACTTTCTACTCAATGCTTTCATCTTTTATGATCTTCTTGACAGACAGACTGCCAGTTGTCAGAGTGTCTGTCAACTGTGAAAGCGAGCAGCATATGCTGAAACAAGCTGGGAAGGGCAGGGTAAGAGAGATGACTTCTCTGTTTATATAACAGGAGCTCAGCAGAGTGACTACAGCCACCCTCGGGAGGAGCAGACGCATCTGAAGGTATGAAAACCAGGCAGTCTGAAGTACTGCAGGGGAATTCATTTAATGCATGAAGTAAATTGTCCCAATTCATCTCTAGAACTGAACAGTGCTCTGTTTTCTTTCTGATGATTCACTGTTATGTACATTGTTGTTTACTGCTGATGAGTACTTAGCTTATCACTCTGTCAGGTTTCTACTGTGCAGGTGATATTATCAATGCTTAATGGACATTCCTGCTCAGAAGGGGGATTTACCCTTTCATATTTGCAGCCTGGTATGTTAGAAAGCAAGGTGAAACTTCCCGGTGTTGCTGAAGAGACCTGTACATCTAATGAGCCAGCTCATGCAGTTTGGAACAGGAAATGTCAAGGTTTGAAATGCTCTGTCTGAACCCTCGAAGCCTTTCTCTGTGGTCATTCCTGCACACCCCTCTTCAGCCCATTGGGCTCTTCAACAGATGCTTTATCTAAGTTGCCTTCTTAAAAGCGGAGAAGATCAAAATAATTAAGACCCATGCCCTGCTCTCCCCCTCAACCACCTTTGGCAAACAGGTTATTTTGCAATGTTTGGATGCTACCTTGTATTCCAGGGTTAATTTCGGCCACATCCAGACTGACCCATGGCCTTGCACCATTCAGCACACAGGTTCCTGATACCCTCGCCTTGCAGCCACTCACCAGGGGTTCTTTGCCCATGGGCTGACAACATTCAGATCTGCCTCTAAAGAGTGGAATGATGTAGGAGTGGCCCCAGCTGCGATATAAGTGCAAAGATCATGTGGAGCCAACTTGAGACAATATCTGCACTCGATGTAGAGCATTACAGGTTGCTGCTGATAAGGACATTAGTATGCTGACCTAATGAGTAAATGCATGCCAGGTGTCTCCATTTGTGCATTCAGGTTAGAAGAATAAATCATGCAACACTTGAAATGTAGTACCAAAGTGGTCTATTGGGTAGTGTGCACATGCTGGTGGCCAAGTTATCATGGAGACTTTGCAACACCGATATGAAGCAATGCCTGCTCAGGGTAGCAAAGCTCCCCAAAGAGAAGGGAAATCTTGCCTCCCTCCCTACCTGGTCTAGAAGTTCAGTAATTGTTGTAATTTCTTAATACCTGACAACATATAACCAGGGAAGGGTTACAGATCTAATGGCATCAAAAGACAATTTACAACTATACGCTTGAGGAGGCTTATCAAAGCATACTTAGCAGGAAATTTTCAAATCTACTGCATTTGGGAATTTATCATTAGACAGCAGTGTCAAGTTTCAATAAGTGAAATGAGTTAATGCATGTACAGTGCTTTGAAGATACAAAATGCTATTTAAATTATGGGAAGTCAAATTAAGGTAATGTATACAGGCTGAGCAATGGAGAGAAAAATATTTTAATGTAATGATACAGTGGTTTCATGTGCAATGAAATACTATGTACTCCTCATCAGTGGAGAGTCCTCTGTCACCTTTCAGGTGGGAATCTTCTCATTTTGCAGTTGTAGCCTTGGACTGAAAAGCAAAGCATCAGCTTTTTTTTTTTTTTTAGATGCAATCATTTCTACTCTATTTTATCAAAAGAAAAACAGCTTCTTCTGCTTTATCTTTTGTAATGGATATTTCACTAAGGGAACTTTGGCACAATGATCTGACATTACAAAAAGACAGCTGGGCTTCAGGGTGATTATTACCTTAGTTTTAACACTGATTTCTGCAGGTTTTTTTAATTAGTCAGTTCAGGGAAACACATATTTGTGTATTAAACGGTGCTTGGAATAAAACAGTGAATGTGCCATTAAAGACAACCGACAAATCTTAAGAACAAATGGATAAAAAATACTATTTTTTAAAATCAAAGATGTTAACAAATGTTTGCATTTTCGGTTGGATTATCATTTTTTAAAGAAGTTAGACAATACAATGAGCTGGTGAAAAATCTGGAGAATGTCTTCTTAAAATTTTGCATATTTGCACAAATGAATTAAGCAGTTATTTTATGCAATACATTTCCCTTTTGTAAAAGAAAATGTATTTTACTGATATGAAACAGATTGATTCATAAAGCTTCTTTTCTGGTATTTATAATGCAGATTTTTAGTCATCATAGTTGACCTGGTGTAGGGCTCATGATAATCCTTCTCGAAATGAGAGGCTGAACTACAGGACTTTCAGAGCTCCCCTCCAGTCAACATTTCTATGATTTTAAGATACTCAGTCTTTGACTTAAAAATACAAAATAAATACAAATCTATGCCAGGTATCATGCAAGGCATCTGCACAGATATAGCCTGAGAACACTCCTTAGTGCTATAGATGAAGTTTTCTATTTATTGATCTTGCTAAAAGTAGTAATTCATTAATGCCCTCAAAGATAGTGATAGGTTTGTGTTCTGCTTCATGGAAACAGCATGTATGTATATTTTTGTGCATTACTTGGCCTTTTAAAAAAATATATACTTTTGAGTTCTCAAACACTTTCCTATAGAGAGGGACACGAGCTCCACTAAAGGAAACAGACACCTGACAATCAATTGCTTATTCCTCAATTATCTTTCTTTGACCCTTTAGTGTCTCTAGATTTTGAAGCCAAAGGAAATTCTAGGTGCTTAGACTCTCTAAAGAGAAAGAGTGCATTGTGTGCAAGCCATGATGAAGAAAATACAATGAAAGGCTCATGGGTCAAGAAAAGGACAGGGAGGTCATTCACCAGTTACCATCACGGGCAAAACAGACTCTACTTGGGGGAAAAATTAATTAAATTTGTTACCAATTAAATCAGAGTAGGATAATGAAAAATAAGATCAAATCTTAAAATCACCTTCCCCCCACCCTTCCCTCTTCCCAGGCTCAACTTCAGTTGTGATTTCTCTCCCTCCTCCCCTTGAGCGGCACAAGGGAATAGTAGGTGCTACTGTACTGTGACTTACACTATGTAATGTACAGAAGCTGAGATCCTGGAGGGCGATTGGATCCTGCACAAGGCAGTGCAGAGAACAGAGAGAGTCTGGCAGTAGGAAATGCTCACTTCTTGATGCCATCCAGAGCTTTGGTGCCTACTTGAGGTTGTAGGGAGATGACTCTTTTCTCTTTGGCTCCATCCTTTAAATGATACTCTGATAACAGAGCAGAAATCACCTCTTGCTTTTTAAGGCATTAGCACTGGAAAGCCTGTGGTTGCCACTGTTTAGTAGTAGCCCAACAGGTAAATCACCCATCCAGCAGGCTGCTTATTTTCTGCCTTTGAAATCCTCTTTTCCTATAGCTTTACCATGCTCCCAGGCTAAAAAGGAAGAGATGCGGAGTACTTTCTACACATTTGGCTGAAGCTATTCCACTTGACAGTAACACTGGGCCACAGACAAGCAGTCAGTATGAACCTATGGACTAACATCCAGTGCAGCCACCTCTCACCCAGAAGGAAGAGGAGAGAAGCTCTGGAAGCTCTGGTCATCAAGACTTGCACTGTACTTTACATTGAAACACATACTAAATACAATGTGTCAATATTTCTTTGCTCATGCTGAAGATGCTGGGGCCAGAATAGGGCTTGTTACATGATTTGAAAGATATTGGCAAAGCTGTCAAGGGAAGCCAGTGTAATGACTCTCTGCAGTACATCTGCTTCTGCTGTGCATGAAAGCTGCAGCCATTACTTTTGTCTTACATGAGCACCACAACCATTCTTTTCAATATAGAGATATTGATCCTACCTCTGGGAGTGGCTGGGCAAGCACATTAAGGGAGCTGTATTTCTTGGAAAAACTGATAACTTGTCTCTTGGGCTCATGCTGTAAAATGGAGTGAAGTAAAGCCTACTGTAGGATGCTAAAGAGGAGCTTACCAGCAAAAAGGTGACAGAAGCAGCAATATTTCCTGTCTGTTTTTTCATATTAAAAGGCAGAAAACCTGAAATCTAACAGAATGTGGCAGCTGTGAGTGTAGTGTACACTGCAACATCTGAACACTAAAATTCACTGAATACTAAAAAATGTCAAGCTGATCTTTTAGCAAGTGACAATGCCTGATCCTTTCTAAAATGCTTCAGTTACTGTATGTGTTGTCCACCCTGTGCTTTGCATTGTATGTAGGTCTGGTGGTGGGTGGAGTAAAAAATTAGTGTGTCCGTAAATCCTCTGTCCAGCTCCTTTCTTATGTAGGTGATGTCAGGCAGTGGCTTTGGTTATTGGATTAATTGCATATTCTGGCTGAAAATTAATAAATAAAAACCAAAACCAAAACAAACAAGCAAACAAACAAACAAAAAGATAGGAAAAGTTAGAAAAAAAGTGGCTAGACATTCAGTTTGCAGCTGCAAGGAAAATCCATTATTGCATATATCATCCACGTTAGCAAGGTGTGGAGCAGAACACCAGAGTTAGAGTTCAGCTAAGAATTGTCTTCCACTATGAGGATGGCTTTAATAGTGTGTGCTAGCAGAAGACCCAAATCCTCATGTGTCGTGACCTGAAGTAGTCCTTTCGGAAAGGAGATGATGAACAGGAAAGCTCTGGGTGAGATGGCAGGAGAGAAAGTTCATTATCACCCAGCGCTACAAATAACCTGGTCCTCATAAAGCAAACTTGTTTAGCTAAGAACAAAAGTAGATGAGTAGGACATAAGCAGGAAGGCTCAAATTAGTCAAGTTTGACCCTTAGTGGTACTACTTCCTACAGTTCCCTTCATAACTGGCTGTTCACTCAACCCCTTCCCAATTAGAACATTAGATTAAATATTATACTATAAATGTAACAGTGAATAAACAAATGCATGGAAATAATATGCCAGAGCCTATGAAGTCCCCAAAAACTGAGTGAGAAGGAGATCTGCATGCTGCTTTTGTGAGAAAGCACCCAAACTGGCTGCAAACCTTACAGGAAGAAAACAAATTCTATCCATTACAGCCTCAGACACTGATCCATAATACAGGCTTAGAAAGCTCTTCTCCGTTACACCTGGAAAATCAGCTTGAAATGTGTTCAATCCAGAGTCAGTAACTTTAATCCTGCATTTTATCAGCAGTGGCGAAGACAGCTCTGCCCACCCTTCAAGGGCAGTTAGGATAGGGAACCTGCTGCACCAGGCTAGGTCATGCCAGGTGGTATTCTGTAGATTTAATTTGGAGCCCCAGTTTATGACAAAAACCTGGTTCAAATTTATTCTGACCCCCAACCCTTCCCTGGATTAATCTATTATGCAGATCACACCTGAAAAATATACAAAATGAAATTGCTCTGAAATGCAGAGATCTTTTTAAAAACCAGTTTTAGATTAGTTAGTAATACTGGTAAGTATCTCTGTTAAGGACTTGAATAAATGATTCATGTAATTAACAGCGTATTCAAATACACATACCAGCTTCTACAGAATGAACAAAGAGAGGGAAAATGGGTATATACTAATATAATTAATTAGCCAATGTTAATTAGGTAACTACATAATTAGATTTGGGACAATGAGATTTCATTTGCTGTATTTGTTAATATTTGCTTCTTTCAGACCCAAGTCTGTGTGAAGTAGATGATCTCAGATTATTTGCTATGTTTTTCAGGGAACCCAATAAGAAATGTCAGATTTTCCAGTCTAACAGAAGAGGATATTCTCTGAGATACTTATGTAAATACTATAATAAAATTTTCCTTGACCTATGGACTTTTTCTAGAAATGTTTCCGTAGAGGACTGCAGGGTATTTGAAAGAACATAGGAGTGCTTGAATAATTAATTATATGTTTGATATAAAAGCAAGAGTATGATTGCTTTCAATATTGAATATATAGTAATGTAAGGTTTTGTCAATTCTGAAATTTTCAGAGCATGAACAGTAATAGTCAAATGGAGCTGGTGATTACTCCTTAACTGTTACAATATACCCCTGTTCACATGAAATTAGTTTTATTAGATAACTGCATAAAGTTGTTCAGAAATGTCAACAAGCTAGTGATTCAGACTGTTGAAATTAGTTTGCTTTATTAAGCTGATAACCTTTGTCTCTTATTTTCATTGTATCTTTATCTTCATATTTCATCCGTTCCTTTTCTCTTCTCTTTTGCATTCACCATCTTTCTTTAGTGCCTAAACCTAACTGTAGAGAATAAAAGATTCAAAGGTGATGGTAGTATTGCTGTAACGATCTTTAAAAGATGAAGGAAAGACAGTAAGGAATGCAACAAGTAGTTCGCTTAGCTCCTCAGGAGGACAGTATCTTTTTCCTGTTCTCGTTTTGTCACCTATTCATCTCTACCTATATTAAGCTTTTTCATGCTGTTGTCATTTCCTGGACAGCTGGCAGCAACCATTTTCCTGGCATGCCTGATATTTCTCAGTTGGGTTTTACTCCAAAATCAACGTATTTCTACTCTTTGCAGAGCTTTACTTCTGCTGTATTTTCTTGCTCCTGTCAAAGATCCAGGAAGTGTATTACTGTTTCATGACTCAGGGAACAAATGACTCTATTTCAGCATTCTTCCTCAAAATTAATTTTACTTTTCAAATGATCCTTCTAGGACTCGGAAAAGTAAAAACTTACTGTGTTTGATGAGCATTTAAGTGAAACCCTCTGAATGAACCCAGGGTGCTTATTGTTGATGTAACAGGAGCATGCAGGGAGGAGTCACTTCATTTGTGTGTGGTCACTTCTTTCATGGGTGCTTCCTACTTGAGCAAAGGACAGCTAGCAGAAAGAGAAAACCTGGATGTATTGCCAGTATTTACAGTGCATGTCCGGGAGGTTTGATGACCCAGTAGGAAAAGTCAAGGGTTTTGGTCTTCTCTTACCATTCAGTGAAGTGTTTTAGCTAATTGTAGACATGGGTCTCACTTGTCTTAGGTAATATATAGTATATTGAAACCAATGCAGGTGGTTTCTCAAGGTTTTTCTTAAAATAGACACAGAACAACGTTCTTAAAAAGTAGAAAAGCAAATTAATGATCCATAATATGAAAAAAAATCATCAAGTTTTGACAATAAGTGGTTTCTCAGTTTGTAGTTTGGCTGATGACAATCTGACTGATAAAAAATGGAGGGATGAAGCAGGATAACTTCAGAGTTACAAGAGCCACACCAGTTAGTATTTGTTATCAGTGGGTGCCCCCTTCTGTCTCACCGGGACACCCTCGTTTTGACCTTGTCTTCTGTTTACACTACGTATATACTAACTCTCACTTTAGCTCTGTTATGAAAAAGGCCAACTTAAAAGCAGATACGAGGTAGAGCAAACTCTCACTCCTAGGTGTAGTATCTCCTGATTGTAGCTACAGATTAGCAGCAAACCACCCAGCTCTCCAGCTCTCGTCTTCCAGGGATATCCACAATACTTGTTTGCCTTTATAGGTGATTGCTGCAAACACTTGTGCTGAGCCCCAAGGCAGCTGTCTCATTTTTGTACATAACTGTACAAAATAACACATTTGCAGAGGGAAGCGACTTGTTTGTCCAGAAGAGGATGGGCCGCTTGTCAATACATGCCAAGACCATTCTTTCCGAGACAGCTTTGCAGCTGGAGAACTGCCCGGCAGCAGTATGATGAAAAAGACCGATGCTGGCTCAGTCAATTAAAGCAGCAAACAGCACTTAATCTTAAACAAGCACGCATTCAAATAAGCTGAGCTTCTGCATGTAGCTCACTGTAGTTAACTTCTTTTTTGCAGAACTTCACAAGATTTTTGGGCAGCAGGCTGTCAGGGCCCTGAGGGAACTAATGGGCATTTCAGTCTCTGCCCAGCCTGCCCTGGAGCTCCCCTAACCTCCTATCCATGGGTCCTGGAGCCCCATTACAGCTCAGCCTTAATTCTCTTCCTGAGCTGTGTTGTAGGTGTTCTCATCTCTGGTCCTACCTCCCCGATGGACCTCAAACCTACTCTGTAGATAGGCTGCCTCCTGGATGGGATGGCCCCCTTAGTTCATACGTCTCTGACTCCCTGGCAGATTTTGGACTAACATTGCTGCCTTCTCTTCAGTTCTGTTTCTGGTCTGGTCACCTTTGCTCCTGACAGGACTGCCTGGATGGACCCTGGCCCTGGTTCATTGCTTGACATGTCAGGGGCTGCCAATGCACCTTGTGACCAGCAGCTGGTCCTGCCTTCAGATAACGAATGACACACTTCAGGATGTTTGGTCTTTTTTTGCACAGAAGAGGCTCTGCTCCTCTGATCCAGGGCTCAAATGAGAAAGTGCACACTTCAGTCAACCTCTTCAAAGCATCACTCAGTTTTCTGCCCAGCAGGTGTGGATCCACTTTGACTATGTGGTGTGGGCAAACTCATAAAGCAGATTTGAACTTACTACTGACTGTCCAAGGTGGAGTTTGACAGTGCAACCCTATGTATTGTGCTGATGGTTATTATTATATTTTTTAAAATCTATCCTTTTGTCAGCAGATTGCTCATACTAGACTGTTATCTGGGCGGAGGTTAAAGGAAGCAAAAGAACAGCTTGTTTTTGACTTGAAAATCTAGAGAGCTGAAATCCCAAGCTCAGACTTTCTGAGTTTGCATCACCTTCCTGGTGTGTTACTTCAAGGAGTCAAAGGGTAGTTCTCTCTCCATCTCTCCATGGTTCAAGTGCTGGCAGTCTCACTGGCAGCAACTACATTAAAAAAAAAAAAAAAAAAGAAAAAAAAAGAAAAAGAAAAAGAAAAAGAAAAAAAAAAAAGAAAAGCAACATGTCTGTGCAGATGAAGAGGTGGAAATTTCATTGTCATGCTGCAGTGCAGGGAGGGTGCTGAGTTGTGAGCAAACTATGTAGGGCTAGATCACACTGCTTTGTTGGATACTGAGGGACTGCTGCCTAGTTCCTACCAAAGTACGCTGTGAATGTGACCTCTCCCTGAAGTTCCTCATGTGTCAACAGAACAGACAAAAGCCTTTCTTCTGTATGTGACCCATAAGCTACAGGGAAACACTATGTAGGAAAGCACTACTGCACATGAGAGTTTTCATAACTTGCTGCAGAAGTACTTGAAGTGTGTGGATTTTTGCTCGATTGTCAAAAGTACACATGATGGTTTGATAAGTATATAATGAAATGCTTGATTTGATACACCTGTATGAAAATATAAAAATCTTAAGTTTCAGGCAGTTCAATGTTTGCAGGTATAGTAAATTACCAAGTTACTCAGCTATAAATGTACATGTAAGCTGAAAGGAAAAATACCCAAGTCTTTGACATTTCTGTGGCTTGATTGGTACTTCATGTGTAAAGTAGACATATCCACCAAATTTAATGTTGTCAAACATTTGTATTACAAGAATGTATTTAATTTGTAATGAAGGATAAAAAGTTCCCTGTGCTGAAATAGTGCATAAATGTAACTGAAAGATTCATTCTGGCCCTGGGAGATTTTAGTCTTTAATACTTGAATGTAGTTATAATACATATTATAATATCATGAGTCTTGGAATAATTTCCTAATACATCTTTTCTATGTTCTGTTTAGTGGAATATACGCTGTTTAGCTAGTCAAAACACATGTGTTGTTGCAGTCAACATGCATTTAGATTCAAACTACCACATTCAGTGCTCTCTCTTGCTCTGTGGGTGTTAGGGAGCTGTGCTTATTGTGGCAAGAAAGGCAGCAGGATGAAAGTCATAAATCAGTAGGAAATTGTCATTAGTGTCTGTAACAATTTGTCTTTATTAGCATTGGACCATATATTCAGAAAAAAGGAACTACCATATAAATTCTACTAACTCTGTTCCTTGTAATTGTTCTAGTTTGCTGTAACAAAGTCCTGAAATGTTTTTGGTTTGCAATAAATAGAGACTGTGGCAGAGCTCTCCTATTAAGTCAGTTGGCATTTGCTATCAATGAATTCCACATTACCCATATAGCTTATGTTTTTATTACATAAAATTGCAAAACCTTCAAGGTAGTTTTTGTATAGCTTAAACCCTGCATGCCAAATCTTTGCTACTGTGCAACAGAGGGTAAAAGGTGCCTGAAACTAGGGAGAATAAACAAGTGGGAGCATGACTGGCTTAAGAAACTAACATATTTTGGGGAATCTAGCTTTTTCATTTTAACTAATTTTTTTTTTCTTTCTCTCAGATTCTAGGGAAATAAGTATGCAAAGCCTAAAAGGGAATATTTCTGTTTGCTAAGGAGAAAATTGGCTGGGGAACTCACCTTTCAAGAGATGAAAAAGGTACCAAGAATGATAATGAAAAAGGCCTATGGCTTTATCATAAAAGATATCACGAACAGTCCCACAAAATCATCTCTACAGTTTGAGGTAAGATGGGATATTGGGACTTGATTTTATGATCTTGTTTTCTGGGTTGTTGTTTTGTTTGTTTGTTTGGGGGGGGGGGGTTGTTTGTATTTTTTTTGTAATGGATGAGCAAATTCAGATTAGAATGGATAGCAGAGGTGCATTAAGTAGCGGAAGCCATTCCTAATTCCTAACCATTAGAAAGCATTAGACTAGGATGGTTATATTTTAGCAATCATTTCCATAGTTATCTTTAATTCAAACACGAAACAGACTCATGTCTCCTGTAACTAATCTACATTAGGAACAAAGTTGGCTTCTAATATTCAAATTTCAAATTAAATAAACAGAAACTAGCACTAAAAGTCATTAATCTTAGTATTATCCCACACAGACTGGCTATAGAAGTGAAAAATTGCTTAGTTTATTGTAGTCCTGTAGCAATTAACAGGTTTGGTAACAATCACTTTGTAAATCAAGTCATGCTACCAAAAGACGACAAAAATTCCACAGCACATAATTTTCAACATCCTTACAATAGTATTTACTATTTTTTTAATATTATACCAAAACCCAATATAGCACACTCAACAGAAATCAGAAGTATTGAAAAATATACATGATCTTTTAAATACATGGAGATCAGACTCTGATACTGTTATTCAGCAGAACCACATCTGTGTTTCAAAGGAGCCCAAGTTTTCAAAGAAGTTACTTTGAAGGGTGAAATATGCCAAATCAAGATCATTAAACAAGCTTTAGGGTGATTCCTGAAGGAACATTTAGAATTAATTATCAAGACTATATAATAATCACAAGTTTAAATAGATTGATACATGCCTGATAATCAGCACAAATATTTTAACTCATTAATGAACAGTATCATTGGGTGTCAATATAATTATAATTTCCTTTTGAAATTAAGGTCTTATGCTTTTATCCAGTGACTTTACTATAAAATATATGTTTACTTTCTGTTCAGAGAGCACTGAGTAAAATCACAAACTGATGTAAGTACCTAACTGCTTCATTTAGCTCCCTCTTGTACCTGACTACATTACTTTTTTTCTGTCTTATAAAATGCTTTCATTTGTAGCAATCCGGTAGGTCTTTTACAAGAAGTAAAAGGCCACATTCTGAATTTAGGCCTGGGGATTGTGAGACTCTCCTGGAAGTTTAGAGGTATGGGATTGGATCCTTGGATGAGGAAGAGTTTTGAAGTTGTGTTTCCCATTTTTTTCCTTGTCCGAGTGTTGTGTTAGGCTGCTAGGCAAAAGTCACCTCTGAGTTTTTGTTTTTTTGGTTTTGTTTTGTTTTAAGATTACTACTGCTTTATTGGAACTGTCCTTAAGAGACCCTTCATCCTGGACCACAACGCAATTATTGAACCTAAACTCTGGAAGGAAGAGATTCAAGTGAAAGATATATTTCAGGTGTTCTCCGTTGTGTCCTTACTCTAAGTTTTAATTAGTTGTCACCAGTTCTTTACTGCCTCTTTTGTCACTAGAAATGTCTAGCTCTGGTGCTTGGAGTCATCATGATGGAGTCAGATATATACATTTTAACTGTTCATCCCCCAAATTTGCTTAGAATTTAGTTAAGCAAGTGGTCAATATATTGCAGTGCAGGATTGCTATTCAGAGATATTTCAACAGGCTGGAGAAATGGGCTGACAGGAGTCATGAGGTTCAGAAAAAGCAAATGCAAAGCTTTGTACCTGGGAAGGAATAAGCCCATACACCAGTACAGGCTGAGGACTGGGCTGGAAAGCAGCTTATCAGAAAAGACCTTGGGTGTCCTGATGGAAACCAAGATGAATATGAATAGACAGTGTACCCTTTCATCAAACAAAACTGACAGTATACTGTGCTGTGTGAGCAGGAGTGTAGGTAGCAGGTTGGTGGAAGTAGTTATTCCCCTCTGTTCAGCTCTTGTCAGCTTCAACTGGAGTACCGTGTCCAGTTTTGTGTTCCCCAGTGAAGGACCACTGAGTTGATCAGGATGTTTGAAAGTATTTGACATACAATGAGAAGCTGAGAGAGATGGACTTACTCAGTGTTGGGAACAGAAGGCAAAGGGGAGATGTTGCTGCCTTCAGGTACTTAATAGGAGGGAATGCTCAAGGACAAAAGTTACAACATGAGAAGTTTTGAAGAGATATTAAGGGAGGGGGTGGGGGAAATCACAACAGGGTAGTGAAACAATCAAAGAGGTTGTCAAGAAAGGCTGTGACCTTTCATCCTTGGGGATATTAAAAACTTGACAAGACCCTGAGCAGCCTGATCTAAGATGAACAGTGAGTTGGACCAGACAGATGGCCTCCAGATGTCACCTCCAACCTGAATAACTCTGTGTCTCTATGACTCTGTAACCTCTCCATTTGCAGATTTAGATCTGAATAGTCTGCTAAAATATGCCTCATTTATATGTCTCACAATCTAAGAAGTTAGATGCCTTGGCTCTTTTTTAATAATTCCTGTGACTATTTGCCTGTTTAAGCTTCTAAGTAACTTTAAGACATGTTTCCAACCCTTTTCCCCAGCAAACTAACATGTCATGTGACTGTTATCCTTCCTTTCTTGAAACAGTTTCTAGTAGGAACCCTAATCATCTCTGTGTAAATGCAGAGTAGCCAAAACTAAGAGGGTCCTCTCTGTGATTGTTGCAGGGAACACACCACTGTGTTTTTTTCACAGTTAAATACCCAGATGAAAACTGGAAATTTATATCTGGATGCTTTTGGATATTAATCTCCAAGGAATTATATAAATTCTTTTACACAGAAAACCTAGTATTTCTGATTTGACTGGGCAGAATCCAGTGTTACACATGATGTGGAACAAAAGAAAGTCACTCTTCATAAAACCTGTTTGCTAAATTAAATTAAGGTCTGTAGAAAGGGTCTTAAAAAAGGGGTTCCAGAGGGTTTGGACACGATCCCTCTTTCATAAATAAATTTACTTGCTTTCCCTCGTTGTGGTACAGGAGACCTAGAAGATAAGGATCTGATGCCTCAACAAAATCTCAGTGTGGGGATGTTTCAAAGAGATAACTCTCTGAAGCTAAAGGCTAGGAATATGCAATTATCGTCATGTCCCTGGAACATTTCCAAGCCCCTTGACAGAGAAAAGATGCATGATTCGTCTGACACTGTAACTGTATGGAGTATAGATGTGTATATTTTAGCTAGTCACCCTTAGGTCCTCTTTACAATCAGTGCAGAGAAACCAGCACTTTGAGAACACTGTTCTTCTTATGTTAGAGCCATCATTTAAAGTGGGAGAGATGCCTGTGTTGTTACCCTCAAAAGTTAGGAGACACAGATTATACTTAAGATGACAACTCTCATTTTTAAAATCTTGTTTAATCATATTCTCCCAAAGCTACCCATGAGTAGAGAAATGTAAGGACTACTCAGGAGTAAGCTTTCTTTTTGTACTCATAATGTATTAATGGGAATAAGAAGGCTTTCATGACACCTAATTTTCTCTGAAAAAGCTGCTTATTTTAGAACATAGACGAAATATTTTTGTCAAGTCATTCTGATCTGACCCAGATAAAGCCAGCTGGTGCCACTGAGCAATATTTTTCTGTTCACCTTTATTAATACTCAGTTTCTTTGGCTAGGACAGAAGCTAGGCACTAGTTCAGAGGCAGCCGCATTTGGCTGTAGTAGAGCATGTGGGCCACTTGGTGGAGCCGTTAGAAGTAAGGTAGCTTGCCTCTTGCTGTGGCTCCGTGATTGTACCCTTGAAACGTGAGCTTGTGCGGTAGCTTCTAAAACGTACACGTGAAATACAGCAACGCACTTAAAGAGCGGAAACAAATCTCCCATTGCATCTTCTACAAATTCATTTCCAGCCTTTACCAGCCCCAGTGGACCTTGTTATAGAGAAGCGACTGGCCATGCCTAATTGTCAAGCACATAGACGTTTCCTAAACTTCCCCCTAAAATCAAAAGCCACTCATGCAGGTGTTCGCCAATGGTAAATAATAATAAAAATGAACGCTGCTGGATGAAGCACCTGTAGTTTGCATGATTCTGCATATATATCGTTTCTAACTTGCTTGACAAAATCTTGACAACAATATGCAGCTGGCTTACACAAAGGCATTTTTAATTCAATGGAATGGATATGGACTGAACCAAAACATGGAATAAGAGATACATCTTACAAAAAAGTGGCATCTTAGAAGACTGCAAATCGTATTGCCACGATACATTTTAAAACAAAAATGCTGTAAGTAGTATTTGCTACAATATTGTTCTGCTTTTGAGAATATTCATTTACAGGCAGACCAGATATAAATTCTTTTTGATTTCCTGGTTTGGGTTTGGAGTTTAATTTGGATTTAACTAGTCATATTACACTGAGACACAGTAGTGAATTACATGAGCTGATGAACAGTCTAACTTCTGTGTTACCAAAGAAAAACTGCAAATTCTCTAAGACTGCAATGAAATATTGTGAAGACTGTCACTTTTGCTTTATAGTGCAGATGGTTATATAGAAAAACAAATGCTGATCCCTAATGTCGGCTCATTCTGTAATAACTATCTCTTAGTGCTGCACTACATTTTATGATCATCCTAAAATCTTTGTAATCATCATCAAGTCAACATATTAATACATACGATGTAATTGTTTCATACTTTATGTATTATCATTTGACAATTCATGTTGAAAGCAAAGATTCAGCTATTGAGGGAAAGCAGGCAAAATGTAAGCAAAACCATGTGTAAAATATCACCTAAATTACAATATTCCATGCTGAGAAAGTAAAGCTTTCTGAAAGGTTTTCTTATGCCTCGCAGTCAAGAGAAACATGATGTAAATAAATATGCATATGTAAAAAAGAATACATTAAGGGAAAGAACTTTTTGTAAATGCATAAATCTCAGTGAAATGAATTGAAAGGACCAGTGCCACTGTTGTTATGTTTTATCTCCTTTTCCAACCCTTCATCTGTTTTTTGTTGTTTTTTTTTTCCTCAAAATTCATAAACCTGCCCACAAGCATAGTATTATTAGAGATTATTAGACAAATACACTGTCTACTCAGTTCTTTGAAAAACTTCTTGCCTTAACCTGATTTGTAAGTGCATATTTGCTTGAGATGCAGCTCTGTATTCTTAGTAAGAAATATTCTGTGACTTTCTATACATGCAAGATAAGGTTTTACAGCTATGATTTATGCTATAGTTAAAAAGTATGCAGACAAATCCCATAAAAAGTGTTTCATCACAATTTGGTTTCATAGCATCAGTATTTCTAATTATTCCATGGCTACAAAATTCAAAATGTTGTATGGTAATATTAAACAGTTATAGCCATTAAGTAAATACTTGATAAAATTGCTTAGACTAGAGGATGAACTTTAACAAAGTTTAATATCATAATGAGGTAGTTTAATTTTTAACCTCACAAAATTTCTCAACCCTACATGTAAGTCAAGAACATTCAAGAAGAAACACAGCAGAAACCATGAAATTTGTTTTAAAATATTCCATGCTGTCAATATGGCATTATTTTCTGTTTCAGATATTTTTAAAACAGCTTGTTAGAATGTTTTTCTTTTCATTTCCTTGTTTTAGGATCCTTTCTTGCTATTTCTTGAGAATAACCAAGTATTTACTTTACCTGCTTTCTCTTTCATTTGAAAAATACCTTATCTTTCCTTTATGTTGATAGAATCAAAATAAGCAGAAAACTGTTTCAGGTTTGCTGTCTTTAAGTTCATCCCATGTGCAAAACAGTCATCCAAGAAATCCTGATGTGAGATCTGTTTTAAGTCTGAAGAGAACTGTGCAGAGCAAAGGACACTGGTAGCACAAAAGATTTTCAGTATTCTGGGGACAGCAATAAAGCCATTTGGGCTAAATAAACAGATGTAGAAAATTGTTTACATTACAATCAAAGTTTTATTTGTATCAGATGACTCACAAGATGTGATGTGCTCGTTTGCATGGTAACAACCAGAATAAACTTCCAGCTCAAAAGCTCTTCAAAGCTCTTTCAAAGAAGAATTTGGGTCTGTCTGGAAGCTCATTAAGTCTCCAGTAGTGTCCTTAAATTTGTACAGTGAAGCCTATTTTGGATAAAAACTAATAAATATTTTTAATAACAAAAGATTAATCTCCTTATATGATTTTGTAAAGGTTTGTTCGGTGCTTAGATAGCAGAGGGTATCATTGAGCTGAAGATATCCTTTCCCCACCACCACCACCCATCACTAGTAAGTTTTATAGGACACAGAAAATTCCCTTTCCATTGCTTTTGCTGACACTAGGTGAAGAAATTGTCCTCACAGATGTAAGAAACAAACAGTTTTTTCTGGAAACCTATGAACAATTTCAGAATTCTTCATAACAGGAATGCTGATCAGTTGTAAATTACCTGTTTTAAAAAGCCACTTCGTCTGTCAAAGAAATTAACTTTTCACCTCAATTTGTTGAAGCTGCTTTTGCTGAGCATCCTTTGGTTTTTTACTGAGACTACTCTCCGTTGTCTTTCTTCACTATCCACGATCCTGTCAATGGCTCCCACTTTTACTGCACTTCTACCTGCTCTGAAGCCTCCATTTTCCTGATCTCCAGACTACAGCATACAACATACGGTACACGAGTACATTTCTCAGATGCAAAAATGCAAAAGCTTTATATGTTCATGCAAATAGTTCTGTCCACTGCCTTTTCTCACAAAGTTAAATTCTGAATGTTGTTCCAGAAAGGATAGATTGTTCCAGTCTATATACCTTATGCTGGTGTTGACCTTACTGTCCCCCAGACTGTGTGAAGCATCAATTTCTTTAACACAGTAATCGGCGCAAAAGAAGCTGTCTAATTTCTCTAACCCTTCAGTGTAATTTCTGGGTACAAGCATAGAAGCTATTTCCCTCTCCTGGTTTTACTACTTTTAAAATCAAATGCTTGAAGAATATCAGAAAATTATTTCCAAAGATCAGTGATTTTTCTTTAAGTAAAAATCCTGACTAAGGTTAGATTGCATAAACCACACACTTATTTGGATTTAAGAAGGATTCTCCAATTGGCTATTTATCTTACAATAGTCGGTTAGAGAATCCTTCTTAAAACCGAGTACCTCTACTGCTGGCAAACTGTTTTGGTGAAATCCTGAAAAATCCTAGATGTGAAGCTGAGAACTAGAATGTACAATGTTTCAGTTTTCTTGACTCATATTAGCTTTCCCCCTAACAAAACAACAGACTGATCCAGCTTACTGCTTTATTCCTAATAAAACTATAACAAAATCCTTATAAAAACTGTAGAAAAACTGTACTTGTTGTTTCTTATTAGATTGACTTCCACTAAAGCATGCAACTCTATCATACTGTAGCATGATGGACACGTTAGCGTTGTTGTCTGGTGCCTTTTTAAAAAGTAATGAGTTCTCAGTCTTTTTCAGTTCACGCTGCACAGATAGAGGTTTGTGACAGCTTGGCAAACACGTAAATAATCTGGTCATTTGCCTGGCCACATGGCATGATGGATTTAGGATGATGCCCCAGCTCAATGAGAGGATGGGGCAAATAAACTTAAATTGTGCAATACCAATTGCAATGTCACTGGTGTTTTGCAACACTTCATTTGAACTAAAAGAAAATATTTGGGAAATGTACAGAAAGGTCTATTTCCTTCTAGTCTCTTAGGATATTTCCTCTTGCCCTGCCAGCTACATTGAACCTTCTAGGATACTCTCCTAAAAATAGATGCTCAGAATTCGTGTATAAGTACCTAGAATTGTAGATTAGTGCTTATTTCTCCCGAAGTAGCATATGCCTAAAATGACAATTTACTGAATCTTTTAAGCAAAGCAATCAAATGTTCTTTCTTTATTCCATCACTTTCTTTCATTCTCCTTGCAGCAAAACTGGTATTGTTACTTTATTAAAATCCAAAAGACAAAACTGGCATTGACTGTATTGAGACAATTTGGCAAGAAACAATGGACTTAAGGGTAGTTTAAATTATATGCATATCATAAACCCGAGTATAAAGAATTAGGACTTTAATGAGAACTGGTTTTCAAGAATGCATTACAAGGGTAAGTTTTAAGGAAGACATTCGTAAAATAAGTACTGTGTGCTGTGAGCACAACTTCCTCTTTAATATTCATCTGACCCTCTCAAGAGATGAACATTTACTGTAATTAATTACATTTTCAGATAATTTTCTATAAACTACTGACATGAGGCAAAGCGTGTAGTATGCACTTGTTAAATTCTCTGTGATTTTACAGAGACAATTTGTACAGCTAACTTTAACAATTCACACTTACTCATTTAAGTTTTTATTAGAAGGGACTGTTTAATTAGAGAACCACTACCTAACACTGATATCAAGGAAATTAAATGCCATTCTTTGGTATAACTAAACTGCAGGTTTCAGAACACAGGACAAATGATCCCTGAAACACAGTTTAATTGGATGCTGCTGCTTCTCGTTTCAAAATATTAACACATGCTTCAGGCTATGAAGGATTTTCCTTCTATTAGTGTCTCTGTATGCAGCAGTTTAGAAATGAAATTAGTGTACACCCATTAGTTTTGAAGTCTCCCCAGTTTTTTGTTACTCTCTGGGAAATCTCTCTGCTCAGCTTCTGGTCACTGATACAAAGCTGTAATAATTAAAATTTTCAGATTACTGAATCCCTGTTTATAGATATATGGTGGTTGAATAGAGCTGAACCAAGTATCCATCAGTCTAGAGTCAATAGGTAATAAATGAATTCTACTGACTGTCTATTCACAAGGTAGAATTATGGGCTAAAATGACAGAACAAACATAAAATCTTCTTATTTGGAGTTAGTAGAAGAACTGAAAAGAGTGAACACTTACTAGCAATGAATCAAAAAGGTGTGTGATAAATGAAGAAGAAGGAAAGAACTAAAAATTAAGACACTTTAACATGAGAGGAAAAGGTAGGGTGTTTTTTCTTAACAATTAGTATTAGAGATGTACCTTGAAGCCTAACCAAAAGAAGAAGAACTCACTCCAAAGGAAAGTAAATCCCATCAGAAAGTTTATTTTATATATTTTTATATATTTTATAACTTAGGAGTTATCCTTTATGCGCTGTGTAGAGCCTTTCTATCTCAGGATGCTTAGAATTGCTGGGAAGCACCTAGTCTCAATGCCATTGGCAAGATTTAGTGAAGCAATGCTTAAAAACTTGGCAGATTTTGAGGGTGTGGTTGGGGGCATGGCATTCAGGCAAAGGGGCAGAAAGCAAGGAGTTCAGGCTGGGGGCTGGGCACTGACAGCTGAAATAATGACTCCAGCTTTTAAGATCGGGCACATGAAAGAGAGGTTTCACATTTCATATGCATGTGTGTACTCCAAAGCAAAGTCAGAATATGGATCTGGTCAGTGAACAAAAGCTCGAAGTGTTCTGGGAATTCAGCAGATGCAGTTCCTTATAGCAATCTGTGCAACAGCCATGAAGGAGCAAAGAACAAAAACTGTCACATGGGGAAAAAACTTGATGATGTAATATAGGAGGAAGCCAAAATATTAAGCATATGCATTAAGAACACAGTAAAAACAAGGTGCAGAATCATCTATGATGAAATTCAGAAAATTTGTGGTTTGTAACAGGAAACAATGCAGGGGTGCAAACACTTAAATGCAGGAGGAGTTTGAAACAGTACAGAGCATCAAATTAAGCAATTACAGTCAGATATATATGCAATCTTCTGAACAAGCAGAAGTGAAAAACAGTGTTACAATGGGAGGATAGCTTTGAAGATTTTCATAGAATCCCAAGGGGGGGGAAAAGAAGATTAAGAAAAGGGAAGTTGTGTCCTGAAGAAATGAAATAAAAATATAGATTTTGAGGAGGTGGTTTTTATTCTGTTTCAGATATTTCATAATAATGGCTATAGACATTGTAGGGAAACATGAGAAAGAATGCTTCAGATTGTGTTATAGGAAATGTAAAATGCCAGCCCAGTTTGTGTCATGTGCAGTGTTTACATGCTTCTCTGAATTATGATGTGTTGAGGTGCTAGGCCTATATAATGAGCAATGACAGGCCTTTAAAGAGTTTCTGGCTGCATGGTAGCTTTGGAATCACAATACAGTGTTTTCATTAATATCATACTTGTGTCTATGTACCACATGTTTATGTACCTGCTTTGTAATAACCCCACCCCCAAAACAGTTTCTGAAAATAAATCATTTTTTTGAAGAAACTGATTTGCTTATTTGCCACTGAAGATGGTTATACATTTTAAGTAAAAAGAAGCAAACACAAATATTCAAGAGGATTACAAAACAGAAGAAACTGAGAAAATAAGGCTCCCAAGACTGTAATTACTACAAGGCATTACTGATAAATCTCTGACTATATCCATTTGGCATTTTTGCTGACATTTTATATACGTCTTAAGAAAAAAACCCCAAACCTCTAGTCATTGTTTATATACACTAAGGTAAAATTAACAAGGGGTTGTCAAAGATCTGAAGCTCTAAGTCTAACTAATTACACTAATTATATGTATTCATACACATTTTTAAAGACAATGGGCATAGGAATTTTATTTAAAATATATTAAGGTGACATGTTATTTAATGAGTATTTTGAATACTGAGTATACACTTGTGTTATGCTCTTGTAACAGCTGAATAAAGTCAGTGCTGTGATAGCTGAAAGTTTGGACTTCATGTGGAGTGAACTGAGTGAAAATGTTTGCAGACATACTAGTGAGAATCACTTCTATCTGGGAAGTCTTGTTTGCAACAGTAAAGTGGAGATAAGGGAGAAACCTAACTTCTTCAAATTTCACATAAAATAAATAAATTTATTTCCTACTGCTCAAGACCAAGGATATTTTGAGTGTAGCAGGCTGGAGAAAGCATGCTAATATTGGACTACCTTAGTCAGTGTAATCAACGAACAGAGTATAGTGGAGATGATCCAGAGAAAGAAGCAAAAAGAGTGAAAAGATGAGGAACTGTCCCTGAAATTTTGGGAAATGTCTCCTTTTGTGGTCTGACACTACACTGATGATTTGGAAGGACCATATATTTGTATACGAGCATAAAGAAATTTCAGATGTAGCAACCATCACCTTTCCCTGAGTTCTGGAATGAAGAAAAGATGTGAGAAGAAAAAAAAAAAGGTGGTTCACGCAACAGTTATACTTTCGCAAGTTGACGGCTACCTGTAAATACAATGTTAGCTGTGTAGTAATAAATTCTTGGGGGTTTTTTATTTTTTTTTCTTTCTTTTATCTTTTCTCCTGGCTTTAAAAACAAAGACGAAAAGGCCAGAAAGGTCAATATAGAGAGAGCTACAATAAGTTCTCTATATAAGAGGGTCATTCAAAGCATCTAAACTAGAAACTATAAAGGACTGGAAATACTACCAAATGAAGTTAAGCCACTGTGAAATAAAGGAGAAGGAAGCAAAGTCAGAGAATGACAGGAAGATTGCACCAGAGGTTAAGATAAATTGTAAGAAATGTTTCAAGTAAATAGAGAACAAAAGGTCAGCAAAGGAGATGACAGGAACTCTAACAGATAAGGATAATTTATTGGCATAAGGGTAGACAGTGCTGGGAAGAAACAGATGAATCCTTGTTGCAGTTTTCACTGAGAGGCCAGGGAGCAGAAACTGGCAGAGGTGATAGACGTGCTTCCACCTCTCTCCTGCTGGGAAAGAAGAAATGCAGACAGAAATCAGGATCCCTTCAGAACAGGTAACCAAATTACAGCTGCCACCTCCCTGGCCACTATCTCTCCAGCATTTGTATAAAGTTCTTCTTTGTAGCTCCTGCCATGTGATAGACTCTCACAATGTTTTTCTTATCTCTTTGTTGGCACAAGTCAGCTCTAGCACACACTAAAAATTTGCTACAGAAGCTCAAATTCCTTTAATTTGTAGCTGCAGTAGCTTTCTCCATCCACCTGTGTCTTACTTCTGTAGTACAGAGTAGTGACTACTTCCACAAATTACAATCTGTCTTCATAGTAGCTGTGGTCTGCTTTCAATTAATTTAGCGGACCACATTAAAAGGCACTGAAGAAAGATGCCACACAGAAAAAATGATACAAACTGACAAAGATTACAGGCTAGAAGAGGTCTATACTGTTGTTTAGAGGGAGGATTGAAGAATAACCCCTGAAGCCAATGGTGATGATATCAAATATATTTCAATACATGTATCAGGAATTGTTTATGAAGGATTTCAATTTAGAAAGATGTAAAGAAAATGTCTGCATTTCTTTGTTTTTTTAGTATCAGACAATCAGAATTTTGAATATTTACAAAACTCTTACGGCAACCTTGCCTAAGATAGAGAAAAGCCACTGAAAGAGGTGCAATGCAATTGCATTAAATGATATATTTTTCTCACTAAGGATTCTGGGGCATATTGTATTCTATTATCAAAAAAGATGGTAAACTAATGGTTTATAACATCAGGCAAATTAATTACCAGGTCAATAAAATTCTGAACTGAATCTCAACATGCTGCTATAAATAAGAGTTGTAGGCCTATTTCAAGACTAAAAATCAGACAGAAAACAGATTATTTTAAATAGAGCACATTCAGTATAATGAAAAGTCACTTGCAATTATTTAGTGTAAACATGAAATCACATTTTTCCCCCTGGGTTTTTAATGAGGGAAATTGTACTTTAATATTAGAGCTACATTAAAAAAAAAGTTAACAGAATCAGTACAGTATATATAATTTGCATTTAAAAAATATTTTTAATTTTTTTCTTTTAGTTTAATAATTCCTTAAACTGAAAAGCTATAAATTATCATACAAGTTAACACTAAGAATTTAGTTTTCAATAAATAATAAAAAGTAGCTCTAGTGAAAAGCATGGAGGATACATACATTATTCAACTATTTCAAAGCTATTGGCATACTTAATTTTTCACTGGATGTGTACACATTTCTTTTTGCTTTTTATTGTTTAGTTCCAACCCCACTTCTCTCAGCTATCCTTCCTTTTTTTTACTTATTTATTATGTCACAAATGTTTGCTATAACATCTAGGTTGCCTATTAGATCACAGAAGTATGACATTTGACTTCCAGGTAAATTTCATCTTCACTGTGAAGTAACTCTTGGGCTTTGTGCTGTCTTCTGAACTTTTCTGTTGTGTATTGTACAGGATTACTGAAAACCTGTTACAATAACACAGAAACTGACATGTCATACTGGTACAACTGACAAAAGCTGAGGTGTACTAAAAAAATATCTATCTCAACTTTATTTTAGATATTAAAAACTTTTTTTTTTTTAAACTAGGTGCAGGCTGATCAACATGGCACTATGTTTCAGTTATTTTTTTTTTTAATCTTATTTAGATACCTTCAGAAATAGTGAACCTTGCAGTTGTCTTTAGTGTAATTAAGAATTTTGGAAGTTTGTCTATAGCTTGGCATTTGCATAGTGTCATAAATGGAAAACAGTACATGTGTAAGTATCAGTGATCATGGATTTAGCCTTCCAAAGACAGTCCTTTGTGTCTTCAAAGTGATTATGTTGCTAGATTTAGGACACTGCAAAAGTTTGTTTATATGTTAACTTGAGTCAGTGCTCAGTGTTTTGGAGGGCAAAAAACCCACAGAGGGGTTGCTTTCAGAAGATAAAAAAAACCCAAACAAACCAACCACAACTACAAAAAGATTCAGGAAAAAAGGGCAACTCTTTGTAAATATTTTCCAATCTGTACTTAATACATTACTTGTGGGCATCATGGAAAAAGTAACTGCTGAACGTGACTTCATACTAAAAGTCTATCTGCCACAGGGTTGCTGGTTGTCTTCTGTGTTGCAGTTAATCTTACTGCTGTTATGCCATGGAGGATGACAGAACAGATTGCAGCCCACCAGAAGAAGGGTTTTAGAGGGTCCTATATTGAACGTCAGTCAAAACTATTCAAGTTGTCACAAAAACGCATACTTTAACCACAGACGTACCACCATCTCTCATCCCTTTGAGAAACATGGAATGATATTTTTTTTCCTCTTCTGCATTAGAACTGAGCTGAAAAGCCTGCTCTGTTTTAGGCACTCCATTGCAGGAAAGTTGTGGGCTAATAAGAAAGCCCAGTAGAGAGAAGCAGGATTAATCCAGTTTTTAACACAAAGGGAAAACATGCACTAGCGCTTTTCAGTCTTGAGAAAACTATGGCAGGTTGCAGAGTCACGGTGAGGGGTAGCAGAATAGTTGTTTTAAACATTGGGCTCAGAGTTAAGCCACAGAAGAGCTACAGCACCTGTAAACAACTCATACGGGAGCCAAGGTCTCAGTAACAACTTCTGGTACCCTGCATACTTGGAAATCGGTGGATATGGAAGACACAGGGGTTAAAGACAGGATGCTTACTGCTGAGGACCACAGAAGTGGGAGCAAGAGCTTCACTGGGGCAACCAGTGAACCACAGGCAAAATCTCTTATATTCTAACATCCTGCAAAGTTTGTAGAAACTTTTTACATGTTGAATGGAAATAAATGGTTCTCCAAATCCACCAGGGATAAGATACAAAACTGGGTTAAAATTGCCAAAAAGGTGTGTTATGACTCAACATAAACAAGTAGCATTAGTTATGTGTAGACTAGCAGATGTCCAACTAGACAGTAATAATGTTTTCTAAGGAAAAGAATGTACTGCTTGGAATTTCCTTCCAAGAATATTTTTTAAAAAGAATAATTCAGAGAAAATTCCGTAATACATATATTACTAATATAAAATTAGTAATAGCTGTTGCTTTGGGACAGGGAAGTAGATTTAATGGCTTATTTTGATTAGAGTAGGTGTTCTATTGTATATACCCTGGGAATCATTTTATTACTGCAAGGAAAGTGGGGAGAATTGATCCACCATTCTTTAAAAGTATTCTTCATTAAACATATCATTGTATGTTCAAGAAATAACAAGATTTTTATTAACTACTTAGACGTACTTTCTCTGTTTTGATTACTTTCATAGTGGTACAGTTTATAAAGTGGGTTAGGTAGTGTCATGCATAGCAAACCACCTATGGTAAGTATTTTTTTTAAAAATGTCCACATTCATTCCAGTTGTAAACACCATCAACTCTTGTTATTGAGTGGGATCAGTGAAGATGTAATATCAGTCTATAATGCAACAATCACCCAGAAAAATACTACCTGATTACTCATCCTACACATTTTAAAGCAGGGAGTTTATATATGTATGCTTACACAAGAATTATGACCCTTATTATTTAATAATGCTTTTTTGATAGTGTACTTACATGCACCTTCAGAGTCAAATTGTAACATATGGTTTGCATGTGATCTCATGGCCCATCCTTTCATTAGCATGCCTTGTTTGATAACACAGCCACCAGAGTTACATACATGAATCAACTCTGTGGTCAGACGTAACATTATTGTTGCAATTGTTCATTAGGGGCACACAGTCCATGTACTTCTGATGCAAATTACATGTAAACACTGCTGCACAAATTGCACATCTGCTTCTGTTAGTAGTCTACCCAAATTTTAACCACAGAAAATCTGTATTTGTGTTTAACTAAAAGCAAGAGACTTGGATGCTACAGAACTGTTTTGGCTAAACTAGCTCTCAGAAGGAGATCAGAAGGCGGCTGTGGTTAAAAGATTGGCTGTTTTCCAGTTTCTCCCATCCACTTACTGTGAGTAGGCACTCTGCCTCTGTCGGGATGTAGGTAATGACCTCCATGCACTTGGGTCCCTAAATCTCCCTTACAGTTGTACTTGTGCACATCAGAGAGCTGTCTGGCCTGAGTTCTGGGGTCATAAGTTAGGCCTCTTAATTAAAAAAAAAAAAAACAACAACAAACAAACACAAAGAGAGAAAAAAGAAAAAATATACTAATAATAAACCAAGATGAGTCAGAAGTCTAAGAGGTTGGAAAAGGAGACTATAGTAAATGAGGTTTCTGACTTGAATGTGGCAATTCAGGCATGAATTTTCTGCCGAGTTGTACACCTTGAAGGATCAGGTTTTGCACATCAGTTAGCCATTTTCCTGCTAGTATGCGATAATATTGTAACTCTTACTCTGTTCTTTCAGAGATTCAAAGATTACAAGCACTGTCCATATATGAGCAAATAAATGTTCAGCCATGCTAGCATTTATGAAAACAGTTACATTCACATTTCACAGATGGGTAAATTGGAAAAATTCAACCACTTCTTAGGATTATCCATTAAGTTAATGGCAGAATTGCAAAGTGAATCTGATTTTTTCAGTCTTTAGCCTTGCATAATGTTTTCTGGTAAAAGTTTTGGCATACTGAGTAAAAAATGTTGTCATCAAATGGATGGACAGAAATGTCCAAAGAACAGGTTGCTTATGTTACTATCACATAGGGGTAAATATTTATAGGAGATGCACAGCTTTAAACAGTTACAGCCTCACCTTTCTTGATTTTTTTGCTTTGCCCAATCATTTCTTCTCAAATGTGTTACTAGACCTAAAGGACCAATTAAAATATACAGAGTAAAAAGGTGAATTTACATGATGAAAACTCTTATTTTCTGTGTTGCTGTGCTCTGACAGATATTTATCCTGAGGGGGGAAAAAAAATTAAAATGCAAACTATTAAGAAAGTCTTTGCAGTTTGAGAAAATGCTGTTTCTTGGATAAATAATCTCAGGTGCCAATGTTCATAAATGGAGAAATCGAAGGGTAGAATTTTCACTTAACATTTCCAGGGATGGAGGGCTTACTGCTTCTGGATGTTCCTCTCCAGAAAATTAGAAGCTTCATCTATTAATGGGCCTCCTGCGTTACCCAAGCAAACTCCATGAGTTTTGATGAGGACTTCATTGCTGCTGTCACCATGCTGTAACAGCAGAACTTTTGAAAGTGTCCAAAAGCTGAGGGCAAACCGGGTTGATAGGATGACTCTGTGTGCACGGCTCGATCCTACAGGCAAAGCTGTCTGCAGTTATCAATGTACTCATTTTCACTCCTATTTACTGTATGTATGTAGGAGGCATTAGCTATTGGATTAGCTATTTCTGTATTACTGCCAGTAACAACTTACTTAAGTGGATACTTGACTTCTAGCATGCCAATAAACAGCAGGCATTGCAGGTGAAACAAAATACTCTGGCTGAAACAGGATTGCTCATACAGCAACCTTTCTTTACTTGACTGCAGTCTTTATGAAAGCTCTACCCCAAAGCTGTCAGGGTACTCATCCCACATACATGTTAAAAGGCAGCAAGTGGTGGTACATACACTGCCAGACGTGTCTGAAGCCTGCATTTGCAGCATGTGTACAGCACAAATTTAGCTGCACTACTGGAGACAGAGTTCCTACTCCACTATCAAAACAAGGAGAAAACTAACATCAATTTGGTTTTTCAGGAGTGACATAGAATCCACTTGATGGGAGACCTATTTTTGAAGTAGAACCACTATGCTCAATTACATTAGTACTTTCAAAATGAAATTCAGATATGAAGTTTGCAAATCTTAATTTTTCAATAAGAAAACACTGAAATTGGTGGATTGTCCATGGATTTCTGTTTCATGCTTTGTAAGTTTGTATTGTGTCATAAGACATTTATAAATCATGTTGATGCCAGGTATGTAGTCATGTTTGAAGGGTCATGGTTTAGCCTTCCTTTTAGGAAAAGCATTAATAAACTCTTCTACCTTCTTCCCTGTTTCCTGAAACACATAGCATCTTAGCTTTGAGATCGTTGGTTTTCATCAATTAGTATGGAAATCAGTCGACAGATTCAAAAGTTACTGGAGAGTAGGGAGGGTTTGCAGATGGACATGGCTACAAGCAGTGAAACAGAACAAGGTCTAAAAAAAAAGATTAGTCAGGATGAGTTTGGTACAATGCTCTGGGTGATGCTCGGTTTATGTTGAGAAAGGAATGTACTCTGGATAATTAGAAAAAGTTCCACTGAATGTACTCTGAAAAATTAGAAAAGATAAGGTGGGCACCTGAAGGAGATAAGAAGACCATCAAGTCAGGAAATCATTGAACAAAGAAAATTGAAAGGTCTACTCCACCTAGATCCCACCTATTGTGAATGGAATGAATAGGTGTCAAAATCAAATGAGTATGTATGTAAAGATGTTGTGTAACCTCTCATGGAAAACTGTATAAATTACCTAACTTTTCACTGAAAACTTTGGAGCTAGTTTGTCCGGTGTGAATCAGCTAGCTCCCCAACATTGCACAAAATAAATACCTTTGCTGCTTAAAGACAAAATTGTTCTCTGAGTGGTTACTCTGTGCCATTCTGGCATCAGCAGAATGACCACAAATATATAATTTCTATAGCTAGCTGGTCTGAAAGTTGCTTAAATTTCCGACAAACTAGAATTAGCCACTTCATATTTGTTGTAGAGACATGTATTTGGGAGAAATGTTGACTTTTTTTTCTTTACTACACACTCCTGCCGGGACATAACTACTATTGACAGCAATGTAGAAGTAAATCTAAGGATATGCTGAATTAGGTGTTAAATCAATACTAGACAGAACAATACAGAAGTTAGAAACAGGTATTTGCTGCAACACAGATCCTCAAAATTACATAGGATTTTAAGTCACTATGAAATTGACAGTAATTTTTGAAGATTGTGCATACCACTTGAATTAAGACCTCAATCCCTGTGGCTTTCTTCCCATTTATACATCTATTTAGTCATATATTCACTATGCTAAATTCAGGAAAGTTTGCTAGCAGTAACCACACATTTGAGTCTTTGCATACATAGATCTTATTCGCAAATTTATTTTTGCTAAAGTTACAATCAATGCTTTCTTTTGAAATGACCTTTTGTCAGACCTCATGGGTCACCATCATTCAGGCCTCTACCACAAAGTGATGGATGTAGCTGGTCAATCTCCATTACCTGGCAGCTCGTGGGCTCAGTATAATAAAAAAAGGATAGCTTTCTCAAGCTTTTCTGCAGGATTTGTGTCTCCTCTGTATCACACTTCCTGAAACAGCTGGTTGTTATTTTAAGATTGTTTACAGACTAGGAACACAGGAATAATCTATTTCTGCACCTGATCTCTTCATGCCACATTGGTTAATGTATTACTCAATATTTACTTTACCAAACTACACTTTTTTTGTGAACATAGTTAGTACACCATTGCTGCTTACACAGAACAGGATTTACTCAGGTCTACATTATATCTGGCAATGTAGCCTACCTTCAGATGCATATACCAATCAGATGTACAGTATGTGATAAAGTGAAAGGAGACTCTAAGTTAGACACCTTTGAGTATCACAAAGGAATCAAAAATCTAGGATGGGATGCTTAAACTCCTTCTGCAATGCCTGAAGAGAGTTGCATGCCTGAGAAGACATTTATGAGCTGCTGAGAGAGGACACTCCTAGAAACAAGGCAAAGGGGAAATGTTAAGCCTGAGGTGTTTCTGAAATTCCATCTTCTCTGGAAATGAGATAATGGAGGCAAGGCTGCAGATAGATTTTTCTCTTCCCTAGGGCTTGAAACCTGAAGGTATGTATCTAGACCTATTCATTTAGAGAATAAACTGAAGTTGCTTCTGTTCTTTAAAATGCAGTTATTGATGTTTACAGCTTTTAAACAGCAAATGGGAGATCTGGATTTAATATATCTTTGGATCTAGATTTAATATATACTTAGCCTTGTAAGTATTCCAAGCTGTATCTTCCAGCACTAAATGCTCTACAAGGCTTGGACTGTTGCCAGTGACATTAACGAAGTATTTTAACCAGGCAGCACAGAATAAGAAGTTTATTAGACTAAGAAAGAAGACTAGAAGAGGAGTGAAGGGAACCTAAATGTCAGGCTTTGTAATGTGTGATCTTGCCTACGTGCCAGTGGAATAGGGAGGGAGTCTTGGGGATCAGAGTCCAGGATTCCCCAGATACAGCTCAGGATTAAAGGGACATCAGCTTCACCTGACAGGATGGAAAGTGCCACTCCACTTAGCTCAACAACTAAAGAACTCTCCTGTAAGTAGTAGTTTTGATTTGAATGCCTAATTCAAAGAGAATACTGTGGCAAATCTGGCCATATAGAGAGGCAGACACTTAAAGAAAATCATATGAATTTAGGTAACTTTTGAATGTTAGATTTCACTCTTCTGGTCGTCTTGGTGCTTTTTTTGTACCTGGCCTTCATTCTGTTCAAGTATCTGGTTGTCAGGTATTTTAAAGTAGGGACCAAATATAACCTTATTTTGGGATCCCGCTGTTTGTCCTAATTTTCAAAATTAAAAACCTAATATTAACTAAAATCATTAGATCCTTGATCAAAATTATCAAACCAGATGTGATTGATTTCTATTCTGTATTTCACATCCTTGTTCTTAGCCATATCCATATGTAGGTGTTCCCAATTATGAACCAGGACATTCTACAATTTGAAGATTGTATCGTTGCTTCAGTTTCTCAATGGTGCTAGGGTATAGTTTAACTTTTCAGCTGATGGTTATACTAATATTTTTGTTATGCTGGAGTAGAATTTTCTTTTTTTCTTTCCTTCAGAACAGAAAAACTAAATAACATATTGAAGCCCTTCAATTAATTTGACAATTACTCTGATTCTTCTCCTCATCTCTGTTATTTTCAGCACATATTCAGTAAATTTATAAAATGGATTTGGGGAATCTGTATTTTTTTTAGCTGCTCATGCTTTTCAGGAATGATTTGGTAAGTGAACAACTTATATGAGTCTGCATGCTCTCTTTTGAAAAGCAGGGGAAAATCCTGAAATAGCTTGGACTACTAATTAGAGCAGGAAGAATTTGAAACTTAGAAGACTTTGTTTGCAAATTTGATTAGGTATCAAATGATGCAGAGGGGCACCATATTGACAACTAAGATCTCAGTATGACTTAGACAATGAAGTTGGTTAGATGATTATTGTATACTTTTTTTTATTCACAGGTGCATAAACAGCCTGCAGTCTGTCCCATTATATGGACATGTGAAGCCATTACTGTGAAGTAAATTTGGATATGGGGGGCATCGTCTGCTGCACAGGTCCTGTTTGCATGTGTGTAGATTTGCCATGTGACATGCGAAGTGTCTTAAGACCTTTTTTGCTAAAGTTTGTAAGGAAATCTTTAACCCAGATTGATGGTGGACTTTGCCACCCCAGAGATTGTGTAAGTGGTCTGTTTCAGTGGAATACAGGAAACTGGTTGCTAAGAGGCTGGAGACATATTCAGCTTGATAGTTGGAACAGTCCATTAGTGACATTTGAAAGAGCCAGTTTGATTGTCTCTCACCATCCTCACTTCTGTTCAGAATTTGCTACCACTCAGGGCGCTGTAAGAGAGGACTTACGTAAGACTTTTAAGATCAGACAGACCTGGGGTATTGAAATGTAGCATGCTGAGAGGAAATGATGAAATCTGTATATCTCATGCAGCATCAAACAGTACCTGATGTTCTGAAAGTGCAGCTGGATATATCTAATGTGATGTGACAGCAAATAAGGAGAAAGAGTGTTAGGAAAATCACCAAAACCACCTGAAATATATCTGCCTCTGGAAATACATGGAAGATCTCAGGTCATGCTTTCTGGAACCAGAAGTTAGAATAAAAAGATGATGCAGATCAACATTCCTAGAGAAATGTTGTGTATAACACTGAAGCACAGGAACAGTTAGCAGACTCTATTATACAAACTAACCACAGAGTAATAAACAGGAATGGAAGATTAAGCAGTGTGGCAAAATCTATTCCAGTATCCAGTGACAGGTGATACAGCTGAACGAGATGCTTTTTCTTTCCACAGAATTAGTGTATTTTACTACTCTTCAATGGAAGCCAAAATAGGTATCATCTTAAACAAAGCTATAGTACAATTAAATTAGAATAAAAGGGTTATTTTATCAACATGATGTTTTGTCATGAAAGGAAGCAGTCTTGAATCACAGGTGGCATGCTCCCAACTATATCGAACCAAAAGATCTTGACAGCAGAACAATGTTGTTTATGAAAACACAAAACCAAGGGAGGTGTGATTAATTATGCTTGTTCTTGGAGGATGTCAGAATTGATTAACAGATAAATGGCTGAATGATTCACCTCCTGCAGGTCAAAGTGATTGCACAGAGCTGAAATTAACATACTTAATACAGGGGCTGCCTCAGCAGAAGAAAGCATGGGAAGGTGATATAAACTACTAGCAATCCCTCTTGCCTGGCTCATGCCAGCCCTTGATTTCACAGGATATTGCAGTTCAAGGAGCATTATGCCACTCATTCTTCATGCAAAAAGATACAGATATTTTTCAAATTTCAAGAATAAATGTATTTTTGGTGACTTCTTTTACATCTTTGTTATTCTTTCTAACCTGAGTCTTTTTCAAAAAACTAAAAAGGAAATGTTGCTTAAGTTAAAAAAAAATGTGGAAAAAGCTATTGAAGTTAAAGAAGCAATAGGATATTTGGGAAGTTCAACTGCATATAGATGAGAATATATGGAGACTACTCATTCTAGTATATGGTAAATAGTATCTAATATATGCATAAGAAATAATGAATGTTTTGAATACTAAGAGTTTTGGAAAACCCTTAGATATATGGAAAGATACACAAATCCTACAGAAAGATCAAGCACTGTACCAATCTCCCCCCAAACCCCTATTTCAGGCAATTGCTTTAAATATTATTAGTACGTATCATAATTTGTAATTATGGAATCAGCCATGATATAAAAAGCATAACTTGAAAACCACTATAGTTATATCTGGTTATTTCTACTCACTTTTTTTCCATGTAAATTAATGTGAAAATTATTCTATTTTCCCTGATATTACCTGCCCTTCTCACAACACACTTCAACACTCCACCCTGTGCAAGATACCTTGCCTCCTGAGGAAGCTGTGAAAAATGCTTTTCGGTAAAATGCTGAGATACTTTTGGTGTTGAACACCTTAATAAAATGCAGGATGGCAGGTCGTAAGTCTATATTGAGTTCAGTGTTTAATATATAAAATATAAGGCCAGGTATTTTACCATGAAGATTTAGAGACACAACAAGCAGGTTCTCATTAAGGTTAGATTAGCCTGTTGCTATCCATGGAAAGCCTCTCAGAGCTGCAAGCCTGCTTTGGGCACCAGCTGTGACTGTGTTTGAATGTGGAACAGGAGAAAAGAGGGAATATATTCAATGTACAGGAAAAGAGAACTCTGATGTTTCCAAATTTTTAATTAGTTACCTTAGCAGATTAACAGTGCTTTTGGATTGCAAGCAGAAAGCATCCGCATACACACACACTCTACAAAACCTTGGCTGAAATCAAGAAAACTATGGCACTGCCATTAACCTGTGTGTGAAATTTAGGTGCTTTCATCTCTGAACAATTTACTAATGTGTTTTTGAAACAGGATAAAAATTAGGAGGCCAAAAAAACCCACCAAAAAAATCCAAAAACCAACCCCCCCAAAAAAAGAAAAGGAAATAAAACATTTATAAGACAATACTTTCAGATGAGTCAAAATGTTTAAAATTTACTCTCGATCGTAGACCAGAGGAAATCTTTATAGACTGTATTAACATCAATCTGAACTGTGGTGGTATAAGTTGCAATAAAAAGCCATGATGTGAGCTGTTCTGCCTGATTTTCTTTCCTCATCAGGATAGTGGGCTAATATTTGCAATGCATTGCTCAGCAGAAGTCCAGCACATTCATAGCTGTCCAACACAGAGGCAATAGAAATGTCAGGTGATAATTAAACATCAAGCCTATCATTTTCAGTTCTGTTAAAAGAAAAGATTGGTAGAGATTTCAGGTGAACAGAGAGCATTTAGGGACATCACAGTAAAGGCACAGTCAGCAGCTCAACCAGCTCAGTAAGAAGCTCAGAAGCAGTATTTCAAGAGGGGGTTTTTGTTTGTTTGGTTTTGGTTGTTTGTTTCACTTGGAGGAATTGCTTTTTTGTCTGTTTTTCCTATTTATTTGACACATATCTCTCTCCTCCCCCATTCTCACAGCTTTGCACATTTTCCTTTACAACTTACTTTTCCCCTTCAATGAACATTTATCAAGGCAACACTGAAATCCACAAAGTTTGCTGAAGGGACAAATCTCTACAGCTGCCTTCATCAGACTGGCAGCTCAGTGGAAACCTATACTGTAAATTAGAGGGTTTCTTCTCAGGTGCCAATCAAGCACTGTTTCTAAACACTAAAAATTAAATGAAAAAAACCCACCCCACAACCCAAACAGTCTTCAAGAAGTGAAAACAAAATACAATAAAAGTTATTTGCACATTATTTTGTTTTGCTGCGTATGCTGTTACTTCCAGTTGTTACTGAGGTTCTTTCCACTGCAGCAAGTGTTGCTGATTCACGAGCACTGATAGCCGTACAGCACAGGCAGTATTCAGAGCTGATTCTACCACCACATGCCTATTCACAAAAGAGTCTGATGAGTCCCTTTTTCATGACACCCTCCTACAGGACACAGAATCCACTACAGACTCTCAATCTAAGTAACCTGCAGCCATCACCTGGAAATAAAGCTTTCTTCTTAGTGTTAATAGCAAAAGTACACCAAAAAATGATTTTCATTTCCACTTTAGTAGCATTGTCAACCTTAGCGACTCTAATCTATCACTTAATATGAAGGCTGTAGTAAGGCTTACCCACCACTTCTATGGGAAGACAAGTTTTTCCTCATGCAAAAAATCTGGACGAAAGTTTTTCAGATTGACATTGGAGGGATGTTTTTTTTTCTGTGGCTAATATCACCTAATTCTGGGCCATATCCTTTTGTTTCTGACAACTGCAGTTGTTGAGTACATTTGAGTATTCACACATTCCTTTGCTTCTTAGACCTGGCAAAATTGCTACATGTCTACTTTTAAGCCTGTTTTGAACTCAGGTTTGTAAGATAAACAGGCTACAAAAGCCAGAAATCTTGTATAGTGACTTTGTAATATAGCTCAAAGTGTAGTAATTAAAAAGAAGACCCCACCTTTTTAATTTCATTTTATTTATCTGACTTATTTAAGCCAGCTTTGAATTAAACTTATATATATACATACACTTGTAATTATGCCCAAGAATATTAATTACTTTTGTCACATTTTCTTTCCAGTTATGATGTCTGCAATGAGGTAGTATTGAGTCCTACTCAGCACTGAGTTACTCATTCTCAAAATTCTTGCTTTTGCAGAAGGTGTTTCCAGAATAAGCAGTTCAGATCAGTAAGAAACACGGGAACCTAAATTTCAAATAATATATTTTCTTTACTAGTGAGATAACAGGGTGATAAACAGGTTTTTCTTTGGAAAGGCTTTATAATGAACATTTACAGTTACAATCATAAGTTACAGCTTCCATACAGAAACTCAAGCACAAAGATAACCACGGGAGGAATTTTTTTGGGGTGTTTTTTTGGTTGGTTTTTTGTTTGGTTGGGTTTTTTTTCCTTGCTGTTTTGTTAATGCTGCTTCCTGGAAATTGCTTTTTAGGATGAAAAATTGCATTATTTGGTAAGATAATCGTAGGCTCTATAAATAAAGATTCTCTGCAGAGTACAGACTTGTTGACTGCAGTTATACCTTGTTTAGTTTTTAAGTTAATGTCGGGAAAGTACAGTGCTTGCTTGAGAAATTATCTTAAACATAGGTTCTTCACTTTGTCAGTCTCCTGCAGTGAACGCTACAGAACAACAGCGGGTTGCAGAATGCAGACAAATGCAGAAATCAAATGCACTTTGTACTATTCTGCCCTAGTCCTATTAAGAGCAAACAGCAGAGCAGAACAGTGTAGGTGGCATTATTCCAGATGCTTTTGTTCCCTGCTGGAAGACCGCAACTTTACAATGTATTTCCTATAAATTTAATAAAAGAAATATTTTTTCTGTCCAGAAATAAAATAGTTTTAGTGTTGCAAACCAATATTTTAGCTTTCTTAGTAATACCACAGTTTTCCAGAATATGCATGGAAGGAAAATATAGTTTTGCTTTTTAGAATTGTTAATGAACTTAGTCATTCCATCAAGTCAACAGGGATCCTCTGAGTCCGAGTACTATGCTCGGCTCAGTGCTGAGACTAAAGAGCATTGTGCACAAACACCTTTACACCATGAGCTGGTTAGCTAAAACATTGCTAATGATAGGCTTTCTCTGTAGATCCAAAAGGTGGTGAGTAACTGCAGGGTTAAAACTGTTCTTATCTCTGTGGGTCTGTGTTTCTGCAGCGAAACTACACCATAATGCTATTGCAACATGTTGTTAAAAGAGGTAAGTTCAAAGTTAAATATAGCCAGATTTATAAGTGCATTGCAGTTTTGAAACACCTGCATCAGGTGCTAACAGAGAGAGACTGGGAGCCAGCAGGACTAAGAGGACAAAGGTTTGGAAGACAATCAGGGACGTGAAGCCTGCTGGAAGTTCCAGCTTCAAAAATACTACCCTTAGATCCATGCATACCTGAGGGCTTTTCACTATTACATTGAACCTGAGGAGCATATGTAACTGTACTGGAATAGTGACTTTTGCCTCCTCCGAGCTCCAGAGGCAGAAGCTGGCAGTCAATAGGGTGAAAGACTGTCTGCTTTGAGGGTCCAGCTGGAAGGGGAAAAGACACAGTGGTCTTGCACTTACTCCTGGGGTGTTCCGATGGTGTCCTGTGCACAATGAACAAAGACAGGCAGTTCAGTGTGATGCTAAGAAAGGGCTCAAAACTGCTGAAACCATTTTGATCTGGAAGAAGCTTGCCACATGTCTGCTGCATCTTGTGTCTGACTTTCAGACGATAGCGCTGTGCATTAAGTCTTTATGTAGCTGGAGCCAGTCTGTCATTTGGAAATTGGCTTGTAATTTAAGGCTTACAGGGCACAGAGGCATCATGCAAGATACAGGCTGAGCAGAGGGAGTGAGCACAATGCACCCCCTGGCATAATGCAATTACCAAAATTTCAGTAACATTTGAAATAGTGGGTTTAGGCACCATCTTGTCACATTTAAGGTCTTCAGTCACAAGTATGTGTACACAAAGAAGCAAGAAAAGCCATTGGATAAGTTTCATTAAATTAAAAACAAACAAAAAAGGAGTAAAGAAAGTTGGAAACACTTTCATCAGGGTTTTATTATATCATCCCTGGAGATGAGCAATAATTAGGAGCAAAAGAAAACAAGCAGATTAGTGTGACGGCATACTGGAAAGGAGGGAGGCAATTCAGTCAGATCACTGACTCAACACTTAGCAGCTCAAGTCCTTTATCAGTTTAAATCAGTGTGTAAACTTCTGCTGTATTGGGCATCAGGAAGAAATTTCATACAATTTCTTTAGTAGCAAGAAAAAGCTGGACCATTACTGGCTGTTAGCAGTAACTCACACAGAAACCGCAAGGCAAATTTCATCAGTGATGGTGTCAAGAATGTGATGCTAGCACAATAATAGCAGAATAATTCAAAAGCTATGCAGTTTTGACTCTCTAGTCTGACTCACCCTTGGAAAAGCTGTTTAAACCTGATCACCATGTTACAGAACTCTCCTATTGATGCAACGGTTATTTGTGCTTGATTTCTAAATGTCTTTAGCAAACTGACAGCTAGGGCGAATACAGAGGCTGGCTATAAGATTTGAAAATGCATCCTTCGTTGCATACATCACCTTTACAGAGGAAAATATGGCTCATTCCATTCTAATTCTTCCAGAGGAAAGGCCATGTCACTACAGTTCTTAGCCAAAAAGCTTTTCCAGGAATGATTTAGCTGCATTTGTATCAGGCAGTGAATCCTGTCTGGAAATCTACAGTCCCCCCTGCTTATGAAAGTCTGTGAGAATTGACAAGGAGTTTCAGTTAGATGCATATTGCTACTGTTGGAAAGATTGAGGCTTGCCTTGGAAGAAAAGACACTGCTTCCTACAGACGTGAAAGTATGCTGAATTAAATTTTCTCACATTAGAGAAGTTGAGAAATAACAACACTAAAGCTTTCATAATCTGACTGCTGCCCATAGCATGTGGTATTATCACACAACCCTTGATAAGCATTCTCATGCCATTTATAAAACTGTGATAACATCAGATAACACTGTACACAGATGTATTGATCCATAAGTATTTAACTAGCATGTCTTTACCTAAACACTGCTCAAAAATATGAAAACTTTACTGATAAAATACCTACAAAACAGTGAGGTCTGCCAGTCTCCAGATTTTATTGTGGGTATCAGAATGTTTATTGCTTCTTTTAAATACCTAGTATTACAAGACCTGTGAGCAGAAGGGTAACTTCCTTCCCCTTTAAATTAAATAATAGCAAGTAGTTTGATTCATTTGCAAGCAATTCTATCAGCTAGTTGAAGAAAATGAATCATCACCAAAGTCTACACTACAGAAATGCAGAAAGCAAGGAATTACTTGCAAAAAAATTTTTTCTTTTGCATTGGCCAAAGTGAATCTTTCAAGTGAGAAGCTGATTGGACTACTGAAAGTTTTCAGTGGCAATAATGCACTACTTTATTTCCCTTTTATACAAGTACACCCTGCGTAAGCCTCCTATGGACATCTCTATATTGCATGATAGGACTTGGTACAGGTCTCTGGGTTAAATAAAACCTGCTGGTAAGCTCAAATGTGCCAAATTTTGGACCAAATTAAGAAACAGCAGAGCTTGTGGTGAATGTTGAGAATGGGACTTCAAGGTCAAACAGTCTCACAAAAATGGACTTTACAGCTTTCTGAGCCCAAAAGGGGAACCAGCTCAGACATTGTTGCGCCATGTACTCCAGAGCTTCCTATTCTGGGGTCAAGGGCTGTGCAGCCCTACCACAGGATAAAGTTATGTTTGTAAAGTATTTTGGAACAGGATTGTGAGTAATATCACAGAAATATTAAAAACGTTTTCTTAAAATTTCTGTCTGCTTTTCGATCTGTCTTATGCTTTTGTACACTGGAATTCACTTGTTGGGGAATCATAACTAATTATTTTGGGGAGCCGAAACTCCTGTTATCGATGTTTTTCCTCTTCCCTGCCAGCCTCAGCGAGTGTGATGCCCAGGGTCTTGTTTGAAGCATCAAAGCAATGGGCCCCAGGTAAAGAAAGAGCTTAACCTAGATGGAATGGAAGAATCTTCCACTGGTCCATCATATCTGGCCATCTCAAGCAAAGTGTGATGCTTTTTGGTCTGACAATGGCATTACCACTTCAACAGCAATTTATGACCTAGTTCTAATAAAAAAGTACACCTGTGAGTCAGTTCACTGTCTCAATAAGGACAGTCATGTTTGTACAGTAACTCTGTTTGCACAAATAACTCTATTGTAAGGGACTCCAGGGTTTGGGCCACTATTTTCCCTGTTAGTTTGCATACCTTGCTCTCTTTTTGAAGGCGTAGGTATATGTATTCCTATATCTAAAGCTCCTAAAGCACAAACAAGATTGACCTAGGTCCAATACTCTTTAACTGACACTTCATAACTAACTAAATAAATAAATGTGTAACATTGTTCAGCTGTTGATTAATTATGATAGCAAGAAACAAACTGCCAAATTTGTATGCCATTAACAAAACATCTAGTTTGTATGAAGGAACCAATTAAGCAATATCAATGACTGCACAACTAAATACTATTGAGCATGTTCCACACTGCTTCTCCTTTACATATTAGAAGATTAATGGTCTTTGGTAGTTTTATCCCCAATGCTTGGCTAGTTTATGCACAAAACAGGAGTTTACACTGATTCAAAACAGTATTAGTTTAAAATATTACAGATTCCATGTATAGAAAGATTCATTTTTGTTTCAAATTGCCTTATTTGAATTTGATTCCTAGGGAACTTCAGCTAAACTAAAAGTCCAATTTAAAATGATGAGTTTTCAAGCTTCACTGATTTAGTGAAATTGTTCAAAATCATATGTCAAATTGATCACTACTATTCTTTTCCATAAACAAACACTCAAGCTAGATTTTCATGTGCCCTACATCTAGCTTGGATAAATTAGCTTGGTACTTGAAGCACTGGCATTCAGTGCTGCCAGTAATTTACAAGTGAATGTTCACTTTGTGTGGATGTAAATGCCCACTTAAAGTGCAGATCCAGCCTTTTCACCATCTGTGATCAGATTCACAAGTCAGGGCCTGGCCTTGCTTACACCATAGGGAGTTCCACTAAAATTGGTAGACAGGGGTTCTAAAGCACAATAAAAGCGGTCACAAAAATTAAAGGCAGAGCTACTCTGTCAATTATAGTGAAAGATGGCTGTATATGAGCTAGTTTAAGAAGCAGTCATTTAGGTATCACAAAGTAGGCTAATTTGTCCTCCTTCTTGATTTCTATGTAAAACCACTTTATCATGTCTTTTGGAAACCATTGCTGGATCAAATCCTGTATAAATTCATTGAATGGTTTGTGTGCATTACAAGTGTTTGTTCAGTTCAATTTGTATCACAAATAGAAAACAATATTTTCACATATTTACAGAAGCAATTAGGTTGTAAGGGACCTCTTGAGATCATCTGGTCCAACTCCCATGCTCAAGCATGATCAGATAAAGCCAACAGTCCAGGAGCTTGTCCAGTCAGGTTTTGAGTACCTCCAAGGCTGGTAACTCCACAACCTATCCAGACAGCCTATTTTGGTGTTTGACCCTCCTCACAGTAAAAAATATTTTTTCTTGTTTCAGATGGAATTTCTTGTGTTCATTTTCTCTTGTCCTGTCAGTGAGCACCATTGAGAAGAGCCTGGCTCCCTCACAGCAGGCATTTACACATCTTGAGAAGATCTCCTCTGAGCCTCCTCTTCTCCAGGCTGAAAAGTCCCACCTTCCCAGTTTAAATACTTCCTATCCTGGTCCTCCTCCACCAAAGATAAGTTTTGTTCCAGAACTTCCCACTGGCCTCAGGGGCCTGGGATCCCTAAAGACCAGTTTTAATGGTGGAGAATTCTTTTAACTAGGAGTGAATTTTCCTCTCATATCTAGGTTGATCAAGGCAGAAGTATGTGTGGGATCCTCCCTCTATCATCTCCAGGAATCACTTACATGGTTCAGGAACAGGTTCAGTCTACTGTGGTTTAACAGGGCCTTACTACAGGCTTAGTTCATTAAAGAATAGTAAAGAGGCAGACTCCTACTGGAGCTGCAACTGTGTGGTATGGACTACACTGGAACCAGTTTATTTGCCTTTTCAGATTTCATGCAAAGAGCTGATAGCAGTGTCCAGAAAAGCCTGGGCACTGGATCTGAACTCGATGATAGCTAGATGTACAAACAAATAAGTAAAGGAGTGATGACCAATGCAACATGAATTACTAGTGGACAGCTTCCAAATGAAGCAAGAAAAATATGGGCTAACGAAGTCATGCTCCCTGTGTCTTATCTCTACCTGCATGCCCAACACAATGGCTTTCATTAGTCATTCAGGTAACCTGTCTGGAAAGCACAATGGAAAAGTGGGTAGTTTTTTTGTCTCTGCTGGAAGCAATTAGGTAGGAAAATGGATCAGAGGAAACTCTACTGGGAATGTGGTATTTTGTGATCTCTATGGAAAAAAATGAACAATGACATACTTTGTATTAAAAGCTTTTTGGGTATAGAACTGCTGAAGATACATGAGACACTGCACTTTGTGTCCCAGAATATCCGAGACTATGATTCCTTTTACAGTATGTGTTCCAGCCCGTTAAAATCTGTAATCACCATCTTGAGAAGGGGCTCCAGTAATTTTGCTAACGTAAATGCCGAGTGCTAGATTGAGGCTGACAGTGAGTTCCCAGATCGGGGGAACCTGAGCAAGAGCTGAGAACCCCACCAGGAGCTGGCAGCTCTTGTGAGCAAGGCTGGCATGGCTTGAGTCTTGCTAAGAAGAACCACAGGAGATTTAAACAGCCCTGAGGAGTGCAAACAACCAGGATTGCTGCCAACAGGGCATGGTGTGGTGTGGCAGTTTGCATAGGGAGGACATGTAAAGAGGGTCGTACACCCCACTTGTAGGTTTATGACCCAGGCGAACACTCTAGGTCTCTGCCAGGATGGTGGGCACTCACCTCAGAGTTAAAGCCAGTGCAGTCACAAAGAAAGCTCCCATAACATCTGGTGCTTCAGCCCAGATGGAAATAGTAAGGAAGGAGGCATCAGTACAGGTGGTAGGCTGCCACGAGTGACCTCGTCTTCTGGAAAAAGAGTATGTATTTGCCTTAGGTGTGTGGGGGCTGATTATGTGTTTTGACAGGTGGATGAGTTGCAGGAAACAGTTAAAAGGCTACACAGTATTAGAGGGTTCCAGGTGGAGATAGATAGGTGGTTTCAGGACCTGAAATGGACAACACAGAGAATGAGGCACTTTGGACCCTACTGACCTGTTGTTGGAGCTTAATAGTTTGGAGAGTGCTGCAAGGCCTTTTACGATCTCATACCAGCACGCTCTTCATACAGTCCCTCTGCTGCCTTCTTGTCTGGCCTCATCCAGGGCCCACTCTCTCTTCTCTTGCTTCTTCCTCTCCTCTCTTCTTCCTCAGCTGCTCTCTCTTCATTGACTCTCAACATCGGCCAACCCGCTGCCCCTGAAGCCAGCCCACAGCTGTATATTATCAATGCTAATTAACCCACCTTCATTCCACTATGCTTCCCCTCCCTTTTTTCCCTTAACATTAACATTTCATACCTTATGTTTTTAACAATCATCACAACCTTTTTACAAATAAATTTTGCATACAGCCCTCTATAATTCCTCTAGAGTTCCCCCTTTTTTTTCTTTTTAACATTTCATACTTTGTTTTTACCAACCATCATATCCTTTTTACAAATAAACTTTTCATACAATCCAGACAACTCGTGCCTGAGCTCATACTCATATTCCTTCTTCACTTTTATCTTGGGCTTTTCATCTTCTGCAAGTTGGTTCCCTTTCTCCTTATCTGCTTTCTTAGCATCTGGAATTTTGATTTCTTCAGAGGGGGGTTGTGATGAACTTATAGTGCCTTGTCCTTTCACCTCTTGGATCACTCTAGTATGAGCTTTCAGCAGCAGCAGGTCTAGATTACAACACTAACACGTAATTCTGTGTCCTGAAAAACTTCTTAACGTCCTTGTGGTCACCCATTTCTTCTTCAACTTGAGACACCTTCAATGAGCACATAAATGCTGGCAAGAATACCACCAGGCCAAGCAGCAGTAGCAACGGCAGGAGCCGCTCGCAGCACCACACTGCTCCCACACCTTTCCCCGGCACAACCATGACCGCTGTCTAGCTGAACCTGCTCTGCACCTGCCACCACTGTGGGCTACTGCCATGCTTGACCATTTACTCTGCCGCTATTGCCCATTACCCTCAGTCTCTTAACACCACGGCTGTCAGGCTTCCTTCTCTTTACTCCCAACAGCTCACCTTTACCCATGTCTGATCTGGATCCCCAGGCTCTTCCCACCTATCTCAACGTGATCTGGATTGCAGGCTACCCCCACCTGTCTCTACTACATGGGGTCACTGCCATTACTGTTTCAAACATCCACCAGCACAGCCATCACCACTGTCACCGCTCACTACACTCAGTCTCATAATCTGAAGGCCTCACATGGGGCACCAACTATCACAGCACTCTCCAAACTATCAAGCTGCAACAAGGCCTTTTACCATCTCATCCAGCACACTCCTCATACAGTCCCTCTGCTGCCTTCTCCTCACCTCATCCAGGACACACTCTCTCTTCTTTTACTTCTTCCTCTCCTCTATTCTTCCTCGGCTGCTTTCTCTTCATTGACTCTCAACCACTTCACTTAACCAGCCACACCTGCACCTTACCTACATCAGCCAACCCGCTGCCCCTGAAGCCAACCCACAGCTGTGTATCATCAATGCTAACTAACCCAGCTTCATTCCACTACACTGACCCACAAAAGTAGGACACTGCTTCAGTCTCTACCCTTCTGCATCGCAATGAGGAGCAGATATGAAGCTTTAGCAGCTACAGACACTCATGAACAAGGTTTGCATGGAGGTACTTCCCCAGCAGCACGCCTTGGTTACTGCAAAAAGAAACATCAGGTACTTGTGGTGGGTAACTCTGTTAGGGGGCACTGAGGCATCCACCTGCCAGCCTGACAGGGGGTCACAAGAAGCATGCTACCTTCCAGGAGCTAAAATCTGAGATATTGCTGAGAGGGTGCCACAACTTGTCAAGAGCAGAGACTACTATCCTCTGGTAGTCTTTCATGTGAGCTCAAATGACACTGCAAGCCAGAACCTGGGTAGAATCAAGGAAGACTATAAAGCCCTGGGGGTGCAGCTGAAAAATGTTGGTGCCCCAGTTATTTTCTCATCCATTTTACCAGTAAGAGGAAAGGGTGCATCCAGTAATAGGCTTATAGTACACATCAACTTCTGGCTTTGCAGCTAATGCTGTTGTGAGTGTTTTGGCTTCAGCAAAAATGGGATATTCAAGGATGTGTGTCGCTATGGTGAACTCCCTTACATCCTTCCTGGGAAACCATGTGCTCAATTACCTCTCTGAAATGTCTATACATAAACACATGTAGTATGGGTAATAAACAGGAAGAATCAGAGATCTGTGTATGGTCACAAGACTGCAATCTCATTGCAATTACAGAGACTTGATGGGATATCCCACATGACTGGGAGTTCTGGTGGGCAGCAAGTTGCCTGCGAGCCAGCAGTGTGCCCTGGTGGCCAAGAAGGCCAAGGGGATCCTGGGGTGCATCAGGGGGAGCATGGCCAGCAGGTCGAGGGAGGTGATCCTCCCCCTCTCCTCTGCCCTGGTGAGGCCCCACCTGGAGTGCTGTGTCCAGTTCTGGGAAAGATGGGGAACTACTGGAGAGGGTCCAGCACAGGGCTACAAAGATGATGAGGGAACTGGAGCATTTCCCTAATGAGGAAAGGCTGAGGGAGCTGGGCCTGTTTAGCCTGGAGAAGAGAAGACAGAGAGGGGATATTATCAAGGTCTACAAATAACTTAAGGGTGAGTGTCAAGAGGACAGGGCCAGACACTTTTCAGTGGTGCCCAGTGACAGGATAAGGGGCAACAGGCACAAACTGCAATGCAAGAAGTTCCACCTGAATACGAGGAAGAACTTCTTTACCTTGAGGGTGACAGAGCCCTGGAACAGGCTGCCCAGAAAGGTTGTGCAGTCTCCTTCTGTGAAGACATTCAGAACCCATGTGGGTGGGATCCTGTCCAACCTGCTCTAGAAGAACCTGCTTTAGCACAGGGAGCTGGACCAGATGATCTCCAGAGGTCACTTCCAACCCTAACCGTTCTGTGATGCTGTAAGATCCTTCCTGAGGTGTTGACTGGGGGTGCTCATTGAAGCAGTAGTCTGAAGATGGCACAAGAAGGCTTTCTTGTGTAGAAAGGTAGAACTCTTTCTACCACCACTGTTTTATGAAGACAAAAAATAATCAGGGAATTGGTACCGCTTTTACATAGACAAAATACTGAAATAAATATAGACCTTTGCTAGGTAAAGCCTTATTACTTAATAGTAAGAATAATTTAATTTATACATAGCTGTGGGATAAGTTTTCAGGTTTTTGACAGTAATAATATAATTTATTATTTGTTTTGCATTATTTCTGTTAGGAAAAAAATGTATGTGCTTAATTTTTCAGAAATTTTCTGTCAGCCATTCATAAAAATGAAATCTGTCCTTGCACCTCTCCTCCTGCATTTATTCTTTTTACTTGTGGTCTTTATAGAAAAATTTTTAAAGTGGACTACAGGCATAGGTTTACCAAGCAGAAAGAGAGAAGCTAGCAAAATGGGTGTCTCCCCACTGACACAGTGCATGATGTCCTCTCTCCTCATATCTCCAAAACATCACCCTCGAGATGGTGCTTAATAAAGAAGTATTAAAGGAGCTTTGTTACAGTTTTTCTGAAACACTTCAAATTTTAACTTACAATTCTTTATTTGTTCTAATGCTTCTATTGTTGAAATACTGTTGAAACTCCCAGAAAAGGAAGGATATTTTTCCTGTTCAGGAAGAATATATTCTGTGAATAATGTGGCTGACTAAAGATTTTTTTATTGTCCTTTTCATTACCAAAAAGATATGGAGAATATGAGAATGTGGAGGAGATGAAATATATTCTATGCATTATTCTATATTGTATATTTTAAAGTGAGGCTCTATATGCCTCTCTTTTAATTGATCAGAAGGGTTTATATTTGTCTTGCCGTGAGACAAGATGAGGAATCTTACAAAAGCACTTCAGCGCTCAGTGTCAATGGGTTGACTACATAATTAAAGAGAAAAATTTTCTATGGAAAGTGAAGTTTCTGCTAGATGTTTGCTTTTAAAAAAGAATCCTCAGAAGCAGCTGTCGAAGAAACTTTTAAGCATAAGATTGTCTAGCAATATCTTGGAGGGAATTGAAATGAAGAACCATCACTTCATGGATTAAAAGTATGGTGGCCTATTACTTTGTTATGTGACTGAGAAAAACTTTCCATGAGTGACATGATTAAGGAATACCCCTATAAATAGTGCCAGAACTTCCCATCAAATGGTTAAATCTTTTTTTTTTTTTTAAAAAAAAACCAAACAAACAGATTTAAGTGTATTTGATGGTGCCAGGAAATTTAACTGTTCTGCTATGACTTCTGCAATTTGCCACAGAGCTGTAGAAAAATATCTGTACAACCTCTATGACATAAGTTTATATTTGAAAATTCTTCTCTGCTGATAAATTTTAACTTCTGAGGATATTTAGGATGTGACTGTAGGAAACTGTAACCCACATTTGTCCCAAGGGTTTGCAGACCTGGGTGAGTTTGTCATGTTACCTTACAACAGCTTTTTTGTATTGTATCATTGTTGAATGGTAGACTCGGAGGCTCTGCTGTTGCATCCGTTAGCCAATAATGAAAAATTTCACTTAATAGTGGTCTCTACCCAGTTTGAGCTCATTTAACTTGAGCATAGTCAAGTGGCTTTTGTGCAAATGTATTAGTATCCCGCTGATGCATATAAAAGGATTGAGAATTATACTTTCAGTTGATTTCTTCCTTGACAAGCATTTTTAAATTACCACTTGGCCTGTTTTCAATCAGCTTTGAATTTCTGTCAGGCTGAGATACATTCTGTGTTTAATGAAGCAAATTGTTGATTAAGGCCTTTGCTATCATTAAAATTATTTGGCCCTTATTTTTAATTCTTTCTACCTCTGTTATTAGACAGTTATGCTGATTTGGAATGATGAGGCCAACAGTGATATTGGCTGCATTCTTACCCTTTATTGCACTGTTTACACAGCCTTTATTACACTAAAACAATACACTCTTTATTACACTAGTGCAAATATTTCTTTTAGGGCATGACAAAGTGATCCATACATTCCCTTCATTGTCTTACTGTCAATCCTTGCAAAAAACCAACCAAACAAAAAAAACCCCAACAAAACAAAACAAAAAGGTAGGAAGAAGGGAAAGTATTTTGTTGCAATCAGTGTCCACAAAATTATATTTCGTCATTTGTCATTCTTATACAAAAGATAAGGCGGTTGCAGTTTGATCCACTCTATCTAAATCAAGTGCAGGCTAGCTGCTTATTTATGAATGCATTGTCATTCTTGCTTTTGGTAAAGGTTATTTCTACCTATTCTACCTTTTTGCCTTTGCCTATCATTTAGATTGAGACCTTAAATGTAATTGGATATCACCCTAAATTTAAATGGAAGTGACTTTCTGGTGTCCAGTCCAGTTCCTACTGCAGGAAAAAGTAATGTACCATTCATGTTCTAAATTTATCAAAAAACGTCTTGACATTAAAAGATTGAAAATTGAAAAAACCCCACCCCCAAGCCCCCAGTCTACTGCTACTTTTGCTATTATGCTTGCCATTGATGTTTACTAACTTCTTTCAGTAGTTTTCAGTATTTGCTGGGTATATGGCCAAGTTACACTCTTTCACTTTTTAGTTCATATTCTTCCTTATTAAAGAGTTCTTTTCTCACTGCAGTGATTATCTCCTGTGTTATGCACAGACAGTAGTAGTGTTCTACACTCCCTTTGACTAGGATAAGGAGATGTTATTTGCTCTTTGTGAGATAGTGTCTCCATACCTTTGCTCTGCTTTCTCTGTGTTTGTTCTAGTATGTTCTCATATCTCCTGAGTACAGGTGATAGGGATTGTACTCACCATTCCACACGACCTTTAGTACCATGACTTTAATAGTTCTCCATCTCCACAGGACATAACAACTGGTACATTCTGGACTTAGTGTTTATCATTATGCCATGCTGTCGAATCATACCTATTCCATGAATAGCTAATGCCACAGAATATAATTTTTTTCTCATTTCCAACTGATAAATTCCATTTCACTGCAGAAATTCTCAGTATTAAGTGCATGATCTTGCACCTTATTCTCCTAAACAACATTTTTAGAACATAGGGCCTTAAAGACAGACAATGTTTTCCTTACTTTGAATCTTCTGATCTTCTGTAATATGGAGACTATCACTCAGCTTTCCCTCATTGCCAGATACCATCAGACTTCCACTCCTTGTGCCAGGACCATTTAGCAGAATTTGTAAGTGGCCTCAAGCTCTACTCAGGAGCTCTGCTGATAAACTCTTTATATTTGTATATTTTGTATATTTACTGTATATTTACAATATATTGTAATATTGTATATTTAAAGCTTGTATATTGTATATTAATCTATTGTATATTTAAAGATTGTATATTTAAAGCTACCCATTTTTGTTTCCCCCCTAAGTCAGTCTCTTCTCTGACAGGATTTTATTAATCCCTGCCCTCTTCAGCTGCACTAATAAAATTTCTTACATGACATACCATCAAGTGATTTATAGTAATTCAGAGAGATTAGATCAATTGCTTCTCATTTGTCTAAAAATGTATATAGCTCTTCATGTGAACAATAAATAAAAGTATGTGAACAATAAATAAAAGTTAAGATTTATTTAGACAAATATCTCAATAATAACAAAGAATTGCATATTTATGAAACCCCCTCAACCAGAATACACAACTGTTCATTTCTTTTTAAGTCTTTGATAAAAAAAAAATAATGCAACAAAACATTCTTCTGCCAGAATCCTTCATTCTTTAATTTGTTGAATACATTGGAGTAGAGCTGAAAGGGGGTGGCGGGTGGCGGGTATCATTCCCTTTTGTGGCTTATTTTGATGTTTGGAAAACTGTTCTCAGTCTGACTTGGATCAAAATCCAGGAATATTTGCATTTGCTAGGAAATAGTATGAAGTTTTGGCACTAGGAACATCCACCTGTCTGTCTGTCCTGTGGCCCATGGAAGACCTGGAGCTTGTGGTCATGGTACCCAGCAGGTGCTTTATTGAGGAACTCAGAGATGAGCTGGCAGGACACCAAGAAAAGTTTCAAAGCTCGTCTGGTGGCAGATTTCCAGTGGAATTTTATCACAATTGGACTATTTTAGTGAAAAAATTTGCATTCTGAGGAAGTAAAAATTTCAAAAAGAAAAGATTTTCTCTGAATTTTCTGACCAGCTTTAATATTAATTATTCTTGCTATGGGAGTAGGCAGATAATCTCTATGCAGGACACAGAGTGCTAAGTATTTATTGTTTTGAGATTTCTGATATGTCCTGTTAGGACCTTGAGGGCAATAAGGACCTTCCTGTTCCCATAGCTGGCAACGAACTAGGATGTTCATTTAACCCCATGTAAATGTCTGGAAAAAAGTCTACTTGCAAATTTGAGAAGAGCTATGAAATCTAATATTCAGTGTTTAGAAAAACATCATGCTATGGATTTGATCCAGCTAAAAAAAGTACACTAGGTAGCTTTTTTAAAAAAAATATATGTATGTATTTTTTTTATTCAGTTCACATCAGTTTCCCAGTTCAATTTAATGTGAGGCCAAATTTACAAACTGGAACAATGGGATGAGAAGGAAGACAGAAATTCCGCAGTGTTGGAAAACAGACAAGGATATAATGAGACAGACTGTATTTAAGCTGGTATTGCCTGCAGAAAAGACATAAACTGATGAGTAACTAAGTAGGTTAAGTGTAGCTTTCTTCTTTTTCTTATGTTTACAAACCTTTCTAAATGTGTTACCTGTTTCTATTTGCCTTTCAGCTGGTGGTGACTCAAGGGTATATCTCTAACACAGAATGTAATCTGCTCCCAGGTTTGTGGTAGTTCCTTCAGTTGGAGCTTTAGAATATTTATAGCCAGCTTAGACCTTCAACATATTTCTCCATGTTATCCCAAAAGTTGCCCTTTCAAGGCTTCAGGAATCAGTTTGAGAATCTAAGAAACCAAGTATCATTTTTTAGATGTTTCGTAAAATGTTACAGTTATTTAGTAAACACACATTAACATCCATTATAGCCCAGAATGTAAAGTTTCTAAACTGAAAGCTGCAAGTAAAACAGTATGCAGTGCTTCGTCTCTGTTTCAGATCAAATTCACATTTCAGAATATTGATGTTTCCTTGTGCAAATAAATTCATATTGTAATTCACAGTTACAAAAATATCTTTTTATCCTGCTTAATATACATGGTATTTAAAGCTTGTGCTTCAAGGCACAAACCAGCCATTAAGTCAGAGGAGGTATGAAGAAATATGTCCTATCAGTAATTTATTCTGTGCTTGTCAATGCTGGAATTTCTTGGTCCTTTCTAAATCATCTGGTACTAACCACAGCGAGACAGGATACTGAGTAAAACAGACTAATGATCTGATCCAACCTGGCAGCTTTTGTGAAGTTAAGTCACAAATGGAGGTAGGTTTATCCTGTAGATAACAATGGCAATTATATGCTTGTTAGTACAGCTTGACCTACTTTTCCTTTGATTTATGCAGCAAATGACAATTAAAGCTAATCTATGACAACTATTGTTTAAGCGCAAGTATTGCAGAGTTCTAGAACCATGTAAGATCAAACATTGTCTTTTCTGCTGTCTCCCAAAATCTTTGTAAGCCTCTGTACATGTGTAAATTTTCTTTTGTCTTTGTATCTCCCGAAGTATGGCAATGCTAACTGTCTTGAGATTCAGTATATTGTCACAGAATATATACTGACTTTATTGCCCTGTCTGCCTCTCTAATGTATTTGTAAAGGGTACACAAATAACTACTGTACTGTGAGCAACATTGCATCTTAGAAATTGTAACTTCAAATGGACCAAAGCCTGCTATCAAATGGACTAAAACCTGCTATTATTTTTCTGTTTCTGTTTACCTGTTTTGGTTTGGGTTTTGTTTTTGTTTTTGTTTTTTTTTTTTTTTTTTCTCTGCAAAATACCCTATTCACCTCCATTTGGTTTTCATAGCTGAGAAAAAAAGTGAATGAATAGTTCAGGAGCTGGCTTACCAGTATTATTTTGTAGCAGTACTGTGAGGTCTGAAACTGTATTTCTTGGACCAGCCGTACTGTGCTTTCATTCAGTATTTTTGATCAGTTGGTGTGACCTGCAGAGATGCTATGTTACTCTAGTGACTCGCTGTGTGTGCACTCCTGAAAATATGGAAGTCAATAATATTAAATAAACTTCTAGTATTCACCTCCTATAGACTTCAACTTCTTCCTGTCTGCCTGAAATATATTTTTTGTTAAAATGTAAGCTCTCCTGGCTATAAACTGCTATGCTTTATGACTTAGAAAGTCCTGAATGCATTTATTTGTCTTTAAGAAAAAGTAGCTAGGCAATGTGCTCGTTGGCTAACGCCGCAGTGTGTGGGGAGAGGCAGCACTGGCAGCCGGAGCGCAGCAGTGCAGGGCACCGAGCACAGAGCTGCCCAGGCTGCTGGTGGGGGCTGCGCAGGAGGCAACTTGCTTTTTGCTCCTCTGTTGACTACCCAGCTGGGACTGAATGGAGAGATCTACATTATCCTGCAGTCCTTAACCTGGCCGGTAGAGTTCCTCTGAAAAATAAGGAGGGATAAGATATGCCTTTGTTTCAAAAAAGCTGCCAGTGGAAATTATTTTTGAGTAGGATGAGTTTAACAGTTTGTGGAGGTGGGAGGCCTAGGTTCAATGCCTTCTTTTGCTTGAGGAGATGTATTTCACACTTAACTGAAGTTTCCTTAACCACCAGCTGTTCTGGGTTGACCTCTTTTTGAACTTCTTTCATTTTGCAAAAAACAATAAAAGATTAATTGCCTCAGAGACACAGATAAAGGAGGAATGCCTGGATCACAGAGCAGTACCCAGCGAACCCAGAGAGAGGTAAGCACGGCAGAACAGCCAAATCAAAGAAATAAAAATCGGAATGTTAAGGCTCTGCCTACATTAGCATTTTGGTTTGGGGCAGCAATGCAGTCTAAGACATATCCCTTGATTGCACCTAAGAGTGGTTTAGTTCACAGAGAGGTTTTGCTACACACAAATGAGACTCCTTTCAGGGATAATGATGTTAGAAACTCTGCTTCAGTTGCTCACCAAATGCACTGTAGCCTCTAACGGGACAATAATGGTCCAAGGCAAAGATTGCTTCTTCTAGCAGATTCAAATCACACGTGGTGGGATGCCAGGGCTTGAATTAAACTAGCTTGAATTAAACCCCCAAATTACATTTATTATACATGTAGAGCTCGCAATTGCTTTGATCTACTTCTACTCTTGTTTGGATCAGCAAAGAAATAAATTCGGATTATATTGGACCATGAATTAAAAGTTAGCTTTTTGAAATACATAGGAAGAAAGAATTCAGCCAGAAAAATGGATGCTGCCTCGACACCCCTAATACTAGACTCATTTTAAAGCAATAAGCAGAAAACATTTGTTCAGATAGAAGTTATTGAACTGAGAGGTAACAGGAAACAAGAAAAGTTTAAAGTATCATTAACTCATTTTAATGTATTTTTTTTTAGTTGAGTTGGTAATTGAACTAGCAGGTCTGAATACAAAATAACACATAGCTTTTTCATTGAAGATATATAGGCTACATATATGCTCTTATGTTCTGGCTATTGAAAGTATTGCTAATAGAATTTCTGATTGCCTTTTGATTTTTCCTTTTGATATGTACAGTGTCATTTGGGGAAACTACAGTAATGTATTTTTAAAATGCCTGAATGGCCACTTGTAAATTGTTTCTGTTGTTAAATGTAGTTCTGTATGCAAATGCAAGTGAATTATTTAATAGGATATATTTCAATAAAATTGCTCTTTTACTTTTACAATTACTGTTTTACCTTTACAGATACTCTCATAAAAAAAAAAAAAAAAAAAAAAAACAAAACCAAAAACCCAAAAAAACAGCTGGCAATTTCAAGTAACACTGAAAAGTAGATTCTGGACTAAAAACTATCAATTGTTAAACAGAACTGTGTTTCAATTGCATTAAAATTAAAACCCATCTGCTGATAAAAACAGTATCATTAAAAGTATTGTACTGTGTTTTAGAAAACTCTAAATCAGATAGTATAATCTAAAATTGCATCTCTAATAATCTCTTTTATGTCCTGGCATGGTTTCAGCAGTTATTAAGACAAGAAATACGTAGAAACTTGATGCTTAGAAATTCATAACTTCTTGGAAATCTGGATTTTTAATGTTCATACAATTCGACTATCTGACAGTCTCAGAGACTTGTTGAAATATTTAGTTGATAAAGGCTTTGGAAAATGAGGGTGTGTTCAGCAGTACAAAGTAGTAGTTTCCAGGATGACTAGAGCCTTGACAGAGGCTTGTAGAGGCTTGTGTTCACAATATTTTCATCCACAAACAAGGAGTTTAACCCAATAAGGAGAACTGTAGCTCCTTATTTGAAAGCAGTGCTTGACTTGGAGATACCTTGCTTCTACAATGACATAAACATTTTGAATTTAGAAGCATGGGAGGAAGCAGCATTCAAAGATACCAGAAATCCAGCTACTGAGCAAGGAAGGCACCAGCTAAACCTGGCTCACATAAAATTCTGGGAACAGCCAAATTTTGCCACAAGGCAGAACATAGTGCTTGGCTCGGGGCAGCAGGCTGATATCTCTGTCTAAGCACAAAGCACATAAAAATACATTTTCAAACATCCACATACCTTGACCTTAATTCTCCACCCAGTAGAATGGGCAGACATCTTTTATGTGAGGCTAATGGAGCAGTTGCTCAGGAAGCATTAAATCTGCCTGTGGTAAGGAGCTGAGCAGTGATTGCAGGATGATTACATAGGTTTGTCTGGTTTTGCCTGGGATAGAGCTAATTTTCTTAGTGTCTGGTACAGTGCTGTGATTTGGATTTAGTATGAGAATAATGTTGAACAACACACCGATGTTTTAGTTGTTCCTATGTAGTGCTTATCCTAAGTCAAGGACTTTTCAGTTTCCCATGCTCTGCCTGTGAGCGGGGGCACAGGGAGCTGGGAGGGAGCACAGCCAGGACAGCTGACCTGAACTAGCCAAGGGCATATTCTATACCATAGAATGTCATGATGCATATAAATATTATATTTATATATAATAAAACCAAATAATATAATTTTATGTATCTCTGTGTGTATATATAAATAAAAGGGGGAGTTGAGGCCTGCCAATCACTGCTTGGGGACTGGCTGGGCATCGGTCAGCCAGGTCCTGCACTTGGGTCACAGCAACCCCACACAACACTACAGGCTTGGGGAAGAGTGGCTGGAAAGCTTTGGCTGCCCAGGGAGGTGGTGGAGTTACCATCCCTGGAAATGTTCAAAAAATGCCTAGATACAATGCATAGCGACATGGTTTAGTGATGGACTTGGCAGTCCTGGGTTAACGGTTAGACTTGATCTTAAAAATCTTTTCGAACCTAAACAATTCTATCATTCTATGACAAGGAATTGTATTGTGCATTACGTATTTTTTTTCCTTTCAGTTTTATTCCTCCCTCCCCCTCTCTCCTTTTCATTACAATTATTTATTATTTTACATTATTTGAATTATTAATTTGTTCTTATCTCAGCCCATGAGTTTTACCTTTCTCCTGATGCTCTTCCCCACCCTGTGGGACAGGGGGGAGGGAGGAGGGAGGGAGCTGTTGTGTGGTACTTAGTTGCTGGCTGGGGTTAAACCACGACACGTTGAAGTATTTAAGTCATAATACATGTGGAAGAATAATAAGCTAAAATTTTTCATGAAAATGGGCATATCTATATTTACATGTAAGGTATCTTGTCATTAACACTGACATTTGGTATTCAGCTACTGGAAAGTGCAAATTTTCAAATTCTGGACCAATTACTTCCAGTAAGGAACAACAAATACAGTCTTAGCTCTTTGAGGAATGTGAATTAAATCTTAGGGGAGGACTTGCTACTGGCTAACCATGTCACTAAATAGGAAATGTAATGAATACTTACATGTTATTTTAGAAACTTTTCATGTGTGGTCAAATCAGGCCACAGCTGCTAGTAAGCTGAACAACATCAGAAATGAAGTCATACTTAGAATCAGATAATAATATGCCAAGCAGTTCAGATACACACCATATCACCCAATTTCAATCTAATATTTCATGAGATTAAAGAAGATTGAGATGAGCAGGAAAGTTTTCCTTCTGATGCAGCAGCTCAACAGTAAAACAACAAACTTTCTTGCTCTCTAAGAGAGGCCGTGTGGTCAAGAAACCTTATATGGAGAACGGTGAGCACAAGCTACTTTGGTTAGAACCATCTTGAAATGTTTGATCTAATTTCAGAAAATCTGAAACATTTAATGAATAATATCTTACATAGTGTTTTCAATAAAACTTTCCTTTCACCACCAACCTTAGTAACAAATTACATTTTGCATAATGGTGACATTTGAAGGTCACCTCTCTGTGTTAGATAGAATCCTATCATTCAGTAAGACCACTTCTGTTCTGAAGAAATTACAATGTAAGTGTACAAGCACAGCTGACTAACAAATGAAACAAAAGATGGGGACGGATAAGAAAAGAAGGGTCACAGGAAAGCCATACAATACCATTCAACATAAGTCTGTTACAAATAAATAAATTCATATCTTTTGTATCTCTGCTCAAGCTAGGACATAACTGGTAATGAAAGACATTTTCAGGAGGCAAGGCTACTGTTCAGGTTCTGAGATACTGGCTCAATTTCAGAATTCAAGAGTCATCATGCTGTGTTTTTTCTCCTGTATGACTTTCCCTTAATAAATCTATGGCTGACTTGAAAATAAAATGTCAGCATGTTGTAAGAAGTGGCTAGTTAACCGATTGAGGTTAGTGTTCTGTAGCATTTCTCTTAGAAAGAACATGTAGTTCAAGTAAGTCACAGATAGACCTAGCAGAAGAATCTGGGGTATTGTTAGTTAGGAATTTGCATTACAAGTGGGCCATTGATGAATGACAGGAGGTGTCTCTGTTAAAGGTAATGTAATGATTAGTATGCATTGTGCAATCTACAAGTTCAATTTTGGAAACAAAGAGGCCTGGACAATTTTTCTGCATGATTAGCTAAAATTAAACTCGGTATATGAAACTTTAGTAGGTCATCCATTCTTAGAATGGTCATCCATTCAATGCACTTTTTTTGTGGTTAGATGCTGAAATTTTATAATCCAAGCTATGTACTTTTTCTTATATATATATATATATATGTATATATATATATTAAGAAAATCAATGTATATATTCCCTCAGATTAACTTTTTTGAAAATTTCTCACAGTTGTTTATACTTTTTATTCTGAGATAAGTGTGGCTGGTTTGACTGCCTGAGAATACTCGTCACCTTATACATTAACTAGCCTGCCTTGTATGCACTGGTTTTCCAGCCTCTGAAGCCCTCCAGCCAGCTATTAGAAAACAGTAAGCACAAGATCTGCACTACAATTTAGCATGTTTGAATGGTGACTAATGTGTGTATGAGTTAATTTAGGTAAAGAAAAGTCACATTTATTGCAACAGCAGTTACAGGGATTCCTTTTGCCCCAGCCCTCGAAGTCTGAAACTGAGAACTCCACAGTGGAGAACGCTGATGTCTTTAGACTGCTGTCTTGTGGTAGCATCCACTGGTACCTCTCTACAAAGAACATAACCTGTATTGTCTTAATGTGGCTCTTTGATGAGGGTGACTGATCACACCCACGTTGCCACCTCTCCCTTTGTAAATGCCATATTGTCAACTTGCTTTTATTGGAGACTAGGCAAAATTAGCTCTTTAGAAAATTAGATCCTCTAAAGTTACCAGCTCGTTTTTTTTAACAATAAACAATTTTAGAATGAAACTCTGTCTTTTCCCTGCTTTATGTAAATCTTTCTCCCATCAAGATGTATATCTTGAGCACCAGATACAAAAAGAGATGTAAAAATCTGCAACATATCATCTGTATTTCCTAATTCTGGAAATGGATCCTTTTGAATTTACTTCCCAAAATGTTTCGGCTAGGCAAAGTCCAAATGAACTAGTTCAATGATTGATTTTTTCCACTTGTTTCTTTCAAAACCCTTCATTGAGTTTTATATCAGTGCATAAATATTTTTGGTCACTCAAAATCATTTTTTCAGAAATAATTAATTAAAAAAGTCATTAACCTCTAATGCTAGGGAATATGTGCAAGAGAACCAATTAGTGGCATTGCACAGTGGTAGTCATTCCAGTATTTTCTAACTTTTTTGTTTCTGACTTCTTTGCTTTAATAATGTTCTTCCAATATAGATTTTGTATGTGTAATATATTTTAATATTTCTTCTTCCTTTCCCTAATATTTATTCAGCTACAGTCTGCAAACTGGCTTTGTATGCTTTTGTGTCTTTAAATATTTGCTCTTATAGGAAGACTCCTACATGTACATTTCTGGTGATGGTTCTAATGAGCTACCCCAGCCTTCAGGGCACAGTTCTGTCAGCAGGTGCTCCATACAAAGCAATGTTCAAAGTTGCAGGTTATCTTCACAACAGTGTAATTTTCTGGAATGATTCAGCATGCAGTGGGGGAAATACTGGCATAGGGCCCAGAGCACTTAAGCATCTCTTCTTCTTAACTAATATTTACAAGTTAAATATCACATGCTTCATAACATAAGTAAAAAGTTAACATTACTAATACTGGTGGCATTGTACTGCCACCGTTTTCATGATGGCAAATTTTCCTTGTTAAAAAAACACCACGAACTCAAAACCCTACTCCTCAACCCCCAAAAGTTGAAGTTGTTATTAGACTTGTGATTAAAAAAGCAAAGATGTTTAACCTCACTTTTAGTCTAGCTAGATTTACTTGCAGGCCTCTCTTTTCACTCTATTTTATAGTTACAAAACAAGAAATAAAACTGGCATTATTCACCCTTTTGAGTTATTCAGTGGCTATGCACAGTGGTCATCCATTTAACAAAGACCTCTTCTTGCACCTACGTCAAAACATATACTGTACAAAACCAGCATGTATTTCATAAACATCATATAATTTTTTACTTACGATGATAAGTTATCAAAATACTGAAAAAATGAAACATTATTAATTCATTTGGTATTAGAAATCCTTTATGGTTATAGCATTGTTTACAAAATAGAGTATGAATTAAAAAAGCTCTTTAGAGACTTTGAATTTTAAACAGGTTTAAAGAGAATAATGTATATTCTTTTTCCAAACTTCCCACGTTTATACCAGAAGAGATTGTAAAATTATATTAAAAAAAAATAATTGCCTGGTTTAAAAAGTCAATATTCCAAAGAAAATTTTAGTTAAAATGATGCAACCTTTCTTTAATCTGTGTTTTGAAAACTTCTGTAACTTTTCTCAGAGTAGGCATAGTCATCTTAAGACTACAGCAGAAATCACAAATTGTTGTCATCTCTGTATGCTGGTCCTTAGAATAATTGCAGCCCTGAGTCCAAAAGTGAGTTCTGAAAACAGTCTTTGCTGGAAAGCATTTTTAAATGAACTTCCAGCAGTTAAGGGTATCAATCTACTTTTTGACAGTACCTTGACTCAGTGTTCGTCCTGGTAAAATCGATATTAAGTCATACAGGTAGTACACACTTGGACAGATTCCCACTTCATAGTGACTGCCAGGAGTTACTGCCAGGGAGCAGCCAGGGGAGCTGGGAGGTGGGAGCTAGGGGCAGCAGTGGGGAGGCAGGCATGGCAGGTGTGGTGTAGAACGTGGTTGTACTTACATGATACAGCTTACCTCACTTTTAGTTTCAACATCAACCACATGACAGTCAGCTCAGTAAGGAGCTGAATTTCAGGCTAAAGTGCCATTGGTGGTGTCGAATGGGAACTGGTGTCCTGCTGGAGCGCTGGGTGTGCACAGGATCCTCTACTGCCTAGTGCGCTCCAGAAGCCATAAGCAAGGGCAGACCAGCACTGAGAGTGTCAGTCAAACTGAGGTGTGAGGGCATTCACCCTCATCATGGTTTAGCCCCGACTGGCAACCAAGCACCACACAGCTGCTTGCTCACTCTCCCCGCACCCAGAGGGATGAGGAGGAGAATCAGAAAGGGATGTAAAACTCAAGGGCTGAGATAAGAACAATTTAATAGGTAAAGCAAAAGCCACAGATGCAAGGAAAGCAAAGCAAGGAATTCATTCACCACTTCCCACTGGCAGGCAGGTGTTCAGCCATCCCCAGGAAAGCCGGGCTCTGTCATGCATAATGGTTACTCGGAAAGACAAACACCATAAAGCCAGATGTCTCCCACTTCTTTCTTCCCCCAGTTATACTCAGCATGATGTCATATGGTATAGAATACCTCCCTGGTTAGTTCAGTTCACCTGCCCCAGCTGTGTCACCTCCCAGCCTTCGTGCCCTCCAGCCCTCTCGCTGGCAGGGCCCAAGAAACTGAAAAGTCCTTGACTTAGTATAAACATCACCCAGCAACAACCAAACCCACCAGTGCATCATCACATTGTTCTCACATCAGAGCCAAAACACAGCACTGTCCAAGCTGCTAAGAAGAAAATTAACTCCATCCCAGCAGAAACTAGAACAACCCTGTAAAAGATTTACGGACACCTGTTGTGTAGCTTTGGGAAGCTTATGGTGGAACAAATAGTTAAGCATACTTCCCCTATACTTCAAAATCCTTCTAAATTAAAGATCCAAGAGAAGACCTAATGGCCTAATTAAAGACCAGCACACCATGAATAAAAACCCGCAGATGATCAACTGGATTGAAAATTTTGACGAAGTGGATTAAATCTTTGCAACTAGTTGATAAACATCTCCAGTGACAAAGCAAGAGTCAGTTGGTTCCAGTCATTTATTATAAAAGGGGGAAATTGATAATGAAGATTATCAAAATGGAATGTTTCAAACAAGTCTGAAAGCATATTCACAATAGGTTAAATGTAAACTTTATCATAAGCCTTCATTTAGTAGACAAGATCTTTCACTAGTTCATTTGAAAAGGGTCATTTAAAGTCAGTAGAGGTATGCTTGGAAGGACCACATGAGAACCTGATCCATTGTCTTTTTTCCCATTGTATGTACTCAGGAGACTGAGCCAGGTAAGGGTATGTAGACAATATAGTGAAAAATATAATTGTTACATACAGCTAGTAAATTATAATTGCAGAGTATCTGTACTGAAAAGTCTCAGATTAATCATGTTTTTACAGATTTCTTTCATGAGGTATTTTCAATTTTTTAAAATGTATGTGTTTGGAGGCCATATGAACACCTACTATTTATGAAATACATATTTAACAACTTCTTTAAAAAGCTTTTCCAGGTTCAAAATTTTCTCTGGAACCATATTCTGCATGAAGAGCAAATGGTGATTAAGAATTCTCTTTGAAGATGAACACTTGTGGAGAAACAAATGAAACATTTTATGCACTTTTCTCTATGCTTTCAGCTAGCCAAAAGTAAAGAATTTGCAGATGGTTTTGAAGAAGGTGGGAGGGAAGGAATCGGATATTTATCTCATTTAGAAATAAAATTGTGCCATAATGGTGAGCTTTTCATGATGGATTTTGTTTTGAAATACAACAGAAATAAATATTACTTGGGGCATGAAAAATCCTAGGTTTCAGGAAATTTGATGTGAGTTTGAAATCAATAACCAAGATAAACAGCTTCTGCATGTGAATGAACTAAGTATTTATTTTGGTGCTTGTCATAGGGGAGTTTAGAGTGCCATAACCACAAGAACAGAACTGTACCACGCAGTGGCACAAAATATAATTTATTTGCACAGAAGATGGGATAATGATTTCCATGCCCAAATCTTGATTCTAAGATGTCTGTTCCTCAACACATGCACACTACACACTCATACCAACACAAGCTCTGGGTTTACCCTGACTTTGGTGCAGCTCAGACCTGCATCAGAGACCTGGGGAAAGAGGATGCTCACACCAGCTGACTGCATCCTGGCTGGCAGCCCCAGCCCCTGTGTTTAGCTGCACCTCAAGCCCAGACAGATACAGGGTACCAGACAGCCAGATACCAAGCATCCTCTGAGGGGCAGCTGTTTTCACTTTTTATTGCTGCTTAAAAACAGATTGCCAGAATAAGCTGCCAAAGGCCTTGCTACTTGTGTAGCCCCAGGCTGATGTCTGTGATATTTCCCATATCCAAAGCCAATTACTATTCATTACCTGTGATACCATCATCTTCCAGCCTTCTGCCCCAAACAAGCTACAGAGATATCAAGTCCCTAATAGCTCACCTGTGTTTCCTTATTTCTTTCCTGCAGGTACCTAAACCACTAGAACAGGACAGATTAGCCCATGCCTCTTTCAGCGTGCTCTTGGTTGGGCATCCCCATGACACTTACCTGTGCATCTCTGCTCTGAGCACACACCAAAATCTCCTAATCAGTTAGGGCTGGGCAGCTGTGGTCAAGATCCCACCCACCTGAGCGATGCTGTAGGCTTTGTCCTGGCACAAATGTCACTCAAGGAAAGAAGACTTACTAGAAAAATCAGTTGTAGGTGCTGCTTTGGGAGACCAAGATTTCTTGACCATGTTGTCAGCTGACAGCTTTGCTGTGGAATTGCCTGAACTTTTGTGACTGCTGGTGTACTGTACAAATGGTTGTACAGTCATATATCTGAGTTAAATATGTCTGTTACCAGAACACGTTATTTCCTGAAGCCAGAATACCACATCAGTTAAGTGCATAATTAAAGAAGTTATTTAAAAGACAAACCCTTGTCCCTTACAAAAAGCATGGCAGCCTAGGAGGTGTTCTAAGGCTGCTTAGCAATTTTCATGGTAGTATTTTTACATTTCCTTTGAAATCACTTCAGAAAAATAACATCATATTTAGATACTTTGTGAACTTTGGTTTTGGATAATGTATTATAAGAAAAGAATAAATGGCTTTCAAACTTCAGACATAAGAAGAAATATTCTGATTTGTAGCATAAGAAGTCATTACGCTTGCTAGGTTTTCTGAGGATTTCTGTGAAAATGATTTCAACTACAGCCAACCTGAGAAGATTGATTTTAGTCATCTGAAAACAGAGGGTAATTATATTCTCATTTTCATGTTTATGATGTGCACAATTCTCCTATTAAACTTTAATGGGTGTTGCAAGTGAAAAAACGTATGCAACAAGATAGGGGAAACACCGCAAAGCTGTTAGCTTTGAAACTCATTGTCAGATAGCAAATATTATTGCTATAAATCTTAACTTTCACAGGCAGTGAGAGCTGCAGGCTAGACTACAGAAAGAGACAGGCACGGAACTGTAGCTGTGCATTAAAAGTAGCACACTGTACATTGCTAAAATATGTACTGTGATTAACTTAATATTGAATAGTGAATTTCATAACCTTTTCTGATTTTCTTTTCCCCAGGCAAAAATCAACACTTTTCTAACTGCAGTACCCTTCACAATTCATTTTCTGTAGTGTCAAAAGAGGTGTATTAAACTCTCCGAGAGAAAACACACTCTCTGAGATGGTGGCAGCAGGGTGCATATGGTCTCATAACAACATTAAAAGCTCATCTTTCATCCTCTCTCTTTCCAGGAGCTGTTGTGGGAAGGGTGACATAGAAATGAGAGTGCACTACCTGCAGTCAATTCTCAGAGAGCTGTGAAAAAAGAAGACATGGAGGAGCGCAGGGTATACTCAGTAACATCTGTTCCTAAATGGATGCAATAAGATCCAACCTGCTTAGCATAAACAGAAACATGTCAAGTTAAATAGGGTAGCAGCGGGACTCAAGGTACAGCATGGGGAAATTGTGAAAATAAACAAGTGGAGCACTAACATTTGTGACACCAGTCAACTGCTTAACCAGGCTGGTGCATTCCCGCTGACATGCGCATTTATTAAAAACATGGGGAAAAAGTGGAATTCCAGCCATTTGACATAATGCAGAAAAGAAGCATTAGAAATTGTGATTTACAATATGTCTTTATAAGAAGTCTGGAAGGCAGGCATAGTGTTTTCTCTTGGCTTTTCACCCAATCAAGATTTTTTGGGTGAAGCTGGACAGTTACAAACCATGAAAATAAAAGTAGGGCAAAGTTTACAACCAAACAGAGAGCTGGAACAGAAGGGGTAGCCAGAAAGATGCTTGCTTGTGTTTTCACAGGGTTTCTTTCAGGAGTTTTTTGGGTTATGGGCTTTTTTTTGTTTGTTTTGTTTGTTTGTTTGTTTCAATTTGTTTTTTGTTTCATTTGTTTTTCTGATATCTGGGGCTTTGTTAAGACTGTAATGATTTTTTTCCCTTGTTTTCCCTCCAGCCCCTTCTGCCACCTTTGTTCAAGTTCAGCAAATACTGTGTATACATTTTTGTCTTTTTAAAAAATAATCTAGATATAAATATGCATCAATGTTCTTTCCTTTCTAAGAGGAAAAGCTGCCCTGTTTTAAAAAAGCTCCATCTGAAAGCTATCTAATGAAGCCACAGTGAGGGAGGGAATTGAAAAGGAACAGTCAAAGTAAAAATAGATGTTTCAAGATAAAAATTAAAGAAAGCATGTGACACAAGTGCAAAGAAGTACTGGGAGGCTGATTGAAATCAGATGTAGCAGAAAAGTTACATTTACAGGTAATTTGATGAGTTACTTGAGATGACATTTGGGCCTGTGATGATTTTAGCCCACAGCTTTGCTCTGTGGCATGGTACCACCAGCATGCCCTCGCCCATATGAGTGCTCCATACTAAATGCTCCCTGCAGGAAACTTCTCAAACCCATCTCCTGCTTCAGCCTTTAAATGAAAATTTTCCTTTTCCCAGATCACGCTTTTCAGAAGAAAAAATATAAGATTTTTTTTTTTTTTTTGGCTTCCTGGAGACACTACAGAGATTGCAAGATGTTAGATAATTAAATAACATTTTTTTCATCAGTAGGAAAACAGAGTGAGGACACAAAAATTAAAAATTTCCAGTTCTTCTAAGAAAGGGCAAGTCTGCCTCTATCAGAAATTAGATGAGGTTTTGGGGAGGTAGTTTTATACCTCCCTGCAGAGGGAAGTAGTTCTATACTGCCTTTCCACCAAGTACACTAAACATAAGTCTAGCTGCTTCATCTTGCTTTCCAGTCATTCTTCACTCAGTGCCACACACTGAGCAAAATTTGACTCGCTTTATGCTGGTAGTGCTTTTAGTGAGTTACGGTGAAAAACAGCATGGCATTTTAACCTAACAGCATGACAGCTAATACATTAATGCTCCACTGGAAACAATATAAAATAGGAAGTAGATAATATTACCAATGCTATATGCATGATACTGCCAGCATCCTGTGTCATTAACCAAGTACTTGTAAACATCGCAAAATACAGGCAATAAACCACAGATTTTTCTTTTTTTAAAGTTTGATTTTGTGAAGCCCCTGTGGCTGGCAGCAAACTCTGCAACATCTGAAGTGCAAGCTGCCAGCTTGTTTTGTTTTGCTTTTCGGTTTACAGTTGGATATTACAACATGGATGCAGACTATCAGGTTTATTCCTTTGTCTCTTTAGTTATTTGCTTTATTTGTTTTCATGCACAGGTAATAAACAGCTCTCTGGACTGGAGTGTATGAATCTCTGGACTGGAGTGTATGGTATGGCAGTCTTTAGTCTGAATTAATTAAGAGGCAAAATTACATCAAAGAGCTCTCACAGTGGCAGTGGAAGAAGGGGAATCTGTTTGCACTTAGGAGACTGCCTATGAGAGTAGGTCCGTTACTGGGAGGGGGTGGGGGGGCCAGGGCGTGGGGGAGGGTATGTGCATGTGCATGTGTGTGTGTGTGGTGTGTGGAAAGCAGTAAAGGAGATCTGTGTTAGGGAAAAGCAAACTAGGCAAAGCATCCTTTTCAAAGTTCTTTGATAAAACAAGCTCCATGCTTTATGATGGGGAGGGAAATTGGGAAAAGTACCCTCGTGCATTTCAGATAACCTAAAGTGTTTGATCTCATTTTGGAACTACGTGACATGCTTTTATATTTTTAAGATCAGTTTTGAAATTAAAGTCATCTTGAAGGAACTACTTTTGTTCTGAAAAAAATACAGTAATTCCTTTGGCTAAAGCCAGAAATTAACTGTTGTTGTTTTTGAGGAGAAAACTAAGTGAAATAGAAAAAACAGAAGGAAAAAAAAATCATGGAAGTGGAATATCTTTGAATAAATTCAGAAGCGTCGCAGTAAAAAATAAGCTATATTTGTAAAGTTCTTCTAAGAGGTAGCACATCATCTTGCTAATGTAAAATTCCATCTGTCTGGAAAGACTGGATTATAAAACAAATTACTCTGCTGAGGCTAATGGTGTATATAGTTTTAAACTTTATTTTGAAAAAGGAATAGAAAGTGGTTCACAGTCAATGGCACATCTCAAATAGGGAGGACTGAAGTCTGAACTCTACCGGCAAGCTTGTCTCAAAGCAAATAGAGTAGGCTTCATCTTGAATTACTTTCAACTTCTACAGTGTAGATAGTTACATCTGAATTAGACTCACCTCCCTTTATAGGCAGGACTGAGATAAGCACAATTCATCTCACCCTGAGATAAAAACGTGAAATGATTAAGTGAACTATTAACCAACAATGGCTGCTTCCTCACCAGCTCCTTACAGCATTAATGGTCAGGTGTAGACATTTACATTATAGACATATGAAATTCAGTTTAATAAATCCTTGTGTGATTTTTCTGGCGTTTCTCAAAGGCAACACAATCTTTTCTGTGTTCTGGGCTGCTTCAGGAGTATCCACAGTCCATTGCTGCTGTGGTGGGAGGATATTGAGCCCAGCTGGCAGGCAGAGCTGGTTTTGGCTGAATACACCTTTATAAGAATTACTCAGCTGACCCTGGTAGACCTAAAATAGAGTAAATTTTGTAGGATAGAGTACTGTCTCTTTAAATACTTTGTAAATCTGCTACTGATGATTACCAGATCTCAGTTTTAAGGAGACTCCAAGCTTCAAGTGGTTTACAGGTGATTAGGCCTTGTGTTTTGCATATTTTCAATAAGCACTGTGTAATTCTGGTCCCAGCATGAGCCTTATATTAAGTTTGCTTAAGGAGTATAAAAAATTAACACCTATGATGTTTGCACTAACTGGCCCCCATCCCCACCCCCAAGTCTTCAAGTGAAGTGACAGCAGTACATCTTTCAAGTTTAGTCACTGATCTGGCAAAAACACTGGCATGGCTGAAAAATTTTTGTTTCAATATAACAAGAGTTATATTTTCCGTAATAAATTCTTTGGGTCCAATAGAAAGAAAACCTTGGTTGATGATGTTTATGAAAGTTTTGTAAGTTTATACGGTTTGGAAGTAGAAGCTGGTTTCATTGGTCTCCAGAATTCCTCTAGCCTGACCTCCAAATGGTTTATACTACTATACTAGTTAGCTTTCTTTCTGCATCTTAAATTATTTCCATTCCATATCACACTATATTAAAGCATGCTGGAAGAAAATCCCACAGGTTAGGACAAATAAAAGCATTCTTTGGAAAGTACAGGAATGGCATTTCATACTTGCCTGAAGAACGGAGAGTTGGGACAAGTTGCAACACAGTCAAATGTAATAGCTGATGGGGAGCAAAAGAAACTGCTGCTGTAGAAAAAGAACAGGCTGAACAGAGCAGCAGCGAAGAGAATTTCCTTGCCAATAATGATGTAGATAATGTGTTACAGTAAAGAATAATGAAGGACAGAGGAGAGCAAAGATTTACTGACAAATAGTATATGGTCTTTTTATCAGGGACCACTACAGTGAAAGCAGAGACCCTGGATTAGGGCTTTCAGCAGCAGTCTAGAAAGAGTTTTTCAAGGAGTTACTGTTGCCAGAAGGGCAAATGACAGCTTCATTTGTTTCTCTAGATGCTAAAATGCCCCTAAATGCAAAACGATCTTTTCACTACTGGAAAATTAAGCATTTTGTTTGTGAGATACATGTCTTACTTTTACAAATTATTTTGTGAAATTAATGGTTTAATTAAAAAAAAAAGTTATGGGAATTTTGCATACAATTGCTACTGTACAGACTTTATTTTAATTTACCAGTTAACCTTTGATTTTTGTGATCATATAAATTGTATTAAATGTAATTATGTTTAAATTCTAACAATGATGATATTAAATATTCTATTCTAGTTTTAACAGACCTGATCATTGATCAGATTTCATAGCCATATTAAATGTTCCTTTGGCTTAGTATCCTTACAAATAGATATTGGGTACAATTTTCTAAACTAGATCTCCCTTGCTGCAAATTAGGCAGATTACATAATTAAGAAATATTAATTATCCCTTTCTTTTTACAGTAATACAATACTCTGTAATAAAATTTGAAACTGAACTGAACTTGCTGTTTTACATTTCAGAGCTCAGAGGTTTGAAGGAAGAGAAGTTAATTTTTGGAGTCATTGAAAGGTAAAGGTAAAATACGTGACCTGGAAGGTTTGTTTTCCTTTTTTTATTATTTTGCTTATTTTTTAAAGTAAAATTTACTATATTTTTCCTTGTAAGGTTTGTTCACACAGACATAAAAGTACAGGGTGTCATATGAAATGCAGGAGTGAAAATCAGGCAAATAATTTTTTTAGTAAAACGCAAGTTTTACTAGCTGATGCCAGAAGCTCACCTCCTGAATCAAGTTACTGATTCAGCTGGAAAATACTTGATTGTAAAGCATGGTAGTAAAAACCTACGGAATTAGCGCACTGAAATTGGTCTTGACACAGTCCAACCATGATCAATCACAATTGAATGAGGAAGGAAAAGAGGCTCTTAAATCCTATAACAATACCATAAAACATAAAAAAAAAAAATAATTGGAAAAGGGATTGACTTTTAAGTAACAAACATAACGCCATGATGATATACAGGAGAGCAGGAAGAATAAGTAAATGTTTTATCCCTGTTGAAGAATCAGTTTGGTTACAACAGTGCTGAGGAATGTTGATCCAATTTATTTGTAGAACTGTTTGATCATTTAATGGACAGGCCTAATCATTGATCAGGCTTCATAGCTTCAATAGCTGTTCCTTTGGCTACTATTGTTATAAATACATATTGGGTACAATTTTCTAAACTAAATCTTCCTTACTGCAAATTAGGCAGATTACATAACCAAGAAATATTAACCATCCATCTCTTTTTACAATAATTTAATATGTACCTGGAGAAACCTATTACATACCCTTTCATTCCTATCTAAGCAAATCCAATTTACTTTTAAAACTTCTTCTGGGTTATGTTTTCAAAATGTTGTATTTCTGCTGTTCTTTCAATTTGTTTCAATTTGTTGGCATCTTTCCTAGCGTGACATCTAAAACTGGACACAGTATTCCAGCTTAGGCTTACCTTGCTGTAAGATAGCAATGGCAGTCAATTATGGTATTTTTTTTTACATAGCAAAAAGAACACTGAATTTTTTTGAGTCATCTCTCATTTGTTTGCTGCCCAGTAAGAGAATCCCTGCTCTCCTCATTTGTCTGTCTTGCTTGTAAAAGCTTTCCTAACTGTGTCCCTTACCAAGTGTTATTTCTTTCAGTCTTCTCATTTTCTGTTTTATATCTTTATATGGTTACACACTTTAAGTGGGATTGGGTCTTAGAGGCAGTGACCGGTTACATACAAATCTTTTTAGTTTCAAGATTTTGTAGCGTAATGGCATGCAATGTCACATCTTTTCTCTGTATTGAAACAGTTTGTTCTTTTGACTTATTAGTGATGTTTGTCAAAATTAAAGCTTTTTTTCTGAACTTTTTTCCCCTGTCTGGGGCTTATTCTAGCAATTCTTTATGCTGAAATTTGCATTTATTTTAAGATTTTTTTATTGTTCCATTGCTCTCACTTGTTCCTCACCTTAAAATCACAAACTATTGTTTTGTGATCAGTTTTATCCATTGTGCTTTTCTACATTGTGAGATAATGCCTTTTTATCCAAAATGTACAGTGAAAGAGCTGCTCTTAATTGTTGCTTCAAACTTTTTCAAACCTATTTTTTCAAACATATACTGCTACATTTTTCCTCCAAAAGTATAGTGGCAAAGTCTTCCATTACTGGTTTTTGTTTCATCTGATAGTTCATGAAAAAGTTTGTTTCAGCCCATTCATCCTTTTAATTTAATTATTTATTAAATACTTACAATTAAATCAAACTTGGTTTATTCTGTTTTATTTTAAACCAGGTATCTTCAACAAATATTGTTCTCAATTCTTTGTAAATTTCAAAAAGCCTTAGAGGACAGAGGTTGTTTGACAAATGCTGGAACAGAAGAAAAAAAGCAGATGGTACTCTCATGTGTGTAACTCTCTTCATTTTTTAAAAATAAAGCTCTATTTCTACACTGATTTCAGTCAGTTTATCTTTTATTTTTTTTTCCTCTGGTTCTGATGAAACCATGGTATGGTTTTCATAAGTATACATATTTTTCCTGCTTCATTCCTGTACTCAGAATACAAACACCTAATGTTATCTTACTCAAGACTCCATTTTGATAACCTGCTATCCTACCTCACTTCTATAAAAAAAATATTTTTTTTTAAAAAAAATTTTTTTTGTAACCTACTTTGTGGACTTTTTACTAAGTTGGCAAGTCTCCATTTAATACCAGATCTCTGTTGCTAAGGAATGTTTCTTTCACCTGATTTCTTCCAGGTGTCATAGAATCATAGAACAGTTTGGATTGGAAGGGACCTTCAAAAGTCAGCTAGTCCAACACCCCTGCAATGAGCAGGGACATCTTCCACTAGACTGGGTTCCTCAGAGGCCTGTTCAACCTGACCCTGAATGTTTCCAAGGATGGAACATCTATAACCTCTCTGGACAATCTGTTCCAGTGTTTCACCACAGTCATTATAAAAATTTTCTTCCTTATATCTAGTCTGAATCTACTCTCATGGAGTTTAAAACCATTACTCCTTGTCCTATCACAACAGACCCTGCTAAAAAGTTTGAACCCATCTTTCTTATAGGCCCCCTTTAAGTACTGGAAGGCTGCTATAAGGTCTCCCCAAAGCCTTTTTTTCTCTACACTGAACAATCTCAGCTTCCTCAGCCTTTACAGGAGAGGTGCTCCAGCCCTCTGATCATCTTTGTGGCCCTGCTATGAACCTGCTCCGACAGTTTCATGTCCTTTTTATGCTGGGGGCTGTAGAGCTGGATGCAGTACTTCAGGTGAGGTCCATGAGAGGAGAGTAGAGGAGGAGAATCACATCCCTCAGCCTGCTGGCCATGTTTCTTTTGATGCAGTGCAGGATATGGTTGATTTATGGGGCTACAAGTGCACATTGACAGTTCATGTCCAGCTTTTTGTCTGCCAGCACCTCCAACATTTTCTCTGCAGGGATGCTCTCAGTCCCTTAATTGTCTAGCCTGTATTGATACTGGGAGCTGCCCTGACCTAGATCTGGATCTTGTATTTAGGCTGGCTTTCTGGCTTCTTTATATAACTGGACTATGTCAAAGATGTGTGTTTGGGTTTATCATGTGTATTGGCTAAAGAGGTGAAGGCTTAGGTCTGGGCTAAGCAACCATTTCCACCTAAACTGCACCTAATTCTTTAGCATTCCAAAGTTAGCCTTCACCATTATGTTCCTTAGGCTTATCAAAGAAGAGTAAAGGTTGGAAGGAATCTCTGGAGGTCATCTTTTCCAACCACCCTACTCAAGCAGAATCACCTAGAACTGATTTCCCAGAACCATGTCCAGATGGATTTTTATTATCACCAAGGAAGGAGACTTCGCACCTTTCCGTGGGCAGAGTGTGACCATGCTCAGTTACCTCCACAGTCAAAAAAGAAAAGGTTTTCTTTATGTTTAGACAGAGCCTCCTGTGCTTCGGTTTATACCCATTACATCTTTTGTCCCTGTACTGAGGAGTCCAGAGATGGACCCAGAACTCCAGGTGTAGTCTCACCAATGCTGAAGAGAAAGAACATCAACATGCTAGCAATGCTCTCCTTCACGCAGCCCAGGAGGCTGTTGGCCTTCTTTGACACAAGGACAGGCTGCTGGCTTATGTTCAACTTGTCCATTAGAAACGGCAGGTACTTTTCCAGAAAGCTGCTTTCCAGCTGGTCATCCCCCAGTACAGGTTACTAGAGTTATTTCTTCCCAGATGCAGGACTTTCCACTTCCCTTTGTTGAACTTCATAAGATTTCTATCTTGCCTGATTCTCCAGGTCCCTCTGGATGGCAGCACAACCCTCTGGTGTATCAACCACTCCTCCCAGTTTGGTTTAATCTGAAAACTTGCTGAGGATACACTGCCCTTTCATTCAGACCTTTAATGAAGATATTGAACCTGATTGGATTCAGTACTGACCCTTGTGGTACACTGCTGTTTATTGGCCTCCAGCTACACTTTGTGCTAGTGAAAACCACCCTCTGGGCCTGGCTGTTGAGCCAGTTTTCAATCCACTTTATCATCTACTCATCGTGGCCATGCTTCATCAACTTCTTTATGAGGATCTTATGGGAGACAGTGTCAAAAGCCTTGCTGAAATCTTGGCAGACGGTATCCACTGATTTACCCTCATTTACACGCTGGCCTTACTCTTCTTCTAGAGACAGACTCTGCCTGTGTCTCCACTGCAGTTGGTGTCTGGGGCTCTTCAGGCTACTGAATGTCCGAGAAGACCCTGCATATCTCTCTTTCTCCCTCTTGGATGCTGTGCAGCCTGCTGGCTTCCTCCTGTGACTCCTCTGGTTGGTAACACAGGTTCTTAACACCAGCACATGTCCTTCAGGAAAGGAGACCATCTTTCCCAGTCTCACTGAGAGGCCCCAGCAAAATCTGCAGCCTGGGACTCGGAGGGCTCTGTCCACCACCCAAAGCCTTGTCTGGATCAAAGCATCCACTCTGGCTGGGACAGCTGCTCCAGTTTCTGCTGGGAAATGTGCACTGTGGCATCTTACAGCCTTACCTGAGAATGTTTCTGCTGGTCTGAACTGACATGAGGACCCTGTCTTTGTACCCTGCTGTGCCAGCTTCTGTACACACTGCTGCATCTGTGAGCTGTACTTTAGGCCTAGCTCTTTTATAAACCTCTCCCTAGCACCACGTAAACCTGACCACCTGTAACCAGGGAACAGCTTCCACAAAGGCTCCAAACATCTTTAGGTCAAGGGCATCTGACTGAGTTCTTAGAAGCTGTCATCCTTACCTGGCAGCAGTAGGTACTCTCAGGTTTCTCAGACTTGAAATCTAGGCATTCTCAGCAATCCTGGGCCTTGTCCCCAGAAGATCCAGAAGCTCCTAAAGTAGAACCCAGAGAGTGCTTCACCAACTGCTGCTCCTGTTAGCCTCCACTTTTAGAGGCTCTCGTCAATGAGGGTCATGTATGGTATGTATATAACACTCCAAAGTAAGAAATGTTGGCCTTCTCATTGAAAAGGCTGTAGCGCAGATCACCAGGTCATACATTGCAAGCATTTAAGGGTTGTCTTTCTTCAATAGCTGTTGTCTGTTGCAGCTCATGTAAAGTGGTCTCTGGAGACGGCAAGAGAGAATTCAAAATCCCCAGCTCCTGACTATCCTTCTGCATTAGCAGAACATCTCAGGGAAGGCAACGGTGTAGTTGTCAAACCATCTCTCTGTGGATATGTGAAGGACTTAAGTTCTTGGGTTGGCACACTGGTCCTTCATATATTCCTTCCATATATTATGTTAGAGGTGACGAGAGTGCGCTGAGAAGACTGCCTTCCAAAGCTGAGAATCTTCTTTTTTTGTGAGGAATCTTATGCTCATTTCCAATCCTCTCATCACACTTTTGGTCAAATAGCACATCCTTACTTTCACTGTAGTACAACATCGTTGCCTCCAGTAAAGTTTAATGTTTGCGGCATTCATGCCGACTACTTTCTTGCTTTAATATTATTCGTTCTAAGATAAAGAGTCTTTTCTCTTCATAGAAAGAGCCAAATTTTGTCAACTCAGGGGTCCATCTGGTCCAATATCCTTGCTCTAATACTGGCAAGTAGCAGATGCTTGAACAAAGTGGATAACTAAAAAGAATCTATTAAATATTCTTCCTTGAAATGCCCTGCTGGTTTCTGGCAATCAGCAGTTTAGGGATTCCTGCTGACCTATTCCTAATTGCTTTAGATGATATATATAGATAACTTTCCTACCACTGCAAATTCTACAAATTCTAGTGCAACTGCGTGAAGTAGTGTGAAAAAGGGGAAGTTTATAGATTCACTGAGGTGGTATATTTCACATAGCGTGATATCACTTAGGAATTGAGTGTAATTACGTGTATGGCTCATTTCTTTCCTTGGTTGAAGTATAATACAATAGTAGAAACATCTGCAATAAAACTTTAGAATTATAGTTACGTTTAATAAGATCATAACCAGAAAATAGTGAACAATGGACAGGACAAATGAATCCAAAGAAGATTAATGATAAAAAAAGGCTTTTTTAATTTTAGCTGCATTAAAAAAAAAAAACAGCTTTGTAATTTATGTGTACTTTACATTTTCAGCCAGAAATTAGTGCAAAGCCAAGAAGTTATAGAACACATGCAACTCAACTTGAGACTCTTCAGGGGAAGGTAATTTCAGGCACTGAGAACAGCCTGTGAAAGTAAATATTTTTAAATTTATTAAGCACCCTAATACTATAGAGATAGGAGAATGTAATTAATTCAATTCATGATGTGCTGAGCACATTCTGCCAAACTGATGTAGGTTTGCTGAATTAGGCTGTAAACTACAAGATCCTCTGGAAAAAAGTTTTGGGGAAAAAATCAAGCAACAACAACCAAAAAGAACAACATATGCAATTGGAAATGAAATGGAACTGAGAACTAAAGTTAGGCCAGATTCTGTGAGAGGCTGTGTATTTTTTAGCTGGTGCTGAGCATTCTTGACTCCCACTACAGCCATTGAGTTCCTAATGAGCTTACATCCTAGTTTAAATACTTCACTATGGAAGCGTTCATCACTATATAATCTCATTCCTGTAATGACTGCCAGTACAGCCATTATGCTAATGAGAGAGCTAGAAATGAAAGGAGATAAAAGGAAAAAAATTATAACTAAAATCCAGTTTTAATGCTTCTAGTTTTAGTTTAATTATGTTCTTCCAAAGAATTACGGCAGGATTAGGAAGAAAAGAGAGTAAATATTGTAGATTAAAGAAAAAAAAATGCTTTAGCTCTTCTCGTAGATTCAGGGGCCATTCAATATTCTCACTTATATTTTAACACTGAACTTATGTAGAGCCTCATCTTGAAAGATGTCCCTGCAGAGATGTTTTTGGACTTCAGAGTACTTTGGCACACTAGATGTCATTATGTTGGTTAATGGGGAGAACAAAATAATAGGGCTAAGAGAATCCTGAAGAGTTGAACTGGCAGAACAGCACAAGAAACAGAAAAAAATAAAGTGAAACACGAGTTCAAACCATTTGCTTGAAAGATAAAATTAAATACTGAAACAGAATAAATACTAAAGTATTCTTCAACATAGAGAAAAGTGAAAAGAATAGAATAGTTCTAGGATGTGTACATGGCCAGTTTCTGTGGCTGAATACTTTAGAGCAGATCCTTGTGAATCCTTTGGGCACCGGTAGAGCAAAAAGTCCAGTCTTAAAACTATCTTGGGAGAACAACTGGTGTTTGTTTTGGGTTTTTTTTATGCCCTAAAGACTGCAGAAAATACTACAGTGACTTGAGAGTGATTTTACCTTAATTAGAGTTGCTTTGTTATCAGGAATGTTGTTATCCAGCACAATTTAGATTATCAGATGCTGCTTCACTTCCTGCAATAGCCTGCACCACTTAGAGGGAAGTGAGGTAATGCAGAGGAAGTTTGAAGCCCAATTTTGACCTCATCCTGAAAACTCATTCTAGAGGTCAAGTGACTTTAGAAGGTCTTTCTCTTTAAGACAAAACTTTTGCCCAGAAGAAAGACCACATACATAAACCTTACAAACCTGATTCTTGTTTGTTAACATGCTTTCCAGAAACTTTGCAAGACTCAGAACTGTATGTTGAATTCTAACTATTTTTTTTTTTTTAATGACAGCTTTCCAGGTGGTGATGACTAGTCCTGAGTCATATTCCCATAATGTTTTTCATTCCATGACTTCAACTGTTTCCAACTTCCTATCCTGTCACATTCAGAAAAGTTGGAAAGCTTTTGAATACCTCTCAGGAGTAATTCTTTGTCATGATGACTGCACAAAGCCCTGCAAGTAAAATGATAGCAATAAATAGAACTTATCAAGTGCATGAAAATTGATGAAATAAACATAGGCTGCAGGAAGGAAAACCCTAAACAATGTGCCATTAAATTAGTTTAGGTCTACTTAAATGGCAAGTTAGAGGTAGTTGCCACATTACAGAACTCTCCAGTGAATCAATCTGAGTTTCTTTCTCATGTTACTACCCTGCATGAGGCAGAGGTGGCACAGGGACAGTGACAAATCTGGTGACACCCACAGGAAAAAGAAAAAAGCTTGAGGCAGAAAAGAAGTATCTAAATATGAAACAAGAAATATATCTGGAAAGGACATACACTTGACCTGGTTTGGTTTTTTTTTTCTTCTTTGTTTAATGAAAATATGAATACCACATTACCAAAAATGAAGTAACTTTTTTCTTTTTCAGTGCTTCAATAATATTGACCAAAACACTAGAAAAGTGTGTGTTAAAGAGAGCCAGACAAAATGAAACTGCTTTGTTTTCACCTGAAACTAAATATTAGAAGATGCAGTCTATGTTACCATTGTGCATTTCATCAAGATCTGGTTCATGATCTATGTTCATGATGATATGCAGGATATATATCAGTAGTATTGCACAAGTTGCAAAGTGGAAAACCCATAAATCTTGTGAGTCTCACCAGTATAAGAATTAGGATTTCTCATAAGAGAAAGGGGACAGCTTTCAAGAACGTAAAAGGTTAGCAAGGAAAAAATCTGATTCTTCTGTCTGTGTGAGATAGTAGAGGAAATAATGAGCTTAAAGTGCAGCAAGAAACTGTTGTAGATTAGGAGAAGTTGACCGAAAAAAGAACCAGATATTTTGTTGCAATAAACACCCTTAACTGCTGTCATTAGGAAGACTGTAGAGGTCTCCATTGGAGGCCTTAAAGAACTGGTTAGATAAGCATCATCAAAACAGTATGCAGGCATTGAGCATAACTGTAGCAAAAGTGAAATTCACAGAGAAAGACGCAGACTCTTTTGTCCTTATATTCTTTCTAGATGTACTTTTAATTACTTGCAATCTCAAATGTGAAAAATTTTTAAACATGCATTGTTAGTTGAATTATATGTTTCAGGTAACAAAACACAGTTTCTGTAATAGGATATTTAAAAATAATAGCTCAAACAAGAAAAAAAAAACCCACCCCACAATAGCTGTTGAAGCTTAGGAAAGTTCTTGCTTCTTGCATTTACACTTTTTTTTCCTCCACTAGACTGAAATAAGAACTAAACAAGCCCTGAGCAAGATTTGAACAAATTTTAATCAAAATTTAATTTCTCACATTTAGAGTGGAAAAGACAACAAGGGCCAGTGGGGGACAAAGATGTGAATTAGGATGTGTAACAGGGGAAAGAAATCAGATTTAATGAGAAAATACTTCTGTGCAAGCAAAAGGAAGTCTAACAATGCTGGCAAACTAAAACAGTGAACAGAAACAAAATAAGATTGCTCTGATTTGGGCATCAAGCAGAGAGAAGTAAAACTGTATCTTTTTATGCCAAAGAAATTAATTTAATCCAAGTCACAGAACAGTTTTTAACCTTTTTTGCAGAAACAAATTCTTCAGCTTGGAAATGCCAGTGAAGACTGAACAAATGTGTCTCCTGATGTTATACAGTCTTCAGCCCCCTCTAGTCCACCCCCACAATCCTTCATTTGGGAGAAATTCGAGGCAACCCCTCCTACTGCCCTTTCCCTTCCAATCAGCAAGAAACAGATTCCCAGATAGGTATTAAGCAGTCTTGAGATACTGAGTTCATTTTGTTTGCTTGTTGTTGTGGTTTTTTTTCTACAGTGAGAATACATTTGTTTTCAGTAAAGAAATTCCCTTCCCCAACCACCTCCAGTTTCCCTTAAATGAGGCCATTTGTTTTCAGCAGTACTGAATTTTCTTCCCTCCTGCAAACATGTTCAGTTTTTGCAGCTAGAGTACAAACAGCAAATGCTCACCAGAATCACTCACCTCTACTTTTTCCCTCCTTCCCCCATACCCTCAGCCCAACTCCTTGAACAAGCCCAGCAGCAGCACGCATATGTTATATGTTAAACACAGTCAGAGAGGTTAATATTCATTTGCATGCTGCCTACATTGACAGAAATTGCAGATTCAGAAAAAAAGGTGTTTATTTAGCTTGAAATCTTCTGAATTTCTCAACAGATAATAACACTTTGAGAAACTGCATAGCTGAATTTATTAACAATTTTTTTCCTCATGCCTTCCAACAATTATTGCTGTGTGTAACTAAGGGGAATGCATCTGCCTTTTCCTCCAAAAGGAAATATTTTTTTTCTTTTTCTTCTATACATACATTTTCATGTATACTTTATTCTTCTTATTTAACCAACATTGCCATAAATAATCAGTTCTGAAAGAAGCACCCTTCTAGCAACAGATAATGAGCAATGCACCTATTGTCTAAGAAAGACGCCAGAGACCTCCTGACAGAAATACGTAACCTTTATTTTGTGTTTGAGTGTTATATTCCTGCGGTGCTGTATAACCTTTGGCTTACAAAAAGACTGTATCTGTGCTCTTTATGCAAAAGCTTTTCTTTGTATTTTTAAAATTGGCAGCAGTGGGAGTTTTGCTTTTGCAGGATCTGGTTTAAGGAATACAATAACTAGGTTCTTAGAATGGAGCAAGATAGGAGAAACAAATATGAATACATACAGATATTCAAAAGTCATCTGCATTGGCCAAATTCTTCTTCTATAGAAGTCCAATGAGAGTTTTATTGCTGTCTTTAATGGAATCAGTGTTATTCATTTTGCAGTGCTTCTTCTGACTATTTGATATCTGAAAACATCCTTCCACAGCTCAGTGAATATTGAGCAGAAAAGGACAATGAAGATGAGATGTGGGATGCCTTCTCTGTGGTACAGACTATCTCTGGCCAGGTCTTTGTACTCAGACTATTCAATATTGACTTTTAAATAATAATGGAAAATTGTTGCTTCTTTACGTAACTTTCATAGTGAGCTTTGAATGAGCCAGGAGACAACCAGTTGTGCAAACATCAGTGTCACTGAAAGCATCACTGGTCTCCAAGATTAGATCAGTAGTCTGATTTCTCACTGTCTATTGTGACAGGTACAATATGCCTTCAGCTAATAATAGAAACAGCAGAAGTCCAGAGGTCAATTTATTCTGAAAAACCTATATTTAATTGCAAAATATCTTAAATATCTATATAAATGCTAAAAATTGAGGTGAATTCACTCAATCCAAGATACTGAGTTTAACAATAACTAATGGCAGTGAGTTCCATGGGTTGTTTGTGTAAAAATTAAAGGGCTTTTTTTCCTGAAACATGTTGGTTTTAATTCTAATGTGTTTCCTCCTTTCTTTTTCAAGATGCTAAGCCAAGTGAGAGCCTGATTATCTGAACTGGTTTTGTTTTTATGTAACAGCTTATGTTCTTCTTCTTTGAAACCAATCCACCTTCTTAAAAGCCTTCTGCCTGCACCACCACTATACTACTGTTTTCCATACAATTTCACAAGATGTTACTCTGATATTCCTCACCCCCACACCCCAAATCTCTTCATTCAGCTAGTTTGTTTTTATCCAGTCTATCATCCGCTGAACTCAACGTCCCAGGGTGGGGATGGCAGGTGGGGAGATGTGCTTATTTTTACAGGGGACAGCCTAGTCCAGATTTCTTAAATTCTTCATAAGATCTGAGCATCAGCTCAGGCTCAACATGGAAACTATGTCAGCATTTATCATATGCACGTTTAAAGTCCTTTTGAAAGTTAAATCCTAACAGGCAAATTCTTCACCAAGTAGGTTATATTAGAAGTTCAGGACAGAACAGATGATTTGGGGGTGGGGACACTACAGTCCAGACACTGGTTCCCACCATTACTTTAAAAATAGTTCTTCCTAAGATTTTGCAGCCGTTCCCTGGTTCCCTTTTACTGTAACCTAAACTGTTCTGTTATGAAAGAAATTTAATTTAAAATAAGTGAAATTGATTGTCTGAGCAATCTGCCTCCCACTAACCTCTCAAGTAAAGCCTTCAGGAGGAGTCTGAAGCTCCTAATGACCTCAATGGCTAATGTTTATATTACCATGCAGAAACAGCCCCTTGTTAAAACACCAAGTAAATTAAATTGCAGGCCACACAAGCTTTTAAGTTGTGTTAAAGATGAGAGGATAGCCTGTGCTAACTGATTTTGAAGAACCTGATTTGTTTTACTCAATACTGTCAACACGCAGTGACTATATACTATGATTTAAATGCTGATTTTAAATTGTCAAAGTTGAGTGTGAGGTTGTGTCAAGATGACAAAAGTTTATATGAGCAACACATTCTGTGGGTGAGTACTTAGTGACTGCAACTTCACTAATCTTTTCAAATTGTTTAGAAGGGACAATTTGTCCACTGTTATCACAAAGTGATACATTAAAATTTAATTGAGTCATAATTTCCCAATTAACCTTCTTGAAAAACACTCTTTAGGCCTGAACTGTATCAAATGAATGCAAGTCATGCAACATAGTTTTTTATTAAAGTTTTTGGGTTTTTACCAGATGTTTTTTTTAGCTAATCAGGAAAGCCATTAACTATACATGAGGGATGGTTCCCCCTTGATGTTTGTGTGTGTGTTTAGGTTCCAGCATTGACTGTAGTCTTGCATGTAATGACGAAAGCATAAAATGATACCTTGAAAGATGTTCAGGAAATTCCGGAGACTAATAGTCCATTGGAAAGTCCAGGCAAGTAACTTCTGAGAAGCACATGACGATGAGGACTGAAAGTAATGTTTTTCAAGAAGAAATGGGAAACATTTCTGAGGCAGTTTACTAGATCTCTTTGTAATGATTTCAAAAGCTTCCCTTTGCTTGGAGGTACTGGGAGCCTGGAGCATTTGAGCAAGGATGTTGATATGCTTCCAAGCATGCTTATACATGTCCTGAACAGCTAGATAACCAGCTTCTGTATTAGTTTTTAGGCAAAACAGTGTCTTACGTCCCATAAAACTTCAATTGTTGTATATGCAGGCAGGCTGTACTGGACCTCCTAGAAAATGTGGTTGTGATTTTTTTTCTTTTTAAAATGATTATGGTGCCTCCACCAACCTGCTGCTCATTCTTTTACTCTAGGGGGCTAGAGCACTTGCAGAGCCTACAGAAACAGAAAATTCAATCTTTATTCCACACGTATCGAACTGATTTCTCTCTCTCTAGGTGTCTGTCAAGTGCCAGTCTGTATGTAGCCTCAGTAGGGTGGGGAGTTTGCAAATTTCTTGCTGAATCTGGGCCATGGTACATCCCTTAATGCACGATTTCTAGGACTAGGAAAAGAGAGGTCAGAAGGTAGCTTAACTGTACCTTTATAGGAGGAGAAAAATGATGTCCACACCCAGGGTTATTTTGTATGAATCAGGTGTTTGGTAGAAAACAGAGGTGTCTCTCAACATGGGAGAGGTGTTCAGATCTCCCTGAATGGTTTATCCATTAAGGTCTTACATGAAGAATTAACAGCCACCATCAGTGAAGGAAAACATGCTTTACTTAGCTCTTCGCAAGAACAGTTTGTAGTCACCTACCATCGGTGTTCCTTTCTCCAGATGTTGATCAGACATAGAGGCATCTGTTTGCTGCCTTTAATGAGATGCTCAAACCCCAGATATGAGTGGAATTGTAGACACTGTCTGTAGCATTTACTGTTGGGTTGGCACCTCCCCACTCTCTCCAGAGAAACTTTAATTAGTCTTTCTTGAGGTACTTAAATATCATGTATATCATGTAGAGATTACAGGTATCTAACTTTGGGTTTTGGAGGCAGGGTCCTGAAAGGCGGTTTTCACAACTATCCTTCAATAGCTCTGATTCTCAGTCACTTGCTCTCTCATCAGCCCAGTCTGATTAAATAGGGAGTTAAATACAGGCTTCACTTGTTCTAATGACCGGAGCTCTTGAACTCTGCTTCATTTGAGCTATCTGTCAAGACATGACTTCCTTGCTGAACGTAGGGCATAGGGAAGTGTACCTGTAGATTTACATTGGAGATAAGCTATTTATTTCCTGTCGGTGTATTATCTGATTCTGTGCTATGCAAATCTCTCTCTTGCTGAGACAGTTTTTAATAAAAGTTGGTAACCGATGCCTGGAATTACTTTAATACTGATCTTATAGCAGCATTTTCTACTCCTTCAAGAGGACCTTCAAAATATCTGGCGGAACAAGGGAGGCTGCCATGATAATTTTACTTGCTGTAGTAGCTACTTCCAAATGACTAAAAATCCCACAAATACTCCAAAACCAAGAAAAAAATTATCTTCGATTAAATCACCTTGTGAAAGTAAGCTGGTGTCATTGGTGTGGTAGTGCAGCTAACCCAGGATAATATTTCTTATGAATAGGGACCATAGTGTTAGGCCCCTGGGAAATATGCACAGTAGATAAAATAAAAAAAAATAAAAAATAATAAAAAAAAAAACCCGAAAAACAAAACCCACAAAAAACCCTTGGCAACTATGAAAGCACATTTCTAGAATTTGGCATAATCTAGTTAGATTGTAGTTACCTCTTTCTTGAATAAAGGCTGGTGCTATTCATTTGATGTTGAGACAAATCAGAAACCCTGCTGAGAACTTTAATAAGATGCCTAACAAGGGAAATTCTCCACATTAGGCAGTCTGGCTAGCTGACAGTCACTGCTGGGCTATCTCAAGATGCTGTAATATTCCCCAAGTTAATATAATGGACATCTAGAATGGTTCAGTGAATTTCAGTTTTGTATAACTTTTATTGAGATATTATATATGTACACATCTATGCATATAAACACACACACACACACAAATATGGCTGTACTCCACAAGATGAAATAGGACAGCTGGATAAAGTTATATCGCCACGTAAAATGTTGACCATGGTACTAATCCTTCCACTCCAACATATAAAAACAAGCTCTAAAGGCTTGTGTTTTAGAGACAGGAATCTGAGATTTAAATGTTGCTGTTGTATGCTAAGAATTTAATTGAAAATATAACTTGAAGTGAATTTCTTTAGGACTCAAACTCAATCAACTTGAAATTTAACAAAGAAAGAAAAAAGGAATGAGTTTTTATTTTTTTATTTGAACTCTTTATACTCTTTCCCATTTTTTGAATACATATTAATACTTTTAAAACTAAAAGTATCTATGAAAAAAACAGAATCTTACAGTTTAAATATATTAATGACATTTCACAGGTTATTTTCAATGGAAATTGGTTGGAACTTTAAGTACAAACAAGCAGTTTCTATTGAATGACTACAAATCTGAAGCATTTCCAACAAAGCCCATTGACATTAAAGATAGCTTTTGTTTTGTGAACATATATTTGCTACAAAGATGGATGGGGAGGGTTGAAGTAATTCCTTGCAAAGAGGCCAGAAGGATTACGATATATGAAACATTTCTGCTAGAAGGGACTTTGATAGGAAGGAAAGAAGTACTGGAGAACATAGACTTTAACCTTAAAAAAATAGTTTCTCTTCATATCCAGCTTAAACATGCATGAAACTTTGGAACACATTGTTTAATGAGAGGGAGGTGCTGAAGCAGTTTGACAAAGTCAACTATTTAAAATTTTCACCTGTTTTTTTACATACTTCTCACTTTCTCAAAATTCATGCATCTGATCTTTGTCTTGCTAGGTAATTCGTATTTCTCCGTGCCCACCTAGATTTGACCCACAGATATCTTTGCTGCAGCTTCTATGCTTGTCAAGTCATCTCCTAGGATTTGTTCATGTTAGTTTGCTAGCAAATCCCTGCGTAGTTTTCCTTACCAGATATCTGTAAAGACAACTTAGGCATGCTTGACTTTACCATGGGTGTCATTCATGGACTTACCTTCCTAAAATGCCATTGTCTACTTGAAGCAGGTCCTGACAACTTTCCTCTTACAAGTGGGATATTGTTTGAAAATTTAAAATCTGTTGGATTTTAAATTGCCTGGATTCTTGTAATTTTACCTATTAAACCAGTTCTTGTTGTTTAAAACAAAATGCTGCTGGACATGATTACATTTTCTCTATCTTTAATATAAATAAAGTAAGCAGTTATAAATAGTTGATGGGAAGCTGTGCATGCATAGTGATTTTTAATTGCTGAGAAGTTTCAACTACATTCAGCTTGCAGCTGGCTGTATTGTTATTGTGTTGGTCACATTGTAGTTGGCTAACTTATTTATTGCCTTCCTAAATATATTTTGAGCTTTGAACTATGCTTTAATAAAACCAGATGGATTTCAACCTAAGTAATACATTTAAATCCTTTAAATATAAAATATAGATTTAACTCATTAAAAACATTGCTGCAGCTGTTGATGGTTACATTTATTATGTGACCTTCCTGTAAATAGGTAAAATGATACACATTGGTTTGGGGCAAACTATATTGTAATCCTTAGATGCGATTTTGTATGTAAAATGTTGGATCATACAAAGTTTGCAATGATGGTTTCGTTCATCTCAACAAAGTTCTGGGTTTATGCTTAACATACCCATATTCAGCAAAATACTTAAGTATGTGCTGAATTTGAGCAACTGCTTAACTTAAAATGCTACTATATAGCAGACAATATTACAAGCAGATTTGAATAATTTGGTGTTTTGTTATGCAACATTTATTCTAGTTTGAGCATAACTCTGAGAGTTAATCAGATAGTCTGTATCTCAAGCTCCTCTGAAAGTGCTGGTAATACGGTGGAGTCTATCCCTACTGAAATCAGTAGAAGGTTGGTCCATTGACACAAGAAAAAGCTGCACTCCACATAAAGGAGGAGAAGATATGAATATTTTACATATATAAATGAAGCATACTCCTTATTTACTTGATAGCATCTTATTGCCAGTTAATGACTGGCTGATATCTGTGACCTCTACCTGTCACACACCATACTCATATCTCCCAGTGTGACATGTTGCTGGCTGTTATGGTGGTGTGTTAGTTGTGCAGCTGTATGAGACTCCAGCCAGACTGCAGCTGTACTCTCTACCTTGATCAACATGAGATCTTACTTGACACTCACAGTGAGGATGCTACTTCATGCTCATGGTACCGGGAGCTTCTGTGAAAATTCTGCAGTTAAAAGAGAACTGCAGCGATTAGTCAAAGCCCCTGAGACAGTTAATTATTTATTGAATAAGAAAATACAATATTACACATTTTTTCCTCCAAACACATGGTAGAAAAAGAAGTCAGTGCTTCTGAGTCCTGGTAGTTGTGTTTCTCAACAGAAACTGCCACTTTATTGCTATTGTTAGCAGGTGGTCTGGTGGCAAAGATTTTAATAACTGTTATTTATTAAGTAGTACTATACAGCTGAAAAGTTGTACAATGTGGAAGGCATGTTTAAGAAGGCACAGGACACATACATAACAAACAGCATTAGTTTTATTCCAATGCTGTAAACATTTCAGAAAAGTTTTCCCTTTAAAAAAGAAGAAGGAAAAACTAATCAGCCATGGGGGTAAGTAGGGAACTGAGAGAATTATATAATACATATTCACCAAGTCCATCATGCTGTACTTATCTGATATTTTCTTTGATAAGGTATGTAATTTTCTAGATAAAGGACATACAACATTACTGGTTAAAATAAATAAGATAATGGAATAGTCTAAGAAATGTAGGGTACATAAAAAGCTAGTATAAAGATTATGTTTAATGTTGAATTGAAAGGAATTTAGTAATGGTACTAAAGAACTGTCACAGAGGTAAGTTCTGTTTAATATTTTAATTTCTGTCTGTAGCACAGAAACTAACAGTGTTCTGGTAATTTTTTTTATTTTTTTTTTTTTCATAAAAAAAGTAGGCGATGTTGTAAATATGTGTATAATGTAAATTTCTTAAAAAGACAAAATGCAATGAAATTTCTTGTTATGAAACATGATAACATTCGGTTCAGGATTGTGTTAATGGTTTCTGCTGTAAGACAGGAATGTGGGCTGAATAATGGAGGGGGAGGAAAATCAAGGGGTATTATTCAGCCATGAAGGATAGTCAGCGTAATGTGGTGGTGAAAATGGCAGAGCATCTTAAGATTTACCAGCTGTGATATTTCATTGAAAAGAGGAAGGAGTAACGCCATTGCAATATTCATGTGAAAACAGAGGTGTTTTGTTTACACAGCTGTAAAAAACCCACCAAATTCTAGGTGGAATAGGTTTGGAAAATATTAATCAGATGACCAGGTAAAAAGAGAGCCTATATTTTGGCAATCTAAAATACATGGCTTTTTTGGTGAAGAAAAACAAAGGTTGAGAATGTCTGTGGTTAAATCCAAGAAGCAAGCACCAACAGGGGAAAGCCTTCATTAAAGGATGACATTGAAAAAGTGACAAGAGAAAAAGGAATAGACTCAGGCCTGAATTTTCAAATTTCCAACCATGTTTGGAAGATGTTTTTGAGGAAAACTTCCGATAGGAATGGCAAGGCACAGAATTAAACTTGGTTTTTAATGGTCCTCCGTTAGTTCAAGAAATAGGTCATATGATTATGCATCACATATTTTGCCCTACCAAGAGGTGTGGTGGTGTTTTTATGGCTGATGAAGGAAATCAGAGATGGGAAAAGTCTTCTGGTTTTGCTGCAAAGAGTTGTAAGTAAGTGCAGCTAGGTTAGAAGTCACATACAGTTCACCTAAGTGTGTAGCAAGAATCAATTTCAATTGTCTTAACATGATTAAAAGCATGATGATTATATGTTCAGATCAGGTTTCGACTGGTTATTTCCTACTGATTTTAGTGAACTCACATCACTTTTCAGTAGCCAAATGCTGTATACCTGCACACTTATTTTTCAGGAGTTGCATCCAAGAACTAAAACTTCTTAAAGGTTTCTGTATCAAAATAAGACAGATATGGGAAAATAATTACCTTAAAGTGACATAAATTGATTATAAGCATTTTAAAAATGAATGTAAATTAATCCTCAACATTAGTGACTGGATTTAGGAATAACTAGTTTCATTAACATTCAAATTATGAAAGATTATTATTAATTTCCTTTTATCTGAGAGAAATTATTGATCTATCATATCTGCTTGTTTCTTCTTCTGTAAAAAATTTTGTTCCTTCACATAGACAGCTGAGGTTATCTTCTCTTCCTTTATGACACTACTCAGTCCACAACAGTTTGGATAACTGCTCTCTCTACTTTCTTTCTGTTATGTCCATTCCATATTGAAGCATTGTTCTCTTTTTCTTGTGTTTAGAACAAGATGAATAACCCAAAATAAATAATAATAAAATGAATCCTTCACAATATCTTTCCTGACAAGGAAAATGGATGTTCAAATATGGAAACTAAGACAAATCTTCCTAACACCATATCATCACATATTCATCATTGTTATATGAGAATGAAAGAAATTTTTACTTGGCAGCTCAGTATTTCTTCAAACATAAATCATTTTATCTTTGGAAAGGGAAAAGCCATCTCTCTTTTTTGTATAGTGCTATTCTTCCTTTAAAATATAAGGGTGATCATTGTTAAGCTTTATATAGTTTGGTCAGATGTGGAAAACATAAAGACATAAAGAATCAAGTAAAACAAACCATCAACAATGTGAGTCTATGTTAGTACAAAGATTTTCATTGTAATAGGAGGTACTAATGATAATGCAGGCTTGCCTACTTTGATCCAGATTATGTGAGCACTTTAGCTATAGATTGATTTTTAACCACTAGTAAATGAGATTAACTATAAGGCACCCAAATAAATCCTCCCCAAGCATTACAGAAGGAAAGAATGTTCTGCAGCTTAGTACCCAAAAGGCATAATATAGCAAATGAACCAGGTGTGACGGTTGATGCTCCCTCCCTGAGACCTAACCAACACATTTGCAGCACTTGAAACCTATACTTGAAAATAAACAAAATGTGAAGTTGATGAGAGTTTAATGAAAACAATACCTATATTCAATTAGTTACAGTGGAAGCTCACTAATTTTCACTTGGCTAACTCCCAAACTCCGTAATTTTAAAGAAAATGATCTTTTCCCCTTCTTAACAAAGATTTAAGAAACAGAGAGTCATAGGAATACTGTATCAGTAAAAAATTACTACCTTTCTAAAATATATAGTATTATACAACAGAGTATGTACACCTATCTTGCTCCATCATCAGAAATGGTAACTTGTAATACTTTGGATGTATTATTTGTTATAACTCAATAGATTCAGAAGTTTTATTTCTAACACAGTTAAACTGGGACACATTTCTTAAAGCAGAAATGTGAAAACCTCTTTGTTCTGGCTGTTCACATTGTTAGGAAGGACTAGGAACAAAGCTCCTTTGACAGTGTCAAAAATTTAATTGAGCCCTTTAGTGGTCTATTGTTCTTGAAGGACTGAGATATTTAATATCAGTTTCCTAGGTCTTAATTTTTAGTCTTGGGAGTGCACTCATTCTTGAGATAACTGGACTGAAACTACCTCATAGCAGATTTTACTTTTATTGCACTAAAACTGGATTAATCTCTAAAATCATTTGTATCAGGTTGCTTACAGCATCTGACGGGGTGCACATATAAGCAAGAAGCACTTTGTACAAATCAGAAGCAGTGCTCAGACCTAAAATAACTCTTAGCTATTTCTTCTTTTCCTAGAAATGATCAAAGAGAAAATGTGGGATCTAAACTAAACTATAGTTGAGTTCACACAGCAGGATTAAACAGGTACAAAATAGGTAGCTCATTCTGATGAAAAGATGATTCAAGTTGCTTTTTATTGAGAGAGCAGTCCCTAGGTATGTTAGATATAATTTCAAGCACGTATTGGTTAATTAAAAAAAAAAAAACAAAAAAAAAAACAACCAAAAACCAACAACCAAACAACTACAACACAATGCTAACATCTTTAAATTATATCTAATGGAGCATACATTTACCTTAACAAATATGCATTTATTACTCACTGGTACTTTAAAAAATAAAACCAGAAATATCTTCCAGTGGAGCAAAAGATCTTTTCAAAATAGGAAGTTTCACTAGAAGTGACAGAGAGAATTTAAGACAGAAGATTTTCCTAATCATTGATCTTCTTTTGAAAATGAAATCAACAGCTCTGCATGGAATCACTTAGCTTAATTGTCACAAAGGATTTAATTTTTTCAGTATTTTTATCCAGGATACTGTCTTCAGTTTTATGAAATTAGTTGTTCGCTTAGGGTAACATTCTGGACTAATCTGTGCCTTTTTCATCTTTTTTGCAAGAATTAGCCTTCAATGTGCAGGCGATTGATAGCTGCTGCAATTTATATAGCACATTTTCTTCTTTCTTTCTTTCTTTCTTTCTTCCTTTCTTCCTTTCTTCCTTTCTTTCTTCCTTTCTTCCTTTCCTCCTTTTCCTACACATAGATTCAAGAATACTTTCATTGTGCTATCTGCATAGCTGAAGGCATCTCTGTTTACTCAGAAGTTGCAAACCATATTCAGTGCTTAATCGTACTCTTTATGGGCTCTCCACAATGGTTGGGGGTCATCCCCCCTGCCCCCTGAATGGGAACAATCAGTCATTTGGAGTCCCAAGCATCTTAGAAAACAACATTTTGTGATTTAATTTACAGTCTTTGTGTTTATTTAGTAGTGGCCAATCCTGAAAATCTTTTTCAATGTAGGAAGTCTTTACTGAGAGTAAGTCTCCCACTAACTTCAAATACATGAAATGGTACAGTGTATTATAGAGGACAGTATGGCTATATATCTGTCAGGATATCTCCCTGTCCTTAATATTTACCCTAAGCTTTGCGAAGTGTGGTTACTTCTCCTGACAGTTTTACTGAGACGTAAGGGTTAGTAATCTAAAAAATTGCTGCTTTGAACTGGTCTTGTATGATATTCAGCAGAGAAGGAGACAACAGTTCCATACACAGATTCTGTGTGAGAATGACACCTTTACTCCTAGTGGACTCCACATAGGGTGGTTGCTTTTTCATTTGTCATTAGCACATAATACAGGTGTTGTGGTTTAACCCCAGTGAGCAACTAAGTACCACACAGCTGCTTGCTCATTCCCTGCTCCCTGCCCCCCTGCCCCCCACTGCGGTGGGGTGGGGAGGAGAATCAAGAAAAGGTAAAACCCATGTGCTGAGCAAAGAACAGTTTAATAATTGAAATAAAGTAAAATATACTAGTACTACTACTACTAATAATAATAATAGCAATGAAAAGGGAGATAATGAAAATATAGAGGGGAATAAAACCAAATAGAAACAAGTGATGCACAGTACAATTGCTCACCACCCACTGACTGATCCCCAGCCAGCCCCTGAGCAGCAATTGGTGGTTCCCGGCCAACTCCTCCCAGTTTATATGCTCAGCATGATGTTTTATGGTTTCCTTTGGCTAGTTTGGGTCAGCTGTCCTGGCTCTGCTCCCTTCTGCCTTCTTATGCCCCTGCTCACTGGCAGAGAATGTGAAACTGAAAAGATTTAAGGTAAGCACTACTTAGCAACAGGTAAAACAATGTGTTATCAACATTATTCTCTTACTAAATCCAAAACACAGCACTGTACCAGCTAGGAAGAAGAAAATCAACTCTAGCCCAGCTGCCAGAAAATCAACTCTAGCCCATCCCTTATTCTATACCATTTATGTCATGCCCAGGTCCCACACTTTCTAATACACCATCACCTTTCCTTTCTTTTGACATAGACACACAGATATCATTCGCATAGCCTATGGTCTATCCCTATAAAATGCCCATTGAGTTAATTTAGTCCATGACTTTGGGCTCCATCTGTTGTAATAGCCTTTCAGGGCAGGGAACATGGACTATGGTGTTGAATTGTTGCATGATGAAGCAAATGTAATTCCATCACCACTACACTGGTCTGATTTCATCAGAGTTCATTCTTCATTAATCTGGGTGATTTTTGTTACTGTAATAGACTTGATATGGTGATCAAAAGGGAGTGGGGTTCAGAACCCCAAATCCAGAGTGGCGGAGACAGATGGGCATATATCCCATCACCAGTGCAATGATGGGCATATAACCACCACGGAAATTATAATATATAGTGTTGTATAGCAGTTAACATCATACAATTCAAATCATCGACTATTCTCACCCAAAATCAAATCTCCTTGAGATACACACTGGACTTCCCCATCCTCCCACATTGCTCAACAAGTGTATCCAGGTCCTTGAGCAAAAACAGTTCCATGGATGCATTTGCCTTTGCCTGAAGCAGGAGTGACCCAGACTGTTTTCCCTAGCGTATTTTTTAATGTGCACTACATGAGCTTCATCCCCTTATACAGTACATAAAAGTTTTGACTGGGCAGCACTAGCCCAACTGGAAAATCCTCTAGTGTTTACTAACCAGATGGCTTTTGCTAAATGTGTCCCAATGTTTGAAGGTCCCACCACCCATTGCACTCAGTTTAGTCTTTAACAATCTATTGTACTGTTTGATCTTCCCAGAGGCTGGTGCATGATAGGGGATGTGAAATACCCGTTCAGTGCCACACTTTTCTGGACCAGGCATCTATGAAGCTGTTTTAGAAGTGAGTCCTATTGCCTGACCGAATTCTTTCTGGGGTACAGTGTTGCCATAAGACTTGTTTTTCAAGGCCCAGGATAGTGTTCCTGGCAGTGGGATGAGGCACAGGATATGTTTCTAGCCATCCGGTCATTGCTTCCTTCACTGTAAGCACATGGTGCTTGGCTTGGTGGGTCTGTGGGAGTGTGATATAGTCAGTCTGAAAGCCTCCCCATATTTGTATTTCAGCCATCGTCCCCCATACCAAAGAGGCTTTAACCACTTGGCTTGCTTAATTGCAGAGCATATTTTCCATTCATCAATAACTTGTATGACAGTGTCCATGGCCAAGTCCACCTCTCAGTCATGAGCCCATCTATACATTGCATGTCTTCCTTGATGGTCTGAGGTGTCATGAGCCTGCTAAGCTATAAATAGTTCACCCTTATGTTGCCAATCCAGATCCACCTCAGCCACTTCAGTCTTAGCAGTCTGATCCACCTACTGGTTGTTTTGATGTTCTTCAGTGGCCTGACTTTTTGGTACATGAGCATCTATGTTATGTACCTTCACAAACAGGTTCTCCACCTGGGCAGAAATATTTTGCCACAATATGGCAGCCCAGATGGGTTTGCCTCTGTGCTGCCAGTTGTTCTGCTTCCGTCACTACAACTAGCCCCACAGGGCATTTGCCACCATCCATGAATCAGTATAGAGGTAGAGTATTGGCCATATTTCTCATTCAGCAATGTCTAAAGCTGGCTGGATAGCTTTCACCTCTGCAAACTGACTCGATTCACCTTCTGTTTCTGCAACTTGTCATAAGGGTGCTCCATAAAGCTGCCATGATCACTTTCAAGATTCCTGGATGATTGGGGTTTCCTGTCTGAGTCCTTTGTGTGATCAGTGCCGCACACTTACTTCATGTAGCATCAGCTGCTTGATGCATAGAGAAAACCCTCCCTTTGAACATCCAGCCCAGCACCAGCAACCCGGGTGCCAGGAGGAGCTTGTGCTCAGTACCAGTCTCTGCTGAAGCAGCTTGAACCCCTTCATAAGCTGCCAGTATCTTTTTTTTCAGTTGGAGTACAACAGACCTTGGATGCTCTGTATCCTTGACTCCAAAAGTCTAGGAGTCAGCCTTGAGTCTCCCCTGGTGCTTTCTGCCAGAGGCTCCAGGTAGGGCCATTCTCCCTGGCTGCGGTGGTAGAGCACATTTTTTACATCTTGCTCTGTCTGGACTGGCTCAGGGGCTACTGCATGACCTATCTCCTGCTTAATTTGTTCAAAGGCTTGTTGTTGCTCAGGGCTCCATTTGGGATTGTTCTTCCAGGTCACTTGATAGAGAGAGCTTACAATCAGACTGTAGTTTTGAATATGCATTCTCCCAAAACCCACAATGCCTGAGGAAAGCTTGTGTTTTTTTCTTACTAGTTGGCAGAGACATTACTGTTATTTTGTTGATCACATGCATTGGGATCTGATGAGTTCCATCTAGCCATTTTATTCCTAAAAACTGGGTCTTTTGTGCAGGTCCCTTGACCTTGCTTTGTTTTATGGCAAAACTGGCTTTCAGAAGGATTTGGACTCTTTTCTTCCCTTTCTCAAAAACTTCTACTGTATTGCCACACATGATGATATCATGAATGCATTGCAAGTGTTCCAGAGCTTCACTCTATTCCAGTGCAGCCTGGATCAGTCCATGACAGATGGTAGGGCTGTGTTTCCACCCCTGGGGTGCTTGATTCCAGGTGTACTGGATGTCTCTCCAAGTGAAAGTGAACTGTGGCCTGCACTCTGTTGCTAAAAGGATTGAGAAAAATTCATTAGTAATATCAATTGTGGCATACCACTTGGCTGCCTTTGACTACAGTTCATATTGAAGTTGCAGCATGTCCGGCATGGTAGCATTCAGCAGTGACATGACTTCATTCAGGGCACAATAGTCTACTGTTAGTCTCCACTCCCCATTAAACAGCGGCCATATCTGGTTAATGAAAGGTGAGCAGGTCCCGCTGATCGCCCCTTGGCTCTCCAGTTGATGAATCAGCTTATGGGTGGGAATCAGGGAGTCACAGCTGGTGCGATATTGCTGCTTGTGCAAACAGAGCATGAGAGACTGACAAGTCCTTGACTTTGTGTAAGCACTACTTAGCAACAACTAAAACGTTGGTGTGTTATCAACATTATTCTCATATGAAATCCAAAACACAGCACTGTACCAGCAATTAACTCTACTCCAGCTGAAACCAGGACAACAGGATAGATAGCAATTAACAATTTTGGTTGTGCTTTCTCTCATTTCTAATGTGGTAAAGTAAAACTACAATAGAGCAGAAACTTACTGTAATCTCAGCTGACTAAAAGATTATTTGATAAACATTTTCAGAAGGTTGTATCTATAGCTACATTTTGGAATTACCCTGATGTTCACTATACTTCAAATCTACCTTCTTTTGTAAGACAATCTTCTGTTTTGCTGTAGGCTATCAAAAATCTCAACTAAGGACTCTAATACTCTTGGTATTGGAAAATTATTTTCTAAGAGGAAAAATGCCTTTAATTTAGCACAGTATGCTGTAAAAGACTAAAATGCTTTCATGTTTCTTCCTCCTCGGAAACACCAGATTCTGCTGCTGAGTAAGTGTATACAAAGTAGTCTTTCTAGTGTAGCAGTTGCTGTTAACCAAGGGTAGAATTCTTCACTGAGCACTGAAGCGTGAATATACTCCAAGGTGTTCAGTAGTTATTTCAGTTTGCATGGCCTCTTAATTAGAAGTGTTAGAATGCCTGAAGAGCTTGCAATGCATTCATCTTTGGGACAATTTGCAGGAAGCTTACTGGAAGGTTTCATAAGTTGATGCAATACAATCAAAGACCTTTTTCTTTTCTAGTTGATTGAAGATAAAGAAAAGGCTCTTTGGTCTGTTGTCTGAATTTCTTAATATGAAGGACTTGATCATGTTTTCAAGAGCCATGTAAATCACTTTTTTTTTAAGTAGTTACCTTGATTTACATCAAATGAAAATTTGGCTTATTCTTTTCCTTAAATAATTTACCTGAATAATTTTGGTTTATCTTAAGGCTTTGCTTTACCTAAGGCTTCTTTTAAATCATTTGCATTGCACTAATAAAGACGTATTATTGAAAAGGACTTTGCACATTTGTTGCTTTTTTTGTGTTTACTTATCCTGTGATCTGTGTGCACATGTGTTTGCTTCTCTTTTCTGGTATGGTATCACTGTTTGTTTTTGTACCCTCTCTTCTTTTTAACCTACCCTATAATCAAGTATCTTATACTGCCAGCTTGAAAGTAAATGTCATGGTATTGTTCAGAGGGTGGGCTCAAATGAAAGCACAGGACTCGACAGGTTCTTCTCTGTCCTACTGACATATTTTTACTCTAAATGTGAACTTCACAATGTACTCTTATTTTTTTAAAGATGAGTTTAAACACTAAATTGAAACTTCCTGCAGTTTAGAGGTTTTCTTATAAATTCAGCTATGATTCTGGACATAAATGTTGTTACTCCAGCATTGTTTCAGCTTAGTATTAGTGTTTCTCAAAGGATGACTTCTTGACAGATTTTTTTTTTTCCTTATAAACAATGTTATTTTGTTTCAAGCTGGAGTTTCATTTACACTATTTAGAATTTTCTCAATATATTATAACGAAGTGTTCATTAAAAAGTACACTTTCCAGAACTGTTAATTAAAAGGGCATGCTGGGATAAATAAACCCATATGCTGTTGATTAACCACCTTTTAGGGGTCAACAGTTGGGTTCTCCTGCTGTGCTTATGTTAATTGTTGTCCAAAATTTTACCAGGAACTATTTTGTCCATATGGCACTTGCTGAAAATGTAAAGTCTATAGAGGAAATGGACAACTGCCCCCCAGAAAGGTATCTTAGACTGTACTGTATGTGTGGCAAATTCATGGTGGTACTTAACCTGCCCTATTACATAAGACACAGAAAAAAAATTAAAAAGTGATAGAGAATTTATGTGGGTGTATGTGTGTATCCATCATTATCATGTCTATGAATATCTACCACTATTTATAGAGAGAATATCCACCTGCATGTAAGGAAATATAAATGTAAATTTGTAAGAAAGAATTTTTCCAAATACTGAAAAATAAAAAGGGATGGCAATATGTGTAAAGCCCAAAACTAAACAGCAAAGAGCTGTTACTTTTGACTCTGGACATGTTGCTTTTCAGCTGAACAGAAATCACTTTTCCTTGTAAAACTCAATATATACTGACATTTCTTTTTCTTAGTTAATTATCCCCTGAAGACATCTGTCTTCATGGAAGGTGAATCACAAAGATGTCTGTAAGAGTGGAAGATTTGCCCTTTGATTCTCCTTTTTGAAGTTTAAACCCACCCTCATCTTTACTGAAAACTCCTTTATTTGGATTTTTTTTTTATTTTAAGCATACAAATTTTTTACTTTCCTCTGACGATGTAAAGGATTTATAAAATTACTTGCAGATGAGTTAAAAAAAAAAGCCTAATAAACCCTATACCATGATATTTTATGCAGAGGTTTAAATTAGACTCAAAGTTTTAGGCTGTTAAGATTCACTATCTCTTTCACCACACTTCTGCTGAAATTATGAAAAACTGCTGGCCAAGTATGAAGATCAGTGATAACATCAGTTGGGTCACAAGTTGGAAAAAAAAAAACACAACCTAAAAAAATGTTTCTATTGATCATTTCTTTTACTTCCTATGTCTTCTCTTTTTTAAGAGGAAAAATCGATCACTATTGAGAAAACCTCAAACTTTCAAAGTAACGTTAATTTCAAAAAGGAACAGAGAAAGGGAATAATTGAGGTGTGGATCAGTTTAATTTACTTTGGCAGTTCAGAAGGAGATGGTGAGTGACATACCTAAATACCTGGATCACAGTACTTCCAAGCACAGATAAGGCACACCATTGTTTTCAATGTGGTATTGGCTGCCCAACAGTTTCTATGTGTTGAACAGTTAAATGCTGGTTCTTATTGAAGACAAGTCTGCATACAGTCCTGCCCACCAAAGAATGAGAAAAATCTTGAAAAAAATCTCCTTTAGTCAAGTAGGACAAATTAACCATCCTGTGTTTCACAGACGATCAAAATGGTGCTAACCATATGGCTGCCTCCACTCACACTGAAATGACGGTACTTCAGTTCAAGAAGAGCTGGAGAAGGTGATGGGCTGTGTGATGACAACACGGAGTGCATGACTAGGCTGAACGCTCTGTGATGCCACAATTTGACAGAAGAAAGCCAAGTGCTCCTGCTCCAGGCCATGTTCATATTTCATATAGCATGACAAAGCAACCTTGTCTGGGGAGAAACAGTAATGAGTTTTTGGGGGTTTAGGAAAAAAATTTGCAAATTATTTTAAACAAAATATTGCATTGACGCAGCTTTGCTCTATGCAGAGGCAGCATTATGTCTCATTCTCCTCAGGCTTTTCAGATTTTGCTGTCCTCTGAGGTAATACTGTATACATATTGTTTATCATGTCAGTTCACAACCTCCTTCGGTTCTTTAATGGACAGAGGAACTCATCCAGAAACCCCAAATCTCAGTCTGCTTCCTCAGACTTCTCTCCCTTCCTATTAGGTTAGTTCCCATCTTGTTTTCTGTGCATATGATCTTACTTAAGGAGTATTTTTAGTTTGTGAAATAGTTATTTGATTCAACTCATCTCTGTGAAGAGCAATTACAAACCACAGACAAGTCATTGTGGATGAAAGGCCTCCGAAGCTATTCAACCTTGAACCAGCATCAGCTATGGCACAGTAAAACTAAGGAAATAAAGCTGAAAATGGATTTCTTTCTTGCTTTCTTGCTGTCTCTCTCCTTTTGTACTTGTCATTTGCCTAGCTCCCAGTTCCCCAGCTGCACGGCTGGTTTCTTACTCCTCATGGTGTCCCTCTGCATACTTTTCATGGTTATTGTCAGGGAGGAGCCAGCGCAAAGTGTGTTCTGTTATCCAGCACAGGGCCAGGGCTTGGGTAATAAGAGGTTCCTTGGACAGAGAAGGTGAAACAATGAGTCAAGTCCAAGGTCAGCCTGGGAAGTCCAGTGAGCAAGTCAGGGTTGTCAGGGACAGAGCTGAAGACCAGTGCTCCTATGGCATTACTGGTGTAGGGAATGACAGCCCCAGAATGGGCTGAAATGGAGTCCTGGGACACGGACAGAGTGGAGGAAGGCACCAGGGGAGGCTAGGCAGTGACAGGTAAGCACCTCAGTGTTTTCAGGGCCATGGTAAGTTATAAAAATAGCTTGTGAGTTTCCTCTTTTACTAGATATCATTCTAATTATCTTAAATTTAATATTTCACCAGCATAAGTAATCATGCAGGGCTCCCCCACCCTCAAATTCTTCTCAATTATTTAATTCATCAGTGTTTCCCCCTCAATACAAAGTTCTGCTTCCTCTTTGCCTATTAACTGAGGATAACTAAGCAAGTCATCCTGCTAGAACTGCCAGTTTCAGGATGATAAGAAAACAATTTAGGTGGAAGGAAAAGAGAAAATTGGAAATTAGTCATCTTTGGAGAGAAATAGAGAAATGTTTTTTTAATTCATATTTCACCAGGCTTCCTTTTTTTTTTTTTTTTTTTTTTTTTTTTTTTTTTTTTTTTTTTTCTGGGAGATCTCTTACTTATCAAGCATATTTTCTAACAGTCAGTACTCCAAAATATGCTTCAGATTTCCTGGAAGTAACCTTATCAGATGCTGCCAATATATCAGAAGCACCTCAAGCTTCTTGAAGAACTCCAGGTCAAATGTTTTACAGGATTCCCACTACATTTGTTGAACAATTCCAAAGGTGAGGCAAAATCTGATTCTCAGCAATGGCTGATGATTGCTGAAGGTATACTTTTCTGTCATTTCTAGTATACTGTCAGAGACCTACTGCATACTACTGCTGGACTTTTCCAACTAAATTAGGTTTATTGTGCCCTCGGCTTTTTGGTAAACAATAACTTCATGTACCACAGAACAGATTTGTAGCAATGAAATGGAAATTTAATATCTTACAATAGCAACTCCATGCCTACGTAAAATATTTTCTGCAAATCTGCCATTGAATGTTAAGTAATTCAGACTATAAGAAAAAAAATTTAAAAAACCTTCAAAGAAAGATAGCACTTTAAAAAATTAATTAATTTCTGGGTAGTGGCTATGAATAAGGTATGGCCAAAAAATCCTCCCCCCGGCCCAATTCCAAAAGGTAAAAATAAAACAATCAACAGCCCAAATATGCCTTCCAAACACTTGTAACATTTCTTTTGAAATACAGGAATTCTGCAAGTAGGTTTTGACCAAACTCAGGTTTTGTTCATTAAAATATCAGCTGTTTTGGTGGTTTTGAAAAGAGAATTGGCGCTCTGCTTTACTTCTATAAGAAATGTATTATGCTGAAATAATTTGCCTTAATGAAATGCAATTGCACTATGGCACAAGGAATAGTATTATTACAGAATTGAATTGAAGAGGTTTAGATATTGGGGTTTATGATATTACCTTGTTATGAATGAAAACTTTGATGTTTTTGAGTAGATTCTCAGTTGGTTCTGAGTTAGCGCTGTTACTCTCATGCCATGTAGGGATGACTTGCACTCTGTTCATTTGTACTAAAGGTGTCTTCCTCAGTATAATTCATTTAAAAAACAGTTTAAACAAAACCTGGAAGAAAAGTGTGTCTATAAATAAGAAACCTTGCAGATAGCACCTTGCTTAATTTAGTATATATGCACACTCACATGCTAAAGTAGTTTATGATAATAGATGCACTGTCTAATGCTCAGAAATCTGCTTTCAAATTTCAAAGTAATCTACCTTTGGGTTAGGTAGTTCTGTAGGAGAGAATATAACCAGCCAGAGTGACTGTGATGGGTATTCTTTACAGCTTAATACACTGCTGATCACTTATAAATATTCTGCCATAACATATTATTAAATTTTAATTTCATTATCACTTTTTCTTCCTTTGGTTTCTACTAGAAATGCCTGCCTGAGGCTTTTGGAGATGTTATTTTGCATAATGAAAGCAGATCAACATGAATGTAGATTTCCAACAAATCTTTCTTTCTTTTAGAGGCAAATTCTTATGAAATTGTCCCATGAAATTCTACCCTTTTGGCAGTTTTGTTATGTACTTCTGGAAATTATTTTTTCCCTCATTTTCAATGGCAAATTCAAGCTCTTGATTCAGATAATTTAATTTTAATTTAAAAAAGTGAATTAAAATAATTAGTTGAAGTGGTTTACAGTACCTCCAGATGAATGGGAACAAGGAATATAGAATTTTCCCATTTCCCATTACTCATCCTAGAATGCTAAACTGGAGCATTTACCCAAAGTACTTACTGCTGCACTGCTGACAAGGGTCCGCTAATAAGAAATGGAATTATTTTTTTTTTTTGGCATGGTACAAATAGGGTGCAGCTGAATATTAAGAAATACAACTCTTCAGTAACTAATAGGGAAAATCAGAAAATAAAAGTTCAGTTCTCCCTAGGCAAGTATGCATGCTGCAAACCTCACTAATACCAGCTGATTGTTCAGCAGTACCTTTGAAAACAAGTGCTTCCATTTATGTGCTTCTTTATGTTTACAAAACTAATTTGAGAAAATGTCCAGATTAGTCATCCTCCTGTGACTAAGTTATCATTAAAGGAAACTGAAAATATTTAGCAAAAGGAAAAGATGAAGGAAATAAAGAAGATAGGTCAGACATACATAGGAGTAAATAATCCAGTTCAAACCCCTGCTACTTCAGGCAAGGATGCTTCATGAACATTTCAGAGATTTCAGCATCACTGATATTACCTTCACCCCCAAGTCCCACATCTTTGTGTCTTGAATACAGATGCAAATGATTACTTCAGTTTTGGTACTATACAATGATTAATGTCATAAATATGAAGATGATCACAGAGGGGGATCCACTTACACCTCATTCTCCCTTTATTTCCATATATAAAATAACTTTTAGCATTCAACTTTTGGCATGTTTGCCTGCATTCTTACACTTATTTTCCAGTTCCATGTTGTCTCTTAGCTAATCCATAATGTCTTTCTTTGAGTGATTTTCATGCACCGTCTCTGGAGCATTTCTACAACTTTTTCCCATTGCTTGAAATACAGACTTTAGCTACTTCAATGCTTTTAACTTGGTATTCAAAGCTGGTTCTACATCTGAGGGCTAGAAAGTACCTTGTCCCTCAGGACTTCTAACTACAGTAGAATTTGCATGGAGGTATGGAACATTGTTCTAAAACTGCCTGCAGATTAATTCTTTTGCAGTCATTCCCCAAGTGGTTTTAACCAAATTATTCAATTTTTTAAAAAAGTTATTTTTTTAACCAATATTTCATACCATTAATTTACAACACTGTCTCAACGTTTTTACTGTTACCTTTCCTTATCAATGCATACTTTTCCACTCCTCTATTTTAGTCATACTTGCCTTTGATTTTCAACTCTGGCACCGTTTCTTGTAGCACTAGTTCTTCTTTCTGCATTTTGTTGATCCTATCCTTCATTCTCCTGCAATTTACATTCACCGAGAATCTCAGAGAATTAGGGAATTAATAGCAAGAGAGAGCTAATTTATGAAAACAAAATGCAGAGAACTGAATGTTGACAAAAATAAACAAAAATTCATCCAATTGTTTCTGAACACATGCCCATTTTTATCTGGCTTGTCAAACCTGATAACTACCTGTTCCAATTTCTGTGCAGGAGAAAACCATGACCATCAGGCTTTTGACAGTGGCTGTCATGTGCACTGTACACACAGGTGTGCATTTCAGCTCCTGAATGCAACTGCATCTCCCATCTGTGACTCTCCTATGCTGGGCTAGAGCTGGGCCACCCCTGCTTTCCTTCCACATTAGGGATGTGTGAAGGGTGTGTTCGGAGGGAAACACAGTGTTACAGTGGGTTTACTGAGCACATAAGGAGTCTGTGAGCTCTGACCTCTAGAGAACAGCTGTCTTTGTATTATACAGAATAATTTGCCTTTAAAATGGGGTGGAAAATTATATTCAAGGTCAGTTTGTTCCTTTTTGGGTTGGTTGGTTTGTTGGTTTTGTTTTTTCCTACTCAGTTGCAAGTAATTTGCAACTGGTGGCAGACCAGGAAAGTTATTTCGCCTGTTGTCTTCTCATTAAGAATAATAGACTATTTAACTAGCTTTATGGAAGAAATGAATACTTCTAATAAGCTTGTCTGCTGTAATTAGATTAATGCATGTCAGGCTGTTTTCCTTACTCACATGAATCAAATATTTTTCCAACAGAAATGAAGAAAACTTTCCATTGACTTTTTTTAGACACTAGTTTTAATACTGACTCCTTCTTCTTTAATAAGATCAGTCAGCATGGTGGGCTTTTTTCCTTTCTGATTTCTAATATATGTGGTTTCCTGCTTAGAAAAGCAACAACATAATTGAGTACTGTTTTAATTATTACTAATTTCAAATTTGTCTCCAGGTAATGTTGAAAATACATTTTTAGCAATCTGTGTGGAACTATTCCTATAAACTCACATTCTTTGTTGTTCTAAGAAACTATAACCTATGAGGCTGATATTCCTTTGTATAGCATTTGACTACGGTGTTAGCAAACACATCAGTTCCTGTTTTCATTCTGGCAGTGGCTGAAAGACTTTGGTTCATTCCTTCCATATGTTTAGATATGCTGATAAATATTTGTCAACAGTTATATTTATTGCACCAACTCAGGAACAGAAGGAAAACTTTAAAAAAAAAATGCTGTGACTTCCATGCCGTACATATGAACATCTTCTCTTCCACGGAAACATTCACTAACATATCATTGTCAACATCTCATCTTCCCTCAGCCGTCAAAATATGCTTTGAAAATAAGTGCCACCTACCCTTAACATACTCCAGTGTAACATGCAAACATGCACGCTATTTTTTGTACTCCACCCATGCTGGGTGATTCCAAGTGAAATATGGGTAGATAGCTCACTTTCTCTTGCAATCACATAGTGTGTTGCTGTGAAAACAAACCCAATATTAGTATCAGGGGATATTTTTGAGCTTTTTTTTTTTTTCTTATGTTTTTCCTACCCTGAGTCTGCTGCTAGATTCTTCAGTTGCCATGGTGAGCAGGGGTGTAGACAGTTCTTCCAGCCACGGGAAAAAATAAAAATCATGAAATGAATGCTAATGTGACGGGAAACTGGCAATACTCTGTTTTATAACCCAGTCTGGTTCATAAATAAAGAGCTTTCCACCTCAGGCTTTCATGGGGCAGCACAGGAAAAGGTCGTAAAATGAAACACCCATCTTGAAATAAATTCCTCACATTTTTTTGTAATCAAAAAAGACCATACAGAAGAGAATGAGTCCAGTGACTCAAGTAAGACAGTAGGAAATTAAAAGTCCTGGATCCTACCCTGGCTCTTGTACTGCTAACTGTTACTGAATTTGATATGTGAATGTTAGGCACTGCGATGAGTGGCGATGATCTTTAGACCCAGTGGCCTCTTTGGCAACCAAGTGCCTGGTCTCCTTTGTGCTTGCAGAAAGTTGAGAAGCTATGTCCACAGTCTTTTTCTTAGGGCAACGTTAATTTGATACATCAGTGTGTAACAAACCTTCATAAATAGTGTAGATTAGGAAACATGCAAAGTTTTTACACACACTTATACTTTTTAATTTCAAAATGTTTATCAGCCTTCAAAATATGACAGTTCTTTATGAATAACATGAAGTTCTCCATCTACATGTAAAATACTGTTTTCCATTCTTTGCTCTTCTTTCCATGCTGCCTTTCTCTCCTCTGCCTTTTCTTATTTTGTTTTTATTTTCTTATTTTTTTAAAAGGAAGATGTGGAAGGAGAAAGCATCAAAGAAAAATACTAGTTTCTTTAAAGAAAGCATGATTTTGAGAACTTAAAAACTTTCCACAAAACATCTCTTTTTTCCCCTCTGGAAATCATTTCTCTAGGAATGCAGTTTATTGACCTACCCAGTGAAAGTGGTCAGTACTTCTCTGTATAGACAAACAAAGGTTTGCTTTAATTTTCTGCTGGTTAGCAACCTCTGTCTTTCATGTTTGAGACTTTCTGCAGCCCTTTGGGTTTCCGACTAGAAGAGGTGGCAACAGATCTGGGGGCAGTCAATATGCCAACTCCTTGCAGCTGCCCATCCTGTCTGGACAGTGGAGCAAGGACCAAATCTTTGCTAAATTACTGCTGTTTTCAGACATGTTAAGCTAAGCTGCTCTCCACTTTTGCTTCTCTTAGAGGTGTTGCATCGTGAGCTCTGATAATTTGGTAACCTCCCAGCTGTCTGGGTGCGCTCAACTGTAGCCTCTGGGCAGCATGGAGCCAGAGCAAAGGTGGCCCAGCTGGGGAAGGAGAAGCACCTCTCACTCCAGATGGACCTTGTATTTTAACTCAATAGTTATTAAAACAGGTCCTACCAGGTCTACTATACTTGTGGTACAATGACAGAGTTACTATCAGGTACACAATTAGTCTGATATCATGGTCACCTTCTGTATGCAATATTCATGTCAATGCGACTAGCAAGTAAAAAAATACTTTATGATCCATTGAGTACCAGAAAAAAATCCAATGTTGTTGACTTTCAGATAGTGAAGGTGATGCATGATTTGTTACTCGCTACAAGTGTTATTGTGAGGTATAATTAACATTTAAAAGGTATCTCAAAATCTTGTGGTATACAAATGTCCATCACTACTGTTATTGACTTGGAATTCCTTAAGAGGTGTATGAAACTAGTGACTCTCTTAGGTTTAATTTAGAGATGGTGATCCTGTAGATTACTAATATTAAATCACTATCTCATTGGAGGAACAGGAGTATGTTCTTTCCCAACATATTACTCATGTGCTTAATAATGGAAATGTACTCTCTTAGTCCAGAACTGGATGAAATTTTACTGCTATAGAAGGTTATGGAAAGAAAATTTCAAGTTGTGCTTGAAAAATATCCATTAAAAACCTTGTTTGTTTGGTTGGGTTTTTTCAATTGGAAAAGCCAAAACTTTGCTGAAGACCCGATGACAAATGAATAAGAAAGGGCTTTTTTTATTGGTGACAGGCTTTGAAAAGATTTAGAAACTTAGATTTGTGACAGAGTAAAAAAGCTATTTACATTATGTTTATAATGGAAATAGCTTTTTATTTAGGGTAAAATTTGGTGTCATTAATTTTAAAATTTTCTGAAAATGGAAAATTTTTGCTAGAAATAACTACTTTTACCTGCTTAGCTTTAAGCTTTTTGTAAGATAAAAGTATGAAGATAATCTTCAAGGCAATAAAATAAATTAGTTTGCCTTTTGTGTGTTTATGTGTGAGATTAAGGGATGGCAAAGCACAATAGTTTCTGGCCAAATCTAACCTAGGATTTGCAGAGTCTTAGACATGGGAAGTTTCAAATCTTCTTGCCAGGGGCAGGGAAATGAGCCACAGAAGGCCATTAAGGCACCTTCTGCATGCAAAACTTTCTTTAAATCTGAGGATGAGACATAAGAATTTCTCACTGCACTTATCCCTATAAATCTCGTTATAAATGATATTGTAGGAACAATGCTCTAGGCGATGTCTAGATGGTCTGAAAATAAAGATTTTACTCTTTTCTAAGTTTTAAGATACATTTCCCAACAGTGTCTTTCATATGCTTGGAGACAGGAAACAATTTCACTTGACAGATATATCCTATGTCAGGTAAACTGAACCATTCAGCTGTTAAACACTAAGAATATTCCAAGTTATCTGTTAACAATGATTATATTCTGAAGGCTTTAAAATAAAAAAAAAAAATCAAAAAATCAAGCCAAACTAATTGGAATAATATCTACATCTACAAACAAATCTTGTTTTCTTTCACCCATAAACAATAAGCTGCACAAGCAAGATAAGTTTGCTTCAAACGTACTTTGTCATTACAATCTCGAGAATATTAAACTTTTTTCTGCTTGAAAAAGAAGTCTAAGGAATCATAATCTTCCAGTAAAGCTCATGGCGTGTTGCCTGAAGAAATTATTATTCTTGCCCTAATCATTTAAACAGTAACTCTTTGGGATGTTATTGAAGGCATGCCAGTTTGCTTCAGTAAGTAACAGGTTAAATTTAATCCAAGTGTTTCAGATAACCCTCTTGTATTCTTTTAATCAGAGTAATTGGTACTACCATTACACAGAAAAGATGACTAAGAATAGTTTATTCACTGTAGAGCACCGTAAATGTTGAAGGCAAATTAAGTGTCTCCAAGCATTCTTAGAAACAGAATAAACAGTGATTCACTGTGTCATAACCCTCATGACCCCCCTTTGCTTCACTTATACAGCAACTCATGATCTACGGGTGCCTGATAAAGCAAAAACAAGTATACAAACATAAGTCCCCATTAAAAAAGTAATAAATAAATAAATGTGGTAAAGAATGAATGTATCAGGTATTCCTACTGTCATGAACAGGGCTGGATGCAGCTCAGGTGTGGATTTGAAGCCCCCGTGGCAGTGTGCTATCCTATTTGTCTTCATCCCAGAGCACCCGACAATCTGGGCTGTGCTAACATGGGGGTAGACAGCACAGTCAGCACTCCTATCCATCCTTCTCTTTGTCATGAAAAAGAAAGCATGATTGAAGGGGAGAAAACATTGTTACAGAACCTTAGTGACAAGTAGGCTTTATGGATTGAGAGCCAAAATTTAGATAAAGTTAAGCATTAACCATATTAAAGGAAGGTGGAGTTAGGGAGCTCTTAATCTGCTTGAACATATAAAAGACCATGGGGTCAGGCAGGATGTTGGTAAAGCCGGCTCTCTATCATCTTTGAAAGCTTATACCAGCAGGGGCAGCTTCTTGATAGCTCAAAAAAGACAAACATCACATCCATCTCCAAGGAAGGAAGATCCAGAGGATTACAGGCAAGTCACCCTTATGTTAGTCCTGCTGCAGGTTATGGAGTTAAACCTCCACAAAGCCATTTCCAGGCCAAAGAAGAACAAGAAGGTAATTGAGAACAAGCAGCAAAAAATAATCAAAGGGCAAATCATGCTTGACCAGTCTGGTAGCTTTCTATGATGAGATGACTAAGCAGACAAGAGTAGTGAATTGTTGACATTACCAAGACTTTCAACATAATTTCTGATAGTAGCCCTTACAAGCAAATTAGTGAACATGGACTGAATAAGCAGACAATGAGTGAAAACTGGCTGGGCAGCTGGGCTCAAAGGGAGGTCATCAGAAGTATGAAATCTAACTGGCAGCTGATTACTAGTGGTGTCTCTCAGGGACAAGATAGGGACCAATACTGGTTAACATTTCTATTAATGGTGTGGACAATGTGGGCAGAAGCTACTACGAGCAAGTTGCAGATGATACCAAACTGTGAGGATATGGATGAAATACTAGAAAATAGAGCTGCTATTCAGAGAGATCTGAGGAAAAGAGTAGAAATGGGCAGAGAAGAGGTTTCTGTAGTCCAGCAAATGCAAGAACTTGACTCTGGGATTGAAGAATCACATGCAAAAGTAGAGGCTGGCAGCTGACGGGCTGGGAAGCAGCTTTGCAGAAAAGGACTTGAGCTTCCAGGTGAACAAGAAGTGGGTGATCCAGCAGTGTGCTCTTGCAGCAAAGAAAACTAACTATATACTGAACTGTATTAGCAAGAGTACAATCAGAAGCAGCAGGTAGTGCTTTTCTCTTTCGGCACTTGTAAGACTGTGTCTGTTGCACTGTTCAGTGCTCCTCAGCACAAGACATTCATTGACATGTTGTTGTGGTTTAACCCCAGCCAGCAACTAAGCCCCACACAGCTGCTTGTTCAATCCCCCCTGGTGGGATGGGGGAGAGAACTGGAAAAGTAAAAGTGAAAAAAATCATGGGTTGAGATAAAGACCATTTAATAGGTAAAGCAAAAGCTGTGCACGTAAACAAAGCAGAACAAGGAGTTCATTCACTACTTCCCATCAGCAGGCAGGTGTTCAGCCAGCCCCAGAAAATCACAACTCCATCATTGTAATGGTTACTTAGGAAGACAAAATGTCATCACTCCAAACACACACACTCCATCCCACCCCCTTCCTTCTTCTCCACCCAGCTTTTATTGCTCAGCATGAAATCATATGGTATGGAATATCCCTTTGGTCAGTTTGGATCAGCTGTTCCAGCTGTTTCCTCTCCTAACTTCTTGTGCACCTCCAGCCTGTTCACTGGTACAGTGGTGTAAGAAGCAGAAAAGGCCTTGACTTTGTGTAAGCACTGCTCAACAGTAACAAAAACATCCCCTTCTATCAACACTGTTTTCAGCACAAACCCAAAGTGTAGCCATACTAGCTACTATAAAGAAAATTTACTCTATCTCAATCAAAACCAGCATACATGTCCATCTCCATCCTTGGAGATATTTAAAAGCTGTCTGGACGTGGTCCTGGGCAACTGTTTCTAGGTGGCCCTGGCTGGGAAGCGACGGTGGAGCAGATGGTCTCCAGAGATTCCTTCCAACCCCAACCATTTTGTGATTCTGTGACATGCAGGAGTGTGTCCAACAAAGGACTGCTAAGGTGATTAGGAGGCTGAACCACCTGATAGCTGAGGAGAAGCTGAAAGAACTGCTTTTGTTCAGCCTAGAGAAGAGAAAACTAAAAGTGAGATCATATCAATGTCTTAAACTACTTAGCTGGAGAGTACAGAAAGAGGAAAACAGACACTTTTGAAGGTGCACAATGATAGGATAAAAGGTAATAGACACAAGCTGCAATGCAATAAATTCCTCTTAAGTACAAGAAAAAAAAAAATCACCACTAAGTTGTTCAGAGAGTTTGTGGAATCTCCAGCCTTGGAGATACTCAGAACTTGAAGGAACAAGATCCCCAGCAAGGTCTGAGACCAGATGATTTCCTGCCTATCTAACTTATTCTGTGATTCTGTGAAACTATGGTTCAGTGAATAAAGAGGTCAAGAATGAAAGCATTGCCATTCTTACTCATCAAAACAACACTGCCATGTTGACTGAACTTAGTTATTGATGAAATCTTACTGGCTAAGTTCAGGACAAAACAATAGTCCTTCCCAAGACGTACCCAAGATCACTTGCAATGTACTCATCGTCCATACTATAGGTTGAATATACTTTTTAGAAGTATATAGATTATATATGTCTCTGCATAGACAGGGATATCAAATGAAGCATTAACTTCACTAGCATGTGGTATTTGTGGTATCTGAGATAACTTTAATATCTTTGCTTGCTTTCTTCCATGTGTTTTCACCCTTGGCAGCCCTGAACTACTTTACACTCATCTGACTGGAAAACTTGGTTGAAATCTACCTAATCTCACCTAGAAATACTGAATCCATTGACAATTGGCAGAAGATGACTGTAGGTTAGGCCTTGTGTAAAATGCAAGATGAAAGACAGCAGCATAGTCTTCTCCAGTTTCCCCCTTACCTAGGGTGGAGTAGCTCTGTAAAAGGCTCCAATTAGGTAATTTATGTGGCTGTTCCCATGGAGTAGCTCACTCAAGAGAGTATCCTGACAGGAATGGAGACAATATTCTGAAGTAAGGCATTTGTTTTATTAATTTTTGTTTTAGCTGTTGCAACATAAATGATTACATATACAGTGATCCACAAAGAGACAGAGAATGACCATTCTGTGGTAACTGAGATACTAATATGGTACACTAAGGAGTAAAGTTTAAATCTCTTTTCTTGGTTGCGTATTGTGTAAAAGCAAGTTCATCTAACTCTAGGAGAGGCTTCATGGGGTTAGGAATTATAAATTGTAATACATACTTTTCCTACAAGAATGATCGAACTGTGGGAGTTTAGAGGGAGAGGGAGCCTCTAATAAACAAACTTAAGCAGCTTGCAGCTCTGGTAGCTGACTTCTATGAATCTCAGCCTTCAGTACCTAATTCTTATGGTGTACTGAGGAAGGCTAGCTGCTTAAATTGGATTTTGAGTTATTCCAGGTAGGTACTGATGTATTGAGCTTATGTATCTCATGTGGATTCAGTTCAAAAAAGTTGGTTGTTATTATGCTCTATTTATATTTAACATGAATTAGTTTGCTCATTTAATTCTTATTTCAACACAGTATGCACTGCTTTCCTAGGAAAAAACCTGAAGACTTGCATAGCACAGAAAATGTAAAAGCTACTCTGAAAAAGAATCTGCTTTTACAGGCTTCTGGCATGCCTCCTCATTAAGTATCTAAGACAGGAGAAGTCTTGCATGGCAAAGAATCTTAGGTCAACCATTTTTATTTTTTCTCAGTAAGAGATGAGCTTATACTGAAACTGTACCAGAATGCCATATAACATGGGCCAGTCTCTGTTCACAGCTTAAGAAGGGATAATCTGTGTGTCAAATCAATTTATGCTCTTTGCAAACAAGATCAAGAGTAATCAGTAAAAACCAGATGAGTTAGTTTCTGTCCTAGCTTAAGATGGATTCTTTAATTTTGATTTTATCACTAAAGAAAATCCTAGAGGTACTTAAATGTCAGTTACTACTTATTTGACATTGGAAGAGAGGTTTTGTATTGGGTTTGCTTGACAAGGTTTTGGTAGCAGAGGGCCTACAGAGGGCAGCTACAGAAGCTGCCAGAAGCTTCCCCCATGTCTGAGAGAGCCAAAGACAACCATTCCAAGATGAATCCACTACTGGCCAAGGCCAAGACCATCAGTGATGGTGGTCTGCTAACATATTTAAGGTGGGGTGGGGGGAGGTGGGAACTGCAATTGCAGCCAGAGAAAAGAGTGAGAATATGTAAGAGAAACAACTATAGAGACAGCTAGGTCAGTGAAGGAGGGGAAGGAGGTGCCTCAAGGTGCCGGAGCAGAAATTTGATGAACAGAGGGTTGGAGCACCCCTCCTATGAAGACAGGCTGAGATGGCTGAGGTTGTTCAGCCTGGAGAAGAGAAGGCTCTGGGGACACCTTATAGCAGCCTTTCAGTACCTAAAGGGGGCCTACAAGAAAGCTGGGGAGGGACTTCTGACAAGGGCATGTAGTGATAGGGTGAGTGGGAATGGCTTTAAACCGAAAGATTTAGCTTAGGTATAAAGAAGAAATTCTTTACTGTGAGGGTGCTGAGACACTGGCACAGGTTGCCCGGAGAAGCTGTGGATGCCCCATCCCTGGAAGTGTTTGGGGGGAGAGAAATCATGCGTGAAGTTAAGCCTGGAAAGAAAGGAGGGGTGGGTGGAAGGTGTTTTTAATATTTGGTTTTATTTCTCATTATCCTACTCTGATTCAATTGGTAACAAATTAAACTAATTTCCCCAAGCAGAGTCTGTTTTGCCCATGACAGTAATAGGTGAGTGATCCTTTCTTGTCTTTATCTCAAGCCATGAGTTTCATTATATTTTCTCTCCCCTGCCTGGCTGAGGAGGGGAGTAATAGAGCAGCTTTGGTGGACATCCAGCCAGGGTCAACCTACCACAGGTTTTCAGTAGGTGGTGGCCAGAAGTTTTAGAAAGAACTGGTATCTTGGAAGCCTCCATTTTTTTCAAATGGTTGGAACAATAAGGTGCCTAGTTTTCCAGAACTGGAAATATTGGATTTTGGCAGCCCAACTTCTGAAAATGTTAGAAGTCTAAGTGTCATACACAAAAGAGAAGCACAAAAAATCAATACTATTTCTGTCACAAGATTTTACAAATGTCAAGACTTCAGTTTTTAATGTATATAAAAGATGACACTTTTAAAAGTGCATTGCCCTCTAGCACTGTGCTGTATATTGATTTAGATTTTCTAAGAAGCCTAGATACTCCCAGGAGGTGTCTGCTCCAAGTCTTAATCCATCCTGACCTGACATAGCTTATGAGATCTGATGGGATCCTAGTATAAGATGGTATGTCTAAATGCAGTTTTCCTTTAACCTATTAAAAAAAATAGAATAGATTAAAGAAAATATAAAATAAAAATGGAGATCAAATGGCTAAAGGTCATAATAAATGAGGCGTGTTTTTTTTAGATAAAACACAAATAAAGATCCTACAGTCATCTCAAATTTAGTAAATTATCTAGACTTCCAAAGAGGGCAACCAGAAAGGATAGGGATAGTAGAAGGAAACTGAATGCTTCCTCATAAAATGTTCTTCACAGTAACTCATGACTTAAAGAGGCTTTTCGTGTGGCTTCTCTGAACCTGTCTAAAAATTCAATTTTATTAGGAACACTTGTGTAACAGGAAATGCCAATAAATTTTAAGTAAAATATTTATATTTATACGTCCTAGAATTTAAGGAAGTGCTGTAAACAGACAAGTAATTTAATAACTTAACACAGACTGCTAGACAAGGACAATTAGGTAGCTTATTAATTTAGGTATTTTGAAAATGACACTAGGCAGCTAAGCTTAGGTACCTGAAGATTTCCACATACTCTGGTGTTGCAAATAAGTACTATAGAACATTTTCACCAATTAACTGCAACAAATTATTTGAACTACAGCTAGTCTGACTCAGAAATTGTCTTGCTAGTTCTGACAGGGCAAGCAAGTGCTGGAAGAACTTTCAAAGAGTAAGAAATATCTATTCTATTTCAAAATCAGAATAGAATAGACTAGAATAGACTAGAATAGACTAGAATAGAAGATACTGTACTTATTTAAGTTTCACGTAAGACAGTAGGACTTTGCTGGTTTGCTTTGAAATTGCTATGTAGTCTCCCCTGGCAAGATATAATATGTGTAAACCTCAAGCATTAATGATCAGGCTGAGATAAGAAAGTCAGCTGAGAACTCACTTTTTAAAAAAAAAAACTCAGTTCCTGAAATGTTTGGTGTCAGGGGTGGTGTGTTCAAATTCACATATCTTATTAACTGTAGAAAACCTTCCAAGAAACTGATTTCAACAGACCAAACAAATATAATCGCTGATTTTTGATCTTTTCTCCTCTACTTTATAATTCATAAAAGTAGGAATATCTTGAGGCATTCCCCACAACTATTTTTTGTGAGTAAATGTTCCTAAAACTGAATCTTCAGTTAGATAAGTGAAGCTTGAAACAGGACGTCAACTGTTTACACTTGACAAAGTATAAGCCATATCTTCTTTGGAAAGAAGATTTTTGATTCTTAGCCTTATATTTTAGAATATGTGATGTAGGGGCTTAGATTTCCTAGAACTTCAGTGAAGAAGCAGATGTAAGCTTGACACATCTGGCTGTAAAATGTGCTGCCATTTTAGCTGGTTGGCAATTACAGGATACATGACAATGTTCCACAGATGTTAGAGTATTAATCACCATGTTTTACTTTCTGTGGTGAAGTATTTAGGAGTTATTCGAAAGATAAGGCTTGACAGCTCACATAAGTTGTTTTCGTTGTGCTGAAGCTAGAGAAATAATGTTGCCAAGCTGCTCAAAAGAGAATAAATTGTCAGAGTTTGTGTGAGGTCTTGCTGTTTAGAAAAAAAAAAAAAAAAAAAGGCCTAGCAGCTACTTATAGGTCATTATGTAAAGGCTACCTGGATAATAACGGGACTAAAATGTCTAAGACTCTGTCCATCAGGGATGGGCTTTCCTCTGAGGGGGGGCATTAAGCTTATCACAACTGCTGATTAGCAGGTAGTAACTTTTGAATTAAGATAGATTTTCCTGGTGAAGATTAAAATGGAAGTCTCAAGCCTGCAGAGAAGTGTCTTGTTGAAAATGTCAAACCTAGAAGACTTTCAGGATTCAGGAAATTAGTTATTTCTCCTGGGCTTTGAAAGTACATTTTGGATTCCTACTAGAGATAAGAACTAACTCTTCCCTCCAAGTCATCTTCACAAATTGTAATATTAGAAAGAATAATTATTCTTCAATTCTTATTGAAATTATTCATTGCACTGTTTTGATTAGTGTTATTCTTCTTTTACTCTGTTTCTATTACATATTTTCAAAATACTCTTTTCCATAGAAGGTGCAAATGAAGATGTAAGATTTTCAAAACCAGTAACACCAGTTTGGCATATGGTATGATATCACACACAAATGGCAGTTACAAGGCTTTGAAAATCCCCTCTGTGACCTGTCATCCTAAGAAACAAGCTCACTGGTCCCTTTCAAAACCAAATTATACTGAAGAGCATTCTTCTATTAAGGTTGGAATACCTTACCAAAGAGTGTTAAATCATTGCAAGTCCCTTCTGAACTCCCAGGGTCCTAAATTTCCTAGGGGGAATATTTTAAGTTTTGGGATATGAAATTGAACTTTTTCTCTTGTCTTAGCTACTCCTCTTTTTTTTTTTTTTTTTTTTTTTTTTTTTCATGAATTCCAATTGGATGGGCAGTTTCCAGCAATAGCTTTCATATCAGCCACTCTGGAAATACAAGCAGGGTAATATCTGTATTTTGAACCATGTTGGAATATGGGCTTGCGGTGGAGCTTGAACAGGTATGTGATGACAAGACTAAGGAAGTTCTGTACCTTCCCATAAAAAGAATCATTGATACTAAGGGGACTTTAGCGGCATAAGTCTAGGTACTGATAATTGTTCAGGATGTAGTCATTACTTCCCTGCTCCTGGGCTGAACAATAGATAATACACTGCTGACAAGTGGGGTTCCAGCCTTCCAGACACCTCAGAACATGATCATTTATACATTAAGAAAAAAACCTGAAGGTCTATCAGTAAGATAAGCATCTGCCTGAGCTTTTTCAGGTCTCCAGACTTTAATTTGGCTGCAAATCCATTTTTATGAATAGTTAAATAATCGAAGCAAAAAATCTACCTGTATTACTCAGATTCCAGACTTAGGACTGGTTATTACAAGAGACACAGTTCAATGTTAGGCAGCTGCATTGTTGCTTCTGTCATATCATCCTATGTGTCCAAACAATTTTAATGTAAATCAACTTTGGATAGAATCAGATCACTTAAACCAGACTGGATTTTAACACATGGAAGAGAAATATTGGGGTGGGGGTGGTGTTTCAAGAACCTTTAAAGATTGCATCTTATCAGAGTTTTTTGGAAAACAAAAAGGAATTTATTATTTTGGTGCCACTTTATTCAACATTGATTGACTATGAAGAAGACTGAAAATTTTCAGCTGAATTTTGAGAACAAAACCCCACCATGCAATATTTTTACTAAATGCCATTTTGCTTTGTCTGTCACATACTGTCAGTCTCCCTTATACTTCCTGTGCTTTGCAAGCCTAGTTTCTACATATCCTAAACAGAATAATGTATACTGTTTAAAGAGACAGTACCAGGAAATCTTCTGAAATTTACTGGAAACAGGTAACTGCAGAAGCAAAAGGAATTTGGACCTGAAAACCTGTAGTTGCCACATCACTTAAAGACAGGATTTTTATTGTTTATAGCATAAAAGTTTTGCATATATTTAAATACTGATCCTGAAATTAAATTGGTAAATGAAACTAGGACTTATAATTTACTGAGACATTCTGGAAATTTTATGCCAAACAAAATAATTGGTCTGACTCATCATGACAACTTATGTGGAATCTGAAGAGTATTCAGTTTGCTAACAGAAATCTTTACTTCACCATCTCCCAAGATTAGGGTAAAAATATGTTAGGCCATCTATAATCTTGATATTTTTAAGATATTGAAACCAGAATGTTAAATCTAGTCCAGTTAATCAAAATGACTGCAGCCAGAAATCTTACATATTGAAAAAATAAACTAATAGGAATTAAGAAGTTGTGTTTTGTAAAGCAAGACCATTTTAAACAAATGAAAATGCACAAAACTTCACTTTAATTTCATTTTAAAATTTAATTCTGTAGTATATTCCCCTCCACATATTTTAATATTGACCATATTGATTTTCATATAATTTTTCAAATCTGAAAATATTTCATACTTAATGAAAAAACTCACCAAAAAAAGCAATGCACATAACTGCAAAAAGGTCATTATGTTGTGCAGTGAAGTTAAGGCTTTGCTTATTGTTACATCTTTATTACTGTCTTTTGCCACAAGTTTCCTTTAAAATTGCACACAGCACAAAACACACACAAAAATCCCCAAATCCTACAGACAGTGGAAGCTGGACAGAACATATACTTTTCAGTTGGCATTTTGTTCCTTAAAGGTGGCATTCTCTCTATTTTTCATTGTGACTGACACCATTAGTTTTACCTCTATCGTTTCATAATACAATTATTCTAAGGAGTGATTTTGCGCATTCCTTAGTTAAAATTTATTTGTGCTCTATCTGAATGCTTTCTTTATTAAAGAACACAGAAACCTTCAATAAGTATGTTCTGCTTTTATTGCTAATATTGGCTATACTGATAGTGTGAATGAATGTACAAAACTAAACAGATTAAGATTAAAATCAGTTTAATTTAATTTTTTTCATGTCACTGTATAACATCTGCATCCATACAAGTCACTGAAGACTAACGTACAGTCAATGGGGAGAAATAAACACTGCCAAAATGAGATTCATCCAAGTTGATGTAGATAACTACTTCAAGAAAAGATTAATTTTGCTGTCAAAGTGCCTGTTTCTCTGCAGTGACTATGGAGAGACCAAAGGTGACCAGCTCAGATATAAATATGTGCAAGGAAATTATCTGCATTTAATCAGATGAATCATAACTCAGTACTCAAACCAAACAAATATAAGTGTTACATGTCTAGGCAAAAACCATCTAGTTGCCTGTTTTGACAAAAAACCAGAAATCATAATGACTTTTAAATTATTTAAACTGGTTAAAATGCCGGCTTGACTTCTGTATTTGGCATCATTTGGTTTTCATGATATTACTTTTGCTTTGTTTTCTATGCATATGACTGGGAAAAAAAGGAAGATATGCATATATCTCTTCTTATGGAATACAAGAGTGAATGAAGATCTTAGGTATATCTTTCTCTCTAATAATTACTGTGTTTAATTATCACTCCAAAACATGAACTTTTGCAAGAATAACTTTACTTAAGCATATTAAGTATCAATTAAAAAATTTAAAACACCCTTAGAAAATTCAGTAGAAATTATGTCAAACATGATTCTTAGCAATAGCTAAAGACAATCATCTAGTCCCTTTCAACAAATGTGCATCATCCATCAAATTCATGAGCAGATGTCTCAAACAGTTAAGCTTAACTAACAAAAACAAATATAGCCATGTCATTCATGACATCACTCTGATTCCAGCTCAATTTTCCCCCATCATGCTATAGATTGCTAGAACCCTTTTTTTGGTTAAACTGCTTGTAAGATCCTGATTTATTATAAAAAGCATTGTGCTAGTTTCTTAGTCTGTTTTTTTCCTTTTTTGTTTTCTTTTTTTTCCAATATGTATTTTCATTTTTGCTTCATAAAATCAGTGCAGTATTCTCTGCTTGAGATTTTAGTCAGACTGAAAACTAGCTGTCACAAATGCCATAATGCTGAACAGTTACTTTCCTTTACTACTTTTTCCCTTTAGAAAATCATTCATCTGTAAAAACTGGGGAGATTTTTCACCTGTGTAAAATTTTAATTTCAGAGAAAGAACCAGCAAAAATAGAAAGTTTTTTAACATGATTGAAGACATATTTGAAGGTATTATTAGAGGAGTTCCAGAAGTTAAATGAAACCAAAATGAGAGCTAATACTTGGCAAGTAGAGATGCTGTACATTCTCCAAATAATTAGGTGTGCAGAAAAAGAGATAAATCAATCTAGCTAATGACCTGGTAAAAATAAAATGTAAGGAAGTTATAGGATGTTTGGTACAATCATGTTATGGATAAGTTTTGAGTTTCAGGGGTTCACTTTAAAAAAAATATATATCCTGTGATAAGAGTTGAACACAACTGGAAAAAATAAGTAAAAAAAATTACTTTATAAATCCTGAACAGATTATATTTGCAGAGGTTAAATAATGAGGAAAGACAATTTTTTTAATAAAACAGGGGAAAAAGAAAAAAAAAAAGGAAACAACTAATTCTATAGAAAGGGTAGAAATTTTTCCTCCACCAGGACTGTGCAGAGGTAAAGCCTTTCATGGAAGTGACCTTTCTTCCTTCCTTCTATATTTGTAAATTGTGTGTCCATTCCACCCTTCAGGCATTGCTCAGAAATTAGGAGTTCACAGAGGAAACACCTGTTTTTAATGTTCAGAAAACTATAAAGAAAGAATGTGTCTTTTTGTATGGTTTTGGTGAACGGTCACTTGGAATGAATTAAATAATCTTTGTAAAATAAACTTTGCTCAGTCAGATGGATGCTAATTAATACGGGTTTTATATAACTTCACATATATATTTTTAACATTTTGGGGTTAAGCTAATTTTCTCCTCTCCAAATGCATAAGTTCTGGTGATTGGTACAAGAAGTCTTCAGCCTGGTTAGGAGACTGTAAACTAATTGAAAACAATTGAGTATCAGTTTCCTGTGTCCTGCTGAGATGCCAATAGACAAACCTGCTATGGAGTTATTGCATCTTCAATCTTAGTTAGATTCCAGCTGGTCATAAGTATTTGTTCATCTGTTGTAAGCTGCATGAAGTGATCAATTCTCTTTGTGCATAAGCACAGCTGTAGCAAATGTTAGAATATTCTTGTCTTTATTTTCACCAACACATGTTTTACAGTATAAGTCATATCTTCTTTTCATTGTTGGTGCTGGCCTTCAAGCTTTCATTATGTTTGTCAAAGTGATAAACTTGTATAGGACGGTCAGGACCAAAGAAAATCACAATAAATACTGAGGATATAAACTACCTACTTGAACAAGGTAGAAAGTTTATATTTTTTCAGTAGCAATATTAAATTGCTATTTAACGTAACAAAATAATGTACCTTGGATATGAAAAAAAAAAAAAATCAAATTCTTCAAGGGTTGAAAACTTAAGTGCATCAAAATGAGAAATCTACCAGGTTATCACTGCAGACAACTCAGTGTGCATCTGTGGTGAAAAAAACCCAAGATGGTAGAGGTTGCATAAGCAAAGAAACAATGAATAAGGTAAAGAATATTATAACTCCCTGATACAAGTCAGTGCTGCAATTTCTTCTCAAATACATTGTCTTGTACTGGTCTCATCAGTCCAAAAGAAAAGCAGCAAGAAAGCTGTTTGAGAAGGGTGAGAAGAATAGCAAAGACCTCCCATCGACTGTTATATGGAGATAAGCTGCAAAACCTTGGGCTTGATTGGCAAGTTGTTTGAAAAAAAGTGAAAGTTGCGTATATCAGGGCCCACAGTCATAACCACTGACCTGATACTGTTTCATATAACTGTCATAATTACCCTCTGCCTGGGCTTGAGCTGAGGAGCCCAAAAGAACCAGTGGGGAGTGATACTTGTTTTCTATACTTGTTGGAAAGGAACTTTTGACTCGGGAGACTAGTACAATGTCTGTTGACACCAGGCAGCAAACACAATGACAGACACTGTACCTGAAGGAGAAAAGGGAGTCTCCTTAACAGATGTTCTGCCAGCCAAACTGAAGTCAAGTGTTTTCTTGGTAGTCAAGTACCCAGTCCGCATCTTAGCAGCTACACCCCACATCATCAGCACATGTGTTGAGATCACGGCTAATGTTTTCCTGTGCACAGGTCTCCTGAATAAGACTGGCCTTGGCAGCACCCAAACATGGCAGCAGACAACCCAACTGAGTGCTCCACCTCGTTGAAGACATGGCAACATCTTTAAAAACAACACTGTGCATCACAGCTAGACAGCAACACATTTCTTCCGCATGCTCCTAGAAGTGCCCCTAGAAAAAACAGTCTTACCTGAATACGTCTCTACCTGGAGAATGTTGCTGCTGCTGCAACCTATTCTCAGTGTCTACCCTCTCCCCTCATACATGTTGTAAGACCTCATCCCATGGTCTTAGCACAGCCACAGGGTTACTCTAGAGATCATCCTGAAAGGGCCAGAAATGGCTCCAAGCAAACAGCTCGAAGTGAGAGCTGCAGCCTGTATGAAGTGGCCCATTGGACAATCTGGACTGTCTTCCTCTTTAAGAAGGTGATCATGGCAGGGAGTGGAGTGGCTCAAGGCATCATCAGAGCAAGAAAGGGAGTACCTTCATGGTATACTAGATTATGCTCCTGACTAAGCATTCTTACCCCTCAAAAAGGGCCTCACCTGACTGGGCAGGGAGCCAGAAGCACATCCTCAGTGACTTCCCCCAGGCAAGTGCCTACCACAGTGCTGGTGCCACTCCTAGACCATTTGCCTTGACTGAGATAAAATACACCATACATTGCTCCTCACACTCCTTTTTACTGATTTTCCAAAGTCTGGATGGCATTCGTGTATGCTTTTTCCTCTTCCCAAATACTTATTTTTTTCAAAAACAAAGTTATACATAGTTCAGATTTGAGTTAAACTTTTGTTAAAATAGAAACTGTTGTCTACTGGTATGAGCAAATGTCTTGGTAGGGGTAGTTTAGGTACAGAGATCAAAGGCATAATGTTATTGATGGGAGGAGAACAGAGAGAATAACCAAGAGTCTTGGTCACGACAGTGCCCTGCGTGTCAAGCACCTCTAGCAGGGCAAGGGTAGAAACTATTATTTATGTCTGTGTAAAATGTGGAGGAAAGCAGAGACAAGGAAATGTTGTGGATAAAGAGCAATAATCAAGGGAACAGAGGTAAGCAGGCCATCACCCTGTAGCTCTTAGGAAAGGAGGGTGGGTGGGTGGGGGGTAGGAAGGATGCTAGCAGGAAGGCTCTTTGAAGAAAAGACCATGGAAAGACCAGTGACGAAGCAGAGAACTCGCAATGATTGCCAATGTGAGAAGTGCGGGAGGGGAAGAGGAGCCAGATCCACTTTTTGACAGCTGTTGGGGGAGACTGAAAGGCCTCATTGCATTGCTCCTGAGACCTTCGGTGAAGCTATACCCTGCTCAAATGACTACATGCACATTCCCATACCCCTGTCACTCACTTCTGGGATGGACATAAAAGAGCTGAAGGGTCTTGTCCAGCTAAGATGCCTCCTGTCAGAATGGCTTGAAAGCATCCTTGAACATAAGAGCAAGAGTTGACAATACAGTTAGCATTGAGGACCATGTTGTCCAACCTGTCCCCAAGACTAGTCTTTCTTCAGTCAGGTGTCTGAATGCACACTTCTTCAAGACCTATCAGGACTGAAGTGAGCAGAGTCTGTGATTGTCCTGAAGAAATTTCAGAACTCACAGCTGTAATGAGTAGGTAACATTGCCATGATGAAGAATGGAATAAGGAACACATGCAGGCCAACACCTTTAACCAAGGTTTGCCTTTTTGCCTTACCTGTGGAGAGCAGACTATGTTGAAGTATCTGGTGTGGTGGGATTCCCCAGCATAACTGGTGAATGGCCATAACAGTGATGGCCATAAAAACTTCTAGAGAAGACTTTGGATAGTCAGCAGCAGCAAGGATTCAGAAGATGATGGCAACTCATTTGTCAACTAGAATGGACTTAGAGTATGGCCAGAGCTCCCTGCAGAGAACGACTGTTGGAACATGTATGTTCTGCACCCACTACTGATCATCCTGTTTGCTGCCCCATATATACCACTGCATCTGGAATGCCAAATGTCCATTCTGGGGACAGGTATTACATGTAAGGTGACATGTGCACCCTGCACATAGAGGCAGCACAGACCGCTGATTTGGGCATGTGGGTGAAAATTCTCTGCCATGCATGGGCCAAAGGACAGCATGTAAGTCTTGCAGAATACATTCTGTGAGATTGCAGGGCCTATGCCAGTCGATTAGTGGTTGGAACAAAGATACTTCTTTTTTAGGAGGTGATGAATGTAATAGGAAGGATGATTAGTGAACAAACTTTCATATTCTTAGCACAGAATTAGTCAGTGACTCTACACATGTATATTGTGTAGTTAGTACTCATAGTCCAAGCAGAGACAATTATAGTAATAGGGCTGGTGAATTCTTGGAATAAGTGGAACATGTGAATCATATAAAAGACATTTTCCAAAACAGGTAATCTCTTACAGTGGTTCCAGGTTAATAGAAATGAAAAAAGGAGTTAACATGGTGATGGCAACTACTCCTGATTGATACAGACTTGGCTTGGTAATTTATACTCCTTAAAATAGTGTACTGCAAGGTGTTCTACTCAGAAGCCTTACAGAGCATTTCGGTTCTGCTCGCATAAAAACTCAGGCAAGCCATCTTTATGAGCATATAATGAAAGTGCCCAGTTGTTCAATCAGCAATGCTGTTATAGCCTGTCCTTAGAAAGAGAAAAGGGTTGGAGCGAGGTGACATATAACATATTTGCATCATAATGAGGAAAAAGGTGAATTTATACAGAAGTAGCAAAACCAGACACGATGTCTGGAAAATCCCTACAAAGTGCTAATATATAATTGGTCTGCATGGATAATACCACACTATTTACTTGATTTGGTTTTCATGTCTGAGATTTTTTTAACTGGTCACAGGGTCCTGAAATGTTTATTGTTCATATTTATTTCATAACTAATTTCCACATTTGATAGCTTATTCAGAAATTCTATATTGTCAAAACATTTATTCAGACAAGACATGGGATGTGGCTTTTCTTCCTGGGTTAGAAAGCCCTTCCAATTAATGTTTCTCTATATTTCCTCTTTGATCATTTATTTCCTGTGAATGTTTGTGCTGAAAAACAAGTTAGCTAAAAAATCTTTAGGAAGGGTGCATACACTCATAGGAAGCTGTTACTTAAGAATTAAAACTGATTATTGGCTTTGTTTTGCAATATATATTTACACAGGTAAAGTGAAATACTGGCAAAACCAGTAAAGATGGAACAATAATAGCAGAGAAAATGAGCCAACAGCTTCCAGTGCAGTGAATTAATCAGGCTACTTACCAGAACTGTAAATCAAAGTATTATTTCTAGAAAATAAACAAATTGATGAAAAAAATAATTAGAAGTAAGCCAAAGAATAAAAAAAACTTGTTCCAGATTTTTCAGGAAGCAAAAAATCCCAGGAATTTAGTTTTCCACCTCATTTTATATCCTTTTGATCTCTTCCACTTCAAGTAACCTTTCACTTCTGGATTAATTTCATATTCTGAGAACTTCATTTAAAAAAAAAAAAAAACATAGTGGTTTTGTTACATGTTGCTAGGTTTGAGGGCCCTTCATGCATTTTTGATAAATCATATTTGAAACAAACTTGCATTTCTGTTTTCCACAAGAAAATTCGCTTTCTCTTTCAGGGTAAGTTTGAAAACACAGCCCCCCAACAACAAAACTGTTTAAATAAATGACTGTCACTGTGTTGTAGTTTGCCTTGTGTTGCACTCAGCTGTACCAGCTGGTTGTTGAATGAGACAATAAACTGCACTATGGAAATGCTTTGGGTTTGCTATCATCATTTCACTAGTCTGGTTTGCAGAATAGCTGTTGCATTGGCCCAGAGGAACAAAGCAATGAATCAAGTGAGGGGACAGGAAAAAGCACCTGGAGGAGGAAATGATGGGATGATACTAAACCAGAATTGCCACCAGGGAACACCACACATGAAACTTTTTTTTTTTTTTTTTAAAGGTGCACAGTAAAATGAAGATATCCTGATGGCAACTGTAGTCCCAATAAGCACTGTTTTCATCCCACTTTTTACTCATCACTTTCATGACTCACTTAAACTATTACATGATAAAAACATAATAATAAAAATATGTTGGCATTTCAGTGAATTGTCTATTTTTTTAATATATTTTAGTAATATTCACTATTAATTTCCCCAGATCTGACCTGTAACTTTCATAGCCACACACTTTGTTTATTCCTGGAGAGCAAAAAACAAATGGATTTATGAAGGAAAAAACCCAAATATCATGGCAAACTTATTTATGAAATTATTTTTTATACCTTTTTTACCTGTATTTTGCAGCTTTCTGAAAAATGTCCATCAGTAGTTTAAGCCTTGAGTCTGATACTTGGTATAAATCTGCAGATAAAATTGCAATGAATGCATGCCAACAATGATTCCATGGAGGTGCGGGTCTTTGTAATATGATAGAGACTTTAGCACTGTATTTCTGATTCATCTTTCTAAATGTATCTATTTTCTAGGAGAAAAATAGTTTAAAAAGAAAGAGGCAGAAATACAGTTAGCTTATGTAAGGGAATGCAAAACATAAAAAGAAATTCAGGCTTTATAGAGTCAGAGGAATTAGCTTTTTGTAAATTAATGCAGATAGTGTTAATATCACAGCTCATACTCTGCCCACCTTGCCAGCTTAGATTTAAAGGAAAGCTTTCAGAAATATTTATCTGGGCAGATGTCTCACCAAGATATTTGTACAGAAATGCATCCAAGAATTATGAAGTCCTTTCAAAATTAATGATGTTTAGTTTGTTTTGTAATTAAGAACATAATTGAAAATACAATTGTTTTCATTATTAATAAGGCCCAAACTGTCTCTGTGTTACTTATTCTGAATAACTTTCATGTTTAGAATGAGATCAGAGACACTAATTAGGAAATTCCTATAGCTGCACTGAGGGAAACAGTCTAGTAAGAGTATCAAAGTTCATATCTACAACACCTTATTTCTCCCATAATTTTTTTTTGTGTTTATGTATTAAAACTGTATTGTATGTTTGCCTGTTATAACATTTGAATAATGACAGAACCACTTTTTGCTGCACACAAATTTCTTGTCCCCCTCCTTTGTGCACAAGCATTTATTAATTTAGGAACTGAAGAACTACTAATCTAGGAACAATTGAGGAAGCTTAACTCCATATGAGAACGCCTGCTGTGAACCCTAGATGTTTTTACATTCCCTTGCTTTTCCTGCTGCCTAAAATTAAGTATGTTTGGAGAATATATGCATAGTATCTATGGAAATATTTCCACGAGACTAAGTTCCTTCATCAAACCCTCAAAGCAGAAGATGGGCAAAGCTAGATCCTCTGCTGTGAAGGTAGCCTGGGATGGTTACATGTGTGGAAAGGAGTGAAGTGGAAGGGAAGGAAATTCCTAAATTTACCTTAGATTTGTGGGTTTTGCTTTTCAATGCCACAAAAGTTTTATAATTCATGGTATCAATAACTAAAGGTAGATGACTGGCATAAGCTGTGACAGTTGCTCATAGTCAAGAACATGTTACCTTTCCCATCTCTTCTCAAGAAGAAATGTCTGCATATGCTTATGATGAACCTATATTTTTTGTCCTTCATAGTGCAAAATTAGTATAGATACAGTTAATGCCTAAAAAAATAAGTTTTCATTAGGTTCTTGTTTGCATTGGTGCCTCAGGAAAAAAAGGTTGTGGGAGTACAATTTTGTACATTAAACTAGGAGTAGCATTCTTAGATGCATCTGTGAAACTAAAATCTTTACTTTTCATATCCAAAATTATTTTGGCACTACAGAGCTAAACTTACGTGCTCTGAATCACCCTGAAAGAGCTTTTCCCTTTTTTTGTTGGCAAGTAGCAGAAAAGTCTTCATTTGGCTAAAATTAGCTAATATAAAATAACTCCGGCTTCCCCCAAGAATCACCAGTGTATATGCTTCTGCTGTCACAGCACCTAAAGACCGAGAAAGTTGCCTAGGAAATATGACAAAGCCTCTAAAGAAGTTATGTAAAGTACATAGACTGGTTTTCTGCCTCAGTAGAAAACCATAAACATTTCAGTCACCTACATACTGTCTAAATATCTGTCAGAAAGCTACCTAAAATTATGATTTTTACAAGTCCTAGCTCTACATCTTTTGATGGAGTTTCTCCATCAAGAATTTTAAGTTCTCTATATCACTGCATATATAAAGCAAAGTAAATTCTCCACTACTCCTGTTCTTTCTATGTGTCACTTCTTAACCTACCCATGTTGGTTTTGCTTGTAAAGTATCTTCAGACAAGAGTATATACCCTCTACCAGAAAACTTAAAACCTGAAGGCCAAAGCATCATTTAATTTCATCTGCCCTGACACCTTTCATGAGCAGCACAAGTTTCACTGTTTTGAACACCCAAATCTGTCCTGTTTACTCACTTCAGAAAGTTCAGACTGAGAAAAGAGCACAGTTTTCACAGTAGTTGATAAATAAGGAAGCCAGAGACATTTATTTTAATTAAAGAACAGGGAAAAAGAAAACCAACAGCTTTCCATTTCAGAAGAGTGTCTCCAAGTTTCAGTAATGTCAGTATGAATTATGGTCTCCCCACTGGCTGCTCCTTAACTATGTCTTTACTGCCATAACACTCTCACCCTTCCTGATCCTGCAAGTCTATTAAGTACCTGTTGCATCTTCTTTTTGTGATTTTAACTCATGTGCCCTGCACATCAGAGATTCTGAGAGTAGTCTTAAACCTCGCTTGAGGCACCAAATTAAACCAGCTCCCTCCTGAGGCTTGGTGGACAGAGAAGAAACAGGTTCTTTTGTGGCACAATGCAGAGAAAGGGTCTAATTAAAATTGTTCCCTGCAAGGGAACCTCTCTACACCGACTAAGGAAGCACTTCAGAGAAATTAACTATCTTTAGTGAATTCCCTCTCTGCCACTGTTAAGTTGGGTACCTAAAGTACAGCCGTGACTCTCCCTCCGTTTTTGCATTTTTCTTTGTGAACTAAAAGGGATTCTGTTCTATAATTCAAGTTTTCAAGGTGTTCTCTCCTGTAAGTAATTATAAGAAAAGGAAAAAAAGAGAAAAAGAAAAAAGTAATGCTCCATTGAAATTGCACTTTTTTAGAGAAATACCAGAAAGAAGCTGAAGAATCATTGCCCTTCTGAAATGTTTTATCTCTTATTTTTCTATGAAGCCATTATGTAGCAAAGCCAGCCAATGCTGTGTGAAATAATGGTCTGTAAACTCTTGAGGACACACAGCCTCTTCAGCAACACACAGGGCACTTCCACTGGCCCTGGGCCAGCTGTATTTGTGGCTTCAAGCAAATTATAGCCATAATGATGGCGCTTAAGAAGCAGAGTCTGTCTGCCTACCCCTAGCAAGACTCTGAATGAGCTAGGTAACAGGCTGGAAGCTGTGTTTGCTTTGGTGCTATGGCCGGCTATCAGGAGCTGTCTCCAGAAGCAAAAAAGAGAGCAAGATGAAAGGAAAGAGAAGAAAACTGAACTTCAACACTATCTAAGAGTTAAATTTAAGACCCAGTGAAACGAGTCAGGAGACTAAAGTAAGAAGTGTAATTACGTTTGCTTTCACTGTCTTGCTCCACCCAATAAAAAAGCATGAAAATAAAGCTCTGCTTTCCCAGAAATGTAATGCAATAAAGATTTAATAAATTGCCAAATATCAAGTAATGTACTTTACTGGAAAATCAGAAAAGCAATACTGTTCATTTACCCTAAGATTCAGAATGATCTCAATGAGATCCCTTTTTTGTAGAAAAATTTTGTTTGTTTATTCCCAAAGGTATGTGCGCCACTTAGAAAGGGAGAGTAGCCTGATTCAAAACAATAACAAATATTCACTCTTTAGGAGCCACATGAGATAAGAAATAACATGATATGCTAACCTATATAGTAGCCCATTCAAGAGGTGAATTCATTATTTTTATTATTTAAAAGAGCACTTTGCAGGCATTACCTAGTTTTCCCAGCCTCCCCTGTTTATAGATAGAGATGCTGAGGAAGAGGGAACAGATGATTTGCCAGAACTATGCCCTATCTAACGAGGGGAAATAGAACAAATTCTCAGGAACTCTTTACTTGCAGCTTGCGCTTAGTTCTCTGAATCTCACAAGGCACATGGAACAGAAGCCAAAGCTTTAGAGAATTGTTGGTGATGTCAAAGACAAAAGGAGATGTTTGCCTTTAGGTCAGATAAATTGCTTGTGGGATGACTCCAAGAAGACCACAAGAGCTTAAGTCACCCTACAGCTTGAGTCATATGCCTTCTTCACAGGAATACCCTGGAAAGCACGGGAGGCAGAGAGAAAAACCCCACCCTCTCTCTCCCTTGCTGGCAGATGGCATTGCAGCCACCAGGCAGAAGGGGGGATATTATAGTTCCATGGGAAAGGATGTGTCCTGGGTCAAAAAATAAGAAGTGTCAATGTATGGTTCATTCATGTCTGCTTTTTTAGTAAACAAGACTAAAGCTGATATGAAAGAGAAAAAATTCTCAAATACGTACCTCCACACTCCTTTACAGCTTTTTCCTCAGGAAGAATCTTTTGTAGGACACAGAGGCAAAGCTGGGAACCTGGCTGATTACCTTAAAACGATTGCCTATCTTTATAGAAAATTTAAGCTAGGTTTGATGGCAACGATTTAAAGTTAATCAGGGAGATTTCTTCCAAAATCAGTGGAAAGAGATGGCAGAAGATGACTTGCCATACAAGAGTGCCTATCTTAGACACCTATTTAAGGATGGAATAAGCTGTGCTCTGGAGGTAACTGTATCTTTTTATTAGCAAGGTGATGAAGGGATAAGTTTTGACTGCTTAAGTCTACATAGCTAAGTCTAGATGAGATGTAAAGTGCCAGAAAATTGTTTATATTTTTAAGGAGATATACATACACACATATATAACAATGTTAATTATTCAAACTATGGTCAAGCTCTATATCAAAGCTATACATAATTACATGTGTCTTCGTAGTAGGGGTATTTCTTCTGGTCAAAGGAAGAAATTCTCACACATGGTAACCTCAGGGCAGAATGTGACAGATCTCCCTCCTGCATGTCCACACTCTCAAATGCGTTTAAAACTCACACTGCAGCCTTAAGTACTCAAAATAGAAAGTAATTACCAAACTTTCATATGATCAGTCTGAAAAGAGTTTTCTAGCATGGCATATTCTCCAGGAAAGCAGAATAAAACATGGGGTAATAAGCAAGGAGAAATTTACTTGGTAACATATATTATTTCTGAATTAATTCTTTCTTGTTTTCCACATGCTTCATACCACAGACACAAGTGGGAACAGAGTTACAAATAAAAATTAGTGTGAATTCTGGAGTAACATCATCATAATCAGTACACAATGAAGAAAACCTACCTAATGTAGGCATTGTAACTTAAACTGATAAAAAATATTTTACAGTAACATGCTTAAACAGAAAATCAGACTTTTTCATTGAAGCAAATGAAAACTATTTGGCTGATCAACTAAAACTTAAAGACTATTTACATAGTGTAGGCATTTTTAAAATTTTATTTAATAAAAAAAGATTATAAGAAAGTATTTCTGAGAAGAAAAATCAAGTATTATCTCTTTCCTATGAGATGAATTTTGACACAAGGAAGGACTGGGTTATCTATAAGGCAAACAAGCAGAAAGAGAAAAAGATGTCTTTGCTGTCTGTAAAAACATAATCAGACTATAACATTTATTAGAAGACAATAAATGTATACAATTAATAAGTGAGGGAAAGGAGGAAAAAACACTTGAGAAGCTGTAATCAACCTTTTTGTGGTTCTTTCAACCCTTTTTCTTCCATGTCCATTTGGGGAGAATATTCTATTTCCTTTCTACAAGCCTGGTTTAAAAATGTATTTCAGTCTCTCCCCTGATCTCAGCATGCTTTGGATCAGACCTTACTCTAACAAGCATAGGCTAATTTGTGTGAGACATTTATATTATCTCCTTCCTGCTGCAGTCATGTGCAAAAGTTATATTTCACTTCTGTGATGGATTCAGTTAATGTGGAATAGCCTCAGTTCATTTCATCTCATGCCAAAATCTACCAGCCGGATGTAATATTATGACTGAGCTCTCATTATAAAGATGTCATGATAAAAACGACTTACAATTTTTGGAGAAAGCTTACCGGACTTCCAGATCCCATGTTATCCATTCATTGTTCCATGGCTGAAAATGTCAACTGACAAAAACGTTCTCGTTCTCTAACAAGAAGTCTCATAGGATACAGAGCAAACATCTGCAAGACAATTCAATCAACTTAACGACATTAATGTCTTACAAATTTGTACTGCACAGCCTTTGAAAGTCCAGTCTAACAAACTTTTAAAATTTACTGGTTGATAGTTAATCCCCTAATTTTGTAAGAAAAGCTTAAAAAAACCACAAAGCCAAAGGGACAAAATTGAAGGTAATTTGGAAAGTGGGAACAATGGAAAGTGCAAGAATCTTAAAATCTGAATTAGAGCTGTTCAAACAGGGATTAGTAGCTTCAGTGCCTGCTAATATTAACATAAATTTCCCATTGCTTTGTGGTAATCAGGCCCAGGTGCCTCAAGCTTTCTCACAATAATTCAACTTTATGAAAAATACTGAAAGGGAAACTAAAGCATTAGGAATGTGGTGGGAAATAAAATTAATTCCTCAGATTTCTTAACTTGCTTGTGTCTCAACAACCATTATAGCTATTATTCTTAGCAAATAGATAATTGAATCTCTGACTCCCTTCCAAGGTAATGGGTAAAATAATATCACAATCTGGTGTAAGAAGCCAAAATAAAACAAAACTATACAACTCTGAGGATGCTAAAGCACATACTTGACATATTTTGCCCACAAAGAATGTATAGATATTCCTATAGAATGGAAATTGTTTAACCTGTAAAAAATAATTAATATAAGAGGAACTAGTAAATGGCCTGATAATGTTCGCTTGTTATTAAAAGTGCTGGATGACACTCCGATGCAAGGGTTTACTGAGTATTTCTGTTAATAATTATTGCAACAATTGCTTCTATCAGTAGAATCAGTCAACCCAAAAATAAAATGAAATAGATTATTTTAAGAATAGCCTGCTGCAAGATTTTACAAAAAGAAGTGCTGCTTAGCAATTAGAAAATACATTTTTCTTATAGAAAGTATATACATTACAAAGACAAGACACATCTCTCAAACCTGCTAAAATTATCTGAAAGACCCATATAGAGCTCTTCAGACCTAACAATTTTGTATTAAAAAACATCACAGAAAAGCAAGAGACTAAAGCAGGAAATTACTGTGTGCATGATATTAGGCAAAAATATAAGACTATTTGCTTTGAATTGTAAAGCTTTCTATTACGGTAAGTGTTTATTATCATTAATGTGTCAAGAATTATTTCTGCTTCATAACCTAAAGTACTTTCACAATAAAAACATATAGTATATAGGTGAAGCAACAGCTTCAAGTCTCTCAAACATTGTGCATGCTCTTTCTGTTAGACTTTGTCCTCAGTGCTCGATAAATTAGCTATCTTGCATATTATGAGTAAAAGAACTAAAGAATATCCACTCTGGTTATATTGATTGAAGCACTATATGGCAGAGCTGACTCTGAGTTACATTATTTTAAGGATATCTCTATGTGAAACATCTGGTGACTCCACCAGCTAGGGAGACAGGCTTCCATGAGTTCCTCACACTTGCCAAGCTTTGGAACATGAGTAATAAATAATCCCAATGAAAAGTGTGATTTCAAAGCAAAGTCAGTATTTTGCACCACTAGATTTATTTAGGAAGAATGATGAATATGGGGACATACTTCTTTATTGGTATGTGTCAGGAAAGTCTGGCCCTTTTCCTCACATTCATATAATTCATTAACCCAGTTTAAATACAATTCTGTTATTTAGATTAGTTTTATGATAACAAAACTTTGAAGGAGCTTTGAGAGAAAGAAGCTACATATTTATATGCATACATACTTCAGATTCTTTCCCCCACCATGTGCAATCATCTGCTTGATTTTCAGATATTATTTTATAGCATTATTTTTTTTTCCCTTGAGCTCCAAGACCTAACACTAAGGGGCACCAGAGAACTGAACTGCATCTGTTCAAATCCATCAGGAACCAGCTGCTGAAACTAACGTATTATTCACTGTGCTAGGTGGAGAGGGAATGGGGCTTTGGGGGAAACATAACAGGTGAAACAACATTTCTGCATGACACATTCTCTGTTACAGAAAACTGTCACTGAAAAAGGACGTGCTCATTTTGGGAATGCTGATTGTCTTATTATAGTTTATTGTTAGGTGTTGAAAAAGAACTCTCACTCTATTTTTCTGGGCAAAAGTTAGGTAATGTGAGAAAATGGATTTTTTGGAGAAGCCAAGTATATCTAAAAAATCCTGGCATATTGAGTATATTCCCTTTGTTCCTAGACAAGTGTAACCAGAGAGGCACAGATTTAGGAATTAATTCTGACATTAAGTTTTGGATGAGGTCTGGATACCACCATTTCTTCATTACCAAGTCTTAAAATTCCACTATGGAATAAAGAACATTTCTAATTTCCCCATGGATTGCAAAATTGCCTGTTACCCTGTTGCCCTCTCATTTTCCCAACAGGACAAAGGGAAAGAATATTTGGGGTGGTGTGTGTGTGTGTGCGTGTGTGTGTGTGTGTGGTAGATAATCGAGCCTGTTTTCCAGGTGTGGACTCCAAAATAGACTTCCTTCACCCAGAATTTGGCTGTCAAACTGTCAAATACAGGATAATTATGCAGCCAGTGCCACATATCTTAATAGAGGACATTCTGAAAATCTCAGACCTGATGGCAGGAACTTGTTGCTTATCCCAGTTGGGTTTGGGTTTGTTTGTTTCTTTTTCCATGTGTGTGTGTGTCCTCTATTTTTGTTTCAGTCCACCACAAGATACATAACCAAATAAGCAAAACGTAGTTAAACAAATAACATGTTAGAGAAGTAGTTATTCTGATTCCCTTTTAAAAGCTCAGTCAAAGTCTTATCCCAGAACAGAAAACTCTACAAAAATGCAGATACAGTTCAGGGCCCAATAAGTCAAATCATTGCAATCAAAGCTCTAAGGCCAAAATTAATAATGTACCATTAGCAGATGGTATAAGCTGACTGACTGAGAATTGCAAAGATGCATTCTGATTTGAATACTGTAGACTTTTTTTCTTATAATATTAGCACATATTTCTGTGTCTTTAAATAGTCTATCAAAATAAAATCCACAGATAACTTCTGCTCAGTGTAGAATTTGACTCATAGATCTTTTAAGGCCAGATGAGACCATTATGATAATGTGCTTTGACCTCCAGCATAACACAGGGCATAGAACCTCACTCAGCAATTCCTCCCTCAGGTCTGCATCTTCTGTTTGAGGTATACCATCTCCTTTTCAAAGACATCCAGCCTTGATTTATAACTCAAAGTGATGGAAATTCCAGCACATTCCTTGGTAAGCTCACCCCTCAGTTAACTGCTGCAGTCAGAAAAGATCCAAGTTCTGTCCTCCTCTGGTATGGTTCAGTTTCAGAATTCTTTCCACTATGCTTTTCAAAGCTGAATTAGAGAGCTGTCAGCAATCTGTATCAGCTTATAGACCACAGCCATATTTTTTAACAAATAAAGCTTCTGTTAATCAAATAATGAGGAAAAGCCACCTTTTGGGTACATTGTGCACCTTGTTCAAGGGCCATAAGCATTTCTAAATGGTCCTGTACTGCAGGATGGAGAAAGCCTCCAGAACAAGGGAAGGTAAGGCCTCTTAACCTTCCCGTAGTCCAGTGGAGAAATGAAAACAGACGTCTTGGTTATGCTATGGACAGATAGCACCCCTGGTATCTAGAAAGGAAGACCTTGTAACTCCAGGTCTTCATCTCATAATGTTCAACTAGCAGCTGGCACCTTCTCTTGTCTTGTGCAAGATCCAGTTTTTTCTGTTGCTGTTACATTAAGGTGCATCAGCAAGCAAGGTGTAGGTAACTTAGGAGTGACTAAAGAGCATGTTTAATTAAGCAAGAGATCCTGCTGTTTGGGGCCAGAACATGGTGGTGGGACCTCTGCCGTGGAGATCATCAGTGATTCATGGGATAATAGGAGAGCCGAGCCTGCTGTCTCTGTCTCTCTTTCCAGGCAGTGACACGTAAAAGGCGAAAAACAAGGACTGGTGCCATTTACCCAGCTCGTGTGCTGCACCAGGGTTTTGCAAAACTTCTCTTGGGGAACAGCTTGGGGTTTATGGGCATTACGCTTTCCAGCTCGCTGACTGAAAGTCAGGCAGCTGTGCTCAGGCTGCCTGCTACTGTGGGGCCAAAACCTGCCAAGATCCAGTGCCCGAAGTTCCCTATGTCATTTGCGATTTGCTGTGACAAGGACAGACAGGCGGCAGACCTCTCTGGCCACCATCTGCATGGACTTGGTGTCTCAGGGCCACAAAGGGAAGGAGACCCTGCAGAAGAGAGGGCTGGAGGGTGGTACCGAGCAGTCCCTTCGGTGAGACGAGTAGAGAGAGTTGCATCGAGGAAGCCCTTCGGAGGGGCCATGTGGTCCCCAGTGCCTCACCTACCTCCTCCTCCTCCTCCTCCTCAGGCAGGAGGAGGCAGAGTTGCTGCTGCTGCCAATGCGCCAGGATAGAGAGATCTCGGCGCGGGAGGAGATGACGCAAAAGGCAGAGCTCCCCCCAAAAAAGTGTTTCTCCAGGACGAAGATGGCGGCAACTTAGCCCAGGGGCCCAAGATGCCTGTGCCCATCGGGGCCCCCCAGCCAGGCAGTTCCGCCCCGTGCGCCCGGGGACACCGCGCCCGGCGGCAGCAGCGGCGGCAGCCGCAGCCCATTGTCACCAGCGGCGGCGGCGGCCCCGGCAGCCTCCTCCTCCTCTTCCTCTTCCTCCTCCTCCTCTTCAGCATCCTCGGCAGTGCTCCGGGAGCCCTGCAGCAGCGTCTCTCCAGTTAGAGCGGAGGGGGGAGAGAAGAAACAGGAGACGGAGACAGCGGTGCAGGCATCTGTGCCGCGGCTTGGGGCTGAGGAAGAGGAGCAGCGGCGGCGGCAGGGAGGAAGGGGAGGCGAGGGGAGGCGAGGAGCCCCCCGGAGCGTCCGTCGGCAGCGGGGGACGCGGCATGCAGCTGTCCGGGGGCAGCGGGCTTTTCTCAGGAGGGAGATGGGGAGCTGCGATCTGACCATGCCTGGGTGAGAGGGGGAAAGGACCAGTCGCGCAGCCCCGTCACCACCAACTATCACCACTACCACCACCATCTCCTCTCCTCCTCCTCTTTCTGCGTTATTGCTCTTATCTTCTCCACGGCACTCCGCGTTGGATGGACTGGGGCTGCTTCATGTGGTGAGACCAAGGCAGAGCCACCGGCGAAACCCAACAATATCTCAGAGGAAGAAAAAGAAGAAAGAAAGAAGAGGGAGAAAGAGAAAGGGGGGGAGAGTGGAGGGGGGGCGGGGGGGCGGGGGGGAGAGAGCGAGCGAGCGAGAGAAGGGAAGGCAGGCAAGAAAATCCCCCCAATCTTTTAAGTCAATGCATATTGTGGTGACACCGGCAAAGGAGCCCTCACGGTGGAGTCGGCCAGGGCTGTGCGTTCCCAAAATATGACCAGGGGTGCTTGGATGTGCAGTCGGCAGTATGATGACGGCTTAAAAATCTGGTTCGCACCCCGGGAGAACGAAAAACCCTTCACGGATTCAGAGAGGGCTCAGAAATGGCGACTGTCCCTGGCATCGCTCTTGTTTTTCACAGTCCTGCTCTCTGATCACTTGTGGTTCTGCGCCGAGGCCAAATTCACGGGGACCGGAGAGAAGGAGCAGCCGCCGCCCGAGAAGCCCGAGCCCGCGGAGCCGGAGCTGCTGGCGGGCATGGGGGAGCCGGCGCCCCCCGCGCCCCGGCTCCTCGCCCCCCCCTCGCCCTCCCTCCCGCCCTCCCCCGGCAGCAGCGGCGGCGGCGGCCGCACCAACGGCACCGAGCCCCGGCACGGCAAGGCTGCTTTCCTGGGGAACTCCACCGCCAGGCCCCTGGAGACGTGCTCCCCCCCGAGCTCCTCGTCCGGGCAGTGCTTTAGCGTGGGGGACGCGGAGGCGGTGTGCCGGAGGCGGGGGGGGCCGGGGCGGCCGCGGGGCGCGGGGCAGAGCCCGGCGCCCGGCTGGGACCTGACGGATTTTTACCTTTCCTTTTGTAATTCCTACACACTTTGGGAGTTGTTCGCCGGATTGTCCAATCCGGACACTTTGAACTGCAGTCTGGATGTGGTGCTGAGGGGGGGAGGCTCCTGCAGCCAGTGCGTCCAGGCTTACCAGCGCTACGACCAGCACGCTCAGGAGAAATACGAAGAGTTTGAGGTTATGCTCCAGAAATATTTACAGTCGGATGAGTACTCGGTGAAATCGTGTCCTGAGGATTGTAAGGTAGGAGCCCCTGCTGTGTTTCCTGTCCCTGGCTGGCGGGCTGGCGTGCCTCCCTCGGCTGTTGTGGCTGCCGTGGTCCCTGTTGTGCCTGCTGCGGTCCCTGCCCCTGGCGCCGGCGGCCGTGGGTTCCGGGGTGCAGTCGGCGCTGCGGAGGGTATCGGCGGGGAGCCCCCCCGAGCGCATTGCTGAAAGGGAGGAAGAGCGAGGGGGAAGCTGCGGGGGAGGGGGGGAGAAGAAAGAAGAAGTGATCCTCGATCCTCTGGGAGTGTAGTGCTGGATTTCCCCCTCCTCATGAATATGCGATTGGCTCCGGCTCGGCTGCCGGCTTCCAGCGGGCTGGGATGCGGTTTGGCGGCAGGCAGCGACAGGGTCTGCATGCCAATGAGCGGGGCTGGGGACGGCAGCCGGGGCTGGGGACGGCAGCCGGCGCCGGGGCCGCCCGACGGCGCTGCCCTGCCCGCGGGCCCCCCGGGGCGGGCCGGGGCCGGGGGGCGGGGGGCCGCGGTGCCCGGGAGGACGGGCGCCTCGTCCCCCGGTGCCGGCGGGGGCGCGCACCGGCAGCTGCGGGCGGGTTCCGTCGGGCGCTTGGCCCCGGGGCGGCGGGCAGCGGCGGGGCGCGGGGCGGCGGAGCGGGCGGCAGGACCGTGTCTCCGGGCGCTCAGCTGAAACCTGCGGAGCGGGGAAAAGCTGGAAGGCGAGGGAGGATGTCAACGGGCATCGAGGTGGCCCTTGGTTGGGAAGTGACGGTGACAGCGTTTCAGTAAGCCGCGACCGTTTTCTTTGGTGCCACGGGTGACTGCTCGGAGAGATGCAGAGGCTTTTCTTTTCCTTTGTTAGAAGGCAGGGTCCCATTTGGGCTCTTTGCTGTTGTTGTCTTCTCTCTACTTTTGCACAAGAGTAGCTGGCCTAGCTCTCAAGACAGGAAAGCCCCCCCCCCCCCCCCGCAAATGTTGTCCTTGGCGCCTGAATTAACTAACTGCATGCTTTTTTCCCCCTGTTTGAGTGTTTGTTGAGACCTGAGCCAGGTGAAAGGTTTCTGCCCTGAAATGGATTATCTCGACTACTATAGCACTACATTAACCAGTCTGAACCAAATCCTGTTTTAGCAGTGGAACACAACAGTGCATACAAATCACTGCTCTGAACAGGCAGCCTAGCAGTACTTGGGTGCCGTGTAACTTCATCAGGGCCTTCTGAAATCATTTCATGGGAACAGTCCATGCCTAAAGAATCCCTTTCACCAATAAGTTAGTGTAATTTGCTCATATCTTTGCCACAAAAATCAATCCACAGCCCCTCCAGAAGCTAAAATATCCTGTTACCTAATTGGATAAAGTAGGAAAGTTGCCTTTTTTTTTCTTTGTTATATCTGACAAAAGTAAAGTAGTCTCATCAGTAATGTTGGCTCCACTGTTTCTAGGTTATATATAAGCTCTGTGTGTACACACTCAGTGTATATATGTTATGTACTCAGTTACTGAAATCGTAAATGGATTCTATTTCCAGAGTGAATCGGATAAGTAAAAAGCGTATTAGATGTAAACAGATGTCCACTGTCCTAAGGACATCTTTGCCATTTCACTGACTCTTTTAACTAGAAATTGACCTACTGCTCTGTGCTGCCAAACAATCAACATCTACATGCTTATTTTTTTGTGTCTCAGTTTAGTTTGACTAAACTTTAGCACAAAGTGTGAAGTTGCTCTACAGTGTATCATGGTGTAAAAGGTGTTGAAAATGAACAGAACAGCAAATGCACACTGTATAATGATTTCCCCTTAAAGAGAAATACTTGTCCAATTATGGGAAAAAGTTGTTGACATTAAAATGATTATGTGAAACATATAAATGAATTAGACAAATGCAGTGCCAATGACCTACAGGTTCTGAGTGCCAGATGTATTGCTCTATGTTTTGAGAATTTGGTCAACCAGTAGGAGAAAGGAAAAAAAAAAACAAAACAAAACTCAACAACAAAACCCAACAACACAAACAAACCCAAACCAAGGGTGCAGCTTAGTGTTTTCTTCCTCTTCCTGGGGAAGCGGGCGGGTGGTGCAGACCTGGTAAGGGGGGCAGTGGGGTGACCCTGTGAGCATGGGCTTGGGCTGGGCTGGACTGGGCTGGGCTGGGTTGAGCTGGGCTGGGCTGGGCTGGGCTGAGCTGGTCTGGGCCGTGCTGGGCTGGGGGCCGGCGCTGCCGGGGATGCTGCTGTCCAAGGTGCTGCAGAGCCGCGCACGCAGCCGGCGGTCAGGCTGGGGAGCCCCCGCGCTCTTTCCCCCGAGCCTGCCTTGCTGCTGCTGGGTCCCTCTGGAGCATTTTGATTCATTGTGGTGGCTGAGAAAGCCAAGCGTTTAGCAGGTCCAGCGGTCTGATAGCCGTATCGATGGGTATTGATGTGCTTGTACGTGGTCTACCCTGAAGTGCCAACAGGTGAAACTAGAAACTTGTCATGAATACTTTATGACTATTGCAATATTCTGCTGGAATTTCTGGTGTTTTATACATATTTTATTTACCCTCAATCAGGAAGTAGCCTTTTGTGTGTGTGTGTGTGTCAGTAAATATTAATATTTTGAGCTTTGGACATCTAAATAATTCTTAACTTAAGAATCAGAACAGAAAATAACTTGTCATCTAACTGTGTTTTACGTACACACCATTTGGTTGGTTTATGTGGTGAGCTGCATTTTCTTTTAAGCAAAATCCTAAAAATACTGTCTTTACTAAATTATCCTGTATGTAAGCAATGGCTTAATGCAATGAATGGCTTGTTAAATAAGCTATTTATATTTAAGACATCTTTATTATTCTGGGAGGGCTGCTTCATTCACAGAAAGACAGCGCTTCATCCAGTGAACCAATTATAGCTGATGAAAAAATCAATAAAATTTACACTGAATAACAGTCAACCTAGAACTTGTAATTGGGTATTACTTCCCTCTTCCCAACTTTCCCTGCCACCATCCCCCACCCTTGACACAGTCAGTTCTCACAGTAACAAGTGAAAATCATGGGGATTTCTCAGTCCAGCAAGTGATGCTTTTCCAAACAGTACTGCTGGTTGTAACAAAAAGTGCATATCAAAATACTCTTGACATATAAGCCTAAATCTCAGACTTTATATTTACATTCCCTTATCTGAAACTGGAAGAAAACGAACTTTGTTTTCACAATAGTCAGTGTTTTACTACATGTCTCCTGGTCTCTGAATAATATTATAAATAAAGTGCTTTGTATTGCAGAAGTTTGCAAGCAGGAATTGTTTGCATTATCAGTTCACATTTAGCTGTTCTACACGGTGAGTTTTAGTTTCAGTTTTAATATGTAAGTATATCCATTTTATTGAAAAGAAAGCCGTCCTGTAATTAAGGTTTTACTATTAAACTTCTTGTTGAGTTGCATTAGGATTTTTGAAAATTTTGTACCAAATGCTGAGAATTATGAATTATAGAACATTTGTAAAGTCACTATTTTTTATGGTGTCATTGAACATGCATATGCATTTTATACTGTTAGGATGTCAGTAGACTTTGTGTGTTGTTTAGAAGTTTGGGTTATCAGTGTCAACTCACTATAAATCCATCTTCAACTTATTTCTTAAACAATATCCTGGAAGTCTGATGTTTTTATATGTTGTTTTCTTGTCTTGATAGTCACATATTAGTAAAAGCTAAACAATAAATATAAGAAAAATATTTGAATGTATTACATATTCAACAAGGTGACATAATACATTGTTGTGGCTTTATTGAATCACCAGAGTAACAGAACAGCTGAAAATCTGGATCTACAGTTCTGCTTTTCTGTTTAAATTTACTTTAGATTTTTTTTAATATTTATGAAATTTTGCTTTTGTACATTATAAATTAATAGTTTATTTTCAGATTGTTCTTGGTAAAACCTATAATTTTTTGGTTTCCAGAATACCATCTTTATATGCAGTGTGACACGGTACTGTATTCAGACAATTAACAGAGATCTGAATTGGCTTGATGTTGGAAGACACAGTTCCCCATAATGACTTGTCAGCTTTCAATCAGGGGAAATACTCAAGTTCTTATTCTTAAGACAGCAGGCAATCGCTTTGTGGAATAGAAGAAAATTCTGGCTACTTCTGATTAAGAACTGGGTCAAATAACTAAGTAGGACATATAAATGTAAAGGGTTTTAATTCTTTTATTTTTTTCCCCCCAAGATTGAATTTATGTTTTTGTAAAAAGTACTGGAGGCTAGGACTTCCTTGGCAACTATATTTATTAATGTTTGAACAAAACATCAGTTACAATCATTTGACATGTTTCTTTAACCCAGTGAAAGTTGAAAGTGTTTAAAATGTGGCTTTCCTTAGTGCTAGTTGAAATATTGAAATGTGTAATTCAGGTAAGTGCATTATAATTAAAATAACATTCAAGGAATTAAGGTTTTCTCCTAGAATATCAAAGGGTAAAAATGAGAATATTTAATTTTTATATAAACATTGCTAAAAAACAAACTTCATCTGACATCCTAGGTGCTCAACATGTACAGAGAGACCTTTTTTTTCCTTATTTTCAGAAATTAAATATAAATTAATAACTTCTGATTTGAAGTTTATGATCCTGGTATCAGAAAAATGTGAGAAAATAGTGGAATTGTAATGCTACCTAGCTGAAAAACATGCATATCAATACAGGGTTTCATCATTAAACATAGATGGTATCATTATAGGAATATATTCATCATAGGAATATAAAGCTGGTGCTTCTGTTACTAGTTTGTTTGTTTTTTGTCAAAGAAATGTGTTCAACTACTTTTATTTGAGTGAGAGGATGACTGAATTTTTTTTTAAAAGCAAATAAAATCACATTTGTGCTAATTTATCTGGAAATAGCAAAGCTTATATGAATCATGACTTTTCTAAGAACTTTTTCCTAAACAGCATATGTAGTCTAATTAGGTTTTGATTCAAACTCTCAGTTAAGCTGGCAGAAAAGAGCAGATGAGAAATATGAAACCCAAAGCTCAAGTGATAAAAGAACTCTTCTGTTCCAAAAGGTCACATAGACCAGCATCTGCTGCAAAGTTAGGCACTTAAATTGCACATCTTAATCACACAGTATTTATATCATATCCAAGAGTGATACCTAAGCTAATCAGAAGAAACTCTTACAAATCAAGCCTTCAGAAATCTGCACTGGTGGTCAGCATTAATACAAACCGGAAACAATAAACATTAATTACTGATATAATGCCTTTTCAGAATGTCTTGAAATTTAAATATTTATTTTAAAGCTCTTTTTAAAATTAATAATATGCTGTATTAATAAAGCCATGAAACATAAATGTATAAATTTCTTTAAAATGCTGTGAAAGTAATGTGACTGTATAAATTGATGTTTGCACATGCTATTTGTTCAGTTGATTTAAAAAAACCCAACAATTAGCAAGTTGAATTATTTTTTGAAACTAATTTATGATAAATATGTGGATGAATTTAGTGTAACTATTCATATAATAGTGCACTGGTATATTAATATAAGGAACAACACTGACTGTGTTAATGGACTTTGTATTTTGGCCTAAAATCCTGATCCAGCAATCTGCCTCAGTCTCCTGTTTTGAGCTAGATGAATGGCACTGCACTCAGGGAAGGCTTTGCACATGCTGTAGTTTCAATTGCTTAAATGCTGTGCTGGATCAGGATCAGATCTCTTCACTACTGAAAGAGCAAATTTCCCAGTGTTCTTTCAGAGTTGAGTTCACCTCACCTAACTTTTAAAAAGTTTGCATCTAGTTGATCACCTAGATGTCCATCCCATTCATAGTGCCGATGGGTACTTTATTCCCGATTTAGGAAAAAAAGGGTGGCAGATGACTAGCACAGCGTAGCTGAAGTGGATTCCACCCTAGTTTAGCAGTCACCGTTTAACACTTGATGGTGTTAGCTTCACATGTCTAGGGACGTCATGACTCTGCCCTCAGTTTTACTCTGTTCACTGGTTCTCTTTGCATCGAGCAGTATGCTTCTCATGCACCTTGCAGAGAACGCAGTGGTCTTGCTTCTTCATTTCATGTTCTTCTAGGAAAAGTAATCAAAATGCAGATTGTAGTTCTATCACTTATCCTGCCTAAAAATCATTTGGTCTATACTTAGTAATTTATTAATTCAGCCCTACACAAAGATCCACAATGTATTTAGAACTGTGAATTGCCTAAAAGTGAAAAAGTAACTTAGAAGCTGAATTTGTAAATAATACTTTTTGGTAAGTATCACTCATAACAACCCAGAAGGTAGAAAGCTGAAATAATTCATTTGACAAGAAAAAAAATACAGGGAAAAAAGAAAAAAATTACTCTTTTTGTAGTCACTGGAGATATATAGGCAATTTTAGAGTCTGCATCAGTTCACAATAAACTGGTCAGCTGAATTATGTCAGATAGATTATGCCCTTAAAAGCACCTATTTTCTGTTTATTGTCTCTAAAGAGAACATACTGTCATTTTATCTCAAACTTCTCCACCATTGACCTCTAAAGTCGTATTAGATGAATCCTAACAAGATATTTAAAAAATAGTATAAAAAAATAAGTTTTTATGAAATTGTGGTCATATGCAAAATTTAACTGCAAGAAAGTCTGTAAAGTCCTGGTACTTGTGCTGTCCCACACCAAGCTAGTGAAATCAGAAGCCTCCTTCACTTCTCTGATGACTGTATTGTGTCACTGAAGAATGTGTGAGCTATGCAGTCTGCTTCTTAGAGATGCGAACAGGAAAGCACCTTGTTTGACATAACTATATTTTTATAACTTTTTTGAAAGATTGGAGGCCAAGAGCTCCTACATTACTGTTTTTCCAGTTTTACTGTTACTTCTACTGAGAAACTATACCATAACAATTGTAGGTCATCTTCTTATTAGCAGCTTCTTGCAGGTTGATCTGCTGGGGATTTTTCTCTTATTCTCCCTTCTTTCTTTACAAAGTAGGTGGGGTTTTGGGGGGTGGAAGTGTCTATATGTGTGAGAATTCCTGTAGATTGTGCTGGGTTTCACTTTCTTCCCTCAGACCAAATCAGAGGGACCCCCCCTAAGCCTACCCAATCTTTCTCACTCAGGAGGCACATATTCTTAGACGTTTATGCCACTTTACTAAAATAACCATACTGTACTTTTCTATTTGCTTTTCACTGTACTTTTCTCTTGTCAGAACTGTAGAGCAAACATCGTGAAGTGAGAGCATGTGGCAGTTTGATTTAGTTTACAGCACCAATCAGTTAGATGAATACAAATTTAGTGAGGCACTAGAGACATATTCTGGCTTGTAGAGAAATTTCATTAATTTGAAGGCACTTGAAAAGACCAGGTTTAGTTTTGGATTTGTGATGTGACCTTGTTTGCAAACGGCAGATATATGAAAGACACAGATTGCTCCTTTAGAACATGCATATTGAACAGCTGTATCCAACGAGCTCCCAGTCCATAATGACAAAGATAACAGGGCATGATGTAAGCTGCTTTGAAGGGAAGTTGATCAACGCTTGATATTCTCCCATCCTTTATCTCATCTCTTTAATCCAAACCGATGGACACATCTCGAAAGCTGTGTTTGAAATAACAGTGTCCTAAAGCCTTAATGGAAGAACCTAGTAGGACCCTTTGAAGCACTGGTCAAACACCACCAAATAGTTGGAACAAATGGTGATGATAAATGTTGAACTGATAAACTTCGGCAGTTCTATATGAATATCTTGGTCCTTTGAAGTGTCTTGGAGACCCTGATGGGAATGTTCACCTTTCCTATAGATTGATGTTGACAGATCATTCAGATATTTCATCAGTAGAAGAAAACTTGCTGATTAAAAACAGTAGCAAAGGTGACCTGAAGTTAGCAAAAGACAATATGTCTAGGTCTAGGTTTTTAGAAGTCCTGCAGCAGTTTGGAAATCATTGTGGATGTTTTAAATGATTTAAATGAAATTAGGGAGAAACTGTAACTGAGAGATTACAAATTAAAAAAGTCCAAATTTTCACTTTTGGGATATGACAGTGACCCTTTTTAAAATTTTATTTTATTTTTTGTTTATTTTTAAAGTTACATTTTAGGCAAGATCCGTGGTCAAGCCATTACATTTTCCAATACATACATTATAAAATTTGAAAAAGAACAAAAAGTAATTTTATTATTTTTTTATTTTAGAATGTGCAATGTATTGTAATTTTCAGGAGATATTTTCCAGGGAGCAAATATGATATCTGAAATGCTTTTTAAATGCATGTTTAAATCTTGTTGATCCTCTGCATGTTAGATTAGATGTTGCCTTCACTTTGCCTGACCGCTTATGTAAATGGTATTTTGGGCCTGTCAACACACTTCATCTCTGTAAAACATCATAATGAAGTATCTTTATTACATTTTAAAGATATTAGCAACCCAGAACCAGAAGGCATTCTTAATTAAAGGGAAGGGGAAAAAATGGATTGTCTGGGATATTTAGAAAAAGAGTTTTTCTCATTTCATTCATTCTTTTGGGAGAATAAGAGAGTTTCTGGACTTCATTGATTGATGATTTGCTGATCATTGCTGTACATTGGTTAGCTTGCTCTCCATATTTGAGGGGTTACACTTGCAGGTTCTTAGAAAAAACAACTTTGTATGAGATGTATTCATTTAGATAAATTATTGGATTTAAAGATCTGTTAAGGAAGAATTTAGGCAACCCTTAAATGCTTCAAAATCTATATTAACACTTAATTACACATCTTGCAGCTTTCTGGGTTTAGTAATAGGCAACTAAATAGAAGACCATAAATATAAAAATTAATTCATGTATACATGTTATTCATGAGGAATAGTATACCAGACATAACATTTTTTGCTAGTGTCAAAATTTTATTCTTAACTCATATTAGTTGATTTAATATGCTCATGATTCAGGAAAAAATGTATTTTTATATCAGTATAACTTCATCATTTAGAGGAGTATCTTTATTTCTGTTAGAGGTAAAGATGTGTTTTCAAAGGCACTTAAAATGATCTCTGCCGAGACAAATTTTTGTATTTGTATGTGCACACTGGTTTAAAAACCAGACATTCTTTAAAATAAAGCCCAGGAGGTAGAAGGACAACAAAAATTAGCAAATAAACAATAAAATGTATTTTTAGGCTTAATTTGTTGTGTAATAAAGAATACAAGTATATATTTTAAAAAAATGTGCTTACAAAAATTACATGTACATTTCCCATAAGCAGTGTTAACATTGCCTTCACACGATATTCTTTGAAACCAGATTTCTGTATAGAAGAGCTTCAGGGTAATAAGGATATCTTATTTATTCACAGTTGCAAGTAAGAATTCTTGTGTATTCAAAGGCATAACTTACTTTTAAAAGAAGATTACCTTGTGATGAAATCTGTTATAGCACATCTCACTTTATTCTTTTTAAAATGTAAGAAAACTATATTTTGAAGTTTCAACGTATAACATGAAAATGATAAAAATAAAGTTATGTATGTCAGACATAAACTTTTCAATTAAAACCAGCTACAAATAATCCAACAGCTGCTTTGGTAAAGACTAAAACCTCTGGAAATTTTCAAGAGAAGTATTACCATAATATCTATTTAGAATACTGATCATTAATAAATTCCTTAAGCAAGTTTCTGGTGGTTTTCCAGTGGGATGTGGCTGAACTGATTCTCATGTTAAGTCAGGCAAATAGCGTAATCAGTGGAGAAAGATGCACATCATCAGAGCCTAATTCATTGACCATTTTATTATTAAGTAAAATGTTCAAAATGCATCTATTTTTGGAATATTGCAAATTTTATACCCCTGTATGTACAAAAACATCCTTTCATGTTTTTCCTTTCATGCTGTGTTCCAGCTGTTAATATTGCAGTACGGTGCTTGAAAGCAAGACTGGGCAGTTCTGGTGAGAAGAAAGTTTTTTTAAAGAAGGGAGCAAGTATGGGAAGTGCCCAGCACCCTGCACACGTGGGTCCCTCTGCATGTGCTGCCAGGAGCACAGAGGCTCTGTCCCTTCAGTCACACAGCTGGGACAGGGCCGGGGCTGAGGATATAACTGGATTAGATTCCACTGGTTTGAGGTTCTGCACTTAATGAAGCAAACCAAAACCATAGCCAAGGTCCCGTGGGATGGCTTTTTAAATTCTTCATGGATTCAGAGATGAGAGATGTTGGTTTCCAGTCCCATTCTGCTGTGGAGTTAAAAGTCTTCCTCTAAATATTTCCACACAGAACCTGACAGAACTTGGACCAGTATTATAAAGAAGTCGGAGTTTCTGAACAAGGTACATTTGAAATATTGGCCAGCTTATCTTAAAAGCAGAATTATTTTTTGTATTTTTATTTTTCTTTTATGCTTTCTGATATAACAATCCTTGGGGAAATGACCTCTATTATAAGCTAAGTTTAGCTAACAAGATATGATACATTATCATATGATGTTCAGGAAATGAGGCTTGCTGTTTTATATCCCAATTCGGTTAGAAGTGCATTATGGTTTCTTTTGTCTCTAATTTAAATCTTATAAATGTTAAAGCTGAATCTTATAAATATTACTTTTTTGCAACCTCACTGTATTAATGAAATTAAATCATTACTGTAATGATAGCTTTTTAAATTTTAGCATTGAGATTGATTCCTGGCGTGAGACCTGAGTATATATACTCTGTATGACAAATGTGAATTTAAGGTATTGTTTTATTTTCATTTGAAAATATAGACTGATTTTCTTTAGTCAGGAATCTACAATGACATATAAACCAGGACTAACTCCATTGAAACCAATGGCTTTACTTAAATGTAATACTCTTTTGAGGGCAGGAGGCACATGTTATACTTTAAGACTCAAATACATGAAGTCAAAGGGACAGATTTGATTCAGACTGATTTCCTTTGCAGACCTTGCTAGAAAAAGCAATATGCAGGAGTGCTTTAAATGCTCATTTTCTTGTCTTTGACTGACAATACTATATTTGTTGTTGTCAGATTAATGTTTTTTTCCCTTTTCTTTGTTGTTGGACTTGGTCTTGATCCCATTCTCTTATTCTATTGATTTTTCAGGCACACTGTAGAAAAGTATTATGAGCTTAACTTGTTCTGTCTGGGGGGCGGGGGGGGGGGGGGGGGGGGGGGGGGGGGAACCTTGAAGAAAACAAAGTAGAATTAATTTGCCTTTCCAAGAGTGTAGGTCATCCACCTGGGTTAAGAGGAGACATGCTGATCTGTAGTATTACTAGTTTAAAGCCAGAGAAACTGCTTTGACTGCTGTAAAGACACTCTGTATTTACACTGGTATAAATACAGCAAGAATTTAAGCATAATATGAGGAATTCATCAGGTAATGGAAGTTTTGCTCTGTGGTACATTTCAACACTCATAAAAAAGGTAGTAATTTTAGCAATGACTCATCTTAAATAAAAATTACAGGTATTATACAGATGTGTATGTGTATATATGTGTGTGAGACAGAGGGAGATATGTATGTCTTACAAGAGATGCAACAAGCTGATTACTGAAGTAGGATCAAGCATCTTGGAGACTCCAGGACAGTCCTGAAGTACAGTCCTATGGAAGTCTTTGAAATGTCCTGGATTCTTTAAAACTAAGAAGTAGTTTAAGAAGTACAGGAAAAATGTAATAATTGTTTCTGCATGATCTTTTCCTTTTTTCAGTCACATACTGTTTTCTGATTGATCTGGAAATGTAAATTACTTAGAGTATTTTCTTTCTTTCGCTAAGACTTCTGAAAGGCTCCACAGTAAAACGTGGAATACACAGGTTCAGCTGCCGATGTCGTAGCCAGGAAGTGCACTAACCCTGTTCTGTGTCGGCCTTCGCAACTCCTTTGTAGATACCCTTAGTGTGTTTGGACTGAAATTTTGATCACTGGTTGGAAGAAAACCACCTAAAACTCCATGTATTTCTGCTACTAAATATTAATAGATTATGGAAGAAGTTACCTTAAATGTTCTTTTTTCCTAATTGGAATATTTGAAATTATTTTTGCTTCTGCTTCTTTATTTGCACATTACATAACAAAGGTTTTTGTTTGTTTATGTGGGGTATTTTTAAAGAGTAGAATATTTCTATTTCTGTGATTATCTGGGAAGTCAGGTTTCTTTAGTGTTTTAGCATCTGTTATATTTTTTCTGAAATCTTTTAAACGACAGAATTATGTTAGCTTGTGCAATATGAACATAAATTACAGTCACTTCCCAAATATGTATTTAAATCCTTTTTTTGCAGTTTTCTGTCTACTTGTGATTGTTTCTTTTTGATTACTGGAGAAATATTCCTCCTTAAATTTTGTTATGAATGTAAATTTATAGCATGATTTTTTTCCTCATAGTTTTTAATACAGGCTTGAGTTGAAGAGAGATGATATTTGGGATGGAAGACATCTTTCTATCCTTTTATCATTGTTTAGATCTGCAGGAGAAGGAGATTATATGTTTTGCAGCTTGCAGGAAATACATCTCAGGGAAAGCTTCTGGCAGGGTAGATCTGTAGGCTCACAGGGAGGAATAAGAGATTGTGAATATCAATAAGCTGGTTTTGGGCTACTCTAAATCTGTGATCCTGTGTGCAGGATAGAAAACAGAGCTTAAAGTATATATTTATAAAGAGATGTTTGAAATAATTTGATTATATGTTTGAAAGAGAAGCAAAAGACCTGAAACTTTTCTTGGTTCTTTTCCTGCAAGTAATGGTACTATAGAGGAACAGAAATATTACAGTAACTCAGCAATGCAGGGATCCCATAGGATGTGGTGCACCATGAGGTGCACCTGTTATATTCCTCAAAGGGCTAGCCCTGCTTCAAATTCTTTTCTTCACTTTGTGTCTTAGTAATGTTCCAAGGCAACTATTTATTTCTTACCTAGTCCATATGCACTTGAGCACACAGCTCACAAATCTCAAGTGTTTGAACTGTGTACAGGCATCTGCCCTGAGCCTGTTTCTCCATCAGCATTTTAGTTTAGGTCAGGGGTGTGCTTTTGAAATAAATCTCCCACTCACTCCCGTTGCCACTCTTAACTGCGTCTTCGTTCACATCATGGAGCAATCTGGGAGCACAGAAACTGGTGCTTTCTGCTGGAAGTAAAGGTGAAGAAGTGCCCCAGTAGTGTGTCGCATGAGTTTCAGTCACTAAGGGACGTGCAGTCTATAGGGCCAGGGTTAGCCTGAAGTAAAACTGATGAAACATATCATGTGGATGCCAGGCTCCCTGCACTGTTTCAGTCTACAGAGTGTTCCTACAGAGCTGCACACAGAATCCCCTCCCCCCCCCCCCCCCCTTGTTAGTATTCACATAGCCATAGTTACAGAGACTGACATTCAGTCCTCACCTGCAGATAATTCCCAAAGTATCTCAGCAATTTCTTCAGGACTGCAGCTCAAGACCCAGAGCCGGAGCTCTGAAATGATTCACTACATCTGGTTCCATATAATAATGGCATTAGTGATCATCTCTGATTTTTTTTTTTTTTTTTTTTTTTAAGTTTTTTTCCTCCATCTTTTGCTGGCACGCCTATGGAGGTGATGCATAAGGTGATGCAGAGCATGGTGCAGATTTTTGCTCTATGCCTTCCCTGCAGCTGCCAAGCCTCTGTGCAGCAGAACCACTGCAGCTCTGCTGCGTTTCAGGCTCTGGGCTGCCTCTGTCCTCACTGTGAGACTCACAGCACCTTCCCAGCACACGGACACAAGGGCAAACAGAACCATCAGTGCCTCTTTATGGCAACTTTCGAGTTTTTAGTTTCAGAGTGGTGCAAAACTACCTAAGCAATCATGAAAATGAAAAATTTGTGTGGGGAAGGAGGGAAATGGGCAGCAATGGAACAAGTTTGACCTTCCTTCATAAAATGCTGCCCTCTCTATCTTCTAACTTATTTTCTTATTTCCAACTAGAAGAAGAAAAGATTATGGGGCAGTGTTTAGCCTGGATGTTAGGTAGACACTGAACTGAAAACTAGATATACAGGAACACCTAAGTAACTGCTTTTCTTTTTAAATTGTTTCATTTTCTATACAGCTGTGAAGACTTAATTTTCTTTGGATTTTTCAGGAAAGAGGACAAAACTGCATTGATATTATTTTTCTTCACAGGGTAAAGCTTTTTTCTTTGAAAGATTAAAAAATACTGCATAGTTCTTTAGAAAATATGTCACTGGACGAATATTGCCTTGCTGATAGAATATTTGTTGTTAGTATGGGGAACTACTACCATTCTAATTTTTATTATTTTAGCATTTTTATTGCAATCATCCCAGTAATTACAGGTGGTCATTACTTTTGAACCCTGAGAATTCATGCAATATTGAATTGGTTTTAAATACGTTTACTGTGCTTCTGGGAAGAAAATTTATTCTAGAGGTCATGATCAACCCTGTTCTAATAGCAACAATGTTCCTGAAGAACTGTGGGGCTTAATGTTTTTAGCCTTTCATAACCACCAGGAAGCTTTTTTATCTTTTCGCCAACCCAAAACTTGAGTGGGGCTAAGAAAAAGCAAGAAAAGTGATTCACTGGCCTAGCAAAAATGGATAAAGAAATAATTTGGTGAAATAGCATCAGTATGTGTGATTGATTGAAACATCAGGGGGAGACCTGCAGGCGATCAGCACTTACTTCACCACCAGATGCTACTGAGCTGACCAGGAACTGCAAGGGAGACCAACCAGCAGAGGCAGGGCAATGCCCTGCCAGCAGGAAAAGCCGTCGGAGTGGCAGGTGGCCAAAACTGCGGATGTTTAACTTAGGTCATCATAAGAGTTGATAGACAACATATTTGTATAAGGCTTTGATTGGATGTACCTCAGATTATACTTGTATTGCTTTATCCTGAAGCCTGAAGGAGGTGATACTGAAGAATCAGAAAACTAAAGAGTGTGTATTTTTGCTAAGCAGGATATAAGGACTGACATACTCATAGACTGCTCAGGAATCTGTTTGGTGTCATGTCCTATCTCTGGGAATAAGCTTGAGAGGTAAAATGAATGCTACATCAGACAGTTAGAAAATAGTCTGCTTGTTGGCAAAGTTTCTTCTTAATTCATATTAGACAGTAGTCAATTTATCATGCTTATGATTCAATAAAATACTTTTTCATACACTTTTTTATTAGTATAATTTCATACATGAAAGGATATCTTATTGGTAGAGATAGATTTCATTTTCAAAGGCACTCGGAATGGCATTCAAAATCCTGATTTTCTCTAAATATGTGGCAAAACAACCAAAATTTCATCAAAATTTGGTTCTTGCTATGTTTCATGCATTAGCTCTGTTCATTCTTTGTAATAAGTAAGATAGGATTGCTTTTCCTATAGTTCTTACTGAATTTTTTGTATACCTTCTACAGAATTTTTTTTCTGATACCTAGTGGCAAATTGTTGTATGAAAGTGGAGACTAGTGTAGAAGGAGGGATTATTATCATATTATAGCCAAAGCAGTAATCAGACCCAGAAAAAAAAATGTAATTTTGAATTTATTGAAATAGCAGTGGAGAAATTTGGTGCTTATATAGCCCTTGCACATGCAGGTTTTGGGCTGTATTAATGGCCACTGACTGACAAAGGCATTTAAGTGCAGGTTTTTGCATGACAGAGAAGGATTTTGTCTATTGTACATGTAAATGAGAAGGTTGTACATCTGCTGTAATGAAGAGTTTCTCTGCAGCTGTGACACATTACAGTGTAGGCTTTTACCTGTGATTCTTGGTAAAAAGGGCACCTGCAACAAGTCCTCGTGCATTAAGCTGTTGCTGTTAGCAGTTTCTCATGGAAGAACTTCAATGTGTTACTGGTTACCTGCTTTAACACTTTAAAGGACATAGGTACACAGCACACTTTGCTATGGTGCCCTCAGGTTTATGCTAAATACAACATTTCCAGTTTATGCCTGCGAGTGGTAAAGATGACAATTTAAAATGTCTTTTAGGATATAAGTATTCTTTTCCCTTTATTGTTCACTACTACCTAGCCTCTTTGCTTTCCCCCTCCTCAGGCTCTCTACCAAACTAACCTCTCCTGACATGTTTTACTGTGGGCCTTTGGTATAGTACTATGCTGTACTAAGAAGGACAATTTTCTGAACGGGGAAGTGAAAGATCAGTATCCATGGCAGCGGACCTGCAGCTTAAAAGTGTAGTTTACAGTATATATAACTTGGGATAAGAATAAGCTGTGTGGCCACAAAAAAGAAGAGAGTGACTGCAGGGGCAGCTTGACTTTTTGTTTATGGTTTGTGTTGACTTGGTTTTGGCTTTGCTTTCCGTACCAAACAGAACACTTCACTGTGAAGAACTTTTATGAATATATCCACAGAAAAATCAATCTCTTTCATGAAAATGGTGTTACCTTTGGGCTTGGTAATACCAAATAGGAAGTTTTATCTGTTTGGCTTAAATGAAAAATAAAAAAATATTTGTCTGTTTTAAATATGCAGTTTTCAGTTTTGCTGAATTCCTCATTTGTTTTATGAAGAGAGATAAGTAATTATATAGTTTAACTGTGATTTAGCTTTACTTAGTCATTACGGTTTTTTAGCATCTTCCTTTAGAGGTGTCAGACTTCCCCTCTAAATAAATAAATCTTAGCCTTCATAATCTCTGTAGCAGTACTCCTTCCTTTTCACTTCTCTCTCAACAATATCTTTATTTAGATTGTGGTTGGTGTCAGAGGAGTGTTTTCGTTGATCTGTGTATATCAAGAGGGAAGAAGGTTGCTCCCCATCTCCAGTGGTCAAACTGAGTTTTTAATTCTAGATGAAGTATTTCGTATGTTTCTTTCCAGAGTGCATGTATTAAGCTTGACAGTGCTGTATTCCATCTGCCATTGCTTCCCCTTTCACTGAGTTCTTCTAAGCAACCCAAAAGCTCCTTGGCCTTGATTAAGCTAAGACTTGTTGTGTCACTTATAAACAATTCCATATTATTGTTAGTCTCATTTCCAGATGATTAATAAATAGATTAAACACTCTCATCCCTAGTAAGGAACGTGGGGGCACCCTGCTGTTAAGCTTTAGCCACCTGGAGCAGTGATTGGTAGTAAATGTATTCTCCTTTTGTATTCTGTTTTTTGTAGTTGGTTTCTAATCAATGATCCTTTACTTCTTACCTGTGATGACTTAGTTTCTCTAATAGCCTTTTGTGGGAAGCATTCTCAAAGGTTCTTTGGAAGTCCAGAAAACTTGTATTGGCCAGTTCTCTCTTATCTGCTATATATTAAAAAGGAATTCTAATAGGTTAAGGAGATGTACAAGGCATTAAGGCTTCTAAGTTTAATCCAGATATTTAACATCTCTATTTTTTATTGGTTAATGTGTTTATTATTGCAGTAATACGTGTGTGGAGCTGTTTGAATTCTTCCTATGCTTCTCTCAGTAGTTACATGAATATGACCGCTCTCCTGCGTGATTCAATATACAAACTTACTTCAGCGTGTGACTGCATAATTGTGGATTTTTTTTTTTTTTTTTTTTTGGTTAATCTAAAATTGCTTTGGGACCCTTGAATAAACAGAATCCCACTCCTGGGATACATTGATCTTTTATTTGTTGATTTGTTTCAGCCATTCTTCTTATGATATCTGAATTGTTGAAAGCTCCTTATCTTTACTTGAAAAAGCTTGTATTTCCTCAGTGCTCTCTGAGACAAAAAGTAATGTAAAAAAATCATTTGGTTTCACTTCTGTGTTCTTATCTTGTCCGGTTTCTCCTTTAGTTTCTTGGGAGGGAATCATGATCTCTCTTGGTCATATTTTTTATACCTAGTTACTCCATATATTCTCATGTAGCCATCCCACTTCCCTATGAAGATGTGCCCGTCACTGTTTCTGCACCTTGAAGATCAGAAGTGTTCTGTGCCAGGTATAGTGGAAATGCACGAAAAGTTTACATGTTGCAGTCCCCAAAGCAATCTGGATATTCCTTGCTCAAAGATCTGGTTGGGTTACTGGTATTTTATTTTAACTCTGTATCACTTAGAAGGGAGAGAGATGTGTATTTCTCAAAGAAAGGGTGCAGAAGTTGAGCCGTGCTGGCTCATGCAGAGGGTCATAGCTTGAAAGGGAATAACAGGGTAAACTTGTATTCTGATGAGAAATCTAGGACAACAGAGAGTCCTGGAAATTTTTATTGAGATACTGCTTCTAAGTTTTTTCCCGCTTGGATGTGTTGCAGCATCAACACACACACACTTCATTTTCTGAGGTGCTGCTTTTTAAAACCACTGTAATATGCATGGGTTCTGTACCTGTTCCTTCAGAGAAACAAGCAGCATTTTTTTTTAAAGCCCTTCCCCCCCGAAAAAACCAGACTTGAGGATACCATTCTCCACCATTTGTGTAGTTGTCTAGTAGCCGGAGAATGCAGCTAAGCTGTAGGGAATCTGCTGGTGTATATTCAGTGCCCTCCACAGCCTGAAGATATTCAAAGTCACTTGAACATAGTGAAGCAGTAGGAATAGCGTCAAGTAGTAGTTGATGGGGTTTGAATGAGAATTATTTAGTGATAAGTTGCTTTATCTTCATAATTATTTGGGTGTTGTTGTCATGTCCTGTCCCATCCTCCCACCCCATTTCCAAATTTCCATTTAGATTTTGCTGGGAAATATTTTTAATATTACTAATACTAGTAATAATCCTCAAAGTATTTTGATAGAAATCCTCCAATTGCATTTATTGAATTATTTTTGATCACATATGCCTCAGCTCTTTTGTCTCATACAAAAGTCTTCAGCTGCTGCTGCAGAAGACCCCTCAGCCTCTCAGAAAAGTGTTGTTATGCTACAAGAAGTGTGAAGTAACTCCTGAAACTTTCCTAGCTATGATCTCATTAATTATTTTAGGCTTTGGCCAGAGCAGCAGTGGAACAGCTAGCCTGTTGAAGTAATTGTCATCTGAGCATACCTACCACAAGATATGCACTCCAGGGAATGTTTCAAACCATTAAAGGTTACAAGGTTTGAAATTTTACCAAAGTTATATATATACAGCAAAAGACCAAGAGGAACTTTTGCCTCAGTAATAGCTTCTTCTGAGACTTCCAGCATACACAAGGGCTTATAACAAACATCAACATATGCTCAGTGGGTACAGGGGACATCCCATTTCCCTCTAGGGGTGTTTTATAGTGATGGAAATAGCATCCCTTCTCTATTCTACTCTCAGAGGCATCCAAGTAGGAAGTACTTAGGAGGATCCTCTCAGGAAATAGTGTCCAAGGGAAATTAAGAGCAATGACCTGGCTTTCAGAGGCATTAAGCACTCATATCCTGAGTTAGGATACTAATTAGGATCTAATTTCTATCACATGAAAAAAGTTAAAGCAGGAAGAAGTGCTTTTTAATGCACACCAGCCAGATCAGTGTACTTGGTAGGAAAGAATGTAGTACTTTTTGAATACAGATGGCTAAAATGAAGCAGAATATGAAATACTTATTCAGATATTTTCATGTTTGTTGCTTATAACTCTGGATACTTCTGTGAGATCTTCTTACTGCCACAATAAAGAATAAAGTAGTTCATAGTAGGATTAAGGTGTTTTTTTGTGGTGGGGTGTGGGGGTTTTGTTGGGTTTGTTAGGTTTTTTTTCCAATGTACAACACAAGTAGATGATGAAGGCAGCCTACAGGAAAATCACTGTCTTTACTACAAGTGGTTAATGTAAAGATGCTGATAACACTAAACTTATCATTCACAGCCAGGTGCAATGTTGGCCTCTCTTTACCTGAGAAAGAACTTGCTGTCTGAAGACTGGCAGGAGATGAGGTCCTTAGAGGGAAGGGAAATCCAGACAATGTGGTGTGCAGATCCCTTTAACATGAACCTAGGCTGCTTATCTGACTTAGTAGGAGGAATTTTGTGCCTGTGAACAGCTCATGTCAAGTTGACATCATACAGGTTTTGCATTCTGTTTGGATGTGGTCAGTCATACACACAGGGGCTAGGGATTTTGTGATGAAGTATTTCTGCTTTCTGTTTAGCTGGCAAAAATGGAGTGATGGGTAGCTGCAAAGATATAATGAAAAGTCTGTGATGTTTGATTTGTTTTCCTGGTTAAAGTGACACATTAAAAGAAGTTATTGCACTCAACTGTGTAAAATAGTGACAATGGAAACAGTTTGAAGAAATCCTTCCTTACACATTACTTTTTGAAGACCTACTGAAGGTCAAAAGCTTTATCACACAGTTTTCCTTCTCACGAACAAGTTCTATATTGTTTTCTTCCTTCCTGTAATTAGAACCATATCCACTTACCCTCTACCTAATTATGCTGTGTTAATGAAAACTCTCATACCCAAACGTCTTCCAAAAGACTATTACAGACAAGGTGAGCCCAAAGGTTTTGAGGCAATATTTCAGTCAAAAGAGCCTCTCTTCTAAAATGCCCCCACAAAAGATTTTTTTTTTTTTTTTTTTTTTTTTTTACTTCTACTCCTTCTTCTTCTAACAGTCACCTCCACGAAAAGAATAATTGCTTTCCAGGACTACTTCCCTCTTGCAGAAGGTCTCTGTTTGAAGGCTGAGAGGGCCTATGCACCCTATGTGCAGAGCAAGGGCACTTGCCATGCTGCAGGCCTGTGAAACAGCTGCAGCACCAGCTGCTACCTTGCAGGTGACACCCTGTAGTGGAATGAAGCTGGGTTAATTAGCATTGATAATATACAGCTGTGGGCTGGCTTCAGGGGCGGTGGGTTGGTCGATGTTGATAAGGTGTAGGTGTGGCTGGTTCTGTTAAGTGGTTGAGAGTCAATGAAGAGAGAGCAGCTGAGGAAGAAGCAGAGACAACACATGTTCTGAATGAGGCAAGATGAGGAGAAGGCAGCAGAGGGACTGGCATGAAGAGTGTACTGGTATGAGATGGTAAAAGACCTTGTTGCAGCTGGATAGTTTGGAGAGTGCTGTGACAACACCCTATGGCCTTAGCACTACAGGTGAGATCTTCCAGGGTGTACTACAGGGTGTGTACATTTAGTGATCTCTGCCATCATTCCTCAGGAAAGCAATCAACTGGCTTAAAATAGTCTCTTGTGGTTTCCCACCATAAAGACTGATATATTTTGCTTGGTCTGGTCTGGCAGTAGGATGTTTCCATGTACAAGATGTTCCTGCATGCTGGCAGTCACTGGTGGCTGAAGCAGTTTCCTTAGAGTATTGGCAACAAGAATAAATAGCAGCGGCTCATAGTTTTGCTAGTGGTTGGCAGTAAGATCAAGCTCAAACAGAATTTTGTATGAGTGTTAGAGAAAAGGGTTAACTTGCTTTTTAAGCAGCATAACTGTTTTCTGTACAGAGCACCTACTTTTTTAAGTTCTTTTCCACTAAATCAACGCAATTAGCATTAAAAGCACAAGATGAGCTCCCTGTGTCCAGAAGGGAAAGTCTCCCTAGGGAATGGCTGTTTTTACTACAGGCTTTGGTTTTTGTTTGTTTGGTTTTTTGTTTTTACAAAGAGAAGTATGTTTTCATACACCTTTAACTTCTAAAATGCATAAACTGCACTGCACTTGGGGACATTAAAAGTGCATCTGGGTTGAGAATCTGCATAAAAAGTCAGAATTCAATGCACATTAAAATATCAATGTTATGAACCTTGCAAATATTTTTAAACTGGAAACTTGTCAGGCCATTACAGTAATTTAGGCTGACTACAATTTGATGCTTTCTGTCTGTAATATCTGTAATATTCTATTTGTGGAATGGAGCTTCCAAGAAAATCCTGAATAAAAACCTGGATAGCTTTACGGAATAAAAAACATTATGCATGGTATATGGTGAAGCCTGTCTTCTGTCTTATTAATTCAGGGTTCAAATATGGGATCCCAGTATTTCTCAGCTCTATAGGATCAAGTGTGTTTATTTCAACCTTTATGAGGGTTAGTGTGGATCTGTTATTTTTTTAGGCTTCCATTAACCACCAGGGAATAATTTCTCAGGCCAGTTTTCTCCGAAAAGGCAAAATAGTTTGCTTATAGTGAAACATTATCTTTATTTTTGAGGTACCAATTGCATGCCGACAGGAAAAGTTAAGAGCACCTTCTCAAAAATTAATTTTTCTATATTATAGGAAAGAGTTTTTCCTGCAGATGAATGATGTTCTCTACCTCTAATTTGTATTTAAGGCTACTACATGCTTTAGGCTGATAACTGGCCATTATTCAGCTAATAAAAACATAAAATTACTTATGTTTTCTTAATCTAAAAGAGCAATAGGGCAGTGTCCTTTTGAAAGGCCTGAGTGCTATAAAACATAAGAATACCAGTGTTGTTGGTTAAAAAACGTTTGAATTCCACTTATGAATGGCATTTACAAGCAAATAATGGGTTCCTTCAGCACTTTGCACTTCAAACTAAGAGATGCTGACTGCTTATGGGCAATTAGGTTTGCTAACATGAAAGTGGGTTGAAGTATGGGCCTTTGATAAGAGGTTTGTGTTACCTTTTTTTCCCATACTAAGATTTTTTATGAGGAGGGATTTTTTCAAAGCTGACCTTCACAACTGTATTCTAGCTATGTATTGATCCAGGAGCTGAAGATGACCTAGTACATTAAAAGTGATATTTAGCTTGGAGGTGTTTTCCCTTGTCCACCACTGCCTCCACTTCCCCCTCCCCTCCCGCCCCCCCCCAAAAAAAAAAAAAAAAAAAAAAAAAAAAAAAAGAAAGAAAAGAAGAAAAGTAGAAAATCCTCACCAGGTGTCCTTGATTTATATTTGTTGCACTGTCAGAGAGCTAAATCATGACCTCTGTATAAAGTCTGAATAAATGAGCTTTAAGAGTGTGGTTTGGTTTTTTTTTTTTTTTTTTTCCCTGGGATTTGAAGGGATTAGAAAAAATCCCCTTACAGGCTGAAGAATGGTTGGGATACAATTGTTTTTAGTAACTTTTACTGTCCAAAACCTAAGTATCTAGTTAAGCAAGTTAACTCGGCTCCCTGCATAGTTAATGGAGAGAAAATGGTTTCCTCTCTTCTCTAAATAGGCATTTAAAATAGATGGGTTGAATTACTCTCTGGAGTTTCTGCACTCTTTCCATTAATTAGAGAGAGATTCATCAGCTCTAACTTTAATGTCTAAAAGTTAGATTTCAAAGTCTTGGTTAAACTCAGTATATCAAATGGGGGGAAATAGCATTTCCAATGAGTCATTCATCTTTGTCTAACATAGGCATTTGTGACAAGGCAAATGAATCTATGAAGGGAGCCTAAGGTGACAAATATCTAAAAGATGACAGGTAGCTAAAATTAAATGAGATTAATTTATCTCTGGTTACTTGGACAGCAAGTTAGCCACAATAACTGCAGATCAGGTGCTTCTGCTCTCTGAGGAAAGTAGGGCTGTGAATCCAGCATGTTATAGATGTTCCTCTGGTCTCCCATTGCCTTTTCTCCCGATGTTGTGTGTTAGGAGAAAAGCTATATAGTACTTCAAAATACATTGGAGAAGTGAAGTGCCTCTGTAGGATGTCTCTGCATCAGATCCTTCTACACAGCGGAGGCTCTTGAGTGTTAGTGCCTTTGGAGGTTTTCCACAGACATTCTACAGGATTAGACATCTAAAGGAGGTGGGGTTGTTACTGCAACAAGGCTTTATAAAAGAAAATACTACATTTGCTAACTGCCAAGTGATGTAGCTTCAAATTATTTTCCGTGCAAAAGCAAGGATTAGGGGATCTAATGAACTGGATTGCTCAAGATGTACATGGTTCCCCTTATTAGCAAATGATGTTGTTCTGAATAATGTTCTTTGTACTTCTCTACCATCCAGTGATTTCCTTGTAATCCACACTTAAAAACAAGCTTATCTTTAGCAGCACTCTGTATTTCACTATTTTTTTTTGGTATGTGTGTGGAATTCTTAACTATTTATGATCAATGAGTCCTTGCTGCCTAGTTTGACTACAAACCTATTTCTTTAGGCTTTGGTTTCATGATTAAATTACTACAGTGTCAATTAGAATGCAGATGTGCAGGGTGCCAGCTACTACCCTTTCATTGCCTGTGTGCATATGCTTTTACTCTGACAGTTTTGAGAGTAGTTCAGCACTACTTATTCTTCTCCTTTTGTCAGCATTATTAAGCAAACACATGAAGATACTGGAGGATATATTAAGAGGTGGGGTTTTTTCATCTCTTCTGTCTCTACCTTCTCCCCGCCTCTTCATTCAGGATCACCCACAGAGAAGTGTGGGACACAAAAAGACAAAACAAATACTTCTCTGGTTGTCTCCAGTCAATTGCTGATAAAAGAGGGACAGTTAAAAGTTGGATAGTAACAATAGAATGGGGAAACCCAAATAAAAATTAGAGCTGTAACGGTGAACTTAAGGTCTTCCATCTACCGACTTTTTCTCACCAAGGCAACTGTAATATGTAGGTTATCCTTAAAAGTAATCCTGGTGATCATGGAAGTGTATTTTGTTGGCTTTATTCTATAGCTTTATTCAGTCCTGGACTTGATCTTTTTATTTTCAGTCTCCATATATCTCTTTCCATGACTGTATCATCATCTCTCTTGGAACAATTCTAGTTGAAACCCGAAACAAGGAAGGCACAGAGACTAGCAATCTAGCTAACCCTCTGAATTAAAGATTAGTATGCCTCTCAAAGACACAAGATAAGCAAAAATATTTAAAGGATGTGAAAGTCTGCAAAAATTACATTATTTTTATTTACTGAGTTGTTTTTGCTTTAGAAAAAAATGTATTTTCTTGTGTTCCTCAGAAAGAATGAGGATGAGTACTTGCCTCTTTCTAGCATGAAAATTATGACCAAATTGCCTCTAAAGAACACAACTTCAGGATGTGACACTTTCAGAAAGAAAAATGCAATCCTAAGAATTAGCCTTAATTCAATGTGGCTGATATTACTTAGCATTAATCTGTGTTAGGGAATCTTCAATGAAACATGTTTGTATTAGATTTCCTTTCTTTGCTTATACCCTGGTTGCTAAGCAGAGGGAATGATAAATGTAAGGTACATGCCCGATTGGCACTGCAAATGTAGGCAGCAGGGAGATCAGGCTGAGAACTGTGCAGAGCTCTCTGAAAGGCAGGAAAATTTCTTCTGTATTGTACTGATATCACAAGAGATTTCAGGTTCTAAGCATCACAGATGGGATATTTATAAGTAAGATTTCTCGAGGTGATTTCTGTGTTTCTTTGACAATATTTTTCTGTTGTTTGTCCTTTTCGTAATGTTCCAATGTTCTACGTGTCTCCAGCTTTGTGGCTTACCATGTGGGATATCTGAATTTTGCCTGAACGGCAATCTGTCCCTGACAGAGACTGACATCATCTCTTGTCCCATCAAATGAATGTTAAACTTCAGCATATGGTGGGGGGAAGTATAAGGCATATTTATGCATAATTGTGGCATAATGGGGAATTACAGTAGAGACTGCTGGAAAGTGGTCACTGTTGCTGTATGCTCCAGGTGAAAAAGAATAGGGAATGAAAAGAACTGACGTGCTAGAAGATGGAAAAAAAAGGAGTAGTGATTTTTAAAATGATAAACGGAGATGTAGCATATGGTGCAGGTTTACAGGAGTATCGCAGTGCTTAGGAAACAGCTAATGAACCTAAGGAGAGGTTTACGTCCATGTTGACACATTTGTGTACATTTATTCCAGTGGCCTATTACACTTCTGGATGCGTTCTTGTCATAGGCAGGTGGGATGGAGAAGGAGGATAGAGAGAAGGGAAAAGGAAGAAGGAAATCAGGGAGAATATAAGGAAGTCTTTATCTGTTGCCAGGCTGAAAGAAATTGAAGGCAGCCTTCACATCTCCCAGAGGTAATTTGAAACCCAGGTAGAGTTTTATGCTATCTATAGTAATTTTATCCAGATCAAGCAAATTTCACAATAAACTAGGTGAACCTCTGTCTACATAGAGCTGATGAAACACTTGAAACAACACGTTGTGGTTATATGACTTGTAGAAATGGAAGAAGCAACATAAATATAACAGTAAGTGACAAATACTAGATTGCTTTGTGAAACTTTCTGAACAACACTATACAGTTCATGGAAATAATTTCAATCAGCAGAATTGAGTATTGTAATGTTGTACAAAATACAAAGAATGGACTTCACATTTTAAAGAGCAGCTAGAGTGAGTTGAATAGAAAAAATGAGTGATATCACAACTGAACGAAAGCTTGAACTTTGTATTCTTAAATCTCAAAGTTTACATGTTATCCTTTTATTTATACACTGAGCTCCAAGCAGAAACAGGACCTCTGCTCTTGAGTTCAGAGGAAAAAGAGCGTTAGTCACAGGATTTTTTTTTTATGATTCTGCGAAAATATTGCAGGATGCAGACTTTTCAGAAATACTATATTCCAAGAGAGTTTTCTTTGTAAGAATTAAATAAATAAATTTAAAAGAACTCCATAGTCTGGTTTTGAAGATAAGCTTGAATCTGAACCAGCCATAAACAAATGTTATTTGAAGTCTGTAAACACAGCATATGAAATTATTAACTTGCATTACTAGAATGTTTATGGCTTCTTGTTCAGTAACTCTAAAATCTAACGATGTATGTTCCAATAGTTTAACACTGATCATTTGTAACAGAAGCAGTTTAATATTTTGGTCAAAAATAATATTAAAAATCCCTTAAGCAGACCTTTCAGATGCAAGCAAGCACCTGAACTCAAGTTGCTTTATCTCTGGTTTGTTGTCTTCTCAAAAGCAGACAGTGAGCTACTGTTCACTGAACATGATAGGGAAATAGGATAGAAATTTCTATATTACTCCATTTTTAAACTCCTGTGGTCCCTTTGCTATCAACGACATTACATCACTAGACTGGTGGGCTGACACAGGGCAGATTTAAGGCCTGCAGGTTTCAATTGTACTTCTGAGGTGTCATTTCCTGATTTTAGCTTTGATTTCTCTTCTGCCAAGAACAGAAGATGCGCATATTTTGTGAATACAACAGATTAGAAAAGAACATGCCAGCCCACTATATCAGTCACAATAAAAAAAATCAATACACTCTAGATAGTCTGTGCTTTATTTTACTCTCTGTAAATCCAGATAATATATGACTGCAGAATAGAAAGCCAAAAGGAATGTCAGATTTTATGATTCCATTTCAGGCAAAAAAACCCTGCTTCAGAATGTATTTGATGCTATAGCAGAAAACAGCAGTTATCGCACAGAATCACCCTAAAAATGCTATGTAAACCCATGGGATTTAGCAAGGAATTTGACTTCTGTTTTCCACGAGGTACAACACGGTAACAAACTTGAATATATCGATACACCTTATCTATAGAAAGAACCTTTTTATGGGTTAGTCACTCCCTTCAAAAGAACTTAACCACGTTGAGACAGTCTAGGAAATATGTGTGTGGACAACTGGATATATTCAGCTAAATAGCTGAATACCCTGGGTATATGCACGTGGGAGTCACTGTCTGCTGTCAGGATTGTGTCTCACCTCTCCGAAGGACACTGGGGAGTCCCATTGACATGAAAGCATATCAGGCTACCAGGACAACAGCATCCTACATGAAGAATTTTTTTCCTTCCATTTATAAGCAGTATAGCGTGGGGCATGGAAAGCACAGGTAAATAATAGTGCACGATCTTAAAAAACAACTTCCTCCTCCTCCTCTCCACTCCCCAAGAAAAAAATGAGGGAAGAGGTGTGAAGACTAACTTGCAGAAGAGAAATTCAAAGTTCTCTTCAAAAGGGGAAGGAAAGCAAATGCAGAAGGGTTATGATTGTATAGCAGAGAGACAAGGTTAAATTAAGGACTTTGCTAGATGTGAAGAAAGGGAGATACACTCCAAAATTTGGCAGGAGAGCCATATCTAGAAATAAAGGCATCCTAAACTATTCATATGTCTATGAATTATAGTAAAGCTAAGGTAGGAAAACAGTGAGGTTTAGATATTTCAAATTTAGTTAACTGTGTAGACTGTATTAGTTAAATGGAGAACTCATGAGTCTGTGTCTGCTTTCTTTTTTGGCTCTTCTTGAAGAATGGAATGGTAAACCGACAGGGTTGAACTCTGGGAAAGGGCAAACTACAGCTACCCTAGAAGTGGCAATGGATGGTGCTGGTCAGGGAAATTCTGTAGTCTCATTGCTGGGAAAAGATCTCCTTGTTTTCAGGAAATCTTCCAACAAACCCACGTTAACCAAGGGGAGCTTAAGTAGAGGCGGGCCTATACTAGAGTAAAATATATCAACCTGATAAATATTCAGCTGGAGCTGTGATATGTGTTTAATTTTATGCACAGTGAGTTCTTCCTGGAAAGACAAACCAAGACAGTGCAGATGTCTTTGCGAGACTGAATCCTGCATTTAATGTGTCACTGAGCTAGAACCTTGAAAGCATCTCTGCCCATCAGATGTCAGTAAAATACTCGTGTCTGTCAGCATCTTCTTGATTTACAGCTTCAGATATGTTCACTGCTCTAGACAGAGGCTAACGGTGGCAATGGGATGCTCTGTTGGTAGAAATAAATAAATAAATCTGATAGATAAATCTGGTCATCGCAATGGCTGCCAGAATGGTGCAGATCACTTCCACCTGAAAGCACTATCAGTTAACACATCTGTCTGTACATATATACATGTCCCTAATAATTGTAAATTGCTGAGAAAATGTTTGAAAAAAAATGCTTGGATAAACAGCTGATGCACAGATGTAGCTTTAGAGAACAGTGAAGGACAAGTGAGTTTCACATCTGAGTTGTTTAGGTTATTGCTAGAGGATGGAAATTCAGTTCATATAAGCCAATGAGGCTTTTGTCAATGTGGCGTTCCAACCAGCTATTCACAGGTGGCCTGCTATTGTAACTGCACTCAAAATAACATTGGCTTTTTTGTAAGCCATAACGATAGTTGGAAGTTTGGCACTCAAATACTTCAGCTCATTCAACTTTCAGCTTGCTTGGTGGAGTTAGTTAAAGGAAGCACAATACACTGATCCTCTGGCAATTGCACAGGAGCAGCTTTTGTGGCTGAGGGTAGGCTTTAAAAAGGACAGCTATACATAGCATAAGCGCGTATCCTTTGGAACATCACTTTCCTTACCGTGTATGACAATTGCAGATGAGATTAGCTGGAGTGCCTGTGCTATCAGAATATCACTAAGAACATTTCTTAGCAAGGGTCTATGGCACTGCTGAGGTAATACAACGCAGGCTGTTGACTCCAAGAACCTGTCTTCCCAGGAAGGTGTCTTGTTGAGGCTAGGTAAAGGGAATCACATCAAGTCACTTGTGTGAAGCTGTTACTGAAGTCTGCTTGCTTTAAAAAAACTGCTTATGTCATATACCTCGGGGAATGTAATAGTTTGTGTCTTTTGTCAACTACTTACATTGTTCTAAAATATTGTTTTTATATTGCATTGGATGAACTTTAACAGTATTTAGATAGAAATACATTAAAAAGATAGTATTTAATTTAGAATGGGATTTTTTTCTCCATTGAAATCAGTATTGGGGTTTTTATCTTTGGGAGCAAAACTGGGCCACAGAGAAACCATTTTTTTCCCAGAAAATGTGAGACAACACTTTTTAGCAGCTGTAGCCTAGCCATTCATCTTAGAAAGATTTTTCTAAAAAAACTTAAAACTTTTTAGAAAGAGAAATAGACTTCCAAATCTGACTCTCTACACCACTGAACCTTGTCTATTAATATGTTTCAGTTTATAGGTGGATAGATATTGTTACCAAATTAGATTGTGTTAGTTTTGTGAACTGACTTTGAATTAGTGCAAATGAGCACATAATAATCAGGGCAGTGAGAATTCATGCTGTTGAAAAATGGGTTAGCTAGTGCTACAAATCTGCTTCCCAGGAAAATGGCCAAGTGGAACCTTCAGAAGTTCTTATTTTTGCCTGCCTTCAATTTGGAGATGGAATAAACTTAATGTGTGAATCAGACAATGTTTAGGTTAGTGAAAAAAGTAAACAAATCTGTATCTAGGAGCCAAAGTTCGTGGCTGAAACCTGAAAGACCATCTGAAATGAGATCATTCTGTCTTCACTTTGAGGTTTGTCTTTTGAGTACAGTTCACAGAGACAAGTATTTTTTTTCCTAAAATCTTGCTTCCAAATATTTACCAGGGCAGGAGGAGAGGGCCACATTCTTAAATCAAGAATAATTCAAATAAACTGGAATTAGGAAATTTGGCTAATTGTTCTGGGTGAAGCAAAAGTGTAACCTGAGACTTTGAAGAAAGTGGAAAACTTTGTGTGACTTCTGTTAAAAGGTGTTGGATTATTTTGTCCTGTATATATCTGTAGTTCAGGTCTAACACAGTTGAAATCACTGAAGTTATGCTAGGATAAAAGATAAGGAAAAAGTGGGAAACCTGAGAATAAAGCCAGAAATAAAATAAGATTTTGACTATAAATTTAGAGAAAGCTGTAAAAGAGGAAAACCCATGTTTTTATCAGGGACACATAAGAATCAGAACAAAGAGGGTAGAAAATTAACATCTAAATAATTTATCTTTAAAAATCCTAAAAACATCTTGTCTTAAAAAATGGTTCTCTGCTACAATATCTACATTTCCAAAGCAGTAAGCGTGCCTCTGGGAACCTTTGTGTTTCCCTCCCCCCTGTTGTACTCTTGAGAAAAAGTCTGTTCTTTTAAAGGTCAAGCTCCTTTTCTATAACCAATATGAAGTACTCTCTTAAGCATGGGATTTTGTTCAAATAGAGAAAATTTCATGCTTTGCTGAAAACCACTTTAGCTTCATTGTAGCTACTCTATAGTTAGCCATCAATTTTATGGTATTTGGATAAATTTCTGCTCTCAGAGAGATTGACTAGAAAGATCTCAATGCAGAATGTAGGCTGAAATTCATCTTTTCTACACTCTGTATAGAAAAAAAACCCCTAAAACTAAAAAAGTCTAAATATCATTATCAGTCTCTTTCTATGAATATTCTTACCAACAGCTTCTCTTGACTACTTAAATTGCTCTTGAAAAAAAATATATATTCTAGATGTCTTTTTTGAGTCTTTAGAGATTTTGTATCGTTCAATTTATCTCTCTAGTAGTCCAAAGGAATGGAAATTGAATTTGAGAATTCAGCCTCAGGCTCTTCCGGATGTATCAGCTTTTTCCTATTCGCTCATTCCAGCACCCATGAGTCAGGGCACCAAATGTTCCCAGCGAGGCTGCTTCCAGTGCCTAGCTCAAGTTGCAAGCAGTTAGTCACAGATGAAAGAGGAATGGATGAGTATCTATGTGGCATCAGAAAAAATACCATGGAAATATCTCTTTCAGCTGAATAACACCTGGCTGAGATATTTACAGGCATTAGCAGCCTTATTGTGTGTGCAAATGGGAAGGAACTTTCCACCATAAGGCGTTGGGAGGGGGGGCAATGTCAAGATGGCAAGCATGGTCTGTATGCAGAAGCTAGACTGAAGTAAATGAAGAGTGGAGAGCAATATTAAACCACTTGTATTCTTTGAAAGTATATTTATTCCACTGTCAAATTATGAGTAGTTGCTGTATTTCTTTAAATCAAAGTATGATTCATATAATTAATGTATTATGATCTTTATTACAGGACTCAAGATTTTATAAAGGATGTTGACAAATAAAAGGGGAAATAAACATGAAAAAAATAAAAGGGACTGCTACATTCAATATTTCAATGAACTCAGTCATTGTTTGGCATTCTCTTTCTGAAGATTATGTCTGAATGGAAGATAGGCATTCTGAATTTTTCAATTTAGTTGAAACTTTTTGTAAACGTAAGCTGTAAAACAGAATCCATCAAGACCCAAGATGCAAAGACTCAGAGAAAGGAAGTATTTGCTATTGAAAAAAATAAAATCCAATGCATTCTAATTATTGAGATAATTAGAATATTCTTACAGTGATTTTATTTGGTTGATTTGTTTTACTTAATTCAATTTCTTTCATGAAAACATCTAAAATATTTGGGTTTGTCAGCTTTAAAAAATCCACTTGCTATATGTATCTTTTTATCTAGCAAAGCAAATTAACATTTAAAATCATATGTAATAAACATTTGTTAAATATGTATATGAATGATGCTCAAGCCAACAAAAGAAATGAAGCAGAGAAAGGAAAAAGAGCTATCATTTTTTAGATCAATGAATAGCAGAGCTGGTAACATTAAGTACATCTTGCTTCTGCACAGGTAGTCTATGCTACAGCTACTTTGGCAGAGAATTAAGAAATGGAGAAATGTTGTTGTTTAGGAAGATTAATTGGCAATATCACATTACAAATAGTTTAAAAACCAGCTGTGTCTCCTGAGTAATGTCTGTATTTTACATTTCTTAACTGGTCTGTTAAGCCAGTTTTACTTACTACTGGGAGTGTTCAGGACACAACTATACTTTTCTCTCTATTTGGCTCAAGAGTGGCTTTATTTAGGTCACTTAAGAAGGCTGAAGCCCCCCACTCAAGTGCAGCCTACTCAGTCATGTGCTTTCCCTCATCATGGGATGCAGTTGCACTTAGGGAGTCTCTACAAAACTGCTTCACTCCTCCATGTCCTATTCAGTTGAAGAGTGTGTCCACTCTGTTCCACATTTTATATTGGAAGAAAATAAAATGTCAAAAGGGTCAGATTCTGCATTATAACCTCTAGTGATAGAGGTTTATTTGAAGAAGACCCAGAAAGCAGAGGCAACACTAGTAGCTCACATCCTTAAACCTGAAAATAGTTACAAAGACTCTGTACAGCAAATCAGACAGCTCAACTAAGGATGGAGTTAACCATGTTGGTGTAGAAAAGTGTTAGCTAACCAGGTTGTGGTTTGCACCAGCCACAGTGCTGAATTCTGGTGTATTCAAGTCAGACAAGTTTGACAGAGGTATGGCTGAATCTCTTTGGCATGTCGGGGCTGTCCGTATCTGTGGAAAAGGAATTCTGAACCCAAAAGCCATGCCCTGAGTTTTATGGCATATGACCTCTTTTCTTCAGCAGTGAGACTGCTCTCCACTCAGGAAGCAGAGGTTCTAGGCTTACCATCCTGAGTGGTCTTCCATGACTTAATCACCGAGGTAATGATTTCTGTAGATGAGTATTTCTTAGCCCTTCTGTTAGTTCTAGACTACAGTGCAGGTAGAAATGCCAAATTCCTGGTCCCATATGACAAGCCAAGAGATCTTTACCCTGAAGTCTGCATTTTAAGCCTTGATTTGCACTTCCTTCTGGTCTCTCTCCTTTTGGTCTCATGGGGTTTCCATTTTTGACTGTACTGTGTTCTGTAGGATACTACTTGGCACTGACCTGGGAAATAATTGCCAGAAGTTCAACTTCCTCAAAATTCCATGAGGTTAGGCACCAGTCTCCATTTCGTCAGCAAATCCTGTCACCAGAAGGCTGTACTGTAATAAAGGGGTAGCAAGACCATGGTGTCTTTCACCTGAGGTCTGTGCAATCTTACTGATTTATTTTGATATGAGCTACACTAGCAAAGCAAGTTGTTTAGAGTACTTGGGTGGATTCCTGCTTTCAGGAAGATGGGAACTTTATTGAGTTTATGTAATAGCACAACTTTAGCCAAGTGGAGAAATTTTCCAGAAAACTGCAGGTTCTGAATCTTTTGCAAACTTAAGTAGGCATTCTCCAATTAATTTTCTAAACACAAACATCTGAGTTGCATGAAACTTGTAGCTTGGGTTAGCCTTTCCACTGGGAGGTGCTGGGAGTGGTTAGAGACAATAGTTAAAATAAATGACTATAAAGTTCTTTATAATAACCTAAATTCAGTTTAAAGCACGCAATTCTATAAAAGGCAGAGTTTATTGATTTTGACTATGTTATTTAGTTCATATTTATAATCAAATAGCCATTTTCTTATTGTCTATATAAAGATTATTTTTGTTATTCATAGAGTAATAAATTAAATGATGTAACTGTACTACCCAATTCTGAATTTATAATTATTTAATACTTTGTTTCTTTAATTTACTCTTAATAAAAACCTTAGCTTTAGTAGTACATTTATAGATTTTTATTTAAATTGACATTTGGTGAAAGTAAATAAGTCAAATCCTTTTCAGCATACAACATTGAAGAATCTTTCAGAACTTCAACAGATGTTAAACCTCACTGACTTAAAGGCCTGACCAAATGTCTCTTATGAGTCTTTGTTTTCATGTAAATTACATGGATTAGAGAGACATGACTTGTCAGATATCTAAAATAAATTTGTGTTTTCACTGGATGAAAAGTCAGGAGCAAAGGTGATCTTAATTTACTGCTCGTATCTGTCAGACTTTAGGATATGCCTTAATGTGAGAGTGAAAACAGATCTGTATTTGCTCCCTCTAAGCTTAATAATTATTTAAAATATAAACCATATTTTATTGAGAAAGCGAAAATTAGCATGGGTACCAATATCTTTTGAGTTGTTAATATGGACAATGAGAAAACTCACTGAGGTCCTCTGGCTGTTGTAAACATCTCTTATGTTAACGCTTAATCTGAACTTTAATGTCAGTGAGGGAAAATAGGAACAGGAAGGTGGGTTTTATCTGATCTGTGGGGAATATTTCAGTGGGAACTTTCTGTAGGTCTTTATTTCTTAAACCTCTAATAAAAGTTAGTCTAAATGTCTGGCTTAAATTAGATCAATTAAAAAGACATCAATTGTTGACATACAAAAATAAATTAGATCAATCCTTCTCAAAAGGTGAGGGGTTTTGTTTGTTTTTGTTTTTGTTTACATCAATAGACTTGGGACTTGCCTTTCACAAATATTTTAGTGTTTTAGTTCTCACCCAGGTTACTCTTTTGAAGTGAATCTCCTGATCGATCTTGGTTTTGAGCTTTGGTTCACATTACTAATGGCCTCAGAGCATGTGAACTGGATTTCTTTGAGTTGAAATTCAACTGGAAGGTGGGCTTCAACTGCTAATAGACATTCAGTCTGTGCAACCAGGCTGAACCTACTCTGAAATCCTTGGCCCCCAAAACATATATACAGTGTGCATCAGAACATCAGCACCACGTGCTTCAGTCCATCAATTCCCCCATATTGAGCTGCACTACTTATTGCTAGAGAAAACCACAAAGATCACATCTTGTTGATAGTACAGACAGTACAGATAGAGCAGATAACCTATGAAGGCAAAGAGGCATGATGGTAATATGCCAGTGAAAAAAACAAATTTAACAATTTTTACTATGGCACCACAAAACTGAGTGCTGAAAAGGGAGTTAGGGCAAGAAGAGACTGAGCTGGCAAAACAAATAAGCAAACCAAAAATAACGCCCTTGGGTTTATTTTATTCTTAAAAAAAAAAAAAAAAAAAAGTCAACTGCATTTTTGGTATTTTTTTCTGGAATTTTAAAATAAAATTAAACTGCCTTTAAAATTTAAGCTGATACCTAAAAAACCCACAACTCCATAAGTTCTCACTAAACTAGTGTTCATTATGTTAGTAATTTAAGTTTTGTTCCCAAAAGAGTGTGAAAAGTATCAGTTGAATCTGCTTCACTGGAAGTTCGTGAAGAGGCTGATCCTCCTGTTAAAACAGAAGTAGAGAGGCAATAATGCAAATATAATGAAATTACAGAGATAGACCTGTGTGAGTTATATTTATGAGTAATGTATAACATACCTGTAATTTAAAGCTGGTGGCACCCCATTTATAACTACAGTTTTTCAAGCCCTTTTATATAGAAAGGGCATAAAGGAAATTAAATGCAGAAAAGGAAAAACTGTATCAATTAGAGGGGCACAACTTAACTTTCTTGATGTCCATTTGAGTTTTGAAGTTTTTAAGTGGTCTTATATAAAAATTAGTTGTCAGTGTTAGGACTGTGAATATGGCTGTGATAACTCCGCTTTTGGTGGGCTGAACTCAGCTGAGAGCACCTCCCACCATTGGGACTCACATCTGTTTTGATTAGAACCCTCATCTTTGCCTGGTGTCTGGGTTCAGTCTCCTATGGATACTCTCCTTAACCAGACAGACCCAACAGCTATTGCTACCTGTAAGCTCATTTCCTCTCGAGATCTGTGGTGACACAGGTATGCTTTCAATGACAATCCATTATTTATTTTTACTTCCGCCCATAGGCTGCAAAAACGTGAAGCAGACAGGATAAAATTTATCAAAAGACCAAGATATATATTAAATAAATTTAACTTAACTTACTTATGATTTGCTTTCTGCTTTGATTTGGAAGATACAGTCTACTTCATGAAGTCCATGTGTGTGATTATGTCTGCCCGGTATTTTAGTTCAGGTCTATGCCTGCACAAAAACAAACAAAAAAGGAAGAAAACACAAAACAAACAAACCCCCCACTCACTCTAGAAAGCATATTAATTTTGAACTAGGGCAAGACTAAAAAGCCACAGCTCCATAGCAGCACAGTTTATAACAGAAAGAAGGCAATAGTGGGCAAAACATTGACTGCACATCGAATGGTTACTGACCTGAGAAAGTCAGGTACTTTTCCCCTTCCATGAAGCTGATGGAGTTTTAGAGGCAACTTCCATTTTCACCCATAATGCCTTCTTCCCAACACCAGTCATCTGTTGGAAATGGCTATCAGGTACACCCCAGCAGCAAGGCAGTACTAGCTTTTGAAAACACATGAGATTGACCAGAATGCTTTTTGAATTCTCAGGTGTAAGCATGCTTCTTTGAGTTCAATTTTGTATAATGGTCCAGTTTGCTACATTTGTTCAAAGAGTTTTTAACTGTTGAGAAGAATATTGATGAAGAAATGAGAAAAGGGACTTTGAAGGAAAACAGGTACCGTAAAACCTGTCAAGTAAAGTTAATGCAGCAGGGTTTCCTCCATTATATTACCTTTATTTAGTATTCTTATATAACTACAAAAGTAAATTCGTTGAAAGTTGTATTCCCACTGACAGCTTCCCTGCTATTTTATGGTGGCATCCACTACAGTTAATGGTCTATCACAGCTTCCATTATAAGTTCTGATTTTCAAGGCTTTATTGTAGCCACAAATTTGTTAGAAAGGGATTTCATCCTGTGAGAGTCTGGAAAACTTGGTTTAGCCATTTCTCAATTAGAGGCAAGGAGATTTTGTTTCATTTTCCAGATTTTATCCATCTTTTTCTTTAATAGTCCAATTTCTTTTCAATTGTAAACTCACATCTTTCCTCTGAGTTTGGAAAAAAGAGCCAGGAGTTTGGCTTCTGTCTAGAATATCTGTCTCGATAATCAAACAAGGAACTATTTTACTGCTTTCAATACACTGCAGATTGAATCCACAGATATGCACTTGTGCAGTTTTTCAACAGATACCCAACAGTGGGAGAAGTTTATAATGTGTGAAGGAGATGTATAGATGCTCTGCATGGTAAAGCCAGTACCCAGTTCCTGATTTACAGACTTACTGTGATATTTGCTCTTCAATTTACCTCTGTAGCACCTAAATGCTACTAAAACTTCTTTCCTACTTTTTCAAATCTAAGAAACTATCATTGAAAAAATTGGCTTTTTTCCTTCCTGCACAGAAAAAAAATCCAACGAAAAGACCAGATGTTGTGCTGAATCCCTCATGCATGTGCCACTGGAGACAGAGTAGATACGAAGCTCTATCCTGGGTACCATGTTGCAATATCAGGCTCCAACTTACTTGACTACAACAAGTGGTGGTGTGGCAAACTTTCAACACAACCTTTGATAAAATGCCACCGGTAGCTCTCCCTTTTTTTTGCATAAACAATACAAAAAGGAAATGTGACAATATGACACCTACACAGTCAGTGCTCATCTGTTCTTCAAGAAAGAGAAACAGCAGCATCTGACTATGCTGTATGTAGCAAGACAATCTCAAATTTTCAAACGTCACTAGAATAAGCCTGAGCTGCTGCTTTTGACATATTGTTGCATGTATAAATCCATAATTTAGACACAGCCATTAATGCAATTAATATTTTTCACATGTAAATAATTTCTACCACTCAAACCAATATTTTTTCCCCAGCAAGTCTGAATAATTGATTTTAAAATGTACAAGATTTGTTGTATAATTTTAAAGAACATCAAATGGATAGGCAGAATCAATGTTCATATTCAATATTAGAGATTAAAATAGTGGTTTAGGTAAATTATTCACCAACGTGAAATTACCAGACTGCGACATTCCTAAGTTACTTATTTGTTTCTTTACTAACAGAGGTGTCTGATGGAAATCCATTTTCCTTCAAAGTCCACCTTCTAACTGTGTGGCACTGTTATAAATAGGGTTTTACAGAATGCAATGACCTGTAGCAACTCGTTCCTGCAAGTGATACTGCCTTTCAGCCTGTTGAGATATGGTGGGCTTCTGAAAGGTAAAGATGTTAGTTCAGATTGTTTCATGAACACCTTTAAAAGAAGTAAAACTTTTTTTGGGTGCTTACCCATTCCTTTTTAACATAAGCATGTAGGCTTTATACATATCTTCTGAAAATGTTTTGAGTGTCCTGCAGTGAAGTGAGATTACAGGAATCCTCTTTGTAAAAGGATGTAGAGTAAAAAAACCCCAACCAACAACCAACAAAACCCCAAAAATCTAAGACTGAATTTGTGAATTTATAAAAATATGGCTAGGTATAGTATGCAGACATTTTTCTCAAATGTGTGTATATACAGTAATTTTGTTATCTTTTAGTAGCATTCTTTCATTTCCAAGTAGCATTACTGATCTTCATGGTACATTATGATCTACAGTATTGCTTATGGTCTGACACTGCTGGCATTTTATTTCAAAAGTTAGGTTTTTTATTGCAGAAAATGTGTAGTTACAAATTGTCACAATAAAACAAAGGTACCCAAAACATTTTCTGACTGGATCCTCTTGAATCAATCTATCGCATTACAGTTAGGTTTTTATCTGTCTTTCACCTCCTTCTAGTACAACAGTCTGAGGAAAGCAATTACCTGGTTGTGAAGCATATTTCTTGAACAGCAGGATCTGGCTCAGTGGCTTGCTCCTTATATGTACAGAACTATTTTGGCAAAGAGCAAGAAGGAAAATAGGTGACTCTTTAGCATCTGCCTTTACTAGTTGAACTGTTGATTGTTTTTGCCTAAAGGATTTTTTAGGGAGGAGGTGTAGCACTTTGTTTATGATTTACATTAATTACTCCTCTCTTGTGTCCATATGATGTTAAATCATATCAACACAATCAACACAAATCAACACCATTCCTTCAATGTGTGTCTGTATATATGCTTGTGAAAGGGAGAAAAAATACGGTTTTCAAAAGGACAAATGTGTATTAAAAAGTCTTTAAATGATGTACCTTTTACTTTAAGATCAGACATAAATCTTCATGGTTTGATTTGTTGACAAGAAAATAGGTAATTTCCTTATTCAGCAGAATCCAAATAAACGTTTCTTTTACAGATGGGTTGATAAGCAGGGATTTCTTTTTGGTAAGTTCAGAGAGGGAGATGCTTGCTTTTGTTTTGTTTCCCGGGGCAAAAATACAAAAGACTTCTTCTCACCAAAAGTTTTCATCTGTGACAGCAAAGTGTGTTATGTTTCCTGCTTTAGAGACTATCATGTTCAGGTGAAGGGTACATCTTCTCTGTTTATAAGGGCATATTTAAGACCCTGCAGGTGGTTGCACCTGAAGCATTTAGGGTTTTCCTACCTGCATAAAGAAATTCCTGGAACAATCTGTTAAGCATAAAAGATAACCTGATATTTTTGTTCATAAAATAATTTTACTTCCAAAGGGTTCCAGCATGGATCTAAAATCTCAAAAATAGTAGGTTGCTAATCAAACACACCACTGCATAAGGAAAGCAAAAATCTGTCTGTGATTACTAAGTGAATATTTCCAGGAGATGTAGTGAGACAACCCTATTATTCTATTCCATTTGCATTCATGGTATGTGATAAAATACTTCATAAATGAAATAATTTGTCCAATATTTTTGCATTTATCTCTTTAGAGTAATCCAAAGGACATGTGCCTGAAGCTGCATATGACATGTTCTATCCCGGTGGCTTACAATATGATAAAGATATCCAAGCAGTGGTAAATAAAATAATATATACAATTTATGATGAGAGAAGAGCTGTGTAATATTGTAAATCAAAGATCCATGTGCTCTTAAGATATTAATAATGATATTAGGAGAGATTTTGATGCATCATGCTAGTTTAAAGCTGTCCAAGTAAGGAAATCAGGTGTTAAAGTTAGAAAGAGTCCTGTGACTTGAACTTGAAATACAGCTAGCTACTTAGTGTCCTAGCAAAATAAAGACCAAAGTCATATAAAAAGCAATGTACTTTTATTAATCATGGGACAATCTATTGAAAATAAATCCAAAGACTGTCTCCTGAATAAACAGAGTACTTAATATTTGGTTATCTAGATCCCATCAATAGGGGCCTAGACTCTGAAACATCTTTGGAAAAATGTAAAGCTAGAAGAGGATACAATATGATATGATGTGATACAATTGATATGATATGATGAAGCTAGGTTACACCTATGGGACCAGAGAGATCTTCCCAGTTATTAAGATCAGTAAGGTATACCCCAAGGTATTATTTTGCTTGGAAGTAGAGTATACACTACCACAGTCCTCCCCAATGCTGCACCTTGGTTTCAACTGGAAGAAAGCCTGGGAGGTGGGTGGAAAGTGAGTTGCCTTGCACTGCAGGTGATCTCCCATCTGGCCCGTAATCTGGATGTAATTGTAGATGCCCTAGGGAATATTTGCAGCCCCCAGAAGTGTGACTTTTCCCAAGAATGTGAGGCGATCTAATGCAAGGTATTAATTCTGCCTGGAAAACTCGCCTCTCATGTAATCACAAACATTTACATCAGTTGTTCTCTTTTCCATTAGTAAGAGATGCTCAGTTTGGAGCACAGAGTCTTTTTATTATTCACAGTTAGCACCTGCCATAGTAAAGCTGTGTACAGTCACCTGTAGTCAGTGTCAGCAAGCATGACTGCACTTGTGCCTTCTGCCTGCCTCCATCTAGAGGAAAAACTCATGCCTCCAGCCTGATTATCTTCTTTTTTTTAAAAGATGTTGCACCTGCACCCTAAACAGTGCCCCACATTGCTTGATCTGCCCCCTGCCTCTGGTCCCTTACACATTAAAGCAGCAGTTCAGCTCTGCTGCGGAAGAAAGCAAGGAGCAGCCTTTGCAGAGAAATATTTAAATTAAGACATTCAAGGCTGTACTGAATTTTGAAAAATCAAAAATCCAGACCTGCCCTCTCCCCTTTTCTCTCTTTGTGAGTCTGATTTTTAACAGCGTTCAGGCTGGATGTGCTTTGTCTATAAAAAAAGATTCCCATCTAGTTTACTTACGTGCAGTTTCTGTCTCCTTTGGCCATATTTTTAGGTGACCGTAGTCAAACCATGAAAGCATCTGTCATTACTGCAGTGTTGAAATTCTTCCCACTTCACTTGTTTTGCCCATTCCAAAAGTGTTTGTCATTAATCTGCATTTTCCTTTTATTACCTTCCTTCAGTTACGTTTGGATTTTGCCAAATAAGCTGTCTCCCACATGCTGCTGTTCACATTCATGTGCATGTTCCTGTTCATGTGCTGGATACCTCTTTTTGCTTAACCTAGTAAGATGTCTCAAGTAGGAAACAGAAAATTCTATAACAGAGTCAGTATTTAAACCTAGATTTATCTTTATTTGCATTTACAGCATTTTCCCTTGAAAATTCTCTTCCAGCTCTCCTTGTGTGGCATTCACTGTCATATAAAACCTGATATTAGTTTGGTGTGCTTGCCTGGTTTCCTTAGAAACCTTTCTGAGTGATTTCCTGTAAAGGAAATTATCATCCCACATTTAGGAAGGTACAGTTACAACTGAATAATGTTTTGACAGAATTATCAAAATTAAATTGCACACCTTACTTTAGCACCACATCTGAATTAGCCTAATATCTTCAAATCCTAAATGTCTTCTCTTCAATTTTGAGCCACAGATCAATGTCCATCATGTTTAGAAAGTCATCAGATGGAGAAAGGTCATGGCTAATCTAGGCACTGAGGCATTATATGCAGTAATTTCATTTTGTAAATCTGATTGTTTTAGAGTCTTTTAAAGTGACAAACCAGGCATTTGCATCAGATCCAGGAGACGTTATTACATCATCTGTGAATTTTGCTACCAGCCTTTACTTCAGTAGCACACAATGAGCCAAAAGTTACGATCTTCGGTGCAATGACAAGAATTACTTGAGGGTGTTAAGGCTTTGATTCTGATTCGTAATCAATGGGTTCGTTTGTACTGACTGACAGTAGCGTGAGACTTAAGATACCATGGGTCTTGCAGGGAACTGGGACATGAGGAGGAACCATTTGTTTTATCCAGCTTGCTCATGAGCATCTGTGACAGATTTATACCTATTGCTCTGTTACTGCTTTTGCACCCTTGAGTACAGGAATGCCTGTGCCTTGAGCACAAGGAATGCTTGTGTTTTACTGACACCATGGTGTTACAGGACTGGCTATAGCTGGTTGTTCTTAGTTTGCTTGCTAAAATGTAAACAAAATTTAAAAAAACCCTTAGATACGCAGTTATTAATAATGAATATGATACAAGATCTATCGTAAGATAAATAATATCCTATTATGTATATTACATAATGATACTATATATGATAAATTGAATGCCATTTGTTGCAATTGCCCACAACCATGAACTTGTCACTCAAAATAAACCAAGCCATTGTGAATCTTTCAAAATCAACAATCTCTAAGGCACTGCTTTCCACAAGACTGTAGCATAAATATTTCTTTTTTACCCAGGTATTATTAAATGTATGTAATTAAAAGTAATGTTCTTGGATTTTCTGCTGCAAATTAAATGAGCTGAGCATTTCTAGTTTCAGATAAAATCTGAAACTATTCATATTAAAAATCTGCTACTATAATTTTAACATATAATTATTTTATTTTATTTTATTTCTCTTCCGTACTTTATTTGTAAGGAAAATGCACTAATGATCACGTTTATGTATACTTCAGCACTATGGAGGCTAGTGCTTGCTTTGGTAGTGTGTGTGTCCCTTGTTGTTAAGGTATATGAGATGAAAATATAGTGGTTCATTGCTGTCTCCTTCCCAATACACACTATAATTCCTTGCCCGTGATGCCAACTGATTTTTTCCTTTACTTGTAAAGTTGTTGCTCTGAAATTTTGTGAGTATCCTACTAAAACCCAAGATTCCCAGCTCTGTTTAATTTAAGATTAAATGCTGGGTATTATAACCATGAATGCAAAACATACAGAGGTCTCTGTAGAAAGTCACATATCAGAACAATCCTGCCCTCCCAAGTTTTATGGTGCATCATAAATTCTTTAAGAGAGCAAGCTGGATGGCATTTTTGAAGTAAGAAAAATGGATTTTGTACTGATTAAAATGTAGAACTTGCACTGAAGATAAGTTACATGTATGTATACATAGTGATACATTAAAATTTTATACAGGTAAAACCTTACAAGTTAAATGCTTAACTCCATAGTTAGTAGTAGGCTGATGTAGTGAGGTAATAGGATTAATTAGTTCTGGGCTTTTATATGATGCAGTATAAACCCCCCAAGTTAAAAGCTAGGGCTGCTGGGCAATAAAACGGATGCAGCTTTTTGTTAGTCATTGATCACTTTGCTGCTGTTAACTTTTAAGAACTAATTAGTGCTTTAGAAAAGTGTATATAAATGCTGGAAAAAATCTTATTACATTTGTAATTTGCTGGCTGGCGTAGGCGTTTTATAAAATAAAGAACTATTCTGCCATTGCTATTAATTTGAATTTGTGAGCATAAGGCAAATCATGTGGTCAAAACCAGCTGAGCAGTAGCCCTTAGAATTCTGATATTTCATATAGGGACAGGATTTAAACAGATTTTTTTCTAAAGCCATTGTAAAAGAAGTGTTTTTGATTTTGCTCACATAAAATTAGAGAGTTCTTATGCAAACCATATCTGCCTTTCAGGTGAGATTAAAATCCAGGTCACTGTCAGCTCTATCGTCATGAAGGTAACTGATCTGATGTCACATAGAATTATTGAATGAAAACTGGGAAATTTGGAGAGTTCTTGGTATTCCACTGGGAGATACCTTCTCGATAGATGATCCAAGTTGAGATGTCACGCATAACACCATTTTGATGCATCCCTCTGCTAGTATACACATTCACAAATGCATTTTCACCTATCTCAATGATATCCAATACATAACGTTCTATAAAAACTGCAAACATAGAGAGGCATGTTGCAAGGTTTATAGAGTATTTTATAAAGCATATTTTTAAAAATCTGAAAATTTCTGCTACTGCTTTTTTTCCCTTTTATCAACTGGAAAGCTTCTTAGACACATTCTTTTAAGAAGTTCTGTTTTAAGGGCAGAGGTATAGCTCAAATAAAATGTTAAATCTGTAAATCTGCAACATAAAATAGGAAATGCATGATTTCAGTTTGTGGATATAAAGCTTTTATTAGCATTTCCTAGACACTGGCTAACGATTCCATCTGTATAGCTCAGCATTTTGTTATGACTAACACGTAGATTGCTGAGTCCTTTATATAATGTATCTGCTGTATCGTTTACTTTAAGCAATAGTGAAGCGTTTTTTCACAACAAAATAGGTAAAAGCAGTGCCATTAATTAGTCACGTTCTGTTGTATTTTGCTGTGCTGTTGTGAACTGTGTGCTGATCTAAACTGTAAAAGCCAAAATCTTTCTGACTATTTATTAGGAACATCTTAAATACAACATTCATCTGTCCTCCTAGTTTTCACATCACAGTTCTAATAACTGTAGCTCCAGCTATCCTCTTTCTCAGGATGTTTCATGCTCTTAATGAACCTTAATCATTCGTTCTTTTACTGCAAAACATGCAAGAACTAAGGACTTGCTAGAAATACACTCTCTCTTAAGTGTTATTCTTTAAACTAAGTGGGATAGAATGTACCTTAGGTGTAAGGGTTTGTGGTGAAGACAGAGGTTTGTTTATTACTGAAAGGAATAGGGAAAAGTGATGCAAAGATAGCATTGGAGTCTAAACCACCCTGTTTATCCAAAGAAATGGTTAAACAGGCTAAATATTGTCATGACTATCTATCCTTTGGTTATATGTGAGTCTGTAATTCCCTCATGCAAAGTAATATGAATCAGAATGCATCATGCCTTTTAGTCTCTCTCAGCCTTTTATTTTAAAAATTCCAGAAGGATTAATCTGAGGTATATCTCTATGAATATTTGATTTTCATATTCTTCAGTTAAATTATAAAAGATTATAAAATTTTTTGAATCATCCCCAAAGTGATGTTTGCAGTTATAAAACAAACAAGGGAAAAATAATATAATTCAGATGATTCAAAATGTTTAATTTAATTTTCAGTGTTTTTTTAACATTTTCTGAGTTAAACTGAAGTATTTGTAACAACTTACAGCAAAATGAAAATATACATAAACACACAACTGGACAGGTTTTTTAGCATTGATTTTTCAAATTTTCAATTGAATTCACTGCATGAATTTGAGAAAAGTTTCTTAAATGTTTTGATAAATCTAGAGCTGAACTTCCTTTTTCTTTTTGATAAAAGAGCCTGGTACTTGGGAAACCTATTTTCTTCAGAAGTACAGTCCATGCATAAGAGCCGACAGGCAAATACAGAAATCTAGTGAAGAATCTCTGTATATTTTTGTATCTGCAGGAATGCTTTTCAGTGTTTTACTGCATTGGTCCACTCTAGGTCCTCTTACGCAAGGGTGAAAAGCTAAAAAATTAATGGCAACAGTGTGTCCATAAGCTTTATCGCTGATAGTTGTTGATAACCAACCATAACCACCTCTATATTTGCACTTTATTTAGTTCATATTAACATACCTCAGGTACTGAATTAGAATAAGCTATGTAAATAAATGTGGAAAAACTGCTATATGCCATCTATTTAAAAACTGTTTTCATTTGCTGCATTTAAGCAGTGCAGTCAAAGCCTTGTTTTGCCTGGTTGGTGCTGGGAAGGGAGACAAAGACGTCAGGTTAGTTAACTAGTGACCCCTCATTGCTCATCTCTTAAGTGCTTTTCCGCCCTAAGATCTGATGTCTTCCCAGAAAACTGTCATGGTAGGCAATGGTAGGCTGCCGTTGCACCGCTATCCATCAGCCTGCTGCTAGTCATGTCGTGTCATTAACAACTACTGTTTCAAAGATTCAAAGATGCTTGTGCTGTAGTGCATAATAAGCTCCTGACATCTTTCAGCCTGTTCAACCCTAATTATATTTGGTTTGTTCTTCCTAACATATAGGAATAATGCTAATAATGATTAAAAGAAAAAGAAAAAAGGCTAACCTTTGTCAGCAACCAAAGATCAGCTGTTAGCTGAAGTGTACATCACTTTCATAGAATCACAGAGTTACAGAACGGTTTGGTTGAAAAAGACTTTAAAGATCATCTAGAGCAACCCCCCTGCCATGGGCAGGGGCACCCTGCACCAGACCAGGTTGCCCAAAGCCCCATCCAGCATGGCCTGGAACAGGTCCAGGGATGGGGCATCCACAGCTCCTATGGGCAACCTATTCCAGATTGTCAGTCTGATCACTTTCTATTACATCTAGACATTTTTTTAATGTATTTTGTTTGAGTACTTCTTGCAGCAGCTGTATGTAGAGTAGAAGGGATATTTTGGGTATGTGTGAAATCATTACTACTCATGACAATGACTTCCTATCAAGGTCTATAGACAGAGGTTTGCAAATCAGAACACAAACTTGGAGAAGTGAATGTTAGTTATAATTACTGATAAGTAACCTGGAAAAAAACAAAAAACACACAAAAAAAGGAGAAAAAAAATTTTTAACGTGCTGTCAGCTTTTTAAGATTAAATGGAAATTTTCCCAAATAAGAGATGACATAAAATGGTAATTCAAATACCTTTTTTGTTTATTCAGATGCTTTAAGGCCTTTACCACCTGCTGAGTGCCTGGAAGGACGAATACACATTGGAGTGGCAGGTTTCATACTGCTGCATTGTAGGTTTGCAACAGCAGGCCTGAGTGGTTTGTGACACTATTGACTGATCTGTTTTTCAAATAAACCTGTTGAGTAAAAAAGGTTCTTTTCATCTTTTCCGTTCATAGAAGAAACTAATTTTTACCTAATCCTTCCTGAAGATTGTAAGTTTCTTCAAAACCAAAACATTAAAGGAGTATTATACTAGTCAATACCCTGAAGAAAGGAACATAATTTAGGATCTCAAACTCAGAAGGAGAACATATAAATTTATATTTGTGAAAATTACTAGAAATTGTTATTCTGTGTAAATTGTCTCCTCTCAAAACTGTTTTAAGACCCACACAGATACCAGCTGGTGGAAAAAAGGCAAAAGGCACAAAGTAATTTCTTTGTAATTCAATTATACTGGACCACAGCAGTGTTCTGACAGTGGCAGCCTGACACATCAAGTTCAAGGAGTAAGTGCTGAGACATTGGAATAATTCCTTTGATCGTGTGATAGTGGCCAAGCTGGACTTAGAGCTTTTTTATTTAGGCAGTTGGTGCTCAGCCTTGGTAAGCAGCAGGGCTTGCTTGACATTCTTTCCAGTGACTTGCCTGTGGGTTGTAAAAAAGTAAAAATCAGTCTTATTCAAAGATTGGATAATTGTTTGGAAAGTCTCTAAAGAAGTCCGTGTACAAGAACTGAAATAAGTAGACATTTAAATTGTTCCTTAGTTTCCAACAATAATCTCACAGTCATTGTTAATAAATAAGAAAGGAAAGAAACACTTAAAACAGCAAGATTAAAAGAAAATATTATTCATGTATAGCACATTTAATTTTAGGACCTCAGAACTCTTCTCAGACAGTGATTAAGACTGAGCAAACCTTGGGAATAGAGGCAGCTATTCAAATTGTTTTTCTAGATAAAAATATTGAGACAAGGATTGATGTAAGTTTTTGATCACAGACAGTCCATCCTGGAATTCATCAGCAGAACGTAACAGTTTGTTCTTTCATATTTTTATATATGTAAGGACAGCCATAGAATTAAAAAGCAAATATTTAGAGTGTGTTGTTCACCACAGCAAAATACCATGGCAACCAAGATGCTATGAGTAACAGAGTGAAATAAAAAACTGTGTGTGTAGAAGAAACCAAAAAATTGTTGAGATTACAAAGGGGTGGTTGTCTCCTAGATTCAAAGCTGCCCTTGCTGTCCTCTTCAGAACAGAAGAAATAAAATCTCATGAGGATACAAGCAACAAGGATTAATTTCAAAAAGGAGTATTTTGTGGAGGGAAAAATAAATATGGTCCTTCTTAAAATTACTGAAACTGAAAAAAAGTTAGTTGTCATGGAACACAGAAGACATGGATTCAATTTCTTATTTCAACTTTTTCAGAAGATCTTGAAGCCAAGTACAGCCCAGCCCAACTGTGTACCTACTGGGTATTTTCTGAACTGACTGTGGATTATTCTATATTTATGTTGTTGAAGCTCTTCCATTTTATGTGAATAAACAGCTAATTGTGTGGGAAATTGAACCTGAGTCTCTTCCTCTGAGGTGAGTAAATTTATCAATAAATAGAATCAATTGCTTATGTAGCTTCTCAGCCTTTTTTGGAAATAGATTTATTGTGGTGACTACCACCTGCTAAAGCCTATGCTAGTTTTTCTCTACTACTATTGCAGAAGAATGTAGCATAAGCTACAATTACACCTTCATTTTGGTAGCCGACATACTATGTTGCCTTCATCACTGTAGTAACTTGGTGCCTCCTACTCATCATGTATTTATCCTCACAGTACTCCTGTGATGTTGAGCAGATGGTAAAGTGAGTCACTGGGTACAGAGCTTGACTCCTCGAGATCGGAGAAGACGACTGTGATGAAACCAGTCCTGGGTTTCCTTCATCTTTCTGCTATTACCCTCATGCTCTGCTGGGAACCGTGAGAGTCTCCCACCAAGGGACAGTTGACACCAGAGTCCCCTCCTTTCTCTGCACCCTCAGGAAGAAGGAAAAGAGGAGGTTCTCTGGTGGCCCTTGTCTTATGTAAACATCCAAAAGTGATGGTTCAGGCTTGGCATAGCTGAACAGTATTACTGAGTTCTCAAATTATGTTGACTATGAGACTGTCAAAGACAATGTTGAAGAAGATAAGAAGTGTGACTCTCTTGTGTTTCCTCTGACTCTAGCACACATTAGGTCCTGCTGAGTTCAGCCAGCAGATGATTAATTTCAGTCTGTTGATTCTACTGGCAACTGCTACAAGTGTCTCTTCTTGGATAAGCTGGCTGGGTTTATAAGGACACTGTAGTTGTGAGCAATGCATTACACTGTTCCTGTGTCGTCCTCTGCACAAGGTAATCATCTGGCAGCACTTCTGTGAGACGTGGAGGATATGGCTGAATGAGGCAGCCTCTTTTCTGGGAATCTTCTTGTCCTCCTAGTGTGAGACACTGTTGTTTCCTAGTTGACTCATTTGGAAAGTATGTTGTCTCTGACGTGCCACTGGCAGCCTTTTTGGCAGGGGAGGTGATGGTACCTTATTTAATACACTTAAGTGATTTTGAGCTTTCACATTATTAAACATGTATTCCATTGGCCATCTAGTCTAGCAGTCACATGTTACTTTCTGTAAAAATACTTTCTGTACATCAGCATGATAAGGGAAAGATTCCCAGAAACTAAAAATATTGACCTTTGCTATTTAGTGCTAACCTGACACAATGGGAGCAGAATACGTTTTTTTCAAAGCACATCAGGTGCTACCTCTTCCGAACAGCCCCCCAGATTCTGATTTCTTTTTCTTTTCTCACTGTCTTTTCTCACTGTATCCCCCCTTTCATTTTACCTGTTATGTTATCAGGGGAAATAAAAAAATTATGGAAGTTAGTTTGTTTTGGTTTTTTTACTATAGGTGGACAGATTTTTTCAATTAAATATATTTGGTTTGGGTTTTATTTTGGTTTTCTTATAGTTAAAGCATTTGTAGGGAAGCGGAAAGTTCAGAGAATGTGCTAGTTTCAATACTTTTGGTATGAATTGCAACTGATATTTAGCATGCCTCTAATGATCAAAAGATTTTAAAATGAAATATTGATACTTTGCATGCTAAGAGTTTCAAAGTTAAAAAAAATATTCATGTCACAAGTCTAAAATTAAAGGGAAAAATCTAGAATATCTAAGTCAGGATAAATTATTAAAGTATTTTGCTTAACTTGATTTATTGTTGTCTTTGATTTGGATTCATGAAAAAACTGATTTTGATTTATCATACCATTTGGAGTGGAAACATTAATTAAAGTATTGATGTTTTTATGAGTAAAAAACCTGTTTTTTCTATAATTTATCTCACAATCTAGCCAATAATTAATTGGAGTAAATTATAGCATTGATGCATATCAACTACTAAAGCTTTAAAGAAGGTCTTTCCTGGAAACGTAATGTTGCAGCGGATGCTGTGATAAGGAAGATGTTTACTGCTTCCACCTGGAAAGCCTGGCAAAGGAACACGAAGGAGGGATCGAGATGAGGAAGATATGCCATAACCTTGTGGCTGAACCTTACAGAAAAATGTGATACATTAAATTTATAATTCAGGTATTTTGAAAATAAAGTTTCTCTCTTTTGTTTTCAAACAATCTTCTGTCTTGAAAGAGTTCACATGAAATCAGCTTTAAGCAGCAATAGTTGATGTATATTATTAAAGAATTACCAGAATACTTTTGCGGATTCCTTTTTAATTTAAATATGTTATTTTAGTTTGTGTTCACTTGTGAAATTGCTGAGAACTAGAATCAATTTTATATTTGTTAATATACTAAATTAGTCAGAGAGAAAGAATTTATTAGTCATAGAGATAAACTCACACGTCCAAGTTATCTGTAAACCTTCTGCCATTCTTGCAATTCAGGAGTAGTTCAGGGAGTAATACTGAAGGAATAAGAAGGAAATTTTACCAAAATACCTTCTGCCTATAGCACCTTTGCCTGTGCTACTCCATAACATTTAATTTTCCCTATTAATGTCCTCTTCATCAGCCTTTATTCTCCACCCTGATAGTTGTCAGGCTTTCCTCTGGCCTTTAATGCTAGGATAGTCATCTAAGGGTACGGAGAACGTCAAAGGCTGCTAGTTTTCTATGAATTTATTTTCAAGTGCTGATTTTTTTTTTTTTAGGGTTGCAGAATACCTGTGTGTGAATTAATGCATTTCAAAATGTTATTACTATGCATGCCAAATTTGCCAGTCCCCTCTGCAGCTTACCAGCTTCTGTTTCTCTTTAGTTTTAAAGTCTCAGGTCAGCTGCTGTAGTGGGAATAAGTAAAAGTCTGCTTAGGAGGAAGTCACCCCCTATAATATGGAAGAAGGGCAGCTTTTGGATGCCACACTCCGGCTTTGGGGCTAGGAACTGAGCTCTCTGCATCCTGAGGAAGGCAGCTCAGGAAAAGCGCAGGTCTTGGCCCTCTGGGAGGTCCCACTCAGCAGGAACAAGGCTCCACTGGCAAACGCATTTAAGATTATGTCAATAAAGTGACTGGCAATAAACATAATCCTGGGTTTGAGAAATAAACCTGCAGTACAGCAAACTGTTCTAGTCAGGTCACTGGCATCTGCCCTAGGGAGTCTGCGCTGAAGTATCAAACATTTGATGCAATGGTGCAGGGCAAATTACATTTAAAACAAACGGAGGAAAGGACGTCAGAATGCCCAGACACATCAAGCCTGGTAGCAAAATAATCACAGGGGATGAGCTGAGTTAACATTGGTAAGCTAATGAGCACGGTATCCATTCTTCAAGTAAGTGACATGTTAGTACAGGAAAAAAGGGAATATCCAGTTCTGCATGGCCACTGGAGATTAGGCAAGATTGGTGTAGGTACCATTACTCTTGCTTTTGGACCGATCTGTTGGCCAGCTGACTCTCACATCCCTTTCCACCATACTTTTTGTGAGGCTGTGAATCCAAATCACATCATCAAAAGGAAGGAGCACTGGCAAAGTGAGGAGTTTGGTGTTCTAAAACTTTAGTGTGTTGAGAGACATGTCACATTAAAACTAAAAAGAAAAATACCAAACCATTGAAGCCTGTTATTAAGCAGGTCACTAGCAGGGGACGTGAGCTAGATGGCAGGTGGCAGGCAGCTCTGTAGTGTCTTGCCAGGGAAGAGCTGATGATGGTATTCTAGTTTCCAAAATGATCTTGAAGGATGCATTTTGAGGAAAAGATCCTTGAAATCATTTGCCTTAGCTGCTTGCTAAAAAGATCTGCAATCTAAACCTGAAGGGAATACTTTGTAATGTAGAGGGTCCAAGGATGAAAAAAAATTAAATGATATCCTGAGAGTATTAGGTTCTGGGGAACCTAATTCTGTCATCTTTTGCTATAGGAAGCCAATAACGAAAATAAACTTGTATTGATTTCATTATTTTGCATGCAAAGAAGGATGTGCTGCAGGCTCTGTGCAGGAGCTTTAGTGAGATATAGCTTTGTTCCAAGAGATCTTACCGTCTAAATTTTAAATATGACATGATGAATGAGGATGACATGTAGCAAGAAAGATGCTGGGGTAAAGAGGGACAAAGAGCACAGTGATGAAATGTTACAGGGCTCAGGTTAGGCATAGGAATAAATTGCATAAGGTAATAAAGAAAAATAGAACGGAGAGTATGTTGGTTTTGGCTACTCTGGTCAATAAATAATTTCAATAATGTTGTGAATATCATCCATCTCTATATACTACATCAAGTGACACCAAAGACCTAAGATCTGTTGCTACCTGATTTCCTTCACAGCCTCTCCTCACCCACGTGCATGGCATCTCTTGCTTCCTTCACCCAGTGCCCCCCTGGCTTTACCAGGCTGTTGTGTCCTTCCCCATCACCACCACAGAGCTAGAAGCCTGGCTCTGCTGAAGAAGATGGGCACCGTGCTATGGGTTTCAGCAAAGCCAAGATTTCCCTTGAACTAGGAGTGGAGTTTTTCCACGTTGGGCAGGTGAGCCCTGCTCAGTCCTTCTGCCAGAGTGGCAAAGAGGGAAGCATCTGGAAATAGACTCGGCGCTTCCACCTTCCCCATGCTGTGTGAAACTCACTCGGCTGGCTGTGGGGCTGTAGTGGGCACAGAAATAGTACAGAGATGAGTTTAGGATTCTAGGTAGACAAACAGATAGCTTTTGGCCAGAGGAATAATAATAGTAATTCCTGGTAATAGAAATTGTCACAGTAGTGCCTGCTAAAGTATGCAAACAGTTAGCAGGCACCAAAATTCCTAAAGGGAAAGAGAGAAGACAGCAAGATAAAACTAAAGTTTGAAGCGTGTTCTGTGGATACACTGGGGTATCTCATGGTCAAATGAGAATCATTTAGTTTGTTTTTCCCACATAAAGTGGCAGATTCTGCATTGTCATTCTTGATGATGTTCATGATATCAGAGAACATGACATTAAAAAATAATATAATTTAATTTCTTGAACTGCTTACAGTCTTCCATCTACTTATTATTAGGAATACAAATGTATGCTTCATGTTTTAAATTAAAAATGGCAAGCTTATTAATCACAATGAAACTACAAAATTACTCATTTTGAAACATTAACATTGCAAACCTTTTCCCAGCAGCATACAAAGCAAACACTTCACAATGACATTTTGATGCCAGATTTTGGGTTTTGATTAAGGCAGGCTTATGAGCTGATGTTGTTCTACCAAACTAGTAATTCTCTTTTGAGTACTGCTAAGCTTTAGACTTTAAATTGCAATTAAATATAAACTGAGGCTTCAGTTGTTGTAACAGAATACCAAAAACACATGTAACAATTTTTTTGTTTTGTTAAAAATGCCGTTATTTGGCAACTTAGAAAAATTGCTTCTATGTCAAATTTGAGTAGACTATTTTGGCTTGCATATGTTGGAAATGAGCATTCACTGTTCTAAAAAGAAGTTGAGCTTTATGCCACTGTAGTATTGAAGACAAAACTTATGTGTACTAAATGTTTCATAAATTTAAACCACCTCATCCGATTGTGAAATTATGAAATTTTTGTTTAGAAATATTTTTCCCCTAAAACTTTACTTTTAACTACAAACTAATGGAAATCAGAAGTCATGAAATGTACATCTATTACACACTCTAAAATTGTTCCTGCATGGAATTTCTGTCGCATCCATGCGCTCAGGTTTTCTCACAGTTAAAAGCAAAGCTGCCTACTCTGCCTAATCCTGATGTCTTTATAGCCCACTCCTCCACGCAGGTTAAGAGCACTGAAAATGTACTTCAGGTACTAGGTGGAGCAATGAGCTGCACTGTAGATACTCCATGCTCTGCTACAAGTTCATGTCACTTGAAGCTTATCCTAGTACAGGGCAAAGAAACAAGTTGCCTTGAGTAAACCCTTTTTTAACTTTGAAGGCCAGATCATTGGGAGATAGATTTTGGACAGGACTCCGAGTAGGAGACATGGGAGGTGGTGCAGGGATTGTGGATGAACTTTGGGTTTTGTCTTTATAGCAGAAAGGCTGCTTGGGCAGCAGAAGGTGCTTTTGCCTGAGTATCTTGGACTTATGAAAGTGTGGACAACCCCTCCCCACCCCCCCACCCCCCACCCCCCACCCCACTGCCTGGACTTTCCTGCCCATTGCCAAACAGCAGCCCCCTGTTCTCTCCTTTCTAATGCACCTCCCTCTGCCTGCCTTCTCACCCTTGCCCTGCCAGAACTTCAGGTAAGTATTTGTGAGAAATTTGTATAGTATGTGCCTAAACTGAGCTTATCTCCACTGGAAAACTGATGTAAAACTCTTGCACTTTTAAATTGAGAAATACGGCCTTACAGGGGAGTTTGAAGCTGGTCACTCTAGGCACTTTCTTAATTTAGGACAGCAGGCTACAATACTAGGGATCTACCGAGTAGTAAACTGGTTGAACAATTGATGTCAATATATTTTAATCCTGTATCGTATTAAGTTCAATTATTCATATCGTATTTTGATATTAATTGACCTGTGAACAATCTGACCTAATGAAAGTTCTGCAAGCAAGTCCATATGCTGAAACATTGGCATTTGCTTAGATCTCCTTTATTTCCCATTCCAGCTGTATAATTACCTTGTGGATAACACGGGGCTGGGCAGAGTTAGTTTGGAAGCAGTGTCCGTCTGCCCCACTTCTTGTGCAGAGCAGGCATCGTTGATACCTGGGCTGTACAGTACAAACGTGAGTGACATTAATCTTTATGCTTGCACACTCCTAATGCCATTTTAAGAAGAATTGTAGACTGAAACTTCATATAGAATGGAGAATACGGTATATTAATGCCAACCTGAAATGATTTAATATTTACAGCATAAAAGCAGAATATGTATATTATAAAGGCCTCAGGCTTAGCTCAGATCACATTATTTTTACAGGAGAATATTTACATAATTAACCCTATACATATTTAAAAGAATGTAACCTAGAGTTTATGGTGAAACAACTTTCCACTGAATTTCTCAGAGAGTAACTGTCTGAATTGAACATTTTTAATACAACCTGCTAGTATTTGGAATGGCACTTTAAAAATCAGTGTAATCAGTCAGTTAAATAGATGATTTGCTTTTAACTTAACAGAAAATTTATTCCATACTGAAAGATTAAATTTTCTAATTTCTGGAAGGATGCTGTGACTAAAATGCTACAATTCCCCTTACCTGTTGCAAAGTAACTCAGACTTTCCTCTTAAGCTGTGCGTATCACCTCTATAATGCCACAGGAATTCTTATTTTCTGTTAGATATACTGTTTTATGTTAGGATGACAGTGTTTTCACCTAGAACTGTTTGAAAAATTAATCTAATCAAATTCTGGTATATATTTTTTCTCCACAGATGAAGCTGTATATTAAATAGGTTTGCTAAATACATTTAAACAGCCTTTGCCTGGAAGTAGGAAATACCTGTGAAGCTATATATATCAACTGTGCAAGATACAGAGATTCAATCCATTCAAAATAGAAAGGAGAAAGATAAATCATCTTAGGAAGTATAAGTAAACAAAATTATATCTGAAATCCCCAGCTGTAAAATCACTGGTTTTTACTGCCTAGCACAGGAAAAAAAGCAATAAACGTGAGACACCTGTGCCAACAGAGAGTGATTTTCTTGATCAGTAGACCAACATTTCCCTCCTTTTTTGTTCCACCTGCTGTTCAGCTAAAGATGGGATGGGGAGAAAATTTTGCAGTAAATGGCACAGAAGGGGAACATTATTTGTAAAATATTTTAAACCACGTTAGATTTATTTTTTTCTCTCTGTCTGCATCTCTTATATATATATATATATATATATATATATATATATATATATATATATATATATATATCACCTTCTGAAAGAACTTTCTTCATTTCTGTGAATGAAAGCAGGAAAATGATAGTGCAGGATCCTCCTAAGGATAGCAAAAGGTTTAGTTTATTACCCTGAGACCTGTAGGCAATCAGGAAAGGACTGTGCTTCAGCAGGCGTTCGTCCCTCTTTGTCATTTCAGGATCCTGGGTTGACTGAGTTGGGCTTCTCTGCACCTCACTCTGGATTTTGACTGAAAGTAAATTTTGTGATACCACAGTCTGGTGTCCACTGGGTCTGCAGGGAGTCAGCAAGCTCCTCAAGCATGAAGATACTTGGAACTTCTCATTTTCGTCTTACTTTGGCCTTAGTTTGCAAGGACCAAAAAGTCTACAAAAACAGTTTAGCCCTTGATAAACTAGGAAGGCATAGAGACATGCAGTTGTAGACAGTATCTTTTTAGATTAGTCCAGTTGAAGTCAAGCTGGGGTGGTACTTCCAAATGGACTAATAAAGATCTGTTCAGATTCTTCACCTCACACAACCAAATTGCATGTCTTACTGCAAAGAGTACACCTTTTCCTACACGTTTAAGTGTTTAAAATATACTGATTCAACATAGCTTAATCACTTCTTATCATAATCCTGCTTTGCACTTTATGGAAATGCTTATGCTGCTGAATATATACATAAATTAAAGAGGGCAAGGGCACTGCAGCCGTGGTGGTCCACAACTGCATAGTTTATGGTTAGCTCAGTTCCTGGGTCTGTTTAGGACAACTACATCTGACTTTTTCCAGCACAGTCCCTCTTGAGAAGGGTCTAGCTTTAGGCAGATTCCATGTAAGCCATTTGCCTTAAAGGTCAAGGATCGGTCCCAGAAGTCCCAGATTCTCCCATTTAGCACAGAGAAATATCTTCTTTTACCACTAATATGTCATTTCTTGCTTTTTTCAAGTCAGCATCCAGGAATTCTTCATTGACCACAATGTAACCTGTTCTTTCCAACTTGTCTGACTGCCCAAAGTGATTAAGGGGGCAACTTGAATCTTCATGTTATCTGTCAAGTCTCCCCCCATTCTTCATGTTTATAACATCTTTCAACTTCCTGCATCTACCTTTAGAAGCCTCCTCCATCCAAAGGCTTCCTTTTTTTTTTTCACTTTCAATTCTAGGGACCACCAGAATGTTCTATTTCTTTACTTATGAACAATATTTTCTTAACAAAATATTTTGTAGGTCTTGAGACCATTGCCTTTTGGGCTGGAAGGAAAGGGAAAGATGGAACAATATCAAAGGACTTACTTCAAATGCATGTTTGACCAAGCAATACTAGCAGACCAGGTTTTTCTGGACTGGAGTTTTTTGGTTCTTTGTTTGTTGTATTCTTTTCTTATCCAGCTTTTACTTAGGTTGCAGCAAGAATCTGAAGGCAGTAATTTTTTTCTCGCTGCCATGATGTTCTCAAGCAGAGTCCTCCAGCGTCAATTTTCAGGGTGTTTTCTTTGACCAAAGGTTTCTGTCAGAAGTCAGGACAATCAGTTTTAGATATGTTCTTGAGTCTTAGATCTTTAATAGTCCTTTCCATTCTCAGGAATGGAAAGAAAATAATTGTTGAAGATCAAAAAGATTTAAGAGTAGTTAAATGAGGGAGAGTTGTAGTTAATAATTGGTAAAGGTTTTTTTTAGTTGTTTTTTTTTTTTTTTATTTTGTTGATGTATCTATTCAGAAGCCTGTTCTACTTGATGCAGCTTGACATCTATATCTGTTATTTATCCATTCTGAGCCTGTTTAGACCATTTTTCTCTTTGGGTGTCTTTAAATGTGAGTGGATTTGTATAGCTCAGTCTTCACACATAAAGAGGCACATGGATTATATACACGGATAAGTTGCTTGCCTGGAGTTACCCAAGACACGAATGAGGTTGAGGCTATAGTTCAGATTGCTTTGATTAAAATTAGTCTGAGTTACTTGTATTCCACTTCTGTCACTGAAGTAGTTAAGCCAAAAAATACAGTGAGAGTAGGAAGCAAAACTTCAAGGACAGAAGTAATCACTCTGGCACTGAGAGTTTGGGGAGTATCAAAAGCAATTTGGAGGTTAGCATTTCTTTGTTTTCTCTCAGGGAAAAAAAAAAAAAAAAAAAAAAAAAAAAGATTGTTTGCATCTGGGTGGAAGACATTGAACTGTGTGACCCAGTGATCTACCAGAGACAGTTGTTTTCAAAGTGAAGGTACTATCAGAAGTATGCTAACTTGGAAATTTACCACATGGAGTATGAGTTGCTAGTACCTGAGGTAAGATGAAATGAAATCTGTTAAGGAAAATGATAAGTAGCACTGGATGGAAAAGGTTAAAGATGGAGATCAAAATTATGGCAAGATGGCAAAGAAAAATTTGCAATCATATTTATTCCCCTGAGTTCTATCAGAACATAGACTGCATTTGCCTAGGATGAAACTTTCAGTTGTCAGTTCCATGGAAAATGCTTCTGTCCCAAGTTTACAAAAAGGTTCCTCTCCTTCTGTCTCTGGTTAGCTTATTGCTTCCCTCCACGTTGAAATGCATTAGTCTGTAAGCTGCATTATGCTGTTCTTGGGAAGGCTTTTAAATATGGAACAATCACTAGCAGTGATGTACATTTCCCAGTTTTAACCCTGAACAATGCATAATAAATTATTTTGGTGTACTGTGAGGCAGTGTGTCCAATATATTTTTTGTTACACACAAGCTGGTAAAGCAGAACTCACATTTATGCTAAATGTTTGCTATAAAATAAGACAACGTAATTCCTAAATTGGTTCATTAAATTGTGTACTCTGTTTACAGAGGTAAGGCTGTGGGTGTAAATGCATCTTAACATTTGCAATCTTTTCTTGATATTATGTATTCCAAAATGTTCTCTTTATGTGAAATATATTTCAATGTATTCATTCTATTTGGCACAATCATTAACTTTTGACAAATATTCAGTGAAAGCAAGGCATATATCCGTCACTTGGTTAATTTTTACTTGTAAATCCAGAAACAGGCTGGAGTTGAGTTTCTCTTTGTTACCTTGGAAACAAATGGAGGCTTGACTTCAAGTAGCTCTACACTTGAAATGAGGGGTGGAGCTTTGATGTTGCAGTTCTTATTAGGATGCAGAAAGGGAAGGCAATTCCTGTTGAGATATTGCTTTATTTCATTTACAAGAATATGGAGTCTAGCTGATACGATAGAAACCAGGTAGCTTCATGTAACAGGATGAAAGGGAAATGGGAAAATGGCAGTTGCACTGAGTCGGTAGCCTTCTGCTTCTGAAGTTGGGTTAAGTAGCTCATTCTGCTGCAAAGATGTCTAGCAAAAGAGGAAAATTGTTGCTGTCAGTTTATTTATCTTCCAAATACTGGAAAAAACTCTGCATTTTTCCTTGCTAGTACTTTCCAGCATTGACCATATAGATGTGCACCATTTTGACTTACAGTAGGAATTTATTTACAATTTCCAATCAGTTCATGGACTGAGTTAAGTAAAGTCTCAGATGTTTCTGGGAATATCTAGTAGACAATTTTTTGTTCCCACTGAGCCAAGGTTTCCAATAACAATTTGACCAAGAATTCTTCTCTAACAAGTCATTTGGATAAGAAGGTGTTTTGAATTGTCCTTTGGATAATCAAGGTATCAGAATAAAATACATTATCTAGGATTTTTTAGTCTAGTTTCTACTGTTATGTTTTGCTTATGCAGTGTGAACAATAATATTGACATTTCATGTCAAGACAATTTCAAAGTAGAAAAAAAAAGTTCTGCAATATTACCACTTTGCTGAATTTTCCACAATAGAATAAGATAAAGGGCCTCTGTGATTTACAGGGATTTGAATTAATCCTCTCTATTCTCTGGCTATGGTGAGAACTATTAATATACCCATTTTACAGTGAATGTAATTAGGCTTTCATTCCGCAATTGTTAACACCTGATCTGTGTGCTGCTGGGTGACCCATGAGTGCTGCTCTCATCTGGATGAGGAATGGACACACAATTGCTATTCTGGCAAATTAACCCGAACACATATGCAGAACTCATGTTGGCCTCGGGCTTTCCTGCTGGTTTTATATGGGCAGCAGTGGACAGACAGTATTTGAGCGGTCCTCAAGCTTGCCAGTTTAAAGCTAATTTGTCAAAAAAAAAAACCCTTTGAACACTTTTGAACCAGTAGCTGGCATTTGCACATGATCAATGGTTTGCATCATGAATTTGTAATGTTTTTGGTCTGACGAGATATTTCAAGGCTGGGTTCTCTTTAGTATCAATTCAATGCTTAAGCATAGCTTTTGGCAACTAGTTCATCATTTGGAGGAATTCTGTAGGAATAGGGAAGACTAATATCCTGATTCAGTTTTCTGTCTCTAAACATTTGTTCACCAAGCTTGTAAGCATCCACATTGAGCATGTGGATAAGACTTAAGCAAATGTTATCCTGAGCCAAACAGTACAAATTTGCTCCCAGCTGTGTGATTGATGAAAAGTAATTGACTGGATCATTTTGGATGGATTTTTCTGTTAGTATCCTCCTTCCTAAATTTTCTAATGACCTTCCTTGATTTTATTTAGATCAATTAAATTAAATGTAGTATGTTCTTGGGATAATGCATATTAGAATCATAGATTGTTAGTGTTTTCCCTAAAATTTGTATCCAATGTAAAAAAGTATGTTCTCAGGAAAAACACAATAGGGGGAAAAAGGGAAAAAAACCACAATAAGCTAGACAGTAGTAATACTTTAATAGACCAAATGCAATAATTAGATACACTATAAAAATCTTGCTTTTTGTTACTAATAGCACCTTAGATTCCTTTTCTTTTAATTAACTTTGTTTGAAATCTCTTGTACTGATCCTGAAAACCCTTATTCGTGAGTACTTTGTATTTGATTGTTGTTTATATATGAAGACTAGCAGGCTGCTTACAGGGATTTATAAAATCAGTTCCAAATTTACTTTTCACTTTTTATTCTTGCTTCTCAGTGTTTTAGTTTTGCTTAGGGTGGATAATGAAAGTAGCCTGCTGTCTGTTTCACTTAGTTAGAGCTATTGTCCACAGCCAATGGACATAAAATTACACGTATTAGTGCAGCACCGGCATGTTCATGTTTCCGTTTCTGCAGGAACAAGAAAACCAAATAAGTAAACTGTTTCAATTGATTTCCTCTGTAAAAAACATCATGACAATGTTACAGCTGAGATAAATCTGTACATTAAATAAAAATCAAGTGCATGTTCCCTCCAGCCAAGCCCAAACCACCACAAACTAACGACAGGACTCAATTATGTGAAATGGTTTTTATAGGTTTTTTAGATTACAGCTTGGTAGAATGAACTTCTGAGTTTTCCCATCTCGTTTCCTAACTCTATTACTAATAATCAGGTGGCTACTAATTAACGAGCAATTTCATTCAGGAAAGTTACTGCCCTTGGAAAGGGTATTTTGGGACGGTGTGTTCCTCGGTCGCATGCGAGGCAGGAACTTAGCAGTGACTCCTCTTTCACACATCCCTGGCCCTAAGGCTCCATCTTGTATGCCTGTGTACTGTGGTGGCAGTGGTGTTCTCGCATCCCTGCCAGAGCCAGGTGTTAAGCCATCCATGCATCCACTGCCAGGCAGAGTGAGACACCACCAAGCCCTGATGGTGCTCCTGCCTACAACTATCTGGAAGAGACCCAGGGGGAAGAACATCACATTTTGGGTATGCTTGTGGGGCAGGGAGAACTTGATCTTGTTCCAGCTGCTGCTTATACTTCCACAACGTGTTCACCGGGTACCACCAGCTAAGGATTTCTGTTGCATCCATGTTACTGCATGTTGCATGCTTGCAATTAATCTAAATTAACAGACCAGTCATTTGTTTCTTGTAATTTCTGGATGCTAAGTTAGAACTTACATAGCAGTGACATTATCCTGTGGCTTTTGTAGACGTGCTGCTTTCCCTGCACAATGCAGCCTTTTTAATGGGATGATCCAGGTGACGTGTGGGGCTTCCCTGTTTCAGGGGAGCTGGCTGGATCGTCAGACACATACATTTAGATACATATAGTGGCATACGGTCATTTTTAAGAGCTTTTTATTTTTTCCTGATCAGTTCCAAACTTTGACCTTTTAACTACTACTGATTTACTTACACAGTATGTTCTATTGATCTACTTACATCTGAGCTCATTAAACACATAAAATGAGCTACAAGCAGAGTAAAATATGGCATTAGTGAAACGAAGAAAGAGATCAAATTATTATATGCTCCATACCGCTGTTTTATCTAGCTCCCTGGAAGGAGAAGCACTTTGGTAGCAGACCTCTTCCAGCACCACTGCCCTGGATTATCTCCCACTCCACACATATTTTTGGTAAATGAAGACACAGTTTCGTCTTCTAAGTTGATGAAGATGTTCACAGAAATGCTCAAGGATTGTCCAAGCACTAAAATGGCAAAAGCATTTTTGAAAATTCCCAGCATGTGTGGTCGTCTATGCACAGAATGCCAGTAGTCTAGTGGATAAATATTCATGCATAAAGTGTTTTACAGTACTAATACATGCTTTCCTCTTAGATTAAAATAAAACACAATGGTTTTTATTGTGGTCATAGTTATTAATCTGATGTTAAGAGGTGAGAACATCCCACACTAAGGGTGTTTTAGTTTATATAATTCCTGTACAAAGGTGGGTGCATTTTTTTCCCATTCATTTTCCTCCATATTTCCAGCTACTTATTGGCTTAGATACTCCTGTCAAACTGAGGGATAATTCCTCTGAGTTAGGTGATCCCATATTATCTGCAGTTGTTACGAGGAAACCAAGCATTTAGCATAGGAAAGAGATGAATAGGCTAATTTTCTTGCTTGCTTGCTTGCTTGCTTTATCCCTCTCCCTCCTTCCTTATTTCAGTGTAGCCATAACTAACAGGTATACTGGGAAAAAGTATCAAAACCAGATAAACAAATCCTTGTCTTCAGATCAGCTCTCTTTTGACTGTTTTAAATGTAAACCTTGCAGAGCCTAGCCAGCGTTCTCCAAACAATTAGTTATATAGCTGTCTAATGACAAGAAAGACATTTTATCTGAGCAGTCATGTATGATTTGTATAAATGATCTTCAATATCAGCAAGTCTGCTTTCCCTACGGTTTTTTGTTTCATGGAGATCCAATATTTTTCATACTACATTATCGTTATAGTAGATATATAGGCATATTAAAATTTATATTTGTAAATAAATAATTTAGATATTCATATTAATTGAATGTATCCATCCACTATTAAAAATGGCTTTAAACCATGCATTAGTTATTGTGCATTGGCTAAGGTTTGGAAAAGAGACTAAGAAATACTGCCAACACCAAATATCGTTCATTGCTGACTCCAGAATTCATTTCTTGAAGCATTTCCTATTTTCATTCATGTTTTCGGTGACTACATAAAGTTATAAATAGAGATGAGCAAATCATGGTGGTGACGCTTCCTGTTGCATGGTCAGATCCTCAGGAATAATACTACTCCCTTTAGATGGATGTGCTCCAAAGCCACAGATCTGCTGTGTCCTGGGTTTGCACGCTGTAGTGACTGCAAGGAACCATTCTGTGCTTGCAGGATAGGAAGCTTTTGGGGCAAAATTCGAATGGGTTGTTAAGAAACCTGTATATAATGTGAACTGACTAGCCAAATCTTATAAGAAGACAAAAGTAAACCAAAACTGGTAGTAGAAGTCTGTAGGAGCTTGCTTTATGGCGTGGAAGAAGGGATTTGCATCTGCTACATGTAGATTCTGGGGCCCTGGCACAATGTCCTTATCCTCAGGTTTTGTGTGAAGTTATGGAGGTGTCTGAAAGCGCTATTGCCAAATGCCAAACACCACATCCATGAGAGCTGCACTTTTAGCTACAATCTTTGATTTTGAAAAGGTTTACCTCCTTTCTTAGATTCAGTTTTTCTTTAAGGAAAATCCTGAGCAAGGACATACCTGGGCAAAAATTATGGAATTTGACCATTAGCCCTTTCTGCCTTGCTTTTCCTATCTCTGGTGTTGTATACCCAATTCTCTTGAGTAGTGAAAATTATGATGAATTAGGTCATATTTACAAAGCACTTTGAAGTTGGAAAGCAGTGAACAATTATTCAGTATTATAACTTTATTTTTTGCTAGTGTGAGATGCTTGCTATAAAGCAATGAGTGCAATTTAAAGTTACCATCAAAGACTACAAAGGACATGTGCTCCTTTTTGCTCTGAAAATGTAATTATCATGTGTTAATATAGGCTAGGAAGTAGGCTATCTTCTCATGCACAGATTCTTTTGAAAAATGGTGGAGAAAGCCAGAAGACCTGATTTCCTGTTTGGATTGCTCTGGGATGTATGTCGTATAACAACAGGGAAATGTAAGTGGTTACTGATGAGATATGGAAAAAAATACTCTTGTGCTCTAATTCTGCCTCTATATTTCCACCATGGTTATGCACATTTTAAAAGTATTTTTCTTATTCTACAAAGTAAAAATTAAGTATGAAATATGACATGAAAGTGCAGAGAGGAAGGCTTTTAAAGCTTTTTTTGGTGTAGTCACCATATTTTTGTCCTGCAGTTCTGGAGTGCATAGCACAATGAAATCATGGTCTGTTTCTCCTGTGTGCTCAGATACTCTAATATTATTATTCCTTGTATTAATATCTAAATATTTAGTCGTAAAATAATATTTATTGCTCGTGCAGATAGTACCAGTAACAATACCAACTAGTAATAAAGAGTCAAGAAACAGATATGTGCGAAAATCAACAGGTACACTTCCAGATGGTAAAAAAAAAAAGGGCAATATATGTGGTGTATATATATGTGCCAACAGTCCTTTGCACCTGATGCAGTAATATTTACCCAAAGAAATCTTAATTGTGACACCCAGTGTTTCAATGGCAAAGGTCTATCTGACTTTGCTTCCAAGACAATGAACAGCTGAATGCTGTGCTGGAACTCTGAAGCCTGATGGTTATAGTTTGCCCAGGTGGCTGAGTGGACTGGGATTAGTGCTTTCATGAACAGTGAGAGTATTCAAGAATTCCAATTCAATTACCTGTACTTCAGAAGAAATAAATAAATAATATTTTTCATAAATAGAGTTGGAATAAATTTTTAATGGATTTTTTTCAAGATTATACAGTTGAAATGGTAAATCAATGTAAACCTGCTAAAAAACCTATGAACCTACAACAAAATCCCCAAATCTAAAATATGATACTGGATTAGGTATGCTGATACCTTACTTCTCTTGGATGAGTTATTTAGACAGGGACACTCCAAAGAGAATTTATTACTTAGTGGGTGTAGAAGTAGCGTGCTGAAGAAACAGCTTGCGCTGTTGAATATCTTTTGTTCATACCTTTTTCCACAGTTTTGTACCAAGTATATGAATATTTTAGAGAAGCACAAAATCACAGAATGGCTGAGGTTGAAAGGGACCTCTGGAGGTCATCTGGTCCACCCCCCCTGCTCAAAGCAGGGCCACCTAGAGTCAGTTGCCCAGCACCATGTCCAGGCAGCTTTTGAGTATCTCTAAGGATGGAGATACCACAGCCTCCCTGGGCAGTCTGTGCCAGTGTGTGGTCAACCTCACAGTAAGAAGTATTTTTTCCTGATGTTCAGAAGGAATGTCCTGTGTTTCACTATGTGCCCATTGCCTCTGGTCCTGCACCAGTGAAAAAAGCCTGGCTCCATCTTCTTTGCACCCTTTCTTCAGATATTTATACACATTAACACGATACCCCCTGAGCCTTCTCTTCTCCTGGCTAAACAATTCCAGCTCTCTCAGCCATTCCTCATAGAAGAGATGCTCCAGTCCTTCAAACATCTTAGTGGCCCTTTGTTGGACTCTCTCCATTATGTCCATGTCTTTCTTGCACTGAGCAGCCCAGAACTGGACACAGTACAGTTTCAGCTCATAGTTTTGTTTCACGTAGCTTTTAGTAACTAAGAACACCATTGTTCAAAATGTGAACTTTGGCAGTTAGATAAAGCTTTTTTTGTTTGTTTGTTTGTTTGGGGTTTTTGTTGCGGTTGTTTATCTTTAATAAAAACATTTGCCATATTTGTAGCATTTGAATACCATAAAAGACAATTACATTGATTCTACTAGCAAAACATGGGAGCACCTTGTATCATTGATTTTGCATGTAATGAGGTTACAATGGGTAATTGAAAGAAGAATTTGGTCCATTGCTTCTGAAACTTAATTTTCTCCCTCCCAAACCTGTCTAGGCAGACCAGCTGGCTCCAGGCAGGGCCTATTTAAGTGTAGAAATAGTATTAACCCACCTTAATGTGACAAATGGCAAAAAGCACTTTCTAAAAATTTCATTCAGAAACAAAAAAGTGAATTGTTGAGTGAGCTTGCAGGCTTGTGGGGAAGAGAGGTCACAAGTGAGTAGATTTTTATATCATCTGCAAAGCTAACAAAAAAGAAGTTGGAGATCTGGGATAAGAAGAGAAAAAATGCAAAGATTTTCTAGTTAAAATTGCCCAAATGACTGCCTTTTAAGTGTTAATTAATATATAAATTAATTTTTGTTTTGATTCCAGTAAGTATTCTGCAGCCACTGTTGGTTATGCTTTCAGCTACCCTCTGACAAGATTAATTTTCCTCATCCTTCTTTAGGAGATCACTTGAAGAATGGAGTCCACTGAACTAATGCATGCACTTTCTTAGTGACAGCTGCCAAGGTGCTGTCAAACCCAGCTGTCTCATTTTCCTCTTTCATTACATTTTCTTGTTATTCCTTGTACATAGAAGAACCATATTAAAGCATTCCCTGTGACTCCGTTATAATTGCACCCTCTGTTAGTAATTGCTCATCCATTCAAAAGCTTTGCTGCAATATTTTGAAACAAATTGACATCATTCTAGTTCTGCAGTTAATCTGCTATTCAGAAAGGCATAGCAGGGGGATGTCTTATTGCTGTACTTTCTATGCATGGGTACTTTGGAAAGAAAATTAGCTTTGGAGACACTGTTTGAACATTTTAATGAAACCATTATACCTAAGAGACTCTAATTTCTAGATTTCAGTCTGATACCAGCTACCCCTGTTTATAGAATATTGTCATGCTCTGGTTGTGCATGTCTGGATTTTACATTACATATTGTACACTTTCGTCTTCAGTGTGCATAGGAAGTTTGACATTTTATTACATGAAGGGATAGAGATGCATGAAGACATTTAACTGTCATACTGACAACTTGTATGGAAACACTAATGGAGATACATTATGCAAAGCAAGTTCTCTGAAATGTGATGGTCAGGTTTTTGTAGAATAGCATTCTTTGATGTTGTAGCATGTCAGAAAAATATATGTATGACTAAATTGAAAGATCAAAAGACATATACTGTCTCATTCATAAGAGAATATCCCATTCTCCTCCCAAATATAACTCTTCGCATGGAAATTATAAAGGATTAACCTGTAATGCATCACTGGAAAACGTGCAAGCGGCATTAAGAATTAGGAAAGGTTTGTCTAGTGGTATTATAGGAACAATAAATATCACTGACAAAAAACAACTTTGACTTGAATGATAAGATTCTTTTCATGCCTGGCTGTGAAGAGTGGGACAAGTACTGACAAATTAATACGAATGATAATTTTTCCAGACAGCATGTAAGCAGCATTTTGACAGTTAAGGATAACCACTATTTAAAAAAGCATTTTCTACCAAATTTTGTTTTGAAAGTGAATGCACTTTGAAAATTTAATATTTCCTTGCTCTGCTTCATACCCTGACAATAAATGTGTGGTGTGATTTGCTTGTAGTTTTGTCTTCTAAGCTAATGGGGTATTATCAAGGCTGTAAAAAATTAAAATTATTCTTCACAGTTACATTTTAGGGTATTTTTCCCTCATGAAGATTCACTTGCATTTATAATCACTGCTTTCCATTTTGTGAAAAACTTTCTTCTTACAAGACCCAAGAAAATAGTGAAGGAAATGTGCTCTATGTCAGGATTACGGGCATTTTCTCCCCTCTGTTCCATCTCCTGAAGGCAAAATGTCAAGAAACTCAAGCAAATTTGAAGGGTTTTCAAAAACAAAATTGTGTATCACATAGTAATACAATCACATCATTCTTTACTCATACATCAGAATATGCATCTCTCTGAATATGTCTTTGACATCCTGTAAAGAAGAGATAATAGAAGGTTTATAAACTAGTATTTATTTTTTTTTTAAGTAAGAATTATCAGTCTACTGTATTTAACCTTAGAAAAAGCTTTATTTATTACCGTTGTTTGTCCCAGCTCAGATCCACATAGGAATGAGTATGCTGACTGTGGCGCCAGGGTGAATATTTAATCTGTTTTGATCAAAACTGAAATGGGAGTTTTGTACCCTGTGTTGTATTTTTCTTCCTAACTCTTCCTTTGCCAGTATGGTTTAGGCAGCCACTGGTTGTTGTTTACTCTCTCATTTTCCACAGCTTTATGTAACTTTTAAAATTATTGTAAATATCACCTAAAACTAAATATCTCCTACAGGAGTTTTTTTATGGATCAGTAAAATAAGAAAGGTATCCTAGGTTATCTGAGTAGTGATACTTCTAAACAATGTATGAAGCAAAGGCAGATTTTTAGATATTTAGATTGGCTTTTGAATTTTGTTATTTTAATTTTTGTTACTTTTAAAATATTTTTCTTTTTAGGTCTGTTTTCTTTAACTGTGTCTGTTTTACAGAATGTAACACTCTGTTTTCTGGAACCAAGTTATTTAAAAAATACAGAGATTTTAGTCTTTAATAGTTGCTCATAACTATTCAGCTTACCTTTTGTAGTGAATATACCAGATAGAAAAATGTTTCCTTGAGAAAAGATGTTAATAAAATAATCTTCAGACTATGTGATCTTTGATGAAAAGCTTTACTAATGTTTGGGGCTATTTTCCTACAGGACTAAGTGGATAGAGCACTAGATAATTTACATGGAGAACTAGGTAATGATCTCTGTCCATAAAAAAAAAATAAAAAAATAAGGCCAGTTTTCATTAATATCAGTGGAACAACGCAAATAAATTTCATTTTATTCAATATATCTGTATTTGGATTTATTTTCTTAAAATTGAAAAATACAATTCTGGGCTATTCTTCTAGAAAGCCTATTCCTAAAGATGTTTATACATCTGTGGAAGGGACTGTCTTTCACAATAGTCAAAATTACTGGGTTTCATTCAATTGTTTTCAGTGTACAATGAATTTGCAACCTTCTCATAATTGTTTTACAGAAAACAGAACTCAGATCAGGAACATTTCTGAAAACTGTATCTGCAATTTGCATAATTACTTTTTTAATTGAGATTGGTTTGGCTACCTGACTTTTTAAAAGGAGTGCATTTAGATGTTTAACTTTTTAAATTTTGAATATTTATAATAAGTACAAAAGTTTCTGTAGTGAAACATATGCTATAACTAAAATGTACACTCAGAGTTCACTCTTCAAGTTTTCTTTCTTATGTTTGGCTATCTGAATTTGTAATACATTTCTTTAGGCACGAGTGACTTGAACTCCAGTAGAAATTGATTCAGATTAACTATATGCACCTGAGATGTCTTTCTACTAGGAAAAAAATATTTAACTAGAAAAAAAAACCTTTGAAGGAGTAGAGGAAAAAAGGGTAAGCGCAGCACTGAAACTTTAATTTGCTCTGTTAAAGAAGACACAATAATTAAGACATAAAACCCAGACTGATCTGAGGATATTGACTATAAAGTCAACTAATTTAACCTTGTTGCAGTCACATAATTAGTATTGATAGAAATGACTTAGAATTCCACTTATGTCACTTTTTCTGGCAAACTGTTCTTTCTGGCTGTTAGCTTAGTCAAGGCCATATGACTTGAAATTACCACACTTAAAGCCCACCACACTGATCTTTAGGATGACAGTGTTTTGTACCGCATTTAAAATGGACCTGTTAAAAATTGCTTACAATATTTCACTGTTACTAAACATGGCTTTATATTTCCTAATATCTGGTGTACATTTAACAGTAGCATTGCTTTAAAGTTAGCATTAGCTATACATTTACAAGAAATTTGCATGTGCTTTATATTGCAAAGAATTTTGTCTTCATTGTTTTTGCATATTTTACCAACTGCCTTAATTACAGAATATTAATTTTGTTTTCTTATTTATTACTGGAATATTAATATGATATTGAGAAAAAAAAATCACAGGCTGAGGAGATTCTTACAATATCCTCTTCAGCCTTTTACCAAGAGTTTTTCCTTAATACAACTTCAGTAAAGTCTTAATATGTTCCTATAGAAAAATACCCTGTGTAGCGACTAGTGCAGCTGAATGTAGGGGCTTACTTAAATGACACATCTTAATTGGGCTTTGCCAAAACAAATATTTTAATTTGATTCACATAACAATGGAGTCCACCCCCGAACAGAGCCTCTACCTCCCTCCATCGTGGAAACAGAGGAAGTGCTTCCCAAAATGCTGCACATTTATATTTCCTATTAGTTCTGGGGTTGCATAGGAACTCTGCAAATGAGGCCCAAATTCTTTACCACAGTCTTGAAGCAGATGTAAATATTGAACTTCCCATGCAGTCCTTCTTGTATATCAGGATGCTTCCTGCAAATATTTATACGATCACTTTTAATATTCATGTGAAAGAGAAAAGTTGTATGCATGCATACATATGTGCATGCATATATACACGCACACTCTAAAATAAAAGCTTCATGCCATAAAGTACTCTTGGCTCCACAAAAGGTAAATAATTGAGAAGAGAAAAAGCAGAGAAGAAAACTGTTTTCTATGTCCTCTGTAACTAGGGACAGAAAATTAGTCTAATTAGTCTAATCATTGGTACTGTCTTTTCATTGACAACAGAATGCTCCCTGACCTGTCTTTGCTTATCCTCTGTGCAAATGGCAGCTCAGCTGCTGGTATCTGCACTGCGCTTTAGCAGGCTAAACTGAAGTGGCCTACAAATCCTATTTATCATTACTTTCTGGCAGGTAATGTCATAGTCTTTCATAGAAGGACTTCGAGATTATGTAATTTCATTCCAGAAGCAGATGGGACCCACAGGACTGGGCCTGGCACAGTACAAATCAAGTCTATCCTAAAAAACCATATGTGTGCTTGGATCTGTGGTATGTGGCAGTGTAAAATCAAATTTTCTGATCTGTAATTCCTTCAGAGGTATCTCAAATAAAACTTGAATTTAGGCTTTTACCCATATAAAAAGTTTTTGAGGAAAATATACATTTTAATGTGGGTACATTCTTTACTTTTCATAAACAACATATTTATTCATTATCCATACAACTCTTACACTGGGTAATAGATAATTTTTTCTGCTATACAGTCAGGTGCCCCAAACTCTTGCTGATTACATCTGAGACGTTTCAGAATATTTTGAAAGCTTCTTAGATCTACAGACACAAAGAACTCATGATACTATGAATCGAATGAATCTCATCTGGTTTTAGTATGCCTGTTATAATGCTCGTAGTTTCATAAGAATGAGGACACAATTGTTTCTCTTTCTTTAATTATGATTAATTTATTGATGGTATTCCTACCTGCTCCTGGAATATTTTGAGCAAATGTGAAGGTTAGATATTGCACAATGGTTTATACTAGACAGAAGTTCCTGAAAAATACAGCAAGTTTCTCATATTATTTCTTGAAACCATTCTATTTTCTTTTCTGCTCAAAACAATGTCTTTACACTTAAATAATTGATGGGTAGTACTAGTGCTGTTTGGAGTGGCCATAAATCAACAACTAAACACAGTAAAGAAGATTGAAGCGTACTTAATCTTACCATTGAGGTCATTGAACATAAATTTCATAAGCATATGAATTTTCTATAGGGAGAAAGGAGAAATGTGGGAAGATATGTTGCAAAATTAGTGAACTAAGATATGACATCATGGGAAATTCAGAGGAAATGTTATGTGTGCTGTCAATATAAAAAATAATTTTGAGAGACTTCACATGGTGTGAAGTAATGAACAGTGAAAGATAGCTGACTTCATTGAACAGATGGCATCCAAGGCTGTAACAGAACAATAAGGAATTATGCTTCCTCGGAAGAGGGTCTTGTGATTGGTATGAGTTGTGCAATTGATTGGTCACCCGGAGCAACCTGCCCAGAGTTTGTATATTACTGAAATGGAGGCAAGCCTCCTCTCTGTTGACTGAATTAGGGAGAAAGCAGTGCGGAAGAATAATGAGAGTTAAGATATAGCTGAGCATCGGTAACATCATAAATAATGCAATCAATAAATTACTCTGTCAGATAAAGCCCACTTAAGGCACCGGAACTTGAGATTCTAATTTGATAGTTTAAGGTATGGAGGAACAGTCCCAAAGGCAAGAGGTATGGCAAAGACAGATCCAACACAGTCTGCAAGTACAGGAAGAGCATAAAGTGATACCAGAGTCTAGTTCAAGTTGAACATGATTCTTCCATGTGTGTCAGATATATGGTGTATGTATGTCAGACACAGAGTCCCAGAGATGTTAATATGTAAATGATAGCAAGTAGACCTCTGGTATGGAAACCTTGTTAAGCTTACACTTTTAGATATGCTCAGTATCTGATAACAACACTGACAGTAGTTAGGATTCTGCATGCAATTTGTAAGAACAGTAGCATTACTGGCAGTACCGAAATCAGTAGATCTGCCATTGACATTAACGACACCAAGTTAACACCGCTGCAGTCTGATTCAGTATTAAATCAGTTACCATGGATATGTATTTGGCAGTCAGGCTGTTTATATAAGCAGAACTAGCAATCTGAACAAAAGCAAGACAATAGTTCATTGCAAATCGTAGAATCATAGAATCACAGAATCATAGAAAGGATTGAGTTGGGAGGGACCTTAAATATCATCTAGTTCCAGACCCCCTGACATGGGCAGGGACACCTTCTGCTAGACCAGGGTGCTCAAAGCCCCATCCAGCTTGACCCTGAACACTTCTAGGGATGGGGCATCCACAGCTTCTCTGGGCAACCTGTGCCAGTGTCTCACCACCCTCACAGTAAAGAATTTATTCCTGATATCTAATCTAAATCTACCCTCTTTCAGTTTAAAGCCATTCCCCTTGTTCTGTTACTAAATGCCCTTGTAAAAAGTCTCCAGCTTTCTTGTAGCTCCCCTGTAGGTATTGGAAGGCTGCTATGAGGTTTCACTGGAGCCTTCTCTTCTCCAGGCTAAACAACCCCAGCTCTCTCAGCCTGTCTTCACAAGAGAGGTACTCCAGACAATAAAGCAAAAGCAAAAAGCAAAAGAACCATCTTATCTCCCCCAAATAAAGAAACAAAGCAATGTCTTCTAGTCTCAGGATGGATTTGCCTTTGTTACTACTAAAAGGATGCAGACTCAGATTAGAAAATGTAGGTGACTAACCTTTACCCAGTTAAGGATTTAAATGACTTCATAGATCTGAGTCAAATAAGCATTTAATTTGACACTTGAGGTCATTCTGTTGTGATTTTGTAAATCAATGATATAAGCAAACTATGGATTCCATCATCCTAGCTCCCTGAAAGCAGGGCAAGCAAAAAAGGGATAGGACAAGACTATTCTTGTTTTCCTGTACAATGAAGGGGCTAAGAGATGATGTGATATGATGGTGACTGCGTAATAAGTTTTCTATGTGATGACTGCTATTACAGCAATTCTTGCATTGCTCCACAGATTGCTGGTTCTGCCTTACCTACACAAGAGCCTTGAAATCCCCCACAATTCAAGACTGTTGCAGTCTTATTGTTGTGAAAGAAGTGGTTAGGTCAGGTCACTTAAAGAATTACCACCAAGGAGGTTAAGTGGAATAGGTCTAATATAATCTGTGGAAATGTGACTATACAAGATTTGATGGCAAATTTTATTCTATTACTTATTACATGGAGTAAATACAGAGATAAATCAAGTCAGAATAGAGTTGGAAACAGTTTATAAGGTCAAAGGTATAAAAAGGTGAAGGAGATCCTCCTGTTGAGTCACAAGGTTTAGAGTAGACACCCTTGCTTTCTAAAGTCTCACAGAGTTTAGGTGTAGCTGGATCCAATCTTAGTCTCAGACTTGGTCAATGGTTTATGTCTAAAAGGGAAAGATATAGAAAGTGGGATAAAGAATAAGGTAGACCCTCCTGCTGAGTCACAAGGTTCAGAGGAGACCCCCTTGCTTTTTAAACTCTCACAGAGTTTAGGTGCAGCTGGATCAGTTCCTAGTCTCAGACTTGGACAACAGATTAGATGTAGAGACATATAAAAAGGGTAAGGGGAATGCTGCTGTTGAGTCATGAGGTTTAGAATAGACCCCCTTGCTTTCTAAATTTTCACAGAACTTATGTGCTGCTAGATCTATTCCTAGTCTCAGACTTGGGCAATGGGTTAGATCTAAGGGGTAGAGATAGAGAGAAAATTTGTTCACAGCTTAAGATTATTCATAGGATTTTAGCAGCAAATCAATAAAAATTGTTTTATATCACAAAATTGCATAATTAACCTAACTACTTCAAACTTGCAATACATATTACAGCAAAAGTATACCGCTAAAAGTTTGCCCTCAAGTTCAGTGGAATAGTCACATCTTACACCTTTGCATTCCTCAATGGGTGAAAGGTTGAGCCTGGAGGAGCAGGGCTATCAGCCCAGGCCCCATTGTCAACTTTCTGTGACCGTCCCCCTAGTATTGCAGACTCAGTGGTTTGTGAGCTCTGAGCAGCAACCCACTCAGAGGTAGATGCTGGTCGCAGCCCACTGCAGTCCAGGAGAGTTCAAAGGGTGTCACTGTAGGACCACTGTTTGTGAGGCTGTGAGATGATTTGCTTTAGTCATCAGCAAATTTCCATCTTGACTGCAACCTGAGTTGGTAATTTCTCAAAATTCCAATAACAGTGTATCGTTCCACTCAGTTACCACTCGGGCTATGGTCCAGCAGGAACATTCTGGGGTTGTCAAGGAGTAACTGATTTTTTCCATTCTTCTTCCCTGCTTTGACCAGTCAATGGGAGTTCCAGTATGGACAGTGCTGTTCTCTGCCTTAGCCAAGAAAGAGTTATTGGTACAGTCAAGGGGTGTTTAAGTGCCCGACTCATTACTCATGGCAGCAAGGCCTAGCCTATAGCTCCTGAGGTCACAGAAAGTCTGGAGAGGGGGGAGAAGTGCACCACCACACCTACACGTTGCTATAGGAGGGTAAGACTGGAACTTCCGGTGGGAATCTCACACACTGTTCTTAAAAAAAAACATTATATGCAGATCTTTAAAAATGCTTCTTTACTGAAAAATGTTAGTGGTTAATGTTTTGGAATGGGCAGACTCTGAAGTGATTCCTAATGTGTATAAAAACTTCTAATTGACAGAGAAATCAAGAAAAACACAGGGAAGAAATAGAAAAATAAATGTCAAAACCAATGATGATTGTAGACTGCTTATACAAATGATAATGGGGAAAATATTAACAAGAAAAAAAGAAACAATATGTTCTGAAATACTTAACAATGATAGTCTTAATGAAAAGAAAACAGATTTATTAAAAAAACCACCCCAAAAATAGGTTTACAATTTGGTTATTAATCAAATTGATTTTAGCTGCTACGAACCAAGTAAGAGAGCGCAAACAGGGACACATATTCCCCTTCTGCTGCAGCTTCTTTCAAACCACAGGTGCACCTCATGCAGTGCTTCAAGTCAGGGAGTGGAGAAGGCCAGTGTATGGATTCAGCCTGTGTCCATGCAGGAGGGAGGGAAAACGAGGGGAGGTGACTGCAGCAAATGGCTTCACTGTCATTAGAGTGCATGGGGAGGCAAGCAGGCAGGGTAGTCCTCCTCTTGTGCCGGTGCAGCAGTGTATAAGCCCACGGATAAAGCTCAGTTTTGTCTTGTAGTGTTGTTGATTAACACTTATGCCTAGGATCTGAGCCTCATTTTCAAAGCAAAGGAAGTTTGGGAGGAAAAGGTTTTGCCGACAATCACCTTTTCTGCATTGTTCTGTTTGCAGAGTTGCCACTAGCCAAGACGGTTGGGAGTCATTTGGAAGGTGAAAGTGATTTTTGGAAAACTGTAGTTCTCCGCAGGGGAAAAAGAAATTATTTTACAAAATTCCTGCCTTATTCTGTTGTCTTAGGTATGATTTGTTACTATTCAGAGTCAACATTGGTTTATTCATGACTGATGTCCCTGGCTGGAGTGCATCCCCCAGCAGCACTCTCGTCTCTTTTCTGATACAACTCGTGAAAGCTACATGCAGGAGACACGTCAGGAACTGTTAAGAATGGGAGAACACAACTGAAGCTGAAGCTAATATGAAATACTTCAGTAGCTAGGCAGGTATTATATAATATTAAAACAAATGTAAAAGAAGTATTCTGATGAAGAACATAGAAAAACGTTCTTTGGGGTTACAGACAGTAAATATGCCACAAAGACATGCCATTGTTAATAATACTGGTTTTAGGAGCTGGTTCTTTTTTCTTTCTCTTTTCTGATGGGAAGAAGTATCTGATTCAAAGTATGGAGACGTTCTGAGGAATGAGATTTAAGATTAGTTTGCTTCCTTGCTCAAATATGAACATAGACATAGACACAGACAAACACACACACACACACACATACACTGTCATGCATCTTAATGGTGCAGCTCTGGGAAAACTGTGTTATTCAGACTAGACTCTTGGGTGATAGGGAAGAAAATGAGTATATACTGCTGTAATCGAAAGTCGATTACCCTGAATTGTAGAGTAAGGCAAGAAGGGAAGATTATTTTTCTGACCAGCCTCGCAGAGCTATTTCTTCCCTCTTAAGCAAGCACTAATTTTTGGCAGAGATTTTCATGAGGCCTTTTAGGAAATCCTTGTGGCATACAGTTTTAGCATCCAATTTGATTTGATTTGATTTTCCTTTGCCAGTGTTTACCTCTGAGTTACAGGGTTCACAAGAAGCCTTCTCAAGCCAGCACACTGGTCCTGAATTTTATTTTATTTTATTTTATTTTTGTGTCCTTTACTTTCAGGGTTAAACCAAACCCTAAAGAAGGTGCAAAGGTGTATTCAAAGATACATCCACATGTACAGTATCACAGGCTCACATATATCCATAGAGACAGAATAAATATTGCATTGTCAAAGAGCTGGTAATGAAGCTACCATATAGATTCATCTAACCGTACATGGTAATGTGCACTGGTCCAATATATTTAAAATGACGGAAGTTATTAATGTACTGTTATGTACCTGAAATGGATATACACTGACATGCAAATGGTGATCTAAGCCAGCCAATTGGGTGGAAGCTAAGGAAAATAATTTGCCATGCACAGTGCTTTGCCACTATACTTGTTGGCTTAATTTTAAGCACTTTCCAAGTATTTCAGTCTTTTACAAATGATTCTATGCTGTATTCACTTTTGTACTGGTTTTTACTGGGACAGAATTAATTTTTTTCATAGTAGCTCGTAGAGTGCTATGTTTTGGATTTGTGACCAAAACAGTGTTTATAACACACCAATTCTTGTAAAGCTTTACCTATTAGACTGTCTTTATCTCAGCTGAGGAGATTTCTCACTTTTACCCTTCCAATTCTCTCCCACACACAATGGGAGGGAGCCAGTGAGTGTCTCTGTGGGGCTGAGCGACCTACTGAGGGTAAACTATGACAACTTCGTAAATACTTTTTGGTATTTATTAGGCTGGTAGAACTAAATAAACTAAAGCAATATTTCAGACCCAGTTCAATATTACTTTCACTTGTAAGCAATGCAGTCAAGACATTCACCACTGCTTCTAAGAGCCAAAAAAGAAAAGGTATCCTTTCTTAATTATTTCGTATTAACAGATACACAAAATAATGTAGAGTTCTTGCTCACATTTACTTTTATCTCTGTATAATGGAAGTCTTTTAAAATTATACTTGCAAAAGCTAAATTATCAAAACTGTCTTTGCTTTGATATTTTAAATTCCACTGTCTTGTTGGAACGACTTGGTGATTTAAGTGCTTTGCAGCATTTATTCATACAAGTTGTTTTGCCTTTCTACCTGATCAAATGTATATATCCTTTGCATAACTACAGTACCACAAGCACCTTGACCTACTGGAACTGAAAAAAAAAAAAAAACGTGCAGGAGAATACTACAAGCTTGAAAATACTTTCATTGTGGTTATTTTTACAAAAGTGTGCTTTTTCAGTGTTATTTTGGGAGTGTCTACATTTGTGGTGTGGTGAAAATCTGCAAATTCCAATTAACACAAAGGGAAAAAAAGATGAAAGATTTGAGAATAGAACTGTCTGTTTAATTCTGTCTTCTCAGCTAGTGAGTTTCCTGTAAATGTTGGCATATTGAGTTGATCTTAAAATGGACTGTAGACTATTTTTATGTCGTGCTGGCAGTATTATCAGTAAAGGTCTAGTACGCCTGCTGCAATATTATTCAGTGTTAAAGTGTGAGCAAATACTTGCATAACTGTGATCTGAAGTTTTGGGTTTAGGTTTCTATCCATGCAGCAAATGCTATTGTGGTAAAAACGACAGCTTTTCCATGTTTGCAGATTTTTGTGATTGCTCTGTTCTTCTTGTCCATATGTAAATGTTATGAATGCCAAGCAGGATTAACTGAGAAGTGCGTTAGAACTGGATAAAAGCCCAATTACCTGATGCCTCCATGAAGCTAAGACAACAAAATCAAACCAAATGAACAAGTGAAATGCTCAAGCCTATATTTCACATTAACTTCATTGGTCAGGCTCTTTCTTTTAAATCACTTTTTGGATATATGCTGTTATTTTTGATGAACAACTAAACAACATAAATTTAGAGGTTATTGATCAGCACTCATTTTACCTGGAAACTAATACACCTAAGTGACAGTGAAAACTTTACTTTACAGGCATCATGCTGGAACAGAAGTTGCTGTTATAGTGTTCTTCTGTAGACTCTTGGCAGTATATAATGTATTGCCTTAAGTTAGCTTTAATTCATTAGGAAAGCATTTAAATAAATGCCTTGACTGTAGGCAGTCCTAGTCATTTCATAGTTTCCACTGAATCACTTGATGACTTCAACATTTAAGGAATATGTCTCCTAATTACATGCCAAAGTAGAAAATTTATTAACACATTTTTAAAAGAGATTGGAGTTGGCTTTCTCACCTTCTAAAAAAATCTGATGTCCATATTTTCTTATTGATTAAAATGGTATTGATCTCACTGGATAAGACAGTTTAGACATAGGTAGTTTAAATTTCTGATAACATACAGGATTTGATCCCATGGTTGTTATATTCCTAATGTAGATTTATTGTCTTTCCATGATAAAGTACCTGTAACATTCTCACTTTTGTACCAGACACCTAACAGTTCATTTCCAACTCCAGGGCATGGTGTGAGCAGCCATGCAGCGAATGCTGCGTTCACTCTTAAAGCAGGTACCTGCTGGGTAAAGGGAGGGTTGTCCAGCCATAAGCTGCAGGAGCCTGATGAAGTTTTGGTTGCCCTCTTATCCCCTGCCTTTCTTTCCACACTTTCCAAAACACTTACCTATTTCTCAGAATTATCCCTCATGCACCTACAGCAAGCTGGATTGATTTTGAATGAGCTCATATGTCACCCTCTCTCCCATTAACAATAAGGGCACCACTCTCTGAATCAGGCTGTGGCAGATGTAAGAGCTGACAAGTGGCTGGGCAGACCTATCTACGGCAGACCGCTGGTCCCTGTCTCTTCTAGGAAACAGCTGCAAATCACACAGAAATGACCACAGAATGATTCTAGACTGCAGTCTCCTCGCTGGGAAATCTGACATAAAGTGTTGTAAGACTTATTTCTACTTTTCATTCTCATGGCTGTCTTCAGGAGCTTAAAAGCCATCCTCACTCATAAAGAACCTGCCTGACTTACATACAAATAAGAAGAAGTTATATGGGCCATACCGAGGAAATGTAAGAAGGGAGTGTCTGTTACTACAGTATTCCTTTTAGAGAGGTGACATCAGAATGTTTTTAGACAAAAATGAAATGTATAAGCAAATACTTTTGAATGTGTCTGCATATTCATTCCTCCAGGCAAGCTCATGCTTAATGGGTTTATTTGCAGCCTAAAAGGGCAGTTTCCCAGCTGAGGACATTCTACACAGACTCAAGTCCAGACTGGTGTTTCAGATCAGAGCTGCAGAGAACAGATCAGATCCAGGGAGAGCTTGTAGTCAACAGATCTTGAGAAGACACCTCCAGCCATACCTTTCCTTTAGAGGAAACACCCATCAGTTCTTACTTTTTGGATAAGGATGTACCCAATCAATGACATTCACACTGGCTTTTCTCACACTGAACGCACTGCTGGCCAGTTTTGTCCTTCTTTTCATGAATCTCCCTCTCTTTCCTTCTTTCCTTTAATTTAACAGGGAAGACACTTGCTTTTTGTTGTTGTTGTTGTGGGGTGTGTGTGTGTGTTTTTTTCCCCTCCCTCTGGGTGAGTTTGAGCTTTTCCATGCTGTTACAACCCAGAACTTCAGTTCCTGAGCCCTCAGAGGCGTACCTGCAGCAGCTCTGGGGTGTTTGTGCCATTCCTCTGAATACACAGCAGGAGCACTGGAATAGAGGGGACTGTTGTTTCTGAGCTGCCACAGCCCTTATCCTCATCTTGCTGAAAACCCCCTCATCCTTTCCCCTAACATGGCAAATGTGTGCAGTCTCCAGAAGAGTTTGTGGAGCACATTTGGGAACAGCAACCTCTTTAGCTGCTATAGGTAGATCCAATCAAGTTTATGAATCAGAGTTCACAGTCTCATTTTCTAAGACTTGCCTGTACTTACTATTCACATTATCCTTTTCCTTGCATTCCTATCCTTTCCTTTTCTTTTGTCTATTACCTTCAGTTTCTGTGTTTATCCATTTCTTACAGTAGAACTTCAAGACAGGGATCACACCTTTTTATTCCCAGGGAATGCTATGCAGAGTTCCAGTGTTATAAAAACATTGATTTATCCTCTCCTTAACTAAATATGTCTGTCTACTTATTGACGGTGATATTTCAGTGTCAGTGATACAGTTTCTTTCAGTTAGAGTATCTCATTTCACATTCAAGCACCTAAGGTATGTATAGCATCCATGACCGTGTAAGCATCCCATAAAAGTTAGGATAGTTATTATCATAAAACTCATTTGAGGTAGGGAAATGACAGAACCATTTAGGTTGTAAAAGACTTAAAATGGTCTTTCCCCTGCCAGAACAGAGTGGAGCACTGATTAAACCCAGTTTATCATACATATTCTGTTACATTTCTTATAGGCAGAATTTGGGTTTTTACAAACATCTGGCCAACAGAGTGCCGTGGGTGCGCAGCAGTTTGTTTGAGTTTTGCGACCTCTAACAATTCTGAGAACTAAACTTTTGTCAGTTACAGTCTAGATCACTATGTGATAGTTGAGGGATCTATTCAAAGCTTGATTTTTTCAAACATAGGCTCTTTATTATTGAAACCATATATTGTTACCATTGTATAAGGAATATTGTAAGAATTTAAGGCAGTTGGTTTCTTGCCTCAAAAATCACCAATCTATGTGTAGTGGATCACTTTGCACCCCTTTGTTTGACATTCCTATGCATCTGCACATTGAATCACCATTTTGATTTTTTACCAAGAAGTGGATAGGTATTAAGAGATCACTTTCCATCAGTGCGCATGGGTACCCAAGATTTCCTACTGAGCATATTGAATTGCTGGAGCAGCCCCATCTCCAATCAATAGAGACACTGTCCATGAAAAGAAGCTGTTAAAGGCATTGCACTACTTGCACACTATGTGCATCATTGAGAGAAGCACAGGCACATCCTTGGAACTCTTTTGTTTAAGATTCTTGGTTTAACATTCTAAGGTCAGACTGTCCCTGTTATGCAGGTCTTCCTCTCCTAAATAACCCTGAAGTATTTTTTTTTTTTAATTAATGTTGGACAAGTCACACAAGTCACATTACCTGCTACTTGAGGAAAAAAAATCTCACTAATTTTTCAAAAGCATTTTAGGGCTCAGTCTCTCCCACATATCACTGAATTCTTGATACCTTTCCAGTTTCAGTAAGCTCTTACATTCTCTCTTGCTACATCTCTTACTAGCAATAGCTCTTCAAAGAAAGCCAAATTTTGATACAAAGATTAGGTTGCAATGATAACAAGGAATATATTATCACTTAATCTTTCTCCATATCAGATATTTGCATTTTTCATCACAAAATAGCTTATTACTGCATTATTTGTGTTGTGTTCCTTAATGTACCTCTTCATAGATTTGGAAACTCTACTGCTAGGTGCTCTTGTGTATTGTCACTCTAAATCAAAATAAGAGTAGTACTCCAATTGCCTGTTTTATCTGGAACAGTATGACCATTACAACACTTGAGAAAGTAAATTATTAAATTAGTAACAACTATCAACTATTAAATTGCTATCAGTTTTTATAGAATATCAACCTCCTATTTTTTGTATTTGTGTATAATGTCTATCAAACTTTTTAAAAGTACAAATAGATAACACAAACATTTACAGTACATTATTGGAATATTTTCAAATGCATTTTAAATACAAATTATTTTATAAGTATGATAAATTCTGAGGTTTGTAGGTCTTTGCATTGAAGTCTCAAAGTAAAATCTGATCAATTAGATTACAGATGTGCTGTAAGGTAGGTTATAGTAGGTAACAGAAAATAAATAATATGGAAAGCAACTACATTTTTTTAAACAAAAGAAGTAGGCCCATAGCTGTAGTGAAAGGAAAAAGGAGAAAGGAAGCTGTAGGAGGAACATGGTATAGAAAAGCTGAATGATTTACCTGTATATCATGACAGCTATTTGGGTTTTAACAGGTTGTTTATGGTAGCCCAGAATGGAATCTGTGTCTTTTATGAGAAGTATCAACACCATTCCAGTTTCAGCATGCAAAACAATTCCCACCTTCAAATTTAGATGGGTACATATGTTAATTCATAACCATTAAAGTACACAGCAGTAATGAGGCTCCCTCTAGGTTAATTTGTGTCATATTCAGTGTAAACACTTGATATCTGGTGGTAATCACTGTATAAAAGCCTGAACAACAGCACAATATTTCTCAGGAAAGTTCTTTAATTATCTAGGGAAAAGATGATCATTAACACCTTATTTGGTGATTCCTTGAAGTAAGCAGAATGCATTCCTAAAAAAGGAAGAAAATAAAACCAGTTCAGGAACATGTCTATTGCAATATCATTAAAAATGAGCCAAGAAGAGTCTTTAATAGCATAATGTGAGCTGCCTGTAACAGCTGGCTGTGCATCTAGATTGCATTCACATAGCTTATTACCTTGATTGTATCATATGGTAAGAAATAAGGCAAAAAATATCTAAGAGTCACTTTTTTAGATCAGTTTCTAAAAAGAAGTGTGCAAAGATGGCTTACCAATAGATGTAAATGCTAGCACCTAAATATGGATGAAAGCGCTCTGTGAAAATGTATTTCCAGTTTAAATGGTTGCATATGCTTTCTGGGTTTGTAGTGGGTAGATGACATTCTCTTCAGACTTGACTTTTCCCCATTGAACTCAGTGAACATTTTCCTATTGATTTAAACTGGAAAATACTAGACTTTTAGCATGACTGCCCCTGTGGAACATTTGACTCAACAATTGAATTCTGTAAATTCAATTAAAAGGTTGTGTTGATAATATTGGGGTTTTTTTACCTTAACAGTCACATGGTGCTTTAAACTGAAAAACATATAAAATGCATGTGAGAGGCTATTTCAGTGACATTATTATTGCTATTTTGTTGTAAAAATACTATTGTTTACAACAGATTGTTATTGTCTGTGATGCAGTAGCTAGTGAAAGATTGTGATTCTAACTGCAATTCTCCATTTGGATTAGGGTAGAAAACCTGAACACAACTATATTACACTATTTGTAGAGAAAAACATAAATCTTTTGTAATTCTTAAATGAATTTAAATACCTGTATTTGAAGCACTTAGTTTTAAATTCACTTTTAAGAATGGTAATGTCATTCCTTGATAGAAAGTTTCTGAAAATATCTCAGAGCTCCATTTGTATTTAGTCATGCAGAAGTGATGAAACTGTCAACCAGTCCCAGAGTAGAGAGTGAACATTTACAAAGGACATGAGAAGCAGGAAATTATTTGCTGAGAAGAAAACAAACATGAGCCCGTTGTGGTAGAATGGAGGGTGCATAGGCAAGAGGAGAATTGGAAGAGGAAAAATTTAAAACTTTATTAGTTAATGAACAGTGATTTAATTCCATGATCATCCCAGCACTTAATCAAAAGTTGTAAATGATGTTATAAAGGTAGTGATAGTGCACTGACAGACACAGGTCCATCTCAAAAGCTGTTAAAACCGTAATGATCACTTATGGTCCAGGGCTTTTTGGTATCCAGGGGAAATAAGGATCTTTTTGTGATTACTTTCTCCATATAGCAAAACAGGAAATACTAGAGGATGTCAAAGCCATCATCCTCACCATCTGAAAGAGGAAAAGATAAGATCAGACTGCAGAAACTACCGTGTAATGTTCTTGTTGACAGTTTCTGGCAAAATCTTGGCCGGATTTCCTTTTGATTGCTTTCTGTGCTACATCATCTCTTGAGTTCTGCCTGATGCCCATGCTGTGACTTCAGAACCAGTAATGTGCACATGAAGTGTTATTGGGCATCTTGTCAGCAGCAAAAAAAAATGTAGGCAACATGCTAACAGAAGCACCCAATGCTGTGGGTAGACCTAGGCAAGATCATGTAAGTTTTACTGCCCATGGGACTTTACCAACGTCTTGAACTTGTTCTCTGCAATTGTACTGCTTGCTGGGGGTTATGCATCAAGGCTGGAAAGTCCTTAGAAGTCAGTGTAGCTTGTTTGAAAGAATATGTTGTTTAGAAGAACAGATGAACAGACACCTATGAAATTGATATCAGCAGCTGGAAGACTGATGGTAGAGTAGTGCAAAGGATTTGGAACAGGAGTAGCTACATCTCAGAAGCAAGGTGAAGCTAATATTCAGCTGAGTCAAAAATATCAAGTGCAGCTGGCAGTAATTCCAGTCTCCTTCCACAACCTGCATAACCAGCGGAGAGACTTCTGTCTTTGAACTCTTTTAGCTCGAAGAATGATGCCACCAGCATCCTTATGAAATACGATGAGAGTTTGACAAAAAAACATACATGTCATTTAAAGAACGATTGAATGACATTCCGGGGATATGGTGAGTGGCTAGTATGGAAAGCAAAGAAAATAGAAGCTCGAGTCCTACAAAGCATCTGTTAAGTCTATGTGCATAGTTTCTTCCAATATAAGGGTCCAGTGGGGAAACTCATGGGAGCAAGGGACAAGGAATATTTCCAGAGAAACAATGGAAGTCTAGATAGCAGAAAGGTAGATAAAAGAATATATGTTATAGCACAATAGAATCAGATGTATAGTTGCAGATAATGGGGAAAACCCCCGATGCATTTAGAGGGCTGTTATTCTCAGAAAGACAAAAGAAACAAAGAAACGTGCATGTTTATCTGGTCTGTGGCGATTGTACTTGTCAGCTGAAGATGTTGCCTAACAAAGTTGTTCGTTTGAGAATGCCCTGCTAGTGATGAATCCTTTGTGAACGCTCCATAATCTCACTGCAGGAGGAGTAATTACAGCCTACGGACAGTATCCCATCAATGTTCCAGTCATGAGTACTGTTGTAAATGAGTGGTAGCTTTGCACCTGGTAGTCTAGTTGAACTAGCATAGAACACCTTTTGGGCAGCCTCCTAAAAATGAGGAACAGTTGCTACCTGATTCTAGGTGCCTACAGTGTAAAAAGCAATGACTTATTAATGAAACACAGAATGAAATGGGGAGTAAACCTTACAAAAAAAATAGTTGTGAAACTGAAGCCTCCTCCTTCATGATTTTAGGGGAAAGTGTGCAGCTTCATTCTTGATTATACAATATTTTGTCTTGCTTTCAGAATATTCTTTCAAAATTCACTTCAGGATTAGTGGGAACATTGATTTTGCTTCAGGAATAGTGGGAACATTGATTTGAATTGTACTGAACTCACGTCAGGTTGGTGTGAAGTATCACTCCAGTTTTGTGTGTTTAAATACAGTTTCCAAAAATTCCTAAATATTAAGGCCTTCAAGTCCACCTCACAGCCTATTTAAAGCTATTTATCTTACTTAAATGTATTTCTCACTCTTTGGACAGTGTAATTAAATTGAGTATAGATACAGGATATGATTATATCATAATTTTATAGACTCGCCTAATTGTAATGATACAATAATTTTTAGTAAGATGATGATATTACACAGATTGACATAGAAATAAATGTCTAAAAACATAGAATTACACAAAGCTTTTCCTATTATATATTTTCGATTGAAACTACACAGGTTTCCTGAGCTCATTTGAGTTACAATGCAGTATTTTTCTGAGCTTGTTTTAAACAAGCATACAAGCAAAAAGCAGTTGATAGTGTATGGATATTCCAAACAGACTTTAAAGCTTTTTACCTCAATCTCAGGATTAAATTTAATTGGAGATTCAGGGTGGTCTTTTCTTATGTCATTTGAGCCAGCTTGCCTATCTTTAACGGCATGATCATACATAGCAGCCGAGGGAGACATGTACTTGAATATTCATTTCTATTTCAAATTTAAGGCTAGATTTTTGTACTGAGGTATGCATATTCTGTTCCACAGAAGTATCTATAATCTAAAGGAGGAGCATTTGCTGTGAACTTTTCATTCTGCACCATCTGTCTCTGCCTACTTTCCTATTGCAGAAGATACAATAAACCTCTTTTGCCCCACACGGGTTTGCTACCAGATCTCTTACAATACTCCGTCACGTCTTCACCTTAATAGTGCTTGCCAGTAGTTTTCACTGAAATCACAACTAGAAATTCAGCAAATTTAACCATACTTCCAAGAGTTTTCCTTATAAGCTCATGGCACTGTGGTTTTGGCAAGAATTCAACCCATTCATTCCTATCATCTTGTACAACAAAGTAAATATAAAACCCAGATAAATAATTTTTAGTCACTTTGGTAGGGTAAGATGCATGATTTTAAATGCTGTTGCTGTTATTGTTGCTGTTTTATAACCCCATTTATTAAACCCAACTCTGAATTATTGCAACCACCATAAAAATGTAATGGGACACCAAGTAAACATAGTCATTCTGGCTCCTGGGACATTCAGATGGTTTCTAATTGATAAACAAGCTCTACTAAAAAGCAGACAAACCAACCAACAAACAAACCCTACTTGGCTATTCAGTTCTGGTCTTGTAATACTCTGTTTTCCAAAAGACCCTGCACTCCCATGGAGTTCAGTGTAGGGTCAAGCCTTACACCCTCAACAGGACAAGGCAACAAATCCCTGTCACCCACCAAAATGCCAGGGCTTCCTCCTTCCTCCAAGACAAATGGTGCTGTGAGGCTGCAGAGGCAGCACAGCCAGGTTAACCTGCTGTCTGTGCAGCCCTCTGAGCCTGCGGATGGGCTCACAACACCCAAGGACAATGCACAGAATTGTATGGTGTTTTACGTAGAGTCTTATTAGTTCTGGCTAGTTCCTTTGGCTGAGGAAAAGTTCTGGTTCTGGAAACATGTACGATGTTTGCGCGGTGAGCAATCTGCATTACCAACTGGGACTCACACTGCACAGCTGGCTTCCGTATTTGGGAAGGGTGAAAAACTCCTGGGTGTTTCCTACAGTGTTAACAGATGTCTAAATCTCACACATCTGTGCAGCATATAGATGGGATTTGTGCCTGGGTCTACTATATATAGAAAGAAACTGACCTTTCAAAGCTCTAAGCGTATCCTCCAGCAACAAAGTGCCTGAGGATTTAAAATCTTTTAGGTTCCCACTGAAAGCAAAAAATTCTAATTCACTCTGATGAAAAGTGTTGTTTACAGGAATGTCCTTGCCATGTCCCAAATCAGTTTTCTCATTGTATAAATACAGAATTAGGGAGGAGTGATAGAAAAGCCTAAACCTGCTTTTTTCCAAGGATCCACGGTCAGTATGGAAAATTAATTTGCAAGATGTCAGGTGCAATAGGAATAAAACAAAAAGTTTATCCCTCTCCCTTTCATGTTACCATTTAAATGTTAAGCTATCAAAGATAGAATAAAAAATCTTCTTAGTTGTTTAATATCAAGAGGGCTTTTTTGGATTTTTTTTTTTATTTTTATTTGTTGTTGATCTGAATTATTATTTTTTTCTACACAAACTCATTCCCAGTCAGAAAATAAACAAAAGTTACAGGTTTCCATACCCCAAAATGTTTTTCCTTTCTAATAAAAAACCCCTATGTCTCTAGAAATTCAAGTTGTCATGTACATATTCCTAACAAGTTCAGAAAAGAAGTAACTTCCAATGAAATAACAATAGTTATATGCTTGAAATTAATAGTGGTACATGTCTTGCAGAAAAATTAAAAAAATGAAGAAAATAATGTTTTTATAAGGGTACACCAGAAGCCTGGAATGCTGGTGACCTTGTTACCCAGTGGCTACTTAATGCCCTGCCAATATGTGCTAAACAAGAGTAACACCTGGATTGGGGCTCTGGCTATTTCAGCACCTTTTTCAGCATCTCAGCCAAAATCTTAAGGCAATTTCTACCAAAAATGCATATTTTTTGCTTCTCAAATCTGGTTGTGCATATATGTTACATTATGTTGAATCCAGAGTGCAAACTCCTCTGTGCTGCCTTTCAAAAACTCATTTATAAACTCTTGCCTTCACAGCCAGGCTATATACTACCAGGCTGTCAGTATCTGAAACTGCTGCAGTAGAGTTTAGAGAGTAACAATCTTTCTTTTTCAAGCAAAAAAGAACAGGTTAGTGTTAATTAAGTGTCAGAAAGGGAAGAATGACATTAGCAACACTTCAGCATTCTTCAGTCTACAATGTCTATAACTTGTATATTTCCATCATTACACTCTGTCTTATCGATCATTTTGTTGCAGCTTTTTCTGTCAAGTGTTGTGCCAGGTCTGAATGTATACATCATGGGAAAACTCTCTTGTGCTATGGGAATGCCAAAAGTTATGGAAGCACATAAATAACCTCCTGAATTAGAATCATATGATGAACTTTTGTAGGTATCTGTGCATACAGTAGTAGTGAAGCACTGATAATTTTGCTAAGTATTTGCAGATACGTGTGCATAAAGCAGTCTAAGAATTCTTATGGTTTTGAAGCATCAAGGCCATTTTAACAGTAGAATCATCTCTGTGAAACTAAAGCTTTCAGCAATAGCATTTGACATCTCGTATTGGCAGGGAAAAATAATCACTGAAGTAATTTGAAACTATAATAAAACAGATTTCATTCAAATTACTCAAAATATTATTCAAAGTATATCCTTTGAATTAAATTTGAGTGAACAGTTATTTTTACAGAGATCCAGTGTACACTTCCAGAGAACTAAAACTGCAAATTTAGCCTAAGGGTAAAAGTTTCTTCTACTGATATGGCTTTTTTCCTGTTTCCCTTTCAGACATTAACTAACCCATGTTATATTTGTGAAATTGATATTCATAGTACACACCTCACAGATATGAATTAGAACAGTGTAACCTCTCCAGACATACTGAATATTCTTGAGTTTAGAATACTCATAATACAGACAATTACTTATTTAAAATTTCAAAACAAAACAAACCATTCAGCTGAGTGTTCAACTTGCAGGTAACACAAATAAGGCAATATATAAACATATCAATAATAGCTCTACATGCATATGCAGTATCACTCAACAGTTCACTCAACACTCAACAACTTTTAAAAACCATTTTTGCATCAAAATCTCTTAAAATGTTGCATGGATACTAAATATGCCAATCCCACCTCCTGTGTAAGTCATCCCCAAACTGTTTATGATTCTGTGATGATTTTATAGGAAGGCATCAAATGGAAACAATGAGAATAGGTGAGAAATGTGGGATGTGGGAGATGTGAGATAGCCATGAGATTTAAAGCCGTGTCTCCCATAAGGGAGATCACTGTGCATATTTTACAGAGTATGCTAGCTACTAAAATAGTAGGTAAAAGGGAATCTCCTCTGCTAGGTATTTTCTGAATGTGATGCTCCATTTTCCTTTTTTTTTTTTTTTTCCTTTCTTTTTCTCTGCCCCCCACCCCCCCACCCCCCACCCCCCCCCACCCCCCTTCATCATTTATTAGTTTGTTTGTAGTGTGCCCCAAAATACATTTTCTAAGAAACAATTTTGGAGAAGCTTGTTTTAGTGGAGCAAGGAGAATTCTGACTGAAATTTTTTCTTCTTGTCTTTGGATTAGCAGACAAATAAAAAAATATATGTTTGTGCAGCAAGCATGCTGCTTTATAATCTGATTTTTATATAGCTGTGCTCCTTCAGAAGCAAACAAGGGATGGAAAAAGACTGTGATTCATTTAATCAGTGCCAAGTGATCAAGAATCAAGCTTGTAGCACTGACTCTTTTGTAGGTGTACAGAACACAGAAAAACCCTTACTACATTGCCCCATTTTTATCAGACTGAAGATTGCCATGGTCACAGCATATGAGTGCTTCACAACTGCTAATTAATTTCTTTTCACAAGACTCTTGAGATAGCACAATTTCCTTGTCCTCATTTTCTAGAAATGGAACTGAGATATAGAGGAATTAGGTGCTTTGTTCAAGGTCACAGAGGAAGTTGGGACAGAACTTGGAATAGAGCCTAGCTCAAAAATTGTGCCTTAACTAATACATCACTTCCCTCCCCCTGAGGTATCTATGCAAAGGTAGTCACAACACAGTTCTTAGTGAATCAAAACTCCACAAATAGCAGGCAAACCTTGAAAAGTTTGGTTTTGGTAGGAGTATCAGTACTTCCTAAGTAGATAAGATGCTTTAGAAATCACCTTAAAGCATATTTTGACATTTCTATCTGAAGTAAATGAAGAAGGCCAGTTGGAATGATTTTTTTTTTTAATTATTTATTTTTTAGGAATTTATATACACAGCCATATTTTTACTATCATTTTTATCATCATTAGTTTGTCTGCTGAAATATTTAACTGAATCCTGCTTTTTCTGAACCAATTCTACCCTCTTGCTTCATGCCATCCAAAAGCCACTGAAAATTTACAGGCAGATTTGTGGTTGGTCTCTTAAAAGCCAAAAGAATTCAGAGTAGGTTACCATAGGAAAATAAATTTTTTAATGTTCTTTTCTGTAAAACTAGCTGTGTTTTGTACAGTAACTAGATTTCAACAGTTTTAAACCGAAGTAAAAGAGAATCTTGTGATAGTATCATATTGTTTTTCAACAGTATGTAATTAATGAAGAAATTTCATTATCAGGGAATAACTGGTCCTGAAGCTGGAAGTCCATTTGTAGTGGATGAAGGTCTGCTATGTTACATTAAAGCAATAACCTGGTTCCTAAACAGATAATCTGAGATTAGAGATTAAAAATTAATTTTGATAAGGACAGAACATTCTTTCCCAGCTCCTGCTTTCATGTAAAAATCAGGTAAGATTAAATGAATGGAAATACTTTAATGCTGTAAAATATACTAACAGATGCACTATAAAGCTAGCAGCCTGGTCAGGATAACTTCTTGTGGACTACCTACATAACAACATGGCAAGTGACTTTTTTTGCCTTGCTCATTCAGTTCTTGGCATCTGCTGATGCCACTGCCATAGTAGTTTTAGACCCTTGCTACCATCTAGCTACTAACCAAGGGACTAAAAGTTGCGTATGCTGCTACCGGTCATTTGAATCTGTAAATGCCTGAGTCTGCATGATAATTTTTGCTAAAATAGCTCTGTTACTGTGTGCTTATCTAGCATCTCTCAAAAAAAAAAAAAAAAAATTACTGGCTGGATTGTGACATTACAGATATGATGTGTCTTGCCCAAGGTCTTGTCAAAAGTGAAATAACCTTTGAAAGACCATTTGTGCTGGAACTTTGGGAAATGAGGAGAAAGTAAAACTGTATCTTTTTAACCAATAAGTCCTCGTGGCTATATTTTTTAACAGCTAGTTACCTTAGCCTCATTAGATACACTTTTTTTGTCCTATGTAACATACTTGGCCCTCAATCCCTTCATACCCTGTTACTTTTCCTATTGATCAGGAGCTTCTCTGCAGTGGTTTGTACAGTAAATGCTGCGTGCTGGAGTCATCTTTGTGTTTTGGAGTAGATTGAAAGAGATAGGGCAGCCGCTGCAGGTCACATCTGATGGCAGATCTGAGTTGTCATAATAAGCCAGTCTCTAAGTAACTTACAGCGATGAAGTTCTGAAGCAGCCAGCTCTGGCAGCTGCTGTGCAGGCTAAATATTGATTGGAAGGGAAAAATGAGGGAGATGGTGACCTTCTATTCAGAGCCTGAAAAAAGTGTGTCCGGGATGATGTTCTTGCTAATGCAGCACCTTCCCAGTTACCCCGCACAATAGCAGGAGGCAGCTGTGCTTTCTTCCTGCCTCAGATCCTCTGCTCCTGACTTCTGACACAGAGTCATTAACTTTGTTAGCCTTGCTCCTCCCTTGGTGCTTCCTGAAAGGAAAGTAAGAGGAATTCTTCTCAATCCAAGCCTCATCAAAGTCATGAGAGTTATTTTCAAGTACACTACATTTTTTATCTGTAAGTTACCTAAAAAAAAAAAAAAAAAAAAAAAAAAAAAAAAAAAAAGCATAGTTGAACTGAAACTCCCTCAAGCCTACCTGTATTTTCAGCAATTAATGGGGGAAGTATTTACCGTTCAAAAGGCTTTTGCTGTTTGGATTTCCTCCAGTTCAGAATCAGCTCTATCAAATTGGCGAATGCAATTTATTATGTCCTCAGGGACATTCAGCTGTCCCAAGTAACCTTTCTCAGAATAGATCCAGCTGTGTCCTTCTATACAAAATCTTTCCACTTCCCTAAAAATGCAGTCATTGTAAGGATGTCCTCGACAGAACTATTAAAGATACCCTTAGGCCCAGCTCTGCATTAATGACCTATAAGCTCATGACTTCCATTTCTGCTGTGTATATTTTGATGTGAGGGTTAAGAAGGATAGCACAGGTTCAAGCACACCAGCAAGATCCCCAGGGAAACAAAAGTGCAATTATTCTGTAAATGGCAATTCAGAATTAATGGTCCAGGAAAATGACTTTGCAGAGAACTTCAGCTCCCATGATTTTATTTAGAATTGACAGCACTTGGAAGACAGTCCATTATAAGACAACAATGTCTTGCATTTTTCTTAGCATATTTAATCAATAGATCTTGAAACATTTCTTTGTCTTGTCTCAATTTTGTAAGTGCTGGTAGTGAGGTATCTGGAAATGAGACAGTGAGTTGAATTTGCTTGCTTGAAGCGATGTGCAGCTTATGGCTGACTAGGTCAAAAGGGAACAGTGGCATCCTAGTTCCTTAGTGTAGTATCAGTCAATTCTGACAGGTACTTCAATGATCCAGGTGTTGTGTCTTGACAATCAATGGAGGAAAATTAAATGGATTCAGGTTGATGCTTGTTATGTGTTATCTGCTTGGAGAAAAATAATATACATGCACAGAACTATGTATTTACAACATAGTCACTGTGAGTAAATTAATGACAGGTCTTTAGAAAGTGAATTAAATGAGTGCTTGCTTAAAAAAATGTATTTCAGTGCAATCTTACATTTTGTTTTTAGTGTCACCTGTTTTTCACAGTATATGGGCTCAGCCATTTCCTATCAAAAAAAAGAAAAGAAAAAAGGGTAGTTAGAAGGTAAGTAGGGTTTACATTGGGAACACATACTGACTTCGGGAATCAGCTCAGTAAAGCAGAGATAATTGTCTTGATTTCCCTTTTTTGCTCCGTTTCCTATAGCCTATGTAATCACGCTATTTGTCTGCCTGCTCTTCCTTCCACCCTTAAGTAACTTTTGAACCCATTGGCCAGTTTCTGCCATCTGTGACAAGCAGACTTCTCAAAGATTTGAGGTTTCTGAGAAATGTTTCCTACACAGAGGAGGAAGGCTATGGGAATGGTTGACATTCACGCTCAGCAGTTGCCTGCTGTGTGCCCACACATACCACCTTGGCAGCCAGCCCGTGGGAGCTGCTTGCCATCCTCTGCTGCTCCTCATTGCAGTGCGGGGTAGGGAGCCCAGGACTGCAAAGAAATGGGAGGACTGTGACCTGCAGAAAGAGGTGCAAAACACCAGGGGAGGTGTCCGGGTTAGCGCAACGAGGAAGTGTAGACTTGCAGGAAACACACTGTTATGAAATTTAGCATCTTCACTTTGGCTGGTCGAAGAATGGTGTATTTAAATTTAATACAGAAAGTTCTTCAGTCAATATGCAGAGAGCATCTTGCCACAGGAGCAACTGTCATGGAGTCAAAAATCTTACTTATGCCACCTGATTTAAAATCTTAAACTAGGGAGTTAGTGTCTCAGTGCCCCTCAAAAATTTTCTCTCTTCCTGTAGACAGTATATGGAAGTTTGGTGGCCTGCTACCTGAACGGAGCTACTATATTTAGGTGGGGTTTCCTCAGATTTGCTTCTTGGTCTTGCTGTTTCCTAAGAAACACTAGTTCAGCACACTGACAAAAGAAAGCAGAGGGCTTCTGTGTTGCTGCATGCGTTTTTTCATAATGAAGATATATGATGCCAGTAAGGTAGATATTAATACATCTTGACAGAAGCCAATGCATTTAAGTAGTGCATCTTTCCTGAAGTCATGTAGAGGTTCTTTATGGAAATATATATAAGAGAGAAAATAGCCTCACTGAAAGTGTATATTAGAAAACAAGACAGGAAGGGAAACTGATTTACCCAAGGCATAAAAATGGTCTTACCTAATAGAAACATTAATGTAATATTTAATGTAATTTTGCACATTGCATGTAGATATCTGCATTTATATGAACAACTTCAAGACAAACAAGGGGGAAAAGCCTGCTTTAAATGATTATTTTTCTGCACACAAAGCCAATGAAAGTCTTAAATCCAACAGATTATTGTGTAAGTGAAAAAAAAAAAAAAAAAGAAAGAGATTGAAAAGAGAAGAAAGAGGCCTAATTGTACTGCTGAAGTGGAGGTGAATCTTCTGATGACAGGAGATGGAGTTAGTGCTTTGGACTGTTTGAAAACACAATCAGGTGAGCAGCGTGGCTCGCAAAGATTAATCTATTTCAGATGTTTTATCACTCAGTCAACCTACGGACTAAATTAGGCTTGCTACTTATTGGGTTTTTACTCAGGATCTCATGTCAGGTTGTTTTATGGTCATGATTTTAATGCTGCTTTGATGACTGTATTTGTTGAATTAAGATGTAGGCTTTTTTGTTTGTTTGTTTTTAAAGAACTGAAAAGCAAACACAGGTGTTATGTTTGAAATATGCTGCTGCTGTGTCTATTTTTTCTTGGGAGGAGAGTATTTTTTTTTACTTGGGTGTTTATTTTCAAGGTGTTCATTTTCAGTGTTCTCCATAATTTTATGAGGCACTATAGGTAGCTGTGTTACCGGAGAAGATGGAAAGGCTTATGCTAGAGCAATTTATCCTCTTTACTGTTCAATTCTGAGGTACGTAGTTGGAGATTGGCCTATTATGACTACAATTTCACCAAAACACTGCCAATAAATGGTTAGAAATATTTTCTGGGGGTCTTTCTGCATGGTAAATTGCTTTGCATTAATGTTGGTAGCTACATGGACCCATGTGTATAATTTTGTCTTTAGAGGTTATGAGTTTGGTTTGGATTTCAAATTCTATTTCAGCTTAGAGAGAGAGAAAAAAAAAAAGGTATCAAACAGTCAATGTGATAACCTCTTATACGTCTCCATGTTCATCTGTTGTCTTCATGAATTCATCATTTTGATCTTAATATGGCCTTAAAATGTCTTTACTTTTACGGGAATATGTAAAATGAAAGGCACTCATTACATATGAGTGGAGAGAGCGTAGAAGCTGTGGTCCCTAAAGCAGATCCCTGCTTTCCATTCTGTTTGCTTAACAGTTGGCCTAATAAGTAACCTGGGTGATTATGGAGATGGAGTCGTGCTCCCAACTAGGATTTCTGTGTGCTTTACAAAATAAATCATTAATATTAATGGGTGCTAACACCACAGACCACATTTTTGTAAGTGTGAACAAGCTGCATCTTGTTCATAACATACACTTACATCTGTTGTCTGATCTGGATGGCTACTCCTATGAATTAGCTCAGTATCCTGTGTGGCCATTACTCATAAATATCTAGCTAAACAGCAAGCATACAGACATGATTTGGGTGAAGAAAAAAAATACTTAAAACACATGTGGTGTGATATAATACTTGGAAATGTCATTCTGGTAGCATTTTTAAAAGAGATAAATAAGAACTGAAAAGAAAGCAGTAAAATAAAAATGAAACTAAACCCCTTCTCTTACAGTAGTACCTTAAATTAAAATTTTAGCATTCGCATTCAGAGCATAAGTTTGGGCAAAGGTTTATCTAATTGTGTTTTAGGCTGTGAAACATCCATGATATGGACATTAAACAGTAAGCAATTTCAGTTCTGGAGTTCCCAACACGCACACACACAAAAGTGCAGACATGCTCACAGACTGCAAGTTATTGAAGTGGGCTGATGTTGGAAGTTTTCTTGCAGAGACATAATTAACAGAGCATGGTTACCTTACTTCTGAGTTTGCATTTTCCAGTCCCAAGTTTTAATTTCTTTACCTTTTCATCTTTGCTTTGAATTTCCTGGCTTTTTGCTCATTTTTTTCCTAATGCTTTATTAGATGCTTAACCGCTTTTAAAAATTAATACAATTTGAAAACATTGTGAGCCTGATCTTCAGTGACGTTGAGTGCTCACAATTCTACATGTTGTTGATAAGCACTCCAAGGCCTCAGCAGCTTTTATGTCAGGTGGTTCATAGGTTCTGCCTAACTTCTAAGATCTCATAAGCCTGTAGGTATATGTAGCTCAGTAATTATATAGGTACATGAAGAAAAGCTTAGACTTTGTTTTGATGCAGTTTCAATGCATATAAAGGTCAAAGATGCATGAAAGAAGTCTAAAAGCTCAAAATTTACTCAAAGAAAAATCCCTTTAGCAATGAGGTAAGAAAGTAGAAGAGCTGCTTTCCAAGAAATTCTTTAATCTTAGTTGCATACAGAAAATGTATGGAGAGCAGAGAGTTACAGAGAAGGTGTGCTGCAGCATTGCAGAAATTCTTAACAATGCTGCCATCTATTTGGTAATCTTATGAGATGGCTTTATGCAAACAGAATTTCAAAAGTACTTTAGTTATAACTATGGGAACCTCTGTTACCCTAAAGCAACTCAGACTGGAAATAAAAAGTGGAATCATCTCACCTAATTTTAGCATCCAAGAAAATCTGTGGTCAGCTGCGTATGAGCTGGCACCTGTGCCCCGTGCTGCCTGGAGACACTTGCACTCTAGATTCTGAGAAATCTCATACAAAGTGCAGTTAGCATTATTTCTTCTCTCCAGAAGCTACATATTATGTGCCATTTGTCTGAAAAAATGCAGAAACTTACGTAATCGAGATTATGTTTCTCAAACAAACTGTATGATAGAAGAGAGGATGATACCATCCTTTTGTTTAATAATGAATAAAGCCTATAAAAATATTGACAAGAAAGCTAAATTTTTTGGTGATGATTACAGTTTGAAATAAAAAATAATGCAAGACTATAAGAAAAGTTTAAATTTAGCTTAACATTAGAAATCTTGAAACTGTCTTTGAATTTATTATATAATTTTACAGTATTATAAAAAGTAGCCTATATGTACACCTTCTCATTATTTCTTTAATGATACTCTTTCAGATCTTAACTTTTGATAATGAAATTTTTATTGTATAATAAACCACGAGAATGTCACATCTGACTTATGGAATGAATACATACAAAATATATTTTAATAACAACAATATTTTTATGAAACAGTGAAAAAAATAACCTTTAATATATTAAACCACAAACACGTAACTGAAGACCTAAGGAAAAAACCCCGACTTTCAGGATCTGAAGTACTTTCGATCATAATTGCATTGTGCTGAAAATGATTGTCTGGGAAATGGAATCCTGAAGTGACAACTATGTCATTCACTCTCTAGGTAATAATTGTCTATGTCCTCTAAACCTGAAACTCAGAGATTTCATATTTTATATAAGAAGTCAGACTAAATATGTCATTCCTCAAATGGATGAAATAGAGAAGGATCATTGAAAATATGTTCATTTTCATAAGTAGTATATTGAGTATCAGTGTTTATAAAGTAATTTCCATTTGATGAGAAAATGTTGATGAGGCTAATACATACATGGGAAATATATATGAAAACAGCTTTTCCTAGAAGCTGTCAGAAAATTCTTTCATTCATCATTCTTCTTGAAATCTAGAGTAATAGTTGTTTATCTTTCTGAGAACATCTGCATTAACTTTGATTTTAGACACATCCTCACTCCTTGTTAACCTACTTCTCTTCTTGGATGAAATGCAGTTCCCACAAGGATTTTAAGCTCTGATTTTAGAAATTTAAGGAAATTTCTGCATGTAGGTTCCTGTTTTCTTCAGTTCTTTTAATTCTGCTGAGTAACCTTTCTCCATTTTCCCTTTTGAAATCAAACACATTGATTACTAATTTGTTTTATTATTTAATTTTTAAAAAATGACATGGGAAATCAATCATGACCACTTGAATCAGATTTATTTTCTGTCACCAAATATTTTTAAAAGCCCTTGTTACTTAGGAAAACTAAGGACTGTCACAGATGGTGCACTGAAATGAATGGGTGCAGCTATGGCCACCTTTCATTATATGCCCTGCCTCTGAGGTATTTTGCCTATCTCCCTGGACTGAATCCTTTATTCCATTTTTGAGGTGCCTCCTGACTCAACATGATTTTCAATATGCATCAGAATTCCCTGTGTGTGGAGACACAATCAGCCATCAGTTTTTAATATATCTTAAAACTCTGCTAAAGCCCTTGCTTTCAAATGGTGTAAGTATCTCATCCACGAATAACTGAGATGGACAGAGCACTTAACTGCAAATGGCTGAAGATGTGGTTCCAGTTTCTGGGTGTTTCTGTCAGCTTGTGGCTACGACACTCTCAGTAGATCAGAGACAGGAATAGCATTAAATAGATATATCATTAAATAGCACTACCATTGGAAAATTACCTAATGTAGAATGTGAGCAGGGCTGTCTCTTCTAGCTATATTCTGGACATAAGTGGCTCTGGCTGCTGCACTTTGTCTGGAGCTCAGTCGTTTGGGGAGCTGAAAGAACTGAACCCATTTGAACTGAACCCTCTGGTCATGATACTCCACACACAGAAATTTTATGGCAGTTGGAACATCTGCACTGAGGAAGCCCTCATGCCAAGAAGAGGTGCCAAGTGATTATAGGTATCTCTAGTCTGCAGTGACCTCCAGAACTTGGAGCCAGTGCACTGTTTTCTTGGAATTCAGTGTCTAGATTCTACTGAAATATAATTTTAGACATCAAAAGAGTCTTGAAGAACCAGTTCACTCATTGGATATGCATTTATTTCCAGCCCTGGCCTGGTCTAAACATGTAGACCCAGATACTGTTATTGCAATTGATGTAATTGACTGCTGCTATTCTAATTGATGAAATCAAGTTGGCTGAGGCAGTTTTAGATGACTTTACTGAGAGCAGGAGCGTAAGCCAACAGTTTCTTTAAGTAGGATTTAAAGGAAGACACAACCAAGGAATAGTATCACTAGGACATATATCAATGACAAAGACATGGTAACGGTATCGTACATTGCAGATACAATAAAGACCAGTTTCTCTGAATCATGATTATAAACTTACAGAAGGGTACCGCTGGCTTGTAGCTTATGTAGCCATGACAACAGTGGTTTTACACTACTGTGGAATAATGGTCTTATATATTTTCTGGGAAGTAGTGTATAAACAGGACTTAAAGAACTAAGGATGCTGTAATATATGTTATAGACCTATGGGCTACTGCTGTAAGAGAGAATGTGTATACTTCTGCACACAGGTAACAACTCTTGATAAGCATGGTATGGGGAAGAGACTTGAGAAAGAGTATGCCTTGTGCTTGTAAAACTGTGGAGCAGTCCATAAGCACACTGAGGAGATTTGCTGTCACTTGTTAAAGAGGAAACTGTAGTACAAACGTACCGAGTGAGGAAGAATGTTAAAGAGTAAGAGCTTGGTAGCTAATGTATACGATACTCATGGGCATTCTGGCTATGCGCTCATTCTTAACTGCATTTCACTTTCTCTTACTGTCCATCTGCCTTTTCTATTTTCATCCTGTTTTGTGACGTACATCATTGCTCTCTTTTCTTTGATGCCAACTGACTTTGTTGCTGATGTAAACAACAGTGGACTCTAATAAGGCTGTCCTTGTGAGTCATAAGTACCTAAGGCATCCAGGATTGTATCAGCATCCTTCATTCTGTATGTGGGTATCAAACACTCCTTTAGGCATTGTTACCATTATCAAGAGAGAGTTTTATCATGGTCTTGAGTCAGGAAGAGGATCCAAAAGGGAAAACAGAATAATTGGAGGTGGTGATACACATATAGAGCTACACATCTGGAGGGTAAAGAAAGGTAGTATTGCTTAAAGAAAAAAACAGACTTCCAAGCCAATGGGGAAAAAATAAAATCCACCATCGCTGTTTAGATATAAGGCTATCGTAATAAGTGATTCTCTTTCTCACCTCTTAATGACCACTAAAACCTATGACTTCTTTATACTCCAGCCACATCTCAAAGACAGACTATGCAGGCTTTCAGGGACTCAGGCTGGGAGCATACACAAATTTATACACAAACTTCCTATGTACAAAATGGATCTTCAGTTCATGATATGAAATAATTTTGAACTGACAGATTCCTATGCTGTAACACAATTAGCCAGATCAAAGTGCAGGCATCCCAGAGACTGTGATGATATTAATTAGGTGTTTGTTGTTGTTTTTGAAAGAACAGTTTGGTGTAGCAAATGCATTAAGAGAGAAAGTATACAAGAGACTTGTCAAACAATAAAAAGTCTAAAATCAGCCAACAGGGTGCTTGAATTCAACACCTTTAAGAATTGGAGAACTTTATCTTGGAGTTAAATTCATTATAATAAATTCCTTGTGTAACATAAATTTCAACATATGCACCAGCAGGCTAATGATGTTTGAATGGGCATTGCAAAATTACAGCTAAATAATAATTTTCAGTTGTAATATATGTACCAAAACCACACTTATACTTAAATCTAGGAGCTTAAATCTTTAAAACATATTATATGGACTTTGCAACTTGTAATATATGTGACACCTCTTAGAGCTTCTTTTATAGATAGAAAAACAGAAGCACATGAATCTTGGCCCCCGGTACCATTTGCAGTATTGCTTTGAGAAATAGGTATTATCATTTCAGACTAGAGATGTGTATCTTTCAAGAACTACATATTTGCATACACAAATTCTGGAAAGCAGCTGTGAATTTGTGCTTTTTTCCAGTGTTCATATTTAAACCGTAATGCTCCTGTATTAGAGTTTTATAGTTTTCCATGTAAAAGAAACATTCTCAAACTTATTTTCTCTCTGAGACAGTAGCAAATATACACAGGAAAAAAAAGGTCATTCTTTTCTATGTAACATCCAGTACCTAATACAATTCAGCCTATCTTAATAGTTTTATTGCCACTTCTTGTGATTTTTGTCTTATGACAGATAATTTTACTGAAAGCTGCAGATCCTAGATTCATGCTAGTTTGCCAGTATTTCAGGTTTTATTAAAGAAAAACAACATCATGGTGAATTACCACAACACCTTCAAGTCAACGTTAGCTTGCAATAAAAAGGAATCTTTATTTTTAAACCAGCCTTTTTTTTGTTTACAGCATTTTACTTTTCCATTCCATTCACTAGTAAGTGAAAGAAATATTTTTTTTTTCTTTTAAAAAGTGCTAGGATTGCAAATTAATCCTTTTTTGCATGAGTGACATCAAATCTTTGTGACATTGCTAACAAGACCCTTCCCTTTCCTACATCTAACCTCAGATCATTCTAAATTGATATTTAAATGTTTCAGCTGGAAGAACTCCAAATTTCATTCTGCACAATTTTTAATTTTTTTTTCTTTTCTTTTTAATCTGCCAGGTCAATTAGTTTATAGAAATTGTAATACATCTCAATATGCTTTTTGTTGCTTTGCATTACTTCTCTCTCAGAACAAATATTAGATTCATGAGTAATGTTCTGGGTCCTTATCTTTGGTGACAATTTCCCTTCTTGCATATTAATATTCCAAGCATGAATTACATTTTATCAGACAAACATATTCTAAGAAATGTGCTGTTGATTGTATACAGAAAAACAAATCAACAATAATTAAACATCATGTTAAGTTTCTTTGAAATGTCACTGGGGAGTAAGAAACATACTTTAAAATACTTTGAAAACAAAAACTGCCTTATATTATCAGGTTTAAATTACGTTATCAATAGGCAGATCTTTATTTTCATTTTTGTATGCTTTCTAAGTAATGCATGGAGTTTGCTGTGAGTGATGCTGCTAATTGAAAGACAGTCTTCATACTTTGAGCCAGGGTGCAGCAACTCTCATTCATTCCTGAAAGTTTGCTTTCAGTCTTATTCTTCGTTTTGACCTTCTGTAATAATGCTGTTTTTCACACTCTATTCTGTGTTACAATAATTTCAAATAAATTAATAAAAAATATTCATTCTCAGATTAACTATATAACACATATAACTAACTGTATATATACTGGGGAGAGAAGGGAGCAGAATATTGCTCAGAGAGCCATGTTGGAGGTTCCTAGGGAGGACTGAAGTTCCCTATAAGCCACCACAGGGAAGGCTGACTGATCATTATGAAATGAGAAATTTTCACTGGACACAAATTGTGAGTTTGCTTCCCCTCAGTAATGTATTAAGTGCTATGGACACTCGTTCTATTCCTTTCCTCAAACTGAAGACAAAAAGGAGTCTTACAGCATTTCCTGAAATCAAGTTCTTTTTCCAGACAGCTGGAAAAACTGTCTGACTTACATCCCATCCCTTCTTAGGCAAAGAGGCTGACCGAGGACACTCTGTGTCCCAAACCAGACATTTTATCAGAGTCTTTTTCACAGCTTATGTGAGCTTTCACTCAAACAGTAACAAATGTATTTTAACTATGTATATATAAAAAACACTGATTTTCAATGTATGAATTACAAATTCCATTATTCTAAAATTGAGGAGAGTAATTAGATTTTCGAAGTGGGTTTCATGCCTAATAAACAAAATAAACAGTGAAAAAGGTAAAATTTGTTTTGGTTTGAATTTTTAATGTCATGCAAAGGCTATAAAGTTCAGCAAGACAAGAAAGATTTCTGGGTTTTTGTTTGTTTCTTTCATTTTTTGGCTGGATTTCTAACACATTTCACTCCATCCATTATTCATGTTTCTATCCACACAGCTATTGGTAATAATGATAGCAAAGGAGGCCATCATTAGGGAGAACACTGTGGTTTAGAGAAGGAATCAGCTAGCAGTGTAAGCAAGTGCTAAAAGCAAGTGGATGAAAAGAATTTTGGATTATGTGAGGAACTTGAATTTGTAAGATTATTTTTTTTTTTAGGAATTTCTGGGTGGAGCATATGTCTTTGCAATCTATGTGAAAGTGGCCAGTTTCAATACTATATACTTTGTTTCACTTTCGCAGCCAAGGTAGATGTTTCACTGACTGCAATATGAGATATTTGTTGCTACTTATCACACTTGTATTTTGTGCACTTTTAGAAACTGAAAGGTAGAGAAATCTTGGGAAATGTGTGAATGGATGAGCTAAAGATGTGCAACCAGATAGCAGAGGAGTTGGTTTTCATTCAGCAAAATCTGGACTCCTCTCCAGTTACTTTCAAGGAGAAAACTGTTGGTCTCTTTTCTTTATTTGCAATTTTTTTTTTGGATAAGGAAAAAAAAGAAGTAAATCTACATATAGCAAGTTCACTGAAGTGTTGTATAAATGTGAGTGACGCTTTTAACTGTACATGCTAACATTGCTGTAGCTTGTAGGACACAAAACCTATATTTTTTGAAGGAAATATTGCATTACAAGTAGGCATCCAGAGTTTACACCCACTGAGGTTTTGCATCTCCTCAGGAGCATGCATTAAAGTCATTCAGCCTTGATCACTTTGCAAGCAAATACTTTGGCATACTTAAGCTGCTGTAAGTTTTCTGTTCTTGGCAAAAATTAGCTGCCATTGGTCTGGAGAACTCATATCATTTGCTTTTTTACAGATCCTGTTTCAATAAGTTGCAACTGTTCTATGAACACTGGTAAAGCTTCAGTAGAAAAGTACAACTCAGACACTTCAATGTCATTTCTAGTACTTTTTTTTTTTTTTTTTTTTTTTTTCACTAGAAGTGCAGAATCTATTAAGTTAAAATTCTTAACAGGAAAAAAAACCCACAGTTAAAAAACATATTCTTGAAAACACAGTTTCCCTGTATTTTCAAGTGAAGTGGGAAATGTGCAGGTCAGCCCCCCCTTATTGCCTGTAAAACAATGAGATGCAATGTAATGATAATTTTTTGCCACCAGAGAGCTCTTATTGCATTGTATTAACAATGCTATTCAAATATTTATTCATGGGCACCATAATTAATTCCCGTGAAATGAAAATACCTTCATATTTATATTCTCTCCTTTTCTTTATTCCCTGCTCTACTGGCAGTTCCCACAGGGTTATTTCCTGTCATCAAACTGCATTAAGGGGAAAAAAATGGCTGCATAACTGACTACAGAGCCAGAAATAACATTTCTAAAATCACAAAAATTGTTTACAGAAACTAGTTTAAATTGCTGATTGTTTTGACCCTATGTTTCTTCTTCAAAAAGTCCAAAACTCTGAAACTTGCAATATGTTTAAATTTTGTGTTTCATGGGAATAAGAGGTACCTAAACTTCAAAGAGCTTGTGAAGAAAAAGGTCTATGAACAGAAGTAGAAAAAGTATTTTTCCAGGATTTGGAGTTTGACCTGATTCCATTCAAGTCAATATTAGTGATTCAGGATTAATTTGTTTGTGGATAGACCCTGTTTCATCTAGTGGCTCATATGTGACTTTAATGTATCAAAGGGCTGAGGAACTAAGGTTTTATTATATAGACCTTTGAAAAATAGAATGTATTACCTATGTATTTTTTCCATTAGTTGTGACATTCCTATGCCTTCTGTCAGTTTCTGGAACAATGAAATAAGGTTTCCTGTCTGGTACAGACAATAAAGTCATTTTCTGGTGTTTGAAGTTCAATGGGCTTTATAGGCAGCCCTCTGATAGATCAACATTAATCTTTTTTTCTGCTGTTAAGATTCAAACTTGTACTTAGCCAGTATTTTACTACTAGCCTGCACAGTTTCTGTACTTGATTCTACTTCACCTTTCACTTGTGTGTATCATATACAGTGTGGGGGCCAGAAACTACAAAATGGGAAGAGCAGCACTTCACAGCTGTTTTTGCACAGGTGCAGGTTTTTAGCCAAGGTTAAGGAGTCCTAGATCAGGCTTCTTGAGATAGGCTTGTTAACTTCACAAGCAACAATTGTGAAGATCTTTCTATACGTGACTTAAAATATTATTAAATTTTAATATATTTTTTTAAACAATATATTAAAATACAGTTCTACTTTTCTTTGTAAACTTTTTCCTGTATTTGTCCAAATTTATTTATGCATCCACATGTAATCCTGGGCTGTTTAGTTACATTTTCAAACTATTCCAGGCTCCTAGTCATCAATCTGAATTTTGTGGACCAAATTTTGAAGGCTTCAAATTCAATAGCTTACTGCTAAAACCAAGTTAATCAGGTACAGATCCATACTACTGTGTTACTGTGGTCTGGGAGTTTCTGCCAATTATGTTGCAAAGGTATTATATCTATTTGCCCAGTTTGCCAGGTGGTCTGAGCAAAAATTGTAAATATCTAGCCTGAGTTTTGTTACAATAAATCTATGACAAACAAACTTTTCTGATAACTGTGTTATTTTTGGTAAAAGCAGCTAACAAGAAAAACATGTGAATAAACAAAATATGTTGTTCAGACTATCCTCCATGATGCTAAATACTTGTTTGCAAACCTTTAGCTATGGAAGGAAGGGGATTTTCAGAAGTGTCTTCCTCTCTCAGGGGAGTCCCCTCCGCAGAGCTGCTTTACCTCTGGAACCCCCTGTTCCCATCAGTGCTTCAAATGGTAACCTTAAATCTTCTAAGGTGATTCATGTCCTGGGTATAAGCAGCCATATGACAACTCTGAACCCCACTCTTCACGTCCCCTAACCAAGATCCTGAAACTACTGGTGGCATTTGCCTGGTCACAGTAAATGCCCAGACATAAGATAGTGTTCAAAACCTCTGTTTAGGCCAACAAGGAGACATAGAGAGATATAGGGAGGCTGGGTGACTAATTCAGGCCTCCACACCTACCTTTTGGGGAACAAGTTATGTGAGATGATCCTGCCTTGCCTCCCACTCTTGTGTACCCTCCTCTCCCACCTCCTTCCCACAGGTTTCATCCCTTCCCAGAGCATGTGTGCATGGGGAGGGGTGGTACAGAGGATAAACACACTACATGGAGTTGGAAGGAGCTTTCCCCAAGTCCCCAAACCCTGTCTCTGTATGAGTTGTGACACCCCTCAGAGCTGACAGTGTGCTTCCCAGACTGAAGAAAGTAGTACAGGAATATCAATTGTGATTTTTTTGAAGTCTGCATTAATTGCAGAATAAGCTAGCTAAATGATTAGGGAGGCTGGATTTGCTTTTATAGTCCTCAATAACCACCATGCATCGTGTGGACATATGCTGTAGTTATTTAACAAAAGGTAGTGCCTTCTTTTCTTCTCTTTTCCTTAATTCTATTGTCTAGCAGGATTTTGCACAGGGGACTTGCAGTAACCCACTCAAGGATTACTTGCCGCTTATGGCAATTTGTCTGTTGGATTTATCTGCTTTGAATTGGGATGAGCTACTTGGCTTCTTCATTTTCATCTCTTCTGCCAGGAAGAGTTTGGTAGGAGAAGTCACAGAGTTACATACCAGATGTACCAAAGCACTCAGAGGTGTTGTCATATTCACTGATGTTTGAACTTGGAGAGGTTGGCTACAAATCCTCCACGCAGCCACGGCATTCTTGGTACTTTGTAAACTGTATTTGTTATTAACGAATCTGAAAGACTTTTCTTCTCTGCCTCTTTTCCCATCATACTCATGAACACTATACACTACAGAGGACAGAACCTTCCTTTAGTGAAACATTTCAGTCACATCTGTTTGATTTTGCATTGCTCTGCTCCATAGAGCAGTAAGGGCCATCAGGCAATATCTGCTGAGCTGCCAGTGATTTCATTGTCTTGGCTAGGATTGCTATGCACAAGCTTGACTGCTTGGCTATCCAAAGAAATGAAATACTGATTGCGTAGTAGTCTAACACTGAGAGGGTCAAGGCTCTCATCTTTCCCCAGAGCCATGTCTGTTTATGTGGTGGGTATTCTTTGGAAAATCCTCCAACTCCCCCAAACCAGTGTCTGAAATCCTGATATTTCAACACATGGCTAAAGCAAGATTTCTTCAGCTAAACTTTTGATCTCACTTGTAGTTCAGTTCTTCTTCATTTGCCTTTGGAGGTGTGACCGGAGAAACATTGCATGCTGCTCATTGCATGCTGCAGTTGCTGAAATACTGGGCTGCTTCAGGGTATGTGGGGTCTGCGGCACAGGTGATGGCACAGCAGCTGTGCTGCAAGCAATTCCCAAACCCATTTAAAGCTGAAAGTAAGCTACAGTCATGCTTCAGGCTGCAGTCAAGATTAGCCTTTTAACCAGTATTTATATATCCTCAGTGCATCAAAAAGTAATCAGAGGGTGGGTTGCAAATGGCAAAATTAGCATCAGTTGTCTGAAAGCTAGGTACTTAATCACAACAAACCAAACAAATTCCTCTCCAGTTCAAAAGAGTAGCTGGATGAAATTAAAAAGAAACAGGACAGATGAGATGAATTCTGTGTAGAACCTGATAATCTAAATAAAAATAATAACTTTCCATTCAGAAAATAGAAATACTTTTTTTTAAATTCATAATAAATTTTCCATTTTTGCTAACTTTTCACAGTAAGTAAAGTCACAACACACATTCACAACTGATGGTGTATTTCTGGAAATAAAAAATGAATATTTGATTGATATAACAATTTAAGAAAATTATTTCTTTAGTAAGATGCTAATTGGGTGGGAATGTCTAATTGTACTTAATGCAATATACATGGAAATCTTTAATATTGCTTAATCTCAGAATTATTTCTGGAAGTGGAAGAAAAACTTAACTTAGGCAAAACAGTTTTGCTGACAGTCTTAATTCTTGGATCCATTTTCATCATTAGCTATCAAAGAAATAGTTGCGACAGGTTGTGTAGAAGCAGAGATTTCATTCTTTTTTCCCCAGACTAATAATTAATTGTGTGCTCCCAAAGTGACGGAGCAGCTTGATGTGTTTCCACTTTCTGAGGGTTCTTGGGCAAAAAATTCCTCTCGTGCAACTTAATTCATATCAGTGACATGTAGTTTATAAATTTACTTCAGTCCAACAGAAGAGCAGCTGCAAAGCTAGTTGAAAGAGAAGAAAATATTTTAAAAGGTATGTTATTTTTACTTCAGATAGTTTCCTACTCTGACACCAATGAAACAATCTGGGAAGACTTTTTTATCACTGCTATTTTCAAGTACAAATTGAAGTACAGAGGAAGGAAGGAGCCATTTTTCATCAGGGAGGCTTCAGCTTTTAATGAACTCACTTTTGCAAAACTGAGAGAAGAAGTCTCAAAAAAGTCTTGGAGAAAACTCAGTTGTCTTAAAACAATTCAGCATGTAGCCTGATGTTGCCCCTGTCCCACTCCAGTGGTAGCCACAGGCACGGTGCTACTGGGGAAGGGTACCGGCACTGATGAATAACGTCATCCCAGTTTGGGAGGCACTGCCCAGGGTCGCAGCGTTGTGTCAGCCCCATGTTGCTGCTCCTGCGAGGTGGCTGTTGGCACAGCTGCCAGCTTAGTGTCACGCTAGTTGAACAGATCAGGATCAGCATTGTGCCATCGGGGACAAAAACTCAACAGGTCCCCTGCTACAGGCAGGCAGTGGGGAGCCTGCTGGAGGAAAGCGCTGTCACAGGGAAAGCTGGTTTTGGGGTAACCTTGGCAATCCAGATTTTTTTCTTCCCTCTTACTCCTCGTTTCTGCCTGGCTGACAATTTGGCAAAATAAATCTGTCACCATTCCTAAATCCCCAACGAATTTAAATTTAACAATTAATGTCCTGGGTGGCTGATTAGGTGTAGACCTCTAAAATACACAGATAAGTCAATCTCTTATTTCGTGTAAAGGCACATAGCTGAAAAAAAACAATTCACAAATATATGCAAGGGAAGTAAATTTTCTAAGTGATGAACTAGTTATTGTGAAGAACAAAAAAAAAAGGAAAATTAGCAGTATTTTTGAGGGCTAAATTAACTCACACATGATTTAAAGCCCCCAGTAAAACAAAACCAGAAGGAACTTCAGATTGTCCTTTTTGTTCTCATCTATTTTGTCATCAAGAAAGAGTGAGCAAAGTTGTTTAATGCAGTTATGCTGAAATACTGTTATCTCATTTTCCCAGTAAATCTTGACAGAAAAGTACTTACAAACCTGCAAAATCCTAGATAGTGAATACGTCTGTGAGAGGTTTTCAAGCAAAGGAGCAGGTGAATATATTTGCACCACTAAACTGATTTGCTGTGGAATTAATCTTACCCTTTAGAAATCAGATTCTTTAATTCAAATATGTATTTCAAGATCATAAACTTCAATACAGAAACTACAGAGAAACCAAATTATTCTCAAAAATGGATTGGATAAAAAAAAAAATCCCTTCAAAATCAGTTATACTTAGGGTGTGGAGCAATAATGTGATTGCAATCAATGTGAATATAAGGGAGAAAAACTTAAATGCACTAAAAAGTTTCACAAAACACTATGTAGTTTTTAGACAGCTAAAGTAGGTGAAGAAAAATATTATCTTTCCAAGTCTTTTTATACTGGTGAGTAGGTCTGCACAGTGCAAACTTTTTTCTTCGTCAGAAATACTTATTAACTATCATGTCTGTCATACAGACTGCTTTAACTGGTTACTTTGGTTCCAAATGGTAAAACTTAGGCTTTGACTTCACCAAAATATTCATAGTCATCATATGTATAACTGTATATATTTTTTTAATTAATCCATTAGTTTCTAATGTAGTGCTGCATTCTTACCCCAGCTGGGGCAAGATTCAGCCTCACAAAACAGAATTTTAGTTGAGTAAAAAATCCCATGGTTTTAAAATCAGGCACCATAAGCTCTTTCAGAACAAGAGAAGCTACACAACTCAATTAGATTATCTTTTAATTTTTGATTTATTGAAAAATAACTTTTTATTTGGATATGAATCACTGTTACTGAGAGCAGAAATGAATGAACTGAAATCTCTTATTTAACAATAATGGCTTTTTGTTGCTGTTGTGTCATATAATCTAATCTGGGTTTTATGTAAAAAGAATTTTGCTGTAGTGATTTACCTTGCTATAAGGAGCAAAAACATGCAATTAGAGACATGTGAGTTGGACCAGTTGGAGAACCAGTTAGAGAGCCAGTACAATTTCACCACAGTATGAAACTGGTAACCAGATCAAAACACATCTGAAAAAAAGAGAAAACAAATAGCTGTGTACTATATACATACATACTATATGTGTGTGCTTGTCTGTGTATATATATATGTAAATTTTGATACTGATTTTTAAGTCCCAAATGACATTTGCAACTGGATTTTTTAGAGGTCTTTTACTGTACAGTCTTCAGAGTCATTGCACCCCCTGGATTAAAAAAAAAAAAAAAGTCAATATATCTATCTAATCAGTTATTTTGTACATATAAACAACATCTGGTTGCCATGTTACAAAAAACCATCTGATAATCTAAACAATGTTAAATAATCTTGACCCCTGGTTTTTTCATCAATATGCACAAAGTGCTAAAACAACCATTAATAGCATGAGATTTTTTGTGGCAATTCATGATGATTTCAAGAAGTAAAACATCTAAGACTAAATAATCTTTTCTTATTCCTAATTCCTTCTGTGTGAGAAATACTAAAAAAAAAATATATCACTTTTAACAGAGCTAGAGGATGCTGTTAGTAATACTCTTTCTCTGTTAAAAACTGTATAAACTGATGTCTTTACAGACAGCTTGTTAGTAGATAGATAAATTCAGGCTTCCAGCCCTTGTCTTTGTTTTTCAAATGAATATCAGAAACCACTATGTAAAATCAGCAGCATCCGAGTTAAACAGAAGTAGCAGATGGGTGAATTTCACACAGTCTATTCAAAATTAATATAGATGGGTGTGGGGGGAAAGATAAGGAAGCATGGGAAATTATAGTGTTTTGTTGGTATAAAATGACAGAGTTGAAAAATATTAGCTGTTTCACAGGAATAGAAAATGTAGAAAACGGCAAAAGATTAAGGCCTAAATGAAATGATCTGAATAGTGGCTTTTACTTACTTTGGCAGATGGGAGGGAGAAACTTTCTGCGCTGCTACTATTTTTTACTTTTCTCTGTATTAGGAATAAAAGCATGGAAAGCTAAGACTCAAGCTCTCCTTCCATTACCATGTAAGAAAGACATAATAGACAAGTACTGTGTTTTAAGTATTTTTTAACAACTGCTGATAGAATGAGAATTGACCTTATTTGGTTACCATCTATCTTGCAAAGTCTTTTACTATGTGAAAGACTTGATAATTTACTTTTGTTAATAATATCAGCTGTCACTCAAATAGTTTGAACAGCATAATACACACACCAGGAGACAGGATTTTGCTTTATTAATATTTTTAAATACTCAATGCCTAAGAAACTGAGAATGCCTAAGAAACAGCTAGCTCAATCACCATGTGTATGCAGATAATAGGCAATATAGAATAATCTGTACATTTTCTCATGCATTGTTTTCTTTGCCAAAGGCAACCAGAGCAGGAGAATTGTCACTTCAACAAAATTGGCCCAAAGGTCTAAGTTTTCCAAAAATATTTTGTGACTCTGAAGACCGAGGTTCTTTCTTATTCAGATGACAGTTTCAACAATTTAGGAGACGTGTTTGTATAATAAAAAAAAAAAAAAACTTGTGGTAGGTAATACAACTTTATAGTACACTGTATTTAGGTGAAGATGACAAAGTACAATAGCACAGAGAGGAGCAGAAACTGTGTTTTCTGGATATCATTACTGAGTATTTAGAAGTACAAAATGGATCATTTAGAGAATTCACAGTTAAGTGTTTATAGTGTGATAACCACATTGTAATGTTAGAGCATTGTCGTAGTGCCCACTGATGGCTTACTGCTGAACCGGGGAGCCATTCATACAACAACACTGCTATTCCATGTGAAGCTATGCTTTGAATACTGACCAAAAATTAGCTCTAGATTAAACTGCTGGCTTTGAACTTGCGGAGAATGAAAAACTTATTTGCCTTTGATATTGGCCCATAAGGTGTAAAGAGAATGAGACAAGAAGGGGAGAGAAAACCTGAACATTCAAGTTTCAAGATAATGCCAAGACACTATACTAACTACCATACTGCTATACTTCCCATGCCTGGAGTGAAAGAATAAGTTCAGAGTTTGGCTGACTCCTAGTATTAAAAAATAAGGGCACTTTCAAAGAGTAATAATTCTCCAAAATTAGTGTACAGACTATTAAACAAGACTTCATGCAGCTGTTCTTCATGTCACCTTCAGCTTAATTGGGATTTGGGATAAATTACCGAGTTGTCTTTTGTGCTGTGACTAGAAAAGTACTAATAGTTAAATAAGAGCTGTATAAATTAATTGATCTCAGAGTTTTATAACTTTTTTCATATAAATAAAAATCTTGCTAGTCTTCTGTGTATGATGATACATGTATCTATATTAAATTGCATATTTTACTTAGAACCATGAAACTTTTTTTAGGTCTTTTCTCTTTTCAGTTGCCACCACAGCTAATGTGAATTATGATCAATGAATTCCCTGAGTAAGGATGGACCACCCTTGCTTTCAAGCTTATGGATTTTTTTTTTTTTTTTGAAAGATTGAGCTGTCTTTAAATAAGAACTCTGATACTATTTCTACAACATTAGTTTTTCACCTATCCATCAGCTGCTGTTTTCAGAATTTCGCTTTACTGTGTGTTTGGTACCTGTAACTCTTTAAAAAAGCACATGTGAATAAGAATCATATTTTATGGGACTTGTGTGAGAATATTCTTAAAAAATATAAAATCACTATACTGCAACATCCTACTATGGAAGCCCCCCCCTCTCCTCCAAATACTGGTATTGAGGTGTTCTGCATTTCTGTTAAGTGTAGCTAATCAGTAACTTTCGTTAGAATTTAAATGCTACAACAAAACACAGAAATAGGAAGCATGATCCATGCTTTTGATGTGTCTAGAAATAAAAGCAGAAAGTGAAAGCAGAAACCCAGGAAAATGGAAATGCTGTCAGAGTTAGTAACTGGAGCTCTCTGCAGAGATGAAAAACATGTGAAAGTCCTATGTGAAAACCAATACTTTCTTGACTAAAACCAGGCTTCACAGCTTATTACAGTGTCTGTGGTTATTATGCAGATTCCTTAACCAAATGTATACCCTACAATATTTTCCGTGTTCAAAATCTAAAGTCAGACATAGGATACACAAGGAGCATATGACTTGGGAATTCTGTGCAGGAAGGATGTGGCAGAATCAGTCCAACAATACATTTAATCATTTGCAATGGTGTGAGGAGTCTGCATATGGGTTATTCATTCTGTTTCGTATTGGTGAATTGCTGCATGTATCTGTCAGACAGAAAATTCTGTTCTGAATTTAAGGTTTGGTTGCCTTCACTTCTGTATTGTGTATCTATATTTTGCTGCAAAGTCAATAGGAAGTGACACGAAAAAATATTGCACCTGTCATGGGGAATCATAATGGAACATCATTAAATACACTTTTTCATTCAGTAAGAGATCTTATGAATAAATGGACAGCTATCATGCAGAGCAAACTGGATTCTTATATTTAAATGGCACGATTGTTATTGATGAGGAATTATATAAATCTGACAGGAGTCTCCTTTTAAAAGAATGTGCGTCTTACATGCACAGGTTGTCTTCCTCCTCATATTAGATAGAACTGGGGTGTGTGTGTGTGTGCGCGCGCATGTGCGTGCCTGCGTGTATGCGTGTGTGTGTGAGAGAGAACTGGGGTGTGTGTGTGTGTGTGTGTGTGTGTGTAGAAAAAAGAAGTCTAAACCTGAGTAAAAGAGTAGGAAAAGCAGAAAGATTTTGAGAAGTCATGCACTTATGGAGACATATATTCAATGCTATAGAGGGCTATGTTCTAGGACCATGAAATGTTAAAGATTTTTGAGGGCAAATAGACATTTATTAGTCCTGTTTCCTCATAGTAACTAAGTGAGGCAGGAATGGGTCGCAGCGCCCTTGTGACGCTTTCCTGTCTATTTGCTTCAGTTGCCACATGTCGCCGAAGAGGTGAGCTGTAAATCCAGGATACTTCTCAAGGTTGAAGCTGTGGACAAGGGAATGCACTTATGCTACTCGTTGCAGGGTGCCAAGTATCAGCACTGCTTCAGAGAGCTTGCTAATTTGTTTTGTAAAGAAGAAATGGACAGAGGACCTGTGTTCAGGACATGTACCAGAAGGGAATAAAATAAATAAAAGTCTTCCAATTTGCCAGCATGAAAGGATATTTCAGAATATATTATATTTGCTGAGGGACAAGAGACTTAACCTCAGTGGATTTCTGGATGGCCAGCCTGGACAGCTTTGCCACAATTACACAGTCATTCTGTTGATTCACCTGCATCCTTTAATTTTGGTGAGAAAAACTGCATTTGTTTTCCTATTGAACTGCATAGGTTTTTTTAACTTTTCAGCTTAGGAATTCTGTATAATACATGAAGGTATTGCTTACTGCCTCATTGTTAGTGGTGTGGGTGAGTGGAACAGCCAAATGAGCCTAGAATAAGTTAGCAACTTGCTCTTTAAATAAAAAAACTGACTGTTCATGTTTAAAATAATGTACTTTAAAATGATCTTTACAGAATGCCCCTTGTAAACCAGTTCAGATGCAATTTTCAGTTTAGATTACAAGATAACAGGGGTCATTTAACAGTGCAGATAATTCAGGTCATTGTCAGCACCATGAGGAAGGCACCTTCATACGTACAAATGTTTCCTGTATCTTTCCATGTTTGAAGCCGGGTTTGTACTGGGTGTTTCTGTGCACGGTTTGTAAAGAAATGCTAGAGAAGCAGTGAAGATATCAAAGTTCAAGAAACCTTGAAACTTATTTATTTAAAGATTTGGAAAGATATTTCAAGTAGCATAAGAAACAAAGAAATAATAAGTTCCCAGACAGGATATAATATAGTATAAAAAGAAGAAAAAAACCACCCACTAGTAAAGGGTTAAAAGCTTGTTAAACCATAGTAGCATAACTGTAATTTTTGTGTCATGGCATCAGATTCCATTACTGAATTTACTTTTGTTGACAAGTTAGTCTTGCAGACAAGAATTGCATCCATTTTTCACTAGGTTTTAGGTGAGGTCTTCCACTATTGCAATGTCCTTCCAGACTAAAGGTGACTGGTGGAATGAACTGATGATAAACGAGAAAAAAGTAATATTGTCTGGCTGCTGGGAGAAATTTTACTGGCTTTAGGTAGGATTCCAGTGCAAAAACAGCAACAGGTGTCTAATTTCCACTGGTTATAATCAGGGCTAATAAGTGGGAGAAACTGCTCGTAGAAATCTTATTGATTTGCATTAGATGACTTCCTTCATGGAAAGAAAAATAATGTTTCTTAACAGTTACTAACAAAAATATTTTTTTGAATCAGACCCATAGTCCCTGATCCCACAGACCCTTGCACTGATGCAGAGGAGTAACTAGGCCCTGAAATAATTTTCAGTACCTTTGTCCTTCTAAAATGTTTGTTCAGTTGGAAATGTAAGGATTGATTTAGCAGGCACACCACTGTTCTTTTTCTAGCCAGAAATAACGACTTAATTTTTGAGGTTTGAGGATAAGGTTGCCAGGGATTTGAGTTTTGAGGATCTGGTTTCCAGAAGTGTATCAAGGGGAATCCTAGACTTCTCATCTCTTCAAGGCAGCATAGAGCAACATACCATAGCAGAGGCAGTAGGCTCAGCGTTGTAAGTGAAAATCTATGGAACGCAAATATTTTCCTGTGTTATTAATAAGAAGTGCAAGTCATTCAGATGCTACAAGAGTGAGCACAGGGCACTAGCTCATTAAATAATTATTAATTTAATTTAATTAATTTAATTAAATTAATTGATTAAATTAAATTAATTAAAACCTCATTGTAAATCCTCATGCAAGATCAAATAATACAAACATTGCTAGAAGACTCTGTGAAGAATGAGATCAAACTGAAAGACACAGTTAGGAAAAGTAACTTCACAGCCTTTTTATAAAGTTCAAGGAGTCAATGCCTGCATTGCTATACTGACTAAAAACCATAGATAAGATAGACTCAGTGTGCTTAGATCTGCACAAACCCAAAAACTTCTAAGGTCCCAGAACAAACAATTTACAAATTGCATTTCTGTTTCTTTAGCAGCCTCCCTAATAATAGCCTCTGGAAGGAATTTGTTGTGTCCATTTTCTTGAGAAATCATACTGCTTTTTTGTCAAGTGTAGTCATTCCTCTTCTGTTTATTTCTTTCCCAGATATCCTAGTTTCCTCCATGTAGACAGAGTTCAAATAATTTTACACAAGATCTCACCATGGCTCCAATAATGAAACAGTCAGCAATGTTGGTTTTATGGAGAAGGCTTGTGCCATTTTGTAAACACAGGCTGGAGATCCAAAAGGCTCAGCATTTTTCTTCCCAAACTCACATCTTTCTGTCATAAATAGAGCAGTGAAGAAAATTTTTACAAAAGTTTTCAGATTTTAAAGAACTGCTTGCAGTGAAATATTTAGTGTAATGTTCACATATATATAGATCACAAACCCTGTGAAAAAATAAAAGAAAATTTGAATTCCTTTTTAATATTTCAAACCTTCATTTTGATAGCATCCAATATGTAACTTTGCATAATATAAAATGTTTCTTTACCAATACTATTTTTTAATAAAATCTTAAAATAATTTATTTTGCATTACAGTTCAGGAACTATACTGTATATAATATGTGTTAAATGCAATATAATGTGCAAGTTGAACAGAAATAAAGTAAGATTGTGATGTTGATACAAGCACAGTTGCCAAACATATAACATTACCAAAATAAAACATTTATACCGTATTGAAACAAATACTGACACATATGCTAAAGCAAACAAATATTGAAACAAATGAATCCACAATATTGAAGCATTTTGTAAATTCCAAATTGACATCATTTCCAGGGAGGAATTACAATTTTCATTATTTTCATGTTCACTCAAAACTAAAAAAAAAAACAGCACAAAAACATCTGGCTTAGCTAGCTAGTGTGTCCACGAGTGCAAGGCCTTAACACAGCATGTCTTGACACCCTTTCCTTTAAAATACTAATTTTATTGAAAGCAATCATTCGAGCAGTGTAAAGCTCGCACTGAATCTGAACCTGCTATGGAAACTATAGAACAGAATTAAAATAATTTTTAGGAAACCATTTTGAATGAAGGTCATTTGGGAGCTATTAATGTTCAGGAGAGGGATGTTGGACTTCAAGTACATGATGCCAATCCCTGAATTCCTCAGACCCAAGGCAGGTTTGTCACATTTTTGACACCCTAGGTAGGAAAAAGTCATCTTACTACCAGTGATGCGCATTCATGGCTGCATCAAACCAACTACAAAAGCTGGCAAGGGGCACCAACAGACATCCTGGTTCAGACCGTGATGACAGGCTCCTTACTGCTGTCCTCCCTCTGAACAGGGGTGCCTCGGTGCCAGCACATCATTTTCTGCCATCTTTGCTACAACATGAGAAACTCTGGTAAAAGCATGGGGTGAGCACTGAAAAATATTGAGTTAGTGGTATTGACCAGATAATGTCTGTCCAAGCTGATTTTTATACACCTTGATTTTTACTGACGGGGCTGTCCACCGCATCTTGGGTCAGGAGGCAGTGCCTGTATCAGATCTCACTCAGTCGCCTGTTGGAGACACTTTCAGTTGCAGTCATACCCTGAGATGCTAAACTGCAAAAACCTGCACAGTGTTTTTAAAAAGCACCTGCCAGCTGCAGTAACACTACAGGTCTGGATTCTTAATGGGTATAATGAAATGTAGCTTCACTCAAAGGATGGCTTCTGTGAAATACCTGCGTGTCCACTACTTGACGATCGACTCCTTAAATACATAAATAATGAACATGTGGTATGTCCCAAATGAAATCTGATGTCTACTAATAGAAGCTGAGATGAAAACAGATGTTTTCTCACTTTTGTTAAGAGGCAGAAGTTCCAAGTGTGTCTTAATTAAATCAGAACTTCTTGATATTTATTTTGAATATTTAGAGATAACATTCAACTTCTCCAATAATTTTCCTAGGAGTGCAGCAAATGTTTAATAGCAGGAAAAGAACCAAGGCCAAGTATTGCTTCCAGTCATCAAAGCTGAGCTGAGGATGCTGAAATAACAATAAAAATAGGAACACTGATCTGAAGGCTGGGTTTTGCCCCTTGATTTCTTTCATTCATGACGTTGTACCAGCCTATATTCTAATGAAATGTTAACACAGAAATCACATATGTGCAGAACCTTCTGTGGTTTCCTTGAGGCCAGCTTTCGCTGTCAAATCGTTTGTGTGGGAGGCAATCATTTAATGAGGTGGTCTGATTTAACGTGGATTGTTCCTAACTGGCTGGATGCCACAAAGCCCTAACAGAGTGCTTGTCAAGAGATGGCTAACAGAGACAGGCTAGACAGAGCTGAACAGCCCAGGAGCTCTGTGTGCTCAGATCAGATCAGGCTTAGTGAACCGATGGAAAATGAGCCCAGCCAAGACTGCCAGTCATGCTAAACTCCAGGGTCATATGTTCTCTAGTCTGTCTACTTTAGAAAAAAATGCACAAAATTGTTAGAGCTTTTCTGAGTTCTCTGGGTTTCTTTGCCTGCTTGAGAAGGAGTTGCTTTCCTAGGCAGGGAATAAGAAGTGTGCATTTTCATTGCTGTGGAAGACTACTTCTTAACAGTGCCAAGCAATTTCAATTTACAGTCTCCTGAGCAGGAGTGCAGTCCATGTAATCAGGACATTATCATGTTTGCTAGGCATTCTCTGTGAGTATGGTTTCTCATAGGTTAAATTGCACTTTTAAGCTCTGAGAGCTTCTTCAGCATATTAAGCCACTGTACTACATGCAGAGCTTCTTTTATTGTTGCTGTTTCTAACAGCCACGGTATGTATTGACTAGAACAGCAATTAGCCAATTCTTCTCCCACTACTGCATATCCTCTACTCAAATATAACCATTTGCTGGAAGAAAATATAATTCCTGTCAAAAAAAAAAAAAAAAAAAAAAAAAAAAAAAAAAAAAAGCCCAAGCCAGCAACAGTTTCTGAATTTGAGGCATTTGTTTAATTTGTATTCAGGATTGTGCTGTTGGTTTCCTGCTGCTAAATGAAGTCAACGGCTAGGTCCTTCACCGTGCCTCAGTACAGGAGGCAATCCTGAGCACATGGTCCTGAGCACTGAAACTGATCTACCTCCTTTCATACTCCTGATCTTCCTATGGTGCAGTACTGTGATGTTTACTCATAACTATGTTCTTCTGCTTATTTCTGATAGCTTCAAATTTTACAAGAAAATAAAAGATCTCTGTTTATGAAAGTATGGATCTTTAAACAGTGTTTAATTTTGTTTCAGGCTGAGGAAGCACCTGAAAACACAACCGTAACAAAGTCCATGAAGGCTGAATAGTTTGGTGTACTTTAGACAGAATATATTCACATGGGTTTCAGTTTAAGGAGATTGTGCAGTTGTTTGATAGGTTGTGTTAGCTTGATGTCCATTAAAGACAACATGAACTAAGCCATTAAAAAGCTTGCACATTGTACTGAGATGTACTCTTTAGGTAGTGTATGTGTTAACATCTGTAATTTTGGGGAACTGTTTAAAATGGTAAAAATATGATGTTTGGAAAATGAAGCCCATACTTCATTGTTTTCTATATCCCAATCCACACTGCTCTGTAACTCCCCATCATAATTAGCATGTAGCATCATAATTTAATGTATTACATCTCTGCATTTGTTCAGTCCCTCTGCAGTGAAACTTCTCAAGTCTGGAAAACTTGAGAATAGCAATGTTTTCATGAACAGCAAAGGCAACAAACCCTTTATATGTAAAGGTGGAAAGTTTTCTTTTAGCCTCATTCGTCCTTCAGCAGAAAGTGGGGCAAGGAAGAGAATAATGGAACAGCCTTTCTTGGACTTGTTGTGGGTATATAGCCATATAGCTTTTTATTGTCAGTGATTTACTCAGAAATCACTCCAATACTTTTCAGTGTAGCACAGCATTAGCTAGATCAGCCATTCTCTGTCCTCCCTTCTAACTGCATTAACCTGTTGTCCTTGAATTTCTCCTTCAAGTTGTAAACAAAAGGCTCGGCAGCTTGGGTGGAAGTGGGAAATGTGGTTATTGATTTAGTCATGAATAAATGAATGTGTGCTTGAATGTATGAACTGATAAATGGATGGATGTTATTAATATTGTATATTGCAGACAACTGTCTTCATTTTAAGGAAATATGCACAAGACTGCCAAGAGTCAGATACGCACATACATTACTTTTGAGTGTTTATAACCTTTTGAGACTATGTATTTATGTGCTGGAGTATGCTACAGCACATTTTAGAGCCAGCTACCTCTCAGAGCACACCGCAGTCTTTTCTGGAGGAATACACAGGAGTGGAAACCAGATGCACTTGGGAAGAGACACACTGGTGAGGATGTTTCACCCTGAGAAAATCAGAATGCACGTGTAGAGCATATCCTGGGAAAGGTGTGGGCTGCGTGCGGTAGATACGGACTCAGAGGCCCCTTCTATACCAAGATCATAAACACATTTTTTGAAGTGGTCTATTTCAGTTTTTAGGTGAAATCCATGATTTATAGTTATGCCTTTACATAACAAACATATTATCTATGCCTGGTTGCATTTACTTGTCCTAACACATCTCCATTTCATTGAAATACGTGCTTTCTAGAGGCTTCTCTACACAGTGCTTCTAGTTATCCTGCTAGTTATACAGTTAATACATTCCAGATTGTAAAAAACTACACTGTTATATTATTAATGCAACACAAAGAAAACCCTGCTTATATCAGGACAGCTTATTTTGATGCTAAATGGAAAGACATTTTGTCTTGTAAGAGACAATGTAATACTAGTTTGTTAAAAGCAAAATTGAAGGTTTATTTGTAAGGTTTATTTGTAAGGTTTGGTAAAAGCAGCCTCCTGATAGTAAAATTAAACTGGTACAAAAGTTACGTTTAGACCAGCCTCAAGGGGAAAAAAATGAATTGCATCTTTGTACAGGCATGATTTTCTGATATTAACCATTACCCAAACCAAATGCCCAGTAGCTGAGAGTCAGGGATTATGTGTAAAGGGAGAAATGTCATTACATGGCCTACTACAAGTTTCTTTTCCAAAGAACCTAACAGCTATAATGGAATTAACAGCTATTTTAACAGCTGGACATTTTCCTTTGCTTTAGATGGTAAATTTTGAAGCCTAAAGAAAGGGAGACAGGAGGATATTTCCTCAGCATGGTTGAGTGAAACAGTGCTGTTAAACAACAGCAAGCAATTTGTGTTAGCTGTGGCAAAGAAGCCTGTTGCTGAGCCATGGCCATTGTTAATGTTACTGTGGCAGGGAGATGAGGGAAACCATACAGATTAAAGCTGATTATTACTTTTCACGAGAAATGCACAAAGGCTTCCAATAGGTACACTTCAGTGTTAAACAATGGTTTGCAAGGCAAACATATTGTAATCTGATCTGTGCTTCTTCCATCCTGATGCTTCACCAGTTACAGAGGAAAAATGCAGTTGCCATCACAGCTGGGGAAGACAAGCAGAGTGGATTTGGTAACTGAGGAGCCAGGGATCACAGTTGTATTGTTGCCTTGTCCATTGTTTGTCAGGAAAGTAAATTAAACATCACTTTCCTGATTAAATTTCCAACAAATGAAGGACAGAATTAAAGGAATATAATGAAATCTGAAGCTGTTGTAATCCCTTTGGAAATTACAGTATTACAAATTGTAATAATCCAAAACCTTGATTGCAACCCCTCTCCCATTCTGTTCAATCAAATCAGCAAAGTACAGATAGTAGGCTGGTTTTCTTTGCCTCTTGATTCTTTAGACTTTCTGGGAGATATTTGCTCTGAAGTGTGTAAGAGATCACCGTAAATCTTTTTTCAAGTTTCTTTCTGTTCAGAAGTGACGACAGCTCATCTTAATATATATATTGTAATGGAGGAAAAGAATGTAACTTTTAAATAATTGTATATGAAAATCTATTTCAAAGGAGTCTTTTTAAAGACTAGTATTTTAAGAGCAGTCATTTATTAAGCCAACCATAGAAAACTGTTGTTGTCTTTGAGCTGAATTTATGAGTCCTTATTTTTCCCTTACCTGGGATAACAGACATCGCTGAAGGACAAAAAGGATGATAGTATCTATATACGATATTTCTAAACAGATAACTGATAAGACAAACAGATAAATTAGAGTGCCTCAGACTCTTCTCTCTTTCCCTTTTGAGGTTTAGTCTATTGATTTGTTACATTTGTTTTCCTTTTCTCCTTCAAGGGATTGCATATGTATTGGTAATCTCTTACTAATTTTGTAGCAGAAGGTAGCAGTAACTGAAGGCATCCATCAGCTCAGTACACTGACTATATTTTGCGGGTCAGATCAACCTCCTCTGATACTCTTAAGGCTTGTAATTATTAATCTTTCTGTGTGTCATTCCCCTTTTTCTTCGTCAGAGATGTATCTTTCTTCTCTAAAGGGTGCCCAATGCAAATTTTGTTCTTAGGAGATTTTAGATTATTTGTTATTAAAGATGTTAGATTAAGATTTTAGTTTTGTAGTTATTAAAGATTCGATCATTTGCCACCTAGTACTGACTGATACACTGTCAGTTCCAAAGCATCCCTTATTTATGTTGTATTAGAAAACTTTGATAGTTTGACACATCCACTTATAAGCAAAATGAATTTTTTGCTATCTGATGCCATATAAGCACTACATTTCAATGCAAAATCTATTTCACTGGCAATCTGTGACATCCCCAACAGTGCTGAATTAAGGTGGTTTTGGTCCTCTCACTGGATTTCTGCCTTACAACATGCATGGCCTTCTTTCAACCTTCACTCAATGTCTTAGATTATAATGCAAGATTTAAGGATAATTATAAAATGCCTGCTTTGTAATTTACCTTAAACTACTAATACGCACTCTCAGTAGCAACTCCATTTTAATTTAGGTTTTGTCAGGGAATCATTATGCCTGCAGATAATTATCTATCATGTTTGCCAGGCTGTGTAACAGATACAGTCTTCACAGCATCTCAGCTTTGTTGTTCAGTGTCAGGTGAATTACATTTCTCTCCAAGGCAGTTACCGTTAAAGACCTTGAAATGAAGCTTTCATCATTTGCTGATTGCTTTCACTGTAACAAGATAAAACTTGAAGCATTTTATTTATTCTTTGTTGTCCACATACTAAAATTAAATAAAGTGATCTCTTTGCCATTCTGGTATAATGAACATTCATGTTTTAAAGGCATTTAAGGCAAAGATGCTTTAAAATATCTTCTAGGATCACCAGGTTAATCAGAGGAGTGATAGGGAAAATACAGACCAAATCTGGTGTGCCTTGGTGTAATATTCAAAAACATAAAATTAATTAGAATTTAGCCTCTCTTGATATTTTGGAAGGTGGCATCTGTCAAATGCTCTTGTTTATGCATTCCTATCTGTCCTCCCTTTTGAGGCCATGCATGCCTCTGCTGTCAGAAGGCTGCAGATTTTATAAACTTGACCCATAGCAAAGGAAGCCCTTGCCTGTGATGCAGCGGCGGGTGCAGCAAGGTGGCCATCCCTCCCCAGAGCCTGGGGAACTCTCGGGTGTTTGCACAGACATGAAGATGCCTTCCACTGTAAAGTTGACCATACCCTTTATATTTGCCAAACCATATAAAGCGCATTTTGTCATTGCATCACTTAGGGATGCGTGGAAGTTTTATTCACTAGCAAATGGTAAGTAAATAAGTTACATTAACATTCTTCTCCTGAGCCTGTGCATTTGCCTTCCTGTGGGCTAAAGATCATTTTTCGCAGCTTACCAAGAATATTAAGAGGTCTTTGCACTGCAAATCCTTTTGCCTGCTTCACTAATATTACTTCAGATATGGACTTAGTTGCTACAGCTGTCTCCTGGGCAACATCAGTTAAAATCCTGCTTCTTCTAAGAGGGCCCCTGGGAATTGGTTTCCTGTCAAAGCCTGTTGATTTCTGAGCTCAGCCCTTTTCTTGTCAGCTAATGGGTACAAATTGAGGAAATGGGCAGCATGTTAGAGCAGTGTGAATAAAGGAAGTTTTGCTAAATGAGGTGGGTGGTGGAACCATCTGGACATTTGAAAACTTGCCTATTTCTCGGCTAGATAATTACCTAATTTCACTATTATTAGGCATGCAAAGTCCAAATGGCAACATCTTTTGCCTGTGACTTAAAATACAACATCAAAATGCCTGAGTTTTTTAGATGTTAAACTGGTTATTATTTTTCTCTGTTGCATTATTTTGTAGTTGTACTTTTTATTGATTCTTCTTGTGCTTTTATTTACTAATAGTTGTATGCAGGTTAGAACCCTTTCCTTCAATGATGTTTAAAGAAGCCTTTTACATCCACTTACAAATTAAGAATAGTTTTGAAGGCTTTCTGGAGAATATGCCTTAGTGCTTGTTCACTATTTTAAATGTTGAGTAGTATGAAAAAAATCGTGAAACACTTTTATAATGGGATCCAGTCTGTAAACCCCACGCAAAATCAGGGGTAACTGCAGGATATACTGGACAAGAGCGGTGAAACAGAACAGCTTTTAGCTCTGTTGGTACAGCACACAAAATATATTCCTGGAATCAGCCTAAAAGACTACTCTTTGTTGCTGCTTCTATGTGAATTCATAGGGAGACAAATTTTCCAGCTGAATAATAAGTTGTAGGGCTTTTACTGGTTTGACAGCAGTTGTTTTTCATCTGAGAAACTTGATAACATTGAGAGAGAAGGCCAAATATAAAACATAGTGTAGATGCACTTTGCATCTTTAAAATCCTCGCATCATTTATGGGAAACATGATATTTAGAACCTTCCCATTGTTTATGTATTCACTGAACTTTACTAGAAACTTTGCAGTGAAAAACAGATTTTCCTTCAAAATGCATTTATGTAAACTTTTAGATTTATAGATTATTTTAGATTTATTAATGGAAAGCATCAAATGGAACATTTTAGACATCTTGTCCAGGAAGAGGAAAGAAGGACAGCAAAAGAAGGAAAACACCATAGGACAGCAAGAACAAAAAGTCAGAATCTGAGGTTGCCAACACTGAAAATGGAAAAAAGAAAATTTTCTTTTCCTTTTTTTTCTAATTTATTTTATTTTCACCTTCAAGTAAAGAGTTCCTTCTCATTGCATCATTCATTGATGGTGTAATTCTTGGTAAAATAAATTGAAAATTAGCAATAAACACTCCAAATTTGATTATTAATCACCATTATTAACTAGATGCATGGATATTAAAAACAAGTATGTTCACTTTGGATTAAATTTGCAATCTGAGTATTAAAAGATGGTACGACTTCTATTCCATCAATTTATGGCACCTGATCAATCAGACACCTAAGAGATTCTTTTTTTTCAACAGAATGCCTTTTCTTCTGTTGAATACAGAAGTGTGCATGCAGACCCCCATGAACAATATGGTGGGGTGTTCTCTGAAGATGCAATTTATTCGTGTACAAGAAAGAAGGGAAGAACGTTTTAGAATCATGTCTTCAGTAACAAATTTCTACCATGCTGTGCAAATTTATTGCTGCTTTAAATACTTTCCTCTTCCAGGTTGTTTGCTATCTGATTGTTTACTTCTAAAATTGACATTCATTACTTAATGAAAAACAGAAAAAAAATGAATGAAGATATTAGAAGATACCGTCAGCTGGGATTCTGTGGAGTCTTTGCCTTGTTCTGGTGCCCCCATGTATATGTTGATGTAGTGCAAAGGGATAGCAGCTACTAGAAGCTTATTGCTATCTATGAAGGCAGCACAATAGAAAAGTGGTTTACGCTGAATTTGAAATATGAGGAATCACAATGGCTTTAGAGGGAAGGAAGACATAGTTAATTTTTATCTAACTAATGGAAGCAAGCCACGTTTCTTTTTCTTTTTAAGAACAAATAAATATTAATTTCTGTTTCCTTTTCCCTCCCTCCCTTATGGGTCCAGAGAAGTCAGCATTTTCAGTGGTGCATTACTCAGAATTTTGCCAGTCCTGGTTCCTCAGAGACTTATATCTCTCATATCTCGTATCTCGGGGCAGTTCACCTAAAGAGCTATGTAAGCCCAATTTGTGGATAATTAGTTTAATTAAGGCCTCACACTTTTGATAATAAACAACTGATGGCATGAAGTGACAGAGTCTAACTCTTTGAGGATCTAAAGGTGAAATTATCCAAATAATTTTGTTAATTGTTGTTATTGTTATTATTAATGGTGTTGTGGTTTAACCGCAGCTAAGCCCCACACAGCCATTCCGTCCCTCCCCATCCTCTCCTAGGATGAGGGAGAGAACTGGAGGAGTATAAGTGAGAAAACTCATGGGTTGAGATAAAGACCATTTAATAAGTAAAAAAAAAGTCGCACATGCCAGCAAAGCAAAATAAGGAATTAATTCACTGTTTCCCATCAGCAGGAAGATGTTAAGTCATCTCCAGGAAAGCAGGGCTGCATCACATGTAAAGGTTACTTGGGAAGACAAAAAGTCATCACTATGAATGTGCCCCACCTTTCTTCTTCTTCCCCCAGTTTTATATTGCTGAGCATGATGCTATATGGTATGGGATATCCCTTTGGTCATTGGGACCGGCTGTCTTGGCCGTGCCCCTTTCCGACCCCTTGCGCACCCCCAGCCTGCTCGCTGGTGGGATGGGGTGAGAAGCAGAAAAGGCTGTGTAAGCGCTGCTCAGAAGTAACGAAAACATCCCTGTATTATCAACACTGTTTTCATCACAAATCCAAAACATAGCCCCATAGTAGCTACTGTGAGGAAAACTAACTCTATCCCAGCCAAACACAGTACAAATGTGAAACATGAGACAGCAAAAGAGCTACTTCCAAGGGAGACATAACAAAAAAGCCATGCACATTTTCAGGAATTAAAAGCACATAGGAATTACACAAATTAAAAACACAAGAGCAAATAGCACACTGTTACTTGTACACATTCTTTCTAATGAATAACAGAAGAAAACAAGAGGAACTTGTGTTACTTCATCAGAAGAACTCCCAGAGGCAATAAATCATACAGGATTTGGCAGGAATTTTAGACTTTCTATATCCTCTCTGCAGTTCAGCTAAATCAACAAAGTTATTTATGAATGAGTTTGTCCCAGGAAGAGGACAATGCAGGGTTTTTTTGGTTATTTGTGCTGTTACGGTCTTTGATTTCACCAAGCTGAACTTCTGCACCCACCAGCTGTCCAGAGCAGCTTAAGCACTTGCCAAGAAGGTGGAGATCCCAGCTTAGTGCCTCTTCCCTACCCCCATCTATGTTCAATGACCAAAGCTCTCTTATCTCCTTCCTGTTTCGTGTTTTGCCCTCAGTGTATGGATGTGATTTCACTGCAAAGTGCACTTCCCTCACATGCTCCATAAAGAACTGCAGCAACAAATTCAGATCAGTTAGTCTTTTAGAGGGCTATCTAAACTGGCACAGGATCAGCCAAGTTTGCACTAGTGATTGCATGTCTTTTGTCAGGAGAATGTCAGAAAGCCTTTGTTCATAATCAGACAAAAATGCCAGCACACAGATGTAAAATTTTTCTAGGTTTCTCAGGCCAATTAACGAACCTTAATTCAGTGTATTCTAAAACCAGGAAATACACAGCTGCGGTAAAAATGATTGTTAAGTACACAAACCCAGTACAGAGGATAAACCAGAACCTAGTACCCATCTAACAGATACATGCATTGTCATAACTGTGTCACATACAAAACACGAACTACCAAGGCATTACAGGCATTCAAAGTATGCTACCAAGTCAATATTAATCTGAATGTTTGTATAGATAATGCTAGTAATTTGGGAAAACATTTTTTTTTTTTTTACTATTTGGACCTCTCCTATGTATGTTCTGGTAAATCCAAATTTTCTTCAAAGCATCAGTATTCCCTTACCATCATGTCACTGGGCTTGCTAAATAATACAGAATTTGAGAATATATCCAAAGACACCTTTTTTCTTTCCTTAGAGTTACTTGTGCTTGACTGTCAGCTCTTATTCAATAGTCAAAAAGGGAAAACTTGATTATTTTTTTTCCATTTTTGATTTATTTTCATACAACTTGGTGGTGTTCGTGGTAAATGACTTTGGGAATTCTGTTCAGGACTGTGCTAGTTCATAATCACACTATTAAAGATACAGTTGTATACAAGATTATCTTTGTAATGAAGTTTCCAATGAACCCAAGTGAATCAAGCAGGGGAGGAAGGAGAGGTCGAGAACGATAGGAGGCAAATAGCAATCTGTAAGAGGAGCAATGGTGTCAGGGATATTGATAACCCAGTGGACTGTGACAGGTGTAGTTATGCTCAGTCTCTGTGGGAGATCTATAGATACAGCTGGATGCTCTGGAAGAAAAGATGGGAGAACTAGCTGTACAGTGAGATTTGCAGAATTTCAAGTCAAAACTAGTTGATTTTCTTTTAACTGCAACTGTTTGGCAAGTCAGGACAGGTTAAACGTGGAAGATAGGTTTAAGACATAGAAGATGTAAATAAATTCTTATTTGTATGAGCTCTGAATTCGGCTTTGAACAGGTTTGTGCTGAGCATTTGGGAATTTTAGAGAGAAGGCTCCCTTAAGCTGCATATTTGAAACTTATCTTTGCCTGTGTACAACAGCAAGGAATTGCATAGTTACCAATATTTTAACCCTCTAGTCTCACTTTTGAGTTCAACATAAATGCTATCAGAAACAGTTATGACAAATTACCAGAATCTGAGCCCCCAACTTCTACCTGGATCCACTATTTTTGGTTTCTGCCCCTATCTGCCAATGTCCACAAGCAGTCACAGTTCTCATTTTTAAGGAGAACAATTGCTTCACCTGTCCAGTGAAACAAGATATGCCAGTGGAGTCACAAAGGGATCTAAGATTTTTGAACACTGTCCCTCTGTCTCTGCTTCCAGACAAAATTTCTTCCCCCAAATTTCTGCAATTTTTTTTTTCTACAAGTTATTTTTGTTCTGAGATCAGTGATGGAATGTTGCTACATATTATATGCTATGGGCAGTGACCACAGATCATGACAGAAACAGGTAGTTTTTAAATAATCAAGTTTTGGAAGTTCAAAATATTATTTTTTATTATTAACATATACAGACAGCATATAGTATTTACAGATTAACATCTGGGCACATTTAAAATTTGGCCTCTAGGTAAAAGATTTTTAGTCCAAAAACAATGTATGTGAGCAAAGGACTATGAGGGAACACTTTTAGGGATGCATGTTAATAAGGTAAAAAAATTATTTATTGAAGTTAGTGCAGTGAGTAATTATTTTTGTTCAACAGGAAACATTTTAATGTCTCAATAGAAATTAAAATACTATTAAAAGCTAGTGAAGATTTTGGCTAAAAATATCTCATTAAAATACTGAGGTTTTGCTTCAGAAGGGACTTGGGCTTTCTCAGCCAAGCAGTGCTCAGTTTTTAAGCTGCAAAATTGAAGTCTAAGATACTTAGATAGGTACTGAGGGTCCTTTTTTTAGTGAGATTTTTTAAAGACTTTACCTCAAGGAAAGTAATTCCATGACCTAAACATTAGTATTTCAAGTCTAGTGTGGTCTTAATTTCTCCAGAGTGCTTTAGGTACCTGCACAGAGCTTGCAGGTATTGTCCAGGATTTGCAGGAGAGCTGACCCTCCCCGTAGCAGCAGCTGGAGACATGCTGAATGCACTGAATTGTTCAAACAGCATCACCCTCTTTGACTTGACAACTGGATCTTATGTTTCTTCTCCTTTCTTCCTGAATCCAGGCAGAGATAAGCCTTTCAAGAAGTAGAAATACTGCTCGTGTATTCCCTTTCTTTTCAAGGTTTTTGTGATTAAGATACTCACTGATGGTTTCAGAGACCCAAGTTCTCTGATTAGGATACTCAGACACATCTTCAAGAGTCTCTTAATCACCCACCTGTCCTGGAGAGAAGAGGCAGGATTTGGCATGTTAAATTTATTCTTTCTTTTTTTTCAGAAATTAATTCAGGATTCTCTAAGAAAGAGAAAGAAAGAAGCACAATTCTATGTACAACTAGTTAGAACACTCCGTTGGGGTTGAAGAGACTTGGCTGCTGTTTCCACATTTTTACTTTTTTTGGGGGGGGGGTCATTGTTTACAGAGTGAGTGAAGAACAAATGAAAAGGAAGTGTTATACTAAGTACTATTAAAATGCAAAAGCAGTGTGAAATACATTCAAGGACTACTTATTTAGACAAATGCCATCACTTGAGTTTTATCTCATTAAAAGATACTTACAAGTTTGTTAAAAGAATGCTTCTTAATTCAGGCTATGCAATTACTAATGAAAACTAGCCTAAATTTGGCTAAAATGCTTTAAGCTTAATAGACAATTCAGACATAGCTCTTTCAGCTAGGAGTAAGGCTGAGCAAGAAGTGTTGGTAATTAAACAGAAATTAATAGAAGAGGAAGAACTCTCCCAGTGGCCATTGAAGCCTGCCTGTAAATATAGTAAAAAGCTATGTGCCTGCTGTAATTCAGTGGCTTCCTTGGAGTTATATCAAGGACCAAGCTGTGTAAATTGTTGATTCCAAACAGTCTTAATTTACAAGTAAACCTGGGTGCTTATAAAAAGAATATCTGTTCTCCTGAGAAAGAATTTAAACTTTTAGTGCTGAGTCCAATATCTCTTCAGTATCATTTCAGCTCACAATGGCTTTTGGTCTCCACATAATACTTTTCCTAGAAATCCCATTAATCCCAGATATAATTAAATCATTGAGTAATTGCCAGAATTCAAATGAACACTAAGTACAGCCAACAAGCTTTGAAGGAGCTCACTTTTCAGAGCCATTATCTGAGATACGAGTATCAGGGCCAGACTCTTACCTAGACAAAGCCAGCTGCGAGGAACAAGGTGTTAACTTCCCTGTCACAAGTAGCACAGAATCAGAGGGAGAAGAGGGGAGAAAGGAAGCAAGAGGTACCTAAGGAACTATAGCTGCCACTGTGTCTGTTGGTAGCGTGTGTCCTGTAGTAATGTGTCACGTGGGTGTAGTGGTGCTATCCAAGTACTCTGGCTGAAGAATTGGGGAATGTGGTGAGTAAAGTCTATACTCTTCTTGTTTTGGAAAAAAGTATCTGCATTGGCATGCAAACAAGAAATATTAATCAAGTAGGTTGCTCTCCTTAGTATGTCCAGAATGAAAATTTGGGAAGGGTCAAGCACAGAAATAGAGGTGGTCCCTCTAGTTAGGACAGCATCAGTAAACTCAGAAGAGCCAGGGCTCTGGTTTGAGCACTGTCACTCAATCATCTTCAATAGCCCTTCTCAGAGTTTGTTAACACACTCCTTGATTGAGCTTCTGGCTGTACTAAGACATTTCCAGATAGTGCCCATGCTTCCTTCAAAGATAACATGATCAGGACCAAGTTGCAACAAAAGGCATAGAAGAGACCATCCGTTTTGCGGTGTGAAAGGCTTCCACAAGCTCTGCTTACAACTCACTCCCAGGGCTAGAGGCCTTGCCCTTCTTATTTAGCAGAACAGTTGTCATTTCTTGGCCCAGGAACAGATGAACTTGCTCGCAGTGATTTCATGTTCCCACTTCTTAACGATGGCAGGAATAAATAACACCGTAGGTTTCTGGTGGCATATACAGCTTATTATTTTATTTTGTTAACTCTAGTTCCATAGATTTTTGCTATTGTTTAATATCAGCGAGATGTTGTGGTACACATAGCAGTGCATATCAAAAGAATCCCATTTATAACACTACTCTGCCTCCATCACTGAACTGGTGATAATATTTTGATGGCTCTTTCTGATAACTGTATTATTGTTTGTGGAATCATTCATCTAATTTCAAGGAACATTACTTCCAGAAGTAAACTCAATCATTTCAAAAATGTTCCAAACTGTTTATTAAAGATTTCAAAATGTGCGACTTAAGCAGAAGATTCAGACAGATTTTATTGTGTGCCATTAGAACAAGAAGCATTACATTGTGAGGCCTAAAATCATATACTCACGCAAAGTTCATCTTTTTTCTCTTTGTAGGGGTTCTGGTGTAGTGTGACACAGCTGCTTAAGCACTTTGTGGTTTATTTTTCCATTTACTGTAACCTGCATATTTATGTCTCTGGAAATTGGAAAACCTAGTTATGATTTCTGTTTTGGTAGCTTTCAACAGTCAGTTGGCAGGTTGTATTTCTCTCTCTGCTGCCTCTTTTCTCACCCTGGTCTTCTTTCTCTCTACTCTGGCTTCTGGCTGATTCTTCTGGCCTCTTAGCTGGGTGATACAGCTCTTACAAGGAGATTTAAGCAGTTTGTAGCAGTGAGTGAACACTGCTTGATAAACCTGCTGCTACTCTGCTTCCTAGGATTTAATGCACGTCACAGACCTACAGGCTCTGCTGTAATAAGATCACTGAATAATTGAACATAACGCCCTGAATCCTGCAAACAGGAACTGTATTGCCACATCTTATGTCGTGAAATCTAACAGAATATAGGAATATGAGTTTCATATTTATTTGTGAAATCTTTTATGAGGCTGAATGTAATATTTTAACTAAAGTATAGGCTACAGCATGGGTTGTAAAACAGAGATCAAGGATGTATCTCCTGTGTGAGTTCTGCAGTTTGTCTGGGGACTGGAAATGTGACCTACTCAATAACATGCACGGTCGTTATTAGCTCTTCCAACAGTATGCATCATATGGGCAGCACAATCAGTGTGCAGTTAGTTTTTCAAGCAAGTGAAAGGGAAATCCAGAAAGTCAGTAATTTAAATAGATATAATACATCAGGTAGCCAAGAGTGACAAGGGTCACTGGAAGGACAGGTAGAATATTAAAGGACTAAAAGACAAGGGAACATAATTTGAGGAAATGAAATTGGAGCAGAAACTATAAGCATAAATTAATGTTAGCAGGCTGACAGAAGGAAGGGGTTTGTAAGGATAGGAGCTGAAAGATGAAAATTATAGTGGGCTGTGTGATACACAGAGGATCGTTAGCTAAACAGAAGCTTTACAACATTAAATCATGTGCAGGAGAAAGAGACAAATCTCACTGTACACCTAGGAGTTTAGGGCATAATACTGCAGATGAGAAGATGTTGGATATGTAAGCACTGAAAGAACTTAAAAAATTGTTAAAACATAGAAAAGATGAAAATGTAACACCAAGTATAATGGTCCATGTTACCTAACACCCTTATTTTTACTGGCCAGTAGAAGATTTTAAGGAAAGAGGATAAGAAATAGGAAAGTACAGAACAATCCTTCCTGTTGAAAGTCTAGAAATCAGTGCTTTAGAGACCTTCAGAGTTCAGTCTGAATTTAGTCAGAAATCCAGGGCTAAATCTCTCATGACTTTTCCATGAAGTAAATGACCCTGAAAGTTCTGAAATTTTGTACATATATTATTTTTTTTTTTCATGAATGAAAAGTTCTTGATACTGTCTACACCTTGACTTCTTTCATTCACATCCTGTGGCAATTAGTTTCATAATTTGATTACTTGCCAAAAGAAAAAGTACTCCCTGATGTTTGCTTTTAACTTTTATGTTTTGCAAAATTTTGAATATCTACTAGACCTTGAATTATGAAAAAGACAAAATCCCTTCCCTATTCTTCTTTTCTATATCATTATTTACTTTACGAATTCCTACATCTTCTGATTTCAAAGCAAAGCCATCCTGGTGATCTGTTTCTCCTCTATTTTGAGTGATGCTGTTCCTTACCTCTGATTATTCCAGTAAACTTTTTCTCAATTTACTTTATCCATTTTGAGATGGGGCAGCCCAAATTGCAAACTATTTGTCTTTCTGATCACTAATGAGAACCACTTTGTCTTTAGAAAATCATCAAAAATGTTTGCAACATCTCTTTCTTTTATGGCAACAGATACACCAATGCACTATGTACATATGGTTAGGGTTTTTTTTCTCCATATATGTTACTGCCCATGCTTTTTTATTGGTCACTAAAATGAAAGACTTGATAACAAGGCTTCCTTCATTAACTTTTTAATGTCTGCTTTATTTTTAATTTTGTGCATATTAAAATGTGAATAATTTTGAAATTATTGATATTAATAATTTTTTCTTGGCCTCTGAAGCTTCTTCTGGTTTTAGTTGAAAGACATTACCAAGAACTCTTTAGAATTCCAGTTCCCTGTTTTAGCCATTTTACTTATCTCCTATGCTGAGTTTATCAAAATGCCCTATAATAATTTTGTGAACTCTGATTAAAAAAATAGTGCTGAATCTTCACCATGGCTACAATGTGTCTATTAATTTTATTCTGCATTATGCTATCAATGTGTTGGCTAGAAATGAGATATACTGGAGCGGCTTAGAAACTGCTATTATTATTATCATCATCATTATCACCATCATCATCATCATCACTATCATTATTATCATCACTATCACTATTATCATCATTATTATTCTATTACCTGTTGTCCTCTGATACTGAGGCTGGTTTGAATGATAGCTTAGTGCTTTCCTACTTTAATTCCTAGAGAGACTGAGTGATGTATTCAGTTTGTGGTAGATTTTTACTGTTCTATTTCTGAGTCTGTCCAAAACATTTTCTATAGATTTTTCAATTGAGCAAGTTCTTCTGAGGCTTTCCCCTTTAAACTAAAATTTGAGTTTTAGAAGCTTTCTAAACTGTTTTGCAGTCAACACTGATAGAAGGAAGTAATTTAGTTTTTTCCTCTGACCTTATTATCAGTGAGTGTACTTTATATACCTTGCTTATCTGTCAGCCCCACTGCATCTTTGCCAGGTTTCCTGCTGGTGTTGAGGCCTTGACGAACATCTGGTACTTGATATGGAAAAAGATCAGAAGCTGGAACAGGGATGTAGACAGACAAGAAACACGGCTGTAATAAAAATAAAGGACATAACAATATATTTTTATATCTTTGATGAGTGCTATGTACAAATTGCTGAAGCAAGAAAAAAGAAGGTTTTGGTAAACAAGAAAGGAGCTGGTGAGGTCCTAGAAACAATTGAGGCAAGATTTAAAGACTTATGGAGAAAGGACAGAGGCAGTGATTCTGAAAATGAATATATTTCATTATTAAAAAAAATGGGTCACTGTTTCCAAAGGTTTCACTTTCCTCACTCTGAACACTAGACCAAGCTAACTGGAGAGATGACTTTTGCTATTGTACCAGCTCATCTAATTGTCAGGTTCATGACGCAGAACAAAAAAGTGGTGCCTCCTGAGGGCCATGGTTGCACCCTAATAAGCTTCTACTTTTCTGTTGACAGTGATGGCAGACCCATGTGCAGCTGTTTGTCCCTGTTGGTTAGTATGAAAACAGTGAGATCAATTGGTATTTGACATCCCTGGTAGTCAAGCCTGGTGTCTTGCATCTAAGCCTGATGTGTCTAGCATCTAAGGATGGATTTTAAGAAAAAAACCTGTAGATACTTTAGTTTAAATATTTTTCTTAATATCTTTATTTCTTCATTTGCAGAATATGGGTGATAATATTGACTTATTTTCAAGGAACTGACAGTTTCTGCTCGGTTATTTTCAGTTGTTGCATGCAAATGATTCCCTGCAGGAATGTTACTGTTCACAAAGTTTAAAATGGAGTAGCCTGTAAATGCTGAATACTCTTCTTTTTGATTTTATCACCAAGACAGAATATATGGTTTGGGAGTGCCCAGGCTTATATGGGGTTACTGTTCAGAACATTGCACTTTCAAGATATAATTGCTTGACTTTTCCTACCCTTTGCATTTCACTTCAAGTATGAATGTCAGCAAGGGTTTTAAAGAGCTTGTGAAAGTACAGAATAGTGAACTGCAATGTCAAACAGTGGAAGGTGAATACTTGCTGAACATTGTAAAAGAATGATAAGGGAGTGGTAGAAGATTAAAATCTAGTTGGCACTCTTAGCTAGTAATAATCTAGAGGGTATATAGACAGCTGAGCTTCTGAAAGTCTGATGTAAATGCATTCTTCATACCTCAGCTTTCTGCTGAGTTTCTTATACTTCTGAGCTGTTCTCAAAGTAGCCCATCTTCTTTACCTATGCAGTCTTACTGCATATAGATCTTGTTAGCCAGGAAAGATTTTTGCTGTAGAATTATGTTGGCAAAAAGACATGATTTTTTTTTTTTCCTAACTGCTGAATGTAAAGCTGTTCTACATGCCTACTGAAAGATATTGCTTGATTTTGTCAGGGTAAATAGCATTCTGGGCTCAAATCCCCAAGATGTTTTAGGCAGAAGACAAATGCATACAGTGTTTATAAATTATTAAATATTCTGATGTCTGTGACCTTTATTTCGATTCTCTTTTTCCTGTTCTCCCTGCTACGTCCACCCTTTTCCTTAAGTAGAGTTATGGAACAAGTGCCATCTCTCAGAACTGTTAACTGTTAACCCAGGCTGTTAAGTTCATAAACAAAATAAAATATAAAAGATCCATAGAGAATACAGATACTTTTTTCCTGACTATTAAAATAATCCAAAATTCATAATTCATGTACTCTGCCTTTATTATTTTTTTGTTGCTGGACATAACTCACTTACAGGCAAAACACTGGGTTCATTCCTTTGTTGTATAGTCTGAGTTTTTAGACAGGTTTTAGGGTAGGAACCTCTTTTTTTGTTCAGTATTTCAGAAGCCAGGCTTGGATAAAGGTTAAACTTCATGAGAGCAACGTTTCTTTTTCTTTTCTGTATTACAATTTTAACATTAAAGATTAAGTCATCTGGCAATCTTCTGATCCTAAAACAAAATCAATATAAATGTTATACATGCAAGCTATGAATATATATATATATAAAGTAAACTATTATTGTATTTATGTATCTGTACCTGCTGAGGTCCTGATCTTGTCAATAATTTTATTTGTGTGTTTACTCCATATCCACAGGTCAGGTTCCTGGAAGTACCAGTTCTGTTCTTCACAGTTAAAGAAATTAGTAAATGTTGGCAAAATGAGGGTGCAGATGCAGTGACTTGTTTTTCTCTTACTATTTCTTTTTGTTAATATAGTACTTTATTTCTGGAGAGTATTTATTGTTGTTTTAAAAATGAAATTGCTTGGCTTTTTACATTTCACTCCTCTGATACTATTTTGGTGGAATTGTTTAGTGCTATAGGTGTCCATTAGTGCCAATCATGCCAGGTGATGATTTCCAATTATTTTCTGTATTTGAATTAACTATCATTACATGAAACTTTAAAATAAATACTTTACTCATGCCATTCTGTCCTTAGTGTTGTTCTTTACAATAGGAGGGCTTAACTTGTTCTTCAAAGTGTTCCATATCATCAGAAGTTTTGTCCTGAGAATGTGGGCCTGAAGATGTGTTTCTGCACAAGAAAAAGGTGGTAGCCTTTTAGTGACTTTAACTGAGAACATATGGCCATGTCATTTTGAGAATTTAGTCCTAGTCCCTTTGCTGTCATTTGTAAAAATACTGAAAGCTACTGAAATGATGTGTGTTAGTGGAACCAAGATGGTAACTTTAGAGGCAAAGCACATAAATTGTGCCTTAGATCCCTCCTGTGGCTCATTTGATCTTTTCATGCCTTTATTACTGTCAAACTCTGAATGTCATTCAAACCTCCATATTTATAATGTACTAATTTAAAAAGCTCACAAAGCCAGGTGGTGTGCCATCACTTTCTTTACCCTAAAGCAGATGAAGACAACACTCCCAAAGATTTAGATTCAGCCTCCTTCACTTCAGCTACCACTAAATTCAGGTGGCAGAAACATGTGCAACTTGCTTAAATTCAAAAGAGTATTTCAGCTACCAATAGTCATTGATTGCAAGATGCATAAGTGTCTTAAGTACCTGGGGGAATCAGAACATCAACAGAAGGTAGCAGCATTTGGACCACAGGCTAGTTATGTTGCTCTCCATAGCTGAATACAGTCATCTCCTTTCTGTTAACAGGAGGCCTTCAGCTAGTTATTTTCAACCTAGCATATAGACTGGTGTCAGTGAAAGAGCTGAAGATGGTTAATATCTCTGAAAATCAAGTGATATCATTATCAACTGTTGCAGCTTCTGGATTTCAAAGCTGAGCTTTGTTTTCTTAGTTGTTTTAATCCGGTTATAAAAATTTTATTTCATTTAAAGGAATTCAATGCAGCTGTGACAAATTAAAGCAAACAAATGACTCTCCTTAGCTTGATGTGGTGGTTGGGAGAGCTCAGAGGATCAAAAAGAGTAATGAAGGCCTCAGGAAACTTGTGAACTGTGTTTAGGTCCAGAGAAGTCTGTGCAAATGACCCCTTACAGTAAAATAGCCTAATTTTGCAGCCTGAGAAGTCAATTGACCCTTGGCTGCAATCATACTGTGTTAAATGTTTATAGATAACTAAATACTTGAGATAATTTGCAAAATTATCTTTCACTGTGTGAAATTAGGGAAATGATTTTTCTTTTTTTTTGGTTCAGTCAGCCCAGCAGTAAGTTAAATACATTGTGGTTGCTACTACAGCATAGAGGTGATTGAAATATTTCAGAAGCTTTACTTCTGCTGCTATTTTTACTTTCTTGCTTTTCAACTGCCTATAGATTTGACCTTTTTTAATTGACATTTTGATGACGGTTTCTGAAAATCAAAGATATGTTTGATCCTTTCACATATATGTTAACCAGTTTGATAAAAAAAAACAGATGTGATTGCCAGGCTGATTGCTTTTAGGAAAATAAATTGCATTTACAAAGCCTATTTAATAGCTAATCTGATTTAGAAACTTGTTCTGGAAATGTTTCCTTTCTATTTAGAATAGAAAATTCTTGGAAGCATTTGGTGGTTGCTTTTTTTTTTTGGTTTGGTCCCTGTCTCCACTCACCCCCATCCCCACCCCCCGCAGTTAATCTGTTTTTTTATTAATCTATTATATTATTCATGGACAGCAGAGAAAAAAATGATAGAACATCCCAGAAGGACAGTGAACTTGTGTTTATTACACTTACTAAAGTTTAATTCTTTCAAGGTATACAACATAGTATCACAGTCTCTGGAACAGTCACTGATAGTTCTGATATTTTATTTGTACACTTAAGATTTATGGTGCTTTTCTGTCAGGTCCATTCATTCTCAGTGTTTGTCTTCATTTCATGCTTGTGTTGTCTGGCACTAGAAGGACCTGATATTGTCTGAAGCCTTCTGGGTCCTATCACATTGTCAAAAATAACAAGAAAAGTCTGTAATCACAGTTAAAGATCTCATTTAGCCATAATTACAATGTTGCAAACAATTGCTGTGCATCTCACCTCTGTGAAATATTGTTCAATAGTAAATCGTTTTGATAAGCTTTTTAAATGCAATGTACGCTGGGAATAAAAATGTTTCTGTCAGGATTCAGCTAAATAACTTTGAACTTCACTCAGAGCTTTACAAAACACATCTCTGTTGCTACCTGCTCAATGTTATAAGTCACAAACAGAGACCATACCCCAGGAACAACTGTATAATTGTGATTTTGCATGCCTCATTAGTGTCATTGATTAGTGTGCATTACTGTATTTTATTCTACTCCTTCAGAAGTTATATCTTTTAATAATTTTCCTCTTACCGCATTTCTAATATTAATGCAGTTCTGTGTTAGTTTTGTGGTTTGGTTTTGGATTTTTTTGGTGTAATTTTTTCTTTTTTCTTTTTTTTCTGAGTAGTAATTCTTTGAAATACTTTTAGGCATAGTTTTGTCATTATAAAACATCTTTAAAAATTATGTTAAGGTAAGTAATAGGATAATAATTTACTAGTATGAAACCTGAGGCAACGTATAGAAAGTAGCTGTTATAAAGGACAGTGCAGCTGAGCAAGCCTGAAAATATACAGGTGACTTAAACAGCGTGAACCACAAAAGCAGTTTTGCTGAAAGACTGGAAAGCTGCCACAGTCACATATAGGTACGCCCTGGTTTTCAGCTGGAGAAGGTCAGAGGCAAACCAACCTTGAGCCTTGGATTTATGCATACGCAGATGACAGTTGTCTCCTGAAGGAGATGTTACAAAAGAGGGGACAAAGTCAGACTGCTATCAGTCCAACAGTGCAATCCTGGCCCAGCCAGTTGCTTTCTTTTTAAACTTGTCAGAGTGCCACAGCATGCAGGCAAATAGTAGCCCAGTCATACCAAAGAGTGAAATAAGGGGGTGGGCTCAGCCATAGAGTGAAAAGCATGCAGGATGCACACTCACGTGAGAGCTGCATTGGTGTAGTGTGGGAAGCTGAGAGCATCACTCCCTTGCTCCTCTCCTCTGCCCTCCAACCACAGCTGTATCCAAGGGTGAAATAATCTTGTGAATTAATTTTGTTTCAGCTCTTTAAAAATCAGGCAGCCTAGTCTGATCTAGCTGCATAGTTCCCTCTCTAAACAGTGAAAAATGAAACAGGCAAATAAAAGGTGCAATTCACTTCTCATACTTGGCCTTCGTGCAAGAAACAGAAATATTGGATGAAATCAAAAAAATCCCCCACAACAACAGTCTTCACAACCTGCAGAAGATGGGGAGCAAAAGATGACAAAAGAACTGTATATACCTGTAGTACAAAAAATAAAAAGAGAATGGAAATAATTAGGGGAGCAGCTGAAATTTTTCCTACTAATTTTAAATCCAGCCTAAACTGAGATTACATTTTCTCCCCCATTTTCCTCACAGAACAGCTCTAAACTGGGCAAAATGTGATGTGGTCAAAAGAATTTTCGTTAACACATATGACAGAAACCTCTGAATTATTTACTGTGATTAACTTTAAAGGCCCTGGAGAAAGGAACTGGGGGGCTGAAAACCAAGTACTTCTGGCTTAGGAGAAAAAGAAACCTATCACCACCTGTAGTATTAGCATTTTAGTATGCCCAAATTCCTTGTAAAATAGGAAACTCTTTGTTTTCTCATTAATAATAAAAATATGTTGAACTTATTCTAGCGTCTCATGGGGGATTGTGTATAAAAGATGTAGCTGCAGTTTTCTTAAGGTTCTACTAGACTCATAAAAGGGCCTGAATTTGCTCATTAACAGATTTTCTTTGTTGTCAGGAGCAGACATAGCATGAGCCTTTGGAACTCACAGTTTAGGAATTAACACAGAATCCAATATTCTGTAGTGAAGAAGAAACTCCTATCTAATACTGGTGAACATGACACTGTTACAGTAACTTGACCTGTTAATTATTTACACTAGTAAAAGTAATGATTTTAGGAGAATCTCCTTTCTCATCTGCATATCATCACAACTGATACAAAATTTGTTCTTGACACTGTTCTTGACTGGAAAACCACCACACATTAGTTGCCCCTGCTTTAACATTCTGCGGTGCCTTTGTGCACACTCTCAGCTAACTCTCCAACAAAGCACGCTTGCATTTGTGTCTCTGCATTGGTTGCATTCTTTCTTTCTGTTCTCAAGCTGTGATTTGGTACCCCCATAAAATGCATGGGGAGGAGATGCAGGTCTGGCCACACCAGGTCATAAGCAGACATGCCAATGTAGGAGTGTCCAGCAGTTGCCCTGACATCTATTTGACTCTTGCTGACCGACTAGGACCGTCTATGAATTTTAGTAAGTTGATTGGTATATGCAGAGGGGTCATTTGGGAAGGATTTCTAGACAGCATGTGCCATGAGCAAATGGATATCTGGAAATCTGCTAGTTTAATACCTAAATTGCCCTGTAAAAGGCAAAACTTTAGCCATGGCTAAAAATAATTTCCTGAGAATCAGACCTTTCAGTATCGGGGACATTCTTTCCAAGTCAGATGAAACCTCAAAGTATTTATCATCCTACTTCTAACACATATTTAATGCTTTAAATTAGTTTGCATTGATTGTATAATTGCAAGGTATTGTACTCCTTCTATCATGGAGCATTATTTCTGTCATATTCATTGGAGTTATATGAGGCTAAATACAGACCATAATGGTTATATTCCTAGCAGTGACTGAGGTTTAATATCAGTTTGGTTTGGTTTGGTTTATTTTTTGTTCAAGCAGATCAAGTGTGAGTTTCAGTGCCAGAATACACTATCTGTAGGAAGTTTAAGTTCCCCATGTGGTCAGTGGAGTCTAGAAAGTAATTCAGCCTATCTGTCTGAAGACACCCCGTGGTTAGTTATTTAATTGTTTTCTATGTTTCACTAACTGTAATAGGTTTGCCTGCAAGCTCTGTTATAGGTATCTATTGTAGGTGTTTAAACGCTGAAGCAGGTCCCACCCACAGTCTGTCCACTTGTGACAATAATTTCACTGCAAATAGCAAAATTGGTTTGCTGTTCTAGCATTTCATATTGCGACGAATGCAAGCAAATAAGAAACAGTGGTAGCAGTAAAAAAAAAAAAAAATTACTACTTGACAGTTCTTATTACATAGTTAAGCATAATTAACTAAATGTGAACTGGCCTGTGGCATCTATGGTTTTTTTCCCCAATGATTAAACATGACAGGATGTTATCTCCAATGGTGAGATGGAAGGTAATTCAGTTTTCACAGAACTTTTATGTGATGCTGATAGAATTAATATTTAAGTTATGTCTTGTGTAGGGCATTATATGCTCACTGCTTTTATTTATGACTGAGATGCTTTACTACCTTCTAGTAATGTTCTATTCACAGGCATGACAGGTCCAAAGAGATGTCTGCCATGAACAGTGGAAAGTACACTGCAGTTTTGAGATTTTGGTATTACCTTCTGCATTTTCTTTAGTGTTTGTGGAGAACATTGGCTTCAAACCATAAACATAAATGATAAAAGTGTTTTGCCAACATAGAAAACCTGCAGTTCTATGTAGGTCATTTTGGAAAATATGAGAAAAGATGGACTTCATGAGATAGTATTTGTAAATGGAGGAGAATGAAGATTCAAAGCTGGCATTTTGCTGACAGATGCAGCAGGGAAAGAACTGCTTCATTGCTACATGAAATTACTAAGAGTTCAGAAATATGTGATAGCGTGTATAGAGAGGGAATAATTTTTAACATAATAGTTTAATCTCAGAAAAAGAAAACCTCAGTTTAACTCTCCCCTCTGCTAAATTTATTTCTCAGCAGTTCATTAAGAACAATGAAGGAGAATAAAGGTTTCTGTTTTGTTTCATGTCCAGGGTGATTTTAGTGAAGTAAGGGTCTGTGGAAATAGCAATTTTCTGTGATTTAAACACCATCAAATAACACAGAATGTCTTCTCTTTTTTATTCTAAACTTTAATTTCATGCTGTTTTATATTCGTCATGTTTTCAGATGTTTGTTTATGAAACTTTCAGGCATTGTTTATTTATTGACAGTTTAACCTACGGACATTATTAAAATTCCAATTAACGATCCTCTATTCAGTGTCTGGCACATCACAACATTTACATGATTCTAACATGACTGTGTCAGACCTATAAAACAGGAGGTATTTTAGTATGTATCCCAGGAGAGTTCCACTGGAAACTTAGCAGACCACAGAGAAATCTTCCTTGAGGCTGTCTTAGCTTTGGAAGTTTTTTAAGTCTTTCAAGACATTCTTCATGTCTTATTTATTATTATTATGAAATCCCTATCCGTTTTCTAAACAGAGTAAGTCAAAATGTATTTGCCTATATTTTGCGCTGAGAAACAGAGTTAAACCACGTTTTTTGAATTCTTTACAGAAAGACTAAATGCCTCCATCTGATAGGACATGGGAGATTTTTCTGAAAAAGCTGGGCATGTGTGCACCTTTGCCTTTCCCATTCCTGAGACCCCCCATGAACTCTGTGATAGAAGCAAATAAGGGCTCAGCAAGGCTGTTGCTGTTGGTTTTCACTGACAGATCGACCAGCTGAGATGTATTGATGACATTTCAAGTGGGTCACCACAGAGAATGAAAATCATGCACTAACTCAGTGCACGAGGGGACTTTGGTCCACTGGGGAGTCTGGAACGGATCAAAACAAGTTTCTCACTTCTTTCATAACATTAATCAATAAGAAGATGTGCTAGGAGGGTGAACTGCTTGATGTTTTTTCAAGTGGGAGAACAGACTAATGCAAGTCCTACCAGACAAAGTCTGGTGCAATCAGATGGCAAATAAGGCATCTTCAGATATTAAAAATGGACTTTGGACTTTGAAGAAAGAGCTACAGTCAGTATATAGCTGGAAATACCAGGATCCTAACTGTCTTTTTTGTGCTTTGGAACAAAGATGGACAATACCTTCTCAAGAGCAGCAAGTCTGTATCTGACATTGTATTCTAGCACCTAATTACTGCCTGAACACTTATTCGGCACAGTTGAGATGGTTTCTTCATGACTGATTCTCAGAAAGCAGAGCACCTCCCATTACATTTGGCTGTATTTCCTAGAATTTTGAAATATTCTTGTCCTCATGATAGAGGAAAAGAGACCACCATTTTAAGGTGTCTAAAGCCAATCATGCAAAAAATGACTCACTTGATACCAAATTTTTAAAAGTGAGTCACGGTTTTATTTATAAGGAGTAGGTGGGAGGATATGAGAACTCCTCAGGTCCCCTTAGGCTTTAGGAAATCCAGAATGAAAACAACTTCTAGTTGTCTGATCTGGGCAAATATTGGCACTCTCCCTTTTTCCTGGTACCTCAATAAACTTTCAATCTTACTTCATGCTTTGTTAATTTGAATAAATAGGAGGGAAAGATGGGAAACTACCAAGTAGTAAAAGTGGGAAAAGAAGCATTTTGCTATCACTGAGCACCCCTTTTTCAGACTGTCTTGGAAACAGATTCATCTCTGATGAGGAGCTGAATTCCAAGCCATCTGTGAATCCTCAAACTTGCACACCCACAGTGGAAAATGGATATAATTTGTTTCTATAGCTGCTTATGGGATCTGCCAAACTTTTTTTTTCTCTTTCAGTTGCTTCTCTATCTACATCCGTCTTCATCCTTATTTTCTCTGAATTTTTGACCAGTAAGAAGAGGAAAGAAGCACCATCTGTTCTTAAAAAGCTCTAAGTTTGGCTGCTTCTGCTGTTAATCAGCAGCAAATCAGACTAAAGCACAGCATTTGGTATTCTTCAATTATAATGTATCTAACAGCAAATGTGACCAAACCTAAATGGATCAGTGTTTTGTTACTAAACTAAGTATAGCATGACTGCTGTGGGACTGTTGTTTAATTAATTCACAAATATATTCTCCAGTCCAGATCTTTTTCCCTGAGGACATCGTTAACTATAATCCACCTGTATTTGAATATTTTTCATTCTTTCTGTTATTTCATTCCAAGTGCTTACCTGAGTATAATTTTTTATAACTACCTGTAGACCAGTAACATCTTTCCCCAAGAAAAGTATCAAATATTATTTTGCATCAAGCAGAAATCACTGTAAAAACTCTGAAGATTCTTTTCTTTCTCTTTGTGTCTATTGGACAGACTGGTCCAAAGTAACATGCAACAGATTATACACTGTCTAATTATAAAAAGTATGTTTTGTTGTAAGACAATATTGCTGTTAAAATTCCACCTGATAAATTATACCAATAAACATGTTAGTCAGTTTTGTCTTCTGAGCGCTAGGAGTCCATAACTCATTACTGACCCTAGGTCATTAGATGCAAATGAGTCAAAATAATTCAGGAGTGTGCATGGCTTCATCAAGAAATCTGATGAAAATTGCTGTTTGAATCTGAGTAGTCTGCTGAGTTTTGTGCTATGACATTTGAAGACTGAAAATGCGTGTATATGGAATACACATTCCTCCCCTTGTGAAAATGGAGGAGTAAATCTTAGCAGTGTTTTGTCATGACTCAATCTTAATTTCTGATCCTCTGCTTTTATCACTACAGCATATCCTACCTTTTTTTCAAACCAATACAAATAAAAGCCAATCCCTGGTTTCTGTTGTTATGAAAAACTGCAGAGAAGGCCCATTATTCTGTCACCTTTCAGTGAGCAGTAGCCGAAGGAGGAATTTCACCCTAAGTGGGTTTTTTTTCACTGGAATCTCCAGATGGTCTGGTGTTACAGTGCTGCATCTGAAGCACTGACAAATAGGCTGTCACAGAAGATTTTTCCTGTAATGTACACTGTGAAGCTAAACCATCTATTTGTTGATATACATTGTTTGAAGTGTGTGCAGTTTGCCATGAGACATCATGAGAAGGTGACACGTCTTTGCCTCTATATGAATGCAATACTTGATTGCAGTAAAACTGATGTTCTTGTTCTGTATATTGAGTTGTCAAATGAAGTGATGTGCCAGTGAAGTAGTTGTGCAGAATTAAATCAAAAGTATTTCTTGTCTTTTGCAGGGTGACATTTGCTCTGTGTTGCCCCTCCATAGGTTTTGTTATCTGAGGGGTCTGACTAGATGTAACCAACTGAGCCCATCAGATATTGGTCACCTACCATAAACTAAAAAATATAGGTATGGTGATCTCCATAGATCGCAGAATCACAGAATCTTGAGGTTTAGAAAGGACCTCTGGAGATCATCTTGTCCAACCCCCTGCTACAGCAGGTTCATCTAGAGCAGCTGGCACAGAATGATATCCAGGTGGGTTTTGAATGTCTCCAGAGAAGGACCCTCCCTGGGCAGCCTGTTCCAGGGCTCTGTCACCCTCAAGTTAAAGAAGCTCTTCCTCATATTTAAGTGGAACTTCTTGTGCTGCAGTTTGTGCCCACTGCCCCTTGTCCTGTCACCGGGGACTACTGAAAAGAGGTTGGTCCCATCTTCCTGCCACTCACCCTTCAGATATTTGTATGCATTGATAAGATCCCCTCTCCATCTTCTCTTCTCCAGGCTAAACAGGCCCAGCTCCCTCAGCCTTTCCTCATAAGGCAGATGCTCCAGTATCCTCATCATCTTTGCAGCCCTGTGCTGGACACTCTCCAGCAGTTCCCTGTCTCTCTTCAACTGGGGAGCCCACAACTGGACACAGCACTCCAGGTGGGGCCTCAGCAGGGCCGAGCAGAGGGGGAGGATCACCTCACTTGACCTGCTGGCCACACTCCTCCTAATGGACCCCAGGATCCCCTTGGCCTTCTTGGCCACCAGGGCACACTGCTGACCCATGGGCAACTTGCTGCCCACCAGAACTCCCAGGTTCTGCTCCACAGAGCTGCCTTCCAGCAGGTCAGCCCCCAGCCTGTACTGGCGCATGGGGTTGTTCTCCCCCAGGTGCAGAACCTTACTTACATTTGCCCTTATTGAACCTCATTAGGTTTCTCTCTGCCCAACCCTCCAGTCTGTCCAGGTCCTGCTAAATGGCAGTGCAGCCTGCTGGTGTATCAAATATTGTATTGGTATATTAAATGTTCAGTAATGAAAGAGGAAAAGCCAAAAAAACAATTTCTTAGCTGGCTCGTAGAAATGTTATTCAGCTCCTCATTTGATTAAAGGCTACTGCAACACTGTTCGTTCAGAATTATGATTTAGAAGCCAAAATGGAGGAACTGGGGTCTTAACCTGTTACACTTTTCCACAGTTTAGCTTTAATACATATATTGGTAGAATTTCACTTGAAATTATTTAATTGCCCTCACATTGCTACTGCTGTTGATTTTGACCACAGGAGTCTTCACATTACTGACTAATCTGCATGTTGGTGACTAATTAGTTTCAACAAAGCACATGCTTTTTTCTTGGCTGTGTTGGTTTAAAGTGAGTCCTAGTTCAGTGTGATCAGTATGGGGCTACATTTAATCACACAGAGATTAAGATTCTATTTCTTGGTAGATAATTTGGCTTTCAGACTACTCATTCTTAATCCACATGCATGCCATGGATACACTGCAGAAGATCATTTAGTAGGAAGAGGTGTATTTTTATTTCATGTGTGACATTCTTCAAGAAAGATATGTTCCTTGAAAAGGCAACATTAAAAGTAACATGAAAAGCAGTTTTTCACTACCTTGTCTACCATTCTATATATGGAGGGTAGTTTATTGAGTTTTCAGAGTTAAGAGTAACAGACACACACTAAAAGTAGCCAAACAAAACCTAAGTACTGCCACTACCTACCAACAGCTTCCCATGAAGCAATTCTATTGCTACATTTCACTCATCATGCAAATAGAAGAAATGTCTGCTTTAATTTCTTACTGTATTTTTCATTATGCTTGAAGCAATTAATGGATTTCAGAAGTTTGGAGTTCATTGTCCTGAACAGTTTTGAGAGAAATCCTGGTTTTCTAGGTTAGTTTATAAAGCTGAGAATCTACATATTATGTTAGATTTAATTTCAGATCCTTCATTTTAGTCTATAATGAAGATGTATAAATAGGTAACTTACATGGCTCTGTACCCATAACACGAACTACTGCATGTTCATTATAGATTTTAAAAAGACTTCAGAGTATCACTGCTTTCAACATCACTTTTTGCCCTTTCTTTTTTCCCTCATCCCAGGGTGCTTAATTAATAATGAATTACTGCAGACAGAACCTGCTACAACTTGGCATACAATGGTTTGGATGCCAGCTGCAGTGAATGCAACATATAGGCTAACAGCAAATAACTTAGTGCAACTTCTTGTGCTCTGCCTACAGAAATGATCAAATCATCCAGTACTCTGAGTACATAAACCAAGCAATTTCACTTCTAAGAAAACAGACAAGGAGATGAGTGGGAATGAGGTGGGCAAATATGGTCTGCATATAAATAGTGTTACTATTTTTGTGTTAGTATACAGTTACATTAGAAAAATAGAAAGTTACCAGTGGGGCTAGCAGCAGGTGACTTTCTGGTCCACATGTCAGTTGTTGACTGTGTGATCTGAAAGATTAGAGACTGGTAATTTATGCAGATTGACTGAATTTATAGGTGTTCCGTTCCTTCAATTTCAAGTAAAAGGCTAGGTTCATAAATCTTTTTACAACCTTACAGATTTGGAACAGGATAATCGACATTATGAGATGTTGAGACATGTCTGGGCTGGAGAGCTATCCTTTTTCTGCCTTTGTAAAATACAGTGCAGATTTGACCAAATGGCAAAAATCCTAGTTTGCATCTGCTCAGTGGCAATTTCTGGACTTCAGCTAGCTGATACCTCCCAGGAGACTGGGTTAATAATCTGAAATAACAGTGCTTAGTTTGTCCTGTCATCTCAGGAATGCTCTGCTCAGACAAAGCAGCACTGAACACATCTCTGAAGGCTTAAGTATTTTGAAATTAGATGTTAGGCACCTTGAGTTGGTTACCCGGTGTTGGTAGAAGTCTTTTATTTTGATACCTCTTTTTTGCCTGGATGGAAGTTCACTAAATCCTAACGTCACTGAATAGGTGCAGAAGGAAAAAAAAGTCTTTTCAAACACTCATGTTCTGCACTCTACAATCCTGCAAGGAATGACCAATTGTGCCTTCAAAGCAAGTCTAAAAAATATGCCATAAATAAAGCCCTATATTAAGCAATTTCAGAAAAAGAAAGTACTGAAAAAGAAATTTAATGAGCAAAGTATATATTGAATATATCAAGGTTTGTATCAGAGAAATATTTATGCATGATCGTAATACAAATGTACAGGACAGCACAATTAATGTTTCACTTTCCTGGCTCTATGAGGCATGACTTCTGACTTTAATAAGACTTAACATATTTTTCAGATCTGTAATATAGTGTAAGGTGTAGCCTTTAAGATCGTATTGTATTTCCTCAAATTTAATGCAATGAAAGGCATCACATTAAAAATGGATTACAAATGTGTACTAGTATAGAGAAAAGTGTGAACATGCACAATAAGAGTTTTAAAATAAATTTGGAAATATGTAGATATTACAAGTTCCTTTGTTATATATTTTAAAAGCATCAACAAGTTTCTGCTTCAATTCTCCTTTGATTAGTTATCCAAGGGAAGTTAACGTAGAAGAACAGATTATTCCATATTTACATATGTATATTTTAAAAATGTGAATATCTGAATATTCACAAATTATTTGAATGACTCATATTTTATTTTGGCCAACATTTAAAGACAGGATCAAAGATACTGATTCATTCTGGTAATTTCTGAATTACAACAACATGTATATCAAGGAGAGCTGAAAATCATCTTTCCTTGATAATGATCGATTTGTGTGTTATTTTCATTCAGGCTTAATGAAGAAAAGTCTTGTGAGAAGTGCAGCTTTTCCAAGCAACAAAATTTCTCAAGAACTTTCACAGTTTTGCTTTAAATGTTTTGTTCAGATACCTCTGGAAAGGATCAAAAAAGATTACTAAGAGTTAAAATGCACCTAGAAACATCAGCCCTGCATTTTACTAACATTTCATCATCTGATTATGCAGTATGTGCTATATCTTTAATGCTTGCCTTTTAATCCACTTATTTTATACAGGAAATGGAAGACTGGGACATTAAGATTTAAGAAATGAGGAAAACACATGATATCAGGGAAGCTTAGAAAGCAATAAAAATGAATTATGGAAAAAAAAATAATCTTATTGTAAAAATAGGTCATTTTTTTCATTTGTCATTACTATGAGAAAGAGATTAATTTGCTGTTCAGAACATCAATCAAAGTGTTCATACCCACAGAAGACATGAAAGGAAAATAAAGTTGTAATTACCTGTAATATAAGTAGGAGTATTACAAATAACATATACAAAATGTGTATGGACAGCGCATGAACATATATATGCAGATAAGTTTAAACTCATGAACTATTGTGCAATAAGGATTTGTCCGGCTGGATTACCATCATTGGAAAATTATCTAAAACTTTCTTTCTGACAAATTAGCATCACAGGGACCTAACTGTACTGCAATGTTACCTTTTAGAAACAAAGTGAAGCCTGAATTTGTCAGGGGTGGGGGGAAGCGATTGGTTCAATTACTTGAAGGTAGGGCAAAACAGCTTCACTCTACTAAGAGTAAATTTTAAACTGTTGTTAAGTATTTTGCATGCTAGCCATATGGAGAGCTATGATATAAATTCATTGATAAATTCAGACTGTTTTGAAACTTCCTGAAGTACAATCTCAGTTATGCTTTTTGAGTTTGTTCTTTGTTTCTTGTCAAATTGTTTGAACAGGAGGAACTGTCCCATCACAAAGAGTTATTTATGAGAAGTTATGTCATCCACTTCAGGTGCTCAGAAGTTGTAGGTCCAGTCACTGAAAACAGGAAGGGATTCTCTTCAGGAGGGGGGTTCACAGCATCAGATTTAATCTATAAGTATACGACTGCTTTGAAGGTATCTGATGCCCTTGATTGACTGCATAGGGAGCTTACTACTCAACTAAGTCTCCTTAACTACATGCTTACATTTAGGTGGGGTAGGCTGTATCTAGATTAGGCCCTTTTCCTTTTGGCCCATATAAAATTATCTTTTCCATGCCTTTTGCTTTTCAAAGTTCTTTTTGTCCTTATTTTGCTTCTGTTATCATTTTGCTTTTGCTCCCTTCCTGTCCTCCTAGCACCGACATTTCTTGCTGTGTCAACACTTACAACCAGCAGGTAAGGTTACAAGCCAGACTAAGTAACCCAGTTGATTCTGCAACTTTTTCTCTGTCTGTAACCAGGTTTTTAAATAGCAAGAGCTGACTGTACTAGGATCTTACTCTCCTAAGTTTATTTTTTCCACCATTTGTGTTTAGCTGCTCTAGCTTCCTACGCAGTAGTATCAGTCTCCTGAGTGTTCTCCTGATTCTGAGCTAAACAGCCATGAAAAGGAAAAAGCAAAAGAAAAACGGGTTTTGAAACTTTCCTGCCTGTTTAGAGATCATAATCTTAATAGATGGGAAGGAGCTAGAGGGAAAAAAACATTGCTTGCTTTAACTTCATTAGCAAAGGTCCTTTTGTTCTAGGTTCTTAGAATATACTAAACAAGTATAAAGATGATCTTTAGCTTGAAATTTTCCCAGTGTGCCTTTTGAGGAGACCTGGTCTTCGAATTTAGCAGAGGCTGTCATTCAGAGTGGCTGTTTGGCAACTGCTGGTTGTTTCCCTGCCTTCTTTGAGGGACCATTCCTACTTCCAATGTATTGGCACTCTTACACCAATGTCTGTCTTCTGCACAGATCACTGTCAGTCAGGGGAAATCCATTCAGACCAAATGAGATCTCATTCTCTGCATTTACAGTCCATACTTCATACAGCAAGACCAATATTCACATAATTAATGCCCTCTGCCCCACTTTTGAGAGATACAACTTTAGTTTATTTTAGGTCCATCAAACAGTGTTTCATGATTTGGACAGTAAGGGAATGCATGTAAAGTTGATCAAGAATGAATGGACTTAGGGTTTAGGGTGGAAAGGCTGATGGACTTGGCAAGGAGTTTACCTAGGTAGAGTCAGGTGGGTTGGCAGTAAGTAGAAACATATTTTATTTTTTGGCAGGAAAGCTGTTATGCTCAGGGAGTATCATATGTCTTGTTGACTGAGGTGGAAAATTTTGGATAGATTCTCTTGTAAAATTTCTGGAATTGTATCACAGCTTTTGTCAAGATGTAAATAATTCAGGATTGCAAAGTCACCTGGAGAAGAGTCAGGAAAAGCAGGGAGTTTTTGACAATGATGCTTCTCTTATATTCAGAAGAAAATAGTTCCTTGATGCATTTTATATAAGCATTGGGTTTGTTCCAGCCAATGAGGTGTTTGTTTTAAACCATGAAACAAAATGATATGCAAGAAAGAAGCCTGAATCATTATGAAGGAAAAAAAAAAAAGTAAACAAAAAAAAAACCCCAAAAAAACCCCCACATTTGACTTGCTGAAATAAACACTACTTTCTCACATGGTCTTTGCATTTAATTTGTCTTTAATAATGAATGGTGTCACTAAATCATGTCTCTTCAGTCTGTTCTTTTCCCACTGACTTTTGTTTAGAAACAAGGTTTCAAGGAATTTTTAATTCATGATACTGAAGTAGAACGCACAGCTGTGATACCTTTATATGATTCCTTTTTGGACAGTTTTTTCATTTTAACTTTATAGTAAATGTAACAAACTTGTGTGGTTGGATTATTACACACTAAATGTATGTTTAAATAAAATTTCATTTTGAGTTTCATTTGACATCTTTAATGGAAAATTTATAAAATACTGCTTGCTTTAATCATTTTACCTTTTTTAAAAAAAAAAGAATTCTGGAGTGACTGCATTTTCTAGAATACTTACTAATTAATCGGTATTTCATTCACCTTTGCCTGTTTGATTAACCTACTGGTTAGAACATTTGTTGTTCAATACAATTGTGTTTAATTTCAACATGCAATTTGGGTAGACATGGCAGAGGGGAATATCAGGGTTCTTCCTTTAGCTGCAGACTGGATCATCTCTTTCCTACCCTTCTGGATTGCCGTGAGTGGATCTGACTGGTCTTAAATACCAGCAGTGGGCTATGTAGCCTATACTCACCAGGTGATCATAGAACCCTAGAATAGTTTGACTGAAAGGGAACTTTTAAGGTCATCTAGTCCAACCCCCCTGCAGTGAGCAGGGACATCTTCAATTAGATCAGGTTGCTCAGAGCCCTGTCCAACCTGACCTTGAATGTATCCAGGGATGAGGCATCTACCACCTCTCTGGGCAACCTGTGCCAGTGTTTCACTGCCCTCATCATAACAGATTTCTTCCTATATCTAGTCTGAATCTAACTTCCTTTAATTTAAAATAAATACCCCCTGGATATTTTTTAGTGACAAAAAATATTTCTACGTAGTCACTGAAGATAGGACAGTTATTTAACTGTGGCAACGTGGCTCATCACATACCCACAGATGTTTCTATATGTATGTGTATATGTGCTTACATATGTGTACATGCATGTGGTTTATACAGACAAGATTATGTATATATGTACAAAGTAACATACACTTGTATAATGCATATTTCCTACCCTGAGTGGGTATTTAATCCTCTCTATACCCAAAACCAGCTGAGATCCTCTGATAAGGATAGTTTAAATATCTCCTCATTGGGAATATAGATATATGTGTATATCTATATCTATATCTATATATATATGTCTTTATTTATAAGTAGTCATGGTGTCCTGTTTGCGAGTGATCTGTGAGTAGGTTTCCATGTGTGTGTTTGTGAGAAAGCAATCTATGTGACTGGAATGAAAAGCCCCTTTCCTGCTCCCATTCCCAATGCTTCTGATACAATTAAACAGGCAGTAGAAATTTGGTTAAAGGTATTTAGGAAAGTGGAGTAAATGTAAATGAAAAAAAAGTTCAGATAAAAACATTTTTTTGAAGTTGAGTATCAAAGCACAGAAACTCAGAAGCATATTGTTTCTTTTAGAAATCTAAAATATTAACAGTGGTATATTTATTATTAATATAACTAATTTCTCTGAAAAAAATTGTACATTGAAATACTAAGATTAATCAAGTAACAGCATAAGATTTTTCACACATGCACTACATACAAAGTAAAAGTTCTTTCCCTTTTTTTTGTCAGAATTCTTATTATTTAGTGTAAAATTAGTTTCAGAATAGAATGAGTTCTGTTTAGTTGGCATTAAATAGGGAAAAGTTTGATTTGTTCCTGCAAAGTAATCTCTCTTGTCAATCAAACCAACAGATTTTGAATCTCATTTTACAGTGCTTTCAAGGTATGTATTGTATGAACTTTGAGAATCATTGTATTTTGCTGACTTTAATATAACTTTTTATGTCATCCTGCATATTGAATATAGGTTTGAGACATGGTCTTTCAGAGTGGATTTTGGGATTTTTTTTTTCCCCAGGCTGCATTAGAAATCAATAGAGAAACGTAAGCAGCTTCTTGATACAAGCCCTATAAATTCTGATGTACTGGCTACAGCTGGTCCTGAATGCTCAGTTCCACTACTTTTTGTAAAACAAAAAAGTGTTTTCTACACAAAACTGAAACCTTTCGAACCTTTTGATATAATCACTTTTTTATTTCTTCTTTTTAAAGGAAAACTAGGTTTTCTATTTTTTATTTGTGTCTGACATAGTAAATGAAATATAATTTCTCTGTGCCTGCTGTGCCACAGTCATGTTTCTTTCTGATTACAATGATTTCAGTCTTGTGACTGCACCAAAGTGCTGCCTAGTCAACTTTATTTTCTTCAAAGAGAACACAACGTTGTGAAACTATTAGGCACATAAACTTCCTAAAATTTGTTGGGGATTCAGCTTTGTTCAGAGACTGCTAAGCAGAAAAAAGATTATGCATCGTGATATTGTTTGAACTCTTTTACGGGAAGAAACCATATAGGTTTCTTAAAGAGGTCAAATTTAAATTGCAAGCAAGACATTTATTATTATATGAAATGTACAAACATGAGTCTTCATGACTCACGAACATTATAATGTCCATGAACATGATAATAAACATGATAAATGCTGAACTATAAAGGTTTCTTCTTAATATGCCTACACCAGTAGATTTTGTTTAAAAAATTAACAGCTTCAGTTGCTAAAACCAAAGATATTCATTTTAGTACAAACTAGTTAGTGTTTATGAACATTTTCTGTCTTTCATAACTGCCATGGACGTTCCATGAAATGGTCTTGCAACCAAAAAAAGGATAAACTGAGTGAAATGTTCTGTAAATCAAAATGAAAGACCGTGAAACTGGGTTTTAATCTGATTTTTCTTCCCCCTTTTTTCACTCCCTATGTGGGGAACTAGAATTTATATGGGTTTACCAATTCCAGAATCCCAAACCTATAATGCTGATTTAAATTTAGGGTTGTGGTTTTTTCTCTTGAAAGAAAACACCCCAAAGCTATACACATGCTATTAGCACTATTATATCTCTCACAACAAAGGCTTTACCTAAAAATACCTTTCTTTTCTATGTTTCTGTAAAAGAATTAAATATCGATATTTATGGAATGTTACAACTACAATGTTTAAACAGGTGTGCTTTTGCTGAATGCATGTGACACTAATTTTTCAAAATAAAACATTTGAAAGCTATGACTGAATGTCTTATGGTTCTGCTGCAGTTCCTTACAAGTATTACAGTAACACATGGCTCACCAAAGAGATGCTGAGCCAGCCTGAGAGCCCCTATACAACACACCTTTACATCCATCTGTTTTCAGATAAATAATTATTTTAATTTTTTAATTTTAGAAAGAGAATAAAAATGGTTTGAAAAAACAAAGAAGTAGATTATTCTTTTATATACAGCTATTACAACACAGGCTTCTAGCTGCGTCTTTTTCTGAAGCCAAGTGTTGAGTGGAAGGTTTGGAAAAATATGTCAGGTGCAGCTAAGAGAAATATAAATATCGTTTTAAGTCATATACTGAAGTGAAAATATGACTTAAGTCAAGACTGGCCCTGCTAGGATGTGCTCCTTCATGACACATTTCTTCTACATCACCTTTTACTGCCTGGATCTGGTTCTGCAAGACCTTGCACACATGAGTGGTCTTGCTAAACATGACAGGACAGCTGGAATCGTTGGCAGACCTGGAGCTGCTAAGTGTCATAGATCCCCAGCACTGCAGTGAAACCAGCTGAGTGTCAAGGGATATCAGTAGTTCAGACCTTAAAGCTTCCTTCCAGGTTGCTTTCACACTGTTTTATGTGTTTTAAATATTTTGCCTTATTTGCTGTCACCCTCAAAACCCATGAATGTTGCTTTCCTCTCTACCCACTTCAGCTTGCTTCTCCTGTCACCTTTCTTTGTTCAGGGGAATAAAAAATAGAAGAAAAAGTACGTTGAGTACAGCCTCTGATACTATATATACAGCAAATAAGGCAATAAAAGAAACTGTAATTTTTGTTTATTTAATTGGCTAAGCTGTGCCAGGAACAGCTTTATCACAAGCGTTTCCAACATGGCTATGAGATAATTGTTTAGCAGTGCATGTTTAGTGAGCCTGTTCACTGTAATACACACCACCAGGGTGTGTTTGAGGGTGGGTAATAGAGATTAAAGATAATACCACAACATAATTGTTCCACGACTTTAAAGTTGTTATAAATAGAAGACAATACTGATATTGTTTCATACATTATTAATATACGGTCAAGAATAGCCCCTACCCAGGATCTGGATCTGTAAGATCAGAGCTCTGTCTCAAGAGTCTCAATAAAAGGCTTCAAGGAGTCTAATATTAAACAAACAGAAAGAAAAAAAAGACAACAAACCAAAACACGAAGAAAGCAGCTGATTTGGTGGATAGGATCAATTCAGAAGATGAGTTATATTGGATATAAAATATTGAATTATTCTCTAATTTTGGTGTCAGATCGGTGTTTGATTAATCTCATACTCAATAACATCTTACATGAGAAGACACAAGGGGAGAAAGCTATTAAGTATAATAATAATAGACAACACCTGGAAAGAAGACATACGTCATTTTCCAATTTGATCAGTACAATGGAATGAGAAAAAATATTTCTAGTAAGAAACTGTAAATTATTTCTTTTTAATTTAATCTTTTTTTTTTTTTTTTTTTAAATGCTTCAGAAGAGATAGTCTGGTGTCATGTTAAGTCCAGTCAAAAAGAATATCAGTTTAAATCTTTCTGTACTCTATAGGTGATAGTGATTTTGCAGTAGCAAAAATGCAGGAGGAAATGAACTTGCTCATTCACATAGACAGACTGATTTTCTTTCATTGTTTCCTTTTTCACATGGTATGCTGCTGCAACATCAGTAATTTTACAGCAATTATCTGAGGATGTGTCTAATATCCCATTTACCAGGTCATGAACCCCAGCTTGTTTTGCTGGGATCAAGCTTTTAAGTAACAACACATTTAAGAACAGGGAAAAGCAAGTAATGTCATGGAGAGTTTTTGTTTAAACAGGTCTGTACTTTGAGAATGCCCTGATGAAGTACAAAGATGCAGTACAAAAAGGCTTTTGCTGCACAGTGTTAACTTTCAGAGAAATTTTGCTTTCTTCCCTTTCCTGTATGAGGAGTGGACTTCCCATCCTTTTTTTTAATTTTTTTTTTTTTTTTTTATTCCCCCCCCCCAACCCCCCAATCTCCCCCCAAGATATTCTACAAATGTTTCCCAGAGTTTCTTAATGAAGTTGGTTTGGGGGACATTAAAAAAAAAAAAAATGCACAAATGTAACAATATTAGAGGTGGAGTGTGAAATCAATGCAATCTCCTTTTAAGAAGCAATCAACAATTAAATTTGTACACTGCACAGAACTTCCTTTTGCTACACTTGCTGAGAAGCTTTTTCTATTGTGGTTTTGTATGGTTATGCATCAACATAACATTTGCAAATGCTTCTTGAAGAAACATTTATAGACTTTCTACAGACTAAGTATCTCCTGTTTTCAGGTGAGAGCCATGCCTGGATGAGTTCTAGGGTTGATTTAGCTGTTTCTTTGGGTATTTTAATATTAACTGCATGATTGCCTTTGCATATTCCTCACACATTTTTCCTTATTATTTGTAGTCAGCAATCCAAAAGACACATCTTTGTCAGAAAAAACCCTAATGGTCTTAGCTTACATAAACTAATGTAAAAGTGAAATCTCAATCATGTTAAGTGATTTATTGTTTTCACATTCATTCAGTGCTAAAAAAGAAAGGTTATGGGAAGGTTAAAATTAACAACTGTCATGTTTTTCACTTCAATTCCACTCCCCAAGACAAGGCCTTGGATCATGCTGTCTTCATTAGAGCTGCTCTTTTGTTATAGTCTGAACACTGATTACTGGAAACAATGAATCTAGGCAGCAGCCCAGGAAAAAAAGCAACTCAAATTAAAAAAAAAAAAAAATACAACTGTATAATAGTTTCTGTGTTCATTGTATGCAGAATCTGACTTTTAATAGTGAGGGAGTATAATAATAATGGACTTGGTTGAGCCAGTTTCAAGTAGAACTGTAATGTTTTTACTCACTTCACTGACTTCCCTCCATAACATGAATGTAAGCTCACCACCATCGTTATAGACTGTTGGTTCATACGGAGGACAGTGGAAGTGTTTTGTATAAGAGTCAGTGGTTGAAATTCTCCCAAGACATAACTTTTCTTCAGCTAATGGCTTAAAACCCTTGTCTTCTAGTGTGGGTTGTTTGGTGGTGGGTATTTTTTGGTAGAAATCTCTTTTTGAGCATACTTTTTTCTTTCCTGATTGCTGCCATCCTTTCAGTCATTTATTTCCACTCTTTTTCTCTTACATCTCTCTCCCTGAACAGAAAATTATGCTTTTCAAAATTTCTTGCAACTGGTTGTGATCCATTAGTATATTTCATTCCCCTTTCATTCCCTCCTCCAGAAAATGATAGCATTCGTGTATCCATCCCCTGTGCACCCTAATCTTCACACCAGTTATAATGAGAAAAAAAGTTAATGAGTAAAACTTACAAGACAATGGTAAAAAATAATATCCAAGTATATTAGCAAAGCATGGGTAATATCCTTTATTTCCTTACAGCACTATTCATGAGACTGTAGAATAATTTAAGACCATCATACCAATGGTTTTTTGCAAATTTTGTAGTATTTTGCTTTGTTGACAGTGAATTCTGATGTTATGGAAACTTTACTATGCAACTATGCATGGAGTGCAGAAGTGAAGAATTGGGTCATCTTGCTACTGCCCAAAGTCCCTTTGTACTAGTTTGGAGTTTTGCGTGAACAAGATGGGAGCACCATACTAAATTACTTTTATTTTCTTTACACATTGGCCACAAACTTTAAAATAGCATGTATATAAATGGAGCAAAAATAACACTTTGATATGAGTGTGGTAATCTTTGCTCCATTTATACCTGCATTGCATAAACAGCTTTTAAATATGCTATTATAATATAGAAGAGTCTATTTCTGTCTGTGGTATTCCTATGAGAACACAGATATTCCTGTGAGAGGGAAAGACAGTTGGCTGAAAGGTGCAACTGAGTGGGAGAAGCAGTCATGCAAATTACTGTGGATAATGGGGGTGTGAGAACCATGGTCTCACTGGTTAAAAAAAGACTCTAACACACTTCAGCATTTTGGCAGCATTAGAAACAATTGCCTCAGCTTTCCAGGGGTCTGGCAAGGCCATCTGTAGAGTTATGGATGTCCACGCCTATAGTCAGCTCCTCTCACTCTGTTGCCCATGTTATACATAGGCTAGACCTGAGTCAGCATTCGTTAGCACATCATATGCCATTGCACAGTGTTGGTATCCAAGCTAGACTGGTCTTTCAAACCATGTGACCACTTTTTTGACTGGCAACTTATGCTGAAATTTAACTTGTATCCTAATTGAAATTAAATTCCAATGTATTGACAGCTTCTTGTTGAACTGCTGTGCCCCTAAGAAGGTAAGGCACAGTCCACAACTGTCCAATACACAGCCTATATTTTCAGCATGGAAGTTGTATTCTCCGAGCTTAGTTGTTATGGCCACAACTCAAAAAGGATATCAGGTGTTTCTCCAAACTTTTGCCTTGGGCCACAGTATGTTTATGGAAGGCCACTTAGGCCAGGTTTGTTCATGATACCCTGGGGCAAGGAGGCCTCCTAAGAGGAAGTCAATGTCATTCTCCATTTCATCCTTCTTTCCCCATTTCTGGATTAAATAAATAAATAAATAGATAAATGCACAATCAATCTGTTCTGTATAGCTGGAGTCTATATACCTGTACTAGCCTGAATATCCATTATGTATGATGAGTACATATACATGTATCATACGTGTATGAATACATACACATTACTAGAGAATATTCCATCTGAGAGGACACAGTGCTAGAACTGTCAGTTTATGGGAGTGCAGATTTATGGTAACACCAATGCAGACCAGCAATAAACTTGCATAAGCACAGGTACTGGTTAACCCTAGACACTTACTAGTTACATACCATTGTTTTGAGCTAATTGTAAGAATGGCATTTAAGATATATAATGTAAGGACAGACATATTGAAATATTGCTCAATTTTTGCTGTTTCTACAGCTATTCTGACTCATGAACCCATTCCAATGCTGCAGTCTTGCCATATTGCATCTTATTACATGCCAAGAGCAATAACATAAACCCTTTGTTTTTCCTACATGCTCCATTTAATCTCTAAAAGGAGGACTCAGCTCAATGGAGTGTGCATATATACCAACATTACACCAGTCCCATTCTGGAACCACAAACAGTTCTTGGTCATAAATTTCTAGACCACAGCAACGCACAAGTTAGGTGTATAGGTGAAAACTATAACAAGTTTAGTATCTAGTAAATTTAACAGTCACTTTGTGTAACATTTGCAGTAAACTTCTTCTAGCTGATTATATATTAAAGCCACATGCTCTAAAGAGATTTTGCCTTGTCTTGGCAACAGCTGAAAGAATAGGATATAAAGTGTGCAGAAGTTTATATTGCATTTCAGTAAGCTGATTCATTTCTTATTAGTTTTGGGCCAGTGTGTGTGGGGGAGGAAGGAAAGGGGAGGATGCACTCAGTTCTAAGAATATAAAATAAAAAAAAGTCAAACTATAAACATGGTATTTGAGTATAAATATAGACTGTCATATTTTCAACGACACTCTTACAGTAATTAGCACATTTTGGAAGTATATTATTTGCCTCCAGAAGGGGAAAATATGGCTTTACTGGAGCTGCATGTAAACAGTCTCAAGTGCAAGTTGGTATGATTTTTCCAAATTATGAATTCTAGAATAGACTAATACCCAACAGTGCTTGACACAGAAAAGCTACTGTTGATGCATACATAATGTATTTTCTAGAAAGCTAGGAAAGCCAGTGTATAGTAAGCTAAGATAGGACCTTTGTTGCCTGACTTTAGAAAATTACAGAGCGGTGGGCTGGACTCTCCTGAAATAGTCAGTTCAGAGGAGCAGACACTTAGAAGGGGTCATTAATCACTTCCCAATGTACATGCCTGCTTTACAGGTAACTCAAGTTCAGTTAAATGTATACCACTCCAAATGACCACCATTATCTATTTTCCACCCATTGCTAAAATCTTCTGGTAACCCAACTATAACTTTCTCATAGAAGTCCAGCTTCTCAGCACTTTGTATACCAAATTTATAAAATCAATCTCTTTCAACCATCTTTTCTCCCATGTCCCAGATACATACTACCAGGGGAAGTTTTATATAGTGATCTGAATGAGCTAGCAGGAAGGAGCTTGTAAAATGGGATACAGGATATCTGGCACTTCCAAATGAGTAGAATTCCAGGAAATAGTCATACTTCATGGTACCTGCAGCTTAAGTAACATGTAGCTGTCATGTAGAAGAACAGAATGTACTTGTCAAATTATTTGTTTAATTTTCTTAACCCTGTGTCACATCCATAGTTTTAAATTATTGTACTTGTTTATTTTCTTTTGCTTTTAAAAGAGTAAGCACTAATTACTATGGCGTATAAAATTCTGCATGCTTTCCATTTGTGATCTCTCAAACATTGAAGGGTGCTTTCAATAATGTCTGATAAATTTACTGTTGCTAATCAAAGCAGTAGTCCATCTTCAAAGGGCAGTTGTATGTTGTTTAGGCTTCTTGTGAACAATCCCAGTAAGTCATCTATAACTCTGCCTGACAAAGAAAATCCAGTTTCAGGCTCCCCCATCTCTAGTTTTGCTCATTATTGGTTGGCATTGTAGATGTGAGGAGAGCTGGAAGAATTGGAAAAGTAAACAGAAAAAATACAAAGGTAGAAAGGAAATGCTTCAGTTGTTCAAATATCAGGCATGAGATAAAAATTAAGATCAGACTCAGGCTAACTGGTGCCTGTCATTTAGGTTTTTCAGCCTTTATAGAGACAGTTGTTAATTTCCTAACCACGTGTTCACTGTAATTCAAGCATTATTCAGTGTTTACATCCAGTAATAAAATGTGATCCTAGCAACCTCATGAAGAAAAACTCCCTACTTTTTCCTAAATCCTGTATTATAGGAGTTAGCATTTCTTCGGTTCATCAGAAAGCTGTAAGGGAAAGAAGTTGCATGAGTCCCCTTTCTAGGAAAAAAATAATAATAAAAAAAAAAGCCCTTGGTGATTCCCAAAAGTTTGCCTCCTAAGATAAACTTCCAGGCTGGGTTTTCTGTGAGCCCATTATCTTTCCTGCGGCCTTACCAATTAAAAACGTGAGTTGACATTAATGAAGACATTGTAAAGAATAAAATGATTGAGACCTAAAACCAGAAAATAATTGAGCTCTGTCTTGGGTGATGATAAATCACTAAACCTTTACAAGAAACAAAGATGAAAGGAGGGAAAAATGTACTCAATAATCTCATTAAAATGAAAGTGTAAGAGAAAGAGATAAAAGTTTCTCAAAGAACAGAATGATTTCTTCAAAGAAGTAGGCTATGTTGGAAACCTCTTCCTCTCAAAAATCTTTCACATATACTTTTCTAAGTTATGAAGCTTTTTTTCCACTCGAGTATTATGTATTCTTGTTTTTAACAATATTACTCAAATGTCAGGGCAGTATATAGATATTATTTTTCCATTTACTCAATATTGAGTCCATTTTTTTATAAATGTAAAAGTGGCATTATCAAGAAAGCTAAAAAGAACAAAACTTTGGCATGTCATTCAGTGAAAAATAAAATATGTAAACCTGGATTTACTTCAGTATTTTATGTATTACACACTGTGTTCCCGGTTACATGTATTTTTTTTAATCTTTATGAAATGTAAAAAACCCATACCTTTCCAGACTCAACAATTCATTGCCTCAATTGATCATAGCCACAAGGATCAAAAATTCAGTGTTTATTGTCAAACTAGTCACTGTGGAGTGTGAGAAAGATAGCAGGGGAGTTGCAGGAAAGAAGGTGGAAAGAGAGTACAAACAAAAATCTGTTAAAAATAGTTGAGATGAAGCCTCCCTGTTCTTGAAGATTATGTACTGTACTTTCTGTTATATAATACAAAGAAAAATGATTATAGCAAATTGGCTGTAAAACCACAGACCAGTAACATTTTATTCTGGTTTTGTTGTGAGATAAAGTGTATTGTGGGCTTCAGGGAGTTGAAAGAAAGTACATTGGGGGAGAACTGCAGGAAGGAGTGGTTGAGATGAGTTTCCAACCTGCTAAAGAAAATAAAAAATGAGCAAACCTAAAAAAAGAAATGTGAAGAAAAGAGCAAGATGCACAACGGGAGAACCAAAGATGATGCAAAACCAGGCTTCTTTCAGAAGAAAAGAACAAGAAACAGTGACAGATTGGGATGATTATTCAAATCCATCTCTTTTCTCATATTTTGATTCTTCACATTACTAAGGGTGTTTCTTCTTCTCTTTTGGTCGAAATTATAGGAAATAAAGTTTATGCTCCATTTTTAGGGTCTCTATATTTGACACCACACAGGAAACATGAAGTGTGAATAAACTGCTTTGTTATGCTGAAGTTGCTGAAAGAAAGAAATTTTGAAAGCAGCTGATGAAACAGAAAATTTATTATCATCTCCCCTTTAACTGGTAGGAAAAAAATGAGATTAATATTGGGTCTCATTTTAGCAGCCTTATACTGAAAAATTATTTTAAAGCTTTAAAATAATAATGCCATAAAATAAGAAGCTACTGAGTGCACAATTTCACATAATATCACACATAGTCCTCTAAAAGCCTAGTCCATCTGCATGAAGAAACATGACAAGCAATCTTGTGCATCACAATGGTAAAATGGAGAATAAAGATTCAGGAATTTCAGATTTCAAATTTTCTGATCAAGTCCTTCATAATCTGCTGAAAAAAATGACTGTGAAAGAGTAACTAAACTTTTTTTTTTTTTCCTTTGACTTAAAATCTTCAGCTTTGTGGAAAAGGAAAAGGACATAGGAGTCCTTGTGGACACCAAGTTGAACATGAGCCAGCAAAATGCCCTTGCTGCAAAGGAGTCTAATGGTACCCTGCTCTGCATTAGACAAAGTATTGGCAGAAGGTCAAGGGAGGTGGTCTACTCCCTCTCCTCAACACTGGCGAGACCACACCTGCAGGGTTGTGTCTAGTTCTGGGCTTCCAGTACAAGAAAGACATGGACATAAGGAAGAGAGTCCAGTGAAGGGCTACTAACATGATTAAGGGGCTTGAGCATCTCTCCTATGAAGAAAGGCTGAGAGCTGAGACTGTGCAGCCTGGTAAAGAGAAAGCTTGGGGAGAGGGTGCAAAGAAGACAGAGCCAGGGTCTTTTCAGTGGTGCCCAATGGCAGGACTGGAGGCAATGGGCACAAACTGAAACACGGGAGGTTCTCTCTGAACATCAGAATATTTTTTTTCACTGCGGGGGGGGGGACCAAGCACTGGCACAGGTTGCAAGGAAGGTAGTGGAGGTTCCATCCTCAGAGATACTCAAAAGCTGCCTGGACATGGGTCTGGACAACTGGCTTTAGGTGGCCCTTGGGCAGGGGTGTTGGACCAGATGACCTCCAGAGCTCACTTCTGTCCTCAACCATTTTGTGATTTTGTGATTCTTCAGCTGGTTTTATTAACCATATATGGTTAATAAAGATATGGTTGTCTTTCATGTATTGGTTCAGCAGCAAGTTTCTTTTCAAGGTGTTTCATAAAACAACCTTTTTTTGGTTTTTTTTATCCTTTTCAAGGAACTCCTTCCTTCTTTCCTTGCATCTCAGGGTAATATCTTCTTCCTTTTAGATGTCACAGTTCCATTTGTATGCTTCCTGGTACTCATTGTATTGCACTGACAGGATTATGACAACAAACTGCTACGCTTCAAAGTGATTCTCTAAATTAAAAAAAAAGTTTGTTACAATGGGTAAAATTACAAAACTTCTTGATTAATAAAGAGAAAAAATGTTTCATATTCATCAATATGTTTCAAATCAAGAACTTGAATCAAGTTTATGCCCTGTAACAGAATGAATCATTGGTAAGTTAGCTCCCTTACAACCCTTTCACTGGAAAGTGAATGCAGTGAAATATTATGTAAATTCAAAGCAACAGAAGCACATGTAGATTAAATATACATGACTGAAATAGTATGCATGCTGTACTAAAATTATAAGAACATTTTTTCTCAATTAATTTTTTTACCAGTTTTGCAGAAATACAGAATTTGCCTTTTTATTTGCTGAAAAATTCAAGCTAAAATCCCTGGCTTTCCTCTTGAAAAGCAAAGGACAGATTTTTCAGACTATGAAATTAATCAAGTTATCATTGAAAGAAAAATATACTTATTCAAATTAATAATTCATAACATATAGCTAAAACCTTGTTTAATTTGAGGAGACAAAGAGGTAACAAGAAAAATTGCTACAATATAGAAACAGAGGAAACATACATATTATATGAATAGCTTCTTCAAACATCTGTATATTTTAAGAACAAGTGTATCCAGCAAGGGACATAGTTTTCTTGTCTTAGTAGTTCAAAGTTATTTAACCATATACCAGGAAAAATTGTCAATAATATGATTACTTTCTTATGAAATAGGTAATAAAAACTCTGCTAAAAGTTGATGGAATTATATTTATCATAATGAACTAGATTAATTATATCAATTTATTCTTCAAATATACAGAACTTTGTTTTTTTTTCCTTTTGAATGCAGCCTGCCACCAACCCTCTACGTAGAGTAAGCATCCAAAGTTTGTTTGGCTGGCTAGTATAAAAAAAGAATAGTTAATACAGATTTTAAGGGTCAACATTTTAATAAATGATATGGAGTTAGGAAGAAATATCCATATTCCTATTCTCTCAAGCTTGTGGCTTTGTAAGGGTTTTCATATCTTTCCTTGGTCTTAATAGTTTTTGCTGTTGTCTAAGTTTGGACTTGAAAAAAGCCAACAGACAGATAATTATTTCCTGCTTTTTATATTATGTCTGCTTTAGAAATATATTTATTTATTAAATTATTTTATTATAAAGTTATTAATGAAATCGACTGATTATTAATAAATTACTATTTATTAAATTAATATGTTTGTTATTCAATAGATTTATATTATATATGCTTTAGACACTACCCTCCTAGTGAAAAAGTTCCTCCTAAAGTGTGCTTTGAAAGTGCAAGTGACTTGTGCTATTTTATACCACTTGCTATTACCTGGGACGAGTCTCTCATTTATGTAACCATTGTTCAAGCAGGCTGCTGTGACTATCTCCTGAGCTTTGTCAGAAAAAATGGTCTCACTTTATCCTCATAGGTCTCCTTACTAACTTGCTAACCCTTCCCTGAACTCTGATTTCTGGACAGCCTTCTTGAACTTGGATGGCCCAAAACTCAACATAGTATGTGCTGCTCAAGTAAACCAGAATCTTGACTTTTAACATTTAGGCTGACCTGAAGGAGAATATTTTATTTACAGACAAGTAATACAGTTTTACAAAGTATAGAACAGATGTAAAAGTCTTTGGTGAAATTAACATTTTAAAATTGCTCTGTAGAGTAATACTTAAAAGAAGCCAGATACTTTTTATTGTGAATGATTCAGGTAGACAAATTCAAAATTATGGGGCCTGTGATGTGCTGTCCCTAAGTACTGATAAGTGACTTATTTAGAAGTGCATTTTCATACACATTTCAGCTAAAGTACATTTGAATGTTCATACAGGATAATTAAACATTGCATGTCAGAATCTTATAGGAAAGGTGTTATTTTTAGTCGTTTTAGAAGTACTTCACAGCATATCTCATCTTAACCACCTACTTTTATATTCTAGGTAAACATTAGCCTTCTTTTCATCCTTATTTTTAGCTAGTGTATTGCTTATGTGACCATGAGAGAGCGCTTGCTTTGATTTTTCATGAGTCTGATTTCAAGCCATGTTGCTGGAATCTATTGCTCTAAGTTTGCTCATAGGCTGCTGAGATAATATTGCCTTATCATGAATGTATGCTATGAAAATTATATTTAAAAGTGAGACAGAGAGAGAAAGAGACCAGACCTCACTGTTGTGATTTTTTTTCCAAAATCCATCCATGGAATCCCTGCTGCTTTAGCAATTTTCTCACTTGGACATTTCTTTACTGAGCAGAAAGTAAGAATCCAACACATGCTACAAATGGTCAAAAAGTGGTGGTTTTACTGAACTGAACCAGTTAATTCAGAACATAAAGCAGTGGTGTAAGGAATTTGCACAAGACAATGTTTTCATAATCCTATTTGCCCCAGGTACATTTTACTGATCCAAGAGACACCATGCATCAGTGATATGGTTGTATATTAGCATCATGCCCATTTTTATCCATGTTACCGAACTAGAATCTGTGTGCTGAATCTTAAGCAGTGATTCATTGCTGCCTTGAACTTAACGACTTTTGTAGGTCCTGAGTTTGCTTTAAAGGCTGCAGTAGGCAATCTGAGTTTCGTTCAGATCACCTCTGTGGATTTGAAGCACTTGTGTGAGGGCTGTCAGCGATAGTAAGATTGATTGGCATCAGCTAACTTGACTAGTACAAGAGGACTTGGGGAATAAAAACATGTTTAGGAAACTTTGTTCTCCAAAGAAATATTTAGGAGAATTTTTAATAGGATTTTTCATCAAAGCAATTAGCATATAATTTTTTTCCTAGAACACATGATGGCCTTTTGAACAAGCAAATAGTTGTTATCTCTGGAAAACTGAACCTAGGCAGTCCTGGAGCAAAGGAAGCAAGTACTACATTTGTGACAATCCTTCCAGCAGTATAATTTTGCTGTTGGTAGTGGTGGTGTCACTTATTTTTAGTGAGTGATGCTACTTTGCAGGGATGCTATCTCAGAAATACTACTACTACTATTCAGGTGTTAGGTCAAAGCCTCTTGTTCTTGCTCCCTACAAGACACAGAGGGAGAGAAGAACATTGTATTATATGCAAGAATGCATCAAGAAGAGATCAGTTCAGTGACCATCTGCTAAATTAATTACAAATTGTAAATATTAATAAAAATACATAAATTCAGAGTATATAATAAAAGCCTGTACCAAGTGGTAGGCTGTAAGTCAATCTATCTTTTTTCCTGTCTTCTGGAACAGGGTATTGTTAGGAAACACAGAACAAGCATTTATTACAAATCTCTGGTGCTCACTGAAAGTTCTTAAAAGGGCATCAGTTTTATTTTTAAAGCCATCTTCAGCATCTGCCTTGGAGATGCTCTTTCCCCTTCTGTGTTCTCTGAAGTAGCCAGGCAGAGCGCATGATCCTGCTCCTTACTGGTGAAGACTTCTCCTGGCTTCAGAAGTAAGTTCAGTCTGTATCCAGCAAGAGGCATCCTTTATATAACTTTGTAAATACTAAATAAATAAACTAAAAAGTAAAGCTATTGGATTTTATTGTCTAAAAAAATTGTTATTTGTTTTAATTTACAGGGTTCTTCATCTGCCGATTCTGTATCTGTCAGCAGACATTCTCCTGTAAGCCACAGAGTCGCATGCTGTCACTAGAGAGTCGCTGGACATTAAGGCTGCTTGAGCAGTTTGAAAGAAAAAGCATGAGGCGACAGCTATTCTTTGTAAAGTTCAGTAAAGCAGAGACAGCCTTGAAGCAGAAAACTCTGTTTGATCTCAAGTTATTTTCCCTCTTCAGCATCCACCAAGTTTATCTCAAGCAGAGGTGTATGTTACTTCCAATTGTTTGAGACAAGCAGGTATTATATGCAGATGCTTAGAGGATGTGCACAAAGGAGAATATGCCCTGTCCGCCGTAATGGACTTGAACTGATGAGAAAAGGACATATAAGTTCAACTTGCAGAGCAGAAGAAAAGCCAGTTCTGGACCCTGGAGCAAGTATGTGACTTTCTTCCATGTTATACTCACATCTTATCAAAATTTATCTCTGCAAGGAAATGCTGAAAGAATATCAGTGAGAATGAAGGTCTCGGATGAGTATCTCAGGTCAGTGAAGAAACCAGTCAAACCCAATGAATTATCTTTCAAGTTAACTTCATGTTTTTACCTATGAATTTTGGGGGTCAGTGGTTTTAGCTAGTTTGGAAAAAGTTGAAAACAAAGGCATTATTTATATCAGAGCATCTTGCATGTTCCAAGGGGAGTTATCTTCTCAGTTGGCCAATCTTAAGAGGACTGCTGCAAGTATGGTTCATAGCCGACTCCTTTAAAAAAAAACAAGTAGCAAGGGACTCATGATCATGATCCATGTAATTTTGCACATCTTACTCTGATACACCTTTTGTAATGTGATTTCAAAAAGAAAAATAAAAGTTTTCTGTTAATTATGACTTCTGCGAGTTTTTTTTTCTATTGAAAACCCCCATAATTTGATAAAGTATCACTTCCCATTCTTTCAGTAACTCCAAGTTTTCACTTATTTGCTCTTTTTTTCATGTTCCTGTTTCCACCTCTCCTAGGCTATCCCAACAGGGAAATGTCTGTGTTTATACCACACTAAATAACAAATAGTACATAAAAATTAACAATCACAGGCTAATCTATTGGGAAGGTATATATATTGTGGAGGTAATTAATTGTATAAGCAATATGTGTGCAAATTACATATACGCTGAAAGAGAAAGAAATTTTGCATGATTACCTGTTGGAAGGAAGATTCAGGATGATCTTTCAGTATCATAGTTAAACTTTTATGTTCAAACCTCTAGCCTAGTGATAACGCCTCATACACAAAAATGTTACATAGCAAAAGTTTACTTCCAAGCTGCTTACTAAAATCTGAACAACTATAATTGTGCTATTTGATTTAGTCAGTTTCATTTGTGTTGTATGACAGCATGGTTACATGGAAAAAACAGATAACATTATTGTGTGCTGTGGTGGGATTTTAATTTTTGGTTGTTTTGTTTCTACTAGTGTTCGAGAATCTAGGAAATCTACCTTTCATGACAATAAAAAAAGGTAAACAACATAGCCTTACTCCTTTTAGAAGTAACAAATACCCCTATTTTTCAGTCCATCTCATATGTTAATGTAAAATACCAGTGATGAGAAAAATTGCATACAGTGGCAAAGTTAATTGCACTATCCAAAAATTCAAGATGCTTAATGGAATGTTGTCTCTCTAATAGAATAATTAACTTTGAACTTCTACTTTTTCTACAAAACCCCTTCATTGTCTGGGGTTTCTTTGGCTGAGCTTTCTGAAAATTGAAAGTCGGGCTACTGACTTATTCTGAGGGAATATAAATCTCGGGAAATACTGTCTTTGCACACAAACCTTTATGCAACCAATAAAAGGAAAAAAAAAAACCCCACACCACTCTAAAAATATAAATAAAAGAGATGCAAAACCTCATACGTTTATTATTTATTTGAGAAGGAGAAAGCATTTTATGTTGAAAGTTTAGGATAAAACCCAAACTAATCTTTTAGATACAAAAATGCTAGGATAATATTTGAAGTTGTTAGAGGGGGAGGAATGTTCACTTACTGGAGCTTACTTTAGAGATAACACTTATTTATTGAGAGTCACACAATTTTTGTAACATTGTAAATTTGGGAAGATAGCAACTGTACTTCAAAACTCTTTAATAACAAAGGAATTCCCAAGATGATAGGTTGCTCTTACAGGAATGCAGTTCTGCAAGGTGGCAGAGCATTGCTTCTGTTCTGCTCAGGCTCCAAGCATAAAGGACCCAGCATTGTACAACAGTGGTTTGGTTGGTTTTTTTGCTGGGGTTTTTTTGTTGTTTTTTTTTTTTTTTTTTTTTTTTTTTTAACTGATAACAATTGCAAAAAGGCAATAGACCAGATAGTAAGGTATATCATGGGTACTGTGGAAGAAATAAAGTGGAGATGAAAAAAGGGGAGGAGTGTGTAACAAAACAGCCAGAGCAAAGATGAGCTTTTGAAAGACTTAGAAAAAAAATAATCAATAGAAACAGATGGTTTCAAATGTGTCAGAAAAAGGAAATACCAAGAAAGCTTAGGGTCAATGTTTTTTTCGTATCTATTGCTAAACAATTACAGTATCTGTATTTAGGCAAACAATGTTTAGAATTTAAAAAACCAAACAATACAACACCAAATTTTTGGTCTGAGCTTATGTTTGATTGATAACTAAAAGTGTGGGTGAAATTTTTAACCTAGCTGCTTTTTTTATGTCCCTCACACACATAGGACCTGAATGCAGTCTGCAAAGGGTAAAATTTGATGTCAATTAATTCTAAAGGAGACTAGGCCAGCTGCAGTGTCCTAGAAAAGTGTTTCCATATTTCTTTATGTGGGTCTTGTCAGACTAGCTTAGAGCCAACACTTTACTTCAACTGTGTGGTCTAGTAAACATGCTTTTGTCTGTTCCTGGTGCATTTGGGAATTACAGCTGACTGAGCTCACTCTCAGCTAAAGAGAGAACATTCAGAACAAATGCTTGCTTCATGTTTTATTTGTGATCCATAACTTATTACTGCATTATTTAACAGAATGAAAGCATTGACATACGCTATGTGGAAAGCGATCTTGTTTCCTGTGTTTTGAGGAAAGGGTTGGTTCTTCATTTTAGAGGTGGTAAACATACTCTTAACTGCAAGTTCAAGTCAGGTGTGCCTTGACTTGTGTAAGGCCTTTGACATGGTTCCACAGAATACCCTTGTCACTACATTGGAAAGGTATGGGTTTGATGAATGGACTGTTCTAGGAACAAGGTATCGTCTGAGTGGCTGCTTCCAACAAATTGCAGTCAATGTCTCCACGTCCAAATAGAGATCAGTAACAAACAGTGTCCCTCAGGGGTCCATACTGGGACCAGGACTGTTCACAGTCTTTATTAATGATACAGACAGTGGGATTAAGTGCACCCTCGGCAAGTTTGTGGATGACACCAAGCTGAGTGGTACAGTCGATATGCTCGAGGGAAGGGATGCAACCAGAAGGAGCTTGACAGGCTTGAGGTGTGGGCCCCTGTGAACCTTATGAAGTTCAACAAGGCCAAGTGTAAGGTCCTGCAACCGGGTTGGTACAATCCCCAGTATCAATGACCGACTGTGGGAATAAATGGATTGAAAGCAGTCCTGCAGAGAAGGACTAGGGGATATTGGGGGATGAAGAATTGGGTATGAGCTGACAACATGTGCTTGGAGCCCAGAAAGTCAATTGTATCCTGGGTTGCATAAAAAGAAGCAGGCCAAGGAAGGTGATTCTTCCCTTCTACTCAGTAGTCATGAGACCCCACCTGGAATAGTCCATCCAGTTCTGGGGTTCCCAGTACAAGACAGACATGACCTGTCAAAGCAGGTCCAGAGGAAGGCTAGAAAAATGGTCAAGAGCTGGAACACCTCTCCTGTGAAGAAAGGCTGAGAGAGTTGGCATTGTTCAGCCTGGAGAAGCATCCAGGGAGACCTTATTGCAGACATTCAATATATAAAGGGGGTTTATAAGTAAGATGGAGGAGAACTCTTACCAAGGGGGCAGGGGGACATGGGACAGTGATTTTAAACTGAAAGAGGGTAGATTTATATTGGACAGAAGGAGGGCTTTTGTTACGATGATGGTGGTGAGGCACTGGAACAGGTTGCTTATAGAAGTGGGCCCCTCGTTCCTGGATCTGTTCAAGGTTAGGCTGGATGGGGCTTTAAGCAACCTGATTTAGTGAAAGATATCCATGCCTATAGCAGGGGGGTTGCTCTAGATGGTTTTAAAAGGTCCCTTCCAACCTAAACTGTTCCATGATTCTGCAATTCTATATATTTTTAAAATGACTACCATGTATATACATTATACAGACAGGTTTTAAGGAAGGTTATGTTTTTTCTAATTTTGTCTTCCTTCACCTAGAAAAATGGGTAGGATTCCAGCCTTTACTTTCTACTACCACATTTTGTTTCTTAGATTATTGTGCTTGTGAGTCTTAAGACATCTGGAAAAACTTCACATTTCAATTATCAGTAGATTTAGTAACATATCCTGTTGACAAAGGCTAAGAACTTCCTATTCCCTTTTGAAAATTAACTGCATTCTGTAGACAAGGAGTCATTTACAACCTATATCAGAAATTCATCTTTAATGGAGAGGAAGACAGATATTTGGTACATCTGACATCTGATTAAGACCATCTAGTTTAAGGAACTCATGAAAAACCCTATTCTTCTTCCATGAACAATGTTTTCTTGCAAAAAAATTGCCAGAAAATATTTGACAAACAAATTGATTGTTTTATCTCTTAGCCAAAACAACAAGAAAAAGAACAAGAATAATATTTATTTATATTTTTACACTACATTTTTTTTTTCTGTGGGCTCTTACCACCCACATCCTTTTTTTATCCTGGTATGAAGAAACTGATAAAATGATACTGCTAATACACCAAGACCCCAAGTATGAGCACTGTCTCCTAGGTGCCTAAAAATTCTTGCAGCATTTTCGTAAACAATGACACTGAATTACTCTGAAATCAGAGGATCCACAGAAAATCTGGGACTTTGTGCTGCAGATTTGTTTCGTGTATTCTATGGAAAGGAAAAAAAAGAACAAACGTAAAAATCCAAAACTTTACACAGGGGAATGCACAATGGGGTGATGGAGAGGTAAAGGTAGACTTCCTCAGCCTCTTTTAAGGTAACAGGTCAGGTCAATAATTCATATGAATTTCCTTGTGCATTTTTCATGTTTCATTTTATTTATTTATTTATTTTTGCACAATAGTAGTCCTACTGCTGTAAATTTTAGTACACTAAACTAGACACAAAAAGAGTACTGCAAGGAAACATTGCAGTGAGTGTTGCATTGCGGGGACCTGTGGGGTTTTTGTTTGTTTATTTGGGAAAATATGTTCACCTGACCTAATATATGCATGAAATCCCCATATTTTCAACAGCCCACCTGTTTCTATATGGCTTCTGCATGCATCAAGAATGTTGAATTAATGGAAAAAGTTCTATAAATAGCCTTGATCAGTGATAATAAGAATAGTAAATATACATATGACAGATTCTTAAGGGAAACAGGATGCTAGAGAGGGAATGTGTAATAATGTTTGAAATGGAAGGAAGTACACTTTTTTTCACTGCACCTCTGTTTCCACCCATGTTCTACAGACTTACAGTTATTCATGTTTCAGAGCATAAAGAAATGGTGAATTTATGGCTAAGTACACATCATTTTCTTCAAACAAGTAATCCATTTTAAGTTAATGGAACTGATCTTTGAAAGGTAAAGAGGATTTTCCCCCAGAATGTGTGTTTAGGGAAGATCTATGAAAACATCAATACTTGTTACATTCCAATAGCTCTTTTTGAAAGAAATGCTAAAGATAAAACCAATGTTTGCTTCAAAACTGCTTTTTCTTTTTACTAAACTTCATTTTGGTCTTTCCTTATTTTCTATTAAAAATACTGTACTGGGTTAAATAAGATTTTTGGCTCTTTTGAGCATGAAAGGTTAAGTTGTCAAATTAGATAAATTTGTTTATTTTTAATAATAATTTGGAGGTGGGAAAAATGAAACAAACAATCTGATACAATCCACATGTGAAATGGAGTTTATCTTAATCACCTGGTAAATTTTAAAATATTTTTGCTGATCTATAGAATATTGGCTTTTTTAATGGGGCATTTTCTTTGCTGTGATTAACATGTTGTAGAAATGGAAATTCCTTCTTAGTTTGAGGAAGTTTCAGTAGAAACTTGGATGAGTTTAACAAATAATTAATACTCATGTCTGTATAGAGTTTACTGTCTGGGTGTCTTTCAGCTGTAATATTGCAGTGCTTATGAATGGGGACCTGATTAAAATCATCAAAAGAAAAAAAAATAGTATGAAGTTCATGAAGAAAATTAGGGTGATCTTAAAAAATCACATAGTCACATCCTAGTTCTACAAAACCATTGAGTCAGAACCTGAAATATATTTCTAGTGTCAGGAATTAGAATGAAATACATTCTTAACATGTACTTGGATAGAGCTCTCCTTGATTGCCTTGTGAGTTTTTTCTTCCCTCTCTGTTCACGTCCTTGATGGATATTGACCCCTCCTAATATGTGCATGCATGGGTTTTGTATAATAAATGGCTATGACCAAGTTGCCAAGTAAAATATGTGTATATTGTTATGAATGCAAATATTTTTTAATGAGAAAAATAACAGTCTCTAAACACTCAGACTAACAACTGAAATCCACAGAATTTTACTGTGACTTACAAAACCCCCTAACTTGAATCTTTATTTATATACTTTTACAACCTTTATAGCTTAATCACAAGTGACCTTTATTATGCTTCTTTCTGCTCTTTCATTGTTACCTTGGTAATACCACTCCCCACTAATGTGATTATAGACAGATTTAGTGTTTCCTTTTTAAAATAATAAGAAATAATAAAAGAATTAACTATCACATACATCCGTTTTGATTTTTAGTCATCTTCTGGAAATTGTCAATTAAAAACAACAAATGAAAGGTGAGACTTTTAGTCCAAAAATCTTTTAGTTTTTCCATTAGAAAAAATGGAAAAGTCCAATTTTAACAATCACACAGTTTAAATGTAGCCTAGAAAAGAAGAAAATGTAACACCACTGAAAAGTATAAAATGAAATGCTCAGATTAAATCTACTAGAAATAACTAATTTGGTTGCAGTGTCACTGCAGAAAACCTCTTTTTGCATGTAATTAATAAATGGGAAATCAATTTAGTAATTGTAGAATTCCAATTAATTTTCCTGTAAACATATTTTCATGTATACATCAGCTGTTTAAACAATAGTTGAAGATGGGATTTCTATTTATTTATTTATTTTTACAGCTTTTCAGTATTTTCTTGGTGACTTCTGAGGAGCACAGTTATGCAAAACCTTAACGGAGGAACTGAGAAAAAGACAGTATTGCAGGCCTTTAGCAAGCAGGTGTATAAGTTTGTATTTAATTCTCTGCATGTGGGGAGCTCTTTTACACTGCAAATCCTGTTTAAGTGTAGAAAGCTAATCACAGCCATGTGTGTGTGAAGAAACTAGACCTTGTTTTCCCACTGAGGTTAAATTCTACATTTTTCTTTGCTAACTCAAGTTTTATCAACTTTGAAATATTTTAGATTAATCTTTGCCTCAGGCATGTGGTAAGCAGGGTGATTTACCTTCTTTTATTTTTCATTGAAGTGGTGGAGGGAAGTAACATATGATCTAGAAGCTATCTTGCTGCTTGATAGCTTGGCAAGATTATCCAATATGTAAACTAGTGGAAAATAGCCTAGTTTTTCCAAGCATCTGCAAGCAATATATAATATTTACTTTTTCTTGGCTCCATTTAGGAATTTAAACCTCTGAAAGGTTTTTTATCCTGTGCCTTTTTCCAAGTCTGAAATGACGAGTTTCAAGTAAAACTACTTCCCTGGGACAGCTGCAGCATCTCTGTTCACAACACAAGTGCTCTGCTCTACTCTGCTCAGAACTTCTTAGGTCTTGAGAAACCTGTCTCTTTCTTTTCTTCACTGCTTCATCCAAGGTTTGGTCTTTTAAAACAGAAATGAAGTAACCTGCATCCAGTGATGATTTTTCAGGCTTTTACTGATTTTCCTTAGAGATAAATTCTATCTATTAGAAAACAAACTTCTCTTCTGTCACCTGACAACTGATAAAAAGAAGTTTGATCTTCCTTTGCTTCTATGCAGTCTGAGTTTTAATGTGATAACAAGACAGGGTGTCTGATATCAGTTTCTGTTGGATCCAGGTAAGCTAGACACTGGTTAGGTGATCTAGCTAATTTATGATCATATAGTTTCACCTGGAGATAGTGGGAAGGTTTCTGGGTCCTCCAATGTTTTCAAAGTTGATAAAGAAACTGAGTGTTAGAGCATCTCCACTCTATGAGAACAGTGTAGAAAATCTTGCTGCAAGCCTACAGGTTTGATGGGAGCTGTTGGATTGTTGCCATGACTTTCCCACACAACAGCCTCTGCTCTTATTTCCTTTGACATCTCAGACAAAGCATACTTTAAGTGGCAGCAAAGTGATTATCTAATTTGAAAATAGACTCTATTTACATTGGAGAATCTCCTTTGACTTATTCTGGCCTGAAATGCTTTATCTCTTTCTGTTGAAAAAGCTGACTGTCCCTCAGGTTTGTTCAAGGGAAATGTATTTAGTCGCCCATACTGATGAAGGCAGGGCGTGTTGCACAAGAAATGCAGAAGCCTCTAGATACAATTGTGCGATCAAACATTTTCAGGGAGAGTGCCATACCTCTGCTACTGTTCAGCAACTTGTGGTGAAATGTTTCAGTAAATAAAGAAGGCTGCACTTTCCCAGTGGTTGTCGAAGCCCTGCAAACTGGAACTGATGAAAGGCTCTGTTAATTTCTGTAGTGTCAAAATGAAGGGGGATGAAGCAAGATTACTAACCCAGGGGAAAGTAACAACCTGAGAAAGCTGTGAATACCTTGGTTTTCTTCAGCAATGGCTGGCACTATGCTGGGTGGCAAAGAGGAAAGCAGGCTTTGCACAGTGTGTGCTTGACAGAAAGAGAGCAAATAGTCTTCAGGAGGAACAGTGCAATTTCTGAACAATGCAGGCAATGTCCTGTGGTTAAACTGAACTGGGAATTGAATAGCTGCTTCCCAGCCATACTGCCATTCCTAACAATTAATTTGTTTCTAACCTCAGATTTCCCACAAATCTTTGCACTCCTTTATCCATACAAATATCAAATCAATTACTCATATTACATAAAATTAGCTTCAGCACGGAATCAACCTTGTTAATTTTAGTTTCTTATGATTATGATTTTGACTCATAAATAGTATTGTGATCAGATTATGATGTACTGAATATTTTATATGTCAGAGTATCCTCTGCGTCTGCTCTGGTGACATTTTAATCAAGAAATTATCATAATTTGTTAGCAGAATAGCCAAGAGGTTGCTAGCAGTCCTCTAGAACCTTAAAAAGTCCCTGTCAGTTTGTGGGAGCACAGATATCAAATAAGCTTTCTTTTAAGAAAACCTGGAAGGGTATGTAATAAAACTGATCAGAATACTTTCTTTGTAAAATTGTATTTTACTGAAAATTCATGGGTTTGTAGGATCATTCAGGCTGGAAGGGAGCTCAGGAGGTCCCTCATGCACCCCTGCTCCAAGCAGGGCCAGCTGTGGGATCAGACCAGGTTGCTCAGGGCTTTGCCCAGGTGGGTCTTGAACCCCCCCAAGGATGGAGCCTGCCCACCCCCCCGGGCAGCCGGTCCCTCTGCCCACCCCCCGGCCTGCCTGCCCTCACGGGGGAGAGGTTTCACACCCAGCCTGAACCCCTCTCGTTTCAGTTCACGCCTGCTGTACCTTGTTGCCCGGCTGCCCCCTCCCCCTCCCCTCCCCGTAGGCACTGGGGTGGCTGTGAGGTGCCCCTGAAGCCGTCTCTGCCCCAGGCTGGACAAGCCCCACTGCCCCAGCCGCTGCTCACAGGGACACCCTCCAGCCCTGAGCATCATGCGGGTGAACTCACCCCAGGTCATCAGCATCTTTCTGCGCTGAGAAGCAGCAAACTGGCCACAGTACCCAGATGTGGTCTAACAGGTCCTGGCCAGAGGAGACACCCCCTGGCCGGAGCTCCCAGCGGTGCTCCTGCTGTTGCAGCCCTGGATGTTGCTGGCCATCTCTGCAGCCAGGGCTCACTGCCAGCTCCTGCCCAGCTCCCAGGGCCCTCCAATATCAAAAGCCTGGCTGAAGTGCAGGTAAATGCCATCCACTGCTCTCACTTTGTCCACAGATGTAGTCATTATATTGCATAAAGCAATCAGGTAGGTTATGCATGATTTATCTGTTGCAAATCCATCCAGACTGTTCCCAATCATTTTCTTCATGTGTCCAATCAGAAGCTCTGTCAAACCTGAATAAGGTATAAGAACAGAGAAAGGAAATTCTGTCTTTAATTAGATGGTTAAATTCTGACTTAGAGAAGCGAGTAGTTAACAGCTTTGTTTGACTGATCTGAAAAGAAAAATTCTGCTGTGATTAGGCAGCCTATGGACTTGCACTGGTGACTTTTACAAAGCCACCCCAAATGCTGAGGAGGACATAGTTTCCCCACAGTGCTCTGTTTTATGGAAAACTGTATCCTGCAAAATGCTGTTTTAATTAAAATGCTCAAAATGCATCTGTTTCACTAAGAAACAAAGATAATTCTGAAAACCTCAGAGGCTGCCCAGGAAAACAATTTCTGTCCTTAGTTCACTCTTGTAAATCCTAAATGAATTTGTTAACATGTCACCTAGTAGACAAAACTATAACACAAGGCAATTGTCACACAAAGTAATAATGACTTAAAAGGAGCCCACAACAGCATCGATTACTGGAAGCAGATATTTTTCTGTATGCATCTTTCAACAGGTTTCTACTGAAGAGGTTAAATAATCTTTGATGTCTGCTTGAGTTTGAGGGACATCACACTTCATGTGGGATTTATATAGGCTTTTTGGCTGTTTAACCTACGAATTTCTCCAAAGAGCTGAGTATATATACCTCCAAAGGAAGGTATTTGACAAACCTATACCGAGGCTACAGTAATGGGAAGAAAGGGAAAGAAATGTGAAAGGATAAAGTCTTATCAACTATATATTTTCAAGACACTAGTCATTAAAGAATTATTTCAATTTGAAAAACAAACTCCTTTCCTCAAAAAAATCAAACTAGACCCTTGCCATAATATAAGTGAGAAAATTATAAAGTGACTTTGACTGCCTGGGTAAAAAAAGGAAATTTAGAAAGAATAATTGTGTGGTGGTGGTGGTTGACTCAAAAAAAAGCAATGCTTGTCAACACAAATTACCATCATGAATGAAATACAATGTTTATTTTCATCTAAATTTTGTGGATCAGTGAAGCACTTTGAAGACCTGCTGTATATTTCATGGAAAAGGTTCTATGCTTTTAATTTGTGTTTTTTGTTAATGAAAAATGCTAAGGAAATAATTTTAAAGTTTTTATATGAAAAATAATAGGCACACCTCTGTAGATGCACACAAATGGTTTGGGTGCTTTAGTCACTGCTTGGACTGCATATTTTAGAAAATCTTGCAAACTGACAAGACAATTTTGGAGAATGGTCATTCCCTAAATACGTTACCTTGATGGGATAATGAGGGTATTAAAGAAAATTTGTTTAAAATTAATTTTTGGGATGTCCTTACATGAAGGAATTAAAATGCTGCATTAAAATCTCACATTTGAAAAGAACAAACAAAATTTCCTGAAGCAACTGCACAGTTCTATTACTTTTTTGATATGTAAAATACTTCTGCAAATTTATTTTAGCTCATTATCCCTTCAATTTGTCATATTCACATAAGAACATTTTTATTAGTACATATTTAAGAGTGAAACATATTTAATGGAGTGTTATAATGTTTTATCATTTCACAGCCCTTTCAAATGCAAAATAAGTTAGATAAAGGGCCATTTTGTTTAGAATAAAAAACGCTTAACAAATCATTAGTGGCCTAAGTTTCTAACTAACTGAGCTGCCACAGATTATTTACTGTGTCCACTTGACACAATGCTGATGGAAAAGGGAAAAATCATTTGGACCAAACCTGCCTGCCCAGCCCTACACATATGCATGCATGCCTTTATGAGAGTAGTAGGAGATGCTCTGTGAAATACAGTTTAGAGTTAAGGTTGCCTGCAAATCAAGCAATAGACATGCAAATTAAGTGATTTAAAACATCAAATGATTTATTAAGAAATTGACTTGTACATGAAGCCTGGTCTTTTGTCTTTTCTAGTCTGTTGAAATGAGAATTTGTGCTAGATATAAGCACCAGTATTCTGTAGACTCTTAATAGGCCTCCACCAATTACAGATGAAAAATAACCAGTCTGTGTTAGCAAAGCAGTTAGCATAGGTCATTGCCCCTATTTCCTTAAAAAAAACAACCAACCAAACAGACAAAAAAAAAAACCCTCTTTTGCATAGTTTTGAAATACAGGTTTTGCCTCTAGAACTGTTTTCAAGTGAGTAAGAAATCTATATGGATTGTCTGGCAAGATGTAATCTCCTATCTTTTAGATGCAGTTTTTCCTACAAAGAAATATGCAGGCAGTGTGAATACCTCCAGGTATACAGGTGTTCTGTTACAGAGTCTTATCTATAGAGAAATATGCCTCGTGCTCAGCTGCCTCGCCAGACAGCAGACATGATAATACTTCATGGCATGGACTAGAGCTGAGAACTTAAACATTGCTATAAGGTAAGAATAGGTGAACCATGTTTCAGTTTATATATGCACACAACAAATTCTGTCTTTTTCTTTTCCTATTTTTTCACACCTCTGGCAGCTTTGGAAAATCTAGTCAATGTAGACTCATCAGGTAGTGCTGTGCAGGAGTCCATGAGGATAATATCTTGCTATTGTCCTGCTTGTTATACCTGAACATATGAGAGGTATAATTAATCATTTTATGCAGAAAAAGAAAAAGCACCTTGATTACTTTCATCAATCCTCAGAAGATATTACTGCTCCAATTTTCTTTTTACGTGTCTGTGTGTATATGTATATAGTTTGCTACAGTATAAACAAACACTTTAAAATATTTGATCTAACTTGCTGGCAGAAAATTGTGTTTATTAGTGAGACGGACAAGGGTACGAGAAAAAGGGAAATGTGAAAGGTGTTTTGGTTTGTCCTGTGGAGTCAATGGAAACATTAGAAACTGTCAGGAACAGCAGTTCTCAGGAAAGAGCATAGTTAGCACTGACCGTGACTGGCGAGGAATGAAAGTGGTCCTGCAACACAGCCAGCATCATTACTCGGCCCTGCTTCTCCTTGCCTATCTAAACTGACACAAAGTTAAGAACCTCCTATCTCATGGGATGCTTGAGACTTTGTAGGTGGGCATCAATTAATAAAAGTTTCCACGCAACTGTGTACACTCTATAGAAATAAGTATACATACCTCAAATTCCTTTCTTCCCTTTACTCTTTCTGACCAAGTTTTTTCTTTTTCATGAAGCACATGAAGCTTCAAGAAATAGCTTTGCATTTTACACAGAATTGCTTCTGGCATCTTGCAACAAACATGCAGTTCCTAGTGACTAATGAATTTTGACTAGACTTAATGCTAAACTCTGAGAAAAAAAAAATTGTAAATAACTTGACAAATAATAAGTCATCACACAAAGTCTTGAACTTCCTTATAAGTTCTTCTAATAAGTGTCATAGTAAGTATCATCATAAAAAAAAAAAAAAAAAAGGACCCTGACTATTCTTTTTCATTTTAATCAGACAGCAGGTGACAAATATATTGTAATGGAATCAGGCTGGTATCATACTTAATCTCTCAGCGTGCTCATTTCCTTTCATATCTTCTTAAACTCACTCTTTAAATTCCATATGCCAGAGGAAATATTCATATATTATCTATGTAATTAGAAAATTTCAGACCTCATTTGGTTGTATAAAGCATAGTAATTAGCTTAGTAAAGGATATTTCTTTTCTGCTGTTTTGATAGTTTTCTTTATGTGCTGCCTGAGTTTTTCTGAAACAATTCAATATGTTCTGAAAAATTACAGACCATTTGATTTCAGAAAATGCCCACTTAGAAATGGGAAAAAAATATATGTACACATGTGTCTACAAAAGGAAGAACTATTGTGAAGTTTTGAAGAATTCCTAGAAGATTTTATTAATATATTTTAATTTATTCTGTATTGTCCTACTCTTGCTATAGATCACCTATCTTTTTGATAGAAATGTAATCAAAGAAGTGCCTAAAGGGAATTGTTCACCTCTGTATGTTTACCAACCTACTAAAACTGAAAATCCTTCTGCAATTGATTTCATGGTCATTGTTTTGGAAGCCCTTTGATAGGAAGTCATACAAATGAGTTGACGGAGCTTTCTGTAGCAGCCTTCATCGTGTTGCAGATGAGTGAGTTCAGTACCATTGAAAAGTGACTATTCCACAAAACAAATTACCTTAGTGAGAGTTTGTGACACTAAACCATATTCAGGGGATGCTGGGCATTGCAAAGATCAGGGATTTGTGTTTTTCTCTGGAGCTGACATCTCACCTTTCAAAGTCATCTGTTTTAGCACATGTGCACAGTGCTGAAGAATCTGAGTTTTGCCTTTGCACTTCTTGGATGTATTTGCATTTATGGTCTGGATAAAAAGAAGGCATTTTCTAATTGAGGGGAGACATCTCTTTTTGAGTTATATTGCTGGTAAGCTACAAGCAGAATCATTAGAAATCTAGAAATCATCAACTTGAAAAGAAACAGGAATAAGTAACTTCTAATGTACGTCTGGTGTGTGACTCATAATTCAATGTTTTCAGTATCTGTCTTAGCCAGTTCCTTCGTACCTAGATAAGTGAATCTATTAGTGTCAGATAGTTAAACAGAGTATTTAGGATTTAAATATTGAGACTGCATTTTCTCTGGCTAACTGAGAAAAATGTCCACAAGGGAGAAAAAAAAAAAAACAAAACAGCAGGTGTTTCTATAAATGACAAATATGCCTAAAATACTACCTGTTAAAGCCTATAGGAGGGGAATGAAATAGATGGTGTTTGTTTGGGACATATATTGTTACAACTTCTGCTTAAAGTTAGCTCAAACCAAACTCTACAATTTCCTTTCTTTCTCTTGGTTGAAGCTAGCTAACTTTCCTACATAGAAAAGTAACATGCTCTCAAGCTGGCAATCAGTGGTTTAAAAAAAAAAAAAAAAAAAAGGGAAAAAAGAAAGACCTAATTTATGTAATGAAGAAAGGTGTGTTTATATTCAATAATTCTTACCAGTGACCCAGGCAAAGCTGAACTTTCCTAAAGCATAAAATGTAGCTCGCTGTTTTTGCTGTGGCTTGGCAGACCTAGATTTTTGTGAAACTGCTAATGTGTTTTTCTCTAGAAAGTATTTTGAAGCTGTGCAGAGGCAAAGGGTGGTCAATAACTTGGAACAATACCCTAAACATAAAGTTTTAATTTATTTTTTTATTCTTCCCACCACTCTCAATTCCTCACATAGATTATTTTGATGTCTACTTAAAATGCAAGCAGCAGTTTTTTAAAAGGGTTTTGCATGTCTTGATAAATCTCTGCCTAACCACTCTTCTATAGATTGTGAATTGCTTATGGTCAGAAGACTTTTTCCTTTAGTCTGAAAAGTACAGTCTCATAATTAATACATCTGTATTGCTGCCTCTGCTACCAGCTGTATTTTTCTTGTTTTACGGTTTAGTGGCATTCCATCACAAGCTTTATATTTTCCTTGTTTCAGTGATATTTAAGGTATCTGTGCTTCTCTGATTCAGAGTAAGATAGATGCACTGCCATCTTCTGTTTGAGAACCTAGTTCCTCATGTAACCTAAAACATCCGTAGATATCTTGGTGGTGAGGTTGGAATAAATATCTAGGTCAATACACGTGTACTGAATATAAATCAGCTTCCATGCCATGAGAAAGCCTCTGGAATGGTAGGTAACCCTGGGCAGATCATCTTGATTCACGCCTCTAGTTTTGTAGGCAAAATATTTCAGTTCTACACTATGTACCAGATGTGCAGAAAATTGTGATTAAACCATTTTTTTTTTTATTCCTATAAACTCCTCTTTGTTTGCTAACATTTTTATAGGCAGAGTGACATCTCTTTTTTCTTAGCACGTACTTAATTGAATCTAAATAAATCATGAATGGCCTCACTTCATATTTGTAAATGCATTCTGAAATCCAAATATAAGACATAATTTTTGTTAATGCAGGAAGCATAAATGCTGTGGAATTAATTTTAATGGCTAAGTGTTCATTTTCAATAACCTCTGTTTCATAAGTCTATAATAATTATACAAATAACGTCCCTGGTTATTTGGCGATTAACACATTTTGATGAGAAGATTCATTCATTGAAAAGAAATGTGTGCTTTTCCTTATGCCATGATTCCTGTTCCTTCCTTGGTCAGAGTGGATAGTAAGAGTAACAAAATTTAGAGAAGTATACCACTGTTCAGCAGAGCAGACAACATTAACCTGTTCTTCCCCACTCATACTTCTTTTAAGGCCAAAGAAAAAAAACTCTGCCTCAGTAGTGTCTCAACATGCTAATGCTACTTGGCCTCAGCTGTGCTTCCAGTCTGCAACTCCATAGTTGTAACAAATACAGGGCCTTCCTATCTCGGTGGGTTTGGGGGAAGTTTCATATCAAATAGAGAGTGAAGTATGGAATCTGTGCCATTGGTTCCATCACAGGCGACTGTGACACAGGCAGATCTTGATCAGCAGATTACAGCTTAATGAATCAGCTCATAGGAACCATTGTATGTTTTTTGACCACCATAATATTGTGGTTAGAGGATCCCAAACTTCTTTGATTTAGTTCTGGAATACATTGGAAAGAGAAGGTTCTGAATGTGTCTCCTTGTTAGTTTGATTTTTTAAAAGCTGAGAGTTTTCCAGTTTCTCACTGGTTCTTATTTTTGTAATACAGGATCATGATAATTTTCTGTTTCCACCAACATGCTCCAACATCTGCTAAAGAGCTGTGTTCTAATATGGGTACTAAACCCAGAAACAAGTGGACCTTATGCCCTCAGACTTTGGTATGATATTACAGTGGAGAAGGTTCTTACCATTAGATTTAGAGAGTTAAACATACATTTATTCATATTCTAAATTATAAGGTTCTGGAGGACAAAGAGGTGGCATGAGTAAATGAAAAATTACTAACTAAACCCCTTTGATTTAAAATTAGAGTTTTGTAGACAGCTGTCCCCCAAACTGGACATAACTGCAATATTGAAGTTACAAGTATTAACAGAAACATCTATATTCATCACAATACCAGTCTTAAATCATTAATTCAATACCATTAGAACTTCCAGCTGTGGTAATACATTATTGATGTTAACATACTATTTTTTACCTGGTCTTCAGCATCCAAATTATCTCCCCACTCCTCAAATATAATGCACCTGGGATTTGACATATTATAAATAAAGATGAGGTCCCATTTTCGTTAAGCTGCAGCAAAGATTATGGAATTTGCAATAAGTAAAATTATCTGCCTCAGTTATTAAATGGTATCTTAAACTTTGTTTTATATATTCTGTATTATCGAGCTCAGAAATATTGTTAAAAAAAATTCTTGTTAAAAATGTATATGCGGGGGTTTTTACCTGAAAATTTAAATAAATTCAGGGTTAATGCTAAGCAGATAATCAATTTTTAATTCAATAGCTAAAACAAAATTAAGAAAAATAGGCAATGTCTTGAACTGGTGCATTTTGTTCTAAGATTTTGTTATAAAAATGTTACTACATTGTCAACAAAATAACTCTGGGTAAATGCAGAGCAGACGTTTCATTTCATTTTATGGCTTCTTAAAATATTTTTGCAATATCAAAAAATCTGTCTCAAAATTTAAAAAATAGGGATTCTTTTTGCTAATTTTGAAAGTAAACATTTTATGGTAATGAAATCAAACATTTCACTTTGAACAAAGCTATTATGAAATGGTTTTAATGCTTTCATAAATTCTTCTAATTCCTCCTTTTTATGGCTGAATCTTTACTTTTGCTATTGTGAATTAGTGCTAAATTTTTTAAAAATCATGCTGCATTAGATAATTTGTGTCTAAAGTACAGAGCTTATACTGAAAACACCTGTTTTGTTCTTTTGTATTTAGCCTATCCAAAAGTCATTCTTACTGCACAGCCCCTTCAAGTCCAGAGGAATGTTCTTACTCCCCAGTCATTCATTGTGTTTCTGCTGTACAACAAACACCCTGTTTTCAATGACTTGTTTTTCTAAAGTCTTAGAAAAAATGTTATATAGACAAGAAAATTACTTACATTCACCTCTGCTGTCAGATGAACTACCTCATCGAGACGTTCTCATACCAGAAAATCAGATTTAACCTGACACTTAATAGTGCCATGTATTTTTTATAAAAATCTGACAGCTCCTGGATACATTTGTGAAAGTGTTATTTCAGACTTAGATGTTTCTGAAAATATATCAGGAAGGCAGGATTATTTGCTTATTTTACTTAAGACATATTGACTGTACTGCCTTCTCATCCACTAACAGATGCATCTTTATTCTTTCCACCACAGGAAATGAGAGCAGGCTAAGATGTATCCAAATCAGTTAACTGCATTTACTTGAGATGATTTTGCCAATGTGTGAAATGAAAAAAATGCGGAAGGAAAAAGGACTTCATAGTCAATATAAATACAACTGGGCAAACGCAAAACTTATTTTCTTGTCTTCCTCATTGCTTTTTGAGACCTCACCACCATACTGCATATTCCTGATGCCTCTGACTGGATTTTGAACTGGGTTATGTGTTCATTTCATAAAGGGAAGATAGAAGAATAGCCAGTGCAATTGCCAGTGCAACTTCTTCTGTTTGTCTGCCTCCTTTCTCTAAAGGGCACGAGCTGTCTGCTTTAGGCATAAGCTGCTTGTTATCTGAGTTCAGCAGCAGGTCAGTTCTTTTCTCAGTAGGTTTCACTACAGTCATTCAGCTACCACAGCTTTTTTTGTTTCCTTTCCCCAGAGGAGGAAGTAAAGAAACCTAAAAGCACAATTAAGGTTAAACAAAGGGATGGGGACCAAGGGAACAGTTCTGCAAAATGGCATCTTGGCCAATGTTTGTACAGTATTGTGGAAATACCCTCCACAGAAATGGAATTTTGAGATAACAGTACTGATGTATGCATATTTTGAAGAAATCAATGGCTTTTTCAAATCTTCTCGTCATACTCCAAAATATGTTTAAACATATCTTTGAGGCTTACACCATCTTATCTACTACAAAAAGCTCTGATTTACCCACGTTTACTATCCTAAGCTACTTCCCCAAGGAAGCAGGGTATACTTCCTCATTTTATACATACATCTTTTTATATATATTTATATATATGAAAAGTTTCAGACCTCTTCATGTCTGTATTTTAGGAAGGAAACTACCCTCCTCTGGCGTTTTTTGTGAGCTTGCATGCTGGAGCTTTTTCTTCTTTTCCTCTTGTTCTTTTATGTTCATTACCAGGTTTTCTCCCCCCAGTCCTGAAAGAAAAAATCACACAACACTTCTCCCATCTCTTCTGACACAAAGTCAAACAAAACAATCATTTCATCTTAATCAGGTACAAGACACTAGTGACTAAAAGGATTCCAGAGACTGAGCTCCCTTGTTCTCTCTGTTTTCCCTCCTGCTGATCTTTTTGAAGGTTTCGTTATTTCTGCTTCCCTACCTTTTGTCCTTCCACCACATTTTTGCTTTTTGGCAGTCTTTTTGCTTTTGATACTGACTGTCTTTAAAATCTAGGGAGGAAACATCCTCACTGCAGTTAATGGGACCCCTACGCTAATTCTATTAAAGCAGCTTTACTGACTGGAGTCAGTGTTTTGTTTCATTAAACTTTGTCTTTCTTCTGTCATGTTCAGTACGAGGAGAATCTCTTTCCACTGTTCTTCTAGAGGCTGATAATGCCATAGCTTTCACTGGGAAGGAAACCAGGAGTAAGACTAAAAATTAAGTACTTTATATCTGACTAACACCAGAAGATTCTATAATCAGTGTTAAGTCTCTCATGTTCTTTACCTGCAAGTAGCAATGTCAGCTCATTGCAGTCTCAGTCTTGCACAAACTGGAATTTCTGGCTATTATGGGAAAGTAAATAGCATAATGTGGACTTTTTTCATTGAATTCTTATCACCGCTAATAAGGAATTTTTCTGCATTTCTTATATATGTCTAATATGTATAATTTTTTTCTTATTCAAGATGACTTCAGGGCAAGGATTTTTATTGATTTTTTTAATTGCAAGCTCAGAAAATGGCATAACTTAAAGAGAGACATTAGTTTGTATAAACATGGGATGAGTGTGTGCTGGTTTTGGCTGGGAAATAGTTGATTTTCTTCATATTAACTAGTATGGGGCTGTGTTTTGGATTTGTGCTGAAAACACAGGCGTGTTTTAGTTATGGCTGAGCAGTGCTTACACAAAGTCAAGACCTTTTCTGCCTCTCACAACATCCCACAGGTGAGCAGTCTGGGGGTGCACAAGAAGTTGGGAGGGTACAGCACATCACTTGGCTAAATAAAGAATACCTCACTAATTTCACACACCTTATGGGAAGATTAAATCTTTTTTATTTCAGGTATTTAAATAGATTTCCCCAAAGTTTATGAGCCCATAGTTTATAAATTTATAGCTTCGATATATTTCTGTGGCCATTAATTACCGTCTGATCTAATAACCTTTATTCATATTGATGGGAACTTTGCCTGAGTGGTGACAACTCAATGGAGACCTGATTAAAAATATATAGTATAATTTTAAATGGCCACAAAATCCAGGAAAACAAAGCCAAAATCTATTTAAAGGAAATGATGTTGCTTAGAGTGGGCTGTTAGATCTACTAACATCAGCAGGAGCTTCGTTATTCATATGAAAGGAACCTTTCCAGATGCTAGGCTAGTCATTCAAGCTTTAGGTCTGCATGGATGCAAAATAGAAGTGGGTTGGGATTTTGTGTTTACCAATACAACTATGTTGCATTGGTATGCAGTCTAATTATATTGTACAAATACATTGCACTTGTTTAGGAATATGTACAGAAGCATAAATTTGGAGGTTGCTTGCAACCTAATCACTTCCATTAGCTATAAAAAAAAAAATAAATTATATTCATTGTGCCAATACAAAAACAAATGAAAAACAATCCTTCAAGTGTGTGTTCAGGTGTCTTGTTTCTTTCTTTTAATGTAAGATGTTGTATTTGGGTAATTCTTTGACAGAGAAAACCATTTGCTATTGATGTACTATTACTTTTTAAAAGTTTCATTTTAAGACTTTTTATGAAACAGTTTTGGTGTTAGTCTGGCTAATTTGGATCTGATCATGACACTTGGAGTGTGAACAGTGTTGCAAAAAGTGACTTCCTTGCTCTTCAGGCTCATTAAAAACAGAGAACCCAGCAAGGGCAAGGGAAAATAGGTCTGCAAAGGATTGTTACATACTGGAATATGTGGCTAACATAGTCTCACAGAACACCAGCAGTTCATCTTTATTAAAATCAACCTATATTCATAAACCAATTCTTTCTCTAGAATGATTGTCTTTGCTTCCTTAGAATCAGAGAGAAGGGGAGATAGAACCGTCATGAAGAAAAATATATGAAAGATATATGAAAGAAGGAGGACACTGAGGTTCCTATCAGAAGTTTTTGCCTTTTCTTTCTTTTGATGTTCAGTGACAGCTATTCAATGCTCATGTTGCCATCATGGAAACCTGATGAATTCCCCCAAATAAAAACATTTTGCTGGACATTCAAATGGATCTGCTACTGAGTTGCTGATCTAATACACATGTAAAAGTAATATGAATCTTACTATCTGCTCAGATTAATTAGATTACTACCAGAAAGCAACAGTTAACCCAGCAGAAATGTCTCTGGCAACAAATCCAAAATCTTAAAACAAGATGTCCAGCTCGCAAACAAGGTGAGTAATACTCTTGTCTTTGAGACAGATAACTACCTTACAACCTTAACTTGACCAAATACATTTTCTTACCAAAGAACCCCCCCAAAAACTGCTTATTTCACCAGATCATCAGCCTCTCTAAGCAGACACTTTGGACCATGTTCTAGTGATAGGAATGCCATAACAAATAGTGGTTAGGTACATGGGAAAGAAACTATTATCATATTCTGCTCATGAGTTAAACTGTTATATAATTGTAGTGACATTATTTTAAAATAAATAAATAACACTTTAAAAGGCTCATTGTCATTATGAATGGATGTTCAGATGTCAATATAATAGCTGTTGTGTAAAAGGAATTTGTATATTATATTAGGGCATGAAAGTGCAGATAAACCCTCATTGCTGTTAGTGACTGTCAATGGGATTTACAAATTAGGAACATTTTGACTGAAGGAACTTAAAGGTTGGAGTTATCTTTTTCTCTTATTTCTAATAGCAACCGTGAAGATGGTAAAATACAGAATATGGAAAGAAGGCAGACTACAGCTTGAACTTTTATTTCTTACTAGCCCTTAGAAAAATGACAGTAGTCTGGCATATAGACCATTTATAATTATAAGGTAGTTAAAAGTGGGGAAATTGTCAGTAACTGCAGAGTGTTTGGACAAAACCCCTGCAATTTGAGATAATTATCTCTCCAGAGTTCTTGTTCTGACCATAACACATGTGTTTATGTAGTTCTATTGTATCAGGCCTTTATTTATACTTGCTTTTTACATAGCCTTATTAAAAATCAAAATAAAGAGATCTGGAAACAGTGTTTGAAAAGTTTTTTAAAATAGATCAACTGTCATTAAATAGACATTGGAATGCAAAGCATTTCTAACAGTCTGTTTTCAAGTAGCAAGGACAAAACACAGAATCGAGGAGTGAGGGATGAGGTGTATTGCATAATCCTGACTGCATCCTAAAGCCATGCAAGAGCATGTAGCTGTGCTGAACCCAGTGATGCTCTACTACTGGGGTCCTCAAACTACGGCCCGTGGGCCGGATATGGCCCCCCAGGGTCCTCAATCCAGCCCCTGGTATTTACAGACACACACAGACCCCGCCGGGGGTGGGTGGGGGGAAACCAAGCAGCCACAGATGACCTCCTGCCACTTAATCCGTGCGCCGGCCCCCTGGTTAAAAAGTTTGAGGACCCCTGCTCTACTAGCTCTAAGCAGCTGAGCTTCTGGATAATTATGATTTAAAGCTGTGCTGTTGTCGCACCTTGGTTTTGTTTTACCAGTCTTTTAAGAACTGTCTTGCTTCCAAAACTGTGGAAAGCTCAGGAGCTTTGAATCTTTGAGTTATGTAACTTTTGAACATAATCAGATGTTATTATTTTCTCCAGAAAATGCAAGAAAATTGGAGGAATCACTTGTCTTAATATAAATATAAGTAAGCAGACCTAAATATTGCACACTACAGTGATAAACCCAGTTAATTCCTTGTTTATGCTAAGGTAGATAAAACTTCTAAAGTATACAGCAAACTTTAAAAAAATAAAGTTCAGTAAAAACCATGTAAAATGAGTGTTTGTGAATTTAACAGCTATCCATGATTGAAAAGCTGTTGTCTTCTGTTATGTGTAGGAACATTGGTATTTTGATGAACTGTAAACCGTAATTATAATCAATATGCTCCAAGTATAACCAGAAAGTATAAAATTAAATCATAAAAAAATTTCTAAAAGATTTCTAGCTTATATTTATGATCATAAATTAAGGAGTCCTCATTAGAAGCATGAAAAAAATAACATACCCCTGCCTGCAGACAATTAGACAAGCAAAAAGCCCTAGGCTGAAGAAGAGAACAATCTTTTTTTTTTGTCAGATCTTAACTGCAAAAACAGTGGCAATTACCAAAGAAATTAGCTGAGAGATGTTTATTTTTTGCCCTGTTGCCCTTCAATGCTATCTCTATATCTTTCCATAACTGAGGGCTGAACTCAAAAGGAGCAGCAGATGGTAAGTCATAGGACTAAGCTATCCTTCTGCTAGAGCTGCTGGTGGCTAGTTGCACAGTATTTGGGCATGTTAGTAGCCTGATTTAATTTTTTTTTTTTTATAGAGTGCAACAATCAGAACTCTATTTTACAATCTCTATAGACCAATGTGTTATTCATTTATGTTTCAACATCACTGAAACTCTCTCTGCTGCTTCTAGTGTAATCCTTCAACTGAACAAGACAACATTCTTGTCCATGCCCTGATCTCCTGAGAGGGCCTTTAGCCTTTGAGGTTGTCCTCTCAGCCTGTACAATCCTACACAGGTCATAGCTTGTTCTTGTGCTTATACTCTGTGGTCTGCCAACGTTAGCATTTAGCTTCAGGTCAGATGTGCACTTTTGAAGGAATCTACCAGTACTTGCTGGCTGGTTTTGTGGTCTCACAGTAGGCTGTTTCCAAGTAAAACTAAACAACAAGATACACTCCAGCAGCTCTTCTAGTGCACTCCAATTGCTAATGGATGTTTCATGTACAGGACCACACCAGAACTATTAGAGAGTAAACTTCCCCTGAATCATGTGCAGTGTGGTGATCAGGTCCTCTGTACCAACTCTTCTACATTACGGATCCGCTGCTGTTGCACCACATTTATTGGTAATGAAAATACAGTCTGCAAAGTCAACATCCAGAAGAAAGGTTTCAGCAAGAGGGGTTGGAATGACTTGAGGATTAGGGTGAATCTTTTATTTATCTGAGATGGTAGCAGAACTCTAGGCCATGGACCTGATGAGAACTTCAAGAATCTTCAAGCTATTATAATGGCACAAGCGAAAAGCACTCTTCCCTTAATGGACAGAACCCTTATGTGAATGCCAACAATGAGTTGTTGACGTGTTTCAAGCTTAGGTTATTTATGCTAGAAAAGCACTGCTTTTAGAGAGAAAAAAATATGTACTTCCATTATGGAAGACTTTTGGAATAGGGAATATTTTTCCTTGTTTTGCAAAGGAAACTCTAGCCATGCCACATATCAGGGAGGCCAAACAAATTAGTCTTACTGAGGGACAGAGAGTATAGCAGCATGGATGTGCACTCTTGGGTCCCAACCTGATAAATTCCTTTGTGCATTGATGTAATGTGCCAAGGAGGTACCTGGGATGGAGTTCATTATATTTCTGTGTTGCTCTGATCCCTGAAGTGCCTATTGTACATCTACATATCTTGTATATTCAAATGTTGTTTGGCTCTTGCCATTGTGGATATTTCAACCTGTAGTATGTCAGATTTTCCATTTTGCCTTTGTATGGCCACACCTCCTTTCTTTCCTTACCATCTGCTGAGATCTGCTCAGGCTATTCTGGGTGAACTTTCAATGATCTAGTATTTCATCATCATGGTATTTCTCAAGCAATTAAGTTCTCTTTGGTATTTCTAAATTAATATGGTCGTATTGTTGGGACACTGCAGTTCTGAATGGGTGACTTGTTAGCGGCATTATTTACCACAAGGCAAATACAAGGCAATTTGAACTTATGCTTGTGTTGTTCAGATTAGTCTTCTTCACAATATACAAGTGGGAAAGTGCTGTGTAGGGGTTTCTTTATGTAGTGTATGAGTAGTTTGACATGCCATTATACCTGATTTTATACACATTCTTGGGCTACTAACATACGCACATTAGACCTGCTATAACATTGCTGCCAGATGGTAAGCAAAGACTTTTTGTGTCTATCAGGTTCAACCCAGACAACTTCCTTCATTTCTGGGTGTTGAACCCTGCAAACAAAATTATACAATAGCAAAAATGTTAGCCAGCGCTCTCTCTCTCTCTCAAAAAAAAAAACAAAACCAAAACCAAAAACAAAACAAAGTAAGGTAGGCAAAGTCGAAGATTTTCTAGTTAAGTTCAGTCTCAAATGATTAATTCTGTTTGTACAGTTTCTTTGGGATGGGAGAAAGTATTTCTGATGTCCAGAAAAGAGAGCAGTGGAAACGTGCTAACCTTTACTTTAGTAAGTATAACTGAAGAGAACTGAAATTACACTTGAGCTCAAATAGTGATACTCATACTAGTGTGGATTTCTTCCTCAATATCTGTCTGCTAGGAGTATTAGAACCCATCAGTCTATCTTAGGCTGTATGGCCATGTAAATCAATGGTCTCTAAAGCTGAACAAAACAGGGGTTTTGAGCTAGAAGGGATGTGCAGAAGGAATACAGTGCAGCAAACATCACTTATATTTTGTTTAGAGATCTCTCTTTTTTTAAAATTCCATGTATAGAACTTGATTCCACTTTGGTTTATGACAATTAAATAATCTGCAAAATAAAGTCATAAACTGTTGCTACTGCTGAATACTTATAACGAAATTGCAAATGGTCTCAGAATGATAAACTTTTCAAGGTTGTTCCAGGTTTTAATGTATTATAAAAAAGTGCAAATACAGCACAAATACCAAGTACCAGTGGGCATGGATACAATTAATTGGGAAATAATTCTAGATAAACAACTAGTCATCTTAAATGACAGCTTATCGTAAACAGTAAGGTTTAAAAAGTATCACAGGGCATGTAAATAATCAGCACTGAATACTCACTAGCTCTGCAGAGAAGCAGGGCTTAAATGTTCATGTGTTGTATCACAAAGATGTGGCTCATATTTTTTAAACCTCAGATTTATCCTATGTGATCTTTCAATTACAGAAAAAAGGGATTTCTATAGTATTTTCGTTGCATAGGGTAGAAAGCTTTACCCTGTTAGATGAAAGTGTCAGTGTCTCACCAGCAGAAACTGGTTTGTAGCAGTAGTTTGTAGTAAAAAAAAATAATGATATTAACATAAGCACATCTTTTACACTGCCTATAGTCCACTATTTGGATGTTAGTGCTAAGCATATATGTTCCTGGTGTGATTTTACATTAAATTCTTCAGTAACATGACTAAAGAGAGTTTTGTTCATTAGCTAGGTTAGGACCTTCCTTTTCCTTCATTGGAAGAAAAGTAGAAACTTTGAAGTATCTTCTTCTGGCATTTTAGTACAAAATAAATATTTTTTGCTGTCAAGCAAGGCTTCTGTCTATAAGGATTCCAAAAAATCAAATTAAAGATCACTCAAACGATTTTTTTACCTCTTTTGTAAAGAAATGCTCCATAAAGATTTTTTTCCATGTGACTTGAAATATTTTTGCAAAATATTTTTTTAGCTTCCTGTTCTTTATTTTTTCTTTTCTTTTTCATGTTACCCCTACTGTAGTGAGTGGCTAGTGAACTGAAAAATTAGTTATTTGCCCAGCTGTAGGGATGAGTGAACAGCAGAAGTCTGGGTTCTTTTTCGTCTGGAGTCTGTAAAAGAAGAGTAAGAAGCTTGCTTCCCTCCACCCCAGTTCATTTAATGTACTCCCTTAACAAATCTAATCAGGCATGGCATGCCAAAAAGCTTCCAAACTCATCAGTTGATTTTGTGGTTTATCTTCTTTGAATTCCAAAGGTGGGTTATTTAAAACTTTATAAAATAATTTTCTTCTCTTATTTTACAATTAGATGTTCCCTCCTTTTTTTATATTAGTTTTAAAAAAGAAAAATTTAGGTTTTTAATGTAATATAGCTCAACATTGTTTTCCTACTACTACTTATTTAATTCCATTTAGTTATGATGGATATTTACTCAGTTTCAGAATTTACATTGTTGCCATTGAATTTTCAAGCTTTTGAGTAAAAAAGATTGTTTGTATTTTCCACACTTACAGTAGAAATGCTGATAAAGTTCTTTTCCCTGAAATTCCTTTTGGATTTCTTTAATGCAAAAATTATATTCATATGTTGGCATGAATATTTCTTATTATTTTATTTCCTGGAAACCTGTATATATGATGTCTGTGATAGATGTTAGCAACACCTGTCCCTAACTTTCTTCTTTAATAAGATGGTTTTAAAAAGTTGAAGTAATTTATTTTTTCTCCCCACCATTCACAGTTTTGTCTACTGAACCCCCATAAGCAGTAGTAAAGTCTTTCAATTAGATACTTACATTTATCAAAACCATGATGTTTTGAATATTTGCAAATTTTTAGCTTTTTTGTATCCGGTTGGTTGGTTTTTTTTTTATTTCAGTTTGGAAGGATTTTTAATTTTCATTTTTTAAAACATTTTGAAACAATGTGAAGCTTATACTTCTAGACTTTTTGAGTCTTAGGAAACAAATTTAAAAATGTGTTTCAAGTTATCCCATTCCTTACATTGCTCCTTCACACTTACAAAAAAGCTTTTCATTCTGTTACTGGATGGCACTATGTTCCCTCCAAAAAGTGCATCAGTCATGTATGTTAACATTTAAACAAAATTTAGGTGTAAATCATTTTTACTTCAGCTTTGAATAAATACTAATATATGGTTTAAATGCAAGTGTTTGAGTTTCAAAAAATGTCTAAATAATTATCTTCAGCTTCAATCATCCTTTTATTTCAGAAAAAAAACTTTGTGTCTTTAGGAAAATATTCCCACTTTTGTTTGAAAGGCTTTGCTTTCTAGTAAACTTTTCAATATATCATCTGCTGTTTTGTAAAGAATTTTTAGTGATTTCTTTCTTTAGATTCAAGAACACTGAATTAAATTTCTTGCAACATTTCTTATTTGTTTTTAATCTTTTAAGCAAAATATTGGAAACAATAATTTTGGTTACCTTTCTAGGGAAAGTGTCTCCATTAAGTGATAGCATCCATATCAAAATTTGTCTTGATAGTGAGGAGAGGAAGGAGGAATATGTTAATGAACTGGGTTTGTGCATGCACATAGCAGGGATGTGTGTATATGTTTATCATTATGTGGTGTAGTACTTGACTTAGTGGTAGCATCCCAGTTAGGTTCCAGCAGTAAATCCTTTCAGCTACTCTTTAAGTTTTTGCTAGAAATACCCATTATCCTTTTTCATTTTAATGTGTTCTGAGATGGCAGCACATTGTCTCATTTTACATATTTTGCACAAACCATTGCGGGTCAGGATGTTGTGTGACTGGTGTTTGTGTGCCCTTCCCTGGGCCACAGGTACAGTTTGCCAGCTTTTGGGTGTATTTCACACTTTCCAAGCTGTCCTTTCAGACACTCATTTTCCTTTAGATTTGGCACAATCCAAAATTTCCCATATATATGTATAATGTTGTTACATTCACCTATTTTTACAAAAACTTTAAGGTGCTTTAAGTTTTCATTGGCTTGAGACACATTATAGGGATCTTATTTTCTGAACTGAAAAACAATGATATCACAGAAATTTGTGTCTCACTAATTTTTGCCTTTCTAATTTGTATCAATTTGTATGTTATTGTATTTTTGCTGCCAGCGTTCAGTTCTTGTAAATCTGACAGTCTCTGATCAGGTTATCATTTCTTACTCCATCTGGTTTTGAGTTTCATAACTCTTGTTAGTATGTTTTTTCTTCTTTTTTTTTTTTTTTTCCTTGTATGCCTCCCTCATAGTCCAATTACTGATATATAATTATTAATTATATCTAGCTGTTAGTTTGGCTACTGATCACCTGGAATCAAAAACGTGTTAAATTTATAATTTTCTAGAAATTATTGGTGCCACCTATTGGTTAAAATGTAGAAATGCAGCTGCAACTCAAAAGCCAAGTCGGCTGTGGAGAAATAACTATTGAAGCCGTGTATTAATTAGTTAATTACTAAAATTCTTATTTGTATGCGAATCTATGTCAGACTCATTATTTAGAAACATATGGTAACGTTAATTATATGTTGATAATAGATACATTACTAAAGAGAACATATGTTACTAAGTTCTAGAAACTGTTTAAAGTTTTAGACTATTTTCTGTATTTAAAAGATTTAATTAAATATCAAAACTCCTTCTCAATTGCAAACTTCACCTATTAAACATTGTGAAAGCTGTATATGGCAGCTTCTTACTCTTTCTGTTAATTCCTTCTCTTTTAATTTGGCATTTTTAAGAAGTGTGTATGAATTTTAAACACATTTCCTATAACAGCAGTTGTGTAGACTTATTTAATTATGAAATATAAACTCCATCTTAATCAGTTGTTTGAAATAGATTTTTTTAATGTGGCTATAAACATACATACAGACTTTTTTCTCTTTAATATATAGTCTTAACTGGAGAGATAAAATGTGCGGAAAGCTATTAAATTACTGGTTTAAGTGAGGAATGCAACTTCATGTATTTTACCAACCAGGTCAAAACAGACAGCAGCAAGGGTCTTGAGTGTAGCACACTTCCAAGCACGGGTAGTTTTACTTTACAGACCACAAAAATCGTGAATTTAAAGAGCTGCAAGTACAGAGTCAGAAGTGGAGTTGGCCCATTCACTCTGACGCTAGATCACAGTGAGACAATGAGTCAGTCAGAAGTGACTATGGAGCAGATCTTGTGGGTGGTTCTGAAAACATAAAGATGCCTGGAAAATTAATGTATCCCAAAGAAACATTATTTCCCCAAGCAGCACCCCATGGCAAGAGGGATTTAGGAACAGCACAATGTTGCTTCTGCTATTAGATTATTCTCTGCCTAGAGCTTTCATCAGTTATCAGTGTTTAGTTTTCATCAGTTATCAGGGTGATTCAAGGCTCACTTATTGAAGCTGAATGTAAAGCACTAAATCTTTCATAACCATACATACTGAAAACATCATGGGAATGAACAGTTGAGGGGTTGGGGTTTTTTGGGGGGGTTGTGTGGTTGTTATTTTGTTTGGTTCGGTTTGGTTGGTTTTTTCCCCTGCTGGTTTTATATTATGGGAGATTATTTTGGTTCATTTGTTTACTTGTGAGACACTTCTATTGGATTTACCATCTGGTGGCTATGCCATAATTATAAGTTAAGTTGTATTTGAGTTATTAAATGTATAATGAGAGGAATTTATGCATAATTATCGTTGACAATTGAAGTCCTGGCAATGATGATAGATGATTAGTTACCATTAGGTACCTCCCTTGATATACCTACACTACAATATCAATATTGTTTCAGAAATATGTAACACTTAATTAGGTGAATTACCTAATTCTTTCATTTTCATTTAAAGTAAGTTCTGACTTGATTCCTGAACTTGTTTGACCTCTTAGAAACATCTACATGTAGATACTACATCTGTCATATAGTGCACTTCTTTTTAAGAGGTAGCATTGAAAAGTTAAGCTGAACAAGAAGTATTATTGGAAGTCTGAGATAAAGCACTGCATGAGTTGTTGCTTCTTCAGAGAAATCCATAAACAAAGTTCAGAAAAGCCTTACTCTTCATCTCCTGTTATTATCTATTCTCATTGTTTTCTAAGAGCAGAAAATTGTAGCACACTCAATTTTCCAATTTATTAGAATGACAAAAAAAAGTATCTAACTGGTGGACATTCTGTGCTTTATAGATATGAAAAATGCAGCCACTGCAGGTGGTTTGTAGTTTCAAATGCTCTACATTTTTGAATTTGTAAGTTCTTGAAGGCAGCATCCAGTGCAATGGCCTGTCCTTGGAAATGGGTATTAGGACCATATAACCTTTACACATACTCCATAACCACAACAGATTGGATTACACAGTAATGCTAGTGAAATGCAAAGCCTAGTGAAACGATATGTAGTCCTGACCTTCTCTTGGCCTAGATATATTTAATTTGGGAGTATTTCTTGTAATTGTCAACCTGTTGTCTCAACACCTGGGCTGCTCCATTTGCATTGCACATTTTGCCTCTGTATGATGGGTTCACAGAATTAATCTGGGAGATAAATAGGGTGTTGTGTGAATACTTATGCTTATTTTACTTGCATGCAAGAAGGCAGATTTTAGTTCTGAGTCACACAGTAACCTGCTTTTACTAAAAAGAACTATCCTAAAACTGGTTTTGTTCCCAAAATGAATCACAGGAACATGGCCTCTTCTCACATAACAGGCCTGTTCCTTATGTGTAGAATAGAAAAGGCAAATCTATTTATGTTAATGTCAGAAATAATTTTGCTTCTTTCCCTCCCTCAGCCCTCACAGCCAAATAAGGGAGGCCTGTCTGTTGTTCCTTCCTGACACACAGGCCGAGAGTTAGGGTCAGCCATACATGGGAGATCCCTCCCAAAAGGTTTGCAAGTGCCACTCAGGCTGCAGCTGAAACACAGGGAGGCCACCACAGGCATAAAGGCCTTACTGGAACCACAACATGCGTAGGACATAATGGAACCGAAGGAAAGGAGCTTAAAAAAAATAATTAAGGAGGAGGTAGCAAGAAGCAAGGCATCCGCCTGCCTACATCACCGGCTCTGCAGCCTATGTGGGCTGCATGGAACAGGGACGTGATGGTGCAGGCCACCCCAGCCAGGCTGTCCCCTCTCCCCTGCCAGAGTAAAAGCCCAGCTTGGAGGCCAGATTCTTGAAGAGCAATATCACTGAGAAATCGCAGACATAAAGCGCCATGTACCATAAAGACATGGTTTATGTCTTCCAACCAGAATAATACTTCAACCTCTTTCCATGTGTTATATGAGGCTCAGGGTAATTACTTCCTTTCCTCACAAGGGTGTTGTGAGAATTAATTATTTAAGGTTTGTGTGGCGCTTCCAAGATACAAAGTGCTATACATGTGCTAATTAGTTTGATTATTATTAGCTGTATGTCATTTGCACTGTCAGGAAACTCACACATGAATAATCCAACCCAGCAGTTCAGTTTTATATACTGCATCCTAGCCAATGGACTAGAAATGCCTCTCATAAAAGAAGCAGTAGAAGAAATAAAGGTGTGCATTGTGTAGCTAAAGAGGTTTGCTGCCCAAGAGTGCCATTTTCATCTTGTAAACATTAACAAAATACTGCTGTAGTGGGTTCTAATTCTCAAAGCAAGCATGAAAACCATTTTGCCACATAGGCGTTCTGGACTCTGGATCTTCAATTACAGGGAAAATTCTAAAGTATGTAGAAAGATGGCCTTTGGATAGAAGGTAGCATCCCACCAGGTATGAATGCATCTATAATGAGGCTCTTGGATTTGGGTAGAATTAAACAATTGGCAGTGAATGTCTCTGTTACTATGTGTTTCCAGTGGTATTGTTCATAAGGCTTGAGGCTAAAGCCTCTCCATAATGGCCTTACACACCTAAGAAGAGCAAGGGTTCTCTGAAGGTATGTCTCAGGGTAGCACTTCTATGCTGTAGGAAAGAGAATGCATTAAAAGGGAAAGAATGAGCTTTTGTGAGAACTGTAACACATGAAAACATATTTCCTAGAGATGCATGATTTTATCTCGAAGTCAGTCAGAGCATCTTTTTAACAGGCAAAGACCAAAGCAATATTGTGGATATACTAAGCAGGGGAAAAAATAGAGAAATACCTTATCTAAATCTCTCAAAAAAGCAAGTCTGCCAAATGTAGTTCTTATAATAGGTGACGGATCCTATACTACCCTCTTTCATTAAATTTTCATAATCAGTAGTAAGTGCAACTCGATTCCTATATTCACTCTCTCTGGGAAGCCCAGTATCTTATTCATTCCCCTCACCTAGTCTCATTACCTCTCTATAACCCTTCCATTGTTCTATTTTATGCTCATCCTGTCTTGATTCATCCTGTTTCCTGGTGTTACTACGCTTTTCCTTTTCTTCTCTAGAATGTCTTTTTCTGCCTACAATTCTCTGCTATTCATGCTTTCCTGAGACTGCTTTGTGGGCTTCTTCTCCATTTTTTTTATATTCTTTTCCCTGTCATGAATCTGAATAGTTTTTCTTTTTTTTCTTTTCTTTCCCCCTTGCACTCCTTTCCGTCTCTTCCCCCTTTTCCTTTTCCTTTTCCTTTTCCTTTCCCTTTCCCTTTCCCTTTCCCTTTCCCCTTCCCTTTCCCTTTCCCTTTCCTTTTCCTTTTCCTTCTCTCCCCTCCCCCTCCCCCTTCCCCCTCCCCTTCTCCTTCCCCTTCCCCTTCCCCTTCCCCTTCCCCTTATCCTTCCCCTTCCCCTTCCCCTTACCCTTCCCCTTCCCCTTACCCTTCCTTTTTCCCTTTCCCTTGCTTTCCCGCACATCATAAATAAGATGACTCCTGTAATAATACTGTATTTCCTGGTATACTAATATCATTGTAGGTTATGTTTCTATCTGTTGAAAGCACTTAGACTTGTAGGAGGAGAACATTTATATAGTATTAAACCCTCTGTAGCTGGAAATATAATTCCTGTCCCAGCTCTGTGCCTAAGCTGTCTCTGACTTCAGTCAGGGTAGCCACACACTTAAGACTGATGTACATGCTATGGTGTTCTGCTGAAACAGCATTTCCCTAATAAGCCCATCTCCAACATTTTAAATCCCTAGGATGTTTGGATGATTTATGTACAACAGAAGGTAACTGAATAGTAAGAAAGCCTTTTTGGTTGTGAAGTTTTCTTCCCAAATAGTTCAGCTGAAACTATTACTACACAAACTGCTCACCCTCTAAGATATGATCTTCATTTCATAAATTGTGCTAGCAGCCACACCATTACTCAATCTCAGTTCATGAATTGCCCTTTTGAAAAAGAGGAGAGAGGATTGGGAAGGAACTGGTGACTTCCGTGGGCACTGTTAATAAAGTTGATTTACTACCAGTCATTCAATGCTAAGATGCTTCATCATCTGGAATGTGATACAGTGTGATGATCATGGTGGAAATCCATCACCTAGGGGTGGCTGCTGGCATGTGTACTGTAGCAAGCAAATAGCTGTGGAAGCTGGGAACTGGCTAGGTTGACTCTGCCTAAGAGATCTGTGGCTGTAATCTGACTTTTCAGTTGTTTCTTAAAAGGGTGTTGAGCGTTTTCTGACATGCTGATCATATCTCCTTTCCTCCTTCCTCATGTTTTTGTGTTCTTGCACTTCTGCAGGGCTGGAAAGAAGAGAAATAAAAGTAATACAGAGTGCGTGCTTGTCTGTCTGACTATTATGGTGTGCATCTTTGTGTATATATAAACATGTTTAAATCTGGCTGGCAGAATGCAAGATGGGAGTCTAATTTTATATTCAGGTACTATTCACACAGTCCAATGGAGTAACTTTTTATTGTGAGTGCTATTAGAAATGCCCAGGCTTATTCTCTCTCACATTTCTGCTTAGTTGAGGACTTTGCAATAAATCCTTTTGACTTTTGGCAAAATGGAAGAAGAATATGATAAAGTAGCTTCTTTAAAAATACAAAGAAAAGTGACCTCAGACTAGCTGCAAGTCAGTGAAAAGGAAACAAATTATTTTTCCAATGGCTGAGTCCCTAGAAGATTTGTGATGAAATCTTTGTCCATGTGAGAAGCATTTTCAAGATACATTTTTTTTTTCTGATGCTGCACCCTAGTTACTGAGATTACTGGATCTGATCTTTGTTTTTAGTTTTTCAACTGGTGAGTCATAGTCTTTGGAATATTGATTTTTCAGGCCAAATCCAGGATATTTATACTAAAATGGCAGAGGGTTTTTTAAATGAAATCATAGTGCTTTCTCATGCATAGAACCATATTAACTGCATATGTCAGTAATTTAAGTCACATTTAAGCAACTATGAATGTTAAATGGCCACTCTTTGTGTTCAGTTGCATGCCTTTTGGGGTATGTTTCTATGTCTAATTAGAAAAATAACCATCAATTTTCCCATCTTGTGAAGTAAATCTCAAATAACCTTATAATCAAATAGAACCATCAAGGAATATTGTGATTACTTTATTAAAAATAAAAATTAGTAGTGTTACAAAAGTCGATTAACAACAGTTGTCTTCCAAAGAACCTGCTCTTTACAGTGCCAGTATTAAGCACCTCCAAGAAATGTGGAAAGAAATTCTCCTTTAGCAAGCGAAGGACTACCTGAGTAAAGGTATAGCTGTACAACATTCATGCATTTCAAAGGCAATATTTTTGCTGCAAAAACTTACTGGGTTCCTACTAAAAGGCTAATTCCTTTTACTTGGAATTACTAGAAAAGAATTACTAAATTCCTTTCTAGTGTTTACAGTTTTAAATCTCCATATATTTTTGTGTCTCCTTTCTTGATTAGTAGTTAATTTCCTATGGGTTTATGGTAATTTCACATATTTTACATTCTTTATCATCTTTTTGCGTTTCAGAAGTACACATTATTGTATTGTGATTTAGACGGTAGCAGCCAGTTTGATTTTTATAGGAGGGCTACAGGAATTAGTTATACCTTTGGCCTCAACAGTGGGCAGACCACATAATTTCAACACCAGAAATACTGAAGTCTTATTCTGCAGGTTCCTATGTAGCGTTATAGCATTGCTGTTGATGGAGTTAACCTTTTCTCACTAGTTATTAAATATGCAAATGTTTTCAAAACCTACTTCTGTAGAGAAAAGTTCTAAGCTACAATTTTGCCTTCATATATATACTTCACATGTTCCAACAGCTTTTGCATAAATAGCTGAGATTAGTTACTTTTGAACCCTCATCTGTACTGATTTGAATTATATTGAGCCATGGATAACAGGAAATGCTGCCAGAGCAGAAATGTAACTTAAAACCAAAGATGGCCTAACACTATGGATTCTCAGAATAAGAGAGAACACAGAAGAATTAAGAGAAAATGGTAGTTATTCTGTGCTTAATTATTTCATTACTACATTAGTAAAAACATAATTACTGTGATGTTACTGGACTTGGAGTAATAGTTCCAGTGAATAAATGTATTATTATGGGTTTTTTTTTTCACTTTATTCAAGGACTCAAGAATCTTGATCCTTTTTCTTGAAAGAAGAAAATAGCTTTAAAATTGAGGGAGACAGACTTCCTTTTCTGAGAAATATCTACACACAAAACCTTTACAAAAACAGATTTGGATTTGGATTGTTTCTCAGAGAATAGTCTTGCTTAATGTCACCTTCCCAGGGAAACTGGACAGTAATGAATTGCATTTGTAAGCAACAGTTGAACAATAGGAGAAAAAAGTGAACGAGAGAGAAAGCAATTAAAAAAAAAAAAAAGAAAACTAAGGAAAAAAGGCAAATCTAAAGAAAACATTTTCATGCCTGCTGAAAAATGCTAAAGCCAGGGCTTTTGTTGAAACCATAACCATGCACAAGAATGTTCTTCACTGAAATTAGTTTATATTCACTTACACAACAAATGATACACAAACAATGAAGACATATGATGAAAAGTTTTTTATAACTGGAGTGTATTATCTGCCTACTCATAGCAACCTTTCAAAAAAACCTACCTTCAACTTTGACCCTTTCCATAAGGTAGAATAAAATGCAAGTTACTTCACAAAATAATATTTAAAAAAAAAAAAAAAAAAGTGACTGAACAGAACAGGAATTTTATCTAAAATTGATAAAACATAAAATAAAAATTACTAAGTAACTTTGATTAGTGTAGCGTTTATCCTGACTTTTGTATTTTGTAGGAGTTCTGCCTGGATTAAACGGTGGGTACACAAACTTGGATTTACTGTAGAATCAATGCATATAAAAGTCTGACTTCTAACAAGAGAATGCAAGCAATTAGAACCTGTGGATATTCTAATCTCAGTCATGGGAAAAGCAGTAATGGTAATTTTGAGGTATCATTCATCACACTTCCTTTATAAGTGATCAAGCATATTTTATTGATCATTGCCTTTAAAACAGTTTTAGGAAAGCATGCTAGAATTGAAAGGAGATATGTATTGCTTCTTTTTCACTGTACAATTTCAAAGTGAATATCCTGTTGAAAAACAGAAAAGTTCACATTTCAACCTATGAAGCTTTCTTCTGTTCTACATTTTGTGGCAAAAGTACCTTTCTCCATTTCCAGTGGAAATTATGAAATATTAAGGAAACTTATTCCAACTGTTCTCTAGTCCTGAAGAAAAGTTAGCTAATTTGGAGAAATACTGTGATTATTTCACAGAGACAGCTTTTCATCTTTTGGGAGCCAGTTCTTCAGATTATCCATCAGTGGGCTATTATGTATTCCTCTTATAACACATTTAGATTTTATTTACATTGTTTCAGATTTAAGAATCTCCTATAACTTTTGAAGTTTGCAGAAGGGAATCCTGTTCCTGTGGCTAAGTAGATGTTTCTCCTTAAAGAAGTTCCTTTGTTTAGTTGTTTTTCTTATGTCACACTGCTGTCAATTAGTATAATGACTTTAACATGTATCCCATGTGCCTTTGTCACTGAAGTCACATCCTCTAAACAAATTTAATCACTTTTATAGCATCCAGGATCATGATTTGCACCTTATTCCACTATTGATTAGCTATTTTACCTCCTCTGAACTGTCTAAATTAGACCAAGCAAAAATCAGTGAAACAATATGGAACACCATATAGGAGGTTTAATTAATTTAATTTGCCATGCAGTGTGATAGCAGCTGATTTTAAGGACATGATATATGTTTCCATTCCTTACAATCTCATATATTTACATTCTTAATTCCTAACATCTGTGGGGTTTAATTACTCCAAGTGAGAAGTACAGTAATGAGAAGTGTATAAAAAGGAATGGAATAGGTAGTACCTGGAGCTGGTGGACACAGGAGAATCTGTTAGTGTGAAGTAATTTTCTTTCAAGCTGAAAGGCAGTTGTTGGGTTTTTTTCTTAGTGACACCTAATATATGGAAGGAACTTTGCTGTTCCCTAATGATGCTCCAGTTATATCCACAATACTCACAATACTTCAGATTTCATCCCACAGTGACATAGGAATGCAAGAAGTAAGCATCAGGCTGTGTTCAGTTTCTTTGGCTCCCGTGGGATTCCTTTGTAGCTGAGAGTTGGGCACACCTTCTCATCTGTGCTTCAGCAGCCTTCATGGGTATTTAAAAAACTTTACAGGGAGAGTAGCTATCATTCTGTTTCTCCCCAGCCAAGAGGATTTGAAGAAATTGCAATGGTATATTTCTACAATAATGGAGTTTCCTATTTTAAAAAATTATCAGCACTTTCCATAGTTTCACTATGTGGTTTGGTTTTTTGTTTTTGTTTTTTTTTTTTTTTTTTCTTCTAGTATTGTCAGAGTTCATTTTGACTTCTATTTGATGTATCTGAAGCCTTGTATGTATGCAGATTTTGTTTTATTTTTCTTGGGCAGAGGCCTTTAGGTCTTTCTGCTGTCCTCTCATATTGCTGCAGTTTTCTGGCTTTTACTATTGATTTCAGTCATAACATCATTATAAATGCCTAGCACCTAACCTCTGAATTTTTCAATTGTTTAACAATTTTTAAAAATACCATTGTTTAAAACCAGAAAAACACTGTCTTTTGAATCATTTCATCTTTATTCTCTCCAGGAACTGCCTTAAGGCACTGTATTCTTTAAGTGGAAGACTGTTAAGTGTGTTTAATTCCTTTTCTTTCTACTACTTTTAAATATTTATAAACAAAGAAATTGAAAATTTAAATCATTAGTTAAAAAGTTACAAGGGAGAGGGTGGGGGTGTGGGGAATAATGTATGGAGGTGTTTCCATAAAACAAGAATACCTGAATCATGCTTTGGGCTCTTTTTAGCAAGCTCTGACCAAAGGGAAGATGTGAAACAAAAACCACAAGATTTTCTCATTCACACAAAATCCTTGTGTATCTGTACTGTCTTTCCTGAAGGACGGCAGAGAACAGCTCCCTTCACAGTGCATAAAAGGAACCAAACAATAACTGGGGTAAAGTTTTTTTGCCATCTCCCACTGAAATGCACACAAGGACCAGGACCTAGATGGGTTCTTGCACTGCATAGGAGACAGTGTAACAGGAGCGGCCATGCCTGCCACAGGAGCTCCTGCACACTGCTGGACAATTTCTAGTGCAGGCCACAAACAGTGAATAAAACAAGTAGATATTTAGTCAACTACTGCTGCTTGCCATAACTTTCTGCAATACTGATAGCTTTGTTGCCCATACCCTGGAGCAATTTGTTTACCACATTTTAGTAACCACTTCGTCCATAGCATATCCCCATGAAACATTGTCTCTAGACATGAAATCCTCCCTGGAGGTCACATACCTCTTTACTCTGCCACAGTCCAAGGGAATGTGCCTTAGGCCTTGCCAAGCAGTTGCAAATTTAGCATTTGAAGTTTCAACAATACCAGCAATAAGTGTACAGTGGGACTGACTTTTGCAGAGGCAAAATTCATCATACATGTTTAGCACAATCAAGAAATCTCTGAGACGCAGGGCTCTAGCTCTGCTATTCGCATATTGGCGCATTGTTGCTATGCTGCTGTTGCTGCTGTAAGATGGATATTATTTCTTCTTAGCAAACTGGCATAAGTGACTTCCCCCTATCCCCCTCCCCTCCGCTGCCGACAGATTGAACAACAGTCTTCCTGTACTCAGTAGAAGATATGGGAATTAGAAGTCATCTAGCTGTGCCATGAGGGAATGTGCTGTTGATACTTGAACTAGAGCATCAGTATTTTTGCTGTACTGAGTCTGTAACTAGCACTCTGTTTGCCAGCAGCTGTTTTTGTGTTTGTTGCTGAAATTTTAAATTCCTTTCAATTGCTCAGTTTCCTAAAGCAGCAGTAGTTGTTTTCACAGACTGCTGAGAAACCTGTCAGATCCTTGCAGGGCTGGTAAACTTTTCATTGGTGTCTTGGAGGTTTCACCTTCATTGATGCATGGAAATGTTCTAGAGGATGAAATACTGCACTACCTTACGGATGAAACTTTAAAATTCTACATGGTCTTTACAGTTTATAATATCTAAATAGAATTTGGAAGGAAAAGGCAGTATTTGCACCTGACACTTGAAGGTAATCTGATGCTTTGAACAGGCAAAACACATATGAATGGGTGTTTTCCCATTGAATTTCCTTGCTGGTTCAATTCACGCTACTTCTGAGCATGAAGGTTCTCATAAAGGTAACTGCTTGCACAGTTTGAGCATCAGTCCTGCATACAGGTTTTTATTTGTGCATAGCATAGAGCCAGGACAAAAGTGAAGTAATTTTGATGATTTTATTTTGTTTTCTACTTTAGGTTTGTGACTTCCAGGCAATTCTGGACATGATTTATATTTGCAGCCATGTCAGTGGCAGTTAAAAGAATTTAATGTCTTCATTTGTTCTCACAGAAGTCAGATTTTATGTGATGTGAGATCTGCAATGATGTTGTGCATTAAAATGGAAGTGCAAGGAGATTCCTTGGGATGCAATTCCTTTACAGCCCACTGCCTCTGATTGATTTGAAAGGCTGCTTTACACATTAAAAATGGATTTTGACCATAGCAACATTGCATTCTCTTCTGCTAAAAGCTGGATTGCCTGTACAATGGCAGCTTTGTGGCTTGCCAGAATAACTGGCCTTGGGTATGAATGCCTGTGTCAACCTATTACAAGATGATAAGATTCATAATGAAATAGCGGAAGCTAAGTCTCTTTTCAAAAAGTTCTTTTAGTAATACAGGACAGAGGGATGAACTCAGCTGTTCTTAACAGTCATTCCAAGAGGAATAATAAAAGACAGAGAGGGCTGACTGACCACTGAGGGGATGGAAATCAGCAATATTCTTTTGGGTGGGTACCTCTGTAGTCATCATTCACTTGTAATTCACAGTAGGACTTGTCTCATAAAAAGCTGTGAAAACATAGACTTTCCACCAAATGTCTGCATTTTGGACTGAGATTTCACTTGCTTACATTGGTAATAGTATAAACATTGCAAGGGGGCAGGAAAAAAACCACAGAAACAAACAATTTCATATTGTAAAAAGGAGGTCCAAAACATCTTGGCAGTGACCAGTTTGTCATTTACTGCCTCAGGTTTCCTTGCCAGCATTTAAATTAAACTGGACTGGAATCAAATCAGTTCTATCAGTACCCTGCTCTAACCTTTGGTTAAGCTGATAATTTTCATCTTGTTAAAATGTTTAATCTATATCAAAACTGCATCACACTCTCACTCCTTGGCACGTTTGTGTGACTGGTGGATAGGATCCTACCCAGCGTAATTTTCTTGCACAGTTACAGAATATTAATTCCATGGTCTCTTTACGAGCCACTTGGTTCTGCCAGTTGCCAGTAGAGATGCAAAACATTTTTTCTCCTCCTGAGAAATGTGATTTATTAGATTATTATCCAAACAGAATACCATTTCAATAGTGCCAAATGTGCACCATTCAAGAGAAACAGACATTCACAGGGAAAAGGTCTTCACCACTACTGTCAAGCTCTATGAGTCTGTGGTCTGTGAAGTCACATTTAATTCAATTCCAAAACCTCCCTTCCAGATAGTTCAAGAAATCTCTGCTTGTGTTAATTCCCTTAGCTCAGTGTTGTCACTGGTGACATATTTGTCAATACCTGATGGGCACACTGAATCACAGAATAATGGCCACAAGCCAGGGAAAAAAAATCTCATAAGACCTTTCCTCAGCCATCTCTATAGGATGATCTGTGTCTTTAGATTTAAAAAAGAAATTTTGATTGTTCTTTTCAATTTTCATTGAAAATAAAGACAGATTCTCACTGAATTTATTACAAAATAAAATAAGGTTTCAGAGTGATCCCAGTTCTATAAAGTAAGGTATCCCACGAGTTATTTTTATTAGTGTTACACAGCTCAGGCAATCAAATAGGTAATAGAAGAAACCAGATTTTTGGGGGAAAGAATATTGCATCCTATGAATACACAGCAAAAATTTAACTAAGTTGCATTTTCTATTTTTTTTAATATTTAAATTTGTGAAGTGCAGTCATAGCAGAACCTGTGTTAGTTTTCTTAAAAAAAAAAAAAAAAGAGTACTCTTAGAGTTGTAAGCTCTTTCTTATCAGAGAAGAGCTGTCTAGAGAAGACATTTCTTTTGGTTGTTGGATGGCACTCAGTATTACTTGACCTCAAACCACCTCTTGGGGAGGAAAGCCAAAAAAACCTGGAAAGCACATTTCTCAACTCTCAAGAATTCCAAAAATATCTAGAATATAAAACATAATCTTGGGGCAGGATTGAAAAGGCTGAGAGAGGGATCATACTTCATACTAGGCAGTCTTTGAAAGAAGAGTTAAATCGCCTTTACTCAGCCAAAGAAAAGAGTGAAGAAATTGGAAAAATCATCAAAGAGTTACAAGACATAAAATGTCAAAAATATAATCTGTATATTTCTGTGCCTATATCTCCAGCTCTTTCATTTGCTGTTATTTCAGCTTCCTTGCAGCTTGCTTCTCAGCAGATAGATTGGAAGCAGTTTCCAGTGTCTCTTCCTCTTCTCACTTCTCCAATTCATGTGTCCTTGTACTGCTGCTTTCATACTTTATGCTGAATTTCATGTGTATTTACTAGGGGCATCAAGGAACTTCAGCATTTACTGAAAATTTACTGGGGAAAATTACTCATTAAACAGAGGGCATTCTTTGAGTATGTACTAGACACCCTTTCATAAAGTTCAGTTGGTGGACTTTAGAAGAATAGACCCTCCTAAGACATTTAGCCATGAAAAAAAAAGAAAGAAGTGTAGAAGATTCTACTTCTGTGTAGATTGTACTTTTGCTGTGAATTGTGTCACTACCCAGCAGAAACATGAAGGTTTTATCAAACACCATGTGGTTATTGTTGTAGTCTTTGCAATGACTATTTGTGGAAGAGATAATAAATCAAAGGCAAAGACATCCAATTCATTATAGTAAGTATGCTTTCAATTTTACCATTGGGAAGTGGATCTGTGTCCTTTTTAGATAAGTCTTTGACTGCACAGCCTGCATTTATTTAAGTATATACCCAGATGATCTCTAACTAAAATTGTTGCTATCTTGTTGTACAAAGCTCTTAACAAATTTCAGTTACTAGAATATGTATCTAGTGAGGACAGAGCCATTTGCAGTCCCAGATGGATTTTTAAATTTCCTTTTTTTGTGTGTGTTTTGTCTTAAAAATACATACATTTTTTATAATTTTATGTGGCCAATGATAGCCTAGAGACTTTTCCTCCAAGTATTCTGTCAGCTAGAACTCCTTTTGGATAGGGATACTTTTTAAAAAAACCCTTTCAACACTTTAATGGAAAAGTGAGGTTTTTGCTTTAAAAATACTTCAGCTTAAGGTGGTGTTTTGTATGTACTTTTTTCCCTAGTGCAGTTCCTTTTCTGTTTTCATCAATGTTTTATGAGAAAGGATGGGAAAAAGACATGGAGAATACTTTTCTCAACACCTCCACAGCTTGACAAGGAATACATATTAGAGAAAGCAGCAAACAGCTTGTTAGGCATGAAACAACGCTAAGACGCACTTCTCTGCTCCAATCCTTTCAGGCTTGTCCAAGGATATTAATAGAACCTTCTCACATGTGTTATACACAATTTCTTCTTAAGAAAGCAAGAGATTCTATTGAAAACTGCCTTAGCTTTCCCTGTGATTCCCTCACCATTTCAGCTCATACCAGTGTGAAGCTGTTAGATGTCTTTACTCATATTGTGTTTGCATGAAAACGACTATTACAGTTAAATTTTAGCAGTACTTCTAATTCTATTCTTATTAACTGAGTTTTACATAAAATGGTAATATTTGAGCTAGAAGTTTCCACAGACACTTTCCAATTAATTTGGCCTCCCTGGAAACTAAGAGCAAAAGTATAGGTCTGTTATTAAATAAGTGAAGACTTTTGTGCTGCATACCTGTTTCTGATGTATTCTGCTAGTAAGCGAAACAACAGAACACCTGGGGGTAGAAAGTAGAAATCTGGCTGGGAAATAGTCTTCAGTGGGAAGGATTTTTATCTGTTCTGCTGATAATCAAATCTTGTTTCACTTAATCAGATTCCCTCCATGTATTTGATTTGTGGTGTGTTTGGTTGTATTATGCTTGTATGGCTGCATGTATCGTAAACTGAATGGGAAGGTGAGCATATGCTTAAATGAACCACATAATAAAGCATCATGTGATGAGTGTTTATACTCTGATTTTCTTCTTTTTAAGGTACCTGATCATGGGTGTTAAGGTTGTGCTGGGATCATGCTTAGAAAATAGGCCCTGTGGCATCTTTGGATGTAGGCTGCCCTTTTCCTGGGGGCCCACAGCCAGCTGCAGCACATGGGAAATGGGGAGAATTCACAGCATGAGGAGTTATGAGGAGTCAGCCATGTGCAATTCCACACTGGCAATTTGAGATTATCAGAAGCACAGACCAGATTAACAAATGGATACATAAATAGGATGGTGTTGGAAGATACTGAGGAACAATTCTGGGAGCAAAGAGTCTACAGGAAATTCTGAAACTTCAGTTATATTGTAATCCAAAAAGGTGCTTGTTGCTGTGCCTTGGGTGTGAAGGTTTAAGTGAAAAGGATGTATTTGGATATACATTGAATAGGGCGAACATCAGAATAGGTCCCATAGTGTAAATTTAAGCTTTGGATTTTCCTTTTTTCCCCTTCAAATGCTCACCTCAGATTTTTAATAACACATACAACATGCTGAAGAGGTAAGAGACAAATTCATTTTGGAAGTTTCCAAATACTTGACAACTTTTCAAAAGAATGTGATTGAATTAATTATGGGCATAAAACACTTGTGTAGCTTTGCCTATTTTTGGTAAGGAAAAGCCAGGAGAAAGAAGACTGATAAAGGTGATGTTCTTCTGTCATCTTTTGATGACAGGAAAGCTGTCCTTCACGGTTACCCAAGAATAGATGGCTGGGCCTGACAGTGAGGTTAATAGGGCCCTTCAAGCAAGGGGCAGGCTACAATAAATAAATGATGGCTTCTCTCCCACAGTGGAAGGACAGTCCAGAAGGCTTTGGGAAAGTAAATAGAGACTGAGATAAAATACAATTTGAACAAACTCCTGAGTTCTGGGAAGGTTTGTTATGTTTTGTGTTATTTTTCTCCAAAGCATGGAATATTATTAGAATTTTTTTCTTCCAACCATATCTTGATTAGACAAATAACATTTGTTCCTTTTATTTGACATACCTACACAAGAGTAGTTAGAGGTTTGGTTAGAAAAATCAAATACCTTTATGTTTCAAATGTTTTCATTTTTTCATTTAAAGAGAAGGAAGGAGAGACTTCTGTTTGAATAAAGATCAAATAAAATCTCATGCAATCTAGATGTAAATGTATACTCTTCAAGAAGTAGGAAGTACTGTTTATCTATTCATTTTATTTCAGTAACTTTTCTGATGAGAATTAATAGAAAGTGTGTTTCAGTTACCATTTTTTAGTGTATTCCACATCTCCATACTGTTGATACTGAAAATTTGTGTGTGCAGTGTTGACTCAGTTTAGTTTAGTTCATTAAATCAGAGCTTTTTACCATTTTAAATTGCAGAGCTGGAATATAGGTATGAAATGTATAGTCTAGTTTATTAAATGAAGTTTATTTAATGCCAAGGTCCAGAAATACAGGTCATACCTGAAGACTCCCAGAGCAGGCATACCTAGAAAATCAAACTTTAACATGTATAAGCCTGTTGAGCAAAGTCAGGAAAACCCTAAGCAAACTGGAGAAGTTTAAGTTAAAGAAAAGTAACATAAGTTTATTGAAAATTTTTTTTCCAGTCCCAGATGACTATAGCTACATAGGAAACTAAATAAAGTTCTCAGTTGTTCTAATTTCACATAATTGTGTAGCAAGGTAAAAAATTAAAATAGCATCTTTTGTGTCATTAAAATATTATAGAAATATCACTACTAAAATTAAATTTAATTAAGATTTATTATTTTGGGGGTTGTTTTTAGACTTTGACTAATAGTATTTTTTTCAGTGTAGAGCTCCGCCTTTTCTTTTCCACCTGTTCATTCCACTAACTGTCCAAAAAGTTTAGAATAATATACCTCTACTTACATATATGGTAAACTGAAAACTTTCAAAAGCTTAAATTTAAGGGTTGCCCTTTTTCACCAATAAATATTATGTTGCACAAAAGACTAAACTTTAAACTCAAAAGAGGAATGTTACTGGTGTAATAAAAGAATTAAGGCAATGTTAGTTATTCAGACTTATGTCACTGCTACAGTCACACCATTACTCTCTGGTACCTGGTAGGATCTTTTCTGTTGCTTCACCTCTGAATAGAGCTGTTATAATTGTTGTAGCTGGTACATTTATAAAGCTGATTTCTTAGTATCAGAGATAGCAGTGGCTATAAGAGTTTGTAAGAGCAAGTTTGTATATTTTTGAGGCAGTATTTTTTACCCTCTAGGGTATGTTTTTTGCCACATCATTTTAAAGTTACTTTGAACTGTTCCAGGCTGGTCAACAGTTATGGTATAGTTTCACAAAAGGACCCTGCTGCCTGGGTAGCTTTCAGTTATGAGCAGATGTTTGCTTTGCCATTTCTCTTCTTCCTACAGCAAAAGGAAAGAAAAGTGCTACTGTATATATATATCAGATTTAAGCAATAAAGCCAGCATAAGCCTTTTATCATTTAGATAAGGACAGACAGGGTAGTCAAGGTCCCCTGGTACTTCAGACAGTTTGATTCTTATCTGACATTTAAAGAAAAAACAAAACCAAAAAAACCCCAAACCTGCCATAAAACTCTTCTTACTATTTCAAGCTAGCATTTTAAAGAGAAAATGATTGACACTTTTCTGTTTCGATTTTTCTGTGTTTTTTCACATCTAGTTTGCACTTAAAACAAGCTAGCAGCCACCATGCATGTAATGATTTAGAACGGAGGTAATCGGTACAGCAATTATCTGTTCCTAGAACAACTGGAGGGCAGGCTGGGGCTGTCATCCCTACCCAAAACATATGAAGAAATGAAGAATAAAATTAATGAGCAGAGTAGCTAATTTCTGTTTGAGTTAGTTTTATCAAGGAAGTATGAATTTGAATGACATTCCAGTCACTTCTGCTCCCTTGTTTATATACAGTTATGCACCAAGTTTATTCTGAAATAAATGAGGCTTTAGATTTTCTTGCTAGGTACATTAATTATGCTGCTTTTATGTTTTTAACTAATGATGACTGTTTCTGTATTAGGTAATACATGTTAGAAATATGTCAGAAAATATGTTAGAAACCAGCATTCATAAATACCTCTATTAGGTGAGCACCTCACAATCATTAATAATGTGAAAACCATGATCATTTATTAGGAAGTGTCATCACCTGGTACAATCTGCAAGACTGGAAAGTGGAAGTATTGGATATTTCCTAGCAAACAAAATGAAATTGTGATGCATTCTGTTGCAGATGTAGGTTTACTGTTGCTCATCTATGCAAAGTACCAAATCTCTCCAAAAGTCTGTAGGAGTATGTTGCAGATATAATCACCTGTTTTTGAAGTTTATAAGATGAACCAGACATTTTCCCTTCTTTCTCATCACTCAAGACAAAACTCTCCATCTTTATCTGCCCTCTTGCAAGCAGATTGTCATGAAACATATATATATATATTATATATATTATATATATAGAAATAGTTTGTCCTGCCTACAATTGTTAATTATTTTATTAATTTTTTATTTTAAAAGAAATAAATTTAATTTGCTCTGACAGTAAATCAAGAGTAAAATTGTCTAGAATGACATTAGGAAACTTTAAATTTCATTTTGGTCTGAAGGCCTATCAAGTAGAGGGCTGCAGATCCAGGACTCTCATTCATGGCTTGAGGACATGGTCACCCTACAGCTAAATAATACTCCAGTATCTATAGCTCAAGCTGGATCCAAATCAGACTCCCAGATAAGGAATTCCAGGACCTGAGCACTGCAAGCAGACATACTGGATGAACATCTTTGAACAGGGAAAGCCAGACGTGTCAATTCCCAAGACAGTTCTCCAAAATGCGTGGCAGAATTTTGCTTGAAATACTGTTTGGATGCTGTCAGACTGAATTTTCCCATCACCATTTCACATATTTTCTGACTAGATCTAATCTGTAGTGGCAAATATATAGTGTTTAGCTGGCTTTTGCTCCTGGAAAACAGTTCAGCTTGACACCTGACTGTAGCCATTTCTGCTCACAGCTAGATAATTGGATCATACAACTAATTGTGGATGCAGCATTACTACGAATAGACCTAACTGTTTATGTGTACTGTTAAAAAAATATTATGATTATGAGACAGGCATAAAAGTGTCTTTTTTCCAATCAGTAGTTATTATTTAACTCAAATGTTATATTTAAGACATAAATGCTGGTTAAAGGAAGCATAATCTTGTGGGTTTGCTTTAAAATTCCTGATGGCACAGTTCACCCTGAACTCTATGTGAATTTAGAAAAGATTTGTCAATGGGTAAAAAAGGAAGTGGTGGAGATGTGTACATGGCTCTGGATGTTGTTCCTCCATAGGTGCCAAAGGAAGTAACGATCATTAGAGTGAAACAGTCACTTTAGGTTATTTGTGCCACATTCATGAAGACTATGAAGATGACTTGTTTGTTTCTTACCTCTTAAGTGAAGTATAAATTGTAACCATTAAAGGGGGTTATACCTGTTTATGTGATTATTTTTTTGTTGTTGTTAAGGAAAGTGGTGGAGGTATGCTGTAGATAGCTTTTGCATACTCAGATTTAACAGTGAACTCTACATAAGTTCTAACATACTTCTTGCAGATGTCTTTTGTTTATCCATTGTCACTGGTATCATCCCTTAGGTACAAGAGAAATGAACCTTCTTCACAACAGGATGGTCTAGGGAAAGAAGGGTTCTTGCTACTTCCCTTTTCTAAGGACCTTTGTTAAACATGGCCAGAAGTCTAGTATTTTGGGTAAAAAGCTATGATCCTGTCAGTCTGGTTCTTTCAAGGAATGGGCCTGGGAAACAAAGTATAGTTTTAAATCAATGTATTTTCAGTTTCTTGATTCCTGTGTAATTTTTACTGGTTTCTTAGTTGAGACTAGTTCTCATTCATATTGGAAACCTCCCTATACTCAGCAGTTGCTTTATTGGGAAGTTTATGACCCATTGTGTCTTCTGAAGGAACATTTCCTAAGTTAATAGGAATTGGAAAGAAAGGAAGGAAAATACATATGAGATTAAGTAAAAAGTCAGATATTTTCTTTGACTGAATTTAATGGCACATTATTTTGTAGGAGGCTTGGTTTAGTCCCCTCCTTATTTCTATAGTATCTCAAGTATTGCAAATTCTAGTTAATGCTACCAACTTTTGTTACCACATATGCATATCCATCCCAAAAGGTTATCTTTCTTTCTCTTTCACTACTCTCCTTCCCAATCAGCGCTTACCCAGCAATCTGTCCATTTAGTTCATGTCATAGTTAATGTCAATCTGTGTCTCTGTCCATTTAGTTCATGATGTATTCACCAACTGCATAATTAAGACAAGGATTCTTAGAGTGCAAATTTTATTTGATCACAGAAAAACACATCCTTGGGAAAAAAAACCTCTTGTTTGTGATTTGGTCATCAGGTTCTATCAGCGTTTTGTTCCAATGTCTCCTTTGATCACATTATGGTTTATAAAGTATAATAATCTAGGCATATGTCTTTGAATTTAAAAGGGTGATTTTACAAGCCAACTTTTAAGCAATATTTAAACAAGAAACTAATACATACAAATGATCAATGAGTTCTTCTTTTCCATAGCTGAGAAGCTGACTACAAATATTCATGCTTGAATTTTTGAAGAGACTGTTCTTACAGGTGTCACTGGAGCGTTGTTTTAATAATTCAAAAATAAAGGATTTCAACACCATTTGTGACTCCCTCTCCTCCCCCAAACCTTGATATGAGTTTATTGGTATTTATATCACTGTCAATTGTTTGAATCTAAACATACATAAGCAATAAATCCCACTCCCAGAAAGAAATTGACTTGCTTTAGCAGTGATTGCATCAGATCCCAAGCTCTCAGGGCTCAGACCTAAGGATCAATATGATTGTTCAGTTTCTCCATACAAGGAGCTGCTTTCCAAATTTCTAAGTTGTCGGTCAGTATTATTTGTTCCCATATTTACAAGCCAATTTATTGTAATTACCAGATATTACATGTCAGGAAATAGGAAACAATTTTCCTCTGGGCAGATGGACAGAGATCATTAAGGAAGTGACTGCTTTCACTTCTGGATAACAAATTCTCTGCACTTCAGCAATTCAATGTATTACTGGCAATCGTCTTATCTCCTGCTCTTTTTCTGATACTTCAAGGCATCTGGTCCTTTGTATAGTAGTCTTAAATGCACCATGTTTTAGAGGTGTGTCATGCCTTTATTGTACGGAGAATAATAGGATAGATGTTCTGGAGAATATTTTTGAGATCAGTCCCAATTGCATTGCTTCCCACAGTTGCAGGAGACTGGATTTGGTAGCAGATACAGTCCCATCAAGCCCTGATTTTTAAAGTCTCGGGGCATTAAGGAAGCTCGGCATAGAAAATAAGAATACCTGTGTATAGCTTTTGCCTATGCAACGTGTGAGATTAAAAATACGTGATTTTAGTGGACCTTTATATGTCACTGAATGTGAACTTCAAGAACATGTAAAACTGCATAGTTTTGATCCTGGATCCCTTGAACATAGTATTGCTAACTTTTCCTGTTGAGATTTCAAAATATTTTTCAGAGGAAAACAATTTTGTAGGTGTTGGTCTTCCTGTTAATGTTTTAGCTAGTGGAACATAGTAACAATGAGCATTTTTAGCCTCCAGAAATGTAAGCATTTAAAACATATATGGCAAGATATGAGCTATGTTTATTATTGTTCTGACATTGTTTATATACAACAAATTCAGTAAGAGCTAAGGTAAAAAGAGAGCTTTAGGGCACCGAATAATAATATTTAGAGAGCAAGATACGTTAGAAAGCAGATAACAGAATTCTGTACCTATACTTCCCAGCATAACATCCCAGGAAAGACACTGTGCAGTAACCTTCACAGGGATTGTTTGATAATGTTTATGAGTGTATAAACACACCAATAATACATAATTATGAATGTAAGCATGCAATGTAATTTAAGTATCACTTGGAGTGAAAAATCTGAAACGCTTTTCAACAAAGTCAATATTGCATCTGAATAGCTTTCTCTTTTTCCTTTTAACAATAAGGTTTGTTCACAAAAATTAAAACAAGATCCTTGGACTTCGGGAATTTTGCAGAAACTGCCTGCAGGCCTAAAAGAAATTGTGATTTCTTGAGAGTAAAGGAGGGAGAAAATATGCCATCAACTGTTTCTTTTGGCAACTGAAACCTGAGTTGTTTCATTCAAGACGAGTTTTTCACGCATTCTTAAAGAAATAGAGTAAAGGAGTAATTATTTTCATTTGAAATTAAAAGCTTTTCTAGGCCAAGTCTAAAATGACATAATTGCAGCAGAATTATACTCAGGGAGGCAAAGTAATTTTATTTTTTTTTTAGTTTCATAGATCATGATTTAGACGTAAGCATGAGACACCAAATACTCGTCTGCAAAGAACTCCCTGTAAAAACCTGGATCTTACTAAAGTGCCACATACACTTTCAAATGTTCTACTGTTATTATCTGACTCCCTTTCTGCAGTACTGATAAAAATCCACTAGAACTGTAAACAGGATGCAGGACTGGGTCGATCTGAGCCCAGCTGGGATTGGAGTTATAAAAGGGGCTGGTCTACAAGAGGATTGCCTGAGTCTATGCCTCTGTGCTAGAGACCTTCCTCATTCCAATCATGCTGGTCAAGTGCATACAATGAGAGAAAAAACTGGAAAGCCATGAAGTTTACTCTTTTTGTTTCTTACTTTTGTGGAAATGAGCAAATTTGGTCTGATTTAATCTATTAATGATTGGTGTTTCTTAGGTGACCTGCTGAGATGTCTTCATTTTTTTAAATAGCTTTATACATGGTGTGAAGATACTTTTAATGATGCAAAGGACGTCTCAAATTTTAAAGCATATAAAGAGATCATCAACTAACAAATTGTCTTAGTAGTTTGTACCAGTGAACATCTTCATGAAAATCACTCCTGAATAGTAAATTATATGTATTTCAAGGGTTTATAATTTCCAGCTATTTTAAACAGCAGTGGAATGTAATCTTAATGATGCACATTGAAAATATATACTTAAGATTTTTCATGTTGTATTGAGGTATTCTACATCATATTTCAAATCTATTGTAAATACTAGTGTGAAATACAAAATATAAAATATCAGTATTACAATAAACTAATGCCACCTATTGACTTGAAACTAAAATAAAACATCTGCTGTATTGTGGGAAATATTTAGAACTGATGTTCTACTTTGGTGCTTTATTTAAGTTTATTTAAGATTGCATGGAATATGGAATTTCATATCTAACAATTTGCAGGATGTAGCTGAAGAATAAATTTCTAAAATGTAGTGTAGAATATAATGAATATGAGTGAAGGCAAAGTAAAATGTATTGTAAAATGTTTCCATAGTTAAAATGTTGATATTTGCAGCATAAGCTATATCACATTCTACTCTTTTGCTCTTCACCATTACTTTTGTTTATTCGGCATTATTTCTAGATATTTTCTTCATTTTTTTTTTTGTTCTATTCTTCTCCTATTCCATCTACCTTCCTTTTCTTTAGTTACAGACGTACAGAAGAAGGTATTCAAAAATCCTTTTTTTCTCCCTTAATTCTTTTCCCTTAACTTTTCTAAGCCTTTTTATTAATTATTATTTCAGTTTTCTCTTTTATTCTTGCATTTTCCTCATCTGTCTCAATAATATTCTCTGCCACTACCTTTCTCTGATTCCCCCTTTCCTTCTTTTTTTCCTGTTGTTCTCTTGTCTTTTCCTATTTTTCATCATCCCTTAATCTATTATCTTTCTCTGCATTTTTCTTCTGTTTCCCATCATTTGATTATTTGTTTGCTACCAACAATTCAGCTTCCGAAGCACTGATTTTAGAAGAGCATTCTAAGTCTAGATCAATAGCAAAGTATTGGTTGAAAGTTATAACCCCATTGCTTTTATGTTACATTCATATTGGTTGTAAGCTATAACTCGACACTCCAGAATACTTTATTACCTTATATTCATATTGTAGCAAAGCACAAACACCTCGTTCTTGGATAAGAAGCCTAGGACAAGTACTTGGACTACTAGGTATGCTAAAAGTCCAGTATGAGTAAAATAATAAATAAGAGTCAATAGCATGATTTTGCTTCAGAAACCCTTTCTTTTATATTTTGCCCTTAAATCTCTTGTTTCACTGTGCTCTGGTAGATCGTGTTACAGAGTGATTAAAAATAAATATTCAGGGAGATGGATGAAATATATTCAGATGCAATCACAGATTAAAGTGTGATTCAAGTTTTGAGTTTCTATTGTTGTCACTCAAGATGGTACTTGGTGTCAGCAATGTGCTGAGATCAAGATGAAGCTCTGTAGTTAACAGCAGGGATAAGAGCTTTTCGAGTCTCACTTTGTATATAATTACGTCTAAATAGCAGCTTGCTTTTTTTTTTTTTTTTCCTTTTCATTCCTCTGATTTACTAATAGTACAGATAACCAAATGAAGAATGTGAACCCAGTGCTGTGTAGGGAAAAAAAGGACCAGGAAACCAGCAGACAATTTAAGAGAGCTGTCATTTACTGATTTTCTTTGCAGAGTCAACTATTTGAAAACCAGTAGAGAAAGTAGAAAAGCTGTCTCCACCTAAAATGAGCACATTATCTATTTAAGTTAAGATTCAGGTTACTTAATACTGATTTTTAATTTTTTTTTCCCCTTAAGATTGTTTGCTATATTTTAGTGTGGTTTATTGACTGTCTTGTAAAAATAATTGTAAAAATTCATATAGTGAACCCCATTCCACAGGTGACATGGGATTTGGGGAACTCTTCAGAAGCAAAAGTTTACTTTTTAACCAGAATTATCATCTTCATCTTTAAGTCATCTCCTGCTTTTAGATGCTTGAAATGGCACTGAGTGTCAGAGGAAATCGAGTGATTCTGTGCTTTTGATTAATGATTTGGTGCTATATACAAAATGTCAAGAATTCTTGCTTGTAAAGTTCTTAACTTTATTGTAAAAGGGAAATAAAGTAGCTAACTTCTATGGCTTTGTGAAGTTGATATACACATTCTAGAGCCTTTGGAATTTTATTTTGATACATAACTTGATGAACAGAGTATGTTCTAATGAAAACAGATGCTGTTGCTGAATACTAAGCATACTGTAAGAAAGCTACAGTGATTGCATTTTAATGTTCATCTTCCCTTTTATATTGATGAACAGTTGACTGAGTGGATTCTTCCCATTTCATAGGTTTTGCATTGTATTTCTAGTACTGGCAGAAATTCATTGATCACTTAACTTAAAAAAAAAAATCTCTTTTCATACCCTCCATATATAGTACATGCACTCTAAGATCAACTTTAGAACAGTATCCTTTTGGAGCAGTCTCTTATTTTGTTGCATTCATATTGATGTTTTTAGCTGGAATTTATTTTAAAAGGCTTTGCGAGTTCTGATGTTCAAGGAAACAGTTCTTCTACTTATGCATCAAAAAATATTCTCTGCTCTGATCTTTCTACCCTCCTCTCAAGTTTATTTCTTTGTATGAGGAATCTCCGAAGTGGAGTTTTTAAGAAAAAAAAAAAGGAGGAGAGAAAAAAAAAAAAGAAAAGAAAAAAAGAGAAGAAAGGAAAAAGAGTGGTGTGTACACTACCTTGCAGTGAGTCCTGTCTTGTAGCAAGTATATTGCTTTACAGAAGCAAGGTGGCTCTGGGAACTTCTCCAGACTGAAAACGAAGGCTGAATTCCACCTTTGCAGTAAAGTGAATGCACACAGTCTGTGTAGTCACAACATCTTACCATCTTCATAGCTCTCCCCAAATGTAAAACTTATACTTTACAGGAATTAAAGGGGACATGGGACTGCCTAGTTTTCCTGGGTCTTGAGGCAGCAAAGGTCATCAGGGCGATCCCTCCTGGCTTAGTGGGTTACCTGGATTTCACAGCACAACAAGCATAGCAGTTACTGGCCAAAAAGGGAACAGAGGTATTGCTGGTGCAGGCAGAAGACCAGGTGTGTTGTTATGATTCCTTATTTATCTGAAATGATATGCTGATAACTGAAAGCAGAATTCAGCCTGTCCAGAACTCAAGATTTAAAGGGGTCTTCCCCCAAGAAAGCTTCATACTGAAACAGGTAGTAGCTCCTTTACTACTTAATTAAATGTTACCATTGCAGACATTGTGATGGTCTATGCAGTGTGATATAAATTAAAATAACACTAATCTTTGCAGTACACTCGATTGCATAACTTTGCTTTCTTCCCAGGGTGTGTAGGGCAGCTAAGAGCCAACTTTAAAGAAGTGAGATAGCATGAGCGTGTAGACATGGCACTTAGGGACATGGTTTAGTGGTGGACTTGGCAGTGATATGTTTACGGTTGGACTTGATCTTAGATGTCTTTTCCAGCCTAAATGGTTCTATGGTTTTGTGATTCTATATTGATCCATCACTTCAAAATTTAAAAGGTTCTCCTACAGGGGAATTACAGACAGGCAATAATGAAGAGAGATATGAGTATGGATGAAGATCTGGCAGGTCCTTCCTACCAGCTGTTGCCCAAATAAACAGAGAGCATGGAGGAATGCCTGTTAAGTAATGCTGCCCTGCCCTTGTAAGGAGATGGAGAGCAAGCCTGCCCTGCCAGCATTCTGCAAGTCTGTAGCTCTCATGGCAGAGTGAGGTTGCACCTCACCAGAGGCAGCTGATTTTGGGGGTGTACAGGAAGTAGTAAGCTCCTCCTGTCCCAGGTCCAGCCCACTGCAAGGCTGAGCACATACTCCCAGCAAAGACATATGAACAGTACTAATGTGTCTCAATGCACAGAATGACAAGGACAGAAAAGCATGTTTTCCTCAGCACAGCTCCCATCACAGCATAACCAGCATGGACTGTTCCTTTGCTCCAGACTACCAGGATTGAAGTTCATTAGTGGAGCACATACACACACATGCAATACAGAAGTCTTTTGTGTAACTAGCACTACATGCTCAATTAACTTCATAGCGGGCCCCTAGACCACATCTTCCTTGACTTCCTAGCACCTGGATGCTCTGGACCCTCCAGCTTGTAGTCTCTTATTCTTGTTGCACTTGGCCAGCCCATGTTGTCACCTTTTCCCTCACACTTGTTCTCCTGGATCCACTTTGATCCCTTTCTTTCCCCACTTTTGACTCTTCTCCTTAACGTCACTTAATGTGTCACATCTCTGAAAATATCTTCTGATAAGATTAATGCAGTCTCCCAAACTTCTGCTGCCAGTAAGTCTTGTGCTCATTGAGACAGCAAGCCCCTTCAATTGCATGCCACTACAGGGAGAAAGCTCCTTTCTGTGACTCCTGTTGACCAGGGACAATGGTCTAACCAGTCTTATCAGATGGTCTTAGAGATTAACCATTACTGTGTGCTCTCTCTGCAGTGATTACTAGTTTATAAGGGCCCTCTGTCTTTCATTGTTCCTCTGATTCTCCCCAGGTCTTTGTTTTTATTAGGATTAGCCTTTAATTGGATAACTTAAAAAAAATTACTCCCACATTTCTGGTAAGATTCATCATATTTAATAGACATAGATAAGCTGCACAGGTAGTTCAAGCCAGTGATATCTGAGGAGAATAAGAGACATTATCTGTCTCTTGTATCAGACATATACCTGTCTTGAGACATTTCTTATAGGATTTGGGTTTTGGCTTCTAGAGACTGTAGCTTTTCATTCACCGTAGAGGTAACTTGGATGACCAGTTTTATGCAGATATCAGATGTTCAGATGGCTAAAGAAGGTGCTGTGACACACAGATGTATTAATATATGTGTATAAAAAACAGCAAATAATAAGTAAATAATTTACTGATTGATGAAAGGTAATTGAATGGAAGTCTAGTCTTATGAGGAGAACAAACTGATACTTCATGTTAATATAGCTTTGGTTATTTGAGACATGAATTCTACCACCAGCTATTTTGTAATAACATGTCAAATATTAGTAAAAACATTTAATTCATTTTTTTCTAAAGAAGTTATCTCCATGAAATATTCAATATGGATTAATTTATACTTTTTATTTAGGACAGGATGAATAAAATAAATGGAATTGCAATTATATCAGTAAATTTGGTTTCAAGCCCTCTAGCAGCAGGAAACATCTTCGTAACAAAATTACATAACAGCTGCTATCACTAGTGATCAGCATGACAATGTTTTCTTTCTCTTTCCCACGTAGAAGAAAAAGTTATCCAACAGTATTGTCTTTAGTGGGTTCTGGGAGGGGTGGGGGGTGGGGTGGCTGAAGAAAGGCAGATACCAGGGACACATGTAAATATGAAAGTGCTAAGACAGTCTATGTTCTTTCATTTTGACCTGGAAATGTCTTTGTTGTACAGTAAGTCAGTCTTTTTGCCTGTTCTTTTGTTTTATTTTTGATCGCTAGAATGACAATTGATCATTCAGCTCCTAATGAAATAAACACTTGGTTTACATAGCATTCAATGCTTGTGAAAGACTGAAAATCCTGTCTGCAAACCAGAAGTAAGATGATTTTGACAGTTACATTTACGTATGGATTGTAATGTAGCTATGTAGTTACAACCAGCAAAGTTGCAAATGCTGGAAAGTGAAGGCAACTTTGTTTCTTTGGGTCAGCTCACTTATGAAAAAAACTAGAAATAAGTATTAGCCAAGAAAACAAGGTATGATGTTCCAAAGAAAAAAAAATCATGAGTACTGAGCAATACTGCAAGTATAATGTCATACAGTGAAGAGAGTATTAATGCAAATATTTAGAGACCTACATGCTAGCAAACACTGATGTAATACAGAGGAGAAAAAAAAAATATTTTGCCCTCAAACTTCTATGTAAAATAAATTCTATAAATGAAACTACAAACAATTGTAAGCTTAGGATTAGTGGAATTGATTTTAGAAAAAAAAAATAATTCCATCCTAAGACTTGATATTTACCAGGTACACCAGGGTATTTATTACTCTTTGCCCAAGTAGTGGCTCCTCAGTCCATGGACAGGTCTGACTTGCTGAAGAAAGTCATTATGTTATAATACCTGTATTCATGCTTTAAACATGTTGCTGTTAATAACATGTACACAGATCGTGTTGATTTTCAGGCAAGACATATCTCAGGCAACTTTTTAAGGGCTTAGATCAGTCACCTTGAATCCATTCTAGCCATAGCTACCAGAGGAATTTTATATTTCTAGACACCCTCCCATTAGAGCTAGGAGAAATGTGAGGTAACGTTTTTGCAAAAAAAGGTTTTGTTCACATCCTTTTCCTTTAAAAATAAATTAAAAGACAGTAAAGTCTACGTGTCAACTTTTAGTGAAAAGTCAGAAATCTGTCATCATTTTCAATATTTTGTTTGGCACTAACTTAGTGTTTTTCATAAAATTCCTGAGTAGCATGTTACCTTATTTCTGAGCAGTAATATTTGTGCACACTTACAGCCTGACTTCTCAGTGGAGAAGGAAACAGAGACAGTCTGTATATATTCTGAGTGAGTAGTTTCCCTTTATGTGTATTTTCAATCTAGAATGAACAGAATTGAACAGAAAGGGAGGAAGTTACGTCTTATTTTATCTACAGTAGCAAGACCTGGACTACTAGGAGTAACTTTGGCCAAGAGTTCAAGGGCTGACTTAAGTTATAGATCAAGGCAAAAGATAAATTCTCCTCTGCCAGATCCTTTTTGCACTGGAATCCTAAATAAAAGCCTGCCACCCTAGTAACATTGCACCACATCTGGCACGACAAAAAATTCCATGTTCATTCCAAAATAGAACTTTTAATTCTTTGTAATTCAGCTACATGTCAGTAATTGCAATTGCATATATTTTGTTATTTATTTCTCTCTCATCCTCCTCTCTTCCATCACTTTCCTTTTTTTTTTAGTATATAGCAAAGAGGCTATGATGTAAATAATAAACCCAAACAGTCCTACAGTTCCTTAAGGAACAGAGGCAATAGAAGACATTGCTTCTGACTCATGCAATTAAAAAAACAGTCTAAGAAAAAGTGTCCAGGTAGAGAAAGCAGTCTGAAATGCTGCACAGAGTTATAGTTACTAGAGACAATAGGAAATAATATATTTGGAAACCAAATCTACAAACACATTAAGAACTGCTTTACCTTTAACGAATAACAATCTTGTTGCTTGCATCAGAGCAACCTCCCCTAAAATATAACTTTCAGTTGTGACACAAAGTCCTAGCTAAAAGTTCAAGGATCCCATGCCTGAATCATGGTAGGATATTAACAGAATTGCAAGATATTTCAGGTTGTCAAGAGACCTCTGGTGTTCATCGAGCCCAGTCACCTGCTCAAAGCAGAGCTACCTTCAAAGTAGATAGGGTTGCTCAAGACTTCTAGTTCAGTTTTGAAGATCTCCAGGAGCCTCTCTGGATAATACAGCCTGGTATTTAAACACTTTCACCTGGATAAATTTTGTTTTCTCTCTCTTCTCTCTGGTCAGAACTTACCTTGCTACAGCCTAGTGCCTCTTTTTTCTTTTCTTGTGAATTTCAGAGAAGAGTTTGGTTCTGTCTTTTCTAATACCCCATACTTTCTATATTTCTAATACAATACTTTCTATAGTGATTACAGTGCTTTATGAAGTCACAGGTTGTGCATGACTGTAGTTATATGCAAGTTTTATAGCCCTCCAGGATAAGGGACAGTCTCAGTCTAGCTGAAGGTCTCCCTGACAGTATGAAAGTTACACTTCTTTCTGAGCCTCACCACAGTCAGGATGGGATTTCTGCTGGATATTTCACAATGACCTTATATTAATTGCCAAGAACAAAATCTTAGACTCCTCTCCCAAAATGCCCTAGCATCCTCTACCTACCCTTTCCAGGTGACATAATTTCACTCACCACTGAAGAAATTATTATTTTTTCTCCCCCTCCCTTTCACTACACAGCCATAGCATATAAAAATCTATCTTTTTTTCTCAAGAATTACAAAAGTGATATTTTATGAGTCTTATTTGATCATGATTATTTGTACCTGAAGTCATTTCAGTACTGCCTTGGAGCACAGCTGCAGTTGGCACAAGTTTATCTCACAGTAAATTTCAAGATAGAGTTGGCTCTGGTGTCCCTGATATCCCAGCCTGCTTGTTTGACTAATTAGATGCTGGGCTCTGTAGATGGTTATGAAGTTGTTTATTTCCTGTCTAAAGATCTTACGTGTGCCACAGTAACTGGTAATGTGAGGTGCTCAGCTTAGCAAATATACAGGAGACAACTGGGGTTAGGCACTGCCAGTGTGCAGAGAGCTTTGTGTTCTTTATCCACTAAAAAACAACCTAGAAAAGGAGGGAAAGAAGGATAAAAAGCAGCAACATACTAATAGTCAAGTGTCCATTAAATATAAAGCTAGTATATATTCAGTGTCTCAGAGAGAGAGGAAACAAAGGCACTGCCTCTGGTTCTGACATCTTCACCTTTTATTAGTCCTGTAATTTCGGCTTGCAGCATTTTATTCAACTTTGGGCAATACCTACTTGTCTTCTAAGTTTCTAACAGATATTCTAGTAGACTGTAGCCAAAAATAAACGCATAGTTTTTTTAAAAAACAAATGAAAGCTTTGTCCTTTCCAGTGGATTCTGATTTATTTCATACCATCCTCCTAAAGTAGTTTTGTATTCCAAACGATCACATCTGGCAGCTGCCCAGGTAAAAGAGCCCTGCCAGCTCAAAGACAAGCAGCCAGGACATTAATATTCATGCTGTGTTTTGCCATTCTCATTTATGTACTTAAGTCTCTGAGACACAGCAAGATTCATGGGGAACACTGATGTGGGAGCTCCAGCCAGTTGTGAATCAGGACTTCATTAAAAAAACAGAGAAGACTACAAATTTTAGAAGCACAGGTTCTTACCTGCCCTTAGAGAGGTTTATTAAGTAATAGCTGGCAAACATCAGGTGGGACTGTATCCTGACTGAATCTCTGTTGCTGAATCTGTTGACTTTCCTAGATTTTCCTAGCTTTAACCCAAAAGAAAGCAATAGGTTTGTGCTAGTTTCTGGAAGATACTCGTGAAAATATAATCCAGTGCCTACAGACATCTATACCAAAGGAAGTTAAATATGCTGCCCTTTACAATTAACAGAAATCCACTGGAAAATCTGTTTTTAGCCATCAGAGGTTACATTTAATGATCATAGGGTATATGAGTTTATAAAAGAAGATTTTAATACATGTATTCTAACTGGAATTTATTAGAAAATATTTTATTGATTTTGTCAGAAATTCTTTTAAAATACACTGATTATAATAAATGATAGAAACAATTACTAGAACTATTCTATGAAAGTAAATTTATGTGTTATTATTAGAATTCCCAAAATTGATTCTTGCCTCCTTCATATCTGCAGGAATCTCTTTTGTTATGCTTTCTGTGAAAAGCTAGTTACCCAGCATATAACTGTTAGAGGGTGTTTAGAGGGATTTTTCAGGTTTCTGTATGAAAAGTAGTGGCCCAAGCATTCAAGGTGTTCCTAGAGCTCCAGTTAAAGCTAAAGGTAGTTCAAAAAGATCAATGCTGCAGAAACTCCTCTAGTAAAATAGTATTATAGGTATGGAGAAAGCTTATATTTTTGCTGTCCTTCATTCTAAATGGTTTGTTTTTCAACACATACATAAAAACCTTCTACAGGTGGAGTGTGTTAGTATGCAGTTTTCGTGCCAAAGGCAGCATGGTTTAGCGCGGCCACACATAATGAGGGCAGGCAGGTACAGAGCGAGGGCCCAACTCATTGCTTACTGATCACATTCAGCACAGTATTGTTCTTGTCTCCAGCAGTCTGCAGGTTTTCATCCAATCATTTTTTTCTCCATCAGGTGAAAGCACTTACCTTCCAGTTAAAGGTAGAATTCAGTACATTTTAGAATATAACCACAAGACTGACCAAATAATTCCTGACTGTTACTCCTGTAGTCTATTACTTTAACTCCTTATAGTTTGTCTCCTTTACATACATATAAAATATTTAACTACCCTATAATTTCTTTTTAGCTAAAGTTATTTTAAAAAAAAGAAAATAAAGTTACAAAAATCATCTTGTTGCATATAGGAAAGTTTGGAATATGTCTTTGATTCCAACCAGGATTCACTTTAACTTAATTGCTCAATAGTAAACAAAAGTTCTGGGAATGGAACATGCCATGTTATCCAAAAAAATTTTGCGATGTTCTTAAATAGATTCTGCCAAAATACAGACAGCAGGGTGTAAATGGAATGGCATCTGCCCTGATGAAACTTCTTTGATTTCAGAATTTTGGACAGGTCTAGCTATTATTGACCAAGAGAATTATAGGAAGTATTGGTCCTTTATTCTAGCAGAGGGAAAAGGGTGGGCTACAGGAAGCTGCTAAGACAAGGTAACTCAACCCCTCTGAGCTTGAACACCTTTTCTTCCTAACACTACAGAGCAGGGGGGTTTATGGCAGCTTAACCACATGTCAACCTTTGTGAAGAGTCTACAGCAAGTAATCATGAACTTTTGGAGCTTACGCATCACAGAAAACCAAGTATTCTTTTAGCTGAATAAGCCTCTTCTAATAATTACAGATTTTCATCCAAAAATGCAGTGGATGAACAGCTAATAAGACATACACAAGAGCATAAAATTTTCCCACTATTGCTGTAGTAAATTCAGCTTGTGTTACAAAACTAAGATTTAAAGAATTCATTTTTGTCCGCAATTGATTTGAAAAAGTGACTCGATAATTTCAGACTATGTGCAAAAATGTTTTTTCTTTATTCAATACTGAAAATGCAAGCACATCAGAACAAAGGTTTAACACCCATTTGCTCTTCTGCTATTTTAGTCAGTCACTAATGAACACTTTTCTATTGCACCCTAGTCCCAGATCAGAAATACATTTTTTAAAATCAAGGAACTGGATGGTGTACTTTCATATTACATATCATAAATTGCATGGCATAACTTTTGACATCAACTACTAGAAGAGAGGCAGAAAAATCAAAGAAATTCTAATGCTAAACAGTCTTGTCTATATACATGCATACCCATATGCTGTGGAAGTATCTACAAAAACACCAGGATGATTTGACTTATCTCAGACATATATGCATATGCAATTACATATGTAATTTCAGATATTCATTACATTCTCTAGACCAATATCTCATTTTCTTATCCTAAAACTTTTCCAGAGGAAAATCCAACTCTCGTTTTCCTGTACTAGCTTGTGTTAAATGCATTGACATTCTGCCATTGGCTACACAAAGTGGAACGCTCACTTTATAGAGAACTGGTATTGTTCTGCTGCTGTAGCACTGTATGGGGGTACTCAGATGGGTGAATCATTAAATAATTATGTAATCAGCAATATGATCAATTGATTTGTCTAGTTGCCACCAAATGAGATAATTACAGTGTAGCAACCACCTTTTGAAATAAAGTGAATTTTTCAGTCCATTCCCAAGCTCTGTGTACCTTATTATTAAAACTTATTATTAAAACCCTGTTAATTACAGGTATCCTGTGACAGTGGCAATTCAGGGTTTTCTTCTGAGTATTCATATCTATGTATCATAATTCAGTGCCTCTGATGCTCAATGCAGATAGTTGCCATTCCTTCTGTCAATACTGTAGCTGCATTCCTGCTCAGGTATTCCACACAAAGCTCTAAGGGTAAATTGAAATTCTGGCCTCCAGCTGCCTGATTTTGCATTCCAAAGGAATGAGGACCTCTACTTCACTCCACAAATGGCAATATTTTTCATTATCCCTTAACGTGACATACAGTCAGAAGGCGAGAAGCACAGTGGTGGACAACAACTATGAATGTGGTGTAACTACCAAAGCCCAGGCTACATCACAACTCCATTTCAAAACTTAAGTGTGTACAGGTAGCAGGGTTCATATGATGATACAGCAGACTACCATCTATCCTACTGCCAAAATCTTCTGAGTTTTGCAAAACAGTAAAAATTATGCAGTAGAAAATACATTTAATCAATTTTTTTAAATTACTAACCTCTCCTGGCAGACATTTATTCACTCCTACTGCTCCATGTTGTACATCAAAGTGTGTGTCTTTTGGACTTAGTACATTACAGACCACATAAGACTTGCTGCAAGAAGCAACATGGTTGTACAGTACAAAGCAAGACATAAATACAATATGCAGCTGAACTAATGGTAAAAATTATATTGTAAAATTATAGCACGTCTTTAATTTAGAATTCTATAAATTTGTGAAGTATGACATTTCATAGGACCAGCAATACTTCATAATTTTTATTAAACAAATGTTTTCCAAATAAAAGAAACAATTTTCTGGATTTATCCACTTTCTGCATTCTTTCATTAGAAAAACCTAAACTCTAACCTATAATACTTAAAATGAGTCTTGTAAAATTAAACCTAAAAATTCTTCCTCTTAACTAATCTTGAAAGTATTTGCATGACAAATGAAAAGAAATATTTGGTTTTTTTAAAAGACCTTTTCAGGTTTCTTGGGAAATGGCAGTTTCATCTAGGCTTGCTATTTCTGCAGCTCAAATACTTACAATGTAAATATTAGTAGAGACTAAGAAAAACAACTCCATTTTCTATAGTTGATTCTGAAAACCTTTGTTCCTTTTCTTTGAATAGGCATTGACAAACATGTAATTTTTCCTGGTTCTTGTCTAACTGCAAACAAAAGAATAGGTACAGCTGAACATGCAAGGGGAAAGACAAAAGCAAGCATTGTCAAGCACTTTCCATTAGCTGTATTTTTTTCTGAAAATGCCAGTGTAGCAAAGCTTTTCTTCCCTTTGTTTTAATAATCATATCCAGTGCATATAGCTATCTTGTTATCTCACCTTCAAGGAAATTGAAAGTTCAAGACACATGCACACTTATGGCTGAGGTTATGTCATATAGGTTTGTGCATCTGGAAGCAAGGCTTTTGGATCACAGCTAAGATGCAAAAAGCCTAATCGCTTTAGTCAAAGTCCAGGTGGTTTTGAGATACTATTTCCATCAGACCTGAAAAAGCCTTCTTTTGGTATATCAAAAGTGGAGTAATAGAGGAGGAGGAAATCATTCAGAAGACTCAAGAACTTCCTGTGGGACAGAAAAAAAGAAAGAAAAATAAAGCTTTTTTTTTTAAAAAAAACCCCATATTTTTCATGCCTGTGTGCAATAATTATTTCCCTGGCATATTCCTTTTTCTTACTCAAGTAAAACCTCCTGTTGCTTTTCTAGAGATTTTATGCACAACTTCCATTGCTTACATTTATTCTTCTAGTATAATTTGATATTTGTTTTATCTTCAGCACTTCCATTTCACAGTAACACCTGTTTTCTTTTCTTATCTGTCTGTACCCTTTCTGTTGTTGTGCTGTACCATGCTGCACTCTAACTTTAATTCACTCATAAACAAATAGAACAAAAAACTCCACAGGAAAAAAAATGCCTTCTTACAGTTGCAGTGCTAGCTTTTCTTGTCTGCTCTCTGTACTACAAATTTTATCAGAGTGCCTCCTGTGCCTGTTGATACAGATACACACTTTCATATTCTGACACATGTTGGTATAAAAGACAGACACACATCAAAACTTAAATCTGGTGTTTTAAACTTTCTGTTTTAATAAATAGAAGTAGGTAATGTCATTCTAATTGTACTCACTACAGTTACTGTCTTTTGGTTCTGTTTTATTGAGAAAAGGTGGCCTAGCAAAGGAGGACCAAGTGCATTAATGGGTGGTTGGAATGGCACAGCAGTTGTAAGCATGGTAATACTGTAAATGGGTGTTAATTCCCAAATGATCTCACTTTTTTTATTATTATTATTTTGTGACTTTGCAGCAGACTTATTTGTGTATCCCCACCTGAGCACAAAAGACTTACTTTTCATACCTTAAAAAAATTCTCCAGCAAGAACAAAAAGGCTTAGGTAAGTCAAATAGGGAACAGCTGCAGCCCACAATACTTTTGTGTTGGTTAGTCCACATAAAGGCTGCTTGTACTGTAATGGATAAGCATGAAGAAAATCATAGAAAATAGCAGTACAAGGTATATTTTATACAACCGAATCATACCTTGCAGCATCCCTCGTTGTGTAACTTCTGGTAGAGAATAACAGCTTTTCTTTACTGATCCCCAAGTATATAAATTACACTAGATTTACTTAAAATACACTTCTCCAACAGATTTCTTTATATCTTGGCCACATTTGTAATAAAGATCAGATGCTCTCCTTAGCAGTCTGATCCTTTTTTTTCTGATCAGACTGTAAGCTCACATACCTGCTATTAAGATGTCATGTGGGGGAAACAAATAGCTTAGTATAAAATTCAAGAAGCATAAATTGAAAACTGAAATATCATAGTAAAATACCACAAATACATATCTTAATTTGATACCCTTACCCTAAGGTTAACTTATTTGCTGCACTTTTACTATGTGGAAAAGTTTCTGATTCTTGGAAAACTTTGGGAAAATCCCATACTTTAGTTTAAAATAAAGCACACTAATTTCAACCATTTTTATTGAATGTCTGGATAAAAAAGTCATTCCCATTAAGTTGGGTAACTGATAATTAAAAAGTTCATCAACAACACAGGAAAGGACATTTCATTTCTCTCTTCTGTTCTTTGGAGACGTGAATTCAGCACTCCATAAAGTTAATGATCCTTCTTGCTGGAATTGTTATATTTCATATAAAACAGGTTTTTAATAAAACACCAATTGCAGAAACAAAGCATGTACTTTCCTACTCTGTAACCAGTCCCCAACACACAAACTTTTGATTTTCTTAAATAAAATATTTAGCAGCTAGACAAGCAGATTTTTGCCTACTCTACTGTATGAACAAATAGTATAAAAAAAATCAGGCTTTTTACCAATTACTTTAGTTGAAAAAAAACCAAACCAAATTAAATCTAATTCTACTAGTTCTAATTTTAATAGCAGAATTCATTGGTAGGAAAAGATACTAAAAAAATCTACTCGAAGAATATTTCTTAGAAGGTTTCAATTGAAATGCTGTCAGGTAAGAGAGCAAAAATAAAGATTGCCTTTCACAGCAATGCTGAATGGCTCTAATTACTGATGTGCCAAGCGGAGAGGGTAACTTTTCTTCTCTGAACCTCACTGTGTCTGAGCATTTGCTTTTCCCCAAATGAAATTCTGTGATAATTTCAGTCAAATACGTACATGATTTTGTGATGTTGATGGCATGTTTTGGAAAAGACATACTTTGGTTGTTTTAATGTTTGTAAATACAGCCTTCTTCCAACTTTAGCACATCTACACACAGGTACATAAGCCAACAGCCAAAAATCTGGTCAGCTGTCAGTACCAGGCTCATGTTATGTGTCATCTGTAAAGGAATATTTTTAAAGTGTATACATGTACATTTGTTTTCATTTAGCAATTAAGCAATTTTGAAGAAAAATGTCATATCTAGCTCTATTTAGTTGTCTTTAATAGTAGAATTCCTTGGTATGAAAGCATAAGCATGTTACTGTTTTGCTAAAACAGAACAGGCTATATGAAGATGATCGTGAGATTAAATGATGTATTAAAAACAGATGAGCTTTGGCACACCAGTGGCTGTCCTGTGTTCTGATATCACTTTGATTCCTGTGCTTAGCAGAGCATGAACGAAATAAGGACTGCAATGCTGTGTTTCTTTTTGCAGTGAGCTTAACAGAAGTTAGGTTTTCCTTAGACAAATCTCCACCTCAATTAGAAACTGTACTGGAAAAATGTAGATTCTGTTAATTAATATACGGTTTGATATAACCAAATCAGAAATGCTTTTAGAAATAAAAGGGTAGTTTGTCTGATAAGGTTCACTAGCAGAAAATCAGTCAGTATGCAAAGTTTAAGTTCAGGTTTAAGCAGTAGATTTCTGTCTGAAGCTTGTCACCATCAAGTCCTGCTTATTTGTAAACACTAAAATAAGGGGGATTTCTTGAAAAACCTCTGAGGAAGGATGTAATTTTTTATATGCCATCAAATCCATTGTGAATCTCATTTTGGAAGATAGGTAGCTTGGAAACTGAAACAGTGAATAAATCATATTCTGCATGAGTGAGACTTAGCGAGACTCTGCCTTAGCAACCTAATCAAATAGCAATCTAATATCAAGGATAGCTGGCAACATGGAACAGCTTGCTAGTAGCTGAGATCTGGTGGTTTGTAATGTGTAGGAGGTGGTTACTAATTCATAATAAGAAGCATTGGCATGTGCTTGTTTAAGACAGGGAAAACACAATGTTAGCACCAGAAACCATTACATTTCCTAGACTTGCATAGTAGCCTTGCCAGCTAGACTCACTGGATCCACTGTTGCCACTACAAGAAAATTAAATCCTACAGCAAATGAAAGCATGAGTTGTGTAAAGTCAGTAAGAGTTTCTATGTCTAAGTACATATTGTGAGAGTCCTGTTCTGATTTTTTTCTGTTCCCCTCAGAATTAAAGTCAAGAAATTCCTATGCTGTTTTCCTGTAGGACTCTGTTAGAACCCATCATATGCAGTTAGTACCAAGCTTTGTCTCATATAAACCCGTCACACATACCCAACTGGTTTGACTGACTGCTGCTGCTCCTGAAAGGTGAGTGCTGGAAAAGAAAATGGCCTATAAAAATCCCTCATCTCTGCACCTGTCTGCTTCTGGTGAAGGAGAACATCAACACCCAGCAGCTCTTTCCTTCATACTTACCTCCATGACCTGTTTTTTATCCTGGCACTCAACTTCCATCGTTGTGGGCTGTTGTATAAATTAGGTGACCTATTTTCAGGCTGGGCTGTGTTGGGGTTAGGGAAGGAAGAAACAGGAAGATACCCCAAATAGGGATGGAAAATGAAACCCTAGTAGTTCTGCACCTTTTGACTTTTTCTTCTGTGCCTACATGTCTCTGTTCCTTGGTGAAAATGTTTTGCTCTGTGACAGCAAAGTTAACAGGCACAGGCTGACAAGAGATGAGCTGGGACAGCTGGTTAGAGCACAGATTGGCATGTACTTTTTGTATATAGTAGTAGCTGATTTGTTGGGATGTGAATTTCAAGAAAAGTTTGATCAATTTAAGGTATGAGATTCACCTATACAGAAATGCCAGAGCTAAATTGGTATGAGCTCTCTAGCAGTGACAGGATAGCCTCAGCTGTAGGCTATTATTCATCAGCTAACTTTCTCCTTTCTGTTGTTTTCTTGAAATAAACCTGAAAATCACAGTCTTCTCTGCTTAGAGAAAATGATTATTTAACTTGTATTGGGATGTGAGGTTAAACCATTTTGAGTTTGGGTTACCAAATAACAAAATTATTAGAAGTACATCAATAATTTACAGAGCTGAACATCAGACATTCCTACTAATCCACATGCCTGCATGTTCCCAGATGTGCTGATTATTTTCTTCACTTTATTAATGATTAAAAAAAATCATACAAAATCATTTTCCCAATGAACATTATATCCAATTTTCTGCCCGTAATTCAGTCAATTAACTATGTTGTACCATCCATAATTGTTATACTAAAGATAGGAAAAGCAATATTTGAAATTATATTAAACTGTCTTAAGATATTTTCTAACTATTTAGGTTTGAAAGAAATTTTTAGCATAAGTGTGATTCAAATATTGCTGTGCTGATGAGTTTCTTGTACGTGCTTTTCAAACATTTTCTGCAGACCATTATTGCCTGTGATTTCTACCATAACTGGGAGTGTAAAGACAGCATCAATAAGCATGCTAGCACTCTTTTAAATCCATCTAGTTTAAAACAAAACAAAAACAAAAACAAAAACAAAAAAAAAAAAACACCCAAAAAAACCCCACACCAAAACCCACACAAAATCCCAACAACAACAAAAAACAGGTGCAAAAATTCATCAGCACTATGATATTCACTGTAGACTAGTATTCCCAATTTCTGACAGGTTTATATAAATCCATCTTGACACATTCTCACAGCACTTTTTTCTTAAACTAGACAGATTAAATTTACTGTTAGTACTTCCACAAGTGCAGCAAATAATCCTCCGACTGCAGTCTATACACATGGTCAGTGACAAGGTGCTAAACTCTCTGAATCTGCTGGTCTGATCCAGTGAGGTGTTAATTTTTCTGTTTTAATCTGCTTTGAGGAATGAGTGCTAGGTCTCCCAGTATAAACATACTACTCTGAGAAATATAGACATTACTGCAGTAAAGGAAACAATTTGGTTGTTTGGTTTGGTTTAGTAAGTTTTCCCCTGTTAAAATAAAGTTAAAAGTCTCCCAGAATTTTGGGAATTACAAATTGGCAATTACCTAGCTGTTAAAAGTAGGAGCTGCAGCCATCGTCCCCTCATCTTAACTGTTATCCTTAGCGAAGTCACCCCAATTCACTTACAGGTAAGCTGGATAGTTCCTTGTCTCCTGTTACTACATGCCTGAGACTGTTGCCCTTTGCCAGAAGATGCTTTGCTAAACTGAGGAATATAGGAGGCTCCAAATACAGCAGAATGAGATTAAGCAATGAAGTGGCAGAGTTGAGATACCGCTGCAAGGAGAATGTCCTAAAACCACAAACCACAAAGAAGGCTGAAGGGTAAGACTGGTAAAGGCATATTGAGGCTTTATGTACAAAACTGCAGAGCAATACACCAGATATGGTGATGTTCAGCTTTGCAGAGGCTTTGGTTACACAGCAGCAACTGAAAGCTATTAACTCCACAGATCAAAGGGAATAATGATGTATTTAAGATTGCCTGGTCAGGTCCAAGTGCATTGGTTATATAAGGAAGGATATGTATAAATATAAAGCAGAAAATGTGTACTAAAAATAATATTTGTGGGTTTCATGTTTAAAGACCCAATTAATCTCATTTAAAAGAGTAATTAAAATCTTTTGTGTCTATTCAATTTAAATTTATCTCCTGGCATTTATTTTTTTTTTTTTAAATAAAATGAATTCTTTTGTAGGTGTGTAATCATAACATTAGATTTTTAGCAACACTTCATTTTATGGAAAACATATATCCAGGGGTGGCTGGAAGTTTTAATTGATTTTTCACACTTCAGTGCAGTCAGTTTTTGCAAATACTTCTTGCTCGTTCTCCGTAGTGTCCCAAACCCAGATTTAATTTTGATGTGGGAAGGGGGCTACTGTGCCTAGAATTGCAATACATTACTTGAAACATTTTTCAAGTTTAATGTCAAATCAAGTATATTTACTCATTTTGTGGATGTTAAACTTCAGCTTCTATGTTCCAAGCATCTCCTGAGTTTCAGGCTTTCTGTGTAGCATGAATGGTGGGCTAGATTCTGCATTCCTAGCCTAGTAGTATCTTACTTTTCGAATCACTTCAATGAAAACAGAAAGACTGCTTAAAGAACCAGTCTTTGATCCTGAAACATCTAACCCCATTTGGTTTTAAGCAGGGGAATTCTCACTGAAATGACTTCTGATGGTTTATCCATACGACCAATATGTATATGAGGATTTACAGGATTTAGCGTAGTATATCCCTCAGAAGGAAAGCCTGATACAGTATCTGGCCAGCAGTTCATATTTAGTACATAATTTAAAAGGTAGTTCATATTTCAACTGCCATTGTATAGCTGACTGTATGCTGGACTAGAGTTTCCTGGGTTTAGCTGTTAAAGTTTACGAGAAATAGGGTACGTGAAAATAAAAATGTGCATTTTTCGTTAGCAGGTTTTCCTGTAGTTGTTGTGACATCAGTTGCTGCACTATTAATATTTAGGTCTGGTTTTACTCTTCCTTTCTATTATATTGTGTTGCAATACAATCAACACAATTTGCTTGCTCAAAGACAAAAACTGTGCATATTTACAAAATGAGGTTTGATATTATACATTAGCTGTGTTACAGGGTACAAGTCAATGTGCATCTCCCAGCAATATATCAGAAGGGTTTGGTGAGGGGGGGCTTAAGGGGAGATATGTCTTTCCTTTCAGGCCAATACTGTCACCGAGGAGAAAAAATTGCTCTTTAGACTGTGGCAAAGGCATATGTATTTCCTTCACCTCTGCCCATCCCACTCCAGCATCGAATTCAAGTAGAAACTCTAATCTTTATTGGGTTTATGTCTGCTGGGCAAATTTCAGGAGCATGGCTTTAAAACTGGGAACAAACTTGGAGAAGATATAAGAGTGGTGTGTGACAGTGGTGGAGTGACAGTGATGGGAAAAATAGCATAAGTGTTATTTCTTCACAGGTCACACACAGGGGAGTCAGTAGCCTTTCGTACACACAGGATTCAGCAGTTTATCACAAGAACCAGAGAGGCAAGGGGGAGCCCAGCTTTTGCTGCCTGAGGAAATCTTCCTGCAGAAGAAGTTTAATTAAAATGTGTCCTCCACTGTATTTTATCATGTGAAAGGCTGGCCAATGTTTCAGTTAATGCCCCTGTAAATTCCTTTGCCAAGTGTCATTAATTTGACAACAGCCTTGTGAAGCAAGGGGTCCTAAGGTCAAATATATTTTTGCCTCCTTGGGAATTTGGGAGTGCCCTCAATGGCAGAGGCTGGAAGGACAAGAGAACAAACAGGACTTATACTGAGGATCTCTAGTGACAAATACTGAATAATAGTTTTTTATAGGATTATTTTCAAAACGTATTTTAATCTCTATAAAGAAAATGCATTGTTCACCCTAAAAAGTCTTTTATGTCACCAAGTTTCTGTTTGGGAAACCAAATTCTGCTTACATCTGATACATACATATTTACTGCAATATTGAATTTTTTTGTTAAAATAAATTATAAGTCTACAGAATTTTACATTCACTTTATTGAAGATAAAACATACGTCAAATGCCAAACATTAGCTCTCCAGAGCTAAGGACCTTCTTTGTGCTGATGCATTCAGTGCCAGATCAGTTTATATTCACTGAAGTAAATGAAACTTTGGGATTATGTGCCAGTTGAGAAGCTGAGTTTATATATTTTCCTCTGCACTTGGACAGCTCTCATTTAGATTATAAAAGGAGAGAGACACTGTTGAAAATGCACACAGTTGAGTAATGTCCTGAACATGAAGCTCCTGTAATCGGGAATAAAATAACTTAAGCTAATTAACTCTAGTACTTAAAAAAAGAAAAAAAAACATTCGTTTGCCAACGAAGAAAGCTCTTAGAAAGGAAAAGGACTCAGCCTGTTAACCGTATGGATCTGAGCCATGCCTAGGGAAAGAAAGCTTCCTTTTGCACAGAAATGACTTATCTTCTCTGGGCTTCTGCCCCATATTTGCCATCCTCTTCTGACAGTGTTCTTTATTCCTTTAGGAAATCTGGGGAAAGGAACAGAGGATTAATTAAAGATTGCCATTACTCTAAAACTTAGTGAACATGATGTACTTTAATTGCTGCAAGATTATTTATTTCACTGCTTATTACTATTTCACTTAATATCCAAAATTTCATGTTGCCTAGCAGATTGTCAGAGCAGTTGATTTTATTTAAGTAACTGAAGAAGTAACCTTAAAAAATAATATAGTTTCACAGTTCATTTTTACAGGAAAAAAAATATCCTCTTTCAACTTAATTCCCAATGTGTTACATTTGAAGAGTTTTTTTTTTTTTTCAAATTAAACCAACAAAACTCAATATTGAAATAAGAGCAAGGAATAGAAAAAATAATCTGGAAAGAATAGTTTGTCATAATTAAATAAACAAATAAAATAAATATGGAATTCCTCAAGTAGAGTAAGAAAATTTTAAAAGATAGTGCTTCAAAACAAGAAGCAGAAGGCTTTTCAAAATATAAAAATACTCTCGTATTTCAAACTTCTGACTCCAATAATGCGAATTAATTTCAAAATTTGCAAGTATTTGTCATTACCTAAAGATCTAATATCCATGAATTCTCATCAGAAATTTTAAAGGAATTCATAATTTGACCCAGATAATGGTAACTATAAAGTCAAACTAAATAGTATCTTAATTAATGGTTTGATATGTAAAAACGTACACAGTTTAACACAGTGAATTAGCTAATACAGGAATACTCGAGTACTTAAATTATTTAAATGGAATATAGTTTGTATGGTGTTATTTCAATACATCAGTTGTACTGAAACTGTAAGATGAATTGCCTTTCAATCCTTTCCTTGGGACAAGGAGAGTTCAATTCTTCAGACAGAGACCAGCAAAGCCAGCTGGCAGCTAGGCTAAGAAATAATTGCCCCAGAATGGACAAAATAACAACAGTAATTGTGGGCTTTACTAATAGTGAGATGCAGTATAAGTTACATACGAATCTTACACAGCTTGATCTTGAATCTAAAATACTGCTGACCTTATGGACTTGTCTGTCAAAAGACTGTATGAGCCTTTGAACTATAATATATGGACATTTACATATTTTGATTATGATTAGAAACTATTTCAGGTAGATATTCAAGCTACCTTAATGTTTCCTCCTGTCTTCATCTCTGATTCTTCAGCAAACCATTTCAGCATGTGCTTTAACTCTCTGCTAAATGAACACCCCTTGAAAGCAACAGAAAATATTCTTGTAATATCTATATGTTCCTCTTGAATATTGAGATTTAGTGGTACTTCGTCCTCAGAACATGCTGAAGTTATAAATGCGTATCCTAAGCCATTAGTGAAGACTGTCCTACCAGGTAACATGAATTCTCATAAAGGTTTCATGTAGTTTTTAAAATTAGAAATCTTGATGGGTATGGAGTACATATGCAAAAAAGAGATATTTCACAGAAATAATGTGTGTGTCTACTTGTCTAGATTAGAGAGCAAACTTGGTAAATGAAATAGCTTACTACAGTTATAAATCCACATGGAAATATGACTGTAAAGAATTCTTCCCACATTGTCCAAGTAGACATTGTGTTATGATGCTATTATTGCAACAGTTCTATTTTAATTTCTAAAAACTATTTTAAAGGCACCAATATTGGACTGCTACCAGATAAAACAGTTGGCAACACTGTGCCATGGTCATTGCAAGGAAACAGGGCAGACGACTGAGTAGCACAATGAAATGTATCTGCTTTTCATGCCAATGATTTGCATTGCGTGTGAGTGACTGTGTCACTGCTTCCTGTGATCATGTTCAGTCAAATTAATGTAAAATTATTAAAGTGGGTCATATATATATATATTGACTTCTGCACCAAGTACAGGGGAAGACCTCCATGCCAGTGTGAATGTTCTCACTAGCTGCTGATCTCCCTGTTTTAGCTAATTCATTATCCCTTTTTTGTCTGCTTGGCACTCAAATTGAGAGATAATAACTATGATTGTAAAAAGACTGAGACAGGGGATATTGGAACCAGCTTTTTCAGCACAGGAATACAGTTATTCTGCTGTTGTAGCTCGACTTAAAACAATTATTTATCTTGCAAGATTCCACACACACACCCCTGCATATTCAGACATTATATCCCATTTTTCTTTTAGCATGATGCGTAGAATGATGAATAGTTTCCCACAGAAAATGGTATCATTATTAGACAATAAGATTCAGATTGCTTGTTTCAAAATATTTGTACCGCAGACAGAACAGAGGTAACGTAAAGCTGATACAGAATCCTGCTTTAAGCCATTTCACTTGTCATCCAAAGATTAGGTTCAAAGAGAAAAGCATGAGAAAAACAAGGCTTTTGGAAATGGGTTTCATACACATCAGGAGGATGAAAACAAGGTGATGTATTCAAGATCCATTTTGTTAAGGTATTCAAGGCTGCAGAGTTGTGGTTCAGCAAGTGTAAAGTTTCATGAGGGTTTAATGGTTTCATTTTGATTAAACATAAATAAATGTTTAAAAGCATGTTTAAAGCATGCTGTACAGATTCAGAAACATAAATTAGAACTGTGCTTCAGACTTAAAAAGCTGCTGTCAGTCATCCTAATTGTGAGTGTCTGGCTGGCCTAGAAATCAAATTCTTCTCCTGAATACCTTCAGCTGTAGAGACTAACCTGGTGGTCTCTCCAGTTTTAGGTTTGTTTAGGATTGAGGCTGGGTTGGATTTTTAAAGGCAGGATGAACAGTGTACTTCTGAGAGGATAAATATTCAGTTTCCTATGGTTTTGTGTCAGCTCATGTGGACAATCAGAGGAAATTGGTGCTGGAAAGGAATTTATGGGGTCATCTCGACTACGACAGTACTGTGCCTTCTTCATTTTGACATGAGCATGGTAGAGAGCCTAATGCGTTTCTGAGACATGTCAAGACAGATCCATAAAGCTCTTGCAGGAGACCGAAATAGGGTTTTCACAAAAATATCTGCCTTGTGGCAGGCAGTATCCTAGCTCTGCCATGAAAGGTTGTAATTATCTCATCCTCCTAGCAAGCTTTGTTCATGTGGCATCACCAATAGATGAGACACTCCTAGGTTGTCATCTAGAACTGGGTGATGTAACACCATGACCAGTCTAAGCAGTAAGCATACGCTGCTGCTTTACTGAATCTTTTTCCCTGTGGGTATGCATCTTGTTCACCAAGAAGTAAACATTGTGTGCAGCCCTGGGAATAATCACTGTAAGCAGCCTATACATTTTCCCTGGAGCCTGTCTTCAAGACTGTTCTTGATCTAGAAGCAGCCTAAATCAATAGCCAATGTTTTGGGGATTAGATCCAAGTATGTGTCCAAATGCTGTATAGGACATATACATATAGGTTGCAAAGCTGGGCTCTTTGCAAAATGTATTTGCTTCACACAGCAGGACCACAGACAGAGGAGGGAGCCTATGAGCATTCCTATAAAAGCCTGCAAAGTGTTAGGTACTGAGCAACCAAAATATCATTGATCAAATAGTTATCGTGCCTTCCTTTTGTTGCATGAAAACACAGTTAATGACAGAATCTAAACCCAGAAGAAAATTTTGTACTATTGTTTCCACATCATTCTTTCTCTTCTGTTTTTTTTAAGCTTGGCTTTTAACATCGCTACTAAAATTTGTACAGAGTAGTAAGGCATCTAACAATCAGTGGAATGGCCTTGTTTGGACAAATGGCCTAATTTAATGCCACATTGCTACTGTGTTATTCTTTATATTAATCACTTCCAATAGATTGCAAAGCAATTTGATGTCTAAAAACTAGGGAATCACTTTTATTATATTCTATTATTCATGCTTTGAATATTTGTCTTTTAAATCAAAAAAAAAAAAGGACACTCAGGAAGAAGGAAGTACTTATTACTATGAAATTCTGTTCTAAAATACCATTTAAGTAACATTCTAGCAATGATTCCAGCCACTGAATGCCAGAATGATGAGCTTTTATCATATGGAAAAGCTCCTTAATTATGTATTCCATAATGCTCTAAAATAAGTTGTATAGCCTCTTTTCTGATTATGTTCTTTTTTTTGAAAACTTGTTCTCTAGTATAATTTGTGGTGTCATAAATCATGACTACCTGTTTACAAAGAATTAGTGGAACAGCAGTTGCTGTCAGAATATATAGCATTTTCCCACAGCAGCAACTGAAATCTCAGCTTTACTTCTGTTACAGCAAACAGTGATGGCTAGGAGAGGTACAGAGAAATGTTGATTGTTGATAACAGTTGTGTGTACAATGACTTTATGATCTATAATGTGCAAAATTCTTTCTTTAGCATAGTTGGCATATGGAAAGGATACAATTATAGTCCTTCCCTCACTCCTGTTAGATATGTTGCTTTGATCTATCTATCTAGCCTATCTACTCCAACACAAACATGTCAAGTTGAAAGATTATTTTCAGAGGGAGAGAACTGTTCTTTGTATCCAGTGGGGGTGGGACAAGGAGTGGTGGCTTAACACTGAATGTCTTCTGAAATGTCAGCAAAGCCCTGCCAGAGACCAGGAAAGTTGTGGCACCATCATCATGATATCACAAGATATCTTAGAGAATGGTGGAAATATTTCTGACCCTGTTCTTCTGAGGTTCTGTGTTTCTAAGTACAGATTTACATGAGAATAATCCCAAACTCACCTTGTTTGAATCAAGTTCAGCCCTTTATCTTTGTGATCAAGGTTCTAGGTTGCCACTTCTATGGGGCAGAATCTTATTCCTCCTATTTTTTCCTACAGCAAAATATTTGTCTGAAGATATGCCCCTATTTTTTTCCTGTTATTACTCTGCGTTTGTCCATATTCTTGAGGTGTCTAGAGCCCTCTGCCGGTGCCTGGCCACTTCAGCAACATCTACTGTGGTTTTGGCGTGTCAAAAACATGCCTTTTGAGCCAGAGGTTGTCATGTGTGTGTAGCTGTTTGCGTATTGTGCTGCATAGTTTGCTTCTCCTGCACGTGTAAATGTTTTTTGGTTTGTTTGGGGTTTTTTTTGTTTGTTTGTTTGTTTGTTTGTTTTGTTGTTGTTTGTGGGTTTTTTGGTTGTTTTTTGGTTTTTTTTCAATAAGGTAAGGATCATACAACTTAAGAACAGTTGCTATAATACCTATCCATACAGTTTCTAGCAAGGGGGGTTTGGCTTTACCTCTGCAAGCACAGGGGAAGTGCTTCACTTTGTTTCTGCACTCACCAGGGATTCCCGGGCTGCCTGATTGCTCCAGTGCCTTTGATTTGATCAGAGCTGTGCCTTTCCTGCCTGGAAGTGTCCTTAATGAAAAGAATATTTTGGGATCTATGAAGGAACTCCTCAAGAAAAGAAACAGCATGAGGAGGGAGGAAAGAGTGAGGCGGCGGTCCTGCCAGGATGCCGAGAAGTGAAAGAGCACTGTTAGGAGAGGAGAGAAATATGATTATGCAGCACCAGAACTGCAGTAGCCTCTGCAGAACAGAGAATAATAGAAGCAACACAGGAAGACCAAATTTTCCCCTTGAAGTCACAGATGGGAGACTACCTACATGGCCATGTAGATTTTTCTCTATTTTATCTTTCACAGGTGAATAATTAATTGTAGTGCCTTTGAGAAAGCTTTTGAGGGAGGGAGTGTAAATCCTGCTTGTCATTTTATTTATTGAAAAGGAATAATCAGTCTGTGTGTAATCGATTTAATTTTGTTGTTAATAACAGTGTCCAATTAAGAAATCCCTTAGAAGTCTATAATGCTAATTTAACTGGATAAATCTTGGGAATGTTTTGTAAAAATGACTACTAGATTTTTATGGGTTTCCTTATCAGACATTTACACTGTCTACAATAGTTTTTTCACCATAGTTCTATGTCTCAAGTACAAATTCCTTGGCTGATCTAAATTCTGCTAGATCTAGAAAGCAATACATTTTGTTAATCTTCCTGGTATCATTAAAAGAAAAGTGATGGTTTGTGATAGCCACTTTTAGAACATTACAAGATCCTCCATTTATTTGATCAGGTCAATAATTCTCAAAGTAGAGAAATTGTATTGGGTGTTTTCCCAAAAAAAATATTGGAAAAACAAGAAGTTCAGAGTGATACTTCTGAAATAAAACATGTATTAAAGAAATAACTATTACAGCATATTGGGGTGAGGGCTTTGTCGTAGGCATATGCACAATTAATGAACATTACAAGTTTGATATTTTGAGCTCCTTCATCCTCTTCTGAAAACTGTAAAAATAAATATATTTAGATAGGATGTCTAAACCTATAGTTGGAAACAAATAATTTAATGGTAATCTAATATCCTGGCTAACTGGTATTATACATAAACTCCAGGACAGATGGTGGTTTGTTATCTAAATCTGGCATAAGAACCATGGCATGGACACCACTCTGGCAGAGGCCCAGTAAGGCATTTTGCACCACGGGGATGCAAAAATGTGTCTTAATACAGGGGGTGCACATCCTATCCCTCCCTCACTGGAGATGTCCTCTTTCTTTTGCAAGGTGGTTATACCTTTAGCTCTGTGTAAAACAGGTAGGCTTTCCATCACTACATTGTTCCCCACTAGTTCTCAGAGACAGTAATTCTAAACTAATTCAGAAATTAAATAAGATTGATTTCTCCACCTTTATTTGGGAGTTGAGAGAAATGGATAAGATAGAAACAACAGGGTTTTTGCTCACGTGTCCCTACACAATCAATTCTTTCTGGCTCTCTCACCAAAGCTACATTATATACTGCAGTTCTGCACAGTGGGCAGTTTTTTACTGGAGTTTTTTTGCACAGTTTGTGCGCATACTAAATAACTTTTTATTTCATATATGAAGGAAGAAAACTCATGTGATGAGCTGATTTCTTCATGGAAGAGTGTTTATACCAAATATATAGGTTGAACCAGTTCTGAGTATCCAAAAATAGGTCACAACCTCTTTTTGTAGTAGAAGTATGTTTTCTTCCTATTTATATAATCTGAAAAGGATTGAGACAATTTTGTTCAAGCATGATTTTAAAAACTTTCAGTACATGACTCAACAGGAAAATTTTAAGGACCTGTTCTCTCTTCAAGACATGTCTCTTTTTTTGGTCTGTTTTTTCCCTTTTTCTGTTTTTAAATGGTGTGAGAAGTTAACAACCAGCACTAAAGTAGCTTTATGATATTCTAGTATTTCAGTTCATGTATGTCTGAAACTTGAGGGCATGTGATTATGCTAAGAATATGAAGACAGATAACACTGCAATTTCTGTACTCGTCTCCTGTGATGAGCAAGATTAGCTGGGATTTAGGACTTCTGGTGTAGCTCTTTACTCCAGAAAAAAGAAGCAAAAATGTATATCTTGCTATTTCTCTCAACTAATGTTGGCTTACGTTAGTTGTCTTCTGCAGAGACTGTTATCTAGTGTCTTTTCCAGCAACAGCTTTGACTTGCAATGCATTTGTTAGTCTTCCCTGTTACTGAATTTTCCGCTTCCATAAGCTTTGTCTAGCTTCCTCAGCATCTGCAGTGTTAAAGGCAAAATTACTGCACTTATCTGCCTGAAGCTGGGATTTCAGCTTCCATTTAAATGGTCAAAAAGTGGATCCAGACACAGAAGTGTTCCAACTACTTACTGACGTCAATACCTATTGATGACTGCCACCTTTCCAAATATTTTTAGTGATCAGGGTGGGGTTTTTTTCTGAACTGTTTGAATATACAATTAAATTTTATTCCAACTTAATATTAAACTCCCTTAATTTATTTCTTATGTGAGGAACAATGAATATACCTATTTTGTGTATGTATTTGTGCATTTACTTACACAGAATTACAGGGACAGATTCTTTAGTCTTCCCTTTACTATATCCCCACATCAAAATACAATGCCTTCCCATATTTTTTCCCAGTCATACAGATGTCTCTTGCACACCCACAAATTCACTTTTTTTGTGGATTCTCCTAAGAAGAACATAAATGTATCTATTTTAGTTATATTTGTGTCAAGATGGTTAGACAAAACCAAGTTTTCTTTTCATTTCTAGCTGTGGAAAATAACTTGAAATGTCAGTGTGGTGCAACAACGTTACTTTAAAGACTGCATGATGAAACTATGTTCCTAAATGTGGAAAAAGCCCTACGTGAATTGCAGTGAAGATACAGCAGGGAAGAAAGTTCTTAAGAATATCACCGATGTGGTGTGCACAGGTTGGCACTGGCACACAAGAAAACCACAGCGAAGAATGGCTGCAGCATGGCCATTTTTGTTATCTACAGCTGGTAGCTTATCTGAACTTTACTCTTATCACTATATATTAGGAGTGAAAGTTTCAATGCCCAGAAGGAGCTTTGGCTTTGCCACAAAACCTACCGTAGGCATTTATAACTTTCTAAATGTCATTATTCCCAGTTCTTTTTCAGAGAATTAGGAGGGAAAACATAACCACAGTTACCAATGTAAGGCAAGTAAACATACCTCAGCTACCTTCAATACAAGTTTCAGTATCAGATGTTCAGTTGGTGGTCAGATATGTACTTGTCACTCCAGTTCTCAGAGCTGCTGCTTCTCTATGATTGACACCTACATTCATTTTATTAAGCCTAAACTGGGTGTGATAAAGTATCAGTGTAGACTAGTCCCCAGACCTGCATTATATAGTCTTATTCCTCACATTTTCTGCAGCTTCCTCACGTTTAGTGTTTTATTTCAGGAGTACTCCCAATTAAATTACTGAATAATGCCTCATGAAAACCCTGTAGACTGCCCACATGAGGAAGGACTACTTAGCTCAATTAAGAATGAAGATGTTTGATCCATTTACTTTCTGGCTTATAGGGTAGTCCCATGGCAAACCTCCCAAAGCAGTCCATCTCATCCTCCCCCAGCTCTTCCTCTCACTCTCCCCCACTCACACATAGACATAGCATAAAGCTCTGAAAAATCATTTAAAGACCAGAAAAATAAGTTTCCTAATTGAATTTGTCTTACTGTACTACACCATACAGAAGTAAAACAACTTGTGAAATGTGTGTGCATAAATGTATATATAGGGATTTATATCTAAATGTATGCACACAAGTATGTGACTTCATTATAACATAGAGTGGTATGAAAATTTTACAATCCTATTTTGTTTAACATCTTCTGCTTAACATTTTCTGGAAATCTTTTAGCTCCATATTTTTCACTTCTTTTTCTCTGAGGTTCACACGAAATAATCCCTCCAAAACACTGCCATAGCTTTTAAATTTATTACTATTTTTACTAAATAGTGGATATATTTTTACAAAGTGATTTTGTTGATGAGTACAAGATATAAACAAAAAGATCCCATGCAGTTTACATGGTAAGTTTCAAGATCTAAGAGTGTTTCTACTTCGACCCCATGATGAAATGAGACCTGTCAAAGATTTTTGTTTCTTTCAATGAAAAAAAAAATCCAGTATGTTCAGCAGTCCTTGGTCCAGAGTATCCCTGAGATTCAAGGAGATGAGGATCAAATTTCAGTCTGAAACAGACTGTGTGACAACTATTATTCTCTTGGGTCTGCTAGGTGAGTAGCAGTGGATACTGGCTATTCAAGATCAGTTGCCTCTCAGCCAAGCCTTTCTTGACAAAATATTTCCAAGAGATTGTAGATTTCTATGAAAATTGCAGGTTAAACATACCATTAAGCCTTTGCTGACATCATCATTTCTATCAGGAATTTTCCAGATAACTCAGATCATTTTATACAATGATCAGCATCACAAAACTGCTGGTTTGATACATATTCAATTTATTATGAACATTTTACATGGGGTTTTTTTTATTATTTTAGTGAAATATGATTGTTGAATGCTTCCAAGTGGTGGCAAGTATTTAAAGGAAGCAAAGTTTAACATTCTGACATATAAATTTGGCAACGACTTAATATTGGAGATGCTTAATCATTTGGTCATGTCCAAGCATTAAAAAAGAATGCTAAAATTCTCGGAATACAGTCCTTGCTTTATTTTGACCCTGTTTAGAACAGCAAGTTTGAATAAGTCAGTTTCAGTAACCTGTCTTAAACACCCATCTTTAAAAGGAATTTTTCTTACAGGTGTGTCTGTCCATTGATTAAAATGGTGACTCAGCTCAAACTTGGAGGCCTGACACTTGAATGCCTAATGTAGCATGAATTAAACCTACTAACATTTCTAGTTCTGCATCCTTTGTGGTTCAGATGATGTGGGTTAGACAGCAGAAGATAAATTTAAGATAAAAACAATAATTCAAAGGAAAAATACTGAGATCTAGGTTACAAGTCAAGTAGCCTGAATAATATTTTCATTGATCTATTTCTCAAACTACTAAACGCTGTTACAGTAACACTGCATGATTGGGTCTTAACCTTTCTGTTTGCATTCCTCACAAATACACTTGCAAAACCAGTCAGAGAGTAGAATTTAATTTTTCAAGATTACCGCCACCACCACCCCTCCCCCACCTCCATTCACTAAAATTCAAAAGTGATGTTCAAAGCTGGTATGGAGCTATCAGGGTACACAAGTTATCTGACACTAAACAAATGCATTCCCAAGCTGGGTCTTCAATGCCAGATCTAAGGCAGAAGGAAATTTTCACAGCTGAGTTTTAATCCTTAAAAAACTGGATTTACAATGGAAATTATGACAGACCCTTAAGTATCACAGTGCTACTGGGTACCTATAATTATTGCATAAAGTGTAAGAGCATTAGATTTATAGCTGTGAGCAGTTTCATTAAAATGTCAAATCTGTCTTTCCAGATTTTCCCCTTTTCACAAGTTCAAAATTCTCAGCCTTCTCTATCAACAACGATTTAAGGAAATAATACTGCAATAATTAAAATAAAACTTAATTTAATGCTGATATTGTTTTTATTATTATTCTTATAAATGAGAATTAAAGTTGCTATGTAATATGAATTAACAGGAAAATTTCAGATAACAAATCAAGCAAGTTTCTGTCCTACTTGTGGGCTCCTGTCAGTCTCTGAGGACCTGAAACTTGGAATCAGTTCTGGTCCTAAAGTAGGTTAGGCAACACTTGTTCTCATTTTATCCAGGAAGTAACTATCACGTTGGTCTATGTAACTATTGAAAGTAATTCCTTAAGAAGTATTTTTTGACATATGGAAGCCTTTATTTATCCAATATTTTCAAGAATTTTCTTACTCCTAGCATTTTAATATCTCAAAAATAAACATATTTTCCAAGCTGGAAAACTAAAATTCTTGTGAAAATTTGTACGACAAGTAGTTGTGAGGATCTGATTTTCTAAGATAATTTGCTCAAACTATTAGCAACAGTAAAGCAACTGGATCCTTTAATTCAATTTAGTTGAAGTTGTAGATACTGCAAAATTCAGTGTGAAGCTGCAGGTGAGTACAGTTCATATCAGTCATACCATATTTAAAAGAAAATGTTCACAAAGAGTCTTGCTTTTATCTCTTTCTTGCTTAGCCAACCAACAGGCATTTTTGGTTCACATGCAAATTGTTAAAAAATACACTTGGCTTATTAGGTTTGGCCTTATTTTTCAATTAAAAGATGGTTTAGCCTAAGTTTGCCTTGGGGTAGGCTCTGTGTGAATTATGTTATTTTAATTGTCCAATGACAGTTAGAAAATTGTCTAATTGTCCCAAGCTATAAAATTCCTTAGATTTTAAGGTAATAGGATAAGTATACTAGTGAAAAGGTAAGAAGGAAAGAAGAGAGAGGGAGGGAAAGAGAAAAGGAGAACAGGAAGCCTTGACAGAGCTAATAAACCTGGCATTAGTTCTATATTCATCTTGGAAGGCATTACTTAATGTATAAGCATTATGCAAGAGCTCCTCTGTAGTCCTCCTGACCTACCCTTGGTCAAGTCACAACCTTCAACATAGAATGATCTCCTCCCTTATTTTTGTGACCTTCAGTAATTCAATCCTTCTGGAGATTTTCTGCTCCTGTCACAGACTGTCCATGATTATTCCTTCTGCTGACTTACCATTCACCTTTCAGCCAAGTGTTTTCTTGTTAGCTGGATCCTCTGGCTCAGTACAGCATTACTTCAGCTCCTATTCTGAAGCATGGTAATGTCAGAGTTGTGCTATGGTCGGCATTAGTAGCAGTCTCATGTTGGAGTAGCCCTTCTCTCCCTGGACCTGAATGAGCTCCTGGGCACCTCTCCAAAAGCTCAAGATTCACTTTAGGTGGTAGGCAGCCAAAAGATAATAATTATAGCACTTTATTCTACCATTTCTTTCCTTTATAACCTCTAAATTTTTCCTTGACCTCATTGTAGCATAAGAAAGACTTGCAAAAAAAGGTGTATGCTTTTGCATTAAGATCCTTACAGGTAGCCTTCTCTTCTGTCATAAAGCCTGTTTTCAGACACCCTGTGAGGCATCAGTATAAAGATACAAACAGTATGCGGTTAAAACACTAATATTTTCATTGAAAGGTTGTTGGGACTGTTTGTGTTCAGTCTGCCCATTTCTCAAATGTAGCTGGAGATGCTCTGTGTCTTAGACTTTGACTCTAATATCATGAAGGTGGTCACATTGCTGGCCCTTGACAAAAAGTCCTCTATAACCACAGCTGATACAATGGGAAAGTGGGAGTAAGCCCTGTGTGCATCTGGGAGAGGTGGGGGGCAGCCAAAACTGTCCAAAAGGGCCTTTGCTCCACACTGATCACACTAAAGTGGAAGACAACCATCAGCAAAATTAAAGAGTGAACAGAGAATTGCCAAGAGATTTCTGACACAGCAGCAGTCACCCTGCTCGAGACCTAAGAGGTCAACCATCCCACCTGGGTATGGGGCTTTCTCACCAGGGCATGGGCCAGCAGGTGCAAGGTACAGCACAGGGACAACACAAGATCAGGGCCCACTTGTCCCACAGGAGGGGTGTGCACAAAGGGGAGCCACTCCTGTGCTGGGGGGTGAGCTTCTGACCCCCACAGCTGGGGAGACCCTCACTGGGGTGGTGTGGTGTAGAGCTTCTTGGGATATATAAACAGTATTTAGAAATCTGAAGGTATGTATTAAGATTTTGCAAGTGTCTGTATTGTGTTTCCGATACTGATCCTGAGCATAGTGTTTGCTGGTTAATTACATGTCATTAGTAAATCAATAAATTCCTTTGATCCTGATTTGATTTAAAGCGTGTGAATTGATCAGTTTTCCCCAGGGTCAACACCTAACACATTAAAAATCTAGTAGCACTGCTTTAGGCTGATGAGTGGGCTAGGTTAGTGAGAGGGTTTACTGAATCATCTGTGGGAAAAGGAAAGAGAAAGTAAATTGTTGTTCTGAGAATGAAACAGGTTATAGTTCCAAATAGATTATAATTCCGATTCAGTGGCAAAATTTAAATATTTAACAATTAATATTCCATAAAAGATGGTCCACGCAGTAGCAGTTCTTTCTTTTAAAAAAGTTTCTATATTTCTTATAAAAAAACTACAGATAAAACTCTGCACTCATACAAATTATATGTACAAATTCCAAGACAAAAGTGCTTTCCCAGCCTCCTTAGGTAATGTTTCTCTAATGTCTGTCTTTAAAAAAGCAAGTTTGGTATCAATCTGATATTTCATTATCTCTGGACTGTTTTAATGATTAATCATTAGGAAAATGCCTTCTATTCAGAAAAAAATATTCCCCATTTAAAAGAGATCTGGAGTATCCTGGAGTTGGCTTAATAAAATGTTATAGTTTGAATACTGTAATACTATATATGAAGATGAAGTACAGATAGCTATCACTAGTACTCTCAACAGTAGCATTTTTATTGGTTATATTGTTTTGCAGGTTTTATTAAAGCTCCTGAAGAACTTTGCTTTGACAGGTTATTTGGTGTACCATGCTGAATAAGCTCACGTAAAAGAGAGAGATGTCTCAGTATTTGTGGGAAAATAGTTGTATAGGTAATTAGAAATAAAGATATGTAAGGTGGGAGTGTTTGTGGAGAGTGTCAAAAGTTATGGTGGTCAATTACAGTTTTAAGCAACCAAAGTTTTAAGAACAACATATGTACCTGTGTCCTGTAGGCACCTCTGTTACATACATTTTTCTTTGAAGTGATTATTACTTTTTTAATATCATACCTGCAGCAGAGCCACAGCTATCTCAATATACACTCTTTTTTCTTACTTGGCTCAATACAGTATTAAACATTGGCTCAGACAGTAGCAGTATCTTTTTCATAGGAATTTACTTGACTACAGCTGATCAGCGGACACTGACTGTGTAATATAGCCTGTAACACATCGTGTTTCTACAACTTTAACAGTTAAAATGCATGCACACACACACACAGAAACAGAGGTACAGCAACAAAAAATTTCACAGGCTGTCAGTATATATCTGTGTTCCCATAAAAGTACTAGAGGTTTGATCATTTCTTTGCTAGGGAAAACTTAGGTTAGATTTTTTCTCACTTTCTAAAAGGGTGGGGCTTTATTTATGTTTTCACATCACTGAAAAAAACACAGGGGGTGTCACTAGGAAAAACAAAGTGAGCTCAGCAGTCCAAAATGCAGATCACATGGTGGTTTCTGGGGCTTGTTATTACAGTCAGTTGAATTTTCCTTCTTCTAGTTTAAAATTATACAAGTTATCTTACTCTTAAAACTCACTCTATTTTTCAGTGGATGTCTTCCCTGTATATCACTATAAACCAGTTAGGAAAGACAGGAGAAACCATTTGCTCTTAGGAATACAGAAGAATGTTCTTGGTTTTCAAACAGAAGAATAAAAATTAAAAATAAGTAACGAAAGAACATAATGGAGACTGAAGGGAAAAAAAAAAAAGGTGATCATGAGATTCATAGTCTTCCCCTCCCCATCATGCTGTTTACACTTCTCCAGCTGATTTGAATATGACTAACACCTATTTCAGATACACCTCCTTCTTCTTTCAGCGGCTACCTTTTCAAAATTAAAGTTAATTTTTTTCCTATGTAAATTTCCTACTATTAAAGTATGCCTTTGTTATATCAGTGAAAAATAAAGACTTTGCAGAAATGCTTAGTGTCATGGTTTAACCCCAGCCAGCAACCCAGCACTATGCAGATGCTTGCTCACTCACCCCACCTGAAGGGGTGGAGAGGAGAATCAGAAAGGAATGTAAAACTCGAGGGTTCAGATATGAACAATTCAATAATTTAAACAGAATAAAAATGAAAGAACAATAACAATAATAACAGTTATAATGGAAAGGTGGAGGAAAAGCTGAAATCCAAAGGGAAGGGAGAAAGGAAGTGATGCACAATACCACTACTCATCACCCACTGACCAATGCCCAGCCAGTCCCTGAGCAATGATCTGCAGGCCCCAGCCAACCCCCAAGTTTATATACCAAGCACGACGTCCCATGGTATAGAATACATCTTTGGCTAGTTCAGGTCAGCTGCCCTGGCTGCGTCCCCTCCCAATGTCCCGTGCCCCTCCAGCCCTCTGGCTGGCAGGGCCTGAGGAACTGAAAAGTCCGCGACTTGGTATAAACACCACTCAGCAACAACCAGACCCGCCAGTGTCCTGTCAGCATTGTTCTCACACCAAATCCAAAACACAGCACTGCACCAGCTACTAAGGAGAAAATTAACTCTATCCTAGATGACACCAGGACACATAGCTAAAATGTTCATGTCCTTCAGTGAGTACTGTTGGTGTTACTCTAGCAGAAAAGTCATACTGAATACATGAAGTTACATTTTGCAGGGGAAGGGTAGGAGATAAAAAGGTCAGGTTTAGTACAACAAATAATGAGACAGGTGTGTGCAGACACAGGTAAAAGCTTGCTCATGGTAAGAATAAGTGCTAGACATAAAGATTTAACAATAAATAGTGACTGAGTTTACCTTTCCACTGCTTGAAAACAACACTATAATGTTTTTACCTGCTATGTCTTTCCCCAACAGATCCTCAGTTTATTATATACATACTGGCGGTAGAGTACAGGAGGTGCAAATTGACTGGAAAGCAGAGGCTCAAAGAAACTACAAGGAGTCTGTGTAAATTTCTGGGCAGCAAACAGCAGAGGACCTTACTTCAAGTAATGCAGTGCAGCATGCTGAGTCCATGTCACTTGCTTCAGGCTAGTAAGAGTTCGTAAAATCAAGCCAGTTACACTGCTATAGATCCTCTATAATGTAACATTTATTTTTCTTTGCCATGGGCAATAGATTTACTATTACTGAAGGTGAACTAATGAACTAGCAGAACAAGTCCAAGTTATCAACACCTATTGAGTGTGTTCCCACACTGTAACAGATAGGAGAGCTCAGCCAATAGTGTATCATCTGCCTGACACTGAGTCAGGTTTCAGCTCCGAGGATGCTCTCTGTGTCTGTGCTGCTCGGTGCTGCTGCACGTCTCCTTTTGAAGCACATTGTAAACATGCCCAGTGTGCAAATCTTCTCAGCCCACACAGGGATGTGACAGCTACTTAACAAACTGAGTGGCATTACACAGCAATCCAGAAAATAAATTTGCAAACGATCTCGTTAGATATCTTTATAAACTGCCTTTCCACAAATAGAAAGCAGGTCTGACCACCAAAGCTGAAAGTCTGTGGGTGCCCTACCACTCTGAACCTTGTACAATTTGTGCCGAGATGAAGTGAGTCAAAAAGGATGTAAAATCCAAACCTTCTGATGAGACAGCACCTGCTACTCACTTCTTATAGATGTCATAGATGTCAGGTTAGAGTTTCGACCTGTGAAACTGAAGAACCTGAATTAGGAGGGCAGGGGGGTTAGTTTGCTTATTCTCTCTATTGAATGCATGCCGTAATTACTGGGTTGCTGGTTATTCAGATATGGTTTGTTCTGGTTTCAACCAGAAATTTCCTCTTGGACTTTGATCATCAAGAAACTGCTGGATATATTCCCACATAAAATAGCTGGAAATACAGTGGTAAGATCAATGTGAAACAATCTCACACAGCAACGTTAATATTTCTGACCATAAGGAACCCTGATTTCTGACTAGTAACAGCAACATTTATTGCATTCTGTCTAAAAGAGGTGACATCAAATGCAGCTTCAAGTCGGACAGAGACAACTGTGCGGATAATTGCCTTGCTAACAGATCTTTGATTACACACAAATGTAGGACCCGAGGACATACTTATAAAAGCACCTCTTAAATCATAATCAGTAGAAAAATGCCTGCAATGGTCTCAGAAAGTATTTTGCATGTATTTTCATCCACAGAGGCTTTTAAAGAACTTTAATACGATAAGCTTAGATATTTTCATAATCCTTTACAAAATTTCTAACATACCTCTATTTCTTAAAGTACTTTGTGAAGATTCACGCATGTTTAGGTGAATCAAAATTTACTGTGGTTCTTGAGAAAATGAGGCCTGTGCAAATTTGCTTTCATTATCTCTGACTTTCCTCCTCCCTTAATTTTAGAATCTGCTACAGATTTTAGTCAAATCAGATTAAAGCTTAAGTGCCTCAAAGGTAGTATTGTGCAAGTTGGTGGAAAGAGGGGAGCAATCCCACTGAATATTTCCATGGATGGAAAGATGAAAACTAAGCTTAGTAGAAAGTGAGCTGCCCTGCTGCTGTCTAGCTCTAATTAGGGGATAAAAGACGGAGGTACTTACACTGCGGTATGTTTTAGGGGACATGGAAAAATCTGGATCAGGGATGTATGAAGGAACTACCAACTTTGTGGTGCAAAAGCAAGTGGGATGGAAAAGAGTATGGAGCTATTCTGGTAATGGGACTTAAAGGATTTTGGATATAAACCCAAATGAAAACAAGCTTCATTAGTTCCTGTGCATGGAAAGCACATTGTTTATTATATATCCAGTGTAATAAATTGCTATGAGTTCCAGTAATATATAATGTTTAGAAACAGACCCCATGCTTAATTATGCTTAAATTATGTTCAATGAATGTTTTTGTTGTCTACAGAATGGACAGGCTGATAAAAGTTAATGTTAGAAGAGGAAATGCCTTAGGGATATAATTGCATTTGTTAAGAGATATGATTAACTAAAATTCAGCTAGCGGTGGGTATATATTGTTCTGCTTATATATCTGATGACATCAAAAACTAGGATTAAATATATCTACCTCATTCAGTAGATATATCTTGAGGCCTCAGATAGTAGCCATTACAGGTGGAGGGCACTGCATGCCAAGTTAAGACTGTTGATCTATAGTAGCCTTAAAATATGAGAAGGAACATTTTGTAAAGTTTCTGTGTTGCAACTATCTGAAATGGAGCTGAAAAGCCTACTGTCTGGGCTAAATACTTTCTCTTCATTTGCTATATGGGGCATTGTTGACCAAATGCCTGTCAGCAGTTAGTACTCTACAACTTCCAACTATTTTCAGTGTCCTGCATGACACAAACTTCAGCTGAACTACACAGTGATTTCCTGTCCCTCTATCTATTATGTATGAGCCAAGCCCAAAAAAGGAATCTGTGCTGTTCCAAATGCTCCATATGAGCTGGCAAAGTTATATGGTAGATTATATTCAGCTACATCAAATGTGGAAAACATGTGGCACTTCTGGGTCTCCTCATTAGCCCAGCATCATAGCTTTATTGCAGATTGCAGGAGAGGAAAGCTCAATAAAAGAACAAACTAGACAATTTCTTCTTCAGGTGTCAATACAGGCACATGTAGTACTGATTCAGGGTCAGTTAATCCAATTGTAGTGATAGTCTTCCACAAGTTAATATGCAATTGAACAATGCAAATGAAAAGCAATATATAATTCTACCTTAATCTAAATCACATCATTCAGATCAAGACATTGGAATCTGATGTACTGTGATGCAGTGGGCCACCTTAACTATTAACTATGAGCTTGGATCCATCAATTTGTGAACAGCAGTGTATGTATTTTCGCTGCCTGTTTCAATATTTTGGGGGTGTATGGAATGTTTCTGCAGCAGTTCAGCTCTACTGGAATTAACTTTCAAGCATTATGCAAGAGGAACATAGAAATCTAGAGTTTTATAATCTATTTTTATAGATATCTATTTTGTAGTGCTTGGGTATATCTAGGCTTTCAACAGATAAATGTATGCCATCATCTGCTCAGATGGGTATTCTCTTTTATGGATGTGTAATTTTTTGCTGTTTAATTTCACTGTCAGAATTGTTTGCTGTTTAATTTCACTATCACAAACAATCTGTACATGTCAACTTTCTCCTTTTAGGTTGTAAACAGGGTGATGTTCCATAACTTTTTTTTTTCCCTATGCTTATCTTCCAGCACAGATCCAGAGAAATTAAAGATAACAAACTTGACCTGTCTCTCCATTTCAGTAAGGGGTTGTGGTTTTTTCCTAATTCAGAGAATAATATTAATGAAAAGCACTGGGGAAAAATTTGTGGGGATTTTTTTTCAGGTTGGGAAGCTGATATTTGTCAGGGTGTGGAGTAGGGGGCGGGTGTTCTGTCAAAATGCAGTCAGATGCTCCTTTTAACCCTCATAGAGAGGTGGAAGGTGGTTTGGAAACACTAATACATATCTGACTCCCTGCAGTTGGGATCCATCACTTCCTTGAAACAGAGCTACTGCATTTTTGCCCTCTGTTACAGGGATGGTATGTAACCTAGCATTCATGATGAAGCCTTGAATAAGGACATTCTTTGTTTGCTTGGAAATTATTTGCTTCCTCGGTGGAACAAGGAAGCAGTTCATTTAGACAAAAAGCACAGTAAATAGGATTTAAAAATTCCATTTACAGGATTCTGTATGACAACTATTTTTTTCCTAAAAATCTGAGGAGAAATGTTGTGACAAAAGCTCTTACCAAAATACATGCCTATTAAAAAGTAGGTATGTAATACTGCAGAGTAAGAGCCTTTCATTCAAAAGCAGCCAATTAAGATGTCTTCAGCTTTATGAAATGCCATGAGGTGTTTTATATGAATTTTTATGCTTTGTGCCACAAAGAACATTGACTGGTTTGTATTATTCCTTTTCTAAAAGCCAAAACAAAGTACTTAAGAAATATTTTATGCTTTCCTGACCTAATTTTTCCTCCTGGTATCTTTTCACTCATTCCATTGTGGGAAAAAAGAAAATCTCTCAGTTCATTGAAATGGAAAATAAGCAAATACGAAAGCAGCTTCTTACCTTCATTATAGCCTTAAGACCTATTCAGTATTTCAATAAATGTCTCATTTGCTCACTAAGACCATATATTAGTTATTTGCAGATGTTCCACCAAATATGACCCAAAAGCTCTTGAGGGTTATTTTGTCTTACAGTTTTACTGGATGCCCAAATTCTGAATGCACCTATCCTGTTCAAAGTTGATTAATCAGCTTAAAAATGTCCTACACAAAAGACATTTCATTAGATTTTTTAAGATTTCAGATACATGATTCAAGCACTTCCAATTTGATTCTGAATATGATTCAGCTGGTAAATTAGAAGGGTATAATGAAATGCCACTGAACCCATGAGAAAAGGGAAAAAAAGATCAATCAAAATAAGACCTTTAATAACTTTGAAACCAATCTAGCTCTTAAATTACTATAAGAAAATGGATGACTGTCAGTATGATTTTCATTCCAAATTTCCCAAAATATGTATTTGATACACTTACTAAATTTGGAAATCTTCAACAGTATCTTGGAGGGAACTGCTAGACTAACAAACAATAGCTTCAAATTAGGTAAACGTAAGTATACATGGCCTTGGAGACAAATTTAAAATTAATTTAATGAGCATTCCATGAAAATATTGAATCTACAGATCAAATGTATAAAGAACCATTATGCATTTCTTTAGATGCATTTAAAAAGAAAAACTTTCAAAGCTCTATAGATGATAACTTTTAATGCTATCACAGAAATAATCTTTTGCTTTTTCTGAAGTGTCTAGCTAGGTCAATACAGTGACACATTTTTAAATAACAAAGGAAGAGAAGCAAATACATCTTTAAAATTCAGGGGTCATATTCAGTTAAACCACTTTTGAAATAATATGTTAAATCTGGTTACAAGTGCATTAATCAAATTATTTAGTTACAGATCTACTGGTGTTTCAGTTGTGCCTCAGTTCAATGATAAGCGTGGTTTGTGTATAGAAGAGACATTTCTTGACCCAAAGTACTTGCAGTCTATGGAGACAATGAAAAACAAATAACAGGTGATTGTGATTTGTTTTATAAGATTCAGTCATTGCATTGCAATTGCTCATCCACTAGCAAATATTTTACAAGTGTCTCCTTTCATGGCAGTATGTGAGTGTGAAGCACTCATTCTGTGAAGCAGTGATTTCATCCTGAAGATGTCTCAGTGATTCTTCACATCTCATTGATTTCTCAATTAATATGTTGTGTTTGCAAGACTAACAACACACTTTTTTTCCCCCAGTTGTCATACATAGAAATTCAGACTATGATTCAAAAAATCAAGATGGTTCTTTTATTTTTCTATATGAATTTATTAATAATTATTATTCAAGTTTAATTCATTTATACCAAAACAGATTCTTATGTGGATCATATAGACAAAATGAAATTGTTATCTACAGTAATCTGTTTCCCCTTATCATTCTTCAATGTTGCTGCAATAACTGGAATGGTAAAAATACTTCTATTCTAATGAGGCTAACTTTTAATCATAATGTTGTTGTAAACTAAGTTCAAAGAAAGCCATCATTCTTAGTTTGCAGATATTTCCTGGCTAATATTGCTAGAACAAGCTGTGTAATACTGAGAAATTTCATTGGAGAAAGGTAATATAGACAAGGATCAAATCAATTAACAGTTTTACTAATGTGTGTGATAAGGAAAATTCTTTTCTCATTTCTCATTTCTCTATAGACACTACATTGCTACCGAGAGGATTAAAAAGCCAACTGCAATAAAAATAACATTTCTTGCAATTGCTGTAAGAGAAAAACACAACCCTAAGGATAAATAGATATTAGATTTACTTGGTTAAACAGAGTCATTTTTGCATAGTCACTTCTTTGCAATATCATGTATGGATTCCTTAAACTTCTTATTAAAATTATAGTTTATCATCAAAAATATTCTAAAATCCTAGCCATATAACTATAAAATTAAGAAGCTGGGGTTCACTGGAGCTTGTCTGAAAGTAGAAATATAGTAACCTAATGCAAGTAGAATATATCAAGAAACCTACAATGTTTCTTTTCTGAGGATGATTATATATAGAATGCTTGTAAGGTTGTTAGGTTTTTCTGTTATGACTAAAAGTAAAATAAACATGAATAAATATTTGAAATTTCAAACTATTTGAAATGCAGTTAAAAAAAAACAGTTAAAAAAACGTTTTTTGTTTGATTGTTTGTTTGGGGTTTTTTTTGGGGGGTGAGGGTTAGAAACACCTACATATATAAATTGGGGTGAGATATTTCTAAGGAAAAAGAGAATACTAACTCTGCTGTGAAACGAGTGGCTAATATACTTTGTGCCAAATTTGTGATTGTCCTTTCCAGATATGAATATCATTGATGTCAAAGGAAATTGGGGAATATGGGCAAGAGGAAAGATGAAGATTGAAGCAAAATTAAAGCTGATATTGTAAACTCAGCCTGACTAGGAAGACAAATCAAGCAGAACCATTGGATTTCTTTCAGAATCATACCCTTTCCTGCCCATTACTTCTCCATCTAATCCAGCATGCTATCTATAATCTATGCTTGCATACCATCCAAAACAGAATAGCTTCTATGTGAGAAGTTTCATCCTACTTTAGTAGTAAAATAGTGCAAACCATGCTCTTGTTTTCTGGAATAACACCCAGCTCTTGGCTGTGGAATCTGCCAAGCAATTAGAGGTAAAATGAAAAGGAAACATGAAAATTAGAACTAAATTTCTGTGCTGAGTGCCTCCTACACCCAAGTCTTAGGGACACTGCACACAGAAGTTATTTCAGATAATCAAGAAATATCTGTGTTTCTGTTGTTCTAACTTGTTACCTATTTTATGCACATCTGACACATCCAGTGGAATTCCATGAGAAATCTTGGGTAAGATTAGATATCTACAATATACACAACTGCATCTGAGCTAATTCTATAAAATCCCTTCATAGTCAACATAGACAAGTAGACACTATTTGAGTTCAACTCACTGGCAATATAGGATCAGATATGAAGTGATTTTGTCTCCTTAATGTCTACAAAAAAGTCTCAACAACTAACACAGATGTATGCATCTATTTTGTAGATGTGATATTTATTCCATCTGTCTTTTTTAGGATGCCAAAGTTTCAAAGTTTCGCAAATACTAGCAGGGATTTAAAAAAAAATAATAAATCAGTTGTTTATTAGAACTCAGATTAGGAGAAAAGAATATGCAGAGCAAAATAAAACCTTGGGCAGAATATTGCTGTGAAAAGGAATGTTAGCTTCTGATAATTTTGCTCAGTTCAATTGCCTTTTTTTCCACAGGATAACAAATTGTGCATGTGCCTAACAGATTGTACAGAGTGCTGCTTGAGGAATTTAAGTGATAAACAATAGTTGTAGAAATACACAGAGTCCAAGGAAAATCAGATTAAACTACCTGCTTTGCTACGATTTCCAGGTTTGGAAACTGGAATCAGCCAGCTGCTCTCATGACTCTGGGTTTTGATGCAGGACACGAGCTGCACTGCAGAATGATGCTAAATGGGCTGTTAATTTGCCTACATAAGATGAAGCATAGATGGATCACTTCAGGTTTGTCTGAGTGAAGTTATATTAGTTTTTTCTGCAATTTTGCTTATAACTAAGGTTCAACTTGTGCTGACAGAGTCTAAGGCACAGTCTAGAGAGTGGGAGGAATTTTTTTGTCATTGGCCCCTGTGAGTGGTATTACTTTACACCTCCTGCCCAGCAGCCTGCCAGATGCCTCTGTATCAGCCATGGGTGTGCTTCTTCTTGTACCCTCAAATGTGCTTGTGCAGAGGCTACAACTTAGTTTTAACTTCCCAGTCAGTACTGAAACACCTCATTGATGCAGGGAACAAGACAGGTTAATTATACATACTACACGTTACTTATCAGCTATTTGAAATGTTTCCTTATGCACTCTGTTTACTTAATCAATATAAACAGCCAGAAATGTTGCTGTTAAAGACATGCATGCTGTAACTCTACATGTTGGCTTCTGTCTCTCAGCATTCAAAAATATCTACCCTGGCTTTAGTGTCTACTATGCTTCTAGTTGAGGAGGAGGAAAAGCAGACAGTGAAATCTGAAGCTGTTGTCAGGCAATAAAGTTATTTTTCTCGGTCCGCTGCCTATTATCGGTTTCTGTTGCTTCACATGGGCACCAGCGATGTAGCCAGTAGCAGTCTGAGGAGTATCAAGAAGGATTACAGGTCCCTGGGAGCAGCGGTAGAGCACTCTCCAGTGCAGGTAGTTTTTTCATCCATCCTCAAGGGAAGAGGTGTGAAACGCCCAGTCAAATCTGGTAAATCAACAAGGGGTTACAGGACTGGTGCCACAGCCAGGGGTTTGGCTACTTAGACCATGGGACTGGCTTTGAGAAACCTGGTCTACTGGGGGTTGATGTGGTCCATCTGTCAGAGAAGGGAAAAAGCATCTTTGGTCATAGGCTTGCCAAGCTGGTGAAGAGGGCTTTAAACTAAAGTTGCTGGGGAAAAGGAACTTCAATCCATTCCACTCCTACCAGTCTGATGCCAGTGCTAGCAAGAAATACCCAACCCTGGAGAGAGGTCACAGATCAGCAGGAGAACACCTAAAGAGCAGCCCAAAGGAATTCCAGCCACTCCAGCCAGTAAGTCAGCTTCATCAGAGTCCCAAATAAAATCCCTCTATGCAAATGCATGTATCATGGGGAATAAACAAGAGGAGTTAGAGACATGTGCATGCCTACAGGGATATGATCTTATTGGCATGGCTCCTGTGTCTGGAGTGTTGGAATGTAAGGATACAGGCTCTTTAGGAAGGACAGGCAGGGAAGATGAGGCAAGGGGTGTCACCTTCTGTGTAAATGACCAGTTGAAGTGCATGGAGCTCCACCTGGGGATAGATGAGAAGCCAACCAAAAGCTTATGGTCAGCTTTAAAGGGAGAGCAGTAACAGGTGACAGTCTCACCTCTGTGCCCAGCAAGATCACGAAGCAGATCCTCCTGGCAACTTTCCTAAGGCACATGAAAAATAAGGTGATTGGTGACAACCAATATGGTTTCACTAAAGACAAATCATGCCTGACAGTTGTGGTGGCCTTCTATGGCAGGGTTACAGTGCTGGTGGAAAAGGGAAGAACCATTGATGTCATCTACCTGGACTCTGTGCAAAGCATTTGACGTCCTGCATGACATCCTTGTCTATAAATTGGAGAGACATGAATATGATAGATGGACCACTCAGTGGTTAAGGAATTGACTGTATGGTAGCACTCAGAGAATCGTGGTCAACAGCTCAATGTCCAAGTGGAGATCAGAGATGTGCAATGTTCCTCAGGAGTTGTCATTACGACCAGCACTGTTAAATATCTTTGATGGCGACATGGACACTGGGATTGATTGCACCCTCAACAAGTTTTCCAATGACACCAAGCTGTATGGTGCAGTCAACACACTGGAGGGGAGGGATGCCATCCAGAGGGACCTTGACAGGCTTGAGGGGTGGACATATGCAAACCTCATGAAGTTCAACAAGATCAAGTGCAAGGTTAAACATGTGGGTCAAGGGCAATCCCAAGAAGAAGCACAGGCTGGGCAGAGAATGGATTAAGAACAGCCCTGAGGAGAAGGACTTGGGGCTGCTGGTGGACAAGAAGCTTAACATGAGCTGGCAATGTGGGCTTGCAGACCAGAAAGCCAACCATATCCTGGGCTGCATCAGAAGCAGTGTGGCCAGCAGGTTGAGGGAGCTGATTCTCCCCCTCTACTCTGCTCTTGTGAGAACCCACCTGGAGCACTGCATTCAGCTCTGGGGCCCCCAACAGAAGGACCTGGACCTGTTGGAGCAAGGCCAGAGGAGGGCCATGAAGATAATCAGAGGGCTGGAGCACCTCTTGTGTGAAGACAGGCTGAGAGAGTTGGGGTTGTTCAGCTTGGGGAAGAGAAGGCTCTGGGGACACCTTACAGTAACCTTCCGGTACCTACAGGCGGCCTACAAGAAAGCTGGAGAGGGACTTTTTATGAGGTCACATAGTGATAGGACAAAGGGGAATGCGTTTAAACTGAAGGAGGGTAGGTTTAGATTAGATATTAGGAAGGATTCTATACTGTGAGGGTGGTTGAGGCACTGGAAGAGGTTGCCCAGAGAGGCTGTGGATGCCCCATCCCTGGCAGTGCTGAAGGCCAGGCTGGATGGGGCTTTGAGCTTCTAGTGGAAGTTGTCCCTGCCTGTGGCAGAGGGGTTGGAACTAGATAATCTTTAAGGTCCCTTCCAACCCAGACTGTTCTATGATTCTATAAAGAAAATTGTGACAGGAAAAAGCCCATACATTCTTTAATGAAACCTTGACTAGTAGGCTCTGATCTGATCAAGTGGTTAGCTTTTGAATATTGAAGTACTGCAAACTGAGGAAGCACTAGTAGAGCCTGAGTGCTTGTTTATATGATGTCCTTTTCTGCTTGGCAGGCAGAAGAAAGATTTTCTGTGCCTGTGAACATGCTCACTTGCCCACAGTATAAGATGTGAAGAGGCTGAGGACAGAATTCTGCAGTTTCTGGAAACAGAAAAAAGACTGTAGGAGCCCACTGCAAGTTGTGCAGTGGGAAATCCAGCTCTGATCTTCTTTCCAGAGCTTTAGAGCTCTGAAGTTTGACAGCAGGAGGGCCCTAGGCAGCGGAGTCCAAGGGTGCCTTGGACTGAGTCCAGCCCCATGCTGCTCAGAAAACTCTGAAGCAGATGACGGTGCTTGATTTCAGTAGAGCTTTGGTAGCTTAGAGAGAGGAATCCTTCCATTCAAATGCTGTACCTTTTTTCTGTCTTTTCTCCAAACCCAACACATACAGAGAAATCCTTATACAGTAGCAGAATCCCTTCCTTCCTTAAAAAAATAAAATAAAATAAGTAGCATGTTCATGTAATTTCTTGTTTATACATGGCAAATGAGGTCAAAAGAGAGAAACTGAATTCCCCAAACAATACAGTACATAATGTGACTCCTAATTTTGATCACATTAGGGGTATATGTGCATTGATTTATGAGAACAAAATCCAAGAGAGAAAAATGACAGTAAATAAAAAGGAGATCTTTTACATGTAAATTTGAGGGTGGTTGTTTTGTTTGAGGGTTTTTTTTGGTGGTTTTTTTTTTTTTTTTTTTTTTTTTTTACATAAAGCATAATTTCAACTTTTTTGGCAATAAAATTCTGCAGATAATATAGAAATCATTTAACATAATAGTCTAACAAGAACTGAGACAAATACAGAAAAATAGTAGCTACAAATAATTTATACCTAAGACTTCAGAACAAGAACAAAGTCCCAAAACCTCTGAGGTTACTTTGATCACTAATGTCATCAAGCCCAAGCTTGCCAGTTCTTTTAGTTAATTATAGCATTCTACAGTTCTCAATTTGCACACCAATTTCTGATTTCATTTGACAGTTCTTTTTATCACTTGAAAAACTCTGCCTAGGAACTGCTTTCATTCAGTACTAAATAAGACACAAGGTTCCCAGCCTTCCTTGTGCCTGCAGCTCTATGCTTGATAAAAATCACCTTTGTTCTGGAATGCTTTATTTTACTAAAAAAAACCCTCTTTACACTTCAGTACTTCAAAGCTGGACCTCTAAATCTGTGAGGTGACATTCTTGCATTATTAAAAGTACTTAATAGATGAGTGTTTGTCTTTGCCCTGCACATAAGACAAACACTTAACTCTGCCTGCAAGCATATTTTATGTTCTGCTCTCCTTCCAATAACAGTCAATCATGGAAGTTAATTTCAAGATTCATCTAAAAAGGGACCATCATTGCCTTTATTAAAATATTATCAAAAATTATCTCATCAGTAAATATAAAAAACCCACTATCATTCAGTGTAATGGTATTAATCAATTTTTAAATTATTTTTATAATTCTTTTTATTGGTTATAAGCAAAAGAGGATACCAAGATTAATGCCTGAGAACGTTTAGATTAACGGTACAAGTGGCGTAACAAGCATATTCAGTATATGAGGCCAAATTCACTCCTCCTGACAAGGGCAAAAAATGGTAGGCAAAAGCAAAACTATGATGAGCAATCCAAACTGGGCATATTTTCAAGCAGAGGGTGCTTGCATATAAAGGGAAGCATAACACTAAAACTTCAGTTAGCTATGGACACCTCTCATTAGCAGAATTGTAAAGTTGCTTTTTTAGGGAACTAACTAACTTCAAAGGCTTTCTGTAAAGTCACAGACTAGACCAGAGGACTTATATGGTCATGTATGCAAACAAAGCTTATAGGACTTCACTCAGTCCATTACTATTAAAGCTAGTGAAAAGTGCATTTGGAAACAAAACTGAAGAGGTTCCCAAGAATTAAAATTGACCATTTTGAACAGAAAGGTTAAGGAACCGCTAAAAATTTTACTGGAAGTTTATCATGATTTTTAAAAAGTGCTTTTTCAATCCTCAGAGTGAACCTACCAAACTTTTGCTTTCAGGCATTGGGTCTGGTTGTATTAATTTATAAATCAGATGTGATAAATTAACTATTTAATTTAAAAGTGATAAATTACACTGATTTTGGTGTGAATGTTGCTGAATGGACATTAGTGACATGTTTTACAGTCCAATCATTATTCTGGATCCTTGTTTCTGAATACCAATTGTTTTTCATTACTCTCTTTAAACTATTTGTGAAATGTTCTTAGTACAGCTAAAAATAAATGGATAAAATAACTGATACATGCCTAATTTATATTTCCCTTGTTCATGTATCCAAGGACTATGACAGTCTTTTTGGTAATGGTGCCATATTATAATTTATATTTCATTAATTACTCTCATGTCTATACATTACATGTAATTGAATTGAGTATCTGAAAAGCAGACTTAGACAAATATGAACTAGAAACAAAAGCTGTACAAATTTATATTCTGGTTTACACAGCAGTTATATTCCTAACTTGAAGACACCTATGAATAGTGTGTTGGGTCTCTAATCTCTAACCTGATTAGTCATTTTTGTGGTCTCATTAAAAATAAAAAGAAATATCAAAGATGAGCAAGCTATATTTTCCATTATCCTATGTTGTCTGGCATAAATCGTATTTAACCCTTTTCAGAATCATAAACGAACAACCCAATTAACCTGGATTAGAAGAGGTTACCTCTGGTTTACTGTTTAGATCAAGCTATTCATGGCTTTCTGCAAGAAGTAATATTTCCACGATTTTGTGCTGTCAGAAGCTATCAAAACCTAACAGTGAATTTGATTTAGAGACCTCTTCCCTTTTAAATTCCATTTAATGAATTACAGTTAGGTTAACAACTTATTTCCAAAATTCCGTATGCCAGAATTAAAACTGGCATTAAATAAACATTAAAAGCCTTCAATATTTACTCCAGGAAGCTAGAAAACAAGACTGGGTAAGAATTTTATAAATATCATTCTCAATTTAATCTAAAGAGCATTAGCAGTATTTAGCCACAAGATTCTTGGAAATTCAGGAGTGAACAATGAACAAGAAGAAAGAAATTCAATAAAAGAATAATATAACTGGGGAAGAAATTCTTTGGAGAAATAATCCAGACATGCTCTGAACATGTGTCAGCTTTGCTTATAGGATAACAGATAATCAGAAGGGAACACCTTGTGATATGACAACTCATAATAGTATCTTCTTTAATTGACAGTTTTTTTGCAGTGGTCCCCAAGAAATTTATCTTTCGAGTACACTGTTGTTGCTGTTTCTCATGTTCATATTTTAGACTCTCAGTATTACATTTCTGAGATTGGAGGCTGATGACTACGAAGACAAATGAAATTCTGTGAACAGGAATCCCATGACACTTGCAAATCTGAAAAGCTCAGACTTTCCTGATGAGAAGATCATTGAATAAAAAGGACATTTAAGTAACATCAAGCTGATACACAAAAGCAAGGGAAAAGAAAAAAAACAACAAAATTCATTTTTTCTTCCTCCTCATTATTATTATTCAGATACTTAACACTGAGATACTTCTTCTGTTGGTTGGAAAAATGACAGAGACTTCAGTTAGCCTTCAGGGATACCCTCTGGAGGAAGGAAGGAATGTTTTGGCACTCCTACACAGTCGTCTTCTCCTTCACATTTTATGTTAATAACTTGCACTTCATTCCATTTCTGTTCATGCGCTTGCTTCAAATACGATGAATTCTGGTCATAGTTGTGGTTGGAAAGGTCTTTAGAAATTACTCCTTTGTTAGTATATAGATTTCAGGTAATGGAGAATTTAAAGCAGCTTCTGCAGTCTTGTTCCAGTGTTGATTTACCTTCTCTTATTCGATGTCAAGATTTGTGTATGCAATTGGTTTAAAAATACTTTAATAATGTACCTCAGCAATGTCAGATATTGCAAAAAATCAAGATTATCTTGATACCTAAATGTATAACTAAGTCTGATTAAACAACTGAAGGGTTTTCAAAGAATGTCAAGGTTCCAAGACTTCTTTTCATTCAATATAAAATTAGATGCTTTGATTTCAAAATGCTCTGCCAAAATAGAAATCCACTAAACTGAGTCTTTTTGGAGGAATATTTGCATCACCCATTTAAGTTGCCCTACTATTTTTCACAGAGTGCCTGCTGTTGGGGAAAAATGGATGATAGAGACAGAGGAATACACAAAGGATAGTTTGTAGTTCTCCACTCCTATCACCTTCTTTTTTCACCCAATGGATTGCAAAGAGGACAGGAAGTTTTAGATGCTGATGCCAAAACGGCACAGAGTAACTGCTCAGAGACCATTTTGTCTTTAAGCAGCAAAGGTATTTATTTTGTGCAACACTGGGGAGCTAGCTGATTCGCACCGGACAAACTAGCTCCAAAGTTTTCAGTGAAAAGTTAGGTAATTTATACAGCTTTCATGAGAGGTTACACAACATCTTTTTACATACATACTCATTTGATTTTGACAGCTAATCATTCCATTCACAATAGGTGGGATCTAGGTGGAGTAGACCTTTCAATTTTCTTTGTTCAACGACTTCTGACTTGGTCTCCTTATATCCTTCAGGTGCCCACATAATCTTTTCTAATTATTCAGAGTAAGTTCCTTTCTCAACACAAACAGAGCATCACCCAGAGCATTGTACCAAACCCATCCTGACTAATCTTTTTATTTTAAGACCTTGTTCTGTTTCAATGCTACATTAGCTCCCCACAGATAAGTGATATGCATATTCCTCCTTTCTGCTTCTGTTTCTGTAATTATGGAATGGAGTTCTCTGAGGCAGAAAAAAAATTTCTGAAGGCTCTAGCTGATGCTGGAGTCCAACAGATCATGTATATGGCTTTCTGCAAGCCTTGACCATATGACAATCGATCTCCACTGCGGATTTTAAAGGGATGTGACAAGGGTTGCAGGATATTTAATTATTAATTCTTAAAGTAAGTAGTTTTTAGAGAAAATAGGATTCCCTAAACACCCAGTTCCCTGGAAGATGGACAGTTTCAGAATTTACAGATTCAAGAAAAACATATCTAGGAGGCTAAGTGGGCTGCTGGGAAATGAATGCTCTGATAGAGATGCTAACAAGGTGAGATTCAAAGAATATTCTATGAAAAGACATCCCAGATTATAGTGTCTTCAGTCTACTGATCTCTCAAATTTTGAGGTAAGATTTTAGAATATAGTAAGTTCCTTTCAACAGATCACTTGGATAGCAAACAAAGAAAAAACAAAAAAATCCTCAGAAAATGTCCTGTTGAAAATATTTTTGTGTCCTGACAGACAGACCTACAGCTGACTAATGAAAAGTATGTCCATGAAATCAGTATGCTTGTGCTTGTTATTTGTTTAATAAAATGTAATTTCAAAGCAGAACTCCTCAGTGATTTTCAAATGCTGTGTTACTATAAAATTTATTCTGCGTTTTAAAGATTCTTATGTAGAGAGATGTGAAGGAGTGAAAGTAGGTGTGCTGTCAAATTAGCATTCTGTTCATAAAAAGTGGTAGACCGCTAAATGCTAATGTGGACTGTAGAAGGTCCTAAGAAAGATTCAACATTAAATCGATTTATGTTGATAATTTATAACTTCTGTCTTTTGCTAGATTATCTTCTTGAGATTGAATGTGAACATTACACTGGTTAGAACTTGGAGATCTTCACTGGAAAAATGTAACTTTATTATCTTTTGACTGGTTTGTTTTACAAAGTCATTGCTGTCTCAGCAGCTTAGATTTTGGCTGTCTTCATGAAGAGATGAGATGGTGTACACTAGTGATAACATGAGTATTTACCAGAGAGAAAGTGAGAGACAGAGGAAAGCTCTGGCAGATTTAAAATATTGGCATTATAGAGGGTTTTGGAGGGTGGTGGAAGTTGGGACTTTTGGTGGGGTTTTTGTTGGGTTTGGGTTTTGTTAGGTTGTTGGGTGTTTTGGTTTTTTTTTGTTTTTTTTTTTCTTTTTCTTGCAATACACTGTGAGTAGGAGGAGAGAACTGTGTAACCACTTATACGTAGGAAAGTGTAGACTGGGATTGGGTTATGATTTTCCTGACATCCAAATATACTGTTCTGGCAGGATAAACAGCAAAGAAATCTGATGACTCAGTTCATAAGTTTTCTGAGGAGGAGTAGTAAAGAACTACTTTGTGTGTCTTTTCATTTTGCACTTCACACACTGAAATCAGAATAATCATGCCCTATGTGCCTTCCAGGAAGAAAACCAAGGAAAGATGTGTCAAAATGTCAACCACAGGTACAAGAAAGCAACTGGCAAAGTTTTCAAAGGTGCCTTTATTTCTGCACTTTCTCAGTTGGCCATTGGTTCTTAACATGATACATTCTTTAAAAGATAGCTCATCAAAAAGGAGTGTAACCACATTACATTAGCTATTGTTCACATCCCTGTAGAACTTAGGAAAATTGTATGTACGTAGTTCAGGAAACGTACAGAAGGTTGATTGGCTGGCAAGATAACTAGGCTTGTTCTTCTATTAATAGTTTGCATCATGAGAAATGGGATAAACTGTACTTTTGAAGAGACCAATGCAATAAAAAGGAGTGTATAAGGCAAACCAGAGTAGTCAATACCTCTGTCATAGCATCCTATTGAACTGGTTTAATAAGGCTAGTACAAACAGAGCTACATAGGAGATTCTATAGAACTGGAGATGGCTGCTTATTTTACTGGGGTTTTTGTGAAAGTCTGCAGTGATTTTGAGCAGTTTATGATACCATGGTGACAGGAATGTTTCAAATAGCAGGATGAATCAAGAAAGAAGGAAAGGATGAGTCTGAATCAACTGCAATATTTGTGCTGAAATAATTTGAGATGTCTTTTTCTGTCAATTTTACTCATACTAGAGAAAATAAATAAGACTGAGAATTGACTGTAGTGGCCTGAATCCCAGGAGTGCTTGCGTGTATTTCTAAATCAGAACTCATTCTGATAAAGACTGCTAGATATCATAAACTTTGATTTATAAATCTTGACTTTTTTTCTAAAATATTACAATGTTTGCGTACATAGTTGTCCTTAGACAGCATCCAGTCTCATAATGCTCCATCATATAAGCTCCACAACTAACTAAGGCTCAAAAGCAGAGTGCCAGGCAGACTTTATTAACTGCAGGTGGAAGGGTGTGATAAATCAGCCACAGGTTTCAAGCTGTTGAAAGGAGCACATTCCATTACTTCTGTGATCTAGTTACATGGCACTGACTCTTTAAATGCTAGATTCAATGAACAATTGGTTTTGCAACTGATTATTATATAACTAGTTTAAGATATTATTTTTAGTTGTGACAGCTTTGAGGAAACAATGAAGTGTTGCTGCACAATCTGCTTTCTGCCTCACAGGTATTTCCTGGTAGAAGTGATCATGAGAAATTTAAAGTTTTAAAATTATTTTATATGCAGGAAGCAGGAAGGCCCTTTAATTATGCCCTTAAGTACAGAATATTTGCTTAATTGCTTGGTAGCCCTTGTATCCTGAAAATTTAATTAAGTGATGATTAACTATTCATTATAATATTTTCCTGTTATTATGCAGTACAAGCTGCACATTAATTTTTAAAGTCTTTATCATGTTTGGAATTAAGCAGCCCCAATTCTCATCAACCGCAAAGACCAACTGTGATACTACAGTAATTTACCTGCTTCCCTTACTCAATTAATAATACCTGATGCATCAGGCAAATCTGAACAGGCTGTGGAAAAAGGCTAGCGGCTTAAGCGGTGGCAGGGAATCCTGTCTACAACAGGCCTGTATTAGGCAATATGCTCTGTTGCCCTGGCCCAGCTGGTTCAGTCTGGAAAGCTATGGTATGAAATAGCCTGCTCAAGGTCCCAGAAGGAAATACTTAGTGTTTAAAGCCCTTTAACCTTCATCTGAGTGCGAACGTCCGTGCACAAAAAAACAGACAAAAAGATGGTGCTCTTTGCATATGATAACTGATGGATCCTGCTACCTGGGACACTGGAAACCAAGTTAAGTATCCACCGCTATCCTGAAGTAATCCCAACTGACTTCTCCCTTAGTTCATCTTTGGAGCAGAGGTTAGCATATTGGACCCCTTGTTTTTGTTGTTACCACTAGATAAACTTGGAATTTTGTTCCAGATACCACCCTTGCTTTCTACCCCAATTAATTATAATTGCCATCTGAAGAGTGGAGTGCCATCAAAAAGGTTCCTCTCCTGGAATAATTTAATAATCTAGAAGAGGAGAGGTGAGTTTGATCCCATTCACTTCCTACCCACCCTGAAAAGCATTAGTTTCATTAGCTGATTTGCAGGAATCAAAGGAAGAGGAGAATACTTTTGTGGTGGCCAAAAGTTGTGCTTGACTGGTCAGCTGATGCATTATTTACGGTGATGATGCTATGTATCAGGTATTTTTAGAGCTAATGGACTGAATTTATGGCAATCAGAATATTGAAAAGTTGAGGCATTATAGGAATAGACAGTAACCAAATATGAGTTTTCAGTCATTATTTAAATCCTTGAGGCCCTTTTATAGACTTTAGACTTTATCTTTACCAGCCTTTTCAAGCAATGGGACACTCCCAAAAATATTTTGGAATTAAAAAAGAAAACTTCTGAGGACATTACTTTGCAATTTTAATGCTGTTGCAAAGTCATATTCTGCATATAATAATGTGCACACGTTGAACGCAGCAATCCACTAGTTATAGTACTAAAGTTGTGTGGTATGTGATATGTGTGGTAGGCAAGTGAAACCAGAAATAAGAGGAAAGTGAGGTAAAACTTAAAAGGGGAAGCATTGGAAACTGGTTCATTCAGAAGCTTTCCTGTGAATTGATGAAGGAAGAGATTTTGTTTGACAGAAAGCTTGATTCTTATAATCTTACTAATCTTCTTATGTCTCATTCTTATTTTAATGGGCATATTATTAACAGTACCACCTGAACCTGCAGGGTGCCTGGTCCAAAATTAGTGGGAGGCTTCTTTGGGGAAATTTCACATCTGACTCAAATAATTTTGAATGACAACTTCATTAGATAGAGTTAACATGATATATCTTATGTTATATATAATTTTATGATTGATGGTATCAGTCATGAAGTTTAACACATACTCTATGCTGATACATTAAGTATATTCACAGAAATTTTATTTAGTATTTTATATTAATATTTATATTAATAATTTAAATAAAATAATATTAATATTAGTAACTTAATAATTAATGTCATTATTATCATAAGCACATTCTGACAAAGCGAACCCTAGATATATCTCACACTGATGTCTACAGTGAGGACTGCCTAAGGGCAAATCTACATTCATCCTTGCCTGGATTTTACTGTAACATTAACTTATAAAGGAGGGTATCATTAAAGACTTTGGTTTTGGTAAACACTATACAAAAAAGGCCATAACATTTTAGCTCAGTAATGGTTTCTAATCTGAGTACTTAACAGAGATAAGATTTAGATAATAAAAGAAATTGGAACTTATTTTTCTGCTAAGGCTTTTTTAAGAGTTAGAAGTGACCTATCAAGTATACTGTTAGATTATTTTTTTTTTCAGTTGGTGCTTTATTTGACTTCTAAAGCCCACAACTCTTCTAAATGAATGGTTTAGGTGTCTCCTTTGTGTGCTAGTGCTTGGGAAACAGTTCTCCAGACACTTACTAATCAAAGGAACTGCTCATTTGATGACAGTATTAATGTCTGTGCAGGCCGCTAAAACAGCAACGATTTCATTCACAAGATGTGGCAAGTGTGGTAAGCACAGTTCTTTAGAGGATAAAATGCCCCTGTAAAAAGCATGATCTTTGTTAAAAAATTGCAGTACTAAACTCATTGAGCATAGCTCACCATAGCTCACATGTATTTTCAAGTGATATCTGAAGTATGAAAATATTCGTAAGAAAAGTGTCTTAAAGTTGTAAGTAAATTAAGATCTGGTAGTAGTTAAACCAGCCAAGAGCTTTTTCTTAATGATTGCTTCTTTATTCTACAAAATTGAATAAATGCTCTGCAGTAAAAAAATAACAATTTATGGCTATGTCTTCTCAGGATTTGGCCAGGTTTGCTTTGTGTGGGTGTGTGTTTGTGTGGGTGTATATCATACTGCAAAGTACAAACTAATAAGATCCAATTACTGGGCTCGATGATGCTCTAGTCAAAGTGCTATTAAAGTGTCTAATTACTTTTTACTAATTTACAGTCACTAGGAGTGCTGAGATGCACTATTTTCAATGCTTCTAGGAAGGCAACCAGGCACAACACAATTGATGAAGTTTTAATTTCATATTGATGGCAATCATCCATAGACCATATTTAATAAAGCTACAAATATTATAGCTGAACATTTGGTTAACTCTTGCAGAAAACATGATGTTTACAGTATCATACTGAACAGATACTTAAAGAGACAATATTCTTATCCCGGGTAATATATAAACCAAAACATAATCTGCATTTTTAAACTCATCGTTCTTCTGAGAAATTCATCAAAGCTGAAAATACTCTGTATTTACATCTTTCCTTCTCACATTTATGCCAGGTCTGTAAAAATGCATCATATTTCTGTGGAATATTCCAGGCAAAAATAACTTACACACTTCATGGAGATTTCGCTTCTCTTAAGTACTTTCACTGTCTGCCTATGGAAACTCCAAGGTCTCATGCAATTTATCTTTCTAAGATGTTTAACTGGGACTGATCCCAGAGTTTAATTCTCAGCCCACTGACTCAAATCCCTGGCTAGCAGTGTGTTTTCCACTTTGTCAGGAGTCCCAGACTGGGACTTGAGGCTTGAGGCTGCATTTACATCTCTCAGGGAAAAAGCTATTGCCTGGTGGTTCTGTCCTTGTTAGTCAATGGTTAAAAAAAAAAAAAAAAGCATTCATGATATATGCTAGGAATGGATTACTTCAACATTGCTTTGCTCACATCTTGAAGGATCTATCTTTCATTGATTTTGTTATTTAGAGCTTTTCTTGCCAGAGCTCACTTTTGCCTTCTAGGCTTTGAGAGAGATCAGAGTGTCCTGAACTCAAAGTTTTTGTCTAGTTTCAGTCAGAAAACTGTGTATGCTTTTGACTTTATTTATTTATTCATCTTTTTATTGGCAAACATTTGTTCTGAAGGCTAATGATCCTCTATTTGCCTATGAGAGATACAGAAATTTGTATGTGTGTGGGAAAGGAGTTTAATGTGACAAGTGAAAGTCATTTAAAATTGTTTTCATCAGTCTGTATTTTTGTCTCTCATTGAAATGAAAAGCCAGGATAAACTGTTGTAAATCAAATATTAATATTGAGAAAATGCATTTTCACAAATCAGGTTCTAGATACTGGGGAGAATCCTAAGTAATAGAATTTGGGGAAAATATTTCCTCCGATTGAAGTATATAGTTTCACTTAACTACAAGCCATTTTTTGCAGCAAAATTGGTATTTTTATATATATGTATACATACACATATATACATAATACCACTTGGGTACAAAATTAAATTAAGTATGGTAAATGTTAAACGTATTTCTCATCTCAATATTTATAGCAAAAATATATGTATTGGCAAATGTTTTACATTCTTCTTGATTACTTGATTATAAAACTGATTGACTAGGTCTATTTTACCATAACAGTCTAACTAATCTTCCTTTACATGATGCTTTCCTACCCCTTCTCTTGACTTTCATAGATGTTTTATACCACTAAAACCCAATGAGAATATAGACAAAAACATTCAACAACACAGCCTGTGCTGTCTTATCCGGTTAGTTTGAGACCAATCCAGCTGTATTTACATGACCGTAACCATCCTGTAATTATACTTTTGTAAGGCTAACTTTAGCTAACTATCCTTAAACTATTGAGAGGGAAAAAGGGAGTAATTTGCTATAGTAACATTTAATCACTTCCACCCATGTTCTCCCTAGGACCCAAGTTTAATTTCCTTGGCATCACACATAAGTGTTCTGGATTTTAACTATGAAAGACTTAAAAGCTACACAGCAGTAGACAAAGCATGACCAGAAAGAGGTGGTGAGGGGGCATCACAACACTCCTGTCCATCCATCTGAAATCACTCACTCTCTAAAGGGCATGGCCTTGTTCAGATTGCCTGTTTGGACCAGTTACTAGCCATGCTGAGGAATTATTTGGGAAAGCAGTAGGTGCATGGGCCAAAGCCCCACACCAGAGACCATGACACTGCTTCTGCAGCCTGTGGAGCCGTGTCCAGATCTAAGCCCATGCACTGACAGTGTTAAACTGGTATGCACAGATACAGCCTGAGCACTTCTGGGCCTATAATCTCTCAAGCATGTAGCACTTTGGTTTAGGTTTCCAGGTGTATACTGGATTTCTCAAACCCAATTTCAGTACACAAAGTGTTTTCTTAAAATACCTGCTGTGCCTATCAACTACTGAGAAGTAACGGGCACATTTTAAAGTTTTCTGTATTAGGAGAGTGAAGTTTGTTGATTATATAAGCTTTAATTTGGAAGAGGACCATTTTACTTGAATTAATTACTGTTTAACTGCATTTTAGGTCACTAACAATTTGAACATATAACAAAATGTTTCTGTTTCCCCTGGAGACTCCTGAACTACCAAAAGCAAAAAAACCTGCAGAAACCACAAAAAAAGCAGAGCTACAGTAGCAGTCCTGTTCCTTTCCATGGCTCTGCTTATGGACAATTTTCGCAAATGAATCCAAAGCAAGCTTTCATGTACTTGCTGTGTTTTATGTTGCTATGATTCTAATGCACATACTTTCAATAATGGATTATTTTCACTTTATGTCCTAAAGTTCACTTATCTATATGATCAACATAAAAAAGTGGTCTGCAAAAGAAAACATAAACCAAAAGAAGTGATATAGTGTTTTTCCAAGCTTTGAGGGAGTAGAAAGGATAATAATTATGCATTTTATTTTTCATTTTTTGTCATTACCCAGACAAATTTGTTTAATGTTTAGAAAGGATGAATATCACATATTTCATTTTTCATGGTCTGTGCCTGTTTGGTTTTAGTAGTATGGCAAAGAGAGTTTGCACCACTACATTATTTCAAAACTGGCAGCTGAAAAGAGAATTGCTACTGGGAAACTACTTCAAGTTAAGATTTTATTCAATAGGAATTCTAGGCTTGGAATATTTAAGTCTTATACAAGGAGCTAAGTCATGAAATTCATTCATTTATATATTGAAAGGACATGTTTTGCTTACATTGTCGTCTTGATCACATACTAAAATGCAATTGTGCAGTGAAAAGATATTAAAATACTAATTATGCTTATCAGGAATTTAAGAGATAATCATATGGTAATGATTGTGCCAGACTAGCTTTGAAGTATGTGACAGCTTTTCAAATGCTGCTTTCCCTAAAGAGAAAAGGAAAAGCATTTTTTGACCTTGGTCTTTGTTAGCAGTGTCAAGGTGCTACTTTTCAGTACAGTCATTGAAGGCACACCAGCTAGAAATTATAAACAGATGCAAACACAGATATATAAATAGTTACTGAGATAGTGGATTTAGGTGTGGAAAGTGATTTTTTAGGTGAAAAATTTAGATGAGTTATTACATTGCTATTTAATAAGAGTAATATCTTATTTTATATAGTTAAGAATTCTATCTAAGGGAAAATTACGATTATGGATTTTCTCCTTTAATGTTAACTCGTTTCCTCCAGGGAGTTTGTGCCATTCTGGGCTGCCCAGTTGGGCATAACATCACCGCAAATTGATAAGACACACAGATTCACCAGCAAATCAATGAACACCAGTTTACAGCATGGTACTTACACCAAAGAAAAGCATTTTAATGAATTAATAATCTTTTTTATGATAGCTACTATTAAGCTGGATAAAGATATATTCTTCAGAACAATTCCAGGTTTAAGGGAAAGGAGTATACATTGCCCCAAAGATACTATTTAAATAGCTCAAATAGAAGAAAATACATGAGCTTTGAGAGCTTGTGTGAGAGTCAGTGAAAAATAATCTACTTCAAATATAAATAATGTATTATTTATGTTGTTATTTATTATTATTATTAAACAAATAATAAGTATATAAATAATATTTGCATCTGTATTTGTGTTTGGATCATCGCTAATTATTTAAGCAAGGCTTGTCTTCTCAATGTGTACTGAAGTACCATCTGAAGGTTCTGTTTTGCTCTGTAAATGGCTTATCTGGGAAGAGCTCCTCTTCACAGCATTTCTTTCCAGTTTCCAAAACCTGTCTCAGTCCTCTCTCCGCATTTCCTGCTAGCACAGTTCAGATTCTTGTGTGACAGCTCCCAAACTGTTGTACATTACTTTATGGTAAATTAAGGAAAACTGAAAGTGAGGGGTTGTTTACTTTAGAAAGTAGGTCTGTAAGTTGGTTCATGAGCCATTGAACTATCCCTATATAAAAGACACGACTCAGCAAGCACCTGGGAACAAAGCTGCAAGTGAGAGCCACCGGAATTACCACAGCTAAACTTTACTTATCTGTGAGACAGATATTTAAGATTTTCCCTGTAGGACTGCATGAATATAATTATGTGCACTTGGCATTCTTGGAAATTTTTAGCTCAGCAGTTATAAAAGGCTATAAAAAACAGTCACCCATACTTTATGATGGACAGAATTTCCATGAGACAATCATAGTTATTGTCTTTATTTTGGCTAATTCAAAGCTAAAAAGCAAGCAATACAATTTCTCTGATAAAGCTAAATAAGAACAATTTGGAACTTGTGGACATGGTTACTTTAATAAAATGCTACCTCCTCTCCTAGTTGTAAATACATTATAGTAAAAAAAAACCACTCCAAACAAGATGAATATATGGCTTTTTGTTACACCAACTGTAAGAACAGGTTTTAAAAATACAAAAGAATTTGCCATTCAAGTAGCATAGGGTTAAATTGCTGGATTAAAATGGCATTCAATCTAAAACATTTGGGTTTGGGTTTGGCATTTTTTAAATGCTTTTTCTTTGTAATTAACTTTATCTTTATTTCCAAATGAAATATTTACTTGCATAAAGAATTTATTTTTTTCAGTCAAAGTTACTTGCAAGTTTGACACAAACTTACGATTAATTTTGAATGTCCCAAAGTATCACATTTTTACACTATTTTTCAAGGCAAGATACTTTTTCATTAAGGCTGAATCCTGCAGATCTGTACTGAAAATGAAATATATTCTTGGTTTGGAATTCAATTTGAAGTCTTTATTGTTTCACTAGTTAATATAGCTAGTAATGCAGTTCTGCATCAAGTTCACAGAAAGATTATGCTTCCTAGTGTTTTAAATGTGCAAAGATTTAACGGCCTGAAGAATTTAGTCTTGGTCACTGATTTTCTTTATGTGTAAATTCAAGATCACTTAAGTGCAAAGCCAACTGTAAATAAAATCTTTATAGCCGGACAAATATTTTAAAGTATGCTGTAGAAATAACTCTAAGTAGCTATAAGCTGTCTAAGCTCATAATAGGAAAACATTTTGTCTTTTCTTTCACATAAAGAAAAAGCCACAAAGATTTTTCAACTCATATTTTTGAAGAAAAAAGTGCTCAGGTCTTGATTTACTTTCTAAAATGTAAAATGCTGTTGAATGGTGAATGTCAGATAATGTGGGTGGCATATTGTGTTGAAAAATGACAAGGAACAGAATTTCATTCATCTTCATAATCTCATGCTTCAGGGAATAAACAGACCAGTGCTTGAATCAAGAAAAAATATTTGTCTCTTCATCCAGCATTACACAGTTGACTATGTATGTATTTTGCCTTCTTAATTCTCTTTTTTGTCTTAAGGTAGAACCCACTAAAAACCCTTCAGTGCATTTGTATGCTTCACTAGTACGTGGCCTTATGTCTTTCATGTCCTCAGCAAGCCAGTGTCCTAACCACAAGAGCGTGGAGCCAAGATACTTCCTTTAAATGTATGTCTCCATTTAGAATTAAGCATTACAGCACGGACAAATTTCTGTGAACATTCAGAAGGATGAGACTAGGTCCAATACAAAAATATGGACCCTAATTCCTGTGTTAAAGAGCTTGATTTTCAATCCCAGGATGCATATTTAAATGTTGTCTTTCAGCAGGAAATATTCCAATATAAAAAAAAAGGTTCTGAAACATTGGACATAGCTATGAAATGGGATTATTAACACACCATTAACTATGTTGACTTAATTGTAACTACCTAAAAACCTAAAGTTGTGACTACTGTGCTACAGCTACTTCTCTAATATTGTCTGGTTTTTCCTACAGATAACTGTAGAAAATGTAGACTTATTTTTACTTGTGATTTTAGTAACGAAGTAACCACCTGCTATGTTTGTTTGTTTCAACTCCACAGAGACTCTTCATTTAGGAATTAGCAAATTACTTCACATTAAAAAGAAAAAAACACAGCACAATGGAATTCTGAACTTGTCAGAGATTCACACTGATATAAATTTTAATACTAATAATTGTTCATAGTATACTAATTACACAGAGTAGATATTGTAACTATACCATAAACCACTAGCTTTAAGAAATAAACCGAACATTTTTGTCATATTGTTTGGAACTTGCAAACATCTACATCATGCAATGAGAAGTGATCTAGTACTGAAACAGCTCTACGCAGATTGACACAAGCTAGTCCACGCAGCAGTGTGGTAACCAAAATTACTGAACTTGGTCAGAAATCTGTTTATCTGCAGTACTTTAGGACTAATCTGGAATTAATTTCTATGTGACTGTAATCTGTCATTAAACAGGGCAGGTTTCTTCTGTTCCCTTCAATCTGGGTGTTCATGATGAGACCAATTCTCTGATCTGTCTCACTGCAAAGTTATACCACAGCTAATGCCAGCACAAAGGAGATGGCTCCAAGGTGAAGACTTCTTCCATCAGCAAACTACTTCTCTGTTGCTTTTGACTGTTAATGGAACTGAGTCTCAAGCTCTGAGAGAAGGGTTATTTTTCTACAGGGATATCCCTGTGGTCATATGATCGCAGTGCTATCTATTGCATACTGTGATAGCACCATATTTCCTATTCATGTTAGATCTGTCTTTTCCTAGTTAGGCATTTAAATATGGCCTTTGACCAAAACAGTTTTCTTCTCCCATAATGAAACAGAACATCCTTTTCCCAAACTACATGTATTTTTTTGCCTGGCATTATTGTCTTGCAACGGACCTTTGATCAAAATGAAACCAAATAAAAATTATTCCATCATCTTCAGAAGGGAAGGATTTCACTCTGTGTATTTACTCTGAAACTAACAAAAAAAAAAAAAAAAAAAATCGGTGTTGTTTTGTAAGCATTTGGGATACATATCCAACACACCAGCAGAGTGTTCTTGGACATTAGGACTCAGCATTTAATGAACGATGTATTTAATGTTCACATGCTCTTCTGAGAAGAGAGGGCCAATCTGGAACAAATTCTAAACAGGATTACTATGAATTGCATGTTGCTACTAGGTATGAAGGATGACTGATAATAATATAGAGCAAGAAGTACCCAGTCTCTGTCTCACCATGTGTATGTGGTTCAGGTGGCTCCCACAGAGACTTCAAAGGTGAGACAAGCATATTGTTAGGTTTGGGCTCAAAAATAATCACTGGTATATGGCTATACCAGTCAGTGGTAGACTGTAGGTTTTAGAAACTGCTTCTTTTTTTTGACTGGAAATATATATCTGACAGTAAGGTCAAGGAGCCTTTTTGCCATGATTATTGGCTGCTTTGTAAAGAGCATGAGCAGAGCTCTGCTACAGAACATGGAATTCAAATGAGTTTCAGTATTAACAGCAACCCTAGACTCCTGGAAAAGACCTGCCAGAGCTCTATAGCCTTTGTCGTCACCATCAGTCCATACAAATTAATGAATCTGGGCCAGGGGACAGATTGCATACTGCCTAAAAAAACTTTGCTTTTTTTACAAATGTCCATCAGAAGATTGATGTCTAGGAATATTTTGTAGAAGCTGTACAGTATTGCTGCACACAGCACAGCATCTCTGGAGGTTGCTAGAAGGAGCTCAATGTCTCCCCTGCTATACACAGGCATTTCAAAACCTTAATTAATCTCTAAAAGCATATGAAAAGAGCTTATGGTTGTTCTTTATTCAACTGTCCTAGAAAACTGCCAAGAGATATTGGTGGAATGGAACTGTTAAACAAAAATGCTTTACTCTTTTTGGGTAAATTCATCAGGTGGAAAATATTATGTCACATGATGTCAGCAAAAGTAGGACCAAAAAGAATATCTATATGATTTAGTGTATATGCACTTCTTCAAAGTTACATGCACAGTTGTAGATTCTCTTAATTGTTTCATGTCTATGAGGACCTGCAATGAAGACAAATGGACTCTGTGAGTTGTTGGAATGAGATTGCTGAGTGGAAAACCCCCTGAGCAGCTGAAAAAAGGCTGTCAGACCACTCTTATAGGGTAGTATTATCTTTCTCCTAACCAAGAAACTGTAGTGTTCATGCAGATTGTGAATCCAAGTTATTTATAAATGAATTTACAAAGCTTCCTTCCTACATCAGTAGTTACAAAAAATGAAGAGAAAGAGGTGTAGTTCTGCTTTATAGAAATATCCAGATTTTATTACTTTCTTTTTTCATTACATTTTCAGATGGGGTCTGCAAATTGTTCTTGGGCTCTGCACAGACCTATTTAATGAAGCAGAAATATCCACTGGAGAATGAAAAGCAAAAGAAAGAGTAATTGCTTTCTAAGATCTTTGAAATTAGGGTGACAAGCATTAACTCTACATGTTAGAAAACATTGCTTTTGTGTTCACAGTCATTCCTACTGGTTTGTGAATGCCCGAATAAGTGATCTGTTCTAATGGAATAAGTCATTCTTCTTCCTTTCCATTCCCGAGGACCCTGAGTAGCATGCTTAGGTGGAGAAAACTCTTGATCTCCAAGCAAAGCAAGATACCTAACTGAATGAAGAGCATAACAGTGAATTTCAGGGTGAGAAAATAAAGAATGGATTTTCCATTAGCTATAACTTTTAAAGCTCTGGTGCACCCAACTTGCAGTAAAACTAAGGAAGGGGGGTGGGGGGGAAGGGGAGGACGTGTAAGTTTGGCTTTTGTTGGTTTTAGTCCTAATTGTAACAACCTCTATTTTGACAGTGATGCTTTGCATGATTGGTTCCATTATGTCTAGTGCTGAGAGGCTGAATACTTTCATCTGCATAATGCTGTGATCAAGTATAATTAGCAAAATGCTATTTTGAGTCTGAAGCAGCTTTCTGTTGCCCTACCTATCTCAAAACTATTGTCTCATTAAGGAGCTGAAAATGATACCGTGTCTTCTGTCAGCAGTTCAACTTTTGTTATATTTATCCAAGGGAGCTAAAATTCAATGAATTAGAGTAGCATATTGATACACTTAAACACTCTTAATAAAGCCAAGACAGAGAGCATAGTCTCCTAAATAGCTCAGAAAGAGCAGTTTATATTTGCAGTTACAAAACAGCTGCAGCTCACTGAAACACTGCTCAAGTTCTTGTTGCATATGTGCGTCCTCAAGGACCTTACAAGAACAATCTGTTAGCTGACATTAGCTACTCTGTAATCGTTATTAGACTATTTCATTAGTCCAATGCTGGTTATGTGATCTTGTCAGGCAGAGCAAGTGATCATCTGGCTTTCGTGAATGAGTTCCCATTTCATTCATAGCATGAGCTGCTGTATTCTTTATCCTCCCTAAGGGTTAGGGAACTCTCAGGATGTCACCTCCTCCACCTCTGTGCCTCAAAGGAGAGTACTTGTGGTGTAGCCTATAGGGTGAATATAGACACAGTGCAGATGTGAACAGCTGAACAACAACTCAAATGACAGTATCACACTTGAAATACTGCATTGATATATTTACAAAAGAACTAGCCCTTCTGACAACCTTCTCAGGAAAAAAAAAAGGATCAGATGTCCTTATCTGATTACAGTAAATAACCTACAATCATCCCAGTTAAGCAAATTACTATCCTAATTAAGCAGCAGTTCTTGCTGATAAGTATCATTACATTTAATTCCATTCCTTGGGAAATGTCATGATTAAGGCTATTTCTCAATTTAGTGGTATGTAATCTAATAGTTAAAGAAAAAAAAAGTGACATCTGAAGCAGAAATGAGGAAAAAAAAGTTGAATACACTGGGAATATGAACATAGATTTGGGTGAAAAGCATCCCAGCAAGCTCTAAAGAAACTAGAAGGAATGTTGTCACAATTGCTTCAGTTAGTTTTGATATCTCACAGAGAATAAAAGAGTCAGTTCTATGAAATGTGGTTTTATTCTTTCCTTTAAGATAGTGTAAGTTTATTATAAGAAAAGCAAATGCTCGATCATAGAGAAAAATTCAGAAGATGGTTAGAAACTGAGAAGAAAAATATCAGCTACCTAAAAAAGAAACTTTTTATAGGGGCATATTATAGGAGAGATTTCTCATTGCTGAGGTAGAATTTCTTGTTAAAATAAGATTGTTATTGATAGGCTATGCAGATACCATGTTTGACCTGGTGAAAATGCGGGAAGCAAGAGAGCAAGTTCAAGTGAGTATATTGAGTTACAATGAAGCTGGGTCTCCCATATTTAACTCAACAGCACCTGTCTATTATGGCATTATACACTAACGTATAAGGGGTTGCAGGAGCAGGATGGGGAACGACTTTTCCTGAAACATTTCAGGAGTTCCCAAGTTGTTGGGTTTGTTGTTGTTTTTTTCCCTTCTAGTACTTCACAAACCAATTCTAACATAAAGTGTTACTATGTAAAACTCAGAGAAGTTTATTTCCTGAAAACAGGAAAAGGAAATAGAAGTGCAAGTAGGAAGATGGAACGTGGTAGTAAGGAGAGACACAGCAGCAGAAGGAGAAATACCAGTCTAGAAGCAGGGTCTGGCCAAGAGGGGAGCAGAAGCCAGCTAAGGACATGGAGCCTCTCTTTAGGGAATAGTGCTCTTTGGGGAGTGGTGCTGGCCAGTAACTTCTAACCCTTTTCCTTAGCCTTTTTCAAGAACTGCAGTGTCTTTACCAGTGGTTTAAAAGGAAATGCATTCAGTAGAGCTGACGTATTATACCCCTAAGAGCTCACTATTTATACCGAGGATGTTATAGATTAGCAGCTTGTAATTTTTAAAGCACCTAGCGAATATCCTAGAAAACACTGCCACAAATCCTTTCTGTTGTGACAGTGTAGATTTAGGGACAGAGGGAGCTTTCCAATGTCTCCTGGTCCACACCCTGCTCCAAGCAGGGCTAATGACAAGTCAGGTTGCTCAGGCATGTGCCCTAGTAATTACAAACTGGGAAAGGGAGCCGATAGCAAAAAATCTGTGAAGATGCTTTACAAGTTATCAAACTCCACAATTCTCTCATATTATCAAAGGACGTAAAATCAATGCTCCCTTTAATTTGTGTTCTTACTGAAACTCTAAAATATGTAAGCAGGTGGTTTACTCCTGTCCAAGATTTGTCTATTCTAATAGGTATTTTAAGCTGGGTAGAGGCTTTCCTCAGTTTGGACAACTCTGGAAATGTCAAAAGATATGTATTAACATACAATTTAATCATAGTCTGTCTTCTGTAACATGAAACCTTTCTACATTCAAAATCTAACTGAAATAAATGTGACCATATTAAACAGCCTCTGGTTTATCTGAAACAAATTCTTAGTAAAATTGAGATTATAATTTTGCTAGTGGTTCAGTATGAATAGATTTGGTTTTTTTATAGTGGTAAAAAACCAAAACAAAACAAAACCACTAAAAAACCCACCACCACACAAAAAAAACCCCAAGAACCCAATGTATGCATACTCCCAATACCTGGTCAGTGTCTATATCTTTCTGCAAGTACTCCAAAAGGGTTTTGAATATTTTGAAATGACATTTTCTAATAAATTGGTGTTGCTGTGTGTTACTCACTGTCCTCCCTAAAGCCTTCCTGGAAAAGCAGAGTCCCTAAAAAATACACTGTACCACATAGAACTAGTGGCAAAATACATGGGCAAAAGCGTTCTTTGTCATTAGTTATACAAGCAGCAAAATACTTTACACTTCCAGAAATTTAAAGTGTAGCATATGAAGTATAAATTCCAATGTAGTGTTGGTAGTTTAAAAAAAAAAAATAATGAAAAGACTGACTGAACTAGAATCCAACTTCCCAGGCAATCTAAGGAATTGTAAAAAAAAAAAAAAAAAAAAAAAGAACAGAAGACCCCAAAAAACTCCAGTAGAGAGTGGTACGGTCAGAGAGGAAAACATCACTGCACATAACTTTCTGCAGGATGTGACACACTACAAAGGTCATTATGTCCATCACTACAGCCTAACATTTTATAGCAGAGTGTGATCTTTGTTTGTGAAGCATATGCTAAAGAGAAAGGGAATGGGGAGTTGCTTGTTATTTAAAGCTGACAGCCAGAATAACCCTTGTGCTTTGCCTTCAACTCCAAGTGACTTGGAGTATGCTTGAGGGATCTGTAGCTGCATGGTTTGTGAAAAGATATCAAGGCTAATAACACCAGGTGCCATCCATCCTTGCGCTTTTTCACTTATTATCTTCTCAATTATAACTGCCTTTTTTTTTTTTTTTTCTAACAATGTGGTTAAATAAACATCTTCAAAGTCCACTCCTTTTACAAAAATAAGACTTTTTATTCAAAAAAAAGAACTCTTCTCAAATTTCAGGCTGCCTTGAAACCCCATAGATCTCCCTCAAAACGAATGCAGTCTGAATTGTCTGTATCTGTGTACTTTCCATAACAGAAAATGAAGTGGCTTTCTACCTTTCAAAAAAACCCTGAATGCTGGTATCACCTCTGCTGCAATCAGGAAGCATTCATATAAACAAAGCTCAACTTAATTGCTGTTAACTTCTGAATGCTACATTTATTTATTTGTTTTTTAAGAAAGAAAGTGTTTTTGTTTTATCACTGATGCCAACTGATAAACAATTTTTCAGCTTTAAGATAAAACCATCCCTAAACTGAGCTGAAAAATTTCTAAAGGTTTAAATAATAAAACATATCCTGGCTCTCTCAGAGAGCACTGGAACTAGATAAATAAGTAGCACAGGAGTAAGTATTACAAATCTGAACTAGCACAGCATTCCATAGATTAGGGAAGCACACTGAGAAAGTGCCTGAGATTCTTGGTATGAGCAAAGGGGGGGGGGGGGGGGGGGGGGGGGGGAAGAAAAAAAAAGCAAGTAATTTGAACAAACCTAACACATAATTTTCTAAAGCATGGAACCTACAGCATGTAGACCTTGAATATAATGTGCAAATCAGATTGTGTTTTTATATCCATCTAGGCCTCATTAATTTTTTGGAATTGGGTAATTGTTTGCCTCTGCCTTTCACAAGTACCAAATATCAATACAGTGGCCCTTGAGTACTCCAAAAGAATGCTTTGGGGAAACGATTGCTAACAATATTTAACCTAAATCATTAGGCAAATACTTACAATGAATGGATTGTCATTTAGAGTCAGGATCGAATAATGATTTGTTAAACAAGTTATGCTAAGGGACTTAGCCACCCAATTATTGCATGTGGAAATCATGTTTCTAATGTTAAATAAGCTTTTCTGCTGATATAAAACTGCTAGAGAAATACCGCAAATGTTGAGCTTGATATGTTTAAATTTTTCAAAATTAAGATTTTAAGTGTATGAAAAAGTAGCATAGAGTTATCTTTACAGTTCTAGTTAAAAAAAATACCTCTTGAAGTTACAGCTTCAATTTGATGTGTCAAAATTCAGTAAGCATGTTGAACTCGGGGAAGCATAGTAAATTAAGATAAATGTGATAAATCAAGAAATCAGAAAACCTGCTTTCAAAAAAAAAAAAGGCACTTCTGATTTCTGGTTGGGCTTTGAAATGAAAGTGGTAGAAATCCATCAAGTCATTCCAGAACTAAAGCAACTCTCAGAACATTTTGAAGTAGAGCTTTCAGTTTTAAAATAAAAAAAATTAAATCTGAAATCTCAGTATCACTGGAATTTTTTTGACATGTATGATGCAATGTCTAATACATAGGGTCACCATTCTCCAGTGCTGAGAAGGTTAATCTACAAGAACTCTTGTACTGAGCAGGGAGATTCAAGATAAATGAAGTTAGTCAACTTAAAACATTAACAAGAAGGGTGCCACTGAACTCTGGTCCTCTTTATGCTTATAGCTATCTGAGTTAATGTTAGGAGGGAAGTGCTCCTGAGATCCTTTCACAAGAGCTGACACCCATAATTATGTTTAAAAGACAGGGATAGGATCTACTCTTTGATTACAAAATAGAAATGAGAGGTGAAACTATCAACCTCTGATAAAACTAGTGAGACAATTGTCTAAGTAGAGGGTCTAGGTTCTATCTTTTTATCCATTTGGAGAGTTCAGACCCACATTTAATCAGAAAAGGCTATTTATTAAACATACACAAAACTATATAAGTTCCTTTTCTGGGTTAAGTGCAGGTGGTCCATCCACATAGGTAAGGACCAGTGGCAGGGGTCCTCAAACTGGCCCGTGGGCTGGATACGGCCCCCCAGGGTCCTCAATCCAGCCCCCAGTATTTACAGACCCCCCCACCCCACCCCACCGGGCGTTGTGGGGGGAAACCAAGCAGCCGCAGATGACTGCCTGCCACTGCATCCGCCTGCCGGCCCCCTGGTTAAAAAGTTTGAGGACCCCTGGATTATTGTTTCTTGGCAGAACAGATGACATGTAATGATTCCGAGCCCACTGTCATCCCTACATGCTATCAATACTCTACTTGCCCCCCGCGTTGGCATTCCCAGGTCCTGTCTAGATAGATAGAAAGGATCAGTTTATTTACAATTCATCAGTTTGTCTTAAAATAGTTCATGCTTGACTAGCAAACATGTACAGTATCTACTGAAGTACAAAGTGCTTGATTTGACAGGTGATGAGCAACCTTTTTCTGTCAGGAGCTAGACTCCTAGTCCAGCTAATAACTCATAGTTGCTTTGATGCCATTTTCCACATGCTCCTAGAGCAGGGGTCCTCAAACTATGGCCCACGCGCCAGATACAGCCCTCCAGGGTCCTCAATCCGGCCCCCGGTACTTACAGAACACCCCCCACCCACCCCCCGGGGGGTTGGGGGGGGGGAACCAAGCAGCCACAGATGACTGCCTGCCACTTCATCCGTGCGCCAGCCCCTTGGTTAAAAAGTTTGAGGAGCCTTGTCCTAGAGTAAATCCTATAAATCTAACAGTAGTGGCATTCATCAGCTCTTGAACTTGATCTTTAAGATGTTAGCACTTCTGTACTTTCTACTCTGCTGCATCTGCCAGAATACATGAGTCTGGTGACTACTCTTCTCAGGCCGCTATTGCAAAATCAAAATGCAAGTGTGCAGTTCACATCTTAGAGGGCAAAGCACACAGCAATCATGGAATAACATCTGGTTTCCAGTCCTAGCTCTTGTCTTTAACCCAGCAACTGCTAAAAAATTCTCTCTGGGTGTTTTAATTGCACAAAATAGGCAACTATGAAGCCAAAGATCCAAGCAAAAGTAATTTAATATTTTTTTCTTTTTCTTGTTTAATGGTGAACTTTGAGGTAGTGATTTGTTAAAAACTGCCCAATTGTTGCTTTTGTTGTTCTGCACTATGCTGAATTCCCATTTCTTTTAAGGCAGCAAACAATTACTCTCTGCTGCCAGAGAACATCTGAGAGTGGAGAATCCCTTTCTACTGTATCACCTGGCATGCAGAAATTTTCTGGTGTGGGTTTGCCTTCTAGTGCTACTAGATGAAAGTAATAGAAAGCTTTACACATTTCAGACAGTGACATGATGATAATTCACACATTTATATTCATTCTTTAGAGACATTAGCATGGGCACATGTATTACCAACTTATCCTCCCACAAATGGTTTTCTTCAGCTTCCTTTCTATTAAAGGCAGTGTCATTTCAGAACTGTAACGACTCTGACAGCTAAATAAAGATTTATTGAATTTAAATAAGAGTAATTAAAAAGTCATTCTTTATCACTATCCCAAAATTTTTGGGGATTCATGACAAATTTGAAGATAGGAGTAAAATACCTTTTTTATCTCTCCTCAGCTTCTGAGCTGAGTTCAGTTGCCACTTCCTTCTGTAGTCACTGGTGTAACTGTACATTGTGCCTTTCCATCTTCCACTTGCCCATCCTAGCCATTCATGCATGGCTCCCCTTTTACCCTGTCTCACCCACAAAATCCTTCCCTTAGATAATAGATGAGTCCTTTATTATTATTTTTTTAATATTCAAAGGCATTCTCAAAATTTATTTTTATCGTTTATATTTTTAGAGTTTTACACAGCATAATAATAGAATTTTCCAAGCTCTTCACACACAAAACTGATGTGAAGTTTTTATTATATTTTACAGGTTTATGATGATTTCATTTTACACTACCACAACTAAAAAACGTGTGACACAAAACACTGTTGATAGAAACACATTCTATGTGGTTTTTTTTTCCTTTTTCCTTAGTAATATTACAATCTTGTCTTAAGCCTTGCAACTTCTTACAGTCATTTTATATAATGCATGAATCCAAATTGAAAATACTTATGGATGATCAAAAAAAATGGCAAAATATGTTGTTAACTTTCCCTTGTATATTTTAATGGGAAACTTCCTGGAAAATCATGTATAAATGTGGTAACTTTTTAGCTTTTTTAAAAATCAGCTGGAGAGAAATTTCTATCCAGATATTAAATATAATGATTCTCCTTTTTTCTCTGTTGTTTAATGTTCATCTTCTTCACACCTTCTAGGGCACATCTGCTTCATGCAATGAACCCAATAAAACAGCTGGCAGAACAGTTAACAATACATTATGACTAAACCTGTTAGGTGTACTAATGAGGTTTTACTGCTTGCAAGTTTTTTACTGCCTGCAAGTTTTTTACTGCTTGCAAGATTTGAAAGAGCCCAGTCTAGGGGACACAGAGCTAAAATACATGAACAAGCTAACCAAGATTGGTGTTAGCTCAGACATCTCAATCACACATAATTTCCCACTGCAGGCTTTGCTAATGCTTTTGAAAGAGTAGGTTACTTTCTATCTGATTCAGCACTTACTACTTTTCTTTATGCTTAGTTGCTCGGTGAATGTCAGAACCAGTTGAACCTTTTTTAGGGTAAATTGGGATGGTCAGGTATTTCTGCTCATAAGGGATCAGGGATTTTTACTGGTTTTATTATAGCTTAAGAAGAAGAAATAAAAATACATCTTTATTGTATGAAAGAGTTAACAAGGAAGCATGACAGGTCAAAATGTAAAACTGAAGAAGATAAAAAAGATGGCAAACTACAACAAATAATGTAGGTCCCCTTCCCCAAACATTGTGCTAGTTCTTTTTGGTTGGTTTTTTTTTTTCCTCTCTATCTGTCCATTTAATATGTTTTCACACAGTCCACTTCTTTTTGTTAAAAGCAAGACTTTACCTACCTGCCTTAAGTCTAGTCCCACTAGCAGCTTTGGTGCTTATGAATGTTTTCCCTGCTCTCCCTGCTTCTTCTCTTGGCTGTGTCTGCTTTAATGTGTTTTACTTTGCCGTGTAATCATTATGGATGACAATAAGAAAACATTTGAACATAATTTGTATGTAGGCAAGTGTGTCTGGGAGAAATAAAGAGCATGGGAGAGAACATGAATTAGAGTAAGCCAAGAGACAATGGACTTTACTTTTTGATTGTAAAAATATGACTATGTAAACAATTTACATTATTTGCTGGTCCTTCAGTGGATAAATACTTGGTGCAACAGTGGAAAGTTAAGACTTCTTCTAACTGAACTGCAGTTTTACAATTAAATGTATGCTAATATAGTCACAAACAGTCTGTGGGCTGCTAGCATACCTGTTACTAGCATTAGCAATCAATCAGCTTTAATGTTAGCCTTTGCATGCAGTCCTATTTCCCATTGCTACATAGTAACACACATTTAGCCCCACTGGTGTAGAAGATTTCACTCTTCCTCCTGACTGTTGTGTAGTCCCGATACAGCTTTCATTAGACAGGAGGCATGGACAGAAATTCACACCTGTCATGCTTGTGTCCCTTTGGGTTTTCACCTGGGGACGGGCACATTAAAAGGGCTATCTCCATCACTTGGCAAAAAATTACTTAAATTTTGTTTTGTTCAGTATTTTCTAAACACAATTTTGTTTTCACCTCGCAAAGGCAGGAACTGAAATGCAGTTTTCAGAACACAGCACTCCCTGAAAGTGTGGTTATTTGCAAAATGATATGGGTGATACTATACTTAAGAACTGCATTTAAGTATATGGCTCTTAAGTAGATAGTCTAATTATTTTCTTTTTTGGTTAGTGTTTGTTTGTGGTTTTTTGTTGGTTTTTTGTTTGGTTTTTGTTTGTTTTTTTTTTTTTAATAATGTGATGCTGTAAACTAATGCTGTCAATAAAACCATAAAAAGATGAAATGTATTTGTTTAGTTTTATTTTCTGAGGTTTTCTATGATTCTACCAGTGAATATTTTTTTCTGGTTCTGTTATTGTAAGTATCAGATCCTTTAAGCCTGTCTTGTTTCTTTAAGAAGAAATTCTGAAGTATCCTTAAGATTAAATAAGTATGTAGTCCTCATTTAAGTAATACTGAGAAATACTGAACAGTTAAGTCACAAAGTTCCTAGCAAACAATTCTGTAGCTGAATGATCAAAAACTAGAGAACTAATGTATTACGTTGTTATAGCAACTGAATATTTAGATTTCATTTTATGTAAGCAGAACTTCAAGGATTATCCTAGGCAAATACAGTAAACATATTTGCAAACAAATTAAATATTCCCATCCAGATAGTCTATCTCCAGTAATCATCAGTTATGTTTAGAGTAGAATTATCTAATGTTTTGGATTCCCAATGACTTTATCATTAATCTGGTTTTGTACAATTTTATTGTTTGTTGTGTGTTATTATTGTATGCTATATGTTTTTGGCAGATGACCACGCATAATTCTTTTTGTCCAATCCAATTTCAGCTAGCGCTGGTTTTATATTTTATTATTCTCTGCAGCAGATGAATGTTCTTTTTTGCCTGCTTCAGCTGTTGCTTTAAACAACAGCTATTTCCCTGTCATCTGTAGGCTAAGCTGCCCTGTCTTTTCATGTCCTATGGTAGGTGTATGATTCCTTTATTTCTACACGTTTCTTACACCAGGGGCAATCTCTGTGCTGGCAACAATTTATGGCAGTATGTGTGAACTGAGGACCTAGCTTAATGTGGTTAAGACTATTCTGTGCTCATGTAATATAGGAGCTTGTCTTTATAAGGTGATCCCTGGTGTTTACTTAGTTTCTGTTTAGATGCTCAAAGGAGGTTTTTTTTCCTCCGATGCCACAATGTAGTTGAGCAAATGCTGAATATACTTAGCAGGCAAAGAACATTGTTATTTTCAGTTCAAAAGGAAATCAGATATGGTTTTTATATGCCATTTTCAATACTGATTTTGTTTAATATTATATTTTTAACTGAGTTTGTAATTTCCAGTATCACATTTAATAAGAATTTCAGATGTAGTCAGTCACCAGATCATGAGAAAAATAGAATCTAGGTGAATTAACTGTTTTCTAATATATGTATTATCTTGTAATTAGTAACTTCATGTACTAATGTAACTGTGTTTTCTAAACAGTAATTGGCTCCTTTTTTAGTGGCTGGCTCAAAAGGAGCAAAATTTGACTGCCTTTGAGCATTGATCTTCACTACTGTATGCCAGATCTCATTCTTTCAATTAGTTTTTCATTCTCAGCTTCAATAGTGTTTCTGTTCCTCAGTTAAGTACCTTTTCCCCACTTGCAGAAGAAAAAAAATAATGGAAAAAATCTTGCAAGAGAAATCGCATTGTTTTCCACGCACATTAAGAAATGTGATAAACAGAGTTATTAAATGTATTTGCAGATTTTCCTCTAGGGCAAAGTATACTTGAGCAGAATATTTTTTTTCAAATTTTTCTCTGCAGTAGGAGTCTGCCTTAGATCTGTAGAAGTGTGAGTCTGTCAATTAAACTCGCTTACAGATACACAGGCAAAAAGAAATAACTCACCAAAAAACAATTGAAGAAGTAATTGTTGAGTAAATAACTATCAGTACATCCGAGGTAGAGATTTCTGTAACTTCATGACACCTTGTTTCAATCTCAAATAAACTGAAACAAATAGCTGCAATTCCTGTATAATAGGCTTGCTTACCTGATAAAACAACCCTCAGTTGTCTTGCGACAGATTATTTTAAAATATAACACATGTAAATCATAAACATGAACCACCAGGGAGACAGCTGCTATATTAGCTATGCTATAATTTGAGAGAGAGAGAGAGAGAGAGAAAGTTATAGTAACTCGAGCTGAAGCAGTGTCAAAATGACTTGTATCTGATAGTCATGAGATTTTTGACATAAGATATAACATAATTTCATACTGCATTATATAGCCTTTCAACAACATACTGATGTCTGGGTGTTGTGGTTTCCAGTCTGTGGCACACATAAAATGAAACACACTGCTTGATATATTTGGGTACTTTATATTACCAAAATGTTTATGTTTTCATTTGTAATTGCCTAATATTTTGACCAATTTCAGTAAGAGCCTAGACCTATTTTCATGAGTTAAGAGATCAGAATTTTGTGATAAAAGATAGATTTTATGTAAAACCACGGAACTGAACACTGGCACCATGTTACCAAAGAGCTAATGAATCACTAAGTATAATCATAGTTGAAATGTTATGTTTGTAGATGTTTATTATTTTATTTCAAAATATCATATCATTATTTCAACACTTTCTGATATATAATTTATTGGTAATAACTGCATTAGGTGAAATCAATGAACCATATAATCTGCCATGAAAGGTAGTCAGTGTTGGATGTTCATATTAAATAGGAGGAAAAGTTATAGTGGATAACTGTGAAATAGCTACTTCATCTAAGAAGATTCTTCATATTCTCAACAATTAGTGAGTAGACTAAATAACGTGAACTTATACTCCTTAAAATTTGGCGCATTTTCCATATCAAATTACTACACATGCATTGGCATCTTTTAGAAAGGAACTTCTGAATTTATAATAAGCATCAGTATCTTTCCAGTGTGTCTACAATTTAGACTAAGCGCCTCTGAAACTCAGCACTTAAGTAAAATTTTAGCTGATTTCTAAATTGAAATAATGAATAATGAAAGCTGTTCTTTTGGTATTTTTTATTATTATTTATTATCATTGATATTGACAAAATAGGTTCTGTTTAACAGGGTGTTTTGCACCCAGATGTTAATCAGTTTCTGATTTGAATAATGCAGTTTTAAGAGCATTTAAATGCAGACAATAGCGAAAACAATAGTGGTTTGCATAGCACCACTCGTTTTAATGAACTCTGAGAATTTCTTAACAATAGCCTCTGTCTCACTACACATTTCAAGCAGATTTCAAGCATGTGCTCACAAATCATCAAATGATTTCTTTGGTTAGTAATGTACTTCCCCAGAAGCTCCATTTGAGATGGTATTAGACTATAAATGTTCAGAGATTGCTTTGAGTGGTTGAATCAACAGCTGTCAAAGTAGTTTATAAAAACAGTAATGAATCTTCAGTCTCAATAATATATTCTTTTGAATACTAAAAAGTAATTTATCCAAATCTTTGTAAACACAAGCACCCAAAATAGCACAGTAAATTTACTAAAATATCTCTTTGGCAAAACCTCCTATTAATTGCAACAGAATGTCTGTGGTCTTTGTATAAACTCCAATAATTGTTGTATTTATTGAGCTAGTCATCTTGACAGAGTACTAGTTGGATAAAATAATAATCTGGACCAAAACTGAAGGAAGCTTCATAATTTAAGACAAACATAACACATAATTGAAAGCATATTCAGAAACAATTTTCCAATACTCTCTTCAGTGTAGATCCATAATTACCTCTAATTTTAAATATCCTCAAATGAAGCCATTCAAATATATTTTTCTGAACTACCAACATTACCTCATGCCTAACTAGCAGCATGCCATCTGATTTTGTTCAATAGAGTTCCCTTTGCAGAGTGAAACTCTGATTGTTACCATCTTCTATTTCACTTATTTAAAAATTCCCCAAGAAAGAAAAATCAATTAACAAATATGTTAAAGTGTCTGTGCATGTGTGTACCAACTGCTTGTTTTGGAAGAGGATAGAAAGTGTAATACTCATTGTTCAAAGATAAATTCTGTTGAAACTTCAGGTACAAGTTGTCCCTCAGGACTTCTAAGGCTCTAGTTTAGTGTCTAGGTTTTACTAGCAATAATCCTAATTTCCCGCACACATCTCTAGCTCCTGCTGTCATTTTTGTGGAGAATAACATCACTTTTCTTTCTCTTTCCAAGGCCCCACCCCCCCAATCCCCATATTTTTGTATATGGAACAGTCCCTTATCTCAATGGGAAAGAGAAAAAACATATCAGTATTTTGACTTTCCTATAACATGAAAAGATCTAGTGGTTTGAGTAGGTTTAACTTTGGCCTTCCTTCACTATTCCCAATAGCAAGTATTAATAAAACTATTCACTTTAATTCTTGGACATTCGTTTGCTTAAAAATTTAGAAGATGCAACCTTTTGATATTTTAATACTCTTGAAGCACTAGTGAATTTAGTAATATTTTGATCCTATGTTTGCTTTATTTTATTTTTGGTTGCTACAGGGGAGCAGTAGTTTGATTGCAGTAAACTATGTCCTCTATGGAAAACAGAGAAACCTCTGTACCATAGCAGGGTCTTATTCCACAGCACCCAGAATGAAAGGAAGGTCTCTTACTGATTCTAGTATTATTTGCTCATGCCATTACTGGTAAATACATGTGATCACAGATGTGCACAGATACAGTATTGAAGGACTGATTTCAACAGAGTGGCTGCTGCAAAGCTCAGAGTTGGTCCCCAGTTCCAATCATCACTGCAGTCACAGTAGAACCTCTGAAGCCAATATCATATTCTTTTGTAATTATTAGTATTAAGTTTGTAACTACACTGATCATTTTTTTAAAAAAAAAAAAAAAAAAGTAGCCAAATATTAAATGAAAGATTTTGTGAGGCTTCTCTTCTTCCATCACTTCTTAGCAGTAACTCATTCTAATAGCCACTCTGAGTCAGGATATTTTGGGGAGTTCATATTTCAGCTTAAATCTCTTAAAAGAACCAGTCACCATTTTAGTCAGGAGATAAGAAATATTCACTGACTGTGCGTAAGATACTGAGTGAGTTGCATTCACACCCTAGGCTACTGGCCAAAACCAGATGTAGCAGCTGGTGTTGTTCGGTCCATCTGGAAATTGGCTATAATGCAATAACTTCATTCCCTGAAATGGGCTGTAGCTGAATTGACACAGCCTATAAAACTGAGTATTATGTTTTGGGGGAAAAGGACAACGAAAGAACTTATAGAGTTTATCCAAAGTTATATAGGCTTTGATAATAACCACAATATTTTCAAGTCCTTCAGTAGTGTATTAAGTAAACTACACAACTAACACATTCCCAGAAAAAGCAGAATTGGATGAGATGTGTGGTGTAGTATACTCTTCAATAAATTGTTTTTATTTCTATTGATATTTTTTGTTCCTACATAGTACTGTGTGTTAAAGAAAGCAAGATTTTAAAACTGTGTCTTGTATTTTAAGAGAATTCTGTCTGTCTTCCTCTGCTGTGGATATCTGCTTCAGACATGGGTACTTAGGTGTATAATAGAGGCTGCACTTTCAATGTGTGTTTCCATTTACCTGCTTGAAATAACCAGACAGTGAGAAATATTGAGCCTTTGAGTTGTAATAAACCATAATCGGTATTTTTTTCTTATTGTATTTTTTAATTTTGTCAATATCTAGATATTCCAATTGTATAGGAAGGGCTAATGATTTATAGACATGATATATCATGGGAGGCAGTATACCCAGTTTTACATACTATTATGTTAATATTTCTTTCCTTTTTATAAAGGTTGCATGAAAATTTGATAGTTGTTGGTTGTTTCCTTTCTCCTTAACCAGCCAAACACGGTTTTCTTTTTTTGTGATTGCTGTTATTTTTCATGAAGACTTCCTACACTAAAATATATATGGCTTAAAAATTTGTAATCATACATTTCTTTTACATATGACATCAAATATGTATGGTAACAGGTCATACATATTTTCTGGCAGCTAATAACATGGCTTACTTCAAATCACTGATTAGAAGGAAAAACTTTCCGTCCTATGCCATGACCAATCCTAAAGCCTGGCCTGTTTCTATTTGTACAATATAAAAAATCTGATCTTAAACCTTACTGCTTTGCCAAGTGGTCTATATAACACATTATTTCCACATGTGCTTTTCCATTAATGACCTTAAGAACAAAGAAATTGTCATTAAAAAACATAATATTCTGGAATGTTTTATGTGTTGTTTCTATGTAATTTACTATTTTTAAAAGCATCTCCAAGCAAGCAAAATCTGCTAAGTAAAATTAAATTATATTGTTACTTCATGCTGAATGCATGGAACAGTAAGAGAGTTAGACATAGACACCTCAATATATATAGTAAGTGATTTAACTGCCAGATAGTTATATCTTCATACTTTTAATGATCTTAGTAAGAACAGTATGAAGCAAATGTGATGATCAAGTGCAGCAAGACAATAGATTCTGAAACCCCTGAAGTTAATAGACTGGTCACTTTTTTTGGAAGTAGGCTTACATAAGGTCCCGTTTCTGGGGTATTAGTTCTCAGTCCTTGAAGTCTGAAAGTCATGGCGTAGCAATATTTGCATTGTCATATTGATTTATTTTTTTTTTCACTCTCAGCAGAGAAGCTCTTGATTCCCTATATCTCCTTATCTGAATGCTGATATCCTTAACAACATGTTCATTATGGTTAATTTTTTTTATTGTGAGCTCCATGTTTTCTATATTTGTAAAAAATTGTTTAGATTAGACTGGCTCAATGGCACTGAATTTCAAAGAGATTCCATTTCTACAAAATGCTACAAAGCTGGATGTGGAAAGGACAGAATTTTAGCATTATTCCTGAATTTGATTTTCCTACATACTGCTCAAGAAGTTACAAGTTTCATTTTTTAAGGAGAATTTTGACAATGTATTTTCTGCTATATAAAACATTTTGTGATAATTTACTTTGGTTTTATCTGACTTTCCCTTACCTTCAGTGATGTATGCATTTCTATTCTGTTTTGTTTTAAAAATGGTTAACTTTGTGCGTTTCTCAACAAGCCATATTAATCCAGTGAAGTCAATCTGTATGTACCACTGATGTTGCATCTTCACTAGTATTTTATGGAGGAGTGAAATATGTTCGGAAATATCTAACCTGAGATTGGATTTTGAACTAGTATGAACTTAAGGATTTCAAAAATATTTTTTTTTCTCAGTTTATTTTTATTATGGCAGATTTTGACTTTTCTTTCAAGGTTTTAGTTACATTCCTTCAAGAAAGTCATTATTTGGAACACTGCAACATGCAGCTACAGAATAGAAATCACTAGTAAATTGTGAGGAAACACATCTGTTAAACTAGTGAGTACAGTACCAACAGAAGAAGAGACACAAGGAGAAAACAAGATGACAGTGTAAGAAAATTTAAAAAATAACTCCCCCCCAAAAAAAAAACCCAACACCCCCCCCCCCCCCGATGGTTTCAGTTTCTTGCAACAGAGCACACTTAAAATGAAGGATAAACATCTTCAAGTCTCAGTTGTATGGTGATGCATCTGCTTTCTAAATCAGCTGCTGGAAAGCTAAGCATATCAATGAGAAGCTGTGTTGTTTAGAAACAAACCTCTGATATTTCTAGGTCAATTATACATATTTAGGCTAGTCTTAGTGATAGCTTGCCTCTATATATAATTTTTTGGTTTGAATTATAAGCAGACAAAAGAGAGTCAAAGGGGGGAAATATTACTATCTTCATTTTAGCAACAAGAAGTGGTGCAAAGCTTTAAGTGGTATCTCAGTTATTTGCCTCCAGTCAACATAGCTACAAGATTGTGAAAGGCTTTTCCCTCTTCTAGGAATGGATATACTCTTGTCTTTGTCTCACAACCTTATGTTTAGGTTAGATCTGGGCATATATCCATCTCCCAGCTCCACAGCTGAGGAACCAAAGCTTTGGTTCTTACAGAACAAAAAATGATTTAACACAATGAAAGGCTCTCATGCAACACTCCAAATAGAACCCAGCTGGGAAATCCCAGTGATGGTGTACATTGTTAAACCTAGCTCCTGTGAATGAAATCAAGACTTAAGTTCAAGAAAATAGCATTTTTGTATGATGCAAGGGGAAAACAAGTTGCTTCTGATCAGGGTCCATGAACGCCAGGATCTGAAGTAGGGGTAAGTAATAGTAAGTTATGTTTGGGGCCGAAAGTCAAGCCCTGCCTTGTTCTACTTGTTCCTTTGACTATGTTTCAGACATGTATACTTCCTTAGAATCCTACTATCCTATTGTATTGCGTTCCTGTTGCCACAATCCTTATTACAGAGTCGGTGAGAGGGTGGAGATACTGATTTCTGCCTCTCCTGGGCTCTGCCCTGTAAACAGAGTTTGGGCTTCAGTATCTATTTTGGACTCTTACCACCTGTAAGCTCCATTTTAAGGGAAAATAACTTCTTGTTACCTATACCATTTACAGGATCATTTCAAATATTTATGAGCTTTCTTTGAAGGGAAAGCTAACTTCCTTTAAGAAGTCCAGTAGTATGTTAAGGAGGATATAAGATTGAAATGCTGCTTTTATTATCAGCTTGCTTTTGAAGTGCTATTGTTTAATTTTCTCTTTAGTCATCCTTATTCTCCTTGAGAGAATGCCTCAAGCTTGCTCTTTTCACAGAATGTCATGATTTCCTTGTTTCATCCACTGCTTGGGAAGAATGGATTTTATTCAGAGTACAGACTCCTGTGCAGCGTCCTTTCCCAACTTGCAATATTGTTTGTTTACAAAGATCATGAGCTGCTGGAGAGTGGAACAGAATAGAGTTTTCTGTCAGCCTTGGATGTTGCATAATCTGGAATTTCTTAGTGTTTGATAGCAAGCTATTGTACAGCACAGAGCTATGTTAATTATACAGGGTATAATTTCTTTTTTTCATTCATTGAAAAGTATGAAGTAAATATGACATCCATATTGGAATGACACATTTTCCAAATTTCTGAGCACATAGTATGTGTGCATCTTAAAAATGAAATCCTATCTTACCTAAAGGAAGTATATTGCAAAGAACTGAGAATTAGAAAGTTTTTGAGATTACAGAATAAACCAAAAAAAACCCCAAGTTTCTCAGATCTAAAACTAATTCTTATAATGAGGATAGGGGGGAAATTAAAGGGTTTGGGTTTTTTTTAGAAGAAATTGTTAATTTTTCTGAAACATTTTACAGAAGAAGTTTGACACTGATGATATTCCCAAAAACCCTGCCCAGCTTTCTAGACTGCTTTCATTAGCCCTTAAACTTAGCTCTTGGTAAACCCTAGATTTTTGGCCTTAACTGTTTCTAATACTGTTCAAGAATGATTTCATAGATTTGAATTTTATTTTTGACTCATAGAAGGCTGAAAATCAGTATCCAATGAAGCTGAAAAACACTGAGTGAAATGCTTTTAGGAATGTCATAGTTATTTTCTTTGCATAAATAGTTGCTTGATAAGATGTCCATAAAAAAAAAATAAAGTCTGAAAGAAGAAAACATTTCAGAGATAATTTGAAACCAGTATACCTCACCTGTGTGAGAATTCTGACATATCTCAGTTTTAGAATTGTGAATTAGAAAGAAAAATATGAATTAATTACTAACTTAATTGTAGACAAAACAGCATAAGATTGAAGTCATTTAGGAGAGAGAGAGAAAAGCCTTTGTTTAGAATCTATTGAATCAACTAATGCAACATGACTGAATAATGATGTATAATTTATTTGTAAAATACAAAGCAATCACGTGTGAATTTTAATTTGTCATTGTTAAGTTGTAATTTATACTCCTACAGGTACTCTTAAGTAATCTGCAATATATAGCAATGGAAGCAGTACTGGAAAACAAAAAATGATAGGCATACAAACCAGACAGTATTAACAGAAAGCGAAAAAATACAGGATGCTGGGCTTCTGGTAGCTTTTCCCCATTTGTTCACCTGCCAGGTAAGAAGATGACCTGCTGGATTGCCGTACCTCTTGAGAAACCACCCATCCAGGACCTGAAGCCTGCTCCTAGATATTCATTTATCTCTGGCCTGGCAAGGGGGAGACCTCCACATCCTCCAGGCAGGCAGTTAACAAAGCTGTCTGAGATTTCTTTCCTGCTTTACCTGGGAAGATGGAGAGGAGACCTGGTCTGTCAGAAGGCAGAGTGGCCAATGGGGAATGGGTCAACAGTCCCCTGGGCACTCAGCTGACAACCCCCCTGTCTGCATTGCACAGAAAGTTTGATGCAACACTTGACAGACATATCTAGCTGTATATTTAAGTGTCATTGTTGAGGTTTTTTTCTGGTGGAAAACTGAAGATGAAATTATCTCATACAGCTTCGATTTAAAATTGGTCTATTATGGCAACATCTTAGTAGTTTCCACCTTATAGCACTGGAGGGTGTAGTACAGGCAGCTGGCAGGTTCATAGCTTGCACGGGTTCCCTCCTAGGTGCTTTGGATCTAGAAATTACTGTATGGCCTGTAATCAAAGTAATCTTAATATAATGATTGCCTGAGCTTCCTAGTAACAGCCATTTCTTAGGGGTTTTCTCCCTGAAAATGCTCCTTCTAAGAACAACTACTGACTTATTCTGGATGCCACATGTTCACATTGTTGAGAGAAATATTGGGAGTAATTAGTTTGCCATAATTATCTAAACCATTGCTAGGGTTGTTCCTCTTCCTTTCATTTAACAGTTTATATCTGAAAATATTTTTTCTTTTTGTTGAATATTAATCACTTGAACACATTTACTTTACACAGTATTCTCAAGTATTGCTTCTGACAGCTCCATTCCATAGAAACCCTTCTTTTTCCCCAGTTCCACTTAACTTGCTTTTCAGCTAATATATTTTATTTTTGTAACGATTGTAAACATTAATAATACATAGAAAAATTAAGTAAAAAACCAAAACCACAATCCTTTTCTTGAATAATAGGTATATTACTTTTGTGTCAATTCTTAGTAGGCCAGAATTTTATTCTAGCAAAACTGAAAATTTTCTAAACTATTTAACGAATCCCTGAAATCTAAGATCTTTTTTTTTACTTCATACTTTTTAATTCATGGAAATGGAAATGGAAACTTCAGGGGAAAAAATCTCCGGAATACCATGCAAGTCTGATTGTAAATTAAAGACTTTCAAAATGAAAATTTTCTGATTTTTTTCCAGCTATACTACTTTGGCCTAATAAAAGATTTCTCCTTTATTACAGGCTTTGTTTGCTTGCACTGTGTATGTGACCTGGCACATGTAATAGTGAAGCTATACATATTGCAGTATAAAGTCAAAGGCAGTCCAGGTTATTATTACTTTTTACCAAGGTTGTTTCATTTTTATTTTTTTTTTTAATATAAGGATCACCCTTCGGTGAATGTTGTTATATTTTATTTACACCTCTTAAACTTTAGCAAATTGTGTTTCCAAATTATATATGACTGAGGCTGCAGCAGGTAACAGATACCGTTAAAATGGTAACTTCTCTGCCTTCCCCATTTAGAAAAGTATCTAGCTTTGTTTCACGTTTGTTCTCTGAGACTGTTAGAAATCACAAGCGTCCTTTGTGTTCACCTGTCTGTGACTCCCTCCCCGCTCCCCTTTCTGTAGATCATTCTTTTCTTCTCTTTCTCAGGCTACAGGGGAGCTGTAAATTCCTGGAAAAAAAGGAGAAAGGAAGTGCTATAATTACCAGCACAAGTAGTTTATGTAAGCCAAGTAGCAACTACCTCCCTTTGATCACTAACAGCAGTGTGGCTGCTTTCAAATGGAGGAGGAATAACTTTCTGTCACTGTTAGCTGGAGGTGTGGGCTCTCATTCACCAGATTAAATGAGCCAAGCAGGTGCCAAGGATAATGGGAGCTAACCATTCCCTGGTCTGTGCAAGCAGTTTGTAGACATCTTTAACACTTGGGAAAGGTGCTTAGAAGTACCCCTTTCAATAGGAATTTGCAAAAGGAAACAGTGCAATGCTAGAATTAGTTTGTGAAATTCACTGGTCTTACTGGTGGTTTTAAAAGACCCCTTTAACATTAAAAGTTTATAGTTTTCTGTAAACCTCAACCTCTTGCTCTTTTTTCTTTGTGCTGTTGTATGTAGTTTTAGTTGGTTGCTTTTGAGCAAATTATAGCTGACAAATAGATTGTTACAGTGGGCATGAGGAAATAAGGGACTACAAATGCCAGCCACCCATGAACACATAAAGATGACAAAGAAAACGAATGAACTAAGTCAGAAAATGTCACCTGTTTGATTCAGATGGGACCACAGCACTGCTGTATGAGGCTAGCTTTTACCTTATTCAAAATAGCAGTCTTCACTAAATATCATTGCCTTGTCTTACATCTGGGGGAAATAAAAAAATCAGAAAAATGAAGTATTCCCTGAAAGTAAAGAAGATTGGCTGTGGCTTTGAGATATTCTTATCTGTTTTGGTTTTTGTTGTTTGGTTGTTGTGGTTTTTTTTGTTTGTTTCTTGCAGTCTATGAACAGGAAAATAGAAGAAACTTTTTGCATATTTGCAACTTAGTTGGTTCATCCTTTATTTTTCCCTTGGAGAGTTCATAAACAGTTTTAGTCAAAATAACTAAATCCTTACTTTGGCATTTTCTTCCTTGGGAATGAGTTGTTTCAACACACAAGGAAAAAAAACAAACAAACAAACAAAAAAAACCAGAATGGCAAAGGCCGTTTTGACTTTGTTTTTATATAGGACAAGCTAACATTAAAAATATATAGAATATGAATGCCAGGCATAATCTACATTTCCTGCTACACCTTGGTCCTTTGCTTTTAAGGAATATATGTAGACTACATGTAGATTATCCTTTCTCCACATCGCACATCTTGTGTTACTCCTCATATTCTATCATAGAGAAGACAATCTCGGATGTCTAAAATGAAGATGTATCTTATAGACTGAAGCTGCCTGCTGCTGTGCCTGCTGTCACTGCTCCTGTCACCAACATAAATGCTAGCAATCAGAGCAACAGTGAGGGAGACAGAGGTGGTGACAAAAGCAATAATGTCAGGAAAAGGAGCAGCAGTAGTGCCACATATCCAGCTGCCATAATTCACCTGTTTGGAGAAAGCTCAGCTTATGCACTGCTGTATTTTAAAGCCTGGAAAATAAGACTTTGCTCATCTTTTTAGTGCCTGATCTTATGAAGGTTTATGTGTATGTTCAGCTTCCTACACTTCAAGTAGCAGCTGACTTCAGAAAGACTGTTCACAGAGCATTAAGTTAAAAATCAATGTGTGTGCACAGACTCCCTCCTTTATGCACCAGAAAATAAACCAAATCTGATCACTTATCCTGCAGTTTTAGTGAACAACCTGAATGTTCAGTGAAGTGGTAACAACTTATTTTTCAAATTTTATGGGGGGAGGCAGAAAAAGCAACAGAGCTGTGTCACAATGCTGTAATTACCCTTGAAGCTTGCAAATCAAACAAAAAGTGCCAACTGATGATTAGGGGTTCAAAGTACATTTATGAATGCAATTTTCTCAGTTTCTTATATTTTTTATGTTAAACTGTGCAGTTATAACTTTACAGTTAAATTTAAAAGATAAATAGATTTAGGAAAAGATTTTTTTCTTTTTTTTTTTTTTTAATACAAAGTCAAATAAACTAGGCAACTTAATTTCATACAGAAATTCTGTACTGTGCTAAAAGCTGATGAATAACCTAAAATTAGAAAACTGGACTGAAGACTTCTGTAAAAAAGGAAGTGTTTTAAAGATAATTTCCAAGTAATGAAAAATTAAATTTCAAAAAGTGCTTGTATAACAGTTAATTTGAATATTACAAGAGCACTTATTAGCTGACTGAAAAAGTTTTAAAGTTCATTCAGTTTTATAGTCCGTATCCTTAACTGTTCTGTATTTCAGGCTAACCGCAATGGCACTTGATTCTTAGAGTGTGCTGGATTCAAAATGTCTGAGTTCAGTTTCCAGATCTCCTGTGAAAATCTTCATTGCTTGCAGCAAGTCTGAACCTCAATTTATCATCATGAAGATGGAACATAATGCTTTTTACAGTCTTGAAATAAGGGAAGACATTGTTTTTATTATGTGATGCATGATGCCTAGCAGAAAGGATTCCCAATATCCTTTAATATCTCTTGGCTGTGTTACAAAATAAAGAAATAACCTCATAACTATGTTGGGGGTTGTCCCAGATTTGCTGAACAGTTCCCAGAGTCACCCTGGAAGAGACTGATTCCTTTCCTGCTTAACTAGCTGTTGTACCTCCCACAAGTCCCATATGAGCTGACAACCCACAGGTTATGAAGACAATAGAAGCAGGTCTTTGTGGAGTCTGCCTATTCCAGCTCACACTGAAAATGGGTGAAAAGTCAGTGCAAGGGGAATCCTCTTTACAGTTAAAATAAGCAAGATCAGCTCCCTTAGTAAAGATGTAACTGACTATACCAAGTAAGAAGCTGTTCCTATTTAGACTAAAGAGTAACAGCGTGAGTTATGTTCATAGTTATAGTCAACATATGACTTACTTCCTGCTTACTCAGCCCTGGTCATGTTAACTGAAAAACACTTTTCTCTTTAGACATAACAGTTCATGGTAATCTATAGTAATGCTTCCCTATTACTTTAGAAAATTACAGAAAATAACTGGTCATCACTTCAGTGACAAAGTTTGGACCTCAGCATTGCCAAGTGTGTAATCATGGAGCGTGTTTTGCATTGATCCCACAACAGGCCAGCTATGTAGGGGAAACAACAGCACTTATGAGTACTATTGGTTAGTCATTTCAGGAAAGATCTAAGAGTGCTCCAGCTAACTTAACCACCTCTGAAGAAAAAAAATCAAGTAGGTGACATTTAGGAAGCTTCCTGAAAGTCACAATTTATGTACATCACAGGTCACCTCAAAACCAAGACATGTGAGAGTTGCTGTTCAGCCACAGAGCTTGAAAGATTGAAAGAGTAGGGACAGGGAACTGGTGGTTAGTTTACAGTGTTTATACCTCCACACTAATGTGTTTCCTCACATACTAGTAGTCTCAAAGATAACTTATGAATAACAGGTAAAAGAAAGGTAATTACTGAAGCCCACAAATGATGCATTTTCCAAAAGCTTTTTTTTTTTTTTTTTTTCTTTTGGTCTGCAGTAACAATAGCAGATCTCATCACCTTCTTTATAGCAGGAACCATAAATGTGCCAAAACCTCAGCAAATCAGATACATGTATTACTGGTATCCTGCCTAGTATTAATGTGTGATCCATAATACCTGCAAACCATATAATTATTTAAATCTGCAGATCCCCTGGCTGAATCTAGGTGCTCAAAAGAGAATTCGTCTGGCTACTTTCCACTTCTTTCTTTTTCCCTGTCATCCTACCTCTTCACTTTGGATGTGTTTATGCATGCATCAACATCCGGCATCATGCTGGATCAGTCATGCATCCATCAAAATCCACCATCATGCATCCAGACATCCAGAAAAATATTTTGATTTAGACCTTTTCTGTATTATTTTTCACAAAGAAATAATTCCTGCTTTAAGCAGAACATTGCCAGCATGTCAAATGAGGTGACCCTTCCACTCTGCTGAGCACTGACATGGCACATCAGGAGTGCTGGGTACAGTCACTCCTGTAGTACAGAAGACATGGACTTATTATAGCAAGTCCAGCACAGGTCCACAAAGATGATAAAGGCACTGGAGCATCTGTCATACAAGAGGAGGCTGAAAAATCTGGGACTGCTCAGCCTGGAGCAGAGAAGGCAGAGGCAGATCTCATCAATTAGTATAAATTTCTGATAGGATGAGTAAAATAGATGGATCATTCTTCTCAGTGATACCAATGAAAGGAACAACAGGCAACAGGCACAAACTGACATACAACAAATTAAGCTTAAACATAAGAGAATATTTATTTACTTGTGAAGGTAGTTGAAAATGATTTGTCCAAAGGTGTTGTGGAGTCTCCATGCTTTGAGATATTTAAAATCCAGATGGTTACAACTCTGAACAGCCTGCTCTAGCTGACCTCTCCTTTGAGCAGTTTCATACTCAATTAAACAGCTTTAACAAAGTCAAACATTTTCTACCAATTAACCAACAGGGCATTTACTTGAAACAAAAAAGAATGGGATTCCATTTGTTAGTGTGTATTATTATGAATTTGAAATTTGAACTCCTAAAAGCCACAGAGCTTGAAAGTGTCCAATTTTTTGGCTGTCCAGGAGTTATATTTCTCCTGTGTGTTTCTTGCTGGAAATCCTATGGTTACCAAAAGCCTCACATGTGCACTTTTAGCCAATGTAGATTTTCTGGGGGAAAAAATATCAGAAGAATTGCAAACAGCTTTCCTCTGAAGTGCTATATAGGGAGGTCCTTATCACCATGAACTGCTTCTGACCACTTGTTTTTGCCTTTCCAACTGCTGGGTCCTCTTTCTGCTTTTCATTAAGGATGGACCTATGACCCTGGCAGAAGCTATCAAAATCTTCAATTCAGATCTCCCTGAAAATATTTTTGACACTCAGTGAGCAAAACCAACAAAGAAACAAACAAATGAATTTACATTTAGGATATTAAAGAATTTTCCTGAAATTCCTCTCCTTATCCCGCTCACTGGTATTTCCCAGATCTCTCTTGATGTCCTCTTACATAGCAATATAAATATATATTTTTTTAATTGTTATTACTTTACATTCATGGCATTTTGTTATTGTAAACAGAGAAATTTCCAAAAAGTAACCACCTGTTACATGACAACTTGAAGGTCTCCCCATGGCTTCCAGTATTACTTTACTTGACCTTTATTTAAAGATCCAACAGTTGTTAGGAACAGTTTTTTTAAGTCCTTTGGGTGATTGCTGACAAACATTTTATAGTGTGTTTTGTATTTATATTCCTTAACATCAGACTATAAAATACAGGGTTGTGAAAGCCTATAATTTACTAGGAGAAAACAAGTATTCATGTCTTTTATTCCTGGATTTACTTTGAATGCCATAAATCAAACCTGATACAAGATGAAGCAGCAGCTTATTCTAAGGTGTGTGTAGAAGGAGAATTAGCATGGAAGACTATAAATTTTCAATATTTTACCAGGGTGTTTTTTCTTTGTTTAGGTTTTTAGTGGGTTTTTTGCCTTGACAAGGACTGATTCAAATGCAGTGACCCAGGACAGACATGAATGACAAATGCACATCCAGATTTGTGATTCTAACATTAAGTATAACGTTTATTAATATATAATACATGGCAAATTTATAAACAAAATTTCTTCAAAGCCATATATATTAGAGTGATGTCCTTGTGCAGATTTTATTACCATTATGTGCAACAGTCTCTGAGATCTGTTATCCCTTACTGTCACAGAATGTGTTGCTCAATCCAGTTCAACTGGAGATACTCTTAGAAACTGAACTCAGTGACTGGTAGAGCAGAACTAGAGCAAAACCAAGTTCTTCAGTGCAATATGTTCAAAACCTAGTTATTCCAACATACCCCTAAACTTTGTGTAGGTACACAAAATCTAGTTTCAAGAAATTCTGCAGAGTCATTGATCCCTGTTCAAATTAATGAGTATTCACACTCCGGAAAATTCAAGTAATTTTTATCAATATTGGTTTATATTCATGTAGCTAAAGCCTTGAACAATGTTGTTAATGTGACTGATATGTTTTTTATGGTGATAGAATTTCAAGAGAGCTTTGCAGCAGGATAAGCCAATATGCTAATTTTTGTTGCTGGGTTGACTGTAGCTAATATAGCAATGACAACATGTGCAGATGGTGTTTTACCACGCTATCAGATATTTTTAAATTACTTCACACTACCATTCACAGGTCATTTTCAGGTGTCTTACCTGGTAACATAAATTTACTGATATACTCTGTCAATATTGCAGATCTAACTAGGTTTTTTAACTTTCTTGTGGCCAATCTGGTATCTGTTTCTACATTAGGCCAATTTCTCTAGTGCAAGTTTAAGTTTCTAATTTATGCACACAAAGCAAAATAACTTACTAGGAAACAGTTTGTTATGAGATGTATAGCTGCGAATGTTTAGTAAAGTAAAATGTGTAAAATACAATTTTCAAAAAAATCAGGAATAACATAGCTATCTTAAACCGTGTATCTTCTGTGAACATGTCTATAGTAGTACTACAGAGAAAATAGTCGACTGAGAACACATCCACATTGTCTGGTAAGAAAGATGGGAAAGAAGGAAAGCAAAAGCAAAAAAAAAAAAAAAAAAAAAAAGAGGAAGAATGCTACTTCCTGAAAACTGCTTATAAATATTATATTTAAATTTGTCCTTCTAGTCTGTAATGCAATAAATACCACAAAATAAATGTTAATTTATAATGCTACAAGCTTCTTGTAGCTTCTTATAGTGTCAGCCATTTGAGATGAGGTTTACACACTAATCACATAACATGATCATTCAGCAGAGTGAGAATTTATGTCTATAAAACATAACATATTCAATATGAACAGTAGTCTGCTGGTTTTATTGTATGGTAGATGTATATCACAAACATACAAATAACTGATGACAGGTTAAGATTATTTTTTTTTTTTTTTTTTTTTGCCTGATTGCAGAGTGAGACATATTGGGAGGAATAGATGAGGTTTGGCTCCTTGCTGATTACCACCCAGTAACTCATCTTAGTGAAAAAAGCCTGATGTGTGTTCTATATGGAGAATGCAAATAAGTGCTCCAATTCATTCTCTTTGGTGCTACAGAGCTGCTTTCTATTCCCCAGGCCCAAATAGTCACAGTATCTGCTAACAACCTCTTAGAATACTTGATCTATCCAGGGATCTCACCCTCCTGCTCCTCTGTGATGATTTTGCTATCACCTGTTTAGCTAAAAGATTACTCCAAGATTTAGGTAGCCTTGAGCAAGTTTCACAGATTCCTACTTTAGCTTCCTCATAGGGACAGACCTGAAGGAGGTGAAGCTCATACTGGGTATCTGGTTGGAAAATTGAATCTAGAGAGACAGAAGAAAAGAACTTGTAAGGAGGAATTACAGTTGATGTAAATGAATAAGTTTCCTTCTTGTAAGAGAGCCTCTTGGGAGGCTTCAAACAAAGGCCTTTGAAAGACTTCAGATAGAGATAGAAGTCTTTGATTGTATCATTAACACATAAGTTTTTCTTGAAGTAATCAATTAGCAGAAACAGATGTTATTCCACAATAAAATTGCCTGAACTGGATTAGGACGATAGCATCACAAAATGTAGCTAACATTAAAATGGTCAGAATGCACATTAGATGCGTATCAGACTTTTGTTCACTCCTTCCACCTGGGTGAGAGGGTGCCACTGTCGTTTTAGGCTGCCATACTTACCACTCAACTATTGTCATTATATATTTCCTGTGCACTTGGCAGCTTGAAATAACATTCTGTATAAAGCAGTTTTTCATTCTTTCTTTTTAGATTGTTACTTTCAAGTTGAGCAGATTGAAGAATCATTTCCTTTGTGATATAATCTAGAGTTGCTAGTAGCATCATAAAATTCTTCAGATTTGCAAACAAGTCTATAAATAGAAGAGATATAACAGGAAAACAAAACACTTATAGAACACAGCAATAAATGGTTACAATAACAGCAATATATTTCCAGGCTTACACACTGTATGAAATGGTCTGACTAGAGAAATACATCTCTATCACTCAGTTACAGAATTCAAGCATTCCATGTAGTACTCTGAGACTGAACTCTTTCTCCTGAGCTTGTCCCTGAATCTCTGATTCTTTCTGCCAGAAGAATGTCAGAAATTATTTCTTCCCTTAAGGGTCTCACCATCTCCCTACTTTTCTCTGTCCTAAAACCCTTGTCCTTTGTAAACTGTGATTTCTTTTTGTTATTTAAGGTATGACATTCATTATCATTATAAGTATATTAGAGCAAAGTTGCATCCAGAATTGAAGAATGCATTGTCTATTCAAGTGTACCTTCTGTCTGTGACCTTCATGCAGCAGATACTGTCCCACATATCAATGAGTTCACAGCTGGAGTAGATGAAAGGTGTAAAAGATAAGGATGGGAAAAGATTCAAAGCCACAACGTTTTGAAACTGGATAAAATGCCCATTACTACAGTATATAGGAACTGATGAACATCAGAAGACTATTGACAGAAGACAGCTTGCTCAAAAAGAATGTGGTTTTTTTGTAAAGGAAAAGAACCTGCACTGGTTCTTGGTGTTTGAAGTGATGCCCACAGAGCTTACTTTTCAGTGGGAGACATGCAGTATAAGCTTTCATCATATGCCTCACCTCTAAGCATTCTTCTAAGTATAGAAGCTCTGTTTTAAATTGGAAGGTAAGACAAGAGTAGACCGAAAAACACTTCAGAGGCTTATTTTCTCCTCCCTGAAAGATAAATACATAATTTTGAATCCAGAATTAGAGGAGGAAAGCAGAACCAACCAGTTTCTGGGTAATTTTTCCTCTTTTGGGTATGAGCTATATACTAAGTGTATTGAGTTAGCATAGTATTGGTGTGCAGTTTTTTCAACCTGCTACTTTTGGTTTAGAAAATAAACTTTTGCTGTAGAGCAGAAGTTTTTGAGGAACTGTAACTCTTTCCATTGTCCTGAATGAAATTTCTGGTCATAACAAAGAAAAAATCTTCGCTGCTTACTTCCATCTCTAAAACAGCCAGGACAGCAAGCAAGCCAAGCATTCAGATGGCAGGCTGAGATTATTCTTGTTGTTCATCCTTATGTGTATAAAAAAGAGAGAAACAGATTTCTTATACCCCATCTGAATACTCTTAACAACTGGTACTGGTGCTGGACATGTTTTCAGTTTGAAACAGTCTCAGTTTCATCACAATATGGAATGGAAATCATTTTTAAAAAATAATTATTTCCTTAAAATGATAAAAATATATATATCCAGCTAGCTATATTTTGTATTTTCAAGCCAAAGTAAGAGAATAGGCTATTTAAGAAAATTTTGTAAAGCTCTTTAGAAATCATTTTCTGAGAACTGTATCATTTGGTGCCGTCTGGTTCATAAGAAGTGTAAGTATCTCCTCTTCAGAAGTACTATTTTGTATGACAGAGATGATAATTTAGCAGCTTCCTGAGTGAAAAGATGAGGTACATCAGAAGGAGGCAAATCACCCTAATTTAGCTGAAAACTTAAAAGCCAGGGTTTTCAGAATCCCTTCCATCTTCCCAGACTCATATGTAGGATGTTGTACATAGAGAATTACTATCTGGAGGAATAGATACAAGTGCAAACTGTGCTTCCCTAGTCTGGGGCGTCATGCCCAAGTACACTCAGAAATAACATGTAATGGATACTCTGTCTGAGGAAAAGGATGGGTATAGGAGATGCAGTTACTGAGAAAAAGCTGACACATCTTTTTCTATCGAACAGCAGAAGAGTGTCAGTTAAAACAATTCCTAAACCATTAATTTCTCCTTAAGTGCTTTTTTCTACTTTGTGAAGGAAACCCTAATAGGAACAAATGGCTCAAATTTGGTCTAGAAACTCAAGGGTGGCTTAAATGATGCTTATTGCTTACCTATACAGAGATTCACAGTTCAATAGTTTAACTTGGTTAAACTTCATATAGATGCAGTTCAAATTTACTCTTGAAAAGAATGAGGAAATAAATTGATCTTTTAACATCTTTTGATAGATGGTTCTTTTAGTTCATCTTAAATAGAAAGTTGGAGGAGTTTTCTTCAGAAGGAATGATGGGCTTTAATTTTTTTCACTTTTCTTGCATCACACAATAGTGCAAAAATAGTGTCTTTTAATGATATGTGTATGTAATCTTCAAAACAGCAATAAGCATATCCAATACTTTTTGCTAGAGGACTTAAAAACGCAGAATAACAACTTATTCACTAAGAAGGAAAAATCAGGACATGGCTAACCTGCTTTCATAGATTCTCTCAGAATTTTAAATGTGTGTCTTTTTGTTGTGCATAATGGAAATATCTAGTGCTTGAAAATTGTCACGGTACCATTTATTACAGCACTGACTGTTTCCCTCGAAAGACTTGTACTTAGAGAAAATGACATCTGTTGGTATACTCCCACATTGAGTTTTGAATTAATTTTAAGTTTTGTCTTACTGCGGGCCTAAATGGATATTCTGCAGAGGTACTTCAAGCTCTTGATTCCCATTTAATGTAATGGCACTTGAAGGTGTCCAGCACCTTTCAGGATCAAAATTTGTATTTTCATAGAAATTTGTAATGCTTGAACAGTTGTTAATGATAAAAAATCACCATCGGTATAGTGATCCTTGAGAACATTTCATTGCTACGGAAAACAGCCCTGTGGCAGAAATCCACAGATATCTAAATTCTGAAGTGTTTCCTTTCTTAGTGAGTGTATTAGCCCCTGAAGAGCTTAGTTACCAATTCAGACAAAATCTGTGAATTGTTAAATCAGTGGTAGTGTTTCCTAAGGTTAGGGTTTTCAGAAAAAGGACATACAAGCACGTTGAGAACATACTATTTACCACTTTGGTTGTGGAAACATTTTAAATCCCATTAAAGTGAATTTGGGGAATAAGAGCAGATGCTTCTTTTCTGCAGTTTAAACCATGCCATAGCAGATGATTCAGTAACTTGAATTGCAGATCTTCCATTTTCATCTGAGCTTTTATGTGTAAAAGCTTGGAAGTGTTTCAACTGTTCAAACCAATTACAGTTGCCACTGCTAAATTAAATTTGAATATAGCTTGTTTTACAGTCAGTTGCTTCCTATATTTTTTCTTTTTGGAGTGTGTAACATTTCTGCAGTATTACTAAGGTGAATGAAGAGGAGAGTAAATGAATACACAGACACATTTATTGCACAGAACTCTGAAACATTCATCATTTAAAAAAAAAAAAGGGAGAAGAAAAGGTAAAAGGATAAAAAGGGGGAAAAAGAAAAAAGAAAAAAAAAAATCACCATTTACTGTTATACAAGGGTGTTAAAAATATCACAACAGTTGCCCTTGAAAATATTAACCATGGATGAATCAAATGACAAATTCTCAACAGCATGTCAGCAATTATGTCAAATAATTGTTTTTCTTTCATGCAAATAAAAATGGAAATCAACATACTTAACAGAGGATTTTATGCAGTTTAAGAGAGGGAGAAATCACTTTGAAACAGCTCAGTGTATTTACCCCTAAACAGCAAGCAATTAAACAATAAATATTTGGACATTTTTGTTGATCCAGTCATTAGGGAAAAATGTCTTGCATAGTAAAAAGGAAAAAAAAAAAAAAAAAAAAAGATCTGTTATCTTGCTTGACTCCCCATTCAACATGATTTTTCCACTGCCTGGCAAACAGAGATTTGAAGTTACTGCCTTAGAAATTACAAACAGATGTCTGTGGTAGAACACAAGTACTCCACCCTACATACTTTTTTTCCCTATGCAGTCTTTCAGGAGCGTTTCCATAGAAGTTATGTCCTTTTAATTACTTGCTGCATAGATTTATAGCCAATTGACTAAAATGTCCATCAGTAGTAATTCCATCCTCATATGAAAGCTACCATATGATGTAGACAAAACCAGCATTAGCTTAAGGATGCATTATATAATTATTTCATATATAATATGCACAACAAATAGTGAAATGGCTTTTTAAGATATTACAAATGCAATGATAGCATCTCTTATAGGAATGTTTTCTTTCATTTTATAAAAGCAGTTATGACTGCAGCCTCATTTTTTAGACAGTGGATTACTTGAAGCAGTTTCCCAATATGAATCAGCTTCTCAGTGGAAACTGAGAAAACATTCCACATCCTTTGTATTCCTCACTTTACTGCTACTATAAAATAGTTTAGCATAGTCTAGACTTAAATTTTCTTTTTCTCCTGTGATTTCATTGAGTCTGCTACAGCTAGTACTAGTGATAGATTCTCTTTGAGATCTTGTAGCTAGGCATCTGTAAGGAATTAAAGGCAGATGAAGATTTTTTCATTTCCTTGTCTAGTGTCCAAACAGATTATGGACTACTTGAACTTGGTTTATATATTCAGAAATTATTGTAATTTGAAATTAGTAATTTTATAGGAGATTATTTGGTATCTCCAGTGTAGCTTGAACTGGACAGAAACACATTGTTTCTGTTTTCTGCTGTCCAGAAGGAAAGATGGCTATTTGGATGATGGTTCTATTCAAACCTCGATTCCCAAAATCATTGACCTCTGGCAGCTTCCACTAACGTGAGTAGAAACTGAAGATGTTTACAGCCTGTCCCAATAAAGGTCACAGGTTGTTTATTTCCTCAGGTTTAGCATAATGTCTTTCTCAAAATATTACTTCCAGGGGGAGGTTATATTAAAGAAGGATGATGTGCTTACAGTTTTGAAATTAAACACTCACTTGGTCTTGGGTGGTACTGTAATTCCTGATTTAGAATATGCCACCAAAGGCTCAGCTAGTTTTGCCATGTTAAAATGGGATTGAAGCAAACCAGTATTTTTTTGCAGTTATGTTCACAAGTAGCCCACAATGTTTTAGTCAGAGCTGTGGGTTAGAGATGTTAAAAATAATGAAAAAATGAGTGAAAATCAACTAATGCAGGTCATGAGAACAGCTTCATTATCTAACACTTCATTTTTTCTGAACTCAATATTTCCTGAAAGCAGAATGCAAATAACTCTTGTTTTGGGTATATACTGTCCCCTCATAGTGTATGATCTCTAAACAATTCATAACCATCTTTTCTATCTAAGAATCCTTAGAAGTATTTACTGACCATCACATTACTTACCCATTCAAACATCACTCAGAACTTTATTTATATTAACGTTACCCAAAAGATGAATGCACTCAGAACTTTATTTATATTAATGTTACCCAAAAGATGAATGCACTTTTCATTCAAACAATAGGCCATCTTTGGCCATTCCTAGTACAGGCCTTCTAAGTACCTGGCATCTCTCATTAAGAGAACAGGCAACAAGTCTGAGGATCTTTACTGAATGTAGCATAATCAGACATTTCTTAACTGATCCAGGACTTTGGGAACATACAAGCACCTTCCCAAACAGATGCCTTAACAAGCCAAATATATAAAAAGATACATTTGCACTATTTGCTTCTTACTGCACCAGGTCTTCTGATTCCATCAGACTGCATTTTATGTTTTTCAGGAACTTTTCACAACTGCCTTAAACCTAGGGATTAGTTTTAGTCCTCCTACTTTCTCATCAATTTATCCTTTGCCTTGATTGTAGCTTAATTTCAAACTTTTCTATCAAGACAATGTTGTAGGTCTTCTGTCTTCAGGGGACTGAGGCTGTTTAGCCTGGTGAGGTGGAGTGTCAGAAGGACCTTATTGCTCTTTACAACTACATGAAAGGAGGCTGTGGGCAGGTGGGGTTTGGTCTTTTCTCCCAAGTAACAAGTGACAGGACAAGATGACATGGCCTCAAGTTGCACGGGGAGATTGGATATTAGGAAAAGTATTAGATTGGATATTAGGAGCAATTTCTTCACTGAAAGGGTGGTCAAGCATTGGAACAGGCTGCCCAGAGAGGTGGTGGAATCACCATACCTGGATGTGTTTAAAAAACATAGATACGGTGCCTGGGGAGGTGGTTTACTGGTGGACTTGGCAGTGCTGTTAATGGTTGGACTTGATGATATTAAAGGTCTTTTCCAACGTAAATGATTCTATAGTTCCATGATTCTTTAGTCTCTCCATGTCACTTTGTGGAACAAATGAATTGTCTTAGATGTTGTGCCAAGGAAAGGTTTAAAATAGCAGCATTCTTTTCTGCTCACAGATTTAATACATTTTTAATTGAATGTTAGCCTGCAAATTCTGTTTTACATGTCAGTTGTTGGTCTGAACAAAAATTGTTTCAGCTACATCATGTTATGTGTGAAATAATTTGATCTAAATCAGCATACCAACATGTTTTGAAATGTACATTGGGCAACCGAGATTGGAATACATCCCAATTTCTTTTTATCCTTGTTCAGACGTAGTACCAAAGGATATCATTCAACAGTGTGTTTTCTTTGGTGTAAAAGCCACTTTAAAAACAGCTGGTCATGCATTCTTGCATCCATGTAACAAGCTCTTGTCTCCTCTGCTCTGCTAACTGTTAGTGAAACTCTGCAGTAAACCAATTATCTGAAATAATTCAGCTAAAAATCAAAATTAAAATAAATGTCAAATCTTTTGCTACTCAAATTCATATAGTGGTAAAATAAAAAATACACTTTTTTATAGGGAAGGCAAGGGAAAAGGACAGGGAACTCCAAAGCAAATTAGTTTTGTTTTTATTTAATTATAGAATAAATATGCATTAATTCTTTTAAGATCTGAATTGATATACTTTCTCTCCTTATAAACAAAAATGGCCAGTTAATTCATTTTTTTCCTTAGTACTACTTTTTCACTTTTTTTTCTTAATCAAAATGAAAAGCAAATTCTAAATCTAATTGAACAACACGATTTCTATTTGATTCATGTAGTTATGTTTCTTTCTGAAAAAAACCCACCAAAAAATGTGAAGTAGATATGTGGACACCCTCCCCCACCCCACTCCCCAAAATGTATCTAGGGGTCTTACAGCTTCATTACTAAATTATTTCAGGGCAAATTCTACTTATTTGGAATGACATCTGTGTGATGTTAATCTCGTGTATGTGTTTCTTAGAAAGAGACACACTCCTAACGCTTGAGATGAACTGGAAGTAGTTTTCTCCTACTTTAATCTTTTGTTGTTTTATCATGATTGATAACTGGGCAGCCCATTTATAATCAAGAAAGTATTAGCATTATATTTCACCTCATTTTTTCACAGCTCGTTCTTATTACTCCAATAAAAAGAAGCCAGGAAAACATTCCACATCCCACAGAAAAATAAAGATGAAAACAAACTGTTTCATTGAAAGTCAACCAGGAATCCAGTATGGACCGAAGTATGTCATTCAGCCAACATATGCTTTATGCAATAGTATTAGGAATGAAAAAGAGAAGGAGGAAGGAAGGAAGGAAGGAAGGAAGGAAGGAAGGAAGGGAGGGAGGGAGGGAGGAAGGAAGGGAGGGAGGGAGGGAGGGAGGGAGGGAGGAAAGAAGGGAGGATGGAAGGAAGGAAGGAAGGAAGGAAGGAAGGAAGGGAGGGAGGGAGGGAGGGAGGGAGGGAGGAGAGAGGAAGGGAGGGAGGGAGGTTAGGTTTGTGTGTATGTGTAGTCTAGTGGTATCTATTGTGTACTGTGAAAATACTGAAGAGGATGTGAGCATCTTTTTATTCCTGATGCAGCAATATCATTCTTTAAGAACTGCTCTACATGCAACATCTCATTAAAATCAGAGAAAATCTTTAGAAAATTTAATTACCTGATCAGTTATGCTAAACATTCATACTCTCCTGTATCACAGCAGATCATGACTATTTTCCTCAGTTTAAAACCTAAACATGGATCATGAGCAAATATAACTGTTCTTTCATCTGTTTCTTCTCCATGTCATTTCTGCAAAGTATTTCCACGGCAAGGATAAATGGTTGCTGTGGTGTTGATGGATGTGGTTTCAAGACTGAAATCATGCTGTAGCGGACTACCTTTCACTTGTAGCAAATCTCAATAGTCAGTTGATTTGGAAGTGAATGGAGAATCATTTTCCTACCCATAAAACTTCCATATTTCAAAAATATTCTTGTTCTGCACCATGGTGATAAAGGAAACTTTCAAAGTATGAAAGAAAAATGCATAGGACTCAACTGGGCTACAGAATATCCTTTTCAGGTCCCTCATCAGAGACAATGAGAGGAAAGACTTATGCCTGGGTCTTCTGTTTATTTTGTTTCTAGCATATAGCGTGAAAAAGAATGTCTTAGCCTATAAAAGATGTTTGCTATGGAGCTAAGAAGCATATTCCAATGATTTTTTTTTTCTTAAAACTGATGAGTTTTCATAGAATTATTTGATTTTCATGAACAGGCATTTTCCAAAAAGTACCAGAATTGGAAAAATCCCATACGGTTAGGCAGCTGGTGTGAATGGCATCATTGCCACATAGCTGTTTGATGCACTTATATACATTTAGGTGTTAAATGTAGCATAATCAAGTTTAAGCCATTTACTTTATGCAGTGAAGAGCTTTTTTGATCACTGCATTGATACAGCAAAGGATATTCTGTAAGTTAAGACAAAATTTAATCATTTCATGCATGAATAATCAGACTTCATGTCCTAATGTAATCATGCAGGAAAGAGTCAGAAAGGTTTAATACATTCAGGGTTTGCAAGAGAGACAAAGAGGTAGAATAATGATTAATTATTGCTTCTGTTCCATTTATTTAAGAGAGCAGGCTAAAACATTGTCAACTAAATGGGTCATCTGACTTCTCACTGCAGACTAATTTTTTCCTCTGATTTCTTTTTGCTGAGGTTTCTCATCAGTGCTTATTGTACCTCATCTTCTCACAGCCCTGCAGCTGAGGGATTGTTAATGGGATTTCTTAGCTATCTCAAGAAGGTGTTTTCACGTGCTGCAAGCTCTGCCTGTTCACCTGCATAAGCATATGTCACTTTCCCCATCCTGTCACCTTCAATTCAGAGTATTTCTCAGAGTCTGCACAGACTTCCTGCTTAGCTGTTCACTGTGCTGTTGGCTCACACTCTTCACTACACAGCCTTTTTTCTCCACTGCTCTTTTGGGCTTTTTTGCAACATCTCTAACTAGCAATGAAAAAATGACTGTAGTATTTCATTTTAAGTGTCATTTTTACAGTAAATGATAGCACATTACTGTGCAAATTTGAAAAAACATAATGGCAGGTATTTCATGATCAAATACGTTGGCTGACTTTAGAAAGCAGTATATACTTACTATATTTGCAAATAATTAACTATATTATAAAAAAATGTTATAAATCTTAGGTGAAAATGGGCTAGTATATAATGAATCATAAGTTTTCACTTTTTTGCGTAGCATAACAAATACAGAAACAAAAACATATAAATAAGTACACATAAGTATTTACATTACTTAAAGATTACCCAGGATTTGACATACCTAGAGAAAAACTTTTTGCTTCTGTGTGCTTAAAGGGAAAAACGGATTGTTTGAAAGAGGTTAAGTAATTCTGGGACCAGTAATAGCTTTCTTCAGCTGCCAGCCTGTCCATTGACCACTGTCTAGGCAGGAACTAAATCTGTCTCTCTGAAGGCAATGCCTATCACAGCTAGTCTCCAATTCTAAAGCAGGGTCTGCAGGTGCTTTTAAAATAGAACTATTAAGTAATAATAGCTTTTACACTAGAAAATAAAATTGTAGTTCTCATGTTATAAAATAGCCACCATAGGTATTAAGAGGATTCTGGCTTTATCACAGGCGCCATGCTTTGATGCGATCTCACTGTCCTCTTTGTGGCGAAGGAATGAAGCAGGCAAGCGTCAGCTGTGGTGACACAGCCATGAGATGAGGAAAAAGTATTTTGTTAATGGAGGATGGATGAGTCCGTTCCTTTCCTGGTTCCGCTGCTGACTCCCAAACACTCTAAGGTCTTTCCCCAGTCAGAAAACAGTCCCCAGCAGCTGTATGCACTAGCTGCCCCCTTGGGCCTCATTGTCTCCACAGTTGCTGGCGTGTAGGCATGCCAGCCACCGAAGCATGCAGCCCTTCTTGTGTTGGTAGAACTCAGACCTGCACACATGCCTGTGTGCACACACATATACACCCTCCTATGCACTATAGATCACTACAGTCACCCAATCTGTACCTGGACCCTCTCATCCCTTCTTACACAGGGACCAAGTTTACAGAAGTCTTTCCAGTAGCTGGACCAGACCTCTGGCCTTACTAGTAAATGACTCTCTATCTCTATAGTCTCCCCATTAGCTGACTTGGACCTCCTAGCCTCTCCAGTAGCTCACTTGTTCATCCTTTTGTCTCGCCATCATCTGGCCCAGACTTATGGCCATGCCAGCACTCGGCTTCCAAACCTCTTGTCTTGCCGGCTAGTCCAGCTTGATTTTCACTAGCAATCCCATGCTGGTGCACACACATGCCAACTCAACACGCAGGCTCATTGTCCTCTCTAGTTGCTGGCACCACAGACAGACAAACAAACAAACAGACAGACAGATCTCCTGGTCTGACTCCAGTTCCTGGGATGCAGACTTCCATGCACACTGAACAGAGTCCTCTCATGCAGGAAAGGAATTGGAAATGTAGTTCAGTGGGAAGACAGGACAAACTGCACTGATTAGGTGCAGTGCATGGCCTGACCAGTCACATTTTTGCATGGATTGCATGTGACAAATGCTTTTTAACGCTTATACCCCCCCTTTCATATTTTTGTTCCATATTGATCCCACTCTTTTCCTATATTTGGTTCCTCCCAAACATCCCATAATTTCTTGTGCAATCCTGAAATGCTCTTTCTCTGCATCCCATAATGGGTGTCACACCTGTAGACAGTGAGCCCTTTCAGTCCAAAAGGTAATCGAGGAAAGCATCTCCCATGGATTCATTATGAGTATCCCACCATCCCATGGGGCTGGAGGCTGGAGGGCTCGTGTCTCTGACCTGGTTAATGGGCTCCCCATCTTCTGACATGCCTCATTGCTCCATCATGTGTGTAGAGAAGCCTGACACCTTCCGCAAAAATACTATAGGATTTATCAGAACATATTTTGGAGTAATATATATATACTAAATAAACGTGTGACTAAGGCTGCAACATGGTAGAAATACTCAATAATAAAATGCACAACCACACAAGTCAGCTAAATTAGCATAGTGGAGCTAGCTAAATTAAATAGCAGTCTTGAGTTTTAACTTCAACAAAGAGGACATATATGTTTCATATAAAAAAAAATAAGTCAGTTTAAAAAAACTTCAACTTTTATCTTAAAGGAAGAAAAAATCCCTCTGCTTTGGCTAGCAGGAGGTACATATCTCTCACTGATAAACTACTATGTCGTTCATCTGCATTCTGCTCCTTTCCCAGTAAGAAACAGATTATGACATTTTGACCTGAATAGTCTCTATTCAGCTTTGTATCCTGTCTAATCAATACAGTAAAGTTTTTGAAATACCTCCAACTAATTTAAGATTTATTTTTTTTTTACTGGCACAGAGTTGCTAATGTGACTTTTTGTTTTCAAGCTCAAGTAATTTGCACAAAGAGAAGGCCAAACTGCAGTCAAACTTCCAGTACTACTGAGGGGTTCTGTGTGTGTGTGTGTGTGTTGTTGGTTTTGGTGGGGTTTTTTTTGTTTTCCTAATGACTCTTAAAAAGTGATAAACTGTTAGCATTCTCTGGCCATCACCTTCAAAACTGCCTGCTTTTTTGTATTCCCTAAAACTTCTTTTTGCTTCCTGAATCCAACATAGGAAACTTACTTAATATCTTATATTACTCAGTAAGGAAGGATCTTCAAGTGAATAATTTTTTTTCTTTCTGTCCTTCTTTGACAGTTTATTATCAGCAGTTGCAGTGCTTCTAACATGACTTGATGAAAGTAACTATTTTTAGGAAACGGGATTTTTTTTTTTTTGCAGGAAAAGGACATAATTATTTCTTTAATCAGTGCACCACAAAATTTATGGATCTGACATCCAGCAGTGAGAATTGTGGCACAGGAACAATGGAAATAGTAGTAGTTGTAGTAGTAGTAGTCGTCGTCGTAGTAGTAGTAGTAGTAGTAGTAATAAGCATTCATAATAACTCACAATGAATAATTCATCTGATAAATTTAGCCATTCTTTCTGCTCCCAAAATATTTGCAAGCAGAATAAGATTTCCCTGGATATGCTACTTTCATCAGTTTATCTTTCAGCACCCAGAGAATTTTGAGTTAGGCAATGGGAAAAAGTAGTCCTCAGAAGACAAACCATATGATACTGGGTTTTCACCTATTTGAAGGGTATTAGTGGTTAAGCCACAGCAATAAAAAGAGGATTCAATTTTCTTTGCTTACAGGAGCAGAATTAGTTTTCCATTCATACATGTGAATGCAAAAATTTTAAACTAACGTTCTACAAGTACCCATTGCCCAAATATCTGTAGGAAGTTGAAATAAAAAATGCACACTTTTCTATGAAAAAAAAAATCAAATTCATGTTTGTTTACATATATGTTTTTTTTATATTTACTCTTACCTTAACATTCTTTTTGAGAAAAGGGAGAAAAAAGTGACTAGGGAAGCAGAAGGCAGAGATGGTGTCATGACCATTCAGGCTGGAAGGGTGCTGTAGTGCACCCCAGTTTGAATCAGGACCAACTGTGAGATCAGACCAGACTGTTCAGGTCTTTGTTCAATTGGGTCTTGAAAACCTGCAAGGATGGAGTCTGAACAACGTCTCTGAGCAGCTCAAGTCATCCAGCCTTGTGATCCACCCCTAATATGTATTTCACAGCTTCTAAACTAGCCTTTTTTGCTGAATACCTTATACCATAGTTGTCTTCATCATGGTGAAACACTCATTTATATTTCAAGAATATGTTGTTCTGCTTCTCTGCTTCTATTTCACCTTGAACAAACACACCTCACATAAGCCACATGGAGCATATGCAGAATTTTCTCCATTCCTATTACTGAACCTCCTCAGCTGATCTATGTATAGTGAGAGGAAAAGGTGCAATAGGTATTCTAGTGTGCAACCACCTTTGAGTTATTATATATCCTGAGCTGATCATTCCACAATAACATAATGTATTAGCTAGGTTATTATATATCTCAAGTTGATGGTTCTACAGTAACATAATTGATACTGAAAAGGGAGCAGCTATATAATGTCATTAAAAGGTACTGGACTGACAAAGCTGATTTTTCACCTGCCCTGGAAGCTCACACAGCACAGATTTTACCATCCAGGCAGAATTCTCTGCCAAACCCATTCTAATTTATTTTTCTACAAAGAAGAAAATAGATATTTTATCATTTATTCTCATTTACCTGTCACTAGCAAAGTTCTTGATCATGGATGCTAATTTCAAAACAATGGCCAGTTGTGGTAGGACTGAACTGTATGGGTTGCACTCTGTGACTGGTGATTTCAAAGTCAAACAACCTTATTAGGAGAACTGCTGTAGTTTAACCCATTACTTTTGGGAGATTATGTAATCAGCAATGTGAAAATTGTCCAGGGTGTGTGAAATGTGCTCTTTCTTACTTTTCATTTTGCTAGTGTTGATGCTGGAGACCACAATAAACCTGTACAGTGAATGAGTAAATAATGTTCTTGTCTCCTTTCATTTACAAGGGCTACAAATACAGTAGATAATAGTACTCAAATATTTTTCTCTGCAAGTCCTATCTAGTTTACTTTCTACTGAATGTAGTTTCTCAGCTCAAGGATAAATTCAAAATGAAATGTGTCTCTTGAGCTGTGTGAACTGTGGCTGCATAGGACATGGCTTTGTAGAGCAGTAATAAAAGTAACATTACCTGGCACTTTATTTGAAGTTATTGAATTCCTCGTCGCTTATCAGTAATAGAAGTGCCAAGGTCTGATTTCCAAATCCCTGACTGCTGAAAGCTAGGGGTTTTTACTGTAGTCAGTGGAACTTTCTACTTCTTATTTTTCTAAGTGTACTCTTTATTCACACAAAGAAAAGATGTATATGTTAAGGGCCAGACCTATTACATCCAATCTTATATGATTAACTGTGTGTAAACCAGGAATCTAGCATTGTCTGATGCAGAAGAGATACCCTACCTAAAATTAGTCTCTCAAACACTCTACTTCTTTTCAATAGCTATGATGAGAGTTTCCACTCAGCACAGGCACTTAAAGATGTCTCCATTTAAAACTTGATGAACTCAAACATCACTGCTTGACAACATTTGTGACAAATGATGAAAAAAAAAAATTAATCAGAATTTCATTAAAATAAGAAATTGAAACTGAATAGCTTACCTGAAAAAATGTTATTTTCCAGCTTAAGAAATCAAAGTGTCAAACAACAGAAGTCAAAGTTATATTTGCTTGCCTAAGTTCACTCCTGAGGCAAAATGAAGGACCTGAAAGACTTATATTTCATGGATTATTGGAAGATGGTTTAACCTGGGGTTTCTCAAACTTTTTTGTCTGCTGTCCAGTTTGAGTTAAAATAATACACTCTCCTCTATATTTTTTAAAAATATAAAATAGTGGAAAAAAATAAGTCTAGTTTACCCCCCACCCCCCTCCATTCTCTTCCCTGCCCTTCCGGACCATGGATACATATTTTTAACATATCTTTCTTGTTTATGGGAGGGCCTCTTCTCTTCTTCTATCTTGAAATATAGCATTTTGACAGGTCAATATTTTAAAAGTGCTAAGAAACTGTAATGAAAATACTATGACTTTTTTTTCAGAATGTTTGAAACAGCTGAGTAATCAGGAAAGACTATAACCTAAGAACTATGTTGCTGCAAATGGGAGTCAGTTTTAATAACATCACAATACCTTGTAATTTTGTGATTCATACATTATCCCTTGTTAAGTGCTGGAAGAAATCCTCTTTTTGCGATCTATATGCCAAAAGTAGTTTTTGAGTGTTTAACAAAGCTTAAAGCCAAGCTAGTTCTTCCTCATTTTGGTTCTGTGCATTAAAGAGACATATGAAATAACACCAAGGAACTATTATAACCCATCTTTCCACAAAGTATGTGGTATGTCACATTCTTGGTCTGTTTACTCAGAGCTCAGTGACAGTCTTGTTGCTATTTTAGTTTTGCAGGTTTTTTGTTTTTTTTTTTTTTTAATCAGTCTTGCTCCTTCGATTTACTATCAGTTTACCAAATATTTCGGTGTAAACAGTGGTGCTGACTGGGGATGCTGATGGGTTACAAGGAATTAAACTCTATATGACAGCTGTGTCTTGTATATAAGGTTTATATTCCCAACCTCTGCATATTGCAAGGTTTCAGTTGTAGATATACATACATATCTTGTCAGGAATGTTCTCTGAAGATCATCAAAACTCTTGAGGTAATCAGAAGTAAATTTGCAAACATTTATGGATCTATTTATCTGCTCTGTTAGTTTCATTCTTTTATACAGAAAAGCTTCATTATTCTTATGCCCAGCTGGAAAGGGATTTTGTGATGAGTACTCAGGTAATGTGGCACAGTTTAGCATGAGCAAGGTATTTAGCAATTCACATCATAAAATATGACAGAACTTCCACCTTCTAATAAGATTTTAATGAATGTTATGTATGTTTTAATGATTTTAATGCAAGTAAATTTTTAATTTTAATTTAAGTGACTTTAATAACATTTATTATCTTGAACTATCTCATATTCAGCATTTATGGTTGTGCCACAACTTTTCTTTTGTTTAGTGTACACAGTGCTAAGAAAGTTTACCTGTTTCAGCTACAGACATTTCTGATGAAAACTTACACATGGAACGTTAATGTTTGAATTTAGTGCTTTTAATGTGTGTGATTGTATACTAGAATACAGAACATCTCTGTTTTGTTTCATCTGTAAGTCATATCAAATTTGTCAAGTACAAGTACATCACTGCTTTAAAGTACAATTCTACCCTTTAAGAAAATATGCATCAGCACTCTTTCATTTTTCCTTAATGCTGTATTTCCACATTGCTGATAATTCCTTCACCATCCAGAAGTCAGGTCTAATTTCTGACATTAGGTGCATATTCAATATTTTGAAACAAATAGGTGATCCTTGAATTTTGAGTAGCCATCATGAAAAATGTAAAGTTGTGTTGTTCTCTGGAAAGGTTATTTTGCCAAAAATATACAGTCATGTCTGGCAAAATAATCAGTAAGTAGGCAGAAATGAATACTTGAAGTCCATTCAAGTGCAAGAGTAGTTACATTGAGGAATAAAATTTCAACAAAATTGAAAAGATTCTCTTGTAAAAAAGCATGACTGTGAATGCAATGGTCTTTAGCCAGAATAAACTGTGCTGAGAAAAGTTTACAGTGGATGCCAAGCCATCTTTTAGGACAAGACTCTGCCAGCAGCAGGTGAAACAAAATAAAAACATTTCATGCCTTGATGGTGGCTTATTCTGCATTGTTTTCTGCTTCTTTTTCTTATATATGCCTCTTCCCACCATTCATGATAGTGATGGTGTTATGCCGTTCAGTTCCAAAGATCTTGGCAAACAGAGCAAATTTCACTTCTCACAGCCTAATTAAGGAGTCTCACTGTTTTATATTCAACTAGGCGACAGTCCTATCATGCAGTCCTGGAAAAAAAGAATTTTGAAATTGGTCCTTCACCCTCATAATTTTTTTCTTCTTTGGATGGGATCTATAAAGTTTGGTCATCTTGGAAAATGATTATTACAGGCTCCTCTGTTGTTTTCAGACATAGTAGATGTGGAGTATATCTTTAAGGGTTTTCAGTGTAAAATTGTGAACCATTTTCTCAAATGCCTTCCTGCATCCAAGAGCCTATGACATTGATAAATATTGTGTTACTTCTTTCACCATTCTCTCCTTATGTTTTATCTTGCCTTTTGTCATGGATGTGCCATAGTGCTGGTGGGAAAAGGAATTAATAAGGTTTTCTATTATACCAAATAAATCACCAGTTTCCTTTATCTTAATTCATGCTTGCTTATGTGCTCTATTTAACCATTCATGAGTTCTGATTTCTTTTGAAAGGAAGGGAGGAAAATGGGCTGGGCAGGTGTGACACTATACTGACCATGTAGCCAGCCATATTTTATTTTTGTCCTTGTGATGAAAATAGTTGATCGACTTGTATCCTTACCTTCTGCTCCAAGGTAATTTCAATATTGAATTCCAAATTTCTTATGGCTTATAAGAAATTTCCCAAATGAAACAAGCATTAGGTGGAAACTAATTATTTGGGTGAAAACCATAATTATTTCTTTGTCATTTATCTACAAAGACAGGTTATAAATTTTCAGTTTTCATTTGATATACAGAAAAATCCTTTTTTTAGTCAGAAAAAAAAACCCTACACTCACATTTGTTGGTATAAGAAAACATATTTTTATTTCTTTTCTTTTTAAAATATAAAACACATAAAAGACTACTCCTTCTTTGCTCAGTTGTCTCCTTAGAATACTTCTCTTCCTTAAAACCTTTAGAGAAAATAGCTAGCTAATGCTTTTATTTCTATGGAAGGCTGAATGTAATGTTCCTCCTGCAACATGCTTTGTACTAATCCTACTAAATAATCATGTACTTTCATTGGTGTTTGTTTCATCTGACATTCTGTGTCCTAATATGTTGTTACTCCCCCTGTTGGACTGAATCCATACTTTATAAACTGCTCAAATCTTTTTTTACCTCTATAGAGGAACATAATCTCCCCCAATACGTGTAAATTCACTCCTAAGGTTTTAGATGGATTAGGAAAAAAAGTATTGCTTTCACATTATCTTTTCCTTTGGGGAGACTGGAAAGGAGGCAAAATACTCACACCAAACAAGTGGTTCTGCGGTTCTTTTTCCCCCTGTATGTATAAACATGAGTTAGATACTTAACATCTCTGTCAAGGTCTCTGCACAAAACACTAGTGTTACAGGATTTTTCCACTGAAATAATGAAAAAACCCACAACATATTGGAGATTTTTTAGGTGACTGACTCATCTGGGGAGAGCACAAGAGCAGTTGTGACAGAACTTTTGTCCCTTGTTTAAGCTCTGTAATTTCTTCTTTTCAAGTATTACCTAGTACTACAAGAACTTATTGCTATAATCATATGATAACTACATTTATAGTATGTAACACATCATTGAAAAATCACCGGACACAAAAATGCTAAGCACAAATGTATGAATTACAATAATAGATGCAGTTCTGGATATTAATTTCTTTTCTTCTCCATTCCTACTTTTAATATTGATGGTTCATCCTAGCTGTAACCTTAATATTCCCTCCTGTTCACAATACTGTAGCTACTTTTGCCAATGAATAGAAAACTGAGCCAGATTCCCGCCCCCCCCCCCCCCCTTTTTTTCTTTTCATATACTACACCAACTTTGATCATTTGATCTGGTAATATGCAAAGGATTGAGTATTTGTATTTATAACTTGAAAAATCAAGAATCTAAGGTGGGCTAAGCAGCATGGTTGTACATTATGTTTTATCTCTGCTTCCTCTTATTGTTAAATCACAACTGAATCATAATTAAACAATTGTCTTGCCTAATTTATTTATTTTTTCCATACTTGAATAGAAACTTTGTCAGTGCCTTTATTTGATTGAGGAACTTAATGGGTTTCCTTTTCTCTTTTTCTTGTTCTGCCTTTTGTTGAAGTACTCCACATACTTTGGGTAGCCATAACTGTTGGTTTGAATGTATGAAGGTATCAAAAGTCAGGTAGTCTTATAATACAGATTTTCATGGAGATTGATTTGAGTAATATAATGAAAGTTCAAAAATTGCAAAAATGACTAAGACAAAAAAAATGCCCTGTCAACAACTTCAGCTTGCTTGCTTTTTTCTCATTACAAGGACTCTAGAAGGGTATTTCATTGTTAAATCTTAAAATCTTGTGGAGGTAGAGAAGCAAGAGAAAGCACCATAAGAAAGAAAATATTGTTACATGTTCAAAATTACCATAAAGGCAATATATGGAGTAAAATCACACAATATGGTACAGAATGAAAAATCACATTCTAATGACCCTTAGGAAGTGACTGCAGAATTTAGGCGATAAATGATATTTTCACAGCGACTTATTGCAATACAATTATTTTTAAAATAATTGCAAGACTTTATGGCTGCTTCACTTAAGTTTCACAGTATAAATGCAGCTCTTTTCAAGACAATTCTTTTTCTTGGATGTCTGAAAGAATTTGTTTTTTCTGTCTTATGACTTTGGAGTTCTCCCATTATTGGGATATGCCCAAAAATTATACTGCTTGGGCAAGCAGATATAGTGTCTTACTGATCTATTCAAAGATCTAGTATGAATTTGTGGAATTCTACTCTAAGACAATTCCAAATCTGATTAGAAAACGTCTACAGAAGACATGGACAAAGACAGAGGCATCACAGGGAATGATTATGCTAAAATGTAAAATTATGTAAATATGTAAAACGCTCATGTAAGAAAGCAAATAGTAAATTCGTAAGTATAGTCATGGGGAGGGGTGGGAGAAGAAGGAGGGAGGCAGGAAAAAGTCTTTCCAAAGAGAAAGTGTATATTTGAAAATGCCAAATATTAATCTGTCCCAGATAATTCTCATATAAACACAGGATGCTTTTTGTGTGTAAAATAAAAATACATGGTAGGAACTGGAACAGTTAGGAGCACTAACCATCTTCATGAGATCCAGAAACAGACTACAAAATACTTCCACATGTCAGATTTAGACCTGCATGAGAACTGTTTACTTACTTTTAGCAGTTTTTGTTTGTCCACTAGGAAAAAAATCCTCTGTATACAATTTCATTTTGCACATATCTGCATTTCCTCAGAAGCAATACTTTGAGGATTCAGGTGCATTCCTTGAGATTTTTTTATGTCACAACTGTACCAGCTTAAGGACACTACATAACACTTGCAGCATTAACTGATTTTTTTTAATATTTTCTATTTTCATAACATCTATCATAATGTAGTTCTTTGACTTCGCATGCATTCAAAGTCTCATATTTGTTAGAACACTATATTTTTGTGTATGTGTTCACTTTGCATTGACAGAAACTATTGCACGATAGGACAGTCATTCCTCAAATGTCTGAAATTAAATCTTCCACAGTTACGTTGTGTGTTGGGTTGGCTCTGGCTAGCAGCCAGACATCCATCCAGTCTCTGTCCTGCTCACCACAGGATGGTGAAGAAAATATGAAGACCAGCAGTGAAAAAAACTTATGGGTCAAAGGAAAGACAGAGAAAACATGCACCAGTTACTGTCACAGGTAAAACAGACTCAGCTTGGGGAAATTAGTTTAGTTTATTGCCAAGTAACATAAACATTTAAATACCGATTGAGGTATTCGGAAACAAAGACAAATATTTAAATGATTGTGGAAAACACCTCTCCTCCCCACTTTTTAATCTCTACTCCCTTGTTACTACCACAGGTTACACTCAGTCCCTTCAATGAAGCACAGCAGATTGGTGTCAGTATGTAGCAGTTCCTTTCTGCCATTCCTGTTTCCCACTCCTTTCTTCCACTGCTCGTGTATGGGTCCTCCACAGGCCGCACTCCCTTCATGGAAGTACCAATTCTAACATGTGTCCACCACAGGCTACCACCCCTTCAGGGGTGTTACTAACTCTGCCCCAGAGCACCTCCTACCCATCCAGCTTTGGCATTCTCTCCCTCCCTCCTATTGTTTTGCCCTTTCTTAAATATGTTTCCCAGAGGCACTGCACACATGGCTGAGTGGCTCAGCTGTGCCTCGCGATGGGTCCATTAGAGCTGCCTGGAGCTGGCTGTATCTGGCATGGGGCAGCCCTTGGCTTCTTCTCACAGAGACCATCCCTGCAGTCAAAACCTAGAGCTAATGCATCTTGTTACAGGATCACATTCAGGAACACCCAAACCTGATTTAAAAAAGCATTCAATTCCATCTATCTCTTCAGCAAGAGAGAGTTACTAAAGAACAAGAGGGTTTGGGGTTTTTGTTGGGTTTGTTGTTGCTGTTCTTTTGGGGGTTTTAATGGTTAAAGTGTACCATGCATATGAAGAGCCACTCTCATTTAGGGAGCAAAGAAAAAAGGAAAACAGCAGCTTAAAGGATTGATATCAGAGGCTAAATAATGGCACAATAATGAAAATGAAAAATGTTTCCAGTTAAACAAAATTTAATCAGCTTCAGATATTGTTTTTTAATCAGATACCACTACGTGTGCTTTAAAATGCTGGGGATACCTTTATTCTATTTACTCAATAAAAATCAAATTATTTTAGCTCCGCCAAGTATAGTAGAAGTTTCTTCATCATCTTCTCTTTGTTTGCTGAATAACAGTACCTTTGTGTCAGTTCATATGACACCTTATAAAATAAATGTCCTCTCTCTGGTAATCTTAGACAGGGTGCATACAAGTGAAATAAAGTATTTGCCTGCTTCTTTTTTCTTCCCCTCTCCCTTCCCACCCACCCACCCCCTGCCCTTTTTCCATTTGTGATACAAATAAGGGTTATGTCACAAATTTTATATTCAACCTTGTCAAAAGTTGCAACATTGGTTAACCTTTTCAGACACTGTTCTCACTAAATCTTGAGCCCCAAAGTAATAAAATTAGTCATTGTTTCCTTGGCTATAATCATATCTTACTTGGGAATTAGGACCTGTTACCATTGGATTGTTATGTGAATCCAGATATTTATTTCATGTTGAGTTCTCAATCCCCATCTATGTGTTGACCTTTTTCAGGGTTGTTTTTGTTTGCAAAAGAAAGCTGTGCTGCGTACGCTGCAGCTGACAAAAATGGCCAGTTTCACCTCCATGCAAATAAAGAAGTCTTTAAAGCAAGTGTAAAGCTAATGCCCACTCTCACTGTTTAATAATATTTTACTTGTTTTTCAGATAGGTTACATTTTGCAACCCATTTTGAACATGTAACAACATTTTAATATGCTCACTGGATGTTCAAGTTCTTTATCGAAAATCTTTTTTAATTGCTTTTGAAATGTTTACTCAGTTCAGTTCTAACACTACTTATCTAAAAGAAGTGGATATTAAGCTCCTCTCCTATAAGCTGGAAGATAAGCTTATTTTATATTTGCTTATGAGGGATTTATGCAGTTTGTGTTTACTGAAGTTTATGAAAACAAAATATCTCTCCATAAAACCATGATATTGTATCTTTAATTTTGAACAAGGAAAACTGTCATGTTGTGCAAAATTCAGTGTGAGAAGGAATTTTTTCTACTCAATATTTTTTTTCAAAAAGAAAAAAATGCCATGAGTGTCATGAGGAAACTCATGACTTAGCCTTTCTGTCGCTGTACTTAAGAAAAAGCTGCAACTGGGTTTTAGGTAAGAGGATTCCATAGGAATTGCAAAAGGACTGTAGCTTTAACTGCACTGTAAAACCATACCTGGGTTTTAATAGAAGTCATGGGTGTCCTCCATCTTGAAGGATAACAGTTGCATCAATAGCAAGAGGGGATGCAGCTAAGACTTGAACAGCAGTTAATCTCAGTGTAGAGATCCCAGATCTAGATTAAGGTCTATCTGAGAGGCTGTTACTGACTTAGAGAACAGTACAATGACACCTTGATCCAGAACCAAGATGTCTCACTGAATGTCTGGATTGAAACACAAGGAAAACCCGGGCTTTCTGGAGAGAAATAACTAAAGATATCATTTATAAGGCACAGACATTCTGGTGTGGCTGTGTTTTATATATACTTTGAATGCAAATTGCATTGTATGGTAAAAAAAATCTAAGTGTTGAGAATGGCTACTGCATTCACCCTTGTTTTGAAAAAGTGCTTTCCTTGTATAGTTTCTGTAAGTTTTTTCTTCTAGAAGAGTATGTTATGTCATTCATGATCACACATAAAACGAGCAAAGATAAAACAATTTATTACTTTTTTTCTTTCTAAGCTTGTAAAAAATAGAGGTTTTCAATGATTTCTTAAATCTATACTTACTTTGTTGTGAGTTCAGGCACTGAAACCAGAATAAATGGCAAAAGGCAAGATCCACAAATGGATTTGGGTACCTACATTCTGCTTTAAAAATCAAAGTACAAGAGTAGTTCTCAGTGGTCTAGAAATGTCAACTTCTTTAAGTTATTTACAGTTTTAGTGATAAGTACACGAACAGCTACAGCTTGATTAACCATTTTAACACCCCTCTCATACTTCATTTCCTTTATCAGGGGTCCTCTTGGCTACCTGCTGGATGTTTCCAGAGCCTGTCTACAGGAACACATTTGAATCTGGTTTCATTGTTTTGGAAAAAAAAAATATTAAATGTTAAATACCTTGCACAAAGAAGGCACTGATCCCAGTCCATGTCCTGCACGACATTCAAATGAACTGTAGTAGAACTAAGTCTGTGAAAGAGACCCAACTCCCTAAACCTTGTATACGCCAAGTCAGAGGTCTGGGTTGAAATACCTAGATGTAAATGCCTACTGCAAATATCAGAGGAGGGCAGCTTTGAACCAGGTTTTTCCCACATAAGTGATGAGTTCTCTGAGTGCTAACTACTGCATAGAAAGTAGACAAGGCACCCATTTTTAACTCATTTCAGGGTGAGTTTATCAGTTTGCATGCCTGAATACAAAGGATATAGACCATAGCTGAGAATCTTGAATTGAGCTAGACATTTTTTTCCAGACCATTATTAAATTCTCCCTGACAGGGAGAATGTTAGTCATACTTATTTCCAGTACTCATTGTTGAGTTCACTCACAGCTTGGTGGCTTCTGTAAATCTCATTTTTTGTGTTTGACCTTTCTTAGAGCATCATTAAAATTGCATGGATTCCTGACCTTGAAACTGTGGATTTCATTAGGTAAGCCTAGTAAAGCTGGGTCTAATGTCTCCTGGAGACTGAGACTTGTTTGGATGCTAAATGGAAGAAACTAGAAGTCAGAGGTTCTCAAGATGACAGAATTGGAGAAATTAAACAGAAAAGTATAAGTTCCAGCATTGACCTGATGCCTCTTAAATTGCATGGGATTATAAAACAGACATAGTTATACAACAGGTAATCAGTTTTACAGAATTGTCTTGTCTACACAAGAGAGGGAGTTCTATAAGGTCAGCAAATTAAACCATGTGAAAGCTTATTATTTCACTTACAGGGTCTACCTATAACTGGATGTTTCACTTGAGGTTTCCAGCACAATGTCATTCACCTACAGGGCTCTGCTGCCTGCAAGTGAGCATCAAATCCTTTGTGTTCTGTAGCATTTTCAACGTAAGTTTTCCATTAAAGGCGAATAACATAATAATAGAAAATGGACGTATCTTTTTATTCTTTGCAGTGCATCCTTCCCACAACTATTGATTCCTTATTGCACTAGAAATATTTTGGACTGAAACATCTCTAATTTTAGACTTCAGTGATAAACATTATTAAAAAATTGTTTTTAAAATGGTCCCTGTACCTTTGATCAGAAATACAGACCAGAGTAATGATACATATTTTTTTTATTTCCAGCAATACAAGTAGCTTCATAAAGAAAACATCTAACTGCTTCAAAGGCAATGGTTTTCTAGGTAGATTTTTTTTTTTTTTTTGTGGGAGCAATTAATGCTGATAGTAATACTCTATCAAATCATTCCCACTTGGATGGTAGTGTAAATTACAAATTCACACATTGCATGTTCAAAAATGTTGTGAATTCTCTGCCCTCTGTTTTCTCTTTCTGCTCCAATTTTATTCCCCAAAGCCAACAGAAAAGACATGAGCTGTTTCCTGATTTATATCAAGAATGAGAGAACTTGTAATTCATACAGTGCAGTAAGAAGTGCCATTCATCATTAAGGTGATGAAGATAAATGTTGTTGGCCACAAAAAGTAACCTTATGAAAATTACTGTGGCTTGCAGAAAAAAGGAATATTAATACATCCTGACTGAATATAATCATCTGAGGATTCAGGAAGAAATAGAACATTGGTTATATTCATTCAAAAATATCTTTAAGTCAGTTTTCAAGTGCTACTGTTGGCATCCTTTAGGATCTATGAAAGTCTTTCAAAAAAAGGAAATCTGTAGTCCATGCCTTTTTTAAATTGCTGCATTCGGGATTTTCTCTGGAAGAGCATTAAAGGTCAGAAAATTGTGAACAGTTGAGTGTTACTTCTTTGAAACAGGAAGATAAAAATTTTAGTAAGTTGGGTGCATGGAGTTGTATTTTGAAAAGCATGTCATAAATTAAAGAGACCATCCCTATATACACATATATTTTACACTTAGTCTATGATACTTTTCACAGATTTTGTCAGTTCACAGATTTTGGGTCATTTGTGTTGGGTGAGTCACTTGCTAGTTCAGGAGAGTTAAAGGAATACATTGTATGTTCTGAATCTCTGAAATTCATCAAAGAGGAGGTCTGGAAGAAGGTTTGGATTTCCAAGTGTATTTTAACAGGTAACTCCTTTTTCTAAATACCTAAATACATTCAAGTTTCTAACCACATGTAATTTGTGTGATGGTTTGCCTCATCTGAAAGGCATTTGCCCACTTAGAATAACGGCTTGCTGATGCATAGTGATGTAAGATGCATCAACAGTCTATCTCTGATGTGGTCTGGTCTTTAATAACCGCCAAACTCAAATAGTTGAGTTTGATTCAGATTAAGTAATGGTTGGTCAACATGAATTTCAATACTCTAACCTGCATGTGAGAAGTTCTGGACAGCGTGTTCGCCTCCTGACACAAATGCAGACGGTTCAAACAAACATAATATTACTGTATAGACTAACAGCAGGGAATTGGAAGTCAACTTGAATAAAAATCTCCTAGTAAAGACACACTTTAGCTCTTCTCTTTGAAAATTAGTATTTGATATCCACTCTTCAATTTCTTTGGCACTGTAAAAAATGTGTGTGTTCTTAAAGCATCTGTCACTGAGCTGAGGTTGGTTGGTGTGGGCTGAGCTGGACCTGGTTAGTTACATGCAGTTTCTATCACTACCATTGAATTGCCATGCCAATAACTAAACAGTTAAATTACTAAGATTTTTTTGGAGATATTTATCATTTATTTTGTTTGAATTAAAATCTTGGGCTTGGGCCTGGAAAGTTAATTACTGTATTTGTTTTTCTTATTTGCTACTAAGTATTATGGGCATCTTTTTCAGAACTGACAGAATTGGAGCCTTTTTAATTCTTTTACAATAATTAGTTTTAAGCAAAATTTGGCAAGTTGGGTCAAGACTGTTCCTAAAAAAAATTCACACTCAATTGTATGGTACATTCAGTTGTTGAAAGAAAGGATATTATTTCCAGTTTTGCAATATAATACAAATTCAGAGTTAGCTAATTTCTGTTTATTAAGAACTTAATCTCCCTCAAGAGAGAGGATATAAGTATGGGCACATTTTTTTTCTTAAATATATAGTGAAATTCCAAAAGATTGTGAGGTCTCAATTTAAAACTACCCTGCAGTTGATAAAAGTTTATTTTTACAGCATTTAGCAGAGAACAATGTACTTCAATTTTAACCAAAACTCAGTATCATTTCTGCATATACAGCACTTCAATAAATCTAGCTAGCCTGGAATTAACTTTAACAAATGCTTTATTCTGAGAAAATAACTAGAAAAAATATTTTTAAATAGAATTAAGGCTTGTAAAACATGTAATAAAATCAAAAATGTGCTATATAATTTTTGAAAAGCATGTAATAAAAACTCCACAGACTGAAAGCTTGCATTTTTGACAAAGAATTGTTCAAGTTAATTAATATTGACATATGGAAGGTTTCTGAATTTAATGAAGGTGGATATGAGCTTCCTGTGAGGAACACAACAACTTTACAAGTAAATTGCAAAAATAAAAAAATATTTCACACTCTATCGAGCATGTCTGAATCTTTTACTTTTTTCTTTAGTTCTTTACGCTTCGTATTTTAATATATTTCTGCAAACTGCTAAACAGTTGCTAGCCTGCAATACTGATCAGTGATATTTTAAAAGTCAGAGTGAAAAGTTACTTTTTAAGGTTTTATATCTTTCATGTAGTAGAACTCTTTCATCCTCCATTTGAAAGTCATAGGAACCTTAGAAGTTCCTGATAATACTTTTTTACAATACTTTTTTTTTTTTTTTTTTTGGGGGGGGGAGCGGGGCATAAATTGTTATACTAATAATACAGCAACAGTATTTTACCAATTGATTATGTCACATGGAAGATGATTATTGAAGGAAATGTCTTGATTTGCAGCTACCTACATTACAAATATGGATGCAAAAGTGAATTGTGCAGACAAAGGACTGGTATGGCATGTTTTAAATGTTTTCCTTAAGTCTTTTGCCAAATTACATTGCTAATCTCCATGCTAAATGTTATTGAAACAATTACACTATTAATCAAGCTATTAGCTCTATTTGGATGATGAAGGGTTTTTTTCTGAATAAAAAATTAAACCTTTTAATAAAAAATAACTTAAGAATTATGACAATAAATAATTTTATTTAACAGTAGGCATTCTCCATGGAAAATATTTATCCTTAAAAAACCAAAACAATACATTACAAATAATTTGAAAAGTAGTTTTAATTATGAACTTTCTGCAGTTCTTCTCAGCTGTGATTATTCATGCTTACAATGCATGAAATAAAGAAACCATGCAGGCCATGTGCGCCTGAAGCTGTAGCTTGTGTGGGCCATATACATCTCTGTTAGTATCTTCACTTTTAGCAAAATGGTGGTGCAATGCTTAGTGCTGTCACTTATCAAGACTAAGGAACAGGAGATATATACTAGAAACCCCTAATTCAGAGTGTAGAAATGCTATTTATACTATAGTAACAGAAGGAAAGAGAAGCCCCAGTATGCATCTACTCCATTTCATTTTGAATCACCTCCTTCTGTTCACTGCTAATAAAATAAAAAAATATATAAATGATCTGTGCAGGTTTGAAGGGCAATTTAAGGTCAGTCAAATTGCCCTCCTCCTAAGATGCTGTATTATTTTTCTTATTAAAATACTCAAAGCCTTTTTAAAATTGTAAAACAATGGATTTTTATTTTTTATCTAAATTTCCAAATACAAATAGCATTAAAAATTCATCAATAACACATGTTAGACCACCTTCAAGCTCAGAAAGATCAGTTAAAGATACTTTTAAAATACTTGTTTCTCCCTGGAATATATTATAAAATCTGTAATTTTTACTGAAAGGAGTGGAAGATTCCCCCTTTCCTATATAGTTTGGAAATAATTAGCTGAGAAAAAATGCCATTTCTCTTTTGAACAACCCCCAGATTCATTTATTTCCTCCTGCGGTTCTTGTACCAGAACTGGCATGTGTCGGGTACCCTGAAAGAAACAAATGAGAAAGTATGGATGGGCTTAGAAACCTCTTAGTTTCTCAAGCCATCCTGATAAGGAGTGATAATATATGTAGCGGTGGTCTGCGAAAGGCTCTGAGCCCTCTCTGCTCTGTGAAAGGGGCTCCTTACCAGGGCTGGCTTAACCAGCTTGCTGGGTATGGGAGGATGGTGGCCAGCACAGGCTCCTCACTCACACATTGTCACCCAGCCTCCAAATCCTCCAGCATCTTGTCACAAAGCCAGTCTGAATTTTGCTATGGAACAATTACTCAGCAGAGGTTCTTTGTGTGAGAATACAGAACAGCACTCAGTGGGGATTTAAAAAAAAAAACAAAGAAAAACATGTTGGTTTCAGAAGTCATGACAGATATCTGGTGTCTGCTTAGTATTTATTCCTAAGCATTTTCAAGAAAGCGGGTATTAATGTACTTTTATTCTTTCACACCCATCAGATTTTAAAGTCTTGATTGCATTAATATATTCATGCTTGTGTTCATTAGCTGTCATTTACAGAACACCATTTTTTTTGTGCTGCCACATTTTACACAACTTATGCAATCTATACCCATGGTTTGCACACATGGCTTGACAACTGTTGCTATACTATGTTAACAGCTGGTCCATCATTTCTAGTCTTTCATGAAAAATGTAGCAACGTGGTTTACATTGCCAAGTACTGCCTACACCAGTGACCTGATACTCCTTTACACCCCTTATTTCAGACTGCATGTTAAAATAGAAGAAATGGGGTACTCTGAACCTTCTGGCATCAAACAAGCCTTTACTGGAAGCTTTTCCCTTTTTTTATGGAAATAATGATTAAATTAGGAGTCACAACTCAAGTGGAACCTTAGCAATTGTGAGAGAGATTGCCAGATTAATGAAAATTAACTTAAATTGATATTTTTGCTAATGTGGGGGAATAAGATTCATGAGGGTAAAAAGATGCCAGAGTGTTAAGTAGTCTCAGGGCCAGTATTTGACAAAAAATTACCTGCACAAACAGGGAGCAGAATAAGACCTCCATAATCCAAGGGGAAATGGCCAGTGATATGCTATGCCACTTAGATGTGCACACAAGTCTATGGGGCCAGATGGGATCCACCTAAGGCATCTGGTGAAAGTGATCGCCAAACCACTTTCAACCATTTATCAGCAGCCCTAGCTAACTCGGGAGGTCCCAGCAGACTGGAGGTCATCCAGAGTGACAAAGAGGGCCAGAAGGAGGACCCAGGGAGCTACAGGCCCGCCAGCCTGACCTCAGTGACAGGGAAGGTTATGGAGCAGATCACCTTGAGTGCCATCACACAGCATGTACAGGACAACTGGGGGATCAGGCCCAGCTAGTGTGGGGTTATGAAAGGCAGGTCCTGCTTGACGAACCTGATCCCCTTCTATGACAAGGTGACCTGCCTAGCGCATGTGGCATGGGCTGTGGGTGTTTTCTGCCTAGACTTTAGTATAAAGACTTTGACACCCTTTCCCACAGCATTCTCCTGGAGAGAAACTGGCTGCTCATGGCTTGGACAGGTGTGCTGTTCACTGGGTAAAAATCTGGCCTGATGGCTGAACCCAGAGAATGGCAGTGCATGGAGTTACATCCAGCTGGCACCTGGTCACAAGTGGTGATCCCCAGGGCTCAGTATTGGGGCCAGTGCTGTTTAATAACTTTATCGACAATCTGGATGAGGGAATCGAGTGCTCCCTCAATAAGTTTGCAGATGACACCAAGTTGCGTGGGGAGCGTTGCTCTTCTGGAGGGCAGGAAGGCTCTGCAGAGGGATCTGGACAGGCTGGATCGATGGGCCAAGGCCAGCTGTATGAGGTTCAACAAGGAGAGGTGCTTGGTCCTGCACTTGGGTCACAACGACCCCACGCAGCGCTATGGGCTTGGGGCAGAGTGGCTGGAAAGCTGCCTGGGGGAAAAGGACCTGGGGATGCTGAACATGAGCCAGCAGTGTGCCCAGGTGGCCAAGAAGGCCAACAGCATCCTGGCTTGTGTCAGAAACGGTGTGGCCAGCAGGGCCAGGGCAGTGATTGTCCCTCTGTACTCAGCACTGGTGAGGCCGCACCTTGAATTCTGTGTTCAGTTTTGGTCCCCTCACTTCAGGAGGGGCGTAGAGGTGCTGGAGTATGTCCAGAGAAGGGCAACAAAGCTGGTGGAGGGTCTAGAGCACAAGTCTTATGAGAAATGATTGAGGGAACTGGAGTTTAGCCTGGAGAAAAGGAGGCTGAGGGAAGACCTTATCACTCTCTCTCCACAACTGATTGAAAGGAGTCTGTAGGCAGGTAGGAGTAGGTCTCTTCTCCCAGATAACTAGCGACAGAACAAGAGGAAATGGCCTCAAGTTATGCAGGAGAGGTTTAGAATGGATGTTAAGAACAATTTCTTCACTGAAAGGGTTGTCAAACATTAGAACTGCCTAGGGAAGTGTTGGAGTACCATCCCTGGGGCTATTTAAAAGATGTGTAGATGTGGCCCTTAGGGACATGGTTGAGTGGTGGACTTGGCAGTGCTAGGGTAACAGTTGGACTTTATGATCTTAAAGGTCTTTTCCAACCTAACCAGTTTTATGATTCTGTGATACCTGTATGTCTCTGTGTTACTCCTACCAATCCTTGTCCATGCTTGCATACTGCTTTTTGCTTTATCTTGGCTGATAAAAGTGTTGATAGCACTGGAAACAGCTATAATAAAAATAAGATATCCCATTACCAGGCTCATCTTCCAAAACATCACAGGAAACATATTCAGGGAAAGTAAAAGACCTAATTGGGTCACCTCTAGCTGTAGTGGGATAGCTATATTGAGGAAAAATGGTTGTATACTTAGATCTTTTAAGGACTTCAGAAGTAGCAGGTTATTAGTTTCATAAACTTTTCAATTTTGTTTTATGTTTATAAGAACTTTTGACCCCAAGTCTGGGAACTATCCTGGAGAAAAATGAATGTTTGGGTATTATGCCTTATCATCAGGCTGTTTAATCACTGTTGAGATATATACTGCCCTGTCTATGAAACAATTCACAGAAGTCCAGCTCCTCAATGTCACACAAGATTGTGGGACCTGGTAAGTAATTCAGTTTCTTTGCACTCCTTCACACGGTGGAGGATTGCTATTCTCTGGGACAGCCTTACAGAGGAAAAGGAAAGCAGTACAGTGATGGGCTTGGCACCAGGGTATTGAGTTTTAGGATAAAACTGTCTGCCCTACTCTATTGTGTTGACTCCTGGAAGCCAAAGGATTCATCCTAGCTGAAAGAGAGTAATGGCATTTCCCTGGAGTTCAGGAGTTCCCCTGTAACCACCATGGATTAAGTTCTAGAGTGCTTTGTTAACTGGTCTGCTGGCAGATTTCAAGCATGGTGTGAAGATAGAACTGGCAGAAGACTTACCAGTTCCAATCTGTACATTACAAAGCATGGCATAGGAAAACTATTTCATTATTGTTGGTATTGTAACTGAGAACTAGATGCTAGTTACTAGAGATTTAACAAAACTTTAAAAGAGTTGTTATAGCAGATGCATTTTCCCATTTTGTTAATCTTTTTGTGGGTCTTTTGTTAGTAATTGGTTTTTGAAGGCAGGAGGTCTATTATGTTTTATGAATCAGGCAATTGCCAAAATCAGAAGATTAAGCAGGACAGCAAGAAACAGGTCTATATTTCAGACTTCCTTATTTTTGAAGTTGTTTCTATTTGAAACTTTTAATAACTTTGTGGACCCAAACATGGTCCACATCAATGCATTGTAGAGCTCTGTTAACTTTTTTTTTTTTTTTTTTGAGATTATTGAATAATTCTTTGACAAACTGGTCCTCAGTCATGAAAGTGTCTCATTTTTAACAAGATTATTGTAATTTTTCTTAACCTCAGAAAACTTGGAATACTTTACTGAACTCTGTAAGACATAACTAATTTTGTTTCTAGAGATAACTTTGGAAAGAAAGGGAAGTAAACTGTACTTTTTACTTCCAAATCTTATTGGCTTATCTGCTTATGATGTGTAAACAGAGGCAATGATAACCACAAGGCTATGCCAGTATAGAGCTGCACATCATACAGACAATAACATTAACAACAGTGCTGGACTTTGCATAGAATGGATTTTCTCTTTTCTTCCTCCTTTATTTAATTTATAACAACCTTTAAGAATGCAAGCTGGAAAAGTAGCTGTTTCAAAAAGTTTTGTAATCGGAGATAGCAGCATGCAATCTTCCCTTGTGAATAACAGTGGAACAAACATGAAGGTTATCTTTACTTTTACAAACAGGCTGAAACAAAAAATAATACATATTTCTACAAGCTGATTTTGTTTGGTTATAGAAAATTTTTAAGAAAAAGAAATGAAAAGATTTTGGAAGTTAGAGAGGAAAGTAGATACATAATTTTTAATTTAAAAAGACTTCTAATCAGTTCATTTAGTTTTAGATTTTTAATTCCAACTGAGAGTAAGATAATATATTTTTGATAATTTCCTACTTGCTAGAAATAGTTTGTTGCTTGTTTGTTTCCTAGTGTTCCTTAACTTTTCTATCAGGGATAGTTCCATGCACAAACTGTGAGGTCATCTTTATGTATTTCAGGGATATTAAAGATCTGACTTTTTTCAGCTAAAATTATTTTTACAAGTCAGCAGATATATTCACAAATAAAAAAATACATTTGGATGATACATCTGCTGAAAACTGTGTGACTCAGAAGCATAAAACAACAGTTTGCAGTGACTTCACAATTACTACAGTGTCACAGTGTCATGGTTTAACCCTGGCCGGCAACCCAGCACCATGCAGATTCTTGCTCACTCCCCCTCACCCAGAGGGATGGAGAAAAGAACTGGAAAGAATGTAAAACTCAAGGGCTGAGATAAGAGCAATTTAATAGGTAAAGCAGAAGCCATGCACGTAAGCAAAGCAAAACAAGGAATTCATTCACCACTTCCCACCGGCAGGCAGCTGTTCAGCCATCCCCAGGAAAGCCGGGCTCCATCACGCATAATGGTTACTTGGGAAGACAAACACCATAATGACAAATGCCCCCCCAGTTCCTTCTTCTTCCCCCAGTTTATACGGCATGATGTCATATTGTATGGAATATCCCTTTGGCTAGTTCAGGTCACCTGTCCTGGCTGTGTGCCCTAACAATGTCCCGTGCCCCTCCAGCCCTCCCACTGGCAGGGCCTGAGAAACTGGAACGTACTTGACTTGGTATGAACATCACCCAGCAACAACCAGACCCATCAGTGTGCTGTCAGCATTGTTCTCACATCAGAGCCAAAACACAGCACTTCACCAGCTACTAAGAAAATTAACTCTGTCCCAGCTGAAACCAGGACATTCAGGCACAAATTGCTCACTAATGAATTAGGTAAACTGAGAACTCCTACTAGTCTGGTTATGAGCTTGTAGAGGTTTCTTCACTGTAAGCTATCATAAACTGCATAATTTTTATCCCCTGAATTAAATTTTAATTTTAGTATCAAACAAAAATACACAAAATTAAAATTGATGTTCAGAAGGCCCATCCAAGTCCTCCAATGTCAATTCTGTACCAGGATTTATCATTAAACAAATTAACTCCATCAACCTCTGCAGAACAGCACCGCTCTTAATTGGTACAGTATTTTAATAAAATGTAGACATTTAAAATAAGATTTTGATGTCCATACAGAGTTAAACTTAAGCATTTATCTATATTCATACTTTCTGGGCCTATCTTGCATTCCTGTGATCTCTAAACGTGTAAACTTCTCTGAGATATTGTGAGATTGTGTTCACAGGAAATGAACAGCCAAGGACACAAAGGACAAAAGATGCTGCCCATTACTTAGCCAATGGCATTCCCATCCAGAGTTATTATATTGAGAGGTGAATGTATGTTAACATACATATCTAGGGCTGCATGTCTGTGTATGTGTTTATATGTATGCCCATATATATATATTTGTTTGTGGGGGGCTGAGTGTGGGTGGTGGTGGGGTGTGGGTGTAAGTGCAAAAACATAATATTTGGACCCAGAGTATTCTGATTCATACTCTGAAAGACATTTTTATTTTCAAAATCTTAGAAAGCTAGTTATTACTAGCAAAACGTTAGTCCAATGTAAGTAATCCCACCTTCATAAAAGAAGGATTCAAGTTAAACAAACTGACATCACCATTTGATATGACCAGAGTGGTATAAAGACAAAATCCTCACTTGTGTAGAGTACAACTGGTAAATAAGCCTCTAAATCCTTTCATCTTTTATACCAATATGGTATGAACTGAGCTAGTATTAAACTGTGGGGGTTTTATTGATGAACTCTCCATCAGTAAAAAACTGGGAGAAAACATCTCCAATTTCCATTTCATTTTATTGATACTTAGGAAAAATTGAAATTGTTATGTCATTTTCCTGACCATGTACTGCCATATGACATACAAAGGAAAGAGAAATCTTTATTGTGGACTTTATATATAAAAATAATAAATTATTAAAAACAAACAAACAAAAAAAAACTAAAAACCCAGAAATAAAATGCAACCAAGACATAAATCTTATAGTAGAAATAACATTTCCAGTTAGGAAACATTTTAGTTCTTAGTGTATATATTCCATTGAGTAACTTTGCTGCTAATATAAGATGATTAACAGTTCCCATTTACACAGTGAGAATGAAATTGTAATTTTACCCTCGTAGCTTCAGATCAGGCAGGATTGCATATATATCAAAATTAACTGTTAACATATTTGTCAGGAGTTCCATTTTAAAGGACTATGCTTTGTCTAAAGATTTGTTTCACATTTTTATAAAACTACTGGATCATAAAAAATTTATATTGGCAAGGTTCCATGCCTATTAATGTCATTTTTTAATGCACCTCTTTTTATATGTTTCTCTGCCTATCTGCGTATGTTTTGGGGTTTTTACTATGTGATCTTTTTGAAGCTGGAATCCTCTCAATTTATGTGTTAATTATCATAATGATAGCCACTTCCCATCAGAAATAAACAGTAAATAAAATTATTAGGCTTCACAGTGGGAGCTATTTGACCTACACACACACCTTTCCAAACCAACCACCAGACTCCACAATCACGTGTTCAGTGTATGCCACTGGATTTACAAGAAAGAATATTAATGAGTTATTAAACTGTATGGTATTTCAATTCATGCATTCATTCTTTCACCTGAAAAACTGTCTGTGAATACCATGATAGATTCAGCTCATTACTTCAGACAGCCTCTATTTTTCTATTACTTAATAGTCCAGTATTGATAGTGCTCTAGAGACTTTTCTTCTCACAACCTCTGCAGGACCAGTAGAAAATGACTTACATCTGTGAGAAAGAGTGTAAATCTTTGCATACACTTCAGTTGTGCTGCTTCATTAAAGATTTCCTGAAGTCTAAAAGAATAATGAATATTTAAGGTTTTGTTTGTTAGGGGTTTTTTAAGCAAAATAAATAAATAAATAAATTCTAGACCTATGTTTGTAATTTTCTTCAATGACATTTCCGGAGGATTTTATTTGCTCAAAGAAATTGCATCCACAGTTCCTACTGAACTTGGTAACGTGAAGCCACACCTCAGGGACTACAGGCTGGGAAACCACACTTGTGAATTGGCAAAGATGTTTTGACATACTCTGAAATAAAGCATTGATGTGAATAATAGTTGGTGCACATGTTTAGCTTTCTCCATGATGCTTGTTGCCTGGTAACTAGCAAAAGGCATATGTCAGAGAAGAGTTCAAATGAAACAGCTGACATCAATCTCAGCAGAGTAAGGAAAGGGAAAACCACTGATTAGCTCACCCAGATTGGTGTATATAAGAATCCTGTCATGTTTTCATCATTTAATATCTAAGCTGATTCCAAACCTTATTTTACTACAACATTTGTGGGGGTTCCTAATTCGGGATGGTATTTGTATTATCTTTTAAAAGATGATTTAAAATATGCATTAGCAGAAGGCGCATAGTGTCCCTGTTCAGTAAAATGCATTGGAAAAATCTTCCTTGCTTTGTTCTGCCACTGGCTGGATGGAAGCTTTTAATTTTTTCACTAAGTCATACTGTAGTTTCCTTGTGGAGTCACTGGACCTTCAAAGACAAAGGTCAGCTATGCTGCATGGGAAGTTACATGGCCACAAACAAAAAAAATATTTTCAAATATTTCACTTCAGCAGTAGTTTTTTTGGTATATTCCTCCAGCTGAGTCTTTTATTCTAAACCAAAAATTACCCAAGAACCCTGGTAACATTTTTAGCCTTGTTTTTTCAAATATTCAGAAAACTATATTTATCTGTACCTAAACATTACAAGAAACTCCCTAATTACAGACAGATACTAATTTTTGCCTAAAAGCCACTTGGATTTACATTTTCTGTGATCGGTGTTCTTGTTTATTTCCATCATTCATATGCAAATATACAACTTCCACTGGGTTTTTGGGGTGGGGAGGTGGTGATAATTTTAGTTCAGTATCTTACTTATCTAAAAACTCTATCTTTTCAGGGTCTTTGTTAAAAGTAAATGATACTTTTTATATAGAAAATCAGACATCATTATTAGAAACAATGTTTGTAGAGTAATGATTTTATTCCAATGATTTTCCAAAATTATGAATCACTGTTGAATTAATCTGTTCTATAATATGAACCTAACTCATGTGTTTAGCTTAAGCTTGTCATCTCACTGCCCTCTATTGTCAATGGAGAGAGGCAGCACACCTTTCTTAGATTGTGACAAATTGCCATCTAAAGGGTGCTAATTGTTTCTATTAGCCATAAATGAAATGGATAAGTATCACATATTAAAAACCTATTCTTTAACCATCAGATACCAGGTGGAACAAATTCACCATTTATGGTGGTGGTCTTTTCTTTTTTGACTAAATAACAATAATATGATAGGAATAACCATTTCACATTTCAGTTGCTAATGTTCATTACTAAGCCAAAAATTTTTAACCCAGAAAACAAAAAAAGCTATTAGTAAACATTTCTAAAAATCTTTGGTTTAGGTGACTTGTTCGTCACTGCAGCAATACTGTAATGAAAAAGATCCAGCCATGGTGTTCGGCTATCTCATACATGAAGTCAGCTACACGCACAATTATTTTCCTTTTTTTTCTTGAAATCATTGCCCCATACGAAATAGATTTCCAAGGCCTGTAATAAACGGGGATGCACAATACTAATATGTTTCTAGAGAGGGGTCAATATCCCTTCTTTTTTGCATATATGCCTTTTCCTTTATCTTTTTACATATCTTCCTCTTCACTGCCAAAGCATCCACAAGACTGTCAGCGAGAGCATGAAAGGAGGACCTCAGGTCTCATATCAGGGAGATAAGTTCCCTGATGGTTATGGAGCAGCTGGAATAACTAATTCTAAGGAAAGTCGCTTAAGTTGTTACATCCTGGGGATGAAACAGTTTTAAAGTGTCTGTGGGATGTAGCAGAGTTGCTGCTCTTGGCTTTTTTAAAAAATGTCTATTGCAGACTGATTCATGGAAGACTTAGCTAATCTCTCTATGTAATATAATTTTTTCTTTTTAGGTATTAATGACTTCAGCAAATTTGGATATGTTTCAGGGCAAGACAAGAGGCATAATGATAATACAAAAGGCACCCTTTGTCATTGTGATGGAGCAGATTCCTGATCTAAAGCAGTGATATCCTAAATGTCCTCAGTGAACTCAATAACCCACAATGGCATTCTGAGAAATGAATGAAGAATATAACTAGAATCAAAATAAAAGTTTCTTTTCAGTTATAGCTTACAAAGAATATTATAAAAACAGAAACAGAAGTTTATTGTTGTTAAAAGTGAGCGGGGGGGATAACACTTTTTAAGGGAACTTTAAATAGCATCTGAGATTGCAGAAAGGGCAGGAAGAACCTTGGTGACTAAGCCTAATCCTCAGAAACTACAGTCAGCTATCAAATTAATGTGTTCTGAGAAAAGATTAATAACATGCTATTTCTACATATAGCATAATCCATACAGTGTATCTTTTGCCACTTAAGTAGTAAGCCTTGATCAGAATAGTTAGAAAAAACAACTATATTATTGGTTTCTTATCATTGGTTTAAATAACAAAAATGCATAAAAAAATGTTTTAAATAGAAACTAACATGTTATTTGTCAGTGTATTTCAGACATGCTCTTCATTACATGTACAGTTCTGACACTCTGGGAAATTAAAATTAAAAAGGTTAGCTTGGTCTTTACTTAGAATCATTATTCAATGCTTTTCAAGTCCATACTTGAAATGCAGAGTACGGCAACATATTGACTGCAAGCACCTGAGGAAAAAAATCTCGGGTTTTTTTTTGTTTGAGTTTTGGGTTCCCCTCTCACTTTAGATGGTTGCTCACTGGATAAACAAAGAGCAAAAACAACAATAAAAAAAAATTATTGGCCTTTCATCTGCATTAAGTGGTCATCTTCTGAATAATTCCATAGATATGTGGCCACAACTCACATAAAAGCAGGATTCAGAATCAATCTCCTAACTTCTAATAATTCACTTGATAGAACTGATATCTTAATCCTGTTACGCTAAAATCAGTAGAGGATATCCCCCTGGTTTCAGTTAAGGTAGGAACAAACCAGTGTGGTTTTCCCAAATTTACCAACAATATCTTCTTAACTGTAACAAATCTCTCTTGTATTCTTAATACCACAAGGAGAGATTGCCACTGGAAGAAATAACCTCTTTCCTGCCAAAGGCTGATAAATTTATTATTTTTTCTTTACAGAGAAAAGTTGGTGGCAGCAGTCTAGGTTTTTAACTCTTAACTTTATTTAATTTCAGAAGTTCTCTTTAAATATATCTTTAGAAATGACCTACCTATTTTCTTTTATTTATTCCATTATTTCTCCTAGGCATTATTTGATGATACCAGCTTTCTCTGAACTCTCTCTCAGAGCTCTTTGAGAGTGCAAAGGGATTCCTTCTTGCTCTCCAGATCCAGACACTTTTTCTTCCCTGAAACTTTGATAGCTGGGAGAAGTCTCTGTCTCACATATGTTCACTTTTGTACTTAATACAAAGGGCACCTTGAAGAGAAAAGCACAAATAAAAAAATCAAGTTTTGACAGACATAGCTGTTTCCACATTTAGCATAAAATACTGTTTATCATTAAAACACGTCATCCTATTTCTTTTCTGCAAGAAGTTAGATTCCTTCACTGAGAACATAGTTATTTACTTACGTTTTGGTATTTTTTTGTATTATTCACTTCAAATACTGATATATCTATCTAACATATTATTATTGAAAAAAGACATTTATTACATTGTTCAAATTTACTGAAGCACTCTTAACATTTGTCTGATTCTTTTTCCCACTTGCAGAACTGATAAGCAGAGGGCAATAACCTGTCATGCAAACTGCCACTATTATCACAACAGCCCCCACTTGAATTGTAAAAATATTAGTTGGAGCTTTGCAGTGTAAGAAAGTGGCAGCCAATTTTATTGGAAGATCTAAAATGGTAAGAGGTAGAACTGTAAAAGCTCTGCTTGATCACCTAACTCATCTTTCTGATAAAATGTTCATTGCCTACCATTGCTCTCTTCAAACTCAATTTGACTAGAAAAGCTAACCACTTACTTCATCATTTTTATGTTGTAAAAATTATTTCTGAGGATAGGAGATTAATATGTCTCTGGAGTTGGATTTGAAGCTTAAGGAGCCTGTTTTTTATTTTCTCCTCATGATCTTTGCCTCAAAATTCATTTATTTCTGTAGGATTTAAATGGAAGTTGCCAGAATTTTAACAGTGACTTTTCATTGTGAGCAATCAGCAACTTGACAAGACTGATAGTTTATTAGCGTTAGCTATATATTATCAAAATCTTGGGTTGTAAGTCTTATTTTCTTCACAGAAACTAGTTTAGTCAAAATATACATCTGATAAAAAATAACATTACTTGCTCTGTCCACAAGTAGCCTACAGAGAGAACACGTAAATTCTCATTTAAATTCATTGCACTCTGATTCATTGTAAATTAGCAGTACTTTGAGACCACAGGTTTCATTCAGGATTGAAGAGCAATTTAGTGTTTTCCAGCTAAGGATCTGTTGATTCCCAATTAAAGAAGAACTAAACTTTGTGGGAAAGAGTTACAGTAGACTTGGATATGTACCCCCTTTGCTAACGATACCGCTGATTTGCCTTTTTAAATCCATAATATTTTCTTAGTACTTCCACCTAAGTTCCCTGATTATTTGCTGTCCACACTCTCTGGTTTTTGATCTTGTCAAAATCCAAACAGATGTCCTTCCCTTTTCCATGCATCACATCCTCAGTTCACATTTCTGCATGACAGAATCTTGGGGCTTCTGGACAGAGCAAATTAGAGATTCTGTTCTGCTTCCTGGACTGTGCCATGATTTCATAACCATGATATAATAATGAATTTAACAGTCTCAGACTTACAAAATTGCTCCCAGTGCTCTTCCTTCACCGCTACTAGGAATGATTGTATAGGTTAGGAGTTGCCTGTGCTGCCTAATATGAAAAAAAATTCCTTGTGTCCTGGTTAAGACACTTGTCTTGCTGTGCTTCATTCATACATGGTGGCAAGAGATGATTCTTTAAAAGGTGATTCTGAGAAGTATCCTGCATCTTAGTTCACTGCATTAATTTCTGGATGGAAAAGCCTCTTCTGAAGAGCTCTGTTGGAAGTATCAACGAACTTTTGACTTGCACACCTAACCTAACTTCTTAAAGGGAGGTAATATGAAACTCTTCTTTCAGCATGCTTATTTCTGATCAGGATTTGGTGTCCCCCTGCGCTCCTATGACACAATGGATTCCTGGCAGATAGGAGACAAATGTGGCAGCTGAAACAGGATATAGTATTAAACCAAGATAGAACTTAATGGCTATATTCTTGCTGTTTTAAAAAATGTATTACCTTTTATTGCAATTGAATTTTTAATGTGTCCAGCTCCTGTAAATGTTCTAGCAAATTAGTTTATCTCCAGAAACTATCAGTTGCATGCCAGAGATCTTTATAGGAAAGCAAAGATTATTTTTCAAAACATAGACATTTTCTCTGTTGTACATGTGAATATCATTCTGCTGTTTATGTCCAGTAAGAACTATCCATTGCAGTGTGTACTTGAATTTTCATCTCCTGCCTCAATTACCCTATAAAACTATTATGTAAAAGATTTTGATAGAAAACTGAGAAAAAAATGTAAATCATTTGCAAATAGCTCAGGTGAAATCAGACTTTCATTTAATTTCATTGAATTGATTGAAGTAAATATTACTGAATTCTACAAATAGTAGTATTAATTTAACTATGCTTATTCATACTTGTATAGGTATATAAAACTTCCTGTTTTTCTGAAAATTTTATAGCAAAACTTTGTTTTTAATCTATTCTGGATATGTTCACCTGAGAATCTTCTGCATTCAATATTAAATCACATTACAAACAGAGAATTGAAAACATTGAACAACAACCTTAAATTAAGGCAAAAAAGGAAGCAAAGACCTTTCTTTGAGGAAAATTTTGGAATTACAAATCAAGGTAGCATATGGGCAAGTGTGTGAGTGAATTTTATGAGTTTGCACACATAATTTCCGTAATTGCATACACATATGATAGCAGTCCTTGAAGCAATGATTGTATAAGCAAATTGTCAGATCCATACATTTTTTCCTGGCTTAAAGGCTAATTTCTAGGTGTTAAATCTGAATGATTAGCACCTTGGTGCTAGTACTGTTCTGTTCTTCAGTTTGGATTGTGGTAAGTTTTACTATACCACCTTATTTTAGGATTGTGTTTTTAATGAAACTCCACAGACCCATGTGCTGCTTTTTATCTTGAAGTGTGTATGTCACTTGAAGAAAGCCGTAGCAGACAGGCAGGCAGTGAAACACAATCAGATGAAGTTGACAATGACCTATTGAAATACTAAAGATAAATTACGTGCAATTCTGAAGCTTTTGGCACTGCTGAGTAACAAAAATACCAATACCCAGCTTTGACTGAAGATGTTGTACACATGCATTTCGTTCCCTGAGCTTGCCAGCCACGAAGAACCCTGGCAACTGCCGTGCGCATGTATTTTTGAAAAGCAAAATAAAACCGATTTACTACTTATCTCTTTCATTGTCATAAGAATATCACATTTTTGCATAGTCCTTATGTCTTTGTTGAATTTTTCTTAAAATAGAATAGTGTTTTAGACATCTCCAGCAAGCAATAGGTACTCTTGTGTTTTGTATTGTGTTTGTAAAGTGGATACAATCGGAAACTGGCATCTTATGGCAGGATAGGTTCTCAAAAAACAAATTCTCAGGTCTCTTTTCAGTAGCCAGATGCTAGCTCTTCACAGGAGAGATCTAGAGGCCTACGACATTTTCTTTTAAGTTAATAGAAAAATTCCGTTTCTTAAAGATTTCAGAGGGTTTTGCATCCAGTCGATTTCTACTGTTAAAGCCATGAATAAATTGCAGGGTGCATTTGCAATACTTCAATCCATCAGGGCTTCATACTTTCTGTATTACAACAGACAAAAGCTAAAACAATTTTGGAACTCACAGAAATTGAGTCTTAGGTAAGATTTAACTTGCTCAAAGATACACAAAGTGCAAGTGAATCCATCCTACAAAATATTGGCATTGTCACCTCACTTTGAAAGGTATCCTGCAATTTTTCTTCAGGTGGAGCTAAGTCTATTAAATTTAAAAAAAGTTCTCCATTGCATTTACCCACAGCTTTGTACATGGGGTGAATAGTGTGTCAGCAATAAACATATAGCTGCATATTTATGGCCACTAACTACTAATGTTCAGTTTTCAGGAAGGAATACCTCAATGCCAGTCTGGAGATTAAAGTTCATGTTCCTTTCAGCATACATTTTATTATGACAAAAAAAACAGGAAAGAGTTCAGAGAATGGCCGTTGAATATGTGTTTATTTATGTAGGTAAAAGTTACGGAGTACAAGATTCTTCAATTGTGTAAACAAAACTAAAATCAACAGAGTAACAGTGAGATATATAGATACATATAGATATATATGGCTAAATTACCTTGTGACAAATTTTTTACTGTTTGATCTCTTCAAAACCAGATTGAAAATCTTTCCCTGTACAGTCATAAACCATTACTAGGTGCAGTAATTCCTGTGTATTATGCCTTTACCACATAGGACATTGCTCTGATTGATTTTTCTGTTCTAAATATAAATTAGTAGGTGTTTTGAATAAGTTAGAGAATTAAACAGCCAGTTTGCATTGTGAAGTAATTTTGAAACTTAGCCTACTTAGATGCATGCAAGGTACAGCTGCAATCCATAGAGATATCACAGATCTCTTATTGACAAGTTGGAAGCACAGATTAGCCTTATTATCTTTTTTTTTCCCCTAGGTGCCAACTTATTTACGTATGACAACAGTTATTCATATATACCTAGGTATACTGACATATGCATATATAATACATACATATACATTTACACAACTGAACATTTCTAAAATTTTTGCTTTCTTAAAAGAATGATTTGCTTTTCTTCCTGTCCTTATCAAAAAAATATGTGTTTTTTGTTGTAACAGTTAGTTACTCTTATCTTATTACACTCCACGCCTCTGTGCTTTGATGGTATGTTACAGTCAAAGTGTTCTGAGTTTTAAGGAACTTTGAAGTAGTTCAAAGTATTATGAAAAGGGCAATTAAAAAATTGCCTACAAGGAAGCATGAAATACAATAATGATACAGCTGGCCCTTTTTCTTTCTTTTAAAAAATACAGGTTTAATTTTTTTTGCAGTGTTCAAAGAGAAAAGCAAACACAATACACTTCAGCTCTCATAATCCCAGCATAGCTGGGTATACTAGATAAACTTCTTTTAATATCATTACTGATAGATTTCATATTTGATTTGCAAAGTATAAAACAAGAAACCAGTTGTAGTGGCAAACCTATACCTAAGCATGATATTTTGTATGCAAATAAACCTGTAAAAAGGAAGTAAGAGAATTCTCTTTCACACTAACTTCCTTCTCTTGTTTGTTTTATTTTTTCACACCGTCCCCACAAGACTGTAACAAATATAGTATTGCAGTTTGTCTATTCAACCCAGTATTTTTCATTCTTTAAGTGTTTAAATCTCATTTCTTGGTGATGTCCCTCCATTACCCACACCACTGCTTGCGTTTCTTATGCTGCTTAAGAGAAGGAATAAAAATAAATTATGCAAGCTGTTCTTTTTTTGTTGAACTCACTTTTTCCTTAATAATCTGCAGACAGAACTCTCTGCTATGTAAGTGAGTAAAACTTTTCTGGGGACCAAGTAAAGCTCATTTATATCAGCAGAGTTCAGTCCTGCCCACAAGGGAGGGTAAGAGGGTGTCCTGTGAAAGTCAATACACTTAAGCCACATTACTAAAAGTAGCAATTTCTGATCAGGTAGGAAGAAAGGAAACCTTTCTCCTTGGAAGTCTTATCACTCAGGAAGGAAGGGGAAACAAATCAGTTCCATGGTGCCAGAATATACTCCTGGCACTTAACAATATTGAAGAACATTTTTATTTCAAGGCTTTTGCACAGATCCAGGCACATTTTCCTAGCTATTCTTACATTTTAGAAAAAAAGAATGTTATTACATATTTTTTAAAAGTAATGATATGTTTGTACTAGTCCCAATACTTTAATTTCTGTAACTGGTTATCCTTTGCAAATATTGTAGACGTGGCATTTTGTTTCCCACATACAAAATCTGTCATTGATGAAAATGTTACAGAAGTAGAGCTTACATGGCTCTGCTGTCAAGGAAAATATAAATAATCTGTTCTGGAAATCTTGTAAGTGGCACTTGAGGATAATTTAAAGGCCCAGTTAGCAGATGCTTATAAATTTGATACCAGTCTACCGTAGTGTGAAGGGTCGTCTCCACAAGTTACTGAAAGTCAACTTAAATGGAGACTTCTTTCATGTTACAATTGTTCAAGAAGAAATATGTAATCTTTACTAGGGTTGGTTATAGAAAAGAAGACCTGTCTGTGATAGTCTTATTCCTTACAGGTTTTGGTCTGCTAATACGGGTTTGATAGTGACAATTTTTTTGTTTTGTCATAAAAAGTAGTGCTACTTCAGAGTTTTCTTTGGTAAAAAGTCTTCTTCGAAAAAAGGACAAGGTTTTCTTAACAAAAGAACACAAGATACCTGTGAAATTGTGCAGCAGCACATGCAGATCTGTTTTCAGAGAGGATACCTGTATCAAATGGTGCAGTGAAGCAATGCTGCACTGGAGGGTTGACGTGTAAAGTAAATCGGTATGTCACCAGAGAGAATCACAGACAAACCACCTGTTAATGGAAATGTTGCTTCATTATCACAGATGCAGATTTATAAAGGCACTTAAACTGATAAGAGATCAAATTTATCAGCCCAAGTCCCAAACTATAATCTTAAAAACACATATCTAACTTCTGGCTGCCTAAGATTCTACCACTAAATTCACTGTATTCTTAAGGTTCATAGTTATTATATAGAAATAACTGTTCTGAAATCACTGAGCAGCTCCATACTTCTTTTGTTTTAAGATCCTCTAACTAGATGTGCATTGTTATTTCTTATATATCCAGAGGGATGTAACGTAATTGATGTGCTTAGAATTTCCTTAATAGTCATTGACATGACTCAGTGTGGTACAAGGTGCAGTTGGCACGGTCATATTCATTCACGTGTGCTTTTAGATGGAGCACTTCTATTGGAGTTTGTCCGATAACTCTGCAATTACTGCAGTAATCCAGTATTTGTGAGAAGTGAGCTCTCTATCTTCCTACCTGTGAGGTGATTCTCATATACTTTTCTTAAAGCAGTGCCTTAATTCTTTGCCTTTAGCTGGGCTGGGGTGTATACATGCATGTTGAATGCTCACTGCTCTTTGTGCCTCTTTGAGGAATAAATGCTATTGATAGTAACAGTATTAACCCAGATTCAGACAAAAGGGAAATGCTTCTGTAATTTGGTAGTTAGTGCACAACAGGAAAAGAGAAGAGGGGTCTAGGTCATTGTCTTCACTGCGAGGCTTGCCTTTGTGTTTTATGCAGTGTAAACAAACCTCAGAGGACAGATTTGAAACTGCATAGACACAAAGCAGAGCATTTGCAAACTTCTTGTGTTTCCCTGTACTTCACTGTGCTTGAATTTATTCATTATACTGTGGTGTCTGGACAACAGAAATTTAACCAGTTGCATTTTTGTGTGAATTTCTTTTTTGTAATTGAGACTTATAGAACTTATTTTACCACAGCTTGTGTGTGTCTCTTGAAAACAAGTTGAATAAGATCATGGGTAGACACATTTAGAAAGAACTGTCTCTTCAGCATGCTGCTTGTTTCATCTGCCTGCAGCGCAACAAATAGGTCACATAGCAATTTTATCCTCTGACAGTGTGGCAGTCAGAATACAAAGGCTGATACTGACAAACGTTAATCACATCTCAGCTTCTTTTTCCTCTTAATTTTGAGATCATCAGTTTTATATAGACCCTGGAATGAGGATTAAAAAGGTGCTCTAAATCATTCATATTAACTGAACATTAATCCTTTCTGGGTTTCCTCAGAACGTTTTTCTTTATTCCTTCCTTTATACTTTCTTAATGATGTCTCTTCTTCGGGAATATTTTCTTTAAAGATGCTATCAAAGTATCTGTGTTCTTTGTGCTTACTTTCATTTTTTTCGTTGCCGTTTAGCAGAACATTTGCTATGTATTGGTTACCAGTGCTCTAGAAACCTTCAAAGAGATCCCAGAGAGACTGCAGTAGGAGATGTTCCCTGGTCTGAAACCCATAGGTTCTAAGTAGACAAGAGAGAGAAGGTATAAAGGAATCATTACTAGCTATATTTTTATGAAAAGGGAATTGAGACTCAGGTAGGCTTAGAAACTTGCCCAAGCAATACAGAATGTTATTCAGAACAGACTGTAAAATGACCTCTTACATTCCCTACTTACCCCAGTTAATAAAAACCAAAAAGATCAGTTCTGAGTTTTCAGCTAGTTTCACATGACCACAATTTGAAAGATGATGAGCAACTTCTCACAAAACTAATTGCAACACTTTCCCACTGCTTCCTACTTTTCTAAAAGTTAAGAGTATAATATGTAACTGCTATGTAAATACTGTGGCATAATAGGGATATCACTTTTTAGCATCTATAGGTTGGTCAGTCTATAAGTATGCATAGACTTGCTTTTTATGAATGAAAAAATATATATTCCCAAGAAAATGAAGGTTTCCCATAGCTGTTTTTGTTTTAAAGTTTGAAGACTTATTTGCCCTCATTCTCCCATATCTTGAAAAGTCTATTTCTTTTCCGGAAATTTCTGTTAGTTATCCCAAATGCAATGTTTTCTCTGACTGCAGAGAAGGTATAATAAAACAAAGGCCAAAACCAGAATTAGGAAAATAGCAAAAGTGAATACCCTGTGACTTTACACCATCTAGTGCAACGGCAAAGAATGATAATATAAAGCATAAAAATGCATTCTCTTCCCTTTCTTCTTTTTCACTTCATTCCACCTAGAAACTTCAGGTAGTTTTGAGGAAACAGTCACTGGTATTTACTACTGCATTTCAGATTTTATCTTAGGATATTTTAAGGTGGGGTGGTTGTTGTTTTGGGTTTTTTTTTTTTTTTTTTTTGGGGGGGGGTTGGGGGTTTGGTTTTTTTTTTAATTCCTTTTCCTTCAATATATCAGATACTGCCATTTCCAAGGAGGTTATCATCATGGTTATTTTCTGGTTATCACTCAGTATATTTACTTTATGGCATTTAGTAAGCTGTCATGGCTTTCAAACAAATTGTGTATACACCTCTTCACTTAAGCACATTAAAAATCCCCAAACCTAGCTAAAGCATATAGCACAGAGTATAGTGGGCTACTACATACTGGCTTGATTCCAGTGGGGCAGTACTTTCAAACATAAGTGACCTTGTTGACTTTTATAGGTTTACATATTTTCATAAATTTATGGAGGAATTAATTTCTAGGGCTGAGATCTAAAACAGTGAAAGGTCTTCTGGTGTATATTGAAGCTGTCCAAGTGTTGCAACAATCTGTTGGGAATACTTACTATATACATGGTCTCTTTTTCAAACTCCAGTTTGCTGAAAATGTGAACCAGATCTTCAATCTTTGCTCACTGAGATTGCTGTACCAGCACTGGAAACTAGTTTTGTGCCTTGTAAACATAAAAATATCAGGATTCAAATTCTGATCACAACAGTCTCTTATTCATATGGTATTCATTAAAAAACCCAACTCAAACCAAAGGCTTGGAAGATTAAGTGGTGTAAAAATACTCTACCAGCTGTCTGTCCTTTTGTACCCTGCTTCACCTCAGCTCCCAGGCTTACCCCAGATCTTCTATTTCTTCTGATCTGTTGATTTTATGTAGCTTTATATATGTGAACAAATGTTTCCTCACCCGATCTTCAAAGCAGAAGTTATCTTGAGTCTCTGTGGACAGATGTATAAATTCCCTGTCAATGAATAAATAGGTTGTCATTTATTTTCCTCATGAATTCATATAAGCTCCAGTGTGATTGGGGACACAGAAAGCTTTCTGTTCATGTATGGGTTTTTTGAACATCAGAAAACTTTGTGACACTTTGCAACTCTGGTATGTTATTAGACACTTAGACACTTTTGCACACTCAGTGTGAAATTATCTAAGATAATAAGGAACAGGAAGAAATTAATATAGATGAATTAATCAGAAAATCTGATTGATTGAAATTAATGAAATGACAAGTTTAGGAGTTAGCTGTGTTGCACCTTTTTTTTTTTTTTCCCTCTCTGCTTTTCTGCAGAGTGTTTAGTTAAGATTAGTGCAACACTGCTCCTGTCAGTAAAGTAAAAATATCTCTGATGTTTAATGCACAATGAACTATCTAGCATAGACACTTTGAGGGCACTTGAAAATGTAAAGGATGCGGCTTGCTCATGCAGATCAGGAATTCAGAATTGCGTAAGAGATGCCATTGTTTATATGGAAATCATAAAACCTGTGGTCATGTACTAGATTACATAAACATTTAGGTTAGCCAGTACATATTCAGGTGCTTCTTCTTTACCTCACAGCTTTTTAATTTTTGTTTGTTAATATTTGAAAAAATAGATCATATATGAAAAGGCATATTAATAATTTATTTTTCATTCTAGTGATTATTCATTCTATTTTGCTGGAATTTTTCAATGTAATCCATCACATCTCTGAAAGCCCTATAGCAGTGGTTTTATACTGAAGCAGAGAATTTCTATATTGCCTCAGTCCTATAGACATTATATGATGGTGATCACACATATTTCAGCTACACAGTCAATTTTTCTTCATAGAATATTTGTCACAAACTTGACATAAAGTAGCTGTATGGGAAGACCTGATTTACAAAAAAATTAAAGCATTATTTTTATTTCAACAATTAACATAGTTGCTAATAGGTAGTTTTAATTATGTAAAAAATGTGTTTAGATTAGTTTTAAATTTACCAGAATGTCTCACACGGGAAGAAGAATAGAGTTGCAAAAGTTGTTTTTCATTCCTGTTCTGTTTTACTTATCAATAATGTGGAAAACTTTCAGTATGATGACTGAGGAAGCCTGACACTCCTCGTTCCAGTTCTAAATTTTAAGATTAGACCTTAATCTGCAAGTCAGGAAACATCTTTTGGGATGGCAGAGAATATATTTAAAACCATCAACTGTTTAATTTGGCCCAGAAAGTTGAATGAATTGCTACATTTCCCATCTGAAACTCCTTGTTTGTGGTTATGAAGTAGTCTGATATGGGTCTTCTTGTTTTGTCCCTGCTGGAGCTCTTTCATGTCTATAAAACTCTGAAGTGTTTATGCAGTGCAAAAGCAGAAAAGGGTAGCTCAGTTAGCACAACTTGGTTTTGAAAGACAGCTAAGACTGAAAGCATTCCCCTCTCAAAAATAATTTGAAGCTTGATATCTAGAATATTCTTGTAGAAGATGGGAGATGTAAGTTCAGGCAGAAGAAGAAACTGAACCTTTGAACTATTTGAATACCCCCAGATCAGACTGTAAGTGTGCTTATGTTCTCATGATTTTCAGAATCCAGAATCACTTGCCTTTGACATGCATCACAATCCATCTATTTGTATTTAAAAAATCACCTAGAAGCTTTTCTAATACTAATGTAACTATGTTGCATAAAAGCTACTACATTAATGCAAATTTTGAAAATCCACAAAACAAACCTAAAGTTATCAGTTTGCCTTCTGATGTTATTTAAAGGTTAAAACAGTGTAGGGTAAAAAGAGAGCAAATAAGAAAAGAAATTCAAATATTTTCAAAGCAGGTGAGCTTTTTCGATTTGCTGTCTTCTGTATCAACTTCAATGAGATCCACATACACTAAAGGTGACAAAGCAAATTTAAATCAAGTGCTATCACACACTCATACACTAGTAGTATGTTTCAGAAAACCAGATTTCCTACCAAATAGAGAGGGAAGTTCCATTACAGTAAAACATATTTTTTGTCTTCCAGTTTATCTACATTGTGAAACAATTGCAATTGCATGTTGTTAGGTATCACTGAAAACTTTTTGTTCATAAACTCCTTTTTAATTTATGCTTATCTTAATGTAATTTAAGTAAAACCTAACCTTATCATAAAACCACTAAGATTTCTTGCAGGAGAAGCTGATTTTTTTTTTTTAATTTTTTTTTTTTAATAAATGCTACATGGAATATAATCTTCCCTGGTAAAGGGTATCTTTGGAGAGAATAAAGATACAAAGTTTTATTTAATGATTGATATACGTCCAAAGTGATTATTTCCTCATTAATAGAGGGCATTAAATTGAAAGCAGTGATATGGGGCTGAAAGCGTGGTAGGAAGAAATAACAGGCCTAAAAACAGAGGTTTCCTAAAAACATGTATCTGTCTTGTAGAGTCTGCTTCTGTCCATGAATATATATGCTTCATGAGAAGAGTTTAGCTTTGTCATAGGAATGATTGCAGCAGAGACACGGTGGGTAGGAGGAGACCCACATTAAAGATCAGCTGTGTGGTGCTTAAATCCCAGCTGGGGTTAAACCATGACACAAAGTCAGGAAAAAAAAAATTGAGATGGAGGGAAAAAGAGCAAGGTAAACCAAAGCACTATTTAATTTGAAAAATAAAACATTTTTAAATGAATGGGAAAAAGTCTTTCATTTGCATGAAAAACATAATTTATATGTCTTTATTTTAACTAGGGGAAAGATAAACTGGAGTTTTCGGCAACTGGAGTTTGTAAGGCAGTGGTATTAACTGCATTTTCAGTGCTTTGTTTTGAAAAAGAGGAAATCTCATCTGCTTTGTTATTCACTGATTTCACAGAAAATGGAAAATAATTTGAGATTATAATAATTTCAGTGTCCCTGACTACCAATGTTCATAATGGTAATCTGCTACAGAATTTTAGAGGCATGTACATGAATATATGTGTAGACCCACTCACACATTTATCTACGTATACACAGGTAAATACATACTCTTTATTTATATATACATACTTCATTCACTCTAAAATACACACACGTATATGTGTTTTTATAAATGCATACACATTGTATATGGATAATCTATGTTTGCATACTGTCTAATTTTGAAAACCTGAAATTTATTCATTAATTAACTTCTGTATTTGTAAATAGATTGGGTACAAGATACAAATAAGTATATGTTTGAAAAGGTTTGTGATGTAATGAAATATTATGGTTAAAATTAAATAGTATTTTTTTTGGACAGGAAAATAGGAAGAAAGTAGGCAAAGAAAAAGAGAGGTAAGAATTTGAAAAAGTTGAGATAGAGTGTGTCTAGGGGTGTGGATTCTGGTACCAATCTCCAAAGAACAAAGGGAACAAAGGTTGCTTATTTGTCTGAATTTGGGAGTAAATAGCTCAAGGTTTCTGTGAGTAATGACTCTGCAGCTTAATTAAGATTACTTCCTTGTTAGTGGAATTTCACGTTCAAAATATTAAAGTTATAGGTATTAAAATGCAAAAAAAAAAAAGTGTAATAGTTGATGGTTTAAGTGATATGAAAGGGTTAAAATGACCAGAAATATGAAATTAAATATAACTATGGAAATTCTGCAGTATGTCAGTCCTCTTCTGATCTGCTTAGAACACCTCACAAATTGCATCACCTCATCTAATTTCAGAACAACAGCTTCTCATTACTCCCTTTATACATTCTTGCAAAGGTGATACTCTGAAGTAAGCACTTGGAGTAGTTTCTAGACCAAGCAGCATAAATGCAAGCTATTTTGCACTTTCAAATATCTTTGTTAGTGCTACTGAACAGATAATAAAGCAAGCCAAATCGATTGGTCCTCTCCATGCTTTTTCTGTTCCTTTCTGATGGACATTGTCCATCCTCCTTATTACTCCTTCCATTAATGCTTTTAGACCTCTGATGCTCCTTTGCCTCCATCTTCAGCTTCCAAGGCACAGACCTGTGTTGGTGCTGAAAAGCTGAGATGGGAAGAAAGCCTCACAGAAATGTTCCAAGCAAGTGAGAAGTCCCTTAATCAAAGACTGTGGCTAAAACCAGAATCGTAGAATCATATAATGGTTTGGGTTGTAAGGGACCTTAAAGATCACCTTGTTCCAACACCCCTGCCACAGACAGGGACAATTTCCACTAGACCAGGTTGCTCAAAGTCCCATCCAGCCTGGTCTTCAGCACTTCACTTCCAGCAATGGGACATCAACAGATTCTCTGGGCAACCTCTTCCAGTGCCTCATCGCCCGCACAGAAAATGATTTCTTCCTAACATCTAACCTAAATCTGCCCCCTTTCAGTTTAAAGCCATTCCCCCTTGTCCTATCACTATGTGACCTCATAAAAAGTCCCTCTCCAGCTTTCTTGTAGGCCCCCTGTAGGTACTGGAAGGCTGCTGTAAGGTGTCCCCAGAGCCTTCTCTTCCCCAAGCTGAACAACCGCAACTCTCAGCCTGTCTTCACACAAGAGGTGCTCCAGCCCTCTGGTCATCTTCATAGGCCTCCTCTGGACTTGCTCCAACAGGTCCATGTCCTTCTTCTGTTGGGGGCCCCAGAGCTGAATACAGTGCTCCAGGTGGGGTCTCACAAGAGCAGAGTAGAGGGGGAGAATCAGCTCCCTCAACCTGCTGGCCACACTTCTTTTGATGCAGCCCAGGATATGGTTGGCTTTCTGGGCTGCAAGTGCACGTTGCCAGCTCATGTTGAGCTTCTTGTCCACCAGCAGCCCCAAGTCCTTCTCCTCAGGGCTCCTGTCAATCCATACTCTGCCCAGCCTAAGCCTGTCTATGTGGTCCAAATACCTCACTAGCATAAATTATTAATTCAAATAATCAATCATTTTCTATGCTTTGCCACTACTCTTTAACACACACTGTGTATGGTTAATGAAGAACTCTCAACAAGCGGAAAAAATATCTTGCGCATCAGACACTGGTGCTGTGTTCTTAGATATACCTCATATCACCTTTCAGTTTTGTTTTTCAACAGAAGACAACTTCTTTGCATGTTTGCTGTCTTGATTTTCCAAGATCAGCCAAGTTGGCAGATATGCAAACCAATTTAATTTTGCCTGGCATCACTGGTCTTCAAAGGCTATTCTTTGAAAGAATTGAACCACAAAAGCAAAGATTACTCTCTACTGGACAACATATGTCTTGTCTGGAAACAAATGTGAATGTGCCTGCCAGCTGTTAATCAATGTAACACACAAAAGTAAATGCTGAAAATACTTGAGACTTGAACATAAATAGTACCCTTCAGATCATAGCAAAATGTACAGCCCTCTTTGCAAATATGGCTCAATGCTCTTAACATTGTTTCTAATCTTATTTTCTTATTTCAAGTATGCATTTTTACAAATACATTCCTTAATCATATTCATTATAAATGTGAAAGCTCCACTTGATATTTCTAAACCAGTGCAGACAAATTGAAAACCTTTATTACACTGTTCCCTTCTCAAGAGAGCCACTGTGGCAGCAATTGACATGATTTGAGTCATTGAAATGCTACTAGCTGGGGAAACAGAATTTGAGTAAAGAATGTTTTCTGCATGATATGGAACTACCACTGCCTGAATTCTAAATCTCTGTTGGTTCTCTCTATTACCATGAATTGAGACTGTGTTTGATAACTTGTATTTAAAATTGAACAAATCAACATTTTATGAATTAAAAAAAAAAAAAAAATTAAAAAGCTTTGGAATGGGGCATCAACATTCCAAATAAGCTGATCAACAACAGTTATTATGTGGCAATTGCTGCTAGTCACTAATCTCAGATTTCCAGCAAGTACTATGAAATTAAATAAAAGAACTGAAAATTAAAGCAAATCTAATAGCAAAAAATCACCAGTTATATATAAATGTTATACTTACACCCAGATTCTGATACCATACTATGCATAAATGTAGAAGTATGAAGCTGTGTTAATTAGCATTGATAATATACAGCTGTGGGCTGGCTTCAGAGGTGGTGGGTTGGTCGATGTTGATAAGGTGCAGGTGTGGCTGGTTCTGTTAAGTGGTTGAGAGTCAATGAAGAGAGAGCAGTCGAGGAAGAAGCAAAAGAGAGAGTGGGTCTTGGATGAGGTGAGACAAGGAGAAGGCAGCAGCAGAACTGCATGAAGAGTGTGCTGGTATGAGATGGTAAAAGACCTTGTCGCAGCTTGTTTGTTTGTGCTGTGACACATAAGTAAACAAAACAAAGTTTAAAAAATAGCAAATTTCTTGCTATTTGTTTGCCTTTCTATAGTTTTTGGTCTAACATCTACCTACCTTAATAAATATTGGGTTAGAAAAGAAAAAAAAAGAATAAGAAAATATTGGTAGTCCAGATTTTAACTTAAATATTTACTGGGATACTACTGACCTGGGTTGGAAGGGTTGCAAACTGCTATTTATAGAAATCTACCAGTTTACAACCAGGTGTTAGGGAAGTCTGTTCATAGGATAAGGGTAAATAAGGAGCCAGAGTTGATTCAGTCCTTACAAAAAATGGAAGGTAGGAAATGCTTCAGGCTACTTACAGTCTCAGTTTGTAAAATGTCCTTCAGAAGTTGTATTTGGGCATCAATTAAGTTTTCTTGACTGCAAATGAAGTATATGCATGTACTCAACTTACACCTTTTTACTTCTTCCTAATCATGCCTAGCTGTAGGTGACACAAGTCCCAGATTTATGGGATTTGTGTAAGGACTGGGAGTTTTGTTACTTCATTGGAATTTTGTAAAGGTAAATTCATGCTATTTGGAAGGTACTGAGGGCTGCATTAATAAGCTGACAGGTTTCCCGTTCTTGCCCTACCTCTTGCTCAGCTGTGGCAATGAAGCTGTTTTCTGAACCTACTGGTCATGATAAGTTGTAGATATAATGACGTCGAGGTTAGGTAGGTACTGAAAAAAAGTTGGATAAAAAAAGTATAGCATGTTATTTTGCCATAAAAGAATCTGGCAAAAACATATATCTCTCTTTTTCTGCTCAACTTCTTTCCACCATAGGTACAACTACAGGGAATGTTAAGGATGATGCCTGTGCCACTAGGAAAGTGTATCACTCACTCAGCATAATGATGAATTTCTGAAGGTGAAGCTACAGATTTAGGTTCTGTAAATAAGTTTTAGTCCTTCCAGGTAAGGAAAAAAATAAGTGAGAGAACTTGGTGAAAGACTTGTATGTGATGTGTAGGAAGTTATATGCTCTTCCCCTCATATTCTGAAGTTAACACAAATTTGTCAACTGCTTTGAATAAGTCAATTGACAATAGAAAAAGGAAACCAGCAAGTGTTCTATGAAGGGGAAAACAAAGTGAGATTTAATATAATTTTTCTACTTTCACAGAATACCTGAAAAATTAGGACTTAAAAGATTCCTAAGGATGTGGACAAATGAAATTTAATGCCTTCATTCATAGACAGGATGTGGACAAATGAAATTTAATGCCTTCATTCATAGACATTGAAAAAAAATCTCAGTTGAGAGATTGATACCTATATAATAAAAATGCAAATGGACAACTTAGCAAAACATCTCAGGATTTCTGGGATTAACTAATCTCATGTTAAAATATACTTTTTTATCTTGTGTAGCTAAAAAAAAAATAATCATTTTTTCTTCCTTCAGACAAAACAGTAAAAGTAAAGTAAATCTCAAGAATCAAAATATGTGCTGTAGATGTTGATGTTTCATCAATGGCACAGCCTATTAATTTCATCCATTCTAGCTCAGTACAGCAGTAATTGCTGTAGACACACCTCTAATTACACTTTCCCTTTTCATAATGCTACAACCAATGTGTAAATTCTCAAAACCAAGCAGTATGTAAAAACAGCATTTGTGGTTGTCATCTCAAAATCAATTTTCCCCATGTGCCCATAGTGAAACTAATTATAGGTTATATAAATGCAAGTTTTATCATAGTAGCAGAACAGCATAATAATTTATTCATTAAAGTGTAAATGAACAAATTATAAGAGGTAGTTGCATAGTTTGCTCCTGCTACTCTTGTAAATATAGTGTGTGTATTCAAAACTGATGGTTGTCCAAGAAAAATCTTTTCAGTTTAATCTGTCCTGACTTCCTTACAGCAATGGCTACAATATGTTGTAAAAAAGACATCAGTCTCCTGTGGTCATCATATGGTGAGAGCTCATTAAAGGCTATCTGAGTGGGAAAGGAACTGGGAGTAGGGGAAAAACAGGGTGAGAATAAAACTGCAGATCTGATGGATTACTTGTGCTAAAATTCATATGGAACTTGGTGATTGCAATGGGGTTTATCCACAATATTTATTAAAAGCCAGCTCAAAACACATTTTTTTTTTTTTAAATTATTTATGGAAACAATGTAAAAATAAATGTAGCATATACATCAGCATTTTCTTTTAGTTTGAGCTTTAAGATATTTAATGTATTTTTTTCTTAGGGAGATACAATATTCCTAAACTAACTTGCAAATAAGTTTCTATTGTGTTTTGTCCCTATTAAATAAACATATAAAATCTATTCAATAGATAATCTTGAAGCTAATATCAGGCCAAGTTCTAGGGGTTGAGTTAGCGAAATTTAAAATAAATTACTCATGAGATATATCAGTAATAACAAAGAAAAGAAGTTAACAAAGGCAGGCACTGTTTCCATTTGCCAAAGATTTTACAGAGATTCTCTGTGTATGTTTCATCAATGTCCCTACCCATGTTTGGCACATGAGAGTAACAGACTGAACAAAGGGAGTTATTTGTTTCCTGGTTCTTATACAATCCCCTGGAATTTTCCTAGGTTTCCCAGTATTAATATAAGAAATTACTTCCAGGAGAAGCCCTATAAACCTGTATGGAGTGACAAATATGATCACACACAAAGAAATCCAGCATTTTATCACTGCATCTTAAGAGCAACCCTACTTATTTTCCTGAGGGGCAAAGCAATTTCATAATGTTTTTTAAGTCTCAGTAGTGGGGGGTGGAGCAAAACTGAAAAAAAAAAAAAAAAAACAAAAACAAAAATAACCCCAAAACCCCTAGGTGAATTAATTCTTCATAGTCCTTCAAGAAGCAATGGGAACAACCTGAAACACAGGAATTTCCATCTAAACATTAGGAAATACCTTTTCACTGTGATGTTGATCAATCACTGGCACAGGTTTCCTAGACAGGCTGTGGAATTTCCATCCTTTGAGTTAGTCAAAAGCCATCTGGGCATGGTCCCAGACAAGCAGTTCTAGATGGTCCTGCTTGACCAGGGGGGTTGGATTAGATGTCCCCCAGAGGTGCCTTCCAACCTCAGCCATTCTCTGATTCTTGATTCTGTGATAATGGGGGTTCTGTTTGTAAAACAGAACTAGAAGTATTGTTCGCATTCATTTAAGAAGGTATTGTTAGCACATGAAAAACATCCAGCTTCTTGCATTTGATGCCTGGACTTAACTGGCAGAGTTGTGGGGTGTGACTGTAAGTACCAGAGATATTTCACTGGCAAATATTAGGAGGGAAGCACCACAGGTTTATAATATTAAACACAAAAGCAAAATCTTCTGCAATGTGTATTCAAGTAGGAATTCAAGCTGCTCTTCAAAATGTTCTTTGAACCAGTAAAAAAAATATTTTCCTTTTTGGTGTGATGGTCATATAAAGAAGGACAGAATGAAAGTCCTGTAACATTCCAATTTACACACTTGATTAATGCATAAACAGTTGGCTGTGCCTCAGTGCTTGAGTTTTTTCTGCAGCATGTTACATTTCATTACATTCACCAGTGTAACAACTTGGTCAGTGTTTAAGTATACTTTACATTTGTACTTTTAATGGAGCAACAATTTTTCTAAGGTTTTTTAAAAACAGTGACACAAATGCTTTTGTTTGACTGCAGATGAATCTTTAGCACCCCATTACAGTATTAAAACAGAGCCACTACAAGCTTGATTCCATCTGGTTTCAAAAAGCAGCAGTTGTGCATGTTTGAGATGGTCTGCAGGCGTGGAACAGCCAGGACAGCCACTACTCCATGGTGACGTTTTCAGATACAGAAATCACTCTAAATTTGGAGTCAACCTACTGGGGGAGAAGATGCAGATAAATCAATCATTTGGGAGATCACTTATATCTTAGATCAAGCTGATCAAATGAGAAGAACACTTAATCTCATTGAATTAAACCAAAAATCAAATTAAAACAAAGGTGGATCATGTCATACTAAGCTTGCATTTATTTTTGATAACTGATCTTCCAAATACTCTTAGTGATTAGTGTAATCTACAGAGACTTCAGTAAAGCATTGATATAGTACCACATGGGGAACCACTAACTGGGCTGAGAAAGCAGAGCAGTAGCACAAGAATTACGAAGCAATGATCAGAGTATGATCAAACAAAGTTTCAGACTATGCAGCTCTGTATTTTCCTGTTTTCCAAATCTTGTTCAAGACCACATCTGCCCACCTTGGAGCAAACACTGATAAATTGTGTGGAGCCATGAAGTAGAAGACTGGAGAGGTGCCACTACTGGAATTACTCAGAGATCAAAGTTGAGAAGTATAGTGATTTTGTTAATGACATCAAGCCATGGAAATGTTACGCTAGAGGGTGTGGATAGTCAGAAATGAATCAAATACCATGTAGGAAGAACTGAGTGTCCTCAAGCAGCGTAGCTGAACTAGGGTGAAATTTTATAGTTACAGGTGTGCCGTAAAAGACTAGTAACAATAATTTTATTATTAGATCATTTATTGGTAATGGCTATGGGTAGAAAGGCTTCATTACACTAGTTAGACACAGTATCTTAAGTATTATTTGGCCTGTAAAAAGGCAAAATTAACCTGAAGACTTGGGAGGTTATTAATAATCTTTTTATAAGGCACAGAGAAGTTGGTATCTTTGCTGCAGTGTTGTCAATGTTGAAGAAAGATAATGAAACAAAAGCAGAGGTGCTTCCATTCAACCTCTCCAAGTTCTTTAGACACTGAAGATGTACTGAGGAGCCTAATTCCCACTGAAGTAATTGGTTTCAGTGGGAATGTAAGGCCTAAATAGGAGTTAGGCACAGATACCTTAGAGGATCCTATCCTAAGTTTTGTACTTGAGCAAAAAACTATGCTCAACATGAGCTGGCAATGTGCACTTGCAGCCCAGAAAGCCAAACAAATCTTGGGCTGCATCAGAAGCAGTGTGGCCAGCAGGCTGAGGGAGCTGATTCTCCCCCTCTACTCTCCTCTTGTGAGACCCCGCCTGGAGCACTGCATTCAGCTCTGGGGCCCCCAACAGAAGAAGGGCATGGACCTGTTGGAGCTAGTCCAGAGGAGGCCCACGAAGATGACCAGAGGGCTGGAGCACCTCTTGTGTGAAGACAGGCTGAGAGTTGCGGTTGTTCAGCTTGGGGAAGAGAAGGCTCTGGGGACACCTTACAGCAGCCTTCCAGTACCTACAGGGGGCCTACAAGAAAGCTGGAGAGGGACTTTTGACAAGGCCGTGTAGTGATAGGACAAGGGGGGATGGCTTTAAACTGAAAGGGGGCAGATTTAGGTTAGATGTTAGGAAGAAATCATTTTCTGTGCGGGCGATGAGGCACTGGAAGAGGTTGCCCAGAGAATCTGTTGATGTCCCATTGCTGGAAGTGCTGAAGACCAGGCTGGATGGGACTTTGAGCAACCTGGTCTAGTGGAAATTGTCCCTGTCTGTGGCAGGGGTGTTGGAACAAGGTGATCTTTAAGGTCCCTTACAACCCAAACCATTCTGTGAATGTTTGATTCTATGAATAGCTGAAAATGGATACAGCTGTTCTTGGTAAATCCTACAGGGACATAAACATTTGTGAGTGAGAAGAAACACATGCACAAGTAATACTGCTACTAAAAGAAATAAGTACACACAGGTCCTGAATAAATCTAGGCTAGAAACAGGTTTCTAACAACCAGAATAACAAGGGGGGTGGGGTGGGGGGGGTGGGGGGGAAGGTGGGGACAACAACCTTCTGATTTTAATAAGGGCTAACACAATTTGCTACATTTATGAACAGGGTTGTGAAATATACTGGCTCATAACCACAGGGCTTCAGATTAAACCTATTTATGGGCTATTTAGTTTGGTCTAAAAGCCTCTAGAGAATGGTTGTGAATGTCACTAGTCCTAAATATATTATGAAATATGACTATGTTTAAACTTGATCCTTGCTTGGAGCTGAGAGAAGGATGGAAAGAGATTTCATTCACATCTTGGTAATGTCCTAAGTCTCCAGATCCATATAAAGATGAATTGAACCTTAAATGAAAGCAGTAAACTGAGGTCAGGGTTTCTAAGGATATGTATTGTTTCTTTTTGATACGAGAAATTACTCTTAGCAATTATTGAAAACATTATCAAAAAAACCTCTATGTCAGCAAATTATAATTATTGTGCATCTGGAAATATTTCTGGGTTGACTGCAGCATTTCTTCTGTATTTTATTTTCACTTTCTTGATCAACTGCAGCATAATTAAATAATTATTCAACTGTGACTTGTTTTTTTAAAACATAAAATAGTGTTGAATTTAATTAAAGAGTCCCTAAATACATCTATTTAACTTTGCTGCCACTGCAGATGTTATTCTTGTCCCTTCATACAACTTCTGTAGGGGCTACAGAATTGCTAATGCCTTACTCCTGGAATAGGTCTTGTAGACATCTCAACATTTTGCCTTGGTGTAAAGCAGTAAAATGCTTCCTAATCCAGATCAGTGACAAAAACACTTCTGCTGCTCTGGGTCAGGTAAGACAAGAGTCCATCTCTTTTACATCTTTTTCTTGGCTGTCTGAAGAAAGTGCCTTAACACTGTCACTTTTTGTCCTGTGCTAACTTGGTCTGTGAGGTATGAGCCAGATATAAGGAATGTGCAACTCTGGATCTTTTTAAAGTGCTTTCTGTTTCTGTGGAAAACCATGGTAAATAACTAAGTAGAAAGAAGGATGGAAGGAAGAAAACCTGATCACTGTGATATGTTTCTGTCAAGATTATTTGTTTGATGCTGAGGTCTTCAGTGCTTCAAGGGCAAGCTCATGCAGACATGCTATTACAAAACCAACTCCAAACACTTTTGCAGCTTTGTGGTACAGTGCCACTGTGGGGATCATGAAAGTTTCAGAAAAAAAGCAAATAAAAAGGAATTTGAGGTATTTAGAAGAGCATTGATTGGGACTGAGTTTGGGATGAGTAATAACTCATCCTTTTCTGCTAAAATTAATGTCCCACTGTGCTGTGAAAAACCCTTGGCTAAATAGAAGTCCAGCCTCAGGGAATTTCTCAGTCTGACTGTTGAAACAGTACCACTGTTTCAGGTGTATACTGTTCTTTATGGGCCACACAGCATCATTTCAAACAGGAGCTGAGGTATTCTTACTCTAAATGTTATAGCTCAATAGCATTTTGCAAAAATATATCAGAAGCATGTTAATAGGAAAAAGTCAACTTGTTTATCTGAACAAGTTTCAGTTATATAATTTTTGATTTACAAAAGCAGATCAAAACATAAGTTTTGATCAAAGTGCACTGCCTTCTCCTGTATAAACCACATGCACGTCCTTTTACCCCCAAGATAAAGCTAGTATGACCTTCCAAACTAATTTCATTACAACAGGGCACTGTAGTTGTCTCTAACTCTATCTTGGATTCTGAGATATTTTAGCTGAGATATTTGGATAAGACAAAACTATTTAAGGATCGAGCGAGCTACACAATATCCTTAAAACAGTATCTCTTTTTACTGCTGTCTCACAAAAAATACTGCTTTCATTACTGTGCATTTTATAGGTTTGACTTAGCGATTCATGAAACAAAAATTGCAGGGTCTGTTACAAAAACTCTAGATTATTTTAAGGTTCTGACAGTATTGCCCTTACATGAGCCCTACATTGTGGCCATTAACATTTGACATTGGAGCCACAGTATTTTGATCAATTTAACCAAAGCATTAGTTTTAAATTAACACAACATCTAACATGATTTAAATTAAATGATAGGACCTGGATCATTTACAGAAGCATTGCTTCAGAAGAAAAGAAAAAGAATGACATGAATATAAATTTCCAACAGCATTCAACTGCTCCACTTAATGCATATTTACTTAGATAAATGGACAACACTTCATCCAAACAATTAGAATTATTAGGTTATTAGAAATATTTCCCCACAGACAATATAGTTCTGGAAAACAAAACATCATTGCTTCAAAATAAGTTTAGCTCCAGATACTCCCTCCATACACAATAGAAAAGTAGTTCAGCTGCCCTACAGTCAAACATGACCCTGATTTAAAGGAGTTTGTTTCAACTGAAAGTCAGTTTGAAGCATCTGTTCTCACTGAAAGCAGATGATTTTTCTAAGAGGAGGTTTTGCTTCAGCCACAGTAATGCAAAGCCATTTGCATTACAGAAGCCATTGAGGTCTGCAAAACTTAATCTTAAACCTGATGTTGGACTTTTTTAGAAATAGTTTTTTAAACAAAGTAAAACAGCAGTTAAATACAGATCTATGGACTTCAGACTTTGGAGTATTTTGTAGTCAAGAAACTTTCTAATAATGAAAAGAAAAGGATTACTGGTTCTGCTTGTATGGCAATGGGATGACCCTATACTTCTGCAGAGGGTATTTGATATTTATAAAAGGAACTTCCTGGAAAGAAAAAGTGGCTCCCCCATTTCAGAGGTGAGTTCTCAAGGGATGAGCATGTTGCCAACAGCAGTATATTTCCTGTTAAATTCTCTTTAAAATATGGGTTTTTCAAAAGATTTTAATCCGAATTTCTCAGGCTGTCCCAGGGCATCTGAGCCAAGAGCTGATGAGTCCACAGAAAATCAAGACTTTTGGGAGATCGCATTTGAGATGTAATTGAGAACTGGCAAACACACCCTCAACACAGTGATAAGGCACCCTCTTCAGAGAGCATTGTTTTCCTGTGAACATTTGCAGAAGTAAAATAACCTTTTAAAGTTAGGGTGTGCTAGTACTGTTTTCTGACATAAGAATGCTTATAATTAACATCATATATAAGAATATATAGGTACTGTCCAATGTAGTCATATTGTACTCACCAGACTGAAATGTTGGATGGGGCAGCCAGGACCACTGTTGTCATAAATTTAGATTTAGAACTTATTTCTAGAGTTGTAGCAGGGTCCCTGAACCACTTTGCAAGCACCTTACAGAGAAAGTTGTTGCTGTAAAAGACCAATTCATCCACAAAAATACTCCAGTTCATTTCCATACGGTTTCCATTATGAAACCAGATGAAGTCCAGACATACAGCCAACCTTTCCCCACACCCACCCCCCATAGTTTTTTGAGTAAAGTCAGGTGTATTCTAAACATGATAGGAACAATGACAGGGCAGCACTAGGGGAGGGGGGGGGGGCAAACATGGGCTGCAGCCTGCCCTGCTCACTACTAAAGTGATGTAGCTTCAGGGGAATATACCAAGTTTGCAAGATGTTGTATATAAAATTTAGGATGCTTCCAACAAGGAAAACATGGAACATGGAAATAGTGGGACTCTGGATGCATTTTGAAAATCATTTAATACAAAGGTGACCAGTCTTCCTGACTCAGGTGTCATATATCAAAATCCTGCATGAAGACATCTGTCTCAGCTAAGGAGGCTGGGGAGTGTGGGAGTATTTGACTGGTGGGAGATAACCAAATATTCAAACTACCCAGAGGTCTCTGTGCCAGCTCAGCTCTGTTGTTGACTGTGTCACCACGTCAGGAGAGGAGAAACCCGAGGGACCTGTAAGCAAGCTATTTGTGAGCTGTTTAAAAACTCATCGGCTGATGGCTCCTGCCATGAAGAATCTGATATCCACTGTTCTGATGGAGAATGAGATGATTAAAAAAAAAACCACAAACCACCACCCAAAAAAACCTAAAGGCTTGTTTGTGTCTTCCTGTCCTTAAATGCTCTTAAAAATCTAGTGCTTGGCTAGCTAGCTGTTTTGATGACTGTTTCAGTAAAATAGTACATTCTTTAAATAAATCTATTTAGGTGACATAATCTGCTATATTAGTGAATTTCAGAAGACGGTGAAGCCTCTGCTGTTAAAACATCTGGTAGGAGATAAATTCATATTACTTATTAGTATCTAACAGAAACTCCCCTTGAACTTTATTAGCAATTATGCTGTAGTGGTGGTTGAGTCGCTGAGCAACAAGAAAGTGCTTGTTATACCCTTAGAGAGATGACTATGCCAAGATTTAAAGATAATCCCAACTTTTTAATAAAAACAATGGAAAGACAATAGCCTCAAAAAATATGCTGCATAATTTCATGTGTGAATAAATCTGTGTATAAATCCTGAATATTATAGTATACAAAGGCAACTACATAGCCCTTTTACCAATATATTTGAGTTTTTCCTCCTTAGTATTATATATATTGTTTAATGACATAAGCTCCCAGCAGATATTTAATGTATCATCACCCTCCAACAGGCCCTACAGCAACAAGAAAGACAAAGGCCCCCTCTGACAGCTGTAATCTATGCTGTCAGTCTGCTTCTTTAATACAAAACATTAGTAAAACTATCTGGAGGCTGGCAGGCACAGAATGGTATTCCAAGAAACACCTGTGCTGCCACTGTAGCATCTGCCTGTTTCTACCAACGCCCTCTCCAAATCCTGTTCACTATACCTTCCCAGAAACAGCTTGTACTTACAACACCTCTTTCACTTGTTTTGGGAGTCTGGAAAATCCCTGAATCCTGCGCTAAGTCCCAACAACTGTTCACTAGATGGTTTTCCTAGATTTTGTAAGAAAACTGTTCTAAAGACAGTAATTTCAGTGACTGCTTTGCCTGCAAGACTTCCTCTTTTGACTTCTTTCTTGCCTGGGTTTTAAGAACATTTGAGGTTTTCCTGCGATTTATGCATCTAAACCACTCATTAAAAGGTTTCTAGCTGAAATAGCCTTTAAAACGCTAGTAGCTCAATAATAAAGAATTTCAAACAATGCAGAATCTACCACATGCTTTGTTACAGTGTTTCAATGATAAATTATTCCCTTAGTTAAAATATTATGCTCATTACAACTGCATTTTTCTATTATTATTTTGATTGTTGCAGGTCAGTACTAAGTGAATTGTGAGCTTTTATGCACGTTATTCTTTGATTTGTTTTATTGTCCATGGTTAACGTTCAATTTTGCAAGGGCTCTGAAAGCCTGGGATTAACACTTTTAGCTCTTATTGTCATCTTGTCAAAAACTGAAATGAAATAATTAAACTATGTCTTTACATCTCTAAATAAGTCAGCTATTATAGAAAATGTATTTTTGATGGAGATATGGAGGTGAAAATGTAGCAGATTAGAAACATAAAACAAATGTGGAAATTATAAAGAATAAATGTATAAAAGTATATAAAAAAAAATAAAGTATAATGTCAGATAAAAACCCGAGATGTTTCTATAGGAACATCCGATGACAGGTTAAAAGAAGAATACAGGAGGCAAGTAATGAAAAAAAAAAAAAAAAAAGGTTTCAAATAATGAAGAAGATGAGAAGCAGCAACAAGCCAGGGAAACAAGCAGCTTCATTAATGAGGGCTTAAATGAAGTCCCATTGCTGCTAAAGCAAGCATGCCTGGATTTGTATTCTATTTCATACAACTTTCTATTTACATTGTACATATTAAAGCAAAAAAGATTGGAGGTTTGGAAACTACTTGCTGAGAAGATAATTATTACTGGCCTATAGAGGCCACAGAAATTACTGTTCGGTGATGTTTTGCTTCGTACTTTTGATACAGACTAGCTTAAAATTGCCAATCTTTCCTATTGTATCTAGCTGCTGATACATTCTCCTGAAACTGTACTGACAAAAGTGTTCACAGAGGTAGTGTATCATGAGACAAAGCATATTTATGTACAGAATCTGAAGATCTGATAGGTGCAAATACTTATACAAACATCATTTAAAACATCTGCATTTTTAAAAAAATTTCCCAAGGCTACCCAGGAACAGAAAAAAGAGCTGGATTCTTACTGCAGCAGGTTTTCTTTTATAAGATCTTCATCAACAGTATTGATTAGGACTTTAAATTGTACATCTTGAGTGCAAAGAGATGTTTATGTATACCTGGCTTGGCTATTTATTGGTTATTTTTGACTGTTAATTAAAAATTATAATTACCAAGCAACATTTGTACTGTATCCATATGATGCTTGTCTCGTGATCTTTATAGTGATAAAGCAAGATACTCAGCTACTCAGGTTGCATAAGCAACAAAAAGGAATAATTGCATTTTTCATTATATTAAAATGGAAGGAAGAAAATATATTCCTGTGTAGACAATCCTAAATACTCTGATTTCTTGAAGAAAGGAAGAGTTTTATTAGGAGTTTTTAATCATCTTAATTTGTTTTGATTTTAAATGAAGTATGCTTCTGCCAGTTTCTTGTTCTCATATATAACATAGACATTGTGGGAAGGATACATGAATCATGCCCTTCTGTAATGTAGGTATGAAAATGCCTAAGACAAAAGTGTTCAGGAAGTCTGGAGTCTTTTTTTCTCTAACTAGAGTAATCTAGTAGAAAAATGAAGAGGCTGATCTTGCACAGCTCTTATTTCTTCATAATTCACTGTGATGTAAATGCAGACAGCTAACTGAAGCATGTTAGCTTGGGCTAGGCTGTTTCCTCTACTGTTTGTTTTCTAATTATACCAGGGCACTCTCATCGCTTCAAATGAGGTCCTTCCTCCAGAAGAAACTTCCAGCTCCACCCAGACCCTGTGTGCCAACATCATACCTAATTAACCCTAGGATTAGGAGATAATACTCAACTAGAAATGCATGTAACTTCTTTACAGGGTCCCAGCAAAACAGAATTGACACTTTGACATGGATTTGGTCCTTCATTTGGTTAGGCTGAGATGTATGAATGGAAAATCATCTGCTCTAGCTTGTGGTTGTATTTGACATTCACCGTGAGCATCTGAATGACATGAAATTAACAGAACAGAAATGTTTTAAGCTCAAGAAGCTGAACAGAAGGTTTAGAGCAACCTTGCCTACATTATCTTTTTCTCCCCTTCCTGCAAATATTGCTTCAATTGCCTGGTCACAGTCCAAAACAGAGAATCATAAATTTCTTAAATAATTGGGTTTGTTGCCAGTTAAGAGCTACTCAGGTTTAATTATGTTTCCTGTTGCTTGTTACTTTTTTTCCATGGCAATAATTTTACATCCAAGGACTCAGACTCTGTTGTGTTCTGAGCTCCAGAACCACATCTGCATCATCCAGAACAAACACACTGCAAAGCAATTCCTCCATTTAGGAAGTTGTACTTAAGAGGATAATTCTGTTACTCTTGTAATCAAGGGCCAAATGACAGTTAACCAACAGAAATAATCTGAGACATGAAAGCAGTCAGAAATTGTTGGTCCAATGATATCAGCTGGTTTAAATTGGCACATTTATTTTGAATGCTTTTAGTTTGCTGAAGAAAATCAGTAGAAAGAGGTAAGCCTTCTAAAGTTTTCCTTGCCAGATTCAACTCTGAGAATCTGAAAATGGAGCTTCTGGATTTTGTGGTAGCTCTTAAGGAACAGCAGCAATTAGTTTTGGAAAAGTTCAAATGCAGGTGGTATCTGCATTGCATCTGGAGCCTGATTTCAGTGTTCCTTGGCTAATATTAAACTTTGGTGAATGCAAAGGGGTGTTCAGATATTTTGAGTTCAGTAAACATTCAAAACACAACTGAATAGGTAGACAGGGTCCTAGGCAGTCTTACATGGCTCCTGCAGAAGCCATACTGCTTCAGTTTCACTGCTTTCAACAGATGTGATAGCCACATTAAAGCTAATTCAAGTATCCTGCACCTGTTGTGATTGCATTTCATAACTGCAGCATACACAAACCTAAGTGATGCTTTAGTTTCGTTCTACCTGGCTTTTTTGGGGCAGCAGTTGGATAGAAGTGTTGATGGCTATAGATAGTAGCACAATGGGATGCAGCATGTTAGATCGAAGCGGTGGAAAACCCCAGAAATCTGCTGAGTTAATGGCTAACTCCAATGTAATCTGAATACTGGATAACCCTAGGCAGCACACTAATTCTAGCAGATTGTGCTGTGGTTGCCTTATCATCCACGAGCATGTTTTCTTTCTCTTTGGTGACAGTAACTATCCACCACAGACGGTGTATGAGGCAAGTTCTCCATTTCCACTCCACAGGAGTGAATATGAATAAGCCAATCTAATAACTCTTTGCACTAAAGGGAGCAGTCAGACCTTCTTTGCTCACTTGCAGGCAGTTTTCTTTCCTCTGAGCCACCTATACTACTAGGCATCCATTTCTTTTTTAATTTTGTTAGACTTCTGTTGGTTAAACAAGTTGAACTGTCGTATTTTGAGGTCAGATGAGTGCCAAAGTCAGCAGCAGGGATGATGTGGGAGCAGGCATCTAGGATGAGAGGACATGGGAGAAAGGGACAGCCAATTTTACTGGAAGTGAGCCATTAAATTGGTTCAGCTTTATCACAAACTCTCACCCTCAGAGATGTAAATGTAAAGCTGGAAGTCTCAGTTTAGGCTGCCAGCGAAGGACTTTGTGCTGAAGCAGCTGACAAGCAGGCCAGCATTATCTCTGCTGACTCTGTTGTTGACCTCTGTCAGAAGGGCAGAGTCACCAGCTGGGGGCTGTCGCAAGATTTGTCATCACTTGCCGGTCCGTGTCCTCACACTGTGCTCCCTCCTGCTGAGCTAGGGACTAACTATGGTGCATTCATTTGGCCTTATTGTTGCACTGAAGCAAAGGTATTTGGCAGAAGCCTACAGGATCCCAAAGTTATTTCTGTATGAGGAAAAGTTTAACAGAATGGTTGTTGCTGTTGTCACCTTTTTTACTGTTTGGAAAGCAAGACCAAGGTATTATTTGTTTTCTACTCCCAGGAATAAAAGATTCACAGAGGAGGAGGGAAAATTATGATTTATTTTTTTTTTTTAATTCAACTTCTGTGTAAAATGGAACTAGAGATCTAGTTCTAGTCCACTGACCTGTAATTTTCCAGCTAAAATTCATTCTGCAGTCTATACAATACTAGTGAGTTTCAAGGGCAAAACAGTATGATAGCATATGAAACCTGAAGTCTTAATGATTCAAGCAAGGTTTGATCTCAGAGTAATGACTATTAACTCCTATTAATGACAACTGTGAAAGCTAACTTTCAGTCAGTTATAACTTGCTTTATTAAAATTAGATTGAAAACCTAGTCATGCTCCATCCATTTTCTGTTTTTATATGTTCCAGTTTGCATTAACATATATATGCCTTTATATAAATATATATATATAAACGTAGTTTCTCTCATTAAATGGCAGTAGAAAAGTAAAGTGTTTTATCCAAATTCTGACCAGTAAATCTTTTGTAGCAATGATGAGAAATGCTAACAAAATACAGATCTAAAAGTTGCTAAATCTCAGTAGTATTGTAGATTACAAACACTGACTATGCATAGGCCTTTCCATAAAGAGAAAATGCACAGCATTATTTTCATTCTCCCTTCTGATATCTGGGACAGAAGATGAGCAGAGGATGAAAATCCATGAGTGTTTTGTTAACATGGTGTGCCACAGTCATTTTAGCTCATCATATAAAAGTAGCTTAGAGAGATGAAAGTGCCTAGAGATTTTTGCAAAGAGATTATCTGTATCTCATATAATTTTCTGTCCCAGGAGGACTCCCTATGCCAGTGAACTCAATAGTTCCACTGGGAGAAAAAAAAATATATCAAGTCCAAATAAGTTTATTGGATGTGATGATTTAAATAATTGTCTATACACAATTTACAGATTCTGTTTCATGAGGTAGCTATTACAAAATTATCTGCTTTTTCCTTTTTTCAATTCTTCCACATTAAAGTGCATGCAGTATTGCTGGCAAGGGCTACACTGTGTCCCTCCACACCAGAGAGAGCAGTTAAAAACAAGTTGGGATGATGGGTTAGCAGAAGCCCAGAAGAGGCAGCGTTTCCTTCTCTGTCTGTGGGGAAGAGTTTATTTTGAAACAATGGAAAGTTACCCAAAACTTAACAGCAAAGTCTGTGATCCTCTGGGTGTGGTATGCTGGTGGAAGCCTCATCAAAAAAATGCAGGTAGGGAGGAAAACCAAGTAAGAATCTTTAAGAGGCAAGCACTGTTCAGAACATGGGGAGCTTAGGCCAAGGTCAGAAACAGCCTGACCTAGGTAGATGGGTGAACTCAGAAAACAATTAGATGTAATAGAAAGGTTCCACAAATCAGGAAAGAAGCCACAAATTTCATAAGGCATTTAAACAACTTGAGATGGTTCCTGCTGCAGGCTGACAACTGCTAAGATGGGTAGAAAATCAAGACAGAAAGATGAATACAAAAATTATTCTACTCTTATTCTACTAAGTGTTTCTTATCTTACTAAGCAATAAGTAACGATGATGGGAAACTATGTATTGATGTGCATGTTTGATTATACATATTTTGTTCATGTACTATAGTCTAGAATGCTCCTATGGTGGGATTTTTTTTTTTTTTTTTTTTTTTTTTTTTTTTTTTTTTTTTGCTAAATGTATGTTTAAGACTGCAAAGTTAAGCAGCAATCCTCATAAGCCACCCACCCCACCACCCCCGCACACATTTGATTGAAATATCTTTACATCCTGCCTTCAACCAGGGGAGGGACCTGCACTGTCCTAGCAAGCTAGAAGCTAGCAACACAGGCGAGGATGTGACTAGGCTGAGGAGTATCAAGGGAGTGCAAGAGAGAGACAGACTGCTGAGATCATCCTCTGCCTTTCCTGAGACAAGCCCGACAGGCAGACAGGACACATGATGCAAAGGATTCCCTGTCCTCTCTCCACCTGGCTGAACACAGTGATTTCAGGGATAGAGGGCAGTGGGAACAAGTTCCTGGCGCAGCAGGCACATCTCCTCTCTGAGTACCAATGTTTCACCTAGCTTGCCTAATCAAGGTTAAGTCGGCCTATGCCCTGTGTCAAAACTGCTTCCATAAAGAGAAAAAGACAGGCCCTTGTCACGGGAGACTCCCTTCTGAAGGGAACAGAAGGCCCAATATGCAGACCTGACACACTTAGGAAAGTCTGCTAACTCCCTGGGACCTGTGTTAAAGACGATAAAGCTTCCTACGCTGGTACAGCCCTCAGATTATTATCCATTCCTGATTTTTCAGGTAGGCAGTGATGAAGTTGCAGCAAGAAGTCTGAGAGACTTCAGGGCCTTGGGATGACTGGTTAAGGGATCAGGAGCACAAGTAGTGTTCTCCTCCATTCTTCCAGTTGCAGGGGATGACGGGGGAAGACAGGAAGAGCCAGAAGATTGATACCTGGCCTGAGCCTGGTGTCACTGACAGAATGTTGGGGTTTTGATCATGGGTGGCTTTACATGACACCAGGCCTGCTGGCAACAGATGGGGTACCCCATCACAATGGGGGGAAAGGGTCTTTGCACAGGAGTTAGCAGGGCACATTGAAAGAGCTTTAAACTGGATTAGAAGGGGGAAAGGGATAAAACCAGGCTCGCTGGAGATTGGCCTGGGGGCAGTATGCCAGTGTTTGAGGGAAGGCGTGCAAACAAGGTCCTTCAGCCTGTCTCAGTGGAGACAGGAGATGGAGATCCATGTGGCAGCAAAGACACAAGTGTTATTGATGCGTTAGAAACCACAGAAGTGCCGGAGAATGGTCACATAGGAATTAGGGCTTCTCCTGCCAAAAAGGTGGCAGGATCAATAGTCCAACTGAAGTGCATCTACACAAGTGCATGAAGCATGGGCAACAAACAGGAGGAGCTGGAAGCCATTACCCAGCAGGAAAACTATGACATAGCTGGCCATCACCTGGTGAGATGACTCACAACTGGAGTGCTGCAATGGATGGCTATAAACTCTTCAGAAGGGACAGGCAAGGAAGGAGAGGTGGTGGGGTAGCCCTGTGTGTTGGGAAGTGTTTTGATTGTCTAGAGCTTAATGACAGTGATGATAGGATTGAGTAGTTACTGGTAAGAATCAGGGAGAAGGCCAACAAGGCAGATATCATGGTGTGAGTCTGCTATAGACCATCCAACTAGGAAGAAGCAGCAGATGAACTATTTTATAAGCAGCTGGGAGAAGTCTCACATGTTCATTTTACCAGCATAAAAATGAAGGAGAAATATTTTTTTTAATACTTTTTAAAAGGTTCTGTGTCTCTGAAAAGGTGCTTCAGGGTGCAACATAAAAGCAAAATAATTTAATTCAGAAAGTCTGTTGGAGAAAAATTATGGTAACTGCATGTGGTAAAGGCACTGTGCCCACCACTTCTATGAAAGGAAAGAAGTTAGTCCTTATGAAGAGACCTGAACATCCCTATTTCTTCTGATGTTGCTGTCCAGCTGTACATCGGTGTGTTTCTTGAGATGCTGCTCACCACAGTGCTCATCTTTTTAACACCACCTCACAATAGCAAAAGAGAAAAAATCCACACATTCCACGATGAGTATTTTTAACTTCTGTTTCACTTGCAAACTTTCTGGAGACATCATCATTCACCCCTTAGTCTTGTCACTGTCGTGATTACCATGAATGACAGCATCAACATTCGTATTCCAGAGAGACAGACCAAATACCCTCCAGCAGTGAAAAGGCCTTTTTTTTCATAACTCTGGTGCTGTGGGGGATGCAATCTGCTAGAGCAGGTGAAAGGGAAGTGGTAGGTGGTAATGGGAGAGGAAGGAGAGGAGTGCCAGCTATATTTCTTTCCCCCCGTGTTGTTCCTTTTCTGTTGATTTTTTATCTGAACCATATTAACTTATTTCTCGTTAATGTCTGTCTGTTTTTTAAACACTGCTAAGAATAATTTTCTCTGTGGCTGGTAATGACTTTTTATGGCCTTTCAGGTCAGATTAGTTGAGGATCATGAATATTTTTGCTTACAGGTCCTTTTACATCCTGGCTTAACTAAATTAGGATCATATTGTCAGTCAGTCTTCCCAGGGAGGTCTTTGAAAGCCCTACATGAACAAGTATCTTAGAACCAGGCACAAATGTTGGGCATAAAACTAGTTTTTATATATTTTCCTTACCTTGAGCAGAAGTTTTGTGGTTTTATTATTTGTGAGAGCTTTTTGACATACTCTCAATTCAAGGGTTAAGGGGAGGTGTTGGTTATAAGTACAGTTTTGTAAAGGGAGTCATGCAAGTAAAGTCAGTGCACCTATAAGTTTTGAATAAGAAAAAAAGTCTTTTCATGCAGGTACAGGAGTTCATGGCTTAATATTTGGACCTGGGGTGCAAGGATAGGTGTGCAAAATCAGTTGTGGTTTTACACATCGTAGTTGGTGTGGTGGAGAGAGGTTTATGGAATAGTTTGTTCGGTAGCGGCTCTAGTGCTTTTTAGCTGGTGAGGATGTTAATTTATTAGTAGATTTGTTTGCATTTTGTGTGTGTGTGTCTGTGCACTTGTATGCATTCACATATAACACGAGGAAAATTAAGAGTACAGTATCATATAAAACCAGAATGGTATAGATTTATTATTTTTAAGATGATTTTACTAACATAAAAATATTTATCTGTTATATACCGGAAAAGAGAAAAAAATGTTAATGACTTTGTAAAGGACCTTGCAACTTTATCCTGTGCCTCTGTTCCTGCTCAGCCCCAGCTGCTACATGCTTATCTCTGCAGGGCTGAGTAGTTACAGAAATCACCACTGAGGGCTGCTTCAGTGGGACATTTTTGTGTACTTTGAAAACATAAGCTTGTAGGTAAAGGGGAAGACCAAGACCCACTCCCAAGAAATGTGCTTTTTCAGTTCACTTTTGCACCAGTTTGGACATAACACAGGAGATAAATGAAATGAGCATGGTCCTTAACCTTCAATAGCAACTTCATGAAATGGGATGTATAGAACAAAATAACAATGTCCTTTGGAAAACCATGTCCATTTTTCACCTTATAACAATTAAACATTTAGGCCTTATTATTACCTTAGAAATTAATAACCTACACAGTTCTTATTTTGTATGATCTGTTCTCTTAGACCTCCATGGCACTCTGCTGCTACTGGATGTCACTGTTAAGCCATAACCTCAAAGATTTTACTGAGGTCTATAAAACTCCATTGAGACTGAACCCCACTATCTTTAGATAAGAGTCATGCCTGATTATATGCAGCTGCAATATCTGCTCCTTTCATAGGCTTTATTAACAAGGATTTAACCATCCCAGTTCTGAGAGTGAAGGAGTCAATAGGGTATGTGATTGAAGAAAACATCCAGAAAGCTGAGAACAGTTTTAGGGGCAGCAAAATTATTTTTAAACTCAGGCTTTAAACAATAATTATTGTCTCAGAACATCTGCAAAAATGTAAAACTATTAGGACCTTTTGCCATGTAAAAGTAGTTTTATTTATAACATTTCCTAAATTAAACCAATGAAAAGAAAGAACCTGAGCTTTTTTTCTCCTTGAGTTTAATGAAATAAAAGGGCATTTTGTTCATCAAAAATGCACAGCTTAGCTCTCTATACTTGGTCTATTCCACTACTTTGCAATCTCATTCTGTTCTCAGCTACTGAAAGACAGCTACTGAAGCATGTTGACACCATCTGTGCTTTCAGGAAATAAACTCTTTGATAATAAAAGTAATTATTATTTTGGAGACAATTGATGTACCATTTTCGATTCCACAGGTAACCTTATCTTAGAACTCCCCTCACAGACATGTCAAAAGTCGCTGGAATAGGATCCCCGCTTCAGACACATCACTGGTTTTAGAACTACCACCAACTTGATATATGAATTTGTTATAGTTCTGTTTTATAACTTATTTTGTATTTAGCAATTTTGGAAAAAGTTGGATGAGTGGAACCACAAGACACAGCACTGCACTATTTATTTTTTGCAATAAAGTGGTGTTATAGTTCAACAGAATTATTAGTCCACGAATTACAGTACTCTGAGCCCAGTAATATGATAGAAGCAGTGAGTGTGAAATGATCATTTTGTATGGATTCTGTTGCAGAACAGGGGCTTAAGAAAGCTTGTTTAACTTCAGATACAGGCACATTAGTTCATCTATATGTGTAATCTATGAAAGATTACAGTGCCTCAGTAAATCTTTCTGTAGTAGTTCGGAAGATTGTATTTTAAAATGCAAATAGAATTAAACAAACAACTCTGGAAGTTTTCTATCATCTTCTAGCAAAGATTAGCAAAAAATTCAACTTAAAACTCCATTAGTTTTTCCCAGTATTACCCAAATTTATTGGGAAGATCAATTGCAAACAATTTGATCTTACCAGGTAGTTGCTCAGTTCTGTCACTGATTTCTTGTAGAGTTTCTAACAAAAGTTACTTATTTGATAAACTGCATTTCACAATACCATTGCTCATTACAGTAAATAATTGTGATATAGGGATTATATTAAGCATCATCTTTCTTCCTAAATTGTAAAAGTGCTTATTTTACCTAGGCTTTTCTCCCTTTGTAAACAGTATGTAATTTTATTTGTTTTCTATGGAATCAGAATACACATTGTAATGAAAGTCACAGTTGCAACTCCATTCAATGGAGAGGCAGAATGATGAACAGATGGCACATAAGATCAAGCTCTTCATACAAGCCTTTTTGTATATTTGGGAGAATTATGTTAACATAATTTATTTCCTCCCCTCCCTCTTGTTTTAAGCATTATATTTTGTTCCTTGTCATAGGATTTGAATTCAGAACAGTCTCATATTCACTTTGAAAGATGACGTTCAGTAGTTTTTATACAAATATCCAGAAGTTATTCGGAAAGCAAATGCATTCTCAAATAGTAGTGTTAGTATAGTTACTGAAAAATCCTATACTTAAGTGAAAATATGAAGAATGATCCAGACAGGAAAGGGAATATAATTATCACATAGATTTTTAGATAATTTTGAGTCGATGAAAAACTTCTAATAGATTTCAGAAGTATTGATGCTTATTTTATGTTTGCTAATTGAATCAAGGTTTTATTTTCAGATTTCTGATGATCTCTAGATAATCCAGAAATTCTTTGCCTTCACAAGACTTCATTTGCAACACTTCTCAAGTATGAAGCTCCTTTTCAGTACAGTTCAGGTGAACAGAAAATTAAAGGTGCTTAGTCCTATTTTTCCGAAACTCTGAAGATTCCATGCACTAAAACGTGAATATAAGCTCTATCTTGTCTCAGCCATACAAAACATATTATCATTATTTTTTAACTATCATACCATTGCAACACAAAGTCCTGCTATCTAGCAGAAAAGTGCCATCCACACAGGTGTAGTGAAAGATGTAAAGTGGTAGAAAAACTGGAACAACTTAGGTGAACTATAAAAGCAGAATTGCAGGATAAAGAATTTTCATTTTGGATGTTCCCAAATGTCTTTCTTTTAATGGTTTTCAGTATTGAAGACACGAACAGAGAAATAGTCTAGCTTTACATTTGGGTAATTAAACCAGCTTTCAATATCATATTGAGGTACATTCATTCAATAAGCTAATAGAAATGTATTTGAGTGTATACTATAACTCATACAAATATTTTCTAGTATTTTTTTTAAGAACACACCATATTTCTGAGATGCACTTCTTCTGAGAGATCTACAGAACATGAACACTTGACTGTTTCTTTTAACAAAATCCTAATTTCTCCAGATTTATTTCAATTTATACATTGAACATTTATTACCTGTGTTGTAATGGGGGACTAAAAGTCAGAGCTGAATCTTCTAGGAAGAAAAGGGAGGTGTTGCAATGTTGATTCTAAGTTTCATCTCTGTTTACCACTTCAGTAATACTGTAGGGCTGGATGAAAGTATATTAGTTCAGAGAACTTCATCAGTTTCTGTGATGGGTTTATTGGGCTTAGACATACTGACAGATCCAGTCCTGATTCTGGACTGATTCCAGATTCTAATGTGGAAGTCCGTCTAAATTCAACTATGTTTTTTGCTATGTTCCTAATTCATAAATCAATACATTTCAACTATAAAAAAATAGCAAAGTTATCTGATTAATTTAGAACAGGGAAGAGATTATCAAAGTAGACCTCCTTTGGAAGTTACTCTTTCAAAATTTATAATCTTTCATAATTTTGTAGTGTTTCATATTTATTCAGCTTTCAGCTTTTTGTAAGACTTCTACTTTCATTTTGCATCATTCTTGAGTTCATGCTACAGACGCAAGTACTTTTCCTTACTACCTTTTCATGTAAGTGAAGAAAAAGAATGAAAGTTTCCTACTTTCAGTGACAAATAACTTTGGCACAGTTTGAAATCCTCATTTACTAAAGGACTTCCATAAGGGTCAGTGAATGTCTTTCAAGCAGCTTAAATCCATCAACCTTTGGTATCCAAATTTCAATTTCTAACCCTGCAAACTATTTTCTTGGCCATGGAGAGACCTACTTGAATGGGTACCACAACAATCTTTGTTTTGTGACAATACAAATATTGTACTGTGTCATGTTTTATTTGCTGCTCTTGAATACAATAGCACAGTGAGCACAACAGAGAAAAACAGAAAGAAAAGCATGCTCTTCCTTCTCTAAGACACCTATCAATGCTGGGTTTTGTGTCTGTGAAACAGTCAGAGGAAATGAATATTTTTTTTACATAATCAACTTTATTTAAATTAAGATCAAATCAGTTGAGCAATTCTGCTTCTCAGAAATGTTGTACGGTTGCTATCAGTGTTGCAAATCCTGCAGATGTTACTCTTCTGACTCAATTTTACTTGGACAACCTCATATTAAATTCAAAGGATGTGTAATTGAGGAAAAAATAACTATAAATAGGGTAAAATTTCAGCATTTGGTCCTGCAAGACTATGTGACATAAGTGTTAATTGACTCCATGTAATAACAAATGTATTGAGATTTATGGATTTTTTTATTGCAAGGCACTTAGACACAAATCTATCTAATCCATCTTCAGAGCCATACATATCTTAAGTGGGCTGAACTAATTTATCTATGTGTCTTTTAATTTCTTTCTCTTCACCTAAGGAATGTTACTTAGATGTCTCATTTAAAGTCCTAGTTCAAACGAATCTAGATCTTAGGATTTTGAGAATCCAGCCATGAAGTCCTGTTTTCATAATATTCCTGCTCTCACATTGACAGTAATGGCCACCTAGATTATGTTATGCTTAAGGCAAGGAGCACTTTGCCACAGAAAAAAAATAATATTATAGCAGTTAAATTATCTGTTAAATTAATCCTGTAGATTTTCCTGTGTTTTTATCCACTCCATGGATATAGTGTTTTCCCTACAGGCAGGAAAAAAGGAGTACAAGATTCACAGGACAAAATAAAGCTAAATGGATGCCTTATATCTTACAATACTCCTTTTAGCAATATTCTGTTACAACATTCAGAAAATGCTTGAACGGTGCTACTGTTTGGATAAAGCACACTTAAGATATGCTCAAAAGCAAGTCAAATCTACATATTGACCATAAGCAGTCATTAGTCTATGCTTTTTCTGTGCCTGCTACCTTTTTGGATTGTTTATCCATCAACATTCATATGATAGTTTTATTGGTAGAAATTTTCATAAGCCATAATATCCAAATATTAAAACAGAAAAATGCAGGATGTAATTATGTATTTATTCCTTTTGGAAATATAAATAGTACTATACAACCTGTCTGATCAGAAATCCTAAGTTGTCAAGCATGATATTTTTGGGTTTTGCCCATAGCAATAATACAATATTTTAAATTATTGATTAATTTGGTAACAGGTATTCCAACTAGAACTATATATCATAAAATGTTTTAAAGTTGGATCCTGTTTCTTCTGAAATCAACAGGATTTTATCAATAATTTTAAAGGAAAGTTGGAAGTTCTAATATCCTAAAGATCTGTTGCATGTTGATGCATACAGGACAGAGACCTAATGAACTTTCAGTGGAGAGCATGAGGAATTGTGAAGGAGAAACTGAAAGGCCTTGTTTACTAACACAAGTCATTTGATATTGATCTGATCTAGCACAATTGTGTCATGACACTACTTGCCATCCATAAATATTTCTTTAGGGTTTTAGGTTTTAGCTTCCCCAACCCCCCGCCCCCAAAGAAAGAGTCAAATGAAAGTTAATAGGATAATAATTTTATATTCTACTTTCTGCTTGTCCTATAGCACAGGGTTATTTTCCCTAATTGGTTATTTTTTTTTCTAACAGCTGCTTGGGATATTACAGTAACAGCAGTTTAAAGTAGATATATAATTATCACAGCCACCTCCATGTACCACTTCTATGGTGTTTGTTTTTCAAAGATGATTAACAATTAGCATGAAACATTTGTGACTTATACATGAACAGCAACGGTAGAGGTATCTTTGTCGAAATGCTCCCATTACAGTAATTTTGTGTTTGTTTGTTTTCTACTGCAAATAATATCTTCAGAGAAGGTTAGTGTAAGGACAACAAAAATTAATTTTATCAGGTTCACCCACTTTCTGTACCTCACAGTTACTTTTTGAGTTACTTATTGATATCATTTGTACCAATGACACTTCATGCCCACCTGTTCCCAGGCTACTTACATTATTATTTTAATTTTTTCTATATTATATGCTTCTTTCAAGTGCTTCCATGACTTCTGTCATCCTTCTCTATGTTTTCTAATTATTTCCTTCAGTTCAGAGGTAAAATGAATGATACAATTGCATACATGTCAGTGCTGGTTTCCTATTTTTACCTCTGTATGTGTATGTCTGATTTATAGCAGCTAAATTTATTTGAGTATTAGGGGGGTTGACCTTCAGAATGCTGAAGACTTGTTTCTCTATTTCAAAAATACAAGTAAGCAAAGAGCTTTATACATTCACCTCTTTCTCCTTTTATTCTTTCTTGTTCTTGTTGCAGAATTACCAGTAAAGTACATAGATTAATAAGTGGTATAAATTCTTCTTTATTCTCCTAATAAGTATATTATCCTAACATTAACAAGCGAAATTTGAAATGTATGTGATGAATGTGGATCTACAGGCATGCAGAAATAGTGGATTCTCATGAAGCCCGACAAAAAATGCCCTAAAGCATTTCTCAATTATTTTTTTTTCCACAGAATTCGCACCAATAGAAAACTTGAGGATTCTTCTAGTCTTAGCAGAAATCTTACCTTTTAACCAAAGAGATTAGACCAATGAGATAATAGGAAGCTATGCAGTGCAGTAGCTGGTGTTTTGTTTTCTTCATCTTTGGGAATACCAGAAGTAGGTCTTTCTGTGTATGGGGAGAGGCAGAATAAAGACATGTGTTAAACAGCAAAACAGAGCTGTTGCCTTACATTTCTTTAAACAAATTATTATTAAAATTGTTTTTTCACAAACAATATTCATAGTATATATCGGTTCCTCTTTCAGACAGTTTTTCTTTAATCTTTTTTTGAAGGATTTTCACTGTTCAGTGTAGTAAAACAATTAAATAAGTTACAGAGCTTTCAGATAATGCCTTCATAATTCAAGAGGATTTATTAATAATAACGTTTCTGTGAGGAAAATAGTTCAGGCAATAAAGAAAAATGATTACTGAGTTCTTCAAAGTACATAAATATCAATATTTCTGTATTGATCAGTTCATGATTTAACAGAATCTGAACTGGAAAGCAGAGACTTACATGGATTCAGTGAAGAGCTGTCCTTTGTCTTAGATGACACTTAACCTTATTGGGTATTATGTAGAAAATTTTGTATAGGAAAAACTTCAGGGTACTTATTTTCTCCATGGCAAATAAGTCTAAGGAAAAGTTTAAAATCAAGCTACTTTGCATGTCTTGAGTAGATGTGTGTCAAGATCATGATATGGAAATATTCCTATACAGAAATAAATATCCTCAGCAAAGCTTCTCAAAACAACATAAATGTGGGTCCCAGTCACGAAGCTCTGTTTTTGCCTCACCTTTCTTTTTCAGAGATTAGAAGCCCTTCTTGGTATTCTGAGTGAAAGAAAAGCTTGAAGTAAACATAATTTAATGCTGAGCTGTCTTGCACATTTAAGGGATCCAAGAGCAAAAAGTAGTTTTAAGATTCCATTAACACAATGTAGGCACTTGATAACCCTCAGAAGACTTAGTGATGAGAGGGACATGCTTGTCTTTCTGATTATCAACATCAGCTGCTGGGTGCAGACATTCCTGCAAATTCTCCAGCATTTACAGGACACTGTAAAAGACACTTGGGAAGACTTCTTTTCGTTCCTAAATTTACTACTTGTTCTAAATAAATTCCTCAAAAAAACCCCAAAAACATTTAGAAGACTAATAAGCTTACCTTTAGAAGAATATTCATGAAAAATGAGATTGCTTTTGCCCAAAGCTGGTGAATAATTTTAATTGTAACACAATGGAAAATAAAACATACTTTTAAAATATATATAAAAAATGAAAGTTTTGTTAAGTTTCCAGCTGGTGAGATACCAAATTGTTACGATATGACTCCTTGCAATGGCAAATTTCTTTGATGGAGAGCAGAAGTACTGCAAATTTTAAGTATGGCAGATAGGTCTCTCAAAAAGTACTTTTAAAATCCTCATACCCTTGCATTTATTTAAACAAAAGAAATAAAGTAACTTTAATAATTATTATCAATGCAATAACTATTTAAAATAAATAATATTTATAATTGTATTATAATAATTATTAATATATTAGAATAAAATTCCTTTTATTTAAACAGAAAAGTTTTCAAATTCGGGCAAAACTGTTATGAAAAAACATTTATTAGAATTAATCCAGAAACTAAATGCAATAATTCTTAAAATGCTGTATTTTGTCAGACTTGCATTTTCATCTGTGTAACTTGGCCTTTCCAGTTTACAGAAGTAATACTATTGGTTGACTGAGTCTAACCAGGGAATAAACCATCTATGAACACTGGTCTGTCAGTTTCGACTCCAAAGGTCCTAATATTGGACCCAAGCTTTGAAAAATATTATTATAGAATCATAAAATCATTTAGAAAAGACCTTTTATGATCATCAAGTCCAACCATTAACACAGGACTGCAAAGTCCACCACTCAACCATGTCCCTAAGGGCCACATCTACACATCTTTTAAATAGCCCCAGGGATGGTACTCCAACACTTCCCTAGGCAGTTTTAATGTTTGACAACCCTTTCAGTGAAGAAATTGTTCTTAACATCCATTCTAAACCTCTCCTGCATAACTTGAGGCCATTTCCTCTTGTTCTGTCGCTAGTTATCTGGGAGAAGAGACCTACTCCTACCTGCCTACAGACTCCTTTCAATCAGTTGTGGAGAGAGAGTGATAAGGTCTTCTCTCAGCCTCCTTTTCTCCAGGCTAAACTCCAGTTCCCTCAATCATTTCTCATAAGACTTGTGCTCTAGACCCTCCACCAGCTTTGTTGCCCTTCTCTGGACATACTCCAGCACCTCTACGCCCCTCCTGAAGTGAGGGGACCAAAACTGAACACAGAATTCAAGGTGCGGCCTCACCAGTGCTGAGTACAGAGGGACAATCACTGCCCTGGCCCTGCTGGCCGCACCGTTTCTGACACAAGCCAGGATGCTGTTGGCCTTCTTGGCCACCTGGGCACACTGCTGGCTCATGTTCAGCATCCCCAGGTCCTTTTCCCCCAGGCAGCTTTCCAGCCACTCTGCCCCAAGCCCGTAGCGCTGCGTGGGGTCGTTGTGACCCAAGTGCAGGACCAAGCACCTCTCCTTGTTGAACCTCATACAGCTGGCCTTGGCCCATCGATCCAGCCTGTCCAGATCCCTCTGCAGAGCCTTCCTGCCCTCCAGAAGAGCAACGCTCCCCACGCAACTTGGTGTCATCTGCAAACTTATTGAGGGTGCACTCGATCCCCTCATCCAGATTGTCGATAAAGTTATTAAACAGCACTGGCCCCAATACTGAGCCCTGGAGATCACCACTTGTGACCAGGTGCCAGCTGGATGTAACTCCATGCACTGCCATTCTCTGGGTTCAGCCATCAGGCCAGATTTTTACCCAGTGAACAGCACACCTGTCCAAGCCATGAGCAGCCAGTTTCTCTCCAGGAGAATGCTGTGGGAAAGGGTGTCAAAGTCTTTATACTAAAGTCTAGGCAGAAAACACCCACAGCCCATGCCACATGCGCTAGGCGGGTCACCTTGTCATAGAAGGGGATCAGGTTCGTCAAGCAGGACCTGCCTTTCATAACCCCACGCTCACTGGGCCTGATCCCCCAGTTGTCCTGTACATGCTGTGTGATGGCACTCAAGGTGATCTGCTCCATAACCTTCCCTGTCACTGAGGTCAGGCTGATGGGCCTGTAGTTCCCTGGGTCCTCCTTCTGGCCCTCTTTGTCAATGGGTGTCACTCTGGCTGACCTCCAGTTTGCTGGCATCTCCCCGGTTTGCCAGGACTGTTGATAAATGATGGCGAGCAACTTGGCAACTGCCTCCACTAGCTGTCTCCATACCATCAGGTGGATCCCTTTCCAGCCCCACAGACTTGTGCACATCTAAGTGGTGCAGCAGGTCACTGACTGTTTCCTTCTGTGGGGTCTTCTTTCTGCTGCTCCTCATCCCTGTCTTTCAACTCAAGGGATTGAGTACCCAGAGGGAAGTTGGTCTTGCTATTAAAAGCTGAAGAAAAGAAGGCATTAAGTAACTCAGCCTTTTCCTCATGCTTTTTGGCAATGTTCCCCACTGCATCCAATAAAGGATGAAGATTATCCTTGGCCCTTCTTTTGTTTCTAATGTATCTGTGAAGACAGGTTTTGTTGTCTTTTACAGCAGAGGCCAGCCTGAGTTCTAGCTGGGCTTTTGCCTCTCTAAGCTTCACTCTGCATAACCTCACAACATCCTTATAGTCCTCTAGAGTTGCCTGGCCCTTCTCCCAAAGGTGGTACACTCTCCTTTTTCCCTGAGTTATGATTATTATTATAGTTAGAAACAAAGTGAATTAAGCCAAATTTTCTCATATTAGAGCTGCTCCTCTGTCAGAAGAAACAATAAGGGCATGATAACTGCTGTGAGCAGTAGGATACCACAGAAGAGCCAACGCAGGCTCTAAAGCTTAAAAAGCATAAGCCATGCACATATTTCTAAATTTAAGGACACGGTAGCAAAAAAAAAAAAAAAATTACACTACCAATCAAAAAAAGCTGTGGACAAATAGAATTGTTTATAGCCAGTATACAGTGACAAGTGATTTTGCCTTTTGGCTCCCCTTGAGTAAGGTTACTTCCAAAGGAGACATGGATGGCCCAAAGTACATAATTGCCTGGAAGAAGGAATACGGAATTTCAGGCAGCCAATTAAGTGTTTAGAAAAAATAAAACTAAGACCCTAGATAATATTTTGGGGTGCATGCTAAAAATTTTGTAACATTTTCTCATAAGCAACATTTCTCTTAACCTCCCATTTAACAAATTTATCTAGTATTTATCTGAATAGATCTGACACAGATGATCACTTCTTTTCACATGTCAAATTTCTGTGAAGCAGCATTACACTTTATGTGATCTCTTACTAAGGGAATCAGTAGTGTGCCATTGGGCAGCTGCATGCCTCAACAACTTGTGGACTATTTATAATTTTTTTCTGGGTGTGAGCTGATTTAATAACTGGTCTGAAGTAGAACAAGTGTCTAGTAGAACTGTAGTAAATTCCAGGTAGTATTCTTATTTCTATGGACCTGTTCCAATGGTCCTTGAATGCATTTTCCAACGGGTTTTATACCTGAGCAACTCTTTTTTGCCCACACTGTAAACAAGATCTATATAGTGAGAAATTTCTTCTGTTTTATATAGCCTTCCCTAATAACTACTTAGCATTGTGCTTATTATGGAATAGAAGAAAATGCAAAACAAACAACTTAACTAATTGGACTCCACAAGGGGAATTACGGACTCACATAGTGAATAAAAATTCCAATTTATTTGTACTTTGATTACATGCTTAGACTTGCATACTGCAGTTTAGAGTGGCAGAATAATATTAGTACTATCTGGAAGAAAATGCTGTTAATTTGAATGAAAGTAGTAGTGCTTTAAGGTTATATTTATACAGAGAATTATCACTATATTTTATCTTCATCCAGTTAGTCGAAGGTCTGTGATTGTAAGTATTCTGCCTATAAAGTGATAATGGTTATATGAACCATTAACAGTGAAAAGTTATGAGCAGTTTGTCGGCACTCAGGGGAAGGCTGACCTTCAAGAACTTGCTTTAGTTTCAGATAAATTAAGAATGTGTAGCCCAACATCCTTTTTCCAATAGTTAACAGTGAATGTCCACAAAGGAGTCCTCCAGAAGACACTAATAGCTTCCAGCAATTTGTGGGTACAGTTTTCTGGAGCTAGAAAGCGTATCTTTGGTGTATTTTTCTGCATAAATTTGCCCTTATAAAATTTGACTTACTGCCTTTCTATATAAGAACATTGATTATGCAAATGTAAATTTTTCAAAATAATAGCTTTTAAATTGCCTGTTGGTCAGCTAGGAACTAATTCTACAGAGCAGCATATTTTTAACCATTCCTCCTTTATCATGTAAGGGAGGGATTAAAATATACAGCTTACACAGGCTATGCACAAACATATTTTTGCCAAGTTGGCCAGAGTGATGTAAAACATTACTGTCCCCATCTGTTCAATTAGTATTTCTGCATACTGAACACTACATTATTAAGGAAGCTTTCCTTAGTCATAAAACAAATCAACCTAAATCACTCTTCTGTAGTGATTAGACTGAACTTTTTTATGATGTGAAACTATATATTTTGCTCACACTACCAGTTATGGGATTTCAATTGTGATACCCAAAATCTCCTGTGTAGGAGAGGTTGTAAAGGATTTGACTAAAACTGCAAAAAGTGTCTGTCTGCAAACACATTCTTCCCTGCTTTTGTTTATACTTTCAAAAAATAAACTTACACAGTAATAAAGGACAGAGAGTTCTTTGCTTTTGGAGCTGCTTATGTGTGACCAAGATCTGAAATGTGGAGTATTAATGCAGGAAACAGAATGACTCTTCCAAAACATTTTATGTTTCTTCTATCTAAACAAGTACATGTGTCCTTTTATCATTATTTCAAGTATACCTGCAGCCCAAGAAAAAAAGCAAGATAGCTCACAAATTTTATGATCTCATCCTGACTTTTTCTTTGCCTTCGGAGTGATTTCAAATGTTTATCTAGTTTAGGGGTTTAGAACAGAACTGTTACAATGGGTTCTCACTAGGAAAAGGAGATACTTTTTGTGAGATTTTTCATGGATTTCATAAAGTTTCAGAGTTTTTCTTGCTTTTAAACAGTTTAGGATTCATTATTAGTGATAGTTTGAGGTGTAAATGTTAGCTGTTGGGATGGATTGACTTGTGGTTAAAAAGTCTTCATTGGTAAATTTCAACACACAAGTGAGAGAAATTCCTGCTCTGACTTCACATGTGACATCAATAGCTGGTATGGTTGAAGACAAGAGGCTATTGCAGATTCTTTTATTTTAGGATTATAGATTTTTAACAAGTTCTAACTGTTGAGATTTATAGACAATATATATATTTACACAAAATGTGCACAATTTGACAATATTATCATGAGAACATGAGCAGATAAACTGCAGTTCTACTAATTGAGTAATGTAAAAAGAAAATCTTCACTCCCAAGAAGCTTTGCCAACTCAATAACAGCAACAAAGATAGGGGATGAATAAAAACAACACCATCAGAAATTTCTCTGTATTCTTACCGTAAAAAAAGGACTGAGGTATAAAACTTGATACTAGAACCATTCTTCATAAAAGAAATCCAAATATATGCAATTAAATGGGCAATGGGAATTACATTAACCTAGACAGCTAATCCTTTAATCTTTCTGGACCATATAATAAGACTAAGAATTTTGTTTTCAGTTCCAAAGCAAATTAGCATTAATCATACCTTAAAAATCACAGGAATTAAATTTTTCTTTGACTAGTGCAATTCTTGAATTCTTGATTGCATGAACAGTCGGATTTTTGTAGTTATTTGCTGGTAAGTATATGTTTATTTTTATATAAAAAGAAGTGTGTGTCTAAATACACACAGGCTTACCTATCACCAATTTATTGCAATTTTCATGTACCTTTTAAACTCCTTTTGTGTTTCTGCTTTGCCTTTTTTCCTAGATGTTAAACTTAAAAAAATTAAATTAAAAGAAAAAAAAAAAAAAAACTAAAAAAACCCCACTTTGTTACTAACATATCAAAATACCTTAAATATCTGTTTAATAATTTTAATTTTTCTGTTAGTACTTTGTAGGCTATTACTGCAGCAAATTTCTTACTCATTTCTGTCTGCAACTAATCTTATTGATCTCTCCACTTAACCAACATTTCAGTTAATTCATTTCTACTTTACATTCCTTCTTGTTTGGCATGATTTGCTTGCTTCATCTGCACAAATGATTAAATTAATTTCTGCTCTGTAATATCTTTATTAGGTAGAAGTCTGATTATTCCTAACATACTGGCCATTAAAAAAAAATGTACGGATTCAATGGTTAAAGTTCTCATTCCCTTTAAATTTGGGTGCATTAAAAAAAAAAAAAAAAGTTATGGTTTAAATTAAATAGGAATTTGGCTTGTAAATATGTTCTCTTTAAAGGAAAAATATTAGAGGAAAATTAGAATGGTCTTTCTTACTGTACCATTTCTCCTACCTTTTTTTTATATACAGTTGGAAAATATTTAAGACAATTTTTTTCATTTAAGAATCTGCTTAGTACTGAAAAAGGTTAACTCCTCTTTTCTCTATAACTTTTCCATATAATGCATGTCTTTTTAAAATCTATTTATTTTCTAATGCTGATGGTGGTCTGACCTAAGTAACTGAGTTTGGAAGAATGGTCACAGTTATTACAGATTGTGTGAACCTGTGTTAGGCTGTCATTGTCTATATCTAGGAGTGTACAGTCATCTTAAATAAAAATAGAAAAGTTGATGAGTTTGGTGGACATGTATAAACTTTGCACCCACATCAAACCCCCAGCTACAGTATGAACAGGGAGCTTACACAACCAAATGAAAACAACATAATTCTTTACTATTTCAGAATGAAAGAACATTTCCATGCATTTTTCCCATTAGTAGTAATAATTGAACAGATGCTTTAAAAAACTGTTTTTAAAGAGAAAATGCTATTATGTGTAAGTAACAAAGTCGATATGTGTAGTGAAAAAAGAAAGAAACTGCATTGGGCAAGAGTGCAAAAAGTCAAGGTAGTGAGGCTGCAGTAGAGATTTTTTAACTTTTCTGATTGTATCCCCGTATTTTATTACACATCCTTTTGGAGTCAGAGTTTTGAATTGTCTCAAATGATTGAATGTCAGCACAGCCTTCTGGCATCTCCTGCTTCTAGCTGGAATCATAAGAGCTGTTCAGAACCTCCTCTGACATGAAAAAAAAAAACAGAATGGTAGTTCAGTATAGCATCTTTTACTGAGTGACCATTGATTGAAGACCTGTTAGATAATCAATTGAAGTCCATAGCATTTATGAAATAAATTATGATCACTGTGTCCTGAACAGTGTGCCAGGAAACATCACACCCCATCAGTGCTACTGTTGCTTCCCTAAGTAGTTTTGATTTAAGAATACAGACATTTGTCTATCTGTTTGTTCCTACATAATCTAACACCCCATGTGAAGAAGGATATTTTTAAACAAAGACATTTTAATTTTATCACTTAAAAGAGATACTTCATTCCTCTAAGTTGGTTCCCAAATCAAATAAGATGCAAAGGAATGTTTAGGGTTTACTTGCCTCAACAACTAATTAAAAGCATGGAAGTATAGTGGGACACAATGGGTGGCTAAGTTCACCTAAGGTTTGGGTTGGCCTTTGGAGATGAGTAATTTTGTAAATATGTGGAATGAATCCATGTATCTATCACTGATAGTGCGTATCCTTCTTTTTGGATGAGCATACTTCTGTCCGGAAAATGTAAAGAATGGTCATTTGAAATCCCTCTAAATCACAGGATTATTTTATCAGTAACATAAAATTTTTAGAGGGGACAAAGACTTACAAATTAAGCATTTATATCCCTGTTTATCTTACCTAAACTTTTACACCCATTCACTATGGTCCTAGCAGCTACATCTAAACCAGGAATTAGAGTAGTCCAAGCATAATTTTCTTGTTCTAAGGACAAATGGCTTAGCTTGGATAGTGTTCATACAGCTGACTTCCCATCCACTGCACAGAGTGGCCTCATGCATACTGGGAACAGTTCTTCATCACTCAACAACTCAATTCTTAGGCATTGCCTGAAAGAATTTGTGTTGCCATTAATCAGATATATACTAGGGATTTTACCAGCAACAGATGTTTGGGCACAGATGTTCTTGCCTCTGGCATTGTATTATTTATTCCACCAGCAGAGATATAGCCATAGCATAGCTTCTCTAGGCAGTGTTCATGGGTTCTGTCTTACTCTGTAAATAACTCCATTCTATACCAAGAGAACCAAGAAAGCCTCTCCCAGTATTTTTGGTGTCGCCTATTATGAGAAGTGTCTTTGTTCGGTTATTTGGCTATTAATTAATGTACACCAATAAGCAAGGAGGCTCGTCATTGTACCCGCTGTATTCAAAATGTTCAGACTGTAACTTCTACGTATGCGGTAGCTTATGTGATCTGACAGTGTGTGACTTTACAAGGGCATTACAACCACAGCCTAGGCTGATGTGGAGACCAGCCTGCTGTTTCACTTCAATAGCTTATGAGCCAAAAATCTTTGTTTGAGATGAAGGTAATTGTTTTGGGTAGCATCTGATAGAAGCCCATAGTCCCAAGGTCAGAGAAATGAAAAGCGTATAAAATGGAGCCCATCATTATACCATCATTATAATATTTTTAGATGATCCATTAAGGTTATTAAAAAAAAAAAAAAACAAACAAACAAACCCCACCCCCCAAAAAAAAAAAAACAAAAAACCCAAAAAACCCCAACCAAACACCACCAGCAAAACAACCAGGAGGAACATTCCTGCTCTCCCATCCATCTTCCTTAGTTCCTTTACAGCAGAAAAGTAAAGGGGACAACTTAGGTCTCTTGTAAAAGAAGAGAAGGAAATAACGTGAGTTTGCTTACTCCATTTAAAGGTTCAAGTGAACTTTTAAAGTTGAAGATTGCAATTATCTACTAATTTTGCTTCTCTGAAACCAACAGGTTTTGCTCTGCCCAAATTGCCACTCCTTCATTTGAGAGCAACTATTACTGATTTCAGCCTAATAAAGCTTTCTATCCCCACCTGTCATTCACAGAGAGGGAGGAGGGAAAAAAAAAGTTCAGACCATCTCTCAGCCAGAGTCGTATTAATTACAATTATAACATGTTGAGAAGAGGGAATGAAAGCCGCTTGCTAAATTCATAATCTGATTCAGATATATGTGAATTAAGATTCATCTAAGAATAATTTTTTGCCCTTCTCTGATGGAACATTGAGTTCTTTCACTTACTCAAATGTGAACTGCCTCTTTTTAACAGTGATAAACCACAGTATGGATATGTGCTCTCTATTTATAACCTTGGTGTCATTCATCTGTTGATCAGGATAAAAGCCATCAGCCATAAAGTCTGTCTGTTCATTATATCAGATACTCTTGAATTTGAAAAGATGGGTTATGTCTTACTTTATCAGTCAAAGAAAAAGAAATAACAAATCAGGTTAGATTTTTCTATTAGTCATTCTCATTATGATGTGATAAAACCAAATACTGTTTTCATGAAATCTCATTTTGATTTTGATTACAATGTGAACAGAATTATATTACTATCTAAGCAATCTTTTACTTTTGAACAACCAAATTAAATTACAAAGCACCTTGAAAGAAAAGGATAGAAATCCCTTTTCCAAGTAGTGATAATGTCCAAGTGATATAGTCATAAATATAGAGTCATGAACTGGAAAGGTATCCCATCCCCAGTGATTGCACATATTCAGTTATAGTAGTTATTCAGTAGTACTCTGATCAGTACAGACAATATTAAGTGTCAGTAAAGTCTAGTAACAGACAGAAACAACAGTAGTTTGGAAAAAGCCTGTTCACTGACTTGCACACTCACCAACTTATTTATACACCAAATAAAAATTATTTGCTTATAAAGACCATGTTCTTGCAATGTAGTTCTCAATTCATTTCTATACATTCATCTCTGTAAGTCTTGGGAGATATTTACAGAGTTCCATTCACTTCAGTTGTAATTATTAACTGGTAGAAAAGCAACGGAATCGTCATTTGGATGTGCTGTTGTGGAAATTGTACTTAATGTCTACCTGCATCCCCAGGTGTTTAAATATCTTGGTTTAGGCAGCTATTAAATGCTTGTTTAAAGCCTAATTGGTTCAAGGCCTAATTGGTTTAAAGCACAAATATAACTTTACATAGAAATACAAAACTATGAAGATACTTTTAACTTAGACAAATGATTGCCCCCTAAGACCTTGTGCTAATATATGTAAGACTAAGATATCTGTTTCAGAAGAGTGAATGGTAAAACAGCATGCCAGGTCTTCATAGGCAAACAGTATCAGTCACGCCTAAATATTTCATGGCAGTTACCCAGAGCTTCCAAGCTGACATTACAGTGAAATTCAAGGGCCTTACTTCTAAATCTGGTAAAGTATTTTCTGATGGAATTTCTTTTTCCTGGATTTAGTCCATCAGAACCTGAACTTCTCATGGAAGCATGTCAGTTGTGGTAAAACCTTTAATAGGTCAAGTAAACACCAATTAAAGCAGGGACATAAATTAGGAATAATTCTATTAGGAGAAAATGAACAGAGCACTATAAAATTCAACTATTTTAGTCTTTAGGGGGTTGGATAAAAATTGGCTTTTCTTTTGATCCACGGATATTTTCACTTGTCAGTACAATTTCTTCAGTTTCAGCTCTGAAAAAAAGAACCACACCAGGATCACAAAGCACACAGTGTAAATCATTTATCTGTATCTTTTGAGAGAAGAAAATTGGAACACCAGATAACAGGGACATAAGGCCCCCAATATGACTTCGAATGAACATATCCAGTATTCTGCAAGATAATTTGAAACGAAACCTTCAGAAAAAGCTATTCCAGCCATTGTTTGATCATTTGCAAGTTTTCCCACATGATAATATACATTCATAGAATAATATAAATGTATACATGGAATATTTTATATTTATGGATCTGAACAGTTCAGCTTTCCCTAGTTCTGAAAGGATTTGTTTTAAGATTCTTGACTTGTCAGTATGAAAACTGAAGAAGATAATAACGTTTCTTATTAATGAGAATATACAATTTTAATTAATGCACTTTCTAGGTGGCAGCTGAATAGGCTTTTATAATCACTGTGCATATAAGTATTGTATCAAGATAATGGCTAAGTCATTTTACCAATTTTTTTATGTGATAGCATGGCACTGAAATTATCTTAGTTGTAAATTTCAGAAACATGATACCGCTTTTAAAAGCAATAAAATTTATTAAAGGAAGACTTTCTCAATAATTTAGTTTTTCTCTTAGTAAATTGGCAGAAATTTTTCAAGCCAGCTTCTTCAAACTGCAAGAAAATGGAAAAGAAAATATTTGTACCAATTTGTGCGTGCAGATAATTCTGTATTGGTAATTTCAGCAAGCTGATTACAAAAATTAAGAAAAAAATACTGTCAACTGAAGAGTTATATACGTAAAAAATAATAAAGTAAAATTGAGTTATACACATTCATATTGAAAGTTTTCTGCAGAACTCTTATGTAAGTTGTCAGTTACTTTTGCTAGTTGCCATTCAACAGCTAAATACATCTTTCAGTATTTCTCTGTAAAAGCAGACATAGAAGACAGAAGTCCTACAGAAGCTCTATCATTAGGCAGACAGAAAGGAAGTTGTGGAAGTCTGCTGATATATTTGATAGTCAGAAAATTCATGCAAGTATTACAGAACCCACATCTTTATATCTGTTTTGATGTTCTTAAATGTATGCACTTAAATATACACTTTGATATTCATAAAAGAGAAATATATTTACTTATTTTTCTTTATGGCTTGCACATAATCCCATTGAAGTAATTGAGTTACTTGATTGACCCTGGTATGCTGCCTGGGAGATTTCAAAATCATTGCCATAAGTTAAAATGGACAAGGCAGTTAAATAAGAAGTAATGCGAACTACATTTGTGTTAAATAGTCAATAACACAACAACCCCCTGACTAGTCTGGCAGTTTTTTGACTGAGTGTCTGAATTTTCAGTAAATAAGAAAAAGTCACTAAGACATTTGATCCTGAGACTCTGAATCTTGGTTAATTTTAAAATAGAAACAAGCAGAAAGATAATTCTCTGGTACTGGATAAAAACATTTTGTTGAAGTTTTGGTATTCTTTACATGTTTTCAAAATCTTAACCTATTTTTCTTTCACATATACGATGAAGCACCTGATTTCCAAAATCAGCAAGAAATCAGCTACCAGTGCTAAATACAGCATTTTCCTTTCATGTCAAATACTCAGATGAAACACATCTTGCTATATCCTGTTTGTAAATGACAAGTCAGGCATAAATTTGAGATAAAAATACTCAGTTTGGAAGTCCTGAATCATTTACATGGAAAGGACATTTATAATATTTTTTGTTCTTTCTAAAACAAATACATTTCAACAGGTTTGTTTGGGTTTTTTCTAAGTATGTAACTACTTAGTGATTTTTGCTACTAAAAAGTCCCTTGCTTAATTAGCAGGTAAGTGTTTCTGAGATTTCTCTGATTTCTGAGAAAATATGTTTTCTGGAAAAATATCAAGGTTGTTGCTGTTCTTATTTTTTAGAACTAATTACAGGAACATCTGAAACATGCTATGGACCAGGAAGTGCCTACCCTGACTTGATAATTAAAGTATTATATTCATTTTTTCAACCATATTGTGTATCAGGTATATATACATAAAAGAGAGAGGAAAATGAAAAAATAATTTATCCTTCATATATTCCAGTGTCATCACCAGTAAAACTGGATTAGGTACACTTGTAAAAAGGATGTTAAACTATTAAAATTTATAATTTTGGACCACATTAAAATAATCAGCTAAAAGATGTAGCGCTTTTATAACTGTTGGGTTTTTCATCATCCCTGAGTACACTGACAAACCAGACTATTGGAAGTTGACAATCACTTAACGGCTTGAAAACTGCTACTTAAACTTTGGGAGGGCAATAATGTGGTTTCTTAGTCTATGTCCTCTCAAGATCAGAGTGCCTTTCAGCAATCAAACCATTTATAGATATATTTCCAGAGTCTTACAAATTTTTTCAATATCATGTTGACATTTCCCTGGACCTCTAGAATAAGTCAGTATCAATAAGCCAGCCGTATACTTTTTGGTGGGGGTGGGTGGTGGTGATGGTAATTTTATCAGGAAAACAAAATATGACTTAGATAGAAATAGACATTTCTTATTACATTACAGAAAACTCATGTTCCGTAAGAATGTAAGTGCAGATATCACAAAAAAAAAAAAAAAAAAAAAAAAAAAAAAAAAAAAAAATGCAGCAAAATACAACTGTGCTCTAAGATAAAGATACAATATTGCAGAAGACAAACCTCTGAATGCCAACTCAATCTAGTAAAAAAAATACATCTTTAACAGAAAAGAACTGGAGGAAATCTTATCAGAGCAACTGAAGTTATCTAGGGTCTTAGAATCCAAAGAGTAGTGAAAATAATAGATGCTCTGCTGTTGGCTGAGCCTGTGTGTGTAATCAGTTTAGCACCTCTGTCCTGCTTGAGCTAGTCCCTGAGAATAAACATAGAGAGTCAGGCATGTGGCAATAGTCAGAATGATGTAAAATTTGTGAAAAACCTAGGGAGAATGGTGGAACTGTAGAAAGGCTGTTTGATAAACATAGGCTGTGTAGTATTGGACTGAATCCTTCAATTATTAATATGGTGACATGTATGTTAGATTGCTTCTGAATAACCTCATTGATTCTGCAGACACTAGATTAGTATTTACAGTACTTCATTAAGGTGGTTGGTGCATCTGTCCTGTGCACAGAAGCTAAGTCCAAGAGACCAGATTGGTTGCTAGAGTATGTCAAGGCCTGGAGAGGACAGTTCATTCAAATCTCACATTTTCCAAATGACATGAGACATCAAACATTTGAAATCAATGTGTGTTCTGCTAAGCTGCCAGCAGCTGGTATGTACAGATTGTTATTTTTGCCACTTCTGCTGTAAAAATCATGTCAATTGTATATATATATTATATGCTGTGCTTTTAAAAAGTTGTGCAAATGGAGCATTAATCCTATTTTTGATAGAACAAGCTGATGTTTTTCATCAGTGCTATTTGAATTAATAAGCACTAAAGATAGGTTTTGCAGGAACACACAGATGCTAGGCATCTAACACCCATAGACATAATAAGAATTATGTGCTTTGGGGGTTTACAATTCTAAGAATCTGATTCAAGAGTTAATGGAAAGACTCCCACTGACTAACAATCAATGACGATCTCAAAAGCCATTCAGATATTCAGAATATAACTTCTTAAATTAAAGCTGGGTCTCGTCTGTTTTCCCTCCCTCAGTGAACTAAAACTTTTCTAATCAGAATCAAATTAATATAAAGCAGTTGAAACAAACTGCTCAACCTTTTTCATAGTACTGTTTTTCACTGATGAACAAGGGTTGAAATATTATTTTTATATATATATACCATGAGCAGGATTGTGGTGTCTTGCAAGAGATAGATGAAACACTGAGAAATGACGCTGCAGCTCAGATACAGCTGGGTCTGTCCTTCTGAGGCCGAAAATGACAAGGGAAGAAAGGGTCATAATTTTAGATGTTCAGAAATACTCAACAATTTAGAAAAAATAAGTCTGTTGGTGGCATAAGAAGGGTTTTCACAGAAGGAAGCTTGATGAAAAGATAAAGGGAAAACCTTTCCTATACCTCCTGGTATAAAAGAAATAATGAGTTTAAACTGCAGTAAAGAATGTTTAAATTACACACAGGGGAAAACTTCCTAATTTTAAGGATGATTAAGAATTTGAATGGCTTGCCTAGCCAGAATGCTAGAATCCTTAGGGATTTAAGAATGGATAAAACAAACATCTGTCAAGAATGTTAGGAAGAGCTGATCCTATCTTGGGAAAAGAAGTTTATTAAACTCTCAAAAACCTCTTTCAGCCTAACTTTTTCTCATCCAGAAGAACTGACTGTTCAGGACATACTGTGCCAAGTTCTCATAAAACTGCTCATGAAGTGTGCATTGAGATAGACTGACTGACAGTAGAACACACTTGAACAAATGTTAAATACAACACTTCTTTGAAAATAGGAATTCAAGGTCATATCCTTCCAAAACTCACCATTGTTCCCCAGTTTCGGTGAGGAATATCTTCATTTAGTTGGGTGAAATGTATTCTTCCATATTGTTATCTTTTTTCTACTTTGGTTGAGCTCAGAAACAAAACTTTTCAGAATAGATATAGTGGGAATATCTCGTAATGACAAGAAAAAATGCAGCTTTCATTGGTTGGAATTTAACTTTTCTGTAGCATTTTATTTTGCATATAATAATTGCAATAATTGATTGTATTAGAAATTCCATTTTATTCTGCCTGAAGAACTTTCTACAGTTTGGCTTTGAATTACAAGGTTGTTCATATATTTGTGCAATTGATGATAAAGAAAATATGAAGTTAGTGGGCCACAGTAAGTGAATGATATGGTCTGAAAGCCTTGTGACCAAGCAGACTGTAATTCATTATGGCAGAGCTCCTTAGACAACCAAGAATGTTTTCACTGAGCTATAAGGGAAATGGTCAGTTACTGTCAATGCAGTTAGTTGCAAAAGTTCAGTAAGTCACAATATTTTGGGGTATAGGTCTCAGGTCTTCCCTATTAAGTGTTGTCTTTCTGCTATGAAAAAAAGCATGAGCACGATATTTGCACTGAACAGTCAAAATTATCATGTGTACAATTTTGTTTTGCTGAGGGAGGGAGAATTCTTTACTGAGCACAACAGCTCTATAAATTTACTCTCTATATCCACACTCCCATTTCAAAGTTGCCCTTCCCAACAAGGCCTGTTCCCTGTAAAACAGAACTTCTTGTTAGTTTTACTCATCTCCTCCAGATGAGATTTGTTACTTGTTAGTTAGTAGTATGTTATCAGGTCAATTAGTATTATAGTTTTATAAAAGCACCCTGGAATTGATTAAACATGGGAGTCACAGTAATTGAAAATGATGAGATGAAGACTGGTTGCTTGACAACAGATGGTCTTTCAATCCTCAATATGCCTAGTGTCTAAGAATATCTGATATTACAGGTCGCTTGTTCCTTTGTGATGGTAAATTCTGGTTTTAACGTATTTTATTTGGTACTTCTTGTTTTTCTAGAAATTTGATGTTATATCTAGCAATAGAATGCGTGAAAGCATTGCAGATAAGATCTGAATGTAATTCCTCTTCATTTTACCAGTTTTAAATACTCTCTTATTACTTTGCCATAGCAGACTGAGTCCTTGGGGTATTTCAGGGGTCCTCAAACTACAGCCCACAGGCCGGATACGGCCCCCCAGGGTCCTCAGTCCAGCCCCCGGTATTTACAGAACACCACCACCACCACCACCACCCCCCACCAGGGGTAGGGGGGGGAAACAAAGCAGCCACAGATGACTGCCTGCTACTTAATCCATGCGCCAGCCCCCTGGTTAAAAAGTTTGAGGACCCCTGGGGTATTTCATCAGCTGAGCAAATCTTGTATTGCCCATCCCATGGACCGAATGAGACTTAGTGGGACATAATATCATATTTAACCTTATCAGAATGTTGTCTAATCAACTTCAGATCTTGTAATTTGTAACTTTTGTGTATTTTAATACTATTATTATTGTTTTGATTCAAGGTCGCTCTTGCTATGTTACTTATTACTTCCTTCTAATGACTAGATTTTTTAAAAGAGAACAGGAAATCCAATTCCAAACAGCAAAATTATGTTCACACAGCAATTTTAACTCAGTGTCCTTTTAAATCCAGCATATTCTGGAAGGAAATGTCTTTTTCTTCCTCTCCTGTACCTTTAGATATTTGATCCTCCTCTTTGCTTGCACTGGTACGTTCATTTCCTCATTAAGGCATCAAAATACAGATGGGAAAAAACAAACAAACAAACAAAAAACCAAACAAACAAACAAAACCCCATTCATTTTTGCTAGGTGACACATCAGTTTCCTGGTCTGAGTCTTCTGTGCATGTGCACAGGCAGAGGTGGCAGCAAAGCAGAATGAGCAGGAAAGATGGACCATTTGTCTCAGTGACAGTACAGATCTGTAAAGGAATAAAGTAGCTGTATAGACACAGCTGACACCCACATGCATCTTTGGTAAGGCTTGCATCTCTAGGATCAATTTGATCCAGATGAGAGGGTGACCTCAGGCCTGGTGAAGGAGCTGGGAAAGAAGAAACAATATAGATTGCCATTAGACTACAAAACTGTTCATCAGACAGAAGCAAAGATTCAGGACCTAGGGAATTCTGTTGGGAAGAGCAAGGCTGGCTGGTAAAAACACATTAATTAGATGAAAGTCACTAGGTGAAAGTTCAAATATCTCAGTAGACTGTGGCTACAACAGCAAAATCTTCACCTTCTGTTGTGAATGAACTGAATTAAACTTTTGGGTAGCAGAAACAAGATGTCTGTATATTCTTACTTTATCTTGATCACAGGTCTCATACAAACCTTATTATTAGCTCCTACAGAGTTTTGGATATCATCAAGAAAATTAGACACACTTTAATTTTCTGTGATTTCATGTCCATCTATGAATTTAATTTAATTTTTATTTCCAAATTTGTGTAAAAATTCTCCTGCTACATTTTTCCTTCCATTTGCAACATCCTTCCTAGAAATTCAGCTAATCTGTTGTAAATACTCCTACACTTCTTGCTTGCTTTGTATCCATTATTTACTGCAGTAGCTTATTAATCATATTTTCTTCTTTGTCAAGCAAAAGAAGTTAAGAAGGGTGTGAAAGAACTTTCTAATTGCATTTTCCACTCCGACTTCATTTCCTGTAAACAAGATAGGAACATGAAAGTAATCCATGACTTTAAAACTGAACTTCCTCTTTTTTTAAGGGAACTATTTCAAGAAATGCCACTATCTCTGACAGTGCCTCAAACATATGTTCAGAGACTACTGGAAGATCGTCTTCAGAGTTATGCTAACAATCATAAAAAGATGCTGCTAAGTACCCACTTGTGTTTAAACATGCAAACAGTCATTATACATACTTTCTGACTGTGGTTCATAATATCTTTTGGTTTCTGAGGAAAACTGTAGCCAGTTTCTTTATAATATGAAAACCCAGATGGGAGAAGGTTTCTCTCAGTGATGATTGCCATTGTGTGCTTATTAACTATAGCAGAAAAAAATCCATTGATCAGAACATAACTTGACAAATTCTTGATTATACCAATATGACTAATGGGAAAAACACAGTCATTGGGGAAAAAAGGGTACAAATTTAGAATATGACTTTGCATATTTGATTATGGTTAATAACAAGCTCAATATAAAAACAAAATACAGGCTTTGAAAAGCCAGATAATCGTGTTAGTCTGCACAAAAAGTAAAGGTATGTTATGGTAAACAGTGATAATGTATTAGTCAACACTGAACAATCAGAATTTGTTGTCTTGGATCAGAACTCAAGTGTTTGAGCAAAAGACTTTGCAAGTGTGGTGGGTTGGCCCTGGCTGGACACCAGGTGCCCACCAAAGCCGCTCTATCACTCCCCTCCTCAGCAGGGCAGCGGAGAGGAAATATAACAAAAGGCTCCTGGGTCAGGATAAGGGCAGGGAGAGATCGCTCAGCAATTACAGTAACGGGCAGAATAGACTCGACTTCAGGAAAATAATTTTAATTTTTTACCAATCAAGTCAGAGTAGGATAATGAGAAATAAAACCAAATCTTAGAAACACCTTCCCCCCACCCCTCCCTTCTTCCTGGGCTCAACTTCGCTCCAGATTTCTCTCCCTCCTCCGCCAAGCAGCACAGGGAGATGGGGAATGGGGCTGGGGTCAGTCCCTCGCACCGTCCCTGCCGCTCCTGCCCCTCGGGGGAGGCTCCCCACGCTCTGCCCTGCTCCAGCCCGGGGTCCCTCCCACGGGAGCGGCTCCTCCGCGACCTTCCCCCGCGGGAGCCCTTCCCCCGGGCTGCAGCTCTTCACGCACCGCCCCGGCCGGGCCCCCCCGCGGTGCCGCCCTTCAGGCCCGGCCGGCTCCAGCCCGGGCCCCCCGCGGGGTCACAGGCCCCGAACCTGCCCCGGCCCGGGCTCCCCCCCGCGGGGCCACAGGCCCTGCCAGGAGCTGCTCCGGCCGGGCTGCCCGCGGGTCGCAGCCTCCCTCGGGCACCCCCTGCCCCGGCCTGGGGTCCCCCGCGGGCTGCGGGGGGGGATCTGCTCCCCCGTTCACCGCCATGGGCCGGGGGCACAGCCTGCCCCAGCGGGGGCTTCGCCAGGGGCTGCCGGGGAGCCTCTGCTGGGCGCCTAGAGCCCCCCCTGCCCCTCCTGCCCAGCCTGGGGGTTGCAGGGCTCTTTCTCTCATATCTTCTCACTCTTCTTTTCCACCTGCTGTTGTACAGCAGTTTTGTCCCTCTTCTTAAATATGATATCCCGGAGGCACTGCCAACTTTGCTGATGGGCTTGGCCTTGGCCAGCAGAGGATCCATCTTGAGCTGGCTGGCATTGGACCTATTGGACATGAGGAAGCTTCTGGCAGCTTCTCACAGAAGCCACTCCTGTAGCCCCCCAGCTACCAAAACCTTGCCACGCAAACCCAATACAGCCATATATTGCTTCATAGGTTAATTGCTTTCCAGCAGTTATTCACAGTGACATTACTTCTGCATGTCCCTATTGATACAGATTGTTAATTTTTTTTCATTAAATTTGTAGAGATAAAATTGTCTACATTTTCCATTGAAGTGTTTTCATTATTGTCTACAGATTTGAAAAAAACCCCACTATTTCAATGTACTTTAAAGTAATAGGTGAGGTACCCAGTTCCATGCATTACTTTTACTCCCAGAGAACTTTGACTGTGGTGGTAAAACAGTCTTTTTTGAAGGATATGGGGAAGAAATTATTTAAAGCACTCTAAATAACAAAATTGTTAATTGAATGGTGTACAGAAATTGTCAACAGAATTGTATCAATTCTATTGAAATAGTAACTACCTTCTGCCATCTTTAACTAATATTTTAAGGAAAACATCCTAGAGAAAAGAAACAGACACATTCTCAGAGGTGTAGTTTTGGATTTAAGTCTGTTTTGTAGTGTGATAACAAAACATTTCTGGGAAAAGAAATTAAGCAGAAAACCAGAGGAAAAAAGGTAAAAAATATTCTGCTTCCTTTCACTTTTTTATGATGTATGTGCTCTCACAAATATGATCTCATTTAATACTTTCCTACATTTCATCAATTTTAATAGTGATTATTTCCAGTTGTAGATGATGATATTCATTAAATTAACATATGTTCAATTGTTGGGCATATTGTCTCTGTAATTCATTAAAACACTTTATTCTCAAGTGTTGTTTGTTATCAGTTGGAAAAATTGCAGCTTAATTTCTTCACACTTTTCAGTGCTTTGCAAAGCATTTCCAATGAGGAAACCTGAAAGGGTTAAAGGCTGATGTCAAACACACTTGGTTAAAATTTTCTAGTTTACATTTTATTGTATTTTTATGAATATTATATGAGGTTCAGGAGCCTAGTTGGCCTGACTTTTGACAATAAGCACTACAGCAGCCTGAAATTAAAAATAAATTAAAAGTCTCAAACCCAACATTTTGATTTGGCAACAGTGCCACAGCAGCCTGTAAGAGCTGTAGGGCAGATGACTCCTGTCTCCACTGTTGTCCCCAGGAAGGGTAGCCTTACCCTCTGTGAAAGTGAAAACCTGGTCCCCAGGTAAAAAGGAAGCAGGAGGCATAATGGCAACGGAGCCCAAAGAATGCTGTCAGGATTTTGTTGCTTCATTACAAAAATTAGAATGCTTTTCCTAACTTTTCACTGTATCACTTGACTTTCTGCACCACTTTTTTTTTTTTTTTTAATTTCTTTTTTAATATATTTCTACATATACACATAGAGGAACGCTTAATACAGAAAATAATTGTTAAAGTGTATCAGCTGTCTCAATATGCTGCACAGTTTGTTGTAGGTTGGCCTATGTCTTAGAATGACTTGGTTCAAAAAATGTCAGAAAACATAAGGTTTGAACTGGTAAATTCTTCAGCAACCAAAAAATGACTAAATTATTGCACGTAGCGCCTTGAAAAGAGCTAGGTCTGTATTTCATATGGCACTACCAAAGGCAGTCATCACTCATCCTCAGCTTTTTGGTTAAGTATGGGACTACAAATATTCAGAAATCCAATTTATTTTACATCTTTACTGTAAACTTGATTTTAGACAAAATGTTACCTAAGAAAAGATTTGTTGCAAAAGGCCAGTCTGAGGTATGTGCACAAAAATTCACTGTTGTATGAAAAATCTGTCATTTCCATTAATAAATTGGATTAATGTGAATATTTAGGACCTATATACTTGTTTGTTCCTATAATGTATATGGATCTTCTAACAAATAGGCACAATGAATCTGGTGTACGTGAGCTGTGAGCATTGGAGAGCACATGTAGATGAACTATGTATGTGTTAACAGACACACTTGTCCCGTGTACATACAATAGCCCAGTTTTGGGGCTTTGGGGTTTTTTTTGTGGCTTTATTTTTACTTTTTAATTTGTAGTTGTCTGTATGAACAGACTTCACTCTGGGCATTAAAAAAACCTGCCTCTTAAGATGCTAAAATCTGTTGGACAGTACTTCTATATCCAACATGCATGCTAGCCTTATGTAAATTATTTTATAATGAATAGTGCTTTGGAGAAGGTTATGTAGAAGAGCTTTTCAGTTGAACATCCAGAGACAGGAAATCTGATTTCCACAGAATTTATGCACGTAGAAATAATTTGGTCATGATATTTTCCCTATGTCACATTTAGATTGTGTACTTTTCCCCTTGACTGCCAGAGACTTTTGAGAGACATGCTGGCCCTTGCTATGTATCAAATTAATTGCTTGGATGACTACACAAAACATATTAAAAAGTGTAAAGGAAAGTATCCTTAATTAAAAGGATTAAAGTTTCAGAGGAGTTGAGTGCATTTCTGTGGATTATCAAAGGCTTTCTTTTACTTTGAAAAGGGTTTTCATTCTCCACTGGAAAGTAGAACTTGTGATACTTCCCTACTTCATTTAGTAATTTTTAAAATAAAAAAGGATTGTAGGTCACATAAGTTTTTGATACTATTAATTGAAGTTTTAGGAGGTACATAAAATTTACAAAACTAAACAAGTGCATTTAGTCTGGAAACCTAACAGATATAAAAAATTAGCATGCAGTTTTACAAATAGTTTGAAAACCATAATATTGTTAATTCTTTAGAAAAAAACATACTGATGGATGAAGAATGTTTAGAAGGATGTTGTAAAATCTCTGGATCAAAGGTGACCAGTTCTTGCAGCTATAATAATGTTACACTGTTTGTGTGATTAACACAAACAGTAGTTTTGTCAAGAATTTGATTTATTAATTTATGTATTTATTCATTCATTCATTCACCAGATTAAAACCAGAGGGCATAAATTACTATATCAAAAATATTTTTCAAATTATTAAGGTTTTACTTTTTTAATTTCAAAAGCCATCACTTTTCAGTAGATGAAAGGAGGTGATTAAATTTTTAAATTTATTTTAATAAAGTCCTGAAAAGAAATAATTAAATTTAAATATTTTTTTTCGGCCGAATCCTTTTCTTCAGATTTTTCTTTTTTTTCCCCAATACATTGTTTGTCAAAAGAAGCTGTGGTATAGGTCCTTCACTTACTTTACCTACCATCATAATATTGAAAATTAAAGCCCTCTTTTCCAGGAATTAGGGCAGGTTAAGTTGGCAGCAGCTGTGGAGTGTCTTGGCTGGGCCCTGAAGAACTGACTGAAGGCGCACTGAGAGAAAAACAAATAATATTGTTGATACTCATTCCATAGCTACAGGAGAGGAAAAGATGCTTGGTTTGTTTGTAGTTTTCCACCTTTTTGTTTCTGAAAATCTACAGATCTACAAAAATGATTGCCTATTAATGATTAGGTTATTATTGTAATGGTTATAGTCTTAATGTTGACCCAGTTACTTACTAAAATTGGGAACTTTTAATTATTTACAGGAATAATCTGACTTACAGAATGGAAATTTCTTTCTGAGTAAATTTTTTGTCATTTTTATTTCTTAAGAAAATCATGCTCTTGATTATCCTACACAGAATTGCGTAGTTTAATGCATCTTTTTTCTTTGAAAGAAAGTATGAAAAAAATCAATAGAAACCAAAAAAATTAATTCAAAGTGAAAGATAAAGAACTTTTTGAACAAGGGAGCAGAACACAGAAAACCAAGTAGCTGGGGCCCAATAACAATTAATAACCTTCTTTAAAAAGTATTTTAGTTCTATTCTGTTCTCTACTGAGGAAAGGGAACATCTTTCCACATTCACATAAAAAGCAGGTAATTTCTTTTCCTCCTGACAGTTATTACACTTTTCATTGGAAAACCTGCATAGAAATAGATGAACCTGACACTTTTTATTTATGCCAGTACTCCATTACATAGCTAGTTAATATGAAGGAGTGATAAAGTTAACAAAAATTAAGACCTAAATTCTAGCCTCAGAGCTTTGTCTATGTATGATCGGTTAAACAATATAGCACTGACACTAATTTAGTTGTTATCTTGCAGCAAGTCTGAGCTTGAATATTAAAAGTCATAATTAGCAGTTTACATAGTGAGCTTGTTACTGATTTCAGTTACTTTTAATTTACTGGCCTTTCTTTTCCAGACCAGAATTATTTTTGATTTTGTTGCAATCCTAGTCTTGGAGTGCTGACATTTTGTTTTGCCCAGGGGAGATGATAATTCTTTCAGGATCTCTGTTAAGAAAGGCACTGTCACTCAAGGTTGGTTAACTATTTTATTGAGTAAAGGGTGAAAAATTAGAAAAGATGTTAGCAATCTTACATCCCTTCTGGTGGAGGGATCCCTGGGTATCATAACATCAGGCAAGCCCCTCATCACAGATTGCAGCATGCTGCTCAGACCCCATCTGTAGTGAGGTTCTCCATGCTCAATGTTTTTCACATCTTTATAACATTCCGACAAGTGAACAGAGCTATCATTTACCTGACAGTACTGGACATTCTAGATGTAGAACAAGGTTCACCGAGAGTTTTACAGTCTTACAGAGCTCCATAGGAACAGCTTTTATAAGGTGTATTGTTATGTACAGGTGTATTGTTAAAAGGCAGCACATGCTCATGTCACAGTATGGGCTCAGGTTATCTAGCAGTCACTCATGCTAACACTACGGATCTCCGCAATCAATGCCTATAGTTAAACCTGCCCAGATTCTGCTCGAAATCACTGTCTTCTATTGCAGTGTCTTCTGCTGTGGTCCACTACACATTTGCTGACAACAAAATCTCTAGTCAGTGAAAACCCTTTAACGACACATTTTAGAACCTTTTACCTGGCTTAGCTTTACTCTGATTCTTTCCTTTTCTTGACAGTTTCTAATAAAAGTTTTTTACTACTGTCTTTGAAAATTCCAAACTGTTGTCTGGAATACTCTGTGGTCTAAGGCATTATCTGAAATGCTCTTAGTTTAAGATCACTTTCATCTCTGACCTGTAGCTAAAGGAAACACTTTTTCTGTGGGAGTTTAAGTTCATCAGCCATACCATCAGTTAATTTTCTCTGGAAGACTTTCAGTGACATAGATCTGTTAAGTATTATTTGTAAGGAGAACTTTTGAGTAAAGGCACAGCTAGTGAAAGCACAAAAAAATAGGTTATTTTATGCAATTGGGAAAGAGTGAGCTAGAAGCCAGATATTTTTATTTCTGGAAGTAAGTATGGGTTACTTCTAGTGCTTTAACTTCACGCCCTTGTATATACGCTTGGTTTCTTCCATAAACAAAACTGTTTTATGAGAACCTCTGAAGTGCAGGTGCTCCTCCAAAGCCAGCATCTAAATTGGAACATTCATAATTTCTTCCTGCTGAACTCCAGAGGAACTTTGGAGAAATAATTAATTTGAGGTTATGGAGAGACTCCTTTGACATCTTATGACAGATATTGCAAGCAGTCCTGAGGATGTAGTTGTTTTTATCCATTTCTTTTTACGGTAAGATCATAGCAAACATCCTCTTTTGTATCTGTTATCCCCAAGCAATAGCTGAAGTGTCAGCGTTTTCCTCCCTCTCAGCTATGCACAGAAGCACACTGCTTGTGTGATCACTTCAAGTCAAAGCAGATCCAGTTACAGAAAGAATTTAATCTGTATTTATTGGCAAATCTGACTAACTTTGTTTAAAACAGAGTAGAAACAGAATATACAAGTAGTCTAGCCAGCAGTTCAAAGGAAACTGGTTGCTATATGTCAACCTTTCAAGCAAAGATATCGAGCAGATTATATCTCTGCATGGTACTTCATGGAGGTTAATAATGCCTTCTAATTCCACTTCTAAAATCCAGGTTGTTTCTCATTTCCTGTGCATTAAAACTACAGAAGCAGGGAAAAGGCTTCTGTTAGCACCAAAGTGCTTCAAGTCCTCTGATGCTACTGGGATACCAGTTTTACTGGTAGGTGTCTGAGCAGGAACTAAGCAGAAAAAATCCAAGTTTAGATGATGACAATAGTGCCTCAAGACCCTGAGAGCTGTAAAAATAGCAGGTCCTGTACCCTAGCATAAAGCAGGCAGCTTGTTTAGTCATATAATTTTCAAAAAGTGTTTTACAGAGCAGCTTCAAAGGTATATTCTTCTGCTATTCCAGACCACAGAAGCAGGGAGAAATGGAAAATAGAGTTCCTGCCTAGTAACCTGTATTATTAGCTATAATCTTCTTTAGATGTCTATTAGGTAACAAATACCTTGTTACATACCAGCTTGCTCTTATATTGTGCCACTAGGCTGCAATATGTCAAATACCCAATTTGATTTTCACATTTTGAGGGTGGCAGATGCAAATTAATCTAGTCTGACTTAATTGGAAGTTCATACACTTTTCCAGGCAAAGCTGTCAGACAGGTAGTATAGATGAAGCTGTTTAAGGATTTTTCTGTCTGTAAAATGGAAGGAGGGGGAAAAAAAGATGATAATTTTAGTAAGTTACATAATGTTATTAAATAATAAAAAATGAACTGTCATCGCCTCATTCTTGTTATATTTTAATTCATAGTCTAAATGATCCCAGACTGTCTCATTTATACCAATCAAGCTCCTCCACTTCATTCCTGAGCGGAGTGGTTCAGGAAGACAAGACCCAAGTCTAACCAACCACAGAGAAAATAAAGCATGTGAGCAAAAAGTAAGCAAACTGATCAATTAAATTACCCTCCAGCTATGTGGAGCAAGTACTGTCAAACTTGTCTTCAGAGGACTATTTACCATGCAGGACAGCAAGGTGGGAGCTACTTAAAAGATTTAACTCCATCCATTGTGATGCAGGATACAACACTTAGAGAAACCTGTTCAAAGTTTCCTTGAGCCTTTGGTGGCCAACAGGATGTGCTTTGGGAAATTCAGATGTGATGAATTCATTAGTGACCCATTCCATGTTGTAAAATGTCATACTGATTCTCTTTTCTGACCTAAACGTAGCGTTTACTGTTGACAGTGAGAGGCAGTAGACATCTCTTAATAGAGTTTAGGAAAGTAAAGAACCGCCAAGTAGGATCAAATATGCATTTAGTTTAGTATTCAGAAGCCACAATTAGCACATGCCCAGGGAAAAGTCAGAAAAGGGTGAGAATAAGCAAGAGTTCTCGCTAATACTAGAAATACACTTTCCTGCTATTTTTAGCTCAGGAACTTTCTGGTACAGAAATGGCAAGCCCGGGGTAGGGTCGATGATCACAATTCTTGTGGCTTTCAGTAGTTCTCTTTCTAGATTACACAGGAAAGGTATCTGATGATCCCAGTGGGAGATGATAAGAACATTGGTGTCATTTAACACTTGAAAAAAAAAAATCATACTATGTTTTATGCATAAATCCAGAGCCTGTCCATTGTGCGACATAACTAAAATGAAAGACAGAGATAAAATATTACGTTGATATGAAATTAAGACATTAACAAAAATTCTTAACTTATTCAGATGGGAAATGTTTTTATTCTGCATCCACCTCAAAACTATTTTAAAAGACAATGAAAAACCATTGCAACTAAAACATTAAACTTTCAGCAGTCAGATAACTTTCATACTATCAAAGGTGCAGTAAATTACATGAGCAAAGGGGTTGTACCATTAAGCAGTAAAAAGTATTTTGAAGTTGTCAGATTCTGATGTTCAATATTAAAAAAGAAAAATAAATTTCAAACACAATTATTTCTCTCAAATGTCAAATAAGTTAAATTAATTTCTTTCTGGCAAACATTCCTTTCAGTAATTCAGATCATTATTACCAAAATTATGTATAAATCCAAATGCCTTTGTAGCAGTCTTTGCAAGGGATAATCAATGACCATGAAAAACTTGAAATTTTAATATGGTTTCTAAAAGAAAAGAACAAAACAAGCTGTTATAAATGAAACTGTGTTTTGCCTTGTATTGGGAATGATTTGAAATTATCAATACCCCTTTAAAATAAACTATTCTTGTTATTTTTATCATAGTAAAATTGTGAAAACAATAAGATAAAAGTCTATCAGGCAGAAGTGTAAAAGGCTTATAGCAATTCAAAGGGGCAGGGACCCAAAAGTTCTCTACCTAATAAAAAGAGATTTCTCCCACACCTTCCCCTGCCACCAGCAGTTCAAGGATATTTAAGGTGTCTTTCCAAACTTTAAACAAATATATATATATATGTAAATGTAAATGTAAATATAAATATTAATATATGGTATAGAAATAGAAATATATATATATATATATAAATATATATAGAAATAAATAGGATATCCAGGTCAAAAGTTTATTCCAACACTGCTGAAACTTCTGTCACAGAAGGTGGGGAATAACCAGCAGTTAACCAAATTTAATTTCATTTGAACTTCATTTATTGATATTTCTGGTGAAATCATTTTAGTATGTCTAATCTGATGGAAACTTCACAGGGGGTAAATAAGCAAGACAATCAAGTTCTGCAAAGCCTTATTGCCATTAGTGGTGACATCGTTCCATAATTACATAATAGAATTCAAAAAACAGGGGCCCCCATACTGAACTGTTAGAGTGTCACTTTTTTTTATGTAAGTAGTCAAAACTAGGGTGGGGGATCCTCCTTCAAAAATAATGCACATATTAAAGTAATTAACTGAGTTTGTTGGATTTTTATCTGCAATAAGTTCTAAAAATAATTGCATAATATATCAGTCCAAGGCATTTTTTAACTCTTTCGTGTTTGTTTTGGACATTCTATATGGCTTTAATTCACTAAGTTCTAGAAAAATATATATTACCAATTGTCTTTTTACTGAAGTGATTATAAATGGAAAACAGAGGTTTAGTGGAAAGTCGCTCAAATACCCTCAGGAAAAGGTTCAAAGAAGGAAGGAAAGAAGGAAGGGTACAGATCAGACACAGCTGCAAAGTCTGCTGGCTTTTCTACTCTCAGCGTGAGATTCAATGCACTGAATGCATTTTTATGTTTTAAAAAGTTTACTTCAGTTTACCTTTAGGTGGATAGAAAGATATTTAAGAAAAAAATACCATGCATAGTTTGAAAATAAAAAAAAAGGGGGGGGGGGGGGGGAGGTATTTTTAAATTGCTGCTGAAAACATTGGAGATTGATACAATATTTGGACCTGTTATACATGATAGTATTTTATTTGAAGTTATCTGAAACAAACATTTCAAATTACAGATTTTCTGAATTTTGAGGTTTTCTTTTAAAATATTGTCTCCTTCTCCCTTTTTCTATTATTTTCTGAGTTCCTTTACTTCCACTGGGGCAGCAAAATTGACCCCTTAGTGTGGGTTTCTTTTCTAATTAGCACAGAAAACAAGAAAAAAAATCCCCTGGAGTAGTCTGAGACAAAGTAGAATAAAGAAGTTATTAGACAATTCCATTTAAAAATCAGATTGAATCATTAATAATTTTAAATAACTTGGTACATATTTGCCTTTCTCAGGTATATTTTGCAAAAGGGTTCGTTTATTGCTCTGTGCTACATAGGTGTTTCCAGCAGCTAAACAAAACCATTTAATTCCTTCTAATCTTTTTAATGCTGGAAACACTAAACTGGCCAAACAAAGCCATTTACTTCCTATTAATCTTTTTCATGTTAAAAGCCTGTATCCATACTTTCAATACCAGTTTAAAAAAAAAAAAAAAAAAAAAAAGTATCAATATTTATGGGTGGTTTTCTTCTAGAAAAATGTTTATGCCTGTGGTTCTTCTATGGCTCAGTGAGAGGGTTTGGAAGATCAGCCAGGATCTCATCCCATATACTTAATAGGTGGATGCAACAAGAGGGATGAATTTTTCTTGGAAGGTATCTTTCTGTCTCTGTTGGCTTCAGAGGGAGCCTAGATGACTAGGTTAGATGCCTCAGCCTCAGCCAGTCAGTTTTAACAGTTTGAGAAGGGGTGAGCTTAATATTAATTGTATCTATGTATGCCAAAAGAAAATGACAGCATTTTCATTTAATCATGCATGGAAGAACCTTGGAAGGGGTAGCAAGATATCCTCTAGTCCACCTGCCTGGTCCAGCTCCTACTCAATAACCTGTCCTGGTATAAAGTGTCAGGTATCCCAGTGCAGTTCCTAACCGTATGGATATTCACTCGTGCTGTAGGTGTCCTGAGTCCAGTGTCAGCTGGGGCTCTGGCTGGACCTTATAAAAACTTCTGTGCCTGTGCTTTGACCAAGAGTCTGTAGAACATTTCAACAGGTCTCTCTCTCCATATTGTGTGTTAATTAGCCTTTGTTCTATGACAAGCTGCTTCCACTGCTTAAAGTTATCATAAGCCTAAAGAGAATAAAAATGCTAGCAGTAAAGAGAGGCCAGGGATGCCCAAAGATGCATTTACGTTCCATAAAACCATGAGGAAGGACTCACAATAAAAGCTCTGTCAATGTGGCTTTATCACCACAATCTGTCACTGATCCTGGTATAAGACAAAGTTGAGCTTTTGCAAAAACAGGATAACAATTTGAAAAGAGTAAACAGTTTCACTTCCATCTGAAAATAATTGTATTTTGTCACAGAACAAGCTTGGGTGAACTTGAAATTCATCAGACTTTCACAGGAACAGTTGTTGTTCCTGAAAAGTGGACACAGAAAGGCAAAGATGCTGCAACATATAACTCCCTCTTCAATTTATCAGAATGTTTGCAAATAATTTTCTATGCACACTGCATAGGTATAGGCTGAATAAGGACGCATGACATCAGAGGCTTGCCTGTGTTATCACATATAATTATCTCTAATATAATACTGTATAATACTGCACCATAAAAATATGAGTATATGAATAAAAAATACAATATGGTAACAATAGTTATCATAGTTACTTTATTTTTTGGTTGAAAGGGAGAATGACTAACATATTTAATTACAACTATAGAATGTAATTAATAATGAAGTGTTGCAAATCACTGTGAGAGTATGGCCCGCTAAAAGAGGATATTATAAAAGAGGTTTTACATATGCAAGGGAATGTGACAGGAAACAGACTAATGGGTTTGGATGAAAGAAAAAATTCTGATGCTAGCTAGAAACATAATAGCATATCTTTTGTATTTTAAACATAAAAATGTTAGGAAAAACATTAATTTTAATGAAAACACATTATGAAACACTGTGCCTTATCTAGGCACAGTGCCATATCTAGGTGACAAGAACTGAAAATAAAAATTTACAGTGGTATTCAGAACACCTAATTTTAGGTAACTAAGTTCTAGATTAAGAAGCTAGTCACACATGCTGCATATAGTGAAGTACAGAGACACAGTACTGCAGAGGAAAATCTTAACTTGGTTCTGTATTGCCATCTGTCACAGTCTCTCATTCTTTCTCTTTCTATTTAATATAATGGGGACATAAAGGTTATGCTTCTAATGTCATTACTTCAGTAATTAAAATTATGTAGAAGAGCATAAATCCTTGAGGTTCAAAGTATTCTCCAAAACAGCATTGAAAAGCTCTTGTTTTCATTCTTCTGAAGAAAGTAAGATTGTTTCTTGTAAGAGTTAATCTGATTTATACAAATAATGATCTTTTCTACTTGACTCCATTCAGAAAGAGAAATGCAGAATAAAACAAGTAAAATATTTATTATACCAGCGTAGACATTTATGGCTGTAATGACATACGGAAGCAGACTACTCAAGGAAAAATGTGGCCTGCATATTCACAGAACAGAAAAGTTCAAATATTCTTATGAATGACACATGAGACTACAGCAGAGGTTGAACAGTGAGTTAAGTGAGTTAATACTGAAGTCTCAATGACATATGTCATTGCTGAGGCCCAGCAAAGAACGATGAGTTATATAAATTATATTTTAAAATAGAATAATAATTTGTAAACATGATAAGCTCCTTAAGGTTTTGAGTGAGAGGAAATAAATAATAGACTGTGTCTAAATGCCAGAAACAATTTCTAAATAGTAAGATGTGTTCAATGAAGAAATGTGACACTGAAATTCTTTGCTATCCAGGTGTGAAGTAAGGGATCTCAAGGTTGTATATATCAGTGGATATGCAGTTGCATAGGTAGAGCAATGGAGCTAAGGAAACAAGGGAGAATGGAGCATGGGGAAGGAGACCTCATATTGTATTTCTACTCAATATTTTTTTACTATTCTTTTTGGGTTGTTTCTTACCTGTAAAATGTCTATGGTTTTTTTCTGCACTCATCAGTATAGGTAAGTAGTATATGACAGTGGAGTGGTTTTTAAATCTAAGTTTCTCCTAAATCTGGAGAGGTTGGTACTTAAAATAGAAAAAACAATTCAGACATGGACTTGTAAAATTTTACATTTAATGTATGACTGTTTGGTATTACTGAAGTTCAAGGAGTTGATCACTGGTAATCAGCTCTCCTGTTTCCTTCCAAAGAGAGCTTACATTTTCCTTAGTCTTCCTTCTGTCACTGATGTACCTGTAGAAGGTGGTGTTTTTTTGTTCTCTTTGATGTCCCTGGCCAGATTTAATTCTGTCAGGGTTTTAGCTTTAACCTGATCCCTGGCTGCTTGGACAGTTTCTCTGTATTCTTCTCAGGCTATCTGTCCTTGCTTCCACCCTCTGTAGACTTCCTTTTTGTGACAGTTTGTCCAGAAGCCCCTTTTTTATCCATACATTCACGTTCATCCATCTTGGTGGTTTGCCCAGCTTCCTCTGTTGGTATGAGTTGCTTCTGGGCTTGGAGGAGGCGATCCTTGAATATTAATCAGCTTTCTTAGGTCCCCCTTCCCTTTAGGGCTTTATCCTATGGTACTTTACCAAGCAGATCCCTGAAGAGGCCAAAGCCTGCTCTCCTGAAGTCCAGGGTGGTGATCTTGCTGTGTGCCCTCCTTGCTGCCCTAAGGATCCTGAACTCCACCATTTTATGGTCACTGCAGCAAAGGCTGTGCTTAAGCTTCATGTTCCCCACCAGCCCCTCCTTGTTGATGAGAACAAGGTCTCCAATAGCCTTTTCCATCACTGTTGAAATATAAATATGCAGAATTCTAGATAATTTCTTGGTGTCCAGTTCGATTTCTTGTCTTTTTAGTTTTTAAAAATACCAGTTGACCAATCTAACATAAAACGGGAATTGCCTTTATGAACACACATTCATAAAGAGATGTGATTCATGTCATATCCAAAAAAGCAACAGGATTAGTGATTATCAGGCTTTAAGGACAGCATATTGCAGAGATAGGTGCCTTTCAGTACAAAGAACCTCCACAAGATATTCCAATTTTTCAATAATCATCATGATTCCCCATCTCATTCTGCACAGATACAGTCATTTACTTTTGTACAGGGAAAAAATTCTTCATTTTGAGGTAATTTTAAAACATTTTATGCATTTGGTTGGCAGAAGAATAGTTCACTAGATGACAAAGAATGGAGAATTAAATTCAAAACTATTAAGTATTTCCATTTGTCTCAATCATTGTGACAATAGATCTTACTTTTCCAGACTTTGTGCTTGATTCTAGGGAATATGAGAATATTTCATATCTAGAATTCACTGCATGAAGTTTCCTCAGCAGACTGAAAACTTTCATGGATGAAATGAGACCAACAGAGTGAGAAACAACCAGGTATTTTCCCACTGCATTTTATGTCTTATGGAAGAAATCACTCCAGTCTTCCTCCTTTTAATACGAGCCATTCATTTGTCAGGAAATGTCATCCCAGCTTTATTTAGCTTTCCATTTTGTATTAATGATCAAAGACACTGATCAGAATAAATCATTAGCATGGCAAGAGAATGACCTATTTATGCACTGAGTAAAGTTTTCCTTCAGAGAAGTCTGCAGCTCATCTGGGGATTAATGACATAACAGAAATGGAATGAAGGTAAAGACCAAATTTTATAAAATACATACAGAAAGCTTGTATTTTGTAAGATGAGGAAGGCAGGATAGGAGCTGTGCTCACTGCTCTGTTGATTAATTTACCCCCAATACTTTAGGATTTACTAAAACAGTGTATTAGTTATTGGTTTTACCTTGTTTACCTGTCTTATTGGGGGTATTTGCCTTTTAGTGGGCAACTTCCTTGGGGCAGGGCTCTGTGGTCTCTGTATGTATCTTTCTGCAGTGCTTAGCAGAATGAGTGTCCAAGCATTCAGAGCTTCCAAACCGTGACTGCTATTATAAAGAATCAGCCAACTCAAGCTTCTCAGCAGAATACACGACACTGATTTACAAACAGCACCACCACTACACCACACACCCGCTTTTCCTGGAGTGAGGAGAGGAAGCCGAAAGCTGATATGGAATAAAGAAACCGGAGGACCGGTTGGATATGCCACTCCTGCTCTCCTTCAGGGAAAGCTGAAGGTTGTGTTTATAGCATCCTGGGCAGGTCCTGCTGCTGAGCAGTGGTTGCCCTTCCTGTGCAGCAGTTTTCTCCCTGACAGCTGAATAGCAAACCTGTCTGTTTAGATCTCTGTTTTGGCCAAGCAGACAATGAGACATGAGTGCTCTAAGACTGTGAATTACTCAGTGTCTCTGTAAATAGTAAATAAAATGATATGTCATATCACATTATCCTGAAATTCAGGAGCAGCAGGCTTGCAATATGCATTTTTCAAAATTCCCTTTGAAAAAAAATATTAGTACACAAAGGTGTTTGATATTTTCTGCCCAGTCATTGGAATACCATATCAAAATTTCATAACATTAATACTTTTAGACAGTTCCGAACTCTTGTATGATCTTAGGAAGGACAGGGTAGGAAGTCTTTTCTGTGTTTTATACCTCACTCTTCAAGAGCATGTAAATTACAGGGAGAGCTCTGTTTATGATTTTTAAAATGACTGTGAGGAGAAAAACTGGGAAAGTGTTGAGCCAATGCACAGTGTCCTTTAGTAAAATGCCTGAAGATAAACGGGCACCAGGGATCTTGCAGGAAGGATTTACTTCTTAGATTAGTTTTCCCAGTTTCCTTACTGTGGTGTTCCCCTCTGTTACGATGACTATTTTACTTGTAAAGAAAGTACCCAGTACTTCTAAATCTGAAATAAGCTTTTTTATTTAACAAGAGATTGTAAAAATAATTAACACTTAATGAAATAATGTCCGCTATCCAGTTAGGGCAGTATATCCCCACTACATTTCAAGACAATACATTTTTATTATGATGAGAATTACTGTTATCTATTACATACACAATATTTTTTTTCCTGTGGTTACCTATCTGTTTCATATGAGAAATTAACTTGACCTATACACTATGCTATGTTTTAGTATATTAATTTTCATATAGACCTACTGGGAAACCTTTCCTTAATATTTTTCATAGAAAACACATAAATAGATTGATGAAATATAAACACAAAAATTTTAGTTAGAAGAAAATTAAGCTTAATGATAGGAACATTTTCTTAACTTCACTTATCTTTATCATTGGATAAATGGAGTTTGCTGAATATATAGACTAGATATAAGCAATCATAATGAAAGAAAAATTGTTTTCGACTAATGCATCACACTTAGCCATATTCTTTTCCTTCTTTAGAGATTATCAAAATTGATATTTTCTCCCACAGGCCAAGAAGTAGTTAATAATGTATATGGAAAGAAATAATTCTTTTTTAATTATTAGCATTATTTTAATTCATATTGGTACTGTGGAAAAAAGAAAGTAGGTAACTTTTGAATTAACACTTCTGTAGGTAAATTAAGGATTAATTTCGTTTATACATAATTTATCTATATCTTAGGTAGTAATATTGAACTAAATTACTAATTGCTAGGTTCAACATGTCCTTTAACATTTTCAATTGTGGACCTTAAATGTGAATAAAATCCATACACGAACTAAGTATGGTAAGTTTTATACTAATAGACAACATCATATACTTTGTAAAATTATTTTTTAATGTTTTAGAGTTGTATCCTACAACCTTGGAAAATTGTTACTGTAGAGGAACATAATTTTATTTCTTAAAGACCAAAGTTTAATCTCCTTTGTTTGGAGTTGAATTTTATATCTACCCTTAGGGCATCTCAGATTAAAACAGGCATTGGACCTTTATGTGGAAATAGAGCTACACAAAGCTAGATTTTGTAAAAGTAAAACAAGCATTGTTAAAGTACACATAATTCCTATTTGTAGATATGTAATACATAAGCATTTATAATGCATATTTCCCATATATCAGAATTATTTAAAATACAAAATTGCTTAGTTCTACATTTTGTCATCAGTGGAAAATCCTTTGTTATATATTTATTTATTTATTTACTGAAATGTGATAGACATCAATAATAGTAATTTATGACAGTGTTTAGGATTTTTATTTGTACATATACATATGTATAGCCATGTCTACATGTGCCTGCTGAAATCACATTGAAGATCAACATAAAGTGTCCACAAATTTAAGGACTTCTTTGTGTTTGCATCCTTATTGACCTTACTTCAATTTTCTATTTAATATGAGCTGACCTTAAGAAAAAGCTAGGTGCCACTCAAGTGAGCATGCTACTCAGAATAGAATTTTAATTATGCACTTATTTAGACATGCTGCTACTTTGCTCCTAAACTAATGTTTGTGCACATTGTTAATCAGAAAGGTGAGGGCTTTGCTGTCTTACATTGTTTTCCAAAGGAATTTAGATTTCTTGCAGGTAAATTTTACAAGGTGTTCTAGAGAAATATTGTAAGAATGTCAGTCCCATGTCCAAACCTTAGCTAGATGAACATCTGGATTAGCTATGATATACACTCTGATATACAAAAGGTAAGCTGTAAACTGACAGAAATTACTGATATCAAGAGCCAGGTGATAGGCGTAATATCTTGATATCCAGTAACAGGCAGTTTAAAAAAAATTTTTGCTACCATGTTGAAAATTAACTAAAATTAGGGTGTTTTATCAAATCACAGAATACTAGCCAACTTGCAATTTTTAATTTTCCATTTTCTTATACCAACTAGAAAGAAACAGCATCCTTATAAAACTTAACCTCATGTCAGGCACTATACTTACTAAGCATTAAGGAGATTTAAATAAATCCATATTATAACTAAACTTAGTTCATATTTCAGAGATAATATCTTACTACATTCTTCTCTCATGTTGAACAAATTGAACAGACCTTCAATTAGAAGTGTTCCTGGCACTAAACCAGAATATTAATAGTTACTGAAACAACTGAACACAGAAGGATTAACATTTGGGGAAAAAAAAGTAAAGAAAAGGAAAAAACTATGGTGTCCTTCTATGTGATTTTATCTTATTTTTGCTTTTAATTTTCACTAAAGACATGGTGTCATTAATTAAATGTTTCATTCACAGCAAAATATATAAATCAACTTAACAAACACACTTTATTAATTATTTTTTTTTAACATATAGAGCACTTCAGGAAAATCAATGGCATGAGTGTTTTATGAAATTTCATGGTCGGTAGGAGATAACTTTCTTATATCTTCTTTCTTTCAATCAGTGGCATTATTCAGTGTTAACACAGTATTGAACATACTACTGCAACTTGATTAAGCTGGTATAGCAGCCTATCAGTGGAAATTTCCACTTGTTGAGCATTTTCTAATTTTCTGTGATATCAAAAAGAACCTTAGCATGCAATTTGATGATATAGCTCTGCAACCTAAAGGCTACCTATTGCAGAAAAGGGAAGTCCCCTGCCCACTCTTCATGCTAGCCACACATTTCCCCCTTTCTTTTATATTTTATACCAGAACTTGCCTGAATGATTGTTTCAGGGTGTTAAATGGCATTAAATGGTTTTCTATCTTTTTTGAGTCATAGTAATTTTGTATGAGCTTAACTCCCTAAATAGTCTCGCTGAAAGTTTAGATCAGAGAAGAATTAGGGGTTAGGAGAGGGGAGAGAAGAAACTGTCTCTTTTGGAAATAGAAACATAATAAAAACGGTTGGAGAAGACCATTGACCATCATCTAACCCAGCCTCCCACTCACAGCAACAGGTTGGGAGTAGCTAGTCAGTGTAACGTCAGTCAACACTTTTTGTTAAAACAGCACAAAATGGTTTTATCAGTGGTAGATTGTCCATCATTAAATTATAAAGCTGCAAATCCTGATTATGCAGCGGTTCTGTATCAGGCATAGCCTTGTTGCAACTGTACAGATACAACTGTAGATTTTAATCTTCTATGCATTATTGCATCTGGTCACTTAATGCAAATACAACTGTACAAATGGAGAATAAGCAAGAATACTGAGAGGGAGACAGAGAATATGTTGAAGAAAGAGCTAAAAAAACTAAAAAGGAGTCCTAACAGAGTTACATCCCATCAGTTCTCTCTGTTCAGCCTTAGTGCTTATCCCCCTCTCAAGACGACTTTTCTGGGACTGGGCAGGGGATGCCTCTGGTTAGCTTATCTTCTTGCTTCAGGGCATTTGTATGACAGCTATGTAACAGGATCAAAAAACATGGCCAATATACTGTCCTACTGAAAGTGGTTATCATATATCTAACATTATTGTCAGATAAAGTTTCCTTTTTTCATGACTCAGAATAAGCTGTGAAGCTCAGCTCATGCATGAGTCTTCCTTGTAAATTATATGATAATTTTGGTGTTAATCACTGTGTCTGATTTTCCTTTTCTTCTACATTTATACAAAACTACACACTAGTGATTATCCTAACTTCCTCCCTGAAGAAATACACATATATAAATTGAAATAAATTGTATTAAAAATTTTTGTAGCAGATGGAATATATGGAAATAATTTCTAGTGATAATTAATCTTTATGCTATTATACTGGTACAGTATATGGCCTCTGTGATTATACATAATATATCTTTAAGTCATAGATCACTGCTTCATTTTATTTATGTTTCTCTCAGCCTGACCGCACATTACAAGCACTATTTCTTGCTAATTAACTCCAGTGATCCCTTTAGGTCCTGATTAAGTTCTATTATTAAATTATTAAGACCTTTCCCTAGTGTTCTAGGTTTTTTCCTCTCTAATTTTAGATGACTTTTTTAAGCAATAAATATTCTTATGAAATCATTTTTGTCATTTTTTCCTATGCCCATATTTCAGGACTGTCAGGCTAGCAAGGTATTAGAGTTAGAGCTTATAAAATGAGGGATTTCACCTAGAATAACTGTGAAAGATATTTATGGTGGTATTTTTATATTCTGTTACCTAACATTACCCAATGGATTGCAGCAAGTTTTAATTCCTGGACACAAAAGCAAAAATAATAGAACTACAAATACCCCACAAAGAATCCCTGGACTTTCTTCCAGATGCATGGAACACTTAATGCTCTAGAACTATTTGCTGCAAAAGAAGTTTTTGAAAGAGAAGTGTTATTACACTATGCTTTCCTTTAGTTCTTCATGCTTTGTTTCTTTGTAGAAAGTAAAGGTTTGCATATATATAAAGGAGGAATAAAAGACACAATCATGGTGTGAGAGTACTCTCTCACACACACGTATATGTACACATGCACACACACTCGTACTCATCGCCTCTCATATATGCTATCTCCTATATATTCCTCTGTCCACTTAAAAAGATGACATTAGCAGGGAATGAACAGGTCATCAGAATTGTAACATTAGTTAAAGATGAAGAATGGAATCACAGACACTTGACAAAGTTTTAAAATTCAAAACAATATTATTTTAGTGCAAAATAGATATGGTATATAAAAATCAGTGGTTTATTTTTTCGTTTTGCCTAAGCCTCTGCAAAAAGCAGCTGTTCTGATTGACTACATCAAAAAATGAGGGGGGAATTATCAAAGTTAGGGGATAAAAAACATAAGCATCAAATTATTTTTTTCTTTAAAAATTCCATCTTAACACCTTCAAAGTATACCTGTTCTAAGCACACTAATTCTAAATGGATATTCAAGCTTTTTGCAAGCAAATGAAACAAAACAATTATTACAGAAGACTTCTTTATAGAAAATGCAACATGGGGCTGTTTTATTTAATATGTAGACACTACATATGCAACTTAGAATAACCATGAGATAATATTTAAGAAAGATTTCATAAGAAAGTAGACAGAAAAGAAAAATAATTAACAGAGATTAAGATCCATTGAAGAAAATTCTTTAATGACCTTTTAGACATTTGTGGGTCCCTGTCAGCTGGGTGGCACTATAACTTCCCAGGTTTGAAAACAAACAGCAAAGATCTATAGTGTTTTAAATTATCTTTTGTAGTACAGAGTTAATCATGAAAGAATGCTGTGGAAGAAGGAGCTGATCTATAAATACACAATTTGTTTGTGACACAAGAGAAAGAGGGTGTGAGATAAAACATATATGCAAATGTTTTGGAAAGTTTTAAATTCCAGTAATAGGAAATGTGTATAATGCTTACTTTTAGTACTTTATTTTCTTTAACTTACTGTTTATGAGTATAACAAATTAGGTAATGAGTTGTTTTAACTTTTGATGTACCTGTCCTGACTTAGAACTACATAAACTGTAAATTGAAGAAAAATTAATTCTGAATCAATGAAAATATTTTGGTCAAACGTAAGCAGAATATAGTTGTTAAAATTTTGATTTCTTTTCTCCTTTACAGTTGTATCCAACAGTCAATTTATTTAATATTCTAAATAAAATCACCATTTGAAAGGGAAAATCAAAACACTTTTTCAAAAAAATATCCATACAAACCTTTTGATTTTAATAATAAACCCCCTTTTTTCCCAGCTGATACTATTTACTAATTGAAAGTATCCCACTGTGAATGTTTTCAGTTAAGGCAAAGTATTTTTTATGAAAACTTAATCCCTTTCCAAAGATATTGTCCAATTTATTTCTCAGTCGCTGGATTCAGAACTGCTTGTAAGTATCAGTACAGTTCCACAGTAGTTTTCAAAGCAGTCTGGGTAGTCTTTGATGAGTTGAGCTAAAAATTGACCAGGAGAATAATCTGGTGACAAGAACCGCTCTGGAGAGTGAATTCTGTTGTTCTATTCAATGAGATGCACAAGCAGTAAAACACCTTTCAGAAAACAGGGTCAAAGAGAGATTTGGGAGAGGATCAATGGATAGTGATAAGGGAGTCAACTAAATTTTAGATTAATAGCACAGATCCTTTCATAAAACAAGACTCTGATGAAAGGTTCCTTTTGATTTTTAAGGGTTGCTTTTTAGTATTTGGACTTCCTGCAGCATCTTTATTATACTGAATAATCTGTCAAAACATCAGCTTAAACTTGTATGTTATTTTTACATCACATCAAAAAGACTGAGCAAATTCCTTTAAGAATTGCCGCTTTTCTGGCTCTTCTGCCTTAAAATCTTGTTTCAGCTCCATTAGATGACCTGCTGTAAACTTTGGGTTTTTTGAAGTCCAAGTTAGCCTTTCTAAAGTAAGCACAAATGAAACGACATGTACACATTTAAAACAGTAATAGTATGTGACAGCACAACATGATTCAATCATTTAAGAAGATGAGAGCTGTATAGAAGGATCAGTCTTTCATTTTCTCATCTTTCTGAGTGGCTGTTGCTTTTAGCAGTTCTTCGTTGAAGGAGGTGACCTCTTTAGCCTCATACAAGATGGGAAGTTGGAAGTAATATCCAGAAAAAATGAATTCTGGTCTATTGAAATAACTGGGTCTTAGAGAAGGCTAAATATTAGTAGTCTTAAAAGGTATAATATCTACTGTAAGGAGTAAGTTTCTAATTATATAATTCATAAAATCTGGTGCATTACAACACCCAAATATTTATCTCTGTCTCTTGCTTCTCTCTGGCTCTTTCCCAGTTTTTATTTTATGTTTCGTTATGCTCTTTAACTTTGGCCTAACAGTGATGCAATGCATTTAATCAGGCTTAACAGTCATCATTATATTTAATAATTCATGCTGAGAGTTCAAGTGACCAAGGCTATAAAAGCTGAAATACACCAGAAATAACCACAGGAAACATTTCATTCCCTCCATAATAGCTCCCTGGTTTACACTACAGTGGGACTTTCCTGCTGGTCCACACCACCAGGTGATACCTCTCACTGTTTAGCAGCGAACTGTGGATATGGGAAACAAAGTTTCATATGGGCACCTGAAGGGTGATGGGCTTCCTTCCAGGAAGGAAAGATTAAGCAGGTGATGGTTTATTCACTATCCTGTCATTAGCCCTCCCAGCCCAGGAAAATTCACAATGTGATTTGCAGCCCAGACATTATTCATGGTACAGACATGAATTAATTGCGTTTGAATGATCATTGAAACCCAAGCTGATTATGAATGAGTAAAGATACTTCAAAAAGTTATGTATCTAAACACACCAGATCCAGAGATCACACTGAGGATCAAAATGGCATAATATGCTTAATTTACATAAGAGATCATTTATTTTCCTAGATACTGCTGGGGAAAAAAAAAAAAAAAAAAAGAGTGGTTTCTTGTAAATATGTTGAGCTGATAAAAAATCTGATAAAAAAAACAATTTTCATTTGCAGAAATACCAAGTTTTATGTTAATGCGTTGCAAAGTGCTTTACAGTGATTGTAAAATTTTAGTCATAAAAAACTCTGTCATCTGTTATTAAAAAATAACAACAATAAAGTTAAGTAAGCAAATTACAGGAAATTAAATCAAAGAATAAAAGCATTATATTTTGAGAAGGTTTTGGGAAAGAGGTTAGAAGCATAAATAATAAAAGTAAGCAAGTTGTAAGCTTTTTAACTAGTGAATAATCTATTCAACTTACTTGATGGTTTTATGTGTGTGAAGTGTGACTTGTGGAAAGCAAATTTTCTGCATTTTTTTACTTTTAACACATAAAATCAATGAATTAAACTATTCCATGTCACAGGCAGATTGCATTGGCTTCAGTAAAGTTCTACTGGGAGTCAACTGCCTTGTAATGTTGCAGAATGAATAAACCTCCCTGGATCTATAATTGCTAACATCCTTCTCTGCAAATCCCTCTTTTGGGTTTAGTTTAACTTTAAAATTGTTTTATCTTTTGTGAAAGTTAACACTATGTTGAACTTCCTTCCAGACACTGAAGAACATGGATGATTGTTTTTCTTTTTTCCCTTTCTGATTATAAGTTTAAAACATACTCTTTGCAAATATTATTGCCTTTTGTTAAAACCTTTTTTATATTCCTACAGAACACAGAAACAGTTCATTACTAGCTCTTCAAAATGTCTATAAAATGAAATCTGCTTAAAAAAAAAAAAAAACTAACAGAATAAAAAGAAAGCCATCTTTATCATTTATAACAATAAGTAAAGTTGGTAACAGTTTTCATTTAGGATAGTCTGTTGTACTTATGTCTTCATAGAACTTCTGCTGGAAGCAGCAGAAACTAGTTCTCAGTAGAAGCAGTTATTTTCAGCTTTGTTTGGTTGAGAGAAATATGGGATGCCACACATGTGAGAACATACTGCATTCTGTTGGCAGTTTGTTCTTTCAAAAGGATTTCTTCCCATAGGTGTCAACTAGATGATTTTTTTAAGCTCCCATATTTTCATAAGTAAGAGTGAAAATTCCAGTTCTGAGCCTGGATTGAAGAATTCTGAAGAGGAAACCAGTTCCTACAGACTTTCTAATACAATCTTTGAAATTTTCTCTTTTACAAAGTATTTTGCTTTGAGAGAGGTAAGATTTTATTTTATGCTTCAGTTTCCATTACTACATCATATAATGTCCCCATATTTGTAACATATTTAAATTTAGGGCTGGGCTTATGAAGAAAATTTTATAAAGTATTGCAGTTTCAAAACTTTTTCAACCAAACTGAAGTGCTTAAATTATATCTAGCAGGAACTTTAGCCTTGAAAGTGTCTGAACTGTCCTTCTGAGCAGTATACCTGTCTCTGGTGATCATAAAATGGTTCTAAGCCAAGTATCTGTACTGGGAACCTAAATTTTGAGGTTTGCTGTGATAACTGAGGTTTTGGCACATGCAATCGTAAAGGATGAGTGCAAAATTTTAGGGAGGTTTTAAGGATTGCTTAAGATAAGAAGTTTGATAAGGATTGTATTAATGTACTCACTGTATGGCACTGACCTTATCTGCTCACAGAGAATTATAGCAATAATACTGTGTATCGTGCTGATAAGGAAAACCTTTTATCTTCTAGAGGGTTTTGTGCTAGCTCTAGGATAAAGCTCTAAAACAAAGCAGATTTTTTCTAGTTTGCCCAAACTGTGAACAAGATGCCCTGTATTACATAAAGGTTACCCCCAAGGCAGCATATAAATTCATTCTAAAGCATAAAATGAATCAGTTTTGCTGAATTTAGAGTTAATAGAGAACATCTGTTTTCCCACAGTTGAATGCTAACACATGCTGGCTGAACATAATCATGAAGCAAAACCACGTAAGACATCTACAAGCAAAACTGCAGAGGTTTTTAAATTCATGCAAGCAAGTAGTCTCATAAGCCAAACACAGCTAAGTGCTTTATTATGTCATTTTCATTAATTTATGTAATCCAGTACCCTATCTTAAGTTTTGCTTGTGGAAATCATGAAATTATATGTTTGACTTTGAGAAATGTAGAATCTAATGAAGACGACTGTAAAAATCATATAATTCAGAAGCACAACAGCATTGGGGATGCTTAGTAATCACTTTTTATTACCCTTTACTTTAACAATCATTATAGCAGTAGAGATATTCTAGCATAATATATTCCAAATTTTCCAACTTGTAAAAGCTGTATAAAAAGTTGCACTTATACTGAAAATTTCTCTTCCAGGGAACATAGCCTCCTTTTAGGCAGTGCATCCCAGGAAAAAAAAATAAACTACTAGTATTTGCAACTACTTGATTTTTGGAGGAGGGTTTGGATAAGAAGACATAGTTTGACTTTCATTCTTGCTGTTTAATAAGCCAGAATAATACATGTTCTGTAGATGTCTATAGTTCTAAGGGTACTGGTAAGAAAAGAGTTGTTGAAAAATAAGTTTTCATTGACAGAATAGTTTGCTTAAAACCCCCTCGTGAGCAAAACCCCTCAGTTTTCCTTCAGCTTCCTCCATTACAGATTCAAGGGTTCCGTAAAATTTCAGAAGAGCAAAGAAAAATTGCTTTCCAGGTTTATCTCCTGTAGAATACATTTGCACCGAGGTTAGGGACAAGGAGAAGCACACTGTAAGCCATCCTATGTGCATTTCTTTCTTTGGAGGGAAGCCAGAATGTCTTAGGAGATAAACTGGAGATTTTTCCTTGCCCACGTCCTACTAGAATACAAAGTCAGGACATAATTTTAGTGTGTGAGGAATATTGAATCCAGAAAAGTTTATCAGTCTGGGGTTTTAGGTATAGTTTTCCATTGAAGGAATGGTATTTGAAACTAGTTCTCACATGGAACATAAGGGAGATTACTATGCTGGAACCTCTTTTACAAAAAGACCCTGCAGACAGCTAAATAGCTATGTGCATAGATGTAAATATATATAGTATTAATAAGATCAGAATCACACATTCTTTACCTTCAACATAATGGAACATCTTTTCATTTTATGTATCTCTGGCTGCCATAGGTCTTGTTGTATCTTATGCATCAACTACAAAAAAAAAAAAAAAAAGTGGTGTGTTTGACCAACAGGTCCACTGTTACACATCTAAACTCCAAGTTTGTACTGATCCTATTGGATGTGCACATTGGCTGATACAATAGTTGTGCATTAGAGGAACTCATCCAGAAAAGATTCAGGGCCAAAGACATCTACATCTTACCTCTTTTATACTTCTTACATAATAGGAGATGAATCATATTTCACAAACACATATTTCTTTTAATTGGTTGTAACAGGAAGCCTAAAAATTTTTGCTTATTTATTAGTGTTTACACTGACAGAGGAATTTTGGTTTAGGATGTAGCCTGACAGCATTAGTCATAAAACTTGCTGGTGATCACCCAAGCTACTTTCCCACCTATTAAATAAGAAAATTGGTTTTTTTACTAGTCCTAGAATTTAGATCAATATCAATTTGCTGAGATTTCCTGGTTAAATTAAATTTCTGTCTTCTTAGTTTTGTTAAAGCAACATATCAATGTCTCCTGGGGTTTTTTTTAGGGAATAAACTATTTACTTTGGTTTTCTTCGGTTATATGATATTATATACTGATCAGAGCTTCTGTTTCAATATTTTTCAAGTTTCAAAGCATATAAAGTCTTCTCCTGCTTTCATTCTCATTGGAGGACTTCTCTTATACTGGACTTATCTAGGATAACACCTCATTGGGATAATATTTCAAGATAAATATGTGAGTTGGGAACTCTCTATGGGAACTAGAGATTATTTTTCCTTCAGTAGTACTTCTGTACATGTTAGGTACAAGACTCAAATGTAAAATTCTTGGGTTTCTTTGGCCTTTTTTACTGGGCACTTTGAAGTCTCTTGGATTCCATAATCTATCCAAGCACAATATTCTTTCATGGCTGCTTTCTCTTTTTCTTCTTACACATCATGTATGAAATAAAGTAAATTGATTCTCACCTGATTTTGAGCATTTGCCTGTTGACAGATTAACATCATAGCCTATTTATTGTTTCAGCAAATTAATTTCATACACTCTGTACTGTGAAGTTTACTACTCCTTTTTACTATTAATTTCAGCTAACTAGGTCTCACACACCAAGAGGAGCAAAGATATCTCAATTCTTAAATTTAAACAGACAATAATAACTTAAGAAAAAACATAAGAATAATATCAAGGTGTGATGCCATGATGAAAGTTATTACATCAGATGAAGTTTTTATGAAAATATTTATTTTAAATATTACAAAACCAGTGTCAAATCTTCTAGTTATTCACAGTTACATGAAGTAACCTGCTGATTCTGTCAGTGCTAAAACATGGAAACAAACAAAGAAAAAACAAGTGAGGAATATGCGAACAGATAATTTTCTTGCTACTTCTTAGAAGCCCCAGTATAGGTTAAATGGTCTGTGGCTTGGATGCTTCATTATTCAACAAGAGTGTTGATCTGGGTCATCTTGTGCTAGACCACACCACTGATGTAGCATCTTTTGTAAACATCAGTGCTTTTGGAAACATTAATATTCCAGTTCTTCTATAATGTCATTCTAGTTTCACTTATGTTCCAAGGTTGCAAGGCATCAACAAGGCTTTTCTTTTTAAGATGCCTAGATAAATTATAATACCAGAGCCTCAGTAGATTTATATAGTTCTACTACTTCAACTGATGAGCAAATTCAACTGTCTCATGTTTTACATTAATGAAAGTCAGTGAGTGTCCCAGGGTGCACAGAAATAGTTGAAATAATTAGAAAGCTATTTCCACATGTTTCTCCTCTGGTCCATGGAGCATTCAACAGAATTTCCTTAAAGCATGCATTTGGAAAAGAGAACATTACTCTGTTACGATTACAAAAATTGCTAGCTTTCCCGAAATTCTAGAAATCATAATATTATCAATTTAAAATTTATTTGGATAACGTATCAGTCATAGAGAGAGACTAGATGTATTTTCCCATCTTTCTTTTCCCCTATACATATAATTTTCACAAAACTGTAATAAATACACTCAAATGCTTGCTTATATAATAGACATTATTAGTTCTAAAACTATTCCCTTTTTTCCCATTTTTTTTTTTTCTTTCTCAAAGCTGCAGATTATTTCAGAAGGAAAAGTAGATCAACAAGTTCTATGACTAAATATTTTTAGACCTGCTTTTGGTCTTGAAGAGAACAGGCAATTGTCCCAGTTTCCCCATCAATGCACCTCAAGCCTGTATAGGATGCCACCAAATATGCAAGTACAGAGGAGTGAAGATCTACCTTACCTCCATCTTAAATCTCCATGAGTCTATTGCAGGCCGTGGTCATTGTATATCATTTAATTAAAGTTAATATGAAAAACTAATGCTTTTGTAAAAATAGAAAAATAGAAGAAGTTACAAAATAGCAAGAAATTGCTGGGGTTTTTTGTGAGAAAAACACTAGCATAAGGTTCACTACAAGAACTGTGTCTTCTTTCTCATTGTCCTTGTCCTTATAGAACTTGGGTATTCATTTATGGTTTCAGTTCATGAACTTGAATTGTTTTTCCTTTGCGTTGTACAAAACGATGTGGTAAAAAGTACTTGTGCAAATTCTTCACTGACACGGTAATAGGCTTTGATCATATTTATGTCAAGAAGTGACTGTCCCGTAAGTGTCCCTGAATTTCTAACAACTTGTTTTTCTTTTTCTACTGTAACATTTTTTTTCAATGGCTGTTTATTGGAGTAATTTTCTGAATATGTATATATATTTAGAGTGCTTGCTTTCAAGTGCTCTGCTATTTATATTGTCCTGAGCTTCTGCAACGTTATATGAAGATATCCTTGATTTTTTGTCATTTCCCTGGGTGTCTCCTATTTTAAGTCACTGAGTACTGCAGAAGCCAAGGACAACTGTGTTTTACTCTGGAGCTGAATCTAGAGTGCAACTGCATTTCAGCAAGGTATGAGATGTCTCACATACTGACTATATGCATGCTACCAAGTTATGCCCAGACATGGAATGTCACACCTGCAAATCACAAGGGTCAGACATTTCCTAAGATCGTAAGAAATGTGCAGAATAGCTGATACTTATAAAAGAAAGCCAGAGAAGAAAAAAAGCAATAGAGAAAGCTCTGAATCCTAATTATCCACACTCTAATGGTTAGTTGTTTCCTCAGCTCTGCCTTTGAACTGCTGCAAATGCTTATATCTACTATAAGGGTTAAATAAGGTCTGAGCAGCATGGATGTGAGCCAGTTGGTGTTTTTTGGTCTTGATCTTTTACTTAGCAGAACAGAGGCTATCTTCTGTAATATCGGCATTGTTTATGTTGTCATCAGGCTTGCTTTCTTGCTTAGCCTATTGAGACAATGAACAAAGAAAAAAGATGAATCCGAAAAACTGCAGGGAATAGGACTATTTCATACAAAGCACAAGCAAACTTCTGTGAGACACTGTTCCCATCCACAGTGTGTACCTCAGCCTTGGTTTAGAAAGACCCTCAAGTACATGAAGTCAATATATTTACATGTGCATAATGTCTGTGGCTGTTATTTGGCAAAGTGTTTTTCAGTGTACATGAAGGAGGCATGCTAGACAAAAACAGAGCAGTATCTACAGAAACCTTAACAGTCAGGTCTGCCTCAGATCGGCAACAACAACACAGCACAGAACACATTTGCAGATGGCACATTGTCTCCTACGGGTTATTGCCTGGAGAGCTAATGTCCCATTCTCTCCCAGAGGCTGCAGCATGTGCCTGAGTGCTATCTCCCAGGAGCAATTCATGCCATGGCAAAATCCTATCCCCGATCATGTGCTCCCAAGCTTAGTGCGACATAAGGAGGCAGATGCAACAGCATGGTTCCTTTCTCACTGCACTTCATGGAGCTCATGCTTTGCCAGGCATGACATGCTGTAGCCTGTGTGTCCTCAGTAAATCCCTATCTCAAAATCTAATTTTTTTCTGAAGTGTTTGACTCTATAGGTGCTCTAATCAGATCTCTTGCTTTTTGTACCCAATGTTTAAATCACCTTAAACCTGTTAAAGCTCAAGTTAGAGACCTGGACTTTACCACATCTTTCCACTGGCCCGGTACTTGTCTCAGGCACGGCTGTGTGAGTGTATGGTAAAGGCACCAGAGCACCCTGTGACTCTGTCATGCTTTGATATGCAAGCCATTCTTATTAATAACAGGAGGATATTACATCTGGTGAATCTCTGTTAATGGCATTAGTGAGGGGTTAATTTGGCATTGTAATTTTCACTGGGGACCTGTTGAAATCAGCGCAGAAGAGAGTCCTGTTGTTTAGCGCTGCTTTGAATGTCTTTGCTGAAGAATTAAGGCAAAGCCTTTCCTTCCTGCCCTGATTTGTTTTTGCTGTGGGAGGAGTAGGGACATTTATTGTGATCCATGAAGGTTACTGCTCTAGAAAGCTACAAAACAACAGTTCGTCAGAGAAAACAAAGATACTTGTAGAAGCAACAGTGAAATTAGATACCCTTTTAATCTATTTATCAAAGCACCCACAGTTCCATTTCCAGGCAGGTGAAGGAATACTTATTGAACCCAGAAAATGAATCTACCTCCAGAACTGAGATAACCAAAAAAGGAGAAAGAAATCAGCACAAACCCGTTAACACCTGCCAACTCTTATTAAGAGATTAGAGTGCTTAAAAAGACATAGAGCGGCTCAATATTTCCTTTTAAGTTTCTCTTGGCTGATTTCTCATGCGAGCTGCTGTGCACCGCAGTGAAACAAACAGGTCACATTTCAGCTCCTCAGAGCTGAAAAAGCACTTTATGGCATAAATAGAAAGTAGCTTCTCTTCAGATTTTATGAGATTTCTTTAAGCAAACTACCTATGCCTAAATGACTGACACTTGGGAAACTGAGTGAAGCTAAGCATCAGCAAGAAACTTACTTTCTCAGTGTGACAGTAGAGTTACTTTATACATTAATGCCAAGTGATTTATTAATTGTTCTGGGTTATACTGCAATATCCTACAATTTCAACAAGTTTCCTTTTTAATCAGTGGAAAACATGGTTTACAAACAGGCTTCCAGTGAAACAGTGATAAAAGCAGCACTGCTAGTCATACAGATCAGAGAACATAAAACCCCGTGAAGCTGACAGGAATACAAGCCCATATTATAAAATGGACTGAGCCATTTCTGACAGAAATGGGTAGCCCAGTCCACCTGTGAAATGCTAAAACTTGCAGAGGAAAAGCAAGAGGTCTGCAGCTGCCAGAGTGTGGGCCACATGCCACCTGCAAAGAGACACTCAGGTGGTCAGTTGCTCCATCACCTCTCAGTTTAATCAGAAGCTAGAACAAACAGGGTTCGGGGGATATACAGCTTGGGGAAAACTGCTGGATGAACAAAAGAAGGGGGTTAGTGCTCTGAGCTGCCTGTGGGCATGCAGTTTATCCCTGGTGGGAAGCAGAGGGGAGGGTTAAGGGGAGAGGTGCCACCAAATAACAAAGCAGTGGAGTTTGCAGCCCTCTGGTAACACCTGTGGCTGGGGCAGGACTGGGCAAACCTGCAAGACTGTCATCCTCAGATGGGCAGGAAATGGGAACCCTTTTTTCCCCTAATTTCTTCCCCTTCCCAGAAGCCAGGCATGCAGGAACACCTCCAAGCTCCTGCTGGCTGAGCTGCCATGACCGGTCCTAACTTCTATTGCATTTGGCCCATTTAGAAAATAAATAGCTGCTGAACCAAAGTGAATAGTAATATCCCTGGACAGCTCTTCCCTCCACTTCCTGATATTTTTATGGTGTTTATATATTTTTTTATCTCTTAAACTATGCAAGTTGTTCTGTTTTACTTGAAAGCACAGATAATAAATATAGAATATGTAAGGCTCTCACCAACCAGGGGTCATGTCCGGGTGTAAAATGTGCTTGCACAGAAAATGTAGTTGAAAGAAAAAAAAATTGGCTGCAGTGCAAACAGAAGAACTCTGGTTTTGAAGCATCTTAACAGTACTGGGGGTTGAAAGTAATCCAATATGGTCAAATTAAGAAACCAGTGTGAAAACAGTTTTAGTATAGATGGCATATATGACACAGATTAACCAGTTTGTTTCCCCAGTTTCTGCTCTATACTTGCATATATTTTGTACTTGTTTATATACTGTACTACAAAAGAATATCTAACTCTCAGCTTTCTCGCTGATCCTTTAGGGCTGAGAATAAGCCAAAGTACAGGCAACTTTAGGAGAAGAAATGGACGTGATCTTCTTCAGAATGGAGACAGCACAAGGGACTAGGCAAAACATTTACTAACTGCATAAGCCTCCTGAATGCATTTACAAAAATGTCCCTTTGCACACTCTGAAAAATGATTTGAAGACATTGCATAATTACACTGCATATTCCTTGTAGGAATGTAAAAGCTCTTCTACAAACATGAGAATCAGCCTCTTTAGTTCAGGGCTGTTCAATGAGAAGGTATCGATCAGGACCTGGACGTGTGTTGCTCCCCTATGACTGGATAATGGCCAGAATACAATGCAGTCATCAAAGCCACACAATAATACCTTATTTATTTCCTGGCATGTCTCATTCTTTATTTAAAGCAAACCCATATTTTACCACAAGAACAATTTATAATTAAGCATTAATTTAGCATACATTATTGACCTAAGCTCCAATAGGATTTGGTGAATTTCTCTAAATTTGCTTTCAATCACCTTGTGCTCATTTTAATTAATTACACTGTGTGCCCTTCAGCACTTTTGTCTTTAATTAGAATACAGCAGAGAAAGATTCTGCTTTAAAATCTTGCCTTACCTCATACCTGCTTATTTATGGAAAAGCGTTTGTGAGGGGTTGTGGAACAGTTCAGCCACTGTGAATGAAGTAGAAATAGGACCCTCCTTTCTGTGTATGTGTATTACTTTAAAGGATTAATATTAGGCTCCCATATTCACAGTCGTTGACCTTTTACTCTCTACCACTGTTTGCATATTTGTCAGACATTTTTCATGTCTCCCTGTGACTGGGAGTTACCCAGTGTTGACAGTGACTTTGAGAACTGTGAATTTACAAGTATAAAGTATCTATACTGAGCTGTACTGGGATGCAAATTATTAAACAGTTATTGTTAATTTATGTGATGGAATTGTGCTTTAAAGTAACAGTATGATACAACTCATGATTGTTGGTAACAAACCATCCTTACTTGTCTTTTGCCACTGCTGGTTTCTCTGCTCTTTAGAAACTTTCCAAAATTGAAAATTTTTCTTCCTCTTTTCAACAGAAACAGAGAAGGAACAAATTTTGGAAAGCCCATATAAGTCCAGCACATCTTGTTGCAGTTGCCATGTCTTATAATTTCTATCAAAAGTCACAGTGTAATGCTTTATTTGAAATCTGAAGTTATACTGATGTAAGATTGATCACATTCTTTGACTAGATAAAAATCTCCTGTTTTGTTAAAAAGCAGGTTACACAAGAGTTTGGTGAATTTGTTTAAGATTGCTTTCTGTCACCTCAAATTCTTTTTCAGCAATTACCTTATATGAATTCAGCCCTTTTCTTATCAGTATGTAAGGAAGGAAAAATACTATCATTTTTACATTTCTGAAAAATGTAAGAAGAAAACTGATGGATCGAACTAAATGTTTATCAAGCCTCAAGTACCTTCTCTGAGTGTGACTGCTAATTAATATGTAGAAAAGAATAAACATCAGTGATAGCACCTCTGAAGTTTAGAGGGTCTGGTAACAACCTAACAGTATCTGCAGGAAAGTCAGTAAGTAGACAAATCCAGGCTTTTCACAGCAAGAACATAACAGAAAACTTAAAACATAAGATGTTCCAAAAAATGATTAGAAAATACTTTTTCCCACATGAGGACCATCAGCAGTGGGCCAGGGAGGTTGTGCAGGCTCCATTGTTGGGGCAGGGTTCAAGACACAGCCTTCAGCAACCTGCTTTCATCTCACAGTGCCCCTGCTTTGAGTAGAGGGATGCTCTAGAGATCTTCTGAGACTCTTTCCCACCTGGATTATCCAGTGATCCTATTCCATGACCCTGTGGACATGCTTCAGCATCACCATATCATAGAGCCCTTAGCAATCATGTCTTCAATAAAAGCATCTTTTCATTCAGTAACTGCCTTATACCTTTTGCTCACAAACATTGTTGAAACCAGAACCTCAGTTTGATTCTTCATTTTGTGGAGATGAATCCTGAATACACTGTTCTATCATCTACTCATAATTAATCTAGCTTTGTGTTTTGTCAGTCTCAATCCTGGGTTTCAAGTCTTTGGAATATGTAATGTTATAACATGACCTTGCATGTGCTTAAAAACACACCAGTGCATGATAGCACTGTCTTTTGTTAGCCGAAGGAAATACAAATCAATCAATCAAGCCAGTGATTTATTCTGTAGTCCAGTAAACAAAGACATTAAATGATGTCTGTAGAACCTTTGAGAAATGTAAAACAATTTAAAATTAGCAAAAATTTGATGAATACAGGTGAAGCAATTAATCCTAATATAAACCAATTAATCATAGGTATCAAAGTACATAAACATAAAAACATTGTTCTTGGCTTTTCTTTTACATTTCCCAGCAATTTTTCTTACATGACTAGTTCCCATCTCTCCTTCCTTGTGTCTTTGCTTAATGACTATTTCACCATGAATAAGAACAGAATGTATGAATGAATTTCCCAATAAAATAATGAGATATGTACATCATTGCATTGAAGTTCGTGCTTGTCTTTGCCTGCCCTTCAGGAAAAAAAATATATTAATCAACTGTCTTCATTATAAGATTTACCAGCATGATAGAGCTAATATTAATGCATTTTAAATTGAAAATAAATAGCGGGGTTGACATTTATATACAACACTAGAATGTGACAGCATACTGTATGCTGTGATGTGTCATTGGCTGATGTAGACTGAACACATTATCCCCAGCATTTTTTTTGTGCATAAATCAGTGTAATTATTTAATCTTTAATTTAACACAACTGCCACTTTGGTCTATCTCCAGCATTTCATTGTACAGGAGTAAGATGGGTATTAGAATTTTTTTCTACATCTCACAAAGAGGACTTCCTGATGGGGGAAATTATATAGCAAATTTTGACAAGAAATTGCTTTGCACAGTTTGTCACAAAGTCCTTGGCCTGTCTTTTAACAGGTCATGTACAATTCAAAAGCAGAAAAGCAGGATTGGCTGCCAAAAAGGTTGTTCCTGTTTTTGTGTCTACAACACTTTTTGGAACTGGAGTTTACCAGTAATATTAGTACTAGCCAAATTTTAAGGTGTTTTTGAGCTATTTAAGCAGAAGGTTAAATTTACAGACAAAAAGTACATATCCACTTCTCTCCTCTGTGTATAGACCTAAATCCACAAAAATAAAGTCTACTTGCTTCTACAGATGCATATTCTTTAATAGAACAACCATATTTTAAAAATGAAAATAATTTTTAAAAAATTCATAATGACTATTTTTCCCTATCATAATCTTCTTTTTGTAGGGAGAATGCCATAATTCCAAAATACAGGCATCTCATTGCATTCTGTGATTCATTCGTTCCATGATCTGTGGATGCAAGTCAAGGCTTCCCAGTAAAATCAATGTTAATAAACTTCCTTTACTTGTTTGGGTCTAGTTCCTGTCTTTAGAATTAATAGCAGTTTATCAATAGAATGTGAATTACTTATATCCCCTGATGCAGGAGTTCAGAATGGGGGAGGATAATCTCTCTAAATCTCTGTGTCCCTAGGGTAGATAGGCAGACTTTTACAGCAAGTGAGTCATAGTAGGAGTCATTGTGTCTCCATTGATTATACAAAAACTGCAGAAAAAGATGACCCTGGCACCTGAAGTGCCTAGTTGGTAATGCTTCATTAACATTTAAACAGATATAATCTTCACCTGTGCAATACAGGTACAGCCTTGCTTGAGCTAAGAGTAAGACTTCCTTTTAGAAACTGGAGACATGAATTCCATTTGCACTTCCCTTTCCCACAGCTAAACTACAGCCTAGAATATTTGGTGCTGATAAGTGTTTGAGACAGTGACCTTTCGCAAAGTGTATCAAAAGAGAGTCACAAAAAATAATTTAATCATATTTTACAAAAGAGATCCAAAATGAGAGAGTAAAAAATTGTGTGGAGACTTAAATAACTAATGCTTTAAATTATCATACCAAAAAAGACAAAGTGTGTTTGTTGTTTTATTTCTGGTTGGGGTATTTTAGACAACAGAAGTAGGTGACGTCAAACTGGATAGAACGGAGGTAGGAAAATATACCTCTATATTTTGAAGTTATGTCTGCAAGAAATTGAGTATAGCTGCAGGGAGAGAAAGAGATGTCATCATATATGCTGCTATATTTCTTAGGTCTCCTCAGCCCTTTCTTTCTCCTTCTCTCTTGTACCCCTCTGTCTAATTCTATTAACAGAACATACCTTCAAACAATAAAAAAAAAATAAAAATTAACTCCTGGTCTTGACAACTACATGTTTGGATTCCATTCATGAAAGACCATTTGCAAACCAGACCCTAGAGGATTTGCAAATCTACTTATTATTCAATTTGTAACAGCTCATACAGACCCCTGGCACCAGAGACTGTTTTACTGACATAGCCAATAGTGGTCATAACAGTGGGGTTAACCAATATTTACTTTCTGAAGTGTATCCTGGGATCCTTAATGTACACCCTGACAGCTGAGGTATCCTACTGGTAGTAGGCTTCAGAACTTTCCATCTCGTATTTCCTACCACACTGAGTGGCAAAGGTAGAGTGTTTTAGTATTCACACCAGACAGAAGGCCATATGGAAGGACATTGGGAGTCTTTAACTTTGACTGACCCTCTTACCAGGTCCTGTGGTCCACCTCTGTTCTGCAGACTTGGAGTTTCCCACAGAGACACATTTCCAATTTCTTCAAGCTGGTTTGAACCGCGACTCTTTCCCTCCACTCTGCTCATGTTCTGAGCTTTTCCTCTACCTTAAAAACACATGGATCTACTTCTTCATCCTTTGATATTACAAACCAAACTTTCCCATAAACAGGGTTTTCATGAAGGTTGATTAATGCAGAAGCTAGTTCCTTAAATATTGTTCCTGTTATTGCTGGTCCAAAGAGCAAGGAGATACAACATTGGACAGAAGTGCTTTATGAAAGTCATAAGAAACCAGTACATAAATACCTTTAATCCAGATAACGCAGGAGTGGCAGGGAAGAGTGTAGTTCCTGTTCTGGTAACCTCCAAGTAAATGGTATACTGAGAAATCTCAGAATAGTTTGTCACAGCTCTCCAAAATGAGGCTGAACCTCACAGCTGTTCACAATCAACTCTGATTACAACACAGCGTAAACCCCAAAACATTGCATAATGTGGCTGCATGTGATGGAACCACTTGTTTATTTGAAGAATAATAGTTCTTGAAACAAATACAGTGGAAAGGATTTTTATTCAGCATCCCAAGGGCTGTTTTCTACTACAAAGTTGAGACCACAGCAATAGCAACAGGTATATTCATGAACAGAATTATTGAAGCTTAACTTCATGTCTTAGGTTAAACTTGTGGGTGGCATTTTTTAATGTTTAGTAAGGATTGAGTTTGTATTTTGACCTCTCAGTTGTTTCTTTACTGTATTTAGCCATCTGCCTTTACAAACTTGTGGAACTCAGTATCTTCGGGGCTTCTGCCTTAGTGACCAATCTTCCTGCATCATTTTAACAATGTAAATGCTGTGTTCTATCTAAGAATTGAATCATCATTCAATTGCAGTCAATGAGATCTTGGATGTTTTAACACCCATGAAGACTAGATGACTGAAGACAGATTTTATTTTTAAAACTTCAGCTCTAGACTCGCTAGTAGTCTCCTTTAGTATTGGATTTTGCCTGTTGCAGTTAATCCCCAAGTAGTGTGACTGGGCCCTCATTCTGACCAGGAACTGTGGACCCTACACAAGGTTGTGAATAAAGAGTAGTTAAATATGAGTGTATTTAGAGACAGTGAACGAGCAAAAGAAATTAAAGGAAAATATGAAATAAAAAAAAATAAAATTCAGGTAACACAGCATGGTTGGGAACTAATTTAGTATAAATAAGTAATTAAAATAGAAAAAGTAGGCAGAGGAGATTTGCTGAGTTTTCAGGCAGCTTGTTAGCATTCATGAGAGTGGGTCTTTAGGAATTATCATGTCACACAGCTAGTTCATAGCCTAGATGAAGGATTCAGTATGTCAGTCAGTGGAACTGTAATCAAACAAAATAGGAGATGACTGAGGCTGGTTTCTGAGATTAACCAACTCTGAAGGAATTTAGAACTTTAAAGTCAAAGGAGCACAGGAGTTTAAGGTATTATTTTCTCATTCTGCTAAAGAGAAGACCTTTTAAAGAAGATATGCAGGCTTGCCATTGTGAAGATCCATTTTTAGCAAGGGTACGATTCCCAGCATGAAGAAAAGCAGCTGATCACAAAAAAATTGGTTTTCTGCTCTTTGCCCGTTCTGTATTTCACAAAATACTATTGTATATAGCTCAGGTTGACAGACTATGCTGCCAGTGCTGACTTTCCAAGATGTCTTTGATATTTATAAAGACAACATCTTTAAAAGAATAAAACCTGTCAATATGAGAAGAAATACAGCTTCATAAAAGGATAATTAACTAGGTCACAGGCTAGCAAAGAAACATCTGCAATTGTTATTCTGAGTGCATTTAGGAAAGAGACATTTTGACAGAGTCACAGCAGAGCTTCCAGACATAACAGGGTTTGATTAAGGAACAAAAGTAATCACAAAATGACTGTGAAAATTTAAAAATAGCTGTATGTTCAAAAGTTTTAAAACATCTAAAGTTCCAAACAGAAATTTAAAGATCAAAAATAACTTTTGGCCTAATTTTAACTAAAGAGGTGTTAATGCCTCCAGTTAAAAAAAAAATAAAAATATTGTTTGTTGCTATGAAACCATTTTGATTACATTTTCTGGTTTTTTTCTGCATTTTTTTTCTTCTTTAGTCATTGCTGGGTTAATGTCACACAGGAAATATGGTTTGTACTTCTGGTGCTCCAGCTGCTCACAAGTCAACTAAAGGTGCAGGTTTAGACTCTACATTCACCTTAAGACTATAAATGAACAGGACTGAACAAAAGGACACAGGGCTTCCTTACTCATTCCCAGTTAGTCTCTTCTCCCATGCTTGTCATCACAGGGCCGGATCACAGGTCTGATTCAGCTGAGAATTAAGTTACTAAAGAAGACCTTGTCTGCCTTAACACAGCTGTGCTAATATTGCCAGTACCAGAGTGGTAGCAGGAATGTGCCTCTAGTGTAAAGATGTGCAGAAGTTCAGCTATTTTAACAGCCTGTATTTATGTTGACTTGCAGTCATCACAGAAACAATGTGTAAGAACCAGGGTAATTGGAGAACTTGGGTCTAAATTAAGGACTTGCTTTATAAAAAAGATAATCTGTTTTCTTTTGCAATTTATCCTTCAAGATTATTTTTTACTAAACATTTAACATTTCCTTTTAGTATAGTCAACACATATCTTTTTACCTTTTATCATTTTATTAAACAATGTGGTTAAAACACACCATGCATTTCCACAGACTGCTTTTGTACAGTTCCCGTTGCTTTTGGAGACAAATATGAGTGTCCAGTTCTTGGTCAACAAGGAGCAGAAGCTCATGAAGCCTTCTGAACCTGTCATGTGTTTCAAGCACACATCAGTGAAACTGACACATGATTTATTCACTATTGTCACCCACTGAAATTAGGAGTAATTCCCTAATGACAACTGTCCACAGGACAGCAATCACTTGTAGGAATTTATCAATAAGCCATCCCCTCCACAATCTTCTTTCCATAGTAGTCAGCAATAGACCTTGTATAGAAACAGGCCAGAAATTTCAGACTAAGGAACAACACAGATAACTCCTAATCATCATATCTGACAGTAAGACATTTTCTTAAAGACTGTTTATATTTATACTAGCGCTCTTTCTGTTAGCCCTATAAAATATCCAAGCCACCTTGTGTACACCTTCATTTTAAGTGTCTAGTGCTTAAAATGTAGCTGAAGTATAAATGACCTTACATATGAAGTGAGAAATCATAGAATGATAAAATCATAGAATGGTTTGGGTTGGCAGGAACCTTAAAGATCACCTTATTCCACCCCTGCTGCCATGGGCAGGGACACCTTCCACTAGACCAGGTTGCTCAAAGCCCCATCCAGCCTGGCCTTCAGCACTGCCAGGGATGGGGCATCCACAGCTTCTCTGGGCAACCTGTGCCAGTGTCTTGCCACCCTCACAGTGAAAAATTTCTTCCTAATATCTCTAAACCTACCCTGCTTCAGTTTAAAGCCGTTCCCTCTCGTCCTGTCACTACCTGCCCTTGTCAAAAGTCCCTCCCCAGCTTTCTTGTAGGCCCCCTGTAGGTACTGGAAGGCTGCTGTAAGGTGTCCCCAGAGCCTTCTCTTCCCCAAGCTGAACAACCCCAACTCTCTCAGCCTGTCTTCACACAAGAGGTGCTCCAGCCCTCTGGTCATCTTCGTGGGCCTCCTCTGGACTAGCTCCAACAGGTCCATGCTCTTCTTCTGTTGGGGGCCCCAGAGCTGAATGCACTGCTCCAGGTGGGGTCTCACAGAAGCAGAGTAGAGGGGGAGAATCAGCTCCCTCAACCTGCTGGCCACACTGCTTCTGATGCGGCCCAGGATACGGTTGGCTTTTTGTGTTGCAAGTGCACATTGCCAGCTCATGTTGAGCTTCTTGTCCACCAGCAGCCCCAAGTCCTTCTCCTCAGGGCCGCTTTTAGTCCATTTTCTGCCCAGCCTGTGTTTGTACTTGGGACTGACCTGGCCCACATGTGGGACCTTGCACTTGGCCTTGAACTTCGTGAAATGCTTACTGATTCTTCAAAAAATGAGCCAGTACACCTATACAAAGCATCTAAGGTGAGCACAGTTTTGCTCCCTGAATGTCTAAAAAAATATTTTTCCCCTTATTAATTACACAAAGGAACATATGGCCTTATCTTAGGAAGATCATTTTCTTGATCTTAGTTTCTTGTTCTTGAGAAAATGTTCTTGTATTACTGCCAAGTATAAGTACTATATGGGAAAATATTTCCATTATTTCAAAAATGAGACTTTTCAGTTTTATGAGTTCTTTGCCTCTTGGTTCTGGGGCATAAACCAAGGAAATCAGAAAATCGTCCCTCTTATTCTACAATACACATAATTTTATAGATCTTTCCCTGGCACCATCTCCTTTCTGAAGTTTCATAACTCAGTCTTTCTTCAGAGGTCCCAGTGATGGGAATGCTGTCCACTTTTCTCTAATTTTGTGCCTCCATTTTGAAGTGGGATTATCTGTTTCTGGGTAGAGTATTCCAGGGGAGTGTGTGCCATTGGCTATGCAAGAGACTGTTTCTACCTCATTTCCCAGCATTTGTGCACCCAATTCTTGTTTCTTCTGGCCATAGCTGCACAGAGCTCACTGAAACGCAAGACTTAAATTATTTTCCTGGGCTCACATACTAAACGTAAAATCCCATATGGTATACGAGTACTTCAAATTTCCTTCACAATGTTTCATTTCTTTCAATCCTTCAGCACTGAACTTCACTGTCTATTCATTAAGTTTTCAGTTCAGTTGAACTTTGATATCTTTTCCTTTTGGACTTGTTTAACATTTTTTTTTCTTTCTGTACACTTGCTATCTTGTTGTTTAGCCCTATTTCTAATGCATTAATATATTGCTAAGCAAAACATAGCATATATGAAAACCTGAGACACCCTGCTTTCAACCTTTTGTACTGATGAAAACTGATTGGGTTTCGTTTCCCCTTACCCAGTTCATATACGTGACTGTATACTACTCTCAAGTAATAATAATTTAATTTGTTTACTACCTTTCTTAGAGACCTCATTAATAGATTTTTGAAGGGCTAAATACATTGTCAGCAGGATCACATTTCATTTTTATGCTTTGAAAGAATTCTAATTCATTAGAGAGAGAACTTACCTTTGCAGAAATCAGTCTGGTTAGCCTTTCTCATATCACCGTTTACAGGTTTTATTATTATTCTACCTTGAAATATTATTTTAACCAACTTATTGGCTTCCAGATATGTCTGTGGTTTATTTGTCGGTCTCTGGATGACTAAGGGAATCATTCTGAAATATAAAGTAGAATATGTTCTGTTCTCATCCCATCTAACCTATTAGCTTTTCTTAATGACAGGCTATATAATTTTTGGTAGTAGGTCTGGTGTTTTATTCTCAAGTTTTTTTGTAGTCTTCCAGCATTGTCTTCTATTTGCTGAACAAGCTGTAGCAACAACAAATGAAAGTAAATTCAAAAGGCAAAACCCTGCATCTCAATATTTTTTCTGATGTTACTGACCTATGCAAATTGTTAGATGTGTCAGCAGATAGTTACATTCCAGTTTGATCCCAGGTAGCACATGAAATCACCTAAGAAAAACTGCAGTGAGGTAAATTTTTGAAAATCTGAGAGCAAAGAACATTTTTGTTCAGCGAGAGAGTTCCTTTTACAACAGCTTGCAGAAATATCAGTTTTGCATAACTCAGGCAATCCTTTATGAAAAGGAGGAGAGGACAAACATGTTATTGTGATGGAAAAATTAAATACCTATAATACCATAAAAATAAAGTGGTACTGATTTAGTGCATTTCTTACAAGGTCATCTTTTTTCATTTGTGCATAACTATTCCAGAATATTGCTGTGGAAGACACAGTATCTTTTTGGATATCATTATTGCATACCCATCAGGAAAGGAATACAAATGTAATATGAAAGATGCTGAGCACAAAATCCCCTGATTCTCCGTAAGATAGCAGTTAACAGGTTGCCTCTAAGGCACGTTTTAACTGTAAGTAAATTGATATCAATGTCTAATATATAATAATAATATAGACATTTAGGCAAAATGCCTGAAAATTGAGATAGAATCATACAATCCAACAGGATCAAATAAAAATAAATTTATAGCAAACACTGTACATTATGATGCAATGTTTTATTCAGTTTCCCACCAAAGCACTGCATCAAGCAGTGAAAGCATTATGGTATTTCAGATAAAACCATGTATTTTAGATTTGATAGTATTAAAGGTGGTGGAAATCTGGCAAAGGAAAAACAAGCATTATTACCCTTTATGGAGATAATTGCTACTGCAGCCACTCACAGAGTAGTATCACACTCATCATACAATTAGATGTCTTTTTTTTTATTAGCTGAAAATGGTACATAATGTGACCTGTCTTGTAATTTCCATCTCAGCTAGCCCCAAGAGTCTGCCATAAAACAAAAGCTTTTTCCCTGGACTAGGCATACAGAACTGATCCCAATATTAGGCACTTTGAAGATAAGAAGCGTCATATACATTGGGCATATTATTAAAATTAGCTATTTCTTAAGCAGAAACTTATAGTAATGCTGAAAGCTGGCCCTTTCATGCTGGAATCACTGAGACATTCCTGGAACTTCTTTGGAAACTCTGGAAGAACAATAAGGTCTGGAAGAACAACAAGGTTCGAAGGAATTAGACCTATTTTTTCGTGCCAAGAACCGTGCGGCATCCAGGCATGAGAATGTTAGACCACTGCTAACATAGGAAAGGACTGGGGAAAATAAACAAGCTTTTGCATTTCAGAAAAGCAGGTTAAGAAATGAGGGGAAAAAAAGAATGGAAATAGATAAGAAGTTAAAAGAACTGTATTATTCACATCTTCTTACAACTGAGTGAAGGAAACATGCTCCACATGAGCAAAATAAAAGCTTTTATACATTCTATCAGATATCCTAGTAAGATTCTTTGTTTCAGAGATACTGAAAGTTAATGTTTTTATTTGCCTGTTTAACAGCTTTAAATTCTGCACCTATGATTTGCTTGTGATCTCACCATTCTCACTGTTGAACAGTGAACAACTGTGCAGTCTATGAGCTCCTCAAGACTGCAGACCATCATTACCAGTAGCTGATTACTGTGCACTAATCCCATCATCCAAAAGCCCTTGAGGCTTGTTTTCTACTACCAAGTCTCAAATCTCATGCCCTGAGACTAAAGGTTTCTCTGGTTGATATCTATCTCATACTACTCTGATAAGAGCCATATGGAGCCCCTCTTGCACTCTGTAGGAGACATTACCACTGGTCTGGCACACAAAATCAGGTAGAAGACACAGATCTGTCTTGTCTTCAGAAGAATCACAAATCAATATCTCATCTTTTTATTTGTTCCCTATAATTGACCAATAATCAAGATCAAGTGGATTAAACTGGTAAAGAGCCATAACAAGTTCAGGGGATATAAAAGATGTGTTAGATTTTAAGTGGCAAAACCTGATAAATCTAAGTATTTGAATTAGCAGTTCTAGTATTAACAGTGCTTGAAAAATTCTACTTTATGCTCTGAATGTCAGCAAGGGTATCTAGCAATAATTTGTGCTTCCAACATTGCTCTTAATAGTAGAGAATTTACCTGAAAAAAGATTTAATTTAGTGTTCACCTGAATCAGCCATCTCTGTCTACATGTATGACACAGTACATGACTATAGTGCTTGAATAATTGCATAGGGTCTTATATATCTTAAATTTGGTTTACTGATCTTTATAGATGAGTAAATGTAGTAGAAAGTATCAAGAATACACCTCAATTTCTCTCCAAAGTGAACCCAGTAGTGGGAGGGTTAATATATAAAAAGAAAAGTTCAAAGACAGCCAGCAAACTGTAAGTCTGCTGATGAAGTATAAACTTCAGAGGCATGATGGGATTTGTATGCTGGTAAACAACATATACACTAGCTTTCAAAAGACTTCTCAAACTATATTATGGGGAGATTTATACAGAGAAAACAGAAAACACAGAACAAAAAGAAAAAAAAAAAAAAAGGGAAAAAAGTAACACAGGTTTCCTAAAGTGGTTAAAAGATTGAATCCTCATGAATACTGTATTATATGGTGTAAGAGCCCTGAACGCTGAACTTATAGACATGAGCTGTCACTGCGGGCCTAACCGCAGACAGTTTGCCCCGATCTTTATGTAAACTCTGCCTCCAACTCCTCTGGGAATTCAGAGGTGAGAAGATTGTGTTGCAGTCTCTGTGCTGGTGATTAGCAGACTGGCAGGTGAAATGGCAAAAGGTATGTGCAAGTTGTCCTGTTGCTCTGTAATCACTTGTGACAGCAAGCTTCATTCTGCTGCAGCAAATGTCTCATCACTTGCAGAGCCACACCAGAGGGGGGAAACTCCTCACTTGGGACATCTGCTCTTGGGTGAGCTTATTATTGAGCCTATAGGTGAACTCTTTGGAGACCTTATTGTGCTCTCCCAGAAAATAGGATTTATTAAATGCATGATCACAAGCCATCATGGCTCAAACTGCAATGTCATATAAATATTCCCATATATTTCCCTGCCTCCCCCCCCCCCCCCTCACCCCTGCATATACACCCATCCAGGCAAGGTTTGGCTACCTGGGATCAAGCCAGCTTTTGGTGCAGCTGTGTGGCCTCAAACCAGAGCTGTGTGAGAAAAAAACTGTGAGAATGGAAAATTTGTCTCCTTTCCCCGGGAGCTGCTTTTAAGCTCAGGCACTCACCGTCTTTGGATATCAGGATGTCTCACTCCAACACCATAAGAGAACACAACTCCGGCGTTTTAATGTCAATCCACACATTAAATGTATGGGGAAAAGGTAACACAACTTGAGGAAATTGAGTGTAACAACGTAGAATAGTGCAGTGGTTTCTCCAGCCCTGTTCCTGCATTGAGAAATGGCTAGAGAAAAGAGTAAGGCCAATCTACTTTGCCTCTAGATAGTTTACAACATGAAAAAGTTCTTCTAATTAATTTCAAATAACCATGAGTAAGATAAACTTTCGTCAGTGATACAAATAATATCATTAATAGAGCCTACACTGTGACAGGCTCCCTCCATTGTTATGAGTTCTGGGTTGTTGTTTTTTTTTTTTTTTCTTTTTGAATAGATTTCAGATTCTAAAGCAGGGGTCCTCAAACTTTTTAACCAGGGGGCCGGCGCGCAGATGAAGTGGCAGGCAGTCATCTGCAGATGCTTGGTTTCCCCGGTGGGGGTTGGGGGAGGGTGGGGGGGATGTTTCTGTAAATACCAGGGGCTGGATTGAGGACCCTGGGGGGCTGTATCTGGCCTGCGAGCCTGTTCTAAAGTCTTTGTGTTGTCTCTAGTGCCTTAATTTTCTTATTTGTTCTGGATTCATTGGCTCCTTGTCTTTAGTATTTACTGAATCTTCAGATGCTTGCTTGGATATAGGCAGAGAACTTCTCAGCCTGCATGATCAAGGTGAAAATTCAGCACCAAAGTTGAATAAGTCTTATGTTTAAAGAGGTTATAATTCCAAATGGGAAGAGACATTTGAGGCACAGAAAACCATTCCTCTGTGTTTGTTTATATCAGCCTATGACAAGTCCCTTCATCTGCCAGGAATCTGCAGCAGCTGTTGCTAGTTGATTGAAGACTCTCTGGGCCCACAAGGGATTGTTTCTTCTGAACAACAGATAGAACTGCCTTGTAGGCAGAAAATATCAGGTCCTTAATTTGAGGAAGCAGAGAATGTAAAGAGAGAGACTCTCCTGGCCTCCTGCATACACTGGTAGTCAGCAGTATCAATCTTTGAATAATGTCATGTTGAACTGATTTATACAGACTACCATCACTTTAAAAGTGATGGAGAACAGAGTTGTACACAAAGACTTTCCAGCCTTGACAGGTTGCTTGGTTCATGAATTCAGATGTATTTTTGGAACAGACTGTAATACTTTAAAACAGGCCCCAGCCCATTCAAAACTGACTGGAAGTCAGTGGTCTTAAGACCTTCCAAGGAAGCTGATCAGGCACTTTAAAGATTATTAATTTATTGTGTTTTCATAGTTTGAACACTTTAATATAGTATCTGACTAAGTGGAGTATTATTAAACTCACAAAATCAAAAGCTAGTGACCCCTTTTTACTTTTTACCAGACTACTTATTTCTGTAATGAGATATTTAATTTTCAATTTCCTTTAAGCTCACCCAAAGGGATGTTTATCATCTTCAAAATAAAGTTTCTTTGCAATACTAAGAACTAAGGCTGAATTCTGATACAGATGAGTTCAGGTTTAGGTTATTATAAAACAACAGTGAAGTTAATTATTGTGGTGACCCCAGTTGAATAGATGTCTAATCACCAGAAAGATAGGACTGGTGGACCTGCTTTTTGCACATCTGTTCCTTGCAGAAGCTTAATTTATGTTGGCAGACAGGAACATTACAGACCTCTTCCATATCTGTGTCTAATTTCTCTTTAAGATTACCAAAGTGACAGTGAGACATTGATGCTATCCCCTTTGCAGTAACTTCTCCATAATCAAAGAAATATATTTGTATTAGAAGCTGGCATAGCTGCATATTTCTGGTTGTCTTTTTCAATATAAGCAACAAAGATGTGATCAGAGCAGCTTGTCATTTCTCTCATTTATATTTGTTTAAAAGAAATCTTGTTATGTAGTATATGAACTGAAGCTAAGATCGACAATGTTCTAGCAAATGAATTTCAACCTTGGTTTACCATTCCTCTATCTTCAAATAAAATAACGTGTGTCTTTCAAATTGAATTATTCATATGATAGGTAAAATAGGGAAAGAAACAAGTTAGCGTATTTAATTTATCATCATTTAGGAAACACAAAAAGGTTTTTGTCTCTTAATACAATAGTTCGCATTCACTAGCCTCAAGAACTTCTTCAAAAATCTTAAAATATTTATCTTATGATCTTCCATCCATGCAGATACAGAAAGTATTCATTATAATAAAATATAAATAAAATAAAAGGTTAAAATAACCACCAGACAGATGTTTGTTCCCAAATTACAGTAATTTTCAAGCATAAGTTTCCATAATATGAAACAGACATTCTCATTTCCTGGTGCAGTCTTTTAACACTAGGAATTTAAAAAACACATGTAGAATAGAAAAAATGGAAAATATGATGTCTGTTCTACAGGAAGGTCAGATTTTTAATTTGCATTCTATCTGCATCAGACTTAAAAGAAAAAAGAAAAAAAAAGACTCACAAAAATCAAAAGCAAAACCAGAATTCTCCAGGGGAAAAAAATAATGGTGGGTGTGTGTGCAGGTACGAAGCAACTTCTCTAAAAAGCAGAGCAGCTTTGAGCCAATATTGCTGTAATAAAATAGAAAAGTGTGATATGTATTTCAATGAATATTTTATGATCTATCTTTGGCTGTATAAACAGAATGACAATAGTTTATCTGGAAATAAATGTTTGAACCTTATTGAATAATATTTCCCCACCAAAATTGCTTGATTTTTATAGTGTTGAAATAAAATGAAAATTATATCTTTTTAAAAAAAACTTGCATCCACTGAAAATCTGTTTCTGTGAAATAACTTATCAGCAACATATTTGAAAGCCACTTGTTATATGTTTTCTACTGAATGTACTGAAGAACATTAATCACCTGATGGTACCACTGACTCGTTGGCAAAGATATGTTATGGAGGATTGATCCCTCCTATTTAGTCACTATTGCCATGCTATGTGTGTGCTTAGCTAGTCCTGTCCTGAGGCAGCCCTCAGTCTCAGAACGGGAATGGGAGTGAAGGCCAACAGAAGGGAAACACCACCAGCTCTCATGGGTAGAAGGTTCTCTGTAAGAGCTGATTTTTATTCCATAGTACACATGCAAAAATGCAGCCTTCCTGAAGTCAGACAGCCCTTACTGCTCAAACTGACAAAGTTCCTGGGGGAGTTCACATATGTAACGCTACTTGTCAGACTTAATCAGGTCTTGTACCAGTTAGCCATCTTTATTTTAGTTGTATAGTCTGTATAAAATACACTTGTAAGCTATCTAAAAGACATCTCTGCTTGTACAACATGATATCTCAGGTTCTGATGCACAAAGCAGACACGGAGATTGACCCAAGTGTTTCTTAAAGAAGATGCGCTGTCACTCAGACCAACACATAATACCCTGGTGATCCAAATACAAAAAGCCTTTTAGAGACTGCACTGCACAGACAGTACATTAGTTGGTAGGTGACAGTAGCTATTACTTCTCTGCCGTACAGCATGCATAAGATTTAAAGTGAATTTTACAGCAAAAGCTTTGTCACAGGAGGACACAGGCATGCTTTTCTGGGGTCCCCTCATCACTGGCATGTGTTATGTCAAAAGTCTGACAAGAGGCCAGGGGAGGTGGGGGGCAGACAGCCCTCCCATTGAGTCACGAGGTTCAGAAAGAGTCTCCTTGCTTTCAGAAAGGAGTGTAAGGGTGGCTAGAACCAGTCCTAGTCTCAGACTTGGTCAATTGTTTTAGATCTAAAGGATTGTATATCCAGGGTTTGGGGTGGGATGGGGGACAACAACATGGGGACATGGGGGTATAGAGACACAGACCTCCCACTGAGTCACAAGGTTTGGAAGGGATCCCCTTGCTTTCTAAACTCCTTCTCAGAAAGGAGTCTAGGTGCAACTAAATCAAATCTTCGTCTTGGACTGGGGCAGTGGTTTTAGGTCCAAAGATTTATATGTACAGCCACTCATCAGAGTCAATGTTTACCTTTCAGAACCAGCTTAATGACTTTCATTGAAACACTTTCACAAAGTTGAAAAAATAGATGATTTATTAAGGCAACATATAACAAGTTCAGAATTGCCATTGGTAAATGCGCTTACTGAAAAAATCAAGCTTGAGTTAAGAGTTCAGCATTTTTATTAAAAATACAGTCCTGGGTAACATCTCACGTAGTCGGAGGCACAAATCTTACCAAACAGGTGTCCCTGCTTGGGGAGGAGGGACGTTCTGGCCCGTAAACCCATCTAGTAGTTCAAGATCACGTACTCAAAATAAGAGCATTCTAAAATGTCAGATTTTATACACATGGTGAGGTGGTACTAAGTAAATTATTGTGTGCCAGTTGGCCCTTAGCAAGGTATCAATTCTGGAAGGTCAGTGGGGACCGATGGTTCACCATGGAGCAGGGAGGATTCATTACAGACAGATCCATGATCACAGATGTGCGGCGGTCTTCCCGGCCTTCCCTGAAGCAGCACCAGGTCGTGAAGCCCCCACCTCACCCAGGGCAGCACTCAGCTGGTTTGCTTGTTAGACCAGGTGTGCTGTGCAAGTCAAACTCCCAAATCCACTTTGAGCCAAATACAGTTGTTCGTTGCTAGGTCAGGATGGAGGGACAGGAGCACACCACCACAGCATGAAACCTGTAATTACATTAAGATCTCATCCCCTTATTTCCTGTATATATTGTTTGATATATTCCTCTTTGCCTGGCTAATGCTCAGGTACGGTTCTGAGTGATGAGTAGTTATCTTTATTTGGGTAAGCAAAGGCTTAGAAGTTTTCCAGCCTTCACAAGTAGCTTTTCTACAACTCTGTTATTGAAACATGAAGACAACTACTAGTATTTTTAAGTCCCTGGTATACCTGGTGATCCTACCCTTTACGGCTGTAGAATACTAAAACAGACTAAAATGGAATAAAGGATGTTAGGCTGAAGTAGATGCTTTAAAAATGTTTCATAGAAAGGTTGAGATGGAAACCCTAGAAGAGACAACGTCATTGATTACAGTAATGTCACAGAATACCACACAGAGACAACAATTCACCCAGACTAAAAAAAATGCCAAACATGGGACATAAACATATGCTCTAATTTTAAATGCACTTATAATGCTTTTACATAGTTCATACATTCATAACTATGAATCAGAAGGAGATTGGGCGTGTAGTAGACATCACCCATTGCATATAGGCAGTATGTTGCATACTAGAAACTTTAAGGTTGTTTTTGGTTACAGAAAATCATATGCTAAAGCTGAGGCTGACAGGAAAAGAAGGTTTTTGCTTTCCAGACATAGCTTATTCACAGCTTATTCAATGATTCAGGGTGGGCTGGGGACCACTGGGGTAGAACGCAGCAAAACTTGAAGGCCACATCACTATTCTACAACCCAGATATTTATTTTTTTTAATGAATTATGTATCTGCATCCCATTCTGCTGAAATAACTCGGTTTACGTAATAAGTAATTCCATGAATATTCTTGGAAAAATCAATTGATTATTCAGTCACAGCCTGAGGTACTCCTCAGTATACATAAAGACTGCAGAATTAACTCAAAATACACAGGCTTTGGGAGAAGCTGAGCTGGAATCATATCACACTGTCTCAGAGCAATACTGTTAACTCCTTTATCTCAATAATGTACGATTTCCTGATGTGGTTGAAAATTTCAGTGTACAGAATGCCTCTGAAGTTCATGAGGGGACTCTTCCTTTTCAACTGGTAGATGAAATTAAGTTGTTCTCGGAAGACTTAATTTTCATACCAAGGAATGAATATGGTTGCAAAGCATCAGAGCAATGCAATTAAAATTTATTTTGATTCAGAAAATTTACTATTTTGAGAGATGGTTTCTGTTGTGATTTCTCTCTGCCTACTTTCTTTCCCTCCCACCATCCTCCACAGCTACACAGTAAGAGCTATTTGATATTTTCTAGGTTTCCTTTTGTATTACTATTTTGACAACCTAGCCAGTAATCAAATTTTTGTTCAGTGAGAAAAAAAAAAATAATTTTCATGCAGAATAGCTAAAGTAAGTACCTCCTGAAAATTTCACACTGTTCATTAAGAACTGTGATGGCAACAGCAGTCAGAAATGGTGGGGGAAGGGGCAGAAGAGAGCTGAATTCACCTCTTGAAAGCTATGAAGAATTGGCGGACGTAGAGAATGAAACTGACTGAACTTTTCTATTCTGCTTTACTGATACATCTCTTGCAGTGTGACTCAGATGATTCAAGCGACAGTCTGTTTTGACAGAAATTAGGTGATGTAGAAATACATGTATTGTGCATGTATGAGTGAGCAAGACTAAGAGGGGGAGGGAGAGAGAAAGAAGGCATATATGCATAGTAAATACAACTTTCATTTTCCCATCATTTTTGCAGTCTTAATAAATACTGGTCATACAATAAAAAATAATTTTGTGCAGTTGCACAGCCAATTGCAAGTCACCTAATGTAATGACCAGGGCTGTGGTCAGCCAATGCACTGTTCTACCTGGAAATACTGCACACGTTGTGGGCAGCAACTGCTGGCCCCTCTCTAGGCAAATAATGCAACCATATTACCTAATAATTCTTCCTGATTGCATTTCAAGACCAGAAAGAATAACTCCGAGACACTACCTAACCTCACATGTGATATGAGACACAGAACGTCTTAAAAAGAGACAATATCTGGGCTGCTATTCCCCACAAAAAAAGACAAAAATAAGTGTTCTTCCTGAGTATCCTGAGAAAAAAAGCACACACTGTGCTCTTTTAGTTTCTCAAAATTCTCCACACGCAACCTTTCTTTCTTTCTTTTAACTCTGAATCCATTTATCTGTAATGATTTGACAAGCAAATGCAGTTTAGTGTCTGGTTTGCTTGTGAAGTGTTGATTCCTTGAAATGTTGAAGCTGGTTATTTGTGTTGGGTGCTTGGTCATTGAAGTCATAAAATACATTTTTCTGCTTCCAGACATTGGCTTGAAAATAGTAGAGCTGTGGAGGCAGTGGGCTAACAGCTAGGCACTGTGGGCGAACCTTTTCTAGTGCTCAAATCTGGCTCTATTTTGTTTTCCTTATCCAGATGTGACTTTAAATTCCACTACAGATGCACTATAAGTACTCAAGTGTTAAAAAAAAGCCTAAAAATTTAAAGTGTTAAAGTTTCTCATGATGTTCACTCCTCCAGCTACTCAGGCTCATTCATGACAGTTCTCAGGCCTGAAAAAGACCTGGAAAAATAGACAGACTTTGTGGGAAGGGCTGAAGACCAGCATCTCCTGCCTTCTAGGCTAGTTTTCAGTATACCCTGAGGGTTTCACTTACTATTTCTTGGACATTTCACAGTATTCTGCAGATATATCTTGTCATGATGGGGGTAGGAAGGCTGATAAGTAACAGCATCTCACCAAAAGTAGGATATGACCTAAGTTCATATCCAGACAGAACTCTGAAAATCTTAGTTTCTATGTAACCTTACTGGCCAAAACAGTGCAAAATGGGACCAGCATATTAAAAATCTCAATATAGACTGCAGGCAAGGTTGAAAGGGGCTGCAGTAAAAAGGATACAGAATGCAAGGCATTTATCTGAGAAATAGATCTCAGGAACAGGTATACTCATGCATTCTTTAAAAATATGGACAGGAGTTCAAGTGCAATTTTAAGCCAAAACTGAGGAGCTGTGAATCAGAGCAAAAAGGTAGTGTGTACAAACTGAGACTGGATACACAAAAATGTTCACAGAAGCCTATGATCACATTTTTTACTTCTGCTCTTGAATAAACATTTATTTCCTGTTTTACTTAAGTAGACACATGGATTTAGAATTTTCTTGTTGCCATGTATGGTGTGCTGTTCAATACACCACCTATAATCTGATATACATTTCCAAACATGATTCATAAACCAGCTTGCTACTGTTAGATCTATTCTATGAAGAGAAAACTAAACAGGTCTATAGTGTTAGTGATCAGGAAGGAACATCTGTGAATATTTATCTGTTATCAGACCCAGCATTCCTGTCTCCAACCAATAGACTATGCTTACTGACTAAATCGAAGTAAAAAAATGTTTACTTTATTTCTTTTATTGTTGTAAATGCCAATGTAGCACCTGAAGCATTAAAAATGCGGTTGAGTATATATTCAACACTGGGAAAACCTCTTGTTTAGAAGTTTATTTAAAAACAAAAAGTACACACACAACCTAATCTTCCTTCTCATTAATCTTTTAGTATGGATAAGAAACCTTTGTAAGCAATTAAAATTGAATTTGTAATGAAAAGAGCTTGTTTTACAGAATGCAGTATGGGAAAGCTGCTGTAAAGCGATGATCACAAACCGTATGTTAGTGATAAAGGCTTCACTTTATCACCTAGCAAGCTTACCCATACCTGTCACCACTGTAAACAAGCTAAAATAAAAGTTGTGATTCTGGGACTAATACATTGAAATTAACTATACAATTTAAGCTGCTACTGACACTAATAAAATTATAACTGATGAGATGAAACATGCTGAAACCAAACCAAACCCCTAGATTGCTCTTTTCAGGTGTCAGTTTTTTAACTTTCTGTGCTTAAAAATGTAATCTAAGTTCCAAAAAAAAAAAAAAAAAAAAAAAAACACAAACACAAAACTGGTGTAAGTAAAAAGAAAATAATCAGTTGACTATATTGCTTTTCAGCCTGTGATAAAGGAAAGGTAGTTACTAAGATTTTCAGATATCCTGAATGAATACAAAGAGGAAAAATGTGTTATATAACAACCCAGACAGCAAGTATCTAGCTACTAAATAATGTACTTCAAAACAGATAAGTTGAAAATAAAATGGGAAACAAGCAAACCTCTCCATACTCAGTCACACAGGTTTTTCATCAACTTCGTAGCCTGGTGTCCAATATATTTTTGTATGACTGATCACATGTGAAACTTTTCTGTTTCCAAAAAGCTATCTTAATTCTTATGACAAAGACCACTGCTCAGAAGATAATAGGCAAAAGAAACTAAAATCAGTATGTTTAATTTGCTTTTCTGTTTAAATGATTATAATAATTGTAATAATCATAGGTCCTGCATCAGATGACAGCATCTTTGATGTGTTCCTTTTAGGTCCTGAATGTAGAACTTGGTCCTCATTATTGCAGATTTATCCCCTGGTCTACAGCTGTTAGTGCTCAGGCACCCTAAGCGGACTGGATAAGGTTTTATTTGAAGGGAAGCAGCACCATCTATTGCAACCTGATAGCTCAGCTCTAGATGATACAAATGGCAGAGCTGGCCTAAGACCAGTTTTAAACTCTTTCTTGCACTTACTGTCATAAGTTTTTCCCAGACCAGCTTCAAATGAGGTTAGGATCTCAGTTTGTATACAATAAGGTACAGAGACAAGGGTGTGTGGTGTGTGGAGGGATCTAATAAAAAGGTACATCTAAGAGACATATCTGTTTACTCTGATAACATAATAGCATATGCCTAGCCCTGAGTAACTGCTGCTTTTAAATGACTTGGCCAAAGTTTTTATTTCTGAAGTGGGAGGATAATCAAAAGTTAAGAGCATGTTTTATCCAAGTGATAGTCTCTCAAAATTTTCTTTCAGAAGCAGCATTAATGTAGGTGTGCAGTGCAGTATGTTCAAATAATGGCAGTGCTATTGTCATCCATCTATACTTTTGGTTCTTCTCTTTTTCCAGACTGTCTACAAAGCCTGGCTCTGTTCCCAGTATTTTGAAGTCACACAGTTTCACTGCAGCAACAGAATTCCTTGCAAGCAATACTGTTTGGAGGTTCAGACAAGGTGTCCCTTTATATTACCAGACAATGATGATGTCATCTATGGAGGACTATCAAGTTTCATCTGTACAGGTATAGTATAGAAAAGCTAATTTCACTTGTTTTCATAAGTCTAAATGTGAAGGGAGAGCATGAGTAATGTTTCTTTCATTAGCTCTAACTATGAGAGCCTAAAGGTGTTCTTCATCACAAAGAATTTTTGGATGTGCTAGGATTTGAGCCCAGATTTAGTAATGCACATTTATACTACAGCTTGCCACAGCCATTAACTTTTCAAAACCAAATTACTAGAATAAATTTGTTCTGGTTATTTTGTACGCTCAGTAATTTGGTGGAGGGTTATTGTTGCTCTGTGTCATGCAGTAGTCAGAGAGAAAAGGCTCTGCTGTGCAATATGCAGAAGAAAAGAAAGGCAAAACTAGTTTTTAGTATACTCACCTTTGATCTCCTTCATTCTTATGTCAGATAGATGAAGAATCTGAGGCATAGTATTCAAAACTGTGCAGCAGCTCTTGGAAAGTAAATGTCTAAGGAAAGGTCTTTCGCTACTGAAGAATTTTAAGAATCAGTTGTTCACCTGTGAAGAACTGATCTGTTGGTTTCTTCTTGAGCCTTGTTACAATTTGTGAGTATTTTAATTTTAAAAGGTATTGGTCATATAGGTCTATGCATTGATTGATAAAATAGTTTGGTTCCTTTGATGTTCCACCCTGCTTCAAACACTATCCCAGAATGATCCAACCAGAGAGGATATGGTAGACAAGAAATACCTTTAGTACATCTCATGTACCTCAGATACTATTCTGGGGACTGGGTTCGACTCATCCACACAGAATTTCGGCTTATATCAATGTTATCTGCAGATTTCTGATGCCTAAAGTATCATCCGAGAATCTTGAAGATATTTAGGCAACTTATTCCCACTAAATCAGTAGAAAAACATTTCAACACTTAGATCATTTGACAGCCTGGTCCAAATATCTGAAATTAAACAGTCTTTACCTTAAATTAGGGGTGCACTGGAAATACTGATATTAAATTAATTGCCCAAGGTAAGCTACTCAAAACCACAATAAAATATAAAACCCCATTAATGCTCTATACTATCTCAGAGGCAGATATAATGTTTGTGGCAACTCACTTCACCTTGCACCCTGTGGGGATTCTAGTAGCAAGGTATTTCCTGTATTTCTTGAAGATTAAGCCTATTGTACACAATCAAGCAATATGCAAAAGACAGTATAATAAAATGTAAGCTGAGTTACAATTTGGTAGTCATCAATAAGGTGCTTAGCACTTCAATGCATTTTGTAAGTATTAGTAGCCTTCCAATATGCATACGCAGTAAGCAAATGAGCATTATTGTCCAGTTTAAGATAGGACAGTAAAAGCTGAAGTGAGAGACTTAGAGGACATTTTTATCTACAACATGTATATGACATATGTGTGTGAGCATGTATGTACACATGTATGCACATTTGCACACAGACAGAATGGCAAAGAACAAAAAAACAATAACCAAAACCATCCTAGTAATTATTTCAGAAAACCTCTTAGGAAATATATATCTACCTCTACATTTTCCTAGTATTTCCCGAAGTCCAAATTCATTCCTAGAACACACAAAATACCTGACTTTGCAAAGATTACCGAGAGTCAATATCTCTGAGTTTGGGATGAAAAGCAGATTAAGGAGATTAAACTCATTTTATTGCAGGTATTAGTTGTGTGGGTATCTACACATAAACTCTATGACTAAGCTCTCACTCGAGTCACTGTAGATCTGGTGTAGTCAGTAGAGTTGAGAGCCATTTCATTCAACCTAAGTAGGCATCTGCACCTGATGAGCTGACTAGCTCCCTATGCCCTGCTAACAAGTGCTGGCTGCACTCTATTTGCTGTAGCTGCTGTTAGTTATGAAGGTCTTATTGCAGACACTTAAAATCAGGGTGCCCTGAACCGCATCTCAGCAGTCCATAACTAATATCTGGTTGAACTTTTTGTCCTCTCAAGACAAGACCTTCAGCATCAGGAGAGTGGAGGCTGTATTCATGGACCCATAGGAGTCCGCATACTGACACCAGGCAGTTTTGTGCAAGAGGCGGTGCTGAGTGGTACGAGGCTGCAATTCAAACTGGAATACAGACCCGTTGTCACCCTCTTATTAATCAGCAGCTCACTATAAGAGCACTAGTGTCACTAATGAGAAATCAGATGAATATCTGCTGTGGGACTAAAGAATTACACTTCTCTGCAGCTTAGAAAACAGAATTATTTCATGCAAAGTACAGTGAGTTCAGCAGCAGACAAAATACTCTACCTCAGCGTAGCTTGTGTCTTGACAGTTATCTCAAACTCCTTTTGCAGAAAAGCGACTGAAAGCAGGTCACTCACAGCTTGAGGCCCCTCTCTGCTGTGCTTTCTGTGAGCTGCTGTCTGGCAGACATGTTCTGGGATTTTGAGTACTGGTCCTGCTTTTTCTGGCGTGGATGAAATTTGCTGATAAAACCAAAAGAGTCACATCAACAGTATTTCTGTTTAAAATTTAGGTGCTATAGACGGTTGTCTGGTGTGTCCATTCAACCTAAGTTTACTGTGAAGCTGGTCACTGTTGAGCTCTGCTATAGGAAGCACAGCAGGACCGAAGTCTATGTTGAGGAATTCCTCAGGAATGGCAGTTTGCCACAGCCCGTCACTCATTTAAATTAGGCTTGGATACCTCTACTGTTCCTGTCTCCCACGGTATCCCATGGAGAGAAATGCTACATGTCCTGTTTTGAAATTTTTACTTACATTTTCAGAGATACAGCAAGAACTGAATTGGGTTATGTTGATATGAGATTTTTTCCCCCGTGACACTAATGAAAGACTAGCTGTATCACTAAGGAACACTGTTAATTATGAAATATTGTCTAGAGAAAAAAAGGAGTCCATCTGCTTATTGGATAATTTATCTCTGACAAACGTCAAGAATTTGTGGATTCTGATTTTCTTTAATAATATTTTAGAAGTAATAGTTTTATAGTAAGGGCTTCCCTTCCTCCTCTCCATGGTAACAGACTGTTTCCTCTAAGGTCCAGTAGAGATTTAGGTTAATGGAAAGACAGAGGATTGATTTCTGGAACACATTTTAATACACTGTGGAAGGCAAGTAAGAGGGAAAGGTGTACCCATAATAGCTGGTTTTATTTGATGTTGACTACAGCACAGAGTGCAGGATGCACATAGATAGACTACACGCTAATTTCCCGTGGCAGCTAAACAAGAGGCTGGTGTGGCTTCATGTCACCAGCAGTGCTGAGAGCTGCTGTGGTGATACTGCGCTGCTCCCTCCCCGTGCACCCCTGTACCACCGTAGCAGTGAGCTGGGGTGCAGAGACACCTCCTGGAAGTGGGGCCAGCGCAGCACTGGCTGACAGGGAAACCACATACTTGTTTTTTTCTTGCAGGGCACAGCAGGATTTTTTCAAGGTTGGAGGCTGTACAAAAAAAAAAAAAAAAATCTGGAAGCTGTAAAAATAAATAATAATAAAGGTTTTATCCCTCCTTAGAAGGTCCATGAGAAAATAGCATAGGACTGGCTACTGCAAAAAAAAGAAATTTTGCCATCATTGTTATTCTTGACAATATTAAATGTATTTAAAAAAAATAAAGTTGTGGTTTATAATGTGGATTAATAATGACTTCTTGGAAATTCCTGAAGGACTGGTATAATGATTAAGAAGTATTCTGCCCTAAGAATGCCTTCCTTGATATGTCTTCCTTGATTACCTCAAATGAAAGTAGGTAGTGGGAAAAGGAGAGGGGATGCTACACTAGTTGCATATCACTGGAACTTGTCTCGTAGAAATGCATGTGAGTATGTGAGACATCTGCAGTGCAAAAGAAAGTACTTCAGAGATTAATCAACACAATCAGAATCACAGTGTGGTTCTGATTATGGAAACATGCAGTTGGCTAGAAAGAACTTTGTGTTCCCCTCTCCATCCTTCCTTCTAGGAAATAGAAGGAAAAAAGGCGGTCTTTCCATGAAACACTGTTCTGGAACATATTATTTTTTGTATTAATTAAAATTGAATGGTTGCTTTCATTTTAGACCCTTGGAGTTTATATCCATATGATTACAGTTTCCAATGATTTCATTTAATGTTTCTTTCTGCAGCTCAGATGTCTAGAATTGCCCACGCAAAACAGATTTTTATTTAAGGGAGATAATAATAATGTTTAGACATACATACACATGGCAGATTACAATTAGTGAGTCCCATGCAAAGTTCCAGGTCAGGGTTTTTAATTCTGACTCCTACAAAGACAGTGTGCGTACCAGTGGGATTGTTTTCTTCCATAGACAGTTATCTTTCCTTTTTTTTTTCTCCAGTATGAATGGGAGATGTGGAAGTTTTCTTTCACACATACTCTTTGAGTGTGGAAAGAGAGCTGAAAGATGTATGAATCTACATACAAAGCACTGGGAAGAGACTGGTTATAATTCACTTTTCTCATGCCTTCAAAATTTATGCGGCCCAGCATCTGGCCTGGGGACTGGTCCATCCCTTGAACTGTTTCTGTTTGGCTTGCTGCCATCTCCCAACAGCGACAGAGAGAGGATGCAGAAGCCATGAAATCTTTCTTCACAGGCAAAACTATCCATTCAGGCCTGAAGTTTGCTCAGCCCAGAAAACATGAAAGTTCAGTTTCCACCAAATGAGCAGTAGAGATGGCCAAAGAGTGGGGAGAAGAAACTACCTTTCCTCTGCACACACAACCTTTCCCTGAGCAGCCAGTATATGCCATCAGCACTAACTCTGCAGCTGATCCACATTAGCAATCTAATTCAGGAGTGTACTTTTGAAGCAAATCTCCCATTCATGCTCCTTGCTGTTTGACTTGCACTTGGGAGAGGTCTTGGAGGATATGAACTGGGATCCTTTGGATTAAACTGAAGTAGGAGATGTGTTAAGGGCTATACTACCTCCCAACCACTAATGCACATTTGGTCTACAGAATTAGATTAGAGCTGGAGTGAGGTAAAACTCTTTCAAATGCATTTAGGCTTGACACAAGATACTCAGCACCAGCTGTTCCATTATACAGATCTTCTTCTGCCCAAAACTACTTGTTAATACAGATATAACCTATTCTGGCTGCTGGGAGACCAGTCCCAAAACTGCTGTCCATGTGCCAGGTCTGGACCACTTTAGAGTGCAGAATTAGAACTAGCTGTGTTGCTAAGGGCTTTCTTTCTATTGACCAAGACTTATGGTTTCTTTGTGCCTTGTGGCATAACAGGGCCATCACCCAGCAGCAAGTATCAGGCAGGAAATGTCAGCCACATGCTCACAGCCTTTACCTGTACAACAGATATCATGGAATTTAATGGAGCACTTCAGTTCCTCTGTGAAGGAAAGGAAGGGAACGTAGTGATTAGCAATGAAGCAGAGATGTGTTGCATTACCTTCTTCCAAAACCAGCATGGCACCTTCAGGTACTTCATAAGAGCAGTGTCATCATAATGAGTCTTCTGCTACCAGGAGAATCAAATTTGTCTACTCTTCTGTGATGAACAGACTTCTGATACTTTTCAATGTAGAAGGAGAAAGTAAGAGGAGAGAAAAGGTAGATGATTCAGGTGCTTTGAATCACACATATCTTTCCTTTCAGTCCATATTAAATTAGGCTCCTAATTTCATGTGTTCCAATTAACATCTCAGTTGCTTGGAAACATAATGTGAATATCCTCCATACATCATTTTTTGCAAATATCAGTAACGTCCTTAGGTGATCCATGTGAAATGATACTTTCTTAGAAATTCCTCCTCTTTTAGAGTAAAGAAGAGTATTCACCAGAAATGGAACTGCCAGTCACACTTCATAGCACACATAGAAACATAATGTTTCTAAGGACATAGAAAGAATTATTAGAGACAATTCTCACCAATCTGTAGAAGGAGTTTTTTGACTAACAAAGCTCAACAAGGGTATTGGGAGCGATTGGTTAAATTGCAGCATCCTCTCAAGGGGGAGATGTGTGTCTGGGTTTCACCAGCATGTTTAGCTATAGAGTGTGTTTCAAAACAGATGCCCTGATTTCAGCACAACTTGAAAAGCAATTTCTTCGAGAAAATGTTTTATATACAATGCAGCACAGTCTATCTTTTCCGTGTAGAATGATTCAAGAAGAGAAAATTTCTGAATTCAATCTACTTTATACTGTTCTTGGCAAACTAAAATGAAAAAAAAAAATACATACTTGATCCAAATTCATACTTTAAAAATCACTCGTAATAATGTGTCATTTGCCTCCTGCCTACATTTCTTAGTAGGTCCTAAAATATCAAAATATTAAGCTAATATAGACAGCAGGACAAATCCCATTTATGTTTGACAAGCATGGTTTAAATTGTTACTAGCTATGAATCTGCTTACAAGGAAAATTTGACATGGTTTTTCAGCAGAACCTGTCAACTAAATAGCTCATATTTTAGAGTCTAATGTGCTTCTGGTCTTGAATATTGGGGCTTTCCCATGAATGTGGTCCAATACCATAAGTTTACTAGCTGCAAACATTTTCCTACAAAAACAACCAGGCAATTAACCTGCTGATATCCCTGAACTTTCTATTCTAACACAGTACTTAGATATGTATGACCCTTTCCTTCTGTGTCATATCACAGTAGTAAATCCTTCTGATCAAAAATTGTACAAAATAGAAGCAAAACAAAAAATGTTAGCTAGAAGCAAATTATCTCACCCTTATCTTGTATCTCAACATAGCAAAGCAAAAAAAGTTCATTGTATAGCCCTGAGAGTCAGGTATTTACTTATTTTTCTGGCTTTCAGCACTCAGTTTTACAGGGATAACACTGATTTACACCAGCAGGAAGAAATTGGTCCTGTACATATTTTAGGAGGAAAAAAATCCATGCATGGTGAAGAAACACAATGACTTTTTCTTGAATGTGGGCACACACAGAGGAAAATATTCCAGAGGCAACTATCTGAAATAGTCACCAGCGTATATCAATAAAAGAAAATTAAAACACAGCAACCCAGATCTCCTCCAACAATTGGAATGGAGTCTGAAATGGAACTTAACTTTTTCAGAAGAGCTGAACAGCCTTATTCACCAGTTCAAGAATAATTTCTTTGACTGAAAGATAATCTATTGATCTTTAAGCCTTCTTCTACATTTCTTTTTATTACTTTTTGTAATATGAAGGGTATAAAATACATGTCTAAACAGAAGCATCATAATCTGCCACAGACAGTAATTTAGAAATTGAGAGGACCATCTGGGAAAAATCAAAGAGTGTTGGCTATCAGATCAGACGTAAGCAAGCAGTGAAATCTAGTCATATAATATCTAATGTGTTCTCTTGCCTTCTGTAGTTGGGAAATGTGAATATTGAAAGATCAGAAACAATTTCTCAGAAAGAAATGCCATGCATACTGCTGGTGTTCACTGACACAATGATGTCACTGCTGGATGGATCACTCTTGGCAGACATTATTTACTTTGGGCTTACAATAAAATGGAGCATTCAAAACTTCTGGTACACTACATCTACTTATGTCATTTCTTCTTCTAGTTCATGGTCTTTTCTTCAAGCACAAGAAGCTTGGCATGCCTCTCAGGATCATCAGAAATCTATGTTAAAAAGGGCCACGGTTTAGAGTTCTGTAGAAGTAAAATGAGGAAAAAACATAACATATAAGATCTTAGTTTATTTCTGTGGTCTTGCAAAATACGTATCCAGCAATGACAACAAATATATCAACCAGATCAGTTTCCTCCAGTGTCGAATACTATGGGTCCATAGCTCTTTCTTTAGCAAAGAAACCATGTGGGTCAAGCCAGGTAACTGCTGCAGATATAGATCCAGCCACAAGCATGACACATCCTGACAGTGTTCAGGTGAGATGTAGAAATGTAACCACCTCTTTTGCATGCTGGTTCCTATGCAAAAGAAATGCAAGTGCTCAGGCAGAAGCCACAGCATTCTCTGAGTCAGCTGGAGATCTGGCTGATCAGCAGACCATGGATGCAGAGACAGTCTTTGTGATTTTCATTCTTGAACAAGAATTTTTTTGCAGTTTGCTGCTCTTCTCCCAAAGCTGTTTCTGCACAAAGAATAATTCTCATGCTGTCACTCCTTTTTCTTCCAGCATGATTCAGCTGAGCAGGATGCATGGGATTTCTCTACAGTCATGTCTCCATTAACATAATCTCAGTCAAACGAGTAGCTTAATTCTTGCATCAGCATTACTAACACACACCCTACAGGCATAACTGCTGCACTGGTCAACAAAATGTTATCTGCATGTAAAAAAACCTATCCAGTTACAAAGCAAAGAGATAGCTTTTACATGAACTTCATGAGCGGTAGTATATCTGTCTGAAGAGTGGTTTGATACCAAAAAATATCCTGCCAAATTCTAGATCCTTGATTAACATCAAGGTCCGAGAACCTCCATATGTACTAAGCTTTCTGTTGGTGAAATACAGGTGAGTGCTGGGAAAAATTGGGAAATCGAGATTCAGAGCTGAGAATTTTAAATGAAAAGTGAAAAGCAAATTAGATTCCAAGTCAATAACAATTAGTAAATCAGTGTCAGAAATACATTTACTGAACATCCAGGTAATACATAGAGTAATGGTGTCTACAAACTGAACTATAAAGACAGAAGAGGAAGGGCGAAGACTTCGTGGTTTGGTGGGTAAAGATACCCTTTTTATTTCTTATCCAAACTCTGTATCCATATAAAATGTTTTGATAAAAAAATGAACTAGTTTTTTCCTCCCTGGTTTTCCAAGGCTGATGTTGCCTGTTTCCAGGGTTTCTGGCAGGTCATGGGTTTGTAAATCTCTGAATAGACTGACTTCTTAGATCCAAGGGACCAAAACTGATAGTTAAGGCTACAAACAAGTATGTGGTGAAGCAAAATCATGAAGTTTTATTATTTCAGTGCAACAGCTCTGAGTTAATTTATCTGAATGTTCTGCAACTGTTAGATGAATAGTGATTCTGTAGTTAATTGATTATTGAATATATAACTGCAAATTCAAAATCTAAATTAAATTGCTGAATTTAAATAAAGACAAAATGTAATTTTGCATTAAGGAACAAGTTCAATGCAGCTTTGAATGTGGAGTTCCCTTCCATTTATGATTCAGTAAGTATATATGAACTATTTACATACCTTTTGATTGCCAACTTGTATACATAGGCTTTGATTTCAAAGGAGGTCTGACTTTTCCTAAAATAAGAAAGACAGCAAATTTAGTTTGAATGGTAAACAAGTCCCAGTGGGATCAAAGCATTAACCATTCTCTGTGTCTTTTCAATTACCAGTAATCGCTTGAGCTACTGCAGTCACAGAACAGATTGTATAATTACCTGCTTTGGGAGAAATCTCCTGTATGTTACCATGTTTAAAAACACATGTATGCACACAAAAATCAAAATATTTGTCTCAGAAAATATGATGTTAGCAATAAGATGCTTTATTACACTTGCAAAAAGCAACTGCCCACAAGTTCCAAAATGCAACAGAATCTCTTGAAAAACATGAAGTACATTCAGTGATGATCTGAGAGAGACAAAATAATTTTCAGGCTTTGGTACATTGCCTTAAGTATCTGACTGCACAGGTGCAAACATGTCTTGATTCCCTACAGAGTAGAAACTAACTTTATAGAAAATCAAATAAACTGTTCTCATTCCTGTATCTTTAAAAATTGTAATTATTCCAAAAATAGATGCAACTTTATTCGGATTCTTGTATAACATAATAGACTGTTGTGTCAGCTATGTGAAAAAGTGCTAGTCTAGGTTTAATCTGCATTTTAACATGCTCAGCATGCCTAGTGCACTTTTTATTTAGTTGCAGATCAATATTATGGAAGTAGGAAGTTCAATTTTATCTTAATTTAAGGCATGCTGGTTTTCTTTACAGGTTATTCACAAAATACAAGCAGTCTGGTGCCTGGACCTAGCAATCTTACACCTAAATTTGTATGCATTGCTTTTTGAAAGTAATATCATTGTTGTGATACTTCAAACAAAATGCAATTCTTCTTCTGAAAAATCAAGTTAATTTATACATTATAGTAATTGCGTAGCTGCTTTCAAAATCTTTATATTAATATTTCAACACAGAAACTTTTTTTCCTATTAAAACCCAGCACTACCATAGAGTAATTATTTACTGCAAAATGAAAACACTTTATTTTTGTGTATCTCACCTATGGAAAGGTATTTGTCCACTATGTTAGACATTCTTGTATTTCACCATTAGTTAAACAGCCTAGTTAGGTTCTTTTAGTTTATCAGAAAAGAAGACATATGAGAAGCAAACAGAACGCTCTGGTTATGTTACTCTTCTCTATAGCAATGCAGACAGCATTGACAATTTCCAAAAAGACAGTTGTACCTTTTGGAAAAGACAGAATTCCTCTAACTGTTAAAAAATTCATGATTGGATCAGGCTGAATAACTCAGTAAAGTTCCAAAGGCAGAAATAGCCTACATGTATAGTCAGAAATATCAAGAGAACCAATTATTGCATGGCAAAGAAAGATCATTCTCACCTCTGGGATATGCCGAAGAGAACATCCCTGCTAGAAGAACACAGCTGAGGCAGGGTAAGCAAGTAGCCTCTGAACAGCTCTGTTTGGAAACTGTTCCTGTGAAGCTGTTAGGTCTGTACTGGGGTTTGACAATCAATATTGTCAATATTGTCAGTATATCAATTATTTGGCTTTTAATGCCTCTCTTTTCACGGACAATGTTATATACTCGTAGTGCTTGCAGACTGAGGAAGAATCTCAAAATCCTTTCAGGTTTTGTGGAAATATCCATCGTGCTTAGTTGTTACTTCATCATTAGTTGTTAGTTCCCAAAAAATGAATAATTCAAATATCCTTATCATTCAAACATCAGTCATTACTTTTTAATGCCATTTCTTTACACAACCATGCTGTGTCATACTTCTGTGGAATGATCTTTTCACGCTGCTTCATTAGACAACACATATCCCTTCAACATGCTCTAGTATACAAAATGGCAAGTGTTTTGAGGGCCTCAGGCTCACCCAAAGTGTGGATTCGGTGGCTTAGACTAAGCTATCGACTGTTGCTTTGAGCTACCAACTTCTGCCAGTCTTCTTGTGCCTGACGCTTATTTTCCCTTGTGTTTCCCCTACAGGGCTCTATGAAAACTATCCAACCAATGCAGAACCAGAATGCTGTGATGTCAGATGGGGACTATTATCAGATCATCAATCCAAAGGGACTATAAAAACAAGTGGCTCAACAATGTGTCACAGGACATCGCTCACAGTTTCATCAGCATCAAGACTGTGTAACAGCAGACTTAAACTGTGTGTTCTTGTATTAATTCTCTTACATACAGTACTTACAGTCTCAGCAGCACAGAACTCAACAGGACTGGGTTTTGGAGGCATAACAACTTTAGAAGATAATTCAACCAATGAGGAATAAAAGGAAGGATTCATATGATAGAAATACAACAGGCCCAAATGACTACAGTCAAAACTAGCAAGGACTGAGTGCTTTAACCTCAGATCTCTTCTTGAATGACCTTTTGGGTAAAATGAAAAGAATGGGCCACTACCCAAACAAGGACACATGAACACAGCTTTTTATTGACTAAAAGGCTGTATGGTGACTTAAATTTCTCACACCATTTTATACACTGTGTTTTAATGTTTGGAGTTTCTTTTTTGTTTGTTTTTTGCACTTGTTAATACAGGATTTTATTTTTGGGACGGTTTCTCAAAGCTAAATTAAGTCTTTTCTCTGTCGATATATTTCTAGTCATTGTGTGTGTTCATCTGATAGTTCTGTCTTTTATGTCCTGTCAGTTTCTATTAGAGGAATGACTGCTATGATTCCATGACATAGCAAATAAATAAATAAATAAATTTAAAAAAACACAAAAAAAAACACAAAAAAACCCAAAAAAAACCCAAAACCCATAAAAAGAACAACAAAACAAAATTTAACAAAAAAAAAAAAAAAAAAAAAAAAGAAAAAAAGAAAAAAAAAGCAACCAAAAAAATACCTAAACAAACCTAACTGTCCTCTTACCAATGGGAACCATTCATCTCCTTTCCCCTTCCCATCTCCCATCGCAGACAACATACATTTGCTTCTGTCTGTGTAATCACAATGAATGGGTACACAATTCCAGTGTGCCTCTGCCACTGTTGCACAAACCAGTTGACTGAGCAAACCCAAAAGGAGCATGAAGGGGGTTCCTTTTAGCTGAACAAACAAGTGCTCTCCTTATAAGGTGGGATCGGACAGTTAAAAAATGTAAAGAAATATATAACAAACTGTTGCTCCAATACCCGTTTTGAAGAAGTCCAGTCCTTTCTCACTGGTCAGTTGAACAGGAGCAGCCTTTTTTAGATATGCTATGTAAAACCAGTTATGCTCAGCAAGTTGAGTAGTTGGGAAGCCTTCATATTGGAGGTGAAGGATTGGCATTCATTGTGAATTACGTTTTGAGTTCTCCTGCTGTCACATAACCAGCAGCTTTCCATAAGGAATGGGAGCAAAAAGCTTCCAAAATCCAAGTCTTTCTGTCTCAACAAAATTACACTAGAAGCCTTTGAGCATCTACAATACAAAGTATCTCTTTGGTTTTGATTCCATTGTTTTTCTAATATCTACATGTTGTTGAAAGTTACTCTAGTTATTAAGGGTGCACAAGAATGTGTTAGCACAGATAAAGAACTATTTTTTTTTAAATATATAGGACAACAGTTTTCATAAATGTGCAATAAAACCAGTAAAGATATACTAGGATATGAGTAGTCAAGAGAAAAGATTGTAATATGATTGCTGATTTTTCATTGTTTGGGGTGGTTTTTAATTTGTTTACTTTTACTTTTGTGGGAACATTTCACCTGCCGAGTGTATGAGAATTTGCTTTTTTTAAAGGCTTTTTAGAGTTTACAGTAGAATCAATGGAAGGAAAAGTTAATAAGGGCTGTTTTTAAAAACTTTACATTCCTTCCTATTCTCTAACTACACTTGGGAAGTGCACTTTAGAGATGTTTGCTGTGTAGCTGGGAGATGAAGGAAAACTATAGAAAATGTTCTCTTAGGAAATAAAATATAGTTACCTACTTTCTAGCTATGAAATACCCCTTGATAAATATTAATGTTGTAAGAACATTTAATCACTGGTGCATAATGCGTTTTTGTATACACTTTATGGTCTGTTAAATTCTGGAAAAAAAACAGAAGGAAGATAACCATGCTGCTTAAGCGGTTCAAGATACACATGTTAAGCTGCGAAAGCTCAAATATTTTGCAAGATTATTTGTTTTGATAGTGTTTTACTACAACCTGGACTGAGGAGCCTAAAATGATCTGTGCAAATATGACAACAAAAAAGCACCAGCTAATGCAAAATCCTTCAGCACTGCTTTGTTTCTATAATTCCTCCCTTCCCTTCTTTGCACATGCTATATTTTGTTCAATAAAACATGGTGCTTTTTAGTTATTTTATTTTCTGTTAGAGGCACATGTATTAATTACTTTGAATTGATGCAAAATTGGGGAAAAATGTAGAAACGCAAATGAAAAAGCCTTAACTAGTGGTAGAATGCAGACTTTTGAAAGGACAGAGACGTTACTGAAAACGATGGAGCAATAACTGGGCAGTGCTCTGGTACTGTACAACAGCTGATGAGTCACACTACTGAGAAAGCTCTTACTAGGTGAGCTCTTGTTCAACTGACCTCTTAATTCTAGTAAGTGTACATGGTCAGTAAACAGTTTGTTATAACCTTTATCTACCTCTGCTGTGCAAAGGCCATCCAACATCCATTTCTGTGATGTTCCTCATGGGTTTTTGTTCACACCATTACTCACTGTCATCTATTTTTACACTGTACCAATACAGTAGCAAGTCTGGTTCATCCCGATTGAATTGACACATGAAGAGTTATTATTTCTGTTTTGCCTCATGGTGAATTAATGTAGAGAGCTATCTTTAAGGCATTTTCTTTCTTCTTTCCTGCTCTTCTTCATCCTTCATCCCTTATTTTTCTATAAAAATGTTTTTGAGTCGTGTCAGTGAAAAATATGACTCCTCCACTGCTTGGCTACACTCAGTCATGTGTAATACAATACGAGAGAGACATGAGGAAAAACAGTGACAACATCATCACATGCATAAAGTAGCCAAATTAAACTTGGGCAAAATGAAGCAGAAAACAATTACAGACTTTCAATTATTACAGAAGTACAAGATGTAATAAATTCCTCCCCCTCTCCCCACCTGGGGTTAGTGCCTGCAGTTCAACGGTCTGTGAATTTTGTCATCTTTTTGAGATCTATTTCTTTAATTTTTGAAACAAAGAGTCATGTTGCAGAGGTGACTACTGCTGGGGTATCTGTTGCAATTTTCACTCCAGCAGTGTGGTATGCAGCTTCTCTTGGTGGCACCTGGGACATCAGGAGTAGACAAAGACTCTTCTATGAAGTTAAGCAACACGTAATCATGTATGATGCAAAGTTCCATTCCATCCATTCCTCATTCGTAATAGTTTTCCTGGCACAAACTTAAGCATGCTTGATATTGTGCACATATTACTTTTTTGCCAGAATAAATTTGCATCTTGCCACTGCTGTAACTGCCATCTTGTTCCATTTCTCCTTGTACTGTATGCCTAATACATACATGATAAAGAGCTGGCTTAACAAAGAAGTAATACTAAAAAATTTCTGCAAATGACTGATGAGAAGAAAAAGGAAAAAATAGGGTACTATTTATTTTCTGATCATATGGAAGAGAGAAATTTCCCATGTCTTTTATCTTATTTTCTGCAATAGGGAAAATCCAGATTTTGTGCAATATGTTAATACTGCTAAGCCAAATGTCATATAACACAACCAGAGCTATATGTTATTCCTTATTGCATTTGCATTTGGTAATACATTATATTGACGCCTTTCTTTCATTAAAGACACAGTATCTTTTTTTTTTTTTTTTTAAATATATAGCAGGTGAAGGCTGTCCTTCTGCACGCCATAATTTAAAGACAAAAACCAATAAAGTTTTAGAATGAAATTTTAGTTCTATAAATGATGAAACCAAGCCATCAGCTGCCAAAGAACCTGTGCAACAATAGTTACAAACCAAACAAATTCTCAAGAAATTCCTTCTCGAGAGTTAAAAATAATGTTATTCGAAGTGATAAAAGAAGAAAGAATAAGAGCTGTGTTTCAAACAGCAGAGATGGCAGGTTTCATCTAGTACATGATGTGGCTCTCAGCTTATATAGTTACACTCTTCTATTAAAAAGTGAGGGACAAGGACATTGTCTTCTGCTCTCTCTGTATTTGTTATGATAACAAATATTCTTTTTATAAGCGTCGCCTCTCTGCACAGAAGATACCTATTTATTGTGAGAGCTGAAGACAGCTTATGTCCATGCTCACAAATTTACACAATGAAACCTGTCCTAAGTGACTACCCAAAGCACAAGCAAAAGTAATTTGCGTAGTAGAGGTAGCTTTAATGAAACTGAAACAAATTTGTCTTAGGAAATTTTGAGATGCATTGAAACAGTAGCCTAAGCACGGGGTCTGTGAAGGTGCCTGGTCCTTACTGCAGCTTTCACTGTATATCATAGAATCACAGAATCATTTAGGTTGGAAAAGATCTTTAAGAGCATCAAGTTCAACCATTAATGCAGGACTGCCAAGTTCACCACTAAACCATGCCTCTAAGCACCACATCTACACATCTTTTGAACACTTCCAGGGATGGTGATTCCACCACCTCCCTGGGCAGCCTGTTCTCATCAGTGCCCCAGCCCTGTGATGAGTCCTGCACAGGCAGGCTTCAAGCTGGGCTCAGAGTCGTGCTGACTTCAGTGGGTCTCAATACAGGTATAGGCATGCACCCACAAAGAATTCATCGTAGCACATAGGTTTCAATTTGTTGTCCCATCGTCTACTCAGGAATTGCTCGTGGGCATAGTGCATCAACAGAGGATCACTGGGTTCAGGCTTAGCCAACTGAGTCTTAACAAGAGACTGGCAATGACATATTAACAGTGAATATTTCTGCTTTATCATCATTGTCTACTATTATATTAGTTCGGTGAAGGAGTGGTTTCAAAATTTAGCTAGAAACACAGAGGACAAACACAGAAACTTCATCATTGTGGAGATGAAATTGAGAAGCCTTCCTGGGGTAAAAAGAGACTCTTGTCACCTGTCAGTAGCTGCCAGGAAACTGCAGTATTTTAGAAAAGCTTGGGAAAAAATATGTTCAGTTCTGAATATAATAGTTCTCATTAAAGCTAAATTTTTGGATGGCAAATAGGACTGGAGTGTGTACCATCTCAACTGAGGGATTTAATTTGCCAATATATTCTGCAAAAACTCTGAGCCACCATGTTTACTGAACACCTCTAAGTTTTCCAGTATTTTCACACATTTTTTCAAATTCTAATAGGCTTGATCAGTCCATGAAGGGGGAAGAAGGGAGAGAGCTACTGTGAACGACAAAACAAAAGCAAACAAGCTAAAAAGCTGGGGCAACTTGGAAAACACAACTGAGAAACAAGATATACATCTTCAAAATGTAACAAAGATACAAATAAAATAAAAGATGCATATGTAGGTGTAGATCCATACAGAAATAGTTCTATTTCAATAGAGAGAGAGAGGAATTTATGTTCTCCACAATTATTACAAATGCAGCATATGTAAAGTTAAAAAAAAATGAAGGATAAGACCTATAAAATAAATAGGGCAAAATTATTATATTTATATTCCTTACTATGGAGTGTGAATTTCCAGGGAGAATTTCAGCAGCAGAAATATATTTTGTAACAAGAAAAGTAAAAACTTTGGGGGAAAGGGCATATTTGGTTATTCATTTTACCATCTTGCCTCCACTCCCGTAAGCTTAGTAGTGATTTGTCTGAACTTTACATTGAAATCCTTGACTTTTGCAGAAAGGTCCCAGCACAGACTCCATCTCAGAGGTTCCAGTGGGTGTCAGTAGTGCAGGAGGTCTCAGTCACGGGTCCTAAGGGAGAGCCTCCATTCAAAGTGCTGACTGCACTTCAGCCTCTTCAGTGCACTCTAGATTCTCATTCTCGTAAGACTAGATTCGTCTCTTGGACATATACGAAGTGGCTCAGTTTTCTCTTTAGAGGGGACTGTGCTTGTCCTGCTCACATCTTTCGTCTCAGTCAGGCCCCATTACAAAGGTCGGAGGAACCAGTACTGTGCTTTAAATGCAATATGGGCACTGAACTCCCCAACCTGAAATAGGATTAAAATGATAGGCGTGCATTGTAACCAGCCCTCTGAGTAAGGGCAAAGATTTTATCAGCTGTGTATGTCTTCAAATCCTTTTGCTATTCCCACACCAAGGACTATCTCAGCAGAAGGAACAAGAGATTTTTCAATTAATTGTGTCAAATGTCTCTGTGGCAGTTCAGACATTACCCCTCCCAGCTGCCCTCCAGTATGATTTTGCCAGGATTTATCCTCCCAGAGTAGGATAAGAAGAGGTGATGTCCCACTCCCGTGCAAAATGAGGGGCATCTGCATGAAGACCAGATTGCCAACTGGAACATCTCTAACACAGGCACACATATCTTTCCATTAAGTCTTCAGCAGTGGGGGAAACCAAAGAAAGGGTACTCTCTGTCAGAGGGATAAAGCAGGCAGCAGAAATGTCTTCATACAGTGCTGCAAGATTTTTCTGAATGTATCTTTAGCCAGGATGACACTGAGCATTGCAGCACCAAACTCCTTTGCATCTTGTAAGTGGTGAATATACGCCTCTGAATTAAGCTGGATGAAGCGTGATACACAATAGGAGTTGTTGATATAAAAAGAGAATGTACTGCAGAAGGTGCCACCTAAGCCAGTGGTCCACACTGAACAGGACAGTGTTATTTTAGCCCTGCCCCCTGAGTCATTCTCTGAGCATCCGGAAAGTGCTTGTCTCCACCAAGTATTCATATATCTGAAGTTTTTTACTAGACATAGGCTCCTACACCAGCTTTTTTTTGCATGAAATATGGATGGAGGATGAGCTGATAACTCTATACCAACTAGATTGCAGTGACTGGGTCTCCTGTGAATGCGCATCAGTCCTCTCTAGTCAGCAGGCTAGTCTTTACTGAACAAGAAAGAAAAAGAAATCTGTTTCTTTCCTGGTATTGCTCCAGGACACAAATTGATGAACTATTAATTGGCCTAGTAAAAATATGCAAGGTCTGGTACTGCACACATGGAGAGAAATGCTCTTTTCCTCTTCTGAGGAATGTTGACAGTTTACATATTAAGCAGTCAATAACCTGACAGCATTACCTAATTTTGACAGCATTTATTATCATTTGCACAGGGAATACAGGATTTCAACCATGTGTGTTGAGTTCTAGTTATTTCAGCTGATGGTGAAGAGCACCTAGCACTTTATAGGACCAGGTTCTTATGTGGTAGTGGTACTTAACTATTGTCAGCCACTAATCAGCTTTCCAGGAAAATATGAAAAGAAAGCAGAGCAGCTACATCGGTTGGAAGATACCAAACCTGTGATCAATGGGAAAAATAGTCACTAGTTTTTGCGGGTTTTGGAGAAGACCAGTAAAACAAAACCAGAAGAAAAAAATCGTCTTTTCTTTCTCCCATTCCTTCCCTCCCTTCACCTTTCCCTTTCTTTGATAGTCTCACTGGTCTGACCTAGGACATATTTTTGCCTTAGTAGCCCTCTGAAAAAAGAAATGCATTTGATAAAATGTAAAGCTCTCCTACTTTATATTTGCTACACATGCAGGAAAAAGAAAATAAAATTATTTTTTCATTCACAGAGAGATGTTCTCCCATCAATTTCCTATCCATCACTAGTCCACAGGTCCACTGAATTCAATGGGACTCATGCTTTTCATTTAGGTGGAACTAGAATTAATGCCATGGATGAAGACCTGCCAGTTTCAGTGCAAGTCCTTCCACTGACTTCAGGGAGGATTTGGAAAGCCCAAGGTCCCTTTGAGCACTTATAAACTCACATGGATAAGATAAATAAGCATGTCAACAGCTGAAGGATTGAAAAGTTCCAAAGGTTTGTCCAAGTGGTTGGTCAAATAATTAGCTGCAGCTCTATGCAAAAGTCATGTTGAGCCAAAGCTTTGAGCTTTGATTTGATAGACCTTTCTTTTTTCTGAAATCTAACAAGCTTCATTCAGGGTTTGAATATGCAAAAACTTACACAGGATTATAAATACAAGAAGAAATATTGGGGAAAAAATGACAATATTTTCACTCCTACAAGTGAAAATTAAATTGAAGAATACTGAAAATTGCATTTTTTATTATTAACCCTTAACGACAATTTATTTATGTAGTTCTTCAGAAGCTGCTTGGTTATATTTGTTTGTTTTCCTTCAGTTTGTTCAAAACCAGATTTTTGGCTTTTTAAAGATTCAGATTGAACTATGCAGCTACAAATTACATGCTTATGTTAACAGATTTGCAATTAATATTATTCTACTATTCTTTTATTCCCAAATTGTATGAACAGAAAGCTCATGTTAAAAACAAATTTAATTAACTGCGTTTAATCTTGTTTCCTTTTTCTTTTCCTTCTTTTTTTGTTTTTTCTTTCTTCAGAGTTAAGGACTGGATTTTATTTGAAATGGGCTAAACTGGCATCAGTGTTTTTTAACTATATGGAATGTCCTATGATTCTTAGCATTGAAAAGAGGGCTATGTGGTCCTGTCAGGAAAAAAAAAAAAAAAAAAAAAAAAAGAAAAAAAAGAAGCTGTAAATTGTAATAATATATTAAATATTGTATTATTATAGCAACTTTAGTTAATCAACTAATACTATCTTTAATTTTTTACAGAGAACTTTGATGAAATAATTTATTACAATGACTCACAGAAAAACTTGTTTTCAAAATGACAGGATAAACTGTTGAAGATTGTGAAAAAATACTAAAAATAATGCTCTACTAAGAATAAATTTAAAGATGCAAACAGTGAGTCTGACTTTTTGGGTACTAGGGATTTGTGAATGAAATTAAACCCAAGGGGAGGAGGGAGGAAGGGGGATAATGATTTTAAATAATGATTAAATTTAACCAACTTTCCTTGTTCCTCAAAAGAAAACCAAGCAACCCAAAAAAAAAAACCAAACCAAAACAAAACAAATCAACCCATCAAACAAACAAAAAAAGCCCCACAAAAAAAAAAAAACAAATCAAAAAGAAAAGAACATGTGTTCTGACCTGGACCTGGATGGCAGCTACCTATTCCATAAAATGTTTCTGACAAAAGTATAAAAATTCAGGTAATTTCCTCATATTCAACTGGTTTTCCAGATTTCCAGATGGTACTGTACAACATAGCATCAATACTTTACAGCTGTTCATCTCAGATTTCTTATGAAGGAAATAAAATTGGAAGAAATAAAAAATAATACCCACAAAAGAAAAACATTTAATTTTTAGATCATGTGTATGTCAAATTTCAATGGTGCAATATCTTCAAAAATACATGTTCATTTTTCACCTATGGGATATTCTGTAGTTTACAACAGGGATCTGAATTAATAAGTGGTATTAGATATTTTTCTGTCGGGTCACACAAGGATTGGTTATTGTCAAATGGGATTGACAACAAAACAACAGTTCAAAGAGGTACGTACAGACTCATTTACAACTCAGATTCCGAATGTTTTAGGAACTTTTAGGTGACAGTAAATGATGGCAACACATCTGTGGAAATCAGTGCTGACCATCCTGATAAAATGAATCAAAACAGGGTGAAGATGGCAGAGGTACTGCAGCAAACAACACATGAAAATGAAAACCCATTTTTAACAGTCTGAGCCATAAATATGGTGAGGAATAAGTCCTGCAGTTTTCTCAAAGCCCTGTAACCTACCTGAGATCTTTACTCACACCTTCACAGCAACCCACCTTTTTGACCTAACCACCTGCTCACACAGGTAGGTACGTGCAATGGGTGAATGAAGTCTACCACAACTGTTTTATTTCAACATACAGATTTACTGCAAACTCCTTTTGCATGCCAGAATGGTTTGAAGCCAGATCATCCCTGCCATGAATGAATAGTTTCAGACATTGTGAGTAATTTTATTGACTCAGTAGATTAAAACTGGTGGACAAGCAATGCCTGTTCATCATTAGGCCACTGGCTTACTAGGAGGAATAAGTCCTCAACTTTATTTCAAACCTATGGTCAAATTCTCCCCAGCTGCAAAAAGACCAAGGTTTCGCTTTATCTCTGCAACATCATCAGGCATAAAGTAAATGCCAGTGTGGTTCCTGTTTTAAGAAAATCATTTGGAACACAGAATGAAATATTTTCTCTGGCTGGCCATTATTCGTGTGGGGATGAGAAGAGTATGAGTAAACAAAAGCAGAACTCATTAAGCCTTTGATATATAGGTAATGTTATTTCAATAACCCTGGTTTTCTTTTATTTATAGCATGTTTTCTATCTTTTTTAGTTTAAGGTTGAGTTGTTACACCTTTTTTAATAAAGCTTCATGAGACTACACTAGTCCATACTCTAGGATGAAAGTGACAATGTTCTTCAAAAGTAAATACATCTACTAGACCAAGTAAGCAAATATTTTTTTCAAGCACAGGCTCATCACTTCTACCCACTTAGCTTATCCAGACATCTTCCATGCCCTCTTGCTTACTATGGCCTCCTACTTAATATCCCCTGAGCATTTCATAGGATCACAGAATGGTTTGTGTTGGAAGGGACCTTTAGAGATTATCTAGTGCAACCTCCTGTCATGGGCAGTGGCATCCTTCCCTAGGTCAGGTTGCTCAAAGTCATGTCCAACATGACCTTGAACACTTCCAGTAATGGAGCATCCACAACTTCTCCGTTTCAACCTGTTTCAGTGTCTTATCACCTTCATTGTATTTTTTTTCCTTCTGTCCAACCTAAATCTATCCTGTTTCAGTTTAAAACCATTGCCCCTTGTCCTGTCACTACAGGCCTTGGTAAATAGTCTTTCTCCATCTTGTTTATAAGCCTCTGCTATATATTGAAAGGCCACAGTAAGATCTCCCCGAAGCCTTCTTTTCTCCAGGCTGAACAACCCCAACTCTCTCAGCCTGTCTTCACAGGAGAGGTGCTCCAGCCCTCTGATCATTTTCATGGGCCTCCTCTGGACCCACTGTAACAGGTCCGTGTCTTTCCTGTACTGGGAACTCTAGAGCTGGATGCAGTGCTCCAGGTGGGGTCTCATGAGAGGGGAAGAGTGGCAGAAGAATCACCTCCCTTGACTTGCTGGCTACACTTGTTTTTATGTTGCCCAGGAAAAGACTGGCTTTCTGGGTTGCAAGCACACATTGCTGGCTCATGTCCAGTTTTTCATTCATCAATATCCATAAGTGTTTCTCTGAAGAGCTGCTCTCAATTTGTTCATCCCCAGCCTGTATTGATACTGAGGATTGCCCCCATCCAGGTTCAGGACCTTGCACTTGGTCCTGTTTAAATTAATGAGGTTCACATAGACCCACCCCTCAAGGGTGTCAGGGTCTCTCTGCATGGCATCCCTTCCTTCAGGTATACTGTACCACTCAGCCTGGTGTCAGCCACAAACAAGTTGAGGATGCATTCAGTCCCAGTACAGAGCCCTGAGGAACACTACTCATTACTGCTTTCCATTTGGACATTGAATCGTTGGCTGTAACTTTGGAAGTGATCATCCAGCCAAATCCTTATCCATTTACCCATCCATAAAACCCATATCTCTCCACCTTAGTAGCAAGAGTGTTGTGTGAGACCATATCAAAGACCTTACGGGAGTCTGGGTAGATGACATCTGTAACTCTTCCCTCATCCACTGATGCAGTCACTCCATCATAAAATGCCACTAGATTAGTAAGGCATGAACTGCCCTTGGTGAAACCATGTTGGCTGTCTTGAATCACCTCCTTGTCTTTTACATGTTTTGACAAAACTTCCAGGAGGATCTGTTCCATGACCTTACCATCAGGGGAGATGAAGTTTACTGGTTGGTAGTTCTTAGGGTCCTCCTTTTTGCCCTTCTTAAAAATGGGTGTGACATTTCCCTTTTTCCAGACACTGGGGACTTCACCTGACTGCCATGATTTTTCAAATAGCATGAAGAGTGGCTTGGCAACTACAGCAGCCAATTGCCTCAGGACCCTGGGGTGCATCTGGTTGGGTCCCAGATGTACGTTCAGGTTCCTCATGTGGTCTTGAATCTGATCTTCACTCCCACATGGTTTCACTCTCACATGGGTGGGACTTTGTTCCCCTAGTCCCTGCCTTGAGGTTCAGGGGCTTGAGAGATTTACACTCTTAGAAGTCTTTATCTTTCCAGAACAGGAGTATATCTCTTCTCATCAAATGCATAGATGCCTTCATCTCAAAATTATTTTAATCTGACAATGATTTAATAGAGATCATTAGGAAATTTTTGTCAATTAATTAGGACAATTAAACCAGAATAATATGCATAATTAGACATTTTGCTTTACTTACGCTGTTCCTCAGGCACTTCAGAGAAGCCTTGGCTTCCTTGGAAGATTTTAGAAGGCTACCAGGAGCAAAGCTGCACTCCTATGTACCATCTTTCATGTCCTGCTAAGAGAAGACTAAATTCTTCCTGATTATGAAGATTCATAGAAAATAGAAGGTTTTTACAGGTTTTGTATGATCTGTATTTCAATTTCCTATGCAGTAGTAGGGTTGGAAAAAATCCTTAGGCAGATATTTTATGTCTTACATTTTCTCCTGTTATGCAACTCTTCTCTGGGTTGTCTGTGGGCTTTTGAGTAGAGGCTTTCCCCCCTCCCAGTAAACATGAGTCCCATGTAAACATAGGGTCCCCATCAGGGACTCTAAGAAAGCTTGAATTTAGAAGAACATGCAGTTTTCAGAAATAGCTAAAACTGGAGGTACAGCTGAACGCAGTAAAGGGGTATGTTGTCAGAGACCAGGAGAAGGACTACTAGGCATAGGCACACAGTTTTGTATGAAATTTAATAACACAACACAGTTTGTTTAGCAATAAAAAGGCAAGTGGAAGCCTGTGTCTGGCCCATTAGTAAGTGACAGTCTAGAATATATAAACAAAATTAAGAGTGACAAATAACATTTCCCAAACAACTCAAGAAGCTGGTTCAAGAATTTTTTGTCATGAAAAATTTTAATTGTAATGTTGAGGGTTTATTTTTTCAACATTGTTTTTCTTTCTTTACTGTTTTAGAGGCATCCTTTGCTACTACTAAAACTTATTTCCAGACTACTCTGGAAAATCACTTCTTTTCATAAGGTGACCAATCCTCTTGTCCTTGATAACACACTGCTCTGAGATTATGTTCCTGATTAAGGAAAAAAAAATCAAATAGCAGCTTATTAACTTTAAAAAATATAATTCCTATCATACCTCTGCTGCAAATTAATGTACTAGCTTTTTTTCCTGACCCAGAAAGAATTCCATATTTGGCAAATAAAAAGAACCCCAACAATCCATTATATTAAATAGATTGAAGAATACAGCAAACTTATTGCAGTGCTACAGTAAGAACTGGGTGTAGCTGATAGCATGAAATCATAATAAAGTTACATATGAATGATTCAAATTATATGAGATAGGAAATATGCTTTTCTTGTCAATATTAACTTTATTATACATACCATTATATTCACAAGGGGAAACAATCAGTCAGCTTTAAATCAAATATGCCTTCTTTTTATATCAGTTAGTGCCGCACTGTGTACTCCTATACTATGAAAATATATGTAATTATATTTTTTTCAAGGTGTCTTATGATTGTGATGGCATTATAAAAATTCAAGTTTTCCACGCCAAGCTGTAAAAATCAGTCTTGTAAAACAACAGAATGTGTATTACAAACTGCATCCAAACCCCAAGTGTTTTGAAATATCAAAAGATACATGGAAGCTATATCACAGTCAGTTGATACTGTGTTGCTACTCACAGACTCATGTGAGTTAAGAACTCTGGAAGTTCTTCTCATGTTTTACAAAAATGGAAAGAAACTGGCACTATGGCTGTTTGGGTACTGAGGCATCCATGCAGCTGAAGTCCTCTAGGTCCTAAATCCAACGGTACACTTACTCCCACCCCTTTTGAGAGAACACAGAAGGATCAAAGTGACTATGACTTGTCTGCAATAAACCATTCTGGAACTTTTTGCCCTCATAATCCCACTAGGGTGGTTCTTGGCTTCATTAACATATTTGATTTCTACTCATAGATGTAGGCAATTTTTGTTTGCTCAAGGGGCTGTTATACTGAGCAGGAGGAATCCTGCTACAGTCAAGTAGTTCCACAGCTGCTTTATGGAGGCTTTGCAGATTGCATTAGTTTCATGGGGTTTGGAGTGTGGGGTTTTTTCTGTTTGTCATTATCACATGAGGTGTCATGTATGTTGATACTATATCTTGCAGAAGCATAGAATTTGGAGACAAAATTTACCCATAGAAAAGCAGTTTTTAATTGTTTCTTCATCTTCAGCCAGAGCACTAAGTTCAGCAGTAACACCAATCCATCCTGCCTTTGAAATTACACAATATTTTGTTTAAAGCAAAGATGGACATGAAACAAATATTCCATAGGGTCTGAACAGTCTTTCTCTTAATAATACTTAGTGTTTAGAAACTTGGAACTGAATTTCTCTGCTGGGTCCTGTATTGTGTGCAATTGAATCAAAGACCTCAAACTGAATGACCTCTACTTCTCTGATCTTCTGGTAATCAAAATTCTCATTTAGGTGTTGAAGCTCTGATTTATAATTCAGATATCATTTCACCCCCTAAGAGATGTTCCTGAAGTGCCAGATTTTAAAACTGGATAAATAAATTTCTACCCTAAATAAAATGCATGAATAAATCCATTATAAGCATAATGGATTTAAATAAAAAAATACATTTAATGCAGACTGAGGGTTGCAGTGCCTAGCTGACATCTCCTACCAGTTCTACAGAAATCTACAGCTCTGAGTCACGTAAACAGGCTCAATAAAATATGTGGGAAAATAAAGTTCTTCGTTGAATATAAGCATACTCAGAAAACTGTTTAAACTAGTCAGAGGAAATATAAACCTCCCTTATTCTCCATTTCCGTAAGATTTCCACATTTTTAAAATAATTTTCTCCCCAGGATTTGGACACCATATTCAACACTGCAGGAAGAATAGATGCAAGAATATCAAATATAATTCCTCTCCTTATGTGAGGTATCCCTACTTTTTCTCCAAATGCCTAAGGGATGAATTGAAATTAGGGAGAAGAGATATAGCAGTCATTAAAATATTAGTAGGGGGAAAGATAATTCTCTTTCTCACCTTCTTTCCTCTTGCCCTCCTTTTATTACTGCACACTCTCTTTTTTTTTTTTTTTTTTCAATAAAGTTGTTTAAATTTATGTAACGTGGGGGTGATGGTTCATTTTCTTCCTGTGACTGAAATCTGCATCCTTCATGCAAGTGCCCTCACTTTCAGCCTAGTGAGCACTGTCCACCTGCTTTTTTTGTTCTTTTGCTACTATGTGTAACGTTTCCAGTTCTAAATTAACGGGGACAGAAAAGGAGAGCCTGGAAACAAGAATGAAATAGTCAAGAGAGCAGATAAATTTGCTTGCTTCATATCCTTTTTTGTCTCCAAGTCTCAGTGTCTTGCTGCAATACATTTCACATCATACATCACAACCAGGGACTTCATGACTCATTACCTCCTCTTTCTGAAACACGATCCTCCAGGGATGTGCCTGCTCAGGACACCTGGCCCAGTGAAGAGTAAGACAGTCAGATGTTCCATCCACCATGAAGCACAAGATTTCCAAATCCCAATATTTTACTTTGCATTCGCAATTTTTCTTTATTCAAATACTTCTTTTTTTTAATCACAGGGAGGAAAAAAAATCTAATCAGTTCTATTTTCAAATGGCATAGTGATCCCAGAGTCATGAATTTAAGTTAAAGTACCATTACCCTGCTATTTGAAACAGTTGGGCATTTGCTAGTGAATTAATAATTCAATTTCCTTTATTTCTTAATTACAGTAAACCTGAACAGTCAATGATACTGAGTTCATCATAAATTAGAAGGGAGATTTGTGATCCAGCATTTTAAATCTTGACAACATATGTTCTTTGCTTGCTCTGATTGTTATTTCCATAACAGAAGTTCCCTTAGAATCTAATTGTAAATGTAGGACAAACAACAAACCCATAAAATTAACTTTGCAGGGGTTTTGTTGTTGGATTTGTTTGTAAATAAGTTGCACCCAAAAAAAATTACAGCTGTTAAGAAAAAAATGTCCACATATGTTGCTGGAAGTTAGTTGAGAGACCCCCTCATGAATGACATATTGACTGGATCCTGGATCCTGTTTTCAATGTATTGATTTCTCTAAAAACATATAAATATTCTTTTTTTTTTTTTTTAAATAAAATATAAGGCAAAGAATGAATGAAAAATTTGCATGTATTTCTCTGCATAATCTCAGCCGGTTTTACCACAGCATGCCACCTGAATCTCCAGAAATGTGAGATTGTTGTGTTTTTTTTCACTAAAGCACCATCAGTACTGTTATTTCTTAACAATCCTGGAGAATCTATAAACTAATGGATTTTCTTTAGTAGCCACCAGGTGGCAATCATAAACTTAGTCTGCTCCATCAACTTCTCTGAAGCAGCTGCTGCAGGCTGAGAATACGCTGTAAGCATAAGCAGAAAAAGGTATCTCCATGGTGACTATTTTACTGTGTTGTTTGTCATGGGTGAAACTAGATGAAACCATGTTCATGCTTCTAAATTACATACTTCATCTCATTAAGTCCAGAGCAGCTAACCTTGAAAAAATGTGTTCTGCTGAAAGTTGTACTTTGTCTCACAAAAGGCCTGTAGATAACTTATTATCCATGTGGTATTTTCAGCCTTCTGGACAGTGACCATAGTGAACATTCCTGCAAAACTTCTATATGGATTTTTAAATTTCCTTTTCTACCCAAGTGAAATACCTAATTTAATAATAATTCAGCCTAAAGTACTTGTTATTCTCTGTCTTCTATGATGGCTTTGAGTGAGACATTGCAGAGCTATGCCAGGCAGAGAAAGAGGTTCTGCACTTTCTGTCTTGTGTCATTTGGCTTTTAAAGGGCTGAGAGCCCTGCAACAGCAGCTTGCCTTTCAACATCATCATAACGCTCTGAAAAGTAAAGATGGAAAGCTCTGGTCCATATATGTGTTCCATTTTTAATATTCCTGTTGAGATGTAGCTAAAGATAATCATACTTATTATTGTTGTTGTTATTATTTTTTTTATTATTTTTATTACTTCTATTTTGACTTTCTTTCCCCAAAAGTGTTTTAAGATCCAAAGCCTCACTGACTTCTAGGAGGAGAACTTCTTTGGACCCAAAGAAAAATTTACCTCACTTTTGTTTCACTTTGTGTTACTTACAGGTCTATTGCATCTAGACCTTTTTCTTTAGATCTTTCAGTCTTAGCTCTCATCCCTTTGGATTCACTTGAGACTGTCCCATGCTTAGTTCCGTTTCAGCTAACTGGAAAATAAGACAACAGAACAGAGTTGTAAAGGGGATACCACTGATTTTACCTGATCTGATGGAATTATGTATTTTGATTATGCCACATTTTTTTCTTAAAAAAAAAAAAAAAAAAAAAAAGAAATAGCAGAAACCAAAAGAATTTTAAAACAGATTATGAAAATAACGAAAGATACAATAAGAATGTCTGGAAAAGTTGAATAATTAGAAATAATAAGAGAACTCACCATAAGCAGAATAAGAATTGTTGGAAGCCCCTGATATAGGAAAAAATCCACCCTCCAATAGGCTTCAAGGACATCAGGTTTAGAGCATGGAAATAGGAAACTTTGGTACTCAGTGCCCTGCTTGCTGGCTTGTTGCACCCTCAGAAGAAGCCGTGTTAACAGGATGTGAAAAAATAGTGATAATGACACCACATCTATATGCTACCTAATGTAGCTTGAGGAGACAGAACCTTATAGACTGACACCAACTGTGACTTAGTTATTTACCATTTTCTGTTTTAAACGTTCTTCAGTGTCCTTCTGGGCCATTTGTTAGTTGCAAGGTAGCCAACTAGTAGTCCAATTGTGTGATTCGACTTAGAAATTCCTATGATCATGCAGTCTGTTGTCTCCTTTGGCTTTTCACCGCCCTCCAGCATACACACTGCCTTTACCTTGTCCCTGGGCAAAGCCAAATTTCCAGTGTCAAGTATATTTCCAGTACAGTTTTCACTTCCCCTCTGACATTCAACAATAAACTAAATTTCACTGCTTACAATCAAATTCAGAACAAGTACAAAAGTTTAATATTACTCCTTTAAAAATCCAAATCATGTAATTTCTGAATTTTAATATATATATATATATATAAAGAAAGACTACCTTCATACAGTCTCCATAAAAAATACATGGACTCTAGATTTGTTAATTTTGATGTATTTTTCTCTGCTGGTAACTTGTGATTCTCTGCTGAAGCAGTTAGATGGCAGTGTTGTTACACTATTTGAACCAACCATTCTTTCATTTCTGGTTTTGTCAGAAACCATCACTTCAATCCAACATTACAAAGTCAAAGCATAATTACCACTAATGCTCCCCCTCTCTTGAGCAATGCCATCAGGGTATATCTTGCAAATGAATGGAAACTGTTAATTATAATTATATTAGACACCCATATTGTATGTTTCAGCAGTGCTGGTGTTGTCTTTGGATCTTTGTTTATCATTACACAGGAGATATTAAAGTAAAAGGATGAAGACCACAGTGACAACACTCTTTTATAGTATGAAAATTATGCATTCTATTTCACTAACAGCTCAGCCCAATAATTTTAAAATGCTTGTAATTGGATTATTCTGTACCCATATTTTACATATATGTCACCAAAAAGAGGGGTTTTTTTAAAACTGTTTGCAATTAATTAATATGTTTTCTTTCATTCACAAAGCAATAATATTTCATATTCATCTTGCCTTGAAACATATATCTTCAGTTTCAACCCAGCCTCCAGGGAACTGTTTCAAGTAGAGCTACGATATGTGTACAGCACAAAATCCTGTCTCTGAGGAAACTGGGAAATAGCATGTACTTTCTTAGCTCTTCATCCTCTCTTCTTCACACCAATTTTCCTAGCTCTGTTTTACTCTTCACAAAAACCCTAGTTTATTCTTAGCTTCCTGACCTTTCCAGAAAAGACCTGTCATCTTTCGCTTAGCATTTCATTTAGCCAATCTTCCGCAATCTGCCTGGTGCACCTCCCTGAAGTTTTTCAGCTATGCTCCCTACTGATTGCTCCACTGATTCTGCACATGTGTTACTTTATTCAAACTTCTACTAATTCTTTCCAGAACTAGCCTAAACTTAGTATCAGTAAAGTATCACTTTAAGTGCCCACGAACACATACATTCATGGCACTTTAACTGTGCCAGTTTGACTAACTCACTTGCAATGCCACTCTCTACTGTGGTGATGCAATTGTACCTTCTGCTCATCATAAACATACATCTTCCAGCTATAGCAGGGCTGAGTTAGCCACTACTGTCTGCAGCAGATCCTTACTTAGGTCCTAGGAACTATCTCTACCGGTTTTATCTCCATCTGAAGAGTTAGCTGAGAAGCTCATCCAATTGCTAAAATGTTTCATTGAAAATGAGCCAAATCTGCAATGAATTGCTCATCAGTTCAAACTGATTAAACCACTAAGCATGCAACTTTTCCCTAATCAGACCACAGTCATAAACTGGTAAAGAGCTATCTCACAGAAGCGCAAAATACAGGTGCCAGGTCTTATTTTTGCCTTAGTGTAAGCACCGCAAGGCCTCTCTTCAATAAGCCTTTTACCATCCTCAATCATACTGCTTAATAGTTGTCTACTTGTGCTCATTTCAAAAGGCCATCTGAGCAGCACAGGGATATTTCTCCTTGAAAGGCAATTTCCGGCTACCATTCTTTCAGGAAAAATAGTTTGCTTCAGGTTTCTTTCCTAGCACAACTTTCCTCAAATCTAAGCTGCCCTGCTGCCAGGATTTCTGCCATGCGGCCAGCAGTCTGGAAGCTCTGGGAGCTGTGAGGCAAGCCCAGGTCCTCAGGGCTCCCGGTGGCCTGGGTGCGCAGCAGGGAACCTGGAAGCTTTCACTGGAGGCAGCGTTCCTTGTTCCTCGGCCTCCCCAGGTTACCAGCACTGCAGAAGCTTGCCATGGGGACTGTCAAGGAAGCAGAAAGCTGGCTGTTAATCAAACAGATTTTTCCTGAGAAACCTTCCTGGATCCAATTGGGAAATTAGAAGAATTTGACATGTTTTGGTGGAACATTTGAAATGTTGTTGAATGTGCATTTCCCAGTGGAAGGTTTCCAGACAGCTGTCATAAATTCAGGCCAAGAGAGATAAACAAACTGAAGACACCATAACCATTCTCTTCTCTTCTTTGCCTTAATGCCTCAGAAGCTCATTTGCAATAAAATCCTTTGAGTGCGTTCTGTTTGTCTGAACTCAGAGACAATTATGTTGACATTTTACCACTCTGCAGACAGAAAATATCTTTCAGAAGAACTGATAGAGATTCTGCATGAATATATGATGAATTTCACTTAGTTCATCTGCAGCATCCAGGCAGATAATACCAGTTCTCGAACTTAGCAATCACTCATAAGCAATTACTAGATCAATGTTCACATTGCTCTGTATTCAGTCAGCTCCCACGTCCTGCCTATGTCTCAGAGGTATATACATGTAAATCTTCATCCATGAAACTCATGAGAAACCAAATTATGGAACAGAAATAACAACAGTATGTTTATGACTGATCATTATGGAGGATTTTACTCTGGCATCTTAAAGGTAGGATCATGAACTGACAGAGTCATCTGAGGTTCCCTATGGAGAGCACTAGAATTTTCTTGAGTGACTTCATAGGAAAGATAGCACATCTGTATTCCCAAGGTAGAAACTTCTAACAGAGGTCAGACAAACTGCAGCCTAAGAATGCCTACTACTCTTTGCTGATTATAAACAAATCTTGAGTGAGTAGGTCAAACCCGAACATCTAACTTCAGGAGATTTAAAGTTAGTTGAAGTGTGCCCCAGTCTGTAGTTCTCATACAGACAATAAAGTTCCATCTCGTCCAAAGGCATTTAATCCAATCTATTAGGAGGACCTGCTGGCTGTATCTAAACCTGTCTAACATAATGTTGTTATTGACCTCTTCGACCTCAACTGAACCTCTTTACCAAAAGCTAGTAACATAGTGTCCCATGAACATACTACTTCACAAATCCATTCTACACTTGTTCCAATTTAAAGTCAAGTTTCAGTTCAAAGGGTTTTGTTCTCTTTTTCAAAGCTGTCCAGGAAAGAATGACCTAAGGTATTTGCATTTAATTAGGGTTACCATTTTTCACTTGACCATGAAAACCTCAGTCAGTAGGGAGACAACTGAAAGTAAGAAATAAGTTCACACTGAATTCTTCATAGGAAAGATAGCACATCAGTACAGTACCTTGAGGGCCAGATCAGGAGGTTATTGGAGCTCCACGTCAATCCCACATGTCCATACAGCTTTGCTGCAACATTTTATCTGACTCCCTGTGGTATGTATGTATATATCACAAATCTGTATTTGAAAGTCAAGGCAAGTAGATATAGCTAAATGTAATTAATTTTGGTACACACACAAATCTTGTGTTCTTTTTGTTCCCAGTAAGGTCATATACTGAAAAAAAGGCATTCAAAATTTTTATTTATTACCACACACAGATAATTTTAAAATAATCCATATTTCTCTTCACTTGTACAGGAACCAGAGAGACTATAATTAATGATATGTGCATTAAAATCTTGTGACTTAACTTTTCAGACTATGTGGTGCATGAGGTTGGGTGGACAGAAAGATACATGGTGGGGGAGGGGGCGTGGAGAGAGGTAGAGAGAGAGAATACATTATTATAATTTTGTTTTTAAGAAATAGCAGGAAAAATATAAATTAATGGACAATCATCACTCCAAGGACTCAAAGTACAGAAAGCCACATATGAGCACACTGCAAATGATTTGATAGACATCTGCTTAGATCAGATCAGGTCATATGATTTCTCTACTCTAATCCAACAGAAAAAGAATGATTCCATATAAAGACCTAGGGTAAGTAGATGCAATGTCATCAAAGATCTTGAAACTGAAGAGCTGAATTTGCAGTGATTATTAGATGTTTTTCCTTTATGCTTTTCCTTACCACATTGTTTTGTGTAATTCATCTATCATTTTTAAATGGGAAAACATAGCTTTTAACGCTTTTTTTTTTTTTCATTTAGCAATGCACATTTGAAAGGCAAAATAATAAGCAGAAAGATACACTTTTTATTTTCTTTATTCAAAAGCTTCTCAGTACTTCCTCATGTTACTTTATGTCCTAGTTACTCCCCTGTAAGGCTAGTACAAATCTGTTGCAAAGAGGTATATTTCACTGGCAAAATAAGAGCTTAAGTTCAGAGAAGGCAGGGATTTAAGGTACTCCAGAGTTCAGGTCTTGGAAGCTAATAAAGGGTCCTACTAAAGAAGCCATATTTGTGAATTCCTTTGTGATGCATATAAGGACACAGATCTACCAGAGATGGTCCAACATGCCTTGGTCCTGCTCTAGCTCTCTTACAGCCTAAAGATCCCACAATTACAGGGGTAATCCAATTCAAAACACACTGAAAATACCCTCCCTTCCCCTGTAAATGGTGCATTTTGAGTTCATCAGCCCCTTTAGTCAGTTCAGTGTGAGCTGTACTTAGTTATTAAAGTAATTTGGATACTGAACCTGAACACCAACATTCTTCTAGATACTGTAAAAGTCAGGTGTTTCAATTTACAACAATCCAACTAGAAACTTTTCCCAGTGGATCTGGTCTTCCATATTTAAGATGAATAAGAAAAAAAGTCTTACACATCACCAAGAAAGTCAAATAAATTGGCTTATAAAAGAGGTTTCAAATCTCTTTGGAGATTAGTTGTGATTAGGCAATCAAAGAGTGCCTGTGTGTATGTGCGTTTAATTAGCAGGCTCCACAACAGTTTAAAACTCCTCTTCAAGTAGATCCTATCACCACTGTGAACAAGAACAAGGATGAATATGCTAAACACATTTAATAAAGCCCTGTCTCTTCTTGTTTCAAAGCTTCTCTTTTTACTCAGGAGTCTCCCATTCCTCTTAATTTCTAATTTGCCCATGGCTGCTACAGTTGATCAGCCTCTCTACAGTCCAGATTACCTCTCTTGCAGCAAGACCTCTCAAGAAACCCTCTTTTCTACTGCCCTGTGTGTTTGTATTAAACAATGTAATGAGGTATATTGTAGTAAACAATATAACCAGAATAACAGAGTAATTGGGGATGGAGTTAGTAGAAAAGCTTGCTTTAGTGTTCTTACATTTTAAACAGACAGGGGGGTTATTTTTATTTTTTTTTAATCACTCCCCTGAATTTCCAGAGCTTTCCTCTCTTCATCTGATCAGCTGGGTAATTTAATCTAATGGTGGGAAAAAAAAAATTCCAATTGGATGCTGCTTTGTTCACCTGATTGTATTTCTCAATGCAAAATGAAACTAACCAACTGAAGAACTGTAGGAGAGAGTGTAGGGCAGAATTTAAAAAGAAGCCTTTATTTTTTTCATTCTTCCACTTCAGACGCTAAGTAGCTCCCAGTTGTGTTTGTCAAGATAAAATAAAACTGACAAGATGGTAGCATGAGAGAAATAAGGCTGTACATATGTGAAGAAGATAACATAATCAAAGAGAGAATTCAGAATGGACAAAAAAGTGATCATGGAATAAAAAGGGACTTATAAATATTATCCCTTTTTATAATAGTAATAATATTCTATAATAATAATAAATATTATATATATAATATATAAGAAGAAGAAAAAACCACCGCCTTACAAATGCATTTAACTTTGCAAGTTAGTGTTTAATAAAACTCTCTCAAGACTAAAAACCAGAGTGAAAGATTCTTCAAAATCTTTTGTATCACGAGTAGCAACTGATTTCTGGATTTGAACTTCAGTGCGTTATGGACTCTACAATAATGAAAAAAGTGGAAACATCCAAGGTTTGCCCATCCAACAGCCAAGTATAGGCAGAGACAGCAGATCAGCATACAGACAACAACCGATACTCACTGTATGTCAGGTTTGGTTCGGTGTCTGAGTCAGGGACAATTCTTCATCACCAGCTAAATGGAAGCAGCTGATGTCAGAGGCTGAGGAGTAGTGAAGACCAGCTGCCTTACCATAAAACTTACCCTCCCACTTAAACCAGAAAATTAGCCAACCCATCCTGCCAAGCTCTGAGCCTAGAGTCTTTCAAGAAGAATGGTTGAGGCCTTTGCACCTATAAGAAACTGACAGTTTAAAGGTAGGGAAAGTTAACTCCTTTTGCAAGTGTAATGCCTGATAGAAATGTGCTTGGTCACACAACAGCGGTATGAAGCAAGCAAAGGTGCATGTTAATCAATGCCGTTGCAATGGCTGATTAAACCAAACCCTAGACCAGGGGTCCTCAAACTTTTTAACCAGGGGGCCGGCGCGTGGATGAAGTGGCAGGCAGTCATCTGCAGCTGCTTGGTTTCCCCCCCCCCCAACCCCCGGCGGGGGGGTCTGTAAATACCGGGGGCCACATTGAGGACCCTGGGGGCCGTATCCAGCCCACGGGCCATAGTTTGAGGACCCCTGCCCTAGAGCATGGAGTTTTCTTGGATGGAACAGGGTTTCAAGAAACAAGATGTCAAATGACTGGCACCACAGGTATGTGGGAAAGGATGTTTTACCTTTGCTTTTTGTGACCCAATGTTTTTACTGCTGTTATGCAAGGAAAGTTGTCATTTACTTCCTAACATCCCCTAGTACTGTATCTATTCATCTGGGAGCAATCAGCAGGAAAAGACTTTGCCCCATATTGCACAGTGAGCTCAAAAAGCAAGGAGGTCACATTAATTTCTGGAAGAAATGTCTGTGAAGACCTGTCAGGCCCAATTCTCCATCTGTCTTGAGAATTTCTTTAGCAAAAAATTGCCAGAAATGGACAAGGCATACAAAGGGAACATCACCACATGATTACCTTATTCTTTCTGCTGTTGGCAACAGCCAGAGACTGAATTCTGGCTTTGCTGAAACTTTGGTCTGAATCAAGGTGTCCATCCTTATATATCCATATGATAGCAAAGGTCTCAAGATAGCATGACACTTTAAGCCTAGGAATATTTCCAACAACTTCAGAGGTGTCTGCCCTCTTGCCTCAATATTATATCTAGTGAGTCAGGCAGCCAAGTCAGGCACCTCTAGAGATACTGCATATGGGAATACAGAATTTAAAAACACTATTCCTTGAAAAGCAGAAAGATAAAATCAAGTATGAGTATTTTGAGTAATTGATTTTTGCAACCTTAAATAGTTGTTCTTTGGTTGGTTGTGGGTTTTTTTCATATCAGTCCCTTTATAGTGGAGAGAGTCACTACTTACCAATTAAGTTCTTTATCATGAAACACGCAGGTATCTGCTGATCCACACTGAAGATGGGGATTAAATCACTGTCACTGTTTGTCTGAAGAGGCATATTTTATGCCTCTGCTGCTTATCCCAGCAAAGAATTCTTCCAGAAAAAGAAAGTAACAGTAGAAACACAGTACTATAATTTGTGGAAGAAAACTTCCGGAAGGAAACTCCAGAATTTGCATTCTGACAAATGTAAGGATAATGGGCAAGTATTAGAGCAGTTCAGAAAATAGGTATTCCTTATGAATAGCTACAAATACTGAGTAACGCATACCACCTGTTGTATCCTTGAATAATTGCATAATATCTAATTGAGCACTGTTTTTCATTTCACATGGATGCTGCAAACTCCTTAGTTAGCTTCATCAGGCTATGACAATTAAATACTTGTAAATAAAGGCAGTAGGTTCCAATTCTCATTTCTTAACCTTTCATAACACTCATTTAGATTCTAGCTGAAGACTTCTCCATTAGTCTTGAGAAGTAATAGGCTTATAAATTCATTAATTTTGGATAGGCTTTTTTTCCCTAGTAAGTTAATAAACACAGTTTCCAGTTAGTTTCCTGTCTTTCTTAAGCAGATAGGAATGAGCTGGTTCCATTACATTTTGTCTCAGTTTAATCCCTCGCTGTTACGAGAAGTGGAAAATGCAATTAAATCTACTTCTGAAACCTTTCCCTAGAGTGCTGTTTACAATATTGCCTGTGTTAAGCAGTCCGTGTGAGGTGATGTGTGATGTGTCTGCTCTACCATGCCCATGTTAGCCTTAAGAAAGTTAAAAAAATTTTTTCTTTTAGTCAAAGTACACCCCCCTAAACAAACAAACAAAAAATAATAAAAACAGCCCCCTCCCACTTTTAGTATAAAAAAATATTTATTGTGAAGTGGTAATGTCATACATGGATTCCAAACAGGGTTACAAGCAGACCATTGTCAAATGAGCCTGAATTTTTGTTGTCCCATGGTTTTCTCCCTCCTACAATACCAGGAGGGCTGTAAATTTCCAGAAGACTTCAGTTGACCACACACAAATTTCACATGCTTGCAATTTTTCCTATCTGTTTATTCATTCTAAGCAACAAAAAGAAAGCTGATAGCTTTGACATAGATATGCCTCAAATATGTTATCTCTTCATGCAAACTCTGTCTAGATAAACAAGGTGGGATACATCTGTATCCCTGTACATCTATAGGCTTCCACATCCAAGGTCATCATCTAAGCTTTCTTTTTAGTTTGTGGGAGAAAAAACAGGGATTTTTAATGATTGACTCATCTGACCTCTTCCAAGACTTAGGCTGAGATGAGTTACAAGTATTTGTTGAAGAGTTGCCCTCTAAATTATCCTCTGTTTGCAACCAGGTAGTTAAGGCTCCAAAATAACTACTTGTTTTTTTAAAATCTTGGTCTTCTAATTGAAAAGTGACAGAAAACACAGGTTTGGCGTTCTATTAACTTCAATATCAGTCACTCAAATAACTTTTCTAACACCATAGGAAGTGAAATGATCACAATAGTAAAAGATTACATACAATCTATAAGATTAAAAAAGAAAAAAAAAAACTCAACAAGAAAGCATCACAAGTGGCCTATTATACTGCTGTTAACTTTCCAGAATAATCTTCATCCAAGGCTCTAAAAAAGAAAAAAATCCTGATTTTTTTCTAGGATAAGAAGTGCTCTTACAAACTGGCAAGTGATCTGTAAATACAGAACAAAGGACAGGAATACACATTCCGTTTCCAGAATGATGGCTTATATAAGCAGCTTTACTCCAAACCCACCCTATCCTCTCTTCAACCTGAAATAATTTAAAATATTCTGGAAAAAAAAAATTGGGTGTAAATGTTGCAGATGACAAAAAGAAATTTCAAAACTTGGCTATAAGATTTAAAGTGAAAAGCCCAAGTTTTCATAATGTATGGGAATGCAGGTAGCAAAATAACACATGAAAATCATCAGATAGTGCCTCATGGAAAAGTATAACCATAAAAACATCTGTGTAATTGCAAGCTCTAAGTTTGATATTACTACTCAGAAAAGCATACCAGTGTCACAGTATATCACTCCCAAAAATATCTACCCCATAGTCAGGAGAACTGAGGAAAAAATGACAAAACATTAAGAGCTATGAAGCAAAGAATTGGAAACAAAGTAGAAGTTTTACTGCCATTGTGCTGTTGTATTAATCCACAAGAAGTCTCCATCAATGAATACTGCCTGAAAGTCTTGCTGTGCTCTCTCAGAAACCTACAGAGAAACTGGAAAAGAAACAGGTAATGGAGACAATATATTGGCAGAGGTTAGGAAGAGCAGGTGTATTCTCCTTAAAAAAATCCAATACAGAAGTGATGAGTTAAACATATCAGTTAAGTCACACAAGGCAAGGCAAAATTACTAAGGAATGTCTATTTAATGTTCTTTGCCGTATAAAAGTAGAAGAACACCTACTTATACCATTATGCAGAGTTTAACATGAAAGAGAAACAACATTTCACAAAGCGGACAATTAAGCTGTAGAACTTATTACAGGAGAGGGTGGTGGAAGTCACGGTGTGAGAGCTTACCAAAAAAGAATGAGTACATAGGGGAAGGAGCCAAAACAGTGGTCAAAACTGAATTTCTGACTTAGTCTCTGGCTTTATCTGGAAAGTATAAAAATACACAAAGGAAGAATATTTGCCATTTTCTTACATGTTATTCCCAATCATCTACTACTGGCCATCACTGGAGAGAAGATACTGGGCTTCCCAGACTCACATCCCAGTTGGTGCAGTCATTCTTGTGTCCTTAAAAATAAATCTAAAACATTTAGAACTTAAGTGATATCTAATAATAGTTAAGACCAACAGTTAAGAAATGGTATATTATTTAACAATTATCCTCTCAGCCTCCTCATCCAAGTTAAGTTCTTGCTTCATTCTGGTTGGCTGACTAGGGAAAATTCATTCCCAGAAAAAAATTGTTATAGCTTATGAATCAAAAATGTAATGTTTTTACTGGAAGAGAAAGTGCTTTCTTGAAAATACATTAGAACTACACGTCAGAACTACATTTTCAACAGGATTTTTTTACTTCAGTCTAAATTGTTAGAGCCAGTATGTTTCTCCGACTGCAGCTTGGTTTGTAGCCAAAAGAGGAATAAGGAAAAAAGTAGGAAATTTAGAACTGTTCATATTTTGTACAGCGGGTTTCTAGTTTTGCTGACAAAACATGAAAGTTGGATGTTTTATCTATACAGTGACAACTAAATTTTCTGAAGGGGTAATTGTAAGGCACAACCAAAGGGTGCAAATCAATGTCTATTGTGTTGCACTCCCTCCAACATAAATCTAATTAAGTAATATTAATTTATAAATTTAAATAAGTTCAAGTTGTAATCATGTGAGATCTCATACTGGCTTCCAGGAAGAGGGCTAGTGGTCAGTCTTTTTTTTTTTCTTTTCTTTTTTCCTTTTTTCTTTTTCTTTTTTTTTTATTTTTCTTTTTTTTCCTTTCTTCCTTTTGCTTTTTGGTTTTTTTTTTTCTTCTTTCTCCTTTTCTCCTTTTCTCCTTTTCTCCTTTTCTCCTTTTCTCCTTTTCTCCTTTTCTCCTTTTCTCCTTTTCTCCTTTTCTCCTTTTTTTTTCTTTCAATATGGGAATACATATGCCTGGTCTTCCAGACATTTATTATCTGTTCCTTAGCCTTGATCCTTGTTTGAGTTAGGTTGCCAAGCAACTTGTATAGTCTACCTGATAGACTTCTTATAGATTAAGGGTCACATAAAGATATTTAACCCCTGACTGTTAGAAGAAGTGAATAAAAGCTACCAAATTTATTTCTGAGGTCTTCCATATGTTTTTGGAACAAGATGGAGGATTTTTGAAAGAGTCTGACAGAGTGAAGCTTCTGATCTAGTAGTAGGTAAATATGAAATAACAGGAAAATCATAGTGTACATATTTTTTCCCTGAAGGGACTCATATGCACAGAAATTCTGCCTTGGAATAGCTGTATAAAGTCAATCTTTTGCTCTCTTTTCTAGCATATCATGTCCTTTGATCCATGAAATGTAACAGAGAATTAGGAATACTCTTCAGGAGAGGGATATCTGTGAATACTTAAGTGTGTTTTCAGGTTTTTCTGCTTTTCAGCCCAGACTTCCTATATGTGTGAGTCTTTTGGTGTTAAGACGAAGAAAAAAATTACCTGATATGACAACACCAATAAGTTTAAAGTGTTTTTTTGTCTTCTAAATTTCAAATGTCCTTTCTGTGTTATAAATTGTTTCAATATTTTGAGAGGCTGGAATACAAGCCTTCACAACAGCAAGTATCATAAATTGGATGGGAAATGGCACCTCAGAAGACACCCCCACATAGAAAGGAAACTGTACAATTTTAAGCTATTGCAAGCATAAGATTGGTAGGAGGTTTTCAGAAAAAAATAATTTGGGGTGGGTAGAAAATGAAAGCACAGAGGGTCATCTATCCTCCCGACACTTGAGAAATACCTTGCAATATACAGTTCAATTCCCTTCCAATTGTTCAGCTGTCTATATCATTAACCCACAGCCAAGAAAGTAAACAGACCAGCGGTTCCAAGACTGACATTCAACATCACGAGGAATTCAGACTCATGTCCCTACAATTATCTCCACTGCTAATGATTTGGAAGAGGAATGTTTTTGCAAGTTTGGGTTGCTAGGACTTGAAGGGAGGAGAACTGGCAGTCTTTAGCTCGCTAAATTGGACTGGACTCAGTTTTGTCTCTTTGCTAGCAACACTTGCATTTACATTTGATGGGTTTGATTTTAGTTTTACTTTTTTAGCAGACTAAAAGCAGGCAGTTTGTTTTGCTTCTGTTTCTGTGTATCGTTTTGCAGTGAACCTTTTAGTGTTCTTTGGTTTCCCTGTTTTTATCACAAGGTAAAACGGTGATAAGAGTGTGTTGATTGCTGTACAGAAAGAGGAAGCTTATAACAGAGGTTTTTCAACAGGAAACATTTGAGTAAGGATTAATTGACTTAATCTGTCAACATTTTGGCAAGTGAAGAAAAAAATATAAAAAAAGAGTAAATAACACCTCATCATTCCTATATAATAAGAGACCAGAAAGACTGGTTTGTTTGGGTCCAAGAGATCCTGGATACAGATATTTACTCTGCAGTTTGCAGTTGTCTATTGAACCAGAAATCATACAGCAATTGTCTCACTTCCTATTCTGGAATTATTCTCACAAATAAGGTTAAATATATTCTGGGGATATTTGTCAGATCATCAATTTGTCACTCGGTACAAATTATTCAAGCTGCTGTTAACAAATGAATTCTTTGTCTGGCTAATAGAAAATCATTAAAAAATTAGGTGGGAGTTAAGAAAAAAACAAAACAAAACAAAACCCCACCACAAACAACATCTTGCTAGGTAGACACACATTTTGCTTGGTTTGTGGATGTTTCCTTCTCCCTCTGCCTGCATTAGCCTGCAGCCTGATTGTTAAAATGACTGTTAAGGCAGTTTTCTGAAGCATGGAAGCGTCAGGCTTAAGACTACCTCTTTCCCCATTCCCAATGGGACTACTGTAACCCCTTCGTACTCAAACTGAGAATAAATCAATTTTTTCTGCTGATGTTTTTAAGAATTGTGGCAACCGCAAACAGGTTCTGTGCAGAACTCATTCTCACACACCATACAACAGTCATTCCAAGAAAACCCCTGCAGACTACTTAAGCAGAATGGTGTCTTCTTTCTGGTTGTTTCTGGATTTCTGTCTTAGGCAGGAGTTCCAAATGCAGACACACATGTAGTGCTATATACCTGCCTTGAGTATTTTAATGCAAAAAGTAAGGTACCTCCATAATTAGTCCGGGGCTGAGACAGATTTTGAGGATCTGCAGTCTGGGTTTTGATGTGTTGTTCTTTTAGTCGAAGTTTAAAGTTTAGATTCATTTTAACTAACATTGGCTGGCTAAATTGTTGGCATTTAGTTTCCACAATCAGTGGTGAAAGGTAGGCAAGTCCCTCCAGAAAAACAATTAATTTGATTCTAATTTAAGCAAGGACAAGTTATTTTCTGGAAGCACTTATTTCCCTCCACTAGCTAGAGTGGAAGCCAATACATGCTCTCAGCTACAAATCAGAGATGAGAACACATCAGAAAATGAAGTTCTATGGATTGGACTTGAGCCAGTAAGATGTAATTTTATCAGTATATTTTGTCAAGTACATAAATGTGATAAGAACATGAAAATTGTCACCATCTAAACATTTTGTGGGTTTGAGGACTTCTTGCATACTGCGCTCGTTCTAATCTGTGAATATCTAATGCAGATAAAAAATTTAAATCTGGAAATATAATCAAAAAGCAAATTTCCATTCAATTTCTAGCCTAGGTAGGAAAAAAAAAAGACTTTTTGACAATCTATTTAGAATTCAGTTGCCTTGATATTTTTATTTCTGTTTTGTAGGTGTATCAAGCCCTAAGCTTTTCACATGAGCAGGTTGCATAGTTATTGAATGTAATTTCTGAATGTGGAGAAGTTCACCAGTGTGAAGGCTTTCTTAAAAATGGTCTTTTCTGCTCAGGTAATGAGAGAAGGAGGGTTGTGTGCCTGAGTGATATGCACTGTGGTAAACCTCAAGGTCCTGATTCAGTATGTGCTGAAGCTCTCTTCCCACCCTTTGGATTTCTTTGTCACAGTCAGGCCACGTGGAAGTTGTTGGAGAGAAAACTGATCACAGAATATTTCACCTCAAATGGTAAATACATTGCATAAAGGGCTTTACAAGCACACCTGTGTGAATATGGGTGTTTAGATACAGCTATTTAAATATCACAAGGGATATTCCCATCTTATTTTCCAGGTTTTATGTACCTGTTTCACTTCTGCTTTTCATCTCTCTTTCTTCCTCCTTTGAATTTCTTAAAGCAATCCCCTTCCAGTTTCACCACCTTCCTTTCTTTGCTCTTTGTAAGGATCATCCTTTATACTGTTCTTTTGTGCTTTCACTTTTCTTCTGACTCAAGCATTTTTACAAACTGCTGCCCTCCGTAGAGGCTGCTATACAGACATTATTATTGCCAGATGTCAGAATATTGAGGAATTATGTTAAATGCACAGAAACTATTATTTTATGCTGCCCATGATTTTCCAGTAATCTTGACTACAGCCTCAGCTAACAAATATGCAGCGATTACCATTGATTTTTTATGGAAGGAGGATTTCTGAGGATCTGTAACATGATTTCTTTACTAAGTTATCACACACACCTTTAAAAATGCGAAAAATTCCCTCTCTGCCTAAGACTTGTGTGTTATGAGGATATAATTTTAGCATAGATAGGTTAATTTTCACTACCATTCTGAATCACCCAGTATGGATTACAAGGCATCAGAAGCTACTCCCTATCTGATGTCACTTTAAGTAGTCATTGCAAGTAGCTGTTCCATATTTATGTTCTTGATAGTGAAACTGTCTAATAGTATAGCACTCACATACTAAGGCAAAAGGGGGGGTGGGGCGGGGCGGGCAGGGAGGGTACAAAAGAATAAGAACTTTCTTCAAAATCTGTATGAATGAGGATGAAAATATAAATATGCCACATCTTGCAGTACCTGACTTTTGGGTGTGTTTACAGAGTCTAACCTCATCTCTCACACTGAACTTCATTCAGCCACTGAAGGTCTATAAGGGGGATGCAATTTCACAGTTGATTTAAGTCAGCTTAAGAGCAAGTAGTCTCACCTTCCTACCCTTGGTTATGTCTTCCCACCTCATTTCTTATACTACTGCTAACACTCTTGAGACTACACTGTAGCTGAACAGGGATCTGATCCAGTGGCACATTTTCCATACTCATATGAAAGCAAACAGGTACCTTTGGTAGGGATAATCTTCAGCTGGATCAGTTGTCTTATCTGGCTAACCACATAAAAATTAGGGCTCATTTAAGAAAAAGATCAAGTATAATGAAACAGAAGGAAACCCTCCGTGATCATCACAGGACGGAAGTGAACATTGCACACTCAGTTATTCCATAAATATACAACAGTAATAACTATCACTGCTAGCTGCTTTGATAATAACTTCTGTATGATCTTCTATTATTGAATCCATTGTAGTGTGTGTCCCTTAGATAAACTGGCAAACAATATCTTAGAACAAAAAGGTGATACTGTGCTCTTTCTTCTTATTTGCCAGCTTCAGTAAAGCTTTTTGTCACTATTATTATAATAATATTTGAGGAACAGTGGAAGCTTTGCAATCAAAGAATGCACAAAAAAGTGACAGCAAGGTAGACTTTGCCCTAAAGATCCTTCAGTTCAGTGAAAGCACTACTATCCCTTTAGTGTGTATTTAAGAAAATAATAGAGAGTAATATCTGTGCATAAGAACCATTTTAATGAATCCAATTATTTCAGATTTTATTTCTATGAATAAGTGGTGTGACACATTAACACTAAATGGTAATTCAGTACATCATCAGTAACAGAAATTCTCTCTTCTTTTAGCATAAAATTGTAGAATTGTTTAGGTTGGAAAAGACCCTTAAGATCCTGTTAACCTAGCACTGCCAAGTCCACCCCTAAACCGTGTCCCTAACAGCCTCACCTACACGTCTTTTAAATACCTCCAGGGATGAGGACTCCACTGCTTCCCAGGGCAGCCTGTTCCCATTATTGTCCACCCTTTTGGTGAAGAAATTTTCCCTAATATCTGGTCTAAACCTCCCCTGGTGCACCCTGAGGACATTTCCTCTTGTTCTATCACTACTACTTGGGAGCAGAGACCAACACCTACTTTGCTACAACCTCCTTTCAAGTAGTTGTAGAGAGTGATAAGGTCTCCCCTGAGCCTTCTTTTCTCCAGGCTAAACAACTCCAGTTCCCTCAATTGCTTCTTATAAGACTTGTGCTCTAGACCCTTCACCAGCTTTGTTACCTTTCTCTGGACACATTTAAGCACCTCAGTGTCTTTCTTGAAGCGAGGGGCCCAAAACTGAATACAGGATTCAAGGTGTGGACTCACCAGTGCCAAGTACAGGGGGATGATCACTGCATCGTCCTGCTGGCCACACTGTTTCTGATACAAGCCAGGATGCTGTTGGATTCCAGCCACTCTTCCCCCAGCCTGCAGCACTGCGTGGGGTTGCTGTGACCCAAGTGCAGGATCCAGCACTGAGCCTTGTTGAACCTCATACAATTGGCCTCAGCCCATCGATCCAGCCTGTCCAGATCCCTCTGCAGAGCCTTCCCACCCTCAAGCAGATCCAGGTCATTGATATATATTAAACAGAACTGGTCCCAATACTGAGCCCTGGGGAACACGGCTTGTGACCAACCACTGACTGGATTTAACTCCATTCACAACCCTTTGGGCCTGGCTGTCCAGCCAGATTTTTACCCAGTGAACAGCACACCTACCCAAGCCATGAGCAGCCAGTTTCTCCAGAAGAATGCTGTGGCTAAGTGTCAAATGCTTTACTACAGTCTAGGCAGACAACACCCACAGCCTTTCTCTCATCCACTAGGCAGGTCACCTTGTCATAGAATGAGTCTAGCATGACCTGCCTTTCATAACCCCGTGCTGGCTGGGCCTGATCATCTGGTTGTCCTGTGTGATGGCACTCAGGGTGATCTGCTCCTTGACTTCCCTATCACCAAGGTCAAGCTGACAGGCCTGTAGTTCCCTGGATCCTCCCTCCAGCCTTCTTGTAGATGTGTGTCACATTTTTTAACTTAAGCATACATTTGTTAACTTAAGCATGAGTGTATCATGATGAACTAAACTAATTTTTATTTTGAGGAATGAACTTTTATACTTAGGAACAAATCCTAGAAGAACCACAAATATTCATGCTGATCACAGCCGATTCCGTACATATAGATGTGTATATATATACATGTACTTACACACATGTATATGAGTTTTCAGTTCAATCAGCTTGGCTAAAACGCAATGTCCATCAGCCTTCAAATCAAACATAGAGTTTGACTGGGTCAGTTTCAAAACAGGGTGCAAAGCAGGGTGTTTCTATTTCACTGTATTTCTTCATCCACTGGTAAGTATTCCAAAACTTGCCCATCTATAACCTTATCTTTTATTTGCAGAACATGCTGTAAGTTCTGTAATTTATTACGGTATTATTTTCTAGACATAGTAAGTTATATTACTCATCTCATTCACCTGTGAAAGATCATTCAGAAGGTGAAAGACCTTAGAGATATGGCAAGCATTATTCTAACAAATGGTGATGAACAGCACAGTATAAATCATGTTTGTGGGCTGGGTGAAATGTTCAGTAGTGAGTCTAAACACCATATATCAGAAGGAAATTTTGTGAAACACCAAACTTCACTCCATAGGCAAAGTTTTCAGACAACCTTTTATGTCCACTCTTGTAACTGTCTGATCTATTCTTGACCAAACTAATGTCTTGGTGTTAACCAAATTTGAACATTAAATTATTTGTATCTTTGTGTGTATTTACTTAAAGTTCTACATGCCAAATCCTAATGCTTCTGAATTTCTTGCAGTTTAGTGATTATTGCCATAAAAAGAAAAAGAAAAGAAAATGTTTTAGTATGACAGATGGAGGGGTTGATTGTGTCTTCATGCCTTCTGATCACTTTCAGGAAAGAGTATTATTTTATAACAAAACTTACAAAGATAGTATCAATATTCTATATGCATAATATTACCAGTTAGCAAGGCACACAGCAGTGGCAATGGTAAGTTTTGTGGCTGAGTGCTAGATCAAGGTGAACAGGGCAGGTCCCAGAGTCAGGAAAACCTGAGCAGGAGCCAAGAACCACACCAGCAGCTGGCAGATCTCATGAACCAAGGCTGATGTGGTTTGGGCCTTGCGAGGAACAACCACAGGAGATCTAATTGGCCCTGGGGAGCATGAGCAACCAGGAGCACTGCCAGCAAGGAATGGCATGTCAGCTTGAACAGGAGGGTGTGCAGAGAGGGCCCTGCACCCTGCTTGTAGATCCACAGCTCAGGGAAGTGCTCTAAGTCTCTGCCAGGATGGTGGGCACTCACCTCAGAGTTAAAGTCAGTGTTTCTACAGAGAAAGTCCCTGAGATTTCTGATGTTTCCACCCAGACAGAACTGGTAAGGAAGGAGACATCAGTACCAGCAGTAGGTTGTAGCAAGTGCCCAGACCCTTCTCCTGGAGAAGAGGTAAGTACCTGCCTAAAGTGGGCACCCACTGATGATCTGTTAGGACAGGTGGCTGAGTTGCCACACAGTATTAGAGGGACCAAGACATAGATATGTAGGTGGTTTCAGGACGATGCTTCTATAGCGGACACCACAGACAGAGAGTGAGGCACCTTGGGCATTAGTGAACCACAAAAGCAGGACTCTGTTTCACTCCCCACCCTCCTGCATCACAACCAGAAACAGGTATGAAGCTTTCACAACTGTAGATACCCATGAGCAAGGTCTGCATGGAGAAGCTACACTAGCAGCACACCATGGTTAGCACAAAAAGAAATACCGAGTGCTTGTAGCAGGTGACTCTCTGCTAATGGGCCCTGAAGTGCCCATCTGCCAGCCTGACAAAGAGTGACAAGAGGTATGCTGCCTTCTGGGAGCTAAGGTCCAAGGTGTTGCTTGGATGGTGCCACAACTTGTCAAGAGCAGAGACTACTATCCACTGCTACTCTTGCACAGTTTGGTGGATAGAGAAATGGCTGACTGGCAGAGCTCAGGGGGTTGTGATCAATGGTACAGTCTACCTGGAGGCCTGTAGCTAGAGGCGTCCCCCAGGGGCCAGTACTAGATCCAGTCCTGTTCAACTTATTCATCAGTGACCTGAAGGAAGGGACAGAGTGTGCCCTCAGCAAAGTTTCTGATGATACAAGACTGGGACCAGTGGCTGATGCACCAGCAGGCTGCGCTGCCATTCAGCGAGACCTGGACAGGCTGGAGAGTAGGAGGAGAGGTAATGAAGCTCAACAAAGGTAAGTGTGGGGTCCTGCACCTAGGAAAGAACAACCCCATGCACCAGTACAGGCTAAGGGTTGACCTGCTGGAAGGCAGCTCTGCGGAGAAGGACCTGGGAGTTCTGGTGGACAGCAACTTGCCCATGAGCCAGCAGTGTGCCCTGGTGGCCAAGAAGGCCAATGGGATCCTGGGGTACATTAGGAGGACCATGGCCAACAGGTTGAGGGAGGTAATCCTCCCCCTCTCCTCTGCCCTGGTGAGGCCACATCTGGAGTGCTGTGCCCTTTTCTGGGTTCCCCAGTTACAAAGAGACAGGGAACTACTGGAGACAGTCCAGCAAAGGTCTATGACGATGCTGAGGGGGCTGGAGCATTTCCCTTATGAGGAAACACTAAGAGGGCTGTGCCTGTTTAGCCTGGACAAGACAAAGAGGGAATCTTGTCAATGTATACAAACTTATCTTCAGGGCAAGTGTCAAGAGGATGGGACCAGACACTTTTCAGTGGTGCCCAGTGACAGGACAAGGGGCAATAGGCACAAACTGCAGCACAAGAAATTCCATACGAATATGAGGAAAAACTTCTTTACTTTGAGGATGATGGAGTACTGGAACAAGCTGCACAGAGAGCTGGTGGAGTCTCCTTCTCTGGAGACTTTCAAAACCCACCTGGATGTGATTCTGTGCAACCTGCTCTAGGAGTACCTGCTTTAGCAGGGGGTTGGGCTGCATGATCTCCAGAAGTCCCTTCCAACCCCTGACCATTCTTGTGTTTCTGTGACCTTGTAATTATAATATGAATATCCTGTATTCATGAAGTCATATATGTATTATATGAGATTTTTGAATATGAATATTCACTCTGGTGGAAATGCAGCTTCACCGAAATCAACCACCAGTTCAGATATGCATTTAGGGAAATATCTATTAACTGCAACTCAATAACCTAGTCAAAATACATGTTAAGTGTCACAGGGAGATTTCTCTGTAGAAGTTGTGTAGGTCCAGGTCCTATTGCACTTATCCTGGATATTATTTTGTGGATGTTTCTGACATCATTTAACTCCATGCTAGTCCTGTCATCATCTGGAGAATTCCCAATTTCACTTCAGCAAGGTAAAAAAAATGAAAAAGTAAATGTAAATTTTTCATTGTTTTATCCATATACTTTAAGCTGAAATCAGAAGTTAAAAATTGCCAGAACAAGGTATTTTCATGACTTAATATATTTCTTTTGGTGCCAGGTCTAGCTCAGGTGTTGGTTTCATCATGTTCTGTGTAGAAACAACCACAGATATTTAGCTTATTTTTATTTGTATCTACAGGCTGTGATATCTGAAAAGTCTTGATTTTTACCTGTACTGTAAAATACGTTTATTTCTCTGTGGAGACTTCTAATTCTTTAATAGGAATTTAAAAACTGAAAATATTTATCTACAAACCAAACTGTTGCTTTTAAATGTCTTCTTGTAGGTTTACAAGACTGGTAGCTTGGAGCTGCATGCTTTTCTTCCTGGAAAACAACTACCTTCTTTATGATGAATTAGGGTCTTCTTTGTTTAATCTGTGTGTTGAAAGAATCCATGAACTAGAGTTCTGTGAGGTGTAAGTGTGATTCTAAATTAGTTTTCAAGTGATGTCAAAACATACAATGTTAAACATGTTTTTTTCCATGTCTTCTGGGAACAAGTCAATATTTTCCCCAAAGAATATATCCTTTATGAATAATGTAATTTTATCTAAACTAAAATTCCTTAAAATGTCACTATTTTTGATGGGGTGATGAAGACGCTTTCTTTCTTGACTTTGGTGAGATCATTGATGAAAAGTAGAGTATAAAATGGAGTGGGAGAGAAACCAAGAGGAACTATTCTGAAGAAATTTTTTTTTCCTCACAAAACTATGCTAAAAAAGTGTAGGTACTAAAGCTAATGAAACCTGGTTTTCTATGCTTTCCTGCCCCATGATTGATTAAATTTGATGCCTAAAAAGGTGCTAACCGCATAAAAACCTTTCCCTTTTTTGATGCATTTATAAGGGCTCTCTTCCATCTCCTGATGCGATCTAGGCTCTTAGGTGCCTGATGTATCTGCTCATGCCGCTGTTTTTCCCTCAGTGAGGTACCTTCACTGCTACTGGTTTGCATATTTGCAAAAAACTTAAGATAATAAACTTGCCTGAGACCTCTATTCTTTTGTTAAATTTGGCTGAAAAGAGCTGCTTTTAAAAGCTCCTAGGCCAGGAAGGAACAGGATCTCTCAAAAACCACACTTGAATATGGACATAAACTCATTTCCATAGGAAATCAGGTAAGGAATATTATTAATCAAATGTGGTTTTATAAGTCAGATACATTACAAAATCCTGTGGAAGAGGAATCCTTAAGAATTGCTTGTATTTACTGAAAATTTATCAACACTAATTTCTATTAGTTACAAATTAATCTTTACTGTACTGTTTTCTTTTCCTGGAACCACACACTTTGGAGGATGAGGAGAGACAGACTCAAGGAAGTTCATATCCGCAATATCTGTATCTGTGGTTGAAACTTACTGTTTGTCATTCACTGTCTTCCAGTGCTGGTGAGATCAAGGGGCTTTATTACTTGCGTTACCTTGTTGATGAACTTGAAGCTTATTATTTACAAAGACTGTGCATTTTTGCTTATCTTGCTTTTGCTACTTGCAGAAAGCTTGGCGTCATTTTGAAAAATCCTAGTAATAATACTTTATTAAAGTAAAAGACTTCTGTGTAGGGATTTGCTCTTAGAGGTTATTATGTTGTCATTTAATCACATCCCTATTTCATGTCATGTCATTTCATTTTGTTCATTAAAAAGTATTATAATAGAAGCAAATATTAAATGCATTCTGCATGTTTATAGTATTAGGCTTATACTTCTAAATCCTGAAGGCCTATTTCATGATCTGTGATATATACACTACTAATTAACTTGATTCATCTGCTTTCAAAGCAATCCTCCCTCACTTGGGAGAGCTTTCACTCTCCAACTTTGTAACACTAGAGTAAATTATTTCCTCGCAGTTCTGTTGTACTTCAAGCATCCTAAAGCCCGTTTCCACACAGAACCTGGATTCAATGAATGCTTACTGTTTTGAATGAGCTGAATCTTTTGTTCTTTTTTATCATTCACATACAGGCACCAAGGGGTCTCTCCCCATGAAGTAGGTTCTTCAATGCAGAGGTTTAGTTGAGATAACCCACGCATTCAAGGCTGTGCCCTTTGGAGAAGTCCTTCAGACTGTTTAATGAAGCAGAGAACTGGGAAAGTACTTTGTTCTTGCAGCTTCTTATCCATTCTTCAAAACCGCAGTGTTTAACAACACACTAATGAATCCAGTTTATTGGATGGAAATACAGTACTCTTCATTACAGATGCTTTAACAAATAGTATCAATTAGCAGAACGTTACAGCAACTCAGGAGTGTGAGAAAATTATTTCCAATTATAAAACTGCACTTGTGCAATTGTCTATTGGATGTTGATAAGTGTGTTGAGATAACCTTTAAAGGGAAATTCTACACTGGAAAAGTGCCTGTGTTAAAATGGCAGCTCTTAAGCGAACAGATTTCTTTTGCTGTGCTGAAGTGCAAACAATGCAATACAAATTAATGAAGATTGCTTTTCAGATTTCAGACTGAATTTTTCCAAGGGTGATATTTAGAAAGTATTTCTTTTCACTTTACATTTGCTATATATATGCATACATACATTTGTGTATATGAGGAAACTGCTGATTCATAATACTTTCAGTCTCCCTCCATTTAATTTTTGCAATCCTTAATTAAAACTTCATTTAAAAATGAAATTAATTAGAAACAATAACACATTTAACTGAAAGGTTAAAGACTTTAAAACTGTTAGTCTTAAAGTCATACAGTTGAAACACTTCTGAAGTAAAGCAGCTTTGGCATCTATGAAACAGAAGAGAGACATGCTGAATGCGTTTGAAAATCCTAGCATGAGCAAAAAGCATAAGGATCTCCAAGTCAACATTTCTTTTTTCAATATTTGGAAAAGGTTGTGAAGAAAAACACTAGTCAAGTGAAAATACAGCAGTTAGATTCTAACATATTAACTAGATAATATTGGTAGTTGTTGCATATTTCACTTCAGGAGTTCATTTTGACCGTGTGTTTTTAGCAAAAGGGATGTAGTCACATCAAGTGTATCACTTCCATGTCAGAGACTACTTTTCTTTCCCACTTTAGGGGAAAACAACAACAACAACAACAACAAAAAACCTGGAATATCATAAAGAAACTCTTTTCCGTAAAGTTTAATAGTATGATATTTGTATTTATAAACCAGTTTTATTTTAATATTTGGCAATGCTTCCATTTAAGGATCCTTATAGGTATTTGTATGCTTATGCATGTGTGTGTAACTATGCGTGCACATCAGATTTTTCTCAGCAGACTGTAGCAGCTTCGTCACTGTCTCTGGCTGTTGGTCAATTTGGCCATTATCCTCTTTTGCTCTTGTTATTTCACTTCTTATCTACCACTGATATGCATGAAGATGGCTTTGAGGTGTTAATCAATAACTGTGAAATGATTAAATATATCTTGTGGGCCTTGTTTTTTGGGTTTTTTTTTCTTCAAATGGAAATACCATAGCTTAGTTACCAGGAAGGAAACTTGCAGGTTGTGATAGTATATCTAGAACAGTATCTTCTTTCTGATCATCAGAAATCTGCAGAAAGTTTACAATACAATTTATTTGAAGGAGCATTACTTTTTAATATGGCCACAGTAGCTAGATTATCTGTCAAGCCTTATGTAGAATTGTCTGCTGTAATGTCTATCCAAAGAAAGGATCACATTTTCAGTTTTTTAACAGGTGTTTGGATTAAATTATATCATATAGGAGTGAATGAATTCTGCATGTTTCTTATTAAAACTGAAACAGTAAAAGTAACAAGAATTTTTTTAACATTCTGCATTATAATATAAAAATATGCAAACATTATCTAAAAAAATCTCAAAATTGCATTTCCACTATAAAAAAGGGAAGAATGCTGACTACACTTTAAAATAACAGTTTCTCAAGAAGACAAAAGTACAGCACACCCCATTTCTTGGGTGTCTTCTGTTTGTATAGCACATTTCTGGACTGCCTATGCAAGCTTGCTCCAAGGAGCAGACAATAATATACTACCTACCTAGAAAATCTCTAAAGAGCTTAAATGCTGTTTGCTTTCCCAAGATTGTTTCTGAAGCTTTCTTTATTAACATTACACAAAGACAGTAAGGCTATACTAGCTACCTTTTAAGTTTCTTAGTCTGCCTTATAAGCCATCCTAAGATTTGTCCCTGCCTAAACAGTTTGTCACTTCAGGAGCTGAGTAAAGCAGATGTAATCCTCTGTGCTTGCAGATACTCTAAAAACCATGCAGACTAGTGAAGAGTTTTTTTATTTTGTTTAGAGAGGCAGGAATCATCTCAGTTCAAAAAGCAAAATGTCCTATATTTGTAAAGGACAACTTTGTCAGTAGAATTCTGTTTTTCCTGGAATAACTGTGTTGTCCCCAGTGCTGGATTACTGCATCACCACACATATAAATGCCTTCTACCAGTGCACGTAGGCCAGACAGATACTAAGTGTTCAACACGCCCATGTAATTTTGTTACCTGCCTGCTGTACCTTTTTAGAGGACCATTAAAATTCCTTACCAGTACTGGTTAAGAGCTCCTGATATGTTAACCTTCACCTTGTTGAATAATAATAATTAATTCCTACTTTGTTTTCCACTTCTTAGCTAGCTTCTGATCCATGACTGTTTTTTACTTCTCATCAAAAGAGTACTCAATTCCTCAAAAAAAACATCTCAGGGGAAACTTTGTCATTATCTTTAGAAAGTATAAATCAATTACAAGTGTTGCATTTTACTTCAGTGTATCTGACTAATTTGTGTGCAGAAACTTTTTAAGCTAAAAAGCTTGGTAATATGTTTCCATTAACAATGACAAACTGAATAAAAATAAACCAAAACCAAAATCCATCAGGCATTACCTCAGCACAAGTATAATGTCAACAAGAGCTTTACTGTCTGCTCTTTCTAAAGCATAAATATACTCTTGGAAGCTGAAACAGCATGGAGTAAATAAGGAGAGATATTATCATTTTCCCTTCTTCCCTGGGTCTTTATGAAAATCTCCTGTCATTGTTTATGTGGTTTTGCCTCTATTTAGATTTATAGGTGACTTTGTAAAAATTCTACAATTTTGTAAATGAAGAATGAACCCTCTCTGAGGAATATTATTCTGTTATGGATGATATGCATGGAAGTTACTGTAGAGTCTTGGTGAACTGCAGAGTCCTGGTGAACTGTAGACAGTGACTGGATAAAACTCAACTCAGTGTCATGGCAGAAATGTTAGCCCACAGACCTGCACAGGTTTATTTTCTATTTTCAGGCATCTCAATGGTTAAATTTTTAGATGAATGAGTCATTGAAGATGCGATCCATATCAATAAAATGTTTATATATGAAACATAGATACTTCTGAACTAGTCATCCAGACTCTCTTTACAGCTGATGGAGGAAAAAAAAAAGACTACTTTGAGAGAATTCTTCCTCATTTAAAAGTAAATATTTAAAGTACATCACATAAGTCATGCCTTAAAAACCCCTCTTCATTTTCTTTGGCTATAGTAGAGGCCCAGAAAACTAGCTTAGATGTAGATATTTAAACAGTAGATCCCTAGAAATATAACAAATGAAATCTCTAAATTTCACTTTCACACTGAAAGTCTCATAACACTGAAGAGTGGGCAAATAATTTCTTCTCTCCATGAGGCAATCCTGAGAAAACAGTGACCTTTAAATAAGAAAATAAAGCTTATTTTATTTAAAGCGGTTCGGGATTCTGAAACAACCATCAAAAAATGTTTAATGATGGAATATGAGATATACATGTACTCAATTTTCTACATATAAGATAAAGAAAATAAGAAAAAAGGAAAATTTCAGATAGTCTGTTGCTACATGATCTGCATTCTGTGAGTTGTTATTGCTCTGTCCTAAATATTTTCAATTCTCATACTAACAAATGCTACTCTCAGTGAAAGTAATCTTTATTCAGCATTTAGTAAATGCACATATTTGACCCTCAGTCAGTCTGAGATAGTCACTCATCTATCTCATATTATATATGAGATATAATAAATAAATTTAATTATAAATACAATAAATACATATTCATGTATTTTCTGGAAAGTGTTTCATAGAAAAAACACTGTGCACACAGAACTGATGATATACGCCGTCTCCATAGAAGGGCCAAAGAACTAAAGCAGTTTGTACATCTTTGCATCCACTAATTAAATTCATTTCACATTGTCACCTGCCATAACTCAGATCAGAGGTTTTTACATTGGGTTTTTCCCTGATAGTTATTAACTTTATGCTTTAATTTTGTCTAAGTATTTTTTCTTGTATGATATCTTATGACTGTCAAGTTCTAGTGCACCTTTCGACACTATCAGCTAGACAGTGAGCTGTCTAAAATGTCAAAGTATCAGAAATGTTCTGCCCTGATGATACTTCTTTGATTTAGAGCACAAAACCTCACTAAAAGTCTGTAATCATGTCACCAAGTCATAGCTTGAGTGTTCCTTCTTTATCACTCTTGGTAATGCTAATAAGTAAATTCACTACAATGTGTCTTTTACTTGTTTCATTTTCTTTTATTTTCTGAGCTTTTGTAGAGCTACAAAATGTTTCTGCCCAGATAAGGATGTTGAGATATGATTTGGCTGGCAGTTACAGCACCTCTGTCTGCCAAAAGTGAGGCATCTGGTCCAAGTTGGTAATCAAAGCTCCTTCTTTTGCCAGTGGAGAGAGAAATTACTTCCCAACCTAGATTATTCCCATCTATCTTAGGTACTTATTGGGTGGGCTATGTCTTTCACCTGGAAGTGCCTCTCTTCCTCTGTTGATGACAGAGTCTAGATGACTAGCTCAGACTTAAAAAAAATGGTGATTCCAACTCCATGCAATTATTTAAACTGTACTTTAAACAAAAGATGTTTTGTTTGTTACTTTCTCATATCTTATCCCCCCAGTTCTCCTTCACTGTTCCAAACTGACAGACTATTAAATTCTTTAAAACCAGATCTAAGCCCATCTCACTGATAATTATGCAATGCAACTCTAATTAAGCTATATTGATCAACAGTGTAACATTACAAAAACTACAAAATATGTATGTGAAAAATATTTTTAGACTAAACTATGCATTCCAGTACTAATGAAGTTTAAACCACCTTTTCAATCTATTTTACTTGATTTTTTAGTCAACCTAGTTTTCATCATTCTTCTCCTCACTTGAACATAAATGTTTCATAAACCAGAGTGATGTTAAATTGTACTAAGGAACTGTTAACATAAATTTTCAGCAACCATCTTAAAAGTACAGCACTCGAAAATCTAAGTGTTATTTCACTTAAGAAAAAGTATTTGAGTTTTCAATTTTTCATGACATTTTGCAATACTGGTGTTAAGTGATTGCTTCTAAAATGTGTGTTTTGACAAAAGTAATTAAAGTGTGGACATTTTGAGTTATTCTGATATTTGAAACTAAAGATTGTCTGTGTTATTACTTCTCATCTATCAACTCTTTCATTCACAGTGACCTTAAAGTTACTCCGGCATAGTCACCTTGAACACAAATTCTAAAACTTTGATTAGAAGCTTGTGCTTTTTTGTTGTTGTTGTTTCATTTTTTCTCTGCTACTCTTTTGGCAGGTAAATCAACATGAAGACATTACTCTTGTAGAGGTTGTTAGAAGAATCTGGCAGAGATTTAATTCTTTAATGAAATGTAACATCCTGAAGGGTAAAAAGGAAACAAACTAGGAAAAATAGAGAATCTATGCATCTAGATGCATTCTCAAATGAAAAAAAATATATTAGACTAACAAAATCTGAGTACTATAACTTTCTTCAGGTCATGTTGTATGTTAATTGCTTATTTTTATGTCATTTTTTGATTTTTCCATCAAAATATCATGCCGGTGCCAAGCATTTATTTATTACCTGGTCTTCTTTCCTTTCTGTTCCAATTTCTTAGCTTTTTTCTCTTATGTTCTATTTATTTTTGTTCTGTTATGGGAATGTCTTCTAAAAATAAGTACATTTTTTTATTTTTCTTCATGCATGTTAAGCTTGTAGGATAATTCATTCCTGTGGGAACTAATTCAATAATTGAGAGCTTGATGTAGAAAACTATCTGGTACTTTTTTTCACCCGAAGTCTCCACCTAGTATCTGCCAGCTTTAGGTTTCTTTTGACCACATAGCCTTTATGGGTCCTTGGTGAAGCCTTATTCAGAAAGGATTTTGAAGTTCCGAAACATCAGCATGACCTGTTAGTGTTCTTTTATGGATGGGTAGCCCATCAAAAGTGCAAAATGCCTGTTAGCAAATGTGTTAACGTTTTCCCCCTACGTTTCAATATGCTGCAGTTTACATAGATGGTATATACTGCACCAGCTCAACTTGAAGGAACTAAAGGATGGTTCATTAGACAGATTCATTCTTCAGTTTGGTCTTCCCTGCCCCTTCTTCCCAATAGTCTCTCCATGCCTATATGTATATAATTTCCCCTGCTTACAATGTCTTGGAGAGGAAGTTATGCTGACATGGCCACTTTTGTTAAATGAGTGGAAATCTGTGTGTTGGAGGATGTGGTGTGAACCATTAGTTTCAATGGAAATACTTGTAGAGATACTTTGTATGAAGTAAGTACATTTAACTCTATTAGCAAAAAAATCATTGGATTAAAATGTATGTCTCCTGGTTTTTGCTGAAGTTGTTTTGAACTTTGTAGACCAGTTGTAACATCAGTATATGCCATTTCAGATGAAAGAGATCATGATCCATTTATTAATATATATCTCTATAACACAAGGCAAAGTGTGATGAAACCCATATATTTTCACAATCTTACTTGAAATGTCATTATAGGTGGAATTTTGGACAAACATGTAGAGAAAGAAATATAAAAAAAAGTCTTGAAAAAAGTTTTGTTCTGTCTTTGTAAAGTCATAGATTAATGGGGTGAGAAACAGGTTGCCTTCTTAGGTAGCCCATGCATTAAACTGGAGTTTGCTTTATTAAAACATTTTGAAACAGGATGAATCATGGTATGATTGAGAAGTCTGAAATTATGCATTTATACTGAAAAGATAATTTTCCCAGTATTGGAGTTACATAACACAAATTCTAAGAAAAATCTCTAGTATTTATATTTCAAAAACCCCTGCTTCTAGAGATTGTGTTTGAATTTGTTGACTTTGACAGCCTGTGACCTTGAAAGATGCTTGTCTTATCCTCCATCATGCTATTTCTGTTCCACAAGTCCTCTTCTAAAATGATATGTTCTTTCTGAATGAAAAGTAATTCTAAGCACATCACATCTTCAACAGAGATCTGGTATTTTGTCATTTCGGCATGTCACATCGTTAAGCTACCTAATGCAATGGATCAAAATGATTCAACACTAGCTTCTGGACTTACATTTATTGCGATGTACAAGGCAGTGAAGATAAATGGCAATTAAAACAAAACTCTCAGCCAATAGCTACACTTCTTGCTAATGATTATAAATATGAATATAAGTCTCAGTTATGTAGGGATGGATTATCTGTGTACTGTATCAGCAGAACAATGCATGGTAGGCAGTATAAATTGGTTCAGGTCTGACAAGACTGATTTGTATAGCACCATTCAAACCTAGTTATGTTTCTTTCAGGTGCCTGTGCATCTTAATGTAGTATAGCCATTCTTTGCAAGACAAGCTTCAGTGTTTCTGGTAGTCTGGAACTTGAAGAATGGGGAACAGCACACTTACCTGATAAGAGGAAATGAAGGTGATGGAGCCAGACTCTTCTCATAGAGTCTTGTAATAGGCCAAGAAGCAAACAGCACAAACTAAAGCACATGACATTCAATCTGAACACAAGAAAACACATTTTTACTGTATTGGTGGTCAAAAGCAGGAACAGGTTGCCCAGAGTGGTTATGGAATCTGCATCCTTGGAGATATCCAAAGCCTGACTGGGCAACCTATTGTAGCTGACCCTGCTTGAACAGGGGGCAGTGATCTAGAGGATCTAAAGAGGTTTCTTCTAATTTAATCAATTCTGTGTTTCTGTGATTCTATGTAAATAACCCAAAAGGTGACAATTCGGCAAAGCACATGTACACTGGTAAATAATCTAAGACATGACAACACAGCTGAGCTGAGCTGGCTTGAGTCAACAGTCTTCTTCCTCACCTCCACCACTAGTACAAGTTCCAGGATTCATAGAAGGGCTGTGCAGAGCTCATCAGCCTCTAGTTTCTAAACAGAAATCTGCTCATAATACCTTCATTTTTTTCCTAAAAATCCTATTGTCAGAGTGTTTCCAATACTGAGGATCTCCCAGTCTGCTACCTTAACAAACTAAGAGACAGTTCTGAACACATTATATGCATATTGGCATTGATTAATGTCTAAGGATCTGCCAACTTGCAGGAAAATCTCTCTCTTCAGGTCATCTTTTCATATCTGTATTCAATTCAAAGCAAGACCAACTAACCACCCTCTTTTCCCTGTGGGCCCATGATTTAGAATTCACATGTACTCACCTGTTTCAGTAATTTCTTGAGAATTGCCAGCCAATTTAGCAATTAGAAGGTGAGATATTGTTTATATTAATGTAAAAGCCTTGTTTTATAGTATTTTCTTGGTGTATTTCTAAGGATGTCTAAGCTATTTCAAGATACATTCCTTAGGGCCTCTAGTGCTCTGTAAGTCTATGGTCTTGTCTGAAGTTTTTATAATACATCTTAACATGTTAAATAAAATTTATTAAATATCTTTTCATATGCATTCTGATCAAGCTTTTCCAAAATGCTAGTCTTTAAATACACCTTTTAAATGTCCAGGGAGCGGAACTGAAATTAAACAAGTAAATTGTACTGTTCAATATTACTTTTGTGTGTGCACTTTCACTGTGCAATAGCTATGCATCTTCTTTCTCTGCTGGTTTATAGAATAAAACAAAATCAAATAATTCTCATGCCCTCTGGGCAAAGATGAATTTATTTATTAATTTATTGTGAGAGTTTTTTAGTCAGGCTTTTGCTTGAACTATGTATCTGCAGACATATTCACACCATAAATTGATGTTGCACAGCTGGACTTGGGGAGGACATGGAGAACTAAACTAATGAAATATTCCTTAAAAAATTCATAGCTTTTTACTCCTTTATTCTCAGTATGTTTCATATCAACTATATACCTTCATGTAAACTAGAACAGACTGAATAATTACCATGAATTAAGAGCATTTGTTGTCAGCTCTTTTAAAGAGTCATCTGCAGTTTTGAATTCACAGAAGTGAGAGGCTCACTGGCAACACCTCTTCTTAGCTGACCACACATGAAGGCACATAGGGAGAGGTACAGGCAGATGCTGCTGTGGACATCTGCAATCCCATGTCAGCTTGCAAACTGCTTTGGGCAAATAGCGATATGTAAAGCTGATATGATGGTGTGGAAGGTCTGGATGAAGCAGACATAATTTCTGCCTTGATTCACCATAAGAACCATTCCTGCTTTACCTTCCCACCCCAAAGGGAAAGGAACAACAAAACAGGACCTTTGGTCTGGAGAGTCAGCGGCTCTCACAGAAAGACTATTTCATATTGTAGACATAGCTTGTAAACAAATAGGTGGTTGGAAACAAATAGACTTTATAGATACCTGGGCTTTAATGTCGGTGGAGTACTGGCTTTTCATCAGTGCTTCTTGCAGTCTTCATTTAGAGGTATTGCATCACTTCTTCCATTGATTCAAAGAGATCTGAGAATTTAAGCCATGTTTACTTAGATTTTCCATTTTATTCCATTCATAAATGAGGTATAATGAAGTCCTGGTGTATTCTTAGCCTTTTGGTTTTTATTAGTATATTATTAAGGTTCAAAACTATTTTTATTTATTGATCATTCTAGTAGTGTATCTAACTACATCATCACTATATAATTTGTCAGAACTGCTAGCAAAGGTAGGACATAATTAATGATAAACCAAAGAATTTGAATGGACATTTATAACATATTCATACCATCCTTAAGACAGTTCAGACTGTGAAATTATAAGCACTTCAAGCAAAATTGTTCAGTGTGTTTAGTCTTTTTTTGTTTTCTTTTGGAATCTACTACTTAATAGTTAAAATATAGTACAGTTTTAATCTCATAGCTTGTGATCATAGTATTTACCTAGGAATATATATTTTAAAGCTTATAGTAGCATTAAACTGTAACTTTTCTTTATTTAGAAGCTTGTCATATCAAAGGAATTATTTTTTTACATTTTTATTTTACAAGTGACAATATGTATAATCACTTACATAAAAAAGAGATTACATTGCAGAAAATATTCTTAATTTTGTTCATTTATGACCTGATCTAACACACACCTTAGTAGATGGGAGTCCTTCCAAGAGGTACTGCCAAGAAGCTCAACAGAGAAAAATTCCAAATGAAAACAAAGTGAATAATGTTAACAGGATAAAAACCTTAAGCAGCTTCTGAAGAAGGCTGATAGTTATTCCATCACTTGAAATTTACAGTAACTATAAGATTTTTCCTTTTCAGTGCACGTTACCAAGTGCACTACAGAAGTGGCATGAGTAGTGGTGGATGAATAATGGTCCTTCTTGTCCAAGGAATCAATAAGGGGTATTGCAAGGGAATGAAGGAGAAGAGAAAGACCTCCAGGACCAGTAAACTGGAGACCAGCAGTTCATCCAAGATGGGGGAAAGCTAGATGTAGTTGCCTACTAGCACAGAGTATAAAGGGAGCAGGAGTCTCATGCTTTGATTATATAACCACCATCAAACCACCATATTTTTGAATCATCAAAGTTATGGATGTTCAGGTTATTAGTAGTCCATCCTGTAAACCAGGATATGGAATTTCACTGAGTGAAAGATATAGAAAAAGTATTGGTTGTGATTCTTTGGTCTGTATCAAAAGAAGATGTATGTAACAATGAAAAATATTTGCTTACTTGTGTTATCTTAATTGTGTTTAATATCTTATCTTTATTATCTTAAAGTCACAACAGCGATTTTCACAGTAGAAATAGATACTGACTTTACTGATTATACTGATTTACTGGTTGAAAAGTTCAAGCCTATGTTACAGTAATTCTAGTACAGCAACGGAAACACTTTAAGTTGTAGGTTTGAGAGAGTAGTCATATAAGGCCTCCACATGTAGAAAAGTGGTGGAAAGACAGTTACACCAGATGTGGTATTCAGATGCAAAACAGGAAGGAAACCATTACCAGAATTTTTTCAAAGAACCTAGGAACTGGACTGTACACCTTAGGCTATAAAAGCTGAGCTTGAATTTATCATTTCTAATACTTACCCAATTGCTACTTCTATGAAGTACCCTAAGTAATATCTACAGAAAGTTTCTAAGACAAAACTTGAGTGATTCATTCTGACTGTTATCTGCATTCAGACACTTTTGCCCTTCTCCTGAAGGCCCTCCCAGGCTTCCAGGGTTCAGGCAGCATCTCTCTTGTTGAGATATCTTGTTGAGATATTTCAAAAAGAAGAAATTTCCATAAAGGTTTCTAACTCCAAACTAAACAATTTGGCCTGGGCCTGAAACCACCAGCTATGACCACACCTGCTACTCATCACACATTTGTTGTTATGTCAAGAGAACCAAAAAGGTGCAAGGAAAGAATGAAAAAACTGAATTACAGGAGTATGAGGACAGTGGTCATCCAGAAACTGATACATGGTTTCAACCAGCAAGTAAGACTGCTCGGTGTAAACTACTAGCCTCTGAGACTGTTGAGAACAGTTTAGAACAGTTCAATATCAACCATCTATTTGTGACCTATGGAAATGCTTCTGACTCCATCGTACTACCAGGAAAGAATCCTAATTTCTTCATATTCTCCTTCCTTACTTCCTCATTTTGCAATGCTGCTAATTAACTTAGGCAGGAATAGGCAGTACATGTTTTTTGTAAGACAGTTAAGGACTTCTTCATTGGCAAGGTGATATCTTACAGGTTAGAGCGATCATATATGTGCATCAACAAATTTCATACCCCAATCCAGCTGATGAGCAGTGCCATCTGCAGCAAAGGAAAATCAATTGCATACTGCACAGCCATGTGCAATCCTTTTTATGAATAGCTTTGAAGGGATGCGCCAAGATAAGACACAAAGACACATGCATGCCTCAATTCTAGATTAAATTAAGTAGTTATCTGATACAAGTAGTTTAAACTTCAGCTTGAATGTTTTTATTTGTCAAATAAAAGCTTTAAAGTAATAATTAGAGGAGTCAGAGTACAGGCAAACACAAGCATCCTGAAAAGCTATCTCAATTCACCTCCATCAGAAGCAGTTTGGGAGCCCTTGATGACTCCTAGTGACTCTGGAAAATGAACTGCTGCTCTATACTTTCAGTCAAGCAAACTGAAGAAGGCTGTTGGACATTCCTAAATCCTTCCTTTTTGTGGTCAGCAGATGCTTTATATACTACATTCATTGTCTCTGAACATCAGAAAAATAGTTGTCAAGGTAAGCAACAATTTTCTTTGTGGTACAGAAAAGCAACTGATAACACATGTTTTAATTAACATCATCCCTTACACCAACTGCAGGGTGCATCCATTCCACTTTTAACCACTAAAATGGGAAAACTTGAAATACTTATTGAAAAATGTCTCTTCAGTAAAGAAACAGTTTGTCCTTGAAAGAGTTTACTGCAATATTCTTGAACCATATTCAGCGTGTTCAGCAGTTTCTTTCCATACTCTCCCAGTATGCTCAACCTCTCAGAATTTTACCCGTGTGTAACCCTTTTCTATTTTCAGTTCCTTAATACATTAAAGGGGTTGCTCTGCCATCTTTAGTCCTTTACAAATCTAGCTAACTCCAGCTTTCTTGTAGAACCACTTTCCTTAGGATGATTGTGCCCATGAGTTCCACAGTTTACCAGATGTAGGTCTCTCTAACAATCACAACCTTAGGAAGTGGTAACAGGCAGATACATACCTGTGTCCTGCAAAAGAACAGAGAAAACCAACAGGTTTTACCTTCTCAATTCTGATTTTGTCTGCATGGCTTTGCAATACTCCTGAACTCCTTCACATTCAGAAAATGTCTTTCAGTTCTCTAACAATCTTAGGAAAAAAAAAAATCCAACTATGCCAGCCCAAAATCCCATCTCCTGTAACACAAGTTTCCTTTGCTCAAACAAGTGGTATCAAACTCCATAGATTTACAGCACAGAAATACATCTTGTCTAAAATGATCAAATATGTGATTGACAAAAAAAAAAAAAAAAAAAAAAAAAAAAAAGGTAGAAAAACCTCTTTCTTTGATTGAAATGTCTCAGAACGTGACCTTTTCTTTTTTAAATAAATGTCAACAGGTAAATAGAGGATAGTTGTTTGTCTGCTGGCCACAACAGCTAAACAATTAAAATCCTTATTAAAAAAAATAAACACCCAAAACCACTGTTGACAAACTGTCAGTAAAAAGAGAACAACTTCCTCCTTAAGGTGTGTAATATAAATGGTAATACTAAGGCCCTCTTTAATGTGTAGATTCGGTGCAACCCACAGAACATCCCATATCCTATGCTTACCATTACCCAGTCCTACTAGAGAGTATTCTGGCTGTCTCCTTCCCTACACAACTGACACATGAAATTCAAGCACAGACACCTTCTTTTCCAGGCCCCACAGTTTATAGGGGTATGCAGTTTTGCTTTATACATCAATAACCTGCTGCCTCAGAAAGAAATATAATCTATGTTAGTGGCAGCCAAAAAATGTAAGTAGGTTTAAAGAGAAGGGTTAGGAAAAGTTATGGACATTAGGCCCATCAGTAGCTGTTAAACACAATGAATGAAATGCAATCTGCCTCAGCAAGTTTCCTGGAAACTGGGAGGTTTTAAGGGGAATAAAATTACTCTACACCTGTTCTTACATTTTTTCCTTCAGCACAAGAAAGTGGAAAGTATTTGAGACAGGATGTTGGCTTGAATGGACTTTTGAATTGATGCGTTAGAGAAATTTTTATATGTTACATATAAACCAGTTTTCAAAGCCCTATAATAAATACCAGATTGCATAAACCGAAAGAAATGATCCCTTGAACCCCCAAAAGGAGTACTATATTGTCTCATGATTCCTCTGGATCTTAATTCTTTCCTGCCAGAAAATGAAAAAAAAACTATCTATAGAAGTCTATGTCAGGATAGGAAGGAAGTTCAAATGTGTCCCATGTGATTCAAAGACTTGCCAGTTACCTTCCATTGCTATTATCCCAGAGTCCAGAGATGGCTTCCATTTTAAGTTTTCCTGCACATACAATACTGCTCTTCAACTGGGAAGTCTATCATGCTGATGAATATTCACCTGTGTTAACTAAAATTTCCATTGTTCATTTCTTTCTTTTAATTTCCTTTCCAATTTTCCTTTGATTTTAAAGCAGTAGATTCCCTAGTACCATGCTCAGTAATCTACCAGAAGTGGTCATGCTCCAACCTGGAGCATCATAATTACCTATTTCCCTTTTCTTCTAACTAACACACTCTCAAACCTGTATTACTGATTTATAGTCAGTCCTCCTTCTAGAGATAATGTCTGTTTGATTCAAAATGGGGTCATCATTGGTCGGGCTAAACTGCTACGAATCTTCTGATGCTGAGTTTTCTATGATTGTGCTAAAGATCCTGTGTCAAATCTTTCTTCTTCCCCCAACTTCCAAATTTATTTCCTGTCTCAGAGTAGACATCCCTCCCACCAAATCCAAAGTACCACAGGAACAAGATTCATAACCTCTATTTCAGGTCAACTTGGTCCAAATATGCCATATAAATATTTATTTATTCACATCAAGGGTGCTCAATTAAATCCTTTTTTCTGACTTGCTTCCTGAAACTGTAGCTATGTGAGAAGCAGGAGGAAATTACATCTTGACCTTAATAGCTTGAACCAGAATCCAGGATGTTAGACTGCAAATACCAAGTCTTGCAAGTAACACCACATACTATTCTTTGTTCCTTCAAGGCAGCACTCAGTAATTCAGATCTTCACATAGCATATCTGTATGATTTCCTTAAAGACAGAATGTGATTTCCTCAGAGACAATATTTGCCTATATTCATAAAGAGAAACTATTTAGGTACATATTCAGAGGAAACAAAATCTGTCTTCTCTCCCCAGTATCCCTTATCCATCATTGTCCCACAGGAATTCAAACAAAGTTTCAAAGCAAGAAAAAAAATAAAAGAGCACAAAATATAATACTTAAAGTAATACACAGTCCATTACTCATTTACTTTTCTGTGTGTAGGAAGAATGTACATTTTGACAGTCCAGGTGAAGTTGCAAATCTAAATTTTTGTTTGAATAGCATTTTCTTTAATAAATAGATGCTTACTGGTGGGAATTTAAGATAACCTGGAGGTTCTGAGCAAATATTTGGCAATTCTACTCTGCTTAAAAACTAATACAACAGACCTCTACATGGGCAGTGATCCTGAAGAAAGGCTGTTTGGGTCCAAAATATTATTAACCTACAGTTATAGATTTTTGTAAGTGCACATTATGTTGTTAAGCTTTTGAAAAAATGAGATCCAGGGAATTTATTTTGTTAAAAATTAATGCATTTTGTGAACCACCTGTTCACATATTAAGAAAAGATATTATGCAGCAATTGCCTTCAGAAATTCAGGTCATATGGTCAGCCCCTGAATTAATTATCTGATCAAGACTGATTGGGGTGAGACCAAATAATTACTCATTAACATTCAGCACCACTGTCAGGCTGCATTTTGCATGCTACAGTGTGTGCTGCCCTTTTTCATTTTACTCAGTCTCCTCTTTGGATTATACCACATTGTTCTGCATGATTGGGAAATGAAATTGGAAACAGGAAAAGAGAAGTTTGGAGAATAAAGCAGACATGGCTTTCTATAAAAAAAATGCCTCACAGTTTTGCTTATTGAACAATCAAACTGTCTGCAAACTATTTCTATAAATCTGCCATATACTGGTCTCTCTGGGAAGCCAATAGGAATTCTGGACATAGAGAGTTTGCAGCAGTATACGTTAATTTGTTCAAATTCTTCAAAAATAGTGTTCTAGGTTTAAGTGATCGAGTTTGTTAACTGCTTGAACTGTAAAGTAATATTTCCTCTTACCCTGTAGGCTTGTAACATTTTTCGTCTGAGCAGCTCAGATTTGCATTTCAGTAGCCATGCCATTTAGAGCTGCATGGTGCAGCATTCACATTCTTGGACATGTGAAAGAGGAACAGACAGCTCTGGCTGCCTCCAGAACTGTTTTGGACACCACATTTCATAACGCTGTGCTACACCACATTATAATAAGCACAATGGCATCTTACAAGAGCGATGCACAGAATCCGCTTCAAGGTCCTGTATGTTATGTAGAAAATACACTAGATTTGAGCTTCAATGTTCTCCAAACCTCTATCCATATGGCTATGCCTAAACTAGTAAATTGAGTATACCCAGGACTCCGTTTCAAAATGAAGTGGAACAGAGCAGCTGCATCCATGCTATTAAACTACCTGCTCTCCAAAACATGGTATCCACATTGGTAATGTGCCTAATGGCACACTAGGCCTCTGTCCTGTGGTAACTCCAAACCTTTGTTGAAGATTTGTTTTGGACAACACTGATTGGCATAAGCCACAACAATGCCAGGGGTCATTCAAAAAACTTAACTATATAGACACGAAAATTCCAGAGCCTGCAAAACTGGCCTTAACTCAGTAACACAGACATAACTGTGTTGCCTACAATAAGGAACCAGAAATTAGTAAGCACAGATCATCTAAATTACAGGGCTAATAGTAAAATTTTGCCCTGCCTGACTTCCAAAAAATATTCTTTACCTATCAAAGTAGTTTCATAACCGTGTTCTGCACTCTATAATCTACCACAGATGCCAAGAAATCACAGCCTTATTACTGATTTAAACTCTGACTGTAAAAGATGATTTATTCTCCTGTACGTTCCAAAAGAACTTTTAGCAGGACCATACATGCCTGTGTTTTCAAAAGCAAAAGAGAAAATCCTCTAGACCATTACGTCCTTAAAATATTCCTTGCTTGATATGAAATGTGCCATCTGTAGCAATCCCCATACTTAAGTGACACTTGTAAAGGTAGAATACAAACCATTCAAAATTACTGATGTTGTTTCACAAGTCAAATAATAAAATAGAAGTTTTATTTTGGACAAGATTTCTTAAGGCATCTGGCTGAGTTTCTCCTCTTGGTAGCCATCACTGGCCAGGGGGATACACTGCTAAATTCACCACATATTTCAAGCCCCTGAACCTGAAAATCCCTTCAGCATTCCCCACTTTAGGGATTCTAGACATTTTGGGTAAATTGTTCTTTTGATATGAATCATGCTTTTGAAGACTTCCCAGTCCTCCTTTTGCTTTAGTTTGCACAGTTGGAAAATATTAGGGCACATGAACCATATTTGTAGCAGACGAAATCAAATGAGCAGTGGTACTCCAGGAGCTCGCGTAATATCCTCTGTCTGGTCAGTCCGTGGGCACACTAGAGCCAGTCCAAAAAGACAAAACTTCTTAAATATGAATCACAAGAACATCAGGTCCTCAGCACCAATTATTTCAACTCTGAGACTGCTCTTACCTGTGCAATCCTACTTCTTACTAAGCACAGTCTTTCTTGCCCTTTAATTATTTTCTGTTTTTAAGTATGGAAACCTGTCTCCCATCTTCTAGTTATTTAGAATTTGTCAAACAGGATAAACAAGTCAGATTTTTCTGATAGCTTAAATGCACATTTTCCAGGTTACCATCAATAGTAGACAACTTTGAATTTATAGTTTAATTTTTCAGGAGGTACATGAACAACATAATCAAACGGACCTGCACGTATTAGGGTACATTTGACTTGAAGTTTCTCAGTACAATAGCCGTTTTGTTTACAAGAACATGAAGTACATAAGCAAGATCAAAATGATCAAATCTGCTTGCACTCCTCTGTTTCTTTTAGTCAATCTGAAGCACTGTTGGCCCGGGGAGTCCTGCCTTCTGGAAAGAATCACGAGCCTCCACTTTGCTTTCCTCCACAGTACACGATCTTTCTGCATCAGCTTGTCTTCTCAGATCTTGCATATAAATCAGTCCCTCCTACCTTTGTCACAGAAGTCTGCTGATCTACTGCAAAACTCTACTGTGTCTTATGTGTACCCATGAGTCTCTGACGGTTTATGTCCCTCTCATAGATTTTTGTGGCTTCTGTGGGTTTTGGTAGCTTTCAGTTCTTTTGCAGCTTTGCAGGCAAATTTATTTGCAGAGATCTCATCTGAAAAGTACATGCAGGATCCTGTACTGATCATTATAGACTGCCCAGCACCTCAGCCAGTGTTGCATGGTCCCCAGCTCTTGGTGACGCTAACAAGGTGGGCTCCTGCAGGGTCTGCCTCAGAGTCAGGCAAACAGAATTGTGGTGCCTGTGGCCTGGCTGGAGCTATGGACCTCAAAACCCTTTGCAAAACTTTCAGGCTCTGAGTCCTAATTTTGCAGCAGTAAGTCTGAAAGTGCTGGAACTTCCCACCTAAACTAGGTTTCACAGGGACTTGCAGAAACGCTGCTGGTTTGTGGGGCATCATTTTTAATAATAAACCAAGGAAATTCCAGAGGATTAGAAGAATACTAATGCAGCACCATTGTCTTTGGCATTGCCTGACCAACTAGAGCTGAGTCGTTCTGGCAGCATCCCAGTTCAAGTAGTGGGGGGAAAAAATCTATTTGAACTTAACACAAATTATGACAAGATGCATTAATAATAGCTGTCAACATAATTATAAGAAAAATAGACTGTGAGTCCTGGTATCAATTTTTAGTAAGATTAAAAGTTTGAGACATGAAGTTAGATAAATGAATGTAATATAACTAGTTTTGTAAAATAATTTATATAGTCTAAGATATTGTACTTCATAAAATAACCTGACTGAAAGTAGTGATATATAAATTGATTAAATAATATTTATCATAAAGCAGCTAGCAATAGTAAGCCATCATCAAACCAGGAAAGTTTTGTATTGCATATGCAGCTGGAAGCAGGCTTTGTGCTTTTCAGCATTTTCTTCAGTAGCTTTAGCAGAATACATCATTTACTTTTCTTGTGAACTATGAGTCCAATTCAGGAACATATGCTGAGTTAAAGAGCATGAGAAGTCTTAGCAAACCCAACTGAATTCCCAATGATAGGCTAAAGGACATAACATTTAAACTGCTCAAACACCTAGAAGTAAATGCATGATTAAGAGTTTTGCAGAACTGGGGGCCTGCACACTTTTATCTTGGAGTATTTGTATATGAATGTTATGAGCAAAATGTTCTGACTAATCGTGTCTGATAATTTATTACAGCCTTACTGTTAGCTGAATATCTCTTTTCCCTTGACAAGTCTCCTGGGAAACTGAGATGAAGTTAGTCTTTTATCATTATTTCAAGTTTATCATTCCCAATGCCTTTATTACAGTGATTTTGGAAGCAAACATATTAAGACAGAGGTATTACAGAACTGTTGCACAAAACAGTATTGTCAAATACCTTGTAAGTGAATTTAGGTCTTATCACAAATATCTCCGTGATAATTTAGGACTAAATAAAAAGAAGTAAATCAGTTCTTGAGCCCTAAGGCACCTTGCAATAGTAATGGTAATAAATCAGAATGATAGCCTAAAACAGCCACTGATTTTTCCTCTTAGTCAAATAAGATCAGAACCAAGCTATCGTTCCAGCAGAAAAAGCAAAATTGAATTAGCTTATCTAACAGTGTCATTTAGTGAATCAAAAGCTTTGAAAGGTCAATGAATTTTGCCCTTATCATCTCATTATCTTCCATCACTAACAAGATATCATTAAGCAACTTCATGAGAGTAGTTAATGTAGCAACAGCCAGCAGCACTGCTATAATTTAAAGGGAAATTCCAGGCTGTTTTTAAATATCGATTTTTATTACATTTTTCATTCACGGAAATCTCCTAAAGGCCATTTGAAGAAGGAAAACAAATACAGTCCTTTTACATTACTTCCATATTTGTTTCTATTTCTGAAAAAGCCAGTAGAGCATTTTTCATTATCCTTATTCAGACACACACACCACAAAAAGCGTCTGCAAGAATATACACAACAAGACGGCTGAAATGCTTCATTTTAATACCACTAATAGAAGTATAACCTCCATTTAATACCCAACATTATGAGCTGTCTCTCAACAAAACTAGTGGAGATCAGTGACAAGTGGTGCTCTTCAGGGGTCAGTAATGGGACTAGCAGTGTTTAACAACTTTGTCAGCAACATGGGCAGTGGGACTGAGTGCACCCTCAGTAAGTTTGCCAACACCAAGCTGTGTGGTGCAGTCGACATGCTGGAGGGGCAGAATGCCACCCAGAGGGAACTTGACAGTCTTGAGAGGTGGGCACCTGAGAACCAGCCTCATGAAGTTCAACAAGGCCAAATGCAAGGTTCTGCGGATGGGTTGGAGAAATCCCAAGTACAAACACAGGCTGGGCAGAGAATGGATTGAGAGCAGCACTGAGAAGAAGGACTTGGTGGTGTTGATGGATGAAAACCTCAACATGGCCTGGCAACGTGTACTTGCCGTCCACAAAACCAACCATATCCTGGGCCGCATCAAAAGAAGTGTGGCCAGCAGGTCGAGGGAGGTGATTCTCCCCCTCTACTCTGCTCTTGCAAGACCCCACCTGGAGCACTGCATTCAGCTCTGGGGCCCCCAACAGAAGAAGGACATGGACCTGTTGGAGCAAGTCTAGAGGAAGCCCATGAAGATGATCAGAGGGCTGGAGCACCTCTTGTGTGAAGACAGGCTGAGAGAGTTGGGGTTCTTCAGCCTGGAGAAGAGAAGCCTCTGGGGACATCTTATAGCAGCCTTCCAGTACCTAAAGGGGGCCTACAAGAAAGCTGGGGAGGGACTTTTGACAAAAGCATGTAGTGATAGGAAGAGCGGGAATGGCTTTAAACTGGAAGATTTTGCTTAGTTATAAGGAAGAAATTCTTTACTGTGAGGGTGCTGAGGCACTGGCACAGGTTGCCCAGAGAAGCTGTGGATGCCCCATCCATGGAAGTTTCAACGCCAATTTGGATGGAGCTGTGAGCCACCTGGCCTAGTGGAAATTGTCCCTGCCCATGGCAGGGGGGTTGAAGCTGCAAGATCTTTAAGATCCCTTCTAACCCAAACCATTCTATGAAAACCATTTTAGAGGCCCTTGTCCCACCCTTGAACAGGCAAACACACCTCCCACTACGCATTTTCTTCCCATACAGCACTACATGGTCTGTTCTATAAATGGGACCAGTAAAAACAGCAAGGTTCAAAAAACAGCTACTGTGCACACCAAAGGTCATTTTACTGGTCTGCTTTAGAGCACAGATCCACAAACAGCTGAACGAGTACATCTGAGAGGGCAGCAACCTGTGGTGAGGCAAAAGGCTGTGGTGGGAATGCTTCACTAGAGATTTGCCTTCAGAGCAATTCTAATGAGGAACTGCATCCTGGAAAGTAATTTTGTGGAGTTATGCTGAGCACCGCTGCGAGGCAAATAGTAGTGCATTAGTTAAAATAATTTGTTTACATTCCCTAAAATCAATGGAAATTTAAGATTTTCTCTTCTGAAAGCACAGAGGGAAGGCAAATAAAATAATTTGCTGAGGTTATCTCCATCGGATTGCGATTATTCTAACATAAGTCAGATCTGGAGCCTAAACTACCTACTGCTGTCCCACTGAGAGGCTGTCATGATTTCTGAAATACATGCTTTTAGCTGGAAAACCACATATGCTCTCAGCTGAGATGCTTCCCCTCCCCCCCCCCTTTTTTTTTATTTATTGGGCCTATCTGTTTTAAATTGATTTTGCTATCTTTTGTTCATAGAAAGCTGAAAAAAGGGCTAAGGGAATTCACATATCTTACACTACGCTGCAACACAGTTTATATGGCAATCCTTCATTGTGAAGGGATGCAGACTTTACAAAATCAGAAGTCTTAGCTACAATGGAAGTTATCTCTTAAGAAAACAAGATCAGCAGTTTCAGACCAGATAAGAACTTCTCAGATAGGAAACCACATACCCTGGCTGATAGCAGGAAATGTCTGAGTCTCTGAGACAGGTGATGAGGCAGGAAGGGGCAAGTAAACTTTCCTCTTGATCCTGTTCCCTGCTGTTGTTGCCACAGCCATCTCTTTTCACTTCCCATGTCCACTCCCCTGGCAAATTTCTCCTTTTAACCAGCTTTTCACATCCCCACCCCTACCCCCTAAAAATGAGAACCATGCCTGTTTCTGCAGGTGTGGGAGCAAGTGTCTTTCTTGCCGGCTTTGTAATCTAAGCAACCACTGCTGCTTCACCATGTGCTGCTCCTCTTTCCTGTCTCAAATCAGCTGTAAGTAAAGCCACTGTATTCAGTTCACCTTCCAAGTTTTTCTTAGCAACCACTAAGGCTAAAAAAGAAAATCTTTTAATGAAAACTGAGATTCAGCAGTCACTGCATCAGTACTAGACATATGCTTTATTGAAACGACTTGGACCCATCCAAGGGTCGATCCAAACCATGATCAGAGTGAACTGAGCAAGAGGGAAAACAGGTGATTAGGAAATTTGTAACAGACTTTTTCTTTTGTTGAGAAATGTTGATTCGCTGAAACTGAAAGGAAAGTTTTCACAGGGAGGTAAGCAGCCAGCTCACTTCAGCTGTGTCCCAGCTGGGAATCTCAGCAACTTAAGAGCCTTGGATTCAGTCCTTTTGCTACCTAGCAGCCTGGGAGATGTGGTACTCTGAGTCGCTCTTCAGTCCATTGGTTTCCCACTCCAACCGCCTATCACTAGAGTCCTACACAGAATAGGCAAGAATGTAAGCTATGGGGATTTATGAGGTGAGATTTAGCCATTTTATTACTCACAGGCCAGAAATAGCTAAATGCCACTGGGCTACAATAAGAACTCTTCTAGTAGTTAAACATTAAAAGGTTAATCTCAAGACTACAAATCCATAGGGTCTGGGTTGATAACTTCAGGAATTTTAATAGAGGAATTGTCTGAGAAAGTCCACTTAAAATTACCTATTACTGGCATGCATAAAAGACGTACAAAACGTTTTTTTCATTAATGGTTTTACCATCTCTGCCACTTAAAATATAGTAGTATCTGTGCTCATAGATTACAGGACTCTCAGGGCTACACTTTCAAGCCAGATTTTGCCTGTGTCATTTTGTCCATAATCTCACAAATAATAGAAGTGAAAGCTAAAATCCGGTTTTACAAGGATGGATATAAAACTCTATTTGAAAATGTGAATTTGTTTGTTTACATAAGCAATTGATACTGCAGCAAAAGAAACATGAAAATACCAGTCATTGAACTAAGGAATTAAAGAGTCTGGAAGAGCCTATAAGAGAGCTATCCCTCAACTGTGTGAGTTCTTCTGACAAAACAGATGAAAATACTGGTATCAATAATCTACCTATTAGCACTCACTGAATATACATTAATGGGATAGACCATAGCAGCCCCAAAGGAAGTGTAAAGATCAATTGTGGCAATAAACCACAAATTACGGATCTCTAATAGTATGCATTCACTTGATAGACTGCAAGGGTTTTGAAAGAATGTTGCATTCTATCATACCAATGATCCATGGATTAAGGGCTCACATTTATATAGCACACTGTAATGGCTTTAGGGAGCCATTAGGGTCTATCATGTCAATGACCCATGAATAATGAGAGTTGTTGGAGAAGTATCTTTCAGTCCATGCTGCAGTGCTTCAAGGATGTATCAACATGGCTTAAGGTTTAGCAAGTGTAATACACTATGTAGCACTTCTTACACTTGTATTTACACGATGAGTAATAACAGCATAGAAAGCATATGAAGGCAAAAGGAAGAAGTGCTGCTTAAAGGGGAAAATAATATTTTATTTTCCTTCTGTGCCTGTATCAGTTTCTGGCAGCAATAATCTCTCACTCCCCACTTGGTGCTAATTCATGTGGTGTTCATAATATCACTATAATCAAAAGCGTGTGAGCTACAGGCAGCCTTTGCAGCATGGCAGTAATCAAGGATGTCATCAAGGTGGAATCAACAGAATTGTGAGGGGTTAGGTAACCTCCTAATAATGACTTAAACAGGGACTGTTCAATGCTACGTGAACCCTGCTCTATTTTAGTTTGAAATATTCTGATAGCACTTGATGATCATAGGCATATACTTAGCTGTAGGTGTGACAAGCTTTCTGACCCAGTCTTCCCCAAAATATCATGTCTGCACAAAGATTTAATAGTCATAATTAGCTTTAATATAAATCTTGATCAAATACAAGCTCTTCCCATAGGTGTTCAAATCTTGAAAAACTCCAAAGTTCATAATTTTAAGCATGGCTGAAGGAATGTGAGAAAAAAATACTTTGTAAATTAAGAATATTTTCTGCAAATGCCTATATCAAAGTGGTTCAGCACACAGCTTATGAAAATGATCATCTTAAGATTCTTCCATCCATCCCAAGTTGCCTCTTCCTTAGCAATTACCTCCTCCTGCTCAGGACCTCCTCAAAGACAAAATGAAGTCTTGGCTCTGAGAACATGTAACGGGGGAGGAGGGACACATGCCTTGCCCATGCATGGCTTGGCAGCATCATCCCACTGTCATATTTCTCAGTGACTGCCTGTCCCAATGCTTATGATGCTTTTGGGAAGGAAGGGACATATTTTCTGCAGGATGCAGGTAGGGAGAGGAAAGGGGACAGGAGGAAAGAGCCATAAGCAGCATCCTCACCCCAGCTTGTTGCTACATCCAACTCTTCTGGCAGGAAGAGAAGCAGAGGAAATATTTCCTGCTGTAGGTAATGCTTTTACAGGTTACTGCAGTCTGGCTGCAGTCGCATACAGACAACTGCAGCCCACTGAATCACAACACTGGTAGCCCAGCCACTGCAGCTGCTAAGGTTGGACTAGATTTGAGGGTAACTTCTTCAGATGGCATATAAGGAAATTTGAGTGGAGATCAAACAAGACGTAATGCAAGTGTTGGCCAATTCACCAGAACAGCATGTAGTGACTCCTACAGTCATTGAGTCTTAAGTTCAAGCTCCATTCAGAACAGTGGAAATCCTCCCGTTCCCATCAGAGGAGGTTTTTTTCAGATGCAAAGTTATAGTTACATCTCCAGAGGAGTTCAGCCTCTCTTTGACAGTCAAGAATGAGAAAGATGAGATAACCAACTTCAGCCAGTCTTTCTGGTGGACATTCCATGTAGTCTCTGCCAATAGCTGCAAAAAAAAAAAAATTACCTCCAGCCAGCCAGCTGCCTCACTTTTCTCCCTTATCATTGTAGCTTGATTTCTCATTCCGTCTAAGGCAGATGGACAAGATGTAGTGGTATCACTATATGCTCTAAAGCGAATCAACTGCACACAGAGCCAAGAATGTGGCCAGGTGGCAGAGCCTCATACTAGGATTTGCTTTCCCTCCACCCTACAACACACCTTTTTTCTTTTTTTTTTTTCCCTTCTTCTTCCTGTATCAGCCAATGCCTTGAAATGCTATTAAAATAAACCCTGGTTTAGTGCTACTCAAAGTTATTTAAATTAAGTCTGCAATTGTTTATGGGTTAAAGAAAAAGAAAGACTTAAATAATTTCCCAGTATTTAGACTGAAGGTTTTATTATCATTTCACATATTCATTTTTCTTTTTGAATTTTTTTCTGCTGAAATAGTCATCTTTCTCTTCAGTTTTTCTCTGCTTTACCAGTTTGATCTTAAGCAAAGCCACAGCACTGAATTTGCACTACTACAGATCGTTTCCATGGTTAGACTGTGAAGTCATAAATACAGGATTGTGAGTTCACCGCACTACCAACCTGAGATGTGGGCAAATGAGGGGAAACAATCCTATTCAGACACCAATAACTTCAGCAATATCTGGTGTAATGTGGAATATTACAAGCAGAGAAAACTATTCTCTTTTCCAAGAAATTTGATATCTGTAATAGCAGAACATATGCATTGGAGAAAACCTTGGAAAAGATACTGATCTTTGGCTACTGCCATCTGCATGAGGTTACACCCCAAAATACAGGAGACATGCATGAAGAGCATTGAAGTACAATTTCAAATGTAGTAAAAGCAAAGGAAGAGACAGGGAGTTCAGAGAAACCTCTGTCTGTATTACTGTCACCTGGCCTCCTGGTTCAGGTTAGAAGCTTGAGCTGGGCTTCTTAAAAAGCATGGGCTGGAATACGGTTTAGATTCCAAGGTTGCTAGATGCAAAGCTTGAAGTTCGTGTCAGGTTGCCAGCTTTCTTATAACTTCAGAACAGAATCCAAAGTGACTGGTTCACATGAGCATATGAAATGAAAGTATGACTGGATGAAATATAGACACCAGTCCACAGGGGAGAAAATGCCTTTAGGTCCTCAATTTTTTTCTATTGAAGGGTCTTTACAACTAGGTTGGAATTAGACTTAATACATATTCTGTAGACAGAGATAACATCAATTCAAAGTTAGGGAATCGTGCTTTTTTCCCCAGTAATTAGCAGGATTTTGCTGAAGAGAGGGAATGCTGTCAGACAGGTCAAAATATTTTGATACTGAAAAGTTGAAGCTAGGTCACCTACCGACTGGGTCAGTGTGCTGTGTTGCTGTGAAAAAGTTAAAAGGGGCATGAAATTTGTCCTGTGAATAACCTGCTCCTGTGGTCATGCTCAGAGCATGACAAATGAATCAGGGGATTTAGGCAGAGAAACAGTTACCGGATCTTGACTAAGCTTAGTCAACAGGATATTTGAACTAAAGTTTTGTCTGTATGCTTGAATACAAGATTGAGTGTGTCTGGAAGAATTAAGGTCCAAAGATACTTATCTGGTGAGACGAGAGAGCAAGAGACATGAGGTACAGGGATCATTCATTTGGATTCAGATGTGTTGGTATTTCACAAGTGACCAAACTGAATCAGTTGCTGGATCCTCTTTCACATTTCATCTTTCCAGTTATTTTCTTAGACAATAATGATACAAACACATTCTTGTTTCTTAAGTAGAATATCTTGAAAATTATTCAGAGAGAAAAAATAAGCTGAACTACTTACCAGCCAGAAACCCAAGATTCTGGTCTAGAAACACTTTAAAAATATAATCTTAAAAGTAATATAAAAGAAAGGAAAATACAAAAATTTCAGCAGAGTTTGCTCGTTATTATTTTTAATAAACGAGAAAATGTTGATGAAAATAGAAATATGTCTTATATATTGATAAAGATCTGCCACCCTACCTAACTATTGAAGGTTATTATTTTTCAATGTACTTTAAAGGGTTTAATTTTATGTAAATGCGATTCCATGTTAATACCTGAATAGCTTATGAACATATACTGTACTAACAACTTATTCCAGTCATATTTTTTGCAGAAATAAGGCAAAAAAGCTATGCAAATTATTGTGAATGAGGTTACCTGAACCAGTAAAGGGGAAGTCACTATGGTTATGTTCATGGTGGTCAACACATGGGAGACGTCATTCATGTCAGCTTTCTCTCACTTACCCTGCCCTGTAATTCCCTCTCATGCAGTTCTGAGATGTGAAAAAGTGCCACCAGAATCTGACAGAGGTTCTGTATGTGAGTCTGTACGTGGTGGGGGTGAAACTAAAAGGTGTACCTGGTCAAAGCACTCTATCCTGTTCCTTACCTCTGAAGTTTTACTGTGTCACCTGCAGTTACTATGGAAAGCTACAAGTAACAGGAAACGTATGTTTGAGGAGAGTTGTTTGTAGATAAGTGATATATAATAAATAGAGTATGGAGTCACCTTAAGATGAGAAATTTAAGATTTTGTTTACATTAAAAGGGAAAAGTCATGCTACATAACTCTCCACAAAAAAGTGAGGAGGCAATAGCAGTCATCTGTGGCCAGGTTTGCTATAGAGGAATGTGAGGCTAACAACCATTTTCCTGTTGGATAAAAATGAAGAGTTGCAAAGGCACAGTTATAATCCTCCTTTATGTAGTGAAAGACTTCAATCCAACCACTCCTCCTGCTTCTGTACTCCAGGCTGAGCAAACTGTCCCTTCAGTGTCTCTTGTGTGTTGTGTGCTCTGGCACTCGAACCGTCCATAAGTGTCGCTTCACCGGACTCTGTCCAGTTGGTTGATACCTGTTCTGTCCCAGAACTGGACAGAATATTGCAAGCATGCCAAGCAGAAACTAATTATCTCTTCCCTTAGCTTGCTGGCTCTTCCTAATGCAGTCCAGTACACAGATGGAATTTTCAGCTTCCTATTACACACACAAGACTCTATGATTTGATAGAATGCTTTACCAGGCTTGGCTAAAAAAGGAAAAAATGCAATAGTTGAAAACTGACAAAAAACTTAGTCTCTTTGAGACAGTTTCATAGAATTGCTCAACTAAAAATTTTCATTTGGGGCAGGAGAGAAACTCTTGCTTTCTTAGTTGAAATAGAGGCAATAGATGTGACAGTTTTGTCCCCAAACTGTTTCTTTTTTCTCATCCTTACTGCAACCCTTTTCCAGCTGGAATTTTCTTGGTTTAATTTCTTAGTTGCATGGGTTATTTTTTGGTATTTAGGAGAAAAATCCATGTGTTGGAAATATGAGTTGTCAGGTGGATATACAAGCACTGTACAATATTGTAGCCTTTTATCATTTCTAGTATGTATTATTGTCGTTATTCTGTCTAGAATATGGTTGGTTTGCTATGATATAACAAAAAGTCTGGAAAGTTTAACAAATAATTGCAATTAAAAATCTTAAAATACTATGCATGCAGATTCTGTTGGATCTTCCACTGAAATTTCTTTTAATTCATGATCAGTTAATGTTCCATAAAAATTAAAGGTTACCCAACAACAAAAGAATTATGGCTCACTGCATAGAAAAATGAGCAGGGAGTACAGTTTCTTGATTAGTTAATAATAGCAAAACATTAACTTTCCCAAGGTCTTTGTCAGCTCTGAAAGCACCTCCTATTGTAAAATATCCATTTGTAAAAATGTACTTTTATTATGTACTCTGAAAGAAAGTATATACAAAATGTGGATTTCCTGCTTCAACAAGGCTACCTAAGGTTCAATTGTACTGACAGAATGTATTGTGTCTCCTTCATATTATGTTCAACAAGTACAAGACAAACACAGAACCAAATCTGGCAACTGTTACACAAGTGTGCAATCCTTCTTCCTGGAGGAAGTTCAATGACATATAACTCCAAAGGATTACTTCTGTGAAAAATTAAATATTCCCCTGAGTAAATGCTGTAGAGGAGGCCATGTAGCCCTGAACATTTCCATCTGCAAAATAATTCCAGTAGTAAGTAAATGAGCATAAAGCTCTCAAAGTCACAACACAATCTGTCTGAATTTGGTATTTTGGAAAATAAAGGATTGTGGGGGGAACTAACGTTTTAAGTAAGAGACTACCATAATAAATCTCTCTTTCCTTTTGTTTCCTTCATGTGTCAGATGAACACCAAATTATTCACAGACTAGTTTCCTTGCTAAAAGAGTATTTGTGGTTTCACTGAAATTACTAACCAAATGGGACCATACCACACTGAACAGAAAAAAAAAAGCTTTTACTTGCAAAGTAGAGGAGAGGGTAGTGTAGGGAGGCCAGCCCTTCAATACCTCTACTACCCTAAATGCCCTACTAGTGACAGATTGGTGCAGGACACGGTTAGCTAAAGGGCTTGTTGATGGCCATGATTTTTCTAAAAAATACTTATGTCTTAAGTGAACCAGTTACTGAAAGAGGTATATCCCACTTCCACCATATCATTATGTTATTGAATAATTTTTCATTTCTCTATAGGTTAATTACTATGCTATTTACATGTTCTTCCAGATGAGCTGATGAAGCAGTAGTCATCACTCCTCCTCTCCTTGGGGAGAAAAAGAATATGAGAATGAAAGAAGAGAATAACGGTTCAATGCAACAGGGCAAAAGAAAGTAGGTGAGAACAAAGGAAGAAACACTGGTGAGGAAGAAGGTTTTGGTTCAATGTTTTATTTTTTATGGCTAATCCATACGCTTTTATACTCACGCATTTTCAGTGTTCTGTAAGTATGACTTCATCTTTTCTGCAATGTATTGCCTTCTTAACCAAGTCCATCACCATGATAGGAGATTACTTCGGATGGCTTAAAGGTGACAGGGTGCAAGGAATAGATGATTGTGATGAGCTGTCACATACCCAGCAGAAGTTTCTCTCTGCTAAGTCTCAGCCTGGCCTGATCCACTGTGAGTGCTTAGAAAACAGTGGGCACCATTTCAAAAGAAAAGAACAAACTCCTCCAAATTATTTTACTGCGGATGATGGGGAACTTGGCCAGCATAGATGACAATGTCCTTTTTTCAATGCTGCACATATATATCTGAATGCAGGCTTAATGATAAAGAATCTGCATTAGAAGAAGGCTTAAATATTCTGGATATCTAAACATTCTGAACAATTTAATACCCTGGAATCTAAACTTTGTCTGCTATTTTGTTTGAACAAGCCATAGCACAGTGATGTTCAGGGACAGGCCAGGGCCCAGGTTGACAATTACTATGCCTCAGTAATCTGGGCCACAGGTTTCAAGAAATGAACATAAAACTGAAGTATATAACAGATAGTTTGGATATGAGCATCCTGCAGTGGAAATGTATGCCTGTAACTGTGAAAAGAAAGATGACTTGCTTATTTTTAAATGTATAAGGAGCTGTAGGGAAAAGTTTTGATGCAAGACTCTTGTTTCTTCAAGTAAAATTTAATTTGGGATTGTTATGGATAGTAATGCATAAGCAACAAGCAAATACATTAATTTTTCCTTGCACCAATAGGGAAAAAGATCACAGCAGACTGGTAAATACAAAGCCCAGAGGTGAGAAAGAAGCATGTCAAGCATGAAATTGTGTTAATTCAATAATTAGAGTCTCAATTCCAATGTAAGCTCTGGTTGTGCAGCAAATGTGACAAAAAATTTGGGAATGGCAGCACATTACACTCGTATTAATTGTCAGGAGAAAAGAGTTCCAGTAAATTGAACATTTTATGAACACTACAGTGCATTTAGCCCTGGACCTGATATCATCTCATTAATCAAAGCAATACGCAGGGAGTGAAATTTCCACCTGAGTTTAGTTTGAGAAAGAGGCAGAGAAAAGTGGGAGTGTCTTGTCTTTGTTCCCAGAGACTACGGCAGAGCCAGGCTTTCTAGTGCTCTTCCCAGCAAGAGAATGAAAACAGTGCTGTAGGGGGAAATTAATTACTAGCAGGGACATTCCAGCTGGAAATCTGTGTAGTTGCAAAATGAACACGTTTCAAGGAGTTGAGTGTTTCCTGCTGATCCTGTTAGTTTCCCTTGTGCTTTAATGGTTTCAAAACTTATATGGGTAAGCAAGTTCCTATTAGTGCTGGTGAGGAATTTACTATTCGATTTTGCATTTTTAAATTTTCATTAGTTTTCCATGTGCCATCCCAGAGACATCCAAGAAAGAGACTCCCAGATAAAATCAGCAGCCCAGTGGCTGGACTTTTCATTGAAAACCTGGAATTACCTGATGTCCCCACTTCCAATGTAAACACCCGCTTAAACAGGTGTCTTTTGTCTCAGTTACTATCATTTATAAAAAATCACCCATGGATGTTTTTGGGAGAGATTAGAGTAATCCACAGAGATACAATTAATGTTTTTCAATAAAATGTGTTGCAATGAAGGCAAAGTAGGGAGTGAACACCCCAAGACAGTGCCTTGGCCATTTGGCTGCACTGTAATTAGTGTTTCTTGTCAACATAAATCCTCTTCTTCACATGAGAATGTGACCAAATGGAAGGCTTTTAGTCTCCACAACTCAAAGATATTCTGAGTAAGGAAATGTCTCATTAAGAAGTTCCCAGTCAGTTCCTGTTTCTAGTGTTCTCTGACAAAACTCTTCAAAATGTAATCAGCAATAACATTAGATCTGTGACTGCCTTATTGCAAGAATACTAAGACTGTAAACCCATGCCACTTTTCTTCTGTCTCTCAACAACCACTTTCACTGTCAGCCATGAAATTAAACTGCTAGGTATCTAGGTATAGGTGAAGAAGTGCTTTATGTTCATTATTTGCATTTATTGTAAAAAATCAAAGTAACTCTAGCATTTAAAAAACTTAAAGCAAACATATGGCCTTAGAATTACACACAGGTGGAAATTATTGTGGCTTGTTTTAAAATCTCCTTCAATATTTTTATACAACACTAGGCTCACAATTTGCACAACGGCATTCAATATGAAAGCAGGTCTGACTTAATTTCACAATAACATACCTGAGAAATAAAAACTATATTACAGAAGGGGTAACTGAGGAATGGATACACAGAAGTTTGGCCTGAACAATCAGTGAAACTTAATTCTAAACCTGGAACAGCAGTCTTTCATTTCCTGATACACTGCTTCCATAATTATATCCACCTTATATTTATTCCATTTTAAAATTTATGTTCATGAATATCTGCATTATTTATATATATTCACATTCTTGAATTTGTTTGAAAACAGAAATTCTTTTTAGAAGTACATATAAAACAGTAGTTGATTAAATGTATTTTTGACTGATAACAAGTCAGATATTTTGACCAACTTAATAACTACTGAATTAATTATTGAAAATAGCTCCTTACCAAACCCTATGACAGTGAGATAATTTTCCATTCAAGGTTAAATCAAACTTCCATTAATTAGTTGAATACACTTTTTCAGAGCACAAATAATTTTCTCTGCTTTACCACTATACACAAATTTTCTTACTGATTTTAGAAAAAAATTTCCCTCAGAAGATGATAACTAGGGGCTCCAGTAAATTGTCATATACAGACTTGGATTTGCTAATTTAGAGCAAGCAGTTATGCTGAAAATACAAGAGCATATTTAAATAGCTGGTCATTTTCTCAAGGCAGGCTCTAACACTTGATGTTTTTCTTGATATATATTTCTTGGGAAAAATTGATGGGACATAGGTATGTACCCTTATAAAAACAATTCTACAGATTTAGCAAGATCAGTAGGAATCTATTTTTCTTTAAATATCATTTGTTAGTGGCTTGGCATTCCTTTTCTCTCTGTGCTTTCCCAGGACCTAACACACAGCAAATAAGCTGTTATTTGGTTTTGGTTTATTGAAAATATGCAGCACCAGACAACTTTATGCCATTTAGAATTAAGAAAATGTTTACTGTAAGGAGTTTTACTCTGTAATATGGGACTCTCAAAATGCCTGTGAAATATTTGCTAGAGGTCTAGCTGGTAAATACCATATCTAACATTCTGCCATTATCTCCTTGTTCTCCACAGAAAGTAACAGATCTGAAAGAAGTAGAAAAGGTTAAACAAAAAGCCAGTTAAACAGCATGCTTGCACATTTTGAAAAATAAAACGTTCCTGGTTCCATCAAGAAATTGTCCCTTGCGATTTCTGATAAAACTTGATTTTAATCAAAATCACATTTTTGTAACTAAATAATTTTCAATATCAAAATGTCTTTATAGTAAGTCAACTTTAGTTTATTATTATTAAAACATTTATTATTAAAATTTTATTTTTATTTTAATATAATAATTGTTTAATGTTTAATGTTTAATAATAAACATTTTATTATTAAAAACAACTAACAAAGCACATCCTTAACAACTTTGCATATCATTATAAAAACATTTTTGTGCTTCATACTACTTTTTTATTATAATGAATAGGAATTCACAGATCTAGAGAATTCACTGAACATATTAGGCTTTTTCTTTATTTTAAAATATCAAGTAGCAAAATTGTATTACTGAAATAACTTTACTGACAAAGGATGAAATTGCAAGATATACCTTATATATAGAGAATGGGTAGAATATAACTGACTTTGCAGGACACAGTGAGAATTGATTTGCTGTAGTTTGTATGAGCTGCAATTTACATTTCTTTTTCCAGAGCAGATGGAGAGTAAGGGTATTAGAAAAGCACAGATTATTAGCAACAACTACAACAATAATATTCAGAACTTTAAAAACATGCACCTCTGCTTCACAGCAAATTAAGAAAAATACACAGGTTGCACATCTGATCAACTTTCTTGGGAAAAGCATATATATATATATATATATATATATATATATATCCTGAAATAAGCAAAATCCCTGGTTTACAGTTTCAGACAAGACAGCTATGATTATGGAATTACCTTGTACAGATGGAAGAGTAATACTTTTCTGTTCATTGCCATCACAGTGGTTATACTTCAAATAAGCAGTCTCCAGTTTTTAATGTCCAATAGGTTGGAACCTATTGCAATGTCAGATTTCTATGGTTTGTTGGCTTAGACAGTAAGAGAAGTGGTCTGCTGTGCCTTTGATGGCCTTGGTAAGAATGTGTTTCAGGGTAAAAATTATTGAACTGTTGCCTGGTGTCACAACTTCAGACCTTTCTAATTTCTGAGTCACTAACAGGGACATTTCACTTACCATGGCCTTTTATGCATAATAGCTAATTGACAAAGACATATATATATATGTCTGTGTATACATATACATACATACACAAATAGATTTCTACATATATTTCTCAAGCCATTTCTACTTATAGCTGAAACCAAAAGCAATAAAACAATGAAGAGAAATACAGAAAAAAAAAGGTTTCTGAAGCTCTCCTAGCTTTCAGAAAAAAGAATAATTTCTGCATGTTTCATTTCAAATGTTGGTTGATGATTTAATGCAGCTTCTAAATTTCAGCCTACATGAGTGATAGAACCCTAAAGCAAGCCTGTGATCCTGTGACTGCCTCGTACCATTACGAAGTCCTTCTAGCTATTCTATAACTTAACATGTTATTCATTAAGGAATACATTACATAAATATTCTTACTGAGAATTATGGGGGATAATTTTAGGTTCTGTTTTTGTTAAAAGTTCTATCAATAAACATAAAGCAAAAATCAAGTATTAATTTGGGAATTAAATTAGAAAAACTTGTATTCCTATGTATATAGAAATCAAAGCCTTATGACAAGAAAAATACTTGGGTACTGCTTTTGATGTAGCTGATGGGGATTATGTCTGTAGTTCCCCTTAGATACACAAACAGACATGGCACTGCCACAAGGCTGAAGGCACTTTTTGCAGGGGGGTGATATCATGGGAACCGAGATATTCTGGACATACCTTATAACATATCCATAAGATGTGCCTTTAATCCTCCACATACAAATTTATCAAATTTGAAGCATGTGGTTCTTCCTCAGACAAACATATTTGCCAATGATTAGTATCATAGCAGTTTTATTTTCAATAATTTCTTCTTTTTTTTTTTATCAGCTACAAGGATTAGAAAGCAAGTTTCTCATTCAAAAGCATAAGATGAGGTCAGATGAGATGAGATGAGATGAGACGAGATGAGATATCTTGAGGGGTGCAGGCATCAAGGAAGCATTTGAAAATCACTTCTGTAGGCAAATCTTGTATGGGACCAAGCTCCACAGGGCAACTAGAAAGTAATAGAGTTCTGTGCCTTTCAGACCGATGTCTCTCGTGTGCAGAGGCTGTCAGTAAAGTCTGAGCCATTTTTTCATTTGGTTAACACTCATGCTTTCAGCTAGGCTCAACCTGGGGCCGCTATGGACTGCTGCTCTCCCTAACTGCTACAACTGTTGTACAGCAAATTGCATTGAACAGCAGGCACAAGCTATACAGCCTGCTTAAGGTTCCTTGAAACTCAGAAATGCCAGTATTTCTGCTTAAAATTAGAGACAAAAGCCAGGAAAACATCTTTCCTAGTTCTGCTCAGTGTTAGTATACCACTTTTTACCTAATCAATAAACCTTTTTTTAATAAAACTAGGACACACAGAAAATCTCAGCTCTCATGGTTCATTATTCACCAGATATTGCCAGTCTGCCTGAATGATTATTACCTAACAAACTTTGTGATTGTTATCTGGATCTTGCCCCACCATAATACCTTAAAAAGATTTTTGAAAAACTTATGTCCCTAAAAATTCTTAACAAAAAAATACAGAAACATTCCAACTGACAAGGCAAGATTTACTTGATTTAGTTTTGGAAATTCCTATTTCTCTTTACATACATGCCAAAAGTTACTCAACACTACATTCTGAAGCAATAATAACTTTCAAAAAAATATTTTTAACAAAAGAAAGCAGGAAACATTTTAATAACAATGATTTAAGCTACCTCTACTGCTCAGTTTTAGTTACATGAGAAATACTACAAAGCTATTAAAACCATCCAAGTGCTTAAAGGTAAATCTTCAGGTAACTATTTTGCCAGGTTTATATTTTAGTTACTTTTGTTTGTTAATTTCACCACAGGAAGTTAAGTTATTATTTCAGTTTCAGTGGGGATTTTGTCCCCACACACTTTTAAGGATACATCAGGGCAAGTCTTAAAGAAAAGTAATATTTTCCACAGACTCAAAACTTTTCTTAGGTCTCCTTCCTTATAACTTAAGATTAGTGGTACCTGAAATTGGTCCTTTTTGAATAACTCTATCAGTTAATCTGCTACCTTATCCTTATATATATTAACACACGCATTATGTCAGTTTTATATGTTTCCTCACTTAAAAAGACTTTTCTTGTCAAAAAAAAAAAGTCATCAAAATCATATTTTCCTCAAACAGCACAATCATAACCTTTACTGCAAATGTTACAATAAATTATCTTTAGGTGGCATATTTTCACAAAAGCAAATGGCATTTAGTGTCAATACACATTAGTAACAGTTTCTGTTCCCACAAGAGAATACAAGAGTTCAGCCCTAAGCATGACATAAATTAGTATGCTTAGTCATATTAAAATATATTTTTACCAACATCCCGTGAGAGAATGTATCACATCAAGCAATATTATCTCATTTCAAGAATCAAAGTAACTTCATATACTTTTGCCAACCCTTACGACTGGAGGAGCAAAGTATGTTTCAGAATGCCTTTCTTCCTTCTGAGCGAAACAAAATGGGGCAAAAATAATTAAAAAAAAAAATCAGATCTAGGTCTTATCAAATTAAATGTGGATGAGCATTTTCAATCTTTTTCTCTGGGTACACTGTTTATACAAAAGGCTTGAACTCTGTGACTTGTTACAGGGGACACACTTTCTATATCTTCTCATTTTACTGACCTGTGGAAGATGCATTTTGTGATGCCTGGTTGAAGCAGTACGCTTCAGAAGAGATGGACTACTATTGGCTCTCATAAAACGTTTTGTGTTGCTTAACTAGATTGCTGTCAGTGGATCTGTTACTCTATTATAACTACTTGTTTGTACTGCCGCTGTGACTAAAGACCATAATCAAAGACCGAACAAAGTAACAGGGGGCTTAGCCTAGTTCTGTGCCCTATTGTTTGTCCACTCCTAGGTTTGAAAATGACTACCAGTCCTGACTGCTAGGATGTGTCTGGAATATAGGCATTTGGTTTATGGCAACTAAGGTAAATGCAGGCCATCTGAACAAATTACATGTGTATGTATGCACATATGTATGTATATTTGTGTTTGGCCTGCCAAATTCAATTTCTCCAGGGCATAATCACCTCTTCAAGTGACTTCATATGCAATAAACCACTTCCCTAAGTTGCTGTGCAAATTCTACATTATTTTTCTGCAGCTCGTCTGCAGTACTTTATACCTATGTATTTTGTAAAATGAAGTACACCAACCATGAAAATCTTTAAACATAAGATAAAAAAGTGTTTGGACTATGATGTGTAATAATATGTCACAGGCTTCCCATCCAGGATTAAACCATTGTTTGATTTCACAGAAGGTAAATTCCATCAATCAGCTTGTCCTTTGTTGTCAAAAAAGCAACTTGAGGTTTAATTCTATAAGAAGTACCCATTAAAGGAAGAAACGAGAAACTTAACTTGTTAAATTAAGAAACAAGGAAAAATACATCAAGTTAAGATTTTCCCCACATAAAACACTGAGAAGTTTATGTGTGTGGATATAATTTTAAAGAAGAGATAAACAAAAGCCTAAAAATATGTGGGATAAAAATCTGACAAAAACATTTATTCATGCATCAATCACGTCTAAATTTCCCAGAATTTGTAATGGGTGTCTTTAACTGGTAATGTTCAAAAATAACACAGACTGAATTAAACCTCTGTAGATTTCCCAGGGTTTGGACTTACATAAATTCAATCCAAATTTGTGTTTGAAGCTTGATTTTGTGTGATTCTTTTAGATTAGAAACCCAAAATGAAAACCAATGATTCATGATGTGATCTCTGACTGTATATTGTTTCTTTTCAATTTACACCAGCAAGACTGAAATCAGATCAGGAAATAGGGAACCTGCTTGAGAAAACAAAGAAAAAAAAGAACAAAATTTGCATACATTTCTCTGCCACCACCCTCGCTCCCTTCTTGAAAGGAAAAACAAAAAGAAAGGGTGGTGGCAGGGGCAGGGGAAGGAGGAGAAAAAAGAGAAAGGAGCTGGAGAGAGAGACAAAGAGGGAAGAAGAGGGGGGAGGAAGACATTAAGGAAAGAATAAGGGAAGATATGTAAGGGAAAGGGAAAGGGAAATGGTAATAGAAATGGAAACTGAAAGGAAGAGGGGAAGGGGAAGGGGAAGGGGAAGGGGAAGGGGAAGGGGAAGGGGAAGGGGAAGGGGAAGGGGAAGGGGAAGGGGAAGGGGAAGGGGAAGGGGAAGGGGAAGGGGAAGGGGAAGGGGAAGGGGAAGGGGAAGGGGAAGGGGAAGGGGAAGGGGAAGGGGAAGGGGAAGGGGAAAAAATAGTTCACAGCAAACCTTAGAAGCTCTCAGTATGCCTAAACTAAGTATAAAGTAATGACACTACATTTTAGAAATATAATTTGAATATTCATCAGATCACCAGAGATGATCATTCCCACACTATCAGTGGGAGTTTATAGAACCAGATACCAGACAAATGTTACACAACCTCTTTTCCTAGCAACACCCTGTGTCAACTGAGATAAAGATTGTCATAGTATCCCATTTAAGGCTCACTTCAGGTTAATTTAAAATTATTTCTGAATATTTCACATCTCATTCTTAAAACTGGCAATTTCCAGTTGTGCTTCATAAGACATGACGCAACAATAAGGACCGGAAAATACGTATCTCTTTCAATGAAGAATTCATATTTATTGAATATTTGGCTATAACTATATCAGATTTTCATGAATAAAATTAAATGATGGGGGGAAAATCATCATGGGGAAAGTGAACACACAGCAGCATTAACCTCCAAAGTCATGCTCATTCACTCTATCAGTGACCTTTGCTATGTAATTTGCCATAGGACACTCCTGAGCACATTCTTTGATGGATGTGGCCTCTTCTCAGGTAAGAGGACACACTTGGCTCGCTGCACCTTCTGTCTGGCAATGCACCAGAGCCTGCTGACTCTGACTGTGCGTGGTCTGTCACGTCACCTGGCTTAAGCAAAGCCGTACTAAAATGTTGCAGGCTCTGTATTTGTTGACCATTAGAGTTCAGCTAGGAGAGAATTTATCTTCCTTAAATACTTGTTATCTTTGTTAGCTAGCTCATCATCATTTAGGCAGCTTAAGTCCACACAAATGAAGGGCACAACAGCTAATGCTGTCATGTGGACTTTGAAATGATCCATGAAGGAGAATATATGGCTGCTGGTTTATAATCAGATACTAGAAGTGATTTACCTTTCAACACTTTTTACATCCATAGAACTCGAATGCTGCCAGTTCAAAATAGGGTAGTTGCTTCCCCAGGGAGACTCAGTTTAAGTCTTGTATCTCTTCTACAGAGTGAGCATCCATTACCCACCTTTGCAAGCTAGTTTGACTGAAGTCAAGTGAGTCATCTGAGGTCTGAGTGAATGAACGACCCAGAAAGATGCTGAAACCAGGCCAGGACCTTTTCAAGTTCCCTGCTGCAACCAGTGAAGCACACTGTCTCCCTAGAATAAATCTGAAGCCTGTTGATCCCCACTGAATGTATAAATTTCCTAGTGCCGCAGGAAATGAAAGTTTACACTCAAGCTGCTGTAAGAGCTAGCATACAGTGGGAACAAACCACTTTTTTTAACCCTATATCAATAAAATTACTTCCATTCCTATACTTCAGGATAGTCTTACATCCTGAGAAAAGGTAGGAAAGAATACAAACCCATGTCCAAATCCATCCAGCTTCACACCACAAGTCAAGATACCAGATTTGCAGTTCTCAGACATTTGCCTTTTCTTTGAATGGATCAAGTCTGACAGTTTTGGTTTGGTTTTTTCCACAACCACGGCAGTTTGAGACATTTTAATTTTCTTTCAAAAACAAAACATTGCTGTGTTTGTAAGAATCATAGTGAGTGTTACTGAAGAGCCCACAGCTAACTCTCTGGGCCAGAGACAGCAAGCACAGTGTCAGGTGTGTAACTCCATAAATTTCAGAGGAATTCTATGAAGATTTCACAAGTAAAAGCCAGCCTGGAGTCAGATGCAATGTCCTGCATTTGCTACACATCTTTCACACAGAAAAGTTGGGGTAAATAGCAAGCCGTTACAGCCCAGTGGCTAGGTTCTGTATGGCCTCCTAGAACCAGGGACACCAAAAAAAGCAGAAGAAACTACCTATCTGACTAAAATGGTAGGATCTCTATGTCACATTTCTGTATGGAGTCAGTTTAAGTGTACTTAAAATTAAATATTTTTATATGTGCAATAAGAAGGGAGAGAATGAAACTAAAAATGCAATTAAAAGCAAAATTTTAAACATTTAGATCTCTACTTTTTAAAAACCCAATGCCCAGCCTCACATTTAAATTTCCTTTGCCTCATACACAGTGACTCCAGATGTTTAGCTGGCATATAAGCAGGACCAGTAGTGTTTTCCTTCTACCTGTGGGGAGCCAATATGGCTCACATTCCATCACTTAAACACAGAACTAGTCCATTAGTTAAAATAATAGTGATGCCAAAACTCCTCACCTCCTGCAGGCACAGCAAGAGTGAGAGTTTAAAAAGGCCTATGTACCAACCATACCTTAAGGCTTGCACTCAGCTTGGGGCAGGTGACTTTCCCACCTTTCATCTCAGTCTGTGTTTTTGTTCAGCTTTTTCCTTTGTAGATCGTGTGTACTGCTTAACGTGCTGTTCTACGAATTTTCATTGCTGGTAGCAAGTTTTTCTGGAAATCTGCTCCAAATTTACTTTTCAAATAATATCTATATTGGAGGGGTGTTTGTAATGTTGGGGTTAGGCTGCAGAAGAGAAGGAAAAATCGGTACCATTTCTAATAATAACAACTATTTACAAGCTCAGGGACCTCCACAGGCGTCACTGTAACATGCAACTCTCTCAGAGCAGAATACCACAGCCATTTTATACCAGTAACAGTTTTAACTGTGCAACAGTTTAAAACAAAAGAAAGGAAATATATATTTATGCATGTCTAAAACTACAGGGCAATTCCAGGGATGCAGGGTGGGATTCACTTGGAACTGGGCCAGAACAGAGGCCAACTTCTCACCCTGGGAAAGGGGTGACATACATGTTTCCGTGATCACAGGTCATCAAGGCTTCAGCTTTGTGCCCAGCCATAGAGGCCTACAAATGTGGCATAGTTCAAATTTGGCACTGGAGAAAACATTAGAAAAAAGTGATCCACCTCTCCCTAAAATAAAGAGAAAACCTTTATGTAGGAGTTAAAGTACAGTGAATCACCAGCTGTTTCTTAAACACCCTGCTTTATCCCTGGGGCTCAAGTTGCCTTCTTTTAGTTATGAGATCTGATGGGATTTCAGCCTGAGTAGTATGGCTATGATCTTATATCCTATAATTCAACCTGCTCCAGAAAACCTCTGTTTATTGAGTGATGAATAATAGAATTGCTTAGCAGCTTCTTTCAGCTTTCAGAAAACACAGCACTATATGCACTGTTTCAAATGTTTTCCTTTCTTTTCCCATGGGGATTTATTCAAAAAAAAAAAACACCTCACTGAGAAGTACAGTAGTTAATTCAGACAGTTTCAAGTTGCCTAGAGCTATTGACTGATATATGCAAAACCTTGCCATTATGTTCTCAAAGCAGCGACAAATAGAATTAGGAGTGCAATTCCTTTGATGATACTTTGAATTTTTTTTTTAAATTACCTTCCATTATTGTCTGGGCTTGATCCTTCTCCCTCTGAAACTAGTGGGAGTTCTGCCACTGACTTCAGGGGAAGGAGAATTGGGTTGTTTTCAGCACAGATTTTAAAACAAAGGCTTGAAATTGGCAGGAACAAAACACTCCACCATGAATCAAGACAGCAGGTTGCCAGATGGCAACTTTTCAGTTCTGCAAACAAATTTGGTTTATTCAATGTAAATATTTGAAAGGAAATAGAAAGAAGATGATAATTCTCGCTTACCAAAGGGTCAGATTTGAATCTTTGAAATTTTACCTTGATTCCAAGAGAAAAAGCGTCTCTACCAACACAAATCATTGCTCTAGAAAGCACCTGAGCCTGGCTTTCCATGACACTTTATACTGCTATAGATATAGTTTTGGATGAGTGAATTAAAATAAAGAGATTGGGAAAGGAAGGGATTCATGCTGTTACTTGCAGAAGGCAGTTTAGGAGCAATTGGTAGACTTCCAGTTGAGAAGCACATGTTCTCTATACAACCCAAAGAGACAAGGAGACACCCTGAGAGGGCGTTTTGGGCTTTCAAGTTAAGTTAGTTAGGCATTGTGAATAGCCCCATAATTTGCAATTGAAATCTTCAACATACGGCTAACCATCCAGATCCAATCAGCAGGTAACAGCCAAGAGAAGAGGCGGGTCAGGAATTCCAGAAGAGCACTGCTGTGGGGCTTTTTGGTGTATTTTCTTTTGGTCTAAATCAAGTAACTCTCAGAAAAGTCAGAAAGTCAATGTAGTACAAACCGGAGGATTCTCTTTTTTCTTGAAAATTAACTTTGGATCTACTTAGAAGAATGACCTATGAGCAATAAAAAATTAATATTGCTTCACTCAGAAGCCTTGGTCTTTTTCTTTTCAGTGAAAAGGTTAAACAAGAAGAGGTATGTATACATGTCAAGAGTAGGAGAGCTCTAAGAGCTTTACTCCAATGTCACAATCCTTTTCTTAACTACATCTAACATTAAAAAAAAAAAAAAGAAAAAAAAAAAAAAAAAAAAGAAAAAGCACACATCTGCCCTGAATTCTCTCTGTAGACAATTTCCTTCCGCCTGTGGTGAGGGGTGTGCTTTTGGAATGGCAGAAGGCTTCATCTTCTAACAAATAATGAAATCCACATTCCAGTCAAATGTGATCAGGCCTGCCAGTGAAGGATATTTTTGTTGTTCATGTTTGCCTTCAGAATGCCACTGCATGTTACTAAGCGTGCTGGCTTTTTGCCACCTCTATTTTAAGCTGTTCAAAAATCTAGGAACTGAAGAAACATCTGCCTTTGTTTTTTAAGGGGAAAAACATTATTTAAGTAAGCAAACATTTTAAATAATTTACACTAGAAGATGTATGTGTTCTTAGATGGACACGCTTATTTTAGTAAGACAGAATTGACCATATCTTTGAATTAACCTCTTGTCCCTTATACCCCACTCATATGCACTGTAGTAACCTCATGGGAAAGAAAATCGAATCAACTGTAAATTGCCTGAATAGATTTGTCTGAACTCATGGAGCAGTAAATCCTGCATTTACATTCCTAACTCAAGACAAGTTAGACTTGCCACACCTTCTACTCAAAAGGTCACACAGAATTTTTTATATTCGCTAAAAAAAAAAGCAGTGGGCTACATACTTGGATTAATTCCCTGTGTATGGTCCCCAGAACATGGAGGAAGGGAGAAGAGAATAAATGACTAGCAGAAAATGTCAGAGCAAGGCAAGAAAGTGGGAAGGAACACTTCCAGATTCTGATGAAAGAGTTTCGTTTCAGATGGATCCTTGTCTCAGCTTACTTCAGGGACTGGCATATGGCATATGCTACAGATGGATAGGCAGCAATACACATACAGCTGTAAGGTTCTGGCACTCCTGGTCCTGGCCCACGCTGCCAGCTGGCCAGCAGAAAGCAGGTTTGCAGGATGATTTGATTTTCCACAGCTGTTATACAAAGTATGAGGTCAGGGGAGGTGAGGAGGAGGAGGAGATGTTGGAGGGGGGGGGTTTGTAGCTGTCTGATCCTTGCTTACAGCACAGAGCCGGAGTTCAACCCTGACAACTACCATACCCCAGGCAGCAGCTTCCACCCTGTGCAAGCCTTTCATTTAAATTAGATTTAAGTCTTGATGAGTCTGAGCAACTCTGGAACAGCTTACTGACACACGCTGAGTACTGTGCTAAATAAGTGAATACCATGCAAGATGGGTGATTCTCATCTACTGCCCAGCAAATAGGCAAAGTAGGTTAGAGTACTCGTTTGTGAACCAAGGACATCTTTTGTAGTTGTATTACGGAAAACTCACTGTTACACAACTGTGTGTGTTGACAATCAATAGTTTTTTAAAAGAAAGGTAAATAAAAAGCCTTTGTTGCTGGAACCGCAGTCAAATGCAGGGTCTTCTGCATACTTCCAAAAGGCTCACTTTTTTGTTAGTGTGATTTGAATAATTCACTGTTATTTTCCCAGAAACCTTCAGGTAAACATGTAGATCACTTGTGGTATATAGGCCAATAATCACTATACTCATTTTAATAGGATTACTAACTAGAAGTACATAATTACTACCAATTTTACTGAAATTTAGCTGTTTATTAATTATTTGCAAATGTTTGAAACCAGACAATTTTATGATTAGATTAATTATGTCAAGCTATTTGAACAAAAAATTTCATGTGAAATAACCTGATAACACTACTTTATTCAAGACAATGAGAACAAGCGTGAGCTTGTTGTTGGAGCGTGAGGAATTTCAGATTAATAGGGCTTAGTAATTGGATAACAAAATGTCAGAAAAGTATCAATATGGGAAAATTTCTGCTATGAAAACAAGCTGAGAGAGTTGGGATTGTTCAGTCTGGAGAAGAGAAGGCTCCAGGGAGACATTATTGCAGCCTTTCAGTATATGAAGGGGGCTTACAAGCAAAATGGAAAGAAACTTCTTACCAAGGCCTGTAGTGACAGGACAAAGGGCAGTGAAAAAGGGTAGATTTAGATTGGACAGAAGGAGGGCATTTGTTACAATGAGAGTGGTGAGACACTGCTACAGATTGCCTAGAGAAGTCCTGGATGCCCCATGTCTGGATCTGTTCAAGATCAGGTTGGATAGGACTTTGAGCAACCTGAAGTGAACCTTCAGAAACAACCTAGTGAAACATGTCCCTGTCCACGGCAGGGGAGTTGCACCAGATGATCTTTAAAGATCCCTTCCAACCGAAACCATTCTAAGATTCTATGCTTCTAGGTATTGTATGCATTGATAAGAATCCCCTCAGTCTTTTCTTCTCCAGGCTAAACAGGCCCAGCTCTTTCAGCCTTTCCTCATAAGGGAAATGCTCCAGTCCCCTCATCTTTATAGCCATCCACTGGATCCTCTCCAGTAGTTCCCTGCCCTTCTTGAACTGGGGAGCCCAGCACTGGACACAGCACTCCAGGTGCAGCCTCACCAGGGCAGAGCAGAGAGGCAGGATCAACCTCTCTCGACCTGCTGGCCATGCTCCTCCTGATGCACCCCAGGATCCCATTGGCCTTCTTGGCCACCAGGGCACGCTGCTGGCTCATGGGCAAGTTGCTGTCCACCAGAAATCCCAGGTCCTTCTCCACAGAGCTGCCTTCCAGCAGGTCAACCCTTAGCCTGTACTGGTGCATGGGGTTGTTCCTTCTTAGGTGCAGGAAGGAAGGAAGTTTACACTCACTCTTGTGGAACCTCGTTAAGTTCCTCTCTGCCCAACCCTCCAGCCTGTCCAGATCCTGCTGAATGGCAGCACAGTCTTCTGGGGCATCAGCCACTCATACCACTTGTGTATAATCAGCAAACTTGCTGACAGTACACTGTCCCTTCATCCAGGTCGTTGATGAATGAGCTGAACAAGTCTGGGCCCAGCACTGACCTAGTGCTAAGTTACGGGCCTCCAGGCAGACACTGTACCACTGATCACAACCCTCTGAGCTCTGCCATTCAGCCAGTTCTCAATCCACCTCACTGTCCACTCATCTAACCCATACTTCCTCAGCTTACCAGGGAGACAGTGTCAAAAGCCTTGCTGAAGTCAAGGTAGACATCATCCACTGCTCTGCCCTCATGTACCTGGACAGTTATTCCATCATAGAAGACTATCAGATTCATCAAGCATTATTTCCCCTTGGTGAATCCATGTTGACTGCTGATAACCTTTCCCTCTACGTGCTTAGAGATGACATCCAGGATGAGGTGTTCCATCACCTTTCCAGGGATGGAGGTGAGGCTGACCAGCCTGTAGTTTCCTAGGTCCTTCTTCTTGCCCTTTTTGAAGACTGGAGTGACATTGACTTTCCTCCAGTCCTCATGCACCCCTCCTGTCCTTCATGAGCTTTCAAAGATTATAGAGAGTGGCTTAGCAATGACATTTTCCAGCTCCCTCAGCACGTGGGGGTGCATCCCATTGGGGCCCATGGGTTTGTAGGTGTCAGATTTTCTTAAATAATCTCTAACCTGATCCTTCTCAACCAAGTGAAGGTCTTCCTTTCTCCAGACTTTCTCTCTTGCCTCCAGGGTCTAGGAAACCAGAGGGCTGACCTTAGCAGCAAAGACTGAAGCAAAGAAGGCATTCAGTAACTCCACTTTCACCGTATCCTTCATCACCAGGGCGCAGATCTCATTTACCGATAAGCTCACATTTTCCCTAATGTTCCTTTTGCTACTGATGTACTTGAAGAAGCCTTTCTTGTTGCCCTTTGATATCCCTCACCAGGTTTAATTTCAAATGAACCTTAACCCTTTTCATCACCTCCCTGCATGTTCTGACAACATTCCTATATTCCTCCCAAGTGGCCTGTCCCTTTTTCTACATCCCATAAACTTCCCTCTTCTGTTTGTGTTTTTCCAGAAGCTCGTTGCTCACCTGTGCAGGTCTTTTGCCCTCTTTGCTTGATTTCTTACTCATAGGAATGCACCGATCTTCAGTTTGGAGGAAGTGATGCTTGAATATCAGCCAGCTCTCTTGGACCCCCCTACACTCTAGAGCCCTAACCCATGAGATACCTCCAAGTAGGTCCTTGAAGACGCTGAAGTTAAATCTCCTGAAGTCTGGGGCTGCAATCCTACTTATTGCCCAGCTTGCCCAGCTTCCTTCATGCGGGATCCTGAACTCCACCATCTTGTGGTCGCTGCAGCCAAGGCTGCCCCCAGCCTTCACATTCCCAGTCAGTTTTCCTTTGTGAGTACAAGGCCCAGCAGCACACCTCACCTGTTTGGCTTCTACACCACCTGTGTCAAAGTTATCATCAATGCTCTGCAGGAACCTCCTGAACTCTGTGTGTGTATTGGGTCTGGCTGAGCCCATAGCATCCCTCACAGTGCCATGCTCGTATTGGGAGCTAGAAAGGTGGGGGTAACACAGCCGCGTTTTGGTACTGCTGAGCAGTGCCTGTACGGCATCAAGGCTGGCTCTCCAACCCCCTATCCCATCTCAATAGGCTGGTGATGGGCAAGATCTGGGGAGGGGCATAGCTAGGACAGCTGATCCAAAGTGACCAGTGGAATATTCCATATCATACGATGTCTGCTCATATATGAAATCTAAGAGAAAGGAGGAGGAGGAAAGAGGGACATTTATTATTTACATTTGCCTTCCAGAGCAACTGCTATGCATACTGAAGTCCTGCTTCCCAGGGAGGGTTGAACATCACGTGGTGATGGCAAGTAGAGAATAACATCTTTTGTTTTCATTTCTGCATGTGCAACTTTCACTATTGCTTCATTAAACTGCCTTTATCTTGACCCACAGGTTTTTTCCCATCTTATTTTCTCCCTGCCCTGTTCTACTGAGAAGAGCATTGATACAGCAGCTTGGTGGGCACCTGGTGTCCACCACAGTGTGCCTAGCTGTGTTGTCTTTCCAGCAGATATTAGGGTAGTTGAAGTTCCCTATGCGAACCAGGACCTATGATCATGAGACTACTTCCAGCTGTTTGTAGAAGGCCCCAACAATTTCTTCTTCCTCATTGAGTGGCCTATAGTAAACACCCACAACAATGCCCCCCATGTTAACCTGCTCCTTAATGCTCACCCATAAGCTCTGAACTCATTTGTCATCCAAACCTAAGACGACCTCAATACATTTGAGTTGCTCTGTCACATAAAGACCAACTATACGACCTCGCCTTGCTGGCCTCTCTTTCCTAAAAAGTACGTAGCCATCCATGTCAGTATTCCAGTCATGCGAGATATCCCACCATGTGTCTGTAACTGTAATGAGATTATGGCCCTCCAACTGCATGCAGATCTCTTGATTCTTCCTGTTTATTCCCCATGCTGACTGTGTTTCTGTTCCAGCATGTCAGAGAGGTACTCAAGCACACAGGTTTCCCAGGAGGGGTACAAAGGGATCACCATAGTCCCACACACCCTTGAGGTGGCTGGCCTTCTGATTCTCATCTTGGGAGGCAGGTAAGGAACATGCATTGCTGCTCTGGATGGCTTGGCTGATTCCCCAGCTGGGTGTAATGGCATTGCCACTTTGGACTCCTCCATCCAAGTCCGTCAGTTTAGAGACCGCCTCAGCAAGCTGGCCAGCCCACTGCCAAAGATTCCCTTGCCTACTCTAGATAGATGGATCCCATCCCTCCTTAACAGGCTACAGTCATCAAAGAATATCCCATTGTCACAGAAGCCAAAACCTTCATGATGGCACCAGCCATGAAACCAGAAGTTGTTGTGCATTATATGTCTGTTTCTGGCTGCACCCTTTCCCCTTACTGGGAAAATGGAAGAAAATAAAACTTTGGCACCAAAAATTTTCACTTACATGCCCAGGGCTTTATAGTCTTCCTTGATTCTACCCAGGTTCTGGCTTGCAGTGTGATTTGAGCCCACATGAAAGAGTACCAGAGGATAGCAGTCTCTGCTCTTGACAAGTTGTGGCACCCTGTCAGAAACATCTAGGACCTTAGCTCCCAGAAGGCAGCATTGATTTAGAAGGTGCTAGCCTTGATACTTGTGGTGAATCCTTTTTTTTTTTTTTCTCCTTAATAAAATGGTGTAGATTTTGCATAAAAGCAATATCTTGCTTCCTTTTCTGGCTGCATTTTAAGTGAACTTAGGCTTCTGAGCTTTCACTTAGGTCTACATGTCTTGTAGAAAGTAGCTAATTTGTCCCTCAAGTATCTTTCTGATACAGTAATGCCTACAGGGAGAGAGCTACACTCTTAGCCAGTGTTGATACCTATAAAGTCATGGATTTTCACACTGGTCAAGGATCACTTGGAATGTTTGGCTGTAAATGTGTTCCTTGATATAATTTTAATCCGTGTCAACTAACTCTCTCTCAAACAATGCAGGTGAAAATTCAGGATACAGCATATCCCAGAAACTTTCTTACAGACAGAATAGGGGTATAGCCATTCTAGTTTGTGGAATGAAATAACGTGGGCGTAGATGTATAAGCCTACATCAGTTTGCCTCTGAACCAGATCAGACTCTCTGGCCTCTTTCATTTACTAATGTAAATGAGTCTTGGGAAACCATCCTGCACTGGTAGCTAAGTCCCCCTAGGAGGTCCGGGAGGTCTTACACAGATGAGGTGCAGAGCAGGCTCCAGCATCTCTGGCCAACACAGAACACAAAGGATGTGCAGCTGCAGCATGTGCATAACTTGGAAAGCTTCATTAGTCAACAAATCAATGCAAGGGAATTAACCACCCCTCCACCCCTTTACTATTTGTGTATTATTTTTTTTTTTCTTTTTTTGGTATGCACTTTGCTGATGGTGACTGTGCTTTGTATTTGCATAAGGATAACACATTGTGATGTGTTTCTATTCAGGTTTACTTTTACTTGTGCTGTTGTCTTATTCCCTTTTATAAAGAAAGAAAATGCTTTGGTCCTCTGAGAGTAACATCAATGAATCCCAGAAACTATTGTTCTATGTACATAATGCAGTTGTGCATAGTTCTTTTGGAGTAACAATAAACGATTCCTCTGTCCTTGGAAAGGAAGACAAAACTTCTTGATGAACATCATTAACTGCTGTTAAAACTTGACAGCTTGTAAAATAAAACATTTGAAAAAGACTAACTTGGTTCAAATACCTTCTAAACCGCATGTGGAATCTATTGAGACCTCATGAGATGTTATTTCTCCAATAATTGTGGAGAGATAGACTTTTCCCTTCTAGAATGAATCTGCAATGGCTTGTGCCAGCAAGAAAAAACTTTGATGATTCATTAACATGGCCATGACCCAGCTGGTTGGCACACACTGTCACTCCAAAATTCCATTAATAGGGTGCCTGAGGACATGAACTCAGTTTGACTTGAAAGCTTCATGTGTTTCAATTAAAAATGCATTTATTTAATTAATGTAGACATTAGAGAGAACAGTGCTTTAGAAAGGAAGACCAAATTTGATAGACTAACTTTGTCCCCTTTTTCTAAGACATCTGGGAAATACTGCTTTTTTGCATATAGGAAAAGGAGGAACTGAAACCTTGCAAATTAATGGATAGGAGGCACTGAGGAAGATGCCAGGCCTACTGGACTCAAAACAGTGATGTCTGGAAGTTGACAGCGCTCTCTTTTTTTCTTTTTCTTTTCTTTTTTCTTTTTTTTATTACAACTGATAAGACAGGGCTAATTCATTTGAAGATGTTAGAAACAAGATATTTTTTTTGGCTACAGTGAAAGAAATGTTTACTTTAAGTGTGGAATTAATGTTTTATGTAATACAACAAATTGGACAAAATTCTACCCTTGCTTACACCTGAGCAATTTCATTGAAAGAGGAATGTTAAGAGTTGATGGAGAAATATAGCTAAGGGAAATTTCACCAGGGATGTTCTTATTGTACCTACTCATTGTGGACCGTGTTTTCAATTTTAATAAAATGTTCCATTACCCTGACCAACTTAACTCATTTTAAAGATCATTTGCACTCCATGGCAGAGTTAAGGGCCTTATTAAAATAAGATTCAGACTCCAAGTATGATTGCTAGTTCATAACTCTTGGAGGATCTCATGAAGATGCCACTTCCGTCCTGCTTTTATAGATGCAGTTTTCTGATGCAGTAACAGGAGAATTCATTTTAAATAATTAACTGTCATGTGGATTGCAGTCACAAATGGATACATCTTTCCTAAGACACTCTGTATGGCATCCATTCTTATCAACCTAATGTAAACAGAGCTTTAGTTACCCACAGACACACCACATAGATCTTATCTAGCATAGGAATACCAAATTAGCACTGACTGATTCTTAGGTAGCTATCAGCTAGCTGGCAGCTGTGATTTTTCATATCCAGTACATCTGTTCAATACCATATGCCAACTTTAGATCTAGGGATTTTGGCACCTTGGTCTGGTTGGACAAGTTCTTTGACGTGTTTTCTCCCTGATGTGAGACGAAACAACTAATCGCTTCAATTGCATTTGCACTTAGTATTGTCTGGATTATTTATTTACTTTGAGCAGTTATACAAATGGGACAATTCTGCAATCTGATAAAAAGAGGGAAGGTTTGATATATACCACAGAATAATGATGTGTTAGAGAGTGGACACACAAGTATTGCTTTTTGAGCTGCTGTCACAAAGCTTAACCTTGCTTACTATAATGGAAATCTGGTAGTCTAAGAAGAAGGTTTTGTGACCTCTTGAAAGAGATTCAAAATCCTCAGAACATAATGAACGTACAGAATCTTAAAGATATCATGCAAATGGAGCCATAATACCTCACAGTTATCCTGACTTAGTGCAGTAAAGCAAAAGAACAGATCAATCATTTGAATTTTGCACATTACTCCTGTTTGTATCATACACAAATCCATCCCAGCACCAGGGACATGGTTCACTTTTCCTTCTTCTCAGCTGCTTTTTCCCCTCCATCTTTGCCATCTCCAGAGTTTGTGGAGATGCACAGTAGCCCAGAGAAGGAACTTAACCAGCTAGACTGCTCTTGGGGAGGTGGGAGGGAGCAGGAAGCTTATTCTCAAAGACAGTTCCCAACAGGTTTCATTATACGGTGCCCCAGAGACTAGATCTGTCACTAGAGAGGACATAGGGACAAGCATTGATGGCCAGCCACAAAGAAGAACCGTTTTTAGCAGCACTCTGCTTTTTTCCATATTAAAAAGACCAGGTAACCATAGCCAAAATGGTTTTAAGCAACAGCCACCAGATGTCTCTTTCTGAGGGACAGAAATTAAATTAATTTAAAACTAGATTTAAAAAATGAAAAAAAATACAGTCCTATTTGTACTAGGAGTCATACACGAGTCTTCACCTTCACTGGAAATGTTAAATGAAAATTCCAATTTTAATACATTAAAAGCCACTGATTTCTGGTGAATGATCTCAACTGTAGTTCTGAGTGCACCTATAATACAGCAGATTGTGTGTGTAAGATCAGCCAGCCTGGCAGCAGCTGTGTGGGACGGGAAAGGTCACAAACACTTATTCTGCGGGCTAAACCCCAAAGTGTAATGCTGCTGAAGAGCCCATTAGCCCAACTTGCTTATGTGGCCAGAAACGATACCTGCCAACGAACACTTGCAAGCAGCCTACAGGCACAGGGTGTGATTTGTTTGCCTTTGCACAAGCTGCAGTCTGTTTTGCAGGCATTGATGAATGGTAAAGCTAGGTGAAGTATCTGAATGTGATGGGTTTGGGGTGCTTTTTTATAATTTATTCTCCACCTGTCGAACCAGCATCAAAATTCAGCAAACCCAAATCAATTCACTCAGGTTTTTTGCATAAGCCATTGCTGCAAGAAACATAGAACAACAAAGCAAGTATGAGCAGAACCCCTCAGCTCTGAGGGCACCACATTTTCTTTCCCTCAGGAATACTTACCTTGGGAAAATTACGCGCTAAAGATTATAGATATTACTGCACACATTTATTTCTCTCCCATGTTTTGAGGGGATGAAATGTTACACGGCTTTTATCTTTTTTAAATTATAGCTCTCTTTATTTATAAAGACTTCAGCTTGAAAAGCTGTTAAAAGTAATAAACCACATCTTTCTAAGAATACAATTCCATTATTTAATCATGCCCAGAGGCAGCAAAGACACTGGGAAATAATTGTCTTTTTGTCACTCAAGCATGAAATGCCCAACATTGTTTGAAACCTAATTCTAACAAACCTTTAATATTCTAGTTCAGAAATCCCTTGACCATGGGCAAGTGCAATCTCATTTCTCAGTCCTTTAAAACAGTTTGATGAAGTATTCCAGAAGGCATAAGTTGTGTTTTCTTCTCTAAATTATCTTTTTCTTTTTTTTTTTTTTTTTTTTTTTTTTTTATTATTATTATTAAGACTTGGAAGGTTTCACTTTCTACATCCATCTACCGAATCACAATTCTACTAACACATTAACTTCTCCATAAGATATTCATTCATGTAATTTCTTAATGTAATCTAAAAAATCCTCTTTTAATTTTGGGGAAATCTCATATGAAGAAAATAGAACATGGGAAACAATGCATCCAGAGCTACTGTAAACAAGCACTGGAAGATGCTGTTACTGCAATGGCATTGTTTTGGCACAACTTGCCTTTCTCAGACTAATGCCAGTTTTTCTATGAATTGGTAAGTATTTGCAGAGCCTTTTAGTACCATTTTCCACACCATGATCAAAAGATTTGTCATATATCACAAAATCACAAGATCCTGGCACTTAGAAATAGATTTGCTGGTTAATGTTAACATTGTACGTCATAATAGGCCCCGTAAGTGAAGACACCACTAAGATGATGTTGTTATAGGACCAGATGACTCATTCTGACTCCATAAGCACAGAAAAGTAGAATAAAAACCCTGGATGTTGGGGACTGATATTTAGTACAGGTGGCCCGTAAGTAGTAGACATAGTTTCAAATTCAAAGCTAAAGATCACAGTTTCACTCCTAGACTAAAAATAGCAATAAGCTTTTCCTTTAAAGTGACAATCTGGTCACAAACATGTCAGGGTACAGACAGTAGTAGACTAGGAAGAGGAAGGTGGCATTGGGCACAAAAGGAGAAAAGAAAATTGAAGAATTCTTCAATGTTTGATGTGATAGCAACATACATATAGTGAATTTACCTTTCAATTACTATCTAAGATCAATACAAAAACAGTCTAATCCTTTATCTTATAGTATTTTTCATATTTTTAAATAAAAAAAAAGAATACAGACACTACAAGTTTACTTGTGTAAACTTGAATAGCTGAAGACATTGATATTTTACTGGTATCTGCAGATTCCTTAAAAAACAAGTGACACACATGCAAGTACTGTATTTTTAGTGGACTTTCTCCACAGGTGGTAACACCTATAAGGTGTTTCAAGTGCATTAATGAAAATGCTATCAAATCATAAAGACTTAAAAAAAAAAAAACTTTGGCATATAGGCTACACCCAGTGCTTTTTATAGACTGACTAAATTAGAAGTTGAGTATGGACAGAAACAGGAATGCACCTTAGGTTGCAATATGTGAGCTACTCCTCTTTTGCAGAGCTCCAGTGAAATAACTGGGCCATTTCATGTTGCAATGGAAAAGGTCAGGGCCTAAAATAGTTCAGGTAGAACAGGGAATCCAAAATGACTTCTAACTCCTGCAAATACATGGTACCTAAATCAATCAATAAAACAAGTCACTGACTGCAGAAAAGGAAATGAAATAAAGACATGTTGGAAAACAGAGGTAGTTACTGCAGTGCAGTAGTTAGACAAGAATAATGCAGAAAAAAATCAGGAGACAACAACTTATATTTAAGTTTTTAAAGGTAGGGGGAAAGGTTTATTTCAGGCAAGTGCCACCAAAAAAAGAAATTGTTCCTAGCCTCAGTCTAAAATGTGGTGCAGTGCAGCGTCTGAGCACAGGGCCAGGTCTCTCATCTTAGGCAGGTCTTTCTAAAAACAAACAGAGGTGAGAGCACCAAACTGCTTGTAAAAAGCTTTGTTACTTTTTTATAGCCCAAACAGAGCAAACGTAAAAGAGACACAATATTTTTATATGTTTGAGCATATTATTTTTCATTATATTCATTAAAAATTCAACCTATCTGGTGTTCCCAAAAGGTACTGATTGGAACCCAGAGAATGCCCATCTCTCTGTACACTAAATTCCAAGCTTTTATTTGGAAATGTCTAAACATTCTCTGTGATTATTACTTTATGGAGGGTGTTCAGATCTATTCTAATTATGTATGTTTTTATATGTACGCATATACACTTCTCCAGAATGTTACATTTTAGCAGAAAAAAAATATTACTGTAAATATGTACTTTTCACAAAGATTATGATGAATAACACTAAAAACTGTCCAGTTTTTACTACACAGCACAGAAAATAGCTAAACCCTCTATCCTCTGTCCTCTTTGTATGATATTTGCCTTGTCAAATATGCAGTGAAACTGTAATAAAGAGACTCAGTGAGTGGATTTTAAATTAACTGACAATTTGAACTTTGAATGATCACTGTTTTGTGACTATTTGGGGAACATGACTGCTGGATTTAAAGATGGATAAAGACAAAAACTATTCTCCTCTGACAGACCATTCTTCTAAAGAAATTGAAATGTGGGTTGTTGGTTGGTTTATTTTTTTCCTCAGCAGAGAAATTATACTTAATCCATCGAGATGTAAAAACTCTATAAAAGAGACTCTTTACAGGAGCACCTGGGTCACCAGGTTAAAGAAAGTGAATGGTATTCCTAATGGAAGATAAACGGTTGCCCTGTGGCGTTTTATCTGTCATACTAATGTCAAAAAACATCTCATATAAAAGTAGAGTTAAAAAGACTGTTAAAGGAAGCTTTGCCTCTGCAGTAAACTAATACCTGTGGCTTACCGCCTCTGCCCTATACATGTGAAGTGTTTAAAATGTTTGGCAGGAAGCTTTTTCCCACATTTAGCTAGGCGTACTCAGTGAACCCAATGTGAGATAATCCAAAACAATTCAGGTTCAACAAAGGTTGGGAAAATATTATAACGGACATAAAGCTTTGATGGAAAGCTTCTTTGATCTTGAGATTATAAAATACACAATTTCTAATCTGACAAATTTTTAGCTGCAAAGCAGAATATCTAAACATTCTTCTTTTGTCATAACAGTTTAATCCCTTAAGAATGTGATTTAAACCATTGGGGTGCAAAGGTTACCACAAGATTTGTATGAAAGAGGAAACCTGCCTCAGACACCTAGGTAGAAAAATGTGAAAGCCATTAAATTATATAACTAAATACTATCTGCAGATTGGCACTGCCAGGTCACCCTCAGTTCAAGCTTTACCAAATATCCATTGTTCCAAACACACTTGTTCACTGCACAAATACTGAAGTAGTTAAGATGATTTTAAACTTCGGGTTTGAGTTTAAAATGACCCACTTTTCTATGCATGAAAAACAGTGTCAGTACAATAAGAGTTTAGGTATCAAGAGCTGAGGAGGTAGGAGGTTTTGTCCTGGGGTTGTTTTTGAGTGGGGAGGCCACTGATCATTTTTAATGTATTTCTAAATCTCATAAAAGATATTGCTTCTTCCTACTAATCTTTCTTAGGCCCATAGTCCATGACAACTCTACTACTAATGTAAAAATAATGATTTTAAAACTTAAACTATCCTCATAAAGCATTGGCTACCTGTTACACACAGCAATTCCTGTGAGGAAACATGATCAGCAAAAGCAAATATGAAGTTGATTTATCAATTATTCACACAACATGATTCAATACTGCAATTCACACATGTAAATCTTTGAGACAGAGGTCATAAAATATGTTTTTCGGTGCGGATAAATCATAAATCATTTAACATTAATTTGAGTACCAAATCTAATAGAGCACTAAACAGCTTCTAAAGTCTTTAAAAGTCAGCTGGATCAGATTTCAAATTTTCTATTTAAAAAAAATCCCAAAAAACAGCAAAACTCCTCTTTTTTTTCCTCCCTTAGGTTGAAAGCAAAGTTCATCCTTTTTACTTGAAAAGCCAACAAGTAGAAATTTAATTCCATGGTGACTTGATTTCCATGTATCTGCATATTAGTATTTGTCACTAATGTTTGTAACTAAATATCTTTATCCAAACTCCATTCATTTTTCAGCTTTTAAAACAAATTGTTCCCTACCCTATAATCATGCCTGATAAAAAGTATGGGTGAAGAAGACAGGGTTTGAAATAATGACTAAAATAGGGTTTTTACAGCCATTACACAAATTAATATAAATAGTGATGATTAACACATAGAATGCCAATTTAGAAAGCAGAACCCAGTACAATGTGGTACTACAAAATGAGGAAAACATCTTCTAAAGAAAAATGAGCTTTGGCTTGTACTGTGCTCCCATTTGAGAGGACAGAAAACTTTCCTTTTAAGTGGGGGAAAAAACCATCTATAAGGCTGAATTTTCATACTGTCAACTTTAGAAGACATCATATCAGAAACAGTAAAAATATCAATACCTGACACGCTGTTACTTCTTTTGTTTCTTGGTACTACAATCAACGATAAATCTTTGTTTCTTTATTGTCACAATGTGCAACTACCTTTCCTAATCACTCCAAACTTTTCACGAAAACTAATTTTTTTAAAAAATCACAAATTTTGATCTATCCTTATGTTAAATGTGGTGAAAATTGCCTCATAGGGGCAAAAGTTCCTAAGGAGTGTGCGATGGGAAGACACGTACTCTAATCGCACAAACCTTGTTCCTTTTGGAAACAAGTATATATTTGATAAGAAACAGCATTACAAAAAAAATAGCTGCACATTTACCAGTCCTTCTGGAATCACAGCTGATCTTCTCCACATGCCCTCCAACCACAAAATGAGGTCCTTGATCCAGTGCAGGGAGGCAGGGCCATGGCTCCTAATATGCAAAGGATGAACTAAAGACTGGGTGTCCCTTGAGCTCCCTAGAATTTGCAGGATGAGACTGCCTGGCTCCTTACCTGCTCAGGCACAGATTACACCTGGGGATTACCAGGTCTTTTCCAAATCATTTCCCTAGGGTTCCTTCAGTTTCTTGGCAGTATACAGTTTGGACAATTAAACTACATAGACCTCTATATAAATCTAGGATAGTGTTATAACAGACACTGTTCATTTCAGAGGGCAGCACACTGACCATTAAATCCTCCCTTACCATGCTCTTTGTTTCTGAAATGCTATCCATATTTCAAGATTTCACCATGTTCTTGGGCAGAACAATTTCAGACATGCATTTGTGTGCTGATACAACACAATAAAAAAATCCCATAACATTAAAAAATGCTTTCAGTGCTTTTCCTTCACAAACCTTATCTACAGTTGAATAGAATTGACAGAATGAATGTTTTCTTCTAAAAATCAGAATGACTTTTTACACAATATATCCATTATGTTTACAACTTCATCTCAGCCACAAAAAGTTATTTGCAGAGGTTACATAAAGTATTTATAGACTGTTTGTGTTTGCATTAAATGTCCTATTATTCATATGCATCAGAATCGAAGAATAGGCACGGGGGAAAACCTGTGAGAGGGAAACAGGGAACTGAGAAAACACTTATGCTGAAACGAGCTGCATATACCCATGTGACTGACCCAGAAACAATTCGGTTGCTGCCAGTACAGCTGTCTTTGAAGTCAGCCAAACAACCATACTTTCCTGCCAAAACAAAACAAACAAAAAACAAACAAAAAAACCCCCCAACCTTCGTAGTTTGGCATCAGGGTTTTGCAATTAGTTTGTCACAGTTTCCGAGTGGTTATTTTAATTTCTAAAGTGATTCTTTTCTAATTTTCGGCTATTTATCCTACCTGTTTAACACAGTGCATTGAGTACTCATTACTTCCATGACAGAAATGTCTGCTCTATGAATCTTCCTTCAAATTTGCCTTTGCCATCTGCAGTTTCTATTGCCCTTCCACTGATGCGGGTGTTTTCGTTGTTCAATTTCTGTCTTTGCTCTCAGGACAAAATAATAAAATAAAAGTGAAACGCCTTATTTTTTTTTAATTCTGTCCTATCTGCCATCTCACAGTCTTCTAAAGATCCCTCAACGTCCCATCATTTTGCTTGTGTTTTCTTGATATCATCAGATGAGTCTTGACTGCATTTCTGCTAAATATTTCAGTACAAGGTCATAAAATCTTCCTTCTTGCAGAACATGCCTTTCTACTCTCAGATGCAGACTATTATTCCCCTCATTTCAGTACTTATAATACCTACACTTTTATACCCTTGCTGCAGGGCTAATCTCAGAAATTTTAGGTATTTAGGCAGCATTTCTTATGCTATAACATTTTAGCTCCTTATAAGGGTCCAAAACGTCTTCCACAGGGCTGACAGAAATGATACAGCTACAGCATCTCTGAAAAATCTATGCCAGAGGAAATTCCTTTGAGTACCTAAATGGACACCACACATCTACATTTAAGCACCTGAATCATTCCCTATGTGTCCAGTCTGAATTTGTTTTCTAGGCTCCCTCTGTAGTCCAGAAAAAGTGTTTGAAATAACTGGGCTAGAATGCCCTCCAGAGGTGCATATTTCTGCTCACTGACTAGAAAGGAACCTACCCATCTCACTCCCAGAGACATTTGTGCAGAGCATCTTTTCCTCAGTGACACATCCTTCTATTCCTGGGAACAATGCATATTACTTTCTTCTCTGTGTTTCCTATGTGCCTGAAACTGCTCCTAATTATTGTTATATTCCTTTCATTTCAAATTTTAAATGAAAACTTTAACCTTCTGTCTAGCTCATGGCTAGCCCCTACTAGTATGGCAAATCTCAAAGAAAGAGATGAGGTTTCAGGAGCAATCACAGAATATATCCTACCGGTTTTCCTCACTTCGAGTCTATATCAGAAATAGGAATGAACTCTAATACTTGCATTATAACAGACTGAAAAAAGATTAGAGTCTTCTAGAAAAAGATCACCAAAAGAAAGTCATCTGAGATAGCTCAAAGGAAGCAAAACATATTCACTATAGGTAGGCTGACAGGAAGCTCTAAGGAGACAGCATTGAATTATTACTTTTTTTTTTTTTTTTTTTTTTTTAAATATAGAATGTTAAATGAAGTCAACAACATTAGCCAGAGGTCAAGAAAGCCTGAATTTCAATTTGATGAGGTTGACATTCAATCATCTGAAAGACCAATATTGCAGACCTTTGACTGCTCTCTCACAGGGAGAATCAGTAGCGTAAAAAGCTGAACATCATCCTTTCCCATAGACTTCAAATGGAAATAGAGGTGTCTGCACCTCAAGTACTGAGCACCTTTCAGGACCAGGACTTCATTTAAGAGAGGAGAAAATAAAACTAAATCTATAAGAGCAGCAGGCTGGAGGTACAGTTAAGCAGAATGGTCCAGGCAATAGAACACTAGGAAATGGATAATTTACACTGGATAGTACCTCTGTGGAGACCAGGGCTTTCAGGAATCCCTGAAAACAGTTTTCTTTATGCAATTATTAAATTATTAATTTATGTTATTAGCTAGATGTAATGATTTAAGCAGAGAATAAGATTCCTGGAATATGAAAATAATGTTTATTATTTCCTCTGCTGTAAGGACTTCAGACTCTTAAGATCATTTGAGCTGCATGTATACCCCAGCAGAACAAAGTTTGTTTTGGGGATGTTAGGATGTTGCTGACTCTTTGTTAGGGTATTTAAAAGATAAAAAGGGTTTATAATAATAATTATTGGGAAGGTGGGGGAGAGAGAGTTCCAGAGGATTTAGCTTTGATTTGTATATCCTCTGTCAACCTTACCTTTAACATACATATAAATACTTCATTGCCTGTAACACTTATGCAGATTGGGCCCAGAGAAAAATCTTTTTTGAACATAAAATGTCCTTCACACCTGTTTTGTTTTTTGTTTTTTTTCTTTGCAGATGATGGCATCAGTGAAACTTGCCAGAGAAACTTCTAAAAATAATACTGAATCTAAAACTGTGACAAACTGCCCTACGTGAAAAAATAGTCTAGGGCTGTAGGAGGCTGGTCTCAGAGCTAGGCATGAGGAACAGAAGAAAGCAGCCAAGTAGGACAGAAGCTTCGTGTGGAAGGGACAAAGGAATTGTGGAAATTAGTTAGAGCAAAAGGGTAGGAAACAGACTACACAGAACCACTTAGAAGATCTAGTGTCAGAAAATAAGAAACTAATTTGATTAAGTAAGGCCAAGCAAGCATTGTTCATGAAAAGAAAGACAAAAATTCAATACTATTGCAGGCAAATCTGCAGAATGGGGGTGAAAATGACATGAAAATGAAGACAGACAAACAAATAGCATGGTCAGAACAAAAGATGAAGGGGAGAGTGTACAAAAAGATCTAGTAGTTATCTACATGGTTCTTTGGTAAAGGTAGGGTCCTCCTACTCAGCCTTGGTGTGCCAAGAAGTTTAACAAAAGTTCATCCTCTTGAGAATTTAAGTTCCTGAAGCTTTAATCTTACCCTGCTAAAAGTTATAATGGAATATGGCTATCATTGACTTCTGAAAATATTTTCAACTGGAACCAGGCATAAGGACCAAGAAATTAAAAAAAAAACAACAACAACAACAACAACAGAAAGTCCACCTCTGGATAACTGTTAACATGGGCTTCTGTCATGGTTTAACATGGTTTGAAGAATAGTGTGGATAATCAATCCACAAGTATAAAGAAGCAAAATTAATAAGGTCTATATACAAAGCCTTATTCCAAAATTAAGAGAGTTTTGTTTAAATCAGAATAAAACCCTGCCCTATCCAAAAACAATGGAGGAAAATAGTGACTTCTGCTCAAAGTGTCCACTCCAAGGCAATTTTGTCTCAAAAAATAAACCAGTGGCCATTTCTTTTAGTTTGAAGCAGGTCACAACTGGAGAAGCTTATGATCATTAGGAGGACACAACTTATCTTTGAGCACTTTAAGATAAAGATAAAAATTATTAATAAACCTTAATTCCTTCTTTCACTAAATCCTAGATTCCTAGTAAATTTACTTTCAACTATGCTACTATTTTCAGAGTAGTATTTTCTTGACAGTGCTTTCTAGCAAGTGTTTCCTGGTGTTTAGTGTACCTTGCTAGAAGTGAGATGCTTCTTGTAGCTGCTCTTGTAAGAGATACTGTTAGTTGACAGGAGACCTAAGACTTAGACACTGTAGTTCTGAAAGTAAGTTCATTCCAGGAATGCAGTTTTTGGCTCTTTATCTTCTTTTTGTGCTGCTGATCAAGAGACTTTCAATTGCTATTTAAAAGTAATTTAATGCAACAATAATGTTTTATTTCAGCTTGTTATGCACTTGGTTGGTTTACTCGGGATACAGTTACCAAACATGACTCACCCCAGGATGATTATGTTTCATTTTCAGCCAGGTGCAGCTAGGACTTGGCAACCATCATCCTGAAGCTGGTGTCTGTGCTAATTCTGCACTTAGTGACCTTCACAATGTGGGTGTTTGGAATTATTCTGTTGGCACAAATACAAATTCTCTCATATAACCATCTGTTCCTTGTGGGGAGGAATTTTCAACAGGTATCTGGGATATTTCATATACAGAATTCAGTTTTCAACACATCTCCCATGTTTATGGTGAGAAAATAATGCCTTCACTGCCTTGAAGAAAGTAGGGCCCCTAGTGAAATTTAGAGATGGAATACTTTATCAGTCTTAGAGGTAAAGGGAATTTGCTGAGCACCTCCTCATGACACTTTAAACCGACCTCAAGTTTCAAGATCCAAAGGCTGGTCTTTGACCCCAAGGTCCTTGTTATTTCCATTCTCCTATCACATAACTCCACTTTCGCAAACTAATTCTTCCTTCTGTTTTTCATCTCCCCGATGCTACCTGCCCTGGCTGTGTCTGAACAATGAACACTAGTACATGGCAAGTTGATGGCAAAGAGTGTTGTCTAATCTAGGTGTTGTCTAACACGGCATACCTAATGATAGCCCTGACTGAGTCTCTTTCATGTCATGTTTCAGGAACTACAAATGTCATTCACAGAAATAACTATATTTCTTTTTCTTAATTTGACCTGCAACACACAGCCAGGGCTGGAATAAGATTTTCTGTTTTCCCATTTAACTGTTAAGCTTAATAACTACTTCTTAATATAAACCTTAGAGAACTCCTGTTTCACTGAATCAAATACTGGCAGCTGTGTGGCATCTGTTTTAAGACAGATGTGTCAGTATAAGATGACATTTTTGCTTGCTATACGCAAGTTAGTTTCCTAGAGGTCATTACTGATTTTATATACTCTTTGGAGACTTCCTGCTCTTCAGAAATTCCAGCACAGTTTATCTGCCACTTCACTGTACTAAAAGGGGAAAGCAGTATTTTGTATATAGGACAAAGTTTTTGCAATCTTCAAGTTAAAAAAAAAAGGTGAGAAAAAAACCCTCTCATTTGTGTATCAAAAATGGAGTGTTCTGTCTACAAGAAGTACTAACACATTATAAAGCATACATTTATGTACAGAAAATAAAGAGGTCCTATATGGGTGCTCAGAATTACAGGTTACATGACAATGATTTTGGAGCAAATGTCGTCATTTATGTGCTGCACAGGGTACTTTGCAGTAAGATTCAGTGATTACAGCAATTTCTCTTTTGATACATCTGAAAGATCTTTTATTTTAAGAAGTTATCAGTTAGGGATAAGTAGGTCTTCCATTTTAATCTTTCCCAAGATTCCAAGGTTAAACCAGGCTTTACTGGTGGAGCATAAGAGGCATTATACTGTTATATAGACATGACATTTTCCAAATAAATTCAGTGCTACGCATAGAAATATTTTTAATATTTAGCTCAAATTAACTCATCTCATTTTAATTTCTGTTTCAGGGTTTCTACCCTCCAGTTTATTGTGATACACTCTATACAATGACATAAAATTTTCGGGCTCAATACACAGTGACCACCAATGTCAACTTCTGCTGCTGTCAGGCCACTTGCAGGTGCTCAGTGCTCTGCAGAAGCACAGTATCAGCCTCTTTGTACAGAATCTCTGCATTGTTCTTCTTCCTCAATAGAAACTTCATAGAATCACAGAATCAGATTGGAAAGGACCTTTAAGATGGTGAGTATAACCGTTAACCTAACACTGCCAAGTCCACCACTAAACCATGCCCCTAAGTGCCACATCTACATGTCTTTTAAATACCTCCAGAGATGGTGACTCCACCACTTCCCTGGGCAGCTGTTCCCATGCTTGACAACCCTTTCAGTGATGATATTTTTCCTAATATCCAATCTAAACCTCCTTGGCACAACTTGAGGCCATCTCCTCTTGTCCTGAATTTCTTTCTTATTCATTTCCTATTAAAAATGTGCTGCCTTATGTGTAGTTTTTATGTATTCATTTATCATCTCATCTTTGAAGTGGCTAAATCCTGTACTGTATTATTTTTTGAGACAGCTGGCATACAGAATGATAAGCAATGTAAGAGCCCAAACCAGGGAAGTCTCTCCAAGCAGTCACATTTTTTTTTACAGATAGATAGCAGTTCTTGCTGCTGCTTCTCCTAACCAGCTGGATGCAGAGCAGTTTCAAATAAAAAGCTGTGCAGCTATGTCAAACATGGTATTATGGTCAAACTATCAAAGCTTTTCAAAGTGTATGGCCCATTCAGAGCTTCTTATTTTCTTATGTTATTTAACCAGTTAGGATAAGCAGCGGTTTTAGAGCCAGAAAGGTGGGAGGAATCAAAATCATTGTAAGCTGCAAACCTGAGTAACTAATGATGCACATGCCCCTTATGTCCACAGCACTTCATTCCAAGTGCAACAGTTGGGATAAAAATGTGCTGACAATATCTTGTGCATACTGGTGCTTCATCAAAATTCCACAAGTGCTGGAATGTATTCTGTGAGTGGTACTCTACCAGTGTAGAAAGCTGGGAGGTCACTGATGTGCTCCTCTTGGAAGCTTTGGAGTTTTGAAAACATCTGCCTAAACTGTTTTTCTGCCAGATACTAAAATACTAGGTTTTGACTGTTTATATTTGAGCTTATTTCTTTTAGTGTTTAACAGTGCCTTCTAATGGCATCACATTTGTTGCAAAGAGACAGACGAGGGCCTTTCTTTTTTTATTATTTTGGTATGCAGAGAAAAAGATGTTGCAGAGCACTGAATAACAAGTGAGAGGACTGGGATGGATTTTTCTCTGTCTGATCAGTGATCATATGGAGGACAGACTCCTAGGGTAACTACTATATAGCCAGAAAAGTCATGGCACCTCCTTCATGTTCCACAAATCTGCTTATCCTTTTGCTTAAGACTTTCGAGTCTATTTACTGTTTAGCCATACCTTGTTGTAGTGCTGTTTTGCAGCAACTGCTGCTTTTCAGTTCTTCTTTTCCATCCTTTATGCCTATTCCTTCCCCATTAAAGAATTAAAAATGAGCATAAGAAGGGAAAATAATATAAACCATCAACACACAATAACAGAGACCCAGAGGCTAGTCTGTTCCACAAGATACACCACTATGCTGGTTACAGTCAGACACCCTGTTCTGAGCCCTTGCACTTCCAAATCCTACAGCTGTAGAAGCAAACGTGGAAGACAAATCCACAGTAAGATGGCAAAAAAGAAGAGGAAAAGGAAAGAAATTATTTATAACAAATAAATAAATAATCACTTTTAAAATTAAATAAAAAAATAAAAATCTGAGTAATAAGACAAAAGGATTACTTGAGAATGGTGTGCAAAACACAGAATGTAAAGAAAGGCTAAATTTACTAAGGTCCAGAAACATATAAACAAAGAGTGCTACCCTTCATAATTTCCTTTGCTACAGTACTGTTATTTCTAAAGTCTAATCTGTTTAGCAGAACTCACCTTAAAATGCATGACTCCAAACTACATGGAAAGCTTCCCATAGCATAATCAAGAAGATTAGGGAGGCAGGGGGGATGCAACTGGGGAGGATTCCAGTATAAATCATATTTATCCTACCTAAACTATAAGCCTGCAAATATAAACTCTGTAAGATAAACAAACTATCAGTGTGATCCTGATCTGTACATGGTTCAGGACAAACAGACAAAATTAATTCAGTCAAATTGGCAACAGCTGATTGCAAATAAACTGCATATTCTGAATTTGCACAATATAAAGATGAACTTGTAACATGAAGACAATGAAGTGCAATAGAAAGGGGAAAAAATTATGCAGTTACAGTAACTAATAACCTTGAAAATGGTACCAAAGACACTGTAGTTAAGATACCTAACTCTTGATTTGCCTTATTGGTGTTGTTGATCTTATACAGCTTACCTTACACGGGTATCCAAATATATTTACCCACAGAACCACAGACAGCAGAGGTGTCACTGCCTAGCAATTTGTCAAGATACAGCAAGGAAGAAATCTGGGTCATTTGGGTAATTATCATTTGAATAATCATTATCAGTCCAGACAACTCAGTCTGTTGCCTCAGGCATCTAAGCAATTTTATCCAGTCACCTCAGCTCTGTAAAGTACAGAAAAGCATTTTGTGAACTTAACAGAACTTACAGAAAAAAGAAGTGTGCAAAGGAGTGTTTTGACTCCAGATACTCTAAATTATCTATACATTTTCAGGACATACAGAAGTTTTCTAAGGATGTCTTTCTAGTCATTACTCTTATGATTAGTAATAGCTAATAACCTTGCTGGAGATCCCATAATGTTAAACACATTCAGGTAATTATAGAAGGTTCTGCCTGAAAAGGGGAATGATCCAAATATGCAAATTTTGAACCAAGACAAAAGACAAAGAATGAAGCAGGGTCAGAGGAAAGTAGTCACTTTCCATGTTACCATTATTTCTAAGCCTACTAAGGCAAGAGGTACTAGAAGTTAAAAGAGAGGGCAGGAGGAAAAAAAGAAACAAAGTGACAGGGATGAGCAGCAGAACAAACAGGAAGACAGAAAAAGCAGCAAGTTTCTCAGTGGCGCTTAGCAGCACATTTGAGCAGGAGGCAATTGCCAGTAGATAAAAAGAGCAAACTGGATGCCAAGAGAGAAAGGTATGATGGAGCACCAAGCACCCTGGTCAATATATTTATAAATCTGCAGAAGGTCCCAGGAGGAAAAAAAGCTCATCCAGCTTTCTATTTCTTGAGACAGTAATCTTCCCATTATGTACATTTTCACTAAATTTCCTAAAGGCTGCTAGACAAACAAAGAACTAGCTTGGTTTGTTTTGTTTTAAAACACACAAACAAATGTATGCCAATAAACAAGCAAATATATATATAAAAAAAACATTGGCCAATTAAATTTCCTTCTCTGGTATGGTCAGTTAAAATTAATACTGTCACATGAGGCAGCCTGAAACCAAATGGTACATCCTCACTGTCCTTTGAAGTGAGAACTTAGAAAATAATGTCTTCCAGGCTGACCAGGAGCTAACTAAACACTTGACTTTTCATTGTGGGAGACCTATATATTAGGGTGTTCTTGCCCTGGGAGTCATATATTAGACAAAACAATAGTCTGACTTCTATAGGAGCAGAAATGAGAAAATGGAAAGCTGTGCTCTCTTGGGTTTTACAGAGTTTTTTTTTAATTCCCCTGTGCAGCAGAGAATTATTAGCAAATAAAAAAATGCAGTTAAATTTCATTTAGAAAGAATTTGTATAGAGCAGTGATAAGTCTGACATGAACGCTACATTTTAACCAATTAATTTGTAGTATTTGACCATGAACTTTGCCAAAGTTTGTGTTATATACATAATCACTTAAGGTTTCAAAATATTTCCAGGCATATTTTTCTGGCAATCACTTTTAAAAGGAACCCACTACTGAATTTGTAATACTTATTTGGTTCATCTGAAAAAGCATTTGCTGCTCTGTTACTGTTATTGTGGGTATCTTGGCAGGTAACTGAAAGCACCATGTTATTTTCAGAACTGCAGCATGGTAGAGATGAGAAGGAACCTCTGGGGTCATGTAGTTCAACCAACCTGGTCAGAGTCTCTCAGGGCCATTTCCAGTCAGGCTTTTAACATATCTGTGAGTGGAGACTCCACAATCTCTCTGAGCAACCTGTTCCAGTTTGACCAGCCTCATGATAATAAAAGTGGTTTCCTGTGTTTAAACACAATTTCTTACATGCCAGTTTGCACAATGCTTGCAGTGCTCCTTGCCAAAACCTGAGAAAACCAAAGAAAGCACCAGGACAACTGCAGCATGTTGGGTGGAGCTGAGGGTGCTCAAGCCAGCACTACCAGCAGCTTTCCCACCGTCTAAGCTGAAACCAACACACTTGGGAAACAGCAAAGCCCTGGCACATGGTATGACCTTGTAAGGTCAAGAACTGGAAACAGCCAAAATCTGATTCAGTCAGCCTTGACTCAAAAAAAGAAAGCAAACCATAAAAAAGAAAACCATGAGCAATGTGTTCTGAGGTGGAGAGCAGTGACTAACCACCAGGACCAGGGGAGGACAGCGGGCTGGCTGCTATTGTGCGGCACATCCTGGAGGGCGCGGAGGGGGAGTCATGACAGAAGGGAGTGAAAAGGGAAGGCAGCAGGAAAGGGTGATGACATAGTTTAATAGAACTGATTTATGAATCACTGACTTGGTGAGGTTAATTCCATATTCAACTTTCCCTCTGCTGCTCCCCCACTCCCAATAAAGTTGTCTCTGTTTTAAATCCTTGAACTCATTGTTTGTTAGTGGGGAAGTATTGCTCATGAGGGAGACACAGACAATGTTCATTTAATTTCCCAGCTTTCCCAAGAGATTTTTGTGGGTATTATTTAAGGAGTGTTTTCAAAGGAAGATATGTATATTGGCCCTCTTTACTACCCACAGCACCTCCACCTAGACAACTTAATACATCAGTCAACATTTGCAAGTCAACAGTTACTCAACAGCGAGGAAAGGTAAATTGAAATGAAATATCCTAACTGAATAATGCCATTAGCTTTGCTCTAATACAAACAGACACCCTTAGAGATGCACATTCTCACCAGAGACCAGCAATAAATGTGTTAAGCGCCTGAAAAGAAAGTGATACAGTTGCGAAAGCACACATGCAGGTAAAATTTTCCCAAAGGCTGTGTGGGAGAGCATGTGGTAGGAGCAGCCATGATTTGGCTACCATGTGTGCTACCGTAGGTGCAAGGAAGGAAGTCTCCAAATGGTGGGTTTAACATGACTCTCCGCAGCCACATCACAAAGCGCCTGGGTGTGGCCTGTCCCTCCTGGCCCTTGTGGGAATCAATCTGAGGAAGCCTGATGCTATAGAGGTGTTTCCTGTATATTGTGTGGGAAACTCAACTAAGTGCAAACTACTGGCAACAATGAGACAATAAATTATAATAAACAGGAAAAATAGCATTGGCTCCTGAAATCAATGGCTGGAGCATATGAAACTTTCACAGCATTGATAAATGAGTAAACATAACAAAAAGCATTGGGCTTTGAAAGAATGGGCAGTTTTATCTGCACTGAAAGGCTCCTTTTCTATTCCTAAAAACATGTGAAAAATAAACGCCACTAAAGGACTCTGACTGAGATTTTCAGCGCTGGAGAGGTGACTCAGAAAGCTGCACAAAATTCCAGACGCTGATTCCTTTGTTTGGCCCAGAAAACTACAGTCTGACAAACAGCCACCTTCTAGCAACCACATTGCATCATCTATCCACGTCTGCTCCTCAGCTCACATGAAATGACCACATCTGAAGCATAAGCCAGCCCTCTCCTCCCAAAAAACTATTTAAAAAAGCAACAAAAACTGAGCTAAATACTACTGGAAGCAACCTGCTGTCCAGTGAAGAAGACCTGGAATACTCTGAGGATTAAGTACTGTTCATCTTGTGCACATACACTATGTTATTGGATTCAAAGAACTGAGCACTGACAGCTGAAATGAGTGGGAGTAAAAAGTGTGCAGTACTTCAGAGGAGACACTGAAACACCTCACGAGCCCAAGGGAATTGCAGTATTAAGCACTTTTCATTTACTGTCCTTGCGATATTCAGGCTCTGAAAAAGAGCTTAAGAAAATGCTGAACTTCAGCTCAGGAAAGCAGTCCCATCTGAGGCAATATTAAGTCCATCTCCAGATAGTCTCCAGAATGCTCAGGACCTTGTGGGGCCAAGTTCTGAGGGACAATATATAGCTGGGATAAAGCAGCAAGGTTTAGCCAGCATTAGAGGTCTCTGCTCTTCAGCAAAGGTACCTGAGAGAATCCCAGCAAGGATTTTTGAGGGGGCATGAGTAAACTGTAGAGTGAAAAGTTATTCTTTCAATATCTTTGGGGAAAAAGAAAAAAAGAAGAGGGGAGAAGGCAACAGCAGCAGCATATAAACACACTCCAATTGTTCCTGAGTTAATTTATGTCAATTAGTTTTAGCTGAATCATATATCAATAGAACCCTGTGACACAGGAGCAATACAATGCACAGGCTTAGAAAGAATACGTGTTTTGCAGAGTGAACTGGATGGCTTGTTTTCTAGTATCCCAGAATGAATTGCTGAAGAGAATGCAAGAAAGTAATACACTAGGTTCTTAATACAGTACTTGAGGCTTTACCACTTGTAGTATACAATGAAGAAATAGTTTCTTTTATTCTAGACAGGAAAACTGCCTAATTTAATTGGAACTGACTGACATATAGAAAGCAATGCTAGATGGCAATGACTTGACTGTTGAACAGATGCTTGTGAGAAAGCACTCAACACTATGGTCATTTATGATTGGAAGGGGGAATACTCATTGTCTCAGTTAAATTAAAAAATTACAAGAAATTGTAGGCAATAAAAAGCACAAAAGGGTGCATAAAGTTTGGTTTCATAGAGAGAGACAGCCTTCAATGGGAAGGGAAGGGAATCACACTGTTCTTGTCACAGCAGAGTGCTGTGTTCAGGTCTGGGTATCTCATCACTGATACATGCAGCATAGTCTAAAAGAAGCATGAAAAACAGTTAAGGACATGCAAGGAATGATTTTAAAAAAATAACAGTTAAGTATGTCCAAGTTTGGCTAAGGCAGTAAAACACAATAGCAACCCCTAAATATTTCAACAACAAAGAAAGAAAACTTAGCGACAAGGGAAATAGCCAGATTGACTGCAAGATACAGAAAAGTGTTCTTACAGAAAAATCTATTAATGTCTGGGTTACAAATGATATAAAGCCTGTCATCAAGCACATTCAAAGTCAGATTAGACAAAATGTTAGTAAAGGTGTAATAAAAAGTTGTTCTGTGCTAACAGCTTTATCAGCTTGATGCATTAGTGTTTTCCATCTCTTTCAAAGCAGCTAAATAACAGAATAAACAAAATAATCACCTACCTTTTAACTTATGAATAGCAAAGTTATTAATTTAGTAAAATATTTCTGAGAAGTCTCCCTTTTAACATAAAGAATCTTCACTTGTTCACTATAAAAAAGTTGCTATGATGGAAGGGACATTAAGAGTCCAACAACTACCTTGAAAAGCTGTGAAGCTGCCTGCCATCTTCTGATTAACCACTATCCTAAATAGTTCATACATCTCCAAAAGCTTCTTGTATTAAACCATACGACGAAAATATATTACCATATGAACAACATCCAACTGCAAATACAAAGGTAACCATTGCGGCCGTGAGACTGAGCATTAGAGGGCAGCATAGACTAGGAGTAACTGCGGATTTACAAGGTCCAGAAAATACCGTGGATTTATAGGAGGTGGGGAGGGGGATCTTTTAAGACTAAATGCATGCTGATCTCTCTTACGTGTGATGCCCAGTATATTTGAAACCACAGGAAGATGTTACCAGCCCTTCATCAAAGAGTCTCCCCAGCCTCTGTTATGGCCAGTCTGCGCTGTGTTCCTTTTCCAAGGTGACCTCACCTGGTGCTGCAGCTTATGTTTGCACTGTAAAGACTGCAGCATGTACTTCACAGCTTCCCAGGTCACCTTCCCTTCCACCCCCAGCCTTCCCCCTCTACCCCTCACCTGACCTTAATACTTAGGCAAATCGATTTTCTTGTGTGAAAGGTCAGGAAAAATGTGAATCTGAATAAAAAAAAGCATTTTTATTTGGTGACAGTCTAGTGCAGCTGCATTTTTTTAATGTGATCCTTCCTTCTGTTCCTTCAAGCCTTTCCACAGACTAAAGACACAGATCTGGAAAACATCCCCTCTGGAACTGCATTAAAATCTTACCTCAGTGAGTAGCTGTATCCTCCTGCCATCTCCTCTTGGATAGCTTTCCTTTGTCTGTCTGGGCCTTAGTTTTGCCTACCTTTTGTTTTATCCTCTGTAATGCATTTGGCTTGGAACACAGTCTGTGTCCTACAGACTTCAACTCTTTTCTTCCCAATCCATCTGGCTGGTTTTCAGTCATTTGCATCTTTACCTTTATAATATTTTTCTTTCCCTTCTAAAAATCAAAGTAAACATGTTTTAAGACAGCATTATTTCTCAAAAAATTTTCTGCAGCCCTGTATCCTAAACTTCTTTCTTCTAATGAAGAAATTTCACAATGAAAGTGCTTAACTTAAACAGTTTCCTAGCATTACAGGATGAAAATTATCTCAGGCTGACCACCTATTTTCTGTGAATTTCTTATGTTTAGAAACAGATAGAAAAAAATATCAGTATTTTCACTACTAGACCTACTGGAAGCCTTTGTCATGAACCAGAACAATATAGCACTAGGACCTTTAAAAGCACAAGCAAAGATGACTAGCTCCCTGTTCCAAAACTGGGAAACTTTACCATGAAAGTCTAATGTGAAGCACTAGGTGAATTAATTATTTGCATTTTTGTAAGGTATGGATAATTACACACAGTAAAAGTTAACAGGTCTCTGCTGTGAACCTCATACACTCTAAATAATTGGAGAAAACAAGGAAACCCAGAGGTATAAAGAAAAAACATAAAAGAATTTACCAATACAAGAATAGAAAGAAGTTCCCTCTACTCCAAGACCAGTGTTCACTAAGGCTGGGGGTTTTTTTTGCACATTCCACAGTTTCATCTTTTTAGAGATAATAAAAATAATGACCTTTAGTCACCTTTATTTGCTGTAGCATATAGGATAGGAAAAAAGTCTTCCTTTTTGCTTGTTTTGTCTTGTACCCGTTACCACCGTGCACAGTCAGATGTGATTTAAAAGCAAATTTTAATTTTATCAGTGTGAGTTATTTAGTAACATTATTCCAGACAATTGAACTATTAACCAGTCATAATTGAAAGTGTCCCTGTCAATGGCAGTGTGGTTGGAATGAGATGATCTTTAAGGTCCCTTCTAACCCAAACCATTCTGTGATTCTATGATAATTGAGTCTAATTATTCTGCAAAACTTGGACTTATTTATGAGCATTAATTCATTTAATAACCCTAATACAAATACATATAATTGTATTTTTAAGAAAGCAAGTTCACACAGCCAAAAATACAAGCCTAAAGTATTCTAAAAATGAAGGCCTCAGCCATGCCAAATCTTTATCTTTTTCCTTTAAAAAAGTAATTGAGGATTCTTAAAAAAAAACAAAACCAAACAAACAACAAAACAAAAAAGAAACCCACAAAACTCCCCAGTCTTTTTATTCTGATTCCTTAGGAGGAAGGAATTATCAAGGCTACAAAAGTACCCACAGCCACATTTAAAGCAAGAATTCACCGCCTATTCTTAGTTGCATGATGAAAGGAGGAAAGCTTGCCTGAAAATGGAGTGTTAACCCATTTTTGCTGTAAAGCTGAAGAAAATCCATGCCTTTCTTTCAGCAGGAATGATCAATTACATATGTATATGCGCGAGTGTCTGTATGTACACATGTAAGGGAAAAGTGCAAAAGTCTGCCACCCTCTCTCCTCTTACAGCTCCACTCTGCTGTAATCCAAGTTCTCTTACATGTAGTTAATCTGCAGAACCTTGTTAAATAATAAATGCACAGCGCTGGCAATTCAAAGTTTGCTGAGAAGAGTACACACCAGTTTCTGTAAAGTTTTGAAGACTGGCAGAACGCTGTTGATCCAAATTATTTGGGAGCCTCTGGTTTCAGAGCAAAAAGGCCATGCTGAAGAAGTTTAGAGTTCAGGTAGAAAGACAGCAAGAAGAGTGTAAATGGTCACCATGGGTATGAAGACATTCCTTAAACGCAGGTAGTGAACCTGCTGTGATATGAAGGCTTCACCTCCACCCAAGCAGAGCCCAGCTGCCTATTTCAGCCACTGCCTGTGAGTAAAGCTAAATGGAGCTTACCCACCAGTCACATCTGAAGAAAAGAGGCCTCCTGTTATCCCAGGGGTGTTTGAGCAGGTGACATGGAAGCCTTCCTAAAACCTTCAAGGATTTCTGGCTGAGCTACCATTTAGCTAAGGGAAAGGTTCTGAGGAAGCACTACACAACCTACCTTCTTTTCCCTTTTCCAATAACTATGCTTCGGCCTGAGTTTTAGTGGGTACTGATGTTTCTCTGAGGGTTGGTTAACAGTCAGAAGCCTGAGGACACTATCTAGAAGTGGCATGGGATCCTGGACTTTTTCACTAGGGAAAGAGTCTGGAGGTGCAGAAGTAAATGACACCAAGTAAGAAATTTCCATTTTCTGTCACTGCATGAGAAGAATGTCCTGCTGCAAGTTTAAGTCAGGTGTCCATTTCTCCTAGATAATATCCACCATTCAAAATGGCCTACAATCTCAAAGCTGAGACACTCTTCTGAATTTGAGACTGCAAAGCCTGAGAAGAGGAAAAGCTAAAACCCAAGGAAGATAGAAGACCCCTAAGAGGCCCAATTCCAGCTGAAATTATTCCACTTACATACCATCCTTTCAGCATTACACTTAAGTAAATTAGCACCATCTAAACCGTGATAATGGAAGGACAATCAAGCAGCACTGTAGATGCTATTACAAGGTCTTCAAGGAGTGATAAATACAGCCAAGAGCTATTTGTCTGACGTTTTGGACTGTGAACACTAGTAATTCCAACCAACATGCATATAACCAAGTACTATAGATGCCAGAATATGTCCCCGAGGGATACCAGATGACATGGAAGACACCAGATATCAAAGCAATAAATTTTACAAAATAACAAAAAAAGTACAATTACAGCAATTGGTCAAAAGAATCAAATGCCACATGAAAGTTCAAAAACAGGCAAATGTAGTAACAATCTGCTGTGTACAAATCCACATACACATTATCTGGATAGCTTTCAGAGGAGGAGAAAAATAAAACTCAAAATTGTATCTATAGGTTATCTGCAGAGCTGTTTGCGCTAACCTTTGACTGCAATGAAAATGTAAAGGAAAAGTTCTTGATTTCCAATTGACATTGCTTTTGCTGCAATAGTTCCTTCCTATAGCAGCCAACTTTCTTAAAAGATAAAAAAATATTTCCCACATTCATTTGAGTAAGAAAGTAGATGTGATGATCAGATAGACAATCAGGAGGGGAAAAAAAAACTGGAAAAAAATCATGGAACAGACAAAACAATACAAGATGTTTGATGTAATCAAACCACACTGTTATTTTGCCAGTTACTCCTCCACTTTCCCTATCCTTCATCTGTGCACTGTCTTCTTAGCTTATAAAATCTTTAGCAAATGAAATTTGTTTTCATACTTGTCAAAAATGTCAGTACATATTCTGGACTGAGCGTAATAGACAAACATCATATTTATGACGGTCTTGAGATGCACCAAAAACCTCTGAAAACCTCAAGCAACTAGCTAGGAAAAAAAAAAAAAAAGAAAAATAAATTTCCCATAAATCAGCATTTGTAAAATTCTAGTTAAAATACATTAGAATATTAAAATTTTATTAAAAGATCCAAATATGGTGAGCAGAAGTGAAAATGGTAGTTCTGAAGCATAACTGCAGAAACTTCAGCATTCAGCTGACTCCTGCTTACAGTGATCAGTTTTGGTCGGGGCCACAAATGTATCATAATATCATAATTATAGAGACTGTTATGTCATTAAAGTCCCTTGTGATTTTGAATTTTGCCCAACATTGGAACAAACTGAGACCATTCTAAGCATTCTAGGCAACCACACATCAGACAGAGAAATCAGGATAGCTGACCAGCGGTCACACATGTTCAGACAGAGAGCACCTGCGTCTGCATCCCAGCACCTCCCAGGCATGGGAGGCCCAGATTTAATGGATTATTTGGAATTGAGACCCAACTTTGAATCTTTAGCATCTCGGCAGTGGCAGTGTCTCTCTACCAGACAATCTGCTCAGAACTTGAGAAATCCTTGTAATTGAAATTTTCTGGGGAGAAAAAAAGGTGTGTTTTCACAGGAAAGTTTTGTTTCCGGCAATTTAGCATTTTTATGAGAAAATGACCAGTTAAAAATTAGACCCCCAAAAGGCAGAATAAAATTATTCCATGGATACTATCTAATTAATATATGGCAAAATACTAATAACAATGCTGGCACTGAACACAGTATTTAAATTTGAGACAAAAAGTAATAACAGATGGAACAGAGATATATGCAGAGCTCTTACATTCATATATTCATCTACTTATGAATATATTAGCATCTGACTCACAAATAAAACATATTGAAATAGTCACAGCAACATTATCTACCAAAAAAGTCAATCACGAGAATTTTAACATGCTACCATTTAAAAACGTAAGCTCATTTGAAGATTGGGGGTTTCAGGAAATTATTTATTCTTTCTGTGCAATTAGGAAAAAGAAAATACTTTTATAGTTAGCACAATCGGTCCTGCACCACTGCCATCAACAGTACTCTTGCCATCAACTTCAATGGGGAAAGAATTATACCCTGGGTTAGCTTTCAGCAATTACATTGACATTATCAGTGATTTACTGAGTGGTATTTCAAACATGATACCATATGTCAGTTGATACCAAGCAAGTCTGAGTGACAAAGTTCTGATCATAACCACTTGGTTAATAAATATCGCAGCTATTGAGACTCTAGAGCATTTAAACTCTGACAGCCAGGGCATCACCATAAAAAAAAAAAAAAAGTCTTGAAAAACCCTGGGAGACTCAGCTCTAAGTTCAAATTACTTCCTCTTAAGTCTTCCACTTCTCAAGTTGATTAGGATTCAGTACATAGCTCTGATTTGAAATCGAGCAGTTCAGCTAAGGGGGAGGCTGGAAATTTTTTCTCTTGTTGATAGGTAGAAGTGGGAAATAGTATTGCTAACACTTTGTGATGATTTTCAACCCTTTTGGATGCGCCAACATCCTTATAAATTTAGGCTGCTGAAATACGTTTGTTTTGCTGAGCTGTTTTTCAGAGACTTTTTAGAACTGCCCCACAGATCCAAGAGGGTTTTGTAGCCACAAGTTGCAAATCACTGCTGTCTAAACACTAGTTTAAGAAAATATATGGAAATGTTTTTGTTCATAGTAATTAAACTACATCTTTTAAAATAGCTATGTCATTTTTATCCTATGTTGGTCCAAAGAATCTCCATGGAATTACTTTTTCCTCTTGTTTTTACATCAGTTAAATGACATTGATTCCAGTTATTTCTAAATTGAAGACATTTGAGAGCTTAGTTGGGCCATCTGTGATTTGAAGAATATAGACTTTCTTTTCTTTTCTTGCTTTATTTTAGTTGCAAACTATGAACATCTAACTTTATTCTTATGGACTTTGTTTACAGACAGATCTTACAAGTTGTTTAACATTGTAAAAGAGGTCTAGTTGGGGGTTTCTCCATCTCTACTTAATTTTCCCTAGATTTTAATTCCATGTCAATTTCCAAGAGTTCTCTTGCATCTTGACACTTTTTTCTGGTATCTGAAGATGTAATAACTCTTTACCAGTCAGGAAAGCAAGCTACAAAAAAACCAATATTCCTGTCTCTCTTAAATTCCCCAAATATCAAAGCCAAGCTCAAAACAGAAAAAAAAGGCTAAAAATATGAGAGGAAAACAATATCAAAGGAAAACTTAGTGTCAGATTACTGGTAGCACACAAATAATACTAGCTATTAACTTTCATTTTTAAGCATCTTTTCTGAGTTAAAGATCTTTCAAAAGATAGAGTTTCATCACATTTTGTGAGAAAAGGTTATATAGATAAGAACAACAATAAAAAAAAGAACAAGCCACTCAACCGACAGAAGTAGTTTAAATAGTTATATTGTCTGTTTTGAATGATGTTCACAGAGAAGGACATCATTAAGTAAAGGGCAAGGTATATAATGAGTAGCTAACTATCAGCTGCAGATAAATGAAAAGGCAGGATTCTACAAGCCAGAGAGCCTGGTGCTGCATCACTCGTTATTGGGCTGAAAGAGCTTGAATTAATGTTAGAGTTCTGTACTGAGAGATCAGAAATGCAGGAAAATGAGAAACTGGAACATTGAGGGTAAAATCAGCTGCTGTGTATACAGGCCAGAGGATGTTATGTGGCTGCAGGGGAACTGGTGTGGATCATCAGTGTGTACATCAGCCCATTAGCCTCATGCTGGTTAACTGTATTTTTTCAGCTGGGAAGTATTTAAGGCCACCTGTTAAAGCTATTTTTCCCCCTCCCTACTAGACTTGCAAGGAGGAACAGGAAGAAATTTAAAGTAAATTAAGAGTAATAGCAAGGTATTGACTTGCTAAACCAGCTTACTGAAGTCTTTTAGATCATATGTGGCTGGAAATCAGAGGAGCAGAAAGAGGGAAATGACAGACAAAGTACTGAAGATGAAAGATCAATTCAGAACATGAAAAGTTTGTATGGATTTTCAAGCCAGCAGTAAAACCTGTTGAGAGGAACAGGTGTTGCTTTCTTATTTAGCCATGGGCAATACTTGGACTCGAGTAAGGAAATCTCTAATGATTCACTCATATGGTCGGAAGAGGGATTCAGTGCTTGGTGGAGGTGAGGGTGCAGATGAGCATACAGCTGTGTTAGTCCTTGCCAGCTGCTGGTGGAGTGACAGCTCTCTACGCTGCCCTCCCCTTGCTCTTGCACAGGCTCTAGCATTCATCTGAGCTGGCAGTGAGATGGGTCAAAGAGCTAAACCGGCAGAATATCAACACCCCCTTCCCCTGCGGTGTGAATTGTACCAAAAAGCTGGAGCACCATATTGGAAGAATTTTGAAAGTTGCATGTGGGCAGTAACATTTTTTGAAATATGCCTCCCACACACACACTTGGAGTATACAAATGCCCCAACTTCCTTACAAGACAGCTTGCCATCCCACATTTTCGGCCCAAACCCTCCACGCTGCTGTGGTATGAAACTGGAATGTACGGACAGTGGGCAGAAAGCTGCTGAGCAGTGTGTGTGGACGGCTGCAGAGCTGAATTTTGCCCACCCTTCCCCTGGTCAGCTGCCTTTCCAAACCTCGCTCCCAGCCATTTAACCACCTGGTAATCTCACGTTCCTTTATGCTCCCCTTTTCTCATATATGGCTGCCATAAAAAATATTCCTCATCTCTGAAAAACATAACACTGAACTGGTGCAGCCAGAGTCTGGAGGGAATCCAGCATCTTCTATAAACAGTTCAATTTCACCATATTTAACACAAGTGCCTCTAAATAATAGCAACATTTTGCTTTCAAATATTATTTTGGCCTTTGACCAATGTTCCATTTTATGTCCCATCTCTGTTACAATGTTTTTGACCTGTTATGTACAGATCTTTTTTTCAGAAGAGATAAACTTCTAAAAATAGCTCTTTATCGTCCCAAGACTCATTTATAATTTTACAGCAGATTAAAATTTCACTGATGAATGGGAAACTGCAGATGGAGCTGAGCCAAAACTAAAATATCCAATCTCACTTTGGTATCTTCCAAGTATTTTCTTCTTCAGCACAACGTACTGATATTATTTTTGCTCAGTGACCTCCATGTCATGATTCTGCAGTTAAAGACAATGAAATATCCAACAGTTGCATGTAACTGAGGTCAAAGGCATGATTGATATGTCTTTTGGGAACAGAAGGCTGAATGTTGTGTGAAAAATGGAAAGAAGAGAGGAAAAAGAAGACAAAAATTAAAAAAAAAAAAAAAAAAAAAAAAAAAACAAAAAAAAAAACCACACATCCCAAAAATGGTGGTTTGTGGGCAAATAGCCTGTCAATTCAGACAGAATTAAACTAGACACTGAATGATCTTTACAAAATGTGCTGGAGAGGTTGTACTTTCCCCCTAGGAATTTCACAGTAACTTTGTAGTAAAGGCTGTAGTTTGTAATTACATTTACACTACTGTTTATTTGAAACAAACTACTATTATTACAGATACTTCCTTGCCCCACAGATATCTTCACTGGTTCTTCATCTTCATATTTACTTACAGGCATTTGTCTGCCACAAGATGTCTTGCTTAATGAGAGGTTAATTTATATGTGCTTGATAATAACTTAACAATACTGGTCTAGAAAACGATCAGTATCAAATGAACAATTTACCACAGGGTAAGCAAGGGTGTGAAGACAAATTATATTGGTTATTTTGATTTGGTACCTATCTCTCTGGCTGTCTTGCTGCACCTTGCCCTCCATGAAAGGGTATGATGGAGAAAAACCTACAGCAGAACAAACAATGCAGTGTAGCGCAGTGCTAGTTCACCCTCTGGTGACATGTCTGCTCGCATAATTACAACAATACAGTTCACTTCTCTTACTCATTGTGTGAAAGCAATCAGGGTACTTTCATCATTTGATGTATAGAGGATTTTTCTAACTCAGCTCATCTTGATTGCACCGACATAGGAGCCAGTAACATGAACATCACGATTATCAGAGCAGACGGGGAAACGGCACATGGTGAGGAAAAGGCGAGCAGCAGTGGAAGGAAGGACAAGGTCTTCAACCAGGCTGGCTGCAGGCAGAAATGGATGAGGGACCTCAACCATAAACTCATGTAAAGGTTTCAGGAGAAATTTATTTTGATGCAGAAGGAAATTACATCCTCTTTGCTTACTGCAGTCTTCCTTTGAAAGTTACACAGTCTTATCAGTAATGCACTGCACTCAAGGTGAGGCTCCTCCTACCTTTTCCCTACCTGCTCATGCTCAGACAGGCAAATCCCTGCCTAGGGCCTCAAACCCAGGCTCTGCACCATGATCCTGGAAGTACTTACTAATCCTGCAGCACACCTTTGCCTGAATGCCTGAAAATCTCTCCGTAATCGAGTGTGCCATATTTCCAGCCTCTCTTCTGAGCCCCTGTAAAACTTTTGCTTGAGACAGCATTCAGAAATGAATTATTCTCTTCTAAACTGAAAACATAGCTAAGCTTAGGACTCCAGAGGTGAAACATCACTGTGCTTATGCACTGAATGATCTGTCTCCTAGAAATTGTACATGTGTAAAACATCTATAGAGTATACATACAGGGTTGAGAGAGAAGATTGTGAACCAAAATCTCATTTGACATCAGCAGGAACACGTCTATTGACTCCAATAGAACTAAACCAATTTACTTCAAGATATTTCAATTGTATTTTTTACATTCTGGGACTTAAAGTCCTGTGCCTGTCACCAACATTACTGGGGAACAATCATCTCCTCTTCACCACCTCAAACAACTTTGCAACCATTTTTCCCCCTACGTAGACATTTTTGCTCTGTTAATGAGTAAAAAACTTCCAAAGAGTTTTACTTCTTCTTCTTCTGAATTGGAACATTTTGACTGGAATTTATTGCATTTTTTCCCCAGAAAATTATATACTCCTCTCTTACCACAGTAAAAAACATATACATTTTGCAGGTAGTTGTCCAAAGGATAGATTTTCAAGATATGGAAAAAAGACTTACAAAGACAAGTCATTCAAACATTTATTTTGGAGTCTTTTCATTAAATTATGAGATCTGTTGACAAGATTATTGCCATGTTCCCTTCCCCCTGCCTTAACTGATAGAAATGCCTAAAGATAATTGGTTTCTAAAAGGTAAGAAGGTACTTGAAACTCGATCTATTGCCAGCAGAGGTAGGTCCTTCAGGTAGCTAGAGAGGCTTTGCTAATGAGATCCTAGTTCAATCATTTACATTTCTTTGGTGGTTATTTTCTTATGCAAATTAACAAACTTCCACCACATAGAAACAAGCAACAACTGACTGTTAAATGAATTGCCTCTCTCTTAATGAAAACATCCAGCTTCTTCTTTCTTATGAGTTTACAGAAGGTTATTTGTTTGCATTATTATAATACACACTACTTTGATGTTCACACCACATTGGGGTTTAGAAAACAACCCTATTATCTGTAATTGCAACTGCAAAGTTCCTCCCTTCAGAGAAATACTACCATGTTTTAATCAAAGGACATGAAGACAAATATATTATATGCAACGTAATGAAGGCAGTCTAGGATATTCAATATTTTTTTCTTCTTTTTTGTTTTGTTTGTTTTTTGGTTTTTTTTTTAAATAAGGAAGCAAGCCACCATTAATTTCTTTATAGATATTCAAAGCAAGGAGGCAAGAAGTGTTTAATAAAATTACAAGAGGAAATTTTTGCACATTTTCTATCATTCAGTTAACATGCTAACCCTCAAAGAAGTTAAGTGAAAGGGACAAGGTAAAGGTATTTTAAGCTCTGTATTTCTTTTTTTTTTTTTTTCTTTTTAACAGAAAACCAGCCTTCAGCCTGGGGAGGTGGTGATGGAGGGTATAAACCAAAGAAGTTAGATCGGTGGGAGCTTTCATCATCTCTCCCGGATTAAACATAGGAAAGCAAATAATATCCTTAATTCCCTTCTACATTTTACAAGAATGACAGAGACAGTGAAGGACTGTGAGGTAACTACTGTGTGATAAAAGCAAATGGTTAACTGCATGTAAATGTACTGTTAAACCTTAATTTCCTTCTTTATTTCTGTTTTCACATTATCTGAAAGCTGCTGCTACCAGGCATCAGGAACTTGATCCTATTTTGTTTGATGTCACAAAAGATCAAGATGCACTTTCCTTAGCCTCTAGCTATGTTGAATTCTGTAACGAAGAGTTAATCTATGCACAACCAGAAGGTTAAAATTATACTTTCTTCTGTTTTCAGTAAAGGTGTAAATCCTTGCAGATATTCTGAACCGCCCTGGGAGATCCTTCCTCATAACACATCATAGTTTGCTGGGGATTACTTTTAGATATTTTTTTTTTAAGCAAAGGTCGTCAGAACTCTGTAAGCATTTACTGGTTAAAACTCGAACAGAGACGTCGAATGCTTGAGAAAGGGTGATTTTTTTCCCCTCAATTGTAAGGCGCTCACATGCCTGTAAAAATAACCGGACTTATTTTCTTCAAGTGTATTTATCATTTACCAATAACCATTTCTTTGGTGCTTGTAATGACATCAAGCAGGACCAATTCTCAACGTATTATGCACTGCATATTAGAAGTTAGTCTCCAGTCACAAAGCTATTTCAAACACTGTACTCTGGAATCTCATACATTTTCATCGGACACTGTTTGTACTTTCATAGCTCGAGCATATTTTTAAATGTCTCTTCCACTTTGTCATCTCTCAACTTTTATTACAAAGTGCTAAATATGCTTCTAACGCTACTAAGCACACATTCCCATCAGCTGAAGAAACAAGTGAGTAACTAGTCACCATGTTTTACTGACTGGATGGATATTGTGCAATATGTCAGATTTGACTCAGTTTTTAGCTATTTGCTTTACTTATTATTTACATGCTTAATTAAGATAGAAAACTTCTATGTATTATAAACATTCTGAGAAAGTAATGTATGCTTTTATCTCTGAAAGTACATAAAAAGACAACAAAGTAGAGACTACTTTCAGTAGCACAGAAAAAATTCTGAACAACATCTACAAAATGTTATTTAAGAATAATTATAGGTTATCTCCTTCCAGGGCTATTTATTAACTTTCCATGGCATGTAATAAACACATTTCATTAATATTTCCACCCCAATTTGCATTACTAAGGGGGACACTTTTCCAGAGTCAGGAAGGAGTCCTTCTTTGGTTCTCCCTGTTAACAGTGGAGCATGAATAAGGAGCAAACAGATCTACAACTGTGTCTGTTCTGGCAAAAGTTATGGGTTTATATCACAGTCATTAGTTTGAGCTTGCCTTGTGAAGGATATTAAGTCCTATGTGAGAAGCATAACATTAACCTTGGCTGACAATGAGTACAAACTCTTATTGCTACTAGGGTTTTAAACAAAGAAAGCCAAATTAATTAGCAGCATTTAAAAAGTGAAATGCATTGAGAACATTGTGAAATACTGCACCGCAATAATGGGTAAATACTGGAGAATTAAAAGATAAGGTCAGATTTGTGCATTGATTGTTACAATGGAGTTCAAAGTTGCTGGGTTCCATCCAAATAACAACATTAAATAAGAATAAGAATTAAAAGATTCATTCAGTAAGATACATATCTGTCTTTATCTGAACCTCTTGAACTCATTAAACTCTAATCAAAATAACAGTAAGGCCTGACTTCATTTATTTCTTGCTTCTGATTGAACTAAAATACTTATGAAAGTTACCTTTCCACAGAAATTTCAGCAGATATTTTTTCAGTACTGCCCATAGCTTGGAAGTGAAAAAATCTCACTAAAATATCAATAAGAAGTGTAAGTAAAGATAAATTATAAATTAAAAGGTTAAATTTAGGTGCAGCCCAAATCTGGAACAAAATTTATATTAGATTTTATACCTTGACTGAAATTGACCTGAATGCAGGCAACAATCAGCCACATGACAAAAATTGTTTCAGAACCCCTGAAATACAAACATACATACAGCTTCTCAAGTTGCTTCCATTTAGTTCATTTTTGAATAAAAAGTGCACATATAGCATAAATTTCACACAACTCAAAATACCATTGTACTCTTATGTTAATGGAAACCCATTGCCCAGGAGGAAATTCAACTGTAGTTAGTTTTCAGGTCATATATTTAGAGTGCAACGCTTCCGTACAGGTGTACATTGTAGATATATTAGTGAACTAATATTTATGAAACAGCTGTAAAAATGCATGAGGCAAATTGCATTAAAATTAGAGGGTTTTCTGCTCTGCCATCAGGGCTACTCAGCTGACTATCCATAGCACAAGAGTCATTGCTCCATCGCATGTGGACAACTATTAGAGTAAATGGAACTATACATAAAATCAGAAATTACTGAATATAGTAGAGTTACGTTTCTAGTTCTAGACGCATCCGCTTGCTCAGGAAAACTACACAAATATCTGCCCTCACTCTGCTCATGAATGTGTTATGGTCCAATTTAGCAGTGCATTCTCTGCTTTTCCCTGAAATGCTTGAATTTCCTCCAATGCTGATGCCATAACTCACTGCCACTGACGGCCCTGTATATTCACAGGCACTTTGACATCCTGCCAAAGGAGGAGGGGGCAGCCTAGCTTCATGTAACGGGTCATATGAACACTCAGTGTGCTTTGAGTCTTACGAGGATTATCTTTCCCAGCCCAGGTGTGTGTCACGGACCTCTAACCGTCAGGGCCTGATACAAGCTTAAGACAAGGGAATTCAAATACAGCTGGAGAACGTGGGTTTCTGTGTGTTGGTGCAAGGAATGTGAATTTCCAAGAAATTATGATGGTGGGAGGAAAATACCAGGCATATTCACTCCTGACAGAAACCACACTTCTGCCAAAACTAAGGAAGAAATAGTCAAGAGCATGCATTCTTCTGAAGCTGTTACCCCTGTGAGACTGCCAGCTGAAAGAGAATGTGTGATATCTAGGACACTGTAAAGCAGTGTCTCTGTGGCACACAGCTTTCAGCAAATTAACCATCTTCAGTTTAAGCTATCTGTATGCTATGTATCAACGCTGCATGTTTTTGCTCAGTTCTCCACTCTCTTTCAGGATTTATATATTGCATTCTCTTCCCTCTCCACAATTTAATAGCTTCATGTTGTGTGTTGATATATTTGGCAGATAGAAAGAAAGATAAACAAAAGAATGCTCTGTTTTGTTCCGGGGGGCGGGGGGGACACCAAAAAATTAATTCATTTATAAAATTAGGATTTTCTGGCTACACAATGATTCATGACGTTAAAAAATAACAGAGGCAGATTTTCAGACTGTGGCTGGATTCAGTCATGGAAGAAAATAATGTGTTAACAAAAAAAAGCAAAATTGCACTATATGTTTTACATCTACACAGACACATTTCTTGCTTTCTATCTTATCAGCTCTGGCATGGTTTGCTAAAATTTTACTATTTTAATCTGATATCACTGCTAAATATATAAGACAATGCTCTTACCCATGAACCAAGTCTGAGAAAAATCACAAATACTCAGAAATGTAGATGAGCGCTAAAAAAAAAAAAAAAAATCCACACAAACCGGGAGGGAGAAAGAAGAGAGGAGGAGAAGGAATGAACTAACTATTGATTCAAACTCGCATATGCAAACGAAACATATGGTTGAGTCTGCTTATTCCACAAGCAATATACTCATTAAGGATGACTCATAAACACATGAAGTATCATACTTAGTACAATCTAAAATAACAAAAACAGCCCATAAGACTAGTTTAAATGTAAGATGTTTATACTGAAAAAAACAATCAAAAGCTTAAAAGTTTTTTGTATTTATCTTACGTATATGCTTTATACAAATATGCTAGCTCTTTTTCCTTCTTTCTTCCTTCTTTTGTAAGGAAAAGAAGAAGTAGCTGTAACCACACTGTGATACATGAACTCATCTCTTGTCTGCAGAGACTCCGCATTACGCTTTTTGAATAAATGTTAAATTTTAAAATGGGATGATGTATGAGTTCATACACAAGTTCATGAAGTGGAAAGAGTTTTATATTGATAAAATCAGCATAACTGAGCTTGAAGAATATCAAAGATCTTTGCAGGGTTGTTTAATCTGTCCAAAAACCAAAACATCATGAAATTCTTTGGTGAAACAGTAAAGTTTGCAAAATCTTTCCCCCCAACGGAAAAATGCAAGCTCTCAGCTGAGTCTGAAATCTCTGGCCCATAACTGCCTATATAAATTCAACAAGATGGTGGGTATTAACTGCTGGATTTTAGCCAATAATTGTCATCCCAACATAACAACAGCACATGGTCAGGCCCTAAAACCAAAACTTAATATTGGGATATTTTCCTAGGCCTGACAGTGTAGACACACTTACACTGAAATCATCAGGAAGCTCCCCAAAACTCAGAGCAGAGGATAACACTTCCTACGTTACAACAAGAGGCACTGGTTGCCCAGAAAGGGCAGAAAGTTGCCCCCTGATTTCTGAGTGATACCTGGACCTTGGCCATGTCCTCTCTGTGGACCAGGTAAACGGGGTCCACCAGATGAACTCTTTTGGCAATGGACAGACTCTGGAGAATACCTGCCTCCCAGTCTTGACACAATCACCTCCCCATGGCCAGGGTGGAAGAGGCTGGGACAGCATCAGCTCTCCTCCCACCCCTTAGCAGGTACAGAGAGCAATCAGCTGGCTGCACTGTTTGCTGATCAGGCAGCCATTCCCCATTTCCTCCAGGTGGAAGTGGCCCCTGGATTACATCTGGCCTATCAACTCTTAACTGGACTATCTGCTGGTTTGCATAATCTAATTAGCCACTCTTTTCACCTTCCCTGCTAAGGAAAGCAAAAACCTTTGCTTAACCTTTCACTTTCACAAATTAATTCATTATTAAAATACAGCTACAGAGTGACTTCTCTATCCTTTCCTAGTCTTTTCCCTCCCTCCTCAAATCTTAATTTTATTGCATAATTGTTGCTATGTATCCTTACCCTGAAAGCTAAAAAGAATGCAACCTCATTGATCATCTGTTTTGCTACCAGGAACTACACAGAGATAAAGGGAAAGAATAACAGAATAAACCTGTAGGAGACAAACATACACTACCCTGCCAGAGAAGAGATTTAAAGATTTTAGGTGGATTAAGTTCAACCCATACTGTCCTTAGAACTGAGGTAAAACAAGGAATTCAAAAGTCTTAGAAAAAATACATTTGAGTATGATTGTATTCAAACTGAATGAAAATTATGGCCACTCTGCAAACTGCTTGCATTAAAAGCCAATTGCAGGAATTTGAAATGTTTACCACAAGACAGTGATGGTCCTTTTGATGCTTTTTTCAGATAAAAGAATTAGAGGTCTGGGGACAGAGAGTAGCCTTTCAAAGAGAAAAGGATTCAAAATTGCTATTTTTTTCTAACTGTGATGAAATCTTAGATCTAATTTTCACCAAGAGACTGTAATAAAGGGAATAGGAGTGCAACTTAGGTGTGCTGAAACTATATTCTTATGACAAAACCCTGCAGTCTTGTCTCCACAGTGAATACAGAGCACAAAGAGGATAGTGAATGACAGAACATTGCAAATCCCCCATTCACAAAGAAAACTGTAGTGTAGATACAATGCAGTGACAAGAGACTGAAGCATCTTACATGTTATGATGCAGCCTTATAGAGGTTAATGCAAATAGGAATTTTTTTATTCAATGCTCTATGAAACCAGGCAGTGTGAAGTATGAATAAAACTGGTATTATTAAATTAATATAGCAAAGTGCTCAACAGCTCAAAGTAGCAACTATTTTTGTGATTAGAGATGGTTTTCAAATCATATTTCATGGAAAGGTCATTGAAATGTCTTAAGCTACTGGGAAACAAGGAAAGGCTATAGGTCCGAATTTTTCATTCATTTGCAGCAACTGTAGGTCATTATTTTCTGCAAAATGTAGAGTTGGCCCCTCTGAAGTTTGATAACTTTTTTTTATCTCATGTCTGCCTGGTCCTTGGCACACACAGAAAATATAATTAGTTTTTTTAATTCTCAGTTTGTTGGCTGGCAGACTTAGAAGAACACAAACAAATAAAAAATGTTTTTAATTAAATATGCTCTCCTAGCCAATTCTGGATGTTGGAGGAAGGCACATGAGAAATAAATTTATCCAGGTTCCCTTAAGGGTTATCTGCTGTTTATTTTAATCCATTTGATCTTCCATAAGTCGCTCATTACTATCTTTCCAAGGTATGGAAAGGTTACTTTAAAATATAGTTACGAGCATATCCCTTTGTGTATAAAAAATTCACTCTTTTTCTCTTTTTTTCCCATCTGACATTTGCCTTATTATGAAGTGGGGAAAGGAACAAATTTCTCTCAGCATAGCTCTGAAACAATGCTTTATTTTTGCACCCAGGAGTAAATGAAGACTTGCATTGGTAAGTCTCTTGCAGCAATCTAGATTTGTAGGAATTAATACTCCTTCTGTGTTGGTACTTAAAAATACTTAATGGCAGGTTGGCAGCTGCTTAATTTGGCCAATAATCAAACTCCTGTAATTTGTAATATCAGAGTAAAGCGATGTTTGCAATTCCTTTCAAGGTTACTGAAGCTCTATAGGATTCATATAAAGCGCCTCCATATAACTACCTTACTCTTAAGCTTTACCAAGTGTAGGGCTGCTCAGCTGCTTACAAAATGTGTTAAGAAGAAAGGGCAGAGGACAGTCCATAATGAGATCCACAGAAAAAGCATGCTGTTCTTAATGTGCCTGTTTGCAGTTAATGTCCCTTTAATTTTTTAAAAACAAGTTTATCTCTGGCTCCTTCTTGCATATATGATGGTGTCTGAGGAACAAACAAGAAGACAAGAAAACAACTCCCCCATGCTTGGGGTCCATGCATCATTTCCTCTGCAGCAGCTGTAGAACTTAAAGTCTTAAATTCATCTTGAGCTAGATAAAGAGCAGTGGGAAGGAGAATGGGCCACAGCATTACACTCTCAGCTGCACAGCTGCAGAGGACAATGGCATACATACTGCCCTGGACACTGAGGAGCTCATGGATGGCTGGTGCACTGAGAAACACACCTATCCAGCTCCTTACAAAGTCAGGAGGTAGCACTACATGCCCTACAGGGCTTTCGTGGAAAAGCACAACCTCCTGCTTTTTTACATTCTTGACATTTTCTCAAGAAACACTGAACAATAAACTCTGTGAATTACAGACATATCCACAACCGTGCCAAAAAGTAAGAGACTCCCAAGCCTCTTTCCTCTGACTCACAGATCTGCAACATGTATATGAACAACTTTGGTGTTGCAAGGCATCTATCTCTATCTACTGTACCCCCTGCCATCTGGCTATTTCCTAAATATTCCAAAATAAAAATAAGAGCACACCTTTCATCCTCTTTCTCCCTTCTCTTTCTTCCAGCAGGCAGTAAGAGAAATAGTTTAATTAGCAGAAATATTTCTTATTGGATTGGTGTATGTATGTGTCAATATATACACCCATAAAATGTGTTTTATAGATATAAATACAGATATACATTATATAAATCGATAGATGATTTACATATAGGTATAGATATAGATATAATAGACATACACATGTGTGCATGCGTCTGAAGAAAGTGAATTTTTTTAAAAAAAGTACTGTAAATGTATACGAATCAGTTACAGAAAATTGAATCAGTTCTGCATTTAGAGCAGGGGTGCATGGGACAAAGGAGCATTAGGTACATGTACCTCAGCAAGGCTGGTACATGGCATAGTGCTGGTAGTGAAACTGCAGGGATGCTAGCCTGGTTTTAAGAAACAGGGCAGTGACCTTGTTGCAGTGATTTTTCTAGGCTGAGCTGACTATGAGTCACAGGAACTCCTACCCTGGAGGCAGCTGTCATGAGCCAGCTAGAGTTTTCCAGCCCTAAACTGGTTTTGCATGGAAATACACCATTACCTACGAAAGTACTGGAGTCTGCAGACATTCTTATTTTGGTCAAAAGCAAATTCAACAGCTTAGTTCTCATAAAATATCTGGGTTTAGTGGTTAAATCAACACTGGCGATGCTAAAGCATCTCACTTGTGATTCTAGCAGAGGGAAGTTGTAGTGTTACAAGGAGTGCTTCTTGCAAGGGGCAAAATTGCAGGCAAGGTAGGACCTATGCCGCATCTCCCCAGCCCAGTGTCTGATCTAAAGAAGTTTGAAAGACACTAATCTGTCTTTTTATCTTTATTCTTAAGACAGGAGTTTCATGACAGTGCTAGCTGAATGGAGTCTTGGGTATGTGTGGAAATTATAAGCACAACCTTAGTACAAATAAATCTTTAAATAAGATTAAGGCTGCAAATGAGAGTAAAGGAATATGTATCAGAAAACAAAAGTATGGAGAAAATACCTGGAAAAATCTCTGCTTTTGAAAAGTCAAATATATGATATGACCTTTCTTCCATAAATATTCCTAACCTAAAACTATATAAAAAATACTTCTTGCAAATAAGGAAGTAGGCTAGGTTGAATGGTAGTTTCAATAGAGTTGGATAAATTTATATCACTTGATCAATTCGCTGTATTGAATATAAATGTATGTTGTCTCATTTGTCTTGCCTCTGGTAAGGGTTCAGTCTGTGTTTTCAGTCCAAACATGACTAGGATACTGGGGTTCCTGTTACTGCCAAATGAACTCAAATCTCTCTGGCTCATCTGAATTGATATCAATCTGAGGAGCGTTAGCATTTTAAATAAATAAACAAACAAACTGCCTTTTTGTGACCGAGGCACTGTTTCCTATACATTTCTGGGTGAATTTATGCAATTATGGCAGGGGTTAAACAGTCATCTTCCATCACGCTCGCTTAGTAAATCAGCTTGTGTCTGATCCTGAAACACAGTTGCTCTGATCGCACATTGTGCGCCATTTCTAATGCATGACTGAATGCTTGCTTTGTTCATCTTTTTCCCTGTTAGCAGCCTGTTTTCTTGTTAACCCTTTCTTAATAAGAGATGTGTCAAGTCCTATCCTGGAGGAAAGGATGAAGCCAACCAGATGGTTATTGCAGTTACAGTTCAGTCACATTTAGGTGTTCAGCACCTTGTTGACTCAGTTGCAGCAGTATAGATTTTCCCACACTGTTTACTTGACACTTGCCAGTCCAGCCTGTACCAACTTCTATTGTATTAAGCAAACACTCCTCCTGCACTAAAATTCCACTCATTGTTAGCACTAAAGCAACAGGATTTTCTCCAGTTCACAGACAGCAGAAACTATTGTTATAAGAAAACTCTCTCAAGATGAAATCTGAAAAGAATCATATGACCCAGAAAAGGATTAGCCTTCAGGAAGTCTTTGGGCTTTACCATTTTGTGAAGGCATCCCCAGAGAGAGCAGAAAATAATAAAGTAAAACATATTTCTGGACTGCAGCCTATTCCAAAATAGATTATAGGCACTTTCAATTGTGTGAAAAAAGAACATGTAATGCTCTAACTAAATGAGACTATGACTTAGGCAAAGGAAATTGTGGTGATTTAACACAAGTGAGGTTAATAAACTTTAATAAAACAACATTTTTACTAAAGAGAGGAAACAAAATCATCTCTATGAAAGTAAAGGCAGTTTTTAAAATACAAGGCAATTACATCACATACTGTTACACACACAACCCTTACTGCTTAAATAGTCATCAATGATTCTTCTTGGAAAATATTTCAGGTTTTTTAAGTTAATTTCTGTTTTCTTTAGCACACAAAATGGGTGTCTTCTCATTAAATTTTTTTGAGCCATGCTTCTGAATTTAAAGTTTGCTCGAAGTATTTAGATATAGGCAGACTCTGCTAATAAGGCAGAGCTCAGATTTCTTTATACTGTAGGGAAACATGACTTTTTTCTCACTGATCAATACTGTAAGTTAAACAACTTTATTGAGTAATATATTTTAAATATAAATTATAATTATAAATAGACTAAGCTCTATCAGTAATTGTGGAGAAAACCAGAAACAGCTACTTTTATATAAAAGAAAATACTTTTGTTTTAACTTGGGTAGAGACAAAAATTCATGTATATCTACAACACAGAGCATCTCATGTACCATCAATAAAATTAACTTTCCATCAATATCAGCACTTTCTGGAAACTGTTACTGGTACAGAAGAGTAGACTGCTGTAAGAAGCATGAAAGTAAAAACTGGTAACCAGTCCTTTCTCTGAGCTAGAGATATGGGATGGAGCCCACTGCCTCAAAGAGAAGCCTGGAGACCAGCCCCCAGCCTCCTCCACTGTCACGCCAGCAGGCAGTGCTACCCGCCACCTGGATTTGTGCTGGGAAGATGCAAGACAGCACCAGGTGCATGTAGCAAAAAAATCTCATCACCTAGAGCCCCAGCATGGCTTTTCCTCCTCATTCAGCATCTGCAGACAGCCCTTCACCTGGCTGTGTGCCAGGTTCCCATGTTGGCCAGCCCTCCCCGAGCAGGTACCCTGGTGACAAGGTCTTGGCCACTCTTCTACTGAGCCCTAGAAGAAGGGACCATGCAGGGCTCCTCAGCACCAGCAAATTGGATGCTATTGCCCCAGCGAGGCTGTCAGAAAAAAACTCAAAGAAACCAAGCCAAGCTAAATAGGAGCATGGGGAACTGAGGAGTGCAGCTCTCTCCCTGTTGCTGGTAGTCTTCCACCCACATGGCTTTTCCTATGGCAGTTACCATGCCAAAAGCCACTTCTCAAGGAGTTCTGCAAGCTGAGCAATAGGCAAGCAGCAGAAGTATTAAGTCTTTCCTTCAAGATTCTACTAAGTTAACACAAGCAAAGGTAAAATTATTTAAAGGAGGAGATAAAGATCACGTTCTCCCACTTGCTCATTTCCCTAGCTTTAATGCCGACCTCCACCACTGTGCATATGCAGTAAGATCTTACAGTGGGAAAATGTTCTCTGACCTTTTTTTTTTTTGTCCCCTGAGAATTTGCTTACAGAGTCTATTAACACAGACCACATAGAAAGTTGCCACCCCTGTGCGTGTGCTCCCACTTACCCTGTGGCTGATAGCCCAGCATGTCCCCAGCTTCTGGTCACCCTTTCAGGCAGAATAGGTGTGTGGTGTGGAGGCCACAGGCCCCATCTGGCCCAGATGTGCAGCCTCCCTTCCTTCCCACTGGCCAAGGACAGGAACATACTTTGTGCACACCAGTTAGAACAGCTTTGGTTGGTACTTCAGCTTCTAGATATGAACTATACTTTTGTTTTTATTCTTTTAAATCCTACCCAAAGCCTGAAGCCTCTCTTAGGGCAACTGTGTTCATTTTTAACCTTATAAATAATTTGATATTACTCACCAAAAGGTAGGAATACAATTTTCTTATACCACTATTTTCAAGGTATTCAAAATGATTCACATTATGAATCTTGTTGAAGGATATATGCCTGGGGTGTGGTAAGTATACACAGGGGCTGGCAGGGTGAAAGGAAATGTAGCTAAAATAAGCAGATGGGTGGACAGATGGGCATGAAAGCAAGAAATAATATTAATCTGCAAAATAGATAATAAAAGTCCCAGGAAGAAAAAAATGAAAATGAAAAAGTGACGGTCAAAATATAAAGAATGAGATAGTTTACTCAGTAGGCTTGCAGAGATTCAAGGCTTCTGCTGCATTGAAAAAGAAAAGAGGAAAGAAAGGCATCTTGATCTTTATTTTAACTGTAACTCAAATTTGTTAATGCAAAAAGAACATATTTGGAGGCTAAAATACTAATTTGTGAATGGATACATTTGTGCTAACTAAGGATACGACAATCTTTCTGAAATTAATGGTATGCTTTGACTTCTCTAGGCTTAGGTTGGGCTTCTGAAGGGATTGAGGTATTGAACTCATTGTGGGGGGTCATATATTCAACAGCGGTAAAAGTCACATGATTTATTATAGTGCTTTAATGTGAAAAATAGGTCCCCTGTCTGTATGGCAGAGGGGCTATATCCAACCACGATTTGCAGCTCTCTGTAGGTACAGACTTGCCTCTTTCTGTGGAAGCTCACAAGCCAGATTTGATGCCCCTAAAGGATCGGTTAAGTTTAGCTAAAGAATTTAAAAGTAGCTATGATTCTTTTATAAGAATACATTAAATATAGTCTAAGAATATATAATATACGTAATTTTTTATGGACAAAGAGGTCCATTTTTCATCCTTTTCAATACAGTACAGGGTAAAGAAAGAAATCTCCACAGAAACATTGGGATTTATGAAAAAAATTGTGGATCTCTTATGTATTATACTTTAAATGAAAAATACATTCATAACTCTTCTTAATCTAATATTCACTTTTGCTGGCCAAAGGAACTCAAAGACTTTTCAAAATCATTGTATAAAATACATTTCAAAATAGAATAGACTCACCTATGACAAATGGAAATAAATTTGGGAAGCTCTTGGGATCTCTGAAAGAATGAAAGAAAGAAACTGCGTCTATTTCTACATGATTCTATTGTTCAGGTTTTATGGTATGGTTATGCAAGACAACTAATAATCTAAAATCACCAGCACTAATGAATGGTGTGGTTAAATGAAGCCACCCAAAACCCTAACGCCACCCAAACACATCTAATAAATTTGAACATTGCAGAATATTGCTAGACTCATGCCTGCACAATATTCTGTTTAAATCACAGAGGAAATGGATGTTACAGCCAAGGTAGCATTTAGCAAGCTTGCACGTGTTATTAGTGCTTTGCTGAGACACAGCTTAATAAGTACTCACCTTAGGACTGCTGGCACTTTACCCTCAAATTACCTTCTCTAATAATGTACATAAAGAGGAGCAGCTCTTTTGCTTGATATTAACCATGTTGCTGCATTTCCCCTCATCTAGCTAATACCTTGGTGAATACAACTGACCAAAATTTGCTTTACTTTTCTCCCTTCAAGCAGGACAATGAATTTGAGTGGAGTTAAATACAAGTATTTTAAATAAATGCATTAAACATACATGGAGAATATGGTGGACAAAATTTTGTACTTAGCTAAGTATTTTTTTTAAGTTGTTTAGACCTAAAGGAGGGCTTTTGCTTGAAAGTTTGCCTAATTTTTCCAATTACACCATTTTATTTAATAGAAGATATTACATCTCTCCATAAGTCTTGCCCAGCCAGTGTTCATGGCTACAGCCACCTATTCCTTCCTCATGCAAACTTGTTTTAACAATACAGCCTTTACTGGAACATACCTGTCCATTAAAAATGTATCATGCCAAGAACTATGTAACTGCTTTCAGGAAACAGGAGTCTCTACTATTCCACCTGCCATGAGAAACTCCTGATGACATATAGGATAGTAGTGAGCCCAACTAAAAACCTTCTCATCTCTTAAAGTAAATCAAACATCTTCATCCAAATGCACTCTTGAAATGCTCTGTTGCAACCAAAATTTAATTTTTCATTTTGGATCACAAAGTTCCTAATGTTCCTAAACATGATTAAAAACAAAGTGGCCTAGTGAAAGAGATGTCTAAGCTCTGCTGGAAATCAAGGCTGTACAGAAAAGCACCTATAAAGTCACCTTACACTGTAGGTTATTTATATAACGTTAAGTTCATATGGGAGTGGTACTTTTTGTATATTATCTCTGTGATTACAGCTTTTATCCAGAGAAGGGGAAAACAACTTTCCAGCATACTAGCCGAACTGTCAGCAGTGAAGTATGCTGTGTGAGAGCTAACTAGTTAATCTTTACAACCCTTGTGTAAGCAACCTCTAGCATTACTGTTTCATATGGGAAAATGTATCAGTTCTTCTGAAATACACTGATTCTGTGTACATGATTTCTAGATGAGTATCCTGCTGAACAAAAATGATTAGTAATAGAATTAATAAAATGAAAAAAGCACTGAAGCTGAATTTTCTGTAACATCTCTCATAATTTGGATGTTCTACTGAAATGAAAATAGAATCCAAACCAGCTTATGGTTTTGCAGGCTTGATCTCTGCTCTGTCTTCAATGCAAAACTATGACCCTGCAAAGGGGTCTGCATGCTTACTATTAGTTCCATAAATGTCAAAGGCTTTATTCATGGTGCGCATAGATATGCAAATGCACCGTTCTTTTTCAGGCTTAGGGAATAAACAGGTGGCATTCATGGTTATCTCTGTGTTTATTTTTGCATTTTACTTACATTTTTTAAAACTTTTTTCTTTCTTTCTTTTTTTTTTAATAATTCTGCATCAGATAATTTCCTTCTGTCTTGGCAGATATACAGAATATACATATCTGTCAGAGGCTCAAGAGAGATTTGCATAGAGCTGGAAGGAGATCTGGCAGAGATAGACTGGCTTTTTTCATTCTCCCATTTTACGTTCCCCACATTTTATTCTTTTGCTTTTTCTGAATGGCTTCCTTTCCATTCTTTCAGTCCCTGTTTGTGGAACTTGATTTCTTCACTTTTTCAGTCACCCCAATCATCAACACTCTCTACTGTCTCTGTAGCATATGGTCAGAGACAGATGCATATGGTGATAAGTTACTCTCAAGGAAACAGTCATATAAATAAGGGGGTAAGGAACAATTCACTGCTAAGTTTCCATCTAGGCCAAATTGCTTCAAAGCAAGAGAAATGGACCAGTAGAAAATGGCATAAAATGACATAATAATCTAATCTGTTGAGGTGCGTTATGAAAATAAGGCTGGGTAAGGGGAGATAAGTAGGCTTCGTGTAAGATGTGTAATAGTGCACCCTTTGAGCAGGCACATGGGAAGGTATTGTTTCTCAGACAAAGAAAATGGAAGAAATGCCAAACTCAGTATGGGAGAAATCCTAATACAAAACACATCTTGAGAAATATTTCCCTTTACAGGTGTTTTCCTCCTTTCACTTTCAACAATCTGCAATGATATAGAAATCTTTAGCCTGATAACAACAGCCTGTGCTACACTGTCCCACGAGTCTGACTTCCTCAAGGCTAAATTCCCCTTACATCCTGTCTTAGCTCTGAACAATTCATAGGGAACCACAAGATGCAACAGGTCTGTACTCCAAAAAATGTCCTCGCTAAAATGGTGAAGGGACAACATAATAGGTGAGTATATGCATACACACTATAATCACACTATGGGTTTTAAAATGTTAGCTGTAGCAGTATAAAGTCATGTCCTCAGTAATGACAGTGGTATAAAATTTGTGCGTGCCATCCTGCCATTAAAGCAATTCTCTTCTCAAAAATGGCTATAAAATCAAAGTTCAGTGTTTTGCTTATATTATCAGACAACTTTTATCACTTCATAGTGCTATTTAAAATTGTACATCTTTATTGATGCATAGAGTTTATTGATATGTTTTACATAAAGATGGATATTTTGTCGCTCCTTCCCTCAACCCACGTAGCTACAGATACATAAACACTGTGTTTATGTGAATACCTCTGAAAAATCCCATGTATATGTGACCCATTTCACTGCAATATAGGATAATGGTATGATGTTCTGATGTCCATATGATTTTATACATCTGTACTGATTTACAGACAAGGAACATGTTGCTGTATAATTTTCATAATCAAGAATAATCTCCTCCGTGTGAATAATTTCTGCTACCCAAAATAGTCTTTTTCTCATCTATTGTGAGATATTTTTCAATGTAGATGAGGTTGAAGTATTTCAAAATAGCAATCCAGAGATTGGCACAGGCAGCAAGTCTTTTTCTAAAACTAAAATAATTCAAATTTGCTATTCTTATAGTGACCCTAGCATTTCTCTTTTGTTACCAATTATATGGGAGATGTCAAATTCTTGTGCCTTTAATGTCCATCACTGGATTGAATAAGACACCTTTCATGTTTGTTTAGGGTCTGTTATTTATGTTTACTGTGAATCTATGAAGCAAGCACCGCTGCTAAGATCAGAAATGCATGTTACAGATTAATGTCCACTGCCTGGATATAACACATACAGTGAGACATACATCTGCAGAATAACTGACTCCCTGCTAATATCTGTCAAGCTACTAAGTTATGAGATCTAACAGAAATCTACTCTTCAGTCTTTTATAGGTTATGAGAGTAATTTTTTTCTTGGATGTAAACATCTACATTTCTTCCTGAAAAACATTATTTTTCATCTCATTATGAGCATAGTTAGCGGTGCTATAAAGACAACAGTAGCTGTCTTTCTGCAGTCACTTTTCTGGGTGAAGAAGGAAGAGGGTAGAAGGCAAGATGAATGGCATATCAAGTATAGATCAAGTACATTGTTTCCATTACTTTTCCCATGTAATTAATTAGGAAATTCACAAAGGGCTAAAGAAAGCTATAAAGAAAGAGACAGGAATACAGTTGAGAAAAAAAGCAATCATCCTGGGACAAACTCCCACTTTATAGACAAATCCTGAACTGCTTAGAGGAGTATCAGCTGAAAACTGTATAGTTTTAAATTCCATTAAAAGAAATATCTTCTTGTCATAAAAGAACCTTTACTGAGAACTACTCCATCGATATGAGCAATATTTTCCATATTTTAATGAGATTAACAAGAAAAATGATTAATACTTCTATATGATTTTTGCTATAGCAACTATTCCAGTTGATTTTCACACTTCTCCAAAGAATCTTTAAAGGCATCCACAAGGTATGTGTTTAAAGTAGGATTTCATTCAATATTTTGTTAAAGTTGGTGCTCCTTCAGCAGATTTTTCAGTAGAAGCAGAGTACTCTCCGTATCTCAGATGGAACTTCCAGAAGCATTAATTCACTTGGGAGGATGAACATACATTTCCGACATGTTTTCATACCTTTTGTCTGAGTCACATGTATGAGAGTTCAATTTTTAGGTAACTGACCTAGTGATAGGAAACTTCATTTCCAAAAATGGTCTTTTTAGCCCTGTAGGACATTTCTGAATGTTGTTCCAGACATATGGTTCAGAACACTGAAATTCAGAAGGATGTGGCTATTTGGTGATGTCAATAACAAGCTTAGGAATAATTACATCTTTCAGACATCTTTTTTTGAAAGCTTGTTTACCACACATACCATGTTAACTAAAAGACTGATCCAGTGAAATGGGTGCATTCTGGCCCCTAATCCAATAAAATGCTCAATCATAACAACTTAATTTGACTTGCAAACAAAGATCACCTCACCTCAGCTGCTGGTCCAGCAAAACAAGTCTCTGAAGAACCGTGAGATCTTGAAAAGCCTTATTGTGGAAAAGCAACATAACTTATACATGCTCAAGGTTAAGCACATATCAAAGTGGATCAGGTCAAGAGTGCTGGACACACAGGAAAATCAATTAATAACTGACTAGTAAAATTATCAGTGTTAATTTTAAAGTTGCACATGACCATTTTGCATTTAGTAATCAATAACAGGACCAAAAGACTGCAAAACACAGGGCCACCACAAAATAAATTCAATCAATATACATACTTCCTTAGGTGACTAAAACAGCTGCTAGATGAATTATAACATGTATTTAATGGTGCATTTTTGAGTAAAAAAATAAGAACAACCAAACCAAATCATATCAATAGCTTCGTTAACATAGGTATTCTGTCCCCACTAATGATAGACTAGTCCATTATTTACTAGTCTCCACTAGTAGATAATATTGTGTTTAGGATAATGCAATCCTTACCCTGGCACTTCATATCAATTTCTAGTAATCCAAGGGTTAGGAATTTCTTGAGGCAGAATTTGTATAGAGCTGGGTCTGCCAGTCTTGGATGTTTGGGGTTTTATTTCATAAATTTATAGAATTTGTGACATTAACTTTTGACAGCTGCATTGATATTGTCAACACAGTTCAGGAAAACTTTATTATCAAGATGATTAGCACAACCCTTGGAAAAAAGTTAAGTATAACTACTGTAATTTCAGTATGCGCAGAGACATTCCTTTGAGGCAGCTTCATAAATTTGCATGGTTATTTACTTCCTTTGTAGCTAACATGAAAGAGACAGGAGAGCTGGTTGCCAAACAAAAAATTTCTTTCAAGGAAGGAGTATTTTCACACATTTTTTTATGAGAAGGTCACACCTGAAAGGATTACATGTGACATGGAAATCCAGCTACCTACCCTTTTTCTCAGCATCTCTGTAATGCTTTCTTCCACTCTGCAATTTATAGTTGAAGCCATGACCATGTCACACCTTGATATCTGCAGCACCATGTTCTCCCTAAGGTACATATTTCTCAATTCAGTCCATGCAAACTGACATCAGCTTATCAGCTGAGCAGCACACCCATCTCCTTGGAAGTGTGACATGGTTTTCTTCTTCCCACTATGCCAGACTAACAGTGTTATAATACACTATGAAAAGCTTCTACAATTTTACTTCCCTACTGATTTACTTTCATTTTACTCTTCACCACTGTCAGTGACAAAAACCTCATCTTGTCACTGTCCTGTTTTCGGGATGTGTCCAGTCTACCTTCCTTGCTATTCAGGAAAGATGAACTTTTCAGACCTGAGGCAGAAATATGCTTCACAGCTAGACTTCTCCATATTTCAACTACTAAAGACCCCAAGGTCTTTTGATGCCCCTGAACAGAACTGGTTAAGAGAGTGCACTATGCTGAAGGACTAAACAAGACAAAAGTCACAATTCTGGCAGACAATATGTATTTTGTTCCCCTTTTACCATGCTCTTTGTATGTAAGCTTTGTGTTCACACATCTGTGTCATCTACTTACTGAGTTCCAGAGTTTTTCTAAGTGGTTTAGAAATAGTACAAAGGACCTAATGATAATATATAGAACTTGAAATGGCAAGAACAGGAGACATTACAATGTTGCATTTGGGGCTTCAAAAGAAACATTCTGTGCTAGATCTCTAAATTAGACACCCTTTCTGAAGTCTATTACTATACTCAAACTAAGAACTACAGAGAGTTAAAAAAAATCTGACAAAATATTTTTCATCAAAAACAGAGTTTTGGAAATTGGAAATTACAGGCTCCCCATGATCCCAGACATTTTCTTTTCCTTCCTAAACACCAAAACCTGAAAGCAACAATAAAATGGTTTCTAATTTTTCTTTTTTTTTTTTTTTCTGAATGAAAATGTGAACATATAAACAAAAGCCCTTTTGAAATTATCAGAAGAAATAAAACTCTCTTACAAGTGATACTAAAAAGTTATGGAGGGGGTCAGAAAGACTGGAAATACAGCCCATCTGTCCTAGGTGTGTAACAATGCCATCCAAACGTTACAGGAAACATTTGCATGAATAGAGTTTACACCAGGCAGTTTAGAAACTTCTAATATATGTGTTTTAAAAGCCATGTCTCATCTCTCAATACCATGTCTGCTTGTCTTGGATGTGAAAGGCCAGGGGATAATCTGGTGTACTGTGCCCTGGTTTGAGTTTCTGAAAACATCTTAAAGTCTTGACGGGATTATCTCTGTTCAGACCTAACCCTACCCCATGGAGAACACTCCTTTGTAGAGACCTCAGCAAAACTCATGTGATGAGGCCAATGAAGCTTCCTTGGATCTTAACTAGTGATTGAAAAAGCACTGGTTTTGCTAGTATGTCATATTATATCATCGTATAATAGCAATATTAGAGCAAGTTCTTTGTTATACAAATCATCGTTGGCCAAACAGATCTGTATTATCCAAATGAAAAAAATGTGACCTGTGTAATATTATTCTGTATTGGTTTCTCCTAGCAAGCAGGTAGTTAGGTAGGTACTTAAGTAATGCCATTCCCTTCCTTACTCTAGCATCCACTTTTATAAATGTTTTCATCAGGGCTTCTGTCTAGCTCCTCCTGTCAGTGGTGTCAGAGACATCGGGTTTTGAAAGCAGCTGAGAGAGAGAGATATATATATTTTTACACTGAGAAAACTTCACAACAGTCATGCTTTCACTGGAAACCACAATCTAGTCATAGGTTAATCAAAAAAACTATGCATCTTATATATGTATGTGTTTTCAGTTTGCACACAACGGTGACAACAGTAAGGGACAATTGATTTAGCACCAGCATCTTTGTCCTTGCAAAAAGGACACTTCTGCTACCTCCTCTGTTCTTCAGGTTAGCAAATTCTATTGACAAGGGTTTTTATTTGGATGGGCTGTTTGCATTAAAAGGGGAAACAACTGTCAAAGAAGTCTTAACAGATAGCAAAACTAAAAAAAGCTTATCATGGATTAAACTTTGTATCACTTTGTCTGATGCAAAAACGAGATAATAGGAGACATGGGGATATATGCAATGAAGAGAAACAATACAGAGTTTCTTAGGGGTTAATCCAGGTCTGCAGCTGAATACAACAGAGTTAATCTGACCAGAAGAGGCTTTAGGCGAAATTCTAGGGGGAAATTTGTCACTTTATGATCCTGTTATACTAAATGAAAGGCTCTTGTTTACAAAGAAGATTTTGGATTGGGGATCCATTGGGGCAGAAGTTACCTCCGTGATTTCTTCCTTGTTCAACACACCAGGGGACTTGTAGTCTGATAAATGATTTTTCAAAGATCTTCATTGTTACCTTCTTTCTTCTTTCTGAAAAAGAACAAGTGTTACAAAAAACATACTTAAGAAAGCACACAATGTTGACCTAAGGGCAAGAAGTCTTTGATGATAAAGACTTTGCAGTTTGTCAATTTTTGCATTAAACAACAGCAATTGTCTTGTTCCTTTCTACAAATGAAGACAAAATAAAATGATAATTTTTCATAACTTCATAATTATGCATGTAACAGATTCAGGTTTTATGGATTCTCCAACATGAAAATGGGGTAAACAAATAGAATAGATTATAGCATATATTGGTTACTGAAGAGACAAATTCTAAAATATAAATCAATGGCTAAAAACATATATAATTAAAATTTCCCCACAACCTTGTCATTACAGACTCTTCTATAGTACTTTAAACTCAGTTGTATCTGAAGAATCATCAGAATGAACATATGTCCTCACTGATTAAGAACAAACTAAGAAATATAGTCACACGGTATTTTTTATCATTTTAATAATTAAAATTTTAGTATGTTGTAACTTTTTAATATAATGCTACACAGATGGAAATACAAAACTACAGCTGTGACACATTAATTGAGAAAAAGTCTTAAAGAGGTATTACTCTAAAAGTTAATAGAGTTTTGTGTGTAGCATATTTTTATGCTTTTGCAATAAAACATTAATTAGAATATTATTTTCCAAAAATACTTCTTATCCTGTATATAACTACCATAAAGAAAGAGCTGAGATTTTGGTGATGGACTCATAAAACGTGAGTTCTGGACACTGAAATTTCTGATTTTTTCAGAAAGCATGAAAAGTGTAAAGGACTTAAAAAGAGCAAATGGTTGATTATTCTTGAACTAAGTCTTTGAGTAACACATTCTTCCTAATTTGGGCAGTAGCTGTCACATATATAAACACTTTCATGTTTTGACATCTCTTTTGAATACATGAGTGTCAAAGTATATTTGGTAATTACAAGGCATGATCTTGTCTTCCACAACTAGAAAAACAACATTTGTAAGGAAATGAAAATCCAAGGAAGGTAATATTTAGAACAAGACCAGCATTTAGGTATGTGTTGAAAAGTAAAGAAAGGAGCATCAGACTTGGTATTGCTTCCACGTGAGTGGTTGAGGTATTTTCTCTTGTTGAAAATCAGAAACCATTTTTTTTTGCAACAGAGACATAATTTACACCACTCTTCATGGAATTAAGCATATCACACTCACTGGTAGGAGTGTCAGAAAAAGGAAGGAAAAGAGCACCCCTATACCAATGCTAAAGGCAGTCTTCATCTCCACTCATGATTCCTCTTCTTTGGGACAAGGACAGGCAATAAAGGGTGAGGACTATAGCCTGACTATGACTATGCTGTTTCTCCTAGTTAATGAAATTCCCTTTCTCTACAACAGCTGCATAAATTGTCTGAACTGTACTTTCAATCCATCGCTAAACAAAGCACCAGGCATGCATATTAACATAGATACAATCTCTAAACACAAAGATAGTAAACTGAACTATATCAAGAACTTTAAATAACTCACCAGAGCAAAACAAGGTGTGGTCTAAGGCAAACAGCAAAGAAACAAATGGCTGGTACGTCTTGGGTATCCAGCTTCAGCAGTAAGTTCATAGTTCAAGAGCCTAGTGGAATGGGAGCAGGGCTGGGGGTAGGAACCTCTTTCTAGCTTGTTAGGAAGACGAATTGCTAATGGCATAAAAAAATTAATTCTTTCCTTGCTTTTTAACTCATTTATCTACCCAATCTTCCACCAAAAGGCAAGGTGTCATTGCATAAGCAATTGCAGCAGATTTTTAGTCTTCCATGTGATCTAAGATTGTATGTACAAAATTATTTTGTGAACCAGTAAGCAGTCAATCAATTACTTCAGTGTGTTAATTATGTGCTCTGTTTATCTCTTTCCTCAGACAGCTAATTCTGACCCCTTCATAGGTGCTTGCTTATCCCCATTTACTTGATAGACACCTATGTGACCAACTCAGTCAGGTAAGTGAGTTCCAGTAATTCCACTAAGAAATTAACTGAAGTTAAACTTTGTTCTGTCGTTAGACCAACATCTAAATGATTTTGGAAACCTTTATCTGTTCCTCAGCTGTAAGACAAAGAAAACATTAAGGAAAATCTGTGGGTGTAAGGATATAAAAAACACTGAGGCATTCAGATTCCACGGTATTGAAGACTGCAAAGTTATTACAGATTCACTGCTACTACATAACCATAATACTTTACCGCTTCTGATTACTTCTAACTTCTGTGTTGTTGGCCTAGATACAGTAGTGTAATGAACTGAAAGGCAAACAAACAACAACAAAAAAACCCAAACTGCATGAAATGCTGCTATTTTGTTTATATGCAAGAGACATAAAAAAGATTTTCTGTAACAACCAAGGGTAAAAGAGCTTGCTCTACAATCTTTTGTTTCATTTTCTCTCTTTTTTATCCTCTTCCTCTCCAAACTTCCTTCGTGACATTGCCATCTATTCAGTATCCATTGCAACCACTATTCCCAAGGGAACCTGGACTCTGTGTGAGAGGAATGCACAGAGGTGTGATGAGTTGTCTTCCAGGGTAGAATTAGTGATGTCTACTGGAATGGAGATGGAGAATTACATGAAACAGAATTAGAGAGGTGACAGAAGGGACAGGAGAGCTGTACGCACCAGCGTCAGGTCTATGTTACATGCCAACACCTCCATTATGGGAATTTAGATCCTGCACCATGCCTGCCTTTCAGTCAGAGAGCACACGCTGCCAGTTTGAGGTAGCTTATGCAGCAGGTCACTAGCACAGACAACGGGAGAAAGTTCAAGAGACCCAGAACACATACATGCCTTGAATATGTTCTGATTTGCCAGTAAAAGACACATTTAGAGGCTCTGGAGATCTTCTAGCCTAAGACTGTCTACCTTTTCTCGTGCTCCACACAGATACCAACCCTGAAACTTCTGCTCCTCTTGGAAGATGCACATTGGTGCCCAGGGTAGGACAGTGTCCTGGGAGAGCAGTGGAAGGCTGGGCTAAGTGATGGTACAGGCCACGAACTGCCTGTAGTCAGCTGGGGAAAGAAAAGAATCTAGGATGGAGAACATACTGATCTTAAGGAACATGTCTTGCAACAGCCTTTGATCCCGGCAGCCAGCTGATATTTAGAAAGACCACCCAGTTACTTGGTGGCTCAGGAAGCTTTGTTCCAGCCATCTGAAATCATGCCTAGGGAAACCATCCAGACATGAAAAAAAAGTTTCTGAAGTGAGCATAGGTTTCTGTGGTTACGCAACGAATGCCAGATTAATGCAGGTTCATCTGACAGATGAGTTAAAACTCACTACCTTGGAGGCCTATGATCAAGCTATCTGGAGCCAGTCTTGTCCCTGTCATGTCCACACAAGGTAGGGGCAGAACTTAAATACCAGCTTCCTTTCAACTAATGATCTGAGTGTGAACTAGAGTCTAAGCTAACATAAACAAACACATATCTCATATCTCTCTAAATCCTAATTGTCTACAATACCAGTAATGGACTGAACAGGTGCCATGCTGTCTGTTCGACTCCTTCGTCACCAAACGGTGTCCTCCAGGAAGGCGGTCAGTAATGTATGACCCACCAGAAAGAATTCTGACTGAACATATCATATTATTTAAAGGGTTAAATAACATCTGATACTTCTCTCAGCATTTCATGGAGGGCCTTTGACTTGATTCCTCCATGCTTTACATTTTGGTAAAGGCATTTACAGATGTGCGTAAAAGGAGAGGTGGATGGCAAACTGAGTGAAAATGGTAAAGCACTGTATTCACTTCGTTGACATGTAAGCAATCTTTTGGAATTTGAGGCAGAGCAGAACCATGTCCCCAGAGGTCTGAAAGATCCCAGGATAGGCTCTGAAAGTACTAACAGTAAGAAATGTATTTTGCTTAGGGTTTCTGGGAAGTCAGTGATAGGAACTAAACAAAAACGAATAATGCTTTTCTACCTTCTGCCATACAGGGAGCTGCTTATCTGTCACATTCTAACAGCCTCCAGTATCTCTAAAAAGAGTTCATTAGAAAGGGGTTTTCTGGTTGAGATGCAAGACTGTTACACAAAAGATACAAAAGGCTTGATTCTCCTTTCCCTGCTAACTCTACTGAATGGCAAAGAAATTCCCCCAATTTGCATCAGCATACATGAAGGTACAATCAGCCAAGGAATTCTGATCCAACCAGGAATCGATCAGCAGGGAAAAAACATATGGAAATAAAACAAACAAGTGTGCAGGTATAGACCAAAGTGTTTCATATCTCAAAGCACATATAATTTCCATCTGGAGGCTTTCTGCATTTAGGGGCTGAGGGTGGGGGGTTAGCAATGGATGAGTGAGCAAACTGAAAGCCTTGATGTGCAGATAAGAGTTGAAATGGAAAAGGACAGTAATGTTAAGATGAGTTAAAAGCTCTTTTTGACCCTATCCTTGACACCATCTCCCCAAATGCTTCCCCTGTGAACTTTTTGTGTTGTATTCAGTTTACTGAAATAGGGGATAGAGAGGCCAAACCAAGGACCTATCCTGCTTCATTGAGTAAAGCTAGCCTACTAGGGAAGGTGATGGGTTAGAAGTTAATACAAATGACAGTTCTAAGACACAGTTAGCCAGTGCCTTCCTGTGGAGCCCAGTGCCAAGAAGGGGACCCCCTGCTGATCCCACTTTTTTACATTTCCTTTTGCTTTCCTTACCCTTATCTGCGGGTCCTGCCGTGCCAGGCCAGGGGATCCTTATTAAAATACAATGCACTGTCACTAATAGAAGTGAGCAAAGCCTCATTAGCACAAGGGTTAGAAGAGGACTAGCTCTAATTACAGCTCACTTAGAAGAGACAATCAAATGAATAGATAAACCCTTCAAAAGAGAAGTCATTTTTTTTCTTGCATTTGGCCAAGAGTGAATTTCTTTTATATGCTCCTTTAAAAGGAATTGAATTCATCTTTTAACAGTTTTTTCCTGTACAAATTATTTCATCATACAGTTTCCTCCAGAGGACATTTAACTTGGCTGGCTGGGTGGCTAAGGGGCTGCTTGTGTTACTCGTGCCTGTCTTGGCCAGCAAAAGCACACTCTACAGCACTTACTACCTCCCATCAAAGATACAGCTAGGAAGAGGTAGGCTGTTCATTCAGATTCATCACATAAGAACTCTTCTTTCCCTGAGCTCACAATTAGTAATCAAACGGTTCATTGCAATGTTTGGAGTGTAGTTGTCACAAAGCAGGTGGATTACTGCTTCTCCTCTGGGCAGATATACTAGGGGAAAAAATGTAGAAATGTAATGAGTGCTGTAAGTAAAAAATGTTCCTTAAACATAGGGATTGTAGTTTTTATATGTGGTTTCACCTTCTAGCCTCCCTGAAAGGCTGGAGTGAAAAGCACAGGCATAAGTGCTTAGGAATGAATAATTTTTTGAGGCAAGATAATTTTTTTATAATGTTGTGGGGAATTCCTCAGATTTTGTAAAGCTCTACAGAATCTTCTTATTTCACTACACACAATTTTGGTCCAATCCTTTTAAATTCTTCTGTAGCAGTAAAATCTCCCCAGAAGTAGGTCCCAGATGACCCGATTCTGTCTGAGTTCCTGACCAAAGAGATCTAAATTCTCTCAAGTTTTGCCTGTTAGGATTTTTCCTTGTGCTTGCAGGTTCTCTCATCCCCACAGAAATACTCATCAGACATCTCTACAACAGTTGCCATAAGATATATATTTGGAAAATATTTTTTAGACACATAGTTTGTTACTTTGTTATGACTCATGCTAGTTATCAATCTTATTTAAAGTCTTTATAATGGAAGTAATCTGCAAGGACATGCAGATTTTATGCCATGCCATCAATAGTTGAATTTACCAGCACAGATGTTACTATGTGAAAGTCATGCTGCAAGTTATTTGGAAATTTCTGGATCAAACCAGTGGTCCATCCAATCCAGATCTTTGTCTCTGACAGCGTACTTTACTGATAGTAAATGCAAAATGCAAGGGGACTTTTTCTAAGTCTTATCCATTACTTGGCTGTTGGTTTATGCTGTGCTATCACATCCTCTGTGCACGGGGTCAGACTACCTTCTTTCATCTAGTTTAGGAAGCCTACAGACTGGTTTTCCTAAGTGCAGCTAAGAAAAAACATTGCAGCAAAGAGGGTGAAAATACAATGGCCCCTTTCACTGATTTATAAACTGCCTGCTACATGAAAGGAAGAGGACTGTTTTCCTTTTGCAGCCCTGCTTTGACATATAGAGGAATCTCCTCTGTGTTCCCACCTTTCTGCTCCACCACTGTTCCAGTACTAACCACTGACATTCCTGCTAAAATACAGCCTGGTCTTTAACAAGAATTATGAGAGGTAGGGTGTTTGGGTTGTTTTTCTTTTCCAGCATGAAAAGTTGTGAGATTTTCTTCCCAAGAAGACCAAACCTCTGCAGGAGTCTCAAATATTCTGAGTGCCCACCTAAGACAAATAAAATTCTTATCTAAAACTGTTCCTTATTGTAGGGTTCTTATAAAAAAGAGCCTTAAAAGAGCATTTTTTAAATGAAAATGCTACACATATTAATTAATTATATACTATTTTGTGGATAATATTGCTTTTATTGCAAAATTTGTCTTTTGGACTATATATATACACACACTTTAAGGTATTCAGTGGCTCTCGAAGTCAGTGTGCATAACACATCTAAATGTTTGGGAAGATCTGAGGCAAAACACATAAAACTGATTACACGTGCTTATCAAGCAACACCTTACTAATAAATAGAATTCTCTATATGAAGAAATGATTGCACTAGGACTTTAATCAGCTGTCCTAACACTATTTCTAAACAAAATAGATGAGAACCATGAAAGCAATTTGTAACTGTTGAAGGCAATGTGCCATATATCTTTTCATGATCTGAAGTCACCAGCACATCGAACCATTTGCTGCTAAAGCAGAATAACTCCTTGCAGTGTCATCTCCAGCATTCCCCAGCTGTTAACTATTTATTTATTCAAAATATCTTCTTAGACTGTATGTGAAATTACGGTCCCTTTTTTCAATAGGCAAATTTAGATATTTATTGTAACATGATCATAGTTTATAGGGCTTTTTCACTTTTTATTTTGTGTGTTCATAGTGAATTCTTTCTTTGTGCTAAGGCTTAATGAAAAAAAATCAAACCCAAATCCATGGAAGCAAAGCTTAATGCAACAAATGATCAATACTGGATGAACACAAAACCATGGATAACTGCATCAACTGGGACCTTTAGATGGCAAAATATACATAATGAAAGAATCCAAAATTATATATTTTTTTAATTATAGCCATATTAAACTTTGCTGTATGGTATACCGACCAAATCAAATGAATTATGTCTCAAAAATAAAGTCTGAACACAATTGGTCTTGAAAAAATAGAGATCAAAAAGGATTAATTCTTGTTCAAGTAATGAGAACCTTCTTTTAAGTGCTTATCAATATGGAATTTAATTTGCACAGCATATTATCTCTCAAAAGTCAGAATATGATTCAAACAAAGGGATTTGTCTTTAAACAATAAGCTATTAAACATTGTTCTGTGGAAAACTTAATTTTGCAGTGGTTGTGAGTTTGGGGTGGGTTTTTTTCTGTTTCAGGGGAGATCCTCAGCTGCCATACATTAGCCTCATACTGTTGATATGAGAGGATCTAAAATGGATTTCACAGGTTTGAAAAGGAGATTGATCCACACATCTAGCTGGAAAATATATTTTTCATTATAATGTTCACATAAAAGATATGCCCTACTTCATATATTATTTTAAAATCTTTATTTTCTCTGTGATTTTCCCCAAATCTCCCTGACACTTTTGCTGCCATCAAGAATAAAAAACTGGAGCAGAATGTTAGCACTTCTGAATCTGTGTCACTCCACAATGATCTTTACAGATATAAAGAACAGAGCTTAAACACTTTAAATCCATTAGAAGTCAATAAGAATTTGGAAACTCAACGTATTTACTAGGGAAATTTAGCACTGTAAAACCTGAACTAAAATGCAGAAACTTTGTCTCCGTTATTTATTTTGTATTATTAGTACTAACTTTTAGGGACACCAAAAATCCCTCCACTGTTTCCAATCTGGGGCTGGTGTCACATATAATGGGTTTATAGTTGATGAAGTACAAAGTAGAAAGCAGAACAAATTATCCCTTTTTATGTTTATAAGAATACCCAAAAATCTCAGGTAGGTTATAATGCTCCCATATCTTTCTGGGTTTCTCTACATTTCTATCAAAATAGATAACTGCAGGAATAAATTGACCTTATCATGTTGAAAACTTTAAAAACGGGAGTGAAAAAAAATCAAAACTCTGTCAGACAGTCTAAAACATCAGGTCTGAGCCACAGGAATCATGACACAGGAAGAAAGCCAGCAGTTCAGAGCCTAAAAATATCTTTCCTCTTCCACTTTGCAGTGGTCCTATTATAGCTTAAGCAACAATCACTGTTATTTTTTTCTCTATAACCTTTAGCTTAATAGCTGTCTGTAAAGACTTCCTTTAAATGCAAACATACTCTTTACAGTAAAAGTCATGACCCTATACTATATTACACACTGTAAATCTAGAAGAAAGCTATCAAAACCAATGAAACTGCGTCTGTAAAATGTACAGTAAATAAATGAAAAATCAGGCCCAGTGCATTATTAAGCTGAGTAATATTTTAATGACTTACATTTTGCACTATTAATAAAGTAGTATACACAAAAAACAAAAGTGTTTTTATTTCTCAATGAAGTCTTAGAAGTTGTGTCAAATTATTGCAGTCTCCTTGGGAAATAAAATATATTTCTTTCTGGTTTTATTTGTCACTAGAGGTACATGGCAGAAACTGTAAATTTTACACAACACCTCACTCTTTCAGGGGATCCAGTATAACTGACAAAAGGAATATGTCCTTTACTTGTCAAAGTGTAAGGAACTGCTCTACTGTGCAAATCTGTAACATGCTTGCAGATTCCATGGCATGCAGAGGTAAATTACACCTTAAACAAAGTAAGCATGGAAGTACCCACAGACATATGCACAGCTGGCTGTAGCTAGCAGGTGTGTGTGAATGGGGACATATGACCAGGATGCAGGAGCATCCTGGCCTTCCCCAGTTGTCAGCAATCTGTAGCTTTTGCTGGTATGCAGCAAAAATGTAAATCCCCCTTTATGCCAGACAGAGAGGTAGAACAGTGCAAAGGTTATAATTTCTTGTGCTACACATGCCGTTCTCCAGTTACATTAAATCCTGCTCAGCTGTCATTAACTGTTTGTCCGGGACTGACTCATGCTGAGAAAGAAGGCAGGATAAGTGAAAGCTCAAGGGCAATTACAATTTAAACTAGGTGTAAGAAAGATGAGTTGAACTACTGTACTTCAGCAGTACAAGTGTGAAAAACATTCTCTTTATTATAATGGTTTTCTGACAACCCCAGATAAATGGAGCCCCTAATTTGGATTTTTCAAGTCTTAAGAGCAGAGAAAGGGATTAGGCCATAAATATTCCATTCAGTAACTTTCAAAATGGGGTGAAAAATCATGGTACAGGCATACAGCCATACAGAAAAGACAATTTTTCAAGCTTAGTAACTCAGCCAGGCTTGCTGAAAGCACAGTGGGCCAATCTGGAGAATTGCTGTGGTCTTTCAGATCACATAAAACTTTCCTCACCCCTTCCCCACATATTTCACATGGTATTTGGATGCCAAGAAGGTCATGTACCTGAGCAGCCTCCACAGAGCTGCATGGCCTGGGCACAGCTGCTGTCCATACTTGCTGCCCCACAGAAGCTGCATATTTGCTTGCAGAGACACATACGATGGCCAGCTTGTGGGTTTTCTGCCCCGTGCACAGGATGCCTTATAAAAACACATGGTCTTCCCACCAAGTACTACATTTGCTTTCATTGGTAAATATTGTTGTACAGGTACTTATGGCAGCTACAGGAAAAAATAATCTAAAAAAAGAGAGGTTTTCTTTTTCTTGTTTTTGTGTCTGTTTTTCTTTTTTTATAATCCTAAGTAAATCTTTGTCTTTACTGGATGGCAGGGAGGAAAGACTATATCAAAATAAGCTACACTCAGAGTTCTACCTGGCTGCTAAAGCAACTCAGTCATTATCTTTAACCTTATCAATATCCTGAATGTCAGCCGAACAAGGCAGGTAGAAAATTTCAGTAAAGAGAACAGGGAACAACAGGGAGGATGTGGTAATCTAAATCAGAAATCAATCATCCAAGAAGCTTTTTCAAATGAAAAAAGAAAAGAAAAAAAAAAAAAAAAAGAGGCAATCAGCTGCCAGCCCTTCTCCCCCTCATCAAAAAAAGGGTTTTTTTCTCTGTGTCTCTTTCATGTGAACCACAGTGTTTCTGCAAACAAAAATAATAAGGGCTCTCAGGTCCTTCAAACAAAGTGAAACATAATCCCTTCACGGAGAGTGCATCAATAAATGGATGGAGTTCCTCTGTCTGTCTGGAAGAGCAGTATCAGCTATGCTTGCAGATCTTAATAATACTCTTATTAAGAACCAGAGCAGTTGACTTGATTTGTTTTTCCTGTAATACCTGAAGCAACAAAAGTCCAGTGAGAGCACAAGAAATGGTTTTTCTTAGGTCAGACTTTGAAAATCATTTTCCCTCCTTGGCAGTGCCCTGTCAGTCAAACTCCACAGGAGCGGAAAGGGTCGTCTTGCCAATATATTTTCTGAGAGGAAAGTGGAGCTGCATGTTACAGAGAAATTAATATGCCATTGGGACCAACCCCCAAGAAAAAAAATATCTGATTTATTAGTTTCCCAAATTACCTTTTTATGATGGGAATTTCATTTGCTTAGCAAAGCCACAGCCTGTATTCTAATGGGTATAAAATCCAGATGCTTGGGTTTTGTTGTTTTAAAATCTTTCTTGTTTATCTAGATGTACAGGTTTTAAAGTCAGGGACATTATATTCAATTGTTTTGAGCTGTTCTCACACAGCTGGCACTTGCTTGAGCCGGCAGACATTACCGCAATACAAAAAAACACAGACCAGATCTCTAGCTGGTTAAACAACCACAGCTTCACTAAAAACAATCAGTCCTCACCTATATTTACCTGCCAAGCAACAGGATCCTGATTTTCAAAACACTGAAAATTATGGTTCTATCAATAATTTCTTCTTCTTTCTTTTATTATAGGTAAATTATAATACAAGTTTGCATCTACCTCCAACCTCCTCGCCTTCACAAATAGTTAGACTCAGAGCTCAAGTCCAGCCTACAAAATAGACTAAATTACATATCAAACCAAATAAAATGCAGAAAGCTTACTGCTTGGCATCAGCTCCTGCAAAATGCAAAAACTTGGAAAGTGGCTGTAACTTACAGGTAACAGATATTTGGAAATTTAACTCCCAGAAACTGAAAGGCAATACTTCAGTTCCAAGCCATTAAAACCTCAAATAATGTTCCCTCACTTGTCACATATTCTTTTAGTAACATTACTACATCAAATATTAGCACTGCAAATTTAATGTTGATTTAACGCTGCCTCTTAGTAAGCAATTCAGTGCAATAAAAACAGATCAGTGATCAATCCTATTGTTGCTGAGACCGCTACATCTACTCAGGGGATTTATTTCAGTTTAGCCTAGTTCCCTGGACTCGATATCCCTGTGACACATATAATTCAAAGATGTCCAAAATAGCAGTCATTGGTCTAAAATCCCTATTTGGGATTTGGACAACACTGGGGAAGAGTACAGAGTGGGGTCTCTGGTTCAGTCTCTTTAAATACATGCAATATGTGGATGACAATCAAATTATTTGTCTTGTCCCTCACTGCAAAGGAAACTACTGCATTTTAACATCTGGAAACTGTGGGTTATTTATAAAGATACCTCAGTTCAGCCACAAGTGCATGTTACACATCTGCATGGAAAAGTATACTCCACAAGTTTCTTTTCCTCCAACAGCTTTGTAACCTCTGAATCTTCACAGCTTGCTCCCAGTAACTCATGCCACTGTTTCACCAGATCTGAAGGTGATCTGGGGTGATCTGAAGATTCCAATTCAAGGAGCAGTATTTCTGAAGAGGTAAAGTTATCTGCAATTTGGGTAGTGTATATAGAAAGCTATGGTATATAACTGTGGAGATCCCATCTGTTCCTCAGTAAATTATTTTCTGAGAAATTCATTCCCAAAAGTACTATGTCCTGAAAGCAAAAGATGTTTTTCTGTTTATAGATAGACCTCTTCCACAGTCACAGGTAACTCAAGATAATGTTAGGTCTATGGTTGGTTTGAACACCTGCAACGTAAAATGTTTCTACAAATAACTATTCATCATTAATGTTTCAACACTGATAAACAGGATATTATTAACATCTAGTTGCTGTTTACTCATCACTGCTAGAGCATACATTACTTTTTTTTTAGATTGCAGATAAGAGTAAATAAGGAAAGCAATAAAATTGGGATGATGCTCAGTTCATTGGAGTAGGTATTTTATGAGTTGCAGTTTCTGAGATAAAGTAAAAGTCTGAGGCAGTTTAGTTCAGGGTGTTTTTAATTTTGTTTCTGGAATTTCAGAGGAATGGAAAAGAGGCTTGGGCTTTGATTAAAAATATGCAATTTAAATTATTTTAGCACATGTTTTGCATAATAACACAAAACAAAACAACTGTCTTACATAAAAATTCTATAAAACCCTCCTAAACTTTTCTATTAAAATAAAAAAGTTATATCATAGTTCTTATCAATAAGCATTGACAGAGCTAGTTATAGTACAGCACACCCAGCCTTTGGTATATCTGAGAAATCTCACTTTAAATTAATGAAACGACACCAATTACCACAGAATTTATTCTGTATTTAGTATCAGTAGCCCTGAATCTTTCAGTCTTTATTTGCTCAGTACCACTTACAAAACTAACAGTCAAAATGTTTGAATCTGAGTTTTGCCATGAGCATGGCAATTTTTTATCTATGAAGCCTTTGAAAAGAAATCATCACTTAAGATGAGTGCTGTATCTTCAGCAAATACTTGACAACTCACAAGCCTGTAATAGTTATATTGCTAAAGGAAAGAGGTTGTACATTCATTAATACCTGTCCTACTTTTCTAACTCTATCATTTTGAGCTCTACCAATTGTATATTAAAAATTTAACAAGTGAAGAAACCTACACCACCCTTAGTGTAACTCTTTTTTTATACTCTTGTAAATATACATTATTTCCCAAGCCATATGTGTCAGCAATTCTATAGACCTTCTGTAATTATCATGTTAACAATTTCAAGTCCAGAGATGTAGTATTTGATTGAGGCATTCCTTCAGTTTTGCTGTCATTTATGGGTTTATCACATTGCTTCCTCATATTGAGGTATGCACACAAGGACCATAATGTAAAATCAAATTAAAAGGCAAGACAAGAATTGCTAATGCAGTAGTAAAATCCATTTTCTTGTGGTAGGTTGACTTTGGTTAGACACCAAGTGCCCACCAAGCTGCTCTATCACTCCTCTCCTCAGCAGGATAGGGAGGGGAGAAATTAAGATGGAAAAAACCCTTATGGATCAAGATAAAGGCAGTTTAATAAAGAAAAAAAAAAAAAAAAAGGTTGCATGCAAAAGCAAAGGAAAACAAAAAAATGTGTCCTCTGCTTCCCATCAGCAGGAAACGTTCAGGCTGTTCCCGGGAAGCAAGGCTTCAGTATGTGTACCTGTTGCTCTGAAAGACAAACACCATAATAACGAATGTCCCATTCAGGGTGCCAAAAAGGACTGTGGTAGATTGACCATGGCTGGACACCAGGTGCCCACCAAAGCTGCTCTATCACTTCTCCTCCTCAGCTGGACAAGGGAGAGAAAATATAACAAAAGGCTCGTGGGTCAGGATAAAGGCAGGGAGAGATCGCTCAGCGATTATCATCATTGACAAAACATACTCGACTTGGGGAAATTAGTTTAATTCATTACCAATCAAATCAGAGTAGGGTAATGAGAAATAAACCAATCTTCAAAATACCTTCCCTCCACCCCTCCCTTCTTCCCGGGCTCACTTTCTCTCCTGATTTCTCTGTGTCCTCTCTGTCAGCGGTGGATGGACTCCCCACGCTCTGCCCCGCTCCAGCCCGGGGTCCCTCCCACGGGAGCGGCTCCTCCGCGACCTTCCCCCGCGGGAGCCCTTCCCCCGGGCTGCAGCTCTTCACGCACCGCCCCGGCCGGGCCCCCCCGCGGTGCCGCCCTTCAGGCCCGGCCGGCTCCAGCCCGGGCCCCCCGCGGGGTCACAGGCCCCGAACCTGCCCCGGCCCGGGCTCCCCCCCGCGGGGCCACAGGCCCTGCCAGGAGCTGCTCCGGCCGGGCTGCCCGCGGGTCGCAGCCTCCCTCGGGCACCCCCTGCCCCGGCCTGGGGTCCCCCGCGGGCTGCGGGGGGGGATCTGCTCCCCCGTTCACCGCCATGGGCCGGGGGCACAGCCTGCCCCAGCGGGGGCTTCACCAGGGGCTGCCGGGGCATCTCTGCTGGGCGCCTAGAGCCCCCCTGCCCCTCTGTCTGCCTTGAGCTGGGTGTCTGCAGAACTCTCAGATATTCTCACTCCTCTCTCCCAGCTGCAATTGCTGTTGTGCAAAGTTTTTTCCTCTTCTTAAATATGTTATCCCACTGTCACTGATGGGCTTGGTCTTGCCCAGCAGTGGGTTTGTCTTGAAACATTAGCTCCATTGGACACTGGGGAAGCTTCTAGCAGCATCTCACAGAAGTCACCTCTGCAGCCCCCCTGCTACCAAAACTTTGCTGCACAAACCAAATACATCTTTGCAGTTCCCACACATGGCCATATGGACACACAAAAGCCTGAAGCAAAAATGATCAACCGCTATTGAAGATCTAACACTGATTGCTAGCAATAAAAAGTGCTCTCTGGATAGATAGCAATAATAAAAACAGGCCATCGTTCAGGGTCCATCTAGCTATTGCTTTTAAAGGTAATTGCTGCACCTGCTTCTTGGAGTGGTTTAATACTTGTGTAAAGATCTTGCTTCTGTCCCACTGAATGGCAAGCAGTGCTGAGTAGAGAGTGAAAGGGTGTTGAACACAGCAATACTGGCATGCACTGCCACGTCAGAAGTGAAGGCAGAAACAGCTGCTTTTTCAATAGACTCATCAGAGCTTCTCCATGCTTGCTGCACTTGCCCACAAGACTCCAGCACAGACTATTGTGTTGTATTTTTTTGGCTGTGGGAACTTCACTCTTAAGAAACAAATGGACTGGCTGAACTATTAAGTGTCAATCAAATTGACTATAAGGGCAAGGGGGCAACAATTTTAAAAATTTAATTTGCTTTCATCTTGTGATCGTTCTATGCATTTGCATGTTTCAAATTGCCTCATTTAAGTTCATGAAATTCTGATGAGGAGGGTAGATGTATTCTTCTGTGTTAGCACCTTAGTTATATATTGTAGCATTAACAACATTTTCTGCTTTTGCATGAAGATTTATACTTTTATGACAACCTCTCCTATACAGAAAGTGGTAACTGTTATAATCTGCTGTGCTATGTCTATATCCACTGATTTTACATCAAACTACTTTTCCGGAGTCTGGATGAAACCAAATAATATTTTTTTTTGTTCAGAAATACAGATGTTCAGTAACACCTCTTGGATGTAAACAAGAATATAAAGTATTGAGTAGTCCTTCATTTTCCCTCTATTATTCAGACAGTGACATTGCTCTTAATAAATACTTTTTGGTCTCTGTTTATCTCCTTACCTTAACCCTGTGAATAAGATTGCCTTACGCCGAGATAGAGGGAACATCCAGGATTCTCACCTAACCATGGAATCTATTTCACATTTCATTGGTTGCGTGAATGAGCTGTGAAAATTGCTTCCTGTTTCTCTGAAGTATCAGGGCAGTGGTTTGCATGGGAGAGATTTCTTCTGGTTCCATGAAATAAAACTCGTCCACTGAGTTCATTTCAAAGTCTTAAAACTACCCTGAATATTGTTAAGTTTGAGCAAATCTTTGCTGCCCTGTAAATACCTGCTGCCAAATCAGAGGCATTACAGCTACCTCTTGTTTACAGCAAGCTATCTATATACAGCAAGAAAATACCTTCTATAAAGAAAGAAATAAAACAATAAAAATAAAATAAATTTAAAAAAAACACACAACAAAAAAAAACAACAACACACACAACAGGAAAACACACAGCCTTACTCTCTTCTGATAAGTTTAGTCTTGGCTTTCCCAAATTGAGAGGAAGCTGCTTTCAGGGTATCAGGGGACACTTGAGCAAGGACAGTCTATTTTAGTAAGAATCTGGTTTTCTCTAACATTAAATACACAGAAAAAAAATAGAGTAAAAACAGTGGTGGGAACCTAATTTTGAAAGATAAGTTAAGCACTTCTCATCCTTTACTAACATCCTTCCACCTCACTGAGGTATTAATCAGATTTGAAAGCACCTAGTAAGCCTGAAAATATTTAAAACTCATGAAATGTAAGATCACAGATTCTACTTAAGTCCATGAAACTATATGTACTTCCACTAAGACTAGAGTACATAGACTGTGTATTTACCTGAGAGTATCTAGGTTTAGGACTTTCAAATTACCTTTAAAAAAAGAAGGAACACACACACAAAATTTCTGCAAAATATAGAGCTTATTCTCTACAGCTGAGTGGCTGAGAGCAGTAAGATTTGGGAATATATTTCAATAGACACCTAGGTTCGATTTCACCTCATAAAAGCTAAAGGAATTCAAAGCAACTGTGAATCCAGTCCTGCCTTCAAAAGTGTGTGTGCAGCCCTGAATGACCAAAACCATACCCGCAGTACACCTGCAAATTGGCATATACTACAGCAGCCTTACGTCATCTGTCTAACTAGTTCTGAATGGTTTAGTTTTTATTTTCTCAGGTAGGTTTTTTATGGTTTCTGGGGGCTTTTTTCTGTTGAAAACTACTTGGTTTTATTTTTGAACAGAATCCATTACAGGCAGGAAAGTAAGTGCCAGAATGGTTCATCCTGGTTAGTTATTTTATAGGCAAGTTGAGATGGCAAGATAGCTAAAGGAATCATGCTATCATAATTTTGCATAGAGGAATATCAGAAATTCTGTAGTCCAAGCTTTGAACTGACAGACCCTGTAATTTACAGTAGAAGGATGGGGATCGGTCTGAATAATCAAATATATAATAATCAAATAATAAAAAATATATAGTTACAACATCTTTCCTTGATATGTCATGTTATCACAAGATAATCTAGTTAAAATCTAGGGAAAATAAAATTTGTTTTATGTCAAATATGAAACACTGCATCACAGACAACATGAATAACAAAACTGTATTTGAAAATTTTAACTTAATACTGAGAAAACTAATATCCTAATCAATGGGTTAACCAGCAATTGACTGCGGAAAAATCTCAGTTCTACAAAATTAAATTATGGGGTAACATTGTTTTTTGATCATTCTATTTAACCTTAACTGTCAATGAGGCATGAAATCCATATTGTGATAAAGATTTACCCACTTTTTACTTCCTTCTTTCCAAACCTAGGTACAAAAAATGCTTAAAATACAATAATCATAGAGATTAAATTCATAATTTTAATAGTAAAAATGAAGGTAATCTGTACATTATTCAGGAAGGAAGTGGAGATTTTTCCTCATGCTACTCAGACTAGCTTTTCCTTGGCATAAATCCTGGTGCTCATCGTCTCAACAGAGCATCAGCAGCCAGAATTAATGACTTCAGCCAATCTCCAAACAAAACACCTAGCATTATATGTGGTAGAGTTCAGCGATTCAAAAACATTTGGCTTTAAGCCTAAAGATCCGGTTCTTCAAATGCGACCCACAGAGGAGGAACTTCCAAAGGAGGGTCTTCCAAAGGTGACTACTACAGTACTCTGGTTCTGTGAGTAAATCTAATAATAGAGCCAGAAAGTAACGTGCTGCTAGTTGCGTGTCTGTAACTGTGAAAGAGAGAGAGAGAGAGATCATGAGGTGCAAGTGCTAGCAAGTGGGAAGGTATTATTCTGTTTCTTTAACTGAGGAAAGGAAATCCAACACTCCAATTCTCCAGTGAACAGGGCTTATTTGATTCTAGTGGAAACAACTGAGATTTCAGTATCAGCAGAGCTGTTATTTTTCTTTTGGAATTGCTGAGAATATCTAGCAGTGAATAACTCTTAATCAAACTTGTTTATTCACATTAAAAGTCAGCACAGGTCACATTGTTCGCTTGGTGCCATTTGGTCTGCACTTAGTCCTTCCTGAACAGGAAGTCCTTAAGATTAAAGATTGTATTTTTATGGTCCCATGCCTGCCTACCCCTAGCTATTACCTGAAGAGCAATGTAACCAGGACTCAGTTTCTAGAAAGGATATTAACAGCCATTAGCATGTGTGTATGTCAGGATGACAAATAGGAGGAAATCAAAGTAAAGCAACATGGTGAAAGCAAAATTGTAAAAAACAGCAAAGTGATTGTTCACAATATTGGGAATAAGGTGTCTTCAGACAGAGGTAATTTCTATCCAGAGGTTAGCAGACCGCTAGATCACTAGAATTATTTAAATTAAAGCAACAAATGTGATTTAAATACCCCAAAGCTATTTGCCAGTGGACATACATTTATGCCCATTTTATAAGGTATGAGGGATCTAAAGTGCTTGTTGGTCAGAAAAGCTAGGCTTTTTCCACAGCGATGCAGAAACCATGTGATAGCGCAAGAATGAGAAAGAAAACTCTTAAGGAGAGTGAATGGTATATCTAAAAAGGTCAGGAAGACTGCTTGCTTTCATAAACTAATCATTCTGTCAGCTCTGTTATTATATGGATGTTCATGACTTGATTTTATGATTCCCCTTTACCCTCTATAACTTACTCAAAGAATTAATTTGGCAAGATCTTACCATTGAAATTAAAACAGCTATATACTATTTTAGCATGAACACATGTCATGGTTTAACCCTGGCCGGCGACTAAGCCCCAGGCACCCACTCACTAACTCCCCCCACAGTGGGATAGGGAAGAGGATCAGAAGACTAAAAGTTAAAACACTTGTGGGTTGAGATATGTAGTTTTACAGGTAAAGCAAAAGCTGTGCACACAACCAAAGCAAAACAAGGAATTCATTCACTAATTCCCACCAGTAGGCAGGTTCAGCCGTCCCCGGGAAAGGGTGCCGTCATGCATAACAGTTACTTGGGAAGACAAATGCCATAACACCAAACATCCACTTCTTTTCCCCTCAGCTTATATATACTCAGCATGACGTCCTATGGTATGGAATATCCCTTTGGCTAGTTCAGGTCACCTGTCCTGGCTGTGTCGCCTCCCAGTTTCTTGTGCCACTCCATCTTACTGGCAGGACCTGAGAAACTGAGAAGTCCTTGACTTAGTATAAACATTACTTGCCAACAACCCAAACCATCAGTGTGTTATCAACACTGTTCTCACACCAAATCCAAAACACAGCACTGCACCAGCTACTAAGAATACTAACCCTATCCCAGCTGAAACCAGGACAGTATCCACTCTTTACTCCATAACATTTATGTCATGCCACACTTTTCAATACAACCTCATTAACCATCACCACCCTTCCCATCTTTTGATAGAATACAGATACCATTCCCTTAGTCTATGGACTACCCCTGTAAAAATGACCACAAATGTCCACGAAATGTCCATTGAGTTCATTTAGTCCATGACTTTTGGGCTCCATCTGTTATGATGGTCACTCAGGAGAGTAAAGTTTGTGTGTTGTGTGGAGTTACTGGGTACCAAAGCCAGCTCAGGTCAGATCACGGCTGCACTTGCACTGCTTCTTGTAAGGCTTGTTCTGCGATGGTTCAGGTGGTTTCTGCTGTAGCAATTCCTATAACATGAAACTCAAATCATAGGTTACAGCAATGTAAAGGTATATCCATTACAGTCTCTACCCCCGGTCCCGTCCTTTTGGACCAGCCCATAGGGTTTAACATTACAATGAATTCTTCCCCTTGCCCTTGTTCTGGTTTGGACTTTTCCACAGACTCCAGTCCCTTAGGGTTGTACCTGCTCCAAGTAGAGCCTCATCTACGAGCCACAGTCTCTCCAGGGGTAATACCTACTGCAGCATAGGCTTATCCACAGCCACAGTCACTTCAAGGTGCACCTGTTCCAACATGACCTTACCTATGGGCCATGACCACAGTCTTGCTCCAGAGTGGCCTTACCCACACCCACACCCACAGAAGAAAATTAACTCTGCCCCAGCTGAAACCAGGACAACAGGTTTTGCCATTATGCTTTAGGAATTAAATCCAAATGATCTTCCTGAAGAATGATTTTGTGACCAATTCTTGCATAAGCAAACTGAACTTGATCAATACCTATGTTCTGTATTGAATCTGTGTATCAGTTGTCATTAACAGGTAAATCAGTGGGGCCTTAGAGCAACAGCATGAGATGCCTAGACAAAACTGCAGGCTGGGTGTCATCAGATGCTTATCCAATGTCTAGTGCATGCAATGAAACAGAGGTCACTGCCAGATGGATGGTTGTAGCTTCTTATCTCTGAGCACACTGGCTACAAAAAAAAGTCTGAAGTTGCAAAACCACCTGTACTAGTCCTGTGTATTGCCAGGTCATATACTGTTTAAGTTTGCCTAGATCAGGAATGGATGTATGAACACACGTCTGTTAAATTAGGTAGCATATGTTGATGAAGACCTTTATTATACTAGATTTGCAGTGACTGTGGGAGTACAGCCAATATCCAAACCAGAATAAAGCTACATTGTAAATCTACTATCATTTTCAGCCAGCATTTCCACTGAAATAAGTAGTCCCCACTTCCCATCACCACAATCACTATTTCTCACTCCCATCCTGTTTTCTTCTTTGTGGTAACACCATGTTTATTCAGACACCCAGACAGTCCCTGGTTAAATTAACCTTTGTTCTTTTCTTTCTGTACTGGTTTTCACCTAGGCGTGTTCCTAATGATCTTCATTAAAGAAGGGAAGGTGTACAAGAGGGGATGAGCAGATGAGGAGTGCAAGGCCAACTTCACCAGTGTGCAGCAACCCCATTTGAGTGGCGCAGGCAGAGACAAAACCTGCTGGTATGGAGATAAATTATTGATGAGAGACAAGATGATCAGGTGGTTTTCTTTCTCCCTGTGCTTTTGGAATAGTGCAAATGACAAGAAATAGAATGATTTAGTACTGTGGTGTGCAATTTTACAAGCATTTTTCAAAATCATTTCTATCACAGTCCACATTTCAGCTGCTAAAATGTCTCTGTAGATAGAACTTAATGCCTTGATGAGTATTGGAGTCTCATATTTACGAATTAAGGCAGTGAGGAGTCAGAGTATGAATAAGGAAGTCCAGAGGCAGGGATGAAAGTCCCAATCTTCCCCGCAGAAGACATCATGCTAGGAGTAGTAAAGCATCTTTCATTCATTATGTAAGAATAATCTCCGGTTCCAGTAGTTTCACAGAAATGTTATAGACCAAGACAGAAGAATCCTGTATCCTTTAAATGTCTTGTACATGTTCAGCTCAAAATAATAGTTTGCTCTTAAGTAGATGTAAAGGTTTCAAAGCTATAGATATTTATATACACTTAAGCATCTCAGACTCCCTTTTCTATCTAACCTTTTCATGGTTTCACTAAACAAATGAATAAGATGAGACTTTAATAAATTAAAGTCTAAAGTAAAAGGGTTATTTAACTGCTGAAGTTGTTTATGGGAATAAAAAGCTTTAATCAAACTGGTCATCAACACTTTTAAAAGGAAAGAAAGTTTTTCAGTTGTGGCTTGGTCAAATTCTTTGAAGTATTAATGTAACCCTGAGAAACTTGCTATTAGTCTCAACGAATTGCTGGACATTAGACACAACAAAAACAGGAAAAGTTCAAGAGTCTCTGTTGACTTTCCGCTTGATTGTAACAAACTGCTCACTTTCTGGGTTTTCTTTTTTGAAGTGGAATTTTCTACAGCAAGGCCAGGCTTTTGGTTTGGCTTTTTTTTTTTTTTCCCTTGGTACACAAAATTCCCACCAACCTGTGGTCTCTCTTTTAGTTCAAACATGAAGGACTGCTGTTTGTATTTAATGCACAAACTGCCAATTCTGTTTAATTCAAAGACAGTGTACCTTAAAGGAAAACCTGGAACATCAGTGCATGGGTCAGAAGCAAATCTGGCCGGTAATTACAAAATGCCATGAAATATCTTGGCAATTAAATAGCGTCTACATATCTAGAGAGAGAAAAGTACCACAGGTTCCTGTCACAAACTTCTTTATTGTGCAGTACATTGCTGAAGTGTCACCATTTAAATAGCCTTAAATAAGGAGTACTCAGATAGGCTTTTCCTTTATTGCTAGGGGAAAAAAGCACCTGAAAAAAATATTGTTCCATAGACTAGAAATGCTAGGGAATAAACCACTAACATTAGTAAATTTCCACTGCAAAACAGAGAAAAAGAAAGAGAGCAGAATATGATTAGCACCAGGGTATTCCACACTAAGGCACTCCAACTAAGAAACAACATCCCATAAAGCAGACACACACTTCACACAATATTCATGTACTTAGAGGAGTGTTCTTTTATGACTGCTTTAATACTTTGGGATTATATGTGTTGTTTTAGAGTTGCATTAGTCACACCCTGGGGAAATGTGAGCTTCCACGTCTGCTCATTTCAGTGCTGTGCTAGCTTGACCCACAGAATTTACCACATTAAGAGAGGATTTAAATCTTGATTATTTTCACCTGTTCACTTTCCATCTTTTTTTTCCCACCTAAGAGGCCTGCTTTCTTAGCGTGATACAGTTCATAAAACAGGTGACCTTTGTTTGCTTGGCTTCTTGATTTAAGCAGAACAGGGGAGCAAAGACTCTCATGCATTGGTAAGAGCCTAAAAATAAAAAGCAAAACCATTGCCAGTTCCTATTCAGGTGAAAGGCTTGAGAAAAGCTCTTTCTTTTCCATTCTTATTATGAGGGTGGGCACAAATGCTTCCCATGCTTTCCTGCACCAACTCGCTCTCCATTCCAGCCCTTAGAGCTGGGGGCAAGAAGCACCCTGCTTGGTCACAGCATCTTATTGAACAACCTGCTGGTTTAGGGGTTCACAGTGATTATGTGGTACCCTGTGTATAGAGAAAATTCAGTTGCTCCCCTGTTTTCTGTCCAGAGACAGAGAAAAGGAAGCAGAAAAAAACCACACAACTGTTCTACATTTTTGTTCCTAAATAAAACCATCCTTAAATTTGTAAGAATGTTTAATGCTTCAGACAGTTATTTGGGAGAGAAAGTTGATCACCACATCCCACAGAGATCTCCCAAACCCTGTAACTGCATGGTAGGAAACACCCTGTTGTTCAATTCTGAGAGCAGTTCAATGTACTTGCAACCAGATAAGATCTGGATTCCCAGCCTTGTAAATACCAAACAGTGATACATCACTTAATTCATATTTTCTATGGCAAGGGAAAAAAAATGTGGGAAAACTGAAAGGACATAAAAAAAGAAGAGAAAAGACAGAAAAATAAAAGAAGATAAAAAATATAAAAATATGTTCAATTAAATGAAAGATCTTTTGCTTTCACTTCTTTATCTTAGAAAATTAATCACATTTTCCTGTGACTTTTCCCTCAAATTTTTTATTTGAAATTCTATCGAAATAGTATACAAAAATTAAAAATATAAGCAACATTTATCACTGTTTCCAAGCCATACCATCACCACAAAATACACTTTAGAAGGACAGAAGAAGCTTTGAAGATTCACTAACATGAAATCTTCAGGTTCACTATTAATCACCTGACACCTAGCAGAGGTTTAATAAAATCCAGTCAAAATTAGATCAGGTAAAAATATACAAGGAAGGAGCTTTTAACCGTACAGACAGCAGAGTCAGTGGGGGAGGTGAAGGTCAGTGGTCAGAGGAGAGGAGGGATGGCAATATGAGAGCACAGTAAAGGATGGGATAAATGGTCCTGCTGCGGTAAGGCTGGTAATGATGTAGTTAGTGCAAATGGGGAGAGGATAGTTAACAATCAGCATAAATGAATAGATTTTGGAGGGTAATCATGAATGCAATTGAATTGGGAGGAGTACAGGAGGAAAAGAGAAGCCCTTAGAGGTTTTGGAAAAGATTTATTTGAACTGAAACTTCAGTTGATTTACATCTCAAGAGAGAACTATAGCTTAATAATTCAAAATATGCCTCTTCTTTAATATTGCAGAATACAGTGACAAATGTTACTACACAAACTTCTCCTTAAATGACTATCCCAAGATATCTTTAACACAGTTCACTTTATTAGATTATCTATATTAAGCAATCACATCTCCATCTCAGGTCTGTGGTAACATACAGTGGTACTCTTCCATTTGAGATCTATTGGACCTCTGTAATTCAGAATTTATACAGCAAACAAGTAATACAAGTGATTTTCTGCATCCTTCTTTTTGTGTTTTATTTTAACAAAATAAAATGTCAGCTGTTAAATACGGATATCCAACCAATTTTCTTTTCTTTTTAACCTCTGAAGAGGTGTCTTAACTAGATGTGCAATACAGACTTAATTGAACGTGATACTGGATTCTTTCTATGTCCAACACTTCTTTTTTCGTCTAATGATCTGCTTTCCTCCTCTTGTAACTGTTCCTATTTTCTCTTGATGTCATTGCCACTGATGTTATTCTTTCAAGCAAACTTTTACTATTCCTGCTTTCCCAGCTGTCCTTGGTATTGTTCTCCTTCCCCTTGTATTGCTGTCCTTCTATATCCTATGATCTTAGTACTGTGTAACTCTTAACCTTTTCTTCTGACAATCATTTCCAGGAAGGACATGAAGGTAGTGAACCGACCAGCAGTGAGCTAGCAGTCTTAACTTTCATTACTGACAGCTGGTGCCTGAACTGTAGGATTTTTATGGTAGAAATGAGGGCCAAGCAAGTACAGTACACAAGGCCTAATGGTAAGTGACAATGTGTTAGCCTGTAGAGACTTGGACAGTGGTTTACTGCAGAGATCACTGTTACAGTGAGTTTTATTTAAGGTTTAAATTATCACCTGGAAGACAACATGCTTAATTCAGCTCACAGATGTAGCTTACAGGCAGTCTGAGAGTTATTAGACTAGAATGGGATCAAGGTATACCAAAGTCTGATAATATCAGTGCAGCTGAATGAGAATTTGGGGAGAGTGGAGACAGAGAGGAAAGATGAATAGATAAGAAAAAAAAGTCAGAAAACAGATTTTCTCTGAAATGTCTTCTCATAGAATTTCCTACAAGTGATAAAGGGAAAACAAAGTGCCAAAACAACCTTCTGTGTTTTGTCCCATCCATAGCTTCTTCCTGGTTGTGTCATTTTGATCAAGTCATTTCACTTCAGTGATCCAGAGTCCCTTCAATACTACTATGATTCTGTCCCCCGGTTAGGAATCATATCACTGAACTCAATCTGTTCTACAATGGTAAAGGAACAAAACAGGATCTACAAAATTAAGGTCTTTAGAAAGACCATGCCATATACCGCTTTCTGGTGCACTAAAACAGCAGCTGCTCTGCAAAAGATTTGATTAAATGTAAAAGTGTACAGATAAAGGATTATCTACCCATAACTGCCCTCTAACTTGCAAAAGCAAATTAAAAGTTGCTTTGGCTCCTCCTGTATGTAAGGACTTTTGACGAGTAGTTAGCCCACTAAGTCATGGACTATTTCTAAAGATTTGGAGTCTACATTCAGTACTGGGCACCATATACATACCGATGGGAAGTGGTTAGTGAACAGCTGGAACTTATGGCAAAGTACATACCTATACCACAACTCAAAGATAATGTCACAATTCACACAGGCTTACCTGATACACTTCTAATCAAGCTAGGCTGATGATTAATAATGGTGGACCAACATCAGCATGGTTCCCAGGCTGGCACAGCATCCTGAGCGAGCTGAAACCAGGCTTAGCAACTATACAACTTAAGTTTTCACAGGCAAGTTTCTATGACTTGCAATCACACCTTTGAGTTTCAAGACAGGCATAGTTGTTTGGGTGTGTTTATTGGAGAGATGAAAAGTGAGCAAAAGTTATAAAAAGTCCACAGTCTGGACAAATAACAGAAACTCAGTCTAGGGAAAACAGCATCTCTTCAGTGGAAACCTATGAGAACAGTAATTTCAGTAATTTTGTGGGTAATGAGGCTTATTCTTCCTCCACTGTTGTCATGGTTGCATGCTTACACATTCATTAGTTTGTCCTTTGCTAAAAATCACTGGTAAAAGACAGAAAATACTCTCCGAACTCCAGATGGTCTTCAGTCTTTCTCAACTCACTTCCTCCCCCCACCAAAAAAATCACCCCTAGGTTAACCTTGAAGTTACTGAAGTCTGGTAAGAGGTAAAGGAAAAAAAAACAACACAGTATTTGTTTATCATGATACTACCCACTTTAATATACTGATGTCCTCTAACTAAAGTGAACAATTTTCTTTCAGTAGCTGTTTATTTAACTTAAGAAAAGTTAGAAAAATCTTTTTGGTAATTATTGCTCAGGCATTTTGCCAAGTCCATCTGCAGAGGCAAAGACAGCTGGTTATGAGGCACTCATGAAGCTACATTATTTATTTTGCCTCATTTTTAAGTTGTTGTTTTGTTTTGTTTTGTGGGTTTTTTTAATGACCTACCATATGACCCTTGGTTGTTTCAGAGCAATGAAGACTGCCTTCTGAAAGCAGTTCAGTGCTTCTCAGTCCAGTGCAGCAGAGTATCTATAACGTTCCCAAGCAAGACATTGGTAGTTACACAGAATCTAAATCAAAAGGTCAAAACCCCAGTTATAATCAGGGATATTTAAAGTACCCAGGAAGGCAGACCTGAGCAACACATAGATGAAGGAGAAAGGCAGTTTTCACTGGGAAAAGAAGCTGTAGAATAGAGTAAAAACTAGAAGGAAGAAAGTGTGAAGGCTTTGAAGTTAGGCCACAACTCAGCTAACATTGATTTATACACACAATCTTTCTTACTCTTTTCCACAATAAATCACTATTGCACAACAGGTTCTGGTATCTAATGGCTGCACAGGAGGAATTATGCCATTTTGCTTTTGTGCTAGGTAAGCCTCCCTTCTAACTCTCCCACTCCAGCTCCCAGAAATTTGAAACTGTACGCAAAGTCTGCAGGTATAAAATAGGCTAAACAAATCCACACAGAAATATCTCTGCAGAGTGTTATCATTCTGAGTATTACTTCCAGATTATGTTTTCTACTTTTTTTACTGAATCAGATCCTTAACTAGTGTAAAATTGGCATATTACAGTTGTACTTTCAGATTTAATTTATCACATCAATATAAAAAACATAGTCCAGTGCCTATTTTGATAGTAGAAATAGAGGGGGAGGGAAATCAGTAAATCTGATTTTACAGACTTGAAGCCTAACACAAATGTTCCATGTTTAGAGATAACAAGAATATCCTACACTCACTGACATCATTGTAGATTTCTCTACATGCCAAAAATCACACACCCAGAGCAGAGTTAGCTCAGTAAATAAATTACCACTCATATATGTAACTTAAAAAAATGCTATAACTCAGAAGTTGAGCCTGAAGGTACATAAACTATTGCAGTGTCCTGCTGTTTGATTTTGTTAAATCTTGTGTAGCTCACATTACAAGTATTCACTGTCTATAGCAGGCAACTTCATTTACCTGGGAGGTACTGTGGTATGGGAGATGATGATGGAACCACAAACTATCTGAAGCCAGTTGTGATTTTGACAATTCTGAGTGAGACTTTGGAGGAAAGTATAGCAATATTAAAAGTTAAAGCTCACTGAAGCAACAGTCATAACATCTCTGCTTTGCATGTGAGGTATCTGAGTTACTTACAAGGCCATGGCTCTAATTTTGGCTGGGATAGAGTTAAATCTCTTCATAGTGAGTTGTATGGGGCTGTGTTTTAGATTTGTGATTAAAACAGGGATGATAACACAGGGGTGTTTTTACCTATGGCTGAGCAGTGCTTACATGGTGTCAAGGCCTTTTCTGCTCCTCAGACTGCCTGCCCTAGCGTGTAGGACAGGGGTGCATAAGAAGATGGGAGGGAACACAGCCAGGACAGCTGACTCCAGCTGACCAAAGGGATATTCCATACCATACAATGTCATGCTCAGCAATAAAACTGGGAAGAAGGATGGAAGGGGGGGGGGGGGGGGGGGGGCGCTGCTCAGGGACTGGTTGGGCATCAGCTGGTTGGTGGTCAGCAATTGTTTTCATTTGCATCACTTGTCTCTCATGGGTTTTATTTTTCACAGAATCACAGAATGGTCAGGGTTGGAAGGAATCCATGGAGATCATGTAGTCTAACCCCTTGGTAAAGCAGGTTCACCTAGAGCAGGTTGCACAGAGTCATGTCCAGGTGATCTCTTTGTTATTTTTCCTCTTTTCTTTACTACTACTATTACTATTTTTATTTTCTTCTTAAATATTAAACTGTTCTTATCTCAGTCCATGAGTTTTCTCACTTTTACTTTTCCAATTACCTTCCCCATCCCACTGGTGGAGAGTGAACTAGCAGCTGTGTAGGGCTTAGTGGTCAGCTGGGGTTAAACCATGACAGCCATGTTCAGAACCATGTTAGGAAAATCTGCTTGTGTCATCTAAACTGTGCCAGAAAAATTATGGAAATACACAGGAGCCACTAGATATGAGACGTAAGACACTAGACACTGAAATCCTAAAATCAATAAATTTGCAAGGCAGTCAGTCAAGCATAGAAAGAAGACAACTTGACTATTCAGTCCAGTGCTAATGTTAGACAAATAGCCCAGGAAAGCAAGCTTTCATTAATCAAAAATTTACAATGTTCTTGTCATTGTCAGCCTAGGAGCTAATGATTGCCACAAGTTGGATGTTAAATAGGTGAAACATCTACTAGCACAGAAAAACAATTAGCTTATGACAGAAAAAAACAATGGGAGAAGATGGTTTATGATACTTTACTTACACTTGAAATAACTTTTATCTAACTACTCCAAAGGCAGTGTAGGAGAATATGATCTTCTATCAATTTGACATTTGTTTTTCTACATGTGGAAGAACAGTACAAGAAAAAATATTACAGTACAGTTAAACATATATATATATAAAAATATATATATATGCATATGACTATATATAAACATAAATATAGGCACACTTCAGCCAGTATCACTAAACTTGTGCTACTCTTAGCAAATGGCACAATCATTTTTGCTGATGGGGATTTCAAATCCTTGCCCAAACTGAAACAGAAATGCCAGTACTTCATTTTGCTCTAAGCCTTTCCTCCAATGTCATGACACTTTTACAGGGGTTGCCTGCACGTTTGGGTCGCACTTTCTGTATTCTGTCATACAGACCCTTAGTGTAAGTAGTGTTGACAAGCACAGGCATCATCGGTAGCCACAGTCACTACATACAGAGATATTGGTAACCTCCCCAGCTGTAGCCCAGGAGCGAACATAGACTGCACCTTCTCCCTCCTCATGTCACTCACACAGACAACTGAGCAGGGATGGGCTTCTGCACCAGATGTTGTTCTGCTATAACCTAGCTCAATTCAAATCCCTTTCTCATTGTTACTGGTAACTGCAGCAGACAGGGAAACAAAAAATTTGCTTCAGATACCGCCTCTTAACTGAATTAATGGATTGCTATAGATGATATCCAAGTCCTGTTTAAACTGGAAAGAAAAAAAAATCCACCCCACTGAAGAATCAGTCCTAGCTCTCAGTAGCTCTTGCTAAGCATACAGGAAAAGTTGGTCCAGAATCACATTATTGCAGCCTTTTGGGGGTAAAGAGGGTCATTACTCCGGAATCCTGCTCCTGTTCACTGGAGAAGAGGCTTTCACTTTGATCCCAGAATGGCTGTATTACAACACTGCAAGTTCAGTGATAAAATCATCATATTATTGTAATTTAGGGTAGGTGAGTCAGCTGAATGATGGTAAATCACTACGTATTCTTATCTCAAAAATCTGATAAAACACGTTCACTTTATTTTTTTATCTGAACTTTAAAGGAATATATTCTCTTATTTTGCCTTGGAAGCCACAAAAAATTATGTAGTCACATCATTAAAGAATTGCATAGCACTCAACATCTTGCAAAAATGTGTCCATGCATGGTGTGAGCAGTATCTTAAAATGCTGTGCCCCTACCTAATCAGCACTGCTGCTGATTCAGGCCTGTGCATGATTTGGCCATCGTTCTCAACAAAAAGTATTTACTAGGTGTTAGCACAGCTGACAAAAGTAAGAGAAAGGTTGTTTTTGTGGAGACAGCACTGCTCTGGGACACCAGACCTAGTTTTAGTACCCTGGATCAACTTCCCACAGAATTTCCATTTGACTTCAGGCAAGATTCTTCACCTACCCTGTGATTCAGTTCCCCAGGCACAAAATAGAAATGTTTTCTTATCTTGCTGGGATGCTATAATGACAAAACTGAGTAACTGTGATGTGCTCACATGCTAGAGCAGACAGCCACGGAAGTACTTAGACCGACAGTAAGGCATACAACCCAAAAGTTTAACTCAAATTATCTGATACATTCTAAGGGCTCTTATCTTTAAAGGGAAGCCTTTCCATAAGCAAACCAAATGATCTAGTCTCAGGCTAACTAGGCAAAGTGGGATCTTTCTTCTTTCCTTTGAACAGGTTTCAAAGTAAAACAAGATAAACAGAAGCTCCTTAGAGGACCTCTTTTCACAGAGAGCTGGGATGTGACAAGAAGCGCAAAGTATATGTAATTTCAGGAGCAAAAGCTTTAGTCTGGAGGGGTGAGATGTAGTGTTTACACCCACAACAGATAAAAGAAAGAAATTCCCCAGTCCTCAGGGGATGTGCCACAGGGAATTCTTTTCCCTTTGTTTTCCCTTTTGTTTTAAGTGTAGACAGATGCCAATCAATGAAATACATATCCTCCAGGAAGTTACTGAAGGATTTCCATAAGGGACTAAAACATACACCTTTGCTTTCTCTTCATAGATGTATCCATTCATGTGTAATTTATAGCTGCTACTAAATAAATGAGTTCCCTCGAAAGCTATTTTTTTAAAATCAATTAGCACTAAAAAATATACTATTAGGAAGCTTTTACAAGAGTTGTTTTGGCTGAAAATAGATACTTATTCTAATTTAAACGCCTGGTATTTTGGGAGGTGTGTGTGCCTAAATAATTACAGTATTGAAGTGTAAAAACACATTTCTACAAAAAGTATTTTTAAAAGTCAGGATTTCTATCATGTTCTTAAATATGACTCTTATCCTATTCAATAATAACCTCACCCTGCTCTCCAACAGGTCAGTAATATATGGCTTAGCATTTGTGTATGCACATTTTCTTTAGAATCAATTTTCTCACTAAATTTAGCTAGGTTTTGTATTCTGAGAGTGACTGCAAACTGATTATTCTTTCCTAAAAAAAGGCATTTGCCTGCACTGTAGACTGAGTTTTAATGATTTGCTCTAAGTATTTGATACTCGATACCAAGGCAGCTCCCCATCCCAACTAATATTACATACACTATCTTCTCTGAAATGACACACAGTAATTGTGTGTGTGCTCAAACTCCTGTCTCAGTCAGTTAACCATTTTTGTATGAAGGTTCTCTGGAGAGACAGAGCACCTGCCAGTAGTCCCCTCTCTATAAAAATAGACTAATGGCCATCATTGTTCTTCAACACACACTGAAGAAAAAACAGTTACAGCTTAACAGGTCAGACATGTCTGTATGTTATCTCACAAGTTCATGTCCCATCAATATCAATTGTGAATCAGCCTCATTGCCTGACATATTTACTGTTTTGCAGGTAATAATGCACTGGCAAGTCATCCCACCTCTGCTTTGCCACCTGGGTGGCTCGGAAACGTGACTTTTGAGGTCACAGATCTATTGTCCCAGAACAACAGCACAAAGCAGATTACCCTGGTGTAGATGTGTTATTAAGCCAGAATGGGATGATACAGTCCAAGTTACTTTGAGAAATGATGCTTTTTGCTGTATGTCTTTTTCTGGGAGGAGTGGGGGGGCAGGGAAGAGGTGTCAGAGCTAACCCCTCTGCATGAGCATGTTTTAATAAGCTGCTCAACATCATTCAGTCAGGGGATAAAAAAAAAAAAAAAAAGTTCTAGCTCTGCCCAAAATTTCCAAAAATTAATCCAGCAGCTGTATGTTAGAACATAATGACACTAAAACCAACATCATTAAGAATTCAAGCACCTAATCTTGACATACTAAAATAGGAGTATTAAACCAGATCTGAAACAAAATTTTGCCCAGAACTTACTAAGGTCTGTAAGTTGTGACACCTCCTGCATTCACAACTGGCAGTGAGGACTATAAAATGCAGCACCTGGTTGGTCCAACAATGACAAAGTTAAACATTAGTCTGGTCCAACAGGTCTCAATGAAATAACTAACTCTGATTTAGCATGTGTCATTTACAAACACTGTTACACACTGAATAACATAAATACAAGGGAAGAATATGTTACATCTTTCTTTGCCTGTCATTAAACACCCTCACACATCCATATATAAGGGGGAAAAAACATAAAAAGCCCAGATAATATTTATTGCAACTGTAAATCTCCTAATTTAATCTCCTAGCATGATTATTTTATCTAGAAAAAGTAGGAAAAGGCTCCTTCTACTCTTCCTTCTCTCAGATTGCCTGGTTATCCTAAAGCAAAAAAATAAAAGTCTGCTAAAAGACATAGATTTTCAGATAAATCCCTATAAATACAGATGTTTCTTATAAAATATTTAAATTTATAGTTCAATAGGGAGCTTTACTCCAGCTATCTAATGGTTTTAAAACTCTGGGGAAAAGTTGCCCTCTCTATTAAAATCTGTTATATTAATTTAAATTTAAAACTCCTGTCAATGAATCGCATGTGCCCTTTAGAGATGTCCCCCCCCATCATGCCAGCAGCCTGGGATACATGAGCTCAGCCAGCCCAGGCCAAACCCACTGCAACACCTCCCATAAAAGCAGCAGCTGGCAGCACTAGGCCCGACATCCAGGAGGAAATTAGCATCACCTAAACTGAATTAGTCTAATGAAACATGATGTAACAGTTGCAGGATTTTTTTTTTTTTTTTTTTTTTTTTTTGAGGCTGACAAAGTAAGGCCTTGAGCTCCTCCACCTTTGCTCACCCCTTAATTGAGCACAAGTAATGAATATACATGCTCACCAGCCCCATTCTTCCTTCAGGGTTCCATGGCTGGTCTGCATGCCATTGTGCAACGGAAGGGCACGGGACATGGACTGAAGGATTGCTACCCAGATGTTTCGAGCCACCCACAGAAAGTCTTCAATGGGCTATAAATTTGTGAGGGGAGAGGAAGATTTGCAAAAGAATTGGAGGCAACCACGGGGAGAAGCTTGAATAAAAGGAGCTCTGCTGGTGGTATGGTACCAGTAGGTGGACAGGCTGAGGGCTTTCCTGTGGCAATCTGTTCCCTGCTAGCCATGAATTTTAACTAGCTGTACACAGAGTGATTGTTTTACTTGTTTAGATTTCTCATTGTATTGACACACAACCATGTAGTTAAACAAAGGTCAGAATTACCAACATACCATAAACTGCCTACACGTAACCGTTGAGAAAAGGAAGTGGCTGGCTTACCGACACGGGGTTTATTTTAAAACTCCTTGTGCAATGGCATTGGGGATTTTTTTTTTTTTTTTTTTAATTCCAAAAAGTCTTAACTTTTATTAGTGATTACATTTTCCTCTTTATGTAAATAATACATGCTGCATTTTTAAAATTTGTTTTGAGTATAAATTACACAGGAGACAATTCTAATCCTAGATATTTGGGGAAAAAAAATTAAGGTACTGATTCCACCCTTTTTCTTCATACTGAGTGGTAACTCTTTCTCTACTAAAATTCAGTCTGTAGGATCTCAGATGCAAGAAAGGGCAACCATTTGTATTTCATCATAAGTCAAACACAGTTAGATTGTACCAGCAAGAGCCGTGTGTACGTGGATGCCAGCGCATCTTGTACCAGCTGGAGTCTTCCTTTCCCCAGGTCTCTCAGCTGTCCATGCTACCTAAACTGCCTCCTACTGCAGATTATTCTTCATAGCCTCTAATTATCCACTGATCTCCTATCACTTTTATAGGCAGCAGCAATGGGGCAGGAGATTACTGCTGCCCTTTCCATTGGAGCTGCCTTGAAAAGGGTGAGGTGTGTCCCTGAGATTATAGTCAAAGCAGGAATTGCCACATCTGGCTCCAGTCTTCCTTAGGGGATTTATTAGATAAGAACAGAAGTTCTCTGGCTTTTACTCTGGTGCATCATTTTTCTGCATATCATACTGCAAGAAATTGTTGCAAAGGAATTTGCCACCAGGATTACCTTCCTGGGGCTTTTCATGCAGGAGGCGGCCCTTAGGGTTTAATTTTTAACTCAAGAATCTTAAAAATTATCTTAAATTAAAATCAAGGAAAATCAGCATAATATTAAAGCTTGAGAAAGTTCCAATATATGAAATAAGATTTTAAATATAATACAATGTACATTAAAGGAAATTACACTGAGAGACAAACCCCTTCTGGTACAGTGTTCTGCAGATGATCAGTAAAAGCAGGGTGTTTTATCACAGAAATCTGACCAGTGGACCAGCGCAGTTGCAGGGAAGGCCTGTGTAATTCATAATAAAATCCCTCTGGGGACAGACATCTTTGTTTCTGAACAGTGTTATTTATCATCAGGAAGGCAAAAACCTACTGGGAAACACAGTATCTGACATTAAGGCATATACATATCCACAAGACTGAAATACCTTAAAAAATCTGACTTAAAACTATGGAAGTGCATATTAGAGGTATTTGTTTAATTTACAGCAAAGAACACAGGTTGTTCACTTCATATGAGGTCTCACCCTGAAGCTGCCATACAAGACAACATGATTGCATGACAGAGCACAAATTTCACACGAACAACTAGTCCCCTTTGGCCATAAGGCTTCTGATATGATGTGGTTCATGGCCAAGATGCACATAACCAAAGATCCCAGTTGTACAAGATAAACACAGGATCTTTGAATTTTATGGAGCATCAAGTTAGCTGATATTTTAAGTTAGAAAAGCACAGTCAGCACTGGCTATGTAAGGTTTACATTCCTTCTTCAGGGCTAAAAATCCTTTCAGATGTCACTGAATATAAACAAACACAAATAAACAAACCATTAGACTGGATCTTGAGGGCAAGTAATTTATAGTATTTGTAGTCTTCAAGCCCTGAATGCTGTGATGGTGCTTGATGTTCCCTGTCCCATTACATGCCTTCTATAAGCAAACTCAGTGGCTGAGGTTGAGTTTTCAGGTTATTTTTAAAACATGCATTATGCATTTAGAGCAAGATTTTTAAGGACAAGACATTTTGAAGTACATTACATCTGACTCAAGCTAACAATGAATTTCTCTGTGGTCTTACTGGATGAAAAGGAAGTCCTGGGTGAACCTGTTCTCTTTAATCACAGTGAAATAATACTCTTTGATTTCCAGTGCATGTCATTCACAGTTATTTATAGGACAATGCTAGAAGTCAAAACAGTCATCAAGGGTTAGTAGATATGAGACTTAACATCATACGTTTTCATTAATGGGCTTAAATGAACAAGTAAAGAAATACTCCAGTGATTAAGGCTATTAGAAAACTAGTCACTCATATCAGCCACCAAACATGAGTCTCAAATTTCCATTAAAAAAGTATTTTCTGTCTTAATGAATGATTATTTGGTCACAATATGATTTTCTGAAAACAGCTAAATTATGATGCATCACTAAGTACTGATGGCTCAAAAATTTAATTGCCTGTGTCAGAGTCTTTTCCTAAAAATCAGGCACTAGAATCCAAGCAGCTAAAACTATTATTTCTACAAATATAGCTGGTTTTAAGCAACATTACAGTATTTTAAAAGCCCATTGCCATCTGCTCTGTCAAAGTAATAAATGAAGAAGTTGGATTTACATGTGGCACCCTGTTAAATGAGGTAAAGTTCAGGACAGAGTTTCACTTCCCAGCAGATGGGGATCTCCCAGCAGGGATGGAAGTCAACAAAGAGGGTAGCAGGGGGTTTCCATAAATTCATGTGATCCCTGGGCAGAACTAAATGGATTAAATAACGAGGACTCTAGGAGTTAAGCTGTATCTTGTTATACTAAGATGTCTCTGCATATTAGTTACACAACAGTTATTCATCCTTTCTTGATACAGTAGAGAAAACTTGTTATGCTTTTTCTTCGAATTTTGAGCTTGTTTTGCCTTGTCTCTTCTTTTGGAACTGCAAAGCACAAGACAAACTATAAATCTCTTCTACACAATAAGAAGATATTGAAAAGTCTGTATTATCATAGAGAAAGGCAGAAAATATCTGTGGGTACTATTCAACAGTTTCACTCGAGTGTCCTAAAAAAATTACAATTCTTTGTTCATTAATATTTGTGTCACAGGGACTTATGGTTACAGGTAGTTAAAAGTGTTATTATTTATCTTTTTCACTGGAAAAATGGACAGTTTTGCTGCAGAAGTTTCTCTTACTTTGTACACTTCTGTTTATCACTCAGATTCATTGCACTCAAGGAATTTAGCAATTAAATGGTAGAGTTTAAAGAATGAAAAAATACATAGGAAAATGCTTGGGTGAGTGCAATAGATATCTTTATAGTTATTTGCATGTATGTGGGCAATCTGTATTGAGAGTTTGGGGGTTTATTTTAGGACCATTGAGCTTGAACAAAAAAATGAATAGCCACTATTACAGTGCGTTACAGTGAACAGATATGTTCACCTGTGAACAAAATCTCACCTTTGCTTTTCACAGCATTCCAAAATATGTCTCTTTAATTTTTTAGGCTTTGCATGAAATGACTTCTGACATTCCTTGTAACAAACACCTGATCTGGAGTAAAAGTTTTGAGCCTGGTTTTTTGTTTGTTTGTTTAAATTTACTTTGGCTGAAATAATTCAGTTATTTGCATCATGAGGCTATATTATCAAGATCACTGCTTCCTTTACCCTAACATGGCAAGGCTGTTCTTTTTTGCACTGTTTCATGACACTGGATTTTCAGAAAACACAAACCAAAATTTGCCTGCTTATGGTTTCTGTAGGTTATATTAACAGAGTATTCACAGTGCAGCTGATTTGTGAGGTTGTATTTCACTTAATTCCAACTCGGACAAACACAAAGAAAGAAGTGTTTGCTCCTACAGCAGTAGTAGCAGTAGCAGACATTTGTATTGGTATTGAATGGTATTTTAATTACGTAAAATTATTTGGAATTATATTTGGTGTTTATTTAGAGATGTGTATGGGTTTAGGCGTAATACAGATGTATGAATGTCCATGCAGATGCATACCTGTACATGAGCTTCAGATTATTTTAATTAGAGACATCAATACTGGGCCTATCTCACCTGATTGCCTGACTGCTGAAAAATAGTTTCTTCACTTAGGAATGATGATTTATTAAATGATATAAAATAATTAATATTACTATTACAGTTCTTAGAAAATTATTGTTGATGCACTTTTCTGTTATGACAGTCTTTTGTACATATTCTGAGACAACATCTTGTGCAGGAGAATTCCCTTCCCAAGGAGGGAACGTGTTTCTAAAAGTCCTTTGTTAAGATAACAGTCTAGGAATTCTACTCCCATCAGCCATGTTTTTCCCATATTACCAACTCTTAGTATGTAAAAGAAGTTTAGGGTGGGGATCTCTTTGTCAAATGGAGTTAGCTTCATCTCAATCTCAACCCAAATTCTGGCACACATTCATTTCTGTGTCTCCTCTAAAGCATATGGCAATTTGAACAGCTGTTAACTTTGAACTGACTGGCTTTGGGTCTCCTGAGAATTAAAATATCAAGTCAAACAGAACAGTGTAAGCTGATACAAATAGATTGTCCAGTCTTTACAGCAGGACCAATTTCCTACTGCAGAAAACCTGTGAGCTGTTCAGTTCCCAAACACACTGTGGGATGTTGCCATTTGATTTGCTGACGAGCCTCCGCAGACAAGACAATGGTGAGGTGAGGGTAGAGTCAGGCTACCAGCTTTGAACCTCTTGCACTGTTTTCACATTCAGCTGATCTGCCTTTTGTATCTATCCCTCTGCTTCCTAGCATTACCCCAGTTACAACTAGATGGGATAGCAAGTACAGTTTGGGCATTGAAATGTGTCCTTCTGCTCCTATTTTGTTTGCAGGACGCATATTTACTTCAACGAATATTTTTGAAAGCCTTAGCTTTTTAAAACAGAAAACTGCAACAATAGAGAGATGGGTTTTTCATTTGCTTCCCCTGAAGTCAGCATTCACCTCCTATTGTTTTCAGAAATGATCGAGTTCATGACATGTTTACAAGACAATACAAAGGGAAGGCAGAAAGCATAACAAAAGTATAAATATCTCTATACACCTATCTATATATAAAAGTAAAAACTTTTAAAGCACTCTGTTTGTTCCTACTTCAAGAAATACACAAATGGTCCTATTAACATCTGAATACACTGTATCACATTGTTTGACTGAAAGGGAAGGAAAAGAAAAGCAACAGAAAATTTAAGAGCATTTGGAAAGTGTGATACGGGATTGTGCAGTGCTAGAGAAGAGACTATTGAAGACAGGCTTGGATCCTGAAGTAATTTTGTGAAAGGCTTTTTGTGTGGACTTCTTCAGAGAGTGTGGGGCTGTCTCAGAGCATCTCTCTGACTTCAGAGTGTATCTGAGCTGCAGGTCTTCACAGGAACCACAGATGCAAGCTCACATAACAGCTTAATCCCAGCATGCACTTAAGGGAACACATGTCCTGATGTCTCTCCAGTTACTTTTTGGAATGTCTTCCTAGTCTCATTGTAAATTTTAGTGCTGTCCTGCTTTTATTAGTCTCAAAAACGCTTGTTCTACAATAACGTGGTATTATTCACTGACGTGGACTATCTTAAAGTGAATATCAATTTGTCAAATCCCCATGAGTGCCCTTGGCTGTCAAAAGTGCCAGGAAGCTTAGTTCATGTCTGAGTGTCGTAGCATTTACCTCTTCAGTCACCCTTCTGTTTTTTGTAGTTTCTTAACCCTCACCATATGTGTATTACAGCTGGGAAAAAGGGCAGACATGGGTTACAGCTGATAGTCCTGGTATTTTTATGCTGCAATGTAAAAAAGATTTACCCTGTCCTTTTCCCTTTGAAATAACCATTGATATCATAAGTAAGGGTACTTTCAGAACTTCTGCAGTTATTAACTTCCATTTTATCATTTTCATAACAAGACCTGATATTTTGCCTTAAAATTATTGACTATTAATAGTGCAATTTAATTAATTTTGTTCAGAAAATAACACATTTAAATTCTACCTCCCTTCTGGAAAAAAGGAGGGTTCCAGCTCAAGGAAAAGATAGGTTTTGTTTACACTTTCATCAAGCTATTTTTAAGTTCCTTAGGTTAGACTCACACAAGGACTCAGGCAATGGTGAGAAATGCAGGTCATATCTTCTAAACAGCTTGCCTCTTATTAGAACCCACCACCCTGAGTCAAATTAAATTAGATGCCTTATAGAGAACACATGATCAACATGTAGTTCCAAAGGAACCTCCAGAAAAGGCTTAGTCATAAGGCTATAGATTACTCTGAGGTGACAAAGTCTGGGCACTAAGCTAGTCCTTTAGATGTTAGGCATCATCAAGGCTTAGGTAAATACATGCACAGACAGGGACAGGGCTTTAAGAAACATCACAGACAGATGCCTACCTATTTTGGTCCCTCAAGCACTGAGATACAGAAAACATATTCTTAAGGTTCTTAAAAGCTTGTGGCAGACCTCCAAATTAGTCAGCAAGGTCTAAAATCTGTTCCAGTCTTTTAACATAATTAACCTTAAATTGCTTCAAATGTCAATTGTTTCTTGAACAAAGAAGAGCTGGGAAAAAGATCCAAATATTGCCATTTTAAGGTGGAAGTGTGCTGTTTCAATATTATTTCCAACAGAAAGTCTGAAATAAAACTGTCTGCTTTTTAAAGACAGCAGCTACCCAAACATTTCTTTGGTAGTTTAATTATCTCTTCCAATTTTCCCTACAGTCAAATTTCCCTTTGCACAGTACATATAGAAGTACAATGAATTTGCTGACAAATGGTATATGCAATGTGACAAAGCTGCAAAACAAAGGAGTTGACGGGATCTTAAATGAGCTGTTCATGGAAGGTCTTTTACTTTTTAGTTGGCAGATTCCATTGCTTTGACTCAGTGCAAATCTGTTGAACAAGTTTCAGATGTAACCTACATTATGGTGTCAGGTTAGAAGAGAAATATCTTGTCCAAAAGTATGCAAAGAATTAAAACAGTATTTTCTCTCAGCTGGCTACTTATGAGCAAGACGCTGAAAAGTAGAATTACCACTTGTTGGAAGAAGCTATTTTTAAATTAGTTTTTAATTCCATGATGAAATACAAGCAAGTTTTACTGTTTCAAAAGATAAATTTCATTTAGAGATATAAAAAACAGATTTTTTTTTTATTTTCAAATGTTCCTAAAGTTATTCTCTGAAACTATGATGTATATATTTTAAACTTTAACTTTTTATACAGGAATTATCAGTAAAATTGATTCCACTTCATACATTGCAGATCAAGGACAGACTTGATTCAACTGTCCTATACAGTGTTCATGATTTTTCATTCAAAGGTTGTTATTTATAGTTAATGTGATTTTTCACATGCACAATAACATGGAAGGAAAACATATAAATATTTCTGTAACTGAGGTAAGCCTTTCATCATGAACTTTCCACTCAGCATGAGTGACCAGAACCTGGGAAACATGATTGTTTCATCAACATTGACCTTAAATATGCATTTACACAAATATAAGTTCAGAAAAAAATCTGGTAAAGCCCATGAACATACTCTGGATTTTCAGCAGCCTAAATGACAGTAGAAATGTATCCTTGGCTGCCCCTGACAGTGTTTCACTTAAGCGTTATTTAAAACAAATTTCCAGTTCAATAAAGCCTCTCCGCTCTGCAAACGTAAATTATATTTAATATGCCTGGGAACAAGTGAGGCTGCCAAAGTCTGAGGCAAGCCAGCCTTTATGACTTCAGTCCATTCTCAGCCCTTGATTACAATTTGATTTCCTTTGGCATCAAAAGACAAACTATTTTAGTGAACAATGTTCTTCCTTTACCAAGAGCGAGCTCCAGTTACTTGGCAGAGGGCCTATTTACTCACAGACAGCATGTCCAACCTCCCAGCAATAGCAGACCTGTGGACTTTGATTTAAAGCAGCACAAAGTAAGAAAAACAGAACAGAATGTATATTGCTCACTTGAGAGGCTTATTGTTTAAATGGCCTACTTATCATTAGACTGCGCTCCAATCCTCAACACTTTCTTTTGTGTACTTTATGTCAGACATATGGCCATGTTGGGATGCTGACAGCAGTTTTAACACTGCTGCACTACACATACTACTTGTAATTTGTTCTATCTTAGAGTCGGGGCTTTCTTCAAAAAAGAAAGCAAATTTTAAACACTGCTGTTAATAACTGTAACTGACAAGAAGATATAAAAGTGATGTGCTTGGAATGATGGCAGAGTTCATTCATCTACACTGAGAACCTTGTAGATGTTAAAGCATTCAAAATGAAGCTTCTGTTATATTAAGAAACAAAACCCACAAAGGCTCCTGAATTCAGTAATGCAAAATAAAATGTTCCCATACTCTTAACTCCCCAGCCTTCCCGTGTCACAAGAAAAAAAAAAAAGGAGAAACACTTTTCACACAGACACAAATTTCACTCAGCCTTTTTGTTTACCTCCACCTTTGGGTAGCCATATGTCTCCCTCGGGCTTGCAATAGCATACTTTTCCCCTTGTACTATCTGAGCAGCGGGAATGCCCTTTACCTCCCTCTCTGTGTGTGTTTGTTTGTTTTACTTAAGTACCCTAAACCTGATATAGTGATCAGGAGGGTAGAGCAGGTGAGACAGCACTCAGGTCCCAAGCAGTCCTGCCCACCACCCCAGCTTTCCTTGCTCTTTCCTGCAGCCTTCCCCAGGACCAAGGCGCCTCCTGAATGGATTAGGCTCCTCTTTGATTTCAGCTGAATTCTACACCTTGCTGACCTTATCAGCTCCACTGTAGAGTAAGAAGCTTCCAACAATTATGTTCTTACATTAGAATATGCTGTTTCATTTACAGGAAAAAAAAACATGTGAGGAAATATCCTGTTTCAGGGACTTTTGTTTAAAAAATTCCGATAGAAAATATTTATAATGTCAGATCTGTATTTCATTTTTAATGCAGGGGTTTTTTTTAGTCAAAAATGGAATGAAAAAAATACAGATCTGAATCAGAGTACAATATTTCAGTGGTCTCTCAGCAGAATGTATCTGTCAGTCTTCTATTATTTTGTCAAAACTTCATTCAATTTTGGAATTAAAAAAAAATAAAATTAGATCTCAGATTTTTTTTAAATAACAGACATTCCAAAGTTTAACCAGCTTTGCTCAAGATCAAATTCTCCAGAAGAATGAGATTCTGTCGCCTAACCTCCTTCACTACTATAGCAGAGGCACTAGACTGAAACAGAAATGAACATCACATAATTATAATACCAGGTAAAACAATAAAAATAATTAGAAAAATGAGATGTTTATATATCTTGTTGAAGAATTCAAGAGCACATTAGAGAGGAAAGGGAGGAAAGGGGAAAGAGGGGATTATGTATGTGTCTGAACTATTATTGATAGCAAAAATGAAATTGCATAAGATCATTAACATCTTAAGCATTGTGTCATTGTCATGAGGAATAAAGGGTAAGGTCTGGGGGAAAAAAATGTCTCCTGTGCACTCTGAAGATTGTCATAAGTAATAAAAGGAAAGCGCAGCTGGATGTGCATTCTGAGAACATGTTCATTGTGAGTCTGCTGGAGTAGAACAAGAAGGTAGGCTGGAAGGAAATAATGTTATAGCTCAGCTGGAAAATTCCTGTAATATTTAAGGAAAAATATCAGGAAAAAACCTACAGGGATTTTAACTATTCCCAGATTTATTGAGGAATAATATCAATATAGGGTAATTTAAAAATGCTGAAGGATTATTACTGTGTAACTTTTAGGATGAATTTCATAGAACTGTAACTTATTTTATATGGAATCTTACTGAGCTAACCCAAATGAAATATGGCAGATTTGATTTGCTGGCATAACTCTCAGAAATCTCTGGATTGCTTGTTGGTTCTGGCAAGCAGGGAGGAGAATTGCTGCGCTGCAGCCATATTCTCTTTTCCCTTAAACATGAGGATAGTGAGATACCTCAAAACTGGCTAAACAGGATTGTGCACAATTTAACAAAGTAACAGAGTAAATGCTTCTGCCCCTGTCACACTGACATGATCCATGTGAAGTAGCACACTGATGTTTCTCTGCAGTGAGACAGATTGTAAGGCATGAATTTACTCTCAGGGCATTTATGTCTACTTTTCCCTATCAGTGAAAAACCAGAGAAAGTAAGAGGAACCATCAAGTAGATACTTTCTTGACTTATTCACCTGTGCTTTAAGAGACTTGTATCTAAATAATTTCTCTTGGAACTTCACAGAAGCAGTAATCTGAATTTACTTCGTAAGAGATTACCCTTATTTGTTAGGTACTGAATATCGTGTTACTAAATACTATGTTACTGGCCCATGTCATTCTCCCAGTTAGAGGAATTCCATTTTGCTCCCTGGACCACAGATGGAAAAAAGTTGCTGTCCCCCAGTGCTTAAGGTATACACAGAGTGCTGGTGCAGGTCTTAGCTCACTTATGTGAAATAAAACTCCAACAGCCTGATGGCTGGAGCGCTCACAAAGTTCAGTTTGAAGTCCTGTCATAAAAAGAAAGGACTTGGATACAGCTTGTTACAGTCAGCTTGAACATGCTACTGTCAAGGACAAAAAATGGAGAACAGCAGAAAAGGAGCATATTGTGTATTTTTTATGCATCAAGCTCACAGAAGACAGAAGCAGATGAACAGTGCATTTGAGTAGCTGTATTTTGGAGGCTGGGAAGCTTTTTTTCAGTTAGGAAACTACTGCAGGATACAGTGGCTATGTAAGACACCATCCAAGCTGTGTACGCATAGACACACATTGACAAGGTATTAAAGAGGATCAGTGCAGCTGAGGATGACTTTGAGGGTGTCAGTCATGCCTAAAGGTGAACCTTGGCACGTTTTAAGGACAGGTAGGTGCCTTACATTTTTAAGACTCTGGATTTCAGAGGGCAACGGTTCATCCACATACAGAAGTGCAAGGCTAATAAACTTTAAATAATGATTTGGACAAGGGCAATGAGATCTAACAAAGGACTAGCTCAATATTCTACTCTGTATCCTCCCTATCTCAATGGTCTCCATCATCCTTAAAAACACTCTTCTCAGTCTTCCAAAGCTCATTCGCATTCTAAGCAAAGAAGAAAATTATGATAACACCACCATTTTAAAACTTTAAATACAAGAGCCAAATTCATCCCTGATGTGATCTCATTAGTTTAATGAGATTACACCAGGGATGTAATTGTCCCAAAGACTATATTAAATGAACAGTAATATATGTTTTTTGTAAAATCCTGTAATATGCTTTCATTAACTTTGTTCCCCTAACCACATATTTAACCTCTCTTCCTCTCTCACTCATTGTCAGTGTAAATGCAGCTCATCACCTAAGTAAGATTAAGCACATTAACTACCTGAAGGAGTCAGCATGCTGAATTTACCTATTAATCTCTTCTCCCAACCTCTTAATGAACTGATTTCAACTCCACGAAGCAAAAAGCAAATATTGCTTCTCCCCATAATGAAAAGTTTAGAAAAAAACCCCAAACATTAGGTACCAGGTGCATTATTTAATTATATTTTTTTCTTCATTCTGTCTCCCTCTCTATCTCCTTCAAACTGGCAAAAATCCAGTCACTGTTTTGCTGCATCATGTATGAAATATTTTGCTTCATTGTGATACTGAGGCTGCAATCCTTCTTTCAAACTGTGACCATGAATATGTATTTCATCCTCTGGCTTTCCTGAGCAAAGCAAATGAACTGTGGCCTCATTGAAATGATACGGTCTCTTGACCCTTTGTGCAGTTTAAAATGATGTAACCTGAACCATTTTAATCTGAAGGCTGGAACAAGTCAAAAGCTGTAATGAGTTCAGGACACTTGAAGACATCAGAAGAGCTATCTTGCCATAAAAGATGCATCTTTTGCATATAGAAGCTATAATATAATATACCTCATGAGTGACACAGACATAAAAAAACCTGCCCGGTAGTAGATTTTTCTACCTTTTCCCAGTGATGACTTCAGAGAGCAGATCTTGCACAAGGGATGAAATAATTGGTAATAGAAGTGACACCAGAGTTAAATAAATGTCTTTGTCGACTTTTCCAGCAGAATAAACATTATGATGAGGGTTTAAACTTATGCATTTTCTAAACTGGCAGGCTATTAAAAACTTGGGGAAAATGATACCTTTCAGTGAGCTGGATGTGTTACAGATTTTGAGAATAACATGTTTGTCTCTCCAGCCCACTCTGAGATGTCACTTCTGAAAATAACCTTCAGATATGTTTGGAGCTCCTTCCCACTTCCACTGTGATCACATCCAGAGATCTCATGGACTCCACTGACCTCAGAGATAAATGGTGACACCACAGAAGTCAGTGAAAAATGAATATAATAACACTTTACTTGTTGGTTTGGGTTTTTTTAAGACCTCTAAATACTTGATAAAATGGGAGGAGTTCAGCTTTAGAAGTGGGAAAACTTAGGGATAATGATCCCAGCTTGGAAAGCAATTAAACTAGGCACAAAACCTCTGTCCCAAATGTCAAATCCAAAGGATCATCCTATATTTTTTAACAGTTTAAGAAACAGCTTCTGCTGATACTAAGCAGTGGTGAGTTAGTGTTCTGTTCTCATCTTGAGAGATAACAGTCTAACAGCAAAGGAAAAAGGCAAATTAAACAAGGCAGAATGAATTCAGACTGTAGAGCATCCAGCAGAGCTGAAAGTTACAAGCTTGAATTAAATAATTAGAATAGCAAGGGGCTGGGGGGGTGTGGGGAACCTTCAGAGAGCAAAGGGTGTTTGTGGTCACTGATTGCTATTTAAATTGGTTTGGCCTCTAATGATTTAGAGATGGTCAAAATGCATAAATTTCCCCAAGCTTTATGTGTTTGGCTGTGATGACTGAAGAAAGGAAAAAGCCTAATTTGCATAGGACATTTTTATAGATGGTTAAGCCTTTAAGTGGATTAATAAAGTTTGGTACTTTTAAAGGCATAAGTTTGTATTAAATGACAGGCATTCAAGTTAAAAATAAAATGAATACAACAGACACACACACTGATTAGAAACACGTACAATACCTATTTACCAGGGTTAAGGTCAAAGAGTTATTATAGTCAGATAACCAAAACATCTGCACAGGAAAACCTTTCAAATTTCACCAAATTATGTATCAAATCATTTTATGAGTCTCGTGGTGCTGTTGAAATCCTTGAAGACTGGTGTGTGCTGAAATAGCTTGCCAGCTTGGAATTTCAACTAAAACCTTTCTGATAGTTATTTATTCACTTTCCAAGGGGGATACTATTCGAGCTTTTCACTTCAACTCTACACCGCAATATTTTTCCTTTTTTTTTTGTGACATAGTTTGACATCAGAATGAGAGAAATAGAAAAATACTAACTGCTTTCAAACCCAAAAACCTAAACCTTATCATGCAAATTTCACCCCAAGGGAGTTTTTGCCCATAGAGAAACTGTGTATTAAACAACAAGTTAGGAATGGACTGGTGAGAGTACTTTTTTTTTTTTTTTTTTTTTTTTAATTTCTGGTTAAATCAGAAAGAAAATTTGTGCCCTACTTGTAATTCATTTTTTATACATTTGTGACAAAATGAAAAGAAAAAGAAAATAATTTGCAATTGAATGATTTTTTTTACATGAAACAAAGTGGTTTCATTTCAAAAATCTAAAAAATTAACTGTATACCAGAATATCATTTTGAAATTAAAAGAGCAAATATTTCAATTACATGATGTTAAAATGAAAGTCACATTATCTTGACAAAAAATGCTATTATTTTAGGACAAAGCCACTTAACTAATGAGACAAAAATTCAGATGTGACCCAAAATAAATTTTTACAACTCTAAAAATTGAAAGCAAATAAAACCCTTGTGCTGCATTGGCAAACATTACTTCAGGCTATCTCTGTCAGCAGATCAAAATTGTCATGGCATCCTCCTGGATAAGAACTGCCATGCAAATGCAAATTACACTTCTATTTTGCAAAACAATGTAATTAACAAAAAGAGGAAAGCACCTGTAGTCTACCAGTATCTAAATTCATTATATTCATAGATACAGCGGCAGACATGGTCTCAAATTAGTCTAATATTCCCTACTGCTCTTTAGGACAGTGATTTGAGTGTCCAAATGACAAACGGAAATTTTCCCTTCTTTTATTTTTTACCAGTCGTTCAAAGAGCTTAATGGTATTTTTATATACAGCTTTACTTACATAAAATTACATTACTCAAGGTTTGACTTTTATAAGCACACAATGAAAAAGGAACATGCATTTCCATTACTTAAGGTGCCCGTATTATATGACCAAACACAAAATGGGCATATACCACTCAAAAACATGTTACACAGACTTTTCTTTCCAAAGAAATACATTTCATCAGTAACTGAATGTGAATCTTCAAAACACAGGGAAAGAACCCCCAAAAAAGAAACGATTCAAGAAAAAATTCAGAGCACAAAGTATGGAGGGGACCAAGGACACCCTCAGCCTCCAGAATGTGGCTGAAGCAGCTTGCTTAGTTCAAGCACCATGTCGTCCTCCTTTTAAACAATTAAGCATCACAGCTATGTAGAAATGCTAGTATTACAGAACTGGGCGTAGTGGTCAGTTTGGCTAATAATACCTCAATGGGGCCTCTGAAAGACGGTTCTGTAACTAAGCTATTAATCAAAATAGGTAAACAAAGTCACTGAGAAACAGTTTTTTAAAGGAGCTATTAGCAGGAATTTCAGTCTTAGCAGCAGCTCATGTACTAGCAAAATTAAATTCAGGCCTAGGGAGCAGTGCTGCTTGGAGAGCACTACCAATACTGTCCTGCAGGGAAGTCAGTGCAGCCAAGGGTCCAATTTGCCTTGGTACTTGTGGTGCCAACATCAACGGTCCAGCTGTTTCCAGTTCTGTTCAATGTGCGCACAGTGAGGCTGTAAGTTACGACACTAAGCTTTTTTTCATAGTTTGCATTCGGAATGAGATTGCAAAGGGTTAGCCAAATGTTAGTCATGTGTTACCTGCTTTGGTTGCATAAGTCACTGTGAAAATCTGGGAATCCCTGAGAAAGTCAAAGGAAACTACTTTGTGGGCGTCGCTTCAAAGGGCTGGGATGGACAGTGCTGGATTCTTTTTCCCAACAGCATCTAAATTTATCTCCATTGTTCTTTTTTTGCTTTTTTTTCTGCTTAGTACTAAACCTGGATCCCAGCCAGGGAAGGACAACAATATCTTGACAGAGAACTTCATGGATCCCACACGGGTCATCTACATTGTCCGTGATCCATGTGCATCAGAGATTACAACAGTGGAAAACAAAGGAATTACGCAACAGAAAGGTCTTGATGAGAGTAAACAAGAGAAACGTGACTTACTGCTGAAGCCCTTTCCTGCCTGTAGTTGAAGCAGAGGGACAAGAGGAGGTCCACCCTTCAAATCTTCTCAGACAGTAACATAAAAATGCGGCAAATAATCAACTGGAGTCTCATGTACTGTTGTCCTGTGTTTCTGTTTAGTCAGTACTGTTCCTTAGAGCAGAGATAAAGGGCTAAATTGTATGCAATTTCATACAAAAACATGCATTTGTTTTAAGATCCAGCTGATAACATTGATAAAGTCTTAGGTAAATTAAAAGTGTGTTATTAAAGTCAATGCTGTTTTATTAAAAGGAAAATCAACCATACCCATGAGAGAGCTTGCCTGAGAGGAAGACTGTGGAACTGTTAAAATCCTGGTCTGTTTTGAAAGAGGTCGCTTGACCTCATGTTAGCTGTCCCAGCGGTGTGCCCAGCCTAAGCTAGCACAGAGCCCTTGGCACAACCACCTTTCTAAGCACCTGCCATGCAAATGGCTCAGCTTGCCAAGGTGTAGCAGGCTCCCCAGACCCAACAACGTGTGCTCACGGCACCATTGCCCTCACTTTTGACCCTGCCTTTGCTCAGCACATGCCAGCAGTGGACCACCCCAGTGCTGAAGAAGGGAATTGCAGAGTCGGGAGTACTAAGCTGGAGACTAGAACCTGCTCGCGTTCCTTTCTCCTGCAACTTGTTGGCAACAGCACGTTGCTTCAGTGGGCCCAGGTACATCTGCTCCATACGCAAAGGGGAGACGCAGCCAGAAACAGCCTAAGGGTGGGGTTGAATATATACAAAAATTGATGGGGAGCTAACTATCCAGAAGCACCTGGAAAGATGCTGCCCAGTGTCCTAAGATGCTGGGAAGCCTCAAGACACACTAAGTCCTGTATTTTGCTTACCTGTCCCTATGCATGCATTGACTATTTGGTATAGTTATTTAGTCCCTTGCTCTTTTGGGGGGAAAGCTTATGTTGCCTATGTATGAGCTGTGTTTTGAGATATCCCTAAGGGCAGTGCAAGTTGAAAGCGATCAGAGGTATCTCAAGCATTGGATTTAAGCTGAATTTAGGCATATATGACAAAGATACAGTATCCTGAAAAGCCTTCTTCAGCTGCTGCCTAATTCTGGAGCTACCCAAACTCCTTTGGTAAGGCTGTGGAGTTTTGTGGTAGTCCAGAATACACAGAAGTATCTCTGCTTTCACAGGACTAAGTCAACAAACAATACATCCCTCTTACCTAAACTAGATTGGAATAAAAATATCAGACAGTTCTCTACCTATTTTGACATCATGTTCCAATAAGCATTATCAGAGCATACCTAGGATCTATACACAGCATTAGGGCCCACACAAAGTGTGCTGCCTCCCTTTAAGGTAAAGCCTAATGATTGTTACATTCAGTCAGGATGTAGAAAACAGATTCAGTTGCCTCCTTTATTGAACCAATGCAAATCCACAACTATCATCTCCCCTAGAGAATGTTATAACCACCAGGATATAGATTATTCAAGATAAGGGCAGTCTCAAACCAGTACTGTTGAAGCAGTGCCACTCTGCACAATGGTTAATTGTAGCCAGGAGGTCAATTTAGCATTTCTGAGGCTGCATCTGCACTCTCCAGTTTTAGGCACCCCTCTGCAAGGAAGATGTTAAGAGACTGGAGCAAGTCCAGAGGAGAGGTGGCAAGACGAGTATGTGGCATATGAGGAGAGGCTGAGAGAACTGGGTTTGTTCAGTCTTGAGAGAAGGTGAAAGGGAAATCTTACTGCTCTCTGCAGCTGCCAGATGGAAAGATGCAGGGATGACAGAGCCAGGCTCTTCCCAGAGGAAAAGCACAGATCTTATGCGCTGATGGCATGAGAAACAATGGGCACAAGTTAAAAAAACAGGAAATTCTCTTTAGATGCAAAGAGGAGAAAATGCACCATGGAGATGGTCAGATGCCTAAGCAGGTTGCACAAAAGGGTTGTGGAATCACTACCTTTGGAGACACTAAAAAATTACTGGGCAAGTCTCCCAGCAACCTGATTTAGCTGAGCCTGCTTTGTGAGGGGGACTGGAGGTGATGCCCTCAGGAAGTCACACACAGCCTCAATTTTTCTATGATTCTGCGACTCTGTGAAAGAATAACAGAAAAGCCTATTGTAACCTCATAGTTGGAGCACCTGGTTTGCAAAACGAGATCTGAACTCTAGTCCCTAGAACCAAATGTCTACTTACATATGTGTATATACACACACAGGCACAGAGGGAGGTATTACAGCTTGGTTAAAATGGTAGACAAAACTGACCCACTTCTTTTTAAAATGCCATATATTCCTGACTCCTGGACAGAGCTTGCATTCCAGGCTGCAGATTATACATGAAGAGGAGCATCTCAAGCAACTTCAACTGAGAAAACCAGTGAGAGGGATTTGAGACATATCCCCAGTCTTCCAACTGGTTAGATTTAGGCAGAATTACACCCATTTACTGACCCCAGGTAGCTCCCTCCCTCTATTCCAAGATACCTAATTTTCTCCATGCTTTTGTACAAGAAGCCTGTTTACCACATTTTCACCCAAGTCTTTGGGTGGCTTAACTGAACCATTCCCTAGCACTTAACAGTTTTCCTACACACATATCAATAGTCTTGAAAAGTTTGTGCCTTCCATGAACTAAATTCAAAAGCGTTCACCTGTTATACTGTCAATTTCTAATACACTTTACAAAAAGGCATTTTAAACTCCTGACCTTCAAGTTAGTAGATGCTATAGTACTTAAATTATCAAAGTGGACACTACCTCGTTCAGAGATAGTTTAATCCTTATAAATACATGCTTTATTTGATATTATTGTTCTCTTTCGGTCTCCTTATAGGTGTGTATTATCTGTTATCTCTTGTTTTACAATGTATTCTCTTGAGAAACTGTGAAAGGGAAAACTAATTTCCAGTTCTGTGCTTTTTTTTTACAGACCTCACCACATGAGGTCTTTGTTATGGCTGCAGGCCCCAGGTGCTACAGTTACATGATATTATAATAAACATTGATATTATTATAGACTTTGTAAGACAGAGGGATGTGTAATTATGAAATTAAGCAGGAAGATGCTATAGTCAGTGAGGACTGAAGTGTAAGGAAATAGCTTCAAGAAAACGGAAAACTGTTTTTATATCTCATTAAAAATAGGCATCAGAATTTTAGCTTCTTATATATCCATATAAATAGAATAGACTTCACCTATGCAAAAGCCTCAAAATTATCTCAGCATGAAAATAGTATTTTGCACATGCAAATCTATTGTAAATAATTTTTAAAAGATTTTCACCTTTGCTTCATGTAATTAATTATTGAAATAATGCTTCTCTTACTGTTCTTACCATTCTTACTGAGTGTGGAGGTTCTGAACTATGTATTGCTCATGAATCAGTACTGAATTTGACACTGGTAATATAAGTAGAGGTGGATGTTTAAGAGATTTCATGCAGGCAGGAAATGTTGATATGTTACAGAACAAAATAAATTTCCCACCGTGATAGGTAGGTTGGAGTCTATTTCCAAACTATAGCAGAAGTCTTTGTCTTAATGTCGCTAATCATATTAGCTAAATATCACAGCAGGTAAAAACAGTTTTCAATAACACTGCTGAGTAATTTTCCAGCTAGTTTCATGCTTGGGATAATCTTATTTTTTTCTTTGTAAGTCCTGCATGGATATACTGGGGCAATTATCTTCAGGCATTTGGAAACTAAGCTAGCACAGCAGCTTGCCAGTCTGCCTTAGTGTGACCCACTGTGGTGTTTATGTTCTTGCATGCCAGTTGTTATTAGCTCACATGTGCGTGGAATACCATTTTCCTCTTTATTGGTTTAACATAATGGTATACCATGGGGAGTGTTTTCCAGAAGGGGCAGGATCTGAAGACCTTCCTTCAAAGCAGATATTTTTTATCCATACACAGGAAATGTCATTCATTCCTCCCATTTTATTTTATTCATGAACACCAAAATAGGTATCATGGAGGCTCTTATAGATTAATAGATAATGGAGAAAATAATTGCAATTATCTTCTGAGAAATCACAGTTTGCTCAGTGTTGTATAATCGTTTTCTCAGTCCAAGGCATTTGTACAATAAAGGCCAGATTAAGACTGTCCACCACAGGAGAAGATAAATTTCACAGTAAATTTCTCAGTAAATTCAACAACCACAGGCACACGGTGTCCTTCTCTAACACTGTGATTACATCCTTCTCAGAGGTAGGGCTAATTTAAATGTCTCTGTACTTCCCCACCATAAAGCTGCTTCTAGTCTGCCCCTTCAGCTGGGCGTGGTGAGTCAGGTCAGAGAACCATCAAGGTTTAAAGACACAAATAAAACAAAACAAAAGAACAACAACAACAACAAAAAGACACCCAAAATCCTCACAAAAGAAAAGTTATTTTTCCTTTATCCTAGTCTAGTGCTTACTCTGCCTCATAAACAATTGCAGAGAAACACAAGGAGCAATGCATGGGAGCAACAAAAAGGCAGGAATGGCAAGGTCCCAAAAAGAGAGAGAAGCGAAAGGCGTCTTGTCCCCAGATTTGACCAGAATTTGAAGTTTTCATTAAAAAGAGAGATAGTATCCTAATACGAATGAGGAAATGGAAGTTAAACCGCATTCTGCAACATACCATACAGCAGTATTACATTCCTCTGGCTAGATAAGGGAGAGTGCAAGCCTGTAGTGAGGGACCGTAGATGCATAAAGGTCCCCTTCTGCTTTTTCTTCACTCAGCACAGAAGGCAGAACCCCTTGCTCTGCACTGGGAACATGCAGACTCCATCCTGCAGCAGAGGACTGAACAAGTTGCTCAAAGCCACCTGCCCCTCTCAAGACACAGACCTGCTGGTGTGTGGAGGGCAGTCTGCTCCTTTGGGTCCGGTTATTGGCAACTTCTTAAATTAATGCTTCAGCTCTGCCTAAGCATGCCAAAAATGTGCCAGACCAAGGAGTAAAAAAGTTAAAACTGCAGGGCTAGAAAATATGAACAGCCTTGCTCAAGTGAGCTGTATTAATTAAAAAAAAAACAACAACAAAAACCAGAAAAAAACAAATCAAAAAACAACAAACCATCCACAACCTGGGAAAGGTCTAATAATGCTGCAAGAAACAAATTTTTGCTCCTGTCTAATGTTACTCCCCCCGTCTCCTCAGAGTCCCTGAAGTTTCAGTCTAATCGTGCATGTCCAAAGTCCTCCGTAGCATCCAGCAAAAATGGGAGTTGGCTTAATGTCCCTCATGGTACGCAAGCATACGCTTACACAGAAGGCTGCAACAGTTCAATCAGTGCTGATATGCTTTGAAATAATTATAAATATGCATATCTCATTCATTTTGTGTTGTGGGTTAAATGTTACAAGACAACACAGAGAAAATGTTTTAGGAAGCGATTTGAATAAGGACAAGCAGTTAAACTGCTAAATGCAAAGATACTAAGAGATCCTGAAACAGACATGATTCTAGACACCCAAATGGACAGAACCCCTCTAATTTTTATTACACCTGCCTCTTGGTAAGAATCCAAACCCCAAAAGCCTAGTTTCCAACAAGACTTATCATGTGGTTCTTTTCTGTTTAAACTGAAATAGAATAAAGCAGAAAATTATTTTATATATATACTTTTTATGTACTGGGTAATCCATACAGCAAAAAGACAATTTTATGCCCCAGCCATGGGGAAAACTTGCGTCAGTGTTTGTGCCTTATTAGATGTCAGAGGACCAGCCTGTCAGCTGTGAGTAACATCATGTGCAGGTTTCTTGATAGCTAAAAAAAAATTACAAACAACGACTAGGAAGATTTTACTTTGCTTTGCATTTCCCCCCCTCTCCTCTCCAGTTAAGCCATTCATAACATACTTGGCCCACATTCTCTGATCTTTGCCTCAGTTCATGGCCAATCCCATATCCTCACTGAGGGCATTAAGCAGGTTCTCTACTTGGCTGCTGGTTTTGAGACCCACATGAGAAATCTGTACCTTTCATACACCTACCTCTCTTTCTGATTTGAAAGTTGCCCAGTGGGTAACAAAGTTATTAAGGAGAGAAAAATAAGAGTGAGCAGAGTGACAGGCAACATGGCAAGAGCAGCTTAATTTCTTTTGGAAACCAGACAAAAATATCCTTGCATATCCTAAATGACAAAATTAAGTGGAAGGCAACTTTTCTGGGCTTCCAGTCTAAACGGAAACCAGATGTTCCAGGGTTATTTTCTCTGGTCCTTCAGAGAAGAGTTGTTTTGTCAGTAAGTTGCTTCCTCTGTCATGGCCTGAGACTTTTTCCGCTGATATTCAAGTGCACTTAAGGCTGGGAGGGGGCAGGGCAGCCAACAAACCTTTCTCTGCATTTTGGAAACTCATTATAAAAAAACAAGTTCAGCAAAAATAAGTGTGTGTTCATGCTTTTGAGTTTTAAATCTGTTTTCTTCTTTCAGATAAGAACAGCCAAATCCTCAGCTTGTCTAAATGAGAACAGAATCATTCAGCAGCACTGTGTCAATTGAAACCAAGTGACAGTCCTTGTATGTAAAACCTGATTATTTCCCACACACATCAGGTTTGATAGTTGTGCTGGCAAAAGGGTGGAAGCCACTTGTTTGGATATTGCTACTGAAATAGAGAAACTGGTCTTAACTCTCCAGGCTACTGATTTGCACCTACAGACAATCAGGTGGCAATCCCCAGGGCTGCAGTTATGGAAAGGTACTGGAGAAGGAAGGCATGTGGAAGGCCAAAATAATAATAATAAAAAAGTAAACTAGGCAATATTTAAAAAGAAATATTATCTAGTTTTATTTAAAAAAAATAAAAATAATAATAAAAGGAAACCTAGCACAATAGTCATTCCATCAGACTTTCTTCTGATGGCAACAGAAGAAATAGGATTTTATTGAGGAGGATAAACATCTACTAATTCAACAGATTGTTATTATATGTTGGAGATGGCTAGTTCTAATTTGGGTTTAAAACACTCCGGTTTGGAGATTGATGCAAAAGCTTAATTTTACATGCTGAAAATTATCAAATAACATCCTCACCTTCAAGAAATCGGTATTCAGAGGCTTACACATGCATTTAGCCTTACATGCTACAGTCATGCTACAAAACAGGATGTGTAAAAGTTGAGCTAACATCTCTTTTACAGGAAAATGACTGTAACCGGTACAACTGAGGACACTTATTCTTTGAATCCAAGTCTTAATGTCAGTTCCGATGTTGATACAAGCAATGATAATTCCTTACTCTTAATGTAATAGGCCATATCAATGTATTTTTCTAGATCAAACATGACTATGAATTACATATGAAGATTTGGAGCATTTGTGTATTCTTTGTTTCAGGGTGGGTTTTTTCCCTTCATTTGTTAAAAATATTTCCTTTACTAAAAAGCAATATGCAAACTGAAAGGGGAGCAACATAAATTATATGAAGTGCTAAACTATAAACTATTGTAAAATATCTACCAGGCTACTGGGGGTATTAGGGTGAGAAAAGAAAATACTTTTAGGTAAATTTGACAATATTTAACAAGCAAGAGAGGAATTTACACACACAGAGGTAATAATTGATACAAGGAATAATTACTTTTGAACATTTTCATTTTTATTTATAAGGAAGTGCATTTAATGTATTCCAGGATATTGTTTACAAAGGTCATCACAAATACATATAAACACAGCGGGGGAAAAAAACCTAAGATGAATGAATCCTACTTTAGAAAACATGAGCTTCTTCCAGGAATGTATTATTTATTATTTATTCTACAATGATAGCAGTCTTTTAATATACTTGTTACGTGGCTAAAGAATGTCACACTTGGATTTCCTGCTTCAATAGACAAGACATATTGATACCCTAATAATAAGCATTCTAAACAGAGCCTTATTTTTATCTAGGTCCACTGGTTTCTCAATTCTCAAGCCAGAAATGGAGACACTAATTTTATTTTTTTTTTTTCATAACATGAGAATCTTCATAATGGCCCCTATGCAGAAATCAACTTGTTCATTTTTTACGGATCCCTCCTATGACTCTATGATTTCATGTAAAGCTAGCACTTAGTGTGCTGACATTTGTATTTCTTGATTTGGGACCTAGCAGTAGAAACAATCTTGCAATCTGGATTTTTTGTATCCCTCAGGAGAGTCGTGGGAAACTGTATTGCACATGTAGGCTCCTTTTTATGACCCTGCGCGTTCAGTCTGAGTCAACTGGGTTTGCATTTTTAAAAATGGAGGCAATGCTATGCCCCGTCTTACAGTGATGTTGCACAGCTGTGCACAGACTGAGCCCATATTACTGTTAAAATGAAGTTTGACAAGTGCGATGAACACAGTATTAAATGAGGCAATAGCAAGACTTAAAATAAAGAAACTACAGTTCCCCTGCTTATGTTTTAGTGACCAAATTAAGCAGTCTGTAAAGGGTATTCCTATACATGTACCCTCCTCATCAGCTGTCCAAGTTCATTTTTTAGGTGAAATTAGCATTTCAGTAGCAAAAATGTCAATGTAATAGGAAACTATATCACACAAGAGTCATAAAAGGTTTCAGCTTTCTAAAACCCCTACAAAATTTTAGAATATCAGTTTCAGAAAGACCAGGAAAATTTATCTGAAAAATGTTTCCTGACAAATAGAAATAGACCTGTCTCTACCAATGTCCAAGATCAGTTCCAGAAGTAATGGGTCTATTTGAAACTGAAGGTAGAAAGCACAGGCAAGCTAGGACAGGGAAGGCATACAAGGAGAAGTGTCATTCTAAGTTTAATTAAAATGCGTACCCATTACCTCATGCCTCCACTACTAGCTGTCATTGGAGACATGACTCTGGGCTAGACAGCTTGTTCAGACTGTGGTTTATATACAGGGCTAAATGCATCTGTCCCAGAGAAGGACTGCTCACCTCTGGGCAGGTGCTGCAGCGTGCCTTCACAGACATTACTTGGCTGTCCCCGGCTAGAGTAGACTGGCCTCATACTCACTGCATGGCGTTTCCTATGGGTCTCACCTCCGTCCTGTTTTGGTGGGGCCAAACCTAGAACACAGTATTTTTTGTGTGCGTGTTTTTCCAGTTCAAAGAGTTCAAAATGTGAGATCAACACCTCTGTCCACCAGCACAGCAGTTATATGTCACATACTAAGGAAGCTGTTGTATGTCCTGGGACATAATGCAAAGGCATTTGGGGAACACAAATCTTGCCAGGAGCATTAAATAACCAAATTTATTGACATCTTGTCTTTTTTTCTTATACTGAGGGGTCTTCAAGGTGAACTATCCCCCAAACCGTAGCAGGGTTTTGTCTGATGGAGAGCTATTGGCATGCTTCAAAAGGAAGCCAGGGAAAGAATGAATACTTCCAATCCGCAAGGCTTCGGCCCATTTCACTCTGTGCAGTTTCTTATATGGATGGACAAAACAATTACGCTGCTGCTGTAAGAAGTAACAGGAGTATCTGAGACAGCATCCCAGCTACACATCTGCAATCAGGACCCTACTACTGATCCTTTACCTCCACCCATATATCATTGTTTAGTTCATACCTGGATAAAAACCAAAGCAGTACCTAGATATAAATTACTTCTAAAGAATGCAAATGGGTGCCCTGTTCAAACACTCAGAGCTAAGGAAATCAGGTAGGGGTAAAGAGAGAAATAACCTCATAGCACTCCTTCAGAAGCTTGTCAGATCAAGTCACAGGGAAGGCATGGATATTTATATATATAAACACAGTACCACTAAATAGTGATTAGATACCACTGTGTAATGCACATGGATTGAATGTGAACAGCAGTATGCCGTGTGAGATTGTACAATGAAACCACAATTGCAATTATTAAACTTTGCCCAGACAAGCACATCGCGGTGCAGGCAAGTTATTACTTCCCTAAATACTATTTACCAATGTCTAACTACAGTAACCAAATGTTTGGTTTGAACATGTATTTTAAAGGTTGCCTTAGCTCAGCTATTCCAGTAGCCCTATCTCCAGCAAAACCCCAGCCTAGAAAAAACTTGCGGCTGGGAAATTTTAGGGAGGGACTTCATGTATTTGTACGAAGCACCGAGGCTGAAGACCTAACTAGGAGTGCTGGTGTGTGACTGCAATTTAAGTGATTCTTATAGTTCCGTTTAATTGAGCTGTTAGGTAAGATTCTGTTCTTCACTGGAAACCTCTACTTATACCAACCTGTTAGCATAAAATAACATCAGTTACTTTTCAAAAATATTTTTCCAAGGTGTGGACTGACTACATTAGTGAATAAAGATTGGAATAGAAAAAAAAAAAAAAAAAAACAAAACCCAAACAACAAAACGGGGACGAGTGTGTGTGTGATTGAAGTTAAAAAGTACATTAATCACTCCAGAAATATAATTTGCAAATTCATTGTGTGAAGTAATTAATCAAAGCATGGCTGAGTTATAGTACTTGAGAGACTTTGATCTGACAACTGGAAGAAATATAAAGAAACTACTGGGTATCAAGCTACAGTGTTAAGACGCAAAATGTTTCTCCATGCTAGTCACAAGCTTAATTACTTCTTTTTTTCTGCTGACAGACCCAAATTAAAATAAATGGGCCACATCGAGACAAATTTCAGATGCATGGAGCACTTAAGAATATATTGTTCCCATAACACAGGAATACCATGGAATTTATTAATAAAGCTGTTCATTTTTTCTATTTTAGATGCTTAATTTAGAGATTTTGGTGTTGTTTTTATTTTTACAAGAGTATATACGCCTACCCAGATTTACAGCAGCATATGACGAGAAAAACAAGTTATGGTAAAAAACCATAAACCGTAGTCAAATATTAACCAAACTGCCTTAATATTGTCATTCCTTACTTGCACTATGAATTTCAGTTTGAATTACACATAGATTGTTCTGCTAATCTATATATGCTTGAGATTGCTGAAAGTGACTTGAGATACTTTTAAAGTACCTAAATGCACTTCTAGAGTGACTAATTGCGAGAATAAAAATGAAAATACAAAATATTTCTTGTAAAATGTATGCAAATCTATGTCTCACATTTAAAGCTTTTAGGAAGTAAATTACACTATTGCTAAAGGAAATTATTAAATCAGTGTGTGTTGCTATTATACCCTGTGAAAAAACCGCTGGGGCTGGTCCATCGTACTGGAACTCCTATCAATAAGCATGCAGTCAGAAACCAGCAGTCAGGATCAGCATATCCAGGGTCAATGCTTCTAGTCATTTGCCTTAAATGAAAAACCACAAAGCTGAAATTAAGTGTCATTGTTACATCGCCTGTGTTATGGCTTTTAAAACCACAGAAGTTTATTGCCTAGTCTGTATCTAATAGTATGGATGATTATTATGTATCCAAAAAAGCAGACAAGTTAACAGCAACATATAAGAGCATTCCCCCTACCATCCTAATCCTGATTGATAGGAAGGTCTTGAATTGCTCTTTAATCTCCAGGGTAATGATCTCACTCTTTCCCTTTCCTCTTTCTCATCCTCCCAAAGCTACCTTCCAGTACTATTTCTCCCTCTGTTTCACACAGTCTCTTACCTTCCTCTCACAGTTTTCTTCCCTGAGTTATGTGTAATTTGTATATACCAATCAGCCCAGACAACACATAATGGCTTACATTAATGAAGAAGTAGAGAAAAAAATCTCATTTTTCCCATTTGAGTGGCTAGCCAAATACAGACACTGCATTGGCTGCTGCTGCTGCTGTTTTTTAGCTGTAACTCCTCTGCATGTGCTACACACAATGGCAGTGAAGGAGGCTCATTCTCCTGTTCCCACCAAATTGCATGAGCAATTATGCAGTCTTGCAGCAGTAGGCTCAAGAAACACTCCCTTTTTGCGTGTGAGCCTGTGGTGCTTGTGGGTAGGCTGGAGCTGTATGAAGAAGGTGAACTATGTAAAAGGAGGAGAGCAGTAGTTAATGTACCAGCACTTCCTCTGGGAAACATACCTAAAAGCCAGGCAATTCAGAGGATGTGAACATCTTTTTTCTGTGCAATTCACTAGTGAAGTTACCCTTAAATAGGGTTTTAAAGCAGACCGTTCTTAAAAGTCTGAGACTTTAAGTTCCCCAGCACCTGGGATACACTGGCATCCTTAGATCTTACTTCGCAGCAATGAAGGAGCCAGAAACACACATGGACTATCAAGCCTGAAGTATCAGTCCTAAAGCAAAAAAGCACAATCTTTCTGCAAACTGAATCACAATCTTAAAGCAATGAAACGTCTCAATAGCAGTTCTAGACACAATGTGCTTTGCAAGCCTGAGTCTCACCATATCCTTCCTGAGGCCCTGCTTCCTTCCAGACATTGCTGCTGGTTCACAGGCGCCTGATCTCAGCTCTCAGACTATGATTTGCTGAGTTCTTATGTCACCAAAACTTTTTTTTTTTGCAATCCATCTATTCCCACAACTTTTCAAAGGTTCCCTCAATCTCTTGCAAGGCTATGAAAGATGGTACAGCAGTGGTGAACAGGAGAAGCAGAGATTGTTTGGAAATTAAAATATTTTTTTAAAAAAGAAGACAAAAAAAAAAAAAAGACAATGAAACAAAGCTCTTGACTCCTTCCTTGATCTACATGAGTCCATATAAGCAAATAACAATAGGGAAAGCCATACCTCAAATGGGATGTACTCTTGTTCATACCAGTTTCTTTCAAAAGTACACGTATGTCTAAAAACCTAAGTAATGATTTTATTTTTAAAGATTTCAAGCAAAAAAAAAGCTTGTCTTTTCACCCACAATGAGCAACTGATTAAGTAGTTTTCCAGAAGAACTTAATCAGGGAAAAAAAGGATTGCAAGGACACTTGAAAAATCGTCATGGTTTAACCCCAGCCAGCGACTGAGCCCCTGGCAGCCGCTCCCTCACTCCCCCCACAGTGGGATGCGGGAGAGAATAGAGAGAGTAAAAGTGAGAAAACTCGTGGGCTGAGATAAAGACAGTTTAATAGGGAAAGCAAAACCCATGAATACAACCAAAACAAAACAAGGAATTCATTTGCCACTTCCCATCAGCAGGCGGGTGTTCAGCCATCCCCAGGAAAGCTGGGCTCCATCACGTGTAACGGTTACTCAGGAAGACAAATGCCATAATGACGAACGTCCCCACCTCCTCCTTCTTCCCCCAGCTTATATATACTCAGCATGATGCCATATTGTATGGAATATCCCTTTGGCTAGTTCAGGTCAGCTGCCCTGGCTGTGTCTCCTCCCCATGTCCCATGCCCCTCCAGCCCTCTGGCTGGCAGGGCTGAGAAACTGAAAAGTCCGTGACTTGGTATAAACATCACCCAGCAACAGTAACAACCAGACCCATCAGTGTGCTGTCAGCATTGTTCTCACACCAAATCCAAAACACAGCACCGCACCAGCTACTATGAAGAAAATTAATTCTGTCCCAGCCAAAACCAGGAAAAAAATAAAGCATCAGTCAATCCAGAACATCATTACCTCCGGTTATATTTCTTGGAAATTTGTTCTTATGCACTTTTTTCAATATCTTACAGATAGAAGGCAAATTATGTGACTGTAGCCTCTTTCCTCTTGCCTCAATTCCATTTTCTTTCAATAAATGTGTTTACCGTGAGAAAACAGAATAGAAGTATTTGACGCTGAAGACAAACCTGGAGTGGAAGTAGAAGAGCAGGAAAGCAGTGAAAAGGAGGCAGAATAAGGATCTTTATGAACAAAAGGAAAAGGTAAAGGGACACAAGTAAGTAAAACACAAAAGGGAAAAAAGGAGAAATGGTGAAATGTATCAAATGGTAGAGAAATTTTTTTGACAGCAACCTAACTTTTAGCTTTAAAGGACAATGTCTAACTGTTGCATTAACTAATAGTCAGAGCTTTATTTTGTCTGTACAAATAAAACTCATAAGTTCTGGTACCTTTTAGCAACTTTTTTTTTTAATTATTTTCTGATGTCTTTTTGTACCTCACAAAGAGAGGTAAGATTCTTCTCTGTTGGTACAAAGCATTTCTTTGAATTTTTGTAAATTCTTATGTTGTCTTACCACACGTAATGTGAATGTTACACGTCTGCAGACACTTAATCTTGATTTTCCTCCTATTGACGTTCAAACTGTGTAACCTTAATTTCTCAAAGAAAAGTGAACAATGTTCCACAAAAAGAAACATCTGTTTCTTTCATCACTTCGCTTTACCAGCAGGTTATTTCCAGAATCTTCTATCCTCTTATCCTCTTTCGTTTGAAGGAAATGAAAAATTACTGATATGATTGCTAGGAATTCTCCTTTAGCAACCTTTGAGGCTCCTTGAAGTTGTGAGGTATCCAGTGAAATCAAGTCATTACAGAGAATGTACACCACCATCCATGGTTCTCCATGTTCTGAATTATGAGCCTATATGAGATCAATATCAAGTCTCATGAAAAATATTATTGCTCTTTCTTTAAATAAAGTCTTCAGCAAAGACTGTCTCTGTCTTAGGTGGCTGTGGATACATTTAATTTGTTTCTTTTTTTCCAAATTGAGTAGTTTTCCCCAAAATATGTATCATTCTGTATCATTACCAGATAACATTACCATTTTGTACCATTACAAGATGTCATTCAGTTTCCATACTGTGGACGTGTTAACAACTGAAGATTTCCAAAAGCATGGATCTGATCCCTTTTAACGTCCTTTCCCCTCATAGTTAGAGCTTGGGGTTCCTCAGTACCCTCTGATTACCTTTCCATGGGGTTCCATGGGGTTCTTTCTTGAATGTGAACTGGAGAAATTTCTTAAATCTGGTTGTCCAAGAAAAAAAAATATTCTTCTCTCTTTTGCATCTGAAAATTCATGGGAAATTTTAAAAATAAAATTGCCAACATTTTTGTGAAACTCTCTAGAGGAGGACATTTTATGGTCCAGATCTTACAGTCAGAAAACAGAAAAACGAAAGTTAATGTCATAAACCCAAAGTCAAACAGGGGAAAAATGTGGTTGCATGTGGGATAGTACCTGAAAGTTTTGGATAGTATCCCCAGCTCCTCAACCTCTTAGGTTAGGCTTATAACTTAAGCTTCTGGAAATTTACTTCACTGGCTCTGAAAACTGTTCTCTGTGCTGGTATAACATACCGCAGAAAAAAATGGAAGACATCAGAAATTTGTGATTTATTGGTTCGAGATCTGCAAGCACTTAAATGTAGAATGAAACAGGAGGGGGAGCTCTCAGTACACCGGCCAACGACAGAGGCACGCTCCAGCGCAGCAATTTTTCCCAAGCCACCCACGAAAGGTGGATCAGCTCTCCTTTTGCTTTCAGCAGGTAAAAGGTATAATTTTCTCACCTGGAGAGTGTAACCTTCAGCATTTACTGGCGCAATAGTTATCTTAAAATTGTGTCTTCCCTTCATTAAAACCTTTCTTGATCACTGGTAATATATGGTACCTTGTTGGATTACACAGGAAAAAGTGAGCTAATTATCTTCTCACCTTTGCCTTGTTGATAAATATGTAACTTGGTTCAGCAAGCAACTATAGCAAACAGCTAGAGAAAGAGCACGGACACCAGTAGCAAGGCAGAGATTCAAGAAGTGTTGTACAGCAAGAGAATCACGCGCAACTGCTTTCTGCCTCATTCTGTCTGCTAGGTCTTTACTTCACATGTTTGCAGATCAGCACCACAACCTTCTGCCCTGTGGCCCTAAATGCCAAATGCAAACCACGCCTCAGTCTGTGATCTACCGATGACAAGATCACCACTAGAAATCACATCTCCTCATTGCAGCTCTTTCCTCATTTATTGCAAGGTGCTGCACTCACTCGGCTTGAAATCAAGTAGACACTTGGGATGTCTGAAAAGGAAACAGCTAATTATAGAGTTACACATGCAAGTAACAGGGCAAAGAAGTTAATTTTATAAGCAAACCCAGAATCTATCGAAATCAGTCAGGAATAAATCATCCAGCTATTGCTGCATAGCAATTTTAGAGCAGGTTACAAGAACATGCAGGAGGATTGAAACAAAGGTTTAATAGGCTAGACACAGAGGGTAGACTGTATATATTTTGAATCATCACCATTATAAATCTGTAATAAAACAGGACGATTTCTAGAGCAATAACCCTAGGTAAGACATGTATGACTCAGAAAAAAATCTTTAAATGGTTCTAAAATTACCTGATTTTACTCACCTGGTAATTCTGCAAGTATTGTATCTTCAAAAGAGAAAACAATGGGACATTTTCTATCCTTTTATTATGAGTTGGATTCAGCCCACTGAATACGGTAAAATCAATAGATTTTAGGTAAGCTACAATAAGAAGAAAGGCTTAGAGAAAGATTATGAATAAAAACAATACTTGAGACCAATCAACAGTAAATTTTGATTATTAAATACTTACCAACTGTTCATGATTGGTCTCTGAAGTCAGAAAAAACAGCTGAATTAAGTCAAATGATAATACCAGTAAGAAATCTGAATAGGTGGCAAAAAGAGTTCCCAGGATAGTCCAGGGAATCGAAAGAAGATTTAGATGAGGCTTGCTTACTTTAGCAAACCAGATGCTGAGAAACAAGCATACACTACAGAAGACAAAGAGCTAGTAAAGCTGGAAAACCGAAGTTCATCCAAGTATGATCCAAAAAAAAGTAATCTTCAGATCAGACTGGAAAATTAGAATAAGGTTTCTAATGGCCAGAGAAGTAAAACAGCAATCTAACTACTTTTAAGATCAAACTGGATACATTTCTCAAAATACGACATGGCTGCCAGCAGCAGCAGAGAGCTGTTACCCAGGACATTCTTTCTTATCTCATGTCCTTAACAAACAGCGGCCTGTCAGCACTGGTTGGTATTCCACAAACAGAAAAAGAAGCTAAATTTGTCAAATGCACTTTAGAAGTAAATTATCCACTGCAAATTATTCACTAGTTTTATTATTCTATAACTCATGCAGTGAATGTAGTTCATCTAACATTAATGAATTCTCTTAGTAGGACTAAACTAAAGATTTGTGGTTAAGCGCTCAAATGACATGCATTAGACTCTCAGGGAATGCTGGCTACTATTTACTTCCCTGACATCGAGATTTTGCAGTTTGTTTGGTTTTGGGTTTGGTTTTTTTTTTATTTTTTTCTCTGGGACACATATTCTCTCCATCAAGGATATATGTAAAAACTTCTAAAATGAAAATGTACTTCGAAAGTAAGAACTGCTGGGTCCAAAGCCTGTGTGTATTGATACATCCTCAAGGCCCTCCACTGACCTAGCATCTAGTCTCTCTGATGAAAGCTATCTACATATGATTTTATATATATATTTTTATATATATATATACATATAAAGTTATAGGGAAACATCTAAATAGTGATCCCAAAGTTGTAGAAAAACAAACACAATAGTCTCATTTATCTGTGAAAATGAAAAAAAGAGCATCAGCAATGGAAAACATTAACTGTTGTGGCAAAAGCAGAGACCACGCTAAATCAAATTGGAAATGAAGACAGATATAAAAAAATGAGAAGTTCTATACTCTGTCTTAATGGAAGGATCTAGAAAGTGGCTTTGAAAAATGCTCAACCACTAAACAAAGAATATCCAAATGGATAGACAAGAATTCACTAAAAATTGGCGAACGGGCAAAGGGAATAAAAAGCAAATTGATCATAAAAATTGCAGTTTTCAGCTAGAAAAAACAGACTGTTAATAATACAAGAAAGCAAAATCTCTTCCACAGTGGGTGACTTCCATTTTCATCCGCAGCTTTCAAACATTTTGACAAGAAAAATGCATATATAAGATGATTTTCTTTTCAACCAAATTTTGGGTCAACCACTAACAAAAAAGAACTTGTTTTCAGGCTATTAATATTAAGCATCACTCTGAATGGAATTAATAGCAGAATGGAGGAGGATAAACTGGGATCAGAGAAAGATGCTGAAGCTTATTGAAGGGTCTGTTTGTCATCACACCTAGGCGATTTGCCATAGCGTCCTATGAATTTACTAAATAGGGGCTTGAGCTACAGATTTGGAGGCGTGGGTGTTGGAGTTTGATGTGTAGCTGTACTTAATTGATAGAAGAGCTTTCACGGGAAAGTTTTGTTTTATTTATTTGTAGTTGTTCCTAATTTTCTTTCTGATTTGGATCTGGTTTACTTGTGGTATATAGATAAGAAATTATTGGTTCAGTCATGCTGTTGGTGTGAATGACATGGCTTCTTGTTTTGTTTGCTTCTATCACCAGCAACATGCTTGCTGCCAACACTGTTCCTGTATTTTATTCAAGGATGATTCAAGATATTAAGTTGTTATTAACAGCCTTAGGAGCAGGAACAGAGGCCATGTATCAGGTACACATGCTGAAGCTTCATTCGGTCTGCTGCTCCCTCTTTCCAAGACAACAGTGGTTTCTATTTCTGCAAAGCATCAGAAATGTGGAAGGCCCCTTACTGACACATGTTATAGAACAGCCTTGGACAGTAGCTGGAGAGCTCTGAGCTCCTGGAAGCTAGATCTCACGTTTCCTGGGGTACCACACACATGTATTTTTGCATGGCTGCTTGTTTTTCACAGAGCTTATTCCTGGCATTATGTAGTGTTCATGATCCAAACCAGTCTTCAGGAATGGAGGTATGAATCACTGAAATGAGCCTGGGCATGCTACAGTTAAGCAATTTTCCTCTTGTCCAAATCTTCTGAATCTGCATGGTCCAAAAATGGCCAAGTGGAGAAAGCAGAAGAGCCTACCCTTACTCAGAAGTACTTAATTTACGGTCATGTACCTTTAAAATTCATTATCCATTTGCAGATACAGGTCTTTGTGCTCCACTGTTTACACTTCTAAATCAAAAGAATTCTTTACCTAGCAAATTTAAGTGAAGCTCGGGCTCTGCAAGTGGAGCGACCCAATCAGAAAGAAAGAGAAGGAAATAAAACCAAAACAGTGAAATGACCCCCCTCGTTTCCTCTGAAAGAAGAAAGTTAAGGTGTGGGTCATTTGCAGATTTAGTTTTGGAGCACGTTGGGAGGTACTCGGCTACAGCTAAAATGGCTGCCATTATAAAATCTTGGGTAGATGAGATGCATAGTAGATAAAGTGGTAACCAGTGTCTCCCTTGGAGCACTTTAACAACTTGGTCTGATTTCGTAAGCGGTCTGATTGTACATGTGCAAATGCTTCCATATAAAGGTTAGGCACCCATTGTTATTGCAGCGTCTGTTAAAAAAGATAGCCATATCGGTTGCTAGGAGATGGCAGACTTCTCCTGGAGAAAAATCACTCCTGATAAAAAAAATGATTTTACATAAAGACCCTCTTAAATATAAATATCTTTGACAGCAGCTATTATTATTCACTGAGCTCCTTCACAACTGAATAAATGGCAGAAAAATATATTATTTGAATACCATTATATCCTAAAGTGTTAAATAGATTTTTCTCCCTTTTCTCCCCTCCCTTTTTTTGTTACTCCGAAGTGGTATTTGCTTCCAGCTAAAATTGCTGCCTTCCTTTTTCTATAGACCATTCCATGAAAGAAACATTCAGAGAACTGAGCTCAAAAATTGAACTCACTTGTCTTCCCTTCCACCATAAAACCAGCTTCACTTAAAATGAATTGTACAGTAAGATAAACACTTTATCAGGAAGGAACTTGGATGCAAAAAAAGACAAAAAAAAAACCTGCAGCAAGTCTTCACAAATGGATGGCTGGGAGAAGGCAGGTGGGAGGCTGTGCCACATGAAAGCAACCAACCGTCCAATTTCATTTCAATAATGTTTGTAATTTTCTTCCTACTGGGGTGGCTGGAAGTACAGCTGCCCTATAGTTGTGTCCATGTGCTCAGCTTTTGGTGAAAATGACCTTAACAAATAAAACATGAAACAAACTATATACTTGCTGTTTTAAACTTGTGTAGTCAATAAATGAAACAATAATCTTTCCTAATTTAGTGTGCTCATAGTTGCTATTGTGGACATGAGAACTCCCCAGCTGCAGAACACAAAGGCATGCTGCCTGCACAATATGGGGTTTCAGCAGCTGTGCTTTCCATTGACTGGAGCTGGGAGAAATGTAGATCAAATACCGACAATAAAAGATCGATGTTGTAAATATTAGCATGAGAAAGAGTGCACCAAACTCTGAGTGTGTCCTTTTTTTGTGTGGTTGTAATAAAGTTTCTCAAGAATTCTGCATGCAGGGGGCCGTGTGTGTGCACGCATGTGTGTGAAGTGCCTCCGAATCAGGCAGCAACATGTTTCCTTAAACAAATATTGACAGGAATCCTTCAGTTTATTTGGAATTTTCCTGAGAAAGCTGCAACAATACGGTAATACCTCTTCACTGCTTTTCACACAGTTGTTTCAACTGTTGGCACCAGGAAATCCTTATTGTTTTAATCAATACCACTTGGAGTGATGACATGTTTCTTTTTTTCTTCTAGTGACGGACACGGTGCATTTCCTTGCACAAAGTTCTCATGAGGGGCTTTCGTGCTGTGCTGAGTACATCCAACAGCAAATGTGTATTTGCCAGAGGGCTGAAATAAAGGGTCACCATTTTTTCCTCCTCCATTTTTTATCCTGATACTTTATGCTTCATTGCTGTACTTTCAAATTCACAAATGACCCCGAGAAAAGCAATGGGACTACTGTCAACAGTTATAATGAAACATCTGAGGAATATCTGGAAGCAGGAGTTGTTCATTTAGTGAAGCTTTGAATTTAACCTTGATGCTGCCTTCCTCTTCCGTCTCCTTTCTACTACTTTCACTTGAACAAAAACCATGCAGTAATGCTTTAAATGCATTCTTTAATGCTTTACATTAATTACAGACTTGATTAAAGTTATTAAGGTAATTTGAATGTAATATGTGTATACTCAACTAATATACTATGATGAATGTTATTACAGCACCATACTTTGCTCTGCAATTGGATACAGTATATAGCGCAAACAGAAAGGAGAGCTAAGAAATGTCTTCTCTTAAGGCATGTGGAAAAGAACTCAGTCTTTGTCACTGTGCTGGTGACAGCAAGGGAATACTCCATTTCTACTGCTCATAGAACAGGCAGGGCCCTCACTCCCTGTTCCCACAGACCCCAGGCAATGAAGGAATTCACCACCCGCAGCACTCCTGTCAATGTTTGGGGCAAAAAGAAAAAATGCACTTGTTTGCATAGTGCTATACGTGTTCACTGCCCAGCACAATGAATAACTGTGCAAAATAAATATTTCTGACTTCAAACTTTTACAACTTAACACATGCCCTTTAAAGAGCTTAATTGCAGCAGCTGCACATCCACTGATCTGCTGAAGCTTATGTGTTTTGACATCCTCTTCATTCCTTTTTTTCTGCCTTGATCAAGTAAAATTGTAGCTTCCAAGCTTCATTCAGTTAAGTATTGCAAAGCAAACAGCATTTTGTGCTTTCCTTTCTCTTTTTTTTTCCCCTCTCATTTCTTCTCTTTTTCCATGACTGAGACTTCCTGTTTACCTCTCACAGACCTTGGCATCACCCTTCAGTCCCAAACCTCCTCCTTCTGTGCCATCCTGTACCACTCCATACAAAAATGTATCTTTGACAGTAGCTTTAATGAAAGTGGGATTAAAGCCCACTTTATTTGTTTCACAAGGCTCAAGCCTATGAGTTGCTGAATGCATTTTCTTCTCATTGATGCTTGTGTATAAGTAACTGCATCATGGTTTGCATTTCTGTAATTAAGGCTCAAAAAGCCCTAGAACCATCTCATCTTATTTTGCTGGTGTAAAACCAATGAGAGTAACTGAAAGAAGTAGCAGTAATGCACATTTTAGTTTCTGAAACAGTGTAGGTATCACATGGAGCATACAAATGGTTGGATTGCTGGTTTTTTCAATCTCTGAACTAATTTCTCTGTTTCAAACATGACCGGTCTAAGATCTCAAACAGTCAGTTCAAGGAGGGAAAAAATCATTACTGACACTTAGATCTTGCAATAATGTAATAAATATGTTTTCCATTCTGCTAAGTTATAAATCAGTCACGAGGTAAATGCCTGAAATCAATTATTTTTTAGAACACTCATAATTAACCATCTTATCTGGGGCAAATGCAGATCCTTATTCCCTAAAACAATGTTTAAGGGCAAATATCTTTATCTGAAAAGAGTAGAGATCATGGTCATTTCCCTGGAAATTGTTCCAAAAGTGAGAACTCTATGAGTTGTAAATTATTATTGCTATGTTGGAAGATTAATGAGGACCTTCCTAAAAAAGTTTATAAACTGAAGAAAGAATTAAGGCATGCATAGCACTTTGTGTATTTGTAAGACTTAAATTCAATAGAAGAAAGCATACAATAAACATGAAGGGGGAAAAAGCAATATATCAGGAAGAACACCTACAGATTACCTCCTTTTTTTTGTTCCAAGTGTACATAAATTAATTGCTGCTTCATATACAGAAGCAACTTTGGACAATGGGACTATGACTGTAAAATGCTCTTCAAAAAGAGCTTTGTGAGATTTGTCCATGTTAAGTTTGAACAAATTTTTTTCTGAAATTCCTTTTAAAAATGATGAACAACTCTAGACAGAAGGACATACCTGGTTTTGTGTTGTAGTCAACCACGAAAATTAAGAAACACATTTTGAAATGTCTTGAACTACAGCCTATCTGACTATGATGGACATTTGGTTTTAACATCACCAGTGTTTAATGCCAATTCTCTAACAAATGCATGTAGCTGGGTAGGACACAGCCGGGTACACAGCCGAGTACAGCACAAAACTTTCAAAGTGTTAGGGATGGTAAAATTACCTTTGACTTCAGTGAAATAGGACATACTTCACTTAAATAACTGACTCACAACACTTTTGACATTTATCCCATCCATCTCTTTAAAAACACATCTAATTAGTTGAACTTGATCCAGGCAACTTTTAAAAATTGCAATAAAAATAAATAAATCCCTTGATATACCCATTTTACTAGCAATAAATAGAGAAAAGTCTGAATCTAAATGCTAGCTTTGACCCCTGCTCCTGGCACAAAGTTAATGTGCAGAAGGAAGGAAAAAAAAAGAAAAAAAAAAAGTCTTTTATCAAAAGTCAATTCAAAGCTCGATATAAAGTTCAAACCTTTTGCAGCATACATTATCATTAAGATGAAATATTTAGTGGCTCTATATTCTGGTCATCTTTTGACAATAACCTAAAATGTCTCAGAGGTGGCGGGTGCTGGAGAATTCAGTCACTTTTTAAAGAATATCTCATTTTTCAGGAAGAATGGTTGAAAACTGCTAATTTGTATTAGCATACCATTAATTAAATTGCACTTCCCATTTTAAAGTCCTGAACAAATTTTATAAACATTAAAAATTTTAGCTGCTTTGAATCATTTACAGTAGCTTTATAAAACCTTGAAGCATTGCTATTTAATAGCCATCTCCATCTCTTGCCCAGTGAATGGGTATAACTCTTTGTCTTGTGGACAATAGGAAGTCACATTTTGGGCTTCATGCAATATTCTTCAGAGATAAGTTCATCACAAATTATAGCTACTAATAATGTTTCAGGCTTCCCTATGTGATAGTCGCAAGGTGAACACAAGGTTGGAGTAAAATTAAAGTAGAACCAATCTTACACTTTCTTCAGATTAAAACCTCACTAATATCTAATATTTGAATTTAAGCAAATGTTTAAAAAGTAAAGCTCTTGTGTTTATTATATGAGCATTAAAGCAAAGTGGAATTTGGATTCCTAAAATCGCATTCCATTCACATGGATATACACACAGGAGAAAAAAGATTTTAAATGCTTGTTTTTGTTTGAAACTCCACTCATGGAGATAATTCACATGCACGAGGCAGGAAAAAAGATACTTCTCCGTGGGGTTTCAGAACAGCACTCCAAACAAAGAACACTCTCAGACTTTCAGTATCATCATCACCCATCGTGTTACATTTCCATGAGACTTTACCAACCAAAGAGGATTAGGCTGATCTGGTATCAAAGGCTAAGATCTTTGATATTTCATGTCCATTGCTATCAGCCATACTTACAAAGAGTGTCTTCTCCGTGACGAGTCCCACTCCAATCAGCAGGTTCAGTTGTGACAGCTAGTCATCACTGGAGCAGGTGACAGTGTGCCATTGCAGGAGACAGCAGCGGGGAATCCTCTGCTTCTGAGAAGTATAGCCCAGGTCTCTCTGCTGTAAAGGAGAACATAACCATGGACACCTTTGCCAGATCTTCTGATGAGCGTTAAGGGCTTGGGCCGAGCATGGCTCCCTTGTCTCATCCATTCCCTTCATCTTTCTTTTCTGTAATGCCACAGAGAACAAAAGAGCAGCTATTTTGCACTTGCCTGAGTAGAAAGTTCTGGATAACACTTATATAATGCAACACTTGAGAAGATAACCATAAATTTTAAGTATATATTTAAACAAATAAACTATAAACTTTTCCACCTGAATATACGCAGAGCAAAACATTAAGTAAAAATAATGGGAATGAAGCTGAAGTTAACTTAAAAAACCAGCTGCATTAACAATGGAAAGCTACTTTTTTTTCTTTTTCTTTTTTTTTTGCTTTTAATTCTCTCTCCTCTGGCAACAATGTTCCAGAGAAACCAGCTTCACAGAAAATGAGCAAGCAAACAAGTGTCTAGTGACTAGACCTACACTGGCAGTAAGGACTGCCCAGATCAGATCTAATGCCATTTTGAGGCTGATTTCACAGAGGAAATGAACCCTTTGATTTATTTAATTTATTTGAATATTTGACTGACTCTTGTTTCCTTGTCTTCAGTGATTACTTTTTTTTAAGTCTGAGAGTAAGATCCAGATTGTTGTGACAATTGTGAGAACAAATCACTATTTATACATATACTTAGAAGAAAAAGTGCTACTGCTGATAATTATGAAACTGGATAAAATCAGCAAAACATGTTGCATGGGAAACCAGTTCTTTCCTCTTCCTTTACATCTCAAACTTGGAAACAGAACTGCAGTAATCTATTGGTGATACAGTGATGTAGGCTCTAGTACTTCAGTCAAGTCTGTTGGACTCCACACTCTTACCTGAGTGTTCATGTAATTCTGCCTTTCCTGTTTTGTAGGAATGTGAAGATGACTGACTCATTTGCACAAAATGTCAGCAGCTAGAAAACTTGAATAATTTTCCCTTTTGTTCACAACCACCTAAACTGTGTAAGAAATAACTCTGTACGCTTTGGTCTTGAAAAAATCCACCAGATGACTCCTGGCTTCTTAAATGTATAACTCACGCCTCAGTTAACCTGTATTTCCTTGAAAATACCAGCCCCTGATTGTGTGGAATTGAGGGTAAAAAACTACTGGGGAAGGGAAGCCTCAGGGATCAGCTTTCCCTGGAGCCAGCTAGTCACACCTGCACACATACACGTACACACATACAACCCATGCTTCTCACAGCAGAGTTGTGTTTTGTGTGCATTTTATTTTGTTTTTACAGTTAAACAGAGGTTTGCATGCACAAAATTACAATATTTTTTTCTTAGTTGCATTATGAATAAGGGCCACGGTTTGTATGTTTGCTCTTGAGTGACAAAACATGGGTATTTAAGAATAAACACTAGAAAGAAGGGATACGTTTTTGGTTTTAAACATCTGTTTTAAAGTGTTATGAGGGAATGAAATTAAATTTAATAATCTCTCTTCCTTCCTCTACTTTTGAAATCATAAGACAATGTGGTAGGACATGTGTTTCAGATCTAGTGTGGTATTTTCAGATGTAGACAATTCATTATCCGTGGTTCTCCTTTTCTGCATAAACCATGATTTTTCTAAGTACAAAATTGTCCGCTAAATTGTCCCCAGGTTACACAACACAAAACAGCATTTGTGTATAATAAGTCATTACATCCACCTGTTATAAGATAGTGTTTATTCTGCACATTTTGTTTTCTCTGTTGGATTACGGCCAGTAAACTCAATAGTTTGTTGGAAAGCAAAGGATCTTACATGTGAAATTGTCCAATTTATTATATGTAAGTTTAATCAACTGTCAGCCCTTTTTCAAGGGAGTAGAAGGGAGGTTATTCCATGCTTTTTAATGGATATTTTTCCAGTGAAAAATTAATTTTTAATATCTTTGTCATATCCTAACTCACATGTGTGTGTGCTTAATTCAGGCCACAGGGTGTGAGCTAACTTAGACAACCAGCTACAGGACTTCTGCACCCACATTAACCACACACTTGAAAATGCTCATCAGTTGCACTATCTACCTGCTTTTTCTGACTTACACAATGTTTTCTGGACAATTTTGATCATACCTGTGCCCATCTTTATGCCTACAGCAGTATGCCTCAGGGCATTACCCCTTCTTGGACCAGATCAGCCCAACCAGGAGAACTTTACCACACAGAAGCTAAATCTTTTGACTGAATGTCCATTTAAATCAGTCAGTTGAGTACAAAGCAGCAAGTGACATAACATTTTTTTCTCTCCCCCGCAGAACAGAACTGTGCTTAATTAGGCATTTAAGAGAGACTTAACTTCTACAGTTCTCACCACACATGTTATTTTCAAGCAGCTCAATGATCTGAAACACCAATTAGTTTCAATTCACACCTATTATCCTCCTTTAGTTCACCCTTAATTCAAAGTCCAAATTCCCTTCCTTGTCAAAAAGTGATAATTTTGTCTTTTTGTAAGTGTTTCCTCTGAAGTTCTGAAAACTATAGTGCCAAATGCCATTACTTAAAACTTCATATGGAGGCCTTACACCATTTGCCAAGTTCCCTGTTTTCATGGCTTTATGCTCAGCATATTCTCTTGCTTTCCCTCTGTTAATGAACAGTGTTTCAACTCCCTTGAAACATACTCTCTCTTCAACACTCCTCTTCCTAAACCAGGTATAAATTTTTACATGACACCATAGTGACACCACCAAAGGGGACTAAGATGGCTGCAGTCTCATAAAACACTGCAAGTAAATGTGACAGAAGTTAAAGCAGAAAGGCTGAAACATCCCATCTTCCCGTTTCTCACACATCACAAGCCATTCGGCAATAACATCAGAAAAGCACTCAGTGTTTAATATAAAAACAGCAGAAGCTGTCAAAATCTACATGAGTTAAGGATGCTTACAAAAAAAAAAAACCTCCTCTATTATTTATCAGTTAATTTCCTGACCACTCATATTCACCAGTCAATAGTCCAAAGGTGACAAAGGGTGAGGAATTTTTTTATTTTTTTTTTTTTTTACGACATATGCTTATCAGCCCATAAAATCCGTGATATCCACAGATCTGTGGGCACAGGTTACGGTAATCCCTTATTTGTTCCAAATATTATTATTACTTAATACCTAAAGTAATGGGGGGGAATATATATTCCTTAAATATGCCTTTTGTCTGAATGTCTTTTCTGCAACTTAAATCAGGTCACACTTAGTAGAAGAATCAGAAAAAAACAATTCAGTATCAACATAGGCACTTTTAAAATGCATTTGTTATTACTATATAGCACTATTTTTTCCTTTTGAAAAGTAATGCTCGTCAATTCTGCTGACTGATTATCTTAATTGCCCTTATTAACTTCTTTAATAGTTTATTCTACATAATCATAAAATTGCTCAGCTGTTGCTTAGTTTGTGAATGCTTATTTTTAATTTTGTGAGAAATATAAGAGGTGGGATGACATTTCAAAACTCCTGCTGATGAACTGACAATACAGAATTACCCATCACTGCCAAATAACTTTCCCTCCATATACAGTAAAAGGTTACTTACCTGTGCACCTGATGCTCTTTCATACACATTGTCTATACAAATTAGCATGTTGCATATACTGCTTCCAGCCACTGCAAAACAAAAAATAAGTTAAAAATTAATCTTTTCTGTTAAGCTGCCAGTGTTGCTCAAAATCTGCTGGAGTGCCTTTTAAGTCCAGCCCACCATCAAATCTCTACACATTTCATGTCTATCTGACAAGTTTTACATGTGATTCTCTTTATTATGGTGACAGACTACATAAAAATGTATAGTGTTTGTATTTTTTTTTTAAAAAAACAAACCACAAAACAACAAAACAAAGCCGTTTTGGTTGTTTTTTTTTTTTTTCCAAAAAGTGGAGAGACAGTTCTACACTTGATGATGGGTTTTTCAGAAAAAGATGATATGAATCTGTTGGTTTGGCTGGAAATCTGGAACTACCTCCAATATGAACTACGGGCATGTCTTATTTTGGCACAAATGTAAACCTCAGTTTGTATGTATGCATGCTATATGCTACTGCCAAACAAACTATCTCCAAGCTCAGTCTTATAAGTCTCTACCACACTTGCAGTCAAATGTACGTATCAAAGGAAAAATTGAATTATCCCTCATATCAGCAGCTGAGAGATCTAGCATATGTACAAGGGTCAAAATATGCAGACAACTGTATTAGAGACACATATAACCTCAACACCAGATGAAATCTAAAATCCAGACTAGAATACATCAAAGATGGGCTACCCACTTGAGACAATTTTTATTTACATTTATAGAACTACCTTCTCATACTCATTTTCCAAAATGGAAAGGCTAGACAGTACAGAGTAACAGCAAAGTATTCAAGTCCCAGAATACTGTTAAACAAAATGATCCTTCTCCATGTGCGAATTTGCACAGACTCTCCACACCATTTGTAGACATCAAAACAAAGGAAGGATAAATCTTACCCACAAATGTAATTAATAAACTTCATATTTGTACAAGGGCAGTAAACAATGATTAACAAAAAACAAGCAAAGCACACCTGTAAGTCATAATCATGTCCCCAAACCTATAAGGAATATAACTGCACTTACTTTGCCAAGGGTTAATTCTGGATAACTCAACAGCACATTTTCCAGAGATTTTTGATCCAGATTGCAGTTAAATCTGGCCTATCACCAAGGATTCAGCCTCTCAAAATTGAGAATATTCAACCCCAACAGTCACAAATGCTCAGCTTTTCATCTACAGTTCCTATCAAATATAGAAACATCTTTCATATGTTTAGTTTTTACACAGATTTCAGTACTCCTCAAACTTATTTTAAACCATTTCATAGCTATCCTTCCTGCCTGTTAAACACATCAAGTGCTTCAGTGCCAGCTGGTGTCAGAAAAGAAAGTCTAAAAACAAAAAACGTACTGCTGGCTGTCTTCTATCCTTGCTGGCATCCACTGCTTGAAGACAGATTAAAACACTACTTGTAGCTCTTCCAGCTTTCCTCAGACACCAGAATTTTATAGTGGGATAGGCAATTAACTGTCCTGCTTTTCAGCAAGGGGCATTTTCTGAGTTCCATTCCTCAGTTCTGTTATGACCTTCTAATCTAATCCCCTTTTGTTCGCAAAACAGCTTTCTATGTAGCAAACAGGTTTCTTTTTTTTTAAAAAGGCAACTGACAGGGAAATGCAAGGTTGTTCCAGTGGACTTCATTTTTTTTTTTTTACTCTATTTTGGTTCGAGCAGCCAACAGGGGCAGGGGGGTGGGGAGGGAGAAAAAAGAATAAATTTATTGTGTGCATTCAAAACTTTCAGCTGATATACTCATTCAACCTGGTACAGTCTCCACCTTCCCTTCTAGCTCCCCCAGCTCTTTGTTCCCTTACAAAGACCAGGCTCCAACCACCTTAGTTCCCTCCATGCTCACCACAAGTGCTGGAAGAGATGCTAAACTTCATCAGCACATCAGATGAGACAGAGGCATACAAATCTATGTGTACAAGAGCATTATGATACTGAGAAAAAAGGGAGATTACATAAACAGTTTCAAACTAATATGCCTGAATTAAGCCCTACTTAGGCATTCAGCAAAAAAGATAATTAGGAGATGTTCCATTTACTCCATACGTTGAACTTGTTTCTTTTGTTGAAACCATAATTTCTTCAATTCAGTGTGACAATTTTCCTCTAGGCAGGAGGTTTTGTACATACAAAATATAATTGCTATATTTTGTGAGAATTAAGAAAATGTCTATCTCCTACATCATTTAATATTTTTCCACTGGTTTTAAATGTTAAGATTCCCCTTTTGCAGAAGATTTTAGGTGAGGTTCTAGAAAAATATGTTTAATTTTATGATCAGCTGTAAAGTTCCAGCTTCTCAGAGACTGTTCATGTATAAATTACACATAAAAATAACATAACCGAGCCAGGTTTAAAAACAAAACAATGCCACTCAACTTCTGTGAACCAGACTAATGACATAGGTCTAGGATGTTTTTGTCCCTGTTTCTAGGCATTACATGGTGCCAATGAGAATACAGTTTATGCCAATCTTAATCTGGACATGGGAAAGAAACAGCCAAAGAGATGTAGCCAGAACTGTTTATGAGATAAACAAAAAGTTTACTGCTTCCCACAGACTAGGGAAACAGTTGGATTACACATCAGCATCTGGTTGCTCCAGACAATACTACCAGGAAGTTAATGAAATTGGAACAAGGAAATTACTATGACTCGACACTCCATAAAAAAGTGTAATTTATCATCAGTAAAAAAACAATGGGAGCTTTGCTGATAAATTAACAAAAGAAAATATAAAGGCTGTATTGCTGTAACACAATAAATCAATTTTTCTCTGGACAAATTAGTTCTGTTCCAAAAGCTGATGTCACCTAAAATTAGAAAAGCTGCAACCTCACTCTGATGAGAAATGGTGATCTTTTTGGATTACAAGCACGATGTGAGGCAAGATGTTTATCGAAGTTTCAAGGTACTCATGACATCACCTTCAAATGAAAACTCTATTAGTTTTATTCTAAAGAGGTTTGATATCACCAAGGCTAGGAAACCAGAATACTACTTTCAGCATTTAGGATAGTCTTTTCCTCCCACAAAAGGCAAAATGTTTCTGTTAAAAGACTTGTTTCTCAGGAATCAAAATTGGGCTGCAAGTTTGGTGGCCAGTCAAAATATTCTGAAACTTTGGAATTCAGTTGCCTGAAACTTCTCCACTGGGCAGCCTTCATTCAGTCCACATTGTCTGTGGAGTGTTTCAAGATGTCTCAGATGAAAGTTTCTAAGCAACACTTTCCTTCAAAGCCAGAAAATGTCTGTTTTGGGAATGCACTTTTCATTCTCTTTGGTCACTTCCACAGCAGATTTATTCCTGAAAGGATCTGTTATGGCACTGCAATGGAGTGGACTATTTCCATTTCAGGCTCTTGGAGTATCTTCAGACCACCACAGGAAGAGCATACCTAGGTTGGTACACCCTGCGGGACAATACTTATTCACTAGGTCTCCCAACATGATTTTTCTAGGCTGGTCACATCCCCGTGCAAACATTTGTGTGCCAGAAACCTAGCATGCCCATGACCTACACAAAATTCCCTGTCTGAATCATATCAGTAACTGCCAGCACTTCTCAACAAAAGGAGGAAACTTTGGTGATGGTCTGGGCTTCTTATTCATAAGGCATATCTGTTCATGTGCCAGCACAGGAGTGGGCAGCAAGAAGACGCCCTGCAAGCTCAGTCTCCTCCCACTTGCAAATTCAGCTTGCCTAAAGACCACTTGAAAAGGACGGTCCTACACAGTGTGCCTTCTCTAATAACTTCTCATGCATGTGTCTAAGGAAACAGATGCCCCATACCTAGCAGGACCCTCCACTGGATCAGTGCAAATAGATCACAGCAGCATGCAGAAATATAGCTCTGTGGGGACAGTAAGGGATAGGACTCTATGTATATATGTTGGGGACAGAAAACTGAGTTCATGATGGAGAATCCCAGTTCTCTGGGAGTGTCTATTAGAAGACAAATATAAAATGAAGTATGTTATTCCCGTCAAAATAACAACAACAACAATAATAATAACAATAAAACAAATCCTATTGTGTTTAGGTTTTTTCTGGAGCATTCTTCTTATTTTTGTTACCACTGAAGAACAGACATTCGCTGCCAGCCCTCAGACTATATCCTCAATGTCCTTAGTCATCTTGAAATCATTCAGTAGCAGTAGACAGGACAGTCTCTTCTTCCAAGGAACCTCTACTTAAAATTAGGCCCACCTAGAGTCAGTACTAAGTTGCTTTGCATGACAACAGATTCCAGGAAAGACAGGAAACACTGGAAAAAGCTTCTTCTGTAAAGACCCTCCAAAGATATTCCCTAAATTAATGGTATCGTAGCACCTACAATCCTTGGCTCTAAGCAGCACCGAACCACACTAAAGAAAGACACAACAGGTGTCCCTTGGGGCTGACCTTCAAATCAAGATGAATGAGACCTCTTTTTCTGGTTATTCAACTGCCTGAAGTAAGTTATTTCATTCCACAAGGGAAATTCCAGTGGGAAAATAGCACTCAAACCAAAGGTCTTGCAGACTAGTGATTATCTTTTACTTACATCCCATGTATGTTCCCCAAAACTGAGCTCATGGGCTCTTAGGGAGAAGCTGGGCAGTGGGGAAGCTTGCTTCAGAGATGTGTATGGTTTGTCAGAGCTTTTCAGACAGTTGTCAATATGGAAAGTAAGCTGTCATCAGATCCCTTGGCAAGCCAATGCATTTCACTAATCTGGCAGAAAAATACAGCAGAAGAAAACCTGACTACTTTCCTGCCAGACTAGTAAGACAAATTGTCTTACTGCAAAAGCTGACACAAGGGTGGAACCGTATGTCCAGAAACTGGCGCAGGGGCACAAAAGAGTAAGGAGAAAGGATTGGGACTTCCAGTTTTCTTGGCAACTATTACATTGGCCACTTACCCACACCCTGGGTACTTACCCAATTCGCATCACAAGACAGTAAGTACTTTGGAGAACGTGCAGCTGATAAAAGACAAAGGGCAGGGCTATGCAGCAGCATTTCATTGAACCACTGAAGTTCAGGACCTTGGTCCTGGCTCTCCTGAAGTCAGTGGCACAGTTATGATCTGCTCCATCTGGTTAGGCTTACTACCCATCTACCTTATCAGAAACCCACTACAGTGTTTCAAAACCAATAGCCACTCAGAGGAGTATTCATATATGGGATTAAAAATATACAACTGCAGATAAAGAAAAAAAACCCAAACCCAACAAACAACAAACCACAGCAGGATAGAAATGCCTCTAGTATTTGAAGCTACAGCTCTCCAGAAATATATTGTCTCATTATCAAAAATGCTGCGTATTGATAAACTTTTACCAACATTTTGTCACTCCATAAAATTACTGCCCTGTGATGGTTCCCACTGAAACTGCAATAATTTAAGCTGTATAAAAGGCATGTATAAGTCATTACATGATTTAAGCCACAGATATGAAACTCCCCAGCCTCAAAAATACAAACAGTAGCATTGTAACAACCCAGGAACTGTACCAAAAGTTAAACAATGCCTTTGGACATTAAAGATAAGGCATAGAATAGGCTAACAAACTACACAGCTGATGAAAACAGTAGTGAATTGAAGACTTGAACAAAAAGCATTAAAAGGAAGAACATCTGCAATACTGAACTACTGGAGGAAGCAGAGGACAAATATCCCTGTTTCTTCAGCGGCAGTCTATATCCTCACAACAGTTAAGTCAAAATTGAATTCACCTAGTACTGCCCAGCCGGTAAGTGTACAGAAGCCAAGGATAATCATATACAATTTTATAACCCCATAGACAAAACACTAATCACATAGCTATATGGAAGAGAGCAGAACCATTGGGGGTTTCTTACTCCAAGTAGTCAAAAATATCTGTGAAATATAGGAATCAATCTTTCAGAGAGAAATAGAAAGTATCCTTATTACTGAGAATGCTTTGCTGACAACTCAGTCATTACACACACGCTCACACATGTTAAAGCTAGGAAGGACCACAGCATGTATTCCGACGGATTTCATGCATAGTTTATCACAAAGTTTCTTAACAGCTACCTTTTCAGCAAATTCATAACTGCTAGAAAGACATCCATCATACTGTAAACACTTCCAAGAGATGGAGGTATAGCGCTAAATGTAGCTAGGGAGGGAGCCCAGGAATTAGACCTGAACTTCTACATTGCTTAACTGTTATTTCAGTCCCTGGATCTGTTTTGGGCTGCTCCAACTAACCATATCCAGTACCATACCCCAAAACTATATGTAGTGCTACTCAGAGGATAGCTTACTCCAGTGACTACTCACAAAAGCAAAACAGAGGTGAAAAAGTTAAGAAAGGTACATCACAATTTACTTAAATTCTTCTTGTCATCAACAAGAAAAAAAATGATACAGCAAACATTATTTCAAAATGGCAATTTTAATTCAGTAGCTTTTTGTCCTAGCCAAATTTGAAGAGCCTGACTCAAAATGATATGAGGAGGAATCACTGACTTCAAGCCAAATTGACAATGGGGAATTAGGTAGTGAAGGTAGGTAGGAAGTTAGTAGGTACTGAAGAGTCTCAAAAGAGAGTGCTGCTGAACATTGGGTTCTACATAAAAGCATCTTAAATCCTGATTAAAACCACAGGTTATATTCTCCCTATTAAAACAAAAGAAAACAGAGTAAGATTTAAGAGTAACCAAGCCTCATAATGATACTATTAAGACTTTTTGTGAGACACTTAAAAAGAACATGAAATAGGGAAACATAGGGCTGTGACCAAATTTTAATTATTATTGAGTGGGGAGAGGCCAAAATAAAAGAGCAATTGAATCAAATATTAGGCCAATTAAATAAAGCAGACCTCCTGTACTGCTAGGTAAGGAAGGTTCTATGATCTATATTTATCCAGATGATGTTAAAGTAATATGAAACCTACTGAAGGACACTGCAAGCCCAACACCTCAATCTTGTATATTGTACACTCTGAAGCCTAAGATATGGGTTGGAAAGTCTAAGACTCCAATTCCCAAGTTAGTTCGTTTGGTTAACACAGCATTGATAAAGGGCACTGTTTGCTGATCACCATAATGAAACTGCTCCATACAGGATGCTCAGCCAAGGTAATTAATGAATTTAAGAATTTCTGGGCCATGAATGCCAGCGAGACATTTGACTCAAGAGCATTTTTTTTGTCCAAAGGTTTTAGAGGAATGCAGATTTAAATGGATCTACATAGTGTATAGAAGACCAGTGCACCCATGTGGATAATTAATCTGCAATTAGATCAATAAGGCTAAACAGATGGATAAACCATGAATATTGTTATGTGTCCGTTATTACTTAACTGAGCTATTGTATTTTTATTAAATTATTGTATTTTATTAAATTATTGTATTTTTATTAATTTATTAAATTAAGGGATTGCTGCTGTAAAAGGCACAAAGATATCAGAACAGGAAAAAAATCACTTTCCCTGCTGATGATGTGAGAGTCTCTGTTAGAGATTTATAAAAGGTCTGGCTATGTTTATGAAGGCTTAGGGAACAGTTTGGGATTGTGGTAGTATAACATGAAGTATGCCAAATCTGAAGTAACAAAAAAGGACCTCAAGCAGCAGCCTAATTTTCCCAGTGTCATTTGAGCAGAATGAAAAAACAAACAAACAAAAACAACCAAAAAACTATTTAGGGATGTGTCATTCTTATTGTACCATTTTATTAATGCTGAACCTCTAACCAACAAAATATACTGTGACCTGAGGAAGAGATACTCTGTCTCATGTAATAATGCCATCTAGTTTAGGTGAACACATGTATATGCGAGGGTGACAAAAAAATTCTTACATATATTTATTAAATTCTACTCAGACTCTTGGTGTGTGTATCTGTACATGCATAGGCTTTAAAAGTGTTAGAGAAGATACACAGCCATAAAGTATTTTATGTTAGGGAAAGGAAAAGCGTTCAAAAAATTGCAGCAGCGTCTAATCCAGTTCAAGTGCAGGAAAGAAAAAAAAGATAAGGCATAATGGTTTTAGAGCCCTAATAATATTTTACAGCTTGCTCTCTCTCCCACTCTGTGTACAATATTCAGAAGTTCTTGTGCAACCTCTGGTAAGATTCTTATATAGCTATCTTGGAGACTACATGTCTTTCCACAATCAGCTACCACTGCCTGAACTCTGCAGTTAACTGGGAAGCATATTCCCTCAGTAAGAGAAGGCAATTAATCGAGAAGGATTTTCTCTCCAGATTTAGGACCTCAGAGGCACAGTAGTTTCCACCATTCCCTTGTATGGAAAATGACCTGGTAAACACTGCTCCCCAAGAACACGAGACTGTAACTAAAATTTGGGAGAACGAAATGTCACAACCATATAATTCTTCTGTGTCGTCATTGCAATTAAAGATTTTATTCCTAATGCTGCCTACAAGAACAGCATGAGAAGCGGTATCTCTGAATCCCAGCATCATTCCGCTGATGTGAACTGCATCTCCTGGGTGTATGTAACAATAACCTGGTTTTGTACAAAAGGCACAGAGGACCATAAGAACTCACAAATTATATATGATTGCATATCTAAATGTAAATGAATTACATAATTACTTTCACATTTTTAGGATGATAGATTTCATCTTCAGAACTTAATGTGTTTGTTAATGTAACAAACCTCAAACTCCTCTGCAGTAAATGCTTTTATGTACAGCAGGAAAGAAATATGAAATGCTTCAAATGACAGCCCAAATGCTGTTTTAGTATCAGGAATAATTTAGTGGTCTCCCTCAGCTTCAGTGGCTGTTTAGGTCAGCTAAATTTGTGAATCCTTAAAAAGAGAAACGTGATCAAATGAAATATAATTCTCTAGTAAAATGTAAGTTGTTGTAAAGCTGTATTTTATATACTAATTCAACCCAGCAGTTAAAACTTAGCTCCCCGAACAACAAAAAGTTTTGCTGAGCACAGTCCTTCCAGCTTATAAACTGCTCCTTCCCCCACTGTCTTCTATGTAACTAGGCAAATACAAAAGAGACCAATCAAACAAGATTTTTGTTTACCTTTCACTGAGAGATAGAAAGTGGTGAGCCTGCATATGCTCCTTTGTCCACAGAGAACATACACTAGATTTTGTTTGATACACATTTTAAAAGTTCCTTTAAAGTTTTCACTTCTTAGAGAATGGTTGTGTTGCTATAGCTTTTGGCCCCTTGCTAACAGCAGCTTTTCCCCCCTCACTAGAATTTGAAGCTTTTGATCTCTTTTATCTTCTGCTTGCTCATAGTCTAAGAATTGCATCTGTGGCAAAGCTTGTCCTCTTAAGAGTCCATTGACTTATTGCTAGAAAACAAGGAAATAGCTTTCTTTTCACTCTGAGTCCCTGTTGAGATAATAGATTCTGAAGGGACACAGCCTGTGTGGAGTAATCAAAGCTATTGTTCATCACTGTTTGAAATGCACAGTGAAAATATGCTACTGGAGGGGGGTGTGGGTCGTGGTGGTGGTGCATCAAAAAAAGCTTCTACCTAAGAGATATATACAGACAGCAACCCAAAGTAGACCTTTCTTAAGTATCATACATCAGGTAGCACCAGGCTATGCTACAACTTGGACAGTAGCACATATTGAACATAAACAAACAGCATAAAAGCAAATACATACATTTTATTTAATTTCTGTGCTGCAGGAAAGGCAAGGCATTACTAGCACTCATCTTTCCGATTCAGAATGGCGCAGCACAGCTCACCAGACTGTCCCATTGTAAAACAAGCCCATGTTTTCAGACTGATTTCCCAAGCACTAGCGACTTCCATAGCATCCTTACCAAAATATCTCCCCAATCAACTAAGAAACAATCAAAAACCTTATCAGATAAAGGGGCTTTTTTTTTTCTCCCACAAGAGATCTTTTCTTGGAGAATCAGTTACAAAAAAAGAGAAGTCCAACTGCCCTTGAACTTAATAACATCTGCAATGATGCGTTACTACTAGCAATGAGTACACCACTAGTATCAGTAAGAATGATAACAATGAGGACAAAAATAACATCACATTATATGGTCAATCAAAAAGCTGTCTCTGTCTACTAGTATGGACAATCTTCACAATTTCATCATGATTCATGGGATATTTAACATCTTTTTCTTTAACACTTAACGCCCAGTGTTTGTGATGATACTACAGCCCTCAGGTTTAATTTTGAAAAGTCTGTCCCATGAAATTTCTAAGAAACATTTTAAAAAATAAAGTATGCATTCAGAAAAAAAGCAAAACAATCCCAAACAACAAAACAGACTCAAGTATTTCTTATTTTTTGAATCTGCACTTTTTAAACTAGTCCCCCAATTTCTGCATATTTGAAGAGGGATTCAAACCTCAACTTAAGATGTTGCTCAAGGCAGTTGTGTAGACACCAGCCACCAGCACCACCCCTCCTTCCCCCACACACACAAAAGAAAGACAGGCAGTTGCCAGGGATAATGGTTCCCACTTATGCTGCCATATGTTTCCTAGGACAGGATCTCAGCAGGTCTCCATCTTGTCTCATCGGCTATTTAGGGGCCTTAATTTACCCCTACACTTAGATGAGAGTTCCTCCACTCCAAGTTCTAAACTAAGAATAAACTAACAGTTAAATCTCCTAAGCAACAAATGAATTAAATAATATTAAAACAACAACAAAAACAAAAAACCCACCCAAAACCAAACAAAAAACTGTTCAGAAATAACTGCATTTTAAAGAACAGTTTTAGTCCTGTTATAATTCATTACTCATATAGGATGCATGCATTAGGATATATAAATAAAATAAAACAAATTAATTAATCTTTGATTTTAAAGCAGGGTTATGAAATCACTATAATTTTGTATTATTACAAAACCAAAATGATTTCAGGAAAAATGCTTCATCATCTTTTTACCACTAATAGTCCATTAGTGCCTACAACAGCCAAGCCACAGAAGGGTTTCACTTCTTGTGCATGTTATCACATTGCAAAAAACCAACAAACTCCCTCACTTGCGACAATTATCAAGAACCGAGTTCTGTGTAATGAACTTGCCTACTCTGTGATGTTTCATGTGCTCCAGTTCTTACATGATTTCACAAGAAACCAGCATGCCTCTAATACAGATTTTTAAAAAGTCACGTTTTACATTACAATTATTACTAAAGGAAATCATTACATAAAACGTTGAATCGCTCCAGTGACACTGTATTTTTCTAACGTTTTTTTACAAATGAGGGAATGCCTTCACTGGAATAATTCTGTTCCCACCAGGGTTTGCCAGTTCAGAGATGTACTACTGTAAGGTTACCCAAGAAAATCTGAAACTCCCACAGCTTGACACAAGTAACATACTGCCAGAAAGCCTCTCCCTTCACAGAGCTCTATTATTACACATATTTGCAGCCCAGCAGGGAAGGCTAGCAGTGAATCACGTACAGTCACTGCCCCAGGGAGATGATCCCTTCTTGATGTCAATCACAGTGAAGATTCTCTCACTCTTTCATTTGCAGTAAGGCTGCAATGGCCAAGGGAGGGTTCAGGAATGCAGTTATCACAGAGCCAGAAGAGGTCCTCCTTAAATGATGCTCATTTAGGGCTTAAATATAAAGCCAAACATTTCACTTTAAAGGAATATTTTACTAAACTTTACAGAAGATCAAGGAGAAAGTTCCAGGGTTCTATGATGAGTGGTGTGCACCTCTGCTGCTATGCAAAATATATTCTCTGCAGCTGAATTAGTGAAAACAGCCTCTGCCTTTCCTAAACTCAAGATAGTTGGCTTCATTTTCTACTAAGGCAGCCTAACCTCATCGCGCATACACAGAAAAAGAAAGTGTTTGGAGGAGTGGAAGAGAAAACATTGATGCCCACATCTAGTCGCAGAATGGTAAGACAGGCGTTCACTTGCAGCATCTTCACTGGAACTATCCGGGATTATTCAGTCTGAGGCCTGATTTTGAACTTTTTGTAATGATGACAACAACAGCAATAATGCATTTGGAACCACCAAATCTAGCATAATAAATAGTAATGCTGGAATCATCACTAAACTTACCATAAATGTTTCCCTGACATTAGATCAGAGCAGAATCACCTTGGATTGATGGCAAACTTTGGTCTCTGCAAGAATCTGTTCAGTAGGGGCATCAAAAATGCTGCTCTCGTAGGTCTTTATACATACAGAGCCTATTAGGGACAGCTATGAAGGCACGCGCTCAGCTAATCATCATACCTGTCTTTCTGACACCCATCTTAAATGAAGTTCCCCAATTTCACAAGGATTTGGGTGTATTTAAAAGACATGTACTATAAAACAGTATCAGGCTGCATTTATTCACTGAATAAGCTTGCTTTCAAATATTTTTGTGAAACAAGTTATTGTATTTCTAATCATAACGTATTATTTTCATCGTCATTGCCACCACCATTATTACTCATTATTAAATTGAAACACAGAAATCAGATGGGCAAAGAAAAGGCAAAAAAATAAAAAAGGATTAACAAGAAGTCTAAGACTTTAAATAGGCTGCTGTACTTTCAAGCCTACCTGCCATTACAAATACACTTTGTTTCTATAAACAAAAATTACTTTAACCCAATGATGAAGTTATTTCTTCATTAAGGAAATTAATAAGCTTTTCAGAGACTTGTGGATTCAAATGTGTGGACAATAAAGGGAAAAGTGCTCATTTCTGTGAATTGTTAACTTCCCAGTGGCTCCACTCTAACATGAATGCTGTGGAGATATTACTTAAGATCGGTTTTATCATACAAAAACTGTGGCCAGCAAAAAGGATCATACTCCATTTTACTTGTCAGTTTCTAGGCTTTATATGGAATGTAAGTTTTTACATCTTTTTACTTTGTTAATGTTTTAAAATATTTCATGTTCAACTACCAGCAAGTACACAGCTGGCATACTCAATTACATAGAATTATAGTACTTTTTATTTATGAGGATTCTAATCTTGCACTGTTGTTCAGTGACATAAAGCACCCTTAAAAACATACTCTGTTTCTCTTGAAATAGTTCTAAAGAAACTTAGAGATATTAAAGCAATTTCTATTGCAGTGTATTACTGTGTAGTACAAGAAAGTTTATCTCAACTAAGAAAATTATTCAAGACTAGTTATGAGTTGGTCCACACATAAGCTAACCTCAATTTTTTCCCCTCATGAAGGTGTGGGTTAATACTGCTTGATTTAGCTTAACTAGGCAAGTTTAATTTTGATAGGCACTGAGAATGGATGCCAGCTAGGTAAATCAAGTTGGGGTTGGGGAGAGATAGCCTCGATTTTATCTTGGAAAAATGTCTAAGTTAGATAACACGGCAATGCATTATCCGAGCTTAGTGTACCTATCAAAGGCAAAGGCCTAATTGAAGACTTATTCTCACACACTTAACATAGTCCTTTATTTACATATCACTGACAGGAGAGTGCCAAGAGTCCATAATAAGACAATCTGTTTCTGTGAAATAATATAATAAACTAAAATATGACAAGATGCACAGTAGCTACTTTCTACTTAAAAAAAAATATCAGAGGTTAACAGTATGTATTGGAAACTTTCCTTTTAATGAACTGTTTTAATGCACATTTTCAGGAATGTAATAAAGCATCTGAAGCCACAGAAAAAATTATGATCTCCAATGAAACTTAAAAATGGACAAACTGGTTCATCCCAAGATATATATACAAAAATAATTGGACTGAGAATTTACATGTCAATTTCTACTTAAAAAAAAATTTAGGGACTATTACAAACCACTTAAAATGAAGGTTCACAATGGAAATGCTGACCAACTCACAGGCTGGGCAAAAAATGGATTGAGAGCAGCCCTGAGGAGAAGGACTTGGGGCTGCTGGTGGACGAGAAGCACAACATGAGCTGGCAATGTGCACTTGCAGCCCAGAAAGCCAAACAAATCTTGGGCTGCATCAGAAGCAGTGTGGCCAGCAGGTTGAGGGAGGCGATTCTCCCCCTCTACTCTGCTCTTGTGAGACCCCACCTGGAGCAGTGCATTCAGCTCTGGGGCCCCCAACAGAAGGACATGGACCTGTTGGAGCAAGGCCAGGGGAGGCCCATGAAGATGATCAGAGGGCTGGAGCACCTCTTGTGTGAAGACAGGCTGAGAGAGTTGTGGTTGTTCGGCCTGGAGAAGAGAAGGCTCTGGGGACACCTTACAGCAGCCTGCCAGTACCTACAGGGGGCCTATCAAAAAGCCTTTTGACAGCTTTTAGAGGGACTTTTGACAAGGGCAGGTAGTGATAGGATAATGGGGAATGGCTTTAAACTGAAAGGGGGTAGATTTAGCTTAGGTACAAGGAAGAAATTCTTTACTGTGAGGGTGCTGAGACACTGGCACAGGTTGCCCAGAGCAGCTGTGGGTGCCCCATCCCTGGAAGTGTTCAAGGCCAGGCTGGATGGGGCTTTGAGCAACCTGGTCTAGTGGAAGGTGTCCCTGCCCATGGTGGGGGGTTGGAACTAGATGATCTTTAAGGTTCTCCCAATCAAACCGTTCTATGATTCCACGACTATACTTCACCAGTGCTTGCTAGACACGTAAATGCTCACACTATGTAAGAATGTGACACATTCTTTGATAAACCCTGCTTCCTTAAACAAAAAAAATGAATGATCACCTTTTCCAGCTCAGATCAGGACAGATTTAAGCACAGAAATCCCTATCCTGGATATTACCTGACTTCCCAGAACAGCTTTGAAGCAGGAATTTTTCTAAGCCATGAGTGAAGATTTATTATATGCAGCATTAAGGAGGCAAGAATTACTCTCTTCAATTTTTTGTTAAAAGACCATTCTTTTAAGAGGTTTCCATGGCCAAAAAATCATTGCAAAATTAAATTTCTCTTATCAGGGCAAATCAAAGGCATTTGTTTTACATTCTATCCAATATAATCTGCAAAAATATCAATCTAATCAAGTCACACATAGTTTTCACTACAGTTTAGCAAAAAGTAGTATCTGACTCTCAGAAATGAATCAGATATATGGGTACAGTAATTTTGGTACAGCAGTAGGCCAAGGCCAAATATGAAATAAAATTCATGGTTAATATAATATACCTTTAGCCTATGCTGTTCTTAAGACTTTTTCACTAGATCCTTTCTACAGGGAATCAAGCAGCTTATTTCTGATTCATGTTTTCTCCTTTTCTGGGAGTGGTTCCCAGTGTAGTAATCCTTGCCAATAGGACCAAATCGTGGTTATTTTAGAAGCATGTTACAGATTTAGTCCCATGATTCAAGCCACCATCTGGTTCTAAAGGGGAAAACCCTTCTCTGTGGAGATATTAACCTAACCTGTCTCCAGTCTACACTAATCATTATGTTAAGGACAGAGTGAGTCCATTAACCCAAATGGAATGGGTGGAGGCTTTGATAAACCAGTAATAACAGGCGTCAGACTAGTCAGAGAGGATTGTTCTTACTTACTTGCTTTCTTATAAAAGGGAACTTTAGGCTCACTCAAGAATTCTGTTTCCACTGGGACTGAAAAACCATGCATTTATTTCCATCAAAGGTAAGCGACTGCGTTTAGTGTAGTGCCCATAAAACAGGAAATAGAATGTTGTTCAACAAAGGTTGACCTGCTCCTGTAGATTTTGGTCAACATTGCTTTTGTTCAGAATGGGAAGCAGGGTTCCTCTAATTGTACCATTCCAATTCTTCTCATTGCAGCCTTTTATATATTCAAATGGATGCATCCATTTAAAGTTGTCAATGCTCTGAAAAAATTGCACAAGCAAAAGAAGTGTTGAGAATTGGAAGAAAGCCAGTGACCTTCAGTAGGAAGAAAAAAAAAAAAAGCAAGTACAATTCACATTCACAGGGCAACAGTTTTCAAACACAAGTTCCCTAGACCCTGTTCTAGCAGTGGGTTTAAAACAGGCTTAACTTTCATTAAGAACACCATGCAAAGAAATTCAGACAGGAATCATTTGCAACAACCGCACACTGGACCTTCAGGACTGGGGACTGTGCTCTCGAGTGCCATCTACTGACACCTAAACCATTAACCGACTGTTCAAGCATCTCGTGTACGAGTACTCACGTCAGAGCTCAGAGCATGCATGCAAATACATACTTATTTAGGCTACTCCTATTGTAGTCATATTCTCTTATGAATTTTAGAGTAGGGAAATCCAAGGTGTCTTGCAGACTGTTTTTAGAAGGGCGTGCTAATGTAATATTAATACAATCATGTTGGAATTCATCTTTAATGCACACAGTCAGACCACCATCCAACATCCACAAGCATGAGTGCAAATCCTTTTGCCAACCTCTGAGAGTCTATCTGGAGCTCTTAAAATGGTCTTTTCAATTCAAAAGTGTTAGCCAAAGTACATAATTATAGGGAAAACTCTTTATCGCATCTTGAAACAGGCAAGAAGAAAACAGGTTTTCAAGCACATTTTATGGACAAAGGAAAATAAACTGCATATAGCACTATTACAAAATATTTGAATTATTTACTTGCCTTTTCCTTCCACGTATCTCAAAGAATTGTAAGAGACTGAGAAGCATTGTCATCACAATTTTCTACAGAGGAAAACCAAAAAAGGAAACTAAAATGTGGGTGTTTTTTTTCTTACGAGCAAGGCAGTTGCTGAAATGGGAAAGTATTTCAGGAATTCTCACTTCTACATGCTATTTTTCAGATCACTGTTTAAAACAGCATATTTGAACTGATTCCTTTCATACTAATTCAGGAGGTTGACATTTTTAAATAGCTGCATACAAATGTCTAATGAAAGATAAATTTACAACCTCTTTGGAAAATACCACTGATACCTAACTGCAGAGCTATGTCAAAAAAGAACAGTTACCTTCATTCATAGTACAAATTCATGTCATAAATTAACACTACAAAATGAAGCACAGTTAGTTTCATACACAGCTGTATGAAAGGGTCCCTGCACAATGACCACTATCAGTCTTCAGATACCAACTTAGCTGCAGGTTTGGCTTTCTTTCAATAAGGAAAATATATTTAATATTAAAATACCTAAAAATCTACAAGCATAATAAACCCCCAGTATCCTTAGAAACAAATCTGCATCGCCTGTGTTTTTCACCCCCATGCTGCAACCCAGTTCTAAAAGATGATTCTGCCTGTAACATCTTTTCAGTTTTATAATCTGTTTTTGTAACAAAAAGCTCAAAGAATTCAAAGTGATGTTTTTCTTTTTCTTCTGTTCTCCAAGGTAACTACTCTAAGGGGATGTAATAATCCTAAAAGATTGATTCATTTAGGGGGTAGTGATACCCAACGTAGATGCAAAGGAGATCGAAAGAAAACTCAAAGAGGCATTAAAAAAAAGCAAAGGACAAGACCCTGAAACACTTGAAGACCTGCCCTAACATTAATAGCTAACATAAAATATTGATACCTCTGAAACAAGGCCAAAAAAAAAAATCAGGAAGGAAGATCTAGCCAAATGGCCTTCCTGCAGATGAAAAGCAGTGTGCTACAGCACTTACAAAAGGGCAGTAATAGGTGTTTTGGGAACATCCAAGCTGATGCATTCTCTAGCCAAGAGGACTGAGCTTGTTACACAATTTAACCCTTTCCAACAGCATTAGTTTGGACCCTTATCAGAGCACTGCCTCCCAACCACTCTCAGCATGCACCAAGACTTAAGAAAGTGATACTTGCCGTAGTGTTTTCTATGTAACACCCAGTGAACTAGGAACAAACCATCCCACGACTCAGCTACATGCTGCTAGTATGGATAAGATCACTGGGAAGGCGGAACTGTTTGCACTGTGACAAAGCTAAACTAGATGGTGCCATTCAGTGAGGTTACCTCTGAGGAAGTACAGAGTAAGGGCTGTGACTGCATAGACAGGCAGATTGAAAACAGGACCAGAGTACGCACAGCTTCCTTCTGTCTAGCTCACCACACACCTCTCCATTAAGAAATAATAATGCCTATTACAATTGGCCTTAACAGGCTTTGCCAGTTTGAACATAAAATGAAACTGTACTGGTTTTAAATAGGGTATTGCTGCTGTACAAGCATAAATATTTCATTAATAATGTATTTTTCAAGACTATATGGATCTCTTCTTAAGTTGTGATTTGGTGATATCTTTTTTTGCAACAGCAAGCTTTGCTCATTTGTTTCCTGGTAGATAAACTTCACCGTTCAAGAAAAAACATTATACATGCCCTCCCAGTACTGATATTCCATTACTGTTTCTGTCACTGAAGACAGTGAGCAAAGGAAGTTACTGGCCTGTGATTTGGAAACTCCCTTGCCTACCCTAAGCCATGAGGCTGTAAACACAGCTCTTCTGCAGGCTCTGTTCCACATTTGTGAGGTAGAGATAATAGCAACTCCGTGCTTGCTTCACAATAGTGGTGTGAAGTTAAACACAATAAACCCTCAGGAACACTGTGGTCATAAGAACAGTAAAGTAGCAAAGGCAAAAAGTCAGGGCATATTTATTTTGCTGGCACAGTGCTGCTCTCAGAGTAAGTAAACACATCCTTAGTGTAATGACAGGTAGGGTTGCAAGTGAGATGCAACTGGCCTGTTGCTTTTAACTGGTATTGTTACTGTTGCTAGCTTTTCAGGACACTGCAATCAAATAATTATTGTTTCCTTGGTTGCCAACTATTTTTCTTTTATTAGTAATACTGATCTTTGTTTGTTCTTCTTCCTCCCATGGGAAATTTCAACATGCCTGCAGAAGGGATGTTGTATGACTCTCATTTATAATGGGATGACTCCCTTTCTTCCCAGGGGAGACTTTCTCTTTCCATTTTTTTCCCCTCTGTATTTGTAGATGGGGACACCAAGTCAAATCTCTGCTGTGTTCACATTCATGTGATCTGAACGAGACGAACAGATCAGTTCTCATACATTTGCCTAGGAGACGTACAGCCGAAGAGAATTCATCTCAGACACCATTCCATTTAAACTGTTTAACATTCATTCTGGGAACATTAGCAACAGACCATACAGAGAAGTAGTATCGAAAATACATTTTTGTGGTTTTTTTTCTTTCCTTAATGCAGTGTGTGTTTCCTGGGGGTTTGCATCCTTCATTTCTTTGCTTTTTTGCTCTTCACTTCCTACTTGTTTTCTCACCATGCTCATTCCTTTCTCACCAATGCATGCATTTTACTGCCTGTCCCCAATCTTACTCACTCACAGCTTATTTCATGTGGGTTTGTCCTCCTTAGTTACCTCCCTCAACCCCCACCCAATCATCCTCTTTCAGGTATGTAGTTTACTTTGCCTTCTTATCATGAGCTACTACCCTCTGTTCTAGAAAATCCTTTTCTTTCACTAGGTCATCATATACTTCTGTCACTCTCATTTGTAGCCCCTAGCTCCACTACTGGCAACTCCTGCTGATGACAGATGTCACAATCAGCTGCAAGCCTGCTTTTGGCTCTAAGCCTGAGGGAAGCTCCAGACTTTTTTCACATTTGCTCTTTGCAGCATCACTTTTATACAAATGCAGCAAAGTCACCTTTTCCTGAAGTACAACTTCGTAAGAGACTTTCAGGTCTCTCTGCACCACCAAGACTGAATACCTGTAGAAACAGCTTGAGGAAAAATTGCAGACAATGCTATCCGGCGGGGTGAGTAAGTGTGGATGGCATTTTGCCTTGGGAGTCCTGTTTTGAGCAGTCGGAGCATGTCAGTGCATTATTTCATTGCCTAATATACACAGCAGGAGCTCCAGCCTTGAGTGTGCAGACGAACCTTCATCATACCAACCCTAAGCTACATTCATCCTCCCCCACCATCCAGTGCAATACTTTTCATCTCTTCCCATGCCTCCTGTGCCGTTCAACCTCAGCATTACCTTCCCCCACCCATTTCTACCACTTACCTTTGGCAAGCCAGGAAGAATACCTAATTGTCCAACAAGGAGCTAAATGAAGACAGTCTAGGGTGTGCTAACTCATCAACCAACTAGCAGGAAAGTCTACAAATTCAGATTGGCTAGATATACCAATGCTATATAGATTCAGATTGGCCAGGTGCCTATCTACCCGATGCTGGCAGCCACATACCAGTCTTCTAGCCTGCAAAAAAATGGCTTAAGGGGCTATGTCTGTATAGATCCAATGTACGAAGTAATTGCGTCAACTTTTGGCCTGTGCCTTCTACACCATCTATGTGCTCCTGCACAAAGAAGTAAACACCAAAGGACTTGCTAACTCAGCGCTACGTGACATTAGCGGCTATACCTGCATTAGCAAGTAGCACTTTACAATAGAAAGTCTGTGAACTAATGCAATGGCTGCTGAGAACCAGATGCCCAAGCTATATGCTTTTGGGAAGAGCTTTACTTTCCCCTAGCTCTAGACCAGTATTGCAGACTGAAAGATCAATAGCAGATGGAGTCTTAGAATACATCATGCAATTTCAGAGAAACATAGAACGGTTCAGGTGGAAAGGACCTCTGGAAGTCACCTTGTCTAACCTGCCTTGCTCAAGCACAGCCACCTGGTTGCCCAGGGCCATGCCCAGAATATCTCCAAGGATGGAGATTCCACAACTTCTCTGGACAACCTGTACCAGTGCTGGGTCACCCTCACAGTAAGAAAAATGTTTTGTTATGTTTGAACAGAACTTACCAATTTCAGTTTTTATTTTAGACTTAGTTTACCCAGTCTGAGACCACTCCAGTGCAATCAAATCAACATTCAAGAGATTTATTTCAACAGCAAAAAAAACCCTAGCTGAAATGCTAATGTAGATTCATTCACTGGTGGTTCTACTACAACCATGTTCTGCCACCCATATTCACAATCAGCAGTGCCTGACTTTACAAAGTGGTGTTTAATACAATATTTTTTTAAATGTATCAACATGGTATGGGCAGTTTTCTTTCTCCGTAGCTGCTTCCCTGTCTCCAAAAACAGGACACAAAGAAAAACACAGAGAACTGTCTAAATACAAATATAACACTATGCTGTGCATTGCAATGGTTTAAACCATAGGAGATACGCTTCATCCACTTGGTAATAATGCAAGTAAAATATAAAGGAGAGACCAGTGCATTCCCTTCCACATTTACTTCACTTTCCACATTACCAAGACTGTATCCCAAGAATTCATAAAGCTGCAATTAGCATCTGTGGCAGAAACCTGAAAACTTATCAAACTTGTATGCCAATACAAAACACTATCAATGACCAGTAACCACATACACATTGATGTTAGCTGTATCTCTAAAGTAGGACATCTAGGCATTACACAGTCCATGCATTTAGAAGCCTATTCCACTCTAACACTTTGCCATCTCAGACACAGACCCAAACAAACCAGGCCTGAAGCCAAATTTTGAAATCAACACACAGCAAGGCTGATGGCATATTAAATACACTGTGCACAGACTCTACAGAGTGTACAGCCACGTACAGCATAACACAACACTACACAAGCAGTGGGTTAGATGCTATGCATGCTGAGGGTGCCCAGCGTTCAGAGCTTTGTGATCAATCAAGACAGACCTGTTCTAGTATTGCTGAAGTCACGATTATGATTATAGCTCTGTGGCAGATCATCAGTTGGGACACTGAAGTCAGCCAGGTCACTCATGAAAATACAATTCAGTTTGACCTGCACAACTGCAATCATTGCAGTTGAAAAATTATCAAACCATCTACAGACAACTACTACTGATACAATTTAGGAATAAAAGATTGAGGAACAATAATACAGTCAAATGACACATGCCACCAACTTTTGAAGTCTTCCAAAAAGAGTGGAGAGACATTCTAATAAAAACTCCCAGAATGATGGACTTCAAAATGTTTATTTCTTGCTAGTATTTACTCTTCAGATCAGTAGGAAAAATATCTACAAGTACAGTCTCTCAGCTTTTCCCATTTTAATGAGATTTTCACAAAAACTTTCAAAAAGTTTAAAAGCTTTTGTTAAAATTAAACTGTATAACACTGCATCATGTCCAAACGCTTTATTCCTTCAGCCTGTAACCTAACTAGTCAGGGAAATGTATTAATTAATCAATTTGCAAAATGAAGTGCTACTTTTGTGAATACAGGAGACAGAATCTGGCACTCGGAAGACTTCCTGCTAAACTGGCTTGCCCATATAGACAGTATATTTGTCCTGCACTTTTTAAGAAAACATTTTAGGAAAGTAGTAACTGTTATTTTCTGCCCATTGATATGTGCAAATTTTAATTTTAGAGTTCATCAATTTGCATGGTGGTAAGAAAAAAGAAAAAGATTTCATCTGACCTTTTTTGATAAAATTTTAACAGAATACCTATTAACATACAAAAACGCTTCAGGGTCAATTCCCATTAATTGTAGTAGCACTGATTTAATTTTTAAGTGTACGTAGGATGCTTTTCCCATACCTGCAACCCTATTTTTACCATAAACAAGTTGCTTCTTGACTACTTTTGTAAAAAAACGTAATCGCTCCCAGTCATTTTCATATTCATAGGGAAAAAGTGGTACTGCTAGATATATTAGTGTGTTTAAAGAAATTGGGGGGGGGGGGGGGGGGGGGGGGGAGGGAGGGAATAGGAAAAGTTCTAGTTATTAATAAAATATGCAAAATATTCTGGATATAGAATTTCCACAGCCAGTACTTCATCCAAATAGTTTTTCAAAATCAAACAAGAATTAGGAATGCATAAAGTACTCATGCTAACTAGGAGTCACCAAGCCAAGCGGAAATACTCTACAGGGAGGCATGGCTGTCGCCCCGTTAAAGCCAAGGTGTCTGAGTCAACACCATAAGGGTGGCATCTCCATTTATTTAGGAACCAAAAATTAGAGTCCTGCCCTGAGGGCAGTGCCTACAGTAGCCTTTGAAGAACTGAGCATGGCTCATCCCTTTTGAAACACAGCTGCTGTGGGAGGGAGCATGTTATGCAACACCCAGGCAGTTACAGCATCTGCCAGTTTTTGTGCTCTGGCTCTCAAGATTAGCTGTTTCTTTTCTCATGATTATTTAGCAAAACTCAAAACCAGTCTTTTGAATAGACTTACATCCTGGGCAACTTGCTCCCCCCTTTCCAGAGTACCACAGTCCTTAGGGTTACAATCATGTTGCCTCCTGCATCTGAACAAGTCTATTTTGTGTTTTGTGAAATCCGCTTGGTTTCAGCTGAGGAAGCAGAAGGGGACTCTGCCCCTAACTCCCTTCTCACACTCCTCCAGCCTAGACACTGGCCTGGTGATTAACATACTGTCATGGGAAGGAAGAGACATTGATATGAATGAGGACACACCTGAATCTAATTTTCTTGCTTGTCCAACTAGTCTAACCACAATGCTAACCACTGGATCATGAGCAACCTGGTTTGGAATAACACTGTCCATTGCTACTCTGGTTTGGTTTTTTTTTGTTTTGTTTTGTTTTTTAGGTTTTTTTTAAAGGAAATACCCAAGTATTCACATTGAATCAGTCCCTCATGGGGCTCAGATGACACCTCAACTCGTTTCTGACTGGCTTAAGGCCCTAGCTACACATACCAAACACTACAATTGCTATGAAGTCTTTCAGATAAATCAGAATATGCCTACAGAATTAAAGTAGCTCTGCGATTGTGCAGCTGCTGAGGAAGGTTGGTTGGATTTTTACTAATGTCTGTCTTCAATGAATCAAGTCTTAGGTCACATATAAATACTTACATGTAATATTAAATCTGCATACTCCATATAGTATGAATAATTTTAAATAGATGTTTATTATTAGGAAAAGGCATATCAGTATGAATACACAGCCAGTAGATCAGTATCTCAAGTTACAATCAAAACTTGTATCCACTAGTTTTAATAGTATTCAAGAGCTTTTGTATAGGACCTAAATGGACTAGGCAATGTGAACAAAGCAAGTGAATGAACGTTCCTTTTCCTTTCTTCCAAGTAGACAGAAGAAAGTAGTCCAAACATTCAAAAAGTGGTAAGAGGATTTACATAAAAATCATAAAATGTCCTGTGACATTTGATAATTAATGTAATTTAAATATTCCCACATTGATCATTATTTGGAAATTTTATTTATTTTCTAAAACTAAATCCACATGGGAATGAAAACGGATATTGTTTTAAATTAATTAGATCATCATACATCCACACACTAGTCCTGATTACTGAAGCTGTGCCTTTTTTCATATACAAATTACAAAACACTTTCAACAGCATTCTGTATAGTATTGTTAATTTTCCAAGGATATGATTATCATCCGAACATATGGAAAGAGTATTTCAGCTAAAAACTATACTTATATGTACAGTCTACCCAGCCTTTCTCTATAGGTACAAAGTGAAAACCCTTCCCATTTATTTAATTTCTCATTGTACAAGGTTTCCTCTCCATTCTTGCAATTAAACAGGGTTTTGGTTTGGTTTTTGTTTGGTTTTGGTTGTTTTTTTTCCCTTTTCAAAGGAGTCCTTTGCAGCAGCAGTTTTAATGACTTTCACTCAAGTTTTAGAAAAGATACTTCTCTTTCTGCCAACTGTTCCATGCTCCTGCCTTGCCTTCCTCACAGCTGTTCTGCCAATCTCCCAGATGCTTCCATCTCCCTACCTCTGCATCTTAACAGCTCAGAACTCCAGAGCTTGCTAAAAGAGAAACAAAGCAGCTGACAGGGTACATATAAGCAAAACAAACAACTTTGCCATTAGGTGTAACAAAAAAAAAGTTACTAAGTAATAAGATTTCCACACCTGCATAGCTTCTGTGATCTATGTGACATAAATCACAGCACTGACTCAATCTTAAAAAAACCAAAACAAAACAAAAAAACAACCAAAACCAGCAATCCTGTATACATAGTTTCTAACCTTGTAATAAACTCAGGCTAAAATAGCTACTTTGGAAGAACCAACACACATTTAAACTACTTTTTTTTTTTTAATACCTTTCAAAAACTTAGCTCTTTCTGTGATACTCCTGCCTTCTTACTATTTTGATCCAGACTATGCCAGATGACAGTAAATTATATACCAAACGCCTTATCCTATTATGCTCTTGCTCTTTCTCTACTTACCCTCCAGACTCCTTCCATTTTAGACCTATTACAAACATCTTACATCCAGCTGTGCCACACTAACACAACCTGAAGTAATCCGCCTTTAATCTCCCAAGATTCCTCTTGACCTAGCTAATGACAAAAGTGATAGTGTAAGTGAAAGTATGTATGATCTGGAGATTATCAGAACACAGTATCTCCACAGAGCTACCCCCAAATGCCTACAGGTTGAGAGATTTCATGGGATGATAGTAGCCAAGGTAAAGAAGGGTAAGGTGCTTTAATTTTGCCATTTGGCTGTCAAATAAGGTGTTTTCCAACTCTAAGGAAACTGGTTTAAGCATCAAATTATGCGTTTTAATATACTGAGATATATTAAAATGGAGAAAAATAATGCAAAACCACAGGAGTGCATAGAAGTAAAGTATGGCTACCAAATCATGAATAATACAGATTTACACATGATTAAGAAAATTTTAAAATAAAATATTATTTAATCCAGAAAAAAATTACAATCAAGTACTGAAAATTTTACACAGGAACTGACAGGGGAAATGACCACCATCTTTTTCAATTAACTGAAAGAAGAAATAAAGTTATTTAACAAAACAAGGTTCTTGAATTTAGAATTTGTTAAAACTTCTTTTTGGTACTGTAATTTCATACCAATTGTAATTACACCTTGGAGTAAAAAAACCCCTAGTATTAATATTTTATTACTACTAAGCCAAGAAAAATAAGGTGATAGGATACAAAAAAACCTACCAAACGTCAAAGTAAAAAAGAAATCAGAAATGTTCTACTAGTTTGTCAGCTCTCAGAAACGTGTTTTTTAAGAGGAAAAGGAGCTTCTTCTAGAAGTAACGTAATTTAGTCCTCAGAAACAACAAAGTAAGCAAACTAATGATCATAACCACTAAGCAGTAAAAATCTCATGCTCTTAATTCACGTTTTTTAAAAAAAAAATATATGGAGCAAGACAATAATGGATTGGGGAAAATGATATCATTATACTGTACTGTATAATTTCTTAATTCCACACAATCTTTCATTGTGAATTATCTCATAAAATATTGTATATTGCATTTTATAGCTGTGATGAATCAGTATTACTAAATAGGAATAGAATTCTGCAGTTCAAATTGCTATTTCCTCAGACAACCAAGGTGCTAAATATAGGTTCTGTTAATAGTCATTTACCAAGCAGAAAACTCATCTTATGGTGAATATTTTTAAAACTCATTTATACTTATAACTGACTGTAAAACAATTAGCGAAATCCCACCCACCCTTTTTTTTTTTTTCTCCTACATTCCAGTTCAGGTTTGGTACATTCAGTATGGGATGTGGTACTAACAAAACTATGTCAGAACTGTTAACCAGAACCTGTTGTATCATAGAATTTAAAAGCTCCAGTACTCAAGTGCAGCCAAGCTGCTGTAGAAATTGTGTTAGCTGGAAACTCACCTACCCAGTCTGGAGCTAGAAGGTATGATTGCCAACTTCCTTAGTTACCTGTTGCATGAACTTCCCTGGGGCTAGAGACAAACAAGTGTACCTAGGGTCTGTAACTCTGGAATTCCTGTCATGCAGGTTTCACAATGTCCATTACTCTGATGTTACTTGCAAAGTGGTCTGTCAGAAACATGCTTCAATTTTGTTTATTTCTGGTACTAATTACAATAAGTCTGAATTTTAAAATAAGAAAGTTGTCCAAGAAAAATAAGACAAGTTAGACGAACGAATTAGATGAAAAAAACCTTTATATTAAACTAGATTTTGTCCACTGTCTAAAGGAACATTTTGGAAAGTGTACTTAAACTTATTAAAAATGCAGACCTATTTAAAAAAAAACTAAACCAGAAATCATGAACGATATCAAGGAGAAAATTTCCACTGAAAATAAAGAGGAGGCTTAACTATCTATAGCTTGCACTAGTTCACCTAAGATCAAGAATAACATCAGTTCCAAGTTTTGTTATGGCATAAAAAGACTAATGATTGCTTGTGTGGCACAACTGGGATAAAAACCTTTGTACAGGGACAAAAAACCCTCATACAGGAACGCCTAATGAACCACTTGTTCATGTACTCTGCCTGACCTGAAGCTGCTTCCTTTGTCTACAAACCTGTTGTTAAAAAACAACAATAACGTGTACAGGTAAACTCACCCTATGGTAGTGCAAATACAGAGTCACTGTGCCACGTTAGAGATTAGGTACCATGAAACAGATGCCAGTGACAATGTGGTTCAACAGAACACTCCAAAAAACGAGTTTTCACAGTTTATTGGGGACTTTAATGGCTTTTCATAACTTCTTTAACCTGCAGCGATAATTCGCTCTGTCCTCTATATCAAAACAAAAAAACCAACAACCGAAAAGAAAAACAGAAAAAAACTTTAAAAAACTTTAGTTAAAGAAAAATATGCTAATTCCTCCTTTGTGGAGTACCGCGGCCGTGGATGCGGGGCCACCCCCGCAGGCCGCAGCCGCCCGGACAGGGCACCGGCCGAGGGGCACCGGCCGAGGGGCACCGGCCGAGGGGCACCGGCCGAGGGGCACCGGCCGAGGGGCACCGTACGGACGGAGCACTCCCGCGGGCAGCCCTTGTGCTACAGACATGGGCAGCCCACAAAACACCCACAGACGGCACTGCACCCACCGGCCTAGTCCTTTTTCCCGCTCCTGGTCCTAGTCCACCGCTCCTGGCCGCTTCCCCAAGCGACCTTCCGGGCTAGGTGGGCCTCCAAGTGCCTAAAGTCCCCCTTACCTTTCCCGCCTAAGTCCCCCTTCACCGGGGGCTACGGGGCTGCCCTCACTGCGGCTGGGCCGAAGCACGACCGAACCTTACTGCACTAACAGCAAACGTGCCTACAGCGCGGCAAGGACGCTACTGCTGCTGGGGACACTGGCGAGCAAAGCAGGTCCTCAACCACCAGCCGACCCCAAACAACCTCACCCTGACCCCCTGAACCGCCCCGACGCCAAATAACCTCCCCGAAACGCTTCCGCCACCGCCAACCGCTGCATGCCGAACGTACGCTGTACGCATGCGCGGAATAGAAGCGCCGCCGAATGAGGCTTCCTCTCCGAGCGACGCTTGCCATTGGTTGCCGAAAATGAACGAGTGCTTTCGTGCTTCTCCGGTGTGACTCCAAAGGCGGGAGGGGGGGGAAGAGGGAAGCAAACGGCTCGAACGCTGCGCAGTGCATTGTGGGGCGGAAGAGGAGAGTCACCGCTCTGCTAGGGCCGCCATCTTGCCTGCGTCCGGACTTGCTCCCGTTTTCGGGGCCTGCTCCTTCTCCTCGCAGCGCAAAGCGGTGGAAAGGGAGAGGACGAGGGGCCCGCCCGAGCGGTGCCGATGCGTGTAGAGCCTCCTCGCACCTCTCTCGAGCGCCGCTAGCGAAGGGGGCGGGGGTGGTCGGGCGGTCGCTGGCGCGGCCTCTCCTTTCCTCTGCCGGGATGGGTCGGTCCCGCAGCCGTAGCTCGTCCCGCTCCAAGCACACCAAGAGCTCTAAGCACAACAAGAAGAACCGGAGCCGATCGCGATCCCGCTCCCGGGAGAAGGAGCGGGCGCGGAAGCGCTCTAAGTCCCGGGAGAGCAAACGGAACCGGCGCCGGGAGTCCCGGTCCCGGTCCCGCTCCAACACGGCACCCTCCTCCCGCCGCGACCGGGAGCGGGAGCGCGATCGCGCCTCCTCCCCGCCCGATCGCATCGACATCTTCGGGCGCACGGTGAGCAAGCGCAGCAGCCTGGACGAGAAGCAGAAGCGGGAGGAGGAGGAGAAAAAAGCAGAGTTCGAGCGGCAGCGGAAAATGTGAGCCCCGGGCCTGGGCTGGGGGTTCGGGGGGCGGCGGTGGGGGGTGGGGGTGAGGGGAAGGGGGAGAGAAGGAGCCATGCTGTGCCCCGGGCGCCTTTCTCTCCGTGCCTTCCTCCTCCAGACAAGGGCAGCCTGCGGCAGAGGTAAAGGCGCTGAGGCCTAACTCCTGCCCGTTTTCCCGCCATCCTGCCCTCTCCTAAAGCCGGGCTCCCGCAGGTGCGTTGGGAGCCGCCCCCTCGGGACGCGAGCCTCCCGCACGCTGCCTGCCTCGCCGCCCGCTCTGCTCGTAGCCCTTGCGCCGCTGCTTTCCTGCGCTGCTTGTAAACTTCGCTCTGCGCAGGGGCCCTCCGCGCCCCGGTGGCTTTGTGCTGCACTGCCACACTGCCTGCCCCTCCCCTTCGTGGCGTGGAGCTGGTTGTGCGTTGAGCGGAGGCATCTGGAATTGCTCGACTTAGGGTTTTAAGAAGTACCATGCAACGATTATATTAACACTGAGGGTTTTTTTTATTTTCTTGCCAAATGGGACAGTGAGATCCGGTGACTTGTTTTATTTGAAGCCTTTTCTTTTTTATGTTTTCATTGCGGGGAATGTGTTTATTTATAAAGTCTACAAAGATAGATAAATTCTGTTTTAATGAATGTTGGATGTGCATTAAGATGTTTAGCAATATTGTTAAGTTATGAAAGAGATCTTTATGCAGCAGAGAGAACAACGGTTTTAACACTTGTGATAAGAGAGATTCTTGCTCTTTGAATGTTGCCCTTGCTCATTGGAGCGCTGAATCCAGAAGTAGCACATGTTTGTATGTGTGAAGCCAAGTAGTTCTGTTAATTCTCAGGTGGACCTTTGAGTTTTATTTCAGCGATATTGTTCTAATGATGTACTAATTTCAGTTCAGAAGGCTTGATCACCACAAATTGTCACTTGAATTTTTGTTTCTCGATAACCTCCTTTGCTGACTTCAGAATTTGACAGTGATGTCATCAAAAACTTTCACAGTAACACAGACACCTGTGAAAATGTTGAAGGCTTTTTGTGTCATTGATCCTAATTTTGCGGTTTATAATTTTATTCAGTACCTAAATTAATAGAAGTGTTCCATACATATCTGTGATAAAGAACTGGAATGTGCTTAACAGTTTGAGAATACAGTGAATCGTTTATCTTGGTATTCTAGAACTGTTTTAGTTCACATGTAAGTAATTTTTCTATACAGGTTTTGAAATTTTAAAATACTCGTGAAGACTCTGTAGGAGGAATATGACATTTGAGTGACATTGGCAACAATAGTAAACTTTTTAAGGGAGAAACAATATCAGAAAAGATTGGGTATAGAATTTTGATGCTTCTAGAATACACTTTAAATTTCAAAAAGGAAAAGCAATAAAAGTTAGAGTAGAAAACTGGTAGTTGAATAAGTCATCTGTAAATTGTGTTACATATGTTAACATATACTCGTGTTAGTGAAGGAAAGCAGTACTTTCTTGTTGACTGAATTAACTAGTGGATAATTCATATATTGAAAGTGACTTTCTTATGTCTGTTAAAATCTTAATACATAGCCTAACTTCTGCTTTTTCCTATAATGCTAGTTTTCTATAAAGGCCTTGTGAATATAATGGGTTTTTTCCCTCAGAAGCCTGCTGAAATGTGAGCAGTTTGTTTTCTGGAGATTTTATAAAATTAGTCTTTCAGAAGTAAATGGAGCTTAATAAAAATACTTGTACATTAGTGAATTTATCTGTTTCTCTGGAGGTCCGGGTGGTAAATTTACACCTATATATAGGGTAGTCTTAAGTCCCTACCCTTTAAAAAAAAAAAAGTTCATATAAACTACAGAACAAATGGTTGAGATTTATGTCTGTGTTTGTATTTGATTTTCTTGATAAACTGAAAGCCATCATATATATATATATATTTGTAATATTGTCTTTGCCTGTGAATGTGAAAATATGTTTGCTTGGTTTAATTAAATTTGAATGGAATTTGTTGGGGTTAGGATTTAAACATGTGCAGGCGCAGTGCTTTAATTTGAGTACATTGTCAGTTGCTGAGGATATTTGAAAACTTCAGACATAAGTGTCAGGGGTATTTTTGTATGTATGTATTATCTTAATTCAGTTAGCTAACTTTTATTCCAGATTTCCCTGATGTTAGATGTAAAGCTAAAATAGTTGAATAAAACATGTGAACATGAGCCTTCTGAAGAATGATTTCTGTAGAACAGCCTCTTACCTACACTAAGCTTTATCAGTACAGGACAATGAGAGTACTCGCTGCTGAATAAATAGTCAGAAGAGGGAATAAAAACCTTTAAAAATAAAAGGGTATTTAGTATATAAAGGATGTTTAAGGATTTGTCCAGAGAGGATCATAGGTAGTGGCATGGCAGAGTCACACTAACAGGATAAGGTTGATGCATTTTTCTGGATGGTGGTAGTGATCTAGGTTTTCATTTTGGTGGGGTTTGTTTGTTTGTTTTTTCTGAAAAAAAAAATCACCTGAAGGTATTTTGTGTTGCTTCAGGAAAAGTGAATGCTGGCCTATTGTTCTACCAGCTAAGTTTCTTATCTCTTGAGGAACATAAGAAGGGTAATTGTCTTCTGGGGCTGAAAGTTGGTAAGTTGAGGGTTCCAGAACTTTGTACTGAAGGAGATAGATTGTCCATTAGGTTCAGTACACTTTTGAAAAGAGGATACATGTACCATGGAAACTGGAAGCTTTTTCACCTCAATATTTCACATGTTCATCTAGATTAGTAATCCATATTTCATTATCTTCCTGTTGCATATTTGCACATTATACACTGGGAAATCAAAATGTTAATAAATCCCGTAACATTTTTTTTCTTTTTAAATTAGTTAGGTTTATGTCTCTCAATATAAATAAGTTAGGAAAATGGAAAAATTATGAAAATGACAGGATATTAAGATGTTACAACAGTAGTTGTTATTCTAAATCCTGGTTTCTGAGGCTGACGGGCCAGAAGATAAGTTTTTAAGACTGTTCTGTACTTCACAGAATACTTAAAATGAAAGTTCAGTTTCAAGGTTAAAAAGAACAATCTTCTTCCCAAAGCCCACAATAATTCTATATAAATAGTACTATATGAAAAATAGCTATACAATATTTACTTTTATTGGTCTTTGGATATCCAGTTGCGATTTGTACTAGCAGTTACTACCTGAAAGATTTTTTTCTGATTTGGTAATAAACCTGCAAATTGACCTAATCTTTTTGTATCCTTTTTAGTGAAAACTTAAAACAATGATCAGGTTAAGTGATAATCCTGCTGCTAAATAAAAATAAAGACAAGATGACATTTGAAAATATTTCCAAAATTCAGATCATGAAAAACTGTGAAGTTTACAGGGATTTGGTTAGTGCTTGGTATTGGTATATTTTATCTTTCTTGGATAATTACAGTAGCAACAGAGTGCTGCAATTAAGAGGTTAAGGACAGGTGAGGTACTTGAAATTTGATAAGGGAAATGATTGGATAACTAGATTAGAGATACAACACCTGGAATTCTTGTTAAAATTTTCAAATTACATATGTTACTACTTCTGTCTTCTATTTTAGTTATTAGAGATTAGTTTGATGCCTTTGAGGTGAGGGCTTTAAGACAAGATTTTACAAGAGATTATTGCTACATACAGCCTAAAAATGAGACCATTTAAATTCCTGAAGGGTAAAGGATAGCCAAAGTTTGGTGTGGTATTATTTTTTTTCTTCTTTTTTTTAAAACTTTTTTCTCCCCCCTCACCCCCCCCCCAAAAAAAAAAAAAAAAGAAAAAAAAAAAAGATCAAGAAGTAGTATGATAAGCTGTCTCCTTAAACTTAGTCCCTTGAGATGTGGAGAGATGCTAAATATGGTATGGTCTGAATGGGTTCCCTGCACTGGCAACACTGATTGCCTGAATATTCACTTTCTTTAAATGTAGGGCAAAACATTCTTTAAATATATATGATCTGTGTGTATAAGGTATAAAATATTAAAAGTGATTCAGTAGCGTGGCTGCTGCTGTGTACTTGAAAGAGTTTGTTTCAGTGCATTCATTGTTGATTAGAAAAGTAATCCTTGTGTTTGCATTTTGTAGTCGTCAACAAGAAATTGAAGAGAAACTCATAGAGGAAGAAACTGCTCGAAGAGTGGAAGAGCTTGTGGCTAAACGTGTAGAAGAAGAGTTGGAGAAAAGGAAGGATGAGATTGAGCGAGAGGTTCTCCGCAGGGTGGAGGAGGCTAAGCGCATCATGGAAAAACAGTTGCTCGAAGAACTCGAGCGACAGCGACAAGCTGAACTTGCAGCACAAAAAGCCAGAGAGGTAACGCTCGGTCGTTTGGAAAGTAGAGACAGTCCATGGCAAAACTTTCAGTGTCGGTTTGTGCCTCCTGTTCGGTTCAGAAAGAGATGGAATACAGCAAATCTAATTCCCTTCTCGTATAAACTTGCATTGCTGCGAAACTTAATTTCTAGCCTATTCAGAGGAGCTCACTGATACTTAAACAGTTATTCTCCTAAAACCTGAACAAGGATACTTGATTTTTAATGGAACTGACCTACATATTTCAGAATTGTTTGAAACTTTTGCCATGGCTGCAGGATTTATCAGCGGTCCTTTCATTTTTGGGGAAGGGTATTGAAAATCTGTAATTATGTATCCTTCATTTGTTTCATTTTGTTTACCTAGACTGTAAGAGGCTTTTGCCTTCAGTCAGGCAAAAAGCAGGGTCCAGCAGTGAGCTGCAGTACCTGTCTAACAAATAGGTGTCTTAACTCTTTGTTTAAAATGAACATTTTCCTTGAGCATACATTGGACTAATTCTGGGACTTCGAGCATAAGCCCATCCATGTCTTCACGAAGGATCTATGTCCAAATCATGATATCCATTTTTAATAACTACTAACAACTCCTTTTTTTTCTCTAGAAGTTATAAAAGAGCAGGTTGCCCTTGTCTGAAGTCAAGCTGAACATGTGACTTGGGGTTGTTTTTTTTGTTTGTTTGGTTTTGGTTTTTTTTGTTTGGTTGGTTTTGGTTTTTTTGGTTTTTTTTTTTCATCAGCAGCTGGAGCAGAAGCTGAAAATGTCTTTCTGTGAGACAGTAACTTGCTACTAAAGGCTTTGATGCCTGCCTGCACCAATCATTCCAGGATCCAGAAATTTCAAGACAGACTTTAAACTGTAATGGAAATTTCTGCTAAATAATCATAAGTCTCAAATGCCTTTTTCACTCTGTACCTCCTACATAATTTATTTTAAATTACTATTTTGATTGGCTTACAAAAGGAAAGACAGTAGCAATGAAGCTTTCTCCTCCATACTAAACATGACTTGTCTGTAACATAGCATCTTTAAAAAAAAAAAAAAAGACAAAAAAAACCCCAAAACCGGAACAGTGAGTTACAACAAATATTAAGAGTATTAAATTACACTTGTTTTACAAATTCAAACCTTACTGTGAAAGAACTTAAGTTGAATTTAGATGTCTGTAGTCAGCGTACATTTCATATATAGAGGTTCTCACTTGGTCAGATGGATGACTCTTTTTTTTTTTTTTTTTTTTTTTTTTTTTTTTTTTTTCCCCCTATTGTCAGTGTGATGTGGAGAAGTCCCATCAGTTTTTTATAATGCAGAATAAACTTCCATGCCTGGAGTGAAGTGTGCTAGCTAGTAGCTGGTTACTAGTCATAGTAAGAAGTTTTCTCTTCGTATGCTTGCTTTGTTCGTATTAACTTTTTTTTCTTACACAGACACAAACCTCTGGCTAACTTTAAATCTTCCAAATATTAAAATAATTGGGATATATATTATGTGAACTGAAAAACCTCAAAAAACTTTCACGCAGTCTTCATATTTATGAGTTGCATAACAAAGTTCCATAAAATTCACCAAGAAAACAAGAATTACAAGGCTTTATTTCCTGATCTTGCCTTCCCTGGACTCCTGAATTTCAAGTTCAGACTGCAAATGACAGTTTCAGCTGTCTTAAAATTGTCAAAATACTGAATGTTTAGTCCATTCTCCCCATGAAAGAAGCCCATAGCTCCATGAAGTATGGATTACCATTTGTATTTTTCACTAACAGTAAATGTATTTTTCTTATTAATTGTTTGCCTTAGGAATGATTTACATATTTTTGTTCCTTCTTATCATAAACATCTGCATTCCTCAGCTCAGCCTTCCTTGTATGTTGTTTCTTTATAAATGGTTGAGCTGCTGATGCAGGTATTGCCAAGCTAACAGTACAAATCATTTTAAAGAGGAAGCTGGCGCGTATGGCAGCCGAGGAGCACACTCTGCAGGACACTGGACAAGACAGTAAATATTCAACTTTTAATGCTGATTAAAGGAGTATAGGTAAAGAATACGTAGGTATACTTAATTGGTGAGACAAACTATTCACTTTATTTATATTTTCTATATTACTTTTTAATTTGGTAAATACTATCCAGTTTTTGTAGTTGTCCTTGTTGATTTGTGTGATAATAAAATTCTAGTAATAAATTGTCAGGATTCTGTGATTAGGGAGGGTTTAGTTGATTGCTGTTTGGACTGGGCGGGATGATTTAAATTGAGTACTAGAAACCAGTTTTAGTGGCTGCACAATTTACCGTTGTGAGACAAAATAGGTGGCTGTAAAGCTACCACTTTAAGTCAGTTCACAAAAGAATTCTGAGAAAGATTAGTGAACATACAGAAAGGGATGTTTTACTTTACTAACATCTTGCCCTGTCCTCCCCTTTAGGAAGAAGAGCGTGCAAAGCGTGAGGAACTAGAGCGAATACTAGAAGAGAATAATCGAAAAATTGCAGAAGCACAAGCTAAACTGGTATGTGGAGATGTAGTTAACTGTTCTGTAGGGGAATACAGGTCCCTCTGCCTGATTTGCAACATAATTAAAATAAACAGATGGACCCCTTTCTAGATTTTAACTTACCATTGCCAGTTATGTCAGTAGCGTTGCTTTCCTTCCCTTGACCATAGGAGACCAGATCCTTAGCCGTAATACTAGTCTAAAAAACTAGTTCAAGTGTAGTTAGTTCAGAGGAAGAAAACTGCCTTCAGAATTTTAAAAATACATTTTTAACTATATCTCACAGGGAAGGTTAAAGTAAGTTTGCAAACTTGTTCAGCTTCTAGAACAGAAGTGACTAACTGTTTTGTTGAGCAGGACAAGTACAAACTGGATTTGAGAATAGTATAATGTTGATTTAGAAGTGTTGAAAGGAATTTTCAGCATAAGCTTAAGATGTCTATGTTATGAAAGTCTAGCTTATGTTGGTCTCCAAGCCTATTTAAGCAGGTGCCGGCCTCATGAGAACTTTTAATATGTTTTAGCTGATTCTAATCATTAATGATAAGCCAAACTAAGCTTATTCTAAATCCCAATTAACTCTTACCGGTTTCAGTTACCCAAGTAGTTGCACGTTTTTCAGGTAAAGATGATGCTTCTTAAAACTGCTTGAACTATATCTGCTTTAGATCTCTTCCTGGTTTACCCTTTTCTCAACCCCCTATGGTGGAAATAAGACAAATAGAAAATTTAAAATATTAACTGACGTAATGAACAAAATAAGCACCTTGTAGGACCACTGGAAGAGCTGTAAGAACCGTAAGTCAGTGTAAGGATTGCCTTAAGCAAGATCAAGTAAAGATTGTTCTGAATTAGGAGGGAGTTTTAGATGGGTTTTGGAGTGGGGAGACCTGTTTGGCGGTCTGTTACTTCACTGTATTGTGCTTTCATCTGACACATGGCAGGTGTCGGGGGAATATCTCTATATGCACACTGACTTCTTTAATTAAAATGTAATGTGTTGTTTGCTAGGTAATGCTGAAAAACATTGCAAGTAAGCACTCAAGATTTCAATACATTAGCTGTAGACAGTTTTCAGTGTTTCTTCTAAACTCCATTCAAGTAGCCATTTTATGAATAGTTTCACTGAAACCAGCTATGGCATCTAGCTCAGGTAGAACTGCTTACATACCTGTGCAGGACTGGACCTGTTTGGACATTAATATGGACTTGTAAGTTGCTTTTATGACTACAAAATATGCTGGCCTAAATTCTACCATTTTCATATATAGGCTGAAGAACAATTGAAAATTGTTGAAGAACAAAGAAAGATTCATGAGGAGAGGATGAAACTAGAACAAGAGAGACAACGTCAGCAAAAAGAAGAGCAAAAAATGATCCTGGGCAAAGGAAAGTCTAGGCCAAAACTGTCCTTCTCACTAAAAAGCCAGGATTAAATTGCAGCTCTGAACTCTTAAAAGAAACAAACAAAAAACCCAACAAAAAAGGAAAACAAAAAAAAACTTTGTATGGTAGCTTCATGTTGAAGTGTTGGTTGGTTTGGGTTTTTTTTGTTCTTTTTGTTTTGTTTTTTTCCTCTTTTATTTTTTTCCCCTCTCTTTTTTTGGTTTTTTTTTTTTTTTTTTTGTCTTTTGAAAGTCTGGAAAGTTAGCTTGTTCTAATAGGGGCTGTGCTCTGCAATTCTTAAATATTTTTTTTTTAAACTTCCATTAAGTTAAACCCTTATCAGATCATTGTTGCCTTTTAGAGGGTAATCTGTTCTCATCAATTTTCTTTCTGTGGTAGTGGTCTGAAGCAGATCAGGTCACTTTGTGAATTGTGGATGATCTGATAAGGTTTTACTGACCTACTCATCAGAGTTTGACTCTGATAATTGACAGAACTTTATACTGGGTATTGCTGACTTTTAATATTTTTTATTTTTTAAAGTCAGTAAATACATGAGTAAATTGCCATAGTATTACTGGACCTCTGTGGTTTATTGTTAAATCAGTGTCCTATGATACTGTCACATTGTTGCGCTTGATGTTCCTGATACAGGTAAGGAAATAGTTTGTCATACCTGCTATGAATACATAGAGGGAGTTCAGTATTGTCTCTGTTAGATTTGTTTTTATTACATTGACAGCATTCAACCAGCGTTCCCCATTGTGTAAATAAACCAATTTGCTGAATAAAGTGAAAGTCTTAAATTCATATGTTTAAGTAAATTTTTTTAGTACACTTCTATAACAGCCGAGTGACAATTTACATTGTTAAATTCGAGACTATAGTGGTATTTTTTTTTTTTTTTTTTGCTTTAAACTGTTGTGGCTTCTCCTATTTATAATGCAAAATTACACACAGTAAAAAAAAAAATCCCTGCAGTTGTGAATGTTTTTGATGGCTGCTGCTGCTGTTTTCATGAATGTTGGTTTTTATTCTGACAGAGACTTATTTCAGCTGTAGTATCATGCTTAAACAGCTGTTTGGCTTACTGCACCCGGACCAGTACTTCAATATCTAATCCCCTCCAGTTCACCTCATAATGCAGTATATTGTATAAGTTAACATCATTACCATATAATGAATCTGATGGGTCCTAAAGGATTTAAAAATGGAAGTTTTTTTTTCCCAAAGAACTGGACTGGCTAGCATACTTGAAGTGAAAAACAGAAAGTGAGATTCTGTCGAAATACACTGTTTTATCCAGAAGGCAACTGTTACTCATATACAGATCTTGAATGTTATCCATTTATATATACAGGTTTTATTTTGAAAAATGAGAAACTACAGATTGAAAACTATATATAAACTCCCCTTTTGGTATATAATTCTTCTACCAAAACCTGGTTACTATAGCTTGTCCAGTTCTAAAACTTTCTTTTTCCTGTTGGTGTGCAACATCTGTAGTAACCATAAAACAAAAACTACCAGTAGTTGCCTGAGCATTTGAATATCACTGGGCAAAGTTGGAAATCATTCCTGATGTTCCCAAAGGATCTGTTTCTGTAGATTTGGCAAGTTAAATGTGGGAGCAAGTTGCATGTGCCACTGAAAGCAGTATTCAACGTGCTTTGTATGAAACCTGGGCTTGGGGGCAGATTGATGTGTATCGCTTTGTCCAGTATGTCAAGAAAAATGTGAAGACAGTAAAATACCTACACTATTACTGTACTTAATTTGTCTAATCTTGTATTACAAAAGAAGGTTGAAGGTTGCTTAATGCATAAAAACAAAATTCAAAGCCAAATAAATTGTGTACATGACCTGTTGGCAGGAGCAGGCTGTATTTAAAGCTCAACTGATACCTGTATTTCTAAAACAGAAAACATCCCCTTTTCCCTTATGAGAAACAAGCTATTAAAAGTCAATACTCAAAACAGACCTATGCATTTTTGTTTCCTCTCCTCTTCCAGAAGCAAGACACTTAAGTTCTCATATGTGCAGCTGTTGTACCAAAGCATTTTGTCCTACACTGCTAATTTGATGCTAATTAGTAGCATTTGTTCCTTACAGTTAACATTGCGTAGGCTTAGACTTGAGAGGGTATTTTCAGTCACACCTTCAGGACTACTGTGTGGACAAAATATCCAGTCACAGTTAGGTTTGCCTTTTTTCCATTCTACAACTTGCTGCCTGTGTTTCTTTCCCCCAACCCTCAAAAAAGGGAAACCAGATACGTATTTCTATTTTTCTGTTGAGGCAGAATTTCAGTTGGTAGAAACTACTGTTCTAAAGCATTCTGTATTTCATAGGGAGGTCTCCTCGACCTGGTGTGGGCGGACATCATGTTTGCATTATTCTGGGGTTTTCTTCCTTTTTAAAATGGAGGGCCTCAGGGATACACTTGATTTCTAGGAAAATAAAGGTGGACACAGTTTGGGTAGGGGGTAAATTGACTTTTGATGATAAGAACTCGAGATATTCTTGTATTCCCTTAAAACTTGATACCTGTCTGATGCAAAGTAGGTTAGAACGTAGACCAGCATTTGCATAGTGATTTAACTGAGTATGAGCTGTGTGTGAGTTTGCATCAGGATATGAACCTACCTAGAGAAATTGCTGTTAAAAATTGTGTTGGGTGTTTAATTTTTCTTCCATTATAGTTACAAGTTTCAATTTCAGATTTTGGTTAGGCAGTTTTTTGGTTTGTTCTGGCTTTTTGCGAGGAGGTGGGGGTTTTTTTCTTCCCCCTTCCCCCTGCCCCCAGGAGGCATTTTTTGTTACCACCTATCTTGCACAGCATTCATTTCCCTTACATGATGACAGAAGAGGTCTTAGTTTTCCCAAACCCTGTTCATAAATGTCCTGGAGAATTATTCTAATGGTGAACAATGCATCTATCCAGCAGAGGCAGGGGAGAGTGGGAGTGCAGCAGAATCCTAGCAGTGTGCTGTTACTTTGGAGATTTGTTAAACTGCCCTTTGAACTTCCCATGTTTGCTATCATCATTTGTCCAAGCACAAGCAGAAAGCTGACTGCTGTGAAATGTGCTGGAGAGCTGGTGTCCTTGAAGCTTAGCAAAGCAGAGACGATTAGGTTGGTGAAGATGTCTAAGCTGCCAAGCAACTGCATACCTACGTACAGGCAGATATGTCAGTATTACCTTACTGAAGTATCACTACTTCATCCGCTCCTATCTTGTCTTGAAAAAGAAGGATCTTCATTGTCTCTGTTCTCCTAAGCTTTGTGTCGCCTCATACACGTCACCATGCCTATTGCCCTTGCTGACCCAAAGATTATAAACTCCTCTTTCCAGTGCTACTAACATGCCCTCTTACGATCCTTTTGAGCTTCTGTGCCATTTTTTGCACGTATACTGAACGTGAAGGTGTTGGTTGTGATTCACTCACTGTGTGAGGTGTCTCAAACATCTTCAGAGTATTTGGGGATGTGTCATCCCTTTGGCAAGCAGGAGGAGAAGGATGAGCGCTGTGACCGCAGGGTCTCAGCTCAGTGCAAGCTCACATGAAATTCAGGTTGATAAACACTTTTCATTTTGCGTTACAGAGGTACATTTCAGGAGAGAGCTGTGGAGCTGCCTGTCTGCCTACGGCTCATTCCAAGACAGGAGAACCTGGTCAAAGTGCCCAGGCTGGTGCAGTTTCAGACCAACAGGCCTGTCCGGCTGGAGCTGAACCATAACTTTTGCACATCTCTGTTCCGTTTTCATGCTAGTACTACCAAATGCGTGTGTTCTGGGTTATCCCCCTCTTCCCAACGCACTGTTCTGTTAGCCAGCTGAAGAGTGCTGAGCCTCTGTTGACATTTCCACAGGGAACAACCTGGTCAGCTCTGCTGCACAAGGGGACGTAAACCCTTAGAAAAGGCTGGTCATATAGAAGTTTGATCCCTGGTCTTGTTTCCCACACCACATATCTCATCACAGACCACAACATAATGTAAGATTTTTGTTTTCTCAGGGTAATACTGGGAACCAGTGTAAAAATAAGTCATAAACAGAGAAGTAAAATGTATGGTTAGGACGTTCCCACTTATTTTCTGATTTTTATTACAAGGCTGCTTGAATTCTGTGGCTGTATTTAGGAACAACCAAGCTCATTTTCTAAAGAAGCTATGGTTAACCAAGACTGCGGTTATAAAACAGACATGGAGAAGGCAAATTAACATCTACATATATACTCGCTCTACAGTAAATGCAGAAAATGTATTGTTATGGTGTGAATGAGATTTTAGGAGCCGTTTCAAGTATCCAGCATGTTTGTATAAACAGTAAACAATCCACTTAAATCAGTAAGTGTTAATCATGCCATCATTTGTCTTTATTAAATTTAGCAGTAATTCTATAATCTCTTCGACTTTCAAAATGGTAGATTTTCAAGTAATGGTGAGTGATGGTAAGCTGTTCCACTTAAAATATTTCACGTCCAGTGTATTCTCACTGCCGATGTTCAGACTGATGTTTAAGAGAATCAGGGATTGTGGGCCCGATCCTGATCCCATTCAGACGAGGTGCCTTTTTGTTACAGATTTCGCAGGATCAGAGCCAATGCCTATGTAATTATTGCCCAGATCACTGTCGGAAAGAAGCCGAAAGGGGGTTATTCAGCAATAAACCCGATTTTTGCTCTAAAGCTGGCTGAGGCGCAGGAAATAAAGGTTTAAGCAGTGCAAATGGCAGATTCCAGGTTTTTCCCTGAAGGATGAGGGAAAAGCAGGTCTCACCTGCTCGCCGGCCTTGCGGATCCGGCCATCCGTCCGTCCTCCGGTCGGGGCGGCCCGGGCGCGGGGGGACGGGGCGCCGCTGGCCGGGAGCGGCAGCGTTTCCTCCCCCCGAAGCCGGTCCCCTGCGAGGTGTCCGCCAGGGAGCCGCGTTCCCCGCGCAGCCCGGAGTATCTGCGGGGCCTCCTGCCAAACAGCCCCGGAGAGCCGCTGCGGCGGCCGGAGCCCGCTGCTAACTTCCTCACCTCTGTGAGCTTTTTGGCTTTTAAACCCCGGTCCCCAGCCCGCACTCTCACGTTTTCTCCGTGTCCGAGGCGATTCCTGCTGCTTCTCGGAAGCGAGGCGGGAGAGTCGGAGGCCGATGCGGCGGCGGGTCGGGGACAGGGATGGGGAGGGAGTGCGGCCGCACCGCGGCTGCCCAGGGGCTCCGAGCGCCGCCTGCCGCCCCCGCCCCCGCCCCCGCCCCGCCCGGCCCGGCCCGGCCCGGCCCGGCCCGGCCCGGCCCCGCAGGTTGCTCCGCGGCGCACAAGGCGCCCGCCGCCCCGACCCGGCCGCGGGGATCGGCCCTTCGGGCAGAAAGGGCGACCCGAGTGGAGCAGCAGTCGAGCCCGCATTTCCCTAGATGTCTTAACCTTTGTTGCTTGGCTTAGCTCGGAGATAAGTTCCCAGTTGTTCTCCAGGTTCTTACTTACAAGTGATTTTTATACACCTTCCCCGTGCATCACCAGGATGCTGGGGAGTAGAGTAAAACAGCTGTATTTACCTAAAATGATTAGCCGCTGGACAATAGAAGTGGAATGATATATTTAGCTACAGGAGGATATTTTCAGACAATACCAGGGCTCTTCATTTCCTCTGGTTTACTTAAAGCAAGGATACGGGGAGTTAGAGGTCACCGTTTACTCACAGCTTTTACAAAACACCGCTCGTAACCTTTTGCTTCAAAACAAACAGAAGCAGCAGCATCAAAAAATTGAGGTAAACCTATCTTACACGTCTAGAAGCATTTATCAGGCTCAGTGTTTACATTGGCTCACGACTGGATACACCCCACACATTTGTTTAAAAGTTCAATAATTAAGTACTTTCCTCCCCTCACTGGCGAAGCCCTCCTTTGATGCCCCTCGATGCGCATAGATAGCCTGTCTCTGTCTCCCGCTCGAGTGCTAAGTTTCCGTCCCGGGAATCAGATCCTTTCCCACCAAATTGCGTCGCCGGATCTGCAATTCCTTCCTCACTGCAAATTAAATTTAATTAAGCAGTTTACTTAAAACGTATTCGATGTTTTGTGTGAAAAGCAAACTGATTTCTTTGTTTCCCTGAGTGGTAGTTTTCATTAGAGAAGCTACCTAACACAATTAACACAAAATCTATGGGGCATCGAGCGCGCCTCAAACCTCCTCTCCCCTCTGTTGGGAGCGGGAGGAGCATCTGTGCCAGGCGGGGCGACGGGGGCTGAAACACCAGTTTAGTTAAAATCGGGGGGGAAAGCCAATATTTTTCTTCCAAATGGATCAGGGACATAAATTGCAGTGCCAGTCGTTTTCCTTATAAGGGCTTCTCCGCATTCGTCTAAAAGCTGAACGAGCAGCACCACTAACCCGATTTTTAAGTAAGTGCCCATATTTCTTGGGGAATAAAATGATGCGAAATGGGCTCTTTATTACGGTCTTGCCTAGCATGCTCTTCGCGTGCCTTAACTAGAAGGTAGGGAAATGGCAGAAAGAGCGCCGTAATTTCCTGGGATTTAATTTTTAATCCTTTCTGCAGATACTATTTTAGCAAGAAATCCCTGCTAGAAGAAATTCGGTAACCCCCTTCATCTTACGGGAGCGACTGTGACACGACACAGCCGGCGCTCAGCCGCGGCGCAGCTCCGGGCGCGGACCGTTGGCTTGTGCCGCCTCCCCGGCCCGGTGCCACCGCCCGCGGCAGCGGCACCGGCGCCTTACGTCGCATCGGCCGGCCCGTTTGGCGGGATAGCCGCGTAGGCGCCGGGCAGGGCAGGACCCGCGGCAGCCGCGGCCGGGGGGGACAGCCGAGGTGGACCGCTGTCCCCTGCGGAGGGCTGGCGCTGGCCGCTAGTGGGAGCTGTGGCCCCGTGGAAGCGCCGCGGCGCGCCGGGCACCGAGCGCGGCGGCGGCCGCACCCGCGGGGGCTACGGCACCCCCCCCCACTCCGGCACCCTCCACACTGCCGAGAGGCCCTCCGGAGCCGCTGGGGAAGCGTCTCCAGCGCTGCCCGCGGGCAGCTCCCTCTGCCCAGGAATTAATAATAAAATTAATTAGAAGGGCCAGGTGTCGGCGAGATACGTGGGGTCTGAAAAAGAACTGGATCCGACCCCCTCCCACCCCCGCGAGGGCGGAAGGGAGGGAAGAGGCGCTGAGCCATCCCCAGGGAAAGGCGAGGGAGCCCATCCCCTGCCTGAGCGCCGCCAGCTGCCGCTGCTCCGCGCCCCTCTGCGGGGGCTCCCCGTGTCCGACTCCTCTTTGCGGCGGGACGGCCCGCGGCTTCTTGTTGCGCAACCAGACAAACCTGGGAAGCTCGGAGACCCCGTGGAAAGGGTCAGTCGGGACCGAGCGTGGGAGAACCCCCTGCCCCCCCTTCACCCGGCGGGGCACCCGCAGAAAGTTGAGCGGGGAGCTCCTCGCCAGCGGAGGGCCGGCCCGTACCGTCCTTGCGCAGCGGCGCGGAGGTGGCCGCTGCCGCGGAGCGCGCTCTGCGCGGGGGCAGCGGGGAGGGTGCGGGGAGCCCCGCGCCCCCCGGCCCCGCCGCTGCCCCCCACTCTTGAAAGAGCGGCACGCTCGAAAAACGCTTAGTTTTAGCAGACACAGATTTTGGGGGTATAACTAATTTCACGCTATCCCGCCCCCCTCCCGCACAGCCCCTGCGTGACTAAGAGCGAGCGCGCCGTGCCCTCGCCCCGCGGTGGCCGCCCGCGGCGCGGCGGGGCCGGGGCTGGGGGTGTTACCTGCCGGCCCTGCTCGGCCGGGCTCGGCGCGGCCCCGCCCGCCGCCGCGGCGGTAAGTGACACGCGCAGCGCCCAACCAGCGCGGCGGCCCGGCGGCGGCCCTATGAGCGGCGGCGGCGGGGCGGCGGGGCCGCGCTTATATGGCTACGGCGGCGCGCTGCCGCCGGCCGCGCTCCTGCGCCGGGGACTCGCCGCGGCGGCAGCAGCGGGAGGGGCATCATCGTCGGCATCGCGGGTTGACGGCGCCGCGGTGGGAACGGCCGCGGCTGGCGCCGCTTTGCCTTCCCTCTCCTGCGCGCTGGGCTGCGCGGCGGCGCAAGTCCCACGCCCGGTTCTCCTCCTCCTGCCGCCGCCGCGCGCACTGCGGATCGCTCAACGGGAGAGTGAGGGACGTTTTGACGCTGCGACCACCCCCCTCCGCCCCCGTTTTGTGTTTGTGTTGGGTTTTTTAATTTATTTTTAAATTTTTTTTCTCCCCCTCTTTCTTCGCCTGCTCCGCTCCGGGGTCTTTGCCAGCGACAAGGACAGCAGCGCCCCTGGGGAAGCCGGAGCCTTGCGGATGCGCCTCCCCGGGACCGGGGGCGCTGACTCTCGGAGTGGATTTATTGACTCGCGGTTGCTTCCGAGCTCCCCCAAACAGCCCGGGCTGGTGCCTGTGCGGATTGCAAACTGCAGGGAGCAGTGAGAGACACGCAGGAGGAGCCTCCTGCCGAAGCTGTGTCCCTTTCCCTCGACCCCTTTATTTCTCTCACCACCTTTTATTTTACCTTTTTTTTTAAAACTCATTTTCACGCGAGCCGTAGACACTGTGAACGTGTATGGCGCACTGGATCCAAATGGGAGTTGGCAGCTTGAGTGGTATCTTCCAAGGCAGCCAGGAGACCCCCAGTAAGAGGAAGGACTGAGGCGTTTGCATTTTTTTGTTATTGCTGTTGTTACTTCGGAGGTAGCTTGGATCTTACCTCGCAGGAGAATTTCCTACATGCGAGTGGCGTACATGACTCAGTAGATCTGCTTGCAGCTCTCACCGAGTGCATCGTCGACCCTTCGCGTGTGATTTTTAATTTTTTTTTTTTCTCCATCTTCCGTATCAGTCGTCCCGGCTGTTGGGATACCGAGCACCCACTTTGCTGTCGCTGCTCAGGTGCGGGGGAGCCGCACGGCGGAGTTGGCGAGGCTCCGGGGAGGAACTCGGTGCCGCCTGCGACCATGGCAGCGCGGAGGCGAGACGCCTCCGCCTGGAAGTACTGTTGGGGAGTCGCGATGGTTTTATGCAGAACTGCGCTGGCGAGGTCCATCGTTTTAGACCCCATATATTGGAATTCCTCCAACCCCAAGTAAGTTTCCATCCCGCTCCCGCCCGCCGCCTCCCCCGGGGGCTGGCGCTGCTCTCCGCGGCGGTGCGCGGGGTGGGGGGGGCGAGCGGTGCCTGGCCGCCGGCGGGGACGGGGCGGGGGGCACACGGCGAGCGGCGGCCGCCGGCGCCTTCGGCCTGGGCTGGCGGCGGGATCCGGCCTTCCCCGCGGTGGGCAGCCCGTGTCGCGGCGGAGCTGCGCCGCCGCCGTGTGCCCCCGGCGGGAGGGTCCCGGGAGGGAGGGGGAGCGGCGGCGGGAAGGGACGGGACGGGGCGGTGGAGTGGGAGCGGGGCGGCGGCGGCGGGCTGCAACCTGCGGGCGGGGCCCGGGCTCCTCTGCCGCGGGGCCGCCGCCTCCCCCGGGGCCGGAGCAGCGGCGGAGCCGGGCCGGGCTGGGCTGCCGGGAAGGGGTGATACTCTTCAGCTTCTCCGTCTGCAGATGCAAACTCATCCCATTGACTCCAGCGAAGTTACATCTGCTTGTAACAGGGCTAAATTTGGTTGTGGAGTTGATGGTATCGAGGCACATGTCAGTGAGTAATGAACTAAGCATTACCCATCACACAACCATTTAGTGTCATGCTTCATTAACAAACCCAGGCAACAAAGTACATGCGTTCCCAGGACTTCACTACCAAAGCACGCTCTTAAATAGAGGCATATCCTTAAAAAAACCCCAACTTCCTAAACCTATATATACAGTTACTGCTGCTGGGATGACGAAATTTTGGGGAAGTGGACCCCCTTTTTAAAGGGAAACCTGAGGCAGTGATGAAAACCTAATTCTACTTCTCTTTTTGTCCCCTTCTGTTTTTGACAAGCGAAATAAGTTGGCCTTACGCAGTTGTGAAATCCTTTGAACTTTTGTGATTAAACCTACTAGTTTAGAAAAAGAGAAATCACGGTAGGAAGAAACAGTCTGTAATGAGTTCAGGGAGTTCAGCACCGGAAATGGGTTAAAACAATTTATTGTAATTCGTGCTATATCTTCAGTTATACGTACGTAAAAGCAAACCATATGCATTCTGTTAATTGGATTTGGAATGTCCCATTAAATCCAGTAAGTACATATCTTGTGTTCCCAGGGGACTTTTTAGAGGAAATGTTAGGTGGTGATGAGATGAGGACGAATGGAGTATTTCCTGGATCAGGGATTAATTCTGTGTAGGTGGCAGGATCTCCGGGAGTCTGCTGAAGGTTTCAAAGTTTGATTCAGGAGCAGCGTCTCAAGTTTATCAAGTAGCCTTGCGTCACGGTAGTCATTACCTACTGTTGTTTCCATTGAAGGAGAAGCGCGCTGCAGATTTCTGCCAGTATTTTTCAATAATGGGCATATTTGCTGTATCTCTCTCCTTCCCAGAAAAGTTTTCTGCTATTTCATTTTAAAAAAAAGGAAGAAAAGTAACTGGCAGGAATGCTGTGGACTTGCTCAGTTCAGCGTATTTATTCCTAACATTGTGTGACAAATGATCATTTTATATATGCGCCAGGTGGGAAGCCAGTCAAAATAAAACCAAATTTAGCTCCAGTCTGTGGCTCTGCGCTTCTGTGACGCTGTGTGTGTAGCTAGAGCTTTCCTTCGGCTTAGGAAAGGTACCATGTAACATTTGAGAGTAAAGAGACCTGGCCGGTTATAAAGCAGGCTTTATAATGCTGTTTGAATTCTCGAAAGTCAAAGGCTACGAGCCGGGGTTGCGTTGCATTAGTGGGCCTGCTGTGCTGGGGGAAAGCGGGCTGGGCTCAGCCTGGGAGGAGGGGGAAGGCTTTCGGATACCCAGCCCTGATGGGTTATGCCTACAGAGGTCACTCTTCCAATGCAGAAGAGCCGCTGCTGCGGCCTCTCCTCTGCCAGCCCCAACCTGCTTTCCCTTTCTCAACTTACCTTGATAGCTTTTATTAGCCATCAGTGAAATGAAAGTATCCGAGCAGCTGAATTCAACCCATCTTGCAGAGCCCGGGGATATGCTTCCTTTATCAAATACAAGTTGTGTTTCCATTTGGCTAATTCTAAACTATTTGATTACAAAAAAGCTTTGAATGTTGTTAATGGTAGATCTAATGATAATATCTAATTACTTTTTCAACTTAATGCACGCTTAAAAATAGGTTGTGTTGTTGATGTAATTGAGTTTTCCTGAGTGATTCATTGAGGCTTAATCACCACAGTGAAGGAGCACACTATTAAAATTACTCTTTTCAATTGCTGGGGCTAGTGATTTATAGGCCACTTGGAGGCCCGTGGTTTGAGGAAGCTTACAAATGCATTGCCGATATTGCTGCCGGTGAGACAGCTTCTCTTCTCAGAGCAGGATTTCTTACTAATTCTTGTCACAATTGTTTGCCCGAAGGACATGGAATAATTTCTTCTTAGATGAGGTTGTCCTCACTCTGGATTCAAGCTGAATGTTAGCTTGAGAAGTAAGCTGCTGAATGGATCTGGGGATCATATAATAATAAAGGTGCTTTCTAGGTTTGAAATAATAACTATCTTTGGTGCTGGTTAATTTATTCAGGGAAGCTGTGCATTTAACTCAATTGAAAGCTTCAACACATAAATCTGCTGAACAGGTAGGCAATTAAATGCTGGGCGAAGTTGTTAGTCAGGTTAACATAAAGTATGAAATAATAAATTTTAGGTTAAGGTGAATGTATAAACTGAATTGGTTTTGCACTGAGTTTAAGAGGTTATAATTTTCTAGCAGGTGGCTGGGACCGAGGGCACGCAGTAGCTACATGAACACTGAGCTCCCTCCCCTGGAGGTCCCGGTCCTGTTGTGTCCTGCGCCACCCCCCATCCCACCCCCCACCCCCTTTTTAGAGATTGGCTTTTACTGCCTCCACCAAATCACAAAATTGAAATGACATGCATTAAATAACTTATGCTTGTGACTTTAGACTTTACAGACTTCTCATCTGAAGAACCTTAGATCTCATGATCTTGAAAACACCAAGGAAAATTATTCTGTAGACTTGACTTCTGTTGACACTTTTTAATGGAGGACTTTCTGCCTGTGTTGTTTCTGCCAAGACAAACAGTGTCTATAGATAGCACGCATTACCTCAGTTTCACCTCAAGGTGAAGCTCAGCACTGCCTTTGACACACAGGACGGCACATAGTGTTATGGGGCACCTTTCAGTCAAATGGCGGAGAAATCTCATTCAAAAAACCCACTGCTAATGTCTTAAGTGTCGCTGTTCCCTGTGTGCTATAGGCTGGTGAGCAAAGTGGTTCTCCTTAGTGACATGTGGAAGGTTATCCTCACAAGTGGTGCCTTTGACACTGATTAAGTTAGATTATATAGCTGTTTTTTTCTCCTTCTGATAACCAGTTATATATGGGATATTTCACAGCCTGCCTCTGAATGAATGTTAACATGTCAGAAACTGATAAAATAAACTGCAATTGATGACCCTGTTAAATGTTCTATTCAGCAGCATATAGACTAGTCTGCTTCTCATTGTATCTGGAATTCTTATTTTTGTAGGTAAACAAATGCACATTCACTACAGATTGAATAGCCCCTTGAACTATGCTCTGCAGTTTGCATTTGGGTTAATCTTGTCGGTTTTAATATAGAGAGAAAAAAAGGAGAAAGCACCAGGGGTGGAATTGTTAGTGCTTTCACATCCACATTCCTCACATTTTGTCAGGATGATAAACTGTAGGTAATGGACAGCCGTTGTTTCACAGGACAAGCGAGCCAGCCGGAGCACAAAGAGCTTGCTAAAACGATATCTCACAACATGTTTGGGAGCCTTTCAGCTAGACAAGAATTTATTTGGGAGTCCTGTGTCATGGGACCTCAGCAATTACAGCTTCAAGCTGAAGAAACAGGAGTGGAAGGTTAAAATGATTTAAACACATGCTCCTAAATTGTACCCAAAACATAGCTGTTGACACTTGGCATGCTAATACAAGGAGTGAGTGGTGGCTTCCAGTCCATTTGGTATCTCTGGAGTTCGTAGCCAAGTCTCCAAAGCACAAGTGAATTAGCAAAATTAATTCAGAGCAAACTGAAGGCCGAATTCTTGAGGTGGTTATTTTCTCCAGCCTTTTATATGCGGAGTATAATTGCTATATTATTTATAGTAGTTATCTTAAAGCATGTTATCTGTAAGCTGTGTGATGTTATTTCACTTTGTTTAATGAAGTAATGGCCTTTAGAAAGGCAGTGACTAAAAGTCAAGCTAAAATCACTTAAGTTCTCCCTCTTCCCACGCACAAGAATGCCTCCTGCCATCCACACCCCCCCCCCCCCCCCCCCCTTTTATTGAAAGGAGATAACATTGCTTTAGGTGTGACACTGGGGATCATCTCAAATTCGGCCAAGGTTCCTGTAGTGGGATGTCAGCGGATAACCTGAGGTGACTGCTGTGACATGCTGGGAAAGACAAGGCCTTGCAGCCCTGTACACCCAGGGTTGCTTTTGGGGCATTTTAAAAAAAAAGTATTTTTTTTTTAGAGTCTGGTCTTGTCGTCGTGCAGACCTGCAGTACTTGAAATTGCTTGTTGCAAATGAGAAGAAAGTGTTCTTCTGAGAAAAAAATAGGGATTAAAATGTTATTCATGTGGGCCTAATGTCTACCTGCCTTGGTTGCTGACATAAAGAAACCTGTTTTTCTGGTCATTTATCATACATCTACATGGATTTGCCTATGAGCTCATTCTTTGTGAGGCGTTGTGGAAACTTAAATAGGAATGTTAAACTGCTTGAAATATTTTGATTAAAATATGCAGTGCTACAGAATATAGACTTTTAACCAGAATGCTGTTGTCATGAGTGAGAGGAGTTGTGGGGTTTCTTTTTTTTTTTTATTATTTATTTTTTGTGGGTGGGGGGGTAGTGCTGCATGAAAAGCAGAGGAAGGGAGGATGGCAAATGGACAGTGTTAGAAGAGCTTGGAAAAACTCCTGTGGCTTCATTGTCTCTTTAAAGCCAGAGAACACAAAGACAAACGCAGTTCAGCCTTTCTCCCATGATGGAAAATGTAAACCGTTGACACAGCTCCCATGTTTAACTTGTTTAATTCTCATTTTAAATTCAGTGCTATACCAGCCGTGTGAACTCTGAAGATTTCTTTAGTAATCCATTTTGTAGTTCCGAATCAAAAACAAAGTGAAAAGGTCTGACACAATTTGCTTTTATTTTTAGGCAAATCAACCCTGGTCATAGTTAATAAGGGGATTACAACCCAGACTAGGTCTTTACAGATGTAATGTAAATCAAGGGCAGAGTATAAAGAAACTGATCCCTTTTGATTGAAGTATGGTAAAAAGGCATAGAGAAACTAGCAGCAGTAATCTGATTGTATGGCAATAAAACCACCATTTTCTGTCTTTCAGATAAAAATAATGTGGTAAATCCATGCAGTTCATAAGATGTGAAGGTAGATAAAGGGTGATGCCATGGCAACATATAGATTGGCTTGATGTTAGAAATGACACGTCTCTGAAAGGGGTGTTGGAAACTAAGGGCCTTGCTCGGGGCTGTAAGGTATTATGTGAGAACTGCACAAAACTTGGGGGCTGGGATTAGAAAGTATGAAAAGCCTACTTGTGGCTTGGGATGGTTAAAGCAGTAAAGAAAAGCTGCTCAGTTCTTGCTCATTGGTGGCGTATAATATGGTAAAGATAGATTTCATTTACTGCTTTCTGCCGAGATGGGGACCGATTAAAACTTAAGATGGCTGCAATTGTTAGGTGTGGAAGATTTTCCTTTTTAACTCCTGCCCTAGCAGCAGCCTCTCTGAAGAATTAGTTGCACTTGGGGTTTGTTGCCTTAATCTATTTGGGCTTCGGGCAGGAGCATGCTGGCAGGGAACAGAGAGCAGAGGGAATAGGTAGGACTGGGGTTATCTGGAAAGAAAACAGAGACCTTTTGATTTCAGCTGTGTTTCAGGCTGTGGTCTCCATCTCGCGCTCCATGGGAGCAGTGTAGATAAACACGCTGCATTGTCTGTGCCTTGGCCAGGTGATACTTCAGCATCTCTTATGTTTCCCATCTGTGGAAATATAAAAGAAAAAAAAACCCAACGCAAACAAACCAGCATCCATTCCTATTTACCAATAAAGCTGCAGATAACCAAACTGATCTGGCTTAGTCTCTAGGTGGTGTTTATTTCCGAAAGGCAGGCTGAAATCCAGTAATGAATGAGCTAAATATCTGCCTATCGCTGCCTCCCCCCCCCTTAAATTCATTGCGATGAGCTTGCTGTCAGCCCCTTGAGTTCAGCATGCAGACAATTTAGCCATTGTTTTGTCATTTAAGTGATCTGCAGCTGTAAAGGTAGTGAAATACCTCTCCTAGTGCAGCTACTTGCATTTTTTTCTTCCCTTTTCTTTTAAAGAGCCTTCAAAGTAGTTAAGACTTGCTTTTCTACCCAACTGACAACCGTAAACACCCACAACTTAAACTCAGCATTACATTGCAAATCAGGGGTATGATTCAAACGAGAAATATTTACTTTATTGCCTGCTCATTTGTCTCCTGGGGGGGGGAAGAAAGCACTCTGCATTTCTTAGGCAGAGTCTAGACATAAGGGGGAAAAAACACTGAAGCCTACAATAACAGTTGTGTCTTTAGTGGGAATGAGCCTGGGATGAGCTCTGCAAAATGGAATTCATGCTGTTTGTTTGGCAGGGGCTCGGACACTTTTAAAGTTTGGTTTGTTGGTGGGGTTTTTTTCTTCCTTTTCTTTTTCCTTTTTCTTTTTCTTTTTTATATAAAGATGTTAATTACATGCTTGAATTTATCATTCTTATCCTACCCCATAGTAAGATGGAAGTTCTGACCGAAAAGGGAACTCCAAACCCAAAACTGTCAAGCTGCTGATGTGATTTAACAGATGAAAAATAAACAAGTGCATATAGGGAGCTGAACAGATTGGCAGAATATTCGGGGCCTGAAGTGCTCAGATACGTTTCCTCTCTTGCAGCTTAACCTTCGCAAATCTATATCAAAAGATCCAATTCATTTGCTGAAATTCTCAAAAGCGCAGGGGCACCCTCATCTAATTTACAGGCTGGTCACATCCAAGCACCTTGCATTCTGCATTTGACAATGATTGCTAATGGGCCATTCAACTAAAGTATTTGCTTGTTAACAGGGAACAGAGCATGATAAATGTCCAGCAAGCTTGCGGCCTCCTTCAGCTTTTCAAATGCAGACTGGTGCATATTTATGGCAGGCAAATGACAAAGAGAGAAGCTGAATTACTCTGGCCCTATGCTTTCTGTTCGAACAAGGGTTAAAGTAATTAAAGAAATAATGCAAAAAACGATGTCCTTTGTTTGCCCACCATTATCCAACATTTAGCTTTCGAACCTGCCTGTCATGTCACATTTCAGAAATGTACCAGATAAGGCTCGGTAGGTTTGGCAGGGCACAGAAAGGAGTGGGTAATTCTTTACGGAGCGCATCCTGGGCAGTGCAGCATCCTTGGCAGTGCCGGCCAGGTCTCCTTGTTCCCATACAGAATCCTCTGCAGGTTCCCCTCCCCTGAGATGGTTTCTACTGACATATGTTAACTCGAAGATGGAATTAGACCACAGAGCTTTGGCGATTTGCACTTCTGTTCCCTAACTGGGGGGTGGTGGAAAGCAGCTCCCCCCCCCCCGCCGCCCCCAACAGTGGAGAGGCTTTGAGAAAACAAGCACATTGCACTCAGCGTGAAAGCTAAGTATGAAAACGAAATGGCAGAACAAAAAACAGTGTTCCCGTTGCTCCGCCGCCCCCAAGGGCAGTTAGGTCTTAAAACCTGAAACCATAAAGCATGCACAGAGAAATTCCTGAAACTTGAAGTGTCTTCAGTGTCATTTTGAATTATTTCTTATGTTTTGTGCTTGTGAATCCATGTTTACTCTTAGCCTGATTTTCAAAAGTTTTCGAGCAGACTTAAATGCAGAATTGAAAACGTCATGTAGTATTTTATGTATTTGCAAGTAGATAAACATGTTCGAGGCTTCTGTCTAGCTCCTCTTCAACTCTGTGAAAAAACCTCCAGTGATTTCAGTGAGTATTACATTAGCTTGCAAGGGCTTTAGATTATAATTGTTTTTTCATTATAGGCAAAATTTTGTATTTTTTATAATGAACAAAATGTATCATTTTACTCAAGGAAGGAGAACATACAGATATTTTTTTTTCCCCTGTTAACTGTGATGCAGAGAAGTTCCCTTTGATGTGATTATATACATTGTCAAAGACAGCAAATAAGAGCAGTACCTCTATCTTTTTTGGCAATCCTGGCCAGCCAACACCCTGTGTTTATTGCGGTATCAGCATGATAATTATAATGCAGCTGATTTAAACTTTGATGTATTAGCCTGTGCTTTCTTCTGGTTTTAAACATAGGTTCCAAGCCAGAAAAGATAAAGGCTGGTAGAGGATTATGTTGCTAGGTGAATCATTCCTAATGTATGGCATATACATAACTATAGGATGGGGTTTCTACTATAGTGTTCTTTTGAAATGTCTAGTGGTTAATAGCTAAAACAGGATTTACGAAACTTTTATTTAGTAGGATTCAGAGCTGTGTAGACTTTAAAGCATAATCAAGTTTTACACATGTCAACAGAAAATTAGAAATTTTATGGCCTGTCTTACACAGGAGGATAGGTTAGATGGTGGAATGATACATTAGGCTGAAAAATCTGTGATGCTGCAAATTTTTTATCACTGTTCTGTTAGCTTTTGCTTTAATAGTGCATTTACTTAGGTACCCAAACCAAAGAACAACGGTGGGAAAGATGAACAATGCACTGTAAAGGGAAGTGCATGTTCGAGCTAATAAGAGGGATTTAAAATGTATTGTTATTATTATTGTTACTGTTAGTTAAAGCCCAGTTGCAATTGAATGCTATTTTATTTTGGATTGGGAGTTCTGCCAGACTCCAGCCTGTCAGAGCTAAGAAGACTGAAATCAAGTCCAGGCCTATTTCTGCAGCGAACGGGAATCCTGGCTCCTTGCCTGTGGATTCATTCAGGAAGACCCATCTGGCTTTTGATGTTCTGCAAGTTTGAAGCAGTTTGTTTAAGGAACCTATGCGAGCACTAGTGAAAGCACACAAAACTGCACTTCTGACTCTTCGAGTGGTGCATTGTTTCACATTTTCATTTTTGCTGGTGCTCACCATCTGCTTACCTACTGCCTGAGCACCAGTTGGTTTCTATACCTGACTGGGTAAAAGTGTAAATTTGGAGTTGGGAATATCTTGACTCCTTTTGAGGGTTTGCAATCCCATAGCATTTGCTGTCCACACTTCAGTTGCTTTCTTCATGTTTAATTAATTTCAGTTTAGTTCAGAAGCTGTCTAACTTAATCACTGCACAACACCTGACCTTTAGGGTTTTTTTGGGGTTTCTTTTTCCAAGCTATGTAGAATAGCTGAACAGGGAGAGTCACATTGGCAGGCAAGGTTATTAGTATGCCTGATAAATATTTTAGAAGAGATGATTTTTAGCGGTAATCATTGTTCCTTCTATCAAACAGTTTTCAGGCACTTTTTGAAGAAAAACAAAACCCAAATCTTCATAAATTTACTGCTTACATCGTCTTTTACATTCTGTGGATTGGTGTGTGACACCAAGGCAAGCAAGACTGCACTGTGCGCCTAGGGCCTGACTCAGGAAACTGTCCTTACTCAGAAAAGCTCATGTTGAGCATGTGCTGAATGCTGAATATTTTTGCTGAAGCGGGACAGATTTAAGCATGAGCGGTATTGAATCAAGGCCAGAGTGAAAAGGTTTTTTGGGGTTGGACAAATACAGAGCTCTGAAGCTTCATGATTATTATTATTTCTTTTTAATATCAGAAAATTGTGTCAGAACCTACAGTCCTGTCTGCGTTTGCAAAGAGTCTTAGTTTCCACATATCTTGCCAGTAGTCTCTGTAGCCCCACCAGGGGTATGTGCTATGTGCTGGCTGGGACAGCTCCAGTGGGTCCATCAGCTTTGCTCCTGGAGGTCTGGCTGCATTGGTAGCTCTGCTGGAACAGTTTTCTGTGCTTTTGCTTGCAGTTCAGTGTAATACCAGCAGCACATTTCCACTGACGACTGACTGCCGAGAGTGACCCGGCTGCTCCCAAGAGTCCCGATCACCCCCCTGAAGGATAACACAGTTTGCAGCTTGCAGTGGGTGCACAGGCTGAGCATCCATCTGGTAGAGGCAGAACAAAATGCCAGTGTCTTGCAGGTACAGAGCAGCAGGTTAAAACTGACTGGGTGGAGCTCCTGCTGTCCCTAGCTGTCTGCTGAAGCCCTGATGGAGTCTTCCACCCAGGGCAGGGATGTCTGTTGTCACGTTGAATGCACTTCTGGACCCTTAAAGCACTTTTTAAACCACTACAGTGCCAGTTTAGCTTAATTTGAGAGGTTTAGACCTGCAGCAGGACAAAAGATGGTTCTTGGTAGATCTGATATTACTACTGCTTTGGAGGTGGCAGTGGCCAACCCAGTTCTACTCTACTTCTGCAAGTCAGTCAAACTTTGGAAAAGTTGGTATTTAAGGTAAGAATGTAGGATCTCTGCACTTGCGAGTGGCTGAATCTTGGGTTTACTGTGAGACACAAATGCAGGCTCATGTTAGAGCTCCCATTTGGATTTTTACTCAAGGTCATTTTCTCTCCCCTGAAAACTGTCTTTTCCAATATAAAGAGAAAAAGGATGTGGCATAGGAGTGATAGAGAGTTGTAAGTGGATTCTGGAAATCTTTGCATAACATTGATTTGCCAAAATAGGTTTTGGTCTGTCATACAATGCTGTTACTGATTCGGCATAACTTTTCCTGAAAGTTGTGAGTTAACAACTTTTGTTCTACTTCCAGTGTTTACTTATGCAGGCAAATGGTATGCAATAATATATTTTCTAACAACTGCAAAGCAGCTGGAATTTTTTCTTTGAATTTGAGATACAATCGCTGATTATTAATGTCTCATCAAGTAACAAGACAGTCTCCGCCCTCTTTTATAGACTTTGCTGGGAGCATGTCTTGGAACAAGACCATACAGGTGTGAACAAATTGTAGTTAAGAGAAGGAAGACTGCAAACTTTGGTTGGTATCCTTCTATTGCAGCTGACATAAGACACCTCTTTTTTTTGTAATGGGAATGGTGGAGAAGAGCTGAGTGTAGCACAGCAATAGAACAATCTGGTTTTATTGTTTATTTCTTGTGATTTACAGTGCCCTTTTTGAAAAGTAGTTCTTTGGCAAATGCCAGCTGCTCTCTGTTAGCTTTCTAAAAGCAAAGACTTTAGTGACTTGTGTAAGAAGCACACATGGTTTGGTTTGACTTTCTGTTCCATGCTCTGCATCTTTTCAATAAAGCGCCATCTTTCTTGGGTTTGGCACGCCCTGCCTCCGTGAGCACAAGTCAAGTAGGGCATTGGTTTTGTGTTACGCTGGATTCATGGCACAGATTTTTTTTATTTTTCTTTTTTTTAAAAAAAATCCAAACCATATAAATACCAGATTATCTTTGCTGTGAGAGCAAAGAACTACTTTAATATTCCCAGTAGCATATTTTGAACAACAATTCTTTAATTAAAACAACATTGGTCTCTTCCTGTATTTCATGGCTAGCAAATGAGAGAAAACACCAGTGTTACTATCAAAGGGCGTCAGTTTTCATTACAGTAATGGTTCAATTGTGCAACGCTGTAGGCAGTGAAATTTAATATTATTGTGACTTGTGTTGTAATTGTAGGATGACAGAGGAAAATGGATTAAGTTTAAATATAAGTGTACACAGCAGCACATGGACTTTGTCAAATGGAAGCTGAGGGCTGGGGCAGGACTGGTCCCCCTCTGGCTCTGTCATAATGAATTAGTATTTTGTAAATAACTGGCCACTAGACTATAGATTTATTACCTTTTGTAGATATATGTGGACACACACAGACATACATGGATTCTGTACCGACTGTAATTGCAGTGTGGAGTTGCAGAACGGGTTTGTGCCTGTAGGCTTGCAGGGTATTTGAATGTCTAGGCTTCTTGTCTTCACCTTTCAAGAAAATATCCCTGCCTGCCAGTTTGTGAAGTTTTCTTCTGGATACACCCATCCTTTCAGTTAAGGGATTGCTAACACATGAGTGGCCTCAGACTGGGAAGCCCTTTGTCATTCTTTCCTTCCTGATGAATAAAACTAAATTCAAGTTGCACATGATCTTTGCTTTAGAAAATCTCTAGAGACAACTAGTGTTAACGAGCAATATCCCATTCTCTCCCAGTTGCCCATATACATGCAGATTAAAATGGAAGATGGTAATTTGCCATCCATTACTGGTCTCTTCCATGAAAGATCAGGGACAATGAAGCTAGATGTTTCAGTTGTTTACAGTGTAGGCAAGTGGAAGATGTCCCCAAAACAGTGCCTGATAGTCTGCTAGTGTGTAAACGTGAAGCCCTGTCGTGTTACCCCGTATCTTCACAGCACGATGTTTCTCAGAGGTATGTTCATGTTGAAACCTGTTCTAATGTTAAAGTGCAAAAGGGGGCAGTAAAGTGCTATCCAAAAAAATGTTTATTTTTTAAAGGTATTTTTTGTGGCAAAAGTTGCGTTTCTCAGTAGGCTTATAATCCTCTGTATTTAAAATAACAATCACATTAATATCTTCTGTTTGAAAGGCTTACAAATGTCACCAAAGCATATCGTTAAGCATTGCGGGATCAGTGTTTGCTGTGAGTATTTCCATGTTCTGTCCTTTAACCCAATCCCAAAACATGCTACATATTTGGAAGGAATTGAAGGCAGGAAGCTTTCCTCGGATATATTTAGGACGCAGCTATACGAAGCACTTCTGAAAGAATTCCAACTTTGCTAATCATGTCTGATTCTCATGTTGTGCATTACCAGCACTGTGTTTCTGGAAAAACAAAATGAAAAGAATGCTGAGGCTAGGGGTTTCTGCCTGAAGTGCTAAAGTGTGTAGTGGTGGCATGGGTCAAGAGTTGGGCTCTCATCCAGACCCGCATGCATCATTTGTCAAGAGGTAACTAGAAAGAGCAACTAATTACAATGCACCTACTGAGTGTTTTCCCTTTGAGAAATTCTTCAGAATAAACCGTTTATACAGATTGGCTGCTACTCTCCACTGCAGCCACTTGCAGTTTTTAAACTCAATATAGAAAGCATGTTTCTGCTGAAATGCAGTAAAAAGGAGAATGTGCCTGTGTGTGTTCCCATGCTTATGCACGAGAGTAAGCAATGATTTGAGGAGTGAGTCCCTGTTTGCTGAAGCTGAGTAAGTCCAGCACTGTTGTGAGGGTTCCTATTTCTGTAAATGCTGATGAAATGTTAATATAATACACTTTAAAATAGAACATTGGTCATATCCATCTTCTTTTTTTTTTTTTTCTCTTTAGTGCGAAGCCTGTCCTAAAGCACATTAGTGGTTCTTTTGTGGTTACCAGAATTGATTTAGTAAATGGATCAGAATTCTCTAGTGCTTTAAGTACTTCTAGCAGAACAGTAATTGCTTTCTGCACAATAATACAAAAAAGTTAATTGCTATTAATAATGCTTTATGTATGTCACGCATGAAAACTGAATATAAAATCTGTTATTTAAAAAAAAATTCTTTGCCAGCTTTAGTAAAAAATCAAATTGTACACATTTTCAGCATTTCAAGCTCCACCTGTGTGGTAAATATTCTAAGCCAGGCTGCACGTTCTTGTGCAAAAAACCCAGATCTTGTTTACCATTGTAGAGGAAAAAATATATCGGTGTTTTCTCTGAGAGGGTGTTTTTAAGGCAGAGGAAATTGTGCTTCCCTTTCATGGGAGGAAAACCGCACATTCATTTTTGCACCCTGGATTTACGTTGGGGACGGAAGGGTAAAGCACGGTTTGGTCTGGAGGTTTTAGTTATGCAAGTGTGTATTTTTGCTTTGTTCTGTGAGTGAGAGTCAAGCAGCGAGGGGAAGGGCAGCTTTCCAGCAAAACTAAACTGTCTCTGGCAGGTGGAAATGGTGTCCAGTTGAAACAGACACACTGTCTTACAGCAAAACTCTTCTGGCAGCTGCGCACTGGGGGGCTGAAAGTGAGGCACTGCCGCTGCTCGCCGGGCTGGGAAAGGGGGCTGCCAGCACCCCCCAAGTCTGTGGTCACCCCAAGATGCCACCCTTCCTCTGGACGGGAGTTGCAGTCAGCTCCCTCTGCCAGAGCCCAGGGCTGGGGTAGCCCCAAAGGAGAGTGTGGCACCTCCTTTGGCTTATTTACTTTTTCCATGGAATGAGATCACATCCATAATCTCATACACCGCAGCTTTTAAGGAACCAGATTTTCTTTTAGATAGTGTCTCCAATAAGATGTGTTTGGTGCTGGGTTGCAAGTGACCTTCCACATACATCAAGGGCAAAAGGGGTATGGTTCTTGCCAAATATATCTTAGCTGCAGGTTTTGTGCTCTCTCGAGTGCAGGGCACCTTTTAGACTTGTGACCCATCATAAGCTGAAGGGAGTGAGGAAGTGGGTGTCTGTGCTTCTGCAACAGCAATAGTCATGCGAGTTACTTGGTGAAGGAAACTCGTGACACATCTTTCTAGGAGACTAGTCAGGGCATTTTCTGGTGTATTTTAAGAGGAATGGTGTCTGTGGGTGGCTCTATATGCAGTGGAAACTCCGTGCCTTTAGGACTGTGATGTGATTTGACTGTCAAATCCTGCAGGTCCATGCAAAAAAAATGTTTTCTTTGGGATAGCGTGTATGCATTCTGAACCCATCCTTATTTTACGCCTATTAGAAATCCTGTGTTATATTTTAAATGCTTTCCTCTCGTATTTTGCCAAAGGTAGTGAGATGATATGATAAATGAAACAGCTAAAATTTCATACATGCTCCTCATTCTCTGTCCCCTTAAAATTTTGAGAATCCATAATCATGCTGCAGAATATTCTTGTGTAGGTTATGAAGATTTCAGTTATAAATGTATTGCGTTGTCATGCCCTACTGAAGTTAATGGAGGTAACAATTTCAGTAAGAGCAGGTCCAGGAAAAGGCACCAAGAATGGCGGTGTCCATTTGCATGGCTACTTGAGACACACAAAATGGTGGCATCACTACCATTTTGTGTCCAGGGTGGTGATTAAAACAAAATAAACCCTTGACCATTCCTCTTTTCAGCGCACTGCAAGCATTTCCACCAGGTAGTCTGAAAGAAGGTGGGCTCCTTTGGCGGTGAGGAAGGAGGAGGACAAGGAGGTACCACAAACTCCAGGATGGAGATTAGCTACAGTTTCAGGCACTGTTTCAAAGAATTTATGGGCTTGCTGCACTTTTTATTGCAGGGGAGCCTGAGCCCCAAAAAGAGGTTCTTTCCTTCCAGTGGAGGTGAGAAATACAAGAGTGAAGCTTTAGAAACTTGTGTTACGGTGTTTTATAATTTGGCTGTGTATAATGTGGTACTTACCATTAAGGGATGAGCATGAATGTATTTGTTTATTTATTTGTTTGAATTCCATTTAGTTTCTACCCTACAAGTCCTGTTAATGCCAGTAACCATTGCTTACATGAATAGTTTAATTAACTGTGTGGAAAAATGTTACATATAAATAAGGTCAGCAGATTAAACTTAAATTTTATTTAAATTCAAAACCAACCCTATTTAGCATGTTCTGTAGAAAATTGTTACAGTATTAAAATGATTTAATAATCCTCCACTGGCAAAGAAAAAGAGGTTCCAAAACTCACTTTAAAGTATTTTAATAATATGAAATGCTATACTACTTTTGTTTTGAAAGTTTCATTTGCTAGTCTGTGTATAAAGCCAGTCTTGTCATCTTGCTGTGTCACACTATGGTAATTTTTCTTGCACAGACTTCACGTAAGAGTAGTGCCTTTCTTTTTAACCAAATTCTGTACCCATTTTGAGACAGCGACTCCACATCAATCTTTTTTGATGAAGCTTGTTTTTCTGTCCATTCCATGGCAGTTACTGATCCTCTTCTGACTGAATTCACATTCACTTAATCTATTTAAACTTGAGTGAGATCAGTCCTGTAATATCACTGGTTCTGCAAAAAAATCATTTCAGGTTTACAGCTGGGTGTATCCCTTATCTCCACATGGTTTTTATATGATGATGGTTATGACAGAAACTAATGTGAAAACTGTGTGGCACACAGGACTCTTACAGAAGTCTGTGGTCTATTTGGGATTTTACTCAGTTCAAAGGAATCAGTAAACTGGTTTTCATCTCATTCAGCAGGCTGTGATCAGCCCACTGCTACTTCACTGAAATCACTAAGACCTTTTCCTGGAACTTTTGTGCTTTGCATCAAGCTGGTAGGACTTTTGCCTTGCTTAATCACTTCTCCTGTAGACAAAATGCTTTTCAAAATATGAATATTGTTATTTTTTCAAAAGCCAGATGATGAATATGTGTACTTTTTAATAACCGTTTCTTCTAAACAGTAAGGGCTTGTACATGGAATGCTATTCTGTATTCTGTTTCAGTTTGCACTTGTACAAGTAACGGACTAACATACTGTGTTATTAGTATTCATGACATTTCCTTAATAAAACTTTTCAATGAATAACTTTATAGTCAGGCTGGTAGTTAAACTTCATAAAGTTAAGTGGGTAGGATTCCCCAACAGAAGGTTTCAGGCTGCATTTTAAGAAGCATTCTTGATTGTTTGCATTTTTAGGGTTATTTTTGTTACATTAATTTAAAGCTAACTGCCTACACCAATTAGTTCAGGTAAGGTATTAAAGCAGAGAAATTTGGCACTGTTTCCCCAGTTAAATATACAAGACTTGCCACAAGTACTAACACGCTTTCTAAAATAGCATTTATTTAATAATTACTAGGATATAGTTAAAGCTAAGTGTGCATATATATATTTATAGTATGTGTGTATATGTATATAGTTTTGCAAGTTGGGAAGAGCGTGACAACAGATTGTTACATCAGTCAATACTGATTAACAAAGTAAGAATTTATTTCGCTAAGAATTTTATCTGTAGATAATTTTACAATTTCAGACGTGACTGGTAAGGAATAGTAAAATATTCTCAGTGCAAAAGTGCTGACAGGTAAAGTTGGGTTTTTTTGAGAATTTAATATAATGAAATTAGGCAGGTTTGAATGGTTATCATTAAGGAAAACTTTATAATTCAATAAGGTTGAATTTGCTAAGTTTCTTTAAACAGGAAGTAGATTCTTAAGAAGTTAGTTGGAAACTGCATAATATGAATTTTATTTTTTGTAAAATTTCAAAATCCAAGTTTAACTTCTCTAGGACTTTGGCCTACATTAGTACATTAGTGCCAGGAATTATTTGGCCTTAAAATAAGTGTGATACAGAAAATTATTCTAACATTGGTGGGAATGAGGAATGGAATATTCTGTTCCTATTTTCTGTTCATGTGTCATGTGACTTTTTGGTCTAATACAATACTTTTAAAAAGGTTTGGGAACTCTGCATGTTGCTGTTATTTGATAAGCTGCATGACTAGTTGGCCATGTGGGAGGGATTCACATCCATGGGTTTGCACAGATGTCAAGTGTTGCCCACAGTACACCAGTTTTGGGGTGACAGTAAAAATGCCATCTGTATCCAAAAGTGCCAGACAGAAAGTGCATGAATTTCATCATACATCTTTTACTGTACTTAATATACTTTTATGTGCTTTCTCACAGTGAGCAATAGGATTATTAATTGTGAGCAAGATACTTTGAATGCTCTAATCTCACTATATCTGACTGCTGGCAGAAATGTATGCTCGGCTTTTCTCCTAATTTTCTGTACGGGGTACAGGGACTTGTAGTGGTATGTAGGTTTCCCACTAAAGAACATATAGAGCTAGAAAGCAGAAAGTTAGAAAGTTGGGGTTTTATAGAAAGCAGTGGTTCCAGTGCTGTCGCTATCCTGGCTGCTCAAGAAGAGCATGTCACTGTCCCAGCCAGCTATTGGAGTAACGCAGCTTCCTTGGAATCAATCACAGGATTCTGAAAACCTCTTGCTCCATCTTTATTATATTTCTGTTCAGGGCGGGGGAAGTTTTTTAGTTAGTTGAAGGCACATTCTGATCAGACTTCTAAAGCCAGTTCATCAACTTGTTTTACAGATGCCATCCTGCAAATGTTTCATAAGTGTGGATGCTACCCCAGAATGCTTAAGGCTACATCAGCTCTTGCAGAAAGAAAGATTCAGGATTAATCCTGAAGTTTTTGTTAACCTCTATCAAGGCTGAATGTGCATTGTCCTTTTCTTTTTTTTAGATACAAGTTTTTGAAAAATAGGATCATAAAACAGTAGCCTTAATTCTCCTGACACTTAGTAAATAGCTTCAGAAAATGCTTAGTACCCAGCAAATGATTTATTTAAAGTCTTTATGAAAACACAGTAGCAAAAGTATTACCCAAATGTAGGGATAATAATCATGCCTACTACTCATCAGCCGCTGTAAGTTTTGTGGTCAAACTGAAATGCATGAGGGGAAACCTTTTTATTCTCTTCATCCATATTTGGGCTTTATTGTTGTAAGAAAATAAGGAAAGTAAATTGGAAAAATATCTTTCTCACAAAGGTCATGATCAAAACTGCAAACTGTGGAAAAAATTTCAATACAATCAAGTTCTCGGATTAATCCTTTCATTTTCAGCCTTTTTTCTTTACTAATCCCATCAGCATTAGATCTTACAAGTTCAGAAACTCAAGTGGAAGGAGATTTACCGAGTTTAGTTCTAAAACTGTACAGACATTAGAGCCATAGCAAGAATATTCCTCTGCCATAAAGTCTTAACGAGTGCATTGGTTTAAAGCTCTTGTAAAACATAGTTTTAGCCGTCTGTTGGGGGGTGGTTCTGTCCTCTACCTTTTATGGGACAATTCCTGGCTACTTAACCAAGGCACACAAGTGTGCTTTCTCTCCAGTAGCTGTTCCTGAGGGTTGCCTGGCATGCCATCTCTGAACTCGTTTCTACTTGGAGTTTGCATGGAGAATGTATACTGCTGCTGCTTCATTACATCCGTATATATATATACAGAAGCTACAATGAGAATCAAGGGGTTTTGTTTTTCAGGGCAGCTTTTAGGTCATATTACTGGTAATGACAGACAGGTGCATGTTTCTAACCTTACTAATTTCATATTTGTTATGCATGGGAATGTAAATCAATTAATTTAAAAACAAAGATCCGGTCCTCTGAAATCTCATGTGTTTCATATTACATATTCCCATTATGTGAAGAAGAATTACTAGCAAGAACAAGTATTTGCAGCCGTGGTGTCACAGAGTGACCAGCCTTTGTCCTGGCTTGCAGATGGGGGAATACAAGTAATTTTCATCTTTCTCGTACAACACTGCTGCACAGAAGCAAAGTGAAATGGGGCTGTGGTGAGACGAGGTGGTAAAGTCAGTCACAAGTAATGGAGGTTAGCTCAGAAACTCCATTTGCTTTTGCCTGGTCAAAGTCAATCGCCGAGGAGAGTTTGAGTCAGGATCCATGCTGCTCCCCGGGGACATTTGCTGGGTCTCTTCCTCCCCTCCATTCTCTTGGTGCCCTTGCAGAGCTGGCCTCTCCCTCAGTCACGCCTCACCAGGCCAGTGATGCCAAGGAGGATGCATTTCCACCTTTCCATTTGTTTTGCCATTTCGGCTTTTGGGAGGTGGTCACTGCATTCCTGTGGCATGTCTGAAAACTGGAGGAGGAGGTGCAGCTTCGCCACATCTCCAGTGCATCTCAATTTGGACAGCTGTGGCCAAGCTTAATTTCTGTAGTCTGGAAATTGCACTGCATGACACAAAAGAGTGCAGTGATTTATACATCAACAGTCGCTTTTCTTGCCATAACATTTCATTGTTCTTTCTCCCTAAATCTGTAATTACCTGTCTTTGTCCTGCTACGTGCTGCTTCACAACAAATACAATTCTTACACAGGCTTTGTGAGTGAAAATATTCCTGCTTAATTAGCACAGATCATAAACTTGCATTGTGTGGGAAAAAGCAGTTGTAAATGATGGATCTGAAATTTGGGGTGTCGCATCATTCTTTTCTCTAACTTAGTAAGTTCTCCTGCAGCAGTACTACATGTTGGTGGGCTCCTTCAGCCAAGCTGGGGGTTGGAGGACGCCTGCAACTTTGTTCTGCTTGAGTCTTAATGCTCTACAGTTTCCAGGAAGGCTGCCTGTGAATAAGCTGGATTTACTACGAGTGCTGTTTAAATGCGAGCACTTGGAGAAGGGTGTTCATTAGGCAGCAATTGTTTCAGTCAGTTTTTCAGGCCGATTCTCCATTAAGGAAGACCTTTGGAAAAGGCTGGCAGGCAGGAGAAAGAGTAAAGAAAGTCAGTCTTTCAGGTCTGTGCATTCGAGGATGTTGTGTTGGCTGTAGTTCTAAAACACGCACTTCTTGGCCTTAATTGGAGCAAATATATCATGGAGAAAGAAACAAACAAACCTGCTGTGGCTTTTGTCCTTGTGAGAACAAGGCTCCTCATTTTGTGGATGAATCAATACTATAAGTAATTATTTATATTTTTATTTGTGAAGAAGTGGTGAAGTTTGGCTGTTAATTAGTATGAGTAGGAAAGATACAATATTAAGGCTAACCCCAAAGGTTTACGCTCGCAGCCGGTTTGTGTAAGAAGTCTTCATCTACGCTAAGGCAAAAGCATACCCGTGTTTCACTTGCAGCTCAAGAAATTAAAAAAAGAGCTAAAATAATGACAGCAGTGGTGGAGTTTATGAAGAGAAGAAATCATCGTAGTGTAGCAGTTGCACTGTCTTGGAAAAGTGTTGTATCAGAAGCATGTGTGATCCTTGGGTCAGGTAGATCTCTCTTCACTCCAGGTCTATAAGCATCATCCTGGTGAGTGACAGATGTTCCTTTGTCTTGTAATATCAATCAGCATCTACAGTATATTGTTAACGCTTGAAGTCTAAGTTGTTTCCTTTTCCACGTGGTTGATCAGGGGCTTTGAAAGATTATTCTTGTCATTCTCCCATGTCCAAAATAAGCAAAATATGTGCAAGAATAGTAGAAATGTTACCAAAGCAGCAAAACAGGATTGTAGCCCGCCAGACATACTCGCTGCTGTAAATGGCCAAATGTGGAAGAAACAGTAGTGCCCGCCAGAGAGACATAAAATATACTAGAGTTCCCAAAACTGGGATAAGGACTGTAAGACTCAATCCATCTGTAATTTCAAGATGTAAATAAACATCTTGTTGATATTTCATGTTGATATTTAATCGAGCCAGGCCCAAACTATTAAGATCGGGTTTGCTCAGTCTGTTATTTTGTTTTTGGAAACTATGCATTTGTTTCTTTCTGTCCACTGCAGTTGCTGCTTTTCTGGGTGAGATTTTATCAAGTGTCTCACATTTTCCCTTTTTTTTTTCCCCCCTCTGTCTCTTTTTTCTTTTTCCCTTCCCACCCCCACCCCCCTCCCATTTTAGATTCCTTCCTGGACAAGGATTGGTACTATATCCACAAATAGGAGACAAACTGGATATTATATGCCCAAAGGTGGACTCTAAAACTGTTGGCCAGTATGAATATTATAAGGTCTACATGGTTGATAAAGACCAAGCAGATAGCTGTGCTATTAAAAAGGACAATACACCTCTACTCAACTGTGCCAAGCCAGATCAAGACGTTAAGTTTACCATCAAGTTTCAAGAGTTCAGTCCTAATCTCTGGGGCCTGGAATTTCAGAAGAACAAAGATTATTACGTCATATGTAAGTTCAAAATTTCAGTTGTTCATTCTTTTAAATATAATTGTTTGTTCTTTTGTATGTTGTCTTGTACATGATCAGCAAGCTAAGAAGAATGTGAATAGGTTTGTATTGTTTCCTCTGAAAATATTTTCTTGCCAGCATGTTTTCAGCATTATTCGTGGCTTCTATGGGGTGTCTGTCTCTTTTTTTTCCTTGGTTTGTGTAAACCAAATTAGATTGTACTTCTGTGCCTGTAAAGGGCTTCTCCTCCTGTTCACTGTTTAGTGGTCTGTATTCTCATTGAAAGTTGCATGCAGCTGAACCATGATGTTTCCTGCTCATAGCTGGTGATGTGCCATGATACTGGCCTTGCCTTCGGGTGCTCTTACGCCAGGAGTAGGAGTAGAGTGGCCTGGCCATTCTGAGCTGAGGCATCCTACGTGAGATGGCTGGCCATTGCTCGAAGTAGTCCAGGGATTCTCGCAGGAAACACCTTTTGGCCACTTTGATGCCAACTTTGACAGTGTAATTTGCCCACAAGGGTTATTGGTAGGCTCTAGTTCAGCATGCCTAGCCACAATACATACCTACTGTGTCCATACAGTAGCTAGCAGGGTTCTTGGGCAAAACCTGGACTAGCATGATCTTGAATTTCCTCCTTTTTCATGGTCCTGGACTTGTAAAAAGAATGTGCATGACACAGGCCTGTGTCCAACAATATAAACTTTGTGTGAGTTTTAGTCTGATCAGGGACTTATGGCTGAAAGCAAGTCTGGAGGTAACTGCTATGTTTAGTGATTCAAATTACTTATGACATGTGAAGTTAATTATGTGAATCAGGAGTTAGCATAAGCAGACATCTCAGCAGTACAACAACAATTTACATTAGTTTAGGTTTTATCATTGTAATATTATGGCCTGCAGATCTCATTTAACCCCATGGGAACTTCTGAAGTCTTGAACAAGGATCACCAGTTAGTAGGAGATGGACAAATTCTGTGTGTGGGCTTTTCTGCAGTTAAAGGAAGTAACATACTGGTGTGTCTTATTTCATAGAACGATAGAATCATCGTAGAGTAGTTTGGGTTGAAAGGGACCTTTAAAGGTCATCTAGTCCACCCCGTTGCCATGAGCAGGATCATCTTCAACTTGATCAGGTTGCTCAGAGCCCCATCCAACTTGGACCTTGAATGTTTCTAGGGGTGGGGGCATCTACCACCTCTCTGGGCAAACCTGTTCAGTGTTTCACCAGTCACTGTAAAAGATTTCTTCCTAATATCTAGTCTAAATCTGCTGGCTTTTAGTTTAAAACCATTATCCTTTGTCCTATCACAGCAGGCCCTTCTAAAAAATTTGTCCCCAAACACATTTCTGCCACCTCCTTGAAAATAGGAAGGCTGATAACTATTTTATGTAATGTCTGCCACTCTAAATGTTTCTTCATTTTTTTTTAGTTAAAAATACTGGTAATTTTACAGGTGCCCTGAGCAAGTACTTTCAGAATGGACATGGAAATACATTTAATATAAGTTAATGCGTACTTCCCAGTTATATCCATAGCGGTACACACTGTGTATAAAACAAGTTGTATGTCACAGGAAATATGTAAGAATTCTCTGTATTAAACATTAAATACAGAAAATAATAAATAACCGTTATGTGAGATACAAAATACCATTTTTTGCACTTTAAGGTTTGACAAAATGATCACTTAATATAGGTGCTTTCTCTGTTTAGTCAAGGGGATATATAAAAACCTGACCGCACTTACACAGCATTTAAGTTTGACAAACTTCCCACTGAAATCCAGTGAGATTTACTAGGGTAAAAGCTGCAAGATTAGATGTTGAGAGATAGTTGTCTGTAACTCCAGTGAAAATGTGTAGCATAAAAATGACCACGCTCAAATAATGGGCTTTAATGATGAAGTATGTTCAGTATTTAGTGCTGCTTTTAAAAACATCCACAGCGAACCAGCTGTAGTGGAACGAATGGCTGCAATTATCAGCTGAAAATTATGGGCACAAATGGAGCTTTCTGATACCCTGTCAATTCTGTCATATCTATTTCATGGGTTTACCCAAAGAATTATTAAATATGTCTCATTTTCATTAGTTTTGTATAATTATTTCATTATAGCAGTAAGACATAATAGACGTTGCATTTCCTGGAAGATTACAGTGGGTTTTGGTTGAAAGAACTTGCTCAGTCTACAGCCTAATGCCTCAAAAATCACACTGGCCTTCCAGTAATAACGGAGTGCCTTAGGATATTACTTTCCCTACTCATTCTGGCATAAACAAATGGCAAATTTATCGTTATATTGCTAGCATACTAACTGAGCTGCAGCAGGGGTACCCATACATTTTAATAGGTTGGACCAAAAGAACCCCAACCCTGAAAACCCAGCCATCCTGAAGCTAAAACTCTCGCTTTTCTACCATTCAGGGAGAAAACAATGAACTCAGTGATGTTGGTCTCAGAAACACTTAAGCAGGGTAGAAAACTAGGCCAGGGCTCAGCTAGGACACCGTTTTACAGGGATACTGGCGCTAGATAGGATTTTAACAGTTTGTGTTCAAAAGCTCATGACCTGACACAGCCTTGTCAGATGCAGTTTCTGGTAGTCAGGACGTTTACTGCCATTTTTATAAGTAATATAATACATCTTAATCATGTACGCAAATCAGGCTGTAGATCATTTGCGTATATCCCTGTTCGTAAACCTGTAATTTAACAGGTGTGCTTGGGCCCAAAAGAGGAATGCACTGAGCTGACTCCAATACTGCTCTGTCCTTTTCCTTTTCCTTTTCCTTTTCCTTTTCCTTTTCCTTTTCCTTTTCCTTTTCCTTTTCCTTTTCCTTTTCCTTTTCCTTTTCCTTTTCCTTTTCCTTTCCCTTTCCCTTTCCCTTTCCCTTTCCCTTTCCCTTTCCCTTTCCCTTTCCCTTTCCCTTCCCCTTCCCCTTCCCCTTCCCCTTCCCCTTCCCCTTCCCCTTCCCCTTCCCCTTCCCCTTCCCCTTCCCCTTCCCCTTCCCCTTCCCCTTCCCCTTCTCCTTTTCTTCTTTCTTTTTCTTCTTTTTCCTTTTTCCTTTTTCTTTTCTATTTGTTTGGGAGTTTTGGGTTTTTCTTGATTTGTTGGGTTTTTGAGGGGGTGGGAGAGCTATGAAGTGAAGACAATGCATTTTATGTGCCAGCTTTTGCTTTTGAAGTATTTTAGGATCTTGAATTCCCGCAACTAAGGGGCATCAAACAAACCTGTCAGAAGCGTTTACTGAGCCCAGTGTCTTTGCAGTGCTTGCTATGGCTCTGTCTACAGACCAGTCTCACGCTGTTTATGCTGGCAGGCTGTTGTCAGTCCTTTAAATGTTTTGTGCATCATCATCTACCTTTATCATCCTGCTATTATTTGGAAACATGTTTTGTTTTTCTAAGGTAATAGTATGTGGTTGGTGGAGCTGTATTAAACAGTAAAATCTCTATTAAGATTAGGGGGTTAGTAATTTTGGGAGGAGAGCTGTAACACAGGATGAAGCAGCTTCCTGAACCCTGTGTATCTTTAGGGAAATGTGATTGTACAGGAATTCTTGAAGCCATAATTTTTATAACATTCATATGTATTCATGATAGGCATAACAGAAGATCTTTTCTACTCAGTACTTCCCTAGGTCTAAGCATATAAAAGATGCAACTTTTCTCATTCCACAGTTCAGAATTCTTTAAAAAAGTAAAATGTAGATGAGCTTCTCATACCTGTTTTCACATTTAATGGTATTTTAATCCAAAAATACTCTATTTATTTCTTGGCAAGGTACTGCTCTGTAGGAGTATCAGGATCCAAAGAGTTAATTCCATGAACAGCAGTACTTGGAAAGACCATAGTGAATGGTATTGTGAAAGCAAACAACAAATGATCTAACAGAGTGTCCTTGCTTTTCTTTTCTTTGCCATCATCAGTTTTTGGTTCCTGGGAAATTAATAGATTCATTTTCCTGTGGTTACCTGATTTCTTTTCAGCAGAACGGGAGAAGGTCAACTGTACTTGAGATCTCAGAAGTATTAATGTTAGATTATCCTAAAATATATGACCATTTAGCTAACATAAGTCTCTGAGGAAATCCTTAATCAGATGCATGAAGGAAGATACATCATGCCCAACAACATAAATATCTGTGCAAAGGGCAAAGTTAAGCAGAAGAAGGGTATGCAGATTTGCAACTCTGATGTTTGCATTAAAAAGTCTTTTTATGTCTTTGCATGGTTAGGGGATGGAGTATATTTGTCCACTGTTGTGGACTGCTCAGAATGAGCAATGAGTATCTTCTCAGTGCTAGGAGATTGATCTGCAAGTACTTGGGTTGTGGTGCAACTGTTTTAGTACCTCTCTCAGATGCAGTGTTTCTTCTATGGGAGGGAGACATGTTAGCATAGTACAAGCATATATAACATGCCAAAGATGTTTACTTTTGGTGAACAAGAGTTGTTCCAAACAAACTCGGCCTTTAGTCATAGGGCTTCAGGAGTGCTGCAGTACCCTGGATTTGCACTGAGGCCGTGCCCTGGGGAAGCCTCACCAGAGGGAAGGGAGAAGTGCCACTTGCCTTCAGGCACCATCATGCTCCTGAGATAGTTTGGCAAAGTGAGCACATACTCTGTTCACTTCATCTTTTCTTTTGCATGAGTAAGATGAAGATTTTGGGCTGGCATCATCAGCATTAAAAAATAAGTCATGTGCAATGAAGCCTTCAGCTGTTAAAAATTCATAAAAGAATGGCTTTAGGTTTTGGAAGGGCCTGCAAAATGATGTCAGGGCTACCTAGAAAAGGTTCCTCTAAAATGCTTGCTCTGCCTGCGATCTCATTAGCCAAGCTTGCCCAGCTAATGATGCTCATTGGCTTTGACATTGGCAAAATGGAATACTCAGCTTTCCTTAAATGTTTTTTGTCAACTTTTTTCAAGCGACCCACTTCCACAATTCGTCTCTGGCTTAAATTAAAAAAACCCCTCATATATATATGTGTGTGTGTGTGTTTGTTTGTTTGTTTGTTTATATATATTTATTTTTGATCCCTGACAGATTTAAAGGTTTATACTGGCTAGTAGCACTACATTTTGGGTAGCTGCTTTAGCAGTACCATGGCTTTTAAAACTGATATGGTCATTCTGAAGATTTAGCATTAGCTGGGTTTGAAAAAAATCACAAAGCTTTTTATGTTTTCACTTTGTCATTCTGGTACAATTAAAGGGCAATAACTGTCTGAGGGAGAACACATTAAAAGACAATATAGATTGTGCCCTGAAATACAGTGCAGCTGGATAGAATAAATCTCTTTGCATGGCCAAATAGATTTACATTAAAATGTTATTTTAGTGTTCTGACCAAACAGTTTAAGTGCTGGCTAATCTGGCTGGCTGGGGATTCTGACACCTCTCTGAGGCAGGTTCCAGTCTGCAGCCCACTGCAACCTCCCAAATACCTAGTGAAAGCAACCTGAAAGGAAACCTTAGGTTTTCCTTTGTTTGGAGGTTAATTTCAAACTAGCCAAAATTGGAACAAAAATTGTATCAGAATTTCAATTACATTTCTTTTGCAACAAAGACATTTTTTGTGCTTTTTGTTAAAGACTCTGTGGTCCAGGAGTCTATTATTTATTTTTGGTGGTGGTGGTGTTAATGAAAGCCTATGCGATAGTAGCCACCCCGATTCCAGTTGTACAAAGATCATGTTTTTTCTTTCCTTTGTCCTCTTTCCTCAAAAAAATTAGACGAATTATTTCTTCTTGGTGTAAAATGATACGCAAAGGTTCATCTTTGACTTTGCTGAGAGTAGAGTCTTTTAAGGAATATAACAACAATACCACTTAGTTCTTGTTGAATTAAATATAGATACAGCTCACACAAATAATATTATTGGAGAAAAAAAAGACTGCCTGTGCAGCTTCAGATTTCTAACACAGTCTAAGACTTACAGGATTAATGGAGTCATGGTCCCTTTGGGGTTTTGTCCCAGACCACACAGGCCTTGTAAGACAATAAGGCTATTTTAGATTGATGTACTTTGTTCATATTCGGTGCCATTACCTAGGCAATACCAACCGTTTATCTCCTTTAAAGTAGACAGAGATAGTTCAGCAGGAAATCTGTTATTATTTCTCTATTCCTAAGGGAAAGAAATGAAAGAGAGGAATGCTCGGTTTGTTAATTGACGGCATCTTGTGAAAAAATACATTTATCCTCCCCTTCACCCCCCCAAATATTCTAGATAGATACAGAATCAGATGAAAATGAAGAATATTTATTTAGACTGGAAGAAAGACTTAACCAGGAAATACTCAAGAATTAAACAGGTTTTTACATTTCATAGGAAGCTTTTTAATATTTTTAGTCACTATATTAGTTTCTCATTTTTTTTAGTTCCTTATAAACAATTTATAAATACTGGCAATACAGTATATTCACAAAGAAAGATACAATATTCTCACTTGGAAGTCTTTATGTGTATAGTATACATATTAACAATAAGGGACATTTGCAGTGCTTTGCAAAAAACAGCTTAAACCCTGATCTTGTGCAAGTTGTGTATGTTCTTAGATTTACATATGCAACCTTAATAGGACTACATGCAGAAGAAGGTGGTGCTGACTGTGTATTTTATCCTTTATGTGCATGGTATGAGTAACTTTAAATCAAGGGAGTGTGTATTGAGGAGACATGCCATGCTATGAGGAAAGTATCTGTCTAAACTAAAGCGTAGAAGTGCACTAGCGTACTGAAACACATTTAACTTTCATTTTGTACCCAAGTTTGGTGATGTGCATTTATCTCATCAAGTGGGATAATGTCTTTTTGTTTATACAGTTACTTCTATTACATCTGTTACATCTTACAGTTTTTTAAGACCTAAAATAAAAGACCAGGAACTGCATAAGCATTTATAAAGGGTTTAGTGAAATTGATTTTAAATACTTGAAATTGTTTGCCTCATTGAAGTCTTTGCATAGCAAGATTGGAGGGAAACATACTTAGAGAACTGCATTAGCTAAAACACAGGGTTGAAATGGTTGAAAACCAGGGTAAAATGTCAGTTTGGACTTTCTTTTCTGACTTTAGTCAATCCTGGAAACTTTGGAGGAAGAACATTTCAGGAATAATTTCTGATAAATCCGAATATAAAACTAAGCCCTAATGGGCAGTCTTCCAGTTTCTTTTTTCAGTCCCAAGGAAATCATACAAGTATTTCTGTGAGTAAAAGCAGGATTAGTCTTAAGGTATCTAACTTAGCAGTTCTTGAGCCCGTATTAAGCTGATAAGGCTGGCTTTAAAAAGCATGTTCACATCTTTCTTTAGAATGATTTATCTGGTTTTTGTTCAGTAGATGAAGACAGCAAAAGTCACCACACCACAGCAGCAGACTAGGCCTCACGTGCTCACTGAGCTGCTGTGGGCAAAACAGAAGTCTGCCAGGGAAACCAAGAATGAATTTATTTTTCAAGTATTTCACATCGGCACGTAAACACATTAGACCATGACAGTGGGGTGGACAGCAGAATCACACAATGGTTGAGTTTGGGTGGCACCTCTGGACATCTAGTCCCCTGCTCAAGCCCTTGCTCCAGCAGGCCCGGCTGCATCCAGCTGCCCAGGACTGTGTCCAGCAGAGTTCTGAGTATCTGCAGGGATAGAGGCTCCACAGCTGGCCTGGATAACCTGGTCACCCTCATATTTAAAAACATTTTCTCAGGTTTAAACAGCATTCCCTGTATTTTGGTTTTGTGGCCATTGCTTCTTGTCCTGTCACTGGGCACCACTGAGAAGTCTGGCTCTTCCTTTTTTACACACACACAGAGAAACACAGACACAAACACACACATATCCCCCTGGTATTTATACACATGACTAAGATGCGTCTGAGTCTTCTTTTCTCCAGACTGAGCAGTCCCCGAGTCCTCAGCCTCTGTACAGGTGCTCCAGTTCCTTCATCATCTCCATGAACCATTTACTGGACTTGTCCAGCAGAGGGGAAGGGTGGCCTGCCCCTGCCTGCTGGCAGTGCTCTGCCCAATACAGCCCAGCAGGCCATCGGCCACCTTTGCTGTGAAGGCACAATGCTGGCTCATGGGCAGCTTGGTGTCCACTGGGATGCCCGGCACCTTTGCTGCAAAGCTGCTTTCCAGGTGTTTGGCGCCAGCCTGTGCTGAAACTATTCCATCTGCCATCCAGAGGCTGCCATGGCAGATTCGGTAGCAGAATCAAGACATTAATTAACCTGTGTTGCAAAAAGGGAAAAAAACCCAAACCACAAAACCAAAACTTAATGATGTTATACCGTTAAAACACTAGTGGAATCTTAAAAACCTTATGGACATAATTACTAGAAGTATCGGCTCTCCTGTCTAGTTGACTTCTAAAAATCCTAAACGCTGGAGCATTAACACACTCATCCCGTCGGAGTTTCTGAAAATGATCCGAAATATGCCTGCGTGGTACTTTTGAAAGAAGCTAAACCCTGTGATTTCTTATGGTGAGTATTTGAATTAGAGGTTCTGTAGCACCTTGGAATTCCAGATTGCTTTATTTCAGCGATGTTCCCTCATTAAGTTTTACTCCGTGGATATTTTAAAGTTCTAAACACAAACAGAAGCATACTGCAATCAAAACAGTGCTTAACTTGTGATCGTCTTTGCCAAGTGCACAGTCATCCGATAGTATCATAATTGATCTTGGTGCTAAGGTGCCAAACTCTGTGTTGCTGAAGGATAGTTAGATGATGTAAATAGCTTTTTGTGTTTTGCAATAAAGCACACTTTTGTTGTGCTTGATGTAAAAGCAGGAGATGAAGGTATCTTTTATTGAAGCAAACATGTGGAAAATTGCTCTAGATTGTTATAGTACAGAGCATCTCCCCTGAAAGGAATGAGGTTCATCTGTAGGGCAAACTCTGACTGTGGCACTTCATTGGGGTTACTCCTGGACTCCATGTGGTCAAAGCAAATAACATCATGTCCATCTAAACTGTTACAACCATGAGACTGGCACATTTTCTCATCTATAGTGTTATATTCTAAACTGTCACTAGGCATTAACTCAGTCACTGGTGAAGTCCTACCACCTAGAGATGAACTCTGCCTCAAAATGATGTTTTCCACTTCAGTGCTACTCGTATAGCAATTACTGGGTCATTAATATCATTGCCTGCAATTAGTGACAGTAGAATGAGCAAGAGGTTTGTTATTTATTTAATACGAACTTTCACTATAACCCTTTCTTATCCAAGTGCCATAGGCAGAGACCAGAGAGATTTTCAAGGCAGATGAACATACTTGAAGGGTGGTGTTGAGTTTGTGCAGTACAGAAAACAGGCCCTCATTTAATGTTAAGGCTTCTGCTTTTGTTTCCAGCAAGCCGTCTTGTCATTAGCAACAATCAGTGTAACTTGAATGCTAACTAATTCTATTAGTTCTGTTCAGCTGAACTGTTAAGCAAAGCTGGCTGTGGCAGTGGGGAGATATTTCTCCCCATGCATGAAAGGCTTTTGCCAGTAGCGTGCTGGGAGAAAGGATAAACTTACCTAAAATACCTATTTGTGGTTGATGAAGTTAACTAGCTAGTAATCTGTTTTAGATGCATACTTTCTGATATACACAGAATACATCATAATTAGTGGGCTTCTATCTGCCACAGTTACTTCAGCGCTCACAAATATATAATTTGTTTATGTAAACTAGAAGCAACCATGTGTGCAGTAGATCATTATCTGATGTTTCTCAGAGTATGTGAAATACAGAACTGAAATACTTGTAGAAATTCTTAACTATAATGAAATACTTAAATTGTCATTCATAGTGATACAGTATTGAGGCGCTTTTGGTTGGGTTTCTTTTGGTTTTTTTTTTTTTTGTTGTTGTTGTTGTTTTTTTAATCTCTAAATAATTCCAAGAGAATTTTGACAAAGGACACTTGACAGCAGTGAAGCGAGTAGGATTTTATTGTGGGTGGGTGGATGCTGTGACCTTCTGTAATGGATAATAATTCAGCAAATAGTTTACTGTTTAGTACACTTCATCTGTGGTATTCCTTAACCCAGAGATAAGGTAGTGCTGTTTTTAAAATGATAGGCAGCAGAAACCAGTTTGAGCTCACAGCTTTTTCAATACTTTCCTGTTCCATCTTGTTCACTGTCTCTTTTTCTCTTTATGGAAAGACTGTTGAAATGAAGGGCAGGTTTTTGTTTTGTTTTGTTTTGTTTTAACACCTGTTTTCTTGTGGTATGATGCCATGTCTCCCTGAAATTCATAGAATCATTTCGAATGTAGGAAAAATTACAAGAACTCTCTTCCTGTTTTGTGCTTAATACTTGGGCGGTCTTTCTCAGTAGAACAACATGAGATGTGAGAGAGAGTCTACAGATTTCCAGCGGTGTGCCTGGAATTAAACAGTTGGTATATACCAAGGTATATTATAGTACAGAACCACTTGGCTCTGTCTTGCTTGTGTCCTCCACGTTGGCACACACCCACATCCCCCACACCCCCAAAAAAACCCCCACCAACCTGAAACAGTAATAAAATCTGTCCTTTTTTTAATACAGGAATAGAAGTGGAGACTTTTATGGCGATTTATATAAATACCCCTATATCGCATCTAAGTATCACAAATCACACCATTCGCATTTGGACACTTTTCGAGCGGTGGTTAGAAAAGTGAATCACAAAGTTTCACTGCAGAGCTTTTGTCTTCTTCCAGGCAAGAAGAGGCCTGTTTTTTGTTTTACTTCATTTTGTTCTGGTTTTAGCTTGACTGGGTAGGGCATTGCTGCTTACTTGCGGCGCAGAATATAATTTGTGGATCCTGTTTAGATATAAATCCTGAGACATACAACATAGGACTCAATTTAAAAACCAAAAAGGATGAGAAGTGGAAAAGAAGGGAGAATTCTTGTCCTTTCCTTCACATAGAAGTTTTGCCTTATGTGTAGATAAGAGGGGAAGAGGCTGGTTTCAAGAGTATTCATAAACACTCCATAAGCTTTCATTTAAGGAATAAAATATGAATCTTAATTTGAATAAATTTGTCAAATAAGACTGAGAGAATGAGTGTCTGAATGGCCTTTAGGTTGGGAAACTGCACAAAATTCTGCTGCCACCTTGTCTTTGCACGGAGGACAAATAAAAAAACCCAGACATTAGAAAATTGCAAAATGACTGGTAAACCATTTTTATATGTATTTTGTGACTGTCTCATTGTCCTAAAATGTATTAATGGAGCAAATTCAGCAGGTTCTTAATCTTTATTTTATTAAAGAGCCTTTCCTTATCTCTGTAGATCAGTAGAAAAGTTAGGATGAGATTTTACTGTCTGTAGATAGAAACACAGACGATATGTTGACAGTATCCTGTGCAACTGTTTGTAATACATTTAAGCTTTAGCACTTGTGTTCCAGGTTTGGGGCTACTGATAGTTAAATTTTGGAAGACAGTTTCATCGTATTTGTAAAAAGTGAGAAAGTTGCAAAGTCAGTCTCATTTTTTGTCACTACAAGCAAGGGTAAACCGTTAGCTGCTAGTAGTGGGAATTGGTATGTTTACCTTCTCTCTAAACTTGCCGCAGCTCACCCAGCGTAGTGTTTGCCAAGCTACCTGTTCTTTGGTGAGCAGCCTGAAGAATTTTTTTTAGGTTGTTTCAGATCTCCATGCAGATCTGGCATTGCTACTAAGGGTGTGTGTGTTAATTTCATTTAATTAAAACTCTCTTTCTATTACCTCAGCTGCCTTGTTCTTCATCCTTGACTGGTCTAGAAACAACCTCTGTGTTGTGATCTGTGATTTGTGGTTCCATAGTATGTGATTTCTGGTGGTTTTAAACCTGTCCCATAAATTTAGATAATTTATGGGAAAGAAGAATTATTTATTTGGTGCTTCACTAAGTGAGTCATTAGAAGGACCAAAAGCAGATGAAAGCAGTCAGCACAAACACATAATGCCTGGCTGAAACAGTGTTCATTACTTAATAAAATAAAAAAAACCCTCAAAACCTTTACATGCATTTAGTAATCCTGTGAGTACATGTGAGATCAAGTGCAGCTTTGCTTTTAAGAATAACTTCTTATTACTGTTGATCTAAAGCTTTCATGGATTTTTGCTGCTGTTCAGGCTTCTCCGTTCTGTTTCTAAGCATAGCTGGGGAAAAGGGGAGATTGGTAGGGTTATTTGATTTTATTTAGCTCTGATTTGGAGAAACCTGTTTTCTGATGCTGAATTCAAGCAGTATTTAAGAAAAAAATGGTGAAAATCACTACTGTTGGACAGTACTGATCTACCCCAAAGTAACCTGTAATTCTCATTCTTCTATTAACACTAGCAGCAATTAATTCTTGATGACCTTGTCAACGATGTGTCTTCGATACATTGCCAAATGGCTTGTATTGTCCGGCACACTAAGGAGGGGCAAAACCAATATTGCCCTTGCCCATCAGTTGACATCACTCTTCCATTCCTGTAGTGGATTAGGGTCCATTTAGTTTTCACAGGAGAGTTAAGTACGATGATAATTTCTCTCTTCAGCTGTGTAGTCCATTTCGTATTCAAGCTCTGTAAATAAATGTGTTATAAAGTTGTGTTGGTTCAAAGGATATGACATGTAATTTCCAAGTAGGCAATGTTTTTCATAATCCTAAAAGTATGGTAATAATTGTGGCAGAATTAAGAGCTTAAGTTTTTTGTCTGCTGGTGTTTTCTTTTAAGTAATTGTGATGGCATTTTTTCATTTTGTAATGTGTGTTTTTAGGAGTGAAGGAAGTTGAATTTTTGTGACTGTGCCTTCATTTCTAATCTCTTTGTGAATGAAAAACTACATACAGGCACAAATCCAACAGCTTAATTCTCCATCTGATTAGACCAATGTTACCAACCTGATAGGTTGAAAACAGCCAAGATCCATGCAGTGGCTTTGCCTCCTGGGAGGCAGAGTAATAACAATCAAATGAAGACATATTAAAATGTAATATTACTTCCTCTCCATGGGGACTGTATGAGAATCATAGCCAGGAACTATTCTTGTCAGCTGACTCTGTTTTGCTCACTGATTCCCTGCCTCTGCATTTATGACTAATGCATTTTGTACAATAAACACCACTTGGGAAGTTTTAAAATCAAATAAATGTAAAACACAATACATCGATTCACTTGGGTTACAGCTTTTTTTGTTTGTTTGGGTTTTTTTTCTGTGTGTGTGGTTTTGTTTTCAATAATTTATATATTTTGAAGAAGGGAGGGCAGAGCTGGAATGAAATTTTTTGGTCTGAATAATTTAATTTCCTCTTGTGTAAGGAAGAGGATATGTTAAGGCAGTGTTTTACAAAACTGAAAATGTATATTAGCTTCTTCAAAGTAAGTATGTATCAGTAGACTTTTAACCATAATTTTATAACAAGTAATTCTTTTTCTGAAAGTTGAAACCCCAAACTTCTGTTCCTTATAAAATGGCAGCTGCTATCACATACGAGGAATGCAGACATACGGTATCTGTGTATGTGGAGCTTGAACATCATTTTTGACTGACTGCTGTAAACATTACCTATAAATTATTACGATTTTTTCAGAGAGTCTTAAAATTAATAGAGATTTTAGGGCAATTGTATGTGGTTATTTGTAGGTGTGGATAAACTGTTGACCGAGTAATTTGATGTGCTTTTGACTGTAATTATTAGTTGTGCAATTGACACCAGTGGAACGGGACAGGTCTCAGAAAATCAGAGGTACCTATCCATCAAAAGATGTAAAGATATTTTGCTACCTGTTTAGCAAAATGGTGCTTACATTTAGTTTCCTATGTGTTACTGTATTAATACAAAGTGTGGGATCCTGAGAACATTTAATACTCATGAGAAACTTTATGTTAATCATTAATTATACTTATTTATGTTAATATTTAAGTAGTATTTAGTCTTGTCAGCACAGGGCCGTGTGCTGGTGGTTCGTGTGTGAGTAATTGTCTCCAAAATATTTAGACCTAAATATAAAAAAACCCCAAACCTGTTCTTTTGTGTATATATATATATGGATATAAGCATAAACTGGATGGACGGTCTAAAATTTGGTCATATAAACACACCAGAGAGTAGCATTTCTGGTTTAGACACAAGAAACTTGTGTTACGTTTCTGTATTTATACCCAGCTATCCTAGACACTTTTTTTTGGAAATACCCTTTAAGTGTGAGCAGAGCTGCAGGTACAGGGTCACTTTACTGCAGAAGTGTGAGTGCAGTGGAGGAACTTATGTGATAGTGGGTATAATTTCCATTTGAAGATCAGTAGAGAAAGGCAGCAGCAAGTGTTTGAGGAATATTTTGTACTCCCTCCCTTGTTTGACTTCTGCACTCCACACTGTCAAGGGGGCATTAGCAGTGTGAAACTGTTTTCTCTCATGTCCCAGATTACTACTTCTTTTCTGTGCAGCTTTTCAAAGCTTGGAACAATGTGTTTTAAAACAACCCGCTTTCTTCCTGGTACACTAGGGATATGTGAGGTTTTATTTTGAAAGTCTTAATGAATTTTGAAAAATAATTTCCTCCAGTGGCCTTGGGTAATTGTCGGCTTAATTACAAGGAGAAGCTGAGATGGAAACTTTGCTTTGTCACTGAAATGCTCCTCTCTGACAGTTCCCAGTTCCTTGGGATGTAGCAGTCTGTACTCTGAGATATAACATAGGCTTTCCGAAAACCCCTTGAAGAACTCTGGAAAAAGTGAATACTTCTGCAAATTCATTCATCTGACATCAAAGCTATGAAAGCATTCTTTTAGGAAGCAAGCGAGGCAGATTGTGCTCGTGTAGGCACACAACCAGATTTATTGTACATGTGGGCCCTGCCATTCGGAGACTATATTTGAAGTAATTCTGCATTCTTTTGGCTGTCTTACTTTCTTGTTCTGTATTGAGGTCAGACTGCATCCTCTGCATCTTATTGAGGTCTCCTGCTCTGTGGGTTAAATGGATAGGCCTTTAAAGCATAAAAAGGCATTGATGTTCAGAAGAAGCAACACTCTATTCCATTAAAATCAAGTGGTTGGTGGAGATCTGAGCTCCCATTGCCTCGATTAAAAACCAAACGAAGAACAGCAAAAAATTCAAGACAAAGTCAGTGTTTATTAGTTGTACTTTCAGTTGATGCTCAGCTTTGGTATTTCTATTTACTGCCTTTTTTTTTCTCTTGTCCTTGTGCTGGTACATTGGCGAATAGGTCATAAAAAACACTTTCAGCATAGACACATTTGATTTATGTCCAGAACGAGTTCTTAGTATTGATTTTTTTTCCCTCTGGAAAAAAAAACAAAAGAAAACAAAACTATATGTCTCCATTATTTTCTGAGCCTGGCAATGCAGTGGCACATTTCAGATCGGCTTTTATCGTAAATTACTCAGTGTGCTCTTTCATATTTTCAAAAGTCTTTTTGCAAGTCAGAAAAAAAAGAAGCAGTTGCACATACAGCTATTGTCACATTTTTACAGGGGGGAGGGAACAAGAGGAGGAACTGGGAGGGACCACGTATGAGGAGAAGGGAATTTTAGGAAAAGAAAGCACAATTTGGGAAGTTTGTATGGTGGCTGTAATTTGAGTTAGTCACAAAAGAGGCAGAAGTGGAACAAAACCAAAAAGTAGATCAAAGGCTAGGAAGCAGGGTTCAGCGGTATGGGGTTTATATCTTTATGGCTAGAGAGAAGATTAGAGCAAGAAAAATACTGCCATGGGGCTAGGAAGACATTGTGAAGGAAAAAGGAAATATACATAGGCTGCATTTGAAAGAAAATCCCCAAGGAGGACAAAAGAGAAGTAGCGAGAATTAAAAACAAAGGTCTGAACAGTGAAGCCCTGGTTGAATTAGATCCTGAGCTGAAAGGAGAGGGGTAGAGGCAGGAAAGTGCTGCTTAAAGTAGTTCACCACAGCCATGACAAGCCGTGAGCTCCATTACATGTCATTTTCTATTTGTTTTCTCCAGTTGGTGGCCTGGTGCTGATGCGTGTGCACGCATCCGCTCGTATGTGCCTTGTGGGCCTTGCATAAACAGCTGTAAGAAATTTCAACGTTGAAATTTCAACCTCCAGGACAACCTGGGGTGGGAAAACCCCTGGTGCGTTCCTGTAAATAGCAGAGCCGGAGCCCAGTGCTGGCGGATGAGCCTGCATCACCACCGTGAAGGGGCACCAGTGCGGACATGGATAGTGGTTCGGTGCCTGGCATGGTGCAGGCTGGCGCCGTGATGCCTACAGCTGAGGAGCTGCCAAATAGTTTTCCAGCAGCTGTTGGGGGTTCACAACCCTAGACTTGTGACTCAACGTTTTTGATTCTCTGAGGGAGCTGTGCTTCATGCTCAAATCACGTTGCAGTGCCAGCTTCCAGCAGAATTGGGGTTTTGTGGTGCCAGCCAGCACCTAGATAAGCGAGAACGATATAATAAACACAGGGGAAAGCATCCGTTTGTTTGTACGAGCTGAGAGGTTTCCATGAGAATAGAGTGTATTCCCCCACCGCCACCCACCCCTGAGGAGGCTCCTCAATGCTGAGAAAAGTGAGATTGTACTTTAAAATATTAAATGGTTTTCCAATCAGTGCAGAATCTCAGCTTTTACCTGAGTCTTTTGTATGTGTTCACTTCTTCCAGCAGGAGATTTGTAACAGAGGAAGCAGGTGTAACGTGGTGATTATAAAGATATTGTTGGGGTCAGGGTTGGGGTGTGTGAATTTTCAATGCTTTGCTCCTCTGAGTCTGCCAGGGCTTCCTTTTCAGCTGACTCCCATCACCTTTTAGCAAGGTGCTGTGTTTTCGTCCAAGTGAGTCAGTCAGTCAATTGTGCGTAGAAAAAAAGGTTGCTGGGTAAATTTGAAACCTTGATAACGCATTCCTCCATTTGTATATATTGTATGGCTTACAAATGTGTTCATTCCTTTGGCTTTCAACATTTCACAACATTCCGTAGGTCAGCCTGAGCAACAAGAACAGGTCCCGGTAGATTGAAAGGTTTCTGCTTTCAGACATTCATGTTCACATCACTTTGCCTGTTGATTTCCTGATTTTTATTTATTTTTATTTTTTTTATTTTTCTTTTATTTTTAATCAGCAACATCAAATGGGTCTTTGGAGGGCCTGGATAACCAGGAGGGAGGGGTGTGCCAGACAAAAACCATGAAGATCCTCATGAAAGTTGGACAAGGTAAAGACCATCTGCTGTTTCATGAAATCGCTTTGATCAGCATCAATGTCCTTTTAGTTTCCAGACTTCCTTTAGCCATGTAGAGCAGAGAGCCAGCCGAGTCTAGTGTGGTCATTCCTCCCTAATAGTCTGAAAGCAAAGCCTATTTTCTCTTCCTCGGCTACTGACAGATTTCTGCAAAAGGAGGGTTGGTGTAATGAGATCTCTTCGTTGGAGAGATCCCTACAAGGAAAGGTCACCTGGGAGTAGTGTGTTTCTGTCATTTTTATTTTTATTTTAAAAACAAAAGCCACAACTCTGCTGCTCAAAATTATTTAAAATACATGAAAGGAGGGAAGCTAATATTTCTATAGTTTGCTTGTTATGAATTGTGATTACAGAGAGGGTTTTGTTCATTGTCTCTTCACATATAGATAACCTATTGTGCAGGAAGAAAGAATTATTCTTCTACGCAGAAGTTGGTTTAGTAGTCAATCAACTTCCTCAGTTAAACTGAAATGTCATCTGCAAAGCTTTTCTTGCCTGTTACAGGAGTCCCTCTAGTTTCTGCAGATGGCCTCACCATTTAAACCTCTGAAATAATATAACCATTTTGCTTTAAAAGGAAAAGGTCCTTTGCATAAAGATTCTTCCGTTTAAAAACGTTTGTGTCCCGTGAGGTACCCAGACCTGGCTTATAAAGCTCTGTACCATCAAGTGCTGAAGCTGTATGAGTCATCTTTCTCTCCCCCAGATCCAAACTCAGCGGGGCTGCCCCGGCACACGGATCCCACCAAGCGCCCTGAGCAGGAAGCTGGCACCAACGGGAAGAGTTCCACCACCAGTCCCTTTGTGAAGGACCACTCAGGTAGGCGTGGTGGGGCTCACGCCTGGAACAGGGCTCTGGCGCAGTCTCCTCCTTCGTCCCCAAACGCATTTTATTTTACCATTAAAGTGACAGAAAAACAAATGTTTTTGTACCGAGATGGTGCAAAAGCCTGTACTGATGCTCAGGTGCATAGTGTCTGGGAGTTGCAAGTTCTGGCAACAGCTGCTTTCTCCCCTCTTCCACTCTGCAGCAGAAGTCAATTACATCTTGTGAGAATATCACTCATTTACAGGAAAGTTTTGGATAGGACATTCACTAAGCAGCTTTACGATGGTAAATGCCACCTTACATTTAGTACTCTGGCAGATGAACGAGTCTTTCTGTCTTTCTCTTCCCGTATAATACATTATCAAGTGGTTCTCGACAGCCATTTATAAAGTTTATTTCAAGGCATCTATAATTAATGTCCTGGTCTTTTAACTGACCATATAATATCTACACATGAATAGTTGGTCTTTCACTAAATTTAAAGATTTTTTTTATTTTTTTTAAAATCTAAACAAGATAAACAGATGGTTCTGAATAAGTATCTTCAGGATGCATTTCAGACATGAGGTGAACAAGAAACAAAACTAGATTTTAAGACCTTGGGTCTGCAGAAGAAAATTTGGTGGATTGGGTGTGCTACAAAGCAAAACTTGCTGACAGTTGATTCTGGGGTTTCTGAAAATGGCTGCAAGATTTCCTTGCTAATTCTGCCATTAGTTACCGGGCTAACAAATCTTTGATTTGGCAGTCACTAGGCAGGCTTCAGCCATTTCCTATGGAGATGCTGGTGGGAAAAGTTCACAGTTACATAGACGCAGCATCTGCAGAATTCCTCCACCTGTGAGTGAGCATCAAGGGAGGGAGGTTGGTTCAAGTTTTCAAGTGAGAAAGTGTCAAATGAGCATTCATTTAACTTTTGTGACAAATAATACGACAGTGCGGTGGCACCAAATATGCATCAGGCTGTTCAACACATGAGGTTTTCCTGAGTACCAAATGTGTGTTGTTGTTTTAAGTAAATGTAAGTTAATACAAACAGATACATGCCATAGGCATTTTGCCTGTCTCCTGCCCTGCCTCAAGCTCCTTTGTTTCATGTGCAAGCGAGAGGAGTCCACGGAGGGCGGCACTGAAGGCAGTCTAACTTAAATCAATATGCGAAAGATAAAATAGCAGAAGAATGGTGTGACACTGAACAGTACCAGTTGTCCTGAGAATTGTCATTTCCCTCTGTTATTTTCGCTTTGCAGTCCTGTCCCACCCTTCTTTGCTGCCCGGGGCTGGCTAGCATCTGTTAAAAGATGCGGCATACATCAAAGGCTGCCTTTGTCAGTGCCAGTCCTGGCCGCTGATGGATGATGATGTATGAAACAGGGTGGTTTGGGAGCAGCACAAAAGTGAGACCAACAGACACGAAGTCTTGTTTAATATTGATTGCTGACTTCGGCTGTTTGCATTTAGCTATCTAACAGGGTAATTGGTTTGTCAAAGTGCAGCTGTCAGTTAATTCTTCCAGTCTTGCTTACTCTACACATTTTTAAGCAGTGTAAACAGGTCGTAGGATGGCAATAACTTTTGTCTGTTGTATTTCCGTTCTTTCCAGGATCTAGCACAGATGGCAGTAAGGCTGGGCATTCCAGTATACTGGGTTCAGAGGTGGCCTTATTTGCAGGGATTGCATCAGGGTGCATCATTTTCATCGTCATCATCATCACTTTGGTGGTTCTTTTGTTGAAGTACCGGAGAAGACACAGGAAGCATTCCCCGCAACACACGACAACTCTCTCACTTAGTACGTTAGCCACCCCAAAACGCAGTGGCAACAACAATGGTTCTGAGCCCAGTGACATTATCATTCCTCTAAGGACTGCAGACAGTGTCTTTTGCCCCCACTATGAAAAGGTCAGCGGCGACTATGGACATCCTGTGTACATAGTTCAAGAGATGCCTCCTCAGAGTCCAGCAAACATTTATTACAAGGTCTGAGAAACACACAACCAACTCCGTGGTACAGTTGAGTCATAGAGGAAACTCACTGGTCAAATGCTTTCTGTTGGGGTTTGTGATGATGCCTTGTGCACTAGCATTGACTCAAGCACAGGGGGGAGAAGGCGACAGCACTTTCTCCAGGAGCCGGTGCGAGCTGGACAGCTTACCTAGTCTGTAGAATTCCTATCTCGGTGAATAAGTATTCACTAAAAGCTGGAAGACTTTTACGTAGAAGATGCCCATTCTGATTGCTGTACTCTTGTTACATTCATCATCCTCAAAGCCATGTGCTGCAGGCGTTCACGCATGTACGAAAGCCAAGGGAAGATGGAGTGATCCATGGATGTTAATAGTTCTAGGCATCCTGGGAAGGTGCTCTAGGATATATCAAGCTTGAAATGCAATCTTCTGACTTTTGTGTGTGTCTCTCAGTGCGTACTGGATTTGTCACATAGACCTTGGTGTCTAAGTAAGACTTGTTAAAGTTCTCTTGCTTTTAGTCTGTCACTGTTCCATTTGTTTCTGTTATCCGGTGCTCTGCCATCCTTCACATAAGATTTCCTTTCACTCCACCTCCTGAATCACTAATGGAACATTAATGTTTGGAGATCTGCGCTCCATCCATCTGCTACAGCAGCCTCACTTGAATGGGTAATGCGGTTATAGAAATTGTGTTTGATAGTAAGGAGCCTTCCAGCCAAAAAGTTGGGCTGTCAACAAAGTCAAGAGCCGGACTGGGTGGTGGAGGGAAGGGCTGACTGCAGTTGCAGTTGAATACTGCTGCCTCAAAAATAGAAGCTGAGAAGAAAAAACAAAAAAAACCCAACATTTAGGTAGCACAGCACTTTGGTATGCTAAGTTTTAAGAGGCAAGTAGGAGACACAATAACATGCGCAGTGGATTAGGGCTGCATTGGAAGGAATTAATGGTTATCAAATACCAGTGTGCAGAAAAAAATAGTACCTTCAATACAGTAGAACAAAGCAAGTGAACAAGCTTGGAGAGGACAAGACAATAGCAGGCCATTAGGATATATTAGGGCAGGGCTGTTGTGGTACTGGCAATAAAATATACAGCTTTGAAGCTGTAGCGAAAACGTAGTCTGCTTTGGATGACTTTTAAGCAGACTCAGCTGCTATACTATCACATTATACTAAACACAGGGAAAGCATGTAAGAAAATAGCAGAGAGCCAAATCTGACCAAGATGATTATAAGCCAATGGGTCAAACAAGCTGTAATTCTATCACTGGTAAGGTTGTGGAAAAAAAAGCCTTTCTCATCTCTAAAAGTAAGACAGAATTTCTTTCTGACTGAGCCTTTTGACACTTTGGTTTATTGTAGTGCTGTCCCTGCACAGTGGGTGTAGGTACTGTGACTGACACAGGCGTTCATTGGTGCTCTGTTGCAAAGTTAAAGCACATATGGCAAACCTCTTGCAGTCCGTAAGAATAAAATAAATTATGACACTGAGCTGGAGAAGGAAGATATGTCTTATTTATAATTGGTGTATAGAACACGAGGGATATAAAGTGAGTTTTTCTTTTGTTCATTCTTTCTTACTTTTTTATTTTGGTTTGCTTTTTTTACTAATATATATTTTGAGATTGCACAGAAAAGAAACTGCTTCTGGGAAAAAACATCAGCCATCCAAACAATGGGAGCATATTAAAAAAACCACAACCAAATCCAAAGCATCTCGTAAGAGAACACTAGGAAATATAAGGCCCAAAATATGAGGAAGTCAATGTTACTGCATCACATATTTAACAGTGATAAGATATGCCGGCATTTATTTTGTGTGTTGCATTTTCCCTTGCCTTATGGGCTGATGTGTTCTGTAGATTTCATTGAGGTTTGTAGAGGGGGGGTTCAGGTTAAAGTTTTCTCTTTAGTATGGCTATTCCCCTAAAGCTCCCACTCTGGGGAGGAAATAAAAAAACTCTACTTTTATATGTGCTATGCAAATAGACATTTCTAACATAGTCATGTTACTATGGTAACACTTTGCTTTCTGATTTGGAAAGAAAATGTAGCAACAGCATTTTGGGGTTCTTAGACCTCCAGTGAGCACCTGAAAAAAAAAAAAAAAAAAAAAAAAGAAAAGAAAAAGACAAAAAACCTGTCATAGAAATGATCACTCTGTTTCCTGAACCTGAAAATGATGTTGGGATGTTGGTCCAAAAGAGAGAAACAAAACAAAAAAAAATCCCAACCCATGGTTCTGTGGAGGGTTACCATGGTGACTAACTACAGTACATATGTAATTCTTTTCAACAACCCTTCCTTTCTGTGAATCCATCCATACAAGGTTCTCTTGTAAGTCATTAAGATTTTATTTTGGGGGAGGGGGAGGAAGGGAAAAGATGGGTTTACTGATACTGATTTTTATTAAATCAAACCTATGCTTCATCAGTTGGCTACATTCTAGTTATGTACTAAACTGTGAAAAAAAAAATCAGACGAATTGCTCAAGAGCAACCTGCAACCAATTAAAAAAAAAAAATGTACTGTGCGTCTGTTTTGTGTCTAGTGCAGAATTATGACAATCTACCAACTGTTCCTTTATTTGACGTTGGTCCAGCTTTGAAAAGTTACTGTAAATGCCTTGCTTGTATGATCATCCCTAGTCACCCGACTTGGAATTTGCACCATCATGTCTAAGTGAAGATGCTGTAAATAGGTTCAGAGTTACTGTATATGGATTTGGGGTGTTACAGTAGCCTTATTCACCTTTTTAAATAATAATAATAAAAAAAAAAACCACACATGAAAACAAGATAAAAATGGCTTTTCTTAACCAGATTGTGTATATAGAGCAATGTTGGGTTTTTATAAAGTCCGAGCAAGATGTTTTGTATAAAATCTGAATTTTGCAATGTATTTAGCTACAGCTTGTTTAAAGGCAGTGTCATTCCCCTTTGCACTGTACCGAGGAAAAAAATGGTATAAAAGGTTGCCAAATTGCCGCATATTTGTGCTGAAATTGTGTACCATGAATATTTATTTAAGAGTTTCTTTGTCCAGTTTGTAAGTAACACAGTATTATGCTTGAGTTATAAATAATTTCTTTTTTTTTTTTTGGTTTTGGTTTTTGTTTGTTTGGTTTGTTTGTTCTGTTTTAAAACTAGCCGGTCATAAGTTTGAAATCTGCTTTAGTTCCACATTGCAATTAGTTCCCGGAAAATGAAAATTATGAAAATCACATTCCACGTCTGTTTGAAACTGAATTTGTTCTTAAAAAAATAAAATATTTTTTTCCTATGGAAAGCTTGCCTTCTAAGTATTTCCTTATTTTGTTTTGCAATTTTTTTCCTTTTCAAAACATGAAAGTAAATAAGAAAGCCAACAAGCCTGCCTCCCTCTGCCCCTCCATCCCTCCTTTCTCTCTCTCTCCCTCCTCTCCCCCATCTCTCTTATTGCTAATGACTTAGAGGAAAGAAAGCTCTTCATAATACACTGACTTCTGTTAACCTGCTTCTTTCCCAGACTTTCTCTTACATCATATATCATATATATAACACCTATCAGCAGATTTTAAAAAACATAGGGGGGTCTTATGCCCTTGGAAGTCAGTGAGCTTGAGTCAGGTGCAGTAGCCAGATTGCCTGGATGATCTGGGAAGTGAGATCATAACCATGCAAATAATTCCCAGACCTTATAGAGTGGATTTACACTGTGGGCAGAGTCAGAGAATAAAATATACCTGGAGCCTTCTGGGCACTGTTGCTGTCACCGCTGCTCCTGAGGAGGGGGAGTGAAAGCCTGGGGTGGTGGGGCTGAACAAGAAGGAGCAGGGGGTGGAAGACATTGGGACAATGGCAAAGGATTAGAAATGCTGCAAAGTCAAAAGATCTCTGCGTGGTTCTTTCCCTGGGGCTGTGCATCATCCTGTCCCTGCTTTTACTGCGCCTTAAGTTAAGGGAGATGGGGGCCACTGTGCTGATGACACAAGCCTTAATATGAGATCTGTGGTGGTGTTTGCACTAATTTTCATTTAGGATAAGCAGGTACCTAATTTAATAAATAATACTTTCATGTTTTGACAAAGTCCGGTCACCCTGAAAGTGAAGCACCTTTCAGTTTGTTAGTACATAAATGGCATGATCATCCATGGAGCGACAGGTGGGAAGGTCTACAGAGGGCAAAGGTGCATTTGTAATTGTAACAACAGATGCAAGTTTGTCATAGAATTTTCATTGAAGAAAGGCAGCTAGTTATTCATAGTATTGGTCACACAATTCCCGGTTGTCAAATTACGTTTCTGCATTATCAGGGAAAAATTGACTGTATGACAAAGGCACTAGATGCTTTGCAATGGCACAAGTATTCTGAAACTGGATAGACAGAATGCCCTAGAGACAGTGGAAAATTGGGGTTAGCGCAGCTTCTTGCTGACAGAGCTCATTTCACAGATCCAGTTTACAGAATCAGTGCTGGAAGTCAACTGTAGGTGGAAAGTCACGCAGTGGCCCTTAGGTTCACCTCCTGACTGTGCCACAGGTTTCCTTGGGAGAGTTACTTGGTACAGCAGAAGGCATATGTGTCCACGGTAGAGCATGTGAGCTTCCTCGGACTTCTCAGTAAATCTCTTGGGCCTAATCCTGCATTTATGGCTGTAAATCATTTCAAAGGAGATAGACTTCTGTACTCAGAGGCACGCACATACTTGGCTGGATTCAGGCTTCACTCCCTGCTTCGTGCCTGCACATGGGGCATTTCGCTTGCTCATCTTGGTTGGTTGTTGTGGGGTCCCCATATTGGTAATTGCTGTGAGGTGCTCAGGTGTGATCTATGCTAAAAGTCTGTCTGATACAGCTGTCTGTTAGAGCTGTGACTCCAGCTCTGTTAAGACTAAGGCTATTGTTTTTGTTTTAGGCCTCGGTAAATGCTGGAAGATGGTGATAAGAAAAAGAATTTGATAGTGTCAAGTTTACATGGCATTTTCAGTACTGTGCCTCTTTGTGTCTATGGTAAACATTATTATATAATTACATATATAGTATATTTATAACTAGCATGTATACTGACACCCACCTATTTTTGTCACTCTTTTTAGCAATAAGGTAAAAACAGCATTGCTATTGTCCTGGTTTTGTCTGGGATAGAGTTAATTTACTTCCTAGTAGCTGGTACAGTGGTGTAATTTGTCTTTAGAGTGAGAATAATGTTGATAACACACCGATGTTTTAGTTGTTCCTATGTAGTGCTTATCCTAAGTCAAGGACTTTTCAGTTTCCCATGCTCTGCCCGTGAGCGGGGGCACAGGGAGCTGGGAGGGAGCACAGCCAGGACAGCTGACCCAAACTATCCAAGGGGATATTCCATACCATAGAGCATCATGCTGAGGGTGTAAACTTGGGGGACTTGGCCGGAGGCTGCTGATCACTGCTGAGGAGCTGGCTGGGCATCAGCCAGCAGGTCGTGAGCAGTTGTGTTGTGCGTCATCTATTTTTATTGGGTTTTCTTCCCCTCTCTCTTTTTGTTATCTCCCTTTTCATTACAATTATTGTTAGTAGCACTAGTAGTATATTTTATTTTATTTTATTTTATTTCAATTAATAAACTATACTTTTCTCAGTCCCTGGGTTTTACCTTTTTCCGATTCTCCTCCCTGTCCCACCAGGGAGGGGGGTTGCAATGAGCGAGTGGCTGTGTGGTTGTTAGTTGCTGGCTGATGTTAAACCACGACAGCTATAAATGTTGTCTCCACTTGGGGAGCAGGGGAAGGGGTGGTGGTGGTGGAATGGTTTCAGATGTAACTGTTACAGTTACCCCTGGGGACAAGGATGCTGGGTTAATGGCAGGGCCTTGCACATACACCTTCACAAACATAACGGAACTCCACTGAGTCTGCTAAACTCATTTTAGTAAATGATATGTGCCTTAAGACAGTCAGCATAGTCATTAACTTACAACCCATCTTTTGTAACTTGTAGAGGAAAAAAAATCACACTTACATTGTGCATTGCTGCTGACACTGCACTATTAATTATCAAACAAGCACAAAAATCAGAATTTACTGCCTTTATTATATAACTGGTTCCCCGGCAAGAACTAGTCCAAGTCAATAGGCTCCGCTAAGTGGAAGATAAAACTATAATTCACAGTTGTTACCCACATGGAGTGGAATAAGGATCTGTTACATAAAATAGTGCCTGACAAAGTAAGCACAACAATGTTACTGCCCAGGTTTAAAACATACCTCTTTCTTTAGCTTTTCTCTTTAGCTTTGCTGTGATGCATTGATCAAATGCTCAGTCAGCAGCTTGCCCATTTTGATTCTATGGGCACCACAAATTTTCTTTTTGCAGAAAAGCTTAAAATTGTGTAGTGGTTAGCAAAATAAAGGAAAATGAAAACTAACTCAGTCTAAGAGACATTCTACGTCTTCATAGCCACAATATAGATTTTGGTGGAGAAAAAGCTCAGGGTTTAAAAACACCTAACATACTCATTGTACAGGTGGCACATCATTATATGAAGCATCAGATCAGAAATCAAGTAATGTTTGTTTAGGAAAAAGATGAGTATTGGAGGATATACCACAGTCTATTCATGATTGTGCCATGCCTAATCTGAATGGTGCTGGGTTCAGCTGGCTGAGCTACCGCCTATGAAATAAAATACCTGTCTTTCACACAACTTATAGAAATACATCCATGCTTAATTAAGGCATAATGCAGCCCATAGGAGTCACCCTACAGATAAAATCGTGGGGCTGATGGTGGAGCTGTGGTTCCTATTAGAAGTAGCATGCAGGTGATATCCGTGCCTGGATCTGTGGATGGTGGGTGAAGTGCTGGCTAACAGGGGCTGGTGACTTTTGCGAAACAGGGGCAAAAGCCTGCCCATGTGTGACGAGGATGGGGAGGGGGGAGCTGCAGGTGGCTGTTCCTAGAGAAAAGCCTGTGGAGCACAGGGAACAGGTGAAGAGAAGGAAGGTGATTGAGAGGGCAGTGACTTCCTGAGGAGGAGGCTTGGAGACACCTGTAATGACAAAATCGTGGGGAGAAATCAGACCAAGATGACAGGCCCAGCTGTGGAGGCAGCTGGAGAGACAGGGTCTTTACAGCTCTGGTAAAGGCTTTGGTGGAAAACAGGTAACAGCAAGCAGAAGAAAAATCTTGATACATGAAAGACAAATAAGTGTAGCATTCAATAAGCGTTGGCTGTTGTTTCAAGCAGGTGAGGAGGTCAGGCCAAGTTGCTCTGCTAGACACTGAGAATAGAAAGAGCCAACATGGGATGAAGAACCGAGACCAGAACTGTGTTTACTGTGAGCTGGGATCCTGTGAAAGAGAGGTAAAAGATCTGCAAGAATCGACTGTAGTACTATTAAAAGTCTCAACAGCAGGGAACCTTGTGCATAGCTGTCATAACCTCTGGAATAGGACTTGTGTTTTCATAAGTGCATTGACACAGCCTCATGTGCTTAGGCTGCTGAAGAAGTGCAATTAATTTAATATTATGGGGAATCCATTGAGGCTGGGAGAATGGTTGCCTCTAAATCAGACCTTCAGTGGATATAAATTAGCATAGTTCAGTTTGATATCTGATCCTACTTATCACAGTTCAGAACTGCATATGCATAAGCAATACTCATACAGATTTTATTATACCTCTTAGCTATGAGAAAGTGCTTTATAAGAGTGTTGTCCTGAATATTATGAAGACTGTATTCAAAAACATACCAACAATGACATGCTTTTATAAAAAACTGCTATTAAATGCCATAAAAATTGTAATTTGTATTTTATTGAACATCTTCAGCAATCTGCTGTATCTGTTCATTAAAAGTAGGTTGGATTACTAGCAAATGTATAATAAAAATTGTTGTTCACATTTTAATGTGTCTTTTTGTCCTCTCTTCTAATATTTAAACTAACTCCTTCCTACTTCTGCATTCAATTGTATTCCATATACATAACTGGCTGGTCAGCTGTCTGCTGTTATTACATTATCTGTTCATCCACACACCCCACATTTCCAGTGTTTCCAAAGCTCATAATTTGATCAAAATACCTAATTTTGGCTTACTTTAAACTCAGCTGTTAGAAGTATATGATCACATGAACAACTTTATGATTATTCAGAAGCAACAGCATTTTAGCCTTCATCACCACAAGGAATACTGGAGGATGTGAGGCCAGAAGGCAAAAGAAGATGCAAAAGAACTCTTTGTATACCACTGAAAAATCCCAAGATTTGGGGAAACCCAAATAATGATGCAAGAGTTAAAAAAAGTCGCATGTGCTGCCTTTACCTCACACTCTTTCCTTCATTATGTGTTATGTTTTCTTATTCTACCTAAACAACAAAGCACATGTGAGTTTTGCAGGCCTCAAACCAGTTTTCAAGCTGTAGAGGGTTCATACTGATTGCTGGGTCTGGAGATCTTCTCTTGAATTTCCACTACTGAGAAAATGGTGGCTGCTTTGCTTCAGCCTGTTAATCACATACCCTGATGCCATGCCCTGATCACCTGCTCAGGATGCCAGCCCTATCAGTCCCAAAGCCCGCTCTGTGGCTTCGTATCTTCGCAGATAATGTTGCACTTCTGGACAAAGCTTTTTTTGCTCACTATGAAAGTTTCTTCTCAAGTGTCGCCCTAGGCTTTCCTCCTTTTATATGGATGGCTCTGGATTTCAACTGGTGACAACATTACCATGACAAAAAAAAAAAAAAAAGTTCTGATGGAACACAGGAATAGTCCTTGTACCAACAGCGTGAGTGTGTTTTCCTCTAAGAACCATATTTTTCAGTCAGCTTTATTTGAATTTTTCTGCGGCTTTATCTCTTCCTTTTGTATTTATTCAATTCCATCTGAAGGAAAATAGCATGCAGTAAAATTTCTAAATACAATTTAAATATAACTAATTCAAATCTGTTTGGTTTTACATCTCCATTCATCAATACATTAAGCTAAAAATATCTCAGACTAGTTTTTCTTGTTTCTTGTAATTTTTAAAAAATGAAATCTATTAAAATCTTTTTTCACAAAAGTGTAAGCAGTTCACTTTGGAAGGCATCTCTGGTGCAGAATTAACAGTGGCTGGTGTGCAGCTCAAAACTGAGTGAGCATATTGTATGGAATGACTTTTGGCAATAACCAATATTTGGTTTTGTTTTGTTTCCTTAAGTCAGCTCAATACTGAGAAACAGCAAGTGCTGTTGGTTTTACTGTCAGTGCACCAGACTGGTGACAGCCAGCTTGGGGCTTATTTAGGTATCTTTGTCCTTTCAGTCTCTTATGACGAGCAGTGATAAAATAAAGTCTGGATGCTTTGGCCACCAGTAGGTGTAACCTATGTGATTACACACAATACAAGGGATTTATACTAAGACATTGTTCCTGCAGGAGAAACATAAATCCCTTTTGCCAGCTCCCCTCCACCATCTTCTAGTGCTGTGTTTTAAAACAGCAGCCGCTATTCCTTTGGATTTTTCATCCAGCCTAAATATTTCAAAGATAGCATCAGAACTATATTTATCAAGTTATGCAACACCTTTGTTTTTCTGCGTAGCTTCACTGCTTGCAGCATTTCCACAGTGTCCCCTCACTCAAGACACCATTAATAGACCAGCGCCTACGAACATTGAGATGAGACTTGGAAGACTTATTTTTGCATCAATTTTTTGCGAGAGGTCTTACTGTTGCATTTTAGTTGTGTCACGTAACTGACAGATGAAATATGAATACACCTTGGCGCAGAAAGGCCTCATCCCTGCTCCAAAACTTACAAGGACTGATTTTATTTTCTCTCATTCATTCACCAGCAGTAAGGGATTATCCTGGGCTGTTCAGGCTTTTGCAGGGAGGCAGAGAGGAGGTGACGAGGCCTCAATCCCCAAGGCTTTGATCGTGACTTCTGAAAGGGAAGAGCTACTCCGTGTTGCACAAGATGGGAGTTCCACATTGCCCTCGCCGTGGCACTGGGTGTGTGATAAATGCAGGGCTGAAGCTCTGAGCCTTGGTGCTCAGTCATTCAGCTTTCTGCACACGGCTGTGACACCAACCATTTGGAAATCAAAAGATTTCTTGGAAGTGGGCTGATAGTGTAAGGAAGGCATGTGGGGGCTGATCCAGGGCTTTTGGTGTGCCTTAGCTCATCTGCTGTGCCGCGGCCCAGTGCTCTGCCCGCCGTGTTTTGCAAGAAATGAACAATGAGAAGGATCCAGCTTGATTAAATGCTTGGAAGAATCCGGGAGGCAGGGAGAAACAGCTGCAACTATCACAGCAGCATCTTCTGCAGACCTGGAGGTGGTCACCAGCTTCTCAGGAGAGGCGGTTTCTGGGTTGCAGAAGGAGGACTGGGAAGGCTTACACTCCCTGTTTATTGCTTATTTGGTGGCTCCACTTCACATTACTGCTGGCTCCTAGAACAGTGTCCCAATTGTGGTTTCTTAAGCCTGGAGTTTTTCACTGATATAGTTGACTGATTTCAGTGCCTCTGATTGCTAACCAATTGACAGCCATGAATCAGGTGGCAATTAAATCACTGTAAAATATAAGACTCATTTAATAATATTTCCAGGTCTCTTAGAAATGATGACTCTTGTGAAAATCCTACCCATTGCCAGCTATTTTAAGATAAATGTAATCATTGAGTGTACCAAGTTCTTCTTTCAAAACAGTGAAAATCAGAACTCCGAGCACTCTTAATCAGTGTTTAAATTCTGATATATTTTTTAAAAATCTTTCTAAATTCTAAGCCTGAATGGCTTTCTGTGGAGGTGAGTTTTATAGTTCAGTCACACATTATATAAAAGAGTGTTTTCTTTGATCAATTTTTAGCTTTCCACCTTTGAAACTATTCTTCTGAGACAGAGAAATCAACTTCTAGGTTCTATCACTTCTTAGCATATTTCTACCTTCTAAAAAACCACATTAATTTTATTCTTATTCTTATGGCATCCATGCTCCTCAGCCTATTTCCATTTAGTGAATTTTCCATGCCCCAAACAATTTTTTCACTGTACTTTGAACTCTCCCTTACTTCTGCTTTATTCTTTAAAAACAAAAAGAGAGAAAATATATGTAGTTTGCTAGTCAAGATTGCATGGCTTTTTCCTATAGCGTAATCTTGGAATAGCTGAGGAGGAACTGCATATGAACAGTTTGGATGTCATCGTGGCCAATTATTGTGTCCACAGTGTTGTGGGAAACTACTCTTGTAAAACATCTTGGATGGTGATAAGTACTTTAAGCTTGCATTAATAGTAGTAGGATTTGAAACTGCTCAGCACCTCTTAGGTATCGTAACCAGAGAGAGAGGATTATATTTTTGGCTGCAGTCACAAAGCTTAAGAGGTCCTACCTGATTACAGCAAAATCAGGATGTTCCCTTCATAATACAGTAACAGGAGATATTTATCTGAATACTTTGTCACTGTATCTTCCAGTCTGGTGAATAAAACTCCTTTTTCAAACAGGCCTCTATCCAGTTTTTTCCTCACAACCCAGATGAATCACTCCTGTACTAACAATTTGGACATATTTCTCAATCCAGCTTTTGTAGACAGAGCACACTTTGAGCAGAGGCTGGGTCCTTTCCCATGTACTACATGTCCCTGCTAGCAGCCAGGCTGTCACCATCTCCATTGTCTCTAGAAACATGCATTTGCCTTCCAGTTTAGGTCCTTCACCGGGGGTGGAGTCCTGGGTTTAAATACATGGCCAGTGTGACTCAGAACAGAGATATGGATGTATGATTTCAGGTTAGTGCTCTGTCAGGTATTTTGAGTGTGTCGTCTTTTCTGTTGGATTTTTGTCGCTTTTGGTAGCTGAACAGCCACTGCTCAGAAGAGCCTGTAATGTACTACAACTCACAAACCAGCGGTTGCAGGAGTCAGGCTCTAACCCCGCTCGTCCAGCCTCACCAGTTATGTGCAGTGGCGTTATCCTGCTGCTGTTCAGTAAGAGAGGTGGATCAAGGATATCTCAAACCCTGACATTTAGAGAATTCCCCTTTCATATGGAGGCACGGCTCGTGTCTCAGAAGAGACTGCAAACCCATCTACACAGCCTAAACCCTGTCTGAGGGCTCTGACACTTATATTGCCCTGATTCAGTGCATGTCTTAAGTGGCAGATCAGGTCTTGCTGGCAATGTGCCGGTTTGTAAGCTCTGCACTGAGCTTTTGGCTTGGGCTGAGATGCCACACATGTCATTAATGGTGGACAGTAAGATCCATCAGGAGGGTATTTTTCAGAAATTAAGGTACCCGCTGGGTCCAACATCAGGCGGAGGTGTCAGCAGCACCCATCTGAAGGATTTAGATGAGGAACGGCACAGCAAAGAGCCTTGAATGCTTCTGAAGATCGGAAAAAGATGAATCTGTCAATTTTTGCTCTAAATGGGAAGCTGAACTTAAAGTCATGGCTTGACCAAAGGGCAGCATATGGCAGGTCTACAGCTGTTTGAAATCCCCTTGCACTTCACACTGGCACTTCGGCAAATGCTATTGTGTTACAAATACTGGATGACACAGTAAATCTAAGGCCATATTCAGCTGTGGCATATACAGTCATAATTCCCACTGACTTTGTATATATCTACACCAAAAAATGAACGGAAGCGCATAGGACTGAAACGAGCATACGGTGATTGAAAGCAATCCTTCTGGCAGACTGAGAAACATTTGATGCGGTTAGATCCCTATAGCAGGAAGCATGAATGCTATAATGTGGAAATGGAGGAAAAATTAGGGAATGCATGAGGTCTAGGAGACACCTGGTGATTTTAAAGACAAAACTGGAATTTCTGCATTGGAACAACAGACACTCTGGCTGTTCATTATAAGGGGAACGGGGCTCCCCCCACAAAAGATCCATTTGCCACCTTTCATACTTTGTTTTTCATCTCTCTGCCAGTTTCTACAAGGAAAGAAAGAACTCAGAAGGGATTGTTTTCTGGAGTGAGAGCCTACAGGAGGCCTAAAAAGAGCATTATACAAATATATCAGAGAAGAGATCAAGTTGCAGGGGAGCTGTGGCTGCCAATGATGAGATCTTCAGTTTCTTAGTCACTTTAGGTCAGAAACCAGGTGTTATGTTGTTGATCCCATGGCTGCTTGCCATCCCCTGCCTCCTCCTGTAACGAACAGTCTCAGCTGTATAGCTTATGCAGCTCCAGATGTTTAAAAATACACTTTTAGAGTACTTGAACAATAAAGTGCTCTTTTCAAAGTACTGCTTTCTATGTTCACTGGCTGAGCTGGTACTGACTCCTATACACTGATTTTTTGATTTTTAGATGGTATTTTAAAAGCTTCAACAAGTATGGACACATATTTTCTTTGCTTAAAAACCTACTTAACTCCTTCAGCGCTGTGGTTTTAGATCCCCAGAGGTTCATATAACTACTAAGGGCTTAAAATTAGAACAGTGGAAATTAAACAATAGGAAATCAGTACCCTTCTTTTTCTCAACAAAAATAAAGGCAGAAAGGATGGCTGCTGTAAACATATCTTCTGAATTCAACTTACTTGTGCATTCGTTACCACTAAGAGCCAGAACGAGCTAGCTTATACCGAATGGTCAGACAGCAAGGACAGTTTTGTAAAGTGTACAGTATCTGAAGAAAATACCCTCCCACTGGAGCATTTGGGGGACTTTATTTGCAACAGTCACAACTGTGAATTTATTAAACCAAATGACATTACAAACAGTTGGAAAAACAGAGCAGGAGAATGGTATTTAAGGTTCAATAAATAAAACCTAACCTCACGTTAGAGACATGCACTTTATCCTGCAAGAGGCAGAGCTCGTTCTGGCATTGAAGTCAAGGATGTCAGCAGGACATGCCAGGGAAACAGCTGAGGCCTTCTTCAGAACTTCACAAAGCTTAGCTTTTGGTGAGAGATGTTCCCATGAACAGTCAAGACTCACAGATGACATTTTCAGATGTCTTCAGTATTTTGCATCCAAGCAATCACATGATATATCCTATGCCATATCTCTTTTTCCATGGGCTTCGGTTGCTAGGTGTCTGCAACTGTCCTCAGTTCTCCATTACAAGGTGGAAAAGAAGTGTATGAAAGCCCCCCTGGTTTGTCTGGTTATTGTAGAATTAATTCCATGAGATTTGGACAGATTCCTATCTCTTCCATTAACAGAGATGACAATTTTTAGCTGCTTAATGCAGTGTTAACCATTTTATCCGACAAGGACATGGCCAACCCATCAGATCCTTGACAAATGATTGATTTAACCTAGAAATGTCTATTTACAAGCTAATGCAAGAAAATATTAAGGATGAGTAAACTAATTAATGAGCAGTGTATTCCCCATGGCAACATGAATAAAATTACTGCTAGGTCAACAGAGAATTCAGCATTGCTCCATATGCTTCTTTCAGTGGTGTTCAAATAGTACAGGTGTAAACTTTGGGTCACCTTATGGTTTCATATTTAAGTGGGTCATTAAAGGAAGCTGTCACCTATTGAATTAATTGGGTTTTTTAATTCCTTCCTGCTGCTGTGAAGAGGAACAATAAACTTCTTATCTTGTTAATACATCTAGAGTTCTTCTAAAACTCCTGTTTTTAGAAAAAATCTGTATCCCTAGAAATGAGGCTGAATATTCCCTAAAATCAGAGGCACCATCTTAAACATTTATAGTCTAAAGGAGGGAAAAAGGGACTGTGTCTTTAACACCCTTCACCTATATATTTGCTAAGGTGGGGCAGGAAACCTCAGCCTGAAGGAGCGTGGGAGGGAAGGCAGCCTTAGGCACAGCTGCTGTAGGTCTCTGTGCCCCAGATGTAGAAAGAGTTGTAGACATGGCAATGTTCAAACCTAAATTTTAGGTGTCTGACTTCTGTAGTGGAATCCGGAGGCCCAAATGTGGTGCATGAATTCCCCATCGAGTGCCTGAGGAGAACAACTAAGTGAATCATAATCTACCCAGCTAAGTTCAGCTATTATGTACAGGCTCTGAAGTCAGTGGGGTTAAATTGAAAATTAAATGGAGAACAGTTGGCCTGTGGTTTACTTGAAAGAAAAGAAAAAAGAGTAAAAGTGTGTATTTCTTTAAATTTTCTGCTGACAGACCAGAGATAATTAGCCTACAGCTGCAGACTGGGGAGAACTGCTCTTTTTTTCTGCCTTGAAGCAGCAGGTGAAAGCCTAGAGAGAGAAGCTGGGTGCCACAGACTTAATTTAGTTGCTTGAATTGAAGGCAGCATATAATACCACAGAGAAACAGGGAAGTGGCAGATCTTCAAGACTAGGATTTCTAAAGAGTGGCAGTTAATAAACAGAGATGAGAATATGACTAGGGAGAAGAAAGGATTAAAACTATGTGCTTATGACACCCCTGTAATATCTTAGATGCCTTACGGACGGATCAGCTAGACACAAGTCTTGTCTCAGAAGTATTGCAGTCTGACAAGAAACATGATATAGCAAAGGAGAATTGTAAACAATAAAGATGGGAGAGAGTTACCAAGAACATCACGCATTTATATACTGCTACACACATATCTTATGTAAAAAACCTTTCCCCAGTTGTCTGGTGGTGCCCTACTAAGTGCTGCTTTTTCACAGGCATTCCTTGTGACATCCACTCACTTCTGTTGTGAGGCAAAACATGCAGCTATGCATTGTTTGCAATGCTTGTATTGGGAGAACATCTATTTTAGAAATCAATTAACATGAAGATTATTTGATGTTTGTTAAGGGGGAAATTATTTGTCTGTCTTAATGGGCAATCATTTAGGAATAGGAGAAGCCACTAATAATAATAAATTACCTGCCCAGACAATTTCTTATGAAACCTGTTCTGTTAGGCATTTGTTTGAAGAGGCTTTTTATCTGTATGAGAAGATAAAAATTTATAAAGATAAAATTGCTCTATCTTTTTTCAGGAAGGATCTTCAAAGTAGCTTGATGACTGCATGCTGACATTTTGATAACATCAATGGATGGTCTTGTAGAATAAGTAAGTGTGGCAAAGTGAGGCACAAGATTAAAATGTATTAAAATGAATGTGTAGAAGTTGTCTTTCCAACACTTTCATTTGAAGATGAGAGAGAGCAGTGTCAAAAGAATACTGTGCTGGTTTGTGAATCAGGACATAAGGTTTCTATTAACAATACTGGCTGCTGGCAATCCCCAGTCTCTTCTTCTTCCCATGTGCCATGAACACACAAGGTCAGGTCTGGTGACGTGAAAGGAAACACTGGTTTGAGACCTCAATAGGTACAAGTGAAACATGAGTACAGCTGTGATGTAAAGCCAGCTATGACTTCACAGAAGCAACACAGATCTGCCCATACTTATTAGATCAGGTATCGTGTGGCACGAATACTTGGAGCCATTGCCCAGAAACAAAGAAGCTGCATTTGAACACCCTTTACCCAACATTAATATTCTAGTATTCTAATATTTCTAGTTATAAGAGGGCTCACCAGGTAGGGCACAGATCCAAGTGGGAAAAAAAAAAAAAGCCACTGTACCTTGTGGCCTGAGCTGGCTCCCTGTGCTCACACACTGCTGCACCTGAGCAAATAACCCCTCCCAGAGCAGCAGAAGCCCAGAAGCAGATGGAGAGAGAGTACCATGGAAGAGCCAGGTCAGATAAGGAAACAAGCTGTTCCTGCTCATAATTGTTTTTTTTCCATTTTCTTGTTATGTCAGGATATGGAGAATTTGTTTCTGAGATGCAATAATGAAGCATGTACATGCAGGATAAGTTTGAGGTATTACAGAATGTTGTGGGTTTTCTTGAAAGCCTGCTCTAACAGCCATTCTGTTTGATAAACCATCACATCAGCAAATTTATATGCTTTTGATTAAACTTTTTGTTTTAGAATGGCACCTCATATTAACACATAAGAGAAGAGCCAAGTAGAATAGCAAACAGAAGGAGGAAGAATGCTGGAGGAAAAAACCTGCAGATCTTGGATAGCTTCTTAGAGATTTTTTGCAAAAAACTGTGAAGATTTCTTCTGTCACCGAGGAAAAAAAGATTATTTTGGAGGTTTATAAGAAGTGTTAACAACTGCATACTAGGCATTATTTCCCCCTTGTTAAGCAAGATAAATCATTATTGTACCAAGGCTTTTCAAAGACTGTACTAAGTGGCAAGTGCCAGCTTTTTGTTTATTTTTTACTCTTATAAATGAGTGATATATTGGATGCAAAATCATTTCAAGGATTGCAAATTTACCCAGTGAGCATAAATCTCAAGGCCTGAGTTAGATTTCCAGTACAGTCAAACTCAGCCATGCACACACACCTGCACAAAGTGGGTGTTTTTGTTGCTTGGATCATGCGGATTATCTCCACTGTAAACTATGCATTAATAAAAAGCAGAGTAGGCTCTTACCTTACTCCCTTTTGGAATTTAGAAATAAAAGACAACTTGCATACTTGGCTGCCTTTGGGGAAACTTTTGGAAAAGAAAGTTCAGAAGGAAAATGCCAAGAGTATAATGACTAATAAAATAAGTGACATTTTAATGTAAACGTATCATGGAAATACCAATGCAAAATGCTACTGAATAGCTAAAGAAGATGTCTATGTTCTAAGTGCCCTTTTTGCTGACTACTTGCAAAAAAACCCCAAACAAAATCACCAAGCCTAAAAATTCTCTTTCACAGTGAAATCATATATAAAACGTAACTTTCAATTAATCTCAGACCTGAAATTTTGTATTTATAGGTAATAAGAAATGTCAGGACAATCACTTTGATCTTTCCACCAGTGCTGGCCTCAGGAAAGGAAACAGAATCCATAAAAACTGTCACACCTGACAACTATTTCATCATCTGTTATCATACTGCAATGTTGCGGCAAGGAACAAGGGAACAGTTTCATCGGGAGATTAGGAGTGTGAAGAGTTGGAAGTGCACAGAGGAGGTATTCCTGGAGAAGATGGACGGGAGACTGAGATGCAGGATGGGGTGGATTTGGTGAGGGCAACACTGTACAGATGTAGCAGGACAAAAGCAGAGGAGAATGCTGGTGGGCAGGGAGCAATGCTCTATAGAAATCCATTTCATGTCCTTTTAGTTCCTTATTCCCTGTACAAGCAGCTTAAAATCAGTGTGGCTGTTCATAGGGTGCAGCATGAAGATATTAAAAACTGGTCCTGGCTAATCAGAAATATCCTGAGGCTTTCGATCACTAAGATCTGGGGGTGCTGGGAAGGTGGAAAGTAGTCTTATTCTGTTGGCTATATAAGGATTTGATTCCTTATTAATTTTGTAGTAGCATATACACTAGGTATGGAACAGATCAGTATTTCTTGTTGTTGTTGTTATTCTATTACATGTTTGTTACTATGTTTTCCAAAAATATTTTTTTCATATAAAAAATGTCACAGTAGTATGTATTAGTGCCACTTTATTTCAAGGAAACACATATACATTACCACAAGACTAATCACCTTATTCAACAGCCCTTCAGTGCTTTGTGCTGTAGGCTTACATTACCTTGCTCTTACAGGAGGATTGTGGCTGCTATTTTTCGTTAATTTGTTTTCTGCAATATCTCTTATTTTTCTTTAGGCAATATGCAACTGTTGTGGATAGGCAGGGAACCACTATCTTCCATTTGTCTCTTCATTTTTCAGGTGTGCTCACACTAAAATATTGTGTAATTTCGGAAGGATATAAATAAAAGAACAGATTGAAAAATAAGTAACTTCATGCATGTTTCAGACTTTAAACTTGCATCTTTCATATATAGCCAAAAATTAAATAACGGTATACCACTTTTTCCTCTTTAGGTTTGTATTTGACCATTTATTTAAAAAAAAAACAGTCCAAACTAATCGAGTCTGCACCTATGTGCATATACCCATTCCCCGAGGCAGAATTATTAGGCAGATTGTTGTACTACAGTTTTATTTAAAAAAAAAATTGCCATGTTTTCAGTTTATTTTTGCGGGTTGGTCAGGATAAATACCATCTCTTCTCATGTGTTTGGCTGTTCAGTCTCATCTGATTTAGCTCAACAAGTGTTTGTGCCAAAATACACATGGGCCAACTTTGCAAGGCAAAGTGCTAATTGAAAGAAGCCACCTTTGCCCAGGGCTATCCATTTTGCATCTAGAACAGCTGATTTTAATGACAACATTACCTGCCAATGTTTCCAACCTAGATGATGAAAATGGGAAGATTTGAACTGGGTCATCATTTTGACACAATTAAAATGAAAATGTTTGTTGGGTTGCCAGGATTTAGCAATCTGCCAGTGGCCACTGCAACTTTCAGCATGGAGCATATCTGTGTCAGATTCAATTCAGATAATCACAGGTCAGCTTAAACACTACTATTGTAATGTTTATCTCTTTTTGTAATAGAGCTCATTTAGGCACATGGGTTCATTGACACTAGGCTCTTGTGCAAGAACTTAGAAGGGCAGAAAAGGTTCCTGGATTACTTCATAATTGTGAAGGCCTTGTTCAGCTTTTAAAAGAACAATTTACAAAAGCTCCTCAAAGTGAAAGCCTGGAGGTATCCAAACCCCACACAGAGAGGGTGCCAGTCAGTCACTGGGGTGGGTCACAGAGGTTACTGCAGATAAAGGAATTTTGCAGACCCTGCATAGACACTGCGTGACTCAGCACACCACGACTGGGAATGCACTCACTTTGCTGAGCAATTTAATGTCCTTGAGTAATGAAATGGTAAGTCTGTTTCACACAGTGGGCCACTAATAATGACAAGGAGATTCCCTTAGGAGAAGTCTGGAAAGTTCTACTTGGAAGATTTAAAATCTTTAATTTTTCTGATGCAAAGTTGTAATTAAATCCAATAAGCTCCTGTGGCATATGGTGAAATCAAGTTAAACACTAACATTCAGAAATGTTAATTCAGCCATTTTTATCCTTTGCACATGGCTGAAATAGTTAACTACTCTTGTCCCTGTGGAGCGTTATGGTTTGCTGGAGAGGAAAAGACAGCTTGGTCCAGGAAGCGTGTACTTAATTTTACCTCAGCTTATGTTTCATTTATTTATTGGTTTAGCCTCAAACTAGATGGAAATAGAACCCTCAAATTAGACCTTATCATTCCTTTGCAGGTGTATTGTGCCTCTCCAAAAAATAACGTATACACATGTATGTGCCACAGTATGTGCTTTCACGTCAATGCCCCTGTAATCTTCATATGCTTGCATTTAATTAAAACTTATTAAATTAATACTTGGGGAAAAAAGGAAGACAATATGTCACAACTGCTCTATTTCAGAACAACAGCTATTTATAAAAAGCATGCATAATATTTAAAAACAAAAACAGGTGGCCTATTATGATTTTTTCATGTTATGTATTCACACTCTGCAGAAGGTCTGTACACTTAGTCTATGATAGGTTGCAACACTGTTTTTCTAGTTAGACCTCATTTTTACAAGCTTTGTTCAGGTACAGCAGGATGAAAGATGACTGGTTCTATCTAATGAACACTATTACAATTATGCCCTCAAAATCTTGCTTTAAATTTAAGCAGTAAGATGGAGCCTCTATCAGTGTGAATAAAGGCATTTTATTGTCATCGCTGATAGCATATAAGCTTCAGATAATTAATTAGCTCAGTTTTTTTCTTGCATCACACACCGCGTTTTGCTTTGCTTAACCACAAATTTAGGGTAAGCTTGCCACTAGCACAGCAAATACGTGAATTACAGCCATTTCATATTCAGCAGTAACTGGGCTTTATTATATTCAGTAATATCCAACACACAATGACTTGGAATGAAGCCATCTCTGGAATACAGCTTTGAAACTAGTTTCAGAAATCATGCATAATAGAGGAATGAAATACAGTTGCCATACAGGAGTTATGTTTGGACAGTTATATTATAATTGTATGCTGTATTTCCTGAAGTGAAATCCATATTTAAGTACCTGCAGATATGAACCTAAGTTCAAAAATCTACTGATTTTCTACCAAGACTTTCTGTCTACTTTTCTATTCTGCTTGATTCTAGTCCTATGTCAGAATATCTGATGTCACTGTAAAAGAAAAGAAAGGTCATTCAAAAGCATATATATTACCTTGTTAAGTTAAATTGCATTTCCCATTGAAAGATAAAGTTTTAAAGAAAACCCTCAACATTCCCAAGTTTCATAAAAGATTTTACAAACCACATTACCTCTGTCCTGATTTTTAAGGATAAAGTGTCTTTATCACCTGACTTAGCAAATGAATTGGTTGATTACTTGATTATTTCTCTCTGTATAAAACCCTTAACATTTTACTTTGAAATAGGCATTTCTAAGCTCAGTGCTAGCCTGTGGAAGGTCTGGTAAGAGCTCAGAGGCCCAGATAAATATGCTAATTCATTTAACCTTTACTTCAAATCCACTTATTTGTTACAGACACCAGTCGTGTGTAAAAGCTTGAAGAGGAATATACAACCTGCATTTGGATGTGTAGTTTGTGTGGTCAGGCGCATAAAGTCATGAAGTACTCGTGTCATGTAAGCAGATAAATCCCTGCAGAAGTCAGCAGCACAGACAAGGTGTGAAATAACAGCCTTGCAGCTTGAATACTAGATCAATGAAGCCTTTTAAAGTTGGGTTTAGATATCTGCTGCTAGATTTATACTGCCTGCATTAAACATTTTTTTGTTTTGATAGTTAATAATCTATTTGGTTGGCTCATACAACTCAACATTTTCAGTTTTCTTCAGCTGTAGCCCTTGATTTTTGTGCTCTATATCGCAGAGATACCATGTCAAACTATATTTTTCTAATCCTATTAGAGCTGTATCTGTTATGATATTAATTGGTGGAAAATAGTATTTAATAGTTATCGTATTATACAGTCTTTTCCTTTATCACTAGTTTGTTTTGTATCTCTAGAGCTCAGATTTTCCTCCGGCATTAATTCAGCACGTTTCAAAATTCAGAGCCTCAACAAAGGCACAAATGGAGGAACAATATCCTCACTCCTTCTTCTTGGCTAACACAAAGAAAGTGCAGTATATCTCTCCTTTGTTTCTAGGTAAGGATTTAGAATGGCTTTTAAAATATCTCAGATTACTTTTCTCACATTGTTTATCCAATATGACCAATCATAGCAGGCTCTCTGCCAATCCTCTTGTTTAACTTATCAACTTGCTTAGTTCTGTGGAATCTTTCTCATACATTTTTTTCCCTTCACACAACACTCACCACAGGTGAAATTCATTCCTGGGTCTAAAGCCAGATCAAGGCTTATATGGTAAGTTATTGCTTAAATTTATAGCAATATTATGAGGGTTTAAATTCATTTTAAGAATCTGTCATGGCCCTCTGAACAGGTGTGAGTTTTAACTATGAAGATAAATAAGAAAACTTGTGCCTTTGGTTGTAGTTTCAAACAATTTAAACTTTCAGTCTCCCTTAGTATAAGCGCAACTTGCAGTGAGTGAAGCCCATAGTAATGTGATGCTTAGGTTTCAGTTGTATGGAAGACAAACAATGGCTGTTACAGTTTCAGAATGGTGTGTGGGACCACATTATCAAGTCGTTTCAGTATGAGTGATTCAATGAAGACATTTAGAAATTTCAGAAAAATCAACCGACACCTGCATCCTTGGTATTATCTACAGCTCAATTAACTGAGAGAAGCAGCTACCAAGAAAGTAATTATAATAATGATATGAAAAAGAATGAGCTAATTTCATTGCTTGCCTTCTTATTTTTGCACATTGATAACTCCATACTAGATCTAATTTAAATTAGATAAAGAAAATACTTTTCTTTTAAACATTTTGTTTCTTTTTTTACTTTGGAGAGGAAGGGAAAAGAGTAACACAAAAACCTTAAATAAGTCTAACATTTTTTTTCCTTTCAACCAACAATCAACTTCTCTGTTGGAAAAGCAAACGTAATAGCACATGTTGACAATTTCTATTCCATATCTTAGTCAAAAAGTCAGTAAGATTAAATCATGTACCATGTGATATTTTTCATTTAATTCTATATAAAGATCCGTGGTTTCTGATACATTTAATAACAGTTCTTTGCATAATGATAAAGCCAGGACCTGCACTAGAGACAAGGTCTTGTAATAGACCTTAAACTGGAAGCAGTGGTTTTCTTGGGGGCTACCCTCCTTCCCCTGCAATGCAAGGCCCATCACATCCATAAATACAACAGTGGTTTTTATTCTTTGATGTTCGCTAAGCACTAAGAAGGATAACAGAAAAAAAAACCTCTTGATGCACCTTTCACAGCTCATGTTTTGAGCAAACAGTTCAAGCACACTCTGCAATTTGTAACCTGTACAATGATACGACAGCAGTTGTGCTGTCTTCCTGGAGGCATTGATGGTTAGTGATGTTGGGTGCACAGATGGAACTTCTCATCAGGTTCCATATGCAAAGTAGAAGTAGTAGAAGGCGTACTCCCTGGCTATGGCTTTGTGGAACAGGCTGTCCTCTATGGCACGTCTTCTACTTATTCCTCTTGAGTACCTCTCCTTTCACTTTTGGTGATACAAATCTGCCACGAAGGTGTGCCGTATCTCCTGCTGTCTTGGTGGGAATTGTGTGTCACACAGTGGAGTGTTTATCTGGTCAGACTTGTCCTTCATTGAGGTCGTGCAGTCCTACGCACCTACATGAAGCAAGGGGTGAATTTGGTACTGAGGGTACCTGCTATCAAAGATAATGTTATGAAATGCTTCCTAACAGCAATGTGCCTGTGAAACAAAAGCAGCTATTAACTGAACAGTTATGTCAGAATAGTAATAAAACCACCCTAATACAGTACTGGAAATAAAGTCCAGAAATAAGCAGCAACTACTGCTGACCGAGACAAAGGAATAAAGATTAATTTTAATTAAATGAAAAAAATCACAATGTTTTTAACTCTATCTTTTCTTTTTCGAAGTGCCTCTCTTTCTCAATGTTCTCTTCTATGTTTTCATTTTGCCACTAGTGAAAAATATTCTATCCTGGATTGCATTTTGTCACTTATTTTCTTATTTATTTCCAAATATTTTCAGTATTAAAACTTCTGATTCACCATCTATGATATCCAATACTTGATATATTAGACAGTGTTGCTGCATTCACTGTTTTGCCAAGCTTCCTTCCTCTCTTAATATCAGTCTTCACAGTTACTCAGTCATTATCTTTTCTATTGTCCTGTTTCGCTTGTGTCTTATCTCTGTTTCACTCATCTTTTCCATCCCTGCAGCTGGCCTCCCTCTCCTGTCACCTCTTTGGAGTCTAAAACTAGGGATGTATCTTCAAAGAAATATCTCATATACATTGATTTTTTTCTAAGTGCATCTGCTTGTCTCATTAGTTCTGCTACTTGATCTTTCAGTACCATGAATGATAACATTTGTAAATGGTCAGTTTTGCTTCATCATTTTATCCCTTCATGGGAAAAAAAAAAAAAAAAAAAAGTTTTGTTGCATACCTGAAAATCTGTCACCACTTAAAAAATCCCCAGTATATTATACAAAGGCTAATGATGATTTACTGTACCCATGTTAAAAGCTAACTTTAAGAAGAGGTTGTACACTATGTCTATGGAAACTGGCTATTTCTTACTCTAAGACTATCTCCATCTAAGAGAAATTTACTCTTGAAGAGGAGAAATTAGCTCGACTGCTGCCACTGGAGTCGTAATGATGTCTGAGCTAACTAGATTAAGTTAGTCCAGATAGCTCTGTGCTTCAGGGAACTCAGTTCTGAGCAGCTGCATCCCAGGAATAGTGAGATAATTAGGAAGCAGTCTCAGATAACTGATGGCAGAACTTCCCTTTTTTAAGGTATTTCTGTATATGCTAGAAAATTGAGATTTTTGAATTAGTGGTTTCAAATGCCTCAGCTCCATCCTCTAAAAATCGAACCTTTTAAACTAAGGATGGTTTCATAACATCAGGACAATCAAAATCATACATCACTATTAAACACAGTGGCAGTATAAGTATTCTAAAGAGCTAAAATGTTTGGAAGTACATTGCCTCCTGATTAACAGTGGCTTTTCTGACTTTCTTTAATGTGAGGATGACAAAAGCATTTCTATCTTCTTGGATGTTTTGCAAATCCTTTTAGGTAGCTAAACCTCAATAGTAACTTAATTTTCAACTTCTCGTGATGAGATCCTTTTCTGGTTATTGTGTTTGGGAGGGTGGGAAAAATTTGTTTTTCCTTTCTTTGCATCTCAGAAAGCCTAATGGGTTGTCTAAGGAATCCCTAGAGTTATAAGTCTGGACCTTCAGCACCTTTTCATTTTGCCCCTTCCAGACCGCTATTGAATATCTGAAATAATGATCAGTGAATGCTTAAAGTAAATGGAGATTGTTGTATCACCCTGTACCATATTAATCAATGATGTTTCTTTACGCTGTTTCACAGCTATTAAACAATGAGGTTCTGGTGAGTGAGACAAGATTTTCATAAACAACATATGGAGCTGACTGTGAAGTGATTTACTTATTATTTTTCTAAAAGATAATTAACCTGACTGCCAATATTAGGTGGAGTTTGTCATCTCCATGAGATCCTTCTGGAACAAAAAATAGGATACTCTTCTGACTGTTTTTTTTCTCCTCAAAGCAGGATTTTTTCTCCTTAAATATCACACTTCTGGTCATATTTTTTACCTTCCTTAAAAATAAAAACAAAAAGCCCCAACCAAACAAAAACCTGTAGGGAAGATCTACCCAGACTATTTTGAAAGCACCTATTTGAGGATTTTCATCTGTACCCTGCCGTTAAAGGAACAGCAGAAATGAAAAGATGGGGAGTGCAGTCATCAGTCCTATGGAGCCTGAAGAGGCAAAGGCAAATTCGGGGCCCTTTGCAGTGTGGTAGAGAAGTTTCTTCTTGGTGAAGGTAAGATTTCAGAAGGAAATATGAGATACCCTCTTCTCACAGTTATCTGTTGGTAGACAGATCTCTACTCTGAGGTGTTGCAGAGATGGAGAAGATGAGGAGGGTCAGCAGCATAGGCTCCTGTTGAAGTGCTCCCTCAGGCCACAGCTGGGGAGGTGCTGCAGTTGTGTAGGCACAAACAGATCTTGCCCTGAGAGCCATGTTGATAGCAAGACATAGAGAACTCTTTATTTTTTGAAGTGAGGCATGTGACAAAATGTTGTGGAAGTCATGCAGATCTGTGTTAACAAAAGCACGCCTTTTTTGGTGCAAACTCCAACAGGAATAATGAAAATCAATGTTTTTCCACCTGTGAAACCAGCACAGAAGGGCTGCACTAAGCTAAGGAGTAAACGGGCTTGTATACTGTATATGTGCGTACTGTGAAGATAAATTCTTCCTTATTCCTGTTTCGGGCTGCTATACCTAAAGTGAAACCATAGAAATGCAGAACAAAGAAGCCTGGAAGAACAAAAATCCAGGCTCCTTGAGTGGGAGCAGTGACCATTCTCTTCTGCCTCATACTGTCACAAAAAATAGCAGCCTCTTGAAGCGGGACAGAGTCTTTATGTATATAAAGGGGCAAACAAAAGCAAACAAAGGCATAAGAATTTATAGCTCCCTCCACATCTTTTTATTATTCTTTCCCCCTCCTTTTCCTTTTAGTGGGAGGTTCTATACAGTCCATCAGACTTTAATGTGAAACATTTGTGCACATATTAAATCTTGTGATTGCTACTTGCCCAGAACTGTTGGGTAATGATTTGGATGATGGCTATCTGCATATTTTGTATTCTAAAATTATAATAAAATCTCTGAATATTACATCTTGCTGTCATTCTCCCCTCTCTCTGAGTAAATATGTAGTGAAATGAGGTAGAGTTCAAAAACATTACATTGGACTGTGATGGAATCAAGATGTAAGGACATCTGTCAGAAACAACCTCATGGCTAATATTTTCACAGTAAAGTTTCTCTTTATTTATATGTAGAGTGAGAAAATGATTCTCATATATGATTTCCTCTTGTCTCAACTACAGGCTTTTCCTGAGGAAAGGCAGTTGGCTCAGATTTTAACCCTTTGTCCCCTTTCTTTGTTTTCTTTGGCTACTTGTACAGCAAAAATTATTATTTTTTACATTAAAGCCAATTATGTTACTGGCTGCACATGTCTGACAGACCATCAAAATTTAATTGCCACAAAAATTGCTTGCAAAAAATCAAAGTTACCTACACATCCTGCAAGATAAAGACTCTTACTCTGCAAGCCTGTTTGATAACAACAGGTTAGAAAATAGGGAAAATGCAAGGAAACTGGAGATGATAATTATTTATTATTGGTGCACCAGAACCAATGTTCTTATAAATCCTCCCTCACAGATTGAAACAAGAATGTCAGCTCTAAACATCTTACAGTTTAATAGGTATCTGATTTATTTATGATTTGTTCTTCCCAGAAACAATGCTTGCATACAAAACTAAGCTATATATAAACCTATGAAAGTATAGAACATGTAAAAAAAGATTAGGATCTATCTGCGCAAGAGAACTATGTGGTATGGAGTACATTTACTCTGCCAGTTTATTGGCAAGTGGTTTATATATTTGACAATGTCTTTGAATGAATAGAATTATTAGATAACTTAATGTAAATGTTTCTAAGTCCTTCTATCAACATTATCAGGATTAGAATGGTATCGTGGGGACCGGCTAAAAAAATAAAAAAAATTAAAAACATGAAGTTATTTAGTCATAAGAATATTTTCCAGCTTTTCAGCTGAATAAATTAATTGAGCCTGGAAAGTAGATAAACCAATCAAATAATATAAATATTCCCTCCCTACCTCACATATGTGAAGAAGTAAAAGTCCGTGATTAAAAACACATTCAAAAATGCCTGCAGAAGTCTCTTGTTTTAACACAAAACTGGCAAGACTCAGCTCATTTTACTAATAAATTGCTTTTGTTGTTATTTCACTCTTGCAAAACAAAGATTAGTGGTGGATTGCAGTGGAATTCTGACACCTGTGAAGCCCATTTTGTTTATTAGCTAAAGTAGGTCATAGCTTCAGCCTTAAACTTTGCTGGTGGGAATTGTGTTCTTTTTACCTATATCCTGCCTTGACTCAATCACTTTGATGTGTTGGATAGACATTAATAGAAAGAACGAGATATGCCATTGAAAACAAGAGGAAACGATGTTACTGCAGGACATAAGCCTGTTTAGGGCTGGATCCAGCATCCTCTGATCTTCATTGCAACGTTCCTCCTGATGCCAGTGGAGCAGGAAACATAAGGGGAATAGACATAACAATTAGTTTTGCTTCCTTTTCACACAGAATACTACTTACAACAGGGAAGGGGACCTCTGTGAAAATAGAGAAACTTGTATAGACAAAAAAATTATCCAAAATAAACTATATCCATTTGAAAATAGTTTAATTCTTATGGGACGTTTTGTGACTAATTTTATTTCAGGTAAAGAAAATAAAGCTTATGAGTTACTGGCTGCAGACTATATGAATCAGTAGCAAGAAGCAGTAAATCTTCACTCTGACCTGCATTCGGAAGGAGCACAGAGGTGGGATGTATTTCTCACTTGAGGTATTCCTACTACCTCTGAACCCCCAGTATGAGAGCCTGTGCTTGTCCTTCTGCATATGTGCATGTGTACATGTGTGCGTGTGTGTGTATCCAGGGATATGAGAAAGCAAAATGGATAATTCCCATCAGACTGGCAGGAAAATATGAAGTGTGGAGAGATAATTGAAATAAATGGCAGACAGCTGAGCTTGGAAGACTGGAATCCCAATCTAATATGCTATGTAGGGAAATAAAGGCTGTTCAGGACTATCTCAGATCATGTCAGTTGAGGAAACAAGAAAGCTAAATGCTGCCTTAACTGGAATTACATACAGAAAAGGATCTAGACAAGTGTTTAAATAACCCTTGTTGTATCTATATCTTAGAGGTGTACTTTCCTTTGAAGAAAACCCAGGCGCGTGAGCAGGGAAGGTGCTGAGACACATGCCAATAGGTCCCCCCAGTCTGACTGGTAAGTGGACCCTCTCTGTAGGGTGCACCATGGAAAGCGATGGTCCTGTAGTCACAGGGTGAGCAGCCCCCTGAGATTAGGGATCATGTTTCAGGACAGGCCAGAACAGCCATTACTGACTGCTGGGCACATCAACACTTTCTTCAGTAACATCCTTCACAAATGAGATGCAGGACTCACACTGTCCTTTCTATGGCAGAAGGGGATGCTCAAGAATGAAGTGCTGTTAAACACCTCCCCTCCACTCCACCCCACCCCAAGCTTTTCCAACGGTGTTATAATTTCAGTTTAATATTATTTTTTACCTGGCTAAAACAGCTTTAGACCCTATAGAAACGTAGAGTCAAAGTGAAGGAAAGAGGTTGCTAAGGGTGTTTCTATTTTGACTCTGAAACACCCCACGGAAAGAAGTATTGTTGTATTTACAGCTAATGGGCATGGAAAATTCTTTTTTTTCCTGTAAACAGGTCTCCGAGAAGGTTTTCCTGTATTACCAGCTAGTGGACATAATTGTATAATTCAGTAGGGAGACCAAGGCTATGAATTTTTTTTTTTTTCCCAAAAAAAGAAGATATATATATTCAATTCTATGCCCATGAGTTTGCAGCTGGATTTCATAAGCAGTTTAAATCTGGTGACATCATTAGAATTTCAGTCATAAAAGTGAATTCTTTCACTGACTTATTTCAATTAGTTTACAAAGATAATCTGTGCTTCCAATGAAACTTCTATGGCAGATAACTGTAGAAATGTTAGAGCTGGTTGAATAGTAATGATTTTTTAAATTAAAGTACTGGGTTTTTTTTAGCTTTTAGTTGCAAAAGAAAATACTATATTGTTTTGTTTTCAGGAGCCATAAATATGAACGTTAATTGATTAAAAGCAAAAGTAATTCTAGAAATGAGTGATCAGTTTTCATGTTTAGTGAAAAAGTCAGTAATTTTAGAGAAAATAAATATTTTGTCACATAAGACCCTTAACATTTCCAAAAAAGGAACTGAAAAATATTCTTGGTTTGCAGTGATCATCTATATAGGCATTCAAAGAGCATACATCAACTCATACCTTTTATCTAAGAACAGGGTCACTGTTGCTTGAATTTGTGATTTGTATGAGCGTCTCTTTGAACTTTCTGCATCAAAAAGTCATCTTTAAACATGTAGATGTTTGTAAGGTTAATATTTTGGACCCACATACTTAAAAAATCTCCTAGGGAGGCGGAATGTCTACAGCATAATATATGCAGTAGAGCATAGCATCACAAGCTATTAACATACAGGCAAAACTTTCAGAGAAAGGCACTCCTCATTGACTAGCTGCACTAACAAAACAGAATCAAATTTCAGGAGCCATCAAACCTCATGCTTGGGAAAATAGGTAGATCACCATCTGTGCTTTGTCAGAAATTTAGCTGTATGGTATAGAAATCTATGGCTGCATACAATGTAAGGGTTTTACAGCTTCTTCTGAAAAAATCCAGGTTTGACTATTGTTAAACACAGGAGAAAAACTGTATTAAATTGATTAGTGTAAGTCCTTCTGATCCTTCAAAAAAATTTTCTTGCATTGTGCTATGTAGCTGCTGAGCCTATTATAATATGTATAGCACAATCCATCCATTCAGTGAGACATACTTAAGCTTACTGCAAAGTTATATTAATTACCAAATGTTCTGAGGGTTGAGCAGCAAGAACTTTTTTCTAATGATTAGGACTTCTGCTATCAGATTGCTTTGTTGCACTTTTAATAAAACATAGCGTTTTAAAAATTCCTGATAGTTTAGCCTTTGTGGTGTTGCATTTTATTGCTTAGGGTTTTATATTTATGGCCAAAAGCTATAACATACCATTTATGTTTTTATCCTGAAGCAATTTTTGGACAAAAATAATTTTTCTTTGTCAGAAAGTATAATTTAATGTTACCAGTTTATCTGTTGTATTTGTGAACATCCATCTAAACTGCATGTTGGTTGGGTGGATGTACACTAACCCAAGGAGAAATCAGATTGTGGATGTGGCAAAATGAAACTCTGTATACAATATCCTAATTAATTCCCTCTCATTCACACATCCCTGATTACAGATGTAGCTTCTTCTTCATTTAATTTAGGAGTAACTGTATGGGATTAGATCACGTGTACCTGATTCTCTACTTCATCCATATTAGAGAAAAAAATTTGGGAGAACAAAAACATTAAGGAAAGATGCACACGATTTGAGGAAAATTGTCTTAAGTGCCAAACAATTGACCAGAACACTAATGTGTCCAGTAAGATTGTCTTGCCTTCCAATTATCTTGATACTGTCACAGCAGGATGATCCCTGTTCATTTCAGATTTATCCTATATAATTTGTATACAATATATCTATCATTTAATAAATCTGCTTTAGAAAGTTATTTGCAATTTTGCATCTCATGGAAGTATGACATCAGATTTCATGGTCTTATCCTCTTTTGCTACGTGTTCCCCAGTTGCTGTAGCAACGCTGTTGCTATGGATTACACAGTGGGAGTCAGTAGGGTCAGCAAAGATCAGAGCCCCGCCATTCTTCATTCAAAGGCAATTGTCCCTGAAAAATGTGACTTACTTCAATATTTAAGGCCTGGGTACTGATATTAAACCAGAATGATACTTCTGTTAAAAACCCATAATTAACCTTGTCTTCAACTCTAGGTCACACATTAATAGCAATTTCATAAAGTGGACATTCCTCTGTCTTTCATTCTCAAAAGCCTAGACAGGTTTTAAATAATATGTCTCTTGGAAAAATACATGGGTAATCGTTGCAATTTATTTTATGTCATTATCTAAGCCCTTGAGACCTCACATTCCCAGCTCCTCTCCCTGAGGTAATTGCATACATCTTGGGAATGTGTGAAATGGTGTTAATATTCAGTGCACCATGCCTTTTCAGAGGATCTGCAGCCTACAATGGTGCACTGTCTACATGTTTCTCTGCAGAAACTATTTTGAGGCAAATGTGATATGAAGCAGTTCTTTATAGACCCAGGGTCCCAGGATGCTTAATGATTCCCTGGATCCCAACAAAGTTTTTAACGGTTTCAGTTGTAAAGATAGCATAGCCTGCTAATTGGTGATTAACTAATATCAACTGATACATTCCATCGATATTTTTTTTTTGTTTCCTCAAATAAGAATCAGCAGTACCATTCCTATTTGTAAGTCATTCTTCTGTCTAATGACTACTTAAAAATATTTGTACTCTCTCTGAATTTTCTGGGAGATAAATTTGCCTATAGAGAGACTGTTTCAGATTCAAAGCCTTAGGATGCCATGACTGAACTCTTTGCACACTTGTATCTTGCATTGTATCTTACACAAACCTCATTCAAAAAAAGTACCCTCTCTCAAGGGCAAGGCAATGAACAATCAAGTTCCAGGTGCTTAAAAGCATTAAAATTTAATTTATTTCCAGTAGAATTTAACTTGAAAAATAGCACAAGTGACCTAACTTCCCGCTTACTTCATGGTATCAGTTATAACTACATAAGATACAACTTCTTGAAAAACGTAGAACAAACGTCTTTACGGTATTTTTCTTTGTTGCTCCTTGATTAGAGTCCCTGATGAAGAATACATTCCTATCTCTTAAAGACACAGAAGTTAATAACATTTCTTTCTAAAGTAGTTAAATTCATTGCAAACTTACTTTGCAAGTTAGCCTTGAACAGCCCTGTGAAACCTTCAGGTACACCCATATAATGGAGAAGACAGCTGATGCATGCCCTGGATACAAATTTTTAAAAAGAATAGTCTACTTTTCTAGTAATGAAACACATATTCTGCATAAGAAAAGCAGTACTTTTAAACTTTTGTCTGATCAAGTTGAAACTTCGACTATTTTCCAAAAAAACCCCACCTAATACAGTCTTTAAAAGCAAACTTATTCTCCTATCCTCCATAGATCCTGAACATTGGTGACTTGCTGCAAAACCCCAAAAAGAGCACAGAGCGCTCAGGATTCATCTCATCCATCAGCTGTGCAGAAGTGAGGAGTCTAGTCTAAGTTTACTACCTAAAATCTCTCTGGAGCAATGACGAAAGGTAGGCCAGTCATTCTGTCCCAACAATGTGTTTAGGATGGATAGGTTTTGGAGGGGAACTCCCAGTCCTATTGCCCATCTCATTGTACTCCAAAGTGCTACATAATTTGCTGAAGAAGAAAATTTTATTCAGGTTATATTCATGATGTAATCCAGTCTCCATAGGCTGAAATCTTGCTGTAGGTTTCAGTGGAGGACTTCTTTTGAGCAGTCCTATATATTCTCCTTTCTCCTTTGCGCTTACCTTACATGATAATTTTAGGTGTCTTAAATACTAAGCTGTGAGTGTTTTTGTTACAGCAATGCTTTTGTTATGTCTGAAAAGACAAGGCTTGCTTTCCTCTGAAAAGGTAGCAATGGTATGTGATGGTCAATTCTGTAAATCTTAATCAGACATGGCTTCTGTGAGGTATGTAGGGCCGTTCAAGCAATATTTGCCCATGACAAATTAAAGAAAGCATACTATTTGTTACTCTGATGACATCAGCTATGCAGATGAAACATGAAAAATAATTATTTTCTCCAGCTACCATTTTTACTCTAATTCAGTATAAAAGGGATAAGATATCAGTGGTTTGACATGCTCAGTTCAGAAATCATGTGAAGAATATGACTGATGCTGGAAAACGTAATGGTTTGACACTTGTTTGGTTATTAGAAACATTGATTTCTAAACAGCCAATTACTTTTTTGGGTAATCCATACTCGGGAACTCAATTGTAATTTTGAAACAAGTAAATGATTTCAACATCACACAGTGAAATGAGTGTTGATATAACTGAAGGACTTGTTAATGTCATAACATCATACAAACTAATACACATGGGAAAACAAATTGTTACACATTTTCTTTGACTCTGAACTTGAATCCAAACTTCAGTCATGTCAACTCACTTTTCCAATTAACAACACTGTTTGGAATTACTTTCCTTTTTTTATGTAACCATTTTTAATGAACCTTCTGATCAAATACACCTCATTATCTTTCATGAAGAACTGAGACAGTCAAGCTGACTACTTAAAATAGTTAAAACTGCTTTACATTCAATAACTTTGAAGGAGTAAAAAAAATGTGAAGGAAAATAGAAACATTTACTTTGTTAAATTCTTAAAGACCTTTGAAAGTACGTTCAAGTCAGATTTTCTTTTGGACCATAGGTAGCAGGATATAAAAAATAATTTTTATCTTCAGTTTGTATCTTATAAAAGGTCATTTTTAAAGGCGAGGCACTTAAATATAATAAATGTGGGGTTGTTTGTGGTTTTTATTTCCCCAGTCTATTTTCCTGTCATATCCAAAGAGGGAGCTATTTAGAAATGTACAGAGAAAATCAGAAGCCAAAGCCAAAGTGTATCACTATCTGATACAATAGTCTTATCATGTCTAAATTATTCTTCTATATTTCTTTTTCAGACAATACTTCTTTTTGTTTGGTTTGGTTTTCTTGGCTTTGTAGCAGTGAACTAGGGTAATTCCTGATCTTTCCAGTTGAAGAATGTCACCTGTAACTCCAAATTAAAATATACCATTGTAATTAGATTTTAAATACATTTCTTCTAAAAGGGTGAAATGACCAGTTCTTCCTAGATAAATTATCACGCTGCTGTTGTAATCAGTTTAACCTCTCCTGTACCTTTGTGGTTTTTTAGAGGATTATTTTGCAGGTAGACCAATCCACCAAAATCAATGAGGCTACTCCAGATGGGAAAGTAATTCAGAATATGTAGGCTTAGCAGAATTTAGCCCTGTGAAATGTGTGTTATAAATAGGATCTAATTTCTTCTCTCTCTTTTTTTTCTTCCCGTTTCCCCCATCTCTTTTGTAATTATCTCTGTTTAATTAGAAATAATATAAAATTGAGTCACAGCTTTCCTTTCACCACACAGGTCACTTAATATCGTCCTCCCCCTTTCTGTGTCAAGGGAAGCTGGATGGTATTTCCTGAATGATACTTCAATAGAAACCTACACATACAGTCTAACAAAAAGATCAAGGGATACTGTAAGGACAAGGCACATTTCTTTTTTGAAGGTGTGAATAGCTCCACTAATTTCATACCAACATACTCATGCACACAGTTTTTTCCTCACTGTCTCTGCCTCACTCTTCATCCTTCCAGCACCTCTGTACCGTGGGGGTTTGAAGCCTGTGCAGGCATGAAGTAGGTATGCTGTTTATTCCCCCTGTAAACAAAGCGTGGGTCCCTGTCCTTTGCCAGCTCACTGTTGAGTGAGATAAGCAGACCTCCTATTGCTGAATTATGATCTTTCTTTCAGGCTTATGCCCCCAGGATCTATAGCAATCCCTCTAACAGCTTGAAAAATGGAAGTGTTTTCAAAGACAAGCTTGCTGGTACTGTGACTGACAGACTATGAAACCTTGTTGTTATTCACACTCTGAGAAAAGACCATTCGTTCAATTTCAGCTTGTCTTTTCATGGAATTGTTTCCCAAGCAGTTATTTAAGTGATGATAACAATTTTTTAATTGCAGGTTTAATTACAGGTAAAAGTCAATTATCTCATAGGTACAGCATTTTTACATAACGAAGAGGCCAATTTAAAAACAACAACAACAACAGCAGCAACTAAATTATGGCTCTCAAATATTTCAGTTCTTAAAATTTCATAGTGTGATTTTTTGCAAGTAATCTTTGTTTCATACGTCTATTAGAAGTTGTTTATTATATTTAAGATGTTCAGGAGTTGATGACAAAAGTAACAGTAGCTTCTCAGAAAAATATTTTGGATGCATTTAAATTATTTCTGAATAAATTTACTGACTACTACTGCTGGATCAAATCTTCCACTGGTGTAAATCAAACCAACTGCAGTGAGGGCTGCAAAGGCCCCTTTATATTGGAGGGGTGTTTGTCCATTTTTGTCAGGCATATGTCTCAGGTTGGGTAAAATTGGCAAGCAAGAGGTGAGAGTCCTGAAATGTCTGTTCAAACAGAAGTCACATTGACACCTCACATTAAAAATACAGTGCTTCACTGGAAGCTTTGCCTAAATACAGGTTGAGCCCAAATTTTGTGCAATATTGGACCATAAGTACAGTTACAGCTTTTGATGTTGGTCTCACAGGGAAAATCCTAGTCATTTTTCAGAATTTTTTCCAGATCACTACTACAATAGCTGTCTGTTTTTCAATACAGTAAATATTTATAAGGAAAGCTGCTTGTCTGGAATATTGTAACAGCTGTCTGCTCCAGCGTCGCCCTAGTGATTCCCTCTATTACTGTACTGCTGTTCCAGTCAATCACTCTAGTTTCTTGAATCAGCAAAGTCTTCAAAGTCTCTCATTCATGCAGCCGGATATGGAGAAACCTGTTGAGTTCACAGCAGATACAATCCTAAGAGAAAAGGAAGAAAGAAAGAAAAATCTCCAAAGATGTTTAATGCTATCAGTATAGAAAAATGCCTTTAAAAGCAGTATTGGCACAAGAGCTGCGGTAGGCAATGAGGTACTGTTGGTGGAAACACAGGGACAGGTTGAGCAAATGTGTATAATTTGTGACTACCTGAACAGGAGTATGAGGAGTATGCCTTCTTTCATGTAAATCACAAGTGCAAGTACAGTCTTGCTATGGTTTTGATGGCAGTAATCCCTGATATTATATCATGTGATGGGTCTGATGTTCAGCTGTAGCTTTCCCATTGTATGGCCAGTCATACAACAGGGAGTCTGCTACCAATGCCCAAGGCTGATGTAGTGGGCATGCTTCTCTTTCCTGCCATGGTTTGTCATAAGCCATGTGAAATGCTGCCAAAGTCTACAATGATGACACTGGCCATAAAAAAAATGCTTATTACAGTGAACTCACTATTAGACTCAGTTACTACTACCACGCCTTTTGCAAGTTCAGCCTATGGAACAGCCAAAGGACCTGCAGAATAGACAGGACGCTGGATGTGCTTGGGTGCTGCTGGGCACCTTCATGCAACCCTTTCCAGCCTGAGTGTAAAGCAGACCTACAGTGGGATATAGAGTATTTTATGAGACCACTGGTGCAAGGTAGTTGTGTGCCTTTGCATTCCTTCAGGAGGGAAGGTCTCAGTGCCCTTTCTTCATGCAGGCACATCAAGGAGGGGTGAACATTGGTGCTTTCTAAGGGTGGGCGAGGTGGAACATTAGGTTTTTGCTAAATTAGAGATCAGCTGTTCACATTTAATATCAGTCTCTGAGTGTAATAATGCCCTTCTTTAAGAAAGAGATATATGTGCCTAGTTTAACCTCAGGTGCTGGAGAAAGGAGCCCAGACATGGAGTACCTCCAGTGCTCCTGATTCCTGAACACAGCTGTTTAGAAGACTGGGTGCATTTCAAGGCTATCATCTGGAATGCAGTACTTTACTGCCTATTTATGCATCTGCTTAGCACCAGGATTTCTTAATACCCCTTAGGCGTTTTGTTATATGGACTTCCTAGGTAACCCCAAAAATGGAAGCAAGATGTAGTCTGATAAGTCTGCACATGCTTCTTTATGAAGACTGAAAGCAAATAAAGTAAAAATGTAACAGAGACAGGGAACTACTGGAGAAGGCTCAGCGGAGGGCTATAGAGATGATGAGAGAACTGAAGCATCTCCCTTATGAGGAAAGGCTGAGAGAGCTGGGCATGTTTAGCCTGGAGAAGAGAACACAGAGAGGGGGATCTTGCCAGTGCGTACAAATACCTTAAAGGTGAGTGGCAAGAGGATGGGGCCAGGCTCTTTTCAGTGGTGCCAAATGACAAGACAAGGGGCAGTGGGCACAAACTGCAATACACAAAGTTCCTTCGGAATATGAGGAAAAACTTTACCCTGAGGGTGACAGAGCCCTGGAAGAGGCTGCCCAGAAAGGCTGTGCAATCTCCTTCTCTGGAGACATTCAAAACCTCCCTGGACGTGACTCTGCAACCTGCTCTGGGTGAACCTGCTTTAGAAAGAGTTTGGATTAGATGATCTCCAGAGGTCCCTTCCAGCCCCGACCATTCTGTGGTGCTGTGATTCTTCAGTTTTTACACTGTTCTTTTTATAGGCAAATATGCAACTTCCAGCCATGCATTAAGCAACATGCATAACAGCTCTTACTTGTGGTTTTTGTCTCACTTTCTCAAGAAGGAGTTTGTGTAAGCAATACTATATGTCAAGAATGGTACATATTTTGTGGTATGTTTTTTTCTTAATGAAAACTGCAAATTTGGATACTCTGGAATTTTGGTAGAAGAAAAGAGACCACTCATTTTTTCCAGTGATTACTTTCTATTGCCACTGACCATTAATATAATATAGGGCTCTTACCTTAAGCTGTATAATATTCAGAGGAATAAGTAAGGTGTAAGTACACCACTGATGTATAGTATGAATCTTGGGCTGATTTTGAGTCTTGAACAGAGATTGCAGTAGTGACAGATATTACAGCAGCCACAGAAAAGATATTTTGGAAGGTTACCTCTCCCATTGTTTTTTGGTTAACATGTTTGATGGGGTTGCCATAGTTTGAATGTCCAGGCAAGAAGATGTTTTGCCTACTAGAGATTTCAGGGCGTAATGGATATCCTCTTCTGAGTTTTTTGGAATGAGTTTAGAGCTTCTAATAGTCTCTCTAAGTTATTTCAATGAAGAAATTAACCTCAAGAAAGGCTAAAGAAGTAGTAGTAGTCCTATTAATACCATATGTATTTGGACAAAATGCCAATAAAGTCTTAAAGTATAACATTCTGTCCTTCAGATCATTTCTGAAACTCCCTGTAGCAACTTTTGACTGTCTTGATAGTTCTGCCAGAGCTAATGGTAAAACAAGGGAAATATAGACAAATAGAAGAATATAATTCCAACTGTAACAGCTAAATTAATCTAAATGTAGTCTCTGAAACCAATTAGTATCTATATAATTGTATGTGTGTGTGGTGCACCACTATGAATTTTTTTCCCTGTAAAAATTCACGTGAGAATTTGTCTCAAATTAATATTCTAATAAATTCTTGACTAAGAAGTACATATTGTACACAGTATTGTCCTTCCTTGGACTTAAAAAGTCAAGTGTAAAGATTTTTACAAGCCTTTCAAAAGCTTCTCCTGATGCATTGAACTTAAAATAGATTAGTCCCAAGGGAAAGTCAACTTTCCAGACACTGCAATTACAGTGAATGATAGTAAGCCAGAGACATCCATTTAATGGAAACCTACAGACCAATACAGCTAACTACATAATTCTCTTTTTCTTCCTTTCTGCACCAGGGGTTCTGTCATGTGCTGCTGATCTATTCAATAACAACATCTCTGTCCAACCCAAAAGCCCAAAAAATCATAGAATCATAGAACAATTTGGGCTGGGAGGGACATTCAAGACCATCTATTTCCAACCCCCCTGCCATGGACAGGGACAACTTCCACTAGACCAGGGTGCTCAAAGCCCCATCCAGCCTGGCCTTGGACACTGCCAGGGATGGGGCATCCGCAGCTTCTCTGGGCAACCTGTGCCAGTGTCTCAGCCCTCTCACAGTAAAGAATTTCTTCCTTATACCTAAGCTAAATCTACCCCCTTTCAGTTTAAAGCCATTCCCCCTTGTCCTGTCACTACCTGCCCTTGTCAGAAGTCCCTCCCCAGCTTTCTTGTAGGCCCCCTGTAGGTGGTGTGTACTGGAAGGTGCTGTAAGGTGTCCCCAGAGCCTTCTCTTCTCCAGGCTGAACAACCACAACTCTCTCAGCCTGTCTTCACACAAGAGGTGCTCCAGCCCTCTGGTCATCTTCATGGGCCTCCCCTGGCCTTGCTCCAACAGGTCCATGTCCTTCTTCTGTTGGGGGCCCCAGAGCTGAATGCACTGCTCCAGGTGGGGTCTCACAAGAGCAGAGTAGAGGGGGAGAATCAGCTCCCTCAACCTGCTGGCCACACTGCTTCTGATGCAGCCCAAGATTTGTTTGGCTTTCTGGGCTGCAAGTGCACATTGCCAGCTCATGTTGAGCTTCTTGTCCACCAGCAGCCCCAAGTCCTTCTCCTCAGGGCCGCTCTCAATCCATTCCCTGCCCAGCCTGTATTTGGTTTTGGGATTGCCCTGACCCATGCGCAGGACCTTGCACCTGGCCTTGTTGAAATTCATGGGTCCACTTCTCAAGCCTGTCAAGGCCTCTCTGCATGGCATTCCTTCCCTTCAGTGTGTTGACCACACCACACAGCTTGGTGTCATTGGCAAACTTGCTGAGATGGGCTTAATCCCACTGTCCATGTCACCGACAAAGACGTTAAACAGCGCTGGTCTCAGTACTGACCCCTGAGGAATACCACTCAACACTGATCTCTGGTAATGAGTAATAAGAGATATTTGGCACACAGTGAGAAAACATAAAATCATGAATCAGTGAAATTAGACCTTTACTCACCAGAAAGACAAAAAGAGAATACAGAAAGAGACATTTTCTTTTTCTGGAGGTACTTATCCAGATACTAATAAAACTGTTGTGCATAACACTGAGGATTCAGCATCATTACTTTCAAGGGGCAACTTGGTGAAAAGAATAATTATATCCAAAGCATGTATTCCTCTATACAGCCTTTTAAGCAGTGGGATTAGCACTTCTAAGCACAAAAAAGCTCCAAATATAAACAATTTCAGGGGATAAACATAATGTTAATAACTCCAAACCCCACCTATGAAATGACTAAAGCTCTGCAGCCATGCTAGTTTATGCTATACTCCTTGTCAGAAAAGAAGCATAGTTTGGGTCCTAGGTCTAAAGGAGCATGACCACTACTTGGAAGAGATGTTCAAATAGGCCTGAAATCAGTTATGGTGCAGGAAGCAACCGTGCTGGTTCAGTAAGCTGTAGCCTGTCCTTTCAGTCAGTGTTGGTATATGGAAACTCATTAGCGTTACGTGTTTGTTGAGCTGCAGCATAATGCTAATGAAAAATGACAAAAGGTGGAGTGAAAATAGTGTTCTCTGGAAGAATTCCCCAAATAGGAGGGACACTCTGAAAGGAAAAGCCTACTGCCTCACTGCAAACAACTGCTGTTGGAAAAACTTCTTAAGCTATTGTGGGTGGATGTAATGTGGAGAGGTCCTGAGAGTGCTAAAACTTTCCATGTGTTAAAACTCCACTTTTGTTCTTTAGATGACCACAGAATGGACACAGAGGAATCTTTGTCACCTGTTTCCCATTTCTTGTGTCTGGTACAGCTTTGCCAAAGTTAGAACGTCTAATTGAGAATGCCAAAGTGTGTTGAAAAAGACGTCACAGCTGTATTTGGCTTAACATAAGGTTTTAAAAAGGGCATAGAAAATGGCTTCCCTAGACATTTTCAAACGTCGCTCATTTTTGGGCTTTCTGTGTACTATTATTCTCATTTTACATCAGGGTATTTTTCATTTTCTTTGTCTTCTCATAGGGAGGGTGCAGATTTTAGCACTATCTAAAGATTCTACGCTAGCAGCTGATGGTTAACTCGCAAAAAAACACAGTTTACGTTCAATTCATTTGTTAGAGGACTGTATCCTGAACAGATCTGAAGCAACTACAAATTCATAAAACAAATAATAGAAGAAAAATTATTCTGTGTAATTTTTTGCAGTTACATATGACAAGAAAAATAATTGTATAACCAAGCAATTGTCCGTTGTAAAATTCCTGAACAACCTATGATGTGAAGCTACTGTTTTTGGAATATAAATGCTCACCTATAGCAGCTGCGAGTACATAAATTTTGTTATGTCAGTGACTGCTCATAAAGCCTTGTCATGGTTTAGCCTAGTGTCTCCCTTATACAGTAGCCTTTTCCCACTGAATTGTTAAAATACCTTTTTAAAAATAGAAAGAAAAGCAATTTGCTGAGAAGTCTGAGGAAGCCTCCAGATTAATATACAGTCCAGTGACTTATATCCACAATAAAACTAGGAAATTAAAAGCTTACTTGCTAGTATACTAGTCTCATGTTGCCTTCTCCAGAGGCCTATGCCATTTCATGGCCATTTCATACATACCAGAAACTATTATCATCAGCCATATCTTGGCTACTTGAGGTGTCCACCTTTCCTTACTCTATTTCTGGACTACCTTTTCTGAAAATAAGACACTAATCACACAAACAGCAAAGAAAGGGAATCAGAAATAATGTTCCTGTGCTTGGCTATTGATTTTCAAGACTTGTGAAACTACTAAATTGCTGAGCTTTATATGACTGAATGGATTAACGTATTGCTTTGCTTTTTATTGTTTTTAATGAGACAATTGTAGTCAGGAAGAAATGTAATTGCCATGAATCCTTTGCAGTCCTGAAATCAAGTTGGGGTGATTTGGCTGCCCAGAGTGAACACTGGATTTGTGGTGCTAACAGGGGCATGTCTTACAGACCCTGTGATACCTCCTTAAATCCACCAATGATTTTACATCTTTAAGAGGCTGAGCTATTTCACCAGTGTTTGAATTTAGATATTTAACTTGGAGGTATAAGAGACTGATGTTTGAACTGCATCTGGACTGTCTATTTTCTCTTCTTTAAAATAATTTTAAAATATGTTTTTTAAATTATACATTATGACTTTGTGTTCCTTGAAGTACACGTTTTATGATAAAAGTGTAACACTACATAACAATCTATTGTATAGCTTATATATAACACATTTTCTTTTTCCTCAGGGCCACTGAATACCTTCTTTAAATCTTCCCAACCTATTTTTGTCACCAACCTGTATCTTATCTATCTATAACAGTTTCTCACACCTCTGCTGCTTAATCAGAATCAGTCTGGATGAGGCAGTAGCATTGCTTCAAAGCTCTTTAATCATTATATTGAATTAATGCAATTACATGCCTAATGCATTGGAAATCTCACCTCTGGTCTTCATATTTGCAGCTCCTTTTGTAGCCCTTTTTACCATCCTGGAGGCAGGTTTTCCAGCCTCCACAGGCTTATCTGTTAATGTTACTAAACAGACCAGTATATAGAGAGATGTTTGCAGTCGAAAGAAGGAAGGGAAAGAATAAATAACACACTAGCAAATAAAATAAGTGTTGCTTTTTTTTCTTAACTAAATGGAGTCACTATAGGTATAATTGAAATGGGTTATGTATTCAAGAAGGATCTTTTACTGTTCCAATGCCGTACTCTCGAGGTTTGAAATCCAAGTGCTTAGTTATACATGTAAATTGCATAAAGTTATTGTTTCTTGCAATAATGAAACACTGAGCCCCTTGGATTTAAAAGGGAAAAGGCTCAAAGGGAGTTGAAGGTAACTCAGAAAGAATATTCACAAGAATAAAGTTTAATATAAAGCTACAAAGGAATAACTTTCTTCTGTAAGCAAAGGATTCTGATAAGGGGCAGGTATAGTTTTTTCAGTATTCCTTCTGCTTGCGGGATGTGGTACTACTTTTCAGCATAGTCTCAGCAGGGTTGGATCAATACAGCCTTAATGACATCAGTGAAATAGCAGTAACAATTTATGTTATCTGAGGATCTGTCCCTTCATATTTAATGCTTAACCTATTCGATTTTGTACTCAATTTGTAATGGTTACTGTTCCCAAAGAGAATTTTACCATTCTGCAATGATCCATGCTTGCTTTAACCTGTTTAAAACCAAATTACATGAAACACCAGCAGATATCTCTATAGAAAAAGGTATTTCAACCCTGTCAGTCATAGACCAGTACTGACAAATGGATTGGCAAGGTCTAAGAAAAGCAACACTGATGCAAACCAGGTGCAGAATGATATGGGCACTCTATCAGTGGAGGTTGAGCTGATGTCCTGTTGTAAAGCTGATCGCCTGCTGATTCCCAGACTGCATCAGAACTACACATTTTTTTTTCAGAAATTCTTTATTATAAATTTAATTCTGAATAGCTAGGTAAAACAGATTAAAATTATTATTGCTATGATATTTGGTTATGGCTTAGTTTTAATGAAAAATGCCGTTTTGGTTCATAACATCAGTAACAAACATAACAACTTTGCATTGGCTTTGTTCTGTGGACTTTGGTAAGGAAGACCTTTCAGTATTTTCAAGGGGATTTAATTAGGGACATTTCCGAGAGATTCAATGAGTAGTTGTTAAATATACGACATTTACAATTGGAGGTTTTCAATTAGAAAGTGTTCCTTTTCTGCTTTCAGCTGTTTGGCCTAAGATGTGAGAGGGAGGATTTAGGAAACCACAGAAATGTGTGAAGAGGCTGAGAAGGCATATGGCTGGAGGACAATGAAGAGCAGTGGGATCAAGATATTGATATTCCCTCACTGAGCATAAGGGAACTGAGGTTGGTGGGGGATGTAGGAGTAGAAGAGGTTGCAGGCAAAGGGGAGACATCAACAAGGTCAGAAAGGCAGAAGGTGATAGGTGGTTGCAGTGGTTAGGGAGATGGGGAACTGAGGTAACAGGAAGGAAAACCAAATGTAAAAATGTTAATTTCCCCCATGTATTCTAACCATATCCTGTACAAACTTAACTCCCACACTCAAAAAAGTCCTTTTGCACAGCTACCATCCACAGCACATGATCTCTGGTTGGATCAGGCTTCTATAAAATGTGCTGGGGTTTAACCTTTCTCCAGCAGACATTATGATCAGCCCAGTTTAAACTGGTGTTCATTAGAACAAATCGTAAGCAGAAACTGCTGCCAATAGGGAGTTAATGATGAAAGTATGCTCCAGTGGAGTCCAGCCAACAAAATACCCTTTTCCACACAAAAATTCATCACCTTTTGAAAACCCGAATGTTAAGGAATCTGGTAATGAATGGTTCAAGAGATGCAGCCAGTTCACAACTGAAATTTAATCCTTCCCTACTCTTTGCTACCCTACTCAGCATATGCCCACCCATCCCAGCTTAAACAGTCCCAGAGCAAAGCTTGCAAAAACTGTATGCAAAGGTCAGAACAGCAATTTGCTATAAAAGGTCCTCTATGGGAATCAAGTATGACAGGTGATCAGTGTTAAGGAAACAAAGAAAGTACTGTAAAGGCTTTGCTCTCTCTCCCTGCCCCAAATAGCCTTGAAATGCTCTAGCTCAATAAGAAAATCTAATAATGTTCTGCCTTATTAATAAACACACCATTTTTATATTGCAATAGATTTCATTAGGACACTAGATTTGGCTTTCTCAATGTTAGTACAGGCTGCATATCAAATTGCTCCATATTTTTTGCCCATTCTGCAATGAAAAAACAATGTTCATGTTCAGCCTATTATCATATGGGCAGGAGGAAGCCAGAGGATGATGAAACTGTCTTCTTTTGTGTTACACATGTAGGTAAAAGAACCTTTTCTAAATGTGTTTTCTTCTTGAGGAAGATCTTCCAGATCTCATAAGATTGAACATGTTTTATGCTGTTCTTCTCTGGAGAGAAATCAGACAAATCAGAGTAGACTATTTTTTCTTTTTTTTTAACGTGAAAAGCAAATGCCTCTGGCCAGCAGTAATTGCATTTGCAGCTCCGAAGTTGCCTCTGGCTCTGTCATGCATCTAACTAAACATCCTTTTTCTCAGTGAATCACAGGGTTTCTTTGTTTTCAGCTAGTTACAAATGTCTTGTGCAATGCCTGTCCTGAAAAGCTATGAAAAATACTTCATACATTGTGAATAAAGATGGCAAATTTAAAGCTCATATAGCCAGGTGCAGACTGCCCACTTTATGCACCTCATTTAGGAAATGCAATTCATTTTTCTATTAATTGTTGCCAGGTGACTTTCTGTTTAGTCTGTACAGTCAACGGAGAGAAGGAGACACCTCATTTACACATGTTGACTTGTTCTTAATAGCCGACTCTACCCAAACCAGCTGTTTTTGGAGATCATACCTAAATTTCAGATTCATTTCTTGGAGTCATGAATTACAGAAAGCCCTTCTTATTTGGGTCACAATTCTAACTTTAAATACTTAAGGAGACAGGATCCTGTGGTGATTCTGGCTGAAGTCCCCTGAGAGTTTGTCCTATCCTGCTGTGGAAAAGGATGGTCTTTCCTGAATGCGGAGGGGACCACACAACAGCCATTTGGCCTCAAGGAAAATCAAATTATCTCCTTGTGCTTGAACAGTCGCTGGAGCACTACAAAAACGAGTGATAGCTCCCCCAGATTTTGATTTCATGGACCTCTAAGTCCTAAAAAGGGGAGGCAGAAATGATTCCATACCTCTGGAGGAAGAAAGTTTCCTGGAACACGTTGCCTGTCTGCATGGCTGCAGCCATCCCTTCCAAATAAAGCAAAAGGAAAAAACCACACTCTTAGCACTGAACACCAGCAAAAAACTTTTTTTTTTAAAAAATAAATTAATTCTCTAACCATGAATATTTGGACAGCTGTGAAGGTCTGGAACTTCTCAAAATTTTCAGTCTTTTAGGTAGACAAAAGCATTTACTAAAGAGTATCCACATAGTGTCACCCAGTAGCACATCATTGTGTTTTATGTGAAGAGTGATTTACAGTAATTACATACAGTTGTCAGGAGAAAGAAAATTTAAAACTGTTGATACAAATTTAACCCATTTTCTCACTTGATAAAGAAGTCACCTCTGTTGAATAGGATTCAGTCTTCAACACAAACAAACAGTTTTCATTTTGTATAAAAAAAGATATTTAACGATCTGGCATGCCAGTTCTTAGAATTCATGATAGAGCATTTTTCAACTGCTTGATATAAATGACAGATGTTTATATGTAATAGAGCAGTGGAACAAATTTTGTTAAGAAGGGTATGAACCAGATGTTCACAATATTGGCTTTTTGAGAGGAAAATGTCTTTTTACTTTGTCTATGACTCATGAGCCAAAAGAAAATGTGTTTATCACAGGAACTCACACTTGAGACCTTATCCTTTCAGCAGCAACATAAAAATGATAAAGTATTGGGCATAAGAAAGCATCTAAACAGCACTTATATTTTATGAATACTTGTGGGACCATGGTATGAAATCTTTCACACTTCCTTTATCTGCATTATTTCAGATTTAAATCTAAGCACAAAGGGTTTAAAAGCATTACTGCCTGTAAAATCTGCTCAATTATTTTTGATCAATCATAATGAAATCTGAAGGATTTTGAGGAGTAACAAATAACACGGTATTTTCTTTTTTCTTCAACTTTATTATTGTGTGCAGAGAAACCAAAGTGTTTTAAATTGCCTGTGTTCCTCTAAGTGATACCTGTTTACTGTGCTGAGAAAGGGTTAAAAGACTTCATTCTCCTTAGTCCTTGTGGTACTTCTGGCAAAGTTTTCCTCCTCTGTTAATCAAAATGTGAATGGTAATCCAGAAGCTGCAGATTTTACTCCAATTAACACTCAGAGTAGCTTGAAAAACAACAACCAAAACCACTTTAATTTCGACTTGCAGAATGTTGGATTTAATCCCCTGTTTTAGAGATTGAATTGGGGCCATAGAATAGGGAGAGGGTCCCTTGTTAAAATAGATTAATTCTTTGAAAGTATGCAAGAGGTGGATGGAATGGAGGAGAGTCCCCTTTGATAAACGTTCAGCATTCAGCTCCTCATTAGTCTGCTAAGGTTATGCATTTTGAGAGTCAATGAATGTTGTTGAGCTGGGGAGACTTATTAACATATGTCCATGACAACTTTGAGACGGAGCATATCAACCCAAGGCCAGCAGTGTATCTAAAAATGTTCAGAAAACTGGCTGTATTTTGTGATTTTTCATAATATTCTTTGTCTTCTCTACCCCCATTATATACTGTGTTGCGTATGGTTGCATTCCACACCAAAAATAGAATTCTAAGAGAACCTTTGAGAACACTTTTTTTGGCAAAAACAGTGATATGAAAGCTGAATTTCTGTTCCAAATCGACATAAATGGAAAACACTTCTGTGTGCACTCAGGACAGCATTCACAGGTGCTTAAAGGAACCTTAATCCCAAAGTAGTGGGAAGGCAAATTCACACTTTTTGACACTTGTGCCCAAGGTTTAATATGATAGATTAAAAAAAAACCAAAAAAAGAATGTCTTGTTAACTGCAAAATTATCTTCTTCTTTTTTTTTTTGTTTTAATATAACTAAATACATCCTTCCTAGGATACATGATTACTTTAGTAATTTGATGCTACACTATAATACTTAAGGAAAAACAGTGATGTAGATGCCAAGACAGAGTATAGATCCCTTACAATGTCCTTTCCAATCTGCAGGAAACAAAACTGAATAATCAGTGATGGTGATAGTCCATGTGATGAAAAACAATAAAAGAACAAGTTATAACACTACACTATTCATTCAAATATTTAAGGTCCTTATGAAAGTCTAAGAAATGGGAAGAACATATGATTTTCTTAGATCACTTTCACTGCATGAGGCATTGGCACTGCACTTCACTGGAGTGCAAAAATGCCAGCAAAGCTATAAGTCAGGTATTTGTAGTTTATTTTATTAGTACTAGGCTGAACCACAAAATAGATAAAACAGTTTTATGGCTTATATCTGGTTGAATAATAAAACATACGGCTCTGGAGTAAAGCATGTGCAGCTGTAATTTACTGTAAATATCCAACTCAAGATAGCTATGGAGGTAAAAAACTTATGGCATGCACTCAGGGTTTATCCCACTATCCATCAGTACTTGAATATTTATGATATTCCAACATTTGTGGTTTATATGTTAATTAACCACTTTTTAGGAGTTTTCTTTATGGCATTCTCTTCTAAGTACAACAGATATGAGTTCACAAGGAGCAGACACTACCGGACTAGTGTCTTTCTCCTAATATATCTGTTTAGCAAGCCCTTCATTACAGAGTGATTAGAATAACAGTGTCACTATTGATATTGTAGGACGTTTTCCAACACAGACTAAAATGTGATATCTTTCTCATTTTTTTAAAAATGCTTTCCTTTATCGGATTTTCTACGAACATGGGCAAAGGGTTCCTTCTCTTGTTTTCATTCTTTTGGGTAGTTCTGATAATAACAGGAGATTAAATAAATGACACTTTGTTTCTTTTGGGGCAATACAACTAAAAGTGATGTTCTGAATTTTTTTTGTATCTTTTGCATTCACAAAATCAAGAACACTGAAGGAAAGTTTTTTGGACCTTTTTATATAGTACTCTTTAGTTGGACTGATAGGTAGGGTTTTTTTGTCAAACCCAAGCATAAAAGTTTGGATTGGTGTTTCTCTAATCATTTGATTGATTAAGTGGGGTGTACCTGAATTATTCTGTCAGCTTGAGTTCTAGCCAGACCGTGAGATCAAAACTTAGTTCTGAATTTGACATCTTGGGTCCAGAATTCATTTCTGTGACTTTGGACAGGCACCTATGTCACAACCAAAATTAGAGAGGACTGTATGCCTGGTTCCAGTCTGGATGTGGCCCAAGGGGATGAAACACCAGTATACTACAACCACTGTGTAAGGTTTTCACTAAAATGTGGCACTAGGTTTTGAAATTTGTGTTGACATTGATCAGCTTTTGTGTTAAAAGCTAGCCTGAACCTCAGTTAGTGCTGAACCTAGAAAATGACTTTATTAATCCACATATTGTTTGTGTTCCTTATCACTTTATAGTCCAGACCCTGAGACAGAGGCCCACTATTGTTGTTGCATTGACTTGTAATGGATATTTCTTGTTTCACTCTGAGAAAGTGAAAACAGCCTTGCAAGCTTTCCTCTGCCTGCTGCACATATTCATTTTCTAACCATGTTTGTTTTGGAAAATATGTCTGTCAGAAAAGGTACCATGGCCTTAAAAGCCCCCACAGGCCTTCAAAACAAAAGCCAGGTGGTTCATGGTGGATGGTATTCTCTGAAAGACAGTGCAAAGACCAAACCATTTAATTTCTTCCTAGAAAGATAGGAAAAGATGGGATCAAAGAACTCCCTGCTGTACTTTTCTCAGTTCACTATCCCCTCCTAAGGGCCTCTGTCAGACCTTTGCTGTGCACTTAAGTCTCCTTTCAAATTGTTGAAGGATGCCGTTGAAGCATTTCTCCCAGTGAAGAGTATCTCCTGCAGGCATGTGTCATACCTGAGAATAAAGGAAGGACTTCTCCTGCCCTTTCCTGTAAATGAAATTGTTTTCCTCATTTTCCATAGCCTTGGGTGAGAGATACCATGGCATTGAGTGGGTACATGAGTTTGACAGTTTCCACCTTTCTAGACACAGTAGTGAGTGGTGAGATCTTCTGAGGGTTTCCTTAGAGTAAACAGTTCTGCCTATGGAAACTGCACTTGCTGATCCATTAGTGAAATGCAAGCGTCAGAAGGAATGTCAGTGACTGAAGTAGTAAAACTAATTGCAAGAGAAGGCTGGAATAACTGAAAGATGAAACCCTGTATTTATCCAAAGGAGATTCCTGTAGTCACAATGAATCAGGGATGCAAATGTCACCTTTTCTGAAAAAAAGGTTCAGGGGTATGTGATTGCTCCTGCATGGAAAAAAACCAGAGAAATCAGAAGTTCCTATGACACCTGGAGACACTGGGTCTGCCATTGCAACTTATATTTCCTTTTCTTGCTCTGGTAAATGTTTGGCCCAAGACTTTGCTCCAACCAAAACCAGCTTGGCTTTGATCCACACCTGAGGGGTAATTCATTATATAGTGCTTTTTTTCAGCTGCCTTTGAAAAGCAGTTGCAGTTTTCAGGCAATGCAAAATGCAGTACTGATCCTTTAAGTCAGGCAAAGGGTAACAAGAAATACATACTTCTAGAGGAATCCCATATGCATAACCAAGGACTACTTGCCTGTCTATGAAGTCAAATCAGTTCATGTCCTAGTTATTTCATGTATCAGTTCTTCTGTTATTCTAACGGGTTTGCAACACCCTATGTTTTAGACGGACTGTTATCTAGCCAAGGATATACTTAAGCTTGGCTCCAGTGAGTTGCAAGAAACTGTGTAAGAAATGCTTGGTTTAGCTTTAGATTCTCCTATGGATTGCTGTATAATTTTGGGTTAGCAATGGGGATGAAACTGTTGCTACACAGGAATTTTTTATTGCTGAGTGTCTAAGTCCCGATGCAAATATTTTTGTTTTTCAAAAATGATTGGTTTTGATTTAGTGAATCACCTGGCCAGAGAAGTGATGGGCACATTTCAGTTTATGACATTGCTATTGCTATTGCTATTTTTCTTCAGCAGCTGGGGGGTGCAAGAGAGCTGGGTTCTCCACCTAGCCCCATATTAGAATTCTCACCCCAATCATTTGCTATAAAGGAATATAAGGAAATCAAGAGGATGAAAATTAATCAAACAAAGAAAAAGGATTTAAAAAAAAAATCAGTGAGAGAGGCTTATCTTAAAGCAATTTCACAAGAAAATAAGATCAAAACCAAAGCAAATTGCATGCAACCTACGAACCCAGAAAAAAGCAACAATTACACAAGAGACTACACAAAAGACTATGCCCTATCATTAACTCTTCTTACTCAGCTACATACTCAGGCACTAATTATGATAGAGTCAGGGACAGAAAACAGATTGATCAATGCAGAATCTCTTGGAAGGCAAAGGAAAAATACCCCACAACCCCAAACCAAAACAATAAAAAAAATTCCTTATCAGTAAAATTTCTGCCAAGATACAGAAACAAATGAATTGCAAATTTAACAAATTAGCCATGTGATTAACACACAGTGGGATCACTTCAGGCGTTTTGCTTTCCTTCTTGCCAGGATGTAATCCTACTGAGAGTTATTGCTGCCTCAACATTTCCACAGGGGTATCATAAAAAGAATTCAATGACATTATAGAATCTGCAGCCCCTTATTTCAAAGCTGTAGTTTGAAACAAATCTGTGTTTTAAACATTAAGGCATTTTAATACAATTTGTTTTATACCTTAAAGGAGAGAAGAAAAACATAGACAGTCTTCTGGAGTTCATTGTGGGCCTGAATTTGACATCACTTTCATTCTGTTCCTTTTGACAACTGTCTTTGAATCAGTGTTTGGCTCAACCTCCTTAGAATGATAAGAGCCTCCCATCAGTATTGATGGGTCTGTAGGTTGGGATGCCAAAGCTTAAATGATGTAAAACGAAGGGTATATAACCAAAGTGTGTACAGAATCAAGAATTAAAACAAAACTTCCTTCCTTGGTGAATGCAGTTTTGCCCAATATTAAATTATCCAAATCTTGATTCCTTTAATTTGTGGGATGCAGGAAAGTCTTCAGTGTGCATTTTGGATTTTAGGAAATAGAAGTTAACCTCCCTCCTCTGTGACTCCAGACATTTAAAAAAGATTGAACAGCAATGTGTATTTAAATGGATGTCACCAACACCATTTAATCACATATGGGCTTCATAATCAAAAACAATATTTGAAAACTATTTTCAAATAAACAAATGAATAATGGGGTTTATTAATAATAGACTATTACACTGCCTTTCTTTTTTTCCTATTTCAGTCAGATGTAGGTTTGTGTTCTGGAAGTTTTTGCATGCAGATGTAAGGAAAATGTAGCATTTACTCAAGCCAGTGGGGGATGATGGCTTAGACATTTTTGTGGCTGATGTCAGGATTGCAAAACATCTTTAGTGCCACTTCACAGGAGACTTCATTTCTTTTTTCAGACTTTCCCTACATAACGTCCAATTATTAGGTTTTATGTGAGTGAAGCGATTTTCACTCCGAATGCATATTAAAGAGAACACATGTTTTCGTTTTATGGACCTGTAACACTGAATCTTTACTAAAAAAGAATAAAACACTTATGAAATGTTGTTACAGAGAGTGCACAGAAAAAGCAGCCTGTGTCTTATTGCCAATTCCTTTGAGCACTTATATTCCTACTCCTGTGAAGATATCAATAACACATGAGTTTTCACTCATCAGAGTTGCACCAAAATTTGCTGCTACACTGATAATCAGCCTATAACCTTAACGTAGATAGAGAGAGGAGAAATGACCACACTCTCAGCCATGGTGAAGCATTGCAGAATACAACGGCTAGAGAGGAGGTTCTTATAGTCCAAACCGGGAAAGGCTGCTGCTCACATAGGTATAATTCAGCACAAAGACGTGGCTTCCATGCATTGTGCTAGCTGGTGCTGACCATTTTGGCTTCTTCTGTAGTAATAAATTAAACATGTATGGGACTGTTCTCTGGCCAGCTGACAGGGAACAGCTAATGCCAACGCTATTAAACTCTTTCTCTCCTGCTAGGAATGGTCCCTGGCCAGTGTTAACTCCTGAGGCGTGCCCAAGAGTTGCCTGGGAGGATACTAACTGGCATAGGCCAAAACCATGTCACAGGCTGCTGTGACACTGGTACTCACTTAATAGCATTTACAGCTGATTTTTAGTGCCCAAATATGTCTCTTGGGACAATTGATTTTATCAGCAGGAACATAGCCTAAACACTGAACACAAGAGAAAAGCTGGCTGGTGTTCTGATGTTCAACCTTGAGTTATTAGATGAAAATCACTTACGTTTATTTCTTATCTACAAAATGAACAAAAGCATTTTTGTGCTTCACAGGGTATCAGGAGAATAAACATAGTAAAGACTAGGCATGATAGTGAGGCCTGTGGTTTCTGTAGTACAAGAAAATAACTACATCCCTTCTTGCCCCAATGTCGTTTGTTCCATTCCAGAAGTTGCAGGGAATTAAGCAGAGTATTAGGATAAGAGGCTGCCAGCTCAGAATATTCCTTTGCCATCTGGTGAAATGTGACAATTTTTCAGCTCTGCTTTCTTTACCAAATTGTGGTTACTGTTTTGGATCAATATATATAATATAGTAAAACACACCCTGCCTTTCCCCCATACTGAAAAGCTGATATTTTATTAGTCTTATGATTCTTTTAATATAATTTGTAAAGGAAAATTCTCCTCTTTTTAATAATCAGCCAGCCTAAATTCCAGCCTGGAATGCGCTTTCATAGCCAAGGCACAAGTATAAAACCACTGAAAAGGAGGGAAGAGATTTACAATGGAAATTCTGACAATCGCTTTGCAATAATAGGACTTGGAGACACCTGCTTTAATCAAGATGGTGTGAATATTTAAAGTGGTCTATTTCTTGATTTTCAGTTCAGCTGATGAAATCATAATTTCCAGTGAAATTATTTTTTTCTTAAGGATGCATGAGAAAGAGAGAAAGTGAAAGGTCCTAATTTTCTATTCACTTGGTAGAAATAAATTATAGCTTCTTTAACCCCCTTGATTCCAGGGTTGGCAGATGGAACTGAAAGAATTGCTTTTGGTTAGAAATGGTTCTTTTAAGTGATAGTGTGGTGCAGAAATATGGCTGGTTTGGGATGAAATTAACTCAGGTAGTATGATCATGGCATGGTTTCTTTCTGATGTGGGAATGATTTACTAAACTTTCTTTGGAATTGGTGGCCATTAGTGTACTGTGACTAACACAAAGTAATTTGGGCTTCTGAAGACAGACAGTTGTTGACTGGGGAGGCTGGCTCACACTGCTATGGACTTTGTTTCTGTCAGTAGTGCACTGGTCCTACTGATTTTCAGGTGCTGTATGCTGATTCTTGCCATGCTGAATGAAGACAGGCTACTAAGGGTAACATCCCATGAGAATCCATAAGGAGAGGTACACCTTTTCAAACAGTGAGTTGTATCTCCATGCAGGATAGATTAGGAAGCTCTATTCGCATTCACAATACAGTGCCATTTAGTTCAGCCAAGGACTGGCTTCAGTACTGCAAAATAGTTGACTTATTTAGTGGGCTATTATAGAGAGATTTATGACTGACAAAAATGTGAAGACTGCATGCATTGTGAAGTACATCTCATGTCCTGTGAAGAAAATAGGGAAAAATGTATGGTTGTGATAAAGGGTGATGAAGTAAAAATAAGACTGCATCGATATTTAAAGTTATCTAATGTACCAACACCATCAATAGTATAGGATATATAGCATAATCATAATTATAATATCAAAAGGTTAAAATGCAAAGAGTATAGACCAAAGACAATGCTACTTTAGCTATTTTGATAGCTTAAAAAATATTCTTTTTCAGTACTGCTATGTTTTAGTGCTGTGCTGTATTCTTTATTTCTCTAGTCTCTTGGTTGGTTAGCATAAATATGGTAAGACCCACCAATGTAAAACTTTCAAGTTTATCTGAGCTTTAATATAAATTATAGTGTTGTAATGTTTAGCCAAGTGGCTTTTTAGCTGTTTTTCCCCAATTCATTCCCAGTTGCTTCACTGGCTAGTATCTATTATTTAGATAATGATGTACAGTTCCAAGAAATAACATGCAATCTCTACTGGATGGAAAAGTAATTACTTTTTGACTATGGCCTAATTGTACTGTTCAGTTCTGCCCTGCTTTATTTGATCTGATTTGACCTTCTTATTCTGTGACCATAGAAACAACTTGAAACACATGAGGCATAGCCGTTAACAGTGTCTTTCTCTAATTCCCTCTGCTGCTTTCTTGCTGTTATTTCACTAGATTTGCCTCCTGTTCAGGTCTTCAAGTTTCTTGCCAGGGTTTGAAGTTTTCTTTCTTGTAGTGGCTTTCGTCTTTCCTCATACTTTTCCTTACTTGGTGGCTGTTGACTCTTTAATTGGTACAAACATAATTCCCCCAAACAACCATGGTCAATGCCGATTAAGACTTCTTCGATGCCCCAAGCTGTCATACTAAACATTCTTTTCTGCTTTGATATCTGCAAATAATACTTGTTATCCAGGTAAACAATATTGACTTGTTTGTCCTGGACTTGGCTCAGCTTCATGATTTAGTTAAGAAACTTGGTAGTGACATAAGCTGACAAATGTGCAAACTCATTGAATAACAGAAGTATAGTTCAACAGTCATGATAAACTGAAGAAATTTGCAATGTAAAGGCAATATAGATAAGCAGCAAGTGCTATGCCTAGGAAGAGGTGGCAGGGGGGAAGGAGGAAAAAAAAAGAAAAACAAATATGAAAAGAGATTTATTACTTGGTGATTAATATGCAAAAAAGAAGACAAGGAAGCTACCTTGGATCATATCTATTCTACCATAAGAAGACTTAATAATTTATGTCCATAATACTGCAGTCAGGAGAAATTCTGTGTCAGAAAATGTGTGCTAGCTACCTGCAAGTCCACATTAGGACAGGACCCACATGCACACAAGCATCTACACCCCAAGAGCCCTGGCTCCACCCATAGAAAACATGTTTGTCCTACACTGCTCTTTGGAGAATGATGATAGCAGGACTCTATGGCATCCTACAGCAAACACTCATCAAATACAAAATCCTGAAGCATCCGTTGTGTGGCTACTGCAAAAGAAGAAAGGAAATCCTGTTCAGGAATATACTGATTGGAGTCTTGTACACATGAGAAGGCAGGTAATTATTTACTTCCCACTAGTATTTAAGTTTCATCAACCCAAGCTTCATTGTGACATGCAGCTATCACACATCAAGAAAAACTGGTAAGAGTCCATAAAATAGCATGAAGAAGCAAAAGAGGTTACATAGATGTCCTGTGATAATGGGGATTGTTTTTTTTTTAGTCTAAAATGGGAAAGACTAAGGATGGAGATGATCACTGGATTCCATCTAAGCAACTTGAAGGTGTGTAAGTTCATGGAACCTGATGAGATGCATCTGTGAGTCCTGAGGGAACTGGTAGATGAAGTTGTTAAGACACTATCCATCACATTTGAGAAGTTGTGGCAGTCTAGAGAAGTTCTCACTGATTGGAAAAGGGGGAAAAAGGAAATAAGGAAGCCCCAGGAAACTACAGGCTGATCAGTCTTACCTTTTTGCTTGGCAAGATCATGGAACAGATCCCCTTGAAAACTATGCTAAGGCACATGGAAAATAAGGTGGTTATTGGTGACAGCCACCATGGCTTCATTAAGGGCATATCATGCCTGACAAATTTGGTGGCCTTTTATGATGGGACTATAGCACTGGTGGACCAGAAGAGCAACTGATGTCATATAGCTGGAACTGTGCAAAACATTTGAGACTGTCCTGCATGATATCCTTGTCTCTGCACTGGAGAGACATGGATTTGAAACATGGACCACTCGGTGGGTAAAGAATTGGCTGGATGGTTGCACTCAATCTTTGTCAGCGACATGGACAGTAGGATTAAGCCCATCTCAGCAAGTTTGCCAATGACACCAAGCTGTGTGGTGTGGTCAACACACTGAAGGGAAGGAATGCCATGCAGAGAGGCCTTGACAGGCTTGAGAAGTGGACCCATGAATTTCAACAAGGCCAGGTGCAAGGTCCTGCGCATGGGTCAGGGCAATCCCAAAACCAAATACAGGCTGGGCAGGGAATGGATTGAGAGCGGCCCTGAGGAGAAGGACTTGGGGCTGCTGGTGGACAAGAAGCTCAACATGAGCTGGCAATGTGCACTTGCAGCCCAGAAAGCCAAACAAATCTTGGGCTGCATCAGAAGCAGTGTGGCCAGCAGGTTGAGGGAGCTGATTCTCCCCCTCTACTCTGCTCTTGTGAGACCCCACCTGGAGCAGTGCATTCAGCTCTGGGGCCCCCAACAGAAGAAGGACATGGACCTGTTGGAGCAAGGCCAGGGGAGGCCCATGAAGATGACCAGAGGGCTGGAGCACCTCTTGTGTGAAGACAGGCTGAGAGAGTTGTGGTTGTTCAGCCTGGAGAAGAGAAGGCTCTGGGGACACCTTACAGCACCTTCCAGTACACACCACCTACAGGGGGCCTACAAGAAAGCTGGGGAGGGACTTCTGACAAGGGCAGGTAGTGACAGGACAAGGGGGAATGGCTTTAAACTGAAAGGGGGTAGATTTAGCTTAGGTATAAGGAAGAAATTCTTTACTGTGAGAGGGCTGAGACACTGGCACAGGTTGCCCAGAGCAGCTGTGGGTGCCCCATCCCTGGCAGTGTCCAAGGCCAGGCTGGATGGGGCTTTGAGCAACCTGGTCTGGTGGAAGTTGTCCCTGTCCATGGCAGGGGGGTTGGAAATAGATGGTCTTTAAGGTCCCTCCCAACCCAACCCATTGTATGATTCTGTGCTTCTATGATTATATCGTCTTCGGATGTGTAAAAGAGACTATAAAGAGGGCAGCATTTAATTGGTCACAATCAGTCACTGATGGAAAGATGTGAAACATATTCTGTCACAATTTATGAGGGAAAAGTTTTTACTATAAGTACCAAAAGAGGCTGGAATATACTTCCTAGAGACTGTGGACTCTAGTGTATAGGGTTTAGAACAACACAAGCATGTAGGTCTTGCTCCACTACAGTAACATGCTAACAAAGTCTCTTCCAGCTCAATAAATGAAGAAACTGACAGTATGAGACAATATCAAGGTATTGTATTACTTGGCGCTAGGACTGCATAATTTGTCTTCCAGGCAAGAAGACAATACTGTGTCACCTGAAACAGTGGTTTTATGGATGTTTCTGACCACAGCATTATGGAAAAGCAGTGATGGAAAGCACTTCAAAGCACCCTTTTCTCTAGTCCTTTAAATGGGAGAAGATTTAAATACCTCTGCTGCTTCAGGAGTGGTGCAGAGCATTGTGTTACTTGTAATTCTATATTGACTCTGTTGAGTTTGAAAGTTCTTGTAACTTCCTGTTGTTGGTATTTTGTTCTTCAATCAAAAAAAAGTCTTTATTTAGCTTTGAGAATATTTTACACCTCTGCGAAAGCTACATTATTATAGTAAAAATTAACCTTGGGCCTGCACACCTGACTTCTTTCATAATTTCATTAAAAATATTTCAAAAGACGTAGTTTTGACACAATATTTTTTACATGCCCCAATAAAAGGCATATTATTTTAAAGTTGTTTATTTTTTTTTTTAATATTTTGGTCAGATATTTAACTAGTAGAAAAAACACGAAATGAGAAATTTCTACTGAAAAGTCACAGAAGACTTTTATTAAAATTACATTCTCCTTTTTTTAAAGTGCCTAAATTGTACCACCATAATAATTGAAGACCATGCAAATAAAATCTTTCAAACTTATCAGAAAACAAAGGTAATGTTCCCTCTAGGATCTGCTAGTAATTGAACACTACATTAAAGGATTGGATTTTATGAATATTTCTGTGAAATAAGTTAGGATGTGGATTTACACCAAGTTACTGTGAAGAAACTGTCTTTGTGTGCACCCTTCCCTAAGCAAAATGAAAAGCAGTTTACTCCAATCTTCATCATCAGCAACTTTCCTTTTATTTATCATGGCCTGTGAATGTTTAGAAGGGTTGTTTTCAGACAATTCCTGTCCCAAAACTGGTATTATAAATGCACATTGGCTTGTTTTGCAATGAACCTGTTATGTAACTATGATTTAAAAATAGCAGTTTATGTATAGAGAGCATCTCTGTATTAAATCGGTGGAGCAATAGCACTGTTTTTGATGCTGTTGAGAATCCTTGGTGCTTTTTGCCACTAAAGTATGCAGTGATGTTCTCTAAAGAAGTGTTATGTATTTGTGTGTGTGTATGAGAGAGAGAAACAGAAAAAGAGAGGAAGAGCAAGGGAGAGAAAGGGAGAAAGAAAGACAAAGTACAAGAAAAAGTGAAAAAGAGAAAGAGAGAAAGAAAGAAAGAGATAAAGAAAGAAAAAAGGAAGAAAAGAAAGGAATAAAGAAAAGTGAAGAAGGAAAGACAAAGTAAGTAAAAAGTAAAAAAGAAAGAGAAAAATAAAACCTTGTGTTTATGAATGTTTTGCAGGTCTGGTTGTTTCAGCAGTGCTATTAGAACCCACACCAAGAGCTGTTTTGGGTCCTGGGGCAAATAGACTCTTCTCCCCCTCACTCCTCACCTGAAAAAGTACCTGGGTGGTCCTGCGTGCCACTCCTCTCTCCCCAGTGCCCTCCTCCCTCCCTTCTTGCACTGTAGCACAGAAACCTTACACGTGGAGCAGCAGTGGCTGCCAAGAATGAGAGAGGCTGAGCCAAGCAGAGGAGAGGGCTGCAGCCAGAGGGGGAATGATGTGCCCCTGGCCCCAGTTCCCCACCAAGGAGAGCTGCCCCACTCCTCCTGAGTTGCTTAGCCCCCACCAGCCCCACCATGCCTTGTCTTGGCCGGCCCTATGCAGCAATTAGTTCTCTGTGTGGCGGTGGCATATCTTCATTGGCATATTTGGAGACAGCCTTATGTTCCCACAACACTTGTGGTGGGCCTGAAGATAAGGGCTTGGTCAAATTACTGTGCCAGAGCACAGTGCATCTGCATTTAGCCAGCACTGATGCCTGGGAGCTCCATGGGAACCCAGTGGGCTGCCTGGTGAAATCGTGTAACGTTTATGTTTCTTCCCTACTTTCTTTGGTCAGAAAAATATGGTGTGCATCCTGGCTTATACAAGTTTTCCAGAATGGAATCTCCTCTCTCCTGGGGATTGTATTCTTTGAAAATAAATTTTTAATTCCACAGAGATCTGTTAGATTGGGAAAAGTTTCATACTGTCACATTTTAGTAAGTTGCAGGTAATGATTTATGTGACTGAAAAAAAGCTATTTCGTTCAATGAGGTTTCATTACACTGTAAAAACACTGATCATGATAGTGCCATTAGTCCAGTCACACTGGAAAAGCTTGAGAATTGTGCCTGTGAGGGAGAACACTGAAAACACCCTCCTAGTTTTTCCTAAAGCATGAAGGGTATATTGATTTGGCTTTTTAAATGAAACTTTCAAATTCTGCAAAACATAAGCTTCTCCAAGGCAAGATGTTAATCTATATCTAATACATGTATATGGTTAAATATGGTGCAAGAGGCAATAGAAATTACTGCAGTTCTCTGGTTTACTGCTTTAAAGGAGAGAAACCTACTACAAATCTAATTTTACAAGGAAATTGCTGAAAGAATGGATGTAATAGAATTGATATAATAGAACAAGGTATTTAAAAATTCCATGCTCAGATGGATAATAAGCACTTCAAAATTATGTCTGGCCACTGAGAAATGTGCATTTACTCCAGTGCAACTTCTGCTCTTTAATAGTCACTAGCCAGAGCATTTAATATCTGACAATTTGATTTTTAGTATTAAGGTGACTTTGGTTTGAATATATCTAATGCCGAATGATCTAACAGTTGTTTTTTTTTAAATAAAACTGTGTATTTCTGACTTGAAAGAAGGCAAATACTAGACTTTCCCTGAGCTGTATTAGAATAATCAGCTTTTGAGGATGGTGAAGGAAATACCTTAATACCCAAACAGTATGGCTGGAAAGCAAATATTGATACTTTCTGGGAAGCAGGATATAAAATGAAAGACAAAACAGATTTCTATTGCACTGTCTCAAGGATTTTTACAAGTCTGACAGAGGGCTGATTTGTTGTTTAAAGCACAAGCTGACAATCATCACAAAAAGGGGAAAAGACAACTCATTTACTTTGCTGAGAAGATCAGCATTCAGCATTACATGAAAAGAAAAGCTGCCAAATGGTTAAAAGTAATTGTGGTGCATTAGATACGTAGAAGTTAACAAGTAAGCCTGTGTCTGTTGACCTGGACTGTTGCTTGAGGGTGACTCAACTTGTGCTTGAGAGGTGACTAGATCAAACTTGATAGTATAAACCAAGATTTCAGAGACACAAAAACCAGTGGTCCCCCAAGGCTACTGCTGTTTGATTCAATGGCAAAACTCCCACTGATAGGAGGCTTGGCATGTGCAGGACAAGCCACTGACAGAAGAATCCACCCATTGCAATTTTAGGACAACATTTGCTATGTAGGAGAAGTTTGACTTGCTAGTTGAATTGTCGCAGGGGAATTTGAATTCACTAGCTGAAAAAAAATGATAAATGCATTAAGCTGTTTTGCACGCTGTGACAGATTAAGGGTAATCTTTTGAAAAGCTCCTACATCTTATTTTCAAGAGAGTCACTGAGGTGTTTAAAGGGGCTTTGGATCAGTGCCTCAGTTAACTGGTGTCTGATTTTCCCTGTCAGTTGCTCCAACAGAGAGTCGAATGGCAGTCTGCAAGCTGTCTTGCTGTTCCTTGAGGAATCGCTTTCTGACTTGCATCTTGGCAGCTATGCATAATAGGGGAGGATGGTACTCTGCACTGTAGGGGCTAAACTGTGGCATTTGTGCCACTAGTCTGTACAAGTGTATTAAATCAGTATGGTGTTACAACAGGTCCTCTTGGGCCACATGAGATACCAGGGGTCTGTAAGTCCTGAGGCTGGAGCAGGTGCTCCTGCAGTGAGTATGTCAGCCCTGTTAAATGAAACGCTGCAGATGCTGGGTTAACAGCGAAGTCATGACACTGCTCCTTCTCTGCTCCTTGTCTTCCTTACAGACCCTCTTTTGCTGGCTTGTTCAGGCATTTTCAGAGAAATGCAAAGATATTCTGCAAGAATAATATATGCAGTGACACCATGTCAAGGAGTTATTCACAGGCTAGCACACACAGAAGGTAGTTCGGAATCAATAAGTGTTAGGCTAAGCACTTGCATGCTCATCACTCTGATGAATGAGGCAACCAAAGAGCTGCTGCCATCTGGACCAGATGCTGGCCTTACCCCTTTGCCAGCAGGGGTAAAGCCAGCACCCACAGCTCCCTCAGAGGCTCCGAAGCACTGGGGAGGTGCCACTGTCTCCACTGATGACACTGACAGCTTAGTCTGGGAATCCTGTTTGGGATCTCACCACTCTGATTAACACTCATGCATCTGGTTTTGCCCTTTCCTGTCTATACTTATTTTCCATTGTGAATCCCTGAGTTTTACATGATCCCCCCTAAGCAATCTCAACTTTGTAATTTTGGCTTTCCTCATCCCTGTATGGCCATTTTCACAGCTTTTTCTCAGCAGAACAAGACCAGATTGGGGCAGGGTGAAGCTTGCTGTAGAAGCTACAGAAAGCTACAGCAGAAACCCTTGAGCATAAAAAAAGAATCTGCTACAGTGGGATAATTGCACTAAAAGGGTGCAAATCCTAATATTTTTTTTCTTCTTCTGCACATTTTATGCATTGTACCACATTATTGGGATCTCTTTTTTTAGTCCTAGCCTTTATTTTGACCGTTGTCTACAGGTGACAAATTTTTACTTCTGTTCATTTATAAAAGTATGCCAAAGGTGTGTTTTCCAAACAAGGTCAAACATTGAGCAGGTAGCAGCTTCCTTGCTCTATATTCTAACCATTCTTCCGATTATATTCCCTCCTCCAAACCTCTCCCAAGGTCATACCTCAACTGGTTGCCCATAGGTTTCTGAATGTTTATGTTTCTGGCTCTGTCTGAACGAAACTAACTCAAACAGCACCACCAATCCTATCTAAAAAATCCTTTATTGGTCTAGAGTTCAACCCAATTTACTACAGGACAGCTGATTTGTGGTAACTTGCACAGCTAATGTGATGTAATTTGTATTAGTACAGCTGTCAATGTGTCATGGTTTAACTCCAGCCAGCAACTAAGTACCACACAGCTGTTCACTCACCGCTCCCCCCACCCCCACCCCCCCTCAGTGGGATGGTGTGGAGAACTGGAAACCAGGTAAATGCCATGGGCTGAGATAAGAACAGTTTAATAATTGAAATAAAGTAGAATATACTACTACTACAACTGCTACTACTACTACTACTACTATTACTACTACTACTACTACTACTACTGATAAGGGAGATAAAAAGGGAAAGAGAAATAAAACTCAAGAAAAAAAACCCCAAACACAAAACCCAAGTGATTCACAATACAATTGCTCACCACCTGCCGACTGATGCCCAGCCAGTCCCTGAGCAGTGATTTCTGTCCCTGGACAGCTCTCCCCAGCTTATATACTCAGCATGATGCCATACAGTATGGAATATCCCTTTGGCCAGTTTGGGTCAGCTGCCCTGGCTGTGTCCCCTCCCAGTTTCCCATGCCCCTCCAGCCCTCTGGTTGGCAGGGCCTGAGAAGCCAAAAAGTCTTTGACTTAGTATAAACAATACTTAGCAACAATGAAAAACATCAGAGTGTTATCAATTTTATTCTCATCCTAAATCCAAAACACAACACCGTACCAGCTATTAGGAAAAAAATTAACTTTATCCCAGAAGAAACCAGGACATGGTAAAAGAGGAGAAATCAACCTATGTCAGTGAAAAGTGGCTGACCTAACTCATATTTGCATTAAGGTTTAAAAATATAAACCTGGACCATTACTGGAGATTCTCCAATGTATGTAATTTTTTTATCTAAACTAGTTTTTTTAATGTGCTTATGCTTTTATCTACTTAACAGCCTCTGTATTGAATGGCACTATCCAAAACTTCAGCTTTACTCTAGACAGAGACATAATTCCTTCCACAGTTTCCATGTGTGAAGAGCAGCCATCTTTGTCAACATTTTGCTCTATCTAAGCCTAACTTGTCAGCCTTAGTTATCAGTACTGCTAGTATTTATGCAAATAGAAATATTGAATCACAGAGTTAATGGCTTATGCAACTTTTATACAATTTATTGTGGACAGTATAAGTAAAATCAGATCTGTATAAAGCTCATATTAACACACTTGTTGTTATGTGTGTTGTCAACGTTTTTTTTTTAGACAGATTTTCTGAAGTGGTCTTTGCATTACGGATGAAAATGTGATATGCAAGGCCTGCTGAAAAGAAGAGCACAAGAGTGAAAAAGAATTCATTATATCTATTGAGAGGAAGGGAATAAACTGAAATAAAAAGTGTACTACTGACACTTCTCATGGCAGGCAATCAGATAGGGAGGCTGAGTCCATCTGAAACTTGTAGGTGCCTCAGGAATTGAGCCAGTGCAATTCTCTGCAGGTCAGCAGGGGATAATAAGAAAATCTGTCAAAGTTGCGGGAAGAGTCAACTTTCTAGACCACAAATCTGATCTGAGCAGAGTCGAGAGACAAAGAGTTCAAAAGGTTAATGCTGCTATGCTTATTTAAGTGAACATTAACACTGCTGTGAGAAAACAGATGGAGAAGAACTGGGGGAATTATTTGACTGGTTAGGTTTATAAAAAAGTTAGCAGAAGACAGACATCTCATGCAAAGAAGCTTGCCACAGTGAAAGTGTAAGATGAGGTCTTCTTTTTCTTTTGCTTACAAGTAGTTTGAATTAATGGCCTCCCAATCATCACAATTATGCGCTCCTATTTAAGGAATCAGTGGGGAAACATCTGGGTTGTACATAACATTCACCATCATGTCTTTCATCAGATAAATTAACAGCTTTGTTTTGCAGTGGCTGTAGAAAGAGACAAAAACATTGGAGCACAATGGTGCTTACCATTTTTCTGTCAAGATGGAGCCACTATTAGGGATGCTACTATCAGTGATGATCAATGTGAAGCAGACATATTTACTGAGAGTCTGTTCAAACACAATACAAGGGAACAAATGGCAAGGTGGGGCCATTTTGTGGATAGATTACAACCTATTGCTCATGACCTGCCTTTATTACATCCCTTTCTTTCCATCTGAAGAGAAGAGAAACCCAAATAACAGCGGGTTCTGTTGCTCTGATGACAGCTTGAGAAAAAGTAATAAGGAATTCCTACAGCTATAAAAACAGAGTGAGGAAAAGGAGCCAAGTTACCCTTGGAGCTGTCACTCTTTGCAAGGCTCTTTTATTTTCATTTACTTTTGTACAATACTTTATAGCTAAACAGCTATTTTTATAGCCAGATGATGACATAACTCATTCTTTGAGGAGTCTTGGAGAATCTGTAAAGAATTTCTGGTAAACTTTCAGATGGCAAGTCTTATTTCTCATCTGCTTAGATGCTATATATCTTGAATTTTCAGGCATCTGAAGTTATGGATTACCTCATGCTTATTGGATCTGTTGATTGGGCTTGAGCTATGTTCAATTTGAACAAACAATGAATCCCAAAACCTGTTTTTACATAATTTATTTTTTTTGTAATCATTTGTCTTTCAAAACAAAGGCAATACCCTGAAAAGTACTACACCAGAATGCATGAATTGGTTTGAAAAGCACAACCATTTCATATTCTTCATTCCTTTACATCCTATTTTAACTTTTTGTTTTCTTTTCCATAACACAGAAAAAGCCAGAACTGGATGAATATTGAAAAACAGTATTCATGCACATTTGCAGGAATTTGAAATGGCTGTTTGATCTATCCATATCAAGGCATCTTGTTATCTGCTGCTCCTGCAGTTTCAGACAGAAAGGTTTTTGTTCCTGAGGAGGTTTCAGGAATGGCTGATTTGTGTGAATACCCGTATTTGCATGCGAACGAGGCTATTCCTTTACAAACAAGAGCGTTCATTATTCCTATGTTTAAAAGGATACACTAACCCAATTAGTGAGCTGGAAGAATATCCCGTGACTTAGCTAACCAATAACACGCTCCAAATAAGAGGCAGTGATTACTTAAACTGCACAGTATCTGAACCCCCAAGTTGTCATTTCCCAAACCTTGGAAAGTTGAACCCTCCCTTTAGGAAAATAGGAACAATTGCATGCTTCACCCCTCCCATGTGCTATTAAAAGCATACCAAAATGAACAGACACTCAAGAGAAGTCTGTGTGGATCGGCATGTTCAAAACTTCCTCTCCTTCCAAAACATGCTTTGAACAGTGCAGAAAAAATGCTATTGTTGATGTTTAAAACAACTGAGTTAACTCCTCTTGAAATGAAGAGTGCTATCTCACCTCTGGAGCCACTGCTTCAGGCTTTCTGCAGACTCAGGCATGTATCAGTTACACTCAAACAACATTTACTGTATAACCTATGAAAGAAAAGCTGAGATTAGAGAGCAGCTGAAAGACTGAGACTGTACCTCTACATATTTACTCCTATTCTGCTTATAGTCAAATGTAGTCCACATGTGATGATGATGATAAGAGTTGAGAAACTTACCTAACTTGTGCAAAATGTTAATTTCAGATAGTAACTACTTAATAATAAAAAAAAAGGATCAGAGGACTCAACAGGATTGAGGCATTTCACGTTTTGATCAGTCTCAAAGCTTATTCACAAATGATTCTCAAACAGAAAAAAGGTTGTATTTGCTGTATTACTGAGGATGAATAATCCATCCAGCTGTGCTAAGTAGCACAAGAAAAAATGAGTTCTTAAGTTATTTCTGGCGAAGTTATACTGTATATAAAGAGGTTTATATGGTTTAGGTAAGATCTGGAAAAGTACCCAAACTTCTGAATTTATACTCAAGCTTCCACACCTCTGGGTTCAGGGCAACAGGGAAGATTTATAGAGCCTGGCACAAAATGAAAAAACATGCATTGGCTGCCTAATCATCAGTACTCCCAACCCTTTCCACAGCTGCTATTTACCTCCTCCTCCTCTTCTTTGTCTTTATTTTTTTTTTTTTTAACTCTAGGGGTTTCTTTTCCCACCTCCTCCAGCCTAAGCCCTAGGATATTTAATTAATTTTCAAAATTATCCCCTTTTTATCTCAGCTTCTTTAATAACTATTATTTCTTTACCCCACACTGTTTACTTCATCTTATCATGTGGCTTCTTACATCTGCTCTGCAGATATGTTTTCAGGGCTCTTTGCAGCTGTACCCCAGCACCTCATCTTTCATCACCCCACCTCTTTGTTCCCCTTTATAGTACCTCATCTTTATACCTTGTTGCTGCAGCTGAACCTATGACACTTCCACACTGTTCTTTGGGCCTAGGAGAAAAGCAAATATAAAACAGTTGAATTCTAGGACATGATGTTGGCATGACAATGTATACAGGCACTGTATTAAAGCAGTGGTAAAACAAGACCTCCGTGTTAGCTATAGAAATACAGCATGTAGGCCTCATTCAATATAGGATTATACTCTGTCTCTGGAATTTGAACTTTTGATTTTTTGGCATTGATATCTATCTTCAATCAGTATTTGTTCTGGGTTTAAATCAGAGAAAACCCATGTATGTTACAGAAGAACTTTGAAGACAAAATGACCTATCTTAGCACAGTAAAAAATGCAGTGACCGCGGTGGAAAATTTTCCTGATTTTACAAGCTACCTACCAAAATTTTCAGATAACTGAGAACTAGCTGCAAGACAGACACCACATAGTTCAGAGAAGCGGATGAAAAGTATTTCTGGAGTTGTTTAATGGATGAGTAAAAATTAATGGAGGTTCCACATGTCCTTTGCAGGGTGTTGTGTTGCTGGAATCTGTGATGTTGCCCCAGAAGTCACTCCTGACTTATTTCCTTCCACAGCCCATGATCTGATCACTCAGTTGTCAAGCATCAATGATTATTTGTAGTCAAATGACAGCTTGGAAGTTGAGCTTGAGCTTAAAAACCCTTCTTAGGACAAACAAACACAAAAGTATGGCTATTAGGAAGTAAATAATCTGATCTTATTTCCTCTTAGTTGTGTTCTCTTATTTTCTCCCTCTGTTTTTTTGGTTTTTTTTTTTTTTGAGTTTGTTTTGTTTTGTTTTGTTTTGTTTTGTTTTTAAATTGCCAGACCTTACAAGCACAGTATATTGGTTTTAAATGATTTATGCCATTTTCATGTATTCTAGAATTCCTTCTTTGTTTGACTAGTTTCAGGTTCTTTTTTGAAATAATGTACCTGCATACCTTTTATGGTAAGTCTTGTCTTCAGCTCCACAAAATGCCTTTCAAATGGCTTTACTTAATAAACATTAATGATATATATACCGATATCTGAAGTAATTATATATCTAGTTTACCATAGTGTCCCTGTATCTTTCAATTGTTTAAACAAAGCAAGGACGTTTAAGATTTATAAGCTAACCACAGTCATTCAGTTGTTAAAGAAAATAGTGTATAGAATTGTTGCGCTCTTCCAGCTTCATTTATTCAATTTGCTTTCTTAGAAACACACAGAAGATCTCTGTTGCTGGATGATCCCATCCCTCCAGGTCAAAGTGGGATCAAGATGGGCATGTTGACCATTTTCTCTCCAGTCCCCAAACTCTCCAGACAAGAAGAAAAATCTTGTTCTCTATCATTTCTTGAGCTTTGAAGAAAGGTTTAACCCCTCGCCCTCAGTGTGAATGAAGTTGCTTGAGGACTTTAGCTAGCCCAAACATGGTATTAAAGAGTAAGTTGTTTCCTTGCTCTCCTAGGTCTTTCTGGAAGTTTTGGAAAATTTGGCACGTTTTCTTAAGAAAGTCTGTCCCAGCATAGTGACAGACATGTCGTACATGTCATTTATACCTGCCTCATGTGAAGCCTGAGAACTCACAGCAAAAAAGCAGGATAGGACTAATTTGCTGAAGACTCTTCCCATCTTTTCTGTAAACGTTTATGTAATTTCCTGTGTAAGCTCTTTCAGCTACTGAATGGACAAAACTGTGTGTAGTCACCATAAAACTCTACCAGCTAAGGAGAAGGATTCTGAGATGTCTTTCCCCAAGTCCTAACCTCTCTGTATCTCTTCCATGCTTCTGCCAGCTACAGTACAGATCTGTATCTCTCCCTTTTGCACACCCAAAGTTCCAGTATTTCAGGCTAAGAGAAATATCTCCTCCCTTGGCACAAGGGCTTCAACAATAAAGTGACTCTTGTAAAATAAATGGAATCTTTTGGCTGAGGGTGAATTGCATTCCCCTTCTAAAGAAAATGAAGGTCCACAAGAAGCAGAGTCATAGCTGTAATTAATGAGCAAGTTGCACTATTTTGCACTTTAAGAAAGCAACAGAAATTCCCTAAGTACTAGCCTAATTGAAATCTCCAGGTCAGCTTTAAATCAAGTAACCATCAAGTTACAGAGGACATTGGTAAAGGAATTCAGAAATCCCCAGCAATTAGTTCTATGTCTATAAACCTGGACATTCCATGTCCTTCACTGGAAACATACCTAAAATAAGCAACTCCTCCCAAAATGGTGTCCTGATCCTATACTTGGATTTATGATCTTATGGACTTTGGAGGTTGTTCTGGTTTCAGCTGGAACAGAGTTAATTTTCTTCCTAGTAGTTGGTACAGTGCTGTGTTTTGGGTTCAGTATGAGAATAATGTTTATAACACACTGATGTTTTAGTTGTTGCTGAGCAGTGCTTACACTAAGTCAAGGACTTTTCAGCTTGTCATGCTGCCCTGCCAGCAAGGAGGCTGGGAGTGCACAAGAAGTTTGGAGGGGACAAGCCAGGCCATCTGACCCCAACTGGCCAAAGGGATATCACATACCATATGATGCCATGATGAACAATAAAACTGGGGGGATTTGGATGAGGGGTGGTCGCCTGCTGTTTGGGGACTGGTTGGGCATCAGTCAGCAGGTGTTGAGCAATCACTTGTTTTGTATATTCCTTTACCATCATTATTATTTTCCCCTCCTTTTCTGTCTTATTAAATGGTCTTAATCTCAACCCACGAGTTTTACTTTTTTCCAATTCTCACTCCCATACCACTAGTGGACAGAGGGAAGTGAGTGGGTGTCTGTGTGGTGTTTAGCTGCCTGGCAGGTTAAACCACAACAGTATTTTTTGGTGCCCAATATGGGGCTTAAAGTGTTGAGACAATGACAGAACCGACCAGAGTGTATTGAAACAAATTTGTTATAAGCATTCATTATATTAGTTTAATATTCACTGATCACAATGTTGTTGTATTTGCTCTCCAAATTGTTGTGCTTGTTCTCAGACTGAAATTCTGTAACACCTTACTTGCAGTAAATGTTCCCTGTTGTGATGTTTATCACCTCCGGGGGCTGGATTAAGGTTATCAGTTTGCTGTACTGTGTAACACTGCCTTATTATATGACCAAATTACTGGTCATGAGATTAATCTGGTATTTGTGCTCAGCATTGCCATCATCTCTGTACTTCAATGAACTTCAGAAACTTCAGAAAAATTCAGAAAAAATAATTAAAAAAGCCTTCAGAAGCTATTAATAATTATACTCTTTACCTTTTCTCCTCTGAGAGCCAGTCTATGGGGGAGACAAGAGGGGACCCTTTCCTCTACTCCTTTTACCTTCCACTTCTACTTCAGGCTAGTTACAATACGTCTTGAGAAATCTGAATATCCTTGGGATGTTCAAACCAGCATGTTCCTGAATGTGTTTCAGGTCTTGTTTAAGGTTAAACAACTGTTTAAGAATAACATTCAGAGATCTGCCCCGAGGCCGGATAGTTATGAGTGGCAAGGTGTCTGAGAGAGTATAGGTAGGTACCTAGAACAGTGGACACCTCCAATGTTTTGGAACTTCACCCCTGGACAAGTGCAAAATCCTGAAGAACTAGTATAATGTTTGGAAAAAGTATGTTGTCACCATGGCAGTTCCAGAAAGGCACAAATCACTGCAATATGCTGGGACCTGGCCCATGCCCACCAATCCCTGTTCAAAATTTTTCAGTACCTTCAGGGGGAAGAGAAGGGCTCTGGATCTGATGACAAAACAGCAGGCACTGTGCCTGTTCCACCCCCTGTGACAAGCACTGCAGCTGAACCAGAAAACCAACCCGTGCTGGTATCACTCACCCCTATACACAAGAAGAAATATTGGATGTGATAGTCAGCTCATTTAGTAAGGGAAGAAACTTCTACCAAGCAGGGAAGGAGGAAGAAGTAGATGAGGCAGGCTACTCTGAAGTAGGGCCATCACAAGAGGAAGAGGCAGAACTCATACATGAGGCAGTAACCACCTGATCCCTATCCCTGAATGAGCTGTGAGATATGTGAAAAGACTTCAGTAATGGTCCAAGCAGGCACATTGTCACCTCACTGCTCCAATGTTGGGATAACAGAACCAGTAGCCTGGAATTAGAGGGTAGGCAAGCCAAGCATCTGGGTTTCCTTTCTGGGGAAGGGGGCATTGACAAAGTGATTGGAAAAGTGGGCCAAGCCCTCAGCCTCTGGAGGTGACTCCTAACAGGTGTGAGGGAAAGGTATCCTTCAAGGAAGACATTATATGTCATCCAGACAAGTAGAACACCATGGAAAGAGGTATGCAGTACCTGAGGGAATTAGCCATGCTGGAGGTGATTTATGATGACCTGGACAATGAGCAGTTATCCAGAGATCCAGGTGAAGTCAAGTGTACACAACCCATGTGACTGAAGTTTGTACAGAATGTACCATCATTGTATATCAATTGATTGGCAGTAATGACCTGCAAAGATGGAGGGGGACAAATGGTGATGAATTGGCTGGCCAGCTCCAGCAGTACGAAGTCTCTTTTCCTCCCTATGGGCCTGCATCTAGGCTGTGGAGAAACTGTCCCAGGAGTTCCAGCAATTTGAAGACAATATGTCCTACTCCCCACCTGTAAGGACCAGTATCTTAGCTATTAAAAGTAAGTGTTCCTCTACTCAAGAGCGAGGATATAGCAGGTACACACCACGGGTCACCCTGTGGTTTTACCTGGGTGACTACAGAGAGGATATGAGGAAGTGGGATGGAAAATCTACCTCGACCCTAGAGCATGGATATGTGACTTACAAGGGAAAACAATCACAAGAGGGATTATTCCAGAAAAGCTGCTGCTCCGGACTCCAATGGGCAATTCCTCAGGCAGAGTGGAATGGTTGATCTTACTCCTAATCTTAATAAAGGGACTTTTGATTCATATTTACGAGAAGTGAGTAACGAATACTATGACCAGGATTAAAGTGTCACTGCCTTCAGCCAGGTGGCGAAAAGGGGCAAGTGAGTTTACTGAACTGTGTGGATCAGACCTGGCACATCAGAGCCAAGGAGCATAAGGATGTAGTGATCACCAGTTCACAGTGAACCCTAATGCCATCAAACTATGAAGAGGCAGAACCCATTTGTATTTCTGGAGTGACAGGAGAATCTCAACAGCTAACTATATTGGAGGCTGAAATAAGCCTGACTGGGAACGACTGGCAAAAGCTCCCCGTTGTGACTGGCCCGGAGGCTCTGTGCATCCTTGGCACGGGCTGCCTCAGGAGAGGGTATTTCAAGGACCCACGAGGGTACCGGTGGCTTTTGGTATAGCTGCCTTGGAGGCAGGGGGAATTAAACAGCTGCCTACCTTGCCCAGTCTCTCATAAAGTTGAGCAATTTCTTTGTGCATCACTTGGTTTTGTGTATTCTTTTACCAATATTGTTATCTTCCCTTCCTTTTCTGTCCTATTAAACTGTCTTTATCTCAACCCACAAGTTTTACCTTTTTTTCAATTCTCTTTCCCATCCCACTGAGGGGGGGAGTGAGCGAGCACCTGTGTGGTGTTTAGCTGCCTGGCAGGTTAATCAATAACAGCGGTATAGGAGCAAGCCATAGCATCTTTCAAAACAGCCCTTTCCATTTCATTTAACTTACAGCAGAATTGGACACTGCTCCTGACTGATACCTTAAGGCATTTCTGAAGCAGTAATAAGTAACTTAATTAACAATGAACATTCTCTGAACATTCAGAACTGAAGCATAGTGCTAATTTCAATAAAGGAAATGAAATATTTTATTTTTACTTCACTCAATGAAATACTAGCTTTGCTCATACTATATTAATAGCAAAACTACTGCTGATGCCAGCATAGGCAGTACTTTACCCATTTTTCCTGGTACAGAAGTTTTCAGACATTAGTTTAGCTTGGGCAAAAATAATCTAGAAGTTAGAGCTGTCATTAGTAGTTGGAAGGTGACCCTGATATGTTTGGAGGTCTCACTGAGGTCTACGGAAAGTGGGTATTGATGATTTGCTCCAGGGTGATTACATTTTGATCTATATTCTTAAGTCCAAATAAGTAGTTTTTGCACAACTGTAGCAAAAGGAGCTTAAAGCGATTTACAGCAACAGCAAAAGACTCCACTGGGGAACAGCAAGACATCTATCCACTTTGTCTGTTCCCACAGGGCCAACTTGAAATGCCGTGGGGGAAGGACAGGCTATTTTGGCTATGCCAGCTGTTCTCCGTAGCACCATTATTCGCTGGCACAGCTAAAAGTGGTTCCGAAAATGCTCTAACTTGCACAAGGAATTGATTTGTATGTAGGAGCTTCCATGACCAGAGAGATGGGGGTGGGGGGTGGGGGCAGTGGGCACTGGTGGAAAAGTCATCTTTCTAAGGTTCACTAAATGCTTCTGTGACACTCCTGGGATCTAGTCTTTAATGTATCACTGAAAATTAGATGAAGAATTTTATTCCCACTCCCTTGCATCAATCATTCTGGTTTCCTGTGCAAACAACAGACATTTTTGTCATTAGGCTAAAAATAAAACCTTTTGAGAACTCAAGCAACTGGTCTGTCTAGTTATTTTCATGCAATGTTTTTGCTGGTAGTAGAAATAACAGGATGCGCTGACCATTTCTCAGTGTAATAATTTGGTCTAGTCACTGATATAAACAAGTTGCCCTTTGACTTTACTATTTATTCATAGCAAGCCTAACACGGAAAGCTTAAGTAACAAAAATTATAATAAATAATCTGCAGTTAAAGACATTCTCTTGCTTGTCTTAAAATAAGTGTAATATTGCAAATAGAGTCCTGTAGTGATAGGTGTCTTTGATAGAGCTGATTAAGGTAATATTGTTATCACTGTTGCCTTTCCAGTTCTATTTCACTTAAAAACCCGAGCACGGTTATGGCTCTTTCTCCAGTGCATGAGCCTAGGGAGTCTAAAGTGTTGTGCAAAAAGGCATGTCCACATTTGGGGCAACCAAGTCCTTCTTTGCAAATTGGTCATGCTAATAACTACAATCTATGCATAAGAATAATTAAAAAAGAGTTTGCATGGGGTTGAGGGTCCACTGTCATTTCCCTTGTCCCTCCCTTATTTCCTCTTTATTCACCAAACTCTCATCAAGCCTTTCATTGCCCTCCTCCCCTGCTGACTTGAGGAAGTGTTTTTGAATGGTACTCTCTGAGATAATTTTAGGGTTTAGGTCTGAAGGATCTACGTTTCTTTTTCCATCCTGATCAGGAAATACAAAGCCACAGTTTGTATTCATGCTCATGTTTGCAGAGAACCATTTCCCCAGCATTTATTCTAAATCTTGTTCTTCTGGGAGAAAAAAAAACAACCTTCCAGTTTGAAATCAAGCCAAATTGTTTTCCCTTTCCTGAAGTGTTTCTTGTGTTTTCAGAAGAAGAAAGCTGAAATTTAGGAAAATGTATTAATCCTGTGTGCAGAACTATATGGACACTCATTATTCATAACTGAATTACAGATGAAGTTTCTGAACCTTATCTCATACACATTAGATCCATAAAGGGAATTTTGGCTCTACTGGAAAACTTTTCACTAAATTGTAGGAATATATCTTTAAACTGCTTCGTTATTATAATGAGTTATAACAAAGAGTGTGACTGTAAAGAACTTCCGCTTTACTCAGCTATTTTAGCTATCCTGTGGGCTGATTATTCACTGCATTTATAAGGGTTGTGCCTTTTATATTACAGTCAGGGAGTTGTAGTTAGACTATTTAAAGCAGAAACTGATGTCTATGGTCACACTGGGTATGAGATAATGTTTTATGTTGCACAAGCCAAAGGCTTGTAAGAATTTCTTGTTCACAAGCATTGCTTCCATGTTAATGCATTAATACACTGTGGTAAAATATTAATCTTTTATAAATAAATATTACAAATAGTCCCACAGAATATATAAGGGAAGCCTGAAATTACAGCCAGAAGTACGGTTTTACATCCCACTAGCCCAGTGTGGATGCAGTTTACAAGGGATCTTGTTGGAGCTGCAGCGCTGGAAGCCCATACCAGGGTGCATCAGGCACCACCTACAAGCTGGCTGGCTGTTGCCACAACATGCTTGCCTGATCCTTGTAATTTGAACACATCAGGGGGAGAAAAATCTGGATACAGCTTCAGTCTGGGCGTGAAAGATGGTAGCTTTGATTTTTTTTTATTTCACACCGACCCCATGACTGTTATTTTCTGGAAGATGCTAACTTTAGAGGAGTTGCCTGAGCACAAAGGCTGTGCTACCAAGTGGAAAATCAGGTCTGGTGTCCCCATGAGAGCTGGAATAGATGACTAACCTTCTTTAGCTTATATCTTTTGAGGGAACAATTTGTCAAATATGGGATATGGGAAATTTGTTTGTAAACCATATGGAAACATTTATGTGTTGTTTTGATGGGTCTGGGATGAACGTAAGAAAATACGGTACTACGTATTTTTTGGCAGTATGATGTTGGAGTGCAGGGTTCATCTTTCTATGGGTTCATTCAAAAGTGTTTGGAGTTTTTTTCCAGTACCAGAGTGTATTGGAGACCAAAGATTTACAAGATAAATGCACTTATTTAAAGCTCAGTTGAAAAGGCTGGTTTCTATTAAAAGAGCAAACAACAACAACAAAGTAAAGACTTTGGCCTGGAATACAGCATATGAAACAGCTTAATCATTTCAGTTAGTGTTGCCATGCCCTACTGAAGTAATTTTTCCAGGAATTGCTTGTAACTGGTAATTCTGGTAAACAGTTGTGTTACGTCCATCTAGCCTCTTTCATTTACTATATCAGAAGCACTGGACTGATGTGACTTGATGTTGGATTAGATCTGACTTTGCGATGTCACTCTGTCTGCTCAGTTTGAGGGGAGATTTAAGCAGGGGTTTCATTGATGGAAGAATCCAAGGAAGAATCCAGTCTGTGGTCTCACCCAGAGCCCCTGGAAAAGTCAGCCCCCCTTCCCACCTGAATTTGCATCACACACCTCTCTCTGCTGCTAGAGCTATTTGGTTTTCAATCTACCACAGCACACAAATTCCTGTGTGAAGGCTCACAGTAGCTTTGCCTGTAGGTAAAAGCAATGTCAATTTTCCTTGTAGAGATTGCAGCTGAGTTTGCTGCAGAGACTTAATAAAGAATGATGATCTGTGAGGTTTCTTCTCTTTGAGCTCCTGTAAAAGATGATTAATCGTTCCTCCCAGAAATATTTTTTAAAAAACGTTTTCTTGCTTTCCTTTTTCCACCTGTCTCCTCTGAGACTACAACCAAACTTAGAATTTGTCACAAAATGGAGGTGGTGGAAATCCTTACCTGCTGCCACACAATTGCATATTATTTGGAAGACAAAAATGGAAACCAACTTACATAGCAAAGTGAAATGTGTACCATAAATTGTATCAGACAGCATCTCTCCAGATTCTTCCTTTATCTTTAATATTACAGAAATGAATATAATCAGATAATATTCTCAGATACCTTTAATGAGCACAGGAGAAAGACAGAAAGGCCAGTTTGGACAGTGTTGCCAAAATTTCAGCTATACAGAGCCCTGAAGCTGTAGGGGCATATTTTTTCCTGGAATGAGAGGAAAAGTTAGTGTGATATTTGCTGAAAGTAGTGTACATGTTGATTCATGCTAACTAGGAGCCCCGTGGTGATAGTGATACAAGTCTTCCAGGGAAGACAGATTAGAAAGGGGCAGATCACTGTTTTAGGGCCAGGTGGCCCCAGGCTAAAGCGGACTACATCATTAGCATCCCCAGTGCACCTGTAGATTGCTGGAAAGTACCTGTCTTCTGCTGGGAAGAATGAATTTGGAATAGAGGGCTATGCCAGAAGCAGGAGGGAGGAGAGCATCAAGCATCAAAAGGGAAAATGAAGCCTATGAAGGGCTACTATTTTTTCCTACAGTCTGGGTTACTTGGATGTATGTGTGATGAGCAGCTGACATTAAGGTCTGAGTCTTTCCTGCTAGGGCACTCCATGGAGGAAGTGCAGGTCTTACTGTTCTAGCAAAAAAATTGTAACTCCAGGATCCTAGAAAGCATGGAGCTACTCATGACCTGGAGCAGGAACTCACAAAACGAGAAGATGCCAATGCTTAGGCAGCATGTCAGGCACATCAGCTGGTGAAGGAATTTGTTGGCATTGCACCCCAGCTTGTCTGGATACTTGGCCTTTTAAAATCTGATGGAGGTACTGTAACACCTAATGTATGCTGCGCCTCCAAAATTGCTGGTATCTTCATTTTTCCTGCAAATAGCAGCACTTGCCCTAAAAGCAGGGAAAAGATTTTTTTTTTTAAATGAAAGTGTTTCTGACACATAGCAACCTGGGGACAACTCAAAGGATGCCATGCTTAGGGAATGAGACTCCTGGGGAAGCTACTATAACTAATAACATTGCCTGGGGAAGTATTCAAAACATACGTCCTAAAATAAACACCGCCTGCTTACACACACAAGCTTTTCCACTGCTCCAGTTCTTTCACAGGAGCACCGTGCTGGCTTCTGGGTTTAATCTCCTAAGACTTCAATAACTTTTTTTGTTGTTTTCTTTTCTGTTTTACACAGCTTTTCAAGAGCGTCTTATTTGGTCTTATCTTGCCTTTTATAGCAGAAGACAGGTGGTTTCTTTTAATTGTTAACTGGTTACAAATGAACTGGACCTATTAGTTGTCTGGGCCTCACTAGTCTAAGACTTCCTACTACTAGAATGAGCATGCTGGTTTGTTACAAGGTTGTTTCAATCTTTTGTGATTTTGGCTGATTTCTGGTATATGCTGTGAATAAGATGGTAGGCATATGTGCTTATTTCCCTTATGAATCACAGAAGAATGCATGTGCACTGAGTATCTTCCTACTAGCAATTTTTATGCAATGTGCCCTATTTACTTTATTACAGCAAGATATGTTATACTAGACTGCAACACATGGTTGTTTATGCACAGATAGATGTCTCTAGATATTCAAATCTTTTTACAAACTTTTTGCTAGGTCACTTTTTTTTTGTATGGGGCACACTTTAATTCTAAACCAAAGAATAAAATCCTTCAAATATTACTTAACAGGATCAATAATCCTTGCTTCTCCAGTGATGTTGACTTTACAATCCTTCATTAAATAGATCAATGCATTTCCATCACACTGTTATTCTTACTTCACTGAGAAATTAATTGTCTATCTCTTCTGAAAACTGCATAAGCTAGTAAAGAAAAAACAGACTTAGCCTTTATGTTTCCTTTACATCTGAATTACCTTATAGAATTTCTGTTCAGATCTGCGGTAAATATTAAAAATTAAAATGCTTCTACTGTAAGAGTAGCTCTAAGAAGTCTCTTTCTTTCAGAGAAACCAAGTTTCTCTGAGCCACAGAAGGCTCCAAAATTATTACTGAGTGACTAAAAATCCAGTTATTTCAACTGAATTGCAGTGCTTGGGGTTTGACCTCAGCTGTGACTGAATGTTACAAATCATATGGTATGCACAATGGAAGCAGCAAAAAAAAAAAAGAAATCAGTAGCGGTGAGATGGAAAAGACCTTAGAGAAGTAAATTTCTGTGAACAGGCTGGTGTTCAAAGTGCTATCCAAATTAGCTTTCTGAGTGCTGCCCTTTACTGCTATTAAAAAACCCACCAACAAACAACATTGCCACAAAAACTTCAGTATAAACTTCCCTTATTAACCTGGCTGCCACTAACATTTCCTCCCTGGGTCTCTTTTGCTCTAATCCACTAGAGACTGGCTCCCACTGTAATCATCAGCAGTGGGGAATTAAGCCACAATGAATCAGGTGAACTTTGACAGTGTTCTAGCACTTACGGACATAAAAGGTCACCAAAAGAATTGCTAATGCTTGATTTGTCCATATCAACAAAGAAAGAACTATGCTTTGAAGGGAAGCACTAAAGAAATATTTAGAAAACCCTTACGAGAACAGAAATAGTAAAAAAGGGAAAATATCTGTTAACGCGTTATCTTATTCTATGTCTGAAAATCATTGATAGATGTCCTTTTTTACCAGATGTAGCCTGTGTTTGATTCTGTTATTCATCTGAATTAGTCTTAGCAAGCCTGTTCTTTTTCTTTGCTTGTAAGATCAATAAAAGAAACTTTATTGGTGAAAAGCAGCTGTTGGGATTAATTGTTCCACCTACCTAGTCAGATTTTTAAAGTTTGGTAGAACTTTTATTATCTGGGTAGAAATTTTATTATCTGGGAAGTTTCCTGATGTAAAATATCTCTTGCACTTTTGTTAACAGTCCTCAGATAAAGAACTGTAGTTACTTATCCATGACACTTATAAAATACTAATTCTGTCCTTCTCTTGCATATAAAATTTCATTTATATTTACTTAATACAGAGTTTGTATACATTTAGAATAATAAATAGGAATAAGTAAAACAAGTGAGGAAGGTGTTATTCTATCATTTATACCCTATGTAGAAACTGATCAAACAAGTGAAGTAAAAGTATTTACTTTTGAACATATTTGTCATTCTTTTGCTTAACTTCTAAAGAATGTGTACTCAAAGAGACTTAGAAAGAGGAAAGAGAACTGGAAAGATAATTGGAACAGGAAGTGATTTCTCAGGTCAGCTTTTTTGTTGTATATATAGAAGGTAAATTGAGAAATATAGGATGTTGTAATGGCTTGGATTGCAGGAACTTCTCCCTCTTTCTGCTGAGCTCTGTGTGTTTAAGGCACTTGGTCTTTTATGGTGTCTAGGAGTTGCTAATGAGTTAAAAATCTGTAAAAACTTTCCACCAAAACACTTTGGTTATTTGCAAAGGTCAAGAAAGGATTTTGCACGTTTATTTTTTTGAGAGATGGACTGAAAGATTTTAAAAGATGACAAACCAGTCAGGAGGTTTTGGAGTTCTGAGGGGATCCTTGATAGCTGATAATTCAAAAAATACTTCATCAAACTGGGCTGGAAGGCATCCTTTCACTCCTTTGAACCTTCAGTGTTGATAAGGAGGTTTCATAAGATGTCATTTGTAAGAAATTTTGTTTTTCAGATATTTGATTTATAGGTAGGGGATTTTCAGTATGAGGGACATAATAAAAAGTGACTGTGTCTTCATTTGAACAAAGGACTAATATCAGTGTCACACAGATCTGCCTTTCAGCAATTTTATTCACAAATCCAATGGCAAAAGAATCTCTGGAGTCAATCAAAAAACCTGTCAGTCGTAGATTGCATGTGTATGTGTGAAATAACAGACTATTCATAGGGATTTTGTAATTAATGACCAAATATTTTGAAAGATCTTGTTAGCAGTAATCCAAGAAGAAATGGGGAAGAGGATGGTGTATTTGTATTTGACCAGCAAAGCAGATAGCAACTTTACAGAGCATTAAAGATGCTTCAAGTTATTTTTAAGGTTTTTCTTAGATGAAGCAAATGACTGGATCCTGGAATACTTCACTGAAGTCTGCTTTTGTCAGTCAGAGAAGATTTTTTTTTTTCTCCTTGCTTTCTTTCTCTTCTCCCTCTTTGCTTACAGAAAGTTTTTTATTTGCTAGGATTATATATTTTAAACTCTTTCTATAACAGGTCAGGCACTAATGTTATGAAGCCACTGAGTGTACATGTATTGAGGAGATTACACAGTGCTTCCAGCCAGCAGAAAGAGGTGGACTGAAGTTTTTCTGGAGACCACAAGAGTCATTGTGAGACAACTGAAAACTGATCTCTCCATCTCTCACTCTCTTTCCCAGCTTAAATATGGTAGAGGGTCTACTGGCTGGAGGCAGGAGTCCCTAAACAAATTGATGTTAACTGATAGAAACAACAGGAAAAAATAGAATTCTATCTGGTAAAATACAAACTCAACATACTTCAGTTATTTAGTCACTCACTTCTTCCATCACACTCTTATCTCTGTTCTATTATGCTTTATTTTTTTCACAAGCAGTTCTGGGTCTAAGTTTGTAACATATTTATATTGTGTTCGTTTGAAAAGATTTTTTTTTCTGCAAATACCTGCACAGTACATCTTGTTCTTCTGGTGTGACAATATTTATAAATAAACAATAATAACAGAAAAGACTTTTCCTTAGCAGAATATAATAAATAAATCCATAAAATTTAGCTGCAGCCTCTTTATCCACTTGCTAAACATATGTATTTCATCTACTAGACAAGCAAATGTGAGGTAGCAAAGCAGAATCTGACCTTACTGGGTTTGAAAGTATTGACCTAAGGAGAATTTCTTATCTATGTACTAAAAGCATATAAAAAAAGTAAACTGGCATTGGTGCTATTGATTTGGTTCTGGTATTTGTTTCTTTGCAAGCCTGCTAGAGTCTTCAGGACTTTTGAGATTTTCTGAAGAGCTGTGTGGTTTTTACTTAAGAAGATGGGTGTGGGAGAAGTGCAGTAAGTCTGGCTTATCTCCATTATGCTTAGAGGCCTTTTCTGCTGTCACTGAGGTTAAACTGAGAGGTCCAACTTAAAGTACCCATCTGTTAAAATTTGCATGACACAAAATATGTTACTCTAAACCTATGAGAAAATTAGAAATAAATCCTGTGATTCTAGGAGTGAAAGAAATCTAAAGTAGTCAACCAACAAGCAAAGAATAGGGAATAGCCAGTGCCAGGACAGGGAAAAAAGCAGGGATATAGCTGGTGGCAGGATAATGTGGGTTATGGCAGTATAGGTAAAAAGGGGTCTTGGACAGATCTTGGGTGAATGCAGTTTTGAGGAAAAAACCAGCACCTTTCACCAGTTACAATACAGAACTAAAATGTTTTGAGGATGGACTGCTTCTCAGGTAATGAGTAAAGGGAAGGCCTGCCTCAAAGGCTGAGAAAATCCTTTTATTTTTCAAGAAGTGCATATGAGCTATTTATTTGATGGATCTTGCAAGCCATTGCCCTGATGAGTTGAGAAGAACTGACTGGTGAGATTGACTTTGCTGGCCTTTGGTGAACTCCCACTCTGGGGTTCAGCAGTGAATCTTCCTTCACTATCTCAAGAGTGTGCCTAATTTACACAATCTATCTCCTTCTGTACACCTTCCACTAGAGTCAATGGGAGCTGTGTGCCTGAAGCCAAGGGCAGAATTTGGCTCAGAGAGAGTATAACAGCTCCAGTGCTTTGCCAAATGAAATACATTTAGAGTCTGACATGCACAGTTGGATGCAGTAAGTAAAAAATCAGTTTTGCTGGATACGAGGCTTCACTGACTGGTGCTACTTCCCTCTCACCATTGTTAAAAGATGTGCTTTATAAGAAAAACTGTGCTATATCAAACCACAGACTTATCTTACCTACTGTTCATGGAGTGATACTTTATGTAGTTCCTTAGTTTCCAGTGCTTTGTAGCTTAGGACTTTCTGTGTCAGAGGCCACATTTTTTATTTAGCTCTGCATCGATTATGATAAAAGTTGTGCCAAGTTTAATTGCTTTCTTTGTCACAGTTGCTTGAAACACAGTTCTTTTAACTCATTCCAAATAATTTCCCAAAATTCAGCAGCAGTAGCAGCACTGATACTATCTGTAGTTCATTTAAAACAGCCATTCAGTTTGTCTAGTCACTGCTGAAAAACAAGTATTTTACTGCTAAGTCACAGCATCTCACAGTTCACCAGTGTCAGGAACATGGATTCTTATGTGGCTTTTTCTTGTGAGGTTCTTCTCAAAGAATTATAGAACCATTTAGGTTGGAAAAGACCTTAAAGATTATCATGAAAAGCTATTCTCAACTGCATGAAAATAGCTACCTTGTGGAAGTAGTTGTCTTCTTTCTGTTTTGCATATTACATATAGGTAATTCCTATGGAATCATCTTTTTTTTATAGTTATAAAGATTAATTGAACAAATTAATTGCACATATGCACAAGAAATTAGCTATGCACAGACTTTTACAGCCTACAGGAGTCTTCCATGGGAGCCAATAGCTGTGGCTGCTTGCTCTTCCCTGAAACTACAGTGGCTTACTACTGTTCGCCTAAACAAATAACTCTAGAAAACAGCCCAGTGCTTTTAAGTATTAACTGCATATCCCTAAAGTGATCTGGGTTTGTTTTTCTAGGTTGGGGTTGCTTGAGACTTTTGTTTTGCTCTTTTTTTTTGACTCTGTGAGGCTTCTGCTTCTCTTCCCTAGTGGTTTTTTCTTTGCCTTTAAATTTACAGTTCCCACCTCTTGTGAGAAAATCCCTTCGCTAGAAATTATTTTCAAAGAAATCACCGATTTGCTCAGCCGCCTTAAAGCAGCCAGTCCTCACTCCAGTAAGAAATCTTGTCTATCTGACCAGTTAAAGTTCAAGACTTTTATTGGTTGTTTCCTTCAAAGCAACAAGGCAGGAAACCTTGCTTTTGGATTATGTGACAGTTTACAGCTTCTGTGCAATGCAGCATACAAGGTCAGATTATTTTTCTTTAAAGTTATGTCAGCACTTGCGCAATGTTCCCAGAAAACACTTCTTTTCTAGCTAGATATTTCAGGATTGGAATTGTCAAAAATTTCACAGATGCAAAGAGATTAGTATAAAAAAATCAAAGTGAAAATGTTTTGATTAAAACAATGGAAGATGTTTGGGATTCCTTTCCCCCTCAACATGTGGATTTTAATAACTGCTGTTTGTTATTAATTACAGAACATACCACACCTTCTAATAAACACATCAGAGGAGAATCAAGCTAATTTATTGTATTCCCCTTTGGATATGATTCCCATATACGCAATATTTAGACTAAATCCTGTGACTACTTTTGTTCCATTGAAAGCTTAGGGAGGCAAGCTCTCAGCAATCTGAACACGGGGGATCTGAATCACCGATTGTGCTCACAAACTGAAATGCTGCACTGTACATGACTGTGAAGTTAGGTGTCTAAAATAGACCAAGGGCGGCTAACTCATAATGAATTTCTTTGAGCAATTAAACCTTAGCACTTGATGCTGAAAGCCTATGTGTATGTGTGAAGTTAACTTTCAGCATGTGAGAAAGTTTGCAGAGCCTGAAAGAAGGACAGAGAGACACTGGTGAGATTAGAACATCATGTAACATAATGACTATCACCTGGGAGGCTCTTAAAATACTGTACGTAGCATCTGAAATATTTCCATATAAGATTACATTATATGATGTACAGCTATTAGTTAGATGTGTCATAGCTGGTATTTTTTTCTTTTTTTACACTTGTGCAACATGTACATGTAATATAGAGGAAGCAACCTATATGGAACAGACAAAGAAATGGAAGAATCAGAAGTCTGTATTTGAATAATTAAACAGAACAAAGTTATTGCAGTTCAAGCATATTTTTAATTAATCAGAACCAATCAAAAAACCTTAAGTAAAATGTAAGTAATTTTATAGAAGTTTCAGAGCTTCTTAATAGAAAAAATCTCATGTGAAATATTTAGGTAATGACTATGGATAAAGGAGACAGCTTTAGAGTGCAATAATGTATTCTGAAAGAGTCTTCTTTTCTGTGTCAGTTAGGAAGAAGATGTCATTATGCTTGGCAGTGTATTCATTGTGCCTAATACTCTGAGCTGTAGCCGAGTAAACTTGGAATGTATGCCAATACTTCCAGGGTACCTGTCACCCTGCCCATAAACCTGCACTGTCACTAAAGTTTGTTCTCTCACTCCTTTTTTTTTTTTTTTTCTCCTTTCTATCTTTCTCACTTCTTAACATCCTGAATGTACCAGAGACAGGCTGAACTGATGAAAAAAATATCTGAGATGGGCATCTAAAAGCCAGACCATTACTTGTTACTTTTGTAAATCCTACCTGTGGCCACCCACAAATAGAACAGGTTTTTTTTTAATTTATTCTTCTTTCTGTCTTCTGACATGTTTCCAAATTTATGACTGTTTTGAATACAAGAACTCCCAGAAGTCAGTGAATTTAGGGAATGCCTGCTACAGCTTTGATATGTTCATTTTCTAGAGGTATTACTCTACATGAGTGATGTGAGAACATTGTGATCCTCTGCTATTCATTATGGGTATGTACCTGCATCTAAGAAGTTTGCTAAAAGTACCATAAAGTTTGTTAAGTACTACTGCTGCTAACTATTCTCACTAATTTTGAAAATGCAGTAAATTTATATTGGTATTGAATACAGACTAATGGATGGAAAGGTCTGATTGCACAGTGAAGGAGCAAGTGGTCTTTGCTGTGAGGAGCTCACCACCTGAAAATAGAAAAGAAATGTAGGTGAGGGTGTATACATGCAAATGAAGGGCTCACCACACAGGATCAGAGTGGGGATGAGAAGGGTTGAGTCACTGGGCAGGAATGAGCAACAGCGTGTCAGGAAACACCCTGCGAGTTCCAAACATTTTTATTTTTGTTTGATAGGTGGTTGAGTAGGTGGAGATCAGTTAAAAAGGAGAAAGAAAAGGCAGGGAAAGAGGTGAGGGCATATCAGGATGTGGAGAAGAGATGGGGGAACAGGCATGAAGTGGAGGTGAGGGTAGAGAAAGGGAGAGGTATGTGGGTGAGATGGGTTGCAACGATCAGCACATGGGAAAGGATAATTAGAAATCGTGGGTGTCTGTCAGCCCTTAAGCCTCTTTTACCTTTGGTATGTCGGCTTCATTGTCAGACTGGATTCTTCCTGTAGTCTCTTCCTCATTCCAGGCTGCTCCTGTCATTGTTTAACACAATTGTGCACGAACCATGCACACTGACTGAAGCCATAAAATTATACAGTGTGCTTAAATGAAAGATTGAAAAATTACTTATAGTGACAGTTGTATGGTATGTATGTATGACAGTACACAATGGTTGACACTTAGGGGCTGATCTTAGGCTACTGTAGTCAGTAAGTGCAATTTAATGTTGTAGCTTTTAAGTATGAAACCAATGATTTTTCCTTTGGAAGATGGAAATTGTTCTTACACCACATTAACTTTTGGGGCTGGAAGGGGAACTTCTCCCTTTACCTATCCCTCTAAAATATTCTGATAGCTAATAATATTTCTCACTTACACTCGAGAGAGAAAGACTGAATTTCTTCAGCTTATGTGCTGAGAATATTCTTAGTTTTGCTTTCAAAACTGATGGTAGATTTATGGTAAATAAATATTCTGTTGAGAAATCCCACATCAGCTCTAAGTCTTTTGTCACTGCTACTTTTCCTTTCTCAGGGAACAAAACCCAGACAAGGTCCAATTTTACCAGTATTTCTCCTTGCTTCCCACCACTTGTTTGAATACAAAAGCTTATTTTTCTGAAAGGCTATATTAAACCAGAAGAGTTTGAAATTGAGAGGTTCTCTGTTCTCTAAGTTCTTCCATAAAACATGATGAAAACAGTAAACTAGATCCAAACAGCATCTAAATTTTTTGACTAGTGACAGTATCATGGCTGAGCCATACCGGCTGCGTGCCTGGTTATTTAAGTTCAGTTATTGGCTGCCAGAACTACACTCATGGGACTCCAATATCTCCAATCCATAACCTTATTTTCCACCCAAAACTCAGAACACCCCCACCCCCCAAATAATAAAGGAAACGCAGACAAACCCTTCTCTGTATGAAGCCAGGGTTTTTTTTGCAATCCAGTACATTCAGCCCTTCTATCCATAAGCTCAGCATTTGCATTGTCAGCACTTAGTCTTTTAAGTGGAATTAGAAAAACAAAACATCAATGGAAAATCAAGCTGATTTCAATATTGTTCAACAAAGCAGGAATCATCTGACACTGTAGGAACTTCTTATCCTATTTTCCCCGAACAGCAGGGTAGGAGCACTTTAGTGTTAAGATATTTAATTTTCTCTAAAAATTATACTGAAGACTGCAGTTTGGTGTATGTAATTTAGAAAAATCTGAATTTCATAATTGTTTCCATACAATATGGAGACAGAAGCCACTAGAATCCCTGATGTATTGGATATTCTGACTACTGAAGTCTCACTTTCAGCACGTAGTCTCAAACTTGCATCTTTTGATCACATATGCTGAATGTCTCACATTAGAAAAAACTTTTTTATTTACTTTTCAAACAGGTTGTCTCATGAAAGTGCAGTTAATGGCACACTATTTGCAGCCTGTGTGCAGTAACACTTTGTTCAAACTAACACCTCTACCCAGAGCTCATTAAATTAGCACTTTCATGCCTTCAATACAAGGGAATAGTTTCAGGATGAGCACTGGATGTCTGATCTCCTTTCACGGATTATCCTTTTTTTGCCCCTGCTCGAGGCTTTACATGAGTGAACTTATTCCTGAAATACTGTAGCAAGAAATGGCTTCTTCCACTCCCTTATTAAACTGTCACAAAACATATCTGAGAACCAGATATTCCACTGCAGTGTATTAGGAAATGTAGGAGATCGTGTAGAAATTCTCAAAATAGAAAAATGCAAATTTCCATCTACCAGCCTACAAATTACAATTCCTTGTAAGCATTATTTTTTCAGCTTTGTAGAACTAAAACCTTTTCATGAATTAAAACCATGAATGTTAAACGTGAATGTGTTATACATTTAATATATTTGAAAATCTGAGTCTGAATCTGATTGAATGAGATGCGATCATACTGTCAAAAAGCCTCCTATCTTTTTTAACACAAAAGTGCTAACTCCGAAAATGTAACTTCAAACATCTTTGGTTTGTTTTTACTTTCCTTTTCCATTCATAACTTTTCAAATAGCAACCACTGAGTCCCAACTAGTGAATAAGAATATTATTTCTGTGGAATGATTGGGCACCTCATTTCAAGAGGCAGGTGACACCAGGCACATTGGGTGAGTCTTTTGGAAAGTCTAGTTAATGACATCAGGCTTTGGTCTCAAATAGTTTGATGCTTATTTTGGTTAAGGTCTTACTCTACTACCAGCAAATAAATAAATGGATCCAGATGTTGTTGATGAAATAAATTCCTAAATAAATTTGAATGTTCTCTTTATTTTGTCCAGATCTCCATTTTACATACAGATTCCTGAACTAAGAATGCTGGTGGGATGAGCGTGGCACAAAGAGATAGCTAAAGAAGACATATGCCTCCTTTGCATGTGCAGTTAAGTAACTCCAGCAGTGTCCGTCTTCTATTGACTAATCATTCTGACTTACCTCCTAAGTTAAATAATGCTCAAAGAGAAACAGGCAGGGACTTAAATATCCCACCCTCATATATTTCCCAGGAAAGTGAACGCTCAGTCTGTACTTAGATCAGGAGGCTTGCCTGACTGTTGCAACAGGACTCCTTTCTAACTGATTTAGCAAAAAAACATTGTCTAGTCTCTATCTAGACCTCCATCTGTGAGAGAAATCAAGCTCCGTCTTGGTGATAGAAAGTGTTATGTAGGAGTGCAGTGAACAATGCTAAGCCATTCACAGTACTACATCTTTGATACACATTATTATTTATGTTTGTTATTGCAATAGTACCTTGAAGCTCCATCCAAGAATTGCCAACAGCTCAGGAATCACTGTATGGGTTGTCACAAGACAGCCATAACAAAACACAGCTCATGCCCTGAAGACCTTAAATTTAAAAGGTATGACAAATACTGAGCAGACAATTGAGACTTGAAGCCAGGAGAGTTATCAAAAACATTTGCTACACATCATCTGTGGCAGAGTCATGAATAGACCACTGTTACGGCATGTTGACTTGTGTTTAACCATAAAAATGACTTTTTTCACTGTATGTACTAGAGATTTTAAAATCTAGCAATAAAAGCACATAAGCAACCGTTGCAATGCTTATTACTCAGATGATAAGGTGTCTCCTAGAATTTACAGCTGCAATTTGGATTAGATCCAACACTGGTGTTAGTTACTGCACAGCTAAGCATTGTAGTGAACACCTTTTTGGCACCTAAAAGGACATCAGATGCAGTTTGGAACCATGAGGTAGATACCTAAGCTCCTCTTTAAAAAGTGAGAAGCAAAAAGTACGGAATTGATATCAGTTTTCTCCCTGGGAGGATGTATCAAGTGAAGACCCTTAGGGATCTCTCCTAGATCATGTAACTTTCAACACAGCCAAAAATTATCTGGGCAGAAAGCAACCAACAGAAAGATGGAGTTTGCTAAGAGTCATAAGTTATTCAGCGCAATAAGAAAAAGATGCTTCCTGCAAAGGTCCTTGTAGAAGGACCTCACTGAACTGAATTGAATGGGCAATTGACTGGCAAGTCAGAAACAATATAGTACAGCTGCAAATGGTACAGGGGAAGGATGCTGGCCGTGGTTAAAGGTGTGGAATAGCTTCAGTAGAACAGTTAATTAAATAGACTAGGCCTCTTCAGATTGAAAAAGAAATTATTTAAGTGGGATATGAATGATTTCTGAAAAAGATGGATGTCCCAGAAAGATTGTGTTGGGAAAAAATTATTTGATTTATTTGCTGTTTCTGCTAATGCAAGAACTAGGGGAAATCATATGAAACTGGCAGGGGCCAGGCTGAAAACGAAGAAAAAGAGAGATTGCCTGCATGGTAGACAAGCTGCGGAACTCTGCACCTTAAGTTGTGGGTACTGAAATTTTACCTGGGTTCAGAAAAATGATTAGACATAGGGAAAAAATACCCATAGTATTAAACACAAAGTTACTGATTCTGGCTCAGGAAGGCTTTCTGTTGTAAATTTATGCAAGATGAGAAAGTAAGTAATGGAACTAAAACAATGTTCTAGTCCTGTTGTCTAGGCACCTGCTGCTGGCCACCGTCAAATACAATACTGTAATAGGTGGATTTTTTTGCCTGCCCCTTTACAGCTGAAGAACAAGATATTATAGGCAATGAACGGGCACATTTAGCTCTGTCAGTATAACTCATAACAGCTCACATGCTGAGTAGGAAACAATCTAACCCAGCCATACAGGTCTGTCACAGTGGTAAAGCTCCCATTTAACCTCAGCAGTGGCGCAGGATCCCATTTGAGTATGCAGTGGTACTTTCACTGGAAGATGATGGACCTTAGCAGGAAACACTCAACACTCAACACCAAGCAGGGTCAGGCCTCAAAGCATAATTAGGTAGGAAGCTCTTATCAGATAAACTTTTGCTTTGAACAGATTGTGAAATCTCACTCAGGAAATTTGGCTGCTTTTTACCTCACTAAGCAGCAAAGCCAAGACAAAGGCAGGATCAGTTCTGTGGCAGGGTTCTGCAGAGTTCATTCTTGCATTGTGTGGCTCAGAAAACGAGCTCAGTCTCACTGAAGCTCAGGCTGATTTGTGATCACACTGACTGTCCTGGATCTTGTTGCCTTTACAAGGCAGATGCTGGCTGGAGTGGAAGTGTTGCATGAGCAGGTTTTGGAATAGATAATGCAGACCTTTTAGGGATCTTCTGTGGTGTGTGGTCTCCTTGAGAGCAATTGGATTCCCTTCATTTGTTACATTACCATTCCAGATCTGAAACAGCAAAAAAAAAAAAAAAAGACTTAATTTAAAATTAGAAAGGAAAAGAAGAAGAAAAAAAAAAGTGTTCCACTTCATTAAATGACCTTGCAATGTATTTGGCAGCTTTGACAGGAAGTTTGCAGGGTGGGAAAAATAACCAAAGAAAGAAAGAAAGAAAAAGCCAGTAAAGTTTATGAGTGTTTTTACAAACTGTTATTCTCCCTCCTCCAAATCTCTGTCATCACAGGTGAAGCATTGTGCAGCTGGTATCTTGACTTACCATTCGCTCTCAGGCTCTGCAGGGAGTGTCAGGCCATCAGCACTGATGTTCAGAGCAAAGCTGTGAAAACAAACCGCAGTAGATTAGTTGGGCTGCTGACCAGGTTATTTAATGTTAACCACTTTGTGTGCCCTTACATCTCAACCAGACAATTACCCTTTTCCATTCTCTTATTTGTGCATGGACTTATCAAGGAAAACAGCATTTGCAAGGGGACATTTTATTAAATAGGATGATTCATTTAAGAAGCGTTTCTGTGACTCCAGAATGCCAATATATTCTGTTCTTTAATTAAGAAGGCAAACAACACAGAAGACAAATATCAAAGTGCTAGTTATCTGAAATTACTTGATTGTCTGAAAAAGAAATTAAAGACAGTTCTAGAAATGTTGGAGCTTGATTCTGCCATTTTGAGCAGTTGTTCTTATATTGATATCTGGGTTGTTTACATTAAGGTCACTCATGAAGTCAGTGCTATTTTGTGAAAATCAGTGTTGGTGTACAGCCTTTAAAATTAAGATACGAAAAGATGAGATAGATACTTCAAAGCTGAACATTTCTCTCTCCATTTATTTTTTCTCACCTTCCAGAAATGTTTTTAAATGATTTGTCAACTTGTTTTGTCCCTTTTTTATAACTTAATATGTTTGTGGTTAGAAGTAATGGCAGATGAATGAAGTCGAGCAGTCATTTCTAGGGTGAAATCACAGGGAATTAAAGAGGAATTGTTACCCAGCCTTTTATTAAAGGCACCAGGGATCATGTTCCCTTAAAAGAAAACACTATGCAATGTGCTTTGAAAATCACTTTCATTTTTTTTTTGACATTTCAGAACTACAACACTTTCTAAGGGGTTGTCATTTGTTCTTAAGTATTGAGACTTAGCATCAACTTTTTATTTAGTGCAGCAGCAGAAAACATTGAGCTTGCCCTGGCTTTGTTGTGAATGAGTATATGCTGTCAAGTTACTAATGCTTCAAGAAATTCACTGAGGTACTTATTCTGCTTTTGTTGCTTTCAGGCTTATGCTCTTTTTTCTTTTCTTTTCTTTTTTTTTTATGTCTTTTTTTTTTTTTTTTTTTTTATTCCCCTGGGGTTTCTGTTGAATTGTACACAGACAGTACTTGTTCATAACTATCCATGAAAAACCTTGGCTAATAATATCATTATCAATTGCTCTCAGGAACAGTATGATTTGCTATTACCACACACATACATGCTACAAGGTTAGTATTTGTGACAAGTGCGACCCAAGATTAATAATATGCATCTTATCCAAGTGATTGATTTCAAGCTGACTTGGAGAAGGGAGGAGAAAATAAAATCCTCTCAAATACATCTCTCAAACTCTGTACAGGATGGTAGATTTGCCTTCTCTGTGCAGAAAAATTGACATGACAAATGGCCAAAAGATCCTCTGGAGATGTACACCAGCACTAGAGATCACTTTTTATCCTTTTCCCATTTTGAAGCATTAATTTTAAGCTTTCAAACAGAGTATGCAAACAGGAAGGAGAGATTACCACAGGAAGAAAGGAGTTAAAGAGGTGTCTTGAAATCCATTGCTAGGTTGCATATGTAACACTGTGGTTAATTCCTCCATTTTTAGACATTCCTCACTCAAGTTATTTTTAGTCATCAAATTCACACTTCGTATCTTAAAAGAAAGGTTGAATAAAAGATTCTTGCTCAAGGCGATCTTAATGAACCTGAGATGCAAAGTCTAATTTAAAAAGAGTAGATACTTTGACAACACTTCCAAAACCAATACCTTAAACACAGGCCTAGCTCAAAGCAAATGCCTTAGGAATAACTTGTTTATTGTTTATATATAAGCTCACTTCAAACTTACTCCTGGGGTGGAGAGCAGCTGGAGTAGGCAGGGCATGCATTTGTTTTCTTTCTTTCCAGTGAGATTATCTCAAAGACATTTCTCCCTGTCTCCTCCTTTGCCTTTTTCACATAAAGCAGAGTTAAGCACAGCTGTCAGGGAGCAGGAAAGGCGAAACCTCATCTTTATGCAAACTTGTACCTTTTCATTAAACTAATTCACTTAAATCAGCTCTAAACTCATGTAGACACTCTTATTTAGTTTTGAACCATCTGATTTGCAACTGACTTTACCAAACTGGAACAAATGTATGTGCACAGCCTCATATTCCTTTTTAATAAAGCAGGTTTAAAACCATCACCAAATCCTGAGCATTCCAACACTCACAGGGAACCAGCAGACTCCGGCTTCTTTTCTCGGTGCTTTAATTTATCATGTGCTAAAAATCTGACAAGTGAGTGGGGGGAATGTATATTTATTGCTTCTAGGGTCTGCTGGAGCAGAACTCAGATCACCCAAATCCCAAGATTTGGTGAAAAGATTGTGAAGTCCATGTCTTTTAAATGGTAAATTTGCTGAGTATTCGATTATAGTCTGAATTTCAAGCTTTACCATAAGTAACTACATTTCATTAAGTTTGTCTGGCTATATGATTAGACATGTCACTACTAGATGGTTTTAAGGAACCTCCCTCCCTGGCCCTGCTCTGCTGAAGCATATATCACAAATGCAGCAAGTCTGTCAAAGCTAAATGCATGCTCTAAGTTCTCTGAGCTGAAGAAGCAGTTCCTCCCCACACAACAGGGACTTCTCTGCTTTTGCCCCACTGATGGCCTAATTACAAAGAAAGAAAAGATGAATACTGTAGAGCTGAAAAAGACATTTCTTTCTGCCAGCTCTTCATTTTGGGCTGTGTGGAAGTAATTATGTTTGTTGGGAAATACAAAGGGACACTAAGGTTATGGCTAACACATTCCAGTCAGCCATAAGTCCTGGTTCTTCATGAGCAGGTGATGGTCCAGGAAAAATACTTGGGTTTGGCTGCTGCCTTTCAGGATCCTAATGGTGTTCCCTCCATCGTTTTAGGCTGATATGTTCACAGTCTGCTTTCTTCCCCTGCGTTAGAGCAGTCTTCAGGAAGTTTTTGCATTAGAGCACTACTACTTTAATGACCTTTTTTTTTTGAGGAATGTTTGGCTTCCTCGGATGCTCAGACTGATCATGTCATTAAGGGATAGACTGTGGAATTGCTCATTCTCTGTCATAAGAACCAAGATATTTGGTTTTTCAGGTGGGCATATTCTTCGCTTCTGCTCAAGGGGCAGTTTTACGTGTCAGCTCTCCACATTGCTTTTCTCTTGTATCAAACATGAGAAAATTATAATTTCCATCTGACACACTGGCCTGGAAGTGCCAGCTTCTAAGTTATAAGGAAAGGGAGAAGTGGTGAGTTTCTGCCTACTTATTATGAGAAGCATAATAGGTGTGCAACACCTGATTTTTCAGTGCCAAGGTCCCACCAAATCTTGAATGGATTTTTTCCACCTCTTCAAGCCACTTTGTAAATGGGCAGTCCCTTCCAGTGTTGATGCCTTTCTACCATCTGTGTCAATTAGTTCTCGTATTTATACCAAAGATCAACTGGGACAACTACATGCATGAGCCACTTCAAAGTTCTATGTAAGAATATGAAATGATATCTCATTTGGAAGCTCCTGTAATTTGTCCAGACTTGGGGAAAAATGTAAGTTGTACTGATCTTGATGGGCCAATTGCTAAGCTGTGGTTTCAGTACTGGGAGAAGAAGCTGGAGCAAGAGATCAAGAAAGCAGGCTAGCATAGACTAAGAACATTGATATAAGTGAAATAGAGGGCAGCTAAAAGAGGGATGGAGCAAATAGTGCTGAAAGATGCTGGCAGAGAGGATTGGGGAAAAAAGCCTGAGCATGTATCCTGATTGCAGTCATTGCACAATCTTACAGGTGGCAGATTTATATGACTGAGGAATCATCTTACCAGAACAGGGTGAGGTAGGTCCCAGGAGGCAACTATAGATAAAAACAATAAAGACCTCAGATCATTCTTGCAAGTAAAACAAAGCAAAACAGAACAGGCCAGGCTTCCTGAATGCCTCATCATTTGAAATGGACCTGTAAGTACTTCTATAGGGTTATGGCAATGGTGAAGAGGCCTGCTTGCAGAGGACTAAGGCTGTCCTTCTCTTAATTCTAGTCTGGAAAATGTTCATGCGTTAAACCCAGAAAGACATTTTGCAAGTAAGGTAAGTGAACATATGTCTTTGTGAGGCAGAGCTGTGCCTTGGGGAGGAAAAAGTGTGTGTGTGCGTGTTTGTGTCAAGTTCTAGCGAATCATTAAAGCTCTGTGAAGCCTATCTCAAAACACCTTCTCTGGATTGTGTCAAATACTAATGAAAAAAGATAAAATTAGTCTGACTGAGAAACACATGTGAGACTGCTTGTGGATTTAACTGAATTTTGGTGGTGGTTATTAGGATGTGTGTAGGAAAAGAAAGAGAGTAATTGTCATTAAAACCAGACCAAGTTTCAACCTGGACAAGAGATACGGCAATTCTGCTGTAAAGAGGAAATTATGTCAATAAACAGTGCATTCTCTCAAAGTCACAAGACTACAACACAAGCTTGTTTAGAATTACCGTTAAATTGTGGTACACTTCACGAAGAAATAGATGTGAACATTTCAGAAAGCAATCATCAAGCACCTTGTTGTTTGCCAAGAAAAATAGGCAATTATGAACATTATGTCCAACTATGCATCATATCGGCTCCAATCAAAACCATTTAAATCCAGTCAAGCATTGCTTTAACACATAAAACCCTACCCTATGCTTGATTATACCTCAGCACACCAGGTATGCAGCCTAGGATGTTGGCCAATAACAATATTCCATTGTCTAGGAATTTTAATCCATGCATCTATATTTATAAATGTCATAAATTTGATTGCAAAAGATTACAATTATCAAACCCTTGCTGTTTTCACTTTTCTGTCCAAATCTGTTAAAAAGCCTTTGAAATTAAAAGCAAACAAATAAACAAAGTCTGATGAAAAGGGGGCACTGTCAAGCTTTTAAGTGGAAAAACCGGACATAGAAAATGACTTAGCTTTTCTACAGTTCTTTACCCTCCCCAGGTGATGCTGCCTCTCAGCAGAGTAAAATTACTATATGGAGAAAATGGTTTAGGCTGCACATACCCAGACTGAGAAAAAATTGCTTCAATATAGATACATTAAAAACAAACAAAAAAAAGCCTTACAGGCACTTTTGTGGTCTCACAGAAACAATGAATTCTATTCCTCCTACTGCTGTGCTGTGGTAACCAATTAGCTTCTTTTTTCCCCCTACAAAAGCCCTTTATATTGGAGACCTATTCTAAAAATGTGTCATTGCTGGTATGCAAGCACCAGGTCATCTCAGCAAGTGTCAATAGCACTGGGAGTCTTAGCACAGTTGAGTGACCAGTGTTTTAGCATTATGTCAATTTAACTTGCTGAGAGTATGCTGTTGAATTTACAACACTGATAGACCAACTGAAGTAGGGCTCTCCACACTCAAAGGAACCAAAATGGAGTTACTACTAGCAAACCCAGGAGTTTTCTGCATCCTAAAACAGCTGCTCAGGGATTCAACCCTCTGAGTCTATGCTGCTCAGCCATCCATTGGATGAGTACTTACTTTTACCTTCTCCATCCTAATTTGCCTTTTTTCCTAGTGCAGCTTTCAGGGAGACACACTTGCCTGATTTCTTTTCATAATAAAAATGATGGCTAAAATATCTCTGTTAAAAATCTTTTTCCAAGAGCAATGTTGCTGTCAAACACTTCAAACAAACTACGTGGCTAAATGCTTGACTCTTGAGTACAATGGCCACAGTTTAACTCAAAGTAAGATTTTATCACTGGTATTAAAAATGGCACATATAATCTTAAATAGGAGAACGGGAGGGATCAAATAGCTTTGGGCTGTTACTTTATGAGCAGACGTTCCAGGAATCTTCAAGAGACCCTTACCCAGGGAAAAGACATGTACAGTAGCTGACAAAAAGTATTTTTTTCAGACACTATCAAAGGTGAGGCTGCACAGGTAGCTGATTTCATTTTATTGCAGCCAGTGTTGGAATGTACCTGCCAGAAACAGGAATGCTTCCTTCATTTAGCCTGATTTATCATTACAAGAACTAACAGAGCTCCTTCATAAACTACTGGAGCTTAACACTGGCACAAGTCCAGCAAAGTTATGCAACTTGCTGAACATCACAAAGAACATAATGCTTCTATTTACCCTCAAAATAATGCCCACCATTTTTCACAGCATTGTACCAGAATTCATGAATTAATTCTGACAACATATAGGGACAAAGAACATTTTTTCCCCAGCAGAATAGAGAGAACAGGAGCTATATTTTGAAAGCTGCCCATGATCACTTAAGTTCAGGTAGGTACCGAAGATACGATTTATACACAAGTGAAATCTTTTGGAAGGGGTGGAAAGCAGCTAAATACCTTTGCAATGTTCTGGCAGCAGACAGCTGATTCTTAGGCAGAGATTTAGGCATGAGCCGCTCCCTCCTCACACCCACCTGCTGGATGATTTGCACCTCTACCTAATTTAGATTAGTGCTATCCTTTTCTCCCCTTAGGGCTCCAGAGAATTTCCCTGGTCATTTGGCCAGTGGAGCCAGCTCTGACTCTAAGCACCTGCATTCTAGTCACTTTCTCTCAAGACCCTTTCGCTATGGATCCAGGGTAAATTGGTATCAAATTGGGAACTGGGTTAATTAGACACTGTTGGCCACCTTTCACATGCTTTTTGTATATTGCATGTGTTTGTGCAAGGGGAATGGTAGTCTTACGCAAACAACGATAATGTAATTCAATACGTCAGTGCTCCATTACTTTCTTACACTTCACCTTGGTTCTCCCTTGGTGCTTAACTCTAGCAACCTCATGCATGCTGTTTTTCTTCTCATCTTTATGCAGTAAATGAGAATTTGCATTCAGAAAGATAATATGGGACTGAAAAAATACAGTTGCTTACATTCCTTTGAATTTAGCAGGAATTAGAAAACTAATTAAGAGCTGGATGTTTGACTATGATTGTAGATCTGAGTGTTGGCAAGTGGTTAACAGCTATCTCAGTTTGTGAGAAAAATAAAAGATTTATGAGAGTGGTTTTTTTGGGCAATGTGAGAAAATAGAGTGCTCTGAGAATCCCTACATTACTGCACAGGCATTAATCTGATTTCACTTTCAGTGTTGATCTGTATTAATAAATACATTAAATGATCAGCAAATCAAACTCTGAATACTATATTCATTTAGAGCACAAGCTAGGAACAACATGAAAAATGAGCTTGGAGTGCTTTTTACTTGAACTTTGTATGTAACCATATTAAGATGCTGAATATTTCAAAGGCTGAAAGTAATTATAGCATTTGACTTTTAACCATATTATATCCTTTGCCTTATTTCTCGTCCTCAGCAAATGTCAAGTGGGTGTTGTGTGAAACTGAAAGGGATCAATCTTGGGAGAACATCCACCTTCAATAAGTGGAACTCCAGATTACACAAAGCTGCAGGCATAAAAGCAGCTGTAAAAGCAAGTTCCGTCTGAAAATGAAACAATTTTCTCTAGAAAAATGAACATGAAAGTTAAAGTAAGACTTAACTGAAATCATTATGCTTTTAGAAAGTGTACCTTATTTCTAACAGTATTTGCAATCAAATTAAATCTGTGATGTGGGTTTTAGTTTTAAAACTTTCTATTTCTTTTTTCCTAGAGTTGGCATATTTATATAAGAAAGCCAGTCCAAATATGCACTCTGGTCCTGAGAATTATGTTCTACCTAGCAAGCTTGAATTTCTTTGTAAATTCAGGACATTCTTTTAAAAAAAGCATATAAATTCTTTGAGCAGGATGTTTTTTCAGAGATGTAACTCACCTCCAAGGGACTGTATCTGACTTACCTTAGCAAAAAAGAGCCCCAAACCAGGGCTTGTTTTGTAATGCAGGTACAGAGTGCAGAGTGCAGGTGACAACTTGAGCTGTGAAAGCTTGTATTATAAAACCTGCACCCACACATTCTGAAAGCTCAGCCAGGTTTATCAAAAGGTTAACTAAAGTTGTGAACCTTTCAAGTAAACCTATGGTTAATTTTGAGTGAATCTTGACTGATTTATGGTTATATGTCTCTGACATACCAAGGTTCACATTTTTTTCTTACTGTGTTATACTTGGAGTTATTTTGGTTTATCTGAGCCTGGAACTCAAACTGAGTCTCATGAGAGACAACCCGCTAGAAACTAAAACCAAGGACACTGATAAAAATCTGAGGATGGAAATTGCTGAGTTTCAGACAGGCCTGGATACAGCAAAGCCTCCTTTTCAGCCCCTTTGAAACCCTGCAGTCTGCACTGAGAATAAAGCTGAGGTATGTTTAAGGGAGTTTTGGCTGAGTGGAATGATTGACCTTTGAGAAGATAAAGGCAGAAGTAGTAAATAAATGCAGTTTTTCAAGAGGAGATGCAAAATAGCTGTATGTGCTCTACATCATGTTGTAAGCTGAAGTTTCTTCCTAATTTCCTATTGCATGGTTCTGTAGGAAAACCCAGGACATGGTGCATCCTCAGAGCCAGAAAATGGAAGCAGCATGTCTAGGATACTCTCATGTCCTATCTAAGCTTGGCTACCACAGCAAACAAAACACAGGTGTGCAACTGTAGTGTGCAGCAGGCCCAAACCCACTGGCATCTTATGAGAGTTTGTCTCTCCTCTCAGTTTTGGTATGACTCCATGCTTGCTTCGGGCCTGGCCTGGCCATATGAAGCAGACAGAGGGTCTGCGTGGCCACACGGATGCACTGAGAGATGCCGTATTGTGCTGACCTTGCTAGCCTTTCACCCCTCACTTAGATCTGTGTCTCCACTGCTCTTAGGCAAAGACATGGACGGGGGTCTCTGTGAGGCTGGAGGTGTCTCCTCTACAGAGTCACCAGCGAGGCTGAGCCTCCACCACAGGGCAGGTCACAGCACCTCAGGCCCTGCTCCACAGGAAGGGAAGAGGCAGGGGAGGCAGAACAGCATTCCTCATTTTTTTCCCAAAGATAGATGTATCTGGCCCTCCTGGAAGTTAGAAATGCTCACAGTTTTTGCAGCTGGACATAGCTTTCGTTGGGCTTCTGCTCTGAATTGCCCTCTGCCAAAATCTGTCAGTGTCTCATGATGATATGAGGATCCCAGGGGCACCTGTGTTTCTACATAAATATGCAAATAACATTCCTAAAGAGAGGTGTTCTCATCATCCTCCACTGCCTTAGTTTGTTACATAGTTTTACATGAGTTTGTTTCACTGCTTAAGTCGATTAAACAGATAATAATGACCTTGAAGTCAGGTGTGACAACTTTCACATTAAATTTCAGCCTCATGTCCTGAACTCTGCTCAGTCTATAAAAGGCACAAGTGAATATATATATACAATATGGAGGCTATTGTTTCCTGTCATCTGGAGTATAATTTTTATTGTTCTAGGTGATTGCTTTTTATGTCTAGCTTGAAATAGAGTTCTTGTAATTGTACTGTTTACTTCTCTGGAGAAGCCAGATTGTTTTCCTGTTCTCTTTTGAAACTTAATGAATTCCTTCATGAAAGGTGAGGAGCTGAATAGAAAAGACCTGCTTATGGGCCAGATGCTTCTGACTGTATACATATGTAGGTTCCCACAGTCTCAGTACACAAGGGTTTCCCTGCAGCAGCTTCAAAACATAAAGATCAAGAAGCAGCCAGGACATAGAGAAAATAATTACTAGTTATGAAATAACGGCTACTACTAAATCAAGTACTTTGTACCAAAAATAAGCTGACTTTATGACAATCTGTTTTGCTAATTGTGGTAGTACAGATGAAGGAAAAAGTTGGGACTAGATCATTTATTAAGAGAGTTATAAAAACAGCTCACAGATAGTTAAGTATTGACATTATCTTTCACAGGATGAACAAATGTCAGCTATATAATGAAATTAAAACCAACTATATTCCAACCTGGGTTTAAATGTTTGGAAAGGAGCACCTTCATGATTTTCTTAATGTGTTTTGTTAATTAAGTTAGTGGGACGTGTGCTCCCAAGTCCCTCATGTGCTGCTGAAAATGTCCCAATACATCAAGCTGACAAACTTTATTTATGTGATTTAAAAAGCATACCAAATCCCACTCCATGCTCCAAGAACCCTGCCAGTTATTTAAAGCTACAGAAATAAATAACGGTCTCACAGACTCGTGGTCTGTACTACATGCACCAGCATGTAGTACATATGAACTACATACCCCATTCTTCTTTCTGTCCATCTCGAATGTCTGTCAAAACAAGGAGTCTGTACTGCCACCCCAAAGGTGTTTTGAAGTACTTAGCCCAAAGGCAGGGAGAGCAGGCTAACGGGGTGATAGCAGGGCAGATGACAGGTGGCAGTGGGTGATGTGGGGCAGTGTGACAGTGGCAGTGGGTGATGTGGGGCAGGCTCTGCACTTCTGAGCTGAAGACTGAGGAAATGCTAAAAAGCGCACTGTGAGGGACCACAGAGGACTGATGTGGTACATGATGGTGCCAGGAGAGGCATAAAGAGGGCAGACCTCAGCAGTGGGGAGATAGTCTTAAAGTGTAGATATAGATGCGTTTTACCATCTGGGGAGGTTTTCACTGGGTGTTAACAGAGCCATGTAGCTCTGACCTTTCAAAGAAGGCCTACGCCAATGTGAAGCTTCTGGTTTTATGAGTACAAGGGAAGGACCACTGTGTCTAAGTAGATCTCTGCTTGTCTTGCAGCTCTGTATACTGAAAACTTGGTATTGTTTCTAACACATGGGCTGCATGATGAGGACTCTGAGGGCACTGATAACTTTAAGTCCGATTTGAAAATCCCTAAGCTCTTGAATATGTAAACTTGGCTGCATTTTTCATTCTGTTACTCTGTATCACATACTGTTTGGTAAAGTCAAAATATTTGGATGGACTGAACTGACCTCTGTCACAGCAACTAAGACAGTGACTCACAGCTATAAGGTTGTCAGCCTTTCTGTGGATACAAGATAGAATAATAGAAACACAGAAAAAAGTGCTGAATGTGAGATGAGCTGGCTCTATTTCTCTTTGTTGCAGCAGCTGTCCTCAGCCTAGCCTGGAGGACATGAGAAAGGAGGTGCAGAAGAAAGTCTCCACTCTTTGGTCTTTGCACAGGAGACCATCAACTGCACTGTAGGTGTGGGACCACTATACCAATGAATGAAAAGAGCCTGAAAATGTTCCCAGGCTCTGACTGCTGGACCAGAAAACAGACCAAGTTCCTACAAATAAATTCCATCATTTTCTGAAATCAGGTGGCTGTGTGAAAAAGTGCCTGTTGGAAATGGTCCCAGGAATATTTTCATTCCCGAGCTGATTTGGGAAATTTTTGAGAGTGCTGGATGGCACGTGTGCCAAAAGCGTGCCAGGAAACAGTTTGACAGTTTAGGGAATAGCTATATTAGGGAAAAGACTCAATAAGAACAGAACTATGGATGAAAACATCTGATACTGAGGATCATCTCTTCACTGACATTCAAACTCTGTATTTCAGAGGGTTTTACTGTTGCCTGTCTTTAGCCTGCTCCTGTGGACAGAATTTTCATTAGCAGTCAAAGTGCATTAGATGCCCTCTGAGACTGCTCCTCCAGGTTTATTTTTATCTTAAAGGAATTCATTTTGCACATTCCAAATGTGATGTGAACCAAAGTGCAGGAAGTGGGAACTACTGGGAGATTGCTTCAGTAGTGCCTCCTGATCTGAACTAAAATGCTACCACAGATGCACCCAGAGGCAACTGCATCCCAGGATCTGAGAACATTCCCAATCACAGTTTAATTTACCAGTTTATCTGGTTCAACTGCAAATAAAAATTGTGTAAGGTTTTGGCACGCTAAGCGGAAATTTGATTTTAAAATTTTATTGCTAAAATTGAAAAAAATCTCTACTGAATGTTTGAGCTGTCATTCTTCAAGTGCCTAGAATAAAGTTGGGAAAGTTTGCAAGCAAACGCAAAAAGCACGACTGTTATATGTAGGCTGTGTTCATTAAGTGTTTTAAATGTGGCTTGCTAGTGTATCTGAGAAGGACAAAGAAGGGGGGTGGGGGGAGAGAAAGAGAGAGGCTGTGAATGCTAAAAGGAAAGGGAAAGGCATAAGCAGGTTTTCTTCTTACAGATTAGAAAAATATTCACAGAAAATTTACAACCAAAATTTCCAGTCCCGGCTACAGCAAGCGATGTTTGGCACACCGTATCTGTGGGTCGTGAGCTTTAATTACACCACATTATCTTTCTGTGTAAGGTCTGGACAGCAGTTGCCTTTAGGTTGGAATCCAAACTGATAAGAGGCTTTTTATCGTTACACAGTACATCAGACATAGTTTGTAAGGAACAGATAGTCATCTGCTGTACCAACCTGCCTATTCTAGTTGAAGTTGCCTCCAGGGAACAGATACCAGAAACTTTACATTTAAAACACTTAGAAAGAAAGATTCCTGGCAAATGTGATGGCATAAGTGGTATTTAAAGAAGAGCTGTGTAATATAGTACCTAAATCATTTTATAGTCCCACTGCTATTTTAGTATGCTAGTAGGATATCTGAACCACTTGCTCTTGTACCTTGTCTGTAATGATGTTCTGCATAATGCAGCAAAAGGAATTCTTCATGCCTGAGCAGGGGAACAGAAGTGAACAGAAGTGCTTTTTACAGTTGATCTCTTATGGATCAAAGCAAACCTCAAACTTGCCTTATCATGTAAGTGAGGTTAGTGTCCTTGAGCTGTACTGTTACATGCTTATCCCATAGTTTCTGCTATGTTTGTGTTAACTGAAATTGCATGTTTATAGATTGCACAGGCTTGATTTCTGCTGTTAGATGTTCGATGTGTCTACTAAACCCACATATTTTCAGGGTTTACTGTGAAATATATGCAGAAGTGATTAAAAATATGAAGATATTTACTTTGGGCTAACACAGCCTAAAAAAAAGTATAAAAATAAACTCATACCAGATACAGCCCTAGGGAGTGAAAGGAATAAAAAAGTAAATAATAATAAAAAAAACCCAAAAACCCAAAGAAAGAAAATCCCAAGAACTGAAAAATTGCTCTTTTTGTGTACACTTGTTATATTTTTGTTTTCCCTACTAATTTTTGCCCTCTCTGTATTTGTAAAACATAGCTTAAAAACAATATAGATGTGATGGCTGAAAGTTGGGAAATGGATCCTTATTGTGGTCATATGGTCAAAATGAATAAGGTATTTTTGTTCCTTACTACACATACATTTCTATATGAAGCATTTTATACTTTCGTTGTATATTGTATATGTGAAATACAAATCATATAAGTGATAGGGTAACTACTTTTCAGTGCTAATCAACTCCATAAATGCTGTTTTAAAAGCAAACAAAAGGCACTGTAATGTTTGACCTTAATGCCTTTTGGTGGTGATCTAGTACATTATGTGTCTGGATTGCATTGCTTGTCATAGATTTCAAGTTTTTCAGGGAAAAGTGTGTGTTCCATCTGGGTTTTATGCCTTGCTGTTTCTACTAAATCATAATAATTAGAACAGCAAAGACTGTAATTGGTGTCTGAGAAAAAAAAGTGTCTCATGAAGCTTACCCCATGGAACGGTCAATACATACTTTCTTAGCTGAAGAGAGCCATAATAGCCAAGAAACTTCTTATCCCTAGTCATGCATTTACCTCTTCCCATCAAATCTATATGGTGCCATCATTGTAGAAAAACAGTTTAAATGGTTGGGTGGTTGTTCTGATGTTGGCTTCCTAGCTTTCCAGCCTGCAGCTTCTAATTTTTTGCTTGTTCAGCACTACTTCAAAAGAACACTTATTTTCCAGGAAAAAAATGCCTTAGAAAGGATCCTGGAAATGCACTCTGCATGTGTTTTCAGCTACACTCTACTTTCATTTGCTGTTTTTTGTAAACCAGAGAGGTATGAGCCAGTTCTTGTCCCAAAGCCATGTAGCTAGGTCAGAAACTCAGGTAAAATTGTGGCAATAAATCAGGACTTTCATTAACAATATGGGTCCAGTTGCCCAAAGAACTCTGAGACTGGAGCTGGCATTCTCCCTGTTGGATTTGGACCCCCACACGGGCAGTGGTGTGCAAGTGGCTACTTAGAAATTCTCCTTGAGTGAGTCAAAGACTGGCATACTGTGCTGGTGCCAGGCTTTCTATCAATTTTCAGACCTCTTTGCCAGTGACAGATCTCTGGTTTGGATGCCTAGATTGTGGTATCCTGTTCTTCCATGGTGCTTAGAAAAGAAACACTTGGTGCCTACTTCAGTACTGATGTTAAGTACTTACCTAACATTGCCAAAATCAGTGATAAAAAGAGAATCTTTACTTCAGTGGGAAAATTATACTGGCAGTAAGCTTTGTTTATAACAGAAAATCAATATTTGTCTTAGCAGTGTATGCTGCCTGGTTTTCTTTTTCTGTAAGCTCTAAGAGGTAGAGGTTACTAATGAAAAGTGCAGAGTAAGTTTTAGCTCTCATCTAGAATAAAATGGCTCAGATCTCATTTAATTTTGTTCATTGATGGCCTGTTTGTTCTTTCCTTCAGCTGACTATACTGGGGTTTCGAGCCTGTGAGCAAAAGTATTTTTAAAGTAACTTCTATTCTAAGTCTTATTTTGGCATTCAGCTACTCAAGCTTTCTTTTGAACACTAACCCTCTCTGTACAAACAGGAATACTCCTTGTACGGTTGTGTTCTGGCATCATTAATACCACTGAGTTCTGCTGTCAACTGAATACAGCCAAGATTTCCCCTTTGCTCCCAAAAAAACTATGCAAAACTCCCTCAAGTTTTAATTTGTTTTTTAAAGTCTACTGAACATGTTTGGGCTAGCATAAACATGGGAATGCCACAAACACTGGACTGGTTAAGAAGAATGTCTGGGCTGGCATGAATTGAATAAGGTGCATAATTTAGATCAGGAGTCTGCAGACTTCACAGTGTAGAAGTGGTGGCAGCAACAGCACTCCCTCTCAGCTATGTACAGGAGCGGGAGAAGGCATATGATTTCTTACTCAAAGTTGACATATACTTCAGTCTGAGAAACCATGGTGTAGATTTTTCATTTAGAAGTTGCTCATTTATGTAGTTCTTCAGCTGATCTAAAAGCCTTGGTATGTGTGCACATGTGTATATAAGCATATACATGAATAAATAAAAAGATTATTCTCTGAGCTACCCACTAAATATTCAAACATATTATAAATCCTCTGTTAAAAAACCCACTAATTTTGCCTGTTTTAATAATTTCCCCATAAAATAGTTACACAGAATTCCTGCATGTTGATGCAGAAAATAGACTACAATATGGAGTCTATGTAATCTTAGATCTGCTTTGCACGAAAGCAATGTGCTGAACTCTTCCACATATAAAATACTCCAACTGTCCCTTACACATACACTCCACATACACTGCTCCAATCTTGAGACATTTGCTTCTCAGGGCAAGGAGTAAAGATACTCTGCAGTTCTGTTTTCAAGTGTTTGAGAGGTGCTTGATGTTACATTTTAGTTACACAGATAGATAGGTTCAGTAACTTATGAATTGTCACTACTTTACATTGGATCCAAAGACTTTGAAGCAAGTTTAGGTGGAGTGCTAGTGCTCACAATGCCTGTTGTGCTCTTGAATCTTTCAGACTTTGGCCCTAAATTGGTTGAAGAGTACTGCAGAAAAACATGGAATTTATTGCATTCAGGGTTTGCCACTGTTGCTGATTATGAATTATAGCAACTCCAGTGTTAATTAGGCCCAAATATTAAGTTCTTCGTGGATTTCATGGAGTTTCTCTTCAGGAATTAAAGATTTGCCCTGGTCTGATAAGAGATATCCTTCCTTCCTTCATCCTCCCTGCCAAGGATAAATGTCAAATCAGTTACGAGCTTTTATACCTGTTTATGTATAGCATGAAATTGCTCTCATCTTTATGTCATTAATGCTATTAACTTCAGTGGGACTACTGAAGTAGTGGGTAAGCTGGATTTGACTGTGTAAATATGTGCTGTGTCCTGTGTATGATATATATATACAGACCACCTCTTTTACCCTCTATATAATTTTGGGTTTTTTTGAAATTTCTTTTTTTTCCTGAAAATCAGTTATAGCAGGAATCTGATGTGCCATCTGTATAGCAGTTGCTATTGTCACTTCATCACCTTTCCGACTTAAAAAAATGTACTTAATGTAACATAATGTTAAACTGCTGTAGAAGGTTACGTACCTGTGCCTGTTATTTTTAAACGTATTTCCTTTGTGAAAGATACAGGCTGAGAACCTGCTTTCATTGATATCAGGTACAATCCTGTCACTCATTTCAGTGGGAGCAGTGTTGGGCCCATAATTTAATGTCATGACTTGATCATGAAGTCACTCTTGCTGGACCTAATTGTCACTGAATAATATATCAATGACTTAATTGCAAATGAACAATCACATTTATTTCAGGTAAAAAATGGGGGGAAAGGTAAGGAGAAAATTCTGCAATGCAATATCATCTTTTGTCTTATTTTTATAGCACTTATTTGCACTTTGAAAATTACTCCATGAATCATGTATGATTACCATGTAGTCAGCAAGTAAGGCTGGGATCTGATCATACTAAGAGATCCTTAATGTGGACCTGATCCAAGGCTTACTCATGTCTTTTGGATTTTTTTAACGGACCATGAATATAAAGTTAATTTGGCCCTGCATTAGGAATCCTTTATTTCCCCAATTAGTACCAAGGCTTGAAATGTACCATGTGCGTGCACAATGTCTAAGAAGCACAAATAGCCATTAAAACCCTCAGATTAGGCCTTAAATGGGACATAAGTGATGCAGAGGTCTTTTGTTGAACTAGTGTATGGGGTGAACTGTTGTGAGGATGAACCTTCATCTAATTCACCCTTTCTTCCTGTATGTTTCTACATTTTTCTTGGTAGTGTTATTATTTTGTTAATTGAAAAATCAAATATTTTTCCCCAGTGTATTAAAATACATTATATTTTTCTCTCAGATGTTGGAAATTCTGTAGTCTAGTCCTAGGAACAAATATATATTACGATAGTGAACAGTATGTGGTTGTGGATTCTTATATTAAACCAGTTTGTGCCTCAAACCCCTTTTTTTCAGATTTCTGATTTACTGTTATAAGACGTTATGATTATTTCTAGTCCTGTTGATAAAAAATGTCTTTTTTTCCATAAGGACAAAACATGATTCACAAATGCACTTCAAAACCAACCATTTTAAATGAGACCCTACACAATGAAAGTTGGTTTCATGCTGTCCCATGAATCAAGTAATAATAATTTCTGACATATTTATACTTGATAGTCATATCTACCACAAGGTACATTCTTGCATAAACTGAAGTTTAGTATTTTATAGTATCAAGGAAATATTTTTGCTTAGAAGGAAGGTAAAATCAAGACAAATCCTCATAAAACCTTGGAATGGCAAAAATAGTTTTAAACCAGCTTTTTCCCTTCCTCTGCTTCGATCCATTAGCAACTCAAGTTTTGCACAATTCAGGGAGCTTTCCTTTTGTGAATGGCTTAGATTTGCAATTAGCATGAGAATGCTTTCTCCTTGCATAACGTCAAAATCACCATCTAAGGAAGCCCAGTCATTGTGTGGCTTGCAAAAATACCAAACCGTCTACAAACGGTGATTTACTTCGGTGTGAACTAACTGGTCTTTTAGAACTTTTCCAGAATAAAAATGGTTTTATTTAAAAAAGAAATAAAAAAGAAATAAATTTCTGTTGATGTTGACACAAAAGTAGAGGCAATTTCCCTGCTACATTATTGATAGAACTCCAGCATCATCAGAGTATGTAGTGAAGATGGTGATATTGTATGCATTGTTAATTTGTTTAAAATTCAGAAAGATGTAAATCCCATAGAACAGAGCACCTTTTTTTTTCTGAAGGACAAATAAATAGCCTAATTGTTGCTTTCATTCTGCAGATGTTTTAGATTCACTAATAGAGTGGTGAAAAAGCTGAAGTTTATATAGAGTGCCTATGCAAAGCATAAAATTGGTTTTTTATTGTTTTACTAAGAAAGCAACTGCTCTGTCTATGGGGAAGAAAATGACATTTTCTAATAGGGCAGGATGCTTCCAAATGTTTCCAAAAGAAAACTGAACATCTTAGTGAAATAACAGACCTCAGAAAATACAGATTTTTAAAGTGACTACTATAGTAGAATAAGTTAGTCCACCTGTCCACTGATCCACACTATCTGGACTTTGTATTCAGTCTCCCTGCTGCAGAATTAAGTGAGATTAAAGATATGCTTATATATTTGGTACGAGTTAAATTCATCTAAACATATGGAGGTCAGCAGTAGACCTAGAGACCCTGTATATCTTAAATTAATACATAAGTGCTACAGGGCTCTGGCTTTTCCCCAGGCATTAATTGCCATAAGAGACACATTTCTGCTCTCCTTGCTTTACAGCGAGTAGACAGGCCAAAGCAATGGGGAGACAGATGGAAACCCTCTTCTCAGGCTGGGTGATAATTTCTACAGAAAGGCAGTTGTGATGACTCTCTTCAAGGGCCCTCACATCAGCAGCAAATGTCCGTATTCATCAGCTCATGTGTGGTGGGCAGTATGCACAGGGATGGGCTGGAGTGGTGGCTCCTCAGCCCAGCCCCCCAGCCACGTGCGCACCCATGCCTGGACCTGCTCTCTTCCTGGCTGGGGTGAGAACACCATGTCACTCACTACTTGTAAAGCCCCCTGTAGGACCTATAGGTATGAAGTGAATTACTATTAGGATGATAAACTAATTACCCTTTTCTTGCCATACTCTTACACAGTGGTGTTTTAAATTGATAATATCTTTCCTTTGCTCTTTCCTGCTCGATTACCTTCCCTTTAGTTTACACTGTCCTGCTCTTTCCCTCTTTCCTTTGCTATCAGTTGTCAGCTTTGCCACTTCTTCCCCTTTCTCCTCTGGTTTTCCCAAAATTATTCTCCAGACCTTATTCTCTTCTTTTTCTCTGCATTTTCCTTTTAACGCTTTTTCTTAGGCCCTGTAAAAGGTCTTCCAATTAAAATATCATCTATAACTTTAGCTTCTATTTCTAACATGCCTTTTTTACAACTGATTTTGTTTAAATTTCCCTTAAGTTTGGCACAAATAGATCGCAGTCTGAAAAGACCTTATGATTAGTTATGGATTGAAGGACATTGTTAGAGAAAAAAAGGGATTAAATACCTCCAATAATGCACAATGGAAAGAAAGGGGAGTTGTGCTGACAGGCTGGCTGAGGAATGCTGCTGTCCCCTAAAGCAGACACTATCACCATTTGTGAAGATTATGGCTACCCCATTTGCAGTGTCCTTCTCTATAGGAAGCAGTCAAAGTGAAACAGAGTATCTGAACTTTGAATGCAAACAGCAGAGAAGCATAAACAGGCAATCAAATCCAGCCATAAAAAACATGACATGATCTATACATAATACATTTGAACCCTAGCATATTGGATACTTTTTATTATAGTTATTAAGAAGAGTCCATGAGATCTGAAAAATAGCTTGATCCTAAAGGGAAACAAAAATGACACTCTTTATTTGAAACCATTACTTACTGTACCACTTTGGGGGCTTTAACTGCATCGTCTAGCATGGATCATCTTGGCACTCTACTTTTTCATCGGGGAATTCAGTTATGTAATTCACTATTTTTGGTACTTACTGGAGTTACAGGCTCTGTAGAGGGGAACACAATGTGGACTTCTGTGCTTCACGTACTTAGTAATAAACATGTGGAATAAATTACCAGGAAAAGCAATTTGAAATAAAGAATACAAATGGATGAGGTTTTTTTCAGTGGAAGGAAGAAACAGAAACTTGTAATCCAACAGCAGAAAACCTGGGACTGAGAGAAACTGCAAACGGGCAGGTAAGAGCAGGCGATCCTTTCTTAATCTGGTAACTGTTTGTATTTGAAGCTCTCATGTGTGCCTTTCATATTAAACACCACATTTGTGGGCATAATTACTTAGCTGTGCTTTCATAAGTCATCTTCAAATTCTTTAACCTCAGTGTTCTGAGTCTGCAATCATTTCCCAATTAATCACTGCAAACTGCCCGACAGCCTTTAACAGCCACTGTGATGAAGCTGGAATGAATCTATATGTTCAGTTCCAAGGGGCAGGTTTCAAACCCCCTTACTCTACTTTTAGCAGATGAAAGCAATAAAGATGGTATGGCATTTTGCTAAGACACCATTTCTACACCATTACTAAAATACTAACTTTTGTGGTCAGAAAGTATCACAACTGTCTACAGGCAACATCGAGAACTCTCATGATGTATGGGAAAATGACACAAAGTAAGAAGCAGGCCTTGCTGTTCTGTGGGAGGAAAATGAGTAACTGGGTTTAAGGAAGTGTCTTAGGTAAAATTTAGTAGGAAGTGCTGGTGGAAGGAAGCTACTGTTGTTAGAAGGAAATGTCAGTGACTAGGTGAGTCTAATTCTGAGTAAAATGCTCAAGAGATTTGTTACCTCTTAACAAATCTGGGAAGAAAAATTGCTATGGTGCAATGATTTCCAGAAATACAGAAGAAAGAGAAACTGCACTCAACAGAGCAGTGTGTGGAGTAAACCCATCCGTCCATACATAAATTTTGTACTATCCTGCTGCTTAGGTAGGATTTGCATGTTGCGTAAGCTTGAACATAGCTCTTTCTATCGGTTTGATTTTCACCTACTGCCTGTGCTTCTAGCAGACTTTAGTGTGCAGTGTTTAAGAAAGATGGTAAAGATTCTGTGATTAAAATACTGTAGTATTGGGTAAGGCACACTTGCCAGCATAGGCAAGAGTAGTATTACTGCGAAGGCTCTTCTTGGCATTGTACAATGGAGAAGACAGAATTGTCCTTCTGAAAAAGGAAGTAAAACTACAAAATAATTGGTTTGTTGTCTGTCCCTCCCTCAAAGCCTGAGCAACCAGAAGATCTCACTGACTTCAGCATACTTGCTGAAAGAACTGCATTTCCTATAAAAGGAAAGGGGTTTTAATGGAGGTTCTGTCAATAATGTAAATTACTTCTTCCTGGTTTTCAAATATTTATTTTCTCACTTTTAATTAAGATGAGGCAAGAACGTGATAGGTAAGATACCCAAACTCACAAATGGTTGGTATTCAAAAACTATAAGAAATGCTTCTAATAGTGACAAGATTACAAAGCTGCAACTATAAAATATAATTGTTATATGGCATGACATTTTAGATTCTACTTGTGATTATTATTCTTCAATAATTTTATTTTTTAAAACTATACAAAGATGCAACATATTCCTATAGGAAATCAAAACTATATAAAGATGCAACATATTCCTATAGGAAATCACATTTTAAAATATGGGGAAATTTAACTGTTCTGACATTTAAAGTGAGATTTTTTTTCAAAGCTGTCCCATGGGTTATGGAGATACAGGGAGTCCTAGCATTCAAATCCTGTAACAGGGTCTGAAAATGTGAGCCTAAACACAACGTTAGAAAACACAATAGGTCAGATTTCTTCATCAAGACAACTGTGCAGTGCTATCAATAGAATATTGCTCTGTTTCCTTTACTGAAAATTTGTTTCAATATGTGCCAGATGCTGCAAAAACTACTTATATAAGTTATTCTCAGCATGGGCTACAAAGTCAGTCAGACCCTCAGCATTTGTTATGTTTCTGCTGCCTGGCTGTAAAGATGTCAAGGAACTTTCTCAGCTAATGCTGCTTACTAAAAAAGGTTTCTTTCACACAAATGCCCCATCCTGCAAGCTCCTGTGGTGCCTCTGAGCTTTTACTGGGAATTCATTTTGTTACCCTTGAGATGCTGAGCATCTGTATTGCTGATCCTAGGGCTTTGGGTACTGCTACCGTATAGTTATCCTTAACACAAAACATCCTGTGGTAAATAACAAATGAGGAGGAAAAAACTAAATATAGACAACATTACTGCAGACATTTTAGAATCAGATGAACTGGGAAATAAAGCATACACATACACATGCTATCCTCATCTTTATTTGTATGTCAAATTATTCTCTGTCTATGAGGAAAGCAGAATCTGTTAACAACTGACCTGTTGCTCAGCTAGCTATAAAGAAATCATTAACCTATTACGATGCACACATGCTGTTCCACCTGGCAGGAAGATGTTTCAATCTTAGTTTTTGACAAAGATTTCAAGAAAGACAGCACGCTCAACAGGAGGAAAATCAACTGAGGATGATGTAGAAGTAGGTGATTTTTTTTTTAAAGATCATTAAAGGAATCTTTAATGAATTAAAGGAATCTTTAATGAAAGCTGCTAATTATAAAGTGCCACAGAAAGAAATAGACTCAGAGAATCCTGAGTACATTTTGGGGAGAGCAACGACATCCTTATGGTTCAAAATAAAATAAGGCTGTGGGGAAACCAGGCTGAGAATGCTAGAATCATAAGATTATGTGAGGAGGGCTGTTTTGTCCCAGAGCAACCTTTTCCCTCAGCCAGGAGAAGCTTAGGGCAGCAAAAGGTATATAGCAACTACCTCCACCCTGGGGCAGGCAGCTATTGCTGTTCAAGAGAGGGTCTCCCTTACCTTACTGCTGAAGTGCTTTGTCTTCATTTTCTCAAACTCCTGTTGGTCCCACTTGATCTTTTGAGTTAGAGTAATCCTTTCCTTGTGTTTGCCAGACAATAGAAAGTTGGGAGGGGTGAATGATACATCAGAGGGTTGTGTCACCCTTTAGGGGGATCTGTACAAGCTGGACAATTGGGTCAAAGCGGTCTCATGGAGTTCCGTGATGGGAAATAAGAAGTCCTTCCTGTGGGAAGGGATAGCCAGCCTCATGCACAAATATGGACTGGGAGGCAACTGTCTGGAAAGTAGCTCTGCAGAGAAGGACCTGGGGTTCTTGGTGAACAACAAGTTGAACATGAGCCAGCAACATGCTCTTGCGGCAAGGAGGACCAATGAGCTCTATTAGGCAGAACACTGCCAACAGGTCAAGGGAGTGATCCTTCCCCTTTACTCAGCACTGGTGACACTCATCTGGAGTTCTGGGTCCAGTGTTTGACTCCCTGGTCAAGAAAGACATGGACTTATTGGAGCATATCCAGTGAAGGGCTGTGAAGATGATGAAGGGACAGGAACATCTCTCCTATGAAGGAAGGCTGAGAGAACTGGGACTGTTCAGCCTGGAGAAGAGAAGACTCAGAGGAGTCTCATCAATATATATATATATATATATATATATATATATATATATATATACCTGATGGAGGGTGTAAAGAAGTCAGAGCCAGACTCTTCCCAGTGGGGCCCAGGTAGAGGGCAAGAGGCAACGAGCACATTAAAACACATGAAATTACCCTAGACTGTAGACAAATACTTCTTTTTACTCTGAAGGTGGTCGAGCACAGGCAAAGGTTTCCCGGAGACATTGCAGAGTCTCCATTCTTGGAGATAATTGCAAACTGGTTTGGACATGCCTCTGGGCAAGCTGCTCTAGGGGACCTTGCTTGAGTAGGAGGGGTAGACTAGATGATGTTGGGAGTTTCCTTCCAGCACAATCCATTCTGTGGTTTTGCGTTCTGCTGTTGTAAAATTCTTCTTAGGTTAATATTGTGTTCAGATAACAGAGAACTAAAACAACTCAAGAAAAAATGTTTGGCCTCAGTATGGATTACTTGACTTTAGAATGAAAATAGAAAATGAAGAAAGTATAGGTAATATATAGAGTTTGTTTTGTATATGGTATGTGAAAAGAGTTATCCTAAGCATGCAACTACAATGTGGAATTCCCTAGCATAGTAAGAAGCATTGTTGTATTTATTTAAAAATTCTGAAATGAAAGTTGTATGAATTTTTTCATACATCATAAGGACTGGTAAGTTCCATATTTTTGTTGGAATATAAGAGGAATATTTTATACTGCTAACTGAATAACTGTCAGAGTGGCAGCAGACAAAGCAAGCTTGATTGTGCCAATCATTTTGGGGATCTGCTGAAATAATTCCTCAGTTTTTAAAATCCAGCCCCATGGACAAAAAAAGATGTACCAAATTTTTATGTGATTTATCACCATAATTAAATCTTTAAGAAACAGTACAAGACTAATATGGTCCTTAGTATAGTTTGCAAGAAGTCAGGGGAGGAGCACCAGGTTATCTGATGTGAGCCATTAGAGTTCAGTGATGTACTGTATGGCGCAAATTGGTCAGAACTTGGGAAAATAGAGAAATAAACCAATTTCTTAAAAGAGTAAATGATTTGGAATAGAATGAAATGAGTGCATAATCTAAGAAGCTGAAAGGATCTCTGGGGCACAACTAGAGAAGGATAAAAGTAATTAAATTTCTACCTACTAACTATAGGTGCAGCAGAAAGCTGCAGGTAGCTGTACTTCTGGCTCAGGAGCCCTCTGTGTCATTTCAGACAGAAAGCTCGCTGTGAAGTCAGAGGAAATAGGCACATCTCATTCAACAGAAGAAAGTTGAAAAACAGAAAAAATGTTCCAAACCAAATCTAAAACCCCCACTTATTTTATGCCTGAAATCTTTAACTGTAAGGCTGGAGGAAGTACTTGGTAAAACCCAGGAAACTGACTTGGTGTGTGGATTAACTGTATGAGCAAATAAAAGTCTAGAAAATAAACTGAAACAGTATGACTACAAAACAGCATGTTGGTTCAGAAGCTATGTATGACACCTTAAAAAAGATTTCAAGCTTTCAGTCTCAAGAAAAGACATGGAAAGGAGTTGAAGCCATTTATTAAGGGTAGGGATAGTCTCAATAATCTGCAGAACAGAGCTAACCCCCAGTCCAAGTAGTCCATGAATCATGGCAAAAAAACCCACTCCACCTTAAAAAACGGGTTAAGGAGAATAGCTTGTAAGGTTCGATGCAAATATGACCAAGTATGCACACTTGCTAGTCACTGTACTGAATGTTTAAACTTTGCATATGCAGGGACCCCAAAGAACTAAATAACTGTATCAGAAGTGAACATTTTCCATGACCTACAATAGGAAAAATGCTGGAAAAGATGTTTAACTTAAACTCTTTCACTAGGCTTGATTGATAGCAGGGTTTTGGTATGGGTAATTAGAGAAACAAAGTTTGTGTCTTTGCATGTTTAATATTTACTTAAATAGATGCTATTTTCAGACTGTCTTTTTGGTTATGCTTTGCTCTGTGTTGTGCATAAAAAGTCTGATGTCACAACAGCTATTAAGTCTGATGTCAGAACAGTTATTAAATCTGATGGTGTTTTACACTACGGGGAAACAGTTCAAAGTGTGATAAGAAAGAATGAGCAACTTTTGAAATGTTCAGAGTGTAGGCTAATACTATAGAAGTAAGAATTTTTAAAATCTATGCAATAGAAACAACATACCTGGGAGAGAGGTTAGCATAGCAAAGGTTGGAGCTAGGTGAGCTATGAGTGAGCTCTCAAAGATGCTTGTTCTCAAACACAAGAGTGGCAAGCAAAGATTTCTTTGAAGTAGTGAACTATGGAGGATGACGTGTCTAATTTGGCTGCTAGCAATCTGAGTGTGCAAAAGTCTCTAACTTTTCTATCTATAGCAGATAAATATCTTAATAAAGAGCATAAGGAGCTAAAGGCACAATATCTGAAATAGTTGGAGAGTAAATTAAAGAACAAACTGACTATAGACATATGTCATAGCAGGTCTGATAGAGTTCTTTGAAAAATTTTGGTTTAAAAAGAAAATCAAGGGAATTCTACATAATGAGCTATCACTAACACTGTTCATCAATAAGCTCAGATAGAGTCTTTGGTCTTGGTCCTCTGGGATAAAATATTTCATGCCTTTTTAATAGGCATTCAGTGTAAATGAACACAACCCAATTACAGGACTTGTCAGGTAAATAACAGAGTAAGGTTGTAGAGATTTATTTATTTTTTAGCTACATATGTATGATTTTCAAACTGAATACTAATCTGGAAGAGAAACCATAATGTAAATGCATGCTCCGGAGAATTTTGTGTAAAAGGACAGCTGAGATACATTATCTACATGTCAATCTGTTACAACAATAAATCTGTTTGGTCTTCCATGAAATATGGAATACTATTACCAGAAATATTGCAAAGGATGAGACATACTAAAGAGTCTATTTAATTCATAGGGTGTGGAGAGCAGCACATTTGTAGAATCTTTTATCAGTTAAGAAGTAATATCTGAGTAAGAAAGGATTTTTTTTTGGAGGCAACTGGGTAGCGATTCCTAAAATACTCAAGTAAAGAAAACATTACTTTTATTTTTTAGATATGTTGACAGAACAATCGAAGTTTTAAAGTGAAGGAACAAGGATGCTCTACATCCCCACAGTACAATATCCAGGCTAGTACAAATTGGTTGGGGTTATCCTGGCATAATAATCTTTATCGCATGTCCCAAAGGGAAATCTCTGTTCTTTTGTTTTCCCTTGGGATTTAGAAATAATATGCAAGAGAAGAGACCGGATGACTTCCCTACAAGACACAGGGTATTATTTGTTATTAAGCCCTCTTATGCTGTAAGCTGTCCTCAGCAACCTGACTGAATGGTGGGACATAAGGGGCTCTGCCCTTCTTTTCTGCATCGGGTGGCTAGCCCTGCTGCAGAGAGTTAAGGTCTGCAGTATACAGTTCAGTATCAGGGAGACCACTCTGTGTTCAGTTTGTGGTGGGTTAGCCTTGGCTTGCTGCCACGTGCTCACCAAGCCACTTTCTTCCTTCCCCCTCCCTCTTCACTTAACTTGGAATCCTCTCTCCCACAGTTGCTGCACAGCATTTTGTGTCCTTTCTTAAATGTTATAGCAGAAATGCTGCCACTGTCACTGATGGGCTCAGCTTTGGCCAGCAGTGGGTCCATCTTGGAGCCGGCTGGAACACGCCCTGTGCAACACGGAGGTAGCTCTCACAGAAGCCACCCTTGCAGCCCCCCTGCTTCCAAAACATTGCCACCTACACTCCATACATGGTTCTTTCTACATATCCCACAATTCTTTAAGACTCCCAAACAGATGTCCGAGGCTTATTTATGGAAGACAAAAATCTAGGCCAAGGCAAGCGAAGAAACATGAAATGATGGTCCAGCAAAATTTGCTCTCAAAGCAATATAGCTCTCTGTTTATTAGCCAAAAAAGTATCCAGAACCCTAAATAAAATGTTGCTTCTTGCAACCAACCTTATGTGAGACTTGCAGCACTAAAGAAGAAATCAGTACAGGTAATTTCATCTCCAGTATCGATATACGTCATACCTAACACAGCAATATCTAACAGAGAAGTACTCTTTAGTGATTGGAAGCAGAATGCTTGCAAAGAAATATGAGCAAAGAAGCTTGCTGTTTGTGCTGCTGCAAACATGTTTGAATTTGTAATCACTCCTCTGCAGTTGAAATAAGGTACCTGAAGTAGGAGGCAGGGTTGGAAGATGTTAAATATTGTTGTATTATAGCACCAGTCGAAGGAAAGCTGGACTGTGTCACCTGCTGATATTTTGTTTAAGAGAAAAGCAAAACCAAGCAGACCCTTCACAGGATTACTTTTAGGTTGCAAGTCCTCCTGAGCAGAAATTGTAATTTGAATTTATGTAGTGCTTAGTAAGATAAGACATTGATCTCTAAGTAGTACCACTATAGTTTTCATCTCAAAGAATAATATATTTTTCCCCAGAAATCCAGGAAAATTAAAAAATTATGAAAGGAATACTTAGCACTGACATAAAAACAAGCTTCATCATTTTCACTTCATGTCCTAGGTCATTAATCTGGCTACAGAGCACAACACAAAAAGTAATGTCAAATAACATTAATTCTTTTTAGAAAAGGTAGTATCTTAACAAAATTCTGTAGAGTACAAATGTATCATCTCCTAGAGAGGAAACTTTTATTCCTTGTAATTACCTTAATCTTAAAGAAGACATTTATTTTATTTTCTGTGCATTTTCATGTACAACTGCTGTGGGTTGACCTTGGCTGGAGGCCAGGTGCCCACTGAGCTGCTCTGTCACTCCCTTTCTCAGCAGAATAGGGAAGGGAGAAAATAACATGAAAAAAAAATCTGCATCAAGATAAAGGCAGTTTAATAAAGCAACAGCCAAAGTCACAAGCACGGAAGTGAAGGAAAATAAAATATGTTATATTCTACTTCCCATCAGCAAGCAATGTTTGGCCACTTCCTGGGAAGCAGGGCTTCAGCATGCATAGCGGTTTGTCTGGGAGACAAATGTCGTAAATAACAAATGCCCCCCACCTTCCTCCTGCTTTCTTATCTCATATGGTATGGAATGTCCCATTGGCCGCTTTGGGTGAGCTGTCCTGGCTATGTCCCCTCCCAAGATCTTGCCCACCCCCAGCTTACTGGTGGTGGTGGTGAAAAAGGGTTGGAGAGTCAGCCTTGGTGCCTTACGGGCACTGCTCAACAGTACCAAAACAACACCAAAAGCCCAAAAGGGTTACCCCCACCTTTCTAGCTACCAATACAAAGCACAACATTATAAGGGCTACTATGGGGCTTAGCTAGACTCAATACAGCAACAATGAAAACTTCGCTTGTCTCCATTTTCCATATAACCATTGCCTTCAGTCAAAGATTATTAATGATGGCAGCAGAGAATATGATAGGCCTCTTGAAGGAGTTTCCATAGTTTTTGAACTGTAGATTTAACTCATACAAAGCTGTAATTTTTGCCTGAAATCTTTGCTGCAGTACGCTTTGGCTGTGGTAGTAAGTTTGGTTATCTTACATTACATTTTCAGAACAGGAGAAATTACTAAAATTGAAACCTAGATATTTTCAAGTTAAAAAACACTCTTTTCAAAAGTGACTTCCAAAATATTGACTTTCCAAAATGCTAGAACTTCTTGAATTCAGTTCTTGGTGAGCTTTACTTGGGGTAGATATTTTATATTATGGCAGAATGACATACTGTGGGAGTATTGTTAAGCACTTGCTTTAGCCTTACAAGGCCAGGCTTCTCAGGCTCCTTCTATGGAGAGTGAGCAGAGTGCTCCAGGGAAATGGTGGGTTCCTTAGTCAGGGTCCTGTTCTGAACCTTTCCCTAAGGATGCACATCTCTCCTTGTGACCATGGAGAGTTTCTAGAGAGTTGAGGTTTTGAAGGATAAAGTCAGCTTTTAAAAAATGCTTTCTATCCTTATGAACTGCAAAGTACAGTAAAAACTCAGACTATTTTCTGGTAAAAATGTTTTTTTTTCCTCTGGTCCCATAGAGTCAATCTCTTATTTAATCTATGTATACATATCAAAATGCATATATTTATTGTTGCATAAGTTACATCTTCATGTTTTCTGCCCTTAGCTTTGAAAAAAGTTTTGTGTTGTAGGTTTTTTTGCAACTATCCAAATGATGAAAATTTCATGTGATTTGCTTCTATGAATCTAAAACTGTGCATACAATCTTAAAGCCAATAGCCAAGTCTTAATTCACTCAGCATTATAAAATTTTCAAATATCCAAAAGAACGAATTTGGCAAACACTTTATGTAGAACAATGGTTGAAGAACACTATGTCTTATTAGTAAAAGCAAAACTAATCTCTTTGTAAGTTAGTACAGCACTAAAAGTGTAGTTTTGATTAGTACAATATTATTTTTGTCCCATGATGTTTTCTCACATGTTGTGGAAAGGCAATTGTTTGCATAGTTATCCGTTCGTGATACTCAATATTTACTTGTCAAAGGGCAAAAACCCCTGTAACAATGAGAAATAGATGTGGTTTTAATTTTTCTGGTTCTGCTTGTTTAATAAACAGGGGTTGTAATCCCTGGGGGGGGGGGGGGGGGGGGGGGGGGGGGGAGGGAAGATTTGCTTCTCTATAAGCAAATGATAGACAGATTGAAAAAAGAACACAGTTGCCACCCACAACTTTTTCAGAGCTTGGAGAAATACCAATAATTCCATATACATATACACAACATATTACATATATGTACTTATATTCCATATACATATATATATATATGGAATATACAGAAGTTTATAAAAACTTAATTTTCAGTAATTAAGGAAACAATATTTTCTAGTGAATAAGAAAAAAATATCGAAGTGCATGGAAGACATCTAAATTGCAGGGCAGTAAGCTAGAGTGAAAACTTGGTGCACATTAAATGTTCTATGGCATATGTAATTTCCTAGATATACACACAGGGAAGACTGAAGCAAAAAATAATGCTTTGAAATATGAAGTTCGAGGAGCACATGATTAAGTCTGTATGATGAAGAAAAAGCAGAAGGTTACCATTTTGGGGTCACACAGTTTCTGGTTACAGCGTTTGAACCCCATTTACCAAAAAACCCCCCAAGTTCTGACTCTTGCAACAGAGAATTATAAAAGTGCATATGGTGAGATCTGTACTTCAGAGAACAAATGCATCCTTTCCCATTTTATCTGCATTAAATATTTCTGAGGTCACACTTAATCAGACAAAGGTGAAATTAAGGTTATGCATGAAAAAGCTGTTGATTTTTATGGAAATTAAGCCTAAATGGTGTATGGAACATTTTTCTAAGAGAAAACAACTTTAATGCAAAAGACCAATTTTTGAGTCAGAGTGGTCTTGTAGTTGTGAATAAAAGGAGAGCTTGGAATTACAATCAAATGATGAATAATTTTCTATATTTTTCTGTAAAAAATGACTTTAAAATTGTGAATTTTAACTGTAGGGATGAAATTCTTACAGAAAGTTATTTCTGCTCATCTTTTGTAAAGTGAATATCCAACCAATCTCCCCCACTAATTTCTAGGGGAAGTTATGCATCCAAGTATGGACTTTACAGTAGGTACCCTGCCATGAATATTTGAGAACTTAAACTCTGACCTGGTCATAGTGATGAGGTAATTCTGAGATTTTAGAGAAGCCAGCTCTCCTTAGATAAAATCTCACTCTCCCCTTTTAGCTTTCTACTGGTGTCCTTCTGAAAGGACTTGATCTTCCCTGCTACCACGGAATAGAAATAAGAAATGAATCCTTTGATCATTTGGTTCTTAAATAGAGCCTGCTTCCATTCTTACATGGTTGGAAATTTAAAGTAGAAGTGCCAGAAGTATCTTATGTGAAGAAAATCAAGTAAGTTACGGTGGCCAAGATTGTATTAGTCCTGAAAGAGGCAGATAATACTGGTCATAAAACTGTGGAAAAGCTTTCAGTGTACCTTGAGTGCACATGTTGGGGAGCAGACCACACCTATTTTTCCCTCCTGAACTGCAATGTGTCACTTAATGGCGTGTTTGAATTTGATGAATTTCCAAAGGAACGTTCTGCTCATCTATGACATCTATCCCATCACCCTAAGGTCTTTTCCTCTGTAATGAATTCATCTGGGTGTGATACACAGCAAACAAATTCTTGCAGTGCAACAGTATTCAAGGTATCTCAGTGTTTCTCAGTGATTTTCTTTGTGTTGACTTATAATGACTACCAGCACAGATTTTGTCTTCTCCAATAAGTTAATTAACTTTTGCCATGCATGAAAATTGACTAAAGCATTCTGCAGCAAATTGTGGGATGGTTGGGAGGAATGATTTGAAGTCTTTTTCTGTTAAGTTCTTAATCCATTTCCCCTTTTTCTAGGAAATGCACTGAAAATATATTACAGATTTTCTTTTCCTAGCACACAGCTTTATATCATTGTTGAGGAGAAAAACATGGAACCAAAAGTGTTCAACTATATTGTGACAAACTAGAGTAGACTTAGATCAGCTGTTAATTATACATATTATTTAAAATTAATTCTTTACCTTTTTTGTTTGCTATTGTTGGAAATAAGAATTTTAGATAAATTTTATAAAAATATTTAACTAAATTTCTAAGTTACTCATTTTCCATGTAAAATTGGCTATTATTTTTATTGTGTTGCTGAATATAAAATGGGATGATTTTCATGTTAATGACTGAGTGAATTCAAGTACTAGATGCTTTTTAATATTTCAAAACAGATCTCTGGAGAACTCACTTGTACTGAAATTTATGACAGGCTGGAGGTGGCTTTATTTTCCTCTCTATTTGTCCATGTAGCAGTAACAAATGACCTGATTGAATGAATCACAGCAATGTCAGCTCTGCACTTTTATTTTTAACTGTGCAATCTGTTGTGATTTGAGGACTGAATTGTAGAAATACATCTTGTTATGCAGGAAAAACTCCTGTGTCACATGGCCAGTGTTCACCTGGAGGGTGTACATGACAAAACACTACAGTAGATGTATTACAATTAAAAAATACCACATGGAGGAGTAGGAGCAAGGTAATGACATCAGGATAGATTTACTTGTTCTTTATTCTGATCTCCTCCTCTAGAGATTACATTGCTTAAAACTAAAACAATTTAAATAAACATCTGTGCATTATTTATATCTGTTTTGCTCTCTCTTTCATAATTTTAAGATTCCCCAAATTGTGGTAGGATCTTCCTGGCAGGGAGGAAGATGTGGTCATCTACTCACCAGATGTTCAACCCTGCTGCAAAGAGTGGGGAAGGAGATAGCATGATGAAGGATGAAATTGCAGTATTCATGTAATGCAAATGTTTTCCTGAGATGTACTCTTCTTAAATATATTTTTTTCTTTTTTCTTTTCTTTTTTTTTTTTTTTTTTAGAATAAGGTTATTGAGGGTCTGCAAGCTGTTACTCATTTTTAAAGGTAGCATAGATATTTGCTTTAAGGCAATAACAAAATAAGATTTGCCCAAACAGTTTTGTGGGCATTTGATATCTTGGACTTAGCAATTTGAATGCAATTTGGTTAGTTCCCCACCATTCTCATACGGAGGTGGAACCCATGTGCAGTCTAGGAGCATCAGATGTTCTGGTGTTCTTTTAGCTAATTTTAGTAGTTTTAAAGTGTAAATTAGTAAAGAAAGAGTTTTGTTTTAAAAGACTTTATATCTAATAACATATCTACTTCATATATAAGATTGGAAGCTTTAAATGAGGGAAAAGCAGAGGGGATATTTGCATTAGAAAGAATAAAGAACAATAACTCTTATCTGTTGCTAGCACATTGCTTTCCCTAAAACATTCTGTAAATACCTTCATTCATGTCTGGACCTGACACACAGTATATTATCTTTTGCTTAATTAGCGGTGTTTTCAGTCTCTTCTTTTCCTGCAGTGAAAACTCATTTCTAAATTTTATGAGGTGTCAGACTTCCTCTAACAGTGTGAAAAAACAGCTTGAAGGCTCGAAGTAAAAGGTTTTAGGCCATGATTGACACAGTATAGTAGGTCATATGCTCCCTGACAAGCAGTAAATTCTGAGCTATACCACAAAATACAGGTGTTTCTATGGAAGATTCTGACTGGATAATTTGTGAGCATCAGCCTATATATCAAGTGCAGCAGAATGTAAATGGCTTGTGGAAAATCTTTCTTTGCTAGATATGTCCAGGAAAGAGAGGATGCTGTATGTGTGGCAATGAATTATATCTAACCAATGGAACTGGGGATTGCAGCTTACACTGATGAAAAGCACAACCATCACTCAGACAGACTTTGACAGAACCTTCCAATCAAAATTCCACTTTCTGGCCCTGGCCAGGTTTAATTTACAGAGACACACACATACGCAAAGTTTGAAACACTTTTGATGAACAAATCACATCCTCACAAACTAAGTTGGCAAAAGACCCTGTTGGAAATGACTGTTTCGTAAATGTACCCAGTCTACGACATGATGGAAATATGTTTGCATAAACCACTTTGTAATATACTGTCAGAATGCTTTTATTGACAATTAGGAGTTTTTCCCCCTGATATTCTAATACAAATGATACTTTGCTACCATGCAGATGTGATGGTTTATATTTTCCTGGGTATTCTGGAGCAGTTAATGATGGGTAGACAATTTCTGCTGGTTCAAATTTTGGACTCCCAGCAGTGTGAGGAAAACTGCTCCTCTGTACCCTGCTTTTCTGTGACATGCATTTTCTGCTTTCTCTTTGGTATAATTAAAGCTATTTGCATGAAAAGAGAGGGTTGCAGAAGAGGTGGACTTAGAAATCCACCTACTCTTGCTGTTTACTCTTTGCATAAAGTCATAATCCCTGATGAAGTAATCAGCATTTCTGCAATTACAAATCATGAAGTTGCACAAAGGAAGTTGCGCTTCAGGGATTCTGATCAAAAAGGATTCTGAGGGCTGTTACCTGGTGGCTGAATTCAACGGGAACTGGATACAGCCAGCATTTCTCACTATCAGACCTACTTTCCTGAAGTCAACCAGTAAAATTGCCATTGTTTTCAGTGAAGCAGAATGATACCTCAAATGAGAAAAAGGAAATGAATATTGAAGAAACAAAGATGCTTCTTTCATGCAAATTACTTTACTAACAAATAAAAAAGGAAGAATTAGAACCAGGAAATATAGGAGATAAAGAGAAACTGTTGTCTGAATTAATGCCTTTCAAATTTTCCAATGAGGCATTTAGTAGCAATGTTCATTATACTTTGATAATTATTTGGAGCATTCTCCCTCAGAAACTGGTAGTAGTGAAAGACTGTACCATGGTTCAGTAGTTAGGGATTCTTTTACACCATTATGCAAAAAAGAATAAAAAGGGTTTTTTCTAGGGGGAGGGCTGGGAACCTGTGAAATAAGCCAGCTCAATTAGGGAAAACCTGAAGTTAACAGGAGTGAATTGTGTAGGATATGTATATTTTAAATTAGCTGACTGCAAGAGAATAATCCAAATTAAATTAAAACTTAAAAAGCAACACTACCACCCCACCTCCCCCAAGCCAAAACTGTAAAATCTTTCCTAGTGGTCTACCCACCACAATATAAGTAAAAGCAAAATGCAAGTAAAATAGGTGGTGTATATCCAGTGGATATTGTAGAAGTCAGTGTTTGTGAGCTGTTGCCATGCGGTAACAATAATGTTAATTAAAAGTCTTGCCTTCAATTTCTCTTGCCACAGTTTTGTAAGTTACTCAAAGCTGGCTGACTCCTGAGACTGTAGCTTGTGTGAACAACAATATCTGTTTCCACTGAGCTAATTTTTAAATTGTACCCACGTTATGCATGAATTTAGTCAATATTTTGCACTATAAGGCAAGACAAAATAGTACATACTGATGAAACTGTATCTGTCTTAATTATTGCCAGAGAAGAAAATGGTGTATGCACAAAGTTCAATGTTTAGTGCCTAGTGGGAAGTTCTTAATGATGGTATCTATTGAGACAAACTGATTGTTTTTCCCTGCTACATTTTTATAAAGATGTACTGCTTGATATTAGATGTCAAGTTAAGGGGGGAAAAATTTAATAGTGTAATATTCTTTTAAAAATCAGATCTATGCAAAGAAATATATTATTCCCTTTAGTTTTTTTTTTTCCTGTCATTAATTTGCTCAGAGCATTTATTAGAGTCTACCTATTTTGTTTCAACTTGACCCAGTCAAAGCAGTTTAAAGACATTTACAGTGATGAAGAGGGAGCTTCAATTAACCTTCTTGGCTGAGATATTTGATATGCATGAGTTACTATATAACGGCTTAATTATCTAATACTCTTTGTAAAAGATTTCTAATAAAGAATGGAATTGATTTATATATTATGAGAGCATAATAATTTATTTAATTTCTCATCAGATTTCTTTTGCCAAAATGTATGTAAATTAACTAGCAAGCCATGGAACCAAGACAATAGTCAGGACCTGACAACTTTCTAACTGTATGTGTGTTTTGATAACTTTGCTTTGAAGGAGAAGCAAAGCTGCTGCTTAACTAATAACCAAGTACTATAAAACTGCACTGCAGGTCAGTACTCATTAGAGCTATAGAGATGTATGTTAATCTTTTTTCTAGAGATTCATTGTCATAATTCGTACCATAATGGATAAGAGATAGACTAAAATTATTTCATTTTTTAAAAATTAATTTTACAGGTCCTAAGTTGATATTACAAATATATATATGTTTAAATGATGTGATTTACCCCTACTATTTTTGTGACATTAGAATTAATGTTTTCATCATCTTTAATAAGAATATAAATATACATTTTTTCTTAAAGATTACATACTTGTGAAATAGAACAAAGGAGTAGATATGGGCTCAACTAAGGAATAAACAATCACAGTGTTTCAGGCTAAGTTTTGGCTTATGCAGTCTAAGGCCACCCCTAGCATGGAATGAGCAGATTACTTGAGTACTTGGTGGCCCATTACAACAATACTAGTCAAATAGTAAAAAAACCAAACTAGTTTGTTTTTACTGGATCAACTGTCAAGGCTTCTTAATGAGAAAGATAATTATCATATTACAAAAGAGAAAACTAAGGAACTGAAGAATTGAATGACTTCTTGAAGGTACAAACGGAGCCAGCAACAAAGAAAGGCGCAAGAATTGTGGTTTGATTCACGAGTTATCTGTATTACATAGGTTTTGCTCCCCTAGGGCTGCCACATTTTGGTTGTGGTGTTAGGGGAACTGAAAGGGTGATGTGGGTTTTTTTTGTTGTTTTTTGGTTTTTTTTTTTTCCTTGGTGGAAAACATTCGAATCTATGAACTGTATTTTTGAAAAGAGTTTTCAAAAAAAGCCAGGACATTAGTCAGCAGATGAAAAGATGGAAACATCCAGGGAGAAATCTCTGCTGAATTTGATGTGAAATTTGCTATTGACTTTGGGGAATTCAGAATTTCACCATAAAGTGGCAGTAATAAAATCTCTAAAAACCAGAAAGGATAGTTCAAAGCTGAAATTTAGGAAGAGGTTTGGGAAATGAGTAAGGAGTAAGAAGGAAGTAGAAAATAATGAATTCAGGACTGTAAGCAAGAGTAGACTTGCATGGAGTTCTAAAGGTGGGAATAAATGAAACAAAACAGTCTCTCATCTCTAAGACAAGGTGAAGATTAATATTTTTGCATGAAGGCTTGTGGTTTTTTGCTCTTTTGAAATGTATTTTCCTCTCCAGTAAAAAGCACAAAGCTAATAAGCATAAATCCTTGTAAGACAAACACAGATAAACAGGGTTTGCTAAAATTTGCCATGAATGACTTCTCATTTTCTAGAAAAATACAGACTGTTTTGTAATTTAGACGTTTTGCTCAATTGTTAAGAAATTTCTTACATTGTGTTTCAGCAAAAAAGCCCAGAGTCTTACCATACAATGCAACTATAAAACATCACCATTCTCTTCCTTTCAGGACACAATGTTCATTATGTTTTGACCTAGTTGCTGCAGGTTGACTCCACCCTTGAGGTCCCAATAAATGTCTTAAGTTCTCTTTATGATCAAGAAAGGGCACTTTGCCTCCAGCAAGCAGGCTGTCTCATCTGTAAATTGGTATGCAGGCTAGGAAGGATGACCCGGGGTGGGGTGAAGCTTTTGCCCAGCTGTTGGCAAGAGACTGGTGTTCAACTAGGTTTTTGCATATTTTTTACTTTATTTACTCCAAAATGTAGACATCTAATTTCTGATTAAGTTATATTTTAAATGCTTAAGTGTCATCTTGGATATCACCTGAAAATAAAATAGAGAATGTGGATTATGCTTTCCATTTGTACATTGTAAAGCAAGGAGGTAATTACCTCCATTTTATCAAAACTGAAGCTGTCAACAGTAATCACTTTCAATGTAGGACTCAAATGTTAGGCATGAGCTAGAATTTCTTTGTTAGAATGTTTCAAATTGTATTTAATAAGTATTTTTCGTAAGCATTTCTTATGCATCACAGTGCCTGTCTGTGTTACAAGTTCGTGCAAAACTAATGATGGAGTTCTTAATCTGTTGATTGGGTTTACAGCTTTTCCATCTACAAAGAGTATGAGTAGAAAAGGCTAGATTTCTGGAAAAAAAACCCTTGCTTAGAGAGTCAATGCTTTGGGAATAGTATAAATCTGAGATACCTTTATTTGAACTGGAAACCGACCTTCATAACTCAAGAACAGCTTTAATCTGGCTCGAAGTAAAGAGCAGGAAATGCCCAGGATATTTACACTTCTGTAGTAAAAAGTTTGAATTCACATAGAGAAATTGAAATTATCTAGGATAAGATTCGTGGTACTTCAGTCCAGGAGTCTCATTCCTAGACTAGTCAATGAAGACTTGTTTAAAAGTAAGCGTCCATGCCATCCTGAACTATGAAGTAGGTCACCGATACCCACTATGGTAATAAAAGCATTATGGTAATTACGGGGGTGGGGAAGCAGAAGGTTTAAAACTGAATAAAGTTTTGGAATACTGACCAAGTAACCTGGGATCAACTGAAAAAAAGTGATTTTTCACTGACATGTTTGCTTTAAAGTTGAGTGATTTTTTAATATTTTTTTTCAGATAGTGATTGTCTCAATGAAATAAAAAAAGTTCTGACAATATTTTACCAAACCAAGCCTTTTCTCTATTACGTTTCAAGTGTTGGAAGTAAGGCATGGGAAGTAATTGTAAGACAAAGCTCCAAAAGTTTTGAAGGATAACCTTGATGAAAAGAAAAAAACAATCCCACTGAAACTTCTTAGAAGAGGTTTGCTGTCACCAGAGCAGCTTTACTTTCAGGCACCATTGACATGTTCAGTTTACTAGCTTTAATAGAGCCATATCCTGGGAATATCTGTCTTTGGATGCTGAGAAAATATGACATTGTTAACCAAACTCTTGTGGAGCTCAGTTACTTTAATCTTCATTTTTCCCAACCAACTGCAACTTTCTAGAAGCCATAAAAGAAAAAAACATTATTTACATAATGAGGCCCTTACTGGGTCTGTTAGCATGACATAAAAAGGGGTGATTATTTTTTTCCTCCAAAAGTTCACCAAATATTTATCAGTTTTTTCCAGTAAATTCTAGCAAAATGTGATGAATTCATAGAAAAGAACTTGACCAGAAAGAAGAAAGAAGAAATGCCAGCACACTGAAATACCGTGGGTTTTTTTGTGTGTTGTTACAATCAATATGCAGGTGACTGAAATGATGAGAAAATAGTTGTATTCTTGCAGTTGACAATTTTTCCTCCCCCGTCATTACACTGTGTCATACTATGAAGCTTTACAATGCTGATACAGTTCCTGTAGGTTTGCTTAATGGTAAACATGCAAAAATCACTCAGCAACAGCTTAGAAAAAAATGTCAAAAGGTCTTTGTTTGGTGGCAGAGTTAAGTTTCTCCTCTGACAACTTCAAGCAACAGGAATGCAGAAATGGAACTTTCTCAGTCAAAACACTGAGCAAAGTTTAGGCACATCCAGGTATGTTCAGGATACAGAGTTAATTTAGCAAGCTACATGGCAACATTACAGCAGATATGCAAGCTGACAAAGGTAAACTAATATTTTTGAAATCAGAAAACTTTCGTTGTAGCTACCACAATACTTTGCATTTGTTGGCTCCTCTTGGCAGGAGAAGGGGGAAAGGGAGCAAAGACAAGTGGAACAGGAATGAAGGAAAGATTTGCTGCTGGTTTTTTATCTCTCCTGAAAGTCCTTGAGGTTACCAGCAGGCTTCTTAGGATGTTTTAAGAGTTTTCTCATGCTAATAAATTACTTTTTTTTTCTATTATAATGCTTAAATAGTGCTAAAGAATTTTTAACTCTGAGTAAAAAAAGCAGGCCACATAGGAATCACCTTTTCCCAAGAACATATCTAAACTTCATTTTCTTAAATACAAAGCTAAATTTCATTTGCTATTTTTAGAAATAAGTTTCATAAATCATTATGATTATAGGCAAACAATAATTGTTTGATCAATTTATAAGGAATACATACAAAAGCCTGCAAGTAACAGGCAAGTAAATAATATTGGGAGGCTAAACTGTGGCAGTTCAGAATCTCTTCTTTTCTTGCTTTTACATTAGTGGTGCTTGTATGTACACACATGTGTATGTGCACTTGTGTGGGTGTAAGTCCTTTTGTGAGCTATTAATGGAGAAACAGGGCTCATTACATCCTGGAAAAATTGCAGTACTGCTTTTGCGAGGAAGGAGAGGGGAGTTAATGCAAACCCTAATGTAGTCACAGAGGATTGCTGCTTTCGTGATGCCAGACACTCTGAACTTCAGTATCCAGACAATACTAGCAACTCTTTCAGTACGTCTGCCTACCTAGCTCATTTCCAAGAAAGATGATAATTAAAAAAAGAATATAAATCTGCGAATCTCACATAATTTTGACTTTTTAGCTTTTTGCTGTGGGATGTGCATTTCAGTATCTACATTCCAGTGACAAGCCAGAGCTGCTACACATGGCTTCCTCACCCTTTCTGATGAGAAACATAAAATGAAGACAGCATCTATCCATATGTTCAGAGGCAACTGGGGGAGCAGAGAGGCTGGCTGTGAGAGAAGTTTGTTTGAGTAATCTTGTTAGAAAACAATGCAATGTTATTTTAATACCCTTTGAACAGCACCAATTTCAAGGCATGAATCTGTTTTTGTTGCATTGCATGTTAGCATGCTGAATGGGCTGGCATCCATCTTCTGATGGGCCTTCTAGGGCCTTTTAAGACAGGGCCTCTTAAGACCCTTGACTGCTAATTTAAATGGATATTGCAAAGAAAAGCCAGCATAGCTCTGCTCTCCTTGAGGCTGGTGATGTCCTCCCTCACACACTTCCATTTCCCTTTGTTAGTCTTTTATCATTGACAAATTCTGTAGAACGTTTGTCCAAATAGTGCAGTCTCATACAGAAAAAAACCCACTTACATAGAAAAAGAATGTAATGATAATACAGCACAATATTAGCAATATAGCAGCAACTTTCACTTCAAAGTGATGTGGCTTTATAAAGGATACACAGCTTATATACACACAGGCATATATACATATAGGTGCAATTTAGGTAGCAGTTAAAAGCTCAAACTAAAGACTGAAGAAGTGTGCTATTGGAGATGATGAAAATTTCATCTAATCCAGTAACAGAAGAAGCTCAGAGAAAGGATAAAAAAAGAAGACTGCATATAATGTGATCTTTCCCCAGAAATACCTGGTTATCTTCCAGTAATTAATTAGTTAGGCAAATCTTGAGCTGGCTTGTTTTATTCTTCATGAATTTCTAGTATCCTTTTTGAACACATGTATACCTTTGGCTTTCTCACTAACCCTCAGCAAGGACAATTCATCAAATATCTTATTAATCAAGCGATTCATTGTATGTCATCTTAAAAACACAAAACAAGCACACACACATCCGTATTCCACCCCCTCTACACACACCCTGTGCTTGTTTTGACCCCAATTCTACTTCTAGTGAGGATATTTTTCACTTGGTTGCCTGCTGAAATAGATAATTCTTGTTCTTAAGCAAAGAATGCAATCAAGGAGTGAAAGAGAAATTAGTTATTCTTGTAAGAAGGGAAGACCAAACTCCCAAAGGGAACACAGCACTGCAAGGCGCTGAACCCAGAACTGCTCCATATCTCTTGGAGGAACATCTTTCCTTTGAGCTCTTGGCTTGTAAAGTTTGGCCTATGGTGTGGAGAAAAAAAATAGGCTGCAGCAGTAATAGTGTCTTTCAGAAACCTGTTTCGTGCCCCAAACCATGATTTGCGACATGCAACCCTATCTCTTCTCATTTCCCTCACTCCTACCCGCCCCCTCCCCCGCCCATGCCTTCTCTTGTTGCTTTTGCTCTCAAAATACGTGCAGCCTAACATGTACTTTTCTGCAATAATTCCCGATCATTTTTCTCTTTCCAGTGAATGTGGGAGCACTGGGGTTGGGGATTTACTAGTCAACATGATTCAACGGTGGTTTGGCATATATGTTTTTCCTTCTTTAGTAGCTAGTTAGCTGAAAAAACCCTCATCTATTTATCATCATTTCTAAACAACCACAAGTCAGAGATGTTCTGACTGTATCCATGACAAGTACAAGTACAAGGTTGTTTTCTTGGAAGGAGCAACAGCATTGGGGTGGCAGCTGAGGAATGTGACTGCATTTAGTCATGCAAGCATTTTTCCTTTTAAGACCCTTAAAATCAAAAAAATTAAACACTGATTAAACTGTTTTTATGAAGGTGTGCACTAGCATCAGCAAAGGCTGAGTGTGTCTCCAAATTGTGTCACAAGGAGTTATTTTTATAAGCTCTAGCAAACCCCATTTTGAGGAGAGTATACAACTCTACTTGAAAGCTTGATAATAAACTGAATCTAATTATAGAAACATATGGAAACACCATCTATAATTTTTGTATTTTGGTATACATAATCATATGGTAAGGAATTTTTTCCAAAGTGTACTCAGCATATAAAGTGAATAATAGGTAATAGTTACTTCCTTTAACTGCTGTAGTCATTAAAGTTTCAAATTATAATTCAAGATAAACTAACTTCAGGAGGTCAGGTTTACTATGGGTTTTATTATCGCATGTGAAACAGAAACAGAGTTGATAGTTTTCTTCAGGGCAAGAGTCCATTTGTAATTGACACTAAAAACCTGCTAATTTCATACTCTGGCTCTAAACATTTTAATCTTTCTCAGCAGCTATAGAATGTTTCTTTTCCAGTGTGTGATGGAACCAAGAATATATGGTCTTGAGAAAGGTGAATTAATCAGCTGAAAGGGAGAGGTGAAACAAAACTGAGAGGAAGAAATGTAAACCTCTATGTGACAGCGAACTGTAACCCTGAGTGTGTTAACTTTGGTGCTCTGTCACTGGTCCTCTGCTTATGTTAAGCACATGTATGTTTTTAGTCTTGCAATGCCTATAGAGTCTGTGCTATTTGAGTCAGGAATGGGCTTTGTTCTGAGTGCAAGCAGCATGTAACATAACTGGATGTTGGTGCCTGTTCAGGGCTGGTAGATGCTATTCATGTGATTACATTAATTTTTACTGTACAAGATGTGTTCATACACTTTAGAGAAAACATATTGTGTTTGCTGTCTTTTGCTTACAATGGAAATTATGTAAGGGATTATTAAAGGATCTGTTACTCTGACTCACTGGCTGGTAAACTAATTACACTGTGATGTGTTGCTATTCCTATATGGATCGTAAGTTTAATTAGCTGTCAGAGTATATAGCACCCTTGCATATAGGCATCTTTTGGCATTTAAAACATAACTAACTCATATACATAATTCATATTTCTTGCCTAATATCTTGTTAACACATTTCTGAAATTTTGTTTTGCATACCAAGAAGAGCTTACCTTTTTTTCTGAATTTATTCTTTAGCAATTGTTTTGCAAGATTCAATATTATAATCAGAGTCCTTGGATGTGATCTTAAGACTCAAAAGCATGACTGAGTTACTGCACATGGGCTTTTCAAGACCACGCTCGACATCTGGGAGAAAAGCAAAGCAGTTTAACTTAGCTTGACTTTCTTCAACCCTGGGTTAACTCAAAATTACCTTATACTTGCTGTGGATACACAAAATTTGTTATCATGGCTGAACTGAGGTTCAGAAACTATTCTAAACTGCAGTACTATCTGAACGCTTGCTGTTTTTAGCACTCTACACCTGTAAAGCCAACCATCTGAAGATACACCTTAATGGTTATTTGAACATGGGTGATAACAGTTCTCACAGACTTTTATTTCTAGATAGTCTTATTATCTAGAAGGAGGTAACACAGAGTTTGTTTGCCAGCATTTCAATTAATAAAAGAATGATGAAGAAGACGAACACAACAAATGGGGAATGTATGCACTCCTGTTAGTTTTGCCTCTTTCTTTTAACCATAATATGAGGGATTTTTATTTTTTTTTCCTGAGGAAGTTGTGGGCTAGAGGGTGGGGTAACAACATCCCCCCCATTGCATTCCTCTTGGCCCAAACTTGGATGTAACTCAAAGCTTATGCTGCAAATCTGACTGATTGAGTAGGAACATCTGTCACTGTGGTAAACACTAAAATATTATGGGATATATTCTGATTTCACTGAAATCTGTTTTGAAATTACACTGCTTACCGGTCTTCACAAGCATGTGATACTAGTGACTTGTCTTCACCTTGTATGAAGAAGACCACTACCTGAGTAGAGCTACTCATTTTATTGTAAATTAAGTTTTTTTAAAATTTTACAGTAAATTTAGAGTTTCTTTGAATTTTGTTTTGTCTTGGGTTTTGTGGTTTTTGTATTATATTTTTTATTTTTTAAAATATATATTTATATTGTCCAGCTAATTAATCTGGCTGAGCAGTTAGCCTAATATTTAATAAAAATACTTCTCCAACTTTTTATTTTTTTTAATAATTAGCTGATGTTGTTGTTGTTACATGTATGCACTGAATACATACACAAATATGGTTTAGAAGCCTGAATTCATTAAAGGGAAGCCAGAATGGTAAACTTGATCTGGAAACTCTTACCCCACAGAATACATTTAATAACTACAGATATGAAAAGTTTTGGCTAAGAGTTTTAGAGCAAATGTAAATTCCTAAAGATTGGCTCTAAAATATGACTCAACTCCAATTCTCTGCTGGAGTTAAGAAGACTAATCATTGCGATAAACAGGACAACACATTTTTGAAAGGCTTTTGATCTCCTACTTAAAACACTGTACACTTTTAACAAAAAAGGTTACAGAGCATCCAGAAGTTTAGTGTGCAAGAGTATATCAAGTTTTTCAATACAGACAACTAATTTACTAAGGTTTCCAGATCTTGATGTAAGTGCCAGCTTTGAGTTTCAGATTCTAAAACTTGGATAAAAATGGATTTGTATTTATCAAGGATTATATTGAAATTTTCAGTGACCTAAGCTGAGGAACAAGGAATATAAATTAGATCTAGTTTACTAACATAAAAATTTTGGTGTAATGGGAGTGGCGCTCCTTTTTTTTTTTTTTTTGTTTTGTTTTGTTTTGTTTTGTTACAGCAATCTTTCTCTTAGCAAACTAAACTAGAAAAATACATTCATGTGAAGTCTCATTTAAAAAGTATTAGGGTGTATGTGAAAGGGGCTTATCTATAATAACAGAATATGTGGCCCCTGGCATATGTCTGTGGCAATGTGGCGTACATGTGTGGAAATGTGTTGTTAGATACCCTAAGTAACAGTCATTGCAATTATAGATTACTCACGAAATTGTCTAGGAGTGGGTAGGGAACGCACCCAGACATTACTTACCCAGATCAGATCCCTTTCTTGAGAAAGAATTTCTTTCTCTGCAGCAAATGGATATGAATAACTCGAGTAAACTGAAGGAATTCTGACAATACATATAAAGCAACAACATTCTCAACAAATTATATATATAGTTATGTATGTATACATGTTTGCGTCTCACTTGTATCCAGATGCTCCTCAATTGAAAATACAAAGTCAGGCCTTTGTTTTTGAATAGTACACGAAAAACACACAGTTAAACCCCCATGTGACTCTTTGAAAGCGTACCCCATGTTGATAGGCTTTCATAGCTCAGCTTCCAAGGAGGCTAAGCCTCATTCAGAAACCCAAATTATCAATTTCTCTTGTTTGGAAAGCTTGAACAATTCAGGGAGATAAACATACTTCTGAACCATTGCCTAGTGATGCCTACTTTAAAAACTTGTCCTCTGTGGAAGTCAGAGTGAAACAAAATGCTATGACACTTCAGGGTTGTGTAGTTATGGACTGAAGTTATGTTGGTCTTGAAATACATTTCAGGCTCTGTGCTCTAAGCTTGCAGAGCAGAAGCTCACCTCATTGAAATCAGATTAATCCCTGAAAAAGTGAGAGCAGTCAATGGCACTAAAGCTTCAAATATGAATGATCAGGAGCATGTGAGGTTGCTCAAAGAATATCGTCTCTGTGGGAGGACTTAGGGAAGCGATGAACTATAATCCCTTGAATGATTGTCCTTTTAAAGGAAAATTGCTCCAAATGCCTCTTGGAATATATTCTTAGAGTCGAACCTTTATTTTGTCTTCTTATTTTCAGAATTAACAAGTAGGAATTATCTTTTTTGCTCTTTACAATAATGAAAAAGAATTAAATAGTCTGGTGGATTATACACCCCCTTTAGATTGATTCCCAGGAAGTTTACAAATGTTTTGGATTTGTTATTCTGACCACCTTAAACTACACTTTTTATCAATGTCATTTAAGCAGCAGGGTCAAATATACAAAGACAGTCCATGTGTAGGTCTTATGTATGATATGTCTGGTAACCAATAGGATTTGTCAGATATTCAGAGGCAGAGTTAGATTTTTTGTTCATCGTCTTTTTGACTGCCTGGGTATCTGTGTGGGAATCATGTTGTGAAATTATTCTCTTAATTCTCCATGGTAACAGCCATAGAGAAGTTGTAATAGACGAGAGGATGGAATTTTCCCTTTTAGATCAGTAAAGAAGGAGTCTGTTCCTTCACTAACATTAAAGAAAGCTTCACACACCACATTTCTGCTGATTTTGAGAAATTTTAAAAATTTGCCCAGACACCTCCGAATTTAGTTTATTCAGGGTCATTCAGATTTAATTAGGAATTTGGTGGTCTGATACTAAAGTGACGGACAAAAGGAACACTGGATATCTGGGAAGAAAATTTATTTGTGGTCCAGATTTTTCTACCCCACATGCTTTTGGAAATGGGTTTTGATCAAATAATTTGAGGAGGTGAATAGGGGATGGCTTTTGGTGCTGCTCTTCTACTGATGAACAAATATGTTTGGCAACTATGCAGCTATCTGTCAGCCAGATAGGAGGAAGCTCCATGGGAGAGGTGTCGCTTTGACAGATGCCTGCAGCTCTTGCTTGAATTGAATGAATTGTACATCTGGCTGCCTACAACTATATCACGCAACAAGGCACAATCTCTTTGTCTCCCTGCCTCCCACACCCTAGCTCTCCACTCCCTGTTTATTCTGGGTCTTACTGCAGCTGTGACACTGACTTCATCGTACAGATCTGGGTAGAATCTCCACTGCCTGCTAAGAAATGTGTTGCAGAAATGTTGCTGCTGTCCAGACGTCTGTTCTTGTCTCATCTTGTATTTCTGTTTAGACCTTTTGATCTCATTCCTGCCTCTGTTGTTTTGTTTGTTTTACTACTTGTCCCAAGAATCCTGTTGCTTTTTTGGTCTCTGAAACCTTTCCTTCAGCCATAGGGGCAGTCTTTCTGTTTTCCCAGGCCAAGGCATCCACCAGGCTGCAAATGGGTTATCCAGCTGATAACTGTGGTTACCCATCAAACCAAAGGATGACTGTGGCAATATAGTCTATGACTGGGTGGTCTTTTTGGCTCTCAGATGTAAGAATATATTTTGTGGTCAGCATTGACCAGCATTATGAGTGTCTTCTGAATGTTATGTATTGCTGGGAGTACTCTGTCCATGGTGTGATGGCTCTCTGTTAAGTTGTTAAGTATTTTAAATATTGCCACCTTTATACCTCTTTTCTAACCTTTAGCCCTTACAATTTTTTAAGTGTTGTCCTGTGAAATCTTTGAGATCTTGTTCTGCAGTCCTTCTCTTAGTGGAATGTCTTTGGGTCTTGCAGAGTCTAAACTATTCAGATGGGTTGGTGAATTTGAAAATAACTTACCATAGAGCCAGAATATTCATGTACACTGAATACTAAAACCCTGCAGAATTCTAAAAAACTGCAGAAAAAGGGGGGTGGGGGGGTGGGGTTGGGTGGTTTCCCTCCTAGCAGTAGCACAATTTGTAATCACACTTTTTTTTTTTCTTTTTCTGCTTAAGAAAGTGTGAAGTATTTTGCATGAATGGTTTTATGGGATCTGCTTTGATTTTTTAAATACAAAATAAAATGAGTTTTACTCTGAGGACTCTGATAAAGTAATTCACATGCATGCTAAACAGTCTAGTTTGTCATAAAGCAATCCACCAAAACTTTTTAAAAAGATTAATTAATTGTAGGTGACCAGAAGAATTGTGTATGGCAGGTTGAGTGACTGCGATGAAGTGCTATTGGATATTCTGAGGAATTGATAAAAAATCAGTATGAGCACAAATGGAAAAGGGGTGTGGCCTTATGTACTTTACCAAAGCAATATACTGAGCTTGAAGGAATGAGCTGTACAGACAGAATACCACAATATCTTCTTCAGAATATAATACAGCAGTGCAATAAGGGATAACACTGTGGTGAGAGCAATTGGGTCAGTGACAGAATAAAGAGTGCACACAGTTGAAGAAATCTTTGCTGTTCTTCTGCTGGACTGTCTCCTGAATGTGTGTGTGCACTGTCCTAGTAAAACCAACCCAGCTGCAAAAAAAATGAGACATTTAGAAGCAGCTCATGGTTTATCAACTCTACATGTTTTGCTTTGCTTAAAATGAACAGCAAGAAGATGTAAGACTGTCCTCAGTCCACACTTGGGAAAAGGAGGAGATGGGAGAAGCATTTGCACTCTGGTTTAGACCCTGCTCTCTTTTATGAACCCTTGCAAAAAAGGGCCAAGGTCACTCCTTAGCAATAACATATTTTTTTTTTCTTTTCAGAATTTGAGTTAAACAATGCTGTCAGCACAAAACCTAATATAGTACTTCACCTCATGTTGTCAGAACACTGGCCACAAATCAATGAATTTCTGTGGACATACCATTCAGTGATGTTGTTTTTCCTTGGGTCTGCTGTACATTTGCACAGACAGAACTATTACAGGATCTTGCAGTTTAAAGATTTATATTCACACAGTGACCTTCAGTCTAAGGTGGATGCAGCTTTCCAAATCTTAAATTTTGGCCACAAATGTCACTGAAATGTTGCATTTCAACTGCAGCAGCAAGCAAATACAAGCCAGAAGTCTACTTTCCAGCCAGTTCTACACAAGCAGAGGTTTCTGAAATACCTTCAGTGTTTAAGGTAAAGTGATCAGTTATATTTTTTCCCCAAAATTTTTCATGAGCAAGGTTGTCCATTTGTTATGGGTTTAAAAAAATGAGTATAAAGTCCAGACAGTGCCTAGGCTATATGAGACACTCTTAACAAGTTAGTGTAGTCCACAAAAGATGTATGACTAAGCTTAGTGATGAACATATGTAGAAGCTGAATTGCTTCAAAGACTACCCAATCAGATCTGGCAGGTTTTTTGTCTCTTCCATGTAGCTTAGAACGCTTTTGTGAAGTTCCTAACTTATTGCTTGTGTCTCTCAAAGGCAGATTCAGAATTGATCCTTTTTCCTCTCTGCTGGGAACTTACAAACTACTTTTGATGCTTAGCAATCAACAGCATGTGAAGACACAAGAGAAAAAGGAAAGAAAAAAACAAAAAACAAAGGTAAAACTATTAAGATCAGACTGCTACTAGATGAAGACCCTAGTATAGCCTCTTCTGTTTCTATGTCTGGGGATTTGTGCTTTTTAACTAGTGTTACCTCTACTCCAGTTTTGTTTCTTCTAAGCTTTTTGCAAGTTTTCATATGTTTAATGGAATAATTTTACTAAAGCGAGAGAATTGGAAACTTCAGAGAAAGCACATTATCTGTCTAAGAAGGGAGGTGATAAAACATAGTAATATTAGTAGAGATGGGACAGACTGGAATAACCAGTTCAGGGATTGTTGTGGGAACAGCTTGTGACCTTTAAAAAAAGGGCCAAAATTTGTTTTGAAAGCATAGTCAAAATCCACTCATTATCTTAATATTAGGGAGGAAGTCTTGCAGCAGTTGAGCGCTAGTCAATGTGTCTGAATTACTAGTAGCTTGGATCAACTATTTTTTGTTCACAGGGTCTGGTCTCATATATATGCATCATTAGAAAGCACTTCACTGCTGGACATAATATTGGAGGCAGTTGTATCACAGAAATAAATTTTTAGGGGAAAACATGAAGGACTTGTGCAGTGTCTTTGAAGCATGTTATTCTAATGACACTGGCTTACTGGGAAAAAGTAAATTCTAATACATTTCTCAAATTAAACTACTGCAAGAGCCAGTTATCCTGCATTTATAACTCAAAGCAAAGACAGTGGGTTGAAAGCTAGACAGCAGCAACCAATGTCTTTTTGAATAAGACACAGCAAGTAAACCCAAATATATTGAATTTATACTGGTTTGCTAGGTACACCTAATCCTGAAATTCATGACCTCTGAGGGAGGGAAAGCATATGCAAATGCCTCTGGAATAAAATATATAAACAATCAGGTTTTTAAGCCTGCTTCAGGACAGCTTGCCTATATTCAGTGTTTGTGAATTGTTTTATTCTCAAGAATTATTACCAAAATAAGAGACATTCTAGGCCAGATCAACCTGGCTGGGATCTGCCTCCCTGAGAAGAGCTCAGCGTAGATCCTGTCTTTCAGAAAGGCTCTCCCATCTCCTGATGGACAGCCTCAGTTCAGGAGCCCCATCTACTGCAATTTGCATCTCTCAGCAGGATCAACACCTGTTAGCTGGGTGGGTTCATTGAAGAAAAGCCAGCAGCCAGTTACATGAAAATAATAGCAGTGCACATTGTACAGCTACATTATAAACATAGGAGTGCAATAAAATGCAGTAGCTTCATAAATCTGTCATCTGAAGGATACGGCTGGAAATGCCTGTATCTCACCCTTCTGTGCAAAATTACTAACTCAGTGTTATCAGTGATTTCAGAAAGTCAGGGCTTACAAAACCAGCAAGTACCAGCAGAGTCAGCTATTCAAAATGCATGCAGGTAGGAATTCTTTTGTGGCACTTTTTGTTTATTTTATATATCACACCCTGTCCCAGACTGAACATTAGCCATTTCTGTAGTTTTCTTTATTCACTCCCAGTTATTAATTTGCCTTTTCCCCCCTTTGTTCAGCTTCACAGTTTCAGTGCCTTAGATATGCTTGTTTAACTCCCTTTTTGGTTTAATGCACTTTGGAGAAGGTTTTTAATTAAACTATAATAGTTAAGGTGCATGATATGTCCTGAAGATTAACTGAGTCTGGAGAAAGTGAGTAGTTCTAGGCTTCATCCTAGCAGGGAGATGCAAGTCATCATTATTTGTCAAAAATGCTTTGTGTTTGCTGAATTTCTGTTACAAAAGCAAGAGAAACATTAGATGAAGTGTGATTTTCTAGTGGAGTGTGAACTTTTAAGCAATTTTCTCGTTTTTTAATTTTGAGGCAGAGCATTTACAGCTCATTGATGATGGCTTCTGAGTGTGATAAGCTCCCTGAGTTTCTTCTTTTATGATACAAAGCTACTATATGACTGAGAGTATTCATATGCATTGAAGGACACAGTGGCCAGGAACTGAGCCAGGTACAGGGTGGTGGTGTGATGTGGATGGAGGAAAGTCCAAAAAGGACAACTGCATTCACTTACATGTACTGCCTGGCTTTGCGGAAAAGTGGAAGACTGAACCAAAACTTGTTCTTTAATTCTGGGGTTTGAAGATTAGCAATACATATAGTATTTCCAAAGTCTAGAGACTGTTGAAATTCTTTGCTTCAGTGGATGGATCTTTGTTGGAGTTGTCCTTGTTTTACAACAGGACTGAATATGGCTTGTATTATCTTCTACATGAATTACTCAGTATTTGAAAACATACATTTTAAAGGTGTATAAATGAATCACATAAAAAAAATAGAATACTCACATGGCTTCAATATTTGGTTTCAGATGAGCTTTTAATGCATGGGTGTAGCATAAACAAATGCATATAAACTCAGTGTGAAAACTGATGAGCAGTATCATTACAAAAGCTGATCCAGTACTTAGGATTGCTGATGAGAAGTTAATTACCATGCCTGGATCCAGAGAAAGATCTTACATTCCAGAAGCCACTTGAGCATATCCAATAAAAGCCTATTAATCTACAGTGCTCTTTAGGCTGATTTCCTATGGAAACTCTCCAGCCTCCTGTCTGATTGGGTGGAAAGCTGTAATTAGGAAGATTACGTGAAAATAGTGACTGGTGGAGAAGGGAGACATTCTAGGTGATCCCACTGAAGAAAAGGCTTCCCAAGTGAGTTCACAGCTTCTTAGAGATTCCCTGGTGATGAAAACTTTCTCAGTGTTTGAAGCATTTCCTTTGAAATGGAGGGCATGGAAGATTGCAGTTGCCTGCCTTGTCCGTGCATCAAACTGAAACAGCCCTTTTTCTTGCAACCGTCTGGTGGCAGTGTGCGTGGGTCCTCAAAGGACAGAGCAGACCCTTTCTAAATTGGAGGGAAGCAGTGTGGCTTCTGTCACAACAAAAAAAGCAATAGCCGTCATATAACTTGGGAGCTGGTGAACTATATAGGGCAGGTGGGAAAAATTCTGCCATCCCCCTTAAGGTCTTGGTGCCCCGACACAGTATATATGCACCTGACGCAGAGTACTTGGCTTGCAGGACTGAGACATAGGCACACAGGAGACAAAGCAGCACTAATTCCTCTAATCAGAGAGGCATTTGTTTTATCACACTTTGCTGCAAGAAAGAACGAGTCCTGCAGGGTCAGACTACTCCCATTTGCCATAGAAGAGCATTCAGAGCTCTTAACTCCAATTGTGCTCCCGTGGAGTCTCCATTCAGGGTTGTCCTGGAGAGCAACTGGCAAATTTAACCCGCTATGCAGCACGCAAGAACTCGCCTTGTGTAATGTGCTACCCGCTAATAGCTCTGGCTTCTATTAACTCACCATAGTAATTCAGAAATTAACAGAGAAATGTAAATTAAAAATAAGAAACACAAAGGAATAAAGCTACGTAGGCACTGAGGGCCTTGGGTTCCCTAGTGTATGCTGGAGAATGACACAGTGGCTGGTCCTAGCTCAGGCACTGTTTATCATGTAAATCAATTGAATCAAGTAGAAGTAGCTCTTAAAAACTCCTGTCTAACAGAAATGGAACTTGATGGCTTAAACTTGTACAAACATATTTCAAGGCTGTCTGGAGCTTAAGATACTGATCATGCTGTGAATTGGAATCTTTTTTTCTGGTTGGTATTGTTAACTCTTTGGTGTTACTAGCTAACAGCTCATACAGTCTGATTTTTATCTATCTGACAAAGTTTTGTTTATTTTCAGGTTCCCACAGCTTCTTCTAAAGCTTTATACCTGTCATTATGGGTCTTCTCTCTAGGGTTCATCATGGTGACACCCTGGAATGCAAAAAAAAAGCCTCCCTATGTTTTGGGCAAGCTCTAATCACAGTCAGTCAGCTAAAGGAAATGGAAGCTTTGTAACACAAAGGAGTTAATGTGTCCCATTCTCTTACCGTATCACACCTGAAACTTGGTACTGATTCAGTCCCTCTATAGGTACTTCACCTCTATTTGACCTATGGGTTTTTTTCTCTTTTTTTCTGTTTTACTGAACTAAGCCCCTGTTTTTACATGTACAACCTAGCAGACACTGGTATTTGCTGTGAACCTTAGTTTTTTAATGACACATCACGGTAATCATGTTCAGATCCATTTCAGACATTTGTAATGAAATTTGCTTCTTAAAGTAGTTAAGTGTGCTTTCCTTTGCTGTTCAGCTGATACAGAAAATATAAACCTGCTAATTATGGTAGTCATCCATTTCACTTCTATTTGTAAGATAAAGCATTTGATGGCTATGGACAAAACTTTCAAGCTATTTGGTTAATTCTCTCCCATTAAATCGATCAATTTAATGGGCACATTAATAAGTAAGTAGATCTGGACCTTTGTTCTTTCCCTGTTTTCCTCGAAAAATAGCTGGTAGATGAGATTCTGACTCATGTAAGGGCTACAGTTCTGATGCAAAGGAAGTTTTAGAAAAGATAGATGCATCCTGTCACACTCAAATTCTGTATTATTATGCATAAGAAATGACCTGAGTGTCAGTCCTATTAGCTGCTCTTAGCTTCTATGTGAAATTAAACTGAGCACTGAAAGAAAACATGAACTCTCACACATAGCTTTAAACATATTCTTGTTTCAGCAGGAAAAGTTCATTCCAGACATCTGAGGTGCACCAAACATGTGTTTGCTATTTGTTGAACCTTTAACCATGTATTTTTTCTGGAATATTTCATTAGGGAATAATTCAGATGTTCAAAATAATGAAATGAGTAGGAGGTTTATACATTCATTTAAAAAGCTAGTTTATATAATTCCCATCAGATTATATTATTCACTGAGTTAAAAAAAAAATCAATACAAGTCCTTATTCAATTTTGAGCTTTAATATTTAATTTAGGCGATTTCATTTTAAGAACAATGGGGAATTCCCTGCGTAAAGACCAAGCAAACAAAAAGAGGAAAACCAGCTGCTCATCTAAAGGAGAGCTCTCTGACATGTCAGTTTGGACTGGGTACAAGAATGAGTTGGTTTCTGTTACACAGGAGGTCGACCTAGATGATCATAAATGGTCTATGGCCTTAAAAATCCACAGGAAAAAAGTCCTTACTGATTTCATAATACTGATGGACATAGATGGGGTAGGCCCAAAAAACCAGAGGCTAAAGCTACCTAGAAGAAAACAATTTAATAAGGAAGAAGTGTAAAAATAATAATTTCTTCCTCTGATGAGACAGACACAAATATAAAATAATACTCTCAGGGTTTTTCTGTTGGTGGTGCTTGTTTGTCTGTAATATTCTAGGAATGTTCTTGCTCCTTTCCGTTTGTAATTTGCTTTGTGACCATACATATAATGTTTTGAGCACTTACAGTCTATTCACTTTGTATTGCTATTTTAATGCAAATGATTACCAAATAATAAGTTTCTACTTAAGAAATAATCTCCATTGTTGCAGGATCTGCATCTGATAATTAAATATGACTAGAACTGTGCAGCCAGAGCAGAAGGTGCAGATTTATAAAAGGGATCAAAATCAATTATTGGGCTGCCTTGCTCACAACAAAAGCAAACTATTACTATTAGCATATTTTTTCTTGAAAATTAAATAAAAGAGATAAGTCATAATGTCTTTAAAATTAAAAGAAAAAGTATACCGTGAATTCATTTTTTCAGGTGACACTTTATCAGAGTAATAAGCCAGACAGATTAACTGATTTTAAACAATCAGTGTATCCTCATATTGTTTCTATCAATTTATTAAGTGTCTCTGAATGCAGATGGGCTTGTGAGATGGAGAGGCAAGTGCAGTTGTGAATATGGAAGAAATTCTTATTGTCTTCTGAGAGAAGTTTATGGTTTGGAAAATGATTGACTCTATAAGTTTCTTCCACTCGGGAAACTGACTGCTACCATGATTTGTACACTTTTCTATCTCCTTTTGAATGTTTTCTGCCTTCTCATGCACACACATAGGCACGTACATGTACACACACACACGCACGCACGCACACAAAATACAGAGAAATTCTTTTTCAGATTTAATTCATTTTACTCGAAATGGCAAGTATTTTTATAGGGTGTTTTTGTCTTTTTGGTATCACTTTCTCTTACAAAGCACATGCTGCATAATCAGCCAACTACTCTGTAATTACGTTGCAAAGACTATGTAAATACCTAATTATTTTCATGCAGATTACTTGATAATTATACTACCAGTTACAAAGTAATTCAAAGAATAATTACCATGTAACTTCCACTTTTTAGATGTTAGGATAAGGCTTTGTTTTAAAGATATAGAGAAGTGCATAATTATCCCAGGGTTACATTATACTCAGATTGTCGATTATCCTGTATTTACAGTATTATTATATGGCTACTGGGCTCAGTATCATGTTATCACAATTTGAAAAAAAAATATCTTTGCTCTCTGCTTTGTAAGATGTATTAGACAATGCCAATGTTGATTTTTTTTTCCTACTTTCCTATTAATTGAAATGGATTTAAGACTTTTTTTGACTGTGAAGAATGTTGTCTTGTACTATATTGTACTGTGTTTCTTGAAGAAGAAAATGATGTGGGCCAGATTCTTAAAGGGCACTTGGATACTGAAAAATTCAATTATGCCAAATGTATTTTTTTTACTTTCCAGAATGGAAATACAATAGTATATAGTTATAAGAACAGTAAGGTGTCCCAGAAAAGATGCTGTCCATCTCATATACTAGCCTAGAAGGAGAGAGGGTGATGGACATCATCTGCTGCTCTCAGGACGGAGTTGTCTTCTTTCATTTGCAATTGCATAAAATAGATTTTGGGTAAAATATACGATGATTACTTAGCAGTATATGAAGTGACTCCAGGACTGTCACTTCATTTCTAGCCATGAAGCTACAGATTAGAGAATTTTTTGTCTTGTTGGCCCCATTAATCTTTTATTACATTATAGAAAATGAATCTTCTTGAATAGCAAGGGATGAGAATGTTCTTTTTCTTCTGAGAAGCCTGGTAACTTGTTTGTTGGCTGTAGCCAGGGGAGAAAGAACAGGGTGTACCACATGAATTATTTCTATTATAATGCCCAAATAGTCTCCCAATTATCTTGATGCTCAATTTAAATACAGTACACGACACCATGGAAGTAGCAAGGCTGCATATAGAGGATACCACCCAGGCTATCTCATAGTAAGCAGTAGTTGAGCAGAGGGATGAACCCCATCTGTAAGTTTATGGAGGACCAACATTAGGCACAAGCTAAATAAATGTTTGCCTGGACATGTTGGTGAAGGGGTTGTAAATTCATCATCTGCCAAAGAAGATGTCTGGGGAGCTTCACATTAGTGACAGCAGTCTATGACTGCCTGGTAGTCCCTGAACAGCTCCTCTGGCACAGACCTTCCAGGACAAGGCCAGCCGTGGAGCCTGGACAAGGTCTCTGCAATTAAGGGGAGACAGTGGTACCAGCACTTGAAATTTTACCTTTATTCTGCATGCTTCCACCCATGCAGGTAGCAGGTGGCTCTATTTCAGAGGGACAAAATGAGAAGGAAAGAGAAAGTGCCACCTTTCTTCTCCTCTCATCTGACATGCTATGTTTATCAGATGGAAAATGGGAATCATTGCCTGATGCAAGCGAAGCAGAAAGGGAAGTTTGCTGAGTGATGGCTGATGCTTCTGGGAGCTGCTCTGTGACTGCCACACAGCTAAATTTTACCAGTAAGTTATTTTGCTGATACAAGATGGCTACATTTGGTATTATTTACATTGCTGAGAAACTCTGAATGGACCTTGAAACTGTTTTCATTAATGGGCTGAACATGTAATGGTAGCTTTATTGTTATAACTGTGATTACAGTGTATAAAAATCTGTAAAAACCACTATCATGGGCATCAGGATCTGTTGCATCCAGTGTAAGAATGCAGAGAAAACTCCATGCAAATAAGCAGGCAAGATATCTCAAAAAAGCATCCTGGTAAAGGGTGAGGTAGCTACCAGTTTTAAATGCAGTGTACCTTTACTCTGCTGCCTCTGCAGCAGCAGAGAAACTCACTAGAATTACTTATGATCTGCTATACTTCTTTTAACTTGGACAAAGAAACCTAGAGAGCCATGCTTCCCTCTTGCTCTTGCACAACACAAACAACTTGACATTGCATCAAGTGCCAGTTTGGCTTGGAGGGGAATTTGCTTCGGGAATGTTCAACATGCTTTTTAGCTAAAAACCCTTATAAATCCAACGTGCTACCCAGGCTGTTAATCAGGGCTTGCCCATGTATGCATCGTTTCATAGTCTATAAATTGGAAACCAGCCTTTCATCTATGTGTGTGTATCTATTTTATATCTGTTTATTATATAAAATACATATAAGTCTATGTGTATTTTTTCTGTCTGCCTGTACATATCAGACAGTGGCTGATCTTAAGGAGAAACTGCCCCATTGTAACTGAAAACTTGTTGTTAAACACCCTAGTATCGTATATCTAATCCACTGCTAGACAGCATATCCTGGGGCTCCCTGATAAGTTTCAACTGGTACCTCTCAAAAGCATCCTGCCTGCTGACACCCTGGAGCTGCTGAGATGTTGTATAGGTGACAAAAAGGGCCAAGGCAAATCCGAGCTGCCAGGGAACCTTTTGGCTTATCTGTAAGAGTAGATTGCCAAAATATTTTGTTTCATTAGACTGGAGAACGATCAGACTTAAGATAATTTTTTTATGGGTTTTCAATGTTCCAGGTTTTCCCATTCTTATGATGGCAACTGGCCAATACTTCCAATGTAAAATACACAGTGGGCTGTCAGGATCAAAGACATTGTGCTTATTTGGCAAGACTTAGATATGGCTTACTGCATTGTTTTAAAAATCCACTTGGGTTGTTAATTCCATCCTTTCTTAACCTGACTGTTGAGATGTGCCCTTTTTTGGGAATGGCTTCAGCCAGCTGGTATAGTAAATGATGAAGAGTAAAAGCTGGACCTTCCTACTCTCACTGGACACTGCTTCTTTTAGAAAAAGCCAAATATATGAGACACATCCTCTGTGCAGTGAGCCAATCTGTCCTTTCCTGCATACCCCTCAAAGTGATGTGCATAGTGAAAAAAACAAAGCTGCACTGTGAAATAGCAGGAATCTACCTATTCCCAAGGAGTGGTGTTCGTCTCTGATTGCTGCAGCTGTTCAAATGATTCAGGCACTGAGAAAGCGCCGTGACTCACAGCACTGTTACTGGAGCAGCCCAGTCTCCCTAATGGTAAATGTCTGACTTGCTAGGTATGATTTCTCCAGGAGATGTATGGTGTAGGGTACCGGAGAGATAGTACAGATGTGTGTGGGTGTTACAGATGGCACAGGAGTATGTGTGCAGGGCTAGAGCACATGTAGCCTTAGGGTTTGCTGTGCCATATTTAACAACAACCACAAAAAAAGTCTTTCTGCATTAATGACCCAGTAAAAGCAGCCTTGGCTTTGCATCCCTGTTTTCTAATGTGCTTCATTTTCAAAGCTGGAAGTAAAGGGAATGTAGCCTCCATCTTCATAAAAATCTGCTTTTGAGAGCTATTTTAAAAGCCTGGGTGCTGCAACAGCAAGGCTAGGGAGTATTCAAGTGATGTAGCATATGTTCATGGTGTCACTAACTCTCTTGGTGTAATCACAATCCTAGTGATAAAGTTAGTATTTTTTTCCGCTTGAATCAGCTGCTCAAATGAGGAAGTTGTACAAAACCAACAGCTATGATTCTGAAAAGAAAGTACATTTTACAGTTTTCTTGGACAACAGATACCCAGCAAGACTTTCCAATGGTCTTTCAAAACAAAGTGTTCAAATTTTCATAAAATATACCAAAACGAGAAGGTCTTAGGAAAACAAATTACTTAGGGAAACAAAATACTACTGCAAAAGATGGCAGGGAATTCCATGGCCTGGATGTAGAAGTTTAATGCTGTAGGGTACCCGAGACATTCTCATGGGCCTGGAAGATGTGGCAAACAGTGAAGACCTGCAGCTGACCCAAACCCTGCTAGAGAGCAGGTAGGGTACTTTACATTTATTTTTGTGGTAGGTGCCTGTTTTTAGGCCACTAAATTCCGCCTCTGGGTTCAGCTGATGTGAAGTGTCTCACCAATCCACATCTTGCAGGTGGTGTGCTATAAACGTCTTGCAGAAATCTTACTCTGCTCTCACCCTGCTTAGCCTGTCCTCTCCTCCATGCATGTGCTCACTGGAACTGCATCCTTGGCTCCAGGTTCATCTTTACCTTGTGTTTCCATCTCCCTGTTCAGTTCTTCCCTTTGTTAAAAAATAGCAAGATTACAAGGAGCTAGCTGAGTTATTGAAAAACTCTGACTGGAGTTTTGGTCTCTGAAAAGGTCAACAAATTAGCTGAAGGGATGCTGGAGTAGCTTAAGGGTTTATTAGTTTCTAACAGAAGCTTGGCTACTCCGACCGATTTTTGTGTGAAAACCTTGCTCAGGTTATATGTCATCCTGGCTTTCTTTTTATGCCCATGCAAGACAAAATGCAATGCCAGTACCTCATCTGGAAAACCTGAGCTTTGCTTGTGACTAGCCAGAATTTACAAAAGTGGGGATGAATGTTAGCTGACCTAGAGAGCTATGTGCAGCTATGAACTGCATCTGCCTCTGAGGTTTTTGTGGTGGGAGGAACTGTTCTGTGTTACAATTAATGACTGGGGGCATGATACTTAAACAAACAGGAATAATATACCCGTGCACTTTTTCTTTCAAACTGTAGAAAAGAGTCCAAGCAGGTAAATAAAACAAAGCTATCTGGAAGCTTTTCCTGGCCTGATCTGGTCTACCTGGACCTTTGCCTAAGCAGCTCCTGTGCAATACAGAAAAGAGGTTTGGACACTGACCCTGTGAACAAAACATAATCCTTTTGTGTGTGTTGGGATATGCTCAAATCCTGCCTTACAAGGTACTGTTTATGCTTTTTCTTCTGCTTACGACTCTAGATAATATAAGTTAGTGGATTCAGGTTTTTGGAAATGTATACCCTTGTTTGTTTATTTTTGTCACATCAGTGTTGCATTTTGTTAAGTAAACGTTATAAGGATGCTCAGTCTGCTCTCTGTGGCTATTTAGATTCAAAAGGAACCATAAGACTTTGCAAAGAAGTGAATATTCAGTGGATTTCCCAATTGCTTCTTGAACCAACTACTTCATCTCATCATTTTCTCAGAGGAGATACACTGCATGATTCATTGAAGTCATTCACAACATTTTGTATTGACTCGCACCTTTGCAAATTGTATGAAAATTCATGCAGTGTCAGAATTAGCCACTGATCCTTAATATTTCCTGTACAACTCCATTTTGCATTTTATAAATAGATTTACGATTCCAGAGTGATTCAAGTGAAAAAGCTATTAAGCTAGTATTTTCTTTTAAAAAAAAAAATGCTGATAAAGCTTTTCTTTTTCCAAATACATGAAAACATATGAAGAATTTCTTTACTATTTTGAAACAATTGTTAAAAATGTTTATTACAAAAATATGACTCAGTTGACGCTACTGTTATTTTCAAATTGTATTCACCATGACTATATTGACATCTGCGATTCCTCCTTTTTAGGTGACATCATTTCCTTTGCTTAAGAAAGGAAGACTTCAATCATAGTTTAAAAACAAGTTTTAAATAAATAATTTGCATTGCAGTCAATAATAGGTACCTTTTGTTGTCCAGAAATAAGATTTTGATGAAGTGAAAGACATCAAAAATATCTGGAAAATAGTTTAGCTTCTTAAAAGACAGTTTTCAGTGGTAATTGGCCTATCTGGAAGAAAACTGAATGAAAATATTAATGTATTGGGTGTTTTCAAATGGAGCAAGATTTGTGCATGTAATATTTGAAGAAAACACAACAGGAACTTTTAGAATCAAACATTTGCAGCTGTATTATTTGAGAAAAAAATGTACAATCTTCCTATAAGTTCTCTTTCTGATTAATAATAATTGTTCTAAGTGTTCTACAGGCTTTCATTATAAATTAGTTTGTTGTTTTATTAAAAGCACATGATTTGAACCCACTCTTAGCAGGTTGTATTTGGGAATTGGATGAATACAAAACATGTGAATACAATGAACACCTTAGGGAGTGTAGCAGCTTTAAATACGTTATTTTAAAGAAAAATTCACTCCTAGAATATAATCTCATATACCAAGGGCTGGCTACAAATGAATCTTTAATGTTGATTTAGTCTCTCCTCTCTCTCCTTGAGGCTATAGAAAAAATTGTTCTGGCCTCTAAATGAAGACACTGCGAAGTATTATTAACTTGGGGGGGGGAGGGGGGGAGAAAAACTTCTTGTTTCAAAAGACTGTTATAATGACTTTTTGAAGAAAAAGTAAAAGCAATACCAGCCAGTTAATGAAAAGCAAAGCAAAAATCTTTCTGTAAGTAACAGAGGACCACTTGAAGGGAAAACAGAGAAGCTTCACAATTTCAAGGCATATTTATCAGGGGGGCGTCACTGGAAAAAACTGAAAATTCGCTGCATATACTAAGCATGATGTACTGAACAACAGTCCTCCCTGCCTACCCTCCTGTTTCTATATTTGCCATTACAAATCGAAAAAACGGCTTCTGCATATGTTGCTGTTTCTAAAACTTAAAATGGCTTAAAATCAGATAACAGCGGCCAGAATAATCTAAGTAACAATGTTTCCTATCCTGAGCTACCATGAGCCTCTTTTTTCTATTCCCTCCCATTGTTTGTCTCGCCCTTTTGCTGAACATGTGTCTTAACTTTATCTCTGAAGCCCAGGGAGAGGGAAGGCTAGGCATTGAGGGCAGAGCAGGCTGGACAGCACTGGAGGCTGGGTGCAACTGCGGCGCACCATGCCAGAGAAAGCTTTCGGCACCAGCTGTAGCAGAAGGGAGAGGCAACACAGGTTGGTACATGACGGAAACTTTTCAGGTTGGCACAGGTTTGTGGACCCACACAGTGATTCTGATCTTGATTGAGATGCTACTGCATTACTTAAAAAAGAAATAAAGGCACTGATAGCATTTTTGGAATGAGAAAAACATATCTAATGTACCAGAGGCAGTCAATTCTGTGCTGTGACTTTTGTCTTATATTCAGCTTGGAATAAGTAGATGGAGATCTTGTTGCTCCTGTAACCTGACATTTTCAGTGCATTGAAGTTTCTGTAGAAAAAAGTATGAACTGCAATAGCTGTCACTTTGCAGAGACCAAGTGATTGAGAACCTTATAGTGCCTTGCCGGATAGATCCTGATGCATCACTGATGCATTTTCCATTATAACAGATAGCTGCCATCAGAAATGATATACAACCAAGAGGCAGCATTTCATGTCCTGGATAACTGTGTTTCTTTGCAGCATGTGGAACTGGTAATTTAGTGAATATAGGCACAAGTAGTCCTTTTCCTCTAGCCATATTTGAACTTCAATTTTTGAAAGGTAATTTTAATATTTATCTCTAAGATTATAATTTGTTCAGAGGGTGACAGACCAACATGCATTTTAATGTTGTTCATATGGAAATATATTAATACAAAATGATATCTTCAAAATGCAACTGAAGCTGTTGGATATCACCTTAATTGTTTCAATTAGGTTTTGCATACCCTGCTGCTGGGAAATAATCATGCTGTAAAGCTTTCAAAGAGATGACTTTGGCAATGTGTTAAAAAGTAAATCAAAGCACAGTTTTTATCTGCTGCACGCTAAAGGAATTGTTATTTGAACATTTATAGCTTTTAGATTGTGAAAATTTTAATGACAGTGATTATTCTCTTGTGTCCAAGAGGTTTTGTATCAAAGGAAGACCCTTGCTAAAGTGAATAGATTTGATGCAGCCACTGCAGAAATAGGCAGCAAAGTACATCCTGTGATTTAGAGGGGCTATGACCAAGTAAACACAAAAAGTTAAACCAAACACAAAATAGAATTCTGCTAGTCTTGAGGATTAACATTTCCCCTCCCCCAAAACCCCGCACAAACACCAAAAACCAAAAAACCCACCCAGAAATAAAATTAGAAGTAAAATTAATGATGTAAAAGTCAATCAAAAACTGAAGAAAAAACATTGTAGGTTAGTAGTAACTAGTGAAATAAGTCTGTCTGGCTTTCCTCCTGCTTAGGGGTTCAGGGTGAAGAGAAGGAAATGAAGACACCCAGGCTGGCAGATTAGATGGCTGGGAGACTCGTCACTTGCCCATTGCCAATAGTAACTTCTCCCTTCAGCAAAAGACAAGATCAGTTGCTTGTTTGCAGTTGCTTACTGTCTAGTGTATCTTGCATCAGAAACCTACAGCAACTTTACTGGAGATTATCACTTATTGCAGTGAGGAGCAGAGGCTGCTTTTGTGTTCAACCTCAGTTGTATTCCTTTCTATATCCTATCTTGGTCTTCTCCGTAGTTTTATTTCTTTGTACTCTGCATTGCACCATAAAAGGCTGGTGAGGCTGAGGGGTGTGGGGGTAGGGAGGCTAGTAAGAGAGATTGGAGGTGGCTTTCAGGAATGTGAGTCATGCACGCAGAGAAATATAGTGAAGAGTTCGTCATGAATAACTTGAGTTACGTGACTCCATAAAATTTTAAGTTACAGCTGAAATGGGATGTATTCACATGCTTATATGATTCCACATAAGCTTCCACACCTGCCATAGATCTATATGCAGCATTAGATGCAGGTTGATTGCTGATGTATTGGGTGTGCTTTTTAAACTTCAGGACAAAATACCTCTGTTATATGCAGTGGAATGAAAATCCATGCGTTTCCACTTACCAGAGGTGACAGCCAGTTTTGTGCAAAAAGGTCTTTTATTTAACCACTAAAAAGCTGTACAGCTGTCATAAATCTCTTTGAAATGGTATTGTATTAATTTCTGATAATATTCACCTTAATATCATTGTATTCATTTTATGCTGCCTTAGCCCTTTCCTGTGTATTATGTAATAAGAGAGTTCAATATTCACTGGAAGTCTTTATGCTGCTGGATGTGAAAGTCTTGCTTTCAGAAGATTAATGATGGCCCCTTGATTATTCTCAGCCCTCCCTCCCTGCAGCTCTACACTTTCACATATTCATCCTGCTTTTCTTTCCTTTGCTTAATATGATATCTATATCAAACACAGGGGCAGCAGGACAGATTTATCAATTCTCCATATTGCAGGAGCAGTAAAGTGTTCTCTCCTTTCTCTCCTTCCCTCCCTTCTTCCCTCCCTTCTTCCTTGCCATCCTCTTCCCCTTCCTCCCTCCCTTCCTCTCTTCTTTCCTTTTTTCTTTCTCTACAGTTGACAGTTCTTTTCACGGCAAAAGGCAGCTCCCTAACTTTTCCCCCAACACATATAAACAAATGTTTTAAGAAGTAAAAAAGGCTCTGAATAGATTATAGATCCTTTTTAGCTTTAGTACTGCCTAATCTGTTTCTGATTTACACAGTTTAAAGGATGACATCCCTTTTCTGTTTGATCTGGAGATACTACAAACAAAGCTGTGTACTGCAGTATTTTGACATGTAACTCCAGTAAGTGAATCATACAAACAGAAGAGGAGGGGTGGAGTTGGCATTTTTGATGGCTTGGAGGAGTAAGGTAACTTTCAGAGCTACTGTGGGTATCTGCTTCTTTTGGTGTTTTTTTTTTGTTTGTTTGTTTTTGGTTTGGTTTTTTTTTTTTTTTGTTTGTTTGTTTGGTTGGGTTTTTTCCCCTTTTCTTTTCTTTTCTTTTCTTTTCTTTTCTTTTCTCTTTTCTTTTCTTTTCTTTTCTTTTCTTTTCTTTTCTTTTCTTTTCTTTTCTTTTCTTTTCTTTTCTTTTCTTTTCTTTTCTTTTCTTTTCTTTTCTTTTCTTTTCTTTTCTTTTCTTTTCTTTTCTTTTCTTTTCTTTTCTTTTCTTTTCTTTTCTTTTCTTTTCTTTTCTTTTCTTTTCTTTTCTTTTCTTTTCTTCTTCCAGGGAAGATGTGTGGGTTTAAACCTTTGTAAACCAATATCGCAACAGTGATGTAACAGGCTTGAAGTTGAATGGTGTCATGACTTCCCTAGAAAGTCTTGAATTGGGTCTTCATGCCTTTTCTAAATGGCTGACAAGTAGTTCACATTTTGATATGTTTGTTTGTTTGTTTTTAATATATATATATATACAGTTCTTCCTTTTCTGCTTTTTATGCTGGCTTTTTATTTGACATCAACCCATTTTTGTACATATCTCTTCAAATGGCAAGATTTCATCTTTGACAGTGACAAAGGAAGCAGATTCACCAACTTAGGTCCATACATCAAGGTGTTTAAAATAAACTGACAACACCTATGACTGTTGGTGGTAGTAACAGGATTCTGACAGTGACATTTTGCGATGAGTTACAACAACACTTAAAATAATGTCAACTAAAGAGAAAACAGGGGAAAGGTCGTCATGTTCCTTGGCAAAGGAGGAGTAGAGGAGAAAAGATCATGCAATAAAAATTATTATAAGCATCTCTATAAAATTACCCAGTTGATAAAGATATGAAAACTGTGAGCCTAAAGATGTTGAGCAAGAGATCCATACTTTTGTGCTATATTCACCTGATGAGGTGTAGAACTGTACATCATATTTTTAAAAGAAGATTCAGGAGAGTAAACTTAGTTCTACAGCGCCAGTTACTGTAAGGAAATAAATCAAGATGTTGCTTTATAAAACAGCCAAGTCCTGAAGCTCCTGAGCAATTAAGGGGTGACTCCATGCAGGATTCAGCATGTGACCAGTAGCAGTACTGGGCTATTAGGACAGTATTAGGAAGAAGGCATCAGTATTTCATTTGATCTACCCATCAGAGGCCTCGCCCAGTCTAAATCCATTCCTTACTGGAATGGTGGGTCTTGAGGAAATGTCAGGACCTGAATGTGAACCACACCCAACACTTCCTTAGTTGTCTTGGGAATGTGGTGTATATCTTCTGAACATGTGGAAATTTTGGGTATGAAGCTTATACGATCGGGAAGAATACCAGAACAATCTTATTCACTTCTGAAAGGTCCCTTATTAAAAATGTATTCAGATGAGTTTGAAACATCTTTAAAAAAGAAATTGCAGAAAGAAAGACTAAAAGGAAGAGCTGGAATATCTGAGGTTTGTCAACCAAACAAAGGAGAGAGAGAACAAATAGGAATTGGTATAGTTGAGGAACAAAAAGCTACAAGAATGAATAATGTCAAATGGGCTACAGTGGATCCTGTACAGATGCTTTATGATGTTGCATTGGTAAAGCTAAAGGAATGGAGGACTCAGGATGTATTTTACCTGATGTATGTTTACTTCAGTGTGCACCACCTTTGGAATTACATCCTAAGTCCATCTATCTGATCTTTTCTTCTTCCACCAGCTTCTTCTTTCACAGCCTGCTCAGTCTGGTTCTTGTCTAGATGTCTACATATCTTGTCTATATGATCCTTTTGAGTTCTATATGCCTGACTGACCAGTGCTATGGCTTTTACAGGAACTGTCGAACATGGCCTCAGACTAGCCTTTTTTTTATAGTCTGAGTCATTGAATGTAAGAGGTGAAACTGGATGGTGAATGGACTTCTGTTTCCTGAAAGAGTATTTTAACTACAGGGCTTTAACACAAGAAACATGTTTAAATGAAAAGGAATGTATCATCTTCCATATTTTGTGTTCAGCTGCCTGGTTTTTGCAGTAAATGTGCTCTGAGCACATTGACTGCACTGAACATCCCATGGTCTTGGATATAAGGAAATCTCATTATGAATTTTGGATTTATTTGGGAACAAAATTGGAGTCAGACATTCAGGTCAGATAAGGTGATGGGACCAGTACCAGAATTTCACATACTTAAGTAAATTCGGGTAGAAAATATGAGATGACTGAAAGGATTGAAACTGATGAATTGAGTTTTTATGGGTTATTCTATGACAGTTAAGAAATTAGAAATGAGATAGAATAAAATATGTGTCTCTTCCTCAGAAAATCCTAACAAAGAACATGTTTGAAATTGGAAGGATACCAATTTAATCTGAAAAGAAAGCTCAGAAGTTCCAAAGGAAGGAGAACAGACTAAGGTCATGTCAGGAAACATTTGTGAATTACTCCAGAAGCACAGGCAAGGAGATGAAGGGAAGAACACTCACAGAAACGCTCATGTGAGGCTTTAGCTGGGAAGAATTTGCCAACTGATGTTTAGAAGCATGTTCTGAGGACCAGGTGGGTGACCCACTGTGTTCCTAGCCAGAATGGCTTTTGGGTTTCAGCTTAATGCAGTTAACCATGTGACACATCTTCTGCCAGAAAGGTACACTGTTAGTTCTTCAGATTTCTATGATTTTTTGATGACTCTTCTCATCAAACAACTCCAAACACCTTATTTTAATGTTTCATGTTGGGAGTTTCAAAACACCTTGGCATGAAGGGGATGGTGAAGCAGCGTGCATTGGAGAGACATTTAAGAGGTTTGGGGCACAGGGGCTGCTGGAGCTCTGGTATGATCTCATATAGGGAAATAATACATCAGATATTGGGAGGTTATAAAACACAGCTGAAAGTTCCAAACATGAAGCCATGTCTGCTGTCTGAAGGGCACATTTCTGCACACACCCAGTAAAGGTCAGGAATACTGTCAGTGAAGATATCAAAGGGCATACCTTTTGATATTTTGCTTGGAAGTTATATTATATGCATGAGCCAGAAATCTGGTCCAATCCTTACTAATAGCACAGACAGCTGGCTGCAGGAATGCAGCTGAGGGTATCAGTAAAAATACACAAGGTGATAGGGAAACACAAGGGGAGGGAAGGTCAACATCCTCTCCATCCATTACAGACAAGAGTGAGAGCTGTTATCCTCAGGTCACAATCCCAGTGCCTGTAAGCTGACATGACTCAGAGCAAGCAGGACCTCCACCCATTTCCACAGGGAAAGCACCAGGTATGTTGGTTAACTTAGAAGTGCTCTGTGACCATGAAAGATAACCTACTGTGTATTGCTAGTGAGAAACTAGGAATGAGGGTGCCGTGCAACATGATGTACTTGAATTTGGGGAAACAGAGTCAAAAGAAACTGTTTTAGCACTTAAAATCCATCCATCCATCCCTGCATTTCGAAAGAGTACTGTCAAGTATGTGAGCCTTGTCTGAAAATCCTTGGGAAATAATGAAGAAAGCAGGTGAGCGGCAACAAATTCTGTGGGCTTATTTTACCTACAAACATCGAGTTACAATTAGATGTGCTTGGAATGAACATAGCCTCATTGAAAGGAGGGTTTGGGGCAATGAGGTCATAGGCTGGAATATGAAACCTTGATCTGGGAAACTGGCATTTTGAAGCTGATATCTGATATTTTATGAAAACTGCATTGGTGATAAGCAGGTAGTCCAAGAAACGTTTTACTTTTAGACATTCGTAACCAAACTTCTCTAGGATAGTTACAAAGTAGATCTGCTCAGTTGTTTCACCAAGGTGCAGGAGATATGGAAAATGGAGGATATACCAGTACTGTGTTGAATAAATGTAACATGCTTAATAGTTTACCTGTTTCTTATTATTCTGCAGGCAGTATGGAGTTAAATAAAAAAAAAAGACTTCCATAGGAAAAAATGAAAGGAAATGAAACAATTACAAAAATCAGGAGAAGAGTGACAGCCATTTTTTCCAAAGAGCATACCAAACCCCCTTCGGAGATATGTAGGTGATCACTTTTGGGTAATGCTATCTGATCTACTGTAATGAAGCTGATGTATTTCCTAGGGCAGTGAAGCCAGGGGCAAAATTTAGGAATGAAGGGACAACTCACAGTTAAAGATTATTTTTAAAGAGAGAGGTGGAAACAAAAAGAAGCTCAATGAAATAGCATGCATGTGCTTATAGGTAGGGGTGGGACCTTAGTCCACTCCCATCCCTATTTTGGCCCTGGTTTCTGTGCTATGCTCACGCGGGTTGTCTGGCTTAGTCACAACCCCACAAACATGCACCTCCCCAGTCTCCAAGGGAAGGCACTGAGACAGCACAGCAGCGCTGTGTGTATGCTGCTACAGAGATCTGGGTGCAAGTGGGCAAATAGAAGCCCACACATGCTTGCAAACAAAGAATAAATTTAGAAAAAAACACATGCCAGCTTGTTATTTCAACCCTTTTCTGTGCATATTGTTTGTGTTTGGCTGACTATAAAAAGCACTTGTTTTAAAGAATCTGTTTCGGGATTAGTTTAATTAATGGAGGGCCAGAGAGAAGTTTTCAGCAGAGTCCTCAGTAAGAGCTGGGACTGTTTGTTTTGCAGTGCTGGGAAAACTGCAATGCACAAGTCCAGTTGAAGTATGGTCAAACAAAATTTTTCTCTCTTGTAAGAAATAATGCAAGCCTTATGACCTGAGGGTGAGGTGCAAGGCAGATTACAGAGGAATGTAAAACATAGTTTGTCCTGTAACAAGAGTATGAGAGCAGGCACCCCAGCCCCACAGTGGGAACAACTGAGGTGGGAGTCGAGCAACACGTGGCTTCATTGGAAGGAGCCTAGACTGCACCAGGTGTGGCTTGGGCAGGCAAGGGCAAGACACAGGGTTTGGCCAGTGAGTGGGTACATATTTAAGTGGTAACTAGGTCAGGCAGAGGCCTCGCTCAGGCTCTAGCAAGCAAGCTCAGATCAATGATAAGAGCCAAAGGAGCTGAGATATTTCATACCTGTTATCTCCTTGCAGTCATTTTAGCTTGCTCTTCAGAGGCAGAAGGCTGATTGCTAGTTTAGTGACAAGCACCCTTCTCGTTTAGCTGTTGCCAGATCCTGCTTTTCATAAGCAAGCCTGTATAGATGAACGTTTCATGCTGTAGCTATCACTGGCCAAACTCCATTAATATGTTCCTACATATGATAAAATTGCTTTTGTACCTTGTTTCTGCACCCCAAATATTATGGTACAAATGAGGGCTCAATACAGTTCCCTGGTGTTCTGGAAACTTGTCCATATGCATACAAGTTGATACAGTGTGTTAAGAAGTGCACCTTTCCATCTCAGTACTTCTATTCTCAGCTGGAACAGAGCATAAGGCTTAGGTATTGTTTAAAACATGGAAACCCTTCCAAATGTATTGGCAGATAAATACAGAAGCTCGTAGTTGGTTATTCTCTGTAAAAGTACAGTGTAAAAAATAGGTGAGCAAGAATATCCAAATATTGTATGGAAATTTTCTCATTACTGGGATCACAGAACATACTGGCTCCTGGGTGTGATCCCTAAGGCCAAAACTCCCCAAAATCCCATGAAGATCCTCTAACAGAGCAGGACATTAAAAAGCATAGCACAAATCCTGTGAACCACTTAGTGGGGTCTTGGATCTAAGGTAAATTTGGCACATTGTGTTGGATTATTGTCCAGCATTCCTCCTCAAAATCATGTCTGCTGGTATTTATAAAGCGTGAGCAAGAAGCATATACGAATGCTATTTTCCAGACTAAATATAGTATTTGCATCTATTGTTTCTTTTTGGTGGTTTTGGGTTATATGCATTGTATTTTTAAAGGTGCTCAGTGAGCTAAGAATCTTCACTGAAGTGAATTTCTACTCCAAAAAATAACCCAGACAAGAAAAAACCTTTTAATATGCCACGACACTTTCAAAAACTGTCACTTTGAACTTTAGCACTGGTACTTGAAGGGAAAAAAGATTTAGAAGTAACTTGGGGCAGCAGGTAGCAAGGCTTCCCCAAAGGCTTCTGTCCATTTGTTCTAGAATGGGTTGAATGGATCCAAGGATAGTGTGACAGTATTAATCTTAGAAGTCCCTGCTGATTCAACCTCTCTGACCACAAAGTCTCATATTACTCAGCCAAGATGAATAGTTTTGTGGCTATTAGCGTGATGTAGCTTTATGGAAGTCATGCTTAAACTCAAGTTTATAGTTACTCAAGAGTTACTAGTAATGCATGTAGCTGTAGTTGTTATTCCAAAAGCAAATCATATTTTAAAAGTAGGCATATAGGTGAGGAACAAAATAATAATTTAGCATTTACCCTGGTTATTCTGTCTGATTAGATTACAGACCATTATAAAAATTCTTCTGTAATGATAAAATTCTGCTAAATAAGAGGACCCATATGTTTTATCACCTGTATACCTACAAAAAAAACCCCAAACCCTGTATTTTATCTCTTCTTCTATATGACACATTCTTTCCAAAACCATAGTGAATACATACAATATCAAGTTCAACTTAGACATTTCTGCACTCAGAAGCAATCCTGTAGTGTAACTTTCTTCCATTCTGACACTCTCTGTGGATTCTAAATCAGTACAAACTGAAAAATGAGGAACCCTAAAAGTTATAACTGAAAAAAGCAATTGCCCTACTTCATTAATTCCACCAACAATTCCATGTGTGATTTACACTCATACTCCCACTTTAACTTCCTTTCAGCCCATAAACTGGTTTGAGGTCTAGTTTATATTACTTCAGGTATGTCTCTGACTTTGCAGAAGGCAGCAAATAAATCTACCCCTCATCTTTCCAATTGCTGGCATTCTTTAGCACACAGCAAGGTTTTTACACACTTTGTGTGTGGTGATTTTATGTTTTAGAGTATTGCTTTATATTGAAATAACAGTACCAAATTAATCTGATCTGATCCCTGAAGCTGAATTCCAACCACCAGGCCCCATAGGGAATATATCTTTTATTTATAATTCATTTACTACTGAAAATCATAGTGGCAATTTCATTAAATTAAATATATCCCAAACCTAAAAGCCCATTAATATGAACTTACCATTGATCTATCTTTATTAACTTTACTGACTTGTTCTATTTGTTTCCAGAGGTTTAATAAAAATATTTTTCCATTATATTTTTTTAAAAATATGTATGTATAGCAATGTTTTATATAGTTCAGAAATAGGTGTTTCAGATAGAGGAAATAAAAGAACTGTCCTCTTTTCTAATAATAAACTTCTAAACAGGTCACTATTCCTTAAAATATAGAAAAGGTTATTTATTCCAGAAGTCAAATTTGCCTGAATTTATTTTTCTAAGGGTTAAAAATAAAATAGACTTTTCAAAACTAAAGCAGTCTGAATAATAATCCAATTTTAATCTCACAATTTTTTTGAATAGTGTAGAGTAGTTCTCCTTTCTTATCAGTTGGGCAGGGATTTCCTGCTACTGAGCACACATTTGTGTCTTAGACAATATAATGGGTATGTACATGAGCTACTGTATGGCTCTTGCAGTGCACCACAAATAAGCAATAGAAAGCTGGTTTATCTTTCAAATGATATTTTCTGATGTCTTTGTTAATTGGCATTTCAGATCATGTGCTGTTGCTTTTACATTTTGCTAAGGAACATGAAAAGGAAAAATATGTTTTACAACTATTGTTGTTATCAACATAAAGCCTGACTTTTCTTACTGAGATTAATTTGAAATGACACTATGGAGCTTGACAGTTCTTGTTGGTTATTTTCATCTGCTAGACAATTTTGCATGCTATTGGCATGGGGACATGGTTTCAGGCAACAGCTTTGTTTTATTGATTATTATTCTAAATGAAATAAATATTGAAGCAAAGAGTAAGCCTAGCTAAAGACTTAATTACTATGCTAGATAAATTTCAGTACACAATTATTGAAGATAAATTTAGTGATACACATAATAAATGATTGATTATTCAACTGACAAACACTTTCTTCTGGGTGAGGGACTAAGCTGCACACAAATTGTTGACTTTATTTGAAAATTTTGAGGTGATCATATAGGGGCTTTGGAATGTATGTTATTTTTTTCTATAATTCAGTCATTTCAGGTCACTTTAATATTAGTTCTTTCATTTCTTTATTTTAAGACAGTTGAAGGTGTTTATGAGCAAAGCCTGACTGAGCCAGCCTTACATGTATTAAAATGTGATATTAAATTGAAAATTGAATCTTGTAGATCAGAACTTTTCCTCTTCAGCAAAAAGCCAGGGCATGCTACTATAAAAACACCTGTCAACCACATTCAGTAACCTATCCAAGTCTAGGTACTTAGAAACACATTGCTATACTGAATTCTGTAAATTGCTAGTTAAGTTCTTAGGCTGGGATTTGATTCTAAAAATGACCAGTCTTCTGTCAAAATAAATATAAAAGTTAGAACATACCTGCTCTAACCCTGCAAGTATATATACGAGAACGGTGAATTTTAAATTAGTGCTCAACAGCCTTGGTGATCAGTAGATAATATAAAAAGTGTGCAAATATATCTTACATCAACATGATTCACCTGGGTTGTAAATCGCAGGAAAACCCCCTTTTTGTGGCTTTAGTTTGTTTTAGCCTCTATAGTATGCATCTGTCTTATTCCAAAGGAGTTCTGCTAGGGCTCTGTGTGTTGGTCATGACTTTTTCACCTTAATTTTGTTTTCCCTTTGCTGATGTCTTATTGAGTTTTAGGGACTGCTTCTTCATGTGTGTCTGTCTGTTGTGATAGGCCTTTAGTTGTGTGGTTAGTATAACCAAATCCCCCCTTTATCTCTCCCTTTTCCTTACACAGGTGGAAAGCCTTGAAGAGTGGGGGGGAAAAAACAATCACAAAATCAGGAGGATGCCTGACCTCTTTCCAGCCTATTTTTAGACTTTGATGTTCTCCAGATTCAAGCTTAAAAACACCTCATATCTTCCAGAAGCAGGTTTCCAGACAAGGACTGCTGCCTTCATGCTTCTTCCATGTCCTTCATCTTCCTTTCTCCTGGCCACTGCACTCTTCTGTCTGCCCTGGTCTGGTGGGTGACTCTCAAATGCCTTTTTCTGCAGGTCCTAAGATTGCAACAAAATTTTTCACAATCTGATGATAAGCCAAACACACTAGAATTTAATTTTTCTTTGTATGTAAAAACTCTTCTCCATAAAGGCGTTTCATCAGTGTTTGGGAGAAAGAAGGTTTTTCATACAGAGCAGCTTTCTATAGCTGTTCTGATTCACAATGAGGTGTGTCAAGCTTTTAAAAGCGAAAGGGCATGGTTTTCTCCTTTTTCCTGTAAGTTCTCCATTAAGAGTACTCCACTTATGTGACAATCTTCTACTATGACTAAAAATTGCTCATCCTACTAGCTATCAATGAACTTCAGATAATTCAGCCCCATGAAATTGCTTATCCTTTATTTTCACAGTTGTATTGGATCTCATTGGCCAACATTAGGCACCACAAAGGACTGTGATGTGTAATCTTGACTGGCTACTAGATTCCCATCCAGTCAATCTTTCACACCTCCTTCTCAGCAGGACAGGAGAAGAAATTACAATGAGTAAGCTCATAGGCTGACATAAGGACATGGAAATCACTCACCTGTTACTGTCACAGCAAAAGAGCCTTGACCTGGGGAAATTAACTTAATTTATTGCCAATTAATAAGAGGTGAGGATAGTTAGAAATGAGAACACAACTGAAAACACCTTCCCACCAGCTCCTTTTTCTTCCTAGGCTCATCTTCACTCCTAACTCTTCTAACTCCTCTCCACAAGCAGCATAGGGGGATGGGGAAAGGGGGCTGTGTTCAGTTTGTAACACTTCATTTCTGCCACTCCTCCTCCTCCTCCTGCTGTTTCCCTGTTTCAGAGTGGGGTCCCTCCCATGGAATACAGTCCTTCACTGAATTCTCCAATGTGGGTCTTTTCCGTGGCTTGTATTTCTTCAAGAACTGCCCCGGCATGGGTCTTTTCCAAGAAGTAAAGTTCTACAGGAACAGACTGCTCCAGTGTGGATCCCCCACAGGGTCACAGGTCCTGCCAAGAAAACCTGCTCCTACATGGGTTCCTCTCCATGGACCATGATTCCTGCCAGGAGCCTGTTCCTGCATGGGCTCTTCAAGGGCTGCAGCTTCCTTCAGGCCACATCCACCTGCCTCAGCATGGGATCCTCCATGGGCTTCACCAGGGGCTGGAGAGGAACCTCTGCTCCAGCACCTGGAGCCCCTCCTTCTGCACTGACCATGGTGTCTGCAGGGCTGTTGCTCTCACATTTTCTCACTTCTCTCTCCTGACCGCTGTGCAGCGGTTTTTACCCTTTCTGAAATATCTTATCATAGGCTCAGCTTTAGCCAGTGCTGGGTCCATCTTGAAGCTGGCTGAAGCTGACTGTCTAACTGGGGTCTTCTTATGGAAGCTGCCTCTCCAGCTCTTACTACTAAACCTTGATACCTACACCCAGTACAACAATTTTGTTAAATCCAAATGTAATTATGGCCTGTAGTGAATACATTTAAACACATAGGGAGAGTAAGAATAATGCTGAACGTGTGACAGGGCCACGGCAAAGGAATGTCAGTTTATGGTAAAGGCCTAAAAGCTGACAATGGAAAGAAAATTTAACTACTAAGGAAGCTATTAATAATTAAACTTCATTGTTAATTTTCTGTCACTATTTGACTAAGCCAGTTTTTTCATGGATTGGCACATATTTTGTCTTCTGAGCATCCTACCATGATGACTGACTGTCATGAAGATAAGTGCATGATGCATGAACTTCCTTCTTGATTTCAAGGTAAAAAGGATTAAATTAATTCCTGTGCAAGTGAGTCATCATAGAACATAATGAGGACTATGCTATGGGACAGTTATCATGCTCACTTCTGGAGAGGGGTCAAAGATTCTTTTAGCATGAAATCAGTATGGAGTCCCTGAAGTGTCTAGAATTTCCCTTTACAGATCCATCCTGTTTGCATTTATATTGGTTTAGTTCAAGAAGTAGGCTGAATTCTGGGGAAAAAGTATATCTATTTCTTCCTTTGCTAAACAAAATGTAAATAAAATTTTTAAGACGACTCCCCTCACTTGTTACACTTTGGTGTAACTTGAGTTTTGCCCATTATCGTTTCTTCCTTTGCTAAACAAAATGTAAATAAAATTTTTAAGACAACTCCCCTCACAGTATGATGGTAATAAGAAAACCTATGGCCTAAAAGTTAATTGCACTATTTCATATAAAAAATATTTGTCCCAAAAGATTAATAAATATTTTGTTTCGACACTGTAAACTGTTATTTTCCTTTTTTTTTTTATTTTTTTTATTTGCTCTCTATACTTAATGGTTTTACCAACAAAAATTATGTTGAGATTTATATAAAATCTTTTTTGATACTCGTTAGAAAATTCATTGAATATACATAACAGATATCTCAGTGTTTTGGTATCTATTTTATGGCTGAATAAGTCCTTAACAGCCCTAAACAGGTCACAGGCCTCAGTTTAAGGATGTTTGTTTGTAATAAAAGCTCTCCTGCACCTGGCTTTGTGCTTTGTAAGAAAATGATTTTCTCCAGGGTACAATTACATCAAGATATTTTTTTCAGCCAGCAAGAAGAAACGATAATGGGCAAAACTCAAGTTACACCAAATATTTGGTCTAGAGTTTGGCTTTTCAGTCTATTGGATATTAAGCATAAGAGTTTTAAATCCCTTGAGAACAATAGGTTACTATTTTGTGGATGTTTTAAAAGGCTCTAATTTAGAGTAAACTTCCTTTAATTTTTCAGTTCATATCACAGCCTTAAGTCAGGAGCGTGAACCATGTTTTAACTAAATTTTCCCATTCCACCAAGAAAAAAGGTAGTGTTTTACTTAGTTAAGTTTAATATTACTAATGGTTCTTATTCTATAGAAGGGATTTAAGAAGCTAATTTGGATTAACTGTGAGTATTATTATTCTTTCTAATTGATTAAAAAGTGTTCATGTTCTATACCAATGCTCTGTTTTGTATGGTACCTCCAGCTGCATGAGGCAAAGATAAGGGAAAGCAGACTCCTGTAGATGGGTGTTCCAGAAATACAAACTTGAGAGAATAAGACAGAATAACTTGGAAACCGCTTGCAAATTATAGTTTCCAATTAAACACAGTATTGAAATATATTATATACTTAACATTGCAGAAAGGTAGCAGTGGTGACACTAAAACTAAAACAATACTTCAGCAACAAACCCTTTTGAGAATGTTGTCCAAAAAATCCAATATCAATGTAAGGATTTATAGGAAATGAAGTGTGATTTCACTAACAACTGTACAAATAAACCCCTCTATAAAACTAATAGTAGAATCAGGGTCTTTCTTTATGGAAAGATTGTCATCTAATGCACTGTAAGATTGTGCCAATAACAAGACATCATCTCTTTTCTGTATTCTTAATTTTCTGCTTCTGTAGCTGCACTATTCAAAGAAAGCGAGAAGGAATGGCTTCGAGTGAGAGATGCCGTACTTTGTTAGATGAGCTGATATAGAGCAGTCATATGCTTTTGCATAAAATTAGACATCTAAAACATTAATAGGTTTATAGAAATGCTGTTTATAATACCATCAATTGTTTTCATAGCTCTAGGGTTCCAGAAATGATAGACTGTGTCTTCTATAATATTAGCCAGCAAGGGGGCATGGTTTAAGTCCCTCTCTGTCTCAGGGAAAAAGCGAAGGGTTGGCTACAAACTTTAAAACTTCATTATGTCAAAGGTGCAAAGCCATGAATTCGAAGGCATAAAGTGTCTGTTTTACTGCACCTGTCTTTGCCAATGGCTGTCTTCACAATTCTCTGAGACTGGTCCTTGGCCGTTAAAGAGGTTCCATTGATCTTCTCTGCTGAATGCTGGGAACAAGGTGATGTTTCCTTGGTGCTCTCCTGTCTTGTGTCCTTTGCATCTTTACTCTTTTCTTCACTTGCTCTGTCCTAACCTCTCCTTTTCTGTTGAACTTCAGACGAGTGAGTTTACCCTGCAGGAAAGAAGAGACACGAGCAAATAGTTTCTGAAAGATATGCGATTGTTTCAAGTGGAGAGTCATCATGTTTCAGATTTTGAGTGCTACATTAAAGGTACAGCATTATGAAGACTTCACATAAGCAGACTCTAGTGGTATTTCTGCGTGATGCAGAAAACCTCTGCTTTTGTATTTATCTGAAATCTCTATTTTAAGTTATTTAAATGAGGGCTCACTTGTTTTTAAACTTTATCTTCACGAAATACTAATGTTTGAATGGACAAATGATTCTATTCTACCTCTGTGTACTTTACACTAGACTCTTGACAGTTTTGAAGTCTAATTTCTTTTCATGGAAATGAAATACTTGAAGCTTAGGAATATTACTTAAATATAAAGCATTAAAAAAAGAGAGTTTCTTTTTATACAGTCCCCAGCAGAAGGGTGTTCTACTTTCCATTCAGTTACAGTGCTTGGACTATATCAAATGCAGTTTTAAAAGTGAGGTCATGATGCTATGATTCAAAATTTGTCAGATGTAAAGCCATAAGGGATTTTTAGAAGATGAAAAGACTAGACTTCTGATGTGACCTGATGCAGCTGAGTAACTCCCAAAGTCACAAGTCAGTTTCTGACTATAAAAGAGACATCTGATCAGATTGTCATGCTTTATGTTTAATGGAGTGTTACAAGGACTTTGACACAAACCATTACCCACTATTTACTTATTCAAGGCAGAAACCTACTGGAAAATGGAACAAAATTATCTATACTTTAACAGCTTCGAGCAGATTGCAGTATGATCAAAATTTCTGTAACATACCCTTTGGAGAACTCTGGTATGAAATGCTCTTGAATTCTTGTATTTTACTTTAATCCTTACCTTTTTACTAAATAATTTTTAACCTCAGGATGCTAAATAGAAATGTTGCCAATAATGCAATTTATATCTGCCATATGTGGGCATGTTGCAGTAAGTCCTATTATTGACTAGATTTAAATGGTAATCAGTTGTGGCCCTGTTTTTCTTTCACATCTTACCATTCTTGGAATAAAACTATGTAATTTTTTCAGTATTTACAGTACCTTTGGGAATCAAAGACATTGTAAAAAATCACTAACAGTAACTCCACTTTGATGTTATTAGGAATTGGAATTTTTGACTAAAAGATGCTCAGAGGAATCTTGGTCACATCAAACTGCACAGAGGAAATGCGCTATTGAATAGTTACTTTAAAGCCTATTGGTAGCTACTCTAAATAAAAGCTGGTAAAATTGTAATGCTTGTCTAGAGAGGGATGCTGTTGTGAAATAACCAGTGAAGCAAAGCATCATAGCTCTTCTGCAAATCCACAGTTATTACACTTTTAGCAGGTGTGTGACTAGCATGGACTATTTCTGAAACTTAGAAAGCTAAATGATTTGAAAGCTGTCTGAGGGTGGTATAAACATGTTCACATAAGGAAGAAGAGTGAAGTAAATATTCCAGGCATTCTTTTCCCCTGCAGAAATAACTAGGGCTTATATAATTATTCTTATATCTGATTACCAGATGAGTTCACTACAGACACCAAATAAGAACTAAGTAATCCAGCAAGCAGTTTATATTTTCATTCAGGACATTATAGATATAGAAAATAAGAAGAAAAAACCAAAACTCTAAACCTCTGACACCTTTTGGAAATTCTGTAGTTAATAGAAAAGGATCACAAATAGCACAGGGACTCTTTATTTTCTACTGAATGATATAGTGGTGTCAATCTCTTTACATGAGACAAAGTATTCATTTGCACCAGGTTAAATTGGACCAAAGCACTGATTCTCTGCAGACAAATAAACCAAGTGCTTCAGGATATGCTTCAAAACCAAGTAGAGTAAAATGTTAAGTAGTACTTAAGAAAGAAAGGTTTTGAACAAATAACTTCGTAGAGTGAATTGATTTATGAATCTGCATCTTTATTAAGTGCAATCCATTGCTAAATTTTTGTGTGGATTTTATTTCTAGGTGAATCCTGTAATTGTAGAGATGTTTATCAGATTAAGCTTTGCCCTACAAGCCAAAGGATCAACTTGTTTTTCACCTTCTAGCTCCATTAAGAGGGCCTGGAGGTTGATTATATCAGCAAAACATCTACCTATGTCAGGGGAAGAAAGTTGACTGAAAAGTATTTCTGATATCTACAATGCTATTAAAAGTAATTGTGAAGAACCAGGTTTAAGTAAGGAGTTTTACATACATTTGAATAGTCTACTATTGAAGTGCTCATATGGTTTCCAATATTTTAACCACATGTAAATATTATGTAATATAAATGAAAGGATGTGCACAGCACCATGCTTTGTTTTAGACAGAATAGCATCTTTGTCATCATTTGTAAATTTCACAAAACATACCTTAAGACCAGATTTTCACATGCCCTGTATTTGGACAATATTTTTATTAGAACTCTGGTCCCTTTAGACAGATTTCTTTGGCAGTTCTACTAAATCTGATGCTCCAAAAAACAAAATTACTTATTAGACCAACTAAGTAGAAATAATTAAACATCTCATAGAATCATCGAATAATTTAGGTCGGAAGAGACCTCTGGAGGTTGAATCCAGCTTTCTGGTCAATGCAGTTCCAATCAGCTCAGATAGTTCAGGGACTGTCCAGTCAGATTTTGAATAGCTCCAAGGACAGGAATTCTACAACCTTTTTTGGCAAAATGGTCCAGTGTTTGACCATTTTCATAGTGAAAGTCTATTCTGTGGTATCTAACTGGATTTTCCTGTACTTTGAATTGGCTCTGTTACCTCCTGTCTTTCCTCTGTGCTCCTTTGCTCCTTTGAGTCAGACTCTGTCTTCTCTCTGTTGTCTCATTAGGTAGCTGTAGATAGCAATAACATTCTCTTTAACATTCCCTTATCCAGGCCGACCAAATCCTGTTCTTTCCATTACTCCTTGTCTGCCATGTGCTTCAGCCCTCAACCAACTTGTCAGTGCACCCCTGGATCTGCTGATGTCTGCTAATGTCTTTCTTCTGCTGGGGAGTCTAGAACCAGGCAGAGTACTCCCAGTAGATGCTCACAAGTGTAGGAGCCAAGAATAAATTCCCTCAGCCTCCTGGCTGTACACTGTAAATGCAGCCCAGAAGGCTCCTGGCTTTCTTTGCTGCAAGGGCACCCTGCTGACCCATGCTTAGCTGGTTGTCCAGCTCCTTTGCTGCAAAACTGCTCCCCAGCCTCTCTGTCCCCAGTGTATGCTGTTGTGTGGGCCACTTCATCCCAGGTGCAGGACTTTGCATTTGTCTTTGTTGAAGTTGGAGGGCAGCACCACTATTCCAGACCTTGACTACTCCCTCAGTTTGGTATCATGTGGGAACATGCTGAGTGTGTGCTCCACTCCATTGTCCAAATTGTTAGTAAAGATATTAAACAGAATTGCCTCTAATACTGATCTCTGAAAGAAGTTGCTACTAACCAGCTACCTGCTGGACTTACGTTACTGGTCACAAGCCCTAGAGCCTGGTAGCCCAGTGAATTTTCCACTCACTTTATTCCTCCACTTAACGAGTCAAGATGTTATTAAATTGGCCATAGGCATGCTGTGGGACACAGTGTCAAAAACTTTACTAAATCAAGGCATGTAACATCCACTGCTCTTTCCCTGTCCAAAGCACTGATCATGTAATTGTAGAAGGCAACGAGGTTGGTCAGGCATGATTTGCCCTTCATAAAATCTTTCTGAATGTTGCAAGTCACCTTCTTTTCTTCCACGTGTTGAGAGATGGTTTCCAGGAATATTTGGTCCACAACTTTCCCAAGGAATTAGAGTGAGTTAAGGGTGGTTGGTTGTCTGTAGTTCCTGGGTCTTCCTTCTTGCCCTTGAGTTACCGGGCAATATCTTGCTGATGGAAGTGTGCTTGTTTTTATCATCTGAGTGAAACTGTTGCAACAGTTTGATTATGAGAGGAATACTAAAATGTGGAACTCCATTAGAAAACAGTATCTTGGATAAAAAAACCCTCCACTTCTCCTTACAGCAATGTAATTCTAAAACCTATACACATATCAAAATCATTTGTGGATGTTAGACTACAAAGACCTGTGAGTCCTTGTATTACAGGACTGGTTTAATAATGGTTTAGTGAACTACATTCACTTCAGTTTGGTATTTTTATATATATGATTTTTTCTGAGTGTGAAATTGAAGTAATTGAGAGGAATGAAATGGAAAATAATGGTATTGAAAGGTCCTCTGGACAAAGATATCCAAAGCCAAACTTGTAGATGAAACTTTTTTTAGTAAAATGCCTATCTTATCTAGAAATACAGAGCATAGAAGCTCTGTCTAAACTATGTAGAGAACTGCCTCTAAATAACTAGAGAATTTATATGAAAGAAGGTTAAAAAGGATTAAGAATAACTCATTTATCAAGTGTGAACGACACTCATGGTAACAATGTTTTAACTGTTCATTGCAAAATATTGATAGTAACAGCGAGAATACTCAAGGCTAAAGTGACATAAGTAAAGCTTAATACTAAATTTATAAAAGAGAGAACTTGTTTGCCACAACAGTTTTAATTTTTCCTAGTTTTAAGAAAATACTAATTGTAGTGCATGTACAGATGCATTTATTACAGAAGATAGTTTTCAAACAGAAGCTGTATTGGTAAGCTGAAATGCTTGCAAAGAGTGGACAAAACTGATTGCTCTGCTTCCAGCAACTCGTTTGAAACATGTTCAGTAAATGTATAGCTGTCACTGTGAATATATCTTGCATTCCGATCAGAACCTGAGGCAGGGAAAATTCCCTCTCATATTAAGGCTTATTGGCATAGCCCATCCTTTTCAGTACTTAGAATTGAAATTACTGTCGTAAGAGAAACCACTGAAAAGATAATTGTTCAATAGGCCAGTCAACCTACAATATGTGAGGAATGTACTTTTAAAATTAATTTTACCTTGTCTTATTAAGTAGTTATCCTTTCATGAGAGAGCTGTTTGAATTTCACTTGACTTACTCCTCATTTATATGATGAAAAACAGGAACATGCAGGAATTTGTAAATCTGTTGAAGGGCAAGTGGTACTGCTCTAAAAGTAAAGTTGAGAAACAGAACAGTGACAGTACCCTTCAGATGTAACCTTCATGGCAATTCAGCCAAATAATAAAACTTTTGTAGACCTCTGAATATGCCATTGATCAATCAGATAGTGCTTTTACATCTCATGTCCTCATTTGAAATTATTTTGAAAAATGCAGAGAATACAGACATAATTTAAGGGGAAAATGCCTGAAAACAATGAAAAGAATTCAACATATGTGAGTAAAAAGGAGATGAACACGACTTGTGTATTGTCTACTGCTATCTTCCTGTCAAGAAAATGCCAGATATTAAAAAGATCTTCAGCTTAACAGACTGAAAAGATAATAAGAACTTAAATCTTAAAGATGAAGACTGGCAAATCCAAACTAAAGTACCTCTAGCAAAAAAAAAAAAAGGCTACACAAACTAAAAGATGAAGAAAGATGAAGCCAATAAAGATTAATGTATATTAAGTGAAAGTATGATGGGGAATAATGTTTGGGTTTTTGGTTTGATTTTGTTTTTTTTTTTTTTTTTTTTTTTAGTTAGCTTCTGTAGTTTTCAATTCAGCTCTAGACGAAGTGTATTAACCCAAGATTAGTCCATGGGGTGCCAATGCAGCATAAAACAGACAAAGCAATGATCACAGGTATGCTGTCTGACCATGCATATATCAGGGTGTATGTCAGATTTTCAAGGCAAGACACAGAGGTTATAAAAATATGAAACAAAATCGCAATTTAGTTAGCAAAACAGGTCATATTAGGCTACCTCAGTGTATTAAATAACAACAACTTTTTTTTTCTTTTGGAGAGAAGAAATAGAAGGGGTCTTTCCAATCTAGACAAAGAGCCATAGAAGCATAGAAAAATTGAGGATGGAAGGGACCTCTGGCATCATATCATCCAAACCCAGCTAGTTTAGATGGGGCTGCTCAAAGACTACAGTGAAATGTGTAATAAAATCCTGCTTACAGAAGATAGAGAGGACAATGTCTATAAAGAAATTGTAAGGTAAGTATGGCTCCTACTGTAGCAATAGTAACAATGGGTAATGATGAAAAGGAAATCTAAGATGGGAGGGACATACTACCATGATGAACTGGAGGACCAGTATTCTGAAATGTCTTAATTGATGGGACAGTGTTAATGAAATTTGGCCATGACACAAAGTTCAGAGGCATCATGAACAAGTAAAATAGCATATGCCCTTGATGAATGGAGTAATAGAATACATTTTATAGCAGAGAAAGTGTATGGTCAGATATCCTGGAAAAAATAAAAGTATTTTTACAATGAATTGCAAATTATTTGCAAATATGTAAAGACAATTCTGATTATTTCACAGGACTGTCAGCCACCTATATGATGCAGCTGTGAAAAGTGTTAAAAATAGGGGAAGTTGCTGTAAGTTATTTGTTGATGGTTTAGTAGTAGATGAAGGAGATAATATTTTTATCCTATGTATAGGTAAGAGCCACTGGTGATGGATCTGATTAAGAAGAGGGAAACAGCACTGGGTAAAACAAAGTTCCTGATGGAGCATTAGGAGCTGTTAAAAGTTGTTCTTGTGATACGCTGTCTAGATACTTCTTACTAAGCCTATGCTTATGAAGGGTATGGGAAACTGTTCCCTTGCTGGAGTAAGGATTTGAAATATACCTGATGCATTGCAAAGACTCAGTGGAAAAGGGAAGATGATGCTTACTGCACAGGTTATATTAGTGACTTGGTTATCAGCCTTTACAAAGATGAAAGCTACAACTTTTCTGCAGCTGGGCTGCTTATACATTAACTGGAATTTCCATACAGTGGGAAAAATATCAATTTTTATTAAAGTTGGAGCAAGTTTCATTTCAACTTATTTCAAGAATTCCTGAGGTATTAATGGACTATACTTGTTCTTTGATTATATTTATATACCTATCTGTGGCAGTTAGTGGAAAGAAACATGCATCCTGAGACAGTGGAGTTACCTTTTTCATAATCACAACATGACATCAGAATTTTTTTTCATGATGGCTCAAATAAAGCTGTGGTAAAATGATGTTAATGTGCAATAACATCCTTACAATGAAGAACTACATGTAGCTACAAGTATTTGAGTTGCCATTTCAAAGAATTTCACTTCGTACTGGATCATATAAAGAACAAAGAAGTTCCTGATAAGGGCAGTTGTTTTGATTAGGGAAAACTAATTAAAAACCAAAGTAAATGTCCAATATATATGTGGTGCCTCAAACTACTCATGAACAGAGGTCAACAGCTGGAAGGCTGCAGTCAGTAGAAAATAGCAGGGAGAAGGTTTCACAAAAACATCCACAGAAGGCATTAAAACATGATTAGAACAGCTGCTTTATTGGTACATGAGAGATATCTTCAAGAAAAATGAAGAGCTTGTGAGATATGATCAAGCTTAATTCAGATTGTACTTAAACCTGTGGGGTTATATCAGATTTTTCTGTATTGAGTAGCCATGCAAGAAACTGAAATCCATGCAAAGAGTGGAATGGCTGTGTAGAAGACTCAAAAGAACTTGCTCACCTTAGACACTGGGAAATATAATTATAAAAATAACCCATCAGAAAGCAGAGGATATGCACAGATCACAGGAGCTTTTGATCAGGCATATGGGACTAGTTTTACAGAAGGTAGACAAGCAGATAAATGAAATAACAAAACCAATTGGGAAAACAGACTGTTTGTACAGCTTCATTTAGGAATGTTTCCACTTTAGATCTTCTGCTTCTGCACTGTGTGGCTTAATTGCACAGAAGCATTTGGCCCAATACTGTTGATACATGCTGCCTCTGGCAGCAGAATGGCTGCACTGAATCAGAGGGAAAGATACCTCCTCCATCTCACTATCTGCTGCCTTCTTTCAGCCAAACGCTGGGTACCTCTGGTCCTACTGAGCATTTGCAATCTGAGATCACAGCCTGAAGTGGTATGAATAGCTTCAGGTCCCAGTGTAAATAGATGTGTGGCAACAGTGTGAAAGCTGATGGCAAACATTTCTGGTAGATTCTTTTGGTGTTCTATTTTAACAATAAAAACTAAAATATGTATGTAAAGCCACTAAAAATCTCTTTCTCTTCCCTCAAAAAAAGACTTCTTTCTTCAAAATGCTGTCTTTCACAAATTTAGAGAAACTTCTGCAGGCACTAATACCACCAAAACAAACAAATAAAAACCCCAACTCAAACCAGACAAGGTGCTGTCATCTCTACTGTCCTCTCCGAAACAAAACCCCAAACCCAAACAACCTTGAAAAGCAGAAATCCTGCTAAATGAGGAAAGCCTGTCATTACCATTTGAAGACTGCAAGATGTATAATATACATGAAACTGTTGCATGTTTCTCCAACAGATGAGAAAATCTCAGATGGGAATACATCTTAAAGGGATATACTTGCTGTTGAGGAGAATTCACAATACTGCCAGGCAATGAATTAGAAGAGCACTACTGAATTCAGTTACCCTTCCCTGAGAACCGAAACTAAGCAAAACTGTTATGACTCATAAATAATTTATTTTTATGAAAGAATGGATTGGTTTTAAAATTAAATCCACAAAGCTTAAATTCTATTAATGAGGTAAATCGCTATCTTCCTTCCAGAAATGACTGGCCATTTTCTGGTGGGACACTTTTTAAGTCAGGAAGCTCAGATTCACTGAATCGAAACATGTTGATATCAAGAAAACATTTGTCAAAACTCGGCAGATTTCTGATGGGGAAAAAATACCCTGTTTTTCTGCCAGAGTGCCTGATTGCCTTCATCACTGTATGGCCTCATTCCCTGATAGACAATTTTGGAGCTAGACCTCTGTAAGTGATTATTCGCTTGCATTTAATAGCATCAGGCCCTCCTTTGCCAGTTCAGCTTCAAGGATTGCCATTGAGGAAAGCTGGGTGCTCAGGTAGCAAACAATCCAGAAAAGCAGTCAGCCAAGGAGATTCACTCACAGCAACCTGGCAGTAAAGCACCTAAGTGTTTATTGAATGGGGAGCCAGAGAGCTCTCAGAATTAATAGGCAGTTCAAGAAACCAGAAAAACAGGGTGCGAATTACCAGTACAGTCCCCAAACCATTGCTCTTAATAGACCACTTTGTGTACTGCAGAGGTTGAAAACCTACAAGTTTAAAAACCTCTTTGCACTAAGATTTCAGACGCCTTAGCTGGCTGCCTGAGATTCCCAGGCAATTTCTAAGCTGTAGAAGCTACGTTTTAAGAAAAAAAACACCTAGATGTCATTTGTGATTCATGCTGAAATCATAAGCACTGGGTGTTAAGCAAGTAGTACAGTAAAAGGTTGGGTTTTGCTGTGGGAATTGCCGTGCTGTCTCAGACCCGTGGTGCACTGAGAACCAAAGGCAGTGTTCATGGGAAATCCAGAATTCATGGGAATATGAGAAGTTACACTAGGCAAATGTGTTACAGTCTATTTCCATGAACATGTCATTCTAATTTCTAGTAATTTAATATGAGATTAAACTTTGAAATAAAAAGCTTAATTTGCATCAACTATTATATCTTTCGATGACAGTGAATGCTAATCTTCCCCAGTGTAACTGTTTGAAGGCTTCTGGTGAAGTTTATAGTCCAATATTGAAAACATTTATTTTTATTAGCTCTGAATTTTTAATATCTTTATTTTATCATCAGAGTGACTAGTTTTTAAACGATCTAGCTCAGATGAAAATTTGGCCAATATCATTAATAAGATCTTGATCAAAGCTTGTAGACAAAATTTGGACAGTATCATGGAAAAAAGGATGTTTCAAAACTGAAGCATTACTGAGCTCCATCCCATCTTTGTTAATCAAAATACCCAGTATCTGGATTTACTTTCTGTTTAACAGAAGTAACATGTTGTATTGGGTCTGGCTGAGCCCATAGCATCCCTCACAGTGCTGTGGTTGTATTGGGAGCTAGAAAGGTGGGGGTAACACATACCAGTGTTTTGGTACTGCTGAGCAGTGCCCGCACAGTACCAAAGCTGTCTCTCCAAACCCCCACCCCGTCTCAGTAGGCTGGGGATGGGTAAGATGTTGGGAGGGGCCATAGCCAGGATAGCAGACCCAAAGTGACCAATGGGATATTCCATACCATACAGCATCTGCTCAGATATAAAAGCTAAGAGAAAGGAGGGAGAAGGGGGTATATTCATTGTTTATGACATTTGTCTTCTGGAGCAACTGCTACGCAAACTAAAGCCCTGCTTCCCAGAAAATGGCTGGACATTGCCTGCTGATGGGGAGTATAATATCTTTTGTTTTCCTTCACTTCCGCATGTGCAACTTTTGCTATTGCTTCATTAAACTGCCTCTATCTTGACCCACAAGTCTGGGTTTTTTCCATCTTATTTTCTCCCCGTCTATTCTGCTGAAGATGGGGGTGATAGAGCTGCTTGGTGGGCACCTGGCCTCCAGCCATGGTCAACCCACCACACATATACATGGTAGCATGTACACAGAATGATTTGGCATATCTGAGTCAGGCAGGCCCTGAAAGCTTGCTTTAAGCATGGACATGTGCCTTATTAGCGGATACAGGCTAACAGCCAGTCCTGTACAGCAGAAGACAAAGTGGTGCACAGTCTTCTCTGTGAATGTGAGGGAAGTCACAATTGCTCAATCTAAATTAAAATTTTGCTGATATTTTGGCTATACTCTCCTCAACTCAAAATAGCTCAGTATTTCATGTGGTTACCCCCTTTTAAAACCTGCCTCTATAAAATTACTATATCCTTTTTAGTGTGTTCATATTATATGTCGTTATATGTAACTATTGCTTTAGTAGAAAACCAGCCATGAAGAGTCTAGGAATGGCTTAATGAAAAATTTTCAGAAGCCTGAAAGGAACACAGTCTTTTGAAAATGCTATTTAAATTTCAATAGAAGAGTGAAGCTATGGACTAAAAATTATTTCATGTTAATTTTTGGAAGTAAATATGTAATAGTTCTGTTGTTTTCAGCAGTGAAAACACAAGTATATAACAAGCTAAAACTGGCTTTTTTATACATTGACTTTGAAGAAATGTAAAAATTCTACTTGGTGCTTTCTTCTTTAGGTTGCAAATTGGCTAGCTAATGGGGCACGGAATAGAACATCACCAAGGCTTGTCCAATTTAACTTCAGCATTATATTTCACCAATGAAACTTGATAAGCTGATGGACTAAGTGGTTTGGGGATAAGTCATGGGGGACTCTTTTTCGTAACAGGCTTTCTTCAGAAATTGGGAGGCTTCATCAGCGAGGCGTTAGCCTTCCCATCATTAGGATGCAATCCTTATAGCAATATGTCTCAGCTATGTGCATGGCTTCTCCTTGTTTCCCAAGAAATCAAGCAAAGACAGATTTATTAGCAATTAATTTTGAACAGCAGTCTCTTCTGAAAGTACCACCCAATCGCCCTTCTGGAATGCAAACCTGATGTGACACAGTCTGGAGGAGTTCCCTCATGACCCCCAGGCAAACCGCTCTGGATATTGACTCTGTTCAGTCATCTCCCTGTTAATCTTCAAAATTATGCTTGCAACTGAATTCCTGTTGTTGCCTGAAAAGTTCTCTCACTGTGAGTTTCTGCTTTGCTGAATTACCTGAAGTAGGCTGTTCCACAGTCTAGACTTTGTATCTTCCTTTCCATCATAGGTTTTCAGTACACAAAACAGTTCTTGGGTTATCTGTGTGCAAGGAGCTATGCGATAATATTTTAAAATATTTTACTGCAAATTGTGCTTACACTAAAGAAATCAAGCATGAGGTACAGTTAGATATTATCAACTTTAGTGTTCAATATAATATCAGTGGGACAAGATGTGAGATAAACTGTAATGGAAAATGAAGGAATAAGGTTGTGCATCAGAGAATGATTTCTGCAAATATATATTTTGTAGAAGTTTTCTGGGAAATGACCGGTTTTTATCTAGGCTAGCTGAAATATGGCATGAACTCTTTACTCAGAAAAACCTGGTCATTGAAGGCTCTGGTCTGTGTGAGAAATAAGTATATCCTGTAATGATGTGCAAGCAGAAGTCTACATGCAGTATGTGAAAATTTGCAGCTGTATCACTGAAGATAATGATCTCATCAGATGTTTGGTAGGATTAGGATTTGTCAGCGTTTATATGGGAAATTTTTGGAGAAACTGAGATAATAGAGAGTGGAAGCAGTGACATAGCAGTTGGCACTGATTCATTTAAGTCTGATCTACATGGAAAATTAATTCAGGCTGAGGTAGGATATAAACCAGTGATTGCAAATTAACTGTTTTTGACCTCCTGAGCAGGTTAATCCCACAGAACTTGAGGTATTTGCACTAAATCACTTATTTAGACTTCCTTTAAGAATCAATTTAATTTCTGGTATATGATTCATCTTATTCTAAAGGTAGAAATCTAAACTAGGGCATATAAATCACATCCTCTGTGCATCTCTATCTTTCTATTTGGCTATAAAGATGACTCGTTTTGATTACAAACATCTCAGCTGTAGATGTCTGAAGCTAAATGAGATGAATCACATCCTCTGATTCTAAAATAAGGGTCTTTATTCCAAATTACACACTTCAGAATTGAGAATATGGGCATCCACACAAGAAGTCAATCATAAATTCCAAATTAACCTCCCACGTTAAGGAAGGCCTTTTCATTGAGCTGATAGCATCCTTCTTATGTTAAGAGGCAAGATGAGACCCTGTGCAGTCATGGTTTCAAGGATGCATTTAATCCATTACTACAGTTTATGTTGCATAAATGCATGAAACGCTACATCAAAAAAAGTAAAATACCCATAATTAATATAGTCATATTCAGCTGGCAGTATAACCAGTCAGGCTGAGCAAGATAGTATCTACTCTAATTTGCCACTTCCCAACATTCATAAATTCCTACTAAATTGACTTACTGTGAAACATTGATGCTTTTCTTGATTGATAATAGGAGCTCAGAAGAAATGTGATTTACTGACGTGAAAAAGAAGCTTTCTTTGATGAACTAGATTCCTACTTATCTTCCTCTCCCATTTATTGGCTGGAAATTTTGGTAACAACTTTACCTACCAGTTTTCGACAAATGGTGGTTTTGTATTTTAAGGTGACAAATTTCAGGTTTGTGCCACAGTGATTGTGTGGGATTGTTGTGGGCAGCTCTGCTGCCATACAAAGGGACTTTGACAGCCTTTGTCAGTCATTTGACAGAAATGGGCTGGAAGGAACCTCATGAAGTTCCACAAGGGGAAGTGCAAAGTCCTGCACCTGGGAAGGAACAACCACATGCTGGGGGCCGACCAGCTGGAAAGCAGCTTGACAGAAAAGGCCCTGAGAGTCCTGGTGGTTATATGTTGAACATAAGCCAGCAATGTGCCCTTGTGTCAAAGACGGCCAACACCTTCCTGGCTGCATTAAGCAGAGCACTGGCACCAGGTCAAAGGAGGTGATCCTTCCCTTTTATTCAGCACTGGTGAGGCCACACCAGGAGTACATTAACCAGTTCTGGGCTCCCCAGTGCAAGAGAGACATTGACATACTAGACAGAGACCAATGAAGAGTCATGAAGATGACTGAGGGACTGGAGCTTCTCTTCCTTGAGGGAAGGCTGTGAGAACTGATACTGTTCAGCCTGGAGAAGTCTCAGGAGGATCATATCAATGTGTATAAACACCTGAAGGGAGGGTGCAAAGAAAATTGAGCCAGGCTCTTCTGAGTGGTGCCCACTCACAGGACCAGGGGCAATGGGCACAAACTGAAACACAGGAGGTTCTGTCTGAACATCAGGAAATACTTTTTCACTGTGAGGGAGACTAAACATTGTCACAGGTTGATCAGGAAGGTTGTAGAGTCTCCGTCCTTGGAAATATTCAAAAGCCATCTGGACATGGTCCTGTCCAACTGTCTCTAGATAGCCAGGTGGCCCTGCTTGAGGTATGGGCTTGGACCAGGAATACTCCAGAGGTCCATTCCAATCTCAACTGCTCTCTGATTCTGTAATTTACTCTGAATAAAGGAATTAATATTTTCACTCAGAAATAGTTCTGGTTTTCAAAACCAAAACCTTGACAGTTTTTATTACCCTCAAAATATATTTTAAAATAGTTTATACACTTGTTAAACTGTCCAGGTCTTCCATATTTATAACTGACCTTTGCCTTCAGTAAGACAAGGAGCTGAATTTGGACCATAAATGATCACTGGAGAATTCTAAAAGAGCACAGACTTGCCTATCCATGCAGACCCAGTGAAGGTAATTTGTCAGAGTGCCTGCTTCCTGTTTGAGTCTGTACTCAGGGTGAAATGAGATAGGTGCTGTGGGTGGGAGATGCCAAAGGTAGCAAAAAGCAGAATTTCCTGTGTTGGTGCTCTAATAATATATGTATCAGAAGCAGCTTGAGTGCCCCTGCCCAAAGGTGGCCAAGCTCAGCTGTCCACAGCTGTCATGTTTTTTACCTTCTGTGTCTGCTCATTAAACAAAAGTTGAGCATAGGAAAAATGACTTCACATATAAATATACATATACATATACATATACATAGACATAGACATAGACATAGACATAGACATAGATATAGATATAGATATAAAAGAATGGGCAAAGAAAAGGACAAGCCTATCCATACCCTGTACTGATTAGAGCTAATTTTTTATGCACCTTTCTAAATCCTTTAAATCAAGGGGGGTGGGGGGTGGAGGAAATCTTCCATTTTAATTTCTTTGATATTTTGGAACTGAAGAATTAAAAACCTATGGCAGATCCTCTGCTAGGCTTCACTGTCCTCTCAGCTCATAGTTTGTTTTCATTTCGAAATCCAGAAAGTTGAGGGTGGAACTCACATGATAGCATGAATGTTATCTGTGGCCTTTATGGTCTTTACACAGATCCAAGGGTGGTAAAAGACCATTATGTTTTCCATAGCACTTATTACTGAGATAATTAAGAGATTATAAAGTAGATGAGAAATGATTTTCCTAGCTACATAAGTAAAACTGAGTGCTGTAAATAGTTTCCTCTCCTGACATCTAGTCCTTTGGTTTGTATTCCATCTATAAAAGCTGAAGATAAAAATTGGAAAATGTCCCCAAAACCAAACCCAAAAATCTTAAGACCCATAACCCCAAAGGAGACATTTCACTCCAATTGAAATTACATTTCTTTATCTCTTTTTGGGACAGGGACATGCAATATGTTTGAAGTGTCTAATATTAAAAACTACTACTCTCTTAATTTAACAATTTTAATGCATTCCAGTTATCTGTTCCTTAATCCGTTAAAAACCCATGGAAGGAAATAGTCTAATTGACTACTTTGACAACTGTTACAGGAACATGAGAAAAAAGTATCCTTCCTCACCATCCCTCATACATAATTCTATATTGTTCAGCCTGATCTGTAAACAGGGTTTACTCATTTGTACATTTATGATACGGCTTCTCTTCTGAAACTGATGAAGTTGTGTTAATAAATGCACTTATAGTTTTTTTTTTTAAAATAAAATTATGTTTAGTGGTTTGTTATATTACAGAAGTTTCTTTCAATTGATTCAGATTAAAAAACACCAAGGAAATGAGCACTTCAAAGTACAGTAACCTTATTTTTCTACTTCTCAGTGGAAAGAGACAGGCCGTTTTTTTGACGGTATGCTTCTCATTAACTCAAATGGCTTGTGACTAACCCTCTCTAAGAATTGGACTGCACATATATTTGTGAAAATTTGTTTTACTGATTCAAGAATCCAGCTCTTGGATTCATCTACATGAAGCTTGCTAAACTTTGGTTGCATGGGAAGCAGTGAGAGAAGAGGAAGGTGTTCAGCTGTAGATGAACCATAGACAAAGGTGTATGTGGCAATGGAAATGGCAGAAAGCTTATGTTTCTGTGAGAAGTACAATGAAAAAAATTATGTTTCCTCTATGATATTCCAAAACATCTTCTCAGCCACTGTCAGTCTGTGGGTGATTATCACAATCCATACCCTCATATATATATTCTCCCGTATCAGGTGACTACAGCTGGCTCCTGGGTACAACAGCACAGTCCAGCTGTGAGGTTTATGCTAATGATTTGGTAACACACAAACACAATTGTTATAGAAATTTTTATAGGAATTTTTAGATAAATTTACCAATTTACATGACTAATCCCTCAGCAGAAAGTCTGAGAGATAAAATCTGTCTTGCTTAACAGCTGAAAGCACCTAACATATTAAAGCATACACAAGGAGTTAAACAGAACTTCAAAGTGTGTATGGAGGAAAACAACTAGTGTAATTGTTCATCTGTTGATAGAGAGACTTGGAAAGTCTTAAAATGCTGACAGGGCAGTTAATGAGTAGTCATCTGGTTATTATTATTTCAGGTCTTTATCTTTTCCTCTTCTGTAGGAAGATGTCATTCATAAGTCTCTAATTTTTTTCTCCTGCTACCATTAGGCAATTTCTTTTTTGTTATCCCAAACTTCAGTCTATTGACGTCAGAGGATGGATTGTTTCAGTGGAAATAAACCCTTGCACTTCAAAACAAAAAGATGTTATAGGGTGTGATATAAGAACAAGGTTAGAGAACATTACAGTAACATCAAAGGCTAAGATATTTTGGCAAGAGCACTAAATACCTGTGCTTGCGAAAACAGAGTTCAGTTAATGTGATTCAACGAAATACCGCCAGGCAAACACCCAGCTTGCAAAGGCTTATGATATAGATATGGTGAGGCTATTATCAATATTTGTGTACTGTGTATATTGTGGCATCACCCAAAATATGTTAGGTACATAGACAGGTATATTCTGTGCTCTGAGGGTTTTAACTCCAGTGACAGATATGGCACAACAATAGGGATGACTAGAGCAACAGGTGGAGGAAACAGCAGGATGGGAGGAACATGATCACAAAGGGAAGGTCATGCAATTATATGACTCTTTGTGCAGACACCTTATTCCCTAGTATATAGAATATTTGTAGGGGGTTTATCATGATTGTAAAAGGCTTAGTTTATCATGACCAAAGCTGCTGTTTAGATGTGAGTGTGAGGGGTTCAGGGTGTACTATCTGCTCAAAACCAGACAATGCAATGGGGAAGGAAATTACAGGGCAGTGAACTAGTGAAGACCCTGAGATACGAGAAATCCAACTGCAAGGCTTTGCATCAGACAAGGCAGACCATCTACTTTACTCCAGGTCATCACCATCACAGGTACATGTCCGAGACACTGGCTATGGATCCTTCCAGAGTTCCACTTGTTCTGTCTTTCTCTCTCACTTTCTTTCTGTGGTTCTACTGTTCCTGAATTTGCCAGCCAGAACCTTTAAAATGCTTCCTAAACTAAGGTCTTCCTTTTCACCAGTTTTTTTCTGCAAAGTTCAAGCTTAATATTCCAGTACAGTTCTCCGAAGGTTCAGAGAGACTTTCTGTATGCACTTAGGTTATGATATTACTTTTGTTGTTTATTCTTCCCCAAGAATTATTTAGGACCCACAGCCTTATTTCTTCCAATGTCACTTAGGCTTGTAAAATTCTCAATCTACCTGCACCCTGGCTCTCTCTGTCGGCCAGTATTAGAAGCTGAAAAATATGACACTGGCCTCAGCTTCTGACACTTCAAATGTGGGATTTCCTTCTGACAAACCATAGGAGAACAAGTAAATATTGTTACCTTTTCCCAGTGGGAAACTGAAGGCAAGGGTGGTTTCTGGCACACCTGAAACATGTGAAACATGAATTAAATTTTGGAATGTCATGTTCTGAACTCCTACATAAAACCAAGGCTTTTTCATCTATTCAGTCTTTGACTTTATTTTGAAGGTCTTTTGTCCTACCTGTCTCCTTTGTTTTCACCCAGGTACCTTCCAAAAGAAGACTCTATGCTGGCATAGTTACAAGCAAAGAATACAACAAAGATTTGAAGAAATGTCTTGGAGATTAATGGCCATTTGAGAATCCTCTGGCTGATCATTATATCTTAACACCCTATGCTGAGGTAATTTCTGTTTTAAAAAGGAAGTCTAACTTAAAACCAGCCAATCCAAAATTACATGAATAAAGATTTCTTGTTTTATTCATATGCCTTCTATTTTTAAGAAATAACATTCAACTTTTGTTGTTCCATGATGCTTTTATTTTTCTAATTCTTTTTGTTCTTGGTACTTGTGAACAAGAAGTAATGGGATATCAAGAACTAGTCTTCATTCCTGTCTGCTGATAACTAAGTTTTTAAAACCAAGTTTATGGTTAACTTAAGATGATAAATGATCACACATTTTTCATGTTTAAAACTGAATGTAAAAATAACCTTTGCAGGATGAATACTAGGAGAGCAAATCTGTCACTTCTGTTCTAAATTCTAAATTCTCTTTTGCTTGTTCCCAGCTCTTTGAAAAACTCTGTGAGGAAGCATCATCAGAAATTTCCTATTTGCTTAGGAATTGATCCAAGTGTAAAAATTTCCTCCATGTTAGATGTTGATTTCATTGGAGATTCCCTTACAGCATTTTGCTACGCATTTGTGCAGTGCAGTAAAGCAACATAACAAAAGGAAATTTTTCAGGAATCGTATAATTCAGTAGTCGTTTGTTGTTCCACCTGCAGTATGGAATTGGTACAAATCTTGTCCTTGTATTTTGTAATCTGTGAAATTTTGAAAAATTTAATAACTGTGGTGGGTTGACCTTGGCTGACTGCTGGATGTCCACCACCTATTCTGTCACTCCCACTTCTCAACAAACAGGAGGGACAAAATATGATGAAAAGCATGGGGTCTGAGACAATAACAGGGATTACAATCACAGGCAAAACAGACTAAGCTTGGGGGAAATAATTTAATTTATTGCCAAATAATTGTAACAAAGTGGGACAGTGAAAAATAAGAACAAAAACAAAAAACACCCTCCCGTGTTCCAGCATGGGGGCTCCCCATGCGATACAGCCCTTTATGAACTGCTCCAGCTTCGAGCCTTCCCACAGGCTGTACTTCGAGAACTTCCCCAGCATGGGTCCCTTCCATGGGGTACACGTCTACAGGAACAGACTGCTCCAGTGTGGATCCCCCACAGGGTCACAGGTCCTGCCAAGAAAATCTGCTCCTGCATGGGCTTCTCTCCACAGGCCGCAGTTCCTGCCAGGAGCCTGCTCCTGCATGGGCTCTTCAAGGGCTGCAGCTTCCTTCAGGCCACATCCACCTACCCCGGCCTGGGGTCCCCCGCGGGCTGCGGGGGGGGACCTGCTCCCCCGTTCACTGCCATGGGCCGGGGGCACAGCCTGCCCCACCGGGGGCTTCCCCACGGTCTGCAGGGGAGCCTCTGCTGGGCGCCTGGAGCCCCCCTGCCCCTCCTGCCCGGCCGGGGGGCTGCAGGGCTGCTGCTCTCGCATTTTTTCATTCCTTTCAGCTGCTGTGCACCATTTTGTACCCTTTCTGAAATATCTTATCACAGAGGTGCTACTACCGATGCAGCTGGCTGGGCCAAATTTGGCCAGTGGTGGGCCCAGCTGGAGCCTCCTGGCATGGGCTTTGTCCGACACAGGGGCAGCTTCTAGCACCTTTTCACAGAAACACCTCTGCAGTCTGCCTGCTGCCAAAACCTTACCACATAAACCCAATACAATAACATATCTTTAGCCTTGTTTCATTAGCTAGAAGTGATGATATAGCTGTAAAGTCATACTAAAGGAAAGCTCTGCACTAATTAAATATTTAATATTGCTGCCTGAGAATTCTGGCCTGTCTTTAAGACTGACAGTGAAATAGAGGCAAAAAATTATGATTTTCCTGAAACATATTGAAGTGGCAGCTGAAGAGTTTTGAACTCTGGCAACTTCAGAGCCTTCCAAATCTAGACTTGTCTAAGGGAATCTTCATTTGGCAGGAAGGAGTTTGCCTACTGTAGTACTTGATCCAAGTTCCGCTGTTGTCCCAGAGACGTTCAAGATCCTTGTTTATCTCATTTGACAGCATTTTACAGTAGTGCTTTGTCAGCAAAATGCTATGTATTCTATTTTGCTTATACTCTAACCTTTTCCTTGACGTTAAAAAGCTACAAAGTACAGGAATCATATCTTGTACATAGTTATCTTAGCCTTACAGGAAGGCAAAAGATACAAACTTCAGAAATAGTATTATACTGATCTTAATGTTGTCTATTACTTGATTCTATAGATTTGTGTGTCTGTATATGTATGTATAAGTACATACATACACACATAAAAGGTCATATACATACACATAGAAAAATAGATTGCCATTATTTGTGATTATTTATTAATAATATAATAATGATAATATTAATAATATATTGATGATAATATTAACACTAATTATACCTAGATAAAAAAAATCTGTTTAAAAATCTATTCATGTAGCATTTAGTGTTACTTTGTACATTCCATTTTGAAGGTGACTTTGAAACATTTTTATTGGACAGAGATTTTACATTTTAAGTGCATACAGCTCACAATGAGGAGATACATTTTACATTTTATGTGGACACAGAATCCCTAATGTAACAGCTAGTATCATTGGTAAATTATTTCTTTACGCTGTATATGCCAAGCTGCAGACATATAAATGCAAAGTGTGTACACATTCTGCTAAAAACATTTTCATTACTGAATGTAAATCGCATTATTTTTGCCAATGCTTATTCTTCAGTTTTTGTGCAAAGATCAAGCAAATCCAAACTCCTTTTCCCACTATGTCTCTTTTAAATTGGACATATTTCTAAGTGCTGCATTTTATACTGAAAATTGCTATTTTGTAAGAAATTCCGAAGAAAGCATAAGGCATTATTAGATTTTACTGTTGAAGAGCTGGCAATAAAGTTAAAGAATCTTCCTTTTGTGAGATGTTTCTAGCTTGTGTTTGTTAAGCTTTCCCTGAACGTATCTAGTTTGCATTAGGTATGACTACCCCCTTCTGTGTTTCTGCATTCACTTATGCTCTCAAAGCCTTTCCATCCTAGTTTGTGTGTACCATCATTCTTCCTGGTAGTACAGTGCTTCTCAAATACATCTTTATATTAACCTTCAAGCTAAATTGTGCACTTCTAAGGGAATCTATGCTAGGTATGAAGTACAGGTTCTGTGACAGGGTTTGCGAACAATTACTCTAGGTTGTTCCCTATGCCAGTCACCTCTCATGATGTTCAATGTCACAGAGAGCTTTGCAAAGGAATGGGATTGACTGACTTACCCAACTTTCCAGGCAGAAAGAGAAGATTTGCACATGGAAGATATGTCAGCCAGGCTCTGTACCACTATTAGTTATACATAATTTAAATTCCCTTTGAATCATCGTGTTAGTTTGTCATACCTATTGACAGCTGCTATCTGATCAGTCTGCTAGTGCCAGTAGTATCTTGGCAACAGCACAAAAATAGATTTCCCCCCTTGTGAGTAAGACCAGTCTGCACAGACAAATTAGAAACGTGCTAAAGACAAAATAAACTGATATTTTTGGCCAGATTTTCAGCCTTACAACTGTGCTGCAGACAATTATATTGCCCAAAGCAGCTGATGGAGGATTCCTCCAGAATGCAAGAAAACAGCTTCAAGATGCTGTATTTTTCCCTGTAGGTTTTTTGTTAGGTATGGGTGTAAGAGGAGGCTGTTCTGCAGGGTGGGGGGACCCATAGTCAACAGGGTAGGGTTTTAACTGGCTGCTCATGACCAGCTCTGGATAGGAGAATGCAGTGCCAGCCGAGCCTTGGCTGGCTTGGGAGTTTTTGAATAAAAAGCTTGGAGAGCCCTAGCAGAGGCTTCCCGCTCATCCTTTTGGGAGATGGTCTAAGCTGAGGGGCTGACACTTGCTCCTGCTCACGGGACAGCATCACCTCAGCTGCTCCCCACTGGTGGGGAACCACCTATGGCTTCTCTTCTCCTTCCTTTGTGTCTTTCATTTGCAGCGTATTAGTCTGGGACTGCCAGCTGGCAAGCATTCAGGGTGCCCAACCTATCTGAAGCATCTGGAAAGCTTCAACCTTCGCACATGTGCTCCGTGCAGGCAGGCATGGCACACAGCCTGGTAAGTCCAGACCCCACTATGGTCTCCTGCCCAGCCCCCTGCCTCTAAGGAGTCGGGTCTGTGGTGTGGTGTGCTTACCCACAAATTTGCCCACCCGACCACCTCAGCCCCTCACCACATCCAGCTGGGTGAGTGTGATGTCTGCTGTGATCAGCTTATTCCTTTGCCTCCACAAACTGGTAGTCATAGCAAGTGCAAATACTCTGAGGCATAATCAATACTCAGACTGGCGTAAGAGATGAAGAGGGAACTCAGCTATTGCTGTTTATATCCCTGAGGCCACAATTTTGGCTTCACTTCATTGGAGAAAAGGTGTATTCTCTTGGGTGGACTTGCATAAAACACTGGAAAAGCCCTGGGCTTTCATGCATTAGGGCTACAAGGTATGGATGAGAGCTAGTACTGAAGCTAGAATTTACTGGACACAATGAATTTATCTTAAAGCTCCCAATCAATTAACCTTAAATAGGATTTAATTTCATACCATAATTATTACATGTTACCTAACCCAAGGGAAAGGCACACCTTTATTTTTCTAGTGGGGAAAAAAACATCTCTGAACTTCTGAGGGAGATATGAACTAAAGTCGTACTTCCTCTTCCCCTTTTGGGACAAGACATGTCTAAATATATGAAAATGTTTTCAGAAATTTCTACATATAAATCCACTTCTTTTCAAAACTGACACTCTTTGACAAGACTATTTTGCTTCAGACCTGAATCCTCAGTTAGGCTTTGCCAGGCATCCTGCTGAGACCTTGCATGCACATTCATTATAATTTAGCTCTAATCGAATCTGGATGACAAACCAAAACTATACATAACATTTTATTAAGTTTATTTTCCCTTTGACTTTAATTTTAATTCTAATGCCTGAATAACTTCTGTGTCTGAGACTTACAAGCATATTTATTTGACTGTGGAATAGTCTCCTTAGAGACGATGTAAAAATGGTATCATCTAAAATTCATTTAAAATGAGACTGGACCAAACTCTCAGGAGCATACTGTAGGGAACTATCATGCATTCAGGATGGCTAAGAATGACCTCCAGATCTTTCCTGTATCTGCTTTCTACTATTCAGTTTCCCATGTTCACTTTCTTAGTTTGTCAAGCACAGGCAAAGGTTTCTTTTAAAAGTGAAGTAAAATAAAACATTTCTGCTATATATATATTTTTCTTTTCCCTTTTTCTTCATAACTTTTGTTCACTTTAGGAAAAGTAATTTCACCCATATAAAGAAGACCTGTTTATTTACTTCATGTGTTAATTTCTTCAGATCTTGAAACGGTAGTTCCTAAATGTGTGGGTTTTCCTTTTGTCTTGTTTTGCAGATTTATTCCAAAGCATAAACATTACTATGGGCATAAAAATGATTTTGTGCATTCTTAAAAAAAAAAAAAAAAAAAGCCAGGATGCATATAATAACTTTTCACTAATGGATACAAAGACTAAGGGAAATTGGGTGCCAAGAAAACTTATTTCCTGATTAAGGTTATTCATTACCAGTACTGTATAGATAAAAAAAATCACTCTAGAAAGAAAAATTTTTCTGTTTGATGTGTCACTATTTCTGTTTATACATATAAGTGCATACATAGCGGTGACCCTTCCTAAGTAGAAGTGACCTAAGTAAGTAGAAAAAAACATTTCACATGGCGAGCATAATTCACAACATGGTGACATTGTAAGTATGATCATAGTATAATTTATGTTGATTTTAGCATTATCTGTAATTGCTTCCCCAGAGGGCAAAGTTTATCTCAAATTGAGTTCAAATGTAAAAAATGAGGAAAAAGTCAACAAGGAAATCGTGACCCTAGGCCTTATTTCTATTCTTGTTTAAGTCAGCAAAAACAGTATCAGAACTGAATCTTTGTGTTCCAAGAGCATGAAAAACAATGCAACTGGTGAGTTAGGCAGACCTATGAGGTTTTAAGATTCTTGCCTTTCTCCCAGAGACTGAATTCAGAGTCTAATGAGAGAACAGCAAATTCCCCCATAAAATGTAAATGTGCAAAGAATATTACAAACCTCTTTCATGTATGTTTTATTCCTAGGCCCAATTAACACTACTACCCTTTGATGTCCAAGAGAACCAGCCACCTTAAGACACGTAGCTGCTAAACGTGCTGCGATTAACTTGCACCTGTTTATTGCCAGCTGGCCCATTCATAGCAAAAGCAGCCAGTCCAGTTGAAAACCAGCCAGATGGCAATGTTACCACAGCATAATACAACCAGGCTTCGACCTGTGGTCCCAGGACCAAATCCTCTTAAAATTTACATGTATGTAAAAGTTTATGGGCTACTTCCACTGATGCCATGGGACATATAGTGTCTCTGAAGGGAAAAGTCTCAGAAGCTTCTGTGCTATTGGCAAGCTGATGAGACTCCGAATGGCAAATGCTAGGATTTGGAGTTATGCCTTCCATTAGTTCAGATGTTCATCACATGGCTAAATCCTTATGTTGATCTTTACCTTTCTTGACTGAATACCTACTTGGTGGTTAAGAGTTCTGTGAAGTATATACACAGATATCGTGGTATACAGTGTCATCCTTTTCTCCCTTCCCTGTGCTGATATGTTTGAGGTCTATTTTAAGGCTACAGTAGGCTCAGTGCAACACTATGGAGAACATGAGTTCTGCATCCACTAAACATGCCTAAGAAAAAAGACCATGGTGATTACTGAGTTTATGTATTTCTAGGACACCGCTTCCGCTCACTGGAATGTAATGTGGAGTACAGATAACTGGGTCTAGTTTCTATCTGCAAAACAAAATCCCTTCCAAAGCTTAGTATATGAAACCTGAGATTAAAACTATCAGCTTTACTCTATCATAGCATCATTCTCTGTGGTTATGAATGTAATTGAGGAACTGAAAACAAAGGAAAAAAAAAAAGGAAGCATCATAACAATTTACCATTTAGTTCTTCAGAACATAACTATGGATATTTTTTTTCCCCAGGTGTGAAAAGAAGTGACTTCCAGTTGTAGGAAGTATATTATAGACTTTGTCAAGTTAGTTATAGACGGCTTTCATTTAGGATTTCTTAGTGCATGTCTGGCATTTGCCCATTGCACTGTTGTGCTGGAGGCCTGGTATCCCCTTTCTAAAATGTGTAAGCTGTTTTATTTTAGGACAGCAAAGTATTAGAATAATCTGGGGTTTGTTGGTTTGTGTGTGTGTGTTTGTTGTTGCTGTTGTGGTGGTTTTTCCCTTGCATTATGCCTTACATGAAACTGGATTATTTCCAAAGGGAAAAGTTTGAGGTTTTGAGAAATCAATATGTAAATAAGATCTGTGTGCATGCAAGTTCCACACCCAGTACATTTGAACCATAAACATATATATTTGCACCTCTGGATCAGAAGAAACTGTGATTTCACCACCTTAGGCTGTTAAAGAACAGTACAAATGGTCTGCCTCAGGGTATAAATTCTGGATATAAATCAAAACTTTCCCAAAGTGCAGGATTTTTTTTTTTCCCACATTCATTGTTACCTCTGGATCAAAGAGATGTTAAGATGAAATAACTGGAAGAAAAGTTCAGGGCATGCCTCCACAGATAGGAAATTTCACTGACATAGATTTCTTGCACACCTGGAGCCCCTGTGCTCTCCATGATGCACACAGGTCCTTGTAAGAACACCAGCATGGCACTGAGCATGATCTGATAAGACCTATGAGACTCAGGGTACCTCAGGCACCACACAGTGATACAGATTTTTCAGGATGTCTCTGGGGACTTTACATGGCTTTTCTTCATCCATTACCATAAGCCAGAGCAATGCATTCTCCAGTGCCACATAGCATAGCAGTCTGTGTGACGAGCTCTAGGTACAAGTAGAGCAGATGCATTTCTCTGCATCACTTCATAGACGTCTCCTCAGGACCTTCTTTTGCCATGGTCTTCTTTGTGTAAGCTTACTCCATTTATTAAATTTGCTCTACTCTGGAAAGTTGCTATAACTTGTGCATGAGCAAAGTCTTTTCATATCACCCAGAACTTCATCTGCAATTTGTGGTGAAGGGAGCAGACACAGTAAGACGACAGACCCCTTCTTTCTGCAGCAGCTGGAGGCGAGGCTTTGTGGTATTCCTATGGTGTCTTTTAGTGAAAGGGAGGATGGTTCCTGAAGAGGAACAGGCAACCTACCTTGAAACTTGCATGATCTGTGAGACCAGAAGCTGTGCAGGAGTGGGAACACAGAAAGCTCTCTGCTGAGCCACAGTTCTGTGAACTCCCTGTAATGGATTTAGGTATTGATCTTGGAGTATTTATTCATCTTCAGATTTTCACTGAGCTGTCAGGTTTCATCTGAATTAACAAGTAAAATTTCTGACTTGCTGTGCTATGATTTTTTCATGGGTAAATATACAATACCATGATGATACTTTTGTTCAAGCCCTTCTTTGTACCTTGCTTCCTGCCATGTTCAGATGATGAAGGACTTGGGGAATTTTCTTATTGCTCTTTTATTTTATTTTTTCCCCTCTTCATTTTGAAAACATATCAATTCATGCTTAAATCCACAGAAATAAGAGGTCTCTGAATAAATGTTCCTGAGGATCTCTAAAGTGTTTTCCCCTGTGGCTGATACATTAACACTCAGAGTTCCATGTGACTATATAGGTTACATACTCAAGCAGTGCTTTAGATTTGAGGCCAGATTCTGGCTGGCAGTACTTACCAGCAAATCCACAGTCAGTAATGTAAGGAAAGGTAGAAACGGGCCACACAAGCTCTGGCTCTTTGAAGTTTTACAAAGATGCTCTTTCACAAGCTTTTCATGATCACACCGCAAAAGAATATTACACAGCGAGGCCTAGAAGCCAGAAAAAAAAAACCCCTGCAAAAATGTTTATTCATATACAACTTTGGAAAGGGCCGTCCTTTTTACAGATCACTTATTTTGCATGGGGTTTGGGGTTCTTTTTGTTTGTTTGATGACTTTGTTATTGCTTTTTCTTTTTCCTTTTTTTTTTTTTTTTTTTTTTTTTTTTTTTTTTTTGAGAAAAGAAAGATAGGAAAGGGGAAGATCAAGAAGTCTGGACACGAGCATATAAGGAAAAGAGACTACATTCTTATTGAATGGAGTGAATTCTGATCCTTTGTGCAAGCAGATAGTTTGTAGTACAGATTACCTCTCTGTTGATGCCTCTGCGGTGAACACTGTCCCTGTATTTTGTGTTGTACTTTAAGGTATAACAAAGCAAGCATCCACTGTCAGATACAACTGTCAAGGCAGAAATAAATGATCTTTCCTCGGTGACTTAAAAGCCATCCAGATGAAGCACACTAAGCAAGACCTATCTTGGTAGCAACTATCAAAAAATTATAATTCCCCTAATGTGACCTTCTTCCTTGTAACATTTTAGGTTAGAATAGTGTGTTACATACACAGCAGTCTTTCTATTTGTAGTTTTATCTAATGAAAGAGACAGTTTCCTCTCTTCATCTTGTGCTAGGATGCCGACACTGAGAATTTTGTGGGGAATTGTCAAAATGTGATGAATCGTTCTTAAAAGCTGAATTTAAGCTATGTATTAATTTAACGTCAGCCACATTTGTCTTACATTAATACTTCATCCTCAGAGTTCAGTTTTGCTACTTGCAAGAGGAAAAATAAAGCTAATGAGAAGTAATCATCAAATATCTGGCATTTTCTTTTTTCTTTCCATTATCATTAACTGGAATTTATCTTATATATGTATGATGTGCAATCTAATTACTTAAATTGCTTAAGATATGTTCCAGCCTTTTGGGGGCGTTCTCTAATTGCTGGTTGTGTTCAACCTCACTTCTCTCCCCACTATGTTTTATTTACCAGAGTGACCATAAAAATTCTGAACCTTGTAGAAAATTATCTTTTACATAGTTATGTATTTAGTCTTGAATATTTTGATGACTGTCAAATATATAGAAGTGTTGTTCTTTTTATAATAAAATATTTATCTCCGGGTTCAGAAAAGGGCCAGAATATTTGAGGAAAGTGTAGTATGCATATTACATATACCTATCCACAACATTGTTCATAGATATACACATATATATGCATACCTATGTGACTTAGCCCCAGCCTACACAGTTCTACTTTCTTGAAAAATAATGAAATTGAAGATTATAAGATTGTGAACACAGAGAACATTAATTTTCTATAGGTATGGAAGATGCCTCAGTGTAATTTTAAACTACAGTTGTAGCCATGTGTAAAGTTCCCTTCCAAAGTCATTATTGGTGTTACTGGGTGAAAGATAATGGTTGCATATTAAAATGGTTTTATAAAGGAGAAATGGCAACTTTCAGTCTGAAAGGAAGCAAAAATGGAAGAATACTTGTAATGTATGTTAGGGTAGTGGGAGAAGGACTGAAAGAGAACATTAGTTAGCAAATACCAAAGTTGGGAGGAAAAAAAGATTTTAGGCTGCATGTAGGTCTCAAATAAGCAAAATGTTATAAAATATTGGAGAAAAGTTTACTAATTTATTCTTACTGATATTAAAATACATCACAGGTAACTCATTTCATATGGAACTCTCCCCTACTAGAAATATCATGCTCTCTGTAAGTATTCTGCTAAAAATGTGTGTCTTCCTCTTCCCCTGTCATAAAGTACCTCATCACAGCATTGCTTCTTATGTATGCTATATAAAGCTGTAAGCAAACACAGATTCCAGAAAAAGATCTTGGCTTTGGCATTTGCATAACTCAAAAATATACTGCTTTAGCATGTCAAGAAGTTAGCAGAAATCTATGAAATTTGGATTCATTTTGCCCACTTTTATAAACAGTAGTTATTTAAATCCTTTAAGATGTTCAGCTGGATTTTTTTTTTTTAATTTCATTTCATGAGTCTGTATCACTTAAATATAAGATTAATCCCTTGGGCTAAACTCACAAAAGGATTTTGATATTAAAATGACTAATTCTTAGATGTCCTGCTACCTACTGGAATTATACCTTGCTCCATACACAGAGTATGTTACAAATAAAACTCCTGAGAACCTGAATCACAAAATCTTTAGTGAAATATGAAGTGGCCTAGAGTAGCTGATAGGAAATTCAGAAGACTTGGTCTACAGTGGGGTGCCATTTTATATATGCCTAGATGTGCCTTTGCATAATTTGATGTGGCCTTTTTCTTTTGTAGAAGAAAAATGGAGACAGTGATGGAGTCCCTCTGACTCTGCTAGCCCTTCAGTAATCATGACACTGGTGATGAAAGATATTAATGTTGAAATTTCTGTTCCTTTGCCTGAATTAGGATTTCTAAGTAACTCATTTGACAGTTAGATGCTTTAACCCCTTTAAGCTAATGGGTATATAGAGAAGGTCTCTTTCACAGTCTTCTGTTAAAGCATATGCTTTGCAGAAAATAAATCAAATATTAATTGGAGCAATGCCCAGATACTGTCTGAAAAAACCCCCTAACTACAAGGCTATAAACTCATTCTCCCACATTGCCACTTCGCACTGTGTATTTAAATAACTTATTGAAAAAAAAAAAAAAAAAAAGACCAAGCAGCAAGCACAGCAAAACCAATCCTCTTTGTCTGTGAGGTGGGATTACTAGGCTCAAATGCTTGTGGTATTTCAGATGGTAGTGCAAGCCAGGCAAGCTCTCTTACACTGGAAGTTAAGCTCGCATCATTACTGTTATGCATTCATGATAATTATGGATGACAATGCCATAGCATGGGCAAGGATAATTTTTTATTTCAGTTTCAAGCACTTGTTCAAGCTTCATCTGTTCTTGTGTCACTACCCAGACCAAGCCAGTCAAGCCTCAGCCAAATCCTGCATCATCTCAGGTTTATTACCTGAACACTCTTTTTGATCTGTGGGTTTCCCTACTTCAGATACCCATGAGCATAGTTCTCTCTGAGCAACTGGAGTGTTGAAAGAAGAACTGCCTGCTTAGAAAAGCTTCAAAATCATTTAAAGGCACTCATGATCATGTGTTACTTACCAGACTTTTCCATTGAGCTCTCAACTTCAATAAATAGCAAGGAAGCACCAAAGTAAAGAAAGAATCGGGCCTGTCTGAGGAGAAACAATGTTCCCCTTTGGAGGAAGGTGTGCAGGGAGTCTGCACTTTGTCCTGGCCCAGGTCTGTGTGTTCCTTTCCCGCAAGGCATGAACTTTACTCCACCATGTAGGTCTAAGTGCTCATGCTATTCACTTTTGTTAATGACAGGCTGACCCAGCATCTGGGGTAATCCCTTGACAAGCTTGGATATGGTAATGACAGAAGACTAAACAAGCACCCTAATCTTTGGTTCACTGCAAGGTGCATGGAAGCAGAGTCAAGGAGACTACTGAGGCTCTCGTCACTCCGTTGTCTGGCCAATTCAACTAAAACGTGGATCATTGTTAAAGTGTTTGGTGAATATAAACCAAAGAATTAACTATGCAGAGATTTTTAAAGCAAAGATAGCGGGCTCAGGATTTGAATGCAAAACATGTGGGATATTTTTATAAGAAGTACTTAACTAAACATTTTTGTATCACACAATAAATACTTTGAGTGTGTCAAAAAAAGACCAAGTGATATTTTTCTGCAAGTGTCTTGCTGAGGGTGAGAAATTTCAGATCTTTCAGATCTTTTTCTTCAAAAGGTTTGAAAGGGTCAGTAAATAAAAGCTGAGCTGTAATAAATCTGTCTTTTCCATGTTAACTGTCAATAGGCCAATGCCACAGTAGCTTGTCAGAAGATAACTGAGTCTTAGTGCGTCTGCATGGTGGGGGGTAGTTTATCCTTCTGGGGTCATATCTGCACCATGAAAGGAGGAAATTAAATGTAATAGCTAAAATAATCATAATAGAATAAGAGAATTAACAGTGGGACATAAGCTAATAATAAGGAAATTCACAGGGCAGCTGCCCTCCAAGACACAATAGGGGCACATTAAGGAAGTGATTCAGGAGGCACCCTGTTGGGCATATATATTGGAAGTCAACTTCAATTGCAAATTTCCTTGTTTGTATTAGCTCAAGTTGAAATTGAACTATTCTCTGAAAGTTTTTTTTCTCAGTGAATTTCCTTTGTTTTTGATGAAAACTTAAAAGCAAGATTCTGTTCCCTCCCTCATCAAAAAGAATAAAAGTAGATTTCATAATCAGTAATTCTACATTTTATTATACTGTAGATCATGATACTGTAAATATATCTTGGTTTTAGATCCACTCTGCCTGGATCAATAGAACATATATGTTTAACAAGAATTTTAATATTGAAATGCCTGTCATCTTGCATCGTAGGATTATTTTACATATGGTATGTTTCTTTGAAGGCAGAAAAGATAGTATTCCTATTTAAATCCAGAAGAAATCAGGCTATAGAGAGGTTAAATAATTTGCACAAAGCTGCATAGAAATTCTGAATAGATCACATGGCATTTTCTTTAGGTTCTGTTAATTATTTCTTTACTGGAGATGTCACAATGGACTTTATTTATATTTTTTTAATTCTAGCCTAAACTGTATTTTGCCTGTGTGTAAGCTAGACTAATAAAAAAAATGTTGCATACTTTTAATCTTGCTTATATTGGCCAGTACCAGGAGCAGAGATATAAAAATGTAAAGCTATGATAATTCACTTCCTCGTTACCCGCAATTGCCGCCCCCCCCCCCCCCCCAGCATAGACAGAACAAGAAAGTAAGAATTTAATCCAATCTGTGAAACACAGGCATTGGATTTCACTGACTTGGATTTAGGCCTGTTGCTAAAGTAACTTGGAAATCCTGCATAAGGCCTGTTTCTGTAGGCTTACCAATATAAAAGATCCTTGGCTACATCCTCATCATGTTTGGAAAAGCAACTGAACTTCTAATTTTATTAGAACCATAATTAAACACAACTGGCAAACCTTTTGGTGTTTAGCCATCCCCCACTATGTTTTGAGATATTTTCTGTGGATCTGAGGGTATTCTGGCTCAGGATAGTGGTGGAAAAGGAAAGAAGAAAACCTACATCTTAGTAGCTAGCAGAAAAGATTTAATTTGTGTGGATCTTAAAATAAAATATTCTGTAATATAATCTGCAGCTCCAAAAAAACCGGAATATTGCTTCATGGTTGTATCTCCATGAAAATGTGAAGAAAGATTAATTAAACTGATAATTATTAGTTTACATTGGCACTTACCTGCTCTATGAGTTCCAATGCTATTTTGTCAACATAGGATCACAATCCTGGCATGCAGCTTTTTTTCCAGATACAGTTTTGGCAATAATATCAGAAAATTAAGCCTAAATTCTCTGCTGTGTTAAGAAAAAAAAAATAAGTGAAGTAAAATAAAATCATCAAATTGTCACAATCTATGTACTGGGTTTTACCCAGAAGAGAAATAATGAAGACAACATTAAATATGAGTAGTAACAAAATAATCCCATCCTTTTCAATTTCTTTTTCAAGTAATGTATTGAAACAGCAAATCATTTGGGGTATAGGAACTTCTGAATATACATATAGATGTGTGTATACACACTAAACCAGAATGTCTTTAGAACAAAGTCTTTGATTTTGGAAATGAAGTATGACATTTTTTATTGTTAAACCCCTTGCTAAGTGTATTTTGGTTTTGACTACATGAAAATTATTCTAATTGTCAGAAGGGTCCAACAGAAACCTGACATTGTACAAACAGATTTTTCAGCATAGTGCCATTCATTGGAGTACACGACTGTTGTGTTGCCTTCTATGCTGCACAAGTCATCCTGAATTTAAGGAGGGAAAATCATATAAAAGCTGATTGCTCTCTGTCAACACACAGATTTTTGTATCTTTTACACAACATCACAAAACCTCAGGACATTACAGCTGTAAACACTGAAGTCTGAGAAATTGCCACCTTTTCTTGACCTACATCTATATTCCATTGTAGACTTTGGGAAGTGTTTTGTTGTTGTGTACCTTTATTAAACATGAATCTTCTTTGTTTTATCTTCCCTAGATCATATAAGATGACATGGTTTGCAACATTGCCAATCCTGATAATTGAAACATCTTCAAACAACCTCAAAATGTAACTAAAATGTCTTCATCACAATCAGTTTGGTTTTATTTTGTTTTGTTTTGTTTTGTTTTTAAAAAAATAATCTTCCTTTGCTTTCCTCCTTTTAAGATTTTTGATTTATTGGTTCACACTTTTCTGTATGATGATATTGGTTAGAAATTTGAAAGCTGAGGGAGAAAAAAGCCCCAAAGCTGAAATTCTCATACAAGTACCTGAATCCTATCTGTAAGGAAAACAAAGAAACAAAAAAATCTGTTTTCTCAGGATTTTCAGTGAATAATTGAACACTAATAAACCTGAGCTTGACTATCAGGAAGATGCACTTTTTTTTTTTTCCCTGAGGTACTTGAAGCACTAAGCAATTGGTGAGTTAGGCTTTCTTGGCTTTCAGGTTTATTTTAAACCTGATTACAGGCTGGCAAATAGCCTGTGATTAAGACAACTTGCCCTCCTACGCGGCTATGACACTACTCCCAACCAACCATTTAACAATTACATAGTACTACTACATCATAGAATATTTCTGATCTCTTTGAAGCAGTTTTCAGCTTATTTAAAGAACAGGGTGTTCTCAAGTTTTTGGTTTAGCTCCTTATTCCTTCCTCCCCAACTTCCTTTTACACATACATCTGACTCTCACACCCTTGAGCTGCAGCCTGTTCCCTAAGGGTGCCTCTTTTTAATGCTACCTGTTTCCCTCAGACTGTTCACTGTGGGTGCTTGTTTGTCTGCTGCGTGTGAAAACAGAGTGATGATTTTGCCTCTGATCTCTTCCAGATGGCAGTTTCCTCATTCCTGGTTGCTAAGTATTTTTAACATTTGTTAACATTTATTTTCTCTCTCACAGAGGATAGCACAAGCTCGCTGATGAGGAAGCTGGTTTTAGTGTGACTTGCAGAACCCTCTAGGTTAAATTGCCCATGGGATAGTCTCAGTTTGGTCATGCTTGCACATTGCCTGCATCACATATTTTAGCACAGCAAGGCACATGGCCCAGTGACTTATTTTAAGCTCCCACAAAAGCTGAGAGAGACTGTGGTGCTATGTGGTAGTCAGGTAGGTGTATGTACGTCAGTGTGCTAGGTATCCCTTACCTGCACAAAGTCCTGCACCATTTCCAGGATCCAGTGTAAAGACGTTTGCTTCCATGTTTCAAACTGCTGTTTGCTTCCATGTTTCAAACACTCCTGGATATCCCTCTGTCATGCTGAGGAGGATTTCCCAAACAGGTTTGCCATACATTTACGTATTAAGGGTAAATGCAATGAGCCTGGGGCTTCCAGGAAGCTACAGACTAACTGTGCATGTGTTTCTCAGTGATTTTTACATCATATTTACAGTGTACACACAGGCCATCTGTGCAGCACATGCATAGTGGATCAGTTGGCCTCATTGCAAATGCACTGTAAAGTTAATACGTGCACGTGGAGTGGATGTGTCCAGATTTTCTCCACTACTGCTCTGATTAGGTTGCCAGACATCCAGAAATCCTGAACAAATGTCAAAACTCTTTGAATTCCCTCTGGATATATGATCTAGGCATTAAAAAAAAGATGTGTTCAAGGGAACTGAAGCATATGGTAGTCTATCCGGCACAGACCACACTAAATGACTTAGTCACATCTTGATGACTGAACACAGGAGGGCTGGGTCCAGATGCACCTTCTGGCTGCATCCCAGTTTCATACTGGGACAAGACTTGCGTGATTACCAGCCCATTGCAGATTTCACAATAAGGAAATCTAGATACATGGGTCAGTGGAAGAACTGCCATATCATCTAAATAAGTCCTTGATCTGCACAATCAAGGGAGAATGAATCTGGGGTGAGCTATAGAGGTTCTCAGTGCAGGAGTGAAGATACAACCTCACTCATGTGATGTCCTGGCAAGGAGTTTATTATGCTCAGTGTTTTCCCATATGTTATGCACATAGTGTAGAAAAAACCTAGTTCCTTCAGTGAATGTGGCTTTGATAATTGGAGGATGTTTCTACTTCTACTACTGAGAGTACTCAGTTGCTGTAAGAGATGCTGGACTGTTATTCATTTAGAAAGGACACAGTGAGCAGTTACAAAACAGCAGTTCAGTAAAGGAAACAAAAACATATAGAAAACACAGTGAGCTCAGACATTTGTTCTTACTATGTTTACTAAAGTGCCTGCAATTCCTGCTTTGAAGCTGGCAAAATAACAATAATTAATGAAAAATGATAAAGGTTATCTGCATTTATTTAATAAGCTATTTATTTTAAGTAAATGTGGAGACTGTAAAGTGTATGGAAAACATATGTATATTTCTTTTTAAGATGCACCCATTACTGCTTTGGCAGTTTGAAAGTCAGAGAAGAAGAGAAGAAGCTATAGACTAGCAAAAGTAAAGACTTTTTATATTAATCTTCATCAAATTAAGGGAAATGTAGATGTTATGTATGTATATATATTTGATTTGTATTCATATCTTACATGGTAATATTGTCTTTAGAACCAATCTTAGGTAGTCAACAGAGACCAAAACTAATAATTTTTAAAGCAATGACAAAGGAAGTAAAAAAGATGGAAAACATATTTCAGTGTATTTTAAAGGAAAAAAATATTTTTAAATATCTCTTTAAATTTCCCTCGACCTATATACAGCTACATAGCTATGTGTTTTCCAGGACTACATGGTCACTGACCCTGCAAACTGTGTTACACATGCTTAACTTAACACCTGTGAAGAGTCCTACTGAAATCAACTGCATGAAGGTAGTCACAGGAGTAACTGTTGGCAAGACCAAAGCCAGATTAATCTAATGTATTGCATATTGCTCTGGAAAAAAATCTTTGGACCATATCCTACATGTCTATGCTGGCAAGTATCTAGCTGATGTAAAATCAGATTCCTGCCTGATTGAGCATTGCATAAACCAGTGCTTGCTTTCTTGATTATCCTCCCAAAGAAAATAAGTAAACCACAGCTCTTTGTCATTATTTCTTTTTAATTCCTTGACACAAAATACATATAGTGTGTGTGATTTGGATAAGAAAGTAAAGATCTACTTCTGGCAATTTTAATTTACTGTTAGAAGAATTATTTCCAATGCACCACTTAGAGGGGTAACGGTCATTATCAAACATCATTATTATTGAATCTCCATGAAATAAGAATTTTATTGAAAGATTCCCAACAAAAATAGCTTGAATCCTGTAAGTTTATTGACCTGATAACTACAGTCACTAACTAAACATGACTGAGAAACCCGTTGGTCTTACTGACATGGTCATGGTTTCAGTATGATTTTCATTTAGTCTTTTCAGCCAGCCCTCATCTGAGAAATGGGAGAGTAAAAATTCTTACATCCTTGAGTCTCTCATTAATTTTGACCAGAATTTCCACTTAAATCTTCAGCAAAGTTCTTTTCTTCTAACATTTTGCCTTCACAATTTTTCTTTGAGATTTTTTTTCTGCTAAATAAGCTCTTTTCAGTCACAGAAAATATTGTAAAAAACATTTATGTATAACTGCACAATGAATTCTGATTACTGTTTGATGTTACGAAATCTCAGCCCTGTAATTACCTGTATTCTGCAGCTATAGAAGGCATAGAAAAGAAAAAAAATAACAAAAACAAATAGCACAAAGTCATTTATTTAAGTGTCCTGATAAACATAAATCCCTTCTTTAGTATTTAATTCTGTACTACTTTAAAAAGCATACTTACATTACAATTAAATTCTCAATGTGGATAAATTGCTATTATATCTTAGGAAAAGGAACAAAAATCAAATACCATTTGAACACCAGTTATTATATATGAGACTTACAACATCAATAAAGAACAAAGAACCTGCAGCAAGACTGATAAAATGAAGCTATTATAAATGGTGTAAAAATACATTTTTATATAGCAGACTATATATATTGATAGACTTACAAAATCACTTTTATTTTAGGGAGTTTTAACTAGTGTTTGTTTTGGTGGGGAGAGTGGTAAGTAGCTGTTAACCAAATTTTCCCTGTTCTGGGTATTCCCCTCACCTGCAGAAAAGGTAAAGCAGTGGAACCAGTTCTCAGTGAGATACACCCAGCCTGGAGGAGAATGGATGCAGCTTGTTCTCTGTGTGGGAAAGAGATTCAGAGACAGTTAGATATGCACTAAAAACTCTGCAGGTGACATGGGAAGTCAAAGTGTTTTGTTTTAAAATAAGAAAATGAACAGAATGAAATTCAGGAACACAGCCCAGATAGTAACTTCCTGGGCTGGCAAGATGAAAACTTTTAATTGCAGATGTTTTGTTACGAGAATAAATTCAGAAACAAAACTTCAAACCTGCAATTCTAGAACCAAAAATGTGAGAGAGAAAGTGTGCTCACTCTCATATCAGAGGTGTAGGTGATAGTTCTGATTCCAGAAAGGAGGCATTCCTGTTAGGTTTATCTGAATGCTCATTTGTATTTGTGTACCAGAGATTTAATATTTTAAGACATATTTTTATTAAGAAGTGACTTTTTATGGCTTTTTCATTCAACTGACCTTAACTTCATATTCTCTTTTTTAATATTTAGGGTATTTGTCTAGAAACTTACCAGATGTGCGTATGCAACAAGAGCAGGTGAAACTCCAACAAAAGCCTTTTATTCAGGGAAGCTATTTATTACTAGAGTGTTGACAATATACTGTAGTTAGGCTTAAAATGAGGAGTGGACAAATAAGTCACAGCAAACAATTTATTCAACACACATATTACCATTGTTCCTACTCATGAATTGTCCAGGAACAGCTTGCAAAGCTCCCAAATTTAGTGCCTGGAGCTGCCAAAATGTTGAGTAATTCTACTCTATTGAGCAGCATCACTGATGTAGGCAGCAGCACCATACAAAAATCATACAACAAGAACTTCACATTTTGCTATTAGTAGTACAAATTAACTTAAAATGTGAATGCTTGAGGAGAATATGTCCTAAATATAGTTTTATCAAACTTAATTCTCCTTTTGGCTGTCAAAGGACTATCCTTGTCCTTGTGAGGGCAGTTGTCAGTTTTTCCTCTTGCCCCTCAGTTGTCTATTTCAAGACTGTGGTCACACATGCTTATGTAGATACATCATGTATATCTGTCTGTCTATCTATCTATCTATCTATCTATCTATCTATTTATCTATATCTATATATATCAAGTAGATATGTTATGTAGATAGCTCATGTAGATACCTATGTTCTCTCTGCCAGATGTAAGGCTGAAAAAACAGAAGTAGTGAAAGGAGGTCAGAGGATGAAAAATTCATAAAGGAACTGATTTCATGTTGTCCAGCTATGTCTCAGGACATGATGTACAACCTGACCAAAGAACTCAGGCACATTTCTTATCTGGTAATATAGACACAATGCCCCAGTATAATGTTATTTAAACTCTTCACAACATTTGTACGGGGAGGAGTCTTGCAGAAAAAAAGATCAACAAATTATAATTATGGTTTGTAAGATGTTTCAGGGGTTTTCAGCAGGGATGTTTGTGTTGGACAGTGGAGTGGGTTTATTTCAATCTGAAGCACATTCAAGTTTCAGTTACACTTCACAGTTCATTGCTGTATTTGATTTGGCTTCAAAGGTAGACTCCAAGAAGAGTTAAGCCTTATATACAAAGGACTAAATCCCTGTGTTGAGCACATACAGCCATTTCCAGGTCAACTTCCATACCTCTTTTCAGTCTGATTGTACAGACTAAAATCCTATCCTGAAGGTTGACATTTGCAAGCTTGCTTCAGATATTGGTTGTGTAATGAGTCCCCTTTAGAAGAAAATATTTACTGCTGATCAAAGCAGTTATATATGAAGTGGGAAGCCTTCTGCTGGCTTTGTAGATTCAAACCACATTTCCTAACTATCCTTATCCATACAGCTATGCTCACTCTTTTGCTGTCCTTCTCAGTAGATCCATGAATCTTGTGTTACAGCACAGTGGTTTAGGGGAACATCTGTGTCCAGAATACCCTACAACCTACTAGCTTGGGGAACTAGAGATAGGGAGCTGAACATTTTCCAACTAAAACTTAGTGAGAGGTATCTGAACAGTGGGCTATTATAGAAAGAGTGCTCTCACGGCAGTCATGCAGTGGCAGTTTGCCTTTGTGTTCTACGAGAAGCTGGGTTGTGTCTGCGTAAGCTGTGCTTCAGAAGTGCGTACAGGTTATTTAAACTGAAATCCCATTATTCAAATACTAAAACAGGAATTGAAAAGAGTTTTTTTCTGTGGTATTACTCACTGGTGGGACATTTTATAGCTTTTGGTGTTTTTCAGACCATAGAACGTACCAGCAATTAGCACAAAAGTAGTCAGAGGTATTAAATTCAGAGTAAGGCAAAAGCTTAGTTTTCTCAGGACTGTAATGTTTTCATTTTCAGGTATTAATACATATGGCTTTGGTTGCTGTTTAATGGTTTGCAAGACAGAGGAAGTTACAGCAGTTCACCTAATGAATCCTCTGACCTTGGGTTTAGTAGCACTTTAATATTTAAATTAAATCAACACTCACACTAAATGAGAACTCTGGTACAAACAATGGAAAATGGTATGTTTGTACCATCAGCCAACTATCTGCTTGCTATTCTAATCACTACAAAATGGTGCAATGGAAGATTTTATTTCTAAAGAGGAAAGATTGAAGCTTGTTATGTCATGTGCTTTATTTTCTTTTTAGGAGTGTGTTAACATGTCTTATGAAAACAAAACAGTATATTGTACTTCAAGTTGAAAAAACAGAATTCTTGTGTAATGGTTGTCTTGGAAAGAAATCCTTCAGCCCCCAATGAAATGATGAAACGTTGGAAAGAGGCTACTGATTAGTCATAAATATGAAGTATTGTTTTACCCACAACCATGATGTCCATAAGTATCCAATTTATATATATTATTCCAAGTTTGCACATTATCAGTAATAAAAAAAACAAACCTTAAATGCAGCATATATCAATTGAGGAACACATTTTTGTCTTTCCTTTTAAAAATTAAATTGCTTTGGCTGATGGATCTAATGTTGTCTATGGGAAAAATATCGATATTACCGTATGTTTAGTTCTATTCCTAGACTCAGTTGGAAAAATCCTTTCCCCATCTTATACAGGGAATTCTTCTTTCTAATTGTCAAACTACATATATTAATTTACTTTCACATTAGTTATGAAATAGATATAGCTCTGAAGCCTATGGGACTACGTGTTTGTCCCAAGCAATTCACAGACATGTTTAAAAAGAAATACATTTAACAACAAAAGTTAAAGTATTCCTGATTAAGCTTGGCACCATATCCTGAACTCAATGTCATATTTCTTTTTTCTTTAGTAAGCTTCACAGCTAAAGGACCAAGTGTCAGTTTAACAAGCAGGTCCCAGTATTTGTTTATTTGTGTAGATGACACATTAAATTTCTGGTTTTTTTCAGTGTGAAAATTTTTTTATTACTACTTACTTTATAATATACCAGAAGACTGTAAAAAATGAATACAAACTGGATGAAGTTAACTCAAACATTTAATTATCCCTTTAAATAATCTACAGCCTTATTGAGGTTTCTGAGACTGAGAAGAAAAGTGTTTTTTCTGAAGGTTAGCATCAGGTCAGGTCAGTAACTTGAGCAGTTTAGTCATCAACTAGTTTGACCTGACTGGTGAGAATTTTCTTTACTGTGGGAAAGCCTAATCAAAAATCCAGATGTATGCAACCAATGACAGCATAAAGCCCAATCATAGTGTAATGGGAAGCAGGCAATTCACTTGTACTCAGGTAAGATAATTAGGGCTGGCTGCCAGGGTCTGGGGCTTGCAAAAGAAGTAAGGTGAATGAAGGTTTTTGAGAAAAATAAGTGTGAGGCTTCCGAGGAGTAAATTCTCCACTGCTGTGGGAATGAGATAATTCAAAACTGGATGAATCTCTAAACAGCTGCAAAAAATTGCCAGTATTTGGATAAGGAACTTGGCAATATGTCCCAAGGTAAGCAGAGAGAAGTTACACCAGCTTTTTTTGTGTAAAGTGGGTATCCCCACTGGTATACTTTCACATTCAAAGAAAGGTAACATCTTCAAGGTGACTGACGCTACACACAATGCCACTCAAACTGATTTGTACTAAAATGTTTCAGTTTATACTCCATGTCATTTGAAGCTTCTTAATGCAGCAGGGTGATATAATTTGTGTTGTTGCTGCCAATATTTGAAAGCTATTTCTCAACTGCAATGTACTTCTGGTTATAGAAGCCACATTAATGGTTTAAACACTTCTGAGGAATGCTCCCTGGGCATCAAGAGTCAAGCACCTGCATTGTGAGATTGTTAATGGGGTTCTCAACACATTTCTGAGTCCTGACAGTGAACATGCTCCCACACAATTCCTGAAAATTTTTGGAATATCCGTAGTAAAGGTTAAAAAAAAAAAAAAAAAAAAAAAAAGAGAGAGGAAAAGCAAAGATACTTTAGCAATATGGGCATGGGGCATACCAGTGGTTTCTGTGCCAGAATTAGTTAACTGTATAAAGACATAGCAAAAATGGTGTTGAAGGAATAAAGGATTGGTCTTCTAAAAGGAAGGACTTGGGGGGAATGTACATGCTTTAAGCTGAAATGGTAATCCAAAAAAAAAATCAGTAAATGAGCTGCTGTCAAATAGTGCATCCATCTGAACTCTAAGCATCCTTCATGCTGCTTGAAAGCTTCCTGTTGTTCAGGAATACCCATCCCTATTTTGGAGACTTCTCATTTTTGTTTTTGTATTTAATTTAGCACTGCTTAATAGATGACATCTAGACTGGTTTGGGACCCTGACCAAAAGATTTTTGGTTTTCTTTGCTCCCTTACAGCTGAGTGAGGGAGCAACACTTGTAAAAATCTATTGACCTCCAGATACACGTTCTTTTGCTGATCCTATAAATTTTGCTCACTTTGGCTTTGCAGTAGTACAAATTGAGAAAGAATAGGGATATTGCTATTCTCTTGGGGAATGTAACCGGGGAGTGAGTGAGTGCAGAAAGAGAGAGAGATGCTTGAGTGTTAAACATCTGAGATGGTAAAGAGGAGTGGACCAAGTTCTTCCTTTTTCTGGATGACTGTTATAGCCAGTAAATAATTCTATAAAAGTTGTAATATAGAGAAAAATAAATTACCTCTACTTTGTGGGACACCGCCCACCAAAAGGAAAAAAAAAAAAAAAAAGAGGAAAAGAAAAAAAATCAAAGAAAAAAGAGGCATTCAGGCTCTGGGACCTGACCCAGGTTTTTATATTTTTTTTCAAAACTAGAACTTTGGTGCTCTGTATGTTTCTGCCACATACATTTGTACTAGTTCCTCTTGCAAAAGAACACTTGGTGCACATGAGGGAGTCTGTTCTGGTCAGCGCACTCATCAAGGCAGTGATTAGGAGGGTAATGTTTCTGTAATTTTAATCCCATTTTAATTTGAACTGGGTCAAAACTCAGGTTTCTGTATTTAAATATCCCTGAAATACATGTATGCATGTCCTGTTCTTCTGTGTGCCTGTATGAGAGATGAGTTTCAGAATGGGATTATTTTCCCTCTTTATAACATGAATCATTTTCTAGAACCATGTCCCTGCCATGCAAGCCAACAAAATGCAACTGATATTGTCTCCAGGGAACAGGAGAACACAGTGTGGAGAAATGCCACTGAAGTCCAGATTCAGTATCGCAGAGCTCTTCATGGAAGCTAGTTAGCTGTGTGCAGGTGAAACCAAAGTGAATCCAGCACTATTTCACTGCTCATCCTGTAGGCTCTAGGATGGTTCTGCTTATACAAGCCTTCACTGTAAGACTGCCTATCTATCCTGGGTTGTTGCCCTTTAAAACCGTTTATTTTAATGTGCCTGATGCAGTCGGGGATTGAAGTATTACTGAAATCCTGATGTACATACAGGTCCCAGTTCTGCAAGGAAATGTTTTATCACAAAGAACACCAGCACCTACAATTCAGGGTGTCAAAATACCCACTTGTGTCTGTCAGGCATTCAGGTGGAATTCAAAGTGAAGCAGGACTTGATGCCAACGCTCCCAATACCTGTAAGGAGATCTCAGCAGACTTGGTGGGGTTACATCTGGTTTGAGCCACACCTGGCATTAGCCTATGGCAAACATCTGAAACTTTATGCCCTGTAGGGCTGAGGCATTTCAGGCCCTACGGTCCTTGGTAGGCAACTCCAGTCGTGCTTTCCAAGGAGTAATCCCGGCTCTCCTCTTAAGGCATATTCGGTGGCAGTGCTGCCACCAACTGTGTATTTCAGCCACTGCAGGGGTGACTGTGCTTTGCAAGCTGCTCAAGAGCAGTCCCATTCTGAACCTGGTTACGTTTCCAGTTCACTGATAAAACGGTTCCAAGTGGTAACAAAGCAAATGCAACACAGCTTTATGACAATCCCAACCTCACTGGCAGAGCAGCGGAATGAGCAGGGTCTGTTGTCTCTCACTTGTGAATTATTTTGTGGGAGAACTCTGTTGTCCATTTTGCTTGTGTTGTATTATACTACAAGAAAGAACAAATGAACCATCCAGCTCTGCATCTGATACTGACCAAAATACAGGGGACAGAATATCCAACCATTTCTGGCTCAGGGACTTACTGATCTAGTGGTGATTCTTACATATTTAGTAACCTGCAATATCTTGTAGCTCTGAGCTCCAAGGAAATGTCCATTTCATCCTCACATGATCAAAGAGGCTGATCATTACATATTAGTGGTGTGGCTGTCCAGAAATCTGTAGCTGTCCTCCCAGCCCTAGCTGAGTGCCCTCATCAGAAGTGTAGGTTTAAATATGTGCATGGACAGCCAGCAAGAAGGACATACTCTCAACCTTTCTTGTTGAATCTGTTCTGTTCAGGGCCAACAGCATGCTATTCCTGTGGAAGGAGAATAATTAAAAAATAGTATCAGTCTGAAGCATAACAGATTCTGGTGGCTGCTCTATAAATTGTTTCCTTCTTTCATCCAAAGGCTGTTTGATCCCAAGTGGACATATAATACAGAGAGTATTAAAACTTAGGCTTTCTTGGTAGGGGTTATAAATATGAGGTAATAACTGCCTTAGGCCTTGCTTTATAAATAAAATAATCTCAGAAAGTAGATGCATTTTGCAAGGCTAGTTCCTACAGATCCGTGTTGGATTTGGTCTGGGAATTTCTCATTTAGATTGACAGCTTACATGAAATTTAAGAAGAGGAACACCTACTGTTTGGATCTTGATCAGCCTGTGGCAGGAGCTATAGGCTGACTCAAAAGGGTAGGAACAGGCCTGGACATAACTGGGAAACTATAATCAAACAGTGCAGTGATTTGCAGTGTGTCTCTGGAGACGCTCCAGCTCACAAGAGGTAGCGCGGAAAGGAATGAGGGTGGGAAGTTAATAGAGGTTTGCCAGTGTCCTGTCTTAGATACCCACATTCATTGGCTTTGATAAAGCTTGAAACATCTGATCTGAAACTCAAGGCAAGACATAAATTAAGATGTGTTAAAGAGAATGGCAGAATAATGCTTGAGAGATGTCAACATTTTAGAACTTATCAAATATGAGAAATCATTAGTTTCAAATTTTAGCTAATTTAAGAGAAATATTTTCTTTTTGTGGTTTACATTCAGCCCCCAAGTATACAGTTCTTAACTCATTTTTCTCTGAACTTCAGTAAAAACTTGACTGTGGCTTAAAAAATGACCAGGTTCTGGAACACAGTATGAGCCCTTGGCCCCCTGAATACTGCCTGAAATATTCCTGGTGCTTTTATCAGGGTCCTGATTTCTGCCTTTGATAGAGGCATGTTTTCATTTGATGATTCCTCTACTTGCGTTCCTATTTAGTATAGGCTTAGTTATTTTCATTTAAATCCCAGCATACTTTGAGTAGCTTTTTGCCTTTCTGTTCCAATGCCAATTTTATACAGATATTTATGTGGAAAATAAAAATCAATGACATATGGAGAATATTTGGGGTATTGGCACAATTATTTGTCCTCAAAAGGTTTGGTATGCCCTTGATTATGTTTCAGATATCACACTGTTTTGAGAAAGCCATCTGAGGCTCACAGACAGAATACTTTCAGACTAGAAACTCAATATATTTTATATTAAATATATTTCTCTCTTTTATTCTCCTAATAAATCCCCCGTTTCCAAAAGGCTTTTTTTAAAGGATTCTTTGTGTTCAAATTTGACTTTCTCTACATGTCAAATAAATTTGGCTTATTTTCCGAAATGCCTGGATTGTGTGCCTGACATGTATAAACTAAATGCAGGAACAGCAGAACCCCACTGCAGAAATAATTACTTCACGCACGACGTCCACAGCTTATTTCCACTGTTTAAACTCAGACACATTGTTCTTATTTCCACTCCTCACAAGACATTTGTTCTTTTCACTGTTCCGTACTTCGAGTGGATGAGGTTCATCTGGTTTGTTGATGTTGTAAAATATGGAATTCTTGTATCAATGGTTATAAAATCATATGGGAATACTTTACACCATGTCTTTGTCATGATGCAGTATTAACTGGTATCATATAGAATGAGTTAACATGATATTAAATTACTCCTTTTTATGTCATTCACATTTTTCTCTGTAAAGCCTTTTTGTATTATGCTATATTTATGAAGTGAGCAAATGTGATACTGAAAAAATGCTCTTTAAACAGTTTTGACCCTAATTTAGCAATATTTAAATCAACATATTAACCCTGAGACTCCTAAAAAGCCATCTCTCTATAGCTGATATTTAAAAATCCTATAATATATTGTTGGTACAAGTGACCAGCCGCAAAACAACCACTAAATCAGTTCGTATTGTTAACGCCTGTTTGTGCAGTAATGACGGTATGTAAGATAGAGGCAGTAATTTTTTCCTTTATGGTAGAAAAGATAGGAGAAGTTTGACCTGGTTCTTAAATCCAGGTCAGTATAGCACTTGAGTAGAAGTCTGGAACCATATCTTAAAGATCTTAAAAGCCTGACTAAATGAGAAAAGGGAAACTTTTTTTTCTGAGCTGTAGCAGCTGCCAAAGAGGTATCAAATACCAGACCAATAGGACAAAAATTGCATGCTTTGTGCAAAATTCCAAGAAGTTAAGAATCATTATGTACCTACTGTAGTGATTGTATATTAAAAGCCACAGATTAAAAGCAGATTAGAAGCAGCAATACAATTTGGTAGCATAGATAGGGCTTCAGTAGAATACAGGAGCATTCAAAAATCCTGATCTTGACAATCTGTTTTAACTTAAGAAGTATAAAAGGTGTAGACAGCCACTGGGGAAAGGTCCTGAAGTCCAGATGATTCCTACCAGGTAATGCCTCCATAGGCCTGGGCTTCTTTTCATGCACATTCCATCTGTATTTTAGACCTAAGTAATCTTACATTATTTTAGGCCTAATAATAGTTAAAAGTGCATCCTGTAGACACTCTGCAGGAATTAAGGGTGAATTAGATTTTTGTTAGCCACTCTGTCATAGATGCACATATACTGTAGTGGCAATGAGTTAGTACTATTTCTAATAACATATGTGGGAAACCTCTTTCTGTGGACTGGTGTCACAGAAATGTCTTATTTTCTTGTTTTTACTACGTTTTATTGATATGCTGTAGTCTTCTTCCTTTCAGAATCTCTAGGTAACACTCTGTAGATGAAGTGGGTCTTGATGTTATGGTAGGTATAAAATACACAGCAGGAGGCAATGGGAAAAAACCACAGACATTCCTAAATGGCCACGTAGCTTATTTGGCACATGCTCAGTGCCTTCAACATGCTCAGATTCAAGAGGCTGTATCTGCTGTGTGTTTGGAGGTGCCAGTATCATTGCTAATGGTCCATTTGTCACAGACTGACTGGCCACAGGTACCACCTAGAAGAATCATACCCAAGGTACCTGGTCTTACCAAATCTCTGCCTGCCAAAACCACTTTCACCTTCCAGCAATGCTAATCCTCCATCTGCCTAAATCATTGCTGCCAGCACTGCCACCATTGTCATTGGCATTGCTGTCAGTTGTGCTCATGATTTTTCTTTCCTTTTCTTTTGAAACAGTGCCAGTTTTCCTAGAACTCAATGACTGTTACTGATCCTTCTCTGATGTCAAGAAATATGACATCAGAAAATCTGAAGTATCGTGTGCTGGTATTCCAGCCTCATATATTGACTCAAGAGTAGCCCTGGTCAAGACATCCTGCCAGAACATCAAGAAAGTAGGGAGGGGAGGAGAAAGATCCTTGTGGATTTCTGCCTCAGGCTCCAGAGTTTCAATGGAGAATTCAGTGATCTTTGTGTTTTTGTAATGTAAAAAATTTGATTGCAAGAGAAATGGGAAAAGGATGGGGTACAATTTAATTCTGCCCTGGAGTTGATTTAAATATTATACAGTTCTGACTTCTGTTATAATGCTATAGCTGAACTACAGCTCACCGTCTCCTGTTGTATACATACCGTATCTTATCATGATTGATATAGCTGATTCTGGCTTCTCTAGAAATCCTCTCTCTGAGGAGAGATGATTCTCTTTCTGAAGTGAAAGCAGGATTATTTCTGACAGAGGAGGATAAAGCCTAAAGGCTTGCTTCTCTGTCACTAATGAGTTGAGAAAAGTCATTTATCCCATGTTTGTCTCATCCTCCCTGTTTGGAGCATTCACATAAATTATTTCTTATCCACTGAGCTCCTTGCATGAAAGTAACTTCACAAATTAAAGCAAGTATTTGAAAAGGGTTGGTGAAAATTCCCCACAAGGAAATAGTATCACTTTTCTTTATTGAAGAGGAACTTCTTTCCCTGCTAGCAGATAATATCTCTATGATGTTGCAAGGCAAATTCTGAGGCTTTACTCAGCAGTTACAGAGGCTTTACAGAGGAAACTCCCTCCAGCTCCCATGGAACTTGCAGTTAAAATCTAACCAAGGGACCCAGGAAGTGGTCAAAATAATCAAAGATTACCACATGGTGCTTTTTACTAGGAAGCCAGGGGAATGTAACTTTAGCATATTAGCATTTCTCAGCATATATTTGATGTGCTGAAGGAAGACTTCATGTACAGCTTTGCCTTCTCATTGCAGCTGTATCTATTTCCAAAACACTAAACAATCTGCTTTTCTAAAAGCTTTCCTTTTGCTTTACTCCTGCTGTTTATTTTTTAAAAGTTCTACTTCTCCCTGCCAGTTCCCATATATCTTTCTCACTTTGTGCTGCTCCCATTACCACACCCTTTTCTCTGAGGCTCTGGCATATGATGCCAATTTATATGTTAACAGCCCAGATAGCCAGCAGAATGACTGTGGAAAGCAAAGACCAACAGGTCAACCTACAGATCAACCAAATCTTGTAATGTTAGGCATCTGAAATGTTTAGGTGTCAAATCTGAGCTAACTGAAGAGGTATCTTGTACACTAAATAGGAAGATATAGATCTTTCCAGGGGACGATTTGTCTTCTTCCACTGAGGAAGCCAAAAGAGCTGTCTCAGATTAGATATAAGACAAACAAGAAAAATAATATTATTCTGTGTCCGATGGTTCCCTCCATTTGTGCAAGAAAAGGTTGTCTGCTTTCTCCTCCCCTTTCAGAGAAATGGGTACTTCAATAAGTACAGGAGTAAAGAGTAACTGCTGTGGGGCTACTCTTGGTCTTTTTAGAAGTACTTTAAGGTCATAACATTTTGAATATTTTCTTTAATTCAAACAAAAAGTAACATTTGTTTCTTTTTTTTTTTTTCTTTTTTACATTTTTTAAAACAAAAGCTGAAATTTACTGTGTGGTTCTGTTAATTAAAATTATTGGCATATTGCTCCTAACAAACTCCTTCCACCCCTTCAGTTCAATTAGGCTGACAGCTGGACTGCAAATAGCTAACGCTTTCAGATGTATTTTTCTCCTTCTGTGGTTCTGGTAGAAATGGCAGGATCATCTGGATGTACAGGGCGAGATTCTAACCTGCAGAGGTTCATTCAAGACTCATTTAGCCCAATGTAAACCAACTTTATTCAGTACCTAATAAACATTCAAACAATTTAGGGAGTCCAAAAATAGACAAGATTAGGTGATTACTATTAGATAAGATTTTGTTGTCTTTTAGGTTAGTCAAAGTTCAATTTAATTACATTTACATTCTTCCTCACTTCTACAATTGAGACACAGACATTGTGGTAAGCCTGTTCACCTGCTATTCTTTTCTTATTATTTTTAATGAAAGATCGTAATATGTCCCTTCAAAGTGAGAATATTTTTACTGCACTGGCAGTGTGCTTGCCACCTTACAAAGTCGAGTATGTAGTGGCTTAGTGTCGCTCAAGGTATGTAAGAGAGCAGCTTCCAGCTTCCAAAGCAAACTACTTTTATGAACCAATCACTTTTTTCCCCCAAGTATTCTTCCTTACTTTGCCTGTACATCAAGTTCCCAAAAGGACTGAATATATGTTGATATATGGTATTATGGCATCATTACCCTAAGCAGATTTTGCGATTTGAAGCTGGATACCCTTCCAACAATGAGAGTTCTTACTGGGTGTGCCTTGGGGTGAAGTAAGAGTAGAAAAGTTTAGGTAATTATTATACATGCTTGAAAATCAGTGCTTGTAAATTTTGTGTATACAAGTTTTAAAGAGAAGTATGCACTTATATATGCTTTAGCATATGTCTATTACCCAGGACCAAACTAAAACAATACCTAAAATGAGAACTACGCTTCTAGGGTTGTTTGATCTAAGAAAAAAAAATAGGAGTTGTCAAACTAATTGCCTTACTTAAAGGTATATTTAGAAGAATATATTCCTCCTTTTTCTTGAAAGATGGTTCCACTAGATGTGTTTAAGGGACCCTCCATTCTGGATTCCTGCTGACTATATTTTTCTCTATCGTTAGATGGCATAAATAAAGTTTATAATAGGTACTGGCAGATTACATTTACAGTTATTTGTTTAGGAAAAAATCTAAGGGCAGTAATAAGCTTTGACATGCCTTGAAAAGGCATCACGTAAATTGAAAGCTGTTTGAATCCATCCAGCATCAAATGTTTCAGATGCTGTTAACAGAATGGAAGCTATTCTTAATCCATGTTCAACCTAACAGGAGCTATTTCAGCAATTTATTGCTAGTATTTACACATCCCCAATGCTTTATCTTTCAATGTCTTTGTCTTAGAAATGTTTCATAGCTATATAATATTGCAAATAGTTTTGGGCTTTTTTGTTTGTTTGTTTGTTGTTTTGGTTTTGTGGTTTTTTTTATGTTTGGTTTTTTTTTTTTTTTTTTTTTTTTTTTGTAAAACTGGTGTATTGTAGTATGACATGACCTCAGACCTGTTCCCACAATGCAACCTATGTGGGTTCATGGAGCCATGGATGTGCAGTCAATCATGGGATTTGATCCTAAAGGCTTTTTTTCTGTCTGATTTCATGACTATGACCTACCTCCATTTAAAAGAAAGGTATTTGACATGCCTCCCTACTCTGCAGCTTTGCCTGCCATTTTGGATAAGTGATTTCCATGATGTGTTTTTTGTTCCCATATGGCATCATAAAACAATTGTAAGGAAACAGATGTCGGAGATTTCAAACAGCAATTACCTGCCATACTTTACTGACATATATTTCTCATTGTGATACTGAGAGGTTATTCTTATTGTTGGCAACTTCAGAATATTGGTATAATGAAAGTAGTGAAACATAAATCAGTGAAAGATATGAAAAAAAATGCAAGAAAAAAAAGAGAATGCAATGAAAATCTGTTTAGATTGAATTTAAGAGAAATAAATTAATTGACTTAAATGGCAAGAGGTTTCATAAATTTTTTTGTAAGTTTATATGCCAACCAAAGATTTTAGTTTGGACTGATGGTTAAGATAATTTCTAGACTGCTGGTGGCAGGTAGGTCTCCTGTATGTGACTCACCAGCTACAACTTCAGCTTAAGCAGACCTTATTGATCAGTGGTGAGGAGGTGTGGCACTGCCTTCAAAGCAGCCCCAACAAAAGGAGTATTCCTGGCTGCCTCCTAACACTGTTGCCTGCTCTCAGTCACACAAGACTGAAGCGTATTTGTATTCTTCTCATATGGCAAAGCATAAGATGTAGGCTTCAGACCACCTAATTTTAGATGTCTATAGATATCTACATCCAAGGCTAATCATTTTGGCTTCCTTTAGTTAAATACAGAGTAATAAGTCCTTCTACAGCACAAATAATCTCATCCTTGTATACATCTCCAAACAGGTCAAACCGTCAGTGCATGAGAGACTTTTGTTTCTCTCCATTGACTACGAAAGGTACCAAGACAATTCTCTTAAATACATAAATCTACACTACAGATCTGTGCAGCCTGAACACTACAAGCCCTTAAGACTTTTGCACTGTAGACATTATACTATTGATGGGTTCAGGGTCACACACTTACAAAGAATTGTGGGCATAGCCAAAATATTTTAGGTTATTTAGATTTTTAAAAAACACAGTTCCTGGATGAGGAGCATAGAAACCACATAAACCCACAGTACAACAGATGAATCCAAGGAGAAAGAAGTATGGAGAATGAGAGGAATATATAGCTTACATAGTAATGAGGTGTGATTAACTTGGATTTATGCTTTCATTTCAGTTGGTTGTGGGCTGAAATTTTGTTACATGACCTAGCTTCAGTTTAAGAGGTATTACCTTATGGTAGTCTTTTCGATAGAGAAAAGAGTCCAGAGAAAATAAGTTAGCCTTTGAGAAATAGCTTTTCTTAGATAAGAAAGCAGTTACAGCTTTGGGACTTTCTGAAATGCAGTTCCACCAAACAACGCAGAGTGTACGCCTTTCTGTTACTTTTTTCCACAGTCTGCCTCCATTTGTTTGTCATGGCATGCTTCTCAGCAGGGGTTTTCCACCTTATCTCTTCACTGGCTGTTTTGTTTTCTTTCTCTCCACCTTCATTCCTACATAGACAGTAGTATCTCAGTCATATCTTGATGTGAGCACAGGAAAAAGAGACATCTTTCTCCCACCACCTCATCACAGCTGAGCAGAAGCCTCTACCAAGTAGAAGCAATTCATAGCTGTGGAGGCTTCCAAAATCTAGCCAGTGCTTTTTAACAAGTTGGTTTTTAGAGAGGCAGAATATGTTTAATATCACAGCTACCAGGACTACCTTTTAGTTCTGGGAAAGAACTACTGCAGAATTTTTAACATCTATAACTGAGGGAAAAGATCCTAGTTTTATACCTCAGCAATGTACCCTGCTCTCAGGTGGTTCATGTACCCCCTTGATAAAACGTTACACTCTTTTCATGAAACCAGCATATTATGGACAGTTATAAAAAGAAAAAGTTGTAGAGGAAAGACAGTATCTTTTAACAGATCAACTGATAATATTGGAAAACATGGAAAAGTGTTGAGCACACGAACACCTTCATCAGTATGACCCCCATGGCTGTCTTCACACCATTACCACACAGTCATGCTCCTCTAAAAATGTCAATTTTAATTCCTAAAATTAATAAAGCTGCTGAATTATTTGTAAGAGTGTGTAGTGGAAAAAAAAAAAAAGAAAAGCTGGGTTAATTAGCATTGATATATACAACTTTGGGTTGGCTTCAGGGGCAGCGGGTTGGCCGATGTAGATAAGGTGCAGCTGTGGCTGGTTGAGTGAAGTGGTTGAGAGTCAATGAAGAGAGAGCGGCCAAGGAAGATGGAGAGAAGAAACAAGAGGAGAGAGAACATACACTCTGTATGAGGCAAGACAAGGAGAAGGCAGCAGAGGGACTGTATGAGGAGTGTGCTGGATGAGATGGTAAAAGACCTTGTTGTAGCCTGATAGTTTGGAGAGTGCTGTGACAAGAGTGTGCATAATATTAGCTAGATATTCATTGGTAACCATGTACTGGACAGATTGCACGTTCCAGTTAATTACAATTGTTTTTTAGCATGCATATTTCAAAAACCAAACATTTCTTGTACATTTCAAGATTTTTCTACTAATGAAATAACATTTTAGCAAGAATGGATAATGAATTTTTAGTACAGAAATAAGAACAGCAGCATTTGAACTGCAGAATCACTTTCTCTGTTCTACTTGAACCATTGCTTCATTCGCACCACTGGAAAGAAATATTACAATTACCTACTAATTATGTTAATGTTATAGGAGGGAAAGTGTCATTTCAGCCCACCTAAAGGATTACCTGTCTTATTCTACCTACTTCTACTACCTACGTAAAGGATTCTGAACTCTCAAAGCCCAAACCCACTCTGTTAATAGTGTAATATGCAAAAAAAAAACCCCAAAACCCTAAACCATAATTTCAGTAGAAGTCTTTGGAAAATCCTTAATATTTTCCTGTGTGTGATCTGGGAAATAAATAACTTTGAGAATTTCAGTGATGATTAATTAGTGATTAGAGAGCATGGAAGCAAAGAGAAAAGTGGTCACTGGGAAACCAAGCAGATTTTACTCTAGTGATAAATAGTTGTGATAATCTCCGTGTAAGTTCCTGACTTCCTCAACTGAAAAACCTCATAGTACTTTTGTTGTTTCTGTTGTTACTAAAAATGATAACTAATAGCTGCCAAGACAAGCATGCAAGAAGGTGGAAATCACTTGTCATAGACTGGACTCTTGATATAGCATATATGCAGTCAGGGCTGACGAGCAGAGGCACAGACACTGAACGAACAGTTATTTCCCATGTGAAGAAATCTACTAGAGCAAGGTAATAAAAAAGTTGTAATTTTGCCGCTTGAAGTGCCTGTAAGTTTTTCTGATGTGACAGAGAATCCTGGGAAAATTAGGGTCTCCTTCACATGTTGTGGTGCATTATCTTACAGACAACTGTCTACATGAAAGATGTTTAAGTAGACCATCTATATTTTCTCTTCAGTGATTATAAACAACCAGTCCAGGTAACTACTTCAGTGTAGTAGATGTCTGCACAGATATCCAATGTCTGATGAAATTACACCCCACCACTTATGTTTTATTGTCACAGCACTCTTTTCAAGTTTATGGCAGGGACAACAAAAATCAGCTGCTGCAGCTCCTTCAGCTCCAATCAAGAAGTTTCCGAGTTTCACAGAGCTTTCCATTTCCTATCCCCCCTTCTTTGGACAGTAGAGCAATGCCAGAAGCAGCAGGTAGGAAGAAATATACTGGCAGCTTGTGGGAGTGTGAGATGAGTATGTGATGAAGGGGTGTGCCAGCAGTGTAATGGGAGAAAATCTGAAAAGTGGGAGTCCTTGTGAAAAGAAAGAGGTGAACAAAAACTAGAGAAAGAAAATGTATGCTTAATTTAGAATGGTAGCTGAAAAGATAACAGGGTGAAAGTGTAACAAGTATCATGGAGACGTGAATCGTCATAGAAAGAAGTTGAACAGACAGACTTAAAGAAAACAGTCAGAGGGAAATTTTTAAAAAGGAGGAAAAGTTAGCTAGCTAGCATATAGACTAGCTTTCATTTGAGAAATAAGTGAATAAACTACTAGTTTTCAAGCCCATGAAAAGAAGTGACTTAGGGGAAAAATGAAAGAAGTCTACAAAATCCTGAATTTTAAGGAGAAGGTAGATTAAGTTAATGCTTTCTCTCTTCCAAGAAAGAAGAATTAAGTTTTGATGAATTTAGTAGTACCTGGACTCAAAAAGAAGGAAAAATAGGAGACTTGTGAAGTCTCTTGTCAGATGGTGTCCTTGAAAGTAGAAGTTTATACAGACTTGAGATGAAATGTCTGTGGAAGATACTGTCATTTAAAGTTACTAATTATATAGAAACCAGAGGCAGTTCAGCAAATCCACTGAAATGAAATGGAGGCTGAGAGAATTCTGGAAGTATCATGTATGCTTAGTTTCTTCATATTTCTCTTAGGTATTTGCTTATGGCCATTGCTAGAGGAAGCATACTGAGTTAGATGTTCCTTGGCCTGACACAGCATGGCTGTGTTTATTTTCTAAGTAGGGGAAAGAAAGGAAAAAAAAGAGTGTACTAGTACAACTCAGGAAATATGATGGAGGTAGTATTTAGGAAATATCTTTTTTAGGAATGTGTATTTAAGAAATATATGCTGAGGAAGTATTATTTTAAATCAAGTCTTGGTAACTACATCTGTCTATAGAAAGAATTTCCAAATCTATTTCTAGTCAGTCTCTAACTAATGGTGCAATCTGTTTGAGATGCCTTGTTTTGATGACTCTGTAAGAACTGAAAAAACCCTGAAACCCTCTTCTTAATAATATTCTATTTCATTTAACCTAACTGGAAAACATTTATCTAATGCCTGTGTTGATGTCAGGGAAATTAGGCTTGTGCCAGTTAACTCAAGAGACTGTCATACAATGGCTTATCTCAGACAAAGCCTTCCCAAACCACCACGTCATAAAAAGGCCAAAGGCCATGCCACTCTTTTGTATGGCCTTCCATCAAACTGTGTTTATGGACACCCAAAAGCTGGGCTCCTGGAGAAAGCAGTAGGAGTCCTAGCACTGTGTGTCGTGCCTGTCAGTGCAATGAGAGACACATCAAACATCTGCTTCCTTTCATTTATTGATACTGATAGGTTCATTTTAAATGAATTTGTACTCAGGAAAAGTGATGAATAGCTTAAGAAGTGCAATACACACACAATAGAAGTACCATGCTCAGGTAGCCATGCAAACAGCTGTACAGGAAGCAGCTTAATCTTCCTTACTAATGCCTGAAAGGATGGTGACATGCATCAAATAAAGTATAATTGCCTTTCTCTAATATAAGTGACTATTACAATTATCTTAATATAATGGATTCAGAAATATCTTAAATCTGCCAGATTAATAAACAAACAAGCTCAGCATAGTGGCCAGCCAGGAGGTCAGATCAGGTTGCCCTGAGGTTAATTGGAGTTTTTCTACTGAATTAAATTAGGTAGGTGTTCAGCAGAAAATGCTTGAACTTTCCTGAATAGTTTCTTTTCAATGCAGGGAAGGTGAACATAAGCAAGCTTTGGTTTCACATTATGTCCAAGGCACAGTTTTTTCTCGTGGCTTTAATCCATAAACTAAACTTAACTCTTTTGCTTTTCTTATCTATATAACAACTGTTCTTATCTATGATCAATTGATAATATCCTTTACATTTCCAGTACTGAAAATAAACTACACTTTCATACTGTTTTTTATTCTATGGTGTCGGTAATTGTTGTGCAGATAGCAGGCATAATAAAATGGCAGCCCGCAGGCTCTGTCTTGCAAACTGCAGTAGAAAGACCGCACTACTTTATCAAGGAGTTCTCTCTTCCTAAATATCCATGGCTTCCTCTGCCTCATTTGGAGAGTGAGCAGGCTGGCATTGTTAAAAAATTCATAATTCATGAGGTAAGGTAGATAGGAAAAGAACTGGAGTGTTAGAAATTAGTATCAATGTTAGTTAAAATTTATTCTGTTGTCCATCTACTATAATATTTATTCTCTCTTTTGCCACTTTGACTCTTATTCTAGTGATATCTAGGTCTACCTATCCTAGATGTAATACACAGTATCGGACAGTGTTGGGTCATGCCAGAACTGTTACTTACCTTTTAAAACCTTGTATATACATATGAACGTGTGTGTGTGTGTGTGTGAGCGTGTGCACATACACACACAGGAAAAGAAGGAAAGGAGAAGTGGAGAAAAAGAAGAAGGCAGGAAAGAGACCAAACCAGTAGTACTTTCTTTTGAATCTTGCTCCTAAACCCATATTTAACCATGTCAATAAAAATGATCCAAATTCTAAAAATGAGGCCAGCAGGGAACTGCAGGTGCTTAACACTTCAAGCAACTGATCTTGAATTTAGAAGCCTAACTTCTAGCAATCAAATCTTAATGTTTTTGTAAGCTCTGCTTATGTGAATAGAAGTCGGGTTTTTATCATTTTAGCCTTCATTTTGTTCATATATATTTATGTATAACAAAGAAAGTGAGCTCAAAAGCTTAAACAAGAGAAGGCAGTGTGGTTAGAAATTGAAGTATAAAATGTCAGTGTTAGCATGAGGTTAATTTTGGTATTGATTATACCAGACTGTGCCTTAAATGTAAATCTTTGGGGGATTTTTTACAATGTTGCTGGTTTTAATTTACATTTTCTGGAAAGCGTTCTCATTTGCTATCAAAATTAATGCAAGGCAGATAAAAGAATTATTAGTTTAGGGAAAAAATACCCTGTGAGAAACCAAAAAAGAATCCAGTTATGTTTTCCTTAAGAATTTATTGATTTCTTTTCCTTTTAACTAGTGACACTATTTTAATTACTGATAAGTATGTCCCAAAAGGATCAGAGGTTCAGTTAAACACTCCAAAATTCAGATGCTCACTCAAAGTTTATTTGATTTGCTTTCATCTAGACTTGAGCCAATTGGAAGTTTCCTTTTTTTTATTTTTTTTTTCTTTCAGAAATGACAATTTATTATAAATATAACTTTTATGGAAACATAGTGGCTTTGTTAAAAACAAACAAACCAAAACTGTTGTTAAGAAATCTTTTGGCAAGGCAGTAGCATACTCTGTCAAGTTACATTTTGGAAGTCATACCCTTTTCCCCTTTAAGTAGAGCAGAATTTAAAGCTTTTTTTTTTTTTTTTTAAATGAATGGTCCAGGTTAATTTTGTTTTCTAATTTACAGAGTTAAGATTTGACTCTAAGTAACACAAACACTGGGGTCTTTGGGGATTAGAATGTTTTCTTTTAATTATTTTCATATATAATGAATAACCTAAAAAAGAAAATCAAAGTGATAGGTCTGGAGTTCATCAAAATATTGAAGAGAAAACAAACAAACAGGCTGCCACCCCTGCCAAGTTTTGAATTTTCCTGGGAAAGGAAATCCAGTTCCTTAGCAGCCCAAATGTAGACTTTTCTGCTCCAAACCGAATGAGAACTTTTACCAGCTACAGTTTGTATGTTTTCAGTAACTTGTAAACTCTTAGAAGATTTGGAATAAGTCATTATAACAGGCAAGAGAGCATGAAGTATTGCTTCATTTATATATTATTTATTTAAAATAATTGTCTTTCCTAGTTCTTCTGCCTCTACCTTAGCTTAGGGAAAAACAAAAGGGAAGAAAAGGAAACTGGAAGAATAATTCAAGAGAACAAGTAACTATACATATACATAGTTATATAACTGTGTATATATATATATATATATAAATATTTCACAATAATATGTATACACTTCACTCATTTAAGGCCTGGGAAACATCTGTTTGAAAAAATAAGCTTGAATCCATACCCAGAGCTCTAGTGAGAAATTTGGGGCACTTTGGTTGCTTGTTCACTCTCTTTCCCCTTTTTTGTCTACCCACCCCCCTTCCTCCCCTCACATCCACTGTTAACTTACACTTACTGCTGAAACAACCTGCATCCTCTTGAGCCAGAGGGCTCAAGTCCTTTTACAGTTATTTGACAGTGTTTTGCCTCACTCTTACCATGACCCCATGCAGTACTCTTCCACTGAAGATTTCATGAAGGTCGATGGAGTCCTTGGTTGGGGGGAATTCTGGGTGGAAGGGAAGAAATAAAAGAAGGAGAAATTTTTAAGTCCCTGAGAATTCAAAAAAAAGGAAATCCAGTGTTTCTCATACTGTGAACAGTTCCCTGTATTTTTCAGTCAGGAATATATCAGTCAGACAAAATAATTGAAGAGATGAGGTCCCTTACAATCAGCCTTTTCGTTCCTTATCTAAGCAGCACCAAAAGTACCACAGATCCAGTACAAGATGTGACTTAGAAAGTTGAGAGAAAGGAAGGAGTCCCTAGTTACAAATATATTTGCAGTGTCCTATTCACAGCATGAAAAAGTGGGTTAAGAAGATAACAAAGTGTGTGATTAAGTGCAGCAAACTTTCAGTGCTATATGCAATGTGTGAGTAGAGACAGCCAGTAATAACTCTTTCAGACTCTTAGGAACTGCAGTTGAAACATTATTAATACACTTCTCCTAATAGCCACTGAGGGAGGTGGCACAGGATCTTCAGAGGAGGACAGCTCTCTGCACTCCCGAAGAGCCTGATGCTCAGAATGGGGTACTCAGGCAGGAGGTAACCAAGGCATCTTATGGTCTGGCTGGAAGTACAGGGGTCCAGCACGTATTTTGTCACTGTACTGGCTGAAGAGATATTTTATTGCAAGTAACTATTCACTAGATGGCCGCTAGATTGCACATCTGTATTCAGAGTGTTGAAATTAGAAGAGAAAACTCCTTCCTAGTCTCCATCCCCCTGATACAGTATAAATAGCAGTTATTTCCCTGTTTGCTATGTCCTCACACTCTAGTGCTTCCAGAACCCCCTTAATTATGCTATATGTGCAAGTGTTTCACTGAATATCCTATTTACGTGGGCACTGTGTTTCCGCTTGTCCTGCCCACTTGTTACACAGCTACCAGTGTCTTCAGACCACCCAAGCTGCTCTACAGCTGACACACTTGCACCCTTCACTTAAAAGAGCCAGGATTCATTGCTTAATTGGTTGATCAGCTGATAGACAGCTCAGCTCAGCAAATAATTTCCAAGTACTTATCCAACACAAAGGAGCAGCTCAACTTTCTGCTCCAAAGACATCAACTGTTGCCCTTCATGGGCTGACTGACAGATGTTAGTGGTAATCTAAGTCTTCTGTCTAATGAAAGCTTTCTATATTCAGAGGAAGAATAGGATAGCCAGACATCCCTTTCTATTGTACATGTTCTTTTTGGGGAGACACCACTCATCTGTCTAGTGTCATGTCCTTCTGTGGCATGGAAACTAGCAGCTTGGTAATTTTCCAGCAAAATCTCCATGGATCCTAAACATCTTTGTACCCAGTTTTATTTTCAGCAGATGTATGGCAAGGGCTGATGTTCTTGCTTTATTTTTATACATGTCTGAAATAAAAGTTCAAAACTGTAACTACTAATGCTGTAACTATTCTGTCTCTGACACTGAATGTGTTCCCTTTTGATCTCATCTGACAGTGAGATCACAAGCCACCCTTACTGGGAAAGACGATGCTGAGGAAATCTGCACTGCTTCAGATCACTCCTCCCAGCTACAGAAATACATGAGCAGTAGCTGTTCACTTCAAAGAAGCATTACAGAGTCAATGGCCTTTCTCTTAGCCTGCTCTGCAAAGATCTTTTAACAGCTTGTGCTAGATGAGGGATAGTGGTGACATGCTGCAGCTCTGTGTGACTCATCACTAACACCTTGGCAAAACATTTTGAAAACAATTTTGAATTTGTTGTCAATCAGAATCTATAGAGACCATGTGCACTAACCAGGCAAGAGAAAATTGTGAGATTGGTCACTTGGTCTCCTTCTATTCAAAGTGTTATCACAATTTACTAGTCTTAATTTAGGTACTGTTTCACTAGCATATATTAATTAATTTTAAGTAAAGATAAGATGAAAAGGCACATCTGTAAACTGAGGAGCTATCTCGTGATATATTATTGATTTACTGTATGTATACTTATTTCTCTAAGAGAAGAGTAAACATAATTATGTAGTACTTCAACCACTGAAAAAGAGAAGAGAACAAAAGAGGGTCTGCAAAATTTTGGATATAAAATTTCTTGAATTCCACACAAGCGCTTCGTTCTTCTAAAACCAAATTGAAAATATAAATTGGTAATATATTTAAAATTTGAAAGGTAATACACATACAAGGAAGGCTCATAAAGGAAAATGTTACAGTGTAGTTTGAATCTGTAACTATACTAACATAACATTTTAATGTTCTACGATACTTCTGGGCTGACATTTAGAATAAAAGATGTTTAAGAATAAAATAAAATCATCTATGTGCTAATGAGATAAGCAGCATAATTGCAAATTATTTGTAAAGTCTGATCTAAATTTACTTTTAACTTATTAAATTGTTATTTAGATTTCAGTAAAATACAATTAGAAAATATCAGACTGGTTTGTTGTCTGCAAAGTTGTTGTCAACAGACTTGCATATATGTAGTTAATAGAAGGTCAGTTCGTTACTTAACTTGAAATTTAGACAAAGTATGTAAATAACTATAATGAAAAACAAGGAAGAATCTGAAGAACAGAGGATGTTACAAATAGTTAACAAAACATGGCCTTGGGAGCAGGAATAGATACCATAAATATGTCAGGCTGGGGCATAACAAGATAAACTCAAGGAGAGTCAAATGGTTAAGGCACTAAACAGAAAATTGCTTGAACTATATGTAAACTATCCTAATTAGCATACTAAAAGTTCCACCCTCGAAGAAAGAAAACCCCCTCCCCCCAGAACATGCCCAACGAAGAAAAAAATCCACTGTACCTTTAAATGGAGAGGAGGCTTGTATGAAACAAAGAGAATTAAGTGTGACTAAATAACTGTAAACAATTGTTCAAAGTGTGTAAATTGTTTTCCTATGTATTAAGGAGTGTGCTAGCTTTGTGGATTTACCACCTAGCACCTATGTCTGTGCAGACGTGCAGTAAGTGGTATACTGCCTCTGTGTGAGGCTGGTTTTTTGCACACCCATCTAATGACATCTGTGAGCCAACAGAGTGGGTAGTGTGATTTTTGAGGGCTTTATATAATACTTCAAAATGAGGTCTTTTTCAGTTTTGAAAGCCAAGCCCCTGCCCCATTCTGTCAGAAACACACAGTTAGGCAGTAATGCACTGGAAGTTTGTCTTGAGATGAGCTAAGTCTCTGCCTGGAGGTGCCTCAATTCCAGCTACTGGCTGTAGAAAGAAAAAATGCCTAAGGTTTACAAGCTTAAGTTTATTCATTTGAATGCAACTCATGTGACATTTGTATCTTTTCCAGAAAAAAGGATGTCTTGCTATTTACTGCCAGAGACTGTAAGAAGGCATGGCTAGTTTACTGGGTATGATGCTGACAACTTCTTTTTTGTTTGTTTGTGGGGTTTTTTTAGTGCACTTTTTATGCACTGGTGTGCCTTATGGAATTTGCACAACAGATTATTTTGAAGTACTGGAGGGTTCAAGAGGCACTTTTTTCCATTAACAGGCCATTAGAAGACCGCCAATGTGGTAGCAGTCCTGTTGTGAAATGGCTTCTTCTGCCACATCTTTTTTGGTAGCTTTGAATGGGTTTCTGGCATTAGCCATCCTTTACCTGTTTGTTTATAATTTGCTGAAGATGAGTGGCAGATGCTGGGAACAATGCCAGAACAAGGTTTATATGGGCTTCAGCATGTTTCTATAAAGCCTATTCTTATGTTGGTAACTGCTTAATTGGTGTTATAGGTACTATCTGTTGATTTTCACAAGTATATATTCAATGTTGGGAGAAAAGCACATCAGACAGTGGGCGAGGGGGACAGAGAAGAAAACTGTAGCCATAAGTAGATGGTCACCAAGTGTCTCTGAATCCAATAAGTGCTGCTGAGAAGTTATGGTACATTTCTATTTTCAAAATACAAGCATGCTGAGGTATTGGCAGACCCAAAGCTTTGCTATGGCTGCTTGTCACAGTGGAGTTTAACACAGCTCAGTTTCTGTAACACTTCTGGAAGGAAAACAATAGATTCATGGGGAAGATTGCAAAAGACACATCTTCCACCACTGTTATAGAACGATATAATGCATGAAAAACTGGTGGTAGTTCTTGCAGCTTTTTCAAATTAGCTTTTTAAATGAGTTTTTCTTTATTTAATGACAACAATTTAATGGTTTAACCATTGTGACTGTATTTTATTTTTGAAAGCTAAACCTTAAGAACAGTTTCCAAATTAGTTTTTTCATACCCAAGGAATTGTCAGAAGCTGGGGAATGGGAGGAGTTGTGTAGGATAAAAACACTTCCAGCTTTTCTAATTCTAACAGAAGGTTTTTCTTAAGTATTATCTACTTTATTTTTTTTCCTTGTTCAGAGTAGAGCCATCTATTGAAAGCAAGCTAGAGAGATGTGCATTTCAGCTAAGAGAAAAAAGGTAATATGATGATTATACACGTCCAGCTGTGGGAAATGTCTTTCTTTGCACATAATTTGGTTCAATTGTGCAACGTACTCCCCTGGCGGTTTCTTTAGCCTGTGAATGTGTAGAGTCTTCTGCGGAGACTGCTTTTTGTCAGTCATTTTCTAATAAATATAAGTCTTATATTGCTGAATAACAGTTTTAGAACATTTACCTTACAGAATAATAACAATATATATTATTTGTTGTATGGTCTTTCCTTTGTTTACTTCCTCAAGGAGCTGACCACAGAAATCTTCTGTATTAGCCCCATGTGGATTTAGATTCAGTCTTAAGAGACAGCCATCCCCAAATACTCTGAAAAGCAGTAACAGCCACACTGCTATAGAAATTAAAAAGCAGATGATTTTGATTTTACGTATGTGTGCTGGTAAGTTTGCTGGCCAAGTAAAATTATAGCTCCAGTGATGACGCTTCCAGCTATTAGATATCCTGCATTTTCTTGCAAAGGTCTCTCTTCCTTTCTTCATTCATAGACGTGTTTACCTTCATATTTTGCCACATACTTTAAATTTCCTTTATTTCTTCCTAATCTTCTAGTTTCTAAATATCACTGTTCATAAACCATAGATTTTGTTTAGCTGCTTCTCTCACAGTTGTATTGCTGATTTCTGATGGAATTTCTGTACTGCTTGTGTTTACATCACACCACTATTTCTCTAAATATTCTTGAGCATTTTCTAGTATGAGATCTGAGTATTCTAGTGTAAGAATGCAGTTAACGCTGATGATGCTTTTGTTACTCCTCATTATTTTGACATGATACAATTACTGTCCTCATCAGTAGTTACAGAAGTTTCCTTGTCTCTGGCATCATCTATCATACACATATTAATACATAATGCTTTGTTCAAGTAATATCAATTTTTTTTTTTTCATTAATTGCTGTTCTTTGCATCTAAGAAAGCTGAGGGCATGATGCATATTACCAATGGCAAATACTGACATCTGTAGCTGCTGGTGGTATGCTTTTCTTGAGAAATTATCCTAGGTTTTTTGCCATGGATAGGTGGGGTAAAACTCAAGAATTCAAGAACAACTTCAGTTGCTGAAAGTATTTCTCTGAGAAAAAAAGTTATTTCCTTTCAAAAGTTCCATTAGAGCACCAGGGTGGAATTAAATAATTTTACTTCAACAGTTTTTATGGTTTTCTTCCCTTGGCTAGCTTCCTTAGCTATCTGCTTTCTTTTATTAAAGGAAATTAATTAACTTATGAAACATGATGAAAAGGACATGACACGTTTTAGCTGCTGAACCAGGCCTTGTCTGTTTGTAGACTTCTGAACAGCTCAGGCCTTGCTATGTAAATTATCCTTATTAGGGAAAAAAGTTATGAAAAGTCAATATCTTCAGCTGTTTTTGCGACAAGGTTTAAAAAGTTGATATGTACATCTTACTGCAGTGATTTCTCCCCCCAGTTTATCTTTTTACAATAGCTTTGCAGACAAATACCTAGCACAATTTAAGGCTTAATGAGGCACAAACTCCCACATATATACCATAGTGTCTTACAGCTACTTCACATATAAGCATAAAAGAAAATAAGTAGAAAATGTCATTTTATATCATCTTTGTAAGCTGCTCACTATTTCACATACAGTAGCATAAAATTTGGTTATCATTAATTTTTAAAAGTACATTTTAAAAGAAGAGCAAAATAATTTTTGAGATGAGACTCAGGGAATAACTCACCAAAGCTAACTGTACTCTACTTTCCTACAACTTTACTCCTACTCCAGAAGATGGTTGAAATCCTCCAGGATAGGTTGCTGTTGTGATGCAACCATTAACATCTGAGACATCCTTCCCTCCTACTATTCATCAACATTTCTACACTAAAGACAGCTTTTGAGAATTATTTTTCATGTAATAAAATGAAAATATGTACATGTTATGGTTTCTACATATTATGGGTTCTAATGAAGTATTCCACAGGCCCGTGAAAAAGTGACTTGGGAGAAATGTGAGCAGCAGTCTGTTTTTTCCTTTATATATCCAATTTACTGAACATTTATTGTTATATTACCTCTGCTTTCTATCAATAGTTTCAGAAAAATCGTCAGATAAAGGTCTGTACTTGCAAATTGGAAAAGGATGCATAACTGCAACATATGACATATCTAGGCATCTGAGAAATATTTATAAATGAGAATTTTGTAGAATTATCTACCTTCTTTTAGATATACTTATTAATTTGCTTTCTTACAGAATAGGAAAATTCCACTTACTCTTATCTCTATTTTTCAAAGGGTGGATGCATTAACAATAGTTTATGTTTAGATATTAAAAAAGATTCAGTTACATTTGCATTCAAGAATATTACTAGGTTAGAAAAGTGGATAGAAAATAAAGTGTCATTTAATGACTCCTTAAAAGCAAAATAACTCAAAGTTATTGAATATCAATTATCTATGTATTTATTGTAAGTAAAATAACTGAAGAAATTAGAGCTTAAAGTGATAAACCGCTGCCTTGACATATCTTTCATTCCTTGATGTGTGTTCTACTTGAAATCTCAGGAGGAATCAGTTTCTCCACAAAGCTCTGCTGTCACAGAAAAGCTCTGTCAATGCCATGTTGAATCAATGACACTGCATTCAGGTAGTTTTTAGATTTTTGTTTTAATGATTTATCTTTTTTCCTCCTTGATCTTTAACATACATAACTACTGATGGTCTCCTGTAGTTTCTAGGTAAGCAGATAAACAAAAAACCAGTTTCTGAAGATCTTCAATTATAATTTAAATAAAAAAGGCCTGTTCTGTTACACAGACTTCTAGAAATCATCTCATGCTGGATATCAGCAAGTAAGAGAGAACCTGTCCCGTTCTGGCTTATTAAGGTCTGTGGTGACTGCTCTTCATAACAATGTGAGTCAAGCAAGGAAGCAAATGGAAAAAGTTAGCAGCAAACACAGAGATATAGAATTACTTTTACTGCCATGAGGGGCTGCACCTAAAACAGGGGAAGGGATTCATTCTCACAGTACGAAAACTAAGAATGCACAGGATTTGTCTGAGTAGGGCTTTGCTCACCAAGGAAATTGTACCATTTGATGCATTATTACATGCATCAAATATTACAGTTATGTACATTTTTCCTATATAATCTACAGAAATTTAGTTTAAAAACCTGTTCCTGGGATTCTCAACATTTAAAAAATAGATCAAGAAATCCTTTTTTTCTTGAACTAGAAAGTTGTTTTTTCTTTTTAAATTATTCCTCTAAAATGGACTACAGTACACTTTAAAGCTTAGGAAGGACCTTTATTCACAGTTAATCATTAATTTCTTTGGAATATTTTTTAAATTCTTGATCATCTAACTAATGTGTGCTAGATGTGAAATCACTTTTAAAACAGGAAGAACCAAGATGAAAAAGACACCAAAAATAGCTAAACTCTGGTGGAATTAAGAAAAGCCTCCAAAGCATTTATAGATCTTAACCTGATTGCACTCCTTTTACAGAGGGCAGACTACATTGATTTGTTATACTAGCCTTGATTAAAAAAAAAAAAAAGAAAAAAGATATAATGTCAAATGTTCATCCTGGAAAACTACTCTTCTAACAGAACAGTGCTTGATATAACTTTTTTAAAGACTGGAAAAACTGAAGCTTTTTATTATTGGGATTTTAACAAGATTTTTGAGAACCCGACTTATTCTCCTTGACCTCACAAGCTTTCATAATTTTGTCCCTGTTCACTACTGCATCGTCTCAAAGGCATCATTTAAGGGCAGCTGAATTAATTCTATAACAAAATGTAATAGCACTAATAATCTATCAGTTGGTACTTCTGATGCTTTCCTTCTTTAATTGATAATTAGCTGTATCCTAGGAGACACTGTTCTGCTCCTTGAAAAGTATATACTTACTCTGATGGATATTTTAGTACTTAGACATACAATTCTTTTCTTACCTTATCTGACAGACAAAATATTCTGTAAGCAGCTGGGAGAATTCTCAAAATTGCTAGCCCTTGTTCTCATGGGAGATGTCAACTTACCAGATGTCTGCTAGAAGTATAACACAGTGGAGAGGAAAGAGTCTAGGAGGTTCCTGGAGTGTGTGGAAGATAACTCCTTGACACAGCTGGTGAGGGAGCCAGGGAAGGGACCCAACTGGACCTGTTGTTTGTGATCACAGAAGGACTGTTGGGTGATGTGATGGTTGAAGGTTACCTTGGGCACAGTGATCGTGAAATGACAGAGTTCTTGATTCTTAAAGAAGTAAGGAGAGGAGTCAGCAGAACTGCTACCTTGGACTTCCAGAGGGAAGACTTGGCCTATTTAGGAAACTGGTTAACAGATTCCCTTGGGGGGCAGTCCTGAATAGCAAAGGAATTCAGGAAGGGTGGACATTCTTCAAGAGAGAAAATTTAAAGGTGCAGGAGCAGGTTGTCCCCATGTGTCAAAAGATGAGCCAGCAGGGAAGAAGACCAGCCTGACTGAACAGAGAACCTTGGCTGCTACTCAGGGATAAAAAAAGAGTTTATGACTTTTGGAAGAAGGGGCAGGCAACTCTGGAGGACTACAAGGATGTTATGAGGTTAAGCAGGAAGAAAATTTGAAAGGCTAAAGGCCAACCAGAACTTAATCTGGCTACTGCTATAAAAGACGATAAGAAATGTTTATATAAATACCTTAACAACAAAAGGAAGGCTAAGGAGACTCTCCATCCTTTACTGTATGCAGGGGGAAACACAGAGACAAAGGATGAGGAAAAGGCTGATGTACTTAATGCCGCCTTTGCCTCAGTCTTTAATAGTAAATTAATTGTTCTCCAGGCAGAAGTCCCCTGAACTGGAAGACAGGGATGGGGAGCAGAATGAAGCCCCCATAATCCAAGGAGAAATGATCAGCAACCTGCTACATCACTGAGACACACACAGGTCTATGGGGCCAGATGGGATCCACCCAAGAGTACTGAGAGAGCTAACAGAAGTGCTCACCAAACCACTTTCAATCATTTCTCAGCAGTCCTGTCTAACTGGGGAGGTCCCAGTTGGTTGGAAGTTAGCTAATGTGACAGCCATGTAGAAGGGCCAGAAGGAGGATCTGGGGAACTACAGGCCTGCCGGTCTGACCTTGGTGCTGGAGAATGTTATGGAGCAGATCACCCTGAGTGCCATCACACAGCATGTACAGGACAACCAGATGATCAGGTCCAGCCAGAATGGGGTTATGAAAGGCAAGTCCTGTTTGGCTAACCTGGTCTCCTTCTATGACAAGGTGACCTGCCTAGTGGATGAGGGAAAGGTTGTGGATGTTGGCTGCTTAGGCTTTACTAAAGCCTTTGACAGTGTTTCCTACTGCATTCTCCTGGAGAAACTGGCTGCTCATTGTTCACTGGGTAAAAAACTGGCTGGATGGCTGAGCCCAGAGAATTGTGGAGAATGGAGTTAAATACAGTTGATTGCTAGTCACAAACAGTGCTCCCCAGGGCTCAATATTGGGACCAGTTCTGTTTAATACCTTTAGCAATGACCTGAATGAGGTGATCGAGTGCACCCTCGGTAAATTTACAGACTACACTAAGCTAGGGGGAGTGTTGACCTGCTTGAGGGTGGGATGGCTCTCCAGAAGGATCTGGACAGGCTGGATCGATGGGCCAAGGCCAATTGTATGAATTTCAACAAGGACGATTTCCAGATCCTGCACTTGGGTCCATGTCTGGAGAAGGACAATGAAGTCCGTGAAAGGTCTAGAGCACAAGTCTTCTGGGCAGTGGCTGAGGGAACTGGGGTTGTTTAACCTGGAGAAAAGGAGGCTCAGGGCAGACCTTATCACTTTGTACAACTACTTGAAAGGAGATTATAGGCCATTGGGTGTCAGTCTCTTCTGCCAAGTAGCAATTGATAGGACAAGAGGAAATGGCCTCAATTTCCCTTTTTGGAAAATTGCTGGGGGAGGTTTAGGCTGGATATTAGGAAAAATGTTTTCACCAAAAGAATTGTCAAGCATTGGAACAGGCTGCCTAGGAAAGTGGTTGAGTCACCATCTCTGATGGTATTTAGAAGTCATGCAGATGTGGCACTTAGGGACATGGTTTAGTGGTGGACTTGGCAGTGCTGAGTTAATGGTTGGACTTGATACCTTAGAGGTCTTTTCCAGCCTAAACAATTCCATGATTCTATAAAATTTTGCAATAGTTAATGAAGTCTTTTATCAGGTAAGTACTATCAGATATTCCGGTTACTTCCTCTCTGTTAAAAATACAGATTTTGAACATATACTCTTAGCACATATATTGATCAACACTGTACAAAGTTACAATTTGAGATGAACATTTAGTCTAAACAAGAAAGATTAATATCTGTTTCAAAAGTAGATACATACATCTAAGACAGCAAATAGGAAGGAGAAAGTTAACCTTAAATTAAAGATTTGGTTTTGTATTATTCAATTTTAAAACAAATGGGTAAAACATGTCAGCATTACCTATATATGCAGCTCTTTTTTTTTTTTTTTTCTCTAGGTTTCTCTTCAAAGATAATTACTAAAGATAAATGTATATAAACAGGAAATTTCTCTCTGAAAATTTTCTTTGCACCTGAACTATTTTAATAGGAAACATAATTCTCTGTTTGTGATATAACATCTGTGGCTGCAAGAAAAAAAGATTCTTTTAGAAAGTTCATATATTAACAAAGGGAAGGAAACCATCAATCACAGGTGCAAAAGAGCAACCCTTGATACATATTCTGAGTGTATACATATACCATTAAACCTGTTTTGTTTATAAATAAAGTTGAATTATGTGCCTACTAAAACTATTGAAAGGTAAGATGCACAATTTTCAACAAGTAAACATCAGTATCCTACATGACTTACATGAGTACATTAATATTACATGTGGCCTTTAAAAGTCCTCAGTGTTTCACTCTTGCTTTCACATGAAGATTCAGAATGGACATATTTTCAAACCATATTAGTTTGCATCTCCTATCATAATTGTGTTGACAAGGAAATTGTAGTTTGTATTTTTTTTTTACTTGTTTGAAGCAAGCTAGGAATTTACCATTTCTATCAGTCAAATGATGTGTTACTATTCTGTAATTTGGATTTTAGCATATGCCACTGAATGAATTCTGACTAAAAATAGTGTTCTCCATCTATTCTACACCCCACTGGCATTGTTGTCTCCTTTCAGCTCCAAGGTAGTCATAATTGGTTTTGAATATAGAATAAAGCACATAAATACTCCTCTGAAGTGGAGTCTAAATTATCCATGTTGTTAAATTAACCTTTTTGTGATTTTTAAATAAAAAGGTTTACTGTAGTTTTTACTCAGTTAAAATGTCTTATTTCAATGTGTTTTGTTAAATTTTGTATCACAGCCTTTCCATTTAATAAAACCACCATATACACAGATGGGTTAAGTGGGCACAGGTTTATAGAAGTCACTCACATCAATTCACATCAGATGAAATCCTGACATGAGGCTTTATTAATTTTCTTTAATCTTTCTACCTTTTGGAGAATGAGAAGAAAAGAATCAATGTAAAATCATTGCTAGGTAAAGGGACAGTATGTATTTATTGAATAATACTACTCTAAAATCACCAGGTAGCCTCATGTAGTAAAATAATCACCCCTGCCTTTTAGTCTTTCCAGTATGGATCTGAACCACAACTTTATTTTCCAGAAATTGCCAAGAAATTTCTGACAATTAGTTTCATATTGGTTTCAGGGGTGAACCTGGAGAAAATTGATTCAGTCAGTGTAGAGAATGTTCCTAACCATTTATAGCTATGGCCGTTTACTGTTAGATCATGCAGTGCTATAAGTTCAATAAAATCTCCTGGGTATACGGCATTAGCCATCAGAAAGGGATGCTGCTACTGTCATTTCTTGATAGTTCCTGAGAACTCATCCTCTCGGTGACTGGTTATAAAGGTGAACTGAGAAAGCATGGTTTTATTTACAAAGGTTTCATCTCACTTTACCTCATTTACCAGAATAGAAATATCAGAAATTTCAAACAAAATAAAAATAACGAATTCATAGCAAAGAAGGATAAACTCCTTCATTAATTTATATCAAGCAGCTTTTTATTTCCTTTTTTTTTTTTTTTTTTTTTTTTTTTTTTTTTCTGATTGCAACTCCAGCATTTTAGATCTTTTGGAAAAAACTTCAAAGTGGGATTCAGTAGAATGTTCTTTGTCATGAGAGCTCAATCATGGGAATGTCACATCAAGCATGAAAAGAGAAATGAAGACTGAGAACAATAGCAGCTCCTCAGGTGAAGCTAATTGATTTGGCCAACAGAACATGAATTGCTGGTGTTTTCAGGCAGACCAGAAAAATCTCACCTTGTCTGTCAGGTTCCAGATGGAGAGTGTAGAGCAGGTGCTTGTCAAAATTATCTTCGAAACTAGAAAACTTTAAAACCAAAAATTGTGTCCCTGGAACACAATACCTATGTTTGACTACCAGGATGGGCAATCTTGAGCATGCTAACAATTCTCTAAATTAAAAAGATGAGGGAAAACATTATAATAGAGGCATTTATTTTTTGTGAATTATCTTCTACCAACTACATATTCAATGGATACAACTCTATAGTTTTGCGTTTTATACTGTAGTAAGAGTTCTTCATTCATTTTCCAAGAGGCTTTAACCCAATGTTTACATTTATGGTCTAGTGAGAAGCTTCAACCAGTTCCATAAGAACATCCACTATGTGTAAAGTCAAACGGAGTCAGACTAGGTTGAATCCAGAATCTGAACTGCATGAGTTCAATGCACTTCTATAAAGCAACGAGACTGTTTATAAAGAAGCAAGCCAAGCAAGCTAAAAATAAAAAGCTGTTACCAAATCCTACTTATTCAGTCATTTTTTATTGTCCCTCCCAGTTGTTTTTAAAACATATTGTTCTATTATTAGAATTTTTGAAGCCTTGATAGAAGATTCTTGATCATAGGAACATGCCATTGTTGTTTTGTAAAATCATATAATGATTTAATGTCTAAGGAAAAGAAAGAAACAATTCTTAGTAGAAAGATATTCATAGAACCAAAGCAAAGCTTTGTGCTGGTGTCAGTGGGCGTAAAACCACAGAGAACAATGGAGTGGTGACTACTTACTCCTGGGCTCTGTTTGGTCCTCCAAGCTCTCCCTGTAATATGGTCTGATTTTGATGGCACCATTTACCCTGATTTCCATCAAAATGGGAGGCTGCCAAGTATGTGAAATGTATATGTGCGGGTTTTCTTGGATGACTGAATTTATGATGCTTACTAAGTATTTACCATATTCCTCACTTCATTCTTCAACCAGTGCTGCCCAGCACTGCCAAAGTATTACCCTACCCAAGGTAAACTATGACCTGATCTAAGTTTATACTGTCAAGGATTTCTTTACAGATGAAAACAGCTATCAGATTTAACTAGAGGTGGGTAAATAATCTCAAAGAAGGATTTATCTTGAATTTGGATTCTCTTTTCTCACAGGATATCTATGGGGAGATTATTTTCCACATTATTTTTCGCTCAGAGGACTGTTAGAAGTAAAGCTCCCAGTGATTCCCTTCAGATGTGAAAGGGCTGAACTCATGTAGTCATTGTGGTTAGATAAATGACGTGGGAATGTCTCTGTTTCCCGAACAGACTAGATTACCCAAGCAGTTTTGAAACATTTACAGTGGAAATGTTCACCACATGGATATTCCAGATCTGTAGCGGCCTTTTCTAGCCTGTGTGAGTTTTCTATGTTTGGCCCCCGCCTTCTCTTTCCTAGCCTCAGTGGTGGCACTGCAGGTGGTGTGGAGACCTGGAGTTGGTGGACAGCCACAGGTTTGGCTGGCACAGCCTCTCCCTGCCATGCAAGCAGGTGTGGTGGTGAGAGCACATGTCTGTAGTTAGTCCTGCGAACCCAGCACATGGATGCATGTGACCCCCCTCCAGGTCTGGCTGATGGAGGGACTGAGTGCCTGCTCTGGTGATGTGCTCAGTACATGGGGACCTGTGTCCTGATAAAGTAGAAAGGACTGATGTTTGTGCAGGGAGTACACAAACATGTGCGTATAAATGAAAGGAAATCCCTAAAAAAATTCAGCTGCCATTTGTAGACCATATTCAGCAGTATTTGCCAAACTGATTGACACTTTAGGTATTCTAATGGCCTTTTATTTTTAAATGGAAGATCCACCAGAGAGCCCTGAGGTTCAAACCCTCTCAAATCAAAATGAACAACAAATCTTAAGTTTTTAAGAATGAATTCAGGAGAGTGAATGAAAAATATATTTGTTAACATCAGAGTGTCTGTATTTGTATGTGGTCACTTTGTAAGTACTCACATCAGGTAATTAATGTTCCTTCCCTTCAAATAAAGTCTGTGAGGCTGAGAACTTTCACTACCATTATATGGCATTCACCTAAGGGAAATGAAGTACTAGTGCTATTAATCTTTGCTGAGCTAGATTTTTCAAGTTTACTCTTACACTAATTTTCAGTTCATTAACATCCTCTGTATTTCTCTGTTCTTTCTACTCTATGTAACCACCCCTGGTTTTCCTCTTTCCCTTCAGTATCTTCATTTCATCTTCTCTCAGACCTGTCTCCTTCCCTCCTTTTCTCATGCACAGATTGTTCTATGTGCCATCATCAATAAAGAGGGAGTTGTCGACTTGCATCCCTTATTTACGAAGACACAATCATTAATCCTACATTTACTTTGTTTCATTTTTGTCATTCATTAAATTAATAATAGATGAATTTATTAGGTACCCATCATTTTAATACAAGTTGGTCTACTGTGACAGTAATTCTAAATGGGTAATTTTTCATAAATTAAAATTCTTTGCAGCAAGTATAACTTTGTTCAGTAAATTACAATCCACAGACTTCCATAACAAAGTGCTAATTGTAACTTGGCTTTAAATGTTACATTTTGTATGCAAATTGGCCTGTGGGGAGTTATTATTTAGTACAACATTTTTAAGAACACTAACATTCGTTTGTAATTTGTTTGAAGTGGAATACCATTATTACTAATACATTATGTGTGGTCTAGAGAAACAGCATTGCTTTCCCACGTAAGATACAAATCTTTTATCAGTCAAATTTGTTGAATGTTGTTTTTGTGCTCCATGGGAAAACAAAAGGCGACCTGGGTCATAAAAAAATGCATTGTGTTTTAGGTTATTTGAACAGAAGGAAAGTCAAAAGAACATGACGTAATTCTAAGGCACTGAAAGCAATGCACAGGGCCTGATCCTGCAAATGTTTGGACAAATGACAGACGGTTTGCAGGTGAAGTCACACTGGCATAGTGGGATTACTTTTTTTTTCCTTCCACAAATGAAATTCAAGAATAACTTGCTTTTTCTTCAAAAAACAAACCAGAATATCTGGTAGGGCTAATTCTAAGTATATGGAGTGTCTCAGTTACCTGTGCTCTATGGTTTATTTCCTGCTCCAGTTGTCCAATAACTAGCACTTTCATCTGACATAAAAAGGGTGCAATGGACATCAAAGCTCCAAAGTTCTTACTTGAAACAGTTTCAGGAATATTATCATCACTTCTTAAGCGTATTTCCATATGGTGTCATTTCTGTGAGGAAGTACACTACATTTGGTGCTAAGGATGAAACAATACCTTCCTAAGGGTGTAGGAAGAGGAAAAGAAATAGAAGTAAGCCCCCTCCCACTAGTTCTTAAAGGGAGTCCAGCAAGGAAAACTCCACGTTGGTCACTGAGCTTTGCCTATACACTCTTGTAGCAGAGCAGAGACCCTTAAAACACCACTTTGAGTAAGGGGTGTTTACACAAACAGGACCCTCTCTTTGACTGCCAGCAGTACAGATACTGAATAATACCGATTCCCAACAGAAAACTTAAATGTTTACATGAATTCAGAAGGACTAACCACATCCTGTTTATGCATGACAGAATTCTGACAAATATTAGCATCTTTCTGCTTTCTACAGGAGAGGTCAGTGCTTTGGAAGACTGAATTTACAGGCATCAGAGTGAAATCTATCCATGCCTGTCATGGTAGAGCCTGGGATCCTTTCTGCCGAAGACAGCAGACATGGGAGTTCAGAAGGGTAATTGATTTTAAAAATAAATCAGAAAATTCACACCCAGGTCAGGAAGAAAAACCTCCTTCCGCATTTCAGAAGATAGGAGATCCATTAATTTTACTGAAAATTAGAAGCACACTCATAACTTTTCAGCAGCTGTTGATTAATTGTTGAAGAGGAATAATGGGAGTCTGAGAGAATTTTGTTGATAGGAAGTTCACTTAGGTCAGCAAATTTATTTGGAACACAGCTGGCCCTGGCAACCCCCTGCAAAACTACAAGAAAAAATCTGTCCAATGAACTCACTTTTCTATGTTAAACCACTCAAATATTGTTTCTTTCACTTTAGTAATGGAAGTGGATGGTTTATACCTGTGTTTAAAGCTTGAGGTTTCTTTTTAAAGTAATTTCATCCAAATATTTACAGAGCAAAAAATGCAGGTGAGACTTAGGAATGTAGATGAAAATAATGAATATATAGATTTCTGCCTATGACAGTCATAATTCAAACATTTAGATGACCATATGGTTCTTATAGAAAGAATTTAAAGGTTATTTTTATTAACGTGTAATACCTTACACTCATATTGTGGTAAAATCCAAATTTTCAGCTTATGGGAGCCTTTCAGGGTACTTGGAATTGGTTGAATTTAGTGTCCCTCTCTGCAGCTGCCTGTGACAGATGTCACCCATGTAAAAGGCAGGGTTCCCTGGCTCACACTAAGCTATCCATTTAGTAGGGGTAGGAAGTCAGGAGTTATATATTTCACTCGTGTTTTCCAGCACTTGACTGCCCCTGGATGGATCACCCCAAGCTTCTTGGGTGGATACTAGGAGCATTTCCTAGATAGATATTGTTTCTTCCTTTGCCATGTCTGGATCCACCAGATGACACTAATACAGGCATCCCCTATGATATGGTGAGAGCATATGTCAGTGCACCCAGTACAGGCTGAGCAGAAAGACATGTATGCTAGTAAGCATCCCTTTAAAATCAAACTGAAGCTATTCTTTCATCATGTGACATATGACCACGGGTGAAAGCAAAAGGCACAAAGTGATCTCAGATCGCATCAGCTTGACACCTACACATGTATGCATATACACATGCTGACAAGTAAAAGGGCATGCTTAAAATTAGTTCAGATGGTAGGATGTATTTCCCTTCTCAGAAATAGGTGGTACACTATGGGATATTACGAAGTTTATCCTCAGTTTTATTTTGCTCCTTGATTTTATCTGGAAAATGGAGAAGCTGGGCCATAGGTTGGATGAACTGGCCTGGCAGGCTAAATCTGGTCCCTGGGTTATCACTGAGCATCCTGCTCCAGGAGATCTGCATTTCAGTCAGTGCTCTGTCACCTGGAAACTGATGTGTGTGGAAAGACAGCACAAGGCCAGGCCAGAACAGGGAAGGATCTTCATTTTTACCTGCCATTCACATATTCTCAGAAACACTAGGTTACTGTCCCTTTCCTCTGTTTCTTAGCAACCCCAAATGAGCTCAGACTTGAGGACTACTCACATTCATTGTTTAATGGCTGGGAGTTGAAGTAGCAGGCTGTTCCTGATTTTTTTTCCTATTTCTATTGTTCTTGGTACAGCCCTGTGAAAAATAGATGGCCAGCCTCACGGGAACTACTAACTGACCCACCCCTAAGGCATCCCAACAAGCTATTAACCTTCCTAAGTGGTAAAAGAGCAAGGAAAACCAGTGACATATTTAAATATTTAAATATGAGGCTTTACCTCAGGAGACAAGAATTGATACAATAACAGGATGAAGACTAAGACTACGAAGAAAATCAACTGTAAGTTCAGACGGGAGGGCAGAATAAAACAATATAAACAGTTTCTAGAAATGTAGAACAAGATAACAAGGAAAAGAAAAAACAAATTGTCATGTAGTAAATTGGCAAGAACTCTCCACAGAGTGCTCTTCAATAAAAACCACTTTGGAAATCAGTAGATAAAATGCCAAGAATTGCCTACATGCTGTATGGGCAATATCGAGTCACAACTCTTCATTGCTGTTAGAGCCAGCAGCTCTTCATCGTTGCTAATCAGAGCTATCGTCTTTCAATTGATGTGTGTATCTAGTAATAGACACAGCTTTCTGGGACTTAATTTTTCTGAAAGGAAGGGCCTGTTCCTTATTATCTTCAGTTGAGTCTGAACATAGAAAAAGGAAAGTTATGATTAAATGTGTGTATGTATATATGGGGAAAGAGGTTGTTGACAAAATTTCTACTTAATTTAACAGGATGCAACGCTTACAAGACATCACTGATTTACAATAGATCAGAGTATTATCTCTGATATTTGACTGGCATGGCTATCTATACAAAATAACTACAAATATCTTCTAGGCTTAACCATCAACAGCATACTTTTTTTATTTTTTTACTTCAGCGTTAATACACATGGTGAATGTGCATGATTTATCTGTTATTTACATTTTTTTTTTTAATTTGCTGGCTTGGGCAGGCAACAGAACACTGGTTAAGTTCCCCCTTACCCCAATATCTGGATTTCAGAGCTCTGTTTTGGCATTTCAGACAAAATCCTGAATTCTAGAGACTGATGGGTCTTTGCTTAAGTGCTGGCAAAGCATTTTCTTGCACACTAGCCCAATCTGTCTCCTGCAGAACATAGCATAATAGGATGAAAATTGCCTCTTACCTGTTGACCAGCTGAAAATTGCCTCTTTGGCTGCTTTCTTATGGAAGCTTCAGCAGTTTCCTGTTCCTAGCAGCTAATTGAAATTCTTAGAGGAAATAAACCCTCTTAAGTAGTCTGCAGAATGCCTAATAAAGTATTACATGCTGTCCCCTTTTAGCGTTCAATCAGCTCTGCTTCTCTGACATACAGCAATCAGATTCTGGAGAATGAAGTTGTAGGACATGAGTATGCTGAGGGAGTCTTGGTAATTTAAGATTTATTCCTTTGGGATGTTTGTGCTGTACTGGATATATAGTAAGTAAGCTTCTGTTGAGGGAAAGGCATATAACTGTCATTCATCTGTTAAAAAAATTTTGAAAATTCTCTCTTCAAATATTTTAAGATAAAGTATAAAAGTATAAAAAAGCTTTGATCTGGTTTATAGTTGTAGTTAAAAATAGACTTTTCCAGCAGCCAAAGGACAGAATAAGACATAGATGGCCCTGATTATTACTATTTTTTCCTCGTTTGAAATACTCAGACTGCCCTTTGCTTCCCAGTGCAGAATTACAGAGTGGAGAGGAGATCCGTTTAACTGCAAGCTACCAGCAGTCCATGGCTCAGGGAGTTCTTTTGTACTCATACATTCTGACAATGATTATGACCATTTTACAGTTTCTGAAAATGCAAGGTGTCAAAGAGAGAGGGTCAAAGAAGGCTGAGATATGTGTAAGTTGCATGTTCAGCTGTAAAATATTGGAACTTCAGCAGCCTTGTACATCTTATTGTTCCCAGTTATTGCTCACTTCGGGGTGTGCCCTGAGCTCTGAGCTGCATAGTGAGCTGCATAATGGTTGCTGGGTACCTCCCTCCCATCAGCTCCTTTGGTAATCTATATGTGTGCTCGGGTAGGACCAAGATTTCACAGTAAACGGTGTTGTAAAAAGTAGCATACAAACTCAACATTGTTGTGCTGCCTGGATTCATGTTACAAAGGACAAACTAGGAATTTGATGGTGCTTCAGACTGGCCCATCACATTTCTGTGTTACACCCTTTCACCCTTTTTCCTTAACTGCACAGCAGGGACACAGTGGAAGAGGGATGCAGAACCAGGGAAAAGTGCAAGGGTACAATTTTAGTTGTACCTTTTCAGATCATCCTCAGGTTTTACCTAAAGATGTGAGCTTTGATGACTTGACAGCTAGAACCAAACTAACTCTCCAATCCATGAGCTATCAGGAATTTGCAGTTGCAATTGGAATTGCATTTGTAAGATCCTGTTACCTTCAAAGAGAAGCAGTGAACATATGCATGCAACTGTAAATTTCCATGAACACATCAGTAATAGTTTTTGAATTTATCCTCCTCTGGTTTTCTTCATTATGCTTTCCTTGTTGTCTGGATAGTGATCTAGCAACAACATTGAAAATAAAGATTTTTATTTATGTATAAAAATAAAACTGTTCCATGATGTTTGTCCTTGAATAGCAATGTTATCTCATCGTGCAATCTATTCTTTTTCCCTCACTGTTAGGGCCTGAGATTCCTTATCCTGTAATGCACATGGCACACTTGGGTGGCCGCGAAATAAGTATAGTCCACCCTCATCAAGAGCTCCTTAGGTTCCTTCCTCTTTATCCTCCTGCTGTGTTGCTTGCTTACTCTGAAATACATATAACTTGCCTGGGTGGTCAGAAAAGAATTATAGCACAATCCCTATGATGAATCTTCCAGACCTTCAATTACAACCATGAATAAAGTGGAATAATACTACCATAAGGCATATAAACATTCTCATTTCAGCAAAGTAACAGCATGTCTGAGTTTGACTGACAATTGCTTCATACTAGCTGTTTGCTGTTAAATTATTTTTGATATAATGCTTTGTCAAGTCACTGAACATTCAGGAAAAGCAAAATGTTAAAATAGTAAGGTTTGACAGAGGAAATGCTATGCTAAGGGAAGTGCCAGTAATTCTCTGCTTGTGTGCATACATGGGACCGAGTTGCATGTGTTCTGTGGTGGTGAGAGCTGAATAACACCAATGTATGTTCTTCCTGCTGTATTCCATATTTCTCAGGAATCCTGATCCAAGTACAAAGCAGAACTGCTTGTCACTTCTGAGCTATTGGCACTGCTCTGGCAACTAACTTTAAGTTGACTCAAATATGTGATGAATATACACCCTTCTTTTAACTAAACAATTAAAAACACTACCTCTGAAGAACTCTGGTGTGAGTCTGTAGGTACTGTGTGACCTGGCAGGGATTTCCATGTTTATTTCTCTGCTATCATCAAAGATGACTCTTTCATTTCCAGTACATAGTAGTATTCGTGCCACAGCATAACAATTCTTCCACAATCAATGCATTTTGATTTTTTTGGGGTTTGTAGGAAAAAAAAAAAATCTGTAAGATGGTTCATAACAATGCTGCTGTTACACAGAATATTAGGCCAAATTAGATTAAAATGCCTAAAGGAAAGTGGAATCTCCTTTTGCATCCTGAAAAATTGAGTCAAAGCTGCTTGATGGTACTCTTTGTAGTTTACAAAATGTATACTATTTCCCTAAGGAAATATAGGAGATGTAAAAGAGACTTTCTCAGCTCTGTGTACTTCTGAATATTTGTGACAGCATACAGCAACATCCATGTTAACAACTCAGATATGCACTATTGTTTAGGTGTCGTGTATCCCCCTCTGCAGAGTGTAGGATGACATGAGGTGGGCTAATGGTCTTAGTCTTAGCCAAATGGTGACCATCATGCACACATGCAGCTAGAATTACACTGAAAAACTCATAAATTGAGACTTCTAAACAGGTCACATCAAACCCAATTTCTAGCAAAGAAAATACTTTGCCCTTTGCAAATGGCTGCTATTAAATCAAATCAAAACTCTTTCCTCAAGTAATTTCAGCTATGCAATTGTTCAGAAGTCTGTTACTTATATTTTATTAGTAAGAAAAATATACAGTTTTCAAATCCCTTAATAGGCAGGTAAGAGCAAAATTATTTTAATTCAACTTTTTTAAATGCATAAATAGTGTGGGAGATGTTAACATTTACAAATGAAGACACTGAATTTTCCAGAGCTCACTAATGCAACATTTGTCTGTGGTACTGTAATACCAACAAACTTCCATGCCCAGTAAATCTCTCGGTCTCTGTAGTTTGCATTGTCTTTCTACCTATGTACAACATCTTTTTTTTCTGGTCTGTTTAGGACTGTGTAGGAGATGTCCTTTAACCTTGGTTTCCCAGGAATCTATGAATTATCTATGAAAAAGCAAAGTCTTCAAGGCCTTCAATGTTTGAGGGTTGCTTTTTTTTTTTTGTTTTATTTTTTGTTTGTTTGTTTGTTTGTTTAAAATTGCAGAGTAAATTAAGGAAGGTTTGTTTACTCTTTATATAATTAAGCTTGTGTAAGGGGGGAAAAGGGAACCATCAGCTTCCTTGTCCCTGCATCCTCAGGCCATAGTTACTGATTTGTCATTGCAGGGGGATGATGAGGGTTCGGTCTAGTGACACTTGTCATCACCAGTCTTGCTCTGAGTTTGGTTTCAGAAGAGAGTTTGTCACTGCAGTCAGAGCCAGCCACTCGAGAGAGGCACTGCCAGCTACCGGAAATGTATTTGTGGGAGGCTTCCACGACACTAAGCACACAGGGAAAGAGACTTTGTTTGATAATTTTTGTATTTTATCTAATGGGTACTTTTTGATGTAAGAGCATCAACTTGTATCTCTAAGTTAGTGTTGTCCACATTTGGAGGAGAGTGAGGCAGTCTGCAAATTGCTGTACTATCTTTCTCTTGCAGGTTTATGTCTACCTCATTACCTCTCTTTTCCCCTTTTAATTAAAACATGTGAGACATTTTAGAAGAGTCTATTTATAATATGACAAAGTTGCTTTCAAAGTAATTTTCTTTTATTTAGTGTTTGATCCCTGATTTCATGCGCTTTTCCTCCATCTGGCAGTTGTCACTAAGGCAGATGGCCACCAGCTGGGAGGGCAACGTAAGTATCTCCCTCTAGATCCGCTGCCAGAGCTGTTCAGTAAATGCAATGTGAAGGAAAACTGTGTCAGTCTATTACCCATGCAACGAGCTCATTTACTGACTTGTCACCACTTGAGGTCTTGATGACAAAATTCCACTCACAAGCTGGAAGACGGGAGAGGGCTTTTACTCACTGGGGCAGGGGAGAACTTCTCCTCTAACTTTTTTTTATTTCCTTCCCTTCTACTTCTCCTGTGTCTTTAGCCTCTCTCAAGGCCTGCGACTCTGAACGCCACATCTGCTGCTACTGGTTTTGTAAATAAACACTTGGGCAGAATTCCTACATCTTCATGCTTAGCTCTAGTCAATAAGCTGTCTATAAATAGACCTGAAAAAAAAAAGCCGAAATTTCCAGTGTCCTTAGCAAAGTTAATGAGACCTGAGTGAGTTTGCTGCCTTGGTAAGCTCAGTCTACCTTTTTAATTAGCACACTAATTCAGAAGTAAATGGTAGATATATCACTTGTAATGTGTAATGAAAAAATGTTGAAGGAATCACCACAGTAGGTGATTTGGTCTGGCTAAGCAGAAGGGGATGAAAATAAAGAAGAAAACTCATAGGTCAAGACTTCCCTTTAAACTTACATTTGAATTCACTATAGGAAAAAACTGCAAGTACTCAAAAATCTGAAATTTTCTAATAGTGGGGTCACTAGTAACAGTAGGGAATGGGAACCCGCTGTAACGTCTAACCTTCAGGAGATAAATGAGGAAGGGCTACTTAAAAATACAGTAACCACAGGTTCAGAGATGCCTGAAGAACTTAGGAGCAGGAATTTCCCACTCTTATACAGATGCTTGGAACAGGCATAAAAGCCTAAAAATAGAGCTGGTTACAAAAGGGTTTTTTCTGTTTAACATTTTTGAAATTATTAACAATTTCTGCCATGTTGAAAACATGTATACATTATATGTAAAACAAAACTGGGAGACTTTGAAATGATACGTTTTCATATTAATATAGTTTTATTTTTAAATATAACTTACCTTGATTTGACTGCAGAAATAAGCTCAGACTAGAAGAACAGAAGAGGTTTATTGTTATTTCATTTAGAAAGCATTGATAGAAAACATGTGAACATTTTTAGCAGCTTATTTCAAAATAAAATGAAAACTGATTAATCAAAACCAAACTCCAGGAAATATTTTAGTTTTTGAAAATCAGCATTTTCAAATAATCAAATTCAGTTAAAAGTTTTGCTAACATAGTTTAATCTGGCACATGAACAAATATAGTTCAGAGAACTGGTATAAACTGGACTCAAAACAGTCACTTCAGCCTGCACAGGAAAGGAAGACCCCCTATAGAACGAAGAACCTTTTTTTCCTGGTGTAATCAAGACCTAACACTGATAGGCAAAAACCCCTAGGAGTCAAATTCAAGTGTTCAAATTCAAATTCAAAGTGTTATGAAGAAAACTTTAGATATCTAAATCTTTTGTGATTCCAGTGAAAATTTTCCCTATCTTTTTATCATAGTAAAAAAAATAAATGTGGCTATAAGTTACATACCACTCATTAGCCATTAAAATAAAAATAATTTGGTTAAATACCTTTGTATCTGAAGGAACAATTAAGGTTTCACGTAATGTTGCATATGTTATTTACTCAAATGTGTTTGAATCTGTGAACCACTAAATACTGAGTTTACAGCATTTTCCATTTTCCAGTAATGCATATGCTTTTTCTTGTATTTAGTTTGGCTCATGTTAAAGCAAAAAAACCCTCCATAACCACTTACCTATGATCTCATCTATAAAAAAGTGGGTTTGCCTTGTATGGGTACCCTTCTGATATTAAAGTCTGTATAACTTTAAACAAAGATATATTTTCTATTCTTTATTTTCAGCAGACTATGGAACAAATACCCGCCTCAGTTTTGTCTGTACAATTACTGTTGAAGCTGAGAAGAAAAATGTGTAGCTCAAAGAAGGTTGCTCAGCTGACTTGCACTGTAGAAGAGTTAAGTTAATAAATATTTAATCTATGGAGTAATTAATGATTTCAGGATAAATCATTCTCAAACAAGAGCACATTGACTTAAAATACAGCAGAAGAAAGGCTCCTAAATTGCTGCATGCTCTTTTAGCACTGTAAATTACTTTCAATATTTCTCATTATAGCTCATATTTCCTGCATTCCAGTGACCTTTTCTGGATTTCATTTTTTGGTTAGATTTAGTTTTAATTATTTTGAGACACATTTTTTAGAGAGTGACTTTGTTTGTTTATGTCTCATAACATCATTAGTTTTTGGATCGTAGTTGTTAAACTTAAACTTTCTGCAAGTGTATTTGGCCAGCTGCCTTTCCATTTCATGTGTAAAAACAAAGCTGTGACCAGGAGATACCTTTTCTTACGTATTTTTTTTCCTTCAGAACAAAGCCCAATGGCTCTTACATGAAGAAACCTATGACTCTGCATTGTTGAATTACACCATTGATTAGAGGAGGTAGGATAAATTTACAGTGGAGGAAGTAGCAATGTAATTTACAAAGGAAAGTGGATTAATTCCAGCTAAGTCGTCTACACACTGTAACTGAGAATGTTTGAAGAAGATTAAAGCATCAAAAAACACTGATATAATGACGTTCTGCCTGTCAGCCAGAAGCTGGTTATGCTGAGGTTTTACCACAAGTTGCCAAAATAAATATCAGGCTGTGTGGTTTGTGGGCTTTGGTATTCCTAGAACAAAGAAACCCCAAACTTTATGGACAGGTTAAGTTACAAGGGGTAGAGACAGATGGCTATTTAAATTACTGATTTGTTAATGTTGTTTGGAAATTACAACTTTTTTTTTTTTTAATGAAAAGGCATACATAAACAAAGTTATCAGTTGATGAAGACTGATAGCAGGCTTTCCAACACTCTCAAGGTGATAACCCTCTACCTACCAAGTACATACAAATATGGATACACCACAGAAAAAGCAAAAGAGTGGCTAGAATTATTCTTCCCATTTTCAAATTCATGTCATAAACTAAGGGAGATCTACAGAACAGATGGAAAAAAGGGGACTGTTAGCCAGCATCAGTGTAACACAACATAGATAATTTTTCTGACCAATTAGCTCAACAAATTTGTGATTCTAGGGCAGCTTGGAACATACATTCACCAATTTCTGTTTCAGAATATTCAACTCTGCAAAGTGAATAAGCTTGTATTTGCTATTCTTTGAGGATAGCAGCATGAGCTAGCAGTAGTTTGAAGGTAGCGGTACTTGGTGTGTTGCTTTACATCCTCAAAGCTCTATCATTAAACTTTCCTTTCATCATATCACAGCAGGAGGTGCTACTGAAATTACAAAATCAGGAAAACTCAAAAAAGGAAAAATCCAAATGTATTTGAAAAAGTTGTCTGAAATGTTTCCTCAGGTAACATTATACTTTCACATCAACTGGTCACATCTGTGTTAGGTATTATTTGCAATTTCCGAAAGTTCACAAAATCATGTAAAACATAATTTAAAAAATTGTCAGCAAGAAATGCATTGGAGTTTTTCTCCCCTGGCTGTAAAGTGGGTTACAGGTTTCCATGTAATATCCCTCTAGCAGTTGTGAGGAAACAAATAAGGTTAGTTCTATCACCTGCACTAGCAGGGCTGGATTAAGTCTCATTTTAGAATTACGGAAAAGTTATAACAGGGAAAAAAAAAAAAATCAGAGAATTTTGTAGAGGATAAATCAGCTTCTGCAGCATCTATTGCCAGCTGAACCTTAGTTCCTTAGTTTCTGGATATTGCAGTAAACTTGCTAAGGTATACCCACATAAACTTCTGACACTTTGAAGTGAGTTAAAGATTTTTAGCACTTTAAAATATACAAGAAATGTTGGTTTTGCTGATTTTTTTTATACTGTGGAGATTAAGTTATACATATTTTTTAGAGAGTGGTTTTAGAAATCTGAGTTCACAATCTATGCAATTCTATAGGATCTTCAGCCCTTAAACTCTTGTAGAAGACTAGACATAGGAAGCTGTGTGCAGGGCCCATTTCTGAATGGCAGTGTCACTATCTGAGTGCGACCACTGAGCCTATAAGGCAGCTCTTGTCACTTAGAAAGACAGCACTCAGGGAATTGATGACAAAGCTAATGCTGTCCTGTGACCGTGTATGCTGGCAGTTAATGCATGTAGAAGTCATATAAATAGGAAATGATCGTATGAAAATGCAGACTCTATCAAGATGAAAAATTGCTGCTGCCTGCTCCTGTATTGCTGTTCTGCAACCTGTTTTCTAGAAAGGCTTGTCAGTATGTGAAAGGGAAAAATATTTGTAAAATCAAATTGATTATTGTGGGCAGGAAATAATTTCATTTAAATGTCCTTCCACAGGTTTCCCAGAATTTCTTGTTCCCTGGTTATCTTCAGTGTGGCCTTGCTCCAAAGCACAGAAATACCTGACCTGAGATAGATTTTTTTTCTCTATCTGCTGCATTTATTTTCAGTTTGACATCAGAATTAGTTTTCAGAAACTAAATATATTGGAGATATTCTCTGACTTATTTGGACATAATCTAAGGCTAGTGATGTTAAATGGGGAAGAGGTGAGGATGTCAAGATCTTAAGATGTATACCCTTTAATACTCAGGACAAATGATACATTATTTTCCTATCCTTTCTAAGGAGATGAAGGCATACTGACTTGTATATCTAGCAGAATGGGAAAGTAGAGGTTCTGTTAGTTCCACAAGACCCTAGAGGTTGTTTTCCGTTTCTTATCATGGATTTTCTGTGCAATTTTGGGCCCTTCATCTACCTATGGATGTTCTTCACTCTGTTCTTCACTCTGAAATCAACCTCTAAGCCAGGCACAGCTGTAAACTAAAAAGACTACCATCAACCACAGCTGCATCACAACACACACAGCACAAGAGCCAGGGTCCACAGCCCTCAACCTCCCATATCTTCCCTTAAATTGGTGACTGAGTGGTTGGAAAACATATTCCTAGATTGCATACATACAATATGTATGTACAGTTTCAAGCATACTAATTTGCTGATCAAACCAGAAATCTTCCATCCCTTCCATCATGGAAGCAGATGAGCATATCTAACTCCTTGTAGAAGCGATACTAAAATCCAGTGTAAGATACTAATTACAGAGGTGTTGCCACCTTTATGTATACTTTGAAGTTAAATGCCTGTGTGAAATTAGCTTACTCTTTATTTTTGAAGATTTTATAAGACTCAAGACTTCAAAATGAACACAAATTTTAATTTGTTTGTTTAGTTGCTATTTTTTTAGTTACTTGTTACTATGATTATTTGGTAGACTATTAATTATCATTGCAAGTAGGCATGTCTGCCTATTTTGGGAGAAGGTAACACTTTGGTTTTGTGGCAGAACCAGATTTTTGTTGAATTGCTTTACTGTGCTTCAATGTTTCTGTTCTTTTCTTTCAACAATCTTTCTTGCAAATGAATTCATACTGTATTTTTTTTTTTTTGGGGGGGGGAGTTATATCAACAGCTATGTGGTCAGTTCTCATACTTACTACATGGCAGTTCAGATGTGAGGCAGAAGCTAGCAATCTATTGTACAAGGAATAAGCAATTTCATGCTTTGTTTCATGGGTTTATTTGTCTTAAATTTTACTACATAGACTTGATTTAGTAACTATTTATAATTGCATAATGGCAGGAATGTGCAAATTACATAAAAAGGATTTGATTCTTGCTTCACTGTCTATTTAAAATTATCACCAAAAAGAATGCCCGATACTGCACAAAGAGCATGTGAAGCACAATATGGATTACATACAAAGGAAATAAATAATTTCTGTCAGAATTCACCCTTACATCTTGTCAGGGAGCAGTGAGAGCCAGCTGTTCCCTTGGGCTGAGGAGCTGGGTGCCAGAGGGGCTTCAGGGCTGGCTGTGCCCACCCCAACAGCCAAACAATCCAACAGCCTTGAGACTTTTGGAGAGCAATGAGCCAGGGTTGGTCCCTGCAACAAGACTCCAACAGGAAGAGATAGACATGTGACCTAAGATCGGCACTGCTATGGCATTGCTGACCCAGGGACTGATGGCCGCAGGTTGGGCTGAAATGGAGCCTTGGGCCATAAGCAGGGTGGGGGGAGGCCCTAGGGTATCTGGGCAGGGACAGGAAGGTCCTCAGGACCCTCAGGGCACTAGCATGCCTTTATTCAGAAAAGAAATGAAATGTCTTCTTACGTTTTTTACTGAAAAAGGGGAGCAAACACATTCTTCAGTATGTTTGGGCAGAGGTAATCTTTTTCTACAAATTTAAAAGCAGCACATGTGTGTCTGATGTTCAGTGATCCACACATATGTTTCACTGATTCTTAGATCATTACAAAAATAATCCATTTGCCCTACCTTTGGCTAGGGGTACATACCAAAGAGAGATTTAGTTTCCTCATGGTGGAAAAGAACTTTTCATTCTAAAATGAGCTCAGTTTGAAAATAAGTTTCCTTGGACAAGTTAATGGAAAACTTTCTGAGGAAAATCTCCTTTTCTGCCAAGGCAGAAGCAGTCCTAATTGTGTCGGAACCCATAAGCAATTGAAAAGATAACTTGAAGGGATGGGCTAGGATGTTGATTTGGGTCATGGCTGCAGATCTTCAGCTCAGTCCCAGTCTACAGTAAGTTAGGGTTCAGGCTAGGCATGGGGGAGAGACAAACCCTGAACATCCAGTTGGAGTTTGGTGGCAAAGGGAGAAGTAAAGGAAGGGGTAGGCTGCAAGAAGATGTTTTTCTTGCCCATGTTGTAGTCTGGGCTGTGTCTACAGGCTCTTGGCAAAGGCTGAATCAAACTATAGGTTAATGCTTAGGGTGCGCTCCAGTTTTATTTACGCTGTCAAGAAGCTGTTAAAGCAAGGGGAAGATGGCAAAAGGATTTCTTCCCTGAAGACTGTGCCATAGCATGGAAGCCTTGGCTAAGACTCAGCCCAAGGCCAAGGTTGAGGCTGGGGTTAGGGTTTTGGTTAGAGACAAAACCTTAGACCTTCAGTGGGAGTTGGGTGTCAAAGAAGCAAAGGATAGTTACACTGAAAATAGGTTTCTGCCCTAAGGACTTTTTTATCTGGGCTATGTCTGGGAGTCCTTGGTTAGTGATCAGCTTGAGGCCAAAGATGAGGTTTGGACTTAGAGTTGGAAAGAAATACAGCTGGTGTGGGGCTGCAAGGGGAAAGTTTGTGCTACAGAGATATTTCTCCCCCAAAAACAATTTTCTCTGTGTCATGTTTGAGGGTGCTTGCCTAAGGCTCAATTAAAGCCAATGGCTCTTCATTTAAGGCTGTGTTTGAATGACAGACAAATCCTGGAAAATTGCTTGAAAGGCTACAAAGCAGCACATTTGTGTGAGCCTGCAAAGGTTCTGCCAAAGGAAGGAGTATACAGCAGAAAGAATTTTCTCTTGATAACTTTTTCTGCCTGTATATTGTTGGGAGTCCTTGGCTAAGGGTCATCTGAGGCCAACATTTACGATTAAGGTTATGGCGGGCATGGGAGAGAGACAAACAGTGGAGCTGAAATTAGGATTGGAGCTGCAAGGGAAAGGGTAGGCTGTAGGAGCAAAATAATAATAATAATAAATTTCTCCCCTAGCAACCTTTTAATCTGGTTTGGGGCGGGGGAGTTTAGCTTTTGGTCTAGGTTTGGGGCTGGAAATGTTACAAAGCCATTTAATATAGGTAATACTTGATTAAATCATGTTTGAAAGTATAACCTTACTTTCCAACAACTCAAGTACGTGAGTTCCCCAAGTTTATTTAATTCATATAGGACATGCTTTTCCCTAATTTATTCTTGGAGTCCTAAATAAATTAAAATGCTGATGACCACAGTGATAGTAGAAGTTTGATGAGTAACTATTTAGTTTAGTACCAGTAGGAATAAATTCTCCTTATCAGCCTTTGAAAGACTTTTTCAAGTCCCTTGTAACTGTTGAAGATCTTAAAGAACTTGTCACAGTAAGGCTCTCCATATCCCTATGAATACCTTTCTTAAAGAAATCTTTATGACTTGAGGTATTCAATGGTATCCTCACCCAGGATCAAAATTTCATAAAGAAAAGACCATGAAGAAAGTTAGCAGATTTAGATAATACAGCCTAATATGCTCAAAGCACCTTCTCTCTTGCATAGTATCTGTGCCATGGGGAAAGATTAGATGTTATTTTTTATTATACAATTACTTGTATATCAGTAATTTATTGTGCTAGGTGTAAATGAATTGGTAATATTTTCCTCTTTTTATTTAATGAATGTGCCTATCTGAACCCTCAATGGTATGTGTTTTTATAAAGCCACACTTAGAAGTCAAAGCAAATACAGACATTTAAACAGAGTGAAACACCACCCATTTTTATTGTAACTTACTGGCTGATCAGAAGATACAATAATAACAGGATTATACAAACAATTCAGGATATTAGCCACCTTAGCTAAAATAACCCTTAGCTATAGATAATGTTTTAATTAGCAGAATGTTTCCTGTCTTTGTGTTGCTTTGACTCAAATGGATGACTAGGTCAACATCTTGTTAACTGCCTCCACCTGCATCAAATCTGAAGTAATTTTCTTCAATAAGGGGGGTCATTACAGCAGTAAAAATAAAAGAAGACCAGACAGAGCTATGAATATTCAAGTTAAAGGCTTTCACAGTACTTAGATTTTAAGTAATGTGAATGCTTACTGTGCTATATCATCTCCATATCATACAAGTACATACTCATGATTCTCTAGGACATTGCTTAAGAGAGGTGCCCAGATTGAGTTCCCACCGGTAAGAAAGGGCAGAATTGTAGGGCATTCACTGTGAGGGCTTTGTGTTGCATTTCATGCAATGCATGTCACAGAACTTTTGAATTCAATGCAGGCACTGAAAGCAGTACAGCAAAACACTGAATCTGCATTTGTGAATTTGAATGAACACACAACAAGCCCTTGTTAATAAACACAGTATATGATATCCTCAACAGCAGTAAATCATGAACAAAATATTTTGTGATTGAAACTTGACTGGATTAAAGATAAACCTACCTGCTAATTTCATAATTTTTTTCCCCTCAGAACCAAGAATGTGCAATTTATTCCTCCTGTCCTATGATGTGTGGGTTTGTCTGCCACTAGACTGCATGATATCCTGAGCGCAGTATTTCTTTGATCTATTATGTGCAATGTAATGCATGCATTGTTTAGAAACAGGCTTCTTATACTCCACCAGCAGGTTTTAGTTGTTTGTTTGGTTGGTTTTTAATAATGTTTCCTTTCTCCTCTTTCAGAAAATTTGGGTGTTAGGAAAATACCTTCAAGCTCAGCAAGACAGAGCAAATAGAACTTCTAGAACCTCAAACAGATCTTTATGACCACGAAGTTGTACTTTTTTTTCCTTACAACTTAAACACTGTTTTGTTTTAGGTGTCATGGTGAATACAAGGTGAATGTAAAGGTACTACTTTGCAGTGAAACCACCTTTCACAGCTAGTACCTATCTTTAAGAAGCAATCTGTCACTAGTGGCTTCAGCTGCTACTGAGAGATGGACTACTCTTTATTTGTGTGTCAGAGAGAGATGGCTGGCACTCTGTCAGCAAGTGCTGGACTTGTTCATATTTGTAAATCTGCCTTGACTTCAAAGTGTGCACTGTGCAAAACAGAGCACTTCTTGAGTTTACATAAATCTTCCCTTCATGTCATGCAATTAGCACTCCTACATAATCCTTGTAGCTGTACTTAGGGAATCACAAATATTTTTGCAGTGTTTCTCAGAACTAAGCATGTATAATTGTATAGTAAGTGCTAGAGAGAGAGAGACACTTACATATAAAACACTGTGCCAACATATATGAATTTGAAATTCTGCTTGATTTGAATAAATTAGTCACTCATGGATTGAGTACAGGAATATAAATAAAAGTATTTCTAGGATTAATAATCATGTATTTGTAAAAAGGTGACATTAAATGTGTCCTGGTTTCTTAAGGTAGTTAAGTAATATGGCTTGCAGTTGCAGTTGTTTCCAAAGGTGTGTGTAGAGCAGGTGTTGTCTTTGGCTGTCAACCTGAAGTCAGCCTTTTTATTGCAGCAAAAAGAACAGGTTGTGCTGATGCAGTGATTACCTGTGATATATTTAGAAAATATCAAAGGTGTAATTTTATTAACAGATTGTATAAAGTAAAGGGGCTTCCAAGAAATCTAGTCTTTCAGTTATTTAGAGGTTTCCTAACCAAAAGGAGACAGGATCATACAGAAAGGCCTAGGTTTGTATTGAAGTTAGTCATACCTCAGTTTGCCTCCCAATAAATGGGGAAGCATTTAGAAAACCCTTTGGTAACCTGAGGTAACCAAGAAAAATTGAGTATATAATTGTTACTGCATCTTCAGAGGTCATGGGGAGCTCTGAACATGCAAGTAATGCAGGCTCAGACTTTTAACCTTTAAAATCTACTCCTGTCAAATGAAAAAATTCCTTCATTTTAGATTAATTTTAAAGCAAGTTCTTCATCTGTCGCTTTTTAAAGGATGTATTTTAACATGTGTTCCAGTGAGATATATGAAATCTCACATATTTATTTTAAGCCTAACTTATTGAAATTGCTTCAGCTACTCCTGTAAATAGAAATTGCCTTTTTAGCTGAAAATCTGCAGGTAAATTTTAGGAAAGTGAAAGAGATTACAAGAAAGGGAAGGGGTAAGTCTTTCATACACGCATGCAAAATTATCTGATAAAATTACTTTTTCCTTTCAATTTTTGTGCTGTTTTTCAAAAACAGTATTTCCTGGGTTTTTGTGATAGAACATGCAAGTACAGTATCCACTGGTACCCATGGACAGGTTTTATAGTCTTCTGTGAGGAGCAGCTCCTCAGAAATGAGTATAGGACAGACAGGATTTTTTTTTAAGTGTAAAAAGACAATAACAGTATGCTGCCAAACTACTGCTTCTACAAGAAAGCATAAAAGACTACTCTAGTAAGGCCTCAGGACTACAGCTACTGTGGTTGCAATCAGAATAATACAGAAGTTTAATGCACAATGTTATTATTGGTGTTGCTTTAGCAACATTGGTGCAGCACAGTAGTTTGGTATTTAGGGAAACTGAACTCTGAATAATACTAACTAATATATGGTATTATAAGGATAACAAACCACTGTAGCATCCATTCTCAAAATGTGGGTGCTTAGGGGTGCATCATAGAACAGAGGAAGAACTGAATGATCACTTTTTTTAGTAGTATCCCAGTCTTCAACACTTTTCTGCACAGAAGCCCTTTGAGTCAGAGATTTAGTAATTACAAACTTTTTATTTTGTCTTACCTGAATTTTTACAATGATCCCTGGAAGACAAATGAATTTTCAGCCTCCACAAGGACCTTTTGACAGGGACTCCCCTAGTCAAAGTTTAAGGTCATCATCCTTTTACAAGAATAAGTTCTCATGTACTTTCCATTTGCTGTTTAAATTGACTTAAGACTCCAGTTTATAAATGAATGTCTGGAGCCTTTGTAGGGAAAAAACCCAAACCCAAACCATAAACCAAAACAAAACCAAAGTCCTAAAAGGCAGTATGTAGGCTCCCTCTCCACTGTTTAAGGTGGATTAGGTGTGTTGGCATGAAATACACAATAATAACTTCAGTAGGGAGCTGGCTAGCTTCCCATGACTTCAAGCTGCTGTAATGTGACCAGAAGGAAATGACAAGATCCAGGTAAATTTATCTCAGATATGGGTTGCTAAATACAGACATCTAACCAAATGTCTAGTGAAGCTGTCCTCATAAGGTACTTCACTTAGTTTTCAGTGGGAGGTGGGATCCTTAGAAGATACATCTCATATACATATCTAAATATAAGCAGATAAGATTTTAACTCATTTTGATGGCTTCAAAATCACTTAGTCTCTCTCTATTGTCTTTATAGGGAAGTTGAAAGATTGCTTTTACTGGTCACTCAAATGTACCTGGGCAAGCTGGGTACATAAATTAAGATAACTGATTTTGTCCCATCACAAATTTTTTCAGACACATTCAATGTCTGTGAAAGAGAAAGAAGGATCTCAACTCAACTCTTCAGAGCCGGGCTAAGGATCTTATCAGTGAATCATTCTTAGATGTTGAATTGCTATTTTTAAAAATTTATTTTAATGATTAAAAAAATAAAGATCTGTACTCCTTTTATTGTTAGAAGGAGTAAAAAGTTCATACTTTGGTATGTATATTGCTGTCAAATCAGCTGGTGATGGAGAATCTGTAACAAGTTATTTCCTTGACACATTCTCTCTGCTCAGTTCTGATAACCAATTTTCACTCGTCCCTGAAGAATGAGATGCTAAGAATATATAATTAATACATACACCTTTAGAAGTGTTTTACACTTTTGCTTTGTGTTCTTTTCTGCCACAAAACTTATACCATTGATATTCATTTGAGGTCATGAGCAAATGCAATATTCAAAACTTCTTTTCAAAACACTAGTCCAAGACAGTTTGTGGCTGTCTTGGTTTTAAAGAGGCAGTTCTTTTATTAATTTATTATTTATTTTAATGTCTATACTTTTCCTGCTTCGTATGAACATAATTAAAATATGGCTCAAGGGATTTTCTTTAGGCATTCCAAAAATTTCACCTTTAGTCAGAGGCCAAGTGTAACAAATCATGGCTATTTATACCTGGCTCACAGGGTCATCAGCAGGGACCAGCTGTAGCTAAAATTCAGCCTCTCTTGTTGGAACTAAAGAAATACTTAGATTTAAACCTTCCAGGCCAAAAAGAAATTATAAAGTTGACGCTACAGTTGTGTGCTGTGGTTCATTACAAAATAGCATTCAGAACTTGAGTGCCTGTATACCAGACACTTGAAACTAACCTTTCTGTTGCAAGATGTATAATGAGTTGTATAAATGATGGACTGGCACTCGTGATTATGTTTCCCTAATGGCATGCACTGATGGGATTAGCACCTATTATTAAAACTGATTGCACACTTCATGGCTAAATATGCTTGCTTTTTTTTTTTTTTTTTTCTTTTTTCTTTCCTCCAGGGGAAGGAGAAAGAAAAGAAAAAGCAGCTGATATGAGCATCTTCATAGAAACCTATCTGTTTTGACAAGAATAGATTACTTGGTGTAAGAGAAATAAACACTTGCATACTCCAGTATAATGCAGCAGGGAGGGTACTTGCCTGAAAAACCATAGATACTTCTTCATAGCCATGGTATGGCTGATTCAAACCCACAGTTTAAATATTACAGCAACCTCCCAAGTGAGAACTCTTCTTGGCCAGCCCCAGACATATAATTCTACATAATGAAATACTTCCACCAAGAAGAATCAGGAGATCTCACTTCAAAAGACAGTGTGTGAGAGACCTCATCTGAGATACAAAGGATCCTTGTTCAGCTCTCTGGTCTGAATTAATACAAAGGAGGAAGACCCGTTGCCTACACACCAGCCAAAATGCCCTTTGCTATGGACCATGTTTAGGTGAATAAGAGCAGTATGTTTTTAGTGGCTTTACATTTCATGCTTTCACGGTTTTAATTCAATGCAGACAGGAAAAAAAAATTCTTAACATTTTAGAATTTCTATGTGTGAAAATTCACTACTTTTCAATAGACCTTTTTTATTCTCAGGTGATAACTATCAGGGTGATGATTCCTATTCAAAAGTTAATTCTCCATTCAAAACCAGAAGAAAGTATCTGGTAATGGTATATCCAGAAAAGTGTAGCAGAACTGCTGATACCATCAGACATAAGAACTGGAGAGGTGAGCCATGAAGTATAAAAAATCTAGACTGGTAATTTGTTGTTAAATTAGTTTCCAGTAGTGATTACAAGCCAAAATTAAGAATGTTCTTATAAGTAATTGTAGTTCACTACCACACACAAATATTTGTTAGCAGACCGTAAATGAGGCGGCTGGGTTAAAAGCCTGAAGGAGGCTGAGCATTCAGAAGACAGTAAATAGTAATGATGACTTCTGAGTTCCACTGCTATAATAAGGCAAGAAGTAAATGGAGGTAGAGGAATGGAGGGAAAAGAGAATGAAAAAAAGGGAATTAGGAAGAATGCAGCTTGCACTCTAGAAATGAGAGCCTGATACTTCTGAGTGGTGCTAGAAATAGTACAGTTTTGAGGTTGAATCTGAATGATGTTCCTTAACTCACTTCTGTAAACTGGAATCAAGCTGTAGCATCTTATGCCTAACTTATTTAGTCAGACCTGTAGTTTGGCTTTGGAGACAGATACCTGCAGTGATATGACCAGAAGGAGAAAGTAACCCTTGTGACTCTGAGAGTGGGATTTTTTCATTAGCTTCTAATAAAAATGACTCTCAGAGGGACTCCATATCATGGTGCCAGTCAGTATGAGGGTAAGTCATGCAGTGACCACTTTTAGCTATGGGGTCCATTGACCACCTGCAGTTAAGTTTGAGGACAAGAAGAAAAGAGGAACATTGTTCCTTTCAGCTCAATTTGCAAGTGAACTGTTTCTAAAGGAGTTTTGAAGACAGAATACTGTCAGTACTGAGTAAACTGGCTTACTGTTCTTTCAAAATAAAACCTAAATGCAGGGTTTATAAGTACCAGGAATTAGCATTACAAGACTTGCTTTAGTGTTGCTATTTATCTAGGGGTTGATTCTGCAACTTTGAAATTAATGGAATGTCATTCATTGAACTAAATGGGAAGTGAATTGGGCTCTCAGATGTTCTCAGACCCCCACAGAATAAGTCTGTTCTTCAGAAAAGTCAGATATCCCAACGGTCAAAACCTCTATTGCAAATCTAACTTACCATTGTATTAAAAAAAAAAAAAAAAGTAAAAAAAAAAAAAAAGTCCAAACCTTACAGCATAGAACTTCAAAAAGTTTAGAGTTCATCTGAAGGTAAGCATATTGTATGGTTGCCAGCATCATCAATCTTTCAGAAGGTCATTTCAGATAGTTTTCCTGTATCCTCATTAAATAAATGAATACCTTATACTCTTAAGAGCAGTTGCATTAAAGTATCATAGCAATATACAAATCCCTAACATGAGTCCAGCTCCATCCAGATAAAAAAAGATTACCTATATTAGTTTTAGTACATACAAACTGTAACACATTAAAGAATGCATTATTACAGCAGGTATTTTGGCAGATACAGGAGTACCAGAAAGGACATTTAGGACAATAAAAAAAAAAAAAAAAAAAAAGAAAAACAATAGAAGGAACTGTTTTCTGTAACTACCTGTAGCTTTAGAAGAATAGTACTTACCTTTAGTCTGTCCTTTAAGACTATGCATGTAGGTAGAAAGCTGGCATTTAAGGCAATACACTATATTTTTGTCTGTTGTTTTTGATAACAGGATGGAAGGCACCTGTGCAGATCTCCTTCAGTACAGCCAGCTGGAGAGCTCAGTAGGATACAACGGAAAAAAATAAATTTGCATGCACATTCAGGAATAGTTAAATGATGCAGAGAACCTACGAATGGCCTGTGAGTGTCAATGTGTGCAGTACTCCAGGGAGACAACTTGAGAAACAGGAACTCACTTTTACTTAGCTGTCCTTAAAAAGAGCAGTTCACATACACTTTTTAAATGTACTTAAAATGAAAACCATAATGGATTGTTAGGTGTATAAATGAAACATATAACTTAATGCTGAAAAAATGATGCAAAAATGCTGCTGTCTGTTAAATTTTCTCAACTTCTTTTGCTTCACATAAAGTGAAAGGTATTCTGGAATCTGAAGACTGAACTTTATGTTTTTGCATTGTACAAGACTCAGCAATGATGCAAAATTGAATTTATTGCTGAAAAATATAGATTAATCATTAATTAATCACTCTTAATATTTTTAGCCTGCCTCAAGCCCATGATCTTGATAACTTAGTTAACTGTATATCTCAAATGGTAAAGGGCCTGCTCATAAGAAAGTTATGCAATTTGGTGAAATGTTGTGGGGAAAACTAACACAAAAATCAAATTTAAAATTAGGTTGGCAATCTTATTTATTTATGCATTGGAGTGTGGTCTGCATAAAAGGCAACTTAATCTGTATTTTGGAAATGAGTAATGGCTCTGTATTTCTCTGCTCTGTTTATTAAAGAAGTGACCCTAAGCGGTTTAAATGGCCTGGCTTTTATGCTTCAGCTAGCCTCAGGTGAAAGTATGTGTAAATAGAAATACAATTTAAATTATTTTCAAACATTACATGGAACCTTTTCAGGCTACATTCAGCTACTGTGTCTGATAACAGAATTTATTAAAAGGGAAAAGTAGGTTGTTGTCCTATAAGGTCTAAGAAGTGTTTTCCTTCCAAATGGTTTAAGCACATGTGCTTAAGCAATATACACAGGTATACAGACGTAGAGGTATACATAGATACAGGTATATGTATGCATATATATATGTGTGTGTGTGTATATATATACACACATACCCTCCCCAGGTAAGGATTAGTTTGACAATGTGCTGTACTGAATATTTGTACATTATATTTTATGTATGCATATATATAGTATGTGCATGCACAAAGGTAAAATCAACAGCATAATCAAAATTTAATAAATTTTATAAATACACATTTGTAATGTGTATATAAGTAACAGGATACAGCTCCTGACAATCACATGGAATTTTTTTTTTTAAATCAGAGATGGAAATGGAGAAGTACAAATAGATAACTATTAAGAAGCTATTCATATTATAAAAAAAAAAAATCAGGGCAAGTAAATTAAAAAAAGAAGTGTCCTCTCTTCTGTTTGAAGTGAGGCGTATGTTTGAAGTGTTTGACACTGACCATATTGTGTCTTCGTTGCCATGTAAATTAGTTTCACTTAGCTCAAAATAGCTCTGCTACAAGATGTTCAAATTTTGGGGGGGTTGTGTTGTGGGGGTTTTTGGTTATTTTGTTGTTGGCTTTTTTATTTTTTTTAGATAGACTAAAAGGGAAGGACAGAATTTAAAACTATGGAGATACTTCAAGGTAAGGCAAGACACCACAGGGCATCTCTTTATGGAGAGTTATTGAGGATATCTGAGGGAAGAAACCACAGAGACAAATAACATGAAATGTTTTCCAATGAAAAATTCAAAATAGCAATCGGATCAGAGGGCAAAGCGTGGTATCCAATGAGACCATCAGAGTTACTATTTTTGTTCCAAAGGAAACAGTAGTTTATTTGCCTACAAAGCATCTGTTACTCTATTAGTTACCATATATAGTAATTATGTGTGTGTCCTAAAGGAAAGTATTCTTCTCTACTTGGAAAAGCATAACCCCCATCAAAACTAATGCGGATTTTTCACATGCTTAGGGACAGGTGAAAGGTAGCAGGAACCCAAATCAAGTGGTTTGCCTGAGGGCTTTTATTACTTGAAAATGTATTGGAAAGTAGTAGAACTGCATCAGAGGCAAAAATAAGTTCTCTGCTTATGTGTTAATAGTAAGCTTATATAGTTAACCACTGATTAACACACCTGTAAGGAGTTACTAAGTGCTGGGACTGTTCCTAGAGATGAAATGTTATTTCTGCTGACTCACCTCCATATTCAGATTAGGAAAATTTTACTCATCTTTCTAGACTGAATCTTATCCTGCTTTGGAATCTCAGATTTTTTCCTTAACAATTACGAAATTTCACTTCCTGCACAAAGTCCCTGGAAAAAAAAATCTCTAAAGCTGACTAATAATATTTTATCAGTATCAAAAAATGAAATTAAATATGATAACTAAATTATTTAAACTATTATGATAATAATCAAACCTTAAAATTAAAAGTACTTACATGATGAAAAAGATATAGGAACCGATGTGTGTTATGAAAAAAATATAGGCATACTGCAGTTTGAATTATTGCATATGCCTTTAGTCTAAATGGGTTCTTAAAGAATCTTCACACTGCAGAAGCAAGTGGGGTCAAGTACAGGAGAATTCCAGAAGAAATTTAAACAAAGATTCTTAGCTTTAGAAGAAAGGCATTTGCTTTAAGATAAAATGGAGAAATTCTGGTAGAAGCGAGAATTCTGAATATGGTGTTCATCACTGAATGTCCAAGGAGTTTTGAACATTTTGCAGAAGTGCTGTTCCTTTAAATCAAATTTTGATAAGGTTTAAAGGATTAGGATAGAAGCATATTCTGTTGTACAAGTGTAAGGTTGAGGAGGAGTATGCAGAGTAAGGAAAATGGAAACAATGAAAATATGATACATCCAAATAATAAACAAGATACCGACATCTGTGGTTCTGACTAGTGCAATTTGTGAACCGAAGCCTGAAAGTGTGATATTTCTAAAATGAATAAATACAATTTTGAATATAATGATTAGCTATTAGGGAAGTGGTCTGGTTGAAATAAGATAGGATACTGTTCTTCTGTGTGGTTGGGAAACAAAGCTCTGTATTGCCATATCCCATTCCCAAATTTTTGTTCTTGACTGGAATAGACCGATACTGTTTGACCTCCTGGCAATACTACCTAGTCATACTGCCAGTAACCTTGTTGTTTTGTCTCAACTATTCAGATTTCCTTCTGGCAGGTGAACTGATTTTGTAACAGAAATCACTGTTCAGCATCATGTTGCTTTTGTTGCAAATTTTCAGGGCATTCAGGTAAAACCCTTTATTCAAATGTATGAATATAATGTATTTACAGCTAACACAGCTAGGGAGTGACAGGCTTTGTCAAACCCTGGAGTATTGATTTAAGCAGCTGAGAGTTATTAATGTTAACTGAATATGAAGGCATATAGGAAAAAAATCCCAGTAGTTTCTACAGTAAATTTATTTCTTGATATGATGAACTTGCTTTTCAGCTCACCCACACATGTCTTCAGAATCTTTAAGTTGAAAGTTAATGTATTGCTACTGGGTGGGAAATATGAAGTGTGTTAACACCAAAAATGTGTTTATTTTGGCTCCACAAATTCTCTGATGTCCTGGAGCTGAGGGCATGTAGGAGAACTGCACTAAGGTAGCACAAAGGAACAAACAACTGATCTGTTCAAAAGTGCTGGCATAGAGATCTGTTGGCAAAACCTGGTGGAATGCCATTCTTCCCTCTGGTGCTAATTTCTCCAGAGGTAGTTGACTGGGCCCCTGTTTAGAAGTTAAGTTTTAATTAGTTCAGACTTGCTTGACATAATGAATGCCTCTTGAGAGCTGCTTGCTTTAATTTATGTATTTAATAATTCATTTTGCAAGTGTTTGTTGTGGGGAAGGCACTTGTTTGTTTAGGACAACTTTATGAATATAAATACAGGATAATTTTGAAGAAATCTGAGGTATATTTTTTTTCATGTTAAAAAAAGAGGTTGATGGAAAAAATAAATAAATTTGGAAGTCTCAGAATGTAACTGCTGAGGCCAGGATAGAGTTCTGCTCCTGCTCTGTTCTGTTTCTAAACACTGTCTGAAAAGCTGCACATTGGAAGGGGCAGCAGTAAAAATCAAAAGGTCAAATCCACTTTTCAGGTATAGTGCCCAGATGTGTGTCCCTTGAAGGGACATTGGGTCCGTAGGGCAGAGAGTCGCTATTTCATTTCTGAAGTATGTTATTGTAAAACTGGATTTTAATGGCTCTTGTTCATCTTATGTTTTCTCCAGGCTTCTGAGGCTTAACAGCAGAAATTAAATTTCACACCAGCCAGCCTAAGATGTCAGCATACTGTTTGGATTTAAATATCAAGTTCTGTTTTCAGTAACAACTAAATATGAACAGGATTTTGCTAGCACTTCTGTATCTGCACCAGTGAAACAATTTCCACAAAGTGGAAACACAGCAACTTTTCACACGTTCTTTATTGTGAGCAGAAAATTATTCAGACTGTCTGACTCTGCAAATGCTACATGAGCCTGTTAAAAAGGTGGAAAAAAGGATGAATAATAATGTATTTTACAGTGTTGATACTTCCCAAATGAAAGTAGTATCAGAGAATTGCACTTCTATACAAAAGCAATGAGAGAATGCCCCAGCCTTTACCTGATAGAAATATGGATGTGGGAGCTCATAAATGCAAAATAAAGTTATAGAACTGATGGTAAGATACTGGAGAAAGATATTTGCATGAATGAATATTTCTTCTTCCAATATTTTTATATACCTCTGACAGCCACTCTCGTTCCTAAATTTCCAGTGGTTAATTTTGATGGCCAAAGTTACCAGAAGAGGTCATGCACGTAATCAATGAAATATCAGCAGTGTTGAAAGTTTGGTGCCTTTTGAAATGCTCTAAATGATGATTCTCCTACATGAATTACCTACAGTGCCTGATTAGAAGTTGTGCTCAGAACAAATTTTAACTCTTACAAAACCTGATCAGAAATAGCACTAGATTTTTTTACCTGAGTGATACTTACCTGACTATTTGTTAAATCTAGAAGTCTGACAGTCAAGATCCTTCTTTTCTTGTGATGAAATTTGAGTTCCTGTTTTTCATCTATAGAGAGACTATCCTAGGGAAATCCTTGTTCAAATATCTTTTATTTGTTTGCCTATGTCATTCTGTGCTACAGAAGCCGCTTCCTGAAAGTTCCCATTTCAGGTGTCCAAATGTCCTTGCACTTTCCTTCATGGGCCTTAACCACTCAACTTAGGATCGTGAGTCCCTGTAGGTGGTAGAGCAGCAAAACTGTAAATGCTCCAAAGATGGGTGTTGTGATCCCGAGGTGATCACTGCAGCTCTGGCTCTGGGTAGAGAAGCACATTCAGCTCTTCTGAAGTTCAGGACAGAATTTCTAAATTGGATCTCCAAGGTAAATACACAGAAAGTGCGTATTACATCCCAGAACAGAGTACCAATTTTTTCAACTCTCTATAGTTGCCCCTCAGAATCAAAATCTTTGGCCAAAATCTTGCCTGTGTCATTCTGTCAAAAATCAAAAGCAGAATTTTGAACAATTTTCCCTGATGACATGTATTTTTACAACGAGACAAGAAGTTAATTATTTGGAGAATATTTTTTTACCAGCTGTCTACATGAGAATTCCTACTGAAGTAAAAAAACTTCCTCATCCAAAGGGCTTTCTGGTGTAAGGACTCAAAAGTGACAAATGCACTGAAACTAATGATAGATCTAAGTTTCTGCATTCAAATCCAGGTCCAGACACTGGCATGTAAAAACTACACTACGTTCAAAGCTGGTGTGAAAACTTTGCTGGGAAAGATAAATTGTTTGGAAACCAGTTTCAAATTCTGAACACTACCTCCTCATTACTTCTGTATTTTAATTTTCTTTAACCAGAATGGAAGGAATAGAGTAGCCATATTAATAAGTAGCTAATTTGTGCATGTTATGGCAACTCTCTGTATGGGGAAGGGATTTTTAGCCTTTTTAATGAGGTTTAATGACCATCAGAGTCACGTACACCTCCATCACTAAGTCTATGTATTTAAGAGATGGTGTTTGAGGCCAACAGCAGCTGTTGCAGTGACAGCAAAATATGCATATATGTATACACACACACATACATAAAATTCTGAAAGCCACAATTCCTTCATTAACATTATTGAAGGGATAAAATAGGTTTTAATTGTATGGCTGATTTCCCACAGAAATTTAATGGGGTAAGTATTTGGCAGAAATCAAAAGCTGTAAAATTCATGTTGTTTGTTCATGAAGTTAGCAGAGAGCTAAATCCTTCAGCTATTACTCAGGCAAAGATCCCATTGAAGTGCATTGAAGTGAACTTCAGTTTCCCCTGAGGACTAAGGTTTGCAGCATTTTTCTCAAAACAAATAACTATGTTGAACTTAGAGAAGCTCTTATGATTAGAGAGCCTTAAGGCAAGGACACTGTTACTCTAAAACATTTGTCTTTTTTTTCCCTCCTTCTTTCTTGTCTTTTTTCCCCCTTTTCTTTCCAGTATGACAGACGCAGCAATTTAGGGAAATAGCTTGAGACTGCATGGACATTTATTTTGATTAACAATACAAAACCAGTCAGTTGATTTCCATAGGTGTTTAATTTTTAAATGTATTCTGTTGGAAATATCATACATCTGCCTGGAGTGAGTAACCAAATAGCTGATAGCACCATATTTGTTCCTATTTTAGGCTTCCAAAGCCAGAGGCACTTGAACACCCATGTAGGATCCTAGGTTCTCGTGGAGGCTTGGAAGCTGGAAAGACCTAAGCCATATAAGACCAATTGCTCCTGGCACTTAAAAGGCTAGTAAAAACAGGTTATAATGTTTACATGACTTTTTATGGGTCAGAGTTTATTATAGCTCCATTCTATGGCCTACAGCAGAGGAGCATTTTACAAGGTTTTTGCTTTGCCTGACAGATATGTTTCAGTGAGTTTCCAAGGCAGGCTATTTCAGCTGAGCCCCTAACATTTACAGATTTCCAAGACTTCCTTCGCAGTGAAAGATACCTGGGAATTGGACAATATAAACCCAAATTGGAATGGACACAATTCAAAACAATAAATAAAGCCTGTGACTACTAATCATAAGAATGTTTATACATGTCAAAAGACATTATATACTGCACACAAAATCCTGTATTTAAGCACATTGTGAGGCCTATACAAAATTAAACTATCAAAATTTAGGGAATGCTAGAATTAAACTTGCTTGCTTAATCTCTTCCCTTCCCTTAATCAATAAATAAATAAATAATTCTTGTAGCTGGCCTGGCACAGGATTGTCTCTCATGAGTATTCTCCAATATTTTACTCTCTTTTCTTGATTCTGTTGTTGACGCATGTCTCATCTGTTTTACACTACTGAAGCCCTTTTTGTGGCACAGATTTATGGATTACCTCACAGGGACTTCCTTGGTACTTATAGGCACAATTACAGTAGTACACAAACAGTCATGATGGAGACAAATTTTTGTGAATAAAGAGTGATGCAAGGCAAAGAAAGTGGTACTGTGATGAGGGTAAAAAACATAATCTTTTAAGAATAAGATCTTGAAATAGTTATTTTACTTGTGCAGTGGTAGCACAGTGGTAGTTAAATAATGAACCCTCTATCTCAGTGGTCCAAGGTCCTCGTCTTGCCTTCTGTTGGGAATCTGTGGGAAATTTGTGAGAAAGAGAGGAAGAAAAGGGAAGGAAGTAGGAAAAATTTCTTTCACAATTTTCATTTTGTGTTAAACTAATGTTAGATTTTTTTACTTAAAGATATGTTAGATACAGTATAGTGTAACAGGCCAGTAGATAGAGTGCTGATGAGACTTAAAAGCAACATTCATAGTGATAAGCCTGGTGTATAAGTCAAAGTCATGATTTCCATGTTGCTCTGCTTAGTTCATATGTTATTTTGGTTCTCTTCTTCCTAGATGGCAAGTTTCTCCAAACTGGAATTGTTTCTTCCAGCCTTGAAATAGAACTTCCTAAGTGATAAATCTTGTACCATTGGAACTGGAGAACAATAATGTGAAATTTCTCATATATGTGCAGTTCGTACTTCAGTCTCTGGTTATAAACTGCTTAGTGTGACTTGGGGAGGTAGAACATCATAGCCAGTGGAAAAGCAGAGGATTATTTTTTCCTGTGTCATAATTCAGTAACAGATGGGAAACCTTAACAGTTATGATTGAGTGAAAACAACTGTAATTTGTAACAATCCTGACATATTTATACACAAAACTTCAGTAATTCAGTATCAATTTTTAGCAACTTTCAAGTAAAAATTAGTACTGTCATCTGTAAATGTTGGTGAGAAAAGAATCACCAAAGTAAGCCTATAGCCTATTTAAACACTGAAGTTCTAACCTAAAATATGTTGGTTCCCCACCGTCAGTGTTAACAATTCCTTCTTTGTGGAATATCAAGTGTTGTTATAAAAGTTCTGGTAACACAAATTATAGCCAAAGCTGACTTTCATTAAAAACAAACTGCTACACCATACTGTACAATAGCATTTTATCGAGTTTGAAGTATCTGGCTTCTTACCTCCGTTTAAGCAGCTGCTATCTCACTTCAGCCTGATCACAGGACTGTTTGAAATGAAAATAAAACCTGCTTTGTTTACAGACCTCTTTTAACTATTATGGATCAAGAATTGTTTGTTCTTTCTGACAGCTTTTACAGGCTTTTGTTACGTTTTATTTTCACTGTGATATATGCTGGTAATTTTCTGCTTGTTTTTTGTAAATCTTTTTCTACCAGCCACACCAAGGGGAGTTTATCCGAAAAGTCTGATGTTTCCTAATCCACTGCAACATATTGTGTACCCTTTGGACCAGGTATGCTTTCATACCACCATGTTCAATACAATATTCTGTTTAATAAACCGTTTATTTTATTTTTTTTTAATTACTATTATATTTTTTACTTCAGAGTAAAATGAATGTTTTCTGCACATGTTTAAACAATTACATTTTCTGTTACTGGTGATTGCCAGTAATAGTGGTATCACCTCAAAGAGTGATTTTAACTGGACAAAGAATCTTTCCTGCCTACTGTGCCATTTTCTCAGACGTGATGTCATGTATTAACATTTCTTGCTTGAGTAATGAAAATATGAACCATAATGACATTATGATAAAGATTAATTAGGTTCTAATTCTTAATTTTAAGATTTTTTTTTTGTAGACTTAAGTGGCATTTCAGATCAGTTTATACTGAAATAACTATCCATGAGAATATATCATTAAATCTAACTCTTAAATCACACAGAAATCTCTAATTTTAGCCTGTATATTAAGTGCAGTTTCTTCAAACAAACAGCATATCTCATCAGACTTAGATATAGAATAAAAATAACTGAATGCATGTCAGAATTGGAGTAGAATTTTTTGGCTACTGATAGTTGTGAGAATACAATCTATGGGCTCTCAAGATTTAGAGAAATGAATATGTAATGAATGTACAGAATTAAGTACATTGTGGGAACTAGGATAATATAAATAAAAGGCTAACAGAAGAAAATTGCCTACTAATTAATTTCATAGCTATATAGTAATTAGTAAGACTTCAATTGTATCTCTAGGCATAGGGCTGTATCAAGGGATCATACAGAGCCAAACTTTTTAGAAGAAAAAGATGATGAGGCATTTTGCCACATCTTGGGTATTGCTAAAGAATTTCAGCATGGCCTTATGTAATCAGCTGGTCTGAATGTTGTTATACTACACTGAATAATGGAGAAACTGAAAATGACTCCTGTCCTTGTGATGATTTTGCAATTTTGTCTCCCTGTTCTGAAATCTTATCTGTATCTAGCTTCAGTCTGGGATCAGCAGTCTTCCTGAATTTGAAAATAAATTCACCCAAGTTCAACCCCAAAATTTTAATTCCAGGAGTTGCCTGCTGGAACTCACTCTGTCTGCAGCAACTGGATCATTTCATATTTCACATTTTAAACTAGGAATATTTTTATTGAAGACAAGATATTGTGCATCAGTATGGTGGAACCAGGGAGAAGTTCTGGACATTGTACTTCTGTGAGGTCTTTGGAAGTCTTCAGACCTGGAGCTAGGTCTGAATAGGAAGACACAGATGAATAAATGTCTTCGAACATTTTCTTTGGTATCTAGGGTTAAGCCCCATTGTTTAATGTTCTTATTCACCTGCTACACAAGTCTAAGGGTTTCAAGTGCTGCAGTTTTAGCAGTAGAGTTCCTTTGCTACCTTAACACTGGTTTAGTTCACATTTAGTTCCATTAACATGAGTCAGACTGCAAGTCGCACTCAGCAGTCAAGAAATATCCTTTGGCCTATGTCATTAGGTAGATGAAAGGGTATTGCAGATTTGAGCTTTTTTGTGTGCCTTGGCATTCTCAGAGAAACTGTCTGCCTGGGGCTCACTCAATAGCTCATTAGATAACCCAGCACCTCATATTTCTGGGTTCTCTTGGAAGAATATAGATGGAAGACTCTCTCCTCTTTCTTGAAATGTTTCATTCTCCACAACAGTCCTTCTGGCTGACTGACTCTGTGGTGAAGACAGAATAATATTCCTATGGGACTTAGAGAAGGAAAAAGTGTAAAAGTGTAATGTTATTCCTTTAATAGTGTTTCTGGTAATTTTTCTTACATATATATATGTATAAAACATATTCCCTAAGTAGATGATAAAACCTGTTCCTGTAAAATAAAGATTAGGCTCCCATGTGACTGATTTTCCTGGGTAGAAACACTGTGCAGGTTGTGTAACTGTGTAGCAGAAGTGTTATTTTTTATCACTTGTTTCTCCCTGCTGTCCCTTAACTGTAATACACCTGTTTAGTTCCGTTCAGTTTTCTATACAGGGTTTTCCAACCTGTGAAGTCATCTATTCAACTGATGTTTCAGAAAAAGGGTTTGGGGTATAATTTAGAATAAATGACAAATCCATTTTATAGTTCAGGGTGATCTTTCTCTCACCTCCATGCAATTCAGAGTCCTCCTTGATTTTGAACAGAAGACAGTAGGGGTTTTTTTCCTTCAGAGAAAGCCTGAGTTATATTGTCATATTGGACATAAGGACTGATTCCAGGATTAGCAACATTAGATGAAGTTTTTCCTGATAAACTTAACGCACCAACAGAGGGAATTCCAGTGACATGAATGCACTTCTAGATGGCACTGAAAATTTAAATTTCAAGTCTACAGATTTTGGTGAATTATATCGCTAAGGAGGGTCATATATGTCAGCTGACACATTGGATGTTGTCAGCTTTAATTAAGGGATAATATTAATGATTAGGGGTTATATATTCAGCAATAAATGGCTTTTGCATGTAATTAAATGCCACAGTGAAGGTAGGAATATAACAGCAAAACCATTTAGAGCAAATAGTATAAAGTGTGTTTAAAAGAATAATGGTTCAAGGAAGACAAAAAGGTGGATGTGGAGCAACAGGCTGCATAAATAACAAAATATTGGTCAGTCCATGGTAAAAAAGCAATGTATTGTCTTTGCCATATAGTGCTACATATACCTAAGCAAAATTTATACACGTATACACACACCCTCATGCATCTGTGTATATATATACATAGACATAAGTGTATATGCATTAGCAACCCCCTAGAATGGGAAGCCTGCCTGATGATACTCCACTGGGAGACATTTTCCAGATTCTGAATACTGAAGAAAGAGGGCATCACTACCAGGAAGATGTTAGGATGCCTATTTCAATTGGTCTACGCAGACGCATAGCAGTAATCCTACCTCTGGGCAGAGTGGACTGAAACAATTGTATCCATGAATTACTGTTCTGAAAGAAACTGGCTTCTTATTCTGTTAAAATTTTATTCTTAAAACACAAGGTTTTTTTATATGGTGGGAAAATTTCCTTGCACCTGTCATTTCTATAAGCTTGCCACATAGATCACTGGCATTCAGAAAGATTTGTGAATCTTTAAGCAAGAGCATACTGAGGATGTATTCCCTTCTATGTGTGGAAATGGATTTGAAATGTTCCCACATCTACTGGCAATAGTTTGTCAGCTTTATACTAAATACTATCGCTGTATCAGACTTTTCAAGAACACCTTAATTAGGTGGCTTATAAGCCCCAGAAAGTTCTGTCTTGTCTGTAATTTTGAATTAAGGTCCCAGTTTATGAAAGAAAAACCTTGATGTTTGAAAACCCTAAGTGTATTTCTTGCATTTGGAATTTTAAATATCTTCAAGTCCGAATACTGATATTGAATGCTTCATGTAGGTTTAGTTTACTCTTTATACTTGTGATCACACCCTAAGGTTCCAGGACCATGATTTATGTAACTTCATTGCCAGTGTCATTAAGGAACATAATAGACCTTATTAAGGGCAACACATCAGACATCACTCCCTTTTTTTCCTAAGGAGCAGACATATGTTATTGCTATTAACTCTGCCTGAACTGGGAGACAGAGGGAGGACTCCAAGGGAACTGCTTTTTTCTAGCCATGAAGAGAAAGAATAACAAGCTACTAATGAAAGCCCTTAATAGGGACAGGATGCCCAGCAATGGAATCTGTTCTTCAAAGAGGAAAGTTTGACATTGTGAGCTTGAAAGAAGACATTTTTTTTTCAGAGTTTCTACAGTAAAAAGGATGCAGAATTAGTTTTCTAGTTTTATTTTTGCAAAACCTCCTCCTCTAACATTAAAAAGGAGAGGAATTGAATTAACAACAGCATCATTAAAATGCTGTTGTTTTTATGGAAAGGAGCTGCTAAGGAAGAGTACTTTTTTGGTAGCAGTTTCTATTTTTAAATTGTTTATAATGCGTTTGTTCATTATTAGCTTAGTATATGTCATTTCCACCACTGCTACACTTAGGAGGCACGATTGTTTTATGACTGCTCAGAAACGATGCCCTCCTGCTAACTAAGTTACTTAATTAGTAAATTAGAGGTGCTCAGAAGAAAAAAAAAAAAGAAAAAGAAAAAGAAAAATAAAAAAAGAAAAAATGAGACTTCTTTCAAACATTGCACCGTGTATTTCTTAGAAAGGAAAATATGGATGAAACTTGTCCTACTATCATCAGGAATAGCTAATTATGTCTGCTCACTACTCATGTAAGTTGCAAACCACGCAAAGGTTACAAAACAGCATTGAATCATCTAGTCACAGATTTCTTTCTTTTTCCTTAATTTATGTATTACCAAAAAAGATTTGGAAAAATGATGTAAGGGGAGGAAAGAAAAGCAGAAGGAACAAAAGGTGAATAGTTAGATGATACCCACCTGAAGCTGAAGTCTGTAATCCCAGTCTAAATTTGAATAGGTCAGGTATCTTGAATATTTTGAATCAAATTTTGGTGAAATAAATCAAATCTGTAGGCTTTCATGATTCTGTAAAGAAAGCACAAATAACATTTGCCTTAGAAGAAGACCTCATTAATAAAAAAATGTAAATACACAGTTAAAGATATATAAAAGATATGCTTCCCCCTGCCCAGCTACCCCACAGCTTATGCATCTATCACAAGCTTAGTGTTCAATGAAAAATGGTATTTGATTTAGTATCAGTATATATTTTATGTCTCTTTTGTGGGATTTTGCTTTGTTTAGGTAAATAATTTAATTTTGGACGCTAAGGGAAGTGACCTATCTCATGCTGCTTCCAGGGTATTTTACCATAGAGAGCAACTTTCTCAAACAGCATGTGAATTGCTAAAGAAATATTGTAAGGCACTTACATAGTTACAGCATCAACTCATGGGGTTGCCAGATTGCACGTAAATGCTTCCTTGGGACACGACACAAAGCTAGTCCTGCTGTAGGCACTTTTTTTTGCATATTCTTTACACATTCCTTCCTCTAATTTGAGTGGTACCTCATATATACTTGAAATACTATTCCTTTAGTTTGACTGGTGGTTTTTGTATGTGACTTCATGAGATTATATAAACCTTCCCTGGAATCAGTTTTATGTGCTTTTTAGGAAATAGCTCAAGAAATTAGAGATATGTGTAAGAAGTTTTACATGAAACTGTCATTGTTACTCATCGTTTTGCTATTACGCAAATGAAAATTATAATTAATGAATAAAAAGCAATTTGTGGAAAGTAAAACAAATACCATACCAAAGATGAATAATGATTAGTCACTGGCTTTTCTGGCTAACCAAAGAACTGCAGTTCATTTATAATCTATAGTTTTAAAGACCCTCTTCTGTTTCCAGAAAGTCTCAGAAAGACACTTTTTCTCTGAGAGGTTCTATAACACCTTCTAAAATCTTTCCTCAACAAAGAAACTAATCTCTTATCTACACTATGAATTAACTGCCAAAGTAATCTCTTCTCAAAAGCATCTTTTGTCCTCAATCTCCCTATAGTACAATAAACAAGTGTTTGAAAAATCTTGAAAAAATTTAACTGCAAATGTATATTTTAGGGTAAAATTGGAGTTCCCTTAAACTGAAATCCTTGCAAGACTATTTCATGACTAAAATCACTATAACACTATATTTTTTTTCTACTTTTCTGTTTATTCGCTTGTGCAATAATCCTGGGCATAGATAGGTTATTGCACAATGTGAAAGCAATGCGATATACTAGTATTGTAGTTGCAATATTTTTCATTCTTCAGAGCAGTTGAAAGTAAAGTTTAATCCATTTTATGAGGAAATTCAATCTTATAGACCCTGAAATTTCGTCTTCTGTGTCCATATTATTTTTTCATTGCCTTTACAGGTCAAATCCAAATGATGTATGATTACATGATAAATAATGAGCCTAATAGCAAAATTTATTATTCTTATTGTAATAATTATTATCACTATTAATCGTTATTAATTGTTGTTATTATTATTTATTGTAATTATATTTATTACTATATGATAAACATTATTCTAATAGCCAAAATAAGCAAATGGACATATGGGAAAATATGATGGAGAACTATCTTTATTTAGGTTTTAGTTCCAGCTTTTCTAGCATATTTCAGTGAGGTAATAATATGGTGATTTTGAAATCTCTTGAATAAGATGTATTACTCTCTCCACTTATTCTTTGGGCAGTGTGTGAAGGCTTTTTACTACTCAGAAAACTGAGTAGTAAACTCAGTAAACTCAGTCAGCTGATAGAAAAGATATATTTCCTGTCTCTTTTCTGATGACATTTAAAGTCCTGTATGTCATTACAGATTTTGGTGCTTTAAATAAAAGATCTGCTCTGTTAATCTTTTCAGTATTTTCATCTTCCTCTTCGTCTGTTTCACTTAGACTTAATTAAAGTTTAAAATTGTAGGGTTTTTTTAATGCATATAGAAGTTATCAACATCCCTTACATATGATACCAATCTTCTGATACATGTGGGTTCATGTGCTCTGTTTCTGGAGAACTGAAAAGTTATGTGAGTTTTGGTTTATTTTTTTTTTTTTTTTTACAAAGGACATACACATTTAAATCTATGTTGTGGCATATAAAAGTTTAGTTACAAAGGAACTGTGACTCATCATTTTTGATTCTAAAGATATTTTTAATAAAACTGGATTGTAAACTTTTTGAGAATTAAAAATACTTATTTGTCCACTTAATAGTAGATGTATACATGGACGCACATCGAAACATCTTGCCAGGAGCTTTGACAAGCCATGATGGTTAGAGTTTGCATTCTGACTTTTAATACATGCAATTTCTTCTTTGTATATGGCAATTTCTTTTAATCAGCAACTGTGTACACGCATAGTTATGTATAGTCTCTGTGCATTGACATGATGAAATTATTAGAGTTCTTGATGACTGCAAATAACCCAGATAATGCAGTCAGTTTCAATTTTTTCCACCGATGCTGTTATTAGTATTTTGGAATTTGGGATGATTTGTTGTTTAGATAAGATAAATTAATTGACATTCTCTAATTTGTAATTTTCAAATAGCATAGCATTGTGTACAGAAGTTTACATACTGTCTAACACTGATTTTCAGGGAAGTGATAGGTCAGTTGTTATTCCCACTGTTATGGACTGAGGTGAAAATTTATGATTAGGTAGTTTTGCAAAGGTTCATACTGGGATAAACAGTTTTGTTAAAAACATGAGGCACAGTCAAAGCCTGATTCATTAATTGAAGAAGTGTGATTTATATTCCATATTTTGGGGGTGGTTTATACACTTATTTTTCCCTTTCCTTCGCAAAGTTGCATAAAAATGGTTTTATGCTGCTTTCTCACATGAATTACACAGATTGTTCCTCTTTCACATTTAGCACACAGCTCCAAAAATTGCTAGGTAGCAAAAATATGTGGAAGAGGGACAAACCTAAACCTTTAGGAGAAAGTTTTTCTTAATTCAGATTGCTTGTATATCACCAGCTTTTTCTGCTTGGACATCTCATTATAAGAATTTCATGGTTCTCCCAACATATGAAGTCACATCTGTTCTGGCATCTGATTAAAGTTGCCTGACACTGTAATATCCTTTTTCTCATAAATTATTATTTCAATCTTTATTGTTATATTATAATATTTTAAAATTATTTTTTAAATTAAATAAACAAAAATGCCACCATGCTGCACTTCTAACATTTTCATAGTTGTAGGTAGTGTTAAAGAAAAATTGCAAGGGCATCCAAAATTGACTGCTGCTTTCTCCTAGAACTTAGTTGAAATTTAGAGCAAGAAATTTCAGAGGACTTAGCCATGGTTTCTCTGCATTGGCACAGGACAATGTGCAAACATGGTCCAGGAATCTCTATAGCAGGGAAAGATTCCTTAGACACAAATATTGCTTTAAAAGTTTTTTTCGTTTGTTTTTGTTTCTTTCTGTTTCTTTTTTTTTTTAAAGAAAGAAAACAGGGATGTCACTTCCATTACAGGAGTCAAAAATGTGCTGAGCATTTTTAACTATTCATAACTACTTATAATTCAAAAGTTAGGAATATTTTTATATAGATTTTTTTAATTCTACCTTTAACGTCAACGCTTTTTTTGTCATCTATAGATCCACTTACACCATAAATTATTTTCATCGCACTTTGTCTATATATTTATTTGTCTTTGTCTATATATTTATTTATTCGTCTTTCTCTCTCTTTCTCTCTCTATATATACATTCTAAATTCGTTGTGTAAATAGGACCAAATACTCCCAAGACATGACTATTGGCATTATTTAATGATATTAATTAGAACTAAATGAACTCTACAGGTCTCTGCATGCTACCTGAAATAGGAACCTGAAGAACCATTCAGAGAAGTCAGCAACAAACCAAAGAGCCTGTGACTCCTAGGACTTCTTCAGCTCTTGCCTACTCAGGTTATATTATTGGTTTCTACTACTTCTCCCACACTGTATTTCTGTAAACTATTCTGCATTTTCTCTTCAATATTTTGGCTGATACAAAGGTTCTGCATATCCCACCGCCTGCCACTTTTTTTCCTGTGTAAAAATGGACCTTGTTGCTTTTTTTTTTTTTACCATAATTTCCTGTTAATTATAAATGTAAGGAAATTAATCACTGCTTCCTGAGTTTGTCCTCTTGTACTTTTTTGAGTTCGCAGATGTGGCACTGTTAGACAATTTCAACACACAGTATATTTCAGTGCAAAATTTGCCTGAAAGAGAAATACTTTCCCCAACTCATTGATGATGAATGCACGTTCAGAAAAGTCAGATGATTCATCCTAGAAATCAGCGATTGATTCAAGAACAGAACTGATTATCTCCCATTTCTGTGATATATTGGTCCCAGTGTTCGTAGCAGTTTGTCATAGACATTCTGTGAACATTGAAGTGCAATGTATGAAGTGAGACAGCAAGAACAAATAGTTGAGTGTTCCTAGATGGATGACAGCCAGTGACCTAGAGAGAAGTTTGGTCTGTAAGATAAGATTTAAGATCATGTTTTATGAGATTAAAGTTCTAGGGAAAAGTAGCTATAGTATAAATTGCATGGTTTAGCACAGTGTAGTTCCATGCTGAATACCTGGATGAGGTACCAGAATAGCTCCATACAATAGGCTAGCAGTACCCCTTTAGAAATGTAAATGGTTAAGGATGGAAATGCTAAAATAAGGAAATTTAAGGAAGACTGGTACACAGAAATAGTAAACGTGGAATGACAAATGACTCATCTGTTAATAAGACAGTAGATTCATATGTGAGACCAACATAATGACAGTTTAATTCCAAAGGGAAAACACAATTGTAGCCTTTACTTTTGGATGATGTCAGACTGACAGATAGGCCTTGGTATGATGACAGAACATAGAAACCAAAGTTCAGAAGAACTTTGTACATGAAGCAGAAAGTCTTGCACTGAAAAAATACAGATGCATCAAAAATTTCCCATAAAACATCTTGAACTTGGCAATCAATGAAGCATTTTGCTATTATTCATAAAGAAAGCTTCTTCTGTTAGCTGTTTCCTCATTAGGAACAGTTTACACCTTCAGCTTCAACTGTTTCCAGTTTAGGGAATGTTGCTCAGGAGCCCCTAGATTACTTTTGCTCAGCAGCAATGGCTCTCAGGAGAATGGTAAGCAGGATTGACTCAAGAGTTAATGTGACATCTGGTGGAAAAAGGGTGAAAAAAGGCCTTGAGACACTGATCAATATTGTGTGGGACTTCCTGAGTCATGCAAAGTTGGTGGTAACATCCCAGAGGGCAGATGGATATCCAGATTGACCTCCAAACAGAGGACACAGAAGTGTAGGTGTCAAGCTGCCAGGCTTCCCTGATGCTTCTCCCGTGGGTTGGGGGCAACATTAGCCCTGGCTGTGGATAATGGGTTGAACCACTGGATGAAGGAGCCGGGGAAGGAGATGAGTAGGTAGCATACTGTCACAGATGAAGAGCAGATCAACAGGATCTTCACAGAGATCCTTCAGAAGCCAGAGGTATCTCTTCCTGCTGTTACATAGGAAGAGGTGTGGACAGAAAATACTCCTGAATGAACATGAGATGGTGACTCCCAAGACAGGAAAGCTTGTGATTGCTGGCAACAGAAGGAAGACAATGTCTGCTGCCAGATGTGCACTTATGAAATAGGGATAGAGTCCTATAAATTTGGTGTCTAAAAACTTCTGTCATTTTTTCCATTAATCATTCAGCTAGTCTCCCCCCTGTCATAAATACATAAATAAGCTATCTAACATACTATAAACCAGGGATATTTCGCTTAGTCTTATTTGGCAGCAATTTTTATTTTTTTTTTAATGGCAGCAAGATGAAACAATTGGTATTAGCACAGCTATGTGGGAAAGGTAAGCATTTTTCTGTGTCAGAGCGCAGAGGCCACTTGGGAAAAAGGCACCTGGTCACTGATAAGTGATCTGAACAGGTAACTGCTTAACTCCACAAAGGAACAGAAGATGAAAGGTTTATGAGTCAAACAACCAGAGAAGAGAATGCAGATGGATTTGTACAAGATTAGGGTGGGGGAATATTCTGTGTGTTTCATCAGAGCTAAGAACTAGGGAATAAAGATTATCATGGGTAATGATTGGGCACTGATGAAGCACTGATGATGAGCCAAACAATAGAAACATAGTAAGGGCATAGTATCTTAATTAAAATTAAGTAGTACCTTGGTATCTTAACTGAGCTTAAGATATTAACAGAGGAAATGTTACTTTTAAATGAACGGAATATTAGCTGATAAAACGAGGGCAGATCTATAGATTAAAGGTATGATTGAAACAATTGTGAAGTGCAAGTGGAGTTTTAAAGTCATAAAAGAGATGAGGGGGAGGTTTCATGACTATTTTCTCAATAACTACTTGCTAGGAAGGTCACAGAATTGCTGGGCAGTTTTATAAGAGCATGAGAACAACTTGACTATGAGAAAAAAGTAGATGCTGAGAACAGATACTTGAGAAAGCACTGAAGAGCACACTTTAGTCAATATAGATAAAGAGGAGAACTGAACAGAAGCTAAATATGAGATAAAGTTTTCTGGGCCAGAATGTGACAATTAAATATATGGCTTTTTCTTATAATCAGTTTCTAGGCAAAATTAAATCTGTACCTGGAGTTCTGTAAAAGAAGTGTATTGGTGCTACATAATGAGATATGCAAAAAGAAGAAAAGAACAATCTAAGAAACTGTGTGAGGAAGATAATAAAAGGTACTGAAAAGGCTAGAGAGAATCATCCATGGATTGTTCTTGGGATCAGTCTTGCTTAATATTTTCATTTCATTAATGACCTTGGAACAAGTAATAAAAATGTGCTGATGACTCATGATTGCTAAGGTGTTGCCTGCATGCTAGAATATCAATGTACGTAATGCATGGGATGGTGCTAAGAGACTGAAAACTAGAATTGGAATGAAATGTAATAATACAAAGCCGATCATGAACTTAAGGATTAATTACAATAGTATCCTGTATAAACTAGGCAAAGTTGAAAAACTGCAAGAGCAAGACCTTCATTTATTAGTTCATCACAAGATGCCTGTGAGTAATGATTGTGATAACATGAAAAGCAGACCAAGAAGTGTATTGAGAAGCGTATTTGTGTGACAGATAAGGAAATGTTTATATCACTCTGTAAAGCTGTTGGTTTCTGTCCCATATAGCAGAATCCAGAAAGAAACAACTACAGAGAACTTATTCTACAAGGTTAAAAGAAGGGAAGACCATAGAGTACAGGAGGTCAAAAGAGGGGTTAGTTTGACACAAGTAGGCAATGTCTTGAATTCATGTGAGAACAATCATATTTCCATACATCAGTGCAGATAAGAATGTGGAGAAGGAAACATACTGGGATATGAGTTAACTGTATGAATTTAGGATTGATAGAGGAAATTTTGACTATTAGTATGTTCATGGAAAAGCAACCTAGTGGGACTTTTGGAAAGAAGAAAATATGGTTAAACAGTTGTAAATGAGGATTAGATAGAAGGGTTGTTTTTCATATCAGGGGACACAGCATAACAAATCAGGGACAGTCCCTTTGTGTGTTTCTATCTTTTTCTAAAAGAGAATCCACTCAATTACTGCAGAATTGAATTTTGTACCTTTGAAAATGAATATGAACCCCATTATACAAACTCAGTCTTTACTCAGTGCTTGCAGTGGACTTCAATACAAATGTATGCACAAATTAAGTGAAATATAAAGAGAGGCGAGAAGGAGCATAGCAGTTCACAGGTGTTGCAACTTGTAGGAAATTATTTCCCAGGGTTGGCCCCAGCTTTTGCAGTTTGACTTATATTCTTTTTCGAGCGGCTAAACTACATACAGATTCTAGCACAACAGAGTACAATTTTTTCTTACGATCTGTGTGTGTGTGTAGGGTTTGGCTGTTTTTCGTTGCCTGTGGTTTGTGTTTGGTTTTTGGGGTTTTTATAACAGAATAGTATCCTGTATAAAATAGGCAAAGTTTATACTACTGGAGCTACTTCCAATATCAAATCACTTCACTGCTTAGGAAATTTAGTTATTTTAAGTGGATGCCTACTGCATTGGCTTAAGCACTAAAACTGGAGTCAGATTTTCTAGAAAATTGCTCCACTTCTCTGAATACAACCCACACACTTATTGTTGCCCAGAGAAACATAGTTGCTTATCTATCAGATTGTATGAGTCAGGTAGGAAAATGCATGACTCAGAATCATGACTATACACACCCCACTATCTAAACAGCTGAACAATGAACTACAGCTTTCACATTCTGTGGCAGTTTTGAAATTCACATCTTAGATTCATGAACCACAGTATATTATGGAGTTATTTAATAATAACTCTAGTATGTCCATAAGTACTATACTGGAAAAAAAGGATCACATTGTAATATAATTTTAAATATAACTCAAAGAATTATTCTCTAATATGGTGTAGTCACTTGGATATAAAATCCCAGTGTTTTTGGATCCAGTTGTTCTACTCAAACAGAATTTCATCTAAAGTTAGTCACTGGGATCAGTCTCCATGCTTACAAATACTATAGTCAGCTCCATAAATGTAATGGCTTTGATTTTTGTTAGTGATGTTTTTTTTAAATAAAACTTATTTAACTTTTTCCCTCATATGGCATATTCCTCGTCAGTAGAGTGGTGAAGTGGATGAGAAATGGTGGTATAATACAGGCAAAAATATATTGCCATTTCAATGAAAAATGACATGTGCCAGCTTTGAACATAGCTAGACCAATTTATGGATAGAAATAAAATGCATTCTCCCACCCCTAGGGTTTTCTTTTTTTCCACCTATTTGATTTAACCTCATCTAAAACTCTGTGTACAGCTGAATCAATCATTGTTAAGATTATTTTGCTAGTGCAAAATACACTTGTTATTGCTTTAACATTTGTGGTTTTAAAACTCTTGAGTTTTTTTCATAGTGCTGGCAGAACAAAAATATCAATGATACCCAGTATTTTCCCATTTTTTTACTATTGTCCCTAAATATGTATAACACATTAAAAACTATCATTATAGTTCATGCAATATACAAAATGAGGATACACATTCCTATTATAAAAATAGATAAAATACTTGAAAGTAGCTTTTTGAAAAATAAAATTATATATTCACTATCATTAGAAATTTCTTAGCTTAGATAAATGCATATGGAGTTATATTCCCAACTTCCCAACCTTAAATTAATTCAGGTTAGTAGTATTTGCCAACACTTGTTTTCCCTTTTAAAGTGAAAATTTAATTCACTGTTATTTTCCTTTTTATACTACTGCTTAATGGTGGGGGGAAAAACCCAACCAAAAACCCCAACAAAACTCTTTAAATATTAGTTACTTCTAAGAAGGCTACAAATCTGCATTAGGGTGGGGAAGGGGAAATGAATTCACAAAGCAGAGAAATATGTACTTTCTTATAGGATAATCCAGGGTCCAGATATGCATCTAAGTATTGCCATATTTAATAGAACTATTTGCATAATGGAAATCTTTACAGAAAGGCTTTGCCTGGTTGGTTGGTTTCTTGGTTTTGTTCTGATAAAAAAGGGCATGGAAGGGCAGGGCATGGAAGGGCAGGGCATGGAAGGGCAGGGCATGGAAGGGCAGGGGAGGGCAGGGCAGGGCAGGGCAGGGCAGGGCAGGGAAGGGAAGGGAAAAGGAGAGCAGGGGAGGGAAGGGGAGAGGAGAAGTAAAACAAAAAAGGAAAAAGGAAAAGGAGAGGAAAAAGCAAGACAAGGTAGGACAAGGTCCCAAATATTCTCTTTAGTTCTTACTTTGACCCTCCTGTATAAATGATCAATTTCAGAAGGCAGACTGGAAGATTACTGGAAACATCTCTTTAGAGATGTAAACTGACACACTGATTTATGTCTGACAATGAAGTGGAGAAACTTGAGAAGAATTATGAAGATGTGTAAACAAGCTTGACTGGAATTATGAAGGGGTTTTTTTTGATGTCATGAGATACACACATTATAATGGCAAGTTTAGATCTAAGTGATTTTGAAAATCCTAATAGACCGGATGTCTATCTTCTGATATTAAACAGTTGACCAGTTAGTATCAGATACTGATTATGGCATATAAATTAAGCTCAGGCTTCTGGCTGAATGTGTTAAAATTATGTGGAAATATTGTGTTACAGTGTTACTGAAAGCAAAGAAAAATAATACAGGAATGTTGTCTGAAGTTTAGATTGGCACAATTATGTGGAAAAAGATGATCAAAGAGCTAAAGCTCTGCAAAATGCTCAGCACATAATTCATAATATGGTATTTGCCTGACTTAATACTTAAACACATACTTAGGATCATATTTAAATGAAATCACAAAGTGTTGTCTGCCTTTTTGCCAAATACACACTGAAAAGCCAATAGCAGCATGATACCCAGGTTTAACTTGGACCTGTGTGAAATTTTGACTTTTTAGGTTTGGACAGACTTCAAATATCAGCATCCAATATGAAGGAATACCCCGGGTATTGCACACCCTCTTAGAGCAAAAATACAGAAAAAGGTGGTCTTGAGGACCCTTGCACAGCAAAATCCAGCCCAGTACATAGTTTTCTCTAACACAGAGAGATTACATAGTCTGAGCTGGAATAGTACTTAGAAATAAAAATAATTACACTGATGATGATCGGGAGATCAGAAGTGGGGAGTGTGTGCATGCAAGGAACCAAATAGATGGAAGGATTCAGGCAGGTTCTGTAACTGACAAAATTAAGTCTAGGCTAGGACTGTAGAAAAGAAACTGAATTATTGAAACTGAATTGTAGAACCAATTTAGATGGAGTATCAGTGTCTTTAAGACAAAGATTCTTCCATATGGAAATGAGAGGAAACAATCAGGTAAAATAACAATTGCAAACTGAGCTTTACAGTTCATAATATAAGAAGAGAAGCATAGTTCCAGACAGAACCTAAATATTTGAAGATATTCCAGTTTGAGAAGTAGGATGATATCATGAGAAAGGAATATAAGAAAAGGAGATGGCAGATCAGAGCTGCTGTTTTTTTCAAAAGGTCATTTTAAATAAAATAAAATAAATAAATAAAAAAAAAACCAGGAAAATTCTACATTGAAAAAAATAAAGAATATATATATTTCACTTGATTGATATTAGGTTGTGGAATGCATTGCTATTGACTGAGAGAACAGAAACTTTGCAGGATTTAGAACACAATGATTGGATAAAAAGGATATATAGAGTAATACTTTGGAAACATCATGCTTCTGAGCACAAGTCCTTCTGCAAATAATAATGGGAAAAAAGATACAATTGTGTCAAAAGGCATTGGAAATAAATTGTCACACATATCTAATGGTTGGGAGTTAAGTATCTTTCCATAATATAACTACATACTATACGTGGTGGGATTCCTGTCCTTTGTGGTACAGCAATTTTTCAGTCCATCTGTGTTGAATTTTGGCTCTCCTCTACTGCTGACATGATTGGATTTGAACTTTCTTCTCCCCAAATATGCAAGGGAATATTTTTTCAGGAATATTGAGGAAACTGAGAAAAGAATACACACATGAAAAGCATAAAAATTAATTGAGTATAAGTATGTATTTTTCAAAAGCTACCTTAATCAGAAGTTGGATATGGTTGTCTTGATACAGTCCTGAGGGAGATACAATACATAAATTACAGTACTGACTGATTGAGGGACCTTTAAAGAACAAATCCTGTTTTTCTAAACCTAGAAAAGAAAAAAAATTATCTACTGTTGGCCTATACCAAGAAAAACAAATGACAGTGGTCTATGCCAAATCAGACACAATCTTTTGAGAGTGTCATTCAATTCTTTCAGCAATAGTGAATAATACTCACCAATAATCTCACTTTTCTTCAATTTCCTTCCAGAGTGTGTGTTTCCATGTAAAAGCATAAAGGAATTCTTGCATCAACTAAATTGAGATCATGGGAGAGGTGTAACAGATTTAGATACTTTAACAGTAGAGATTTAATGAGCACTCAAATCCTGTTAGAAATTCATGTTATTTGTCTATGCCTAAGGTTCATTTAAAAGTTCTTCTGGCAATGTCTTCCCTTGATGACACTAACATGTGAACAAATATTTTCTCTGTAAATGTACTAATTGCAGTTTGTAAATTGACGAAAGATAGAAATAATTATTGTTTACTGTTTCAAGTAGAAAACGTACATAGGTTTGTTTGTTTAAGGGTATTTTACAAGCTCCAGGTGCTCTATAGAATCACCTCAGCTATAACTGCAAATGATAGTGATGGAAAATATTAACAAATTTGAAGTGTCAATAAATCAAAGAAGCAAACCAACACTCCTCAAACCGCCCAAAAAACCTTACTGAATATTTTTTTTCCCACACCCAGGAAGTCAAGCTGTTTACAAATAATGAGTGTGACATTAACTGTTTTTATACCGACTAAATTAATCTGCATAGCAATCCATTTCATATTAAGGGAGAAGAAAGAAGTCTTGTGATCTAGTTTTGGAACATAACTGGCCCTAAATATGCAAAAAAATTATAATGCTACTGACTTACATAACACTATAACTGATCCCTAAAGCTGATTAGAATTTGACTTGCAGCATACAAGAAAAATAAAAAAGATCGGTCAAATTAAGTAACAGAATAATAATTTACATTTGATGGTATTTTTATGCTGAAAATATACTTCCAAAATTGTACATCTGATCTATTTTATATTTTTAAATATTTTAAAGCCTTTTATCCCAATGTGATATAATTCTTAAGCTAAACATTTGTACATGGCATGTCATACAGCTCATGCTTTCTGCACTTAAAACATTTCCATTCATGTCAGAAATTCTTTAAAATAATTGCAATATTCAGAGTACTTCACTGTTTGGTTAGCTTGAACTATCTACCCTGGTTTATCATGAGATTCAACTTTTCAGTGGATGTCTCAAAGATTAAGCACAGTTAACTTCTTTGAAAACAATCAAACAGGAAAAGATAGATGGGGCAAGGTTGCTGTGCTAGTTTATCTTTTGTAAGATACATAGGAAAGATGTGTGTCAAGTTCCCCAACTGACAGAAACTCTTAGGTGGTGCTTTCACCATATTAAACAGCAGAGCATTGCTTGCAAGACTGGGACACAGGAAATCAGGTTTATTGTGATTTTTATATTTTAGAATGAGACCAATTACTAAGCTTGCACTGGGTACCCATAATAGCCTGAAATGTGCCTTGAGCATGTGCCATGCCTTGTGCAAGCATGGTGTGATGACTAAATGCACATTATATATTACCTGGTATTTCTATTCTTCATGCTCCATGGCTCTATCAACCACAGACATCTGTGGCTGCTCTCACAGTTTATTGTTATCTCTTGTTACCAAGGCCTTGTTGCTGGTCATTTGTATTACAACCCCTTGGATCTTCCCCAGTGTAACCTTTCCATCTTTCCTGGTTGACCACAAAGCTAAACCTCATAAAAATAGCCTTCTGAGAGATCTTTATGCAGTCTGTCTTCCATCACCTAACCACATATCTTATGCATTTAAATCATTGGGATTTTTCTCGTATTTATGATATAGTGTTAGCACTGTATTTGGCTGAATGCCCAGCGGAAAGTACTGGATCCAGTGTGCATTTTATTCTCTTCCTCTCTGTTCTATCTGAGGAGTAAGCTGATATAACAGTTGGAGGTTTATAGGCCATAATGAGGAAAGAGATGGCACGATTATATTTACGTTCCATATTGTCACTCTTTTTAAAGACTGGCCATAATATTACCTCCTTCTATTTCTTTGGATTTTTTTTCAAACCTCTTAACCAACAGGATAATTTTGTATCATCTTTGTCTTAGTATATCCCCACCTGTTTTTGATACTTTAGAGGGAGCATTGCCAGCCCCTTCTGCTTTGTTTTTCCTGAATGTCCTTGTTGCTCCTTGATTTTTCTTTTTAAAAATTGAGTTCTTTCCCAAGCGAGCCAGCTGTCTGAAAAAGTGTCTGTTTGTAAGTCACTTCTACCATGATCCCATTTAAAGAAAACTATCAGATAGCTATATATCCAGCTTTATGGCATTTTTCAGATTTCTCAGTCAGAATGCAGATCTAATACTGGAAGTATTTAAGGGGTTGAAACAACAGGCAAAGCCTAGAATTAGATACTGTTATGGTAAGGGAACAGCAGTATTTTCTTAGAGATTCCCAGATTTCTATCACCTCTGGAAGTTAGGTTGCCATGTGTGCTTCCTGACCAGGCAACCAACTTTTTGTTACTGAGCTCTAGTTTTTTGAGCTCTACAGATGGCTGTGTCATGCTCTCCACAAGATACCTGGTACCTTCTGCTTCATCTTCTCTGATCCCTTGAAAATCTGAAAATGCGCATTTAGCTTAAAAAACTTAAAATTGGTTTCAAAGTGAAAACTTTCCCCCTTCTTGTCATTCTGTGGATAGGAGGGAGATAAACAATAGCTTCATCTTCGTACATGGGCTTTTACCCTCCCATTTTAAAAAATCCTCAAAATACAGTACTAGTGACACTGTGTCAAATCAGTAGAGCACTACCACTTTAAAAGATAATGGTCTTTTCTTGTTTCCTAAGGCCAGAATTCCAGTCTACTGCAGCAACACACATTTGGCTAACTTCCTAGCATAAAATTCCAAGGTAGCTAATATTTATTACATTTTTTGACATTTCAAGGATGTAGTTAAAAGGTGGAGTCTAAGAACATTTCTTCATCCTCATTTGGGGTATGTGTGCCCTGGTCAAGTTCTGACTATGTATTGGGATGAGGCTCGGGGGCTTGGGATGTCCTTTCTCTCTCCCTATAACTTGTTCTCCATTGAGAGGCAATTCAGGTGTGCAAACACACCAGGTACCACTGCATGTTGCACCACCTCCCAGACCTGGATCAAATTTTCAGCAGAAAACAGCTGCCACAGAGGTTTTGAAACAGTATGGTATTTCCCCATTAAAGTCCCATTCCTAAAATTCATTTTGTGGTGTGAATAAACCAAAATTTCATGCTGTTTCCTTTATACATAAAGGATCAGTGAAATCTTGTATGAAGTTTTTTGAATATTCTTTCTGACATACATAGATTCTAAATAGAAATTATTGGTTATATAAGGGGTTCTTTTTAACATGCATGAACCAATTTTTATATACTATTTTTGTGTCTGTCTACAAGAATGACATTTATAAGCAAATAACCCCAAACCTAAAGCATATATATTTGGAGCTTGTGTTTTCATTTCATGTACTTATGGCTAGAAGGCTCAGTACTGGCATGGTGTGTAAAGAAGTCTCTCTAATACATGCTGAAGAACTGGAAATAGTTTTAAAAAATAATAAAATGACAGATGACTTAATTTTTAATTTATTTGTATATTAGTCATTAGCCATTGAAAAATGTTATTATTTAAAATGTTAAATTGATGTAACTTGGATATTTATTTTTTAAATTCTATACTTTATAGATTTACTAAACACGTTCAGATTTTAAATATTCACTGGCAATTTTTTCAATGTCTGAGAGAATTTTTCCGGAATTGTCACAAAAAAAAAAAAAAAAAGAAAAAGAAAAAAAAAAGAGTAAGAATCACAGTTACAGAAAGAAATAAGGCTTGATGTATATTTTTTTTCCGTACACATTAGCTGACACTGCATAAGATTAAATAATTGATTTTCTTAGAAAAAAACTTGTGATCTTTTTAAAAGAAAAAGAGACAATGCGCATAGTATTAAATTTAGGATTATTCTGTTAAGTCATTATTAATGAAGTTCTGAAATAAATTGAATCAACAAGAAAAGGAGGGAGTGTACATGGGTTAATTTTCTTTTAAATTCAGCTAATTGATTTAAGTACTGTCACAGCAAACCCATTATTCCATCACATAGAATGATATTTTGTCTTTGATTTAATTTGTGAGGAAGTGAACAACAGTGGGAGCTATATCAGTTGTCTATACATACGACTGTCATTCAATCAGCTGTTTTAACCACACTGCACATTTTTAATTATTTACAAAGACTTTAGTCTTCCACTGCTACAGTGTAAAAAGATGCAGATGTAAGAGCTTTTGTTATAGATGGCAGAACTCCACCTTATTAGATAACCAGTTTTTCTTTCTCCCTACCTTCAGAATGTCAAAAAAAGCTGAAGCAAACATTCGGCTCAGTTGTGCTGGTTGTGTGATTTATAACCTCATTTAACAAGTATGATTTAGTTGTATCTGCTGAAAGATCCCCACCCTAGCCCAAAGACATTAATGTCAGCTTAAAACTCTGGCAGTATATAAACTACATGGATATAGTCACAACTTGTTGTCCCAGACCTTATTAATCCTCAAGCTATTTGAATTTAAAAGCTGCTTTTGACATGGAAGCCACTGTAAATCTGCGCTCCCTGAATTTCCAGTGACACTTCAGGGTGACATTTTGATTTTTTATTTTAAGGAATTATCTCTGTTCTTGCTTAATCTCATTACCTGTTATGCAGGCATTATTTTGTCTCATACCATATATGTAGTTTACTACAAATTTTTGTGTCATTGTTCTGCCAAAGCCATCATCCATAAGGGATTTTCCTAGTGAACTAGTATCAAAATATAGACAAGATTACCATTAATTTAGAGCTGGCATCTTGAAAGCCTCAGGGGTCTTTTGTATTAAGCCTCTTTGTTTTGCAAAGCTACCAGCATGAAGCTATGAATGACATTAACAATTTGTATCCCTTGCAAAATAAAAAAATTCACTTGATTGTTTTCAGAGTAAACTTATTCCATTGCAGCTGATACCAGCTTCTTTCTTCCCTACTGCACATCTACTTTTGTGTTTTCTGACATTGTATCCCAGCAGGAAAAGAAGACGATTCAAAACCACTTAAGAAGTAAGACTGATCTTGCCTCAGAAACAGTAGAAATTATCATGCTTCAGAAACAGCACTTTAAGAATCCTACCTTTTTTTCCCTCCAGAAATGTACATATGTACACATGTAACTTTAAACACATCATTAATCCCAATTCCTTCAGCGGGTCTATTTTGTATTTAATATTATTTTAAAGAGTTTTACTGGACTGGGGGCACAGAATGATAATACAGTATTTCCTTCAATGAAAATAGATACTTATTTTTGTAACTGGAATGCCCAGGGGACAAGAAAGTGTTTTATACTTTTTATATTTCCTGATCTGTACTTGGCATGCAGTGTTATACATGACAATGAAACACAGGTTAATTAATAATATAAAGGTGTAGCAACATAAGTGTTTCTTCCGTAAGGCAACACGAGACACTAAAAAAAAATATCACAAGATAGTCAAAGCTCTCTAGGAAGAATAAATTAGAAAAAAAAAAAAAAAAAAGTTTAAAATGAGACAACAGATGTGTCAGAGACCAGTCAGAAGATACTGACACGATTTATTTCTGAGGCATAAAATGATATGACAGCTTGGGCTGCCAACCTCAGATACCAGGTAAGAAATTAATTTACAGTTTTGAGATTAGGACTATGTCATGAAACTCAGAGAAGGATTCAGTAGGCATTAAGGCTATTAGAAAGATCCCTTTTACATTGTCAGAGCTCCTCTTTCTTCAGTTTGTTGCCATGTGAGATGTTCCTTTCTGTCATGTGAAGGCTTCAGTTGAAGTTCACATGATCACGCTGCTCTACCACAAGAGACAACAGCATATGAAACTGAGTTGTGAAGTGATACCAACTCAATTGCTTCCCAAACAACACCCAAGCCCCCATTTCTATTGTGTCTGTTTTGGTCCAGCTATTACTTAGAACTGGTAAACGACATTATATCTGCTCTTGCAATAAGGACAAATGGATTACCACACAGGAATGTGTGTAGCTATCTTACAGGGACAGTGTGATTACTGGTAATGTAATGTTTTACATGCTAGATCCTTCAGCAGCTGCTCTGCGGAAAGCAAAATAAAAATATACCATGGCTGTTTGTAAGTGAACATAGGGAATCGGGAAGTAAATTTTTCAACAATAGATTTTTATAAGAACTCACTAAATTGTGAGAAGACTAAATTAGTTATTGTTCTTAACTTATTCAGAATATGTGCAAGAGTGATAGTGATAAAGACAGATCATTAATTTTATAACAAACATCTATTGCAGTTCTCTTCTGAAGAAGGAATAAACTAAATAGATAAGGACTGCCTTTGTTTGCCAGAAGAAATAACCACTCTTCCTCCAGCTATACAAATATTGTCCAGTGACTGAGCCGGCAAGAACATCTCAGCAATCCGAATGTTCCCTTTTACAGACACAGAGGTTCTGAGTGTTGCAGAGGTTGCAGCGTTCACTAGGCTGAAAAGTACAAGCCCAACATCTATCCCTGGCCTCTGTGCACTGTGAAGTGCATGTGCAACTGCTTAAAAAAGCTCAGTACTTCAGGGATAAAGACATTTTGAATTCAGATACACAGGCACTGGGCTTGGTTGTCATGGTGCTCTCAGCCACTGACCAAAATCCTCCTTTGTCTCATTCTTCCAAAAGCAAATGTAACTTTGTATAGGTTTCAAAATCCTCTGTAATAAAAAAAAAAAAATATTATGGTATTTACCAGGTATTTACAAAATTAAGTATGTGTTTGCTTCTACTTCATATAAAGAATAGATGCTAAGGTCATTAGAACTGTATCCTATTTTACACTTATATTCAATGACTCTATGAAATAAATATGCTTATGTTTTGTCTCCAAGAAAATGAATTGAGATCATTTAGAGCTATATATTGTGGATCTGAAAATTTGTACGTTGAGCTTTGATGAAGAGGCTGTCTAGCTTTTCTGCCACATATCAAAAGCAGCTAGGTATTAAAATTTCAAACTTCAGTGTAGCTAATCTTTCTTCAGAAGTTGAGATTAGCAAATAAATAAGCCTGATTTAATATTATCTGAGACTAGGTCATTAACTTGCTGGGCCTGAAACATGGTGAGAACCAGCTTTTTAGAAGATGATCTTTTAATAAATATAATTATTTTCTTAGGAATAAAATTACAGTGTTATTTTTAAAAGATAATTACTTGGCAACAATATCAGAAATTAAAAATCCCTGAAAGGTTTTTCTAAAATAAAATCCCAGTCATACTTTACAGAATGGATAATTGGAACATATATAATACAGATATTCAGCTGTTGGTGAAAGTCAGCATGTTTTAGGCTCTGGAAAGTAAGTCTGGGGATGCTAAGGCCTGGAGCAATAGCTTGGTGGTTCTGAAGGTAATGGCAAAATTCTGGATTGAATAAAGATTGCCACTTTATGCTGAATTTTCTTGTGGTTCATTGGACCCTTACACTGCAACCACCTTCCTTGCCAATTAGGTAGACACAGCAATATATTTTTTTTTTGTGGGGAGATATTTGGTTTTCAGTTGAAAATCATTATGAAGATGGACAGTATCAATTAATAACAGTTTAATTGCAAACTGATTCCATATACCTCCTGAATAGACTGCCATTGATTCCACAGAGAATTTTCTCGGCAAATCCAAAATATATCATTCCTGGAAAACGGCATAAACTCTGGACAATTTGGGGATCGAAAACACTGTGAGAGTGAAGCAGATGTACCCACTGAATCTGCTATAGCTGCATGTATCTCAGCAAGTATGCTGAAAGAGGAATGTGTCACTGGTTAGTGAAAAGCACCTTCCCACGCCATTAGTGCTCTGCAAGGATGTGTAGCACGCTATCTCTGGAGATACATGCTTTGTGCAATACTTGACAGATAGACTGAGAAAAGACCATGCGAGTCATATAATCTGATTTTCTATGTGATGGACAGTTCAGTTTGTTTGTTAGTCTGCCATATGAATATTATGACACATGAAGAGAAGAGGAAGTGAAGATGGTGGTAGTGTCTTGGGGGAGGGAGGTGGCATGGCTCCTGCTCTTAGCAGCTGGTGAGTGTGTGGGAAAGAGGCAGTGCTCCTAACCCGCAACAGGCAAGTGAGGAGAGCCTGGAGCCTCAAACAGGACAGAGTCTGAAGAATCATGTTTCTAAAAGGGTGGAGAACAAAACTTGGGAACGACAAGGGAGATAACAGAGTCTTCAGCAAACAAGTAAGCTATTGAGTTGACTGAAAGTAAGCCTGGATGAAAGGATATGCTTCACAAGGATACAGCTGTGAGAAGATCGCTTTATGGTCCTTTTTAAATTTTTAATCCTTTTTACTTAGGAATTTTTAATTTTCTGTTCTGAAGAAAGTTAATTCTTCCAGTTTACATCCTAATAAGATCTGTGGGTTTATTTTTAAGTCTTTCTACCTTGGGGACCTTCAGGACTTCAGAAATAAGGAAAAGAACGAGGCAGATGGTGCCAGGCTCTTACTAGTTCTGGGTCCCACCATATTCTGCATTGTCCAAGATGATTGTCCACTCTTCCTTGAATTTCTTTATTTCTAGTATTTCAAACAGAGTTATCCAATGACTTTTGAATCTGAAGCTCAAGCTACTATTTTTCAGTGAATGTGAAATATTGAATAGGAAAAACCCTGAAAAAATTGTTGTTTTCCGTTCCTTAACTTTTTTGGAAAATCAGGTTTGAAAAATTGGCATGTACCATTAAAAAATTTGAACAGTTTCAATTATTTTACTTGGCTGATTTTCATAATAATGGGTCAGTTAGATCCTTCACTTGTTCTGCTCTTCTTATCCACACTAAATTTAGATGTTATCCAGCATGAATAAAGGTGGGTGAAATATGGCCTTTGGTGACTATTTATAGGACTGTCTTGCTTTTACTGTTACAAATATTCTGAACTTCCTGCTACAGTTATACAGTTCTTTCCTCAAATCCAAAACACTGGAGGTTTTTTTTAATTTATAAATTTTAAGACAGTACATAATTAATTTCTTCTATTTGATCTTCTTCCTCTAGATTATCCAGTATCTTCTCTTTTCTCTTTTTTTTTTTTTTTTTAATGTGTTCAATTAATTTAGTCAGTTTGCCATAAATACAAATTTGTAGATGCTTGCACCTGCTTTTCTTAGGCACTCAAGCTACCTAAAACTTGAGACTGTAGATTAGATCCACTTTTTTTTCTAGTTTACTTGGAGATGCACAATTCAATCCAAAAGACTAGACCTTTCAAGAGATCAGCTTCAGGGGTTTCTATTCCGCCAAGCTCAGGTCTGAGCTATAACCATGTTTAAACTGTAGTTTAATTTTGCTCTGCAGTTCACTGCCTGAGATGCATAGAGCTTCTGTAATGATTAAACTGAAGTAAAAGACTGAGGTGAGCTTCAGCTTAGCTGTTCTTAGTTAAGATAAATGTTCAAATAAGGAGTATGTATTTGTTTTCTGTTGTATGCAAGAAAAATGTCCAGACTGGTCTGGCCTTACTGTGCTACATACAAAAGAAAAAAAATGCCAGTAAAATATTCTGTTAGGACTTGAAGTATTCACAGACATATTATCATAAAATTTTCTCATTTAGGAAGAGAATTTTGCTACCTCTCCTGTGGTTCATAACAAAGCTTTCCAGTCCCTACTAAGTCATTTCTGACTTTATTTTAGTAAGCTATTTCTTATGTCTTTCTTCAAAGATTAAGTGTATTTCACATAGGAAAACTGACTACATCATCTTGTGCTGATCAATAGGATATCCTAATTTCTGAAACGAAAGGTCACAGACTCTTAAACAGCTTTCACCTGGCTGTGTGACATTACAGTATCCTTATAATGCAGCAGTTCGTATTACTGCTGCCTGGCAAGATGGTGACAAGTGACCAAAGCCCTACAGTAAAAGCTGATGTAAGATTTTTCCTTTGAATATTTGAGGAGATAGGCAATTTTCTAAAGTACCATTTTAATATTTGCTTTTACTATTGGGAAATACATTAACATTTTGGTAGGCAATTTAGCTGCTATGCTGTGTGTGGAAGCAAGTATTTATTGAAGTTGCTGTGTATCCAATAACTGGAATTTGTGACAGCATCAATTTGTTTATGTTTTTTACTGCATCAAAGTCTGTTTATTCTTTTTATGTTTCTTTAAATTAGTAACAAATCCCCTGTCATTTTAAGACTTTTCCTGCAGTGAGGTAAACATGGATGAAGCATGACATGCAATGAAACTAGCAAATATATTTGAGCTTTTTTTATTGTTTCAGTAAGGATTTGAGCAGAACTTGAGTTGTAGAAGGATTCTACATACCCATTGAGTGTTTATCTCAGCATGACCCAGACACTGTTATTTTCATTTGTGGGAGAACGTGTCAGCCTACTCTGTAAAAAGAAACTTCCAAGTTTCAGTACAGCCTGGTCAAGAAAAATACAAAGTATTTTCAAAAATCGAAGTCAAAATCCCACAATATTAATTCCATAAACTTATTAGAAAGGGAGGGAATGCCATTCTTCCTATGATTTTAAATATGTTCTTACCCATCTTTCCATCAATGTGATGGTGATGACACTTAGACATAACTGATTTGTAAACGATAAGAAAGAGATATTTGGAAGTCTTAAAACAATGAAGAAATACCCGGTGGAGGGAAATGAAGGTGCAGTTGGAACTGGTGTCTAAACCAGTGTGAAATGAGGAGCCTGCAGGCCACCTTCTTTGTGATTTTAAACACAGCCAGACAAATAATAAAACTATGCCTTATGTGAGTAGATACACTTGTGAAGTATTTTGGTTTTCTTCTTCAGATATTGGCAGAATGTGTCGCGTAATAGTGATGTACTGATAGTCTCTTGAGATATACTTGGTAGGCATTTAAGTCCTGAAAATGGACATTATTAAACTTGCAATTATTGCAGCCAAGTATCACAAGGAACCATTATACAGTAGAAAAGAATTAATGTTTCAAAACAATTTTGAGGATCAAATAACAGAACAATTATTCTTTACTCTAGACTAGCTGAGAGAGAACCAAGGCTAAGACAGGCAGCAACAGGAGCATTGCCTGAGTGTCAAGAAGGAGAGCTGTGGATCAACATGTGCTCGGGACTCCACAAACATAACATTGTAGCTCCCTTTGTTTCCAGGAGAAGAATAAGGAGAGTGTTAGGACAGAGAAAATGCCTTTCTCAAAATGGGCAGGACAGATCTTTTCACGTACCTTGATTTCATTAGAGTCCAGTGTATGGCTTTTGGTGCACTATGGGGTTATGTGCCAGGTGCATGTTAGTCATGATGGAGAAGGGTACAGGATGAGAGGTCACCATGGCTGGTGGATGTGCCTTTTGGCATGGCCTTTGCTGCTTTTGCAATTGCTGGTGTTGTGTAGCCCACTAGCTTCATAAACCTGCAACCCAGACCTATCCAGCAGGCATATCACAGAAGCTGAATGCATGGCTGTGAATGGAAAAGAGTGGCATCACAGAGCTGCCAATGCTTGGTGGACAGAGACCATAGGGGAGAGGTGGAATGCACAGGTACTGTATTAAGTGTGTGAGACTCGTCATACCTATTCTAAAAAAAGGACTTTGAGTCAGGGACATGTCTACACAAAAACAGAGTCACACATCCGCTTGGGTCTGAGCATAGGGAAAGTAGGCAGCTGTCCTAAAAGGTGGGGAATGGTAGGAAATTTACAAAAAAAGACTACAGACCTAGGCTAAACACCTATTTTACCTGTTCCTGAGCCCCAGAAAAGTAATGTTATGGAAGTGGCCACTGGTATTTCTTCCTCAGGAAGAAGTGGAGTGAGTATGGCAGATGTTGCTGCTGCTGTAAGGACAAGGAGGATAAGGATAGCTACTGTGACCTTACAGCAGTTACTGTACCAAGCTTACTTGCCAGTCCTGTGCTTTCAGAGGATGACTGAGTCAACTTGTTTCTCTAAGGTTCTGCCTCAGCTCTATGACTACCCCCCTTCTCCCCCTCCTCCTTCTCCTCCTCCTCCCTCTCCTCCTCACTACAAGCTTCACCACCCTCTCATTAATTTCTTAAATTTTTCTTTTAAATAGAACCAAATGCACACATGAATAGCACATGTTATATAGTGACAGTCAATTAAAATATACTTTACAAATATCTGAGTCTTACTTATGTACCATACCCACTTATCATGGCAAAACAGCATACAAAAGAAAAACAACAGTAAGTAGCTACAAGAAGTGACTAGTGAAAAACAACACAGATGAGAAACCAAACGGCCTGACCAGGAGCTACCTTTTATGGAGAGCAGCTGTTCTAACACCTTTGAGAAAATTCAACCTGGCCCCAGTGCACCTACTCCTTCCATGAGCCAGACCCTGCGCACAAGCTCTGTGGTGCAGGGCAGGGCAGTACACAGGCAGAGGAACCACGCAGCTACTTGCCTTACGGCTGCAGTCACAGCCACCCAGCAAGTAGTCATGAGACCTGTCTTTCCTGCCAAGAATTCTGGATTTCTTAGCAAAATGACTACTGTCATTCACACAATTGCAGTGTTCAGACAGTGATGTTTAGCTTATTCTGTTTTGCTCTTTACAAGAAATAATTCTTCTACCAGCTTTGATAATGCTATGAGAATAACACAATTTTAAAACCAGTTTTATTTTTTTCTTGTCTAAGTAAATAAAAAAGAAAGCAGAGGAAGCAAGCCACATTAGCCTCAGTGAAAGGAAAGGTAGTTCAGATACTGGAAGGGGAGCCGTTCTAGTCTGCTGTTTAATAAGGTTGGGGCTTCACACTTTGGGTACATGTAGCAATTTTTTTTTGTCATGTGTGCTACAATTTCTAAATGTGCCTTCATTAAAACTTTCCCAGATGGGGATTAAGGGAGTGTAATTTGTCAGTGAACCAGAAATCAGTGCAGGGGTTGTGGTTCAAGCTGATAAGGCCTTGGAGGAAATTCCCTCCTACTGTTAGGAAAACTGGAAAGCGGAAACCTGAAGTATGACTGCTTTAGCTGATAAGAGAAAAATAAAATTATCTTAAACTAAGGAGGGTTTTTTTTTCACTCTTTCTATTAGATTTATCAAGAGGAAAATATTGATACAATTTATCATTAAGCTGAAAGTTAAGTATAAGCAAAACTTTTTTTTTTGTTCATGCCAGCTGTATTAATTGACTTCTTAGATTATAAAGTATGACGTGACTAAATTGGTAAGTGGTATAAGCTGAGGCAGCATGAGTAAGATTTTAGTTTCCTTGTCATTCCTTTTAGACTTCTACTTAAAATGACTGCAAATTGCTCAAATGATGTTAATATGACCCTTCATCTGAAATAGAATTATTAAACACTTTGGCTTTATCAGCTGTGCTGTAGTTTGCAGTGTTTGGAAGACGTGCTGAAAGAGTTTTAATCAAAATGAGTAACAATGTTCCCTTCGATTTTTGTAGTCTAATTATCCAGTTTTCACTTATTTCATACCTGTGCTGCTGAAGGACTGAGGTAAAGGTTATCTCTGACTGTAAAGCTTATGTTACTATATGTGTAGGCTTACATAAATTCTGTGAAGGAAAGAAGCTGAAGCTCTTGTTGGCTGTTATGAAAACTGACTATTTTGTATTTGCTTGTGTGATTGATAGTTTTATAAACCTTTGCTTTTAAAGCTTACAGATTCTGATTGATGCTTTAAAATTGTCACTTGGCACACTGCTGCACCATGAAATACCTTTTCATTTGTGTATCCATCATAGGTTGGGAGGCTGGGACAGCAGTAGTCATTTATACTTGCTCGCTCACCTAAGTGGAGTGCCTTGGGCAATGGGTTTGCTTAGTCTGGGAGATGGAATTTCTTCCTTTTCTCTGCAAGGAGAGAGATGGAGAGTGAAGTGCACGGGATAAGACAGAGATCTTGCCATAGATGAAAAAGGATCACTGACAGCAAGAGTAGATGTGCAGGGAGGGGAAGGGGGAGACAAAGACACTGAGAAGACAATATGCTTGAACAGCAGAACTAATCAACAGCAGAAAGGATAAACCATGCACATCCTCCCTACGTGAAGACAGGAAGATCTGGTGAGCTCTCAGTGACACAAAGGCTACAACACAAAGCAGATTCAAATATATTTGATTTCCATATTTAATTGTATTTTATCTGCTTTGTATTTCATTCAAATAACAGTAAAGTGTTCAGTTCTGCTTCTGAGGTATGCAGCTTCAAAGGAATTTAATTGTAAACCAAAAGGCTCACACCTTCAGTGGTATTTTAGGAAGACTATATTTAAACTTTGGGTGGAGACAGGTGGAGAATATGACTGAAGAGTCTGTACTGAATGGAAACAAGTGCCTGGAGCATGGGTACAGGCTTTCAAGACAGAATGTAGGTGAACAGTTTTAATCTCAGGTATGTGCCTCTGGCTGTGTCTCAGGTTTGAGGACAGAATCCCGCCGGACCTCCGTTCAGAGCTGGGATATTCACACAGCCCAAGCCCCTGGCAAATGCTTATTCACTGGCCAAGGTTAGATCAGACTCTGCAATGGACTGCTACACTTTGGTGCCTGTAATCAGTCAGCATTCATGGCACTGCATTCCTTAGCCAGTAGGAAGCAATGTGGATAATGGGGCCAGATGCTTTAATCCAACCTGCTCATTTAGAAATAGAGTACATGAGGACTGGTTGAATTACACAGAAAGCCTTAAACAAGAAGAATGGTTTGCTCGCAGGTCCTCTAGACAGCCCTGGAACTTTTTCTCAGAGCCATTCTTGGTTCTCTTAGCTTGGAACTTCCATGACTTTCCTGTCACTGTCCGTGGTGTTTGCAAGTGTTTCTCTCATGTACACTGAAGCAAAATTTATTGAAGTCTCTCTGCTGACAGTCCCAAATTGGCCTTGTACTGGGCTTTTTGGTTTGGATGGTGAATAGTGCTTTTGCTTTGGCTTAGAAATCTTTTTTTTTGGAATGACATTTCCATGTTACAACTGTTTCACTCAGAGATATTTTTTTTTTTTTTTGGCCAGTTAAAGGCATTTTTGTAAATACATACCAGCCTTTCTGGGCCATCCTACAAAATGAAGTTGAAAATTGTCCCTAAATACTCCATTAAAAAAATAAATAAATACAAGAATAACAGAACATTTTATAGTGTTTTAGTTTAAGAACATTTTTTACTTGGTAAGAAGTACTTACTTTTTGTAAGGTCATATTCTACATACATATTCATGTATGTGCTGCTCCTTTTATATGTAATGCAGGTTGGAATGTAAACTTTCTTCCTCATTCACAAAATTTACATGGTCTTTCAAGTGAATATAACGCAGGACATGCTGCTAACTACTAGGGAGGCAGTATTCTATAGGTATTTAAACTCAAAACATAAAAAAAAAGAAAGTGGTAGATAAAAATACTAAATACAGAGAATAGTATATTTTTTGGGGAAATGTTATTTGAAAATGAAGTTTCCCTCCAAAATCTCTTACCAGTAAAATAAGCAGGTGGAGTCTGGAAGATAAAATGCCATTAGATTTTGATTAAGGATGATCTGGTGTATGTGTGGGTAGCTGACACAAAGGGACTCTCCTTCTCTCACTTTCCATTCCTTTCCTTTGCTCTAGATTTGGGAACTGTGGCTCTTCTGTGAGTTAGCTGAATGACCTGAGCACACGGAAAACTCTTTCTCTCTCTCTACATCCCTCCCCACCCCTCAACTGACCCAACCCCATTTGATCAATGTGGCAAAGTGGATAAACTGGAGAAAAACACCCTGCCACTACTGAGAACTGACTCAAACCCCCTCAACTAGACCCTTTCTCACTGAAAGACAGATACTCTCAACTAGTACAAATTCAGAAAGCTACCTGACAGTTTAGACACTAGTTTTTCACCTATACAACTTCTTCTTTGTTGTGATTCCTGTCTGTGCTTCTTTTATTGCTACTGAACTGTGAAATGGAGGATTTGAAAAATATTTGTGTTACAGTAGGAGTTTGTAAACACAAAATTTGTACTATTTGTAGAACTGTGTACTTTATACTAGTAAACTTTTTTTTTTTTTAATCACAGTATTACTCATATTGTCTTTTGAAGGGCTAAACTGCAGTTTGTTTTTTTTGGGGGGGTTGGGGCTTTTTTAGGCTTTGGGATTACAAAGTAGCATTGCAATACTTCAGACAGTATCTGTCAGGGTGATTTAGGGAACTAGAATGAGAATAAGACTGTTAAACAAAACGTGGAAATGTAGAAACATTATCCTCTAATTTGTGGAATATGCTCAAATGCATAGCATTCATTTCCATTTTGTTGTTTGCTTAATTCCCTACTTAGATGTGTTGCAGTATCTTACATTCAGGTCAGCTGACAAGGGTAGGTTGGTATGGTAAACACACTGTGCAAGCACTGTAACGTGTGAAGAGTAATCCATTTTATTCAGGGCAAGCCTAGATTGTTTAACAGGAAAGGCAATGTGTACTGAGGTTGGTGCGATACCTTTCATAGCATTCCATAGTTTGTCGAAACTGTGTAATAAATGGCATACTCAGAACAGGACAAAGAGCAGAAATGGGTTTTTCCCCTAATATCTGTATCACCAATAATAGGCACTGCCCCTCTTGACCTCCTTGGCTCAGCATCCAGCTGCAGTTTTCGGCATGTGAATATGGCTATGAAAAATGACCCAACATTGTTCTCCAAAGAGTTTGCATTGTTTGTCGTAGGCTTATTAAAGGCTGTCACCACTTGTGTAGAGATCTGTTTGTTAAGCAGATAGATTTGTGCTACTATTATATTCTCTGGTTTCCCTGCAGACACACAAATAGGAATAAGTGTACTCAGTTTCTATACAAGTCAGTTTCTATACAAACATATATAGACCTGATTCCAGTCCCATTTATTCTTGTGATATCAAACACTGCTCATTTTAAGTGTTGTCATTCTCAAGAGCCAAATGAAGAATTTTTGTACAGATTAAACGGTAGCAGAAAGGATAGAGATGTGGGATGTGTGGAGAAAGGAGTCATTTCCATTCAGCAAGCCTCCCACCGGCTGCTGAAAAGCTCTCTATATTTGGCTCGGGGAGTGCAGTGGAAAGAGTGAAGAAGATAGCTTCTCTATTTGCTTCAGCAGAAATGCATGACTCAGTTAATGCCAATCGACACTGATTTTTTCAGTGCAAAGTATTACCAGACACTTCAATATATGCAGTTTTTAAGACAACACTTAGAGGAGGAGCATGGGAACAAGCTGATAAAAGTTGTCACAGTTCCATTTCCATTAGTGGAACCATCATACTGATTTATACCAGCTGAAGGCGTGCTAACAAGGCACCCACAGGAATGTTGTGGCTAATTTAGAAAAGTACAGCTCACTTTTTTTAGTAGTATTTTTAAACGACCACTTAAGGTCTTACAGAAGGGATAGCAGTGTTCAGTTTTGCATGTTTTGGATCAGACTGTGCAAAACCATTTATTTATTGAACTTCATTTCCTTATGACAGTCCCATAAAAAGGGGAATGGCAAATGTCAAAGAAAAAGAATGGAGGATCATTTGGGGGATCAAGCTAATTTTCTTATTTTAGTTAAACATGTATAAAATGTCCAAATTTTTGGCCCTTCAGATGATCCAGTGTTTTTTATACTATTTATTACTTAATTCTAGCAATATTATAGCCTTGAATACAGCTAGTGAATGGAACTATGCTTCACAGAGTAATCTAGCATAGGAAAAGATCATGAAAGAACAAAGAAATTGTATGCAAAGAACACTGAAATTTTAGCCTTCTGTAAAAACTGTGAGCAAGCCAGCTGATAAAACTTTAGCACAGTTTGCTTTATTCATTTGCTTATTTATTGTATGTAAGAATTTTTGAGTCATTGGATAGCTTCTCAGAGTTAAATTCTTACTTCTTTTCTCTCTTTTTAAATTAAATTGATTAATAATCAAAACCTTTCCATTGTTCCAGCTAAGAATGTCAGTCATTTGACTACAATATATCATTCATTGTTTCCAGTGTACTTTAATGCAAGGTCATATTGACCTTGTGTAAATTTCTCTTTAAGAACAGCTATTAACAGTAGACCTCTGGTGCATTTTTTTCTGCATGTCTTGTTGGCATCATATGAAAAGCATTTCGAAAGTATAAGTAAACCCCAACAGTTTCAACAGAAATAATGACCCCATTTGCCATGGAAGCTGAAGGACTTTATGAAAATGTACTGAGCTCTTTTCCATACTAAGGTAAAATTATCCTAAAAATAGAACTGGTGCTTGGTGTTAACTAGCCAAGTTGCAGATATTTACTTTCTGAGCCTTTTCAAGGAAAACGTAAAACTTGCAAATATTTTTGAGAAAGTCAACAACCAAATTCCTTTTTTTCATTATTAACTTTACTTCAAAGGTAGAAATTAAAAATCAAAACAGCCAATGACTTTCTATAACAGAAGATGGCCTGGTCATTATAAGCAAACAGTTGAAATTCAAAATGGCATTTAAAACAGAACTGTAAGAAATTTATAATAAATATATCATAACAGCACACCCTTGCCATGCCTTGCCTTCCCCCTTTTCCCTTTTCTCTTGTTCTTGTCTCAACCCATGAGTTTTATCTTCTTCCCAATTCTCCTCTGCATCCCACCAGTGGAGGGAGGGAGTGAGCAAGTGGCTGGTGGTACTTCAGTTGCCAGCTGGGGTTAAACCATGACAATCTTACTTTTCTTTTTAGTAAATTGGGGGAGTGGTTCAACATACTGAAATGAAATGGAAATTTGGATTCTCTCCCATGGTGTATGTGAGCTCAAAGGGTTTCTGAAAGGACCAAATTAGCAATGTTTTGCAGTTATGAGCGAGGATCCAAATGGGTTTATGAAAAGTTCTGTGAAAATGCTCCCCCTAGGAGGAATTAACTAGTAGGATGAGTACATGACTGAGAACTGCCAACCAGCTGACACTGGGAAAGCCCCACAGCATCTTGGTAGAAAAAATTAAGTACACACTGGGCTGGATAGATAATTTAGTTCTACAGCACTTCCTTAGAATATAGAATATCTGGGTCCAGATGTCTAAATGTAAGAACAATAAGAGATGAGACAAAGAAAGATCCACTACCGAAATCTATTCACTTGGGCTGTTTAGGGCAGCTGGAAACCCTCTGCCCCTCACTCCCTTTCTCCAGAAAAGTTTATTTCAAATTCTTTTTCCCTGGTGCATCAACAAAAATATCAGCAAAAGTTTCTTGATCTAGTTAAGAGTCATTAGCCTCACCTTCTGAGTTTATGACTAGAAAGTTAAGTGCTTCACTGTGAAATTACTCCATGTGGCCTGTACTCCTCACCTTATTTTGCATTGTATAAGAAACTAAATTAATGAGAAAGGATTTTATTAGGCTACTGGACATCTGAAAGTTAAGTACTGCCTGGGAAGTGTTGCAGTGCTTTAGTATCTCAAGGGATTTTGATCTTAGTGACCCTATGGAAGATATTACTTCTATGTGCAAGACAGGCTAAAATTTTGCTGTCACTTTAGAAAATTTACCTTTGTAGTGATGGGGAAAAAAATAATAAAATCTTGTAGTCACATTCCAGTGTATATTTATTAATCATAAACTGATTAAGGAATCTGTCAAAATACACTCAATCTAAGCTTTGAGCTGTGCAGTTTAGTAGTTTAAATTTAAAACCCCACAGAAACTAATAAATCTCAGGAAGGATAGAATTTGCCCTAAAGGACACCCAGAGGAAGAAAAGTGATGAAGTGATAGCTAAGGAATTTTCAGTGTTTAAAAAGTGTATCATCAGGAAATTACAATGCTTTTTCTCTGGAAAACTTAGAATTTTTAGAATGAGTCTAAAAATTAGTAAGAATACTTTTCCTATTTATCTTCTTTTGGTTTTATCTGTTAGCAACAGCACATGCTTTTACAGATATGTTATTCCACAGAAGACATAGCTAAGAGGATATTTCATATGAGCAGAAGTTAAAGCTGGCCCAGAATCACTGAATAATATTAATATTCTTTCAACAGATCAGTAATTTAATTCATTACATTCATTTAATGTAACTATTCAAATGGGAGTTGGGTATAATTATCTTTTAGTCCCTGACTTTTCACCTCTGGGGCCACAAATCAATGCTTGGTGAGGATGACAACAATTATTCTAATCAAAGTGATGTAATACACGCTAAGTTAGTTGGTTTCATTTCTTAGAGGGCTAAAGTCTTCACAGAACTACACTGAGGTTTGGCTCAGTCTGCAAGTTGGCAGGGTTTGCTCTGAAGAGACACAGCCTGAAATGAGCATCATCAGAATAATACAGCCTCACCCTGCTGGAAAGCTGAAGTGTGTTCTACGAATAATTCACACAATTGTGTATTGCTACTGTTCCACACCAGCCTCTCCTAAGACCATAAACCTGTTCTCAACTGCCTTGATCAGTAATACTTGATGAGCTCAGCTTCCTCCTTGAAAAAACAATTAGCATAAAACCAGCACCCAGCTACGATGAGTGGAGTCAACCACTGCTTTGCTTTAGCATTCTGATTTCTCTTATTGCATTCTTATATTCTCTTATTCTTCCTTAATTCCAATTTGACAGTGACATGTGTACAAATATTTGGCTTTGGAACATATAATCAAGTCTTTATAAACAAGTATACCTTGTAAAAAAAAATCTTCCAAAATATTTAATCTTTTAAAATCTTTTATCTATGACAATGAAATTAAAAATACAAAATTTGCAGTAAGTAAGGAGGATTCAGTACAAAAGTAATCAAGGGATATAAAGTGATTTGTTTACTACTAGAAGCTATACTAAACCTTCACATGGTTGCGTGCCAAAAAAATCACAGGATGTTTTCATAAAAGAAAATATTTATGAGGGACAGAAATGTTTAATTTGAATATATTACCTATTTTTTCTGGTTGGGTTTAACACTGAGATGTGCTTGCTATAGATTATGCCATTTTAATCCTGGAAATATGTAGTCTAGAAGACAGATTTACAAAATGCAAGAGAAGTGGAATTCTGAGACACATGCAGTAAAACAGATTATGAAACTCTTTCTTTCTTGCCATTTTAATGTCACTTCTCTTGAGAATACGATTTCACTGAGCTTCCTTGATGTAAGAGAACACGTTCAGATAATGGCTTAGTATTAGATCAAGGAAGTGACTGACATAGGTATTAGGTTTGACACATCAGAAGAGGAAGGTATTTTTCCTTTTCTACATAGAGAATACAGAATGGTGATACAAGCGTATATGCAACAAGAAGGAATTCCTGTCTCTGGGCCTTGGCTTTTTGGTGTTTAAACTAGTCAAGCAGATCTGGGCAAACCCTAGTAGTTTGCTGTCTTGAAGGTTTATGAGAACACTTTTTACAGTTTTACTGGGTTTTGAGGACTGAATTTAAGGTTGTCTTAAAGTGTAAATACACATGCTTTCACTTATTGTGGGGTTTAACACAGCTGTTACCCCGTTCCAGGGAACAGTTTGATAATTCCTGTGCCCAGTAGCATTTAATTCTCTTTTCATCTGATCTGGTAATCAGGCGGCTAAAATGTCCTTTGTTTAGGAACTCTTCTAGCAAATTAGATAGCTTGCCAACTTGTCTTATGATTTTTTAGGATTGTTCTTATGTAAAAAATGCCCAGGAAGCTTTTTCTTTAGGTATTATGGTCGCTGTATACTGCAGGTTTTTTATGCTGCTGCTTCTTCTCTGACAGATATTGTTTTGTTTAACTAAATCTTACGTGTCTCCCCCTTTGTGAGATAAACTTTAAGCATAATCTCTGAATATCTTCAGAATCTGGACCTGAGAGAGCCTAATGAGAGAAGTGCTTAGTGTCTGTCCAGATCCTTGCTGGAATCCTGGCTGAAGACTGCTCAACAATTGCAAAGTGGGGATGGCTCTGAGGCTACTTGGAGGTCCTTTTGCAGGCCACCTGTGAAATATTAAAAAGCACACACAGACAAAACCAAACAAAGAACAAACCCCCACTCATTGCTACTAATGTGCCTCTAGATTTACATGGAAACAAGCAAGAAAATCACAGATACTGTTTGTGCTATGTTTGTACCAAATAGTTTGCTGTAAATGTTACCCGGATGTGGCCTTCTGTTGTCAAGTCTCTGGCTCCTGTTCAAGTTTTGTCTTTTCTAGTTAATTACTCTGCCTTATAGATAGTGGAGAGTATTAGCAATGATAGAGCAAAAAAGATTGCTAATGGCTAGACCAGGGGTCCTCAAACTTTTTAACCAGGGGGCCGGCGTGCAGATGCAGTGGCAGGCAGTCATCTGCGGCTGCTTGGTTTCCCCACCAACCCCCATCAGGGGTGTGAGGGGGGGTCTGTAAATACCGGGGGCTGGATTGAGGACCCTGGGGGACCGTATCCAGCCCACGGGCCATAATTTGAGGACCCCTGGGCTAGATGGACTATTAGATAACCCCAAATATGTTTTCAGTAATGCATTGAGCCATCTTCTAATACTAAGTTACATCTTTTAAAGCAGTCTGTAGGGAAAAACCCTGGACAAAAAACAACCTCATCAAAGAATTTTTTTTAATGTGCTTTATGCTCTCTGAATAAAATGGCACTGTGAAAAAATAGACGTGAAGTACTATCTTGACTTAGTCAATCACAGCAGAATTGATGCTGTAAGTAAATTACCCAGCAAATCAAAGAATTTTTTGTATTTTCCATGTTGTTATCACAATATGATTAAAACTGAATGTATATTAATGCATTGGTGAAGATTTCACTGTATGACTCTCAGATTTTTTGCATAGTGTGCCTTTCAGAATCTTTCCAAGAAATTTCCATTTAATTCTCTCAGCATGTTTGCTAAATTCACATTGTAAGCTGCAGCAATGCCAATATGTTGTGGAACCAAAAAAAAAAATGGCCCTTAAAAATGATAAGTCTTGAAGGTAATAGAAAATTAATTGTATTATTCTAGCCAGCAAACATGTGAGAGAAACAATTAAATTTTTAATAGAACCCCAACCAAACCACCCCCCACCCCCCACAATAACACAAAAATGCCATTGCCATGGAAATGTGAAGAAATGTAAAGAATAAGTGAGGCAACAAGTTATTTCCATGTGATTTTCTTTAATGAAATGCTATGTACAAGACTGTTCTGAAAGTCTTGGGGTGTAGAGGAATGAAGGCAGTAGGTTGATTAGCATTGATAACATACAGCTGTGGCCTTGCCTCAGAGGCAGTGGGTTGATTGACATGGATGATGTGCAGGTGTAGCTCATTCCCACTAAATGGTTAAATAGCCCTGAAGGATTATGGGAGGGGTTAGATGGAGGCGGAGCAGTGTGGTCTGACCTCTGGAGGAAGTAGGATACAGCACAGACAGTAGAGTCTGACCAATGGTAAAGCCTTGTTGCAGCCTACTAGTTTGTGCTGCAATAATTGGTGCCCTGTGTGAGGCTGATTGAGTTGGACTACAACTGGTGCCCAACATAGCTGAGACAAGCGGGAGAACCTGCAACCTATAAGAGATGCTGTGAGAGGTGAGCCGTTGCAACTAATCAATATGGGTATATTGCAATATTTGTTCTCTATCTTGACTCAAATTGCAACTTTTGGTACCCAGCTTAGATGGGGACTAATTGATATGGGTACAGAAGAAAATTCCACTTTAACAATGCTTATAGATATATTTGAAAAAAAGTGTGAAGTATAACAAGAAGGCAATAAGAACTTTGCTAGGATGGTGCAAAGTAAATGATGTGCTAGTTACACTGAAAAATGTCTCCAGTGTTCAGACATGGCAAAATGCTGGAAAATTTCTTTTTGAGGCTGCCTTGAGTGGTAATAAAATTGCAACAATATTGCTCACAACATTAGTCTTAGACCTACTAGACCAATTAAATGTGGACAGGGAGACAAATTCTATATTTGCAATGCTTATGGATATATTTGAAAAAAGAGGTGTAAAATATGACAAAATGGCAATAAGAATTCTGCTAGTGTGGTGTAAATGTATGATTTGCCAGTTACGGTGAAAAAGGTTTTCAGCATTCAGACATGGCAAAGTGTTAGAAAGGTACTTTTGAGGCTGCCTCGAGGGGAGACAAAATTGCCACAGCTTTGTTAACAGCATGGAGATTGATCATAGGTTTTTCTAGAACAATCAGATGAAATAAACCGTACATTAACAATGCTAATCAACCCACTGCCTTAATTTCTCCACATTGGGGTGTGTCTGAATTCCTTTGGTACTAAGGCCAAGTTCATCAGAAAGATGAATAATAATAAAGTGATTGAGTTATTGATGTACTTGTCTTTAAAATGCAGTATTTAGGTGTCTTTACAATTCTTTTCATGAGTATGGTGGCTATACAGACCCTAGAGTCATACTTCAAATATAGACTTCATAACTGTGAGATAAATATCCCCTTGTTAATCAGATGCGACTAACTTGCAAGCCAACTGCATTTGTGTTGAGCCTCTCAGTCTTATTCCATAACCAGCCATATTACAGGACCTACTGAAGCCAACTGTGCTGCCATTCCTTAATTTTATGGCTTTTTTTTTTTTTTTTTTTTTTTTTTGTCCCTAGTGGGACCTATCAGAAAGTAAAAAAGAAATAAGTAAGTTTTTGTCAGCTGAGTTTTGTCCTGAACTTTCAGTCAAAAGAAAGCCAGATGAGTGAGCATTTTGACCTGTTAGCTGAGAATTGTGTTCTATTGCATTTCAGATGTACCCTTTGGTGATCAAATATACATTGGCGCCAAAGATAATCAAGTGGACAAAGTAAACTAACCCGAGATTTCTGGTTGCATAATAGTGAACTATAGAAATTTTTTAGCACACATCTGAGCAAAAGCAATCTGAAAATGGTTAACTGGTCAAAGACCAGAGTTGAATTTGTAAAGAACATAATGTACACCAAACATTTTTGGCCAGATGGATGTGAATTTATTTTTAAATAACTCCTTAAAATTATTTCCAAACCATTATTTTCACTTTTTCTTCCCCAAGTTTTGGAGAGTTAGTTATGAGTGTATGTGCAATTCAATTTAACATTAAAGAGTTTATGTTTACAAACTTTTCTCTAGAAATATACTGAATATTGGTATACATGGTAGCATAAACCTGTTGAGTTTACTGTGCATATTTATTTCCAAACAGCTTATTACTGATGAAGTGATAAGAGAAACAAAATAAAAATACTCTTCCTTCAGTATAGCTTACCTAACACACCCACGTAGTCTAACTGGTCATCTAATTTCTATTACTAAAATCCTGAGCTTATTAAAAACATATAAAAACTGTATCAGAACAAAAAGCCTAAGATGAGGGGGGGAAGGTACACTTTTATAATTATACTAGACCCTTTTACTGTAGATTAAGCTAATTTAGATAAAGTGTGTGTGTGTTCGCGTTGTTATTTGTTATTTTCTGGAAAAAACCCAACCACTCTACATCAGGAAAAAAATAATTATACTTATATTACTATTTCTGTACTAAAGTTTTTGGCAGCACACAAATGCTGTAACTTGACAGGAGCAAGGTATATCATGTGAAGAGAATGAGAGCTCCTGCCTTAACAACTGGCAATTACTGCTCAGGTTCCCTGAAGAACCTTAAAAAGTCTGTAGACATCTAAGTAACAAGTAAAGTTTGTTGCTTTCTGCCAAGGACATGGGTATTGTGATTTTAATTGCCATATTTCCTTATCCTTAACATAAACGATAGCTGATACTTAGTCAAAGTATTGTAAATGCAAATGAGCTTAGGAAAGCTCAGAGGTAATGTGTACGAAAGAGAAGCAATGGGAGCACTTGGGGTATGGCGATAGCCTGCAAGAATTCTGAAATGGGAAGAGCTGCTGGGAAAAAGATGGGGCTAAGAATTAATTTCCTTTCTTTCTAACCAAACACCTGTATAACCCATACTCTTGCTGAATTGTAATGACATTTTTGTATTTTTTTTACCTCTCTTACAGGTGATCTACAGGGTTTATTTGTGAAAATCTGATCTCTGGTAACACACTACAGAGAGCTGAAACAAATATAAATTTTTTTCTCTACTCTAGACAACTGGGTTGAACATTTATGTTCCATTATACAATATTATTGTGTTTTGATTATGTCACTTCGATGTCTTTAGGTGGTTTCAACCCTCACAAATAATGAAAGGTCATTTTAAAAAATCACACTCAAGTCTGACATGTAGAACATTCCTCAAAATTAGTTGAAAACTTTTGCAAGATAATACCTTTTTATTAATAAAAAATAATCTGTTGAAATTGTTTTTTAGAATATTTTTAATATGCTTTTAAATTGAAAAATGTTGAAGTGGAATGCTTAAGTATATTTTTTATTTTGTTGCTTCATCCTAGCACTCAATATTTTGTTTGTCTAAATTTGCATTTTAATTTTTTTCTGATTTAGAGGAAACATTTTGTTATTGTTGAAATAAATTGTTTTAGTGTTTTGAAGATAATATTTTGGGGATTTGAGCTATTTTTGTTCCTTAAGGAAAAAAATCAGAGTTGTAATTACTACTTTCTTTAAATATGGGAAATTTCAGGATTCCCTTCAGAGTGGACAGGTCTTTGTGGAACAGGAAGTGTTTGGAAATCTGAGTTGCTAACCATGGCCAAGAAAATAAAGCTCAGTGTAGCATAGTATAGCTTAACTGAATGAAAATGTAGAGAAGTAAAAATTATAAGAGGTCTAAAGTAACTTCACACTTAATTATTACCATTAACACAGATTGGCTTAGGTTTTATTCCCATGGTGAATGATGTCATAGCAATAAGATGTTTACTTTCCATTGACATTTTTGTGAATCTCTCCCCAAATTGTATTGAATGAAAAATGAAGTGTTTGTTAAAGACAAACTGACAACTTCATTCTGGAAAAGCTAGCAGGTAGATAGTGAAAGAGTACTACAAAAAGTGAGATGTTGGCTATGCAGGCAGAAATGAAGGCTGGAGAGCAAAAAGGGGAAGGGAAAGAGTTACATATAAATGAAACCTGCTCACATCTAGCAGCTAATTTAAATGGGAAAAAGTAGCCTCAGAGACTTTTATTCATTCTTATTTACAGAGAAAATGCATGTGTCATATTGCATCATATCATATATCAGGTGTCTAGTTTTGCTTGGATGCTCATTTACAAAGAAGTTGACATGTGGTTGAAAACAAACACTGTACTCTGTAGAAAAAGATGATACTTAACATATGCACAGTGATTATGACCACTGTACACAGGTTCAGCATCACCGCCTAACACTTGAGCGACTATAAATCAGTTATGGTAGGATATTCTTAATTGCAGGATATTTTTGCATATGCATACAATATGCTGTAAACTTGTACATCTCAGATTTTCATTACATTTTTTTCTTCAGCACTGGGTTTTTTTTTTGTGGTGATTTTGTGTTGTTGGAGGGGGGGTTGCTATCTTCTCTCCAAGAAAAGAAGTGTCCAGATAGAATGCTAAAAAGACAATTTTTTTAATAAAAAAAGAGGAAAAAACCCCAAATAAACAAAACCAAAAAGAAAAGAAGAAAGCATATGTGTTCAGAAGACAAAAGACACAAGATTCTATGCAAGGTAATTTCTTCCTACTTCTCTTTTAATTCATTAACTGCCTCTTTTATTTTTTTTTCCTCTTTATTTTACCTATTATTTTTGTGTAAGGTGCAATATGTGCATTTCACTGTTGCAGCGAAATATTTTAATATATTTTTTCTTTATACTAAAATTGCCTAACACTTAAAAATAAAAGGAGGGAAAATTCCTTTCTTGCATATTGTTTCCAATGTCTGCAGGTTACAAAAACAGCCTAAGTGCAACTTGTACATGTATTACTGAGACTCAGCCTTGGAATGCTGAGAAGCTGCCATGCAGTATTATACCTGTTCAGCTTTTGATGTGCATTTCAAATGATTGGCAGGAGAATTCAACAGTTGGAAATTGTATCTCTGTATCTTATATGATGGGATGTTCCTTTCTGGTGCCACACTTCTGAGGAAAAGACTGCTGTTCCTCTTTAGCTGCTTTTAACAACATACTGTGCATTGTGTGTATGCATGTGTCCATCCAGCTTTGGGTTATGGGGACAGTGAGTCTGGCTTCAGAAACTGTCCTGAATGTGAAGCCAAAAAAACCCCACAAAACACTTGGCCTACCATCTTAGCTATTACTGAAATAACCAGTCAAATTTAAGATATCCACTGATTGCTCAGATAGGTGTATCTTGAAAAAACGTATTTATTTTCAAAACTTAATTTTAAAATCTGCTTTCTCTTACTGCCCCTACCTTGGGCAATTCCCAAGCCTGAAATTCTGCTTGTGCTTAGACCCCTCTCATCCACCCTCCTGTCTAGCATTGCTCTATCAGATCTCTTTAAGAATCAGTCACAGGCTTCATCTTTTCAGTCACACCTTCCACACACAAGTGTTCACTTGATTTTCTCATAACTCCTCCCTATCTTGTCTAAAATCAAGCAATCCCAAGATAAATGCTGACACAGAATATGCTATCTTTTTGTTAGAAGAATATTATTATTATTTTCTACTTACTGTGATATATGGCAATTGGAACCTTAATATTTTTATGCTGATGTCTTTCCATCTTTTTTAAAAAAATAAAATATGCCTTTACATGTATGCACCTTCAGAAATGCAAACAACTTTTGAGAAATGTTTGTTTATTTAATCTTTGATTAAATAAAAAGTAGTGTACTAAAGGAATTCTTCACAATTACTCCCCCAAATTCCTAGCAAGTGCATTAGTAGATCCATGGACTGAGAATAGTTTACATCCTCTAATTTTTCGTGTGTTCTGTAAGAACACTCAGGGTAGACTCTGACCAAAGAACAACTTTCCCTTTTCATTCGTGTGCCAGTTCATTCTAATATGTTAGCGTAGGTGCTGAAAATCAATTAATCATATGAAGTAGAGAAGTAAAAGAAATGTTTCTTTTGGCGAGTAAATGATCAAATATAGTGTTTGTATCTTGACGCCAATGGCTGGTTAAAAAAATAAGAGATAAAAAAAATCTGATTTTGTGCTATTTTTCTATAGAACACAATTTTGCTGTGTTGGTTAGTATTTATTCCCTTCATGTTTTCCATAGCGATCTCATATTTGATTTAGCAACAATGACAAGGGGAAGGTATAAACCCCTGGATTTTCTTCACTCTATCTGTTGCTGTCTGGTTGGTTGGTAGCAGCAGGAGGAGATCGGGCATGTAAATCTTCAGCCAGCTCAGACTTGCTGAAAGAGCTGATAATTTCCGTGTGCAGGTAGGTTGCCATAGGTCTCCCCCAAACAACTTTTTTAACTGAGGTGATCATGACAGCCATATTAATCTTCTATTTGTCATTCTCAGAATTTTTCAAACAGCAGGCACTGAAAGTAACAGGTGTAGCTGAAGTGACTTCAACCCTTTGAAACTAATTTTTTGGTCTTGAACAAATGTTTTATCTTCAGGACTATAGATCTGGCTGCAGTCTGAGTGTTACTAATCGCCATCAAAAATATGGAGGTTGTTTATAGGAATGACAGAAAGAATTGTGGTAGAAACTTAAATATAATCTCAGGCAGAACTGAGTTGCAAGTTTTTGTTCTTACTATAAGCCACAGGCAAGGAGAACAGAGCATGTAGAATGTTTTTTCTTCTAAACTCATCTAATCTAATCCCCTTTTCAGGTAAAGTGAAAGTTCATGTCACCAGCTTTTCCTTCTTTATCAGAACAAAAAGAAAAAAAGAAGGGGAAATGTATTTTCTTTATCTGTTAAGTTTGATATCTATTATGGTTGAAATCATTAAATAAATGAGGCCTGCTTCTATTACTTATAAAATCATCAGGATTCATTCCAGATGGTGAGAGTATGAAATCATTTTGGCTCAATGAGCTCTGTCAGGTTTTCTCTACTGTGTCTTTCTGGCTCTGTTTTCATGTAGCTGATTATAAATTAAGTTGCACTAAAAATTTCTTCAGCAGTTTACCAGATGTTGAACATAAATAGAATAACATGTACATCTGCAGTTCTTATCTTTTTTAAAAAAATGATCATTTTTAGCCCTTCTTCATTCAGAATCCTCAGAAATTATTTTTTTTTTTAAAGGCGTTTGTAAGTGTTGCTATGCTCTACTAATGCAGAGAATCCCAGGTGGATCTCACTGGCTCTGACTCCTGAATATGTACATATTGAAAGATTACAATACTCTTTCTTGATTTTGTTCTATGACTTCTTTCTCTCTTTTAGCTATTGTTTCATTGATACAGTGCACAGATGTACATTTTGCCATTACTACCTGCTCTTTCTAATTTCTTTCCTTTCATATAATTTTCTTCTGTAAAATAGTATTTTATTTGTCATTAACATTTTTCATGTGGCTTCCTTAGCTGCCAATATGGAACTACATGATTATAGGCAAGGTAGAATACAAGATTCTTTACGAGAGAAGAGCTTTAAATAGAGGAAAATATTTAGAAAGACAATGGAAACACCATGAAGATGCAAGACGCTTGTTTGTAATGCCAGACAATACTTTTCCTTTAATAGTCTTAATACTTTTATGAGTTGAAGGCTCAAAATAAATGGTGAAAACCTAACAAAATTACTAGGGTGACACTTTCAGAATAAAATGTTACATTTATTTATTTAATAGTAATTTTGGCATGCTTATTGTGATATCTGTGTGTGATTTTACCGTATTCAACAAGAAGAAAGAAGATGACGCAGAAGACATGTACCCAAGATGTGCGTATTGATGTCCAGCCTGGAAATCCTTAAATGGAATGAATTTTCACAGCATTTGAAAACTTTGAAGAATGTGATCATCTGCAATTGTTAGTCATATTTGAATGCAAAATTAAGGATGCAGGCAAAAGAAGAATAATATCTTGACAATTTTAAAAAAATGGGTTTTCTCCTTTCACATTAGAATTAAAAGGAGAAAAAACAACAAAACTAACCCCTCCCAAAAGACACTATGTTCTTTCAGTAGTCTAAACAGAACAGCAGCAAAGGAGAATTTGGACTCTTACAAGACCTTGCTGTGTTTTTCCTATTGCTTCTAATACCTGCTTTCCATAGTTTCCTGTTGTCTTTTGTAAGATTCCTTTTTATTCTCTCCCAAACTCTTTTAATCACAGAGTCAAGTTAATGCAAAATGAAGGTTGTGAGTGTCTAGATAGATGCAAACACAGTCCTAGTGGTTATTTCTATACCTCATTTCATGCATATGAATACGTGCTATAACAGAAAACTATTTCTTTAACACAAATGATGCATATATTTATTTGGTATTGAAAATAACTGTGTTTCTGTTGTTAGTGACTGCCAGTGCAGCAGTGTAAGGTGTGAGCACTGTTTTCAACATAATTACTGCACTGACAAGCATAGCCTCAGTCCTGATCTCACCTGACAAGTAAAATGGTTCCTGTCGCCATCAGCAAAATTAAAGCTTACACAGGAACACACAAATAAAAATAAATCCTATAAAATATCTTCTCTGAACATGCCTGGGCCATGAAACAAGCTTCTGAGATATTGACTCTTATCTTGGAGGTGTTTCCTTCAAGGTCAGGCTCCAGGCATGTTAACAGCATTTGGAAATCATGCTTGTTACTCTCAGTTTTATGTGCTCTTGGTGAAGACAATAAAGAGCTCTCAAGCTGTCCATCCACTTTCTATGAAAGTGCACAACACTGCACTGTGAGAACATGAGCTTTAGTATAAATTTAAGCAAAAAAGTACCAATTTTTTCTTTGTGGAAACCATTTGAGGAAATATTTGTTCAATTCTATTTAAATATGCCCTCTAGCAACTGAGAATCTCACAAAATTGCTGAAGGTTCAGTGCAAAGAGCTAGTGTGCTAAGACTGTAATATCTGTGAATGCTCATAAATGTTTGCAAAACAATCCAGCCTCTATCAGTTCTTCATAATACACTGAATGTAACTGGACATTTTGAAGAACCACCAAACATTTTCCTATGTTTATGCAGGGGTGGATGCCAGAATATGGTAAAAATGTTTTCACTAAATTGATCTGAAAACGGTGCAAGTAAGGCATTCAAGGAATAAAAGACTTGCAACCTAGCTTCAGGGAAAAATCTTTGCAAAAATAATAGCAGCCATGTACTAAGAGCCTCTGGCTATCCCATCTAATAAGCAACTTGGGTTAAGAGCTTAGGCATTTTGCAATGTCTACCTTTTCAGAATTTGGTACCAAAGCTGAATTCTGTGTTAGATACCCTGGCTCCACACAGAGAGAGCTCAGAATGGCATCTACAGCAGTCGGCAGAAGAGAAGATTCAACTTCTCTGGAAAAGCAGAAGGATGATAGGTCAGTGCCCAAAGGTTCAGCTTTCTAGGTTATTTTGCCGCCTTGAGTCAAATGAGTTCAGATTCGCAACTTTAATTTCTCAGGAGGTTTTCCTAAAAAACTGAGGGTAAGTAACTGAAGTAAGAGTTTCACCTTCACCCCTTCCCTGCTTAAGTTCTTCCATAGATGGGGAAAAAAAACCCTAAACCTTGGGTCTGATTGGTGGTGTCACCCGCTGGAGTCTTCATTTACAGTTCAAGATTGTTCTTTATCTTTGATCTTTGTTAATCTTTTTTTTGTCTTATGATGACATGTTAGAGATCAGAGGCAGCATCTCTGAGCACGTAACTGCAGAGTTTTCTTAAACTAAAGACAGTATATGTATCACGTACACTGAGAACAAGACTATCACAGCTTTCTGCACAAAATGTATGCAGGAGAAGGGTGGGTAATTCATTATATTCAGGATAGAAGGAATACAGAGAGACATGTCTGGTAATTTGCTTTGCTAATCCATTAAAGGAATATGCTAGTGCTGGTTACCCTGAGGAATGGACCAACTCTTTGAGATTTTTAATTAGAATTAAAAAAAATATAATCAAAACAGTGGAGTTATAATAATCCTTTGAAAGTTGAGCATTTTATGGTCATGTGATTGTTAGATGTGTGATGGCAAGAGAATGTGCTGCTGCTACAGTATACAGTTTTGCCAGCAATCATTTTAATAGCCTTGGGCTTTTCTCATAGTTACTAATCTATATGATAATATCTTTATTATTAGATTATGATAACTAAAGTAATGCAAGGCAATTCTTTGTTCTAGCTTATGTCTGGGTGGTTTTTTTTTGTGATTGTCAATTTTTTTATTATGAATAAATGTATTGGTGAAGAATGATGTCTACAGAAAGTCAAGGGGTGAACATGCTGCTGATGTTAATTTTTGAGTCTGTTTGAAACAAGATACAAGTTGTGTCCGAACAGACTGAGCAAGTAAAATGTTGAATGAAGCTTAGTGATGAAAGAAAGGTAGTTTAAAAAACCCAACAAATATTAATTCTCTCCTATAGCTGACCACACATTTTATTTTAGCAAAAGCCATGTATACACTAGGCATCTCCCCACGCAGCTTTTATGGTATCTACCTGAAAATTATCTTGCATACTGCTGGCGCTAGGAGTGCTATTTAACTTCAGATGTGAGATAAAGGTGTTCAAGAAAGGAAGTAGAGTAGTTTTTGACTTAGATGATAGTTTATAGCCAAAATTGCTACTCCAAAGGGCAATTCAGGTATAAGGTTCAAACAGCCTACAGAATTGCTAACTACTTTCCAGTGATTATTAGGTTTTCAATGTAGATGTCATAGTAGATGCATAATATTGGGTAGGAAGATTTAAGACCAGCACACACATAAACATTTATAAATAAAATAACTGTTCAGCATTTGTCTTTTTTGTTATTTTTTGTTATTACTTGATTGACTTTGAGTGTGTCTGTATCGGTGTTTTGCTTCAGATCAGGGTTGCGTTTTTGAAGCGGATCTCCCAAGTGTCCTGTTTTATCCTGCTTGGCTCACATTGAGAAGCAATCCTGGAGTATAAGTGCTAAATTCCTTTTCTATGAAAAAGATTTGGAAGCTGCCCTCCAGGAATGGATCTAGTGCACTTCAAGCATGGATAGATGGTCAGTCCATTGGTCCAGGGTGCAGCCAATTCAAAATACATAAAATGTAGATGTTTGGAACTTGACAGAAATTCTACAGATCCACTGCTACAAATCTATGTCATGATAACTGGCAAAGCAGACTATGTAACCTAAATAATCTCTGGACACCCTCTCCAGTCATTGTGAAGCATTATCTTCAGCATTTTTTCAATTCATTATTCCATTGTGGCTTGCCTTCTAGTGTTGAGATCTCCTAACTGTACATAAGGCAACATAAATTCACATAGCAAAGTTTGGGCTGATACTTTGCTGTGTCTCTTCATGTCTTACCTAGTTAATGGAAAAATATTATATTTTGATAAAATAACTATAATATATTTGATCACCTTAAGACCATCTTCCTGTGCAAATGATCTCAAGCCTGGAATCGGTTGACATGCTTCGTTATCTTTCTTATTTTCACCTATCTTTTTCCAGGATAGAAAGCTGGAGAAGGTATCCTAGAAGCTGCTTGATACACTGTCTTTGAATCTTCACTGATTGTCTAAACCAAGGCAGACTTAGTAGTATGCACACTTCAGGAGTTAGTGAGAAGGTAAGGGATAGTGACTTCTTTATCATACGAGAAAAGAACAAAAGGAAAAACTTGGGAAAAACCTCCTTCAACAAAATGATTATTTGCTGCCCTGGAATGGTGGGGAAACTGAGGACAAAATCTATGGGGCTTTAAAATAGCCAAAATAGTGTGTGTGTGTGGGGGTGTCTTTCCTAAGAATATACTGAATATGCTTTTCTCTGGAATTTAGATTGTGACTCATGGGAAGTATAAGGAAAAATCCACTGCTGAACAAATTCTTATTGCACCTTTGAAATCACTGGAATTGCATATATTGATTTTCTTAAAATTGTATCTGCATATAAATTTGATGCCATTTTGATTTTAGAAAACTGAGTTTTTTCCCCAATGTTACATGATTAATAAAATAAAATGAAATTTTCCTGTTGTGTTTGCAATATTACAGGAATATGAGGAGAGTAATATTAAATACAGTAACATTATAGTCTCATGAAGTATTTCCATCCATTACTTTTGCTTCAAAGCTGCCAAGTTGCTACATAATTATTTTGTCAATCCAGAAGCAGCTTTACCTTCCCGAGTGCAATACAATGAGTACCTATGATTCATGTTTCACTCTGCAAAGGAAAACAAACGGGAGAGATAAAGTGCATCCATTTGTAGGCTGAACTGGAGTTGATTTTGAGGTTTGTAAGAATCTTATTTTAGACCAAATGGTGTATAGTTTCAGTCTGGCAGATTCTATAAAAGGTCTATTCACGTGTTTGTTATGAAAAGTTAGACTAACATTTAGAGCAGTTACGTGAACTTAGAGCTCTTGAAAATGAAATATTAATACTACTTGCTAAGGCTAAGTATACTTCAGATACATCAGTCCTTCAGTTTTGGCCCTCTAAATTATTCTTCTAGTTAGGCTATCTTTGGGATGTAGTTGTGGAAGTCTGAGGCATGGTTGTGTGATGTGGAAATGTGATCATATATTTAGATGGATCCAAGTTTTCTTCATTGCAAATCATTGTTGTTATTACATTGAGAGCCAAATTTTAAGAAATGAAGATAAGTAAAGGTTCTGGCTAAACTAGTTCTTCTTTAAAAAAAACCTTTAAGGACTGACTCTGGAAAATAATTAGCTTACAAACTATTGCTTACCATAAAAAAAATAATTATAATGAATAGATAGACAATGTTATACAAAATACTGTTGTTACCAAACAAGGAAAGGCAGACCCCTCAAATTTTACAGATGATTGTTATTTAGCAGTCAAAGAAAAAAAAAAGTGAACAGACTTGTCTAAGCAGAACCACAGTAGATGTAGTTAGAATATAATTGCACATTTTCAGTGCAACATTTGCAGAAAGTGTCATTATGTTTTTAATGACCACAGGTGGGTAGGTGTTCTGTTTCATTCTCATAAAACAAACAAAAAAAAACCATCAATGTCAGAACAAGAAAAATCTCCAACCTTCATGCATGGTCTTCAGATTATTTTCATGATGTTTAAAATATATAATGTGCTCCTATTATTATTAGATCTGCATTACTTCATAATTCCACCTGCTGTCTCTCTGCTACTTTTGATACCTCTTCAGTATTGATGCAAGTTTTTGTGTTGATCCAGCCCAGGCTTACATAGTTTAGCAAGTAAAAATAATTGCCTGGAGTGCAATAGCTGCATGGAAATTTATTAGAAGAAAAACTGCTTGGAAGAATTTCTCCAGTTTATTTCACTTTTCCACATCAGGAGAGTTATAAGTGGGAATCTATCTCTGAAAATATGTTCATATGTTCAGAGCTAAGAAAGCTGGAGTTACTTACCTTTTAATACATATTTCAAAGAGAAGTAGCATTGGAATTATATTTATACTGTAAGAACTGCATCCTATCATATATTGCACAGTGTAATGGGTCAGAAGTGTTTGTCTTAAAATATGTGAAGTACAAGTTAGAAAGAAAAATCAAGTTCTTCCATAGGCTACTAGCAGCAGAAAATTTCATTCACCTTGCTTTTATAATTGATAATACAGAAATGTTTCATTTCAGTAAGGAAAAACATTGATTTTGAATCTTATAATATCTATTTTTTGTTAGAAATTAATTTAGTATTTTATTACACTTTTTATTATTTAATTTAAAATAAGATAACATTACTGACAACTGATATCATGCTGAAGGTTAATTCTATATTATTTGTCATGTCAAGTGAAACATATTAACATATATTATGGGTTCAGTATTCTGTTATGGAAACAAAAAAGGCATTATTAATTTATTTTATTTGGAATATAAAGATTTTATAGGTTTTTCCCACGTTTTGTCTTTTAAAGCTTATATTCATTCCCCAACAGAAGAAAGAAGTGGAATTTTCCTCAGAAAGAAATTTGATTTTTTGATTGTTTCCACTTCATAGCCTAGAGTTCCAGTTTTCTTCCTTTAATCTAAAACCAGAAAATAATCTGGTCCATATGAAATCATAACTTCTCCTTACTAGCTTCAACTCAGCCATTTCTTTGAAGGTGCTATAGTGAGTAAATAGGGGTAAACTGTATTTCTTTATTTATTTACAATACATATATTTATATATTTATTTATACTGCACCCTTTTCCTCCCCTTTCCACCATTCCTTATTGCCATTTTCATCACTCCTTGTCTGAGAATGAAATTATCAGTTGCTCTGCAGCTATATAAAGCCAGTGACAGAACAGGTAATCCTGCTTTGCCCTGAGTCCCTAACTGCAATTTTTTTTACAGTAATATGTCATTTAGAAGAGGCCTGCATCATTAAGAAAACTAGATGTGACAAATATGGATTTAATTAAAAAAATAACATAAAAATTATGTGTCAAAATAGGATTTAGCATCCATTTATATATTCCTTGGTATTGTTTTTTATGTTTGAATAATTCGGTTTTTGGTTTTTTTTTTACTTCAGCAGCAATCTCTAAGGTCATTTTGTTAGTTGGTAGCTGAAAGCTGTAATCTGAGTCATGATTTTAGGTTATTATTTTATGTAATAGAAATTTAAAACAACATTAATGTAAATCCTTAAATAAAAATAAATGAAAATCAACTGGCAAAAGCCCAATATAATAAATCACACCATCACAGTAAAATAGATTATGGGATAATTTTTTGTTAAGATTCATACATTTTTGTTTCTTTAGTGAATTTAAGAAACAGATTAAAATAATTTTTCTGTTCTTTATTGAAATTTGTTGTAACAGCCATTGAAGAGAGTAGAAGTAAATACTATTTTTTAAATCTAAACACGTAATAATTAGGCAAATATGATCTAATTTTGAAATGTTGGAATCATCCAAACATCTGAAATAGCCACAGGGCTGGGAGGACCTTTGTTGTAATATTTTAGTTCTTCCATACAATCTAAACTTTTACTGACTTCCTTATTTTACATCATCTCTTACGCATATTGTCCTTTGTTCTTCACATGGTTATCTTCTCAAAGTCACACAAAGGACAAATATAATTATATTTATTTACACTCTTTAAGCAGTGTAATTATATTTTAATGTGGTTCAGCTGCACAGGTACTCATGCTTTGGGGAAGTTACTGTTCTGAAGGGGTCTCTGAGATTTTCTTTGAGTTATTCACACTCTTCTTTCCTGTTGTTCTTGCCTTCCCTCCAAAGGCCAAGAATATAAAAACCTTCTATTTGCTCAAAATGCCATTTCTTTATTTAAATCCTTCTGGTTGTTTCTAGCTCGTTCCCTTTGGCTCATTTTGCTTTTCTCTTTCTATGCTTTCCCTCTTCAGTTTAATTACTTTTCTGTGTTTTAATTTTTAGTTCTAGTTCTTTAGGCAATATCAGTTTTCATTACAAAGCTTTAACTTCTTTGATTCTTTCCATCATCATCTTATTTTGTTCACTTATTTCCTGGGTAAGAAGGTGACCATTAAATCCTAATCTCTACAGTAACTATTTGAGGGCAGACTGAGGCATATTAATCAAATAATTTGATATAGTTTCCATCTTAACAAAAAACATTTCAGCTTCTTTTTATTTATGTTCATCTTTGGACCCTTTATCATGATGTAACAACATTCAAATACTAGTTCTATTGAGATCCTTTCATTCACAAGGGAGATGTTTGATACATGATTAAGGGACCTGGTGTTTCAGGCTTTCCCACAGAGTGAATATTGTAACACTCATTACACTTGTGTTTTGGTTCTTGCTGTATTTTTTCATGGAGGGTGAAAAAGGACTCCTGTTAATCTCTTAAATAATCTGTCTAAAACCTGCTTTTACTTCTCCACCCCTGAACAAAACCATGTTATTCCTTCACCTCACAACTGTAAAATAATTGACACACCTCAGAAGAACACAGCAAGCCAGATGAAAAAGCAATGCGTGCAAAAAATCACCACGGATTTGAACTGACATTTAAGAAAAGATTAGTGTATTTCCCTGTTATCCTTTATTTTTGCAGAATTCTGTACCTGTATGCCAATTCTTTAGGATACCCTGTGGCTACATTCTGATGAGATGAAACGTGTCATCCAGCTGCCTCCATCCAAGACTGATCCATGGCACTGCAATTCACTGTCAACTTTTATTTTTTTCTGTGCTACTTTATTGTCTGAAGGTTTCTTAAAGGTTTAGCCAACGCAAACTACACCTTAAATCTGCTATTGTAGCAGTATTGGAATAACTTTGCTGCTAAAGATCAATGGCTCACGTACATTTCTATCTTGGGTATTCTTAATGTATCCTGAATATTCCCCTTCTATTTCTTCCAAACAAATTGAAGCATTAGAGATAGTTTTTGAAAATACATTATCCAATGCTCTTATTTCACAGATGCATATTTCTCATCTACTTTCTAGAGCATATACTGCTTCTTTTGCTTTGACCAGCTGTGGCTCTACCTAAACCCATGTTCCACCCGAATGCCTCCTAGGTTGATAGGCACTCTCCTGCACACCACAGAAAGGAAGGCGAGCTCACACATCTTCCACATCTTTCTTTTCTAAGTTAGTAAAAATACTACCTCTGCAGAAGAAAGTTTTTGTACCCCCATATGTCACGTGATAAGGTCACTTTTTCAGAATTGGGATATAGAGTATCAAAGGACATTAGAAGACATATTGGTCTGTAACATATAGCTGTATTTCCTTGACTGTGCTCCTTTATTTCTAATTATTGTTTACTAGGAAAAAATAAATTTGTGACACAGCAAATAAAAAATATGAAACACAATGTTTTAAATAGCATGCAATTGTATCTAAGCCACAAGTATTAGTCATATTTTAATTAACCAATGCTTGACATGAAAAATTCTGAGAGTACATATATCAATTTGTCCTACCTTTCTAATGACATCAGTTAAAGTCTCATAGTTTCCATTGCTACTGTCAGAAACAAGAGAATGTGAAGAATTTGCTGCTTCTAAGTTTCTTGGAAAAAAGTTTTTTTCACTTATAATGGTAACAAAAGAGTAAAAAATAGTATGATTACTGATTTAAAATTAACAGAATGGAAATCTCTATAGAAGTTGAACATAACTTCTCCCTTATTTTGATCTCTGATTTTTTCACTCGGAATGTATCTTCCAGGTCCTCTGATTATGTCACCAGGTAAGTATTTGCTCCTTTTAAAAAATATAAATAGGTTGATTTAATTAGGCCACTCATGTTTATATGTTCTTGTATCATAATCTTTTATAAATATCTGTACCAGTTCTACCAATTTTGCTATAGCAAACACAAAGCATCAGTCATCATTGTTACCATCTTCCAAACCTTCTATTGTTTCATTTTAACATATGAATATTTTACTGCTTTTATTAACAAATTATTTCAGTTTGATTGCCCTACTTTCTTTTTATTTCTCCAAATGTCTTCACATCAAGTTCATCCTTTACGCTGAGGAAAACTGCAACAAAATACTCAATAAACTATTACTTTCCAGCTTTCCAGTCCTGCTTTAAAAGGCTCTCTGGTAATTTGATAGCTGTTAGGCAGGTTGTGTGCATTTCTTGATGCTTCTCTCTCTCATCTTTTCCCAAATATATACTATTTAATGAAAAAGAGGTAAGAATGATTACTATTGCTTTCTTCCAGCAATTTTTATTTTTATTTTCTAAAGTGGTAATCTTATTTTGTAATTAATCTAAATTAAAATGAGTAATTTTAAAAAACTTGAAATATTTCTCATTTATTTCATTTAAATATTTTGGATGGAACCAAGTGCTGAGTGGTTTTGGTCAAATTGTTGTCAGTTTAAGAACAAGGACTTGATTGTTCAATCAGATAAATGCATTATTTGTATAGCTGTTGCTCAGAGCTCACTGATTAAGCTGTGGTCAAATAGTCAGCATATAGTTAAACATTGTATTGTTTTTGTTGGTTTTGTTCACAGTCTTATCTACCCTGTCCAGTTTCTTCCATTTACTTGTTTGTTGTACCCAGCCATTCTAGTCTTACGTTCTTTGGAGAAAAGTCTTATTCTCTTTATATCTGTACTGTGTACAAAATGACAGACATACAACCTAACACAGTCTAATATACTGGATACGTCAATAACAGTTCTCTCTTCTTTGTCATGGATCTCATTATTTATTATATCAGGTTAGTCATTCTTCTGCTATATCTCACTGAAACGTTGTCAAGACTATTCCTGGTAGTGCAGACAGCTTTCTTCAGTAGAGTTTTAAAACTGTGAATTATGATTTTTAAGGAAAACCTGTGATTTTACTGCCAGTCTCCCAAGATTTCCAAATGTAGTTCATACCTGCAGCATTATGATAGAATCATAACTCAGTGGACTGTGACAGAGACCCATCTTTTTCAGAGCATTTGAACATGGATTTAATTTTAACACAATTAAAAAGAAGTGCTAGATTATAATGACGATGATTAATCCTGTCTTTGGGCCACCAAGGCATCACACAGCCTGGAGAAGGCTTGGACTAATGCAGTGTGGATGAGACTTATGTACATAAGACTTTCTCTGAGGAAAGAGGAGTGAACCAAAGGAAAGAGGAAAGACAACTCTGAGGAAAGAGTCTGTACCAAATGCTTGAGGAACAAGAGCTGCTAACTGGAAAAAAATACCTGAGTTGGGCTGAAGATGCTAAGTACTACAATTAAAGTGAGCCAACTATGTTACCTGCGAGCAACCAAAGTATGACCCTTCTTACTCTCCCCAGCCACTTCCACTCAATTATTATCAAACTATAGAGATGTGCAAAATTCTCAGTGAAGTTATTAATGGCTTTAATGTGTTCCTCTGTTTATATTCATATATGTATGGGGGAGAGATGGAATGAAAACCTGCAGATATTCCCAAACTGGTAAACCTTCAGTCAGATCTCACACTTTATCAGGCACCCATGCCAATCATCCACAAAACAAGTCTACAGAGAACCAATCTTCATCAATTCTGCTTCTCAAATTTTTCTCCTGAATTTCTGATCTCATGTTCTCTCTAGAACACTATTCTCTAAAGGTGGAATGGAGCAGGTACTGCAGTTTAGATAGGATTCTGAGCTGTAAAACTGTTTTTTCCAATGCTTATTTTTATTTCTTGTTTTGCAAAATATCAATAAATATAATTCTTTAAGAAATATATTGAATTTGGTATCACCTGTGTGAAACTACATTCCTGTAGGATTATTTTTTTTAATATATATATTCATTTCAGGAAAAGGTAATATCTCTGTATTGAAAAATATTTTTTCTATATATGATATTGCATATTTTATCTATGACTAGCTACATCTAGTACTTCTTGTTTTATTGTCCTTGCCTCTATATTCTTCCAGTTTTAAATAAATAATTTACTAAAATTCATTAAGCACACATTAAGAGGTTATCTAAAATATTTCTATACAGTTTTGAGCCAGAAGTGCATTGGCAGGTGTGGCACAGAGGTTGAAAGCTATCAGCTGTAATGTTATTCTGGTACTATAGTAACAGATTGTAGAGAAAGGTAGTAGTTTTAGGAACACTGCCATGTCCCTCATTATCTAGTGTGGATTTAACTGGAAACATTATATGCCGTATCAACTTGGCTATCTACTTCATGTTATATGAAGGTTATCTAAGTCACATTTACAAACTTGAGCAGCATTAGAATGCCTTATTTATACACACACACACACACTCTCCTAGGGAGATAATTTTTAATAAAAAAAGATAAACAAATTCACAGAGTATTTTGTGATGAGCGAGCCAATTCCTGATTACAAGGAAAACACCAAATAAAAATCTGATTAGAGCTTGGAATTTAATGTGAGGCTCAGCTGTCCTAACACAAGTGACACTGACAAGCAGATGGAATGATAATTGGAGTAAGTTCACATGTACCAATTCCCCTTTTAATAATATCTTAAAGAGACTATAGTATCACTATCACTGTATTTCCTACTTGTGATAATGGCAAAAGCCAGCCAACAGGCAAAAAGGGTCACTGAGTCATAATTTCAGTCACCTCACACAAAAGTCTTTGGTATGAAATTTAAAATGTGGTCCACATGAATAATTTCTAATGAAAAATGAATTTGAAAGCATCTCGAAATAACATTAATAAACCCCCCCCTTTTGAATGGCTTTTAGGGCAAGACTGATCTCTGAAGTAAACTTTAACATGCATTTTTAAGAAAATCTCTGCTTCACCTGTTTCCATTTTGTATGTGTTACCACTGTTGCTATTCTAGTAAAATATATTTTTTCCTATGTAATACTGTAAATATATTGTTTCTTATAATATTTATCTGGTAAAAAAATAGCAGAGCCATAGAGATTTTTGGATCTGTAGTATCATGAGGTGTCACACACTACTTTATGTTAAAAGTCAAAATAGTAGAGAGAAATGAAAGCGTATATCCTGTTTGTTGTCATAAAACAACAACATTAAAGTGCAATCAGTCATTGAATTTCAGATCTAACTTAGTTAAAGTTTTAAATTTAGTGAAGCAGTCATCGTACCAGAAACAGACCGATGGCATACAAAAGGAAACTATCTAATTCAGGGTCAACTAAAATTTTGCTTTTAACATTCCTGTGTTGTTATAATATTGCTTATTCATTAATTATCATTAAGACCTCCATCCTGCAAAGTGTAAAAATTCTATGCACAGTAAAGGGTAACTCTAGAGCAGGGGTCCTCAGACTTTTTAAACAGGGGGCCAGCGTGCGGATGCAGTGGCAGGCAGTCATCTGCGGCTGCTTGGTTTCCACCTCCAACCCCCGGCGGGGGGTGTTGGAGGGGTTCTGTAAATACCGGGGGCCGGATTGAGGACCCTGGGGGGCCTTATCTGGCCCGCGGGCCGTAGTTTGAGGACCCCTGATTTAGAGCTTTATTAGCCTTGAAGGTCCTCTGCTGCCTGAAGTTCTGTTTCTAGGCATAAACAGTAGTTCTTCAGTTTTGGTCAAGCAGAACTAATCAGTGCCTGCAAGACATTAAAAGCCTTCCTTGATGCAAAAGAATACGTATCCTGTACCTATTGCTCATGTCAGGTGTAGTCTAGTAGTTCCTTGATTATGTTCTTGGCAATCAGCGTTATCAGTATCTTATCTAATTGTCTTTATAGACAATAGAATCTTATATCCATTTGAATTAATGAGTCTATAGGTGAAAGACGCATATGATACATATAAAATTGTATCCCTATCATAGTCAAAAAAAAGCTTTGCATTGATTTATTGCACACACATTTAAGTATATATAAAAGTGCCTATATAAATGTAAAACGGTATACAATTTATTGAAAACAAGACATAAATTTAGAAAATAGTTTGATCTATACTTTGAATATCTCTGGACTTCTAATATATCCTTATATATCCTATGTGTGAGAGACTATTTTTTTTTCTGTTGAAACTGTCTATTCTCACGGTATTGAATAATGGCAGCACTTGATATTTATCCATTTTTTTTTTTTTCTTTTTTTTACATTTCATCACTTCACTGTATAATATAGGAAGGAGACTGCTTGGAGCTAGGCACTGAAGTTCATGATAATTTCTCATATATATAATTACTTAACAATAAGTATTAACAAATGTGCACATTCATAGAGTTTTTTTTTTAAGTTAATGTAAAAAAGAAATTGAAGAAGTGGATGGTTAGCAAAATTCAAAAATATGAATAATAGTATAAAAATTCATAGTATTTCAGGAAATATTTTGAACTGATTCTTTTGTCATTAACAACAGGACATAACTAGGTGTTGCTTACTAATTTTAGCACAAAGAAAAGAAATAATTTTGAGAAGAATACTAATTGAGCCTTGAAATATTTTCATGTCATACTTTTCCTGCTTTAATTAACAACAAATATCTAAGAGATAATTGTCATTTAATTAAAATTAAAATTTGTTTTAAAAACAGTACCATTACAAAAAAAAAACACAGAATGAAACTTTTTGTCAAAGGATTTGGATGAATTCCAAAAGACCCTGCATGATTGTTCTCATATTAATGAATTTAATTTGAACAAGCTGTATTTTATCCCCTTATTTGAATTTCTAACAAATATTTACATTAAAAATGAAGAAGTAACTAGTATTTTCATCACCACTCTGTAGATATAGTGAATGAAGTTTATTTTAAAATTACTCCAAAGCACATTGTAAGGCTTTTACTTCCTTTCACATATGATTTTTCTTGTACTTTATCTTTGGCTAGAGTCAGCTGTCACCACAGTACTTTTACTCCAGGAGTTTATACATGATGAGAATGAAAGAAATATTATAAATTGCAAACTTTTATACATCAACTGTATTTGCTCTGACCCAACTCAGATTAAATTTCGCTGCAGGAAGATGTATGGTAGTGTTTGCCATTACTTATTTTCTAATAGATTGCTATGGAGTTCCATTAAATAACACTGTGGTATCCACTTCAAAAGCAGCATCTCTGCATGAGTAAGCAATCACGTGTAAAGTGGATAATATGCAATTATTAAATAGTCTGCGTTGGCTTTTTTTCTTTATTTCTTTTTTTTTTTCCATGAGGAAAGTCACTTAGGAAAAGATATTTGACTTTAACTTCTGAAACAACTATTGTTCTTAGATTTCTGTTCTCTAGTCTTTACTAAAATTTATTGGAATTTTCATGTTCGTTCAGTAATAATTAATAATCATGATCTGTTATTTATTTTATGTGTGGTTTTCTGCTCCCTGCTATGGAATCATGAAAATTTGTAAAATGAGTGTGTCACTCGACCTCATGGAATTGACCTTCATCTCTGAGGAGAAAGAGATTTTGTCTCACAATTCTCAAACTGTTTTATCTACAGTTTTAGTTTTTTAAATTTGTTTTTCTTTTCCTATGCATTACTCAACATGCTGACAGCCAAAGAAAATCAAGCAGAAAAATTACTATTTTTCTTTAATTTTTTGCATTGTATCGTGATATGTTTTTCAGATTATATTGTTCTTAGCAATAGGAGGTAGTGTTTACAAAAGTATAATGATTTCTTTATGTTCACGGAAAGAAAGCATATGGTTAAAGAATCCTGTGATTCATCCTTCCTTTCCAATTGTATACTGCTAATCAAAATGGCTCACTGAGAGCTGATTTCCTAAAACTAATAAGGACTCCAACTGTACTATCCATACTGAATATCGAATTCACTTTTGATTGCAGGTCTAATGCTCCAAGCGTTGATTAATGAATGTGTGTAAGTATTTGTGAAGGGTAGGTAATTCCAGACCATTGGGAAACTTTCATCCTACTGGTAGTCTACTTCTCCCATTTTATTAAAGTTTCCTGGACTTCTGAATGGCCTGCCATTGAACAGCAGTCATAACATATTCTGGTTTATGTATAAACCAGAATGGTCTGGTTTATGTAGCAAAAGATTCAATTGGATTTAATATTTTAATTTCCTATTGCCTTTTGACAATTTTAATTAGAACCCATCCTTTACTTCTCTACAGTAATTATTGTTAATATGGTAAACACTCATAATTTTTCTGTAGTGTTGGTGGTTTTTTTTTTCCAAATGTTTGACGACACCCTACCTAATCCTAAAGTTGTCCTGCTAAGATTATGTCTTGGTCAGTCCTCTGAAATTAGTGCAAAAATCTTTAAGCACATGCACTTGAGAGAGGACATCTGTTGATTTAGATACATCAGGAATACAACGGATCTCAGATGCTTTTCCACTTCATGGCAGAACACCCTTCTTGCTATAAGTAAAAGTAATTCTGAAATGAAATATCTTGGCTCCAGCTAGTGCTTTAGCAGATGTTTAATTATATAAGGGGAAAACTGAACATTATAAGGAAGGTTTGATAGAACTGTATCCCAGATACCATATAGTTTAGTTAAGAGCCAGCACATCGAAATAATGGAACAAGAGTGGTATCTCAACTGTCAAGAAACTATCCAAATCCCTTTGCCATAGCTACAGTTGCTACTGCAACCCAGAAATAATGGTATTTGTCCATTGTGTTGCCTAGAAGAATCACTCAGCAACTCTAAGGAGCAGTGAGAAAGGTGTAACTTAAATACCAGAGTGACTCACCGCAGCGGTAGATAGAACATAGGTAGGAGATGGCAGAGTTTAGTACTCATCTTTCACATTTGACTAGGGAAGTTATGTCTAAGATGAATATCCCAGCTACAGGGGAGACTGAAGGTGGACATTACATTTTTTTCCTTTCTAATAAAAGTGTAATTTATTCTCCCTTCCCTTCCTTTTTTTTTTTTTTTTTTTTTTTTTTTAGCTCAAGTAGAGAGGATTAAGAAGCTAAAATTATGGATTCATCCCAGCTAAGTGTAGGCACTTAACTGAGGATGCTGTCTTAAGGTCCTAATCATTCTGGGCTTATCCTAAAGTTAATGGAAAGAAAGTTGCCTCCTGAGAGCAATTAAGACCCTAGTTGACTGAAATTACCAGCTGTAAAAGCCCTTCACTCTTCATATTATGTCTCTAAAGCTTGTGGGATAAATCTGGACCAAATATTTAATTTGGTAATGGATCTGTCATGTTGAATGGAATACTTTCTCCAAAGAAGAAAATTGAGAAAGCAGAAATATTTCAAAGAAATTGGGTTTTGGGCTGTTAAAAAATGAAATATTTTCCCTAAAAAATTACTTAAGCATTACTATACTTAGCTTACTATGTATAAGAACACTTGTATTTATACTCCTCTTAAAATGTATTTATGTTGGGGTGAGTTCCTGTTAACATTGACAGCAGGGATTAATTTGATCACAAGCATTTAAACAGTTGGTCACCTTTTACTTCAAATTGAGAAATGAAGCAATGGAAGGTTTACAAGTAAAAATGTGATCATGTGGCAAAAGCAAGCCCTTTGGCTTTCATTGAAATGCCTAAATTTTTTTCACTTTTTCAACTGGATCTTCAGTAAGACTTTTTCAAAAATATTTTGTAAAATTACCAAAAATTTCCCATGTTTCTGTTAGCATCCAGGATTTTCAGTTTCCTTCTTCTCAAGTCATTAATTTCCATCCACCTGAGTACCAGCAGAAGTTGTAACTGTTTCTTCAAAGACTAGACATGATCTGTCATATCAGCTGGTAGGGCTACTAGTTATAAGTATTAATGGTATTGTTAATAAAGGAACAAAAGCCTGTGATAAATTAAATTAAAACAAACACAAAATTTATTTGGGTTATCTGATTGTTAGTTTAAATGCCAGATATCACATAGAATTTTTCCTAGTAGAGACTTGCAAGAACCATGCAATTTCTGTTTTTGAAGAAGAGTTTCATATATCCTCTAATATCTTTATAACCCATAAACATGATGTTGGCACAATGATTTTTACTTATAATACCAATATAATCTTGATGCTTATAGCTTCCATTCTTTCTAGGCTGGTGACCGATTAAACCACATCGACTTATGAATTCCAAACTTTGTGAGCCATTTCAGAAACACTGTAGTGCCTTGAAGACAAATATACACTGCTTAAAGAAGCAACATTTGTGTGCTGTCACAACAAACAAATAAATTTAAAATGTTTTCTTCCTAACAGGCTTGATTCCACACAGCTCATTGAAAATGTACCTTTGAAGAGCTTGTTTTATTTTTCATGTCATAATTTTGTCTTGTATTTGGTTTCTAGAGAAATCTGTAAAATTTTATTTCACAGATGACATTTCAGTTTGGGATTATTTGTTTTGATCATAGTAAATTCAGACTTCCCCTCCCCCCCAACTTGGTTTGTTAAAGAGTGTTCAAATCTAATTAAGGTTTTTAAGACAAATTGTTCTGCCAGTAGGGTTTTGCATGAATTTGTTTTGTGACTTCCAGCTGTTCCTCCTAACTGCCCACCACTCCCATTTATAAATATCTACTAATCTCCCACCAACTCAATCACAGTGCCTTTAGTTCTTTCAAGAACCTAGATGCTATGGCATATCCATGTTGTTCCAACTTTCAAAGACATCTCCCTGCAATACCATGAGTTCATTCCTATGCTGTCTGCTCCTCCAGGTTTTCTCTGATGCTTCTTAGGTCCTCACATCATCATACTCCCAACTTTTTTCTATATCTCTCACTAATGCTACTTTGCCTGCAACTCAAAATAATGCAGCAAATGCTGGAATTTTGGAGCTACATGCAGCCTTCTAGGCTCTTTAACATGCTTATGCTTATTGGTCTTCTGGATGTTGCCACCCAGTTGATGGCTGACCAGATGAATAGCTAATTCCTCATTGGAATCCTGGTGAATGCTCCTTTTCATCAATTGATCATTCAGCCGCTTATTTCATAAAACTGTTGGGCTGGTGATACCTCTGAGAATTCTATCCTTGTGTCAAATTTGATTGAAATTGGATAATTTAGCGTCATTCACCTCTGAGTTTTCTCTCTTTTGAGTAGCACTGGAGGCGCAGAGATAAACAAGCAGTAGCATCAGGTAATCTGGATATTCATATGCTAGAAAGCCTTATTGCATATAGAACTTGTACATTATTTTACCTATGTTCAAAGCATAGTTCTTCAAAGGTGGACTTAATTTTTTTTTTTAACGAGACATCGTTATTACTAGCAGAAAATATGAGAGTCCACAGTAACAAATCCTTTTAGTTCTCATGATAAGCCATAGAAGATTCTAACTCACATAGACAGAAACCCTTCCCATCTACTGCCACTGAAACAGCTGATATTTATATGTCAGAAACTGACTTCAGTGGAGTTCTGTAAGAGCACTCAGAACTCATTGTAGGTTAAAAGATCAATTTCATTAACTTCACTGACATTTTTTACTGGGCTGTAATATTTTTATAGTCTTTTGAAACTTCACTAGCATTTATTAGTTTTACTGTGCAGTTCAAGATTGAAGTTAATGCCATACTTTGACAGATTATTTTAAAAACATTTCGTGTAATGCCTAATAGAAAAACTATTGTGTTTAAATTTTGATGGAAAGTTATGTCGCCGAAGAATAATATGGTTGTTATTGCTGCATCTTAGAAGTGAGCTACAATATTGTAAAAAAAAAAAAAAAAAAAAAAAAGTAATTTATATGACAATGACAGACTGCCCATCAAAACCTGGACATCCTGGGATGTCAGGTCTCACTTTGTGACTTTCTATAGTATCTCACAAACAGCTTTAGATTTTGTTGTCCTGAAAAACTGCTATAAGCTGAAAATTGCTTAACATCACCTTTCCTCACTAAATTTTTTTCAGAATATATATGAATATCTTTAGCTGACTTGAACCAGGGGAAGGTTCTGGCAAGCTTTCTGCTAACCTCTGTCCATGGTGGAAATGACTCATGTTCTTAAACTGTTTGTTCGCTATCCTTTTATTTTGATGTCTTGTGGGCATTTAAAGCCCTTGTAAATCACATTGTGAAAAAAGTTTTTTGGAAAGCCTTGTATGTGTACCAGATCACTTTATTCACATACTTGTTAACACTTAGCAAACTCACACTAAGGCATGACTCTCCTCTGCAGTAGGTTTCTGGTCCTGATGAGTTATAATTTTTTTTTTTTTTAAATAGTTTTTATGGGTTTAGAAAGTTCTTGCAACTTTTTTTTCTCAGCATTATTGTAATTTACACTTACATGTAACTGGTGATGTTTTAAATAGTCTATTAATGCTTTTAATTTGTACATTCCTTCTCCTTGAAGTTTTTTTTCTATGTGTACCGAGATCACTTATTCAGATGTTTAATCTGATTTTCAACCACAGTGACTTTTTCCTTCTTTAAGAATTCCTTTGATCAGCAGCATGTTTTTATTTTAACTGTCTACTACTGACATTTTAAAGAACTCTAAAGCCTGTGTGAAATCATCTTGCCCTTTAAATGCTTCATTAAGTTCCTGTTAAATAGCATTCTCACTGCATTTGATTTGTCTTTCCTAGATGTTGTTGTAGGGGTTTTGTTGTTGGGGTGGTTTGAATTTTTTTGGTTGCTGAGAAGATACTGATTTAGAGTGTTTTGTGACCAGAGAGATACAGATCTTTCTGGGGTTAGCTACATCTTGACCCAAAAATATCAAGATCAAGAACTAAAGATCAGGAATTATATGGAACAAATAACTGTGGATTATCTAACCACTTTATCCAAGAAACAACCATGTATGGTATCTAAAATTTGTTACACCATGGAGATACATTTATCAGTTCATACACTGGCAATTAGACCTTCCCATTCATACTTCGTATTTTCACAGCCTCTCTTGTTTAAGTATGACATATTTACGAGAGGGATTATATCATATAGTACCTGTCATACTAGAGACTCAAGGGATGTCCTGTGAGCTCTTTGCCAATCATATGTTCTCATAATTTTGTGAAATTCAGTTTTTTAGTTTAAGATAGATATGTTCACAGTATCGGGGTATGTGTTATATATGAATTACATTTGGGAGCTACCTGAAATGTGTAATTATGATTACTATACAGATATGATCATATTGTTATTAAATACAGTTATATAACTTAATCTTTGAAGGTATTTAGGTGATCAGTGAGAAAAAATAATCAGAGCTAGCACAAGGAATGTTGTATTAAAAATAATTGAAAATGGAATTGTATGCATAAATAATGTTTAACAGTGAAAAAATCACCGTGCATCACTGAACCCAGTTGAGTTCTTCCCATTGACCTTGTATGGACAGCTATCAAACATGTAAGTAGGAAAAAAAGCCTTCTTTCCCTACCTTTTTTATGTGATTAGCAGATGTGATGCTTACTATAGAAAATAATTTTCCTACAAAGGGGTAAATGCTTTAATGTTTCAGCTTGTTATGTAAATATTATTTTTCAATATTTGGACATTTAAAATAGCATTTTTAATAGAAAAAGTGTTTCAGTAAAAAGCATAAGTAAACAAATACTTCAAGTTCTCATTATTTATAGCAGAAACCATAAATGCTAGAAAATTTGTTCTGTTACCATATAGAAGCTTTTGCCAACAAGAAAGCATAATTTTTCCTGGTTACATATTTTATATCAGTCTGATATTGTTAGATTTCCATTGGCAAAAAAATGGAATTATATAGCAACTTCTGCATTTGTACTTTATGCTTCCTGCCAAGTATTCCTACTAGTGAGAACAACTACAGGAGAATCTGAACTTTGCAATTTGCCTGTGGAAGGTATTTTTAAGTCAGCCACTGCAAGAGATTATGAACTGCAAGAAACACCTGTATTATAAATAAGTAGGACATTCAGGATAAGAAAGTGATGTAATTTGTTATTATTATGTGATGAACAGTGATTCTGACTTTACAATTTGTCTGTGAAGGCAATTTTTAATCTCAGGACACAGCTGTTATTTGTCTCTTTCTGAGTTAAACCATTCACATTTATCAGTTTGCGTTAGCCCTGATTCCCAGAGCAAACATAATTCACTTTTGGCAAAAATTTTAATGAAAAAGCCCATCCCTTAGAAATAATATCCATCCTATGTCAATGGCAGTTAATAGAGACTAAGAGGGAGTTAGGCTCAAGAACCTAATTTAGAGCTTAAACATTTCTGAGAAAGAAGATTTTCTTCAGACACTGTGTGACCTAACATGACTGTGGACACATGTTATGCTGTCTAAATTAAAAGATTCCCAAGTTTTTCCTAGGTCTGTAATTAGAGTTGTGAATACGGCTCTGGATACCCAAAGATCCAGACATTTAAACATGTTTGAGCAGATGAGATTAACTCCCTGCAAGATCTCCCTGATTAATGGTTGCTGCCACTGTTTGGACAGCTCCCCCACTCTTCATGGCATTCAATACATTTTAATGCTTATAGCCACTTGCTCTGGCAATTTAGTTTCTTATAGGAAGAAGAGAGGCTTGTCTTGTGTATAGGGTTTTAAAAACTCATGTCTACACCAGTACTTCTATTAGTTATGTAACTACAAATAACTGACTACCAAAACTTTTTCATAATCTGTTTGTCCTATCACTAATCTGAAGTAATTTATTAATTGTTAATTGCATTAAAATATATTCTGATTCTGTTGATCAGAAATCCCCCACACTTTCAACACATGTTAATGACTTCTGTTTATCTTGACATTAATTCATTAGGGAAAAAGAACTACTATCAACACAAAACAGCCAACAGCAGGTTAATATTCATGGTAAGTTAATGGCAAAATATGTATGTAGTACGTATTCCATTTATAGCTAAGTTTCTCTGTAACATTGCCCCTGGTAGAGTAGTATGCCGTGTATTTTCTCTGTTGGTCTGAATGGCACAGTGATCACGGAAGACTGATGTTGACACCTTCTTGGCTGTCAATCTTTCTTAACTTTTTAGAATTTCATGACTGTCGTGTGAAATGTATCTCAGAATGCTTACCCTAACAAAGGGGGAAGAATCCTGCAGAAGGATCCTGCAGAAGGCCCTTGAAAGCCATGCACCAAGTGGAGAATAATATTTGGCTCTCTCCCAACCCTAGCCTTACATTTAACAAAAGCCGAGACTACTTCTCAGTTGCTGGACCTCCAGCCATTGCCCAGATGAAAAAGTACTCAGGGGAGAACCCTTTTTACAGACTATGCTTTTCACTGTGTATAACCAGTTAGCAGACTTGTTGAAATATGGACCTCCATGCTCTTTTCAGGCTATAAGTCTAACTGTAGAACTATGCCTGGATGTGACAAGTTCTACTGGGCAGTCCCTGTGCACTGAAGCATGAGACTTTGCCTTCTGCAACATACTGATTCTTTTGGCAGTGTCTTTGCAGTCCTTTATCAACAATTTTGTCTCTCTTCCAACCCTAACCCCAAATCTAGGCATGGGCTGAGCCTTAGCGGAGGACTCCCATCCATGACCCACATTAAAGAGTACCCAGGTGATAAATCTTTCTCCATCATAACCCTTCCCTTGGCAGACCCTTTGAAGTCTCACACTATGAGGAGCTACAGAGGCTTTGGCTTTCTGCTAATCTTAACCCTAGAAGTGGCCTGAGGCTTAGCCAATGACCTCCAGCCAAGACCCACCTGAAAAAATTCACAGAGAAGAAATCTTTCTGTGGCTTTCTCCTTCTTTAGGAGCTTCACACCAACTGGAGCTTCGTATTTTGTCTATCAATACTACCCCCAACCAAGGTTAAATACAGTTCAAGGCTGGTGCTGACCTTTATCCAAAGGCAGAATCACAGAATCCTTGAAGCTGGAAGGGATCTCTGGAGATTTTTTGGTCCATCCCTCCTGCTCACTACAGCATCTAAGTCTGTTTCTCAGAACCTTGTTCAATTGCATTTTTAATACATCCTAGGACAGAGACTCCGCAGCCTCCCTGGGAAACTTACTCCAGTGTTATCACTCTCGGAGTAAAAAAGTATTTCCTTATGTTTGGACAGGAACCTCCTGTGTTCCAGTTGTGCCCATTGGCACTTTCCTGTCACTGGGAACTGCTGAAAAGAGTTTTGGCTCCATCTTCTTTACACCTTGCCATTAGATATTTATATGCATTGATAAGATCCCCTTGAGCCTTCTCTTCTCCAGGGTGAGCAGTCACAGCTCTCTCAGACTCTCCTCATATGGCAGATGTTCTAGTTGCTGCATCATCTTCACGGCCTTTCACTGGTCTTGCTTGAACAAGTCCATGTACTGGGGAGTCCAGACCTGGACATAATTTGTAGATATGTTTTCGTCCAGGGAATGGTCACCTCCTTTGACATGCTGACAATGATATTACCTATGCAATGCAGGATGCCATTGGCCTTATTTTCCTCAAGAACATGTTGCTGGCTCATGTTCAACTTTGTCCACCAGCACCCTTAGGTCCTCCTCTGCAAAACCATATTCCAGACAGTCAGCCCCAACATGTACTGGTGCTTGGAGTTGTTTCTCACTAGCTGCAAGACTTTGCACTTATTGAATTTCATGAGGCTTCTGTCAGCCCAGTTCTTGAGCCTGTTGAGGTCCCTCTGGATGGCAGCACAACCCTTGTGTATCAGCTACTCCCAGTTTTGTGTTATTTGCAAGCTTGCTGAGGGTTCTTCCTGCCCTGACCAGGGCAGAGAGAACCCAGGTCATTAATGAAGATTTGCTCCAGACTAACACTATCATACTCTGCCGTGACTGGCCTCCAGATGGACTTTGTACCACTGATCACAACCCTCCAGGCCCAGCCCTTCAGCCAGTTTTTAGTACACCTCACTGTCTTTTTGTCTAATCTGTACTTCAGTTTGTCTATGAGGATAATTTTTGACAAAGTGTCAACAATCTTTACTAAAGCTGAGACAAAGAATATCCACTGCTCTCCTAGCACCCACCAAGCCACTCATTCTGTGAGATTGTCAGGTTGGTCAGGCAGGATCATATCCCATGAGGTTCTCTCAAGCAAGAAGCAGATGCTTTTTTTCTCTAAGCATCAGGAGTGCCTGCCCTCATTAGCTCCTCAGTTACCTGTGTCAGGAGATTGTCATCAGTGCATTCCAGAAAACTCCTGGGTTGCTGTGTTGTCTCACAGATATCAGGGTTGTTCAAGTCCCCAGTGACAACCATTGTCTGAGAACGTAAGGGTTATAACAGTTATCTGAAAGAGCTGTCATCTGCTTCTTCCTGAACAGGCAATGTGCAAGCAAACGCGCTCCATGATATTGCCCACCTTGATCTGCCCCTAGTCTTCACCCATAAATTCTCACCTGGCTCATCATCCAGTCCTAGGCAGAGCTGCAGGTGATCCTGCTTCTGCCTCACATAAAGAATAGTTCCCCCTTCTCACCTTCCTGGCTGTTCCTCCTAAAGAGCCTGTATCCATTCATTCCAACACTTCTGTGAGCTATCCCACCGTACCTCTGCAATCCCGATGAGATCACAGCCCTGCAGATGCGTTCACACCTCTAACTCCTGCATGGTCCCCATGCTCTATACATTAACCTACAGGACCATCAAGTAGACACTCAGCTCTGTGGGCTTCCCAGGGAAAGGGCAAGAGCTTCCCCTGTAATGTTGTCCTCTCAGCATTCGCTCATTTATATGCATACAAACAGGCCCCCTTCCACCTTGTTTTCCTGATTTTGAAGTGTTTTTTGTCCACATTGCCCTGTACCATCTGCTTGAAAATCCAGCCAGCCAGTTTCTCACTTGACTGTGGGCACCCACTCATGGCTCACATGAAAATGTCCTCAGGGGATAAATCTGCAGTATAACGCGCCCCTCGGCAGCCCCATACCAACTGGAGCTCCAGGCTTTGTCTCTCTCCCAACCTTAACCCTAAACGTCTTAAACCTAACCGTGACCATAAACTCGGGAATGGGCTCAACCTTATGCAAGGACTCCATGCCCTGACACAGGTGAAAAGATTGTCAGGGGAGAAATCTGTCTATACCTTATTTTCCTGGGGAGGTATTACTTTTCCAACATTTACGTTTTGGTGAAGTCTTGAATTATGTGCTACAAAAAGCAGTCTTGAAGCCAAACGCTATGTGGTCTTTTAAGCCCACAGAACTCAAAACTTTTTCTAAAGATGAACCTTATTGTTGGTCTTCACCTGAATGATTGCTTAGAGTGAGGAATAAATTGACCAATACTATGACCATAAATCTGGATTTTCCAGTTTATAAACTTTTTTATTTATTGCCAATGAAGCATGGTGGAAAAATGACTACTATACCTAGTTCTCAGACAGCTGCCTGAGGTGGGAATATTAGTAAATTAATGGTTTCAGAGCAACATGACTATGACCACTGTGAAAATGAGAGAACAACTCTTCTTGTAAAAGAAGCACAAATAATTCCAAGTGAAAATTAAGTCCTTTCTGACATCTAACCTTCTGAGAATCAGCTTTCTGTAGAAACTACTTATTTCAAAGCACTGTTTGCTGAGTTCTGGCCTAGCCCCTGGTTTGATATCCTACCTTGAAATACTGCCTGTGAATAGTTACTGTATTTCAGCCCCTGGTCCAGGATTGACCAAAAGGCATTTAATGAGATTACAGTATATTTCCCTTAAGTATAGTTTATAAGGAATATGCCATTTGGAATAATAGAAAACAGTGCCTGTTTCCTTTAGTAGTAGTAAGTAGATCAGATTCTTAATACACTTGCAATCTTAACTGCTCACAACTTGTTAAACCAGTTCTTCTCATTTTTAGTGCTGCTAAGGGTAATTTACCTGGGAGAAACGCAATGCAAAGAAATGAGTAATTCTGGGAGCAGGCTCCACTGTTCAGATGTATCATTTTCTAAATGTATTCTGAATACAAAAGGGGAGTTGTGGGTGGGTAAAAAAACAGATGTGTTTACTTCTCAATAAAACGAAGTACAAAAGGTGCAAGTTGTGGTGCTGGCCACTTTTTCTATTATTTCAGCTTAAAATCAAAGATGTGTATTATCACAGGATGCACAATATAAAGGAGTTGTTTTTTTTTTTTTTTTTTTTTGTTATAATTTCCATTGTACTTGGGAGCTTGAGAACCTCAGCTTTCTAACACTGGGATTTTTTTTAAATCTAAATTTTAGATGCACTGCATAAGACTGTAAATGAAAATTAGTTTTTATATTTTTTTATTGTACTGCTTTCATTTATTGATGACGTTTCATTTGCTGTAACTTCTGAAGATCAGCCTAGATCAGTCTGGAACTCTAGAATTAGTTTAGAACTGATTTTCAAATTGACAGATCTGGCATGTCTTGCACTCTGTGTCTAACTAAAAAGGCACCTCTGATTACTGTCTGAGCGTTCTCCTGGACAACATCTGTCTGTATACAAACAGATGTAAAGTATTAAAAAAGCCTCAGGGATCAGACTAACTGACGACTGATCTGTATTGGCTGGATAAACTTTTTGTTGTTGTTGTTTTTGTTTTTGTTGACCTACTTACCAAAACAACACAAACCCAAGAAATACCAGCAATAAAAATAGGTATAAAATATCCTTATTCTTTAAAACTAAAGGACTGTGCTAAGGAGAATTATCTGCTGATGACGCCACGAAAAGCCCATACCATATCGTTTAGAGATTTTAAGGATTGTTCAGTGAGAACTAGTTAAAGGGGCCCCAAACTGAATGTTCTATTGTTAGCAACTTGGGCAGAGTCTAGAAAAATATGAGTCATATGTGTTATACACACATAACTGGGTGAAAGCCCAGTGACACCTTTTGATCCCCATACAACATCCAGAAGCCAGTGGAAAAAAATTAGTAGCCAAGCACCTCCCATCCACAAAGTACTTTTTTTTCAGTTTACATCTGAGTGACCTCAATAAATTTAGTTAGTGCTTAAGTAATTTTGACCTTTATTTAAGCAATATTCTGAAGATTATGAAACTGGTCTGCTGAATACCTCAAGCTCACAATTATATTGAAGTCAACAGGACTCCTTACTTACTAATGGTCTTTGTTGAATGAGCTCATGCTTAGTCAGATTCTTTAAGAACAATTTTAAACAACATGTATCTGGGACCAATGTCCTGAAAAATATAGGAGAATCTTTATAAATCTCTTTCTGATATTTAGTAAAGCTTATATAAAATCTTGCAACAGAACTAAGATAAAAAGGTCCAAAAAAAGATAAAAAAGCTTTTCAGTTTTGTTGAAAAGACATACAGGTACTCATGGCAGTGCAGACTAATTTTTATTCGAGTGTTTTGATATTTTACTCAGAAATGGACAGAATTTAGAGCAAGTTTGAGCAAGTGGATTGGAAGCAAACATATTTTATGTATTCCCCATCTTGCTGTGTAATTTTAACCTCGTGAAACTTAGAAATATATGTAAAACTGTCAAAAATTATAACATTTTTTCTGATTAAATCCTGATCAATTATATCTAAATACTTTGTAAAAGTGATGTTTTATAATTAAATTAAATGCATTTACACAAAATTATCAAAGGAAGATTGAAAAATGTTATTTTTTAAAAATAAGCTTACACATTCAACCTGACAAAATGGTAAATAGCAAATACATAGATAATTACTTTCATCTTGGCTGATGGCTCATAACTTGCTCGACTTAAATTTGAGTAGTGTGCCTGTTCCCTTGTCTTTGCTTATATAATCTCATTTATCATTGTGCATAATATCACAGTGTCAGATTCACTTATTTCAAGGCTTTTTGCACATAACTCCCTGTTGTACCATTCCAGTCTTGACAGTCTCCCCGAATCCTTATCCAAAGGCAGGGTCTCTTGCCTCTCCAACTACCTCACTGTTTTATTCTCAGTTTCCCTCTGAGATCCCAGACTTCCCTCATTCCCAGGAACCACCCTGATTCCTTATCCTTACCTCTGTTTCTGCTCCTATTCCAGTCTGGCTCTTTTCCCACTGTACTCAAGTCGGACATCTTTCTCTTCCTAATACCCTGGGAAAGAACAAAGAAGAAAAGGTTGAGTTAATAAAAGTGCAATAAAAAGTTTTCATTTTCTTCTCCCAGTTCCACTTTTCAATCTCCATCCCACTCACAGCAAGAGGAACTGAAATTGCAAGACAGAGAATGTCTAATTGGATAACCTATAAATAAATATTTGGATAAATATTGAAGAAAATAATTTGGATTTTAAAAAAATAAAATACAGTCTGAATGCTAGTTTTTTCAACTTAAATATCTTTTGCCCCAACCCACAGAAAAGTAGACAAAAATCCTCCAAATATACTCCCAAGATAAACAAGTAAATGACTACAGATGTTCACATTGCAAAATGCTTTTATTTTTTTATTTTCTTTCTTTCTTTCTTTCTTTATTTATTTAAAAGGAGCATTACACACCTGCACTTGTATTGTATGTCAGAAATAATCAGGAAGCAGTGTAGGTACATCTGATATTAACATAAAGCTAGGATAGTTCTGCAGCTAACTTTGAAAGTAAACAAATTCTTTGTGTGCTTGTTTGTTTCCTGAACAATATTCTTATTCTCCTTTGCAACTAAATGACTTTGTATAATAGAGTGCTTCCAGATACACTTTTTTATATACACATGAATATAAAACTGGAATTTTAAGGTTTTTGTTCATGAATGAAAATATACATTGATACATTTCAGAAAATATATTTCTATGTAATATCTGCTTAGTAGGGAGATTTTAATGAAATATAATTTATTTTCTTATGCCTTAGCAATTTCTACTCTTTCCCCTGTGTGTCACAATGGAAATTTCATTGTTCATATTAGCATTTAGACTTTTTTTTTATTCACTGACTGCCTCTGCTAAGAATTTGATGTGTTTCCCTTAAGCAGCACACAAGTAAAAGAAATTAACCTCTGAGAACAATAATAATAAAAAGACCCCAACAAAACCAAACCCTAACATATTAGCTCTACAAAAGCAAGGGAGGATGCATCTCGGAATCCATTTCGGGAATGAAACCTGGATTAAGGTAAGATTGCCAGTTATTCCTACCCCTCACATTCTGGTGTCCTCAGCACGACACAATCACAATTTTCCCTTCAACCATAAATTTAACTTGAGGAGAAAAAAAAAATCTTATTAGAAAACTGCTGTTTGTATTCCATAGTGTTACTGATATCTGAAGTCCTATCAAGAGCCAGAGACTATTTGTTCCAGTGCTGGTGCCTGGATCAACAAGTGGGGTAAACAACCGCCGACCGCGGGGGGAGTCAGGGAGCCGGGATTGGGCAGCGCCCCCCCGCCCCGCCCCGCTTCCCAGCACCCCCGGCCGCCGGCGGCACCGGCGTGCGGAGCGAGGGCGGGGAGCTGGGAGGCACTACCGCCTGCTGGCCCACCCGCTGACACATGGGGGCGCAATTCAAACGAGTGGCTGAGCTTCCACAACTTTGGTTTTATTATTATTTTCTTTTTTTAATAGCAGGTTCCCAAGACTCCTAGCTTTATCCTTTTCCACCGTAATAACTTCCCTCCTCTTCCATCTACCTTCCATTTCCCTCTTATGCCTTCTCCATGTTACATTTTTATTCTGTATGTAGTGTTGTCAGACGGGGCCCTTGGAAGCTTTCTGCCAACCTTGCAGAAGGGAAGGAACAGCAGCTGTAAGCCACCGCTGCCCCTCTCAACCAGCACAAGCCCAGGCCAAGCAAATTGCTCTGTGAACGCCCTGCAGTGCAGCAAGGCAAGGAAATATCTTCATTTGCCATATGTTGTGCAGATCAGCAGTGAGGGGTTTATTAGCCTCTCTACATCGCTGCACCAACCAGCGTACATTACTCACTGTGCTGGGTTTTTTTTGAAAGGAACTAAAAAAATGATTCCTTCTCAGTTCAATGACAATATTTTCTGATGTTCCAGGAAATCTGCTGAATTCATGATACACAGGTTATCGGTGGGTCCGTATCTTATATGAGTCTAGCAAACAAGACAATATTGAAATGATGAATTGCTACATAATCAGGAGCAATATTACAAACATCCTGATTCCCTTCCTGTTTAAGATTCTCAGGGCTGAGTGAAGACCTGTTTCTTCATTCCCATTCTGCTCTGTGCTGACCATTACTGCCTTGATGATTTTGAGGTTCAAATTAGGCGTATGACAGAAAAATGAAAAAAACAAAGGATATGAAAGCAATCAATATGGTATGCACCCATATGCCTCAGAGATTTATAGTTACTACTGGGGCATTTAAAAGAATGTCTAAACTTAATTGCAGAGATGCATACTCTCCTAAGAACAGAACAGTTATATAAGAGCACTAGCAACTGTCTGTAAGAACCAAACTTTTTTACATCATTGAAAAAAAAGCTGTTTAGAAAAAAATATTCTATTTAATTTAAAGATGTATGAACATAAAGATAAGCAAGCAAACAAACAGAAAATCTCACTAGGATATTTCATCTGTTGCGAATGGTAATCAAGGTTAAAAAACAACAGACATGCTTACTGCATCTCATGTAAAGTTGTGTGTCTGGTCAATGTATGCATTTCTGCTCTTTTTAAAACTTAGTCTCCAAATTAAGGTTTTCACTACTGGGTTAGTGATTTTCTCTGCTTACTTGCTGGAGGACCTGCTAAGTCACAGGATGGCATATACTCACGAGAATTCAACATCCCCAGATAGAGGACTTTAGTATAATAACAAAGTAATCAAAATATTTTTTTTCCTCTGGTTTTATTTAACATTGTAAAAAGAAAAACATTAAAATAAAATAAAGTATTACGTATCAAATTAAATTTAGAGTGAGTTCAATTTTTAAAAGATAATTCAATGTTTGTACTTGGAGATGTGGTCTGGTTAGAACTGAAAAAGGTAATATTCTGCACAGTTCAAGTTTTGAGCTGTATTAGTTATTTAAGCCTGAATATCAGCTGTGTCAATCCCTTCCTCTGTAATTCATATTCTACTAGAATTAGGTTTTATCAGAAAAAAACATATTTTATCTGAAAAAGGGTCTACATTTTTTCCCAAATGTGATAACTGTGAGGCTTGACTTTGGAGAAAATAAGTGCAGAGTGTAGATCAGTATGCAAATTCTGTAGTTGTTATTGGCTTTAAAATGCCTCTTGTTCCACAGGGAACTAAAAGAAGAGGGGGGAAAAAAGCTATGTAGAATGATGTACAGTGTCTAATAGTATCAGTGGCTTTGCTCTTAGATTTTTTTTTTATTTATTTTATTTTGGCTGCAATCACTACAATACATTGGCTGCAGTACTTGCAGATGGAAACTAAGTACAGATGTGCCAATATAGGCTCCAGGTTTGCAAGTATTCACTGTTTTATTGTAAATAGAGCAAATAACTTTCCCTGGATCATCCAAGCTGAAGTTGAAGAAGTGCCATATATAAAAGATTACCCTTTGGGAACTGTTGAAACTCCATGTACAACTGCACTTTCAATGGAAAAAGATTATTTTTTTGATGCTTTTCTGGGGCTTATTTGTTTCTTTTAGTAGTGCAGCCAATACTGTGGTTTTCTTGAGAACGTGTGTTGCCTGCATGAGTTCTCCCAGACACAACAGCAGCAGAAAGAGTGGAAGCAAATTTTTCTAACTCAAGAATAACAGTATCCATTTGAAATCTTGCTGAGCATACCTCCATTGCATGGGACACCAGCTGATTTACACACCTTGAAGAGTTTTTGGGAATACTGATCATTAATGGGTTTCCATTGTACAAAATTAAAATCTTGAATTGATTATCTCATTTAAATTCATGATCAAAATTAAGTGGTTTAAGCAGTTTGATTTTTGTTTTTGAAAGAGTTATGGCCTGTTTTGTACTTTTTTCCAGTGACTTTATAATAACTTAATTAAAAGGGTGATTTGGTCTCAGACCTTCAACCTTCTGTCTTTTTTTGGTCTTTCCAACTAATTTCTGTAAGATTACATAGTAGAACTAATCCTTGAGAAACAAGCAGTTTCTAGGGGGAAAAAAATAGATGAAAAATAATTAAGATCTGATTTAATATGCAAGAAATTAAATGGCAAAATATGACATTACAAGCTATTTCATATCAATGGTTTTGATTTGTTTTTCTTGTATCTTAATACTTGAAATATTGTATGTTCCTAACTGATATTTAATGCCTCTTTGCTACATTAATATTTAAAGAAGCCTAAAGTGTTCTTACTTTTAAAATATTCATGATCGCTGGTCTTTTATGTGAAACAAATTTCAAAGGAGCAATCCCTAATTCACTTATTAACCAAATCACATATCTTCTTACTTTCCTAAACAATTTTTAGTGTTTTTGTCCATGAATCTGAGTCAAAGTACAAACTTGATAATTGTACTACATTAATAAAGGTTGAGTAGATTTACATTTGGAAGTGTGGCAATCTATTTTTCAGCTTTCTTATTGACAATGGAATCACACGACATGGAAAAGCAGGCATATATTCAGGGGAAAAAGTATTGCAAGGATTGTATCTGAATTGTATCTGAAACATATATTCAAAGCTTACTTCTACCCTCAAAAAGCTTGCTTTGATCTCTTTCAATAACAAATATTAGAGCACTGTTCTAGAGGTTTTAGTAGTGAAGGACCCCCAGGAAATCGAATTTCCCCCTTTGGATACAGGTTGGATCAGGAAGGGTAAGAATTTGCAGGACAGTATGGGTAACGTAGGGGTGGGCAGTGAAGGCAGAAGGAGTCAACAAAAACTGGAAATTGCAAGAGCAGAGAAACAGAGAAGACATAGCTTGGTGTTTGACAGCTCTAGGGAGCAGATTTATCTCTTAATGCTAGCTACAAAGGTAAAAACTTCAACATGTAAGCATCCTGCTTTTTCACTGGAAAGAAAATTCCCAAGGAATGGGTAGGTAACAGAGTTCACATATTCATTCAAAACTTTGACGGCAAGTCTGATGGAAAGAATACCAGCTTCTTTTGATATGAGTACTAGAAATGGATAGAGACTGAGCCTACCAAATTGTTTCACATGAAGAGCAGGTAACAGCTGCTGGTTCCCTTTGGCCACCACTGCTCTGGTCTGGATTTGCCTTCGCAGCACAAGCGTGAAGAACTCATATCCCATTATTAGCAATATGTTCAGACAACGCTTCCTTTATTCATGTTTTCATTTTCATATATGGCTTGTGAAATGTACTCTGTCTGCTTTTCAGATGAGCATCACAAGAGACTGATGCCAATCTGCAGAAGATTTTCCTCCAGCAATCTAAATTTGAGTCCATGGCAGACTCTGCAGGCAGTTTTGTTGGCAGCATCAGAGATACTTCTATGTTTGCCACTTAATTAACTGTTGATGGACCATCTGGGCAGCTCAGTCCTTCTGCATGTCATTTTCTTTGGTTCACCTTGGAGTCTGTACAAGCAAGGCACATTGATTCCCGTGAAAAAAATAATTTAGTAAACATCCTTTTAGATCAATGTATATCAGTATTTTTAACAGCCATATTGTACCAAAAAGCTGTTACATCATCCAGTTTGTATACTTAGACATTAAGGAGGTGGAGAGGTGAGACTGGTCAAAATTGATTTTACCACTTATTTCCCCAATGTCCTGCTCAGCACCTACACAATTTTTTATCTTAATTCTCAGGAAGAAATCTGCACTACATTATTCTATTGATTTCTTTATTAATTACTTTCATGACATAAACCCAGATGACTATGCAAAAACTCCATTGTACCGAGTGTATAATAAAATTAATCATACCAATTTTTCTTTCACATCATAACTTTTCCATAGTAGAATACAATATTATATCTGAGTTTTTAAAAATATACTGAAGCAGAGATTTTTTATAGCCTTGTTTTCAAAAAGTCTAACCTCTAATTTAGGTTCCCCAATTTTGAAGATATTAACAATAAATGCATGATTTCAATGGTAAGTAAAATCTACAGGTAAGCAAATAAGAAGTGTGAATTTCAACTTCTGTGGAAAAAAACCAGTCCAAACAAAAGTAAAAAACCCCAAAACAACTGCAAACCTAATGGATGAAATTATGACCTTACTGAGGTTAGTGGGAATTTTGCCAGTGGAACTGAGATGTCATACCATCACTATGAATTAGGTAGTTATTGAGGGCGGAGTTCAAAATACATATCTGAGCTACTGTAGTTACTCCAAGGAAGCCCAATGCTGAATGAACTGCAGTTCAAGTTGGTTCTAGCATTTGTCCATTTTTCCATCCTTGCAAGACAGAATTACTTGTTTAATGTATGTTGAGTGCTACAATGTTTTAAAATTATGAGATCTCATGAAGTAAGATTTAAAAGATCATTTCTTTTATAAAAATAAGAAATCTGTCTTAGATGGTGACAGATTTACCTCTCATAACTGAGAAACCTGTTATATAAGGGATTTTTTTCTTTTTGAATATAAGATCCTTGCTGGAGTGGATTTTCTTTACATTGAAGATCTAAATCATCTAGGTGGTCAAAAGTACTTTAAAATATTCTTTGGAGTATATACATAATTAATTCTTTAAAAAAAGGTTTCTAACCTGTGGACTCAATGTAGAAAGGGACTGGAGCACCACATATGAGGAAAGGCTGAGAGAGCTGGGACTGTTCAGCCTGGGGAAGAGAAGACTTGGGGAGATCTCATTAATGTGTATAAATACCAGAAAGGAGGGTGCAAAGAGGATGGAGCCAGGCTCTTTTCAGAGGCAATAGGCACAAATTCAAACACAGGAGTTTCCCTATTAACATCAGGAGACACATTTTTACTGTGAGAGTGGCTGAATACTGCAACAAGTTCCCCAGGGAGGTTGTGGGTTGTGAAGTCCCCCTCCTTAGAGATATTAAAATCTGTCTAGATATGGTCCTAGGCAAATGGCTCTAGGTGGTCCTTCTATAGCAGTGGGATTGGACAAGGTGACCTCCAGAGGTTCTGTCCAACCTCAACCATTCTGTGATTCTGTGAAAGACTGGAAAAGTCAAGACTTTTGTCTTATGTACATCTACATTTTCTTTTCCCACAGAGCTGGGGTCAGTTGTAGTATTGTGTGCCCTTGGCACTGCATGTTTCTTCAAAAAAGTATACAGGTCAATCATGCTGTGTGTCTACATTCATCTGTGTTTTCTTCTTCTGGATAAACCTATTTTCATATTTTTTCTTGTTGGTTTGTTGGTGTTTTTTTTTTTTTTTTTTGTCACTGGTTGGTGTTATTAATTTTTCTGTTTCTTTGCGGGCTTTTGCCAACCATAGGTCACAGATTATTCAAATGTCTCACACCTGCAACCAGATGTTTGGCAATATCAGTACTAATTTCAAATCCCTTGTTAGAGACATGGAAATCTGAATGCCACATTTCTCTTAGTACATCTAGGTATGTTTTAAAATAATTTCCCTTATGGTAAGAACATACTTCATGGTTTCAGCGCTTCAACATCTGCAGATAGAAGATGGTTTGCACACTCATTTTGGCAACAAGATAAGTTACAAAGTTAATACAAAAATTAATATTTTTATTGTCAAGTACTGAGAAGCAAAGATTATCTGATAAAGTAGTTGAGAAGGATGGTATGATGTATATATTTCAAAATACATGGTTCAAGAGCCTAAAACAGGAGTTTCACTTAAGAACAGAAGCTTAGAAACAAACTTCAAGGATATGAAATCTTACTATGCTATATATAACTTCTGAATAGAAAATTTGCTTTTTAATTCCTTTGTATTGACAATTTTTCTCTTTTCCTGAAGAAGGCTCATTAACAATATGGACTGGAATCAAACAAACTAGACAAAAGAGTCTAGATTTGAATTTAGGACAAAATTTTTAGTACCAGAAACTATGCTTAAAATTCTAAATTCTCTCTAAAATTACTCAAATTCCTGTGGATTCTTTGACTGAAGACACTTAGGTTTTCCTCACTCTCCGTACAAAAATTCCTAAGCCCATAACAAAAACAATCAAGTAAACAACGAATAACATAAGAAAATACATTATTTTACAGAACCAGGACTGTTCATTAGAAGCATTCTGATATTCTAATATGTCTGTGATATTTGTAATGTATTTTTACATTGTTTGAAAAGGTTGTTAATATTTGACAACTCTCCCCTTTCTCCATTGACCTCTTTGAACTTAATTTGAACTATTTTTAAGTGTTTGCAGGTTTCAGTGAACTCAGTAGAACTCACTATGCTGACCGCATTTCCCTAAAGGGCTTTAAATCAAAAGGAAAAGAAGTGAACATCAGGTTTGCTTCAGATGTAATCTGACAGGATACCTACACCTTGCTCCAGCACTATGTTTCAAGAGCAACTGACAGATAAGTTCCCTCTTCTGACATGTAAAGTTGCTATTTAAATTAACTGTGATAATAATTTAGTTTGGAATCAATAAAGGATACTTTGTTTTGTTTCATTAACCTTAGGCTAGTTGTGGCATTATTCTGCATTGCAACTGCACTGCACTAATAGACAAGTGGTTGAACACGGTCTTTTTACTTTTTGTATTTTGTTGTCAACCTTAATCCATTTCAGGTGATGCCATTGTATTTCATACTTCTGTTTTTGTCTTAAGAGATCCTACAGCAGTTCTGAGTAGCTTTCCAGTAATCACTGATGTACACCTTTTTACCTTCATACTATTACAAAGCCAAACAGATTAATTTTAAAAGTCTTCAGCCTAACTCAGCTTTGCTGCTTTTCCTTGTTATTATCTGTGTTAATATAGTGTCTGGAAACAGGTTACAACAGGTGGAAGATTTTATAGCTCAATTCTTAACTAATCCTACAGACTGTAACTGAGTTAGGAGGAGTAAAAGAGAACTTAGTATTTTGAAAACAGAAGTGATAGATAAGCCATAAAAATGGTGTCGTTCAGAAATGCATTAACAATACAGAATGCCATCTGATCTTTCTGAACCTTTTAGGGGGTGCAATTTTAGCCCTGGCTTCTGAAATGGGATTCTCACAAGCAAACTCCGTGTCCAGGCCTTTTTGGAGTTTCCATTAAGAAGATGCCATCCTGCACAACAGTTGGCCCTGCCTTTGCAAAGATCAGTTTGCAGAACCAGGGCAGTTCATTAGGAGGCTTCAAAGGCATGTTCAAAACCATTTCAGGTCTTGCTTGAAAAAATACACACATACACGTCCACACACACCCCTCCCCAGCACCCCTTCCTCCTACCAAAAAAAGAAACAACAACAAAAAGCGCCACCACATTTTCATTTAGTTATTTAAGATTTGGGGGGCATTGGAATGTAATAAATACTAGATGTGAAGCCACAGTATGTAGATCCCCAAAAGGTGTACAAGTATCCAAAATGTAATTTCTCGTATAATCAAGTGCCTCGGTTCTCATACACAGTTCTGGAAAAATATTCCAGCCCCTGTACAGCTGTTCCCTTTTCCTTATCCATAGGCATTGAAGAGTTTGGTAAGGGTCCAGTGGAGTTCTGAAAACTTCTTTGTTGGACTAGGTGCTTGTTGCTGTAACAAATTTATTTTTCCCTTCGTTTCCAGGAGGAGGAGAAAGAGAAGAAGAGAATTTCCTGAAAAACTGTTTAATTGGGTACTGTTTTCTCTTTACAGTTCCTCTAAGTTTAAAATGTCACGAACAATAACCTGGGATTGGCAAGTAATCACTCCTTTGTGGGTACCATTTGCATTTAATCCATGCTGGTGGGCAGGTAACAATGATTTCACTAAAGATGCACTTCTTCTCCTAATCTTGGGCACTTGTATGTTATGCCTAAAGATTTTATTCTCTTTTCATTAAAAAGTTAATATAGGGAGGCAGGGACTTCCAGAGGATGATATATATCTCTGTTTATTGAAGACACCTATTCTTCCCCATGGACGACACAAATTCCTATGGTGACCAAACTCAGAAGCAACAGGTTAAGGTTATATATGTGAATTAGGTAAGAGGAATCTGGACTTCTGGAAGCAATCTGTTTAAATTAAAATATAAAATCTGGCTTTTCTACTGTTGGGTTACTAATTTGTGAGTTAAACTTTTTTTTTTTTCTCTTTTTTTCCCCTGGTTGTTTTTTTGTAAAAATGCAAACACTGGTAAAGACATTACAAAAGAAAGTTTTAAATATATCTCTACTGTGTTTGTTCCTTTCATGTAGCACTTGCTAATGTATATCAGTCATCTTTAAACTATGTGATAAAACATTTAGACTTCTAAGGCAGATCCAGTATCAGTTGCACTGTTTAAAAACAAGGCATGTAACAAGAAATGCTACAGATTTGTGGCGTTTTGTTTTGTTTTGATTAGGCTTTGCTGGCATTGAGCTCTCTAAGTACACTTGATGTTGGCCTTACAGAATTGCTGGCTGGTTTTCAGATTTTTTATTTTAATGGAAGGTTAAATCAATGAAAAATAAAGGGCCCAACTCAGCAGAAAATTTTACTTGAATGAACAAATTCATTTTCCATGAATATCATATTAGCTTACTACAGACTTTATAAGCTAAATTCTTTCAAAAATATAAATGAACTAGAGGCTATGCAATTCAAATTGAGGCAAGGATTTTAGTCTTTGTAACAAGCATCAATTTAAAACATGCATCTAAATAAGAGCATAATTCTATTCTGAAGCACAAAAATTATCACAGTAATAATGGAACTGTAGGAACAGGAGTGTAATATGCATTTGTATGATATATTTGCACAGTAAATGAGATGAATTTCAGAGATGTTTCTACAAAAGAGTTATGAGAATCTTTTTACATAATTTATCAACGTGTAATAAATTTTGGTTTTAATCAGGGAGACAAGTACAACACTAAGGTGTGAGGCTTCATTTGGAAGTTAAAGATTCATATCATAATGTGTTTTTTTAGTAGTAGTGTGTTTTGTTCTATTGTATGATTATGACACAGTAAGTCATCAAGCAAATAAATGTATTTTTCTAGTAACCTGAATTTAATTTTTTTTTTTTTTTTTTTTTTTTTTTTACTTAAGAGATACTTTGATATTACAACGCTGTGGTAAGCTATACATATTGCCTGCCTTGCTTGGAGCAAAATCTCATTATATCTGTACAGAACCAAATGTGTTCTTAAAAAGGAAAGATCTCCAGACTGGAACTTTCTACGTAAGCATCCACAGGACAGGCCAAGTAAACAGGCTCCAGCAGCAAGGGCTGCTAACAGTCATGGGAACCAGATGTTTATGTGATAATTTTTCTCAGTTTAAGAAATGTTTTGTTCTTGTTTTTCTCTTTGACATATTAAAGAGGGACAGAAACATAATAATTTCAGTGTAGTATCTCTATTACACCCAGAACTTAACTCTATGTTGGCCCATAAAAAAATTTGCTTTCCTTATTTTGGTTTCCAGGAAAGCAATATACCTGCATGCATAGAGGGCACATGTTAGAACTGAGAGTCACACCACTGGAAAGCACATCCATTTCTGGTTTCCCTAGACAGAAGTGAAATTGTTTCTTTCTAGAACCTGGTGTCCCAACAACCCACATACTTTTATTTTCTGCTCCCTTCAGAGTAAATACTTGAATATAGTACTTTTAGGCTTGTGAAGAAGAGAAACTTTATTTGAGATACACAGTACTAGATATCACAGGTCTGTGTGTATATATATATATATTTTTTTTTTAAGAAAATGCATTGTGTTATAAATATGCTTGAATTCTGTTCAAATGGATTGAACTAATGCTTTTGAGGACCTGTCTGCAAAGCTATATTACTGTGTAAGGAAAAGGTACAATTGCAAGAATAATAAACAATGACTAGAGTAAGTGTCTTTTTGCACTGTGTATTAATTTATTGTATACTTTCATGGGGCATTTTCAATGAATAAGATATTAATTGGAACAAGATACAGAATGTTCATTTTGTACAGAAAATTTATCCATTAACTCTACTTAAACATAAAATAAAAATAAGAAAAAGAAAGAAAGAAAGAAAGAAAGAATGAAAGAATAAACCTGTCCTGAATCCTAGGGTAGAACTCTCTGCTCACCATGTTTTGTGGAAGTTTCCTCCCTCCACAGAGTTTCTTCTGAGACTGCTGTATTTGTATTTGTGCATGCACATTCTATTTGTACTTGGTGTTTGTTTTGTAGTGTTTGGCTGTGGTGTGTGACAAAATACTGGCTACACTGTTTTCCTTTAGCATTGCTGTTGCAGTGATTTTAGTTTAGATTTACAACAATGGAATTGGAATTGAGAAACAGATATAGACAATCTGACTTTAAATACTGAAGTGCTATATTTATTCTGGTTATCCTTAGACAGTAGGTAGTTGCCAACCTACCCACTGTATCATAAATAAATTATTTGAAATAATTTTTTCTCAGACGTATTTCAAATATCTTTCCTGTGTTCAAAGAGTAAATCCATTGTTTGCTTTACTGTTAGTTCCCTCTAGATTTAATTGGTTTAGTTTAATAGTAGTTAGAATCCTCTCATTTGGCTTTTGTATTTGAAGAAAACAAAGAATAGTTTGGGTGATGACTGAATAAATTAATTTCTTGTTACAATTGATTGAAATTATAGTGGGTTGGCATATAGTATGAATCTTTCATTACAGAATGCATTTGAAAATGAAAGACTAGAATTTACGTTTGGTTTAAGTTAGAATTTTTGTAATTTGTAAGCAGGCTTACTTGACTTCAACAGATAAAACCTGAAAAGCAGGTTTAAGGATGACTGAAACACTTTTCAGTCCCTTAGAGATACCAACAGAGAACAGATTTAGCACATGTTTTTTGGTTTGCTACTTCAGTGTAGGACGTCACTGAAATGTATTTTTAATACCCCACCATGGAAATCTTTTCCCAGAACCCACCTAAAACTGGAAATGCTGAAAATTCTGACATTACTGATATTTTATATCCCACTCTACAGATGCCCATGTTTCTCTGAGACAGTTGAGAGCATTCAGAGTCTTAAAATAGCTGAGCTCTCTAATGGTTAATAGGTGACCTCACAGAGACCCCCAGAATTAATGTTGTTCTGCTAAAAGCAGCCCAATTCAGTGCCTATTCTGAGATCACAGATCTAAGAAGTTGAGGTCTTTAGAGAAGCCAACTAAAGCTGGTTTCTTCTAACTTACCTCACTAGAAAGAGGTAGTGCCCCACCTAAGTATGAGGGTAGTAAAGCACTTGGCCTGGGCATTGCAAACTGGGTAAATTTGTTCTTGTATTCTGACTTAATTTAAAGATTGACTTACTTACCCGGCTACAAGTTGATATAATGAGAAGCTTTAGTGGCTTGCATTTTCAAATCTAGGTCTTCTGCTGGTTTGTAGGTGGGCTGTTGTAAACGTCACTTGGGAATTTGCTTGCTTCAGAGATACTGACTGCAAACAGAGCGGAAAGAGGACATGTTTGTTCTCCGACATTTGTTTTCCATAAAAAAATTACATTTTCATAACAGTGAAAAACAACACACACAAACACACACACACACACACCACTTTCTTTTTAAAAAACAGACTTTCTTTTCTTTCTGCTTCCCTCCCTATCTAATGGTCTCAATTATCCTTAAGAGTATTTCCTGTGGCATATTTGCAGCGTTGATACTCTTCATTCTCAGTTATCCCTGGTTTTATGTTGATTGCAGGCTGGGATTATCTAAGACTTTACTAAAAAATAGAATTAAACTTCATTGCTAAATATTAAAAGCATTACTGGCAGATGGTTAATAAAAAATACTTTAAGTTTACTGGCATCTAGATTAATGATAATGTTATATAGGAATTTATCATAAATATTATATGAGAAGCAAACAATCAAATATTTAAAATTGATTGAATGATTCAGAATATTGATAATGGATTACAAAGCCTCTCATCACAAGGGTTATTGCTCTAAATATGTCCAGGTCAATAGGGAACAGACATTATTGCCGTATAAGAGCACATTTTTTCCCCCCTTTTTACTCAGAGACCAGGTCTGGACTTCTGGAAGTCAGTAGAAAAACCTCTAATGGCATCAGAGTTTCAGAAGATGGGCTACATTCTAATTTTCACTGTGATTTGAGATCAGAAAATGGCTTCCTAAAAGTGAGTACATTTATGCAACAGTTGTGGTGGATCTGTTAAAGATGAAAAACCTCACCCTTGCCAGATGTAAAAGTAAAAAGAACCTCGGTCATACAGCTTTCATTTTATCCAATGATCAAATATTTTTTAAAAAGAACCTGCTGAGTGAAATAGAAAGTTAAATTACTGCTTCACATTAATTTTTATTTCAGAGAAAATTAAGTAAAGCATCAACCGAACCGAACTTTAAATGGAGACCTTTGAGAAACCATCCAAGAAAATCCATAATTTTCCAAGTTTTAAATATTAGAGAACATCTGGGTGTTCTCCTCAATTAAAAAGCAGGCAAGAGCCAAAAAGGTCATAGAGGTTCTCTACATTAGCTGCCTCTTCAAAAGCAGAAAAGAACTGTTGTCTGATATTTCATGGCCCAGAAATGTTTACCACAGTAAATTAAAATTTAGCACAAAGTTATGTTATCCATACCAGGACTAACTTTTAATTCCCTTCCTTTCCCTTCCACCAGCAATCTCTCCAGACGTAAGGCATCAGGCATCCTATTGTTCTGTGGACAATGAAGCTGCATATTTAATACTTTTTTTTTTTTTTTTTTTTTTTTTTTTTACACAATTCAGTAGAAAGATAAAGAAGTTCTAGTGGTAGTCAAGAATTTTAGTACTATTTATCAGGGAATACTAAAGTTCACAGAACATTGCCAGAGTTACAGACAATACTTTCAGACTGACCATCTTTAAAACAGAAGAAACCTTCTCCATTATTTCAACAGCTTTCATTTGAAATATTCAGTTGCTCGTACACAACAGGAAACAAAAAGGGAAAACAGGCTTTCAAAAACAAATATTACAACTAAATGTCTGTAGACTTTCAGCACATAACAAACAAAAAATACTAATGATCTGTGGTATAATTTACTAAACTATGACACAGCTGGAAACACTGAAGAAAAAATCCATAGGCAAACCTTTCAGTAAATAAAAATTCTGCTTAGCAAGGAAAGAAAAAGGAATGCTCTGAAAGCCCATTAAAACTCACAGTATGAAATGGTTCAAAAAATTAAAAGAGACAATATAATACAGTAGTCTAAAATCAGCATGTTATAAGGGAAATTAATAGAGACCACATCAACTGAATTTCTTTTCTAATGGGAAATTACATTCCATAAATACTATCTGAAATACTTAATGTGCATGAACATTATGATCTTAAGGTAGAAATCTTACCAAAAAGTATGTCTAAGAGCATCAGTTTTGGGGAGAGGGGGGTTGTGTTATTATTTTTATTTTTTTAAAACTACAGGTATGGTTGAGGCATTTATTTTTTTTTTTTTTTGTACTCACATAGACATTTCACTGAATTTCATGAGACGTTTGACATAACTGGACAAGGTACTAGACAGTATGTTCAAATTATGACAATTCCTTAAGAAAATTATAGTTTATTCTGGAAAATATTTACAGAAGGGACAAGAATGCAGAAAAATGATTCCTAAGTTGGTTTTGAAATAAGGAAGCTTGTGACACCTACTTTTATTTTTAATAATTCTAACCTTAATTTTGGACTTACATTCTTAAATATTTTCCTATTTGGTTCTAAATCTTGTGATGTGTGTACTCATATATGTCTAGACAGAACTTCAGGGGAAAAGAGGATGAGTACAACACTAATCTGGTTCTGCATTTTCTCTCTGTGGATTCATAACGTAACATAACTCTTTAAACTTAAATTGCATTTCTACATTTATGACATGCAGGATACCGTCTGTGTCACACTGTGGAGACTAGCACCGAACTAGTCAGGTTAGATTAGTTATCAGAAGCAACGTAGGCATATTAGTTCTGGGATTAATGTGCTGCAGTTAATTATGAAGCAGAGTACCTCTGCAATGCTATCATGTCCTACAGCCTTCGGCTATTGCTTTTAAGACCCAGTACTTCGGCCAGACCTGGGGTTCAGCATAGAGAAGGAATAAAACACAGCCTGAGAAATACTTTCCAACATTTGAAATTAAGGTGGCTGTTCCAGATTTATTCCCAAGATTTCCTGAGCAGAGCTGTATTTCCATGCAATGTGAGCACACTAAATTCATTGCCAGAATACACCAGACTAGCTGCTCAGCATACATTGTAGTCAGTACGTGCAATCACAGTAGCCATTAGTCCAGGATACTTGGATGTTCAGCAGCTCGCTGCTACTAACCTGAAAACACATCCAGAAATCCTGCAGAAATGCCTGCAAGTATCGTTTATCTATTGGGTGTTAGACAGCACATACACTAGCCAGCTAAGCTGGTGATAAGTAATACCTTATACATGAAAATACTGAAGTGACAAGATTAAAATAATGAAAGCTCCAAAAGAATTGCTATGTAGTAGGCAGGGATTTTTCTTGTTTCTGCCATTGATTTTTATGCTGAGCAGAGAAAGAAGAGGTTTCTTTAAATTCTTGCTAAAGCAAGAAAGGGTAAATAGTAGAATAAATTAAATAAAATTTTCCCTTATGTAACCAGTAACCCTGAAAAAGCTGTGGTGCTAAAAAAATAATTACTTGCAAAAAAAGCCCCTCACGAGCCAGAGTCTTTTCTTGTCAAATGGGAGATTAATTCCAAGGCACAACTGGGAAAGGCAGAGGAGGACTGTAAATTCTTGATTAAATAAAGGATTTTGACATCGAAAGATTACACAGTGCAGTGTGTAACTTTTAGGCACTCTCATAGGAGTACAAAAGCATGAGTTAGAAGCTTCTTAGTCAGGACAGGAAAAGTCAGAATGCCAGACCATCAAAAGCAATCCTGAATAAACTGGTCCCAGTTGGTAATAGGTTTCTGTCAGGACAGAAATCCCAACTCGCTGCTATTTAGTCCAGACTGGTGACCACTTGTGAGTAATGTTCTTCCACATAGTAGCTATACTTTTTATATAAAGACTGGGCCTAAAGTTCATTCTTCAAAAACATTGCAGACCAATGAATGTTTAAAATAAGAAACAAAAGCAATCTGCCTTGGACAGAGGTTGAAAACCATGGCACACACTTATGTATGCAGACAAAATGCATTCTGAAAGAGCAAAAAAAATGTATTTAGGGAAAAACGATGTGTTACGGGTAATTTTATATGTAACTTCAAATAAAACTTCAAAATTAAAACACCTCTAAAGTTAGACTTAGCAGAGGAACAGAAGACTTCATTGTATCCATGTGGATATTTGAGAGGGAGCTTATGAAGATTCGAACACTTTCATTTCAGGGAAACACTGAAGGCAGAAATCTGCTTTCTGGGTGATACAGAAGTTGTGCAACAGTCTCACCATCTCCTGCTTCAGCAATACAATAATATTAAAGTGAAGAGCAAGCTCTCTTCAGTTTATTACTGAAATAGTTGAAGGCACCAGCCCTCCACAGAAAATTTCAGATCATGGCCAGATGTACTTGCCTACAAGCCTGGACTCCAGATTCATTTTTGCCAACAGCAGACTTATACAAATGGCAAGCTACTTCTAAATTGCCCAAGCCCACTTGTCCTATGTTTAGCCATTTGGTCCCTTTTGTTAGCATAGGTATGGCTCAACTCTGATTAATTTAGCTTCCACATAAAACCTTACTATCCAGGTAGGGTTTTAGCACACCACTATATTTTAAATTTCCAATCAGATAGTCCATGGTACATTCAGTTTATACATTCTTCCCATTGCCCTTCCAAGCCACCTGCTAATCAGAGTTTTGCGATACTGCACTCACTCTGAAATCACAGTATCACAGCTGATCAATCTGCTGTACGTGCCACGCAGAGGATTCCACATCATGTGCACTGGAGTTTAAGAACAATCTATAATGCAAAAACAGTAAAGCCTTTTGGAGCTTGTTTTCTTTTCTAGTACTCAGTAGGATTGCCAAATAAATCTTTAAATGTTCCAGCTGCTTTCAAAGCATGCACATCTATATATATGTGCTTATTCATGTATTAATGTATATTTGTATCATGTAAGTGTAGACATATATATGTGAAAGTGTGTATACTCATTTACATGTTTGTACATTTTTATTTACAGAGTGGATTTTTACTTTCGGCTTTGCTTCTGGTAGGGACAGGCCATTAGTATAAATTGGCATAGCTGAGTCAAAATAAAAGGATTATGACAGCTGAAGAGCTGGCCTTACATTCAGATTTTGAAGTCATATTAAGGTTTTCAGTAAAAGGCAGAATCAACCCCTGAAGAAATCTTTATGTTCATTTGGTATGATAAAAAGCTGTGAGAGTAGGTGTATTTGCTCACCACACTACCTGTGTCACTGCAATGGTGGTTAAGGGGTATTAAGACCCTGAACAAACCTTGATCTCCCCCTTTCAGAGCATCACAGTGGAAACAGTTGGTCACTCACTAGAACTGTATTGGAATCAGACAGCACAAATCTTAGCAATACAGTACTGAAGGCTTTCTCTCAAACATGTTTTGCAGTATATTCTGCTACTCTTTGCAATCTTTCAATCAATTTCCATGCCAAGAAAGTTTGAATTACTGCTGGCTGAATTATAAAAGATAAATTAAGTATACTTGATTCAAATCAGTGAATCATTCTACATAGACAAATTGTTTCCATATTCTGTGAACAGTGTGGATAGAAAAAGATTAAATTAATTCATTTGAAAGAAATTGGGATTGAGAAACATTTTAGTGAATATTTGACCAAAATACCTTTTGTAAATATGCTACTATAAAATTTATTTAATTCTGTAATAGAATCCAAATACATCTCATTCTGTGAGTTTCATCTGCTGCTTCTCCTACCAATATGTCAAAAGATTTCCATTAGTTCTGCAAAAGACTTCATTGCTTATTTCATATAAATTTATTATTTTTTCATCATAACTTATTTTTGATTTTAATATTAGTTCTATTATTTTCTTTTAATAAATAAATCCTTCCTTCTTTTCCCCTCACATTAAAAAAAAAAAAAAAGAAAAAAAAGGAAAAGCTTGCTCTTTAGAGGAACTCTCAAGATTTTGATGACTATCTAAAAAGATCATTAGTTAAGAAACTTTTCTTACCTTTAATAACCAGTAGTATACTGGTTTGATTTTACTGATAGGGATGTTTCCCAATGTTTTGTTTCACTTTCTTTTATCAAAGGATATAGCTGTAAGTTCTTAATAAGAAAGAAAGTACACTACTATTCAGATATTAAAGGGGGAAGAGGGATAAGTATTACAAAATATAAGCAATGAGATATGGAGAGACTGTTGAATTCTGAATTTTTCTAAATTTCTTGTACATATAACAGCAAACTGCTATTTAGATTTTTTTTAGTCTCTCAGTTACATTTTCTGTACCAACAGGGGTTTAATATCTGGGGGTCTGGTGAGCGGAAGGGAGGCACTGTGGTTCAAGTTTTCTCTTACCCCATAGTTTTTCTTTGTGTTACATTCCTAGTATTTATTTCACTTTTTTTTTTTTTTTTTCTTTTCCTAGTAAAGAAATTGTATCCTGAAGAATTATCCCACTGTTAAAGCAAAAAAGAAGTTACTGGAAAAGCCCATACTCAACCTTTTTCCCATTTCACTTTAACTTATTACCTGTTTTAATTCCACTGAAATCACTATCCTGAAATAAAGTCCTTCTACAGCAGTTCTTGAAGCCATTCCTTCCTGTACATCTTTCAATAGCTAAAGATCACTTGCCTACTGTTTATTATGATCCCTCAGTTCTTTACACACTTAGATAAGTGAAGTTGTAGATAAATGCTTATGTATTTGATCTTTTTTTTCTCTTTTTTCCTTTTTTTTTTTTTTTTAACGGGAAGAGGAAAGATCACTTTCTTTATGTCTAATTTTAAAAATATTTGTATGTAGTGAAACAAGTATTTATGTTAAAGCCTCCACATGTGTCTAATGTACCTAATGATTAAAACCCAACCCTCAGAATTTCTACTATCACAAATATCATTATTATTTTTCTAATTGGCTACTGTTATAAATATCTCTGATAGCTTTTCCTTTTTTTTCCTATCCTTCTCCACACACTTTTAAAATCTGTACCATTTATTCAGCTTAGTTTGTCATATCATCAGGATGTTCCTAAATTTCCTATTGCATAACCACTTCTCACTCTAGTCCTAAAGGCAATCAGAATTTAAGAGAATTGGTTTTATCTTGAAAATCAGAGCAGATACTACACAGAATTCTTGTTATTCATGTAGTTTTAAGGTTAAGGAAAGTTAAGAAATGATTTGTTATAAATTGTTTTGTTATTTAGTAAGAAAATGAAAGGAAAAAGTTTTAAAAAAAATATTCAGGACAAATAATAATTCATATTATGTAAAAAAAACCTGAAGTTGATTTCTTAGAAAATTCTACAATTGTATCTTGTTTGTAAGTCCTCCTGACATGAAAATATAAGAGGTAAGTAACTGATGACTACTATAAAGAAGCAATAAAAAAAAGAAAACACAATATTCAATGTAGCCTTTTATTGTCAACCCAAAGGACAGATTATATTGATGGCAAAGGAGATGAAACAGTACTTGGCTACATCTCCTAACATTAATTTCTAAAATCAATATAACCACTCAGCTATCTATCTGGGGAGAATTAGTTTTATTTGTCTGGTTTTTAAAGTTTTTGAACAAATGCATCTGAAATAGTATTATTTCCTAGATAGGTATTTAAGCTTAGCTTGAATAATTCCTTGGTCAAATGAGGGTGAAGTTTGAATATTACTTTCTGTATATTGCGATATCCCAACTTATTGCAGTATTTTAAAAGAGTTACAGAGATTGAATCAAAGGCTATACAAGCTAGGAAGAATTAAGGAAAGTGGAAAAATTAAAAAGGGAGCGTATGAAGAACGTTGACTCAAGTAGCATGTATTTTACCTCTGTGGATAACAAAGGAAAAAAAAAAAAAAAAGCAGTTTTAGCAATATTACCATTGCTAATGGTAATGCATACATCTCTGCGGAATCCAACAGAACTGTACTAACTTGCATCAGCTAATCAGTACCTGATTTCTTCTTTTGCCACACTGTACGTGCTTTAGAGTAGACCTGTTTGATCTGTGAATTGCTTTTTCTGTAGCTAAAGTATTTGGCTTTGAAACTGAATTTGTAGAGAGTGACTAGGGGCATTACTTGTTCCTTTCAGCTCATCTATTTGCGATCATGCGGATAGACTTTAGACCTAGAAAGAAATGAGTGGTCAGCAAAGGTTCTCAAAAAGAGAATGACAAAGAGAGTTGTTTTTTTTTTTTTTTTTTCTTCTTTTTTTTTTTCTGGGGGAGTGTTGGTGGTTGGTTTTGATGGGGTTTTTTTTGTTTGTTTTAATAAGAGCATCCACTGTTTCCAGTCCTGAGAGAAAACAACCTCAGTTCAATGGAATTTTTATAACCCGCTATATATGTAGCTATAGACTTCTTTATAATCCTCTCTTTTACAGAATGTAATTTGCAGTGTGTATGTAATGTTTTCTGAAAAAATCTTTTCAGTGCATCCCCTTGACTGTCTGCTGTTCCAAGACTTTTGAGAAAAGAGGTGTAGATGTTAACCCATATGGGGCAACTGATTTTAATGTACCTGCGTACAGATACAGCAGGCTGATGAGAAATGGCTGTACAATGCATGTTAGGGAGGAGTGAGGGTTTGTAAAGCAGAGATAGTAAAGGGATATGACAAGGACATTAAAAATCAGGCTTTCACCTAGAACTGTGACTTTAAAGTTTTTGAAAAATATTTTTCCATGGCAACTGAATCAGAAGTAAAGCTGTATTGAAATGGGTGTACACAAGTGATACTAGCAGTGTGTCCACTGGAAAAAGCAGTAACTGGTGCAGAAGTTCAGAGTATAATGCAAAACACCCAGGTTTTATTTATTCGTCCCCAGTGATAACTTGCTCCAGATGCTGTGCAGCAAGTGCCTGGGAGTGGCTGTCATTCACAAGAATTGCCACACTGATTTGACTCAGTTTAAGAGATTAACATCTTCCTCTTTTGGAAGCCTCTTAATGGAAATAAGTGTGGCAAAGGCTAATCCTAAAACTAGGTTTAATGTCAACTGACTTTACCTGCTCGTGGTATATCTCCATTCCATACGGAGGCTATTCTGGTTATCTAAACCTCTCTCCATGGAAAGAGAGAAAGGTACCAGTAAAATTGCCTTCTGGAAATCCTCTGAGCTGTTGGTCTAAATTTAACAGGAAATGGCAGAATGCAGAATACCTGAAGGAGTAGAAAAAGCAAGGTTTATTAAAAACAAAACAAAACAAAAGTTTTAAAATTATTAACTAACCCACACTTTCAGTGGGAAATACCAGGAATCAGACAATATTTGCACAAGTGCAAACACTTAGAGCTCTGTTGGGCAATATGGGGATAAGAAATACACAGTGACAGAGGTCACTGAGCAGGCATGATCTTTATTAAACAGAGCAAAGGCTAGAGATTTTCAGCCAGAGTTCATTGTGTGATCTTTTGAACACAAACTCTCCTGTGCAAGTAAGATTGCTGTTTTCCAGAGATTAAAGTGCTCACTTAAGAGACGTTTTCATTTGTGTGAAGAGCTGGGAAATTTTGAATGTGTATTTTTTTGCCTAAGCCTGGCTCCTGTGCCTTTTTTGCCAGATCCATGGAGCTCACACTGATATTTCACCTTGCTTTGGAGGACTAAGGAAAGTGTTTTCCTGGTATATTTGCTTGCAAAGCTCTGGAAAAACACAGGTACTTTCCCCCCCCCCCCCCCCCTTATTATTACAAACCATGGAAAAAGAACTTGGTGAAAATTGTCACATCAACTTTTATTGTCTCCTTGTTTGTTATAGCTCTTCTCTCCTTCAGGCCTTCTGCAAATTCTCAGAGTCCAAAGAAATTTTACATTTAAGGTATAATAGAGTTTGCATTAAAATGTGAAAGAGAAGGCTAAGAAAAGGTATCTGACTAAGGTCTTCAGCTATCTAATCAGTGGTCATAGAGAAGTCAGGCCAGACTCTTCTCAGAAGTGCACATTGAAAGGATGAAAGAAAATGGATACAAGTTGCAGCAATGGAATTTTCTTCTAGATATGTGGGAAAAAATCCATGGTGACACTGGTCAAGCAATGGAATAAGATGCAAACAGCTTGCTGAGAGAGGCTGTCTCTTTGAAAAACTAGACAAGAAACACCATTGAACTCTGAGATATGCCTGCCTTTCAGTCAGCATCACACCAGGTGATGTCCAGAGGTCCCTACCAACCTAAATTATTTTCTAATTCTAAATCTAACAAATCACATCTATTGGAGACGATTTTTGAACTTTTCAACAAGAATACCTGATACTCAAATGTGATTCAATATTTCCTATTATAAAATTATAGAAGGAGATTAAAAGGAAATATTGTAGATAAGAAAATAAAAAATCTAGGGCAATGTCTATTATACTGGAATTAAAAACATACTACAGTGTTTTAAGTTGGAATTTCTTCTTTTATTTTTTACTTTCATTCTCCTGAGATATTAGTATTCTGTAATTATCTTCACCAGTTTATCTGTCCCAGTTGTTCTGGTTCTATTAGACTGTACCTTTTAAACATTTGTAAGAAACCTGTTAAAAAATCTTCCTTGGAAGACTAATTCTAATAGTATTCTGTACACATAAGCTGCATATATCGTCAAATTAACTTCCTATGTCTTTATATATTTTCCAAAATCAGCACCATATTTAAGATTTATTATTTTCCCCTCACTACCCAGAATGGTGTTGCTCTGGCAAATGGGGATTACAGTGCAGTAGTTTCAGATGCTTTCTGCAGACTCCTGCCTCCATCAGACATGTGTTTTAAATAAAAATTACCATAGGTCCCACACCATACCTATTTTCTTTTCCTTAATTCTGTTGTAATAGTTATTCTATCCAGTTTTATCTCTCAGCAATAAATGTAAAACTTAATTTAAGCTATACCAATTAGATCTGGGTTAGTGATTTTATCTCCTAGTTATACATTTAATAGTTGATTTAAGCTACACAACTTGCTTTAGATCCCGGAGAAGGAGGGGATGTGATCCTGATAAATCATACTGGGTTTCAGATGAAGTGCAAATGTGCTTGGTTAGGAGTTGCTGTTACTTAGGTTCCCTACAGTTTTCTTTACACTAGTAATTGAGCAAATTACGGGTCCAGTCCCATAAACCCTCAGCACATGGAACTTCTGTTTCCAACAGAAGCTCAGGTTGCAAAGGGCTTGCTCCTAATCCTGGGGCCAGCTAAAATCAAGGGGTTGGGAGCGGGGAGGAGAGGCAGCACACAGCAGCTCTGTCTCAGGAGCAGACTGAAGAGGGTGGCCACTCTTTCACAGCTTCTTTTTTGCCCTTTTACCTTGCCTAATTTTACTTCTCCTTACTCTCCTCATTGTATTTGTCTTGCCTCTCCAGCTAATATGTGGATGACCTTGACTTGATCCTACCTCTGCCGGCTTCTGTCAGAGGATTAGTAGTATTCCCACTCCTGACTGCAATCACAACATGAACAGGGAAATCCCAGAAATTTGAAGAAAAGTGACTCTTAACAGGACGGAGTGCTGTGCTTCTGAAGCAGTGCTGAAGAAATCCACTTTGGAAATGTAGTTTAGGTGTCTAGCAGGTAGGACAGTACTTCAGGCCGCCTGCATGCTTCCCTCTGTCCATACTACCTTATTGTCTGCTGGCAAAACTACTCCTTACACCAAGGGATCATTTCAGCTCAACTCTGAGTTACCTTTCTAGACTAGGATATAGCTTATCCCTTCATTCACATACATTTGAGTAGAAACTTACCTTTCCACAAGAGGATTGATTTGAGAACAGAGAGTATAGTGGATTCCAGCCAGTCCCAGTTAACTCAGTTATCCAGCTTGGGATTCTTGTTATGAAGAGGGAGTCCTAATAATGCAATTTTAACTGGGATGCCAAAAGTGCATGCCAAAAGTGATTTCAAGGCAGCTGTATACTCTGATACCAAAACTGGATTAAACAGTTGTAAGACATCGGTCACATTAGGTGGTCACCTCTTTGATACCTTCATAGTGCAGAGCTAAAGGAAGAGCTTGTACTCTGAGAATGCAGCAACTTGTAGTTATCATCTACAAAGAGAGCTAGTGTAGGGAAAGGAAAGATTTTTTGCAGGAGCGATTCTAAGATGGAAATCAACAAACTGCATCCTAAGGAAAATTCTGCTGAGAAAGCTTTCCCAGAGCAGGCTCTGGAGGGTCTGAGGACTTCTTTAAAGAGTTAAATGGAAAAGACCCTGGAGAACTAACTGACATAGTTTCTATTTAAAATTAAATGCCGTTTGGAAAGTAAGTGTCATAAAAAGCCCCAAAAGTACAGGTACTGAGCCAATTCAGAAAAAGGATTTATAAGAGTATAAAATTATCAGACTTTCTCTCTACTCAACTTTTATCTCAAACTGAAAATCAAACAATTTAACAAAACCCTCAAAATGAACAAACTGAAAAAGCAGGTCCCACAGCCTAATTCAACCACGAAAAATGCAAGCTGTATTCTTACTCATAAACTTTAACCTCCATGCTCATTTGTGGGCACATGTGGCATTCCTTATATTTTTTTATCTCTCCCTTGAATTTATGTCAGGTAAGAAGGGCTCACTTTATGTGAAACAGCTCGTTTGGCATAGTCCTTCTGTATGCACACACTGATCCTCAAGTTTAATGTTACCGTATAAGGTAGACGTGGTCATTCTCGTATGCTGCAGATGTCTACAGATGTTGGCAAACAGTATTTCATAGCTAAATTATAGATAACTGCCTCCTTGTGAAACTTGCAGATCTCACTGAATTTTCTTCTGTGAAATCTATATTTAATAGCATGTTTTCATTGAATGACATGATAACGAGTATCTTTAAAATAACACAGGGCATTCAAAACCTGTTAATAATATATTCTAAGAAACAGTACAGTTGGATGTAAATGATAAACCTCTTTAGCACCTATTATCATTTGCTTTCTGCTTCCTACATGGAATCCATGGTACTTATGAGGACTGCATATATCATTATCCCTTACAAAGTAGTATACTTCAGAACTTTTGTTTTTTTCTTCCCGGATGCAAAACAATGCAGAAATGACCCACTCTACCATTACTTAGAAACCTCTTGAAAGTTCTAGTGCCAAATATGTGAACAAGAATGCCAGTGTGAGCAGAGATCTGCAGAGTATGGTACACATTCAGATCATGTAGCTAGCTAATTTTGAGACTGTTTATCTTTTCTCTCTATAGTTTGCATATGGATGCAGATAGACCAAGATTTGCAAGAGTGGCTATGCTAATGTCTTTCTTTTACTTTGAAAATATTTTTCTTCAGCATTTCTGGTAAAGAAATAGAAGAAAGTGGGAGAAGAATCACTTTTCTGTATTTTGAGATGTTTAGTCTCATGTCACAAAAAAATACTAAAACAGATGGCTATTTTGTCACAGGACTATATATATATATATATATATGTATAGACACCCCCCACAGACACACAAGATTACTGACAAAGTATTTCTAATTTTAAATACTTAAATTGTGAGTTCCAAGGAAGCTTGGACCTATTGCAATAACTGAAACCCCTTATTTATCCTTTAGCTCCCTTTAATCTGGGAAAAGCATAAGATGAAAACAGGAGAGAGATATTTTGGACTAAAATGTACCAGGGGACATCACCAGTGAGGAGTTATGGCTTATATTTGCTTTTTTAAATGAGTGTACCCTATCGTTTGTTAAATAAAGAATATTTTCCTGTTTCATTAAATTATATGAAAATGAAGTCTGTTCTCGCTTCCTTGAAATCAATAGCCTTTTCTGATCATTATTACCAAGTACAAAATCCATCCAAAGTGAAGATTCACCTGGATATTTACTGATCTGAACCTGGTAGCAACTTATGATGTGCAAAATAACACCTTACCCTTTTTCTGCAATTGTGCCTACATACAGTAACAGCCTCACTGAAATAGTTACAAACTCAGCAGAAAAAATTACTTCAGAAAGATAATTTCCTATATTCTGCCTGGACTAATGCCTGGACTATTAAAGGCTTAAGAACTCAGCACCAAGCAGATTCTTATTTTGACTGGTGTTCCATAAATAGAAACAGGAAGTGAAAATGCAGTTCACTAGTTAACATGAGTGTTTTTTATGTATGATGCTGAACAGTCTGATGAATGGACAGGCCCTGCAGGAGATTAGGTACATGACCAACAAATCTTTCAGAAGCAGCCAAGGGAACTGAGCAAAAAGGCAGAGATGAGAAAGGCCAAGGAAACTAAAAGACTGTGTTGGGAGATCAGAGTGACATAATGAGAACATCTCAAATGAAAGCAAATTAACTGAAGGACATTATGAGAGTATGAAAATGATCTTACGTAGCTATCAGGTAAAAAAAAAAATGCTTGATGAATTTTGAATACATTTAATTATTTTACTTAAGAAACTATTAAAGAAATTAAATTATTTTACTTATAAAAAATAGTCCACAACAGCTGAAAACAAAACATGAAATATAGACTCACTTATTTTTTAATTACAGGAGAAGCTTATTTGTGGTGACTTATGATCTATGACAACTGATGATTTATGATATAATGTATAAACCCCAATATTTCAGCACAAGACAGCATCCTTTACTAGATGATAATGAACTACATAAGGAAGTAAATACAGTGTATTTAAGCATTGTAAATTATGAGGGGGGAGTCAAAAGGAAAGGACAGGAAGAAGGCACTCATAAGAAGTTATGAAAGTTTTTGCACTTATTCTAGCAAATTTCGATCTAGCAGAATTTAAAAAAAACAATGCTTTTGTGTAAACCAATGATGCAATATGACGCTTGGTTTGCATTTTCACGTTTCCATGAGCTTCCTCTCAAAACTTCTTGGAAAGAAGGAAGAGCTTGATATCATGAGAAGCATATATCCTTGTAAGAAAAAAGTATCTTGTATTGGTTCTAAGGCTGAGGAAGCCCGTCATTTCAAATAAATATAGGAGCTGCTGACCTGACACCTAGTTTTACCCTGACATTTAATTTCTTTCTGTTAATTAATTTCCATTAGCAGACTCCACTCAATGAATTTTTGGAAGTGCCTTTGTGCAACAGACTATTTCAGATAATTGGCACCCCGACAGGCTGCTAACACTCTCTGTAATAAACATTATATAGGCAAATAAGCTGCAAGATTTCATAGCTGCCAGCAGCCAGTGGTTGTACAAATATTCACATGCATAATTAGAAGAAAATGATTACTTACTGAGCTGTCCATTTTATAGGCCTATCCAGCTGATGACAATTCAGATTTGAGGCCACTATCTTTATTTTTTAAATATGTTTAAATTCCAGAGCAGAACAAATCAAAACAATACTTTAACAAATTGTTGAGCATAGATTTTTGCTGTAATGTTCCTTTTCAGTTAAAAAATCTACTTTTTTGAAGAAAGAACTTTTATGTACCTGTACATGGGATACGGATGATCTAAAAGCCTCATCTTTAACTGATTTTATTTCACTTTGAATGAGGTAGAACAGTCTTGAAGAAAGTCTTGATCAAAGTACATCCTGAGCTAACTTGTATCTCAGACCCTGCCCTCTATGACTATGAAGGGAAGATTTAGATGTCTAACTTTTAGCAGATGGACCCCCTAATTTTCTCTTTTTTCCTTTTCTTCTGAATGCATATATGTGAGAGTTTATATTTTTGTACACATACTTTTGTAGTAATGTTTTTTATGCAGTCAGCCTCAGAGCTTGGGAGATAGGCAGAGAATCATGGAGAGAACAGTCCTCCAGCTTATTATGCATTCAGAGACGTGAAAGATGGTATTTATGCCACCTAAAAATATTCCCATGAGGCAGCTGTATTAAACATTAGTCCCATGTTATTTGTCCACAAGCTAAAAGAAAATATGTATGCTACTCATACTATATTATTAGACTACATTATTAGACAAACTGAATCAAGGTAGATCTCTGGCCACTTTTATGGACAATGACCATTATCAAGTATCTTAGATACTCAGAGAAATATGTATGTTTGTCAGCTGTAGGAGGTGAGTAGGAAGAAATCATGAATATATCCAAAATTTGCAAATTAGTGTGAAGTTAATCTCCTCTTACATTTTTAAAGGCTTCAGTTTGTAAAGAAAACATCTATAACACCCTTTAGCACCTCTCACTTGGTGATCCATGATCAAAATTAGAAATAGCTTTGGAAAGTACAAATCACTCCAGACAAACATGAATACTTTGTTTTGATAGAGTGACAAAAACAGTTGATGAGGGGAATGAAGTAGATGTGATATATCTAGCTTTTATTAAAGCATTTGATATAGTGTCAAATGAAATTCTACTCACAAAATTGATTCAAATTGGCATGGATATGAACACTGTCATATAGAATGAAAACTTGCTGAAGGACTGCAAACAGTGCACTGATAAATAGCAATATATTCAGCTGAATTTACAGCATGTAAATGAAATTTGGAGATAATATTAAATTCATTTTGGAGGTGTTATGAAAACCTTCAAGGGAAGAGAGAAATAGTACAGAAAGAGACCGAGAAGTAGTAATATGCACATAAAATATCAACACGTTTTGCAGTTCCATAAATTTTAAGACCAGCAGGAACTATAATGATCATCTAGACTGACCTCCTGTATAACACGGACCATAGAATTTTTACAAGTGATTTCTATATAACTTTAGGATGAGCAAGGCCTTCTATTTGACAAATAAATCTATTCTCAATTTTAAAACTTCACATTTTGGAGAATTTATCATGACCCTAGGTACATTGTTTCAATGTCTAATTATCTTTACCATTACTAAAAAAATTTGTACCTTATATGAAATTCAGAACAGAGAAGTTGCAACTGAATACATTTGAGAATATATAACCTATAGCAAGAGTATTAAATAAAAAGGAAATCTTGCAAAACCCTAATATGAAGAAGTCCTTGGGGTAGGTATTGAATAACATCTTCAATTGGAATTTGGCCTTTCCAGTGGCCACAGTGAATCTAGACAAGGGCACATTGAGCTGCAGCAATAATAAGTCATAGACCAAATGTACAATCTCATTTGTAATGTATAGTTTTGTTGTAGTTACTGGTTGAATTCAAATTTAGGTACTTTGGAACCAGCTGCATCTAAATTGCTGTTTCAGGTTGGATAGGAATGTGCTTTGAAAGCAGTATCTGTCTTATCCCCAATTAATTTTCTTTGCATAGAGGAGCAATATAAGAACACAAAACGGGGCGCCTTTCACATAACTCTTGACAATAAGATGGATCCAAACTCCAGGTTTTTGAGTCTGCATAACCAGAGTAATTCTGAAGTTATGCTTAAGAACAAATCCAGTGTGATCATCAGGTTCTCAACATCAATGGTTTTGCTGTACAAGTTAATTCCTGTTGTGCCACTCCACCAGCTAATGAAGACATTGTTGCAGAAATACTGACTGTTGGCCAGGGTTCCAAGAAAAATAAGTTCAGGGATTAAGCAGTGTTTCATTCAGTTGAGCATTATACACATAATTAACTTTTCAGCTTGTAAAAGAGGGGATATTGCCATGTGAAGCCTTTGGAGGCTACATACACCAGCAATAGAGTAAGAATTACTTCAAGGGCTATCAATGATATACAATGATAAGAATCAAAGTTCAGGAGGGATATTTTGTTTGAATGTCTATATAAACTTTCTGACAATGAGGTGTGATTACATTGTCAAAATGCTAAGAAAAGTGTGCAGGCCAAAGCGTGGAGGACACTTAAAACTCATCTGGACAAAGACACTGTAGGAAGCAATATTTCAGTGTCACAGAAAAAGAGCAAATCACTAATTGGAAGGGTTCTTTCTTTATCTATGGTTCCCTTGAGTACACAGGTTCATAATTAGTCATCTATTTCAACGGTGGGTAATAGGAAACTGATAAAGGTAAAAATGAATTAAGAGTTCTAGTAAAGGTAAAGAAGTCTAAAGCATCCATTATTGCCTTTTAGCTTTGAATTTTCCTAACCCTTTCCACTCTGCCTTTTCCCTGCTCCTCCCCTACAAAAAAGTTTCTAGGCCAGAACTCAGAGCAGTTGCACTAATATATATCAGCTTAAACCTCATTGATGCATTATAGCACTATCCTGTCTGTCTACTGTTGCTATTATGCAGGAAGTCAAAAGATTTTTTCAAGACAGCAAAATAAATCCATCTGAAAATGTGTACTGGTGAGCTGTGCTGACTGTCAGCAGTAGGAGGCTGATGTATTATGGATCGGCTGTGGACTACTTTCCAGGATCACATGAACTACTGCCTTACTGAACGTCATTAGTTATTCTATCCCCAGGGCCTAGAAACATGAGATACTTGTTTGGTTGGTTTTCCCATGCCAAATCATATGTCGTATAAGAATGAAGGTGCTCGTAGTATGAGCAACCAGCTAATAGCATTGCCCTAGTTCTCCACAGACGTCTGGAGACTTATAAGAATAAACTTCATCTGGTCTTCTCAGATACTGCTTCACACAGTGAACAAGCACATCAATTGCTTCTAATAGCTAAGTAATCAGTATGGACACTAAATCTTGCATAAACTCCAGATACACTGATAATATCATATTTAGAATTCTATTTTTAAACTAGGTGAAGATCATGGAAACGGGAGTTTCTGATGTCTAACTTTTAGCAGATGGACCCCCTAATTTTCTCTTTTTTCCTTCTGAATGCATATATGTGAGAGTTTATATTTTTGTACACATACTTTTGTAGTAATGTTTTTTATGCAGTCAGCCTCAGAGCTTGGGAGATAGGCAGAGAATCATGGAGATTCTCTAGCAACTGATGTGTTGCTAAAGTTGCCATATCTAAGAGGAGACAATATTTACTAGAACTATCACAAAGATAGAGGTATCTTTATTAATGGTTAAGTATCATGAAGGAATAAAATAGTTTGTTCAAAAAAGACAAACAGTAGTGTGTTACCTCAGAAAAATGATGACTGACCTGTTGTTAATGTCTTAATATGTAACTGTTGCAACAAAGGAATCTGTTGTCACTGAATTAAATGTTTATTTGTTGTTTGCAAGGTGTAGAAATAATACCCAGCTTCAGTACTTCTCATGTGAGGTTGGGTTATATTTGATTTACTTTTTGAGATTTATTTTGACAGTATAAAGTATTAGTTTCTACTTTAAAAAAAAAAAAAAAAACAACAAAAAAACCACCTCCAAACCAAAACAAAAAAACCTTAAGCAATTGAGGGAAATATTACATTCATCAAGCAAAGGAAATTGTCTATGTTTAGTGTAGCTTTTCTGAAGATATTTTTTCAACAGCTTTCTCTTTCTCACACTGTTGCTTTTACATGTGAGACCAGCAAAGCTTCTTCAACTTTTAAAGAAAGTTGGTCTTGTATGAGTAGCGGTAAGAGTGAATGAGTCATGTTCCCTAATGAATTTTGTGCTGTTCCTTGGAGAAAATAAATGCTTCCACCCCTTCAGAGAGTTCTAGAGAGTTAGGGGGAAGGAACAAGGCAGCAAATTGACTTGGAGGATGAGCAAAAGATGTACCTTCGTAACACACAAAACTGAAGTATAAGCAAAAGGGCACTTTTTGCAGAAGTTAGCTTCCAAACTAAAAAAAAAAAAGAAAAAAAAAAGAAAAAAAGAAAAAAAAGAAAAAGCTAAATATAGAATTCAGTCTCTCTTCTTTTCCTAAAAATAATCAACCATGAAGATTCTTTTTCTACAGGAAAGATTTTTGAAAGAAAAATGTAAACCAGCAAAAACCATTTAGAACAGTACAATCGATGAGCAAAACCAGGATTATGCAGCAGTAAAAGACATCAGTGCTTATTTGTACAAACAGACACTTAAATATACAAACAGAATTTAAAAAAAAACCAAAAAACAAAAAACAAACTGCTAGTGGAGAATTAAGTCAGAAGCCAATTTCATACAAAATGGACAGTACTGGGAAGAAAAGAAGCACTCTAAAATATAAGTTTTTCTTGGACTTCTGACCTCTTACCTGAAAAATTCCTGGCACCTGGAGAGCTTGAGAGGGATTCTTCCAAAAAGCTTGACTCAAAGCAAAAATTCCAAGCAGAAATTTGGAGGAAAAATTGGAGATAACTCAGAATTTGCAACAAGGTCATAACTGTGATAATTGATGTTGTCGAGTCATCCTTGCAGTTTTGGTCAATCATTGCAAAGAAAATGCAATGAGACTTAACTTACTTCCTGATGATATTATTATGTAAACTAGCAGGAGAACATAACATAAAACAGATGCATTTTTTTATAGGTCACTATCTGTTGAGTTCCAAAAGCTTATGTTTAGAAGGACACAAGAAATAGGTAATAAAAGACCTGAACTCCAGCAGGAGATCACGTGAACTCAGACACTGGTGTTTTTTATAATGTGCTACTGAGGATCCCAGATCAAGTTTCTGTCTGAAATATGTTTAACAGGTGAAGTAAAAGCTGTGTGTAAGCAAAGCAAAATAAGGAATTAATTTACTACTTCCTATCAGCAGGCAGGTGTTCAGCCATCTTCAGGAAAGCTGGGCTCCAGCATGCATAACAGTTATTTGGGAAGGCAAATGCTGTAACTGTAAATGTCTCCCTCCCTTTCTTTCTCCTTCCACCCAGATTTCATTGCTGAACACAACATCATATGGTGTGGGATACCCCTTTGGTCAGCTGAGGTCAGCTGTCCCAGCTGTGCCCCCTCACAGCTTCTTGTGCCCCGCCCCCCCCCAGCCGGCTCACTGGTGGGATGGGGTTAAAAGCAGAAAAGGCCTTGGCTCTGTGCACACACTGGTCAGCAACTGCTAAAACATCCCTGTGTTATCATCATGGTTTTCATCACAGATCCAAAGCATAGCCCCATACCAGCTACTGAGAAGAAATTTAACTCTATCCCAGCCAAAACCAGTAGAGTGCTTCAGTTTGTTTAGACTATATAAAAGAAAGGAAGTGCATGCTTAAATTTAAACTTAAACTAAACACACTTAAAGCCATTTTTTACTTCAGTCTTTTTACTGCTGTTCAACTGTTACTTAAGCTCAATAAATACCTGTACTAAACTGGATTTCTACTAAACTAATTTCTGTAGGATCAGCCAGAAGTTTGCTAGCATGTTTCTATAACTGTCCATTATAGGTTCACTACAAAAATATAGAATGTCAAATGTGGCAAATAAATGCAAACATTTTGAGTCTTTATGGGAATAGATGGTTTTCTCCTTAATTCTTCTCCTTCTCTCCTTGCAATGACTAAAAGTCATCTATCAAATATCAGCAACAAGGGGAATAAAATGAAGTGAAATACTAAGGAATTGCTGGTATAAATAATACACGCAGTAGTGAGAGTAGAACCAAAGAAACCATAAATTAATAGAGTGTTAAAAATACACCATTCTTTCTAAAGTGTTAAAAAAAAAGATGATATTTTTACCCAGCTGATAGATGAATTTAAAACAATAGAAAGTCTGGGTGGGAGTCATTTTACCTCATTTTAGACATCTGGCCAACTCAGGCTTCCTTTCAGACAACTGAAAGAAATATACATTTCCAAGACACAAAATCTGAAGCCCAAAATCTGAAGTGAATAGCTACTTAAAGTGCCTGTTTCTCTTACAGACTGCGAAAGGAATCCAGCTTATTTAGAGAGATTTGCATTTTGCTGAATGAACTTTCTCTTTCATAACAGCTAGATCAATGCAAAAATGTGACAAAAAAGACACTCTTTTTTTGTGATGTTCAATAAGTAAATAACTGAAATGTTGGGAGAATAAAATTTATATTTTGTTATTGCTTCTTGGATTCAAATTTTGCAGCAGCTGTGGGAATTCCTACAGCTTTAAGCTAAAAAACCAAGATCAAAGAATAGGAACCCTGGTGATGCTTTCTTTGGATAATACTATTTATGTTTCCATTTGATCTAATAAGTATTTATATTCTTGCTGAAACAAGCTATTACCCTTTAAAATGTTGATAAGACATGTAAACAAACATGAACAATTAAGGCAAAATTATACAGAGCATATAATTTTATGTTGCTTCCTGCAATAGCTCTTTTCATTTTCTATGATAATCAGAGATATTAGTGTTAGTTAATGTGAAAGCTTTGACTATATATCTGTATTTTCTTAATATTTGAAATACTAATAATTTACAGGATTTTGTGATAGCAGTTGATAGAGCCTTATATGCTTGCCCTGATGAAAAAGTTCTTTACAAAAAAATTTAATCTAAGAAAACCTTTAACTAAGGTATTTAATGAAAATAGGTTCATGTTTTATACTTTTATACTCTGGATTTTTTTTTTTTGTGAGTATACATTTTATTTCAAATGTGATATTTTAAAAGTAATGCTGTATGCATGATAACTTTCAGGCTTGCAATATTTTTACTGTATTTCTTTATTTTTAAAACTCACAGTACGAAGATTTGTAAACTTCAAGGATTCATCTTAGCTGACACTACCAAGAACTGCTGCCACTGTCTTGGTAGAGTGTACTGAAGGTTGTGCACCACTTCTTAAAATAATAAGCAGAAGCAGTGATGAACCATCCATTCATTTGTTTTTAAGAAAGTGTCTGTTTTCCTATCACACTCTTTAAGAAAATTAAATATGACTTGGCGATACTGTGTTAGCTTCCTCTATCTATCTGTATAATATGTACAAAAGGATCTTAAAAGAACATTAGCTGCAGTAATGGAATGTCTACAGATTGTGTTTTTTCTTGTTTTACCTAAGAGGAAATACTGTTAAGATTTTATTCTATTTATTACTTTCATGGCTTTGAAACAATACAGTTTAGAAAGAGGAATGGGAATGACATATTTTAGGATAATTTGTTCAAAAAGAAAATTATTCAAGGTAGCAGTGTATGCATTAATTGAGAAGCAAGGCATAAATATGTTATTTGTACCATTCTAATTTGCAGATATCTATAGATGTATTTTTAAGAGTTTTGATGAAGCTGTAGATTTCTTTACACTGAACATTAAATTTGTACCTTGCTTCCAAATGCATTAATGACCTGTTCACAGTAATGGTATTGAAATATAAAGTTACAATAAGGTATTGAAATAGAAAAGTACAAAGTTACAAAGTCAGAAGAGAAATGTTTGCAGTTTTGTATTAGTCACTTTGTTCCTCAGATTTGTCATCTCTCATGCTTGAATTTTGCCATGATACGGACCATTCTACTAGGATTCTCCCACTGGGCAACCCAAATGTGCATTAATGCATTTACGTAAGTTTTTCTTCCTCTTCCTTGTATAATGATGTCAATCATTATACAATGAAGTACTACCCATGTTAAACATTAACCATTTAATGGCTTTCATATTAGAAGACAATGACCTTTAACAAGTAATTTAGTAGGACTTTGTGGGAGAACTGGGAGCCCACTAGGGTTTGTTTATACATTTGGCTTCTCATAGAACAAATAAGTTGCTCAAGGGTAATGCTTTTTTTTTCCCTCTGTTAGGAGACCAAATAAAAATTATCCTCTACTACTGCCATATTTCCCTTTCCTGTGGTCCACATTTAACCTGATTTCATATCCAGAAGACCTTGCCTCAAAGGGATAAGTGTCCTAAGAGAAAAATTCAATTTACCATTAACTGGCGTGTCAAACATTAGCCAAAAATTTATAAGAAACACTTTAAACTTCTCAGGTTATTTTCTCTACACTTCATATCTTTAAGGCAAACCAAAGCATATCTTGGGCAAGCCCTGCTTCCTTTTCTCCCAGAAACCCTCCCTCATGTCTCCTGAAATGCCCTGCTTAGTTTCTACAAGTGTGATTCAACCTACAGCAGCTGTTTAATTTGAAACAATTGAAGTAAAGAATATTGCCTGGAGAGTTGTAAAAGTTCATATAACCCTACTCCTCCTTTCTGCTATTATGCTACGTGTTTCCACATTAGCCAGTTCTTCCTTTTATGCAGCTGAATTTATTAGCACAGTCAAGTTAGGTGGAAAGAAACCCAGTGAGGCAGAAGGTGTAGAATACAGACAACAGTTATTTAAATGACAGTCTGTAGTTGAAGAATCACAAACTGCAACAAGTGTGAAGGGGTCAATATGGCCAAGACCACAGTGAAGGTGAATTAATCCAAATTAAAATAATGATGCAAGCACACAGGATATCATTGAGATTCAGCTGATATGTAGTTACTTGTTAAACTATAGTAACTTGACCATGACTGACCTTATATTCTTGTCAGTAAAGTGCCATGATTTTCAATAAAAAGTGATTAGTATTTTATTTTTAATATTTTACAACAATTATATAACAAAAAGGAAGCAATAAAAAATTAATTATAGTCCATTCCTTACCTGTGGAACTTAGATCCTCAAAATCAACTCATTTTCATGTTCAGATTCTTAATGAAACTTTAGAGTTTCTTTGATTTTTGTTGTTTTTTCTGTGGCTCTGTTATTTTTCTTACTGAAGACTGATATATAGAACAGAGTAAAAATAATAATGGGTGAATATTTGACATTTAATGTTAAAAATGGGATTTTTTTGCATATGGCAAATTATTGATGTTTTAAATTTAATATTTATAGCATCTACATTTATTCCATGCTGCAAATAGCTACAGAAGGGATAATCCAATGGTTCAGGCCCTAATCTAAGTTATTTCTGTGCTGCCAAAGCCATCTTTTGAGAATTTGGCTAATTCACTTAGACCAAGGAAACAAAGGCGTTTTTGTGCTTAAGTAGGAATTCAAAGTCCAAGTTCTGTGTGCAATGCTTGGGGAGAGTTTGGCACATACAAATATTGGTCAGAAAATCCAGGGCAATGTGCATGTGCATGGGGAATGCATAAATTTAGCAAAAGCACAAAATACAAAGGCATATTTAAAACCCCATTTATTTACTCATGATTAACTGCACATTGCAATTCTTGACTGAGAAGGCTCTGTGAGATTTGGATCACAGCTATAAACCAAATAATTACTTTGGGTGTAGTCATTTGACTTATTCTTTTCAAAATGGGTGTTTCCAGCTATATTTAATAAATCACCTCTTTGGGTTGAGTGGGATCAAACTGATGTTGTCACATAGATATCAGAGGGAAATAAATTATGCAAAGCTGCGGTGACCTCAGAGAAGCACCAGTTGTAACAATATGGAGAAAGAAATGAGATTTATAGATCATGGGGGGGAAACAGCTGAGTACGTGATTCCATAACTGAGTGTTGTGGACTCCCAGGCTCCTAAAGCCTGTTTCAAACTACTGTTTTTTGTTGTGACCAAGAATTAGAAAGCAAAGCTTCCCTCGTTCACATAAACTCCTTCATGATATGATACAGAGTGAGGCTCCTACATGCTCACTATTTTTGTCACCCCCATGAATCTTGGATTCCTTCTGGTACAATATGACATATGTCCAAAAAATGAGATGATGGGTATTGAATGATGGGGGACGTTGAACAATGGTATCCACCTTCCATGTCTGTTGACCTCAGTGGGAGATGAGAATGCTCTGGTGCCACCAGGTTTGGGGGACTAAATTATTAGGTTGCAAAAAAGATACATCCTACCTGCTCCTTTGCAAGGGCACTATACTGAAATTTAGTCTTACATCTTGTATGTGTTCTGCAATAGATATAATTGAATTTCTCATCTGCCCTCACAGACCTAAAAATAATTTTGAAAAACTGTTTGACTCACAGATTTTGAATGGCAGACCTTTACCAATAATAACACACTATGAAAATGATATGAGGGTGCTAGATCAAACCAATTCAAAGCAACTAAAGAGAAACACAATGCAATTTATTTTTTTATGGTTTCCTTTAAATGCTATATTAAAAATATTTATGAAAAGAGTGTAAAAAATAAGGATTGCCATTGCAGATTTGATTTTAGGATTTTTTATTTTAACTTCCTTGTTAAAATTAATTGAGTACTAATTAAGTATTGTAATAAAAAAGATACATTTTTCAATTAGTGTTTTTTTTTTTTTTTTGTGGTTTTTTTTTTTTTTTTTTTTTTTTTTTTGTTTTTGTATTTTTTTTTGTATTCTGCAGTTTGCTTTATACAACAGTCTAAAGAGAATAATTCTAGCTAGTTTAATGAATAATCTGAAAAGGAATGATTTATCTATGTGAACCACACACATAGCTAAATCTCCTCCTGTGCCAGACTTTGAACTTATATTGTCTTTGCTTTTTTCTGTAGGCATACACACATACACACATGAAATCAAATATTTCACACAATAAAAAGAAAGTTATAATTGAAACAAGAAGCTCCTTGAAGAGTTGGTCATTTTATGCACTAGTGGATTAAAATACTCAATTCCCAGTTCTTTAGAGAACTGTTTCTCAACTTAGGAGTGTTGCCTCCTGTGGAGGAATGCAAGCAAACCCCTTCAAAAAATGTGTGTTTGTTTTTTTGGTTTTTTGGTTTTTGTTTTTTTTTGTGTGCTTTTTTTCAGTTGAAACTCAGCAAAGGCTAAGTCATAAAGGCTCACCGTGTGAAGAAAATGATGAAGCCAGCAAGGAAAAAAATAAACTGAAGCAAAATGACAGACAGAGCTGGTTACTTTGTGTGTTGTAATTTGTAATATCAAACTGTGTTTTGAGTTTATTTTGTCATATCACACTTCATTGAAACTCAGGGACTGATAGCTAATTTCCTCTGTTTAGAGGTGGAGTCAACTAAACTAGTTTAAAGTGTCCTACTGTAAAATCAAATATATGTGTATCCTTAGCATTATATTATTTATTATACATTTCAACACAAAGGTGCATTTAATTTTCTAAAATAAATATAATATCAGACAAGCACAGAATTAAGCACTGCTGTTTCCTATTTTATCTGATAGTTTGTATTCACATTAAAAATTGCATTTGAACAAACTTCTTCCACTTTGTGTAGCCTACTGGTAAGTTCATGCCTAAAAGACTACATTTGAACACAGCAAAATATGGCACTATGGAGGTTTTCACGTATATATGTTAAAAGTTAACTAAGTGATGCAAAGTGAAGCCTTCAGAACATTGTGATACGCATTTTCATTACATGATTTTATTATTGTTATTTTCCCTCATGGAGAAACATGTCTTTCCACATAAACCATGCATTGTTTGTTCTTGTTCATGAAAACATCCATGATGCTAATTCTGGAAGATACACTACAAAACAGGAAAATATATATTACCTGCAGTAACAAATGCTGAATAAGCAAAGAGTGTCAAGACAGCTTATAATTCATGAGTATTCTTTACCTTCAGTGATAGCCATGGTGTGGGAATGGCATATGCTTACACAGAGAATGAACAGATGAACAGCAACCTTAACAAGACTGATGCCAGACATATAGCAGTTTAAATGAGATGGTTAAAAAAACCCTAAACATTTTAATATTCAGAGATGCGCCCGATATTTCATAAAAGTGCTTGACATTCCATAAATGTACTTAACTCCTGTCTGCTTAACATTATGGTCTGGCTTCCTAGCTGGAAATCCTAAATTAAGAACCTCATAACTGCCAATAGTTCTTCTCCCATTCTATCTACTACAGCTACATTGTCCGTAAGAGACTTCTGGCTTATCACAGCAGTTTTGGAAGGGCTAGGTGTCAAACTGATTTTGTTAATAACTTTTAATATATTTTAATGTGAATGTCCCTTGTTTTCATTTTCATCTTTATCACATTTACATTTAAACAGGTAAAAACAGTTACAAATGCAGCCCACCCACAGTCCTCTGTGCAGCCCTCGGAAAACCTGTGTTGATGCAAATACGTTCTAAAATCTGCAAATGCCAGTGAAGTGTTGCCAACAGATGAGGTTCACCTGTCTCAAAGTGGGAAGGGGAGCCTAGTTGGGAGTTAGCAGGGTTCATTGAGAGAGCTTCAAACTAGATTTGAAGGGAATAAACCCAAGCTCCTTAGATATGAGCCTGGGGATGGCATGCCAGGGCTGGAGGTGAGATTGATAGCACAGCTGAAGTGCATCTGTGCCAATGCCCAAAGCATGGCCAACAGACAGGAGGAGGTGGAAGCCATTATGCTGCAGGAGGACTATGATATAATCACCATCAGGGAAACATGGTGGGATAACTTGCATGACTGGAGTACTGCAATGGGCAGCTACAAACTCTTCAGAATGGACAGGCAAGGAAGGAGAGGCAGTGGGGTAGCTCTGTATGACAGGGAGTGTTTTGAGTGCCTGGAGCTGAATGATGGTGACAGCAGAGTTGAGTGGTTATAGGTGAGAATTGGGGCGGGAGGCCAACAAGGTGGATGTCCTGGCAGGAGTTTATTATAGACCACCTACCCAAGATGAAAGGACAGATGAAACATTCTACAAGCTGCTGGGAGAAGTTTCAAGATTGCTAGCCCTTGTTCTTATGCAGGACTTCAACCTACTGGATGTCTCACTGGAAATACAACACAGTGGACAGGAAACAGTTTAGGAGGTTCCAGGAATGTGTGGGAGATAACCTCCTGACACAGCTGGTCAGTGAGCTGGTCAGGGGAGATGCCCCACTGGACCTGCTGTTTACAAACAAGGAAGGACTGGTGCATGATGTGGTGGTCAGAGGATGTCTTGGCCATAGCGATCATGGGATGCTAGAGTTCACAATTCTTGGAGAAGTAAAGAGGGAGGTCAGCAGAACTGCTACCTTGGACTTCCAGAGGGCCAGCTTTGGCCTGTTTAAGAGCCTGGTTGACAGAGTCCCTTGGGAAGATAGTTGTGAAGGGCCAGGGGGTTCAGGAAGGCTGGACATTCTTCAGTAAGGTAGTCTTAAAGGCAAAGGAGCAGGCTGTCCCTATGTGATGAAAGACAAGCTGGGGGGGGACAAGACTGGCCTGGCTGGACAGAGAGTTTTGGCCAGAACTCAGGTATTGTGGTTTAACCCCAGCCAGCAACTGAGGTCGCTCACTCCCCCAACAGTGGGGTGGGGGAAAGGATCAGAAGAACAAAAGTGAGAAAAATTGTGGGCTGAGATAAAGAGAGTTTAACAGGTAAAGTAAAAGCTTGGGTCACAACAACCCCACCAGTGCTACAGGCTTGGGGAAGAGTGGCTGGAAAGCTGCCTGGAGGAAAAGGACCTGGAGGCGTTGGTCCACAGCTGGCTGAAGATGAGCCAGCAGTGTGTCAACGTGTCCAAGAAGGCCAACAGCATCCTGGCTTGTATCTAAAAGAGTGTGGCCAGCAGGACTAGGAAAGTGATTTCCGCCCCCCCCCCCCCCCCCCCCCCCCCCCCTCAGCACTGGTTAGGCTGCACCTCAAATCCTGTGTCCAGTTTTGGCCCCCTCACTTCAAGAGGGATGTAGAGATGCTGGAGCGTGTCCAGAGAAGGACAACGAAGCTGGTGAAAGGTCTGGAAAGTCTTCTGAGGAGCACCTGAGGGAAGTGGAGTTGTTTAGTTTGGAGAAGAGGAGGCTCCAGGGGGATCTTGTTGCTCTCTATAGCTGTCTGAAAGGAGGCTGTAGGCAAGTGGGAGTCATTCTCTTCTTCCAGATAACTAGCGCCAACACAAGAGGAAATGGCTGTAAGTTATGCCAGGGGAGGTTTAGATTGGATATTTGGAACAATGTCTTCACTGAAAGGGTGGTCAAGCATTGGAACAGACTGTGCAGTGATGGTGGAATCACCATCCCTGGAGGTGTTTAAAAAATGTGTAGGTGTGGTGCTTAGGGACATGGTTTAGTGGTGAACTTGGCAGACCTGGGTTAACAGTTGGACTTGGTGACCTCAAAGGTCTTTTCCAATCTAAATGTTTTTTTGAAGTAGATGATATAGCTAGCCTTGACTACTGCTTGTGCTGAAGCAGTTTCTTTTTTTCCTGAATAGTCCCTGTGTTTATATATACTTATATTTTGTCTAGAAAGAAAGCATCTAACAATAATAAACTCCAGAAGTTATGATGATTTCCTTGTCAGTTTTGTGAATTTATATTTATATACTTGCTTGTTTTGAAGTGATGATCTTGGAAACAAAATTTTCATGACCTAAAAGAGACAATTCTATTTCTTATACTACCTTTGCTTATATTTCAATACATGTAAATGCTACTCTAAATTTTTGTTTAACAAGCATGGTTCCAATCATATTTGCATCCAAACACTTATACCAGTATATGCTGAAACTTTGATTCCCATCTGAATTTATACCCTAAAAATGATGAAAGATTTAAAAAAAAAAAAAAAAAAAAAAAAAAGTCTCCCAGGTGAGGGGTATATGGCCAGAAACAGGAAATTGCTTTCTTGGTGACCTGCTCTAGGAAAGCTTAATGCCTCACAGGTATCCTTAAAATTATACAATCTGGCAGATTAATAGGCAAGTTTTTAAGTGTGTAATTGATGGACTTAGGCAGAGGGTAGTGAGTGAACTTAAAAGAAAGCTGGTTGTGCACAGGAAAGGAGGGAACAGATAATTTTTGCTTATAACTTGAGACTCAGAATCTTTGCATAGAAAATATCAGAAAAACATGATGAACTTGGAAGAAATGCAAAGGAAAGTAAATTTACATTAAAAACTGATAGACTCTCCGGTTGGATACTTACAGAAATGATACTGGTAAGCTGTATGCCATCCACTTGGAACTTTCACTTGAGGAAAATAAAGAACTTAATGTTATTAGGCTTTGATAGAATATATCTATGGGGGGGGAAAAATATGTGTTGAAAAATGTATTTCCAAAGCAGCAGGAAAGTACTGCTGCCATGAAAGAAGACATTCAAAATACTGCATCTGACAGACTGCGCATAGCTGATCATGCATATTAAGACAAGACTTGTTCCACCTTTGACAGAAAGGCAGGTTACGAGCATGATCAGGACTGTGGTCACAGCAACTATAATGGAATACTGTCAAGCAATGTGTATTTTAGGCAGAACTGTGTAATGCCAGGAAATCATTATGAAATCATTTGCCTAATTGTTTGATGTATCTTGGAGTATTAAGAAGCAACAGCAACTGGTAAAGCATTTGGATTAGTAGTGCAGGTCACAACAATATCTGTAATTACAATATCTGTAATAAGAAAACAGAAGAAAACATGGACTTCCATGAATAACTGTGTCCATGTACCAATTCTATATGTGTTTCAAGGAGGATGAAATTAAGGTACTATTTAAGCTAAATGAAAAGTTGCCTAAAGATTGGGATGCCAAGTTTTCATTCAGCTGAACCCTCTTTGACCATCTATTTTAGGTATCTGTGTATAAAATATGTTTTGGTAGACAGGCATGGTTTTTTTCTATTCATTTTCCCTAATTTTAAAAAATTCTTTTTCTTTGGCTTGCAACTTCATCAAGCTGTTAGTATTTTTCTCTAGTCTTTGTACTTTTATGCACAGAATTAATATATTATCTTTTTTCCATGTCACTGTCTTCTACTTTCAATTTGGACCTCTCTTTCACATCCTCTTTCCTTAATTTTTCCTTAATTTTGCCTGTACTTTATCTGTTTTGCCTGTAGTTCCTCACTCTGCATCTTCACTACCTTAATAATATTTTTTGCCAGGTTCAGTTAGCTGATTCAGTTTCTATGGTTGCCCTCCCTGTGTTACAGATCTCCTAAACAGTGAACTCTTATTTTCCCATGGCTTCCACAACAGTCATGTGCCCAAATTTGTGCTTGCAGATACATGCACTTAAAATAAGCAAACTAATGTCTTCCATTAGATATATGACAGCTCAATTAACAGGCAATTATTCAGATTATACTTTATTTTCATTCTTAGAAGGAATCAGCATCACAATGAAATTATATATCACCCTTCCAGTAAACATAGACTGTCTGCCAAATCTGCCTTGCATAAAGATAATGCCTAGAACTCCATTTATCATTTTTCAAATTTCAGTGGTTTTAGTACTCACATTAATAATAGCAGCTGCCTTTTGTGAGAGCTCAGTTTCAATTTTGCACTCTTTTCACTGAGTTCTTCAATCTCTTAAAATAGCTGGACTCAAGATTCTCTCTGGAAAAAACAAGATGCTTTCTGTGTCCAGGAACAATCTTCTGCCATAGGCAATCTATGACTCCCAGTGTTTTTTGGTTTATTTTGCTGACTTTTACTTTGGGGTTTTTTTTTGTTTACACAGGAGTGAAAATCCTCCAAGACTGAATTCTCAAGTATTTCCATAAAATTCACCAACAAACAAATAAAATACACCAACAAAAAGACTTGACAAATGCAATCATTTCCAACAAGGAAATTAGGATGACTAACAGAAAGGCAGATATTAAACGTGATTACCTCTTTGGCCAAAGATTCATAAAACACAAGCATTCATCTCCTGTCATACAAAGTCCCCATAACTGAGCAAAAATGGGAAAATAATATTTAGAAGCTGCTTATAAATGATAGTGCAAGTATGAGAGGATTTTTGTGCAAATGGTGAAGAGAACAGGTGATGTGTCTGCAGCTGCATGTTCTAACCCCATTCCTGGTTTTGAAAAGTGTGATGCTGTTTCTTGGTTGCTGGCATAAATGAGTTGTATTGTATTTCAATGCAGTCTTGAAATATCTTTGGAGGAAATGTAATCTTTGAAGAAATTTGGGTTATAAATGCAAGCACTGATCTTCTGACCTGCAGTAACAGAGCATGGGATTATTCAACTAGATATTTTCCTGCTTCTAATATTGTGATCGCTTTTGTAAATTCCAAAGACAAAATGCATGCCTAAGTTCACAAATTAATGCATCCAGTCTTGTTCACAGCCTTCAAATGATTGAGAGAATGGTTTATAACGCTATTATTAGCATTTTTCTATTTTATTAGTGGGCATTATAAGATCTTTGTGACTTTCACCTCAGCTGACAGATTGCAGGAACTCGCTAAGAATTTTAATGCCTAATTATTTATTTAATTTATTTATATAACGAACAAAAAAAAGGTTTATTCCAAAGACTTATTTTATTTGTCTTACATTTTTCAAACTTGTGTCACTGGAATATTCTATGTGAAAATTTGAAGTCTAAGAACTGTAAGTGCATATGACAAAATCAATGATCATAGCATTCTTCTGTGTTAAAAGACAAAGATTTTTTGAAGCTATCAGCAATTTTCGGTGCAAATATGAGACAAACAGGAAAGACTTGACTCTTAGAAACTGAGATGGATAAGGCTTGAGGAAAGTCAGTACAGTGACAGGTTTAAAGCTCTCTCTCCTTAAAATATCTTGTTGTGTTAGGTTGAAAAAAACATACTGAAGTTATTTTTTACATTATTCAGTTGAAAAGGTATAAGAAAATTCCAAATAAAGCTTGGCAGATGATGAGGAAATCATCTTCTGAGGAGTTACTGACTTATCTACAGTTCAGAATTAACTGTTTTTTGACCCCCTATTACTGCCAAGAAAAGCAGTGCAGTAGCCTCCAGCTGGCACTGAAATTTCTTAATTACCTCCATGACTCTGAGTTACTCTGCAGAAAAGCACAGCTTGTCCTAACACACTGTATTGGTTTCTGGTATCCAGCCTAGTCCTGCATTATGCCAGTTTATTTAGAGATGGCTTAGGGTCCTAATATAATGTACACAACTGTATGATCGTACATTCAGATGTTTAATCTCAGAAATCTTTCTACGTACATTTAAAAATTAATAAAAATATAACTAGAACATTCTGAAATGTTAATTTAAAAGAGAGATCAGTAGCTCTTTCACACAGTGTTTTGTCACTGAAAGACAAGCTGTGGTGAAGGTTATTTTGCTGTCCAAAAATGTGCAGGCTGCATTTAAAAATCTCACAGGAGGACCTACATTTTGCATGGAAGTTCAATATATTTTGCTCTTGCCTTTCCCATGCTGTAACTATCAGCCTGATGCCAGTATGCTTCAAGTTAGCTAATATTTTAGATATACATTTGTAAACTTAGGGATCTAAATGGTCTTTTAGGTGGTTTCCAGGGAGGTTATAACCTCAAAGGTGTCAAGGAAATTTACAACTGGGGCGTCAACAAAGACCGAAGTGGAAGAAATTAAAAGTTGACAGTAAAAGTGAGGCAGCAATGGGAATAGAAAAAATACAAAAGGAAGAAAAAGAACTCTTGCAAAGGAGAAAAGAAAAAAAACATGTAGAAATTCTCAAAAAGCTACTTAGACTATAGGAACAGAAAAACATGCAATAAGCAAATGATGAGAATGAAGTGAAAACTAGGGCAACAAAAGAAAACTCTAAAAGGGAAGAGTGCGAAAGAAAAATAGTATGAGACTAAGTGGTAAGCAACAGAACAGAAACAGGTTAAGAGTAAAGGCTTCATGCCAGAAGAGAACACTAAGACAGTAAAAATTAATTTTTAAAAAGTCTTCTGGGAATTAAGCCTGATTTTCACAGAGGTGTTTAATGGGGGCTGTCTGCTTAGATCTTCTTAAGCATTTTTGAAAATCACCTCTATGTTATTTCATTCACATTTTAGAATAACTAAATCTTTCTCATATTTAGTTGGTAAATGGTTTCTAATGCTAACTATGGCATTTTAATTTCCTCTCAGATATATCATATTTTGTCAGACCTCTAATGGGATACATTTACCCATCAACACTGTACAAGAAAGGCAAAGCTAGTGACGGTAGAAATTTTCCAACGCTTTCCTACCAAATTCAATTCTGCAATTTAAAGAACTTTTTTTGGAAAAACAGAAGCAGAAGTATAGTTCATCACAGAGCAAGCCACTTTGCCAGTAATAGAGTGGAGTACTTTAAAGGGTGAGAACAAACATGAAAATGATTGCATGACTCTATCCCCAAATATACTGATATTTAAATGACACCATCTGTGAAAGCCTTGCTGTTGGACTCTTTAGGAGTGAGTTCTGTTCAGTTTATGGTTTCCAAAAGGATGAAGACTGCTGTTTTGACAGGGCTTTGTGACCCCTTAACAACAGCTGTCCATATAATGCTCAGGCACTGCTGAGTTTCTAACATAGAAATAATGTCCTGAGATCACTTTGTGAGGGCTGAGCTCATTAGCTTGCCACAAAAGGAACCAGTATTGAATTTCTGAAAGTATTTCATCTTAATCCATTTGCAACTGAAGGTAGAGTCTCCCTACCATTGGCTGGAAACTGTAGAGATAAGTATGATTTGTTAAACCTCAGTCTAGTGCATGATTTTTCCCCCTGAGTTCTGTGGGATTCAATTAAAGTCATGAAAGTATCAAGATGCTCTCCTACACTTCTTTGAGTAACTTACACATCAGTAAAGGAATGATAAGTTTAAATCCATTACTATCAGATATTCTTTTTCCTCATACAAAGGAGAACAGTTTCATGGTCAGAAAGAACACAAGCAAGAAAAATCCTGAGCATGTTACTTTCAGGGGCTGAACACTGAGATAGACAGTGGTAAGCTGCCTCAGTCTTTCACTGCATAATGTAAAATGCACATGTCATCTAATTATTCTCCAGCCTAGTGATTAAAGAATTATCTAAAGCTGCTGCAGATGTGAGTTTGAATCTCCTTAGGCTCTAGAGAGAACTGAACATTGGCCTCCCACTTTTTTGGTAATTACTATATCATAATAAATGTACACTTCCCATGTCACCTACATCCCTCCCTACATTCTGCGTTCCCTCCCTCCACCCCTTCCCCCTGCCCCCAATCTACTGTGTTCCTCATAGATGTCTAGATTTACTGGAGTTCTCCAGCTCAAGAGACTGAAGCGGCATCTAAACAGATCCTCTAACCTTTGGAGAAAGGATACTTTTGTTACTAGCATTTTCTAAGCAGCCATCCTCCCATGCAGCATTCCTTGAAACATCCTTTGCCAGCGTGTCCTTCTTTAAGGATATTCTGAGTAGAAATAATATAGATAACACCGCATCTCACTTTTAAAGGAGTGCCTGCCTGAGTCCATGATATGGGTACCCAAACTCTTTCACATATTCCCCTTGCCATTCAGTTTCCCTTTGTACCATCAGAAGCCTGATTCTTGCCCTTTCCAATGAATAAGAAACTGTCTCAGCAAAGCAAATCTCACTGTCAGAGCCTGGCCTCTAACAGCTGGGGGGTGCAGTTGTGTTTGAGAGCAAACTTCCTTTTGCAAAGCTGTGATTCATGGCTGAAAGGATTCAGAACCAGAAACAATACTTCCTGCAAACACACAAACATTTCACACAATTAAAGTGTAATTCTGTTCAACTATCTTGCTGGTAGCTTTATGCAACTGTCACTGTAATTGTCCCAAATACAGGTTTCTCTTGAGGTCATAATTATGCTCTATGTATTTACTTCACTAGCATCTAATCGTTTTTTACTTAAACTCTGTCACCTGTACTCTCCAGCATTGAAAATAATCTTTCTCCATGACCCCTTCAGTCTTGTCCATTTTAACTATCTTTCTCTATACATTTGTCCTTAGGTTTCTCTTTTCCTTTTTCCCATTCCCCTTCCTCACCCCCTCCCACCTTGATTTGGTATTGACAGTTCAGTTCCCTTCCAGGAATTCATTGCCTTTGGCTACTCTTCTAAGTCTTTCCTCATCTCCCTCTGGAGAAAAAGAGTAGGATGGGGCTTAAACTTAATAGCTGGCAGGAAAAGGAGTACAGATATGCAGTATCTTTCTTCTAGCTGATGACTGGAGAGAAAAAGGCAGAGATATCTGCTGAGAAGTGTATAGGCAGGAAAACCATCTGCTCAAAACTCAATGTTAAGCTTCTGAACAAATTTTCTTTGCAGGCTTCCTAGGGTATGCAAGGAAACAAGGGAATCAGTTGAAAAGCAAACTTCTGTCTGTTGCACATCATCTGGATAGGCATAGGAAAACTATTGCCACTGCCAGGTATTAGGCCCTTTTCACCATCGTTAGAACATTTTGGGAAAAAATACTGGTTTATGGGACTAGGCTCCAGCTTTGCTTCTTAGGAAACATTTCAATCAGAATACTGTAAGTAAAAACAATTAAAGTCTCCCTGTTCTTAAGAAAACATTTTCCTAAGAACATGGGTATATGCACCATGTTCCTTGAATATGTTACCAGAATCTTCTACAACTCTTGGATCAAAACATAAAGAATATCTCTTAACTTGAGCAAAGCTATGTCTCCAGTTTTTGTGTTTGGTAAATGTAATTTTTTTCTGGCCTTATGTATTCAAACTGACCCAAAGTCATTTCACTCGCAGTTCCTGCTTAGAAAAATTTTAGCTTTTTCTGGTCAGTGTCAACTATTCTGACAGAGTTCACTGAAGCTTTGTGTAAGACATTCCACAACTATTAACTAAAAACGTGACATCTTTTAGCTTTTATGCAACATTATTCAGAGAAAAAAAGCAGAAGTCCTACCACAAACTAGCAATTTGATACTTCTTTCATTAATTTAATTTCAGGAAGATAAATATATACAAAACTATAGTCATTAATAAAGATAAGAAAAAACTTGGGCTTTTTATCTTTCCCAAAATGTCATCTGATTCCCTGAGCTTGCTGCAGCTGCCGACCTTGTTAATGCCCATCTCCTCTGCTACTCACATTATTAAACTTATTATACTTTGACCCTTCCCACACAGTTTAAAGACAATCCATTAGACTGTCGTAGGAGCCTGTAGGTAGCCTAAGAAAGATCAAACTCTGTCTGCCTTGGTGTTTTGTGGTTTTTTTTGCCACTGTGAATAACTATGAAAGCCTTTTTTTCCTCATTGTTTGAATATTAAACTCAGTGTTTCGCTTCCTTGCTATACAAAAACTAAGTTTTTTTCCCCCTTTCACAATTATATGCAACAAGACCAAGTTTTCTGACATCAGATTTATTCTATCATTCATGCATGCATAAATGTTTTAACAAGTCTATAAAACTTAAGTGGAAACCAAAGATAAATCTAGTGACAGACAGGTCTGATGTAGAAAACCTACATCTGTAATGTTCATGATTCCTTTCTGATTTCCTTCCTCACTTACCTGTAAAGTGAATGTTTTTTTCACATTATAAAAATAATTCCCAGTTTTTTTAGTCTGAATTTCTGTTCTCAGCTCTCAATGAATAATCCTTGTGATTTGTGTTTAAAAACAAATAAACAGAGAAAGCTCTTAAACTTAGAGAAAAACCTGCCTTTGTGCTCTGTAGCCATGAAAGTGAAGGATTTACATACTAAAATGTCTTCATGTGCTCAAATCATGCAAATACTTAAAAAAAAAAAAGAAAATCCCTCTATTGCCCAGGAATAGATTTATAAATTGCTTCTATTGAAATAGGAAGTATAACATCTGCTCCTGAAATCAACCTTTGTCCAACCATAAGAAATCAGAAATACTTTTCTAAAAACAGAAATAACTCTCTTTCCTTTTAGCATCTTCCAAACAGCTGAACTTTTTGTCCTTTTTTTATTTATATTTACCCCTTCTCTTTCTCCTCCCTTTAAAAAGTAAATGTCTTGATTTTTTTTTTTTATTAAGCTTTTCGTTTCACTTTATACCCATCTTCTGTCACTTATTAGCTTAACGTTTTATTCCATGACTTAAATAATCAATATAATACATAATACATTCAGCCACATCAACCTAAACAATTGAATACATTGATTAGGAAAGTGGCATCAGTGTAGCACCTAAAGACTCTGTCAATTCATTGTATACACCTTCCCTCTGACAGGCATTTTTTTAGAGCAACCTCAATAAAGCTCCAAAATGGGACCAAAACTGTAAATGATCATTCAGAATGGGATACAGTTATGTGATTATACAATCCAGTGATGTGCCTCCTTCCACAAAGCCCATTATTTAGCCTTCATCACCTCTTTGCAGAAATGGTTTAGAATTTCAGGGTGTTCAGAGAAGAATGAGGAGAATGATGAGGAAATGGAGAGAAGAATCACACATCAAGAAAGACAAAAAAGTCTGAGCATGTTTTATACCTGGAGAAGGTATAAAACAAATAAAATAATTATTCTATATTACAGTGGGATTATAAAAAGTAGGGATTTTTTTTTTTATTCAAATCACCTGTTATTTGGTTTCCTGACAATTTACTCATAATAACAACTATATATGGAAGACAGAATAGTATATTCCGTTTTTCCTGCCCCTTTTTCCAAAGGTGGTAAACTTGCCTTTTTTCCCTGAGTTCCAGCCAAAGCTCTCTGTCCAGCCAGGCCAGTCTTGTCCCCCCCCCCCAGCTTGTCTTTCATCACATAGGGACAGCCTGCTCCTTTGCCTTTAAGACTACCTTACTGAAGAATGTCCAGCCTTCCTGAACCCCCTGGCCCTTCACAACTATCTTCCCAAGGGACTCTGTCAACCAGGCTCTTAAACAGGCCAAAGCTGGCCCTCTGGAAGTCCAAGGTAGCAGTTCTGCTGACCTCCCTCTTTACTTCTCCAAGAATTGTGAACTCTAGCATCCCATGATCGCTATGGCCAAGACATCCTCTGACCACCACATCATGCACCAGTCCTTCCTTGTTTGTAAACAGCAGGTCCAGTGGGGCATCTCCCCTGACCAGCTCACTGACCAGCTGTGTCAGGAGGTTATCTCCCACACATTCCTGGAACCTCCTAAACTGTTTCCTGTCCACTGTGTTGTATTTCCAGTGAGACCATAGTAAAGCCTTTTACACTGTCTCCCACAGCATTCTCCTGGAGAAACTGGTAGCTTATGGCATGTATAAATGTACTTCATGCAGGGTAAAAAGCTGGTTTTTGGACCTATAAGGAGTGGAAGGATATTGGGAAGTGTATCCATCTATTATGGAATTCTTGTACTTTCTCCCATATTATTGCTGCAGGAGTCAAATTATGCAACAAAATGGACTGTGCATTTGAATCAAATTTGGAGATGTATTCCACCAGCAGGAATATGTTTGGCAGCAATATTCTTGCTCATTCCGTCTCTTAGGAGCAAACAGTCAGTAACACAGGATCTTTCAAACTGTTCAGTAGGAAAACACAACTAGATGTTAAGAAGCATGTCTAAATGCTATTCTGCATATATCTTAAAATGCTTTAACTTTAAGCCATATTATTTATCTCACTGGAGGTGTTTTAGAGCAATACTACTACTACTACTACTACTACTACTACTACTACTACTACTATTTTTTAGACCATCAGAGTGTTACTGGTGAATATAATTTCGTAAAATGTATGTAAATTTATATTCCAAATGTATACATCTACTGTCTAAAGCTTACCTTTATCATCTTATAAATTCCATTGAGATCTCATAAGTTTTTTGATTAGTATTTGGTTCTTTAAGGAAGTAGCTTATCTGTCTTCTGCTCTAGATGTGCTTTTTTGTTGTCTTTTTCTTTTTGTTTTTCTGGGGTTTTTTTTGTTTGTTTTGTTTTGGTAATTTGTATCTCTATTGGTCTGCCAAGCTCTTATATTTATCTTGTTTTGTGTTTGCTAAAATAGCAAGCAAAATGTCCGTGTCAATTAATTACATACGGAACATACAATTATAATAAATTAAAATAAAAGTACGTCCTTTTCATATGGATTTTTTATTATCTTAACCTCTCTGAATTATTGTAGGGGTTTGTCCTTTGAAAATAAAAAGTAGAGTTGCAACTTCAATATTGGACTGTGTATGCTATGGCCAGAATGCAGAAAAAAATGTCACTGTGGACACCTTAATTTATTTTTCATAGGATTAAAGTAGACAGTAATGAAAATCTACTCTTCTTCCTTCCTTTTCTTGCTTGAAGAGATCACATTTTTAATAGATTCAACTTTAGAAAGCAGGAAAACAATGCATTAAGGTTTGCAATAGCAATATATATTTCTTTAAAAATAAGAATTATGAGTATTCAAAAACTTCCTTTCCAATTATATTTAGGATTTCTCTATATTTTAATTATAAGTTGTTGATATATGTGCTATCTTTAAAATTCATTGGTGTTTTGTTAGAATTACACTGCTGGGCTGTCTTTAATCTTCTTTTTACTGTGCAAGGCTCTTTTCTTTGACAGCTTCTGGCAATAGAGACAAAAAATAAAACCCCAACCCAGTAACAAATATAGAGACATGAAAGGGGTTTTTAGGGATCCATGCAATTAATTTTCCTCAAAGACTTGCTCAAACTAGCTTTGTAGGTCATGAAAGGAGGAATGACCAAGTAGAAAGTGATTCTAGGACCAGCAGGAAAAAACATATCCTACAATCTGATAGCACACACTAAGCTGTCAAATCCCCAGCTCTGCAACCCAGAACAACTGTTAGCATTGATAACAGTTGTCAGTATTTTTAAACACATGGAAACATTTGCTTGTTAGGCATGTTTAAAAACAGGTGAATAATAGGAAAACTCTTTTGGGAAAGGAAGAGTAAGAAACCTCCACCTAAAATTATGGTAAATTGCCACTTGCGTTGCTTTCGTCCAGGGCTATGAGGAATTAAAAAGAAAAAAGTAGCCGACTTTTCTGTTTGTGCTATAAAGATAGGTTAAAAGTGATTTTGAATATAGTTATTCTAGCGTGCAATCAGTGAACAATACCTGCACATCAGTTTATACTATTGATTACATTAGAATCTTAAATCATCTTCCTTTGTGGATGGCCTGGAGCATTCGTTTTATCACACTGTAACTATGTCTATACTGCAGATTAAAATGAACTGCTATTTCATTAATAATCTCTAAAATGAAGCTAAAATGGTATGACAGGCACAGCTGCCTGAGATTAATCAGCAAGTATTCTTTACCTTCTCTTAGAACTATGAACTACTTTTGATCAAGCATTCTGTAGGAGTGTGTTTAACACAACTGCCTAAAAGCATACTGTTATGTTCAGTCAGCACGATATTACCAGCTTAAATTGTCACATCTTCTTTTGTAAGTTTTGGAGTCGTTCCTTAAGCCGCATTCTTAAATGGAAGTCATTAAGTGCACCAAGCAACTGAATGTGTGTGCCTGTGTGCTAGTGATAATGATTAAATATTAACCTCTTTTCCCTGTGTATTACTAAAGGGACAAGAAAATCAAAAGAAAATGATACATTCTTTGCCAGTCTCCTTTCTCTCTCTTTCACCAGAGACAGGCACAACCCTGGCAAATTCTGTAGCAGGACTGCCAGCTGGGCACAAGCAGCAGAAGGGGGAATTTTGTTTACTAATCAAAATTTTTGCCCCAAGTATTCTGAGGAACACCTGTAGTAACATACCCCCTCCAGAAAAACAGCAGAATGCTCAGGAAAACAGAGCCCCAGGTTATTTTTCTGTTATTGTTGTTAAAAAAACAAAGACTCTCCACAGCATCACTGTTTCATAGTCCCAGCCTAGTCTGATGCTACAAATGAACATGGCAGATAAGAATATTAATCTCTTATTGCCTTCAGCTCCTAGAATATCTGTGTGTCTTTACAATTATCATCTCAGAATCCTGTGGTCTGAAGGCAGTATATGTTCTCTTTCAATAACTCGTATTAAGATTATAGTTATAAAATTTCCATTATCCTAGGGATTCAACAAGCTTTTTCCAGTGCTGTGTGTATTTAAGACATATCATCTTCACCACCCATTTCTCAGGAAGTTTGCTTTTTAAAATAAAGAAAGAATAGAAACTTTACTTTTTGAATTGCCTCTGGTAGTTCTTGGAAAATTTACTATTCTGATATGAGCCCTGCACCATCAAAGCACCTACACATTTCTTCAATGGATATGACATAGGCATTCAAGTCAGGCCTATTCTATGTTCATAGGAAAATACTAACAGTTAAAAAGCATCCTGCAGGTTCTAACTGTGATGTAGCTTTGTTTTATTATATCAGCCTTAATTGCTTAATGCACAAAAGATTTATACCCATTCAGATAAACTCCTTGCTACATCAAAACCTAAAGAGCTTATTAAACAGCGATAATCCATTCAATATCACTGACAGACCATGTCAGGATCTCACGATGAGGAAAAAACACCAACACAAAACCACAGGCTTTTCTCCCATCTTTCCAGTTGTGTCTGTGGTTAACATGGATGTACCAATAGTAAACAATTAAGATTTAACTGTAGACTGCTTCAGGTATGATTAACATTTTTCATTGTGAGATTCATAATATGCAGGCATAGGTTTTAAAGGACAGTAAGAAAACTACAATTTAATACCAAGTTTCAAGGCATGTGTGAAGTTAGAAGCTTGCTTAATAAAATACAGTCATTTATAAACTTTGGTATTCTGTATTATTCAGAAACTGGTAAATGGGACCACTTTCTGAGAAGTGCCATTCTTAGGAACAACAGCATGGTTGAACTTAGTGTTAATGCTTATAGTGGCATTTGCAAGAAAGAACAAAGATGAGTAATCACATAAAGGTAATTGATGGCTTAATTGATGCAATAAATTATTACAAATGAATGTACTTTACTCTCTGTAGACAAAGACTTGAAAAACTGATTTGACAAAGCAACGAACATGAATCTAAAATACTACTCCATTCGTTTCCTTTGGTATTTTTTAGATCCTGTCTTGGATTTCAATCAGTTTAGTTTCTCATACAAATGTGGTGAACATTTTAATGTTGTGTTAATTCATGAAGGACAAAAAAATGCTTTCTGTGTCACAACATCATGTACATTCAGTATCTTTTTGCCTTACTCCTCAAGCAATTGTTATAATTACAAATAATCAGAAAGTTTAAATAAAGTATGACATACATAACTGCCAGCAATCTCAGTCATTTTATTTGTGTGTACTCACGTATTAGCAGCGTGAAAAACTGTGATTCTTCAGTATCTGCATTTTTTAAAATACAAATTTATGTTTTCAACCTTTTTTGTTGTGGATTACCTTAACACAGTGGGGGAGTCTGAGTACTACTTTGATAAATAAAAAAGCCAGAGAACAAGCACAAGACTGAAATCCTTGCCTCACACCGCTTAGCTGCTGCTTTACTACCTGACCGATTTGGGTTGCTCAGAATACACGTGCCAAGACAGTATCTTGGCATGGTCTAGGGCTAATTCAGATCTGTTCACAAAAGGATTGTAGCAACTGTGGTTTTGTTCCCTCTTCCAAGTCCTCAAAAACATATTGCAGCAGTCTGTGCAACTTCAGAAGCCTCCTTATATCCTCACAACAAACCCTTGTTTCATCTCTTAAAAAACAGTTAATTATAATATACCCTTCACATTATGTTGCATTCGTTGAATCAAATCCCCTTCCTTCCCCTCCTCCCCCCCCCCCCTCCCCCCCCCAAATAATAGTTATATTTCAGGGATACTATATGGTGTCAGAGGAACTGCAGGACCACATGGTTTGTAGCATGGATGCAGCAAGTGTCTCCAAGAAAGGTTAAAGAGAGGTTATTCCTAGGCACTGTGGTCATGGACCCCTTCATGCTGTCTGTCCTGAAAGTTATAATTATCTAGAAATGCATACAAAGCCAGATATCTGAAAGTCATGAACAGTGAATATTATGCTTAAAACATTTTCCATTAAGAAACAAATAAATGACAGGTTTTAAAAAAGACGGTTGTAATGGTTAACATAAAACATGGAAAATTAGTGTCCCAGTATGGCAGGATAGGATAAAACCTTACTGCTGGATTCAGTTTCTTTTGGACCCCTTTCTGTGCAGCAAACCCTGAAAGGCTGTTATAATCTACTTACTGTTACCAAAATTACCAGTCTTTTCTGAAGTAATAATAGTAACGTGATAATAACTCTTATTGTAGAGATACAGGAAAAACATTAAAGGATACATTACTTTCCAGCATCTACAGCTCCTATTTGTCACAAATTAGAAGAGAAGATCCCTGAACTTCAATTAAAAGAATAATGTTAAGCAAATCGTATAGTAGAATATGTGCTTCTGAGCTTAATATTCATTACTTATTTTAAACTTATCTACATGTGTGACAAGCCCATATTTGAAACTGACACATGGATGGTAATCCTCCCATTCCTCTATTAGATATATTATTGGCTCTTTTCCCTCTAAGCTAGAGTTCAGTACTTGAGACATACATCTGGTGTATTTGCACAGAACTTTGTAGAAGTAGAACAATATGTATTTTTTCTTCTAATATTGCTTGTTTAGGAAGCAGGCCACAGAAGACATGATATCACAGCTTTTATCTGGCACCATAAAATCCCACCAAAATACTGGATTCCGTGATTTGTCCAATCATTCTGTGTCAAACTATTATTATTTAGTCATAATAATAGTCCCAGGCCAATGGTCATAGGGGACATTCACCCATATTTTCCCCCAAGACCATGGTTATGGTGTCTATGTCTACTGGGATAACCTGTGAATGAAGAATATAGAACATCAATGGAGCATTATTCATCCTAATGAACAGACTGGGTGGGAACTGTGGCATATTCTGCTTTCGACAAAGGGATCCATCATCTGCAGACAGTCCTGCTGTTGATAAAAACTTCATAGGCAATTGAAAAGGCCTCCATGTTAGATTAAAGTTATTTTCTTCTGGAAGCCCTTAAAATCTGCTTTTCACTGACTGTAGAACTTGATCTACTTGGGGCGACCAGTGCACTAGGCACATGCAATTAGACAAAAAGTTAGATGTCTAGATGAGGTAGACTAGACTCTTACTCTGTCTTAATCAAGCAGTCCTTGATTCATGGCTGAATATGTACATTTACTTATAAATACTTAAGGGGGGGGCGGGCTCTTTTTTCATTTGTAAGTTGTTTTTCAGAAGACAGCAGTTCTATATTGCATATATACATACAAAATTCTCCCATCAATGTCATTTTAAACAGTGAAATAACAGGAGTGCAGATTAAATCTTAGTACAGTGAGAAGAGCATCACAATAAAAAAAAAACCCTTAAAAATACAGAAAATGCTTTTAAATTTATGCTTTGAAATCTGTTAAAATCAAGTTTCATTGTGTTTGTTGTCTATTGGGAGATTTGAATATATCTTGCCAAATGTGCCAGCTATTAGATCATGTTATTCAGACTATGATTTATTGCCTATTTGTTTTAAAGGAGCAGATTCATATAGTTTGCACAAATTAATCTAATGTACCTATATAAAAGGAAATACACAACGACTAGTTCTAAAGTTACGACTCTTACTGTTTGCTGCTGTTCCAAAAGAGTTGACATACATTCCATCCATGCTTTCAGTTATGGTAATAACTAATAGTCTGTGATGCTTACAGCGCCTTCCCCAGTACCAAATATCATGTCTCTATAGTCTGGTGTTTGCATAAGTGTGCTTGTTTTTGGCTGCTAAAGTAGCAGTAGGCAAAAGATTACTCTGCAAAGACCTCAGCGGTGTCTATTCATCATCGTGTTGAGGTATAGTGATCTCTAATGAGTAGGTTGGCCAACAGAAAGATTAAGGGTAAGAATAAGACAAGTATGCTCTACAAAATGAAATTATAAGCCCTCAGCATTAGCTAACATATGAACTGTTTCTTTGGGTTTATTTAATATTGAAAACATATTACCAAATGTTACTCTTTCTTAGCCGGAATGGCTTAGCGGGCAAGAGGACGCTTGAACGTTTGTCTTTCCCTGGCTGTTACATTCATGTTTGCTGGAACTTTCTGAACAGAGCTATGAATGGCATGTTCTCTATCAGAGCACATGGATATGATCCTTTGGGGAAGCATCAGGGCATGTGATGCGGTAGCAAGCCTTGGGACACACAGCAAGCAGACAACCTGTAGGTAGACAGGAGAACCGAATCTTAAAAACAGCAAGAAGCAAGCAGACAGCAAGCCTCTTCCATGAAAGAAAGAAACTTTCCTAAGGATAGATATAAAATTACACAGTTTGTTACAACTCTGAAAGCTGTAAAAAATTCCAAGAGTGATACATTTTCAGACTTTGGTTTGAATCTTTTGCACATGGTTTGTCTGAACAGTTTTCCACTTTTGCTCTAATAAAGGTGTTTGTTTGGTGGGTTTTGGATTTTTTTGTCTGTGGGTTTTTTGGTTTTTTTTTGGGGGGGGGGCGTTGGTTGGGTTTTGGTTTGGTTTGGGTTTTTTGTATGTATAAAAATAAGCACAGTTTAATTTTTAACAAAATGTGATAACAGTTACAAAAATGAGGAAATGTAACAAAACATGTTATCAAGACAATGCCTCCCTTTCAAGGTGTTTGTTGCTGCTAATAGAGACTCCTTTGTGTTGTAGTTCTTTTATGTTTATGTAGGAGAAATGACTCCATTTCATCCTGTGCCACTCTTCATTCTCTTCCTCAGAACTGAATTCCTTGGCCACCGTCTCCCACTTTCACCTTGAGATCATTAAATAACATGCAAGTGCAACCTTTAAATAGTTTCTTCTAAATAAGTGAATTTTCCCTTTAAGTTAAAGTGGGAGATACTATTGTACCTTAATTCAGACACAATGAAGGAGATATGTGGAGGATTCCTTGTATTATATGTTCCTTATTACTGCTTTATAATACTTCTGATATCTGGACCAAGTTAGTGTAGAGTGCAAATACTGTAAGGCAGTTTTTTTTCTCACTAATTAACACAGGATTTTGGCCTGAAATTCATACCATTGTTCTGATTTTTTGTTAGTCTTTCATGCTAATGTATTATCTTTCTAGTTTATAAAAATTGTTTAGCAATCATATATAAAAGGAAACATTAACAATAGAAACATCTTAATATCTCATACTTGACAGCTTACCACAACTTTTCACGGAGACAAATATGATGCATTAAATCAACAGATGAAATGCAATGAGCAATGAGATGGTTACAATAACAAAATGGCACATGCTTTTAGGTCTAGGAGATCCACCACACCCCTCAGTAAGTGTTTTATTGAGCACAGCAATAATGCATAATACAAAACTTACTCTGCCCTAAGAAGAAAACTTATATATTGTGAGTATGCAGGGTGTTGAAGAAAGACATCTTGGATAGGAGACAAAGTCTGTTTAAAGCAGGAATTTGTCTGGACTCCTATTAAGATATCTCTGAGGTCATGGTGTGGGGAGGAGGAGAGGGGAAGAGAGACTTAGAGGGAGAGATGGGTTCAGGATTTCTGTGTCTACCAGTGTCTTATATACCTACCTTGAGAGACAACTCCTTTTGCCTTCATTGACTGGAGACAGAGCCCATACAGCTAACTTAGACCTGAAGCCTAAAGTTTAAACTGTTGATTTTAGTTGAGCTACTAAAGAAATACAGCCATTTCTACCACTGTGGGAGTGGATGGTACATAAACAGTTTCACTCAGCAGAGAGTAAATAAATATTTGCAAATATCCACAGTGTGATGCCAACAGTGAAACTATTCCAAACCACAGAAACGTTGAAGGCATCTTTACCCTCCCTTTTTCTGGAACACAGAAACCTCATTACAGGTTATGTGATCTCTTCTTCAAAGCTTTGGGACTCACCTCTTTTCTTCAAAATGGAAACAAAACACTTATTAAATATTTAATACATACAGCTGAAAAAACTAAGTCTGTGTGTGCTATTGTTGCTTTTCACTATGTTAACAAAACTATAGTGTTACGTGATGCAGGGCCAAGCCCCTGTGAAAAAAATGATTTTTTTTTTTTTAAAAAAAGGAAAAATGAGGTCTTAAATAGAAGACATTTTAGAGTTCTTCAGTTATTTAGTCATTTCAACCATACTACAGGAAAAAAAAAAAGGTGGCACTTGAAAGGGATCTTGGAAAATATACTATTACTCTATGTCATGCATCATTTACTTAGGCATAGATCATTAGCATTTCTCTGCTTTGTTCTGCTTATATTCAAAGGATTTTCTATTCTAACTACTCAGGCAATTAAGATCCATAATTCTAATGTGTCTTTTTTTTCTTACTTAACTTTTTTACAATAAAAATTACTACCAGGAGATATATTTCATGTAAGTTACTTATTTAGAGACCATCTGTTGCGAAAATATTTCCTGCAGGGAGGATTTATCAGCGTCTGACTTCAGCCCCATTCTGTTATTTAGTGAAATGGCATAATACAAAATTTTAACTGCAGCAACTTATATTGATCAAATTGCATGTTCCAATAAAGATAAATGTTCTTAATCAGGATTTCAAGATTGTTATATAGAGTGGAGATTTCTATTCTTTCCAGAGTAAAAGAAATTCATACTGTGAGCAAAACTTAGGGTGTTCTACTGTTTTCCACTGAACTATGTTCCCTGATATAATTAAAAAAAAAACAACCAACAAACACAAACAAACAAACAAACAAAAAGTCTGAATTATATTTGTACTGTACATTTCCAAAGTAGCACAGTATTGTTTCAATTAAATAACTTCCAACATTTCAGAGACAAAAATGGACCTGGGACACTGATATTAATTTTCATGTGAGCTTACCTGGATCCCCTTTCATTTCCAAATCCAGTAACACCGGAAAAATTTCTGCTGTATAATCATCACAATAGATCTAGAATTCATAATGAACAAATATAATGTAGCGCATTTTTTCTTTTACTAATGTGGATTGGAGGAGAGGATTTTGACCTTGTATAACTTCATGTTTTCTTTATTAATACTTTTATTATAAATACAATAGCAATAGCAATAACAGTCTTACAGTAAAGTATCCATAGACAAATGAAGAAGATCTCTTAAAAGGCTAGTAAATCTGAAAGAATCGTAGGTACAAAATATACAAATAATGTATGAAAGAAAGATGGTTTAGAAACAAGTGATAATTTATTTTCTGTAGATTTATAACTTGTACACTTGAGTAATGTGTTCTCATGTACTGTTTGGATGTTTACTGAACTTTACATTCTATAAATGCTTGCCTCTCTTATTTAGTGAACAGAGAGAAGCAGGTAATGTTGCAGACTTCCAGAGGAAGATGCTATCTAACAGAATTTAGATATCTTGCATTGACCTGAATTCCTCATTCACCTGTCTCTGACTGACTTGTCACTTACATTGTTAGGACTCATTTACACTGTTTATAATGAAACACTAGACTCATTTTGAATAATCTCACCTGGAGACTATTTTGTCTCTTTACAGCAAATAAAAGTTAAGATACCCTCACATTATAAATGTAGCTAACAATTCTTTTTTGAGATTTAAAAGTCCTACTAATTTTATTTTAAAATGAAGAATAGAGAAAGCAATTCATATACACTTAACTTCACAAGAAATCAGACATTCATGAATTGTTCTCAGATCTGCAGCCCCAGACAACAATTTCTATGAGATTAATTAGGTTGTTCTACATGCATTACTGCACTTTAAAATTTATTTTGGTCTTCTGCCTGTTTGCTTATTTCAGAACTGACAGGGGCTTTTTCTTCTTCCAGCATGCTTATTTCAGTAGTAGTCTATTTTAACATTGATTGCAAAAGATGTATTTTAAGGTAGGCAACGCTAAGAAAGGTATGAGGAAAAGACATGAGAATGAAAAGAGACTCCAAATCAAAAGGAAGGAAAAAATCATCACAGAAGCTGAACTCAAAACTTGTATGTGTGGGGTAGGTATCACAGAGTAAAATGTATGTCTCATTGCTTTGCAGTATCAATTTCTAATAATATGCTTTTGACCTTACCTTCAACCTGTATGCTTTTATTTTCACTGTTGCTACTACTTTTTTTTTCTTCCTTTTTATTTTTTTATTGAAGCTTTTTGTCTTTTATTCTTGTAACTAAAGGGGAAAACAAGAAAGAACATATAATTGTTTTTAAACTATTTGTAATTTTATAATTCTTAGTCATGTCATCTGGTATTCATCTCTTCTTTAAACTTAGTGGCCAAGTTTTCAGCTGCTGTAAATTGAACAATACTAATAAAATCAAATACACTACATCAATTTTAATCAGCCGTTATTCTGCTTTCAGAGTTCTGTTATATTTAATATCTTCTTACAATAAAATATCTGAAGTTTTTTTCTTGTTTTCCTCTGAAATTTGTACTTGTTTTTCTTATATCAAAGAGAAGTTATCCTTCTGATATAATATCTTCAGTATTTTAATTTATTATTTTCATAATATCCTACCACTTACTTTCTTTTATTGACAGCCAGTGAGCATCGAACAGATGTTTCCCCTGAGTTTTTTAAAATTATACTTATTTGTTATCTTACTTTTTCTCAGATGGCTGCACATAATTTAGAATCCACCAGTTTGTGCAAGTTCAAGTTGTTTCTTCTGTTGTACATTAGCTTGTGTTTCTCTACAGTGTTTGTAATTTGCTTTCATTGCCCAGCTTGCCATGTGTTATCTCAACTCCTGAAGCTCCTCATAGCCTTCTGAAGTCTAAAACCAGTTTTGTGATTGAAATATTTAACTTAACGTATGGTCTGGATTTCTGCTTTAAAAATATGTATTATATAAATAGCAACCATAGCACCAAAAATAAGAGAACTTTTGTAGGTCTACTTTTAACCTAAATCTACATTAATTGTTAACTTGTTTTTTCTTTTTCACTGCTTTTTATTTCATTTGAATTATTTCAACTCAGTGACAGGATTTATCGTTCACCAGTTCTGCTTTTTCCTCTTATCATCCATAGCTCAGTAACTTAAAGGATTTTATTGCAAATACACATCAGATATTCTGCAATTTTGTTGATCACTTCTGCTTTTAGCACTTTAAAGTGCATTATATGCCTTACATACATTAATTCAGAAGTGATGGGTTGTGAGTCACAGTCCCATCTATTTGTGTAAATTAGATTCTTGATTGGATAATGACTCTTGTGAAAGTCTAACATGAATAGGCTAATATAATAGTTAAAAGTCGAGTTATCCCTTAACAAAGATTCAATTCACACTAGGGATTTTAGTGGCTGTGAATTCTGTTCTGGGAGTAAGATGCCTAAAACGGAGGAAAAGAAACATATTGATTCTGAATCATAACCCCATTTGTAGATTTGAACCCTGAATTTTCTGTCTGTACATTCCTCATCTGTAAAAAAGGAAGTTGTGAATATGTGAACATTATAGCCTGTGAAGTGCCCAGTTCTGTGTTAATGTGGTCCTGCAGAAGCAGACCAGAGGATCGCAAGTAGGGTAATCAGGGATGTAGCAAAAACATTAAATGAAGAAAGAATGAAGAATGTTTATATAGCCTGAGGGGGAAAAAAAGAATTCTATTCAATACATAAGAATTAGCAGTACAGAGGAGGGAAATAACTAATTATCAATGTGTGTGAATGCTATGAATTTAAATTTCAGCAGGTAAAAATTGTTTAGTAAATGCGAGAATTGTAGTACCTTTTAGGAGGTGTAATGCTTGGTGTAGCAGTAGAATTTCCAGTAGTGGAATTTTTTTAAGAACAGTTTCAATAAATAACTCTCAAAAGTAATCCTGCAAGAATACTGGCATGCACATCACTGTGTATTTTTCAATATTCAGATTCTGAGTTATGCTTAATTTTCCTTGCTCATGGGAGGAGGAAGTTCAGACCAATTCCACAATCCAGATCCTTGAAAATTCTGAACTTGCTATTTGCAAAAAGCCTTCCTTTTCTCTTATAGCTAAGGAAATAAGGACAGGAATATGAAAAGAAGACATATTCATATTACCCTCTCCTCTCCTCTTTTTTTTTTTTTTTTTTTTTTTTTTTTTAATACATGATTCCTCTTTACCCTGTGGTTCACAGGCATTTCTGTTATGATTTCCCTCATTTCTCTCAGCTTAGGAATTTAGTTTAGTTTAGTTTAGTCTTTTCCCTAACCGTCAACGTTATGGAAAGGTGAAGAAATCTGTGTAGGCATGCCTTGATGTGCCTGTGATGATCTGTGTTGACTAAGCAAATCTATGTCAAATTGAGAAGCAAACATCCAGGCTGCAGAATGCAATTGTCCTTACTACGTTATTATGGAAGTGTCATAAAAGCATAAAATTATTTAGGTTGGAAAAGACCTTTGCAATCATCTCATCAAGTCCAACTGATAATCCAGAACTTCCAAGTTCACCACTAAACCATGTCCCTAAGCACCACACCTACACATTTTTTAAACACCTCCAGGGATGGTGATTCCACCACCTCACTGCAGTCTGTTCCAATGCTTGACCACCCTTTCAGTGAAGACATTGTTCCAAATATCCAATCTAAACCTCCCCTGGCATAGCTTATGGCCATTTCCTCTTGTGTTGGCGCTAGTTATCTGGGAGAAGAAACCTATCCCCAGCTGCCTACAGTCTCCTGTCAGGTAGTTGTAGATAGAAAGCAACAAGGTCCCCCTGGAGCCTCCTCTTCTCCAAACTAAACAACCCCACTTCCCTCAGGTGCTCCTCAGAAGACTTTCCAGACCTTTCACCAGCTTTGTTGCCTTTCTCTGGACACGCTCCAGCACCTCTACATCCCTCTTGAAGTGAGGGGGCCAAAACTGGACACAGGATTTGAGGTGCAGCCTAACCAGTGCTGGGGGGGGGGGGGGGGGGGGGGGGGCGGAAATCACTTTCCTAGTCCTGCTGGCCACACTCTTTTAGATACAAGCCAAGATGCTGTTGGCCTTCTTGGACACGTTGACACACTGCTGGCTCATCTTCAGCCAGCTGTGGACCAATGCCTCCAGGTCCTTTTCCTCCAGGCAGCTTTCCAGCCACTCTTCCCCAAGCCTGTGGCATTGCGTGGGGTTGTGACTCAAGTGCAGGACCCAGCACTTCTCCTTGTTCAACCTCATACAATTATTGGCCTCAACCTATCAATACAGGATGTCCAGCTGCCTCTGGAGAGCCTTCCTACCTTGAAATAGATCACCACTCTCTCCCAGCTTGGTGTTGTCTGCAAACTCACTGAGGGGCACTCAATCCCCTCATCCATATCGTAGATAAAGATATTAAACAGAACTGACTCCAATACTGAGCATATAAGTAGGAGAGAAGAGGAATTAGTACTGTCTTACTTTTATTTTTAACTGACCAGAATTTAGGATGGTGCTTTCAATTACAAGAGGAGAATTTGGGAACAAATAGTTCCAGTGAGCTCATATGTGTTATATTTGAGATACTTGCAGGTACTTTAAGGAATGTTCCATATCTCCATAAAAGTTTGTTTAGCTAGCTGAAGAAATCAGTCTTCATTGCACTCTTTAGCTACTAACCTAATAAAAAAAGTGTATATACATATTATATAATATTTTTGTATTTAAAGTATTCTTGTACATTAGGAGAATAATCTTCAGAAAACACACATATAAAGAATACAAAGGCAAAACAAACAAATAAGCAGCACTGCATTATCTATTTTTTGCTTATATACTCTGTATTTGTTTCCCAATTTAAGGCCTGTCATATCTGAGGTGTCAAGGTTACTTTTAATGAAAGACTCTGACAACACAAGCCACTCCAATATCTATGTTCTAGGTGTCTGGTCCTTTCTCGTATCCCATATTATATGCAAAATTCAGATGTCTGATTAAGAAGCCTAATTAGCTTAGACTGTCTTGATGATCATTATAAAGATATGTACCTTTAGCTGGTTATTTAAATTTTGAGATGGTTGAATTGTCTGCTTATCCATTTCCTTTGATTGATAGGATATCATCCAAGGCACCTTGGAGAAAATGGTTCAAAGCTGTGTCAGAGGAGATGCAGACTTCACATTAGGAAGCATTTCTTTACCAAGAGGATAGTCAAACACTGGAACAGGCTTCCTAGAGAGGTGGTTGATGTCCCATGCCTGCCAACGTTTAAGAGGACTTTGGACAATGCTCTTAAGAACACGCTTTAATTTTTAGTCAGCCCTGAAGTGGTCAGGCAGTTGGACTCTTAGTTATTCTATTCTATTCTGTTCTACTCTATCTATTCTAATCTTTCTAGAAATATTTTGATAGCCTTAAAAAGCCCAAATTCTGTTAAAACAGTGTAAGATCACTTATCAAATAGTCTAAGACCAGTCAAATAATGTACCATGGAAAATCACTGTTCACTTGGAAAGTTTCAGTCATTTGATTCCTAATTTACATTGAAACAATGTCAGAGACAGAATCTGGTTCATTATCTGTACCCAGCGTTCTTTTTAGCATTGATTTTTAATGCAGTACAACTGACAAAGCAAAAATACCCCACAAAACAAGCTGGCTATCCTTTCTCCCTTCATCTGTTTAAGAATAATCCAGCCACACTGTTAGATTGGTTTTCTTATCAATAGGGAGGCAGCAGCCAGGCAAGATTCTGGCAAATAGAGCTACTTTTTCCGCTTTTAAACTTGAGTGTGTTACCTCTAGGGAAAAAAAAAAAAAAGAGAGAGAAAAAAAAAGAAGAGAAGCAACAATCAAACAAAGTTGCCTTGTACAGGGAGAAGGTATTACGTTCAGCTTGACCTTGACCTACAACTCCTGACATTAGCTCTGGAAAATGTGTCAGTTTTCTTGCCTGGTTTGTTCAAGTAGTGAAGCCTTACTACTACTGTAAAGGCATACTTTACATCCACACACAAACACAAGTGCGCTTATTTCTATGAAGTCAGAGGCAACAAAGCTGTCTTTGTATCTAGCAAATATAATTCTTTCCTCCTTGCATAATTGCTTAGATGTTTTTGTTTGAAATTCTATTCACATTGACACTTCATGTATGTGTGAAACTAGTTTGAATGATGTCTACATTCATTAGTTTTTCCACAGTAACTATTTCCCTTACAAGGTACATGATCCCAGAGCAAAGAAAAGTTAACAATTTAAAACTCTGAGGGTGTCTTTGTTAGGATCAGTGTAATTTTTTAATTCACATTCCTTTCACTTAGTTCCTGTAATCCCTGAAGAGAACAGAGTCAAACTTTGTGTTTTAATTAGGATTTTCAGTATTTATGGCCTGGAGCAATGAAAGAAAAGAGAAATTCTAGGGTTGTTGTGGGAAAAAGGAGTGGGCCAAGTTTGCGTTCTTGTGACTGTCATTTACATTTTCTAAGAACAGATGTCAAAAGTGAAAATCGTTTTGATTCACAGTGCAGTATGACTAAAAGTAACCGATAGGATTTTGCATGAAGTATCAATAAGAAAGATCTATCAAAGAATTAATTTAGTCAATGAATGCCACTCTGTAAGAAAAAAAAATAAATAGACTGGAACTATAGCAAGGATGATAATAACTAAGGTTCAAGAATACATATTCCACAAGTATGTTGCTTTTACAAATACGTATTATAGATGTATTGCATTGGTACCAAGGGCTGAAGAACTTAACAGGGCAGTTGAGATGCTGATCTTGTGTCAGGCAATGGAAGCTTACAAGAATTTTAAACCTGATTTGTCTTCAAATGTGTAGATTCACTACAGTACAAAAATATTGAAAAGGTACATCTTTGCCCTCTTTTGCTTTACAATAGAAGTTGTTCAATATGTCAGCTTTAGAGTATACAGAAGCGTGAGATGAATGCAGGTTTTGCTTAATTATGCAGCTTCCTGCTCTGTCCTTGTGAGTACCTTATTTGTTTTACCATTTCTTGATTGATGCTTGACAGTCACTGTAGGCCAAGCTGTGTAAGGGGATCAGGATAATCATTATTGGTTCTTTCTCAGTGAACATCATGCAAATCTGGTATAGCTCTACAGTAGTTTAACTGAACTAGCCTGTTTCAAGGAAAAAACAGAACTCTTTCTCTTTTTAGTGAAACTTTGTGCACTAAAAATGTTCAAAGAAAACAAAGAAAGCCCACCATTTAATAAAGATGAAGGTGCAAAGAGTAAGTATTGGAAGTAAAGGAGAAACAAAAATCTTAAAAAAACCCAGTAAAACTGTATCAAAGATCTAAAGAAGTAAATTTATTAAAAAAAAGTTCATTATCAATGCCCCTAGAATGAAATCTTGGTTTTTTCTCAGGGAATGGAGAAAAAGGAGAGGGCTGGTTTAATGGAGAAGTTATGTTAACCATTTTTGGTGTTGTTTTAAATAAATTTACTTTAATAAATAAAGAGGTAAAACTATCTGAAATGACCCAGTTAAAAAAAAAAAAAAAAAAAAAAAAAAAAAAAAAAGAAGGAGGATAAACATTGTGAAAATGGATTTTTGTTTACTAGCTCTGTTCCAGGCTCTATTTGCTTGGTGTTCTAAATGCTCTGTAAGGATGTGGGAAGATTATTGTAGAAAACACATATGGGAGGAGAATCAAAATTTAAAGGTACCATTGAAAGGTAGCAACCAAGTATCTACCCACTTCTGTTTTTTGATGTTAATTAGATGCCTAACTACCAACCATGTCTTTTAAAATTTACACTACAGTTTAATAAAAAAGACTATAAACAAAGCAAATATAATTGATAGTTGGAAAGAGAAAAAAAAGATATACCCAAAAATAATAAGAAAAGAGTAGCTACCTGGATCAGCTATATGTGTAGATTAACAGTTCAGTATTTCCTTAGAAGAAACACAAGTGTCTCCCTGGAGATAGTCATGATTAAGTGGCTGGCTGAGTGTTTATGCTATTTAAGTGGAGATGAAATTTAACAAAAGACATGAAGGAGGGCTGTCTCTTGAAGCTGCTTTTTAATGTTGCGATGGTTTACAACTAACGAATAACTTAGGCTGAAATAAGTGTGAATCAAACCTAATGTATGCTCTACTAGAAAAAGGAACAGGAGAAATACAAGTAATTTAAATATAGTGTAATAGATGGATACCCACGGTTTATTTAAAACAGACATTTATTCCAACCCTTCTTCATTTCTTGAAATACTGACAAAATTATCCATTTTCCATACTCCATTCAGAAAAATGTCAATTTAGCAAAAATTAACTTCAACTTGGAGGCAAAAAGGAAGTGTAACAGGGAAAAGTATCCATAGAGATACTTACATATCCCAAACTAACAGATTAAAAACTGAAATTTCAATGTCTCTCCCTCACTTTTCATACAAGTATCTTAGTATTTGTAGGCTTCTCAGTGCCCTTGAGTTCAATGTTTCAGAAAGCATTGAAAGTGCTTGGTATTTGCACATATGTGGAAGAAAACCTAAACACAAACCCAAAACTACCGCCACCAACAAACTAAGAAACAAGGAAGTCTCTGTCATTCACTGGAGAGATCTAACATTAAATAATATTTATTTCAGAATTGCAGTTTCTGAAAGCCTTATTAGCATGTAAAGGAACTTGTAGGGTGCCAATATAATTTTTTCCTTATTTATGACTTTTGACTCCCATTTGTCCATAAAAATGGTCAGGAAAAAATGAGAATATAAAATTGGTTGTGTCCTTCCACTGTTCATCACTGATTGAACCCAAGTGAATTTTGGAAGGTTTTCTTCAGATCTTTCTTAAACTTCATGGAAGAAATTTTTGGAAGACATCCTGAGAACTATGAGTTTAATCAGTAACCGTGTAATAGGGAAAAGCATTTGTTTTTTAATTTGTTCTTGAATCTCAGACAAGTCAAGTGCAAGGTGAAGGAAAGCAACAGTTTCTTTCAGTACTGACAGGTTAGTGAGAGAATTGCTGACTCCCACAGAGAACAAGATTTCCACAAAATTGCTAGAATGGAATAGGGCAAAGCACAAACCTTTCTAAAAAATTTCACTGCATGTATGCATTCACTACTTTCCATACAGATGTCGGTGTGCCTACACACGAGCTTGTACACAGACAGATACGAACACTGACATGTTTCTCATTTGGTAAAAAAACACAGTCATGAAATGTAGCATGAATATTGTTATCATTCAAGTATGTGGACACATTTCCAAATTAAAAAGGAAAAATCTAACTTCCTGCTAATCATCATTCTTACTTATGAAAATAGGGATAAAAAGAAGTATTAAAAGAAAAAAAAAAAAAAGAAAGAAAAAAGTGGAAATCTTACTCTGTTAAAAAGTCACAAAGACGGTTACTCAACTTTCCTGCTCTTAGATTGCTTCATGTTCCCTCAAATTTTGGCCAGGATGAGATATATTTAAGAGAAACATATTTTTTTCCTGTGGAAATCAATATCAACTGTCTTCTCACTGATTACTGGAAAAATAGTGAAAGAAGTTCTTTATGTTTTACTAACCATTACAGTTCAAGGCATAGTATGTCACTATAAAATAATGCAGATTAATTCTGGGCATTTAAATTATCATAAATGGTCATCAAAATATTGTAAAATTGATTTTCATTGAGACAAGGAAATCTGAAAAGTGTAATTAAAACATTTGAGCTTCTACATGGATAAAAGTATCAAAACAAGCAGCTGTTTCTTCCTAGTTTTCTCCTACCAGAATAATGTTGATAACAAATGAGTTAGGCTCTTTTTTGTATGGTATTTTTTTTGCTGTGTGCATATATGCATAAATCTGAACTTATATGAACAATCTGACTGAAATGAATGAGACAGCTCACGTTAAACCATCAGAATTTTTCATGGAGTATCTATTCTGAATCATTTAAACATAGAATTAAACAGCAGAGTTCAGATTAAAAATAAATTTGGAAAAAAACCTTGATATCTAAATGTATTGAGATTTATTATACTAGTTTCACACAGCTATAAAGAAGAAACTAGTCAGATTTACCTAATTTTATACATTTGTCTAAGAGGAGGGGGATATAAAAAGTTCTTTTACTAATATTTATTTCAGAATCATAGAATCACAGACTGGTCTGGGGTGGAAGAGACCTTTAAAAAACATCTAGTCCGACCCCTCCATCATAGGCAGGAACATCTTTCACTAGACCAGGTTGTTCATAGCCCCACCCAACCTGAGCTTGAACAGGTCCAAGTATAGGGCATCTACAGCTTCTCTGGGGCAACCTGTTCCAGTGTCTCACTACCCTTGTTGTAAATAATGTCTTATGTTCAATCTAAATCTACCCTTTTCCAGTTTAAAACTCTTGCCCCTTGCCCTGTCACTGCAGGCTTTGGTAAAAAGTCTCTTTCCATCTTGTTTATAAGCCCTCTTTAAGTATTGAAAATCTGCAATATGGTGTCCTTGGAGCCTTCTCTTCTCCATGCTGAACAACCCCAACTCTCTCAGCCTGTCTTCATAGGAGAGGTGCTCCAGCCCTCTGATCATTTTCATGGCCCTCCTCTGAACCCACTCCAACAGGTCCATGTCTTTCCTGTACTGAGGTCCCCAGACTTGGATGCAGTACCTCAGGTGAGGACTCATGAAAGCAGAGTAGAGAAAACAGAACATGGTAGAAATTTCAAACTAATTGACAGAATATAGTTCACTACCCATCATGCACCTCCATATCCTCTGTTGGATGATAACTTGCTGATACTCATGTTGCTTTTTTTTTGTCTGTCAAATCCCTGTGAAAATGTTTGCTTATGTTTGATGCCTTGATAGGAAAACAATCATAAACACATACTAAACTACCTTGCGGAACAAAGTCAGAGGGACTACATCCTGGTAAATATTTTATGGTTTGGATTTTCATTTATATCTTTACTTTTGACAATTAATCCTATTTTTGGAAATAGGTGCTATATGAAATTTTCTTTATTTTAGTTGCAGTATTTTATCAGTAGTTGCGTAACTTATCAGAGAGTGATGATAGAAAATCTAAATTTACTCCTTTTATGCATGGTGTATAAGTATTTTCCTAAGGTTATGTTAGGGAAAGCACACATTTAGATGGTATATGGCAAGATGAAAATTACCAATGTTTAAGAGTACCAGTTGCATGATAAATAGACAGTCTGTGTTATTTGAGTAGTAAATAACATGAAAATAACATATAAACAGCTTTTGTTGCTGTTGTTGCTCATAAAGAGGTCATCTATAAAGCAAAATAAGAATAGAAAAGATAACAGCACTGTTTTCTTGAGACTCAATAAATGTGATAGAAGTTCATCTGGTATTTTCATATTGTACCATATAACATAATCCATTAAAAAAAAAAGACACTATATAGTCCGATTCCTTAACTTGCTATGATGTTGTTTCTCTGGTCTAACTATCACCAGTAGTTAGGCATTTTTGGTGTGCAAACCTCACAAAGAAAAGATTCCTGGCACTTTCAGGCAGTTGTTCCTATGCATTTTCTGAGGGTGCCTTTGCTAGCTAAAAGATCGTGTAACAGAGTGATTATATTTTTTCCTTTCAATGCTGTTAATTCAATTACTTTTTCTCTCACCACTTTGTTTCTCAATGAGATGTCATTATGAAATATACTTTACATAAATGGATAAAAAATACTGCTTGATATTATGTAGTGTTCAAAGCTGAAATTTATTGTTAATAATATGTGAATTTTTAACAGACCCTAGTATGCTTCAGTTGTGTTTCTTTAATGTGGAAGTGAAAATATGCATTTAAAGTTCTCATATTTTACACTGATAGAAATTCCCATATAAAAACAATGTAGATATGCATTGTATTTATCTGTAGTAATTTTTTTCCCTTATATGCCTACACACAAGAATTTAGAAATCCAAATAATGAATATGAGTAATTTCACACTGCAAGCCAATACAATCATCAAGATAGTGTAAGAAAAAAAAAAAAAAAGTTGGAATTGTTAATGGCAGTGTTATTAATGAATTTGCTTGTACTGTTGAATTTTGTTGAAGATGCTGTATAAAAATCGGAAAAATCATGTCTGAAAAACATTATACATCACAGGCTGAAAAATAAATTATACAAAATCCTACTGGCATGAGTTTATTTAGGCATGAGAAATAATTGCTAGGAGAAGGACGGTGCATTCAGATAACTGAATGAAGAAAGATTTCTAATTATATTGGTTGATTGCTTCACAAAGATCAAGACATAAATGGATTCATCAACAAATCTCAGAATCACATCTGTCCCATTCCTAGGCCTAGTAGGAAATGTAGCCAAGCTGTGGAAGCAATAACAGTAAAGGATAGAAAATAAGAAGAGATCAAAATCAAGACTAAAATTTTCAGTGTGCATTAGGCCCTGGTATATACAAGTTTTATAGACAATTACAAATTTCCATGAGGTCAGATGAACCAAGTTTTCAGGAAGTAACTATGGTTTATTGGTTTCCCTTACACAGGAGGCATCCATCCAGTCTACTAAGGGGCACATTAACAACACATACTTCATCTTCCTTGTTGGCTATTGGGAAGCTCTGGAAATAGAGAAGTTTTTGCCCACCACCACCATATGGCTTTTTTTTTTTTTTTTTTTTTTTTTTTTTCCCCTAGACAGTTAACTCAGTATGAAAGGAAAGTGAACATGTCCTTGAACTTTTCCTTTCTGTTTATTAAGCTGTTACGCTTATGAGACACTTAGGAATGAACTCTCAAGAGGGAGAGAGGAACTGTTTTCTGTCTGGAAAAGTCAATGCCTACATATGTTTAGATAATGAGTGTGGAACTACAAGAAAGGGACAACACATCATAAGTGTTTTTCAATTTTTTAAAGTTTTGACTAGAGTTTGATGAACTTAATTGTGTGTTTCCAGTGCAGCACAAACTTGAGTTGCCTCTATATTTAGCCATACTGCACTTGATGGAAATTTTCCCTCCAGTTTATGCAACATTTCACAATAATTTCATGCTCTAGAGAGAAGAGAATGAAACAGGAGGAAAAAATCCTCCTCATATTTTTGCATGGCTTTAAAGCCAGGATGTAGATTAATGCATTGGACTCAAAGTTTGAAATAAAATCATCCTACAAAGATTTTACAAGTGTTGCACTTGCCAATTATTGTATTTTAAAATGTTGTATGTCTTTGTGATTCTGTAAGATGGGAAAAGGGAATTACTGGGCTACATTATGTGAAAGGAAGGCAGGAAAGTGATAAGGCAGAAGGAAGGAAAGGGAGAAGGAGGGAAAGAAAGAAAGGAGGAAGGAAAGGGGCCAGTTGTTGCATATATTGAAGCACATGATGTTTAGATATTAAAAACATGAAGACTTTCCAGCTAAATCTCTTCCCCTAAGCAATATGGCCTTCTTGGCTAAAAATAAAGATCCTGCTGCCATAATACCATATTGCTCTTGATTAAAAATGTTCATTAAATAAAATTAAAATTCTTACTAGTGGCTAAAATTATTCTCTAAAAATAAATGATCGGCTAGAAATAACAGAAAAATGATACAGTCTAATAATGGTTTAAAACAAAGGTTTATCCAGATAATCTATTGACTTATTTTAGTGTGTAAAGTCTTCTAATATGGTAAAAAATCAGTGTCAGACGTAAAGTGAATTCCAGACATATGGAAGGGTGTTTTCTAACCTGGCTGTTTAAGAACTATGTCACAGCTGAATATTTTGAATCACCTTACTCAATCCTTTCAAATTTCTTTCTGTCATGTTTATTTATCCTTGTGGAAGTTAGATTTGAAGAGTGGAGGGAAAGAGCAGGACAGAAGAATTGCAACTGCTTCCTTTTAGGAACACCTGAACCATTCTAGCAGAGATTTCATTTATTACAGTTATCACTAACTTATCCAGATTCATCCTTTTAGAGAAAAATCCAGAAGAGTGTCAGCCCAATAGAATGATGTTCTGGGGCTGTGCAGAGGTACTTTATCTTCCTACCCTTCTGGAAATCTGCAAGGCATAAGGTTAAATCCCTTCTTCCATAGATTGAGACAAATTCTTTCAGTTCAGCTCATTCTCTGTGACTGCAGGAGGACCTTGGTTAAAAGTGCTCCTAACTTTTCACATTCCTTCAATAATCATTGAAGTAATTACTTTCCTTTAGTGAGCAGTCAAAAATTTCTCCCTCTGGTATACTACTGCTGCACAATCATATGCCATCACTTATCTTTGTCCCAAGCATGGCAAACAGAAAATTAATTATCTATAAGCATGTTATAAATGTGTGCTGTAAAAAGCTTATGTAGGCAAACTGTCACTAAGCTCAGTCTCCTATTGATTCTGAACAACACTAATGGACATGTCTTTTGGATGAGGGTAGCTGTGGGGCTGGGATAGTGGCTGTAGGGTGAGTTGAAAAAATCTGTGATTAACAATATAATATCTACCAATCCAGACAAAAATGTCATATCTCTCTTACAGCATACTAGTCCATAGCCATATTTTACCTCTAAAATATAACACTTTTACATCCATAATATAAGACTGGTTAGATTAATAAAGGAATGATTTAATCTAGATAATGTTCTAACATTTACAATTCATTTATGACTTAGGATTTTCCAGGCAGCTGATTAAAGGATTATTAACATAAATGTTAAAGTTTATTAGCAGCACCTTTGTACTGATATAAAGTCTCCAGACTGAAAATTTATAAAAAATCGATCTACTTAAACTTTAATATGTGCTAAGCATCATCTCTGTAAAATGTGTTGATTTTTTTTCTCATATGGCAAACAGAATAAAGAAATTAAAACTAATAAGAAAAACGTGTATGCCAGACTAGAGTACTATCAAAATACGCCTACACTGAGGAGGATGGGAGGAAATACAACACAGATGGCACTGATTTAGCAAATACGGGACCTCATTCAATGCCTTTTAAGTTAGCAGGAAAAGAAATCAGTTATCTGCACAAGCTCTAAAATGTTTTTGCAGACAGGTGTAGACACATCTGAGCTCCTCTCATATAGCAGTCAGGTGTCTGGTTTGGCATGGGGTTGTTCTCGTGATGCTAGACTCCTGTGCCTGGCTGAGAGGTCCGGCACTCCTCCATGGCTATGTTACAGCCCTGCAGATAAGAGACCATAGAGGCTTTTGCTTATGAGCTTTAGTTTTGTGTATTTCAGTTTACATCTTGCAGCACTGTTAGTCCTTCTGTACCTCCAGAAATAATTCCCTAGTTAATGCAATTTCAAATATTGAAATGGTAAGGCAAAGTGCTGAAGGGGTAAAGGAACAATACGTGAGACTAGTACATTTCACAGAGCAAATATAACGTGCTGTTTACACCTATAACTTTGTGGGCACTGTTACAACACTTATAACTTCTAAAATTGTGTTTACATGTGATACCTGTTAGAAAAAGGCCTGCTATTATTGGAACACTATTAACTAGTAACATAACATGTGAAATACCTATTTGTAACCCAAATAAAATGTCTGCAGGAGATAACAGCACTGCAGCTTACTGTTCTCCAGCTGCTAAATAAAAGATTGGAATGGATCCAACAGAAAACAGATATAGAATCAGATACTATTATTATTATTCATTTTTCTATAATTACTACTTTGTAAAGCTATTATTTTTATTGTCTTATCTACAAAAGTCCACTTTTGGGCCTTGGTTCTTGTGTATATAAACCCGTGAAGAGTATAGACTGGCATCACTTTTAACTAGTACTAACCAGAAAAAAAAAACCAAAAAACAACAACCCCCAGAAAAGTCCCCTGAATAGTGCATACTCAGAAGGTCCAATGGATCTGAAATTTGTTGAGGCAGATCCCCTGCACTTAGCAGGCTAGCATGTGCCTCAGCACCTGAAAACATCAAATTCCTTTTGCGTGGAAATTGGTCTTCATTTGGGCTAGCCTGTGATGTCTAAGAGCTATGTCTGTAAATCTAAATTATTCACTCTAGATTTTCTTTATTACATCAGAAGTACAAGAGCCTGGAAAGGGGGTTCATCAGGCCCTGAGACATCTGCTTTAGGTTGAATTGTGTTTTAGAAGTATTTCTTAGTAAACCTTAGATAATCTAACTCTTAAGACACAGCAAGTAAGTTTCTGTGCAGACTGATTTTTGATAATAGTGTGTAGTGGTTAGGCACATGCATTTCTGCATCACCTATGAGGTTAGAGGTGTAACCTCAGCCAGGACATCACCCTACATATAAAATAAAACTCTGTGCCTCAAATTTGTGCCTGAGCCATGTTCTTTGCATCTGATATGTCTGTGTCTAAACTTTAACATTCACCTTGATCCTGTTGAATTTGTAATAGATAAAAAGCTAATTCAACCAACTACAAATCTAGTTTAATTATGAAAAAAGGAGGACATTTTAACATTAAAATAACATTGGGGGATTTTAAGTTGTTTTCTAATTATTTTTTTTTCATGTGAGAAACAGATTTGTGCTGAAGCAGTATATCCATTTTGTAAGGAGTAACATAAATGCTAAGTATCTTAGAGAGAAAAGTTAGAGCTGCTTTTCTGGACAGAACATGAATCTGAGTTTTCTTACTTCACTCTGCCTGTAAGTCTCTTGACCACTGCATGAGTAACTCATAAAAGTGGAGGTATAAGAAGACTGTCAACTGTTTCTGTGGTCATTTAGGGATGTATTTGGAAGAGAAAATAATTTTGCTTTTGCCCTTTTCCTGATTTTTTTTATATAACAGTATTTTGCCTTCAGTCAGTTATCTTTTGCTTGGGAGATCTTAATTTGGACTGTCATGGCCCTGATGTCTTCTACTCCTGCGCTCAGACACGTGCTTTCTGTTTTCCTAGCCATTTCAGGCACAGACACTTGGAGAAAAATATAAAACTATGAAACTTTTTTTTTTTTTTTTTTTTAAAGAACCAGTTCAAAACAACCAACTGACTCACCAAGAGACCAGATAACTTCTTGTGAAGTTTCTTAGCACAAGGACCATGCAGCTGGGGTCTGAGACTGTTAGAACACTGTGTTAGACTTGTGCTGTCATGGAATTGCAGCTGCAGTCATATTCTCCTCAATACAGTCCATTAACATTTCTTTGCTTGCAAAACTTCAGACATGATGAACATCTAGTATAACTGCTAGGCAACATATATTTGGATGTGATTCTCCATGGACCAAGCCCGTTGTTGATAAGTTGAAGTGAGTCCTGGGCCACCAGGATGGTCAGGGCTGGAGCAGTTGCCCTTTGAGGAAAGGCTGCGGGAGCAAGGCTTTCTCAGCCTTGGCCAGAGACAGCTTCAGGGGCACCTCCCAGCTACCTTCCCATACCTGTGAGGCAGTTACTAAGAAGAGAGAGCCAAGATTTTTACTGTACTGAACAACAGTAGAGTGAGGAATAGCCATCATCAAATAGAACAACTGTGGGTAGCTGGCTAGCTGAAAAAGTTTACATAAACATAGTTTAGCTGGCTGGACAAAAATGCACATCGCTCTCAGCTTATCTGAAGTAAAGCAAAATACACTGTCTTTGGCTGTCCTTGTTACACAATAACAGGAAGATTTTGGTGGGAAAAGAATGTTGCAGGTGGGAACAGATAACTACAGAAGAGAAACAAGGGGTGGGCTTGGTATTTAGGCAACTAACCAATAATGAGCTTAACTTTTGTAATATGTATGAGCTAATTATAACAAGGCATAAAAGGTGACTGTAAGAGACAATAAACGAAGTCTGCTGATCACTCATATTGAGTGACTGTGTCTTCCCTCCGTCGCGACAAACAACAGAGCTTCTGACTAAATTAAAGCAGTGGTGGGTGGGAATCCCTGTGAAAATAATTAAACTTATTTTGTTAACTTATGTTAACTTGTTTTGTTAACTTGTTTGTATGCAAACAACAACATCTTTTCATGTTCCTAAAAAATGCAATAATTAATTGCATGCAATATACAGATCATCTCTTACAGTACTAGATCTCTAAGAGCAGCATAGAGTTTTGAGGAAAGTGAGAACCATTAATCTAAAAATTTTTTTCTTCCCCTCTTCACACACACTCACATATACATTTACAGTAAGGAAATAATATATTAAAATTTCAAATTATTTAAAAAATCATATTTGAGCCTCATTATAATTTAAATATATTCCCCTTATCATAACAGAAAAAAAATAATCAGGAGAAAAACTAACTGTATTTAAAATAATGCCTGTAAGTGTCAAATGTTATGTAATGCATGTATATCATCCTGCTATAAAACCTAAGAAAGGCTGTGGAGCAGAAATTAGCCTTTAAATAAAATTTAAAAGTCTATAGAGAACAGTCATCTTGAACAGAAAAAGTAGCTTTTGTTCCATAATTGGAACTCGTAATGTTTTTCCTGCTAGATCTTATTAACCTGTATATGCAATAAACAACAATGCACAGTATGTTTTAACTGCTTTAGTCTCTGTAAAATCTTGCAATTATAATCTCCAAAACATGTGAAGCTATTTTATAATGTTAATTAAGGGTCATGGAGTACTGTTGCCTATATGATGTTACTAAGGTGGTAGGTGGACTGTTAACATTTTGCTGGAACTTTAGCAGGCACTCTGTTAACTGTACCTGAGTGGCTTGCTTATCTTCTTTGTTTAGCAGGTCATTTGACACCCAATAATTTTATGTTATGAAAGAAAATACATAAAACTGTGTTCATCTACAATACAGTAGTGATTTTTTGGAATCTTTCTCTCCCTATCTGTGCTTAAAGGAGGAGAAACAGTGTATTAAAGCAGACAACAATGTACTGTTAATAATGAAAATTTATCAGATAGCTGTGGTGGACTAAATTCCTCCTGAAGTATGTTTTCTGTTATAAATGTTTTAATAATTTACAGTAGCATTTCTACAAGTTTATGTAGCCCTCTAGATATAAAAGGCTTTAAACCATTTAAGAGTTGTGTACACTTTCCTGTTTTGTTTGTTTACTTGTTTGTACAAAACCTTGCAAGAAAAGAACTAGATAAACTAGGCAGGAATTGAGGGTCAGATTTATCATTGTTCATTCTGTGACATCATTTTCACACCGGCAAAATAAGTATGAAGTACTGGCACATCAGAATGGTATTTGGCTAGGACAACAGCTAATGTAGTCTGGATTTCCAGTGTCCTACTTCTCCCTGTAAAGTTCATGAAATTCATTTGCATGTCAGATTATGAGTAACTATTTAGCTGAAGTAAGTGGTTGTAAGGTTCCCAGTAGTAACAAGAAGTGACAGACCTTTTCGTAAATGTTCAGTAACAATTCAAATTAGCAATAAAAGAGGTTTTAAATCAGCCTTACTTATTTCTAGGACATTTATTAAGCAAGTAAGCATCAGATACAAACCCATGATGCCCTTTTATAAGGCCTCCTCATGGAACCTCAAAACCTGTTTTATTCATGAAGATTCGCACAATATTGCTTCACTTACATGGAAACATAAATGAGCATAACAGAGTTACAAAGGATTTTTATAGCCCTAGAGTACAAAAGCATGAAACTGATCTTCTCAAAAGGGTCACTTAGTTGAGATCATTACCCTGAAAAGGCCAACTGACACTCCATCTAGATTGACAGAAGTCTTTTTGGTTTCAGGTGGCCAACCTTAGACTTTTCTGCTATTAAAGGTATTGGTCTGGCAAATAAGCAGGAGTAGATTTTCTCCATCCTTTCCCCCCCAAAAAAGAAACTGAGCAGTTATTCTGCTGAGCTGAATATGCTTATTTCTTCTCTCTCCCCTTGCCTCTTCCTTCTTATTGTCCAAAACCAATGTAAAGGAAAAGAAAAATATACTGACACACACTCCCTTCTTTAAAAATTAAATTTACCAATCAGCATTATCTATATACATATCAGTTATATAATTTATATAAGTTATAAACATAACCCTTCGTATTATGGATACATTAAAAACATATTGACAGAAGCATAAATATTTGGTCATCAACACCAAAACCACAAAACATGAATGTTACTAAAAGTTACGTTCCTTCTTGAAGCAGTTAACAGGGATGGATCATACTTAAACCATATTTAAAATAACTATCTGCAGACACTTCATTATAATTTGCAGTAGATGACCCCCAAAATAAAAGTAAACAACAAGAAGTTACACTGGTATCTAGGTTGATTAAAGCACCAGCTGCATATTTGCAAGTCCCTCATAAAGAAGATATCTAAAGAGTTTAAAATTCCACACTGAACATTTTTTGAAGTGGAATATATATTTTGTCAAACAAAACTGACTGAGAAAAAAATTAAAGAATTAGAGAGATTAATTAAAAAAAAACCAACTGAAAATAAAAATGGTCCCTAATGCAGATCACTTACTGACTGAAATCTACAACTCCTGTTGCAAATCATATGCTCCACAGCTAAAACCTTTCTGAAAAGCTTAGAAAAAGACAGGTGGTCATGAAAACAAATTAAGGTGTATATTTCATACCCTACTCCCTGCTTTACTAATGCTCAGTGATGTGACTGATTAATATCAATGTATACTTAAAACATTTCAGAGGCAAGTTAGTTTTCCTAGAATTGGATAGAAAAAGAATCACATGGTAGTGACCAATGTATTTAAAATGTTATTACCTCTGTGTGTGTGGTCACAAGGCAGAACACACTGTGAAAACTTTGGCCACAGGTAAAGCCCCCTTACCTTCAATGTTACTCATACTATGGCTCACATTTTTAGATCTGTTTTTAAGTGTTTATCTGCTTTTCTTAAATCAGAGCTCTTTCTGTCATGGAGTACTTCAATTTACAAGTCATCTATCACTTTCCAGTGGCTGCAGAGGAAAGCTAGGGAGACTGAGCTCCTAATTCAGAGGCCTTTGTTAAAGAATAGCCCAGGCTATACAGACTCATGTTTCCATATGTCACCTCAAAATGTCTAATTCAAATGTTTCCAGGTCAGCATCTATAGAGGCAGGGTGCTGGGAGCATGTTGTAGTCCCCTATACCTCTTGTTAGGAAGTTACACATGTAGATGTGACTTCTTTGCTTCAGTGTTGTTAATAAATGTGATCACAGAAAATATTTTTGTCCTGTTGAACATTATAGGTAAAATACTGTCTGCAATTTGTTCCTTTATCTGATCACGTATAATTGTTAGTGCAATCTGCTGAAATATGGGGATATGTTTTTCTCTGTATAGTTTAAGTTTGAAGCACAGAAGCTGACATAAAGCTGAGTTTCAGGGTATGTGGAGTGTCAGAAGCATAGTCTGGAGATGTATATAGTGCAATGTCCCCAGTACCCACCCATTAGATCAAAAAATGTGATTATATGGTCTCTTAAATTAATAGTTGATGTATCACAGTTCTGAAATAATAAAAATAAATTGACAGTAAACTCAGAAAAAAATAGCAAATCAATAACAAACATATTCTATTGGCTAGGTTGAGATATTTTGCATGCTTGGTTTTACATTTTTCATTGTCCCATCCCATAGAAGTACATTTATACTATTTACCACTTGACAAATGTCATTCTGTAATGCACAGTTATTCCACAGACTTTAAGATTAGTAAGGAATGCGACTCCTGAGACTCTTTTTGCTATATCATATCACTTGTAATAATGCTTCAAATTTTTTCCGGATTTTTTTTTTGTTGTTGTTGTTCTTGTAAAGAAGAGGTGCTAATTAATACACTTTTTATCAACAAACTTCAGAATGGTCTTATTGTTTTGCATTCTAAACCTGACAAACTGACTTATTCCTGTTCATGCTCCGGTTTAGTCATCTAGCTGAAACTACCAACTGATGATCTAGCTACTAAAAGCATTCAGTGAGGTTACTCAAAATCTCCCTTGAGAGAGACATAGATCTTGACTGCTTTCAATTGTTTTTAGACTTTTCTTGGACTGTGAGACTTCCTAACTAATTGTGTCAGTTTAGAGCCACAAGTGAGATAGTATGAGTCCACGCCACTGCTCTCTCTGTACTTACGTGTTGTGCGTACAAATAAAGTATGACAAATCTGGGGCAGGGGGAAGGGCACGGAGAAGGTTTATTGTTGCTTGTTCTGTACTTGAACACAAAAAACAAACTGAGAAAAAAGTATTTCTGTAGATAATGGAATGAGAACAGAATATCCACTGGAGATGGGTATTGTCAGCATCATTATCTACATTTACACTGCAATCAAAAACATCTGGTGTTCAGAATGATACAAACACTGAAGAGAAAAACTTACCCCATGTATCCAAAATAAATGGCAATTAATGTTTGACCTCACAATGTTGTAATTTATTCTGAAAGTAACAAAAGCTTTCAAAGCCAATATCAGTTTTTTCTTCATAGAACTGAGCACCAACCCAGCCCTGGGCTTTTCCTAACAATTACATGTTTTGATAACATGGGGCAGATGGTAGAAAGGAAATTGTGTTTAGATCTCTTCTTCTCATTCTTTTTTTTTTTTTTTTTTTAATCCAGACATGTATATGATGCTTTCCATGATCATCTTTATATGCCTCATTTATCTTGAATATCTAGGCAGTTTCAAAGCAGTACTTACTTCTCATACACACCTCAATAGTATTGTTTCACAGCTGTACAATGAAATAAATCAGATACGTCAAAATCTTTTGGAGAAAAAGTCATCAGATAAGACAAATTGATTTGCTTACAGAAACTTTCTTTATTAAAAGCAAGTCACCTGAATGTTTTTTACATATCTGAGACAGTTATTTGTCCCTAAATGGTATGATTGCTTATTTGCTAAGTAATTATATCTGAGGCTTTGTTCTGTAAGCAAAGGCATACTAAAAGGTCATAACATCTCTGAAGTAGTTTCAAGTGCTTATGGAGTTCTTGTAAATCAAATGGATAAAATCAAAACATAAAGCAGAAAGTGAGTAAAAAGTTTTTAATGTTTGGTTTATAACCAGGATTACCATTAAAGTTGTAAATAACACCACTAAATAGATAACAATATAACAATTTCTGTAAATCAATAGAAATGTCTATATAAGCCTATTTAAGAAAATCCATTTTCAGTAGCTTGCAGCACTATGAACCCAGTTGTACTATACTTCCCTTTTTGAAAAAGAGAACTAAACTTTTAGAGAGACAGGCATGCATAAAGTTAAATGCTTTCAAAGACTATTACAACTATTTTTGTTCAGTAGACTTCATACACATTAGAAAAATGGCTTCCATCCATTGTATCTGTTACTTAGGGGAAATTATCCATCATTCCTCATTGAATAAAAGCTTCCCCTCTAACAACAAAATTTTAATGGTATTAATGTATTTTTTTGACAAACAAAATTCATGGCACATAATCAGACTTCACTTGAATAACCCTTGTGTTGTTAAGGAAATGTTATAAGACCACACCATCATTCCCAGTCTGTGACAATTCGAGCCCACATGACAAAGATTTTTGAAATATATGCATTTAACTTAAGATTAAAGAGTCATAGCAAACATGTGTGCCACAGATGCAATTTAAATTACAGCTACTTTATCAACTAGGCAAAGTTTTTATGCAAGGTAATTTTGTAGGCATTCTTACCTTTTCCATACATTAAATACATTGAGATTTTAAAAATAAATAAGTCTTCAAAATCAACCTGTAAATGTTTTTTTAGATGGTTTATCTTTTTAGAGCCACAGACTACTAGTCTTTGTGTCTTTTTATGCTTGATTATGCAAAGCCTGAACACGTGAGCGGTGCAGGGTGGTGAAAGGGGGAATGGGCAAAATGTGGCTAATATCCCTGACTATTGTCTGCTACAATTACCATAACAAACAAAAAAACTCACCTGCAAGTCCAGGACAGGTGCACTATGGAGGAGGCAGGTTTTATTATTCTGATATAATATTGTCTTGATTTATAAACTGGGATCGCTTAATTTGTTCAGCATGTATTGGTTTTATTCCTCAAAAGGATGAAAGAAGTAAAAGGTTGAGGTCTACTTAGTAATTCTCTCTCTCTTCTTTTTTTTTTTTTTTCTGTGATTTTTTGAGTCTCATTTTTTCTTTTGAAAAAAGAGTATGGAAGATACTTAGCACATGAGAACCAACTATAAATAAATACCATTTTTTAAAGAGAAGTCCCCACAGTGGATATTATTAAGAACATTTCCAGTAAAATAAAATATTTTACATACTATCAAACGCACTTTTTACAAACCATGTATGTTTTGCAGAAGAGCTGACATATTTCTATAAAAAAAGTGTTTGGCCAAATAGCATTTATGCTGTGTCTGTGACTGAGAATGTAGATAAATTTTAACATTTTGTTCCTTTCTTGTGTTTGGTAGTGTTCATTTTTATTGTGCTGCATCTATGCTTTTCACTTAAACATAATGTATACAGTAGTTTAGAAAAATACCCAAGGAAGAAGAAAGAGATGGTCTCAAAAATGTTTTTTTTCCATGTGTGATGTGCACCAAAGAGAAGCATCATGCAGAAATGTATCAAATTCTAAACAGCCACTGTTGAGAAACTGCATAGAATAATTTCTTTCACAGTTTGTTTAGGAAAACGGGAAGGGCAAAAATGGTTCATAAGAGAGGAGAAGATATTTTTTTTTTCTGCTTTATTCAAGAGAGAAGAATGTAGAGAGAAACAGTACATCCCAGAAAAAGCAGGATTCATCTCTCACTGAGTTCTGGTTTCTTTTGAAAGAGCAAAAAAGATGGTGAGTCTCTAACACTAGTTGTTGTAGAAGGACATATAAAAACATGACCCAAGGAAGAAAGAAATAGTGAGACTTTCTTAGAATCAAAGAATAGATTTATGTGAAGGTTTAATTTTTTAAGAAATGCTTGAAAACTGTAATATTCCACTCAATGAAATGAGCTTTTTACCAGATGGAAGATGGAAGTTCCTAGGGTTGTATTTAAGCATAAAAGCCATAATAATTAGGTAGGATTTGAAGCAGAAAAAAACATGGAAAAAATTATTGAGCCTTAAATGGATACAGAATATATTTGCTACTAGCTAAAAATTAAATCTGAGAATATAATGCAAAAAAAACCCCCAACATTTAAATACAGAATGAAACATATCTTTGAGGTTTTGTTTTACCTATAAAAATAGCCAAATTTCAAAATTTCAAATAATTTTTAGATATAATCATGACATGCAAAAAATGCTGAAATTATTACTGGTTTACATTTTTACCATAGCACTTATACAAAGCAAAGAAAAGAAAACCACTGTTGCTTTCAAAATTTACCTGCACTTTTCATTTGCCACACATTTAATGTTTAGCAAAAGAACAATATTTTTTTATTAAAACTTTATAAAATATTAGTTTTTTCTCAACAGTCATCAATTATTTTGATATGGCTTATAGAATCACCTTGGAAGCTAGATTATTTTTTCAGATACATTTATTTTTCAGTTATTCATTCAGAAATTATAAAATTGTGATTTTATATCCTAAATACAGGAATCCATCCTATCCAAAATCACAGAGTAGTTGCACACAAATTTTCAGAAACCAACCCATATAACTCAAAATTATATGTACAATATTTGCTGTTATTTCATAATTTACATCTTAGAAACCCTTTCATAAATTTATTAATACTAATTTTCATGTATTATATGTACTTTTAACATACCAGATATTTGTTCCCTTTAAGGAACATAGCTATCAAAACACGGAAATTTTTTTGACAGGGTATATAATTTTTTCCAACAGATTTGTTCACTGTCTTGGTATCTACTAAGTTGTGTTTGGCTAGAATGTGAAAATACTGGAAAAAACTCATAAATGTGTCAAGATGATGCGCTTTTTTTTTTTTTTTTCATAGAACAACAATAACAAAAGGGTTCTTCCCTTCTAGGCATTTCAAATACAAATTATTTTTTCCAACTAAGTACAACTTTAATTTCCATTCCATAATGCACTGTTAAAGATTTTGGCTTTTCAGAAACAACAGCAATTTCAGAAATCTGTTGTTTTTTTAAAAAAAGTAATTTGACAAGTTCAAGCAAAGTATTAGTTAGTAGCAATATATGTAAAGTGAGTTCCACAGTCAAAGCAATGTCTGCTTGGAAGGAATAGATAACTATGTCTAAATTCTCACAGGCTATCTACAATGGCAATTAGACATATGCTTATGCCCATATCTAAACTTACATTAGCTGTATATTTTTAAACATTGCTTATCCAGCTCTAAAAGCAGAGGAAAAGCCAGCCAAAGGCCAGTTCTGGACTTCTGCTGCTTTTTTATTCTCTCTGAAACTGCCCAATTTGTCGTCCTCTCCTATAGACTGCCTTTCCATGAAGTGGCTTTTATCCTGTTCTACTTTTGCTCTATTCTATTTCTTCTTTGTGCTTTTTCATCTGCTTTTCAGACTCCTGCAAAGTACTTGCAGCATCACTTCTGCCCTGAACTGCAGTCAGCTTATGCAAGACCTTTAGAGGAGCATGGTCTCAATTTGATAAATACTAGGAAGAACCATAATTTTATCATACAGTCAACTCATCGCTGAAGTTTGATTTTGATCATGTTATAGTCCCAGAAGGACAGCTAGTACAAGAAAATTTCTTTCTCAGGGGAACCTCTCTTTTCAGTGCTATGCTTTTTTTTTTTTCACAAAGAATGTGAAGTGAAACACGCCAGTGGTCTGAATGCCTTGCTTTCATACAACTCTCTTCTGTAGGACAAGGGGTTTACATACAGGGAAAAAGAGATGAGATACTTCTGTATCACCTCAAGACATGAATATTGTTAAAATACCTGGATACTACTATGGTCCTGCAGGAAACTAAGCCAGGACACCCCTTTTTCATTGTGTAGCCTGGGAGGACTCTTTACTAAAGAGTTTCTGGCACTGATGCCAAGTGATGTTGCCTGGTCAGGTGTATGGTATCAAGCCATTTAGCTTCCAAAACAGGACAACTGTATCTAGCTTGCCTGTAGGGATGAGCCCCTGAATTGAGATAAATCTCAGACTCTGCCTAGGAATTATCCAGTAGAAGACCAGGCAGCCTGATGGGTGGCAAAGGCTGATGTGAACAGCCAGATGAGAGCTGCAGAGCTTGAGCGAGTGATCAGACTGGAATGGTAGCAGCCTTGGGGCATCCCTTCAGCAGAAAATTTCTGGTTCTGCTTATGTACAGAAGCTGTTGCATAACACCTTTGCAATGTGTTTTATGCAAGGAAAGAGTAGCTAACACATAGTAGGCAGCAAAGCAAGGAGGATTTTGCTTTCTTTGGATTTGATCAGTGGTAATTTAATGTGGGAATGATGTAGGGATAATGTGATAATGTTCAGTGATTACTCCTCATCTTTGCTTGAATATGGCACTGAAGCAGAGGGAAAAATAAGGGAAACCAAGAACCATATGGTTAAAAAAAAAAGCGCCACGCTAAGCAACATGTAGTAGGACTATCTCAATGACTGTAGTACCTTGCATTGTCCTGCAGGCATTGTTCCAAAGTTATTTTATATATGCGTTCATGTATATCAGTGACAAATTAAAGTGAAGATAATTTTAAAGGCCAATGAGGTGTTTTAACTCCTGACTGATCGAAAGTGTGAGCAGCCCTTGGTAATTTAACTTGGCAGGAGAGAAATCACTTCCTTTTTTGGCTGGATTTTTAGCGACAAAATATGTTAAGATTATGGAAGGCAAGTCCAAATGATCTAGCCCTCTTCCCTTACTCTGAATCTGTAAATGCTGAAACTGGGACAACCTGCTGACAATGCTGCATCTAAAAGAAGCCGATTTTCAAGCACAGATGCTTTAACAGGCAATGCATTGGTGGTAGGAGGAGCACATAGCGGCATGCTGGAGAAAGATGGTCCTTATAAACTCATATTTTACACTGCTGATGAAGTAAAAATGCCTGTGGAATCACCTCAACAGGGCCTTAACTTGTTTCAGGTGCCAGTTCAGGTGCAATCTCCAAATTCACCACTCCAAACTTCAGTGTTGTTCTGTAGTGGTAGCTGTGGCTGAGTGGAAGGATTAGCAAACTCATTCCACTCTTGGTACTGTACCAAGCAGAGATATAGAGCCGAGAATGGAAAAAACATGAGAGAGGAAAGAAGAAAAGCAGATAACAAACAACACATGTATTCCTTCCCTTTTTGCCCTGAAATTTAAGCCTTCCATAGTGTACATACTTTTTTCCCCACTCCTGTTAGATTAATTTTCATTTATTTGGTTATGGTGCACTATTCCTACTAGGCTTATGATATCTTAGTTTAATAAAGCTCTCTGTTGAAGCTGTTATTCCTACTGGCCTAATTACTATAGAAGAAGAAGAAGAAACCTTTCCAGAAAGATTTCATTGAACTTCAATAACAGATGAAACAGTTTATACATACCACTAAATTGACACTACATAATTCCCAAACAGCAAATACAGGAAGGAATAATTAAATCAATAGGGTTTTCAACAGACAGATAAGTGGCTTTTGTCTTCACATACTCAATCCATAAATTTCAGAAAGGCAAATTGCCATAGGAGTACTTCATACAGGCAGTTCAGAAAATTATTTCAACAAGAAATTTAAGCCCTGATGTTTTGCACAACAGTATGTTGTCAGGTGATTGTTTATTAGGCAAATCAATTTTACTTTGAGCATCTCTGGGACAACTATGTTCTTTCAGTGGATGATTTTTATTATTTTTTCAAATAACTAAAAATAATTTGAACATGAATAATGTCTTAACATAATATATGTATGCATACATGCAAGTGTACTGGAATTCCTTGGAAATTTGCCTGTATGCACATGTGCACGCGCATCCTGAAGTAAAGCTTTTTCATCCAGTCAGATAAGTTTCTATCTACAATATTCTGTCCTTGTTAATACTGAAATGCATATTCCATATGCTCCCTTCTTATCTATATCTAGCTTGATAAATTAAAGCTTATGAGGGATAGCAATGTCCTGGCCACAACATCAAAATGAGATGATACCCTGTCCTAGCTAAACACCAAAGCACTGACACACATTTTCCCAGTTTCCCCCAGATTCATCTTCCTGCATCTTCCCTTGACCAAATAAGAATCCAGTACTGTTTTTAGGTAATTTATTGTGTGCCTTTTCTAGAATATAAACTATAGATAGAGAGTTTCCTTAGCATCTCCAGCATAGCCTGAAAGCTTCATTGGAAAATCAGGTCTGATTTCAAGTGTGTCTGTAACCTCAGTGATTCCCAAGTGGAGAAATTATCTAGCAACAGTAGTATCCAAAGATTTGGCAGACTATTATTACCTCCAAAACAATTTGTTCTGGAAATACGATGAATAGCCTCCATTGTGTTAGGCATCAAATGTTTCAGGAAGCTACTGACACTAATTCTCATCCTTTTGCAGAACTCTGGAAGCCGTGATTGCTTGGTCCATGGCTGCAGAATAACCTAATTTCACTAGTGTATATAATTTCTCCTCTAGGAGTGCCACTGGACACAGGAGACCAGACTGGCATTGGTACCTTACAGAAAGAATATTGGCTGCCTCAGTTACATACCCTTTCAGATCTGGTCTGCTACCCAAGCCTTTTGGATTTAGAAATTCCCCCCAAAGCCTTGTAGTGTCTCTTTGTGTATCTGTCTCCTGGTATAATCATTTGGATTGCAGTTCTGAGGAGGTTCTGGCCCCAGTTAGTTTGTTTGTTGCTGGTTCAAATAGTTATATCTTTGAATCGTTCTGTCATTCAAGGCTGCAAATGCTGAGAGTGACAATGAGTTCTGCCCTTTAAGAAAGACAAATTGTCAGCACAGAAGTTTCAGAAGGCTTCCTGTTTGCTAACATAAATAACCTACTACATATAACAACACCTGCCATTAACGCATCGAGATTTATTTGGGTATATTTCAATACAATAACTGGGAAAGGTGGGTCACAGAACAAGGGTCTATGCTATGTTTTGTGTCAGAAGTTGTGGTCTGTCATTATGGACATTGCTGCCACTTTGATATGTCAGCACAAGGTGATGAGATGTAAGCTACTTTGAATGCTCAGTGTCTTGTCACCTATCTGTTTCATAGTGCTTCCATATTTTCCTGCTCATCAAAGCACATAGGTAAGGCCACAGCCTACCTATCAATATTTTTGACTTAAAGAGGGAAAATAAATGTTGAGTAATACTTTCCTTTTAAGAGTAATCGGGTGTCATTTATTGACTGGTGGACATGCATTCATTGGGTGATTCCTATATCCAATAGTAAACAATTACCTATATAGATAAATATTTGTAGAAAGAAAAGGATGAAAAGATTATATAATATAAAGCCAAAAGAATAAAGAGAATAAGGCAGACCAGACTTCCCATTGTGCTTTACAAGATCTTCCACTGCAGCGATAATCCCTACCGCTTCTGCTAACTCTCTTTTATTAAATCTGATTCTTCAGCAAAGCTAACATGAAGGAGCAGGAAGACCTTTATGATAGTAGAGATTAGCATCAATATATTAGGAAGAGATATTCAAGAGTGTTAGTGGATCAGATACACAGTAATGGATACTAGATTTTTATTTAAAGCTTGCTAAACCTAAAGCTACATTATGAATAGCAGCATCTCTCCTTCCTTCACATAGCTTATCTCGTTCCAAGCATGAATAACAGCATGATATCTTCATTTTGACCATTGACTTCTGTGGCTATTGGGACTGAAGCTCTGATTAAGTTGGTATAATAAAGAAATTCTCTCCCATTTTCTTTCATGTGCTCAACACGCCTGGATCACTTATTTTGGCTGTTCTCACTGTCTCATGTTTTCAGACACATTCATTTATCACAAAGCAAGTCACATTCCTGTTTGTGTTTCCACTTTACTCTAAAGGGCACACAGAGAAACATTACGGGAATGCAGGATTGCGGCAAATAAATTGTCTGCACTTAGTCTGTGATATGTCTCTACAGCCATTCAGCCTTGTATGATTTCTTGTCGCAGAGATATTGTTAAAAGGCTTCTTATAAACAATCATTTAGTACAGAATTTTCTGATGATGTGACTCTTTGATCTGATTTTCTGCTGAGAATTGATATATATTCTACAGAAACTTTATGTTCTTTGTACTGATATGTCTTAAAGTCTCATTTAATGATACAGCTGTCTTTACATCTCAAAGATGTTTGATGTACAGTAGTTTAACTGGAATCAGATTGCCATGTAACTCCCACAAATCTGAAAGTTTAATACCAAAGTAATTAAAAAATCAACAGTTTCTAGCAGGATTAAAGGAAGCATCACAACTTGAGACGTTGATGAGCTACAGTAGATAAAGCGATAGGTATCGCTGCATTTGCTATGCTTGTCACCGGCACAAAACTGCTATAGGAGAGAATCTTCTCAATAGCATTCCTATTTTAAGGGTAACCACATATACTGTATATTGCCTTTATTTATGGAAATAATTAGCTACATACTGTTCACAATACAAAAGATTTGTACTACACTGTAGCTGGATTGTTCTTTTTATTACTATATGAAGTGATAGGCTTTGACAGCAGAAGTAACTTTGTAGTAGAAGGAAAATAAACTGAATTCCTTATTAAATATCTTATCTTTCATTCAAATCACTCTAATCTGAAGCTTTCTAAATTAAATGATTTGTGATTTACATTGAATGATCAGGGTCAATATAGACACCTCCCCATGATTTTTACTTGTTTTCATTATTATTATATTTTATATTATAAAATATATTTTTCTGTTTATACAAAATTTATCTTTGAAAATATAAAATTACACGGAGTTATAAATATTTTTGAAGCTACTTGTTGAAGGGTCCATCACAAAAAAGGAGAGTAGCTGGTCTAATGTAGCTGAAACAAATTTTTTGAAGTCTCTTTGGAAATTAATATTTTTCCTCCTAAAGTCTTTTTGGTTGTTATAGATTACTTTTTGGTTTTTGGTTTAGACTATATATATTTTAAAAACAAAACTAAAAGCCATGTGTTTGGTTGTTTGTTTTTGGTTGTTTGTTTTTGGTTTTGGTTTTATTTTCCGCAATGAGCCTACCATAGCTAAAATTAAAAATAAACAACACAGAAACATTTCACCTGTCTTTAAAACCCAGAGTCTCAGCAAATTGTAATGCTGTTTTGCCTTTTTCTCCTTTCATTCTTCTTCTGAGGCAAGAATCCACTTTAATTGTCTATTTCTATGTGGATGGCCTCATTCACAAGACACAAAAGTTACTGCTTTTCTTATTTTTTATTTGTATATCATGCACGATAGAAAAAGCAACGGTTTGAATTTGAAAGTATCTGACGAAGTAAACTCTTAAGCTAAGCAAATGTTTTTGTATTTTAATATTATTTACATTTAATATATAAATATATATTATTTTTTTTAAAGTTTGTCTTGAGAAGGTAACATATACAATGAGAAAACATCTTTAGGCAGGGAAAAACATCCCATCAAGCTTCAAATGAATTTTAATTGTTTTTGTTTTCTTTTTCATCTTGGAATATCTAAAGCAAGATTCAGTCCACCTAAATTAGGAAAAAAAATGCTTAAGTATTGAGGTTCTGTAACTAGCAGTACAAATACAGTATACTAAGTCAATGGGTTTCCTATACAGTTAATGACATAGAAACTGCTGAATAACAGTTTATAAATTCTCTACGCTATCAAGAGAGCTGTCTAGAATCCCCCATAGGGCACTCTAGATAAAAGGTAAAATTCTGACCTTCCATACAGGTCAAGCACTGAACCGGGCTATATACATCCAACATCAGTCTTCTGAAATACATATGGAGATCCATGCATAAATGAACTGGGGTCCTGAGATGCCAATGTCCAGTTCAGGAGCACTAGCACAGGGTATCTACTAAGGAACTGAGAAATGTTTTTGCCCTAGCCCAAGGGAACATAATGCAATAACTCCCACATCCCAAAAAGAAGGTCTCACTCACATCTCCTGATGAGGTACATGATACTTTCTATCTGTGTAAAAAAAAAAAAAAGTTGTGCTTGCTGGCATCAAAGATATAAAGGAGCTAAAAGTATCATAGGCAGAAAGATTAAAGGCACTTAAAAGGACTTATTGTTCTAATTGCCAAAAATAAAATGGAATTCACTACGATGCTTCTGTCCTTGAGCTTATGTTTACTTTAACATAGATAATCATCTTCAATTGCCTTGCCCTCCATAAAAATAAAACCTGCTCATTCCTTGCATTAATGTTTTGGTTGTATAACTATAAGCTGATCCACAGATATCTTCAGTGGTTTATGGGGTGTCTAATGTAAAATAATGTAAAACAATAAACAGTACTGAATCTTCATTTTTCCTTTTCCATGCTATTTGTACTGATACACAAAAATCAATTAACATTGAATAATATTGACGTCAGGGTTTTGAGAGTTTATCATTTAAATATGAGCTTTTGGTTTGTCCCTTTTGATAAGAAGGAAGGATCAAGAAAATTTAGACTCACATGGGTTCAAAACCTTGATTTTGTGCCTCTAGAAACTGCATATGGATGGCGGGGAAAGAGAAAAGATAAAAAAAACCACCCCAAACCGACCCTCAAAATATCCCCAAGAAAGCTGAGCAATTGCTGCTGTGAAGGCTAACCACAGGTTCTGCTTCCAGTGGTTTGCATGGAAGAGTAGCCAACAACTAGATGCACAGTATTTTCTGATGAAGACTGAACAGAATGTTATTGTCAGCTCTTCATCACTGCTTTCCCTAGGGTATTTTATCCTTCTGCAGTTAAAAGCTGAGTCAAAATATTGCCAAATTTTGACACAGTGTGAAATTCATCTCTTTCTGCACAATTAATTGAGCTGTGGAGTTGGAATGGCACTTTAGCAGATTTCATTTAGGAACAGAAGAAAGGGAAGTGATTCAAAATCATACAGAAGTAGGGTGAGATATGATGAATGCAAGTGAAACAAAAAGCTGAATAGTAAGTTGATTCTTGACATTTCTAAAATTATACTTTTAAAAGTCATTAGAATGGATTTTAAAAAAAATCTTTTTTAAGATTTGAACTATTCATATTATCTAGAATCAACATCACTGTATCACACAGATGTCTTCTCCAACATGATTTTTCCAGTGATTAAAATCTGAAAAAAGGAAACTTGAAATTTCAGAAAGGTGGCATCCCAGAGTAGTTTCAGCAGAATTTCCATTCATGGTCCTGTCTGTACCTTTAGAAGGATATCTATTGTTCTTTCTGTCAGCTATGGTAATAAATATTTGTTGTTGCTAGATTTACAGAAATTTCCTTGGAAATTCATTCAATAAACAATGTAAAAGCCAGCTCCATTGGTTCTGAGGAAAGGGAAAGAGCTCAGGATTATACCCTTTACATAAAGAGTTAACACTAAATATCTTTAATACCAAACAAAACCGAAGTAAATAACTCTTTGAGTTTCCTCTTGTCCAGCCAAGAGGATGAGAAGTCACTTCATGCTTAAAATTTTTATATTTATATCATAAATCTGTAGCATCCTTAGATGCCTTTCTACAATGGTCTGATTTTTTTTTAATTTGTTTTATGTCTAACTACATATTGCTTGCTTACATGGTATTCCTCCCTCCTTAACTTTTGAGTGAGATATCTAGCATGCTCCAGGTTAATCAGGATGAGGGGATCCAGTTTTAATTAGAATTGTACGAACACAGGAATTTTCACTGAGAAACTAATACGTATGAATATCTACAATTTAAGAACTGCAAGGTATCAGCTCCCAGAGCTGAATATGACTAAAACACCTGGGAAATTACAGGTGCTGTTCTCTGCTGTTAGGGAGAAGTAAAACTGTAAGCCTTAGCAGATTGGTTTTGCCCTTTTGAATTTTCTCTCAGGAAATCTTTCTGAGGCAAAATTTCATATATATGCTGAGTTCTAAACATTATGTGGAAAAGACCCAACCTGGATTTATTAGTTACCTGGAAAGAAGCCTTTAGACCTGCTAGGGGAGCCGATGTTGCTGGTGGTATTGTGGGGGAGTGAAAGCAGCTGGTTAAACTCAGTAAGCTTCCGGCCTGCCATTTTAATCTGTGTGAATGACTTGTGGAGAATGCCATTTGCATGTCATTGCTCATGAATAGGCACAAAAGTGTTAAATCTTTCTTCTTCCTTAATAGTCAGATTGCTAATATTTTTATGTGCTTTAATTTGTTAGAAAAAACCAGAAAATACAACAGATAGTTTATCTGAAAATTTGCTTGTGTCCTTTTTAAAATATTTGATGGTTGGACGAAAAAAAGAAACACTGTTAAACCATGACTTTGGTGTGATATGGCCTATTTCCTGGGAATAATTGATAGAAATATAGTAAAGTGTTAGTGGTAAATTTGAAGTGGCATGCACAGTATGTGTTTAAAATGTTTATACAGTCTCCAATTGATTCTCAGGGAGCTCAGACTAATTGGAAATAAGGTTTATGTGCGGCGAAGCAGTGAAGCAGTGATATGGTGATACCGCAGAAGTGATTCCTGCCTCTGGCAATATTTTTATATATATCTGCAGAGCTCAGGCATACTTTATAATTCTGAGTTACTTAAATAATAGAAAGAAGTCATTTTGTAAATGTATCTGGGTTTACCACATTACCAGTACCCACCTCTCCTATCAGAGAAAGGAAGGATTAACGCTCTGCCCTTTCTCCCCTTCACCACTATTAGAAGGAACTGTAAAACTTCCTTTCACAAGTTGTGTTAATGGGAGGTGGGATTTGGATGCAGGGATTTTGAATTCTCATCATCTATGCCCCTCTTTGTCAGGGACAGGAAGTGATCAACAGATACCAGCTTGTTGTGCAGAGGTAAAAGTGTTCAGAACTGTTCAACATAATAATAATCTCAAGTTTTACTCAACAGCTTCCGACCTGCAAATCTCTCCTGGTTTGCAAATTGACCCTAGTGGAAAAGACTGTGGCTGTGATGGCCAGCACTAAGGGTACTAACACCTTTGCTAGGGATACGCTGTGGTTTTACCCCAGTCGGCAACTAAAGCACCACACAGCCACTCACTCACTATCATCCCATCCCCGCTCCCCCCCCCCCCGCCCCCGCCGCCCCCCCTACCCCCGGAGGGGTTGGGGAGAGAATTGAAGTAAGAAAACTCATGGGTTGAGATAAGAACAGTTTTACAATTGGAGTAGTTATTATCATCATTATAATTATAATTACTACAATTATTATAATTATTTTCATTATTATCATTATTTTAAAAATTGCAATGAAAAGGAAAATAACAAAAAGAAAGAAAAATAAACCCCAAGAAAAACAAGTGATGCAAATGAAAAACAATTGCTCACCACCAACCAACAGATCCCCAGCCCGTTCCCAAGTAGAAGTCCCTCGGTAACCTTTCCTCCCAGTTTATGTGCTGAGCATGACATCATATGGTATGGAATATCCCTTTGGCCAGTTGGGGTCAGCTGTGCTGACTGACCACAGCTTCTTGTGCACCCCCAACCTTCTCGCTGGCAGGATAGTGTGAAAAGCTGAAAAATCCTTGCCTTAGTGTAAGCACTGCTCAGCAACAACTAAAATATCAGTGTGTTTTCAGTATTATTCTCATCTTAAATCTAAATCACAGCACTATACCAGCTACTGGGAGGAAAATTAACTCTATCCCAACTGAAACCAGAACAGGATGTTATGACCAGGAATGTCCTCCTCTCCTCTCCTCTCCTCTCCTCTCCTCTCCTCTCCTCTCCTCTCCTCTCCTCTCCTCTCCTCTCCTCTCCTCTCCTCTCCTCTCCTCTCCTCTCCTCTCCTCTCCTCTCCTCTCCTCTCCTCTCCTCTCCTCTCCTCTCCTCTCCTCTCCTCTCCCTCTCCTCTCCCTCTCCTCTCCCTCTCCTCTCCCTCTCCTCTCCTCCCTCTCCTCTCCCCTTTTGCACTTCCCTTTGCATTTCCCTTTCCTTCTCTTTGTACTTCCCTACACCTCTCATTTTTCCTATGGATATATAACATTTCCTCATGCTGTGTACTCAGATTTTATCACTGATGCTCATTCTAATGCCTGCACTTGCATTATAGCTTTGCTTACAGAAGTCTGATAGGAGTAGATCTCAACTCAGTCTGGTTTTTTTGGTTGTTTTTTTTTTTTTTTTTTTTTTTTTTTTTTTTAAATGCTTGCATTTAGTGTGGCTTCCTGTCTCTTAACTAGAATGAAATGTCTCTTCCTGTGTTCCTGAAGTCAATGTTTTTAGTTGACTTTAGTTAGTCAAGGCTATTTATTTCTTCATGTATATGTTTGTGCATAGATACACAGGTAGTTAGGTCTAACTTGCTTTCTAACTAGTCCTTTCTAACTCACATCAATTGAAGGTACTCTGGTGTTTCTAAGACAGTTCTAAACTGTAGCTGAAAGAACAGCATAATTTTCATTTCCACTGCTAAGTGGGACAGTGAAAAAGAAGGCAAAAGAATTTCTGCCTTCGGAATTTAATTTCCAATATGCAGAAGGTTTCCTCCTCTCCAATTCCTTTCTCTTTATTTCTTGCAAAGATAGAAATAAGTAGCCAGACTCCTGATTTCAGGTGGGAAAGACTAGAAGATAATATTATAATGAGGCACCCAGTCCCATGAGTTCTATTTAGCTAAGCATCTTTTGGCTACACTGGAAAGGGAGCAACACAAGGAAATGAGAGAAAAAAAAAAACAAAACCAAAAAACAAACAAACAAACAAAAAAAAACAAAAACAAAAAACAAACCAGCAATCCAGTCTATGCTATTTCTGAAACATACATATTTTTTTTTTTTTTTTTTTCACATAAAAGAAACATAGATGTTCCAGTGTTAAGTTCTCTGATGTTTTAAATAAACAGTTTGGAAAACTGGGTAGCCTTTCTTCAAGTGTCTTGTGTTTTGGTGTGACTTGTTTCTTAAGTGAGAAAGTAGCAGCAACATGTTGCTTTTAAAAGGCGTTGCAAATGCACTTTCTACTTTTAACACAATGCTATCTTCATATCTCTGACAGTCTCTCAGTGGGTATGTATCAGACAATGTATATCTAATTCTAAATTTTTTCTATAGCATCTCCTACCTCAATATTTACACTATCTTGAGGGTGTGGGTATTAAAATAATACTATCATTCCCACATATGATATCCTATCCAATTTTATATACATTATATTTCTCATAACTATTACTGTTATGTCAATGAAACCCCCAGGCCTATGTGTTTTCATCTGCCATTGTAAAAATTCCAAGACCTGTTCTAAGTAGTTGTGACCTTCTAAGTAATGCAAACCACAAAATCCTACTAACACTGGCTTTATTGCAGGTCACATGAGCCAAATCTTTCCTTCATGGGTGCTTAAAAATTAATAAACAACAAGCACTAAGCTTCAAAATTCAACACAGGCATAAAGCCTGTGAAAATAACCTTCCCCCCATCCTCTCCCCAGAGTTGCCTAAAACTAAAGCAGTTTTACTACAGTGGGGTTTGGATGAATACTTTAACTTTCAGTTCATATGAGCTGGCATCCTTAGAGTTTTACTTCAAGACTTAAGATGAAACAAATGACGAAACTCTAAGCCAAATCACCCTTTTGCCTGATTAGAGACCAACCCTGTGAAACCACAGTTGTTCTATCCAAAATCATTATTAATCCACACCATTTAAACCCAGACCAGGTTTGTTGAAATGTTTGTGAAAGCTAGAAAAAATACCTTTTTGTAAGTCTGTGTTTAATCAATTTTTTTTTTTTTTGTGACAAATTTATAAATAAGTCTCACCTATGGAAGAGTTTAACAAAAGAGTTGTTGAGCTCTACAGGTATTCTCAACTTGAATGTACTCTTCCCATTCCTGTGTTCTAGGCTTGGTAGTTGTAAGAAAACATTTGCAAAGACAGCCCATATGAGCCAAGATATTTATATAATGAGTATCACGATGATTACAGTAACAGACCTGAAAATGGCAATATGAACACAAAATGGACCTGTGAGTTGCAACCCCTTCCCAAGACAGCATAACAGCTCCTTCAGGCTGAAAGTAGCCTTGGAAGAGTGTCACTGCAAATTAAAATGGACAAATTTGCAGCTCAGTTCAGCTCTAGAAAGTTTTCTTGTTATTTAAGTCCCTTTGAGATACAACTGGAAAAATATTTTCTTGAGCAAATTCTGGCTTTTTAGCGCATGTTAGTGCATGTTAGCACTTCAGTAAGCAGAATTTGAAGCACTTGAACAAACAGTTTCACAGTTTTTAACACCAGTTAGAGACAAAAATTGAGCTACAGTAACAATATTTTCACTCTCATTTAGCCTGTGATGCTAAACAGTGTTTGTGAGTATTAGGAAGTATCATTTCTTTGCTACAAAGTGCATGTGGGTCATGGTAATAATCTGCTAGAAGTCTCAGCTAAGGGAAAATGCTACATTTATTTTTAACAGCTGTTTTTATTTATTTACTTGTGATTTCATCTGTGCCTTCTGGAAAAACTTATTTTTCATTTGTTGGATCATTTGATGGAGATGAAAAAGAGCACCAAAGATCAGTTGTACAGTCTAGGAAATTTACCATATAACCTTCTCTGTCACTGTAATAATTTTGCTAAATAATGCTTTACATGTCAGAACAGAAGAATACTGCATTTCTGATTTTTTTTTTTTTTTTTTTTTTTCACAGCTTCTTTGCGGACTTTATTAAAGCAGGAGAAGAGTGATTCCTTCCATGCTCTTAGGTCTAGGATTCCCCCCCCAAAAAACAAACCTCCACAAAACAAACAAAAAAAACCCACCCAAAAGCAAGTTAGAATCTGAGTTTTAGACTTATACCTGCACAGTGTTTGTTGCTTTCATTATCTAAATAAAGCTTTTGATGTCTAGTACAGAGAGGAAACAAAATCAAAGTCCATCACATCAATACTTTCCTCTTAAGTTTTTAGTGATTCTGATAAAAGTTTAAGCTATCTCAACCTGGCTCTGTATTTGGTATTTTGATAAAAAAAGCTTTTGGTCCCTGTTCTGGGTATATGATTCAGATGTGAATGCAAATTGTGAAATCCATTGCTGCACGGGTGGGATTAGGGAAGGGTTGTAATGATATGCATCCTTTAGGGAGAAAAACCTGGAAAAAAACCCTCCAAACTTGAAAAAGCTTTGATGGTATTGATCTATGTTTTCAAATACACATATAAACTTGTTTTGTGTGGCAGGAAAAGAGATTCTCCCTTTTCATTGCCATATCTAGAGGTCTTTCAGTAAAGGAAAGTCATCTACTTTTGTATCTAACTGCTGCGATTCAAAATGGATTATTTTTTTCCCCCCAAACAGGTTATTGATTTGATGAGAAATATGAGTTTGATTCACTCAAAATATTAGTCAGCTTTTGCTGAATGTAGAGAATTGCTCTAAGCAGGAAATTCTCAGTTTATAATTCAAAATGTGCTTAGTAAAATGAAACAATTATTTCTGTCTTTCAAAAATAATGTTGTGTAGGAGGAGAGGCGGCCTTGAACTGAAAAACTGTTAGTCTCCCAATACCAATTGCAACATGTTGCTTAAACTACTACTACCAATAACAACAACAACAGAGTGAATTGCTCTCTGAAGGTACCTGTTTCTCTTTATGCTCCATAGAGAGAATCTAGGTGACTTAGGGAAGACATCTAACTCTTAGATGGCTCAAAGTGACAGGACAAATACCTGCTTGGCTTTCTAGGCCTTTGCTGAGAATGTATTGGATGTGTTTTTTAAAATATTATTAAATCTCAAAATGGTTTTCTGTGGGAGTTATTAATTTACTTCTCTCTGGACATATAGAATTATTTTGGAAAAAAACATTTGGTGAAAGGTTTTTTCCAGGTTATACTATGACCAAAACCATAAAAGGAAATTTCTTTATCTGCAAACCTGGGTACAAATGGGGAAAGAAGGCAGATTGTGTACAGGCCATTCAAGAATATGTATTGTCATCTGGCTCTCCAGCCACTGCCCACATGCCTCTTACGCAATGAGTCTTGCTGTTTAATTGCTGTTTCTTGGGCTTCCAGAGAAAGTTATCACTTGCCAAGGACCATACCAAGGGACTTTTAAGACCAGGAGTAAATTTTGAAAAGGTAGGTGGAGTTAAAATCAGCCTTGCAAAAAGTAAATTCTTAGGTAACATAAACTAGGTGTGCCACTAGTTCTGTAACTGATGTATGTATGTGGATATGGTTGGTGAATCCAGAGACAGAGGCAGAAAGACAGATTTCCTTATCAACCATGCAAGTATATTAAATTGATCAACTTTCTCTCAATAGTCCTACAGGATTACATGATCTGAGACAGTTCATTAGAGCTTGACAAAGAAAATTAATGATTCTAGTGAAGTAAGGAAGATTGGAAATAAATTTCTGAGGAATCTGAGATAGTTGAGATGATTTTTCAGCTGTGAAATGCAAAAACAAGTAAGCAAAAACCTTCTGCTTACAACTGATTTCCATAATGGTATAGATAGAATGACTTCCTTTTCATGTATGCAGTGACCTGTGACAAGCAGCCTTGCTTGACTTTCTACTCTCCAGTGATTACAGCTGTGCAATGAAAATATCTGATCATAAGTTGTGTGTTATTTTATACTAATGCTTTATAACTTCTATCATGTGGTTAGTACTCAGAAAGTTCATTATCTGATTGATATCATTTTCTGTAGTGATTATGATATCAAATCTGTAGTGAAATGTAAAGTGTACTATTTGTAAAAAAAGTGTAACATTAATGATCTTGGGTTTTATGCAGATTGTGTATTTTCCTTCCTGATGTTCTAAGCTGGGAAGATGATTTGATTCTGCAACAATGTAAAAGCAATTTTTTCACATTATTGACAGCTGACTTCTCTATTAACCTGATAAAAATGCTGCCATGCTGAAATGCAGTTCAAATGAACCTTTGCAGATTTGATTTTTCTAAGAGATGCCCACATTTCCTACCTGTTCTAGTATATCCAACTACTTTTCAAAAGTACAAGTTTAACCCTAACAGTCAGGTGGTAAAGGCTTAACTAAAACTAATCTCAAAGCTGTTAGTGAGAGGAATCATAGAATCGTAGAATCATTTAGGTTGGAAAAGGATCTGCCTTTTATAAACCCATGCTAACTGGGGCCTGATCACCTGGTTGTCCTGTATGTGCTGTGTGATGGCACTCAAGATGACCTCCATAAACTTCTCCAGCACCAGGTTCAAACTGACAGGCCTGTAGCTCCCCAGATCCTTCTTCTGGGCCTTCTTGTAGTTGATTATTGCTTTTGCTAACTTCTGGTCTTCTGGGACCTCCCCAGTTAGCCAGGACTGCTAATAAATGGTTTCAAGTGGCTCAGTAGGCACTTCCACCAGCTCCCTCAGTACCCTTGGGTTGGTGCCATTTTGCCCCATGGACTTGTGTGTGTCTCAGTGTAGCAGGCTAGTGACCATTTCCCCTTGGATTAAAGGGGCTTCATTCTGCTCCCCATCCCTGTCTTCCAGCTCATGGTGTTGGGTGCCCAGAGGAAAACGGGTCATACTATGAAAGACTGAGGCAAAGAAAGCATTAAGTATATCAGACTTTTCCTTGTCCTTTGTCACTATGTTTCTCCCTTCAACAAAGAATGGAGATTCTCCTTAGCCATCCTTTTGTTGCTGATAAATGTATAGAAACTTTTTAACTGTCTTTTATGCCAGTAGCCAGATGAAGTTCTAGCTGGGGTCCCATCTCTCCCCCACCTTTTGGTCTGCAAAGACAGCATTACCTTTTTGCAGGTAACGATTTCAAAACTTGAATGCCAGTTGGCCTGTCTCTCTGTAATCCTTCTATGCAATTTCCTGAGAAATGCTGAAATACTGAACTACCACCTTTTTTTGTTGGAGATTTTAACAATATTGCAATTGGTATTTCTACTGAAAGACAAGACATCTCCTAAATTTAATTTTTCTTTTTTCCCAGGTATGAATTCTTAATTCATTTCACTTGTATTTGAATAAAAGGTACCTTTAGTTGTGTAATACTCTGACATTGAAGTGAAAGGTTGAAGCTAGTAGCAGTTTTCCACATACCAGTGTATAGTTTTTTTCACAAGTGCATGATCAGTAATAAAGGCAAATTCAGGCATCTTGACAGTATAAAGAAAAACTGAATGTGGCTGTCTCTTGATATTTTCTTTGGTTAGTTGAGGCAGCTCCCTCAATGAGTGCTGTCTTTACCAAATCTCATTGTTAGCTACATAATTCTACCTTGCTAAAAATTCCATTTGTAGCAAAAGATCTAAAAGTTTAATACTGCAGCGATGAACTTACAGAGTATATAGTAATGTGTTGTATGGTGATATTGCCATATTTTATATGGATAAAGTGGTTCCGTGTATGACACTTTATTTTGTATTTAAGAGGCAATTTGAATACTCTTTATAAATTCACAGTTATTCTCAAGAAATTTCTGAAGGTCTCAAGGCTGGTGCATGGCTTCTGTCAAGGACTTAAGCATTTGGTAATTTGAATTTTTAGATGCTGGGTTTCTAAAATGAGATCTAGGACTCCCTATTAGACATTTAGACTTCTAAGAACTCTTAAACAGAACTCTATAAATGCTTCCTAATACCACCTAGACTAACCAGAAGTCAACCAAAACCCTGATGGGAGGCTCAATCTCAATGGGAGAGAAACTGAAATAAGAAAAAAACCCCACACCCAACCCCAAACTAAAAAAAAAATCAACATGTGAGAAGAATAGAAAGGCATTGGAAATCTCACCCTATTATGTGGAATTATACTTCTCCAGCCGGCTAGTTGTTTCAGCACAGCTTTTAGTGGTATATTGATTGCCATGTTACGGGAAGTTAGGGAGACTCATGTTCAGATTTCTCTTAGGCCATAGAGTTTTTTGCACTGAAGTTATAACTACAATATGAAAGAAAAGTGGCTGAATCATTGCTTGCAGCAGTGGAAAAATGAACCCATGATTCCTGCTAACCATCTATGTTATGCCTGTTTTTAGGTTAGTATGTTTGTGTGTCTTTAGGCAGACCCTAAGTGACTCAGCAAGTATGATATACACAACCAAAAGATATAAAACAGTTACTCACTGGCTAGCACCTACAGAAAATTGCTAGAAATTACCAAACATTAGGCTAAACACTTGTGTGCTCACCACTCAAATGGATGAGGCATCCAAAGAGCTGTCAACCTTGTGGCTTCCCCAGAGGATCCACGGTGCCAGAGAACTGCCTCAGGCCTCCAGCTACAGCCTCATTGACAGCATCAACATCTAGTGGCTGAGACCTCATCACCCTGACTCCCTTGGTTTTGCCTGCTAAGTTTCACACTGTTCCATGCTGATATTTTCCCTCCTGACTACTTGAGCTACTGATGATCCCACCTAAGCAATATAATTTCTAATTCTGGCCTTTCTCATCTCTGTACAGCATTTCTCATAGCCCTTTCTCAGCACTCTGAGAACAGTTTATACAGACCAGAGCTGGTCTTGATACATGGGTAGCTAAAGTCCTAGGAGAGAGGCAGAGCTTACAGCTCTAGTTATAGCTGATAGCTGTGTTGAGGTGGTTAGTCAAATGGAAAAGTTGTTCTCATTCATGTTTTAACTTACTTTTTACAGGAAAACAGAGCAACTGTGGATGCCTTTTCTCAGGAGATGATCCCTGGTCTTAGATTTGGAGTAAATTCGTGCCTGTAGTCCTTGTTCAGGTTCCTCAGCTTGGACAGAATGCTGCTTCCCTTTGGTCTTGTGCTTGATATTTCCTCTTGCCAAGATATGTTCTTGGAGAAGAGCTTTTTGATTGCTTTTCAAAGGTGCATGGCTTTCCCTTTGGATTACTGAAGAAGTTCAGACACTCATTTTGAGATTGAGGTTTTGGAGGCTCAGGAGCTATAACATGATGCCATACAACAGTGGCCATCTAAATCTCTTGGACTGGATCTAGTCCTGTTTCCTTCAGAGGGTATTGTAAGTCTCAAGCCTCCATGGTAAGCTGACAGAATCAGAGCAAAACATCACACAGCTTTCCTATGAACTCTATATTGGTATTTACAAGAGTGCAGAAGCATTTCAACAAAGTTGCACTAATACAGTGTGTCCTTCAATTTCTTTCTGTGAGTACCTTCTGAATTCTCAGACACTAGAGCTGTATTTTCAACAGCAGGTGTGGGATGCAGCTGATTCTGGCCGAGGCACCTGACCTAGCCAGAAAAGAGGTTCCAGCAGTTTAAGCAAAACATTTTTTTCTTTTTTTTTGGGTGGGGGTGGCAGTGGGGAATCAAAATAAACCACCCACCATAATTAAAACATGACAAAACTAACCTGGGATTTTCTATCTCCTTTCCGATTCAGCAAACTGTATAAAGTGTGAGCGGACAATCAACATTGCTAATAATTGAATGCAACTCCTTTAACTGTCTCTGCAACAATTGTGAGACTAATTCTTGTTAGCCTTTTTTTGGCAGTATGTTTCTGAATCAGGTTGCAATGTGAAAAACCCAGGGCTGAAAACAAGGCGCATGAACACACCAAACAGGCTGGCTGCTGTGAGCCAAGTTAATTTTATTTTGAAAGTCACGGTTAATGCCTGCCAGTGGGGAGAGTATGCAGTGTACTCATTTGCTAGAACTTCACCCTCCAACACTAAATAAGGCACTTATTTTAAATTTTTTACTAGTATAGAAGGAAAAGGAATCCCAGAGATGAACTATTTTTTTGTTGTTTTGGTTTGGTTTTTTCTTTGTTTCTTTTTGGTTTTGTTGTTAGAGAAAGATCATTTGTTTTTTACTGATAGCTTCCAGTTTTTGAAGAAATAGACATTGGAGATTAATACATAAGCTAACATGATCAGACACTGACATAAAAATAATATAACAATGCACTTAAGTAACTTGTATTTTGATTTCTTTGATAATTACAAAATAAATTGCTTTAAAATATTTTTCATCATATATATTGTAATATATTTTCCTTGTGAGATTTTACTGAACAATGAGGGCTTAAAGCTTTGCATGAAGTGTATGTTTCATAGTTCACTATTAGTGAGTTTCTATTGTGTTTTATTTTCATCTTTTCCTTACAAATTCATTATGAAATGTAATTTGAACATAAGCTGCATTATGAACTGTAAATTTTGTTTATGCCTGAGAAGTTACAGATAATGAAGAAGGTTTTTTGTTAATAGTGTCCATGTTTTATGCAATATGCTAAAATAAATAATTAGCAGAATGATACTTCATAGCTTTTTGCAAAACAAAATCATACTGCTTTTCAAGCAAGTTAATCTAAATAAACAAACTTGCAAGACATTAGACAGTTCAGGCCCATTGTTTTGAACTTTTTAAAAAAAACTTTTGTATTTTATTCTCAGAAGTAGCCTTTTCAGTAATTAGTTACTTTTAATGTCTTCATTTTCATTTAAATGCTTGTTGATCACACTAATTGCAATTAATTTGGCATTGTCATATTATGTTAATGAAAATTCTGCCACTTATCACTAGCATCCTGCAGGCACAATGTTATCAGAGAAATATGACTTGTTCACTTTACCCAGAGACTTTAAATGGATATAAACCAGTAGGAATTGGCATATTTCCAATACGAAGTTATGCAATTTCAGATGAAGAATTCTCTCTGAAGTACTGGTATCTTTGTTTTTCAATTCAGTTTTTGACTTCCTTTGCAATACATATAAAAGCTGACTTTGACCAATACATTTTGTTCATAAAAAATTGTGGGCCAGATCTATGCATTAAGTCTATGTATGTAACTGCACCCAGTTCAGGTCAAGCACTCTTACCTGAAAACATAAGGTGACAATTTTTTCCTGTATTGTTTAAGTACTGATGGTAAAAGAAGTTGAAATATATTTTTATGAGGGAAGTATCTTCATCAACTAAAGGAAAGTAACATTGTCTCTTCAGATCTTCAGCACAACTGTCTACTGTAACATGCTACTCACTCAGGAACCAGAATGTACTCATTGACTTAAGGCAGATGCAAGAGTTCCTCCTCAGAAACTCATATTGCTTCTCTGGAGGTCACAAATCTCAGCAAAATAAAATCTCATTCATCTATTTACGCTGACTGTCCTTATTAGCAGTATAGTGATACCATAGACACTGAAGATCTTTTACTCTCACTTCAGCATTTGATTAGAACTGTTTCCATAGATCACAGTGAGCTGTATTTGATGCTTGTCCCTGCAGTTTGCATTCAGTAGGGTTATTGTGATCTCATCTCTTCAACTTTTGTGATTTCTTCCTTCAGCTTTTTTCAGTGCCGCATACTTACAGTATGATTGGCTTTTTCCAGGAAGCAGGAGAATAATCCACAAGCTATTCAAAACTATTTCTGTCTTGGAAATCCTGGATAGAAACTCATGTGCTTGTCACAGGGTGTGCCATAAATACAATGCGTTTGGAGCACACCAGGCTTGCTGCGTGTGTGCAGACCAACTGTATCACATATGCACAGTGCACTGATGTTTCCCAGAAACAGCAGACTTGCTATGCCTATGCTGCAAAGTTAATCTGTACATGCATAGTGAACATGTCTGGAAATTTTGGACAATCCAGCTGGGGGCATAAATTTCTCCATTTCCCAGATGAAGAAAATTTCTCGGCAGAAAAAGGAGGACATGTCTGAGGAAATCCAGATGTATTCTGGCTCTACTTAAGAATGAAATGAAAACTAAAATACTCCAAACCCACCAGGGTCAGTGTGAAGCTCCTTTTTCCTTCCTTGGGAGAAAAAAGAAAACTTACTGTATTTAAAAACCATTTCAGTAAATTCTTTTCCCCAGACTATTTCCTTTTTTCTGACAAAAATATTCTGAATGCTCTTACACTTCTCTGTCCCTTCCATCTCTCATACTGTTCTCTTATCCCATGACTTTTTGGAATCTTTATTAAGTCTCTTTGTCATAGTCTTTTTGAAATTATTTCAAATGGTTTGTATTTACCTATTACCTAAATGACTAGTTAAAAGAATTCTATTTTACAGTCCTTTGCTTAAAGATTTTTGCTCATTTCCTGTTCTCTTTCTTTCAGGCAACTGTAAGGGAGGACTTTACATGAGATCAGAATGATTAGTTAATCTAGCCTAACTCCAAGGGTATTGCAACAGTTGATTTGTCATAGGCTGAACTCACTGCTACATTTGAAGAATCTCTCATTAACTTCAACAGATTTAATTTGGGGTTTCTAACTGATGCAAATACACCATGTGTCATACTTCCTTATTATCCTCTACTCTGTCCCCAGCTATGTCTGGCATGGTTTAACATCAAAACAACAAAATCACAGATTCCATACTCCTTTAAGAGAATTAAAGGACCAAATCTGGATATTTTTTTTTTCGTGGAAGAGTTACAACTAAGAATATTGGGATTTAATGCTTTTTGGCAGTTATACAGACAATCATAACCTTATGATACTCCTAACAACTGCCTGACAATTAAAAGATGATGCCATTTCTCACCTTGACCATTAAGTTTGCCACTTCATAGTTTGCTCAATCTGTTTGCTCAAGTTATAAACTTACTGCTTCTGAAGCCTGCTGTCCATCTGACAGTCTACTGCTTTTCATTACAGTTGTATGAACTTTCAGTTCATTTTTTAGAAGTAGTAGGGTTATTTGTAAAAAGGATGAGGTCATATTGATTTTGCGCTTGATCCAAAACTCAGTAGTTTTTGGGCTGAGGTCTTTTTCCTCCAAAATTTTCACAAGATGAGGTTTTAAAGTCTATTCCAACTTTATGTGTTTCTCTCCATCCACAGATAATTCTCAGCCATAAACAGATGGAAAATCTTAAGTTAGCCCATTAGGTGATATCTGCCAATAGGCAAATCTTTACACAGATCATATTGTACTTAAATCAGCACATTTAATCTTCAAGTAAACTATTCACACTCTTTTCTCTGCTCCTGCAGAGCTCCTGAAAGGATAACAGAGGAAGGGGATAAACTGGGTTTTTTTCTGGTGCTCATTTTCTTAGCTCCACTGCTACTCTGTGTATTGGCTTTTGGAGATCACTTTGTCCTGTTTAGGGAAGGAAGCTAGCATTACTGCTGATTTCTTCCCAGATACCATTCTGTCAGATTTGATGGAGTGAAGCATCATCATGAGAGGTTTGAGAAACTGAAAAACATATTCTACATATTAAACTCTAAAAACTCCAAGGACACAGAGAGAAAACCAGAACTCTCTTTTTACATTTATCCAGAAAATAGGAGGCATGTTTCCCCACACTGATGAAGCTAAAAAGTACCTCCGATCTTCTACCTTATCCTTATGCTACAGTAGGCTCAATAATCTTTCCCATCCACTCTTTTAATTAGTTAAGAGGCTAATGTATTAATGTATCTTGTGTGTATGAAAAAGTAATATATTTTTGAATGGAACCAGGATCAGAAAATAAACATACATATGTACCGCGAGTATTTTCTCAGTAAATTCACGTTATTCCTATAGCTATGATGCCTCTTGCCATCACAATATGTTTTCATATTCCTAACTTTGGACATTTTGATTTCAAGAAGAAGAGTTTTCCATTACTTAAATATCCATTTCAATTTGTTTGTTTGTTTGGTTTTTTTTTATTTGTCTATCTTTATATCTGCAATACTCCAGCTACTGAAACTACTTACACAGATTTGTCTGTATGGTGATGTAAAAACATTTGTGTTAGAAAATATCAGACATATCAACTGAAGTCTTTCTTGCATAAATCTCTTAACTGAGTCTATATCTTTCAATTCATATATAATATCTCTAAAGTCTACAGGGACATCTTAGTACATATTATGCAGATCACTCTGTTATTTATGGAATGGGTTCACTTATTCCCCAGGTGGCGGTAAAACTGTAATCTCAGTTTGACAAGAGGCAAATTGGTTTAGAGAAAACAAATTATTCTGAAGTCTTTAGAAACCAAAGTGGTGTTAGAGCACAGTAACATTGTTACTAAATCTAGGACATGATAATTTAATCATTCAAGACCAGAAAAACTTGTTTTGAATAATGTTTGCTGACTTCAAGTCACCACCTTTTTGATTTTGTCCCTGAACAGATTTAACCTTTGGACAAGAAAGTCCACCAGCTACTAGACGAGGAATTGATGTGTTTCATTTGGTCTCAATTAAATTTTCTATTAAGAATGATAATCCTTCAGCAATTAATGATCTTCTCTAATGAAAAAAGCAAGACTAGCATGGATTATATGGATGAGGAGAAAGAAAGAGGCAATAATATATTGCAGAGAATAAACACAAACATTAAAAATAATTAGTTGATGTGCAAATGTGGATGATAAACATTTTTTTACTGGTATGATATCTGTTAAGCAACACTAACCAATCCATATAGTAAGACTGATTTTTTTTCTTTTTCTGCTCTACAGCTATTGTAGCAGCTGTCACTGCCTAGAACTATGACATTCTGCTGAATATATTTCAAAATTGTAAAAGGAATATTGACTGACTTTGTATTTCTCATGAGAAAGACTGTGAATAAAGAAGGAATTCTATGAAAATATCCCATGAATATTGGTGGAAAGGGACTGGCTGGGGGATGCTGGTTGACAGTTTCCTGAACGTGAGCCAGCAGTGTGCCCAGGTGGCCAAGAACGCCAACAGCATCCTGGCTTGTGTCTGAAATTGCATGGTGAGGACTAGAGAAGTGATCCTCCCCCTGTACTTGGCACTGGTGAGGCCACACATCAAATATTGTGTTCAGGGTTGTCCCCTCTCTTCCAGAGGGACATAGAAGTGCTGCAGTGTGTCCAAAGAAGGGCAACAGAGGTGGTGAAGGATCTAGAACACAAGTCTTCTGAGGAGCGGCTGAGGGAACTGGGGTTGTTTAGCCTGGAGAAAAGGAGGCTGAGGTGGGGGTATCTTACTACTCTCTACAACTGCCTGAAAGGACATTGTATCAGGTGGGTGTCAGTCTTCTCCCAAGTAGCATTTGATAGGATAAAAGCAAATGACCTCTAGTTGTGTCAGGGAAGGTTTAGATTGGATATTAGGAAAAATGTCTTTACCAAAAGGATCGTCAAGCATTGGAACAGATTGCCTATGGGAGTGGATGAGTCCCTATCCCTGGAGTTAATGAGGCAGTTAGAGACACGGTTTAGTGGTAGACTTGACAATGCTGGATTAACAGCTGGGCTTGATGATCTCAAAGGTCTTTTCCAACATAAATGATTCTATGATTCTATGAATTATGTACTTTGCTCTCTAAAAAGAAGACTGTGACAACTGTGCAAATTGGGTTACTGATCTGGAGGTGATCTACACCAGATATTTCCTTAAATATTCTTTTTATAAAATAGTTTTTCTTAGTATAAATTAATGTGGATTTAAGATGTCTCTCACTAGTAAATTACTTGCAATAGTATCTTTATTGCACCAAGATATTTATTTGAAGCTTGGTTTTCTTTCCTTTAACACACACATTTCAAGATGTCTGCTTCATGCTATCTTCCACAAAAATTCTACTTTCCCTTATTCCTCCTTCAGCTTTCTGGCATGTTCTGTGTTCCAGTTTATCAATATTTGACAACTCAGAAAATAGGCCTTCATTTGACAGAATTAAATCCTGTGTGCAGTAGCCATTATGATTATGGAGTAATTCAGGCTGGAAGGGACTTCAGAAGGTCTCTCTAGTCCAACCTTCTACTTAAAGCTGGGTCAACTATGGAATCACAGCAGGTTTCACAAGATATTGTCCAGTTGGGTGTTGAAAAGTTGGCTACAATGATGAAGCCTGACCAGCCTCTCTGGGCAACCCGTTTCCACTTCTTTACTGTCCTCATTTCTGCTTATATCCAATAGAAACTTTTCTTGTTTCAATTTATGCTCATTTTTTATCCTCTCACCTTGTTTCTTTTAAGAGTCTGACTCCATCTCCTAGTGATGTCCCCATAGGAACTAGGGTGGCTGTGATACGCCCCCTAGGCCATATCTGCCCCAGGCTGGACAAGCCCTACTCCCTCAGGTTCTCCTTGTGAGGCTACCACTCACATGAGCCCCAGACTTCGTGACCTCTGCTAATCTGCAAATCAGGAGAATTTTTTTTGTTAACACATAAATTCTTCACTACAGTCTTGTAAGTACAGAGATTATATCCACTGAGCTTTTTATAGCAGTAGACCACCCAAGAGTTTTCTGTATCTCTTATAGATATGGTCCAATATGATAAAAGTCAGTCTTCAGTACTTGGTCATAGTGCAGAGTATGTCAGGCAACATTATTAAATTAAATATATTGTAGCATTAAAATCAAATATTCTCCCTTTGTCTACAAAAATCATTTAGATATTGACAGATACCAGTTGCTGTATTTCCTGTCACATTAAGCTAAGATACATAAAGTTGAAAATTTTTAGCTAGATTTTAAGCAATTTATTTTGAGCAGTTAAGTAACCACTATCACTTTTTGGCTTCATTTCAATGGCAATGATATATATAAATAGAGTTGAAATGAGTTTTCTTAACAGATCAGCCAAGCTAGTTAGTTTTTAGGAGCAGTGTTTTGCAAGCATCTCAAATTATAATTTTAAAAAAATCAAGATTCAATGAAGAGAAGCTTACAATCTCTTAATTTATTTTATTATTATTTTTTATTTTTTGCTTTGTTTCTATCTGTCTTATAAGGTTCGAGGAAAACAAGCCTTTGCCATATTACTTCAGGGAGAAGAAAGCTAGGGAGAAGAAAATTATCATTTTTGTAGTACTTTTTACTTTGTTTATTTAATAAAAGATATACTAACTATAACCCCCTTCCAAAATGAGGATGCAGTAGGAAGGAAATGTGATCTGAATAATTTGTGCCTCATATACAGTAAGACTGGGAGAATTAGAAACAGAACTCAATGCTACTTCAAAGACAACCATGTCCTAATAGTCTGTTCAGCAGTTCTCTTGGAGCTAAAAGGCATTACTGTGGTCCAGCAGGGATGAACATCCCTATACTTGTAGAGTGTGAGTTGAGCCAACAGAAACCCAAAGGCAGATAATATTATAAATATATGCTGGATTTATTTTTGGCTGTATGGAAGCAGCTGATTATGACAGGGATAAGAAATTTTGAGAACCTATAGTGCAGTGTGCGTTCTTGCTGCAATGCTAAGGAAACAAGGCATCTGGAAACTAAGAGTGAATGCAGCTAGTTAGAAGAAGCCACTGGGTTTCTGTTTGCTGATAAGAGAAAAGCATTTGCATTTTTTACTTAAAACATATGCATTTTCCTTTGCATGTTTTAAATAAATTTAGGAGACATGATACATTTTAGGACATGTAACCAGTTAAATAAGTCCTGAAAGATTAAAAGAAAAAGTGTGGTTTTAGATTTGTGCACTGAAATAAAGAAATTAATAAATAACTATGACAAACTATATTACAGGGCTGAATCTCTGTCCAGTGTTTAATTTCACAAAGTTTGGTGGTAATAATGCTGCATTCCTGAATTTCTGGTTGGAGAGGGAGAAGAAACAACAACAAAAAAGAAACAAAAAGAATCCATTAAAAAAATTACTAATTAGCTTTATCATTTGTTTTAGGTTGTTTCAAAAGACAATAAAATTGATCCACATTATCATTATTACTATTACTATATTACTATTATTGCTATTAATATTAAACATTTGTGTATTGTTTACATAATTTGTGTCAGAATATATTGCTAATACCCCTGTTTTGGTGATAAATATTAAAGCCTGTAATAACCATTTATTAGAAAGTCCTTTGAGAGTATAATTGTTCTTCTTTTAACTGAATTTGAATGACTATAACAAGTAAAATAGTTTCATCATCTTATGGTTAGCAGCAATCCTATAATGGTGATAGAAAAAACAAAACAACCAACAACGGCTTATGGACATTAACAGTACATTGACAAAAAAAAATTGTTCCAATAATAGAATCGAAATTTTGACTAATGTCAGAACTTGACCTTGGGTCTCCTGGCTCTGGTGTCTGTTCTCAAGTCATGGCCACATCTTTGTAAAAGAAAATATTGTCTAGACCATGAGTGCTGGAAAATTCTTCAGTTTTCCAGTTAACCAGTCTAGAAGAAATAATCCCTGACAACTACTTAAGGTGCTTGGCACTGGTAGCCAAAGTAATTTATATTTTATTAAAGTCTTCCATGTGTCTTAGTGAAATAAAGTCTGCCAATAATTTATTTATTTAAAATATTCTTTTGGGGTACAGAATTTCCCTGTTTGCCTATGTGTCATATAATGTCTGAGGAATAAGCAAACAGTATATTGTGAAGCCTGTTGTTTTGGGGCTGAAAACAGCTTTATACACACACAAAAAAACCCACCTCAAAACCAGAGAAAGGATTACGGAGGCTGTCAAAATCAGAAAAAAATCAATCAGTTGGACAAAATCATGCCAAGGTTCACAGCAATTCAGAGGAAGGCTGTTCTTATATGAGTAAGACAAGCAAGACATCAGAAATTCCTGCCTGAAGAAACATACTAGTGTTTTTAATTGCTTTTTGTTAAGTTTTCAATACTTTCACCTACTGTGACAGAGTATTCTTTATCTGTAGTGGTTTTTTTTAAAAGTTATTTTTAAAGTTTTCTTCATATTTAAGGATATGATTCAAGGTAAAAACCCAATCAATTTAATTTTAAAATGTATGACTATAGAGCAAAAATAAAGATAGAGAGATATGGAGAACTGAAATTCCTGTCTGATCTTAATAAAGAATGTGATCAAAAAACATTTTATATCTGCAGTTTATTGAAATTAATGCTAAATGAAATATAGTGATTGGAGGAATTTAAGGAATACACACTGTGAAAACTCATTTAGGGTTGGAGTCTTTATGAAGGTGAACAAATGTCTCTTCATTATTTTTACACTATTTGGAAAACTATGCAGATTTCCTAATCTACCTAAAAAGATGAAATTCATGCCCATAGCATAAAGCTTCTAAAACCTTTTACGTTATTTATATTTGTACTTATGAATCAATAAACACAACTGCCAGAAAAATCATACAAAAAGATAATAATTTTTAGTAAGCTATCAGTTGATCTTTATTTTTTTAGCTAGTGGATAGAGCACCTTGATGCCTTGAGAGAAGAAAACTTAAAGCTACCATTCAACAAACAAAACTTGGCTCTGAGGATAGGCATGAATGTAATACTTACTACATGAATTGCTTGTGCTGCAGAGGGAGTGGTCAAAATGTCTACAGGTTACTAAACTTCATGTTCCTTTATGTAAGAAAGCATGCAGTAGCCATAAAAATTGACATTGTTGAGATAAATTTGAAGTCAGCTGTACATTAAATCCCAAACCCCTTGAAAAAGTTGGGGGAGAAGACAGAGGAATAAGATAAGGAAGCCACTGTGCTACAGTCTGCCTAAGAAGGTAGGTTGTAGGGGGATTTTGGTTTTGTATAATCATATTTGTGTAATTGTAAAAAGTAAAAAGAAGGGATGATAATGGGTAGAGAATCCTGTTGTGATGAAAATGTCTTAAATTTGCTTTAGGTCTTTCAAAGATTCATTTATTTGCTAAAAATAGAGTATTCAGAATGAATACTTTGAATATCATTCAAAGCCTTTAGGTCAAGTTAGGAATTTATATTAGTTCTTCTATTTTTTTCAGACTTTCTATTGAAATAATGTTGAGAACTGCTGAAGTAATTGCCATTAAAAATGCATGTGTGGAAAGAAGGTGTTGATTGGGTCATATTAATAAAAGATATTTGCCAGTTGTTGGTCTTTCAACTATTACCTAAGGCAGAAGGTTGACGTCACCACCCTCCCAAAAAAGATGCATCCTGTCTTTTGTAGTTTTGGAAAGGCAACTGATTTGCAATTAACTCAGCTGATTTTGAAAAATCAAGAGTCGTTCAGTGATGGAACTGTCTACCATGACCTAAAGCTGAAAGATTATCCACTGTGAGAGAATTACATATGCTGACTATCCAAAAGAGTTGTAATTGCTTGATTGGTTCCAAAGTCATATACATTTTGAATACTCTCCTTCCTAGTTACCTCTTTGGACACACTAACTTTCAGGGAAATTCAAATAAACAGTGACACTTTAAGCAGAGAAGGAAACCCAGCTTTTATTTATATCATCAGAATTATCATTTGCTGTTTGCTTAATTAGTCTGAAAATTATTCCTCAAAATACTACTAAATTATAACAATTCAGGATTGTGCAAAATATCATATTTTGTGAAGGTTTAGCTGTCCTTTTCGTCCAATTCTCAGCTACACAAGGAGAAAGATGCTTTCAACCCCCTCTGCTTTGCAACTTTATAACAACCCTAAAACTGTTTGCTTGGGAAAAGGTGGGGTGAGAACCAGAAAAAGCAGACAAGAACATGGCTTAGATGCTCGATGCAAACAACACTCTCCTGAGAGGTGGCAGATGTGAATTTTGAATTCTCTGGTCTTTATAGTATTTTAAACACCAGACTGCTACTTTAAGATAAAGTCCTCCTTTTCTTCTGTTCTATTCTAGTCCTTGTGAATAAACCTGCTATAAAACTTTTAATTTGGTCAAGCCTCCCTTCTCATCCCTCTTTAAGAAAGGAAGAACACTTAGAAGAGATTAAGATGCTTGAACTGCTGCACCTGATATCAGCGTAGGTGTTCTAGGCTGGCAGGGCTGGCTAATGTGACACAATGCTCATGCTCTTCTGTAGCAGCAATTAGAGTGCCAGCATGATACTGCACAGTCAGAAATATCATCAGATGCCTACAATCAGACGTATGAATCCTACACCTGGGCTTCACTAGGTGTAATAAACTGGAGAAGGACTGCATGATTAGAAATGGTTGATGAGGTAGTTGGCTAAATAGAAAGATGAAATATGTTAAATTTGTAGTTAAAAAATAATTTTTGGAGTCATATTCATGAAAATCTTATCTGGTAGTACATACCCAGAGCTACTTATTTCTTAATATATCAGAGCCAATGTGGTGTCAGATGCATCTACATCATGGGCTAACACTGCACAGAGACCACAACTTAATTTTGCATGCTTCTTTGTGGTTCTAGGAGAGCACATCCACAGTGTGTTTTCACAGGCAACAAAGCTAATGACAGCTGCGGGTTCTAGGCATAAATTGCACATGTATAGAGTGCTAAGTGTTGGTGGAACTTGCATTCAATTTGCAAGGAGAGATCTACAGATGGTTCCCTGTTGGACATCTTCAAATTTTATTCCACCAGGAGGAAAACAGCCTGCTCAGTGTGTATTCTAAGATTTCAAGTACAAACTAATTTTACACTGAAAAGAAACCCTTCAAACAAACCCTGCAGCACACTAAAACTAATGCATCCCCTGTGCAAGTCCACAAATGAGCAAGTAAATATGTCCTCTTAACCTCTGTACTTTGTATATCCCAGTGCTTAGACACTTTGAAACATGGTCTTTGCTCTTGCGCTTTATTCAGATAGTCCTTGAATAGCAAAGCATACTAAACTTCTAGTTCCTAAATAAGTGAGACAGTTATTAGTTCAGGTAATGTTGATTCTTCTTGTGTGTTCTTTCCTACACTTTATGGATTTTAAGTTTGAGAGTATTTTGGATTCCATTTGAACAGAAGGGATATAGATTGCCCTTCTTCTTCCATAGACAAACACTATTGTTGAAATGTGTGCGTGTTGCCCCACCTGGAACAAGCCTTTTGCAGTCCTCAAAAAAAGTGTTGATTCCTTATTCCTTCAGAAATGGGCTTGTTCTAAATCCTTCATGGATATAATAAAATGCCCTGCAGGCCTCCATGCCTCAGCTGAGTACAAATCCTGCATTTCATATGCACCCTGAAGACATTATTTCTTGATGACTGTCTATTTGCAGGTACTTGTACATCCTGAAGTTTTCCTAGTTTAGTGAACTATAATTTGGAGACACTTAAATCTCTTTATTCATTTTAGGAAGAATAAACTCTAACAGATTGGAAAGCCTGTGGAAAAAAAGCACCATTCCCTCTACAGGTTATTGCTCTTCTTCATGCTCATTTTGAATATAGAGCTAGATGGTTCCCTGTGTTACTTAAAATTGTGACCTTTAGATCTCATGATAACATCATTCAAAGCAAGAGTGAAAGAAGAATCTGTATTTAAGAAGGATCTTACTCTTAGCAGTTATTTTACTATCTTAAAAAGAAAATAATTGTTTTCTAGCTTGTCAGAGGTGTTAATTGGAAACTGTATATTTAAATTATTATTGGCATGCATTAGTGTGGTACATCTGGTAGAAAAAAGATGATATCATTCTTAGCCATTTCTGTAGCACAATTTTTTCCTAATTAATCTGTCATTAATCTCAATAACTAAAGAAATGGTGCTCATACCAACAAAAAGGAATCTTGCTTGCTACCCTGGGGAAGTTGTTTTTTCCTTTACAAGATCTTTTTTACTTAGTATCAACACTAGCATAAAATTTAGTTGCATGCCACCTAAGTATGTGTAACCAGCTGTGAATGTATTTTTTTAGTATAGTGCATGAAAAAGTTTTCCCTTTTCTTGAGCCATAGGTGTTAATTGGTATCTTTGTATCTTGCTAATTAAGTTCTAGCAACACCTTTTCCTTCTTCCTTGCTCTGAATTTAATGAGATCCCTTGTATTAATTTATTATATAATTAGATAAAATACACCCCAAAAAAAGTTTTTTAGAGGAGCTTTGAACAAGGAGGCGAGGCTTAACAGTTTTTAGAAAGACAACATACAGTACACAAATAATCAATATCAAATGCTGTTCATGAAGAATTTTATTATATTAACATACAAATGTTTCTAATTGTGCAGGTGTGTACTTCACTGTTAGACTGATGTGTTAAGCTATCCTTTGGTTCTGTGAAGTAGGGCAGAGGTATATAACTAAAATTACCTTAAAAAGAACAAGCTGGTCTTTTAGACTTTTAAGAATATAGGGTTGGAAGGGCCTGGTATGTTGTCTAGTCCATTCACTGACCTAGGACAGGACCAACTGTATCGTGTCATCCAAGACAAATTTTTCGAAATCACTTTTGAAGAGTTCAGTTATGGAAATACTACAGCCTCCACAGGCAATTTACCTTAGTGTTTCACTATCCCTAAAGTTTTGGTTTTTTTTCTTTTCTGGAGTCAAACTCAATCCCTTAATTAATTTAAGTTAACTACTACTTGCCCTGTCCAATACGCAATAAAGAACTAATTATCTCCTTTCTTCTTTCAATAGTGTTTTACATACCTAAACCGTGCTTGATAGCCTTCTCTCATTTTCTTTTTTTTATGTTAAACCATATGTTTACTTTCGATTTTCTGATTGTTTTCAAACCCTCTAATCATTCTTCTCTAGTCTGTCCAAAATTTATCTTTTTTGATGTATCTACAAAATATTAAAGCAATTTTTTTTTATCTTTTGTAAACAGCTTCCCATGTTTTCCTCCCACATAATTTGCTTTTCTAACAACATTATTCCCTTGTTCCTGCTCATACTGTTGGCCATTTGTTTCTTTTCTACAAAACCACTTCCTAATGAGTTGTTCCCCATATTGCATTCAAAATTGTAGTGTACTCACAAAGTGTGCTTGTTTATTCTGACCATCACCTTTTTTATTTTTTTTGTAGTCTAAGTCATTCCTCTATTTTATCAAGATCATTCTGAGATTAAATCCACCCCTGGAATACATTCTTAGTCCCTCTTAGCTCTGTATTAGCTGTATACCATCTGTAAGTTCAATAAAGTTATTTACTGTACCATCACTCAGGAGAAACTACTTGTAGATCTCCTTTTTGTGCCATTCTTCCAGTTTGGTAGCAAACTGTATTGAGACAGTTAGACTTGATGATCTTAAGGGTCTTTTCCAACATAAACAATTCTATGAAAGGATTCCAAGACAGTAGTTAGAAACAATGACCAGACAGGTTTTTATCCACGTCAAAAGAGTTCCATCAGTATTATGTTACTGTTCCCTCCCAGCCTTGCCATGGAAATATTGTGTAAGATGTTATAAAAGACATGATGGGCCTGTTACTTTTTTCTTCACTGAAAAGGCCTGCTATCTGCTGTCAAATAAAAATATGATAGTTTAACATTGTTTTTTCTTTTAGGAAATTGCATTTGCTACACTGCCCATTGTTTTTGAGGTTCACAAATAGCTTAGCTTTTGATTATTGGTAATATTGAAGATTACTGATTTATAATTATTTGTTCTTAATGTCTTACATTTTGAAGATTGTAATTGTGTTTGCCTTTTTCCAAGATGTCTTGACCATTTTTCATGAAGAAAAGATTGTTTTAAACATATTTAAGAATGGCAACAATCAAACTTAGGAGTAACAGCCAATTGTAAAACTTCCCTTTCTTTTCAGCAAACTCTAGCTTCTAAGATCATAACCTCCTAGTGATTTGAATTGTGTTAGCCATCTGCAATACATTAAGCTGTTCTAATGAAGACTGATGGAAAATGGAAATTAAACACTTGTGTCTTTTGTCTATTGAAAAGAAAATATAACAGCAATTCATCTTTCGGTTAATAATGCTATATTTACAAAAAGCTACTTTTTATCTCTTTAATATTACTTGCATTTTGTTTTATGTTTTGAATTTTTTGTTGTTTTTCTCCCTCGTTATCTGCACTGTTCCTTTTGTTTCTGCTTTGTATATATTTCCTTGTTCTTTTTCAGACCAATAAAGAGTTCATTATTTAATCAACAGGTATCTTATTAATTATTTCTGAGGAATATATGTGTTTTTTCTTCTATTAAAGTATTTTGCTTCCCTGCAATTCTCTGGTGCTCTGTAAAACCATCAACTCAGGTTATTATTATTTTTTCATTCTGATGTTCAAATTTCTTAATTTTTTGAATATCATAGAAGATCTTATTTCATGTTCATTCTGTTGATGTATCTTTTTTTCATTTAAGTGTTCACAAATAGAATTTCTTTTTTCTAATTGCTTTTAATGTTCTGTATATTAAAAAAAAAATCAGAAACATCTTATTACTAAGTCAGTCATTCAAAGAATTTACTGGGTCAAGTATCTGCGTTTGCTACATTCAGAGATCCCTCAGGAATGATTAGTTACAATCTCTTGCAAGTCTTATGCTTTTGATGAATTTGTTAGTTATTCACAATGATAGTAACTAGTTTTATGGGGAGGATACCTATATTCTTTCCACATTAATTATTATTTGTGAACCTCCAAGATGCCTGTCTTCCTCTATATTCAGAAAACCTATGTAGAAACATATTGTATCTTTCATAGGTTTTATCCTGTTAATGTTGTAGTGTATTCTGACTACAATGCTATTATTTATCCCATCAATCCTCTCTTCTGGTTTTCACTCATCTGAAACATTGTTCATTCTGTTAATATAAACAGACATCCTGATAAATGCATTGATTTAAATGGAAAATTTCAAGTAAAATTTAAAATTGGACAAATCTACCAAACTGTGTTATTAATACAAATTCATGATATGCAAGATGAAGCAAAATCTACTGTACAGTTCAGTCCTTTGAAAGTGATGTCTAATAAACTTTCTGAGCATATCTGTGAGTCTTAGATAAATACCTCAGATATGGGTTTTATGAGCTTATAGTTAACATACCCATGGTTTGGCTCACCTCACTTTAAGATAAAATGTATGACTACATTCACTAGCTTTTGGCTGATTCAGACTGTTTCTTTTTAGGACTGAGTATCAGATACTCTTCAAGTCATAATATTCATGCATAAAGTTATCTACTGCTCAGCCTCAGTGACAGGTTCCCAGGCACTGCTCTCCCTCTTCCATTTTTTCCCATACTTTCGAAGCATGAACATGCATTATCTAAGTCTTGATTAAAAAAACAGCATAACATTGTTATTTCTGTCATTAAAAAAAAACTTAAACAAAACACCAAAAAACAAACAAACAAAAAAAAACACCCAAAAGTTACAACTGGCTATCTCATAAAGTCTGGTTTTCTATGGCCTTATGACTATTTCTCAGTACATCATGCCATCAGAGAGTTTCTTATTCTTCCTCACTAGTTCCTGAGGAAATACTATCTAAAAGAGACCAAAGTCTACTGGAAAGTTCGCAGTTGCAAATATGCTCAGTGGCCAGCTTCACTAAACAGAAAGGTATAAAGGCTGGGTTCTACCTGACCTCCCTTCAGTGACCCACCCATTTAGGTTCCTCTTTCTATAATCAAAAAATGTGCAGAAATTCAATTATTTCTAAGGCCTTATGAAGTGTGTTCAAAATGGGTAAATGAACCGACAAGTTACTGAAGGGTCTATAGAATCACAGAGTCATAGAACAGTTTGAGTAGGAAGGGAGCTGCAAAGATCAGCTAGCTCCAATCCTTGCTAACATGGGCAGGGACACCTTCTACTAGACCAGGTTGCTCAAAGCCCCATCCAACTTGGCCTTGAACATTGCCAGGGATGGGGCATCCACAGCTTCTCTGGGCAACATGTTCCAGTGTCTCACTATCCGCACAGTGAAGAATTTCTTCCTTATAGGTAATTTAAATCTACCCCCTTTCAATTTAAAGCCATTACTTTTTCTCCTATCACTACATGTTCTTGAAAAAAGTCCCTCCCCAGCTTTTTGGTAGGCCCCCTGTAGGTACTGGAAGGCCTCTGTAAGTCTCTCCAGAGCCTTCGCTTCTCCAGGCTGAACAACCACAACTCAGCCTGTCTTCACAGGAGAGGAGCTCCAGCCCTCTGATCATCTTTGTGCCCTTCTTTTGGACTCACTGCAATAGGTCAATGTCTTTCTGTTGGGGCCCCCAGAGCTGAAATCAGGACTCCAGGTGGGGTCTCACAAGAGCAGAGCAGAGGACAATGACCTCCTTTGACCTGCTGGCCATGTTTCTTTTGATGCAGCCCAGGGTTTGGTTGGCTTTATGGGCTGCAAAGGTACATTGCTGGGACATGTTGAACTTTTTGTCCACCAGTGCTCCTAAATCCTTCTCCCTGTGACTGATCTCAATCCATTCCCCACCCAGCCTGTATTTGTTCTTGAGATTGCCCCAACCCATGTGTATAAACTTTCACCTGGCCTGGTTGAAATTCATGAGGTTCACACAGGCTCACCCCTGAAGCCTGTCCCTCTGGATGACATTCCTTCCCTCCAGCATGTTGACCACACTACAGTCTGGTGTCATCAGCAAATTTGCTAAAGGTGCACTGAATCCCCTGGATAGACAGCATGACCACATAGTGTTCCTCTCCTTAGGAAATGAGGCAAAAATAAAGATTTCTTTCTTCTCCCACTCCATAAAAAACTTTTTAGAAATTTATGCAGTGACAAAGAGCAGTGAAATGGTCTTTAAGGCATTGTTCTTTATTTTCCTCTGTCTGTTACTGCTTATTAGTTTTGGCTTTATTTGTTGATGTATTTATTTATTTATAAACAAGCTGTTAGGGAACAATCTGTTTCTAGGCATCTTGGGTTGCTGTCTGGGTTTGTAACTTAACGTAGAATTAAAAGATTGAACCCTATACAGGTCTTGACTAACATTTGGCCTCCTTTGCTGTCCTTTAGGTTGGACTACTTCCTAGAATTTTCCTAAAGCTTATTTGCTTCAGGATTTCCTTTTATAAACATTTGCAATGCCTGTAAGTATCGTCTCTCAACTGACTTTCACATATGTTCCACATTATGGGCTACATACTGGCAAAAAATTGTCCACTTTTCTTAGCTTTTTTGTTCTCAGACTTTCTAAATTTTCCACATTGAAATGTAACATTTGAATGTTACTTTTTTAGTATCTTTACAGTCTATGTGGACAGTAGTAGCCCAGCTTAATATGCTGTAGTTGATTTCTTAAATGTAGGAACTAGTCTACCTATTGTCTGGCAAGTGGTTTATGCTACAATTGACATATTAGTGAGTTAAGTATACAATTTCCTCACATGTTCACTTGCAATTTCTTTCTCCAGTCTTTGTGACTGATATATGTTTCCATTTAGTTTCAGGCTTTTAACACAAATTTCTTTAACAGGAAGTGGCAGAAATTTTTGGTTTAGTGCTCAGGCTAGAAGTGCTACTGCTTTCTTACATATGACTGCCTCAGTATTAGCGCATTCTGCATCAGAATTTAAATGCAAAAAAAAAAAAAGTTGGAAGTTAAGATTCATATTCTTTTCACTAAATAAAATAACAACAGGTAATTAGCTCAGGTTTTAAAGTGTTTTGCTCTACCCCAGCTCACTGGAGATAGATAGAAACCTAGTAACTTGTGGATGGGTTAAACTTATACTTAGGTTTTGAGTCTTTGAGTCTTAGTTTCTGTCATTTATTTATGTTTTTCTTGTTTATAGCTTCACCTTTGCAAAAGGTTTGCATGCTTTGCCTGGATTGAACAACCGCACCTACAGCTATTCCCATGAATTTTCCTTCTACAGACAAAAAAGACCGTGATGCAGGGCTCTGAGATTCATTTGTATTATTCCCACAACTTTGTTCCCCTTCCTACTCCCGTCCTACACTCTTACTCTTTCTGTTCTGATTAAGTTTCTGATTTATTCTAATAAATCCTTTTTCTTAACATCTGTCCTGGTTTCAGCTGGGATAGAGTTAATTTTCTTCTTAGTAGCTGCTGCAGTGCTGTGTTTTGGATTTGGTGTGAAAACAATTTTGATAGCACACTGATGTTTTTGGTTGTTGCTGGGTAATGTTTTTATCAAGTCAAAGACTTTTTAGTTTCTTGAGCCCTGCCAGTGAGAGGGCTGGAGGGGCACAGGAAACTGGGAGGGGACACAGCCAGGTCAGCTGTCCTGAACTAGCCAAAGGGATATTCCATACCATATGACATTGTGTTGAGTATATACACTACGGGAAGAAGAAGGAAGGGGGAGACATTTGGCATTATGGCATTTGTCTTCCCAATTAACCATTATGTGTGATGGAGCCCAGCTTCCCTGGGGATGGCCAAACACCTGCCTGCCCATGGGAAGTAGTGAATTAATTACTTGCTTTGCTTTACTTGTGTGTGCAGTTTTTGCTTTACCTATTAAATTGTTCTTATCTCAACCCCTGAGTTTTACATTTCTTTCTGATTCTCTCCCCTATCCCTCTGGGTGAGGGGGAGTGAGAGAGGGGCTGCGTGGTACTTGGTTACCAGCCAGGGTTAAACCACATCAACATCTTAGTTAACTTGCAGATCAAGTCCTTTCCTTTGGTGTTCATGGCTCATATTTAGCAACTTCAGAAGGATCCTTCAGATAATTCAGTTTCCATTTTCTGCTGAAATTCTATAGGACTTTATTCTTGATTCATCTCCCTTTCTTTATGCGAAACATAAATTTAACTACTGCAGCTTTATGCTACACCTAACTTTTCAAAATGGTAAAACTGCAGCCTTTCTGACATCCTGGTTGGTCAAGCTCAGCATGGATAAGGTTTAATTCCCCACCATCCCACTGATGTCTGTTCTAGACAGTCAATTGCCTACTTAGCAGGAAACTGCCAATACTAGAAAATTATCATGTCATCTCTTAGGAACATGCTAAAGATATCAAAGCCTTCAGGCCTGACAAAGTAATACTGGGCTGCTTAACTAACCCATCTCACAGAATGTTTGTCTGCACCTTCACCCATCCTCCTGACTGCAAAAGTTTGACATGTATAATATGCTGAAAGAAACAGGTTTGATTTGTTGTTCTGCTTCAGCTGCTGCAATCATGCAGAGATACTCTATAGATATTTATCTCCAGATGGGTTTGATTACATTGTTTGCTTTCTTGGGTTTGCTTCTTCCTGTTTATTGTCCCTCCTTTCACCTCCTTTTCCTGCCCTAATCCCAGTTGCCTCTAATTACTTTTGGTTTTTTTAACCTCACGAAGTTAAACAAGGTCAAGGACAAGGTCCTGCATGAGTTAGGGAAATCCTCAATATCTATACAGATGCTGAATAAGGGATGAATGGATTGACAGCAGGCTTGTGGAGAAGGACTTGGAGATACTGGTGGATTAAAAATTGGACATGAGCTGGCAATGTGTGCTTACAGCCCAGAAAGCCAACCGTATCCTGGGCTGCATAAAGAGAAGTGCGGCCAGCAGATTGAAGGAGGTGGTTCTCCTCCTCTACTCTGTTGAGCTCTGTTGAGTTTCCACCTAAACTACTATCCAGCTCTGAGGTCCCCAGTGCAAGAAAGACATGGACCTGTTGGAGTGAGTCCCAGGAAGGATCATGATAATGGTCAGAGGGCTGGAATCCCCTTCCTATGAAGAAAGGCTGAGTGAGTTGGGGTTGTTCAACCTGGAGAAAGGAAAGCTCAGAAGAGAGCTTATTGCAGCCTTTCAATATACAAAGAGGGCATATAAGAAGGATGGAGAAAGAAATTTTTTCCAGAACCTGTAGTGATAGGACAAGGAGTAACGGCCTTAAACTGAAAGATGGCATGTTTAGTTTAGATATAAGGAAGAATGTTGAAGGTTATGGAGTGGTGAGACACAGACTGACCAGAGAAGTTGTGGATGACCCATCCCTGGAAGTGTTCAAGGTCAGGTTGGATGAGGCTTTAAGGAACCTGATCAAGAGGAAGATGCCCTGCCCATGGCAGAAGAGGCTGAACTAGTTGATCTTTAAAGGTCTCTCCCAACCCAAACTGTTCTATGATGATTCTGTGATCCTATGTTGGCCTTGGCTTTGCATATCCGTAGTAAAATTAGGTGGTTTTGATACTGTTACTTTGCAATATTGGCCTTCTATATTATTACTAATATGGTTCCTTAGTTTACTGTTGGCCTTAAAAGATTTTGCTCTCCAAAAGGTTTACCAGTTCTCCTACATCCTCCCACCTTACCCCCACCCCACACCCCCAAACTATGTACAATGTTGAGTCTTTTCTCAAGTAATTCCCCCTACCTACACATGATATCCAGCTTTTCCTCATGATACAATCCCTTACCTCTGGCAGCTTTTTAGAATCATAGAATCATTTAGTTAACCTTTAAGATCATAGAGTCCAAGCATAAACCTAACACTGCCAAGTCCCACTAAACCATGTGACACCTACCAACCAGTTCATGTTCCGTAGTTCCTCACATCCTGCTCCGCAGTGTAACCCAAGGCCAGGAGTGGGACAGCAGGCTGGTAATTTGTCTACAGCCCCAATATACTTGTGACTTATGTTTGCTGTACCATAAGCTCGAAAAAACAGCTTCATGACCACTACTCCTCCTGAGGTATCTCTTCCTACAGATGTTGTTGTGTTTACCTTTCCTATTCCCTCAGCAGTAGAAGGTGCAAACCCCCTCACCATAAGTCAGGCCTTAGTTCTGTGACATGTCCAGTTCTGCCTGTATATAACATCACAGAGGGATTGTGCATCTACTTGTAGCATCAGTGTTTATTATTTGCTCTAGCCTCAAATCTTAACCTTCTTGCCCATGTGGTTTGGGTTTGTTTTTTTGGTTTGTTTTTATTTTTATTTTAATTTTGACTGCAGAGCTAAACTCTAAGCCTATAATTTTCCTAGGTTATGTGAAAAAAAAAAGTTAGCTTCTTTCAATCCTTGTTTGAAAATACCATCTTTCCTGTGCTTGAAAACTAATGATGTTTATCAAAGCCCCAAAACATCATCAGCTTGACATGGTCAGTGCCTTATTCAAGGCTTACACAAATGCTGCATAAATCCATACTACTTTGTTTGATTCAGAAAGCCGGCCTTTGACTCATCAAACAAAGACTGAGCCTCATTCTTCATATTTTCTAAAGCGTTGTCATTTTCTTTATACTTATGATGCTTTCTATTGATTTCTAGCTGCTCAAATATGGCCAGACTATTTGATTTTAAAGTTGTCTCCCAAAGTGTCAGTCTGTATGAAGCATTATGTTTATTAAGATACCTGAATGCACTAGAGCCCTGTGGAGTCTGTCATTTATTAATAAAATGCTGATAAGATATCTAAACTTTTTGCAGCAAATGAACTATAATTTCAAAACAGAAAAATGTATTTCTAAAAAATACCACCACCAATTCCCCAAAACAAAACACCCCCCCCCAAAAAAAAAAAACCAAACCCAAACTACCCAACAACTCAACAAAACCACACAATCACACAAAACCACAGTTTCAGCCTGCCCTCAAAAATAGCCTATTGAAATAAAAGATAAGGTTGGAACCTTACCAATAGAGGTTTAAAGTCTTACAATTTGTCTTTTTTATGTGGCTTGTTTGTTTTTTTTTTTTTTTTTTTTTATTCTCACTGTATTCTTTGTCATAGAACTGCAGAAATTTTGTAACATTTTCAGTTTTCACTAAAGTATGAAGATTGCTTTGAAAGTAGTTTAATTTTGCACAATTTTTATCATTTAAGTATTTTTTAAATGAAAATGGATTTATTCTGAGACACTTTTGAAGATACTTTTCCACTATTTTGTAGAGAATTAGAACATGATAGATTAGGCTTCAGAAATGTAAAATCTTACCCTAACAATGACAAGTGACAAGAACAAATACTGGTAGCTGAATGAATTCACTAGCAGCATAATTGTAAGAAAACCATGAGAATAGAAAGGGTGCATCATACTTACAAGGTAGATATCAGTTATACTAGGAAATATCCTAAATTTATTTTCTATTACCTCTTAGGACAGTTTGAATGTGTACTTAGATTTCTACAGGTACAGCTTTGATTTTTGGTGTTTTGGTGTTGTTTTTTGGTTTGGGGTTTTTTTTTGTTTGTTTGTTTGTTTGTTTGTTTTTTTAACAATATAAGTCTTGATTATGCAATCATGTACAATTGCAGATGGTCTTGTAAACCTCCACAGGATTAGCCATGTGAATATGTGCTGTTTGGCCTGGATGTGTATGAAATAACAATGTAAGGGAAGGTTCTAGTGATATTTTCACCAAGGCGATATGTACATGGAAGCAGTATTACACCTAAAGTCACAGAATTTAAGTGTTTTCACATACGCTTTATATGTATGCTTTTTATGCTACTGGACAGTGTGAATCATGACAGGAATGCTATTTTGAAGCACAAAATTTTTGTTATCTTTATATTTTTGTAACTATATAGGTAACTGCAGTTACTATTTACAATTTGGTAATTTTTATGCTTCATATTTCCAATAATTAGCACTATATAACACAGTGAAAGTGATAATTCTAAGATTTATTTGCACAATTACCTACTATGATAGTTTAAGAACCTGCATGCATGTTACAAATTCTGTTTGATACTGAAAACTTTGCATATTCATCCATGCTACCTTGCAAAATTAATTTTGAATCCTTGTTTTAGTTTAGTTTACCTCAATATTGGACTAAACCAAAAATTATATAAATAAAGAAAGAAGAGAGATAAATCTTACAGTAGAAGAGGAAGAAATGAGTAAAGTAAGAATTATGGGCTTTGACTGAAGGATTTTGATTAAGTAGAGCAAAAAAGAAATTCAGGCAGAAGCATAATCACAAGGCTGTATTATTGCACTGCTTCACATGCAAACAAATTTGCATGATTAAAGTTGTAGAAGTGAAAATGTATAATTTAGTATGGAAATCTGTTTATTTCCCCTATCTCTTATTGGGGGTGTGGGTGGTGGGCAGGTTATAGTGTTTATGAAGGTGGACAGCATGATATTATTTGAGTAGCAAGGTTATTGATATCAGGGCTGGGTACCCATTATGCTTCACAGCCATCTTGTTGAGCATCACTTACTCTTTAGATTTGTTATTGCTTCATTACCTCAGTTTCTCTCACAAGTTTCTGTCCCATCAGTTGTTTATTTTTCTTCCTGACAAGATGTTTCTCTTCATTCTGTCTCTTGCTTATCATGTTTCTTTCTGCTTTTTTAATGTTTCTTGTTTATAATAACATGTCATTCTGTCCCTACATTTTCATTTCCTCAATATCTCTTTCCTCCAAGCTCTTTAGAAAATCTTTAAAGTCCATCTTTCTCTTTATATCAGCTCCAGGCATGGTGAAAAATTAGAAAGTAGTTGTTACTTTTACTCTGTTCCTTCTCTGTTTACGGTAGCTGAAGAACATTTTACTAGATGAAGACTAATTTCAGCCCTATTGCCAGGGCCAATATACAATAGCAGTAATTTTGATTAAGGACAAGAATCTGTGAACTTTCAGACGGAAAAGTTTTAGCAAGAGACTTGTAAAAATCTTTCAGCATCAAGAATAAATAAATATTGCCATAACACTTGTTAGTGTTTTGTGACTTTTTTTATTTCCATCCTCGACTAGAACACAGATCTCTTACTAAACAAATCTATTGAGGCGTGTTAGATGATGGATAAAATTTGCATGGTTTTGTGACCAATTCAGACAAAAAAACCCCCAAACATATAATATTTTATTATAATAGAAATACTTCATGGAAATATTGCTTTATGTTAAATATCTGACAGAATTGGAAAAGAAAAAAATTAAATGGTTTTTGGTCTATATTTTTCCTTTTTAGAAGATATTAGGTTGTATTTGGATTATATGCAGTCTGAAATGTTTTGTTACTTTCATTCTTTCATTTATCATTACATACTTAAGAATTTTAATGTCAATTATTTATTTATTTATTTTTAATTTTGTCCTTTTGGGAGAAACAAAAAAAATAATGAATTTGAATTTTGCAGATTTCAAGCAACTGTACAATTGCAAACTCAGAAATATAGATTTGGCTCAGTATAGCAGTTTGTTTAATCCCCTCTCCTTCCCCCCTTTTTTAAAAAAAACTACTTCGATAATGAAGCTGTTACATAGTCCTTAGTTATCATGAATGTTTCTCCTTCTACCATTTCATTTGTCTCCCTATATAGACGCTGATCCTCAGCTGAAATGTTGTCATGTACTGTTTATTTCCTTCATCTCCCCAGTTCAATAGTCAATAAATCACAAGGGAATGACACCTTTGCATTCAAATCATTAATAACCAGAATGTATTTTCTGATAATTATACAGTAGGTGTTTTTCAGAGAGTTACTCTTCCGCATCTGTGTATTGGAATTTAATTGTTTAGGTTTTACTATACTTTGCACAACATATCACAACAGGAATAAGTACTTCATTCTAATGACCACTTATGGTATTGGGTATTCAGTCATGGCTTGTCAGACTTTTTCATCTTCTAGTGTAACCAGTGTTACAACCAAGAAGTAGATGTTACTATACTATTACCTGAAATATCTGATGCTTATTTCAGAAGACACTTTAAACCTAAACAGACATGAATAAATATTTGAAGATGAGTTATTATTTGTGGCTGTGAAAAAAAAGAAATACAGTGTCTCCCTTAACACTAAATTATTTTTAATAATTCAGTCTCTTCTGTTCTCCTGGCCACAAGAAAATAAGGAATACAACCCAAAGCCCACACTTTTTTTTTTTTTTTTTTTTTTTTAATAAAAATGTTTATATTATGTGTCTGCATATTCTCCCTACCAAGTGTTACCTGAAATTAACTTATTACACTGTGTCTATCCTCTGGGGACAGCCAGCAGGCAGTTATGCATTTTTTTAAAGTGTGGAAATATACCTCTCAGTTTCTCATAGGACTACATGGAGTTTTTATTGTCCCTAGGAAGATACTACAGAACAAAAAGTCCAGTACTGGATTTGCCCAGGAGAAGCTTTCCTCGTATAGGCATGCATTAGTCTGGTTTGATGCAGTGAACCTGTGTCCCACAACTGGAAAGCAGCAGTGGTGGTATGAGCCTGCGACATTACCAAAAAATCACACAATGCTGCCTCATCCAGCTCCACCCCTGAACCTAACTGAGTTTTTAGACCGTTAGCGACTGTCATGAGTAGATGCTTTTGAAAATATTACTTTGAGATGGTTAGCCTCTATGCTATTGCAATGTTCATGATATATTATTACATTATTGCAATGGTCCTTGAATAGCTGCTGATAGAAATGAGATCTGAAATAGTGTCCTTTTCACTGGTGATGCATTTTGATTCCCTGAAAATTTGTACTGGGATGTTCTGTGAAGTGTGGTATACAAAGCAAGCTATTGAAATTTTGGTTACTAAATCCTTCTTTTCGTCTTTACATTGTGCACCAGGATTGTGTACCTTAGAAAGGGAAGTATTACTGAAAGTTTACCAGGTTAGATGAAGGGGATTTGTCTGAACTGAACAGTTCTACAGACTTTGGGGAACCATACCTCTGTTGATGCATGTATGAAGGTATAGATGTTTTAGAGCAAAGACCAAACAAAAGCTTCTTGTTTGTTTGATTTTTTTTTTTTTTTTTTTTTTTCCTTTACCCAAGTGAAGGTTTTGACAAAATACTGTTCTTGTTTTCCCTTTCCCCCAGCTTCTTGGGACTATTCAATTCTTTTCCAAATGGCTTCATGGGCAGCAGTAGAAATTCTTCCTATATTACTTGTATCCTGTCTTGCAAAAATATTCAGGTATGATGATTTTGCCTTTGAGATAAAGCACCCTAAAACATGCCCACTAATTATTATCCTACCTGATCAACAGTCCTTATAGTTAGGTAGTCCAATGCCTGCTTTGGTGATGTGGAATCATAAAAATCCTCTAACCTCCCCCCATGCCACCCCCCACCCCCCACCTTTGCACAAGTTCAGAAGAAGCTGCCTTTCTGAAAGTAAGAAGTGAAGAAGTAGAAGCCTGTTGCTCTAGCTGGATGCACGATGTATTAAATAACTTATTAGCTACTCCCCTGGTGAGCCATGTGACTTTCTCTTAATATCTGCCAAATAGATGTCATGCAGCAGCCATTTAAGCATAAAACCCAATAAAGAAAAGAAATTAAAAAATAATTTCCCGTTACCCTCAACATCCCATTTTACTTTTGGCTAAGTTTACCTCTCTTTCTTTCTTTTTTTATTTATTTTATGTCATGATGGTTGTATAAACAACATTTGTGCCAATTAAGCTAAGATTTAGTCCTATCCCGTCTGGTACTTCACCATCTAGCATCTCAAGCGTTATCTTGGGAGAGGTGGGATATGGTTGGGAGGAGTGAGAGATGATGGTGGGTCTAGCACTTGCTAGATAGATAATTTTAATTCCTAATTTACTGCCAGGAATAGAGAAGTCACAGTTATTTCTGAATAAACAGAAAATAAAAGAAATAGCAGTATCTGGGAATAAAAAAAAACCAAACAAAAACCCCATACTAAAACCGAGCTTTATTTTTTGTTGCTGTTCTCTGTTTGGTTTGTTTGAAAGAATGCACATATTCATCTTCAGCACAAAAATTTGTTGTAGAGTAGCTGAAGGGAATTTAGTTATTGTTGTCTAAATTTCACACCTCTAAAAGTTCTAAGAAATACTTTATCTTCAGTGGTGGATATTGTTTTTTGTTTTTTTTTTTACTGGCACACTTCTCTCAGAACATGTTATAGCTTTGCAACTCATATAGCCATATACAATCTATTTTATATCCTGTACAGGAAATTTCTCTAAAAATATGTAAAATTAAGAAATTTTAACTGGTACTTTGCTCTATACCTGCAAACAGAGGAAGAAAGTGAATTTGGGGAAAGGTATGTCATTTTACTTGAAGGCATCTCAGGCATGGGAGAATTTGAGCAGGGTCAGGTAGCAAAACCACAAGACATGGAAGGTCTCCAGCAGGTGAACTTGCTGTGTATAGCCAGCATGGAAGAAGGTATTCCTGGGAGTCCCTCATGGCCTAAGGATCATGAAAGATGATGGGCCATACTATTGGGGGTATTACTTAGAATTGCTTGTTATAAATGATGAGAGTTCACATTAGGGAAACAGACATAAACTAAGGTAAGTTCCCAAAAAGCATTGTAACCACATAATTGCTCAGAATCAGAGATCCCTGGTAAAGAACCAAGACTTTCCCTATTCTCCCCCCCCCCCCCCCCCCCCCCCCCCTTTTGCCTTGATCTCATAGGGAAAAAGAGCAGAAAGAGCACTAAAAACTTTACACTTGCATACACATTCAGTTTTATTGCTACTGCTGCTCATGCTATGTGAGTGAAGAGAATGAAATAAGGAACTACATACCAAAACAGCATGGGATAAACAAGCTGTACTGTTGAGCAAGTTTATCCTCAGCTTCAGACACAGCAAATTACAGTACTGGATTTAAAAGTGTTTGTACCACATGATCCCTAAATAACAATGATAAGCTAAAGCTTTGTTATTTAATATTATGTATAACCTTACCCCTTCCAATGCATTCGTTAGTGTATAAACACAGTGATTATGTCCCAAACATTTGCTGTGATGTTTGATGCTTTAATTTTAAATTGGACACTAATCTTACATGAATTAATCCCCAGATTCTTCTGTTTTTTTATAGATGTTTTAATAAATTAAAAATACTAATAATACATAGAAATTGTCCCCCATTAGGATAGAATTGATTAGGAACATTATAAAAAAGATATGTTCGTTCTGCAGGGATAAGTGTTACTAGTCACTAAAGGCAAATTTCCAATGAATGCAAATATGTTGGCTTTCTAGCAGATACTAGCACCTGCACAATGAAAGCTTCCCACTAGGTTATGGGGTTGTTTTTTGTTAACAGCCAGGGTTTTTTTTTTTTATTTGTTTCTATTATGTACTTTGCATTTTGGGACTTGTTTTTATTTTCTGCTCATTCACAACTTAAAGCTTCAATGAAAATCACATTGACGATTCTTATTTTTTGATTTTACTCAGGCACTTGGACTTCTCATTATACTAGGTCAAACAATGGAAATGATATTCTAAGTCTATATTTAAATGGTCTGAATTACACTTCTGAAAGCTATTGCATTTTCTTTTTAAAAAATATATTTTACTTGTAACTTTTGAACTGAATGCAAATTATGGTGTTTCATGTTTATCTAGAAGCAATGCTCACCTGGAAACAAGAAGAAGTAATTTTTCCATAGGTCTGAGTTGGCAGTGATGAAGTCATAGGTGTTTCTTCAGGTTAAAATGTTATTAAGACTATGTGGGGGTGGGGAATGAAATAGGCATATGATAACTGATGAAAATGCCTTCACTTTTACTTGAAATGACTCAAACTAATGAAGGGTTTTATGAATATGGAACTTCATTTAGTATCCACACATTTCTGGGACTGATTGTGTTTTATATGGGAATTTCCAGTGAAGAGTGGAAAGCATTCTTTCTAAAAAGACTGGAAACTGAGGATGAAGAATAATTTCTTACAATAGGGACACCATATTTCCAGCTTTAACTTTCCCCAAACTCCTTGAGTTTATTTATAGTACATTTGTTTAGACTTCAGTTAAGACTTGTATATCTGGATAAAGTAGTTTTAAAGTTTGACAGTCATTAATAGAGCTGTTTGAATGTGTTCTCACCAGCAGCCCTGTGTGAAGTTTGATTGTTTTCCATGCTTTCAAAACATATTAACAAAGAAAGCTGAACTGGCAATCTTGTATATTCTGTTTTTGAGGAACCTGGCAGAAATAGGAATTTTGGTGTTCTTCTGAGTGGTATGAATAACTCTGCACATCTCTGGAAGGTAATTTAGCATGAATGAATTCTTTGCCTTGATATTTATGAGTGCAGCTGTAGGCCATAACCTAAAGTCTGGAATAAATTTTCTGTGAAAGTGAAATACAACAAGAGTTTTATGAGTCCCAGCTCATATAAAGTGTTTGCAAAATTAGAATGATTAAAGGATGATAAAGCACCAGGCTCAGATAAATTGTTATGTGGCATGTTTGGGGAAATAGAAAAGTCAGTGGCAGGTATTTTTGATAACTGACTGAAGATAATGAAGTAACAGAGATGTCTAAATGTCGTTCTTTCTAAAAGTTTAAGAATGGATCTATGAAAGATTCAAAACTACTGACCTGAAAAGCATAAAATAATTAGAAGAATTGTTTGAATGGAACACATGAGATAGATAGGATTATGAGCCATTTAAAAGAACGGCATATGATTCATAAGGGACATGAGTAATTTGCTTGATTTCTTTTAATAATATACATTTACCAAATTTTTGTGAACAAAGAGGTAGTTGTGAAAATAATTATTGTGGATTTCAGAAACATTTTTCATATGTCATTATACAAAAGTGCATTTCTATACTGGCACTCTCAGTGTTTTGGCATGAGAACTACAGGAAAGGGATTCTGTGCAATAGCTAAATCTGGGCCAGGGTTACTAGTCATCAGCTCTCCTTTTTATATGGAAAAATAGGAACTTGGCACCTGAAGTAGCATGAAAGGTGGCTCCCCAAATACTTCTAAGATTGCACGTTCATTTAAAATTTCCAGTCACAATTTGTCAGCTTTACTATACATTATGACATAAAATCAGAGAATGTTTTTAGTTAAACTTAGTTTTATTCTCAGATAGGGTATTCTGTATGAGTGTCCTGATTGGAGTCTTTTGCTACATATATATTACTAAATTAAAAAGGTTAAGGGCTCATTCTCTTGCCTTGATTGTAGGTATTGCAGCACATTTCCTCTGCATTCACATAAACTGTCTCCTTTCCCCAAGCAAAATGGCAACCATAAAGCTATCTAGGAATAGAATCCAGAATTTCCATGGAATTTCAATGCATAGATTATTAAACAAGGGGTACTCATTAGATCAGGGGATACATGTGAATGGAAGACAGAGAGGAAAGGAGCACTGAATAGGCATTACTTTTTATATCAGCATATTCTATAAAAGACATTAGTAATATTACCCGTGAGGTTATGTTCTCAGAAGCCAGTATTACTAGTACAGAATTCCTCACAACTGCGTATGTCAATTTCATTGCACTTAGATTTCTAGAAATATCTGATTCATATTAAAAATTCTAAAAAAAATATTAAAGGTTTAAACTTAATTTTAAAACAAGATATTATATAATTGAACTAATACTGTTGTTCCTCTTCAGACAATACATGGTACTCATTAAGCTGTATGAGTGCATTTTGACTGTAGCATTGTAGTGACACAAGTATATTTATATGTGTCAGTGATAGTTAAAATACAGTAGAAAATAATAATAAAAGAGTATACCAGGTGTATATATATACACATGCTGTGACTGGAGAACATGCATTTCTAATGATTAGAAAGATCCAGTCTAACCTTGATGACTGGGGAAGAAGGAGGAGGATTGGGAATTCAATGAGGTATGTCAAATCCTATTAGTCTACATAATTTCCCCTTGCTGAATTCTGACAAGGCAGAACTGTTAATGAAACTAAGCAAATATTAATAGTAAATAATTAATTCAATTCATTTTTTATAACTATGTCAGCAAACAAATATTTTCTTTCACAAAATTTATTTTCCTTAAAAACCTATAGCTTATTACTCAATATTCAAGTGTTGTTGCTCAGTAATGATTAGTCAAATAAAAGATAATGTGTCAGCTGTTACTTCATTGGGTAAGTGTAATTCAAGTTTATGACAAGAATATTTTTAAAAAATAAATGTCATATTTGATTTTCTGGTGACATCCTACAAATAACATGCCATTAAATCATGAAAAACATCTAGGGGAAGTAATAGAGTTTTGTTCAAATAATTAAAATTATACACTAAAATCCATATCTTACAATAATTCACTCTCTGCTTTATTTAAACACGGTAATTTTAGTCTTTAATGAGTTTACCGTGGTCCTTATCATACAAAGTAAGCATTTCAATACATTCTGTCCTTTTGTCAGAGCATTTCCTTACAGTTTTATTGTACTTCCCACATATTCCCTTTGAAAGGAGAAAATAATTTCCTACCATTTAAGTGCAGTGACAGATTAAGTTTAATAATTCCACTTCTTGCTTGTGCCATATTCCTCCAGCAAGCAGATATACCATGGTGGTAGGTTATATTTGACAACTCTTACTCTCAGCTGAAATTTGCCTCTTGAAATTCAAGAACTCTGTCATTTGACCCCACAGTGATCTGTTATTCCTATATTTGCTGACAATCCATGAATAAACATTAGGTGGGGGAGCCAGCATTATGGTTTTGTTACCTGCTACAGTTTCATTGCCTTTAAGTTTGGAGTTTTCTTCCCTTCAAAGGGTACTGAAAGATATTTGCCAGTGAGGGCGTGGTAAGAGATCAAGAGCCAAGACACCTGATCCTGAATGAAGTGGAAACAAATTGATACCAGCAAGGAGCAGAGATAGAAACTAGCTGCGAAACAAGAGGTCATGGTCTGAGGTTAAAGAGGGCAGTAGCTGAGAGGTAACTCAAACAGACTGTCTTTATACAAAGAAAAATTCAAATATAGAGCAAAGCAGTGAGAAACTGTAAAAAAAGCAACTGCATCCGTGAATTGAGGAGAAGAAAAAAGGCATATTCCATCAATGGAATCAAGTCAAGAGGAAAGCCAGTGTCTAATCAAATTGTTCAGATCAGAGTTAAGGCTCAGAATCAATCATAAGAGAGAGAAAAAACAAAATTAACTACAAAAAAAATTATTCTACCTCATTCTTTCAGGTGTAATCTGGATGACTTGCATGTTTTACTTTTAGTGTAATGGTTTTGTTGTGTTAGGGGTTTTTAAGACGAGAATTTCTCCTACTCAGTTTAGATACATTTTTAGACTACACTGCATTTCAGATTGAATTTTAACTTCTGCCTGTTTATACGTGTTACAAGTTTGAATTTAGGAACAGTCTTCCATCTACACAATCTGTTTCAACAGTAGTTTCTTAGCTTTATTGTAAGGTTTCATGCTCTAGCTGGAAGCTCATGCCTTATCATGTAGTCTGTGGACAAGCAGTGATGCTCAGAAGACAAGAAACACTGAATCACACAGAAATGTTAGGTGTAATAGGTGGGATATTAGCTCTTAGCATTTTCTGTTGATTCCCTGTAATTCGATGAAAGCATACTTCTACACAAAATGAAGGTAGTTATGAATTCTCTGCATCGATTTTGTATGGCATTTAGGAACTGTTCAAGACAAGGTGAAATCTTCTCTGACTTCTCAGTAGTTGTTGACCAATATTTCTATAAAACAAAGCCTAGACTGTGTACTGGGATTAGACAGAAAGTGACCCCTATTTCCCCAGAAAAGTTTTTACACATTGCACATAAATTAATGACCATTCAACTTTCTTAAACATTCTTTAACATTTTACTAGAATCACTATGATCAAGACACTAGATGTGTGGAATATAGCTGCAAATGAAGGAAAGAAGAAAGAATGTGTAAACTGAAATATGTGATACAACAATTAAATTATTGTAATTCATAGTTATGATACAAGAACAGAAGTAGAACAGATAGATAAGTTTATATTTAATATTCCTTTCCAATGTTGTGACACACTGGCCAAAAATCAGTGAGAAAACTCTCAATGTCTATCTCAATGTTTAATGTTATCTGTAATACCACTGTAAATGTTACTTTAGTACTACCAGGGCTAACACTGTAATCATAATGCTGCTGGAGTTCTGGTGTAAGAAGAGTTACTTTTAAAGCTAACATGTAACATGTTAACATCTCCTTATAGTAGAGTATAAATTGACTCATCTACCTGGTTTGTGTCTCTTGTTCTGCATGATTACAGGATACTGAGCACTGAATCTAAGTGCGATATAGTATTTGTTTTTACCTTCTTCCTGAACTATCTTCCCCTCAGGAAATCAGTAAAAGAAAATAGAATGGGCATTTGTGGTACTTGAGATGCATTTAACTAGAAGTGAAGATAAAATGTCTAAAAATCCTTGGACAGCTACTGCAGGGTCCAAGTAAGAAGTAAAAGGAGAATCTTCTAAATAACTAGAAACCTTCATTTGAACAAAGACTCGTAGGAAAAAGAGGTTGAAGAAAACAAAATTTGCTGTGAGAAGAAAGAGTTAGCGCTAAAAAAATATTCCCCTTTTTCACTTAAAATAATTACCTTCAAGTAATTACATTCCTGTAATGTAGCTATGGTTAAGAGCTGAGAGACTCACATTTGTTATACGGAAAAAGCATTTCCATGTCAAGCCTTGAACAGTTTATCCTTCTCTATATTTATCTCAGATTCATCAGATGGAAACGGTAAAGAAATCGCCAGCTGAGAAAAAAGTCAAACCAATTATTAGAAATTTTCATTAGCAAAATCAAGGCATTTGATTTGCTGTTAGGTAATTTGCTGGATTTTTTTCCTGTTTGTATATAAAACTTCATAGTGCTTGTATTTAGAATTCATGTCCTTTCTCATACTAGAAGTATTTTAGTCATGAATAACTTTTCAAAATTCAGTTTCCCATTTGACAAGTTTGAGTTATCCAATCACAGACAAAAATAACATCATATAATGCAGAGGACCAATCAAACGCAGAGAATGGTGAATCAACAATATTCTGTGAAAAGAGTAGATACTTCAATATCAACACAAAAATTTGTTAGCATAATATATGCAGTGATTATTTTTTTATGAATAAAACCTGATATGATTCAAGATGCTTTGAGAGGAACAAAATATTAAAGCAAATACAAGCATATTGCTCTGCTTTTTAGGTTTGAATTGAAGGAATTATCATATATCTCATTTCTGATGTTTTGTTTCAGGAGAATGTGACTAACTATATGAACATCATTGTGGAATGAAAGTACCACAGTACTTATTACTCAGGCAAAATAAATTTGCATAGAAGTAAAGACAGTAAGATCATAAGAGAGTTTCTCACTTAGCTTGGGGTTCCCACTTAATATGCATTCTTACTTCCACTGGTTGTTTTTAATTCATTTCTCTGTGAATTAATTTTATTCCTCTGAATTTTCTATATTCATCCAGCTCTTCATTTTGATGCCTACTCAGTCCTTCTCTTAAGCATAGAATCATAGAAAATCATAGAATCATAGAATCATTTAGTCTGGAAAAGATCTTTAAGATCATTAAGTCCCACTGCTAACTCAGCACTGCAAAGTCTGCCACTAAACTGTGTCCCTAAGTGCCACATCTACATGTCTCTTAAATAGCTCCATGGACAGAGACTCAGCTACTTCCCTGGACAACGTGTTCCAATGCTTGACAATCCTTTTGGTGAAGACATTTTTCCTAATATCCAATCTAAACCTCTCCCAGCACAACTTGGAGGACATTTCTTTTTGTCCTATCACTTGGGAGAAGAGACTGACATGCACCTCACTACAATGTTCTTTCAGGTAGTTGTAGAGAGCAGTAAGGTCTCCCCTGAGCCTTTGTTTTTCCAAACTAAACAACCCCAGTTTCCCCAGTTACTCCTCAGAAGACATTCTCTAGACCCTTCACCAGCTTCGTTGCCCTTCTCCAGACATGTCCCAGCACCTCTACATCCCTGCTGAAGTGAGGGGCCCAAACCTGAAAGCAGGATTTGAGGTGCAGCCCCACCAGTGCTGAGTGCAGGGGGACAATCACTGCCCTGGCCCTGCTGGCCACACTGTTTCTGATACAAGCCAGGATGCTGTTGGCCTTCTTGGCCACCTTGACACACTGCTGGCTCATATTCAGCCAGCTGTTGACCAACACCCCCAGGTCCTTCCCCACCAGGCAGCTTTCCAGCTGCTCTTCCCCAAACCTGTAGTGCTGCGTGGGGGGTTGTTGTGACGCAAGTGCAGGACCCAGCACTGAGCCTTGTTGAACCTCACACAATTGTCCTCAGCCCATCAGTCCAGGCTGTTCAGATCCCTCTGGAGAGCCTTTCTACCCTCAAGCAGATCAACACTCCCCCCTCAACTAATTAACTAACTAACTAACTAAAAGACCTCTGAGAAAGAATATATGTGAAGCAAAAAAAAAATAAAAAATTCTGCTCTTACTGAGTAATATATGAGATATTTTCCTCATGTCACAATTTGACTTCTGGCATGTGAAACTCTTATAAAGACACAACGATGAAATATTACATTTCTTAAGTATTTAAGAAAGAACATAATAGGGACTTTATATGCACTCAATGTTTTAGGTTTGTATTATGATAACAATAACTAACTAAAAAAATCCTGTTGCTTTCCATCAAGTAGTTGCATACTCTTGTTGTCTACACATGGGTGTCTACACATGGGATATTGCTATTTATTATTAATTATTGCATAATTAATAGTACATGTGAAGGAAGGCGGTAGGCATGTTTGAGAGTGAAACAGGTTGTAAGAAATATTTTTTTAATTTAACTTTTGACTTCAGTCTCTTCAGTGATTAAAAACAAATCTCTGCATATTTCTGTAAATGAGGATATTAAGCCAAATAAATGAACTAGAAAGTGTGTTAGCAAAAAAGTTTGTTCATTGAATTGAATGGGTAAAATAAATCTAATGTACATTAACAAATGATGGTTTATGGCTCATTTTCTAATGTCTGAATTAGAAAGTGAAGCAACTATCAATTGCCTGCCCCTCTGGTGAACAAGATCCACAGAACTTGTACATTTAATGCTTGGCAGACTTACCCTTCATCATGACCCAGAATGTGTCCTGAAGTCCCAGGAGGAAAGCTAAGATGTCTCTGCCCTTGACCCCTAGCCCTCAACATTTATTTTCAAAAAGCTGAGTATCATTCAACAGAGTTGGTGGGAAACGTAAGATTTCCGTGTGAGGGAACTGACAGTGCTGCTGAACCGAACGTAACGTTCAGCATGAGATCAATAACTCAAGGTCTCCTTCTGAATGGGATTTCTTTTCTTTTGTGCATGTAAGGGGAGCCTGGGGCTGAGCTAGTTACTGCGTCGGAGTGATTGAATGCAGAAGAATGAATAAGCAGTAAAACAGAGCTGGCCTGCCTCCCCCTTCCCCACTCCCTCTTCTCTTTTCCTTTCTTTGCTTTGCTTTTTGCTTTGTTTCAGGCCCAGTGTGAGGAGAGGGGGAGAGGGACAGGCTCAGTTTAGGTTGCCGATGTGCCCTGGTGTGTTTTCAGCTGATGCAGCGCATGATAAGTGGGGTTGGTGTGCCCTGGGTGCCTACCCGCCTGCAGGGCTCCCACACACCATGCTGACCTACTACCCTGGGGAGGCCAGCACTCCAACCTGTGAGCAGCCTGAGGGGACAAGTTAGAGTTTTTTACCTTTCTTCTGGACACTCGCTCAGCATATGATGCTGACCTGAATACCTCCTTAGCCTAGAAATTAGTATTTTATACTAGGGAGGCAAAATAGTGGCCAGTTTAGAAGTTAAAATTTCCTACTGCAACTTTTATACAGGCTTTTGATGTCTGAGTAGATGTAACTTATATGACAAAGGAGATACAATAGAAGCAAGTATAGTAGGACAGGGTTACCATATGCTTCCTAATACTGTCTATTTTCTCATTTGTTAATGTATGTCCTCTTTAATTTACATTGATGATAAGCATGCAATGGGTGCAAGTAGACAGGAGTACCTATGCTTCTTCAACCTCAAGATGCCAAAGCACATAAAGAGATTTCTGAACTTCACACAGGATATCACTGATGTAGCATAGCACGATCTTCTTAAGGTATCACAGTATTTCTGTAACAGGGACACTAGTGTGTTTCAGATTGTTCATATGTGTTGAATGCAAAACTTCCATGACTTTCAAGGGGGATTTTACATTTTTCTCAGCTTTACCTGATTTTAATTTGACTAAACAGTTAATTAAACAGAAAAATATATTTGAATATAGCCTGGGATTATAAACATTGCTAACAGCACCTTTTATTTTACCACCACTTGGAGTAGTCATCGTTAGCATTTTTTAAAAATGTCCATCCTAACATTACCACCTAATCCCACAATAAACAGATTGACCTCTGCTGTAGAGAAAAGGGTTTGGTTTTCTTCTTCCTTTGCCACTGCTTTTACTAATTCTGACTCTGCATAATAGAAGTGGCAAAGGAAGAGAGCTCTTTGACATCATATCTCTTTGCTCAGCAGGCTTTCTTAAGCTTGCCCAATTAGTTAATTAAAAACTTTTGACATTAGCCACAGAGTAATGGTCACCTAAACATATTGCTTGGTTACTAGTTTATATGCTTGAAGCTTAAAGTACCAGGACTTTTAAGATGGAAAACAACCTCTTGGTATCATTATCTGTAAGTCTCAAGTGTCTATTATTTTTTGGTTTTGTTCTGTAATAGTTACATTTTTAAAAAGAGCTGTACAATACACTGATATTTAGTGAAAGGTGATTGGTCTTGCATTCTGTTTTTTGAGCAAATTTGGAACACTGCCAGGTTTGGTATATTTTTATTTTTATTTTCATTTTTATTTTTATTTTTTATTTGGAAGTAAAAATCCCCCAAATATATTTTTTTCATAAGAAAAAAATAGTAAAATACAATTATAAGAGTTATAAAACCACTCAAAATAAATAACTAACACTGATGTTTTAAAAAAGTTGAATGCATTTTTTGCCCTCTTTTCTTTTTCTTTTTTTTTATACAGTGAAGGAAGGTAGCATTGAAAAAGACCAGAACTAGCAAAGTTATTTCTTTTTATTTCAAAAATATATAAAGTTACACATGGAAGGGAGAAATCAGTATATTGATTGTTCAAGATGTAGAGAAAGGTCTTTTACAGAATCCCTACCTCAGCTTCATTCATTTAGAGGAGAAGGTGAAATAACATAATAATAAATATTTGAGAAAAAATTAAAACTTTTTTAAGATACATTATGTTCATAAAATTATGTTTGCATGATTAATTACTCCCCTCTCTTCTCTTTTGGTACCAAACCCTTATAATAAAAAAAAAACCCAAAAGCAAGCAACCCCCCCCCCCCCCCCCCACACACACACACAAAACCAATGCAAAATGCATCTAACTCTTTTAATGACCAAAATCTAACTAATGGAAAAAAGATCTTAGGAGACTGTCTGCAGAACAGATAAAGGATATTTCTTTTATTATAACTGAGGGAAAAGTTTGCAATACTTCAGGGAGGGATAGGGAAAATCTCATTAATGTAAAATACATATTCCAAAATAGTCTATAAAAGGCAGATGTAAAGTTTGGATATCTAGATTCTTCCACAAAACACACCTGAGGGCTTGCATGATTTAATTTATTTACTTTAGTCATTCTCTTTACAGAGCTTCCAAGGATGAACAAATCATTAGCAATATCCAGTCAGCAGAGACTACATCTTCTATTCTGAACCTAAGCAGAATATCACAGCTGGTATGTGGCAGAGAGAGCAGAGGAGGGGAGTGCTGAAATGGCCGGGTCACTTCATTTACTGCACGTTCACTTTGAGGGCAGCAGAAGTTACAAACGTGCAAGCCATAACCTGATTAATACAAGGGAACCCAGAAGGAAGATGATGAGAGGGCAGAACTCCTTCAACTTAATTTTAGAAAGGACCTCTCAACCCTTTGGTTGGTGCTAATCATGTTTAGCAACAAAGCTGAGGTCTAGACTTCAGCACTTCATTCCAAAATAATGACGGACTTCACAGGCCTCATTTTTCCTTTTTTTTTTTTTTTTCTATCCACTTTATAAAAGCAGGGGTACTTTTTGTTTGGTTGGTTGTTTTTTTGTTGTTGGGGTCTTTTTGTGGTTGTGGTTTTTTTTGCTTGCTTGTTTGTTTGTTTGTTTTTTAAAGAGGAGAGAAAATAGACACCTATTGCAGTTAAATAAATAAATAAATAAATATTAGATTTTCATTGCACTTAATCAGTCTTCTTATCAACAAACCCAGACTAAGCAATTTTACCAAATGGATTTATTATATATTATATGAAGCAAGCAAACAAAAGCCCTACAGAATATCAATGGGTAGAATTGTTTCCAGGAAACACAAAAGGTTTGATTTTTTGGATGAAGTTTCATGTAGTTTTTTTTTTTTTCTGGTATCTTATCCCAATATTCTGAGAAGGAAAAGGTTATTAAACAGGTATCATTTTAGAAAATCCACCTAAACATGCAAATAACGGTTCCCTTACAGAACAAATCCTGGGGAAAGAATTAGTAGGAATTACTGTTTGGGTTGGTCTGCTACTTGTTTTGTATGCATAACTGTTTATCAGCTGGCAGAAATCAATAGTGCCGTTTTCACACTGAGAAGGAAAGGAAATGGGGTCAAAACTTTTCCTTATGGGTGGTGTAATATAGATTAAGTATTGTACCTGTGTGTCTCCAGTGTATCCCTGAAAAATACAATTTCCCATAGAATTTCAAAAATATATTTATACATGCATTCACAGTGGATTAATATATGTTACATTCCTTTTCCTGAATTTGTTGTAAAAGTTATTCTAGCTTATCATAAATACCAATTTGGTCTAAAATAAAGTAATTTATGTTTTATATTTAATTTTATTTAACACTCTTATTTAACTGAAACCAAGACAGCCTGGCTTCCTTTGTCTAGAGTGCCTTTCTTTTGACCTCAGTAAGGATACAGCCGATATGAAGAAATACTACCTGTCCCACAGGTGAAAGAAATGTCCCAAAGGAGAGTCTATATAGTGTAGTCACTGTGTCATGTAGCATTAAGCTGTTGTGTTCATTGAAAATACTAATTCAGTAAAGAATGTTTAAAAATCACTCTGTATCTCAAAGGAATTAAATGGGGCACTTCTCAAATTGCTAGAATGAAAATAAAATGCTTTTTGAAGGTGTATTAATTTTTGGCATTAGGTTACGTACTTTTAACGTTATTTTCCTGTGACTTTTGCATGAAATAATAGGTGACTACATTGTCAGCTGTTTTAATTATTCTTTGTTTTAAAAAAAAAAAATCATGAATACCCTGGTTTAAAATAGGTGTTCACCTTGAGATCAAAGCTGGTTGGAAATTTATTTGTCTGTCAAGTACTTGATGTGGACAGCTGCATTTCCCACTGTGGTGTACTCATTGCAGTATGATCACGGCATCTGAATTACATTGTTGGCTCACAGGCATTCTTAGGTATGGTATATATTTTTCAGATAATGATCTGTGTTTAAGTACTGTTTACAACACACTACTCTGTATCATTACATTATATCAAATGTCAGGGAAACTATTTTTTACAGAATGAACACTTGTATGGTTGGCAAGGATGGCTGCATTACAAAAATTTTTGCAAAGCCTGTTGAAATCTGTTCTTGGGGCTGAGGTTATGGCCTTCACAGTGCTGTAAGAGGACATATTCCGTTGCTGAGGACGATTGCTTTGAAGTCCCTTACTCCATAAGAGGAAAGAGTGCCTTGTCAGAAGCACTGAGACAATGGGACCATGAGAAATAGCATGTCTCTCAGTTTTATTTTAGTGCTACAGTGAAAGATTTGCATGGCAAGCGTGGTGAACTAACTTCAAGTCATGTTCATTTTCCTGCCTCTAAAACTTAAATAATTTCAGTAATGCATTAACATTAAAAACATAACTCAACCTCAAGTTAGGAATGTTTTCTTTCCTCTATTCTAATCCGTAGTTTTATCTGCACAGGAGGTTGACATGCAGTTGCCACAATCACATTTAAAATTTTCTTTGTAGTTGTACTTTGCTCTATAGCACTTTGTTAATACCACTTTTGTTATGAAGATTTTTGCTAGGCAGTGAGCAAGTTTTTGGAAAGCTGTGCAAACTCTTTTCACTATAGCCCTCACTAATTACAATTGAATATAAATTTGGAAGCATGGAGCAAACACTCTTACTTAAAAAAAACATAATAAATTATAATTACCCTCTTGATACAAATTCATGATCTGTTCTACTGAAATTAATGCAAGAAATTAATTGCTTAAGTTGCACTTCTGGTTTACATGGATGCAGTGGAAGCGGTTTGAGGTATTACTAACACATGTGTGTGCACACACACGTATTTATCTATATATGTACATATGTAAGTAGTCTCACTAAATTCCACATCAAATTAATTCTGAATCTAAATCAAGGAAATACACTAAAGACCTATAAGAATACAAAGAAACACATGATGTATAAATGACAAACTGAAGTCAAATTTGCCTTGGGTAAGATATTTTTTTCCATCCTCTGCTAGTCACCAAAGCTAAGTGTCTACTTCACTTCTGCTCCTGAAAGGTTTCCTGAAAAGCAAACAGTACATATTGGGGTCTCATTTGTAGATGGATTATTATTATTAGATAAAACATCACTTTAAGAATTATCATTTCCCAGAATGTAAGTGTGTGTGTGTGTGTATGTATATGGGCATTTTAAACCTCAAAATGTAAGTGTATTTTCTAGATATGTTCATGCTAGTAGGTGCTATACTAAATCTAAATACCAGTAATAGTATCTTAATGTTTATACTGTGAGGTATTCTGTTCACCAAATCACATAGTAAAAGGGCTTAAGGAGAATTTTTTATGAAGACTTCCCCAGTCAGCAATGACAGTTCATTTTTTCATGATCAGGTGTACTTCTACCTTTATTTATTTTTCCGTTTTTGAACTTATGAAGGACCTAGGCCTAAGGACCTTAACAAACCTTGTAAGAAGCTCAGAAGGAAGACAATTCTGAAGGAAGTTAAATGCAGCTGTGCTGGAAGATCAGTTGAATACCTTTAACAAAATGAGATTATATCAATCTAAATAGTTTAAGGGTTATAGAGTATTATCCAGATCCATTATGTATTTTCAGTGTCCTTTGTGGATACTATTTATGCCTTAAATTAGAAAAAGCAGCATTGTATTTTATCCACATAATATTTATCCAATATTATATATCTATTTAGGAGTGCAGGTTATTCTGCAGAAATACATCAAGGTCTTCAGTGTAGCACAGAAGTAAGAAAGAAGGATAAAGACCCTAGACCAGAACAACTCAGTGGTAGGGTCCTTAAACAAGAAGTGTCCATGCATCTTTTTGAAACTTTCCAATTATATGGATGTATTTACAATTAAGTGGACGTATTTACAATTAAGAAGTTAATTTGGGGTTTTTGTCCTTTTTTTTTTTTTTTTTTTAAGATTCACATTTCTATTATTGCTTTTACTTTTTAAAAACATAACATTCTCTTTCTGTTTACTAGTATAAAAATTAAAATGTTTTATTTTAACTACAAGAGCTGTAATTACTCAACACTCATGAGCTCTCATAGACAAAATTGAAATTCAGAAATTAAAATTAAAAACATTATATTTTCTGTTTCTAAGGCATTGTTCAAACTTTCTTAGATTTAGTGGACTTCATATGCAAGCTAATGGATTTTATGTCAAGATACAGCATTAGTACTTTTTTTTTTAAGTAGAAATTTAGTGTGTTGATCCATTCTATGTTTATATCACCACATCAAAGGCATTATATTTATTCTTCATCTTATCTTTTACACAATGTAAAAGAACTCTGTTAAACTTTCAGTTGTACAGAATGTAAGCCTTACCCAATAAGACATTTTTTCTTCTGTCTTCCTTTATTTTCATGGCCAATGTGTTGCCTTTGAAAAGGTTAAAGAAACATTGTCATTAATATTCATAGGATATTTTTCCCCTATCATGTGATCCAGACCAGCACAGAAAATCATGTCCACCCAATCCTTACAGCTGGAATTACTCCAGAGTTCTTGAAACCTGAAATGATTTACCAACCAAGAATGACTGTCTCCAGAATTATGTCAGGTAAATCATTCCCCAGGCCCTTTGATTCTTCATTGTAAGCTGATCCTGTTTAGAAATAGTTGAAGTCTTAGTCTGATTTATGTAACATTATTGGTAGTGCATGCCAGTTCCTCTTCACATTTTACAGACCCATCTTTGGCAAAATGGAGTGTTTGCAAAAATGTATTTGACAAAATCAGTTACGGTAAACATCATGATTTGACAAAGAGCTAGCTTACTCTGAAAGGTTTAGAGCCTCCAGATAGATACAAATAAGATAAGAAAAAGCAGACACATGTTAAATCATCCAACAGCAAAGGGGATACTTTATGGAAATGAACTCACAAGATAATAATTTGAATTTGACAAGGTGATAATTAAAGTCCCTAGACAGAATCTTTCCACATCTGTATGCCTTTCAGTGAAGTTGGTTAGCATATTAGCTACTCTTGGAGAATACTAAAAAATATTCATGGAATGTTAAACTGCATATTGTTATTAATTTCAATTTGTATAATAAATGTAACAAAATGCAATGCATACAGTATTAATCTCTATTATAGACTTATTTTAAAGCACACTGATACCATACTACACTCTCAGATGCCAGTTTTATCCAGAGAAATTCAGAAGATTTAATATTAATTAATCTTTCTGGCAGGAACAACATGGTGATAAATTTCTTTTGAATATGAAATACTGAGGCCAAGACCTTTTCAATGCAGGAGCCGGAACTACTTTATATTGTAGTTACTGAATAATGGCTATCGATAGGTACTTTTACTGGAAATACTTTAATAGCAACTGGCTTTGTAGAAAGTCTTTGAAGCTTATGTCTGTAATAAAAGGTTTGTTGTTAACTGGTGATAGCTTTTTGGACCAACTTTAAACAAATAGTGCCCAAAAATCTATTGGTGGATTGTCAAAAATGCAGTACTCTCTCCCGTGGAATTACTCTGTCAATGGGAAGGCATTTAACAAGCTTCTAGAAATGACATGATTTTTTTAATTTAAAAAAAAAGAAGCAGTAACTTTCAATGTAAACACTACACATCTAAGTTCTCTAGCAGATTCAGATGTCATTTACATTTTAGCTTGTGTTAAGTGTACATTTTTGAAGTAACCCTTCTGCTTGTCCACACTTCTGTGGAGTGGTCTCAGGCTGCAGCCAGATTCACTGCAGCTGAAACAGTAGAGGAATATGTGTTAAGGAGCTCACCTAGTTCACTCCAGCTGCAGATGGGCATTTGGGCCCCTGGGGCTGGCTGAGAGCTGCTGCAAAGTAAAAACACTTCAAGTTACCTATGCTGTAATCATCAGGTCCTCGGCACCAACTGGTCTGCTCTGCAAATCTGCTTCTAATGGTCTACATTAGTTTTTTTTCTGTAGACTTAGTCTCAGTATGATAGATAAGAGAGGAGTGCATGCACATTAAAAAACAACTACCAGAAGCACTGTGGGAGCCTTCAAGTCTGGGAAAAATACTGGCAGCACAACCTGGAGAGAGATGGAACCTTTGCCACTTAAAGTAAAGATTTAGTGTGAAGAGCTCAAAACACTGGGAGAGCAAAGGATTAGCAAATCTGCATAGGAGTGATTGTCATCTCTGAGTCAATGGAGTGAAAGACATAAAACCCACTGTGATATGAAAGCGCTGTAAATGCCTACATGACCAATAGGGATGCATTTAATTTTCTTTTTTTTCCTTTCCTTTTCTTTTTTTCTTTTTTTAATTTTGTGTCCCTAAATGAAGGAAAACTTTGCTTTGACATAGCTTTTCTCTTAAGCTGACATTAGTCTGTCATCTTTTATCAGTAGCAACATAATTATCATATAGCCAAGAATTTATGACTCATTTTGCAATGCGACATGTTTTTGTTAACATTTAATGCTGTAACTTAGCACATGGTATTCATATTTTGTGTAGTGATTTCCATGCATTATGATTTTCTCATTTAACGGTGCCAAAACTTATTTACAACTTGGAATATTTCTTCCTGACACTTTTATTCTTCTTTTCCAGTCTTCATATCATCACATTGCTATCTGTAGAGAACATGGATGTTACATTTAGAAAAAAGGCCAATTTTTTTGCAACTTGATAGATTTTCCTCCATCTCTCTTTTCCTTTTAGCTCCCAATCTTTCATTTAAAATAAAACAATACAAACATTAAGTTGTGTAAATGCAGGTCAGTAATTGGTGAAGTACTAAATGTCATTTAGGGTTGCATTTGTTATAGTTTCCAAAAACTTACAACACATGCAGTACTTCTTGATCTTGACAGATTTAATTCCACGCAGTGCAAAAGCACATGTAAACTCTCCATGACTTAGAAAACATCGATCTGATAATAGCCTTTTTTCGCCATTAACTGCTACACAATTTTCCCCACAGGTCATAAAAATACAGTTTATAAAGGGTTAAAATTCAGAGGAAATAAATATTTTTCAATACATTAGAATCATAAAATATGCATTCATACATGCATTCATATGTACATATTCTGTAAGGGAAATCTATGTCCATTAAATCTACTTTCCACCAGCAAAAGAACTTTAGCATTGTATTAAGTTAATATACGTACCCTTTTTGCATCAGTTTTTCTTGGTTTAAATTACAAAAATATGAAAAGGGGAATGAGGTTTCCTGCTTTATCTCAATTCAGCAATCACCACTCTACTTCCTAACTCCTAAATTACATTACAGAGTGCATTTCCAGCTGCTTTTGACCTAGCTGTGAAGGAGCTGAATTAAGTCTCCAATGCTGAGTCCCACCTGGTGATAGAACATGTTGTTGCTTTTTTAGATGTATGATGCTTCTTTATAATATTTGGGGGTGGGGGAGGGAGTGGAGAATGCCCTATCCTGGGTTTAAATCTTGTCACTGTCATACAATATTTAATACAAAGGTGCAATCATCAGAGAAAAAACATATCAATTGCAACAAATGCATTTTCTAGAAATTTAGAGCAATGTGTTTCTCAGAGAATTTTGCTTTCTGAGTTTTATGTTAACAATAAATAAGAGAGAAAAAGATTATGCTCAAATATCCCAAAGTATAGAATTTAATTACTTGATGCTGAAAATCACTAAAACAGGATCAATAGAACAGTGACCTACATGGTAGATCACAGAGGGGGAAAAATGTCTTTTGAAACATACCTATATACATATATCTACACACATACACATATATATACACATATATCTACACATACACACTGGTATACTTTAGTGATAGGTGCCACGCAGAATATAATCTGGTGTAATGTGAAAAATTTGTCATTTCTAGTTTTGTTACTGTTTTTATGAGAGAGCTCTCATTAAAATTGCAAAACTTAACACTTTCATTTACGTTATTTCAAAACTTACCCAACACTGACAGGCAAGACATCCCATTTAAATTAAAAAAAAAATAAATTTGCAAAACATTAACCTTTTCACGGAAGGAAAAAAACAATTCAATAGGATTGAAATATAGTACCTGTGAAAAAATAGAGTAAACCAGAAAAATGTTAAAGGAAAAGAGAGACAACTTGAAAATATTTTTTGTTGAAATTGCTTTTAAGCCACAGACTTTCAACCAGACACAGTTTAGGACCTTCTTGATTCATCTAGTATATTGAATGATTCTCAAGATATATTCTTGGGGTTTTATTTTTGTTTGGGCACAGCAGAGGGTTAAATGTGGCCTTAAAATTACAGGGTTAAAAATAGTCCACAACCTCTTAAGGCTGTCTCTTGCAGCCAGGAAGTTTTGTTTGATCGTTTTGGGAAACCTTAAATGCATGTAAAGTTCATTTAATGGTGGCAAAGGTGGTAAGACCCAGACCTGTAAGCAAAGGCTAGTCTGAGCTGTCTTAGTGGCCATTACTTGCTTTATACTTCCATTGGATCTCACAAATAAGTGAAAGTGACTAATATTTTCCTTAATCTGAACCTCAGCTTGTAATGTTTGCAGCATTGCCTGTCAGACACATTTAGATTAATGGGTTCAACGGTAAAGGTCAGCAATAAGCCTGAGGGTACACTGAAAATCCTGACAGTAAAATTTGCCAGGTTGGACTTCTGGAGATGGCCTGCTATCAGTTACTGACCAGTAGCCCATAGATAACAGAAACAGTAAGTCTTCACCACAAAACCCAGCTTATTTGATAAGAAAATTGACATTCCAGCCCTTCCAGACAGCCCAACATGCTCAGTGATTTCTGGGCATACCTTGAAAATGTATGGGACTGCTCTTACTTACACAGAGATCTGTGTGTGCGTGCATGCATGTGTGTGTATGTGTGTCTGTCTGTTTCCCTGTCTTTTCTCCCCAGCACAGCGCCTTGCTGGTGTCAGTGGAACAACTACTGCCCTAAAGCATTCTTTTAGCAGAAGTGAAGCAGCTTACATCTATTCTTTGGGGTGTTGACTTAAAACATGGGGGGTGAAAAATGAAGCTTAATTTAATGTCCAGTGGTATTCTGAGGAAAAGAAGAATAGCTGTTGTTTATAAAACTGTGTGGAAAAAAGCAGAAAGTTGGGATTTTTGGAAAGTGCAAGTGGGGAGAGGGTAAGCTGAAAATGTTCGAGGAAACAGAACAGAAATAATTCTATGCTGTTTATCTAACTTCTTTAAATTTTCTATTTTTTTTCCCCTGAAAAAACAAACTCACATTTTTATCAATTTGTTTTTCTTTTCTGACATGTTCCCTGTTGTTCATTTGTAACACAACTTACTTACTTAAAGCACTAACTTTGAATGGAGGGTGGTAGCACCTCAGGTTTACCTGGGGGAAAAAGAAATACAGCAGAATACAGTAATCATATGCAGAACACTTCTGGCTGCTCTGAACATGTTTAGGACTTTTAGATGCAGAATTCAGAAGCAGGGAACCACTGGTGAGAAAAGCAGTTGGACGTAGTCAACTTGGGATTCAAAGATAAATCATTCAAGAGCAAGGTCTTTACAGCCACACTGTGAATTCAGGACCTCCCAGCCCCTCCTTCACCACCCGCAGGAAGATTTTAAGTGGGACTAGAAGTTTACAGCAGGATGAGAAGACAAAAAGTCACCCTGTTCAGGGCAGCTCAGCGCAAGCCAGGCACAAACACATTGTCTTTTTCTTCACAGCTGCGAGATTGCAACCCCGATGTCTGCCTTCGCCTCCTCTGGCTCCCATCAGCGACTGATCACTTTCACCTGCAACATCCAGGAATTTACTCATTTCTAGTGATGAAAAGGTTTATTTTTTTCAGTAATAACCTAGGAAGGTCAGCTGCCTGCTTCTGCATTCACATGAATAGTGACTCGGCTGGGAAGCCTTCCTCTGGAGTTGGTTGTGCTTTGTAATTAAAGAGTGTGTTAAGAGAGCCAGCATTGTATCTACAATGTTGAAGGTAGTTATAAGAAATACGTACACAGAAGAAGAAAATAGATGAGTTAATAAGATTAAAACTGCATTCAGTTAGTAGCAAACAATCCACTTCAAAGCGCTATCTCAGTTACGACAGCCACAGACAAAAAAATAGCAGGAGAGGGCTGTAAATCAGGTTCCCTGCTTTGTAAAACTCACTCCAGCCTGAGGGCCTGCAGAGACAGAGCGTTGTGCAGGCAGTGCAGCCCGGGAAATAGTGCCGTACTGGTCTCTGAAAATGGGATAAACCACGCCTTTCCGAGCTGAGGCAAAGAAAAGTTTTGTAAACGCTAATAAACATAATATACTGGCAAATACTTGGCAATCAATTAATTTGCATATGTAATCCCGACCACTTAGATGTATAACTTTGCACTGGATTTGCCAATGTTAAGTGACTTTAAAGCAAGACGAAATTACAAACCTCAGAACAGTTGGTTTTCCCTTGGAAGTTTCTGGAAAGTACTCCCTGTGGATGACAATCAAGCCTTACAAGAACAGATAAAAGATCTCACCAACTGAGTTTTATAGCACATAGAGATAATAAATCATTGAATATATTAGGGAGTCTGAGATTTTCTTCCTCATATATTTCTCGCTGACAATGCTGATTTGCCAAAACTATTTTTCATTATTTCTGTCAATTCCAAACATTAGGGAAATAAGCTTTGAAAATTATCAGAAAGCTTTATTTTGACATTTTTATTGAAAATGTCGAGTTTTATAGTTCAAAATTATTTTGTTTGGAAATTAAGCTAATTGTAGTTGTAAAAGGTTGACATTTATTGAATCTTACTTTTTAGGTTTTTCATTTTAAAGCTTCCCCCCCTCCCCTGCCCCTGAATCTTTGAACCTTTTGTCTGAAATCTGGTTTGAGAATGTTCTCAATATCTTAAGCATAGTCAGTGAAGTTACAAGCAATCCATCTCATTCTCCAAACCACCATAACTCCAACCCCTTGTAATGTCTGTGTATAATACCTGAGTAAGATCAGGTGCCAAATGAAAAAATAAACAACTCGGGTAATAACTTACAGTAATAGATTGGAATTCCCCTTTTAATTTGTTCATTTAAATTCTATAGAAAGAGGAGTCGAAGTACTGCTTATGTAAAGCAATATGGTATCTGATTCCTCAAAATGTAAAATATACAAGCTTTCAAACACATTCATGAACCCTCACACAGCTGAACAACGGTAGGCTAGCTATGCAAACCTGCTGTAAATATAATTGGATTATTTGGTTCAGATCCTAAGGTTTCATTCAGTTCTGAGTTCTGTTCAGCTGTTACTGAAACAAGATCCTACTGAATGAGAAAAACATTTTATCATAGTTAAAAACTAAACTGAGACTCCCAAATTTGACCTGCTTATAGTACTGTATGTGATGCATTTCATGCAGTGCATGAAGAGTTTTATGTAATAGTTGATGCTGACAAGAGTACTATGAGACCAGAATAGTGCGACCAAACCCTGATCATAGTTATCAGTGTCTCAAAAAATACCTATTGACTTTTTTTCTGTTTGCCAAAGTACCTCTATTTGCTTCCCAAAATACAGTTGTTTCCTATGATTGATAAGTTCACTAGCTTTTAAGCTCATTCACATCCATTAGTTTTGCCTTTTCCCCCTCCCTGTTGAAAATCAGGAGCTGTCAGACAGAAATGTTCTTGCCAGACATAAACAGTGTCCCTAGGGGTGGCAGAAACCATTCTGAATTGGTGAGAAACAGATTTTAAAAAGTTGCTTGTTGACACTGGTCACTCTACTTGCTTTACAGAAAATCTTGACATAGAGGACAGACAATTATTCAAATACTGGTTTCACTGCGTCTTCCTAAAAAAGTTTTCTTTTTTTAATTTTTTTTAGACAAAGCAGTAATACACTTGAGATGTTTCAAGTAAAATTAGTGATGCAACACTGAAATCTGTAGGCTGATGCTTTACAGAACCAGAAATATTTCAGTTGGTGTCCGCTGTCAGCCTATTAAAGCCAGCAATACTAATCTTTTTTGCTTTAATGAGCCTTAGGTCATACCCAGTATGTGAGCAACAGTCATCCACAAGCTCTTTAAACTTGCAGAATGCATGATCCCACATTACAGAACCAAGATCTGTTCTGGCTCTGCTGAGGCTGATGAGAATTGTGAAGTCTTCCAGACTAGGATTTCCAACTTTATCTCTGGGATATAAGAACAGAGGCTTCAAGCAGTTTTGGAGGAAAGCAAAATGAAAGTTACAACAGAATTGCTGTTTCTTTGACTGTCTTATGGGTGGGTAGTCCCACAGCATTTTTCTATTTCCATATGTCTTTTACATAAAATGAATGACTATTCACATGTAGGAGTATGATAGTTCATTTAGGAAAAGTTGCATCTTTTTTATTAGATGTAAATAGAAAACTGACCCATTAAACATTATCTCCTTAAGTATCTTAGGGTTTTTGTTTAGTTGCTCAGTTGGTTGGTTTTTTTTCATAATGCTAGTATATATGTAATTGGTGAGAATATCACAATGGGAGAAATTACAATACAAAGTGTGAAAAAGTTTAACTCATAATAAAGGAATTCTTCTGATGAAAAATTATTTTCTGTTTTCTCTTTAACACATGGGTATTGACTAGTGATAATGAAGAAGTTCTGAGATAAAAGCAGTTTATGAAAAGTGACAAGTGTGCCCATTATCTTACGTATTCCAACAATCTATTTTATTCCTGCCCACCCCACTGTCTGAGTTGCACTCTGAAAGGTTAGCTGCTTGTTTTGCATGTTTCCCAGGCTCAGCTGCTTTGTCTCAGTGGTGGCTTAGGGGAAACAGTGACTGCGGAGATGTGGGCTGCTGGCCAAAGACACTGTTGTGCCACCGGTGATCTCCAATGCTAATTGGGCTGCTGCTTCCTGATACCATACGTGGTGGTTACCTACACCATGGGAGACAGCAGACCTGAGTGGAATGAAACTGTGACATATTAGGGGACAGTAAATGATGCAGGATTTGTTGTTTATTGTTAACTGGCTAATGGATAATAAATAGTGTGTTGGAAACAATCACTCATGTACTTTATAAATATACACAAGATAAAAATATGTGCCATGGGCTGACTTCTTTACAGAGAAAATCAATGTTGAAGACTCTTCTCTAAATGAGGAAGGGCTAGACTGACTTCACCCATGTATTTTTATAAACTTAATTTTAAAACCACATAACTGTGATCAATTAGTACTTGACATATACTAACTGCTATCACTTTTATTAATATTGTTGTTGCTGTCTTTGTTGCTGTCATCATTATAGTTGTCATTATTTTATAAGATTGAAATGCTGTTTTCTGGCAACAGGACTGGCAGACTAGGTCCCAGAGGCTGCATGTAATCACATTTTAATTCTTCAATGTGTGTGTGGTGGGGGAGAAGAAGAAAAACACAGGTTAAAAAAAAATATTATTGGATATGATATGTTTTTTAAAGTGTTCTCTCAGCATTTGACACTATTCAGAGGGAAGATTTCAGAACAGATGGATTTTTGGGTCAATTGCAGGATAGGAAGTTATGTAGTATGCTCCTACACAACAAATTATTATGGAAAACAGACCGAGGTTTAAGCAGTATCTGAAAAAATATAGTGGTTAAACCTCCAATAAATATGTTTTTAATAATTAAATGGTATTTTAAATAACTATTATCTAAAATCTTTAATGTTAACACAAGTTTAGGACCTTTAATTTAAAGCATTACTTAACAGTTTACAGTAATTTTTATTTTTATTTCTGTGCATTTGTTACATGAAGTGGTGCCTTATTGTAAGAATATAGTCACATTTCCTAACACTTTTGCAATGAAGATTTTCTCACCAACATCTGCTTTTGTTGGTTTATTGTTATTGCTAAACTAAAAGGCTAGCAAAGTGCCAGGGTACTAAAAATACCACTTGACATATTTATTAGGCATTAAACATCTTTAGGGAGTGATTAAATAACACTGAACATTACATTTCTTATAAAATTCTTATTCTTAGACAAAATTCTAAGAGTGCACTTGGGTTAAAGAGATAGCAGTTTAGGATTCACATGTCACAGCCGTTCACTTTAGTTCAGTAAACTACCATATGTGATATATTTTTACTGATTAAAAAAAAAAATTGCAGATCTATTTATCTATATTTGAAATTCCTCTCCTATTTCTCACTCCTATTTCAGAATATGGTATCCCTTTTATGTTAGTTTTTGTTTAGACAGTTCAACCTCTTGTGAGAGTTATACCTGCCCATCTGGATGAGATCACATTCCTTCACTTATTTTTAACAAGTTAAAACAAGTTTTCCCTCCTTCTCCCATTTAATAAACTTCTTACCCTTTTTCTTCAAAGCCAATGGTTTTATTTGATAAATTTTATGTAAGTTTATTTAATATGGGAATTCTCCATTACATTTGAACTGATGAGTTTAATAAACAATATGGTATAAGACCTAGTATTTGTCTGCAGCTGTGTCATAACTAAAAATATGTTGTGCTGCTAGCTATGGAATAATTAAAGCTATCATTTCATATTTCATATATCATTTTTATAGTTCTTCAGTACTGGAAGTACTTCATACTGGAATATTCTATACATTTTAATAATTTCAATAAGTTTTTATTTTTAAACTTAAGACCAGAATAAAATATTACCCCCAAAACAGTTTTGATGAATGGCATTGTTCTTAACATTTAAAAAAGAATGTGGATGTAAAATATATAAAAAAATCATTTTAATATTTTACTTAAATAATTTTATATTTCCTGAAATATTTTTATATTTCTTATTACAAATGATCTTTAAAAAATGTAAATAGTTCTAAAAACTACCAAAACCCAGGTAATTTAAAATCCTACATAGAAAATATTCTCAGATTAAATACTGTGGGTTCAAATCTATCGAATATCATCCATTTCATGTAAGTCAATCTCATATACATGTCAAATTAAGTATCACATATTAATAGTGCAAATGTTCATATAAGATGAAAAGTTTCATATCCAGAAGCTGCACACAATACTGTTCTGCACGTTATTGAAGATGTTCTTACAATGTGTAGGGCATATTGCCAGCCATTGGGGCAGTTATATAGTTATAAGACACAATTGCCCTGAAAGGAGCCAAAGTGGCACATGAGCAGAGGAATAGCTGAAAAGTTCATAAAATCTGTAAAATACCCACTTGTGCTTGATTTTCTAGCTAGTCCTGCACTTTTACCATCTCTAAGTAGAGACAGGAAACCAGAAATCCTTGTATCAGGTATTAGAGTGAAGCATAGTAACTTCTTGAAATCTCTACCAATACATTTATTTAGTTATTTAGTTATTAATTTATTATATATATGTATATTACATATATAATGATTCAATTTTACTGAAGTTAAAAAATATATTCTCTGTTTCTGAAGGATCTGGATTGAAATCTTCCTGCCTTATCTAGCATGGCAAAACCCAGTCTCAAATCATGAATTACAGACACCTCAATTGATCACCTTCTGATGACTAGGTTAGGGTGTTTTTTTGCTTGTATTTATACATTAAATTAGACTTCAATATTTCTTACATTGCTACATTTTCATTGTTTTAATTTCTAAGAGATTTTGGTGGGTTAATTGGTTGGGTTTCCTTCTAAGATCACTTTACTGCCAAGGCAACTTGCCAATAACAGACCTACTGATCTGATCTACCAGGGATTAGATAGATTTCCACACTGCCCTAGGCTATCCCATTCTGGATTGGATTTCCTGCATCACACTGAAAAGTTCTTGAAGCAAACTCTTAGTGTGTATCTCACAACATGTTCTGTATGCTTACCTCCATGTCCTATAGGATGCCAGGCATGTGCACCTCTACAAGAAGCATTCAATAAAGGATGCATCCTGTCAGTAATTTTTCCCTCCATAAGAGGTACTGTTAACCTACATGAGGACTACTTAGTGAAAGAACAGGCTTCTCACCACTGCTATTGATTCATAGTTGCCTGATTTTCATAAAGTTTTACAGTCTTTTTATGACTGTGAGGGACCATCATCTGTTAGAGACACTTATCAGGCGTTACTTAAACCAATGTTCTGTCAGGGGTGTAAACGACCGCTTCAGACTATTGCTGTTTCCCTTGCCTATACTCCATGCTGGTCACTTTGTGTTAGAAAGATTTTAGTACCAAGAAATCAGTTCCCACAGCTTGAAACTGGTTGTGTTATGCACCTGCAAAGATCCTGTGAATGCACAGATTTTGCAGATGCTGAACAATTCACACTGTTATTTTCCCAAGATGCCCAATCTTCAACAGTACCATCAGTCCTACTTCCCTCACTCCCTTTCTCTTCAACTCATTCCTGCTTCAGGCTCCTGAAAGGTCTGCCATCTCGCCAGCACTAGCAGGGAAGGAGAGTGGAAGGGATAAGATGGGCAATGGGACTATAAATTTTCACTCTTATAATTATTTAACACACTGTATTTAATTCCAAAATATATTTATTTCACATTTGCAAAAACATTAATAGCAGCAAATAAATAATTTTAAAAATCCTAATCATGGGCCTTTTTTGAGCGATGCTGTGCTGTTGGAATGGACATTTTTTCAGCTAGTTGTTATTCTCCAGCTGGAGCTGCAGGTACACAGAAGTCTACTGCTAGAAAGCTGAGTTGTACCTCAAATCAAAGCTGCTACTACATTGGAAGTGTCAGCCTCATTTGCATTATAGAGACAAAAAGCATTAGGAATAGAATGAGGTCTATTCTATTCTAAAAAGAATTAGGAATAGAAATTACATGATTTCATGGATCACAACTTCATTAGATACAAAATGTTCTTCTGCTCCTGTGTAAAAACAGTACCTGCATAGCTGCTTCTAAGTTTTAGGTGAGGACCTGCAGAAGATTTTCCTGCCCTACCAGCTGGCTTCAGAAAGCATGAGCATTGCCTTCTGTCCTTCTCTCTTCTGCAGCATCCTGAGTCTTGGAGTTCAGCATGGTTTGGACAGTATAGAGCTTTTACCTTCAGATGTGTTTCTAAAGTTCAGAAAAGGAGGTGCCTCTACCTGATAAAGGGTTGCTACACAATTTATGTTGTTTTCCATATCCATTTCATCTGCTATCCTGGGACAAAATTTGTTTTGCATCTCTGAGTGAGGAAAAGCTACATTAGTTAGTTTGAAAACCATTTCTCAGCAAGAGAACTTCAAGAGAAGTTAAATGGGGTCATCAGAAATGAGGGAACCCTATTGATTATGACAGGGTCCCAGGATCATGCCTTGCAACCTCTCCACCCTGACAGGGCCCTGCTGCTCAGCAAAACAGGCAATCGTACACAGAAAGAGGAGAAGAAATAGAAAGACAACTCACATGATAGTGATGCTTTCCTGTGCCTTTCTAGCCTGCTTGGAAGGTGACTTGTTTGATGGTGTCACATTTCTGCACATGTCCTTCTGGAAAGTGTAAGAAACCTGGAGAGAAGAGGCAAAGCATATGACACTGCCCAGCCATTACCAGATCTGTTGTGACTACTGTGGGACAGCCATACAACTGTTAAATTACTTGATACCATGGGAAGTACGTTATGCCTTCTGTGCTTAATTCTTTTTAAAATTGAAGAATTTATTTTGCTCTTACAGAAAGTTTGGATTACCCTAATATTGTGGATAAAAGCAGATGCAGAACATAATTCTGAAGTATATGGTTAGGAATAATGAAAAAGTTGGAAATATACATAATGTCTGTGTTGCTGCTTCCCCATCTTTATTAATTTTCTTGTTCCTGCATAATTTCTTCATGCTAACCACTGACCAGTAGTTTGTTTCCATAGTGAAAGTTTTAAGATGGTCATCACATGGACAAATACACCATATGACAGAAAGGAAAAACGTAAAGATATAAAGCATAACTAAGACCAGGTACTGGGGAATAGGCAAGCAGAGTGAATCGTGAAGTTGTCATCACTGTGTTTTGACTCAGTCAAAAAGCCAAAGGGAGAGAAAGTGTTCATGAAGAAATATCTGCACAGAAATATTCATGTGTTAGTGAAATGTATCGACTTTTTTCTTTTTCTGAGAACACATAGAACACTGGGCTAAATGTTGTTCTGATTTATACCCTATATCACCCCCACTGACATATAAGGAAGGGCAGAAATATATCCACCATATGGTTAATAAACACGTTAACATTCAAAGTACCGGAAGTGAATTTATAGCTTACATATGAACACCAGATTATCTCTGTGGTTTTTTCTGCTGTAGTCTCCATTTGTGTAATAGGATGGAAGGCAGTATAAAAGTATTATGGGCTTTTTTTATGATGGGAGATACCAAAATTCTAGAGTCTGTTAGCTGGTAAAAGCAATTATTTTTCACATTAAGGAATTACAGGCTTACATGACCTTTTCTATTTAAATCACAGGAATAAGACTGCGATGGTCACCAACATGAAAATCAAGCATTTGCAACCTGGCTACTAGCATTTACTATTTTGAAAAGGTAAATAAACCTAACTATTCACTAACTCCCCTATTCAATCAACAAGAATTAATAGCAGTAGCTTTGTCATTACTTGGTATATCCTCCTTTTATTAGCTTTTATTGTCTAGGGAACCTTTTTTTAAGAGGAACTGAGGATTTTTTTGGCTGGGTTTATTCCTGAAGTCTTTCCAACACCAAATTATTTATATAGAAGACCCAACTGGGTAATTTATTAAATTATGTGTAAAGATCATATATATAATAATTCTGATGAGATTTACTAGAATATGGACTATTCTGCATTGGATGAGAGCCTTCTTTTCTCCCTGTAGGAGAAGGTTTGAGCGTGTTTAACAGAGCTGCATTTTTGAAACCTTGAATGCTTTTATATACAGGACAGAATATTTTGTTCTTGATCTAAACCTTTCAACTGACTTCCTATTCTTTATGTAGCACATCTATTATTGTATTTTTAAAATATTACTTAACTTTTATTGTAGCAGAGCATAAGGATATTCCATGCTGTTACTTGTTTCCACATTTAAATGAGAATAAATCATAAAGATGTAATAAATACAAGAGCAATGAATTGCCTTCTTGAGCAGAATTTGATAGTGGGATTAAGTGATCCCTCAGCAAGTTTGATGATAACAACAAATTGAGTGGTGTGGTTGGCATGCTGGAGGGAAGGGATACCATCAGGAGGGACCTTGACAGGCTTCAGAGGCAGGCCCATGTGAACCTCATGAAGTTCAACCAAGGCCAAATGCAAGGTCCTGGACATGGGTTGGGACAATCCCAAGCACAAATACAGGCTGGACAGATAATGGATTAAGACAGCTCTGAGGGGAAGGACTTGGGGGTGTTGACAGGTGAGAAGCTCAGTGTGACCAAGCAATGTGCAGTTGCAGCCCAGAAAGCCAATGGAATCCTGGGCTACATCAAAAGAAACATGGCCAGCAGGTCAAAGGAGGTGATTCTTCCCATCTACTCTGCTCTCATAAGACCCCACCTGGACCAATGAGTTCAACTCTGGGACCCCCAACAGAAGAAGGACATCAACCTGTTGGAGTGAGTCCAAAGGAGGGCTAGACAGATGATCAGAGGGCTGGAGCACCTCTCATGTTAAGGCAGGCTGAGACAGTTGGGGTTGTTCAGCCTGGGGAAGAGAAGGCTCTGGGGAGACCCTACAACGGCCTTCCAGTACCTAAAGGGGGCCTACAGGAAAGTTGGAGAGGAATTCTTTCAAGGGCAGGTAGTGATAGGACAAGGGGTAATGGTTTTAAGATGAAAGTGGATAGATTTAGATTAGATACTAGGAAGAAATTCTTCACTGTGAGGGTGGTGAGGCACTGGCACAGGTTGCCCAGAGAAGCTGTGGATGCCCCATCCTTGGCAGTGTTCAAGGCCAGGCTGGACAGGCCTTTGAGCAACCTGGTCTAGTAGAAGGTGTGCCTGCCCATGGCAGAGACATTGGTAGAGGATCTTTAAGGTCTCTTCCAACCCAAACCATTCTATGATTCTATGATTCCATGATTCTAATTATTATGTGTATGTGTTGTTTGTGGTACATTTTGCTTATGTTCAGGGAAACAGGCACAGTAACCTTCTTGTTACAATTTGCTCTTTGGAAAGGGTATGAACTTGTAGTACCTAGAACAGCACAAGAGACTCTCTTATCAAACAGATAAAAGAAAGACACATTGTACCATGCTGGCTGTATTCCATCAGAATAAAAATTTTGCATGATACATAATAGATACAGCATGATTTAAAGAGTAGAATTTATAGGTCTTCAACTAAAATAACTTTATGGATCTATATCACAAGCAGAGCTATTATGATGTTTACCACTCCTACTGGACATGTCCATTCTAATTTTTTTCTCCTTTATGTAAAAAAAATATTTAGTATTTAGTATTTTTAAGGCTTCTAGGGTTAGGAAGCTGCCTTTGATGGTAGATTTGGTACATTCAGAAATAACACTCTGCTCTGCTAAGAAGAGGTAGAGTTTTCCGGCATGGTCAGGCAGTTACTGGGAAAAAAGAAAAGGGGAATAGATATACGGGTCTTGCACCATTAGTGATTCTTGGTACATAATTTACTGGTAGGTTTGGCTTTAAGGCACATACAAGCTTGTGCAATGTATCACAGGAGTCTGGTGTGAGATAATGCATGCAATCTGATGAGCTGGTTGCATGCGTATGCATCCGAGAAGCTCACTTTGCCTGATTGACACTTCACTGCTTAACAGTTAGTTGGCTCTTTGTAACATGTTTATCCAAGTGCATGACATATTCTTGCACAGCAAGACTTTTTTTAAGAATAAGTTATGATAGTCCAAGCCTATAATTTGATTTCAGTAGCAGGCCTTCTGGGACCAGAATATTTGTTCTGACTTGACTTTGCCTCTCCCTTGCTGAAGTACTTCACTCAGAATATGCACACCTACTAGCCTCCATGTTTAACAAACTGTGCTCATTGTCCTGTACTGTAATCTGAAAGGTCAGAGCATTGAACAATTAAATATTAAATTTATTCATGTAGGTACATTACATGTGTTTCAGTGTTTTCTTAAATGATTTGACATTAGCAAAAGAACATTGAGGCAAAAGCAACAGTGTAGAAGAGATAGGTCTTAGGCAATACACAGCAACAAATCATAAAAGATATTAAAAGCAGATTCAATACTACCTTCATAACAGGAGTATTCGGTAGGGGGTGACTGCTCATGCAATTTGCTGTACTTAAATTACAAATTCTATTAAACTAAATTCCTGATAAAAACTCTTTTATAAATGAACACTTTGATGTCAAACCAACATCCATGTATATATTCAGTATAGGTATATATTAATTTTCCATGTGTGATGCTGTAGTACTCTGATTCTGAGAGCTGTAGCTAAAAATTTGGCTGATGTGTTGGTTTTTTTTTTTAATAGACTCTGATTCAGCTATTTACACACTTACTGTGTCTGCTTTTCATAAACATTGAAAAGTCAAAATTTATTGGCCCAAACATTCACTGTCCATCAGTTTCTCAGTTACAGACATGAATATTTGGCCAGTTGTATATTTATAGCTGTGAATATTCATGACAGAAATTTGTGATTTCCCCTTAAGGGAGAAAATGCCACTTCAAAATCAAGAGTATTTTTGGAAAATATCAAGATACATTGCATAACACAAGAATACTAAAATAAAATTGAATAAAATATTAGTTATAAATTACTTGTGCAGATGTTGTGAAAAATGTATCTATCATCCTTTTCTTTTTCAAGATTCTGCTGGCATGAAGACTACAAAGAGATAAACTAACATTTTTCTTATTGGTGGACACCTACTAAAAAAAATATAATTTTGCAATTAGAAATGCATGCTGTAAATTAATGTTCACAGTATTTGTTGATTCTAGAAATTAGAAAAGCAGAATCTTACAAATTATTACTTCAAACATTTGGCAAGTGACAGTACTGACCTACAGATATTGAATGTAAGGGAGATGATAGTTCAGAGGCAAATTCTGCCAGTCCGCTTGTATTAACTAGTTTCTTACTCTGAAGTTATCCTAGGGAGATCAGTAGGATTACTGCAACAGTAATGTGCCACTTACTGTGAGAAAACCTGGCAGAATCTGGCCTTGTATGTGTCTTACTGGCCAAAACCTTTATTTTTTATTCTTTTTTGCTCTTTATAGATGTTAAACAGCCTTACTGTAGCTTCACGTTTGGAACTTGAAAATTGATACACTCACTTCAAAAAGAAAACACCAGGTTTGTTAATTTGTTTGGGAAAGTTCTCCTGTCATTCTGCAGTTAGACTCACGATAACCTTTTTTAGAAATAATACAATACCTGCACATTTTTTTCTGTTTTTTTTTTTTTTTTTTTTCTGTAGGTTGGTTTTGCACTCATTGTAGCATTCTCCTTTTAGAAAGATTAGACCTCTTCCTCTCTTTGTTAAACAAGGAAAATATCATCTATGCTTGCTCTTCCTCACTTTTGAACCACTGAAAGCAATACAAAATTTGGCATTTATTCCAGTAACAGTGAGTAGAGGCTTGACCCTGACATGCCGAGCCCTCTTACAGATGATATATCCCTTTAGTGGTGCTTGACATATGCCTGGATCATTCCCTAAGTATATAACATTTGCAAAAGGGGAGTCACTTCAGTATTTTTTCTCTTCAAACAATAGTGGTGACTTCTTGCTACTATTTGAGAGGGAAGAGAGACAAAGGTGGGAATAATTATGATATTATTTGCTAGAGAACAAATTCCTTTTTGAAGCTTATCTTTTTTCTTTTGTGTATTAGTTACTGCTGCCGCTGCTGCCATACACTTATCTTTGTTGCAACTTTTTTTTTTTTTTCCTTCTTCCATGTGTCTGAACATGATTGGTTGGCTCCATGTTCTCATGCTATTGTTCAAGATGTTTCTATGGTGAGTGATTTAATTTTACTAGATTTGTGGCTTTCTCCTGCTGTGCCTGTATAATGGCATTGATGCAGATTGTTGAAAGGGAGAGTCTCAAGCCAGGTGGAGTTAATTAAGAAGAGGTAGGTACCCCCAGTCCTTCTTACATGGAAAAGGGTATAAAGCAAACCTTGCAGCTGATGATATAGCAAACGTAAATACATTTTTGATGACAGATTATGTCATTTAAAAAAATAGTGAAAGCAACTGAAAACTAAGGCAGTGTACTGTCTGCTTAAGTTGCAGTTCCTACTAAGGAAGAAGTCATTTACTTTCTGAGAATAACTGAACAGTCATAGGTTTATGAGTGTTATGCTTGAGTGTTAAGATGAAAGGACTTGATACACATGCAAGAAAGACACAGGACCCCTCTTTGCCCCTCTCTGTAAGGGTCCATGTTATGCTCACACATGGTTGATATATTTAATTTGGAAATTCCTCTAATTCTTGACATGCTAATAAAGTTACTGAAATTGATTAGGAACAAAAGAAAGCCGATGAAGCCCTATATTATTTGTGCCTCGCTCTGCTGGAGAAAGACATGAGGATTTCAAGATTTTCCTGAAGACTGGCAAAATGTACAAGCTGCAGAAATGTAGGCATATTTAAACCATATTTACAGTGATGAACTGACATGAAGCAACACAGAGAGCAAGGTAAATATAAAAAACCCTCATACTGCTTTAAGTAGGATAGATAGGGAAAGTTGCTTTCACTTTTGCTTACACAAGTGTATTTTATAAAATTAGTCTGAGTACAAGATACATGGCATATAGTCATAGGTGAGAACAAGCAGAAACTTGTAGATCTTCTGCAATAAAGAATGGAGGTAAGTGGGGCAAAGAAACACTGTGGATCTGGAGTTCAAAGGACTGAGAGGGAAAGAAAGGAAAAAAAACTGTGAAACAGCTAATGGCAACAGCATGCTTTTCTTCTTGATGAACTAATTTCCCTGTGGAATGTGTTTTGCTGCAGGAATATGTTTGGTATGAAAATAATGGAAGCATAAACAGTCTATCATCTAAGGTATTTTATCTAATCTCTGTGTTTATTTTAAATCCATCAGAACAGTATCTGGGCACTAACAGTCTTTTATAAAATAAAGCAGTCAGAGGGCTGAAATTATCCACTCCTCTCTGCTTACGCCATCTGAACATATCAGTTTTTTCCCCTGTCTTATTCTCCAAGGGAAAATTGTTGGGTTGCTCAGAGGTGACTGCATGAATGCAAATGAAAAGAGATGGGTCTTCACTTTCAGTCATAAGATGCTATGGTCCAGAACTTATTCTAATTATTGATGAGAAGAAATTCCCTGTCTGGAAAGCAGACAAAGGCAGTTGCCAGGATCCTAACCCTGGTCTCAGTCTGTCACAGTTACTAAAAGACTACAGCTGCCACACTGGGTCAGAGTAAGCAGCAGGTATGAAGGAGTCATGGCCCAGTCCTTTCAAGACTGAAGAACAGAGCCAGCATTTGGCTTTGGCATGGATTTGATGCCACCCAGGTAGAGAGAGCAACAGAGAGAGCATCAGAATGACTGCTTTTTGTATGCTGCTGAACTTAGGACGTGCACTGAATAAGATGATTGCAGCTAAAGGTTTCTCATACCTGTGAATTCTTCTTACAGAGAAAGATAAGAAAGGAACATACATTATGATTCCTGAGTATTTGATTAGATAATGGACTTCAGACTGATGTGGCAATGGTATATAACAAGGTATTATATATGTAAAGGTGATTGTAGTTTGAGCTGTAGTTCTGGGCTTTCAACTTTGCAGGCGTTCTCATAATAAATACCTGCTATATAGTAAGAGAAATGCTAAGGAGCACCACAGAAATAAAAAAAATAATTATTCCAGCACAAATCTGGAGGTGAAAAGGAAAATAAAAGATATAGTATTTGACCTTCTAATGGTAATTTTTCAGAGTTAAATTGCTACATTCTTTTAAAAATATAATGTCTACTATAGACAAGAAGTCTGGTTTGACCAAAAATAATCGAATTTAATCTATTTAATCAAGAGCGTCACCCCCCAAAGCTGTTTTGAAATTTGAAATTACCTTTAAAGTTCAAAATGAAAAATGTAAACCCATCAGTTATTCTTGCTTTAGATTCCTGGATTTCTTCTGAATCTCTTGAAAGACTAGGATTACCCAAAGTACATTAACATATTATTTAGTATTTCTGAGATCTTCCACGCCTAACTCAGAAAGAACTTATTGTGAGGAAGATATTTTTGTGGACCTTCATCGGGACTGCAACTCACAGGCTTAATTTTGTAGGAGCTACTATAGCTTTTGGAAGTTCTCTGTGTGAATTTTCAGGATCCCAAATAACTTTAACAAGTGTCAGGTGTAAACTGTCTCTGTATCAAACTGACATTCCCTCAAGTTTTGTCATCTAGAAACAAGGTCATTTTTGATATATGACTTACACAACTTCTATTTTGTAGTTCAGAGCTGGGTTCAACATGAAGAGAACTTCTTCATCTTCCACATCCAAGAAAAAGATTTTTAAAAGATGCTTTGTCCTTTTAACCACACTACCACACTATCTGTCAAAGTAACCAGATTGTAAAGCTACAGGTTGTTCTGCCACAGGATGAAAATTTATTCCACTGAAGTCAATGACAAACACCTACAGGGACAGTATTTCACTCATGATATTTCACCACAATATATCATGACCCTAAATGAAGTGGTGACTGTTCATAAATGAATTCTGATTACAGATAAGTAGCAATGAGAAGAGACAATGAAAATGCTATTTCTATTTAGAATAAGGTAAAAAAAAAAAAAGAGTTAGATGATTTTTTTTAAAAGAAAATAAGTAAAACTAGAAAATTATTTCATTTTTCAGAGACAAAGGTGGCATTTTTTTTTAAATGATCACTTATTTGATCTTTGCTTTCTTTTATTTATCCCTTTTTCCTCTACAGAATATAACATAAATGTTATTCTAAGCTGCCTTCGGTACTTTTTTCCATTATAACTTATAAAACCTCTTCTAAATTTTAGGAAAATGAAAAAGAACCAGGTAAAAGAAGATGGGGATGGAAGTAAACAGGCGGTAGCAACAAAGATACTAATCTGAAGTACAATTGTGCTTAAATATTGCATTGTTAAAATCAAATCTCAGTTTTGGACATTCATGGAGAAAAACCCAACAAAATAAATAAATTAATTTTCTTTAATCACAAGCTACAAGAAAATCTGCACTGTACCACAGTCATTGATTTTTCTGTCAGCCCTTTGGTGAAAAACACCTTAAAATATGTGCGGGTATCAAACATACAGGAATGAGGCCTGAAGTCTTGATTGGCTGCTAAAGTTGATGTAAAGTTATGAATAATAATTCTAATAAAAATATAGGAAAAAATGATATTAAAAGCTCTCAGAACTTTTTATTTCTTGAAAACTCCTATTGTAAAGGAAATCGCCTTATTATAACCAATCTTCCATCAGGAATGTTTAGGCATGACTTTAAAAGCTAGTACATAGATTAAAAGCAAGGGGAAAAATATATATAGTTGGAGCATAGCATACCATACAATGCTGAAAAGTATATCACATTATAAAAGATTTTAAAGAAAGAAAGAAAAAATGTGCATCTCTTGAAGAGGCTTGAAAAACTGTCAGTTTTTAGCAGTAAGCCAATATTTCCATTTCTAGGCTCAAGGGACTGTTAAATAACAAGCAATTATTTCAGGCAGAAGTAGATGTAAGTGGTGGCATTCAAATACCTGTGAAAAGATACTGTTTAAACTGGTTTGGTACCTTTCAGAATACTGTGGCTGTGCAGTTCTACATATCACCAGGAAGATTTATGACCTGGAGAAAGATCAAATAATAAGGAATTATTCATCAAAAAGCCAGAAAGATGGTATATCTTGATGGAGCCAACTGAAGTGTACTGCAGAACACCACAATCAATAGTAAATGAAATATTAATCCCCTCTAATGAGTATAAGATGGAACTGACAAATAAATCAGTCTCAAAACTTATTTCCTGCTTAAAATCAAATGTGAAGTGAACATTTTAATTATATTTTTAAAGGCCTGTTTTTAAATTACAGTGAGGAATTCAGGGTGTGAGGGGATGAAACCAGGTGACAATCCTAGTACAACAATCACCTACTTGTACAAAAATGGAAAAGTGAAGTTAGCTACTGAGTTTTTGTAGTTTATACCAGAAAATGTAAAATCAGTTGCAAGTATCAGATTTTGAAACTTCTTTTAATAATATATTTTTGGACATACATTAAAAAACTGAAAGTCTTGTAATATTGAGGGTTAAAACAATACATAATAGTCATGCAGTCTAGATAATCAGTGGTCTGCTGTTCTGTTGACAGATTCAGTAAAGATTCATATAGGTAGAACTAATCCCGAAAGTCTTGCCACTATTAATATATATTATTTCTTATTCATTATTTCCCCCTGCTTCCTGTACTTTAAAAATAATAATAGTGTGCCTTCAGCTGGGAATAGAAAATGGAGAAGTTAGTTGACCAGCTATGTAACGTAAGTAACCGGTGTCTGGAATTGAATAACAAATGAATGATTGAATAAAATTGCTTGAATAAAATTAAGTATTTATTATAATTATATCATGAATGTTGGAGAACAGGAAAGACTTTTACAGAAAGAAGGACTGGCTCACAAATGAAATGCTGTGGTAAACTTGAAAAAATTATAACAGTAGGATCAAATAGCTCTGTAAGTAATGGTAGTAAATATAGGTAAGTGAAAGCAGTAAATATCTGCACAATGAGTAGCCTCCTATATCCCAAATATACACAACAAAACTAGCTTCCCAGCTGTATCTGATGTGAGTAAAGTATACATTTGCAAGCCTGGTTGAGGCAAGAACAAACGTAGCTTAAAGGTTGCCAATGTTTAAATTAACTCTTTGGGAAAAGGAATATATTTCCTTTGGATGTGTACAATGTCTAGGTAAATGGCACCCTAATCCCTAATGAAGGCTTATCTACACTGCCAGGACACAAAATGTGAGAGGAGGAATAAAAAGCCCCCAACCCACAGCATAAAACTTCTTTACTCTGTATTGTCTGTGTTCACAGCTGCAAAGCTTGCAGCCAGTAGGAGCAGCTCTCCAGATCCTGTAATTTACAGCAGTGCCAAGTGAAGAGTGTTGTAACAAATCTATTCTCCTCCTCAAGCATGTCCTGGCCCACATCCCTTTCCCTATTGCGCAAACAACACAGACGGTGATAGTCTACTCATACAACAAATACAGCTCTAAGAAGTGTGACTATTTGAACTTTATGCTTTCATTCCCCCGTTGATTTGCAGTTCTTAATCCCTGAGTACAGAGGAAGTCCTCTGAGAATGTATAAATAAATCTGGTAATTATTATGTGTTAAAATTAATTTAAATTATTTTAAAAGAAATTTAACACTTAGTATTAGACACTGACATTTCTGTCCCAAGTGGTCTTATCAACACACTAGTGCTGCAATTTCCTATTTACTTAAAACTGACTGAATTGTTATGCAAATTACCACTTCAGATTTTTTAAGGATGCAAGGAAGTTTCTAGTTGTGTGGAGATTGAAGAGAAAAAAGCAAAAACAACAGAAGAACAATGCTTGGGAAAATGTCAATGAGTTGCCATATTTCACAATGAGTGCTGTCTAAATGCTCTAAATAGTATTGAAGTTTACAATGTCACCAGCAAGGGTATTTTCTTGCAACTCATTCCATTTTTCGTTTAGCAACATAAGGTTTCTGCCATTTCCATTTAGAATAAGAGAATGGATTGCTATTTTTCCTGATTTTCTCAGTAAGAGGCAGTAGACCTAACCCCTAGACATATTGAGTCTCTTGGCGTTGTGTCTAAGTTTGAAGGCTAGTTTCTTCCTTTATGTTTAAATGAAACATCTTTGTTTTCTCTATGCATTTTTATCAGTAATATCCTAAATCGTCTAAATATATCTGTTTTACCCATTTCTAATTGTGTCAAACCATTTCTCAGAGTTTTCTTTATAAGAGTTCAGACAATTTTTTTATCCCTGTATTTTAGTACAGGCTCCCCCAGACACTGATTCAAGGCACTTGATATCTTGCTCTAAACTGTCCTCAACAGAGGCTCTTTACTTCTGTTATTTGTATACAGAGCCTAAAAGACTACCTTCCTGAGGATGAACTCACAATTAGGCACCATAAACCTCCACCTTTTTTCATCAGAACAATTAAAGACAGGAAAAAAGAAAAAAAGACATTTATCACGATTTTTTTTTATTCCAAATGTACTAAGACCTCCAGCACAGAAACCTAGAAGCAAGAAAAGCAGGCAAAGAGTGAAAAACTGTAGCACATGCTCTAGTTATTTGCAGAATATACCCACTTTGAATGCGAGTACTTTACTGCGGCAAAATGATAGATAATGGGGCATATGCCACACAAATTTTATTTACAAAGAACCAAGGGACGGAAGAAGGTGAGGAAGGAGGCAGACAGGGAACATAATAAAGTCTAACTATAATAAGATAACATTATCTCTGGAATTTTGGGTTAGTTTGGCATTGTAAAATTGTAACAGAGTACAAATGAAGAAACATATCCAGTAAAAAAAATTAGTTTGGAGGATTAAAGTAGTAATTTTGAAAGTAATATATAACTGAGATAAACATAAATAGTTTACTCTGGGACCAGATTTTAAAATTTATCACCTTATGCCCATGACATCCATTTTAAGTTGGCTTGGTGATTTAGGATACAATAATGATACATAATAATATTGGTTTGGGTAGGAAGTTTTGTAGAGTCTTCCTTATGGACTCTTACATGTTGTAACACATAACAATAGTATGTGTATGTTAGGTGATCTATTGAAAATATCTGTATCAGAAACAGCATCCCAAGACATTCCAGAGGCATTGTTTAAAGAGGTATTGTCACAATGAAAATTATATGTTAGGCACTGTTATTTTTAAAGTTGTCTGAGAGTTGTACCACTTATTAAGTTAAATTAAGCATTTTGTATTTTACTGAAAGGAGATTGAGGTAGGTCTTCATCATCTTCACACATTTATAACTAATGTAAGAAGTGAACACCAATACCTTTTACTAAGATTATCAGTGTGGTTCCTCTGTTTTCATCTTCTTTGCATTGAAGTATGTCCATTTCAGCTGGGATAGAATTAATTTGCTTCTTAGCAGCTGGTGCAGTGCTGTGTTTTGGATTTGGAGTGAGAGCAATGCTGATAGCACATTGATGGTTTTGGTTGTTGCTGGGTGATATTTATACCAAGTCAAGGACTTTTTGGTTTCTTAAGCCCTGCCAGCAAGAGGGCTGAGGGGCACAGGACATTGGGAGGGGACACAGCCAGGGCAGCTGACCTGAACCAGCCAAAGGGACATTTCATACCATATGACATCATGCTGAGTATACAAACTGGGGGAAGAAGAAGGAAGCAGGGGACATTCAGCGATGACGTTTGTCTTAGGAAGTAACCATTACATGTGATGGAGCCCAGCTTTCCTGGGGATGGCTGAACAGCTGCCTGCCAGTGGGAAGTAGTGAATAAATTCCTTGCTTTGCTTTTGCTTGCATGCACGGCTTTTGCTTTACCTATGAATTATTTTTTATCTCAACACACCAGTTTTCTAACTTTTACCCTTCCGATTCTGTCCCCCATCCAACTGTGGAGTGAACAAACTACCTTGTGGTGCTTAGTCACCAACTGGGTTAAATTTTGACAGTGGCTGCTTTCTCTCTTCATGTTTTATTGGGTGATGTCCTTACTGGTATAGGGCTGGCTAGCCAGTGACTGAAAGTATCTAACAGGCTGTGACATTTTACTTCTTATGGGAACTGTATGTAACAAAATTGCTTTATAGAATTCTCAAATCATAAGAGCAATTTTCAGGCACTAGTAGCATCTATTAGTCTAAACAGCCTGCTAACACATTATTTCAAACTTGGTTCTTTACACTTATGAGTGGTAAAAAAAAATAAATGAAGAGGGGTTTGTTGTATAATGCTGCAAGATCAGTTTCCTTTTTTTTTTTTTTTTTTTTTTTTTAGTAATTTAATCCTCCTTTCATTTGTATTAGCCAGTCAGCACTAGAGATGCATGACTCCTGTTAACAAGCGGATCAATATCAAGCATCTGGACAATAAGAGAGAAGGGGCATATACTCTGTCGATTTAGACCATCAAATAACATATTGTAATGGCAGTCAGCACTGAAAAATCGGTTGAGAGTACATAAGATGTTTTGATATTTTGATAAGCTATAATATGTGTCCTTTTTCTTAATCTGAAATACAGGTTGGAAAATACATTTTCTGCAGTGTATGGGGGGAAAATAAAGAAAACAGGCAATAACTCTTCAATTATAGATCAAAATGCTCAAGGAAAATGAAAAAGCAATGAAGTTTTACAGTTATAAAAATAAAAAATGAAAACAGTAAAATTGTTTTTTCTGGAAATATGGAAAAGTTCAAGTTACATTAATGGATAGAGGAGTTGAAGCCTATGTTCAGAGGTTGAAACATAATATTCTTATGCAAATAATTATGAAAAATCATAAAAGTGAAATCTACAATCTCAATACAAGAAATTAAAAGGACTAGAGTATAAACCTGCATGTCTGTGCATAGTGTAGTACATAACCAAATGGGATTTCACCGACTAAAGTTATGCTCAGGACAAAGAATTAATTTGGTGTGGTGAATAATACATATCTCTAGCTATATTCAATAGCAAAAAATAACTTTTCAACAGCATTATTTGAGAAACTCTTATGAATTATACAAGGAATCAGAAACTTCCTAGACCTGAAAGGCTGCTTAATCAATGTTACAGATAACGATCCTGGAGGAAACTATTGACCAACACGTACAGTTCAGGTCTTCAAACAACAAAATACTTATGTTTTGTGAAAAGCTTCAGCACAAAAGTAGAAAACTGTAATTTCAAAGCTAAAGGTACTAACACTGCTCATCAATCTCCAGGGAATTTTTACCAGCCTCATGAATGTATTTGAACTCCTTTTGACTGGGAAAGATATCTCCTTGATGAGCACTGAGCAGAGGCTTTCCAAAGAAGGAAAATTTTCACCTACTCTGTCACATGCTTTGAAGACAAATGCAAAACCAAATCTACTTCTTTGAAAAACCAATCCAACACAACCCAAACCCCAAAGCCTCACTTCTTTTAGAAAGTGTTTTTCTGACCACTTTATATGTTTATTACCCCACTCGGTCTCAATATATGTCTAATTTGAATATATATAAAAAAAAGATATGAAAGCATACCATGACAGGAAAAAGATAATGATATACCTGAAGTCCTAGCAAAGGTCTTTACAATGGTAAAGAATGCAACTTTATATGGAATTGCTTTCAAATGTGCAAGTGATGTAGAAATATATAATTAACAGTCTGTCCAAATTATTGATTTTCAAAGTCATTTCCAAAGGGTTATTGCTTTACAGTGATGAGCAGAAACAGACAAATTGTGAATGGCTGGAAGTACCAGAGACCATGGTTCGTACTTCATAAGATAATTAACAATATAGTGTATATTTAATATGCAGGAAAAGGTAGAATGATAAAAATTAAAGAAGGTATAGGTATATATACATGTGTGTATGTATAAATTATATAATATAAATATATACTATATTCGTAAACCTTGTTCCAGGACTTCACTGGCAGCAGCATAAGCAAGTTTAAGCATTTCTTTAAATAAAAAAAAGCTTGCCAGAAGCGTCAAAATTTATACTCAGCTTTTTGCTGTTCAGTGAGATACTTTACCCTATTCATAAATATAAATCAAATGTCTAACAAATCACATTTGTGTTAAAGACAGAAAATGAAAATTCTAGGATGTTAGATCAATGAGGGAACAGTAACTCATTCTTATAGTATTAGAATAAGAATTTATGATCTTTTTCTCTGAATAGGAAATTCTTGGGCAAAGTGGTTTGCACCTTGAAACAACATAGAGTCTCTCTTCTGCCATAACTCCCAGTCAGAGGTTCCTCTGGGTAGTGAGGCCCAGTATAAGTTGATCTGATCCATCAATTTACCTTTTTTCATTAGCCAAGTCTGCTAATAGTCACATGTTGCTCCCTTGAGCTGCACCTGTAGGCAATGGCTGACCCTGCTGGCAGCTCCTGCAAGTCACACCACATCGTAGGAGGAGTCCCTTGCACATGCTGTGCCGCATGACACAGCTGTTCCCTAGTGCCTGGCTTTGTGTCACTAGCTATTCCTGGTTAGTTAGCCTTGTTCCTGTTAGCTAGATCTCACTCTACACCTCACGCTGTCCTTCACTACCCTTAGCCTCATTGCATACATCTTCTACCAGCTGCACCTCATGCCTGCCTTTGCTCCTGTTAGCTGTGCAATCCCACAGCAGCAGCTCGTGCTGTTCCTCATTCCTCTGTGCTCTAGTAAATGGCAGCAGATTGGTTAGTCCTGCTAACCTGTTTAATGATTAGATGTTTAAGGATTAGAATTAAATGCAAGAAAATGTTAAAGCAGTTAGAAAGTTAGAAAATGTTAAAGCAGCTCTTGCTGTCATACGTTGTTAGGAAAACCATAAGCATATTCTTAAGGTGTTTTTTTTATAAGTTCCACTCTTCATACCCACATAATGGAAACTATTGCCAAAGCTTAATGCTCCTAAACACCCCATGAACTTGTAGAACGTTGGCCAAGACTTTTGTTCAATTACAAACTTCTCTCTTTTAAACAGAAATAGCCCTCAAACCTAACAACCAATGCAAGAAAAACTTCTTTTTTTTTTTTTTTTTTTAAATCCATGCCCATTTTTTCCCCTCCATTTATCTCCTTTTAGTTCCATTAGATAATTACAAAGTACAATCCAGAAAAGTCTGGATTGCCTTTGCCTCTGAATTTCTGAAATGTATTAGGGAAATGATGGGGTTTTGCTTCCATTTTGGATCTTAGCCATCAGGCTTACATACACACTCATGTAAACTCATGCATCCATACACAGACACTCGTAGATGTATAAACATACATAGAGGCATAAATATATTATTTAAATATTATCTCCAATTATTAGGCAAAGCAACATTAAACCTGTCAAGAATGTTTGAATTATTATCCTGGTATAAAAATGTAGAGTTCCTTGATTTTGGTCAGTTTAAATCTTCAGTTAAAGACCAAATAATCTTTTGTCATCTAAAACTGTTCTATATTAGTTTTCATGCTTAAGTATTCAGTACTGAGAGCCAAGTGTCTGGTATTTAGCTGTGTACATCCTTTTATTTTACAAAACATGGTCATGTGCTAGTGAGCTCCAGAGGTCTATCTATATTTGTGGTAACTTTTACATCAATAGGATTACTCAAAATTCATAATGCTGGCACCTGAGAATCTCATTTGACCTTTTTGCTCAAAAAAACGCATGGAGAAAACTCACATCAAGGTTCAACTGAGAATACTGTAAAAAAACAGCACCATCATCACATGAAAAATAAGTTGTAAAATATAGCTGGCATTAATGCCACAGATTATATCCCACAGAGGACATTTGTGATTTAATGTACTACCTGTAGTCTAACAAAAGCATTAATATTTTGACAATTTTAAACTCTCATCTCATTTTTGGCTTAGAATAAGTGGTATCCTGGTTTCATCTGTGATAGAGTTAATTTTCTCTTCAGTAGCTGGTAAAATGCTGTGTTTTGTATTTAGTATGAGAATAATGTTGATAATGCACTGATGCTGCTGAGTAATGTTTATACTAAGTCAAGGACTTTTCAGCTTCTCAGGTCCTGCCAGTGACTCCAGAAGGCTGGAGAGCATAAGAAATTGGAAGGGGACACAGCTAGGACAGCTGACCCGAGCTGACCAAAAGGATACTCCATACCATCGAACATCATGTTGAGTATATAAAGTGAGGACAGTTAGCCAGAAAGGAGGGATCGCTGCTCTGGAACTGGCTGGGCATCATTCAGTGAGTGGTGAGCAACTGTATTGTGCATCACTTGTGGATTTATTTGGGTTTTTTTTCCCCTTGATTTTATTTCTCTTTTTCCTTTTGTTATCTCTCATTTCATTACAATTATTAGTATTAGTATTAGATTTTACTTTATTTCAATTATTAAATTGTTCTCATCTCAACCCATAGGTTCTACCTTTTTCTTTTCTTTTCCTGATTCTCCTCCCCATCCCACCAGGGGAGTGTGAGAGTGAGCAAGTGGCTGCATGGTACTTAGCTCCTGGCTGGGGTTAAACTTCAACAGTCGTCAAATATTTTCCTTGATATCCACAACAGTTTAATTTCAAATAGATAGGTGATTTCTGTATTATCAATTCATTGAAAGATTTAGAATAATTCATAAAGACAAGTTTGCATTTTTTCTTCCAAGCTTTTTTATGCACAATGCATCTTTCAGTTAGTTTCTAGCAAAAATTAATAAATATAATAAGTTAAAAATAGCAACTGTCTTATCATTCTCCTTTTGCTGAGAAGTTGAAATAATGCACTTCTCAACCCCGATATAACTCTAAGAAAATATGCTATTGAACAGAAAGGTTTTTGTTAGTATTTTCAATATGCTGGAGGTAGTGTTAGTAATGTTGACTTCACAGTACCCCAGAGAAACCAAGATACAACATAAGTATAAGGAAATACAATGTAGACAATATGGGCAGGGAAAATTAATAACAAACTAGAAGTATAATCTGTCTGATTAATAATGCTTTGGCTTTACCTTAAGTGGGACTTTGGTAGCAGTTAAATGAAAGAATGGAGAAAGGAACACAGCTTGCTTTAAATTCCAGCAGGTTTCTTTTCCTGCATATTTATTTATGTTTTTAATTAAATGCCAATAAACTTCTAACCAAAACATTATTTGAAATGTGAATTTGGAGTTCAGTACTTTGTTCTAAATCACTGGAAAGTTCATCTGTTTTAATTTTTTACTAAACAAAAAAATCTAGGTAGTGTTTTTTTTTTTTTTTTTTTTTTTACTTTAGAGAAATTTTCTTAATGTTTTCTTAATATTTTTCTTAAAAAAGAAAAATCTGCTTCTATTTAATTATTTGTGTCATGTCTTTAGGAAAAGTGGTAATAGTGAATTCATTCACATTTTCAAAGTTAGGTATCCTGTTTAACCCCTAATAAATGCAACCGATACACAATACAGAAAGTTCACTTAAGTGATTTGGTTCTTATTTAAGATCTTTGGATAGGCAAGACAAGAAATGGCAAATGACACTGTAGCTGGATGCTTTTTAAACTCTCCAAGCTGCTTGCTCCAGCTCATCGTGTTTATGAATGTTAGATCATGGCAGAACTTTTCCTGAAAGAAGCTAACAGGTGTCTCAATCATTAGGTTTGCTTCTTCATTCCCCTTAGTGCATAAGGTTATCCATTAGATGTTAAGGTCTGTTAGAACATTTGTAACACTTTTAGAAGAGTTCTGATCATTGGTCTCCTCTGAATGTGAACTCTGGTAATTATTCAATGCATTGTTGTATACAATATTTGCTGAACTTGAATAAAAGATAGGAGAATAACACATTCAGAATTATTTCCTGCAATTTTTGTTTACCAGTATGTAAATTAGACTGCGAATAGTCATGCTTCTAAGAAAACAAAACTGGTCTTACTCATGAGGCTCAAAGTAACAAAAAATCAGTTGTAGAGATGGCTGGAAGGAATAAGTAGTTTGGTTAATGGTTTTGAATATAAAAGACTTAATTTTTTCAAACTATCAAGGAATTCCTATACAGCCTTTTCCTAAAGAAAGTGAAAAATCCAGGTGGTAATCTTGTTACTTTAATGGGTCCTTTGTAAGAGATTTCTCATTCAAAGCCACAAAAGATAATAGAAAACAAGGAACAGGTACAAGAAAAACTGTTTGAGAAGTGAATCAAGATCTCAAAAAAAAATTAAAAAATATTCCTGCAACAAACGAGTTAAAAAGAGTAAATGAAAACTGCTGTAAACCAAGCACTCCAACATTCATCTTTCCACTAATTTAGTTCTTAAAGGGCTAAGTGAAAGAATCATACATAGCTGCAAAACTTTGAATCTTTAACATCTTTGAGGGGTAATTTATGGAATGGAAGCTTGGAGTTTGAAATATATTTAATTTTTTTGGATGCAAAGTGTTTTAATATTTTGTTTTATAAAAATTGTACATGTAAATTACATTAATAAAAAGTATGAAAGTCATCTTAGTTTTTTCTTATTAAGTTAATGTGATAATAAATAAATTAACACCAGGATATAGGATTAATCTTTTGTAAAACCTCTCAAGTAACAATTTCTGCTGATCATAGTCATGCCAAATAGCCCTACACTCCATGCTTATATTCAGTGAATCTGAAATTTATAAAGTAATACTTAGTATATATAAGGATGACAGAAAATAATAGTTGCTTAGTTTGTGGTTTAACAATTGTTATTTTGCCAATTGCAGTTTGTTTCTCAAAGAGCATTTTCTTGCTTTCCTTTTTCCTCCAGCCTTTTCTTTTATCTCTAGTTTCCATAAGCCATAAAAAAAGGAAGGAAAAAAAAACCAACAAACACCACAACCAAACACCTGCACATTCTAAAGTTAAAAGAAAGCAGTGGTTTTGCACAGTGCAAGTCATGTAGAAATTGCAATATCTGTCATATATGACAAATGAGTGAAGTAGCAACACCCCGAGAATCTGCCCAGAGGACAAATCTCATCATCACGAAACTGTGAAGAGTGTTTGAGGCATATATGGCATTTAAGAGTTATTCATGGGGGTGATTTCATCCAAACCTCATTTAGACATTTTGAACACGGATTTCTCAGTTTTTCCTTTCCTGTAACCTATAGTTCTTACTGACTACTAGAGCTGCACTTGATGAGTAAAATCTATGAACTGCAAATACTATTTTGCTTTGATGAGCAAGAAGCCCTACTTAAAAAGGCCAAACTTCCAAAAGCGTATAAATGCCAATCAATGTCTTTCATACTATTAATATTTCATGGCAAACGACCAGACTGAAAATGCCCTACTTCCACTGTATAGTACTAAATCATGACTAATTTTATTGAAACAAGGGAGAATTTTCCTGTGAGTAATCCTTTGCCCACAAGGGCAAGGGAATAAACAAGGGGTTCAAACAGTTGCCCAGAAGTTTTTCTGCCAATTAAGTTGCATATGATATTGCATAAAGTTTCAAGGTGATTAAGGGAAAATGAAGATGAATTTCCTTGGTTTAGCTGCTGGACCAATTCTCAAATGCTGTGTCTGTCATTCAAGAGGGAAAATCACTTTCCAATTGTCTCTCTTCCATTATGAGTTGATGACTTCTAGTTTTAATGTCCTTGTAAATTAACTCTTTGGCATAGTATTTAATAGGAGTACAAAGCTCTCCACTTTCCATTTAGAATGTGACAGGATTCACAGAAAAAGGCAAACAAGTCTAGTTTCCGCTAAAGTGACACAGGTACAGGTTTACTATTTTGACCATGGGCAACTCTGGCGTTACAATGGAGTAATCGGGACACAGGACTGGGTTCTGTGTTTTAATACAAAGTGGTATGGCATGTCTTCTGAAGGCAAAGAATAACTGTTATTCCATAACATTTTACAGTAGGTTTTCAATCTGACTGCTTTCTTGTGTTTCTTTCTAAGCTGTGATTTCCAGAGGACTATAGCTAAAAGATCAAAGCCATCGTACTTTAGAAGTTAGCTGAAAAAACTTGTACTCACTCATTACAGTGTTTAAAAGTAGGTGTTTTCTTTTATAAGCGTAATGGAGTTTCAGAGTCTGAAGAATCAATTCTACATCAAAGAATCAATGTTTTGATAAAAATATCAAATTTTTTGTCTTTTCAAATAAAAATTCATAGAAAAATTTGCAACATATTAAAACATTCATTCATGACAAATGTTTTATTCTGAACTCTCAAAATATTAGACTCATATCTCACAATATAGGTTTTTATATTTGATACTCATAAAGGGATGAGTCAAGTGAAAACCACATTGTGGCCATCAGCTGGCACCACTTTATTTGATTAACAAAAGAATACAAAACTGCCGAGCGCTACCTTACATAGTTTACAATAATGGAGATTCATCTTAAATATAATTTTTTCTTTAAAAGTGTCAAAATAATCAGCCTTATAAACTCATGACTCAGGTACATAAATGATTCACCATGTTTTGACAAATTTATTAGAAACATGTATATCATCTATCTGGGGAAAAATCCAAGTCAACAAAAAGAGAGTATTTCCTAATTCCTCAGCATAGAATCATAGAACATAGAAGGTTTGGGTTGGAAGAGACCTTAAAGATCCTCTACCAATGTCTCTGCCATGGGCAGGCACACCTTCTACTAGACCAGGTTGCTCAAAGGCCTGTCCAGCCTGGCCTTGAACACTGCCAAGGATGGGGCATCCACAGCTTCTCTGGGCAACCTGTGCCAGTGCCTCACCACCCTCACAGTGAAGAATTTCTTCCTAGTATCTAATCTAAATCTATCCACTTTCATCTTAAAACCATTACCCCTTGTCCTATCACTACCTGCCCTTGAAAGAATTCCTCTCCAACTTTCCTGTAGGCCCCCTTTAGGTACTGGAAGGCCGTTGTAGGGTCTCCCCAGAGCCTTCTCTTCCCCAGGCTGAACAACCCCAACTGTCTCAGCCTGCCTTAACATGAGAGGTGCTCCAGCCCTCTGATCATCTGTCTAGCCCTCCTTTGGACTCACTCCAACAGGTTGATGTCCTTCTTCTGTTGGGGGTCCCAGAGTTGAACTCATTGGTCCAGGTGGGGTCTTATGAGAGCAGAGTAGATGGGAAGAATCACCTCCTTTGACCTGCTGGCCATGTTTCTTTTGATGTAGCCCAGGATTCCATTGGCTTTCTGGGCTGCAACTGCACATTGCTAGGTCACGCTGAGCTTCTCATCCACCAACACCCAACCACAATGCTTGAGATTGTCCCGACTTATGTGCAGGACTCTCAACTTGGCCTTGGTTGAACTTCATGAGGTTAGCATTGGCCCACCTCTGAAGCCTGTCAAGGTCCCTCTTGACGGCATCTCTTCCCTCCAGTATGTTGATGATACATTTCAAAGTCTACCTATGCAGACAGTCAGAAAAGTTTCTGTCACAGACTGTAAAGAACAATTTTTATGAAAGAATATGATTATTTCTCTTCCTACTCATGTGGGTTTTATGCACATTATTAAACACTAGACCTGAATTACTGAAGGAAATAAAAAATATTGACATTTAGCATATATTGTTTCAGACATCGCACACATTCTGGAAAACATGCAAACTATTAACTGGGATTTGCAATGTGATCCTTACAGTCTTAGAACTAGAAAATTATTTCTTAAAAAAAGAAGGGTGTTTTTTTTCCCTTCCCCCTCCCCCCACCTCCTGTGGAAATAAAAAGTTTTCAAAGAAAAATACCTGCTGTTTATTCTCTTCTAAATTGGCCCAGTTTGACTCTAAATCTCCTCCTGTGCTGTTCTCAAATGTGTCTGTTCTATCAGTGCCTGATGCTGATTCAAAAATTTATTAGATAAAATACTTACAAGTTCTTTCATTAAGAAAATTTAAACAGATTTTTGTAACCCTTTCTCAGTTTCAGGATGTCACTAGATGAAGGTTACTACCTGGTGAGAGAGCTCTCAATCACTCAGCAGTTGCTTTAATAATTTTTGACAAAAATAGTAGAGTGAAGATGCCATGGAGTATCTGATCAGTGAAAGAGTGTGGGAAAAGACACTAACCACAGGTAAAATCACAAAAATACATCATGATGTGGCATGGTTACTATTTAACTTTGCTGAAAGAAAGTAGTTTAGGGTACAGGAATCAGTGTGAGTGGTATAGTAACTTTCAGGCAGTTTACTGCTATCCTCAGCCACCAAAACTGAAGAAACAGCACTCCCTCTTTCCTTAGCCTGCTGAGATCAGAAAAATATTTGCTGTTATTACTATGAATCACAACCAAGTTACTGTCCTAGAAACAGTTTATTTAATCCCTTTTTTCATACCCTTGCCTGGTATACACATATATGGTATATACATCTGCATGGGTATATTAGTAACCACTTACATCACGGATACAGAAAATACCTCTTTCCTGTTTTGATTTAGATCACAATCTATAATTTGCTATTGCTGATTTATCTTTTTTTATTCTGAAAAAAATAGTTAAAATTTTAAAAGTCTTGAAAGTTGTGGTTTGGTTCAAATCTGTGATTTAAAACGCCAATGACTAAAATCTTTTATTTTCCCATAAGGTATGATATAAATAACAATATTTATGTTGACACTGATTATTAATTTCCTCTATAGTTACTATACATATGCATACATAAGCACACATTTAGACACATGTATACAAGTTATTTGTGTAGTATAAAGTATATACTATTTAAGTGTATAGTGTTGTTTATTTTAACATGATAAATTCAGAAGCCATACTGAACTCCGTGGAATGTTCCTAGAATCTGACATGCTTTTTTGTCTCTTTAGCTCCAGAAAATGATATAATTGTTTATTAGCAGTAGTCTAAATTAGTATGGTAGCAGAAGTACAATTGAAATGCTCTTTATATTACCTGTCACATACTGTAGAAACAGAAGCTTGGTTTTATTACTAAAGTTTTGCATAGGCAAAGGCTTGTGTCCTTGCTTATCCCCATTGAGCTCACCGGGGCTCCCCTAAACACACAGATCCATCTACTTTTGGTTCAGTAAAGCTTTAAGTAATTTTTAATTGTAACGTTACAACAAATGCTGACTGGACTTAGTGAAATCCATAGGGTGTGTAGAATAAAGTACTAGTCACCTTATGCCATGTCAGGATGACATAAACTAGCTATATATGCAGCAATCAGTACAGAAGTTACATGAAGTGGTGCAAAGCTTTAAAAACACTCCCTCACCCTCCAAAAAAAACCCCACAGAATAAACAGACTTTTAAATATATATAAACATATATATAATACTTCTATCTATAAACAGGTACTTATATATAAACAGAGATTTAATTATTGATTTAATTTCTTGAATGTTATTTTTTGCTTTTGAGTGAAAAAGAAAAAAAGTCTGACGTTTCTGAAGCATCTTCTTAATTCTTTTTACATTTGATCCTGTACTGTTGACTGACAGATTAATAACTTTTCAATAGTTTAAAATATTGATCTTAATACTTTCTGAACTAACTAGAGAACTTTCTGGCATATTTTAAACGTTAAAGTTACTTTGGTTTAGATTTAAGTAGCACTAACAATAAATATAATAACCTGAAACATTGATTTTTTTGTTTCCTCCATGAAATAGTTGAATTGAATTTCTCAAGCATGATTCTAATAAGGTATTTTCTTACTATCCTGACCCAACTATAGATAGCTCAGTTAATGCATTATCTGACAATAATGCTGACACCTTACAAATGCCTCTTTCACAGAACTGGTTTGTTTAGAGAGGTCTATGCTCTTAGAAACCTTATCATGTATGAACAGCTAGCCTTTTAGATGGTGAAACTCCCGTTAGCAAGGCTTTAGCAAGTGTGGGATGCAGACTATTTTGTAACAAAAACACTTGATTAATCTGCCTTAACCACGGGTGAGTACTCCATCACCACAAAAAACTACCATTTTGATGGTAGTCTCTAGATGCTTGTTAAGGTTAAATAGTGATAGAAGGGTGCTAAATGAAGGCTTATCAGGTTACCATACATCAGAACTGTGATAAAGCTCCCTCAGGAAAGTACCAAAGGGAACAAGGGTCTATTCAGAAATGTTTGACAGAAGACACACCATTACAGTGTGACCCATCTAATTGACAGCATAGCTTAAGTGTGGAATTTCTGCCACACAGGACCTGGTGACTGCCTTGACTCCTACAATATGTGTTGAGTTCAGGCTATTTCAGGGTCACTTTTGTGAGTTAACCAAACATAGGGATCTGTATAAGCAGGCAGGACAACAAAAAAACCTCCTTGTCTTTCTTTTTCTAGTTATCAGTCTGCATCAGAAAAAAAATGTGAGGTTCATAAGTGATGAAAGTAATATATTTCTGAACCTCGTAATGTTTTTGTTTGGATGTTATTCACACTAGACTGACTTATCATCACTCTTCCTAAGTTTGAAGAGAGACCTCAGCTCTCCCACAAATCGTCCAGATCACTTAATCTTCAAAGCAATTTGTGGAAGAAGACCCAGTCAGTTGGTCACAGGCAAGAGCCATCTGTTTGAATGAGTTTCAATTTTGGTGCTTTCTGCTTAGCAAGCCCATTTCTGACTGTATATGCCCGTACAGAGCTCTCTTGCCATTGACCAGAATCTTGGGTTTATCAGAAGCTGACAGAGAGGTAATTGGAACAAATTTTAAAATAAATTATATCATTCATTTTGGCTTAGAAGACTTGGGTAAAAGAAGGGTCATTAATATGGAGAATGTCTTATTTCTGCTCTGACACATCCCACTGAAATTCCCATGTAAGGGTAGGCAAGGGGTTACAACGGGCTGGGAAGAGATGCCACAGCACTGCTGCCATTCCAGGGACATTGAGACTGTATCATTTATAGAGAGGACATATTCCCATAAACTGTCCCATAATAATCTTGTATAAGAAAACAACTATTTGAGAATTGCACAGAGCAGGAAAAAATACCCTGGAAATAAATAAATGCAGTACTGAAAAATTAAGGCTTTGAGGTGTTCAGCTACAAACAAAAAAATGCTGGACCACTGGTTAATTATTGGGTTTGGATATCCTGACTTCCCATGTGACTTTGTGACCTTCCTTGAAAGATAAATATCAGATGTTTTAGGCATCTAAATATGCAAAGAGTTTGAATGTATCAGAACAGAATATTGCTTTTTTTCCTTCCAGGCATGTGTTTACTATTTGCAGTAAAAAATTCTATAAAGAGTGTTCAGTAGAGCCTATAACATGCTAGTGCCCCTCTTGAAAACATTTACGAACAAAACAGCAAAACCTGTTCCATTTAATTAGGTAGTTAACATTAAATCAAGACATTATTTGCTTCAGAGAGTGCAAACTTGCAGTTAAGGAAGATGAACTGAAAGAAAGCATAAGTCACAAAAAAACAATGGGACTTTTTACATGAGGGAAAAAATTGGAGACTGGCAAAAGAATTCCACTTAAGCAATGGTGCTACCTCAAGAGGCAAGCAAGACCTAATAAAAGGAAAAGAAGTCTTTCTTACAACAAAATAAAAATCTTTGAAATCTTCTGTACAGGAGAAGATGAACTGAGTAGTTGAAAGGGTGCAGATAATGGGAATGACAAGGTCATTTGTAATGTGATGCATTCTGGAATGGTGACAGCTACCCAGTAAATTGCAAATTGTGAAACAGCTGCAAGAGGAAAATGGAGATGAGGATTTCTGAATTGAGCTAAAAAGTCTCTTAAAAACTTCACCTGGGAAAAGACTGAAAAGATGAGAAGTACACATGTACTACTGCAGAAGTATAGGTGTATAGATAATTTGGCTCAGTATTTGTGCTTAGAATCTTCTTTCCATTACATCATCTGAGATAAGATAAAAACAGATACAGCTATGCAATGGACCTGGTTAGAAACATTTTTACCACAGAAAGGGAAAAAAGGTTTTAAACACCAATCATTTTGTGGGTTTTCTTGAATGTTTTCTCTGTGTTGTAAATATCTTAGTCATGCCAGCTTTCACATACTAGTACTTTCTGCTTTACTGTTACTCTCTTAAACATCATTAGAATTAGATATACCTTGACAGAATACCAATGAGAAATTTATTGTTTTGTATTACATATTCTGTGTTTGTTTAAATGCTAATGTTGCTGTCAGTACTTTAATTGCATGAAGAAAGAATGATAAGTATATAGTTCATTAGTTACCATAGATAACTCCACTTTCTTTGATATGTAGTTTTATAAAAGGATAAAATGGGATAGTGTTTCATTTTTCATTTAAAAAGTTTTTTCTACATGAGAAGTGGAGTAAATTGCATCTATTCTTAGGTAAGTGTTGGGAATGGTATGACTCCACTCAAAATTCTGAGTGAGTTTATTTCAGTTTTTGTCTTGAAATACATGCATGTTACGATAGAGTAGCAACTTCAACAAAGGTCAGAAGTTATGTTCAGGTTTTGCTTCAGACAGTGTTCATAACTCTCTTACCTTTATATTCAATCAAAGTGAAACAGACTGGAAAGGCAAAGTACTAAATTGTTGCACAGCCTTGTATGTGTGTTAATGTGTAGCTGTCTTCTTTTATTTAACTGATTTTAGTTGCTTTCTTGAAATACTGAATTAGCTAATGCTTTATGCTGGTAAAAGAGGAATAGAATATAGCATGAATATGGAAAAGAAGTTTTGTATTAAGCAGCAAGATTTGGAAAAATTCTATACTAATATTAGAGTTTACAGTCAGATAATTCTAATTTTTTTCTGATGTTGAAACCCAGGTATTTTTAAAAGCATTGAAATTTTGCTGACCAGTATCTTAAATTGGCTCAATTGATACCAATATCTGTTATGTACAAAGAAAGAAAAATAGGAAGACAATCTAGGATTACTCTGCTAAATTTTCACCCTGAATTTGAGCACTGGGGACATTTTCTGAAAGAAATACAGCTATATATATTAATGATTTACATTATCCATGTATTAAAAAGAAACAAAAAGATTCTCTTTAATCTGGTGTATTAGGCATCAGCACCATTAAAGTAGGAATATCACCATCAGCAGAGCCCTAGGGGTAAAAAAAGAAGGAAAAATGACACTAGTCTATAAAGCAAATTTGGTTAACACAGAATATTTTAAAAAAAATGATGCAAAGATAACTGCAGGAATCTTTAGCAGTTTTGTGATATTTGAAAGTTATTATGTTAGGATAACACTGTTATTAATAATAGGAAAGCTTTGCCATTCTAATTTTTTTGTCATACTACCCAAGAAATCTGTGCAACTTCAAGAGAGTTCAAAAAAATTATTGACTCAACTGCTTCAGAGGATTATCTGTTCCCCACTGATGTCAGCTTTTGACACGTGTATATTCTGGAGTCAGAATTGGGTACTTATTAGTTTAAAATCTCAACAGCAAGGGGAGACAGATATCTAGGGATCATTTCAGTGACTGCCAAAGTGCACCCACCTCTTGGGGAAAAGTTATTCCAACATAAACAATTTTGATGTTGCCAGCTTGCACAATATTTGATAATTTCTCAATGGCCCAGCTGTTCTCTAAGTTTCATATATGCAGATACAGCTTTTATTTGGAAAATAAAAAGGTTTTTACTATTGGGGAGGTGTGATGGGGTGGTGTAAGATGATGCTTGAAGCACTGAAGACTTTTAGTCACAAAACCCACAACCAATAGAAAAAAGACATGTTTTAATTTTTGCACTAATTAGACTTCTAATCTGGTGGAGAGAATGAATCTGTGCAGGGAACTTTGGAGAGCTGTTATATGACTTTTAAGTCCTTATTGCAATTCTAGTTTAACAAAAACATGCAGGGTTTGGGGTTTTTTTTCCTACCAATTTCTAGACAGCAAGGCCATCTTTCTCTCAAAAATAAGCAGTGGAAATCTCCATTCCACAGCAATAATTCCAAGTTAGATATTTTCTATACTGAAAGAACTTTACTTAACAATTGGCATATAAAGAAGGAATCACCAAAGTTATGTTATGCTGGAATTCTTAACAGATAAGACATCACCCTCAGAACAGCATTACAAAATTTACAGAAGTTGTGTTGCTTTATTGTCTAACAGTTATAAAGTGATATATTACATATACAAAGTTACTTTAGAAAAAGCCCACCGTATTTTCTTAAGTTACTCAAAGGTGGGATTTTCACATCTAAATTTTCTTGCTAATAATTTGAGACAGCATGGGTTTAAATTGAGTTATCACAATATACATAGTTTAATGAAAGTTTTCAGTGGTCACCTCTGAATTCAACTTGGATTTAGCTGAGAAGGTTTTCTCACAACTCTGTGTGCTTCCAAGGAGAGAGGTTAATCCTTAGGAATGCTAGAGAATCACTGGGCAAACTGATAATAGTACATTTTTATGATTCTGTCAAGTATAGCCACAATTAAAAAGTCCCTTTGTGGACTGAATACAAAGGCTTTGCAAGCCTCAAGTGGTCTATGGGCTGTGATACAGAGAATCTTAAGCTGGTGGATATTGACGTAGCCCTATTAAAGTCAATGGCATTAACACCTCTTTTATACCAGCTAACAATCTGGCCTGTGATCTGCCCCCTACCCTCTCCATTATACACTGTGTTAACAGATTGTCAGACGGCCCCTTGAGAGAAAATGTATATCCTGATAGACAAACTAGTTTTACATCTACACATGATTTCCAAACAAAGTCTGATCTGAAGTCCAGTAAAATAAAGAACAACTCCTGGAAAAAGTATTTACTTTCTAATTTTTTTTCTGTCTTTCTTTTTATTTTTTTAAAGGAAAAAGATAAGAACAGTACAGCAAGGAAGGCAAAAGTAGACTCAATAGAGCTATTATTTTCCCTCCTGCACAGGTGGTAGGCTCAGCTTTTCCCCTCCCAGTGTTACAGCCAGTACAGCTGTATCAGAGCATGTATAATTAATTAATTATACATGCCTTAGTATATAATTAAGTATAGGGGTAGTGTAGGGGGTAACATGAATGATTTTATAGAAGGATAGAAGGAGAGAAATAGGAGGCATATTGTAACTCTGGTTCATAGTTTATAGGTTTCTCCACCCCCTGGGGCAATGCAACTGCCCTCTGTAATTGAACCCTCAGCTTGTACTCTACTTTTTTTTTTTCTTTAAGCAGCAGAACAAAAATGTCAATGAATGAAGAGACTGTGATCTAGAGTTCAACAACAGCCAAATCACAAGGACAGGGAACTAAGATCTTAAAGGTAAAAAACCTGGAGGTAGTGACTGCTGAATCAGTGTGGAGTGCAGAGACAGATGGTGCCATTGTGATTAGAAGTGCACCAAGGAAGCTCAGCATGGGCATAGACATCTAGTTGCAGCATTGGATCATATGTCTGTGGTATTTTCCTGCCAAGTGATTGATAACTGAACTTACCCGTACTAGAATTGTAAAGCCTGTAAAAAAGAGCAATCATCCTGGAGGAGATACTCATGTCCTTTTTGTGTGTGGTTATGTTGATGTCTGATATGACTGCAAACATTTATTTAGATGACAAACTGTAGTTCACATGCTTTAGTTTTCATAGAGTGTATTTGAGAAGATAAAGGTAACATCAGTCTCTACCTCCTCTCTCATATGGACCTCCTGAATATCTCCTCACTGTCATTATCCTGCAAGAGAAACTGAATGGGATGATTTTTCTTCTCTCTATTGCCAGAAGGCTAATGAATGCCTTCAGGGTTTTGCATTTTTGTATCCGTTGTGCTGGAAAAAATGTCAGCAAATATTCAGGTAAAGGTTTCCCTTACCATGTAAAAGGGAAGAAAAAAATATAAAAATGGTAGGAGTCCAATCTTCACTTAAAAACATGAATAATGAGAAGTAAACTAAGAGCTGAAGTCAAACGACTGTGCCAGTTTTGGTGGATAATATTTGGCCTCGGTTTTAATACCAGCTGTCAGCTATCCAGCTTTATATTTATCTTTGCTTTTCTATCATTGGAAGTGTAAAGACACCTTTGGTGATTGCTCATATGAGAAAATATGTCTGTAAAGTTTGTTGTAATTCAGGTGTGGCAGTGTTCCGTGTATCAACAAGATTGCTGAAAGATCTTGCAGACTATAATTTTTGAAATAAACTACTTGGCTACACAAAGATTTTGTTAAAATTTCAGGAGGAGGTGGTGTGGCTGAGGGTTGTTTGTTCTGTCTTGGAAATGGTGTGAATGTGGATGGGTCCATCCTCTTAAGACACACTTTATTTCAACAAGTTATTTATGGTTTATGCAATTTCCTAAATGGGTGTATTTTATAAAGACATGGAATATCAATAGCACAAATGCTACTTCCTACATTATTTCAGTAACTGTGTGATTTAAAGCCACCTACACACATGCACACTTTTTTTCCTCCAAGATCGTTAAAATATGGTAAGATTTCTGATACTTTCATGGGGAAAATGCACTGCTACGCAGGGTCAGATGGTGAGTTTCTATCGGAAAGCTGTTACAAACTAATTTGCCAACAAATAGGTGTTGTGGTGGGTTTGTTTTCCCTCCTTAAACCACACTCTGTCTAATGAAAGTTACATTTGTATTTTCCACCTTTTTTTTTTTTCCCTTTCAATTTTTTTTTTTTTTTTTTAATAGTAATAGAAGCAGCTAGTGGTTTAAGCTATGTAAACATCAAGGTAAAGCCTTGCTGGCTATGGCAAGCCTGTTTTCTTCTATGTATTAGCAGTGCAGATGCCTCTTTTGCTCCTGCTATTTGCCCAGTGGCTGAGCAGCGCAGGAGGTGCGGTGCTGCCCAGGAGCCCCAGGCAGAGTTTGCACCAACACAGTTCTTGACCATTCTCCAGTGTCATTAACCTTGGCCTTGCTCAAATGATAATGAAACTGGCCTCTGGTGCATCTTTCCAGACTGTGTTATCATCCCACAGTAAATAATGTAAGACCAATATGATGATCTTATGCTGAAGTATTCTTTAATATTCTGTTTGTTGTCTCACTGGTCTTGCTTGTTTTGCACAAAAAGCCTGGGAGAAATGCATCCAAACTGTACAGCCGACTTAAAACTGCAGGGCCTTATCACATATTCACAATATTAAAATATCTGCCTATCAGAATTTAAGGCTTTATTTTACCAAAACAAATAGGAATTAAGAACAGTTTTATCACTTCCCTGTCAACATGGAAAACTACTAAAGTTCTTTTCCCTCTTTTTTTCTCTCCATTAACACCTGGTGTGTGGGGTTTTTTTTCACAGTGAAGGCAGCACTATTCATATCAGTAATTATTTTTTTTTGAGAACCTCTGAATCTACCTCTGATGAGAGGCTGACCATTTATCATAAAAAGATAATTATGACAGGAAATTGATATTTTTTTTAGTATGGTATTTTATACTTTACAACCAAATTCAGAATCCAAAGTCTGTGACTCAAAGCATCATGGATTTAAAAATATTATTCTCCATTTCAATTTGCTCTTCTGCATCTGTTAGTCTACAAAAGATTTTCTCCAGTCCTGAACTATCCTCTCTCTCATTAATTGTACATTGTGGCATGTCCCCATCCAGTTAGTATAACTTGTTCCCAAGTTCTGGAAAGGATTACTAGTATATCAGTGACTTTTAAGAGCTTCTTAAGGGAGCCAGCTGATTTGAATTGTTGCAATTCTGTTAAAGTACTTGGGGTTATGACAATTCATATCAGCAAAGGACTGTGTGTTTGCATTGTGCCTAAGGGATGAATATGTATTTGATAGCATTCCCCTACAGTCTTGTGTTAAGCTTTATTGCATTTGCCCAGAAGCAATGCCAATTTTTTCTTCACCCTTACTACTAGTAACAGCAGTAGTCCATCTCTCATCCGTTTTCTGCTGGTTCAGTAGACCTTTATTTCATAGCTTGATCTCAGCAGCTGATGCCATTCATCCATTCATGCATTCATAAACAACTTCAGAAGGTAGCAATGAGTAGTAATAAAAAAATATTTCTTCTTCTTCCTCTTACCATAGATCTTGAAGGTTTCTTTTTCTAGAAGGCATTCCAGGCTTACAATAGCAACAAGAAATATCACCAAAGACAGGTATCCTAAGAGTAATGGAACAAAAATGGATTATTTTCTGGGTTTGAGGAAGGGTGGGGCAAAGCAGCAAATAAAAATGAAATAATAAAAAAAAATCCACCACTACCACCTCCCCCCCCCCAAAAAAAAAAAAAAAAAAAAAAAGGAAAAACCCACAAAATACACCACCAAAAAAACCTAGAAACTACCCACAAGACTGGAAAGAAACTTGAGAGCTAGACTCAATAGGAAGAAAGACTGATGATGTGATTATGAAAGGTAAATTTCATATTATTATGTATTAAATTTTAATTTCTAAAAGTATAGTCTCACAGACAGTGCAAACAATTCCCCTTTCCTAAACTGTATGTGCATCCCAGATCTGTTCAAACAGCTCTAATAGCTTTCATTTATGTCTTACATGTAATGTATTTAGTAATGTCATGTCACAGTCAAACAAAAATATGAAAAAGTTTGAAGGATACTTTTTTTAAATTTATTTACTGTTTTCTTAGGTCATCTGATGAGCTTGTATAGTCTTCATGTTCTTTATCCAAAGAGGAAGACTGGACAATAGCTAAAAGGTTCTGTGAGCACACGACAACAGTTTGAGAAAAAGCATGCCTCATATAGGAAGCTAGTTAATCAAACAGAAAATACCATTTATGATACATAGGTTACTGTCTTAAATATTCCTTTGATAGGGATCTTCAGCACTAGAGGGTACACATTATTTCAGTGTGCATTCTTTGTGAAATGCCATTAAACATTCATCTTTCATTACTAGCAATCCAGAAATTCTCTAACTATATAAGATGCTGGGAGCTGTAAACATGAGGTAAAGGACTGGGTCATACCTAAAAATGTAAAGTTCTTTACCTATTCACTGGCAACAAACCAAATCAATCTGACTTTTTCCCAGGGACAGCTGGAAATCTTCTGGGATTTGGGGGTGTGGGGGTGGGGAAGTCTCATTTCTTTGGCTTCCTCCATCCCTTTGGTTCTCCATTGGTGCATTTGTGTTTGGTTTTGTTTAGAATCTCAAGAAAGTCTGCTTGTAGAGGGGAAAATGTAATACACTATTCCCTCATAGCAGTGGTTCTGAAAAAAAGCTAAGATATTTGTTCTATGGGGATTTTGCTTTATTTTTTTTTTTTTTAGAAAAAAGTTTAGAAGTATGTCAAGTGCTCATTCATGTATCAACAAGACAGAGCTCATTCATATATCAAACTGCAATGTCTCTTGACTATTCAAGGCCCAAATCTTCTTGATCTGTCCATGCAAGTCATGTTAACTTCACTGACATTACAGGGACATAACTGAGACCATGATTTGGCCTGCTGTGTATAAAGGTTACAACAGGAGGCAATTAACTACAATCTATACTGGTACACATTGTCCCATAATGTGTTTTTCATTGGCATTTTAATCAATGGAGGTTTTATGACAGATTTCTGTATAGTATTTTTCAACAGTCCTAGGGAGTAAATTATTGGTAATTGCCATTGATTATTCTTATTTACAGAAGGTACACTTACTGCTTCAGGGAAAGAGGATGGTTGTCAGGAGCTTTATTTTTTAAAGAGTTGTAGTTATTGATTGTGTTGATTAACTCCATGCTTGGTATCTTTTTCCAAAGACTAGAGAAAACTTCTTAGCAGAACCATGACAAAAATCATCTCTGCATTCTTTTGCTGCTAATGATGCACTGACATACTAATCTAAATTTACTGATTATAGTTCAACAAATAATTTCCATGCAGAAAAAAATGTTTGTTGTGCCAAAAGTGTCGGACAATCCATACCAGAATTACTGCAAAGTTGTCTTTTCTATTTCTTTTTTGGATCTTACAACTCTTAGCTGTCTAGTGAACACCTGATTTCATTGTAATGAGTTATGGCTTGATTTTAGGAAATTTTCAGGTTTAATTCATGTTGCATGCATTGGAAGTGATGTTAGCATCACTAGATTCAAAATATGCTTTGATAAGAGAACAAGATTAACAGGAATTTTCCATTGACTTTGGTCAGTTCTTGATTATTTGATTAATGTATGCTTCATGGAATTTTAGTTTTGAGTGTTTCCTTCTACCTCTAGAATTTGTTTTCTCGAATGTGATGAATGCAAGTAAAACAAGGATAACTTATATTACAAAAGCCTTTCATCATTATTTCTCTCTTTATTCATCAAAGATCTCAGTAAAGCACATAACTATACAACAAGGTTTCTCTGCAGATCCTTCAGCAGATGAATGCACAACATTTTAACCAAAACAGTGATGTTAGTTTCATTGCATCTGTAGAATTTTGGTTCCTTTACAGGCTTCTTCTCAAGGAATTAAATACATAAATAATACTGAATTAATGTGACTAATTAATACTGTATCTCCAGTGACTTATAAAATAAATCATCTACCCTCTTCAGCTCTTGTTGAGCACATGAAATCAGATTTCTGATTTTAAAATAATATTTCAACATAATCTGAGTATTATTTTATTGGCTTGAATATAGTTTTTAACTGAATAAAATGCTCAAAAAGTCTGGAAAAACCTGTTAGGTTTTAGTAGCGGTTTGGGGGGGCACCATGTTTGGAGGTTTTTTTGTTAGACTATCTAAGTATAATCAAGTAAGCCACTGGCACTTTTTTTTTTTTTTTTTTTTAAATTGCTTAATTGCATTCATGTTTTGGAATGTGTGCTTGTTGGGGAAGAACCCACTTCTCCTTGAAAGGCAGACTATTTTTGGAACTGTTGCAGTTTAAACAAGTAATAGTTGCTTGGACCCTCTTTAATAAAGATCTTTTAATTGTGGAAGGATAACTGGTGTATGAGTTGTACATCCACCTATCAGATGGGTATGTTAAACTGACAGAAAACCCAAGCTCTTCAGGTTTAAGGATGTGATTTCTTCTCTGAATTGTGTAAGGACACCCTCTTAAAAACAAACAAAAAAGCTCAGCTCTGTGCAGTTGTAAACTCTGTTTTGTAAAGAGTGTATTTTCTTGTGTAGATCTGTGGTAATTTTAGCATCCATTTATGTATCCATCCCTCTGTGTAAAAATTACTTGATTTTAATGGTTTTGAAAATTATGTGTCTGACACTTAGGCTTTACTTTGATTCTTCATTGGTGCTGTTTAATGAATCACAGTTGGCCAAAAAATGAATAAACATCATTTTAATATATCTATTTATGTTCATTGCAGTATATATTAGGTTTGAGTAACCATGTTTAGAGTACCGAATACGTAAGTAGGTTCACTTTGTGTACACATTGTAACTCCATATGACATCTTCATACTAGCTAGAAGTAGCTGTGAATGTTGTTGTTTCCTGCAATACTTGCTATGACATGTTAGCTATTCAGTCTAGACTACTCAAGGAAAGTGAGCTGGGAAAAAGAGTGGATAAAAAACTATAGTTTTGTTGTGTATTAATGTGCAAATTCAACAACACCTGAAATGAGCAGATACTCCTTTGGGTGAAAATGTTTTGACCTTTCTTTACAAAGCAGTTGTGTTTTACAAGGTATTGAAAAGTACTGATTACTTTCACAGTTTTCCTTATGGAACAAACTGTTGAAATTAAGGATAATTATAGCTTAAAAGATTATAGGACAGAGCATCCAGTGTGTTTATTGCTCAATGACTGTTTTTATAACACTTGACCTGAGAAAAGCTTGTAAAATGGTTTTAGTTACTAGAATTCACATCTTCAGTGGTGCAGTAGACAAAAGAATCATTTGTATCTCACAGTTAACGAAGTAGCTTATTTCATAGCAGTTATACCTTCAATATCTTCTCCTGGGGAGAATGAAAATAAAATACTGAAAACTGTTTTCATTGTCAAATGAAAACCTGTTATAAATTAGTTTCAGGAACTGTGTATTGATAAAGCTATAAATACATAGACTTACCAAAGAATATGGAAAATCCAGTAGCACCACATATAGTTAAATCTATGTGGTGCATGTGCTCTCATTTTCTTAGACACATTTTTTTCTATGTAGGATGCAGTATTTTATACTGGTTGTCTATGTCCTTATGCTAACCTCTTCATGGCAGCAGCACTAAAAACATATTATTTTCAAAATAGGTGGAGCATACTCTCAGCACATTTGCAAATGATGAGAAGTTGGAGAAAAGCATCTGATACTCTGAAGAGTCGGCCTATTATGCAGCAGGACCTCCACAGTTTGGAGAAATGGACTGAAAGGAGCATCTGGAAGTTCAACCAAGAAAAAAAGGAAAGTACACACCTGGGATGGAATAACCCCATGCAGAATCTCAAAGGGAGAATGGGTTGACTGGCTGGAAAGCAGCTTGGGAGAAGAAAGGTGGGTGAGAGGGTCTGACGATGAAAAAAATACCAACAAAAGAAACCAAAGAAAAGCAGTGGTCTTGAGGACAGGTTGCATGAGTCAACAGTGTGCACTTGTAGGGAAAAAAACAGTTATGTTCTGTTATATTGTGTCTGTACTAGCAAGAGTGGAGCTAGTTCAGTAAGTCCAGTGAACGGCCACCAAAGTGATTAATAGGGCTGAAGCATATGACATAAAAGGAGATGCTGGGTAAATTTCTTTGGCCTTTACAAGGGAAGGTTAGAGAACACTGTACTACTCTCCTCAACTTCCTATAGTAGAGTATGAAGAAAACGGAGCCAGACTCCCTTTGATGGTCCTCCATCCAGTGATATAAATAGAGGCAATGGGCACAAGCTGCAATGTGGGAAGAGATCTCTCTTTCTTTCATCACATTCTGTGTATTATTTCTAAGTGGAAAAATGCAAATACGTACTAAAGTCAATGCCCCATAAAAACCTCAGAAACATCTCTACAATAAATACTGATAACTACCTGTCCTCTTCCCAGCCTTCCAAGTTGAACAAGGGACTTGATCTCTACAATTGTAATGAACACATTGTCAGTGCTCAGTATATTAAGAACACAATAAAAAATTAGTTTACTTATGTCAAATGTATGCAATTTATTGCTACCAGGTGTTCAGACCATGGTCTGAAGTCTGCTGGAAGTAATCGCAATATTTCCATCAGAGCATTTAGCAAAGTAGGGCCACTTGGAAATGCCTAAATTAGTGAATTCTGAACAAGCTGACTCAAATACTGGAGCCAATTTAACAGTCTCTTAACATAACCTGGGAGGAGCACTGCAGCTGCATTGCTGCTGGTATACCAGATAGCTCCATGAGAGCCAGTTTGGGTGTCATTACAAAATGAGGGCTGTGGAGACATAATTTTAGGCTCTGTGAAGAAATACTGTGTCAGTACAGATTATTTAGACTAGCGGAAATCTGGTTAGTTTCAGCAAATGCATGAATGTAGTGTTAAGGCAGGAAACTGCTTCGCCTACGTCGCACAATCAGAGCATATTTATTTTGTTAATGTTATGTTTCCATAAAATAATAAGGGAAATTAAATCACAATTTAATTGTTCATCATGTTGCAGAACACATTGTATCTCAAGCTGTCATGGAAAATAGTTATCATTTCTTTGATCCTTAAATCATACACACAAAAATCATTGAGGAAAGAGAAAGGGATCACAATATTTGTATGAGAAAGATTAATGAGCTGTCTAAGCTGATTGCTTTTGCAGTAACTCATATTTCATGATATTGTATGAATGCATAAATGAGAAATTTTTTCTAAGTTCAAATGGAAAAAAAAAAATCATTTTCTGTTTATTTATACAGATCTAATGCTATGCATACCAAGTCATGAGTTTTACTTTCTATTTATAACAATTCTGTTTAGTGGTAAAATATGCAATGTATCCTAACTATTTCAAAAGTGTATCTGTTGATGATTTGATTCCATAGCATTTTTTCCTAGACACTTGTCATATGATTACATTTTACAGTATAATATGAATGTATTCATGGAGAATTCATTTGGTTCTATTTATAGTACACCCTACACAACATAAAGGATTAAACTCTCTCTAGTTACTGCAAAAAATATTTATCAGTTATAAAATATTTCAGTGTCTTTATTGGTCATTCAGGTCAATGAAGTCTCCCAACATTCATGTAATAATGTCAGTGTATGATTTAGCTACACGTAAAACTTGCCTCATATATATATATATATATATATACACACACATCCAGTTAGATTTTAAGAATATTTCCTCATGTTCTTGATTAAAGTGGTGAAGAAGACAAAAAACCCCAGAATTTCAAAGCATTTGTTTTAGATTTATTTTTTCTACTTTGATATACTATATGCTAAGAAAACCAATATTAATTTTTTTTTTAATGTGATAATTTTTATCATGATAATAGTAAAAGCTTATTTTCTAATCCTTGTTCATATGTGGACAAATAAAAACATAATCATAAAAATTCACATACAATTAGAATGTGAACCCTCACTTTTCTTCCCACCTTTCTCTGTGTAAACTAATGATGGAATACTTGTATTATTTCTTTATCCTATTCATAAGCAATCCCGGTAAATATTTCAATTCATATTGCTAGTTATGAGTAGGACTCATTAATTTATTGAAAAAGCAAAGTAAAGTATATTTTGGAATATGTAAGTATAGTGATATGAAAATATTTATTGATGCAATTATTATTTTTTCCTCTGAGCTGGCTCAAAGAAAAGGATTTCACTTTGTGGTTCTTTAGGTTTTTAATGTCTACATTTCAGAGATGTTATCCAGTAAGACTAACACAGGTATGATATTCTGCTTGTGATGTTAAACTAGCTAGTTGAGCTAAGCAATTCACCAAGTCCTAGCCAACTTTTATTTCATCTGTCATCACAAAAAGGGAGTTTAGATATTTGAGAACATTATAAATCTTTAATGCATGTTATTTTTTTTTCTAAAACTTACAATTCAGTTTAGTCTTATTTGCCTAGGGTGGCAGGACAAGGGAAGTGATTGTCACCCTGTACTCAGCACTGGTGAGGCTGCACCTTGAATCCTGTGTTCAGGTTTGGACCCTCACTTCAACAGGGATGTAGAGGTGCTGGAGCGTGTCTAGAGGAGGGCAACAAAGCTGGTGAAGGACCTGGGGCACAAGTCCTCTGAGGAGCTGCTGAGGGAACTGGAGTTGTTTGGGGAAAAGAAGACTCCAAGGAGATCTTCCTGCTCTCTACAACTACCTGAAAGGAGGTTGTAGTGCGATAGGGGTCGGTCTCTTTTCCCAGATAACAAGCAACAGGACAAGAGGAAATGGCCTCAAGTTGTACCAGGGTGTTTAGTTCAAATTGAAATAGCTAGAGTCCGAAATAAATTCACTAAGTATTTATTAAGGCAGGAAAGCAAAAACAGCGCTGGGCGGCCGGGGAGTCACAGCTCCATCCAGGCTCACAAATTCAGAGAAGTAACACAGCCCTTTTATTCTCAACTTCAACTTCTGAAAGTCTCATTGAAACATTCTCAAATCTGTTACAGCAAGATCATTCCTTTTGTTAAAAACCCCTTTGATCAGCAAATTACCTTTAGTTACTTATTACAAGGGGAGGTTTAGGTTGGACATTAGGAACAATTTCTTCACTGAAAGGGTGCTCAAGTATTTGAACAGGCTGCCCAGGAATGTGGTGGAATAACCATCCCTGGAGATGTTTAAAAAAACCACGTAGATGCAGTGCTTAGTGACATGGTTTAGTGGTGGACTTGGCTTTCCTGGTTTAATGGTTGGATGATCTGAAATGTCTTTTCCCACCTAAATGACTCTCTGATTCTCTGATAAAATCCAAATGTAGTTAATTAAAACTTTGCCGCTTCTGTAGATTAGTATAAGAAGAAAAGTCTGTAGTCTCCAGAATTTGAATTGGTATTTCAGATATCAGAAGTGATTTTCCTGTCCCCTCTTTATCTTCCAGGAAAACTTGATCAAGTTTTTGCCTTAAAATTCTATGAGAAAAAAAAAAAAAAATAAATTATTACCATCTTCTTCAACTGGGTCATATTATCTGCTCTTAAGAATGAAGGCAAGCATTCAAAATTGAGACTAATAAAGGAATAATTAAAGGTTCTTATGCAAAGATTGTAGAAAACAGTAAGTGATGAAAAGATTCATGTATTCCTATCACATAATGGTAATCTTTGCTGCTGTAAATAAATTAAATTGTATTGCTGGCTTGTCTATAAATTAAGGAAGTGAGTGTGTTGATATTTTAACAATAAAACTTTGTTGCCTGTTAACGTAATCTGATATTGTGGAAGGGTAATTGATAGAAGGGAACGAAGAAATAACTTTTCACGTAGGGATCTGTAATAGCACACACTTTGCTCAAAACATAGCGAAGCATATTTTTGCTGCTCTTTCTGAAACCACATTGGCAGTTTCACCCACTTTACCTTCATACACGACAACTGCTGCTGTTATATTCCTGAGATATTTGAGAAAAATCAGCCTAGCTCTACTTCTAACTAGCAACTAGGTTTTCTTTCTTTCTCACCAATCCCTTCCACCAAAGTTTGCCATTTCCAGAAGTCAGAAGAGGGACAGATAGAGTGTCTTTTGTTTCTTTGTTGCCTCATCATAAGTGCTGGTCAAAAGACATTTAGCTACTTGCATTAAGTGAATTTATAGGCAGTTCTTTCCCAATGTAATCAACCGACTGGATCCTGCCTAGTCTCTCACTCTACACTGTTTAGACCACTCCGCAACAATAATGCCTGACAACCAAGAGACCAGGATATATGTGTGTGTGTGTGTGCGCGCGTGTATTTTGTGTTTGGTTTTTTTTTTTTTTTTTCCTTTTTTTTCCTTTGGTTTTTTTTTGTTGTTTTATTGATTTTTTTAATTTTTTGGGTAGAGTTTCTTGTGGATTTTTTTAAATGTTTTCTGTAATTTTGCCTTATTTATAGGAAGAGGGGTACTGAGAGAATTAAATAAAAATACAAAGCGTGTATTATCACTCAAGAAAATGAAGTAAAAATATGGCTAATTAAAAATTAGGAAATTAAATATTCGGCAGGGATGTAATAATGCTCTGCTTTTTGAAGCTTTGGGCTGATCAAGATGCCCCCTCACCTCTGAAATTCAAAAATCAATGACGTAAGTGAACGCAGCTTCATTTTTCTATGGGTACTTTGACCCAGTCAAGTCAGTTTGCCTCTCTTGTGCTCCGCTTTAATGGGGCAATGGGTCTTTAGACGTTTTAATGCCTGTTTGTGTCGGAGTTGTTAAGCCTTACCTCTGAGACACTGAAGTGGTTTTGAATCAGTATTTGCTTGAATCCTGCTGTGTTGGAACAATGTTTTCTTGAATCTGCCTCTTCACTGCTGTATAGGGTATGTTCTACGTAATTTTAAGCTATGCTTTCAATTCAGCGAAGTGCAATGATACTTTTTACCCTTTTAAGGTAAAACTTAAAGTCTTATATTGTACAGAAAATGTAAAGAAAATAAGGACTTGGCAGAACTTCTCATTCAAATATAAAAAAACCCCACTGAAAATACATTGTGTGAATAAGCAGTTTCCTACTTTATAAAAAAGAGTCATTTAGAGTCAGAATTTTCTGTTCATAGTTTAGACAAACATGAATGTATTATCATATATGGATTTACTAATATAATCAGATAATGATTACAAATATCAGCTCTTCTAATGAAGTTCAGTGTTTTTTTAATCTACACTACACCCATGTTAAAGTCCAGTTTATTGTTGACACATCAGTGAATGTAAACTAATCTGTCAGGATCCTACTTTAAAAAATGACGTTCCTACTACCCTAGGGAGGTCCTGAAGGAGGCTATCCTTACATGAAAAAGTGAAACAAAGTAGGTAATATAGCAAAACTCACATCACTAAAAAGCTATAATCACTAACACATAAAAGCAAACGTCATAAGGAGAACCATTTGAAAACATAGAATATCATGCTTATTGCCACATCTAAATTTTCTGTTAACTCTAAACTGATAATGGGTTTTCCATGCCATAGAAATCTTGTCTTGACTAAGAAATACATCAGATGTAACATTATCATGTTTTGCTTTATTCAATAGTGACAAAACAGGTCTAAACTTTGTGAAATGAGATCATGTTTGAAATGTGATCATGTTTAAAAAAATCATAGGACCAACCTCTAGAATACCAAGTGGGCATATGCATCATCATCCATGCTTCCCTAATCCACCCTTCACATACCACATGCATCCCTAGTTAGCATAAAAACCATCCACAGTTTGTGTTGACTAGTAGCGCAATCCCTCAAACCGGTGGCATGATGATACTGGGCACTCATGTCCTCTGATGCTTTGCTGATTTTTCTTTCAAAGGCTTAATTCCCTGTGTCTTGAAACATTTAATCTACTCTTAGAGTTAAAGTGAAATTAAGGAACTGGAAGTGCTTTTATTTGTTAACAAAATTCTCATTATTTTTCTTGAAGTTTATTTATACTGCCAGCAATATGGATCCTTTGGTCTCCATGAATTTTCTGTGGTTCTCACAGTTATACCTGGGAGCTGTAAGGAACAGTCAGTGCATATCATGAATTATGATACATTAGCTAAATGTCATGAAAAAACCCCAAACATTTGGAACAGTTTTTAGCAAATTTCTCCAAGAAAACAAAGAGATATGCGACTACCCTGTAATCTTTCTGTCTTCCCTAGCTATTCCTTTTGATAGGTGGACTCTGGCTGATTTCAACCAAATTTGACAAGAGGGTCTGAAGTCTCAAAAGTATGAACTTCCTACAAGTTTTTGTGAAAAACAATGCCAAACTAAATGGAAATAAATCTTATCAATTCCCTTGATAAGCAGAGAAAATGAGGTTGTTACTACTCTCCATTTTACTTGACATTGTGCACCTAACAAGTTGGTTGTGTACATAGCCCTGGATCACCCACAGAACAGTCTGCCTCTTGCCCTTCTAGAAGTCACACAAGTGATATGGCTGAAGTATGGAGGGGAATTGCAGGTAGAATGTACAGCATGAAGCATAAGAAAAAAAGCTCAGATAATTCAACAGAGACTAGAGACTCTGGGAAACTAATTGTAGTGGTAGAGCAACTGGGTAATAAGATGGTTCAGGATCATATACTGACACAACAGAACAGTGTATTATACTTTTCCATATGCATTTTTTTTAATGGGAATGAATCTCTGTGTATGGTGAGATTATGCTATTGCTGTTCTCAGTCAGAGCCACTGGATAGGCTAGTCATTTCTTGGTAATGATTTACTAAATGGCTAATTGGTAATGGCTAGATAAAAAGGGGTATCTGAATAGGAGAGAGCATTCTGTGGAGATCTAGCCGGGTACCTGTATGTAGCAGAAAAATGAGACTGTCTTTTTAAAACGATGAAGATTTGAAGTCAGTAGAATCAGCTTTCTTGCACTGAAAACAAAGGTACCTTGTTGCCATCAAAAAATGAAATGTATTCATGTCCTGGATTCTTCAAAATTGAGATTGAACCATTATCCTGGTTGAGAACAGTAGGATAAATAGAAAACCAGACATTGGCACTGCTTGATATTGTGTCACTCTGGAAAAAGGAAAAAAAAAAAAAAAAAAAAAAAAAAAAAGGCTCTTTTCCTTTTGGCTCACATGATGAAAGCAGAGAAGAGACTGCTAATGGGGCAGGAGGGGTCAATTTCTCTGTTTCTTGAAGCAATCCATCTTGATGTCTGCTAGGAAGTGGCTGGCAAGATGCTGATGACATCAAGCTTGGAATGGGCAATGACACAGTGACTTGAGGATGCTTGATCATTCTGTCCTGGCCATCCTCCTTCTAGCCAGGAAAAACGCCCCACTTCCTCTTACCCCTTCTCCTCATTATGGAAACATGTTCAACAGGTGGCATGGTCAGAATAATAAGTTTTATTTATTTTTCTGCTTCAGCTGCAATGATCAAGCAGAGGGCTGTGCAGCAGGTGTCTCCACACAGTCCCAATCATGTTAACTCCATACTTTATTTGTCCTTTGTCCTATTTCCTTATGCCCCTTATCATTGCCCTTATACTTCCCTTTCTTTGTCCAAATCTCCCACATAAAAAACTTGCCCCATCTACATTTTCTCAGATTTGCTAAATCCATACCAAAATATATTTATCTAGCCAATTTTGGCTTTGCATATTATTAATGGCAGTAACTGTTATGCTGATAATAACTGGCTACAGCTAGTTATAATAAATCTGCTCCCCACGCCCCCACCCCCTCACAGCTAGCTCTAAAGCCATTTCTCAATTAACTTCCCCTTACCCACCTCTGACATCCAGCTTTTCACCATGACGCTATTACTAACCTCTGTTGTGTCAGCATGGTTGTGCGCCATGTCCACCACCAATTTCTCATGGCAAGTCTCCAGTAGCTCCTCACTTTCTGCTCCACAACATGATCCCAAGCCAGAGATAAGTTGGCAAGCTAGTCATCTCCCTATAGACCTAACAATGTTATTTCAGAGATTTAAACTTTTGGGGGCTTTTTAATGTCCTTCACATTTTTTGTCTTTGTACAGTCAATGATAGCAATCTGCATGAGGCAGGTAAGATATTTTACTGTGCGATCCATGAAATTCTAGAGCCATGAAATTTCCAGTGTTCCTCTATTCTGAACTAAGAAAAGACAGGGTATTTTTTGAAATACAACATACAAAGATCAACTCCAGAATATTACGTAGTTCAGCACATTCACTTGAAATACTCTGATGCAGTTTCCGTTTCTTGCTTAATTACTTGATTAACTAGTGATGAATACTTCCAATAGGAAGACTCATCATATGTGTCCTCGTTTCCGCTGGGATAGAGTTAATTTTCTTTTCAGTAGCTGGTAAAATGCTGTGTTTTGGATTTAGTACAAGAATAATGTTGATAACACGCTGATGTTTTCAGTTGTTGCTAAGTTGTGTTTGTACCAAGTCAAGGACTTTTCAGCTTCTTAGGCCCTGCCAGTGAGAGGGCTGGAGGGGCACAAAAAACTGGGAGGGCACACAGCCAGGACAGCTGACCTGAGCTGACCAAAAGGATATTTCATACCATAGAACGTCATACTGCGTGTATAAACTGATGCCCAGGGGTTGGCCAGGGCCTGCAGGTTGCTGCTCAGGGACTAGCTGGTTATCCACTAGTGGGTGGAGAGCAACTGTATTGTGTATCACTTGTGGGTTTTTTCCCTTTTGGATTTTATTCCTCTCGCTTCTTTTCATTACAGTTATTATTATTATTACTGTTATTATTGCTGCTGTTTTTACTTTATTTTATCTCAATTATGAAATTATTCTTAGCTCATGAGTTTTACCTTTTTCCTGATTCTCCTCCCCATCTCACTGAGGGGTTGTGTGGAGTGAACAAGCAGCTGCGTGTTGCTTAGTTGCCAGCTGGGGTAAACCCGCAACATATGAGAAATATGAGGTTTAAATCCTGAATTCAAAACAGTCTAAAAATGATCTGAAAATGGAGTCTATTATTTGCTGCATGGCAAACAGAAATTTTTCCTCCCCTATTTTGACCAGGGATACTATCACAGATGTCAGAAACAGTTTTACTTCCAAGATCCATTAAATACTTCTGGTTTTATAACCAAATAAAAAATTTATCTAGAAAAAACCCCCAATTTTTACAAATTCATGGCTATCTCTGCTCAGCCATGATGATATGTGAAAGAATCTATGTGTATTTATTTTATATGTACTTTGAGGAATATAGCTGCAAAATCATAGAAGCAAAAATAATTAAATGTTATTTCTTGGTGGTGTTCACAGTTGTATCATTTTTTAATGAGGAATTGTAATTATATGGGGTTTTTAATATGGAATCTTGAATATGAATCCACAAGACAAATATGCATACTATAATTAAAATCTGGGTAGAAATCACAGATTGTTATTCTCATTTTAGACTTACTTCTTCTAGTTTGTTATGCTGTCTGTCACAGCCATGGACACTGAATGGCATGAATTAGACCTCCTTTACGCTGACGTGGATTTCAACAAGTAAACTTTTAAAGTTTCTGGGAGGCATATGTTTTTGTGGTATGCATACAAAGCGGCCTCTAACATTCTTCTACTTGTAGGTGAATTTTTGCTCTGAGTTTGTGACCCTAAAACTGCAGCAAATGCAGTAGCCAAATGCTACTGTCATTGCAGACATTTTTAGAACAAGAGGGCTAAAATAAACAAGGCAGAAATACCACATATCATATGAATTCCAAGTGCATCTTTCTTGGCATAAAATCTTCTGAACTACTACAGAAATTCAGCTAAAATCTGTTGTTGTTGTCCTAAATATATTCCTTTGTTAAAATTATACTTCTAACCCTTTTGGGTATTGACAGCCTATTATTTTTCATATGTGCCATCTTTATCCAGGAAACTGAAAGAACAACTAATTATATCCTTTGCAAATGAGTGTAGCAGAATAGCTTTTGTTCACCAAAATTCTTAAGTCTATTCATCATGAATGGAAAATTCACTACGATTTTTTTGTTGTTGTTTTTAATGTACAGCTACTTCAGTGGCATGTGAAGTTTGGCATTTGAAGCTAATTGTATACTTTGCTTTGGAGGCTGTAAATTCAGCCAGTTTGCCTAGCTACATTGCACTTGTACTTAGGCCTTAATTGATCATTCCGCAGAAGGTTTTTGTGTGTTGTTTTTGGGTGATTGACATTAGCACTATTCTTTTTAAAGGTTGCCCATGCAATTTTAGTAAAGGCTATGGTGTTAAGCAATTAAAATGAAGGTCAGTAAAATAAATCCATTAACAAAAGCAAACTGTTTGGGGGGAATGTGCTATACTTAAGAATTTACAATGATTTTACAAAAATAACCGCATATAGAAACTTCTGTAACTCATCTGTGTTACTGAGAAATCAAAAGTTATGCAGAAAAGTAGACATCTGAGCTGGAAGTGGAATATAGGTGTGAGTGGTATAAAAAAATAAGTGAAAAAACATAGCTGAAATAGTCCCAAAGCATATGCAGTCATGTATCTTCAACAGAAATAATAGTTACCAGTATTGGTCTGGTCAGTCTATTTTGGTATCTTGGCCCTGATAATTAAGATTAGTAGATCTTTCAGACTTTTTAGAGAGGGGTATACAAACCTCTGCAGAAGATTTACCCTGAGTATACATATCACAAGGTAGTTTTACTTTCATTGACAATATTTAAAAGATACTTTCTTTTCAGAAAACAGATTTTTTTTCTCTTTTACACTTTACAGTCACACATATTAATGTATGTATTTTAAATTGGCAGGTGTCAGTAAAGTTCTTTTGAAAAATTTAAGATTCAATATCATTATTAATGATCTGGATGATGGAGCGTATTGTACTCTCAGCAATTTTGTTGATGCTACAAAACTGAGAGGAATGGCAGATATGCCAGAGTAGTGTTGCTATTCAGAGAGACCTCAACGGTCTGCAGAAAAGAGCTGACAGGAACCTCATGAAGTTCAACAAGGGGAAATTCAAAGTCTTACACATGTGCCTGTGCATCTCATGGTGCATGAATAACCCCACGTACCAGTACATGTAGGGGGTTACTGGCTGGTTCCCAATGGACAACAAGTTGTGGAATCTCCATCCTTAGAGGTATTTAAAAAATAATAATCTAGAAACAGTCCTGGGCAACTGGTTCTAGGTGGTCTTGGTTGAGCAGGACAAGGTGGCCTCCAGAGGTCCCTTCCAGCCTCAAACACTCTGTGATTCTAAGATAATACTATGTAGTCTGTTACTTCTTGTATGCTCTCCTGAGTGCTACAGATTTCTTCCTTCTCCCTAAAGCATTCAGAAGAAATGAGTATAGTTTTCTGGTCATCTTTACAACATAATCAATGGGAATCTAAAATTAGTTCTGTCTTCAGTGAGCAACTACAAGTGGCTCTTTTCTTTTTTGTCAGCAAGAAGTCGCCATTGCTGAAAGTCTATCTGTGCACTTAGTTGGGACACTGCCAAAAAAGGTGGTTTCATGGACCATGATTTCTGAACTCATGCTAAGGAGGTACAGGTTTTCCACCTTATTTAAGCCAGAAAAAGATATCTTACAATTTGTAACAATATTCTACAATGGCAAAATATAAGGTATAATTACTGTTTCTTTTGTCATTTTTGAATGTTATTTTTTTCTGTTTAAACGTGTTTTTCATTGGCTTTCATATCATTAATCTGCACTAAGCTCTGCACTGAGAGAGAGAGAGAGAGAGAGAAAGAAAGAGAGAGAAAGGAAAAACCTGGATGAGGAGAGACTAGGAGAAGGCAGCAGAGGGACTGGCATGAAGAGTATGTTGGTATGTGATGGTAAAAGACCTTGTTGCAGCTGGATAGTTTGGAGAGTGCTGCGACAATCAATGACTTTATTATAGGTCTTGGACGATACCGTACGCTGACATTTTGACAGATTGCTTGTATACAAATGACTGAAATATTTCTAGTATTCTTTGTGGGTTTATGCGCTCCCTGCTTTATTTTCTTCCAATAGTACTGATACATACTCGACTGCTTGATGTGAAAACCTGTGAAAAGGGAGTACATGAAGTCATTTGTCCTGTGCTGTTATTTCAAGCACTGTAAATCAAACTGTTTATCATCCCTAAAGGCATTGGGTCAAAACATGTCAAAATCTGTGCTGAAACTGCGGTCAACAGTGTGCTGAAGTCGAGCTTTTAAGTAAAAGAGAGAAAAATCTGTTTTCTGAAAAGAAACTATCTTTTAAATATTGCTGATGAAAGTAAAACTACCTTGTGATATGTATACTCAGAGTAAATCTTCTGCAGAGGTTTGTATACCCCTCTCTAAAAAGTCTGAAAGATTACTAATCTTAATTATCAGGGCCAAGATACCAAAACAGACAGATAGTAGGCCTCGGCTTGTTGGCAAAATACAGTGTTTTTAAGGTGTGTTAGCTGCACTGTACTATTCTAGTCTGTGAGAAAGAGAACCCATGGTGTCATACTTAGCAAGTGGAAGATTTTTATCTGCTGAGCCAGCTGGTTTAATGGAAGAAAAGACAAGTTATAGGTAAAACCAAAACAACTTCTGAGAAAGTCCTTTCGATTTGTTATCTTTGTCGTATATGCATTTTAGAAAACATATTATTTCCTTTGCACATGTCTTACAGGTCTTAATTCATCTGACCTGATTTAGATGAACCACATCCAAATATATACTTAGACTTTCCATGGAGTAAAAGAAAAGAATTTAATAACTTACTCATGTACAGAGATTTGTGTGGTGGCTTTACCATTTCAGTATGTGTATTTCACACTGGTCTCTCAATACTCTATACAGACTCACATGTTCTAATCCACAAGCGAAGTCAGTCTAGCAAGTAAATAAATTCTTGTTGAGGTTCAGCTACCATAAGTAGCAGAGAATATATACAGAGGGTACACAGAGGCATTGTAAATTTTTTTAATATTGCAGGACATAGCTTTTTAATAGAAGGGTTTTAAAATTGTAAAGACCATACAGAGTATAAATGTTTAAATAAAAAAGAAAACCAGTATCTAGAAAGAAAAAGGATAGGACATCCAATTTAATTCATAATGTCGTTCAAAAAATAGACAAAGTAGACATTGTTTACTTTCTCTATTTTTGAATAAAAATATATTTTAAAGAAATGTATCTTCTTGCATCTTTGGCACTAGGTATCACTGGTGATAATACACACTAATGAGCTCAGAAAGACAGAGTGGTAATTAAACCAGGTTTTTTTCTTATCAGCTGAAGAGGTGGCAATTTTTTAGAAAGTGAAAGTGGTGAGAAGGTAGTGCTGAGTGGTGCACTAAGAAAAATTATAAGAAAACATTTGCAATTGTAGGCAACTAAGGTAGGAGTTATTCTAATCACATTTACCAGAAAGAGAAGCTCAGCTGGGGCTTGACTACAGCAAAATTCCATGAGTTGGTTCAAAAATAGGTGGTAGTGTGAAATTCATCACATTGTGATGTTGGAAGTAACTCATCTTAAGGGGCTGTGCACAAGAAGCAAATAAAATTTAAGACACAGAGAAGTTATGCCAGGTTTAAACATTTACTATGTGCTGCCATCCCACTAAATTTTCACTGAAGGCAAATACGGAAAATATTTGTGATGTGATATGTGCATGAAAGAGAAGGGAATTCCTTAAACAAAGGAGGAAAAATAGAAAGAAGGTAGCAAAGATATGGTTAAGGAAGCAAAAACAGACTTGCCAAATCTCTTTCAGATGTATGTTGTGACATACGAGTTTCTGGTAGGACTTTTATGATCATATGACTGACTAATCTGGAAGGCATTAACAACTTGACACTATCCTTCTGCCAAATGTTCCACTTAGCATTTGCTCTTCTATGGCCTCTTTTTCCCAACTTATGACATAAAGTCTAAATACTACTGAAGAATTTGAACAAAATAGTTAATATAGAAGTAAAACTGCAGATTAAGGAATAAGTGAAATTATTTATCACCACATGCAGTTAACATTCATGGATAATAAAAAGCCAATGAGAATGTTTTAATGATTGAATTTGATAACTTTTGTATATTTTAAAGCTAGTTTTAGCATCAGTTAAGCAGTTTAAATTTGGTATTTTTTCCCCTTTATGAAAGTAGATGTGCTTTCAATTTATATTTTTAGAAAATACTAAATTTTGGTAGAAAGCAAATTTTAAGAAAAAAATATTAGTTTTGGTTGTAACTTTGTTGTTATAATAATAATAATAAAATTATTATCATTATTATTATCATTATCATTATTATTATTATTAATAATAATAATACAATAATTCCTGCTATTAATAATGATTTATTTTAATTAAAATGGACAATTTCTGTTCCATTACTTTAACAGTCTCTGCCAAGTGTTCTTTAGTTGAACAATAGAAAAATAGCTTGTCTTTTTAATGAGCAGAAACTCTTCAAAGGGGATTGAGATTATCAACCAAGGCAGTATCATGGTGACTACACTTTCCACCTTGCATTTTGTGGAGGATGTAGACCTGCTTTCTGTGGATCCTCTGAATAACACAGGAAATATATCACAGAAGAGAGAATCAAACTTCTATACCTGAATGTTTTCAAAACACAGGAATATCGTTCCACTCCATCACTCCAAATCTGGACATGAAATTAGACAAAAAAACCACCAGAATGCCCAATATTATGAGTTATTAACACAACTATGGCATTAAGTTAGAGTTTCAATATAAAAGGAATCACTGTACAGGGAGAGAATTAGAAGGTAAATCTTAAAAAGATTGTTAAAACAGTCTATTTTCTTCTGGTTTAAGATTTTTCTCCTCTGAATGGGAGCTACATTTGACTATAAATAAGCACAAATCACCACTACTAAGCATCCAGAGCTGTGTTTGCTGCGTAGTTGAGGGATCACTAGCAAATCAGCTGCAATACCTGCATAAATATCTAGACACTGAATGTGGAAATGTGAACAATGTTTAACTTCATGTTAACACACCCTTAGAAAACAGAGTGGACTGTTTGAACAGTACATGCCCAACCCAGAGATATTAGTGAACTCCTGACAAGTCTGTTACGAAAGTACACAGGTCTGGAAATATGTTTTGCTACTGGACACCCCTAAGGTTGTCCTGTAAGAGGTAAGCACACATGGCCTGTTTTGGCAAATACATGTTTCAATTTGACATTTTGTTGAACTGTTGCATTTGTTTCCACAAACAAGAAAGGAAAAGAAGCAACAGTACCAAAATTGCAAAGGATATCTTCAGGTATAAGTCTAAATGCACATAGATATTTTAGGTGAAATGGAGTGCACTGTTAAAATATCAAAGAAACTGATAGAACTTTTGTTCTGGTATGTGTCTGAATGAAACATATTTCCACTTTTCCCCAAAACACTCTTTAACTTTCTATGTACATTTATTATGCATGATAATAAGTGCATGCTTGTAGTCTTCTCTCCTTTTTTTCCAGCTTCTTCCCACCTCTCCCTCCCTCCCTCTCTCTCTGTCTATTTATCTTCACACATATTCCTGCCTGTAAGAAAGAAAAAAAAAAAAAAAAAGAAAAAAAGAAAAAAAGTCTGGTAATAGACAGTACTTCGGGCTCTTTTAAGACTGTACCACTTCTCATCTAAGAAATGTACAGTTTTATTTCAAGTAAAAAAACCCCCAAACTCTTTTTTATATTTATTGTGTTTGAAGCTGGTTTCAAAACCAGCAAAAGTAGTCATTTATTTTTGTCCCTCAATGATTATTATGAAAAAGACATGTTAGGGATTGAATTACTTATTGATGAAAAAATCTCAGGGTTTCTTTCAGTGTTTTTACTTTTGAAATACATTTAATTCCTGTTGATTGAAGGAGGATTTTTTTTTTTTTTTTAATGCTTATAAATCTGATGGAAAAGAACCTATCTGTAAGAATTGTGTCAGATGGTTAGTCTGCCGAATGGTAAAGGGTGATGAACAGTGCCTTGCAGAGTACAATGGCAGCGTTGGTATGGGCAGCAATAGGTATTACCTGTTAAGGAAGGGCAAGAACAGGGAATAGAAAACAGAATGGGTTCCTGATTCTTTCCCTCAAAAGGGAGAGACTGATCTCCTTTTTAAGAGGAATTAGTACTGCTCTACCCTTTTTCCTTTTCCTACTCCTTGCGGTGTCAACTCTTCCAGTATTCCAAGGACCTGCACTGTTTTCACCATTGGTGGACTGCTGTCATGAAAGAACTTTCTTGATACTTTTTCAATGTCATCCCATATGATGACTAACAAGAGGAGGACCTTAATTTTACTCATAGGTTGGAGATACCAGGACCTGAATTTTCTTCCTTTCCATACTTTTTTTTTTTCCCAGCTGAGTCCTCTCACCTTTGCATTGCTGTTGTTGAAATGCTGAATAAGAGGTGTTTCACACAGCAGCTCAAATCCAGATGTTATAGATTTTTGTAAAGGAAATATTTTGAAATAGCTGTCTGTAAAAGTGTGTCTTGATAAATTTTAGGTTAACATGGGAGAAACACAAGACTTATAACTGAGGCAATTCAAGAGCCTTACAAGCATTGTTCATTTTTTGAAATATTTCTTATTACCAAATTAAGTTTTTTCTGGGGTCTCTATCTAACTTGTGGAAGGGAAGATGTTTTTATGATAGTTGACTGAGAACATCTGTATTAATTTCTTGCCTGAACTTGCTGTATACAAGGAACTCTTTCTGTTGACAAGAACTGATGTAACTTTGACACCTAACACAGATGGTATTAATGTTCTGCACAATGTCAAGCAAATCCTTAATTTTGGGACTGCTAGACTTGAATCAGGTCATGTTCAGTCACAGGCCTGTTCTTAATTCAAATACATATACTTTTCACTGGGTGAAAAAATATACATACTCCACTGAGTAAAATGTCTGGATGGCCAAGCCCAGAGTGGTGGTGAGTGGAGTTCAATCCAGTTGGCTGCCTGTCACATGTGGTATTCCCCGGGGCTACGTATTGGGACCAGTTCTGTTTAATAACTTTATCATTGATTTGGACAAGAGGATTTAGTGCAACCTCAGTAAGTTTGCAGATACAACCAAGCTGGTGGAGAGTGTTGATCTGCTTGAGTGTGGTGTATGAAGGCATGGACCCCAAGTGAGATCCTTTATTACAAACGTAAGTGCTAGTTATGTACAATCGCTTATCCACCCAAGTTCTGCCCCAGAATGTGCCTATGTGTAGCAAAGCACATTTGTAGCCAATTCACACTCCACCAAGCTTACTTCCTCCATGCTCATCTGGGGATATCCCTTCTTCCCAGCCCAGGATTTAAGATGTGGGAGGCTTTGGGCATGCCCCTCATTGCAGACAGGTGTGCACAGAATTAATTTGCAGTTGAGTTCACAAAGCCAGATTTAGTGCTAGTTGCTTCCTCACTACATTTTAAGGCATAATCACTCTGCGGCCTGGCACCCAGACAACCAAGAAAGCCTTTTCTTTCACCTCCACATCCAGGGCTCAGGAGCAAGCGGGAAAAGCCTGCACAGACTTCAGAAAGAGCAGTTACCCTTGAGGGTAGGAAGGCTGTCCAGAGGGATCTGGACAGGATGGATTGATGGGCCAAGGCCAATTGTATGAGGTTCAACAAGGGTCAGTGCTGGGTCCTGCACTTGGGTCACACCAGCCCCACGCAGCGCTGCAGGCTGGGGGAAGAGTGGCTGGAAAACTGCCTGGTGGGAAAGGACCTGGGGGTGCTGGTTGATGGCCGGCTGAACATGAGCCAGAAGTGTGCTCAGGTGGCCAAGGTGGCCAACAGCATCCTGGCTTTTGTCTGAAATCTCAAGGTCAGAAGGACAAGGGCAGTGATTGTCACCCTGTACTCAGCACTGGTGAGGCTGCACCTTGAATCCTGTGTTCAGGTTTGGACCCTCACTTCAACAGGGATGTAGAGGTGCTGGAGCGTGTCTAGAGGAGGGCAACAAAGCTGGTGAAGGACCTGGGGCACAAGTCTTCTGAGAAGCGGCTGAGGGAACTGGTTTGAGAAAAGGAGGCTGAGGGGAGACCTTATCGCTTTCTACAACTACCTGAAAGGAGGTTGTAGCGAGGTGGCTGTCAGTCTCTTCTCTCAGGTAGCAAGTGATAGGACAGGAGGAAATGGCCTTCAGGTTGTGCTGGGAGAGGTTTAGATTGGATATTAGGAAAAATGTCTTCACCAAAAGGGTTGTCAAGCATGGGAACAGGCTGCCCATGGAAGTGGATGAGTCCCCATCACTGGAGGTATTTAAAAGATGTGTAGACATGTTGCTTAAGGAAATGGCTTAGTGTTGTACTTGGCAGTCCTGGCTTTACAGTTGGACTTGGTGATCTTAAAGGTCTTTTCAGTCATAAACAATTCTATGATTCTGTGATTCTATACCACAGGCCCAGATCTGAGCCTAGTTTCTTTCTATAATACCTATCAAAGAACAAAGCAGAGTCGTAAGCGTAGACTTAGACATATGAATGATTCAGCGAGGATTGGAGAGACAGGTGAATCAATTGTGATATAAACATAAAAGAGATTTCTGTAGCAGCAGCAATGTATTTAGTTACTTCACTGTCACTTTCATTATTGTCATGAAGTAGATATCTGATTGAAGAGTACAAAGCATACATTGATAAAATGGATAAATCTTTTGAACGCATATCTATTTTGGATTGGATACATGTTTTCTGTGCTTGGCCCTCTGTAATGAAAAAAATCAAGTGGGAATTCTAGCTTGGTGTGGAGGTGTATGCTCCCACACCCCTACCAGAGTGAAAGGGATAAAACACTGCATGAAACTTCTGTTCCTAGGACCCTGCACTGGTCCCTCTTGTGTGCAGTCAAGCACTGAACCCCACAAAAGTGAGCTGTGAGCCAGCTATCTATCACCTTTGATTTCCTCAGCCCTTTTTGAACAGAGCTGCAGAATAATGGTGGTTCCAACTCATAGCAGGCCTTTGCCCACACGGAGAGTGGAGTTGGATTTTCCCTCTGGTGTGCATAGTGTTCTTGAACTTGATCCTGATTTTTTGAATAGCACATCAATTCCTATAGAAAGCGTGTTCATACATGTTAGTGTTTCCTATGGGGCTTTATTCATTTTGTCACTATTAATCTGAGACAGATGTTTTAGGTAGGTGACATAAACTGATACTTTTCTTTCTAAAACGACTTGTGAGAAAACAGATGTAAGAATATATAAAAATTTAAGAGAAGTGCTGGAGCAATATTTAGAAACCAGTCAGCTAGTGCACTCTGAAATTTCAGTTGACATTGAAATTAATGTTTTATAAAAATAGGGTATTGATTGTCAGAAGTAAGTTTCTGTTATGAAAGCACATTACTATACTGTAAAGAATTCACCACAAATATGCTAGGCTTGGAAGATTGTCTACATATGTACACTTTCTTAAAGACAAGGAAGAGGAATTCATATATATATAGATATATAATCTTTCTCACCTCTTTTAATGATGCTTTTAACTTGTTGTATGTGTAATAAGGTTTTAATTATCCCTATTCCTTTATATTTCACAGGTCTCAACAATTTTCCTTTGCAAAGAATAAAGAACTTTAACTTTGTGTGAATCCTACCATTTAAAATTTTAACCAAATTTAGTTTTAAACTTTACTATAGATCATAATAAGAAAAAACATCAATTTTTTTCATGGAAGAATGGACACATTTTTCAAACAATTCTACTTGATGGCAAGATAACAGATACAATGAACAGCAGAGAATGAAAGAGAAGCTTGTGATTTAAAGCCGTATAATTAAGTAAATTATCAACTGAGATATACATATACCCTACTCTTTCATTTGAGGTTGTTTCATTTTTTATTGTATGCATAAAAAATGACAAATTATTTTAAAATACTCATTATAAGAAGTTCATCGGAAATCAGTTGGAAGAAACCTTTGTATGAATTTAATGGCATATGGATCTGTCCCTTCTCACAGCTAATCAAGGAGAAATTGAGTTGTCCTGCAACCTGAGGAATTTAAACAAGAAGACATCAGCTTGCTGCCAAGAGTTTAGAGTACATCATGGGAAAAAAAAAAAAAAAAAACAAACAAAAAAAAGCACTGAAAGGAAAGACCTGGAGGCACCACTGAGATAAATGGCATTGAAGGTTGACATGACTGGTAAAAGAGAAGGAACAGGGAACAAGACAGTGTAATTTAGGAAACATAACTAGGATGCTGTACTTTATTTTCCACTACTTTTTCTGTTTCTTCAGTTCTGAGACAGAGAGGGGTTTTCTACTCAGCACTGTAAAACACAGCAACTCCAGACTGAAAGATGCTTTGGGGAGCATCATGGGAGTATACAAAACATGGGAATAGAAAAGCACTCTCAAGATAGTACTGCATGAAATTATTGTCACCTGAGATATGACAGGAAAGAGAAGGAAATGTTGCCGACATGAGAGGAAAGGCCGTAATATGGACAAGAAGCTGGTGTGCTGAGCAGGACTGCTGCAGTTCTGACCAAGTCAGCTGAAGACCAACTTTGTCTTTCAGTTCCTAGATCATACTTAGGATTCTGTAGTATAACATTTACACGAAAGATCTGCTTATGCACTTTGGTGAATTTCCCAATCATCTCAACCATTTTAAAGTTTCAGCACCCCTTGTTATGAGGCCAGTTTCTATTTTTGAGACATGAAAAAACAATTGGATTTCAGATAATGGAATTACAATGTGCACAGTTGGCCTGTGTTCTGTGGTACTTTAGGGTTGCAGTTCAGACAGAATTAATTTCCCCTAGCTTTAACTTTCTAAAAGATTGTAATCTATCCTTATGGTATTTCCCAAATTTTCCAGGAAAAGAAAGCTTTCTTACTCTCAGTTTATAGCTCAGCCATGACACAAACAATTCCATTTATAAGCAGTCATATTCACTTAACCTAAATAATAAAAAAATCAGTTGTCTAGTTTTCTGTAGTTAACAGGCAGTAGTATGTATTTCCAGAGGATAATTCAGACAATTCTAGAATAACTGGGATAATTTATTCTCAAGCAGGGAAGGAGCTTACAAGATTTTTAGACTGTTAGATGTAATGAATTTTACCATTTTGGGTTAATCTCAGAAACATTCAATGTTGTAATATTTATATAAAAATATGACATAACTGGTGTGTGTGTACTGTTCTTTAGCTATAAAGATAAATGCTTTATAAACATATGCTTTTGTTGGAATGGGAAGATACAGTGAGGTACAGAGAATATATCTCATAATTTTGTATTTGCATTGACTTCTGTCTAAAGGTTTGAACCCTCTGATTTTCATGATGCTTGCTATGAAACTGTTTTGCAATTGGAGAACAAGAAAGAAAGAAAAGCAAAATCATATTTTATGTTAAAACTCTAAAAGTAAAAATTCAGAAAACATTCGTCTTGCAAAGAATGGGAGTCAGTTCTCAATAAAATACTAGCCCATTTTGAGGGTTGGGGTTGAAGACCACATAAAGTAAAAAACTTCGCCATCTTTTGAAAAGGAAAAATAAAATACATTGAATAAATTATTTATTTCAAATATTGGGTTTTTCAAAGAGGATATTCTAGTGAAAACTCAAAACCTTCCAGTAAATATCAAAAGAAAGATGCTAAGTGGATGTTTCAAAATACTATTGAGTCTCGAAGTCACAATACTCTGGTTTACTTGTTTTGTTCCATTTCCAACATTACTTAGAACTCTGCAGTATTAATTATGGACCTCAGTTCACTGGATTTTGATACCTGTAACACTTGCTTTCCACTTGGATAATGCCTTGGCATTGCTTAATGAAACAAGAATTTTGGCTACCAAGTGAAGATGGAAAAAATGTGACCAGTCCAGGCCACACAGCACTATCTGTCTTTATAGGGATTCTCAATAACCTGCTGACCAGATTTTGAATACTCTGCCTGAGTACCTATAGGAAGAAACATTAATATTTGGAGGAAAAAAAGATTTTTTGGGGGTATGCAACTAAAAATAATTTCCAGCACAGTTTTACTGAAAGATAGAAATAGTATATCTTAGGGGTGCTGTTGTTGTAAACTATGTCATGTGATGAGTTTAAAATTGTACCAAGTAAGAGATCCTTTTTTTCTATCAACTTTATGGCTGGATCTACCCATGCTTCCTGCATCACTTCAATAAAATTAAACACAGCTTGGTAAGATCTTTGGTTTTGTTACAGGAAGTAAAAAAAATAAACAACCCTATGTCTCTTGTCCTTTCCAGTAGCTCTATCAGACAGTCTGAAGCTCTCAAATGTTAACTGTACTTCATTAAAAACATCCAGCCTTATGGTAAAGTTTAGATGCTGTAGACTTTTCCATATGGCATGGTAACTGTGTAGATATTTAATGTATTTGCACACCCACACATGAATAAAAAATGTAAATAAATACATAACTGCTTTTAGTAGAGAAAACAGTAAAACTATAATTTATATTTTCAGATTTTTTTTCCAAAATGTGCTATAAAAAAATCTTATGTACTCCCTTGAAATAGACAAATAACAAAATATGTTCTGTTTGTTTTGCTCCCAAATCTCAAATTTCTGTGGGACATTTGATGCAGAAAATCCCATAACTGATATGTCATTTATAAAGCAATAACCTGAATAAGTGTTTTGATAAATTTTGAACTAGATGATAAGAAATAAAATATTCTGCTTTCATATTTAATGCAAGTACTGCCGTTATGTTCAGCATTGTTAGTTTACTGGGGCAGGGACAATACAAGAAACACCGATTTTGTTAAATGTCAGCAGAAACATGTAAGCAGTCCAATGCCGTTTGTTTTCTTCTGATATCTGTACTTCACTGCAGATGTTAGTGTCAAGCTCACTGAAATTATTGTAGAATTTCTTCAACAGCAGACAGACACAGAGATAGTAGAAAGACCTTTTAAATGCAGAATATTGTTTTACTCTCAAAATGATTTCAGGACTAGAAATACTTCATAAGCTAGAAGTGATAAATATTCATGTGCATTAAATATATTCATTTAGTAGAATTATTCATAGTGAGGGAAATTATGTAGTCAGTTTCTTTTGGAATCAGTGATAGTTTTAAGTGAACAAAGATTGTATGACTTGGCCTGTGTATTTAGCAAGATAAATAGCCTGTGCTCAGCACAATGTCACTTTTTAGTGCTTCAGTGATTCCACTTCTCTTTCACACACACACACAAAAAATTTGTTTCTTCCACTGAGGTCAGCTTACTCCTATGCTTTTCTTATGAAGAAAGAAACAAGATTTTAAGGGTCTACACTTGTCTCACAACTGCTCCAGCAGGAGTAAGTTTGGGCCAAAAATCACTGACCTCTTCTGAGAGCTTAATTGAATTATGACGGAGTCAGAAATTGCCTATTGCTTGCAATGGTTTTGACTGGAACTGATAAAAGAATCAGGATCATTTTCAGCAAAAGTTGACTATGGCAGTCATGCTTAACTAGGTGTACATGAAGAAAATGTGTGGAAGCATAAAATAGGAAACATCTTATAGATACACGCAGCCTCTGATTACTTTTCTCTGAAACCATATTCACAAAGTCAGAAAAACGGCTGCAGGCTTCCAGATACTACATTACAAAAGAATCTAATTCTTGGCTTTTTTTTGTGATCCAAAACTGCTTTTATGTTGAAAAAAATGCTAATATAAAATCCTTTCCCTGTGTAATAAGCATGTTGCAAGTAGTGCAGAGTCATCAAACACAGCATTTGTCAGGATTTTAACATTAGAGATTGAAAGAACTGTAGCACATGTTGAGTTCTAAGCCAAGCAAAATTAGTTTTCAAATTCCCAAGCATGCACTATTGTGAGAGACAGGCAGCAGAAGTACACGCTACACGGTCTATATATTTGCCCATTGCTGCATATTAGGGCTGTGGAACATGGATTTCTTTTGAGGCACAGCTATCTAAAGTCTGTAGAAAATTTAAATTAGCTGCTACTTATTCAGGGGGAAATTGGCAGATCATAACTATAAAAAACATAATTAATGTTCCCAAAAGAGTTTTAAATTATCTGTTTTCTAGTCTTTAGTAATCTCATTAGTCCATTGAAAATAATATGTGATAAATTTAATGCTGTCTGCTTGCACAATCAAAATTTCTTGATTCTATTTTTAAAGACTGATGCAATACCTAATATTTGAGATTTCATATTCACAATTCTGAAAGGTTCATTTCAAACAAAAAGAATCATCATGGAATTAGGTATTATATATTTTTATTGTTTCTTTGTCCTGCTTAGTATATCTTCTAAAGAATAATAATATAACATTTCTTAAAAACACACTGAGATTGTTTGGGTTTTGGGGTTTTTTTTGGAACGACCCTTGACACTTTTCCTCTGAATGCTTGTGAGATTTCCTACTGTTAACAGCAAGGAACAAGCCAGGGAGAACTCCACAATGGCAAGCATCAGCAGCAGAATCAAAAAGTGCCAGAGGGCCTGTCTTGGGGTCCAATCTGTTCAGAGAAAAGACAGCTAACTGCTGTTGCCAATTTACATACCTTTGCTTTGCTGAGAGGCACAGGGTGCAGCACTGTGTCTAGTGAGAGCTGCATCATATGCATATTTATCTCAATGTATTAAGTATAAGGTCTTAAACAAAGCAAAACAAAACACACAAAAAATATCCACCCTAGCAACATCATCAAGATCAGAAACACAAAAGACCTTTCCACAGAACAATTGACGAAAGCCCTGTAGTGTAAGCTGACCTTCTGATGGAGAAGCTAAGACTAGTCAGCCTGGATGCTAAGGCACAGATTGAAAGCTTACATGCTTTGTGCATGCTTTTGTTATTGTTGTTGTTTTGTTGAAGCAGCTGTGGAAGCGCCTTGTATAAATGATGATAGAATAAAGACAGGGAACTATCTGCCAACCATATCAAAGGGCAAGATGATCCCAAGTATTTTTTTAAAATAGAAAGTAATTGAACAATAATGTTCTAAAGGCCCTGGAGTCTCAAGCTTATCCCTCTGTACAAAGGCAAGAGACTTTCTTTTACAATTCTGTTGTTGCTGTTTTAAATCAGGAAAACGGAGGAGTGAGGAAATCCTATTCAGAATATGCTTTTATCTGTGCCTGCTGGTCACTGACAATACTGCTCCACCTGAAAAGAAATTATGGACAATTCTGATAATGTTGTAAGATGAAATTTGAGAATAGAAAAACCTTTTAACATAAAAATATGACAATTACAAAAGACTCTGTTGTGTGAACTCCAAGGTAGCCTTTGGATTGGTTAAATAAGGAAGCCTCAATATCCAAACAAGTTATACTTTTTGCATTTTGGCTTCTAATTTCCCACTGGTTTTAAAAGATATCTCTTTAACACAACTTTACAAGATTAAATGACTGATTGGTTATGAATCTTAGTCTGTAATGTTTTAAATATTCTAATTAAAAATAATTTAAAAAAAAGACCTATAATAGTATCTGGCATAGAGAATGTATTTTTAAAAAACAGAAGACTTGGCAAGATCTTGTGTTACAGTGAAGCATCAAACTGAAAAGCATGATCTAACCCAATATGATGTGTTTGGCAGCTGTATCCAGTACACTCCTCAGGAACTTCTGTGAGTACACAGGAGGGATTTTTTTCCTGTGTTGAAGTTGCTAATGCTTACAAACGTCACCTTTGCTATAGCTTGTTTCCTACTTTTTTCTGGAATGAAATACTTATTGGTATTTTTCCCTTTTAATGTATACATTAAAGAGAATAAAAAGCGTAATTCAAAAAATATCCTTATGCCTGATTAGCTATGCACAGAGACAACACATTTTTAAGACCTTCTTTATTCAGAATACAAATAGAGATCATGTAGAGATACTGAAAGGTCTGAAGAAAATTGATTGTCTTGTTTCTTTATCTAACCACTGGAGAAACCATAGTAACCCAGAGGTTTTTGTTTTTTCCTTTGGAAGTTGACAAGTCCACGGTGACCTGTGACCATTGGATAGTATAGTTACTAAAACTGGTTTTATAGTGTTACTGTAGGTCAAAACTCTTCGGTTTAGGATTTCCCATGCCCCGGCCCCTGGCCCCCAACAGTTCACAAGCATTCTGTTGTAAGTTTTAATAACATTTATGAAGCTTTTGAGAAATAGTGTATGGTATTAATATGTATAATAGCACAGTACGACACATTACTATTTTATGCCTATTAATTCCATTCTATCAAGCCTAGTGGCCATTGTGAGGACAGTAAACTATATCATATTGTTAGAATACCATATATATTGAGTAACCATGTTAAAGACACTACTGGTTATACACTCACAAAGTATGTTTGATATCTATTACCTTTTAAGAGTGATGTCTGCAGTAGATCCAAGCTAAGGACTCAAAAGCAACTGGACTATACTATAACCTTTGAATAAAAGAATGGATTGAATCTTTGCAGAGTGGGTTTCTGCTTGCCACTACAATTTCTTCTCCTCACAGGAATCGATGAACCCTTTGAGGAGACTGATACACTAAGCTGTGTTCAGCTGAAAGAATATGGTGACACCAGCCAAGTTTAAATCCTTGTATGTCAGGCCACTAGGTCAAATTAGGCTTATTAAAATAGCCTAGCTTAATATAAAATATTTATTATTAATTTGTTCCTTTCTCCTGTGAATCCTAATAAACACCCACAGTCATCAGCACAAGGGTCCTATGTAAAACCCCTGAATTTTAACTGGAAATAACACCAAGTTTCAGAACACAGTGTTTAAGCCCTTAAGAGTTCTTCTTACCCAGTGTTTCTTTTACTCTTGCATTTGTCTTGTTTTTTTCTTTATTGATTTTGATCTTCAGCAGTTGCTTGGGTTGTCTTACTATCTTTAGGGTTTTTGTGTTCTTCTCCTAGGAAAAAGTGTGCAGATTCTGCCAGATAGTCTAGAAAAGCTGTGTTAACTCTAGGCAAACTGAACAGGGAAAAGTCTGTAGTGAATTTTGAAAAATTGTCTTTCCATGCAAAGAGCACTAAACAAATGAACAGTAACACATTCATTAAATAAAGAAACACAAAGAAAATAGATTCTTTGCTTTTCCCTGGGATTCTGATTTTGATTTATAATAAATACACATTTATTTGCTGATATAAAAATCACGTATCCAGACAGTATCAAGAGATTGTGAAATGTTAATTGGTGATATGGTTATTAAATTAAATTATAATATTAATCTTCTTACAAAACATAAAACTCAATAAGAATTTATGTAGATGACAGGATTTCGAGGTTTTTGCCTCACCTCAGAGCTTACAAATTTTCATTTGTAAATTTCTTAAAGTGAAATGACAGACTCTCTTTTCAAGAGTTTGAGCAGCTAGGAGCAACTCAGTATGGCTCTAATTTTACATGAAACAGAGCATGCCAGGTATCCAACAATCAAATTAACTTTAAAGTACTTATTGTATAAATTGCTCAATAATGGTGGAAAGAAGAGTTATTCTCTAGCATTTTTAGAACCTATTCCAGCAGCTTGTCTCTTGAGTTGAATAGAGCTGTCTTGATCATTTTTACATATAGACTTCCTTGAACAGTAAAAAGAATTATAATCACCTGATTATAAATTCACTGTTAATATAGCCTTAGAGCTGAGAACATTTCACTCCAGTAGTTAATTTAGTCTGTGGTAAATTCTCACTGTTATTTAATGTCATTTATCACCTGCTGTTTTGTCTTACTGTGAACATCCTGCCTGCCCTGTACTGTCTACAGTACATGGACCTTCTGTGACTTTAATGTACTCAGAACAAAGGATCCAAAGTGCTTCTATCAGGAGGATTTGGCAACTTGCCGTGGATATATTCAAGCCATTTTGCTGCCTGTCACTCAGTGCTTTACAAATTGAACTCTGAGGAGAGGTAAAAAGGGTCTATGAGGCTTTTTTTTTCTGGGAAGAATATGCTAATAAAGCACCATCAGCAGGAAGCAGGTTGTGTCTGAAAGAGTTTTGTCAACTCTGAATTAATTTTGTGTGTTAAGAAACACGGGGGTGCTTCTAGAGCTGGTCTGTGGTAATTAATCCTTCCTGTTTCTGGAAGAGCAGAACTGTAATAAATGCAGCCCAGATTTAACAGATGTGTGCACACAATGTCTGCTTTATGAGGAGTAAAACAAAATGATGGGTATAGAACAAAAAATGTTGATTTTAAAAAATTAAAACAGTATGGAAAGTACTAAGACTGGAATTCCCAGTGTTTATGCAAATACTGTATTCCTTTAAATGTTAGCAGACAGTATGCTTTTGGAAACATCTGTCAGAGTGGTTGGATGCTGTGAAGAGACTGAAAAGGACAGATGTTACTTGTGCTTGTAAAAAAAAACACCCTACCAAAACCAGAGAGATGCATGAGATCTGAGCCACAATCAGCTTAATCTAGGTGGCTATGGAAGCTGGCCTAACAAGACAGAGAATGGTAATGAACTATCCTAAGAATCTTTTTAAGCATTTCACAACATACTTTAAAAAATATTTAAAATTGTTATTGCGATAAAATAATATGATTTGAATACCTCTACCTTGTGTGGGATCCAGATCGGGCCAGGGTAAGGGGAAAATATATTTGATGCTGTGTAGAGTTTTAGAAAGCATATGTAGTATCTTACTAAAATATCTTAATTACTTACATTATCATACTTTCCCATAAAATATGAATTCAATGAAGTGTGTGACTGTTCATAACAAACTTCATATTTCAATGAAGTCCATTACAAGTGTCTTGTTTATTTCTGCGGGGGAAGATTGCACATTAGATCCCATGGACAAACGTCACCTCTGACGAACATCACAATCACACAGCTGACTCCTGAATGTAATGTCCAGAACATATGTAAGAACTTTTCTTCCAGACCTAATCTGATTTTGCTTGAGGAACTATTTTGTTTGTGCTTTTAAATAAAAAAAAAACAAAAAAAAAAACAAAACAAAAAAAAAAAACCCAAAACCAAAATCAAACAAAAGACATATACAAACAGAAAAAAATTAAACCACAATTTTTTTTCTCTATGATCTTTTGCCATATTCATAGTGTGTGTCCTTCATTTACATATGTCTCTATGCTGAGTCATTTTAACTGCTATCCAGTTGAATGCATGGCTTAATTTAAATAATTTTAGCAGGAAACATAACTTTGAAGCTTATTACTGACTTCAGTCCTCACACAAGAAGCATAATACCCAAGCACACTTCATTTAAAGTTTAACACAATTACCACTTGCTAGAGAGCTTGAAGGTTGTTTTAATTTTCTACTTCAGCTACTACTGTAACTCATAGGTAAATATACACCTCTTGACAATTTTCAATACTATGTCTTTAAAAATAAAACCTGTTGAATTGGAGTAAATACAGCACTAACAGTATACTCTTTATTAATACCTTAAAATTAGTTACTTCTATGAAAATCTCGACAAAGAGAAGTGAATCTAAGGAGGCTGAATTAAATTTTGAAATATAATTTAAAATACTAGACTCTACAACCTGTGATTCATGCAAATTCAAACTTTTTCAGTTAATCCTTTCAGCTAATAAAGCTCTAGTCATAGGTCTATTTCAATTACTGTTCAGTAAGAAATGTGACACCTAAAAGATTTTTCCATTGCTTAATTTAGTAAGATTATGGGGATGTGTTAAACTAAACCTCAAAAACATGTATGATTGCCAGATTCTGAGTCAAACTTCAGTGCCATCTGCATTAAAAATTCCAGATTTCTGGGTTGCAATTCAATGATCTTCAGCTTAGGCTTAGAAAATTTATGAGGTTTCTCTCGGCACAAACATGTCATTAGTAACTTTATGGAATTTTGTTTGTCAATGAAATCATTCCTTTGATGAATATTTGAATTGTTGCCCATGGCAAATGGTGGCAACATATAAACATTTAAATATAGACTGAATACAAGAGATGATTTTGATTTAAACCTTTCAGCAGAGGTATGGTTTTGGGTAGATATGAGTACTTTATACATCTCTTTAAAACACAACTCTCTTGGACAGCACTATTAGGATTTTGGTCATGTGAATTTGCATATTAAAATGATGTATCAGGAAAAAGGATATATGTGAAAGGTAGGAAAAGGGAAATTATTCACAGTGACAAATTTTGGCCTTTTTGACTTCAATATTCTTGAATATTCTCTGGAAACACTTTTATTTTTTTAAATCTATTGACTATCAACTGCTAACTACAGATCTGATTGCTTGTACCAATGTTAGATGCCTAAAATAGCCCCAAACAGAAAGTATGAAATCCCATTCAGTAGCCAAAGTCACACATGGTGTATATCCATTAAAGCCAGAAGGCCACCATAGATTTACTCTGGTTAAATCAGGCTTGGAGCATTCTCACATTTCAGCAAATTTATAGCACATGTCCTTTGCAGTTTAAGAGGAGACTTGTGAAAGGTTGTTATTATTCTTAAACAGATGCTCAAGGAAGAGGTTAAGTCACAGGTTCCTTCCCCTTCACCTTTACAAATGATTTCCCCAGCTACCTTACTTGGTCTACTGGGACTTTCTGTAGTATAAAGGTCTAAGAAATTGCCATTCTGGCATCCCCTGCATCTCACATCTGCTCTTGTGTCACTGATTATTTAGTGAAGTTCTTCAAGCAGTTGTGGTTTGTTTTGTTGTTGTTTTTTTTTCCCCCTTTACAAATTAGGAAATTAAAATCTGTGCCTCCTGATTCAGGAGAAGAACTATTTACTTATTTTTCAATTAGCAGCGAGAACCAATTGTTTTGAGAAAATTCTGTTCCATATTTTTAGGTTTCAGTCCTTGTTCCTCCTGGTGTTTTGAATTGTTAAGAAAATACTGACTCCTTTCTTGATAAAGGCTTTAATTTTTAATTTAGAAAATAATTGGTTGCTTTAAAGGAAACTTGTTTATTTTCTGCTGATCTCTTAACATGGTAGAGTGGCTCATATCTAGTCACCCATTTCTGGTAAAGGTTGTGCAACAAGCTGCAATGAGACAATCTGATTTCTTTTCTCAACTGGTGTTTTGTCCTGCTTTGGCAGACACTGCTCTGGTCTACACATGGTTGACTATCTTCACTTCAAAATGAATCATGACCTGTTTTTTTGTTATCATCCTTATATTTGTTCCAGATAATTACAAAATGTAATTAGAACTGCTTTTATTCACCCAGAATTATTTCCCGAGGAGACCCCGACAAGCACACTCTCACATGAAATCCAGCACTTGCTATTGGTACCTGACCTTTTTCTATTTGAGATAAGATAGTGCAGTATTTTTTCAATGACCAGGATTATACAAGCCTGGAGTCAACACTGAAAAATCTATGGCAATCTTCTTGATGAATAAAAGACAGTCTCATTAGCAACGTGCAACACATTCATCTTGGGTTGTGGTGAATGGGGCTACATCTGACTGGTGACCAGTGGTGTTCCTCGGGGCTCAATTCTAGGGCAGGTCCTGTTCAATATATTTATCAATGATCTGGGTGCAGGACTTGAATGCAGCATTAATAAGTTTGCTGATGATACCCAACTGGGACATGCTGTTGGCTCTTGAGGGACAGGAGGTATTGCAGAGGCATCTAGGTGGATTGAAGCATTCAGCTATGATTAGTGGGATGAAATTTAACAAACTGAAATACCATATTCTGCACTTAGGATGGAATAATGCTGGACACAAGTATAAACTGGGAGAGGAGTAGCTGGAGACCAGCCCTACAGAAAAGGACCTACAGGGCTGGCAGCAGGCTCAGGATGAGACAGCAGTCTGCCCTGGAAACCAAGAGGGCAAACTGCATCCTGGGGTACATCAAACACAGTATAATCAGCTGGTCCAAAGAGGTGATTATCCTGCTGTATTCAATGTTGGTGTGGCCTCACCATGAGTACTGTGTGCAGCTCTCGGCCTCATGATTTAAGAAGGATGTGAAGGTCCTCGAATGTGTCCAGAGGAGGGCAACAAAGCTGGCACCAGGGCTGGAAGGAATGTCCTATGAGGAGTAGCTGAGGATACTGTGTTTCTCTAGTCTGGAGAAAAGGAGGTTGAGGGGTGACTTCATTGCTCTCTGCAGTTTCCTGAGGAGGGGAAGTGGAGAGAGAGGTGTTGGTCTCCTCTCTGTGGTATCCAGTGATAGGATGTATGGCAGTGGTTCAAAGCTGCACCAGGGGATGTTTAGACTGGGCATTAGGAAGCATTTCTTTACTGGAAGCATGGTCAAACACTGGAACAGGCTTCCTAGAGAGGTGGTCAATGCCCCAAGCCTGTCAGAGCTTAGGAGGAATTTGGACATTGCCCTTAACAACATGCTGTGACTTTCGATCAGCCCTGTAGTGGTCAGGCAGTTGAACTAGATGATTATTGTAGGTCCCTTCCAACTGCAAATATCCTATCCTATCCTATCCTATCCTATCCTATCCTATCCTGTCCTGTCCTGTCCTGTCCTGTCCTGTCCTGTCCTGTCCTATCTTGACTTGCAGTAGTTGCCTATTAATTTTGGCTGGATGTTTGCTGGCATTTCTTGTTTGAAAGATTTCTTGGAGTTCTGTTGCAGAGTCATTTTATGGAGGTGATTTAATTTCTCTGGGTTTCAAGACAATTTAATCATGAACATGGGACTAGAGGCTGCTGTTTCAAAACTGTTAAAGAACATTACGGACTAACAAAAATAGATGGAGATAGGGTATACAAAATATTTGGATATAGGTAAAATGGAGATGTATTGATTTGGATCATATTTGTTTTATTTAGGTTTGAGTATTTGAGAAGGGTATGCTGCTGTTTTGAATGCATACAGATTTTTGCAGTGCAGTTGTATTGGCAAGCACGGTTAAAGCACGGGATAGGTGCCTTTAAATCTAAGTAAATAAATGTGACAATCAAATTGACTTTGCACACGGCCTATACAGAAAGTTGACATTCCCTTTGAAACAGCTTGCATCAAGCAATTTCTGAAACATTGCAAACTTCCTCCATCTACAAGTAATACTGATAAACAATGCCATATGAACTACCTCTGAATGTTTAAAGGAGGAGACAAGGTGACCACTGCAAATTCTTATTGACAAAAGCAATAACAATATTGCTATTAAAAGCACAGTGCATCAGATAATAAATCTCAAATGTTTAGTAGAACCGTCAAACATACATTATTCTGGACTTCTACCCAGAAATATTTTCAGATCCTACCTTGACACTGCTATGTGTAACATCCCTGGGGCTATTTCATAGGGCCACATTGGAGATGAAGTATGCAGAACTGTGCTTTTCTGTTTTCACCAACCACAATGTAGCTGAGATGACATTTAACAAAAGAGAGATTCTTTGGAGAAAATTAAAACCAACAGAATTACACCAGATTTATACTGCCTTTGCTTAAAGGAAAAAAAAACCCCAAACCAACCAAATTCCTAATATCACTCCACTGGGAAAGGCATTCACTTTCTTTCCCCTTCCATGACTCAACTTCAATATGCGGCAATTTGTCAAAGCAATTGAGCACCTATGAAGTGTTGCATTAGTGATAATTAAGGATTATAACTGCAGCTGGTTTGGGGGGGTGGTGTTATGTTTTTGTTTGGTTTGGTTTCTTTTTTAGTCTTGGCTTTTAACCTTATGTGAGTTGTGAAGTCTACCCTTAAAACATCTGGGCTTCTTACTGAAACAATGGCATAGTTTCTGCAGTAATCTTGTATAATTTCTGATGAATGGTAGGGTACATTTAAGCAGTTCTAATGGGGTGAGCAATATTATTTTAAAGGGCTTTGATCATTACTTATCTTACAGCTGATTATAGGAATCTTGTTGGAAGCTTTCAAAGGATTTTTAATTTTGAATCTCTTTATGTCTTCAGCTTAGTGATGACATTAATTTCCCCTATTGCTTGTGAAAGGAAGCATAGTTTTGTTTCAGACGTTTTTTGTTTCGTGTGTCATGTCTTTTGTGCATGCAGATGGGACTGATTAATTCTGAGGCCCTACTTTTAGAAAAAAATAAAATAAAATACAATATCAGGGATGGTAAGCGTAACTACTTCTGCTAAAATCTATCAATAATAGAAATGTGGTTTTTGCCTCAGAAACAAAACAGTTAACATGGCTCTGTATATGAGCTCTGAGTTGATTATTTTTTCTCAGTTCACGGAGCACTCAAGACCTTTTGTAACAGCTGAGCTTTTGCTAAAGGGAAATTCATTTTATGTAGTGATATGGCACAGGCCGCTTCAGCTCTTGAATCCTACTTAAATCTTCAAAATAAGGTTTAAGTGGCATATAAATAAGGCATTAGCTTCCACTGTAGGGTGAATTTAAACCTTTCTGTATTAGCAGTTTTCTTTCCATTTGACAATGACTGAAGAGCACCTGAGCTTAAAAGTTAACAGTAAAAGAAGGATCATGCATAAATGATGGTGTTAAGAATTACTATTCACATTACTCTATATTTAAATAGAGAAAGGCTAACAACTTATTTATATTACTTTCATTTATTAGGAATTCTGAAATAAGCGTAGTGCTGAATATATGCATTTCAATTCTGGAGTAATTTCTTGCATGCAATAACATAAAATTGATATTGTACAGTTTTATCTACATGTTTTTTATCTTTTTTGATAAATATTAATGAATAGTTTACTGAAACCAGTAAACAAATACAATTAAGGCAGTCCCTTTTTCATTCTGCCCTTGTTGACATAGACCCTGAATCTTAATTTCATTCCCTATAATGCACTGAAAAGCATCCCCTGTGCTGATAAAAAATCACTTCTGCACACAATAAGATCAGAGAGAAAATGTTAAAATTTTCTGAATGCTGTATTAAAGTTTTTCCTTAGTGAAAAAAGTAAACAAAGAGGCAAAAAAAAGTGCTCTGATTCTGAATGTATGTAATTGGCATGGTGTAACTTCAGTTTTCACAAATCACTTTGCTAGAAAGTGTAAACATAAAAACAACAACAAAATTAAACCAAAAAATCCCTAACGTAGAGCAAAAAACCCCACCCCCAAACCAAATACTTATTTTTGTACATGTACAGGAATAACAAGCTCATTTATCAGTTTTTTAAAAAAAGATAATAAAAATTAATAGTAATTAAACCTTGAGCTTGTAAGCTGACAAAGAAGGAAAAAGTACCTTCACTATATAACATATTTATAATAAATAGTTTTACCGACACAAGCTTTCCATACTCTTTTTAGCCATGGATGAAGCACTTCAACTTTCACTTTGTATTAAGTAAGGCAAATCATGAACAGTTTCATGCCTTCATTTCTGATTTTTTTATTTTTCAATATTTTTTTTACAGTGAAAGAAATGAAGTTAAAAACTGCCTGGCCACAGGGTAAAAAAGTACTAGAATAAATGGCTGAACAAATACTTTCTATTTTCAAAGACGAGGAAAATCTTCCTGTCTGGTCAAGGCAGTTAAATTTCCTATTTTTTAGTAATAAAGGTAAGGTGGGGATGTTTCATGCATTCAAATTAGTTTCATGATTAAAAATAGGTCACAAATTGCCCAGGTGCATTAGAAACAAGGAGTGGGCTGAAAAACACAATACATAGCAGTTTAAAAGCAGTGGAGAAGGTGTAGAGGAAAATTCATAAAAAATGTACTTTATTGTCTTTGTTATCTGTCTGTGGCTTTGGATATTGCGCTAAGAATAATAAAATAATCTGTGTTCATTGAGAGGCTTTGAGTTGATGTATCAAGTAAAATGGTAATTTTAAAATGGCATTTTATGGAAGTGATTATTTAAAAAAATAACGAATGAAGAATCTAACATTGCATATAATTTTCAATAACAAATTTTCAGGCTATGTAAACTGACTGTTTGAATAAATGAAGCACAAACTACTTAAATAATTACAAAATACCTCTAATTCATGACATTAATTGTGTGCTTCTGCTTCAGCCTGTATTGTAAGTATCTGAAAAGGAAGATTTAGGATGGACTGCAGCTTGTCAGCTCTCACTATTCATATTTTAAATAATCTGTTTCTAAAGTTCAGCCATGAAACTACACAATAGATTAAGGTAGAAAATATATTGAAACTTCGGGGTGTTGAATGTGGAAAAGTAATGGAAGCAGCCTATTGTGGAAATATTCAGACATAGCATTGAAGAGCTATAAAGGTAGTTTTGCTGGAGTCTGTGTAATTGTCTTCAGATGTTAGAAGCCACTTAAACTTTGTGCTACAACATTTACATTTGCTGCTTTTTACCATGTTTTCTGTCTTCTGTAAGAAAAACGTGTTACGTGTGTTAAGTTCTTGTTTATAGGCTTCCATAGCTGCAGATTGGGATGTCATAGATTCTTCCTGCACTACAACCCACAGGGCTTCATCTTTCTCCCAAACACATTTGAAGTAACTCATTTTGCTGTTTCCACAGTACTAACACTTTTTCTCATTAGACCAAACCATGAAGCCTTTATAGTTACAAACTGGTGATTTATATCTCTGATATACATTGGTTCTCTGCTTTTATCAGCTTTTAAATAGCTTCTTTACTTCATCAATTCTGAGAGCTTTTTCAGTGCCTTTGTGCTTCGCAGGTTCTCTGACAATGACTATGAATAAAAATATGCCCTTGGACAGACTCTTAGCCATTCTTAAAGCTAAGCAATAGTGAAAGAAGGAAAGGAATATGATAGTATCAGCAAATACAGCACCAAAATACTTTTTGCATAAGTTAAACTCAATTGAATGTCAACCTTGTAAAAATGTATGAGTTCACCCAAGTTGACCTACTGTCAATATCATTCAAAAAAGACAAATAGACTTCTTGACTATATATGTTTCCTTGAAGGTCCTCAGCATTTTCATGTTACCTGTCTATTTTTCTTGTCCTTTTTGTGCTTTAGTGATCAATCCTTGAAAGTAATACTAGGTAATTTCTTTCACCTGTGTTCCTCAATGTACCACAGCATCAAATATAAGTTCTAAGTTCAAGGAGAAATCACTGGAAATACTTCTTATCCCTACATAAATTAGAATTCAAGTGTTGAGAATCCAGTAGGATAAATATTTTAGGCATCACAACTGTCAAATAATATATATCCATCCATTGCATAGCGGTAGTGATTGCAAGCCACAGCAGAAGCAACGAATGTTAGATACTATGTCTATATGTGGTCTCATTCCAAAGGGATCATAAGTAAAATAAGAAAGACAAGAGAGAAAGGAATGTTATTAAACAGCTAATGCTCTTATAGAATCAGCAAATCAAACTATAAAGCTATTTTTTTTTTTTTTGCCTTAAACTACAATAGGTTTAAGCAGAGATTGTATTATAGGATTTATAGTAAAATTATGTATGTATTAGTTTGCTATTGTTATAAGTGAAATTCATTAGGTAACTAAGTGTGATATCAAAAGTCATAACATTGATGTTTTCCACTGTCTCTGAGTCTTTCTGAATCACAAAAAGGACAGTGACTACTTCATGTTCCCAAAGGCCAGCTACGGTGGTACGAACTGTGCTTCAGCAGGTAAATTCTCTTACCCCCAGCCACAGGGCATTCATTTGGAATTGTATGATCTTGAACTGTGCCTGGATATTGTTTCTGAACATGCCGCTTGGCTAAGTCAGACTAGGTCAGGAACCATGCCAACTGTTTAACAGTGCAGAGTATTGCATGCCAGTGCTTGCGAAAGTAATCAATCTCTGTCTGCTGAACAAAAAAGAAATGCAAGGGAAATAATAACTGAAGTTCAGCATTTCAGTGTAGCCATCTAAAATTAGAAAGGTTGAACTGTGAGTAATTAGTTGCACATAATATATATTGACACTAACCTTTTTCTTTTGTATTTGTGCATGTGAGTGCAGATATGTGTCTGTGCCAAATATCATTGTACAATACAGTAACTGAATTGATTCACATGATGGTAAAATTGTTATTTCATCTGAGCATGGTCTTTGACTTATAAGACTACAGTGCATTCAAAATATAACACTCTATGAATAAATCCATGATCTTTATTCCTCGTTAAGTGTCAAAATGTGAGATTTTATTTCTGCTCACCAGCAGCTACCAGAAACTACTCAGCTACGCGTTTGTAAGAAGTGTTTACGTTGCACCTTTTTATAGTAATTTACTTTTTACAGTAAATATCTCTTTGTGAAACTATATAAAAAAAGAAAAAGTCAAGGTCATAAAAGCTTTAGCATATTTAATGTTCTAAATTCTGCTTATCATTATGTTCCTGATTGTCATTCTTTTTACCTTATTGAGCTTTATGATTGATTTTCCCTTTTGTCTGTATTTAATACTACTAGTCTTCTATTGTGTGAAGTTTTACACTATATGTTGATCTGCTATAGCTACTTGGAAATAAGTACCAGATAAACCTTCATCATAAATCCATTAAAAAAGTAGATATGTGCTCATATGAAATACTCTAAGATTTGTAAGTTTAGAATCAAAGACCCTATCAATGCCTCCACATGTTCTATATCTGCATGATAAACTTAGATATTGAACTATTGTGTTGGAGGTAAAAAAAAAAGAATGAAAGAAACACGCTTCCCAACTGATTTGTCATGTTTCCTTTACACATTCTATCCAAACAACCTCTGCTCCTGTTGTAATAACTTAAGTATATGAAATGTTTGCAATAAAGCTAGTTAATTAAGAGTAATTATACATTTTTATACTTTGGTTGGAAGACATGCTTTATTCTGCCAAGTTCTGGGTATTATTATTTTATTTGAATGGAGCAATAAATATATTAGCTGTGTCCAATGTTATGTTCAGAGTACATATATGCATAGAAGAGGAAGAACTCACTAAGCCATATTACTTCAAGAAATTTTATTGTACCAGTGCTTCCCATGACAGGTTGTCATATGAACTGGATTTAAATTAAGAGCAACTGGATTTAAATTAATAGCTCTAACTGTATCTGCAAAGTAGTTATGATTGCATAAGAGTCAACAAATAATTTTAATTCAGTAGCACAAGAAATTTTTAATATTTTTTCCACTTTTTAGGTTTTAATTAAAAATGACAATGAGGATTATTTTTTACAGTTATTCCACCTCTGCTTTGAGACCACTCACTTTGAACTATCTCAGAGCAGTCAGATACAGTGTTCAACATATGTTAAGAATACTAGCACAGACAAATTAATGGGAAATTAATCCAGTGAAAATTTCTTATGAATTCTTTCCTAATCCAGGGGGAAAAATGCTCATTTATTTCTTTATGTATATTTAAAACAGCTGTTGAAATTATACTAGTTCTCTGTGTATTAGATCTACATTTTTTTGAAGCTTCTTGGCTCCAAGTCAGATTATGTTGTGCTGTAGGTAAACTCATGTTTCATTGTGGGACTACTTTCTCATTTGAGTGTTAATAAATTTTATTTGAATGGTCTTTGACTCTCACATGCTACATTTTACCTCCTTTACAGACAATGAAACAGGCTAAATATGGGTCCAAACTTTAACAGAAAAAAAAAAAAAAAAGAAGTAATTGCTATGATACTTAAAGTTTCTCATAAGCCCATGTTTTTTCTCATGTATACCTGCTAACTTTAAATGTATGGACAGTACAGAAAATAAATAAATATTTATATTAAAAAAAATATGCTAATAAATTGTAAAATGTTGTCTGGTGATACAAGAACAGAGAGCCACCAAAAATGAAAGGCTGCTTATAGAGATCAAGAAAAGTCCGCAACTGTTCAGTCAGTGCTCCTCTGAGATACATTTCACTTTTTTGTTTGTTATTTTTTGTGTTTGGATGTAAGATTAACCCTAGGACTACACCTCTTTAAGTGATGTATATGAAATACATCTACTGATATTCTCAAACATAATGCTAACAATTTTTGCTGGCTATAGGAACACTTGAATTTTGCCATTTTCTAAAACAGTAACAATAATACTGAGTCTGTCCTGAACAAATGAGGTAAGTTAACATGGTATGAAGGGATGAAAAACAGTTTTTATATCTGTGTAATATCTGCCACTACTTTGTATGATAACATGACAGTACATGGTGTGGACTAGTTCTGGGTCATACGGAGCAGAATGACATTGCAAAGGGCTAGGAGCAGGGTCTCCTCAGCGCTGATTCCTACAGCACAGGAACCAACTACACTACTTCCCAAAGGCATGTTTATGTTGAGAACATACACATTCAGGTTACTCCATGAAACACTATGAGGGTAAGAGGGCATTAAAGGGAAATCTGTCTCATTCTCTCTGTTCTTGCTACAGGAAACACTGAAAAGAGTTAGTGTTCATTATAGAAAGCTGAGGATTTCATCTTACATAAATTTATTTGAAATTCAGATTAGGTGTCTTGTCTTTACTCAGATTAGTGCAGAACTCACTGGGATGTGCTGTGGCATGTCCCAAAGTCTCAGCATCTGTGCTGCCTGCACTGGTACTCTGGTGGGGCATACCATGGATCTAAATTTACTCATACATGAAGTTTCTTTGTAATGAAAACTGGGGTATATTCATTGAGGAGAAGCAAAAGGGAAGCACTTATATGCCCTTGGGAGTTAGTCTGAATGTGAGCGCAACCGAGCATGCACCCAGCCCTGTGAACCTGGAAATGTTTACAGGTGTAATATGACAACCATAGCTTCTCATACTTGTTTTAGCTTTATTTAAGGATCAGCACTAGATAATCAGAACATATATGCAACAGAGGTTCCCACCTTCTATAGAGCAATGCAAAGTAACCTTGAATAGAAGCTAGTTTGGGGGTTGGTTTTGTGGTGGTTTTTTTTTTTTTTCTCGCAAAGTTTATGCAGCATAACAACAGGAAATTCTGGATTTCAGAATGAGTAAAAGAAGGATCAGTTCACAAAACTTTCTGCTAGAATTCACCCAATATTAAAATCTTTCAGGATTAGTGGAGAGTAAAATGACCTCACACTTCTTTCATCTACTACATATGTTCAGATGTCATCTAGTGGTTTCAGGACCATGAAAGTCATGGTTACAGTCCCTTTCACATTGTTGTTCCTTTATTTTTACTAAGTGTGGGTTTTGGACAGTCCTAAATTGCAATATGCATTTAAAGGAAGAAAACCTGTCATTCCTGTCATTTTTTATGTAGTTCAGGTTTGATTTGCAGCACAGAATTCCTCAGAAATGGGGAAAAAAAGAGGTTGCATTTGATCCCTTAGACTGTATTTAGCAATTGCAAATTTACAAGAAGTTTAGTTCAGATAGTCACAGGACTAATTTCATTGATCTTTCTGATTAACTGAAAAGTAAACTTCAAGGATACTTTCTTTGAAAAGTTTCATCTAAAAATTAATATATCTATATACAATTTTCATTGTAAGAGCTAAGGATAAATGTGATGAATTTGTTATGCCGTTCCTTTTTTTTTTTTTTTTTTTTAAAAAAAAAAAAAAAAAGTTCTTTCCTCTAGGTTCATTTTATCAATTAAACTTGTTATCTTATTAACACTTAAAAGAGATTTTCCTGAACTGTAATGAAAGTATTCTTGCTAATGCTCACAGATGTTCTGTTAAAAGTAATGCACTCTTGCTCACTGTTAATGGAGTTCTATGCAGTTATTACATTGCTGCCATTTGAATGAGATGTTACAGTAACACCAATTTTATCTAGTTATTAATGTTTACCTAATTACTTCTAACATAACCAGAGACTGACTTTGGTGTTCAGGGCATATATTTAGTTTCTTCAGTGGCAAATATATATTTTTTTTAACTTCTGCATCAGCTCACTGATCTAATTCATGACACACTCCAGATGGAAGAATTTGTATAAGTATATATATTATTTTATCACTTTTAATAACTTTTTTTTCCTTTTTGTGCATTTTCAATTACATAATTATTTAGTTACCAGATAGCTCATGGAGACAGACTGTTGTCTCATCGCATGAGACACAAAGGCACTGTTTTATAAAAATCGTTATGTTGAGTTCCTTTACCAGAAGAGAAGCTGTATTCATGTCCTTGATTAATAATGAAATAATAATTAATTTTTCAGTCTACCATCTGATACCCAGCAATTGTTGAAAAGCATATTCGTTATTCAAGTGGAAGTGTCAGATTGCCCATAGCTTGTCATGTTTCAGCCTCAGCTACATTGAAAACACTGCAATTTCAGTGCTGTTTTCTTTCCACTGCTTTGCATGGTGTAAAAGAATAGCATGTCTGATGCAATGGAAGAAAATTGATAGCCTAGAACTTGAAGGAAATATGTGCCTACTGGCATCTTCCCACTCTGTACATGTGAAGCCTAATCTCAGAGCCTGGCAGAAGACCCTGTCTACAATATTCTAAACTACTGAAGTGCCATGAAAGCTAGGACCTTTAAGAAGCTATGAGCTGATGTTATACACTGACTTGTTAGGCTCATCAGCCTGGTCAATACTCTGGAATATCAGAGAACATCAGTATGGGGCTGAAAATCTTGCACATGTGAGAGGCAATTTTGAGAACTTTATAAATGTGTATGTCTTGGTCTATTGGCATTAGTTGTACAGTACAGTATATGCAGGTGACGTGAAGGTAGAATGAATTGCAGACCTGACTAATCCTAGTTGCACATTTTTTGTCAGCTAACTGTAGGGAAATTAATTAATTTGAAAAAGACCATATTCTGCAACTTTATTGCATGTGTCTGGAAAGAAAGTATCTTGACATTCAGGTAGTTGTTTTATACATTAACAGCAAGCCTGAAGAGCATGATGATATGACACCTAGTGAAACATCCTGAACATAAAAAAAAAAAAAACCAAACAAAAAAAAGCACAACTATATTAACATAATTTATTTGATATCTATACCTATATTCATGTGATGCATAAACTAAATATTTCTTATTAGGAAAAGCAATAATGTTCCTAACCATCTGATCATTTAAAAAACCCCAACAAAACAACAAAAAAACAAAACCCAAACTTGATTCACATTTCATTTTCTTTTTTCAGAGAAGCACATGCTATGAAAGAGTCCTCTAAATTAATGCATTAATCCAGTAAATTAACACTGGACAATGAGATCTTTTGTGTGGAAGGTAACCAACCACCTTGAAGCTGACATCCTCAACTGCATACCTGGATATTGGAACAGACGGAAAAAGATAGAACTGATGGGAAAAGAGTAGCAATGACCTTCTCTGCCTTTGTCAATCTGGCTGTGGGAAAAAAAAAAAAAAAAAAAAGAAAAAAGAAAGAAAAAAGAAAGAAAAAAAAAAAGAAAAAAAAAAAGAAAAAAAAAAAAAGAAAAAGAAAAAGTATTTTCTGTCCCAATTGATCCAGCTACCAGAAAGAGTAACTGGAAAAATACCTGGAATCTGTAAAAATCTACAGTCTTTCACTAAATCTAAAAGCTATTAATCTGAGCATGAGCACTAGTCTGGAAGGGTATTTTACTGTTTATCTTCAGGGGTACTCCAAGCTACCAGTCATCAGAGGGCAATGGAGAGTAGCTAGAGCTAATGGGAGCATCTGACCATGCACCTACTGTAAATGGAAGGCTGACCATGATCTAGTAGTTATTATGCCTTAGATCAATCCCAGAGGGCTAAAGTGTGGATTTTATGCTAGTCTTAGTTAAATGGAAAATATGTGAAGAAGATATGATAAGCATATCTAAACCACTATGTCATATTTTTAATTATGAAATAATTGTAACTAAAAGGCAAATGGAATTCATATCCTGTTATTACACGGGTCACATGGTTATGATAAAAATATTAATTTCTTTGTGTGAAAAAGTCTTGATTGGTGTGACATAACCTTTCCTCATTTGCTTCTCATATTGGAAATGTACCAGTTTGAACATCTGAGTACTTGGCCCAATGTTTATGGAAATGTAGATTTTGTGACACACAATTTGCTCCAGTGATACCTTAAAAATTTCAATAAATTACTTTGTTCTAAAGCCTTCAGCAACGTGAATAAGTATTACATATATATATACTTACATATATATAAGGATTAAAGTATTACAGCAATTGAATATACTAAGATATGTCAGTTGAAGGTCTTCCCCCTTTATTTCTTCTGACAAATATAACAGTGTTGCTCTTCCTTTACCATGTCCTTCCTGCCCCTCCCCACTTTGGGTTGGATTGTGGCCATGCAAAGTGAATAACAACAGATAAGCACATTGTTTATTTAAATAGATCTGTGTAGTTAAGTACATGACCTGTGATCTAGAGCTGAGAAAAAGAGACTTAAATTCTGATTTCTAAGTGTTCTGTGAGATAAATCAGCCATCACTCCAGGACCCAGCCAACACAGATACTTCTATTTGTACTTACCACTTCAGTTTGTTTGAGTATTGTGTTAATAGTTTATATTAGGTTTTGATGTCTGTGTATGGATAGCATTTTCAAAAAATGAGAAATTACGAAGTTATGCACTCTTTGTTATGAGGTTAGTTTTCACTTAAAGCAATGAAGTGCTACTTACCGTGAGGTGAGACATACACATTAAGGATCTGATTTTCCCTTCACTTACAACAGGTAAATTCCCTCCCTTCAGAAGGTTTCTTGATCGTTTATATTACTACTACAATTCAGTCCCCCTGGTGCTTCTGAACATGACTATGTTTACAAAAACACATTCTCACATATCTCATCAGGTCTACCTTTACGTGTAAAGATACTCAATATCAAAAATCTTTTTCCAAATCAGTCTTTGAGAAGCAAGTAGCATTCTCTTTTTGGTTTGGTTTTGGGTTTTGGGGTTTTTTTACATGATTTTTTTTAATGACAGTGTGTTCAGGAGCTGGAAATGTGCTATATACTTGATTATAACACGTTTTGTTTTTCCTGTAGACATTTAGCTCACAGCTGCTTGAGTTCTTCATGATTTTTGATCTTTTATTTGTAACTTCATAATTATTTAACCACTATTTGTCTTTTAGAGTATTTTCATATGGAAATGCAGACATAAAAGGTAAACTGAGGTAAAGTAGGAAATTGTTTCAAAGTTTATGTTGCATATAGCACATATTGTCTTCTGTCATTTCAATAAGTGAACTGTTGTGATAAAAATAATTTAAGACTTATCAGCATGCTGAAGTACTGAATTTAAATTTCATAATTTTTTATAAATTTTAAATAAATGTAATTAGAAAAATATTTCAGAAATTTCAGATAAGGTTTCTTTTTATTGGATATCTTACAAGTTAAGATATAAAGGTATACATCACCTTTTAAAATAAAGTTGTTTATAGGACTCTGCAAATAGCTTACTAATTCAAATCTATAGTTGTAATTATTTTTGTTATTACTTATTTAATTGTTTGGTGGCTGTTTTGGTTTTATGTTTCCTTTGCTATCTGTATTTAAGTCTGTAAAAGCAACAGCTCTAAGCGTGAGAGGAAAACTTTCATTTTCAGAAGCTAATGTAAAACTATATAATCTTGTTTATTTTAGCAAACTCTTGTTCTAATTTTATAGTCTGTATTTCTCCATTTAACTCAGTGGTACCTATTTGGTGGGATGTGGCTAACATTAGTGCTTATGTATTGCTCCTAATAGCTTGACTATGGTAAAGCACTGACTGAAGTCTTGGAGTTGATGACCTCCTAAAGTCCTTTCCAACCTATGTAATGCTGATTCTGCAATGCACTCTCCTCCTCCTTGCCCTGAGAACTAGTAGAACAGCACACGTGATTTAACTCTTTCCTCTCTTCTGTAAAATATGTCTGACCCATATGGCCTAACAGGTCTCTGACTCATACTATAGCCCATACTGTGCCTGAACATTATGTGGGAGACAGTTGCTTTCTGAAGGCTGAAACCTTGCCTAACCATGCACTAATATGTAAGCAAGTATGGAGAGTTGCATGTCCAGGCCAGTGTAGGAGACTTTACCTTACCCCTCCTGATTTTTCTGTTAGAGATGCCACCTCTGCTGCCAAGGCCATATAACCACAGATAGCAAAATGTGAGGAATGGGGTACAAGACCACTTGGAAAATAAAAATGTGACACCTGAAATATCAAATATGTGAAGAACAGGCAAATACAGGAACATGGGAGAAACAATGGCACTGTGAAGTCGATAAAGAAATTAATGGACATAGAAGAATCTAAAAGAAATCACAGCTTGGTGGAAGTGGACTCAATCAGTGGATATATAGTGGATTGTAATCAGTTAAGATCCTGAGTACCATAGTTATTGAGTCTATCTTGATAGAGAGAAAAAGAACAGCTATTCACTCATCCTTGGAAATAATAATTTTTTTAAGAAAGTATATTAAGATTCTGTACGGTATTTAAACTGGAATTTCAAGTCTAGACTAATGACATTGAAAATGGTCATCTTACTCTAAATAAGAACCAGTAACACTGAACACATACAAGTAAGTATAAAACCTTGCATATTGAACTGTTTTCATTTTTAAAAAATAAATATAGCCATTTAATTTTAAAATCTGAGGATGAAGTGTGTCCCTCATACATGTGTGAAGACCAGCAAAACAGAACATTAAGACTTAAAAATATAAGAGTTAAGCTAATATTCAAATGTTAGAAGTATTTTTTCTTCTTTTATTAAATACTAAAAATAATACCTTATTTACTTTGGTTCCAGCAATCAAAGGGGGGCTTCCACCATCAAATACTTCAAGAGCTTTACTTTGACAGATCAAATTAATTTCATTTTTGAATCCCTGACTATCCACTACAAAATTACAATAAATGTCCCTGAAAGAGAAGGTGTCAGAAAGCAATGGAGAAGACCTGAATATCAACAGTTCCCATTACCCAAATAATTCTTATTCTGTTTCCATGAGTGCTTGAATTGTATCTGAATCATTAGGCATGTGTTTTCCTTTTTTTGTACTTTTTTGTGTGTTTATACTTATTATATAGATACACAGGTACCTTCAAGGAAGAAAGCTGGAAAACCTTAGACACTAAGAAATAGCTCTTTTACAGTTGCATACATATATTTGTTTAATTTCCATTTCTTGCCACTAAAGATGAAAGCTATTCAGCAGTAGCACAACAACTGGAGAGAAAAACAGACCTGACCTTTAAAGAGCAATGCACGACTTCTTTGGAAATCCAATTAAACACTGGCAAACCCATGTTGATGTTAACTGTCTAGCTGGGAAAAACTCCAACTGTGGTCTGCAGAACCCTTGCTGTTGTCCTGTCCTGAGGAGGGTTAGATGCAGTTGCATGGTCTGGGATGGCTTCTGTAAACACATTGCTAAATCATATCAAAATCCATAGATCAATTAAGGAGTTGCCAAGCGTTTGGACTCCTGTCACAAGTTGCTTTAGCTGCTATGGAGGCGTGACATGCTTGTAACCAAAATGGAGTGAGGTATATTGTCGCTAAAAGCTGGGAAGAAACAATTCTTTGTGCCGATGACTCCATAAAGATTCAGTACATATTAGGATAAAGATTTCTTACTTCATCCATAGTAGCATATATGTACACAAAATACCAGATGCTGACAAACTGATAAAAGAAAGATTGATTCCTATACTAGGTGTCTGATTTTGGGGATGATTATACAATCATTGGCCATTCTGCCAAATACATGTGCATTATATATATATATATATATATATATATATATATGCCAAGCGGGTTACACTTTCTCTGGTTATAATTTTTAAAAGTTATACATTTTTAATTATATTATATTTTAAAATATATTAAAGTTACACTTAAGTGCTACTATTTTATTAAGTGAGGCACTGGATCTGCTATTGTAACACTGCAGTTTTAGGAATCACAAGTACAACAACAAAACCCTGAGAAAACAACTTAAAGGTGTTTTGACTTTAAGTGTTCCAAGATAAAATTGTGGATCTTTGCAGTTTTGATTTAAACATTGCATCCTGAGCTCTTCCAAGTATTTTGCTTTAGAAATTATTCCTACCTTCCTGGTCATTTGTATTTTCTAATCCATCAAGAGTTATCCAAGCTGCTGCATCCATATGTATGCCCATTTGATACAGTTTCAGCATTTAGAAAGTGATTGCAACACAGTGTATTGCTTCTAAGCTGTTATCAACACGTTTATAAGGCGTGTTTTATGGAAAGCTTATCTGACTAGCACTGGTGTTTGGACAATTTTTTCACTGGAGAGGCTGGTTAGCCCATGCCAATTTGTCTGCTATAGCTTCAGTTTGTCTGCAAGGAAACTCTTCTTCATTGGCTAAAGATGCTCTTGGACAAATATAATCCTTACCACTTAGCAGCTACCTAGAACTTCCTGTCACCAAAAAATGAATATTTTGGAATCAAAAGGAGGATAACTTCTGCCACAGGACCCTTCAGCCATGGAGCACCTGTGGCTAAGTTTCTGACTGGATATTTTGGATTCTGCAAAAAACAGTGATATCCTGTGCTAGTATACTTCCACGTTAATTTCAAGAATTTGGCCCCGAGGTAAGGTCACATAGATGAGCACCTTTTGATGTTGAAATAAAATTTGGTGGATCACAAATAGGTTGAATAAGTAGTGGTGGTTTTGAGGGTTTGGTTGTTATGCTGCTGCTGGCTTTTATGGGTTTCTTTGCTTTTGCTTCAAGAAATACGCAAATTCTAGTGCATTTTTTTAAAAAAATCCTATAATCTATTTACAAAAGAAGCTTTTTTAGGGTTCTTTTTTCTGTCTTTTTTTTTTTTTTTTTTTTAATTTAGTTAGTAGGGATGAATCATGACACTCGGCTTTAACCATCTGAGGTGTCAGACATCTAAATGTGCAACAATATAGTTGTAAACTTGTCTATAACTCTCTCTAACTGGCCACAATATACTTGTAATTCATATATTTGCAGTGCCAGAGTATTTTCATAAAGTGCACCGAAAGTTTTAGTCTAGGATAATTCTTCTGTCTTGACTGATTGGATAGAATAAATAACATGAAACTAGATAACCTTAGCTAGTATATTTATTGTTTAGTAGTATTAGTGTATTTCCATTTAATTTTCTCTCATTGTACCTAAACCCAAAATAAATTACAATAAGGTACCTGTAAGATTTATGTGGGTTTGTTTTACAGCCCTCCATTTCCTTACTAACATGAATCCTACTGAAATAGTCTGACATTTGGCAGCATCAAAGTAAGCTCAGAAATAAAAGTTCAAGTCATAGGAAGGGAAAGATGAGATGTCAAAAAAATTCCAAACTGAACTTTTTTTCTGAAAAATGTCTCTGTAATCACTTAAATATTTTTAAGCAAAAAAAATCTAGAAATTATTAAGGTTATTTTGGAATGTCAATTTTTTATTCCAATAGAAGATGAAAGGTCATTTCAGAGATATTCAAATTTTCAATGGAAAAGAAATTCCAGGACATTTTGTACAGATCTGGAATAAAATAAACCAGCATTGTGGTTTAACCCCAGCTGGCACCGAAGTACCAAGCAGCCACTTGCTCATTCCCTCCCCCTGGTGGGGTGGGGAGGAGAACCAGAAAAAGGTAAAACCTGTTGATTGCAATAAGAACAGTTTAATAGTTGAAATACAGTAGTAGTAGTAGTAGTAGTAGTAGTAGTAGTAATAACAACAACAACAACGTTGGTAATATAACTACAAAACCAATAATAATAATAATGAAGAGGAGAGGGAGAGAGAGAGATAAAACCCAAGGGGAAAAAAAATGATGCACAGTACAATTACTCACCACCTGCTGATGCCAAGCCAGTCTCCGAGCAGTAATTGGCAGCCCCCAGCCAACTCCCCCCAGTTTATAGTATTGAGCATGAAGTTCTATGGTATGGAATACCCCTTTGGCTAGTTCAGGTCAGCTGTTCTGGCTGTGTCCCCTCCCAACTTCTTGTACACCTGCTCTTGTGCACTGGCAGAGCATGGAAAATTTGAATAATCCTTGATATAGATAGAGTAAGCACTACTTAGCAATGACTAAAACATCAGTGTGTTGTCAACATTATTCTCAAACTAAATCCCAAACACAGCACTGTACCAGCTACTAAGAAGAAAAATAGCTCTATCCCAGCTGAAACCAAGACAACAGGTTTTAATTTAATTTTAGTCTCTAAACATACAATGCCTACTCATGCTATGAATCTAATCTCTTTATTTAACTTTCACATTTTTTACTGATTTACTTCTTCCATTACTACTCATTATTTCAAATATGAGAAGCATTGCTCTGCATTCTGCTACTATTCTTGCTCTACAGGTTACTTTCTTGCAGAGAAGTAATTACTAATATTGAGCCTCCTGTAACTTTTATGTACATATATATATATTAGCAGTAGAAGTGAGATGCAGATAAATGTTATTACTTATGAACAGCATTTCAGACCAGAAGTTTGCATCTTCAAACAAAATGTTGCTACAGTAACACTCCCTTGTTTAAATAAACAAAGGATTGCTTAGTGATATTCAAAATTGGTGTGGCAAGGTGATCAGCAGCTATAGCAGATGTGTGTGACTCAGTGCACACACAAGCATCTGAAATTGGATGTGGAAGACTTATCCTAATGAACACTGAAGACACTTGTCCAGATTTCTAGATGTGTGTTATTTATGGTCCACATTATGTCAGAGCCTAGGATTCTATGCCATGGATGGGATGTTAGTCTCTAAAATACACTTGTAAAGTTTCTGGCCAATGTGATTTAAAATGGTTTTTACGCTATATAAGGTGCAGAAAATTGGATTCATAATGGAACCATACAGAAATTCTCTGCTATTTGGAGATGCCAGACATGTTTATAGGTAATGAAGTGCAGGTGACAGTACAATAATGTATTATTTAGGGTGAAAGGCAACAGAAACTTCTCAAAAGCATAGAAAAATGCTGATGGGACTTCAGGCTTCACCTTCATTACTTCATATTATTAGATTCACTCTTAATAAAAGATATCATTCTTATAACCTGAGGTCTGTGATTTCACAGTGGAGACCAAAAGGATATCACTTTCACAGTCTCAGTCCATACCTCATGGTTAGTTAGTGGCAGCTAATTCTATTATTTCCATAGTGTATGCCTCCACTGGAATTCTTGAGACATTTCTCTGCATTCATGAAAATATCATCACTTTTCTACCAATAAACAAAACATATTATACAATTTCTTCTTACATACCTGCAGTCTTTTGCACAGATCTCCTTTCCATATATAATTAAAATATCACATATCTAAAGGTTTCCTCTTCGTTGCCATGTCATTGTCTTCCAGCAATACTGGATAAAGGTTAAGATGCATGAAATAAGAAGTAGGATTTTCCTTGGTTTTCTCTTCCTGTTTCTCCTGAGAATTTTTTCTGTTTTAATTAATTCCACATGCATATTATTTATGTTCATTTTTCCTTTACTTCAGATTTCATGAACTATTAATCTGATGAGCAATTTTTCTTTTAGAAAAAACCTTCCTACAAACATTCTGAAAGAAATAGCCAGTTTTAAGCTTTCTTGGATGCAGTCTTGATACACATTTACTTAAACAATTCTGCATTTTATGGTAGTTGGTAGAGAACCCATCAAAATAAAATAAAATAACTGACCAAAACCTCCTGGAATAACTACTCACTCTGAAACATTGCCTGCATCTTCTTTTAAATATAGTCTATTTGAATTTGAATTTTCTTTATTATTTTTAAATGCAGATATCACTTGCTGGACTCTGAACATTAGCTTTCATTGATTTATTTAGGCACATCATGGCATGTGCAAGTCTAACAAGATGTTTGCTGGTTTTCTAAAATGTTACATGGCTTTTTTACTTTAGCACAAAAAACTGTTTATATAAGAAAATCATATGCATGATATCTATCACAAAGATAGTGGTGCTTCCAGAAATAGTTATTTTCCTAAACCATTACTGTATATTTTTGTGTTATTGAGGATAATATGAAAAAACAGCTATTTGGACTGAGGTAAAGGATTCACTTGCTATAGTGTCTGTGTCTTATATGTCCACTGGTAAACTAATAAAGAATTTAAGAAGAGGACAAATAGGGAAAATTCCTAAGCAGAGTTTTGCCACTTTCAGAAATCCACAATAAAGGTTTCCTGAGAGTGAGGATTGTATTCACAATGAACTACTTATGCATTCATATTTTTTTTGTCATCCAGAGTCTGTGAGTTCCACAACTGCACATGGTATGAAAACAGATATTATTATGCCTGTAGTAAACATAGTGTTCAAATATTGTATTTAATTTCCTTTTTGGTCCTTTGTTGTCAGAAGTTGTGAGCAAATGTCCCTTATTCACCCTTTTGAATCTTTAATGATTTTATGTTCATCTTTCACATCCCATCTTTGATAGTCCTTGTCATGATTCTCCAACTTTTTTTTCTAAGATACCCTGTTAGAGAGAAGGTGATCGAAACTACAAATAGTGTTCAAGACAGAAGCAAATTATAGAATAGATAGCAGCAGCTTGCTGATATTTTTGGTTTATTTGCAATTTCTGTCCTAACCTTTTCTAACATCTCTTTCCCCTTTTGATGGCTTTAAGCGTGTATCTGACATACCTAGAGACTCCGCAATAGTTCCAATATCTTTTTCCTGAGCAGCGACAAGTAATTGAGAGCTCCCTAATTCTTTTCCTGATTTAGCCCTGATTTCAAATGCTAAATTCAGGGTTTCTTTCCCTTCCTATATTTTCTCTAAACTAAGTTGAGGAATGCATTGACACTTAAATTTATGCAGTATCATAGAGGGTCACATCTCTTTGTTGGCTCAATCCATTTGGTAAATGTCTTCTGTTAACTTTTAGTAATATTTTAATTGAATTTGTTTAACTTTTTATGGGTCTTAAATAAAAGTATGGGGTTTTTTTGCATAATAAACTACAATATCATAAATATTTCTATCTTTTTTCCTCCTTGTTTTCATACCTTTACACATCAAGCTAAATCTTAAGGGTAGAGCAACTGTGAGATATGTTAAATGCATAATAAAACAAGGGCAGAACTCTTACTGTATTAGAATTTTAAAATGAAAAATATATAAAAATTCGTGTGCATACATATATGTGTATATATATACCTATAAAAATACAATGGCTTCAGCAGAGGCTGCCTTTTCTGTCCTGAGCCATGCCTGGGTATTTCCTAACAGTATTACTGCATTGTAGTCTACAATTCTGCAAGGGATCAAGCTGGTGTTTTAAATAGCATGGATGTTATGCTATTGATTAATACAATTTGCTGGTGTAGGCTTAGCTGCAACATCCTCATGAGGTGTCAGTATACCAGAGTTACAGATGAAAATATCAGCTGCCAGGAAAGGTAAAAAAAATCATGTCTTCCTGAAAATCCTGGTGGCTTTCTGTGGGTTCCACTTTGGCCAGAATTTGCCCTAAACATAGATTACAATGTACTAATTTTACATATATTTTATGTCTGCATATATATTTTTATATAGATACAATATATTTTCCCCCAGATATTTCATCTGGGGAAAACAGTAGATAGAGGGGATTCATATCTTTGTCAAAGTCCCCAGAAGTGTTCAAGGCCAGGCTGGATGGGGCTTTGAGCACCCTGGTCTAGTGGAAGGTGTCCCTGCCCATGGCAGGGAGGTGGAACTAGATGACCATTAAGGTGCCTTCCAACTCAAACCCTTCTATGACTCTGTGATTCTATGTGCACACTCTCAACTCCTCTCCACTCTATGTGCACAAGTCTCAAACCCCTTTTTGAGGAGCATGACAGTCTGGCCAGTTTGCAAAATATAAATACTTTGCAAACATCTGCTCAAAAATTGAGAGAAATTACAAGGCCACACAACAGGGGAGGTAACCAGTGTAGCACCTTGCACTTCGTTTCCACAAAATGTACCTCAAAGTACATAAATACATGTAACTATGAAAGTATTAAACATCTAGGAATCTTATTTAGAGAGATTACTGGCTTCTTATTATGACTCAGAAAAGAAGAAAAAAGCATTTGCTCATACTTAAGCAAGTGTTTAATTTAAGTCCATACCAAATGCTTATTAATACTGAGGAATCCATGATTCTGCTTTCTGTTCTGCTCCTGGGCAAAAGTAATCATTTAGAAATATTCTTCAGCACCTTTCAATTTAAAAATACTTGATAAAAGGGAAGTGGAGTAACTTGAGCTGGGACATTGAGGTTATGGTGAGTTTGAATTGCAGACAGAAGTCATGAATTAGTTGAAAATTCCCTCTACCTGTCACCCTTGATGGTAGGTATGAGAGGCTTGGTTTAACCGGAGATCACCTTGCAGCTCTTACATAGGATGCATTGTGTAGCTTCACAGCCAGACGACGCCAAAGCCACACACCCTGACATGCTGATAACAGTCTTTGAAATAGCCACACACACACACAAAAAAAGCTTAAAAGCCTCTCCTCCTCTCTGCTCTGACACAGACTCATTTTGCTAAAAACCGTCCCTGAATGGCAGTAACTTTGGTCGATGACTTTAACACAAAGAAGTAAGAATATAAAAATGTTGTGACAGAAGTACCCTATGCAGTGGTACAGGATTAACTAGATCACACACATTTTAATTGGTTTAGATTTTTTTCCCTCTTTCCATTAATAATTCCTGATAGATACTAAAGTGGAAGATGGGTCATGTTAAAATTACTTGCATTGCTTAAGCCTTCCATTATTGCAGTGTTGTGTCTCCAGGATTTCTGATTGCTTTCACAAACTGATAACAATTGATTGCTGCCTGAAGGTCTTGGCTTATTTTGGTTGTAGCACAAAGGCAGGTATAATGTTGCCAGAATCCCTGCTACACATCACTGGAAAAGAATGCAGGAGTGAATTTCTCACAACAACGAAGTCCAAGGGAAGAAAATTGAGAGAAAAGACAGAGAGGAATTTTGACGGTGTGCTCCACTGAAAACCCTAGATTTTTTTTCTATGTAACCAGTGAGGACAACATACAGAACCACAGAAGAAATTAGAAACCGACTTTTGGAACCGTTTTGGCAGTGCCAATCTCACAGTATATATAGCCACAGAAAGGTACAAAGGCCTTCCCTGCGCTGCACAAGGGATCAGGCCACTAGCCATACACGCTGCTTGCGAGTGGGAGGTAATGCAGGAAGTGAAGCGTTCAGCGTCAAATCCGCTTCTGCCACTTCTGCTTTGTTTTACTCCAGGTGGGCTCTGCCTAGCCCTTCATCCACCCAGGAATCTTTTATTGATGGTCCAACATCAGCCAAATCCCAAGTGCGGGATCAGATTACTTGCCTGTGGCAACTTGCAGCTGTGGGCACCAGTCTGCTCACAGGAGTCTTTAAAAGCAAAAACTCTTTGCCATTTGCCTTTTCAGGTTACCTTGACAGATGTTTCTTTTGAGACAAATTAGGCATAGTCACCTTATGGGTTGGATCCAGACAGCATATTGCCAGTTGGACTCGCTGAACTTTTGCTTGCATAAAGTAAAGGAAATATTAAATGAGTAACTATTCCCAGGTTGAATGTTTTCCACGTGCCATTGAAATCCATGTAGAATACTAGGAAAAAATGAACTACTCGGTTTGGGGCGAGAGGAATAAAATCTGATTTTTCAATCTTAATATTAACATACCTGTGTACATTTGGAACTTAAAGGACCACATTCACAAAATGTCTAGATTACATAGCTGTTACCATATTAGTAGTAATATAAACATTTAACAGATGGTATAATTGAAAACATATTTAGTTGTTGTTTAGACATAAAATAAGTGGAGATAAAAAATATATAATATAAATATGTATTTGATACAAATATAAATGATTTATGACAAAAAGTTGTCATACTTCTGCATGATATTGTCTCATTGCCTGTCCTATAGTGAGATCAAGTTCCAGAAAACATGTGAATGCTGTGTAAAAAAAAGTAATTTCTCGTGATGTTTCAGAAGAAAATAAAATTTAATTAGCAGTTTAATTTAAGATCATGAGCGCTCCTCTGTCTCAGCCATCTGGAATGCTGTTCACCCTCATGGTATCTGCAGGATTTACTATATTACCTGAAATTTTATGTTTTCTGGTTTAAATTATTTTATTGAGCTATACTGTAGAACAAGAATCTAAAATGGTAAGCGTGACTTTGGTACATGCTTCTTCACGTTTTACTTCTTAGGCTTGTGTCCTCACCATTTCTTTCTCCTCTCTACTCAACTGCAATCTTCTATAATGACTTTTTATTCCTGCTAAAAATGCTTCTGACATTATTTCATTTCAGAGTGGGCATTATCTAAGCAGTGGAGTATGGGAAGTGAGAATTTGATTCCTGTTGTGTATGCCTTCATTGATCTGTGCAGTTTTGTGGAGATACCTGAGCTACTGTGACACAACCCAAGCAATGTAACAATGTCAACGTGTCATTGTGCCAAGGCTAATTAACTTCACTTCTTGTAAAGATCAGGTACAACAGCTGTGTAGTGTATGCAATTTCTTTTAATACATGGAAATTGATACCAGCCTTTTTGGAGGCTAGAACTTCATTCAAAATATCATATTCTGTAGTGATTTTTCAAGAATGAACATTGCTGTCTCACAAAATGTAGTGTTTATCTGTGTGGCTCTTCTCTTACAAGATTAGGGAACAGGGGACAAATTTAGCCAAGATAAAGTGATATTCAGACTAATATCACCACATGACCCTGAATTTTTCAGTACACCTATAACCAGCAACCCAGGACTAGCCTGGATATCACTAACACAGAATGAGGTTTCACAGTATAAACACACCCTGAAAGACTCTCTGTTAACACCCAAGAAGAGAAAATGGATGTGTCTTCCCAGAGTGGGTAGCAAGTTCACGTTCGAGCTGGGAGAGCCTGGCTCCTGAACTGACACTCTGATTCTGTGTCTCAGATGAAATGCACGACACATTTTCAAAACATTTAGAACCAAAATAAACAGCTGTTCAAAATTACTGATTATACTCTTTTTAACCAGATGGCTAAAGTATCCCCTTCTCCCTTCTGCTGTAAGTGGCACTCAGATTAACGAGATATTTATTAAGAAACAAATTTTCTTTCCTGGAAAATCATTACAGAAGATGTGTAACAGCATTTTGAATTAATTCTGTATCAGCAAATGATTTTCTATGTAGTAAAAGAAAAAGTGCTAGTTTTACTCCTTTTCCTTTAAATACATTCATTTACTTACCATTCTGTTACCTGTTTTGTTGTTTGTTTTTTTCATTGTGTTTCTTTGCTGTTTGAGAATAGGGGACTGATCTTGTTTTCCTCAATGCTAAGTTTAGAATTCATAATAATGTATAGTGTTATAGAGCATATTTTACAGGAACGTCAGAATGAATCATCATCAATTATTGTGAAAAGTGACTTTGGAACAGGTATTTGATTTTAAATGCATAAAGTATTAATATTTACTTCTCATTATCAAGCTAGGTGGAAAGATAGCTTTATATTAAAGCAACCATTAAATACCCCCAGAAAGAGACCAGTAATACCCCAGTCTAAAAATACCATTATAGGTCATTGATTTTTGTGACTCTTGCACATGTTTAGTAGTTTTCGTACTCAGCTAGTATTCCTCCATAAATTGCACACTTTTATACCCTTTAAAGGACATGAATTTCATATTTGTTTTGCCTCAAAATCAAAAATCTAACTGAACAGTGCATCTGAATATTACAGCTTTGTTGCCCTTGGTCTGTGACCATGGATAGGTCGGAATGGCATTTTTTTTCTTGAACCACCTAGTTTCATCTCATAACATTTGGTAGGTGGGGTAAATATAGGGAAGATAGAGGAGGACAAGAAATAGAGAAAGTAAAAACAAAAGTAAATATTTGTTTAGGATAGATAGTGTACCATGGTAAATAAATTACCAATCAGCTTTGATGCCTGACATATGTGAGATGTGGGTAAGCCTTATTTTGCCCAATTCAGAAGCAGAAAAAATCTGGTTAGTGCATTTGCCCAGTCTCTCCATGCACTTGCTCCTGTTTATGCATGAGTATATAAATGGGAGTAGCAGCCTTTTTGTGACTATTTTTTCCCTCAGCACTTTCATTAGCTACACAGAGAAATAAAGTACTGTCGCTGTCTTTTCTTTCTAGACAGTAGAAATAAAATGCAAACGAGTCCAAATAGAAGCACCGAATGCTAAGATTATATCAGTTTCCTATTTCTTCACCAAATACCATAGTTTATGTGCTATTAGACAAGAGACTGGTTTATGTGAGCTCCTCATTGCATGCAGAAATTATTTTTTGCCACTTAAATTATGTAAAAAGACCATACTATGAATTTATGCAGAAGCCTATACAAGTCATACCAAAAATGCACCCTTAGAAGTATCTGTAGAAATCTTTGTGTGGTTATGAGTCATACTTTTTCTTCATCCCACTACTTTCTTTAAAGGAAATGCCACAATATTTTTTCATTGTCTGTGTTATAGCTAATGACAATTTATTATCAGCAGATAGTTAAAATGGGGAAATCTATAACAAAGATTCAGTCATTCATCCATGTCTGGGTGTAAATATATAACATACAGTTAGAAAATACTGAATCACCTCAGTTGATATCATCCATAGATGCACCACATAGATTCATATAGACGTATCATCCACAGAAGATACACTTTATCAGTTCATACTTGCTTTTCTAGTAGATTTTCCAAGAAGTTATCTAATTTAGGTTCTTTATTTTTCTAATGTGTAAATCTGTCTTAGATTATGCTAAATAGATCCTATAAAAAATTACTCAAATTATTCTTTACTGTCATTACTCTGTGTTTGTAGGCACATTGACTTTTCTGTTAGAAGTACAAATGTAACTTGACCTAGCATATTTAGGATTAGTGGCACTACAGGCTTTTCCCTAATACTTGTCCATTGATTTCTTTTTCTCTATTACAGACTTCTAAATTAGTCTACTCATTGAATTCTTATAAATCAGGTTTTAAAAGATCTTTTTTAATTAATATACTGTATATAATGTAGGGGAATTTATTCTTAAAGCAAGGAATAGTCAGACAGCCAGCATACAGACCTGTCACTTCATTCATTTAAAATAAGGATGTTAAGGCACATATTTCTTGTGTTCAGGACTTGGATCTTACAATATTTTAACATAAGATCTTTTTCTGCTTTTATGGAAACCACTTGGAGAGGAAGAGGAGGGGTGGAAAACATGCCAAGTTGTTCAGGAAAATTAAATGCCTTGGGAGCTACAAGCAAAGGTTATGCCAACACCTTCACTATAGTTCTTAGATCTAGAGACATGTAGAGGGAGCATCAAACATGAAAAATACTTTGGCACCAGGTAACTGCATCATTTTTGAAAGCATTCTGGGGTAGAGATGGGTTCTTTAACTGCTCAGAGACAATTGAGAAGATCCACATTTTTCTCCTCTCTTGGTGCAAACAGGTTATGAACTTCATCACACTGGTCTCACTTCTCCCCCTATTATCTTCACTGATTCCAGCAGTGTTCAAAAGTAACCTGTGAATGCAAACATGATGGTACAGTAGGATTAACCTGGTCCCCAGTTAAGAAGTTTTGAGGGCCACGAGCACAAACAATAAGGGTATTCGTCTATACTCTCCCCAATTTTCCAGAGAGAGAAAGGAAAAAAGAAGAAGACTAGACTCCTCCAGATCTTAACGTGAAGTAATGTCAAATACTAAGGCCTGGTTAAATGCAAAGAATTAAATGTAAAGTTAAATGTAAAGAAATCATCGTAAAGCATTTTGTTACTGCTGGTACTTCATACCAGTATTTGGATCAGAGGTGTTGGAAAGCCAGGATGAATCAGGATACAACTTCAGAGAAACTACAGTCTACCCAAAGTATCTAGGGCCACAAGACTAGAAAAATCATAAATCGTTGTGTCTTTAGAAGGAAGATATCTTTTGTTTCAAAGGAAGGAGAGACCAAATGTATGTAAAAATGCAAAAGCAAAACTGTAAAGAAAAGTGACCATAAACAAAAAAAAAAAACCACAAAAACAAAACCAAAAGATAATATGGAATGAGAATGGAGGGCTGGAAATATGCAAGAAAATATTTTAGCTAAATACATTCTTCAGGAAGCTTATTAAAATGTTTTAGATACAATAAATATCTACATCAATACAATGGGACAGGCTGTATTCTCTGACCCTGAAGACAGGTGACATAACACGGCCCATATTCATATAGCTATACCCTTTTTTGTTCCAGAAAAAGAAGGGATTATTCATACTGCTGTTAATTACAGCTCATGGTCTGTATGTCCCCTCCACCAAACTCTGTGTGAGTTTGCATAGGAGACTGCTTCTTTCTATAATAAAAGATATGTGTTAAGAGGCATTCAAGCACCTAGGCAGTCTGGCGCTGCATGTGAACTGGTTTCCAGATCTGCTTAGTTTATTAGTATAAATGTAGCCAAAAGGACCATTACCATCTTTCAACTAACTATAACAAACCATGTTTTAACGTTTTTCCCCAGAAGTGTACAGCTTCTGTATTGAGGCTTCCATAGTACAAAAACAATCTAGAAGTTTTATTAGGTATCCAGTTGAAGTAGAGTATATCAATGTATCAAACTTTTTCCTGGTATGGAAAATTTACAAGTCCACAAAAGTCCATTACAGTTCTAACATTATTTGAAATTGTGCTTGTCTGAAATATATCTAATTAGTGTGAGTCGAAAAAAACCTTTTTGAAGCCAGAATCTTTCCTCTGGTGAAAATTTAAAAATAAAAAAAAAGGGAAAAAAAAAAAAAAAAAAAAAAAAAAAAAGAATTAAAAAAAAAGAAAGGGGAAGGGGGGAGAGGGATAAAAGAACAGACAAGTGGATTGTGATTACAAGTACCAATTTTAAAAGTATGTCAGTAGCATAATTAAACTAGATTTTTTCCCCTTTGCTACTTGGCTTCTGATAGTGTTCTACATGCTTATATCAAGTGGAAATTCATGTAGATGTATCTGAAGGACCGGTCTGACTGGCTTAGTGTTTGGGAAGAGCAGCCCAATGACACCTGAACAAGACAAAAATGTCAAAGAAAACACAACAAAAGTATTCACATCTTTACAATGCCATTTTAAATGTGATAGCCTAACCTTGTATTTTTCAGCGAATGTGGTAACAAGAGAATCTGGAATATGCTATTCCAAAGGAAAACAAAACAAAGCAAAGCAAAAAAAAACCCAAAAAACCGAACCAAACAAACAAAAAAAATCCCCCCAAAACCAAACCCTTGTCTTCAAAGCTATATGTAAAAGAAAAGGAAGTTTCTGTGAGTGTATGCTAGACAATGTTAAGCTTCCCAGAGCGTTCATAATTTTTGAGTATTTAACATCATCTTGACGAGAATAAGTCTTACATTTATGTGTTTATTTAATTTATCCTTATTTTCAGTGATAACTGTGGAATAATACTGGAATTCAGCTATAATAGAAATAAATATCTAAGGGGGCAGTAAATTTTTTTTTTGTAGTATAGAAATATATAAATATCTTCTATCATAATTAACTTTATTTTAAATAAATTCTTTTCATATAATGCTTAGGTTTCTAAGTATGCTGTTTCATGCTGTTAACATCTGTGGACTATGAAGACAAGCTGTGTCTTTTTCTGTACTTAGACAAAAGGGCATTGCAAAGATGGAAAATGAGTTTTGATTAATTGTTTTTCAGTACTGTCCTAGCTACACAGGTCAGAGGACATTTCCAGTCTTTTACAAAGATAAAGGAAAGAATTCATGTCTTGTGGAGTTTATCATCAAAATGCTAAACTGTGACTCTTCTAGACAGCCAAGATCAAGGAATGGTGTTAATATATTTCTCCAGAGGAAACACACAATATCGTACCTCCCCAAAGGTAAGGAAACTTCTTCAAGATGCAGAATTCTGTGACTGCAGTGTGAACCTAGTATTTCAGCTGACAGAAATAAAAGCATCATCTTCTGCAGGTTCCATGTGAACACTACTTCTGGCACATAGGAATATAGAATTCCTTGCCAGAACACAGAAGTTATAGCCTGTTTCAGCTTTTGTACATGTATGCATTTGTATGTATGTAGTATCAATGTAAGATGCATGAGAATTTTTCCTAGAGCAAGTTAACACACCTTAAAAGAAAAATAATTTTTCACTGAATAACAATGTAGTCACCAAAAACCACAATCTGGGGTTTTGTGGTTTTGTTTTGTTTTTTACATACTTCATTATAAAATATAAATAATGAAAAAACCACCTAAACTGTTTAAAATGGGGAAAATTCTGCATTGGAGCACCCCTCTCCCACAGCCAATTTATTCCTCAAATCATAATTTAAATGTTTATTAAAACTTTATTTGAAGTCAAGGCATAGTGGCTCTCTCATAGGTACATGAATTACACTATCCTGATTTATCCTACCCAATCCAACTTTGTTTATAGCGTCTCTTGTAATATAATACTATGAGTAAAGATTAATCCTCCATAAAAATATTTTATCTTTGCTCTCTCCTGCTCCCCGCGCCCCCCCCCCCTCCCCCCTCCAATACTTCTCCTGAATGCAGGACTGAATTTTATATGGGTAATGTTTTCAAGGCCTGTGTTTCTAGGATGTCTCCTAGAAATCTGAGTAAGAAGGCAACTGCAGTCCAAAAGAAACAGCTGCTTAGAACATCTGCAGATACCTCTTCTTGCAGGTGTTCATCTGATGATCTCCTCTTCTTACTATTGAAAATCAGCTTGCTCTTGCAAATAAATTATGATCAAAAATTGGTTCTAAAGAAGGATTTGAACTGACTCAAAACATGCTCTGAGTCTACTTTTATTAAAAAACAACAAACAAAATTACATTATTTCTAAAGGTAACTGATATTCTTACTGTTAAGAGTTCTGACATTACCTTTTAAACACTTGCTAAAATATACAATTTTAACATGACATTCCCATTCATTGAAACCTTAAGACCTCACTGAACATTTATGAATTGTAAATTTGTCTTTTAACCTTTGTGAAAATGAATTCTCAAGAATAGTTCCTCCAATGTTAAAAAAAAAAAAAAAATGCAAGGAATGTTATAAATGAAAGATTAGAGTTTATTTTTGAGAGCATACTGTTTGTGAATATTTGGATAGTCACTGAATATATTGAAAGAGCCTTGAATCTTAAAAGTATCCTGTTATTTCAGTGAATTGTCATGCACACGTAACACAGTGTTTCTGATATGTTATTTCTTGGGCATTGATCATACTTTTTCTGCTTAAAAATCTTTGTCATCATTTAAGGGATTGGTGATACTTATTTAAAAAATTAATTATGAGAAATATATAAGTATGCTGAATCAAAGATCTCATAGACATTTTTTTCAATTGCGTTACGATTTACAAAATTTTAATGAACTCATTGAAATTAGAATTAGTCTATGAACACCAAACACAAAAAAAAGGATGATAAATATTTCAATATGCTGTAGAAACAGAAATTTCCATTTATCTAGACCATGGTGTGAACTCTTAATCAAAGAAACCCTTCTCAATCTAGACTGCACACTTCATATTGCCTTTAAAACACACACTTTGTATGAACAAAAGGGGGGAAAAAAGACTTTAGGATACTGTTTTACTACCTTCCAAGAAGCCTGTAACTGTATTTATTAAATAAATGTTGACTGAAACTTTTTGATATTAGCATGATCAACAAAACCAGATTGTTCTTGTTAATAATAGTAAAGTTGATTTAAATAATGTTATGCAGAAGATAAATTTAATTTTATTTTCTAAGCATAAAGATAAAACAATTTTTTATGCAACCACAATGAAAGAAGGCAGCTATATGGGTGTATTATGGAATATAATTTGAACAATGCAACTGCCCTGTGTCTATTCTCTTAGCACATGGTAAATACATAGTTAAACAGTCTATATTTTAAGAAAAGTTAAGGATAATTTGAATTTGAAATGGATTAAGAGTGTGCACACAGCTACTAAGTTCCTCAGAAACATGAAAGTAGTAGTAATTTGATATATTTTTTAATGAGACTGTGTATTGTAAAAATGTTCTTTAATAATGGTAGCTTCACTACAGCTGTTCTTTATCTATTCCAATAATTCTTCTTCAACCATCCCTAGAGATACATAAAGGTAATGGCTTCATTAAGGAGCTTTAAATTAATCAATTTATTTTACTTGGTGATGACGACTAAGATGAGAATATTTAACTGTTATGTGTTAACATACCTTGACTGTTAGCAGAAAGAGAGTAAAAAATCCACCAAATAAATATGACTGAAACATCCTAATTTTTCAGTGGTTGACCACTGAAAATGGAAAATACAGCTAAACAAATATATTTAATAAAATTCTTTAGCATATTCATTAAATGTCTCCATGAATTCTAATCTTGATTCTGTTACTGGTTTCTGCATGACATTCTTGTAACTCGTTTAGGCTTCATGTCTGCATTCTTTAATAGTATTCATATCCAGCTGCCATTACATTGCAGTTTCAAAGTGGCACCTGACTTTAAGACTTATTTGAATATTAAATTCATACTGATGAGTCAGAAGAAAATCCCACTGAACTGTGATTGCACTCCCCCACAGAGGAAGAGCTTTCTATGCCTTCTGAGAGATTTGTTTCTGGCCTTGGCTTAGCTGTGGGCAATGTAGAGGTGGATTTTGGCTATTGAGTGAAGCTCAGCTGGTCTCCTACCCCAACTGTTTAGCGCATTCACAGGTTACAAATTCTATCACCTATCATATGGAAAATTACTTTAGTGCTATGGTTTAGCATTTTGATGATAAACTCCACAGTTAGCTGCAAGGGTATCAAACACTTGAGTTCCAAAGATTCTTCTGAAAAAAATATTGATTTTTTCCTTTTAAACTTTACAGATATGCCTTATATATGCCAGAACTCGGTCGTTTTAAAAACTAAATTATGTAAATGATTTAGCAGAACAAGCGCATTGTTGATCACATGCCCATATTTTGGGCAAGACCGTGTTCCCATTGTTATACATGTTACTCTATGAACACAAAACTGGTATTGTCCAGAGGAAAGGCTTACTAAATAGGCAAGATATAATGTAGAAGGAGCAAATGGTACTGAGCAAAACCAGGAACAATGGGGACATATGTATCTGCTGCATGAAATCATAGTAACATTCAATGACTTCAGATTTTTCAAATTTCCTTACTATTTTTTCTTGCCAACTTCTTGTCAAGTATTTCAAGGCACATCTATAATCCTGGGCATTAAAACAGCTCTGTATGGAAGTCAAATATAAAGGTGAGCTAGTGTCTGCAGAACACAGTGTAGGAGGGACAGGCTCTGCTTTATTGTCATCTTCTAATAGGTTTCTACATGTCAGTGTACTGACATTTGGATATCTGAATTGTTACAAAAATAAACCTTAAACATGTTGAATCCTTAATAAGTAAACTACAACTGAATTGTAGACCTGCCTCATAGAATGAATCTCCATGTCAAGATCACCAGCTTCTTTTCTAGGGAGCCACTGCAATTTTTCAGCATGGGACAAAGGTTTTTTTCTGTTCATAATGTAAACTTTATATTTCAGATTTTATTTGCATAACAATGAATCCTCATCCTTTTTGTTCACCACAAATCACTTTTTTGTTTTTGACTTTCTCTTCAGTTGGAAGAGGTATCAATTAATTATTTGTGAAATAGTAATTGCTCAAAAAAAAAAAAAAAAAAAAAAAAAAAAAAGAAAAGAAAAAAGAAACCAAACTATGTTGTGTCTTTAATTTAAAAACTGCTTGAGGGCCCTACGGGGTATATTAAATCTGTCTCATTGCCATATATCTTAGTGTACATTTTGCTTGAAACCAGGTGTTTTGTATATTGAACTTTTTAACACTGCAGGGAGGTAAGTATTCACAGCTGGAGTTTTATGCTTCACACATTTTCATGTTTCAGAACAAGGAGCAACCCCTAGGAAAAACTCCTCTAGCATGAAAAGAGGCAGAACAAAGCGCTTCTGTATCTGGTGGCAGGACATGGATATGATGAAGTCACAGATCTAGGCCTTGCATATAAAATAGATGCTGGTGTAACTGAGACAAAAAGTTGCAAGCCATCAAAGTGTATAGATCTGCAGATCAATTGCAATCTATGAGGTTGTCACTGTGGGAAAGGGATGTAAAACAAATTCAAAGAAGGATGGACAGTTTTTGCAACAGAGAAAAGTTAACAACACTTGTACTTTTAAATAACATTTGAAAGCTGTCATGTTTACTATGAGTCACCAGTTTAAATTTTACAGCTTGTATGTTATTACTTCATATGTCATTAATGGGTACAGAAAAATTCCAAAATAATCTATCTTTCTACAATGAGAATAGTATTTTGAACATATTCTTTCACACATAAAATATTACAAAATGAGTAAGCTACTCTTCTAAATAGCAATTCGAGAGACTAGCATTTTTTCTCTAATGCAGACAAGTAAGCAAATTAATTGTGTCAGTTCTCCAACCAATTTAGATTTATTATAAAAGAGGAAATCTCAAATTTATGGTATTTTCTGTTATTTCTGTGAAATTCAGTTTAGCAAAACAAAACTGGACTGTCAAAAGAAAATAAGTTCTATTTGCCATCAACATGCAAGTTTGAAGCTGTTCATTTGATAACTGGATTCCAGTTTTTAGTGGGATGGAGAATAATTTCAAAAGACCCAGAAACTAGCTTGTCAACATAAGAAAGAAGCAGGTTTTGAGGGTTAGACAGAGCATATGTCTTCTATCCCACAAATTAAGGCATTTCCATACCTGTATTTTTATCACTTAAGAAGCTTATGGTCTTTTTTACCCCATCAGCAAAGACTCATTAATTTCATAAAAAGATTAAGAAGGTAAATATTTTTTCTGTGTAATTTCTAATAACAAAAACTTCTGGCAACATGAAAATCAATCTTGAGCCATAGGCTAGCATTGCACTGGTTAACTAGGAGATCATCATCCCTGGAATGATGAGCAGACCCACAGAAATGATATTGTGTGAATATGTAGAAGAGCTGAACAACACACACTAGCTGTTTTAACAGTAAATACTACCTGATCTGGTAGAAAATGAAATTAATGAACTCTTCAAAAATCCCAAAGGCACAAAATAGTAAGTGTGTATTGATTATTAAAATCATTGAAATAATGGTGTGCCTGCCTGATTATTTGGCCTCTTGCGGTGGCCAGGAATGTTCACATTTATTGCAACACTACATTTTAGAGCATTTGTTTTGATGATTCTGTGCTTTCACCTTTTCTTCAGGTCTAAACCAAAGACTGCTGAAGTCCATAAGAGTTATGCCAGGTCTTGCCTATCAAGACAGACTAGCATTTTGTCACTAGTATTTATCACACTATATCTCTGCCAGTTCTACCGTGGAAGTTCCTCTGTGACAGTGATGCATAGCTTTTCTGCTGTCCTTGGATACTGAAGGCATAGCAGGAAGTTTATGTAGGGCAGAAAGAGAGCGAGCACAATGGTAAGCACAATGATAAATAGTTATGTGTGGTCAATATTATTACTATTTCTGCCATGAGTGATTTATTTAATAGATATTTTTAATACAAATGTCACTTTTTAAAAAAGAAGGGGAGAGTGGACATTAAACAAAATTATATTCCTCTGCAACAATAGAAAGGCAAACAAGGTATAAAATTAATCTTGACTCATTGGTGTTATGCTGGAGATAAATTTTGGTCAAGGCAGAAAGAAGCTCCATTGCATTTGAAGTACCTTGCTGTATGCTTAGAGTAAATTTAAAATAGTAAAGTGATGAATTAGATGACATCTTTGAATAACACTTTAAAAATAATAAAGATAAATGAAAGAACTTCCTCAGTGTTTTAATTGTTTGAAGCTTTTTTTATGATGCATGCTTTGTATAAGCTTTTCTTCCATTTTTCCTATGACAGGATTTTATACTATGCTTACAACAAATGTAAAATGTTAATAACATTCACACAACTGCTAGATTTTCTGTTTTACTTAGAGTAAGTGTCTCTATCTTACAGTGGGTCCTAAGGCCTTGGCTGCTAACACAGGGTTGTGGACACTATAGTAATTCATGGGCACAAATCTCACCACTGCTTCTTTGCCTATCTCTGGTTTAGTAAATGACAATTTTACTATCCAGCCTCAGTGGTTCTCCTTGAACAAAGTCTGTGTCCTTAGGTTTTTTTACAAAAGTACATATATGTATATGTGTGTATGTGTACCTATGTTTGTGCATGTGCATTGGGGACTGTCAGAGGAAATGAATTTCAACTAGAATTATGTTATTTGTGTTATAACCATCTATAGTTCTCTCCCCAAGCAAAGACTTCTATATACTTACCTGAACATATATTTGTCTGAACAAAGAATGCACAAGCAAACCCTGGTTAATTTATCGAGAGGACTGAGCTACCCTGTGATTTCAGATATATGGATTTAAATCCAGAATAATTGCATTGGTTTCAGAAGACTTATTCTTGATTGACACTACTGTGAGGGCAGCATCTAGTCTGAAAACTTCTGACAGCAGTTTATTATTTGAAAGTGACATATCTTACAGTGATGGTCCTTTTAAAATACCTGTAGTCTGACTCATCACCCTTTTAAAACTGTTCTTAGGATCTAAATTCCCAATGCAGGTTTCAGTAGGTTGTGAGGAAGTATTAATAATCAGCTGAAGTATATCTGAAACTGCAGTGGATTGTATTTGACTGATTTGTGTAAACTAGTCTTTTGGAGCAAAAAATGCACACTGATGGATATTTAACAAAATTCATAGCAGTAAATAAAACTGCTTCTTTTTGAGACAGGTTTGGCTCATTAAATCTCCAGTGGTCATGTTTCTGTGGCAGAAGTGATATTCTATGTAACAATTACCAATTACTTTGGTAAATATAGTGGGTATGTACAAAAAGACAGCCTCATCTACATAAGGCAATGAAACATTTCCCCAGCATCTGACCCAGAGTGCTCTGCATGTGGCTTTCCAAACAAATAAATGGCTGAACTGTGTGAGGAGCACCATGTACTAGACATCGCACATTCTCTGTTAAAATCTTCAAACATAAGAGCTGCTGTCAATCACCTTCCACTGAGTAAGAACTTACCCAGATAAAATGTCTAGAGTGCTAAAATCTTTTTCAACTATTTTTGCACATGTAAAGATGACTCCAAATCTGCCTGTATGAATTTTGGATGGTTGCCATACTTATGTAGCTACTTTAACTGCCAACATTTAATTTTCCTTCAGCTTTATAAAGAAAGATAAAGAAGAAGGGTGAGGGTCTGTGGAGAACGAGAGATCTGAATATCTTTAACGGATAAATATATTTTAAAATTCAAAGATGGTGCTAATTATAAAGAATTATAATTATAATCCATTTTGGGAGCAGCATGCTTGTTCCTTTAACCATTTTTGTCACCTTAGTTGGAGATAATTTGAATTTTAGCTGCAGTCTCTTTGTTTAACTGGATTTTTTATGCCTACTTCAGTTTCTGGGAAATAAGTGACATGCATAGTTTAGAGGGAGAGCCTGACCCTTTTGTATCATTGTGTTCCTGGAATTTAGGATTTCCATTTCTGAATAAGGCATATTTCACCCCTGGTGAAATCACTATAGCTGAATGGCAGGCATTGCCTGATAAAGGCCAGAAAGACAGAATTTTAATAAGCACCGAACTGCAGCTCTAAAATAAGTTTGTGTGAAGTTTTACATATGTTTACAATGTTCATTACCCTACATACAAATTTCAAAACAAGACAGACTGTTTATAATGTATGTAAGCAGCTTGGTGTCTTGTAGCTGCAGCACTCCAAGGAATGAAACAATGAAAGCACCCAGAAGAAGGGCCCTTCAACTTAATCTGTTAACTACAGTTTGTACCAGACCTTGGTAGGAATGGGAGGACTCTACCTAATCTTTTGACTTCACTAAGTGGTTCTAGGCACAGAGTTCACAATAAAATAATCAGAGCTCAAGGAGCCCTTCAAAACAGCATATATTCAGTATTGAACCTCCTTATTAGAGAGCGGAGGTCAACATTACATTTTAACGTTATCCTGTTTGCATACAATGATTTATTCTTTTCATAATTGGTCAGTGAGACAATGAAGATGATTATTTCACTGTTTTCTAAAAATGGCATTTAGTAGATATGAACTGATACTGTACCTGTAAATGTTATAGTGAAATTTTACTCTGAAAAAGCCTTCAGATTAGGTGTATTTTTGGAACTCCATATGTATGAATAGGTCTTAATTGATTAAGATTTCTGCACTTTTTCCTTGTAATCCTGATGTTGACTATATTTTTAACATTGCTTTATCTCATAATGGTTTGAAATCTAAAATCCCAATTTTAAATAGGTGATAGTCCACTGAGTTTTATTATAGATACTCCATTTGTTGCAAAATATTATAAAAGAATGCTCAAAATGTACTTTATGTCAGATGAGCTCTTTAGTCTGTGGCAGACTTAATAACAAAGACAGATTTATAAACCCCAGAGGATCACTACATATAAAACCTTTCACTATGGTTGGGTAATGTTATGTATATGTAGCAGTCACACAGATATTAGTGCTACACTATTTGATAAACCTATTTAATCAATAATTTGGATTACCTTAGCTTTATGTTGGAGAACACAGAATCCTTGTCTTAATTTCTGAGGGCAAAATTTGAAGTTATGTTATCAGGTGTGGTAATATGACAGCATATGCTAATTCAACAAATAAGGTATTTGGTTACAATCTGCACTCAGATAGCTGAAATGATTTATATGTGCCTTTCCAGCCTGTGAAAAAAAAAACCAAAAAAACACACAAATCACAACAACAAAAAAAAACACCACAAAAAACAAATCCCACATGTGTTTTTAAAGTAATGTTGAAAATGCCTTTCATATACCCCTTCTTTCTTATAATCACAAAATTATAGGCCAAAATTTCTGCTTGTGAAAATCAGCCTACATAAATGGGTGTCAATGGGATTTTACTGATTTATGCTGGCTGGTGATCTGTGCCAGTGTCTGTTATAACCATAGTTACAATATGCTTTGCTGTAATCATAATAGTCAGTATTTGTTCAATTAAGCCAACATCTGGTGCAATGCAATGACTAGGAGTGGTAATTAAGCCTTCTTTTTTTTTTTTTTTTTTTTTTTTTTTTTTTTTTTTCCTTAGTCTGTGTTAGACTGCTTTGTGTCTTAAAAATACATTGACAGGGATGATTATGTTATAAATGTAACACACTTGTTTTTCACAGATAGTGGTTGAAAATGTAACTGTTCTCTATATTTGCTTGCTTTGCCTTGCAAAATGCATTATAATGCACCATTGCCTTCAGCTGCCTTTGACAGGGAACTTTGATATTTCTCTTGTGAGACTTCATGGAAGGAAGGTCTAGAGTAACATTAAGGTCATTATATTCAATAAGTTTAGGATAAGACAGTCCTTCCCAGAAAATAACTGGAACACTCTTGAGAGGGAACATTTACCCAAAGATGTGATCTATATCCCACTCTTCAAGTAGCTGAGCTGCCAAGCTCCTGGGTGAGCCTAAAGCCAAACGTAATAATCTTTTGCAAGAGGAATGCCATTCCAATTAGTAAATGTTGATGCCTTAAAATGGGGGGAGAGGGGGAGTGTGTAGTTTTTCTCTGCTCCAGTGAAACTGCATTGAGTGGGAAAATAAATGAAAGAACCACAAAAATACCCAAATCACAATGTTTCTGCAATAAGGGCATTACTTGATGGCCAAGATATTATTTGGTTTTATGATAGCTAGAAATAGCTGTAAGAAGCTCATTTTGTCATGAAATGGCTGCATTGTATAGCCCATAGATTTAAGAAATATGAAGGAAACAGTAATGAGAAACAATTTATTACTGGAAGAATTAACATTGACTTTAAAAGCATTCCATGTGGAATACAGATTAATGTGTAGAATATGTTGTGCAAACTTTGTGATCAGACCTTCTAGAAAGTAACATTTTATTTATTTTTTAATTTTAGAACTGAATGAAAATAAGGGATTAAAGTGCATGATTTAGAAGCTGTCAATTTCTTTCACTTACTCTATTGTTATACATGACACATAGTCAATTTAAGAAATGGTGATCTTCAAGAGTTAAGGAATTGGAGTAGGGAGTAATAATTCCTTTTCTTCCCAAACCCTCAGCTACCAAAGTCGGTCAATATCACAAGTGATTAGTCCAAATGTATCTGTTCCATGGTCATGCTTTAGTGACTTATTTTCATGTAAAGATAGCTAAGGAAAGCAAAGGTTTGCCTTTTTATAAGACATCGATTTTGCTATATATGGAACAGAGATGTCTACTTATTTTTCAGCAGTCTGTTCCCATATATTATCAGCTGCTTCAGTAAAAGAGAGAAAACTTTCCATTTATTGCTTAATTATAAGTTATGGTTTATGAATTTCTGTTTAGGTGCATAGGTTTCAGAAGCTGAGAAACAGTCATTCTCACAGAGGCACTGATGCTATTAACTGTGATTTGCATGAAATCGTCTTTATTGGTGTGACTACTTTATTACGAAAGCATTCCAGAGCACCATTGTCTCATTAGGGCATTTTCTTGTCATTGAAGGACCTCAGCATGAAATAAACCTACAATGCTTAGAAGTTTCCATATGCATATCTAAATTATACCCTCTTAGATTTTCACCAAAGTAAGTGGAGGGTCAGCCTTACCAATAGCATTGACATAGGTTGTAAAATGCGTGTAAAGAAAGATAGTGGAGTTTGAACAATCCAAAAGTAGACAAGGTAGGTGATTCCAAGATGACTTGGGCAAAACATACATACTGTAGGATTGTATTATCTCTTTCAGGCCTCCTATACTTGCAGCTGTTGCACTAAAAAGCTGATGTCAGTAAGACTTTAATTGCCTTTCAGATACCCTGTATCTTTTCTTACAGAAAGGAAATCACTTTCCACTTCATTAAGGTATAGTTTACATTGCTTTAATGAAAAAATAACTTAAGCACAAACTGTAGCTGCCACATGCTCTTCCTTTCAGAACAAAGAAGGAAGAAGAAACCCCACTAAAATAAGGCATACCATAGTCTAAAATTTAGAGCATTTGGTCATACTTAAAGGCCTTTAAAAGGGCCTTTTAAATTACTGTTCTTGAACCATTACACAAAATTGAAAGATAATTTTGAATAGCCCTTCTGAGCATGTTACATCCAGGAGAAAGTGTAATTTTGAATTCCAAATACAGCTTTTTCTACATTAGACTAATTTTTTGTCTCCCCTGGCATTCCTTCTATTACATTTTGCCATCCTATCTTCTTAATGTTTTTCCTCTAGTTTTCTTTCCTCTCTTCCAGACATATTCCATGGTATTCCCTTCATATTTCCATCTCAACTTCACAGGAATCTGTGTCCCTCTGAAGTCCTTTGAGTTTTGAAGGATTGTTGTTTTCCTCTCATATTGCTCCTAATTAACTTCTGAATATCCTTGTTGGCTCTTCCTTCCAACTTCAGTGATTATGTTCATTAGTGAAGCAAACATCAACAATATAACAGCAGACATACTTAATATAGATTACTTAGATGACTACATATAATATAAAAATGAAGTTAATTAGATTTCAGAAGGAGCCAAACCATTCCAAAAGAAACAGACAAATCAATCCTGGAGTAGAGGGACGCAACAATCTGCAAAATTATTGAGGACAGACCAAACCAAGAAGGTAATAGCATATCACCTCAAAAATTATCTGCTTCATCACAGTCTGGAGTCAGCCAGGCATCCCAGCCAGGAAGTTCCCAGGAAGAGAAGTTCTATCTTTGAAAAAAAATAAGTCCTTTTTATAACAGAGACATAAGACGGTGTCGAACATCCTACTTTCAGCAACAAATAGATACTATTAATTTATATTTTTCACCTGTTACAGACAACAAAAGATGATGTTTCTGCTCTTTCTGAGCAATTCTATTGATCCAGACTGTTTTCCAGCTTCTCAGATGATAAGTATACATTACAGTCCCTTGTGTTTTGTGATAATTGGTGGTATCTCAGAAAGTCTCTAGTTTCTAGGTACCCTGGCTGCACTTCAAAGGGGCCAGCCACACTTTTCAAGGATGTTTCTGGTTCACAGGCCTAGTTCTCAGTTCCAGGCTGGCAGGCCTTTCTCTGTCATTATTTTTCAGCAGACAATTTTTTCTGTTCAGTCATTTTCCCTTTTTAACCAGGCTGCCTTTATGGCTGCTCACATCACCGTAGCTGACTTCTTATTTCCTGGCGGAGTACATTTCAGAGGCACCTAGAGCTCCAGTAGTCCACTTCATCCTGGAAAAAAATCACTGATTTTGCTTCAATATTAGCCTTGCTGTAATTCAAAAAAAGGAATTACCTGAAAATCTTATTTAAACAGAAGAATGTTTACATGGTTGACTGCAGTTAAAAGTGTGCTGAAGCTTTTTTACCTAATTATTTCATCTGGTGCTATCCAAACTTTTGTTGTATCTCTAGTCTTTCCCATACTGCATAATTCAGTAAACATTAGTAACTTCTGTTCTTGAGATGTACATTTGCTTTCACTGGTAGAAACACAGGAGAAAGAATGATGAGGATGATGGAATGGCCTGAAGTCCTTTTATCTGCCATAGCATCTCACAAGTCGTTCACAGAAAATACAGCATCAGTTAGCGAATGAGAAAAGCTGAGAAGCCTAGTTTCAAACAAAACAAAACAAAAAAAAAAAAAAAAAAAAATATTAAGCAGTGCTCTTTTTGGGGATACATGTTTGAGACAAAATTCAGACCAAGGATCATAAAGCACTCCCCATGTAAAATAATTTCAATGAAAATCAGGTATTCTTTTAACGTTTCTTTTTGGAGGAGTCCTTAGTGTGGCTCTTGAACCCTTCAAGAGCTCAAAAGGGGATGATATCAAGTTTCTCGAATGCTTCCCTTTCTACAGAGAAATGTACATTAAGGAAATAAACCTGTAAATTTTTCTCACATTTGTCACATCTCTTTCCCAAGAAGGGGTTCTACTTTGTGGAGGCCGTGGGCTACACCTGTCATATACTAGGAAAACCAGTATTTTATATCCACAAGCATGAATATCTGGGGAGAGGAGGTGAGGAAAGCTTGAGAAAAATGGTATTAACAGGAGTCCCACAAAAAGTAGTGTGCCTACCTTAGGAATGGCAAATGTTTAGGCAAAAATGCCATTTAGTCAAAATACTCATGCTTTCATGCCTTAATTCCTCAAAATCCATCAAAATTAAAACTATGAGTCAATCATCTATAATGCCAATGAACTTGCTGGTTCACTGTTCTCGACACCTAGACTATATATAGTTTTTAATCTGGACTGACTAGATGGCAGGCTATATTCTGTGGGTTTGGTTCATCTGTTTTGCAGGTTAGACATGACCCAAATTTGGTTAGTTTCTCTCTGACACCTTCTGATGTAACACAACCCTCAAAGTCCAAGTTCAGTTCCCATTTTTCCTGCATTCTCCTTGTACCTACAGAATAAAGTAACTTTTAAAAGGAAGCTCTTCTCTTTTCAGTGCAGACTAATAGTTTTGATGGCTAGTTAAGGTAGCAAGACAGTAGAGAAAAGTGGGCATATAAAGCTTTCCACAAAAAGTAGATCATAGCATTTCTGAGAATTAACTGTAACAAACTGTAAATTAACACGTTTTGTAATGAATATCAGGAGTCCCTACACAGAAGCAAAACTATGGAAGCCTCCATGAGCAACCGTTGATAAATCTTTGATGCAAATGCTGTGTAAAAATGGATCATGTCAGACTGATGTTAATATTGATGAACCAGGGAAAGCAGTACAGTTTCTCAGAAAATCTCCAGTGCTAGTGAAATTCAGTTATCTTTTAGCGATAATGTTTTTTCTTTGGATGCATTCCACAGATAGATATTCTGCTGCTTCACTTACCCCACAAGACAAACAGAAGGACAGAAAACACTTTTTACAGGTTTACTAAAGTATTTTGAACTACATAGAGTGCTTCAGGTTTTCATTTAGGCCTGGATAGCAGAAGAAACTACTGAAGGAAATAAATTATATACTTAGGGCTATATAATATAATTTAGTCTGTAACCAATTATTGGTCACTTATATATTGTAAATTATCAATACGATAATTATGTTTATACAAATATTATCACTGGTTCTTCAGAACTGTCATCTCATTTCTGTATTACTATGCATTGCAAGATCAAAATGCCATCAAGTCACCAGATAATAGGTCATATAGCCATGATTCAGCGCAGGCATATCTTTATTGATCTCCTGTCCTGTTGTTGTATTATGGGTTGATTGTTTTATAGGGTGGTGATTCTTATAGTTGGTAGATAGATTTTTTTCTGAACAAAAATAGTTGTAAAAAAATTTATTACTTCCAATTTTACAACCCTGTAATCACTTCAATGAAAATGCAAGTTGCTGTGCAAGTATTATTTCCTTTAGATACTGAAAATAAGAACTATTTTCTGATCATCCACTAGTATCTTAAAAAAGATAGTTGGCCGTCAGGTTCCAGTGTGATCTTTATTGATCAGTTCAAGTTCTTTAAAGCAAGTTGACATTTTTTAAGTGCCGTACTGTCAAAGTACATGTGTGACATCAATTTATCTTAAGCCTAATTTTAGAATTAAGCAGATAAAACCAGAACTATCTCTCTAAACCAATAAAAACTCAGAGTTACTTAATGGCATTTGGGTAACAGTAATAGAAGTTTACATCCCAGATAGGGAGAAAAGAGCAGAAAAGGCAAGCAAAAACTATTTTTAGATAGCAAGTTGCTGTATTTATAATTCTGAGTCACTTTTTTTCATTAGAATATTTTCATTAGTTCTTGTATTTAGAAACAACATTGATTGTTTGCTTTTTATTTGTCATCTGCCAAAAGTACATGTTTATTTGACCTTGTTCATTATTCCTTCTGGTGAGGGAAGGATGGTATATCCAGAAAGATATAACCCAGCTGTTCCAACCTGAATGAGAATTTTATAGAAGAATTTTTGTTAGCTGTGCAACAATTCAGAAAATAACCTTGATTATTTTCTAAATGGAAATATGTCTATAAAGAAATAAGCCATACTACTCAGCTTCTTCAAGAAAACAATACCTTTGGAATACAAAATAACAAGAACGCAAGAATTTATTAATATTAATATAAACTAAAATTGGTTTCAAAAATATTTGTTTCTCTAGCAAACTTTCTTAGAAAATTTTGAACAGAATATATCTATTCGAACTATTTATTGAACAGTGTTGTGAAGTTAGGGTTCAAAGTGATAAACAGATTGCTACAAACAGAACTTATTGATTTTAAAATAACAGTTAAAGTATGCACATGCATATTTTTACTTCTGGATTTAAGAATTTATTTAAGTGGCAACTCTGCTGAAAGCTTTTTAACCCCTTACATATCTATTGATTTCAATGAAATTATTGGTAGGAAAGAGCATGCAGGGTGCCTTGAGGTCATGGATTTAAAAAGAAAAAAAACCCAAAAAGCTCCCTTTAGAAATGTAAAATATTTGAAATAAATTTTTAAAACAATAAAATTGGGTACATTAAAATATTAATTTATTCATGAATGAGTCAAGTGAGCTACTCCTCAGGGCATAATTTGTGATGTCATTTTAATTCCAAAAAGCATGGCAGGGAAAAGCTCAAGAAATTATGCACAGTGTAACAGAAAACAAAGAATTCATTCAAAGAGCAGTTAATGTTATGGAATGAAATTCATTCCAGAAGAAAGGGTTAGGACCCTGATTGAGCAAGGAATGCTCTCAATACACACCAATGTTCTGTACACAAAAATAAGAAGCTTCATTCCAGGGTTCTTGGGAAATACAGCTTAAAAATACACATATAAATAAATACATAAGTAAATAAATAATAATAAATAATAGAAGTAAAAATACATAAATAAATACACACAAAAAGGCAGGCATAAAACTTGTAAGTATTAGAACTGTTTATCACCTTTTCTTCTGTCTTACCTGTTTTATTTTTGCATTCATTTTTCTGAACATTTTAACCTCTTTTTGACTGCAGCCATTGTTGTTGCTCCCAGTTTCACTATTTCTACTCTTAGAGGGCTCTCATACAAGACTGTTCTATGCTGTCTTCAGCCTTCCTTTCTCCCATGGTGAAACTCTTTTCTCGCTATAAGTATTTGCCTAAAAGCGCTACTTCCAATAAGAATGATTTAATGTAAAAAGGTTAATTAGATTAGTGATGGATATCACTATCATTAGTCCTCTATTGTCATTACAGTTCTTGACTTCCTTAGCCTTTTCTGATCACAGTCTTTCTTCAGTCATACCACCTCCCACATAAGTAATTTCCTGGATTTAACAGTAAGTGCCTCATGCTTTATTGCCCTTCATATTATTATGCAGCTCCACTGTTTTCTCAAAAAAAAAAAACCCATTCCATTAAAAAATTAAGCTGGTATTCTTTTCTGAGCTTTCCTCTTCCTTTAAAGTCCTCCAGGTGGTGACTTAAAGACCTGTCTTGTCTACTGCTTCCCCTCATTAAAACTAAAATTACTTCCTGATTACAAATGCCCTCCTGTGGTTCCTTTTCCTTATGTATTCCCACACAGCCAAATTTCCAGCTTGTTTCAAATGTATTTGAAGAACCCTTTCTTCACTGGATATATTTTTTTCTCCCCACAGTATATATTCCTCCAAATTGTTATTCCACTTCTATGTATAGATTTTAATTCACTTCGGTTTTTTCCCTTTCTAAATTTCAGAGGAATAATCCTTGAAGTTTCTACTCAAGATAAAATTTTGCAACACATTTTTTAAGCTGCTGAGTCTCTGGGTCCTTTTGAATGTAACAAGACATGATTTCTCAAACAAGTCTGAAAGGATTGTTAATATACTGAAAGAAGTAAGACCGTGACAGCTATTTGCAGCTGTCACATACATTGAATTGTTCTAACACTAAGAACTAGGGTACTTAAATACTCCCCAGTGACAATGTCTTGCTTAAAGAATTTATTTTTTTGTTCCATTTCTATATTCTTTCTCAGTTAGAGTTGTATATGTATGTATGTATAAGTATGGCAGGCTGTTTTTTTCATAAAGTTCATATCAATCTTTAATGACGTATAGTACTTCATTCCAATTTATTTCTTTATTTAAATAAACATTATATATGCCAGTGGTAATGCAATAATATTGAGAGCAATTTTTCAGCCCATCTACATGGTATAACTGAATGATAAACCTCAAAAAGAAAAAAAAAAACTTTGAGATTTTTTAAAAAATATATCTGATTTTTAAGATACTATGTACACTGAAAGCATTGTCAAGCATTGGCACAGGCTGCCCAGGGAAGTGGTTGAGTCACCATCCTTGGAGGTATTTAAAAGATGCGTAGATGTGGCACTTAGGGACATGGTTTAGTGGTGGAGTCCCCAGTGCTACGTTTACTGGGGGACCTGATGATCTTAAAGCTCTTTTCTGACCTAAATGATTCTGTGATTCTATGGTCATGTACAGGCTACTAAAGGATGTCATGTTTATTTTATTAAATGAAATTCCAAGAGGTTTCTGCTTTGGGAAACCTGACTATCAGGTTATGTACTTGCACATTTCAATTTGATATTTGGAATTTGCTTAATACTTCATAGTATTTTCTGTGTTACAGTATATTCTGAAATCTATAATAGCTGTTAGCTAGTGTAACTATGATAGAGTATTTAATGCAAAGGTTTATATACAGTAAATGCATTCTAATAGTAAGCTTTAACTGTAAGAAGTTCAAGTCCCATTTTCAAAGGAGGCTTAGCCAACTGGAAAGATGTTTTCTATGAAAGCAAAAATAACATTATGAGTGTAACCACTAGAAATTCATTATTTATCTCATCAGACCCTCCATGCAGTGGATATTGCATAGTAAGTGCTTAATGTGAGGATCCAAAGCAAAGACCAAAGTGGGTAGTGGTCCACCTAGATTGCTTGGATGGGAAGAAAACCCTCTGCATCTTGTATGGAGTTTTTTCAATGTGTTGAAAGTACACAGTACAGAACGTTGTTCTGACTGTAAGGGGGTTTAAAGACTTGGGTTTTGTTTGTTGTTGTTTTTTGTTGTTGTTTTTTTTTTTTTAATCACGTCTTTTTTTTTTTTTCCTTTTTGTAAAGCACAAATTTTCTCCCTTAATAGTCCAGCACTTAAGGCACTTGGGATCCATGTGTTCTCTTGATTCATACACAAGCTAGAACATGTGAATCATCAATATGAAGGAGCTTGAAACAAACAGAATTTAGTGTTGTTTGATAATTATCCAATATATGGATGATATTTATATATTTCTTAATCCTATTACCCCTTCTGACAAATATGCTATTATCCACAGGATATATTTAATTACACAGTTGATATGAGCAGCAAGAAAGGCAACCTGGTTAGAAGGGAAATTTACTAAATAAAAAGAAATGTCTGCTGAAATATTGACAGAGAAAATGCCTGACAGCTTGAGAAACATTAGCCTGGGAACTAGGCCTGTGAACCAGAAGCATCCTTGAGAAGTGCAGCTGCTACCTTTGAAGTACCTCTGGGTATCTAGAAACTGGAGACAACCTGAAATACCATCAGTAAACACAAAATCAAGGTGAAAAAATGGTTGTGAAAAAGGAGAAAACATCCCAAGAAAGTAAGAATCAGTAACTTGTTGGCTGTTCTAATTGCCAGAACAGCAGAACAGTCTAGAAAAGAAATTAATTCATCTGGAAGAACAGAAAACATCATCACCTATTGGCTATTACAGGTGAAAAATAGAAATTAAGAGCTTGAAGTGGTTGTGTCCTATGTCCTTTTATGTCTTTATAAAATGATTAATTTTTATCCAAAATGGAGCTTCTCTTTCTGAAAAATTCCTGTGCTGCACACCTTTCCCTTTCCTAAACAGGTCTGCATGAACTTTCTGCAAGATCTTGGACTGTCACCGGGGACACCTTGCTGACTCCAAACTCCATTACGTGGATCACCTTCAAAGTGAGACTGCCTGCTGTACTATTGGTCGTCTTCTGTGTACACTTCTGGGCTCAGTAGTGTTTGGCCTCCCACTTCTGTGATGGTTAGGTTCCCTTATGGGATCAGATTGTCCTTCCCTCTTAGACAGTCCCTTCTCAGATCTGTGTAAGGTGCTTGGTGCAACACATATATGTAAATAAGCTATCATATCTGCTGCTATATTATTAATAAATTTGCCTCACTAGTGATAAGTTTGTAGCAACCTGTAATATTATATATATACTTGATTACTGCTATTGGGTTCTGCTATAGTTGATTATTGCTATGATATTAATTGCTGATAATAATTTGTAGTAACTTGAGAGATACTTATATATAGATAGATGCACTTTATTCTCACAGGTATATTTGCTGGTGGTGATTTGTATAGTGTTGGTGGCAATCTGTAACAAAGTAGAGAAATACAAGTAGTGTAACAAAGTAGAGGATAAAGTCTCCATGTCCTTGTGTATTATGGAATCCTATGAACCCACAGTTGCGATCTCTATACAACCACAGACTGAGTAATCCTTTAGGTCATTACAACAGGCAACACAAATTAAACTTAAGCTTAAGAGGGTTAAAACTGCACAAAGAAGAAATGAAACACACACATGATTGTGTGAATTAACTGAAATGAATTGAAATATCAAGCTCAGTCCCCACTACTTCAGGCAGGTTAATTTACACCATCTGACTCAAAACTTGATAAAAATCTATTTTGAAAGTAGTTGGAGTATTGGAGGAAGGACCGTTTCACCTGTACTACTTTAATGAAAGACAATTCTGCACACGTTTGTTGAATAAATACCTTACACTTTCAATTAAATTATTCTCACTGTCACTTTACAACATCGATTATCAAGCCAGAATTGTTTCTTAGTTTAAAATTGTTCTGGTCATCTCTTGCTATTTATACTGTTGATGTGTTTATATAGAAAATAATGTTTCTACTTGACTTTCATTTTCCTAGACCAAATAAGTAATTTAGAATATGTCTGAAGAGGCAAGTGCGAGTAAGTGGAAGAATGTCATCTTAGTATTGCAGAGTCACACAATTGGGATAAATGGTTTCCATATTGGAGCTGGGTCATTTCTTATCAGTTTGGAGTAAATGTAAACCAATCATCTGTATCCTTCTAGGTAGGTGCATCTTTAGTCTCCCTTGCTGTCCCAGGATCCTAGTAGGGCTTCTCTGTCTTGTTCCCATCTCATATAACCATTCTGGAACACCAGTAACTGACTTGTCCATAGAGTTCCAAGTGAAGTGCAACCAGTGGGATGGAGTAAACAATTCTTACCTGTCTCTTTGAGAAAAAACAGTACAAAGATTACCTTTCCTATGACTGCGCCATACTGAGGGGCTCAGCCATCGCCCCATCATACTTTTTCTTCAAGTCACATTGTCTGTAAAGGATCTCAAGAAGGCATCTAGTCCATCTGCTGCCTTCAACAAAGAGCAGCTATGTTATTAGGTATTTTCCCCACCTCTTCTTCAAAATTCCACAGCCTCTGTAGGCAATCTATTCTGGCATATCACTATTTAAACCATTAGAAATTGTTTCACAGCTCAAGCCTGAATTTTCTGTTTTTCAATGCAGGTTCATCACTACCTCCTATCTTTCGTGGACTCAAAGGAACAACTATTTCCTTTTGCCTTTGAGAAATATTTTATTTATTTGAAGCCTGTGTGAGATCTTATCTTAGTCTTCTATTTTTTAGGTTAGACAACTTTAGTTTGCTTTCTGCATTATTTGTTTTGCTTTCCTCTAGACCATCTCCAGTTTGACAATTGTTATACAGCACCCCAGCCCTTGATGTCACATGGCACCCAAAATTCCATCTCCAGGCTTAACTGTGCTAATCTGTGACTTGCTTTTTGCAATAATATGCTGGTCCCGGTGTTTTCACTTCACCTCAATCTCATTTTTCCAACTGACCTGTCCTACACACCTGTCTTAGGATAAGATGATGTCCAAACATCCTTTATGTCTTTAATTATCATGGAACACAGATGGATTACCTCAGATTTGAATGTCTAAGTTTAAGATATGTAAATTAGACTGTGTGCATGCTATTTCATATGATGAAAATTGCATTTTTACCCCAGGTTATCTGCAATCAGAGGAATACCAGCAAAGGCTGCACAGGACTAAAGCAAACTTTCATCTGGTCTGTGTCAACAGCCAGAGAAATGTTCTTAATATCTTCTCCATTTCCTTTTGAGCTAACAACACTTCAATTAAAACAAGTTATAGTTAAAACAGACAAACTCTTAGATATGCAAATATTTCTACAAACTTAGAAAGACAAAGCAACAACCTTCAATCTAAATACAGGATAAGAATATTGTGCTACATTTAACTTAGATTTTTTTATTTTTCTCAGTACTTGAGTGGACATTTGACAACCGGTGATGTGACAGGTTGGTATTTATAAGGTTGAAAACTAGGTCCTTGGCAGGGTGACAGAAAAAACTCTTAACAAAAGAAAGGTGTTAAGAACCTAAAAGTTGAGTATTTGAAATAAACTAGTGGTAGGATTGTATGTTCAAGTAACTTTAGATTACAGACTTGACTTTAAATAGATTTCAGGAAGAAGATGAACTATATGCATTATAGATATATTCAAAGCTACTCAGTTCTTTCCTTCTAGTCTCTGCCCCGTGATTATTATTTTTTTGAAAAATCTTCTTTCTTATATGTGTCAGCATTCTCTTGCTAAATCTAGAAAGCTGTTTGGGGCTGGTTGCACATGGTTCTATCTACTGACTAACTATTCAAAATTGTCATCAGTCATGGGAAGAATGGAATAGTAATTATGGTTATTGAGAATATTGTTAATAATGTTTTTACTATGAGCCAACTGTAATGAACCAGCTCTTCCACATTTCCTTCTGCTAGGAAAATATTTAAGACCATACAGTAAAGATGGTAGCCTAACATCAGGTATTTTGGCAAATTCATGTCACAACATTCAATTTCCTTTCCTGTCTTTATTATGTACTTCAACAATTTATCTAAAACCTTACACATAACTCATATCAGGTTAATGAACCTGCAGTTTCCTCAGTCACATCTCCATTAAGTAAATACTGATACTACATTTGCTATTACTTCATGATAAAGACGGGTCCATTTTAAAAAAAAATGTTTCTGCATCTATGACTTCATATGCCAGCTTTTTTAGTTTTTCTGAAGTGATTACCATACGATCACCTTGACTTTAAGATCTTGAAATTTTGCTTTTACCTAAGACGTAATTATATTTTTATTTTCACATACTCACTTCATGAATTAACCTGACTTTTCCTTCATGTGCCACACATTTATTCTTACAGAAGAGTGAGCCAGATATTACTTTGAGTTTTAGATGGTACACTGATTATTTTTAATTCCTGCTATATCCTGGCTGAATAGGGGACGCCGCCTTCTTCTGTATTTGTTCTCTTTTTATTTATATAGCAAAGAGCTTTTATTATTTCTATTAATTTCCTTTTCAGGGCTGACTTTTTAGTAATATGCATTTTATCCCTATACTTCCTGATAGCTATGACTATAATTTTATTTTCTAGTCATTGTTGGTTTCTATTCCACATAGGCTTTCTACTTGTTTTCAATACCCTGATTATGTGGTGGATTGACCATGGCTGGACACCAGGTGCCCACCAAAGCCGCTCTATCACACCCCGCCTCAGCAGGGCAGGGGAGACAAAATACAAGGCAAGGCTCATGGGTCAGGATAAGGACAGGGAGAGATGGCTCAGCAATTACCGTCCCAACGTGGAGCAAATCCATTTAATTTATCACCAATCAAATCACAGTAGGATAATGAGAACAAGAACTAAATCTTTAAACACCTTCCCCTCACCCCTCCCTTCTTCCTGGGCTTAACTTCACTCCCTGTTTCTCTCCCTCCTCCCTGCCACCGGCGCGGGGGCCTGGGATGAGGCTGGGGTCAGTCCCTCGCACCGTCCCTGCCGCTCCTGCCCCTCGGGGGAGGCTCCCCACGCTCTGCCCTGCTCCAGCCCGGGGTCCCTCCCACGGGAGCGGCTCCTCCGCGACCTTCCCCCGCGGGAGCCCTTCCCCCGGGCTGCAGCTCTTCACGCACCGCCCCGGCCGGGCCCCCCCGCGGTGCCGCCCTTCAGGCCCGGCCGGCTCCAGCCCGGGCCCCCCGCGGGGTCACAGGCCCCGAACCTGCCCCGGCCCGGGCTCCCCCCCGCGGGGCCACAGGCCCTGCCAGGAGCTGCTCCGGCCGGGCTGCCCGCGGGTCGCAGCCTCCCTCGGGCACCCCCTGCCCCGGCCTGGGGCTTCACCAGGGGCTGCAGGGGAGCCTCTGCTCCAGCACTTGGAGCCCCCCTGCCGCTCCGGCCCTGGCCTGGGGGGCTGCAGGGCTGCTGCTCTCACATATTCTTACTACACTCTCTGGCTGCAGTTGCTGTTGCACAGTAACTTTTTCTCCCGTCTTAAACGTGTTATCACAGAGGCACTACCAGTGGGACTGGTGGACTCAGCCTTGGCCATCAGCAAGTCCGTCTTGGAGATGACTGGCATTGGCATTATCAGACATAGGGGAAGATTCTAGCAGCTTCTCTCAGAAGTCCCCCCCCCCAAAAAAAAAAACCCAAAAAACCACCCACAACCCACATCTTGCTATGCAGACCAAATACAGAGTGGTTATAATTGGCTTGATTCTCTGGTAACACTAGCTTTAAACTATTTTAATTCTACTTACTTAATTTCTTTTTTCACTAAAATATTGACGAGAAGATCAAGATCAACTATGTTTAAACATAAAGGCTTCTTATGGCTCAGGATGTTGACGCCTAATACTGAGGCAATGCAGATTTGGTGTAAAGTTCTAAATTCATAGTTTCTTGTCCTTGTTTTGTACAACCATCAATTACAAGAGCAAAACACTGAAACTTCTGGCTGTATGACCTTAGTTTACATTGCTGCATATCCAAGTCTTCTATTACCTATAATTTGTGCTGAACCTGTGATCTTACAGAAAGGTAAGTAGAATAAAACTAGCTCATGAATATGGAGTTTCTATGGTATGTACTTGATCCATTTAAGTTGTTGTTCCATAGAGACAGGAAAATAAATACAGGCTGTAGTCTACACGGATGAAAAGTTCATTACTCTCTTACACTGAAATAGTTCCAGCAAAATGAAACTGATAACAACCAAACATAGACTTGGGAAGGACAGTGAGTTACCCGTTTGCTCCCAGAAGATGTGGCTTTTTCAGTATCATATTATGGGCATACTGGTTAGAAATTGGATGAAATATAGGCTGTTGTTGTCTGTTAAATTTTCTTTGTAATGGTGATGTTTCATGTGCTCAGCAGCTCCTTCACAGCCATTATTCACTGTTATGAGAAAGAAAAGAGAACATCTTCTTCCTCCCTTGTGTCTCCCTCAGTTAGTGATATCACCTCCCACATCCCACAGTCAATAAATTTCATTGGAAAGAACATCCTTCATAAGAACACAAGAAACGTTCATCTTGCGTTAACTTGGTCTGGCTGATTACCTGGCTCAGTTGTCACAATGAACGTATAACAATGTCCTAGAACAATCATTTCTGGAGTTGCCTATAACTGCACTTTTAACTGCAGTCATTAATATGGGTTATTTCACAATTAATCCTAATTACAAGAAGATAAAGATTATGGATAAAAACTGGAGCAGTAATTGCTATCTGAGTATAACAATATAATTTTTTATTGGTTTTTTTTGGCATTCAAGGAGAGGTAGTTTTATTGGAAGTAGGGAAAGGAGACACAGATCTCACCCAAAATACTGAAAGTGAGTATTCTTGTGTTCTGGGTTCACGTGGGCATCTTAATTGTTTCTTGCCTATTGGTATGAAACTTGATTGACTTTGTTTATGTATTACACACACACACACAAAAAAAAAAAACAACGCACATTTCTCAATGCTAAAGGAACTGTAGGTGTATAGTAAGGGGCAAAGCTGGGAAAATGTCTAGTCTTGATGAAAAAGCCTGTGGAGTGTAACTTTCCTCAGAGCTGAGACAAGGCCAAGCACCACAACTCTACATGCTGGAACACAGGGACAAGTAAAGCTAAAATTTCACAACTGACGATTCTTAAATTTAGGTGCTTGACTCAAGGCAATGATTGAATCAGATTGGGGGGGGGGGGGGGTTGAGTGTTTGGAAAAACTTGCTATTCTATTACAAAGTTTTTCCCTAATTTTTTATGTTTTTTTAATTTTACTCTGAAATTAATATTCACCTGGTATATTCTGTGTGAGAGCGCACACACTGTGGTAATGTTAATAGCTTGTAAGAAATAAAGGTTTCAATAACAACTACTGGAAATAACCACAAGACACAGCTACATACTTTACATATAAATTAACTGACATTTTCTTTAAAAATATTGGGAGTTTTATTTATCAATATGCTCTCAATATCTCAGTATTCTAAAATATACAGGTTTCTTTAAAGAAATATCAAACTAAAATATGTGGTCATTGGGAACATGTTTGTAGACTGACAAAAATCACTCTTAATTTGCACAGTTTTGCATGCATGTTTTAACATGACTTTTGTTGATGAAACTATTAGTGATGGTAAAGAAATAAATGGATGTTTCCCCATATCCTTCTTCAAAAAAGCAGATAACTCCTTTAGTTTTCTTTTTTTCTCATTTAATACTGAGCCATTATTGTTCTCCCATTAATCTCTAGTAACTAAAACTGTGGATTTTTTTTCTCCTTTATTCATAAGGTAATATAGTTTGAAGGGATAATGAAATATAACATTGTTGCACCCCAGGGAAGATGATAAACAAAATAGAAGAGCTCAATTAGTTTGTCTCAGTCATTTTTCTTTAGGTGCTAATTTGCCAAAGTATTTCTAAATTACTTCGTATACTTTGAGTATTGTATTCTGGTATTGGTTAAGCTTTTATGAAGAGCTTTAAAAATAGCACTAGTAAATGTTTACTCAGTGTTTCATGTTTGATCTTTTTTGTACAATCCTTATACCAAAGCTGGAATTTATTTTCAATGACTACATATAAATGCAGCACACGCTCTGCATCCTAACAGATGCCATCTGTAAAAGCATTTACTTTAAATTAGTGGAATAAGTAATCAAAAGGGCTTTGTACTTAATGCAGAACTTTTGGTGACTATTAAATACTCATTAGAGGGTGTTTTTGCTGTATGACTGTCAAAATCAGCAGGACGTTTACGTTAGATTTCCTGAGTGGGTCAAGATTGAATATAATTTTACAACTTAAATAACATAAATGAATGCAGGTTATTTCAGAATCTCCAGATGTTCCTTAAACTCCCTGCCCTTAAGTGAAACTTAGAGCCAATTTAAATTTTGCAGCAATATTACAGTGCAGATTTTTGCTTCAAACATTTAACAACTCTTACTGCATTCCACTCATTTGTGCCTTAACCGTCACAAATGAAAAAGATGAACAGTATTATATCGGATGTCTCTTTCTTTAAAACATGTATTAATAGATGGTTCAGATCAGTCTATCATAAAAAAGGCTTTTGGTGGGACAAAATCCTTGCAGAAGTGCCTTACAAAGTCAGGGTGTCTGTCCATATTTTAGGTACATATTTTAGAACTTGATTTAATTTAAGAGCCAGGTAGCTACTGAAAACAGGTTCTAAAGGTAAATAGCAGCTTGAAAGTTACCTGCACAGGTATATGAATTTTCTATATCTTAATAAAGATTTCTTCATTCTTATATACAAGTTATGATAATAATTCCTTTGTCAATAGGAAGTATATCTACTTGTATCTTGTTGGTTGGGCTTTTTTACATTGCACATACTTATGCTAATTCCAACCTTTGAAGATAGCAACATCTGTTAGGTAGAAGGCAATAAAGGTAGATTTAGAGTTTAGTAAAAACTGTTTAAAAGTGGCCTTTAAGCAAGTCACTTTTCTAGATAAAATTTCATTAGACAACAATCACTCTAGGGTTTTGCAATGATATAGATAAAATGGCCTGTTAGTAATCATACTTGAATACCCAAACTCCAGCATAAAAAAAACCAAACAAACAAACCACCAAAAAAAAACCAAAACAAAAAAACCCCACAACCAAAACCATTAGCACTTTCTACGATATACAGTACTTTTGCGTAGTTTAACTCCAAGACAAGATGAAGAATTCATGGTACCAAAAAAGAAAAGAAGCAAGAGAGAGGATACCTCAGACCATTAACACTATCTCTTATTTCAGCTGCAGGTTTTGGGTCCCACAGGACTGGTAGGAATGGCTTGTACAATTTTCATTAAAGAATTACTGTTTAAGATATGTAAGGAGTATTACAAGTAGAAATTCAAGAGATTCAATCATCATTTGAATTAGGGTTCCTTTTGACCATAAGAATAATAATTAAAACTCTATGGAAATTATAAAGACAACTCAGTTCAATCTAAGATCTATCTACATATTCTAGGATAGTCACTGTCCATATTTGTATTCTTTTCATTAGGAACATAGGATAATTCAGGTTGGAACCAACGTTGTGCTAACAGCATGGTCAGACCAGATCTTGAGAGCTTTATTCAGCTGGGTTCTTGAAAACATTCAAGGACAGAGCCAGTATGACCTCTCCAGGCAATGTGTCTCTGGCTTGACTCTCCCTGTGAGAAAATTTATTTCTTGTATCCAGATTGAACCTCTCATTTCCAATTTATGTCTGTTGTCCCTCATCCTGTCACAACGAACCATTGTGGAGAGTGCAGCTGTATCCTCACAGTCCTGCACCAGTCTGTACAAGCCCCACTCTCTCTGCCTTTCCTCATGGCACAGCTACTCCAGCCTGGTCATTTTGGTGCTTTTCCACTGAGCTTACTATGGCATGTTGATGTCTTTCCTGTATGTGGGGCCCCAGACTGAATGTAGTATGTGTGGATGCTGGGTAGATGGGGCAAACATTTGCTTTGATCCCCTGGTGGCACTCCTATTGAGGCAGCCCCAGATGCTGCTGACTATCTTTCCTGCCAGGGCTTGCTGCTGGCTCCTGCCAAGCTCGCTTCCCCCAGGGCCCATTCTCCACAGCTGCTCTTCATTCCATTCTACCCCAGCCTGATTCTTTTTTAAAGCTCTCTGAGTTCTGATTTAAACAAAAAAAAATCCCAGTCTCCCCAAAATATCCCCAAACCAGAAAGAACTAATGCTACAGACCTAACTGTTGGGTATATATGCCATAGACTGATGCACGCTTCCATTCCAGAAAACCCCCTTTTTATCACTAACCAGGTTATCCAGCTGACTAGAAATAAAGAACAAACAGCACTAATTTTTAAGCCACTCAGATTGATCCCTAAATTTGTAAATAAAATCCTGCAGGCACTGGGTTATTTTTAGTTCCATTTCCAGCTTGTAGCTGAAGACGACTGAGGTAGAAAACTAACATTATGTTTATGTTTCCAGGACAGTTATTAATAAAATATGTTAACTGTGTAGCTAAGTCTTTATGTTCAGAAGGCAATGATGAAATTTATGAGAAGTAAAATAAGAAGTTTGTCCCAGGGGCATAAATAAACAACACTCAGTGCATGCCTCTCAAACTTCGACCACCCAAGTTCCTTACACCTGTTCTAGCTACTCCAAGAAGTTATTGAACAGTTCAGCTGTGTAGTAGGGCTGCGCACATATCTGCTGCTGAATAAAAGCATCAACAACAAAGCAAACAAACATAGCTGATGAAACCAAAGTTATTAATATTTTTAATATTTTCATTTTTAAAATGTTTTGTCTGTGGCATTTGTGACAAAAGCAAATTAAGCATAGGGTTAATTTCAAAGTGATTTAGATTGGTTTTACTCAGTGACTTTATTAATTAGTTTCAGTTGTAGAAGATTTTACATCTGTTCCTAAACAAGGAGTTTTTCTGTATTCTAAGAGTGTGCTCTATCATGGTATGAGATGCTATGAGGAAAACACTTCTCCACCCTATTGAGTCTGGCTGGTTAATTGAAACAAGTTGTGGAAGACCATAATTTTTTATTCCCTGTGAAAGAGATACTTGCACTGGACAGTAGAGTCAGTTATTTTTGTTCCTATATCTTCTTCCATGATTCCTCCAACAGTCTTTTCTTGCCTCTCAGTATTTGTTTTATACAAAATGAAAGACATCAAGAAGAAATCACTTCCTGAAAAATAATGAGTACTTACGCTATGTATTAGGCCATGTATGAGGCTATTTCAGCTCAAGTTAAAGGTTATGCTTTCTGTTACTCATGAGGCTGTTGGATATTATAGGCTTTATTTCCTTATTATCTTCCATTTTCTATTAATGCTAGTTTAACTTTGAAACAAAAATTACATGAACACTGAACCAAAACAATAGCAAATGAATGACTTTTAAGTTGCTGGTGAGCACACAGACAGGTCAGAACTTTTCTCAGTGAACTAGCCTTTGCAAAATGGGAAAAATATCACTAGAAATAAGGACAAGATCTCTCTTAGGAATATCCTATAGTCAGATGTAAAAGCGTCTTTTATGAAAGGTGGGAGGTTTAATCCCTTTAGATTCAGCTGGGACTCAAACTTGATTAGCTCCAATTAGAATTAAAGCTCAAAACATACAACATAAATAGTTACCAGCAGTATGTAAAACCTAGGGTGTTTGGCTGTGACTTCTTTTGCCCACCCTCCACCCCCCCTTTTTTTTTCCATGACAGCAAAAATTATTTGGGAAATTCAACCTAGTTTTTTACAGTCAATATAGTAACTGTTCTAAAACCAGATTTCCTTTAATTCTTTTTCATGGACTCTACTGCTAAGTAGACAGTTTAAGGTTCCCCATTCCAGGATATATGTAGTTTCCTCTTCAAATCAAATGGAGGAGCACTTCCGTGTCCTGGTAAGTGTATACAAAAGTTGATCACCCAAGAATTGGAATTTCTTGTCTTGCTGAACTGTTTTTAGTCTTGTACTAATTAAAATCAAGCTTTCTGTGCACTAACTTGTATCTGTTTACCTGAAGTTTTCAACTTTGTTTTTTAAATTCCTACAGCTATTTGTATATGTTTATTTCAATTTAAAAGTGATTTATTAAAATGAATTTTATTTGAACTCCTGTAAGAAAAAGGTCATAAGAAATTGAAATAAATAACTTTTTAGATAGAAGAAACCTTTCTTTACAGGTTTTAGCACTGAGTTACATAGAATGACATGGTTTTTTTTGTGTGTATAACACATTTCAAAATGGCATAATGCCAATATTTTACACTAAGTATATATTGTTTAATTTGAGGATGGAACAAACATTCCGACTAATACTCATTTAATCCAAATCCCTTATGAACAAATTTTCAGAGGAAGGTTAGACAGGAGATATCAGGCCATAGACAAGTCATCATTATAAGGGCATTAATTCCTTCTTAAGTTGTCTGCCAGAATATATTCTGGGATACAGTAAACTGTGTTTTTATTGTTTCTATTGGCATGTCTCTGTAATAAGATTCATTGTAGTCTTTTTTTCCCACTTTATATAGTCTCCAGGTCCTCACATATCACCATGACACAAGTCTGATGAAAGGTAATAATGTTATTCAAATAATTTGGTTTGAATAATTGATTTATGAAAGTCTCTGAACAGAGGTTCAGTAGCCTCCTGTATCAGTAAGTCAGCTTGATAAAACAAGGACACATACACACACACTTTACTTTTATTTTCCTGAAAGGCAAAGGATTTCCTGGGCTGTTCTTATCTGTTGAATCCAATAAAATTGTTCAGTGAAATCCAAGAGGAATTTTTAATTATGGGAAATTAATTTATTAGTTGATTAATTGCTCTTTGACATGCCCTTCATTTAAAGACATGCTTTTTAGAGTTTAGTGGATAAGTAGGTAAAGAAAAAGATAGTAACTGTTCATTGTATCAGCTCTTGGTTAATGTATTTATTTGGGGCGTTACAGATGTTTTAACTTTCTGTGAAATGGACACTATCTGTGTCATCCTCTGCAAGATCTAAGGACAGGCTATGAATTTTTTCAATATGCCCCAGAATATTGACATATTAGAATATTGATAATGTGTGTATTTATATACCATTATTTACACTCCTAAGAAATATGGTTTATAAGTGTTTACAAACCTTTGTATTTATACCTAACAAACTTAATCAATTAACTTTTATAATTAAAGTGAAGTTAAGATACATTTTAGTTAATAAATAGGATTTATTTTAGTTCTTCTGCTTTTATCTTTTTTCTTAAACTTTTTTAAGGGTGAGACAACACAGAGGTCAAAAGTAAATAATTTTTTTAATTATATCATGATAGAAAGAAAGAATAATAGAATCATTTAGGTTGGAAAAGACCTTTGAGATCATTGAGTACAACTGTTAACCAAGCACTGCCAAGTCCATCACTAAACCATGTCCTTAAGTACCACCTCTACACATCTTTTGAATACCTCCAGGAATGGGGACTCAACCACTTCCCTGGACAGCCTGTTTCCATGCTTGACAACCATTTTGGTGAATAAATTTTTCCTAATATCCAATCTAAACCTCCCGTGGAGCAACCTGATGCAGTTTCCTCTTGCTCTACTGCTTATTACTTGGGAGAAGAGGCCAACACTGACCTCACTACAACTTCCTTACAAGTAGATGAGTACTATAAGGTCTGCCCTGAGCCTCCTTTTCTCCAGGCTAAACAACCCCAGTTCCCTCAGCTGCTCCTCAGAAAACTTGTTCTTGGTCACTTGGGAAGACAAACATCATAGCTCCAAATGTCTCCCCTTTCACCTCCTTCCCCCAGCTTTTATTGCTGAACTCAATGTCATATGGTATGGGATATCCCTTTGGTCAGTTGGGGTCAGCTGTCCCAGCTGTGTCTCCTCCCAGTTTTTCACACACCCCCAGCCTGCTCACTGGTGGAGTACGGTGAGAAGCAGAAAAAGCTTTGACTGTGCAAGCACTGCTCAGCAATAGCTAAACCATCCCTGTTTTATCAACACTGTTTTCATCACAAATCCAAGACATGGCAACATACAAGTTATTATGAGGAAAATTAACTCTATCCCAGCTAAACCCAGTACACTTGGTCTTATACCATTTTGCTAGTCTTCAGGGAAATAAATGTAACATATCTAACAAATGTATGTTATACTACAAATGTTGTACTACAAATGCATTTTAGAAGATATCAACATATTTGTATGGTGTATTGGACTGGGGGAAGGTCTTCAGATTTTCAGAATAATTTCTCTACCCTGGTGATAGCTGCACTGAATTTATAAGTAACACAGTATCCTTTTCAATTATTTTTCTGGTTAATAAAACTTTTAAATTCCAGTGTAGCAATTCATACTTGATAGTTTTACATCACTTTCTACAAGTGCTTGCTAATATTTGCCAAAATTTAATGCCTTTTTTAAACATTTATGTAAATTAGTTTGTTCATTATGCTTTTCCTGGAGAGTAAGAACAAATTGATATCAATAAAAAAGGCAATCAAATCTTTTGTAATTAAGATTAAAATTCAAAAAGATTCCATTGTTGAACTCCTCACTCTAGGTTCTAAATTTTTCCCTAAGGCTCAGAAAAATTAATAGTCTTAAGTCACAGAACAAGTAGTCTTGCCATGAAGACAAAAAAAAGTGTTTAACTTTATGTATTCCTCTATATTTTATTTGAAGACTTTTTCAGTCTGATGTTATTGATGAGATATAATTTTGCTCCTTTAAAAGAATCTATATGGATGCAACAACTGTTCACCTATAATCTTATGTTCTGCCTCATTATTTGTAGATTTAATTCAGTGTCTGTTTTAAATCACATTTATTCCAAATTACTTAGATTATATTACCAGATCCGGATATTTGAAGTCAGTAGTAAAGTTTCAGTGCAAAAATGACAGACATCACAGAAAAATAAATATCACTTATAAATATATTAGTTTAAAAAGAATAATGAAGGGACTGTACTTAAAACTTCAGGTCCCAAACTGAAGACTAAATAAACAATTGACCTAATTGGTTAATCCTCAGTAGAATGTTGAATGGCTCTAATGTATATGAAATATCATTATTACTTTCAATTTTTTTATGAAGGGAACAAGATACAGTCCTTCTCATTGTAAATGATACTTTTGCACAATAAACCAATCAGTGGAGCTATGAAACTGTTTCTGATATGCTTCAAGCAGCATATAATTTTCTTTCTTTATTCAAATTTATTCAATTCAGGAAAGAATGGGTTATCACTTTTTTTAGTCATGAGTATAACATCAATAAATCATTAATAGAGTAATAACTGATCTGTCATCAGAAGGGTTAACCTTCTAAAGGTAAAGTATGGTGAAAGAGATGTGTAGAATCAGCAAAAAAAACCCCAAAACAATTTATTTTTTTTTTTAAATAAACTGTCTGTATGTGTTACTGGTGCCTAACCCAGGTGCAGATTTTAAAATTCAGTGACAAAGAAGAAAGCAAACAACCTTGACTATCATATAATTGCATTATCTTATATTCTTTTAGCTGTTGAAGCATTTCTTAAAGGAAACAACTGAAAGATTCCTTCCAATTGACCATGCAGCACATTTAGTCTTCAAAGGCTGTAGCTTCATTTAGAATTTCTTTCTAAGCAAAGATTTCTAAGTATGTGTTTCAGCAGCTGTCTTGTCAGGTTTCTGAAAGAGAAAAATTAAAGCTCTACTATATTTATTCCAAGTCTTCTCAGTGACTGATCTAGTATGAGAGTTAATTTTATTTTCTGTTTATCAGGAATAGGGCTTATCATAGACACTGTATGTAAGTAATTATGAGAAGCTATCACCCAGATGGTGGATAATAACGTGTAGTTGGGGAGGATAATTTCTTCCTTTTGACAAGCAAAGAGAAATGACATTTGACTTCTCCTCAGAAACTATAAGACTCAGTGCTTGACAGAGATATAGTCTGCTTCTGTTTTCCTTAAGGAAAGGAGACCTAATGTTGATAAGCAACTTGTCTTTCAGAAAGCTATTCATTGCCCTTCTTCACTTTAACAGTTTATTAGCTTTCAAATTCCTAAGTGGTTAGCTCTACCTTTGGGATGAGTATTTGTGGAGCTGAGCCTCACAGGGAGGAAATGGGCACTGACCTGTGTTTCCATTGTTTGCATTGAGGGGAGCTAGAGAAGACAGGTAAATTTATCTTTACTACTGTTCAGATGCCTTTCTTACATACAGTCCATTCTGGAATATCTGTACAACTGCAGGTCTTTGGGCTGTTTGAGCATGTTGTTATTTCCTGGACTTTACTGCTGTTGACTGCTGAAAAGTGAAATTGCAGTCAGCATGTATGACCAGGTGTTTAAAGTAATCTGTCTGATGGAGGGGTTGTGTCTAGTGATAGTGACTCTGGAAGGGCATTAATCTCTCCCATGGTGAAGGCTGAGACAAATCTTTTAATGACTATTTTACTCTCATTGACTTGAAGGAGCCTGCTCTTGCCTAACCAAAACCAAATCCTGAAACTCAACATGCAGGTTTTAAGCAGGGCAGGAATTTTCTGTAAGTTTTAATGTGAATCAGAAAAGACACTTTACGGGACAGAGTTTCAGGGTGTTTTGGTACCTGGAACTTTTTATCTAAGATTTTTAGCATTACTGCTATTCTGAATCTATGCTTGACTTTGTGTTCCTGGTGAGCAGGTGGTGCTGGTTTTGAAATGGATCTGCAGATTGTAATGATGAATTAATTTTCAGTGTTTGTTTTCACTTAAATAAGCTATGCAGACTTTCCATATATTCATATATTACATTTACTTTCAAAATTCAGCATGACTTTGATACCTAGGGATGATTTTGCAAAATCCTTATGACTCCCATTTTGACTCTAAAAGGTCTAAACGGTTCACTCAAATCACTAAACCTTCAGTATAATTTTATTATTTTTCATAGTTTCATTTTGCAATACAGACATTAGCATATATGTTGTCATACTTGTGGTTTAAAAGAAAATTGACCTATGGGGAAGGCAAATGCAGAGAGATAGCACAGGAAAGGAAACAAAAGGCAGGCGTACTGGCCATCCAGGTCCAATAAAAGCCTAAAGAAATGATAAGAATACAAAACCTCCAGAACATTTACACTACTTCTCTCTGCTCAGTCAATAGTACCAGTGATCAAGGCACTCGCATTGGATTCCTGAGACCTCTTCAAATTCTGTTTTGCTAAATTCCCGAGCAAGTTCCATCCTCCTGCTTCTGAAGGTATTGGTGTTCAGAAGGAAGAGAGATATCTGGTGAAGGTAAAGCAAGCTGAATTGTTGCAACTCACTGAATCTGTGTTTATATTTTATTGTATCTTGATCACTTCTGTTAAAGTGATTGAGAGAAAAATATTATAAAGAGAGAATTATAACATTTGCAAAATGTTATTAAAAAAACCAAACCAACAAACTAACCTGTAATAAGTTTTCACAAATCAGCTTTGTTCCTGTGGTGAATGCTCATTTAACCAAAGGCAGTAAATGAAACACAAAAGCAGAAGAGAGAGTTTAAAACAAGCACTGTGTGTAGTCCTGTACATTACCTGTAAGTTCACTAGCAAGCAGAAATTAGTACTAGAAATAGGAGTACTAGTAGAAGGGAAAAATTAGATAGAGTGGATGGTGAATATTACACATTTAAATGTCAACCTTGGCTTCAGTGAAGCTTTGGTACTCAGTGAGAGGGATAACAAATCCCTCAGGTTTACTGCTACAAACACTGGGTAAGATGTCACCAGAGAGAAATAGCCAATTAGTTGTCTTGCCATGAACTTAGAAGGGGAACATTACACGTTAAAGAAAAGGAACAGACAGCCTTTCTACATAATCTTGTTTTTATTTGTGCTGTCTATTTACTTTCTCTCACCAAGAAATTCATATTTTGCTAGGCCACTTCATTAATCTTTTAAGAGTAAGGATAGAAAGCTCACAGAGCACGTGCTGCAGTTCAGTATTTTCTCAGGTGTCTTGGTAAGAGCTCAAGGTGGTGTTTATTAGTATTCTCCAAAACCTGATACAGTCCTTGCAGCTGCCAACAAAGGAGTTATGGAAGGACTTCATAATTTACAATATACAGTAACATGAATTAACTTGTAGCATTCTGTGGATAGACACTATCATATGTGGATGCGCTTTATGGCAATCAGACTCTGACCTTCCATAAATTGCCATCGTGTAATTAATAAGCAGAATATCCTAGGAGCTATATATATAAAATCAGATATTCCTAGATCTGATCTAAGTTCAAGCATCCTGATATGTACCACAGCAGCAAATAGTACATAGAAGTATTTCTGGAAATGTGTTAATGGCCAACTTTCGCTGAGCCACGCAGTTTAATACAATAATCCCATAACCAGTTATTAGAAAATGGAAAACACCAGAGGAAATTTGTCAATAAAAGAAAGTGTTCCCAAGGAATAATAGGTAATGGATGTGGATCTGGACTCCACAGAAAGGTTAAGGGATTTTTCTTCTATTTTCTTCCTAATCACAAAATCTTGCAGTAAATGTGAAAAACAAGTGAAGACAATGTTACAAAGGGACATAACAAAACATGCAGAAAACCTCTAAAGGCAAAACTTTGGTAACACTGTCAGAGGTCTTCTTAATAATATAAATAGAGGAAGTTAATCAATTACAGTCAAAAGAACTATCTTACCATATCTCTCACCGAGACTAGCTAGGTGTCTCCAGAAAAAGAGCCAAGTGGGTCCTTTGTGTGTATTGTCGTCCAGGCAGATACAGGACTAAAATCTCACCTATAACCCTTGAGAACAGGTTTAAATAAATGGGTGAATTTCTGTCTTCCAAGGGAAAAATTATTCATAAAATAAGTAAACTGCCAGAACAGAAATTATCAGACTAGCAATGAATTGTAGGGGTAACTATGCATGTAAATTAAAGAAGAGTTTCATTGGTTTTCCAACACAAATAAAACTGCTGAACGTGAGGTGTGTTACTTGCTATTCAGAGCTGAATGAATAATTAAGAGAAAAAAAAAGCAATGAATAATTTATTCAATGAATTTAGCTGTTGGGTTTTTTCCTTTTTTTTTTTTTTTTTTTTTTTTTTTTTTGATACAGCCTAGTGATCACAACTTTCTTAAATGTATTCATTATGCAAATTCATTCAACTAATATTCATTTACATTCTTAAAAGATTGGATTTAATTATCCAAAGGGTATGTTGCTTATAATATTTGTGACTGGTCAAAAGAAGTCAGACAGAATTGCTTATATCACCTGATTGGATAAATAGATAACCAATGTTAGTGAAAATATACAGCAGTATAATTATTATCATGTATAACCCAGAACAAGTTTTGAAATACACCTTTTAAATACTTAGGCTGGGGTGTCAACCCTCAGACATTTGCTTTGAGGAAACAGACCCAAATGGAATTAATCTAAAACCTGACATGAAATGCAGTCCTCTAGCTCTAACTGTTTCTATCTACTTTCTGCTGAAATAATTTTCCAAGGAAATTAAACTTGTACATGTACCCGGTCAATTTACTAAGGAGCTGTTGCTGTCCACTCTTAGAAACATAAGTCTCAGGTAGAGGGACCATAGATATGACCCAGGACAGCCTTTTCAATGTTTTAGTTACTCAAATCCCAATAAAATATGACCTTTAAGCCTGTTGCATACGACAAAAAGTACGTAACAGTTATAGTAGTGCATGGAAAGGGCTGACAGAGAATATTTCTTGGAAATATTCTAACTTATCTGCCCGTGGTTTGCCTTCACAGCTGCCTCTGCTTATGTTTTCATCCGCGTGCCTCTCTCAAGCACAAATATGTTGCTATTTATGACTGACAATAACCAGCCTAAGTGACTACCCTATAAAGGTCTACTACATCCATTTGCTGGAATTTCCAGTTTGAGTAACATATCATTAACGAAATTTGTGCTCACATTTTGCTCATCTATTCCATATTTCTTTGTCCTCTACCATGTTATTTGGATGTTGCAGGCACTTCTCTGCTTTCATTTATGACAAAAAGTTGAGTAACACTGCTGATAATATTTCTTTTTGCTCCTTTGCAACTACACAGGATCAAGACACAGTACTATTAGTAACACTACATTTCAGATCTTTCCATGTAATTGAACCATGTTAGATAAAGAAACTAAAAAGACATTTCAGAGGGAACACAATATCCTGCTACGAACTCTTCATACGGGCATTTCCACCTGTCTTTCATAATTAAGAGTTTACAATTTAATTATTTTATCTTTTCAGATGAGTACATTTGAAAACAATGGAAAATATCCAAAACTCACATACAGACAGAGCACAATTCTAGAAGCATTTGCTGTAAACATTACATTTTTAAAATGTCACATCAACAAAAGGCTTGAAGGAATCTAAAAAAGATGCTAGTGATGATTTTTCAACCACTTGTCTGCACATTCACCCCACGTTATAGACACTGTAACTTAGCTTATTAATAAGAATGATTTTGCTTGGAGTGCGTAATTCAAAATTTAGTTAAGATCTAATTTTTATATATATGCATATGTATGTAAGTATGCTTTGATGTCTATATATCTATATGCGCATTTTAACCCTTGAGCTCTCTTGTTAATCAGGGTTTTCTCTTAACTAATAAATTATGAGTATAGAAATGTTTCTTTGGAAACTTTTTATCCAAGATTTCTGCTCAGAGAACTGTTTCTGTCACAGGCAATGACAAAAATCTAAATAATTTTTTATCATGCAAGGTCCAAATTCTTATAGTAAACATATGATTTAGAAACCTGAGTTGTACCTCTTATAAAAGGTTTCTTTTTTAGTGTCACAGTTCCCTGTGACAATTAACTCTATTAGCTTTGGAAAATCCTATCAGAACATAACCCAAATATTCAAAATCCAATCCTAACTTCAAACCCAAGATATTCTAACAGGTATGAAATAAGGCAAAGTGGTTGACGTGTCTGTCTCTGCATTGTGCAAAACTTCCACAGCAGGAAATGCACATAAATTAATTTTGTACTTCAAGATGTTCTAATAATTGAGTAATTGATATTTATTTTTTGTTAGGATCTGCTAGCTTTTATATTTCTTCCTTAGAAAAAAGCATTATTTGTTTGTGGTATTGTCATAGTTTTTAGTTTAAAAATTTAACATTTTTAAAGCATAAAGAAGCACAAAATTTTTTAGGTTTCATAAAAACTAGTAATAGATCCTTTCATAATTCAAAACTCATACTAGTCTGCAATCTGGCCAAATCTCAAAAAAACCAAGTAATAACTTAATAAATTAAAACAAATAAACAAACAAACAAAATACCCCCAAAAAACAAAAATCAAAAACTGAAATCCAAAGCCACGGAAAAAAGTTACTGTAACTAATAAAACCTGCCAGATGATGAAGTGAGAAGCAAAATGTAGTTGATTTCCTGCAATATAGAGCATTGAGTTTTCTTGAATTTCAGTGGTCTAGGGAATTCGGAATTATTAGCGCTGCATGTCATTTGCAGCTAAAAGGTGTTGTGAAGAAAGGCAAAGAATGCCACAGCTGAAAACTTCATCTCATTTGAGCTGTTAAAGTCTCCTAATTTAAAGGCAAAAATGTAAATCTGAAGCAATATACTTTTCTACTTTTCATAGATTCTTGCTTTGTCTGGGTTAACAAGTAGGTTACCTGTTTAGTAACAACAGTTATGTTGTTACTATGTACTTATGTAGCTTTGTATGACATATCTACAGAGTTTTCTAAACTCTTTTCAGGAATCTGAGGTCAAATTGCCTATACATTTCTAGGAAAGGACCTGAAGGCAACATATCTGCCCAATATTAGCTGTGTGTCATAGATTCAATGGCTGGTAAAATCCACAGTATAAGAAAGCAGACACATGAGCCTGTCATTCAGATAGCTGAAGAACTTGTGTTAAATCCCAAATCTTCCCCATTAGTGTGCCCCATAGATTTGCTTTAGTACAATGCGTGTGAACTTGAAAATATGTATATGTCACTCGTGGGGTCAACGTTGCTCTATTCATCTCTGCCAAATCAATAACTGTGACAAGCTGGCTTGTAAGTTCTCTGTTTAATTACTATCTATTTAGTTGTATATGATTTCCTATGTACAAACTTATCATAAATGCATAAGCTTGTTACTTAAAACCAGAAAAATACTGAGTTTTGACACCAAAATCCCAGAACAGGACCTAACGCTGACCTTAAAAATTCAATGAGCCCAGAAGATTTTGCATGCCTGTTTGCCACAGACAGTACAAGATGAAAGAAATGGATTTAAAGCACATTAAAGTGCAAGGTTTTATGCTTTTCAGTTTTGATGATATTTTTAAATGATGCAGAGCAATAGAAGAATCAATAACATATGGGCTTACCTGAAAGACCCCTTGGCAAACATCCCCTTGGTTTTAGATAAGTTTTTATGGAAATAAATGAGGATATGTTACAAATGTGCAGTTTACTATTTTAATACACAGTTTATGAGATTTATTATTTTGGTTTCCAGAAGTAGTTTGTAGGACATAAGGCATCATTACTTATTCAAAATGCATACCATTATTCACAATAAATTCAATAAAAGTAATAAAATACATAGTTTACTTTTTACACTTCAACAACCTTTTCTGTCCTAAAAATAAATAGTTTAACAAGTAAGAAAGAAAAATTTTGACTACACCAAAGTACTTCTGAAACAGGCCAGTTTAGGTTGTCTGAAGTTATAGTGAAAAACACATTAACTTCCAAAAATACAATAATGTAACCTCATACTAATAGAGGAAATTTCATCCTAAAAGATATTGTCAAGACTTAATAAGTATGTAATTTTGCTTGATTGAGACTTAACTCGACATCTCATGGAAAACACTGTCATTCAGTGAATGGGTCAGCAGGAAGCCAGAAAACTTCAGTTCTGTTGTGGGTTTTGCCAACAGCCACCTGCATGATTTTTAGCAAGTTACACTATTTCCTGTGGTTATTCCCTAATCCTTTGCATTTCTTATCTCCTTATAAGTTTCTTATTGCAGAGACTGGATATTGGGATGCTGCATACAGCAAGCAGTCAAATAGATGTGATTCAGCTTAGGCAGATCCACACACACCCTCCCCACAAAAAAAAATCCCAAGTGTTGTGAAAAGCAAAGTAAGTTAACTTTTGTTGATTGTTTTGTTTTGTTTTCAAAATATGCGATCAGTTCTTACTTTAGCTAGAGTTTCTCCACATTGCTACTGCTGTCTATAGGATGGAACCGACCTATTCTAAAAGCAAGTTTCTTATCTAAGAAATTTAAAACCTAATAAAGGTTTAAAAATACTAGCTCCTGTAGCTCAGAAAAATATATTTCAACAGGTTATTTATATTATCGGCAATAAAATACTTTTTAATGTTATACTTCTGCAAAAAGGGCAAAATTCATAAGATCATTGACTCCTGAGAGAAAAATACTATCTGGATATCCCTGTGAAGGAATTCTCTGAGGAGCAGGGCTTTTCTCTTTTAGGCATTCAAAACCAAGTATAAGGTGGTACAAATGTTTTGAATACATTCAAGGCACTTGACCATGAATGCCTCCGAGCTTATGAGGTTTTCCAGGAGCTAAAGAAGTTTTTCACTAAAATTGTTATTACTTTGTGTTCTGTGTACCAGACAATTTCTTGGCAGTTTAAGAGCTGTATTTGACATGTAAGAAGAAAGGATAATGTATCTTGTGTCAGAAACAGTGTGGCCAGCAGGACAAGGGAAGTGATTGTCCCACTGTACTCGGCACTGGTGAGGCCGCACCTCAAATCCTGTGTTCAGTTTTGGGCCACTTACTTCAAGAGGGACATAGAGGTTCTATAGTGTGTCCAGAGAAGGGCAATGAAGCTGGGGAAGGGTCTAGAGCACAAGTCTTCTGGGAAGCAGATGAGCAATTAGTCTGGAGAAGAGGAGACTCTGGGCAGATCTTATCACCCTCTACACCTACCGGAAAGGAGGTTGTAGGCAGGTAGGTATTGGTCTCTTCTCCCAGATAGCTAGCACCAGGACAAGAAGAAACAGCCTCAAATTATGCCAGGGGAGGTTTAGATTGGATGTTAGGAACAATTTTTTCACTAAAATGGTGGTCAAGTATTGGAACAGGCTGCAGAAAGAGGTGATGTAATCACCATCCCTAGAAGTGTTGAAAAAACCACATAGATGTGGTGCTTAGGGACATGTTTCAGTGATGGACTTGGCAGCCCTGGTTTAATGGTTAGACTTAATGATCTCAAAGATCTTTTTCAACCTAAATGATTCTATGATACTATGACTCTGTGATCTTTAGAGTAACACATGTAATTTATACTCAATATAACTGTGTATTATGATCTTTTAACGAATATGTAACAGGCCAAATAGGGACAGTATGATGTGGTTGCCTGATACTCCAAAAATGTCTTCAGACTTGAAAGCTGTAAGGATGGTGTGCATCTATGTATCTTGGCTCTGCTTTTCCCCAAAAACTATTCTATACCACAGGAAAGTCTGGCTTGCTTCAAATGCATTGCTGCTGCCAGGGCCTGAGACATTCCATTTCTTAGTTTGAATGGCTACCTGAGATGTAAAATGTTTTTTTGAACTACAGAGGAAGAACTGCAAGGTAACTTCTAGCTATTAAAAAACTACAGTACATGGAAAACAAGCTAAAATGAATGAAAATCCCAGAGTACACACCGTAAAGAGGAGGAGAATGCTGCTGTTCTACTTGGATTATTATCAAAGTATTTAGTGGAGTGGGCAGATGACCCAACCAAACCAAAAGAAACCAACATAAAGCCAGCAACAATCAGAAACAGCTATTAGGTTCAGAAGAAGTAACCAGGTAGATGAAAGACAACAAAGATAGGAAGACTTCTCTTTTATTTAGTAATTATATCTTTTTTAGGTTTTGGCTTTTTACGGTTAGAAATTTTAGCTACAATACCATCTTTTGAGAAGAATTAAGAATTTTATTTTCCAAATATTAGTCCAAAATTAATTCAGAAATTTGTATTAGAGTAATACTTTTAATTATTGCAATTAATGTAATCAATTAATTTAATGAATTCATTTGCTTATGTTCTGTAGGAAATATGGTATTTTCAGATTGAATTGGCATATATAGTGTATTTGCATTTATGTATAAGATCAGAGGAAAATGTTTTGGTTTTTTTCTGGGGATAAATTTTTAATTAATGTGTTTGAGAGATCAGTATATGAAGTGTAATCACCAGGACATTCAATGAATGTAAAAAGAAATTATGAAAGAGACAGAAACTTGAAGAGGAGAAGTTGCAACAGGAATGCCTAGAGCTCTGCCTAGGGATGAGTTACTAGCTGACTGAGATCAGGTTTTGTAGGTTGACCAATATGTGTGACACTGTTGTAATTTTCTGATCATGAAGAAGTGATGACACCTTCAAATAACTAGAACAAACCTCACTTTTGCAGGCCTGGGTCTTCATGGGGGATGGCAGCCACCCCAATATCTGCAGAAGGGACAACACAGTAGGGCACAAGCATCCAGGAGATTTCTGGAGTACGCTGTTGGCAACATAACACAAGTGATTGAGGGGCCAGCTAGTAGAGGTGCTCTTCTGGACCTCATATTTACAAAGCAAGGAATGACTCATTAGCAATATGAAGGTCAAGGGTGGCTTTGGTTGCAGTGACCATGTGATGGTCCTATTCAGGATCCTGCAAGGAGAGAGCAAGGTTAATGAAGGACCACCACCCTGGTCTTCAGAAGAGCAGGCTTTGGCCTGTTTCAGATCTGCTTGAAGAATCACATGATCTATGGCCCTGGACAGAAGAGGGGTTCAAGAGAACAGTTTGATATTCAAACTCAGGAGTGATCCATCTTGATGAACTCAAAGTCAAACAAAAGCACAAGGAAGCCTGAATGGATGAACAAGGAGCTCCTGATAAATCTCAAACGTAAAAAAGAAGTATACAAGAAATTGAAGCAGGACAGTTCAGCTGGTGTGAATGTAGAGATGCTACCTAAGCATGCAGAGATTGCGTTAGGAAAGACAAAGCCCACCTGCAGCTGAATCAAACAAGCCATGTGAAGGGCATTTACACATACATTGTCAGCAAAAAGCAAACTTGGGGAAAACATGGGCCCAGTCCCAAATGGGGCACACAACCTGGAAACAAAAGGCATGGAAAAGGCCAAGGTACTTCAAGACTTCTTCACTTTGGCTTTACTGATAAGATTTGCTTATTTGTAAGGTTGACCATGAGCCATCAAAGTGTCCTGGAATAAAGGACAATTACAACATCCTGGGCTGCATTAGGAATACTGCCAGCAGGTCAAGGGAGGTGATACCCTCTATTCACCCCAGTTCTGGGCTTCTCAGTACAGAAGAGATATTGATACAGAGTCCAACAAAGGGCCACACAGATGGCTAAGGTACTGGTGTACATTGTAGCTGGAGTCCAAATCAGTTAGCCTCATACAGGGCACCAATTGCCACAGCACAAGCAAGATAGCAAGCTGCAACAAGGCTTTTACCATCCATGAGATTCTACTGTCCATGCTGCTTCTCCTTCCTCCAGAGACCAGACTACACTACTCCTCCTCCACCCAACCTCTTCTCCTACACTCCACAGAGCTATTTAACTACTTAACAGAAACAAGTTACAGCTGCACATCATCCATGTCAATCAACCCACTGCCTTCATTCCTCTACAGGTGCACTTCACATAGGAAGAAAGGCTGAGAGAGGTGGGGCTGCTCAGCCTGGAGAAGAGATGGCTCTGGGGGTGTGTGTCTTATTAATGTGTATAAATACTAGATGTGAGTAGTAAAGAAGACATAACTAGGCTTTTCTCAGGGATGCCCACTGGCTGTACAAAGGGCTATGGGCACAAACTGAGGTTCCCTCTGAGAAACACTTTTTTTACTGTGGTGGCATCCAAACACTGGAAAAGATTTCCCAGGGAAGTTGTGAGGTCTCCCTCCTTGGAGATATTTAAAACCCATGTGGGGATAGTCCTGAGCAACCTGCTGTAGCTAAATCTGCTCGAGCCGGGTGTTTGGACTAAATGATGTGTAGAGGTGTCTTCCAACCTCAATCGTCCTGTGATTCTGTGATATACATTGAAAACACATCGAATAACTAAACTTTAGGATGTTTTATGGACATCCTTAGTTATTAGAAAGGTGGATATAAGTAGTCTATAGAAAATAGCTATATCAATAAAACATGAAAATAAAATAAAACATAAATTACTACATAAAATAAGAAACTGTTCTAGGAATCCATTTGGTATTTCAAGTTAAATAAGTGACAGAAAAGAACTTCTGATTAAGCATTGCTCCTTTTCCTATCAGGCAAGAATTTACCATTTTAATAATAAAGTACAGCATCAAAGTGTGGCATGATGTAATATAGTAAAACAGGGTGGTGATTTACATTATATTCTCTTTCTACCTCTTCCCTGATGATAGATTAAGCCAAAAATTTGCATTACTTGAGCAACAGGTAACATCTGGACAACACCTGCAAAATGCTGGTATGGATATATAGCACAACTTCCCAAATACAGTGAGCTTTTCCGTAATAAATAAATTAACAAGTCATTTACAACTTGGAAAATAACATTATTGTAAATAAAATTTATTGGTTATTTTAAAGACAGACATTCTTCATTTTTTTTTCCTACCAGATTTGAATTTTATGCATAAATTTTAAAAGGTTGGGATCATAGATTGGAAATATACCACCTTCTAATACCTTTTGGCAAATAATGTCAAAAGGAAACAATTACCTTCCTTTTCTAACACAAACCACATTTATAAACAAAGAAATATGAAATAATTTCTTTAAAATTGGACTCTGTTACGATATTGCACAAATGTCTGGTTAGTTATGCAATATACTTAAGTTTGTTCAGGATATGTTTTAGTACTCAGTGCTCCTATTAAACTTCCTAGTCTCTTTGGCAGTAGTCTTTCTCATTTATTTTTCGTACTGCAGTAGCTTCTACATCTCTCATACACTCTTCTTTAAGCTGTCAGCTATACCTATGATGGACAGTTTAGTCTAGTGGATAGGACATGGGAATGTGCCTAAAACTTCTGGTCTGGGTTTTTGGCAGCTAAATATGGGTTTATGGGTCTATGTGCAAAAGGGAGTGGAGGGGTACATTCCCAAGGAATTTTCTATTAATTGATCAAGCTGAGTTCATCATGATTGCTAAACTTCTGTGGCTACATACCTGTAGGGCACCTCATGTAGTAACAAACTATAATAATAGTATAACAGGCCTTGCATAACCAGTGATAAGGTATCCTATAATGGATCTGTGATTAAGGGTTGGGCAATGATGTCCAATGTATGTTGCAAGCTGTATACAGTCTTAAAGAGAAAAAAATTGATAGACACAAGCCCTGTAAAAGGGTGTGGTTTATATTTATTAAAGGTGCAAACATGGATGGTGGGGGGAGGGCGAAGGTTGAGTATTTTAAGTTTTCCATTGAAACTAGGGAGTGAACAACCCCTTAGAAAATAAATTTGCTTATAGAAATTCTGTAAAGACTTGAGAATCTAAGCTTAATACTTATTTCTTCAAATTCAATATATGCCTTGGCAAATTCCTTCAGGAAAGTAGAACTACTAATCAAGGAGAACTAGAAAAGGCCTTATCCTGACTGCAGTCGACGGGATGCACTATATATTCCTGTGACCACCCAACCCACTGGTCACAGAAATAAAGCCTTGTCAAGATCTTGTAGTGTCAGCTGAAGTTGTTACCATCACCCAGACACATTCCTCTGGAAAAATAGTGTGTGAATGCTTTGTAGTTTGCTTTAGGTAAAATTAAACATGTTGCCTCAGGTTATAAGTTGAACTTGTCAAGCTGCCTCAGCAGACTGAGTGACATTCAAACAGTTCTCACACCAGTTTTTACCATACCATCCATTCTCCTCGCAGTATCACCCTCAGCAGTTTTACCAGGCCTATTAGAAAGCAAAAGGTCCTTGATCTTTGAAGTTACAATTTTTAGCTCTCTTTGCTTCTTTCCTTCAGGTTGAACTTGAGGAAATGCCTTCTCTGGGACAGAAGCTTAATTTTCACATAACTTAATGCCAACATCGAGTAAGCAGTTGGCAACACCACTTAGTAACAGCTAACAGCTTTACAAATTCTGTATTGGGTAGAAATGGAATAAGTACCTGATAATACTTCTATTTGGAATATGCTTATAATGACAAATGATGTTGGAGCTACCCAGAACTACAAGGCAGACAGACAGCCTGTGAGATTTCTTTTCAAAACACCAACACAAATTGACAGCAGTGCTCCTGATTGATACTGCTTTCACAAGGATACCTGACCCAGGTGTTCCCCATCCATGTCATGTACAAAATAGCAATGGTCTGACTGACTGGGTAATACAGTACAAGAAAAGGATGAAAACATATTTCAGGGAGTATTAAAGAACTCCTAACTTATTTGTCTCCAAAGCAATAGTATTATCCTTAATACTGATCCTCCTTTCCCTATGGGAAACTATAATTCCTTTCCCCAACCATTTTCTTTCCATTGCAAAGTTAATGTCCTTTGGGGGAGGCAACTTGACAAGGCAATCAAATACAGAATATAGATACTAAGCGTTATTATTATAGGTTGTTTTATAGTATATGCATATCTCTTTTCTATAAAACACCTGTCTGCATGGAATAGTTGTAATACGAATCAGTAGATGGCTGTTGATATGGAGTTGATATGAGACTGAGCAAGAAAGGATTATTTAAACGAGGTATAGGTGTAAGAAGATACCAATGAATTACACAGTGGTTTTCAGGTTTTGGTTGTGTGCTATGAATAAGTTTGGCAACATAAAAGACATTAATTTACTTAACTTTTTTACTGAATAAGACTTTCAGTCTGATACAGAGCTGATTTCAAATCGGGTTCATACATATATTTAGTAGAAGCACTATGTAGCTCTTCTGTAGATTTCTATACATTCTATATATTCCTACTCTACAATACTTTTCAGGAGCTAGTGATGTCAACAGAAGTATTTCCATTGCCATCATTAGAGTTAGCTTCCAAATTGCATGTGCAGTTCTAAAGACATAAACAGATATAATCCTTTTCAGAATGGAGAAAGAATAGAAATGTTAAGTAAAATGAAATTTATAAGCATTTATTTTCCCAGATCTGGTAAAATAATTTTTTAATATATATTTGTATTTGTATACTTTCAATGCAATTAACTTTTTACAAGATCAAACATGATTACACAGAAGATATTAATAAATCTCATTGCTATCTTAAAACATTCCATTAAACTAGTAATTTTTACTGAAAGCAACAGATTTTGTCAGAGCACTGACATTCAAAGGATCTCATTATTATCGTGCCTTTCTAACTATCAGAAAAGGATTTTCCTGTGATCAAAAGAAAATTCATAATTTTCTGTATACTATAAGATTTGCCTGTTACCTTATCTTAAATCTTACATCTGAAGGTTGATTCACATATCTTACTTATTTATTTTCTTCTATTAGTATTTTTCTCCTAAATATAAATAACAAAGTAATGGATTCTAGAATATATAATCCATGCACTTTAAAATTCCATACCAAAGTACAGGCATTCCAGACCATCTTGAAGTAATATGTCTGGCTTTGAACCTATCTGTAAAAGAAAACAAAAACATACAAGAAAGTGAATAGGTATTTTTTTCCCTATTTCAAAAGAAAATTAATGTGGTGGTCTCTGTCTATTTAAGACTGCCCTACTCAGACCTTATAGCAAAACCAAACAACAACAACAACAACAACAAAACAAAACAAAACAAAACAAAAAACAAACAAACAAACAAAAAAAACCCCACTATTTTTGGCTTTGGCTTGTACCTCCGTTTTCTCAACTTCATGAATACAAATGTGTTACACAATCAAATTAGGAAAGTTAAAAACTGTGCAAATGCACAATCCCTGCCTTTCTTTCCTAATATGAATGGGTTTGTTTTGTTTTATTTTCCTAGGATTTACTATTGGCAGTTGACATTTTTAAATTGCATGTAAATATTGACTTTGATATTAATGGTTCTGTTTAAGTGTGTTCGTACTATTTTCTTTAGTACTTTGTCCCCAGTATATAACTAGTTAACATACTCACAAGGAATAAATAATTCAACAATTGAAGTAGCTTGCACAGATGTCAGCTAGGTTTGTAATCTGGGTAAGGTAAACTCAGCTTTGAAGCATGTAAAACCAGTCTGAAATGTTGTTAATTTACTAAAAAATATTTATTTCATGAAGGTTTTCCAGCAGTCGCTAAAATACAACAAAAGCTAAGAGGAAAAGGTCTCATTCATACAGTACTCCCAGTATGATTCTGTCAACATTCAGAAGTTACACAGGTGTTCCTGCAGACTTCAGATCCATGAATGGTTTATGCACAATATCTAATTTGTGTGCTTTGTGTCCTCTGACCTGGTGTAAATTCCCACCCAAGCCAGTAAAACTGAATATAAACCACATGATTTTAAATAACGTGATTTACCCACACCTCTTTTGCTTCTATGTGTACAGGAGGCATTTCTACCCAAGATGGATGTTCCAATCCATGAGTTATTCTCAAAGTTAGACTCTTCATAATGTTAAAAAGATATTGTTGAATTTTTCCTTATGGATATCTTTTTAACAAAATCTTTCTTCCTCTGAGCCACATTTCTTTTATTTTTGTGTGATGGGTATCTCCTATTTTACATAAAAACAGAGGACTCAGCTATTAATCTGACTTCTTTCAGAACATGACACTTGTAGGAGGAAAAAGAAAGACAAGAAGAGAAAGAAAATGGAGGAGAGAGAAAGGAAGAGAGATGGTGGGAGAGGACCTCATCGCCAGTTGGTGTCCAGTTCTCATCTAAATGAGAAAGCCATGTGGCAGCAGGCACCCTTCTCTATAAACCTCTAACGAGAACTAACTCAGCAGGGGCACAGCCAGCACATTGAGAATACACCAGCAAGATAGTTCTAACAAAATGCAGTGCTGGCTACTGTTCTTAGGAATTATTGGAAAGGATGAGACTGTGGCTTGCCTTTATACACTAACTTTGTCATCAGAAAGTGGCAAACCCACAGTTCAAGCTCTCTTTGGCAAAAGGAAGTTAAAACACAACTCTTCATCTTCCAAGGTAGATGCTATGTTGAACAGCTATGTTCCCTAAAGCATTCTCTACAACTAGCCAAAATTTCTGGTGGTTGGTTCACTGTCACAGGTCTGTTGATTTTGAACCTCAGCAGACAGGGAAGGAACCACCCTCATTTTTCCCCACTCACTGGATGAGTTATCTAACTACTTTCTTTGACACTGAGCATGTACCTTTGTATTGGATATTTGCACACTTCCAGTCAATATCAGAATTAAATCTTTTGTAATTTTATTAAAATGGGCTTTTTTACATCAAATATGTTCTGCTGTACATGGCTTCCTCCTCCTTCCTTCCTTCCTTCCTTCCTTCCTTCCTTCCTTCCTTCCTTCCTTCCTTCCTTCCTTCCTTCATTCCCTTCACATGCACCCCCAAAAAAAGCCACTCAAACAAAATAAACCCCAACCCTCCTCAGAATACCTTCTACAACTTGCTTAAATAAGCATTTAGTTGTTGATACAACCAGCTAGTTGTTGATTGACACTATAAGTCTACGCTGTTAACAGTCTGTTATCGTATGCATTGTAACCAATTAGTGTCAAGCCCTGTTTGCCCTATATTAATTTTCCAATATCTGGAGTTCAGAATCAGTTTTTCCTGAAATTAATAAGACCACTTTGAGTACTATAAACATGTTATAGCTTTGAAACTAAAAGCTCTTGCAAGTAAATTATGTTTATTTTTTTCCTTTTTTTTCATGATTTAAGTATGAATTAAGTAACACCTGACTTAGTTTGTATGAGCTAAAATTTGAAAAACTAGTTCAAGGGTCAAGGTGAAGATGAGAAATCATAATATAATATCTTAAGGTGAGTAATTAATTAAAACCCTATATGAATGTCACTTCTTATTTTAAATTTCAATTAAAAAGATATAGGAAAATCCTGGCTTAAAACATAGCATTTTTCTACAGGTATCAACTTATTTGCTAGAAAAGTTTTTCAAACTTTTATTACTTTGGAATTTTGAGGATAAAAACATTGTCAGCAGTTCATAAATGAAAAGTATATGATGAAAGTCAGTAATGGTTATGTCCACCCTCATTATTCTAACTACTTTGAAATCGGTGATTTTATAATTAGTTTCAGATAAGCAGTTTAAGTGATGATTAGACACCATTAATGAATGCCCAGTTCTTAAATGTAGAAAAATCTCTATATTGCAACAACTATGAATTTTTAAGAACACATTTCTTGTTTGGTTGGTTCATTTTTAATTGAAAAAGCTCATTGATAAATTTGGTTTTGGAGAAAAAAAATGTAGGGAAAATGTGTGTTTCAGCCTTTGAGAATGCTTTTTGGGTGTTTCACCCCTTTGAGGAAAGTTTGGAACAGCCTAGACGAATGAAATTCAAATTCTTTTTTCCATCATGTGCAAAACAGGCATTTGAATCTGTTTTTCTATTATGCCACATAAGAAAAGGAAACTAATGATTATTACAGGATAAGGATGTATTTGACCATTTATGACTATAGACATAAATGAAGAGATCATATTAAATAGTTAGATAGGTAAGTGTAATGTGTTTGTGTGTGTGCATATATATTATATATACTTATACATCTACATATCTTTATAATGTATATACATAGAAAATAAAATTAGGGCTTGGTTTCAATTCAAAGGAAATAAAATGCTAGCTTTTTTAAAAACACCACCACCCCATCCCCCGACCCCCACCCGGCCAAATGCAATTGTTGCTTCCGGCCAGCTGTACATTGCAATTGTTTTCTAAAGATAGAATGGTCACCATAGTGTCATGCCTAAGGATGCTACTGATTGTAATACCCATGGCTATTATTTTAACATCATTACATCATCATTATTATTTTAAGATTAGCATAACATTATTATATAGCACAGTATGTATTTATAACAATGGAACATAATGGTTTGTAATTCTATATGCATGGTTCAGATCTGGCCTCAGCCAATCTTAGTCAACAAAGAGTGTGAAGAATTTGAATAGGTAACAGGAGAGATAACGATTTTGTGAAAGACAGACAGGAAAAGAGAAGAATAGTTGAGGATCAAGCTGGATGCCTACATGTGATTGAAGATGTGTCACTGAGCACCACTCCAAGCCTTTCTCATTGATGAACCAGAACTACATTGAAAAAAGGACCTGGTGTGTATTTGAACTGTTGAACATATTTCATATTACTATACCTTAGGCGTGTCCCCTCCTTCCAGGAAAAAAAAAATAAAAAAAGAAAGAAAGAAACATAGGAGTTAGGTAAGTTCATCAGTGGAGTTTGATGAGATTTAGCCATCATGAGATTTTCATATGTCTTCAGATATCATTTTTATGCTTACAGTCCTGTAATCAAAACATTTTCAAAATTCAGTGAAGTACATTTCAGATGTAGCATGCTTGAGAGTATCTAGCAGCAGCTACTGGATCATAAGTATATAGGTAAACCTGTGACATATTATAGTCACTATATATTTAGTCTTTATACAGAGACATTATCAAATAACCCAATAACAAATAAAATTATTAAAATAATTATAAAATTATCTACCTACTGTTCAGGCACCATGTCAGCACAAAGTGTGCATATAACATATATACTCTAAGTTAAAGTCAAATCACCTTTACTATATTCCAGATATATTTAAAAAATATTTTCACATTTTGTATGCTAACTTAGTTTAATTTTCTCTACTAAAATTGATACTTAATTATCCAATTCTGTGTTAAAAGCTTGAACTAAAAATAAATGAAAATACTATAGTCTTCCAGATGGAAGATGAGTAAGAAATTATTTCCACAACCTTTAAGAACAGTTAATTCCCACATTCCTGTTAGCTTTGTGTGGCATTAACATTTCATGGGCTTAACTTTCCAACACAAACATTTTCGATCAGATAATTTGTATTAGCAACAACACTTGTAAGCAGCAGTGTAACTGAAAAAAAAATGCTAAAAAAAAATCTTTAAAAATGTTGAATAATTTTAGGGTTTTTTTTGGGGGGTGGAGTTTAAGGATTTACTCAATGCTGACACTGATCCAGTTCTCATTTGTAAATGTCGTTGCCATGATTAATTGATAGTCATAACCTACAGCAGGGAAGCATATAATTTTAAATGGAAGTGTCTTAGATAGAGACCAATTAGTACCATGGCAAATGGCGAGCAATTTCAACATCAAATGTCATTCGGGGTCTTGTTATGCTGCTGCCTTTTTTTCTTTTTCTTTTTCTTCCCTCCACCCACACCCTGCCCCAATTCATATCATTTAGTTGTACAAAACAGCATGATTTCAATGACTTCTATATCATTAGAAAACCACTAAAAAATTAAATCCTTTAAGTACATGAAATAACACCAAAGATGAACAAGAAGCAGCCCTCTAAGGGAGTCATCAAGACTCTAAGTCAGCAGACCTCTAAGGTCTGCAGGGCTGGTTGTGGATGTAGCCACACAAATGTGGGTGCAAATACATGCAATACTCAGCAAGTGACCCCTGGGGCCAGCGCCATGCTGACCGTGTAGCAGTGGGCACACAAGGGTGACAGCAGGCAAAGAGCTTGTGCTCCACATAGACCCAGCCTGCAGTTTCTCAGCTTTTGCTCTCAGGGTTTTGGATGCGGCATGCCAGGCAATGGGGTGTGTGGTAGGTCTCAAGGAAAAACACACACCCCTCAAGCAAAAACTGTCCCAGAGATTTTTTTTGTTTCCTTTGGGCTGTCGTGAGCTCTTCTGTGTTTTCTACGCTGTCCCACTGGGGACAGTGTAGTACAGAATCCATCAGTGTGGTTCCACTTGCAGGATTAGTGCCCTACCTTATAAATGTAAATTGGTAATGGTTATTTACTTACAAATAGGCATTTAACTGACATTACGGCAAACACTATGCAAGTGTTTATTAAAAATAAATTAATTAAAATGGATTGTATGATGTATAAAATAAATACATTTTAGATTGTATTTAATGGCTGATTTAATAAAGTACATATTTCTGCTTACTCTGTTCAACATATATTACCTGTCTAAATACAGGATTTACTAGACTGGCCGAGGATAGATGAAGGATTATCAAGGTATTGCCTTTTATGTATTGGCTGATTCTGGATCCTGTCCATGTGAAACACAATTCACAAGGGATTTTGGGACATGTAGAGAATGTAACATACTTTTTAAACCTGTCTGATTTTTATATAACAGACGGATATATTTAAAAGTATGCACATAAGAAAAGGAGGAAATAGTTTATTATAAATATTTTCCTGTCTCCTCTTTTATTCCTTGCTTTTTCTAAATGCTTAAGGCTAAAATTTGTATCAGAAGTGTGAGAACATTTGCAGTGGGCCAAAGTGGCACACTTAAAATTGGAGGACAGGCAGACAGTAGAAACAAACAAATGCACCAGTAAGCATACTTTGCTTGTACTAAAATCATTATGTATATTGAGGCTCAAAATCTAGCTTTACTGGCATTTCTTTTAACATCTGTGTTCCTCTTAGTCTGTTACAAGCTGTCTGGTGTTTGCATGTGTTAGAACTTCAAGATAAACCTTTGGTCATTTCCCACCTGACAGCATAATCGGAGAACTTAACCCCCAAATTTTCCTTTAGATCATTTCACTTTAGCATTTGTGGATTAGATGGGAAGGGGTTTTGAGGGAGGAGGGACAGATGTATGAAATTACACAAACCATAATGTATTTTTATTTTTTTTTATCTCAGCTAAATACAGTTTGTAAAATGAGTACTGTTTGTATAGGACTCCTTAGCTTGGTATTTTATATAAATCAATCAAGTGTTTGCTAATTTAAGGTAAAAATCTTACATCACTGGAAAACTGTCCCTATTAACACTGAGCATTCTTAGGTCAGTCTCACTGCTCTCCTCCACTTTCAAGGGGAGGTCTTCCAGTGTGTGACCTGACTGGCTGTCAGGTCATATATACAGGAAAACACTGAGTCTTCATTAATATTTTCTCCAAGGATTATTTTAGGAAGAAGGCCATCTAATACCAGTGTCAGAATTTTAAAATTGTCTTCATTTTATCTCTCAACATCATTTATGACTGGCACTCACCCCTGAAAACTTCCCTCTTATGTCCAAAGCCAGCATTTCTCAGGTCATTTGATCTTATAGACAGTCCTAATCAGATAAGCTCCTTAACTGTCATGGCATGTGGGGTTAGTCTGATTACAGAAGATAGGTCATTCTCTGTATAGTGTTTGGTTTCCATGTTAAGTGTTTGTAGAGGCAGCATGGATTTGCCAGTGTTCCCTGGAAATAAAAAATAGAAGTGCAAACCCTTAAGCCTTCTTTCCCATCATATTCTTTGAATATTCAAAGAATACATTGACAAGCCAGTGCACATAAGCTACTGATACAGTGTTTGTTATTTATGGAGTCAGTTACTTTTCTAGTCCTATTTCTTCCCCAAAAACATACCTGTCTTTCACCTCCAGATACTATCTTCCATCTCCATTATGCTCTTTCTCTGTGAGTTCGGTTAGTTTTGTGTGGTTTGGGGTGTTTCTTGTTTCACTGTTTTTTGGTGGGGTTTTGTTTTTTCTGTGTGATTTTTTTTGTTGTTTGTTTGTTGATTTTTTTTTTTTTTTTTTTTTTTTTTTTTTGCTTTCCCCAAACTATGGTGGTGAAGTTTGTTTATTTCAGTAAGGAAATTGATGTGTATCAGAAAGTAAGCTCAAGATACTAATTTAAAATTAAAGCCATTTTTTCCCCTATAGGTCTCACCCCCATCAGGCAGTGGAGAAATGATTCAGTATAATGATCTGGGCTAGGCAAAACCAGCTGACATTTCAATGCCCTTCATTTGCTAATACAAAATAACTTCTATAAACAGTCACTGGTATAAAAATGAAATATATGGTTAGCTTCATTAGGATTAATTAAACAGTTTTTTAGAAACACTTTTAACTCATGATTTCAGTATCTGGATATTGGATAACAAACACTTTGCCATACTCTACCATGATACCCTAATTAGTCCGACATTTACATTAGTTTTCCAGCAGTGAATAATGAAACATCTCAGAAACGGAAGTTACACCATGTAACTTGGCTGTAAGAAAGTGTTGCAATCCCATATATGGTTTTGTGTTTCTTGTGATATAGCAATACTTTAAAATTTATAGCCCCTATTTCAAATGAACAGCACCCACTAACAAGCCATTTGTTACTTTTACCTACATATGGAACCTTTTCACTGGCATTGGTTCAAATGCCCTGTGTCCATCCGACTTTCATAAAATCACAAGGTGTCAAAAAGGAATGTTTATAAACTAATTTGCATTACTTATGATTTGTGACTGTGCAAAGGAGAACTCAGCCATATTTAGTGTGGGGGAGTAGAATGGAGAAAACTAGGAGTAGGCGTTATTATTGGCTCAATTCCACACATGCCAAATGTGAATACTTATGTTCTTCCCACAAAACATTAATTTCTTCACATAACTGCAGACTTTACTCTTTTACCATGTTCCAGATAGCAGACAGCTCTTGTTTTTCACTTATGTTTTCCTCTTAACAACAGTCATTAATTTACTGATATGCTGTCTATCAGAACCACATCATCTTGATTAGAGCTGTTATCCTAATCAAAAGGCTGATAATTAAGACTATCCATCTGTAGAGTTCCAAGTGCTAAGATGAGCTGAAGATCCTAATTAAGATTATTTAGGTGTTACTTAAATGCCATCATTTGATTCATCTAATCATACCAGCAGGTACATTAGATTTGCATTAATGTTCTGCTGAAGCCAGCAGCTCTTTAAACAGATCAAAAATGTAGATTACAGGCACCACTTCCAAACATCTTTATATCAATATAACACTGAGACAATGCATTAAAGTAAATGGAATATTGGAAGAAAGAAGCAATTTCAGTGTTTCTCAGTCTGCTTTATGATAATCAGCAGAGTATTTAAAATAAGTAGTTTATTTATTTTGTGTGTTATAGCAGCTCCATATTTAAGTTTTCACTTTTGCTTCGAATAAAGACTGTATGGATGACTTTCAATTTAACGTGTATTTTTCTAGCTTAAATGAAATGGTACACTGTGTGGGAGTTCATTAGTTTCTGCTGATAAATTATTAGATAGCTAGTTTGTGAATAAGTTATTGGAGAATTCATAATTATTTTATAATAAGGAATCTATTTGCAGTTGAAATTCTCAAAGATTTGTGATTTTCTGTTTAAAAACGAGCTGCATTAAGCTACTTTTCTTTTTTTCTTTTATTTTCTTTTTTGTTTTTGGGGTTTTTTTTTCCCAATCCAGACGGTGAACCTAATTTCATCATGTTTTTAGTCTTTAACCTGGAGATTGTTCATTTTGTAGGAAGGAGATCAATTAGTTCTGTTGTTATCAATGTTAAGTCAGTACAATCAAAATCTTCATGCAGGTATGCTTTTTTGCCTGAAGATATGAGAGACAATACACCATTAAGCTAAAGCCCATACATACGTTTTATGAGAGATCCTACCTCAAAAAGCAAGGTAGGTGGTTCACACAGATAATGGGTTGGACATCGAAAGAGTCCATGACTGTGCTTCAGAGACAGATCAGCCCCCTAGGAGGACATTATGTAACTGTTTTAAATAAATACATACATTATTAAATCTATTCAAATATGTGTTTAATCTAAGATTCTGTTGTGTATCAGCAATACACATGTAAATAAAACAATTGTCAAAGAAGTGAGAGACCTAAGTTCAAAGGACACTTCAATAATGAGACATTAACTGCATAAATGGACTGTAAAGATACCTGGAGTGACAGGTTTAGTGCTGCGGTCATCATTAGAAGGTCCAGTTGTCCAGTGGATATTAGCAGTAACCTTCAGGGGTTCATACCAAGATCAATTGTATTTAAGTTCCTAATTAAGGACATAGATGATGGGCTAGGGAGTAGAACTGCTGTTCTGAGGGCAACAGGCTGGAGAAATGGGCTGATGGGAACCCATGAAGTTCAGTCAAGGAAACTGCAAAATCCTGCACCTGGGATGGGAAACTCCAAGCTGATTGACTAGATAGCACTTCTGCAGAAAAGACCTTGTTGTTCTGATGGACAAGGTGAATATGAGGCAGTAGTGTGCCCTTGTAGCAAAGAAGACCGTGACATGGCTGTTTCAGCATGTGTTGCCCACAGGTTGAGGGAGCTGATTCATTCCCTCTTTTCAGCATTTGTGAGACCACATTTGGAGTGCTGTACCTGATCCGAGGCTCTGCAGTACAACAAAGATGTGGGCATATTGGAGTCCAATAAAGGGTCACCAAGGTGACTAGTGATGTCTGGAGTATATGATGTATGAGCAGAGACTGAGGAAGTGGAGTTTGTTCACCCATAGTAGGGTAGGGGAAACAGACACCTTTCTGTTGTCTTCAGCTACCTAATGGAAGGGTGTAGGTGGAGTCAGGCTCTCTTGGAGGTTCATTCTGCTTGGAGGAAAGGCAATCTCCGTCAGACACTACAAAAACATTTTGCACTGTGAATGTTACCAAACACTTAATCCTTGGGTAAATTAGGAATTTAACTGAACAAGACCCTGATCTGAGCTATAGCCTCTTTGAGAAGAAATTCACTGATACAGTCCATAAGCCACATCTCTTTTAAGAACTATAGGATGAGTTGATCTCTGGAGATGATTCATTTGGTATAGAAGTTGTCTAGGCTATAGACGACTTTCTTTTAGATGACTGAAGTGAAGAGGATCCCATCCTTTTAGTCTTATTCTGTTTCTCAGAGTCATCTTGCTCTAGCAGGGTTTGTTTTAGAGGATTAAAAGTTCCTCTACACAGGAACTGCTCTCCAGTCCAAGTACTTAAGGATGGGCTTAACACAGTCACATTGCTGCATCTCCTTTAAAGGAACATTAGCCTGAAGATAAACTGGACTTCACCACCTAGTCCTGAAAAGCACCTGAGATTCCAGTGCTCTTTAAGAATAATGTGTTATTGGCAATGTAAAATGCTGTCCAATTCACAGAATACAGACCCAGTTCTTACGCATGAAAACCATCCGATGACTATAGTTTGTGGGAAACATGCTTAACATTAAGCTATAAAAGTGAACACTCAGTGCATGACTTTTATATACGTTAAGGTTCTTTTAGGAAAAATTTCACTCAAGAATAACGTGTCTTGAAGACAAGAAGGAAGAGGAGTATGAGTGGGATGTCTAAGGAGAGGGGGTTAAGGTAATGTGGGAATCTTAACTATACATTTTCTTACTTTGAAATGCTAATGTTGCCTTTAATTCTGAAGTTCCTATTTCTATATTTTTCACAACTCTTGATGTTTTTGTGAATTTTGCTTGCAAGCTTCTGATGGTGTTCTTAATTTTATGTTAATAGATTTTATTATCTAAGACATACCCAGCACCCAATAGATGATGAAAGGAAATTTTCAAAGAAATTATAGCAATTACATCAAAAGAACAAAGATATTACAGTGTATTTTAGTGGTTACATTTAAAAAGTGAATAATCTTTAAAAAAATCCCATTTTCATATGCTGTTTTATTTGCATATAAACAGACATATTCACACTAAATTTGCATAGAAATAGATGCATTCAAAACATCTTTACAGCAATCATGGAATCACAGAAGTTACAGATGTAACAGAGTTATTAGTTCTGATTATTTAAACTGGGCATCTATTTTTCTGAGAGTGATTTTTGGGACAGTTAATGATTTTACACATCATTTTTGCACCTGCAGACCCAGGCAATAGATTTAAATATTTAATTTAGGTTCTGCCCATACAGCAGGCAGTTGATGCCCAAGTTTTTCAAACTCCTCTCAGGTTAGGAAAGAATTTCTAGAGTATTCAATTTAAATGATCTATGTGCTTAATTTTAGAGTCTCTGAATATTTGGAACAATTGACAATCAGCACTGATTTAAAGTATCCCTTAGAGTTTCAAGTCTTGCCTTACACCCAAGAAAAGGTATTCCATATCAGAAGATACTTCCAAAGGTTTTGCTTTAAATATTGCAGCAGTAGTATCAGAAACACTATACTGCAGCTGCTTAAAGGGTTACTCATGCTTAAAGCTAAGACAATTATGGTTGCATAGAATACTTCACAGCATACAACTGTTTTCTAAATGTATAATGTTTAGACATGTTAATGATGTGTATATATTAAAATTATATCATTGGTTGTCATTTGCTTTAAATGAGAGCTCTGTAAAGAAATGGGTAACATGAGGGTGATTTCCAAACTAAAGAGAGTCTTAGGTACTGAATCATCAGGTATATAATATCATAACTTGTCTTTCTAGTGTCATTTTTATGGGTGGATTGCAGATAAATTTTTTATTTTTTTTTTTCATACCTGGACTGAAAACAGCTTACTTATTACTACCTAGCTGAACATTTTATCAATCTTCTTTTCAACTAAAAAGGCAATAAATTCTGGGATTAGCAAACCAAACTATGAAGGAAAATACTTTTTCCCCCATAAGTTCTTAATAAAGTCTTTGCTAATTAATAAGTTTTATAAATTGATGAAGGTCTTTCTTTCTAAATAGTAATGATCTTGTCCAAGGTCAAGGAAGAGCAATACTTCTAATTTATCCATTAACAATACTGCATTTACTATAAATTCTTACTTTTCTGAAGGGAATGTGCTCTGCCATAGAAATGTTGAACCATAAAGTGTTTTATTGCGTACTCTGAGGAAACAGCATTCACTAAAACCATTTGACCTCACAGCAGAGCTTTCTTCAAATAGTGAGACCGAACCAGAAGATTCTACTGTCTGCCTCTAGAGAATCTTCTAAAAATACAAGTCTATTGACTGTACCTGGCTACTTCCTAGCAAATGCCTAAAATGCTTTTAATGTTATATTTTAAGATTGTGGTTCTAAGCAGTATTTCCTGTTCTGATATTTTATTCATGCTGCTAATGCTAAGTTGATTAGCTGTCACTATAACTCCTTTTTGAAACCTATTTCTTTAATTATCATTTTATATTTTTGTAACTTTGAATAGTCTCAGGCCATAAACCTGGTATTGTTTTAACTACATTGGTGTGACAGTGGAAATTAGACAAACTGTGTTTGCAAAAGTACATCTTCATGTGGGAAAATGAGGACTTTAAATCACAAATTTCTTAAATACATCTGTGTAACACTTAAGAAAAATAAGAATGTAAGAAACATTCTTGGAGTCAGAGCAACCATCCACTTAAGGCCTACTTCCACTAATGTCGATAGAATATGCCATTCCAAAACAGCATCCAAGCCTGGCTACTGCAGTCCATTTCCCTTGTAAACTCTATTATCCACAGTCATTAAATTAGGCATATTATAAGGTATATTACTGTGCATCCAGTTTAATATCTGTCTATAGACCTGCTATTTATGAATTCTTCTAGTCCACTTTAGAATCTGCTGATATAGTCTTCACCCACAAACTACTATAGCAATGAATTCCAGAAATGTATTGCCTAATGTTTTAATTACTTTTTTATCTGTTTATCTTGTACTAGCTCCAGTGAGAGCCCCCTATGTCCAGCACTGTGGGATTTTCCAAATAACAATTCTATATTAATCTTATACACTACCTTTTCAAATTAGGGTCCTAGCCTTTTCAAATTCTCCTTAAGAAACAGCTGTTCTGTTCTCTTATTTCTTTCTCTATATCTTCTCTAACTCCACTGAGACTTTCTTGATGGGCAAGTACAGCTCTTAGTAAATGGTGATATAAACATTTAACATATTTTTAAAAACAATTAATTTGAATTTTCCAAATCATATAAAATACTTTTATCAGGATGCATAGTTTGTTCAGTGTAATAATTTAACAGCAATTTGTTGGGCTGAGAAGCTGATGACTATTTGCAAACTGATGCAAAAAAAAAAAAAAAAAAAAAAGGAACAAGCCCTTCCTAGAAATTATATATTCTTCTAAGAAAACTAAACACAAATCTAAAAAAGTTTGAGGGCTCAGATCTGTTAGGGAGTTGCTCAGTCTAACAACCTGAGAGGCAAGGCTACAGTAGCTCCACCCTGCTGGGTCCAACCAGCAGGGAGGCTGAGAAGCTGTTCTTGATAGGCCCACCACATTTACATAGTGCACTTACGCTATACATACAGCCAGCCATGCAGATCAACACATGCAGAAATATACAGCACAAATGGTCTGATGCTGTTACTGTCTTTGACTGATCAGTGTGAATGTTTTTAATAAAAATATAAATGCATATACAGTGCAGATCCCTCCAGTAGCTGGCCTGAGACACTGTTTCCCCAGATGCTGGTATCTGGGCATATGAGCTGCCAAACATGGCTAGGCAAGCTACTTATCAGCCACACGTCTTCATGCACTTTTGCCCCTTTTATCCCCTTATGTCTCTATTTTACAACACTTATTCCTTCTAAACCACCTTGATACTTCCTTTCCTCATGTTAGGTTCATCTGTTAAACATCCCCAAATCAGTGTTACACAATCCCAAAATATTTTTCCAATGTGTCTCATACCTTTGTGGACAGTAACATCCTGCCATCCAAAAGATGCTCCAGAGAGTGGCTGCAGATGACTCATGGTCCTCCAGCCCATGGGGCCAGAGGGTTCCCTGAGGCAGACCCAGGAGGGAACAGGTTGGGGGCTTATGTCTCTGGCTGGGTTATTAGGTTTCACCATCTGTTGTGCCTCTCTATATCTTTGTGTGTGTGGAGAAGCTTATAGTAGCCTGGTGGCTCTCTTGGGTCCACAGAGGCACCTTTAATGGGCTGATGGCTCTCCTGTGGTGGGCATGGGATGAGCCAGGGCAGAGTACTACTTTGGCTCCCTACCTGCCCTTGTTTCTTCATGCTTCTTTGTGTGTGTGGAGGCCAGCTTTTTATTAACATAGCCTAGCAAGAAGATGTTCTTGCACCATGGAAATGTAAGATATTAGATGCCAGAATAGTTTTAGCAATCTCAGTCAGAAGATCCCTCACCACTTGTAGTAAGTTGGAAATTCTGGAGTCAGCACTCCTCAAATTTCATGGACCTTGCTGTATGCCAGTGATATTTCTAATGTCATAAGTAACTATATTTAAAACTTTGTAACTGAAAAAAAGAACACTCTTATCACCCCCTTTTAAAATAAATGTTCTTCAATTAGGCTACAATCAGAGCAAAGTTTTATTATGCACCTAAACAACACAACTAGCTACTTCCAGCTATAATCCAGATAAGTTTTCTAAATCAGTTCTGAAGCATGTTAAATATTTGCTGACAGCTCTTATATTCTATGAAAGTTCATACAAGTACAGAGGAAAAAAGTCCCATCGATAAAGGTCTATAGTTGGGTTGGGGTTTATATTTTTTTAGTTAGTAACATAGTATTGCCCTTATTATTGAAAGGCATATCTTACTAGCATAAGACAAATAGATTAAAGGCACTTGAAATATTAGTTTTCTTGTTATTCAAATGTTTTTGGTAAATATTCAATGTGTAGTTTAGTTACACAAAGTGGAAAAACTGATGAGATCTCCAGCAAGAGTATTCTGTCCTTGATTATCTAACTCTCTTAAGGATCATTTGCACTGGGGGAAGGGAAGGTAGGGGAAAGCTTTAACAAGTTTGAAGCAGGCTAGGTTTAACACAGTGAAGACATGTGAACTAAACAAGAACATTATAATGTTCTGATATTTTACAATGTATGTGATGTATGTGATATGGGTTTATTCTCTCATCTCTTTTTCTTCATCAGACTAAAATAAAGATGAATCTTTATAATTTAGTTCCCTACATAGTTTATTCTATCATGTTTCAACTAATAACTTTTTCCATGTGTTTATTACTGAGCTATCATTTAGCAGAATCTGTTTTACTGATATTTTTAGAATTTTAGCCTTCACAGGCTTCTCCAACATAGTACTACAATTACAAAACCCATTAGAGAGAATATAATTGCTGTTGGTGCACAATGTTTGTAATATATATTAGGCATCAGATTACCAAAAGGCATACATATTTAATGAACTAACTCTGAATACAAGGTTACTAATGATTAATAGCCTGAAAGGACACAAAAAGCAACATGCATTTTCCCCAAGCCATTATATGCTGCCAAACAGATTTCAGAAATTATGGGTGAGGAAGTAATCTGATGGGGCAGTGAAAGTCAGAGAAAAACATAGCATTCCATGAAATTATATATTGATAAAGGTATGCTGTGAAGTACAATTTCAACACTAGATTACCCAGAACCTTTTAAGAATAGCAATGTAAGGCTTTTAGTTACACTTACAATAATAGTCTTCATGTTCTTAAGGACGTTTCTTTATAGGCTTACTGCAGAGTTTTATTAAGTGCAGAGCAGCAAAAACACTGTTAGTACTTGGTATAGGATACCCAAATGTCATAGGGTCTGACTTCACTCTGCTTATATTTTGAACGGGCAGCATAAAAATCTGTTTTATATCACTTCTTACGGGCTATGCACTAGAAGGTGATTAGGCTTGATGACTGCTGAGGGGGATAGTTAGTTAAATCATGTATGGTCTGTAGCTTTCCTTACCAGAAACTGAACATATATGAATAAGCCAAGATCCTGATAACATAGGCAGTTAGTAACCAGTGCTGGTCCTATATGTGAAACCTTTGGCTGCCAGTGGCTTTCAATCCTCTCTGTTCTTTACTGCCATGATTTTGGGGGGTGGAGTGGAAAATAAAATTGAAAAATTGCAATGAGAACAAAATAGTTTGTTAGTTTTTCAGGACACTTATTGAAAATAAGGACTGTCTTAAGCTAAATGGCGTGATGGACAGAATATTCAGTGGTATGTAACAGCTGGATAAAAAGACACTTGGACTGTGTTTTGTCTAAGTCCCTGTAGCACTGGACTAGGCTATGAGTTTCTGATGGTGCCATTTCACTGCACTTACCCATTTGTGATGCTATTGATCAACATGCAGAATGGAGTGCCTGGGAAAGTGTATTAAATATGAGATACTAGGCTAACAGCTTAAACATAGTGATATCTCATGGGTTTTAAGTACATGTATAGTTCCTGATTAGCAGTGACTAACAGAAGAAATCTATCATTTGCATACACCGGGTTATTTCACAAAACAAGAAGGCAGACATAAAAAAATGATCTTGCTAGTTCTGGAAAGTCCATTACCTAAAACCACTCATAGAATATACTAATGAAAAGGCTCATTACAGGAGAGGCATAAACAGTTGTAGAAAGCTAATCTACTGGCTAAGAAGAAACAGGTCTAATATACTTGCTAGGGAGCAAATATAAACAAAGAAGTCTGGCCTTAAGTCTTATGTTCTATAGGGTAACTAGAGTGAGGTGCAACAAAGATTAAGAAGCAATTAATAATTGTGACTTGAGAAAACAGGAAGTCTGCCTGGTTCATATTTGTTCTCCATGCACAGGAAGGAGTTCTATCAGGTGATCCCTTAATCAAAGTGGCAGGTCCTGTTTCCCTTCTCCTCACTGACGTTAATGTTGATGCATTTCTATTTTGATAATTTCATGTGTTCCTGCATGCCACAGATAAAATTTTGCCCACAGATGTGGAGCTTTTTCTTGCATATCATCTGGATGATAAGCATTTAGGGATTTTGCAGAGGGAAAGCTGATTCTTGTTGATAGTATGTAAGATAAATGAGGAAAAAAAGTAAGCATGAGTCAAGTGTTCTCTGTTTTTAAGCAGTCGTTCCATTGACCATGTAGCCAAATATAAATAAATAAAAGCAAAGGAAATTCTTTCATTTACCATCACGTCAATTGTAATGATGAGGGATATGTAACATTTGCCTTTATATGCTATGGCCAGCACTGGATGAATCATTACCTTTTCCAAGGCTGCTGTAACATTTCAAAATACAGCAATTATTATTTTTGGGGACTTTTGTATTTTATCTTTCCTCACTTGTAGGTGCACGTTTATAACATACATAAGCAAGTATGATTCAGGGATAAGGTAAAAGAGAATGAAGTGTTGAAAATTTAAGTATTGAGATTATTATAATGTGGAATACTGAACACAGTAATCCATGGGAGAGCAGAATAGCTGAATATTATGCATTATATAGTTCTGGGTAAAACCATTGAAACAAGGGGTGCTTTACTTTTATACAAAACAACATGTGTACACACATACATGCCAACACAGAGAGATTGCAAAAGGGCGATGGTCTTAAATGGTCTGACTACAGTATGTTTGAGTATCATAAATTCATAGAGGCTAGAGATGGAAAAGATCTGTTAAAAGTGAAGGAATATTTCTCTTTGAAGACTGCTGTTTATTATACATTCTACAGCATTCTGCCACAATGTACAATTTTTTTTTAAATAAAACTGTTCAGGATTGAAAGCTGCATTTAAGATTGGGAATCATCTATATCTTTATCGAAAAGCTAACTTAAACAAGTTTATTTAGCCTACCAGTTTTTTAAACCTGCAGCCTGCCAGCTAAAATATTCATACACTTAAAAGAAGAGCTAGATTAAGTCTTTTTTTTTTTTTTTTTTTTTTTTTTTTTTTCAATAGGTTTGTTTTTCCATCCTTTCTGGGTTTATGTTTATATTAGCTGTTTTTTCTCTATCTCATTTGACATACTGTCAACATTAGGTGTTCTCTAACATACATGGGTTGTCTCAGCTATCTTCCTTTCTGAAATCTGCTGCTGCATGTACAGTATATTTCTACTTCTGCAATGATCATACATGGATCACTGAATTTAGTACTTACCATTGCAGTACCACATGCTGGCTAGGGAGCTATCTATTGCCAGATAATGTTCATTATCAGGCAAGTGGTATGCTTGAGTTGGTGCCTGCCTCAGAAGGCACCTACAGTCATTTGGGATTCTGAACACTCTTTTTTTACATAGTCCCTGGGGGTGGAAATGAAGAGGTTTCCATCTTAGTCATAGCAGAATTCGTGGTTAAAGCCCAGGAAGTGTGGCTTGGAGAGTATGGAGAGAGGAGGAGGGAAATGACTGCTTTGCTTTTTGGGGAGAACTCTTTCTTCTGGACTCCAGAATAAACTGACAAAGCTGTGCAGACAGAGTCATGAGCTGAGTTGGTGAATGAGTAATTAAACAACAAGAACAGCAACAAAAAGTAAACAGCACCCAGAGCAGTCATACTAGGCATCAGGTCTTAGGCAAAAATGTTCTCATTTTTGGTTTGGGTTATTTTCCACTCTGTGGCATCTTAGATCACTATCCTTGATCAGTGTCTTAATAACTTGAAATGAAGAAATCTGCTCATTAATGACTTTTTACTAATAAATACCTGTAGATTTTATATTTCCCAAGAAATTTAAAATATATTTTATGCCTGCCTCATATGTACAGATATTTCATTGAAACTTCAACTGTACATATATATTGAATTTAAAAACCTGTGCCTTCTGTGTCTTGATGATAAATTTCCCCAAGACACACATTCATGTCCAAATTTAGATGAGCTTTATATTCTAGAGTATTTTTGTTAAATATGTAATATTCTCTATGCCCTCTGTGAAATTCCTTTTGGAAACTATTCATATAGACTAAAATAAACAAAGCACAATCTTTTAGAGCTGTGCCTTTTTTCCATCTTTTTTTTTTTTTTTTTTTGTATTTTCTTTTTTCTGTTTTCCTTTTTTTTTTTTTTAATTTCTTGGTTTCATATAGTGCTTGAGCTAGGTTGTTCACATATGTGCACAAGTACAGAAAAGGCACTCTTGCTAGAAGTATCTCTACTTTAGCTTCCCAACATGTTGCAGTCTTGACCCAGAAAGATCACCTCCACAATTCAGAAGGGGGTGTGGCCTGCATGCCCATGCAGCCCCTTCATCACTGTTAAAATCACCTTTTTAATGTGGGCTAATGTCCAATAAGCGTACCAAGGAGACCTTCAGCTTATTTCAAACAGGTCACTAAGCCATAAGATACTGACAACTTCTGGTTGCCATTGACCTTGGCTAAATTTGAAATAATGACCCAGAAGTGAACAGGTCCATATCCCTTTACCACCACCCAAAGTCACTCAGAACTTCATGGCAATAACATCTTTGAAGATCTTTCAACTTGCTTGAGCATGAGTTTCCCCTCTTAAACCTGCACTGAATGGTTCTAATCAAATTATGTTTGTTCATGCTATTGCTTCAATAATATCTTAAAATCCTCTGAAACTTTCTCCAATGTTTTCTAATGCTGTCTTCCTCACCCAACACACAATGTGAAGGTAAGTTATACTTGATAGCTATTTTTGTGATCCTTTCAGCATTTTGATTTCCATTTGCTGGCTTTTGAGAATCTACCCTGCAATCAGAGACTATACCAAAACACCTATCAATTAATAGCTTTTATTTAATTGTAATGTGTCTACTGCCTAGAACTTTGACAAGGACCCTAAAATCAACACCAATAGAAGGGAAATACAGCCACAAAATGCTATTTTCAGAGGCTGGATTGGATATATACCAATTTATTTTATTCTTCACTATCGTATTTAATTAGGCATTTCTTACTTTACTTCTGATTTCATTATATTGCTTATTTCTTATCCACAGTAACATATGAAAGCTGTTCCTGGTGCTTTATTGATAAATAGAAGAGGTTTGGATTCCTACCACTTCCAGTTGCACCTGTTCTGCTACACAGATGGTAAAACGTGCATGAAATAATATTTTTCATTAAAAAGATACCCACTTTCAGAATAGTCACTCCTAGGGTTTCAGAGAAACACTGAAAGTGATTAGTATCCAAGACACAGTGCAACCAGCAAAAGGAATCACTCACTATTACAGAGTATACCACAGGGTACAGCTGAGTATACTATTTCCCAAACTCACTCAATGGACTATTGAACATGTAATGACAAAGTTCCCATTAAAGTCTGATGTAGTTTCATGGATTACACAATACTGATTTGAACCTAGATATCTGGAGCGTTAAAGAGCTGTTCTATTACATGAGAGGTAGCAGACTTACTTGATGATACTGCAGACTTCTGTGAGCATATTACTGATATCCCTATCTCAGTAGCTGATATGTGTTGACAGTCCGTTTTACAGTAAAGCCGTTCTGGAGGTCCTAAAAAAAAGCCTCAGAAGAGTCCATGGTTACGATGGTAACAAACAAAGCAGGAAATTGAATCAGACAGACGAGCACTTGAACATGGACTGATCTTGTGATTTACCATAGAGTTATTTGCTGTTTGGGTATGCTCTTTTCTAGAAAATATCATTTTGACTCCTAAAATAAAATAAAATATATAAAAACAAAACAAAACAAAACAAAAAAAACCACAAAAAACCCAACTATGTCCAGATAAGCCTGCATAACTAACATGGCTATTGATCTTCAAACAAAACTACCTTCAGGAAAGAAACAGGCCCTACCATTGCTCGGACATTAATAAATTTGGTCTATGTGGGAGACTGGAAAAAATTGAAAGATCTTTACACAAAGTTCTCTGCCAATTCTCTCAGCACTTTTATTAATATTGTGATTGAAGCAGTATCAGCTAAGGAGAATATGGCCTTTAAATTACATGGGGGAAAAAAATCATTTCAGTGTGGTTTCATTTGCATTTTTAAGCCCATATGTTAATATTTTTATTCACTGCTATTACAGAATGGCAAGATATAAAAGACAAATTGTTTTGAGGACGAGTTACTTGCACAACCTGGCTTTACCAATGAGTGTTTCCAAATTTTTAAAAGGTCCAAGGAAGGACCCTACCTAATAAAGTCCAAATCATACATACAGATTTTTCTATTATCTTGATTCTGACAAGGCAAGTCTACTTTGCCAACCTTTGTAAGGCTTGTATTACATTTAAAACCTTCTGCCTTTGGAATTGAGCCTGACTGAACTTTGCTTAGCAATTTATCTTCAATGTAAACCTGACACACACATGAAATGAATCTGGCATACCAACTCATCAATCTGGATCTAGTGATATATTACAGGTGCACATCATTAGGAAATAAATACTGCCACTGAAATAACTAGGGTTTATGTAATGCAAGGGACAGTAAAATATTTCCATCAACATTTAGCATTTTTCTTTTCATTTTATGCTTTAACCTCTTCCTTTAGCTACCGTATTTACATCAATGATTTTCAGATATTTTTTCCCATGTTTCTCTTGCTGTGTAGTTTCATGGTTAGATTGAAATTTGGCTCTAACTACACTTCTGTTGCAAATTAATTGCTGATATATGGCGTTGACTTAATAAAAGATCCAGCACTTCAATTTCATAATTTTACTCACCAGTTCCTTTAAGCTGTGATGGACTGACTGACTCTTACTTTTTTTTTTTTTTTTTTAATAGCTTTTTAATTTATGTAGTTTTTTCATCAATTGTTGAACTCTTAGCTACATTTTCTTAACAATAATTCTGTCTTCTGAATGATTAAAGTGAGATTTTTGGACACTTTTAGATTGAGAAAGAGCTATATTTCTTATTTCTGCAATGAGACAGTGTTTATACAAGACTGCATTCCTGGCAGCACTGAAGTAGAAGGTACTCGTGGTACTGGCTGCCTGTTGACAGAGTAAAAATTAACAGTGAAGACAATACAAAAAGCAAATACAGAAAATAGCTTACAGAAATGGTAGGAGATGGGATTGTCTGTTAGTCGAGGCTGTTTCTTCCATACCTGGATGGGTTTCTGCAGGGCTAACAAATGATTGATATCCCAGTTCTTTCCCTAAACGACTGCTTTTGTGCTGAGCAAGTCCTTCATTATCATCACATAAAGCTCAAAGGACTGAAGAGGGATTCTTCAAAACTGCCACAAAAACTGAAGAACAGTCTCAGAAGTTTGTGACTTTTTAAAAGGTGATAAATAGAAAAGAAAAAAAAAGAAAAGAAAAAAAATAGTGCACAATCAGTATTAATTTTTGGGGGGTTTCTGTGAATTCTGTAATACTGTTCATAAATAAGTAACCTGTGTTCTGAAACTGGTGCCCTCCAAAGGTGCAGTTCAGTCAGACAAATCACCTCCTTAACCTTTGGCATCAGGCAGGAAGAGGAAAGGTATTCTCTGGCCACTGTGAAGTGGATCAGTATCAATCTTATTTTAGTTATGCAAAGATCTTAGGATAAAAATATAATTCAGTGCATGTTCAGCTGACTTCCTTACAAAATCAGTATCCTCAGTGGTGATACCAATCTATCCAATCAAGTTTTCCTTCATCATTTGCATATTTTTTATACTATAAATAGTTTGAACATCTGCAACAGTAATTTATAAGCCTCATATTTATACTATTAATTATAGTAACTTTTATTAGTTTAGCACCAGTATTTTAAAAAAGACTACACTGAGATGCACCGGAGACCTCGGAAAGTAGACCATCAAAAAGATGCTTGACCAAAAGGAGAGAGCACAAAGTAGTAAGAAAAGCATGATAAGCAACGGACCATAGATTAGCTCCATAGAAGTAATATAGCTAAGTACTAAACATCTTTTCTTAATACTGGAAATGCAATTGTGCTTCATTATAATATTGAAATTAGGACTTGAGTTTTGATTTTTTTCCTGAATTTCCCCTCTCTTTTATTTCTATTTTTTGATAAAATTAGGCAGAATCTCTGTGCTAGTGAAGTCCTTCACCGGTGGTTCTCTGAAAAGCACTATATCTGAATCTCCATGGCTTTAAGGAGTTGTGTCCTATTTCAAAAGGACAGTGTAAATATTGGAAGGAAGGGAAGGGAAGGGAAGGGAAGGGAAGGGAAGGGAAGGGAAGGGAAGGGAAGGGAAGGGAAGGGAAGGGAAGGGAAGGGAAGGGAAGGGAAGGGAAGGGAAGGGAAGGGAAGGGAAGGGAAGGGAAGGGAAGGGAAGGGAACAAAAAAGAGGAAAGCCTGGAATGTTTTGGGTTTTTTTCTCACTGTATGAGTTCAAAACAGATATGAGTGTAACTAAATCATTGGGATCACTTCTACATTAAAAAAAAAAAAAAAAAGAGAGAGAGAGAGAGAATAAAATCAGGATTTCTATATCTTCCTTGCGATTCATCACACATTGCAGAGCAAAATATTTGATTCTATCCCTAGCTGTCTAAACTAAGCAAATTCATTCCACTCATCTGATCTGAAAAATACATGCTTCCATAATATTTTAAATACTAAAAAGTTTCAATTTACTTGTAAGAGATTGCTTTAAATATATTGTTTCAAAGTAAATAGTGCTATAAAAATTTACAGAATAAATTTTACTGTAGCCTGCTATTCTAATACTGAGGGTAAAACTAAATAGGGTTAGACATTATTATGTTCTCCTATTTGATTAAGACAGTTTTAACTTTCTTATGTGTTACATAATGAATAAGTAAGTTCAGGTTTGTATAAACTGGTAAGACAAGCTTTGCAGCATGGGCTGTCAAGATTTTCAAGAGCTGTACTTAATAGTTCTTAATAGGCTGCTTCTCCACCAATTCATATTTGAATATTAACATTGCTGGTTCATTCTTCATCCCACCTCTTTTCTAACTCACAGGAGAAAAGACAGATTTTTTTTTTGTCATGTCTACAAAATTAACAAAACCTATCTCTTACAGGGTAAATTTTCACATTTACTCTGTATTATGATCCATCATATGACAAGTAAAGACAGTATTCACAGGAAAAAATACTTTAATAATCAGAATAGAATTTAAAATTCTATAGAGATTTACATATAGGTTTGATAAAAAATATTAGATAGCTTAAAAAGAATATTAAAACTGGGGAAAGTTCTTGTCTCAGATTGTGCAAGGATTACTACTGGGGAAGACAGCATGAGCGTGGTGACAGTGCACTCTGCTCTACTCATTTACAGCCTTGGAATAATATCTTCATAAATGGGAAAAGCCAAAGAATGCCTCCAAGGGTATTGTGGAAATTGCAAAGGATGATTAGAGAAAAACACGGCCTTTCAACAAAGACAAAAAAAAGAAAAAAGTACTTATCAACTAGATGCAATGGCTGGGAGGAAACAGTTTCACAAAAATTGTCAGTGTCTATAAATATATTTTAAAGGGAACTATCTTGAAAAATCTATTTTGCAATGGAATATGAGTAGGAAAGGATGGGAAAAGGATTTTTTTTTTTTTTTTTTTTTTAAAAAGCAATATGTGTTTGTGAAGTGTTTTGGCTCTCAAATAGCATATTCAATCAAAAGCATCTGACAACCTCCACATTAGAATCTTCTGCTTGTCACTGAGAATTCTGTGAAAAAGGGAGAACAGTTAATATAATCACTTCAAACTTTCGGAAAGTCCTTCCTGATGTTCAGTTAAGAAGTCTGGTGCTATCATTTTGTTCCAGGAGCAAAGCCTAGTAAAGACGACAAACTCTTATGTCTAAGTGCACTGTGTCTAAGTGCAAGCTTAGAAGCACAGCCTGAAGACATGGAGACTTGGAATCTATTCTATTCTATTATTATTATTATTATTATTATTATTTACTAAGGAAGGTAATGCATTTAAAATAAAAGAAGTAATACAATGATTACTATACAGACTCATCTGATACAGTTATGTCCGTTTTTAACAGCTATGTCTATAGTTGTTCATCGCTATCTTATAATTTAATGTATTCAGTGAATATTATAATATTTGGAAAGGTAAATACAGGGGGGAAAGGGAATATGTGTACAGACAACACATTTTTTTTAAATTTACATCACTCAAAATCGCAGAAGTTTTAGTAGGACATTGAGAGGATGTAGACAAAGTCAGTAAGAGAATAGCACAACAGATGTTTACTGCTGACACTGTGAATCAACCACATACACTGCTGGCTCTTCACTTTGATCCATTTGAGAACTGGAACTGACAGGATAAGTATGTTTCAAAATGAAGTAGCATGAAACAAGATTAATGTAGGAAAAAAAGAAGGAAACAGTATAATTAATTTCTATAAAGCTGTAATACTTTTTCAGCTGAAATATTGAATTTCATTTAAGTCATCCCAGTTCAAACATATTAGAATTATGTTTTCTTTTATGCTTATCTTTTGAAGAAAAGGATGAGGGCAAGAGAAAGCTTCACTGTGAAAACACTGGTCTTATTTACTCAGGAGTGCACAATAATAAAAAGTAACATAAGGAGGCATATCAATTAATGGATAGTATAAGTTATAGTTAGGTAGATCATGACTTCTGACTCACTATTTAAGTATAATGTTAGATCATAGAGACATAAGTTGAACTGAAAAGTAAAACAATTAAATATTCTGCCAAATATTATATCATTTTAGTGAATCTGTATTAATCTTTACCACAAGTTACCTGAGGCCATAAAACAAACAAACAAAAAAATTAGTATTTATGTGATTACTGAGCCTTCATGCTCTAGTTAATAAATGAATGCAAAATATATGGAGAAGAAGTTTTCTATGTAATGGTTGTATTCACACCATTATAACCAGTGTATGGTCCTGGTCATAGTGAAGACAGAAAATAAAAATATGGACCAATTATTGACTTGTTTTTGCAGGGGTTTTCCATAATATTTGATATCCATAGTAGACCTGTTAAGGCTGTTTAAAAAAAAAATTAAAAAAAAAAAAATATATATATAGGTAACAGTTAGGAGTAACTTGGTAAGACAAGCCAAGCTGGTCATTTAAAGTTCCTTTAAAAGAGAGAAACAAACGCTTTGGTGGTGTTACACATTTTTTTCGAAGACACTTGAAATAAGCCCAATGGTGCTGTTGTGATCCTTAAGTTCAAGGTCCTGAGGGAACTGGCAGGTGTAGTTGCTAAGCTGTTCTCCATCACATTTGAAAAGCCATGGCAGTCAGATAAATTCCCCAGTGACTGGAAAAACAGAAATATCACACCCATTCTAAAAAAAGGTAAAAAAGGAGGATGCTGGAAAGTACTGACCAGTCAGCCTCACCTCAGGGACCAGCAAGATCGTGGAACAGAACCTCCTGGAAGATATGTCAAAGCATACGGATGACAAGGAGGTGACTGGAGGCAGCCAGCACAGCTTCAGTAAAGGCAAATCGTGCCTGACTAATCTGATGGCCTTGTACAATGGAGTGACGGCATTGGTGGATAAGGGAAGAGCAACGGCTGTCATCTGTCTTGACTTCTGCAAGGCCTTTGATACAGTCCCACACAACATCCTTTTCTCTAGACTGGAGAGATATGGAATTTGATGGATGGACTGTTTGATGGGTGAGGAGCTGGCTGGATGGCCGCATCCAAAGAATGGCAGTGGCTCAGTGTCCAAATGGGGATTAGTAACAACTGGTGTCCCTCAGCAGTCCGTATGCGGACCGGTAGCATTCAATATCTTTATGAATGGTATAGACAGTGGGACTAAGAGGAGCCTCGGCAAGTCTGCGGATGGTGCTCAATTGAGTGGTGCAGTGATATGCTAGAGGGAAGGAATGTGATCCAGAGGGACTTTGACAGGTTGAGAAAAGTGATTCTCCTTCTCTACTCTGTTCTTGTGAGACTCTACCTGGACTACTGTGTCCAGGTCTGTGGTCCCCAGAACAAAAAAAGGCATTGACCTGTTGAGTGGGTCCAAAGGGCCATGACAATGATCAGAGGGCTGGAACACTTCTGCTATGAAGAAAGGCTGAGAGAGTTGGGGTTCTTCAGGCTAGCGGAGAAGGAAAGGCTCCAGGGAGACCTTATGTATAAGCCTTTCAGTACGTAAAAGGGGCTTATAAGGAGAAGAGGCATGTTTTTTCCAGGGCCTGTAGTGATAGGACAAGGAGTAATGGTTTTGAGCTAAAAGGGTGTTGATTTAGAATAAATATAATTAAGACATTTTTTATGATGAGGGTAGCGAGACACCAGAACAGGTTGTCCAGAGAAGTTGTGAATGCTCCATCACTGCAAGTGTTCAAGGCCAGTTTGGATGGGGCTGTGAGCAACCTGGTCTAGTAAAAGATGTCCCTGCCCATGGCAGGGAGATTGGACACAATGGTCTTTAAAGGCCCTTTCCAACTCAAACCATTCTAAAATTCTATGATTATATTTAATTAATCCAAAAATTATATTAGTATCATATAATGCTTGTTTGATATTATATTATGATAATGAGGCAAGACATATTTCAGTAGCCAAATACCTAAATTCTACAACTTGAAAATAGGAGTGCTGTGTTCAAGTCTTGTGTTTCTTACTTGCATTCATTGTTCTAACAGAGGATTTTTAAGGATTTCATGTAAATTAAATTAGCTAGTTGAATTCCTTCTTTCCCAGTGTTTGTCTGATCCCATTCAAAAACTGTTTTTCTATCCTGTTTTGGGGTGAAATCTATTCCACTCTATCTGTATTTGTATAATGTTAAATCTATGCATGAACTGCCATTTCCCTGCATTACCAATGGAATACATTTAACCATTTTCAGACTGGGTAGAATTCTACAGGGAAGTTTATTGTGTGCATTTTTATCTTGCACTTTTAGAGATCACCTCTTTGTCACTTTCTTGGCAAGTTAATTGAAAGCTGGTAACATGACAAGTACTAACAACATCTTTTTGTTCTGTGCTAGAAGAATGGAATATATTTTATATCTGCCTCTTTTAAACTATACTTGTTCTTATATTTTTAAAATTATGGTCATTAAAATGCAAATAATATTTTAAGGCATAATGCATAATCTAGTACAACTTTTTAATATTTATTTTAATCACCATATGCCATCTTTTAAGTTTGAGGGCAAAATAATCAGTGTTCATGAGTTCAGATGTGAAGAGTAGTATTTTTTACCTAAGCTGATTTCAGTATATTTTGGTAAATTTGTCTCAGTATTCAATAGCATCATTGAAGAGGATTTACATATTCAATTGTTGGCAAATTTTGTAAGAAAAAAAGGAGATAGATAACTTTGGCAATAAATGTTCCACATATCTGTAATCTTTTCACTTGATATTAATAGTGGATTCTATTTTATGGTTTAGGTTCCCTAGGTATTATTTCAGGCAGGGATCTAGTTGGAACAGTGCTCAACAAAGGAACATGGTCATTATAGTTTTGAAGTACTCAATTTACATGACTGTTAACATTCTTTTCTATCATTAAATAATTAAATATTTTTATTTTAAATATTTTTATTTAAAAATTAACTTCATGTAAATCAAGTCTTGCTGAATAGCAAAGTAGGAGGGGCAGCTGAGCTGAGGAAGGAAGCCTTGTAGAAACAGCTATTGTTGATCATGATTAAAAATGGCAAGACAAATTATCCTCTTAATATATATCAGCATGAAAGTCTCTTTTTAATGCAGTCATGTTGTTCTGATTGTTCTTTACTTTCTTTTTTGCAGACACTTGAACAGGCAGTTATTACAGAAGCACACACATGTGCCTTTAGCCAGGAACTCATATCTTGAGCAGTACGTGTTTATCAATGAAAAGCAGGTGCTCACTTTTTGCTCATCACCATTTGGATTGCTTTGAACTGATAATGCCTTTAAAAAATGTGAAGAATGCCTGCCAATTTTATATCAGAACTGGTATAACTAGTCATATTTTTAGTTCTATTGCCAAGAATATCTTGTTTCTTGAAAGCTTCTATTGGACTCTCCTACTACTGATGTCAATCTGGATCAGTCTGGCTGTACAGTCAGCATTTCTTGGCAATGTTCGGTGAGAAGCTGGCTATACATGTTCTTTGTCTTTGAAACATTTAAACTAAAACTTAGGAAAAAACTCATCTTGCTTTTCTTCTCTTTACCAGTTTTTTTCTGTACTTTACTGGAATTCTTTGCAGTGGAGTCTTGTGTGATTACTATTTATTACCTACAACGCAAAGGACCGTAAAGTATAATCGGTGTTTATATTGCTGAAGGGGTTATCCTGAGATATGGCAGTCCTGACTCTGGTATTTTTGGGTAGTACTCAGCTATGTGCTGTGAACATTTGAATGTTGACTTCTGTATGTAAACTAGATGCCTGGGTTCTTGTTACAGTTAGTGAAGACTAAGGCTCAGTTTGGTTGCCTATATTTCTGTATGCACCTGGAGCCACCTGAGGTGCTCTAGGGTACCTAAGATCATGGTTCTTAGGGATATAAGTCAGTACCTATGGAAAATTTGCGCTATAACAGTGTTTTGGGACAGGGAGGGCACAATGCTGTGAATGTAGCTTCTATGTCTACTGCTAGATGTCTAAGCTTCTATTATGATCTGGTGAAATCTAAGGTTTCGTTGAGTTGCTTCACAGTAGTGTCTATTGCCATATAAGATGCTCTAGGATGTTCTCTCTGGAATCCAGCTTCCAATAAGTCTCCTCTCCTGAAATCTTTATCAGTCTATCTGTCATGCAGATATCTCTGATAAACTCAAGCATCTTAAATGACATGAGGAACCTTGGTGTGGTCAACTGAATGGAATCTTTAACAATCTGCAAAAGGAATTATTTCTTTTATGAATAATATTTGTAATTACAGACTTTATTTTTAAACTAAAGAATATCGTAGTCCTTTCGTGACTTGCTGGAATGTTAGCATGGGTTTGAAGATAAAGTATTTAATACAAAATCTCTCTGTCTTGAAAAATAAAATATTTCCATGCTGAATCATATTTCATAACCATAGAATAGATTTTCCCAAGTATTTTATGGAATAAGAATTAATTTTTACTGTAATTATTGCTGAAGTAGGTGTATCTGTTAGTAACGTTTATCAAATACTTGAAAAAACAAGATAAGCTTTCTTTTTCTTCACCTGTGTATCAAGAAAACTTAGACAAAGCAGGGGTATATTTCTTTGAAAAGTCTTGTTTGCTTTTTTATTATTAAAACCAAATTCAGGGCTTTAGAATCTTTAAAAGATCAAATTATAATTTAAAGCATTTTGAGTCATATTCCATTATTTGATGTGCAAAACATATTTAAGGATTTTGACAACCCAGTATAAGCCTGTATGCTACATTCATCTTTTACAATACCTGTTGAATAAATCATATGGGTAAACCCAACAACTGTCTTGACATATTTCTTAAAAAGAAACCCTTACAACATAGAGTTGCTCAGAGCCACACATCAGTTTTCATTGATCAACAGAATTTCTTCTGCAGTGCATAAAATATTTAAAAGTATTTCAGTATAAAATTTATTAATATAATGGAATTTATGAAAGAAATGCCATTATTTGTCCTTTATTTATTTAGTTTTCCAGAAAGTTCAGAAGTCTAAAGGACACTGATGAGAAAGAAATGCAATGATGTATGAATCAGATCTGTTGGAAAGGCTTGGCAAAACCCACGTACAGTGGAACTGACAGGCAAATTAGGGTTAATGAGGCTTGGATCCATCAAAATTTCAAACTTTGCCAAAAAGATTTCTCCTGCTTTCATGCAGTGTTATCCCCCAGAAATTGGTTCTTTCCCATGACCCCCAAAATACCTCTTATCTGCCTGATACTGGAGCTCTTGATTTTTCTCCCAGGTTAAACAGCTCAGTTTAATTTACCAGGCAGCTGGCCAACATCAATCAGCTGTGCTTCATACAGCCACCTGCTACTCTACCACAGCCTCACTACTAATCTCTTTCCCTTTACCATCACCCATGACCACGTGGTGCTGAGCCCAAAGTTTTTGCTTTAATTAATCTACTTTGCCTCTCCCAGGCTTCTACCTGTTTCCCAGGGCCATGCAGGAAGATAAAGCACCAGCAAGCAACAAGGCATAGAAGGCCTTCAGGAATCAAATCTGGGGATTACAGGAGTGTAAACCATCATTTGTAGTTATGTTGCAATATTGTTACGGATCTATCCCATTGAATGCTAACCAAAACTCTACCACCCGTGTTAGGAGTCCATGTGGCACAGCATGATCAATAAAGTAAGTTTTCTCTGATTAATAAAAATTTGCATACAGACATGTTCAAGAGGTGATCATTCTTTTGGCTAATTTGCACAAAGCAAATGTTCTGCTATATACAGACTAATACCTGAAACAGAAAGCATGAATGTACCTGTATTTAAATAGTGATGTTACTACATACCACTGCATATTTTTTTTTCAAAATTAATAGCTGGTTTTATATCAGCTTTAATAGAAGTAGTAGGAAATCTTAGTGGGTTTGCATTAATGTGCACAATTCAAAAAAAGATTTTACAATGAACTGCCTTTTTTTCCAGATTAACGGCATATTTTAAATAATGGCATTTTATTGTGAGTTGAAAATACCACCATTAACACATATTATAGCTCTTTGCAAGGATTATATAGTCAGTGCCTCTCAAATAAACCTTATGTGGCTAGATTCAGTTTAACACCTGAAAAACCTGTGAGTCATGCTGTAAGGTACATTCAAAATAAAAACATCCCATTGAGAGTTTCATATATCAGTCACATTGCTGGCAATTAGAAATTGTGTTCAAAGTATATATAGTGAAAGCTATAGGGAAATATTGTCAATATATGGAGATTTTAATATATAAACACTAACAGCTACCAATTGAAAGTTTTTTTGCAAACATGGACATTACATTAGACACCTAGTGTTTGAGATACTTAAAAAAAGCTATCCGTATACATTTTTATTGTATTTGCTCTTTTTTAAAGAGAAGAGTATTAGTAATGTAGTGAAAATGACAAACATCGATGTAATATTTAAATGGTGATTCATCTTTGTAGTAATACCGAATTCTACTCCTTTTAAAATATTACCTTTTATACAGCTTACCCAATAATTTGCAAAGTTTTCTGATCTTTCAGGATTCCCTAGTACATAATTACTAACCTGATATGGCAGGTACTGAAATTTTTATCATAAAAAAATAAATAGAGATTTTAACAGTTCAAGCAAAGAGCAATATTTAAAAATTCAAAAAGAATACGATAGACCCAGGACTGAAACCAGATGCTTTAAAAAAAACAAACCCAAAACCCAAAAACAAACCCAAGCAAAACCAAAATACTAATTAAACATGAAAACCAGCTGAGGAAATCTAATAACTTGCTAAAAATAATTAAATTACTAATTAATTTGGAAGGATCATAGCATATATTTTTTTTCCTTTTGCTCTTTCTTTGAGATGGTTTCACTTGGGAACAGAGGAGTAAATGTAGAAGGGAAATATTCCATCAATATTTTTGACCTACCAAAGTCAGAGAATAATAAACATTTTCAAATTATTTGTAAGTAAAATATCCATTCTGTTATATTGCATGTCATTGATCAAAACCACTTCTTTTTCTGAATAGTTTGCTAGCAATTTCAATGGACACAATTCATCAATTACTTTACATGTGACTAATAAATTTAGAAACTTAATTTCCAGAATATGCTTTAGGGAATATTTGGCCAAATTCTTATTGCTACTATTGAGATGTAAACTTAGATCTACTCCTGTGAATTTAACTAGGATTTCATCCTACTTTACACCAACATTGTCAAGAATAGCAATTAACTTACTGTTTTTGTGAAATAAATTCCTCCCTTGGGATAGCTTCTCCTTTCTTAATATTGAAACAAATCAAAGCCAGGGGAGTTGTAACTATGTACATGCCTGAAAGGAAAATGCTTAGCTAATGCTATCAGCACTGAACCTGAGGCTGCTCTCATAATCAGACATAAATGTAGCCCATACTCTGGCAATGGCCAGAGAAAGAAAACTTCCAGTCACAGGAGCAGTGACTGAGGACGTACCCTTCCTTTTCTCCCAGCCATTTAGTGTATCAAATTAGTGACTGAAGGTGGACAGCTGAATTACAACAGAGAATGAGCTTGCTCATATCACTCAGATATTCCAGACTTCAAATCAGTCTCTATGAGCTGTCATTTCTCGTATTTGTATTAGAAGCTAATACAACTATTCCATTAATTATTCAGAAATTGGTAATCCAGGTGATACAGGATACTCCTTAAGTCACTGCCTATAAGGGAATTGTATACCTTTAGTGAGAGGAATTAAAGTCGTATACACCAAGATTATTTAGTAATAATCAAGAAATCTATAGAACAGCAATTGGATATGTAACAAATTTAGTGAGTTACTTCGATGGCAGTTGAATCAGTAAAAGCATCTATGCAACTCGATCTTTAAAACAGTTCAGCACAGTTATCATACTCTGATTAAAATCATAAAATAAAGTTCTGAGTCTGGCACAGAAAAAAGTTTTGCAAGAGAAGTGCAAGACAGATTCAACATGTGAAAGATGTAGGTATAGAAGCTTGAACAGTACCTAAGAGTATGACAGCTGGAGATAGAGCATTGTAGACACCAGTTAGCTAAAGGATAACTTTACCAGACAGAAAAATAAATAAATAAATAAATAAAAAATATATACACACAACTTACACTGAATGACCAAAAGGTGTGCCATCTTTATTTGCAGAAGAGATTCAAAATGTAAAGGTTTTCCTCAGGCAACAAACTAAATTAGACTCTGTAGTCTAAAGCAGAAAGTCTGAAGCAGAAAAAAAAGTTCTTGAACTGATGGGAAAGTGCTCTCCTCATATTTATGATTGCCTATGATTGACCATTTTCTTTTATTGAAATGTGGGTATGATTAGTTCTACTTAACACAATCAGATAAATGCTTTGTAATTTCTGAGGCTTTTTTCTGTCACTGCTTATAGTTATTGATTTTTAATTTCAATGCTAAATATTTTAGAATTTACTTGAAATAGAATGATCAGAATTGCCAAGTTTTCAAATTAATTTCAAATCTGAAAATAATTGCTTCAGGTTTTGGAGTCCTGTGGCTGCACGATTATCCCGTATACTAAAAGACAAATAATCAAAGAGAAAAGATGAAAAGCATGAGCCATTAAAGAAACCAACAAAAAAAGGTTGCTAAATATAGCCTTTTTTTCTGATGAGTCACTTCTTTTTTTGTTCTGGGAATACTAGAGTGCTTAGGCACTTCCGAGATTCACTGCTAAATTAGTAGTGTTTATTATTTTAGTAAATTTGCAGATATAAGAGTATAAGAATTAAAAATGGTTGGTGTACCCAAAAGCTTGTCATGCTTTTTTCTGGTTTTATGAGCTGATCTAATAAATCTAGTGTCATAATACCATAGAAAGTTTGTCATTCTATGGAAGACTGGTTTTATTAGATCTAAGGCTATTTAATATAGGTGGGATTATTGTACAATATGACCAAAGTAGGTAATATGCCACTTTCTCATTGAAAATAACTTCACTATGAGAAGTTAGAAAAACTTTGAAGATACAGGATAAGTCAAAGGAAATTAAAAGGATGTCACAAATTGGACTTTTACAATTAACCTGTCACAAAAATAAAACTTTCCCTTAAGGCTTTTAGAAGTTAATAGTACAGATAAGATGACTGTCTGCAATTTTAAATTCTGTGAATAACAATATTGCTAACAACAAGTGGCTCACCTCCTCTGGTATTAGAAATCTGGAAGTTTTTACTCCCTGGGAGTTCAGACAAATATGGATAAATTCACAAACAAACCAAGATAAATATATTAAATTGAACTCACAAAAGCAACACCAGAGATTTTATGTTGCAGGGTGGAGGCATGTAGATAAAGGAGTGGAATCTCTGTGAGGCAGAACTGATGATTCTTTTGTATTAGGTTTCCAGTTATGACCTAATTTAATGCAACTTCTGCCTATGGTTGAAAGTAAAGAAGTTGTAGCTACCACCATAAGATTCTGCCTGTTTAAGTTTCACTTCTGCTGTGTTTCTCTGACTTAAATTTAATCGTCTGCTGCAAACATAGCTTTATTTCCAATGGTTTTAAAAAGGGTTTTTAAACCTCTGTTGACTAATGTAGAAGTCTAAATATGAAAGAACTAATTAATATTTTATCTTCTTTCAATAATTTCAATATTTCTATATGAATCTGTAAAACACAATGCTACATAAATATTCATAGGTAATACTTAAAGTGGGAATATGTAGGAGGAGGGCGTACCTTATTTCAGTAATGACAACCTGTCCTATATATGCAAACTACATTTGAAAGAGTTCTAAACACACATAGTTGTACTAAAGTCTCCCTCTAGCTCAAACACATCTACTGTAGAGGAATGAAGCTGGGTTAGTTATCATTGATAATATACAACTGTGGGCTGGCTTCAGGAGTGGCAGGTTGGCTGATATAGATAAGGTGCAGCTGTGGCTGTTCTGTTAAGAGGTTGGGCAGCCAACAAAGAGGGAGCAGCCGAGGAAGGAAAGAGAGGAAGAAGTGAGAGTGGGCCCTGAATGAGGTGAGGAGAAGGCAGCAGAGGGACTGGCGTGAAGAGTATGTTAATATGAGATGGTAAAAGACCTTGTTGTAGCTTGATAGTTTGGAGAGTGCTGTGATAATCTACAGTACAGACTTCACCCGGGCAGGTAAGGAAGCCTGTAGAAAGATCACTGTAACAGAAGGTTTTATTCAATTTAAATTTCTCAGTTCCTTTTCCAAAACTCCCTTGCTTTTTGAATGCTGCCTTAGCTTTAGATTACACAAAACAAGTCTTAATACCCTGTTTTTGTTTTAAGACTTTTTGTTAATATACTGCCTGTGACCAATGCAGCATCCTCATCTACCACGTATTAAAAGATTTTCTCTAGTATTAGTGGAGTTACAGCCTGAACTGAAAATTTAACTAATATATTTTTGTACTTGGATAGGCAAGTCTTACCAAGCCAGTGAAGTAGGAAGATGACCTGGTTTTAGACCTCAGGTTTAGACCATGTTTTTAGGACCATGTTTGTAAACTTAGCACAGCTGACATAAACATTAGAGACCTTTGCATTTCTAAAAAAATCTGATATTGCTTAATCAGACTGCAGCAGATACAGATAAGAAACTGCAATTCAAAAGTCCCGGCTATTTACTCCAAATCGCTTATCTATATTTGGAATTTCTATCAAATGCTATATGTCAAGTTATATTGGAAACTGCCACCATATCAGAAACAGTAGTGATAAGTCTCTATGCCGATGCGTTTCAGTGTTGAGGCTTCCATTATTCCTTATGTGCTGTGCTGATTATAACAGTGCTAGATCAACATTTGTCCACTAGAGAGTCACTAAGGCTAATACATAGTTCAGAAATACTGGAAGCTTAAAGCAATGTATTCCCCTGATTGTATTTGTGTATTTCCTGTGCCAAGTGTGTAATGGAACATTAACTTAGAAGTTAATTTAAAAAGAAAAGACGCTGTGAGAGTACAATGAAATATAGCATATTAATACCACTGTGTGTAGTTTTTATGCAAAGTGGACAAGAAGAAATGGCTAGAAAACTGTCTTCAGGGATAGAAATTGCTTCTATTAATTCTCTATTTCGAAGCTTCATTTACAGTATTTCAATAGTCCGTAACTTATACTGAAAATGCATTTATTCATTGACAAAAAACCCCACTTCTTATAAAAAAATTCATCATAAACAGAATATTAATAATAGAAGTATTTACAGAAGGATAGAGTAGGAAGTTTAAAAAAGTACTTTGTTATCCTACTATGTCTAGGGAATCTATCTGCATATATTTGTTTATGTATTAAAGCTGTATGTGCAGTATTCAAAATATTGAAATTATAAAATGAAATGATGCCACTGTACAGCCATGGTTCATTTCACCCTGGATTATGATATACTCCTTTAATGTATGGCCATGTCTCATCCTCCATCCACTGGAACTTGTAATTTTTGTTATATGCAAAGAATTGAGAGTCTACAACTACCTGAATGGAGGTTGTAGGCAGGTGAAGGTTGGGCTCTTCTCCCAGCAATAGGACAAGAGGAAACTGCCTCAAATTGTGCAAGGAGAGATTTAGACTGGATATTAGGAAAAATTTCTTCTCTGAAAGGGTGGTGAAGCATTGGAACAGGCTGTCTAGGGAGGTGGTTGTCACCACCCCTGGAAGTGTTAAAATAACACGTAGATGTGGTGTTTGGGGACACAGTTTAGTGACGGACTTGGCAGTGTTTGTTTGACATTTGGATTTGATGGTCTTGAAGGTCTTTTCCAGCCTAAATATTTCTATGATTCTGTGATACTTTCTGGATTGTTTAATGAATATTTCTTCAAGTTAGAACCAAAGAGAATCATAGAATCATTGGAAACACTTAGGGTGTAATCCTGAGTACCATTTCTACACCCTAATTGTCCTCTGAATATGGAGCTATACATTTTAATTTTGGATTTTCTGTGGCTGTATTTTTTTTTTCCACAACAGCCTCTGGTTTGATGTTGTGGAACACAGTTTTAGGTGTCTCCTTTGGAAAATGAAATTTAAAAAACATGAATTATGAACCTGAATTCCTTGCGCAATGAAGGTAACATTCATCATACCTAATTGGAGCTATCTAAGAGTTAATGATCTTGGGTTTTTTCAATAAATGTACTTTCAAGGATTTATTTCCCCTGCCTTGTACATCTATTAGAAGCTGGACTAAATACCGAATGGAGGTATTTAGCTCTCACTTTATAGTGACACCAATTTACATGATTCATAGAAGACAGCACCCTTGGCATAAAAAGGATATCTAACAGATGACATGGTAAGTCCAAAAGCAAGAGAAGAGCACTTTTGAAATTCTGCCTCTCCCTTGAAATTAAGACAGTTGTCTACAGCTGGAATGTATCCTTTTTATAAAAATTAATAGGTTTTTCATTTCTTTTAGCGTGAGAGCAGTGTGTAATTATTGTGTTGTTACTCCTGCTTACATTTTGTAATACAACAAAAGTTACACTACTTGTCCAACAAATTAAATTTGCATTCAGTGCCCTCTTCTGCCTGAACAAATTCATACCCATCTTCTAAACTATAGCTTAGGCTTGTAGCCACCTTTTCTGCAAAATCTAGCCCACAATGCAGCTGAGGTTACAAGACTCATGAACCTTTGAAAAAGCAATAAGAAGGAGCATGACCCTTGCATGCTGGTGAGAGCATTCTCCTGGGTTTTATCTCATCAGTCTTGAGTAAAAAATCAATTCTGAATGAAAAATAATGAAGCCATCTAGAACAAGGACATAAACTGAGGACTTATAATTCCCGAAGAACACTTCCAGCAAGAGTACTTTTAATGTTATGCTGCATAATCATGCTATGTATTCCCATTTTCACAGAAACGTATTTAATTATTTTTGTAGACAAAGAGGATTTGAGTGCCTGAGAGCACACCAGGCAGTGTAAGGCTATTTTATAATGCCATAGAAGATGCTGAGTTCTAATCTGTGCTCTTAGTGTGGACAACTGATTGTGGTGTCTAGATGAACCTCGGTGATTATGAAAATCAAAATTGCTAAGAGTAAGTACCTATGCTGGATAGATATAGTTGAGGATTTTCTTTGCTTCTTACTTCTAGAGAAAACATGGCAGAAATGTATGGGGTTTTTTTACCTTTTTTGTCTTTGTAGATGTCAGAGAAGAGACAAAATCTAATGCTGCTATGAAAGTTTAGCCTTTCTTTTCTTCTTAATCTAAAATAAAAGTAATTGCAGATGGGTATGAGAATAAGGGTAAGTCATATATGGTCAGGTGATATTTAGTTATACTAGTTTGAACTTTTTGTCATCATTATATGTAATGTTTCATACAATGAAACAGGACACCATCCTCAAAACACTGGCATTAGGAGAAATTGTACAGAAGAAATTAATTTCTCAGTAAAGTCTTTTTACCTTTAGAAAAAAAAGGGTTGTTTTTTTTTTTTTTTTTTGGTATAGCAATTTCTCTGATTCTCCAAGACCATAGCACTGTAAGGTGGCGTCAAACATCCTGAGAGATCAGTTACAGGCATATTGCATTTAGTTACTATGTTTATACGTGTAACAGAAAAGTCTTTCCCAGTGGTGTACATGTAAATTATGACTACATGAGATAAGATGAGAGCACAATATTAAAAAAAAAAAATCTATTAAAGATCAGGTGAGCTTTCAGAAATCCTTATGTCAATCCAAGGTCTGTGTTTCCAAGTCTGCAAAAAAATCCACAAGATCACACAATCTTCCATATTTTTGGCTAGACACTTGAATTGGAAAAACATTCAGCTGAAAATTTAAAACCACCAGGAATGCTAGTCCTGAGACAATCATCACAAATGAAGAAAAATATTATCTATTTTCTTTTGCTAAATGTTAGCTAAACTGCTTGAATTATCTTTGATGGTGATGGCTATTAAACATTTTAATACCTCATAAATGATCAGAATGAAATTAGATGTAATTCAGAGATGTATTTTGTATTTAAAGCAGCTAGTCTTAGATAACTGTACAGTTTTATAAGTTAAAAGCAGACTTTACTTAGTGTGCTAGTTGGACCACACAAAAAAAATTACATATAAAGGCTTGTATGTAAACAGTCTATTACACAGTTAAAGAAAAAAGCAAGGGCATATTAGTAAAGACTGAAAACTTTTAAATAATCATTCTTACTACTATAAATCTTAAACATGTACAAACTAGGTGAATCAAGTCAAGACACTCAGATACAACACCCTTATTTCTTTCACTTAGGAACTGATAGATTGGTATTGTTAAATTATGTTAATACTTTAATGTTATTCTGTGTTATGCATAATTTATAACTCTAGTGCCAAAATGCATGAGTGCAGTTCTCTTGATTAGTTATTTTAAGAGCTGAGAAATCTGCAAACTCTGGCTGACGTTATTTTATTTAGCAAACCTGCTAATGCACTGTTGTTTTAGCATATTCACAATGAGTACATTTCAGAAGAATGATGGATATATCAATAAGTTTTGTCGTGAGGAGTGTACGTAGATAATCCATGACAGCATTAATTACTTCAATGTATTGTGTTAACAAAAGTAGGAATAGATTACCATGGACTACTACACCTGATTAAGATGTCTAATACTTGTTTCTGTAGAATATGTAAAATTCTCTCTGTTCTACACATTTGAAGTTAACAGTGTAACTCTGTTAAAATTAACAGAATAAAGTGTGAAGTGTCACTTGATTCTGAATTTTAATGATGAAGCAGTGCTATTTTTTATTCAGTGAAGTCCTTCATAAGCATTTCAAGTACTGATTTTTTTTTTTTTTTAGGGATTCTGAATCTCATTTGCAGGTGAAATAACCTACTATAATGGTGCAGAAGCAATTGAGGAGGTTTGGCAATAAAGATGACATCAGAAGACAGTTTACAAGACTGGGCTGCTCTAAATTTAGGTCATACTTCAGGCTAGAAAGCTATGGTTTGGAGGAAACTCCTGGCTTATTAAATCCAAATGCTTTCATGAATAATTACGATATATTCCTTTTAATATATCATGATCCATCTTAAAACAATGTAGGGGTTTTGACTCCCCTGCTCCCACTGAAAACCCATGTCAGAGCTTCATGATTTGAACAACTGGGAATGTCTGGCCCAAACATTCATTAATCCATACTGATCTGTTCCCAGATCAGCAATTTTCCTTATTGTCAGTTATTTTCTCAACGGTTTCTCTCTCCAGCAATTCCTCTGCTTAAGATAACTAAACTATGCTCTTTTTCTCCACTCTTTGGTGTCTTCATTCAGTTATATTCACCTTTTAGCCTTCTGAATATAAGCGACTCAGAAAACATGTAAAATTCCAGAAGAAACATTGACAGTGTCTTATGAACCAAAAGTAGTTTCCTAGTACTACTTCCTTTGTTTCCTGAGAAGTTTCCCTGAAACATTATAAGACCAATTCTGCCTCTTCATTACATTGTGATCAATATTAATCACTCTGTGATGACTCTTCTGATGTCAGCCCTTTATGATCATTTCCAAGATTACAGCAACTGTTTGTCAGTCTATTAGTTTCTAAACATATGACCTTGTATTTTGAACTAGCAGGCTGTACTCAATTCTTATTAATCCAGGTCAATGTTCTTCCTCCTCTCTTTCTTGTTTTATACCATCTGAAATCCATTTTCTCCCCCCAAAAAAACAGATTAGAAGGAAAAACTACAGAGCTGCAATTAATGGAATACTCTAAAAGATCAAGGTGCATGTAATCAGAATAATCCATGTAGTCTGAATTACACTTGAAAATTGTGCTTTAAATTGTGACTGCAACTAAATTGGACCAAATTCTGATCCCACCAATAAATTATTACACAAATTAACATTTTAATTTTTTCTCTTAAAGAATGACATTTTAAAGTTCTCATTGTTTAAACCATATTATTTTTTCTTATTTTTTATAATGCTCCTCTTGTATACAGCATTTATTTTATCATCAGCAGTTATGTTATTTAAAACATCAGATAGTACCTAAATTTTATCCAGCTACACAGGACTATTTAAAGGACTAGGAACTGAAATATTGTTTTACTAAATTTTTCATTGACTTTGATATGACATCTGCTAGAACATGTGAATGTATATGGTTTGAAGAGGCAAAGGAGATGTGATATTTAGTGAGATTGTGGTTCTTTAAAAATTCATATCTAAAGAGAAACTATATTATTCATATAGACATTAAATGTGTTGGGAAACGTGAGTGTATAACTGTCTCAAACACAGACTCCTCTATGAGCTACAAGGTACCTGATAGTTTCAGTTGCCAGTAAGATTGAGAGGTTTTTTCAACCTTCTTAGGTTTTTTCTGTGCTGAGGATGTTGCATGCAATTCATTCTCATGAGAGCATTCTCAATCATGATTTTCTGATATCTAATCCCTCTAAGGAGAAGTTATCTACAAGTGCAGTTGTTGAGTCACAAACAGGAAAGTATTTTTAGTTAGTTGATTCTTCACTTAGATTTCTATCCAGCTAACATATGGGGATAATTCGATTAATCTCAGTATAATTATATGTTTAAGTATATTCAAGAATCAAAAAAAATTGTTTTAGTGTGTTCAGCCGGTTTGGAAGACAACTTGTAAGTAGAAGAATCATACATATCTCTCCACCCTCCTCTTCAGGAATGAGCCTGTTGTTATTCAAAACTTCGCCAGAGTATTCCAAACATATTAGAATTATCTGAACAAGTCAGTTTCAGAGGACCAAAACAGAGTACGATCAGAAAAAGGGTTTCTGGAGTCCGTTTCCTTCACTGGGAAGGTGAGGCTATACATGTTGCAATTTGTCTTCGAAAGGGAGTGAGAGAGATAATTTACTAATCCATGTTGATACTTAAAGGAGGAAAAAATGATCATTGACTATAATAAAAAAATGTATAGACATGAGACCCTATAATACATTCCAGAAATACACAAGAAGTGATGAACTGTTGGATCCTTGCCTGAAGTTCAGGGGTATGGTTTATGAGTAGGTATAGTTTCCATGTCAATTACCGCATGGAACTTACCCTTCTTTAGCTTCCTGTTAAGCAGGTGATTCTCTCACTGTTTGTAGTGGAGAGAAGGGAGAACTCTTTTCATCCTTTCTACCAATCATCATGGGAAGCATGCAAAAAGCTATCAAGTTGTGTCAGTTAATTTGGCTATTGCTTCACCTCTTTTGAACACAGAAAAGGGAGCAACCAAGTTGTTCAATTTCTGCAGTTTCATTACTTACAGTCAGAAATTACAGAGAGGAAGTATGTAATAAAAATTATTTTTCTTGTATCTCTAATTTTCCTGGATGAAATCACTATTTTGTTTAGGTTAATCTTCAAGTGAAGAGCAAATTAAGAGGTATTTTGCATAAACTATGGTTTCCATTAGAGGCAAGATGAAGGGGCAAGAATTAGTGTCAACAAATCCATTTGCTTTTTAGGTTTATGGAGTGGGGCGAGAGTCCTTCCTTTTAAACTCTCAGATGAGAGAGGAAAGAATACTTTTTCTTTTACCAGTTTGTGGTTTCATAACTCCTATTTTCTTTAGTTGTCCAAGGGAAGAAAGGTGAATATTGATTTAAAAAATACCCAAACTATGTGAATACTTGCATAAGCATACACTGTCCTTCTTTCTCCAAATTTGAGAAATCCTGAGCAGTGGAAAAACTATCTGAATATCTTTATTGTGTTCTTGTTTCTATATGTCCAAGACAAAAAAGACATGCTACAGAATATAACCTCTCCCAATCTCATTTTTGTAAAAAGCATCATGCAGAGAGATCAATAGTAATTTCATTGCAATAATTTGTCACCTAATATAGTCAACAGAAGAAAAAAGTGGCAAACCTGCACTGATAAGTCCACCTTCCAAAACTTTAGCTTCTATTACTATTGCTTCTGACAGCACACAATATTTGAAGCAGATAAAATAAGAACTGAGAACTTAAGGGGAAAAAAAATAGTTAAAACCCACCTGACTATAAGAGACAAGGCTTCTACATATTATTATAACAAAAGCTGATACTGGCTCAGAAAGATAATTTGCACGGGATGTATATACTTAAAATACTTGCACAGAACCTGCTGATACACTTAGAAAGAAAACAAATAAGAAATGTTATTAGATTTGCTTAACATCAAGGCTAAGGCTTTCATGCTAGTCAATAATAAGAATGAAGCGTTTTTAAGTACAATAGAAAACTGAAAAATAAATTTATGTCAAGTTTGCCTATATTGGTCAATATTTGGTCACATAACATGTCACAGACATATTAGAAAATAAGCCTTTAGGTAATTTTAAGACTCCAAAATGGAAAGAAAAATTGGGAGTGAAAGGAATTTGTTAGCTATAACATTGATTGAAACAACAACAACAAAAAAATCCCCACACACCCCAAAAAAAACCCAACAAACAAACAAACACCAAAACACCATAGCTTTTCTAATGAACCTTTTGTTGTTCTTGTTACTTCTTGCAAATGGTTTCATAAAATAGGCTGCACTACCTCCCACTATAACAGATGCAGTTGGTTTCCTACCAGGAGGTTCAACTGAGAAGTTTTAATACTGTTACTTGATAAAGTAAGACAAATAATGTGTAAATCTCATTAAAAATAATGCATATATTAAAAGAGAATCCTAATCTTTTGCTACTCGAAGACTTTCTTCGTTTAATTCAACTCATATGGAATATCTTTTTCTTTTTACCAAAAATACCCAAAAAACAACCAATGAGTGACCTATAGTAAAGGATTCATAATTTCAAGCATGTTTGGAATAGATGAATAAATATGTGACACTGCACCATGCAAATTACTAATTCATTTTATATAGTGTTTTATTCCAAACAGTTTGTTGTTTAGATATTTACAAGGCTTTTATACGTGGCTAATGAAGAATGCTTTCTCTGTGTAATCATCATGCAGAATGAAAGGCATACTTGTAAATATATTAGTGTTAACTGTCCGAAGAGCCAGTGAAGTTTATCTATACAGGCTAAGCATAAAACACTCCTTTGTTTCTTTAAATAACAGAATGAATTATGCCTTCAAATTTTTATTATTTTCTTTAAAATTATTTTTATGGTCGAAAGTAATCTGCCTCCAACACTATGTTAGAGAAGGTGCATGGTGAACTACACATACTGGACAACTTCATAGTGATACACATATAATGTTGCAGCACAGAGTGAGATCTGTGGAATGAATCCGGGCTCAAGTTTCAGCTTGCTCAAGCTAGTTGACTGTATGTGCTGACCTTTGTTCAAACTGCATCAACTCTGTGCTTTCACAGGCATGAGCTTAGGGTTTTAAACTAACACCACTTTTGAACTTTGATCATTTTTTCTAGTGTGCCAACTTCGTTTGTCTTTTCTTGTCAGTGTTCACTTAACAGTTCTCCAGTAGGCTCTTCAGAGGGCCTGTTTCCATCGGTCAGCTTCCACACTGAACTTTGTGTGGGAGCACAGGCTCCGTGTGGCTGCTGCTACAGCTCCTGTCATTCAGCTAGACCAAACTTTAGCCAGGACCCAGAGGACTTTCACCAGACCAACACTCCCCATTTTAAAGGTTTTAAATTAACTAAGAGGTGATGGACTGAGCTATTCCTAGGCTTCTAGCCTCCTTTCCTTTTTGAGGCATCTGATTTTCAAAATGCCTATCCATATAAAAATATGAAGTCATGAGAAGAAATTGATAGGGTAGAATATAACAAGCACTAGTGACATTACCTGATCTTTCAGGTTAATAAACAGCAATCCTGAAACTCCCACAAGGAAGGAATCACTATCGGAAATGTTTTAATTTACAGCCAGTAAATCACTAGATGTGGTGCCAGCATGGCCCAAGGATATCAACAGACCTCTTTTATGCCTCTAGTAGTTGTTTCTTAGAGGTTTATCATCACCCACTGGCATCTATCTATCCTTTTGGAGTGGCCAATGAACTCACAAGGAAATTTTTCTTAGGGTAATTATAATACAGTACTTATTGTTTGTTGGGCACCAGTGAATTGCCAAAGACATCCATGACTTTGCTTGGTACATCTTTCCCAATATTGCATTGAGGGTATCTGTACAGTATTCAATTGACATCCAGTGGAGTCTGCATCTGTGTAAAGAACAACCACTTTTATAATACAGAACGAGGTCAATTTACTGGGCAGTAACAAGGCGAGGATGGATGGGGATTTGAGCGGCCTGGTCTAGTGGAATGTGTCCCTGCCCATGGCAGGGGGGTTGGAACTAGATGATCTTTAAGGTCCCTTCCAACTCAAACCATTCTATAATTCTATGATGGTCTAGTATGTCTTACTTGTGAATGATGTTTAAAAATCCAGGCCTCTTCAGCTAGAAACAGAACACAGTCATCTACTTGATTTAGAGAGATGAGATTTAGTGATTTTTTTCCTCTCAGCTGCTCTGTCTAGTGTGTCTACTCAAGCAATTCTACCTATACCAGCCTTCAAGGTCAACTGTTGCATAACAACAGTAGGAAATGCATTTAGATTGCAGGTCAGGTTTGTGGGTTTTTTTTTATGTAATAAGTACAAGGTTCTAAACCCAGATAATTATCTTTGTGAGGACAGCAGAGACTCCTTTCATCAGAATACGGGTAAGCAGAATAAAACAGCATGTGAAATCACAGAAGCCTGGTTCTGGTTTCAACAGAGAGTAACAATTTGTGAGACTACATATACCACTCCCATTTTAAAGGACATGAGTATTTCCATATTTTCTCAAATAGTTTTTCTTCCCTGTCTCCAGATTTCAGCATTCCTCCTCTACAGTCATTAGCCTCAGCTTTCTCATTTTTACAGTTTCTTTAACTGTTGAAATCTCCCTTGACTTCCTCCTGAACTTTTGCATTCAGTCAGGATGAGCTGTCTCATAACTCTTGGGATTAGACCCACCACTAGTGTGTTCTCTGAGTTTATGGCTACCAGAGCTAAAGGCTTACTAGCGTGACATAAGTGGTTGCAAAGCACATCACTTATTTACCAAAAATAAGACATGAATGAAGTCAGGGAGGACAGCTCTTCCTTTGTGGCATGCAAAATTTTCACTGATAGATACCATGATGCCATAAACTTCAAGAGACTCCGCTAGACACACCAGAATTATCGAGTTTAACTCACTTAATATGCTCAGCTTACCTAAGGCTGATGATGGGTTAATTAAGAGATGAATCAGGCCAGATATAATCTTCAAAATGAAACTGCACTAAATTTAGTCATTGAAAACTCAGTTCTTGCTATGGCCAACTCTTACACAATATTAACCGTCACTACGTACACAAAGCTGCTAGTATTTAACAACCATATTCCAAACATATGGTGAGTATGTGATACCACAGAGCTGCTGATGCTGTAAACATAACACTTATGAAGACGATCCTTGGTTGTCCTTAGGTGCCAAGGTTGAGGCGATAAAGCTTAAGAGCGTATTGGCAAGAGAAATTGGAACTGGTCTTCTCTTTCTTCCTTGACTTTCCTAATTTATGCCACTTTTGCCTCCCTTTAAGAAAGGGGAGATTGGGGTAGTGTGTCTTCTCTGCTCCTAGTACTGCTTTTTTTTATTTTGTCTTGTGTATTTAGCAGAATGTCCTGCCTATTTACATTCTGTTGACTTATCTTGTCCTTGTTCTGGCAATTTTTGTTACTTGGATGCTTCCTACATTGTCCTTGTTTCAGCTGGGATAGAGTTAGTTTTCTTCTTAGTAGTTGGTACAGTGCTGTATTTTGTATTTAGTATGTGAATAATGTTTATAACACACTGATGTTTTAGTTGTTGCTGAGCAGTGCTTACACTAAGTCAAGGACTTTTCAGCTTATCATGCTGCCCTGCCAGCAAGGAGGCTGGGAGTGCACAAGAAGTTGTGAGGGGACACAGCCAGGCCAGCTGACCCCAACTGTCCAAAGGGATATCACATACCATATGATGCCATGCTCAGCATAAAAACTAGGGGAAAAGCTGGCTTGGGGGCAGTGCTTGGGAACAGGCTGGGTATTGGTTGGTTGGTGGTGAGCAACTGTTTTTCATTTTCATCACTTGTTTTTCTTGGGTTTTATTTCTCTGCCTTTTTGTTATTTTCCTTGTCATTATTATTATCATATTATTATTGTTATTATTATTAACAATAATTTATGTTTCAATTATTAAACTGTTCTTATCTTAACCCATGAGTTTTCTCATTTTTACTCTTCCAATTCTCTCCCCCATTCCGGTCCGGGAGGGTGGACACAGATTCTTAATGTTAGAAGGGGAAGGAGAGATATAAATCACTTTGGAGCAGGCTCTTAATAAGAAAGGGCAGGGTCACAAACTTCTTCAGTCTTCAACAGATTTCTCTTTCATTTTCCTACAGGAGGAAAATAAAATATAGCTTATAAATAAAAGCACTATAAAGAGATTGACTGAAATTGGCGGAAAGAATTTGATTTTACAAGCACTCTTCCCACATTAAACTTCAGAGGATCCAAAGGGTGAACTAATCCTTGTTATATACTTAGAACCATGCTCTCTTGCTAGCTTAAATCACTAGAAACAAATCAGTAACTACATTTCCACAATAAAATTTCCAAAGCATTTCCAGAACAAACAGCAAATCCTGTCAACTCAGGAAGCAACCATTCTTTGGATCTGACTATTTTTAATAGTAAGTTGGTTTGCAGAGGATTTACACTGCACAGATCAGCACCAGGCAAGGGTCTATGAAAGAGCTCTAGCCCAGTCTTCTCCATCTACAGAAAGCATCATTGCTGTCACTGCTGTGTTCTGAACTTTGCAAACATGACTGTCATGGCTTGACCACTAATCTTCCTTTGTTTTCTTCTTCCAAAAGCTCAGCTGTCCAGAAAGGTGACATTAAGAACACCCAATCAGCAAGAAAGGGTACTGAAAAATCCTCAGTCTGTATTCAGCTGCCTAAATAAACAATTCAGTCTGGAATGGTGTTGAGTGTCTGTGTGTTCTGGATGACTGCTGAACCAGCAGCATTTTCAAAGACAAATACTCAGTTTTATTCTGAAAGAACAGGCTAATTTTTTGCTTTCTAATTTTATTATATTGGGGTTTATATTTCTTAAAATACTAAGCTTTAAAATTTTGTGTGTCATTTGTGCCAATGTATTTATTGTAGAACTTCTTCCATGACTATGGTGGTTTAATGTACTAAAAAGGAACCTGCTGCTCTTTTTTGTCCTTGAAAAAAACAAGGGGGGTGTGTGTGTGCGCGAAATAAGGGAGGAGAAAGGAGAAGGAGAAAGGTTGATATGATTTGAATGAATTGATATGGTCTTGATTAACATCAGCCAATCCATGTGCTCAGAGCATTAACTTCTTTAAGGGAATGTAAGGTTTTTATTGAAAAAATCAGTTGTGCAAAATGTTCTTTATGCTATGAATTATACAAAGTTATACTACGTATGCATATTCATTTATTTTCTCCTTTCCATCACTGAACACATTAGTTATGAATACCTATCATTTACAAGGGTCTAGATCCCACTAAAATATAGGAACTTAAAATAAGACTTACCTGAAAATCAATGACTTAATTTCAATGTGTATCTGAATCCTGGTTTCTCCCTTTTTGCCAAGAAGAAAAAAAAAAAAAAAAAAAAAAAAAAGAAAAGAAAAAGAAAAACTACCACATGTCAAATACTTCATTAAATTTCAGAATTGGATAAAGTAAATCTTACATCAAAAATTTTTATGTGCTCTGAAGAAAAGGCAGTGCAGAAGTCTAAAATTACCTCAGTTCTCCAACACTTAAGTGTTCTATGAATGTGATTAGTATTACTGGAGTCATAATGGTTGCCAAAATAGCTTTCTTATCTGAATTACCAGCAATTTTGCATGAGTGGCATTCATGGGCTGAAAAGACACACAAAACCTAATAAACCCCCAAACTCTTCCTTGAGGACAGTTTAATCAATAAGCTAAGTGAAGAAGAAAAATAATGCTAATGGATTTTTTGTCACAAAGATTATATAATAGATGGTAGTTTGCATTTCTTTTAAATATAGCCGTAGGTACACTTTTATTAGTTTTGGGAGACAGATGTTAAGTTTATTGGAAAGTGTCGCTTTTTAATTAACTTCTAGTGTTGTATACAGACTTTTTTTTTTTTAACATAGGTTTTGCTACTTTAGTGCACACAAACTGAAACTATAATAAATTTTGCAATTATTTGTCTTATATATTAGCTGGTGAAACCCAATTAGCCTATTCCTGGTTTATTGGTTATTCTAGCAAAACCAAAAACCTCTCTGTTTTGCTTGCTATGCTGTTATTTGAGAAAATCTCAATCAACTTTAAAATACTTTCTTATGGTAAAAAGTGAAAAACTGTAATTTACCAAAGCTGTGTATCAGACCTCTGGAAATAATTTTGTACTCCAAAGAAGATGCTTTGTCAAATCAACATTTTTTTCCTACAGTATGCTGCTTCTTTTTGACTTGGAAGGACAGCTTTTTCCCTTTCCACAAAAGCAAGAAGCCATTTAATTTTCAAGATAGAACCAATACCAACAAAAGGTTTGAAGTGCAAAACCAGCCTGCCAAACTACCTGAAAAATACATAGAAATATTTCTGTCATAGAAATTAAATATTTTGTCCATAAGAAGTGCTTTTCAAACAGTCATCTGTGCTTTGTGCTGGAGTCTCACCCATGTATAAAAAACCAGTAAACACAAATGAAGGACATCCTCATGTATAATTGTGAAACAATAGCATACCTAGTGAATTAATACCATCTTTATACAGAGCCAGAACATCATTCAATTTACAGAAAAGGAAGATATAAAATAGATAACAAATCTGTATCTCAATGTTTAAGGTTATTTCTTCAGTTATTACATGAAAGAAAAAGGATATTTTATTTGATACCTATATTCTTTGGACTCTCCTGCATATAACTTTTGCCATAACATTATCTTATTGAACAGTAGTTCTCAGACAACTGGTTAGTCAATGGTCTTGTTCAATACAGAATATTAGAAACATCAGAAAGTAGTAGAAACATCACAGAGAGTTTTTTGAGCACTCTCAAGATTTTGTAATTCATTCTATTTTGCTGATCTCTGTAATGACTTCAGACATATTTGAATAAAGACTAATAGAGCTGAGCTGTCTCATACTTCACATGAATAGCACTCAGGTAAGCTGAGAAATTTCCTAGTAGTATTCTGTGAGCTCTGAAATGAGTACATCAAGGTGCTTAAATGGAATTTTATCTGTTTTCTAGGTTAAATGTATTTTGACCTCTTTAAAAAAAATTAAAATGTCAAGATGGACAAGTGAAATAAATGCTGTTTCTTTTTAGCACTAGGAACATTTTGGCAGACTATTCACCTCTACCTAGTGGAAGTACACACACATATCAATAGATTCAAAAAAAAAAAAGGAAATAGGGTTTTTCTTTACCTTCAGACCGATTTTTCTCAACTCACATCAACATAATCTGTGGCTAAACAGAGAATGAGTTATACAGTGCTTAAAATACCATCTATTAAAGTATGACTTCATATGTTTCTCTTCTCCATAATATGCTCCTTTATCATTTATCTTCATCTATGACAGAGACACCAAGGAATTAACTTTAATGTTAAATGAGGCTAGGATCATAAAATGCTGGCATTGCTGTTATTATTTCTGGTATGTCAGAGGAGTACCTAATCCATAAGATTTCATTACAATTTCTCAAAAAGCATCTTGGTTTCTGTTTTGTTTCCATTGAGCTTCAAATCTGTTAACCCAGAAAACATCTCTATTCTCCCCGGAAAGTAATCACATTTTTCAATAAATAATTGGAAGATATGAAGCCATTTGAGATGCTGCATCAAGTGGAAAACAGACCAGAGAAGCTATGAGAGGATTACAAAATTTATGGGCAGGATTTTTTTTTAATTTCTCCTGTTTTCTGGAATAATCTGCTTTCTTTGCTCCAGTAATGTTGGTTATCAAGTGGATTGATGAGATCATAGCATAATTAGGAATGCTAGAAAGTGAAAAACATTTATCTAGGAACTTAACACTAGAGCTGTATACTCTAGTGAGTACACAAGCTCACTCATTTGAACATTTGAAATGCGTGTGTGTGACCAGTTTATTGCTAATCCTTAATTCACTTATTGCACATGACTAAAAGTCCAATATTGGCATCTTTTCAGTGTAATCTTTTTTTCTGGGGCATATAAAAATGTTTTTGTGATGTAATTTAATGTCCTTGTAATTTGTTAATTAATCTTGAGAAGTGCACTCCTTGCGAGTGATGAGAGACATTTTTTCACCTTACCACTTATTAGCTAGTATCCTTAAAACCAGTATTCTCCAAAAGCGAGTAATTTCAAGAAACCTGCTACATAACAAACTAGTATCAAAGTGTTTCTGTTCTTGTGTTTTACTGAAAATACTTCATTGTGGGTATATTTGAAGAATTATTTCAATTTTATTTGTAAGGTTTAAAAAAGAAGAAAAAGAATCAAGAATCTGTAGCACTCTACATGTACAAGATTTTTGTATTAAGTAATATATTTCTTCAAGAAGCTGAGAATCAAGTTTAACAAATATCTTTCTGTTCCATTTTCATAGTCTGAATACATGCCATAGCCTAAGTCTTAGAAGGTCTGATTTTATAAATCCTTACTGTAACTCCAGTGATTTAGTAAGGGTGCTGAAGATATTGTGACCTCAAATGTGAAGATAATCTGGGGAATTAAAAAAGGAATGTGTTGCATCTGTTTCAACAAGTTTTTATGATTTGAAAAGCATCATTCAAAAGATTGCTGTCATTTCCCAAATTTTCTGTATATTTTTAAATTATCCTAGCTTCATCTGCAAGTCAAAATAAGTCATACCTTAATATAGCAAAAGCTAGAAAACAACTTTTTGAAAGCTACGTCATTCCAAAACTGGAATATGTGTTAATAATACCAATTCACCATACAGACACTGAAAATTCAAAATTAATTAATATTTTTTACCACTGGCAACATCACTTCCTTCTCACTTCTAAATGGTTTTAAAAACATGTTAGAATTCATTTGCAGCTGGAGGCAAAACAGGATACGTTATGGCATATAAAAAGGCACCAGGCAACCAAGTATAGGAAATTAAACCCCACCCTTTTAATAAAAAAAATATTTCTTTCTTGGGGGAAAAAAGAAAGAAAAAGCGTGAAAGAAAAAAGTTACATTGAATGTAAGGTATTGCCTTAGCTTAACTGAAGAGAAGTAGGATCTTTCACTTGTCAATGTTGAAATTGTAACTTTTTTGTCCTTCCTTCCTCAGCCACCACAAACTCATACACACATACACAGGCATGCACACTCACTTTATGAAATCCATCCTGGTGACAAAAGGTTTGAAATTATATGATTCTTTCACTTTTCAAAATAAGTCCTAAGCATAATCTAATTTAAACATAGATATCTTGTACAATTCAGATAGAGAGGAACTGCACATTTTATTGATTAATAATTCTGGATACAAAATTTTAACATCTTTCTTTTTCCACACCCACTTCCATATTCATGCTTCCATATTTAAATACAAAGTTGGCTTTGACATTTACCAATGAGAAAAAGTAAAATAAAATAATAAGTAGAACAGGATTATAGGCTCTCTTAAATGAGGAGCACACCTGTGGGCATGGGTGCTGTACAGTGAGCCATAACACAACTCATTACTGAAATATAATGCATTACAGTGGAAAAAATATTGTTTAAAATAATGTCTTTCAGAGAAGCACTCATAACAAAAATTCAGAAAAATGGCTAATGAGGGTGTGGAACAAGCACTTAGGACTGCTAAAGATAAAATCAAGAGCTGTATTTTCCTCTGTGATCTAAAGTAACAGTCTTTGAAGGAAAGCAGGTCAAACAGTGGTTAATGTGTAAGTTTCCCACATGATGCTGTGAAAAATATGGATATTTCAGTTCTCTTATCAGCCTAACAGATAAACCTTCTGAAGCATCAGATAGCAGGTGGTGAATCCCTAACTTGGATGGATAATGGATGAAGAGGTGGAAAGTGGTATGAGAGGCAAGAAGCTTCTAATGATTTTGTGATTTGCTTTAATTTAAATCAGAATTTAATTTGTTGTCACAACAGATTAACAGTGGCTGCACAAACAAATGTAATGAATTCAGGGTGTTTCAAAGCCAAAGGCTAAACCTGGATTTATTGTTGGCATGTGCTTTATTCATCTCTCTGGCCTGGGAAGGACTTGTTTCTTTTTTCTTTTCCTTTTTTTCCTTCCCAGAGAAGTCAGTGATTTAAAGGAAACTAATGAGAAATAAATAAAATGAAGCAAGCTTCAACTTAACTTGAGGATTTGTGTTTGTGTGGGTATTTCAAAGTAATGCCATGAGCAGCTGTGCCTTATTCCTTTAATTTATTTTTTTTTTTCTGACTGAGGAAAGAGAAAAACTGTTCTCCACCATAACAGTGATTTGGACCTAATCTGGAATAGCCTTTTTATTAATATTGTACTAAACCTCAGGAAATGATGCCATAGGCCACATATTAGTGCCAAAATACATATGAAGTCAGTTGATTCTATTTATTAAGACCATACAAGGCCTTTGACCTCCTTACAGTGCACAAACATTAGGCCAGCTGGCTTACAGACATTCTTTTATACTAAATCTGCACACTCATATCTGTTAGCGACTTTTCATTTCATCACGGTGCAAGGAGTACCAGAGCTGTAGCAGGGGTTTATATGATTATATTTAGACTGCATGACTGGCCAGTAGAAGTACATACCGTGTCATTTTCATACGTTGATTGGTGGTGGCTGATAACAACCATACTGCTTCTTTCAGGTAGATAAATCATATTAAACTGAGAACCTGGAAATGATCAGATTAGGAATTTGCTCTGAACAGCCATCTCACTATATAACACAGAAATATTTAATTTGACAGGAATTTATCACTGGAAAAAATCATCTGAGTGCAAAAGCATTTAAGAATGCATTATCAAAAGCTTGGATAGGCACAAATCCCTTTCTGAGGTGCACGTATGGGTTAGAGGTGTTACTGATTTTCAGAGAGATTACTTGAATCTGAAAGTGCAAAGTGACTTCCTTTAGTAGACATAACCCAAATTTTCTGAGTGCATCTGGCTCTGGAAACCGTGAACAAACACAATCAGTTTATTTCATGAACGGCCTGTCTGTTCACAACTTCAAGGTCTCAACAGAGATCAAATTCAAAACATTTTGTCATTTGTCATTTCATATCCCTGCACTAATATACCTAACCTACATGTGAAGGCATCATGTTCCATTCTGGAGCTGTGTATGTGCTCCTTCGTTATTGTTATGGTTTGTGTTCTTATATTGGGCATAAATGGCAGAGTTCTGGTAGGAGGGCACTGCCAGGGTGAGCTATGTGGAAGGAGACAGTGACACGCCCTGTGCCAGTCCCAGGCTGTGGAACAGATCAAAAGACACCACTGAATGCGAAAACTTCAATCAGGCAGAAAAGCTTATGGTGCCTCTACTCAAACATATTTAAGAAAGAGCAGCAGCAAGGGACAGGAGGCACAGCTGGAGTCACTACCTTAGAAGAAGATTCTCCACGATGGAGGAGATACTTCCAAGGGGATTGTGGTCATGGGTAATGCACACCAGGGGCAGGGACACCCCTAAGGGACTGCAGCCTGTGGAGGAGCCATGCTGGGGCAGGGACACCACCAGGAGAGCAACTGTAGATGAACTGTGCCAGAGAAGAGGAGTATTAAGGAGCAAGAGGCAGTGGAGGAAAATAAATAAGAAACAAAAAGCAGCAGAAAGAAACTATTAAGTGCAAACCTCAACCTCCTGCACTGCCTGTCATCTCACCAAAGGGTTTGGAAATGTCTGAGTGTAACATGGCAAAGTGAAAGGAAGTTGAGACTATGAAGTGGAAGAGGAGATGTGTTTGACTGAAGCAGAGCCCAGGGGTGGGGTACAAAAGGCACTTCACTAAGTGTTTCTTTAACTGCTTATATCTTCTTTTTTTCCTCTCAACACCTGAATCAGTAATATAAGGTTTATGTTAATTGGCAATAAATTAAGTTGTTAAATTCCCCAAGTTGTGACAGTTTAGCTTGTCACACTTATTTTACACACTAGTAAAGCCTTCCTTTACTAGATCACCGACTTCTTTAACTGTGGCTCATCCTTCTAGTTCTCACTGTCTCAAAGACTTTCAGCTGAGGAAAACAACAAGCCATTAAAATTCTGTACAGGTCTTGAAGAACATAATAGATGAAAATGTACATCTTCCTAAATATGTGGTAGAAAAATAAAACAGTTTTGACTGGACACTCCCCTATTCCAAAGAAGGGTGATGTTCCTCATATTCCTGGGTTTATATGCCTCGAATGAGGGGTCAGTAAGACTGATAAATTAAAGATATATCTCCGATTAGTTGGCTCTGACTCTCTGGAACAAAACAACTGTGATCGTTACATTTGTAGGTGTTGCACTCTGAGGAAATTTGTCTTGAGATGATCTCAAAAACATAAAATGGTACTTAAAATGACAGTGAAGGAGGATGCCTACAAATCTTTGTTAGAAAACCCTCAACATTATATTAGGAGAAATAAATGAATAATAGAAATATTCATATATTCACATAAGCACCACTTCATTTTCCTGAGACTGCCTTCATTAAACTTGTGCCTAAGTAAGAAGCAGCTAGAAACCGCTCTCAATCTTTTTTTATGCAGTTGGGACATTAACAGTTATTTCTTTCTTCCTTTGAGCCATAGATAGTGCACCTTCTGTGATTCCCACATACTCATAGTATTGTTTTTTATAGCAGTGTCTGTTTGTTTTGCTAAGAGGCTTTATGATTTATTCAATCCAAAATTATCAACATTTTATAATCTTTTATATCCTCTAGTCATATTTAAAACAATTTCTGTTTAATGATCCAGAAAGTAACTACAGTTTTATCTTGCTTCTCCCAAGTTCAGTTCTTTCCTAACTGTGTCCATTGACCCATTTCCATGCTTCCTCTCTCTCAGAAGTGCAATCCCATTTATCCCATTATTGTCTTGTACATCTCCTTTCCTTGTGTTTCCTGACATCTATATGGAGCCTCCTCATGTCTTCGTCTATTCCTGGTTCCTCACTAGAGGGGTACTTATATAAGTTCTGTGAACCCACTCAGCTTTTGTGATTTTTATGCTTAAATTTTCCCCTGAATAAGATTTCAAACTCATTCAGAGTTGGGCAGCCTGTAGCTCTAGTATGAAATCATTGTAATAAGTTGAAGCAAAAAGTGAAACGTTTATTTTATGGGAGGATGGTGGAGTGGTGTGTGTTTATGTGTGCATGTGTGTTTGTGTATAAAATTTAAAGGCTCCTTTCAGAATCTATGTATTCTTCAATTACCTGAAACTTTTTAGCAGATATAGACCCTAGTATTCCTACTGTCAGAGTTATTTATGAATAAGTTTAGGCATTCATGTGAATTGCTAAAAAGAGCAACACACCATTTTTTGGAAACATTGGCCTTCCCTTTATAGAATGGAAATAAAAAAAAGGAGCAACTCAACGAGAATAAAAATGGATTAATAATAACTGGATGATAATAGGATGCTAAATCTCTGTGTTATGATAAACAGTTGTCATACAGAGGACTGAGTTCACCTATTCACAGAGAGGAGGGGATTAGACTATGTGTTTTGTTGTTTACATACTCTAAGATTTGGGGATCCCTAATGGATTCACAACCTCCATTTAAATCTTCTTTAAATCTTTGCCACTGCTGCCTACTTTAATCTCTTTACACAAAAGGAATGTTAAAACAGGGAACATCAACGGTGATTTTCAACTTCAGGGTAGAAAAAGAGGGCACTCAGCAGTTTTCAAAACCAGGTGCAGTAGAGCTCTTCTTCCTAACAATGCCTGCTAGATTAAATTTCAAATGTGCATTCTGAATAAGTAGTTTACATAAGCCAGCACTGGTTTAGAACTTCAAGTTTTGCTTTAAGGTTGGCTTGGTTTTTAATAATAAAATGGGCCTGTGCTGCTACAAAATTTTATTTTTTCAATTAAAAAATTTAGATGTATTTTTCCCTTGTCCTTGTTAATGCTGTTCCGCATGAGGCAATGAATAAATGCCTTATTCTTATGATGACATTAGAGGATTTAAATTACTCTATTTATGTTAGTGGAAATCCATAGAATTCAGTACAGTCACTTCTGATTTACAACAGTACAAAAGGAAGAGAATTGAGCCTATTATTAACAGTGTCCTAGCTCTGACCAAGATTTTCTATTCCAGAGTTACTTCCAGCATATTTCTTAAGGTGGATTGTTAGTAATGAAAATTTCTGTAATGTCAAAACAAAAAAGACCAGCTCATTGAGTGTTATAAACGATAACAATCAAAACAATTTTATTTTGGGTTCAATCAATTTAGGTTGAGAAACAATAAGCAAAAACAGCACTGGGTGCATGGAGAACTCAGTTAGTTCCACCACAGGCACACCTGAGTCCTAAAAGCAGCATCTTTTATGCCCAGATCTTGACCAATTCCGGGTGTTCATCCTGGTCTTTCCCCATTGGGTCGTTAGGGTACTCCTTCTCCTCCTTTTGGCTCTCCTTTGGCACACTTTTTCAAATTTCAAGGTCTTTGTCTCCTTCAGTGAGCCTTCCCTGGTGTGGTTTCGCTTTCCTTATCTCCTTTGGTGGGCTTTTTCCAAGCAGCGATTGCCTCATGGGAAAGGGAAGCCATCACATTGTCTTAAAGGAGAACCACACACGCCCACTCACCACAACTGCGATACAGGTCCCAGATTTACACAGGGTACAACAATTATTTTTGACATGAATCATGACTGCGCTTATCACATTGAGTACTAGAAATCAGTAAAAAGATTCAGTACTATCCCGGAAAATCACATTGAAGCTCACAATGTTTTTCCCTTCCATTTATAAATATCAGTAACTCTAAACTGAGTGAGTAAGTGACTGTTTAAATTAATTTTGTTCAAAGGGGACTGAGACTTTAATTCTAAACTAGCATTACCTTCCTCAGCTACCCTTCTTCAACAACAGAAGCAAAATGAACTATCAAGGGGATGGGATCGTTTTAGCCTGTAGGGAAGCCAGTCATGACTAAATATCCAGTGTACTAGCAGCATTGAAGGTAGATGTTGAAATGTGATATAGTTTGATGTCTTTATGACATAGAATTTTCTTTTCATTAATACTTCAAGGAATACCAGAAAATGTGTACATTACAAAATTTGGTTTGTACTTCAAATTCCAAACCATAATTATGTAGTAATATTTAACAACACTATTTCTACTTTAAGTTGTAGAAAGCTCCTGAAGTGTGTGAAGTGTGACTCAAGGGTTGTGATGTGCTGCATTGCCTCTGTGGACCCTTCCAGTTCTCAGCTTAATGAGAACCCTGTTTCCTGCATTGTAGAGATGTCGTCTCTACCCTCAAAGAGAAGTTTGAACTACAGTTTGCAAAATAAGTTCAAACAGTTTTGCCTTCCTGTCCCACTCTGCTTTTCTACCCTTCCTAAATGACTTGATGGGAGATTTAGAATTCCATTATACAAAAACGTGAGGAGAAAGTAATAGGAAAAAGTAAGCAAAAAGTGATAGCATAGAAGTATGTCTTCAACGGTGGAGCAGGGGAATCCTGTCCACTTTTCAGTTCTAAGTTATTATTGAACATCCAGCTTCATTCTGACATGATAGCGTTGTGCAGTCTCCAGTTCTGTTTCCCAATGTAGACATAACCTAGATTTAACAGAAACCAGTGCAAATGAGATCTACTCCTTGGTATGGATAGCTGGGACACCAGAATCTCAGGTTGTACAGAATATAGATAACCTTAGAAATATACTTCTTGACTTATTGATTAATTTCACGGTTTTGAGAATAAAGGTACTATTTACATTGTTGGACTGCTTTTGGATTGTGCAAAATCAATTCAGTATCAGGTGTAGAATTTTCCTGACAGCTATGAGAAAAATAACCACATTCCAAAATACTTTGTAGCTCAGCAGCTGTATTTTTCTGGAATTCTCTGCTGCTTCTGGAGAAAATTAAATAATTGTTAATAGTGGAATTGTTCATTTGTCCTTAACTATAAGTGCAAGTAATGAGGATGTGTGCTTTTCATTCCCCCCCAGCCCCTTAATACTGTCCCCCTGAGCCCTCCCCAGCAATCTAAGGTACATACATTCTCCTAAGAGAAACAAATAGTAATCCATTCCTTAAAGAATTCCTTTTGAAAAATTGCCAGGAAGGTTGTAAGCATATGAACTGTATTTCAGGAACATCAAGAAACAGGAGAAGAAAGAAAACCAAAGAAAAAATTAATGAAAGATTTTCAGTGAATCAGAGAGCACCTTTTCCTATTTTCTTTTCTCTATTATAATAAGAATCATCTACATTGAATGATGTCTTAGGTGTTTTCTTTACTGGTATTCAAATTATTCAGATTATATCTCTTCATTGGCTTGTTTAGGGCTATTACAGCTTTTTATGCTTTTTCTGGGGAACCAAATTTGAGAGAAATGGTTTATTGAATTAAACTATTTTAAGGAAAATTATGATAAATTTGTATTTATCTCTCTTCGCATTTATGAACATTTCAGGTTTACTCTATATTGCATAAATTAATTGATTTTTAGTTGCTTTTGGTATTAAGATTCTTCTAAAATCTGTAAAATGGTAAACATTTCTTTCAGGCATGCTTTGCTATGTAAGGTTGAAAACTTAGTCAATATGGCATTTGTTTTATTACTTATTTAGTCTGAGTTCAGCCCATTTTAGGTACAGCATAACATTCATATTAGAATATTTTAAAAATATCTGAGGTATTTCTTCCAACACCAAACAAGGAATTCATTAAAACAAGAAAAATGGCACTGGCCTTACAATTGTTCTTTGTGTGGAGAAGTGTGGAAGTCACACCCTCTGTTAGCAGTGTTTTCAAACATGCTTCTGCAACAGAGCTAGAGAAATTCTGAACAGAACATTATGTGATGTAAATCATGTATTAAGATATGGTATGTTGTGCGAAAAAAACCCTCTACCTCTAAATATTTAGTTGCTCAGTTTGTCGGGAGACTTTTAAAACCGATAGGTGAAACAGGTAACCACATCCATTAACAATTTGCAATGTTAAATAAATTAAGAGGTGCAGAACTGAAGTGTGTACTAGAAAACAGTAACCCCTTCAGCTGTCTTTTCTTGTGAAGCGTGTGTTGTCACACACACCTTAATATGAACATTTTCCCTATAGGCAATGGGGAGAATTAAATTTCTCCAGAGATTAGACTAATTCCTTCCACAGATGATTATGCTCCTAACTTTCAGGTGTTTGAAGTCTGGCAATAGGAATCCATGCCCAGGTCAATGAAATTTAGTTTCTTTTATCTTTAATGCAGAAAACTTTTATGAGGACATAATGCAGAAGTACCAAACAGCCTTTCTGGAATCCTTGCTTGAGTCCTCATTAAGCTATCAGACTAGGCCAGTTCTTATGAGTGCAACTCTTGTTTCAACCTTAATGAGATGAAAACACTAATAAAAATCCCCTTACATTTATTGATTCTGACTAAAGAGAGTAGTATTTGTTTATATTGCTATGTTTATTTTTTTAGAGTTTACACTAAGCAGTTGTGTTGCCTAGCAATATTATTTAAAACTGAATAATGCATAAGTGTTTGTATACAACTTACAAGCTCAGTAGGTTGTATTATATTAACAAATGCATTGCAAATCTTCCTAGTTCAAGAAGTGTTTGATTACCAGGTCATGAGGCTGGTAGAATATGCATGTAATCAGATTGAGTAATAGTCTTCTACATATAAAATAATGATAATATTTTGCACTTTGGGAGTAACTACCATCTGTGGACCTCAAAATTTCATATCTATTAACAACTAAACCCTCACAACTCTGCACTGCAAGCAATCTATGTCAATATTTTTTCTATCTGTAAGTTGCAATGCACAATCACACATATGTATACATCATGTAATACATTAGCAGCTCAGTACTTCTCATATGTAGATCACATGTGGACACTACTATCATAACTTGGATTCTTCAGTGGTTTATCTCATCAACAGATATTTTTGTTGCAATGACATTTACCAAATTCCTTCGCTACAAGGCAGTCTCATTCATGACTAATACTAAGGATTTGTCACCATGGGTCTAAATATTGTAACTGAGCCCCAGTGAAATAGAGCTCATATATTCCTTCCATTATTAGAATACTAATCATGGTTCTTATAGAGCCAGACATTACAGTTTTAGAGAAAATAATGTGTCATGACCTGACATGGTAGAGCTCTTTTCCAAACAAGGCATCGGGACCTGACTTTTTAATCATAATTTTCTCAATATAATATTAGAATTATGTGAAGCTTCACAATTAGAGTTGAAAACAGGTTTGGGGTTTTTTTTACTGTAAATGTGTTATAAAAAATCATGACCATGCATTTTTTATTCTGATGAAGTTATTGGACAACATATTTGAGCTGATTTTCTAGATCGCCAGCAAAATAAACATTTTAAAAATACATATTAAGATTACATCTGTGTAGCATGAAAAAAATCATACTTCTTTTTGCTAATAGGAGTGGCACACATCTAACATCTGATATTACTCTGGCTGGTGTAAGTAATTCCATAGCACAGGGAGCACAAGGGCATCAAAAGGACCTGAACTTTGCAAAAACTGCTTTGTTTACAGAAGAAATATAAACAAGATTAGGTGTAATGATGCACAACTGTATGCAGAGGGACAGATTTAAATAGATTTCAAATTGATCTCATAATGCATTAAGCAAACCAGAAGTAATTCAGGATGGTGATATCAAAAAGGTTTCTTCACAGGCTCATTGTTTGGTAGGAGGAAGGAACATTCAGTGAATTACAGGAAAGAAAGGTTTCTCTAATTTTGAGATATTTTAGCTTGTTCCCATGTCTAGCAAAGTATATGCAAGGGCAACAGTACATTAGTCACCTCAGCAACAGAAGCTGTAAAAAATAATCCCATTATTTCATTTTGTGCAAATAGCTAAAGAGGGTGTATGAACAGCAGAACATTGTAAATGTTCATTTGGATTTTATAAAAGTCATACATTTTTAAACATTTCACTATTTATTACATATAAATGAAAGGTTTTGGAGAATAAGTAGGAAAAATCAGAAAGAAAGAAAGATTTCCAGTATCACTGAAATTAGCATCAGTACAGTTTTCATTATTTCTCTTGCTTATACTAAGTTTGTTGCTGTGAAAATTTTTAACTGTAATACTCAAAAATAATTAAAACAAACATTAGAATTAAACATCATAAGCTAATTCATAGATTACTGAGCAAGATATCTGCTAGTTATTTGAAATAAAAACCATGATTAAAACACCTTCATAGTTACTGAAGAAAATAAAATGCACTGTTCAAGTCATACAAATTAATGTTTAATTCCATTTCATCAGTCACACACTTGCTTCTATATTGGCCAGAGATTGGTGAAAGCAATGCTGACTGATGACATAGACCTCTCAGTTTGTGGACATGCATACCTTAAATTCATTAGATATACTTCATTTACATTGTGTAACAGTGATGTTGGTGAGCCTTTAGGCAACCAAATCCCACTGTATAAACATTTGTCTGTTATAGTCACCTCTAACATACACTTGAAATATATAAGAAAAAATCTCAGCTTTCCCTTCCTCATTCCTCTGTCCCTAGTAGCAATAATTCTAGATAAAATTCCACAGTTAACCACACAGCAGAATTCTTAAAGAGCTCCTGAAGAGACAAGTTTGAAAATAAGACTGAATTTGTCCTTATTATGAGATGACAAAGCATTTAGCTGAAAACTGAAAGTTCAGCAAATGTGTTTGCCAGCATTTTCAGCTGTGCTAAAAAGCTGTCAGCCTCATACTCTCTAAACTCTATGCTATTTGAAAAATTCACCTGGGAAAGCAGTGAAGTTACAACACTAACATACACTACAAATTCTCCGCTTTTGTTCTGTACCCATAGCATCAGTTGACAGTTGCGCACACTTTAGAGGTTTATAAGATGAAATATTTCTGTGTTCTCTTGGGTGAGAATGAAAAGTGGAGTAATGCTTTGCAGAGAAGAATGAAGGAGAGAAAGAAGAATCACTGTCTACCATTAGACTGCATAAATCAAACCCAGTATTTACATCAGTGAAAATGTCAGGGTTTTTAAGCTGAAGAAGAGAGGACAGATAGATGCCAGTTTTATAGGCCTAAACTTCCTACCCACAAAATGTAAATTATTAGTGCTCATTTCAGTAAATAAAGCCCTCTTTGCACTCATAGGAGGGCTTTTCTTCAAGTTTTTTTTGACCAGACAGATTTTGGCTTTTTTCTAATAGCTCTCAATAAAAGTCCTTCAATAAATTTATCCAAACACTTTGGAGTACTGAAGTAAGATTTCTGAATTTTTATTTGACCATTCAGTCTGTATTGGTACTGAAGATTGCCCAACCCAGATACTGGACCTCGCGCTTGGCCTTGTTGAACTTCTTGAGGTTCGTATTGGCCTACTCTTCAAAGCTGTCAAGGACCCTCTGGATCACATTCCTTCCCTCTAGCATATCACTGCACCACTCAATTGAGCACCATCCGCAGACTTGCCGAGGCTCCTCTTAGTCCCACTGTCTATACCATTCATAAAGATATTGAATGCTACCGGTCCGCATACGGACTGCTGAGGGACACCAGTTGTTACTAATCCCCATTTGGACACTGAGCCACTGCCATTCTTTGGATGCGGCCATCCAGCCAGCTCCTCACCCATCAAACAGTCCATCCATCAAATTCCATATCTCTCCAGTCTAGAGAAAAGGATGTTGTGTGGGACTGTATCAAAGGCCTTGCAGAAGTCAAGACAGATGACAGCCGTTGCTCTTCCCTTATCCACCAATGCTGTCACTCCATTGTACAAGGCCATCAGATTAGTCAGGCACGATTTGCCTTTACTGAAGCTGTGCTGGCTGCCTCCAGTCACCTCCTTGTCATCCGTATGCCTTGACATATCTTCCAGGAGGTTCTGTTCCACGATCTTGCTGGTCCCTGAGGTGAGGCTGACTGGTCAGTACTTTCCAGCATCCTCCTTTTTTACCTTTTTTTAGAATGGGTGTGATATTTCTGTTTTTCCAGTCACTGGGGAATTTATCTGACTGCCATGGCTTTTCATATATGCTACAGAGTGGCTTAGTGGCCACATCTGCCAGTTCCCTCAGGACTCTGTCATGTCATGTCATCATGTCATCATGTTATCAAGGTACATGTCATCACGTTCCATGAACTTGTGTATGTTAAGATTCCTCAGACGGTCTTGAACCTAATCTTGTCCTATGATGGGTGGGACTGCGTTTCCCCAGTCCCTGCCTTGAGATGTGGAGACTCGAGAGATATGGAAAGATACATACTAATGCACATCTACATAAACCCCACACTAATTTCATTTTTTCTAAGTTTTAGCACGGAGCACCAGCTGAATGCTTTTTGTTTGTTTTTCATGAAGGTTCTTGTAGTTGTACTATAGCTGCTGGTTTTTAGATAAATGAGTGGTGTTTTTAATTCTATTTGTGCTCTAAGTAAAATGAAAATTAGAGATATTGACATCTTTGAGTAGAAAACCTTATGTTGCTAGAAAAACAGATTATTTTGAGGATATTTTATCTGATCTGAAGTAGAATTGATAACTTACTAGGTAAAAACAAGTTAAGAACAACGGTTCCAAATTGAATTTGATGATGCCAATCAATTATATATATCACAGGATAGTACCTATGGAGCAGAATGACGTATTAGCAAAGGTAAAGATGGTTATGTTGCTATCTCCTGTAGGATATACTTCTGCTGATGATGGTTCTGGAAGAAAAAAGGTGTGCCTTAAAAAGTCTGCTTTAGAGTTGCTCTGTCCTATGAAACCATAAGTTTTAGTATCCAATTGAATTAATAATTTAGTTTCCTGGCCTGTTTTTTAAACAGTTTGTATGTTTCCAGTTAAAAAATAACACTGAGAAGCTGTAGATGAAGTACCTGTTTCCCACTAGTAGAATATTTGTGTCCTTATAAATGGCCTGTATGAATTCACTTTGTACATAATAGTACTAAGTACAATTCCAGGAGAGCATTTTATAAATCATACATCTAAGAAACTAATTTTATATATGAATGAATATAATAAAATCTAAAAATATATTGTATTGTATTGTGGGAAATAAGTATTCAAGGAAATAAAGAGGAGAATGTTCGTTTTACAAAAAAAAAAAAATTGGTTTGATTTGCATTTCTGTCACACTAGCCTAACTGAAAGGACCTCAGGAAATCCCATCTTAATTTTTGACAAGTTCATCACCCATAGGAAAGACCTAATACAGTTAATTTTTATTTGCTATCTAAAATACTCAAACTCTTATGCAAGTTTTGAGGGATGTGGCCTAAAAATTGTTCCCACCTCAAATGAATTTCAGTTCCAGCTTGGAAAGAGTGGAGCTTTGAGCACCCTGGTCTAGTGGAAGGTGTCCCTGCCTATGGCAGCAGGGCTCGAAATAGATGATCTTCAGGGTCCTTTCCAACCCAAACCATTCTGATTCTATATTTCTATTTTTTCATTGATAGAACTAGAGTGGGTATTAGAGAAGCCTAGTTTAGCTCACAGTTACATAGAATTGATGTTACCTCCTGAACACAAGTGAAAGAAAACCTGCAAAATCATTAACCTTATGTTAGAAACAGTCTGTCACAATAATGAGGACAGGTAACACCAATACTCTTTCTATGTAACTCTGATTACAGATCTGTATCACTGAATAAAGAGAAGGTGGAACTAATAGGATACATCACAGAAAATGGATTTTTGATCACATTAATTTATAGAAATTGATCAATGGATATGTTTGAAATTTATGTACACGGTTTATTTTTTTAAAAAGTATTGACTCTTCCTTTTTGGCTTTGTTTTTGTGGGTTTGGTTTTTGTTTTTACAAGGAGGTATAGGAAAGAAACTGGCTAAAACTAAGCAGAAACATAATTATTCCGAATTTTCCCTTAATTTTTTGAAAATGACAATTAAGTCCATAAAAGTTGGATATTTTTTCCCTAGTTTTACTAATAATGTTTGGCATTAAAAAGATAAATAGAAAAAAGAAACTTTTAAAAAAAAAAAAAAAAAAAATCAATCCCTCTCCCCCTGCCTTGATTTTTTGCCCAGATTCCTCTTAAGTGCTTTCCCTTGGAAACTTTGACCCAAGTGATTGCACCTCAGACTTTTTCTTTGAGAACTGTTATTCACTATATTTGAAAAGGTGTGTGCATGTATTTACACACATGTATTACATTACATATGTATATACACATACATATGTTGTTTTCTATATATACAGACATGCATACATTTATTAGCAACATATTAGTTTAATATCACTGAACTATGTGGTAATGCCAACCCCAGATAAGTTACAAATCTAAATCTGGAAAGGACTTGCAAAACTGTTTGCTTGCCAACAAAAAACCTGGTGTCCTGATTTATTGCAATTTATTACTGACCTCAGTTAGCAGGTGTGAAATGCATCAGAGAAGTGTTGTGAATCATCATCGTGTTGTTTTCATCTATTGTGTTTCCTGTTTGCAGCTGAAATATGAATAAAATGTATTTTATCCAGTTTGGTTTTTTTTTAATGATGGCCAAAGAAAATACATATAAGGTAAAACACTTTATGATGTTTCCTTTGTATTTTTTATACTTCTGGTAGGAAATATTGCCTTTCAAAATGTTTAGACCAAGAGTCCTCAAACTATGGCCCGCGGGCCAGATACGGCCCCCCAGGGTCCTCAATCCGGCCCCCAGTATTTACAGACCCCCCCCACCCCCCAACTCTGGGGTTTGGGGGGGGAAACCAAGCAGCCGCAGATGACTGCCTGCCACTGCATCCGCGCGCCGGCCCCCTGTTTAAAAAGTTTGAGGACCCCTGGTTTAGACACACTGTATTGCCAGGTTGTATGTACTTTTCCTGTGGCTAAGGAAAAGAAGCCATGGGAAGACTTCGGTGGAAAGATCACTCATTACCTGCCACATATCACACTCACTTCCCCAAATTTTTGCCAGAGGCTTGTGTCCAATGCAGAATATTCAGTTAGATGTAAACTTGACAGTTGCTCCAAACCATACAGAGTGTTCCAGCTCCTTTGGCATCTCCAAACACTGTAAGATATGTCATTGCTTAAATAATGGTAGTTAGTGGGATTCCCCACACACAAGGTATAAAGACTTAACTCTAGCTTTCCTAATGAAAGATGAGTTCTGAAAAAGGGATTCTGGCTCAGTCACAATGGACCAAAGTTTTTCCTAGTTATGGAGAATTCTGCAATACTCTTTTACTAGCAGATCTCTTCCCTTCCACCAAATCTACTGAGACTTATTCAGTGACAGAAGTATGTAGGAAAAAGTAAAACTTGTAATTTCAATTTTTTTTCCACTGTCCCACTCCTGACTGTCTCACTCCCTTCAGGCTCAGGAGAATAGCAGCTGCACAAAGCCACTGGCCGTCTACCATTTCTCTTAATGTCTACACCTGGGTACTACTAATGCTACACCTAATACTAAATTCAGGTAAATGTGCAGTCACAGAAGATTTCCAGGAGGCTGGAGAGCCTTAAACTCCTAGACAGCTCCCTGCAGTTGTGCAGAATTGCTAATACTCTGGTTTAAAATAAATATCATTTAAAATTAGCTACTTATTGAAATGTTTTTATGTTAAGAAAGATCTAAGAATGTGATGTTGCATTAGTTCACCTTGCACAGCCATAACATCTTTGATATTTTTCTCTCGAATCAGTCTAATGTGCTATTTGTAAATTTGTGCACCAAACATCCTTATTTTGCTGTACATATTTTGAGATTATATTGTTAAAAAAATTTTGTACTGTTGTTCCAAAATACAACTCAGTTCTACACTTTCTTTTTGATCTGTGTGCAGATGTAGATATATAAAACACAAATACAATACACATATACATGTACATCAACATATTATACATATACACATATCTATTTTATATAGGAAAATCAAAGATAGACAGTGGAAGACTTACAGGAATGATGAACTTAAGATCGAGTCTTACATAATTAAATAGAAAAATAAAAATAAGTTTACTGCCCAGGCTAGGTTCTTGTATGAATACGCAGTCGCATACACCTTAGTGATTGGCCTTATGCAGCTCTAAGCTGAGACACAATGTACTCTGACGTAAACTGGAGGAAAATAATACAGAAAAATACAGGCTAAATGTGTAAGTCTACAATTAACGTTACAGTGGCACATGAGATAGTCAACTTAATGTACTCCATCAAAAGAGACTACCCACACAGAAATTGCACTTCGGGCACTGATTTAATAATTTTATCCTAAATGTAATTTCCTAGAACATTCAAATATGTATGACATTTTAGGAGACAAACACATTGATTTGGGGATGAAACAAGAGTTTAATTTATTGAGCTATTGATGAATTGCTAAATTCCTAATATCGGGGAACTTATAGATTTTCACCTTAGTGCAGTCACATAAATACCAGTTTAGAAAACTCTAGCTCTGCAATACTTTTTCATATAGCTGATACTTCAAGGCAAAACTTCTAGCATTTATAGCTTAATACACATGCAGTCAAAATGAATTTCATTCTATTCTTAACTCCAAAAAAATAAACTTCAAAAGATTTAGAAAAGAAGTCTGTTACAGTGATCTGCTTCTGTAGTAGGAGTATGGCATAGCAACAATATACCTGCTGTATGTAAGGAGTAGTTAATTAATTTTCTTGCTCTTTTATTTTTATTCTTTCTTTCTTTTTTTCTTTTTTTTTTCATACTATATATATTTCTTTGAATTCAAACTCATAAAAAACTGTTGATGAGATTCAGCTTCAGACGAACAGTTTTTGACTCATAATATTTCAAAAAACACATTTCTGGAAACTTTGCTATATTAAATCTTATTAATATAGGGGTCTGGCACAGTCATTATTGAGTTGTCATCATAGTCTACAGGATATAAATCTAAAAAAATGCCTCCAGTATAAAGAGAATTCTTTATTAAAACCACCTTTCTTTAAGACTATATTACATCAATATGTGAATTTCGTGTGAGCAGGGCTCCCTTTTATGTCACCATGGTTGGTCAACTGCCTGCTTGTGTTGCATCAGTAGCAGAGCTATTAGAGAATGTAAGCAGCCTGACAAAGTTACCTTTTAAAGAAAAGCTTGCCAAACCAGCGATCCCAGGAAGATCTTCATTAAAGTGAATGGAGTATCTGCCTATTTCATTATTTATTTTTTTCTCAGAACTCGAGGAGTGAAATATTCTAGAGTGATTCACTTTCCTAATCTTTGATAGCTTCTTACTTAATAGTCCAAGTCTGATTCTGTATGTATCCCAAGCAGATAACGCTAAGAAGCACTAGCATTTTTACTTCCATGTCTGGTCATCATTTTACTGTTTGATGTTACTTTGGCAAAATTATCTACGAAATTTTAAATGTTCTGTTGCGGGTAGCTAAAGACTGTATAATGACAGAGTCATCGGTTTTATCAGGGCACTCTGCTTAGTAGGCATGGATATACAGAATATATCCATAAGCAAATCTAAATGTAATTAGACACCAGTACCAAATACATATTTCAAATTCTGTTATCCAAAATATCTGCAAGTTAAAGCTGACTTGCAGGGACACCAAACATGTATGGCAAGTTACCAGTTAACATGCTTCCACTGAAGGTGATCACTAGTACATACATACTGCTCTCGTAACTAACCTCTGGATTCAAAGTATGCACTATCTTATGTACAGACCCCCTAGGCTGCCAGTTTAACACAACTTTTTTAGAATTTTCCTATAAGAATCTACTCAAAAAAATTTTCAATGCATGAGCAAATGTATGAGGAAATTTTTAGGCTGTCTTCCTTCAGCTCAGGGAAGTTGCCATCTGTTTCAGTCATGCAGGAGAAGAGTTCACCTAACAGTAGCTGACATCTGAATTCCAGAGCTGTTGAAGCAACATTTCCAAACCTCTATGTCAGTAATTGGGTAGCTAGAAACAATAATTAGGTGCTGTGTTTCTAATTAACAACAGCTTGATGGGTATTACTTTTTCTCTCTTTAGAAAGCAGAATATGTAGGGTTCCATCCCATTCCAAAATACAAAAGATGCACTTAATTTAAAAAAAAAAAAAAATAATAATTGCTAAGTCTATCCTTTAAATAAATTTGTCCAGCACTGCTAATAAAAATACCATATGATACAAGGATAGATCATATACCTCCGAATTTTTAAATAAAGTAATTTGTCTTTAAACACCTTGTTTCTTGAATAACTTGATTTTCTGAAGCAAGACAAGAAATTTCCTCAAGCTCTACTCAGTTCATGGCTGCTTTATACTTATTTGCAACAGGCAGAATGAAGTGATCTTTTCCAATTCTTAAGAATATGCTTCTCCACAGGACTAAATGCTGTGCCTGTTTTCTTCACTGTATCTATCTGTGATCATTTGTGCTGTGAATAAAAGTGCAGGGAAGGTCTTGTATTAAGCTGCCAAAAATTACATCACAGTTAGACAAAAGACTTGGCGAAAAAAATGGGCTCATGTTGGGAGAAAACCAAACATTTTCACAGGTGACTTGGCTAAAGATTTGGTTTAGCAAAGACCTTTTTTTTTTTCTATTTTGAAAGAAATTGAAGAGGAAAAAAAAAAGAAATAAAGATTTTTCAATTATTTGTAAAAGATCAGAGAGAGTAATTACTTTAGGAAAATTGTCTAGAAATATATCATAAAGTAAGTATGCCAACATGGACATCTGAATAAAAGCAGACAGGAAGCAAAAATAGCCATCATTATAATCAACAAAAAAGGGCCATGTTAAAAATAGAAGCAAGTTTATGAATCCAGGTTCTAAAAACTCTAACAGCATATTTGAAGAGCAAAATAATACTCATCTTGCCACTCAGTGTGATCTCTGGTTTAAGCTCACATTAAGTTGGTGTCTTTGTAAAGGCAACGAATAAGGGAATTCTGGATTCTTAGGGGCTATTATTATTATTATTATTATTACAATAATAATAATATAGTTGAACCTTTTAATATAAACTATAACTTAGGTTAAAGACCTGTCTTTACACTGAAGAACCCTTTTGATCATTTATATCTTTCTTACAGTTTAATTTGCCAGAATTCATATTTGGCCAGGTGCATTCCCTGCCTAAACATGGCTTTTTAATATAGCCTTCTAAGGAAATATATTTTCTGAGATAATGTTCATCTTTGTTCCACTCCTTCCTTTTGCCCAAGGTGCTGAGTGAAATGGCATTGAGTTGTACTTAACTATTTAAATAAAGATTCCCTACAATTTCTTTTTCTTCAAGATGTAAGGAATTAATTTTTCAATTTAATTTCATAATAACACACAAATTACATTTGCGTGATTTTTTTAAAGGATAATTATTTTCATTCTATTTTTTCAAGAAGAATTTAGTCTAGAAATATTGAGAATTATCTTATGAATACTGAAACCATAGTTATGTAGGCAGTCATTGGAAACAGTGATATACTAGTCTTTAGATTATTTTATATATTAAGAAAGAACTTTTGAGTTACAGTTCATTTCACGTGTGGCCTAAAATTTATCAGATGATTTCCTATTGCTCTTGACTCCTTATAACAAGTATTAAGGACTTTGCAGTGTATGCTCGCAGATTCATTGCAGAAAGGAATCCCACCACTACTTCTGCAATTAAAAAAAAACATATTAAGGATATTTTTTTCTTTCACTTACAATACTAGAAAATAAAAACAACTTTTAAATCAACAAATTTCTAGTTTCTTTAAAACTATATAGTAGATCCACTGTGAGGTAAGAATGAAACTTTCCCTGTCCTTTCCTGCTCTTTTATGTCAAAAACTATGCTGAATTCCCAATTTTCCATTTTTTCTGTGATGTACATATATAATTTAGATACCACCTGAGTTTTCATCCTTTCTTCACACTTGCAATAAATTAAATCAAAATTCTTGTAGATATTTGCAAATGAATTGCCTCTACTTAAAATAATATTTTTGATTACAGTGGTAATACGGGTAATTATATAAGGAATAATTGTTCCCTTACATTTTTTATTCTTTTTGTCACTAGTCCTACCATAAATGGTGCAGATTTCAAGAGGACTAGTAAATATTTTCTCAAAATGTATGAAACTTTCCTAGTTATTTTTTACAAAATTTAAATATGATGAATTATTCTGCATTTTTAGTGAAAACGAATGGTGTAATTGTCTAACAACAAAATACTGTTTTGTGTTCTTGCTTCACGTTTGCTGTGTAAACATGGAAGTCTAAATTCTAGTTGAGGAAAAGGTACAGTTATGTCTGAGATTTCCAAATATAAAAGCTCTAAATTTTGTTTTCAGTTTTACTAATGAAGTCACAGAATATGAGCATAAGAAATGTACAAAGTAGATCAACAGGAAATAATTTATAATGATAAAATATAATCTAGACATTCGGCTGGTTTTTTTTTGGGGGGGGGGTGGTTTTTGTTGTTGGTTGTTTGTTTGTTTTTTAAACCACATTCTGAGTGGAAGTTCCTTGGAACCACTTTACATTGTGGAGTTGATGTTCCCTGGAAGAAGAGAAATATTTTTTGCACCAGCATACAAACTTGATATAACTCTTCGTCTAACTGTCAGTTTTCAGACACAGTAAGGCTGAGTCCGAGTTTAAGTGTATATAGACAAGTTTAAGTCTATCGACTTTGCAGATGATTTTGGGCACTAACAAAAATGTAATATGAATGAAATATACCCCGTGCTGATAGTCTAAACCAAGACAATTAACATAGACAACCATTCTGGCTGTCTCTGCCAAAATTTTCAAAGGCAGAGGTATTACCATCAGAGACGTTATCGTCAACTTTCCTAACAATTTCAAATAATAAGTTTCAAGAACCTTTGGTTTAAATTTATATAAAGTACCTCTTTGCCTTATATTGCTTTTTACTTAGATTACTTTTGATACTGCAATATTAAGACCTTGGAAATGGTTTCACAAAGCATTTTAAGGAGGTACAGGAAATGTTTATGAAAGCAACAAACTTCTAATTTTTATGGCCAGTCTACAAATTTCAATGTCAGTGTATTAAAAATGAATGCTATGTTTCTGTGTTTTATGGGGCAGTTCATATAGAGGAGGTTGGAGGTGCATGTAGGTTTTGCATTTTCAGGTCCACTTCGAACAAATAGCTGAGGAGAAAATAGTTGTGTATAAATGTAAAGTAAGAAATAGGTAAATGGAAAAAAAAAAACCCAACAGCCAACAACCCCCCACAGATGTTCTTGCTACTTTTCATATCCCAACATACCAACGTACAGTACTTTATTCTTGAAATTTATTCTGATGGACAAAAACTCAGTCTTTCAAACAAAAAAATACAGGTCAAGGTGAGGTGTGCTGCTGGACCTTGTACTAACAAACAAAACAGGACTGGCTGGGGATTTGAAGGCTGGGGGCAGCCTTGACTGCACTGACTATGAGATGGTGGAGTTCAGGATCCTGTGTGGAGGAAGAAGGGCAATAAGCAGGATTGCAGCCCCAGACTTCAGGAGAGCTAACTTTGACCTCTTCAGGGACCTGCTTGGAGGTATTCCATGGGTTAGGACTCTGGAAGTGTGTGGTTTAACACAAGCTGGCAACAAAGCACCACATGGGGGGGGGGGGGGGGGGGGGGGAAGAGAGCTGTCTAATATTCAAGCATCGCTTCCCATAAGCTCAAAGTTGGTACATCCCTATGAGTAAGCAATCAAGCAAAGGCAGCAGGAGGCCTGCATGGTTCAGCAAGGAGCTTCTGGCAAAGCTCAAACAGGAGAAGGAAGTTTACGGATGTGGAAAAAGCCACTTGGGAGGAATATAGGAATGCTGTCAGAACATGCAGGGAGGCAATGAAGGCAGCTATGGCCTGTTTGGAATTAAATCTGCAGAGAAATGTCAAGGACAAGAAGGGCTTCTTTAAGTATATCAGCAGGAAAGGGATGACTAAGGAAAATGTGGGCCCGCTGTTGAATAAGGTGGGTGTCCAGGTGAAGAAGGACACAGAGAAGGAGGAGCTACTGAATGCCACCTTTGCTTCAGTCTTTACTGCCAAGGCCTACCCTTAGGTATCACAGACCCTGAAGACAAGAGAAAAGGTCTGGAGAAAAGTTTTTCCTTGGTTGAGGAGGATCACATTAGAGATCACATCAGCAAACCTGACACCCACAAACCTATGGGCCCTGATGGCATGCACCCCTGAGTGCTGAGGGAGCTGGCAGATGTTACTGCTAAGCCACTCTCCATCATCTTTGAAAAGTCATGGAGAACAGGAGAGTTGCCTGAGGACTGGAGGAAAGCCAATGTCACTCCAGTCTTCAGAAAGAGCAAGACGGAGGAGCCAGGAAACTACAGGCCGGGCAGCCTCACCTCCATCCATGGAAAGGTGATGGAACAGCTCATCCTGGAGGTCATCTCTAAGCATGTGAAGGAAAAGAAGGTTATCAGGAGTAGCCAACATGGATTCACCAAGGGGAAATCATGCCTGACCAACCTAATAGCCTTCTATGATGGAATGACTGGTTGGGTAGATGAGGGAAGAGTGGTGGATGTTGTCCACCTTGACCTCAGCAAGGCTTTTGACACTTCTCCCATAACATCCCCATAGGTAAGCGCAGGAAGTGTGGGTTAGATGAGTGGGCAGTGAGGCATTTTGGGAACTGGCTGGTGGCAGAGCTCAGAAAGTTTTGTTCAGCAGTGCAGAGTCCAGTTGGAGATAACTAGTGGTGTTCTTCAGAGGTCAGTACTGGTCCCAGTCCTGTTCAACTTATTCAGTGACCTGGATGAAGGGACAGAATGTGCACTCAGTGGATTTGCTGATGATACAAAACTGGGAGCAGTGGCTGATGCATCAGAAGGCTGTGCTGCCATTCAGTAAGACCTGAACAGGCTGGAGAGCTGGGCGGAGAGGAACCTAATGAGGTTCCACAAAGGCAAGTTCAAGGTACTGCACCTAGGTAGGAATAACCCTGTTTAGCCTGGAGAAGACTGAGAGGGGATCTTATCAATGCCTACAAATATCTTAACGGTGTGTTGAGAGGATGGGCCCAGGCTTTGTTCAGTGGTGCCCAGTGATAGGACAAAGGGCAATGAGCACAAACTGCAACAGAGGAAGTTCCATCTGAATATGAGGAAGAACTTCTTTACTTTGATGGTGACAGAGGACTGGAACAGGCTGCCCAGACAGATTGTGGAGTCTCCTTTTCTGGAGACATTCAAAACCTGCATGGACACACTTCTTGCAACCTGCTCCAGAAGAATCTACTTTAGCAGGTGGTTGGACTAGATGATTTCCAGAGATCCTTTCCAACTCTAACGTTTCTGTGATTCTGTGATTCCGTCAGTTAAACACATTATGTATATAAAACATATTTTTGAGCCTGATCTCATTATTGTGGTTATGCAAATACAAATGAAAGCTTAGTCATTGTTTTGGAATTCCAAGTTGGTTTGCTGTTTTATTTTTTTTTAACTCAGGCACTGTACATGAATTTATATGTGGATGTCTTTTGGGATGAACCACTTCAAAAAGCATTAGTAATTAAGTAATATTTTTGGTCTTTGTCTTTATGTCAAGTTATCTAGTTTGTCTCAGTAAGAAGTGATCACCTACATGGCATGCAAAGTCCTCTTTTAAATACTGCAAACTAGCCTCAGGCTGGATGATTTCAATAATTGTAAAGATTTTTTCTGTGAAATTTACCATTCATCAAATTTCCTGTGTCATTTTACATCTCAGTGACTTTACCAGTCTTTTGTCTAGATGAATGTTGAGTTGTCACTATGCTTGGGATTTTGTTCTTGGGATTTACTTACCGCTGAAAGGGGAAACTTTCCTACCCTTCTCCCAACACTCTTGTGGAAGGCCAGGAAAATTTTCTAGTAGGATCAAGGATATAATCCAAGAAAATGGGAAAGGATGACCACCCTTTCACATTTATGAGTTTTTACAGACTAGAAAGTTTCCCCAGTGCTTTTGCATAGCTACTGGACTCAACCCCCTGTCAACAGAACTATTATGGAAAGCAGCCTACCATTAGTTGACTACTCCTCCTTAGCTGTACAGTTGCAGCTGCAGAAAGGAATCTGCAAACTGTACTGCTTTTTGAAGCAGTATTAACTTTTTAACAAACATCTGCATCAGCACCCTCAGGATCAGCCACAGGTGACTATGATGTGGAAAGCCACATCTCAATTGCAGTGGTATGCCTTCTCTCCCCACAAATTTTAACAGTGTCCTTAAGATACTGAGCTCCAACAGAGAGATTTCCAAATGGTCCCACACAAAGAAACAGATGCAGTGACTCTAGTGCTTTTCTACTTCCCTCTCAGTTTATGCTTATGTGGTTCTTCCACTTCTGGTCCTCCAAGAAATGGTGAAAAATTTGAACTCAAGGACATCACTCTGTCTTTATATAATTATTTGATATGTTGAGCTAGGATATCGCCTGGGGGAAAAAAAAAAAAAAAAAGAAAAAAAAAAAAAAAAAAAAAAGCTTTTGAGATCTGACAACAAAAGGCTGTGTAGCACAAGCAACCTTGGTTTTGCCAGTTAGAAAGCATTTGGACTTCCTTCAACCCTTTTCTATTTTTATGGCTCTCTACATTCTGACTACTAAGTAAAACAGGATTCTTTCAAATTCCTGGGCATTTTGCCATCACTTTGGGCCATGGGGCCTATAAAAATCATTAGCAATACATAAATTTTATCCAGTGGGCTTTCCTGAACATGTGCAAATGTTCATAAGGTTAGAGAACAGAAATCCATATGTTGTATTTTACATGCTTAGAATGCATTGAGTTTAACTAGTTTTGAATAAGTTCATATGAATATCCTAACATTTTTATATCAAATTAGAACACATGTGGTTCAAGGACCACAATAAGAATTCTGATTAAATAAACAGATTGCTATTACATTCCAGCAGATAAAATCAATCACTGTAAAAAGCACCGCTTTTTCATCTTTACTGTATTATAGTAACACTAAGCTACAATACTAATGAAATATACAGATTTTCTAAAGTGGAATTTTGCCTTTTTTAAATTAGAAAGTTTCCATCTTTACCAGAGTTAACATTTCCTGTAGCAAAGCAAGACATTTGAGACAATCGGGGTGTATGGGGTGTGTGTGTCCTGAAATCTAGTATTCAATGAAACTTTTATAGGATATTTTGAACCAATTTTAACACAGGTATAACTTCCTTTCTTAACATGATTAACTTACCTGACTTATTCAGTAAGAAGTACAGACTATTGTTTAACTATAAGTTTGATAAATGTGGGAAAAGATACCTTATTTTTGTCATGTCTTCACACTATTTTGAATAGGCAAGATAATTAATATTTTGTTTTGGTTTTCTATGTGTTTTTGTGGTTTTGTTGGGTTTTTTTTCTAGACCAGTGTCAAGTAGAAACATATTTTTAATGTGAAAGTAAAAACAGCATAAGCAATCTGGAAACTTAAAAATACCTTACCAGCAACTGAACTACTAACATGTAAACATGTTGGGTCTGAAATATGACACTTAACAGAATTCCACAGACATTGCTTTGTAATGATAATATTTCACTGAAAGCTGTGCCATAGCAAAACTGAGCATTTAAACATCCTACAGCATATTTTGGGAGTACACTTGAAAATAATTTCTTACCTGGGGGTGGGGTGGGGGGATGGGGGTTGGAGTTAAATGGAACTGAAGCTGAGCTTTTCTATAATTACATTTTGTTGTGGCTTCAGCTATGCACCTATATGCAACCACTCCAAAACCATTTCTTTCTTTGCGGTAGTACTTTTTTTAAGAAGGGTAGGACATTATTATACATGGAAGCATTAAGACAAAGCTGTCTTGAAACAGAGATGAAAACTAACCACTAAAATTATTTTGCCTAAGGGTCGGAATTACTAGGACGACACTAAAATGATTATCAGTGCAAGCATACTTTAACATTAGTGGCTGTTAAAAAAAAAAACAAAACCACAACCAAACCCAAAATCAATCAACTACCCCCCACCTTTCTAAGACCCAACAAAGGTAGTATTCAAACCAACTGTTGCTGTAATGTCAAAACCCCAGCAATGTTAGGAAAGAATAAAAAAAAAAAAAAAAAAAAGATATAAAATAATTTGCTATTTTAAGACATTTGCTTTGGCCTGAGGAGATTCTTAATTTTGTATATGTCATGATCTCAAGTTATCACTGTGTCCTGGTTTCAGCTGGGATGGAGTTAACCACCTTCTCAGGAGCTAGCAGCTAGCATGGTGCTGTGTTTTGGCTTTGGTGTGGGACTTTTCAGTTCCCCAGGCCTTGCTAGTGAAAATGCTGGAGGGGCACAATGAGCTGGGAGGGGACACATCCAGGCCAGCTGACCAGAACTAGCCAAAGGGATATTCCATACCATGGGACAGACTGAGCCTGGTGTATATACCTGGGGGCTGGCCGGGGCGGGGGTCGTTGCTCGGGGACTGGGTGGGAGCAGCTGCGCGGTGCAACACCGGTTCCTCCCCTCCAGTCCTCTGGGTTTAGTCTTTCCCATCCCCTTTTCACTGTAACTGTTACTGTCACCGTTGTTATGATTGTTCTTTCATTTTTGTCCTGTTTCAACTATTACATTGTTCTTATCTCAGCCCTGGAGTTCTACATTCCAACTCTCCTCCCTATCCCTCCGGGTGAGGGGGAGCGAGCAGCTGCGGGGCAATGAATCACCATCCGGGGTTAAACCATAACACACTGAAAATTTTGGATCCTTATACTGATTCCAAATGGCTGTAGAGGGAATGTTCTGCATTTGTGTTCCTCTCAAAGTCATCATGACCAAAGTTTTCTAATCTGTGCATTGGTGTGAAAACACCCTGTCCTTATAAAAAATGAGCATTTTCCTTGCATTCTGTAATAATATTTAATCTGGGTAGATTGTCAAGATAATTTGTCTATATATCCTGTTTCTCTTCAGTTGTTAATAAGACCTTTCTTAATTTATTGTGTAGTTTTCAGCAGCGTAAGAGTGATTTTTTTAAAACTACTTATGTAATTTAGCTTGGCTAACATGTACAGTATGCTATCAAAAAAGGCAAAGCAAAGGTGAAGCAACTTGAGCATTGACTGGATAACATTAGAAGTACAGCTCTGATAAAGGGTGCATTTAATAAATTATTTTTTTAAAAAAACAATATTTTAATTTTTTTTCTCAGATAATTCCATATTTAAGAAGTGTAGAAATATTGTCAACTAACCATCTAAGCATGAGAAGCACAAAGCACAGTTAAAAAATTGAGTGACCATATCCTGGGAAAGTTACACTAACTGCAACGGGAAACTTGAAAACATAAGGTATTAATGGATCAGCCTTTCTAAGCACGAAAAATTTAGTTTTATTTCTGTATTTATTCATCAGTTGCTTACTTAAAATCACATTCAACCTTATTGCTTTCAAAAAGCTCTTCACTTCAAATTTTTACTTGATTATTCAGTTTGTGCCTATTGTTTAGGGGTAAAATGACAGTCATTCAAGTCTAATTCAAATCAACTTAGATGACCCATGTTTTAATAAAGTGGATCAATACTTTAAAAATAATTGATCCCTTGGAAACATCTATAGGATTATCAAGTAAATCATATATATATATACACACACATACATATTTTTTTAATAACAACATTTCAAATAATCTTCAAAAAATGTTTTTATTATTACATGCTGTGGGACTTTCCAAAAGAAAGGGTGTCTTTTTTATTAGAAGTCTATAACATCATTGAGATTGTCTATCATTCCTTTCAATAAAAAATACAGGGAACGGTTTTAGAACACAAACAGGACAGAAGGGGTATGTAGTGTATGTGCATATTAACGTATACATAATGTGTACGTGTGATATCTATACATATACATATACCATACATTATTTTTTTTCTCTACTGTTTCTCATTTTCCTGCACCCAGTAATTAAACATACCAGAGCTTCATGCTGACTGATGACATGTTGGACTAACCATTACACGCCTTCCAGCAGCACTTGCTCACAGTACAGCCCGACTCATTTATGAAGTTACTATGTAAGTGTTCACTAATAATAGTAGTGTGTAGTGAGCTAAAAAGTGCTGGCAAGCACTAAAATGGAGTAAAAAGAATGATCTGAATTGTCACTTACCATCTCTTATATGTAATTATCTTCTATTACATTAGCAGAGTAATTTAATTGTTGTGGATGTTGATACCTGTAATCACATAAACTGTAGATCAATATAAACTTTCACTTCTACTCCAGAATTTGAAAACAGAATAGCTGAGGTACCCAAGCACGTTTTCCTAATGAAACCAACAGCAGGTGGATGTTGCAAATGGTGGATAACACTTGTCCTGAAATCACCTGTTAGAAGGAAACTAGCCCTAGGCTAACTTTCAGCACCAGAGACCCACCAGTTTAGGTATTCTACCAGAAGCATCCCTCACAGGAGTCTCCACAGTGCATCTGTCACATGAATCATTGAAGTAATTTCATTGCACTCTACTGCATTAAGTAAAAGGACAGTATCAGTAGTCACTGATCAGTCACATTTCTCAAACTTCTATTTTGTCTTATAATCAGAATAACTTGCAACTGGTTTATTCTGGTTAGTGAGGGTTTTTTAAACCTCATTTTTTTTACTGGATAATACTGTACCACTTCAAATTAAATATAACCAGTCCTCCTTTGGTCATACCTACCCAAATATCATTGTTTAACAGTTGCTAATTAACATTCAGCTATTAATAAGAAAGTTACATCACAGCTAGTTCTAGCCTTAGTTTTTTCATGATATATACTTTTTTCCAGAAGTATAAGACAAATTGCTAAGACTTTAATCTTTTTAGCAATTTTTTATTAATTACAGTTCACTCTAGTTTTAAAGTGGGGAAGTCTGGATTTGATTTTTCAATTAGAAAAAAAAAATGAAAAATTCTGGTGTTTAGAATAATGGCTTTGTCTTTTTAAAGTATTATTATTAATGTTAAACCTAACATTAAAAAGTTTCATCATTATGTTTTAATTTATTTCAGTGGACTTATGTTTATTTCTTTTCTGCACAGAAAACTTCGGAATTCTTTTTACTTCTCCCAGTTCATATGAGGAGAAGCATATGGAAAATTGGGGGACAAGTTCTGATTAATGAAATAGTTAATCTATGAAAGCTGTAACAAACTTTAAGCACTTTGCCATCAGTATCACCTAGTCTCTGCTATCAGCATTTCTATGCATATCTGGCACAAACTACTACCCAGCTTTCAAAATAAAACATTACTCAACCCTACTTTGACTGGCGTTGTGGTTATTGAATGTTGCTGTTTTCTATACAGAACTGCCCTTTTTGCCAGACCTTACAAAATTTCTGTCGACAGAGGCTTCTAATAGAAGTATTTTGTAAATTTTGGAACATCAGTTGGGCTTGAAATTCCCTTAAATAAACCCAAACAAATATTCTTAGGTACCTGCTTTGGAAAAACATTTGGAAAAACTAATAAGAGGCACTGGTGATTATAAACATCTGTCCTGCACCACTGTTTTAGGCCCACAGACCATTTTGAAATCACTCTGACTGGTTTATTTTAAGTGATTAATACAGCAGTGTTTAAGAAAAATATCTATGGGATTTACTGTATGGAGCATTTTTTGTAAAGAGAGTAATAGATCTGCTACTGTATGAAGGATAGGTTTGTCTTTTCCCTTATTTCACTGGTGATAATTTTTTTGTAGTTTACTTTTACGAGAACAACTTACTGACAAAACTGTGTTTAAATTTTATATCTGTCTATCTATCTTGTGAACACTGTTGAGCATCAAAAAGACACCTCTATGTCTTTTACTTTTTTCCTTTTTCTTGTTAATACTGGTACACACTGCTGCAGAATTGTTCTGTATAAATAACATAAATTAAATAGCCATGCTCTTTTGGGAAAATAAAACATTTCTCATCTGCTGAATAAAATACCTTTTTCACTTTCAAAGCTATGCAGAACTGCCATATTTTATACAGTAGAGAGTGTTTATATAATTATGCTTTAGGAAAAAAAATCTGGATGAACAGACTTTATCAGGTGTCAAAACGCATCTGTTGATAAATGGCTTTTTATGTGTTTTGAGTTAACATTAATCATAAAAGGAAGGTATGCCTTCTTAATCTAACCTTCTAGAATAATCATGCATTTAAGCAGAATATAAATTAACTAGAATACATTTATAAGGCAAGTATTCCAAGATTTTATTACAGGAATAAGCCTGGAACAAGGAGGATTACAACTACAAAAATGGGAAATATTTTAATTACTCTTCAGAGCCTGCATATTGTTCAAATTTCAGCTACTTTATTTATTGGATTAATGTTAATTTTGTGTTGTAAATGGAATCTTATCTCTCTGCCAAAGTGAAACAACTGTGTAATACATTAAGTATTACTGTTCATAAATAATAATAGCAGGGTCCTGCTCTGTCTTACAGTTATGTGCAGCTCTGCTATGTACCTCTTAAACATGGTATTTGTTTAAGCAATAGAAGGATTATTTGGTAATATAACACAGAACAAAGAGGGAAAAAAAACCCCACCCCAGCTCCAAAAAGAATGCAACATTGATGACTACCGGATAGACCTATGTGTTCTTTTCTGTTAATTAATTCATAAATTCATTAAACATACAATTCTGAGATGTGTTAAATTCATAGAAGATGAGGCTGAAAAACTTCCATACACTTTAGGAATTCATCTATGGAAATTTCCTCCTGAAGAGAGGGTCACTATGTCTAAACTGCTCCTGACAGATGTTTACCTAACCTGTTCTTAAAAGCATCTAAAGGGAGAGATCCCACATCCTGCCAGAACAATCAGTCATGTTGCTTATATATCCTCACAGCTGGAAAGTTTTTCTTAATGTATAAATTAGATCACCTTCAGTGCAATTCAACCTATTTCTTTTTTTCCTCTCTCCTCAGAGAGACATTTATTTATTCTTCTCAGATATAATCTTCCACAGATTTGAAGGCTGTTAGTTTGTCTCCCTTTTGTTTTCAGTTCTTCAGATTAAACTACCTGAATTTCTCAGACTTTCCTCACAAGCAGTTGTTTTCTAGATTTCTGGCCATAGTTGTAACTTTCTCCAGACTGTGTCACACTGGTCCAAAGCTTTGTTTAGATGTGAACTCCAAAACCAGGCAAATTACTCAGCAGAGATCCCACCCATGCTGAAGAAGCAGGAAGGATTTTGCCAGAATGTCATTCATACACTCTGGTAGGTTCTTCCAAGAGCAGGACAGGTACAATATGTGTATTGGGAGTGGCAATTAGTCACCTGGTACCCATGCACCTAGGAGATGGACACTAAGGACCAAATTAATCAGCCTTTAAAAATTAGCTGCCTTGCTATTAAGACTACCTCTGCAGGCTGAAGAGCAAACAGCCATCCTAAAGGTAACATGGTGCCTGCAGGTTAGGTCAGCGACAGCCCGTGAGAGAGGGCTGAATTATTTCCTGTTCAAGCCTAAAGTAGAACGGCATTTGGTCTGAGGGCTTAATCCTGGCTTGTTATATTCCCACTTGATCCTGGAAAATCTCTGTCTTTCCTTTAGGCTGGTACCCTTTGCAATCAGCACGAGCCAGACGGGAGGAAGGAGGTGCCTCTGCCTCACTTCTCCTCAGCTGGCTGCCAGGGCTCCTCCACCTTGTGCTGCCCCTGGTCCCTGCATCTGTGGGTTCAGCACAGCTCCTTCACGTGCACGCTTAATGGCTGTGCCACAGATTTAAACTCAATATGCAGTGTAAAATACATACCAGTACTGTGGCGGTTTAGTCATTTATCTTCCTGGCCTTTTAAACAATTAACAGGTTGTTAATCTGGTTTGTATATGCAAACATTTTTTTCACTCTAAATTATACACTATTCTGACTTCGTAAGGAGAGCATGTGCCCTGTTTGCCTTTACTAAAATAATAAAATCCAAAGTCTGTTTATAAAGAAAGATTAAACCCATATTCTACTTCACACAAACACAGAGACTTTGTGCTTCAAATTCCTTCCCAGTATACTCTGATGTGGTATATCCCTTGGTTTCTTGATTTAAGCAGAGATTTTTATTTTTTTGTCTTGAATTGAGATTCTTTGAGATGGAGCTGATTTAATATATTTTACTCTCTGTTTCTAACACAGAGCCCTTACTGAATTGTCTGTTTCTTTTCCCTCACGGGACCTCAGCTGATCTTTAATCTCCCTCAGAAGTAGTTCTTGCTGCCTCAAAACAAACAGATCTGACATTTTGCAAATACGTTGTTCTAATCCACTAGTTCCCTAACTAATATTAGTTGTTGAACGGAGTTGATTAGCAGCTCTGCATGGAGCCTTTGCCTGTTTGCAGAGCTGTTGGCTCCTGCCTACGCCAGTGTATAGGAGAAATGGACTTAAAGTCAACAGTGTTGCCACACTGAAGATAGGGAAACATGCCTAGATCAATTTAAATTGCAAGTAGTTATTTTAAGGATTTCGTAATGTCAAAATGTTTATTTTCAGTGACAAATTACAACCAAAGCAGGGTGAAAATACCCAGTAGTAAATTTAGTCTCAATCTAGCAGCACAGAAAAGGAAACTTTAGGAAAATTTGACAATTCTGACATCCCTGGAAAAATGCTTAAATCTTATATAATGATTTTATAACAGAGAAGGTAATAATATCAGTTCAGCTTAATGATGTAGCACAAGATCATTATTTAAAGCCTATTAAAACTACTCAATAGGCTCTTCTTCATTACTTTAAGCTATGATCCATATTTGTAGATCAATTTAAATAAAGAATAGTTTATGCTTTTTGATTTACTTCTACCTGTTCAAAATCCCTTTTCATTGAAATCAGAAATGATAGCTCACATACATATTCACATGCATATTTGTGTGTATATGCTCAGGTATACCTGCCGCGTTTTGGTAACAGAATACTTTAAGGCCAGGTCTGTGAATTAGAAAAAAAACCCCAAACTTCTGACACCACGAGCTTAAGAAAAACAACATATGTCTGGGAACTAGCAAATATCAGTGATTTACAGTCCCAGCATCACATTGCGTTATATTACTTTATGTAATTTACAGCATTTAATGTTCTACATAGGTTATCTTATGGTAATGTACTATACCATAAAATGCAATAAAACCAAATATGGATGATGTTTGATTTATGCAAAAATTTGAATTCTGAGATTCATGTAGAAAAGGAATGCAAACATAGGAACAGTTTTTTGGTTTTGGGAAAAAATAACTTTACAGAAATAATACTTTACACATACTTCACTGGCTTACAGTAATACAAAACTGCATAATACGTGACACGACACAACTTTTCTTTATGGCATGTCTTCTTTGGAGGTTGCACAAACTGAATCTGATGAATTATAGCATAAAATTAATAACCCCTTTTTCTTGTAGTAGTTTCTAGACATGACACTTCTCTACAACTGAATGTGTGTTTGGATTTCCTGACATTTTCCAGGAAGATAGCGAACTGTTGGGATTTTTCAAGTTTGTCTAGAAAAGTTCACTACACCAGTTACAAGGCAGAAATATCAAAGTTGCTGCATATCTGGTGAACAAATGGTAACTTGCAGATGTTCATAAAAGACTATGTTTCCCTGTCAAACAGATCATGCACACTGTGTAGTCTAGAAAATAATAATTATGTACATTTTGCAGATGAAAAGTGATCTTAAGTCCTTCACTATCACTTGTACTACCACTTAGATCTTGTTCTAAAGGATCTTAATTATTGAACTTTATTACAGGATATTTTATGGTGGTTTTTTTTGTTCCTGTTAACCATATTGTATTCTTACCAAATACTCATGCCTACATAATGTACCTGTCTTTATATACGTAAAGATATAAACACACACACACTTATGTTCCTACCTATGTTTTCTTTCTATTATATTTTGAATTTTAAAATACTCCTAATAATAGTACAAAGCCTGCTCGTATCATTCTACAGATGCAATAGTTCAGTGTCAATGTTTTCAGCAGGATTTTTAATAACTTCCATCAAAGTGGTAGCATCTGACCCAGAAAAGAAAGGTGTTTACATCTTCTCCAGTGAATAATATCTCACTCCATGACCTTAATTGGAGAATTTGAGCAGACAGGAACTGCTTGGTATGAGTAAGGTACTCACAAGTAAGCCTAAAATAATTAAAAATAATTCTTGCCACTCAGTTATTTGCATACATCACTTCATATTAATTCAGAGAATTCTGTGCAACAAATTCCTAATTTATGTTTTCCAATCCTCAATGTATTTCATTTTTGTAATTCCTCACCCCACCCCCCGTGTTTGTTTTTTTTTTTTTTTGTCAGATGTTCACTGTGTGATTTGATAGTCACAGTATTAAACTCTGCATCCTGTAGGGATATCTCAGAACCATGGTACAGTTAAGTGTGTAATGAAAACTCTAGACTTCATTGTCCTGTGCAGTTAATCTGCAGAGTTCAGAAAATTACTTTTCAGTGGAAAAACACTATATATTTTGAAATGGAAGATGTATATTGCATCTGGAAAACTTACTTGATCTACTTATTAGCTGAACTGATAGATGAGGCCTCTCTCTAGCATGCCACAGATAATGCTAGCTCAAGGATTATCAGCCATGTACCAAATTAATTTTGTCAGATTCTGAGCCTGGGTCAGAAGGAAGGGTTTGGGGAAAATGGGATGGAAATATCATGGCTTGTTTCATCTGTTGTCTTCAGGAAAAAGGGAGAAATATGTCTGTTGTGCAACTGTGGCACATACCTATTATCTTCCCTTGCCAGTCCAAATTTCAGGATGAAAATCCCACTGCCTCACTGACTAAAGTGAAGGCAGTGTTGCGTGCAGTGTTGTTACAGATCTGCTAATAAGTTAGAATTAATTGACTTTATTTGATTCTATAAAATAATTTGGAATAAGAAATATATTTTAATGAAACTTGTTGTTGCAGCAAAAGCTGCTATGAAATCCTCTGTACAGCCCTGTAGCAAGGCCAAAAGAATAGGTCAGAATCACCTAGTAGGAATAATTAGAACTTAGACAATAGACTTAAGGTTCAAGATGATTGAAGATAATTGGATACAGTATTTACAGGTAGACTGGGAGAATGCATTGAAATGTCAGAATGCAGAATTAATGGGAAATGGGGAGAGTCGACTGGAACAACTTATAGTTACCTGCCAAGAAATAGTGAACTTTAGTAAAAGGTAATTCCAGCAGGGGGAGATCGCGACCACTGACTCATATACCACCTACCCAAATTGTACCCCAAACCCATTTCTAGACTTTTCGTAACTTTACTGCGTAGAATCAGATATGGGAGGAGAGTATGTTAATGATTTTCAGGAAATAGTATGATTATGCATGATACTTAATGAATATGCATGAATAAGTTCTATATATGGTGTATGGTTTTGAAACTTGGTGTGCGTTGATTGTGAGAGGCCTCACTCATGCACCCAGCCGTTAATAATAAAGTGTCTGCTTGTCTGCATCACATTGGTGTTGATAAGTTCTTCATTCCGAGATTTCGGTAACAGTATGTTTAACCTACTTTATTTTCAGTATCCGCAGTATTTTTTGGGCAATACAAAATCCTGGCTTTCTAGGTTTTGAATTCAGTTGTCTAATTCATTTGCTTTTTCTACATGTTATGGATGTGCCTCAAAATTAAAAGATTTGGGATAATGTGCTTTCATTATTAAATATAATCATAAAACTGAACTCTCTGATGATTCACTTTGGCAATATTATAAGGTCTGTTGGCTACTATAAAGTGTGGTAGGAATGAACAAATTCAAATTAATCTCTTACTAATTAGCAACTTTCTATAAAATCACAGCAAGATGTAAGACCATGAATATGGAAAATTGGTTAGGGAAAATAGAGGCTGTGTTAAAAATGGCATCATTATAATAGATACTAAAACTAATTAAGTTGGGATCTTTGAGGCAGTTTAGTTACCTTTCCATCTATTTATAAAAAGCAATCTGACATAAATTCTGTCAGTTGTGGAAACTCTCATTTGAATAACAGGTCATTAAAAGAGTTAGTGCCTAGTAGATGATACAAATACTTCTAGGATACTTCTGGACTTAATTTAGACATTAAGAGGACCACAAGCCCCTTACTAATAGCACCAAAGCCGCCTTCTAAATTTAATCCTGTCTGAAAAGAAAGGTACACTTGGTAGAAAAGATTCATCTGTTTTCTGTTCATGTAACCTATGTCTTTCTATCACTACCTAGAAAACACAATGCTACCAGGTTAAAAGATAGTCCATTATTTGGTTTTCTGGATATTGTCTGTTACATCTGTTCAGTTTTCTGTTATAACAGTAATAGTACCACTACTGACGTATTGAGTACATCTGACCACCCAGAGTTTTGTATTTTTAGAAAGCCTTTCCATCACTAAAAACAGATTTGAAATCTCCCACTGGTAATTGTAATTATATCTTCACTAGAGTTTAAACAAAGCCCTCTTTTAAATATAAACGCCATGATAGGAAACAGTTAAAAAGCTTATCTCATAAATATCCAGAAAGTATTACAAATCAGTGTAAACTTACAATATCTGATATAGTAGTTTGGGTTTTGGGACATGTGTGTTTAGAAAGAGAAAATTTATATACTGTTAAATGAAAGTTAAAAGGCATTAATACAAGTTTCCTTTATTAACTCTGGAGAGTTGTCCTTTTTCACTTTGTGGTTGGCCACTAGCTCTGATTTCTCCCATCAGAGTCTCCAAAGACAATTGAGCAATTAGCCTTTGTCTTTGAGGCTAATTACTAACAAAACCCAGCTGACCATTAAAGAACTATGTAATCAGTATTTGGTAGACAGGAGACAAAAGAACTAAAACTAGAAGTGGCCGGACAAGGAAACTTCCCCTTTAGGTGTATTTTATTTGTTCATCCAGCCATTGCATATGTAATATTCCATTAGTTACTAATCCAGGTACAGTTATCCTTACTTATCAGGAGCATGGTGAAAGCACTCCTAATAATTCACTCTTTATGCTGTCCCTGGGGAAAAAATATGTTTTCACCTTGACTGATTTTTTACTGAAAAGGAATTATCCCCCTCAAAACTGTGACATCAAAGAGTACTTGAAATATAAGTGAAATTTTCATACCAAACACTTGCAAAGGAACAAAAGAAAACAAGAGCTAGAGTGAAATAAAAAATACAGTAGTTTTTATTATCTTAAAGCATTTATCCATGATAGACATCATTAAAAAAGTTTGAATTCTATGTGATTAAACACCAAACCAAAAGCTTGCTGTTGCACATAGTATACATAATTAAGTATACACAACAGAAGAGGCTTGAACCATATGGTCTACCACCTCTTACCCAAGGCTGCAACTTCATGATCACTTAAATCAAAGCACACATACAAAGTCAGTTTTAACTCAGTTCAGTTTTCCAAACCATTTTGCCCTACAACCAAGTGAATCCTCAGGAAGAAGGACTTGAGGGCTGAACAGACAGCTAAGGCAGGAGGAAGGCTTAAGCTTCGGGCTCCAACATGATTGTCCTGCCAAGAGTGGGAGTTATTAAACAGGATTGATTGACAAAGATGTCTAACAAGGTACCTGAGAACATTTCAGAACCTGGGTTCTCCAGATACATCTTGATTCCATATCAGAGTAAGAATAAGGCACCAACATTTACAGCCCATGTCTTGCTTTCCCTGTAAAGAGAATTCCATATGGGCTTTAGAAGAGGTGAAACCATGTGATTTTCAGAAGAGTTGCAGTGCATTTCTTTCCCATGACTGATTCAGATGCTTGGAAGACTGGGATGTATGGCACACCATGAAGTACTTTTGCATTTCAGTATAAATGAAGCTGAAGCCTATCACAGAACATGCTGCATTCTAACATAAGGGACACTGTGGGACAGATGGGAAACTTCAGAAGATATTATATTCTTCAATTTGTCATTCTGGAGAGGAATTAAACCCACTGAGTTCTTGAATAAAGACTGGTTCTGATCCTGTCTCATTTTGGTTTGGATTTTGTTTGGATTAATACTTACCATTTACCAGTCCCCAAATCCTCCTTCTGTCAAATCAACCCAATTTCCAAACTAACATCATGTTCTTGTGATTTAGTATTATAAAAATTTCACTCCTGACAGTTTTTTGGATTAATCCTTTGCTTAGAAAAAGATGTATACAATCTGAAGATGTTGTTATTCATTGGCTTTAGTATCTGTTTACGTTGCCAGCTGATGTAGTTGCCTAATTTGCTCCTAGGTCCTGTGTAAGTGTAAATTCACTTATAGTTCCCCTTTGCAGTGAACCAACTAGCTCCTTCAAATCAAATCTTAGTTATGATTCTCCAGATTATTCTTTCTGAGTTCTCCTGAAAGGCCATATGAAAAAAAAAAAAAAATATGCATGAGATTTGTATATTTGTTATCCCATGCACTTTTCCAACATTTTCCCAGAACAGTCTGCATCCCCAAGTGCTCCAAAGTGCTTCCCAAGCATAAAGTATATATAATCATTTCATTCAATAAGATTTTCACTCTGATGTTTATGCAACCATCTGGGCTGCACAGACTTTGCCTACTATCAGACACTTTGAACTGTAAAAATCCACATATATAGAATGTGGCAGTTATAGAAACACAACATAGTGCTGAAGAAAATCCAGTGCTCTGTGCTATCTGTTGTAGAAAAAATCAGTTCTCCCTGGAGAATTGGACTGTTCTGAACCATTTAGCTTGTGTGCCTGGCATGCAGCTGTATAGTGCTAAAGAGTAAATTCTCAGCATGGCCTAAGAGCAGTTCATTAGGTAGTTCCATCACAATTTTTATACATGTACTTCAGTTCATGTACCTGAGTAAAGAGAGGTTTTTGTTCCTTTGATGAAGGATGATGCAAAGAATACTTATTCTATTTGATTTTCTTAACCATCTGTTTCAGCCTCTGATATCCAAGTAAATAAGCAAGTCGGCAATTCTTTCCTGACTTTTTGGTCCTGACATAATTGAAAATTTTATTTTTGTTTCTGTTGCTGTTTTTAAATTACTGTTCTTCCTATTCCCACCTTCCTCTTTTTTGTGTTTGTATTTATACACTTCACTTGCTATAGTTGATGTATATTTGTATTGATTTTTATTGTTTCAAGAATGTCAATTTCTTTGTACTTTAATACTTCATTATACTGGCTTTCGGTTTTGTGGGTTTTTTTGTTTGTTGTTGGTTTGGTTGTGGTTTATTTCTTGCTCCTGCTTCTTTTTTTGATAGCAAACTATTTCTTCCAGAGGTATTGTTTTGGCACATATATATATACTTCATAAAAATGTATGTGAATAGAGACCTCTCCATGATTAAGACTGTCCAACTACTGTCAATGTCTTCCAGATTTGTTTATTTAAACAAAGGATGTTTATACAGAAGAATAGTAATACCCTTTTACAAAGTGATTTTGCATGAATAAATACATTATTAAGAATAAGTGGCTTTATATACTGTCACAGGAAGATATATATTGTTATGGTAGGATAAGAGTCTTATTCTTCATTATTATTATTATCATATATGAAGAACTTGTTATTGTACATTTAAGTGAGATAAATAGCATGTAACAGATACACTCACCCATAAAGAAAAATAAAGTTTTGTAGTGTTGTGTGATGACATTTATTCTGGATTTCCTGGCTTTCTAATATAACTTGGATGTAATTAAAGTTGCTGAGAAATTCCAGTTTCCTTTAAAAATGGGCTTTGAGTACACATACAATTAGTTTAGCACAGGCTTTCAGAATTATCTTGTGTTTCAGAATCCCTTAGCTGACAAGAAGGCTAATGCATCTGTGGGGTTTTTTTTCTCCTTTCTCTTTTCATTATGTAACTTTCAATTTCTTTTCCAAAATGCTGGGCAAAATTTCTCCTTGATGCAGAATGAAGTATGGTCTAGTTTACAAAGGCCAATCAAAGGTCAGGTAACAAAAAGGAAATTACATTCTGTGAAGACACACACACATACACATACGATAAAAACCCACAACCCAAACCCACCAACTTTTTGTCTTGTTAGGCTTTAACATGGTTGGATTTTGCAGACTCCAGTCTTTAACCCAGCACTGCCAAGTCCACCACTAAACCATGTCCCTAAGTGCCATGTCTATACATCTTTTAAATACCTCAAGGGGGGTTGAGAGGGGTTTGAGGCCATTTCCTGGCCTCCGCTGAGCCTCCTTTTCTCCAGGCTAAGCAGCCCCAATTCCCTCAGCCATTCCTCAGAAGACTTGTGCTCTGGACCCTTCACCAGCTTTGTTCTTTGTTCTTTGGACACACTCCAGCACCTCAACGTCTTGCAGTGAGAGGCCCAAAACTGAACACAGTATTTAAGGTGGGCCTCACCAGTGCCGAGCACAGGGGGACGATCACTGCCCTAGTCCTGCTGGCCACACTGTTTCTGATACAAGCCAGGATGCTAAAAAGAACATGTCCAAATGCAAGCAATAGTGGCAGACAGTAGGCTATATACTGCCTCGGATCTGAACAGTGTTGGCTGATACAGGCTGTAGATAATCAAACTGTCCATTTCGTTGACATTCCTGGGAAAGGGGGGGGGGGTTCTTCGGCATACTTCTTGCAGCAGCACAGATGACAGCTAGAAATAAACAGTGTTTTCTGGCTGAAATGTCTGCCAGTCATGATCATATGCAGGCTCTGCTAGAGGTAGCACAATACTGAGCAAAAGGTTGGGGTAGTAAAACAACTTGATGAGAGGTAGCTGTAGCCCCACTTTCTCTTTACACATTCAGTGCTTTTTGCTACTGCATGTGGTTGATTTGCATTGTTACAAGTACAGCTCGGGCTGAATTCAGCCTTAACTCATGATCCACCCCTCTCTAGGACCTTATCCACTTATGCTTTTGTCGATTATTACAATGTTTATGTGAAATCAATAAAAACTGTGGTTTTAAAAAAAATCCCCACAAGTCCTGACCTCACTACAGAGCTGAGAATTCAACATTCATCTGAGGATGATAGCACCCACTGTGCAGAGCAACTGGCCAGCTGGTGAGAAGTTCCGGCTGTCAGCGCAGTGTGGGGAGTTAACATATTTATCAGATACTTGAGATGAAAAAGTGGTAGTTCATGGGGACTTTTTTTTTTTCCCTAAGCCATCTGGTCCTGAGGTGCCTATTACATCTATTATTGAATCATTAAAGTCAATGAGGTGAATAACACGATTAAACTTGTTTACTTGTCATGTAACAGTCGGTTAACAGTGAAATGTAACTTCTACTTTCTGGTTTACTCTGCAATAAAAATACATCTCGGCTCCCCTAAGTGATATCTAAAATTAATGCCAGATAAATATCTTTTAATTTGTAGTTTAATTTAAAAGTACATTAATTCTTTTAACTCTGTTCTACATATGAATATTGCATTGCAGCCACTGCAAAGACTGCTCCTTATAATTAAAACAATAAAACATAAATAATTAGCGATAAGTACAGATATGTATACTCATCATTTCGTTCTACTAATCAGGTAGGTACACATTTATGGAGATCCCTCACAAAATGCAGTTTGGTCATGCAGAATTGTACCAAAGGCATAAAGCTGTAAATACAATCAATACAGAAAAGTCCTTTTTGCATTAAAAGGTTTGCAGTATTTTATTAGATACACTCATAAAAGTGTGAATAAGCAGTTACTGTATCACTATAAATGGATTATACTTTTTTGTATTAAAATGAAATTTAAATAATATGGATTATACTGTTTGAATTAATTATTAAAGCCAGGAAATCTCATAGTAGTGACAGTGGAATTTAGTGTAAAAGTTTCAACAGCAATAGTTATGTTACCCTAGAAATTAGGAACTAAAGATGTCCTTTTATATTTATGTTAAGACCTCCTTTTGGGATCTGCAAATTTTAAAAAGTGCAAATATTCTTACGCTTAATGTAAAATATTTCAAGTCAAGTGAATCATGTTCCTAGAGGCTTTAAATCAGAGAATTATTGAATAACACTATAGAGCAATGTAGATAATTACTCATACTGAGAAAAACAGGATTAAGTAAAGAATTAGAAAAACATAAGAAACTATATTTATAGACATGGAATTTGCTTCATTTATGTCTACATGATCAGCTTAAACTGATGTCTATGTCACTCACCAGCCTCACAATCCAGGCATCCAAACATCATACATTACAGTAAGATTTAAGACAAAAGTGTAGCTTAAAATATTACACTGGAGGGAACAGACTTCTGAAATGTCCTGGTAGCTGATCTCTAGCTACTAGCAGGTAAAGAAGTGATACATGGAACAACTGTAGCCCGTTTTTAAAAAAGTAAAAGAAACTGTTTAATATTATTGAAGGTTGTTTAAAATAACTGATTGGGCTTTACCTAGAAATAGAATGGGAACGTTCACCCACAAGGCTGATGAGAGTTTAAAGAGATGTCCCACATACTCTCTGAGAAGTTGGTGCTGAAATACAGTTTTAATTTCTTTGAAGGGATTTTAAACCTATATTTCCATGGTCTAAGGGCATGCCTTCAACTGTTTACGTGTTCTGCTGAATGAAGATATTATGGATCATGATGAACTCACTTAGTCATGATAGTCATGTCATTAATTCCAAGGTTTATTTCCAGTGGCAGTCTATTGCAATGGATTCCTCATATAAAGTTGTTTATTCAGTCTTTCTATGGAATCAGGATTTGCTTTCATTATGAATGTTCTTGTTGCTTTATCATTCAAGCTTTTTCCCATGCTGAGCTTTTTGCAGGGGAGGGTGGGAGGTGTCTTTTGTTGTTGGTTTGGTTTGTTTTTTTGAGGCTTGTTTGTTGTTTGTGGGTTTTTTAAATCTTCTTTTCTGAGTTTGTTGTAAAGAAGGATTACAGATGAGAAGGTGTGTACCTCAGGATGCATCACAAGATTTAATAAAGAAGCCATTGGCCTAGACTCAGATGAAAGCATACTCCACAGGATTTCATTATTATATCCAGGATACTAAATGTATTATAATCTCAGCATTTCTTTTTGCTGTCTGTTTCAGCTCTCCATCTGAGGACCAGAGAATAGATTTCATTTTATTACATTGCATTGGTTAATCTTGTTTTGGTTTTTATTTTGTTTATTTTCTTGATATTATTTGAACAAATGCATGATATTTTTTTCTTGTGTAATACCACTGTGAAATATTAGATTAAAGAGATAATTAGCATATTAGATTACCATTTATCTCTCTGATATACATCCTCCACTTTGTTAATTACTCAGTAAAAATTACACAGCAGTTAAAATATTTTTTTTAAATTAATATAAAACTACAAAATTAGTAGAATAAATCCAGAAGTTTAACACAGATGTAGATAAGTAATCTAGGGACTTAATTGGAATTGCAAGGGGGCTGATAACTTTTATACATATTACCCTAATATATCCACCACTTTTTGCTCAGAATTTAGAATGTTTGTAATGTTGCACAAATCAAGTGAACGCAGAAGTACCATTATGACAATCTTTTCCAGTTTTCCATTTTGAAGACCAGATAGAAAAGAAATATACAAGAAAATAATACAGGTGAGTTATGAAATTATATATTTGCGATGACTTGGAATTAGATGGAGGCAGGAGACAAACCACAATTTTGCCATTCATCAGTTTAAAATATTAAAAAAAATACAAACTCAAATAATTTAATCACCAGGAACCAATCTGTTCCCTGTTCCCTAATAGGAAGTTTACTAGGTTTGATTTTTTTCGCATACACTTTCTGAGAGGAAAAAAGATGTTCAGTATCTATTTATTTATTTTTAAATCAAGAAAGTTTCATTTCAATTTTAGAGTTCCTCCAGTTAAAAAAATACAGTAAGAAGCAGTTGACACGATTTGGCTTATAGTCTTCCAACACCCACATTTCTCCATCTCTTCCACCTGGCAGCTTGGGAAAGCTGCCCAGGTTATACCAGAATGCTTTGGAACAAACCCAGTCCTTTAGCATACTAGGTGTTGACAGGCCAACCTGGTTAACACATGGTTCTGCCAGGAAAAAGAAATAAATGCTGCTCTCTGGTTAAGCTGAATCATATTAGCTTTGAACGTGTCAGATGATCACTTGAAGAATGTAGTTACATTCATAACATGATCTTCAGTACTGTGGACAGAATCTGAGTGACTGAAAAAATTAGGAGTTATCACTTTATCATCAGGTCCTTATGTCTTTTTGGGGAAAAATTAGGGAAGGCAGCTCAGAGAAATAGATATTTTATGTAGTATCTATACTTTTATCTCTGTGTTTACTGTAGTAGGTAGATGTGTCATGTCCTGGAACTGCTTATTTATTTCTATTGATTTTTTTTCTATTGATTATGAGGGTAATCTAGAATGCAAAGCATTAGGGTAGTAGTTTGCATTGCTGATGTCCAAGACTGGTCAGACAAGGGTTATCCTTGCAGACTCATACTCATGACAAATTATAGAATAATATATTGTTCTACCTAAGTAGCATCCAAACTGTGTTCCAAATTTAAAGGAAAACAATGCAATAGTATTGGTCTAATGCCTGTAAATATAATCTGGTGAGCAACAGAATTTATTCAAATTGGATTTGGGGGGGTTGGATTTTTATTTATTTATTTATTTTCTTCATTATTCTAATTATTGTTATTGAACTACTGTATTATGGTTGGATTCTCCACTGTCTGGAGGGATACAGACTTAATAATTCCTCACATTTCAAGCTGGTCTTTAGAGATTTAGTAAGGCTTTTGGTTTTCCAGTAAGAAAGTTTATCTTACTAATGAGACTAAGAAAGTCTACCTCCTTATTTGTTGATTTCTGTGACTTTTGCAGGTAAACAATGTCTGTAAGTGCAGTCATAGACAACACCACTTTTATCCTTTAGTTGGTCAAAACCATATCCAAGCATTCATCAGTGTTGGCGGAGTTTAAAATACACAAAAAATAATCCTTTTTTCAGGTGTATGGGACACAATGACTTTTGTGCAGGAAGGACAATGTGACCTAGCTGTGTTGTGTCTCTTCTCAGATGTTGCATGATCAGAATGTCTTTAGGTAATAGAACTGGAAGATTTCATGTGCTGTTTATAGAAAGTGATGATATTGCTTCTGTTCCTAAAGAATGGTTTCATCTTCTGACTTCTCTGAAGTAGAACCAGTTCATATTTCACTTACTTTTCTTACAAGAATGACATTGGTGTAGAGTTGTACAGAGCTGCCCAAGGTAGGGAAGAGATTAAAATTTCCCAATTTGTTCTGCTTTTCTTTGACATTGTTATAAAGATGTGTTCTATAAAGGATAAAAAGACATGCAGAATGCATCTTTGGGTGCACCTGGATGCTGCTTATATATGTTAAAAAACCCCAGTAATTTATGCATGCAAGGATATAGAAGGATGCCGTCCTGTATCAGACCACCATCCTGCATCTCTGTTTTACAGCTCTTCAATGGAAGCACTAAACTTCTAAATACAATCAGCACCATCATCCGCAGAATACATTAATATGGTCATAGATACATTTATTTCTCTGAATTTCTCAGTGTATGGATATGTTGTATACTATAGGAAGACACAGATGCAATAAACCAAAATGACTGTGACTTACTAGATTAGTTTACCTACTTCCCAAGTGCAATACTGTAGCGGAAGAGTGTAATGGGTTTCAGGGCACCAGGAGACTTTCATTTCCCAGTCAGACCACAGTGGTAGAATGAGAAGACATCTTTCCTTTGCCCCTGTATCTTTTCTTCCAGTTCATTCTACTTTCCTAAACTCCTTCTTTATGCACCACATAGCCTAATTATTATATGACAGTAGTGTAATTACTAATTTAACTGAAAGCCAGGTAAATCACCTCCCATTTCTCTTGTTTAACACCCAGAAGAAAGGAAGTCAGCGCATCCCCTCAAGCAATTAGAAGCCCAAGTCCTTTTGAAAAATATACTGTCATTGTGAAACTGCAGCCACTGTTCATAGCCGGGGAAGTCAGTCAAGAATGAAAGAGTATATGGCAAGTTTCCTAGAAGACAACAGTTAACGTTAGATTCCTAAATGAGAAAGTGACTTAACCAAAACAAAAATTAGAAAACATGAGAATGAGCAGCTCACACTAACACCATGCCACTTATTTAACTGCCTAAATAAAAATTCATCAATCTATGTTTAGGGCCATCTTTAGGAAATTAGTGATTGTGGCAGAATTTTTTGGGTTTGTTTTGGTTTGGTTGGTGGTTTATGTGTGGGTTTGTTTTGGTTTGTGGTTCTGTGTTTTTTTCTTACTACATTAAAATCATATATAGTTTTTGTAAAGCTTGGCTGTTTTTGCTAAGCAACTTCACCCAAAAGAAGTGCAGAGAGATGACTGTTATGAAATGTTCTAGAAAATGCAGTTTCTGAGGAAAGAAAGAAGAAATCCTCTGAAAGCACAGACAAAATAGTTAGCACCATGTACTGGGGTACTTATTTAATGAGAGTTTCACTTGTGGAACAAAATGAAAATGTGACTCTGCCCCTTCGGATTTATAAGAGCCCTGTAAAACTGTGATCCACTTCAGTTTTCTTTTGCAAAGACAGACATTTTTGAGCATCAGACCTCATAATAACCTGGGTAGAAAGCAGCAGCTTCTATACACTCCTTCCAGCAAGGCCACTCAACACACAAAGCAAGCCTCTCTGGGACACATACCAGAGCAGTCATACAGCACAGCAGCTTATCCTCTACTCTCTGCTCCTAAAGAGAAGAGAAGATCAGCTATCAGAGGAACATCCAACCAGCTGATCCAGTAAAGTGCAGCATAAAATCAGTGTTGCTGTGTTGCGACTTTTTCGTCATTGCTTACAAAAATACATGTCCGTAGGACAATGGGACCAGATTAAATTCCCCAGGCTTGAACCTGAATTAGAAGCCCAGCTGAACTGAGCCCCTCATGCAGAAAAGCAATACATTTGCCCTCTCAGAGGCTGGGCTGATTCAACCCCTGCAGACGATCATTGCCTATAAGGAGATTATAATGGTTCCACTCCTCAGGCAGGTTTTTCAGTTAAGAGCCTACAGCAAGGTGACAGAAATGAAGGCCATAGAAAGTGACACAAAAACCAGTCACATCTGTCAAAGGAGGTTTTGACTAAGCTCTCTGCAAGGGCAGAAATAAAATTCTCAGTTAAGTCACAAAGGTTTTGTGGACAAATCTGATAAAAAATCAGGTGTTCCACTGGTAAGCAACCATGGTAATTGACAGATGTCTGCAAAATAAGAAATGACTTCAAATGTAATTGGGAGTCCTCAGCACATAAATCAGTCACTGTGGGGAACAAGGTATATTAAAGCATGTGCCTTGTCTACACAAGAAAAATGCTTTCATGTGACTAAATCGGTTTAGAAGTGACTCTAGTGATACTACAAATAATAAAATGTGTTGATTGAAGATGGCTGCTTGTGGTTCTCACTTCTTGCTTCTTTTAGAGAAAAAATCTACAACCTGAAAGTGCTCAGATGCTATAATTTCATGATGCTCATCAATATGTTTTTCATAAATAATTTTTCCAACATATTTTTCCCGTATTTCTTGAATAATCTGCCACCTTTCTTGATGTAGTGTAGAGATGTCCAGATTTCTGTCACAAATTATACACATAAATATCTAAGTTTTCCAGTTCCAAACCACCCAAATCCAGATTTGCAAGACCAAATACACAGGAACAGTTTTTTAAAGATTTTAGAAAGTATAATTCCTAGAGAGAAAATGGGGAGTGAGGGGGTGTGTGTATTAATAAGTTTGTGAGAACTTTTCAAATCTTTTCTCCATTATATTAGTATTTTAACACAGCTTGGTAGAATACAGTGGTTTTCAACATAAAAATAAATAATTAATCTTATTTATAAAAACACTTCTAAAGTATTTCTGTCAGAGTTGGTTAGCAGTTTTCCAGAAAAAAAGATGCAGCATACCAACAGAAGGGAGCTTTTATCTTCTGAGCCTCTTCTCATAATTTACATTTTAAATTAACAGTGTTAATTAACCTATACTTATATGATTTATTTCATGTTTATTGTTGTTTGAAGTAATGATATTTTTCTGGAATGCTTAACAACACCTAGTACACTGAAATTGTATTCCAGAATGTTTGCTATAGTTGTATTTCTGTATTATTTAGATAAAATAATTACTTTGATTATAACAAAGTGATGCATACATTCTGTTCTGTACGCATGAAAAGTTAATGTATTCTCTCCTACTTCTCTCACTCCAGCCACTTTTCCTTGCTTTTTTATATCTTCCAATTTTTTCACCTGTTTTTCTAGTGTTATCATGAGCATTCATCCCTTTACTAGCTCTCTTCTCTGTGATACTCTCCCAATGCTCTTTCTCTGTATTTGTTTTTATTCCTCTTGTATCTAGTGAGCTTCCCGCTGCCCATAGTTTCCACATCATAAAGTGTTCTACCAATTTTTCACATAGCTATTGTTCCTTCCACTCCTGTGCATCTATGAGGAAAGTGAATTTTCCATTATCTTATTCTCCAATCAGTATTCCAGTGCTGCTCTCCTTAATCATTCATCTGAACGCATAAGTCATGAACCTGCAGCTTCTCACAAGCAGTCACCTCCCAGTAGCTTCCACTAATGACTGCTAAACATCTAGCTTGATCACCACATCTTCCTGCCTTATCTGGACTTTCTGTGAGGAATTATTACAACAACATCAAGACGGAACAATGTTACTCTATAGTACTTTACAGAGTCTCATATCTAGTATACTGAACACTGTTATTACACATTTTTTCCTCCATGGACCTCTCCTCTTCACAGATTGTATACAAAGCTACATGTTCCAAATAAAAATAAAACCTTTCTGACTGCACATAGTATTACAATATAGACCCTCCATTTAAGGCAAAGTCTGCAGTTTGACTTCCTATATGATTTTTTCCCCTCTGAAATACTTGTTCAGGCAACAGCCATTCTCTCACCACTATCTCAAAGGCATTCAACCAAATACTTCAAGTTCCAGTAGGAAATAACTCCTACTTTCTGATGCCAGATGAATCATTAATGGGAACAGTCTCAGATTTTTTGTATCTTGTAATAACAAGCAGCAGATAAAAACATAAGTTGAATGCATTTGCAAAGTTCTTGTTCATCTATAACTAGAAAATAAAGTAAATCTTTTCTTTCAGGAAGACACGAAGAATTGCAATTCAGAGAAATGCTAAACATTCGCGTTGATTAAGCACTATTCAAACTGATAGGAACCATTTAATCCTTGTTTAAATTTGTAATATAACATTCCAATACATTAAAGAAAGAAGAATGATCCAACACACTTCATTTGCAGTAAGTGGCTTTGAAAACAGATTCAATTTTTCCTCAAAGGAAAAGTCTGAAAACATTACATGTTATTTGAGATGAAGCACAAGTCTTCAGTCTGAAGAAAAACAATCGTCCAGTGATTGCAGACTCTTTTAGGGAAGTAGAACACTTCATCCCAAGCTTTAAGGGAAAGGAAGAAAAATCTCTAGAAAATATTTAGTATTATTTTTATATAACCTTAGCAATGTTTCAGCTTCAAATGACATTTCAAGAGTAATAGTTCTCTTCAGGCCAGCCATTTGATGTTGAAATAGAGATAAAGTTATCAGGTTTTATCTTATTAATTGATACATACTACAGTTCTAGTCTTAGAACCATATTGTCATAGTTCTGCAGTAGAAAATACCACATTGCCTCCTTGCCTCCTCACAAAATATATGGAATAATTTATATGAAAACTTTTTTTTTCCTGATCACCACACACAAATATATGATAATTGGGAACCTAAATCTGATATAAACTGCTCACATCCAAAGCTGTCTAAAAAGCAAGGATTCCCATTCAGGGTTTTGGGGTTGGTTTTTTTTGTTTATTCCCCAGATTTAATTAGTAACCATGTTGAACAAAATTAATTAATTTAGCTATTTTCTTAGAGTGCCTCATTGTAAGATAACAAAATCATGTATATTTGTATGTATTTTCTGGGTTACATATGGTTTTTGCCAACTGACCAGCATTTGAAGATATTTTTTTAAGGCATCTAATTCTCCCTGAATTGTTAGAAGTTTGCAGGGCAAACTGGAATGTTTAGTACCTAAAAAAAATATAAATAAATAGTGATTGGGTGGGGGATTTTTTTTAGCTGTTTCTATGTAGTAATAAGAATCTTACATACCACATCCACAGTGCTAAAGCTTAAACAGGAACTCTTTGCATAGCTTTCAAAATTTGTGGTCTTCATCTGTTTAAAACCAGAAAAACTCGCAGAGGAAATTTCTATAGTTTTGGTTGATTTACCAGCATGTGAATACAACGTATTTGAAGTCTGTCTGGGTTTGGGGTTTTTTGGTTGCTGTCAGTTGGTTTTTTGGGGGCAGGTGTGTGTGTTAAGTTTTATCAGTGCACATGCCTATGATGCACATATAAAATGAAGTACAGCTGCCTCTGTAATAATATCCTGCTTCAGGGGTGGTGATCTTTGTAGAGGAAGAACAGAACAAAATAGCTTGCCAGCAAGAAGTGGGAAATGTATGTCAATTTCTAAACAAATTCAATATTTTTGTGGATATGGAGTATTTACTGGTCTGGATTTGCACCATTTGCCTAGCATATCTTTATGTCCCGATTTTCATTAGAGAGCAATGAAGATATACAGAGAGCAATAAGCTCGCCTAGATCTCCTGGGTTAGGTGACTGCAGGGCTCCAGACTCCACCCAGAAGCAAACCTCTCCATCACTTAGACACAGGCAGATTGTCTTCACATAGATATTTGGCTGCCTCTGTGGAGTGAAATTAGGAGACTCTGGACCATGAAATACATTGGTAAAAATTACTAACACTTTGGAGGTCATCCTTTCCTGTTCTTGCTTGTTGGCAGTGCACTGAAAAGGCCAGTTTTTGCAAAATAATGACTCCAGATGCAATTGGTTTTGATTGTTCAGAACTAGTAAAATCTTACATTTATGGATCATAACTGAGTGCTGTCTGACTAGTAAAAGCATAGTGCTTTATTTTTTAATCATCTTCAAAATATTGACTTAGTGTCTGTGAATGTTCATCATCACTACAAGATAAACCAGAAAGGCTGTCCTAATGAAGTTTGATTAGCAGCTGTGGATGCATGTGTTCAAATAACTTACCCTAATAGGAGAGTCAATATGTTCAGACTTACTGCCAGCATGTTTTTTAGACAAAAGGAATCAACTGTTCTGTCACATGCATTCATTAAGTATTTTTGGGAGTTCATTCCCTGACAATTACTTAATACATTTACACTTATGTGTTAGAAATGATGGCTACATATTGGGGAATTTGTTCTAGTCTGAGCAAACTTGTTTAGCCTGAAAATGAGGTGCATCTGACTTTCACGGCTGCTGTGGGAGGTGAGCACATGTCATCATATTATTGTCTTAATTAAGTTTTGCAAATTTCATAGGATAAATAGTTGAAAAACACTGAGACATCAGAATAAATATGCAAAATTTATTTTTCCCCCACTGTTCCTCAGTAGTACAATATGGCCTATTTTAGATACATGTTTATTCCATTTCAGTATCTAGGATGATTTGAAATTCATAGAAGAAAAAGTTCTTCTGTGTAGGTCATCTCAGTAGCTGATCCTTTTATAATATCTGTCTGTCTTGTGTGCTATTTGTTAATAACTTCTAAACACAGAATTGCCTACATTTCCCCCAGCTTCTTCTTTAAAGAGGAAAGTATTGCAGCTGATTCGTCAAGTTAATCAGCAAGGAATTTTAGGCTTGACCCTAATTAGTTCAATAAAAGTTAAAACATACGACAGTATAGATAAAGTTTTAAAATTACACATTTAATTTAGGAAAAAAGAAGTGCTCATTCAGTGGATGAAATTACTAGGACTTCTACCTTCTTTTTCCTTGAATTATCCCTATTTCACTGAAACGGTATATGTCACCAGTTGAACAAATGTGGGAAAATAGCTTTCATAGGCTGATATAATTAGCTATCTAAGGCCATGCAGAGTGCTCATAGGAATAATAATTAAAAAAAAAAAAAAAAAAAAAAAAGAAAAGAAAAAGCAACCAACTCCTAAAAACAAGGGAAAGGTCATGTGACAATGTCTGCTAAAGTAGGTGCTATATTCATGCATAAAACCAGACCAAACTGAACCAAGCCAAACACTCCTTACTGACAGATTTTGTCAGCTGTATAAATCTGGTACAAATCAATAGATTTCGATAGAAATACTTCTCATTTAAGAAGGTATAAATGAATTAAGATCAAGACACAAGAAGTAGCATTTTATGATGTTTAGTTGCAAAGTGTCCTAACATCATCCTATTCTTATGGTTCTGGAGAAGCAGTAAGATAAAACAGAATAGGCAGTGCAAGCAATTTGAGCTCAGTTTCTGTTTTATACCATTTCAGGAAAGGCCAAATTCCAATTATCTGTAATAATTAAGTAGCTTCAGCACTAAGAGGTTCTAACCTTCAAAAAGGGAATCGTTCTATGACTTCCAGCAAAGGTCAGCTTTCTATTGACCAGCTATTGATTGGGCTTTCTGTGTTCCTGCAATGTGAGGTTGCTAACAATGTACTGATTTACAGGATTGTTGAATACCTCTTTGTTGTTCAGGAATGAAAACCAGCAATTGAAATACATTTTTATCTCATTATATTAGAAGGGGTTTACAGATATTATTAATGTAAGCATTAAAATATGTAATGCATATTGGTTTGAAACCCATTCCTGAACCCTTTTCTCCTTCTTAATACATCTTTCTTTTCAGCTAATAATAATGGCATTCAAATATGTTCAAAATTCTTGAGAAACCTGAATTTTCTCAGAGAAGTGTGAAAATGGACAAAAACTAGGTTATTCCCTCCACTTACAAAAAATATAAAACCAGAAAAGCTGTCGATCTGTGTTGAAATGGGAAAATCTGTGGTAAAGGCCAAATAATTTTAACCAAAATGATAAAAATATTCTTAATAATTTTTTGTTGATAGTGGAAACTGTTTTCATTTTTGCAATACAGTTATATAATAATATCATTAGCTATACCATTTAACACAATTTCTCTCGTTTCTGTTTTCAAAATTTACAAAAAGAACACTCTTTTAAAGATTCTTAATGCTCCTGGGCGGTCTCTAAGAGTGCTTACTTTGACCATACCCCTACGGAGACATAATACTTTAAACTGCATAACATACTCTGATTTTTTACCTTCTAATTCTGTGTCTGTCAATAGGTAAATGAAGGCTGAAAATATTTTTTTTCTGTTCAAATAGGTATCTGACAAAACAAAATAATCACTATAATATGTGAACAGTATTAGTTTGTAATAAGTGCTGCTATAAAATTACTCCCATTATAGACATTCACTTCTACAATCACTAGGTGATAATCATTCAGTTCTGAACCTGACATACTACAACTGTCATCATAAGACATTTTTAGTCATTATGTGAATGAACATTTAATCAGGTAGCTGCATATAATTACCTTTCAAATACACACACAATTAAATTCAAAAACTCAAAGAGAAACTTTATAAAGTACTAGATGATTTTGGAGAAGTAGGTACCAAATAAACAGCATTCAGTGAGTTCAGAAACCTAAGCTCTCAGCTTGATTGATTTTAATCTAGCCTAAGAATGGATTCTATTACCCTTACATGTGATAAATAGCATCTTTCCTCTGTGAAAACACATTTTAGTGAGAAAAACATTACGTGGCATATGAATAGCAAAACTTAATCCACAGCAAATAATTGGAAACAGTTTGTTACGTTCTCCCTTTTCTCAAAAATAATAATAAAAAAAAGAGTCAATTAACTACATGGATTTTTTTTTTTTAGTCTGCAAAACATGCAATTTGATATAACAATATGATAGTGTTTGTCTTTGCTGACTATAAGCGGGAGCTGACAGTTAATTATTTCATCCAACCGCTACTGTTTGAAAGATTTTTCCCTGGTATAATCTCTGTTTCCTCTGGAAATCACAACATACTTGACCAGATGCTATTATCAGGCAGGAGAACCTGGTTTTGAGTCAGTCAACAAGTTGTGTAAGTGTTTGTCTATGAGGATTATTACTTCTTAAGGACAGTTGTGAATCATTTCTGCTGGAGGTTACTCAGTACCTTTATGTTATATGTTCAGGTGTTATTCATTAAAAATTGAATTAGAAAAAATGATAGAATTATTGCAAAATACCTGGAAGGAGGACACAAAGGATGGTTTTTCATGGAGTGTAACACTTCTTAGAAGTTCTTGATAGCATGAGAAGTGTTAAATTCAAGAGGCAAGAAGACTAGAATTTACTCATTTGGAACAACAAGCCTGTCTCTTAACTCTGACAGCTGCTTATTGTGGTTCTTATTTTCTTCCTTTCCCTAATGTTCTCCTTCCATTTTGCGTGACATAGATTCTTTCCAACTTTGAAGATGCTACTAGGGAATAAGTCAGTTGCAAAATATTGGTGGGAATAATTAGAGCAGCCCAGAGGTCTTTTTTTTTTCTTTTTTTCTTTTTTTTTTTTTTTCTTAGATAGTCAGCATCTGTGTTCTTAAACAACCTATCTTCCACAAGATGCTTTCATTCTGACCCATGATCATCTACATCAGAAAATTTTAGCACACTTCCTGTGTCTTCTGAAGACATCTCATTTCTTTAAAATTAATCTTAGGTGAGGTTCTGGGAAAAGGCTTTTTTAGAGATCTCTCTCAATAGGCTGCATGGATTACACTGCTGGGTTTGCCTCTTTTCTTGCTTAGTATTATTCTAAAGTTATCCCACTTTTTATTTTTTTTTTCTCTTATGCATTCTCACATATCATTTATGTTGTAAAAAATCCACTCCAGCAGGCTGCAACACAGACCAGTTATTACTACAGACACTTTGAATGGTCTTTGCTGAGATGATTATACCTGAACTTATGATATGGCATTTTCTATAAATATTTACTGGGCTATGTTAATGCCTTTATTTTAGCTAAGCTGGATGTGCCTAGCTTTCTTTTTGGGCACTGCTGAATGAATTTTAACTGCCTAAAACTTTAGCCAATTATTTTGACTACTAAGGCTTTTGATTTGTATTGTATATTTATATAAAAGTTAGATATCTGAATATATACATGTATCTATATATTTGTGTGCCTGTGCATATTTATATACATTTGCTACAGTAAAGCTTTTGCTCTAAATTATTGCTGTTAATTTAATGTCCTGCTGTTCTAAATAAAATTAAATTGAAGGTGTTATTGATTTGCTGCTACAGATGTTGTTTGGGTCACTACAGATGTTTGCTCTCATTGGCTATTTACTGGCTGTGTGGAACACCACTTTGAGAAAATCAGTAGTCAAAAGGGCTTTATTATGTCAATGGCAGTTTTATAAGACCTTTAAACATTTAAAATTGATTAAGGTTAGTAAAGAAAATTTCAAAGTGTTAGCATTACACACAATTCTCAAAAATCTGGCTAAGGATAGGTTTTGTCTGTTCTTATGAGAAGAGCAGTCTCCTCAAGATTTAGATCTGAGAAAAGGGAAGAAAACTATAACTATGGATGCCTTTTATGACTTTGAGGGTGCTTCAAAGAATACTGTAACAGCTAAAACTGTATGTTTACAGAGATCATAAATAACCACAGGATATCCATTGTGGGAAGCTCTCATTATTCAGTCCTATTAAATGTCAAAGTGTCTGAGAAAATTAAATAAAAAGGTCTACTGATATGAACAGATAAACTGCAAGCCTTGTAAAATATATGAAATGGAACTCAGGGCAGAGCTAAGTGAAGAATTCTAATATAATATAAAGCACATTGCCATAAATCTTTTCAAGTTACATCATAAAGAATTTACTTGCTTCTGACTGCTTGTTGCTCACTTCTGAATATATCTTCATCTTTCCAATTCCTAGAATAGTATTGAGAATCAACAGAAAATGAACCATGAAGGCTCTGGGACCCAGGGGGAATGATGCAAGTAAAAGAGCAGCAAAAGAAATAACAGCAGTGATATAATAACAACAGAACTCTGTGCCTTCTGCCATAGATTTATATATCCTGTGCTATTTTATGCATTGACAACACAGCATATTCACGTTTTTTGTGTTCATTTAATAAACTGAACAGTTATTCACTTTCTCTTCCTATTGATGCACCAAATATAACCAGCAATGTTACAAATTTTAGGCATAATCAGTTGCAGCCATTATGGAACACAGAACAGAGAAAATGAGTACTTTTAGTTCCAAAACACTGATAATAAATGGAAACTGTTTAATATGTATATACATAAAGGGATGATTTTTGGTAAAATAGGTGCCATTTTCATATTGCTTACAAACTGGAATGAACTTTCATGGCCTTGAACTATCAGTGGTTGGGTTTCTTACTAGACTGTCACAGTTATCATCTATTTCTTTAGCCCTGGGAACATTTTTGGGAACTGAGAAAACTAGCATTCTCACTTTTGTCTTTATGATCATTTTTCTGCAGCCAAGGATCTGGTTGGCTTTCTGGGATGCAAGGACACATTGCCAGCTCATGTCAAATTTTTCGTCCACTAGTATCTCTAAGTCTTTCTTCTCAGGGCTGCTCTCAACTCATTCATAACCCAGTCTGTATGGATACTGAAGATTGCCCTAACCCAGGTACAGGAATGTGGACTTGGCTTTGATAAACTTCTTGAGGTCCACATTGGCCCACTCCTCAAGCCTGTCAAGGTCTCTCTGAACAGCATCTCTTCCCTCTAGCAAACTGCACCACTCAGCTTGGTATCATCTGCAAACTTGCTGAAGGTGCTCTCAATTCCACTGTTTATTTAATTAGTGAAGGTATTAAATAATATTGGTTCCAGTACATACCCTTAAAGGACACCACCTGTTACTGGTTTCCACTTGGACATTGAGACATTGTCTGTAACTCTTTGGATAGGGCCATTCAGCCAATTCCCTACCCATCTAACAGTCCATCTGTGAAATCCCTGTTTCTCCAATTTAGCAGCAAGAATGTTGGAGGGGACTATAATTCTTCTTTATAAGAAAAGAACAGTATATTATTTATATATGCTCAGATAACAGTAATTTTGCTTTCTCATGGCCAATTTATTATTTGCTTAAAAAATAACAATATTTCCTGAGACCTATAGAACTTCCTCCACCACAATTTTATGGTGGGTAAAAAAGGGAGGGTAGAGTATTTTCCTGAATTACTTACCCTTTTTATTCAATTAGATGAACCATCCTATATGATACAGGATTATATATCAGATCAGAAGTACACTAGTATTCTTAAATTAGCTGATGATTTTTTTCAAAGATCTCGTCCTATTTTCTCCTTCATAATAATGAAACTAAAAACTCGTAACAAAAATTATGAAAACCACATTAATTATAAAAAAAATAATTGTAGTGATTTTATTCTGATGGCTCTTGAGGTTCTTCTTTAAACAGTGATATTTCCTTTGTCCTATATCTGAAGTTAAGTAACAATAAGTAAAATTAATATGATTCAATCCTACTAAGCACTGTGACGTGTTCCAGTTTTTCATCCTCCGACAAATTCATTATATAAAGCAAAGGGAACACTTTATTTGTATGTATTTTGCAATTGATTGTAATATAATGCTGTACCTAAGTAGGCAGTAACTCTACAAAGTTACAGATCGTTAGTTTTCTCTGATAGTCAAAGTCTGCAGTAGGCTATAGACTTAGATATTTTTAATGCCTTAGTGGCCGATTTGGCTATCCAAGGAAAATGTAAACATTTGTGCCAGTGTTGATGTCTGGTGAAGTAGAACTACCAATCATATTTGTTTTATGATGTGAACCAATTCGAAAACCTTCCCTATAATACAGAAGTCTAGCAAAACAGAGATGCTTTGTACTGAAAAAATTCAGCCAAGTTTGAAGGATGGAGAGAAATATTCCTGGGAGAGGTGAAAGCTACAGAAATAGAAAAGAGAATATTAAATGTTTGATTATTTTGCAGAGGGTTTTAATCTGATTTATGTTTGTTACTGCTTCCAGTAATTGCAGATTTGTGTTTTAATGACTATAATTAATAACTGAGTTCATGTTTTTCTGAACATGCATGAACTAATTTTTGGTCAGTATCAGACTAATATACTATGTGCCCTCTGTCTGCAGAAAGATTTACAATATTTCATTATACCCATGGAGAAAATGCGGCTTAAGTCCTCCCAAAGGGGACGACTTTCACTTGCAAAGAATTACATGACATAAACTATTATAACAAAGGAATAAAATGGTTAGTCTAAAATGAAGCACAAGATTGCATAGTGGACAGGAGGTCACTACTCCAATTGGTATGCAGAGGAAGAAAGAAAATAAGATGAATGAATATCAGGAAATTTCATTTTGGAATTATAACCTTATTTGGCCCTCAACCCCTTCTGAAAGTTCCCATTGATCTGTTCTGAAGTGCCTAAAAGGCACATTTAATAAATGAAAAACAAAAGGATATGTCAAAGAACAACTGTTTCAGGTGTTATTAGTATAATAGAAGAATAAGGGAACAAATGAGCTGTGGACAAATGCATGCAGGAAAAAACACTGAACATAACTTGAATAAAAACATCATAAAAATGTCAGTTGCATTATTGAGGAGATGAGTTAATAAATGCATTATAAACTATGAACATATGAAAAAATACACACCCTCAGAGTAATGGAACAAAAAAATGTTGGAGGCCAGGTAGGCAGAACCAGATACTGATGTTTAAGAAAGCAATTTCCATGGCAGTCCCCACGATATGGTGTCATATAGCATTGTACACATGAAAGACAGATTGTATGAACTCATGGAGGTGGAAGGCATCAAAGAACCCTGAAAATATTATTATGAAGACATACTAAAGATAATGAGGGGTAGTATGAATCTTAGGAGGAAAATGGAACAGAAGATGACAAGTAGATTAAGATTTCCTCCTTGTAAATGTACATCTATCCTTTCCAAATAATAATAGGAATTCCCACAAAATCTAGGGAGCTGCTGCTTCATTTTCTGTTACCTTTAACTTGCAAATAACTTAAACTTTTCCTTGATTAGAAATTTCCAAAACTGTTAGATAATTTGTACATTCTGTTACTACTTGGGGAAGAAAGCAAACAAGAAAAAAGATGGGGAAAAACCATGGAGAAGAGGAAAACTTGAAGTATAGCAAAGGGTTTGTCAAAATAAGATTGCTTTAGCATCATATTCCTTAATGTTTCTCACAGTTAGCCTGATTTACATGATCTTGACAGCTTATTAACCTGGACTAGCAGTCTCAAAATGCTGTAAGGTGGGTGCATATTTGATCCTTACAGCATGGAGCATCTGACAGCAAATTCAGGCCAGTACATTCAGGTTCTGCTACAGGCATGTTAGCGAGACAGCATCACCTAGGCAGTCTGAAGAGGGGCTGCAACTGTACAGGATGACTGAAGTGTTTCAGTGACAAAATGAAACAAAGATGAATGAGTTCATGTTAAAGGCTCCTCATGGTAAAAACTGAAATATTCTCTTTCGACTGAAGGACAGAGGAGACCTCAAGATCTGTAGGAGTATATGTCACCCTTCGTGCCAATTGCATTTGCTCAAAGATTTTCATATTTTCCAATTGCCACTGAAACAGTTTTGAAAACTCCTCATAACCTAATTAACATTCATAGCTGAAATCTATTCTCCCACTCTGCCACTTAGTTCAGTCAAGGATTAGTTTGTGAATTTTAATAAAAGATTTTCACAGATTTCAAGAAAGCTTTCATTGTTGTACACTATACGAATTGCAAACATTATGTCTTTCATGGATATCTCAACTTACCTGACTAGACTAGCTCAAGGCAAAAGAAAAAAAAAAAAAAAAAAAAAAAAAAAAAAGATGGCTGATAATTAATTTCAGAAAACCAGAATGAGTATAACATCTTAATGTTACAGGAAGACTATATATTTCCAGTGCTAGAAAACAAGGATATGTATTTTCCCATTGACTTCTTCCCTTGCCCCAAACCAGCTATTCAACATAATTAGTGCACAGAGTAATTGTAGACTATAAATGTTTATAGCCAGGGAGGTAAACTAGCAATTAGTGATAGCACAGGTGTGAAAGGAAGTTAAGTGAACTTACAAGGGAACTATGCTGGAAATATACTGTGTATGTTTGCCTTAAAATATGACAGTGTATGTGGGGAGGTCCAGAAAAAATGTCAATCATACATGCACAAAAAACCCCAAACAAACAAATAAATAACCAAGACAAGACTGAAAGAGTTGGGAAGGAATTTATCAGTAACACCAGGAAGAAAGCTTTTGTACCCTGAAGATGGATTTTAGATTGTATGAATGAGGCAGTGCCCTTCAGGAAACCAACTTAGGTCTGACACAAAGCACCATAAATAAAATTAGGGGTCAGGGCTGTCACAGAAACTTAGCATTGGTTATGCTGATATTTCAGATGCACAGAAACATCAATAATTAATGAAAATTGACTTATCAAGCCCCTTCCTCCCTAAAAGAAGTGTGGCATAGTTTTATAGTGATAATTACTGTTCTAAAATGAGAATCAAGAGTGAGTTTTGTTTTGTTCTTTCTGTTGATAAGACAGGAGTCAGCCAAACAGCTAAAGTCTGTTTGGAGGCACAGAAACTGCCTTTTCAAAAAAGCAAAATGAGTGTGTCTTTATCTCCTTACAGGAGTTAATGGATTAGATCTGGATGGCAATCTATCACAGCTGGACAGGTGTTCCTAGAGATCTAGTAGGTCTTGTTCCCTATTGTGTGGAAGGAACACAGAAGGTGCCTCCACTTCCACAGAATTTGTAACCATTATATTTAGTATTATCACAGAGAAAGGTCTGAAAAATATAGCCTTCATACATATCAAGAGTGGCACCAATATCTGCACAGAAATTACTAAAGGAGCTGTCTGTATTGGTATTAAGCTTCAAGAAGAAAAGACTGCTTTTTAATTCATAAAGCTAATTCTTGATCCTTAATTTATTTTAAAATGCCATGTAATTTGCTTAGTTTATGTAATACACAGAAGGAAACAAGAAAAAGGGCTGGAGAACTGTACAATTTACTCTGGCACAAAGGGAACCGTGGCTCATTCAGTTACTAGGGACCCCAAAGTGTTTGTCTGCCTGTTTTTCCCTCTCAGAGAAATGACTTAGAGAACGACTTTGCAGGGAAAAAGAAAGAAGGGAAGGGTAGGGAAGGGAAGGGAAGGGAAGGGATAGAAAAAAGATACTTCTTTCTAAATTATTAAAATGCATTTATTCAAGGCATTATTCAAATGAACAGTGTTCTCCTATTAAATTATTGCATACAGCCATTTCATTCAAAAGAGAATATTCTTTTGGACATATTAGACACATATATTTACAATTGTATCTGTTTTGTTCTGCAAAGATTCTGCACGTAAAGCAAAATACTCAGTTGAATCAGTATCTTCAATATTCCACTTCGATCAATTGTGAGACTGAATTAAAAAGAATTTTCTATACTAGCCTAAAACTTTGATTTTGTAACTTTTTTATTACAAGAGGAAACTGAGAAAGTTAGCTACTTTTTAATACTGTTATGAATTTCTCATGGAGCATTTCCTGTAACTGTTTATTAAACTGTTCAAAGAAGAAAATATTAGACATACTTTTATGCCTTCAGGCTAATCACGTTGCAATTAAAATTAAGCATTTAGAAGACATTTAATCTCTACAACTACTTTATGAACAGCTTATGTTGCAATACATGCTTCAACTCTCTGGTCCTGGTAGAATTACATTACTTCAAATGCCACAGAGTTAGCCTGAGGCAAAACTTTTTGCTTTTCCTTCTACTGTTGTAATCCTTTTCCTATATATGACCTACTGTGAACTACTTAAATGTATCTGGCTCCAGGTATGCCAGTTGCTTGTTCACACATCTTTGAGCAATACTGCTGTATTGTCAAGCCCAGCTAAATGAAGCTTTATATGGGAAGGATTCATTAGTCTTCTTTATTTTACTAGGTAAATGATTGACTGCATTAAGAGCCTAGAATGAAGCTTTATAGCTTGCAGTACTTGAAGAAAGGAAAAGTGGAACGGCTGTTATAAACAGCCATGCCAGATTTAGGGCAACGAAATAAAAACCTAGACAGAGGGGGGTCGGGGTGGGAAATAAGGTCACTTTCTCCTTTGTTAAGAAAGACATTATGTGGTAAAATAATCTCTTTAAATGAATGTGAAATTAAGGAAATTAGAAGCTAGAAATTGTGGAATTTCTAGCTACTCTTTCTGAAGTAGTCAGCATAACCAAAGAAACTGAGCAAGAAAGTATAGTAATGGAACAAGAGGTCTTTTTCTAGAATATTAAGATTAGAACAATGATCACAGAACACATTTAAATTTAGTGTTATGCAGAGAAGGGAAAAAAAACCCTATCATTATCATTGTACTTGGAAAAAATCATCATGAATACTCACATTTAGGATATGTGCAAAAATATGGTATAAAATTTAAATTAAGTAATTTCTTTTTATTTTGTTTACCTCCTTCATCAGCCATTACTTAATACTGAAACAAAAGTATACTTAGTCAACAAATAATAATAGGTTTTCAATTTTATTGCATTTTTCCAGCAAAATAAAATTCTCTGACATAAAATATTTAATAGTTCCTTTTTTTTATATGCAATTAGCATGATCAGAAATTTCTAATGAAAGTGGTTTAGAAAGCACCTTCAGTGCCTTCTACATTGTTTCTTTAACATTTTATCAGTTAAAAAATCCTTACTGTTTTATGCAGTGTTTCTAAAAAGTTCCAGCAATGAACATTCAGCAATCTAGAGTGATCTATTTTAGGGCCACTAAAATCCTTCAGTTACTTTCCTTTTCTTAACATCTGATCTAAATCTCCCTCACTGTTATATATGCCCATTACTTGTCCTAATCTCACTGGCCCTGAAGAACATTTTCTCTCTCTTTGGCACAAAGATTTACAAGTTTATAGGTTAGAAATCTCCTTAAGAAGAGAGAATTGCCCAGCTCTTAGTCTTTTCCCATCGGCCAAATCTCAGATCATTCCTGCTTCTCCAGATTTTTTCAGTGCAGTTATCAGAAACATTACCATTCCCCTGAAAACACATGCCAGAATTAGAAACTAAGTGTTATTGATGAAAAGGATGTATCTTTCATATGAGACTGGCTGAATCTAGGATCTAAGGATTTCACTAAAGCCAGAGTCCTTATTAGGAAATATAGCACATCTTGAACTGTCCTGTAGCACTGAGGCCAGCTGACACAAGAAGAGTCTGTGACAGCAGTATTGAACCTTTTTATGCACAAAACAGTGTCATCACATGGAAGCAGACTTTTTGAAATACCCTGTGTTAGCTGCAAAAACATGCACAGAAATGCTTTAGAAAAGTGATAATTAACTGGCCACCACTGTGCCACAATAGCTCTAAGTTTGACAGTTCAGGTGATCATGTTCCAGTAACCAGGAACATTCTCTGCCATTGCTTAATTTACTAGCATAAGCTTAGTTTGTCCTTAAGAAATTATACCAAACATTCCTGATAAAAATGGATGACTGCATAACATTACTATATGTACCAAGAACACAAACCAGTAAAACCTTAACCTAAGTGAAAGTGTGATCCTAAAAAGACAGCTGTGCTAATTACTTCTTGAAATCCCTAAGAAGCTTCCCTTTTGGTTTGTGTTTAATTAATTATCCAATTGCCAGTGAAAAAGAATCTACTTGGGCCAAGAATTTCCCTTCCTTGGCTGGCAGGGTTTTTTTGGTCTTCCCCTGAGGCATCTGTAGTTAGACAGGAAATACTGATTAGCGTGCAGTGACTGCACTGACACTGGGAAAAAAATCTCAGATGTCCTCTTCTCTTATTCTCAGGGCTAGAGAGTAATTTGATTTTATATCAGGGGACAAAATTTTCCTTAATTATATCCATAGGATCTGTTCTTTCTTATGTTAAGACGAAGCAGACATCTACAGCTCCTGAATCCCTTGAAGTTTCTGAGGCCAAAACTATTGTTGCTTCCAGATCTAATCTTTACCATTGCCTGTTTTTTCCTAAGTTCTTGGCTTTCACATGCTAAAGATCCTAAGTACTATGAAGAGAGCATTTTGTAACTATCTGTATGTGAAACAGGACAAGAATATGTGATCTTGTGGACTTTTCTAAAGTTCCACCTGGTAGATGGGACTGGCTTTAATTGCCCTGGTTATCCCTCCTAGGTCTGTCTTTCTACATGTGATGCTTCTTCTGTGAATTTTATAATAAGACTTAATGAAATTTCTATTGCAATATCTCTGTCTTACAAGTAAGGATGGGGATATATACCTTTCTTGTCCAATTTTCCAGTTACATCAGCTAGAGTGGTAAAATATGACTTATGCAGATCTTACTACTCCTGCTGTCTACACTGACACAGTGCAGGAGCAAAACAACAATAACAAAAGCACAGTGGTACAGGGATCCTCCAGAGGTGAGACATGGTGTCCAATTACATAAAGTCAATGAGTTTTCTGGATCAAACCTCTTAAGTGTCAAGAATGTGCTTGTTCCTGTGAGGTAGGAAAATATTCACCAAACACCTTCCATACTTACTTTTGCTTGTCTCCAAGTTTAAATTCCTAAACCTAAAGCAAAAGAAAAAAGCATTTTTCCCAGCAACACCATGCATTTAAATAGAACACGATAATTTTTTAAAAAATAAAAATACGTTTCTCCTGGAACTGCTGCTATAAACTCTCACTGTGGTTGTAGAATAATGCTGTGAAAATAAACACAAGTTGCTTTTAAGTCCCCCTGTTACAGTTACATTTTAAAATTTCCAACAGAGTAACTGTTCCTAAACTTTTATATCTCTAATATTTTTTACAGACAAGCTATTTTGGGCGGTAGGGTAATTGTAAAATAGAGGGAATAGGAACTATTAAACTAGACCTTCCTAAAAGAAACAGCTAATGTCTTCCACAGTTTCTTTTACAGATGAGTTTTTAGTAAGTCGCAGTGCCAGAGATGACTAACAATGTCTGTTTCTGCTCTATTTTAATAACTACAGTCACCTGTCACTTATCTCAATTGAACGCTATCTGGTTCCAATAGGTCAGCTAATTATCCTGATCATTAACCTTTAAGAGTACAGAGGCTATGGTAATCAATGCCACCCTTGGTGTGTGCCACATCATCTAATGAGTCTGTGTCAGAAAATGAACTCTCTGACCTCCCAATGGTGCAGTTTTTCATCATTAACTTTCTTTGTCATTTGGTTTCTTAAAAGAAGATGAGAAAAAGTGGGACCTGGCATGAATCAGCTTATTAAAAGGAATGCATAACATAAAAATGATTGCTGAAGATGGAATGAATGAAGAAATAATTTCCAAAAAGCTTTATGGTAAATTTCAAAGCATCTGCAAGGTTTAATAGTCAAAAAAGTAGAAGAAAGTAGTGATCAGTTAAATTTAGGGGGAGAAAAATCTGCTGTATCAAAATAGTTTATAACATCTATTTGTGATCAAATGAAGGATACTATCATAAACGGACTGCTGAGCAGGGATTTAGGAAATTTACCTTTGATGAATTCACTGCAGCAAATTTTTTAAACGGAGGTTTTGTTTCAGTTTCATGTAAATCATAAGAGAGTAATAGTTTCCCTCCCCTGAGGAATATGTAATATAAGAATGAGTGTGTAGAATGATGAAAGGCATACAACATATGAAGGTGAGCATATGAATCTCACCTAGTAAATGGCTAGAATTAAGTGTGTAGTCTCAAGTCATTACCTAATAATCAAAGGAGTGAGAAAGACACCTCCAGGATAACATTCACCCTCTGTATTTTAGTCAGCTGAATCAGTCTCTGGATATACACATTTCTTCCAAGTGTCTGTTGATTTTACTCAACTCTCTTCGTGCCAATGTCTACTTTTCAGAGGACTATAGTGAGTAAGATGAATCCCAGCTACACACAAAGTGATAGCCACTACCACTGAATTGAAACCTGAGCAGGTAGCATTTTCCAACATTTTGTGTAGTGTCAGAGTCCTAAAACTTTTTCCTTTGACATTGTGGACTGATATTTTTTCATTTAATAGGCAGACAGGACAGTATCAGAACATTGTGACCCTGACAAATTTGTACCTGGGACCAAAGAATGAAAATTGCAGCTTCCAGGGAAAGGCATGGGCTACTGTGCTGCCCTTACTGCTTCCTGCCTATAAGCCATTTTATTTGTCAGTGTTGACATGGAATGTAAGAGTATTGGAAGGCCTGTCTACATTCTGAAGCCATGTTATGACCATGACACCATTTTCAAAAATGATGCAATTCTATGTATACAGAAACACCTCATACCAGAGGACTCCCCTATAATGAAGACAAGATCAAGAATGCTGTTTTCCCTCATATGAGGAATGAGTCTAGTAAAACCTTTTATTTAGAAACCTTAAAGTGAGGGTAAAGGAGTTGCCATTTATCTGGATCTGAAGAGCTTTGAAGATGATGAGGGGACTGAAGCATCTCCCTTATGAGGAAAGGCTGAGAGAGCTTCACCTGTTTAGCCTGGAGAAGAGGAGACAGACAGGGGATCTTATCAATGCGTACAAATACCTTAAGGGTGAGAGGCAAGAGGATGGGGCCAGGCTCTTTTCAGTGGTGTCAAATGACAGGACAAAGGGCAGTGAGCACAAACTGCAGTACATGAAGTTCCTTCTGAATATGAGGAAAAAATTCTTTACCTTGAGGGTGAATGAGCCCTGGGACAGGCTGCCCAGAGAGGCTGTGCAGTCTCCTTCTGTTCTGTGGAGACATTCAAAACCTTCCTGGATGTGACTCTGCAACCTGCTCTGGGTGAACCTACTTTAGAAGGAGTTTGGACTAGATGATCTTCAGAGGTCCCTTCCAACCCCAACCATTCTGTAATCCTGTGATTCTGTGAATCTTAGTATATTTTACACAGGAGGCAGAAATCACAATGCATTTGTTTACTGAGCAGTTGTATGAGCATATATACAACTGTATGTTTGGAACAATGAAACCGCTATGGTTGACTACAGAAGAAGACCACTTTGACGTCTGCCTAGACCAGGGGTCCTCGCACTTTTTAACCAGGGGGCCGGCGTGCGGGGGAAGTGGCAGGCAGTCATCTGCGGCTGCTTGGTTTCCCCCCCCAACCCCTGGAGGGGGGGGGGGGGGAATGTTGGCGAGGGGGGGTCTGTAAATACCGGGGGCTGGATTGAGGACCCTGGCGGGCCATATCCAGCCTGCGGGCCGTAGTTTGAGGTTTCCTGGCCTAGACCCTCAGTTTCTCTCATCCTCTATTGCGGTACCACAAAACTGCACATTCCAGCAACTTTCCAACATCAGCTTTAATTTAAATAAGGAAGCTACCAGCTGGCAGGAGGATACTTCTAAAATCCATAAGCATTTTTAGACATGATAGACAAATGGAAGTTAATGCCTTCTGTTCAGTCTCATTCTAATCACATGATTTATGGCCTTTAATCTCGATTCATGACTCCTGGTTTGTCACTCTTGATTTCTGATATGTAAACTGATCCATGACCTTGGAACTTAAACCAGATCTGTCTTCCAATGATAAGAAAAAATGTTTTTGATAATTTGTTAAGTAAGTATAAAGAATATTGTATGCTTTAGTAATATCATTGCTGCATATGTAAAATGCATGGGAAAAAAAGAGACCAGGTAAAAACCTGTCAATTTCTATTAAGCATATAAGTATACCAACTTCTGGTTACTGTTTTGCCAAACTATTTGCAACTGAAATATTTATTGTGTGAAATAAGTTAAGTTGGCAAAATGCTATTAGCTGCTAGAAATAAAAATCAACAAAAGCTGGCCAATAAATTAGAAAAGTCTCTGATAGAAACCTAGCATAAAGCTTTATTTAAAGAGGATCATATATTAACAGAGTGAGCAAACAAAACCAAGTGGTGAAATACATGGGGTTTAAGAGAAGGAAAAAACCCCAACAAACAAACAAAAAATATGGACCTTTGCCAAACTCCAAACACAGCTATTATGGAACTTTATTTAAATATATTTTAGAAGATTAACATGATAAAGGGTAGTGTAAATCTTATAAAAAGATGTGTAAAAAGAATCACCAAAGAAACCTGTTTGTGAAAATCAGGATCTATCTTGGAACTCTGGCATAAATTTGTGTAATTCCTGTTATGTCAGTGCAGAACTTTCACAGAGGAACACTGAAAACTTCAGTATTATGGGAAGGAAAAGCAGATAAAATTAAAAGAATAAAGTGAAACCTTTGCAAGAAAGAATTAGGACTGTAAGATACCTACCCATCTGTTATGTAAGTTAAGACAAACACTTCCACAATCTATTGAATGATGCAATGATATAATTGGTAAGGAAAAAAAAATCATGATCAGTGCAAAACAAAATAATTAAAAGAAACCTTTCACAATGCTTAGCTGTGTCCTGAGGAAACAGAAGGGGGGTTATGTGTTCAGTTATTAACCCATGCCTGTCAGCATTGAAACATTTTGATGAATCCAGTGATGTATTTCTAGCAGTGACTTCAACTAAAGAAATATTAAAACTTTTTAGACAAAAAGATGAATGTTAGTGTTGAAGTTACCTTTGATTTCAAAATACGCTTGTTGTGTGGGTTTTTTTTTCTGGAATATATTCTGATTTCTTTAAATTATAGTTCCTTGTCTCCTTTCCTTCAGATAAATGCTGAAACAGCATGCATCTTCCAAGAAGGGCTGTTAGAAGCTATAAGGTTTGTATCTTGACTCTCTGCCTCTGGTATCTGTATTAAAAGTGAGGTGAAAACAAGCATAAATAACCTATAAACAAGTGTTCACCTTCCTGCAACTTATTGGGAAATTCTGGGGGATTGTGACTTTTCCCAGGAGGCAAAATGTAGAATTGTTAATGACCATAAAGGTGCAATACTCCTTTTCCGCATACACTACAAATAACATTAGCTTGTTTCAAAGTGAACGTCCTTTTGGAAATTATTTCTTCTGAAAATCTTTGTGGGTTTATTTTCTTATGTTTACAGGCAAAATGACAATATTAAAAAAAATGTAGAGGAATGAGGCTGGGTTAATTATCATTGATAATATAGAGCTGTGGGTTGGCTTCAGGGGTGGTGGGTTGGCTGATGTAGATAAGGTGCAGCTGTGGCTAGTTCTGTTAAGAGGTGGAGCAGCCAAGGGAGAGAGAGGAAGAAGAAGCAGAGAGAAAAGAGAGAATGTGTGTGCTGGATGAGGAGAGACTAGAAGAAGGCAGCAGAGGGACTGGCATGAAAAGTATGTTGGCATGTGACAGTAATGTTGTTGCAGACAGCTAGTTTGGAGAGTGCTGTGACCAAAAAAATAGATAATCCCATTTTCTGTTAATCTTTATTTATTTATTGTATACCACTTGACTAAGTAATAAAAGGAGTCATAGTAGTGACTTCAGACAGGTATCACATTAATGTCCCATCCCTTGCTTTCTACTTATTAATTAGACATTCATGACACCATGTTCCATTCTTTCAAAACTATTTCTTAAGTTTCAGGCTTCCCTCCAACTTTGCTGTAATTAATATTTATCATATTTACATAGCACCTACAATCTAGTTCACAGTCTAGAAAATGCACCTGTGTCTTGTTCCTGACAAGTGCCATATTTTTAGACTTTCTTATCAGGTTCTTGAACCAAACCAATATATGCAGTTTTGCAGAAATGAGTGAGGTTTTCATGCTTACTTACCTGCTTGAAAGTCTAGAGATTTACATTAATTACCCCCCAAATTTGATAAAAGAGCCTTTTTCTGAATCTATGCATCCATAATGTTGTGCATCTCAGTGTTATGGTCTTTGAAGTTTCCATGCTTCCGAAGACTTTAATCTGTCACAAATGGAAATGAGCCTCTACTGATGGGGCCAGGTTGCAGTGGCATAACTCCATCAGTGGAGAATTACTCTTTGATATTTGAAATATTAGCAACAATTATCAGTAATATAATCATGGTATATTTTATCTAATACACTACAGGTGAAACATGAATAGCTAAAAGGCATTTCAGAAGTGTAAAAGCAAGAAATCTCCAATGATGTCTATGGTTTTCTATGCTTTTTTCTGGAGAAAAAATATAGATAATTTTTTTAAAAAGCAATTTTTTTTTTGGTCGAACAAAACAGGTTTTTTTGCAGGTGTTTTAAGTATTACTGCAGCTTACAACAAGGTGTTTGAGGGTATCTTTCATAAATTACTATTAGACAAGAAGGTAGCTCAAATATATATCTAAGTTCATGAATAATGCAAAACAGGAATGCCACAATCTAGGATCCTGCTGCCCAACTCAATCTAGACGGTGTTCAATGAGTTCTAAAGACACGCTTAAGAAACGTAGATATGAAATCTGTGAACATTATTGATCATACTCACAGAATCATCAAAGATTAAATTATGCATCTATGAATCTCAGATATGAATCTTAAGTCTCTGAATTAGTACATTAAACCAATCTATGGATCAAATAATCCATGACAGCAAACAAAGGGAAGATGGCTTTTATGACACATTTTTTAAAAATAATTTTGTAGACCACTGTCATGTGTTGGTGAGAACAGTGAAAACAAATAGCATATATATAAATAAACCTCCTAAATGGAAGAACACGTGCCATTTTTTTGCATGCTTAGTCTTTATAGAATCTGTGAGCTTGTGGATAAAGCTGCTTTTAAAAATTCCTCAGGAGGGTCTCACATCAATTGCTTGTAAAAAGATAAAATTCTAATGAGCTGTTGTGGTTCAACCCCAGCCAGCAGCTCAGCCCCACCCAGCCTCTCACCCTGCCTCAGTGAGGTGGGGAGAGAACTGGAAGAGTTAAAGTGTGAAAACTTGTAGGTTGAGATAAAGGCAATTTAATAGGTAAAGCAAAAGCTGCACAGGCAATCAAAGCAAAATAAGGTATTCATCCATCACTTCCCATCAAGCAGTTAGATGTTCAGCCATCTCCAGGAAAGCCAGGCTCCATCACATATAATGGTTACTTGGAAAGACAAATGCCACAACTCTAAACATCCTGCTCTTCCTCCTTATTCCCCATAGCTTTTATTGCTAAGTATGACACAATATGCTATGGCATGTCCCTTTGTCTAGTTCAGGTCAGTTGTCCTGGCTGCATCCCCTTTCAACTTCTTGTGCACCCCCAGCCTCTTGCTGGTTGGGCAGTGTGAGAAGCACTTGGCACGATGCTGTGCAAGCACTTCTATGAATAAAATTAACAATGTCCCAGCCAAAACCACCACATGAGCTAAGAGAACTGGTTCTTCTGTGCCTTGGTAAGCAAAGAATTAAGAAAAAAACCAAACCAAACCAAAACAAACAAACAAACAAAAAAAAACCCCAAGAAGATAAGAGATTAATTTTCAGTGTAGTTTACCAATGCTGTAATGCTACCAGAATATCTGCTGAGACGCATTATTAGTATATTCATAGCAGATAGAAGAAAATGGTGAACACTAAGGAATAAAGTTTACACATGACATACAATTTCATACAAATTCGTGATCGCTAATTTTATATTTGGCTGCTGAAGGGAAGGAATATTTCATGCTAAATAATAAAACAGAAGAGGAAATCCTGTTTTAATAAATACTTTGGTATAGAATGGATAAGCAAAAAGGATGAATGATGACATGGAACAGGGCACAGATTAAGTTATGAAATCTTGGGAAAAGAGACTGATAGTGAGGAACATGAGGGTTCTTCGTAAAAAAAAAAGAATACAAAATTATTCCGTACCTGTTGTAATGAAAGGAACAACAAAAATGGATGGCTGAAATTATCAAGAAATAAATTTAGAGCAAACACAATTGGTTAACTTGTGTATGTGTAACATAATTACACTGTGGAGATCATGAATGCCAAATGGTGCAGACAATAGAACTGTAAATAATTTTTTGAAAGGACTAGGAAAATTCACAGAAAATAAGTAATGGTTATACATTTAAAAATGGGGTTAGGTATAATCTGTATTTCAAGAAGTATTTTAAAAATTGCTTGTCATAGCTGGAAGAGTGTATCAGTCAAAAAACTTGTGATTACATCTGTTATTGAGTAAGTTTGTGATCTATAACTGTATTTGCCTAGTTTCTTAGTATCTTTTTTAGTTCTTCCTTTAGATAGCAATCAACAAAGAATGAACTAGGTGAAATAAAGATTTATTTTGAGCAAGTAGAGCCATTCTTACATTTTTAAAGAAGGAAAGAATTAAAAATTGTGAAATACAGCAGTTCCTGTTGACAGTAAAAGCTTCTATTTCGTAACTAAATCACAAATTGATGGCTTTACACTGTGAGAAAATTAACAAAATCATGGGCCTAATTTGTAGTCATAATAGAGGTAGAACATATAAATAGGACTGAAAAAGAGGCCTGAAAGATAATCGCTATGCATGCATTACTGCATTGGAATTTTTCAGAGCCAACAATCAGAATCATTTAGGTTAGAAAGGACCTTTAAGATCATCAAGTCCAACCGTAAACCTAACACTGCCAACTCTACTACTAAACCATGTCCCTAAGCACCACATCTACACATCTTTCAAACACCTCCAGGGATGGGGACTCACCCACTTCCATAGACAGTCTCTTCCCATCCTTGACAACCCTTTTGGTAAAGACATTTTTCCTAATATCCAGTCTAAACCTCCACTTGCTGAGGGGGTGTTTGAGGGGATTTGGAGGTTATTTCCTCTCATCCTATCATTGTTACTTGATAGAAGAGACTAACACCCACCTCACTACAGCCTTCTTTCAGGTAGTTTTAGAGAGCAATAAGGTCTTCACCAAGCCTCCTTGTCTCCAGACTAAACAAGCCCAGCTCCCTCAGCTGCTCCTCAGAAGACTTCTTCTCTAGACCCTTCATCAGCGTCGTTGCCCTTCTTTGGACACACTTCAGCACCTCGATGTCATTCATGCAGTGAGGGACCCAAAACTGAACCAGGCCCAAGTACAGGAGGAAAATCACTTCCCTAGTCCTGCTGGCCACACTGTTTTAGATACAAGCCAGGATGCTGTTGGCCTTCTTGGCCACTTGGGTACACATCTGGCTCATGTTCAGCTGGCTGTGGACCAAAGATCCCAGGTCCTTTTCTGCCAGGGAGTTTTCCAGCTCCTTTTCTCCAGTCATTCTTCTCCAAGCCCGTAGCATTGCATGGCAAGCCCTTGACCTCGTTGAATGTCATAAATTGTCCTTGGCCCATTGATCCAGCCTGTCCAAATCCCTCTGTGGAGTCTTCCTACCCTCAGGAAGATCAACACTGGCACCTAACTTGGTGTGTTCTGCAAACTTACTGAGGGTGTGCTCAATTCCCTTGTCCAAATTATTAATAGAGATACTGAACTGGACCATCATGTTCCACCATCATATCTTCTTGTTGGCCTTCCCCCTGATTCTTACCCATAAATGCTCAACCTTATCATTACTACCAGTAAGCTCTAGATAATCAAAACTCTCCCTGACATGCTGTGGAAGACCAACTGGAAAAAACAATCTAACACCAAGAAAAGCTCAGAAGAGTGCAAACAACAGCAGTATACGAAACTTGTTAAAGGAATAGGGGGTGGAGATCCCTTGAGCCTGTCCAAGCAAGATCTCAAACACTCAAGAAATGTCTCAAACAACTGCAAGATCAAACAAAAGGTTACTTTGTATGAACCAAAGACTGATAAGAGGGAACAACCTGCCAAAGGGTGAATAATGGCAACAGAGTCAGCAGATTTCTGCCTTAAATGGAGGAAAGGTAAATGCAGCACAGGAAAATCATGACCACTGACCCAATTCAAGACCAAAAAGACTTGCCTCCCCGCCCCCCCCCCATGCCTGTAAGGAGCATGCATGTTAGTTTACGTGACAAGCGATGCTGATTTTAATATGAGGTGGGTCCACACTGAAGGATAAGAATAAAAGAGGAAGACAAGTGCCATTTTAGGAAGCAATAAGAATAAGAATAAAAGAAGAAGGGACTTCTGAATGACAAATCCTACAAGAAACACTCCCTGTTGGCAGGCCCAATGTTGGATCCAAGACTGGTGATATCTATCTCTCTCGCTATCTCTGCACCCCATCCACACCTCATCTCCACCCCCACCCCCCCACCCCCCCCCACCCCCCTTCCACTTTGTCTTTTACCTTTTTCTAGTAAGTAATGCAAGGCATAAAACTTCATATGCTTGGCAAGTGATAAGCATTTCTGCTACCCAATTATTTACCAATGATCCTGACTATGGAATAAAAGTCTTTGTATACCTATGGAACCTGGTATTGTGTGCACCTTACTCTAACCAAGAGCATCAGTGAATCTGAGTGACTCCTCTCTCCTCCACAGAAGGTAACACATACAGAGCTACCCCACTACTTCTTCTTCCTTGCCTGTCCCTTCTGAAGAGTTTATAGCCATCCATTGCAGCACTCCAGTTGTGTGAGTCAACCCACCATGTTTCCATGATGGCAGTTATGTTACGGTTTTCCTGCTGTGCATGACACTGTGAGAGAAGGAAAAGTATATGAGAATTGCCATTCATTACAACATAGTTCTGGAAGCCCTTCCTAGCATTATAAATTAACAGTTGCCCATACAGTGAAACATATTCAGGTTTGTGATATTATCTATCAGGCAATTATTTCAGATTTATATTTGTTTATTTAAAAACATAAAGCTAGATGAAATTGGTTATTAGCTTTAGAGGCTAGACCCACATCAATACCAGGGAGAAAATAAGGAATGAGACAAAACTGTCTGGGCAAGAGAAAGGGACAAGTATAAGTGGTACATCAGCACAAGTGTAAGAGGGAAATTATTTTACATGAGATGTCTAATCTCAGGGTAATAAAAATTCATTGTTAATAAAAATGAAAAGATGATAGTGAGGAGTTTCTGTGCAGCAGTGTGAAAGAGTAAAGACATTTTTCAGTCTAATAACTTTTTCTGCTTTCTTCCATGCTACTTTTTCAAGAACTCAGGTAACACATTATTCTGCATATAGGATCATTGTAATTAAGTATGAGTCCAAATATATGCACAAATTTACTAGTCTTTCAGAATGTTTTGGTACCCTGCAGAAGACTAAAAGCTTGAAAACTGAAGATGCTTTCAGACATGTGGTCATTGCTTTAGGTGGGTGTTTCTACTATATCCAGAACAAAGAGGTATCACTGTATTCACTAAAGACAAACCCAGAAGGTAAATTGTGTTTCAAAAATTTCGGAGTCCAGGGAATAATTAAACAGGACTTTGATTTACACTGGGCAAAATGTAAATCACCCACAATGCCAACACAGCACTAAGCTGAGAATGGCATGATGAAACCAAATACAGCTTATTTTACTTTGAGCTTTTGTGTTGGTATGTGGGAAAATCCATGCCTGACCCTTCAACATGGCCCTGAATTTGGATCACAAAATCAATTATTCCCTTCAGTCTCATTCAGCATTACCTTTGAAATTTCACTGAGTTTAATTTTTAATGCTATAGCTATCTAAGCTGTTTTGTTCTCTATGTGAATGAAATCCAGATAATTGATACAATGGTGCTTGGCAGTAACGACCTATTCATATTTAGGGACAGTGCTGAACTGATAGCAGTTCTGACAATCCCAAGGAATTGTCTGTGAAGAGAATTATATTCTGTTGAAACAGTGTGATTGGAAGGAATTTTCAGGACTAGAATTACAAGCAGGACAGACTTTTTTAACTACACACTTAATCTATTCTAAATTTTGGTGGTCTTAAATTTTTTCTAGTAGAGTCTCAGAAGTCTTAATTCTTCTGTCCCTGGTAAGTTAATACAGCTGAGTTGTGTCATAACTTCAGATGGATTCAGGAGAGAGCATTGCCACCACCAGTTTGGTGTGATCTAAGCTATGTCAGAGATCATAGTAAGGAAACTTGCAAAAAGAGTTAGTAACGGAAAACTCCTTCCCCATTTTGTCAGAGAAAATCATTCAAACTTTGGGTAGTGACCAGATCTCACAAGAACCTTTTCTACATATTGAAGCAATATTTAGAACCTCATTTAAAGACAAGTGTCATGACCAGCTTCTGGTGAAAGAGCTCATTATTGTGAATCCATGAAAGCACTTTCCTGTCCAAACTTTTGGCAGAATTTTTTCTTTGAAGGACCTTTGATGAGTTCTTTGAAACTTAAAGACCCTTTTTTTTGAATTCTACTAGCTGGAGGGACTACCTTGGCTCAGGAATGATGATTTTAAGCCTCTACTGCCTATCTTTTGGGAAAAAAAACCCAGAAATTATAGGGAGCTCATGACATACCAGAAAGAAAAATCATTCCATTCACTAATAGTTACACTTCTACATACATATTCAAATTGTCAGTTCTGACCTAAATGATTTATTGTCTGAAAAAATACTTCTAAGATATATAAACAGAACAATGTTTTAAAACACAGATTTGCATTCCTGTTGTAGACTCTTCCTATTAATTAGTTAGCTGAGATTCACTGAACTGTAATATGTACTTAAAACTGTGTTCATTGTACAGCTTCAAAACATAGTTGAGAAATGTTTTATTATGTGTCTTCATTTCAAGAGAAAATATCAAACAATTTTACAGAATCATATCATGGCTCTTAATTTTAGTGAAATTTTCATCTGGCTTCATCAGAGGAAAGGTAATAATGAGGCAGACAGCTAAGGTCCAGTCTTGCTCTAACTAATGAACTGAATAATCAAGTGTGTTCTCAGTGCAACACCTTTGTATTTCTTCATATTCATAAGCAGCTGAATTTTTCGGTGTTAACACTGGGATCTTTTGGTCCCACTCTCGACATTCCTCTCTCCCTCCCTCTTCCCCCCAGAAAAACCCTGAAGTCAGACACCTATTCAGATTTTTTTGTTCTAATCAAGTATATATAAAGTATGTATGTTTTGGCTTAGCTAATTTGATAGGATTTACAAAGAACCTCTTCCATCATTCCAGCTCTGGATTATCTCACACTAGCCCACACTTCCTTTTCAACATAAAAGCTAATGGAATCCCATGTCTATGTGATTTTAAAAAATATCTGTCTCTCTCAGTGGGAACGTCATCCATATTAGGTGCTTCTTGGTACTCTTGTAGTGGAGGAGATACACAATCACAGAGCAACAGGTTAGAAGGGTCCTCCAAAGGCCATCTAGACCAAAACCCTGTTGAAAGCAGGGTCAATGGATACTAGGCATCTTAGAAACTTGTCAAGTTGGGTTTGGAGAGTCTCAGACCACAAGCTTTCTGGGGAAACTGATTGACTCTTTGACATTAGGAAAGGGGGTGGGGCATAGGGGAAGTCTTACTATATAATCAGAATTTCCCTTCTTGCAGTTTATATCAGTTACTAGTTATCCTAGCACTGGTCACTTCTGAGAACAGTCTATCTCTGCTTTTTTCATATCACCTATTAGGTAGCTCTGTAGCTTGGAACATCTCCCTTTAGTCAGTTCTTCTAAGCTTAAACAAGTCGAGTTCCCTCATTCTTTCTTTGTGTAAAAGGTGTCTCAGTCCCCTGACAATCTGACCTCTAATGAGCTTGCTCCAGTATGTCAGTGTCATTCTTGCACTGGGGTACAAAAAACTGGACACAATACCCCAGGTGCAATCTGACAAGTGCTGAGTAGTTGGGAGTCACTACTTCCTTCCAGTGCTGGCTGCACTCCTGGTAATACACTACATAGTTGGCTGCTTTTGCTGCCAATGCATGCCTCTGAGTCATGTTCAACTTGCTGTCCACCAGGACACTCTCATCTTTCCTTGCAGAGCTGCTTCCGCTGCCTTCCCCACCCCCCCAACCCCCCTCCAACTAGTACCCAAATACAGTATTATTACACCTATCCTTAGCAGAAAACTGCATTTGCCTTTGTTGAACTTTGTGAGGTTTTTTTCAGACCATTTTCCAGCCTGTAGAGATCTCATTGAAGAGCACTCCCCCACAGCTTGACATGGCTTGGGACATTCAGTCGTATTGTACAGGACATTAAGATGTTTAATTATATTAGCCCCAGTGTGAAACCTTGAGGAATGCCACTAACATCTGCCTTTGTGCTATCTCATCACAAAATCATGAGGACCAGACAGTTTTTTTGTCACCTTCAAGTCCATTTATTCGATCCATACATCACCAATTTGACTGTAAGGATTCTATGCAAGATCACACCAAGGACCCTGTTAAAAGTCAACGTGTACAACATCCATTTCTCTCCCCTTCACAGGACAGCCAGGAATCTCATCATAAAAGGCAAATAAATTTGTCAGACATGATTTGTTCTTGGTAATTCTCTGATCTCTGTTCCCAACCACAATCTTGTTCTTCAGGTACCTGGACATGGCTTCTAGGTGGAATTTATCCATAATTTTTTCAGGGACCTAGTTTAGGCTGATGAGCCTGTAGCTCTCCAAATAGTTGTTCTTGCTGTTCTCAAAGACAGACATGATGTTGCCTTTTTTTCAGTGATTGGGAAGCTCCCCTGACTGTCATGACCTGCCAAAGATGCAGACAGTAGACACACAATGACATCAGCCAACTTCAGAGACATCTTATCTGATCCCATGGGCTTGCATATGTTCAATTTGCCTAAGCTGTGTAGATCCATATATATATATATATATATATATATATATATATATAAAATAAAAATCATACACTGTCTCTTACATCACTGTGATAATTTGTAAGTATAAATTATTAGGATTCCTTTTGGACAGAACTTGAGGCTGGCTCAGAGAAGCCAGTTTTACTGAAGACAGTGCTGAACCAGAAAGAAAGATAAAGAGTGTGGGGAAAGTCTAGCTTTGTGAACAATTCTAGATTTTCCTAAAGGAAACACTGAGATCAAACCCATGCCTATTTGTCTGTTTGTCCACATGTCTACAGAGGTGAGCTAAGACAAGCCAAAGGCAATTTATTTCTGTCTCAAGAAGCAACATTTTTCCTGTTGCTACCTCTGTATAGTGTCCCGAATGAATTCAGCATTTATTGTTCATCTGAAACCTCTTTGGAAGCTATTAGGTATTGTACTGGCAAACACTTTACTGTCAAGAACAGCAGCTCCCTAGGAAGATATTCATATATTCTCAAAGAAAATTCCAAGGCATTAGATTAAATAAAAAGGTATGTTCTTGCAATAATGTAAGAAACATAAAACTCAAATAGTAATTAATATTTTAACACATGTAAAATGTATTATTTATAATATGCAAAAAATTATACATGCAGGAATTTTATGTCATCATTTTGCTTTTAAGTCTATGATGAATTACTGGAAATTGAAGGGGGGAGAGAGGTAAGTAAAGTACTAAGTGTAAAATAAAAACACCACAAAAACTACAAACAACCCCCCCCAAAAAAAAAAAATAAAATTAAAAAGCTGTGTTTATTTTCTTGTTATTTGATTAACTTAGTAATGATGTTTGAAAGACCAGACTAATAGGAATGTGGGAGAGAGCATTTTGGAATAAAATTGTTACTAGAATAATGAATGTCAGCATTGTGGCTGAGACTGCTGGTAGAGATGTAGATGTAGTCAAACACGAGTTACTGTCCTTGTCTGTGTACTTGTAGCAAGAACAAAACGTACCAGGCAACACCCCCTATGTCAAGCTGTCAGCTTGCTGAACAGAGCAAAACAAAGACATCAGGATACAAACCAAGCTGCTTTCAAAGCAGCTATTTGTTGGTAAGTTTCTTGCCTTTTGATCTCAAGTGTCAGCATCAGTTTGATATAAACATCAGAGCATAGCCTCAAGGCCAAGCTCTTCCCCCTTGGGCTGAACCTTAGGGGGTTGCCAGCCTGTAACCTAACACATACAGTAACCTTCCTCTTATACAGAAAACTACTAATATGGAAAATGCAAACATCTGAAACTTGAAATGCACTGCAGCACAAGAGTGACAGGTATCCCATGGAGCCTACTAAGCCCAATGAGAACTGAGAGTCCTAAAAGACTCCTGAAAGAAAATGACAATGTTGGTAGAATTCAGGAATCTTCAGGCGACAAGATCAAGCACGTGGTATATCCCCAAGCCTCTTTAAACTAATGCCTGTTTATGCCTAGTTAAATGCCTGCTTCAACAGAAGTAGCACTATCAATTAGATGGTAGCATAGAAAATGCTTTTTTTCCACATCTTGAAATTAAGTATTACACATTTTCTTCTATAGAAAATACAATATTGTTTTACTTGTAGATAAAAGTGTTGACGGCAAGGGTAAAGAAGCTGAAGATAAGTGAATATTTAACTGGAACTTCTTTTTTCATTTGTTGGAGTTGTTATTTTCAGACATTAAGATACCACTAAATTTTCTGAATAAATTGTTTCCTTCATAATGACATTTTCCCCTCTCAGCTGTCAAATTGACCTTTGATTGATGTTGGGTTTTTTTTGGTTTTTTTTTTTTTTTTTCCTAGCAATTTTAGATGACTAAAGACCTGAAAGTAGATTTTGGAGAAGTGAGTTAAATTGTGCTACTGTTTTTCCTTTACTTCTGTAATTTGCATCAATGATAAGATCATTTGCCACTTTTTTTTTTTTACTAAAAAAGCTATGCATCTGACTTTATAATTCAAAGGTTCACAGAGTAGCAAATGTTTTGTCTTCTGTTTAATAATATAAGCAGGTCATTAATATTGATCATATATTTAGGCATTTACAACTATTTCATTAATTGACTCAGCATTGATACTTAGTACTTAACAAGGACTGTAGGTTAGGTGTTCAGAGAGGTAAAGTGCACAGCAGCCTCTTACAGAAATAGAAAGCGATGTTTAATTTTCTTCAGTTTAAGCTGTTAATTTGGTTCATTAATGTAGCAGGCGAGAGAAGTAAAAGGGAATGACAGTGTTTTCTTTATCAATGATCAGTAATGGTTCATGATATAGGACCTGAGCTCTCAGAAACTAGAATTAATAGACTGATTTGAAAGAATCAAGAAGATTCAAGGCCTGCACAGGATATGTAAAGCATAACACTGAGTAGCACCTTAGAGCATCATCAGCCTAAACAGGCAGAGTTGTATTCATTGTGCTAAAATCCCAACGTGCACTTAAATTCTGTGGTGACTTGAGATATCAGTGAGTTACCGAAAATGGTATATCAGAGGTGAAATAAAATGAGAAAATGAAATCAAAACCAGTACCAATTATTATGCTAAGAAAAACAGCATGTATTTATTTGTTGTTAGTAGCTTCCTTGCACTGTATAGAAATATTTTTGTGTATATAAGATTCTACATTAGAGATTTTCAAGGGCACTTCTGAATTCAGTCACATCATTATAGCTTGGAAAGCAAACTGGAAACATTTCCTATTCAACAAACTAATTCCCAAAACAAATTGTTTCCCCACCATTACAAGGAGCTGCAAAGAGCTTGTTATAAATGTTCTGTAAACAACAATGGAAAGCAAATGAAAACATCATATACTTAACTCATTCTATTCTGCCTATTGTATACACCAAACAATAGATTGAGATAGAAACAAACCTCTGATTTATCAACATTCTAGCAAAGCAGATTCTTTTTTTGTTTCTGAAAACACAGACTCAAAAATTGTACCAGTCTGTATGGGACCTGGCTTCATAACTTGGAAAGGTCATTACTCATACAATTAAAAACTAGTAGCACCTTTACCAGCAGAAAGCACAATTTCGACTGTTTGAAAAAAAAAAACCCAAAACAAAACAAAACAAAAAACCACAACAAAATTATCTTTTAGCTAATCAAATCACAGAAGCATACCAGCATTCTCATCTTCTTGATGAGTGTGACATTGTGAATGTGAATCTGGGCTAACTTCCATAAAAGCTGTTACTCAAAAAAAGCTGACAACAAATGAATAAAAACAACATGAAAGAAACATAACCAAACAGCAACACTTCTTTAAGATGAATGATCACCTTTGATGATGGACGTAGAGCTATGAATTCCAACTTAAACATAAAGAAGCAAAAGTTTCTCTTGATTATGCTTAGTTATGTTAAATTTTACTTTGTATAGCTCATACAGGCAACATTTTCCTTAATCAAGCCTGTATGCAGGTATGTAGAATGTGCATTGATACGTACGAACTTTTCAAGGGGACAGTTGTGTAGTACTAAACTTTCCTTTCGTTAGAGCATGTAAAATAGTAGCTGTACAACTGGACTAGTAGTTGTGTGAAAACACTAAAGAAATTAGTCTGTCCAAAGATATTAAATGTGTATGATGACAGAGTATACGGAGAGCAATTCTAAAATGCTTACATAGAGCACAAAGTAGGCACACCTGTCCAGCTGCATTTCTAAAGGCCCATTTGTATCCTACATATTTTCCTGTTGGCTTACCTGCCAACCTTTTACAGATTTTTCTTACATCATTCAAAATATTTCTCAAATACAATATTTGAGTATCTGAAACATAAGTGTCATGCATAAGTGGAGGTAAGGACAGGCACTGTGTGGGTCTAGAAAGAAGATGGGAACTCTAAAACTGAACAACAGATGGCATTTGTGGTTGGAGGCAGAAAATGGCAATATAGATGAAAAGCACAGGAGGAAATGTAGAGTGCTGAAGGTGGGTATCAAAGGTGGACCTCTTGTCCTGTCTAGTTGCCAGTAGATGTTCTATGGCTCTGAACACTATTGGCCGCTAAGAGACAGATTGTAGAACTACAAGGGTACGTATAGAAACTAGTATTATTCTTTTACCCTTTACCAGGCTAGAAAAATGTATGTAACCTTTAAAAAAAGTTTTATTTAACTTTTTTTTTTCTTTAATGTATGGATGGCTCTGCCACAGAGATTGTAACATTGAAGATTGGAATAATTAGCTTTAGAATGGAGCTGACAGGGAAATGAACTCGGGTTAGTGCCTTGCCTTCCTGTGCAATGCATAGGAAGTTGCTCACATCTGAAAAGCTGGTTTACAAAAACAGGATTGGTGTAAGTTTTTCCACTCATGCAAGCAGATAAGAGATTATTCTCCTTGCAGCGCCAGCTGAGTAGAACAGCCCAATTTCAGTAGTTAATAACAGATATCTTCTGATGATGGCTACTGGAATGAATGAAGAATCTTGTAAATGGCTGTTAAAGCCCAGAACAATAAGTGCATTACTACATAATAAAGTACATAAAGAAGAAAGAAATGCTAAAGAGTGTTGGACAATTAGTTAATGACAATTTAGAAAATGTGTGTGTGTATAGTTAAAACAGCACTGATAATTCCTTTGGAAAAATAACTACAATACAGGCTGTTGCTGCTTCTTTCAGGGCCTTTTAGTTCAGGTTTTAGACTGCTATTCTGAGTGTATAGGGTTCAATTTCTTCTTTTGTTTGAAGAAATTTGACTTCTTCACGAGCCCATAACATCTTCTGCCACACTGAGCGGTCTTGAAAGTGTTCCGTTATTGAGCAAATAATTAAATATAAATTGACTAGTAGCAGGTTTGACTCTGCAGGAGAACAAACTTCTGCATGAGAGAAGACCTAAATTACAAACATCTGTCGTATACTCTTAGTGGTTTGACATATATTATTTGAAATTTAACTTTTATTTCATAAAGATTTCTGTGGAGACTTATGCACTAAGCATGAAGAAACAAAAGCAAGTCATTGTTTGTTTTATGGGAAGATGGTGGAGAATAGGTGAAAGAAAGCTGAAGCGTTTGTAAAAAAAAAAATGATGTGTTCTAAGAAGAACTGTTAAATATCTACAGGAATTTAAAAAATACAAATGAAGTACCTCTATTTGCTAACCTCTTCAAGGCTATGGTACCATACAGGAAGATGAGTTTTGAGTACTTACAAGCTGGAGCTGGTGTGAAGAGCAAAAGCTAAATAAGTAATCCCTTTCAAGAGACTTCAAGAATTTTCTGTGCTCTAGACATGTTTCTAATCTTTACCATAGATAATCTAATCTAATCTGCCATGTTTACATTGTATGCTTTATGTTAAGAACATTTTCAAGTATTTTTCTAATTTGGAGCCACAATCTGTCTTTGCCTCAGTTGTGTTTGAGTGCCAGCAATCATGCGAGTAATATTTAGACAGATTCCAAACCAAGAGGTACAGTAGTTTTCAACTCTGACTTGCAGTTTTGATCCACGTTATGTTATTCAGGCTTAACAGTTTTGGGAAAAGAATATAGTTTTAATGTAGTGAAATTGACAAGAGACCTATGGGGGAATGAAACTTTCCTTCCATACTACAAATGGCAGATGAAAAGAAATTAATCTTCCCAGACTTGCTGTGTGTATAAAGCATTGCAGAGTTTGCCAGAGTTTGTAAACTTTTATGAACTTCTGGCCTTCCCTTTTGGGACTGAGCGATTTAGGACAGACTCTTGAAAGCTTAAAAGGCAATTAGCAAGAGTTTGTAATGGATGGTTCACCCTAAATGGAACCCATGGGGTCATTATGTAATCATGAAAGAGAGAGTAGAGAACAAGTCAGTCTTCTCTTGCCCTTGTGAGAAACTCTCAGTTAGGTTTTCCTGGGAAGCAAGAAAAATGGAGGAAAAAAGGGGAAAAAAAAAAAAAAAAAAAAGAAAAGAAAGCAGCAAAATAAATGACAAAACAACATAGGTGTGGTTACATTGGGACCCAAAGAAAGCAAAATATGGACTATACAAATGTTTCAAAATATGAACATACATGTTACATGATACAAAACAAGAGACAGAGGGTTTTTTAACTTTCAAACTATAAAAAAATAAACTGAATGATACTGTTAAAAATGTACAGGATTTATATATTATTCTTTCCCTTTCAGATATGACCCTTTTCCCTTGTGGAATTAAAGTATAATAAAGAAGAGGCTAATATATCATCTTTACAGATTTTGTTACTGCATTCTAAGTTAAAATTATTTGTAGGAATTTTGTGTCCCCCACATTGGAATTAAAGAGATTTATTCTGTTCTCACAATCATAAATGAAGATAGCATTTGGCCTCCTACCTCATCTGTCACACTGACACTTTAAACAGTAGCACTTTATGCCAAGCAGACCTGGAGTAAATTTTCCTACAGGAGAGGCTGTAAAGTAAGCAGCAAAGGCAGATCTGTACAAAGAGCTGGAGAACCTCATAATAAGGAAGGATGAACAACAGTCACTTGAACAGATGTGATTTTACAGAAAATAAATGTCAGTACTATTAGACACCAGCAAGACAGAAGGCAAGGAATGGTGAAGTGAGGCAAGGCAGGTGAGGTGAGGCAAAGTAGGCAAGGCAAGGTGAGGCGAGGCAAAAACACTGAGGAAGAGACAACCTTAAAATAACTTTAAGACATGTGAGTACCGGGATATAAAATATTTCATGATATTAATACCTTTTTATTACAGGGGTGCTACTAGTTGGGATGTCTCATCTGCCTTTACATGTAGGGTTCTTATTTCAAATTTTCCCTTTTGTAGTTGAAACTTGCATTTTTACTGTCATCCGTGAGAGTTATTTAAACAAAACTCTAGTTGCAGTCTTGTACAAAGACACAAAGTTTGTTCTAGTAATGAAACCAGTTATTCTAGACTTTCAACTTTTTAAAAATTGTTATTTATTTATTTTCACCAAGAGTGAAAGAAAAAATGTATGAAAAGTTATTACAAACTAAACTCTCCTTTTCACTCTGCCATTTCAGTTCTCTCTCTCTCTCTGATAAAGGTCACCATTACATACCGAATAAAACAAGCCAAGTTGCTCTTTTTTATTTTCATTTTTGCCCTCATCATACCTATGCTTCATTGTGCTTATTATATCTACTGATCTTAGCAGGTCACATGGTTTTACCTGGTATGAACTGGTACTACTGGGAATAAGATGCTGCAAATCAAAGTCCTGTGAAGCAGTAGTGCTCTTGATCTCCTGCAGCGTTCAAGGTCAGCAACAGATGTGGCCTGAAGCTCTGCTCCTTGAATCTTGACCTTCGCTGAGCCATTCTCTAATGACTTGGGAGTGACATCATAATTAGATAAAATTCTTGCTTATCTGTATTAAAGGGCACCAGATTAAACTCTCTGCATGTTTGATGAGAAGTGAAGTGATTGTTTTCCTCACTTCAGATGCTTCAGCATGCCTTTTCATTAATATTTTATCACTTGTGTACTGAACTCTGATGCTTTTGAGAGGTTCTAAGAAAAAAAGGGGGGGGGGGGGAAATGCACCCTCCTTACAAAACTGTAAATCTTCTTTTAATGGAAATTATTTCAAAGATAGACTTATTTTGCTTAGGTACACTTTGTACCCCCCTTTGAAAAAGGTGGCAGTGTACCTGAGGAAAGCAAATAAAAATCAAGCTGAAATCATACAGTATCTGAAGTTAACTCCAGTCACAAATTACTTCAATGTTTCAATACAATAGCCCATGTAATGTAGTCAAAGTTAAAGTGAATTAAATGGTTCTGTAAACCTATTGAGTTACAGATGAGCTTTTGAAGAAGAGATGATAAAATATTTATTCTGTTACAGCTGAAATGACAAACATCTTGCTGCTCATTTTATTTTAGTAAAAAGATTTATGAAAGCAATTTAGCTCCAGAACACATTGCTGCAGGCACTCATCAGACAGATCTCTTGCGCAGCATATTATCAGTAGGGCAAGAGGTGATATGTTAAGTAAGAAGCAGAAAAAATTGCAGTGGCCTTATCAAATTGGAGAAGAGAGTGCAATTGTTTTGAGGGTGAAATCATGGTGGACTCTCGATAATGAAAATCAGTTGCTGTCAGTCACTTTCAGTTTACTTGCCTCCCCCTTTGTATTCCCTGTATTCCTTTCAACTTGTTTTTTAGTGTCTGATTAATGCATCTCTGGGGCAAATCTGACAAGAATCCTTTTGGAACCTCTTCATGATCAATCTGGTATCATATACAGCTTAATGTGTCTTTTTTTCCTTTGCATCTTGAAAATGCAGGTATGTGTTACAAATGCCCAAACCTTTAGAAGCTAAGATGTTTCAGGTTTATCCTTCTGTCTTTTGGGCTATTAAAAACAAGAATAAGCTTTAAAAATTGACAGAAGATGGCTTCAGGATGGTTGTCTATAAAATACACAAGGCAAAATAAACACTCCAATACTGACATTTCATTGTTATTGCAACTATTGTTTTCCTGTAATCTCTGTATGAGATGGAATTCCAAGAGATTCCCTTGTTTTACTGCTCTGTCCCACAGGGAACCTAGGTTGCTGTGTGTCACAATTTTTAGCTCTTATGTCCCAATTGCTGCCTCAGTACATGTCCAAAACCAGGACAGTACATCATAAAAGAAAGCAACTTGCCCAAAGAAGAGTGCAAAAGCTGTTTCCAGCTCTCCAAAGGATGGTGTCTGAGTGGTGTGCATTCACTGCTTCTGGTACTTTCTGGACACAGCTGGAATTGACACACTTTAACACCTTGAATCTCTTCTGTCTTTTGTGCCAGGTTTTATCACTGTTTGAACAAATGCTTGTCAGTGTACTCTGCCTTCCAGCAGTCTTAGCAGTTCCTTTAGCTCGTTTGCTTACTTAAAATGTATTGACATTAACAGAGATGTTATATTTGCCTGCCAATTAGCTTTTACTACTACTTTTGGCAAAATTTGGTTTTCTTTTAACCAAATTAAGCACTGATTTGTGTTACTTCTTGTAGTCAACCTTTATCAACATTTTCTTTCATTGTGTTTCTGGTTGTTTTATTTGCCACAGTCTTTTCCTTTGCCCTCAATACTGGCCTGTGAAATTTAGCAACATGACTCCCAAGACTGTCCAAAGCCATGTTTTGTAACTGACGTAGTTCATCACATTAAGGTTCATAGAGGCTTTGAGCTAACTCCACTTTTTTGAAACTCTGCTTACAGAAGGTCCCTGTTCTTTAAAATAAGTGAGTCCAGTACCTCCAAGTCATTTAAAAGGCATAGTCTTCAAAAACATGATGCAATAAAGGCAAAGAAATTTGGAATTTTTGAGCTCTGGGAAAGATTGTTCCTACTTTAAAACCCTCTTTCATTCCTGTACTTAGTCATGAAGACTTTGTGAAACTTGGGGAGAGTTAGCTTAGTTGTGAATGAGTGAAATCGAGAAAAAACTACTTTTCGCCTCTAAAAAGAGAATTTAAAGGTATGCACATTAAAAAGCGTTAGACATCAGTGATGGCGTAACAGGGAATACACCCACTCTGAAAGAGAATCAGATAACAAAACTCAATGTATATTTGTTGTTCAAACTTCTATTTTTGCTGTTGTTTTTCTGTCTTCAATAATAATTAAAGAAACAAAACTAATTGTCCAAAGTTTCCTACAATAATCTCATAAATTTGTGTTTAACTTAGGCATATCTTTCCAAAGGCATACCATACTAAAACTACTCTGTTGTACTTAAAACATTATATAACAAAAAAGGGGGAGGGAGAATGTAAAAATACATTTTAACAAAATGAGTTGCAGAAATCTCTATCAGCTTTATTTTACAGCACAGATACTCTACTTTTTATAGTCCACCACAGCAGAAAAAATTGTTCAAGTTCAAATTTGTATTAATTTGCTCTGTGTGTCATACTACAGATATATTAATGTCACTGATCAATGAGAAACCAGCTAAAGGCTGTGAAACATAATGCCTTTACTCTGCAGTATTGAACCAAGGCTGCCTGGAGAAAAGAGATGAATGATTTCTACATCAAGCTTAAATAAAGAAATGTGCAGCTCCTTCAGGTTGTCTGTGGCTGCAGCTTTATCACCTTCACAAAGTCACCATAAACACGTGTTCTCACTCTCTGACCTTTAATGGCCTAGGATTTCACCTAGCTTGAAACATATGGTTTCAAGTAAGGTAGTCTTGTGTCATAGAATAGTATACAGCTATTTTGTAATTGGCAATTTGAAAAGAAATACATTGGTGTGATGGCAATAATTGTAAAATCTGTTTTCCAGGAACACTAATGTAAATTTGCTACACCACTTTCTCTTTACGACTGTATTGATGTGGTAAGATTAAACTTAAATCCTAAAGTCAGACTATACTTTATGATGTTGGAAACCATTTGCTTGATCTTCCAAACTTATAACAGACTCTATTTTTAATTATTTGATTCTTGAACTTAGAAGGTACCATCTCCCACCAGTAAATCCAAAATACCAAGGAGATACTTTGATACGTGTGCTATCAAGGAACATCAAAGAACCCCAGCAAAGAACACCAGCGAAACTGGTTATTTTAATCAATTGCCTTCACTTTCTTTTCAAAATGTAGGGCATTAAAAAACCCAACCCAAACAAACAGAAAAACCATCCTAACGATCAAAAAAACCTTCAGTGTCTATGGTTTTATTAATATTCATCAGTATTTTTTAAGAAGCAAAGAATTTTATCTTTTTCATTTGTAGTCCAGGTCAAGTATTGCAGCAGTGAGCAAATGTGCCTTTTAAAAGGAACCTTTATTAATGTCATCTCTTACCTGTCTGAAAACATAGTATCTAACTCCAAATCCAAATATTATGACAAAGCAAAACTGACTATAATATTTTCAGATTAGTTGAGTATAAAAATTCTTAAGTACATGAGAAATATTACCTAGTTAGGGTATCTATATTAGTGTTCCTAAAATTCCTTTTTTTTTCCCAAGAGTGCTAGAAGAGTTGTGTTTTCCTCTGCTTAGACTGAGCTATATAATAGTGTTATTGAGACATTAATGTTGTAAACAGGTGGCATTGCATAACTGCGATTCTGATATCCTTGTGCATAATTTATATTGTCTTTTGAAACTTAATGGAAAAAATCCTTGGGGAATCGCTTTAATGTAACAGTTAACCTTCCCTTCACTATAAATTAACCTCTGTCCGTATGAAATATTTGCAATTTTCTATTCCATCTCAAAATATTTGCAAGTTATTTCTTTTACATATTCCAAGAAAAAGACACAACAAAAATTTCCGGGAAGATATATTGCAGAAAACATTTTAAAACACCTTTCATTTTTCATCCTTATCTGGATATTTCTTAAAAAAAAAAAAAAAAAAAAAAAAAAGTTTTGATTTAAACAGAGTCATGTAGGGGTCATTAATTTTCAGTGCAGTGATTTGTAACATTGCTAATCAGACATAAAAGGCAAAAATGGTGATGGAATTTTAGATTTCAGATTTCATAGAACTCCATAAATTACTTAATTGAATTAATATATAAAAGAGCAAGATGCCAAAGACTTGATATACACATTTTTGTTGTCCTCAGTGAAATGACTTAGCTGTACTTATGATAATGTCTTTATTTAGACCAGGTCCTAGCCATGCAAGGACATGTAGGTGAATAATTGAATGGTCAACATGAAGAAAATAAAATCAGTAGCAACTTTAAGAAGTTTCTAAAATTAGTTATGTAAATTGGATAGATATACAGAAAATGACTGCAGGTTCATGAACACAAGCTTTAGTAATCACTTGCATAGGCATCTCATAAGGGTCATGGTAAATAGCTTTGCAGTGCAGAAGGCTGTTCTCCATCACCTGTTCTCTCTGTATAGGCTTTTTGTTGACTTACTAATAGCAATCAGGCAGTTGTCAGCCACTACTGAAAGCAGGGCTGACATCCCACATATGGGTACATAATGAATTATGTTGAGAGCAAATTCCAAAATCAGCACGTTTTTAGCCAAACACAGTACACATAAGCAGAGATTTCTTTATGCCTTTTAAGGTATTGGAGGGATTTTAAACTTCTAGTAATTACATAATATTGGTCAGCATTAGTATAGGCAGCCATTTGCTCATTCATTTTGGTTGTCCTTTAGCTGTGATCCTTTTTACGCCTTTTTCTAAGTTCTCTTTTGTACACAAACTTGTTTTTTCAAAGCTTTCTATAAGAAATAAGAATGCAATTTAAATTCAAACATAAAGGAAATCAAGTTCAGAACTCCTCAAAAATGAAACTTCTCAGCACAAGGATGAAATTCAGCTAAGTATTTTAGAATGCTTATGAGCTATTCATAGATTTCACAGAACCACTGAAAGTTCCCCAGCAGTTTTCCACTTTGGTTCAGACTCTGAATTTTATGTTACTAAGCCAGAGAATTTCAACAGCAGGCGGACACTTTTCTCTGTCTTCTTAGACAACCAAAAATGTGCAGTGGTGATTCACAATCCACAGCCCACAGATGCCCAAACTAGTGCTGAATCCATGGATAATCTTCCCAGCACACCAACAGAGACAGACCTCCAACACTACACAGCGCTCTGTGACATGCTTAACTCTGATGAGTAAGCTGTAAGTAGTATGAAAATTTTTAAACTGAAAAGTCATCCACTAAGTTTCTCCTAACAGGAATATTAGCGCTGAGAAATAAGAAGCCATTTAATTGCCCAGGCTTTGGTGCTTCTTTCCAATTTAGGTAGAACATAAGAGATCTAGATAGGATCTTACTTTGTATTTCCTAGAAAATTTTGAAGACGTGTAGATTACCACTCCAACAAGATGATCCATTTGCACAAATGCTGCCTTCAGTTTGTTTTTCTTTCCACATATTCTCAGGCACTTTTGTTATTTTTATCATTGTTTTCAGAGTCCCAAGGCTCCCCTGAAGAGAATTTATCATTTCTTTCCTCACAAGGGAACCTTTTTTAGAGGTCAGCTCCAGTGTTAATAGGTTATCCAAAAGTATGAGACTGTGTATCTTTTAAAACCATAATTTTTACTTTGCTACCTTCTGCAGCTATGTGTTACCACCTTGTAGGCAAACAATTTAATGTGGCTTATAAGAGATCTTTTCAACATATGCAGTCTTTAAGGGAAAGTCATTCATTTTTCAGTAATTTTTTATTGTACTATAGCCTTGCTTTGACATAGGATGTGAGCTATGACATATGCTCATCAGCAAATGTCTGCTTGAATTCACAACATGGGTTAGAGTTACACACAGTTTATAAAAAGCAAGATTTCCCATGATATGCATAGAATTTTTCCAATATTCCAGCCAAATAGCCCAAAAGGAACATAGAAACCAACATACACCAACAGTCTCATTGTTATTGCTCTGTGGGCTTTGCTGTTGCTGTTGTTATTTATCTGTTAGTTTGTTAACACTGGTAGAGCAGAAGTGATGCACTTGATTTATAACTGAGCAGCAACACTGTACAAACACCAGAAGAGTGGATGATTAAATATATTCTCTTTGTTAGACTGATTTCCCAAAAGTGTGCACAAACTGGAGTGCAATGCTCCCTGTCCGTATATGTATAGTGTTACAGAGAAATTTCCCACCTTACCCTGTTATCATTAGATACTGAAAACACAAAAATATGTGATATGTTGATCAACAGGATATGGCAAAAGTTCACGTATAAAATGTAGTACACTGTCTACCAAAGCATCGTGTGTATAACTGATTCTTCAGCTTTTTCTTTTTCTTTTCTTTTCTTTTTTTTTCTTTTTTCTTTTTCTTTTTCTTTTTCTTTTTCTTTTTCTTTTTCTTTTTCTTTTTCTTTTTCTTTTTCTTTTTCTTTTTCTTTTTCTTTTTCTTTTTCTTTTTCTTTTTCTTTTTTCTCCCAAACAAAGCTAAGCCTGCAGACAAGAAAAAGACAGATGCTTGAGCTGACTTTCACCCTCTGAAATCTAGTGGTCCAGGTTAATAACTTGGTCCATGTTTGTGAAAGAAAATTGAAGCCATTCTTTCATTTGGTATTGATACAGACTGCAAAAAGGAAGGTATTATAAACAATGAACAATCCAGTCTCCAAATGCATTGCAATTCCAACTCAGAATTTCAACGTGACCTTAAATAAAGCCCACTATTCACTGGTTGTAGAAAACTGTAATGATGCTGGTAAGAAGACATCAAAGACAGTTAAGCCTGCTTTGGTAATAATGAAAGGGAAGTATTGATACAACTTTTCAAAAGCCACATTCTTCAACAGACCTGGCTAAGAACTGACAGCGGCTGGAATTTAATCTGTTTCTCCTTTAGTGAAACAATACTTACAGGATGGGAAGTGTCAAGTGGAAGGGGAGAGCGCTCATTTTCTGAGAACTACAAAACTGGCTTTGGCAATTCCTGAAATCCCTGTTACCTCTTTGCGCAGCATCAATCATTTTATGTTATTGAAGGTGACACTGTTTCCCAGACACTAGAAGTTTGAACCCTTCTGCTTCCTAAAAATAGATCTACTCTTACAATTTGTCATTCTTTTAATTGACTCTTCACTAAGTAAATCTGTCTAGTTAAATCTAGAAGCCAAACATTTTAGGTAAAATGTGTGCATTGTGTGCATACACATGCATATAAAGGTCCATCTGACCTAGCAGGCAAATAAGCAATCAAAAAGCTGCTGCCAACAAACCTCTGCAAAGCACATTATGTAAGAATTGCTGTAGCTCTGACTTGGAATGATAATCTTTGCTTACGTTTAGGGTATTTTGCCTTTGAAATGGCAAGTTGAGCTCAAACTTATGCAGCATGTTTTAACTCCACTTTTTACTTTAACCTAAATTAAAGGGTGGCCATGGAAAACATCTCCTTCCCCCTTTATTGATTCTAGATGCATCTCCCTTGGTGTTTGGCATACATATTTATTCTACACTGTTTAAAAGATGTTAAGAGAGAGTTAGCACACAGCTGTTTATGTTTCCATTAGTGCTAATGAGACCACTTTGTGTAAATCTCCATATACCTACATTAAATAAATCTCTGTATGTGCCTTCTGCAGAAAAGGAAAGAGACCCTAAATATTTTACAGAATTTTAGCTTACCCGAAGGGAATTATAGTTTTTACAAAAGCTTTTTTTCCATATTAAAGGGAAAAAAACCCACAGAATCTCAATTGAATAGTGCTATAAAAAATTTGTTACATTGCTTTGTTTAGATTTGTAACTACAAAGGGAAGTGTTCTAAACTTGAGCTCTAGACACTTTTTTGTGTAGCTTAAAACACAGATTTTTGTTTCTATTTTGTGTATTGATTTTATAAGACAACAACCCTAAAGCAAAAGAAAGAAAATGATTGCACACATATATTTGCCAGCATGTTCCCTTAACAAAAGTCACTCATATCTTTTTAGCATGAGCTGTTGTTTTGTAACTTTGGACTATTTGGGGCTGTTTCTTTTTTTTTTTCTTTTTTTTTTTTTTTTTTTTTTTTTCCAATTAACTATATTGTTTCTTTTCCCATATCTTCCTAAAGTTTTGGCATTTTTGTTTTTATTTTGAAAGAGAGCTTGCCTGGTTGTCTATTAACCTATTGTGTCTTATACTACATGGGATGCTTTTTTTTTTTTTTTTTTCCTGATTATCTTACTGTTTAAAAGAGTATTCCTTCACTCTTCCTTCCTCCCCCTTTTTTATAACAACTTGTGATAATAAAAGAAATTTCACTCCTTGTATTAAGGAAAGCCCTGCTGCCCACAGGATTGAGGAAATAAAAAATGGGAGCTGGGAGAAGGAGGGAATGACAAATCCTTGGTTTGGCCAGGAATGACAGGCATTTGGGGCAGGGCACTTTAGGAACGACCTGTGTGGAGGAGATGAACAAACTCCCTGTCTAGGTCTCAGATGATCCCACTCCAACCTGACACAGGTATGAGCAGGCAGTTGACCACAGAAACTTCAGTCTGACATGACCCCCCCTGGTGCACCAGCTCAGGCATATTTAAGAATGGACAGCAGCCATGAGGGACAGGACACACATGAGGAGATACAAGAGAAGAAATGGGAAAAGTAAGAGAAGATGTATGGAAGGGAACATTGTTGTGGACACAGCTAGAGAAACACTCTTGGAAGGAGGCACTCCAAACCAGAAGAACAGTGACCACCCACAGCAGGGCAAGGACATCCCTGAGGACTGCCCCCAATGGTTGATCCATGCTGGACTGAAGAATGAAGTTGAGCCTGGGAGACAGGGAAGAAAGATGTTTCCCTATGTTTTTGTTTAACTGCTTTTATCTTATTTTCTCTATACCTGAATCACTAATTAAATATTTATGTTAGATGGAAGTAATTTAAATTTAGTAAAATTCCATGAGTCAATACTCTTTTGCCTGCAACAATCCCACAAGAACATTAGGAACAATAGAGTAGAAATGCCATGGTTGTCATAGCTCCATCAGTAAAAGCTAGAACAAAGCAGAAGAAAAGTGACAATGAAAGGGAACTGCATTATTCTGAATTCCTCACCTGTCTGTCTACAATTCTATCATTGCCAATAAGTCAGATAAATGCTGTCTAGAATGGCCTTGCAGTTGCTGTTACTGCTGCAAAAAGTTTCATCCCTACTTGTCAAAAAGGGCAGCCTGTGTATGCAAAGTTGCATTAGTTCAGGCACTTTTGGTAACATTCCCCAGTTTGTTGTTGTATTCAGCCGTAAAAGTATTTTGTCAAAAGAACTGTTTTTCTGTATGTTTAATAAAGTCTGGAAGAAAGAAATCTCATTTGTGGATTTTAAGATTCACAAAAGAAGGCCTTTCTGCTGACATTGAAAAGTCCTCTTCTTCCCTACATCCTTTTCCAGTCAATGTTTTTCAAATCTGGGGACATCCCCTACCTCTGCTCCATTTCCCGTTCCCCATTCAACTTTTAACTTGTGAACTATAGCCATTTAAATGCCTTCATAAACATAAACCATTATAAAATATTTTAAATTTTCTATATTTTTTTGTATTGTATGTATTCTCATATAATTCATGAAGACAGAAATATATTTAAAATAGCTAGGCATTAAATGTGCCAACTCACTTATGCTCTTAATATGAAAAAAAACAAACTGCAAAAATACATACGGCTCTTCAGACCCTCATGTCAACATTTTGCCTGCCTCTGAATATTCAGAGTATTTTAAATACTTTTTTAAAAAATCCTTTAGAAAAATGAAGACATTTCTCAACATAAAATTTTACTCAGTGTTCCCCACACGGATACTGTGAGGGAAGAACATCACATGATTCATTGTATATGACAAGCCATCAAGTGTTAGCAAACTCACATAAGCACTGTCAATGCTAACCTTTTGGTCCTACACTGTTAACTAAGTGAATAGCTGTTATGTGAAAAATACTAATCTAGCAAGATATAGTAAGTGCAGACAGAATAAAAAAAAAAATTATATTGATACATACAAAAGGAATTAGTGATTTTAAAGTAGATAGGGTTGCAGATTATCTTGTTTGAACAAAAATTACAGAAGCAAGCAAGAAAAAAATACCGCATCACTTTTGTAGATAAGTATCTCAAGCTTATTATATCAAACTTCTATTTTTTCTGTTTATTAGATAACCATAGTAGGAATATTTGAATATCATAGCCTGATAGAGCATATGCTAGGAAGATTTTCTTAATCTGGATGGAGTTAGAGCTTTTTGTTGGAAACAAATCACTAATGAAATGATCTCATCAGGGAGACCACTAAGCAGACGAGTCAACTTCCCTGTTCACTCCCACTGTCTATCCATAAGGTACTGCTACTCCTTTCTGAAAACCTTCTTTCAACACTTTTTTTCATTTCTCCCAACTATTCTCATGAGGTTCTTTGTTCTCAGTTACTTTTCCTCTCCCCCCTGAATTCTCTTTGACTGTCCTCACAGCAGCTACTACGTATCTTCACCTTTCCATTCTATTTTTAAGTGTAAAATGCCTTGAGCAGTATCAAGGGGAGAAAAAATGTGGGAAGCCTGATTTATGAAGACTACATTAAGGAAATTTTTTCTGTGTAGGTGATACTATTCGTTCTCAGAAGAATTTCTGCATTGCATTCTGCAACATTGCACAGCAAAGATAGTCTTCTGCTCTCTGAAAAAAATAAACCAACTTATTCATTTTAGGCACCTTTCACTACTGATTAACGCCATTTTCATTAAGGAACAGTGAAAATTGTAAAAAAACAACAAATTTGTACAGTTTTTAGATTTCTAGAATGATGAAGAGATGACCTGAGGATGAGGAATTATCGTGTGAGAGAATTCCATCAACATTAGATGAACACCTGGTTATTTTATGCAAATTGTCATCAAGTTGGCCACATAAGGACCAAGTCAATTCAATGATACTATACTGAAAAACACCCTGGACTGGAAAACCGAATGTTTTCTGTGCCTGTGGATAGCTCCATATAGCCTGCGGAAGTCTTGCTATCTGCAAGTAAAAATCATTCATTATGTTGCTTTAGTGCCTTTTTTGCTTTTGTCTATTTTATCAGCATTAGCACTGACAAATGGTAGAAATACAAGATGAGAGAGGGAAAAAAAATGTTTAATTTCAAACACTCAAAAGATTACCTAAATTATGTTCATGAAAACATTTTAATTCACTTACTATGACTGCAGAAAGTAACTAATAAAACTATTATAGTTAAAAAATTTTAGAAATTAGAATTCACACTGGAGGGTTTCATAACAATTATGAGATCATCTGATAGCTACGACAACTTTAGAATATTTTTATAAAAACCTGGCCAATATTTCACACTGTAGATATTTCCTAGTATAAGAGGATAAAAATGATTATTTGTATTGATTAAGAAGTCTCTTATTTATGACAGAAACTAATTAAAAATGACTGAAAAGAAAACAAAGGAGTGGTTATCCTAATAAACTGTTACAAATACACCTGTTGCAACTGCACATCACCATTCCTAGAAATAAACATCCTACATATTTTGACTTTTTTTTTTAAATGAAAATTACAAATTGACAACTCACAGGGAATAATATAATTCTTTTACAATGAAGGAAAAATTGATTTGAATAGGGGAATGCATTTTATCTGTCTTTTCTCTACAACAGACTTTCCTTCCTTGTGTTTCACACCTTCTTTGTCTTTTCCACAGAAAAAAGATTAATGTTAAGCTAAATTTGCCTATAGCAGAATATTCCATATATCAATTAATTTCAATTGCCAAGTTTAAATTGAGAAATATATTCTATTTAAACTCATGAGTATTTAACCCTAATATTTATTTCACTGGTAAAGCATTTCTATGATTACAAATACCTAAGTGATCTATAAACTGTATGTTGTATATTTACTTTCTATTGAAGTCCTAAGACACTTTTTGTACATAAGCCGTTAAAAAGAGTTTAAAAATTTAATGCATTTTGAGCCTGTGTGATGTTCAGGCAGCAAAAGCACTAACTGATATTTTATTCATTACACAACTTAGCAGGAGGTATTGAAAATGTTGGTAGCTATTGAGAGCTTTACAGCAGACAGGCTGGTATTACCCAAAGTCTTTCTGATCTGTTCTGTTTCTTAGTACTGTGTAAATACCACTTCCTGATCAAATGTTCAAGTTTACTGGGACAAAATGGAACCATTGGTTATTCAGTCAGATTTCAGCAACCAAATTCATGTTTTGCTTTTTTGCCAGAGACTATCTTGTAGTTAGCTTTATGTAAAGATGGAAAAATCTTGTTCATTCTACTCTTAAGCATGACCCTGACATTATGGGTAATCTTGTTAAGTTATTGGAAGTTAAAGTTTTCCATCACATTACTTCAGAAGGTTTGGGAGGTTTAGAATGTTTCCTTTCCTTGCCTTGCTCTAAGAGCTTCTCATGATATGCAAGTTCAATTTTTTTTGTTCAGTTTTTACGTATTACAGAAAAAAAATGCTAAAAAGAGCCAGACAAGAGAGCTATCCTGCATACCCCAAATTTCTCAATAAATCCGTATCTCATTTACAGAATAATCACAAGTAGATCAAAATATTTTATTACATTTCTAAGAAAATTATATCCTTCTGAATGTGTATGGAATGGGATGACATTTTTTAGTAATGTTAGATCAACAGTCTTTTGCAGATATTATTCTAATATATTGTAGATATTATAAGACTATATATCACAGACATTTACTATATTATATAATAGGTATCATATATTATTTATAGGGTATTTTATATTGCAGATATTATTCTATACTGTTTTGTATTTTATTATATGTATTATTCACTTATATTTAATGATTGTAGAAAATGTGCCAGCTGGGCCATGATCTGTTAGGTAGGTAGGGGTAGAATAGGATAGAATCCATTTAAATCCATTTAAATTTACATACTCTATGTTCATGCTAGATTCAACAAAGCGGCAAGGGACATAAGCAAGAGGAAAGCATTAGTCTGGATATTTGTCTCTTATCAAACTCCACTATATCTGCAGGAATAGGAAAAAAGCTGCCTGACTGACAAATTCTTCCTTAAGCTTTTACGTGAACTGGGATGTAAGACTGGTACAGTCTAGCCTTAAGTCCCACGCATTGTAATCCCTGTATGTAAATGTTTACATGAAATGCATAATTGCACTAGCTCCCTGTCACCAAATACACTATCCCCTGGTCTGGAGCTTTACCTTAATCCCCACATCGTCTGACCTATGCCTTAGCATCCCCACATTGGTTCAGGAGGAGAGGAGAGATACAGGACACCGAAAGGAAACACTGAATGAGAGCTCCTGAAACAGAAGAGGTATAAAAGAAGTGGGACAAATGTTTATGTTTAAAAATACACTTATACATACATATGTACAAGGTAGTTGAAGTTTAGAACTTTAGAAAGGAGAAGTACCTTTGCCTTGGATACCAGGGATAGCATAGCTGTTCTTTCAAACTTAAAAGAGTACCTGAACTCATTTTGACTTTTTCTGTACAACAAAGACTTACATTGAAGGTAAAGTGAAAGGTACATTTCTCTACCTTCTAGTTCAATCTCTCATGTCTTTAATTTTCTCCTTGCCAAATAAAATTGCAGTCTCTTCAGCTTTTATTTTTAAAATAGAGTAGAATAGACACTGGTATCACAAATGTCACCTGTAGTTATACATCATTTAGTCAAAATAAATTGTATACATACCTAGACATTTTCTATCTGAAGTTATTAGTAAAAGGACAGAAACAAAGAAATCTTTCAGAAGTGGCATAAAGCAAATAATCACACTTAACCAAAGCTTTTATCCAAGATTATTCAGCTCCAATTACTTCTGTTTTGAATAAGAAGATAGGCCAAAATTTCCCAGATGTTGAAAGATGGAGAAGTGCTGTTCAGGGTGTGTATAATATATGTGTCTGTCTCTTGATATGTATAAAATTATTGCATATTTTTCCAAATTCCTTTGTGCTATTATAAATAATTTTGTTATTTCTGGCTAAAGGAAAAAGTAAAGGTCAAGAATAATAGAGTGCTGAGCTGTGAAATTAAAAACTAGTAGGTAATGCAGTTCCTCAGCCTGTTGCAGTATTTGTTCTTTAGAAGTTTGTCAAATATCCTAAATAATTTTTATCAGATTTCTCAATAGATAATGTTCTTAATTTCTCTTAGATGTGCTGATAGATTGCACATCAGTTCTCAGTTGTGCATGACTGTGACTGCCACCTGTTTGGGCTGTTATATTTTTGTCACTTTTAGTCAAATGGAAAGTGTCAAGAGCAATTTCCATGGCAGGAAGTGAGAAGTTAATAAGACAATTCAATCTATATGTGTTTTGGTGCTTGCATACCTATGCCCTAGAGAATATATATATATGCTTTTGATGCAATACACATCAAGTTGAAGAAAAACGTTTAATTGTTTAATGCACACTTTTGCATTTTTATTTTGACACATTTTAGGAATCAGAATTGAAAAGAAATAATTATTCACAAATCATATACATACAAATACCACACAAGTGCTATAAATAGTACAGGTCTTTCTCAGCCCAGTTCTTCACAGGAAAGGTACAAAACAAAAAATATGAAATGCACATATCCGATTTTTAAAAGTGGTTATAACTAGCTATCAGGTTCTAGGATGCAGAAATATTTGTATTCATGTTGCTTCAGACTAAAGTCTTCTACAACTGACAGCCCATACCTGCCCTTCAGAAATGAGTTTTTCTTTCTTCATTTAGCTGGTTTACTATCTATAAGCCCTTTCCTTTTAAAAAAAAATCCATTGCCCACAAATTTGAGACCCTTTCGTGGAGAATTCTTTCACATCAAAAATTATAAAAACCATTCAGAACAGATTTCTAACTACATCATTAAGCCAGCTGGCCTTTGTGATTTTTACTTTCCCCTATCCTGATACTATGCCCTCAATGTTAGACAGTGTTTTGACACTAGACTATCCTAAGATGAGTCACTGGAACAATTACACATTTGTTCCTGGATTTTAAATTGCTTCTTTGATAAATTTCTGTATCTGAAGAAGGTATAAAATCCAGGGAATATCAAATATTTCACCATTTCACAAAGGGGAGCTATGTATTTGAAAAGTTGTAAAGTGCTAGCTGAATGCCTAGTTTTAGAGTCAGTGTTAAAGTAAAACTGGCAGTAAGTGGAGCAGAAAAACTTTTCAATTGTAAACCAAAAATCAGAAATTAAAAGAAATAATACATATTTTAGCTTAAGTAAAGATAAAATGCAGATAAATAACAAAAATGGCAAAAAATAGTAAGAGTAGGGATGCTGCTTATTACCTATTTACCTTCAAAGCAGAACAAAATAGCCTGTAGGTAGCTGTATGGAAGTTACATGAGAAAACAGATCAGGAAATGGGAACTGTCATGATCACATTCCTATTTGTATCTTCATCTTTTTCTGGCCCCCTCCAGATATGCCAACACTATATGCAGAAGCAGCAATCAAGTATACATTACTATTGAGGCTTAGGTGCACCAAAGTGGCCTAATGCTCTGTTTGATGTATTTTGCATATCTCCAGAGTACGTATAGAAGATATGTCCTCACAGCCTGCATGAACTCCTACCCTGCAAGTAGATTTCTATGTGAAGGGAATCTTTTTTAAGATGCACAGCAGTTCAGAGTGAAGTGTGATGAAGTAGGACCCCACAGCAGGATTCAGGGTCTCTCTGTGTGACAACACGTCCTCAGCATGCAGGACAGACCTAATATCAAGATTCATGCATTCAGGTAAGTTTAATGAATTTGCTTAGCCATAGCCTCAGCCATAAGCCACAGATACTTATAGCTCCACCTTGCCTAGTCATGAGAATTTAAAAAAAAAAAAAAAAAGGCATTATTTCACATTTTCAAAATTGCTGGACATGGAATTTTGGTAGGTTGCAGGTCTTGTTAAGTTGTTCCTTTCAAATATATTGCATATGCACTGAGGTCCTTTACTATGTGACTAGGTTCTTAATGCTGTTTGTTGTTACTGTTCAAGTCCTGGTGACAACATAAGCACAATATTTCTCTAGGACTTTTTGCCTGTTTCATATAGGGAATGTGTCCTTAACTTGTTTTTATGACTGAAGCTGATTTTTCTGATTTGTTCTTTTGGAGATAACAGCCAGAAAAGTGCAGAACTGTTCCCTTTTAAACATTATTACAAGTAGATCAGTAGATCAGTAGAGTAAGATCAGTGGAAAGAGTAGATTTGACAGGAGGAACATTAACAGTGAAGTCAGGGTAGCTCTTTAATGTGCATTATCTTGGACTGCTTGTATTTACTAATACCAACTTTAGCTAGAAAAATCTGCACATTTTCAAAATGTCTAGCTGCATGAGCATCTTTTCTTAGCAATAAGGTCTTTCATAAGTTTCTCCAAAAAAGTTTTCGTGTTCTTAAAGATTTTTTATTACAATGCAGTGACATGTTGCTTGTCATCCAATATCAAGGAAGTTACTAAAAGCTTCTACCAAAGAGTGAGCATGGATTTACAGTAATATTTACTCCATTTCCTTAAGACATATAGATTTGTGCATGACTTTTGGCTTTCAAAGTATACTATATAAAACATATATGTGCCCACCTTATCCCCAGACTTGTGTTACAGTAGAATGAAATGTACCAGTGTCTGTCTCTCATCATTTGGTTAATCTCAAATAATCAGTTTGGAGCTGAATTTTCTACTGCTGCCATTACTTCCACTACCTAAATCTCAAAAGCAACACAATAATTTGCATAGTTTTTCCACTGTATCAGATGCCAGATTGCTTCAGATAATCTCAGTAGCTAACTTTTCTATCCCTAGCACTGAAAAAAAGCTGAGAAAAAGCTCAAATTTTTTTTTTTTAGTTTTCCTGAGGGATTTCTAAAGCTTCCACCTACCAGACAGATGATATGGGTTAGACACATGCAGTAAATGAAGTAGGATCCTGACAGAACAGATGCATCAGATTTTCCATAATGATAGCATCACTTGTGTGGCACATGACAACATTCAAATGAAAGATATACCTATAAATAGCCAAAAAAAAGTGTTGCTTGGAATAACCAGCTCTGGTTAGATATGACTTCTACTTGGAAATTTCTTCTTTACTTCACTTGCTAAGAAGTAAATTTCTGTCTTCTTTGTATAAAGTTTTCTAGATGGGATGATCCTATCAAATGTTTTTCTAACAGAAGTGTTTCCTTTTCATGTAAAACAGACATTCTCAAATTAATATCCAGCAGACATGACACTTGAGTTCTTCACTGTTCTTATAAGACTGTGAGTGTCACTGAATGGTCAGTTTTTGACAACAAGTGTCTTCATGTGTACCCAAGCCATTTGAACTAGACACAATATCACAGACCTCTAGAAGTCAAGTGTTTTTTCTGCACTTTTGAACATCTAGAAGCACAATCTAGTTTTGCTAGTTGCCTTGGCTGGCATTTTAGCATAAAGCCTTAAGAACTCTTAAGTTCTTATGATAATTTGACAGTATTTCATTAAGTATATATGTATCTATCTTATAAAAATACTGTGAAGTTTGGGAATTTTCAAAAAATTATGGGGGATAGGGAAAGTGTGACATTACACAGTCAAAGGATCCATAAGGATCCACAGAGAAGATTGTCTGTACTCCTGAGAAGAATGATTCAAAGTCTACTTGCAGGCATAGTTCTGAGTCATGGTTGTGAAATTCACAATGTCCTTTAGGAACAGAAGATTCAGTCACAAGATAGCAAAGCATGGGTAACCAAAAGAAAAAAAAAAAAAAAAAAGAAGAAGAAGAAAAAAAACCCACAAACAACCCCCCCGAACATTAATAGAGAGAAAAAGGAACAATGTATTTCACCTGTATTCATCATGGTCCATATTTATTTTCTTTTTTGTTCCTTTTTTACAGCTTTTTGTTGCGGGTTTGTTTCTTTTTTCCTCCAAATCCATCTTGTACCTTCTGTCAGCAAGTGTTTAGTCTCATCTCTTCCTTTAAACATCACCCCCATCTTTTTCCAGGGCTCCTTTGCTTTTTCTGCCTTCTTTGATTTTCCTTTTCTGTTCCCTTTTCTTTCTTTCTCCTCTAAATCTTTAGCCAACCACCTTACAAGCCACCCAACTGTGCATATTCCTCACTTTGAATTCATTCTAGCTGGAATACTTCCCAGAACCAGTGGGTGTATAGACGTGTTTGTAGAAAGGAAAGGAGTGAATGAGCTCAGTATGTTTTAGAAGAAATGCCAATTCTTTTCTCAATATTTCAGTGTCCTGCATCAAAGACAATAAGAATCAGCTTTCTTTAACAAATGGGAATCCATAGGATTACTGAGATCACCAACACTAAAAAAAAGAAAGTGTGTAACTGATCTTTCTTTCACTTTGAGCTAATAATTACTTTCCACACCACAGAAACTTGTGATCAACTTACTATGTATATGAGATTGCTTATAACTTCTTGCTTGGCTGTTTGTTGCCTGAAACATACTTGTTCACATCTATAATTTTATGCTTTGAAGTAGTGAACTCACCAATAGAAATGAAAATTTGTTTGTGAGTTTAAAAAGAAAAAGAATCTGTGAATTTTGCCTATCACTCAATTGTGTAATAGCAAACTATTTCCTTAAGAGTTTGTTTTTCTCAAACCTGAACTTCTGTTCTCCCACACATTTGGTTTGCCCGTGCAAGTAACAGTTACACTGGGGAAGGGAGACTATCTGATTTCTGTGACATTATCTAGGGGATAAGACCAGCCAGCAAATACACTCATTTATACAAATAATGGAGACATTTGCAATTCTCCTTGTAAATTATTATAAAGTAGATGCTGACAAAGCAGCATGGGAAAAGATATCTTATCACTTATGGGATATTTTAGAGGTTGTAACAAGTTTGACCAGCAATTTGAACTCCTATAAGTGAATTCTATTTTTAAGTAATATTTTTTATTTCTTAAAGTAGACTCTTTCTTTTATGCTAGTAGCTGGTAAGCAATTAATACCAAGATAAAAACAATTAATGAGGTTTTTGCATTTATTGGAAAATTTCAAAACAGAAAATGTTACCTGCAATCTAGGTGTTGTGTGTGTTTCTGCATGCATATCTGTTCAATTTTCCTTTGCTAATTTTTCTGTGCTAATTTGTGTAATTGGTTTTGTCTATAATTTTTAATGTGAAAATTATTTTAATATAACATCACTGTAAGAGATAGCTACAGATGTCAAACATTTGTAGCAAGCTTTTTTTCCTCAGCATCACATTATTACAAAGGGGTAGTAGTTATTATATGAATTACATAAGATAAGCAGCCTAAACTCATGGAAACAAGCAACACAATGACAGAAATAATGTTTTCTTTAAGTAAATGAAGTTATTGTTAAACAATTTTGGCTGTTAGCAGAGTAATACCTTCCATTTATTGTTCTTGAAAAACTAGTTTGAGGGCAAGGCTGTTCAAAGTTATGCATATTCAATCCTGTAAAATCATCATCTAAATAAACAGACAGTTAAAAAAAAAAATCATCTAACAAATATTAACCCAACAGTGAAATACCTCCACTTTGTAATTTCCCAGTGTATACATAAATGCAATTTACACACTCAATCACTGAGTGGTGTTTAATTGTGATACTTTCTTAATTCTTATTACGTGCATACACACATATTTAGAGGAAAAGGTTAGGAATTTCTATAACAAGAGTTGAAAAAAGGTGGTTCTTTTTTTCTTGTTTGTTTGTTTTTGAGATGAGTTCAAGTTCAGGTTCAGCTGTAACTAAAACCTTTCTGTATTAGATCAAGAAACATTTGATAATGGGCTGAGTTCATCCCTACCATTTTTAACTGATTCACACAGACAGAAAGAAATACATTTGGGACACTGATAATGGCTGATGTTGTGTCAAGAACATTTCTATAACTAGCACTTATACGAGAAATTTAGGTTTATTCATTTGTACTATTTAATATGAGAAAGTGATAACTGAGAGAAAGTATCACTAGTCATATATTTTGCGACTGCTCTATTATCATAACGCTGATGCTGAAATAAGGGCAGGGGAATTTAAGGGATTGGAATGTATCTTAAGTGTATGTTATAACAATATTACATCAATGGTATTTTTACTATATAAGAGTCAGAAATCACATACCGAATAAGAAGAAATAAGTGAAAAAGGAAATCACAGAACTGATAAAACCAGAAAAGGATATTGAACACTCATAGCTTGTGTTAACATGACAATTAATATCATGCTTGTACAGTGCTTATACTTCTCTGATAAAAAGATGACTAATAAGAATGATCAATAGTAACACTTACAAGAACGTATTTTATGCAGTAGGACTAAAAATGTATGCTTATGGCAATGGTTTTATATTATGTTTTGCTGACAGTATTACAATTTTCTAAAATCCTTCAGTTTCACTAGCATAATTCCAGATTACCTCCTTCATCTTGAATCTTTGCAATGAAAAAAACTGAAAATGCCAATTCAACACTCCCTAGAGTTGCTGGCATGGACAAGATCACTGGAGCCAATTGGTACAGTTCATACCTTGATATTTTTGAATCTTTCAGCACTTCAGTATAGTTTTTATCTCTCTTCAACAGCAGTCTTTGCAAATGAATATATAAATAGTCCATTTTTCTTTGGCTAGGTGTCAGAAAGAGATGAATACTATTTTGAACAAATTTTTTTGAGCTGAGAAGATTTAAGATCACTGTTTTCTATATCAGTAAGAATCGGAATAATTTTTTTCTGTACTATGTCACAGTTGACCATTTTCTGTTTGACATTTCATGTTAACATCCTCTCTTCAGTTTGATAATTCCTAAGAATAGCAAATAAAGTTAATATCTCATAGACTTACTTCCTAAACTATTTTCCATGATTTTCCACACTTTCCACTCAAATTCTGTCAACCCTGATGCTGATTTTGAGTTTTCCAGATGACACTTTACCATGCTAGAAGATCTCTGTACAAGATCTCTGAAACAAAAACATTTTGAAATTGCCAGTTTGTCAGACTTCGGAGCAGCTGTTAGTTCCTGTCAGCTGTCAGAACCAATATCAATTTATATTCACTTCACCTAAAGATCTTGCCATGGTCTTGGCAAGCATCCTACAGTTCTAAAATCTGTTCTAGTAGGCTGTAAATTTAATGTAATCTACTAGATCAATCTATCATAGTTTTCTACTATTTATTTCTATGTGCTTCTCGCATATATCTTATGTTTTTACCACAAAGCATGCAACTGTCCATCATTTCACCTTGTTATTGGCTACTAACTTCAAAGAAATCAGGAACTGAATTCAGAAGGAACATCTTCTCTGCCTTTCAATTTTTCATTATGCCATTTTCTTTTCTACTTTATAGGTCTTTCTGGATTTTTCCTTTCTTTATATAGTAAATCAGATGGTCTTTTGGTGGCTTTTAGCCTCAGTAGCAAGTTACACTATTCTCACGATGACTCTTCCATTGCTTGTTTTAGAGAGTACGGCTGAATGTGATGAATATCATCTTTTAAAACTCAAAAAGTGTTTCAAACACTTAGACATATGTTATACCCATTGCAATAGTCTTCAGAATAATTTACCATAAGCAACAAACTAGGTATTTATTTTGAGTATCAATGTATCATGCTGGTCACAGATTTTACCCTTGGAAAATGATTCTATTTCTTCAGACTCTATTTCATATCACACTGTGTTGTGTTGGCTAAAGTTTTAGCAATATAGAGCTGGATTCAAATGCAGATGCAGACACCTAGGTTTATGTATTTGTAATGTCAGCACCCCTGTATCAGGTAAAGCTTGATCCACTTGCCCACACATTTCTAGAATTAACTCAGCTGTCCTACTCTATCCTGGCCTTCAGCTGTTACTCTAGAAAGTGTCCTGTAAAAATCACAAAAATCACTACGCTTTCATGCTTAAAATGTTGAAAGCTGTAGTTATTGCCCGAGGTTTTGTGTCATCTGTTTATTAGTCTTTATTACAGCCCATGCTTTCTAAAATAGTCTGTAAGGCAAGTGTCCTCCCACTATGTGTTACAAAATCTTACCTGAGGATCTGGAACTCTGATTACCTATAGTTTGGTTGGACTCTTAACGAACACAAAAAAGAGAAAAAAAAATATTTTTGTGTGGATCAGTTTTTTCTTTGTCATCATCAAATTTTTCCTCTTCCTTTGAAAGCATGTGAGCTTTGAGGGAATTCCTCTATGTATCCACCCGTCTCAGTGAAATGACTGCTTTTACTTCCTACTGTACCACCTTCACTTGATAGGATAATTAATTTTTTTGACTCAAATCTGAAATATCTTCTTATTACATATGATTATCTTTGCAGTTTCAGAATTAAACAATGAACTGTACAGAGCAATCGGACTCATGATGATATAAAATATAAAAATTCTTTTACTATGCAACACATGGTTGTAAAACATACTAGTCTATTGACACTGCCTTGACGACATACTGGACTTTTGAAAAAAAATGTTTAGCTTAATATTTTTTATTTCTGATATGAACCGCTGAGTCTATTAAATGTACATAATGGGTCCTCTTTTGGGATCTAGAAAGTCCTTCTCATTCTCAGCTTTGTTGCTGCAGTCTCAGTAATATTTCTACATACACAAATTGCATATAACAGTTTTAACTTCACATTTTTATTGTAAATATGTAGGCATCAGTATTGTTTCTAGATAGCTTTTGACTTCCTGCACTTGTTACAACCCATCAGATCAAGCTGAGAGACAGCAACACAAAAAACGGCAGTAGAATTGACTAATCGGCTTGTATATATTGACTCTGTACAGTAAGAAGTTGACTAGAAAAAATGGTTGTATTTGAGATTGCCTGGTGTTAGTGTTGCTCCACAGATGCCCAGCTGCAAAAAATGCAGGACACACAAGAAAGACTTAATGTATCTCAGTATGCCACACCTTCAATCACTGTCCTTGCAGATTATATCAGCAATGAATTATCGTGCTCTTTTCATTTATTCAATCATCAGCCACACTTATACATAAGAAAACTGAAAGGTCATTAAAAATTAACATAAATTATCTTCATAACAAACCAACCAAGCAAAAAATATCTGCAATGCTTTTAAATAGTAAATATCTCTTGTGACAGGAAGTAAACATTCCAGGTTTGTATACTAGTCACAACTTCCTCTTAAGGATAGGGAGGACTAGCTAAGAGAGGCTGCTTCAAATTAACTTTGTCACATACATCTCTACAAAATCTCAACACTGCTTTATCTAAAGCTGTAAGCTGTCTCCAGACAGTCTCCATTATCAATGATTATTTTTTAAAGGTACAGTGGTCTATATCTTTGTTGATCACCCATTAATATTTTACTAGTGAAAACACATCTTGAGCAGAGTACAAGAGGCTACAGAAAAAGTACATGAAATAATAAAACAGTGAATCAAAGATAATCAACAATAAATGCAGGCTGCAAAACACTCTTTAAAAGGAGTTGGTTTTTCTTCTTTTATTTTATTTTTACTGTACCATTAATGCTTTTGGGCAAACTGGCATTTAAAATTATGCATTCTCAGCTTCAATGTGGAGTAGGAATGTATTTATTTTTAATCAAAGTGGAGTGTGATATAGTCACATGACTCTAGAAACTGGGCCTATTAAAAAAAAACCATCACATATGAAACTAGCAGAAAGACTTTGAGAGTTTGCATAGTATTTTTTTTTATTTATTTTATTTCCAAAAATATTAAAAAAAATATTGTTAATCAAAATAAATGACAAGTCTGTCTGCATGGTCTCATTGGCCCCACAGGACATCCAGGCAGAGTTTTTTGAACTTCAGTTAAAGGAATCCTCTGGGAAAATACTGGTTTAGAACTGATTTAGAAGCTTTAACTTTAGAATAATGGATCTTGCTTTGGACCTCGGTATCAGTTCAAGTTACATGAAGTCTATTCTTGTTTCGTAACCCTTTCTTGCAATTTCCAATATTTTGAAATATAGTGAATTTCCATTGTGAGTGTGTTTAGTGAAATTCATGTGCTATGTTCAGTTCTAGAGGTATTCCTGTATATTCTGAAGCCACCAGGATCAGAAAGTGAAAATTAAGAATTTACTCAACATTATACCTAGTTCAAGTCTGCTATTTAACAGTTGTGATTGTGACTGTGCACATTTTACCTTTACCAAAAACTGTAAATTTTGCCTTAGTTAAAAAACAACTTATAACTGCTTTAACAGCAAAACAGCAAACCTTTTTTTCTTTAACTGAACTAGCTGGAGTTCCTGTTCTGTACTGAAAAAGAAAAGAATATAAAACTTCAGAACTTGCTACCAATGTGTTCTAAAGAAAGAAAAAGAGGAAATACAATTTATGAAGACTATATATAATTGGGCAATTGCATTGTATTCTGGTGCCAGAATATTTGGAATTAAAAGTATTGTTATTTTTAGATTTATCAGAGTCCTTAGTGTGTGTTTTTAATGATGTAATGGAAACAGAGAGTAACAACTCTCAATAACTAGAATGGACTGGAGAAACTCAAATTTGCCTCTTATGCCTCATGCCTCAGAAAGAATTAGGGAACATGCATAGATTTTGAAGGTGTCCCAGTGCTGTTCCTAAGAAAGGAATGCTCAACCTCATGTGCAATGACTACCCCATGAAGGGGTTAAGAGCAAATTAAACTATGGTTATGTGACTGGTCTGAGAAGTCCTCCAGCTTGAGAGTAGTGCTCCTTACTGATCTCTAAACTCTTAGCTTTATGTTTTTCCCCCAACCCTATGCGACACACTTGTAGAAAGCATGTTTCTAAAACGGCACACAGTCATTACTTCCCGTGCCTTAAAGATTGTATCAGGTACTGTTCTAATCGACATCCTAGTTCTCAGGTTTTCTCAGGTTGCCTGAGTACAGGCAACAGGAAAAAGAGACTTGAAAATGTACAGCAACTAAACATGAAATGCTTTAAAGAGCAAAAATAGCATTCTGAATGATGCACCATAATTTCTGGAGCACAGATGTCAGATGTTCCTTCCTGTGCAGACAGCCAGTACTGACTTTATAAAACCTGTAAAACCTCTCTCCAAGTCCTCAGAATACAGTTAAACGACTTTAAGTGCTGCCTAATCTCCGTGCCAGAACTTTGTGTGGGAAAGAATTCCAGCATGGAGAGGAAAGTACTGCCTGATGCTTACTTGCAGCACCATGCTACACCAGGACACCAGAATGACATTGTAATAATCTGGTTGTGAGCTGACAAAAAAAACAAATGAATGACTGGAAAAGTTTTCTTCTTGGTAAAATCAAGGGAAAGGAAAAAAACAGGAAACAAAAGTTATATGTCTTAGTTGCATCACAGATGTCCAGTAAAAGAAACTAACAAACACTGAAGCCAAAATCTCACCTTTATTTAGGAATGAAGACATGATTAAAACAATTATCAGGAAAACCTGTACAAGCAGGAAGAATCCTTTTTTAAAAAAAAAAATATTTTAATTATGTATAAATGTGATTTATCATTACGTATGTTGTTTCTTCAGATCTTTTTGCTATTATCCACCACTGCTACTCCTTCAAACAAAAATCCTAGCATGTATCTTATCAAGTATCTTAACATCCGTCTTCTACATCCCAGGAACCTCAAGCCATACACCAAATGTAATTCACTTCTTTTATTTTCAAATTCACAGTTTTCTGTTGTTCTTTCTATTCTTTATCCATTAGAAACAATTATAAGCTTCATTGGATATAAATATTAGCCTATATTAAATTTAACTTATCACATTATTGGAAGTTCATTATATTTCTTGATGCCTATTCCACTGCAACTTGCCTGTTTTATTTCTTACTTTGTGCCATTTCACAATTATCTGGTGTCACAACCACAGCTATATGCAGACCAAATATCACATTTAACTATTCAATTTTGAAAGGTTTGTATTCCCAATAATTACTTGAAATTTCAAGCCTTAAAATTCTTGTTTTGAAAGTATATAATTGCAGTGTAATTTGTTTCAGGAAAAAACAAACAAACAAACATGGTGAAGCTCTCCTATTTAACTCTCATATCTTTTTCATGTCATTGATGTGACCATTAATAAGTTGGAGGCATGAAGTGGAGTCTACGTCATTGCATTTCATTTATGACATACAATTTTGTCTTTTTGTCCCTCTTTTGGCTGAAACAGAACAAGGATTTTTTAAAAAAGGATTATTCAGGATGAGTTTGGTTCAATGCTCTGGGTGATGCTCTGATTGTGTTGAGAAAGGAATGTACTCTGAATAATTAGAAAAAATAAGGTGGGCACCTGAAGGAGATGAGGAGACCATCAAGTCAGGAAATTGTTGAACAAAGGTCCATTCCACCTAGATCCCACCTATTATGAATAGAATGATCGGGTGTCAAAATCAAATTAATGTGTATGTAAAGATGTTCTAACCTCTCACAAAAACTGTATAGAATGCCTAACTTTTAACTGAAAACTTTGGAGGTAGTTTGTCTGGTGCGAATCAGCTAGCTCCCCAATGTTGCACGAAATAAATACCTTTGCTGCTTAAAGACAAGATTCGTCTCTGAGTAGTTACTTTGTGCTGTTTTGGCATCATGGTTTTCATTAGAATAACAAGTAAATGTTAACTGCAGTTTTAATTCCCTTGGAATTTTGTGAAGGAAAAAGAAAACAGATAGTATCAACACTCACAGCTCAAACATGCATGAAACAGGATTTTTCAATGTAAATCAATGACTTGCAAACTTTTCTCAGAAGCTGCTGAGATTTTGGGAGAATTTGGTGTTGCTTTTTTTTGTTTTGGTTTGATTTTTTTTTTTGTATTTCAAGAAATATTCTTAGTATTTTAGTCAATTTTTTTCCCATTTGTTTTCCATACACAGTATTTAGCAATTTTCTAGATTTCAGATCTAAACGTTTAAATTAAGCTTTCTTGTGCTTGATCCAGCAGGGAAATAAATTCCATGGCAACAGACAGTGATGTTTTAGACATGTTGTGGGTCACAAAAAAATATAGTGTTCTGTGAGACATCAAAGCTACTTATTTAAGGACAGGCATCTTACTCAAGAAGAATTAATAAAAAAACACTGGTCAATAGAAGTATTTTATTTGCTTTCAGATTTTATGCAGAGTTAAATCTGTGTTATAGATCCCTTATAAGCCCAGTACAATTCAGTACTTAAAGTATTTGTAACAAGTTTCCTATCAATTTTAAAATTATATGTGTTTCAATCAGGATATCAAGGATCCACAATGATTCAAGAATATTTTTAATAAAGTATCAGTTAAGACTGGGAGGAGAGAGCAGAGATTCAGGAAGTAGTGCTAAAGAGCACTTGTCATGTTTCAGCTACATAGTAGACTTGAACAGATCTAGTTTTCTCAGGTTTAGGTGAACAACATCTGCTAACCAATGTGAATTCAAATTCTATTGATTTCTAAGTCTTATTCTGCTCTCTATAGATAAATATCACCACTCAGAAAAACTGAGCATGAATAAATCCTGTTCACCGTCCTTTTATAAGGACATCTGTGCTTTGACTGTGTTGTGGTTTTGGGTGCTATCTCTGAACCAAAATTCATGAAATATCATTATTTTAGAAACAAGAATACAGGGCCAGGAGTTGCATGAAACAGATTAATAATAAGTAGAAGTCCACACAGTGAAAATGCTTTCTACTGATGATCCACTTGTTACTTGCTTCAAAGGGAAATAAATTCACCCTTTATAATGAAATTACCTCCAGCCTTAGCTGGAATCAGCAAAAATATCATAGGGCAAATAGCAGTCAGCATCTTCTGCTTCAACCCAGTAGTCCTTCGACGTTTCTGTACTTAGATAATAAATCATTAAACATGTATTTAAATGCCAGTGTATCAAAGTACTTACTGTAGCTGAAGAAGCCCTGATAAATAAGCTCACATTTGTCTGAGTTCTTGAGTTTGAGTTGGAAGTGTTATGAATACAAGCCACCAGTTTCAACGAAGTCAAGATTCTTGAAAATAGTTAAATTTAACTAAAGATTAATTTGTATCAATAGGAAAAAAAATCAGTACTGCAATTGGTTACACCAAAAGTCTGATTTGAAAGTAGACTTCAGTATTATGAAACAGTTTAAATAGCTTAAACAGTGCATTTTTGACACACGTAAAAATAATATCAGATTAAAATGTCTTGCATATAGATTTACATGTATGTTATTATAGATTTATGGATCCAGAATAAATTACAGTATTAGTATCTAATTTTATTTTCCCATCTATAATGCTATGGTACTCATACATATTTGTGTACAAAGAAATGAGATATGTTGATGAAAACTATGATGTAAACGTATATTGTAGTTCAGTTGATGAGTTTTATAAAGGTTTTAGTCATGCAAACACCATACTGAAAAAAGTAATTACACAGAAAAATTCTCAGGCCAATTAAAGACAAATCTGAAGTATGGTCTGGCAGCATAGCCTTTTGAGCAGGAGGCACTTAAAAAGTGAAGTAAGTCTTATGTGGCCCAGTTATAGAGGAAAAGATGAACCTTTTAGCTCTTATATGCATACTTTAGAGTATACCTATTAGAAGTCATCATTAAAAATTTACATAAGTGCAGTGAAAAGCCTGGAAAATATAGATGTATGATATCAAAATGTGTGAACATTTTTCTTTCTATTTAGTATTTATCAACCTCTGGTTGCATTTCTGTAATACTCAGAAAGTGGGATCTAAAAAGTAGACCATGGTTGTACATTATTTCTTTAAACTTAATATGAAATAATAATTTGACCGATAGCATTATGTCTTCACACTAAATCCTAACATAAAAGTTACTAGTGAGTGACTTAATTCTAGTTGTGAGGGTTTATTTTGTTTTGCATTTGGAAGAGGCACAAGGATAACTTCTGTATTTAGTATTTAATACTTTGAATGACGTGAATTGGTTAATTCTGGCTATCTGGAAAAAAAATGGGGGAAGGTGATATGTGAAAAATTGCCGTCTTTCACAGCTTTAAAATGTTGGCTCTGTTGTCCAGCGTAATTAAGTCAACAGTCTGCTGGTCTGCTTCCAGGCATTTTGACAACTGTTCTCTCACTGTCATCAGTAAATTAATAGGACTGTGCTTTTCCCAAGGGGCACTGCATGCAGAACAAGAATTTTCTTATCCCTTGGTCTGCTGCTGGTGAAGTGGTGATGGGCGGTAATGCTCAGTGGGTAGGAGTTGTCAAGTCATTTGCTCTACTATAGTTGGACCATTCACACTGTTATAGTCAGATGTGGTAACACTTACACCTTTATCATCAGGGGTTTATTGTATCCCAACAGTTAGCCTTGTCTCTAAGGTAATAGGCAACAGCTGTGATTTTTTTTATTGCTACAAAACAAGAAGAGAGTCTTTTTAGGCATTTTCAAGTTTTTGGGAGTGCTAGAGCTGCATGATATTCATCTATTAATCAGGATTTTGTACAGGCTTATAAGATTTAACAAAATTCTTTATTTTAGTTTTGGCTCATACAGTTTCTCATCCGTGGAGCTTGCTGCTTTTTTTTTTTTTTTTTTTTTTTTTTTGTTAGTTTTAGGTTTAAATTAATCTGAGTACTACTATCTTTCACCTGCTTTTTTTGAACTTAAAGTCATACAAACACTGACGTTTGTGATCAGCTCACTGGAAAACTATAGAAGGAGTTTAAATTCCATTATCTTGGAAATGCAACAGCAGCCACAGGAGTCCATAGGTCCTGGCCTTACCTTGCACTATGAAAAAAGCCTTTCTGTAACTAATGTGACTTGGGTCAAGCTTAGAGCTTCTGGTCCCCAAAGTTTTATTACACCGAAGTAAACAAAACCTTCATAGAGATGGATCAAGTAGAAGATGAAGACTGTCTACTTAGAAAGAAACCTGGCAGAAAAATTGCAGAGAGCCCAGACTGGACTGGTAGTAGTACTATTGAATGGGATAAAAGCCTTTGCCCAGCTACTTGTTGTGAAACCCCAGACATTGAAGAGCTTGGTAGCTGGAGCATGAGAAAACCTTAAAACTGGTTTGGAACATTCACAAATTCCTTGATCCATATAGGAGTGTCATTTTCATTTAAAAAGAAACCAGGTATTAGGTGAAATGATTGCCTATTTTTGTTGCAAGTTTCTATTATAAAATTAAAAGACGTGTACTTGAACAACTAACAGTTGGCTAACAGGAAGCTAATTTTTTGCTTATTTGCTGTTTATTACTCCTCAATAATAATTATCCAAAAGAAATATTTAATCAGGGAAGCAAAATGCTATATATTTACCAAAGCATAATTTGATATATATGCTTACCTAAACAATGACAACAACACAAAAAGGCAAATTAATTGGTCAGATCCTCACATTTACTTGGATTTTTATTTAATGATTTTCCATTGTTACATGCAAGTATGATGTTGTTTCATGACAGCCAACATAATCAAATTTCAAATTTTCCATTCACATTTATTAAATTTTGGGCTTCATTTATCAGAATTCCAAGTTAATAAAATAATATAAATCCTGCTGTTTATTTTATTATGGTGAATAGGAACAAGATCTAAATAATTAAACCATTACTGTTGGTTTTCCTAAACAGCATACATGATCAACACTTGCTTTTGAAGTTCTTAGTGTTTAGTAACTTGTAGAGGAATTTTGAATATATTGAAATTAAGTTTTGCCTGTTAATGTAAAACAGAAAGAAAAGTGCAAGAATGAACCTAGAGATAGTTAGCCTTCTATGAACACTCCTACATACCTCCATTCATTTTTATTAGTTTCTCTGGGCATTGTCCACTAGCTGCTCTACCTTAAAGTATTGTTTGAAATCTAGAAAATATTGCCATATAAGTAAATAATCTGGCAAAAATTTACAATTCCAGCTGAAAATGCTCTCTAGATTTATGCATCACTTCATCTTTTCTGAGTGCAAGTATGCTGACATGTCACTCTTCTATTATGCGTCTCTGTTGAATTTGACCAAAACATTTGCTTCTTATGAGCTTTGTTCAAATGTGTATTACTGGTAGGAAAAAGACACTTTTTTTTTTTTTTTTTTTCCTTAAAAACACACTGTAAAACCAAAGACCAGTAATAATAACAATGCTGCTCATGGAATGGCAAGTTTATAATTATTTATTTCACTAAGTCTTGGATTTGATTTATGAGGAGACCGAGACCAGTTCCAGTGAGGTTCAGAAAGCCCAGGGTGCACATCTACTAAGCTCCAAGCAGATTCACTTTGATCACTTTGAGGTTTTTTCTTCTAAATTTATGTACTTAAAGACAGAAAAAGAAAGGTCATTCTGCTTCCTAGAATAGTCTCAGAAATCTCAGCTGATCCCTGCTAGTCGTCTTGGGTACCAGATTTCAAACATGCCACTTTTCTTGTCTAATCAGAAATAGAACTTTTGACATACTGGAGAAGTTCTAATGCAGATACAGGGAAAAACACAGGGAAGATTCACTGCTGCTGCTGTAAATAGTTGCAAATTTGTACCAAGAATGTATTAAAAAAGTCAAAAAAGGCCTAACTATGGCCAACACTGCCCCCCAAAAAAAACCCCCAAACAAACAAAACAACCAAACAAAAAAACCCCACCATAAACAAACAATCAGATAGACTCACGCAGACTCTACAAGTTGTTACTACAATAAAAAGGAATTATAAACAGAGTGGATCTATAAAGTAAAATAATTGGTACTGAAGACCCCAAATCCATGGTGTACTCACAATTTCAGGGTTCTTTTTCCAGAACAGCTCTAGTCCAGCCTGTTTGTGCCTGGAGTAGATTAAGTGCACTCTTGGAATACATTTTTCATTTGAGTTTTATTGTCAAATAACTTAGTTCTTGAGCTCCCAGACCTTTCCATGATGTAAAGAAAACAGAGTAAGTAGAGATGATCAGGTGTTTTGTTACCTAAACATACACCTGATCTAAACTAAACCATTCGTGTATACATACCATATAACTCTGTAATGTAAACTCACCAGCCATGCTACTGAACCAGGTCAGATCCAAAGCTGCAAGGGTGAAACAGTAAGATTTGGTCAGTATTGCCTACGGGTGAGTCAGGACTGAGCTGTAAGATGTAAAGGTGGGCTTGATTAGCAGTCAAATGGGTTCCAAAGCAAAGGAACACTTGTTGCCTTTTAAATATTCCATTATTTAAGTACTTGTGGAAGTAATTAATAATGTAAAAGATCCATGGTTAATTTAAATTCAAAGATCAACATATCCTATATCCTGGTGAGTAAACAGACTCAGGTCCAACCCTTCAAGCCTCATTCCAAACTTACACCTAAGACTGTAGCTAGATGACATTCAGAGAATCAACATACTGATTCTGTCATATTCCGAGAAAACTTTGCTAAAGTGAATCAGAGTAAGTTATTGAGCTAGCCTTACTCACTATATAAAGATCTAAAAGATTTTTATTGTTCCATAATTTTAGGCAGCTTATTATGACCTTATTCTGACTTTCATAAGAACCTTCATGATATTTTTCTAGTGGAACACAACTGTGCTATGTTCTGTCCCTTTGAACAGAAATACAGACAACCCAGGAATTTCTTAGGTCCTGTAATCACCAGCAGTCCTATCAAATAAAAATCAAATAAAAATTAAATAGTACATCTTGGATTCTGAGTATCAGCTAATTGCAATAAGCTGCTTGTGAGTGATTCATACATTGAAATTATTTGCTGGCATTACTTAGTGGATAATTAGGAAATTAGGAAAACAATCTCAAATATTCAAAGCCACTCATAAAGAATTTCTGAAGCCACAAAAAGTCTGTTTCTGAACTATTTTATTTGATAAAATTTATTACCCTAGGTTGACATACAGGCTTCTCTGATTTACAAAATCAATGGCAGTTTTTAGACTAGACTAGACTACTGGAAACTTGTATTTATGCCTGTGGGGTTTTGGGGTTTGTTTGGTTTGGTTTGTGTTTTGGTTTTTTTCACCCAGTAGTATAGGATTGGGTTTGCCATTTCAAGCCCTTTTAGCATGGTTGTGGATAACACAGTCACAATTTCTCTAAAGTATAGGCAACTAATTACAGATAGCCACATATTTCTAACTATCTCTCCCCTAAACAATGAAACCACTTTTAAAGAAAGCTCGAGACTACCTTTAAGTACTCATTCTTAATCAGTTTGTTGTTGGGGTGTTTTTTAGAGTTTGTGGGGGGTATTTTTTGTTTGTTGGTTGGTTTTTGGGTTTTTTTTTGTGTTTTTTTTTAATATTATTTTTTCTTTGTTTTTTCTTTTTTTTTGGTAATTATACCTGTATTCTAATTAAACTCCAATAAAGTCAGCTATTGCCTTCTTTGGCTGAAAGATGGTGTTCAGTACTAAAAGGAATGGAAAACTTTAAAGTATTTACAAAGTTTAATCCCAAATTAAAAAAAAAAAAAAAAAAAAGAATTAATTCAGCAACACAATAGAGTAAGATAAAGCCAGCATTTATCTATTTTCTGATGACAAGCTTTTCTCATTATCAAACACATCTATATTGAAACATAGATTCAGTCTTCATTTATCTTGATGTGTCCATCAACATTTTTGTTACAAACCCAACTGTTAGTGTGTTTGTCATGAGATTGTTTTAATTGGCTATTGTTCAGTCCCACATGGAATATGTTTAGATATTATGGGACAATTTACGTATTCTAGAAAATCCTAAGAAGGGGGAACTATTGTGGAAGTTCTCCTAAGATGAACTTGTTCAATCTGGGATGTTTGAAACTGAGTTATGTCATTCTTCTGCCTACTTACACTTAGGATTGAAATTTTAGGACTAGGGAAAGAGTGGAAACAGACACTATTTGCAAAGAGTCAAATTCTGTGGCACCAGAAAATCTTTTGGATTTTCAAGTGCATCATACTGATATTTGGAGAGTGCTGTGGATCTTCAAATATCATATGGAAAATTAGGAGCCCATTACATCAAAAAGAAAAATAATGGCAATTGTTGTAAAGCACTAATAAGCTATATATGTCAATGTACTTGACTGGATTGTCATTAAATGGGAAAGAGCTTTAAGCAAGACATTCCACCAACTGGACTGGGAAAGAGGGGTTTAACAGTAACAATCTACCATAAGGATGGTAAACAAATATGCTCATTTCAAACAACCAAAGCAAGATTTAATTGTAATGCTTGAGAGGAGGTGGATAAAATGTGACTGATGAATAGGCCCATCCACTTCATCTGCTACAATGTCATTTGTAAGAGTAAGAGAATGAGAAATTCATGACCAATAAGTTGTATGAAAACAGTATGACTAACAATTCAGACAAAAATCTGGATATTTTGGAGATTCATGAAAATAATATGAAAATAAAATTAAATATATTTTGTCCAGAACAGTATTTTCTAATAGAGGATTAAGTGCTGTTGGCCTTGTCTTCTTTTATTCTCAGAAAAGTTCACAGTCAAGAATGCAGTGGCTTTCAGTGAGTTACCTTATGAGTGAGTCTAGTCAACTTTCAGCCTTTCAGGACTGAGCAGGACCCTGTTTTCACTCTGACACTTCTGAAACAAGATTTGCAAGGGAGAACTAGATCATGAACACATCTCAAAAGATCACCTTTAAATCAGGAGTCACAGACCAAGGGTGGGCATAGCAGATAATTGCTTTTTTGTTGTTTTCTTTTGTTCAAAGTTCTATGGCAAGCTGTCTGCAGGTGACTTGAGTGTGGAGGTTGTTCACAGGACTCAAGATATAGCTAAAACTGAATACTGAGCACAGCAGATCTATAGCATTGTCCTCACAAAATGCAGCACGGTTGATATTGTAGCTGCAGGGAATTACACCTGAACTGCCCAAAGACAAAGTTTAGTATTTTCCTCTCTTTTGACCTTAGTCTGATTTAGAAGTGGGGTGATTTTCAGTGTTGGCAGGAAGATAGAGGTGGTGGCATAGTTGAAATTTATCTCCTAACTTAACTTTCCAAAGAGGTCAAGGAATTGAATGACAGTTTCTGCCAGGTTCCAGTGGCATTCTGTGAGAAAAATTGATATTTAAGTCCTCAAAGAAGAATCTTGTCAGAGGCTCTTAGTTCTCCTGCAGGCACTACAGCATTAACAAACAGCTCACAGCAACTTGGGTTGTAGCTGGTTCATGGTGATGTGCCATTCTGTTTATGAGCTGTTCATGTCAGCCAATGCAGAGAAACATTTTCTGAATGGAGAAGTATTTGCTACCAGATACAATTATTTTAGCAAAACGTTAATAATGAAAAATCACGGAAGCTTGGAGCCACACTCATTAAACATACTGACATTATGTAATGCTAATATCATTATTTTCCACTCTAATGCTATTATGTCAGAGCATAGCTAATATGTACAATTGCAAACCTACTATTTATTTATCATTTGCATCAAACCCTAACGAAAAACTAAAAACATCTACAAGTTTAATTCAGGTTCACCACAGAAACAATAAAGCACACTTGCACTCTTTACCAAATAAAAGGAAGACATTTTCTGAGCTGTTTGAATTCACATATGAAGAAGTTAAGAAAAATAGTCATGTAAAATGCTAAACCCATTCAGAAAACGCTTTTACATTATTTCCAAAAAGTACTATTTAAAATCTTCATAGTAGAAAACAACCAGGTCTGTGATGTGCTACCTCTTAGCTGCTAGAGTATGTGATAAATTCCCTGTTTGTCCATGGATTCTTTTCGTTTGTCTTCCTTGTGAGTCTTCCAGGGACAGCTGCACATAGAAGTATGCTTTGTTTTCCTTGGTGCCACTAGCATCCCTCTCCACTACACAGCTACAGAAAGAGCTGGGCCTCAGCAGAGAACATTGGCAGAAACTGTTACAGGATGGTTACATAGCTCTTAAGGGCTCAGACTGCAGAAACCTTCTCCTTTCAGTGTCAGTAACCATAAAGCTTGACCTTGTATGCACTTTGTGAGAAGAACCACCCCAAACTTAATTTGACCATGCATGAAGAAATTAGATCACAATTTTCATCAAGTTGTTAATGCATGTCCAAAAAGACTTCACAGTCTGGCAAACTCAGATTTGAAATGGAAGCACTGGACTGAAGACTAAGAGAAGAGTTATTTTTCTCACTGGATTGTCAGTAAAATACATGACACTAGAGTTCCCATAAAATCTTAAAATGACACTAAAATTCTGCTTCCAATTCTCTGATAATATAGCCTTCTAGGCCACAAAGGCCATGGCAATTTCTATATTTGAATATAAATTCCAGTGAACAAAATAAAAGAAATAAATCTTTTATAATCAAAAGGAGCAGTGTGAATGGATGAAGTAAGTTCCCACATCTTTTGTGTATCATATAACAGTTTTCTGAAATTAGACCTTGACAACCATATGCTTATATAATAATAGTTTATGTGTCATGAATAGTACCCATACTTTATCCATAACAGCAACATGCTTTTTGTAATGCCTTTTTTTGCTATTTCTTAAATTTGTATTTGAGTGGACACCGAGAATATAGAACAGTTGGTCAGGTCTAATAATCTTAAAGATGCACACATGCTTATTTATGTTGTGCCTTCTTAGTAATTTAAGAAGATATTAGCTACAAAAGTAAGTAATCTGAAAAAAAAAGATACTTGGAAAACAATTCAGGAAATATTTTTTTCGAAAATTTGCATAGGGTTACAAAGCTTACTACTGTGTCAGATACACAGAAAAATTAACTATTACTTTTGAAATCAAATAACTTTCATCTGAATGTAAATTCTCAGAGTTGATTGAATTACACATACATGATATAACTGAAGTATGTTACACAGCCTTTTGTTATTCATTATTGTAATAAGCAAAATCATTTTAACTATGCAAATTAAATGTAGTTAAATATAATCAATTTAAAATATAACAAAGGAGTCAGTGTTGCTTTATTTTTCATAACAACTGTCCTTTCTTATCTTTGGAAAATAGCAATTATACAAAACACCCATTCTTATAATGCTTCATAAAACTGCTTAGTAGCATTCTAAAACTTGTAGGCAAATCAAAAGGATGGAGATTGTATAAAAATATATATTTTTTATACTATGATTTTAATGTAACAAAGACTACATGAGATATGGAACTAATTGTCCTAACTCTAAAAGGAGTCTTTTATTCGGAAAAAGATAACCTAAGCTATTTGTGTATAGACTTTACGTTATGCTGGTTCATAAATCTAAAAGAAAAATGAACATTTTTCCAAATTACATAATTTAGAATTTATAACTGTATAAAATAAAGAATATGATGATGTTAACATCATGATAACATTATAATTTAAACATAATTGTTGTTATTGTAATCCCACATTTTTTCAGTGTTGTTACTTGTAACAAATGAATCTGCTGCCCCCCCATTCAAAACAAACAAACAGACAAACTCCTCAACCCAGCAACAATAAGAACTCAGCACCAAAGCCATAGGCCAGATTCTAGGAATAGGGAGCTAGACATTCATACAGTTAAGTGCAGGTTTGTGGGAAAACATTTTCATTTGAATGGAATTACAGTTCGTCATTATCTGAAAAGATAATAGTGTTTTCATTTTAGCCCAATGTTTTTTGTTTTACTTTATACCATGTAGGGAGCATTTATTAAATTACGTTTTTTAAGACTTCAGTTTGATAGATGTAATCAAAGAAGTTTACTTTTTTAATGTTTTTTCCTCTCTCCCATTATTATCCAGCATGTTTCTGTTTACTTTCTTACCTTTTCAATTTCTTCTAATCTACCTTCAAATTTCTTATTCCTTCAGCCTGTCTCAGCAAGGTGAAAAATCAACAACATGGCTGGTTTACTAGATAAAATTACCCAAATCCATCGAATAATCTTGTTTATACTTTAAATACTTTTGGAGCTCAATAGATTGATCTTAGTATACTTTACACTGCTTATTATGTTACCTCACAAAAAGGGCTTCCATTAGCCAGGAAGTCGTACAGCACTGTGGTCTGTCTCCACAGTGACACCTGCAGGGTGGTCTCTTCTTTTTCACTGGCCGACTTCATGTCATTCATTGCTGTGGGCTGTGCTTACGGCTTTACTCAAGTAATTCTTTATTTAATCACTTTGGATTCTTGTGATCACCCATTGATTCCTAAGATAATAAAAATAAACCAGTTAATTTTAAATCCAAGCAAGCCAGCATCTTTTTGAAGTCTAGAATGTGATATCTTTGGCCAAAAGAAGAGCATCATAAGATTTGGGATGCTTCCTGCCACATTTTAGCTAAAATATGGCAAAAAAACCACAAGATTTTTCAGATGGAATTATAATTATATGCTAATGACATTCCACTAATTACATTTAAGTAAGCACCCAAGGGTGATACATGTTTAATGACTCTGCGGGCTACCTCCCTGTGACACATTTTTTCCAGATTCTCTAAAACCATTGTCATTGTCGTTAATATGCATAGCTCTGTCGAACACGAGCCTTTATAATTAATCACTGGACTGGAATCTTAAGAAACTTGGCAAAAAAAGTCACAATTTACTATTGTTCTTTAAAAAAAAATGTATATATGTTCTCTAATAATAGGACAACACAAGCTAGGAGCAAAGTTAGTCCATTCATGCAGCAGAAACAACAGATCTGCAGCGTATAAGACAAAACCTAAACTTCAGCTGGCAAGTTTAATGAGTAAAAGAATTCCTGTCAGGATTATAAAGATTTAAAGATTTTCTACTCAAGTAAAGACTTACATGTTCTTATATTGGTGTTTTTTTCATTCTATACTTTTCAACATTTCTCCCCTTCCAACTTATTTCTTTAGCAAGAGCGATGCACTTCTTGAAGCCTATATTAAGATGAAATTGCATTAACTTCATTTAGACTTTCTAGTGAGAAAGGACTCATAGTGCACTATAGTAGATTTGTGGGGCATCTTGCCTTTCTTGGGGCTTCTGAAGCTTCCAGGAGACTTCAGGCAGCTACTGGCTGTGTATGCTGCCATTGGTCACCTCTGCTATCCAGGGACCAGCTGTGATGGATGGGACCTAGAATTGCAAATCGTTTAGGGAATGCAAACTGCTCCCTCTCTAAGGCAAATGCCATAATTGGTTTGGTTTGTCAAGCTCATGTTTATTGTTCTCCTACTCTCTCTAGCATTCTCTTGTTTAAATTATTCTCACATTCCTTTCTACAGAGTAGGACATCTTTATCAGTCAGCTAATTTGCCTTTCACCCTGACCACTACACCCCAAAGAGCACATATGGAGCAGATTAACTCATTCATTCATGAGGTAAAAGAGATGGATGTGAAAACTGCCAAAGTAAGAAGGGAATTGACCTCAGATTAATTTCCTAACCAAGTAGTCTGACTGATGGGAACACAAGACCAATTGCCTCTGTTTTTTTGCTTAATTGTAAAGAAGCAAGTGAATTTTACATCCATTCCAAAATATGAATTTTAAGGAACCTGCAAGGCCTCCTTTTGGTAACACGACTTGAGCAACTACAGATGAGAGAGACCCCGAACACTGTGTGTGAGCGTCACATCCAAAGCTGTCCATTCTGAGAAGGTATTCGCATTTCTGGTAAGGTGGTGAAGGCTGCTCAGGATAGCTATCAATGAGGGGAAAAGTGCAGTTGTGGGGAAAGGCCTTGTAATGATAAGAGGTAAGGTCTTATCAATCCCAGCCTGGCACAAGGCTGAGGCTCCCACAGGGCCAGTCCTGCCACAGTCTGGGTGGAACAGGGCCCCTGTGGGTGGGCTAAGGGGCCTGGTAGGGGCTTTCTCACTGCTGCACAGTGTGGATTAAACCACACAAGTGGTTTTCTCCCCCAAGAAAGGTTCAAGTGAATGAAGTTAATGCTAAAAGCACCATGGGTATCCCTTGGACAAAGTCTGGATTTCACATAGATCTCTCTTTTCAGCTGTTTCCTGATGACAAAATCAACAGCCTTCTTGTTTTCCTTCGGATCCCCCTCTGGGGGTGTCAAGCTCACCTCACACTTGGCAGGAAGAATTTAGTTACCTGAATGCTGTGGCTGGAGCCAAGGCCTCTCAGCACCCCTGAGCAAGAGCACAGGGATTGCTGCTGCCCAGTATAATTTTTGCTGGGAATCTGCACCTCATCCCTGAATACTTCATGAGACCTGTGCTCTTTCATCTTTATTGTTCTCCCAGGTTTTATGTGAGACAATATCCCATCCTTCTTTGTACAGACAATGAAAAGTAGACTTTTGCTCAGTGTTGGTATCAAGTGCAGGTCTGAACTTACTGTGTCTGTGAACAAAGAGTAGAGACCAAGCTGCTAAGTATGCAGTGAGGTACTGGCATTTTTAAGATAATAAAGAAGAAAAATAACTGTGTGACAGATTAAATGATAGGTACTTGCAAGAAATCCAAAAATACAAAATGAGAAAAGGTAAAGGTAACATTTAGTTTCACTATACAGTAGATACAATCAATCATGTTGTTTGAGTGGAAACCTGTATGAAAATCTTAATTAAAAAAAACCCAAAACACAAACCCCAAACCTTTCAATAAACTCAGATTATTATTATTTTTATCATTTGGTTGCCCTTTTAAAATCTGAGAACCTTGAGACATAAAAAGCTAGGTTAGACAGATATACTGTAAAATACATAGCATCAATTAAAAGCCATTAAAGGGGAAAGAGGGAAAATTATTGCTGAGAAGAAAGAATTCTGATCATGACATGCTTGTATAGGTGACTCCATCATCACTGACAATCTTCTACAGATGTGGAGGCAAAAAAGCGCATATGAGAACAGAGGTAGGTGCTTTGTTATTTCAGATATCTTCAACCTACTAAAGATACCAAGGGCTGTAAACCGAGGAGGACATTTTGATGTTTGATATTGACTCAGTAGGGCTTAAAATAATCTGTAATACTATATATGAATACTGTATAGAATATAATCTTCAATAATAATAATAGGTAGCCACTTGTTTGATATATAGCCCTTTCAGAAAATGTTGCGTCCAGTTCTACATTAACAGCACAACAGACAACATACATTCTTATCACTTTAAAAAGATGAACACATATATATCAAATTCAAGCACAAAAAGTTTTTGCTAAAATTCAGTAAATATAAATAATACTCTTTTTTTTTAATGTTTTGTTTTCTCTCTGCCTTACTCCCTGCTTTAAGGTGGATAAAGCTATTACATTTATTCTAAGAGATTTGAATCCCCCTTAAGGCTTTTAGTGACTAAGTATTGTTACAGTATTCTGGCTGTGTTCAAGTCAGCTTAATAGCTTGGAGTCTCTGGGAAGAAGACCAAAGATATAAATTGTAATCTATTAACATTTATTACAGACAGCTTGTGGCTGCATAAATTTCCACTACATATTAGACCAGTTAATATTTTTTCATCTCTTTTTACTGCTTTATCGTATTCTTGATAAAATCAGCTTCAAACTTGATTGCATATAAAGATATGGTACTAAATTTACCATAATCTAAATAGTATATTAATTATTTGAGATAAACATTAGTGTACAAGATCGGGGTAGGGTGGATAGGAAGTACATATATTGACCTTCTCAAATCTCATAAAGTCTTATGCTTTCTTATAAATAGAAATAATCTCAAATATGAACCCATGCAATACAGTCCCATGCATAGATGAAAAAGCCTGTTTTCTTTTACAATCATTCTCAGTTAATTATCTGTTGACCCAAGTATTGCATTTGTTGGTTGTAATTTGGTATGCAAATACATTTTTAGACTAATGAATCAAACTGCTGATCAACTGCAAATGTAAATGACCAACCATAACATATAAACACTTCTGACTGAATGTAATGGGGATCTTGATACTGTACTATGAGATCAAATAAGTTTGGATTAATCAACTAAGATCTGATTCTGAATGCCTAAACTGGAGGCATTCCTTTGAACACAGTATTTACTTAATTTTCACAGCTAAGGTTTCATTGACTAACTGCTCTCAGATATGACATCATAAAAGAAAAACAAAACAAACCAAAACCCAAAGTCAGTTATTTAAAACAAAACCCCTGCTAGATCTGCAACATATAACATATAAAATGCCTTTTATGTGTTAGAAACCAAGAATCATATCCTTGCTTGGATTATGCACTTCATTCCTTCAGTTACAATTCAGTACAAAAGTTGCTTTAAAGCAAAATCCATGCATAAATTTTATGTTCAATTGGCTATCGAAGATACAGTGGGCTTTAAAGCTGCTTTGCGTTCAAAAAACACTAAATAAATTTGGATTTTGTTGTATATTTTGATCTTTAATCAATTCATTGCAAGTTATTTTTTTCTTACTTTGAAGGGTTTCTTTTGTCAAAGAAATGAAGAAACAAACCGGATGAAGTCACATGCTTGTATAATATGGTTAAGATCCGTTGACTTTAACTGAACTACTACAATTTATACAAGTGGAAGACATGACCCTTTCTGATTTATTTTGTCAAAGAAATGTCTCTCCACTTCTTGGCACTAAAGATGTTCTGCAATCACCAGTTACTAAATCTCTAGCAATATTGAGAAGGAACTGTGAGCATACACTCGTAGCTGACAGTGCAAATAATTCAAAACTTACTTCATTAGAAATTTCTTTCTAACCTTCACATAAGTAAAAGGTTAACAGTTACATTTAGAGATGGATCTGTAATGATACAGATCAGTAGTAAATCCTTTATCATTATTTATTTATTTTTAAATGTGATTTAAAAAGGTAAGTGTATTTGCAACAAATTTAAAGAAAAACACTCTTCTGTTCTTACTTCTAATTACAATGTATTTTATTTTGCCACAGAATAAAACTCTATTTTTGTTTTCACCTCTTTACTGGAGAAGAAAAAGAAAATGTAAGAAATGTTCAATTTTCTTTTCATAGAATGCAACTTAGATAACTTGTTATATGTATGTAGATTGCAGAGATGTGATGGAAACTCATATGCTACTTTTTGTATGTCCCTCAGGATTAGGTGGCCCCTTATGTATGTCTCAAAACTCTTGAGGGTCCATAATAGTCAGGGATCCCTTAGGCCGACTCCTGCAGATTTTTATTTAGTTTGACTAGGAGACAGATCACAGCCAGCAAGTCTTCTGGAAGTCTTCCCAGCACACTTTTTGTGATTAGTTGTTTCCACACACTTCGTCCCTGAGTCTGTTTTCCAAGAATAAAAAAGAGAAAAAGAACTTCCCATTAGACTTCAATTTTGGCCTGGGTGAGGTGCTTTTGCTTACTACCTGTTACATAAAACCTGCATTCAATTTAAGATGTAACAACAGGAAATCAGAAGTTTTTATGGACTTCATATACCAAAAGAATATGACTGAAGTGTTTTTTTGAAATGTGTTCCTGAACCTTTTTTATTAGAAGATGGCCAGAAAATATTTAGGTACACGAAAGTTCTGTTTTCCTAGGGCATGACTTCGAAGTCATTTTACAGAGATAAAAAACATTACTACAACTTTCTTTAGCTATGTCTATACCATAAACTAAACACAAACAAGGATTAGCACTGACCAATACACTTGCTGGCAGTTTTGGCCTAGGCCAGCTAGCAATTTGCTAGACAGCATCAGTGTACAGACTGAGAAAGAGAATAGGCCAGGGATTGCTCTGAAAAAGGTGGTCTGTTAATTTCTGGTGCATCTAAGAAGCTAAGCAAAGACTGAAGAACTTCATTTGAACTTAAGATCCCAAAGAGTAATTCTGTATGTAAATTGAACATGCCTTTATCACAGGTTACAGGTATAAATACAAAATCTACAAACACCGAATAGTAAATAAAGTAAGTGTCATACTAACTAGACATCTCACTCTGGTCATTCATTTTGTATCTTCATTTCTAGCTTTCACCTTTCTGTTCAACATATAGGGGTATAGGACCTTAAGCACTGCTATATAACATAGAGTCTTGCTGCCAGTAAGGACCAGCTTTGGAAGCATAAGTGGTCATTCTAACAGAGTAAGCTGTCAAACCTTACTTCATCCTTTACACTGGATAGTCCAAGTAGGTGGAGCCCAATGCTGTCAATGTTATTCTTTGACATACCACTGACTATAGAAACTGTTATGCTTTAAGTACATGAAGTTTATCTGAACTTGAATACGTTAGAGACAACTTTGTCCTTCCAAATGAGTGTTACCTATTTATATAAAAAAACCTGTAAGTATTCCTTTTCATTTTTCTACATTAATTTAATCCAATGCAATATTCTGTGTCATGAATGGACTGTATTAAAATAGTATGAAATATCACATTTTTAGATTGAAATTGAGGGCTATATGCTCAAAGCTGACCTGCTGTACATAGTTTATGAAGTTATTTAGGTATGAACAGCTGGTATGGGGACAGTACAAACCAACAGTTAAGGCTTTTGATGTGTTTCTAAAGTCTTTATTTCTCTTAGTAAGAAGAAAACTTGCACTTTGGAAAATGTTGGCAAAGGTCATGGAGGTTTTTGCTTAATGCAGTTGCCATTTTCAGTAGGAATTTTCTAAACTTCTTTTCCTTTCCTAAATGTGTGTTTAGTACACTTGAAAGTGATAGATTGACAGCAATAGAAATTGCCCAGTATTGACTAAGGATGCAGGGATGGTGCTTTTTGATGAACAGAAATGACCACTGCCTCCTCATGTTTACTCTTGTTAATGGTGTCTTCAGTACAAATACTTTCCTGCAAGACTTTTGCAAGACGGAATAATCCCATCGGTGCCAGTTAAAGGTACAAAGATGCGTAAGTGATTGCAAGATATGTCTTTATTTTATTTTATTTTTTATTACTTCCCATAGGTTTGTAATGAAAAAACTGACTTTGATAAGGAAGAATGCAGCTCACATGTTCCATTCTTCAAGATAAATAAGCCCTCAGCTAGAAACCATCTTAAACTAATAAACATCATATTCCAAGTAAGAACACACAAAACTAATAAACATAATACCCCAAGTAAGAACACACAGATATTTACTATTTGTTTTTCTGTTTGGTTTGGGGTTTTTTGTGGGGTTTTTTTTTGTTTGTTTGTTGGTTGGTTGGTTGGTTCGTGTTTTGTTGTTGGGTTGTTTTTTGTTTTTTTTAAATGCAGTGGAATATGGGCAAGGGATGGAAGGAAATGCAGGAACAAACTGTACAACAGACATTTTCTAAATTAGAACATAGTACCCAAAAAGGTAAAAGAAAATAGAACTGGTTTTATTGTTTATGGGTAAGAATAACTGATTGTTAAACTACATTCTGCTATCTACTGGCAATTCTCTTATTTTAAAAATAGGCACTGTTTGAGCTGGCATACCTGTTCTGCAAATGGAGAGACCATACACTACACAGAAGCTTGTAATGCCATAGAAGCTTCCTAAAACCTTTCAAAGGTTGTTTACTCTTTTTTCCATGCTTAAAATAGCTCTGTTATAAAAATAAAAATGCTGAAAGTTAAGATGACTTGTCTGCGTATTTTTAACTGTCCCTGAATCTAAAGCAAAGGCATACATATCTGATTTCTCTAAACTGCTTATTCAGAAAAAGAGTTATGTTTGAGAGCACGGATATTTTGTCAATAACTTTGTCATTGCTATTTCATAATCTCCTTTGTTATTTAATTTCTCTTTATACAACACAATCTTTTAAAGTTATCCTGAATATCAAAAAGAAGCTTGGGGTTTGGGGGGTCCAATTATTTATTTTTAAATATTACGGAAGGTCTTTGTAATTCTCAATAGCACATGATTGAATGAGTGGAAACACAATTAACACTCAAAAGAATGCCCTTATGAATCAAATTTTAGTGTCTTAAATTACACAGGTCCATCAATTTCAATTGTTTATATTTTTGCTATTGAAGAATTTGTTCAATTTCTTAAATGTTCACCTAAATTGCTTAGACGTTAGAGGTGGTTGTCACAAAGCAAGTGAATCTAACTTTTCATTCACCAGCCACAGAAGTGGAAACATTCTGGGAGATATGTAACCTAATTCTCAAGATTTGTTCTAGTCCAGATTCTTATTTTGCTGTCTGACTGTCTTACTACTGGTCTAACACAGCATAAGCAAATTCTAATATATTATTTCTAGTTTCCATCTGACTTGATTGCAATCTAGATCTGTTCTAAACTAGTGAAGAATTTGAATTTCCCTGTCATATATATTACTAATATATATAATCTAGATCTAAACTAGTGAAGAATTTGCATTTCCCTGTCATATATATTACAACTTTAAAAAATCACTAAAGAAATGGCAAAAAGCATTCTGCTCACCATTACCAATAAATACAACTGACAAGCTGTGTAAGAAGTTGATATACAGTTTAGCTTTTCCAAACCAGATAGCTTCCTTCCAAGCATCAAATCAGAATGACTAACTAAGGTTATAAAAGTAGATACTCCTGGTACCTTTAAAACCTCCTGATCTATTTGAATGCTGAAAAGCTTTTTAAGAAAGGCTCAATAATATTCCACTTATCCTAGCATGACTATTCAATAACTGCTTCTTTATAGGAAGATTTGAATTAGAAAGAAAACTTCCAGGGGAAAAAAAAAAAAAAAAAAAAAAAGACCACAAACAAACAAAAAACCCCAACCAGAAACCCTGTTCACAGACTAGCATAAGAAAGTCAAAACAAAAAAGAAAGGGAAAGGAGAAAAAAAACCCACCAACTAACAGTAATGACAGATGTTTCCCTTGTTTTAGTTCTTTGGATTGTGAACAATTCATCTTTCAAGTTTGCTTCTGTTTAAAGGTTCTCAGGTGTGTAAGCACATAAATGGCAGTTTTGCAATTGACTGCGTGAGGTAGATGTATGCCAGTTTTGGATAACTAATGTTTATTCTGTAGGCATATGATGTCCATGTGAGAGATGGGCATTTATTTCTGAGCTAAACAGTATCTAGCCCTAAATTTCGGCTTGTGTTCTTTTATGTGCTTGCAATATATTTTTCAAGATCTCTTTTAATGGTCTGCAGTGCTGTTTCTGTTGGCTGATTGAATGCAAGTGATTTCATGGGTCAAAGTGAACATGAACAATGAAAGGAGTTAAACCTAGAGTTTTAACTTTACTCTCACAATGACTTTTCATAAAACAACAAAGATAGTATCTTTTTCTTGAAGAAGTACAATGGTTTGTTAATTTGTGACTACAATCAAGAGAAGTTTTGTCATTGGCTTTCAGCACAGCAAGATTTAGTCTGTCTTCCTATTTACTTTTTATGACTATTTTTTTGTGTGTTTTCCATTAAGGTGGGTTTTGGATATCAGTCACATAAGTATGTCAGGTGTAACAATGAATCACTATTTTTGTGCTTGATTTAAATCAAAAGCTATTGTGTAGACATTAATTTCTCAATTATTTGCAGATATAAACCGTAATGTGCAGTAAGTAGGGACATTTCACATAAAATTATGCGTTTCAACTTATTGAGTCAAGGTTCTTTGATGTATTGTGCATAGGGTGTCACACCTGTACTTAGAAAGCAATATGCACATCTTCAGTGAGATGAGATATGCCATAACTTGATGGAAGAAATATCAATATCATCTCTCCTGTCTCTTAAAGTGGTGAAAGTTGGGCTGGCTTTGAAGAAGAGACACAATAAGTGGATAGAAACTCACAAGAGGAGCTTAAGATTTGCTATAATGTCTGGTATGACTATCTTTGTCTATGTGTATATATATAAAAATTAAAAAAGGGCAAGGAGTGATCATTACAGAAGTGAGACCAAATGGTGCTGGCAGGTCCACATTGCATAAGCCTAACGTCTTATATATATATTTTCCTGGCAGAGAGCGAATGGATGCAATATTTAAGCTGCAAGTATGGACAATAGATGTCAGGTGATAAAACTCACTCTCTGGTCTATTTTAATATTAATGTTGTGCATATAATTTGATAAATACAACTTGAAATGTGGAGTGAGACAGAGGAAGAGCCCTTGACTACAGAGACCAGGAAGTTGTGTACGATAAGGCAGCTGAATACATGCAGAAGAATGTATCTTTTAGATAAGATCTTTGCCTAAGTAGACTAGGAGAGGTTTTATTTAATTTACTCACATGTGCCTTTTATAAATACATGAGGCTTCTTTGTGTATTTTGGATATATGTAATAAAAACTTTTCTTTGAATTTTACCTTTTCATAGCTGAGACAGGTAGCACCAAGGCAGTCCAAAATACAAAGAGATGTCACTCCTAATGAGTACACTGGGACTCCTTAAAAAGTAATCTATTCTCTAGAGCAATGCACAAAGACACTCAAAAGAGGAGAGTAAGTCTGTGTTTTGTTTTTGTAGGCAGAGAAGAATGTTTCCTATCATTAGGGACAGCTAGGAAAGCTTCTTTGGTTCTTGGGGGCAGGGGCATGTCTGGATCTCAGAGGTCTAGAGATTATTACAATTATATTTGCTATTTCTACTGACATTCAGAAGCACATTAATATTCTCCAAAAGCCAGACAGAGCATTGCTTCACCCAAGATGCTTTCAGGCTTGCTACCCTGGAGGTGATGAAATGAGGGGGAAACAAGGAAGTTGTGTGGGAGCTGTAGGAGGAAAAATGGAAATAACATCAATAAGATTATACTGCATGATGTAGTAAAGAAGAGGGTGTTTTTATGACTAAATGTGTGTGTGACTTACATGTTTTATAACTCTTAATTAGTCAATAAATTACCACATGCTCTATTTATACAGAGAGGAAGCAGAAGAAAAAATAGTTGGAGATCCAAAACCAAGCAGTCAAGGTTACATAAAAAACACATTTAGGATTTTGACTATAGTCTGGCCAGAAAATGTCAGGTTATGGAAATACTTAGGAATAGTGATATAGTTAAAAAATCAAGGCATTTTTGGCTTTTTAGGCAGCTCTAAATTAGGTGAGGGTGCAATTAAGGATATATGTGTTCTTGTGGGTTAGCAAGATCCAGGCATACTTTTTAAACTTGGATTTGACCTCACTGAAATTATTATCTTTTTCAAATTATTATACTGACACTGGCTCGTGTTGAAATTAAAGGTCTGTCAACCTTGCCATTATAAATGCCGATATTTAGGAGTTTATAAATCAGCTGTAAAAATTTCCTTCAGGCTCAAAGTTGGCAGTGAAGGCTATAAACCAGAGCTGATTTTTCCTCCCCTCAAAACCATTAAATAGTATATTTGAACTAGATCTGTGGATATTGGAGCAAACAAAATACAGATATTAAGCACTTTTTGATCCCTTTTATGTCTTGCATAAAAGTCAATGACACCTTCTATCATTTGTTTTATTTACCAGGGTATTTTTCTTTCTCTTTAGTTGAGTTTAATGCTAATAAGAGATGCCAAATTCACATACCTGAAAGGTGAAATCTTCCATTTACTTGCAGAGTAATTCTTTTATAGGCAATGACAATTTGAGTATATCTACAAATGTGTCTTCATCTTCCAGTAGCTTCAGGGATCATGAATTTTTAGTGTTACAGAAGCAGACTAACAGCAGATTATTTGTAGCAGCAGTAATAACATTAATGCAGATTATATCAAATTAACATAACAAAATAGTCCCCAACTTGAAATATTTAAATGCCTGCAGTGTAGAGCTAGAATATTTTGACTCCTCTCTTACTTTAGGCACTACATCATTATTATTTCTTTCACAACCATATTAATTTTTAAAAGATGTTTGTTTTTGTTTTTTTTTTTTTTTTTTTTAATTTGTGTCTGTTCTGGTTAGAAGATCCTTTCAAAAAGGTGTAATGTAAGAAATCTTTTTACTTATTTTCAGCTATTCACATTCATAGTTTATATCCATTCTTCTCTGTAGCAAATGTATCTTTCTCTGGCATTTAAATTCCTAGTACAGTTATAGATTGACCATACTTCTTTCAGACTAAAGTTTAGGTGGGCTAATCATGCCAATATCTTTTCATAGTTTTACTTGTCCATGATCATCATGGCAGAAAAGAATAAATAAAAAGGCTTTAGATTAGGAAATAGGAAAGGACATAACTGTGGGAGTAAATAATGAGATTTTTTGGTGTCACTGGTGTGTACTGAAGGTAAGCTGGCACATTTCGTCAATTCAGGAGCAAAGGGAAAATAAATTCAATAACAACAAGTTAAGTTCAAAACAAGTGAAAGAGGTTCTTGTAGTTGTGGAACTTACTGCTGGAGGGAGACTTTGCTTAGAAAAAATGTACATGAAATGAAAAAATAACAGGAAAATTCATGAAAATAATCCAATGAGATGTCTTTTATAAAAAAATGTAGTATCCTGGCCCAGGAAATTCCTAACCTGAAAACTGTGAGATGCTGGGAGAGAATTTATGGTAAGTATTACTACATAACTGTCCATTTTGTATACTCTGTCCTAGAAAACCTAAAAATCTAGAAGTAAGTGTGTGTGAAATAAAAAAGATGAGGGACATTGAATAAGTGTTTAGTAATGTGTACAAGTATATGTAGTATCTATTAATGTTCCTACAGTCTGAAATAGAATTTTCATCTGTTATTTCCATATCTCGAATAGTTCAGCTAGTATACAGTAGTTCACGCTGCACTGAAGTGATTTTCAGGGTATTTAATTATTTCATCTGTATTTACAAAAGAAGCATGTTTTCTTCAAATTTACAGCAATAAATCTTTGTATTAGGTAATCTTAATTTCATGCTTTCTCACATACTGATAGTAGTAGACAGGGCATTTAAAGACCTTAAACATTATTACTGACTATCCAGAGAAATAGTGCACGTTAGTTTTATATTTCTGTTTCATGTACTCTTTATTTAAACATTTACATAACATAAAAAAATACTTAAATGATACATAGTATTCTTAACTTGACTATTACCACAGAATTAAGAAACCCAAATGTTAATGCTAGAAATTGACACATATTCCACCTCATTACAGCAAGGTCTTATCTCTTGCACACACAAGATATAATGGGACAAGTGAAAAACAATCCTTGTATCTTACTTCTGAACTTCTTCATTGCAAACATAAATTTATTCAAATGGCTTTTGGGAAGCTTAATTTTTGTTATGGTCCAGTCTGTATTCAACACTAGAGAGATAGAAGAAAGGAAAGAGAGATACTAACTCTTAGATAATTAGAATCAAAAAATCACAGAATATTCAAGGTTGGAATGGGACCCTGAAAAATCATCTGGTCCAAACTTTCATGGGAAAGGGACCCTAAATGAGAATATCTAGCATCCTGTCCAATCACATCTTTAAAATCTCAAGTGATGGAGACTCCACCATGTCCCTGGGGAGATTGCTCTAGTGAATGGTTATTCTTACTGTAAAAAAAGTTCTCTCTTAATGTTAAAATAAAACCTCTCCTTGTGCAGATCCTTTTACCCATTGTCCCTTTTCTTGTTTTTATGTGGCTCATTGTGGAGACAGTGCTTCTGTCCCCTCAGTAGCCATCTTTTTAAGTACTGAAATGAAATCCCTCCCGAGTCTTCTGTTCTCCAGGAATAAAAGATCTAAGTCCTTCAGTCTTTCCTCACAGGGAAGGTTCTGCAACCCTTTGATCACCTTCATGGTCCTCATTTAGACCTCTACAAACTGTCCACATCCTCCTTCATTTGTGGGAACCAGTACTGGACACTACTACAGACAAATCCTGGAAAGTGCTGAGTACAGTGAGGCGATCACATCCCTATCTCTGCAAATAATGCCCCAGGATCTGATTTGCTTTTGTTGCTGCAGCAGCATACTACTGAGTTGTTTTGAGCTTGTCCACCAGGACCCCCAGATTCCTTTCAGCCAGGCTACTCCTCAGCCACAGAGATCCTAGCCAGTACTGGGCTCTTTGGTTATCCTGTCTAAGGTGCAGGACTTTGCACTTGTATTTGTTAAACTTCATATTGTTCTTGCTAGTTCACTCTTCCAGCCTGCCAGGTCTCTAAGACAGCTCTGCTGTGTCCTTCTCACCTTCTCACCACCCTTCTGCTGTGTCCACCTCAACCACACAGTCTGGTGTCATCAGCAAATTTTGTGAGGGTGCTTTCAGTCTCATCATCCAGTTCATTTATGAAGATGTTGAACAGCATGGGGCCCAGTATTGATCCCTGGGAGGTCCTACTTGCGACAGGCTGCCAGCCTGAGTAAAAAACAGGTCACCATCTGGGTGTGACCTGTTAGCCAATATCCTGTCCATCTTACAGATCACTAATCCAATATACATCTTGCCAGTTTTTCCAGGAGAAGGCTGTGGGAAACAATGTCAAAGACTTTGCTGAAGTCCAGGTGAACAACATGAATTGCTCTTCTCAAGTCAACAGAAGATCTCATTTTGTTGTAGAAGATGATCAGGTTAGTCTGGCATGATTTGCCCTTGGTAAATCCATGCTGGCTTTTCCCAATCATCCACTGAATGTGGTTAGTAATAGGTCCTAGGAGGACTAATTCCATTACTTTCTCAGGCACTGAAGTAAAAACTCCTGAGCTAGTCCTGTCAAATTATATTATATATTAATTATAATTATAATTAATAGGAAGAAGAAGAAAAAGAGTTAGTAAATACATATTCTTAGAGCATTTAAGCTCAATTTCTTAAAATACATACTGAAGTAGCAAACTAAATTAGATGTAACTTACTGGCAGGTTAATCTGTTGTATTAAAACACAAAACCTCATCTGATTTATAGAGATTCTTATTCAAGAAATTTGTTTAAGAGAAAATTTTTTTAAAAGCTTGCTTTATATTTGATAAGTTAACAAGGGAAAAGATATTGCAACAAATCTTGACATTCTAATTGAAACAGAATTCAGCCCAATTTTTCTCTTAACTTCTGAAAACAGCAATGCAGGAGTTCAAAGCTGTAATGTCAGGGAAGGATTATCTCATGAGTAATTCTCAGCATCTCTAGAGATGGGGTCATTGATTACTGTACCTCAGAGCATGCAGACAAATGTAGCAGTGAGATGCTGTCTGAAGAAAGTCAAGTATTTTGTTGAGTGAAAAGTTGGAGTAGCCTCCCAACTTAAGTATTTTAGTGGCTTACCCTATATATTATGGAAATGTGCTTTTAAATCACATTAAGTTATATTGTGACCTGACTTCAAAAGTAAATTAGTCTAAATGAGTAGGTTTTGTTGGTCTGGTAAAATAACTCAGTATTTTAGGGCTATTTAGTGTCTCCAGGTCTTCTTGGGTACATATACATGTATATGTGTATGATGAAATGCTACTGGTTTGATTTTATTTGCATATAAATAAATTTTTGATAAACTGATAATATTATTTCCTAGAACTTTCAAATGCAGTCGACTACTTTAAGACTCTGGCAATCAGCGTGCATCTCATCAGGCTTTTTACCAGGCTTAAAATGCACTTTTAAACTGAATCATGGAGACACCTCTTTGATTCACTGCAGTCTTTGATTCACATGATGGAGATGTTTTGGAGGGCATGAACTAAGTTCCTTATGAAGAGAACAAAGCCAGAAGATGCATTCCAGGAGTGCATCTATGCACATGAGGCCTTATTAAATATTCAACCCACAAGATCAGAGCAGAATTCAAAATATCTGCCTTTGATAATAATACAGCATGATGTCAATACTCAGTAGAAATTGTTTCACTGCACAGATCCTTTCCTATTGGTACTAAGGTTTCAAAGTCATGGACACTCAGAAAAGATGTCAAGCACCATGCAAGATTCATCATGGTATTACTTGCCTTCGATTGACTCAAAAACTACTGTTCAGCCACAGAGGTTAGGGCTGATCAGAAGCATGAATTCCCCCTTTATGATTCTAAATGTTATGGAAAACTATTGAGAAGCTTGAACACCTTGGTATTCAGCTTAAGACTTCCAGAATTATTGACTGTTGGAGCAGGCAGCAGTTTTATAATTGGAATAGTGGAGCTGTCCGAGACTTTCAAAATATCAAGGTCTCCAGTGAAACAGCAAGAAGGTGTGAGTTCAGTTATATTCTGGTGGTCTCACCAGTTTCAGAATAGTCAGGATGGCACCACCACCCCCCCCCCCCCCCATCTCTAAAGTTTCTGCTGGAAGATTTAATAAACGTGAATATCTGGTATGCTTCTTGATGTATCCTCCAGTTTTAGCTAGTTATCATTATAACAGACAAGAGAAAAGTCTGGACCTTGCTAATTGTCTTTGTTGCACAGGAGCTGTGAATGGAGCTGACAGAAAGTCAACAGCTTCCATGGTTTTGACATTTGTTTTTGTTCTTTTGTGGAATGAAGACAAAACCTTTTACAAGGCTTTATAAAACAAAACAGCAGTGAAAGACCATTTTTTCCACTTAAAAGAGAAAACAAGTCTTACTTACTTACCCAATCTGTTTTTCTTACTCTCCTCTTAAGTGTCTCTGATCAGGTCTGTTGGACACCTATTCTGTCATTTCTCTGGGCTAGGAAGCCATTGCATTGCAATAGTCAACAGAATCAACAGTAAAAATGTTCTCATTCTGTTGAAGCATCATTATTTTTTCAAACACATTCTGTTTAAGTTTCCAGCCAACTGTAATAGTGAACTTCATAACCTTATAGGATAGATTTTATGTTAGCACTTTACATGAGGGGTTATGCAGCTATAACTTGAATATTACATGATGGAGTTTAATTAGGTCAGATATGAAGTGATAATGTTAGAATAGTAAGTTGTACTCACCATGAAGAAAGGTTCCTTGCTTTATAGCTGACTAATTTATAGGTGCGTCTGGAAACTTGAGCATCAGCAAGCATTTCTTAAAGAAAAACTATATAAAAGAAGAATTTATATACATTGGCTGTGAATTCCAGCTGACTCATCTCAGAAAAAGATTGACAAAACTTAGAAAGAATCTGATACATTGGCCGCTAAAGGCAAAAAGTTGATTCAGAGATTGATTTTATAAGAAATATCATGATTTTCCTTCCTCAAAAACATGTATATATATCAGTGTGATCTTTTGCAAAGGAAAATAATTATACAAGAAAGTCCCTTCCTTCTCAAAACACTGTACATCTGAGCCAAATGAATACCTCGAGTTAATTTTACCTATCTAAAAGCTACTTATATAGCTTCATCCCTGGGCTTAGTGTGAACTTCAAGGCTGAGAACAATATTGGGTTATTGTAAGGTGTACAGGTTATATCAGTCAGTGATTACCAGGCGGTGTCTTTCTTGCCTTTCCTATAAAGAAGCAACTGGTCAAGTACAAAGAGCTGATAGAAGTTCTGGGATTGATCAAGAGGGACCTGTAGTAAAAGATAGATCTGGATTTACATATGTTCTTCCTAAATTTTCTACCCATCTCAATTATTCTGACAACTTACTATCTGGAAGTGTCAATGAAAACATTTTCTGTGTTTCCAAAAGTTCATATTTATCAAATCCAGTTATCAAAATTACTGCTTGGTCAAAAATTCCCTTAGTCAAAATCTTTTGCAAAAATCAAAATTTCTACTTTTACTTTCACTGTATAATTATATTTCTCTGTCCCAGTGACTAACCTATCCATGGAATATTTAAAAAAATCAATTTACTCAGACTTGGGAAGAAAGGCTGCATTAACTTCCTAAAAAGGATAAATTAATAAAAAGGTCTAGAATTTGGACTACCTGTTTTAATGTCAGCTTTTAAATTTAATAATATACTTAATTTGTAACATGGTTTCACCTGTTCTAACTTCAGATTTTTTCACCCTTAGTTACACTTCAGTAGTAACAATGAGCTGGTTTTGTGTACCACTGACAATTAAAATTAGATTTTGAAAGCAGAATAGCAAAATATGTTCAAGTACCGCATTGTAAATTTTAGGTTGGAAAAACCATCAGCACCAGTCCCTCAATACATATATAGTTATCCTATAATCCAGTTTACAGTACAATAAGTGAGAAGGAATATGTTTACTCACAACCATTTTGTTTGGTAGCCTAACTAAATACAGATCACAAGCTAGTTTTGGAGCTGCTTGCTGAGATGACTGTAGATATCAGAAATAAATATTTTCTTTTATTTTTTGCTCTTTTTAATTTCTTTTAGGATTTTTTCAGAAATTATTCCTTAAAGCAGAATTTATAGACATGTCCTTTCATTCTAATGAACTATGTTGTTTCCTCTCAAGAAATGGTGTAGTTCTTCCATATGCTCCTTAAACACCCAGAAAAGCACCCACAGTCTAACAGAGATCTAACAGTTTGTCTTGGTTTCAGCTGGGATAGGGTTAATTTTCTTGCTAGTAGCTGGTACAATGCTGTGGTTTGGATTTAGTATGAGAATAAAGTTGACAACACGCTGATGTTTTAGCTGTTGCTAAGTAGTGCTTACTCTAAATTAAGGACTTTTCAGGTTTCTCATGCTCTGCCAGTGAGCGGGTGTACAAGGAGCTGGGAGGGAACAAGGCCAGGACAGCTAGTCCGAACTAGACAGAAGGATATTCCATAACATAGAATGTCCTGCTCAGTATATAAGATGGGGGAGTTGGTCGGGAGCTGCTGGGCTTGGGGACTGGCTGGGCATCAGTTAGTGGGTGGTAAGCAACTGTATTGCGAATCACTTTTTTTTTCTTAAGGTTTTATTCCTCTCTCTATATATTTAATTACAATTGTTGTTGTTATTATTTTAGTTATATTTTACTTTATTTTAATTACTAAATTGTTCTTATCTCAGCCCACAAGTTTTATCTTTTTCTGAATCTCCTCCCCATACCACCAAGAAGGCACAGGGACTGAGTGAGCAGTTGTGTGGTACTTAGTTGTTGGCTGGGGTTAAACCACAACACAGTATCAGAAGCACTGTGTAGTACCTGCCTTAGTAGAGTACCTGCATTAACAGAGATAAATGAGTAGCTCTATTAAAAGGCTGATTTGAAAATTCCAGGTATCCTTTCAGTGGGTATAGCTCCATACCCTCAAAAAGTCTGCAGGCAGATTCCTTACAAACTGTGACACAGAAATCTGGGGTACTCATCCTCAGTGAATTGCATGAATCCTGCAATGAAGATCCAAGGTCCCACAGTTTTGCTCTCCAGCTAGCAGTCTGTTCCCCAATATTCGTTTTGAAGGACAAACCCAGACCTGCTCAGGCAGAAGAATCACATCTCAACAGGGAGGGCAAAGCTAAAAATACAAATGAAGGAACAAAGTCAGCCTTGAGCTCCACCTGTCTCCTTGCTTTCTGTGTTGGGTATCTTGTCATCAGCCCTGCCTTTCCCTCTGAGGACAAGAAGTGAACATAACAAAGGAATGATTAGATGTGCCATGAGCCTGGAAATCTGCTCAGTCCTACTCACTGAACAAGCTATAAATATAGCCACAGTTGTTCCTCTCAGAGCTTTCTTTTCCACTTAACACAATGAATCTGTTATTCACCATGATTATACTGCTCTAGATGGTTCATTTTTCCTTCTTTCTTCTCATTCTTCTTTCTTCTTCCTTCTTCTTCTTTTCATTCTACTTCTTCTTCTTCTTCTTCTTCTTATTCTTATTCTTATTCTTATTCTTAATCTTATGCTTTTCTTTGTTGTTGCTGGTTTTGGTGTTGTGCAAGTGCTAAGTCTGGCCTGACTTTAAAAACACCATGTAGTTACTTTATCTCTATTACTCTGTGATTTGTGCAAAATCTATCAGAATTACAGTTTCTGAAAATGAACACTTACTTTCTGGATTAGTATGAAAGTTAGTGAAACTGTAATTTATCACTTGCCATAGCTATTAAAGGACAGGTAAATGAAACAAATAAAACTCAGTAATTCTGCCTTTTCCTTTTCCCCAGAACACAGAACCCCATTCTCATCCGTTCCTACAATAAAAGTTAACTGCATTTTTCCTTTTCATAGAAAGGTTGTTCTTTTGTAGTATGACATTTTTTTGTTTGCATAATTTCAGCAATTCTAATGTCTTTCATAGTACTGTTGTCTTTTTTTTTTTTTTAATTTGGATATTTTTTTCTTTATTACATTTTAAAAGATTATTCTTTATTATACGTGCAAAGATTCCACTGCAGTCAGAATATAAGAAAATTTTTGTACTTGAGAAAGAGCTGAATAGGACACAGTTCTAAAGTGGTAAAGTAGACTTAATGATTTGTCTTGAGGTATTGTAATTGTATTTTATTTATTTATTGACTCTTGGCAAGGTTCCTCTTCAGCATCTGGTTGCTACTCCCAACCCCTTGTTATAGCTCTCTCTGTGGCTTTGTCATGTCACTCTTTTTTTTTTTTTTTTTTTTTTTAATCTCTAAAGTTGCCTGACTCATTTGACAAAAACCCAAAAAAACTCTGTACTGAATGTTTGTCCAGGACTTGAACTCTGAGCTTTAACCTGGTGGACTTGTAGAACTGCTGCTGTTTTGTCCACATCAGGATACATCCTGCAGCAGTTCTCAGCTGGGAGGTAGCAGGGTCATAGCATGACCACACACTCAGTGTAGACCTACCAGAGGCTACATTATTGAAAAATAATTTTTTTATACACTCTGTGAAGTGGGGGCAGAGTTTTGGGGGCGGGTGGGCAGGGGGACAACACACAGATGGGCACGACACAGGACAGACCACATGAAAACCCCACCAACATCCTTCTCTGAAAAAAAAAAAAAAAAGAAAGAAAAGAAGAAAAAAAAGAAAACCAAATAACATCCCTACCCATGCCATTTATTCCCTAATATAGTTGTTTCAGTGGTGGATGTTTAAAGAATTTTTGCAGGCTATATCTAGCTTTCCTTCTCCAAGGCACGTAATCAGAAGATTAACGATGGGAAAAGCTTGAATATAAATAACAAAATCAAAAATTTTTTGTGCTTTGCAGGTAGAACAAGACAAGCACTTTCTGCGTAACCACATTCTGGCTATTTGTATTGGGTTTATGTGGCAAGGTTTTGGTAGCAGAGAAGCTGGATGCTGAGGTGGTTTCTGTGAGAAGATACCAGAAGCTGCCCGCATGTCAGACAGCCAGTTTCAGCTGGCTCCAAAACAGACCTCCCACTGGCCAAAGCTTGGCCAACCAGCCCCATTGGTAGCACCTCTGTAATAACATATTTCAGAAAGGGTAAAAAATCTCCATCTGGGAGAGAGGAGTGAGAAAATGTGAGAATAACAGCCCTGCAGACATGAAGGTCAATGCAGAAGGAGGGGCAGGAGGTGCTTCAGGTGCTGGAGCAGAGATTTCCCTGCAGCTCCTGGTGAAGACCATAGTGATGCAGGTTGTCCTCTTGCAGCTCATGGGGGTCCATGGTAGAGCAAATATCTACCTGCAGCCCATGGAGGACCCCATACCAGAACAGTTACTGCTCAGAGGGTGTTGTGTTTCAGTGGAGAGTCGATGTAGGACAAGACTCCTGGCAGGACCTGTGACCCCTATGGAGAGGAACCCAGGCTGGAGCAGGTTTGCTTGCAGGGTTTGTACCGCCATGGGAGACCTGTCCTGCAGCAGTTTGTTCCTCAAGGACAGCACCCCATGGAAAGGACCAGTGCTGGAGCAGTTCTTAAAGAACTAGAGCCTGAGGGAAGGATTGAAGTTGGAGAAATTAATGAAAGTGGGAGGGACCCCAAACTGGAACAGGGGAAGAGTGGGAGAAGGAAGGAGCAGCAGAGACAAAATATTATGAACTGACTGTAATCTCCATTCCTCATCCTCTTATGCTACTTGGGGGGAAGAGGTAGAAGAGCTGAGAGTGCAGTTGAGCCTGGGAGGAAGGCAGGGGTGAGGTGAAGGCATTTACAGCTCTGTTCCTATTTCCCAGTATCCCCGCCTGCTCTTAGTTGGCAATAAATTACATTAATTTCCCAAAGTCAAGTCTGTTTTGCCCAAGATGGTAATTGGTAAGTGATCTCCCTGTCCTTATCTCAACCCATAAGCTTTTATCATCATATTTTCTCCCTGTTCTGTTGAAGAGAGGGAGTGACAGAGCTACTTGTTGGGCATCTGGCAGCCAGCCAAGTTCAACCTACCACACCATTATCAAGATGGAAGAAAGGAATGTACTTAATGCATAGATTAATGACATTGAAAATATGCTTCCTAGAAATCTGAAATAGCAATAATTTCCCCTCTATTTTTCTCCCTTCTATCTATTGTGGTTTGTTAACATTATAAATGAGAAGCTGGTGGCTCTTGTTTTATATAAGAAAAGCACCATATTTGATAGAAACAAGAATAATAACACTTAGACATGCGTTATTAGAAAAAAATAGATAAGTTCAAGATTTATTAGGGGTATTTTATTTTTTTAAATAGAAACTTCAAAATGTAAGCATGTTAGTTACACAAAATGAATATGCAAATATGACAAAACAAGTTATCTTTTTTTTTTCCCCCTCCATCATAATATCCACTCAAGTGTTCAGGTATGACTGAACTTATGCATATTCAAAAAAAGTTTTGTAAAGTGAAATACTAATAATGTTTCTAACTAGCAGGGAAACTGTTACTTCCCTATTAAAATAAGTAGCATAATAAAAATGTCAAGGAAATCCTTTTTCTGGCAGAACAAATCTCCTTGCTTAATAAACGGAAGTATTCATGTTCATGTTAAAACAAATTATCTGTAAATGAATGTATCATTATGGAGATTTTGATTTAATTAGGGTGTAGACTACCTCTGCAGCTCCTCTTATTGGAACCTCAGACAATATAAATATTTCCTACAAATGAAAACAGGATTACTTGAAATGGTAGGATATAAATTTTAGGCAGTTGAATATGAAAGTATTGGTAAATTCTATAGATTTGTTATTAAAACAGTCATATCGGTAATAATTTTACAGTAGCAGATGAAGGCTACAGCAAAAATCTGGTTCTTGCTTATTTACACATGGTACAAGAAAACTTCTGGCAAACTTGAATTATATAAAATTATATAAATTATTGAATTATATAAAATTTACCAAAATACCTACATAAAATAAATTTTATCTCATAAAGTAAAAAAAAGACTATTTAGACAGTTTGATAGTTTTAAAGGAAATAATGGATTAGGATAATATGCAAAAAAGAATTCAAGCACTGAAGTGTGTAATGTTCCGGTGCACAGTGACCTGTGAAATACACAGAAATCAGGTAGCCTACGAATGCCATGCTAAGCTTAGTTACCTAAGGTACTGGAAGCAGGTTAGCTGTAGCATCTGCAAATCATTAAATACACATGTAAAATCAAACACTTAAAACCATGTTTCACGGTGCCCAGCTAGTTGGCTAGCTAGGTTAGGAAAACCCTAAAAAACTTTAGTTTTGTTTGGCCGCTAGACTGATAGTGAAAGATCCCTATAGGCAGTCTTGAGCTCAGAGCCTTTCTTCAAACTGAAGTAGAAAGAGGATTCAGAAAACCAAGCAAGCAAGGAAACAGCAACCTCCTAACCCTGTCAGTTAAATGAAACAACCCATAAAAATATTCAATCAGAAAAAAAAAAAAAAAGAAAAAAAAAGATGAAAAGATAAAAAAAAAAAAATAATTTTATGGAGGCCAGACATTTAATTATAAGTGATACCTGCAAGTATCACAATTGGTGAATAATGTAACGTATCTGATTATTAAAATCAGTCTTAGAAGTATGTGGGTTTTTATCCACAGTACAGTCCCATACCAAGTAAACTGAGCAACCTAAGGTACCAAAAGCAGATTATATGTTAACTAAGCAACATGCAGGACAAATCGGTCTAGACCTAAGGTTTCTTCATTTTGTTGTAATGTCACTGATCTGTAATTCTCTAAACTGTCTCCAAGATTAGTCATCAGCCAAGACTGCTAAGCACCACTTATATGTTAAACCCACAGTGTTGAGAATCTGTGACGTCCCATCAGGGAATGTTAAAAGCAAAAAAGTCAGATTTAGGCCTTAGTTGTATCAGTGTACATGAGATCTTGAATGTTGTTCACATGAAGTTGTCAACTATATATAGCTATGTACATTTAAAATGGGTACAGCTTTTCCTGCTAATTATGGAGCACGTTTACATGAGTAGACAAGGAGTTCGAAGTACAGTGCTACCAATAGTGACACATCCATTAATTCCAAATGACATCCACAGAAACGCTACAATCTTGCAGAACTTCATCATTGCCACCTTCCCCAAAACCTACATTCAGGCATTCCTTCAGCTGACCCTTGTGCCATCTCCTGATTTGCACTCAGAGGAATATGCCACTGTCCCCATGACTGTGCTTGAAGGAAGGTAAGAGTGCTACAAGGGATAGAAGTGGTATCAACAGAGAAAATTTTCTGTCTGATCCAATGTCATAACCAGAAAAATAAAATGTGATGGCCATTAGGCATAGAACATGCTTTCATGATATGTGATAAGAAATGATAAGCCACTTAAGGCTGGTCTTTTTCCATTACTAGCCTGACATCAAATTTTTCAGTAGCTTATCTTGAGGATCTTTTTTTAGGGCAGTGAAGCTGATGAAGGGTCTGGAGCACAGATCTTATGAGGAGCAGCTGAAGGAACTGGGTTTGTTTAGCCTGGAGAGGAGGAGACCCAGGGAGGACCTTATTGCTCTCTACAACTACTTGAAAAGAGGTTGTAGGCAGTTGGGGTTGATCTCTTCTGCCAGATAACAAGCAACAGGACAAGAGGAAACAGCATGAAGGTGTGCCAGGGGAGGTTTAGATAGGTTAGTGGGAACAATTTCTTCACTGAAAGGGCGGTCAAGCATTGAAACAGGCTGCCCAGGGAGGTGGTAAAATCACCGTCCCTGGAGGTGTTAAAAAAAACATGTAAATGTGGTCTTCAGGATGTTGTTTAATATTGGATTAACAGCAGTCCTGGGTTAACAGTTGAACTTAATGATCTCAAAGATCTTTTCCAAACTAAATGATTCTGTGATTCTGTGGTTAATACCTGTCACTCATTACTCAGGGCAATGACTGTGAAGCATAACCAAACCCTCAGAGGAATGATAGCATTTCCTGGAAAAAGGAAAAAAAAAAAAAAAAAGTCAGCATAGCATACACTCACTGACACTTTTTTTTAACTTTTCTGTATGATTTGGAACTCTTCTATGCTTTAAAGGGAAAATGTTATGTAATTCTGGAAGACTTCCCTGTAAAGAGGCAAAACGAACTTTCTTCATGTGATCAATTTTGGAAAACTAAGTGATTCTAAAAAAAAAAATAATCTGAGATGGTGATATATACCTACATGCTCATACTTTACTGAACATATTAGAAATATAATACTTCTAACAATTATAAGGAGATGGCACACTGCTTGTTTAGTTTTTTTAATTATCTAAAATAATACATATTAATTGATTGATTGATTGATTAACAAAAAATTGATTTTTTGAACAAACCCTAGACTACTATGAATCTAAGGATCGAGATTCTTCAAGGTTCTGGGCCTACTTGGACATGCAGAAAATCTAGGTTGTGTGAGTGCACAAGAAAAGGATATTAGCAGAAAACCCTACACGCACTTGTGTCTTAATTGTTAAGAGGCCACAAGACTGATGGTGATCAAACATCTGTTGTAACTCTAGGAAGAACTCCTTTAAGTTGTTGGGTTTTATTTTCTCTTTTTAACCTGTGCTCTTGTTTCATCTCCTCCTTTTCTCCCCTACTTTTTGGAAATATCTGTCCAGAATTTCTTTAAAACACTGTTAATGAAATTTGTCTACGATTGCTAATTAAAAAATACATAAGTATTACATGTATAAAAACTTATGAAGTCTGTGTATATACTTAAGTTTCTGTGAGAGATTTCATAGGTCTTCTAAATGTATTTCGGTTATGGGATTTTTCTGTCTTCCTTGAGAGCTTTGAAAAAGACTGTAGAGATCTGAGAAGTCTGTTATTCTATCACATTTATAATGGCACATTTAATAATAATATATCCAGTGAAATACTAGAAAGTGATAGGACTTCAAATATATTATTCAGAAACATTAACAAGATTTATCTTAATGTTTGAAGCTTGAGTTCAGAATCTGCAGAGATAAACATATACTGTTCTGCATCATAACCATGCTACGATCTAAATCACCTTCAGTTTATTTTTTCTTAGTTCTGTCACATGTTTGCATACTCTGAACTGTGTAAGAAGACTGATACCTTAATTCAGACTCCAATCTTTAATAAAGAAACAAGTTACAGTAGACTGTTGTAGGAATTCTTTGCCTTATTATTCATAGAGATGGATTAACTTTTACTACCATAAGTGAGGATCAGAAATAATTCTCTTTTTAATGACTCCCAATTCAAACTACAGGACTGAGAAAATACAATTTTGTATAAATGTTAAACACAGCTACCTGGAGAGAGTCATGTTTATGGCTATTTGTCTTATTTCCAGGGTAAAACTGAAGAATGCATCTTCCATGAAGATTTCCACGTGTAAAAGTAAGGTATACAAAGAAATGAGAAAGATTGCTCCCACAAGAAAATGCAGTGAGTATAACTGTCATTCAGTGTTAAAAAGATGACATTCCAAAGGAAGACATTCATTCACAACTGATCCCACAAGAACTACAAAGCCTCATGTAGAAGCTTAGCCGAAACACTAACTGGCAAAGAATTTCTTAGGGTTTTATTAGTTGTCTCGTTCTGTATGCATGTTTATGTATACCCTTTTGAGTAGGAATACCAGGAAAGAACTAATTAAGGAATTCAACACTTAGATACAGAGAAGTGCTGAGTGAGACTGTTTAAATTTTTAGATATAAATCTGATTTCTTTCCCTTTCTGTATATATTAATCTGATTAGTTAGGCATCTTTCTATTCATTAGCACTAAGGAAAATCTTTGTTAGAAAGATATAAATATTAAGTGTTTATGTCAATAAATGAAAGTTACAGCACCTTATGAATGTTGCGCTTATCAAATATCAACCCTTGAAGTACTGGCCTTCAGAATTTCCATGAGACTGTGTCAGAGTCCCACACTGAGCGGGTTATTTTAGACATTCCACATGCAGAGTGTGTAATGTTTAATATCAGATTTTCTTAACAAGATTTCTGATTTAGCAGAGCAATACAAAATATACTGAAAACACCATAAAAACATAAGCTACGCTTAACAAAACAAAACAATCACAATACACAGTTCAGTCACAATGTGATTCCCATTACTGGTGTCTATAATATGCCCACTATCATAATGCTGGGCATCCCTAACTGCCAGCAAGTAATACATGTGTTGAAGACAGCTCAAGTCCTCTGCTCTCTTTGAAATCCTTTCATTAGTTGCTCTAACTGTCAATTTCTTTGCTGGGCTGAGCCACATATTCACTCTGCCCATACAGGCCTGGCTAACTCAGGGAGACATTCACACTTTTTGGATAAACTCAGGGAGAATCATTTACACCACCAGCTGATGCGCTCAGCTGACAGAACTGTTTACCTAAAGCAAAGGCTAACATCCAGTCGCCTTTGGGCTGAGGTGAAGTGAATTTTGCAACAGTTTTGGTCAGTCACAACCTGCATGAGTCCCTGAGATTTATAGACACATCACCCTTGCCCATCTCCACTGAGCCTTCTTCCATTGTAAGGGCTTATTAGCTAGTCATAGACCAGAAGTTTGAGAATGACCTGCTATTTGCAGTGCTCCACTCCAGTAGTTCTTTGTTAGATTTTCAGCAGGCATTGGACTTAGATTTTTCCATTGTTCTACAGACCAAGTAACTTACCTTTTGCCTGTAAATGGCAAAATGTAACTTTAATGGCAAAAAGTAACTGTCATTTTGCCTGTAAATGTTCATATTGCTGGCAAATAGAATCATATTTATGACAGCTATTTGTTCACCACCTTGCTCCAGACATCTGAAATAGTACCAATTACTTTACATTGATGATAAAGAGATCATCTAGAATAACTATCTGAAAGATTATCATCCATGTTTTAGGTGACTACATGTGGCCCCATGACTAACAAAAGTCTACAGCCAAAACATAGCTTCCAATAACAAGATGAAAATTAATAGAAGATGCCATTCCTCCCTCTTTTCAGTCATTTCTTTTATACTCTAAAATGAGTTTTTAAACTACATACTATATAACAAATACACCATTTTTAATATGGAAACAATAGCTCCCGTTACTAAATATTCCAGTCGTTTCTTCTACTAGATCTGGATGAAAAAGGAAGGAACCACCACACTGGTAATACTTGTGAGTGCTAGTAAGTGATGGGAAAACATTTAATTGAGAATGACTAAATCAGGGCAAATCAACAGATTTTGGATCATAAAGATAATGGAAAACATTATCTAGTCCATATAATGCAAGCATCTACATTTTAGATACATAGTGTCATTGACTCATTGTACAAAGTCCAAATATTTGAGGATACCTAAAGGAATAGCCCAGTTCTCCAAACTGTATAGAAAACTGGAGGAAGATAAAGACTACTAACACTACAAGTACATATGAAATCTAGTTATTATTTACAAATAAAAAATAGTTTAATTTGGTTAACTTTTTTTTTTATTTTTGTCTGAAATATTACATTTACCAATTTGTTATCAAACCAATTTTATTTATCTTAAAAGTATAAGGTAAAAAAACCCAAAACAATCGTGCACAATAAATGTTCTTAATTTGCTGATTGTCAGAAAGAAACCAAAATAAAAATCTTATGATATGTTCCCTTAAGTATGTCTCTCTAGTATCGTATCTGACCTTTCAATTAAATTCAACCATGTTGTCTATTCAAGGAGCTTTGAACAAGGATTTGGAAAGTCTTAGCTGTTTCCCCAAATGACATAGCAGATTGCTTCAAATTCAATTATGTTACCTTTAGAAATTGTACTGTAAACCTCTTGCAAAATTAGGTTTTTTAAGTTCTATATTCACGAGACAAGAAAAGTTAGTACTGAACATAGAGCTTTAATGCCCATTTTCTTTCACTTTACATACATTTTTTGTTAATTTCCTATCTCCTGTAAAGACCAGAATGCTTCATGACATCCTAAAGTTAAAGAAAGGGAATGTTTTTCTCAACCTTATATTCTCCTGGAAAGTGGAGTCTTATGTTTTCACAGCATGGGTTAGAATTTAATTAGAAGATATGTTTATCATTTCTCCTCTAATTTTCCCTTGTACCTGTCACCATCACCTCTTGCAATATTCTTGCGTGCATTATTAAGACCATATTTCCTATGCCTGTGGATTTCTTTGAATGTGGTTTTATGGAGAAAAAAAGGCGTCATATCAAGACCTGAATTAATCCCTCATAATATCTTGTGTTTAATAGGTCCATGATGTTGGAGATTACCTGCTTTTACCTTCCTCTTTTATCAGGGAAAGAGACATTTCAGAGGACATTTCAGCCTTTGGGACCTGATCTGCCTTCTGTGTAACCTACAGTGCTGGGGTTCAACTACCCATGACCTTTATTTATGCATTTTGGTGCAGCCCAGCTGTGTGACCTTGGCTTAGCATTAACGAGAAAAAATGTTGAACTGTAAAAGATTATGCAAGCTAAGAGCTTGCAAGATAAAGGAAGTAAAAACATAGGCAGAAGTGGAACTGTTGAGACTAACAATATTTCAAAACTTAAAAGAAAAACGCTAACATGAAAGAGTGTAAAAGCCCAAGAAAAGAAGCAGAGTCAGAAGATAGCAATTCAGCAGAAGCGAGGATAAAACCAGACCTTTTCAAGAAGCACTGGAAGAAAATATTCCCCACTTGACTGATAAATGGACAGTAAAAACTCACAGGGAGTCCCTACTGATACTGCAAGCCTGATTATCTGAGCAGCATATTAGCCTAATACTCATGCCTGCCATATGTATCAGCCAATACGTAGCTCCTGTGTATTCTTTTATGTATTCTATTTACAGAATCTTTTCTTATTGGTGAAAGACGCCTGAAAAGTAAAAGGAGGTGCATCTGGAGTTCCCAGTTTCTCTTCATTAACTGCACAGAGAAGTTGGAAAGCTGATTGGTGTGAAAACTCAGATAAACCCCATATATAATGGAGGTATGCAGGATTTTATGGTGGGTTAGTAGTCTGTGACCACTCAGATTTGCAGTGATAATTACAAATTCATAGACCAAAACTGAGGAACTCCTGTCCCTGAGATTTCTGCATTGAAAAAAAAAAAAAAAAAGAAAAAAAAAAAGAAACTGATCAAGCCATATGCTGAACATTTTGACTATTTCCCACGTTTTCATGAGCCTTGAGCCTGAAAGTGTGCAGGTTCTTTTAATAGCAGGGAAAACAAGCAAACAAGAAAACACCAGCAATAAAACAAACACTATCTGATGAACATTTACTTCATTTTTAAAATAAAATTTTGAACTATAAAACATAGATGCAAATTGTATTCATATTGTCATGTGCTGACTGTCTCACAGGTCTGAGCCATAAACACTGGTAACATTGCTTAATGCAGAGACTGATTTTGGAGAGTTTGGGAGTTTTGGTTTCTTTGTTGTTGCTATTGTTGTTGTTTTCCTCCTAATATACAGCATACTGGTAATATTAAGGTGTTTTTAATTCTTTAAATTATTTTTTTTCATGTTCTGAAAAATGGTAGTTCCTTTCCTTCATTTTTATTTCATTTTCAGTATATTTGGAAACATTTGATTACTTTTTCTGTCTTACATTTTACCTTTATCTCCATTATCAAGATGTACCCTGAAAAAAATTAAAGAGAATACAGAGATCTGAAATAATAACAGTAACATTATGTTAAAAAGAATTGCATGCTATTCATCCTTGAGGAACTCAGACACTGACACTAATTTAGATTGTAGAAAAAAAATAAATTCTACAATTAATGGGTAGATCTGTTTTTATTTCATTATTTTACAGCATGACTTTCTTGTGTTTTGAGAAATTGTAAGGATAATGTTCCCTAACTTCAGTATAAATTCAATCATTCTGCATAATATGCCATTCCAGATTAACAAACCACAACCACTAGTAAAATATAAAGCTGATCTGAAATTTTAAAATCTTACCCAAATATTATCTTGATATATTCTGAACATGATTTTGATGAAATTTCCCCCATTGTCTTACAGAAAATGTTGCAAGACATTTTTGAAATAATGTCTGTCAGAAATATCAGGGCCTATGGAGTTAGAAGTCAAATTGTGCACTTGGAATTACATATGGGAACAAAGTAGAAGTCCAAAATGCTTCTGTAATGAACCAGTATTCATTAGATGCAAACTGGTGGTTTTGTAACTTTCTTCAACTGCAGATGGAGTTAATTCCAGATGCAGACACAAGAGATAAAAAAGCAGTGGAGCTTGCTCACATCTCAGATGATATCTTAGTTCCTAAAAAAGACAAAAAAATACTTGTGTCTATTGCTGTTAACTAATGCATCTGGAATTATTTATGTCTTGAACAGTTTAAAATGACTATATCAAAGGTAAAATAAGGCAAAATGATTATTCCTGTGAAGCACATTGCTCACTTTTTTTCTTGCCCCCCAGTGTCCTGTCACTCCCCCCCCCCCCCCCCTTCCAATCTGCTAGGTTACCTTTCACTGGCCTAAACTGTGAGGTTGGCCTATCTGACATTTTGCCCTAAATGGACATGCCAAAAGACACCAAAAACACTTTCTCTCTGAAGACAGGCTTTATTAGAACTCAAAATAATAAATTGGAAAAGATAAAGGGGTTCTTTGAAATGGGATCTATACATCCTGAGCTATCAGCACAAAGTAAAGCCCTCCCTGATGTGTTCACAAGAGAAAATTGTGATCCACACAAGTGCAGATTAACCTCAGTGGAGCCACCCCCCCAGACAGAGCTATCGTAAAGCAGGGTGGGTGTCATCATCACGGTCTTGTTTAGCCAAATGTTCCATATTAATTTTCAGAAAGACTATAGGAAAATTAGGGTTTGATGATGAGTACTTACACTGTCAGACTGACATAAAGCACAGAGGTATCAGTAAAGGTGAGATGCTGAAAGCAGATGGAACACAGGAACACCATGCCCTGGACCACAGCACGGGGGAACAGGGAGTGCATGGTACTTGCAGAGTGGCTCTCAGAGGGGATTTCACCAGCCATCCTCTAAATCAGAGATAGGCCTGCTGTTCCTGTTTTCTATCACTTTGTTCTATTCGATCTCCCTCAAGTTATACATGTGCAAGGACACATGCAAGCACGTACACTCACATCTAATACAAGATTATTTGCCAAGAACCAGAACACCATTAGAGCTGCCATTAAGACAGTAGAAAGGGATACTGCTTAATATTTAAAGTGCTGGTAGCAGGATGCTAATACTGGCTTGAGAAGTTACTGCACTCTCCTTATCATGGCAATCACCAGGTTTATCCACAAGATCCACAGACAGTTGGAGTGAACTATCATTTCTGTGATTGTAAAGCGTGTGTGAGGAGCAAATTCCTAATACCACATCTTGGGCATGCCTTGGCACGGATGCAAGTAAATATATCAAAGTACATGACTAAGGCTTTCAGAACAGGGCCATGTATAAACAAGTGTTACTTTGTGTTAATGACTGCGGTGATGACAGAAAGTTACAGAGTCGTAAATACAGTGCGCTTGGTGTATTTTACTTGGAATGGGGTACTACTTGACATGACATTCCCCAAACTTCTGGCTTAGCCCTGGCACAGAGGCAAATACATGGGCCAAATGAGAATCTGACCTCACCTTTTCAAAGCCACCATTACCTTCACAATTAACTTGTATGATTGTGACAAGAGAAAATAAAATGTTAACTGTGCACCCAGCCAGTAAATCTTTCAGTAGCCTGTTTTCTTTAGCAATAACACCTCACCTAAGACGTGACTTGCTCAGAAAGAAAAATCCTTAAAGTGTTCCAAAGTTACTAATCTTCCATGAGCCTTAAACTACTCTTTCCCTCTTGGAGTTTTGGAGCCTCTGCAACTTCTTTGAACCTTCCCAAACTTGCTCATCCAATCAGAGAATGGGAGGTACATCACAAGTTGCACCAAATGATACTATAACACTCACCAAAAATTATGTTTTTTCAAACCATGAATTTCAAATCCTTTGTGATCAATATTTTCCAGGGAAACCCTGAGAAAGCAAGCTGGGTAGTGAGGAAATTCAGAGCAGCTATGGCATGCTTAAAGTCTTCTGGGGAGCAGAAAAAGAAATTAATTTACTTAGTAATGTGTCAGAATGAACAGACATTACAGATTGTCTTAAGTAGAAGAGGAACTTTTATCTGTAGGCAAATTGAAGAGAAATAGAACCAAGAACTTCTAAATTGGTGTAGTTCAGCTGGAGAGGAAAAGCAATGTAAGAAACATCTCAATCAATAGTCTTGCAGTTGGTGTGGTAGTTGTAAGCAATGGTCAAAATTTGTCCACTGTGTTTAAAATCAGAAATAGAGTCAACCTGCACCCTTATCACCAACAATATTTTCCAAACCTTTATGAAAACAAATGTTTAGCTCCATCAGGTTCCTTTTCATTAACATAGCATGAAGGTCTTCTTCACTTTTGAAATATCTGAAATTGCAGCAATTAATTATATCATGAGGCTGGGATGATCTTGCTATCATTGCTATCTTTGAAGGGTAGTATTAAAAATATGTGAGCTTCAGGAACATGGCATTTTTAATTCTCACTTCAGCTACCTACTGTGTCTCCTCAAGGCTTCATATAGTTCATTGAACAATGTTTCAGACTGATTTTTCCACACTTAGTAGAATAATTGACATGTATGTTGTGAAAAGTGATCAGAAGATTGTGGGGGATGGGTAAGAACAAGTGTCACCTTTCCTGCTCAGTAATTCTATTAGAAGAAAATCAGATTTGGACAGAATTAATGAAAGCTTTATGCAATTTCACAGATTATATGTTAGCATCTTAAAATTAAAATGAAAAGCGCTAGAGGGTTCCTATTCCATATTCTTTTTGGAAATGTGACAATATTTTTACTGGATTATATGTGCCAGTGGTGTTCTGCATAAAAGAGACGGTGGTGGTTGGTTTTGGGTTTTTTGCTTTCACAAGGTATCCTTGTAGTTTAATTTGCTGTCTATGTACCAGGTACTGTCTACTGATTCTACTATTTACTTCAGTATTACTAATTTAATTATTTTATTCATTCATGCAAACACCAGGGTGGGGGGAACAAAAAAAAAAACAGCAAAGAAAAATAAAGAAAAAAAAAGTTATCCAAAGCTCCAGGTGTCTGTGGCACAAGTTCTAGGAGCAAAAGAAAACTAAATAGCAGTTTTAACTCTTGCCTCAACACAGTCATCTTCTTATCTATACATTATAACCAATAAAACTGAATGCTCTGTCGTGCTTGCGGCATAAGAGTTGACACACCCCCCTTTTTTTTTTTCCCAAGACTCTTCACAAATTAACTTCCAAAGTCAAAAGTGAAGGTTTAGCTTATTCCAAGTGTTGAATTTTTCACAAATAACCTGCCACAGATAATTCCATCTCTTTATATGAAAGAAATCCCAGTCTGATCTATTTATCTGATTTCAGTAATAGAAGTACTGACCAGGTAGAGAAGACAATGAGGTCAATGGGTCACAACCAAAGAGATCTTCTAAGGTCATATTTGGTTATTTGATTTTTTAATTTTCATTTTATCAGAAGCTACATTGATGTTTATTTACATTGTGGTGTCATCTGCAGGTTATAGTTAAAGATACTGGCACTATTGTACTATGTGCTCTACAAATGAACACAAAAACTTAGTCTGTTCCTCTACTAGAATTTCCTGTATGATTAAAAAAAAAAAAAAAAAAAAAAAAAAAAAAAAAAAAGCAGAATAAAATCCTCTAAAAGAGTTACTCATGTAAGTCCTAACACTAGTGACAAGAAACAGCAGTTTTTAAAGTTAAACATTTAATCTAAATCAGACTGCAAATATGCTGACATTCAACGTTCATGAGCAAATAGCTTTCCTGGTCCTACTAAGTTATTATTTTTGAGAGCTCTTCCCCTGCTAGGGGCTTCAAAAGGAGTCATCCTTCTATTTTTCAAGCAAAAATAATTTATGCTTATATCTTGTAATATTTCATCAACAAAAATTATCAATTAATAATTTTTACTAGAAGGAATTTCTCTGTTGTTTTTTATATTTTTTTTTCCATTTAATAATAAGTAAAGCCCTAAATTTGTTATAGACAGTGGTAATGCTTTATTTTGAAGTCTTTGTAATGGAGTGTATACTGCAGATATTTGTTCCTATGTATGACACAATATTACAACACAGTTTAATAATATCAACCAATACTCTGAGTTATTTTAAACTGTCAAGGACTGATGTGCATTTAGCAAAGCTGACCTCAGTTAAGGCTTTCTCTGTTAAGAAAAGCATTTCAGGAGCACCAGAACCATTTCTTCAAAGTATTTTATCTCAAAGAGTGGGGAAAAACTACCCCCTTTTAACACACATATATAGTTTATTCTTATTTTAATCCACTTCTATTACAGTGCTTATTCTGTTTTACTTTTCTAGCTATGACAGAGACTATTTAGAGACACTAGCTATCCTCATGGTAAGGAAGTAATAAACTGTATGATACAGGGATTTTAATACGCAGACACATGTGTCCATACAAGTAATCTTATTTTGTTACACCATTCACCATTTCTTATTTTATACTTCTGTATTAATATCCAGCTTCTCAAACTGTGTGTATACTTGAGTTGACTCCTCTAGTAGGGAGAGAGTGACACAGAACACACACAACAATCATAAGACTAGGAAAACAAATGTCTTAATGGATATAAGGCATACTGCCAGTAATTATGTGAGGAAAAAAAAGTAGTGATCGCACTAGGCAAGAACAATTTCAAAGATGTTCCATGTTTTGGAGATGCAATGTTTATTTTTGCTATATATTTCTTTTTGAATCCTGTTTCAAGAGTATTTTATAACAAACTGAAATATGTTGGACTGATTCTGTTCAGCATTATCAATCTTCAGTGCTCCTTGCAGACATCTGAAGAATTTGTAACATGTTAAATCTACCTACCAGCGTTACCTGAATGGCACTGAACAGGAGCTATAAAATTTTAATTATACAGAGAAAGCAAGTTCTTTTCTTGATGTTCCACAAAATATGGAGACAGTCGTATACTTGTCGACTATCCATCAAGATGCTCACTAAACAACATGCATCACCAAAACATGGTGCTGTTTCAACATTTCACTGAATCCCCAGCTAGGAAAAACAGGGAGATAATATGACATCCCCTTCCTAACAACTACAGCACATTCAGATATGAACCTGGTGTCATTAAAACTGTGTTTCTAATGCCTTTTGAAAATTAGACTGAAATGATTACTGTTTTTTTCATTCATTTGTCAGAGGAGAAGGGAGAGGACTTTCAAGTCATGAAATAACAAGTTTTCAGGGTCTTGTGTACACCCACAGGTTCTGTAGTCACTTCACTTCACTCCTAGGAGTTACACTGCTCACTACCAGCTCTGCTGTGGTCCAGGTCTGTTACTTAACACGTGCCCATGATGACCAGCTAGCCAACACGTCTGCATCCCATAGGAGTTAACCAAGATCTCCTTTGGATGTCATGTGGTATTTCTTTGACTCTAAGACACTATTTCCTTTAGCAATTTTTCCTCTCCATTTGAAAATTCCAAAAGTAATGTGAAGTGCCCATGTCACTGTCCATTGGAACTGTACTTTTTGTGGTCTGTAACTGTCCTCCATCTTTTTCTTTGCTCTCTTTAGTTACAGTTTTCTCTTTGATACATCTTACACACATCATACACGTCTTTGCAACAGATGAAGTGATACTGAGGCACTGTTATAAGTAAAACATCCTAAAAAATTATTGTGCCAAGATAGGACTGTATATATTCATGCTGTTAAATATTCATGCTGTCAAAATAAAACTAACCTCATTAAATTCAGACCCAGACAAAAATGAAGAAAAGTCCCTAGATTAAAAGTTGTTGCAAAAACTGGATATAAAGCACATCAGCAGAACGGAGTGTTTATTTTTAAAAAAATGTTAATTCTGATTACATAGAATAATGTAAAACGTGTTTTCTTCTGCAATATCAATTTCTGCACACAATTTCCAGTGGAAAGGAAGCTGCACATTGTATTGTTTGGGGGTGGAAGGAGGACATCATTTGAGGGTGTCACATAGATTTCTGAAATGTGTGCCTAATGGGCTTTATAACTAACGTAAGAAGAGAATAAGAGGGGCCTTTGAGACCCAGAGTAATAAATATCTACTAAAACCTACAGATACTGAATGACATGGATGTAGTCTATCAACTTCTATTTTTTTCAGGTACATATTTTTCTGCTGCATAGACAGGACAAGCCCAGCAGCAACAGTCTCCAAGATACAGCTAGTGGTTGGTTCATTTCCAGCAGCTGTTTGGAACATAATAGTTCTGAATGAGCCATTTCAGCAACTAGAAATTGCAGCCATCTACTGGTAACTGCCAAAATGTCAGTCAGTCAGAGACTTTAGGGCTTGGCATCTATGTCTATTATCTCCCCAGACACATCCAGGCTTGTACAAGTAGCTGCTGAACACCACTTGGAAGAATGTGATATCTACAGTGTGACATCTGGCCCCTTTGAATCTCTGTTATTTCATTACTGTATTTTTTACTTTGTTTTTGCATGTGCATACCAATAACATTTAAGCATTTAAGACATTTAACATGGTTTATAAAAATACAAAGGAATTTAATATTGAACCCTCTTATGCTTTTTTTGAGTAGAAGGCACAAGCAGAAATATTAACTGATAAATCTTGCCCTGTGGTTGTAGAAAAACAAATGTACTTGCTGTTTGAAAGAACAGCTTAGTGGTGGTGGTCTGATTGCTTGAAACTGTACAGAGCATGTATAATAAAGCACTACCTAAGTTACATTTATGCCCAAATTACTGATGTCTGCTATAGTATTCAAATTTTTATTAATTTGTTTTCTATTAGACTTGGGAGATTCTCAGGGTTTGAAGGCAGGAGAATCCTCATTGTTATGATCTTCAGTACAATTTCTCTGGTGGCTGGGTCACCTTGCTTATTAATCATGCTAGGAATGTAGAAAGTTTCTTTCTGTTGCTTTGGGAATACCATGTTTTTGTATTTTAACAAGGGGTAGTCTGCTTTGGAGGGGCTCCTAGACAAGGGAAACCTCAAGGGGAGCATGAGAGACAGGGAAAATATTTGGACCAGGTACAGGATATGAAGGAGTTTTCCTTCCTTAAATCTTTTAACTGAATGACTGTTTTATCTCAACATTAGTCATGGCTGTCTGGGTTATTTCATTTCTTTGCAGGCAAGATCCATACCTTCTTTTCCTTTTCACCAGTCCCTGGATGGCAATTTCTTCTGAAGTTGTATGTATGTGCAGTTTAGATTTTATGCCCCAGAACTTCTGGTGCCTTGAATTATATCCTAGCATTCAATATTGATTTCTTTTTTCTTGTCTTTATATCCTTTGATAAGAGGGAACAAGTACCTGTTTTAGAAGGTAAGGAAAGGTGGTGAAAAAAAACCCCAAACCTTCAATGGCAGTTGTATTGGCTCAGTGCTAAATAAGTATGTGTTACCGTGCCTTGCCAGTAAATTCTGACTTCAGTCACAGGGTACACTAACAGCTTAGTACATTTGACACTGGTGGAAAGTTCTGTGTAGTTTAAATAACAAGCTAACTCTGTCAGATGAATGATGCTAAGTGGGGTTCAAGACATGGACACACGCCAGTTTGAAGTTTTCTTTTCAACTAGGTATATGGTGAGGTTTTGTGTCTGACAAATCAGTGGAGTTTGATGGCAGTTAACAGTTGCATCACATCAAGAGAAAGACACTGTGACTTAAGTAAGGTGTCTGCTGTGGCACAGATGTGCTGTTAATTCTGCTTGTGTTAAGAACAGGATGATTCCATTCCCCTGTACACACTATCGCTTACCCATGTTTGTAATCAAATTTCCAAGTGGAAAAATATACTTTAGTTTTAAATGAACAGCATTTCTGTTGCCTTCACTGACACAAGATACATGTCTGCTTCTAAATGAAGAAAGAAAATATACCTTTCCACTTAAAATAAATTCAAAGTTATCTTGCAAATTGTACTATTTCTCTGAAAAATTATGGAAATTGCCTAGATATATTCTTTTAAAATTAAGAGTTCAAATTGAAAGAAAACAAAGATATAGAAATATCTGGCTCATGTTTTTCCCCTCTCTTGAATGCTTGTTGTACTTAAACACTCTGATTTTTTGTATATAGTTACATATCTTTGAAATTCTCCCTTCTTTTTGAACTTGTTTTTGTCAGAAATATAACTATTAAGCTTTTACTGTTGTCCTACTCATCACTATCCTGTTGCTGGCACTTGGCCATTGAAACAGCATCCAGTTAATTGTTCAAAATGTTAAGGTACATTGTAACCACCCCTCTCTTGTCCAAAATAATAATTTTAAATGTCATATAGCACTACAACCTACTCAGTACAGCAGAATTACAGGATCTTGTAGGACTGCCTAATGGAAGGGAAATCAAATATAATGAAATATTCAATGTGTATGCTGCTTTATTTATGTAGGTGTACCAATCAGGCAGATCAGTAGTTCCAAAATAGTATACAATCAATACTTCAGTCCAGAAACTTCAGCAATTTCCAGTTCAATTTATGAGAAAAGAAACAGGTTTCTAGCACAGACTGAGTGAGAATATGACTGTGCCACACAAGGTAAATGCAGTGCAGGCATGAAAGAAGTTGTCTAGAAACTCGACAGTCCCCTCTGCTTAGTTGTTCCCTGGACTTCCTGGTGATGAACATGAGGACTTTTTTCAAAACTTCTGTGGATATGCTTCCTCAAGTGTTCATGGCATTTCTGAATGATTACTTGAGAAAAATACTATACCAACATCCCAGCTTAATGTCAAACTCATCGTAAACAAGTAAAAAAAAAAAAAAATCATGTCAACAGATAGGCTGATACAAAGGAAAGCTGATCAGATTTATGATTCCTCAGTTTGATTTCTTTCATTGCCTGCTATATAATCATAGATGTGTAGATGTTTTTTAGATGACTGACTGTTTTTTCTTTGATTCCCTCATGAGACATCAGTTCTCCTGGTTATATACCTCACTAATTGATTTTCCATGAACAGTCATTATTTGTGCGTGATTAGCATTCATACCAACAAGAATGTCTTCTCTTGCAACGTTGTAATTCAGTTTCCCAGGAGAAGTATCAGGGTCTCAAACTGTAACGGAATTGGCCACTGTTTAGCCAAAGGTAGTAATAAAATGGAAGAGGACATCATCTCCTGTTCTGGGGCCTTAGTGAGTGAGCTACTTTCTGCCATGAAGATAGAGTAGTCAACTTAGAGATGGCTAAGGGCTATCACACTAATGCATTTCATCATACAGTGTAGATTGGATACGAGTAAGCTTGCCTGCCTGACTCTTCTTCTGGACTGCATCATCTCTCTCACAGAATAGTGAATTCATGTAATTTATGAAATTGCATATATCTGTATTTTCAAATGTTTTGGTATCTGAGTCTCCATTTCATCTCCACACAGTTACTTAATTTTAAATTGTCATAATGATTAAAAGACTAGTCAAATATAAGATCCATAAGTGGTACATGTGAAAGTAAGAAAAATGAAGCATACCACAAATATATTAGAATGGAAAAGTTAAACAGAAAATAAAAGAAAACCAGAAAACAGTCTGTGCATATGAACCATGATCCAAAATCTGTACAGTGAATGGCAGGACTTGCCGTGAGTGGTACTGAATCAAACCTACATGTGATTTTACTGGTGACAACCGTAAGTGTCATTGGAGTCAATGTAAACATGGGCAGCTAACATTAGAGAACAATTCACTTTGAAAGTCTCAGTGAACCAAAGAAACTCTGATTATTTAGAACATTAAAATGCTGTCCTCCTTATTCTGATCAAAGCTCAACAATCATCATAAATGTCTACTCTTTGCATAGACATTTGTCTTTAGAATATTTTTGAATACTGAACATATAGAAAAAAATACATAGTTGTACAAATATTTTTCTCAGCTGACAGAACTCTCAGGAAGGGCTTCAATTTGCTTTTCATGTCTGGATTTCTCTCCTTATATTTACATTTAACTTTTCCCAGACATCATTCTTCTTCTTTAGGCTGCTCTCTGCTTCATTTTGCGGTCACTATCCACTCTGTTTTTCTAGCACTGTACATAATCCAGGCTCTATCTGTGTAATGCTGAGTAACTGATCTCCCTTTAAATAACTTTTCGATCCTCTGGTGGTGTTTACTGTACTTTTTGGATTGAAGAATCAACTAGAAAATCTCTGTTTAAATGAATGTGTGTGTACATACACTGTAAGCCCAGTAAGTCTTACATAATTAAGAAAACACATGCCCATTTCTTGTGCAACATCTTTATATGGTTATTGAAATAAAAAGGGCAAGGGCAAAAGAGCTCAATTTTATTTTATTTTACTTTTTTTGTCATTTTATTTATATAACATGTATACATTATACAATTTCATCTTACTTTTTGCACTGCACACAAAGGAAGTATATTTGTCAGTGCTCTTGAAAAGTCTTCAACATACAGACATAATTTAATATGAACCCCAAAATAGTACAGCTCTAACCATAACTTTTCAAATTATACAGATTTTTCCAGACAGATCTTGTTGGACCCATATCTGTTAGCAGAAAGTAAGTCTGAGATGCTTAGAGTGTTTAAATTCCTTAAATGTGTTTTTGAATGGGTTTAGATTTGCTTTATTTTGTTTTCCTTTTTAGGAGGCAAAATAGCACTGAAAAATATTATTTTTGCTTTTGATTAACTTTCTTACTGAAATGATCTGTAAAAAGTAGTAGTCTGAGCTCAGCTGCCACATAGAGGGACATAGCAGAAGAAAGAGAAATTTCAACTAAGTTCTTAGTGAGTTCATTTTTTTTCAGTTTTCTCAGAAAACTAGCAAGCAGAACCACCTTTCTTTGAAATTTAATGATTAGATGCATTGAAACCAATGAAATACGAGATAAATGAAAAATGAAGCTTCAGTCTAGCTAAAAGCTGTCTCTGTAATGTTTTGCTGAAACAGCTTTCCTATGTCCAAACACCCACATGCAAAAAGTTTAAGGCCACCCACACCTCACACCTATGACAGTAAGGAGACTCCTACATCTAACACATGTAATGATGCAAAGTAGAAAGTTGAATCTATTTTTAAAGTTTTTTCCAAGATTACAGCCTGCATCTGTAAATGCCAGTCTGCATCTGCTGTAAATGTCTTTTCATTAGTCAGCCACCTGCTAGATGAAAAGTGTTGCACTAGCAACACAGCATCTGAGAATATGCATGCAAAGTTTGAGACTAGAAACTGGCATTGAAGGAGATGGGGTTTGCCACGCAGAGAAGTTTTTATTTTGACATACACACAAATTGAAGTACTTCTTTACACAAGTGTTCCTTGATGAACATTTATTACTATTCATTGTCTTCTCTTTCCTGAGAACAGAATGCAGACTTTCAGGCCAATGTCACTGGATTTATGAGGACTCTTCAGTACCATGGATCACAATGTTCTGCCAGATCATCAGCCTGCCCTGGCAGAAGTAAAAGGCCAATGGCAAAAGCAATTACTCTCACAGAGAACAGACCAAACCCAAAACTGACTAGTAGGCATTTTCATGCAGACACTGTCCTAACAGGGAGGAGTGTCATCTATAACTTTTTGTGCACTAAATGCTATACATTCATTGCTGATGCTCTGTGAGATGTCTAATAGGACATTAGAGTTTATTATGAAATGGAGACCATGGCAAAATAATTTTAGCTCAGTTGCATAAACTTTGAAAAATTGCTTACGTTTTGGAATTAATTACTTCCCAACAGCAGCCAGTAAAAGTGGTTCAAAGATGACAGGTACTTACAAATCCATAGTACTGAAAATACTTCAGTTTTATGAGTTTGTATATGTTTTAAAGAAGGTGAGGTTGCTATATCACACTTTGTTAAGCCACCTATTAAGGCTGGAAGAGACTGGATTGATCCTATATGCCACCAAAATCCCTGAATCTTGAAAAGCCACATTCATACTGTGGGTAGTAAAAGTAATGGAGAGAAACATTTGACCTAGCTGGAGCCAGGTCTTCAGATAAGAATGCAAATACAGCCGGTGCAGGTTCCGTTTGAACCACATTGGGAAGATACTTTAGGATAAAAAAAAAAAATCTGACCTTAATAATACAAGTCATAAGGTTCACAGAAAATCTAGATGTTGAAATTGGCACTGTGTGTCTATTTAGATCTGGAACCAAAATAGAAAGCATTGTCAGATTTGAAGATTAAATGTAATCTGATGTCAACTACAGATCTGTAACATCAGAGTGCATGTTAAAACTGTCATGAATGAAAGATCATAAGTGAAATCCTCTGTGTTCAGGGAGCAGAGCTGTCTTCATTCCATCATACTATTCAAGAAATCATTGTGACATCTCACTATCCTATTGCTGCATTTAGGATATCTTTATTTCGATGTTCTGTTCCAGCAAAGTTTTGTGTTCACACAATAATACAGTTTTTGCCTGGAGCTTCAGTACTGTTGGAACAATTTATTTATGACTTCTCAGTCTGTGCTCTGATATGTTGAAAATAGTTTATTGGAATTCTTATAAAATTTTCAATGTATTTACGATACCCATAATTTTTGCTGGTGTATCTCTCATGCAAAGAACATTGTCACTTCTCAGATCCATACAGTGGTTTGAAAATTCTTGCCATTACACACATGCCTTTTTGACACTTTCACACACACACACACAAGTTAGAATATAGAATTAGAAATCACTTCATACATGCACTCTCAAAGGCTTATAATAGCTTTTAAAAATTCCTGTCTTAGAAAAAAACACAAACTTAAATGATCATAAGATTTTTATTCAATAGATTCAGAAGCATTTTACAGGCTGGCAAAATCTGTGTCTTACCTTTAGAATCTTTTCACTTACCAGTCTGCCAAACTGAAAAGTTCATCAAAAATTGCCATGCAGTTATTCTTCTACAAGGCCATAAAGAATAGACAACATTTTTTCTGTTACTTAAACAAGAAAGGTATGAAAGGGTTTTGCTGTTGTTGCAGCCCAATAACAAATCTCTAAAAATGTCAGCAGTGTCCCCGTCCCCAGCATAAAGGCTGATATCACAGCCCATCCAGATCACAGGAGCAAAGGCCTGACAGAGGCAAAAGATGCACCATTCAGCTGTAGCTGAGTGCAGGTGACATCTACAGCAGTAAACTAGACAGTGCCAGGAAACTTTCCAGGTACTGGTCCTTATTGCACCTAGTGTTATGTAGTTAGAACTACCATAGGACAATTTTGGTCCTTCTCATCTTGCATGATCCCAAGTAATACCACGGCTTAGCTGAAGAGTCACCACAGGCCAGATCCTGCTTTCAAGATCCAGTTCATGTCCAGGGATTGGGTCTGTTTTGGAGGGACATTGAGCAATGCAGCAGGGTACAGAAAGGTGCATGCCCACTGGCCTTAAGATCAGAGATCAGTCCTGGTACATTTAATGGTATACACACAGCCACAGTCTTTTTTCCTGGTTAGTTTCAGAACCAGTTAACAAAACAGGAATTCCTCAAATGATGATTCAAAGAGGAGAAGGAAGAAATTCAGGGCAGAAAAAATGGAAAATAGATTTGATCTTGATTCCCAGGAAGAACTGTAATCTGAGTCATCATAAAAGTGCTTTTTCCTAAAGAGAAGAAACCAAGCAGTGTTGATGAAACGCCAGCAATTCAGAGTGCCATTCTTCAGTCAGGTATGTGCCTATAGTGGATTGCTTGCAAATTGCATGAATCTATGCAAATAGAGGTCTAGGAACTTATCTAGGAAGATTAAAAGAAAACCCATTTAATTTATCAGGAGTCTAAAGTTGCTTTTCTTTTCAGGACAAATGACAAAAAGGATACAGGAAAGTTTTAAAAGGAATATAAAGACAGAAAATCCTCAAACACTGTGAGATGATTTCAAGATCTAAATGGTGATACTAGTAAAAATTAGTAAGACAGGATAGTAAAACAGAGAAGTGGTTTCATCTGTTGTGAAATGCCTTCTGCAGATCCTATAAAAGTAGTTAGGCCTGACAGCCTCAGTTATATGGAAGTTTGTGTTTCTCTGTACTAAGTATCAACAGTAAATAAAATGTCTAAATTAATAAAACATAGCGTAAGTCTGCTAAGGTCAATTGATGCACATCTTATGTATATTACTAGCAAATCTAATTAATATATGATTCCATCTGTAGCATTATTTAGTTGACACAATGAATAACACTACAGAAACCAAAATTGTCTTATGCTACTCCAAAACATCATAGTATGACAGCTTTTTTTATCTTATATGTCCATAATAAATCTATGGCCATAATCCAGTTTAAGCAATCTAAATAAGGGTCTTCAAATATGTGACGATCCCTAATATTTGGGTGTTGAATAGACAATGTATTTAATATAAATATGGTTCTCTTTACAGGGAAAAAATACAGTGGTACAAATGGGATAAATTTAGTTTGTTCTTTTTCAACATATTAGCAAGTCTTATAACAGAAATTACCATCTGTGATCAATCTACACTAGTGTGACTGTAAAGTTTATTCAACTCCACTGAATAAGATTACAAAAAAAAATAAATAAACATGTCCTATAATGTCACTACGTAAAATGAACAGAATGTTTTCATACTAGAACCATCATGAATTTGAATCTTTTTTTGTGGGATTGAAAGCTATAGCAAAAGGGTTGTTACGAGCCAGAACACACTTGCTCTTATGGTAGTTCAGGAAAATGAATCACATGTTTTAAGAAACTGGGAGTTGTGGTAGCTACAACATTCAATTACTGACTTGCTGTTTCTAGATCAATGTCCTTGAGGGAAAGTACGGTTAATTAAGCCTTAATTCACTCAAGATAAATTGACATTTTTGTCTCACAGCAGTAATTGTCTAAACAGAAAACTTACTAGTAGTGGTGGGAGTTAACATACAGACCAAAACCTCATCTTTATTCCTTGCATTACTATTTAATAAAAGCTTCCCTGTGTCCTACAAGTTTTAAAACCTGCAGGTATTGCAAGTCATAATACTTATTTAGAATATTAATCTACAAAATATTCAGAAACATTTAATGATTAATTTTAAACAAATTTTAAGTTGCCTTAGAAATTAACCTAAAATTTAGATGTAACATCCATATTTTAAGATCACTAGATCAAAATAGTCTAGCTTTACCCCTACAAGTTAATTGTTTGTGAATGAATACAACTTTTGTGGGATATAAAGACAAGGTTGGATCATCAAAGGCAGAAGTAGAAAGAACTCTGAAGTCACCTTTGGGACCAAACACTAGTGAAAGAAGTTTCAGCGCACTTTGATTTTTGTGTTTAGTCAGAAAATTCATTTTTTAAAAACTGAAACCACTCTAACAAATTGTTGGATATTTCAGCAAATAGAGCATTATAGTAATCAATAGCTGTTACAAAAAAAAAAAAAAAAAAAAAAAAAAAAGCATGAATTCATGAATTAAGAGCTTTACATCAATAACAGTCAAATAGTTATGCTGGTAATCTTACTTTGTTTAAGAGAAAAATATCTTTCCTGCAGTATATGTAAGGTGTCATAGATGTCAACTACAATAATATATCGGTTCTCGACTCTCCCGACCTTGTCACTGGCATCTGAAAAGTGTGGGTGAAAATTTCTAGGAGTCTGATTTAGCTGCAGTTCCACTCTTCATCATACAAATTTCAGGGCAAAGGCAAATCAGCTCCATTTTGCTTTACAGTCTGAGAAGAGAAAAGGGTGTCTCAGTTTCTCTGACAATTTGTACCTTGCACCATTACAGTAGTCCAAATTCTATTATTAATCCTCTTCTGACCAATGATGTCACAAATACTACACAGAGTATCAAAATTTCACACAGAATATATGAATCTTTAAGGACTTAATTCCATTTAGTGGTTTTAATTGCAGCATCTGTTTCCTTGCTGTAATGACATCAAAATTCATTACAAGATAGCATCATTACAGTGCAAAAGAACATAATAACATCATTGCCATATAAAAGCCTCATAGCAAGCTAGATTTCCAACAAAGATGTGAAAGGAAAAATGATTGTTTTTTGAAGAATAGCAATTTGATAGCAGTAATCTTTTTTTTCTTCCTTTTAACGAGCCTGTGACTATAACAGTATTTTTTGTGTGTAGAAAAAAAATGTTTTGTTTTTCTGTTTGCTTGTTTGTTTTGTTTTGGTTTAATTCTAAAATTGTTCTTGCCAAAATGTCCTTTAGCAAGTGGAAGTATCTGGTGATCTTTAATTTACTTGATTTGAATTTAGGGTCTTCTTGACTGACTTAGTATCCTCAATTTCTAAAACCATTTGATGTTATTTTTTGTAACAAGCTCTTCCATGAATTTCACATGTATTGGATATCAATCTTAATTGGCCTCTGCAAAAATTACTAGCTTCTGATCCAGGCCTCTCACACAACCAAGGAACAAGCAAAGTCACATCTTGAATTTTCTAGAACTCTGAATTCCAGTTCTCAGTGGCAGTGTGGACAACAGTGGGAAACAAGAAATATGCTGCAGGCAACATTGTTCTTTACTTGCCCGTCAGCCTGGACCACAGCGGCAGTGACAGTTTCCTGAGGCTGACAGCAATATCAGAGGATCTTGCAGCAGTATGTTGCCAGTAAGCCACATGTTAGAGATCAGAGTTTTAAAATCAACAGTTGAAGGAACGTAATTTATTTTTGTTGCTTTTCTCTTTCCGAGATTATTATTTGTTTAGGAAAAACTGAAAAAAAAAATAATAGAAAAATGGTTGAAACTTCAGCCATAACACACTTACTCAGATCCTCCTTTCTCATGGTCTGAAAAAGTTCGCTGAAATGGTTTTGAGACCAGACTTTTAGTCTTAGCAACACAGCCACTTCCTCAGCCATTATTGGAATGAATAGAAAACTGAACCATTCCCTTTATTGGAGTGAATAGAAAACTGAACCATGAAAATATCTGCTAACCTCTATCACAAGTAGCCTCAGTTTGACAGAACTTCTGCCACATTCAAAACTGTCATCGTGTGTCTCTATCTGTACATAAAAGGGGCTGGGGGTTGGAGAGAAGTGGTTACTAGAAAAAAAGGTAGAAGGGTAGTACAAGAGAATTTGTATTTACAGTTGAGAATATTGGAGAAACTAAAAAAGACAGGTTTCAGTAAAAGTTTCAAAAAAGATTGATGGTTTACACTTACCTCAAATCAATTTTTTTCATAAGTTGTTTCATTAGTATTATAACTATTTATCCAGATGCATGATAAAGCTGTCTAGAGTCAGCTAAATATTGTTATTATGCAATATTTGTCCTTATATTTATCTTCTGCTTTTTCCCTAGATCCAGTTATGCTCCAGAAAGGATGTTCATATTAAAATCATGGTCCTCCTAGATTTCAGTAGTACAGGGTTTCATCCTCATTCCTGAATATAAAAAAGGAGAAAATTTATTACTTGGTTATTTTCTATTCAGTGCCTCATATTCATCCTGAGACTAGTAAAAATTTCCTTTATTTAAATTTTGCTGAAGTGGGGGATACTGGACTGTTAGGGTGGAAGAGTGCCAGGGTTGACAGAGTGTCCCTGGCAGGTGGTAATAGCCGGTTGTCATATGGAGGAAATCTGACTGCTACTCAGCCCCAGTCCAAACTGGAGATCTAAAATTAGGCTGAAAGTCATGGAAAATCCTAGCATTATAGATGAGATGCATATCCTTCATGACAGTTAAATGTGATTCTTTAAAGCTTAAAGAATAAAAACTGTATTTAATTGCCCATTATACACTCAGTCTCAATTCGGAAGCAAAATTGAGAGTCCTGATCCTAGCACTAGAACTGCTTTAAGCCACTTCAAATGTGGGTGTCAACAACAACAACAATAAGAGAGAAAACCAAAATAATCACCCCACTCAAAAAAAAACCCTCAAGAAAAATGGAGAAGCCTTAGTCTCTCGTCCCTTTGTTTCTTGGTCAGGTTCTAACATGCCCTTCCTTATAATTAGTTTTCAGTTGGGTTAAACCCCACCCACCTGGAAAAGAAGAGCTTCTAAAAGTACTGGTGTTAATGAAAACTTAAAAACAGGAGTCTGAAAACTGGATGGAAGAGCTCCATTGGGAGCCAGTATTGTATCTCAAGCCCTGAAAGAGTGCAGGCATGGCAACATTTCTGAGGCTGACCACAGATTTCTATACTGAATTTGGGCAATTCATGCAATCTCTCTGGCACAGATATAGAAGGAGGTCTGTGAACTACTCTGGGACATAGGCCTTTGTCCTCAGGGTATACTCCCAAGACAATTTAAAGTGAAATAAGAAAAGGTCATTACAGTTCTGCTCTAACCTCCTCTCCCAGCCTTCCTTTTGCTTTAACCATGGTTTGACAATGAGTTGAAGGCTGCAGTGACCGAGCTGGATGAAACAGTCTGTCTGTAAACTGAGTCTACAAAAACACAATTTGTTTTCTGTCTGCGTATCTTTGAACCAGTTCATTTAGTGTCTGACATGCATCTGGTGGAGGCACAAGGGAATGGTGTTGCCAGGTAGGGCTGGAGGAGGAATGTGACTGCAGAAGGCACAACCCAGACTGGTGTATATAGGAATTTGTTTTGAAAGCTTTTGTATATAAAATGAGATGGGGCCTGCTTATCAAGATTGCTGTAAGAATCAGTTCAGCATAAATCCTAATGATGCACTTTGAGACTTCAAGATGGAAAGCAACATACCTGAAAAGCATTCTTTCCGATTTTATTTTATTGAAATTGTTACTTTATCTCAAAATCCTGAGATTCTCAAACCTTTGTTCACATTTATAGCAATTCATTTTAGGAAAAAAAAAACAGACAACAAATCGCTACAAAACAAAACAGAATAAATCACATTCTGAAGGAGACTGCACTGAAATGATATCATTTTGAACTTTATCCCTTGATTTTAGCAGCTCTGTTAGCTACAGAATGCAGAGCAGTTTGAATTTCCCTGTGGCTCAGTGGTGCCTTTTAGCAGGCTTTTTTAGGTTCTGTCTTCATTGAAAGCCTAAAGGGTGAACAGCAGTTAGCATGGGACCTAAATATCACAGACCCACAGGGGCAAATGACTCACTACAACTATAGTGAAAAGGTACTTAAGGAAAGAATGACAGGCTCTTGGTAAAGAATGTCAATAATGCTTATTACAGCCACACTATCTTGCTGAACTTTTTCCTTATTTGTTTTATTTGTATTCTGGAATGTTGAAAAAGGTTAAGGGAGAGACTGCAAGCTTTGGTCATTTAACATGTTATGTTAAATAAATAAATAAATGTTATGAGTCAAAGATACTCCTGAGAGTCCAGATTGCCTATTGTAGCCTGTGCCTGCATTTTTCAGTGTCTAGTGTTTTTAATACTTCCATTATTTTATGTTTTTTATGTTCAGGCTTTTTTTAGCAGTTTGATTTTTAAGGCAGTGGAAACTCCTTCAAGCTGTCTGTCTTTAGATGAGCAATGAAAGGGAATTCATATTTTTTAGTCACATTAAAAAATTAAAGTTCTTTATGTTACTACCTGTCCCAGAATATTTTCTTTCAGGAATGCTGAAAAGACAGTACTGCTCATAGTTGAGACAACTTGTTCCAGGTGGAAATGAAATGATAATAGGATTTAACAAATTGTTCAGCACGACTTACTACAAAGAGAACTACTGAAAGTGAAGTTTAGTCATTATTTTCTATCAAAGTACATGAAATAAATTACTAAAGTGGAAAAAAGATTTTAAGATAAATCTTATCAAAGCAATTCTGTGTGGAAGGAAGTGCTTGAAAAGGAAGGCAGCAAAAAGTTTTTTCAACCTTATAGCAGTTAGTTGAACTGAGAGGCAATGAGAAATGCTTTGTAACATTTACATGTGCCTCCTTATATTCTGATCACTAAGAAATCGCTGGGACGGTATTTCTTATAGAAGGTTCTATTTGTTACAGCAATACTGGAAATTAATATTACAAACATGACTGTAAGAGTAATGCTATTGATTTCATGTAATGGCCAAATCAGTTAGGTATTTCATGTGATGCCTGAACAGAACAACCAAATAGTACAATGCCTAAGCTTCCAAATATTTCACCATGTCTGAAACCTTTAATTAGTTTATGAAGACAATGATGAAAGCAATTTCATGAAACAAATAAGAATTTTCAAATGTTTTCATTATACCATCTGTCATATACGTCAAATGCCTGTGAGCTCACAATAGAGATATGATAATAAAACTGCAAGATAAATGAAGAATGCTATTAAAAAATAAATTTAAATATTCATGGAAAATAATGCAAATTAATACAATTAAATATTTGCTGCTCTTTTCCCCTGTTTTGAAATATCTATGCATGAACTTAGTTGAACTATTTGATTTAAATTTACAATAATAGAGCTTAGAATTCACATTTCATATTTGAAAAACACCTGGAGGCAGAGTCTGTAGGCATTAAAGCAAAAGTTATTGCTATTTCTTGTTGATCACAAGGTAAGCAATAACATCAGGAATCTTGTTGGACTGTGTTAGAACAGAACACCACCCCTAACACACACACAATTCAGGTTTTTGTTCTGTCTGTAAATAATTCTGATAATCAGGAAGGAAAAAGAGGCAGCTGCCATATAAATTACTTTATTATGCAATCTAAATATTTCCATATTTTCTTAATGTAGACTGTGGTAGTAGTTGAAAATAGCATTCCAATTTTCCGATGTGTAGTAATTAGTATAATTCAATTACCTTGAAGCTTTATCTTATGAGAAACCACAGTGAAAGTAGAGAAATATGTTAAAGTAACTCAGATACTCTGCTAATGCAATTTCAGCCTCAGAAGGCTGTTAGTATAACTGGGATTGTTACTCGTCTGGTTGATCATGAGACTCAGCTAGCAGATACTCCTTTAGCAATGAGGGATCAGAGATTAAATTGGCAGAGAAAGAGAAAGAAAAAACAATCAATGAATTGAAAAAAAACCCTATATTTTTTTAATACATATGCTGAAAACATAGTGCCACTGAAACTTCTGAAGTGAAAAGGCTGTATCTAATTACTTTGAGTGGGAGAGATGAAGAATGGGGGGGAAAAATACAGAATGCATTTTGTATTTAGGTAAAATTGCTGATGTTTATGTGCTTAATGGTGCTTTGAATTTCCTCTGTCAATTTTTGTTACTAAAAGTTTAACCAGTTGTGTCTATATACAAATGAAGTAGAGTTTGCTTTTGTAAGGTTGCTTAAACAAATTTTTGATATCTAAGTGTTGAGGTACAGATAATTAGCATGGTAATAGTTGAGATTTGGAAATCAGATAATGAGTGCTTTGGTACCAAATAGAATCAACTTGGTAGAATGATGAGTGAAAAGAAATAAGGGTAATCAGGAGGCACGAGAACTAACCTGGGTGCAGAAGCCTGTCACTGTACAGGCTGTCTTCAGAGTCTGTAGGGTACTTTTAAGAAAGTCCATGAGAGACAAGTAACTAAACCCAAATCTATTGCTACAGGCTTCAAATTACCTTTGGAGTCTTCATTGTTGTAAGAAAAGAGATTAGGGGTTTACAAGCTAAAGTTATACATAAAAGTCATGCATTTTACAAACAACCAAATGATATGGTTATTCTTATGCTTTTTTTTGACAAATTACATTGAAGATCTAAGGAAAAAATGCAGTAAATTTGTTAAAATGCTAGGATTTTCACTATTTCTTCCTCCACTGGAACACACTTTTAGTACTTCTGGCATAGTGTATAATTCCTTTTGCATTAAACTGTCACAGTCGTGCTTTTTAGGTATACCCTAACTGTAATGACAAGATGCAATTGCTGAAAATAATGGCAAATTATGATAACATTTCCTCCAAAAAGTGTTCATTTCTGCAGTGCTCCACTATTGCAAATCACTTTTAAAAATAGTATCTTTACCACTTTTGAAGTATATTTTTGAACAACTGTGTTATAATGCAGACCTACTACTCCAAGTGAATAGGTAAATCAGATCTATGATCCTATGTCTAAATGCGTAACACGAAGGAGATGTCATGTTTTTTGTTGATTTAACTCTGCTAGTTTTAGCAGAATTATGCTAGGAAATTAGACTGTGTAAATATGCCAAGACTTGAGTTATACATAAAAGGCAACGATACTGTTGAAGTCTCTGGGTAGATGACCCATATCAGGAAATTTCTAGATGCAATGTAGCTAAATTGGTAATGTCTTTTCAGAAAATCAGGAGGAACCCTCTACTGCTCTGTCCTTTCACAGTGTGGCAAGAGCATTTATATGCTCTTGTCTCTTAAACACTTTGGGGATATTAGGACTTTAACTGCCCAGGGCAATTATTAAAATACTGGCTGAAATTCTCTCTCTGAGCTAACCAGCAACCAAGAGACAAAGTCAAACTGTCTGAGTCCTTCCTCCTTCCCTCAAATCTCCCAGAAAATCTACTACAGGATGGATCCCTCTCTGGAGTACTTGGTAACAGCAAAACAAATGTAAGATCACTTGCAAAGCTTTGAGTGGACTCTTTACCAGTAAGTAGTCAGCAATTTGAGAGTTATGAGGTCAGTTATGCCCACAGGCATTCACTCTGCAAATCTGTAAAAAAATAAGCATTGTGAGAATATTCTGACCCTGTGGAGAAGTATGAATCTTGTAGTTATGCAATACCACCTTCCACACAATTTCTACAGTAGCTTTCAAACTGGAAGAGAGGTGACAGCGGCCCTGTTTTGCTTCGTTAGTCTAAGCATAACTGTTGAAGCACTTTTGATTTCTCAGGTGTTTTTAAGCGTTAAACCACAATATGATTTATAGCTACATCATCTGTCTTCCTCTGAGGAATCTTCCCCAAAGCCACAGTGTGAAGAAGGCTTCTGCATGCATTTAATTTGAATGGGGTTTGAGAAGTTTCAGGTGACCCCAGAAAGAAAAAGTGGCTTCTCTCCCAGTGCTCTGAAACATGACTGTACCTAATCTCAGCTAATCTTAGTGAGAAAGCCCTGTCCTTCATCAGGTACTCCATTTTCACTATACATACTATGCTCATGTGAGAAAGATTTGACCTGTAAGAAGGATTTGACTTTAATTTTAAAGTGTTATCTTTCTTTCTTCTTCAATCTTCCCAGACTTCTCTTAAGTGTGAGCTGGCTTTCAGAATTTATGCCTTGCCAGCAGCCTTTCCAGGTAAGACAATTAAATATCATTTGTTTGCATGTTATAACCAACAAAAGGTTCTATACCGGGCAACAACAATGCATAAAGGGGAGGGATGAAAGTTTTTATGAAGTTCCTTCATTTATATCAGATATATCATCTGGCACCACACCCAACTCTTTGAAGGTAGTCTGAAACTAATAGTCCTCTATTATAAGCCATGTAAAATACAGAGTGCTTTGATGGTTTGGTTATTCTGGGTTTGAGACTCCTAGACAGTGCTATTATGCATTATACCCCCTATACTTCAGGTGACAGATGACAAACAAGAAAGTAGGATGTAAATAATCTCACTTAAATCATCATATCAATCATGACAATGCTGTTTACGTAAGGGTTAAAAATAAATTACAAACTTGCAGTGCTGCTGAGTCCATGTGTCCATGATCTCTGGAATGCTTTCAGTTTCAAAATCACAGAATCATAGAATGGTTTGGGTTGGAAGGGACCTTCAATATCATCTAGTTCCAACTTCCCTAGCATGTGTAGGAACACCTTCCACTAGACCAGGTTGCCCAAAGCCCCATCCAACATGGCTTTGAATGCTTCCAGGGAAGGCACAGTTTCTCTGGGCAACCTGTTCCAGTGCTTCACCACCCTCACAATAAAGAATTTCTTCCCAGTATCTAATCTACCCTCCTTTGGTTTAAAACTATTACCCTTGTCCTGTTACTACAGCCCATACTAAAAAGTCTGTCCCCACCTTTCTTGTAAGCCCTCTTTAGGTACTGAAGACTGCTATAAGGTCTCCCTGGAGCCTTCTCTTCTCCAGGCTGAACAAACCCAATTCTGTCAGCCTTCATTCATAGAAGAGATGTTCCAGCCCTCTGATCATCTTCAAGGCCCTCCTCTGGACTCGCTCCAACAGGTCCATGTCCTTCTGATGTTGGGGATTCCTAAGCTAAATGCAGTGCTCCAGGTGGGGTCTCACAAGACCCGAGTAGAGGGGATGAGTCACCTCCCTTGACCTGCTGGTAACACTTCTTTTAATGCAGTCCAGGATATGATTAGCTTTTTAGGCTGCAAGTGCACATGGTTGCCATTGCTGGGCCATGTTGAGTTTTCCATTCACCGTAAGTCCTTCTCCTCAGAGCTGCTTTCAATCCATTCTCTACACAGCTTGTATTTGTGCTTGGGATTTCCCAACCCATGTGCAGAACCTTGCACTTGCTCTTGTTGAACTTCATGAAGTTTCCATGGGCCCACCTCTCAAGCCTGTCAAGATCCCTCTCGATGGCATCCCTTCTCTGCAGCATGTTGACCACACCACTCAGCTTGGTGTCATCAGCAAACTTGCTGAGGGTGCACTTGATCTCACTGTCAATGTCACTGACAAAAATGTTAAATAGCATTGGCACCTACCCTTGAGGAATGCCAGTTGTCACCTGTCCCCAACTTGGACATTGAGCCATTGATCACAATGGCTTCTATGAAGTTGACCACAACTTTTCTATGAAGACTGTGGAAATGCCATTAACAAAATGAGGCACAAGTTGTTGCTTTGTCTGGATGTTCTTTGACAACAAGATCTACCTTCTCCCCACAGGCTTAGGTTTCTGGACTACTTTTATCATTATGTCCTTAAATGAGCTACTTCTCGTCCACAAAACAGTATGTAAGGAAATAGGAAATAGCAAATAAATTAATATAAGAGAAAGAGAGATGCAAAAAAGGTCTAATTTCTCCTTACCTTTTAAAATGAAACTTATCTGTGGTGAAGAAATAGGAAATGTCATTTAATATCAAAGGAAATTGCTCAAGAAAATGCTGGAAAGTGAAAGCAAAGCTTGTTACATTAGCTGGAACTGGGCCTGAATTAGCTCTTACCCTATATGACTAATTTATTGTCACAGAGCTATAGGTAGATACTGCAGTCTTTGAATACATAAAAGACCATTGCTGTTACTCATGTAGTGACATTCAAATTAGAGTGTCAGCAACCATCAATTTTGTCACTAATGTCTCACTAGTTGGATGTACAAAAAAAAGCAAAACAAAGCAAAACCCCCAATGAAATTCAAAAAAAGTAAACTTTTTCCATTATATTCTTCTTTTAGATTTATCATTTTCTACATTTCCAGAGAGATGACAAAGGTAATAAAAATGGATTATTTTTTTTTTTAAATAAGATAACTTAGAACTCTTGTTTACTTTTCTCTTAATCTAACATAATCCTCTAAGAATCCTTATAAGACCGCATAAAACATTCAGTGGCTTTAAAGGAATAGTAGTTGAGTACGAGTTTTTCTCAAAGTTATTAGTTCAAATTTATCGTAGGTTCATAACAAACTCTAATTCTTTCCCAGACTTTTTATGTCTTTGTATGGCCTGTAGAAAATAAAACATTGATCCTGCAATGGCTCCTTCTACAGCTTATGAATATTTCTTTAGAGACTTGGGTGGCACAGAGAGAGAGGGACTGGGGTGTGATTTGCCATGTTCCATTATGGCTCTAGGACTGTACAACCACATCACCTATTTATGAGGAATGAGGTTTATGCCAATTGTGAGTACTGAGTATGGGGCCCTGAGTACACCCACAGGCCCCAATGGCCCTGCTCAGCCTCACCTGGCACCACTGTCCATGGCTCAGGAACACTATTGCACCTCAACCTAGGGCACTCAGGCAAAGTCTGAATGACACCACAAGCAAGTCATCACCCAGCCTCATCCCCTGTTGCTCCTGACTTGGCTGGACAACCCAGCATGACCTGGGAACTGAACTTTCCTCTTGCCTTTGCCTGCTAGTTGTGGGCCTGTGGTAGGCCCTGTTACTGTCAAAGGTTGTGGGCCTGTGGTGGGATTTGTTACCATCACCGCCACCATCACCACCCTGACACTGCTCCCCCTGTGCAGGTGCTGTGGGACTGCACACTTGAGCAAGGGTCAGCTTGTTTCAACCCCCAGCTTATCACCCTTTGTGGAGCAGCCCTGCTCCAGCTCCTCCCTGACATGAGATACCTACCACATATCTATCAGGTGTTAAGAAACAGATGTTTTTCTTCCAACTGTCCCAGGTCTTCTTGCCATTGGTAAAAAGTCCTGTATTGTGTGTGGAACACTAATTGCTAGGGGAACATGCATTCCCTTTGCTCTACCTGGAGTTTTGGTATGTGATTTATGTCTGGTACTAGTGGGAGAGGACCAGGCCTGAGTACACCAGTGATCATGTCAGTGCATACCATACCAACTAACTACAGACACGAGGTAAAATCATCCCCAAAACCCCCTTTCTACTTTACTAACACAGGTAGGCTTGTGAGGTCCCATCATGAAGACAGTCCAAAATCATAACTGTGATCACTGTGAGAAATCACAGCAGATAAGACAATGATGAAGAAACACACATAATGAAGTGTAATCTGATTCTTTGGCATGGGAGATAAAGAACTTGGCAAGAAAAAATGTGTGGCTTTAGAGGTAAACAGATGTAGATGTGAGATGTGCTAAGGTCCACCTTCCTGTTACTTAAATGAGACTATGATGGGGCAGCTCATGATGCTGCTTATCTTTTCCACCAGCATGTATTCTGAGGGATAAAAAAATGGGTATATTTTGCACAGGATCAAAACCTGCTCATTGCAACTACAATTTTATCAATGAAAATGTATACTGATACCTAAGTATCTCTTATTCCTACTAAATGAATATCAAATTGCTCTCTGTACTTGAACTTTTGCAGCTCCACGTAAATTCTAAGAGGATTCATTTATGATGGAAAAGGTTAAGTTTTCAGGAAGCTTTCCACTCTAATGTGGACATTCCTGCGCACACTTACTTCATTGTAAGAGGTTATGCAACACAGTTCCAGCTTAATAAAAAAGACCTTGAGATGAAGCAATAGACTTGCTGTATGAATATTTCTGCAAATATGTGCACAACCACCTGACTACATGATCTATGAGCAAACTTCATACAATTCTGAAAGTGTACCTGCCTTCAATCACCCACAGCAATTTTCTAAGGTGAGCTGCATTTTGCATCTTTCTGTTTAACAAAGATTGCACGCTAGCCAACATGCTATCATAATCACAAGACCTAATCAATGTGTGTCTGACCTCCCAAAGTTTATCCGTTAAAGCTTATTATAAACAGCAATGAAAGATGTGAAGCTGGAGCAGTATGAGATCATCTGTTCACACTGTGCTCTTTTATAAGCATCTTCACCAGCTGTTCCATGATTTTTCTTAGAATGGTGATAGTATTAGACATGTAGAAAAACCCTGAACTAGTTAGTCACTTAATCAAATTCTATACGATTCTAAGACAGAGGCAGTCTAGCAATGCAGACAAAACTTGTAAAAAAAGCAGTATAAAAGAGAAAGAGCAAAGCCAGTCATCTGATCTGCCTTGCCAGTCCTCTAAGTAACATACAGAAAAAATATTAAAAATCTAATATTGAAAGGGAATTGATGTTTTTACTGTGACATTTACAAGTATTTTCAACTTCATAGGTTTGGTTGTGAAAGTAATCCCTGGAGAAGGAGAATCTTGAAATGAGAGAAAAGCAGCCATTCCTTTATAAAGTATCAACCCTTTTAAGGTTTTCTGGTTGTTTCTAGACCTATCTCTTCAGGTATACTATGAAAAACGTCAAGTATATATCCTTCCTCCTTGTCCCCTCCCAACTAAGCATAACTGAGACTGTAAAGTCTAACCTCATAGAATCACAGAATGGCTGAGGTTGGAAGAGACCTCTGAAGTCATCAGGTCTAACCCCCTCTGTTCAAGTAGGGCCACCGAAAGCCAGTTTCCCAGGACCATGGCCAGATGGCTTTTGAATATCTCTAAGTATGGAGACTGTGGACCATCCCTGGGCAATCTGAACCATTGCTCAGACACCCTCAAAGTAAAAAAGTGTTTCCTGGTGTTCAGGTGGAACATCCTGTGTTTCAGTTTTTGCTCATTACTTCTTGTGCTGTCACTGGGCACCACTGAAAAAAGGCTGACTTCATCTGTGCACCCTCCCTTCAGGTACAGTCCTGTTGTACCATCAGGTAAAATTCTCTCTTTCTTCATAGGAGACATGCTCCTGTCTCTTCAGCATCTTACTGGCCCTTTGCTGGGTGCACTCCAGTATAAGCATGTCTCTTTTGTACTAGAGAGCTCAGAACTGGACAAAGTACTCCAGGTGTGGTCTCTCCACTGCTGAGAAAAGGGAAAGGATGCACCTGGGATGGAGTAATGCTAGGCACAAGTATGAACTGGGAGAGGAGTGGCTGGAGAGCGGACCTGCAGAAAAGGACCTGTGGCACTGGCAGCAGGCTCAGGATGAGCCAGCAGTCTGCCCTGGAAGCCAGAAGGAAAACCATATCCTGGGGTACATCAAACACAGTATAACCAGCCAGTCAAAAGACATCATTGCCCTGCTGTATTCAGCCTTGGTGCAGTCTCAGCTTGAGCACTGTGGGCAGTTCTCAGTCCCACAATTTAAGAAGGATGGGAAGGTCCTTGAATGTGTCCAGAGGAAGGCAACAAAGCTGGTGAAAGGGCTGGACGGAATGTCCTATGAGGAGTGTCTGAGGACACTGTGTTTCTGTAGTCTGAAGAAAAGGAGGTTGAGGAGTGACCTCCTTGCTGTCTACAACTTCCTGAGGAGGGGAAGTGGAGAGGAAGGTGTTGGTCTCTTCTTCCAGTTATCCACTGATAGGATGTGGTGGGAGTGGTTCAAAGCTGCACCAGGGGATGTTTAGACCAGACATTAGGAAGCATTTCTTTCCTGGGAGGGTGGTCAAAGACTGGAACAGGCTTCCTAGAGAGGTGGTCAATGCTCCAAGCCTGTCAGAGCTTAGAAGGGATTTGGACAACACCCTTAACAACACGCTGTAACTTTTGATCAGCCCTGTAATGGTCAGGCAGTTGGACTAGATGAGCATCGTAGGTCTCTTCCAAATGAAATATTCCTATCCTATCCTATCCTATCCTATCCTGTCCTACTTTCAGGTCTACCTTCATTATGACCTGGACCTAAATACATGGTATTCCGTTACCACTCCTGGTTGGATTTTGAATCATATGTATCAAATATTTAATTAGAAAACCTTCAACAGTATCTCAGTTTGGGGGGGAAAGTATGAAATAGCCAATGACAACAAATTTGTAAGATTCACAGCTTAAAAGACTGGCTTCAACTGAGTAAGACAGGGGACCTATACCTGGAGGGATGATATGTAAGCATGGGAGACTCCTTTGGTTTCTATGAAGCTATGGGTAGTTCATTGCCATTAACTCACAATCAGTTATTGGGAGACACAGCCAAAGATATAACAAGCCTAATTTTTAAAAATAAGTCCTTCTTGTATGTTGGCATTAATTCCACAAAAAGAGAAGGAAGTGTACGGCTCTCAAGTAAAATGTTATCTTCCAAGTCCTTTGTATCATTTTCATTTTGGAAACAAGTGTACCACATTGGGTAGTAAAATCTTCAGCTTCAGAGAACATTCATCCAGGGGACAAAGTCACATCTACATATGGTGTCTTCAAGCCTATTATCTGCTAATACAGTGCCAAGTTTAATTTTTATATCTATGATATCTTATTCCAAATGTGAAATATGACAGAAATCTCATAAGCAGTAAAAGTAGTAAATGACAATTTAAAAGTGTACCAACTGCATCTGCCTTAGAAGGAAAAATAGACGTTTTCACCTGTCTCAACTAAACACAATCAGAACAAAAAAAGACATTATTAGAAAGGTATTAAAATTATGTGCATGACGCTAACATTATTGAAAGTCTAATATCAGTTCATATCTGTGTATCCCTTAGGTCGTTCTTTCAGTGCAGTTTCTTGCTACATGCATGCTAAAATTATAAATCTCTTTGAAGTGTTTCTAATGAAACACTTTTCAGTGACATTATTAGATATATTCAACAATTCAGCAATGAAATATTTGAATACAGTGCCAAACTTTTTTTTTTTTTAGATGAAAGTATTTTTATTTACTATACTCCTTTAACTAAATGTTGTTCGGTTTTTTTTTTTAAAAAAAAAACCCAAACAACAAACAAACAAACTAAAAAAAAAAAAAAAAAAAACAACAAACAAACCAAAAAACCCAAATAGGAAGTTGATTTTCAGAGGCAATTTGAGGTTATCCAGTAATATAGGAAATACAAGAATGTCAAAGGTAGATAACACAAGGCAAACCTATCACAAGACAATGAAAATCATGTTATAGTGAGGAACATGATATTACAGTCAACACAACCACATTTGTTTATATGAAAGTTAAAAACTCTTAATAGTACTTCACGGCATCTTAAACCATTGAACATCTTTCTTTCTCAAAATCCATCAAAAAAAGGAAAGCCAAACAAAACAAACAAACAAACACACCCCCCCCAAAAAAAAAAAAAAAAAAAAGAAAAAAAGAAAAAAAGAAGAAACCCACAAAAAAACAAAACCTCAAAAACCAGGAAGAAAGCAAGCATATTCACCTCAGCTGATAAACACTCTACCTGTAAATGACACTGAAAAAAATATAATCTATATTTGACTTCCAGTACATGACCATCGAGGTTCATGAAAAGTTTATCCTTTAAGAGCCAGTAATATGCTGACAAAAAAATTTGAAGACTTATATCTGATAAATTGCAAAAAAAAAAAAAAAAAAAAAAATCCTGATTTTTTTCTTTTATTTCTTCTGATATAAACATTGCCTCCTGGATGTGGAAATCTTTTGACACTACTATTTAAAACATTAAAAGGAAGTGAGTTATGTCTTTCTCCAGAAAGATATACATCCTTTATACCTTTCTGGTTCAAGCTCATAATGTTATCTTATTGCCAGCTGTTTATGGGAGATTAAGTGCCATCATGTTTTGGACTATCTCATAAAAAATGTCATAAAGGTACTGGTGATAATGGATTATCAATTCCATTATCGTCTCCTCAATAGTATATTAGAGCATATAGATTAAGCCATCCATTCTCCAGAGGTTTTTGTAAGAATCTTGATCACAAAAACACATCCATAGAAAGTATTGTAAGAGAGGCAGATAGAAAATATCCAATTAGCATGAGTGATGAAAATGTTAAGAAACAGTTTCTGAGAGTCCTGAAAACAGCAGAAAATGTAGAGGAACAGTAGAGGGAATTTGTGAAAGTTTAGGGAAAGACTGCTAAAAGAGTATAGAAAATAAGAAATTATCATTTGGCTTAGTTCTTTCGTCACCCCTCAATTTGTTGTTTTGTTTCCAGTGACATAACTTGTGCAAAATTAATCAAAAGGTAAGGGATATAATTACAAAAACAACAGACAGAAGGTGGGTAGCATCACTATGGCTGTATGTCTAGTTTAGGGTATATATCTAGTATAGGGGACCCAGGAATATTTCCTATGTGTTTTATGCAAATCTCGGCCTTGGTCTAAGAGTCAGAACTGAGAGATTTCAGCCTCCTTCTCACTCTCACAATTATTCTCATAGAAAGGAAATTCTGGAGGCCTTAGTCTTTACTAAGAATACGAGTTCAGGAATCCCAGGTCCCAAAGACCAGGGGGCAAATCTGGAAAAAGTAAGATGCACCCTTGGTTGAAAAGGATCAGGTCAGGGAATACTTAAGTGAACAGGACATACTTAAGTCCATAGACCCTAAGGGGATCTACCCATAAGTGATGAGGGAGTTGGCAGATGTCATTGTGAGACCACTTTTGATAATCTTTGATCGATCATAGCAATTGGAAGCACTGCCTGCAGACTGGAGGGAAGCAAACATCACTCCTATCTTCAAGAAGGCAAGCAGGACCCAAGGAACTGCAGCCCCATTAGATGCACCTTGATCCTTGGGAAGGTGATAGAACAACAAATCCTGAAAACATCTACAGGCATATGAAGGACAAAAAAGTCATCAGGAGTAGTCAGCATGGATTCACCAAGGGGAAGACATGCTTGAGAAACTTGCTAGAGTTCTATGATGAAATGAATGGCCTAGTAGGTGAAGGGAGAGCAATGAATATTACTTGCCTAGATTTCAGTAAGGTCTTTGGCACTGTCTTCAATAAGATCCTCATAGACAAAGTTTTTAAGTATGGGCTGGATGAGCAGACAATGAGGTGAACCGAAAGCAGGCTAAACAACAGGGATCAGAGGGTGGTGACCAGTGGTAGAAAGTCTAGTTGGACACCACAAAGCAGCAGTGACTCCAGGCGTTGATACTGGGTCCAATTGTGTTTAACAAAGAATCATGAAATGACAGAATCATAGAATTGTAGAATGGTTTGGGTTGGAAGAAGCCTTTAAAAACCATGTAGTCCAACTACCATGCTGTGGGCATGGACATCTTGCGCTGATCAGGGTGCTCAAAGCCACGTCCAATCTGACCTTGAACATTTTCAGTGATGGGGCATCCACAATTTCTCTGGGCAACCTGTCTCATCATTCTCATTGTAAAAAAATTCCCCCTTATGTTCAATCTAAATCTACCCTCTTTCAGTTTAAAACCATTGCCCCTTGTCCTGTCACTACAAGACTTGGAAAAAAAGTCTTTCTCCATCTTTATTATAAGCCCCCTTTACATATTGAAAGATTGCAATAAGACTTTCGTGGAGTCTTTTCTTCTCCTGGCTGAACAACTCCAATTCTCTCAACCTTCATTCATAGGAGAGGTGTTCCAATTTTCTGATCACTGTTTTGGCCTTCCTCTGGACCTACTTTATCAGGTCCATGTCTTTCCTGTACTGGGAACCCCAGAGCTGGACACAGGACCCCAGGTGGGGTCTCACAAGAGCAGAGAGGGAGAATCACTTCCCTCAGCCTTCTGGCCACACTTTTGATGTAGCCCAGGGTATGATTGACTTTCTGGGCTGCAAGTGCACATTGCTGGCTCATAACCAGTTCTTCATCCACCAGTATCCCCAAATCTTTCTCTGCAGGGCTGCTCTCAGCACATTCATCCCCAATAGATAAATCACAATTTACCGGGACATCCAATGACAACAGAGAGGAAAGGCATATTCAGCGGAATTTTTGATGGCCTTAAAGTCACTCACTACTCCAAACTGCACTGCTTACTGTGGAGAAGAGTTAATAAGATTACCACTGGTTGTCATTTCTATTATTCAGATGGTTGATGACAGTCACAATTGTCTATAACAGGGCACAAAATAAATGAATATTTTCATCCTTAAAAGGTATCTGCATGAAAGAAAATAAATGATGAGACAGATAAGACTATACAATGATCAAGATAAAGTTGACAAATAGAAGTGTGAGAGATGGTTTTCTTTTTTTCTCTGATTTCCTCTTTCTTTCCTTTTCTCTCTCTCTTTCTTCCTTTCTTTCTTTCAGTTTTTTTCTTTCCTTCCATCCTTTTCCCTTCCCTTCCCTTCCCTTCCCTTCCCTTCCCTTCCCTTCCCTTCCCTTCCCTTCCCTTCCCTTCCCTTCCCTTCCCTTCCCTTCCCTTCCCTTCCCTTCCCTTCCCTTCCCTTCCCTTCCCTTCCCTTCCCTTCCCTTCCCTTCCCTTCCCTTCCCTTCCCTGCATTCTCCTGCCTTCCTTTCTTCCTGCCTTCCTACCCCTTAGCTGCTCTACATGTGTTTATAAATCAGTGCCCTAGGCCAGAGAACAAGTGATTTAACCCCCTCAGGTAAAAACTGTATGTACAAGTCTGGGTTTCCTATGATCAGTTCCATCAGATAGTGTCCTTAAAACATCACTGTCTATATAAAACTAAGGTGGCTATATTTGTACAGTACTCTCACAAAGTGCAACTAAAAACTTTTTCACTGAAAATGAAAAGAGATTTTTATACTTGTTTCAGTCTGACTGAAAAGGTTTAAAGAGTTACAGGTTCCCAAGTGGATTGCTTTTCATTAGTGCTAAAAGACTATTTTCCAGAAGAAAATAAACAACCCCCCCACATGGGTATACACATTCTTACATATTCATACACATCACAGAACATGTGAAAACTATAAATTATAGGTATCATGATAGAATTGTACATCAAAACTTTTTATAGCTTTTTTCTTATATGAGTAGAGGAATAAACATTTGAGAGATGGATCCTGTCTGTGAGTATGTAGGAAAAAGTTTAGAATTGTATTTTTTTTATTTACAAAACATTGCATATAGCCTATACCCTTATAATGCATTTCTCTTTTACAATACAAAGAAGAAAAAAAAAATAGAGAAATTGAATAGCCTCACCTTGATAAGATCTGATCAGCCAGACAGGGCAGAAGTGTGACCATATCTAAAATGTAATCTCAGCCATCTTGACAGTTAGATACAGCTTAGAAACAGAGGTACATAGTGACTTTGAACCAGCCTGATCAAATTGTTTTTGAAAGATCCTCACAGTGAAGAGTACATTGAAATGTTATACCTCCAATCATTGCTTCAGAAGCAGAGTCTGACTTCCCTTCTGATAAGCCTTGGCACAATGCCACGAAAGAAGCAGGGGTCGGCTGGATTCTTGGTATAAAAATCCTGTGAAGCCAGTAAGGATACACTGCAAAGACATTTGGCTAGAAGGTGAAATCCTGTCTTTTGTTAAAATACCACAAAAGACTGTTGCATTAAACAGATATTACTGAAGTAGACTAGTTTTCCTTGTTTGGTATTTTAGCCAACAGTATTAGATAAATAAAGAACAAGATGGCAAAAAGTTTATTAACATGGTACACAAATCAAACTTCCAAATAGTATTTAATTTTGGGCTTTAGATAACTGATGTGACCATTCTTCCAGTAAAAATGAATTAAAATCACCCTGTATTATTTTAGTATTATTTAATAATATTTAGCAATCACTAAGCCTCAGTTTGTGTGTTTGCAGTGTAATAGAATGAGATCCTCTAAAGAGGTTTGTGTATACTGCAGTCATTTCTATAAATCATAGCTGACATTTAGCAATATGGTATCTAAGGTTCAAATTTTGCACCAAATTTAAACACCTACATAAATAGGCATTCTGAAATCAGATGATTATGCCACAACCACTTCTAAGTCTGCATAATTTTGTGCTTTGGTGGTAAAATCATGTGGTAAGACATTCATTACCACTTGAGAGGTAGTAACTGAGAAATGAGTAAAACTGTTCTGGTTCTTAAAGTTTGTGGGATGTTTAAATATTTCACTGAATCATGCTGTATTTGTCAAAGCATGTATTTCTGAATTTTAGTTCTAAAGATTTTAATTGCACAGGAGCAAGCTCATACCCAAATACATATCTGAGTGCAAGATTCTCATAACTTCATAGTAAAGGATGAGGAAAAACTATTAGCAGAGACTGAAACAGAAAATCTATAACAATATGTCACTCCAAACAGCTATTAAGACAGATCATAGCTGCATGCACAAGAGGAGAGAAAGCTATCTCACAGTGTAACCAAATTACAGGACCACACAGCTGCTTCTGTCAGGACCAACAATTACAGCCTACAATCTGGATATTTTCCATTCATGACATATATCGCTGTTCCAGGGAATTTCTCAGTTTTTTTAATAGGATGGCTAACCAGCGATTAGCCTTTATCATTTAAAATTTCAATATGCTAGAGGAATAGCCAAAAATTTATGCAGACTTAAATGTGTGTTTCCAGCATTATCTCACATTAGAGGGTTAATTACTTTCTTTTTCTTAATATAGAGCTGCATTCGGTTGCTAAGGAAACCAATGATTTCTTCATGTCTACAAGTACTTGAAACCTTTTGGTTTCATTGTTTTCAGGGCTGTTTTCTGGGAGGTTTTGTTGTTGTTGCTGGTTTTTTTTCATTAATATTAAATCAGAAAAGAAGAAATAACACCAAGACTTGAAAAGGCAGGGTGACCTAGCAATGGCCAGATTTGTGATGGTGAGGCAGAACAGTTTTGCCTGTGGGGAAATGAGCTGTAGGCTCTGCCTTTGTTTCCTCCCAGAAAGCAAAGTCAGGAACAGTGAGTGTGAGATGACTTTGAGCCTGAAACTGGTGGTGACTCACGTTTTGATACAGGTCAAGATACTCTGTCCGTTGACTACAGCAAATCATCTTTCCTTTCACATTCTTCTTTAGATGTTAGATGTAACAAAAGTGTATACTTCGTGGTGGAAAACATTCAAGTTAGCTCCAGTTGCAACACTTCTGGAACCAGGGAACCTGTACAAAGAGAACAGTCCTGAAACACCTGCTCTGGTACCATGCAAATTGTCTGAAACTCAGAAGTAGATCATAACAATGTGCTCTACTGCATCAAACAAAATCATCCCAAGAAAATGCATGGTAGGCTACTAACCAGAAAGATCTGATTCAACTGAGAAACTGTTTTAATATCAAGAAGAAAATGAAAAAAAGGAGCTGGGGGAAGGAAGGAAACTAGAGAAGTCCCTTTGAAGAACATTGATGCTGGAAATGGAAATGTAGAGTGAATATAATATTTTACATTTTTTTGAGCCAAATTTAATTCTTTGATGTCTTTTATGTTCCAGTACTTAAAGTATTACATTACCCACTTTTCCACAAGGCAAAGAATATTATTTAACATTGCAATGTATAATAATATGTGATCACTTTATTATAGTTTTGCCTGGCAAGCATTTAACGGTAAAACTGGCAACTGAACTACTTCAGAATTTGCCCAGAAGTGGTTCTAAAAGAAGTATGCTTATTTCTACCTCTTACAAGGAATGCTATGAATATGCTTAACCACAGGAACATATACGGCATCATAAAGGGAGAAGCTGAATTATAAAAAACAACCAACAATAACCAAGCTTAGGTTTCTTCTGTGAAAGGGTTCATAAAATTAGATAGGCATGATTTGGCCATTTAACTGCATTTTAAGTCCCTAAAGCTATCAAAAAAATCATGTCTGTTTGTCTGTCAGTACAAACCTTTGTGTATAAGGGTCTGAAGTAATGACCTTTTGTCCTGGTTTTGGCTGGGATAGAGCTAATTTTCTTTTTAGTAGTTGGTACAGTGCTGTGTTTTGGATTTAGTATGAGAATAGTCTTGATAACACACCGACGTTTTAAGCTAAGACGTAAGCTAAGTAGTGCTTACTCTAAGTCAAGGACTTTTCAGTTTCCCATGCTCTGCCAGTGAGCGGGGCACAAGAAGCCAGGAGGGAGCAGAGCCAGGACAGCTGACCTGAAGTAGCCAAAGGGATATTCCACACTGTAGAACGTCATGCTGAGTGTACAAATTGGAGTTGGCCAGGAGACACCAAATGTTGCTCAGGGCCTGGCTGGGCATGGGTCAGCAGGTGGTGAGCATCACTCCACCCATCCCCACCCACCCTTGTTTTTTATTCCTTTCTCTTTCACTCTTCTTTTCATTACAGTTGTTCTTGTTATATTTTATTTTATTTATTTCAATTATTAAATTCTCCTTATCTTAACCTAGAAGGTTTACCCTTTTCTGATCCTCCTCCCCATCCCACTAGGGGTGGTGGGGAGTGACTGAGTGGTTGCATGGTATTTAGTTACTGGCTGGGGTTACACCAGGACACCTTTTTATAGGCTTACAAGTATGTGCTAGCTCAAAGACAAACCCCTTCAACACCTTCAGTTAACTGTTCATCTGCCTATTTCTGCTATTGACACCTTTTTCGGCAACAGTCTCAGCGCAGGTCTACTTACTAGGCTCTAACCTGAAGATACTCATGGAGCAACAAGTGCTCTCCTAAGTGCTCACTCTATGCAGCTTAGCTAACACATCACAAGACAAACAAATATCCAAATACAGCAAGAATGAGTTGAGGTTTTTTGGGTTCTTTAACTAATACAATTTTTATCATTGTAGATTGTAGGATATTCTGGCTGAAATGGGACAACCCAAATGGCTCCTACAGAAAGAGATCTGGGAGTTCACGTTGATGGCAAGTTGAATATGAATCAACAGTGTGCCCTGGCAGTCAAAAGGACCAACCCTGTCCTGGGTGCATCAAGCACACCACAGAAAGCTGCTCGAGGTAGCTGATTGTCCCACTCTACACTGCACTGGTGTGGCCCCACCTCAAGTACTGTGTGCAGTTCTGGGTGCCTCAATATAAGAAGGGCATCAAACTGTTAACACGTAGAAGGTCGAACAAGGTGGTGAAAGGCCTCAAGGACAAGATGTACAAGGAACAGCTGAGGTCACTTGGCTGCTCCTCTGGAAGAGAGAAGGATGATGAGGGCTGCCCTCATCACAGTCTACAACTTCTTCAAGGGGAGCAGTGGAGGAGAAGGTGCTGATCTCCTCTCTTGTGGCCAGTGATAGGACACAAGGAAATGGATTGAAGCTGTCAGGGGAAGTTCAACTTGGACATTAAAAAAAGGTTCTTCACTTAGAAGGTGGTCAGTCAGAGGAACAGGCTTCCTGGGGAAGTGGTCATGGCACGAAGCCTGTCAGAGTCCAAGGATCATCTGGATGACACACTTAGTCATACGGTTTAGAGTTAGGCAGACCTGTGAGGAGCAAGGAGTTGGACTCTGTGATCCTTATAATTCCCTTCTAACATAAGATATCCTATGATTCTAAATAATTTCATTTTCTGGAATAGTTAAATATATTCTGAGAAAATCAGAAAGATGGTAAATGAGACACCAAGTCATTAAGCAGTTTCATCAATTGCAGCTGAAGCAATTTTTTGAAGCTTGGGATCCATGGAAGTTGCTAGAAGTCAAATAATTTTAGAGGTAGGATTTTTCCAGTAACATCTGGGGACTACTCAGGGTATTGTTCAATAGATCGGCTTTTGTGAAACTTGTTTTTAATCACATATAATTCATAATTTGTTAGATTTTTCACAATTGTATTCAAAGCTGTAATGGAAAGCATAGCTTTTAGGAAAAGTTTTTGCAGAGCTGCTGCAGAGGTTGTCCAGATCTGTTTGGGACCAAATTCCCTCTGGTCTGGACCATAGCTACTGTTTATGGTGATAATGAGAATAACTCTACCTACTGATGATGTTTTCTAAGTATAATATGCATTATAAAGGATATATTTTTTATTTCCTCTGATGATCTTCAGTTTTATCTAACTTCCCTTTATATTTCAGTAGCTTATTAAGTTTATTTATATTTAATTACATGTCAAATAATGCATCTTTCCTTATAAATCCTATTAATGGATTAAAATGTTCTTCATATTATACATCACACATACCTGGCATATACTATCTTAGTATTTCTAAAGAAGCATTAAAATAATGTATATTGATAGAATCCTCAGGAGTAAAAGGCAAAGGCAAAAGCAAAGGAGAGAAACTTGGATATAAAAATTAGTCTTAAGCACCTTGCATACACAGTGTCTGAGAAAGGATGTTACCATTCAGAGTACATAGGAGTCACTCAGATATTAAGGATAGGAAATGATATATGCATCTAAAATAGATTATGAAAGTAAAAGGTCTTTTTTTAAAAAAAAAGATTTACCACTGCATTCTGGCTGTTTTGTGTAGCTTCAGTGACACAAAGCAGTCATAAACTCAACTTCAGTAGGTGATTCAACTATCATATAATTATAGAATCATTTAGGTTGGAAAGATCTTTGAGATCATAAAGTCCAACTGTTAAACCAGATTTTTACCCAGTGAAGAAGAGTACACCCAGCCAAACCGTGAGCAGCCAGTTTCTCCAGAAGAATGTGGAAAATGGTGTCAAAGGCCTTAGTAAAGTCTAGGCAGACAGCATCCACAGCAGGTCACCTTGTCATAGAAGACTACAAGTCCAGGTGGGCACCTTCCCTAGTAGGCTCCCTCACCAGCTGTGTCAGGACGTTATCTTCCACACACTCCAGGAACCTCCCAGATTATTTCCTCTCTGCTGTATTGTGTTTCCAGCAGACATCTGGTAAGTCCCCCATGAGAACAACGGCTAGTGATTGGGAAGCTTCTCCCTGCTGCTTAATGCATATTTCATCTGCCTCTTCATCATGGTTGCGTGGGCTATAACAGACTCCCACCATGATATCTGCCTTGTTGGCCTTCCCTCTGATTCTTCCCTGTAACTACTCAACCTTATCATCAACATCATGGAGTTCTAGACAGTCAAAACACTCCCTAACACATCGGGCTACGCTTCCACCTCTCCTTCCTTGCCTGTCCCTTCTGAAGAGTTTATAGCCATCCATTGCAGCACTCCAGTTGTGTGAGTCATTCCACCATGTTTCCATGATGGCAACTATGTCATTGTTTTCCTGCTGGGCAATGGTTTCCAGCTCCTCCTGCTTGTTGCTCATCTTGCATGTACTGCTGTAAATGCATTTCAGTTGGGCTATTGATTCTGCCACATTTTTGGCCGGAGGAGCCGCATTCCGTGAGGTTGTTATAACCCAAAAGCAGGACCCAGGACTTCTCCTTGTTGAACCTGATACAATTGGACTTGGCCCATCTGTCCAACTTGTTAAGACCCCTCTGCAAAGTCTTCCTACCCTCAAGCAGTTCAACACTTGTGCCCAAGTTGGTGTTGTCTGAAAAGTTGCTGAGGGTGCACTCAATCCACTCATCCTGATGATTGATAGTTATTAACCATGTTTGGCCCCAGTAGTGAGCTCTGGGGAACACCATTTGTGACTGGTTACTAACTGGATGTAACTCCATTTGCTACCACTCTTTGGGCCCACTCACCCAACAAGCTTTTAGCTCAGCGTAGCGTATATTTGTCCAAGCCATAAGAACCCTGTTTCTCTAGGAACATGCTGTGGGAGGTGGTGTCAAAGGCTTTACTAAGGTCCAGGTAGAAAACATCACAGCCTTTCCCTCATCCACTAGGCGAGTCATCTTATTATAGAGGCATATTAGGCTTGTCAAGCAGGATCTGCTTTTCATAAACCCATGCTGGCTGGGCCTGATCCCCTGGCTGTCCTGTACATGCCGCATGATGGCACTCAAGGTGATCTGCTCCCATAGCCTTCCCCAGCACCAAGGTCAGGCTGGCAGGCCTGTAGTTCCCTACATCCTTCTTCCTGTCCATGTAGATGGGCATCACATTTATTAACCTCCAGTGTTGTAGGACCTCTCCGGTTTGACAGGACCATTGATAAATGGTGAAGTGGCTTGGCAAGTTCTTTTGACAGCTCTCTCATCACCCTCAGGTGGATCCTATCCAGTCCCATATAAACTATATTTAGAGCTGATTTTCAGAATGCTCACAATCTTCATCTTAGCTGCAAAAATTATTGAACACCTAATTTTGACATGGCACTCACCATTTAGTGATCAATATGAATCAACAGCTACAATACAACATAAGAGCGCACATGCCTACTTTCTCACAATTAATGGGTAAATAAATGCAGTAAATCATCTACCTTGGTACAAACTGTGGTGAATGTGATAATTCTTTAGTGGTGAGCATAAATGGAGCTGCTATAGCATCTCAGATAATTCTTTTGTTTCTGCCTTTACTTTTATGTGGCAAATGCAATGAGCTTTGTGACTGACTGTTTACTTGTCAAGCTGTATCTGTCAACTAACCTCTGAGCTGTTTTTTTGGTTTTGTGGGGGATTTTTTGTTTGTTTCTTTGTTTGTTTTTTTTTTGTTTTGTTTTGCTTTTCTTTTTGTGTTTGTTGTTTTGTTTTGTTGGTTGTTGGTTTTTTTGGTTTGGTTTGGTTTGGTTTGTTTTTTTTTAATACTCAAATAAGAACCTACAGTGACTCTAGTCCTGCTTTAAATATTTTCTTTTATTGGAAAACAAACCAGACCGAAAACTGTAATTAGTGTGAGTTGATTCCAGTGTCAAGAATGATAGTAGATGACAAATTGAGGAAAGAGCTAAATAATAAGCATGTTCCTACTTTAATGCCTTCAAGGACAGAGAAATATGTTTTTTAATCCTCCACAAGGGAAAAAAAAAAAAAAGTCCCAAAACAATGGCATTCTGTTTACTGCCAAATAACAAATATGCACCAAAGCAATACAAAAGCCTTCTAATTCCAAACTGACAAAGTGTGGGAGACTTAAATCTGACATACTGTTTTAACTCTATCATTAGTTCATTTTTCTCCATTTGTAGCATGGTCTAAATGAAGCATCTAGCCCAGCTGTGAATTTTATTGGTCTTTTCTGTTCAGGGACTGAACAATCTTAATTTTATTTAACCTTATTTTTTATTAGATTGACCACAACCACAGTGGAGAATTGCATTTGCCATTTTACAGAAATATTGAAAGAAGAGAGTTCCTTAACTTGCACCCAGTCTACTAATCCAGTCAATAATGCAGACTGGCCAATAGGAAAAGCAATTGCCTGCAGCTATTGCAGTCATGATTGAACAGGACAAGCAAGTTCCTTACTTCAAATAATCACTCTCACTATTTCTAGCAGGTCTGTTACATATGGAATGAATTTTGAAAATTTAATAAACCATCATCCTTCATGTGTAGCCTGACACTTCTGAATTATGGACTCAGAGACTGGAGGCTTGAAAAGAGGAAAGGTGATGTCTGTAAGCAAAATAGGGTCAATGTAGACAATGCACGTATTCATTCAACTGTACAGTTTGCAGCAGATTGCCTCTGCATTGTGAAGCAAGTAATACTTTTGAGCCAACCAAGACATGTATGTACCTCTCTTCACTCTGATCATTCAAACAAGCAAACAAAACACACAGAAGCCCAACAACAGAAATGCAACAGCAACACATAGCATTAAAACTTAAGATACTTACAAATAAGGAATGAGAGCCAATCCACTTAAACTGGGACCAAAGAGTTTTCCAAGGATCTTCTACGTTACTTCTTACTGATTTGGGTAGCTGAGGTGGAAGACATCCAAATTGGTGTCTCTACATTTAACCTATAGCTCCCATTAGAGCCAACAGAGCAGACACAGAGATCCAGCTGACGAGTCACAAGATTCCTGGCAGGATGAACTAAATCACTCGAAGTGAGTCATGTGAATCAAACAATGTTGTTATCCTTTCAGATGTTCCCCTTTCTTCTCAGACCTAATGCCAAAATTAAGCACCTAAATTACCAATTCATGCTTCTAAAAGAGTTAAATGCCTTTACTTCATGTATCATCTCCAGATAAAACGTGTCTAGATAAATGTCATCTTGTTTCAGGGCTCACTTTCAAACATAATGTCTTTCCTTTTGCCTCTTTGAAAGATTATGCTTATCTCACTGGAGAGCTGTTTTAACCAGCTGGTGTGTTTTTCATGTCACTGGGGGAAATTTTTATCTCACTGGCAGCATCTAGGTTTTTCTGATGTCATCAACAGAAAGCATGATAGTCAAGTGTTCTGGACTGGTTTAACTTATGCTTTAAGGTCTGGGTCCTATCATGGGCTGTGATCTGGTTCACAGCAGGAAATTCATGTTTTGCTCCAGAACGGTGTGAATGAACGTATAAGCAATGTGCCTAAGCAAAGCACCAGCAAAACAAAAAGAAAAGGGAGGAAGGGAGTGAGCCAACTCTATAGTATTAGTGAACCTCTGCACAGATCAGGATTAGATTTATCTTATAGATTTAACTGTATTAGTACAGTGCTCGTGACTGGAGTGTGATCATTCCAGGCTATAAGTGCACTCAGTGAGCAGAAGCTGACAACTCTCAGAGAGGATATTGTCTGCTAAAGATTGTCTTAAAAGGCTAACCTTTTTCTCTAGGCGACACAAGGAGCTAAGGCTGACAAGTCCTCTAACACTGGCATCTCAGTTTACTGCCTAAACTGTTTGGGGTATGAATACTGCTTCTTCTTGGCACAAAGTCCTTTCTTTAAATTATGTTCCATAGAAAATAAAGATTCTTCTTTGTCCAGTGATTATTTCTATGTACTTCTATTTGTGTAATCATATTTTGAGACACTCAAGAAAAGGCTCAAAATCCTCAGGAATTCATTAGGACCAAAGTTCTGAATTTTATAATGAAATGAACAACATTAAAGCATATTCTGAAGGGTAGTAACATATAATCCTAATAATATATTCATTGTGATCATGTGATACAGTTTCTTCCATTGAATGTTTAAATTGAATTTGCATAAAAAGAACAAAACCTTAAAATATATATAGACTTGTCCCAGTAGCAAATTTCACCTTGGGATTTTCTACATTCCTGAGCCATGAAAAATAGCTGCTGGTTAATTCTGCCCTTCTGGCATGACTCAGTAATAGAGTAATGATGTGCTTGAGATATCATTAAAAGTCTGAGCACCGCTTCTGGAAGTTATTCTCCTATTTAAATAGCCTGAAAAAGAAAGGTTGAAAATCTTTATTTCTTGTACCTCTTTTATAATTCTGTAGAAATGGACTGGGAAAAATAAACTGAACCAATATATATATTATTAAAAAGTAAACAATTTCACAATATTTGTGAAGTCTTGGGCCATAATATATGCATCATTCATTATTTTGATTCATAACTGCCATGTCATGGCATACCATGCCATAAAATGTGCTTTTACATGTGAATTTTAAATAGGAAAGGAAAAGTGATGGGAAAACAGCTATTAAATTTCCTATTTGGAAGATGAAACAATAAGAGGTTTAGAAAGACATCTGCAGATATTAATAATTTGCTTATTTTGAATTCATAGTTATGTGTAGAACTTTGAGTAAGAAGTAACATCTGGCTTACTATATTAAGAAAGTAAATACAATACAATAATGTTTACCATACATTCTCAAGGCAATGGATTTAGTGGATCCATTTTTCAGGATGATGGATCCTATGTTGTACAACTATGAAGAGAAACACTGAAAATTAGATACACTCCTAGTAAATGTGAATATACTTTCCCTACCACCTTGAGAAGATTAACAGTAACTATTTTTAAGTTGAGAATACAAGAGAAAACCAACATTTTATCTTTTCATGTTAGTCTATTCAAAGGTAAACAGTTTCTTCTTCTTTCCCTGAAAACACACAAAAGAAAATGACCTTTTTTGTCAGGTTTTTCTTCATCAAACCTGGCTGTTAAGCACTGAAAGTGTGTAGCAGTAATCTGAGACCTAGCAGAAAAATGACTTAACAGAGGGTAGGAGAATGTGGTTGCATTTTGTTTTCAAGGTGAGTTTTCCTATTAATCTGGATTATGGAAAAATAAGAAGAAACATGAAGAATTAAGTATTTATTTTAAATTCAAACATATAAAGAATCAAAATATTTCTTCCTTTCTTTTAGGGAGAGAGGAAAAAAATGATGCAGCTGCAGATCACCACAGTTTTAGCAGTGAAAAACATGTTTCTTGCAGGATGAGGTCTGTTATAAAATTGAAACACTGTTTTCAAATAGATTTTAAGTTTAACCAAATATTTTCACCTATCCTTGCTCTTTGATACTCAGTAACCATCAAATATTTTTGATTCCTTCAGATAATAATTCCCTCTTGCTTCCATTGTTTGGAATTACAAAAAAAATGTAAAAATGTGAGTCTTGGGGAAAAGTAACAGCTGAATGCTTCTGGGATATTAGTAACATTTGTGCAGAGTTCACTGAATATAAGATGAGCTCAAGCTGTCATGCTCTGCAGTGAGTTTAGTACCCACAAGACTCTCCATGTTATTTGATTTTATTGCAGTTAATAATCAGGAGAATTTATTCTAATATTGCTGAGTTTTGGGGTTGTTTTAGTTTTTTTCCCCAGGTATATTCATTAGTTTGGTTCTGGGTGGTGATGGTGGGGGGTGGGGTGGAGAAGCTTAACATTGCTTAAGTGGAAGTGCACTATGAGCCAATAGTCAGAAATAACTAATGCAATGGAAGTCTAAGCTGCATTGCAGGTACATTACCTTTCCCTAGTAACAACTAGTAAATTCCTGGATCTGTCCAGTTTGTACTTGGCTCAGATTCATGGTATCAAGTGTACCCTCAGTTCATCTGACATTTCATCCTTTTCTAAATGAACAGTATTACACGGGTTTTTTTCTGCTCAGTATCTCTGAATAGCCTTAATAATATAAGTGGTTTGATCATGAAAGAGGAAGCAACCCATGTCCCAAAAGTTAAGCAATGCCCCGGCCCTCCCACCCAACTCTGATAATCCTAATATATATTATCAGCAAATAAAGAGTCTTCCCTCCCACTTAACTCATCTTGCCTAAATTGCAGTACATTCTGTAGCATTCTCCACTTGCAGAGTAAGGAACTGAGTGGAGGAAAAGGTCTTTAAACAGTTTTCTGATGGAGCCTCAAGCTACCACCCAACCATGTGGATGCGTTCTAGACCCTTTGTCAGCAGTCGCCTCAAATAAGAGTTTATCAAAGAGCCTATTAACTGATCTTCATGTAACACTCTGCTCTCCCACTGTTTTGTACTTTTAGAACTGAATAAAAACGCAATCATGCAGGACTATAGGCCACTGAAAAAAATTTTATTCCAATAGCACAAGTATGATATATTTTCAGATGTACAGGTAAATAGCTGGTCTATGTGAATCCATAACGCAGCTGGACAGATCTCTTAAGTGTAAGGTTCCCCAAGACATTTTATGAAGCACTACTCTGAAGCATGGTGTCAAGGGCATATCAAGACCTTTGAACAGCTGTTTGTAACTATGCAATTAAACCTAAAAAGATGTTATGAGACAAAAGAAAAAATAAAGTGCATAGCTTCATTAAGTGATTGTGATTAATGCAGGCTCGATACAAATGTGTTTAGGCAACTGAATAGTATAAACACAAAAAAATAAGGAGACTCTTGTCAAGTTGTTACCAATCATGTTTAGAAAGACTAGTTCTAATAGTAAAAAGTATGCTTTTTAGCAATCTGTATGAAACTCTCTAAAACATTCATTATGCACAGTATTGTGTTGTTGACATTTGTTCTGATAACTCTCCAAGCATTTACGTTAGTTAATATACTTTTACCTTTGCCTCAATGGTAATTACGATAAACTAATTATACGCACTAGAGTACCTATCATATATATTCTGTTTGAGTTTTTTACTGTTATAGCAAAAGATTAACTTTAAGCAAAGAAGAAAATTAAGTAAGATTTAGGCTAAATACAAGGAAACAAAATCAGCTGATGAGAATTGTATAAATCTATGTATTGGAATCTAAAATACTATACCACATTTAAAAGACAAGGAAGCCTAACAGTTTGACTCTCAGGGGTGTTTCTGATCTATTCGATTTATAGCAGAAGCAGAGTTTAAAGATTCTTAACACCTTTCAAAATTTCTCTGCTTTTAGTTGGGTGCCCAGATGAAGATTAAGGAACGCAACTTCAGGCATCCCGCTATGACAATTTTCACTTCTGTCCTTTTTGCTCTCTCTTCTAATGCCAGCAAAAACCTGGTGGAAATATACCAATTTAATAAAGATAAAGTATAGAAAAAAGAAATTGCTCAGAATTCCAGCTGGGTTTTCCACTTTGCTGGTAATTATCGTAAGTGCCTCCCCACGACTGGAAACAAGAAGAGAAACTGCTGTTATTGCCACTTACCTGCTCTCTGTGTTGCTTTTTTTATCCACAGTAGCTCCCTAAACAAGTTATCCAAAACCAACAGGCTGTGAGGTTCAACTACTATGCACTCATTTCAAATACTTTTGAGTGCAATAGTACCCATGCTCTGCTTTTCTTCTCAGTTGTTAACTTCTCTGCCACCACATAACATGCCAACAGAAAGATGGTATTTCACAGAACCGAGGAAACAAAAAAAAAAAAAAAAAAAAAAAAAAACAAACCACCCTAAACCCCAAAAAACCAGAAGGACACAGGAAGCAATGAAGTATTGCTACGCAGGGCTCTAGCTAACTGAGCCTTACATATGTTCCTGTTAATACATATAGCTTCTTACCTGAGCATTGGCATCTCTTAGTAAGGAATTGACCAGGAGCTGAAGAGGTGCTCAGATGCATGGGGATCATAAAAATATTCTACTGTCAACCAACTACTGGGCATGTAGACAAATAAAAAGTAGAGAAAGGACAGAAACAATTTGAGAGGCCAAGTGGAGCAGCCACTGGAGAACAGTTACCTACCAGCCTAAATCAGAGGTGCTCTGAAGCCCCAAGCAGCCCAAGATCAGAAGCAAAGGGGAAGGCCAGCACTCAGAATGACTGTGCCACCTTCACTGGGAATTGCCACCAAACACGGACCCCAGGTGCCCCTCTTAAAAGCCTGATGGTGCATCAGAGTAAAAGACATTATAGATCCCAAAATATTCCCACCTGACTGCAGAAGCTAATTGTGCAGCCTAGTCAGCTTAGACTCCCTTTCATGTCAATGGGGAGAGATAAACACATTGAAGAAGCAGTTCAGATTGCACGTGAGATAAAAGTACTTTCTTGAAGGGCCCCTTCTACCTATTTCCGTTGACTATAGAGGGAACTTAAGCTGATTAGGTTCCTAGTTTAGGTATTAAATCAACAGCTGAGTAGGAATAGTTTGATCTCCGTGGTTGTATCATATGTGTCTAAACTGACAAGTAGAAGTATCACTGTTGGAATAAGGTAATAAAATTGTGGTAATTTCTTTTCTTTTCTTTCTTTTTTTTTTTTTTTTTTTTTTATATTTTATTTTATATTTATAATCTATACTATTTCCTTTTGTGGATTTCAGAAAGGAATTCACTGTACTGGATTAAAATGAAACAACAATATCCACTGTTTAAAAAAATAACACAAGAGAAATCTAGAGGTTACTTCTGTAAAGTATCTACTCTGCATTCCGTTTTAAGAGTATCGTGACCTTGAAACTAGTTTTAGTTTCTAAAAAACAAATTAGTACTGATTTTTGAATAATACAAATGAAAAGAAATTATTTTCTCAAAAGATTATTCAAGAGAGACATAATGAAAAATGCAGGATGTTAGATGACAGTCTACATGCTCATCTGTTTAATTGGAATGTTGTTACATATAAAGAAATTTGTCAGTGTTCTAAAGTTACCTCTACAGTTTATACACAAATAAATACCTTTATAAATGCAAGTATCTTCTAGCATTCAGTACTAGAAAGGATATCTGTTGTCCTATAAATTATCTTAAAACTACCAATTTATTTTTAAGTGGATGAATCTCTTCAGTTAGACCAAAAGAAAATGATATTAAAAAGAATTCTTAATCAATGTAAAAGTCAATTATAGACATGAGGCCTTTCAGGATTCTGACCTTTGTACATCTTCATTACTGAAGTAAGTGAGGGTAATTAAAGCATGAAAAATAGTCCATTTTCTAGGAAACATTTATTTTTTTAATTTTTTTTTTTTTACAGGTAAACCATGAATTTTTTTGAGGTGAAATAACATAATGAGTGACTGAAGGGAATGCAGTTCTGCAGACATAACAAATCTACATTTTAGCAAAGCATTTGGTAAAGAGTCTTATGAAATATTACTCTGAAAAATTGGATTTCCTTGGATACAAACCGTATGATATAGCATGAAAAGTAGCTCAATAGCCATAAACAGTAGTTAATGATGAACGACAACTTATCAGATAGGAAGAGATTTCTAGAGGCATACTAGTGTGGAAGGTTTCAGCCTCCTTCTTTGTCTGACATCTTCATTAATAATTTAGAATGGAGTTCAAATATCATGTTAATGAAACTCACAGATGATGCTAAATTGAGATGTGATGCAAACAGAGAATGCTAAAGATTAAAATGGGATACTAGGTGTGAATCTGCACAGCTATTGAGTATCTGGCCCTTCCACTGACCTGAAATTTGTTTCATACTCTACATTGTGCATATATGAGGTTCTTGAATCATTTCTGAAGTGAAGTTCCTCCTCGATTCCAAATTGGTCCTAAAAATCTTTTTATTGCCATTGGAGAACAAGCTATCCGTAACAATCACTAAGAAATACAGTGACATTTTTTTGCATAACCAGAAATAAATATATGAGAAAGAAGAAGGTAGATATCTGTACAGGAATATATATGGAGAAAGAACATTTTAACAGAGTAGTTGTTGCATTTAAATATGTTTAAATATGAAACACAAGAAAGAAATAATTAATATCATATAATAATATATTTAACATGAAATATATTATGTATAACCAGTCATACAAAAATGCTGGAATTATAGGGAAGAAAAACCCAACTAATTCTGTCCTGTCCTTTGCACACAGGAAGATCAGCAGGAACTTAAATTTGTTTGCTTATGACTGAAATAGTTGATGGGTTACTGTGTGATACTACAGTACTTCATATTTATTTTGGTTGTATTTTTATCTCCTAATGACATACAGTCATATATTTCTTGTCTGTGTAGAACTGCGTTTGCACCCATGTCAAACTAATGCCTTCAGTCAGGTTTGCTGGGGAAACAAAATCACCTTTCCTTTTTTGATTCTTTCCCCTTTCCCATGGGGATCATATTGCAGGATCAGGCATTGTGTTCTTGTAATACAAGCTCAGTGTGGCTGCTGAAATGAAATGCTATTCTTAACTAAAAGAACACAAGTACTGAACATTACACAAAGAATACTAAATTCCAACACAATCATTTTTATTTGTGAATGCTTAGATTTATTCATATCCTCTAAATGTAGATTTTGGTTTCTTTAGATTCATAAAGTTTGTTTAGCATATTTTCATACCTTACTCAAGTAAAATGTGTTACAAACTTTTTCCTGTGCCCCACTTGAAAATTTTCCACCCATGCAGAATTAGATTTATGTTGATACATGAAACTCTATCAAATGTAAGTCCCTCACTTTTTTTTTTTTTTTAAGAATAAAAGAACAAAGCAACCATTTATTTAATGAGTGCCAGCTATATCCTTCCACTGATTTTTTTTTTTTTTTTATTTTTTATTTGTGTCTTTATTTTTTATTTTGCAAACTTTAAGGATACTGAAGGGGTAAAAATGCCTAAAATGGAAGAAAGATGTGAAGGATTTTGGAAAGGAAATTACAAAGTCAGTGACAGAATTTTTTGGGAGGTTATATGGTATAGTGCAAGCCAGTGCATTATGCACAATCTTTTGAACAGGAAGTAATTATTTTCAGCTTCCATATACTCAATGAAATGCAATAATAATAATAAAAAAATAAATCCCAAAACAAACAAACAAAAAAACCCCCTTCATTAGTCTTAATTAATTAATTTTAAGTTCTTGAAAGACTTTAAACTTTTTCAGAACTCTTATAAAGGTAAAACATCCTTCCTTGTTTGCACAAGTGGATCAGGTGTGTCATTCATACTCCAGAAGGACTTGCTGCATGGAGGTGCAACCACCACTGTCATGAGACTGTTGAATGTATTTTTAGGGAGGAGTAGGCTTTTGCACAATAGGAATTTACCAAGTGTTCCAATTTATAATCTTGGACAGCTGCTAATAGTTACCATATACTTTTGAAGTATATGATACACATACCATGACAGATTGTGTTAATTCTTCTCTAGACAAAAAGAAATATGCAGCTTTATTAGGACTCTTTATGTACTTTTAAGTAGCATTTCTACCAAATATCCCTTTTGAAAATGTATGAAGAAGGAAGAAGCATCATAAAATGATGTGCAACTATAAAAGGAGATAATAAAAAAGTTTTTAAAAGTTCATCCTTTTTTATTATCAAACAATTATGAGTGTGGAGGATTAGTCAGATATGCCCAGTTATGCAATTTGCAAATGTTCTCTTGCAGAAACAGACGTAGCATACACATTAATAAGATATACTGCATATATAGCTTCTAGTTCGCATGCTTTGGTTACAAATAGAATGTCATGTCTTAGGGGACACCATGATGGCATTGATGTTACAGGCAGTAAAAAGCAGGAACAGAATGAATAAACCTTTATTGGCTTGTAATTTCACTGTCTCAGTACTTTTTGAAACCTGAATGTTGCTTGCTACTTTATTAGAAGCAACTCTGTTGCCTCAGTGCCAAGAAGTATCAGCTGAAATTAAGGACTGAGAAATCCCTATTGATTGTAACATTACTGTGTTACAAAACCAATTTACATCTCAATTCTTAGAACACTTGAAGAGTCTCAGGTAGCTCCCTCATTATTGAGATTTAAAACGTGTAAAATGAGACCTTACATTTTAAACTACATGATGGATTTAAAGTTTGTTAAATTTATCATTACAGTGACTGACAAGCATAACTGTCATGCAAAGCATAATTTAACATGGATAAAGTACATTTTAAACTTGACTATGTTTCTGTCAAGAAATAGAAGGAACTATGACAGCTGATCTCACAAAGATGCAGTTTTAATGTTGTAAATACATTTAATTTTCTACATAACCTAGATTGATAAAATGGTGACAATAAATATGAAAGTAACTGAGTACTTTTTTCTAATCAATATCTTTGTGTATTTCAGAGCACTAATGTAGTTTAGTACACTCCGGGTAATAGAAACTGTATTTGTTATTCCCACATCCATAGGACATGCTGAAAAATTTTTTGACCTTGGCTTCACATTTTGGGGGGATAGTCTTGTACAAATCACTACCGTGGAATAAATGACAAGACTGGTACAATGTCTTTTTTAATTTTTGTTTCTGTAACATTTTATACTCAAGCATATTTAAAAACCCTCCACTAAAAGCAAAATAATACTTTAAATACAGATTTTTAAGATTGCATAGTCAAGTATTCAAAATCAGGAAATATTAAAATCAGATTTACCTTAAATTGTTGTCATCGGTTTTATGTGTCCTGATATATTTAACTGCATACAGTAAGTGACTAACTGAAGTAAAGAATATAATGTAGGAATACAGTAATTTTGATCAAAGATCCATCTATTCTAGTGATTTATCTGACCATGATTGTTTATGAATATCTAAGGAAGAGTGTAAGACTACAGTTTTCCCAGAATATTCCTGCAGTTTTGAGCAGTTTTTCTTTTTGTTACCACTACTCAAATCAAAACCAGTGTCTTTGTATTTGAAACATGAACATTTTACCCACCCAAAACATTCTGTGATGTGTTTCATAAATTAAGAGTATAAAAATGTGTACCTCTTTTTCTTTGCTTTTGTACCTGTTATTCTGAACATTGTTCTTATGGTTTTTTTTTTTGTTTTTTTTTTTTTTTAACACGTATTATGGAATATAAAGCCAAGAATGTGAAGTGCAGTTCCTGACCTACAGAAAGAAGGGGAACAGTTGTAATATCTGTGCTGGTTGCCTAGTGTTTAATGTTGGTGTTTCACCACCTAATTTTAGAAAGTTGTTCACTGACAACACAGGGAGGCTGCAGTTGTCTGACCTCAATGATGGGGGTTGACACACTGTAATAATGTGAAATAAATACAGAAAAAAAATAAATGTGCAAAAGATGAAGAAAATGGCCACATTCCATCTCTTAAGATTTCAGAAAGATTGCTTTGGTCTTGATGCTGCCGTATATGAAAAATGCTCGCTTAACACCTGTGGCAAAGCAATGAAATATTGAGAGATTCCACTAATCAAAAGTAGTCCAAACTTATTTTCTTATTATGTTTTAACCATGCAAGCATGAACTTTGTTTTTAATTATTCTTCATGATCAAGAAAATCACTGAACTGCATACTCATTTTTTAACATTAAATGGCTCACTTCACAACCATAATGTTATAGCAGCACTTAGGGATTTTGCTGGATTAAGGCTTTAGCCACTAATGCAGTCCTAACTTTTTTTGCTTTGATGTTTCCTAGACAAATAATGAATTTCTAACCCCTAGGACCATTCCATTCTCCACTGAACTGTAAGCTTGGAGTTCAAGTCTATTAGATGGTCTATTTGTTACTACTTAACCTGGCAGTATCAAACTGGCATCATGTTGAATTTCTGGAAGTGAACAACAAGGTTAAATAGCTACTGAAAAGGGATGTTTTTTTGTTTGTGTGTGGGTTTTGGTTTTGGGGTTTTTGGGGTTTTATTTGGGGTATGTGTGGTTTATTTTTAAAAAAAAAGCTAGAGCTCTACTAAAAATATCACTCTCTCGCTGTAATGAAGTTCTTTTATTTTAACTTTTCTTTCCTGGTGGAGAAAATATTACTGCAAAAGCTGATTCTAACACAAACACTTGTTTTATTTTTATTGATTTCTTTTCAACAAGTGGCTAGGCAGTCACTTCTGATAAAACAGTAAGTGTAAATGGATCAGGAAATACGACCTAGCCAGTAGACTTTGGACATGATGGAAATGATGAAGGTCATTCAGGGTTGCTTGTGAAATTGTTAAATCCATAACAGTAGCATAGGCTTTTATTTAGATTGTATACTCATACATAAAGCAACACAACAAAGTACTCTAAAGTATCATGAACATATCTTGCTATCAGACATAGAAACCTCTCCCTGATTTTCATAAAATTTTTGATGTGTCTCATGACAATATTTGTCCCTATAAATAATTTAATAGATGAGTATTTTTCTTCAAACAAAAAATAATGTAAGGAAATAGATTATAAGGATTTTTTTTTCTTTACAGATGGGTATTAATCTTACTTACGTGGCAATATCACGTTTAATACATAATTTCAAAATTTACATCAAATGAACTTAAGAATAAAGATTTTTCATCAAAACTGGGGAAGACTAGGAGAGCTTCCAATGTAAGAGATCATTGTAATTCACAGCAAAAAGGGAGCAGATGCAGACTGGAAATATGTGGCCCCTGGAACATTATGGTCCTCGTGCAGTAAGGATCAGTGTTTTCCATACACTTCCTACATTTCTCTTTTTATGAGGCTATTGATGTACAGCCAGGAAAAAAACAATACTATGGGAAGGTATTTGACACAAAAGGAAACACATGACCTCTGCCGGATCTCTGATTGGCTCTTCAAGACTAGAGCTGAAATTCTGAAATATGAATTTCTTAAAGGGGTTAATATTTTTAACAGCTCTAGAAGTTTCCCTTCTATTTATTAAATGCTGGAAAGCCTAAAGCCCCAAAATCAGTTGGCATTACAAAGCAGATAAATGCACATCATCAATTACATCTTCAGAATAACATGCTTTCTTTTTAATATGAACTAGTCTTAATTTCTCTAGAACTTAGAGGATTCAGGTCCAAGTAGTCACACAATACAGAATGTATGTTTTAGTTACCTAACAGTTATAGTAGAATCTAAGCCTCCTTTAGGGACCTCAAAAGCTCCTTTAGGTGTCTGTATTCCTTATATAAAGCCTGGAGACAGGTCATTAGGTGTTTCAGACAGGATATATACAACATCAGCCACAGCAGCTGAACAGTTTTTAACCTTTACAAGGTGTTCACCACAGAGCTATGCAGGAAATTCTGTTCCTCTCCAAATCCTGGTATTACTCACAGAGCTGAAGATAGTTTTCTTCACTCAATATTCAGAATCTCCCTTCAAAAGACTGACTCAGCAGTTACTAAACGAAAAGACATTACACCCTTTCCTTTTTTCTTTAATACTGTTTAAAGAATTTTTGCATGGAAGTAAAGAATGGGGTTCAATATACTCCTCAATCTGAAGACGTTCAGCCCATCATCTTTCACTTAGCAGAAAAGCGTCCTAATCATTGGATACATCTCTTTACCCTACACTTGTTATGACTGACAATTTTAAATGTTCAAAATCAGGACAGTCTCAGATAGAGAAATTACTTTTACTCAGATGTATCAGACTTGCTCAGTACAGGCCAAAGCCCTGGTAGGTGATCAGTAATCTTCAGTATGGGAGATACTGCATTCATATGATTTATTGGTCTGTGAAAAAACAACCATTTTTTGACATTCCATCATGGTGAGCATTTTAAAATGTTGCCAGTTACAACGAGAACATAGGAAAAATATGCTTCATCTATTTTATCACATGAGGCTGAGATTTTAAAAACGCAGTATTGGACGTCTCGTGTAACACAGGATGCCTGGTAACACCACCTACAGAAAACTGGAACACATTGAAGAAAAAATACAGATTTATAGCCTACAGGACCATTAGTTTCAGTGATTCACAATGACTTTTCAAGTGCAACATGATTCTCTTCCTTGTTTAAGTAAGCACAGTAGCTTCAGATCATCAGGAATGCCTTACCTTAAACATGTATAAACCCAGTGCTCTCTCTTCTCTTCTGAAGCTTATCTATGTGCAACAGAAAAGAGCTTCAAATTAAGGTTCAGGAAAATGTCTAGCAGATTAGCAATGCGGGTTTTAGGGATTAAGTCTTCATTTTTAGCGTTCTACTCAGTAGGGATGAAATTAAACAGAAAAAAACAGAAATTAAGCTGGAAGTAGGGACTAGGTTGCTCAAAATTAGAAGTCCTAGTAACTTAGCAAAGTAATGCTCACCACCTGCTCACTCCCCTTCCAGCCCGGCATGTGCAGGACTGAATTCTGCATAGCAACACAGAAGTACAAATAAGATGAAAGCATAGTTTCAAAAAGGAAATGAAGAGTAATTTTTCAGATCTATGCTGAATCCTACCTAAATGGTAATCTGCTGATTGGAGTCCTCTTTCTAGTTTATTGAAAAGGGAATCCTGAATTCTTCTCAGTCTAGGGAGTGTAGCACGTCCAGGTCTGGATGATGGTACCTTTCTACTCATCTTTTGTATTAGAAATAAACACTTTTTGAGATGCTTAGTCCTGGTGGTGTCTGTCAGAATTGGTCATACCCTAAGGGATGTGGGCAGGAGTTAAACAGCTAGATCAATTAAAGAAGAAAAATTTTGCATATGTTCACAATTTTGGATCATAGATGTGGTTGTACAGATAAACGGCATAAAGTTTATTCTCTCCCTCCCCCCCCCCCCCCCCCTTTTTTTTTTTAATATATTAAATGCCAAAAGTCTTCTTCAGTTGTGTTCCAAACTCTTATGTAGTCTTCTGGATTTTAACTTCACATATTATTCCAGACTGGCTTCTGCAGCAATAAGAAACTCCGTACTTGCTCTTTAATAATTTTGTAGAACTTTTCTGTATCATTTATGTAAGCATAAGAATAAATAGTCTCTGAAATTTTGTTTCATATTTTTGTATATGTTTGTGTTTTGCATAGAAAACATCTTCTGGCAAATCACATACCACCAATAAAATAATGTCATTTCTTCTGAGAAAAGATGTTTTGATGTCCCGGTTTCAGCTGGGATGGAGTTAGCCACCTTCTCGGGAGCTATTGCAGTGCTGTGTTTTGCCTGTGTTGTGGGACTTTTCAGTTCCCCAGGCCTTGCTAGTGAAAATGCTGGAGGGGCACAATGAGCTGGGAGGGGACACAGCCAGGCCAGCTGACCAGAACTAGCCAAAGGGATATTCCATACCATGGGACAGGCTGAGCCTGGTGTATATACCTGGGGGCTGGCCGGGGCGGGGGTCGTTGCTTGGGGACTGGGTGGGAGCAGCTGCGCGGTGCAACACCGGTTCTTCCCCTCCTGTCCTCTGGGTTTAGTCTTTCCCATCCCCTTTTCACTGTAACTGTTATTGTCATAGTTATGATTGCTCTTTCATTTTTGTCCTGTTTCAACTATTAAATTGTTCTTATCTCAACTCTCAATTTTACATTCCTTTCCAACTCTCCTTCATCCCTTGGGGGGAGGGTAGAGCAAGTGAGTGGCTGCGGGGCACTTAATTACTAGCTGGGGTTAAACCACAACACTTGTGCACAAAAAAAAAAAAAAAAACAGTAAAATATTCTTTTTCCAAATCTGTCAAACTTTTCAGGGGTTGGACAACAATTTTCTTTCTTCCAACTTCATAAAAAGGAGGGAGAGGCCTTTCACACTGAGGTGTCTGAGAACAATGGCCGGCAACATGCAGCTGCTCCTCACTGGTCAGGCCTGGCCCTCCTGCCCAGGAAGCCATACTGGGCAGCTCCGGCAGGTGTGCAAGGAGAAGTGTGATTACAGATAACTAAAAATAGGTTTATCTAAGTCAATTCAACCTGGAGAATAAGCTGAAGGACTGAAAGGATGATGTTAAATTATGACCGCATATCTTTGCTGTTACTCACATGTCTTTTCTGTCGTTCAGAAGAAACCTATGTAAATTGTGCTTATGCCTAAATGGACCAGTGGTAGTATACACAGTGATAACCACAGTTATTCTAGAGCAGATTATAATCATTATTGTCAAAACTGTGTTACTAAGAAAGGTTGTTCACCTGCCTTCGAATGTATTGGCTTGAATCTTGTCCACTTGCAGGAATTGAAGTGTAGCTCTGCTAAGCCTTTGGTATTGAGACAATGCAGAGTAAAGGGGGGGTGGGGGGGTGGGGGGGTGGGGAAGAGATGTATTAACACCTTTTTTTTTTAAAAAAAAAGAAAAATAATCTCAAAAATTAAACATCCAGTGTCTTAATTACTTTTTTTTCCCTTTTCTGTAGTATATGCTTTGAATAAAGAAGAAAATAACCATTACTTTTGCTAAGAATTAATTTTATCTTGTAGAAAGTTTCTTAAACTTTCATGGGGATTGGACCCAAAATAGCAAAATAGCCATATAGCTAGTTCGGTACTTAATTCAGTTTTAAAGCACAAAGAAATCTTCAGTTACTGATTCATTTTCAATTTAACACATTATCATCCATAAAAGAAATGTTTTCTCAGAAAAGCCCCCAAAATTAAAAAAAATAAAAAAAATTAAAAAACCACAAACCCCAAACAATGCATGCAATATCCAGATAATGCCAAGCCCATAGGTTCTATTTATACTATTTACAAGGAATGATAGGATTATGCTGCAATAATCATGTACATTCAATATCTAAAATATTCCATGTTCTTTTCTTTGAATATAGTTTCAGCTGTTTGTGAGCAGGTTTATTAGGACTGTTTGAGCAGTTTAATGGAATTATGACTATTGCTACTGAAATAAGCACTAGAAGAATAAGACTCATAGTGTAAAAATGTAAAGAGCAAATCCAAATTATGTCTTTTTTATCATTTTTTTTAACATCTTTATGATTTTAATGATTTATATGAGAGGAAAATAAAACAACCAAAAAACGCTCCAAGATTTTTTTTGTTTCATTTGTGTTGCCTTTTCAGTACCAGCTCCCATGGCTGGGATCTGATATAACAACCCCTCCCAGTATTTTAATTTATTGATGTTGGTCTACATTTTTTAATACTTGAAAACTCCACAGCTTTGGGAGAGATATATATTTTTTAAAAAGTCACTCAGGATATGATCACTTAACTTAGTTTTTAATAGTGGATGATTTAATCAAAAAGATAGGTGAAACTGTTTGATACAATATACATTATCTCTTTCTGTTCTAAGGTGCAATGTGATAGGTGAATGTTCGCATTTCTCACAATACACATTATCAGATTAAACCTCTTGATACAGCCCTAAGCAAAGTCCATATGTTGTGTAGGTTGTGTAGTTTTAAAGTCTTAATTACTTTAAAAGATTTAAGGTTTCAAATAGGCTTTAGTGTAACCCATACTGGCTCGTGGTAATACATTTGCATTTCAAACTGAGATACCTGCTTACCTTAAAACTACAAATCAAGGTAATTTTCTTTGCCCACAGCTATTTGCTGGTGTGCAGACTGAGAGTAAAGCAATTTTGAAGAAAGAGCACGATTTTAAGCAGTTGTTTAATGTGAAGGCTAAGATTTTTGAACAAAGTAGTTAACATTGGTTTCCTGACATAAAACTTTAAAGGCATTTTTCATACTGAAAAATCCACAACAGCAAGTAAAAAGGAAAGCAACAAAAATAAATGCTTAGAATTGAAGTAGTATTACTTATATATTTTCAGGACAATAACTTTTCAACATACATTTACTTTCCACAGTTCAGTTAAAATATCCTTGAAATCAGTTTTTTCATTTGCCAGCAATACCTAATATCAAGACTGTATTAAATTAATACCTTCTTAAAAATATTGAAGCATTATATATAGCACACATAGGAAACACATAATTCTTTGTATGTGCTGCTCAATAGTGAAAAAGTGATTGTTTTGTCTTGTTTGCCAATAATGTCATGTTTCCGTGATTGCATGAAAGTCTAATTCTATACAAGACTTATTTGAAGAAACTCTGGCTACATATATATGGGCAAGCTGTACAGCTTAGTGAGAAGCAGAACCATAAAGCAAAGCGAGTGGGTGAAGACAAAGAGAAGAGTCTCTTCAGAAGCTCACCCGTCATCTCATCTAAATTACTGGTGTAAATATACCCAGATCTGTGCCCCAGAAGCAAGATCTGCCCAGCAGCATTTGGAAGTGTAGGCACCCAAATAAATTACCTAGTTTATGAGGTGGTATTGAGGAAAAGTTACTATTTTTTCACAGTAATTCCCAGAAGCCCTGACACCTTATGTAAAGATTTTCCTTTCCCCCATATGAAGTGATGTAAATGAGAAAAGCAATACTAAGTTTACTTACTTAGCCATGAAAGTTGTGCTGACCATAACCACCAAATATGACTGTTACAATAGTTCTATTTAAATTTAAGCCTACTATTCAGAAGTGATGAAATGATCAAAAGGAATGCAAAGAGTTATTAAGGAATAAGAGTAAATCAGACAACATCAATTTGGCACTATATAAAACCATGATGTGCCCTCATCTGAAAGGGGCAAATCTGAAAAGCAGAATATGTTGTGCTATATAAAAACGGATGTATGTTATTCACCTAAGCATAAAAGTACCCTAAAGAAATATATATGAAGCATAAGGGCATTTTAGTTTAATTCCGGGCTTTTATTTTCTTTCTTTCTCTGATTTGCTTTCCTATATTTTCTTATTTTCCTCTTTAAGCTTATCAAAGCCAAATCAACCTATATATCAAAGCCAAATCAACCTATATTTCTGTGTCCACATGTTCACATCCTGTATGAAATATGAATAAAAAAAAAGTAAAAGAATGAAAAAGTATCTGGAGTGCCTTTTCATAGTAACATTGGCAAAATTTTCTCTTAAAAGAAGAGCTTCTTTTTGACTTGGAGGTTTCTGCTGTGCAAGTAAACACCTATACAAACATGAACAATGCAAAAAAGTCAGGATAACTTGACATTCAAATTATCCTTCTCATGAATTTTATTATTTAAAAGAACTGAGAGATGTACCTTGACTAATGAAACCTAGGCAGGGCCAAGAGCAATGGCAGGAGATTTAAATGCAGTGTAACTGAAACTACCACTCAGTTGCCAAGAGAGGCAACTCCAGTGCCGGCAGGACGTGCAGCAGAGTGCTCCAGCATGGCACACAGCAGTTTCCTAAACCAGGGGAACGTCATGGGGAGCAAGACAGATGCTGGGAGCCCACAGTTTGTGTGACAACAGCTGTTGGGGACCTACGCAGGGCTAGAAGCAATGGTGGCCAAGACTGCCACATGTATAAAAGAAGCCCTTGATGAGTGCAGTCAAGCAGGATTGTTGACAACACGGTACAGTGTGGCAGTTTGCATGACAGCCCAGCAGATCCACCCAGCAGAAAGCTACACCTTTCTAAGCTCTGCACCCACCACAACTGACACAGCTGTCCAGAGAGATCTCTGGTGGGAACACATGACCACCCAGGTGCCAAGCTGCCAGCTGTGCCCTGCTCTTATGCCAGTACAGATGGCAAGATTAAACATATCTGCGGGAGGTGTGCCTAGGTATAGGACCTCCTCGGCTTAGTGATGAGCTTCAGGAGGAGGTGAATAGGCTGAGGAGTATCAGGGACGACAAGAAAGAAAGAGACTGCTGCAATCACCCTTTACCTTCCCTGAGACAAGCCTGAGAGGCAGACAGGACACATAATGCAGACAATTCCCTGTCCTCTCTCTACCTGGATGAACACAGTGATTTCAGGGATAGAGGGCAGTGGGAAAAAGTTCCTGCCTGGTGCTGCAGGCACATCTCCTCTCTGAGTACCCCACCTGCTCAGGTGCCCTTGCATGATAGGTAGGAGGCTCTGCAAGTGGAACTCAAAAATAATGAGGATAACAATTTACCAAGCTTAGAGGTGTCACTTGAGATTAAGTTTGCCTACACCATGCATCAAAACTGCTTCCATAAAGAAGAAACACCGGCCATTGTCACGGGAGACTCCCTTCTGAAAGGAACAGAAGGCCCAATATGCAGACCTGACACACTTAGGAAAGTCTGCTAACTCCCTGGGACCTGTGTTAAAGACGATAAAGCTTCCTACGCTGGTACAGCCCTCAGATTATTATCCATTCCTGATTTTTCAGGTAGGCAGTGATGAAGTTGCAGCAAGAAGTCTGAGGGCAGTCAAGAGAGACTTCAGGGCCTTGGGATGACTGGTTAAGGGATCTGGAGCACAAGTAGTGTTCTCCTACACCCTTCTAATTGCAGGGGATGACGGGGGAAGACAGGAAGAGCCAGAAGATTGATACCTGGCCCAAGCCTAGTGTCACTGACAGAATGTTGGGGTTTTGATCATGGGTGGCTTTACATGACACCAGGCCTGCTGGCAACAGATAGGGTACCCCTGTCTCAAGAGGAGAAAAGGGTCTTTGCACAGGAGTTAGCAGGGCACATTGAAAGAGCTTTAAACTGGATTAGAAGGGGGAAAGGGATAAAACCAGGCTCGCTGGAGATAGGCCCAGGGGCATTACGCCAGAGTTTGAGGGAAGGTGTGTAAGCAAGGTCCTTTGGTCTGCAATCTCAGTGGAGGTAGGACATGGAGATCCATGTGGCAGCAAAGATGCAAGAGTCATTGATGGGCTAGGAACCACGGAAGCACCTGAGAATGGTCACGTAGGGATCAGGGCTTCCTCTGCCAAAAATGTGGCAGAATCAATAGCCCAACTGAAATACATTTACAGCAGTGCATGCAAGATGAGCAACAAGCAGGAGGAGCTGGAAACCATTGCCCAGCAGGAAAACAATGACATAGTTGCCATCATGGAAACATGGTGGAATGACTCACACAACTGGAGTGCTGCAATGGATGGCTATAAACTCTTCAGAAGGGACAGGCAAGGAAGGAGAGGTGGAAGCGTAGCCCGATGTGTTAGGGAGTGTTTTGACTGTCTAGAACTCCATGATGTTGATGATAAGGTTGAGTAGTTACAGGGAAGAATCAGAGGGAAGGCCAACAAGGCAGATATCATGGTGGGAGTCTGTTATAGTCCACGCAACCATGATGAAGAGGCAGATGAAATATGCATTAAGCAGCAGGGAGAAGTTTCCCAATCACTAGCCGTTGTTCTCATGGGGGACTTACCAGATGTCTGCTGGAAACACAATACAGCAGAGAGGAAATAATCTGGGAGGTTCCTGGAGTGTGTGGAAGATAACGTCTTGACACAGCTGGTGAGGGAGCCTACTAGGGAAGGTGCCCACCTGGACTTGTAGTCTTCTATGACAAGGTGACCTGCTGTGGATGCTGTCTGCCTAGACTTTACTAAGGCCTTTGACACCATTTTCCACATTCTTCTGGAGAAACTGGCTGCTCACGGTTTGGCTGGGTGTACTCTTCACTGGGTAAAAATCTGGCTGGATGGCTGGCCAAAATGTGGTGGTGAATGAGTGAAATCCAGCTGGTGGCCAGTCACAATGGTGTTCCCCAGGGCTCAGTAGTGGGGCAAACCCTGTTTAATATTTCTATCAATGATCTGGACAAAGGGATGGAGTGCACCCTCAGTAAGTTTGCAGATGACACTAAGGTGGGCTGGAGTGTTGATCTGCTTGAGGGTAGGAAGGATCTGCAGAGGGTTCTGTATGGGCTGAATTGGTGAGCCAAGGCCCATTGTATCAGTTTCAACAAGGAGAAGTGTCGGGTCCTGCACTTGGGTCACAGGAACCCCACGCAGCACTACAGGCTTGGGGAAGAGCGGCTGGAAAGCTGCCTGGTGGGAAAGGGCCTGGGGGTGCTGGCTGACAGCCAGCTGGACATGAGCCAGCAGTGTGCCCAGGTGGCCAAGGCAGCCAACAGCATCCTGGCTTGTGTCAGAAACAGTGTGGCCAGCAGGGCCAGGGCAGTGATTGTCCCCCTGCACTCAGCACTGGTGAAGCCGCACCTCGAACCCGGTGTTCACTTTTGGGCCCTTCACTACAAGAAAAACATTGAGGTGCTGGAGTGTGTCCAAAGAGGGGCAATGAAGCTGGTGAAGGGTCTGGAGCACAAGTCTTCTGAGGAAGAGCTGAAGGAACTGGGGTTGTTTGGTCTGGAGGAGGCTCTGTGGGGGATCTTTTTGGTCTCTACAACTACTTGAAAAGAGGTTGTAGGCAGCTGGGGATTGGTCTCTTCTCCCAGATAACTAGTGACAGGACAAGAGGAAATGGTGTCAAGTCGTGCCAGGAGAGGTTAAGATTGGATGAAGGGAAAAATGTCTTCACTGAAAGGGTGGTCAAGCATTGGGAAAGGCTCTGCAGGGAGGTGGTGGAATCACCATCCTGGGAGGTATTTAAATGTTGATGTTTTGCTTAGGGTCATCATTCAGTGGTATACTTGGCAGTCCTAAGTTAACAGACTTGGCTGGACTCAATTATCTTAAAGGTCCTTTCCAAGCTAAATGTTTCTGTGATCCCATGATTTCGATTGTCGTTGTTTAACTCCAGCTGGTAACTAAGTACCACACAGCTACTCACTCATTTCCCGGGCACCTAGAGTGATGGTGAGGAGAATCAGAAAGGAATTTATTACTCGAAGGCTGAGATAAGAACAACTTAATTAGTAAAGGAAAAGCCGAATACACAAGCAAACCAAAATAAGGAATTCATTCCCCACTTCCCATCAGCAGGCAGGTGTTCAGCCATCCCCAGAAAAGCTGGGCTCTACCATGTGTAACAGTTACTTGGGAAGACAAATGCCATCACCCCAAATGTCCCCCCATCCTTCTTCTTCCCCCACCTTATATATACTCAGCATGACGTCATATGGTATGGAACACCTCTTTGGCTAGTTCAGGTCAGCTGACCTGGCTGTGTCCTCTCCCAATTTCTTGTGCCCCTCCAGCCCTCTCACTGTCAGGGCCTGAGGAACTAAAAAGACTTAGTACAAACACTACCCAGCAATGACCAAAAACATCAGTTGCTATCAACACTGTTCTCACACCAAATCCAAAACACAGCACTGCACCAGCTACTAAAAAGAAAATTAACACTGTCACAGCCAAAACCAGGACAATGATGTACCTGAAAAGAAATTTTAAAACAGTTTGAAAATATCTATATATGTTTAGGGCCAAAGTTCTTTTGAATTCTGGGTATCTAGACACCTAACTGTGTTTAATAGCAAAGCAGGCTGGCTGTAGCATTCTAGATGAAGCCCATTTTATTTCAAGGATGAGAAACAATGAGCAATAGATTTCTTGATGCACTTACCTCAAAGGTAGCCCAGTCAAGCCAAGGTGCACATGTCATCCATTCAGGACTTGTTTATCTGGAAGAAATTATTTTTCCTTTTCATGAGAACATTTGGAAAAGTTTTATGGCTCTCTACACTGCAATTCTTTCATTGAGTTTCTCCCTGCAGAGTGGTAAGTGACAATGACTAAGTGAGAGAAATCAGTGGTACTGGGAATTTTTACAAGTACAACTCTGGATCCACTAGTCCCATCCAAATTCTGTCTCCTTCTAAAATCTGTCTGCATTCTGATACACACTGAACTCCAATGAAATTGCCACCCATTGATGTGACTGGTTTTTTTTTCTGAGATATGGAAATAAAAAATGTAACTTTATTTCTAGTTTCTGTGCTTCCTGTGTGTCAGGGACAGGATATGATCTGCTAGACTTTGCTCCCCAAATGTCTGTAAGATTTACTATATGCTCGAGAAGGATTAAACCTCAATACTCAGTATACAATGTTTCAAATATACCAGGAAATACCTGGGATAACAGATAATTTATGTTTAATTAACATAAATTGACACAGTTTTAGGTATAAATAGTTCATAAATTCCCAGTAACAGAAGTGTCAAAAAATATGTTAACTCTGTCTGCTAGTATTCTGCAGCCTCTAATGTGGCACATGAAAAGCAAGTAAACACATCCAGGTTACCTAGAGAGTTTACAAAAGACAGGCTTGCGTGATCTAGGCTGTCAGCAAAAAAAAGGATAGAAAGAGACATTCTTCATTCCAAATTAAGCACACAGTCAACAGCCAAAATCCATGCTATCATTTGCTTTCTTTTTCTGGTACCAATACTCTGTTTTTAAGTTCAGAATCACTGGTCTGTCTTAGAATTACAAGTTGCTTTCTTGGGTATTCATTGTTGTGGAGTGTAAATGCCTATCATCTAAATGCAACTTGGATCATTTACATGCATACAGCAATCTGGAATGGAGACAAACTCCAAGCTGTGCTTTGAAAAAAAACCTCAACCACATACTGAAACTCAGCCTCAGGAAGAATACTTAATCCTGGCAATAATATCTGAATATCAAAACTTAAGCTAAGGACAAACTCTGTAGTCTGCCAGAGATTTTATTTCTATAGAGCAGTAAATATGAGCAACATGCATTCTTCAAATATAAACAGGTTTTTTTTTTCATTTTAAGAAAAAAAATAATGATTGTAAGAGTATATATAACATGACAGTTATTGATTCCTGGAATAGATGTATTGTAACTAGAAACTATCAAATACATCTTTTGACCATTTTTTGATTGATTTGGTGTTAGGTATTTTGTTTTCTTTTTCCTATTCACTCACCATTAAAACTTCTATAGCAACATTTAACCTTAGTTTCACAGTCACACTGGGAACATGTACAGGAATGAATTTTAGATTTACATATGCAAATAATATTTTTGAAACTCCTGTGGAATTTTCTATTCAGAAACTGGCAGAAAGGGAGGGAAGAACTAGGAAATTTATTGTTGTATATTATAAAGTTGTATATTATAAAATGTATAATGTAACAAACAGTCAGCTCAGACTGTCAGCCCATTAATTACATAAAAATGTTTTTACAATGCAAGGGAAATCAAGACTAAGATAAAAATAAGGAATGAACCCTAATCTCAGGTTTAACATAAATAGTTAAAAAAGGCATTGAGATTATTTGGCAAAATAGGAGAACAGTACAGGAAACAGGTAAATTAAAAGCATATTAAAATTAAACCTGCTTCATGAGCATAGAAAAGAAGGGTATGCTATAGTGTTAGTAACCCCTTTTTATATTCCCTAATTTTACGGTAATACAAAACAACCCAAACCAACAAAAAAACCCCACACCACCATCATAAAGCAAAACAGGCTTTATTGTCACATCTGCCACTTTCATTGTGTCCTGAAATGCCAGCAGCCTTTGTTGGACCTTCACCTTTCTATCATGTGAAATGACAAGAACAGACCAACAACAGAGAAGAACCTGGATGACACTGCTGTCACCGACAGTTTCAGCTAAGTCATGAACAACAGTCCAGATGAGATTCAGAGCCCTGAAATGTAGATGTTTAAAGCAGAGCTGCCTATGTATAAGCTAGGTATCTGAGCTTCCATCAAAGGCAATGGAGATGAGGTGGAAACAGTTAATGGAGATTAGTGGGCTGTTTAACTTACGCTAAAGTAAACAATTACATTTCAACATTTTACGAGCTCTCTAGGTTTCATTGACTGGAGCTCTGTCCACTGCCTCTTTCACAAAAGCAAGCTTGAACATTTAGCTGATGTTGACATCTGGACATACATAAAGGAAGTATAAGCTGTATCCTTAATTGCAGCTGTGACTTTGATCATGCTCCTGCCTTTTTCCTCCTATCTTTTTAACTTGACCATATTATTTTTTATTGCTTTTCTTTCACATTTTGCTGTCTGTTGAAAAAAACCCGACTTTGTTAATTAAATCAGATTTTGCAACACCTTTTTTGTATATCTGCGGGCTAAACCACAGCAAAAATTAGTGTCTTAAACAGGTGTGGCTACTGGAACTCCTCCAGATCCAAATGTCTGTCAAGATGATGAACGAGCACTATAACTGTCCTGCAGGAAATCTGTTAACAGGATTCAGCATTGAAACAGAAGGCAACCTTCATCTTTCACACTTTTTTCACCTTACCCTTTCATGTGTATTTGTTTTGTTTCATTTTAAAGGAAAAAGCACAAGATCAAAACTACCACAAATTTTAGTAATGAAGGTAGACTTAATCAGATAAATTGAATAGAATAGAATAGACTATTTAATTTGGAAGGGACCTACGATGCTCATCTAGTCCAACTGCCTGACCATTACAGGGCTGATCAAAAGTTACAGCGTGTTGTTAAGGGTGTTGTCCAAATCCCTTCTAAGCTCTGACAGGCTTGGAGCATTGACCACCTCTCTAGGAAGCCTGTTCCAGTCTTTGACCACCCTCCCAGGAAAGAAATGCTTCCTAATGTCTGGTCTAAACATCCCCTGGTGCAGCTTTGAACCACTCCCACCACATCCTATCAGTGGATAACTGGAAGAAGAGACCAACACCTTCCTCTCCACTTCCCCTCCTCAGGAAGTTGTAGACAGCAAGGAGGTCACTCCTCAACCTCCTTTTCTTCAGACTACAGAAACACAGTGTCCTCAGACACTCCTCATAGGACATTCTGTCCAGCCCTTTCACCAGCTTTGTTGCCTTCCTCTGGACACATTCAAGGACCTTCCCATCCTTCTTAAATTGTGGGACTGAGAACTGCCCACAGTGCTCAAGCTGAGACTGCACCAAGGCTGAATACAGCAGGGCAATGATGTCTTTTGACTGGCTGGTTATACTGTGTTTGATGTACCCCAGGATATGGTTTTCCTTCTGGCTTCCAGGGCAGACTGCTGGCTCATCCTGAGCCTGCTGCCAGCGCCACAGGTCCCTTTCTGCAGGGCCACTCTCCCAATTCATACTTATGCTTGGCATTACTCCATCCTAGGTGCAGAATCCAGCACTTGGGCTGGTTTAATTTCATGCTACTGATGATTGCCCAGTGCTCCAATCTATCTAGATCCCTCTGCAAGGCCTCCTTTCCTTCAAGAGTCAGCATCACATCCCAGTTTAGTATTATCAGTAAATTTGTTAGTGGTGCATTCAACTCCTGCACCCAGATCATTGATAAATATATTGAACAGAACTGGCCCTAGAACTGAGCCCCAAGGAACACCACTGGTGACTGGTCACTAGCCAGATGCAGCTCCATTCATCTCAACTCTGTGCTCTGCCCTTCAGACAGTTCTTCCCCCAGTGCACCATGAACCCACACATCCCACAGTTGATTGTCCAGAAGGATGCTGTGAGGGACAGTACCAAAAGCCTTACTAAAAGCTGGAAAAAACTTTACCCACGACCTTCCTTTAATGCACTAGGTGGGTGAACCTATCATAGAATGATACCAAATTAGTTGAACATTACTTTTCTTTGTGAATCCATGTTGACTGTGTCTGTTCATTCTGAATATAACAAGGAGATAAAATAGGGTTGTCAAACTGAAACCCACCTTTTTTATTTTAAATTTTTTGTTTGCTTTTCTTCATTTTTTGTGTCTTCCAGTAAAAATGTAAAAGTGTTTCAAGATGTTAGCTTGCTGTGAGCATTTGCAGTCTTTCTACACCAAACATCACTGTTCAACTACCTAACATCAGTAACAGGATCATAATAATATATATTTGGCACTTGGGATATTATACTAAAACTAATACCCAAAATCAAATATATATCACTGCCAAAATACGAGGTAACATATATTTTGTTTTACTGTAGTAGCAACTAATATATTTAAGAGTCCAAAGCACTAATGTAAATGTTCTAAATTAAAACTTGAGAGATTTTAATGACACTTACTTGTCCATAAACAAAGGAGAAAACCAGTACAGTCAAAATCTAATTTTGTGAGGATCAATCCATGCTTCTTTCAGAATTTTTCAGTATCCACCAGCGGGAAGCCACTGAGTGTCACTGAAGTGCATGCTTTGCATCATTTCAATCCCATGTCAGAAATGGTAGCTAACAGACGCAACCAGCAGGTGCAGCAGTTTGCACAGCAGTTTCTGGGCATGGCTTTGGGATCTTTTGAGAATATATTTTGGGATCATCAGAATTCTGGAGGAACCTCAGAAAAGGATAACTACAGAAGGCTGAGACTTCTAGCAGACTGGTTGCTATTAAAGAGCTGTGAGCTGCTCTTGAACAAAAGATGCTTAGAGCTTTCTTTTCCACCTGACAACCGATTAAGGAAAGTCAAGCGTCTCTTCAGCAGATGCTAAGCAGAGGCCTAGAACACAGAAAAGAAATACTTGGTCAGTGTCCTGGAAGCAGGTGATGGGCTGAGAGCTGCATTCAATGAAACCAGAGCTGCTTGAGCTTGAGCCACACAGCAGCTCTAGTGGAAAGAAGCAAGGGACTGCAGTGGACAACTCTGTGATGGGGATGGAGGCCTCAGTCTGCCATCCTGCCCCCTTGTCTAACAAGGTTACTGATGGACAGGAGCTTGAATCCAGGACATTGTAGAGAGACATGTCATGGCTGTCCAGCCCTTGAACTACTTCTGTTGGTATGCCATAGGGAAGAGAAACCCTTCAGAGGAATCTTGACAGGCTTCAGTAGTGAGCCCATGGGAACCTCATGAGGTTCAACAAGGCCAAATGCAAAATCCTGCAACTGTGTCAGGGCAATCCCCAATATCAATACAGGCTGGGGAATAAATGGATTGAGGGCAGCCCTGCAGAGAAGAGCTAGGGAATACGGGTGGATGAAACATTAGAGATGAGCCAGCAATGTGCCCTTGCAGCCCAGAAAGCCAATTACATCCCAGGGTGCACAAAAGGAAGCGTGGTCAGCAGGCCAAGGGAGGTGGTTCTATTGCTCCACTCTGCTCTCATGAGACTCCACATGGAATGCTGCATCCAGCTCTGGAGTCCTCAGTACAGGAAGGACATGGACCTGTTGCAGTGGGTCCAGAGGAGGGCCATGAAAATGATCAGAGGGATGGAACACTTCTCCTGTGCAGAAAGGCTGAGAGAACTGGAGGTTGTTCAACCTGGAGAACAGAAGGCAACAGAGAGAGCTCATTGCAGGCTTTCAACACTTATGGTGGGTTGTAAGAAAGACGGAGAAAGACTTGTTAACCAAGCCTGTAGTGGTAGGACAAGGGGCAACAGTTTTAAACTGAAAGAGGTTAGATTTAGATTGGACATAAGGAGGACATTTTTTACAGTGAGGGCACTGAGGCACTGGAACAGGTTGCCCAGAGAAGTTATGGATGCCCCATCACTGGTAGCGTTCAAGGTCAGGTTGGATGGGGCTTTGAGCAGCCTGGTCTAGTGAAAGATGTCTTTGCCCATGGCAGGGTAGTTGGAACTAGGTGGTCTCCGAAGGTGTCTTCCAACCCAAATCATTCTATGATTCTACTGACCCCTGCTGCTCTTCTGCATGGACACCAACAATACCACCACAGGAGACCTGGATTGAAGTAAATGTGGCAACATGGCCCTGAGGGTTAGGGTCAAGCACATAGAAGATCAAGTGGGTTTATCCTCAGTCTTACTGGTCACTGCCACCTGAAAACACCTGAAAAGTGTTAGAGTAAATTGTTTGGGAAAACTATTTCCAAACTTTTTAAGGACAGGAAAGCAATTAGGAGTGATCATCATGGACTTTTGTCGAAAGAATCATGTTTGGTCAACCTCAAAGCCTGTTATGAAATAACTACAAGTATCTTGATGTTATCAACACACCTTGTAGTTAAAGAAACTTTTTTCACAGACATGTTTATGCACCTCAAAAAACTCCAGCCCCAAAAAGGCTCGAAAATGCTTTGTGCTGCACTTCTTACTGTTTTGAATAATGAAAAATTGTTTGCAATACAGTGTGAGGAAACAATGGGAGAAAATACACAATGTAAGCCACATTGTCACTTTGCCACACAATAAATGAAAGAAAATTCCTTCCTTACCACATTTGAGGCTACATTTTATAATCCAAATACATCCTTGTACAACATACTGTCATCTTTATTTTGAATCTCTGGCAACATCTGAGTCACTTCTGTCCTTTTCTCTGAGAGAAAAGAAACAGAGAAGCAAATATTTATCAAGAGGAATTAAAGGAACAGTATAAATACCAGTAACGTTTTATAAAGGGAAAATAAACAGGAGACTGAGAACATTCAAGTTAGCATAACACACTAGGAAGAGTCCCTTTCTTACATTAGCCTTGTGTTTCTGAAGGGCACCACAGGGCAAGGATGAGCTGTTCTTATTAGGGCTAACTTTAATAAGACATCATTACTCTTATTCCAACATTTCACCCAAGAGACAAGGTTAAAACCCCTAGAGTGGGCTTTGCAAAAATGCTGTTGAGAAATTATTGTTAAATCAAGTGCTGATAGAAAATGGAGGAGGCTTAAGAGGAAGCTGAATGACATAAGAAAAAAACTCTTTCAGTAGGGTGCAGAGGATCAAGAAAATAGTAATTGAATCATAGGTATTGCCTGACCAGGATTAATTTCTTGACTTCAAAAGCAGAGAGAAGTTGGTTAAGGCTCAATTTTTCTCTGTCCATTTTCTCTTGCAGCTTCTGTGATGTTATCGTTTTTGGTCAAAAGTAAGGCTAGTATTGAATTTTCACTAATACTATTACTATTATTGATTTTGTATTAATTTCCAAATATTTATTTTATTATAGCAAGCTCTATTAGGTCTATGGTGCCTTTTATTTTTCTAGAGCTTTATAATTTACCATAAGTAAAATACACAGTTAACTAGAATCTTTATGATATTTGTAAAAGGTAATGAAAATTATATGTACAAATACAAATAGACACAAGTTTTGGAAGTTTTTTTCATGATTTTGTAATTTAAATGAGATCTTAATTGTACTAAAAAGCCCCAAACAAAGGTTAAACAAACAAAAGAACAAATAAATAAGCAAGCTGTCAAAACTCAAGACATTTTAGTCTTTCCGATCTAGTAAAGGAATTTTCTTAAGGTAAGGCGTGAACCACAAGTTCATTCATCATTGGACTTTGATTCATATACTTAACACTACCTTTATAATACTTTCAAGCCTGTATGGGTTTAAATTACTTCAATGTTCAAATCAGTGCCTCTTCTTTGTACTATGGAGAGATGACATTTAAATTTCCTATTCACTAAATAAAATTGGTACTACTTGAAAATGGTAGCATAACTTACAGTTTAAAATACAGCTTTGCACAGTTTTCTATTATATATCTAAGTCTAAAAATTATGAAGTTACCAAATATTGTTAACTAAACAACTTAGAAAAATAAAGTATCAATTGTATATTTTATTTTTACGAAAACATTGAGTCATTATTATTAATGAAATTATAACTATACAATGCACTATTATCTAACTTTATAATGGCTATATATATAAAATATACAGAGAGATATAATCTATTTTATAATCTTCAGCTTGTGTGAGATCTTTCCTGTGGAACAGGAAAAATCCATCAACAGCTAACTAACAGATGATTCAAATGTATTTTGCAATTTATTCCTTTTTTGGTACTGGAGGAATTAGTATGGTGCCCTTCCATGCAGAAAGAGAATGTACAGGTATCAAAAATCGCATCTATGTTTTAGTAGGTAACCATTAGTTTTTAAAAAGATTTGCTACCTTGCAAATTATCATGACTTTTGATTGTGCATTTTCTAAATATAGGAAGAACAAAATCTCAAATAGATGCTCAATCAGTCATTAAGAAATATATTATAAATATTTTTCTATTATTACTTCTTGTATGAAGAGGATCTATAGGTACTATCAAAACACACCACAAATAACTTTTCCTATTTCACATATCTTAGGTAGCTAGAGAAATCAAACAGAATTCACCAAAAACCTCTTGTAAATGTGTAACTTATAATATGGTAGACTTTATTCTTTTGAAGACTTCTTATTTCAGTTGGGGTAATTTACTTCTGCCTTTCATTTGCATAGCAAAATAGCAGTGAAAATACTGTCATCTTTCACAGGAATTTGGTGAGGGGGAGAAAAAATTTAAACATTACAATATATTCAAGTATGATAATAGCGGCTATGCAAAGGAAGTATTGCTACCTGCTTTCACAGTCTTCTAGAACCTCTAAACAGATGCTGAACTCTAAGCATCTGCATAAACCCATCACTGCTATGCAAGGCAAGTGAATGTTTCCAGTAATATAATTCCTACGGGACCAAACCTCAACAGAAGTTCCTGGTATAAACAGAAAATGTAAACAGATAAAGCTTTTACCAACCTGAATGAAAGCTATAGACTTTTTTTAATTCAAAATCCTCTAAATTCATATAATCTGGGGCTCGTGATACTCATGTCATAGCTGACATTCTAAAGAGTGATTCTTCCGATATTCTTGAGCTTTCTCTTTCTGATTATCCATCTGTGTTTTAATCTTTCTGAAAATGATATTCAGTTACAAGCTAAAAGCTGTTAATGGATGTGAACAAATGGGAAAAAATGTGACAATATGGTAAATCTGAGCTCCCTTTCATTTCTGAACAATAGCATCTTACTTAAGCATGAAGAAAACTTATGAGTCTAATGAATGTCATGTGCCACATTTTTGCCATCATTTATAAAGCCAGCTTCAGAAAGGTGACGCATAGCAGGATCTGTTAAAGTATTAGCATATATTATTGCCACCTTTTTTTCATGTCTGTGTGTGTAAAACAAAGCAGAGTTTTGTGATGAAAATGTTAGTTGTGACAGTAAGCCCTTTTGGAAAAGTACACCACGCTTCTCTTTCCTTTTGTTCACTAACTCATCAATCCTTTCATTAATTTCTCCAGTTCTGATGTTCTTTTCATGAAAACATATTTGTCCTATCTTTATGCCTAAACACACTTTAATTCAAGAAAAATTAACTAAAAATGTCACCTCTTAAAATAAAAAGCATGTGCTATCGCAAGCAGTTTCTGATTTCTACATTGCCAAATGTATACTGGTGCCTGCCACCACTGTTGGATCAGATTTATTTCTGCTCCCAATGGTATATGGCAGCTAGAATATGATTCTAGTTTGGGGTTCTATGTGTGCATGAAATTATGGAGCCATCTTGTTTTCAAAGGAAAAACCAAAAATTTTGTCTCAGACAAGTTACCCAAACAAAAACCTGCTGCAGCAGCAGATGAGTGATTATGTAGTGATTTGTAGCATAATTACTTATGAGAGACTTAACGGTTTATGTTGCTGGCTTGATATCAATCAACTGTTTTACATAGTCTCTTATCTTTGTACCCATTTTAACAAACATAAACCTTTCCAGTCTCCTTAACTGCAAGTCCTAGACTGCTTACTATATATTAAATCATCAGATAAATAGAGTGAATCTTGGTATTCAGACAGGAAATCAGCAGGAGTTACTGTACTTTTGACTGCAAAGACAAGCATAAGAATTAATATTTAATAGGATGTCCACTTAGGATACTCTAAACATTGTTACTGGCACTTGTCCAGCTAAAAAAACAGAAGGGGGAGGAAACTACACACTGCTTATTTTAATTAGGTGAAATTATGTGGTTCAATAAAGCATGACAGCCTGCATAATGAAAGAAGAGACCCGTGTTTATGAGAGAATTATTGATGGCAAAAATGTTGGCAGCATACATGTTTTACTGAGACAGTCGAAAGCCATTTTATTATCTTTTCATTCATAATTTCCTGCAACATGCTTCAATGTGTGAATCGATAACAAGACCATGTGGTGGGAGAACCTTTTACTTTTTTTTTATAAAAAAGAACAAGATCATTTTTCTTCTTCATTTCAGAACTAAATGTTGTTGACTTTCATAGACTGATGTAAAACAAGGTAGAAGAAAGGAAAAAAAAAGACAAGAGAACACTTGAAAGCTGTTTATTCTGTTAACTAGGATAGTACATGTGTGTTTTGGGGGAGGGAGGGACTGTAAATGTGAAAAATGAAGGCTGGGGTCTGATCAGTACAATAAATTGTAGGTTTTGCACTATAGAGAAAATAGTTGTCTGACTACAGTTTACAATAGAACTAGAATATGCATTCTGCTTGCTGTATTTCATCAAAAGAAATTTCACACAAAGCTAAAAAAATTCTTACATGGAAAATAGAGGCTACATTGGTAAAATTAACATTTAATTTCTTAGAAATGCAATGTTAGCATTTCCCTAAGATTTAGGGAAGCAGAAGTGCAGAAAGGAAAATAAAGGCTAACACATGAAATATGTAATAATATGTCAACTTTTAAACAAATAAAAGTATTTTGAAAACACTACTCAGTAAAAAAATCTACAAAAAGTTAATTTTCTAAAGAAATATTGGGAAGAAGTATAAATGAACATTTTCACTAAAAAAAAAATCCTTTTAGATGAGATGCTCTTTCACTTAGAAAAGAAATATAAATTAATATTTCTAGGCAGAACCAGCTTTATTATCTTTATAATTTACATTAAGGTACAATCAGCCTACTTATATTTCTACTACAGCAAAGAATTTAAACCCCTTATCCCAGCCTAACCTCCAGAAAAATAAATGCCATTTGTCCTTTTTCAGATGTAATGGATTTTAATATCAGTATTGTCCATATCAGCATATGGACTAAAATGCTGCAGCAAAAATCCTTTTGTTCCTGCAAGAAAACTTAAAAAAGAGACTGTTCTCTTGAAATATTTAAGTGGTAGTTCATACAAACATACACACAGAGAGAGGCATACAAAGTACTCTGCTTTTAGAGGAACTCCTGCCTAGAGCAACCTTCCATGAAACCTTAACAGTAAAATATAGAGTGAGGCAGAGGAATGAGAGAAGAATGTGGTTCTGGCATCCACTTTCCGCTGAGCTCAGAAGTCAATGGAAGTTACATTATCCAGGGTCTGATGCAGGTATTCAGCATAACATTTCTTGTTGTGGTCTAGATTTAAAGGGGGCAACATTTTGTTGAGAAAATATCTTACCTATATGGCAGGCAGCTGTAGGGGATGGAAGGGCAACTACTTTTGCTGTGTCCTAGGCACCATGATATCTAGCAGCTCTGATTCTTACATACTTGTTTTCCTGTTTGTTTTTTTTTTTTTTTTTTTTTTCTTTAAGTTGAATAACAATATATATTTCCAAGCAAATCTTTATTAAAGCTATGTCATAAGACTGCCTGCAAATGTAATCTAGATAGCAAGGCTGGTTAATGAAATTAAGAAGTCCCAACAAAACTTTGTCACTCGATTGTGTAAAATAATTGACTTCAAACAAGCCCTAAGTTACACAACATAGCAACTGACTTCACCTGTCTAAGAATAACTGATGTATATTAATGTATAATATAGTTGTTACATGGATCAAAATCTTCAGATAAGTCAGCCCGTTAAATTCATGGTGCTCGCTGATCAGATTTTCAATGTTGACCATCCATGCCTGTCCTCAGCTACTTTGAAGTCAACGCCTTTTTTATCCCAAGTAGGGCTTCAGGCCCAATAACTGTTAATAGGTTGTTAAAAAAAGATTCTGCGTCTGGACAGCCTTCTCTTAATTTTGTATATAGCATTTAATTCAAAACAATACTGTAAGTCCTGGCCTAAGTTGAGTAGCTAAAATATGTTCTGCCATCACTGATTTTAATCTTATATTTAGCTACCATAAACAGTGAGCTTTTGCCAAAGAAAGTGGCTAACATAGCTAATTGACTCGAGATTTAAAATGATAACAATAATTGTTGTATACTTCTTGTGATTAGTTTAATTACCCCCATTTCCTCTGAAAGCCTCAACATTAATTCCCATTGACTGTAATGTTAATTACTGGCAGGGGCAGAGATGTTCAAATGCTGGCTCATGCTGTAAACTGAAGTCGTTGATAACTTCAGCAGATGGTTCTATGCTTTAAAGAAATGAGAGCTTAACCTGTCATTATTTCCCACTTTCTTTTTTTTTAATGAGAAAATGCCAACAAAGTCAAGAATAAGAATACAAAGTATTATTTTTGATACAAGTGAGAAAAGTGCTAAAAATATGTTTCCAAATACTTAGCAGATCTTTTTGGGGTGGCAGAAGAGGGCACGATTAAGGGAAGGTAATTGCAGTTCAGATAATTTCATCTTACTTGCTACTCTATTACATTCCTCATATCCCATCATAGACATTTGTTTCTCATCCTGACCTTGGCACAGACCAGGGCAGCAGAAAGAATCTTACAGGTTCAGCAGGGCTGCTATGGCTGAATATCCTGCTGTCTCCCAGAGGAAGAGGTGTTCATTTGAGATTTTAGAGAACAAGAGCCTTTTCATAACCTCAATTACCACAAGGTCAATCTGCAACTGAGCGTTTGAGCTGTACTTAGATTGCCTGGTAAGCAGCTGTGGCCCAAGAGTTATGTTGAAACCAAGTTAAACTGTCGTCAATGTCTATCTGTTAATGACAGTAGTGGAACAGAATCTTTCTGATAACTGGCTTTTTGAGGAGCCAGAGAAGGGATTTGATTCTTGAACAAATAAAGCCTTGTCAAGATTAAACTGTCATTTGTAATTCATAAGAAATGTCACTGTTTTCCTTCCATCTTTCAGCCATATAAACATATATAAGCATGTGTGTATTTGTGTGTATATGAGTACATATGCATACATATGCATACCTACATACACTATATAAAAGTATTTTTATCTAGGCAACACCTTCTATAGATTAAAAAAATCAAAAACATTACAGATGCATTCTGCTATCAATAAATATATATTACATTTTTTGTGATAAATATATTTATGCTCTGCTATGAGATTCATGCATAAGAATTGAAAATTACTGTGTAGCTGATGGCAATCTGTCAATTGATTGAGAATCCTTCAATCCCTTCAACTTTTATTTTTTCAGTAAGGTCTCACTGTAGGTCAAAATACAGTAGAAAAAACAGAAATACAGTGTGGTGAATAAAGTAATTCAGCTAAACTAGAAACCAATGTTCAGCATGGCTATACCTAAATTTGAATGTACTAAATCAGACCCCCAAAATGAAACCAAATGGTCTAACTTAACGCCCATTACATATAATGGTAAGGCACTAAAAATGTTGTAGTCACTGTAATTTAAAAGTTCGTGATGTATTAGAAACATACATTTTATGCATAATATCAACTCTTTTTGATCCTCCTTTGGAACTAAGCTCTTGCTGACAGTTACTTGAGCCTGACAACTTTCTGGGAAAAAACCAGCCACTATTACACACAGAGGATTGCATACTGTCATTTTTTTTTCATTTTCTTTTTTCTTTTCTTTTCTTTTTTTTTTTTTTTTTTCTTTTCCTTAGAAAGGAGCTTTCCAGTACTTCTTTCAAAAATCTAGCTAGAAGATGTATTGATGAAGTCCACGCTTTTTTTGAGGAATGGGTAAGCAAAAAGGTAGACTTTGTAGCCTCTGCTGCATGTACTTCAACTCTAGCTTTTACTGAAACAAACAAAACACTCAATTGGGGATTACCTCACCTAACTTCAGATACACAGAGATAGAAATCTGCACCTGAGCCAGTTATCTAGAGTTCTTTTGTGGTCAGTGGATAAAAACAGGCGCTGCTACAAGGTGATTCATCTCATCCTAAAGCCTGCATCCAAACCAGGCCAGATTAATCACATTCCAGAGTTAGGTGAGATGATCCTAGTTCTACTGACTTGAACAGTAGTTTTGCTGCATAATGTGATGCAGAGCTCACAGTCATGAGCTCAGTGAGGTGTGAGCCTAGCTCATGTCTGCGAAAGAAGGAATGTGAATTTTATACCCTGAAAGATGAAACTATCTGTGGTTTTAGCTTCTTGCAATCAAATAAATACCACATATTGACACATAAATCAGTGATGTTCCAGAAAACAGTAAAAGATTTAATGAAACTAATGCAGATCTGAGGCATTTGCAACTGCAGCTATCATTTCCATGTTGCCTTCAGAATTTCCTAGCTGCTCTCTGTTTCCATGTCTGTAAGAGCTTCCCTCATTTGAGAAACTTGGTGACTATCCCCTACCTACATAGACAGTAGACCCAGCTGCCTTGCAAAGCCCCATCTAGCCTGGGATTCATATCAACAGGTTTTGCCATTTCATAAATTGTGTGAATGGCAATTTTTTTTTAAGCATGAGCGTGTGTGTGTGTGTGAAGGAGGAGCATCATACTTCCCACTCCCCTCAGAAGGTCAGTAGATTTTTGCCTACTGATTTCAGTGCTTTAGCTGGAAGAAAGGCTTTTCTTCCTATGCTCTGTTCCTTCATCTAGCTCTTGTACTGGTTTTCTGACAAATCACATCTATAATTTTTTAAGCCACAACATAGGAGGAATGGAAGTCATTCTACCTTCAGACCTATCAGACATTTGGGTTGATAAAGCAGTTCTGTGGGAGATTTCCAACAGTTTCAGGAAAGCAGTTAATCCTGATCATCCACTTCTGAATCAAAAAGAATTATATTAAACATAAGCACAATTTATTTTTTACAGAAAAAACTATTTTTTTTTGTAAAAGAAAGGGTGCAATGCTTGCTCACAGGAAAGGATTCTGACTTGTTCATCTCAGATAAACTGAGGTAAACAGCAAATGAAATACTTATATACAAGAGAAAGTGGTTGAAGAGATAAGCATTTACATCTACACTGCTAAACTAATCTGCCTGAAGAAGTGATGCCTGGCAAAGGATTTAGACTGGTTTGAATCCGCTGTGCAAGCTCTCTGTAGGGAGTATTAGTTGTGTCCCTACCATATAGCCCTTGGATTTGCCTGTTCTCTGTTCACATGTGTGGTATTCATATAATGTTATAATCATAACTAGGTTTTTAGTGCATTCATTTTTTTCAGTTCAAAGTGTCTGAAATAAGTTGAAAGCTGTACTGCAGCTGACCAGAGTGATATTTGTACACTGTGTACTGCTTACATATTGCATATACGGAAGCATGGCTGGAAAGAATCTCTGAATTAAATGGGAGGTCAAAGTTATCTCTGATAGTTGTGGAAATTATCTGAGAAAGCACTGTGCTCAAAATTATCTAAAAAATCACATATTCAAATATGGAGATGCACCCTCCATGGGATGAGTTTTTCCCAAAAACATTATAGATCTTTCAGATGCCCAATAAAAGATTTTTCTTTTTGATCTAAGAAAGATTTGCTTTATACTCTCAATCTTATTTTCACAGTTCATGACAACATGACATCATGACATCAGCAAAACTTCTTGAGTGAATTATTGGCCAACATGCATTTCAGTCATCTTGCATTGAAGCTCATACATTTTCCAGTTTATTGTTTATTTATTTTTAATATTTCTAATTTTCCCTCAGACAGGAGTATTGAAAAAGAAAGATTCCTTTTGCTTGTTTTTCTTGAGAACTATTCTAGGATATTTTTAAATTGAAATGAGGACAGTAGAAATTTAGGAATAATTTTGGTCAGGTTTTCAGTTTCATTCAAAGCTGCTCAACTTTACTAAAAGAGAACAGAGAAGAGAGAATATTTGGCTAACAAATTTTGTCCCAGAAGGCAAATTACACGGAAGATGATTATTGCACTGGCACCTTGACTACAAATTTGATAAAGTGCTTAGCACAGCTCATCTCTGTGCTGAGTATACTAAAAACAAGTGGAACTCCTGGGTACTGCAGAAAATATTGAAGGACACCTGATACCCTTCATTGTCATTTATCTTCTTTAGTGTCGAAACTTTGTAAAACCTGGCAAAACACACACAAAAAAAGAAAAGCCATATAGGGAACTGATAATTGTCAAGGTCAAAAGGAGTGTTATTCTTCTTTAAAGCTGTCAGCAAAAATAGCATTCACAAGTTCACTTCTTTTTCTTTGACTTTTTTTTTTTTTTAGCTTTACATTTTGACATTTTTAAAGTCTATGTCTAGATTTCCAAGCAAGTTCTTTCCCCACTGGAATTACAGCTTAGCTATCAGTGCTGAAGGAAAATTATACGTAGAGATGGTCAGCTGGATCAGTTTACTAAAGTTATGAGTGACTGTTTTCCCAGGCTTCAAAAAGTAGGTCATTCATATCCGTCTCTTTCTTTCTGATGAAAGTACACTAGAACCTGAGTCTTAGTGTGTGCCAGGAAAACAGTTGGCACATGCTGAGACCCGAAAAATGTCAGAAAGATCACATGGTCTTATTATCACAATGAATTCTTATTCTGTAGCATGCCTGACATCTATCTTAATTCCAACAATCACCCCTGTAAGTTGTAAAAGAATGCATTGATTTATTTATTTATTTATTTATTTTACCTATATTGGCCTCTTACCAAGCAGCAGGTTTTGAACAGAGGTAGCACACGTGTGTATATATAAGATAGATTTTTCATGTTATAGTAAATAGCTGAAATATCCTTGACACATAGTCATGGCTAAACACTGGTTTTTACAGTGACTCCTGCACTTGTGATACCTTTTCTCCATTTTTGACACCCCTTCTTGTTTTGTTGGGTGGCTAAACATATTGGCTTTGACATTTTTGTAGTTCTAAAGAAAATATAGTTTGTCTGCTTATAATTTGTAGTCTCTGTCTTTCTTCCCCAGATACCAACAGAGAAGCAAAAAAAGAACTTCTTTTTGGACAGCCATAGCCAATCATTCAGTGGTCTGTAATCAAGAGATTCAAATCTATTCGTTAATTCTCAAAAACATATTCTGCATTAAGGCAATACTGGAGAGCAGGATAGCCCCCCTAGCAAATTTAATACTCAGCAGTTTATAAAGCCATAACCAATTGCTGGCAGACACAAGGCCACTATTCCAGTGCCCCGTGGCAGCTGTGTGAGCCAGCTTGAGTCTAGTGTCTTTGGGGACAGAGCACCACAGCAGCATACCCATCCTGTCAAGCAAATCTGTGACCAAGCCTGTTTACATCCACTCCTGTATTCATGCTCTAACTTGCTACTTTTATTCTAATTGTTCTGTATAAATTGAATTACATTTAAAAGGACAAAATATCCCATCTGAACCTACCGTATATTTTATGTTACATGCTATTCATACTCCAGTGTTTCAGAGACACTCATTCAAATTCCCCCAGTGAGAAGAGGAAATTAAACGTAATTTCTTGTATATGAATGACAGTTTTTCTCTTATTACCTTCTCCAGAGATAGTGATGGCACCACAGCTGGCAGCTGTTTCTTGCGCACAGTGTGGTTTAGCAGGCTTGTTCGGGGAACATCTACTAAAGCAAGTACATGGATGAGACAGGAAGAAAAATATTTAGTTTGTGGTTCCTTAGGGACCTTTAGCATAAGGTAATCTATCAAGATTTTAAGCACTGTCAAGACTTCTGGGTATGTCGAGAAACACTTTTTGGATGCCTGGAAAATTTTAATATTGAGGACTTACGTCCCTTAAGTATGCAATGAATAGCAACCAAATTTATATTTGAATCATCTCAAGTTTGCACTGTGATGTATGACAAATCCACTCATCATATCTTCCAAGTCTCAGCTCCTTGCCCATAAGCTATAATAATAACACTGTGTTATCTATGGAATATTCAGTTTGCATAGTTATAGAGGAGAGAAAGCAACCAGACAAGTAGACTAAGATGTCTAATAGAAAGCCAGAATCATAAATGATGTTGAACTTTGCAACCTAAATCATAATATAAGAATTATAATATTCAAACTTTTACTAGTTATTTTCAAGCACTTTGCAAGCATTTTGACCCATCTACACCACAAATCCTTTCTGATATATATGTGATTTTTCTTTTTTTTTTTTAAATTTACATTTTTATACCAACTTAATAAAGAGAAAAAACCTTTCTTCTTCTTTTTTTTTTTTTTTTCTTTCTTCCTGGCAGTTGATTCCACTAAGTTAACTGACATAAGCTATGCAGTCAAATTAAACTCTTGCTACCTGAGGAATGACATTTAAACTAGAAGAAAGTACCATTATAATTTAACTGAAAAATGTTTTTTTTGGTTGTCTAGGACAAAGTCTTTTCCAATCAGTTAAGGTACAAGAGCCACAGCATATCTTGTACATTTTCATGAGGTGGCATAGTACTGATTTGCTCATTATTACTACATCCCTGAGCTATCTTGTGAGTGTCTATGTGGCCCTTGGCAATTTTTGCCATTGCTTTTTTTTGCCCCATTTGTTTGATGTTAATCACAATTTTTCCTCCAGGAGTTGTCACTTTTCCAGTGGATAGCCAGCACTAAGATTTTACCCTGTCTGTGTTCTGGAAGCTGGTAGAAACCTTACGGTATGCAAACAGGCTAAGTATATGTATAGAGTACATTGGTTAGCTGCTTGCTGACTTGATTTCTAGGGCAGTCTGAATGTAACCATGTTAGCAGTTTTGCAAATAACATAAAACCAGAAGAAACCAACACTTTTTACTTATGTCTATATCTACATCTATCTATATATGTATACATACATATATATAAAAGTAACACTGATCTTGGTAACTAAGTAAAAAGTTAGTAACAACAACAACAAAAAATAGCTATGATGAAAACAGTTGTAATGAGTGCATTAATGAACATTCAGATCAAAATACTGTGCAGCAATACTGTATAGCTCAAAGACATTTTTCCAACTTTGAACTTTTCCTACATCTTTTACTTCAGCAAATACAAAAGGAAAAAAAAAAATAATTCCTCTGTTCTATCTTCATGAGTTATTACCTCAGTGGAAAAGGGAAAGACTAAGAATCTGACTCAGCTAAACAGGGTATATTCTTGCTTTTGCATAGGTATGTGTGAGAAAAGAAAAAAAATTGTTTTATTTCATTGCCCCAGTGTTGGTAAGACAAAATACAAGTTCTCTGGTATCAAAACATACTTACCAGTCTCTAGGGAACAGAAAATGAAATATGTTTCATTGTACTATTCAAAGCAGCAAAGGAAAAGAACTTTCTTTACCCAATCTTATATCTCCAATTTAATTAATTTTATGAAAGAAATAATAAGGAAGTTCAAAATTCGAATTTTCAGGAATTTACAACTGCTGAATATTTTCTCTTCTTACTTTAAACTACATTTATTCTATGAGAACACAAAGGACTATATTCCTTTAAATCAAAGTAGTAACATTAGACCTCTAACTTTGTACCTGTGCAAGTAGTCATACAGTGCTCAAGGTGAAAACAAATCACCTGTTTTTCCTGTTACACATTTTCTTTGGAATTCACTCCCCTCCCCACCCCACCCCACCCCCACCCCCACCCCACGCCTGCCCCGGCAGGTTTGGTATGTGGTGCATATTGTTTCTTTATTTTGGAGTGCACAGTTAAAATTATGATAAGCCAGAGTGGATTGTCTGACATGCTGTTACCCCCATATGGTGGCATAACAGTCATATCTAAGAAAGGACATTTTCCCAACATGTAGCTTAGGAAAGCCCTTGTCTACAGTAGCATCACTGCTGTTTTACTCCATTGGACTCAGAGAAGCAAGAGTTAAAGCATCTATGTAGAAACTGGATGATTTATTTCTATAAAGTCCCTGGGTCAGGTTCCTCACTGAGGGGAGCAGCAGCAACTTGTCTCATATACAGTAATGACTCTGGAACAACTATTTTATTGCCTAGAAGAGTGAACAATGAGGCCTCTGGGAGGCAACTCAACTTGGCTGCACCTTACTAACAGAGCTGAGAACAGCTTAATTTAGTGTAATCATAATTTGCATGATTTTTCTTCTGCAACTTCTGTTAAAATTCTCCTATGAAACAGCTCATAAAAAATCAATGGAAGGTGCAAGAAGGGAGATAGAGGGCATATCTAGTTTCCTTCAAGTTTTAGAGGCAATCATTTTATATAAAAGAAAATGTGGTTTGTCTTAATTGTAACTATAGCTATGAAAATTCTAGATCCCAAACAGGAAAGAGACTTTTAAAGAAATCTAGTGTGACTGAGTGACCTACATCCCACGTGACAACTTTAATTAATATTACAGTCCTTTTCCACTGTGTGTGTTCCTTGAATACATAAAAGTGGTGGTTTCACTGCAAGGTCAGTTCTAATCCATAGCTGTGATTTGTTTGGTCACCAGTGTGAAAAAAGCTGATTAATTCAGCAGCCTTAGAAACAAGATGCCATAATAAACCTCCACCATCTTTAAGGCATTAAGAATAATATCAAATATTGCAGGGAGATAAATATTATGTAGCGATAGGTGTAATGTCAAGGAAAAAGTTTTTCTAATCATGAACAGTGAGTGAATTACCTCTCTTATTAATTGGACATGTTTCTGCTGTAGTAAATTATTATACATGGGCAAGTAAGCAGCTGTGAGGAGGTCCCAAATTAGTATGAAAGACATCAGCTATTTATGCAACTATGTTTTTCCTATTAAGCTAACAACCAGCTAGACCATGTGGCCACATTTCAGATTAATTTATAGAGGTGTAAATCTCAGATAACACTGTTGTAAATCTAGAGTAATTCCAGTGAGCACAATGAAGTTACTCACAGCTTGCATTAGTGTAATTGGAATTGGAATACAGTCTGTATTGTAATAAGGCACCAAGTATTTGGCAAAATTCACTTTGCTGGGGAAAAGCCTCTTAAGTTTTCCACTGAAATTTACTTCAGAGGCCAAATAAGAGTAGAGCTGTCTGCCTAATCCCAGGATGGACTAAGTAAATTTATACTGTGTTCTTTTCACAGAGCAGTTCATTGTTAATGGTAAATTCACTTGTGTGTGCTTCTAGGAGACTGCCTAATTCATAGGCCATTTAAAACAGAACCACTGCTGATAGCTGTAATTAGTTTCATAGCAACTCTTCCTCCTGCTGCTGTAAGTTGCTAGTCCAACTTCTGTAACAGGCATGTACCAATTAGTACAGCCTGAACCTTGTCCAATGATATTGTAATGAAATGATAATAGTTGAGGAACCAAGTTTGCCTTTTTATTTGGTCTTGGAGATACTCCACTTGCAATTTTTTTTTGCAAAGGTCAGGTTCAGAAAAACAGTTGAATCTTGCTTTGGTCCATCTAAATTGGGCTGTAATCACACTTTCAGTTTTGTAACATTAGAATTCTGGGAAAGCACTCAATGACAGAATAATATTCAAAAGATCTGGTATGGGAGATTTATTTAGAAACATCAAATCCAGTGTCCTGCTTCATTCAAGTGTTTACAAGATTAGAAATCTAACCAATATTTTTTTCCTCCTCTTTTTGCATGCCTAGTGTACAGGTAATTTGTTTGTCAGCTGAGGAGGGAAAAAACAAATTCTTCACATCTATTTGTCAAGCGGAAAGTTTCTTTTTCTTCAGGAATTGGAAACATTTTATTTTGCTGATCCTTTGAGTTGCTTTCTATTCACTTGCTAAATTCCACATGGCTTTTGCAAGTATTTGACATAACTTTTTTGCATCTATTTATAGTTGAGTGTTCAGATACACTTAGCATTCCTTCTATTTTTTGCAACCTCAATTTTCAGTATTTTCTCCAAGTGAGAACTTGGAAATTAGATTTATAAACCAAAAAATAGACTAAAGCTTTTAGGTGACATTTCTGACTTCATCTGCAAGATCTTTTCACACCACTATTAGTATAAAATCCAGCCCATACAATTTTTGCATATGAATGTCGACTGTCTTGAAAAGCCTAGTGAACCATTCCTTCCAAAGAAAGCTTCTGCATTTTCTATAGTAAAAATTCTTGCATCTAATTTGTACAGTCTATGAGAAACAGGTGTTTTGAAGGTTTCGGAGGAGCTCATGCACTTATAAAGTGTCTAGTTCAGGCATCTAAGTTAAATGACTAGCATCTTTCTGTGGTCTTTAACAGTTAATGAACATTAAGGCTACACAACCAAACCAGATTATTCAGAAATGATTCCCCCAGAATCGCATAGGATGGGCACTTGGTCCTCAGAAATGTTGTTTTGCTCCACATATCTGCTCCTAGCAAGTTGCACTAGTTCCTGACATAAGCATAACGCAGCTATCTCCCCCTCTGAAAGCATAAGTCATACTTGGTATACATATGACTTTCCTTGGAAATTTGACTTTTGTTTATATATATACATATACCGAGTATGACCAAGTCATACTTGGTATGCATACGAGTTTTCCTTGGAAAAGCAATGTATGGTGATGAAACTTAGTGCTTCTAAGTCACTGCATATCAAGGGCTGAGGAGAAAGTTTTTGGTGAGCACAGACAGTGTGCTAGTAGTGAAATGCAGGACATTGTATGACTTTGTGTTATCCCTATGGGACTTCCTTGTCATCAATAAGTCAAAGGAATGAAATTAGCATGATGACACTCAATTATGACATACAAAAAAAAAACCCAAACAAAACAAAAATCTCTGGAAGATTAGTCTTTACCTGATATACCCTCTTATGACTTAGGAGATAGAAAACTGCATTTGAAAAAATACTACTAAGCAGAGCCATGCATGTTACGTGGGATGTGCATCAAGGTACTTCTGATGAAAAGCACTTGAAAAGTCCTTTGTGAATATAGTTCACAACTGAGCTAGCACATCACTATGTACTCCTTGCTTAAAAACAAGGTTAAGAATTATCCCAGCAAACATACTGATTACACAAACCAGCTCCCGCTTCCTCTATCTCCCCCTGCACCTCCCTGCGCCCCCCCGCCCCCAAGAAAAACCCAACCTACTTTCATGTACTAAAACCTGGAATCCTAAAACTGTCATTACAAAAAGGTGGTATATTTCCTGAATCCCAGGAAGCTGACATTGGGGTCACTCTCTTCAATCACAGAAAGAGTGGGGAGTGGCCCCCACCTGGAGAGAGAAAGGAAATAACATTCCTGTCATCCCAGATTGTTTAAGCATGTTGCTGATACAGCAATGCTATTGACAAGCAGCAGCTGTGGAAGGGGGTCTCGTTGTTCCTGTAACTCCACTTGCAAAGAATTCCTCAAATATAGCGCTGTGATTTTCTGGAACCAAAAATATGATAAAAATGGACTGTTCTCACTTAACATATGAAAAAAACTGTCCTTTATATAGCAGGCATTTTCTTTTTAACATATGTAAATTTTTATGTTTTCTCTTTATGGGTGAAAAAAAAAAAAAAAAAAAAAAAAGAATGTTTCATATCGAAATAATTTTATTTTGAAATGTCTTAGCTTCCTGAAAGCACTTCAGGAAAAACAAAAAGCTACCCTTGCAAAAGCCATGCAAGTGTCTGTAACCTGCACAGAAAAATGTGGGTACCACAAAAAACCACTCTCTCTATAATAGGAAAAAAAAAGATAAAAAGGTACAACTGTATAGAATGCATGCTGAAATGATAAGTGACAGAACACAGCTCATTTTGTGAACTCAGGTACAGACAAATTCAGTTAAGTCAGTGAAATGAAGCACTTGCCAAAGTGATGAGAATGGTACAAAAGTCTGAAGAGAGGAGACTGAAATAGAAGGGAAAAATATTCACTGAAATCTCAGAGAGCAGGATCAAACCTGATGGATGGCAGAGCAGGCACTATCATGGCTTGCTGCCAGGGGAATTGCTTTGGTTTTGTTTTATTGTGTTTCCTCCTTTATCTTGTCTTTCCTTTCAAGGGCAGAAAATGAGGCGAAAAAAATATATTTTAAACTCAGGATAGTCTGGGGGATTCTGTGTCTCTTCTTAATGAACTTTGTGTAACTGCTTAACCCTATTCTATCTCTTGGCCAGCATGCAGGAATACTACTCATCCAGAAATGTCTTCTAATGCCCTGTTCAAGTTCTGGAATATTGCAGAGTTTTTGCTTACACTAATAAATCAGCACTAAAAGATGCAATAAATAAGTACGTGCTCAGTGGAGATAGACTCCAAGAATATTTAGCTGCTGAAAATGAGATTCCATGCTCAATGTATGTACAGACACTTTTCAAAAGTCCTATCCAAACTGGGTGGATTTCCACAAGCTTGTGCTTTTTAGCATGCAAAAAATATGAAACACAGGAAAAACATTTTAAGCAAAACTTTTAAATGGTTAAATAAATTTTCCCCAGCCAACCTGATTTAATTTTAGTGTTCTTGTTTTTTCTATAGAAACTGGAAATGCTAGATCAAAGGTAGCCTGAAAACCCGTCATAGGACATTTACACAAGGTTCTCCTCTGAAACCATGTCATTAAGAAAGTGAGAAGAGACTGAGCAGAATGGGTTGAGGGGAGCTAAAAGGGAAAAGCAAGTAAAACCATTCATTTAAATAAAAATAGACTTACAAGATCCCCCCATTAAGAAAAGAAATGTCATGAAGCAGGTTGTCATCATGGAAAACTTGGACATTCACAGTTATAGTTGTATGAATTTACATATAACTAACAATTTTTAAAAAAGAAAGTGTCAGACATTTAATAACAAATGATGGTACAAGTCATGTTTAGGATGAAAAATCTGTTAGAAATATGGAAAAAGGGGCAGTGATGTCTTTTCTATGGAAATTAAAATAATTCTATAGAAAATATATGGTAAAAGCAGCTGACATTTTATCAAAGCATTGTAAATATATGTCCTTTTCTATTTAGTTACTTCCTCATTTTCTTCCACTGACTTAATTTTTTTTAAGGTTACTGTATAAGTGGTTTGTGTTTTGTTTTTTTTTTTAAAGAAACAAAAACAAGCTGGTGAACAGATAACCTTATTCTAACAACAACATCTTGAATGGGGGTGGAAAGCAACCCCAACCTCCTCTGTGCACAGTCAGCATAAGTCCAGAAAGACAAATGGTTTTATTTATTCACACACTAGTAAAATCCTCCCTGCAGAGTCAGGTTCTTTAGCAGAGTTTAATTTTTGTGTTTCACTTTTGTTTCCCACAGATGTTGAAGATGCTAGAATAAGGAGCTTTTCTGGTCAGATCTTTAGACAGGCTTTTCTCTGAAAGCCCTAGTATTAAAACATAGAAGATAGCAACTTGGTATTGGGGATTTACAGAAAACAAAAAGCAGGGGAAATAAAGTTTTTTCTTTCAAAAAGACCAATTAATCTATTGGTAATAATGGTAAATGTTTATATTAGTGTTTGTAGTACACACTTTTTCTTCAGCTTCTCCTTTCCACTTTCCTGGATAAAATCAGCAACCCACTTGGAGATGTTTGTATGTTCAGCTCACTTTAGTTTTCTCAAATGTAGCTGTTTGCATCTGAACTTTTCATGATCATCTCTCTCTGTAATAAATGGAGAGAAAAGGACTGATGCAGGGTGTAATACTTCAGAGTCACTTCAGATATCTCTGCCTTAGGACAAGACAAATCTTACCTTTTGAGCAGCATGTTTTTCTACATAGAACTATTAGGAGTGTAGGCTAAGGCATGGATATCTATGTTGCAACTTCTGGTTTTGGTGAGACAAATCATGCTCTTGACATTCACCTTCTGTTCACAAAGAATGAGTTGCCTCAATCCATAGAGACAATTCAACCAGATGAAAAAAAAGACAGCAAAATAGAAAGTACTAGAACTGTTCAAAGGAAGGCAATACCCATCAAAGTAGAGATGGTCACAGAAACACCTCTCTGAGTCACAAAATCTAACAGCTATCTAAAATGGAAAAGAAACAACCAAAGCAGTCTTCACAGCAGAATGTACACACAGTAAGAGAAATAACTTGAAATAGCAATAGATAATGGAAGGAAGATGATTTTACAAGAGCTGTAAAAACTGCAAATATATGATCCCATGCTTGTCAGTGCGCTGAAAACCAAACCAAACCAAACCAAACCAAAAAAACAAAAACACACACAAAAAAAAAAAAAAAAGGCAAAATAAGAAAAATAAAGGAAAAAAGGGGGAAAGAAGTAAAATCCCAAATTACATAAATCCTGCAGGCTTCTATGACATGAAACCTGACAAGATACATCCCAGGGTCCTGAAGAAAATGGCAGATGTTGCTTAGATGCCCTCCATTATATCTGAAAAGTCATGGGAGCCATGCAAATTCCCCAGTGACTGGAGAAAAGGGAAACATCACATTCATTTTTAAAAAGGATAAAAAGGGGAAGTCTGGGAACTGTTGACCAGTCAGCTTTACCTCAGTGTCTGGGAAGAACATGGAAAAGATCTTTCTGGAAGTTATGTCAAACGTGGAAAACAGGGAGTTGATTAGAGACAGCCAGCATGGCTTCACCAAGGACAGATCATGCCTGACTGATCTAGTGGCCTTCTCTGAAGAGTGACTGCATCACTGGACAAAGGAAGAGCTATGGAAAGCATCTACCTAGAGTAGGTGTAATGTATTGACTGTTAGATGAATGAGGAATTGGCTGGAAGGTCATGTCCAAAGAGTTACTGTTAATGGCTCAATGTCAAAATGGAAACCAGTGATAAGCTGTGTGTCTCAAGGGTCAGTGTTGGGGCCAACATCTTCATAAATGACATAGACGATGGGGCTGAGTGCATGCACACTCTGCAAATTTTTAGATTACACCAAACCACATGGTGCAGTTGATTTGCAAGAGAGAAGGGATACCCTCCAGTGGAATCTTGACGGGCTTCAGTAGTGAGCCCATGGGAACCTCATGAGGTTCAACAAGGCCAAATGCAAAATCCTGCAACTGTGTCAGGGCAATCCCCAATATCAATACAGGCTGGGGAATAAATGGATTGAGGGCAGCCCTGCAGAGAAGGGCTAGGGAATACGGGTGGATGAAACATTAGAGATGAGCCAGCAATGTGCCCTTGCAGCCCAGAAAGCCAATTACATCCCAGGCTGCACAAAAGGAAGCGTGGTCAGCAGGCCAAGGGAGGTGGTTCTATTGCTCCACTCTGCTCTCATGAGACTCCACATGGAATGCTGCATCCAGCTCTGGAGTCCTCAGTACAGGAAGGACATGGACCTGTTGCAGTGGGTCCAGAGGAGGGCCATGAAAATGATCAGAGGGATGGAACACTTCTCCTGTGCAGAAAGGCTGAGAGAACTGGAGGTTGTTCAACCTGGAGAACAGAAGGCAACAGAGAGAGCTCATTGCAGGCTTTCAACACTTATGGTGGGTTGTAAGAAAGACGGAGAAAGACTTGTTAACCAAGCCTGTAGTGGTAGGACAAGGGGCAACAGTTTTAAACTGAAAGAGGTTAGATTTAGATTGGACATAAGGAGGACATTTTTTACAGTGAGGGCACTGAGGCACTGGAACAGGTTGCCCAGAGAAGTTATGGATGCCCCATCACTGGTAGCGTTCAAGGTCAGGTTGGATGGGGCTTTGAGCAGCCTGGTCTAGTGAAAGATGTCTTTGCCCATGGCAGGGTAGTTGGAACTAGGTGGTCTCTGGAGGTCCTTTCCAAACAAAGTTTTTCTATGACTCGATGATAGCTATTGGGGTTGAAAGTTCCAGTTACGAAGTCAAGTAGTCAAGTACTTCTCAGTTCCTACTCACACTATTCCTTTCCTAGAAGTTCTTTAATTTTTTTTTTGTTTGTTTGTTTTTTTTTTTTGTTTTTTGTTGTTCATGTCCAAAAGTATAATTCTCCGAAATGCATAGAGCTAAGGCAGGCAGTATCTTTCTTTCAGTCTGTTCTTATTATATTATTGGTTTCAGAATCTCTTCAGGTTCGTTTCTTCTTCAAGGTATCACTGAAATTATCATATTTAATTTTGTAAGCATTTAGAGTCTACAAGATTGAGACAGTATATAAGCTGTATAGCTGTGATTAGGAGCAGGCATACAAATAGAAATAAGAATAAATGTAAAGGGAAAGAAATATTAAAATACAGATTTATCAGATTCCACTGTCTAAGTGCTTTCACTCTGACATCTGAAAACAGGGATTTCAATTTTCTAGTTTGCTTTGGGAACTTTAGGTCACTTTGACAACACAAATAAATGTAATGTAAACACAAGAATATGAGGTTTTGTTGCTTTTGTAATGTTATAGAAGTGCAAATCAGCTGAAAAATAGACGTATAGGTTTAGCACATTATTTTCAAACAGGAAAACACCATGAAGCTGGTGGATTACAAAAATAAAAAGAGAAAGGGGAACTGAGCAAGGTAGGAAAAAGACAATCATGACATGAAGAAAGTAGAGATAAAGAGGCCTTGATCTCTGCACTGGGGAGTGTCAAACATAAACTTTGATTTAAATAAGAGGTTTGCATCAAAGAAACAGAGCTTCAGACATAGTTCTGCTTTCCCCTGGTCAAATCCAGCTCCTGCAACAGGAAGAAAAATGAAAAGATGTCTCAGTTGGAATGAACTGTGCAGAAAAGTCAAGTAACATGGAGGACTTGGAACTTTCATTGACTTTAAAAACAGCTAGAAAAACCATTACCGCCCATGATTTTTTATTTTTTTTTTTCTTTGTGCTTGTTACAACAGTTGTTTGTTGCCACAGCAGATCCTGGGCAACAACACTCACTCTGCAGAACTAAGACTTTTGGTTGTTCTAGCTCAGAGAAGCAGCAATGAGGACAGTTGAGCTACTCAGGCATATCTTATATTTGAGCAAGAGCAAACATTTTGCTCCAACAGTGAAGTCCTGAAGCTGGGTTGAAGGCTCACAGCTATATCTATTAGATCCAGAAGACAAAATGTGACTGTGATCTAGACTTCTTGAAATTTCTTCATGCTTGGAATTTTTTAATTTGACTCAGTGACAGTTTCTCAGTTTGACTTTAGCAATGTTCAAGCAAATATGTCTCTGTTGAACTGTTTCTCTCTTGTTGTTTCATGTTGAGACCATACTGGGTGACTCATTGGTTTGGCTAGTGAACAAAAAATATTTTAAAATATTTCTGTTTGAACTATATGAAATTGTTTATGTTTGTTTCCTTCATTAAAAGAGATAAACATTGTATTTAGCCAAAACTAAACCAACTTATTTTCCCTCATTCATAAAGAGAAACTCAACCAAAGTATATGAAAATCAGGACTGGATTTGTTCTGGATTTACTTTAGGTTCTGGAATATCTTTATTTAGGAATATTGGATTTTTTTTGCTTGTAACTAAGAAATCACTTCTGATTCACATTTGAGATTTTCCTAGAGAACACCTTGGTTACCAACTTCCAGTGTGTTCTGGCTGACTGTCAAGTTTTTCCTCTTGGAGCTGCTTCATGACATTTTAAAGATATAGTCACTTGGCCATACACTAAAGCAGAGGAAACAAGTGACTTTCTAACCTTGTGTCTAAAGAGAGGTGATGTGACATTTGTGTTCCAGCATTCGCTGAAATGCTTATTTATACAGAGGCAGACACTACCAACAATCAACAACAATGTACAGGGGAAATAACTCTTTTTCTTGTGAAGTTTATCCATATACTTTAAGATCAGAATACAGTCTGATACAGGACACAGAACGTAATCCTAATATGCTGTGGGTAACACTAGACATTAAAGGATGCTTACTAGAATATCACTGTTGTTTGATGTGTGCTAGAGTGGCTATACTATTGGCTAAGATGCAACTGTTACTAGACTCTCCATTTTGTGAACCTAATAACTAGTAGCTCAATTTTTTGGACGTACTTTACTCCTCCCCCACCCCCCCAACCCCCCACCCCACCCCCTTGCAGACATTCAGACATTTTTGCTAAATCTTTCAGCATCTTTTCCCTGGCAGATCTATTAATAAGGAGACAGACAAAAAAAATCTTACAGAAAAAATGACAGAACAACTCTTACCTGCTTTTCACAGCTTTCAATGGCTCATACACTTTTTTTCATTTGTCAAAGTCTAAGAAACTAACAATATAAAGCAATAGCCTCTTATTTTCCCTTTCTTATGAAAAACAGTTTTTTATTGTTTTATTCACTATCTCATAGTTCCATCTAACACCATTAGTCTTGGAAGCAACTTCTTCCTCAGCTTTTGGCTTTCTTCTCTGCTTCTGGTGTGCCTCTTTATGACATCTCTCTGGTAACATCAATCCTTCTGTTTCTCGAATTCTAGGTATCTGATTTGAATTCTCTGTCTCTTTTTTCTCTTACTCTTAACAGAGATATGAAACACATTTAGCACAGAAGTGGCACAACATTCTATACTTATGCAGTTATTTTAAATATATATCTATGCAGTGATTTTTGGTTTTATCTTAGGATTTTCAATACTACTTCAAATATTATTTGCCCTTACTATTAAAATAGCGAAAATCTGAAATAGGACAAAGAATTTACTCGCAGAAATGGTAATTAGTGCAACAAACAGAAATCATAATTAACACAGTGCAGTTTATTTTGAGAAACAATTCTTACCCCTTTTTCCTCTAGATATGAAAAAAACCTGTTTGTAGTGGAACAACCACTTTGTCCTTAACAGACTCATGGCTACTATACCTTCTATGTCAGTCAACTTTAAGCCAGTGCAAGACTTGTTCCTTTAAAACTCAGCATATCTGCCTTAAATTTCTTTCAATATACTATACTTTCATTTTTCAACGATAGTGATTCTTGCAGTTTCAACACTCATTAATACCTCTTATTAAGACAAAAATGTCTTTCCCAAAACATTTCTGCTAGTTCAAAGCATTTCTGTTGGTTGGAGGATGAAGAAAAAAAAGGTGTAACTCTCTTTAGCTCACACAGGGAACTTAATATGTCAAGGAATCTTACAATAAGTCAGAGTCACAGTTGTTTGCCTATAGTTTTATTTTCCCATTCTACTGATCTCTGCTCTATCATTACCTAGTTCCTTCCTCTAGAAATATTAGTGGATTTTTTTCTTTATTTTGTACCATGTTTAACTCTTTATCCTAATATATTTTGAATTAATATAAAATTGTTCTGATTAGCTTTAGCATTTTTTACTTGGCTATTGGTTAAATGCATACATTTGTGACTATTTCATTGATACTGAGTTCACAGGATAACTCAAGGGTAAATTTCTTGAGAAAACACTTAGGAAGAATCAAAACCTTTTTACTTTTTAACACATATCACCACATTGGTGTAGCATAACGTAAAAATGATACTAGCAACCTATCATAAGAACAGCTTACAAACGGACAGTAACAGGAAAGTATGCATAGTATATTAAAAAAAAATAAAATTGAGATATTAAGAATATTTGTAAGAAAATGAATCCTCCATTTTTTATTTTGTTCCTGGAGGAAAGAACAAAGTTTGATTCATAGCACAATTTGGAAAATAGAAGGAAACACTTCACGATACAGGTGGTCACACTTTGGAAGACTGCTCATATTGCACACAAAGTAAAATCAAAGTCTTGAGGATAAAATCTGGTCCAGATCTTTCTTGAATGTAGTTGAGTATCACCTCAAATTTTCTATAAATATGGTTTCATGGGTAGACTGTTACAGAACCATGAATACACACATAGATGTGCTCACATTTTATTTGTGCTGAACCACTAGTTAATTTAAATGCACATAGCTCTTTCACATTTTATATGCCTATGTTGATTTATACAATCTGAAGATCTGATCTACAATGGTTAATTTTTTTGGAGGGTACTAAGAGATGTACATTTTCATAAATCAGTCTTAAAAGAATGTGAGTAGTTGTACTCATTGTAGTGGAAAAGGTTATTGCCATTTTCTGCACAGTGGTCATATGTATTAATTATTACTGGTACCACAAAAGATCTTTTGCTAATGTTGCAACTTTGATGTGATAAATGTAAAGGACTCATTGAATTGTAGTGTAACTCCTAGGTGCAACCAATCAACTAGAATATATTCACTATGTGGATGAGTTTGGTGTATCAAAGTTGCTAATACAACTGTCAACAATTCAACCTTTCTCTTCCCAACACAGACTTCACAAACTCAGAAGTGCCCAGTCTTAAGCATTCAGCAATGGTTATTTATATATTGTCTTTTGTGTTCTTAGGAAATGTGTGCTTTGTCATATCCTCTACAAATATTCCTCTGATATATCAAAAATATCAATGTGTAGTTAGCCTACAGACAAACAACAAAAAAAATCTAACCTTTCAAAAGCATAGTCATTTTTGAAGTATCACTGTTCAGTCTGATCTTGTATACACAGATATACATGTGAGTTTCTTCCTTCTCTGCAATGAGTAGGGGCATACTTTCCTGGGAAAGCAGCCTGTGACACTTCAGTCAGAAAGGGGCATATACTTCCTACCTGTTGCACTGTGTTGTGTCTCCAGCACTGCACATCCAATATGTAAGGGCAGGGAGTCAGAAAGGGACCACAGCACTGCCACTGATGATACTACAACAGGAAAACTGGAGAAATGGCATTATTTAAGGGAGAAAGCCTAAGTATTAGGCTTAATTTACACCTGCAGAAAAATGGCTGCAATTTTCAATAAATATTTCTGCTCTGTGTTTAGAAAGAAGCAAGCTGACGTACTTTTATCTCAGAATAATGAAGAACAAAGTTGAACATGGTTATTTCTAGTTGGATTTCACAAGGCTTGGCACCAGCAAATGACAGTCACTATTCCCCTCAGTTCTCTGGAAGTAAATTAAAAAAAAAAAAAAAAAAAACAACTAAACCCAAACCAAAACAACACAATACAACATTCTTGATAAAATTTGCTGATGGCACAAGTATTGGCAGCATACTAAATTGATGAGCAAGACAAAGCAGTCATACAGAGTTACTGAAAGTAAGTACTTCCATAACTCTGACTATTCAAACAAATGGCTTTAACACAGCCAGATGCTTAAGTTACATTTTTTAGGAATGAGCAATGACTTCGGGGGGGGGGAGTTCTGAGAGTGATTCAGCACACAAAAAACCAACCTGAGCTCCCAAGTTAAAGTTGTGACAAAAAGGTCTTGTGTGATCTTCTGCTATGTAAGTAAGAGAAGATTAAGGAAGTATTGCTGAAATAGATATCAAGATATGGAAGTCAGTATCATAAGGTTATTCTCAAAAATATATTGAAAAGCTTACAAGAGTGAAAAAAAATATCAAAATTTAAGACAAATTACTCCAGAGAAGAAGAAAATGTCTTTCAGTCAAATATTTAATGAGCTTAATCCATTTAATTTATCAAAAGAAAGACAGAATAGTGATTTAATTATTCTGATTATACATTAGCAGAAAATATTAGATAATAGGAACTTAACAATAACTACATTTCCAAGTTGTGCAACAAAGTTCCAGCCGTAATGGTGAATTCTTCATCTCCTGAAATCCTCAGCACAGGACTGAATAATTTCAAAGGCATGTTGTAGCTGAGTACAAGCTATTGAACACTTGCAAGACTAAGGTTATACCAGCACCTCTGGTCCCCTCCAGCTTGTAAGTATAGGTTCTGAAGGACTCTAAATCTACTGAGCCCAAATCAAAACACTTGAAATTTATGCCTAGCTAGTTATTTGTTTTGAATAGCTTGTATTTCATGTTGATAAAAGATGTTTTATAAAAGATTAATTTCAGGAACATAGTAATGTCTTCACCTCTGTCATTATTAAGTCCACTCTTCTAATGAAATTTTCTTCAAGCAAAACATATTTCACAGAGCTACTCAGCCACTTTATCTTTTATCTTGTCTTCTTGTTTCAAAATCTAGCTTTTTTCTCCTCCTCATTTTAGATGTTACTATTTTAATTTTATTTCATATAGTTTGTTTGATTTTGAGTTTTTTTTAAGATCTGCAATATACTGGTATTTCCTTCCAACTTTGGATCTGTTCCTTCTGCCCTTTTTTAATTAAAATGATTTAGTAATATCTGTAAGCATGTGAGGTTATTTAATAAATATTTATCCTCTGAAACAGATTCTAGATCATATCTTTGGTTTACATCATAGACGTAAATATTACAAATTGCAGTATATTAAGCTTTTATGTTATGGAAGAAAATGACCTAAAATGGGTAATGTATGGCAAAGACATGGATGGCTCCAACTATGGAATTTACACATCATGTTACTAGAAGCCTAAATTCTCTTATATTCTTAAAAGCAGGGAAAAGGGCCTTTAAATGGTCCAGAAATATCCTTATGGTATATCTGAGCCTGAAATTTCTTTTGGAACATAGAAATATAAATTATCACTTCATAGTTAGACTTTTCTTTAAAAAAGGAGTATGTAAAAGCCCACTTTTTAGAATCTGTTTAATAAAGCAGTCCAAAGGAAGTGAGAGACATGAATTCAGTAACAGGCTTAGTCTTATTGACCCACAAGTTTACCCAGGAAAGTGTCCCAAACACTTTTGTGGAAAAGCATCATCACACAGCTGAAAATGCTGAAAATATGAGTGACTTGGTGGGTAAGCACTTTAATCACAGTGCTATTAAATGATAGATGGCAGTGTTTCCTTCTTCACTACATTTTAAATAGAAGTAGTGTCTATTATAATTTCTGCTTTGCTAAGCATTCTCAGCAGTTACACAAGAGATCAGTTTTCTCATAATTTCAGATTTGGACTTTTTTTGTTTGGTGGCACTACACTCTGAGTCAAAGATAGCTGTAGGCACGACACAGATATGGAAACACTGAGTCCCACAGAGATGCTGCCATTTCTATATACAGCGCTGAAGGCAGTGAAGAAACTTTATGGGAAGACAGGATCTTTAAGGACCTAAACCACAAGAAGTGAGGTTTTGAGCCACATAGCTCAATACAGACACTTAAATTCAATGTAAGTTCTTGATTTGGACCTAGTCTTATGTCCTTTTAGGCTCATCAGACCTCTGTCTCTACTGGGAAAAGGCTGAACTGGACAATCTGTAGATTTAAGGCAGGTTTAGAGTCAGGACTCTGGATTACACTGTTAAAATTTTCCCAACCTGCTTTCTAAGAATTTACATTATAAACATTTGCAGTGAGCCCTATCTAGCTCCACCTTCTGCTTAACCTTTAATCTTCTTCATGACTCCCATCACTTACATTCTGTCTTGCTTCCTTACCCAAAATCTAGACACTAGAATAGTTCAGTGAGGAAGCATGAAAGTCAGAAGTTCCTAAAACAGACAGGAATGAGTTAGAAAATACTGATCCATATGAAGTTTCTTACTTTACTCAGTTATGTAGTAATATAAAAATAAGTTATTCTTATGAAAATTATATAAAGAAACATTCTTAAATGAAAATAAAAAGTTGTGGCTGAAAAATAAGAAAGTATTCAGAATCTTAAAACAGATTCTTCAGTCACACCAGGTGTATTTTTTGACTGATTTTGATGGAAACTTGACATGCTAAGACATCCCAGTGTGAGTGCTTTGGCTGTGTCTTTAGCCTTATTTTTTATGAATACAAATTTCAGTCTAACACATAGGCTGGAGTGTACAGTATAAAACATACAGAAGTGTAATACATACAGGAGTAATAAGTTTCTCCCATATTTCTTTCCATTACTTGCTTGTCTACTTTCAAACATACAGTTTTCTTCTTCTTTTGCATATGCTGAGAACAATTGTGCACACATGTATCTCAGCTCCCTGATGGCATAGTGATAACCTGCATTTATTTAAGGCTACAATGAGCAGATGAAACATCACGCAACATCTTCTCTTGCCTGAGTGCAAACAGGAAAATGTCTTATAAGTGGTCTATACTCTTGAGAAAGTCTTTTTGTACATTTAGATAGACTGCAGCCATTTTCTGTGGTAAATTATTTAGATTTTGTAAATGGTTCAGTGTAGCTCTCCCTATTTTCTTGATCAAAACAGAAAAAAAAATGCTTTCATATATTTTATACATATGTTGAAGGAAGAAAAAAAAAGAATAAAATATAAGGAATTAAGTTTAAGGAACTGTACACAATTCTTACTATTCCTTCAGGATTTCATATAAAAGTAATTTTTTTTTTTTTTTTTTTTTTTTTTTTGCATAAGAAAATCCCAAGTTTTCTGCAGATAACAGTAAGATGAACTTTAAGGGAGTAGTGTTTAACCACGAGTAAAATTCAGAAGTTTACTTAGGATTCTAATTTCAAGAAAACCTAGACAATATTATCTTTGAAGAAACATGAACAAGGGACAATGCTAGAAACAGGGAGTTATTTTCTACAGAGAATTATAAAAGGAAAGCAATATAAAATAGCAGTAGTAAAGGCAGCAGTTATTACATAAAACAGCATTTGGCCATAAGCAGTAAAAAAAAACAACCAAAAAACAGTTCCACTGAAACCAATGGTTAAATTTCCACTAGCTCAAATGGTACTAAAATTTCACTCTATTTATAAATAGGGAAATTTTAATTGAAAGTACATTTAAAAAAAAAAAAAAAAACAAAACCAAACAACAACCTAGGTTATGTGGGGATGAAGTTATTTGAATCTGTTAAGGAAGCTGAAATCAGGATGTCTACTCTCCAATTCCAGCATCTGACAAATTATAATGCACCCAAATTATAGTTTAGGCCCAATCTTTGTATGATATTGAGTGTCTTTTAAGGAACATTAAGAAGGCACAACTTCCATAAAAGCAAGTAAAAGCAGAGTCCTGACATCTCTCTGAACTTTTTTTCTGTCAGAAAAAAAAAAATGGTGTCTCGGCATTTTTCCAGACTTTCTATGTATTTCAATACATTACATGCTTTCTATATATTTTAAAATCTATTTATCATACTCTATGTATTTTTTGGATCATATTTCTATGTATTTCATAGTCTTATCTTTCACAGAAAGAGCATATTATACTACTTCTCTTCCTATGATAAAAGATTGAGATTTTATCAGACTGGTTATTTTACAGTTCAGTATTCAAGATTTTTGTTCCTTATGATATCCTCTTGGTACCAATAGTTTGATCAGCACACAGTGAAAAATATGCATATAATTAAAACTATGAAAATTTATATTAACTTTTATGATGCATGAACAAAACTAAGTGTTCCTGATGGCAAAAGGAATTGCTTTCATGAAAAATATGTTTGTATTGACAGAAAATATCTGAAACACTATTAAAGGCCTACCTACGTGTCCTAGAAATGACATATCCAGCATATTCACTACTGGAGTTTTAGACACAATTGTCAACTGGTGATGTTTCACAGAATCACAGATTCACAGAACGATTGAGGATGGAAGGGACCTCTGGAGGTCACCTGGTCCAAAACCCCTGCTCAAGCAGGACCACTTAAAGCCAGTTGCCCATGATTACATTCCAGGTAGCTTTTGCATATCTCCAAGATGCAGACTTCACAACCTCTCTGGACAACCTATGCCAGTGCTCAGTCACCCTCACAGTAAAAAAGTATTTCCTCATGTAAAAACAGAACCTCCTGTGTTTCGGTTTGTGCGCAATGCCTTTTGTCCTTTCTCTGGACACCACTGAAAAGAGCCTGGCTCTGTACTCCTCACACCTTCCCTTCAGTTATTTATATATAATTGATATCTCCTGAGCCTTTTCTTCTCAAGGCTGAAAAGTCCTGCCTCGCTCAGCCTTTCCTCATAGGAGAGATGCTTCAGTTCCTTCAACATCTTACTGCCCGTTTGCTGGAGTTTCTCCAGTATGTCCATGTCTGTCTTTTCTGGAGAGCACCAAACTTGTCATAGCACTCCTGGTGTGGCCTCACCAGTCACCTTCCTCGACCTGCTGGCAACACTCTTCCTAATGCAGCCCTGGACACCATTAGCCTTCTTTGCCACCAGGGCACATTGCTGGAACATGCTGGCACATGGTGATTCATTGTTGGCTTATTTGATGAAGAACTAAATTATTATGCAAACTCAGAATAATTCAGTTGCATTCAGTTAAAAAAAAAAAAAAAAAAAAAAAAAAAAAAAAACAACAAACAGCTAGATTTGATCTTCTTAACTTCTTCATAAGTTGAAACCTGCCTGGTGAGGAAGACTACCCTGCATGTCTCTACAGCACTGCTCTCTCTACAGCATTAAGTTCTTTTCTTGTTTCTTTTCTAGTTCTTCCAGTTGAACACCTCCAATAAGACCTATCTCTGTCTTTATGATTGGGAAATAATATGTCACATACTATCATTTTATATCTGGTTTGTCGACACTGGTCATATAGTAGATAACACTGGCAGTACCAGAATGTTTCTAGTTGTTTCTTAACACTGAACATACAGAATCATAGAAATATAGACTATTTCAACTTAAAGGGACCCATAAGGATCACAGAGTCCAACTCCCTGCTCCTCACAGGTCTGCCTAACTCTAAGCCGTATGACTAAGAGTGTCATCCAGATGCTCCTTGAATTCTGACAGGCTTTGTGCCATGACCACTTCCCCAGGAAGCCTGTTCTCTGACTGACCACCTTCTAAGTGAAGAACCTTTTTTAATGTCCAAATTGAACTTCCCCTGACAGCTTCAATCCATTTCCTTGTGTCCTATCGCTGGTCACCAGAAAGGAGATCAGCACCTTCCCCTCCGCTGCTCCATGACCTCAGCTGCTCCTTGTACATCTTGTCCTTGAGGCCTTGCACCACCTTGTTCTACCTTCTACGTGTTAACAGTTTGATGCCCTTCTTATATTGAGGCACCCAGAACTGCACCAGTGCAGTGTAGAGTGGGACAATCAGCTACCTCGACCGGCTTCCTATGCTGTGCTTGATGCACTCAGGACAGGGTTGGTCCTTTTGACTGCCAGGGCACACTGTTGATTCATATTCAACTTGCCATCAACCCAAACTGCTAGATGTCTTTCAGTAGCACTGCTTTCCAAACTCTTGTTCCTCAGTTTGTAGGTATACCCAGGATTACCCCACCCCAGGTGGAGAATCTGGAACTTGGTCTCATTGCATTTCATATGGCTGGTGATTGCCCAGCTCTCTAGTCTATCCAGATCTCTTTGTAAGGCCTTTGTACCCTCGAAGAAGTCCACAGCTCCTCCTAGTTTAGTATCACTGGCAAATGTACTTAACGTGCATCCAATTCCTGCATCCTCCTGCATATTAAGGAGCACTGGCCCTGAAACTGAGCAAGTAGTTATACTTATTGAAGTATAACTGACCCTAAAATTGAACAAGTGTTAAACTTGTTTAGTCTTCAGTTATACTATTTAGTTTGGGAAACAGTGTGTGTAGATATTTTCTACTTCCCTTCAAGTCCTGTACATTTGAAACAAATCCATTGACTCACTGCCCATGTCACGGCTAAGGGCATCAGGAGAGAGATTCATGGGTTTCCACTACAGAAGATACCTGGCACATATTTCAGTAAATGGAAGGGGGATGAGCTCATGCATGCTCGTGTGAAGAATGGCTTCCCCAGTTTTATCTGTAAAAATTAATAGAAATAAGACTTTGCAGAGCAACCAAAAGAACAGTTATTTTTTTTTCTTCATAGCCAAATTTTTCATGCATTTGCTTTCTGAAGCTTAAATTGTACTTCACTCATTGCACATGTAGCTTCTATTAATATCACTGGAATTTGAAAAATCAGTGTAAAGATTCAATACACCTATAAGTTACAATTTCCAGTTACAAACTTGTCTGAAGGTAGCAAACAAAACAGAGAAGTCTATAAATGCCTTGATATTGACAGGTGCAAAAATTTCAGAAGTAGTCTGTTGGACATATTTGAACTGGTCTGCATGTGAACACAGATCAGGCATAGCAAAGACACATCAGGCTAATTGCCACGTGCAGATTCTTTCTACTTGGTTTCAGTATTGGGTGCGTTATAGTTTCAGCTGAATTTTTACCATGTATAGCCACAATCATGGATATCACCATCTCTCTGCCAGGAGAAAGCAGGATTGCCTCAGTGATATTCAAGCCAATCCTGCCTCCAGAAATATTCACATAACTCTGGAAGCTTATTTGCTTTCCCATCTATGTTTTGTATTCCTGTCTCAAGACCCTGATTCAAGAGGAAAGGCTGATAATCATTAAATTGAGATAGCCAATAAATTTTATCTTCCTCTTTGTAATGCAAATATGAAATTACTTGGAATTTAGTTGTATGTTATCAGAGAATAATTTCATCTGCATATGGGCACATGTATGAGCACCTTTAATTTGCAAATCTAACTCTGTGAATGTTTTCTTTTGGGACACCATGCTAGCTATATAATTTTTATTATCTACAGGAACAAAACCAATATGGATTTTTCCACTTCTGAAACTGCATACTCCTGCCTCCTAGTAGTGCATGAATCAATTTAAAACAGAACAAATCTTACTTATCCACTTCATTGCCTCTTCCATCCCCAAGACCAGCTTTGTGTGGTTTTGAAAATTACCCAACATAACTTCATAAATTTAAATCTAGTCTAACTAATTTATTTTCTTAGATCCTACCTACAACCAAAAGCATGAGACAGATGGTTTTACCTTATGACACCCAAACTTCTGGACTTTATTCTAAATTAGCCTGTAATATAAAAGACAGAAAGGAGGAAGCTAATTTGAATATTATTTATTCTTTACAAATAGCTTATATTTCTCATGTATAAATCCAGATATAAATAATTGCCTCTTAAGCTATTTTAGATTAAGAGAGTTATTGTTAAAAGCAGAGTTAATTGATCTATGTTTAACTGAATTTAAAATTCTAATAGCTGTTGATTCAAGTAGTGGTTATATTCACCTCTGGTAAGCAGACACACAGGATGGAATTCTATTCCTTCTTCATTAATGCATTACATTTGTAGCCCAGAGTATTTAAATATTTGCTGTCTTTATGTAGTAAAAATGACACACTACCTGCAGAAATGAAAACTGCAAATTATAACCACTCTTTCCTTCTTATTTTGGAAAAAAAGATATATAAAGATAATATACTCAATAAATGAATATTAGAATGCATAGTACATGTATAGTTGCAAATAATTAGAAAACATTATGTGAAAGTATACAAACTTTTCATTTGGAGAACATATACTACAGGAAATTATTCCAGGTCACTTTCATAAAGTTGTAAGTGGAATTATTCTGTTAAAATTTTACTTTCAAATGTGTTTTTTGTAACTTTATATATATATATTTTATATTTACCATAGAAAATTTCTTCTGATGCAAAACATTAAATTTCCAAAGTTGAAGATTTGTGGCTTACTTTGACATTACTAGAATTCACACAGTTTAATCCCCGTGCTTTACTTTGAGAATTGATAGTATACTATTAAAAGAATTTTTAAATTCCATCTATGCATTCACAAAATAATTAAACGCAGTGTCAAGTTAAGGTCTGCAGAAATGTTAATTTATTTACCTTGACTTTATCAATAGATTAATAAAATAACGCTACAAAATGCATAAGTTTGCGATGCTTCATCTTACAAAATGTTTTTATTCATATTGACTGTACAGCCCTACAGCAGCTGTACTGAAGTCCATCTAGTAATAGTAACATGCTATTTTGAGGAAGACAATTCCAACACTGGAAAGACATTGTCTGTTTATCTGGCAAGAAAAGGGACTTTAAATAAATTCTAGATAATAATCTTGCTAGTATATTTTCTTTCTTTATATCTACTATTCTTCTTTTTCTGTCATAGATATGAGCAAGCTGGTGGCAAATCTGATGTACTTGTTCTACTGTAATATTTTTAGTTTAGTATGTGAATGTTGTCATTAAAAGAACAGGCATTATTATAAAGGGCAGTTGTTTCATTTTCAGATTTCAAAAGACTGAGAACTTAGTATTTGGTGTTTATAATCCATCTCCCAAATGAGTCAGATGTTGTAGCTATATTTGCAATGTTGTTGACACATGAATAATAGTCCAAATACAGTCTAATAATAACCTAAACCCAATACTGTAGACACAAGACCTATGAAAAAGCAGATTTTTGAATCCAGGAAGATATGTACAATTGGCACATAGTTGTTAATTTGTATTGAGTTTATTGTTAATTTACCCAATATTATATCTATTATGTGATAAGTGTGCATACATTCATAATCATAATTTACTTTCATCCTTCTGCAGAAGTCATGTGTTGTAAATGGTTACTTAGAAAATTTTCTTCCTCTGTACACCTCCAGATAAGAAGCTCAGATTTAACAACTGTTTCAGCAGTTTTAATATGTGAGTAGTGCACACTGAAAATACAAAACTAAAGCACTGATGAAGTAGAAACAAAGGAAATTTTGGGGTAATAACAGGATAATATGATAGACTATTTTTATTTATTTTTAGTTAGAAATAAAAATATTTCTATAAAAGCTAAAAGACAAAGTTCACAAAAAAAAAAAAAATATCCTAATTAACCCTAAACCCTAGTAAAACTAGTAATTTAGTATAGGTGCATTTAAACTGTTCCAACAAAAAGATTTCCATGACAGCATAACAGAAACACAATTTTAGAGATTAGACAATTTAAGATTGGGATGCAATATGAAACTTTCCTACCAGAACTCATTTTGGAAATGGGGTAATCTGAGAAACAGAAGCTCTTCAGCAGTAATAAATCAACCATTGCAGCAAAAGTTGGCTCAATTAGATCTTGAAGGGACACTTCCTACTATTTTCTCACAGTGTCTGCCAAAATTTTCTTCAGCTCTTCAAAACATTCAAGGCCTGAAGCTTAACTGTTCAGGTCTTCAACAGCAAAATAATTGCCTTTCTAGTATAACAGAGAAATCAATTTCCTTCTAATAAGACTGGTCACAGGGGCAAGGACTTCTGAGGGAAGCATCATGGACTGTTCGTGCTCTGCTCAATGGAAGGTTCATCATGGAAGGGTCTTTGGTACTCTCAGGTTCAAAAATCATATGGCATAATTTTGATGTTGAAGTGCTGTAGCTACTAGAGTTCTGAACGTAATCAATTTTAAGTGTCTGTTGCTATTAGTGAAGTTAAACTTTGTGACAAAAATATTTTTTTTTTCCAGGGGGAAAAACACACCTCAAAAATTCACAACTGGCAAAGCAATAGTTTTTATCACTTGGAATAATCAAGGATTTGTTAAAAACAAACAAACAAAAAATTATTGTTGTGATGTAACTGTTTTATGACAGCTTTCACACCCTCATTTTAAAAGGAGAGGAAAATGGTGCATATTAGAAAAAGCCAAGGTAAGCAAGTCAATGTCAACTATTTATGTATTTTTATCTTGCTTATAGCACTGTCAGTGTTTGCTTATTTAACTAAACTAAACTGGCAGTGAGAAACCCATTTGTACTAGTAAAGGTTATTACAAACAAATTAATCTATGTAGACAGTGTGTATGATGTGTGTATGTGTGCATATGTGTCTGTGTGTATATGTGAGCACATGTGCTATGAACAAGGTAAGAGTAATTTAATGAAATAATCACAGAACTGTTTCAGTTGCAAGGGACCTCTGGAGAACACCTAGTTGAACCCACTTGCCAGAAGCAGGGTCACCTAGAACAGGCTACCCAGGACTATGTTCAGTCATGCTTTGAATATGTCCAAGAATGGAGACTCCACAGCCTCTCCAGGTAACCTGTTGCAGTGTTTAATCATGATCACCGTTTAAACGCCCCCCAGTTTTTCTCATTTTCTAGTTTCTTTAAATGGAATTTCCTGTATTTCAGTTTGTGCCCATTGCTTCTTTTTCTTTCAGTAGGTACCACTGAGAAAAGTCTGTGTACACCTTCTTTACCATCAGATATTTATATGTACTGATAAGATCCCCCAGAGCCTTCTACAGGACACACAGTCCCAGCCCTCTCAGCTTCTCCCCTAGTGCCTTCATAATCTTTGTGGCCCTTTGTTGGACTTGCTCCAGTAAGTTCATGTCTGTCTTGCACTGGGGTGCCCAGACCTAGACCCAGAACTACAAGTGCATGTCACCAGTGCTGAATAGAGGGGAAATACCACCTCTCTCAGCCTGCTGGCAGCACTCTACTTAATACAGCCCAGGAAGCTATTGACCTTCTTTGACTCTCAGGCACATTTCTGGTTCACAGACAGCTTGTTGCATAACAGGGTGTCTTGTTCCTTCTATGCAGAGTTGCTTTCCAGGCAGTCTGGCCCCAGCTTGTACTAGTCACCCAAGTGCCAGAATTTGCATTTACTGTATCTGAACTTCAGGAGGTTGCTGTCAGACCATCTTTTCACCTTGACAAGGTCCTTCTGAATGGTGGCACAACCATTTGCAAATCCGTGCTGAATTCTTCCAATTACCTTCTTGTCCTCATTTTTTAAAATCATCTACTGGAGGATTTTCTCCATCACATTACCAGGACCTGAGGTAAGGCTGAGTGGCCTTTAGTTTCCTGGATCTTCCTTCTTGCTTTTCTTGAAGATAGGAGTGTCATTTTCTCCCTTCTGGTACTAAGGAAATTCTCCTGGTCACCATGACCTTTCAAAGATAATCAAGACTGGCCTTACAATGACATCAGCCAATTCCCTCAGCACTCGTAGGTGCACCTTATCAGTCGCACGGACTTTAATATGTCCATTTTGTTTACATGCCCCCTTACCTGGTCTTGCTCCAGAGTAGTTCCTTGTCCCAGACTTTCTTTTTGACCTCAGGGGCCTGCAATTCTTGGCAGCCGGTACTACCAGATAAAGATTGAGGCAAAGAAGGCATTGAGTACTTCATACTTTTCTGTGTCTTTTCTCACCAGCTCCACTGTACCACTCAGCAGCTAGCCTATGCTTTCCCTAGCCTCCTTTTGCTGTTTATGTACTTTTACAATCCTTTCTTGTTGCCCTTCATGTTCCTTGCCATATTCAGCTCCAGGTTGGCATTGGCTTTAAAACACCATCCCTGCAAGGTTGGACAGCAACTCTATATTTACTCTGCTTCTAGCTCTTTCACACTTCCTTTTTATCTCTGAGTTCAGTTAGGAGCTTCTTGCTCATCCAAGTAGATCTGCTTGATCTCCTAATTGTTGGAATAGACCTTTCTTGAGGTTGAAGGAGGTGATCTCTGATCACATTGGTGATCAGCTAGCTCTCCTGTACCCCTCTTCTCTTCAGGGCCATATCCCACGAGATTCCTTCAAGCGGTTCTCTGAAGACTTTGACATCTCTCTTGAAATCCAGAACTGTCATCCTGCTTTTTGCCCTGCTCCCTCCATTTAAGATCCTGAACTTTACCATCTCCTGGTCACTGCAGCCATAGATGTCCCTGACTTGCACATCCCTGGACAGTTTTTCCTTGTTGTATCAGGTCCAGCAAAGCACCTTTTCTTTGGAGTCCTGGATCACTTTTGCCAGGAAGTTCTTATCAGTGTGCTTCAGAAGTCTCCTAGGTTGCTTAGGTCCTGTTTTTTTCAGCAGATATCAGGGTGATTAAAATCCCCGTTGAAGACCAGGGCCTGCAAATGTTGAGTTTCTTCCAGTCATCTGAAAAAGGCTTAACCTGCTACTTCTGTCTGATTTGGAAGCCTTGTTCTGACTTAAGCCCAGCTAGCAGCTAAGTACCACATAGCTGCTCAATTACTTCCCCAGTGGGATGTGGGAGAGAATCAGGAGGCTAAAAGTTAGGAAACCTGTGGGTTGAGACAGAGACAGCTTAACAGGTAAAGTAAAAGCTGTGTGCACAAGCAAACCAAAACAAGAAATTCGCTCACTGCTTTCCATCAGCAGGCAGGTGTTCAGCCCTCTTTAGGAAAGCAGGGCTCCATCATGTGTAATGGTTGCTTGGGTAGGCTCAAAACATCCCCCCTTCCTCCTTCCCCCAGCTTTTATTGCTGAACACAATCACATATGGTATTGGATGTCCCCTTTGGTCAGTTAGGTTCAGCTGTCCTGGCTGTGCCCCGTCACAGCCTCTTGTGGCCCGCCCCCCCGCCCCCCCCCCCCCCCCCCCCCGCCTGCTCTCTGGTGGGGTGGGATGAGGAGCAGAAAGGGTCTTGACTCAGTGTAAGCACTGCTCAGCAATAACAAAAACTTCCCTGTGTTATCAACACTGTTTTCATGACAAATCCAAAACATAGGCACCATACAAGCTACTGTGAAGAAAATTAACTCTCTCTCAGCCAAAATCAGTACAGATCTACAGCAGATAATCACTATGGAAACACCCATGTTGGTCTGCCCATTAATCTTGACCCATAAACTCTTGACTGGCTCCTGACTTGTCCCAAAGTATTGTCTCCATACATTCCAGCTTCTCTCTTACATAAAGGGCCAACCCCCTGCCCCAGTCTTCCCAGTCCATCTGTCCTAAAGAGCCTGAAGCCATCCATTGCAGCAGTCCAGTTGTTAATGACATTTTCAAACACTGTTTCTGTCAGCAGGATAAGAATGTAGGAATTTCTCACAGAACTTCAAAGTCTGGCACATTGCTGATGTTTTTTCACTGACCTACTTCATATTATTTCTCCCCAAAAAGAACACCAAGGCAACTGTGGAAAATCATTTTATACAAAACTTGCAAGTGCCACATTTGGTTTGAGAAGTAAAGATTCAAGTATCATTAATGTAGCATGTGGACTGGAAAGATTTCAGAATTTCCATCTGTTTAGGTTTACTGCAAATTATTTAAAAAAACAGATAGGCTAGCTAATTCTAACTTTAAAAGCCCTGAAATGCTCCAGGTAAATCTTTCATTTTTTAAAAAGATAGTTTAATGTTAAAAACCAAACTTCTTCCTGGGAAACTTGCTAAAAATCTCATTTAATATAAAACAAAAAAAAAAGATTAGTTTATGAACCAATACAGCCAAGAAACCTCTCTACCAGGCATAGTTTGGGAAAAAAATAGTATTAAATCATTAAATCATGATGATAATTAGCTTCCCTTCAAAACAAAGAAAAAGCATGAATCTGTTGAGATATATATCATTGAATAGACCACTCAAAGTCTGGAAAAAGAATCATTGGCTTTTAATAGCATAAAACCTTTATGGGTTAATCCATGATGAGAAAAAAATAAGAGAGTAACTAGTGGTATGCAGGTTTGTCAGAACTAGTTCTGTCTAAGAGGTTCTCATGTACAAACTAAGTGTTCCTTTTTTTTTTTTTTTTTTTTTTTTTGAAAGGCTCCTGTTGTGATAGCACATTGTGTATTCCCAAAGCATTGTTCTGATCTGTGCAGATCTATCAGGAAGTGTATCTTTAAAATCATCAGTTTGTGAGTGAGCTGTAGGCAAACTATTTGAAAGATATGAAATACAAAGTAGACAACAAAATTTACCTCATTATTCCAGTACACATGATGACAATTCTGTTCCAAACATGGACAGCAAACTTTGGAAAGGCTGCTCACAACACACAATTCAGGATTAAAGAAAAAAAGTGTTACTTTTAAATGACCTCCCATCTCAAAAGATGTCAAACTATTTTCATCCTTTATTCAAATACTGAATAATATATGAAAAAAAAAGCATACAATTTTTGTTGAATAAGCTAAGGAAAAAAATCTTTTCATACATATTTCTCTCCCTGGTTAAAAGTCAGCCTTCTTCCCAGTTCAGTCCTTCACACAGTGTTTATCTTACCTGATGCTGGTAATGTCTGTTATGTAAACCATGCCATTCATAAAGATAATTATCAGGCTAATTAATTTCACATCATCTGGCATAATGGCCATGCAGAAATTAGTTATATTTAATTTCAAAGAGTTCCCTCAACCTATAAGCTTTGACTGTATTTATTCCTCTGACTCAAAGTACAACTGCTCTATCTCCAGTAACATAAGTTTTGGAAGACTTTTGGAAATACAGGAATGTTTGGAGAAATGACACCAGCCCTGGAGACAAAGGATATGAAAGCACAAAACATTCTGATTGTATTCACCCCACACAGACAAATCTCAATACAATGCTTGCAAAAAGGGTTGCCATCTGAAAAGATCTTGACAGGCTTGAGAAGTGGGCCCATGGGAATCTCATGTAGTTCAACAAGGCCAGCTGCAAGGTCCTGCACCTGAGTCAGGGCAATCTCCAGTATCAATACAGGCTAGGAGCTGAAGGGATTGAGAGCAGCCCTGTGGAGAAGGACTTGGGGGTACTGCTGGATGAAAAGCTGGACATGAGCCAGCAATGCACTTGCAGTCCAGAAAGCCAATAACTTCCTGGGCTGTCACCTGTAGTCCTGTGCCCAGCTCTGGGGTCCCCAGTATAAGAAAAGCATGGACATGTTAAAGCAGATCCAGGGGACGGCCGTGAAAATGATCGGAGGGCTGGTCATGTCGCCTACACAGAAAGGCTGGGCATGTTGAGGTTATTCAGCCTGCAAAATAGAAGACTCTGAGAAGACCTCATTGTAGGATTTTGATGCTTATAGGGGGCTTATAAGAAAGATGGAATTCTTACCAAGCCCGTAGTGACAAATAAGGGGTAATAGTTTTAAACTGAAAGAGGGTAGGTTTAGATTGGTATCCTGGTTTTGGCTGTGACAGAGGTAATTTTATTCTTAGCAGCTGGTGCAGTGCTGTCTTTTGGATTTGGTGTGAAAACAATGTTGATGGCACACTGATGGATTTAGTTATTGCTTAGTTTATACTAACTCAAGGGCTTTTTTAGTTTTTCAGGCCTTGCCAGTGAGAAGGCTAGAGAGGCACAGGAAATTGGGAGAGGACACAGCCAGGATAGCTGACCTGAACTAGCCAAAGGGATATTCCATACCATATGACATCATGATGAGTATATAAACTCGGTGGGGGTTGGCTGGGGCCAAGGCATTGCTGCTTGGGGACTGGCTGGGCATCGGTCAGCCGGTGGTGAGCAGCTGTGTTGTGCATCACTTGTTTTCTTGCCTCTCTTCTATTTGGAATTGATTCCTCTCCCCTTCTCACTGCTTTTCATTATAACTGCTATTGTTATTATTACTATTGTTCTTTCATTTTTATCTTATTTCAACTATTAACTTATCTATTAACTATTATCTTATCTCAATCCTCGAGTTTTACGTCCCGTTCTGATCCTCCTCCCCATCCTTCTGCGTGAGGGGGTGTGAGCAAACAGCTGTGGGACACAATTACTGTCTGAGTTTAAACCATGACAATTGGATATAAGTAGGACATTTTTTATAATGGGGATGGTGAGACACTGGAACAGGTTGCCCAGTGAAGTTATGGAGGCCCTATTATAGGAAATATTCAGTGTCAGGTTACATGGGGCTTTGAGCACCCTAATCTAGTGAAAGATATCTCTGCCGCTGGCACAGTGGGTTGGACTAGATGATCTGTGAAGGACCTTGTGACTCAAGCTGTTCTATGATTCTATGATTCTACATGGCCATGACTAGAGGTTGTAGAAACAAGCCTTTCCTTGCAGCAACCTGAGCTCAGGAAGTAGGATCTGCTTCTTATTTGCTCTGGCTGGTGATTTGACTTAGGGATTTGTTTTGTGGAAATCTACTGTCAGTTAGAATTTATGTATTTATTTATGGAAACATCTCAGTATAATGTGGATAGTGATTTCAGAGAATAATAAACCCACATTTCTTTGGCCAGATCTCATCAGGAAGAAGAGGTATAAACTTTAGATTTCCCAGAAACAGCAGTTTTTCTGAGAATATTTGAACCTGGAAAGCAGCTGTGGATTTATCAGAACTCCAAAAATTCTTGGGAATACTAATACCAGGCTTGATCTCTCCAGTTACATATCTATCCTAGACTGGCAGACAGCAAAAGAGAAGAAAGAACAATCTGACTTTAACAAACAGACCAAAGTATGATCAGCTTATGAGTAATATAAGATATGGCAACTTTCCCAGTCTTCTGATTAACCTTAGAAGCCATGGGGAAGAAGATGAATGAAAAAAATTACCACTCTATGATGTCATATGTAAATCTATAAGAGGAGGAATAAATAGTTCAGCACTTTCCTAATAGTTTCAGCATTCAGGAAAAACCATGGTGAAATTTCCTTGAGGTTCAGAGATTTCAACTATTTGACAAACACTGCAAAGGAAAAAGAGTTGACCTGTCAAATTTACCATCATCAGAAGACCTGTTAGATCCTGAGAAGGAAGGAAACACATACCTCTCCTGGGTCCTATTCTAGCTGCAGCTTGGTTTACTCTCACAGTATGTTGGCAAACCCTTTTATTTCAACAATAAATGTGTATTAACATACAGGATAAGCTTCCCAACTGAGAAGTGTGAATGTATCAAAAGAGACAATCTGGAATGCTGAGTTTTTCTGTTTATGTTCAAAGGACAGAAATAGCCAAGTACCAAAAGCCTTGTTTACCTACATAATGTGCTGAGCATTGGAATTTCTACCATAAAGACTAAGCCTCAGAAATACAGTTAGTGTCTAAAGGAGAAAAAGGAAAAAATCAAGACTGAAAATAACATGATTGCTTTTGTTACTGTTTCAGAGTTCACCTAAATGTGCAGGAGTTGCTATATTCATTTTAGGACTAGAAAAAATGCTTTGTATCTACTCTTTCATGATATTATACATAGCATAATATCCACATCTATAACAGTACTGTTAAGAAAACATCTGTGAGGCAAGGTTTATTACTGTAGATATGGAGCTATTCTTATGCAACTATACTTCGTTTGGGACCAAACAACTAATTACTTTTCATACCAATTTGTTCTGCATCAAGTGGAAGTACCAGCTCAGGTCAGCTCTCTGCCTGTGCTCAATTACAGAGTTTAAACACACCTCAGTTCACTACTGAACATTTCAAGGTTTTACTCAATGCCATCAAAAAACTTTCCTGTTAGCAATTTATTTAAATTGCTAGGATGGAAGGTTTGCTTTGAAAACCTGTTCCATTAGTTCCAGCTAGTCAAAAATATTGAATGTTTGAATATATGCAAGTCCACGCATAGTCCAGGGCTTTTCCTGCTATTTGTAACACCCAACAAAATATTGTTACATCTGAAGCCAAGAGGCTGACTACAGACATAATTTTGTTCTTCACACAAAAAACCCCCTCTGATTGAAAAAAGAGAAAAGTGGGGGTTGACACTACTTTTTTTTTTTTCCTCTGGTCACCACTTATGAGCAGTTTTCCAGTCATGGCTCAACCAAAATATCTGTTGCCTGCAGATGACAAGACTGAGCCCAATATATGACTCAAATGGCCAAAGCCCTTATACAGTTCTGCACCTTTTTCTGTTTTAAAGGTTAATCCAGATCACAGCTGAAACTGAACATGTTATACAGAGGGGCTTATGTGGATTTGACTATAACGTTACTACAGTACTGAAAATAATTCACATTGTAGTAAAATAAGTGCACATACTTTGATTAGTCTTTCCTGGGCTGCTCTCTGGGGATGTGTAGAGTAGTGTTGTGAGCTTATGAATATAAAAGCTGTCTGAACATAAATTCAAAGTACTTTAAGAAAAAGCATTTTAATCATGGCACAGTGTGTAATATAATGATCCTCTTAGCTGGAGTATAATAAGATAAACTTTAATCATAATCAGAGTTGCACTTGCAGGCACATTTACAGGACATTTTTTGCCACAATATTATGCAAAGTTATGAATTTATTTCTCTGTGTGCATGTGATTTGAATAAGATAGGGAAAACAGTCCTATGTACCAAACAAGATCATCTTATTCATGTAAGCTAGGTTGTGCTAAAATCTCTCTTAAGTCACCTTTGCTGTTTTCTACACCGCTAAAAGTTAAACATATTCTTAGGAGGTTTTCGTAGTACTGTAGTCAGGATTACAAGACAAAGAATTTTCATTAGGCTTGCTAGAAATTGTTCAAGCAATGGGGTTGCAAAACTAATTTTTATAGGAGGTTTATAATTTTTCTAATCTTTCTTTTCATTTACCTCTTTTCACAGAACATAGGTATGCAAACTTATTTTAGATTGTTGTAGTGGTTTTGAAGGATGCCTGATATTCAAGAGGTTATTTTATTAGTTACTTAAGTATAAATGCTTGTGCAGCTGTCCAGAAGACATGTAAAAAAGTATCTGTAGACGTGAAAGTTTGATGCAATAGTTTCAAAGCTGTCACCTTTCCAGAACTGCAGTATTGCTAACAAGACATAACAGTCTGATAAGTTATAACTGAATATGTAAGGTATTTGGATATTTACAAAAATTTCTGATTGTGGTTAAGACTTGTTTTTAAATATTTGCTTATCTTTATTTAATTCAGGTTGCAGTACCATAGCCAGTTGGCTTTTCATTGTTCTGATTCTCTCACCTGTAAATTTTTAGTGTAGTTATTACACTACCAGTAACTACAAGTAGATTGACATAGCTATCTTCCTTTACCACATCATCAAAGGAAGAGATGTTCAAGTGATCTAAATTGTAGTCACTTCTATTTTTTTTATTGCAGTTCATTGTACCTAAAAGACTGAGTAATAATCAGGGCAAAGGTTCAAGCATGTGTGTGTTGGTTGTAGCTGGGATAGAGTTTCTTCATAGTAGCTAGTATTGGTTTGAGTTTTGAATCAGTCTGTGTTTTGGATTTGTGACAAAAACAGTGTTGATAATGCAGGAATGTTTTCATTATTGCTGAGCAGCGCTTACACAGCATCAAGGCCTTTTCTGTTTCTGACCCCACCCCACCAGCGAGCAGGCTGGGGGGGCACAAGAAGCTGTGAGGGGACACAGCCAGGACAGCTGGCCCCAACAGACCAAAGGGACATCCCATACCATTTGATATCTTGCTCAGTAATACAAAGCTGGGGGAAGAAGAAGAAGGAAGTGGACACCTGGACTGATAGCATTTTGTCTTCCCAAGCAATTGTCACATGTGATGGAGCTCTGCTTTCCCAGAGGTGTCTGAACACCTGATGGCAAGTGGTGAATGAATTCCTTGTTTTGCTTTGCTTGCACACATGGCTTTTGCTTTACCTATTAAACTGTCTTTATTGTAGCCCATGAGTTTTCTCACTTTTACCCTTCTGATTCACCCATCTCCGTGTGGGGTGAGCAAGCAGGTCATTTAGTGTGGGGCTTAGTTGCTGGGTGGGATTAAACCACAGTAATGTGCTACTCTGTGTTCCTGGTCACCATGGATGTGCCAGTTCCTAAAAGGTTTGTTCCATTGTACTACATGGGAATATGATATTTATTTGCTCCAGGTTTCTGTCAATCCTACCAAATTTTCATAAAATGCCTTGAAAACATTTTATCTTTCTGAAATCACCAGAATGACTGGGTCAAGAGTACAGGTATTCAGGTCGCAGAAATTTCTGGTATTCCATAGGTGCTATCTAGTGTGCACACCTGATTGCTTGCTATGGAGATGTGACAGCGGTAGGACAGGGTTATGGTGGCTGTATGGTAAGGATGGTATTGGGGCACTTAGAAGAATCTAGAGGTGAGTTCAAATCTGGTCACAGAGAGATGGTGTTGGGGCTGAGCTGTCAACAGCGAGGCTAGAAGCTCTGAGGTGAAAGCTTTGTGCCCCACAGAGCTGTACTGCAATCCAGGGCTCACTGAGCCTCCTGGCCCACCTCCTCTGCTTCCTGAGATTTTAACAAAAGGGCAACCCCAGGAGGAACCCAGGAAGGATCCTGATGTAATTAAGTTTTGGGTTTAACAAAACCAAACTGAACCCAAGATGTTTTTAATGGAACACTTCCAATCTGTAACTGGTACACTTGACAAAAATACCTCCCAAGCTTTAATGATGCTTTACAATAGCACCCTAATAGCTAGATAAAAGCACCATATGTTTATTACATATTTTCCCCCATGCTTGAAGGGAATAGCTGACATTTGTAAGATTCTGTTTTTGTCTATATTTGGTGCTGAATTAACTAAACAAGATATCAGTAAGAACTTCTTTTTTCCCAATAAAACTTAGAATACAATCAAAAGGTACACTTCATAACATACATTTTCAAAGATAAGATACATTTTTACACATTTTTCAAAGAAATACGGAGAAGTAACTCAGGTATAGGGGACAAAAACTATAGCCTGTTAAATTAAGCAAACCGTGCTATTCTTTAAATCAGTCACCTAGGTTCTTGGATTGTTCTTGTTTGGTAAACATCCAAATAGCTAATAATTTCAAATGAGTAATACACATATATATCAGTTGAATGCAGGCTTATATTGATTAATTCAATCTTTTAGCCTAGGCATCATTACACTTAGTTTGAAATGTGAATTCTTTAATATTAAGTTGTTTGCTATTAAAGAATTTTAAAACATCATCTCATGAATCTGTAAGGTCTAAATGCAACAGTATAGCTTACTTTGATAAGAAAGAGAATATTAAAATAACATACACAAGCATTAGAATACCAGCTTTCTCTGGCAAAAAATAGACATCAATTCACTGCTGACATAAAATGAATTTCGTTGACTTCATGGCAGTTTGGCCTAAGAAAGGACTTTTGTCAGGGACTTCATTAAAGGTAAGGTTAAAGTTAAATTAATTCTTCAAGCTGGGAGTCATGTGTTTTCAAGTCCATCCCATGGAAGTATACACAAGTCCTGCTTTGATGCTTCTCACTAGAGCAACCAGCTTCTATGTACCGAAAGAGTTCCTACCTATATACGCCATTTGCACAGCCTGTGGACTTGAACTTTAGCTGAATAGTGCAATGACTTAGTAGAAACATAAGACTGCTGAACTTAGACAGTGGTTTATACAAAAGTTTAATAATTTATTAATGAGTCTAGATAAGTGGTAAGATCAGACACTACCTGCTCACAAAATGTGGAAAAATAAAACACTTCTACAGGATTTGTCTGGCAAAAAAAAGGCAGAAACTTAGTTTATCTCACTCGTGTCATAAAATGCAAATGCCTGTATGTTAGTCATATCGCACTTCAGATTTTTTTAAAATAAATAAATTATTAAAACATTAAGTCTCATTATTTGCTTAAACTTTCAAATTAAAGAACACTTTTTCTGTCCTTAAATTATGCACATTTCTAATTAACAGGGAGTTTTCTCTAAATTTTGTCATATTTTAAATTTTGTCAGTTACATTATTTGGTATATTGAAGCCATCATTCATCTAGCATTGCTTATGTTTCAGAAACTCCACATTCATTTAATTAACCTGTTTTGCATCCTATCTATGTTGTTTAAGTCAAAACTCTGGTGGGAAAGAGAATATATTTGGGATATTCTGTGTCAGTCTTTTAAAAACACAGGTTAGAATTGGAGACATTTTATTGTTACAAGTACCAATAGTTACCTCCTTTTTGGGAAAAAGCTCTAAATATCTAGATCTATCTTTTCATGCTTCATAGGAAATTTGACAGCAGCAATGAATAAATAAATAAGCTCTGAACATATAACATCTGTTAAACATACAAAATATCTGCAAAGGCAATGTACAAAATAACCCGGTGAAAATACTTGCATATTTATATATACAAGTCAAGTATAAAAATACTACACTTCTTAACAAGAATACATATACAACAGTCATGTTATTAGTGAGGGTAACATCCAGTGTGGGAAAATTAATGTAAGATCAAAAAATTGAATGTAACAGTGTAATCAGAAATATTTTCACACACCCACACAGTATGCTAGTAGCTAAGATGGGGAATTATAGCAAAAAGAGAAGTAAATAAATTCAGTGACCTCAGCTGCCTGTCAATTCTTCCTACCTTTTTTAAATAACTTTTTTTTTCCAAGTTCAATTTACATTCTGTTTCTTATTGCAATTTCCTTTTCTTTTGTAAGCTTTTCCCTGTCAGTACAAGAAGAGGCCTCTGCAGAGCACTAAGCTGCACATTCCTGAGTGGGCTTGAGGCATGAGCTGGGCTGAAAAGAGGGAGCTGAGCAGTGAGGAGATGCCTTGCCACCAGATCCAGGATGATGAAACACAAGGAAAAAAGGCTTTTAGACATATGTAGGGAAAAGAAACAAAGAGAAAGGAAACAGGACTGATGAAATATGGAGCCCAGGGAGAAGACAGACATTTCTTTAGGGGTCACCCTTGCCTTTGAGCTGACAAAGCTAGGTAAAACAGCAGGGGCCTCTTGCAGGGAAGACATTCAGGACCCAGCCAAAACCTGATGGTAGTCAATAGGAAAAAAAAACAAAACAAAACAAAACAACAACACAACAAAGCATGCAAAGTATGTTGCAATCATTCTTATATGTGAGAAAGGGATTATGTTTATTCGAGGTCTGCATTATAGAGACTCTCCCCATTGGCCAGTAGCATGGCAAAATAGGAATGGCTTTGCAGAACAAAACCATAGTGCTGAAGACCTCATGGCTAAACACGCAAGCATTTCAGTGGGATTTGCTTCAGAATAGCTCTATTGTGGCTGTATGTCAAATGCTTGTTCTTGTTCCAAACTAAAATGCTATCAAAAGCACACCCAGAGAAATCCCCAGAAATGGTGCCATACATTATGCCAAACCAGATATGACTTACTGAAAGGATGCTAGCAGGAAATACTGACGATGCAAACGCATCCTGAACCCTAGGTAAGAATCATTAAAAAAAATATTGGATAAAAAGTGAAAGTATTTAAAACCCGATAAATTATCTTTGAAGGATGTGTATGAAAAGGAAAAAGAAAAAAAAATAACATACCGAAAAACAACCAAATGGGAAAAAACCTCAGCAGATTCCCACACAGGCTATATAAGAATACATAACAAAGATACTGCACCATGGAATCTGTGGGTCAGTGTCTCCCTTATATTCCTGGTTTTATATGTATATATACACTTGCAAAGACAATGGAAAAAAGGTAACTCAGAAATTAAATAGTCTGTCTGTCTGAGCCAATGTTACAGAAAAATCTAAGAATAATTATTAGAAAATATTGTTAGACAAAGTCTCAGTATAATCTACCCATTTAAATGCTCTTTTTTATCTTTTTTTTTTATTATCCTAATATCAAATGTAACATATTGCTATGGATAGAAAGGTATTTCTTATTCTAGCATTACATTTAGCCTAAAGTTTCGATGAGGGAATAATGATTAACTTCTGTCAACATACACTACACAAAGTCCTGTATATTATCACTCCTCCATCCACTTCGATCAAGCTAAGTAATTTCTAACACTAATTACATTCTTTTATACCATGCAAACTAATTCCTATAAGCAAAAAGAATTATTCTGTAATTTATACCAAAGACATAATGACACTTGGGGTGGGGGGTGGGGGAGCGCGGGGGCGGGTGGGACACCAAAACAGAGGAGAGAGCTACTGAGAAAATTCAGATAGCATTTATGAGAACAACTGCTAGGGGTCATACACTCCTATAGCTCTAAAACTCTGAAATCCTGACAGTCTAAAGAGAGGGCATTTAAATATGTGTGAAATATATGCACTGTTTTCATTTAGTAGATGTGGGGCATTTTTGTACAAAAATGGTCACATTGTCCATCAGTAGACTGGATTAGTAGGGGGCTAAGGGGAGTGTGTGATGTCTCCAGGGATCCCCTATCTATTATTGCCACAGTGCATAAAGATGCATACAAATCCCATCTGCCTCTGAGGTAGGTAATATCAAATCTCAGATGGAAAAATCCCAGAAGTCCTGCAAAGAAAAACTATAGGTAATATTTCCTCTTGAAGTCGTGCAACAGAGGAAGGTGATAACAGCTAGAAATGGCATCATCACAAAGTCCAAGTACTTTCAAAATACATCAGCGGTGGAGAGTGATGAGCACAGCTGGATTATTGTCGTACCATTCCTTTCTGTGAATATAATTAGCCAGAGTCAGTCCTGAGGCTGCCTCACCGGTACGCAGCACAGACAGCTTGTTGGACTTTGAAGCAGCCTTGGAGCCGCACTGCACAAAGGATATAGAAAAATGCTGATAGACACCTGAGGGATGTATGCACTTTTCTTTGCAAGAAAGCATTTTGCATCTGCATAGTGTGCTACCCTTCTTGAACAGAAGCAGAATATAACTGAGTAAAAAACTCATTTAACAATAAACTCTGTCCATTTGAGAGAGATTTTGTGGTTTTAACTCTGTCAGCATAACTAAAGTTATTTTATTTCTGCAGAAGCAAGATCTTAGGAGATGACAGAATGTGGTATCGGGAGCGCATTACTGTTCCTATTTGCACATAAAAGCTGGAGGTGGGCAAGTGGCACTGGTTTCCCAAGGCCACATGCAAATATAATGACAGAGTACAGAATGTGTCTAGGTGTCTCTCTACCAATTTCACTGATCTAAATTAGTATCTTTTGTGCATTTTATCAAATTTGCCATACTTTGTGCTCATCTATACTGCTCTGTTCTAAAATGATGAAAGCTTAGTTGCTAAAACGGTTGATTTTACTGGAAGGCAATTTATAATATGCTTGGGTTTGACCATATCTGTCATTTTTGCTTGACTTCAACTGTATTAATAAATCAAATTTGAAAATGAGACTACACAGCTAATTTTACTTCAGGATTCTATTTGAAAGAACTTGAAGTTCAGAATGTTTTCAGCTTTGGCATCAGGGTCCTTGTTTTTTTGATGGGCAGCTGTATAGTTTTAGACTTGAATCATTTTTGTATCTATCAACTCCTAGTTTCCAAGATTTATTTCTTTGTTCACTTGATTTGTACATTATTGCTATGTGGGATGGAATTTCTGAAGGACCGTGCTTATTTTAAAATGTAAAGCTTATTTGAATTTGTGGTGAATGACAATTTGTTATCTGTTGATCTTTTAAACTAGGATAACTTCAGTGAAGAGATAATGAAGACTTTTATTATTTACAATATGTTGTTATTGTGTATTTTGGGTTTATTTACTAACTTTGGGCCAACATATTTGGAAATCCTTGCTGGAGCAAATATGGTAAAGTAGGGAGCTGTAGTATGGTTTTCTGGCTACACACCACTTCCTTAGTTTTGGTCCATTAAGCTAGGTTTTCTGAAATTCAAAACTGGTAATCCCTGGCATTGTTTCTGCATTTTCTTATTCTTGTTTCTGCAAGAAAGGTGAAAACACAGGTGAAATCTTATTCCCTGGGTTTTGTTGTTTTCTGGGGTTGGGGTTTTTTTTTTTCTTTGTTTGTTTGGAGTTTCTGGTTTTTGTTTGTTTATTTTTAATTTGTTTCTAAAATCTTATTTCTTAAGTGCTGGGGAGTGTGATCAGATTTGGTGGTCAAATTACCATATCATTTGCAAATCTGTTCAGTGGATTTACGAGATGATTAAATCTCGTTGTCTAAATCTGACACCTTACAATCCCCATATAGTAAACACAGTTTATAACACAATTCAGCTGACACATACTAGACATATACTTGGAACAAATTAAGTGTTTTTCAGGACTGTCTATAATTTTTTGCCATGCTTTCTACCAACATCAGGTGACTACCACATATACATCTTCCACTGTGCAGATGTCATCATTTAGTCAGATAAGTTCCACTCTAAGAAACTTATTTCAAAATATGCTGAAGAAAAAATCACAAAGAAATTGAACTTCGGATTTCATTCTTCAACAAGATGCTTGATCTGTTATATTTACAAAATCACCTACTTAAGCTAATTGTGCTCTAATTTACTGCATCTGTAGAAAGGAAATATAATGTTCAAAGTAAAGAAACATCAATATTAATTCATTATGATTAAATTACAATGTCCTTCAGAGACGATTCAGTGTTTGAATGAAGTTGAAACATCACAGAAATGTTCTTGATAATTTATCATTACTAATCTCTACTAAAAAAAAAATACTTCTGATATCCAATACTATGTGAGTTTCTTTCACAGCTTTAAAATCATGACATAGAAATTTGTAACCTTCAAAGTGTAATCACTTAAAAACTGGAATGACAAAAGAATGAAATCTAGGAATGCCTGCTAGATGATCCATCATAGAAAAGTGGCATAAATAAGTTATATGTATATTTTTGTATGTTTTACCTATTGTATGTATTACCTATTCTTTTCTTTGTATGTCTGGTTTATTTGTTTCACTTATATACTAGTTTTGGCTACAAATATATAAAACCATTCAATAAGTCATATATCATGACCCAGCATGTAAATTGTTGTTACGGCCTCAGGACTGTCTTATAAAGTTCTATGCACAGGTTTATTAGTACTTCTTGGTTTCTTTCAATCACAGGAGCAATTTTATAAAGTCAACAAGAAATTCCAAAGACCAAAGGAAGAGGTATTTTATCCATCCTGTTATAGTTTTTCTTTTCTTCCACTTGCTAATTACCACTTAAAGACATTCATTGACTATTTCATGTAGTAGTATTGTGGTTTTTCTTCCATCATCTTATGAATGGTTGTGAATGGAGTGGATACCTTATACATCTCTATTTATTGCTTGCATCTGTGTGTAAATAAGACAGAGCAACATCAATTATTTAGCTCTGAAAGCAAATGATAGGGCTTTGCATTGCAAGAGCTGAACAGTGTAGCTGTCACCAGACTTCCTTTTGGGACTGATCCCGGGTGTATACTCTGAAGATATTTAGTGTTGCCTGCAAAACAGGCAGGATTAAAAATTATACCAGAAAGCATATTAAAGATTTAGAACTGTGGATGACCACTATCCAGTGACCAAGACTCTTTCTTTACTTAGCTAACATAGGCATGGACAATAAAGTGTACATAAAGGCATTTTCTGGGAGACTTTGTGGTGGGAAAAAAGCCCACCTGGATGACTTAGAGTGTGCAGAAAAGGCAGATTATAAAGTCAAGGATAGTAAGAAATCATGTCCAGTAGCAATACAGACTGGGGGATGAATGGGCTGAAAGTAGCCCTGTGGAGAAGGGTTTGAGGGTTCTGGTGGATGATAAGCTGGACATGAGCAAGCAATGTGTTCTTGCAGTTCAGAAAGCCAGACATATCCTGGGCAGCATAAAAAGAAACATGGCCAGCAAGTCAAAGGAGGTGATTCTCCCTACTCTACTCTACTCTACTCTACTCTACTCTACTCTACTCTACTCTACTCTACTCTACTCTACTCTACTCTACTCTTTTGAGATCCCATCTGAAGTCCTGTGTCAAGCTTTGGCATTCCCACTACAAGACATGGATCTGTTAAAGCGGGTCCAAAGGAGGGCTATGAAAATGATCATAGAGGTGGTCACCTCTCCTAGGCAGAAAGGTCAAGAGAGTTGGGATTCAGCCTGGAGAAAAGGCAGCTCCTGGTGGACCTTATTGCAACCTTTCACTGCTTAAAGGAGACTTATAAAAAAGATGGAGAGACTTTTTACCAAGTCTGTAGTGACAAAACAAGAGGCAGTGGTTCTAAAACTAAAGAGGAAGGATTTAGATTGGACATGAGAAAGAGACCTTTTAACATGACAGTAATATGACACTGGAGCAGGTTGCCCAGATAAGTTGTAGATGCCCCATCATTGGAGGTGTTCAAGGTCAGGCTGGATGGGGCTTTGAGCAACCTGACCTAGTGTAAGATGTCCCTGCACATGGCAGGGTGGTGGGACTCCGTGATCTTTGAACTTCCCTTCCAAACCAAACCATCCCACAGTCCTATGATTACTGGTGCTTTGTTTCATGGTTTAATTCAATTAAGTACTTGAGTATTCCTTGTTATTTCAAGCATAGTTTCATGTCCTTGTCCACATCTTTGTAATTTTAATTTCTTTGTTGGTAAGATTCCTTTTTCTATTTCCTATTTCTGTTTCATATGGACTAGAAAAGCAGTTATCACTTTAGTATTTCAGTCAGTGTTTCAGACCACTGGATAAATGTTTTACTGAGATCTGGGCATAGAAATTTTGGCACAGAACTATGCTAAAACAGGTACACTTCTGCTGAACCAGAACTGTTTCCAACCATCTTGGGTCAATCTGCACTGATCCACAAAAATATGTCCTATAATTATTTCAATGAAGTTTAGACCCTTCACATGGTCACTTTTTAGATTTGTGATCCCTGACTCCAATTTTCCTGGTGAGATAGTAGAAGTAATGGGAGAAGGGTTTTGAGGAAGTAAATTGCAGGTATTCTTATCTTGTTTTCACATTTCAGAAAGATTCTTCAGTAAATGCCAGTGTTCTGGAATCTCCATGAAGAAGAGAGAAGACCTACACTTTAGATTGGTAGTAGTAAATAGTGTAAAACAGGTTTCAGAATAAAATTCCCAGTGCCTCTTTTTTACCTTCACTCTTAAAATCTCCTTGGTGTTCATTTCAATGAATCAGTAATTATTCCAGTTCATATTTCTCCATCTACCCAAGGGACTTTAGAGCTAACAGGATAGTTGCTCAGGTCAGTAACCAGTTGATTAGCCATGTGATCACAACACTTTAACCTCGAGTTTTACCCCAGAAAGAAATCTACCTATAATATCCTCTGTTAAAGATCTCAGAAACAGCAATCATTGCCTTGGCATACTGGAAAACAATATTTATCTATAATTTCATTAAGTCTTAGAGTTTATTTTGATATGCGATTTGTTATTATTTCCCACATTCTCATTGTCTCCTCTTCCTTAAGGCTTATCACAGATTTGCTGACATTTCACACACCAACAATTACCTCTTAGAACTCTTCTTTCATTCTCTTAATCTCTCCTGTCCCTTTTAATTCCTGAGAGTCCTACTGCTGTCTTTAATCCACCTTGCTCCAGCTGTGTTTTCATTGGGAGCTCTCCAGGTGTTCTCTGATTCCAGGTACAAACTACCTCTGTTTCCCCCTTTACCATCTAGTGGTATCAATTCAAATACCAAATTAATATTTTTTTCAGATTATGGGGTTTTCACTGTCTCACTTTAAGTTTGACATTTTGACTTTGGGGTGTAGAGACAGTAATGCTCTACTGAAAGATCAAAGCAGCAGGCACAATTTAAATACATTAACATGTGAGAGGACTCATGATAGCAAAACAAACTGGGGGAGCCAGGGATTAAAAAATGACTCTAGAAAAGTTAGATTAGAAAAGCAAAAAAAAAGTTGCATGACATTTTGTAGATTCAATTCTGTAGGAAAAATCTTTAATCCACATTGAGGGAAGGAGGTGGGGGGAGATTTGTCTGAAGCAAATGTTTCTCAAAGTATGTCATTGAGGGGAAAATCCAAGAGCCTGTCAAAGCAGTTTTAATCAAAAACATTCCACTAGGCCTAATAATTAGTTACTAGAGCAAATTTAAAGTAGTGTAGTCTCCCTCATTAGAAGTTTTAAACTGAAGACTTGACACCCCCATTAAGCCTGACTGATGCTGCTGCTAACTCGTGCAGGTAAAAGGAGGAATGTTTTGTTGAACTTCTGTTATGGAAGCAGTCAGGCTAAATAAGTAAAAGTCTTTTCATCCTGAAATCTGCTGAAGTTATTTTGGTTATAATATTTTGTTTAAATCTGTTCTGTTATAATCTTTGTTTTAACTTTGTTTCTGTGTCTCACTGTTCTGGAGATTTGAATTAGACCTATTTTTTAAACACTGTAAAGTTTAGTGGGTTCACTTGCCACTAGGATAAGTGTTTTCAGCTCCTAACTTTAGCTGTCTGTCCAGAGCATGAGCATCTTTCACTGACTGATGACCTGTCACTGTTCAGAAATTGCCACCAAAACAGGCCTGAATGCTGTAACTTTCATAAAGTATACAAATTGGTAAAAGATACCTTTTGAAAACATTTCATAACATTAATGGACTTGACTTTTCTTAAAAAATAAAATATAATTATCTTTGGCTTTGTTCATGTAAACAACATAGGATCCTACTTAATCTAAGAATAAAGAGGCTTAGATCATGTATCAAGAGATAGAGAGATGCTTGACTTAGCTCTCATAAACAGAAAGATAAAAGAGATGTGAAGAAATAGTTTACAATGAAAATTAATTGGTGTAATGGTTCTTCTCAGGGGAATTGCAATGATAAAAGAAAACCCGTGCAAACTAACAAAAATATCCATAAAAATTGTTACACAGTAGAACTAAACATAGACAGCAGGCATTACATAAGAGACTTTTAAGAGCTGTCTGGTGTATCTTCAAGCTGGCATCATTCTCATATCATCAAACAGTGCTTTAGTGGGAAAAGTCGTTTCTGTTACGGGTTACTGAACCCATCTTTCCAAAGGACATAACAAGATTCCTGCCCCTTCCTTGTCTCCCCAAAGTGGGAAATAGACTACACAGCAGATACAGTATGTGGACAAAAAAGAGTTGACTTAGCAGAAACTAATTAATTTCTGTCCTGTGTGAATTTTGGGCAAGTCTTGCTGGAGGCATTCTGTAATAATCAACTACTTTTTGGGTAATCAATTCTGCAAAAGAATGTACATGTTCATTGAAAAGCCTGTCACTACTTCTCCAGCATGAATGACATAATTCATAGTAATTAACAATATGTGGAAATCGTGCACCAGATAACTACCATAACCACCAGTTTTGGCCTCTGAAAATCATACTATTATTGCTGCAAAACAAATATTACTTGTATTCACCACCCATAATACCAATTAAGAGAAGTGTAAAGTATCACCTTTTACCTGAGCACAACTTATAGGAGTCTCCATTCCCCTTCTCAATACACCCAACAACATTTCTCAGTATTGCTCTCCTCCCTATTTCTGTTCATCAAAAGAAATCTAAGTATGATAAATAGAAATTAGAAATCCAGTATACAATGTGATGTATAGTTCAGAAACTAGCACACATACTCTACATCATGGAACATACAGTGAACTAGTATAGTGAACTACTTTAAGAAAAGTATGATTCCCAGAAACACTGCAATAGTATTTTTCATATACACACACACTCTCCTCCTTCCTTTCTCAGGAATATCTTTTTTTTTTTTTTTTTAGCGACAAAGGCAAACACTTTCCATTATTCTACTTATTTATTTATGTGGTTGGAATATAGCTTTCTATTATAAAAAATTTAGCTAGAAAACTTTCAGTCTTCTCCCCTTTTGGATGTTATCCTTCCAAATTATAGTTATTTCTAACACATCCCACTCTTTCCCTCCACAGAAGCCTGTATAATTAAACCTCTTTGCTTCTGTGCCTCCAGGTAAGAGTTTTGTTCTCAATAAGCTTGATTATCAAAAGATAAGATTGTGATGTTTTTCTTTGAGAAAAGAGGATAGAAATGTCTGGCTGAGCAGTGTTTGACTTTCAAGAAACTGTGACTTCTATGTTTACCCAGTTAAAACCATTTTTTTTCATTGAAGTCTTTCATTTAGTCCCTTAAATGTGAGCCACAGTTGTGTTATGAATGGATAAAATAATCTTCACAATGAAAGAACATCCCGTAATAAGAATCATATGAAATGAGACTAATATCAGATACTATGTTATCAGTGCATTGCAAAAGGCAGCATAGAAATTCTAAGGATCCTATAGTCTTCTATCCAAGAATAATAAACTATACTGCACTCTGATGAAACCAAAAAACTTGGATATAAATGAAAACGTCTCTTTTACAACCTGTATAAAATTGTAACTAAGTGTCATTTATCAAAACACTGTTCAGTAACAGAATTAGAGAAAAAGGTATGTTCTGTGTTTAACAAATATTTCAGAGTATGGCAAAAAATAAACCTTTTAAAAATGAAACTCCTTTCCCTTAGCATGATATTCACAAAATGTTAGATGTAATGTAAAGGAGAAACAACATGGTTCTGAAATAATTAAAAACCAATTTAATGGGTCAGGCCTTCTTATAACTGTCAAGGATTCACACGGCCTTGCAATTTCGTTGCAGTGTTCCAACTGGATTCTTGAGAAGTTAGATAAAATTCTCTACTTTTGAGAATTAAGTTTAAAACACCTATCAGACTAAGTGTCTAGATAATTTTAGATAAAATTTAGCCACTGTAACATAAGAAATTCCTTTTAAATCCCAGGCATATAGGTACCTAATTAGCCATGATTTTATGCCAAGTAAATTAAAAGAAAAGCAATATTAAAAGAATTAATGTGAATCTAAGAATGATCATATTTGAATGCAAGCATACATAAACTCTTTGTAGACATAAAATACATTTTGAAAATGTATGAATGATGCAATAACCTTAACATTCATCATATATACTTCTCTTTATCTTGTACTACTTGTAGGAAATGTAGCATATACATTTCATAGTCTCATAGGAGTGGAAGATGTCTCCTATGTCCTCAGATCCAACTCTCTGTCACTGTACTTTCACATTATAGAACAAGTTTAAATGGTACAGAAATACATCTTCCATGAAAATATGAAGCTATAGCTTTAGAACACCAGGTTGCTTCTTCCCACTGTTTTGCTCACTGCTCCCGTTGAAGGCTATTCCAGAACTAAGGTTTCTGAAAAGTATGTCAAGGAGCTTTTTCAAATTTCCATCTTAGAGATGTCTTAAATCTTACCCTGCTTCACATAAAACTTCCTGCTCCATTGCTGCTGCTTACCCACTTCATTTGGTTGTTTGTTAGGTTTGGGTTTTTTTCTGAATAAGCAGATCCTTTGAGTTTCCACTCAAAAAAAGGAAAAGATTCTCCAATTACTTTACCTGTTTTAAGTTTCTTTTCAATAACATTTCTCGCCAACAAAATGAACAAGCAGAACTACACAGGATATAGCAGATAAGAATATGTATAATGGCATGAATCCTTTTCCTTCTTTTGTATACATCCTAATATATAAATATAGATAAACTACATAATGGGACTCAAAGAGAAGGTCAATTCAGTTAATACCTAACACTGGAAGCACTTAAATGCCATTTCAAACAAACTCTTAAAAATTTTGCAGAATATGTCAAACTCTGACCTGGAAAAAGTTAATTGAACTTTTTCATACCCTAAGCATCTCTTTATTTAACACCTCTAAAGGATTTGATCTATCACCTGATTTGTTCTAAGCATACTTCACTGAGAAGAAAGCATGATGTTTGCAAAGCATTGCAACATTTTTCATTTTACTGAGAAGGAAAAACATTGCACCTGTGACATTATTTTATATAATAACACATTGAGTAGAGAATGTTAGAGGGAAATTCAGTTTAAGGTGCTCTTTGGTCAGAGGAAGACTCCTAGAGTTTAACTCTCTACACCTCTTTTCTCACAATGTTTTAAAAAACTATGAACTTGGATCAATTTCTACCATCAGGAAAAAGTTTCACACTTAGGAGCTGGATGGAATAAAGACACCTCCTTACAGCCCTGTACAAGAACCTACATTGTCTTCTCACTCCCACAAAAAAAGAAAAATAAAATAAAACTTGCTTCCTTAAGGCTGTATGCCTTTAAATCTTAGCCTAAGCATTCCTATTTCACAGGCCAAACAGCTGGAGAAAGCTGTCTAGCAGGAGCAATGCGGAGGCCTAAGTCAATCAAGTACTTGTTGACAACCATAGGTGAGCATCCATACTTTCCTTTGTGGCTCTATTTCTTGAAAATTCTGCCACTAATTTAATTGACTGTATTCATATGACACACGTCACCTAGTCAAGAAGCAACATCATACATTGTTAGAGGCAAGTGCAAATTCACTATACTCGTGTTCATTTCCACTGATTGATCAAACGTCAGTAAATCAAAAGTACACTTAACTATTTCTCACCCTTCTCTGGTCCAGTGCTTTCTGTCACACACAGCTATAACATGTGTAAAAATTCTGTCTTGACACTTAAACTGTTGCAATGTTTCTGGCAAGATTTAAAGGAGTTTTTCTCTTTACCCAATTAGCAATCTCAGTCTCCGTTTGAGGCTAGATACTGGCGCTGATGTGAAAACACCAGTATTTAAAAAAAGAGGTCAAATTTGAAATCTATGGTTGTGGTGAACTTTTTTATGCTCAATGACCCTCCAGTCACAATATCTGTATCACACCAGTGCCCAAGTAAAAAAATAAAAATAAAAATGAGGTGCCGTACATCTTATTTCTGCAATAATTAAAGCAAAAGCAAAGTAATATCTCCTAGTTTTGTCTTTAGAAAATGATAAAAATATAGAATCTTCATGATTTAGAGTACCATGTGTCTCTTTATAAAGAAAATAGGTTAAACATTTCAATAAGGGAAAGGATCATCCGAATTCAGCAATCTGTTATATACTACCACATACTAAGCCACTGGCAAATATAATGCAAACAGCAGGTCAGGATAGTTCAGTGAAAGCTATGAAAGTATTTAAACTGACACATTTATATGGTTTATGTACTTCTCCAGGATAAGTGTGGGAGAGAAATAGTGCTAATGGAAACATAAGACTTCTTTCTACATGCTAATTTCTACTCTGAAGTAAATGCATACAAAACTTTGGGAAACAGTGTTGCTACAAAATATACACTGCCTAGCAAATCTCCTTTACTGCACAGCACTCATCTTCATATTCTAGCTAATTCTGCAATTAAAAATCAGACACACACAAAAGAACTTTTGAAATATATCTTTCAGACCAAGTGCTGCCACATATATTCTCTACAGGAGAGAAGCTCTGTGATCAGACAACATTCTAAAGATATGTTCATACTAAACACAAATGTCAATGTTTCAAAGGAATGTTGCAGGTTTCAGTTGCAGGACTGACAGTTCACCTATGAATCAAAATAAAAAAAATACAAATAATCAAAACATTTTTTTAACTCTGAAGTGCATGATGTCCACACTGAAAAAAACAGTCATGGTGATAATTATTTGTAACATAAGACTAGTCTTCATACAACTTCCTTCTCTGATTTCTTCCTTCCGTCAAGATAAATAGAAAATTAGAAAAGGTGAAGAGAATGATATGACAACAAAACACTCAGATAAGTTTATCTCTGTATTTGGGTTTAACTTTAATAATATTTTGTGTCTAGATTTTTTTAATTTTAAATTTGACAATTAAAGATTTAATCAGAAAACTTCTACCATCCAGCTATTCCTACTTTTGCCCTTTGTTCAGCAGGACACTCACAACATGTAACAACAGCTATATAAAGAATTATACTGCCTGTGCCCTGAAAATATCAGGTCTTGAAATTGGAAGTCTTCCTGGTAGCAAATGTTCATATTGTGTCGTATTTGGACTTCATGTGTATGATTGAAAAGTATAAAACCAGTCATTAGTAATACACATGTACAATCTTTCCGTATCTTAAATTCCATTTAATGAATGAGTTTCACAAGAGTTTTATGGTTTTGAAGTGTTATAATATTATTTATAAATATATATATATATATATATACACATGTTCATTACAGCTAGTAAGACTTCTATTTTTGCCTTGCTCTGAAATTTATTTTGTTAATGAGAACATCATTTTTTTATTAAAACCTAAAACTTTCAGACAGCAGTTTTCTGCAGTTTTGAGTTTCAGGGGTTTTAAAATTATTTTTTTACAAGTTCTGTGGAAATTAGGTATTTTAAAATTTAAAAGACTTGTGCAAAACTCCAATTTTCCACTGAAAATGAAGTGTGGAAATTTTCAGTCATTCATATTATTTGTGTTTGAAAGACCAATTGTTCTTAGCAAAGTACACATGGAAGAGAACATCTCTGCATTTGCATCACTGTGTCAAAACCCTCTGTTCTTCCCATTTTCCAATTGCTTTTCTGTTGATTAAAAATTGTACACTGCAGAATGTCTATGGGAGAACACTGAGCTCAAGGGGAGGAGTGGGTCAGCCAGGGGACATTCAACCTCATTAATAGGCCTTTTATATAAATCCTAGATGGTAGAAACATTATAGTAACAAAATCCAGTAGTCCTTTTTGTGTCTCAAGAACTGCCACACTGTAGTGTCTATTAAAACTTCAGTCAAAAATTCAAAAGGTTTTTTTGTGATATGTACTTAGATAAGACAGCAGAGACAAGTAAATTACTTGTGTTAAAAATATGGCATGTAGAAAGACGTGGGGCTTCCAGAAAATATTAAACCAGATTCAGGATTTTTCTTGTGATGATGTGGTGAACAAGAAATCCACCCCCTTCTATTGATATAATAAGAAAAGTTTTGAAACACACACAAAGGAAAGATAATTTAATTAGATATGCTAATGTTAGGAGACACACAGAATGAAAAAAAGCGTCTTAAAAACCCATGTAGTAATTAAAAAAATAAAAATTATTAAAGACTACTAAATGGGAGACATTTATACAGTTATTTTCTGTTCACATGCAGCCTTTTAAGCACATGTATGTTTAAGTCACTTTTAGGCAGTCAGAACAAAATCTTGCAAATTCAGCTAAGTTAAATGGACATGAGATGGACTTACATGTGTATGTTATAATATTAGATACTTCAGGGTTAGTGTTAGCAGCTATAAAATACCTCAGACCTTGATCCTACAAAAAAGGGTTTCAGCTTTGTCAGCAGAAGTGATCTGAATGTTTATTCTACTTTTTACTATGATCTTTAGAACTGGCAGCTTTAATCACTGTTGGAAATCAATCTCCTCATTATGTAATATACATTTTAGCTTCACAACAAAACAATATTTAGTGGCCATCATTAATATTCATTAAAGTCAACAGCTAATATTTCAGAATAATTTTCATGCTATGATTGACTTCATGATTCTGTATCTTTCTATATAATTTAGTCAAACTGCAGGTCCACTAGTTCAGAGAACCATAGAATCATTTAGTTTGGAAAGGACCTTTGAGATCAGCAAGCTAACTGTAAACCTAACACTGCCAAGTCAACCAACAAACCATGTCCCAAAGTGCCACATCTATACATCCTTTAAATACCTCCAGGGATGGTGACAACCACTTCCCTGAGTAACCTGTTCCAATGCTTGACCACCTTTTTCAGTGAAGAAAGTTTTCCTAATATCCAATCTAAACCTCCCCTGGTGCTTGAGGTCATTTCCTCTCATTCTACTGCTTGTTACCTGGGAGAAGATACTGACACCCACCTCACTATGAACTCCTTTCAGGTAGTTGTAGAGAGCAATAAAATGTCCCCTCAGCCTCCTTTTCTCCAGGCTAAACAATCCCAGTTCTGTCAGTTGCTCCTCAGAAAACTTGTGCTCTAGATCCTTCACCAGTTTCATTGCCCTTCTCTGGACACACTCCAGCACCTCTACGTTTCTTTTATATTGAGGGGACCAAACCTGAACACAGGATTCGGGGTGCAGCCTCACCAGTGCCGAGTACAGGGGGACAATCACTGCCCTTGTCCTGCTGGCCACACTGTTTCTAATACAAGCCAGGATGCTGTTGGCCTTCTTGGCCACCTGGGCACACTGCTGGCTCATATTCACCCCACTGTTGACCAGCACCCCCAGGTCTTTTCCCCAGGCAGCTTTCCAGCCACTCTTCCCCAAGCCTGTAGTATTGTGTGGGGTTGTTGTGACCCATCATTCCAGCCTGTCTAGATCCCTCTGTAGAGCCTTCTTATCCCTACTGAGGGTGCACTCGATCCCCTCGTCCAGGTCATTGATAAAGATATTAAACAGGGTTGGCCCCAGTAGTGAGCCCTGGGGAACACCAGTTATGACTGTTCACCAGCTGGATTTAACTCATTCACCACCACTTTTTGTGCTCAGCCATCCAGCCAGACTTTTACGCAGTGAAGAGTACACCCACCCAAGCCAAGAGCAGCCAGCTTGTCCAGGAGAATGCTGTGGGAAACACTGTCAAAAGCTTTACTAAGGTCCAGGTAGAAAACATGCACAGCCTTTCTTTCATCCACTAAATGGGTCATAGAAGGAAATCAGCTTAATCAAGCAGGATCTGCCTTTCATAAATCCATGCTGACTGAGCCTGATCACCCAGTTGTCCTACATGCGCTGCACAATGGCACTCAAAATGATCTGCTCCATAAACTTCCCTGGCACCAATGTCAGACTGACAGGCCTCTAGTTCCCCAGATCTTTTTCCTGGCCCTTCCTGTTAGATAGATGCCACATTTGCTAACTTCCAGTCAGTGGGGATCTCCCCAGTTAGGCAGATCTGCTGATAAATGATGGAAAATGGCTCACTGAGCACCTTTGCCAGCTCCCTCAGTACCCTTGGGTGGATCCCATGTGGCCCCATCAAGCTGTGTGTAATTGGTGTAGCAGGTTGCTGACCATTTCTCCTTGGATTATGGGGGCTTCATCCTCTCCCCATTGCTGCCTGGAAAACAATTGCTCTTACTATTAAAGACCAAGGCAAAGAAGGCATTAAGGACACCAGCCTTTTCTTCATTCTTTGTCACTATGTTTCCACTCACCTCCAGTAAAGGATGGGGAGTGTCCTTAGAGCTTCTTTTGTTGCTAAGGTATTTATAGAAACATTTTTTATTGTCTTCTATGACAATAGCCAGATTAAGCTCTAGTTGGGCTGTGGCCCTTCTAATTTTCTTCCTGCATAACCCGATGACATCTTTGTAGCACTCCTGAATGGCCTGCCCCTTTTCCAAAGGTCATAAACTCTTTTTATCCCTGAGTTCCAGCCAAAGCTCTCTGCTCACCCAGGCTGGTCTTCTTCCCTGCTGGATCATCTTTTGGCACATGGGGACAGCCTGGTCCTGTGCCTTTAAGATTTCCTTCTTGAAGCGTGTCCAGCCTTCCTGGACCCCTTTGCCCTTCAGGACTGACTTCCGAAGGAGTCTGTCAACCAGTGTTCTAAGCAGGCCAAAGTCTGCCCCCTGGAATTCAAGGTAGCAGTTCTGCTGACCCCCTTCCCTAATTCTCTGGGAATCAAAAAATGCTACCATTTCATGATCACTGTGCCAAAGATGGTCTCCAGCCATCACATCACTCACAAGTCCTTCTCTAATCACAAACAACAGGTCCAGGTGGGCACCTTCCCTAGTAGGCTCCCTCACCAGCTGTGTCAGGACGTTATCTTCCACACACTCCAGGAACCTCCCAGATTATTTCCTCTCTGCTGTATTGTGTTTCCAGCAGACATCTGGTAAGTCCCCCATGAGAACAATGGCTAGTGATTGGGAAGCTTCTCCCTGCTGCTTAATGCATATTTCATCTGCCTCTTCATCATGGTTGCGTGGGCTATAACAGACTCCCACCATGATATCTGCCTTGTTGGCCTTCCCTCTGATTCTTCCCTGTAACTACTCAACCTTATCATCAACATCATGGAGTTCTAGACAGTCAAAACACTCCCTAACACATCGGGCTACGCTTCCACCTCTCCTTCCTTGCCTGTCCCTTCTGAAGAGTTTATAGCCATCCATTGCAGCACTCCAGTTGTATGAGTCATTCCACCATGTTTCCATGATGGCAACTATGTCATTGTTTTCCTGCTGGGCAATGGTTTCCAGCTCCTCCTGCTTGTTGCTCATCTTGCATGCACTGCTGTAAATGTATTTCAGTTGGGCTGTTGATTCTGCCACATTTTTGGCAGAGGAAGCCCTGATCCCTACGTGACCATTCTCAGGTGCTTCCGTGGTTCCTAGCCCATCAATGACTCTTGCATCTTTGCTGCCACATGGATCTCCATGTCCTACCTCCACTGAGATTGCAGACCAAAGGACCTTGCTTACACACCTTCCCTCAAACTCTGGCGTAATGCCCCTGGGCCTATCTCCAGCGAGCCTGGTTTTATCCCTTTCCCCCTTCTAATCCAGTTTAAAGCTCTTTCAATGTGCCCTGCTAACTCCTGTGCAAAGACCCTTTTCTCCTCTTGAGACAGGGGTACCCTATCTGTTGCCAGCAGGCTTGGTGTCATGTAAAGCCACCCATGATCAAAACCCCAACATTCTGTCAGTGACACTAGGCTTGGGCCAGGTATCAATCTTCTGGCTCTTCCTGTCTTCCCCCGTCATACCCTGCAATTAGAAGGGTGTAGGAGAACACTACTTGTGCTCCTGATCCCTTAACCAGTCATCCCAAGGCCCTGAAGTCTCTCTTGACTGCCCTCAGACTTCTTGCTGCAACTTTATCGCTGCCTACCTGATAAATCAGGAATGGATAATAATCTGAGGGCTGTACCAGTGAAGGAAATTTCCTCTTCACATTTTTAACCAATAGTATAATTCATTATTTTTATTTTTTATTAAGATTCTTGGGTCCTGTCCTAATATTGTTTAATATACTTAAGAAATTAATCTCAATCTCCATCTTTTGTTTTATAGAATCCTAAAGTGTTATATATTTATTATTGTGTTACAGCAGTGATTCTTTTAAGATTCTTTTAAGAAATCATTCTGGTACATTTGTACTTCTTTCTTCTTAGAATCTATATTTTTCATAATTTATAAAAATGTTTTTGGCTAGTAGTGTTTTTCTGCCATCATAATCAATGGAGAGATTCTTATAAGAGGCTAGAATCAGGAAATCTGTCATCATGGTGCACATTCTGGCAGCTTCTAAATTAATAAAGGAAAAAGCTCAAGTATATTGTTTGCTCAATTTATAAGCCAACATCATTAATTTTGTAGATATTGTTATAGGGGTCATAGCTGGAGTTTTGACAGCTTTTTGATTCTATGAGTAACTAAACTCACACATTTAAACCAGAGGGACTTACGAAACAAAGTTTTCATTGCAACCTTTTTTTTTTTTCTTTTTTTTTTTTTTTTTCAATTAACCAAGTGAATGCTGCAAGAGAAGTAATAGCCATCACTAAAACAGTTTTGGCTGATGTGCTGGGGCAACTGGCAGCGAAGTGTCTGTTTCCATAAAAAGATAAAGTTACCTGATCTGGTAATATCCATTAGTGAAGATCAGTGTGTGGTTTATATAGATCTCTTGCCTTTACTGATGGAATGTTCCGTAATCATTTTTATCTTCAGAACCATAGAAATGAAAATGTCCTTTTGCCACTGCTGTTATATTCTAAACTAATAGAAAATATTTAACATAGCAGATTAATAACTATAATAGAGAATTAACTACTGCTGGTATTCAAGGAGCTATTAAAAATGCATATCGATACTTCAGATTAAGTATAGCAGTTCTTTAGTTTCCAACTCTTTTTCTTTTGGTAGATAAGGTTTGTTTTGGGGGAAAAAGAAAAAAAAAAGGCACAATGGAAACCTCATGGACATAAAAGTCAAACACAAGTTTGTAACATAACCAATAAAAAAAAAAAAAAAAAAACAAAAAAACTCAGCCAAGCAAGCTTGTATTCTACAGTATATTTATTAGTTTTCAGATAAATGCTGCTACTGTGACATAAAGTAGCTAAATTAATTCACTGCTGGAGTTTAATACAACTGTAAACATTTATGTAAAAAATATATTGGATACCTACAAATGCCTAGAACTACTGGCACTTTTACTGGTCTTTGCTTGAGTTATTATCCTTTAGTTAGTACCTGACATTCTTGGTGACATTAATCAGATGTTTCCAATTACTTTTTGCATTGCAGCTGATGTTTAGCTCCTCTTCTTTTTGTTTCATACCTCTAGCTTAATTATAGACAAGCAGCAATGGAGACTGAAAATGTATTTGTAGTTGCACAGAGTTCAACAAGATGAATACCAAAACCCCCTACCACATACCTGCTGCTCCTTCTCTCTAACATTTCTAAAGCATGAAGGATAGTAAAGATATCCAAGGTATGAGCACTTTTCAGAGAAGCTACTGTGAAGGCATCAAAGACAGAGTTAGATGCAATGAGATCTGAGGATTGCTCATCAGAGGCAAACAGATCTAAAGTACAAGTTATGTAAGAAGGCAACGTGTGCATCCTCAGGTATAGGAAACTATGCTGTATAGAAATATTCAGAATTTATATGGATCGATCTCAAAATTACTTGCATTGTTTGTTTACTTGGTTGGTTGCATTTTTATTTCCACACTGACAACGGGTGTTGATTAGCTGATAGAAACCAGAACATAGGAACACCAGAGTAACTAAAATATGCCCGTATAAAGGCATTTGAAAGCATGAGGTCATGCATATTTCTGATGAAATCTATCAGGATTAAAAGATATCTCTCCAAAGTTATACCTTTTAAAGTGTTTGGGATGCCAGACAGCTTTTAGGTCTGTTTTTGTAAGCTACTTGAGTTTCTCCTATCCCAACCGCTGCCAGTGTTTGTCACTCCCACTTGCACAGGCTTGTATGCTCTAAAGAGATTCTTTAATAGCATAAAGATTTTCAGCACAAAGTCTACCTTTGTAGAAAAGCCAGAAAATTAGGTATAAATCAAGTATCTTTCACTCCTGTAGATATCTTGAAAACTTTTCTAGGAAACAAATTTTATTTATTTAAATTTAGATGGGTAAGCACTGCTATCTTCTGACAGACATTAATTACCATCTCAGAGACCTTTATTATTTAGACTAGCAAATTTCTAGGAAAGTTCAAAAAAATTTGACCCCTAAGACTAATTCCATACTATGCTTTATTTAATGCATTAATGCACTGTTTAGGAGAGGTAGGGCTATGGTCCCTCTTCCCAATATTGTTTTTGTTCTTTACCTAACCATGGTCCCAATGTGAAGTACTCAAGCAATGCTCCATCAGACCTGCCTCCTTTTTTAACCCTGTTGTTGTATCTATAATCCTCTTATAGACAAAAAGATGAACACATCTTATATGTGCAAGCAAGAATTCATCATTAGGGTAATTAAACTGTCATTATTCTTAGTCCAGTTACAATGATACTAGTAGACTAAGAGTCGACATTATCTAATTAATATTTAAAACAATCTTATTAACGATATTACAATTAAAAGTTGCTATACAGGAAAAAAAGTCTTTTGGCACCTACTGCTGCATTAGGGTTCCTGTTCTGCTGCTTCTCTGGGTTTTAAACTCAACAGTTTCAGTCAGGGCTGGGGAAAGGGAGCAGTGTCCTGAATCATTCATCAGAAGTAAGATGTTAAAATTAGGTGATTCCTCCTTCTCTTTGCTGGGAGGCCTCTGATGTTGATGTCGACAACTACTTTCTCCTCAGTTTTGGGTCTGGTTTTGGCCATGTTTATCAAAAGCATGGTCTATAGCATAATTTTCCCCTTGTTCTTTCTATATTGATGATAACTCTGGGTTATAGAGTTCTAGATCTTCTTCTTTGATGCTTCTTCTTTGTCTTTTCTGTTACTCTTAAAATCGGTTTTGTCTGGTGCCAGGGTTTAACCCTGTCCAGCAAATAAGCCCCACACTGCAGTGAATTCATTCCCCGTCACCCAGTGGGATGGGGAAGAGAACTGGAAGGGTAAAATCAGAGAATGTGCAGGTTGAGAAAAAGACAGTTTAGTGTAAGTAAGGCAAAAGAATCGCAATCAAGCAAAGTAAAACCAAGGAATTAATTTGCCAGTTCCCATCAACAGGCAGGTGTTCAGCCATCTCCAGGAAAGCTGGGCTCTGTCACACGTAACAGTTACTTGGGAAAATAAAATGTCGTAACACTGAACAACCCCGAACTTCCTTCTTCCTTCCCCAGCTTACATACTGAACATGACATTCAGTGGTATGGAATATCCCTTTGGCTAGTTCAGATCAGCTGTCCTGGCTGTGTCCCCTCCCAATTTCTTATGCTCTCCAGCCTTCTCACTGGCAGGGCCTGGGAAGGTAAAAAATCCTTGACTTGGTATAAATACTACTTAACAACAACTAAAATATTGGTGTGTTATCAATGCTGTTCTCATACTAAATCCAAAACACAGCATTGTACGGCTAATAAGAAAATTAACTCTATTGCAGCTGAAACCAGGACAGTATCCACCCCTTATTCTATAACATTTTCGTCATGCTCAGGTCCCACATTGTCCAACACATTCTCATCAACCATCACTCCCTTCCCATCCTTTGATATAATACACATATATCATTCCACTAGTCTATCCACCACCCCTGTAAAATGTCTGCAGAATGTCCACAAATGTCCACAAACTGTACATTGAGTTCATTTAGTCTGTGACTTTGGGCTGTGTCTGTTATGGTGGTCACTCAGGACAGGAAAGGTAGTGTGTTCCATGGAGTTAATGGGCACCAAAGCCAGGTCAGGTCAGGCCACTGCTGCACTTGCACTGCTTCTTGTAAGGCTTGTCCTCCCTTGGTTCAGGTGGTTTCTGCTGTAGCAATTCCTATAACATGTAACTCAAATAATGGCTTACAACAATTTAAGGTGCATGCATTGTACTTCCATTACAATCTCCACCCTGGTCCCTTTGGACCAGACCATCAGATTTAACACTGCAATGAACTCCTCCCCTTGCTTCTGCTTCTGCTTGGACTTATCCACAGACTGCAGTCCCTTAGGGTTGCACCTCTTCCAAGTGGAGCCTGATCTATGAGCCACAGTTTCTTCAGTGGTATACCTGTTGCAGCATGGACTTATCCATAGCCACAGTTGCTTCGAGATGTACCTGTTTTGTTGTGGGTTTACCCATGGCCTGCAGTGCCTTCAGAGACAGACCTGCTCCAGCATGGCCTTACCCACAGTCACAGTCCCTTCAGAAGTAAACCTGTGCCAACATGACATTACCCATGGCTGCAGTCCCTCCAGGGGAGTACTTGCTCTGTTGTGGTCTTATCTATGGCCATCCACCTTAAGGTGCCCCAGCATGACCTCATGTATAGCCACAAATGCTTCGAGGTGTACCTTCTCCAGCATGGACTTATCCTTGGACCACAATCCCTTCAGAGGTGTACCTGCTGTGGCACAAACATAAACATGGCTACAAATACTTCAACATGTACCTGCTCTGGCACAGACTTATTCATGGCCACAGATGCTTTGGTTGTCCTGCTCCTATGTAGACTCATCCATAGGTCACAGTCCCTTCTACTCAAGTTCATAATGGAATTCCAGCCTGTCCAGTACGGCATCACAGAAACAGCAGTAATGCCTTGGCCATCTACCAGCCCAGGCACATTGCCATTGCTGTTATCAAAATGTTCCCAGGCACAGCACAGTAAGACAATAGGCAGTGCAGCGGTACAACAAGAAGCAAAAGCAAAATTCAGCCACTGAATAGCACCAGACTCTAATAGATGGTAAGACAAGCAAGCCCCGTGGCAAACACAGAAACCTGCCCTTCAATAGCTAAGCAGCAATAACAGCTATACATTTGATCTTGTACATTCCAATCAAATTGTCACCTCAAACCCTTTGAGCCCCACATTGGGTGCCAAAAGGACTGGTTTGGTTTAACCCCAGGCAGCAACTAAGCACCATGCAGCTCACCAAAGTTCCCATTGCCAAGAGTGACTGAAAACTGTTGGGTCACTTGTTCATTGTTAGTGAAGACACCAGAACCATCCTGCAAGCTGATACCCTAGGACCTTACTCCTCCTTTATGCAGCATGATGATTTCATAGACAGTTCATTCTACATTGCATGATTACTTATTATTCCTACCTATATCAAAAAAAATTAACACTAGATATTCCAGTCTGGAATTATGTGAAACTAACCAAAACTAAACCAGCTAACATAACTACCTGGTAGTTAGGTAACTGCCGTTAAACTAAGCAAGATAAAACAAAGCTCCAAGAAACAAGACAACAGAAAAAATAAGCCTATTGAACCCAGTTTTGAGGCTTGTCTTGTTTGTTTTCTGTTGCGGGGCAACATCTTGATTTGTTCTTGATTTGAACTGTACTAGTAGAGTCTGGTGAGAAAGTCTGCTTCTAGGAGGTAGTTCCAATTCTCCTCTATACACTTATTTGAAATTATGTCCTACTACCAATAAAACCGATGGTAAAATTTCCTTGTTTCTGCTGTACAGAAAAAAGAATTATAGTCATTATGATACTTCATCATAATGAAAGAGGTCTTCTTAATCTGGCATTCATTTCCTAATGTTTATTCATAGTAAAATTATAAGAAACCCCACAAGTAACAAATATAGGGAATATGGTATTTACAGGAAATTTCATACTAGCCCTCAAATAAGGTTACCTCACACTCTGAAACAGGGGTTCATACACCTAGAATTTTAAGTCTTATATAGATTATTGGTGATCTCATTTTCTGTATGAGTTTCCACTATTTTCTCTTAATCATGATTAGCTTAATGATAACTTGAGGTAGAAAATCCCAAAAGCTAAACAATTATCTCCTTTTATCCAATTTGAACATATCTTCTAATGCTTTCAGATGTCTTTTCTTGTTTTAAGGGGAGGCAGGGGGGAGAGAAGGAAATGTATCTTCAGTTTACATATTAATTGTATTCTATGGTTCATGTCTGCTTTGTTCAACTTAAAAAACAATTTTAAAAAAACCATGAATAAGTGGAGTTTTTCTGCATTTTCAATATTGATCTGAGGTCTTGCACACCCTCCTTGAGGTAATAAACCCCCTTTTTTACAACTGACCTTTGAAAGACAAGAAAGAAATAGTACACATAAAGGTAAAAGAAAGTCCAAATTAAAAAAAAAAAAAGTAAAAAAAAAAAAGTATAATCAACTTGCCAAAAATGTTTAGCTTTAATTTGCAAATAGAGATGTTCAATATATTATGAAAAATAACAAACATATTGGTAACGATATCTGTATTACCGCTACCGAAGAAAAAGTCAACAGCTCTGTCACATATCTTAGGTTTTAAACTGCTTCACAGTTTTCAATTATTATGTATCACATTTTGGACAGCAAATACAATTTTATGATGGGTGACCTTATCTTTGTCAGAAAAAGATGTACATTAGAGCTGTACATCAAAATGAAATACATTCTTTATAATTCTGTCACTGTTGCTAGGGTAGAATAGCATATCTGCATATAATGCATACCATTTACCTTTGAACACTGAAGTTTAAAAAAAGTGAAAAGAAATGATATAACAAAAAAATATAGCATTATTTATTTTAAGGTAAAACTGGGAAACAGTTACCAATAAAATAATTGTTTTCAGTATTTTGACTTAAAAAGTATCATCAGTTTGTTCTTTAATCTATTTATTTTTATACACAGGCTATTTTCCATTTTTTTTCTTACCCTATTTATCCTATGAAGAATGAAGCAACATATCTTTAGCTGGAATTCTGTATCAGATGTACCAAGTTATCTATAATTCTTGAAAGAGAATAGATGTAATACTATGTTATAATTACCAGGATACTCAGTCCTAATCCAAAACAACCTATTTTACTATAATTTCGCTAGCTGTACCATACTCTTAACTACTCCTTGAAGTGTATATTTATAACATTTTCACTTGGCTTTGGTTTTGTCTTTGGACACAATGTTATATGATTTAGAGAGACTGCTATATAGATTTATTTCTTGAGATTAAGTCCTTCAACATTGCCTCTTTTAATGTATGCTTATTTAATGTATGCTTAGGGTAGTGGTCAATGGCTCAATGTCCAGATGGAGATGGGTGACAAGTGATATCCCTCAGGGATCTGTATCGGGACAAATGCAGTTTAATATCTTCATCAATGACATAGACAGTGGGATCAAGTGTACCCTCAGCCAGTTTGCAGATGACACCAAGCTGAGCGGTGCAGTTGACACACCTGAGGAACAGGATGCAATCCAGAGGGACCTGGACAAGCTCAAGACCTGGGCCCATGTGAACATCATGTGGTTAAACAAGGCCAAGTGCAAGGTCTTGCACCAGTGCTGGGGCAACTCCCAGTATCAATATGGGCTGGGTGGAGAATGGATCAAGAGCAGCCCTGCAGAGGACTTGAGAATACTGGCGCATGAAAAGCTGGACATGAGCTGGCAGTGTGCACACACAGCCCAGAAAGCTAACCACATCCTGGGCTGCATCAAAAGAAATGTGGTCAGCAAGTCAAGGGAGGTGACTCTTCCCTTCTGCTTTGTTCTGGTGGAACCCCACCTGGAGTCCTGTGTCCACCTCTGGGTTCCTCAGCACAGGAAAGACATGGACCTGTTGAGGCAGGTCTAGAGGAGGGCCACAAAAATGATCTGGACTGAAGAGGGAATGATGAGCAGCAAGCCTACATTGCACCCCAGTTGCCCTGGTCTGTGGAAAGATCCCAAGGTCAAATGTGAAACTTACAATGTAAATCAGGGAGGTATACAAACCTTTTTTGATTGTTTTCAGAGAAGTATAGTTTACATACCTGGTCTAGATGCACTGGGATTTTTCTATACTTTTCAATTCAGACTCTGCTTTGATAATTAAACACATACCAGAGAGACTGTGATACCGAAATTACATTACAAGATAAACTAAGTATTCAGAAGGGGATATATGCAACATTTAAAAGTATCAACTGATTCTCCTTAAAAGAAAATGCTGTTATACATTAAGATAAGTGGTCTTGCAAAACTGAGGTCCAACAGATACTTTGGAATTTTAAACAAGATTACTCAGGTGTAATGAAAGTTACTCTTTCAGACATTTATTATTCATTGATTGTATTTCAGAAGTCACAATCTTGTATGAAATAACTTTCTTTTTGGCAACCAGTGAATGTCCTCTGAAAAGATAATTAGTAAGGACAGAAATCTGGAAGGACACAACAGACACAGCTTGACACTAATTTTCTACCTGTTGAGAATGCAGTGGCTGTGCACTTTCCTTGCTGTGTTCCGAACCACACAATCTAATAAAGGTAATTGAAAACTGAAAGAAAGACTGAGAAGATGAATAGTATACCACATACCTGAAGACATTACATATAACGTTGATCTCAGTCAGCCTAGCTATAGAAGTCAGAACATGATGATGTAAGATTCGTAAGTGTAATATTGTCTTATGAACAGACATGTATTGATAATTAAATCTGTAAAACTACTTGTTTTATTTGTTCATTACCCGCATCCTTCTATTGCTTTTACAACACTACCTAACAGAATATTTTAAATTGGAGACAGCATTGTGCTTCTTTCAAAAAAACTAAAAACTATAAACTATGTATATTTTTGTCTAATTGTGGGAAGGGCATGGAAGGGCATGGAAGGGCATGGAAGGGAAGGGCATGGAAGGGAAGGGCATGGAAGGGCATGGAAGGAAGGGCAGGGCAGGACAGGGCAGGGCAAGGCAGGGCAGGGCAGGGCAGGGCAGGGCAGGGCAGGGCAGGGCAGGGCAGGGCAGGGCAGGGCAGGGAAGGGAAGGGAAGGGAAGGGAAGGGAAGGGAAGGGAAGGGAAGGGAAGGGAAGGGAAGGGAAGGGAAGGGAAGGGAAGGGAAGGGAAGGGAAGGGAAGGGAAGGGAAGGGAAGGGAAGGGAAGGGAAGGGAAGGGAAGGGAAGGGAAGGGAAGGGAAGGGAAAAAACAAGCAACAAAGCAATCGTAGGTTTCTTTAAAAACAAAAAGCAAATATCTTTACTCACAGTTTAAAATGAAATATGAAGCTGAGGTAAATTACATAAACTGTCAGACACAGTCTACTGATTTGCTATAGTTAGACATATTAAATGGTAAACAAATGGGCAAGCAAGCCTAGAAAATATACCTTGTGTTTCAAGAAGATAAATCATGTGTTTTCTGGCATACTTAGGTAATGCACTTGTAGCAGTGGCTGAAGTTTCTTAAAAAAATTAATAAGATAGAATAGTTTTGCATATAGATAAATACAGATATAGATTTTAAACAAATATTTATTTTCATTTTATTTTTATTTTTAATAAGTATGATATCCATAAGAATGAACGTAAATAGTAAGAATAAACAAAGAGAATGTATGTCTCGTTAAGTATTTTGCAATGAGAATGGTGAAGAACTGGGAGCACACAATTACAATTCAAAAATCCAGTAATGACTGAAATGTCAGCAGTTCCATATTCATGGAAGATTTATTGCCCGTTAGGTGAGGATGCTTTTCAGAAATCAGTGATTTCCCTCACAGAATTTACCAAATGCTCCATGGTCAGGCTTTGTACTAAACTTAGTTGTTGAGTGAAGAAACAAACAATTCTGGAAATGGGAATAATATTCCAATATTTTACCCAAGAGGTTTATGACAAACTCCTTCTTGTTCCTGTTCTATTAATCTCCACATCAATCGTATTTCTTGAATTTAATCTTGAAACAAATGTCAACCCTTTAGTACTTTAGCATGCTGCAGATACTTCATATCAAAGTCAGTTGCAGACAAACAGCTCCAAAAACCTACCCTAAGAATAAAGCTTCATAATGATGGCAAACCTTCAAGTGCTAAAAGTTAAAAAAAAGGGGGGGGGGGGGGGGGGGGGGAAGAAAAGAGGAAGATCCTGTTTCCTTTTTGCTCCTTTCTTCTGCCTTTATTCCTTGCCTTGCATTTCCACTACATTCCCATATGCTTCCAGCAGTGCCTTCTGCAAGCCTGTACAACGATCACTCACGCTGACTTTGTAGCAAGTGTTCTCCAAGGCCCTGAAGTTGAATCAGCTGATGGCAGGTTCTGAAAAGTGCCAGAGTTGGTTCAAGGTATATGGCAATAGCTGTGCTTGCAGTTATGTGCCTTCAGGTTTTAAGGTGCACAGCAGAATCACTGGGTGTCTGGTTCCTTTGCACTAGCTGCATCCACAGTACAAATAAAAATTAAATAGTCTTGATTAATGTGATTCAGATGCAATTAGACATACATGGATGAAAATACTGACTTGTTTTAGTGGGTAACGACAATAACTCCTGCACAGCAATACTGGAGATTAGTCTTTTCTGACAAACGATGCCTTAACTTAAAATTCCTTCTTCTGTTACTACACAAAGTGCAAGTGCTGGAAGCAAGGAGCAGGAGGGTGCTAAGAATCAAACCTTTTAATAGTGAGAAGCTACTGGTCCTATTTAATTTTTACGATAAGTGATTCAGTTAAGATCATGCAACAAGCATGTTAAAGAGCAATAAAAACTAGGACAGAGGAGCTTTGTTCTGAATTTCCCTCTTTAACAACATGACTTCTGATCCCTCCAGTAATAAAACCTTAAGTATGCCCCTTTATATGTGCCATGTTTTACTGTACATCTGTGTGCCATAGTTTTAATATGACCACATACCTTTTATGTTTTAAGAAGTATAATAGCAGTCAATGCAATTTACATATCTGTTTCAGTTTCATAATGTGAATTAGAACAGGAAAGGAAAAGTTTTCTTTGGTTAGAAATAAGGTAAAAATCTCATTTAAATGTCATGTTTTGTGTGAGCAGTATCCCATAATCTGTCATCTATAACCCAAAGTTTGTTTCTAGTTCACCATCAGGGTCTTTCAGAAAAGAAAAAGTCATATTAGAGAAAAGGAGGTGGAATGGAAATCTGTAAAACTTACTAGATAGTAAGGCACTGGTCATTTCAGGAGGAAAAAGTCAGACAAGACACAACTACACTCAATTTTATGCCAGTTCTCCAACTCTGAGCTCCTACGGGTTTGTTAAAAAAATAATCAAACCAAGACTAAATGAGCCATATTTCTCTTAATTTCTTTACAGAAAACTGTTAAGTTGACTACTTTTTTTTCCTACTATTTTCTTTTACAGATCAAACAGGGGATTTTTAAAAGTATTTAAGACTAAAATATAGCCTTTTTTGCTTTTTTCCCCCTTCACTCAAAAACGTACAAGGAAATTAATGTTAAATGTTTATAACACTATCTTTAATTACGACACTGGAAGCTGAACCCCATACTCAAACACTCCTGAATGTTGAGAAAGAAGTGTGGATCTGAGCTATTTCTGACTCTTGTCTAGAGTACTTAGGCTGTACTTCTGCTGCTTTCTAGGTTCATTACATAATTTCATTTCTTTCATCTAAACACACATCTACTAGCAGGGCAGGGATTATTGGCAGCAAACTTTCCTCTCACTGAGGTCAGTCTCTGATGCTGAAAATGGTGGATAATAGAGAGGGAGGCTTCAAAGGGAACATCAAGACATTTTGAGAGCAACAGGGGCAAATTTAAGGGAGTTAATTGACACTGCCATAAAAATGGGAAACACCTGAGCAAATACATCACAGATCAAAAGAGAGAGAAATGACCTACAGAAAATCAGAAGGAAAAGGAAACAGGAAAATAAAACACATTCCAAAACCTAAGAAACTCTGCATGTAGCTTTGTCACAGTAGTTATATAGGTGTAATCAAGCTGCAAAAATCAGATTTTGTACACCACAGAGTTCAGGGTATTAAATCTAGTGTTTTGATTCACACCCTTTTATACTTGATAGTATAAGCTTACTGAAAACCAAAAAATGACTATGCCCTCTAATGACTTAAATATTACATTTGAAAAGCTTTTTTCCTTAACATCCTAAAGATAAAAACACATTTTCCTCACTCAGTAGGGAATATATATGAAGTTTGTTTACTTTTTCCATTATTTTTCCTTCTAAAATGACTAGAGGTTTGTTCTAGCTACACTTAAGTTATGTCTATGAATGACAAAGTTAACATTTTGCAAGACACACAATTAATGCCAGTTGGCAATAAAAAGATGAAATTTCTCTGCCCTCCTCTTCAATAAAAATTAAATATTTCTTTAGTTTGTTTAAATTTTATTTTATTTTGAAGCCCTAGAAAATTGGATTCCTTAAAAACTTGAGAGCATGACAGGAAGAACACAGATTAGAGGAAATGACACCCTGCATAAAGAAGGCCAGATACTGAAAGTAATCTTGTGATGCAATGAAACATTTTGTAGGTGTTTGTGTATATATATCTTTAATTGCATATATATGCTCAACTGTTTTCACTCACATTCTATTCTCCTCCCTTCATCTTCGTTTTATATACTTAATTGCCAAATCCTCTGCACAGTGAGCTTGTTTTCATAGTTACTGCAAAGCACTGACTACCTTTAGAGTGCTATAAAAAGTAATAATAAGAAATGCATCATTTCTGGAAGGTGATTACTCTGAAAATAATATGTCACCCAGCAGTCACTTCCTAACTAATGATTACTGAGATACTTTCATAATCAGAAATACCTCCAAAACTTTGTGGTTAAATGTCTAACATGCCAATTTTTGTTGTAGTTAACACAATGACTAATAAACATCCCACTTAGCTGAGCTTTTTTACATTCTGGGTAATTGCAATGCTAATTATGATCATCATAACTAATTCTTAGTTATGATGAATGTCAAGTTAAAATGTGAATGACTTAAAAAGTTTATTATGCTGTAGAGCTTTTCATCTCGAGCAATTTTTATTTCCAACAGATGAGCCCAACTGAAAATACTGGTCACTGTCTGGACCTAAAAACCTATTCTCAGTTATTGCCCAAAGTCTGGGAATTCAGGACAAACTGTCAAATATAGCAGACCATATGGATGAAAGTAAGTAAGAGTAATAAAACTAAATATCTGTTGCATGCCAGAGCTGAGGGAACTTCTAGCTCGCAGTTCTGCCTGTGCTGAACCTTCCAACGTGTGACTGTGCCCGCAGCTCTCTGTTGTCTCAAGTCAAGGCCAGGCAACCAGAAGTATGATAATGTTGTTTGCGTTATAGTCAACGGTGTAACTTGACAAAATGTGGAATTCCCATCATTTGGAGTATTTATCAGAAGTGAGGACAAGGGCGGTTTTTTTTTGGGGGGGGGGGGGTGTTGTTTTTTTTTTTTTTTTAAATATGCAATTTCAAACCACATAGCTAGAATATATTGTAGTGTCTACTCTGAATTTTAGACAGGTAACTGATGAGTAAGTCTACCTGTTGTAGGCAGATGTCTCTAAATATATGAGAGAAGTAATGCCATGTAAGCCTGTCTGTTCTGTCCTTTGGCCATACAGTCTTGGTCTCCAGGAATTCATTAGCTACAGTAAATGTTAGATTTATGTAATCTGTGGTGATGTGTGCAGCAGCTCACAATTTTACTGAAAAACAAAAGCATTTAAGTTTCCATCTTCCATTTTTAATGGGATTTTTAAAATGATCTATTTATAACATCACATTAAAGTAAAACCTAGGTGAACAAGTGTCAATAGCGTAAACATTGACACTATAACACTCCAGGTCTTTTAGCTGTCTGCAACTGGTTCATCAAGAGACACAAATTTGAGTATACTCCTTTCAATTGCTTATGCCATAGACAATGTCAAGTTATATTAGCCATTATCAGCCATGGTCTCTGCTATCAGACTACGATGAGTATGGGGAAAGGGATTAACATTCACACTGGTATTAGCTATCATTACTCCACAGAAATGGAGTTATACACACCCCCAAATATAGAACTAAATATATCAAATACTTATGACTCAGGAGTTAAAAATATATTGACCTAGGAAATAAAATGTAAAATAACATAAAAAACACCACAAAAATCCATCTAGTTTTGAAAAGACGCTTTCTTGTAAAAAAAAAAAAAAAAAAAAAAAGATAAAATTGAGGCCAGAGGTGACATCAAAAGGAAAAAAAAAATCAGTTGATGACATTGACAGTGCACTAATTAATGTGACTGGCTATACACATCTAGTGGCATTTAACATATCCCTCTGGAGCATTCACATGGGGCTGTCAGATAGGACACAGGAACTACAGGAGACCTATGCCATTCTGGAGCAATAGCTGGCAGCCAGGCAGGAATAGGACTAGAGAATAGTATATGCTTCACTTAAAGTATTGGATTTTTCTGTGTGTGTGTATATGTTTGTGTGTATGTGTGTTTATATATACAATATATATACATGCATATAAGTTTATGTAATTTCATATTAAAGTATAAATCAAACAGAAAAATAAAATACTCAGATTCTTTGAACTTCATGAAATGAACCAGGGCTTCAGACTACACAGATAGAAAAAGTCTTTTTACAAAACACATACAGAAATAATCTTGAAGTATTTTTACTAGATCAGACTCAGACTATATTTTGTGTCTTGGACTTCACACATTCTCAGTACTTGCCATTTGCTATAAAAATAATGCTTTTTTTTTTTTTTTTTTTTTTTTTTGAACTGGAACAGTATTATCTAATACTTAGCAAGTGAACATCCAGATAGTTAGACAAAACTTCAGACAAACTATGAAACAAATGAAAAATAGAATACATGACTACTGCATAATATTCTGTAGGATATCACAGCCTTACAAGACACCTGATTGACTTAATCACACACTAACATCTCCTACATACAAAATTAATTTAGGGTCTTGGTTCCTCAGAAGAATCTAGACATGTCAGGCTCTAGATCAGCTAGCCTCCACTAGTGTCTGGCTCCTCCATACACCATTCCTGTGGAGAACAACTCTCCTTAAGGCATATTACAGTAGAGGGAGTACAGCAGTAATTTGGAGTCTGTCGCACCATTTGCTACTCAGCACCAGCAGAGCATAAAAGTTTGTGCCTACAGTTATCAGATTAATGTGTTCATTGAATTCACTGGGTTTAGAGAAAGGAAGATGAAACTGTGCTTTGCTCTGTTATTTACCAACCTGTTTAGCATTAGATTTAGTCTAGAACACAGAAACTGGGAGGAACTCAGTGCACCAAGTTTCAGTGCTCTCTCATCACAGATGTTACATAAATATATTTATCTCTGTATTATAATCAGTTCAGACTTTTTTAATCTGCTAATTCTATTGGGAGAATATGGAAGGTGAAGGTAAAATAGATGAGAGAGCAACAAGAAAATTGCATAAATGTATCATCTGGAATCTAATCCAGGAGATCTCTGAAAACTGTTCAACAGGAAAGATGAAGTGAGAGAAAGGACTCAGAAGGGGCCACATAGATGCTGAGACATTTCTTTTCAGGTCTCATATTAAGCTTCTCATATATCTCAAGTTTATTTTAGATTAGATTTTTGGTTTCATAAAAATTAACTGCAGAAATAGGAAATGTTTTTAGTTTGTTCATTTCAGGAAAAAGATGGGGATAGTTCTTCCTCAAGACTCTGAGTCTTAGGGTTTCAGGGTCTTAATATTGCTAATAATTCTTATTGTTACTAGATCCCACTCAGATCATATATTTTGGAATCACATTCTCTTTCAACTGTATATGATAATCATCCTGTGATAACTACTACATATGAGTTCTTCTTCCTAAATTTATAACAAAAATTCACACTAGTAGTCCTTGCACTGTGGACTGTTAAATTTCAACACATTTTGTTGACTGATATAATCCGGAGTGTTAGCACAAACCAGACTTTATGGAAACTCATAATCCTCAAAAACCTTCATCAGTGCCTGTTTCCCCTGCTTTCTGCCATGCCTAGTGTTCGACTCTTCATCTCAGCCTTCATTTTCCAGGAGGTTATTTCCCAGAAACACAGATTGAGCTCACTTTGAAAAAATAAAATAAAAAAATAAATCTTGAATCCCAGTAATCAAATACCCCTAAACTGTTCTTATAGCTGTAGTATGGGCTGGCTTCTAATCTTTAAAATCTCTTTATTTCTGTGTGCCTGGGAATTCTGAGCTTCCATTTCTACAGCTGAGTGTACTCACATTTTTTCTCATACAGTGCCGGTTATCCCACTGACAATGCAGTTCAGTTCCTGAATCAGTTTTAGGGTCAGACTGTGAATTTTGCCTAACATGCAGGTTTCAGCAATGCATATTTGCCTCCTTGTTGTGGATATGAATTTCCGCATTTTTGTCTTTTGTTCTTTTACAATACAATCCTGTCTTCAGTTCTGTAATTCAGTTTAGTTCCTCCTAGCTCTAACTCTCTTGCTACCATTGATATACTTTTTTTCTTTTGTGAAGTAGAGTTTTGTTTTGTTTTTAAAATTTATTTATTGATTCACTGGTTTTATGTTCCTGATCTTTTGTTTTTGTTTTTCTTTTTTTTTTTTCTTTTCCTTTTATCCTTTTTCTTTTGTCCTTTTTGCTTCCCTCTTCATGGTATTATTTTTCTTTTTATCTCAAACGCTTAACAGAAATAGTATGGTCTTATGTGACTGTTTAGATAGGGAAAAAAGATAAAAAAGAAGCTAGCTGTTGTTGATGACATCCTACTAACATACTAGTAACAAAACTGTTTCCTGAAAGAGCAGAAATTTTAAGAAAATAAGTTTTAGTACCTCTGACCTAAGCTAGTTGTAATTGTACTTTGCAGGAGTTAATGTTACACAGGGCAAATCAATTCAAAGTCAGACAATGATTCTTTTCACACTTCCGTGGGATTAGATCTACACAGTAGTTCAAAAGTAGGAGAGTCCAGAGTCTCTTTTTATTAACCATTGTCACAAAAAGCTCTCCCAGTGCTGTTGTCTCAGGCTCAGGTGCCCAGGGCTTGCATTAGCAGTGCTCTGGCATCCTCTGTCAGATGCTCCTTGCATCTCCTTCATAACCACAAATGTTATTTACCAGTGAAAATGGGTCCCATCTACATGAAAGCTACATCTTTATTTTTGGAAAAAACATGCTGTACAAGGAGTGGAGATAGTTAGTGTGGCTCCTATTTGATTATATTTCCACCCTGTTATGTATTTAGCCAACCTACTTTAGGGTTTTCTACTCCATTCTTTTACTTGCTTTCAGAATTGCCTACCTGTCTATACCTTTAATGTTTTAAAAAGCATTTTTGAGGCAGACCAAGACATTTGGGGACATAAGTTCATTCTGAAATGCTTAACGTGTTCAGCTGTCTACTGGGATGGAACCCGACAAACCAGAATGCCATTCATTTTCCATTTAGGCAAACCTATAAATAAATGTCCTGTTGTAGGAGTAGACTCTTAGAAAACATCACACATCTCTGTGTCTGAAGATACAAACTTCTTCACTTTCTCAATTTCATTTTGTTATTCAGTCAGAATACCCGACTCTCTTATTTGGGAAACAACTATGAATCAGCTTCAGACTGACATCTGTGAGTCAATTACAGATGTTTTGTAAATATATCAGGTTTTATTCAGAGATTTTAGTTGTAACAACCTATTAGCAAGAGATGAAAACAGGCTGAGAAACATGCATTCTGTAGGTGCTAAATGATTGCATAAGCCAAGACATCACCTTGCTTTGTCATGGGCCTTTTCTTACTGCTAAAGGAGGTTTTCCTTTTCTCTTTACCTCAATTTTGCAAATCTGTGATCCAGTGCTGATCACAGTGTTGATTACAGAATTGAAGCTATTGGCAATTCATGTCAACGCAGTTACCAAGTTTCTCTAGTGTTAACACAGAATATGGTGGTAACTTTACGTTTCTTTGGTTTTCCTCAAGAATAAGGTGAGCCCAGTGTGAACACTCTAGGTTTTTATCAACATTTTGAGAAGCCTGTTTTGTGTAAGCAAATAGCCAAATATTTACTTAATAGGTCAGTATTTCTCAATACAGCATGTCTCTGAATCCACACTAGCACATTCTCTGGCCTTGATAGATCAGGAGTCCCGACTCCAGGTTCCCAACTTCTAAGAAAAATAAAAATCTCAAAATATTTTACAGCCCCATGGAAGGTGAAAAATTCTAGATCCAGGTGTAGTGTTTGAAGGAAAGACATATTTCAGCTGCTCATCATCTTTACATTGCCAACCTCAAATCACAACAGTTGGTGGGATCACTTGTTCATTTTTGTTCTGAAAAGAAAACATGACTGTCTCTGCAATACCGTTTTAAACAAAAAGACAAGTATTGCTACTGTCCCTGTGGGAAAAGGACAAATAGCACATACTACAGTAATATTTTTGAAATGGAAAATATGTAACAGTATTTAATCCAAAGGAATGATGTTGAAAGAAATAATGTAGAAGACTTTAAAGCTGAAAGTTTGTGTTTCTGTTCGCAAGCATACATAGGTCTCATGAAATGTTATTTCTGTGGCCACCTGTTACATTCTTAGAGAGTATCCAGTTATAATATTTTCAGAGTGGGTTTAATTGAACACAATTATTATATTCATCAATATCTATCTTCTTCAAAATTATTAAAATTAAGGTCCTTGGAAATTGTTTGTGTCATTTACAGTTTTGAGCAATGAAGAAAATTAATTTTTGGCATTGCAGTTAAATAAAATCTGTTCCTATGCTTAAGAGACAACAATAAGCTATTCAGGGTATTTAGTTTTAATTTTGTTTTTTGTGTTCTCTTTGTTTGTTTTTAAACTGTCATTTGATTTGAACAGCTACATCTTAAAGAATAAGTTGCTAGAGAACAGTTTGGTACAAATCATCTTCAAATCATGGACAACTCTCTACTATGCAACAAAGAGGCACATTTGAAAACAAAATTATAATTATTCCCCTTTTACAAGCTAGACAGTTGTACTTCTGAAACACCAGGGCTTTTAAGTGGGAGCTAAATTAATCTTTATTAATCCTTGTTATCATGATTGCATAATGTCTGGATTTAAATGTCTGATGTACAGCTCTGTTTCCTGTTTCTCTGGCAATCAGAAGTGTGAAAATAAACCTTACACTTTAAAAGAAACACTTCATTTGAAAAAAAATAGATATAATCATCTGTACTATTTTTTTAGAAAAAAAGTTTTACTTCACACAAGAATAAATATACAGCATGTCAGAGTTTCAGACTTGCTATTTTATGTTAAAATATGCACTGCTACATGTCAGAGCTGTGAAAATGGGAGGTAAAACAAGAAGGCATTTGGCCAAATAGGTATAGCAAGATTTTTTTTCCATTAAGATTTTTATTTTTTTAGAATATTTCTCCTAGAATTTAATTACAGCATTTAAAACACCCTCTAAAATGGTCTCTGTGTGACCTACTGAAACTTCAAACTACCCTAATTAATGATTAGATCAGAGTCAAAAAACAAAAACAGGTTTGAGTTTGGGTCTTCTTGTGCTTTTTTACAAGCTTCTATGTGCAGAAATGACCCATAATTCAAATAAACACTTTCAAACAACAGACACAGTGTATAATGCCATTTAAAGTACTTTCTACAGACACATCATTAGTTTAGACTTAGGTTTACATTAATTTTACTGTTGCAAATCTAATTTTTGAGGAGAAAAGGGGTCCAAACTTTATTGAAAACATGTTCTGCCTAAACAGGATTAAAAAGAGTACTCAGCTGGAATAGATTTCATACTTAAGTACATTAATTCTCAGAAATGAATGCATAGTTTAGGCTTAAAAAATTATGTCAAAAAATATTTTCCCAAGCTCTGTTTGGACTCCTAAAATAATATTAAAAGTTAATTAAAATTATTATATTTGCTATTACAAAGTTAATAAACTGAGTAACAAAAGTGTATTCTTCTCGCTCTAAGGTTATTTGTTTGTTTGTTTAAATTTTTAATGTGTGAAGTCAATTCAAACTGTAGTTTCACACCACAATATATAGATTAAATGTATAGTATAAATAACTGAAGCCATATTTCCAGAGAAAAATTGACTATTGACTCCTGTTTAGACAAAAGAGTTGATAGATTTTCACCAATTCCAGTACAGCATGCTGTGACAAATGTATGTTTACTGTTTAAATGATAATACAGGCCTTGTGAAAATGTCTTTTACAGCCTTTTATGTTTCTAGTGGCTCATTCATGATCAATAATTAATTGTTCAAAGTTTCTCTAATAAGTAGCTGCTTCTTAAGGGCTGACACAATGTGTTGGGCAAGACTAACTACATCTGTACTGACATAACTAGCTGTTCTTGAGAACAACTTCCATAATAATAATCTAGCTTAGATCACATGCAAACTAGCTTCACTTCCAGGGCCTCCATGTTGCATGTCCAATGCACTGTTGAGCAGAGACAGCCTTAACAATGGGTACATCATTGTCTTTACAGCAAGTCACAGGAATTCCCTCCAGCATTTACAACACCACACATGACCTATGAGATCTTCTCAGCATCGTTACATATCACTATGAAATGTGCTGGGTGCCCCATAGTCTTTATACAGACAGAGGCTTTGAAAGTTTTACCTATTCCCACTTTGTACAGTTTTGAAGCATAAAGCAGGAGGAAGAATCCTCACAGAGGAAAAGATCTTCCAATTGAAAAGTCAGGAAACATGTTTTTCTCTTGTTGAAACAAATGTCCATTACTTCTTGTCCTATATGTGGGGGGAAAAAACCTTTATATATATTTATTTATTGCTGAAACCTTATACATACTTGGAAGGTTTTACTGCATTTCCTTTCAAGTCATATAAGAACCCTGGTAAACTCTCGATCCTGAAATCAAGCATTGAACTTAAAACACCATCATCATTACCATACTGGGTATCATGGTTTATCCATTTCTACTGTAGCATTTAGGAATGCTCCTTCTCTATTGCAATGCTGTATATAAACTTCTTACCTTTCATAACCCAGCAGACCTAAGTGAATTCCTCTTAAGAACAGTTTAAGAAGATAGTATTTACTAGCAATTTGTTATTAACAGGTTGAGAACCGGTATTCTCTGAGTGACTGTAGTTAGCCTCCAGGTAAAGTCACACAAATCAGTTTGAACCATTTTATTTAAAACATTCTCAATGGACTAAAAATACATAGGAAGTCAGATGGCCTGTTTCATCTGAAAGGAAGTCATCAACAACTGGATATACTTGCTGCTTAAACTGTTTCTCAGATGTAATTGATGATATAAATCCATTTTAGTATGAAGGCAAATGTGCTAGGTTAAACCAAATCCACAGGTGTTTTACACCAGTCTGGGCTTTGTTGTGAGATATTACAGATAGTCTTTTCATTGACATAAAGCTTTCAAACACTGGTGACATAGGTTCTCAGTTAAGAAATCAAAACTATCAAAAGACCATTTTATGCCCATAAACATGAGGTAGCATGTTGAGTATGAAGAGCGGGGTTTTGGTTTACATTTTGCCTGACTTAGCTTCAATTTACCTGTTTTGAGTTTAGTACATACTAGAGTGACCAATAGGTTTGTGCAAAATATGTTAGATGATTAATACAGGCTCTCAACTGAATTCCAATGATGATTAAGTCATAGCTTTAGTTATCTTTCCTTTTAAACAATAAGACCTCTGTTTTTTTCAAGTACACCTCAGCTATGAGAGGTTCTATATCACTGATCATTATATTACTTTATACTGGACTTTCTCCATCATTCTTTAAAAGTGATACTAAAAGTCAACATATTACAGCAGCTAAAACTTTGTTGGTAGACTGAAAAATCATTCATACTTCTGTATGTGATTTTTAAGATGTATGAGCAACTGTGTATAACTTTTATTTTCTTTTAACCCAAGAGTCTGACATTGTAGCTCATTTTGATTTTGCTGGGATGTCATTCACAGGATTTTTACTTTAGAAAACCATAACACTTATTCGATGCAGAATGAGTCATCCCAGGTCTCATGAAGAAAATAAAACAAAGCAAAAGTAAACAAAAGAAAATTTGATTAAGAGATCATAAATTTTTTCTCAGGTTTTTCCCCTTTTAAGACTCTAAAGAAAAATCACAATATACGCAAAGTCAAGGCTTTATAAGCTTTCATCTGTTTTAGTAATTGAGACTATCTTTGATGCACAGGTACAGCATACTCAGTTAAAAAGTTTGCTTAGACACATCAGGAGATTCAAAGGTGTGGTAGATTTGATTCATTGTAAGAAATATGGCAGTTTCTTTTCTAATACTTAGATGAATTCAGCCTTAATTCATTGTTATGAATTCATTACCCTGAGCATTTCAAGAGAAATAATATTGTGAAATACTCAATTATATGAACATGAGAAAAACAAAAGAGTTAGTATCAGTAAATATCTTCAGAGTTTGTGGCCAAAGTTTGGAAGAAAATTTCGGTACTGTACCTTCAACCATCCCTGGCTTTAGTAACTTCAAAATAAAAAACCCCAAAAGCTCCTCTAGGTCACTTTGCACCTTCTCCTTGGCTAAATTGGTCTCTCTTCCTGCAGCTATGATATCATGTTGCATATTTGGAAACTTGACATATGTCACACTGAGGACAAGAAGATTAAAGTGCTTTCCTTTTCCACTGTTTTCCTGACAATTAATCCTATATTGCCTCAAAACCTGGAATATGCAGCTTGCTTAATAATGCTCTTTGAACTTTGCAATGATTGATCTATTGCAATTAAACTTTGAACTCTGAATATTACCAGGTCATCTTATTGTTGGCAGTAGCAGACCTGTGAGTCCTCTTTAAAATGAAATCCTATGGTTAAATCATTGATCCAAGAGAGGACAAAAACCATATAATCTAAATGGCTTTCCCTGCCCTCCCTTGCAGGAAGAGATAGAAACCTGGAAAAGTAACACTGAAGTGGGAATGTATTTCTAATTCAAATATTGAATTGTGCAATTACCATTATTAAATAGGTCCAGTACTCCAGTATAGTATTTCAGAACAGAATAAAATACAAAAGTTTTTTGCTAGAAACCAGGGTTCTCAGGTGCTTTGAACAGACTGTTTTCTTCAAAGTGCCAGGTTACTGACACCAAATTTCCCCCCTCATATACAAGCTTTCCAGTCAAACTGAGACGCAAAAACCCTGCCCCTGCAGTAACATTCATTTCCTTAGTGGTTAGGGTCCTCAGATGAGATGTGGCAGAGAGAGATACAAGCTTCTCCTCAGCATCAGGTAGACCAAGGAAGATTGTGTCTTCCATGTCTCATTGAGTCCTCTGGACATTGAAACTTGGTGGATCCCTCTAGTGTGATACACACTTCTTTACTCGTTAGCTTTTGCTTTGAATTTTCCCCAGTATTTGAATAACAGCAATTTTCAAAGTTTCTTATGAAATAGAATGATCACTTTTTACCTTTTGCTGTCTCAGGAAGCTATACTATTTTTACTTTTTTCCTACTTAGATTAATGACAGAAGTTCAGATAGTTTAGATACCTTCTTCTGATCTGCAGACTTCTGAACTTCTGAATGATGCGTTCACAATTATTATGAAATATGGAGGAAGGGTTCTGACTTATTTTTTGCTTTAATTCTAAGTACTTAAAAGTTCAAATATTAATCCAAATTATCCAGCTATGGAAGAAGGAACTGACAACTTTACCGTTGTAGATTTTCCTAAAATATTCCTGAATGTCATGTCTTCAGATGAGGCTATTTAAAGATGAGAACAGTCAAATAATCCAAAGAAGGCAACAGTATATTTAAAAGGCTTGAATATGAAATAGGACTTGACACTGAATAGATGCAAAGAATTAAATATAAAATAAGTAAGTAGAGGTAGACAGAGACAATATAGAGAAGGATATAAAGACTGCTTCCAAAAGGTTCCTTTTAAATAGGAAAATAAACTTTTTTTTTTTTTAAAGGTGTTAATCTATCACAGCATTATGTGTAGTTAGAATTCCACATCAAAAAATTCATGAAGAGCCACCGCCCTTCCTTCAGTTTCTTCTAACAGCCCATGACATCTTCTGATCCTCTTCATTTTAGACTTCTGAAAATAAGACAGAGAAAAAAGTGCCGTTTTTTCATATCTGTTTTCTAGCATTTGAATAAGAATAAAAAGTAACATGCCCACAGAAAGCCTTTAAACCTTTACCACCTGCAGATTTCCACAGATGTCTGAAACTCTACTTACACTGTGAAACGCATCACAAAGAGACAAGGATAACTTATGAAAGAAGAAAAAATAGTGTTTCCTGAACTTTGCAGTATATTTTTATTTTTCCACTCAGAGAAAATAAACCATTAGTTTTCACCATACCCATACAAATATGATTTTCTCTATACAGGTCCAAAAATGGGAAGGCAGTACAGCTTATTTTAGTGACTTACAAAATCCAAAGGTTGTGCCTCCCCGCTTTCTTTCCAAAACTTGATTGTTCATGGGATATACAGAAAGAGCACACAATCTAAACATTTTTATCATATCTTTTGCTTCATAATCCCTATTTCAACCTTATTGGCTTTTTTTATAAAAAAGCATAACAATGAACCGTTTGTTGCTACCATACTGTTTCATGTAGCCTTCTCCTGGCTGCTGTTTTTCCAGGAGTGCCCTCTGGACTGGGTCCCTCAGGGTGGTTTGGATAAGATGCTTTGAAAATGACTGTCAGCTTCCACTTTGCATTAAAAGACACCAGAGCAGCTATGCAGTCTCAGGTAGAAGAATAGAATTTTATAGAACTGATACACAAGAAGGAAAAAAGCCCCCAAAACTCTAATGATTTTTCCTATACCATAGATTGGGAAAGACATGGGTGGGGCGTGTGTGTGTGTGTATGTGTGTGTGTGTATGTGTGTGGAGAAAAACCCACCAAAAACTCCAAACACTTAGAATCATAAAAACACCTCTGACTTGAGGAGAGGCTTAGATGCTACCATCATAGCAAAAGATATTGTTGCTGAGGAGAGATAAAATAATCATACACATTTGAAATTCCAGCTTTCCAATGACAGTGGAAGAAGGAATTAATCTTGGCACCATTTGTTATATAATAAATACCATACAGCCTTTAACCACCACAAACACATTTTGCAGCCATCTAATGTTGATTTTCCATTTTGCTCATTTAATTTTCCCAATTTTTCCCATTGAGTGAAAGATAGTGCTTTTTATTATCTGTATAGGTTATATGTACTTATATGGAGCTGGGGTGTCTTTGGATGATTTAAAGCTTGATGGTGTCATTCTGAATGAATGGTTCCCTTGAATGAATTCAAGGTCACATTAGGGAAAATTAAGAGCAGGCTAGTGAACTCTGGAGAGTATGTTCAAGGGTTTATCTAGAAGACTAGAGTACACCCTCATCTCTGAAGAGAATTTTGTTTAGTGGAGATTAACAGACAGGAGAAAGAAATTAAAGATCAACTCTAGATTTTTAAGGTAAATTCTTAGAGACTGACCTACTCGGCCTTAAATAATGAGGTCACTGGAGAAAATGAGTAAGTATATTCTTGCTTAAGAAAATTCACAGCAGAGCGCAACAAGGTCATCCAATTTCCTATACTGTTTCACTTTAACCACAGCATTTTTTCCTGCATTTTATACACAAGTCAGGAAATGCTAAGGAAATCACTTGTTCAGAAAACTTACAAAACTTACATATTAGCTTTCCAAGATAAACCTTTACTTCCAAATATATACAACATTTAGTATGCCTATAATGAAAGTTTTTTATTATTTTAGACATTTTTAATCTCCCCCAAATGTCTTTAATGATTTTTCACATTTACTATTAAAAAAAAATCACACTTACTAATTCTTTTATTTTTAAAAAATTCTTTTCAAGTGTATCCCATGTATAATATATTTTAATAATAATCAAGTGCCATTCTCAAAATGAAAATATTCCTTATAGTACCAAAGAGGCATAGTTGTAATGTCTTTGGGGGGATTTTTTTGTGTTTCAGTTCCAACTTATTTAACTTTACCTACATATGCAATATTCTTAGACCTGGCACTCATCGTGTTACCCAGCTAAGACTGGCTAACACATCATTGCTTGTTCCAAAATGATTTGAGATTGAAAGCTTCTTTCATCTTTCTTCCCCTGTGCACTGTCTCACCTTCCATCTTCACTAGAGATATGTTATTGTCTTGTTCAGTTGACTTCACCGCATCAGCTCTGACAGGAAGATGAAGTTTCCAGTTCCATAGTACATGTCATTTCTCAAGAAATTTTGTCTGAAAGGAACATAAATATGAATTACTTTTTTAGAACCTCCTGCCAGAGTGAAAGGACTGTTCAGGGACTGAAGATATTTTTGTCCAGGGTAGAGGAAAACCTTTAATTTTCTAATGTGATTTTAATCAATGAAGAATTATACCAAAAAATATTTAACAGTTGTACAACTACCATACACAGGCTAATAAAAAAGATGAGGATAAGGTAGGTTTGAATATTTTTTTCTGCATTAAATTTAATGCAGAACACACAGCCTACACGCTAAAGGCAGGGTAGATGTTATCCCCTCTATATGACTAATACATTCACTTGTCTACTGATGCTCAAGTAATTTGAACTACTGTCAAATTTTGCAAAAGTGAAGTTAATCTCAAAAAAAAAAAAAAAAAAAAAAAGACAAATTATCCTACCTTGCACAGAGTTCTGTATCAGCTGGTCTTTCTGTGAGTTACTGGTATCACGCTTTCTCTGTCCTGACACAACTGAAGTGTCCAATCTAGTAGGTAGACAGTGGGATATTATGTCATATTATTTTCAAATAATTGTATTATCTGCTGAGTTTAAGAGAAGGCTTCAGTAACCAGTTTTGGTAGAAAGGTATTTTGAAGGCTGAAAAACATATTTTATATTTAGATAGACATTGGATAGCTAAGGAAGATCATCCCAGATCAAGGATAAGTATCCAGTGCTTAGACCTCCCACAAAGACTATCACATCACTACTTTTTTCTTCTTTTCTTTACTTCCTTTCTGCTAGTGATAAGTGTTGGAATTTATTTTCAGCTTTCTGTGACCACAGCAGCTTGACATAAATTAGAACTGACCTCCATGTGTTCCATTGGGATAGCTATGAACAGGAATGTGCAAAGACATACTTTAAACAATTTACATTAAACTTGCTATGACTGCATTCTCTGTAACTTGGATAAAGCCAAGTTTTTAGTTCCTTGTTCTTATTTTCTGAGATGTTAAAAGGGGAAAGGTTAGGAAGACTGGGAAGTCCAGTACAGTCCAATTCTCCTTTTGTATATAATATTGTTCTATAAAATGTAAATGAAGAGGATGTTTTTATGTTTGACTAAGTTGTTATCACAAATAACTACAAATGATCCCATCCTACTTGTTTCCAAATGAGCTCATCCTACTTGAACTGAGTAGAAAAAAATGACCAAGAGGATAAAAACCAACCCTGATGGTTCAACAAGACAAATGGAAGACTCAGTTGTGTCACTGAGGACTGAAAGGCAGAAGTGCTGAATCATAAGCCCAGGCTGGTTCCCCCAAACATCCAGAAGATATAATAAAACCCTCAAATTTGTGGCTCTCTGGATTTGAGATTCCCCTTTGATAGACCTGTCTGAGAGCCAGACCTTCCCATCACTAGTTGGCTGATGCTCAATTCAACCCAGCTGTTATCAACAGGCTATCCCGCCATCAGACTGTGAAGCCAGATCCCTGAACACCTTCACAGCTCATTTTTACAGGGACTCTCAGCACAAGTGGGTTCCTTGCGGTCGAACCATCAGCTGAAACCGTTATGTCTCTGCAGCAGTCCTCATTGTAGGGCTGTCTGGTGGCATAAATCCTAAAAATACACAGGCATGCTCCAAGAAATTAATGTCTTTTTGTGGGTTTTCTGCTTTGAATTACTATTTTACTGTCCGAGGATATTCTGCTTCACAGAAAGAATTAGAAAGAAAAAGTCTTGTCTTACTTTGGATAGAAATTCTGTAACTAAATTATAGATAACAAAGAAGAAAATAATTTAATTTGTGATCTTCTTTGAAGAAATATAATAATACAAATCTTAATTAAAATATTCAGTTAGCAACTGTATACCCAGCTCACACCATTTTAACTTTGGGGTTTTTTTTCTTTTTTCTAAAAGTTCAGAAAATTCTGCTAGTTGTCAGTGCCTGGATGTTCAGGGTGCTTTGCATATTCCAATGTCTTGTCGTTCTTTCTCCTCCCATCCATACACTGACACATGCATAACCTGCTTAACATCACATGCATTGACTTCCAGTTAATTACTTAGTCAAAATTTGATAAGAGGATTAGATAGGAAGCAGACAATAAGACACTTTATATAGAATGCCTTAATGAAATGTGAAGTTGGAATTTTACACTGTTTATGTCTTCAGAAGGAGATTAGCTTTTTCTGTTTATGTACAATAACATGGCATTATCATCAGATATAAACAAAAGAATTGTCAGGACTCACATTAATTATGATTTGTTTATTGTTGTCAGAGTTCTAGGTAGGAAAATATTTAAGTTCTCAATCCTTCTTACCACCACCCCAAAATTACAAAGTCTTAATTATGACAGCTGATCAGCTAGGAATTTGTAAGTGGACATTATCCTTTTATTTGCAAAAGAAAATTAAAAATTATCTAATTTTAATATTAATGTATATAATGAAAAAATGACAGCTCTAAATGTAGTCAAAAATCCTTTATCTCTCTCAAAAAAACCTCAAATGTGTTATTAATAGAATGGCTTGACCCACTGCATTGGTGATATTTTTCATAATGATTAAAAATATAAAAAAAAATAAACCACCAAACCAAACAAGCTATATTTCTTTCAGCAAACAAAATATATGCAGCACTTCTGTTTTTCACATAATTGTAGTTAAGATTAAAGGAATGGGACTTAACTCTGTCTCCCTCTGGAAAAGATATTATAACTATAAAACAACTTCTGTAGCAGAAGCATCCAGATATACCTAATGTAGTGTTTGAAGCATCTGTTGAATTATGTCATCCAGTTTTTGTCAAAATGCCTCATCCTAAATTACCAGTTAGAGTGGTGACCTCTGCCTCTTTCTCATTAACACGTTCCAAGAGTTTTCTGTGTAATGTGTACAATGTAATTGATATCAGTACTTTTTCTACTACTGTAAGACATTTGAATTTGTATCCTTTCTGCAGCCTGGAAACTTACTTACATATGTAACTCACAAAGAGAAATCTCAATGCTTGGATACTGGGGGAAGAAGTCAAAGAAAAAAATTAAAGAAAAAACAATCAAAAAATAATAATTTAAGGATCTGAAAAGATGTTTTAGGATGCTTCACCTAACTAATATTTTATCTTATTCTAATATGCTTTATTCTCTTTCTTATGGCAACGGAGAGGAAAATGATCTAATCACATCCAAGCAATGATTCATGCAATTTCAGAATAGAGCGAATGATTGCCTTTGTATGGAATAATTTGCTCTGGGAATATGCTTATTTCTATCAACTAAAGAAAGAGCAGACAACATCCTTAATTTTTAAGTGGCTACAGTTAGGTGAGATATATTTTGCTCTTATTTTCATAGCTTCCTCCAGGTTTCCCTGTCTCAGAAAAGTTCATAATTAAGTAAAGCTCAATACTAGACAGCCATCTAAACCAGTCAGAATATATACGGAATCTCAAGAGCAGACAACTTCTTATGGAAGTTGAAATATTAAACAAGTAATCCAAGTTATCTAACAGGTCAGTAGGTTGGAGTGTTTTTTTTGTCATTGTTGTTGGTTGGGATTTGGGTTTTTTTTTAGATCTCCTAATCTAAAACATGGAAGCATGGAGAGTATCATATATATATAAAGCAAAGAGAATATACTTCTGAAAGTCCACAAGGTCTGAATTTTCAAAATTCATCTGCTCTTTGTGAAACATTTCTACTACATTTTCTACACTACACACTTTTTATTTTCAGATGTGAGGCAGTATTACAAATGTGCATTAAAAACACCCACGGATATAATAAGAAAATGATTCAAAATAACATGTTGGAATTTTCACTCATGAGAAGAAAACCTATGTTTTTAAATGCCATTACCTGCCAAAAAAGCTGTAGACCATATTACATGATTAAAAATTAGAAAACACTAGCCAGAACACAGAAACAGATATCTTCACCTCATGTGATCTTTGTCTAATGTACCTGGAGTCTCTGAAGGACATGGTGGGAAAGGACTAGTAATTTGGCTTCTTATGAATCTGCCTGAATTCTTACCCCCAGTATGGTGCTCAATGCCACTTGTTTCCTTTTTTCAACATCTGTGTTTCAGTTGTTATTTCATTATCTAATGTTTCTGTTTACTATTTAATTTAATTCTTCAAGCATTCTCTTCCATTTTCCTATACTTTATCATCTCCCATGCCAGATCCTCACTCAGGCTTTGTGCTACATACCTTATTCCAGCTGTGGCTCCTCTCTTTGTATTCAAACCAGCTTATGCTTCTTGGACTCTGTAAATAGTAGAGGGTGAAAGTACTACAATTTCCTTTTCTTGTTTTCAGTGTTTGTCTGCTATGGATCTTGAAGCATCTGGGAACAGTCAGAGAAAATCCAGCTCCCCTGATTGCCGTCTTTGGACATTTTTTATGTGAAAGTCTAAGAAGCCTCCAGCAAAGACTAGCAAATTAATATTTTAAGCACCTTCTCATTTGGCCAATATTTTTTTATTATTATTTTGATAAGGGCAGTAAAACATGTTCCTAATAAAAAAATAATAATTTGTAAATGTCAAATTTCTACTTTAAACTGTGGGGGTTCTAGAACTGCTCAATGGAAAAATCAGTAATCTCTTTTTGGTATTGATTTTCCTAATAAACATAATAACATATTTCTAACTTGATGTGGCCAGCAGGTCAAGGGAAGTAATTCTGCCCCTCCACTCTGGTGAGAGCCCACCTGGAGTGCTGCACCCATCTCTGGGTTTCTCAGCACAGGAAAGACATGGACCTGTTGAGGCAGGTCTAGAGGAGGGCCACAAAAATGATCAGAGGGATGGAGCATCTCTCCTATGAGGACAAGCTGAGAGAGTTGGGGTTGTTCAGATTAGAGAAGAGAAAGCTCTGGAGGGAAATTATTGCAGCCTTTCAGCACTTAAAGGGGGCTTACAAGAAAGATGGGGACAGACTTTTAGCAGGGCCTGTTGCGGTAGATCAAGGGGTAATGGTTTTAAACTAAAAGAGGGTAGATTTAAACTAGATATAAGGAAGAAGTTTTGTTTTATGATACGAGTGGAGAAGCTGGAACATGTTGCCCGGAGAGGCTGTAGATGCCCCATCCCTGGAAACATTCAAGGTCAGGTTGGATGGACCTCTGAGCAACCTGATCGAGTTGAAGACGTCCCTGATTATAGCAGGGTGGGTGGGACTAGATGACCTTTAAAAGTCCCTTCCAACCCAAAGTATTCCATGATTTTATTTCTGAAAGTAGAAGAATTTGAGCTTGTTCTGCTTTGGCTTTTTTAATAGATCCTATAGTACACACTCAGCAAATATGATTTAAAAAGTCTCAGAGAGGCTGTAAAGAATACAAGGCCACATGTTAGGAATCAGCACACAATGCAAATTAACAAGAAAATTTACCTCACTTATAGAGATAGAATTAACTACTTTGGTCTCCTACTGATGCAAGTATGCGGGGAAAAAAACAACATACAAATGCACAAATGTAAAACCTCACTTTCTTTTAGCATAAAACTTTCAGATAATTTGTAAGAGTAATTCTGTTCTTTGGTTAATACCTAGTATTTCAGGAAGTGCTAATTAAACCATTTTAATTACAAAGTCGTGCCACTTCAGATTTTTGAAACACTTATAAGAGATTGCCATTTATTTATTTTTTTTATTGAACCAACCAGCATAATCAAAACTAACACATGAAATCACTCCATCTTAATTTCAAATATTTAATCAGAATAATGTGGTTCTTGGGGAAAACAGATGCACTCCTATCTGTAGAATGTCTCCAAATCCATGAAAAACTAATTAGACTGAATGCAGTATGTGCTGCATACAAAGTAGAAAACATTCTACAAATCTTATTGTTGCAACACTTACAGATTTAGTATATATTTATCCAGGTTCGGTTCCTGCATCTGTATGTCTGTTGTACGGTAGCAATATCCATTAATGAGACATTTGATACACTCCTAGCAAAATTCCATTTCTTCATATTTTGCCAAATTATTAATCCCCCCTAAAACAGGTACTTTCTTTTCCTTATATAAAAATTATTATTGTCCCCATGTTTTATTAATATCACTAGTACTGTCTCCTAGGTAAAAGGTTAATTACTTGGCTGTGATTCATAGGAATGGAGCTGCAGTTAAATTACCTAGGTGGCATATCAACCTCTTCTTTTGTTATGTCATGATTTACTACTATTTAAGAGAGGAAACAAAGAAGTATTAATTTTTCTGTAAATTACCATGCTCACATCTTGGGAATAGCATCAATAATCCAATCAATGGAAGATTATTAACCTGCAACAAATGTTTTCTGTCATCAACAAACTTCGCCTTCAATGCCTTCTTCACTTCAGTGCTCATTAATTATATTTAGGTCAGCTACACTCATGCTAACCTTCCACAACAGAAAGCAGTATTTTCTGTTTCAAGTGGATAGGGAAAGGAGTAGAACTGCAACTAATTAAAACAAAATTTTGACTACTGTTTCTAAAGCAGGTTATGCATTTCTATAACTATTATTTCAAATTACATTATGTATAGCAGGGTCCATTGAGAGTAAAAGCAGGTAAAGAAATTTACACTCATTTAATTGAGGACAGTTTGATCACTTTTCACATATCAAAGAAAGAAACTGGGGGGAGGGTGAAGCTGTTTTTTTTGGGTGGGGGAGGTGGATTGGCTCTTTTGCTACTATAGCAGTGGGAAATATTATATTTTGCATTGTGTATCAATAAACTGTCCTGACACATCTACCAAATATTTACGAAAGCAAAAATATGGAAATTACACATGTATAAAACAACCAACAGAATCACTGTATTATCTGATTCACCTTATCTGTGGTCACTGTTGACCTGTTATATCAGTTCAGTAAATCTGAGTATTGAGCTAAACTGACTTTAATACTTAAGAAAGAGTGTCATAGCATAAAACCTTGTGCACTTTTATATATGATAGCATGCTTGCCATCTAAACTTTCCTATCTCTGTATAATTATCTCTCTAAATATATCTTCAATGTAAATAAGCTTGTTCTAGAAACTGTTTTGTCTTGTAATCATAGCAACCTTGTCATCGCCCTCTTTTATATCAGAAGTACTGCACTCTTCCCTTTTTAATTTTATATATTGTTATAGTTCCCCTACAGTAAATGCAGTTCTGCTGATTACAAGACCTCCAAGAATTCAAGTTATTCTTGACTTGCAAACCAAATTTAGTTTTCTGTTTTGTTTTGTTTACTGCTTAAGTCTGATTATTAGAGGGCAGAGAGACTATTTACAAGGCAAATTGGTTTCAGTTTGATTTAAATTTCAGATCTCAGTTTAAATCTAGGCATTGCGGGTTTTGTTTTTATATCACCTCTTGTAACAGTCATAAACAGTAGCTACATTCCTTTTTCTAGGTTGACTGTTACTTTCATTGCATACACTTCTTCATAATGTTGACTTTATTAACATCTTGGTCACCAAAATAAAAGTTGGTTTAATCTCCTCTCATGGCCCATTTCTCTTTGTTGCATTTATCCACCTTTTTGATCTCCTTGTTTTTGGAAAGAAATACTTCAGTCCTTCTGAAACCCTTGAATTAGTGATATATACCAAGCACATCATGTCAGAAGAAATTATTCTGCTCTTTTAGAAATAATTAAAGCATCAGAAAGCAAAAGAATAAATCAAAAAGGTAAGATATCAGGATGTTGGTTGATGTCTTAGATATATATCCAAATAGTAAAGGGCAAAGGAATCATATACTACTTCTGTGATTCAGTGTTCACATTTGCATGTTTTGTCCTCATATTATGCTTCCAACTTCTACTAGCATGAGCAGTTCAGTGATGGTTGAAAGAATTGTTTTTCTCTATAGTATTTTTCTTTGAAGATTTGAGTAATCAGCAGATGGAATGCCTTTGATACAATCATGTAGAAATCTGTTAAATGCATCTGCAATTTTAAAACAGTAAATGATCTTTTTGCTAATGTTAAAAGAAAGAAAAAAAAAAACACAAAACTTGCTTTTTCCCCCCTTTTCTGACTTAAAAAACTGACCTTTTAAAGAAGTGTGATAAGGATTAAATACCCTGCAGCAAGAGTATGAGTTTGGCAGAAAGATTGAATGGCTGATATCTTGTATAGCATGCCCAGTTATTGAAGGGACTGGAAGAGCACATCTTTTAGCTGTTACAAATTAAGTGTACATTCCAAAGTTAAGTGTAGCACAGTTAAGCAACGCTTGTACTTAACCAATTTCAACACTACTTCAGCTGGATCATGAGACATCTTTTTATTATGTAAACAACTGTAGCCTTGTTGTAGGGCAGCTATTTAAAGAATTAGCTATAGCTTCAAAAGTGTCATTGTATACTTTTATAGGGTCCACATTCTAATATTCTAAAAATATTGTCAGTGACATCCATCACAGGAAGGACTTAAAATGCACAAAGACTAATTGGTTTAAATGGATTTATATGGTGAAATAATTTTAATGACCCCTACAATTCTGTAACTGGTTCTGGTTCTACAAGGTGCTTAGACACATCTAAATTTATTTGTGGAAATAGTTTATCTGACATTATTTCATAAAACTGTGTCATGTAGAGTGGGAAGCAAGAGGGAAAGTAGCCCAAGGTAAAAAATCTATTACACATTTGGTTTGTAAGAAAGGCAGAAAGGTGTTACCTCTATATATGTGGAAACATGTAAACAACTAGGTCTTTAAATCCAAACAAATGCAACTCAGTTTAAATTTGTAAGTACGTTCAGAAACCTCACACACCCTATTCAGAGAGAGCATCTTGACTACACTATTTCTCAATCTGATTTGGTAGGTGATTTCATTAGTTAGTATTCTTGATATGTCTTCAGAAATCACTGTTTACAAGAAGGAAAATATGCTAGTAAGACAGATTGATCAGTCACTTTAAACTAATTAAAATTTAAAAAAACAAAACAAAACAAACAAAAAGGCTCCAGGAAACAGCATAATGTTTAAGTACCTACCACAAGAGTAAGAGGTAAAACCAAATAACAAAAAAAAAAAAAAAATCCTGTCTGTACACAACAACAGGTATTCAAAACAAAGAGTTTCAGCATGCAAGGAAAAAGAGGAAAAAAAAAGAAAGAAAAAACTGAGAAGAAATTACAACCATATGTACTACTTCAAGTATTTTCTAGCATCATATTATACTTATTCAAAGTTTTTCCATGCTTTTTGTATGCTATGATTCTCATATGTATTCAGATGTGTGCTGTGGCAGTTACCAGTGCAAAGGCTAAACTTTGTGTCATGGAGCTTAAAACCTCTCCTTGACCACAACTTTGCATAACTTTAACATTTTCTAGTTCTTTATGTGGGGAACTGTGGGTGGATAAGTAGTATGTAATGCTTTTTTGTTCTTGTGGAAAATACGAGGCCAGTTTAGAAAGTTTCCATTAGTTATTTCTGCCACTGTAAGTCCTGAGAAACTATGAACGTCTGTCATATACTGACAGACAGCAAATACTGAAAATAATATGATTTTCGCCACTGTCAGAAACTAAAATTTCCAAGATTTTACAACAGGTGTAGGCCCATCACTGCTTCCAATGCCTGAATCTGAGGATTCTGCTCCATTCCACCGTCGCATACGATCTTTTAGTTTGAAAGTACAGTGCTCCATGGTTTTATCAACAGCCAATGACTTATCTTTTTTACAAAGCTCAAAATTGGTCTGGAAAGTAGAAGCACTTCTGTAGGCAGTGATGGATACTGCTGTTACTTATTCTCAAAATAATGCAACCTTTTGAAGAAAGAATTTTAAGTATTAACTATGTGAATTTCATTTTTCCTGTCAAAATAAGTAATTTATTCAACAATGTCAGAATTTTTAAACCAAAAAAAAATTTCACAAAACCTTCCAAATTGTGACAAAATCATTCACATGGTGATAATTTAAGGAAAAACTTTTGAAGCGCTAACGATTAGTTATGACAAAAAGTGGCCATAAATGAGAGATTTTGCAGAAAAAAATTTTGCATAAATTTTGCAGAAAAAAGCTAAAAAGTGGTATCACCTTTCAAAAGATATTGCTATCAACATATCTACTAGAACTTGTAAGTTGTAGTAATATCATTGTATTTAGTTTTACCTCTTCCTTTTAACTAATTTTTGGTATATTAAGTGTATGTTTTCTTAGCCTTTCACCAAATAGCTGCAGGTGTTGGCAATTCTTTTGAATAATCACAATGGCAACATAAGTGATTTCATAGGACAGGTTCTTCTGCACATCCACTCAATATGGAGTCATAATTATTTTTTATGTTTTCTTACCTAAGAAAGAACCTTATTATTTTGGGCCAGAACATTTATCAAAGAGATTTTGAAATAAAATGCATACATAGAACAGGTGAATGGTGGTGACATCGTGGAGAAACTCATCTGACAAACTCATACAGTCTGCAGGTGCTAGATACATTTGAGTTCATGTGGTATGAGTTTAGGTTTTTTATATAAAGTCCTAACTCACAAAGGTGTTGAAATAATCTTTTTCTAGTGATATATTAGTATGCTGTGTACTACGAAACCATCCAAAGACTTTGAAGCTGCTAAGTAATTTTATACTCAAGGAAAATAATAGAGGAAGGTATTATTAAATGGTATTCCATGTCTTTGACTGGATCCAAGCTCAGCCAGCTGCTCTTCAAGGAAAGAAATAGGTGATGTTTACCTCTACAGTGTATAAATTACAGATGTGGTATCTAATGGTCACTTTAGCTATCTAATTTCAAGCTATAATTTCTATATAGTAACATGAAAGCCATAAGCATTTATGGTACAGAGCATGGCAGAGAGCTGGAATACGTTTCAAGAAACTTGCTTTCTTTCCCAATTCTTAATCTTCAGATGGCAACAACTAGATGAGGTAAATTGTGCTTCATTCAACAGAACTTAGTAATTAAGACAACATTTTCAATATAATTACATTCAGCATCCTTCTGTGACACATTACAAACAAAATCAAAAAGACCACTTCAGAGCGGAACTTAAAAAAAAAAGAAAAGAGATAAACCAAGTGTCCTTTAGAAACTGTCAGCAATCATCTCACTTGTCAACTCCATCCCAGCCGAAACCAGGACACCTTACCACCAAAAAAAAAAAGATATTTCATCTATGTAAAGCTAAGCAGTTAGTCATTCTGCACTCTCTTGGTAATTGGAGAGAAAGATATTTCCAGAAGGTGATTTAACCCAGTTATATAAAACCTACCATGACAAAAGGTTTATTACTCTTTGGTGGAACCTTTCTCCTTGTTGACACCAAAGTTTTAAAAGGATGAAGATAAACAGAATGAATGCCATCTTAGAGAACTCTAAGCAGGATAATAAGTCAAGAAGACAGACTTACTTTCAGCAGGCAAAATAACTATAGCTGCTTATGCTTAACCTGGCAGAAAGAAATTCACAGAGCAAATAATAGAGGATATGGGGAATGGGGGTGGGGGTGGGGTGGGTGGAGGGGAGCAGGGAGCAGCAAAACCTTTACCTATACCAATAGCAGCAAGCAAATCTACAGGAGAAGTGATTATAGATAACCTAACAAGCTGTGGTGGTTTAACCCCATCAGGCAGCTCAGCATCACAGAGCTATTTGCTTACTCCCCAGTAGTGGAATGGGGAGAGAATTGGAAAGGTACAGAGAATCTATGGTATGAGATAAAGACAGTTTGATATGTAAAGCAAAACCTGTGTGCACAATCAAAGTAAAACAAATTCATTCACCACTTCCCACCAGCAGGCAGGTGTTCAGCCATCTCCAGGAAAGCTGGGCTTCATCACACATGACGGTTACTTTCCTTGGGAAGACAGACATCACAACTCTGAACATCCCCTCCTTCTCCCCCACAGCTTTTATTGCTGGGTAGGATGTCTTATGGTATGGGATATCCCATTCTTGAGTTGGGGTCAACTGTCCCATCTGAGTCCCCTCCCAATTTCTTGTGCGCCCCCAGCCTACTCACTGGCAGAGTGGTGTGAGAAGCAGCACTGTTCAGCAACAGCTAAAACATCTCTGTGTGATCAACACTGTTTTTATCATAAACACAAGATGTTACCCCGTACAAGCGACTACGAAGAAAATTAATTTTATCCCAGCCAGAACCAGTACAGAAACACAGATGTCTATTACAATGGTGAACATAATTGTACACAAGCTAATGCTGCAAAAATTGAAAGCAGCAAATAGCTATTTGGTTAGGAATTATTGATAAGAAAGCAAAAAGTAAATTCTTTGGAGTAAATGCAAAAAAAGTTTAATCTACAAATCTACACGTCAGTAAGAACGTCCTGTTCTCTCTCCTCATTCTACATTGTTATCAATTTCAATTTCTGTTTTGGTTTTTTTTTTTTTTTTTTTTCTAATGAAATCTTAAATGAGTAGAAAAATAGACCTTGCTTTATAAGCAGTTCATAGCAGGATGCCTACACTTCAAGCTGAGTAAAGCCTTTAGATACTAGTGAGTACAGAGAGTATTTCATACTCACATAGCACACTTCACCAGAGAACACAGGAGTAAATATCTAGCCAAACTCTTCATTCCCAGTAATGAAGATAAAGTGTTGCCAGAAACCGGAGACTTCAAAAAGAGTTTTGATGAAGTAAAATTTTAAAACTACAAGTTCCTTGGCTGAAACAGGTAGAATTTCTGAAAGAATGATTCTGCTGCTACGAACAAAAACATGCAATCGATTCTGAATCAGCAATACTGCATCAGCAAACTGATTGTGAAAAAAAAAATTATAAAGGTGACTGTAAGAACTACAGATGAATGAGACCTAAAGCAGTATAAGGGTTGTGAGATGAATTATTCCTAATTAATTATGGAATTATTCCTTATTAATTATGGACATATTCAGTTTGTTGTTTGTTTGTTGTTTTTTTTTAAGGAAAAGGTAATTTTAAAAAAGATGCCTTTAAACAAAAGGCAGGTCTATGATGTGCTGGATGCTATTCTCCTCCACTCCCCTCCCCCCCATCCTCCTGAGTCTATGAAGGATGTAAAGTAAAGTCAAAACTGCCTTAAAGCAGCAGGTGAGCGTTCTGCCACCTGAGGGGCTCAGAACCTTTGTGAATCAGACAAATAAAGATTTGACGATTCAGGAGGCTACTTTTAACACCCTGAAAATGCGATCATTTTAGTATCAATTCACAAAGGAAAACTGGGACAAAACCCCCAAAAATGTTGTGGTCAGCTGCTGCATAATCAAGTTGTCTACTGAATAAAACAGAGACCTTCCATTTGTCCTACAGCTCTGTCACATTTTTTCCCACAAAGCATTCCGAAGAAAACCAATAACATATCAAGAGCACAGTGATACCTGGCAGTTTAATTTCAGAAAGTCTGCAGATCAATAGCTTTAGAGAGGCTTACAGTTCTTTAGAATATATGTGCAGTAACTAATGATGGGGACTGTGTATGTAAGCATGTGTGTATGTGTGAGAGAGAGAGAAGATGAGATTCACATTCATTACTGGGAATTTTCAACATGGTATTTCAATCACTGCCTTTACTGTTCCTTTGTGAAAAGGCTTTAGAGCTGAATGTTTGCTATTCCTTTAACTTAGTTATTTGATTTTAATAGCTACAGAAGCAACTTCAATTTTTTCTATAGTTTAGACTGAAATAGAATTTGCATTAAGATACTGATTCAGAAGGTTTGAACTCAGCCACATGTTTTGTTTTGTTTTGTTTTTTGTTTGTTGGTTTGGTTTGGTTTGGTTTGGTTTTTTTGTCATTGCCACAGGTTTGTCTATAAGGCTTATGCTTGGGATTGAACTATTCCTAATTAATGATGGACATATTCAGGTGGGGCTTTTTAAGTGAAAAATAATATTAATAAAAAGAAGTAAACTTTACTTGGTATAATTTCAAACTCACGTAACTTCAACAGCAAAGATGTTTATTTCAAGGTTTAATTAACAAATTCTTATCATGTTTACTGATTTTTATCATATGAACTGAATCAATCTTCAAGTTTAGTTTTTATAAAGAGCTATGTATATAAAAATGTAACTATAAAAGCAAAACACAAACCTCCTGATACACCAAATGCACATGCAACAAATATTTAGCTGGCCACAAGAGCACCATCTTTGCTGTTCTATAAGAAGTATAAATAATTATACAAAGACCACTCTACAAAACCTTATAAAATGGTAATGCAAGATTCATTGGCTGATGGGTGAATTTGATCTGACAGATGAATCCACATTCTGTAAGTAAAACACAAAATATATTTTATAAAAGTTCCAGTACAAAAATAATAACCTTTATTTAAATGTTTTTTTCATGGAGAAACAAGAGAGACAAATACAAGTAATCAATCCGATGTATCATGTCGGAGCAACTGATCTCATATTAACATAATAGGGAATCTATTAGTACACACCAGTGGTCCACTTTCTGGCATGCAGTGTGCTTGGAAGAGGTAAATTTAGCTTTAAGACTAACCATTTCAATATTTGGGCTTTTTAAAAGATGATACGTGCTGTATTTTTAGTTGAAAAATAAAGACCTAAATTGATTGATATCTTGCTTTGGATTTCTCTCAGTTTACTTTAGATGTCTGCTCTACAGTTAATGGAGAGGAAAGAATGGCAGTCTTAGATCATAGTTAATCTGATTTTAGACATCCGTGTTAGAATGAGTGAGAAAAATATCTTTGTAAATGTATTTTTGTTTTCCCGTTGACTAGTCAGCAACTGTAGACAACCATATATGAACAGCTCATCAGCTGAAACCTATTTTTTCTTGTGGCAATCTGATGTCCATAATGAAACAAATTCAAAACAGAACAATTTGCTAAGCAAAGCATAACCTCATACACATTTATACCTTTCTAAATTAAAAGGATAGAGAGCAAGATAAATACTATGAGCTCGATAGTTACATCTCATTTTCACTCGGATTTTTTTTCTGTAGTCCATTAATAAGATGGTAGCACTAAACTCCGTATCGAAGGCCAATGGAAAATTTAAAAACTACTTCTGTTTGTTTTAAACTGGTTTCTTTCTGGAAGGGGAGAAATATATATCATGAGGTCTTGATTTCAGCAATACATTCTTCTTAACTTGGGTGTGTTCAAAGGAAATTCTGTGAAGCTGCCTCAGTCTGAAAAGGCAGCTTAAGTGCTGAGAACAAGAAGTCATAATGCTCTAGATGTCACAGGCACCTCACCACCTGCTTAACCTTAAAAAGATAAGGAACCTCTTTGACATTAAACTGGGAGCTTATTACTTCATGTGTAAGTGCTTGTCTAGACAGAGTCATAATAACTTCCAAGAAGTATCTAATATACCTATTATTTGTCTGGAGAAATTACATTCAGGTTCAAGCATACTTGGCACCAGGAATAGGTGTGAGCTATGAACACAGTAGTTTCTGAATAAGTATGTGTAAACTGATTCACTAGGAGAAATGAGAGCTGGTCACAGGTAGTTTCATGTAACTGTTTCTTCTTTCATTTCCTTTCATTTCCTACAGACAGATCTGCTAACTGTACTAGTCATTGTTAAAAAGCACTTCAGTTCTGCAATAAATATCTCACATAGCTTTCCACCCAGAGAGGTAGTCTAACCCATAATTCTACCCAGGTAAAGGGAAAACTTCAGACACTGGAGCTATGCCTTCCTCCTCAATGAACTGCACTGATTCATACCAACTGAGTGTTTGGATCAAAATCACATTTTGAAGGAAGTGCTCTCCCCAGTATCATCACTGAAATTTTCAAATGTCTTAGTGATGTCACTGTTGAAGAATTTTTTCCTAAAATACCACCACTGCTTTAGTTGTTAAGGATGATGATGGGGATAGCAGGCAATGGTTAAGTCTCTTCACTTAAAATCCAGTTTCCATAACAGTAAGAAAAAAAAAAAAAAAAAAAAAAAAAAAAAAAGCCCTTGAATCGAGTCTACTTCTTGTAATTTTATTACTTTTAGGTGACACGTGCTTTTAGGTGAGATTGGCATGCATAAAAACTTGGTGAATTTTTTCCAGTAACAGTGAAGTTATAATTTGTAAATTTGGAGTCAATTATACATCAGCTAATATTTACGCTTGATTATTCATCAAGCTTGTATTATATATAAAGCCCCATGTCTGCTGCCCACACTGACAGCAAATTCTTTAATTCATATATCAATATCCCCACACTAATCATTTAAATGGATGATTCTGTTTTATATCAGCCTACTGTAAGGGACACCCAAAACTTTATTATCTGTAGGAAATACACAACTTTATTAGCTGCTGCAGTACTGTTTGCCTTACTCTGTCTGGCAACCAACTCTTTGAAAGCCTGTAAAAAGTCTTAGTATTTGCTTCTATTGAACAAAATCTTCAAAGCATTAGATGAGTTGAGAGGGTAAAGGTATTGGGTTACCAGTGCCTTAAGGTTGTGTTTTAAGTGTCAGTGATATTATGTGCTTATATATATACTTAGTTTTCACAGGAAAGAGGAAATGTTCAGGGTAAGTACCTTACTTCCCAGATAAACAGGCAAATAAATTGTCACAGACGTTAGCATTAATTCTACCTCTGTTTTGCATTCAACATTTACTGTGTTGGAAATAAAAATGGACAATAAATTAGGGAAGATGAGCATTACAACTGCAGAGGCACAAGGAAGTATCTTAGATATGGAAGAGCTAATCACTATCTTGAAAACTGAATCAACACGGACAGATAATCAACAGAATGACAGAGCCAATAAAGCTACTGACTGACAAATTGGAAGAACACAAGTACCAAAGATAAAAAAAAATTAACATAAAAGTAACTGAATGCCCAAAATATACTGAAGGAGAGCGCTCATATCTTTCTTTGAACTATGGATTCCTACTCTCCTTAAAGTAAGGGGAAGAGGTGGGTGAAGAGTGGAATAAAGGCAGAGATCATTTTTTTCACCATCATATGGAATACTCAGAGTATTTGCTATGGTATCGTAGTAAAAGATTAAGAAAAAAAAAAAAAGGTTAAGAAATAATTAAAAATAAAGAAATTATAAATACAAGTTAATATTTAAACTGGATTATTCAATTTACATGTAGCCTATGACATTCAGCACCTTATTTCCAGCTTTAAGAACAGGCTGCACCATAGAAAAATCCACCAATAGAGCTGCACCAAAAGGCAAGGATTTTCTTAATAGTATTTCTCCAGTGATATGCAATCATTGCAGCTACTCTAACCACCAAACTTAAATGTTTCAGTACACTTTTCTGTATGTATGGTGGACTTTTGAAAACAATATTTATATATCATAAGAATCTTCATTTTTATTTTATAAAACACACCAGTTTTTTTTTAATAATGTTTAATAATATAGGCGTAGGAGACTGGCTGTGCATAATTGCAGAGTCTAGGAACCAGATTATAATGCCAGATGATGTAATTTGTTACTTTGTTTCTAAATTAATTCCGTTCTTGTTTCTTTCCTGTCTTCTTATTTTATAGCTTGTACATTTAGCAGTATTTTGAACTACTGAAGAAGACATAAGTGACGGTATGCCCGGTTGGACTTGTATTTCACCTCACACTGCTGAGACAATGTACTAAGTTCAGAAGTAATGATAAGACTTTCAAAAAATTTTAAAACCAAAGTAATAAAACCACCACCACAACAAAATATAACAGGTAATTGATTTAATTATTAGAAAATAGTCCACCCTTCTATTTGTATAGTACCTGCATCACAAATATTGGTTATGAGAAAAGTATTATCTATTAATTACGCAGGAAATGGAGGCTATATGAGCAGAATACAAATTATGGAAACTCCATGTGTGTCCACATGCAGGAAATGTATTGTTCCAGTCACTTAGCTGTCTGGACTGCAAGTACCAGTCCACAACCACAACATATGATAATGCAATACAGTTTATCACAAGGGAAGATAAGAGTGGATGTGTCCTCTTTTGTTGACATAGAAGGAGAAATACCATGTGATACCTACTTAGCCAAACCATGTCTAAAAGTTCCACTTTTTCTCCAATACATAAGAAGATCTGTATTAGGTAATACACATCTCTGCAGACAGACAGTCTGAGTACTTCTGCACAGTATTTTCTTTTTCCAGTATGATTGATTTTACTTTCCCTGTATTCAATGAGCAGGCACATGGAAGTCAGATCTATGCAAAAAGGTATGTATATACACATTATACAGTGCTCCGCCAGTAATAATGAAGTTAGCAATGTGGCTGGTTATATGAGCTTGGAATCAGTGAAAGTTTACTGCAGCCACACAAATTTTAGTCTGAACAGTACTTCAGTTAAACTAGCCATGAAAAAACATGCTTTTTCCTTCTCCAGGAATGCTACAACAACATCTGCTCCAGCTGTGCACATTCAGCACAACTCAGTGTTTCAGAAAATAAGTCAAATGACTTATCAAAGCACAATGAAAAGTTCCGATGATGCAGAGTAGGGCAATTCAGTAAGCCAATGCATTAGGACTGCAAAGAAAGGATAGGAGAAAGAAGTCTATTTGACCAAGTAGAACTCAAATTGCAGTTTGTAGTGTGTGAAGAAGAAGTGGAAGAGAAAGAAAAAGCAAATGATGCAACGGCACTCACTTACCAAATCCAATGTGTAGACTGATGCCCAGCCAGTTCCCAAGGAAAAGATGGCTAACTTCATAAAACCCTCCTCTTGCTCATCCCCAGTCTATTCACTGAGAATAAGAAACAGAGAAGGTCTTGGTGCTGTGCAAACACTGTTCAGCAATAGGTAAAACATTGCTGTGTTGTCAGCATTGGTTTGGACACAAATATGAAACAGCACCATACCAGCTACAAAGAAAGAAAGTAAACTGTCCCCAGTCAGACCCAACAGAATGCGTTTGATTCTTAAAGGTCTTTAAAACTTCTAAAAAATATGCTTTATAATTTGTGGGAGCTGTTAAAAACCAAGTAATGCTACATTAAAAGAAAAACAAGTCATCCTTACAAACAGTCTGTAACATGTGATTCTTAGTTTATTCCTGACAAAAGAAACCAGGAAGAGAAACACTAGTCATTTTCAACCAGAAGACACGCCACACTGCCTTTCTAATCATAACTATTGTGTCAAAATCTCAGAAATGTACAGAGACTACTGGAAACTGGTGAGCAAAGAAAGAGGTAACTAGTAAACCGTCTACAGAGGTATTAACTCATGCTATTTCAAACTCTGAATTACATTAAGCTTATGTGGCAGCCAAGCTTAGAGGGAAGAAAAAGGAAAAAAAAAAAAAAAAGGAATAGAAAAAAGTCTGTATTGGACTTTGCATTTGCCTGTTTCTTGTTGGAATTATTTAAGTTATGAGATCTGGATCAATAACTTGCCACTGTATTATTTACTGTATTTTCATTCTCTCCTCATGGGTTGATGAAGTGAATGCAATTTCTGAAAGCTGCTTCCTTATTTTTAGAAGTTAGTCCAATAAACATAGTCAATGACAACTTGAGAAGCTGGCATGCATCTAATGCCTAATCTAAATAGGTTTAAAAATATTCAAGGATTGATTTTAATAGGTAGCTTTCAGACATCCATAAATGGATTTCAGTTATAGCATATTAATATATAATTATTAATTGTTTTACACCACTCAGAAGTGTGCTAGGTGCTTCAGAGGAAATGTAACAAACTATTCCCTCCCAGAATGTGAGCACTGAACACAAAAAGCAGCTTCCAGCTGAAAAACCCTTCCACTGCTCACTGAAGAGCCTGGTTGCCAACATTACCTAGTTACGCACAGCTCCCTGCTGCAACACACACTATAGATGACAGGGGAACTGTTTAATTCAGAACAACTTCCTGAGCCATGCTAATCTTTGCAGTCAGAGAATAGCCAGAACAGGAGTATTGACCCTCTCTAACCTTCAACAGGCCTAAATTACACATTTCTGAGCCCAACAAATAAGTTTGTGGTTTTGCCATATTCTTGAAAGATTACATGAGATCAAGTTGTATATGAAGGTACATTTTCTTCATTTTTCTTCATTTTTCTTTGTTTTAGATTACTTTTCTATTTCCTACCCATTTTGTATTTTATCTTTTTCCTTCTGATGTTTTTCATTATTTTAAATGCTTTCCCTAACTATTTTCTTGTCATTTAGTTTTCTTTGTCCTTTCAAATGCCACTTTCATTTGTTTCTTCTCTTACTCGTCTTGCTCAACACTTTAGTCTCATATTTCGTATCAGGTTTTCCCTCTCATTCCTTGCCACCCAGTCTTCTATATAAGAGCAAAGTGTCTTCTACACTTAGTTAATTCTTTCTGCATCTCCCAACTCAGCCTTCTAGTTTTATTCTAGCTAGTTTATATATTATCCTCAAGAAACTATTGTTTACCCCGCCACTTGACTGAAAATGCTCCTTTACAAAAAACTGTGGTTGAAAGGGGATTAATTTCTTCCAAGCTGATCTGTTTCCACTATATTACCCTTTGTATGCAGTTGTGGTGCTACGTTCCTCCATTTCCCTCCCTTTTCTTTTCAATGTTGGTTTGTTATGTCTTATCTGACTTCTTCCCAGTCCTTACTCTTTCTCATGGAATCTTCTTTCTTCTTGCTATTACTCCTGTCTTAGCTGTCCTCCCTGACTTTCCTCTTTGACTGCATCCCCCCAAAAGGTGTGTTGCTTTTTATTTTGTTTTGTTGGGGTTTGTTGGTTGGGTTTGGGAATTATTTTTTTTTATTATTTTCTTTTTAAAATTATCCCTCCTCCACATGATGTTTCTCTAGTCAGTGGTTCTTTCTGTCACTCTTACAAATGTCTTATCAGCACTATATCCTTTCTTTTCCCACCCCTCTCATTACAATGCATAGCTGGTTCAGAGAAGTTAGCACTTTTGCTGGCAGCGGATTCTGAAACAGTAATTGCTAGACTTTTCCCATGCTATATCTCACCCACAGACATTTCTATGACGTATTCCTCTGTGTAAACTCTCCCATTTCAACTCATGTTTTAACTGTTCTTTTCTTTACTAAAATACCTATTTCAACATTGTTCATGTTTTCATAAATGTGAGTAGTAGTAGGATAACATGGCAAGAACAAACACAGGAATATAGACTTAATAATTTATGGACAAAGTTATTCAGCATTTTAAGTACGTTTATGCAAACACTGTCTTGAATAAGCAATAGAACTCAGGAAAGCTAATACTTAAAGCAGTTCTAATGTAAAAGAAAAGAAAAGTAAGTTATTCTTTATCAGGTGGTAACTAAAGTACAAGCTGTTATCAATGTTATAAACTATGTATTAACAGATGTTCTCTGATATGCAGAAGATAGAGCAAGTCTTAGGAAGTGTTAGTGAAAACTGCCTTTTAGACTATTGAAAGATGTTAACATTTTGCAACTAGGTGTCTGGAGTTAATGTTTCAAAAGGGAAAAAAAAAAGAGAAAGAAATATGGAGAGACAAAATGGAGACCTATAGTCAGTCATTGCTCATGATAATTACTGTCATCCATCTTTCAAAAAGCTAGCTTTTTTGTTGCTTCCACATTTTGCATTCATTGCTGCGTTCCCACAACTCCCCAAGCAATTCAGGATTCAGAACTGTACACCTCCAACACTAAGTAATTTGTTTCACTTTGCATAATAATGACTTTTTTTTTAAATAGCTTATGATATCTCATTTGTGCATTTTCAGTAAAGAATGGCACTTGTCTTTAAAATATCATGAAAATATACAGCCAACAATCAGACGACAGAACTCCTGGTGGTAATGAAGGCATTATTTGCAAGCGAATTTCCAACATCATATGCATACATAGACGCAGTAATGAACCACAATAACAGAGTGATGCTACTTTAACGATTGTTTAGGTACCTTTTCTTTGGCTGTGTTGCAACAGAAGGAGCCACACTGAAGGTCATGATTATGGTCATGACTGTGCACTGGGGAATGACATACAGGCATTGAAGAAATTCTAATAGATAAGCTTTCCTTCTACAGCTCATTCCCCCGGCTAGCAAAATATATTCAAATAAGTAATGATTACAAAGCACAAAACTAGCTAAGTAAATAGTCAAGGTGGAAAGTCTCCTCCCTAGAATAAGGTTAACCATAAAATGCCACCTGATCTATTAACAACTACTGCTAGTGGAGGGACCCTCTACCATATCAGTTTTTACTTTTTGCCTGTTTTATGAGGAAAGAAATGAAGACCAGACTGGAGAGTGAGGTTTGCTGTCCAAAACTGCTTTAAAACACTAGGCCAGTTCTAAACGGCATAATTTATAATATTCTAGATGTGCAGTTAAAGAATGGGTTGAAAAAACACTGAAAAGTTATTCACAGACTGGGAACCTAAAATATTTAATTTCAGCATTTTAAAAAAATAAAATAATATATTAAAATATTCACCTTATGAAGACGATAGTTAAGTAGGCTGATTTATTGCAGCTGACAAAACCTAAAACCTCACATCTGATTATCAAATCAGTTAATCTCTCATAAACTTTTTTTTTTTTTTTTAATACAAAACCCCACTTCCTCAGAATTCAAAGTCAAACTGTGAACTTGACAAAACATTGCGTTCACTAATGAGACTACAAGGGATATAGCCCAACCCTGGAGAGGCATGCCCAGATATGTGAGAAAAGATGGCTTATTTACAAATATTATTTTAAGTTTTTATCTTATTTTTAGAAAGAACACTGCAAATCGAGGAGGTTTTCCTTCAAGGAATGGAAAGACAGAAGAATGCAGTAAATGGAAAAGTACTGTTCGTCCATGTTGGGTAAAGTATTGCTATTATCAGTCCTATAGGATAATATTGCTGTTATTAGTACTAAGAGAAATAATCGCAAAAATGCTGAGAATGAGTAAAATATCAATATCTGCAGATCATGAAAAAGCTGCTATAAAATGGAACCATCAAGAAATGAAGAGCAAAGGGTTCACCTCAGAAAAAGAGAGAATTAAGGAAATGCTATGGTAACCGACTCACACTCGGCAATTACTTTGATGTTACTAGAGGTTTCAAGTATCTACAGAAAATAGGTTAGGGTTTCATTTCACCGTGACTCACCTTGTAAATTATTTGCTCGTATCACGCAGTTCAATATATGAAGAAAGGCTACCCATCACCAAGACTCTTTAGATGATTAATTGCTTTTCACAGTTTTTGACACCATGCAAAGATTGTGTCTTCCAGAGGAAAACCCAGCAAGAAGGTAACCAGTGCTATTTTTCAGGTATGATGTATAAACTATTCACAATTATCATGACATCAAAAGCTTGCTTGTGCCTGTATTTATTGTAAGTGTCTGTATAGTAAGTTTTCATCTACAGTTCATGACTGAAATTGCTTGTTACATTGTCCAATAAAGCATTGTAATAATATTCACTCACTAACAAGGATGACCATCTAAAGAGTAGTGATGTACAAAAGGAAGTCAATAAAAGTCTTACTGCTCCTATCAATGCCTAAGTGATTTATGCATCAAATTATATTAATGCTAACCTGAGTTTTGTATATACATCCTTCATTCATCAGTGGGAAAACAGAACCCAAAGTGTTTGATTTAATTAATCTCTTGTATGTGCCTTTCACTAAGGAAATAATCTAAATAATGCATAGGGATGGGGTATTAGGTATCTTTCTACAGTTACAACATGATTAATTACAATGGCTAAGCCCCTAAACATTAGTTGAATACTAATTTGGTGACAGAATCTGGGACTGGGAAGGTGCAGAGGCCATGTATTTTCTATCACACTTCTAATGCCATAGGAGTGAAAGAGAATGACAGAACTTTGGCTGCTACTTACGGATACTGTTTGCATAGATTAAGACCTTGCAATTGTATATGTACTTTTGCAAAAAAAAAAAAAAAAAAAAAAAGAAAAGCTTTTTAGATCTTCATCATTCAATACCAGGATATGCAGACCTGCGTTGTACTGTTTCAGAAACGTCACTATCCACCAGGAACTGCTTCATGTGCACACAGTACCTATAGATGAGGACACTGTTCATGGAATGAAAAGGGCAAAGGTCTGTCTAGCTAAATCATTGGTTTATTAAAAGACATAATTATTTAGGGGGCAAAAGTCATATGACCATCTGATGTAACAGACAACGTTTATGTTAATTTTGCTATGACAATCTGATGCTATTAATATGCATTGATGTAAATTATAATTTATTTTCAGTTGATAGTAAGGCTTATGTGACAGTATGAGAACAATGCTTAAATGACCAAACAACCAATTGTGTTATACTTCCATGAATAGTCAGTGCCGGTAACTAACTGAAATATGCATTACCCATAGATTATGAAGTGCTCCAGGCAGTTTCAGACACAATTTGCTTTGTTTATGGGTACTCCATAGATTCGTAATTAAAATGACAAGCTGAAGTTTTCATAGCAGAAAAGGAAAACGCTAAACCAGTCTATCTGCCTTTCATTGAAGACTGGTAAAAAGGCAGCAGTTGTTAGGGGAATTAACAACAACAAAAAAATTACTACAAAATAAGTCATACCACAAAACAAGTATTCCCTTAGAAACAGTAGTTGGCATATCAATCAGCCTACTGGACACACGCCAATTCCATTTGCCATAGATCTGCAACAGGTGGCACTGATCCCAGGCCAAACTCAACAAAAAGGTCTGGATGATGTGCTGCCACAAGCACCCCAGTCAGCACCCCCTCCTCAAGCCTGCCTGGGATCACCCAGCATTCCCGCCGCATGGCAGGTTTGCCCCTGTCACAGATCTGCAGTGTCTACTGCCACAAGGTGACAAATATGAAAAATCCTTGTCTGCATTCAGCTCCAGGGCTCGCAGTGACACTTCCTAAAGCGAAGCAAAGGGATGGCTGTTTTTTCAATGTTAGTGTATGATAAATCCCCAAATCTCCAGCACTCCTGTGGCAAGCCCATTGATGGATATTTGTTTGTCACCAGAGGGCTAGGCGTATTCAGTATAAAAGAGAACCAAATAAAGCTGTCATATAATGAGGTCTAGCAAATGAGGAATTTGTTGTATTTATTTTTCTGCAACTTGCTCTTTGCTACGTGTTCCTAAAAGAAGTATGTGGTAGTTCAACGCAGAGGAAAGTTTACTGTTTAGTGTGTACTGGATTCTACTCTCTGGGAGGATGGAGGAGGAGAAAATAGAGTCATAGTGACTGGATTTGTCACATGTATGTTCCTAAATTTTGCTGTTTGGCACCAAACCCACATAGGATGAAAAAATAAAAAATCTGATGTATAACACAATAATACATCTCTCTTCTCAGCAATATACCACAGATGTTTCAGAGAAAAAAGTGATTTTCCACAACAGGTCATACATGAAATATATAAAATGAAAGCTATTGCTGGTAAATGGGCTGCCTGTTCCACAGAAACTATTTTCTTTCACGCTTTCCTTGTGGCTCCCACTTTGCAATATAAAGGGACGCTGTAAGCTTATGTTACGCTTCTGTCTGCAAATGTCGAGCTTAGTATACACATACACTAACTACAAAGACTGCAACTGAAAGAAGTAAATTAACAGGAAATAAACATCTCTCACTGTTTCAGAGTCTGTGCATGTGACAATATAGCAGGTTTCACTTTTTTTTCTTTTTAAAACTACTCCTGGAATTGCTTAAAACTATCAGCTGGGAAACACATTTTTAAGAAACAATAATATTAACAGAACATGCTGTTTGAAGAGCTATAAAAGATAATACGTTTCTTTTCAGTAAGTCATTAAAAAAAACCAAACAAACAAATTACTTGCTCTCCTATGATTTCATGAAGTTGAAAAAAAATAAACCTGTAGAAAGCAAAGCATAGCTTATTTTATGTTGAAAGCCTGTCTCTGACTCCTTTTTTGTCAAATACATGTTGTTGGCATCCTTTTTCTTCTCTGGCCTTCTCAGCCACAATTACTAGTGATAGTCTGTAATTTGAAGAATGTCTGCATGGAAGCAACTGCTTGTTTTAAAGCTACATTCTGTGAGAATGGATGAAGTATTCACTTATCAGTCACTGTAGCACCTCCTGCAAAACACACTCCTTTGAAATATGCAGTGTACAGAAAACAGTTGATAAAAAACACAACTATTTGAAAAGGTGCAATCCTCAAGTCCCTCTTGAGTTACCAGTATAGTAGCCTCTTTGTACTCACAAACACAACAGACTTATCTTGATAATAACCTCCATGACAGTCCTGCTCTGTGCTGAATCTTTGGTCTCTAAGATATTTTACACACATCCAACCTGGACTAAATCTACTTAACTCCTGCTATAAATATAACCTCATTTCTCACACTGCACATTGAGATCTGCTTTTGTGCCAGATGCAGAACAGTGGTGCGGCTTATGCATTTCTGTCATTTTCTTTTATTTTTTCCCCTCTTGAAGATGGGGAACAACCATAACCTTAGGAAGAAGAGTAAAAAAATGAAATAGAAATGAAATATTGGTTCAGATTTAAAAGTTCTAGCACTCAATTCTTTTCTCTATTACTGCAGTGAATTGAGATGTTAAGGTTTATTTTGTTTGTGTTAGGTCTTTTTGGTTGGTTTTTTGTTTTGTTTTGGGTTTTTTTTATAAGGAATGTTAGGCAAATTAATCTTGCCTGCACAAGTCCATTCTGGGAAAAAAAATCCTTCTGATACAGTCCTCACAAATCCCCTCAAAGGAAGTGATAAGGCGCCTCAGGCTCATCTCTGTGCTTACTCTTCAGAATGCCAAACTGAGTTGGGACTTCATTATTGCTTTCCTTTGACCTCCAGATATGAAATCCAGAATTTAGTAGCTCTTAGTACTATAAAGACTTGGCACAGACTGGCTGTCAGAGAACTGTATAATTCAACATTTCTTACTATTAGCTTCCTAAACTCCTTTGATCAAGAATTAGGCAATTAAATTGCCACCTGTCCTGTATATTGTCGAACAAACTTTCATCTTTCATGTTGTCCAATTAAAGCAATAATCCTTTTGCACCTGAAAAAATATTTCTTAGTCATTAAAATTCAGTACTTACAAGATATTTTCTTATGAAATTCTTTTTTTCTTAATAATTTGAAACTCAATCATTTTTATATAATGAAGTTATATCTTTTGCACTTGTTGTATAATTGGATCTTTGAACCTCCAAATAGCTGTAATGATTCTAAAAGCCCAAACCAGATATAACTGCAAACACTATTTTTTTCTCGGTGCTTAGATGTTAATAAGTATCATAAGTTTTCCTAATACAAAAATGTCAATAACCTACTCACTGATCTTTGATACAAATACTTTGTTTCTTTGCCTGATAAATTAAAAGCTACTAACACAGAATGACATAACATTGCATACACACTGTTGTGGATTTTTATGTACAGGAACACTATGGTTTGACTTCTCATGAAAATTACTATGCATAATAGGTTTACTTTTTTTTCCCAAATACGATCTTATTTTTATTTTTTCATTTAAGAGACCAGAGTAATTTTAAAATATCTACTCAGAATGACTAGGGAAGACATTCTATTCCTGGAAGTTATGACTTTATGGACTTGTGACTATAAATTAAGTCAAAGTTAAGATACATCTGTTTGTTGTTTGTTTGGATTTTTGTTTCTTTCTTTCATTTTTTTTTTCTTTGATATGAAGAAACAGCTGAGCAAAAGGAAGGTTTATATCATGTGACTGAATTCATTGCAGACCTCTAGCAAATGCATTATACACCACGGCTAATCAATCTCTCCTCTTTCACAGTACAAAGCAAAATCAGAAAAACTGCCTCCTTTATTCAAAAATAGGAAAACCTGTCACTGCACTGGACTTGGTCAGTTAGGATTTAGATGCATGCCAGTGACTGCAAGAGCACAGAATGACACTAATAAATACCAAAAGTAGTTTACACAACAAAACTGCTGGAACACATATTTCATATAATTACCAAATCTTTACAAGCTCTCTAGACTTAAGTAATAGGGAGTTTGTCTTTTATGCCAAGCTGAAAAGCATAACTTTAAAAACCATGTAAATTTTAGAGTAATAATCCCTATACATGTTACTTTGCCAGTCTTTCTGTATTCAGTGCCACAGGCTGTGTGTGCTTATTGGCATTCATTGCCTGAAATCCTTAATCTGGGCTCTGGGTTGATAATTTCAAAAAAACAGAATCTTTCTATTGGAATAGAGAAATTAAAATCAGATTTTTGTTTCATTAAATTAAAAATTAAAATATTGCCATATACATATTTATAAATTAATAGTGAGATTAAATGATCTTATTAATGTATACATAATTTCTAATTTATTAAATATATTATGATCCAGATTTTAATTTAAATATGAGAAGATATAAAGTTATGAGCACTGTAATGACAGCACTGCATTTTATTACTTCATTTTAAGTAACTCTGTTTTTAAAGAGTTTTTAAAATTTAGATTTTCCAACATTTACAAAGATTCACCACAAGATACTGATTTCTTTCTTGATGGTCACTTCTTTTACTACAAAGAAAAAGCCAAATTCCAAAAGCAATCAAAAAGCATTAAAAAAATCAGTCTATCACCAGTGGCACCAAGAACAGCAACCACCTTCATGACAAATATATTCCAGAGAAGAAGAAAATCTTCAAAACATTGTCAGAGTTGAAAGGACAACAGCAGGGTAATTAATGTAACAGAGGGAAGGTGTCAAGAGAAGTTTGTGGAAGGAGAAAGGCATTAGAAAGCAGAAAGTTATTTGCAGACTAAGGAGAAGGAAAGAAAGTATGAATTTGAAAGTCAAAGCAATATCAGAATGTGCAATATATTTTAGTGTTGTTTTTTCTTTCCAAGAATGAACCAAAAACTTATTTAGCAATGGTGGTTAAAGTACATTAAGATTTTTCTTAATTTATTTCACATCTTTTGTGGGTGCTTTAGCAATGTGCTTATGAATTGGAAGAGGAGATGTCTACAAGAGAATGAGATAAATTTCAATCTCTCTTACTGAGGCAATGAAGCAGCAGTGCTGCTCATGAGAAGAAGCTCTGAAACTATCTATGCAATGGTCAAAGACAAATATAAAGTAAAGAAACTCCTGGAATTGTATCACAGAGTGTGTGACAAATTAACATTCTTCAAATTCACAAGTGGAAATGTGTGTGTAGATTCCATGCATTCTGAAAACATATATGTTGGAGAAAAAGTTAATATCCAAAGCTGAAACATGACATACAAGGTCAGTTGTCAATCTAAAAGAAAAAGCACCACATGAATAAAAATAAATCCACAAACTGTAGGAGAAATTCTCTAACAAGGCTGTGAAAGCCAATAAAATATTGATAAAACTCCAGGGTTGAAAATTTATTTGTAGCTCCTTAATAATTGAGGGCATTTGTCAAAATAGGCGCTGCCTCCCAGACCTCCCACTTTGATATAATTAACTTGAATGAGCTGCTCTTCATCATGAAGACAAAGGTGGGAAAAGTGATGTAACTGCTATCCATCTTATTCAGGGTTTGTACAACCTCTTCTTTATGACTGGTTTCACACACTGACTAATAGACACTTTCCACTTCAGATTTTAATTAAAAGCTATAAAAGCAGTCAGCTGTAGGCCATGAATGTGTTGGCAACAAAAAAGTGCCATTATATAGTGGGAAGATCAAGCACTGTACAAATTTAGTGTGAAACCGTGTTAAGTAGATCCATATGCCTGGATTTAATGTAATTCTAAGATCTACATGGTAGCAGTGGGAGTATTAAAGTAAAGCAAAATGTCAATTAAAGCCAGGACACACAGTTTAAGTATAATTCAGTGATATATGAAACATATTTCTTTTCAGATGTTTGTGAAGAAATCACAGTAAGTGAAAAAATATTTTTTTTTTTTCCCTGAATGCGGCTGCAAGTATCCAGGTTGTTTCATAAAATCAAATGTTAAATTTATCCCGGTGAATATGAAATGCATTCAGTATAGCATAGGTTAGAATTATATAAGTAATTTAGAACAAAAAGTATATTTCATTGTATATTGTCAAACAATTGAACTTCTTTATTAATTTATTGTTCACAACATTACTACAAAATCTAATGAAACTGTTATGGCGTGGAGTATCTGTGCTTTCATAATAAAAAAATCACATTTGAAATTCAGTCTGGTTTATTGAAGGAATAAATCATCCTGTATTACTTAGCTGCCTGTTAAAATCAAGGTAACATTTGGTATCAACATCCTAGTATAAAAATATTTAAATAACTTTAAATTTAATTTAATATTAATTATTCCAATCACTAACATATACTTCTTAATCTTTATTAAAAAAAAAAACCAAACACATAACCAGAAACACAATCAAAATAGTTTTATGTAATTAGTCTTACAAATATTTGAGAAAGTCTTCAAATTGATCCTCTGTTCTCTTCTGTAAGAAAAAAGAGAACATTCTGTTATTACAGTTCACACAAATACCCTTATTAAGTGCTTTTACTTGACTTATTAATTTCATTATTTGAATAATTAAATTTGCTGGTCATCAGGTTGTGGTTAATAGTCTTATGCAGAATACACTTCAGAATATCATGGTGGAATATAAGATCAGTGCTACATGATCACAGGACAGAAAAATTTCTCCTGCATTTATCTGGAATTGTTTACTGAAAATTATTTACTGAAAATTGCTGTAGTTACAGAAGATGCAAAATTCCCTTAGAAATACAAGTCCAAATCCATGAACAAGAGCTTTCACTGATGTCTGGCTCACCAGCTCAACTGCTATGGAATGATAACAAAAGCAACTAGTTATTAAAACAAGGGCTCAGTATGTTAGCTCATATGATGCTGTTTTGTAGCAGCTTCTCTACAGTCTCGCTGGGAACTCAAAACAAATGATTTCTGAAGTCTGTTTTGATTACTTCATACCTCTGTTCAAAAACACAGTCATCAGGGAGGTTGTGTATATTGTACATAAAAGCAGACTCAGTAAAGCATTATATGTCTTCATCCTTTCATTTCTCTCCTGAAAAGGAAACAACATGCTGACCTCTCAGAAGCCAAGGCAAATATCTCTGATCTTTTGTGTTTGATTTCTACACAGCAAAAAGCTATTTAACACGCCTGAAATTGAAATGTAGAGTAGAAACAAGTTTGGCTTTGGCACATAAGGGAAGTTATGATCCACATGCAGGCTTATCCTTTACATTTCTGAACCAGCCTTAACCTCCAGTAAATACTGAAAGCCTTTCTGAGGATATATACTAAAGGCTCCACTGGCAGTACAAACAGCTTTGGAGATAAGTAAGGATGCCCTTAAGCAACTTGAAAGCTCTTGGCATCATTCTCTGCTGTGCAACTTACACTGAAGAGTCATTTTATATTAGAATTCATTTCTACTCCATAAAATTATGCCCAAGATGAAAGTGATGCAAAAACCTATTGTCGTTTTAGCTACAAGAGGCCCTTACGTAAGCTGCAAAAATCTTGCTGAAGTGCCACTAGGAGGCTGCTCATGATCTACTAGAAACATACACTGTTCAATTCTACATCTATCACTGGTAAAAAATTAGGCAATGATAACAGCCGAGAGATTAGTTTATGAATTAGGAAACAGTACAGCAGTCACCAATTAACCAGCTATTCCGTGGTTTCCAGCCGGTGTTTTCCTGTGATCCTTGTATAATTTAGCCAGTGTGCCACTCATGTAATGTCAGAAAATTTCATCTTAATAAAATGAAATTTTCCAGAAGAACATAAATTTCAGCTTCTTCAGGAAACTACTTCGGGGCCCAAGCCACAATTTTGGGTCATTACTATGCATGAAAATATCATGGTACTTTCTATAATATCTAATATCTGTACATCTGGATATAGGGTGTAGGCTGGAGATATAGGGTGTAGGTGACCTTAGTTCAAGGACTGACTGCCATCTCCCACATGCTGTGTGACCATTGTAAAAGCTGGTCCTATTAGCCGAGCTAGGAATCAGCTAAACTATTTCTTCAACAGTCACTTTGAAACAATATATTTTACAATCCTTCCTCAGTTTATCAGAGGTGTAATTTAAGCTTAACTTAAATTAAGTCACCTGAGAGGCCACTGGATTGTCCCTGTCTCTAAAAATAAAATCTATTTCTCTGCTTTAGGAAGCTCTTAATTATTTTTTCCCCTGTTTATGTTTTTTCCAGACATAGAAGATTCTCTGTGTGTGATGTTCCTAAGAAGTAATCAAACGATCCAGTGATGGCAGTGTAGCGTATATAGCAAGCTGTGTAGCCAGCAGGTCGACTAAGTAGTATTTGTGAAACATTCATCACTGCAGGTGATGGAAAATGTCTATACTTACAAAAATATAAAGAATATAAGCAGTCACAACCTGCTTAAAAAGTGGAAATTTTCTTTTAAATATCTTAACCAATCTGCTATCATCCCAAATAGAAAGTTTTCAAAAGTTTCTCTTGAAATTACATCAATGTACAGAGCTGGACACATCAAACCAGATTCTGTGAAATGCTTGACCAAGAATGGAAAAGAATTAAATCAGACTTAGTTGAATGTACATTCATGAAAATAGTTCCAGAAAAAAAATCCTAAAAATTCCTGTAAGTGCTGTAGGGTGGAAAACTGAAAATATTTCCTACTGTCACTGAAATGTTTACTGTCTGAAATGTTTAACAGACAAAAAGTTAACTTGAAGTTTCTTCCACAGAAGAAAACAAATGGAATGCTTGTCTTAGAGTTTTACATTCCGTAAATTAAACCTCCAACAGAATCTACAGGAATTTGTGCGCTCCTTGTCCTTGAAAACCTTCCAGACAGGACTAGGTATGACAACTGGTCAGAGGGAAGGCCCAGCAGAAGTCCATTTCTGTGAAAATTTGGATTCAGTTACAGGTGGTCGAGAACTTTCAATAAATGAAAAGCAAAGAAAGATTTCCAAAATCCTGCAGGACAAGTGAGTTGGTATAAGATGATGTCAGGTCATAGCAGGGAGTAAAACATCCTCAGACCAAGTGGTTATAGAAAATAATTCATTCTTCATTCATAGCTGTCAAAAATATGTCTCTGTGAATTTCTGTGAAATTCATATGAACACCTCTATCTACTCTTAAATAAACATTAAAAAGAGTTCTTTTGAGACTACAGTTAAATATTAAAATCTTTCCTGATATCAGTAGGGTTTCTGCTGCTGAATTAGCAGAAAAGGCAAATTTTTACCAGTTTGCTAATCATTAAGATTTTCAGACATACTGATTCTGTGCTATTTTTTTATTTTTATTTTTATTATCATTGATACTTTCTATCTGTGTATGGAAAGATGGGATTTGCAATTATTACAAGTTATGCAGATTTGTTAGAGTTGTTCAATCTCTTGTGCTTAAAGGAGAGGCTATGCAGGAATTCTCTTCCCACACACAACACAAACTACCTTATTTTTCATCCTTGTGCACCCCTTGTCCTTGGAGAACTATTGTCTGCTATAAAGAGGTAATTCCATAAGCTTCAGTGATGCTATGTGGATTTACATCAGAGTCAGAGGGTTTTGTGGATCATTAGAGTATTTGCCCAACAATTGAACATGGGCTTTCCCATGATTTTGAACACTTAGTTCCCAGCTGTCAGAGAAATGACTGAACAGCATTAAACCTTGTACAGTCTTTACAGATTCCTTTGCAGCAATTCACTGCTAACAACTGTTGTTTATTGAATTTTGCAAGAGCTCTGTTGATCAAAATGTCAGCTTCTTAAGAAGTATGAAACCTGTAAAGGTTTTTCCACTGTTTAAGAACTGATGTCAATCTGTCCAATGTAAAGTCATCTATTATTTATTTTTTTTAATGTACTATTACCTTAGCAGTATTCTGGTATTCCACAGTATTCTCAGTAGTCCATACAGCTTATCTCCCAAAAAACAAACTTATCACCAACACTGATGTCCAAAAATGATTCTGTGTCATGCTTCTGAGAATGATTATATAAAATGGCTCATTAAAAAAACCCAATAACTGGTAATAGATGTTATCTATCATCCTTATTCACTAAAGCTGAAATCAGAAGGTTTGTAACATTAGTGAATTGATAGAGGTTTGATACCATAAAATTTTGGCAAGCCCAATCCAAATAGGAAAGAAACAAAAATTTAAAAACTGTATTTTATTTATTTGTATGTTTTAAACAGTTAACAAATTCTCCTATTTCTTCTGCACAGTACTGTCAAAATGATTTTGTTTACATGTTGCTAGACCTATATGCTTCCTGAGATTTCTTAGTTCTATCAGATTTTCTCTTTCTCTCTTTAGTATCATTATTACTAAAAAGTAAGCTTTCAGTTGTAAAGCCTCAAATTTATTTTGCTAGCTATTAAATCTTTTTATTACTGCTGTTCACTATGCTGTTTTCATTTTAATTTCTACTGCACAGAATAACATAATGGTTGAGGTTGGAAGGGACCTCTGGAAACAGTCTATTCCAACTCCCTCTTCTCAAACTCAAACAGGTTGCCCAGAGCCATATCTGAACAGATTTTTGATGTCTCCAGAGATGAAGACTCCATAACCTCTCTGGCTAATCTGCTGCTGTGCTTAACCACCTTCACACCAAAAATGTTTGTTGTTATGTTTATGGAATTTCCTCTGTTTCAGAGTGTGCCCATTGCTGTGTTCAACCACCTTCACTGTAAAATACTGCTTTCTATGCTCAGATGGAACCTTCTGTGTTTCAGTGTCTGCGCACTGCCTCTTTTGCTTTCATTGGGCACCACTGAGAAAAGTATGGCTCAGCCTTCTTTACTTCTGGATCAAGTATTTATACACATTTATAAGAACCCTTGAGCCTCCTCCAGGATTAACAGTTTCAGCTCTCTCAGCCACCTCCTACAGGTGCTCCAGTCCCTTCATCATCTTTGCAGTGAACTTGCTTCAGTCAGTCCATACCTCTCGCACTGGGAAGTCCAGGACCGGACTCAGCACTCCAGATGTATCTCACCAGCGCTGAGGGGAAGGATTACCTCCCTTGACCCTCTGGCAATGCTCTGCCCAGTGTCTGTAGGCCCAGACTTCTTTGTGGCAAGGGCGTGCTGTTGGCTTGTGTTCAACTTGTTGCCCACCAGGACCTCCTGTTCCTTGTCTGCAGAGCTGCTTTCCATCCTGGTGACCCCCAGTATTTACTGCTACACAGTTGTTCCCCTTAGGTGCAGGACCTTGCACTTGCCCTTGGTGAAATTCATGGCTTCCTTTTTTCATTTGTTCAGCGTGAATATAATGAAATTGTCAATAGTTCATAGAAAAACTAAGATTATTTAGTAAATATTTGTATTCAATATAAGACAAAATGGAAAAATGTATTTTTTATATCTAATTGCTGCCTGTACTTTTTGCACTATGCACGTATGAAAATTCCGTAAAAATTTTTGTCTTTAATGTGAAAGTGTATAGTATTGTCTATTCTCCTAAGCTGCCTTCACTTTGTTTTTCATTTATTTTTCTGTTAAATGCCTTGGTTGTGTAAAACTTCCATGCATGTTAAAACCAACTATATATATTACTGGTTGAGAGTCCTTTTTTTTCTTTTTCTTTTTTCCTTTTTTTTTTTCTTTTGTTCCCCCATTTTACCAGAAGTTCATTGGGATTTTTGGTTGTTGCTTGAGATCTTTGATACACGTTTCCCAGATCATCTGAGAATGAAGTCTTTGCTTTCTCAGTGTGTGGGGCACTGCCTACCGTTTCCATGAGGAATGCTTGGGCTATACTGAAAGAAAAAGTACACAACAGTCTAAAATGAGAAGTTTCTAGCTATAGGGTACATTTTATGTCAGATGCCAGGTGGCAGTCAAAATATCTGTTATCAGAGCCATGTCTAAAACACCTGTAGGCAGGCAAAGGAATAGCCTAACCTGTCAATTTTTGACAAAAAGGCAGTGTTTGAATAGTCAGACCATTGTAATCCCCGAATGACTGACCGATATTTGACAAATGATTTGTCATACACGTGAAAGAAATTATAAAAACAGGTTGTAGATTTTAGTATCGATCTATCTATCTGTCTGTCTGTCTACCTGTCTATCTATCTATCTTTTTAACACAGGGTGGTGAAATACTGGAACAGGTTGCCCAGAGAGGCTGTGTGAGCTTCACCCTTGTTGATACTCAGTATTTGACTGGACAAGGTCCTGAGCTACTTGGTCGAACTGCTTTGAACAGCGGGTTAGAGTAGATGACCTCAAGGGTCCCTTCAATCCTACTTTATCCTGTTCTGTGATTTTATATACACTGTAATTCTCCCTCTTGTTGCTGGTAGTCTACCATGCAGGGTCTACAGGAAGATCTTAAACATGTATTGCAAGTATGAGATAGGCGACTAAAGTCAGCATGTACAAAAAAGCAGCTAAATGAACCCATGCCTCTATTTTTTCCCATTAAAAACTAAATGCATTCATAACAATTTTCAAAATCTCCTTGTCTTCATTTGGGGCTATGTGAGGACTTAAGCAGAATTCTGATCCTCCAGACAAATCTAGAGCTGGAACTTCTTCAGTTAGAAAACAAGTTTATTATGGGAGTTATCCATTTTTGAGCCTACACCTCACTGAAATCAGTGTTTGTGATTTTTACTGTTCTGTATGGATATTGGGCAAAATGGTATGCACCGCAGAGACCTGAGCAGAAATGAGCTGATAAACGTCCTGAAGGTAATTTATCTGGAGAAGTGTTGAGAACCTCTATGAGATAACATACCCTTCCTAGTAGTGAACAGATGAAACAGAATCAAACATGATTTTTGATTAAAACTTACTAATTACTTGCATCAGTGAATACTTCTTTTTTGGTAATATTCATGAAAAAATGTTTCTGAAAACTACCCCAAACCTGCAAATGTTGTGATACTTTATGTTACTCTTCCATCAGGCAATATCAAAGTCCCTTGATTTAGGTGATTCATCACGCAGTATCTGCCACTCACTCTCAAAGTGCTTGCTACACCACAACTTGAAAAGTTTTCAGACATTATAAACTGACCACATAAAATATTTACTTGATTTCAAATCATAAGAAAATTAATTTATCGATGAATAAAATTTATTCCTCTAGGCTCTCATAGTATTTGCTGTAGAGGTGGGAATAAACCTTTTGAATTACCTGCCTCTTTCCACTTATGACAGGGATAATCTGCATAAGACTATAGGCCTCATCAGTCAAGGTGAGACAAAATTTTGGAACTTGAATACTTGTTTCATTTCTTCAAGATCTTATTACAGCATGCTGAGCAAGAAGTATATCCAATGTAAGTCTAAGTTACTCTGCAAATGCACTCTTCTCCTAAGATTTTTTTCAAAGAAAAATCATATATTTAAAAATTAAAGGTTTGGGAGAAAAGAGTTTACATAATATAATTGCACCCACCTGAAAAACTGACTGTATATATAATGAACAGAAACATGCATAAGAATATGATGGTTTGTGATTCACTGACCACCACTGATTGGATCAGGGGATTTGTATTCAATACATACAGTTAATTTACATAGGCAAATGCCACAATTTGTTCCACTAGAATCTTCATTGAAAACCTTTGGGACAATGAGTAGATACCTTCATTTTTTTTCTGCTTTACAGTATCTTCCTGTCAATACTTTAACAGTCATATGAATAAAGAGCAACAGGAAATGAGAAAACAGAGTTCCTCTGGTTTGTAAATAAACCTTTTTTAATATTTACAGAATCTGTGTTTTAGACCAGAACTATTTTGGGAGAGGTACAATGAAGGAGTACAGTGTGCTGTGAAATATAAATTAATATACAATAATCTGGACTACATATATAATATTTTATTTGACCTTTTAAAATCTTTATGCATTTGCTAACAATAATTTCAAGAAGAGGTACCTTAATGGTATATAAAAGTAAGTGTGATAAAATGCAGTAAGGACGTCTTTCATCTAGCTGCAGCATAGTAGGCTATACACTTTTTCCCCATAGGCACAAACATCTATTCTATGAATGGGTACAGACTCATTCTCATCAAGTAAAAATTGTCACAAGGATGAAGATAATCTAACATGCATATTTCCTCTATTTTTCTAGATGGACTCCATTACAAAGAAATGAAAATATTTATTAAATTATAAACCTACATCATGTTAAATATATTTTCCGCAATTGTTGCAGTGTCAGAAAGATTATGGGCTAAAAAAAAAAAAAAAAAAAAAAAAAAAAAAAAAATTATGATTGCCATGTTAACTACTGGCTGCTATTGTACCAGTTCCACCAGTGATACAGTTTCATTAAGGATATCCTAGAGCTGTAATGCAACAAAGGAAAGGAAAATGCTTCCTTTCCTCACACTGTGGTGAATTTTTTATCAGCCTTTCAAAACCTGCTGTCTTTTAGAAACACTTACACTATAGTATACATAATAAACTTTTTGTGAAAATATGTATACATTTAGAAAAATGAGGGCCATTTGATTTCAGCAGCACTGGCTTTAATGAAGGTTTTTAACAGCCTAAGTATGGCAACAGTGTGCAATCTGGTTGATAAATATGCACCAAATGACAAATTAATATGTGCTGGCCCTCCTCAACTACAGATACAAATGTTATTATAATGTTTTGGACATTAGTCAGTTTTGTCTGTCTGGGAAAGTTTGATTCAAGGGGCATATGGATCTGCTATAGAGAGGTATAAGCTGCCCTCTATGTGAGAAGAGTGTGAGCTACATCATAAACTTAAAAAAAAAAAAAAAAAAAAAACAAAACAAAACACACCCAAACAAAACCACCCAAAATCATGGCTGTTAGAAAGAAATGGATTTTTGTTAAGCTGCCAAATCCATTAAACCGTTTAACTATAGAGAAGAGTGTGTTATCAAAATCCCAGTGGGACTTCTGTTTAGATGGTCGGGGAACTGTTTCTCCAACGGATAGTGTGTACTTCCACATGTTGTTTCCTGGTTGCTTTCATTCTCCTTTTAGACAGGAAATTGATAATCCATAAGATTTTGTCTTGTGAAATATTCAGATGATTCTGTAACTCTACAAAGTTTACCATATATGATACAATATAAAACAAGAATGATAACATTGATGAAGGATGGTAATGCATAGGACTAGCAAATATGGTCTGATATTTTATTAATTTGCATAACCTATGAAATCAAACAAGTAATGGTAGAAACTTAAGCAATTGAGCTCTCAACACAGAAAATACTAATTATTATTTCTTATAGCTAAATGGAAATTTTGTGCACATTTTAACCTGTTAAAAATATTTTTTTATTGTAATGCCCCATATTCAAAACTGTGAACTGGCAGTTCTGACATATTTGGGTATTTTAGTTAAAATCAAGGGAAAAAAGATCTATGAAAATTCAAAAAAGATGCCTTATAGGAGCTATCAGTCAGTCGCTGAAATTTTCCATTGTCTTCTGCTTCTGGTATTTTTTCTATTAAATTACTTCCTTGTTCAATTTATGAACCAGATTTCCTCTGTCTCAAAACAGCCTGCCCTGAATTATTTCTGTAGACAATGGGAGAGGTACTGTAGTAACTCCATTGTGGAAAGGATCTCCAGCTTAACTGCTGCAGAATTGAGCTAACTTTTAAACATGTATGAAGGGTGAGTTTATTTCCTGCAGGCAGCTGTCAATGGTCTATAACATTTTTAGTTGTTAACATTTTTTTTTTTGATCCAAATTGAATTTGTGCTGAGTTGTAAAGAACTCTAATAAAACAAAACGTACACAGGAAATAACTAAAGTGTAAAAAAGTTACAGAAAAGATTTGAAATCTAAACAGTTATTGCTTACATAACATACCTATTTGAAATAGAATAAAATAATTCACTGAACTTCATGAAGGAGAATCAAATGCAGACTTAAAATAAAGCAAGAGGGAAACAAAATACAGCAGGACAAAAATGTACTTTTTTTTTTTTTTTTTAACCAGGTAATATGCATTTTAGAAAGGAGTTTGATCCAGGAGATCAACATAAAATTTCAGTAAATTTATGGTAAACAATTTTGCTGTAAGCAGTTCCAGTCCAGCTGAGAAGCAGGGGCCTGGAGAAGCTAAAGATTTATTCACATCTAATTATGGATTCTTTTTTTTATTATTATTAATTGCAGTGAGTGTAGAAGTCATTGTTGGCCAGTTAGGCAGAATATAATATAAATAATAACACTCAAAATTGGTTTGAATGGTTCTCAGGAGCTATTAAAGCCTCCATTCAAAAACCTCAGAATTAGCAAATAAGAAAATAAATGTCATATTTGAAACACTGGAAAGGTGACAGGGACTGTTGCAAAAGAAAGAGCTGCTAAGAACTTAACAGCATATTTCAAGTGATAAACAGGAAAAAGAAAAAAAAAAGAAAAAAGACCCACTGGGAAAAGTCTCTTTTCCACCAGAAAGTAATTGGTGTCCCCATGTTGTTCTTTATTTAAAATATGCACTGCAGCTTAACTTATATTTACAACTTTATCACTCCTCCTTAACACACCAAACAGGCAAAAATGATTCAAATCCAGCAAAACCCAGAAACTGGTATTTGCAATATTCTGCATTGACTTTACCAAGTAGTAAATTCATGGATGATCTGGAATTTAAAAAAAATTAGGACTCTGAGATTAAAAATATAAAAGACAATACCAATGCACTTTAACCTTCTTTCAGTGCAACTTTTGCAGAGTGCTTTCTTCTGAAACTTACAGACTTTCAGAACATTCTGCTTCTAGAGTAAAAGATCAAGTGAAACTTAAATCCACATACTTGTCTTACCTGCTTTCCTATCAGCACAATACCTAATTAAGCTTTTGTAACTGCTGGAAGCCATGTCTATTCCTCTTTTTTTTCATTAGTCAAAAGATTATTAAAATACAATGAATATGTTAAAAAATAATTCAGAAAAACTGAAAATGAAGAGGAAAAACTGGTACATATGGAAAGAAAAAAAAACCCACTACAGTAGTAGAGCACTTCATTTAACAAAGCATATAAAGTGTAATATATCTTTCAGTTCACTTTTGTATTTCCTGATTCTCCAGCTGCTCTGCTTATGGATGTTCCCCTTCACAGTGTTACAGCACTTGGAAGCCTGCTCTAAATTACAGCAAGCTTTAAGGATTGACTCAGACACTGGTGGAAGAATACTCTGAAGGAGAACTGAACACTTTACTTGCCTATAATCACATCTATTCCTTTGTTCTTCCTGCTGAACAACAGACCTCTATCCCACACACCAGCTGGGGAATGCCGCTTTCCTACAGGGTCTATTATGCACTTTAAATGTAAAAATCAAAAATAAAAAAAACCACCTTTGACCAGCCTGACTATCAAAGCAAGATTAGAACATAAGCTGAATGCTGGGAGGTTTTAACACCTATGGTCCAGCTAAGAGCTCCCTTTGACTGATACATGAGAATAGGAAAGAAGTGCTTTCATTCTCAGTCCATCTCCTTTGTCCACTTAAAACCCTCAAAATCACCACAAGTGCATCCTAACCAGTATGGATGATCCCGTCTCTGGTAGACATCTCATCCATCTCTTCAGCCTGTTTTCCAAAGCATTACATTTATGCAAAATTACTTTCCCTCCCAAAAGATCAGTCACATAGCTGTTTGTTCAAACTGGAGTCTGAAAATATCTCTGACAGCAAAAATAAGGTACTCTCCCTGCATCCTGTCTTACAAAAGACATTATATACTCTAGCAAAACTGTCCTCTACCAGGCAATCTTAAAAGTCATGCAGCTTTGAAAGTTTTTCTTACGTGTTTTTCTCCACCTCTAAATCCCCATTGCATGTCACCAGTAGGCACAAGAATGTGAGAACTTTGAGTGCTTTGGTACAGATTTTCATTGAGACAATATTCCTCCTACTAGCAGTACATCTGTACTGCTATTTATAGGTATATAAAGGATGGACAGGCAGAACACATAAGCTTTGGATGGTCTTTGGCTGTTTCACTAGCTCACACCCCTGGTTTCTTTTTGGACTGTTCCACCCCCACTTTCCCCAAAACACACACACAGTCTGAATGATACAGGGAAGTCTATGCTACTGGGCCAGGATCGGATCCTGTACCTCTTATTTAGCACTACACATCCATACCGTTAAGAGTAACTAGCAGATGCTTAAGAAAAGAATATAAACCCAGATATAACTGAGCTGATGTTTTCCAAATTTCTCAACTTAATCATTCTACTCTACTCTGTTAAATCTTCTCTTGTAAGAAAGCCATTACATACCTCTGATCACTGAGGCTGCCCTTCTCCACATATTTTCTAGCTCCAAAGTAGCATATTGGAAGTGAAGGGACCAAACTTTATGCAGTATTCAGGATAGTGGTTACTGTGGATTTATTCATTGGCATAATGAACTTACACCTTTTTTTTTTTTTTTTTTTTCTACTGCTCCCTGGTAAATTTTAATAGGCTATTTTCCTTCTTATATTCACATCGTTGCAAAGATTTCTTTTCTGAGCAGCAGTAATTAATTTAGAAATCATAATTCTATATAAAAGATCAGTGTGTTCCCTTATGTAGATTGCTTAGATTTTATCAGCCTTAAATTTAATCCAGAATTTTTACCTGGTCACTTAGCACTGTGAAACTCATTGACTAGTCTTGTTTTATTGAACCATCTTTAGTAATTTGTGACAGTGCCAAACATTGTCATTTCACTATTCACATCACTTACCTGAACATTCAAATGAGAAAGCTCAGGGATGTAATTTTAATCATTATGAAAACACTTATTTTTAAATGAAGTGTTTTGTAGTAATTTTAGCAGCTCATAATGTCATACAGCACTTGTCAAATTGACATATCTGCTTTGAGGTCTAAGGTATAATTTGTGAGAAAGCACAGTAACTTTGGGATTGACTTGAGTGAGGTTTACCAAATATTTAGTTTTAAACCCAGATTTAAGCATGTTGCCCAACAGGAGTGTTAGCTGAGACATAAAATAAAAAAAAATAAACCACAGCAAATCTTCCGTAAAACCATGAATTCACACATTTCAAGCACTGATATTTTTGTGTATTGTATTGTGATGGAATACATAACTGTTCTAATTAAAAACAGTTATTAAACACAGAACTAAAATATCTCTGATATTTAAATACATTCCACTTTTTGACTGTTCTTGCTGCATGTTATTAACTCTATGGACCAAGAAAAAAGGCTTCAGAAGCCAGCAATATAGGATACCACAGTGCAAATGAGAGAAATAGTACAAGCCACAGGGTGGTCAGGAATGTTTCATTTTATTCACTAAAGGCAATATCTTCTGCATTAATTGCACAAAGTCACTTTTGTGATTTAAAATACATAATAATGAAGGAAGCTTCTTCCTGCTAGGGATTTTAAAAGCCCTGTATTGCACGATGCCAAGATTGTCACTGTCAGTTATTAATTCCATTCTCATTGAACAGCAATGGCAATGTAAACTCACTATTTCAAAAAACCCCACCCTCCTAAACTAGGAAAAAAAAGAGTAAAATACATTGTAAAAGTTTTCCTACAGAGCTGTTTTCCCACTTCACTAGCAGGGACAGGCTAAAGGAGCTAGCAGTGACTGAATTGACTGTAGCTTAAAATTAGAAAAGGTACAAATAAACATTTTTTTTTTCAAAATTGTCACTGGCTCATGCATAATTCAAAATGAGAACAAAGGCTAAATTATAAATCACCAGATAAATTAATTATAATAATTCAGCATTCCCTACACATAAGTATGCAAGTACTTCACAGTCTACACAGACACAATAAAACCTTTATTCTCTAGACTTCTACAGTAATGACTACACTAGACATCATGACCCTTGAAAAGTTTAAACTGCAAATTAGGTCACTGTATATATTTTCCTTTTTGAATTGCCTGACCCTGTTGTGAAGACTTTTGTCATTTATTTTGAGGAGATATGGAAAAAAGGGGACCAGTATTAAAGTGTTCATAATTTGAATTATGAGATAGTTTTCAATGTAATGTGTAAAACATGAAATGGAATTGAGTTTGTGTGATACAGCTGAAGAAAAAAGAAAAAAAAAGAAAAGCTGTGGTTTTCTTTTCATTATATGTTTAGATACATACGCTATATGGAGTGATCAGTCTTAGAAGGTCTGAGTGGTGAATTAAAAGGGTATATTAGTAAGGCAATACAGCAAGATAGTGAGAGAGGTATTGTTTAATGTGTGCATTTCCTGTTGCCATATATTATTAACAAAGTTATTTGTCTTTTGATTAATAGAAGACAGGGAAAGATTTCTACAGAATACTGTGGGCTTGAACTTCTTCTGGTGCCTCAGACTAAACACACTTGGGCATATCCTTCCAGTGAATTTACTGCCAGCATGTTTCACTGAAAAAGAAGAAATAGTGTGTTGAAATAAGCAATCAATCTCAAAGAAAGAACTGAAGAAAGTATTGGCCAACATGGCATACAGTACTTTTCATACTTCAGGAACAGGTCTTCACTGAAATATTTTTCTATATTGCATAGAATCTAAGACCAAAGCTATGAGCCCTCCAACTGGCAAATACTAGAAACAAGACTAGTTTCCTATTTCCTACTATCTAGCTTCCTCAAAAATTGTGCAGAGTTAGTAAGGGGCTCACTGAAATTTTGAGTCAGCCATTTAACGTTCTTTGTTGCTGCTTTCATTTAATTTTATTTATTCTTCTCACCATAGTATACTCAAGTGGATCTGCATGCATTTGTTACACTGTTACAAAAGTTTTAAATATGGTCAATAATAAATTACCTGGGTTTAAGTTTAAACCTAAACCTTACCTCTATCATCTGTCTTCATGGGAAGCTGAGGACAGCTTGATGTGCAGTATAACAGAGTATCAGGTGTTAGAAGAGTTACCTGCAAGATTAACAACAGTTCTCCCTTCTTCCTGGCCATATATTAGATCAACTTACAGTAAGATATTTTTATAATACATGGATAGCTTTTGCTGAACTTATATCTCTTATTTAGCATTTTGATCAATCTAGGCAGGCTGTTTCACAGGAGACTGTACCATTTATATATTGGATAGGATCATGTGAAAGTTGTTAATCAACCTTTTCATTCCAAATCTTTTTCCTTTAATAATTTTTATCTTCATTAATAGGACAGCCTAAGAAAATTGTTCTGAGCTTTACAGTGCTACCCAAACACTTCCTGGAAACAAATGTTATGTATTTTGATACCTTCTGCTTTATCAGGCTCTTAGTTTAGTTTGGTTTATGAAGATTTATAAACGTGGTGAAACTGCAACTCTATGCATATTGCATAGAAGCTCTTAAGTCAGTTCTACTCATGCCTGGCCTCAATTTCAGCTAAGCTGTATTAGTACAAAAGAAGGAAAAGGAAAGGTTGGTCTAACATGAAATTCTGCAGACTATGTCTTGGTAACCAAAAAGGCAGCAGCAAAGTAGGCAAAAATGAACCAATGACTTGACTTAGGGTGTGCAGCTCTGCCCACAGATCTCATGGTGTCTGCACTCACTCCCAAGAAAAGCAATTGTGCTTTCAGAGACAGAGCAGCGATTGTATAGCACAGCCACTGCATATCTTGTAGGACAAGCCTGTCAAGTAATGATCTACACTTCTTTCTGCAATTTCCAATCCTTCATTATCACATCTCTAAGAACAAGGCAGTTCTATGGATTTTAGGAAACTTTGCTGAAACAGTTATTTCAGATATTTTTCTGGTAAAAAAAATAGATTTACTGTTTTTGTTTTGTTTTGGGTTTGGTTTTTTTGTTTTTTTTTTTTTTTTTTGGGGGGGGGATATGTCTGAATTTCCCAGCCTCCTTTTGCAGAAGTAAAAAAAAAAGCTGCAGGGTGGTTGGTTCACATTCTTTTTTTTTTCCAACTCCAGTACTCACTTGAAATCAACTCATGCTTTCAAAAGTGCTTTGGCTAAAAGCTTACTTTTGAACTAGAAACCTGAGATTTCCACTTCATGAAAGCTGATGAATCAAAGAATCCTACAACCATTTAAGAGTACTTTGGAAACTAGTTGCAATCCTGGAGCACAGAGCATCTACTCATTTGTTTTCTCTTTAGATGGTGCAGTGTTTTGGTGTTTGAACAGATATCAGCCTAGCTAAAGAGAAATTTGAATTCCCTCTAACTGCAAGAATTCTAATCATAACCTGTCTTCTTTTAAAGAAGGTGTACAGTTAAGACACCTGTGTAACAGAAACTACATGCATTCCTGCAATTAATGCATTACTTAAATGATATCTGAATCTTTCATTCAAGCGCCAGTATTGAGAAACAAAATACTGTTTATATGCATATGAAAATGCAGATATATTAAAAAATTATAGAGGAAAACATGCACTTTGATTTCATAATGTTAACAGAAGCCCAAAAGCTAGTTGTTTCGGGTTGTTTGTTTTCATTTTTATTTTTGCAATAACATTTCTTAAATTAACTTTGCTGATACATTAATAGTGACTTTAATTCTCTCTTGAAAAAAGGGAGGTAACAAACTCCCTCAGTGAAGCTGAAAACTGTGAAGTGAGAAATTTTCAGAGAAACTTTATAGAATTAAAAAAAATAAAAATTTAATTTTATCAAATGGAAAGAAAGATTAAAATATATTAAAGACCCTCTCCCCTTATATTAAATGAAATGTTGATAGAGTTCAAATTACTCTCCATGTGGATGGTCTACTATCATCATGGTCATAATCCAAAGCTGACAGAAATAACTGGTTAATGATGATGAGTGGTAAGGGAGGAGATAATCTTCTCTTCTATTTCTGTGGTAAAGGTAAAGGCTTGAGAAGAACAGTAAGATCCTCAGGTCAAAAACTATTCCACTGCTAGTAGGCAGTTACAGAGAGGTTTGGCTTTATGACTACAAGAAATTATCTAAAGACTAAAAATTGCTGGGGAAAGGCAGAATCTGCTTGACCAAATGAGGCAAGAACATCTTTACTAGCAGGCTGCTCAACCTGGTGAGGAGACTTTTAAACTGGGAACAACAGGGGAAGGGTATTACATCCCACTATAAAGTAATGAAAAGGTAGTTGAAGGTGAAAGCAAAGGTGTAGGGTGAGGAGAATAAGGTAGATCTCAGGAACAATAAACAGGAATGCGGTGGGGGTTGCACGTCAAATGTATGGGAACCAACGGGAACCAAGGAGGAGAAACAAAGACTCAGGTGCAGTCAGACCTGTGACATTGAAATAACTGAGATGTGGAAGGGACAGCTCATATGACTGCAGTGCTCCTGTGGAAGACACAAGGGTTTCAGCAAAGGCAGGAAGGGAAGGTAAGGAGGGGGATTTCCCTCTATGGGAAGAAGCAGATCAGATGTATGAAGCTCTTCTATAGGACAGATGACAAGCATGTTGAGAGCTTGTACTTCATATCAGAGAGGCCAGTAAGAGTGACATTGTGATGGGAGTCTGTTGCAGGCCACCTGAACAGGGTAAGAAAGCTGATGAAGTCTTCTTCATCCTGTTAAACCACAGGAAGAAGTCTTTCTGGACCACAGACCTTAATTCTCATGAGGTAGTTTAACCTTTCTGACATGTATTGGAAGAGAAACATGGCGGGGTGCAAGCAATCTGGGAGGTCACTGGAGTTGTCAAGGGTAATTGCTTGACTGCTTGAACCAGAGGTCAAACAGTTGAACCTGCTACTAGCCATAAACAAGAAAATACTGTCTGGGAACATGATAATCAGCTCTGAATTGTCAAGGAGCTCAGGAGAGAGGACAACAAGAACAGTGTTGTACACAGGAAAACAAATAGACATATCAGAAGACTAGCTCGAGACCAAGTTCCAGTGTAAAAAAAGTGGGCAAAAAATGGTACAGAAGGATTTTGACACTGTCTCCCACAATATTCTTGTATCCAAATTGGAACATTGCAGTCTGGATGCATGGGTGACTATATAGGAAAGAAGCTCTTCTCTCTTGAAAAAAAGGAGTTAACAAACTCCCTCAATGAAGCTGAAAACTGTGAAGTGGTCAGTTTTATTTATTTTAATTAAATTAATTAATTTAAGTTGGAGTTAATTTAATTTATATAATTTAATAATTTAATAATTAATTAATTAAATTAAGAAATGTTATTGCAGAAATAAAAATGAAAACAAACAACCCGAAACAACTAGCTTTTGGACTTCTGTCATCATTATGAAATCAAAGTGCATGTTTTCCTCTATAATTTTTTAATATATCTGCATTTTCATATGCATATAAACAGTATTTTGTTTCTCAATACTGGCGCTTGAATGAAAGATTCAGATATCATTTAAGTAATGCATTAATTGCAGGAATGCATGCAGTTTCGGTTACACAGGTGATGTTACACATGATGGAGTCAGGTGATCACGGTTAATCCATCATATTGTACCCAGAGTACATTAACAAGTAGCATACTAAAGAGGTCTTCATTAGCACCTGTACTATACGCCAGATGGTGTATCAATGACCTGAAGGAGGCAAAGAACACTAATCAAGTTTGTGAATCACACCAAACTGGAGGGATGCGTCAATATGCTCGAGGACAAATCTGTCACCCAGAGGGACCTAAGCAGGCAGAAGGAATGGACCAACAGGAACCTTATGAAACTCAACAAAGGCCTGCACTTGGGAAGGAAAAACTCTGTTCAGCCATACAGGTTGGGGATACACTGCCTGGGTGCAGCTATGTGGAAAAGGAGTTTGTGTCTTTGGTTAACAACAAACTGAACATGAGCAAGTGTATCCTGGCAGCAAAGAAGGCCAACAGCATCTCGGATGGTATTAGCAGATCAAAGGATTGATTGTCTCCTTCTACTCTGTTCTTGTTAAAATCACGTCTTAACATGCTGGAGCCTGCTAATACAGGAAGGACACTAATAAACTGCAGCAAGTTCAGCAGATGCTGCAAAAACAGTCAGCACTGGAGCAATTGTACTGAAACAAGACTTGGGGAGAGGGACTTCTGCAACCTGGGGCAGAAGTGGCTTCAGGGCACCTAAGAGTCCCTGAACAAAAAGAACAGAGCTGCTCTTTTCACAGTGGAGCATGAATTGGGGCAAGGGGAACTACACAAGAAGAGACAATGGACATAAACTAAAGCAAAAGAGATTCAGACAATATAAGGAAAAGTTTTGTCACCATAAGGAAAGTCAGGCAGTGGAACAGATTTGTCCATAGAGGCTGGGTAGTCTCCATTCCCAGAGTTTCTCATCTTATGTCTCAAAAGAGCCTGCAACAACCTAGTCTGATCTTCCAGTTTGTGCACAAGTTTGGACTGAAGACCTCCCAAGGTCCCTCCACACCTGAATTATCCTGTGATCCTATGCTAACATGAAATATCAAACTTCAGTATTTAATGCCTTGAAGATTCCATCCAACATATGTTCCTGCTTATTCAGTGACTAATTTTTATAATCATAAGATATATTTAAATATTTAGTGTATGTTCACCTATGTAATCATTGTAGATAGTCCTATATGTGAAATACAATTTGTCTTATTTCACTATAAAAAATATAACGTGTTTTTTTACAATTGGAGCGAAATGTTAATTACATGTTTTAGATTTCTTCCTAGCTTCAGTTAGTCAGAACAAAAGCAACAACTGAAAAATTACAGACAAGACAGCCAGTTATTAGGAGTTGAAAGAAAACTACAACCTCTGCTTTTGTTTCATAAAATCTATATTATTTCATTCTTCAAATTTTCACAGTTCAACCACATTTAACTTTAATTTCAAATTCTAAAATAAAATTATTTTGCATCAGAAATACATGTATTTAAGTATACAAAAACATTCTAATGCAAATACAATGCAATACACAAAGAAACACAAAAATATTCATAAATAATGTAGTCCAACTGAGCTATAGACTCATTGTAAAAAAATAAATAAAATTATAAAAATACTGTAGTAAAATTTTAGTTTTATTATTTAATTTTCGGAGCATCCAAAATCTGCAATCACAGCTGTGACCCTAATTATTCTCTATAAACATTAAAACCCACCAACATCAAACAAAAAAAAAGACCTTTTTTTCTCATTTGTTTCTCCTTTCTTCTCCTCTCAGATATTCAGATTAAAAGGTTTCTAATGTGTCCCAGCTGGGATGGAGTTAACTATCTTCTCAGGAGCTAGCATGGTGCTGTGTTTTGGCTTTGGTGTGAGAATTTTCAGTTCCTCAGGCCTCAGCAAAAATGCTGGAGGGGCACAATGAGCTGGGAGGGGACACAGCCAGGCCAGCCGACCAGAACTAGCCAAAGGGATATTCCATACCATGGGACAGGCTGAGCCTGGTGTATATACCTGGGGGCTGGCCGGGGCGGGGGTCGTTGCTCGGGGACTGGGTGGGAGCAGCTGCGCGGTGCAACACCGGTTCCTCCCCTCCAGTCCTCTGGGTTTAGTCTTTCCCATCCCCTTTTCACTGTAACTGTTACTGTCACCGTTGTTATGATTGTTCTTTCATTTTTGTCCTGTTTCAACTATTACATTGTTCTTATCTCAGCCCTGGAGTTCTACATTCCAACTCTCCTCCCCATCCCTTGGGGTAAGGGGGAGAGAGCGAGCGGCTGCGTGGTACTTAATCACCAGCTGGGGTTAAACCATGACTCTGAAGTGATGGAAAAGTAAAGAAAAAACATCTCAACCATAGGTAGCTGGTTTTTGTAGAAGCCTTCATGGGCATTTTCTTAATCATATGATAGCTGCAGTTTCAAATCTGTGATAAAATACACATATATTTCTTTGATTATTCTGCATTTTTAGCTTGTAAATATTCCTACACACTATAATAAAAGATGAAGTTGCATTGTTAATTGAAAATTAACTCCAAGCAACAAGTCGACTTACTGGTTAACCAATATCACCTTTCATATTATCATTTCTTACCCAATGCGTATGTTTGACAGTTCTTCAGAGGCCTGATTTACTTTGATTCAATAACAGTTTCTTCCACAGTTTCTGAAGATCAAATCTATTAGCTTATACTTAACATGTGGGTTTCCTCCTATTCTACTTTAACTTGGAGCAATGTTTGCCTTCCAAATGCATTAGCATGCAAGCAACAACAAATTAATCCTAAAGTAATGGGTATATAAAGAAGAAATTACCTCTTCTAATAAGAGATATATAGCCCAGAGCAGGAAAGGAGCTGTGTTCAGTGGTTTTAGCAAATTTAACAAGCAAACTTTTTGCAACCAAAGCAGAGATGGTACCGCTGAGCTTGAGTATTCACAATAAAAGCTAGAACATGGTGTTACTAATATATGACTTAAGCAAAGATAATTCCTTCCCAAAAATTAGAGAATTTAAGTAACTACTTGGACTTAGCAACACATTAGAAGTTGTAAATTCTAACCTGTACTGCTGTTCTGACAGGCATTAATTGTAAAATAATTGCATTCTGCATGTTACATTAATTTCTTTATTGGGATACTCTCAGTGTCAAAGCGACATTGCAGAGGTGCAAGTTTTAAGCTCTGTAGGATTCTGATCTAGGCTGCTGCTGAAATGTTCGATGACTACAGAGAAAAGAAAATATAGTAATATATGTCACATTGAATTGTTCATAATGAAAAACGTACAAGCTCAAATTGACAGCCCATATAATAGGAAGAAATTTGGGTCTTTTTTTTTTTTTTTGTCTTTTTTTTTTTTTTTTTTAATAAGTATCCTTCCAAATACTCTGTAGGAACCAACAAATTCAAGGTCAGTTATGAGCTGCTCCTGTATGGGGAATGACTGTATGTGCTTTTGTGATGAAGCATTCTTGAAGGTTAAGAAAGAATGAGGTAGATTAAAAAGATGCAAAACTGTGGAATCAAACTATTACATTAACATCCTCCAGGAAATATGCAAGACACTTGAAGACAGCTGTTTCAGTGAAATTGTCATGAAAAATAAAATGTCTGAGTAGCATATACAGAAAAAAGTAATTCTTATTTTCTTTTAAAAAAACGGGATTTGCTAAATTTCACATTGAAATAATGCAACATTCTCATTTGGAAGGGGAAAAATAAAACCCTGACCTATGTAGATGAGTCACTGTCAACAATGAAGCCCTTTCTTTAAATAAAAAAACCACCTGTCCTCACTTATGATGATGATGAAATATTCTGCTTGTCTTCTTCAAATATTCTTTCAGTAGAATCCCATCCTTTATAATTTGATTTAATAAGAAGGTCCTACAAATAATACTGAGATTCTCTTATTGTGCTGTCAGCTAGACTATTTGTTCTTCTCGGTACGTGAACAGTTACTGAATAGGAGATTTTGTTTTGCCTATCTGATATAGATTCCATTATTCCAACAACTGAATTAAGCACTTTGTTACTGAATTTTTTAATATGTAATTATTTCATTATCATCAGCAGGCTTGCTATATTTCCTAAAAAATAACATTTTTTCAAATCCAAAGATTAAATTATGACTGAAATTCTGTAATCTAGATTCAATTAGGAACCAGAAAGGTAGTTTACAGAATTCTTTGTCCTGCAATGATACAGTGAGATATTACCGGGAAAATTTAGACTTTCATATCAAATTCATCTAACATTTCTTAAAAAAAAAAAAAAAAAAAAAAAAAAAAAAAGCTTAAACAAATACATGGTACAACCTATTATCTATTAAGAAAACAAAACATATCCAACACCCCAGAAAAATCCCAAATGATAAGTTTTGTTTTGGACAAAGGTTACATCTTGTATGAAATATAACAAATAATTTGCCACTAGCAGATGTTTGGTGGTTTTAGAATTTTTTCGTTTGTTTTCTGAATTTTTGATTAGGAAAGATATTTCTATAGTAAAAAATCTTTGGAACTGAAGGTATCAGATAAATTCAAGTGCTTTAAGCCATTGAGCATCTTAATAGATCTAGAAAAATATTTAAATGCTTTTTTTCTCTTTTAGAGTTTTAGGTGTATTAAAAATAGAATGTAACATATTATTTTCCATGTTGATAATCTGTAATTTCCCCAAATGAGGTGGGGAGAGACGTTGGAGTAGGAGAGGTGGAGAGAGAGAAATAGTGAAGAGAGAGAGATTACAACGAGATATGCTTTATTTGACGTATTCTCCCTATGGAACAATTAATTTGGGGAATTTAATGGAGTTTTTCACTAACTGATAGAGCTGTGCACTGTTTCTCCATTCTTCTATTAAAATATTCTAATTAAATCAGTCATCCTAGTCCCATCTGTTATATACTGCTCTCATGTGGGGTGGCTGCTGGATTCTCTCCAGGGCAGCCACTGTATTTAGCTCCCTTCATGGCTGGTTAGATGTCAGACACAGCAGAATCTTGTTCTCAGTTAGAAATTACTGCTAAAATATATTTTACTGTTACATCACACACGAAAGAAACCCCAGGACAATCTGCCCATCATTAAAAGCTGTAGCTTGACAAGAGGAACTGAATCATATCTCCTTGTTATTTTCTGTGGCACTGGATTGCTTTTTAATTCTTTTGAGACAGGGAAGGGGAGATACATTGGGGGGGGGGGGGGGGGGGAGTGTCTAATTAGCTATTGGCCTATACTTTGAGCACTATTCTCCTTCATGTCAAAGAGACTACTTTATAATTCTTGCTGCAGACACTGTTTATCAAAAGAATGTTAACTGACTAGATGAAAGATTATTTATGGCACTACAAGGACAACTGAAATCAAACACACTTGCAAATCCACACAAGTGCATCAGAGAGCTGGCTGTCACCAGTCCAGTTGCTTCCAACACTTTGGACAAAATCCTGGTTCCACTGAAGTCATTGAATATCACACTGACTTCAGCACAGCCAGGATTTCTGTCTCTGAAGATAACCTATATTCATCTTTCAACTATATTAAACTAAATAGGCTTCATTCACTCCCTAGAATAAATGATCTTTGCATATTTCAAGGTCAGCTTTGTTTAAATTAGCTCAGAACTGATTACTCCATCTCAGGAAGGAGGTACCACCACTTTTGCTAAACCATATAGCTGTAGTGAGAGACACAATTCAAGTGGAAAGATTTATCATGTTTATACATTTAGTCAGTAGTTTATATCCTATGTCTGTAAAATTTGGGGTAAATGCACAGAGTCATCTTTAAAACCCAGCAACAATCAGCTGATTTACTTAAACTTTCGTGTTCCTCAGGCTTTCATAACTTTTCTTTAAATCTCACACAACTTTCTGTATCTGTTTGCATGAATAGAATATAAATATTTGTCAAAGGGTGAAATGTAACAACTCTGAACTGCTGTACACAACTTCTGTAATAGTCCCTCCTTTACAGGAGTCATGGGGTAAGAAAAGCATTTTTGCAGAGTTGCACAGGTAAAGTATAACCTTACAGAGCCTAGTAAAGTCTAATGGATAGCACAAGTTTTGCAAAGACTTCAAAAGTCAAAGTAGAGCCTATGGACAGTATTTGTGAAAAGTCATGACAAAAGGAAGTGTGCAGAATACCCAAGTACTTGCAGATAATTATTGAAAAGTGGTTCATCTTGTCTTGCTACAACTTTGTCCTCTTTAGTGTAGTCCATGAAACTCCTAGAGAACTTTGTGACAATAGAAGCAGGGTTTTCCTCTAAAACATTGGGGCAGACCTAGTGGGCAGACTGTTGATACATCTACATATGCATTGTAAATGTGTGAGAGATTTGATTCTCTGAATCAGCATTCTGTGCTTTTAACTTTTAAATAACCAAAGAGGAATATCCTTTAATTGTGTTGTCTTTTAACCCCAGCCAGCAACTAAGTACCATGCAGTGACTCGGTCACTCCTCACTCCCCACCCCCAGCAGGATCAGGAGAATTGGAAAAAAGGGAAAAACCATGAGCTGAGATAAGAACAATTTAATAATTGAAATAAACTATAATAATAACAACAAGAACAGTAATGAAGAGTGAAAGAGAAAGGAATAAAAAACAAGAGGATGGAGGGCAGGGGGAAGAGATGCACAACACAACTGCTCACTACCTGCTGACTGATGCCCAGCCAGTCCCTGGAACAGCAATTGGTGGCTCCTAGCTATCTCCCCCCAGTTTATATACTGAGCATGTTATGCTATGGTATGGAATATCCCTTTGGCTAATTTAGGTCAGCTGTCCTGGCTTTGCTCCTTCCCACTTTCTTGTGCCCCTGCTCACTGGCAGAGCATGGGAAACTGAAAAGTCCTTGACTTGGAGTAAGCTGATTTAGCAACAGCTAAAACATCGGTGTGTTGTCAACATACTAAATCCAAAACACAGCACTGTACCAGCTACTAAAAAGAAAATTAACTATTCCAGCCAAAACCAGGACACATTGAAAGAATGTAGTAGTTAATTAATTAGGCATACCTTCCTTCACCTTAAAAACACAAGTCATCCAACCAGAGTGTAACATAGCTAAATAATCAAATAGCTATCAATTAAAGTAAAGCATTGTGAAAGTGGAAGTATGCAATCAAGATAGTTTGTCAAATTATTATGAAAAATTCCCACAGATTTATTCGAATCAAACAGAAAGCAAGGAAAATATACATACAGAAGTCTGCTATTAACAGTTCATCTGACCAATACATCTTTACATGTAAATATGTATATATACATTCACACATTAAATTACATACCAAATATCTGTAGCTGTACTCATGAAGCCTTATATATAAAATCAGCATAGAAGTTTTATGAAGTATAACATTAACAAAACCTACTTCTACTACTTTCCTAACTCAAACCCATATTTCTTAATGATATGTATCTGTTAAAATCAGATTTATTTATACAAAATCTTTAATCTTTCCTCACTAACAAATTTGTCCCAAAAGGCAATTTCATTGAAACTATTCTCCACCTGTTAAGCTTATTTAAAATAAAAACTTTAAAATCTTAGTTATAATACACAATTTTAAAAATAATTTAATAATAAATATTTACAGAAAATAGTATCAATTAAACTTTCAAAAATTTGTTCTTGATGGATTGTTTTGGGTTATTGAGTTTGAATGCTGTTCTCATTCTCTTCTTTATGAACTGCTGTCTTTGTTTTCCTTTTCCTTGTCACTATTATTATCACTGCATAATTAATAATTAATGCTTAAGTCTATAATTTTATTTTTATATGTGTTGGTTCTTTGCTTTTGATTGGTATTATAGCTTCAGTGGGTTCTGTTAGTGATCGAAAGTCTTTGCCTTTTCTCAGCCAGATGGTACAGTTCCATGTTCAGTGGGAGGGCCACTTTTCAAAGGCCAGCTGGATAAAAAACATAATAAGAAGCAAAGAGTAGGAAACCACATTTTCAATACAAAGCCTTTAGAAATATCAAGACAACCACAAAAGGCAGGAGGTGAAGTGGTAAAATAGACAAGAGACTCAAACATGTAATATGAGTCCTGATATTAAATATAATTTTGGTAAGTCACAAGATACGTATTACTCTACTGCACGCCATCAGCTTTCCTAACAGACTGCAAAGACTATTTCCCCAAGACAGCACTGAATAATAAAGTAACATAAAGGTTATTTCATGATGAAAAATTGTTCCATTACTTAACTGACTTTCATAGTATAAAAATTGGTGATGGAAAATATCTATTAAACCACTGACTCATGTTACTGCTATTGAAGAATTAATCGATTATTTAGATATCCCTACAATGTACACTTGATCTGGATATGTTCATGAAATATCACTGAGATTTTAATCCTTGGAGAAACAGAGCTCATCCTGAATTCCTTTTACCTAATATTTAGCTTTATTTAGTTATTTTTCTCATTTTGGTTCAGTTACTTTTAATTCCCTTAACATCCATCATTTAATTTTCTTTTTTCTTTTGATATCAAGGCCATTTCAAATATTTTTTTTCCAAGCTGTGATTTACTTATGAAATATTTCTCTTCTTCTTCTCCAGAATAACATTTCTTGACTTCCACAAAATGTAGATCAAACCCTAAATTCTCCAATTCAGACACTACTAATTTCCACAATGGTCTGTGTACACTCATGTATTGTTGCAAGAATGTAAAAAAGCTGCAAAAGACAACAAAATCAGAGTGGTAGAGTTTATGACACTTTGCACAGAAGCAGATCACTGTAACCCTTAATTTATTTAGTTCGCAAACATGCATATAAAACATTTTACTGTTGTATAGTTTGTAGGTTTTGGTTTATTTGTTGGGGTTTGGTTTTGTTCTGGTTTTTTTTGTTTTTTGTTTTGTGGTTTTTTTTTGTTTTGTTTTGTGGTTTTTTTGGGTTTTTTTTGTTTTTTTCCAAAAGTCCCATAAAAATTTGGGTACAGTATAATCAAGAAGGCATTTTAGATTTTCCCAACTACACAGAACTATAGGACTGTAGCAGGAAAAGCATTTTCCAAATAGGAACCAGTTCTCACTTCTGGCCCTAGAGGACTAGAGATAAGTATCTGTAATTTTTAACAGATTTTTACAGTTCTCTTCAAGTCTTCTTCCATGAAGCTCAAAGCTGGTAAAGCATTTAGTCATGCACAAATGTAAAGTAATTACAAATAAAAGCCTCATGTAGTATGAAGTTGTTTGTTTTTTTCTTTTCTTCTGGTCTCTGTTATATGAAACATGCTGTAGCAATATGAGTGTTGTATGTTTTGTTTTGTTTTGTGTATGGAAGCTAAATGTTGATCTTCCATTATCAACTTAAATATGTGCCTTGAAAAAGGATTTTTCTACTTTGACATAGCATCCCCAAATTGGCTTTTTCAGGAAGCTTTTCTGAATCCAAGCTGAGCAGGCAAGGGAAGAAAATGAGGAGTGGCCCTCCAAGCAAAGCCAAGACAGCACTTTTTTTCTGGTAAAGAGAGCTGGGATGATGATGAACACTGAAGGCAATCCATGGTTTTGTAATAAGTAGCCTGAGTAAGCCAAACCAAAATGCTTCTAGCCTAGTTCTCATGAAGAGAGACCTCATTTACACAGACAACGTCTCCTGCTGGAGGTTTTCTGTGGCTTCTGCTGCTCTTTACTGACTAGCAATTGAATTCAAGCAATTAGTCTCCAGAGCTAATTAAAATCTAGGTGAACATTATGTTCTAAAGTTAGGTAGTCTACGTCTCACATTTCAATAACACATCATGCTGTACTCCATATATATTAACATTCTTGTACTCCACATATATTAACAATATAGAAAGGAGTGTTTTCTTTCAAAATTAATTTTATAACCCAATTAAAAAACACAATAACAGTGCCTAAAAAAATAGACTATTTTCATGGCTAATATACAAAATATTTCTGGTACTTTTTTCCATTTGCAAACAATTTCCAGATATTTTTTCATATGCATAGGAATGTTTGCCAGGTGTTAATACCTACTGAGACATACATCTTTCTCAAAACCAAGACCTTTGTTTGTGGTGATTTAATTTCCACCAGTAACACCCTTTTTGAAAGTGAGATTGCACATTTTTCCTTGTCTGCTCATATAGGATGTATCTAAACCTGGATTTGGTTGAGTAAGCTAAACACCTAATGGACAGGCAGCAAGTTAAGTAATGCACAATATTGACATTGGGATCTGTTTTACACATGTGAATGGTGGAGTGGTTCAAAAGCATGTTGACACCTCAGGGTGAGTTCATGATGTAGTACAAAGTAGTCAGGCAAGTATATAGGAAAACAGTTTTTAAAGAGAGGGAAAGTGAGGAGTTTTGTTTTGTTTGTGTTTTTTTTCCCTAAAACCACCAAGTAAGGCAGTCTGAAAAGATGACTCAATTAGCTACAGAGATTAAAATGTCCTAGTAATTAAATTTCAGGGGAAGAAGATTTTTTTGTTTCAAAGTCAGAAACCAGTCTATAACTGCATAGTAGTCTTCTACATTAGTCATATTGAAATCTTGTTTATTTAAAACTAAATGAAACTCTATAAATATACCAGTTTATACCAATAGTTACTACATGTTATAAATCTTTACATTAATTAATACTCTCCTTCTACGATTAGAAACAACAGCTACTGAGGATTTCTCAGCTGAGCTCTCCCTTTGCCCTGAAATGTAAACTGATCTTTTTTTCATCCAGACATACTGAATAAAGAATTGTAGTGCAGCCCTTTACAGCCTGTGAGAAAAAAGTGACAGAAAACCATACAAGTGACAGAGGTTTTCCAGGAGCCAGGAAAACATCAGCATAGCCAATTTTGCTTAAGTTTGAAGCAATTGTGTATTATGAAAATGACATTTTCTTAGCAGTTTCAGTAGAAAAGGCTTACCTACTTACATTCTGCTTATTAGTATAATTGCTTTATAAAAGGTTTAAAGAAAAGGCATTGAACACAAAGATGTAATTTTTTCTATATATTTTTTAAATTTTAGAGCAGATTAGAGGGCAGTTCTAATTAGGGTCGCAGATTTTGTAAAGACTTTGCTACAGCCTCAAACCCCCTTCCATATTTCTGTCTACTCCTATACTCTTCCTCCTCTGTCTCTTTCCCCTCCCCTCCTTCAGGAACAAGTACCAAGTGAAATGTGAAGTAAGTCACAGTGTCCTGATTCAACATTGACAATTTATACTCATTATTGCTCAGTAAAGTTGTCCGCCAAGTAAATGCACTCTAAGTAAATGCTGAAATTATATGTCCAAAAAGGGAAAAAAAAGATTAATCTGCTTTGTGACCTTTTACAGAAATCCCATATGGTACGCATTTTCTGGAAGAAAACATTTAACAATTAATTGGTATCATACAGACCTAACAAAAAATAGTTATGGTCAATACAGCAAAATCCACAATATCACCACTTCTGTGGGGATTAACATTACAATGGCAGGTATCACCAAAACTTCTGAGAAGGCAACTGTGAATCCTGAACCATTCGAAGTCAATGTCAAAACTATTGAGTTTGTAAATGTATAATTCTTTAGCCACTGGGCTGGTTCTTCAGACTGCTTCTTTTAATAAGTGAAAATGATACAGTAAAATAGACTTTAGAGAGAGCTGGGAAGTATTTCAACATTCCTAAATCTTTTTCACAAGTCCCAAAACAAAAATATTACGTTCTGTGTAAATATCTCAAGAAGGAAGGTAGGAAAGGGAAGAGGGAAGAGGGAGGAGATAAAGAAAGAGTGAGCAAAAGAAAGGAAGGCAATTCAGTCATGTAAATTTATTTCTGCAATCAACACTGCAAGTACGACATGAAATTTCTAGTTACAGACTCATTTCAGATGAAAGGCACAAATATTTCATAGTCTCATGTCATAGCAAAAAATGGGGGTGTTGTCTAACTTTGAAAAATCTCCAACTTAATTGCTGGCATTTATAAAAATGATTAATAATCTTTCCAAATCCTATTTTTGTCCTAAAAAAAGACATCTAGATAGATAGATTACTGCTTATTCCCATAATAATGCTTAGACTGTTTAGACTGGAACACAATCTAAAATAGATGCCTCCATGGGAAAGGAAAAGAACAAAAAATGTCAAAAAACTTTAGGTTAAATCTGTTCTATCTTGAATTGAGTTCTTGTATGAAGATTTGTATGAAGATTTTTAACTTAAAGAACTTAAGAGGACTGGAGGACTTCTAAAATGGGTCTCCAGGCAAATTGTAATAATTCGGAAAGCAAAGAAAATGTGGAAAGTAAAATCTGAGTTCAAATTACATAACCTATGCAAGATTTCACAGAAGGCAGAATGTCAAAACAGCAAAAGTATTGAATGAGTGGTATGAATGACTAGGAGTCCCCTGCCTCATATATGGTGTTAATATGCAAAGTAACAGGTAACCTAGTCAACATGCGTGTACCTTTCATGTGTAGAAACACTGACACTAGAAAAATATAATTGTTTCATTTTTCTAGTATAGACTCATGTAAAGGTGTCTAACAGATGGACCAAAGAAAAACTGTAGTTAATTTTTTAGTATTCCTTTTCACATTATGGGACAATCCTGGCTATGGATTTTGTAGAACTATCGCATAGTTGTTTCTAAATGCTACATGTCATTAGGGGCTGCTGGCTTCTAGAATTCGTGGACACATAAGATACTAAAAAGTAATCACTTTCATGGCACAAGAATTAAAACCTGACAAAGTCTACTTAAAAAAAAAAAAAACAACAAACCCAACACAAAACACCAGTGAAGTCAAGCCACATCTCCTTCATGGTTTCTTTGCCTCTATCTTTGATTCTTTCTTTTGGGACTTGATATAAGATTTAAGAAGGGTTTTAAGATTAAATTTCTTTCTGTGTTAATCCTTTAAGCTTTTCCCTTTGGTCCCCCAACTTCAATGATAGACTTCTCATTAACAGTGTTTGAATGTTATTTTTTTTTAATAATGAGGAACTAATGTAGTGTTGTTAAATTCTCATTCAGCTGTCTAAAAGTTGCATTTATTTTCAAAGGGATAGTTCCATCTTCTATGGAAAAACCCAAGCATTACTTATTTTGAGAGAAAGAGGGAGCAAGATGACCCTTCACAGTTGCATGACTGTGAACAAGCTATGCAGAGTGTTTTCACTGTGCTTAATAATCAGCAACAGACCCCAGAGGAAAACAGTAAATAATAATTTCCAGAACCTTCTACCATTTTATGAAACACTTCAAAGCTAACATGTTTTTATCTGATGTGTTAGGTGACATTTGACATGTCTTCTAATAAGACAGCTAATTTTTGATGTATGTTTCTTTCCCCCTGATGCTGATAAAGGCTGTCTCTCACCCCTTTGTCATTTTAACCCTTACTGTTAGGTTTGGTCAGACCCTGGCCTTTACCAACCAGCTTACCTGCAACCTCCTTCTGCCAGGTCAACTTTTATAGGGTGTTCAGTATGATGGCTGATCTGGTATGGACTGTGAGGCACAAAGAAAGTGAGGAATGCCAGTTGTTTGTCCAGTGGGACTGAAACCACCCAATTGCTTACCAGGAAGGTCCTGAAGGTTTTCTTCCTCTACCTATACTTAAAAAGAAGAAAATTAAATTACTGAGAAACAAGATGTTATCATACAAATTATGACACAACCAGGATGATCTTGTGTTTTCATGACTATGTTATCTAAATAACAAATATGATTAACACTGCAAGATCTTTTAAATTATAACTTATAATCAAAGTTTTGCAACTTTCTGTCAAAAAGTCTCCACCTTCAAATAGTATTTTATGTGCTATATTTTACCATGACACTTACATACAAAGGCAATTTTAACTAAATGTCTTAAAATTATCTAAAAAAATGTAATAAAAGTTGAGCATTGTACTATTTCAATACTCTGTCTGTGCACCTAATCCTATAATGAGTTCTGCAGGGATGTAAGAAACTGCCCATATAATGGATAATAAGAAGAATTTTGTTCTTAGATGATATTGAATCAAAAATATTTGAAGAATGAACCTGAAAAAAGACCTTTAGGTAGGCTTCACATAATAACAGTGTATTTACAGTTATTATTTCTTTCTTTTCTTGCTTACTTCTAAATAAAAATTCTCGTATCAAGGTTTTTATCAGTTCTTTCAGTTTGAAAAACAGCTATAATGCACGTTAGCAAAGCATTAGACAGAAATTCTACAGATGGAGAAAAAATTTTTTTCTTGATACTTTTCTAAATTAGTTTCAGCTTTATTCTAAATCAGAGCATATCCAGAGACCAGTCTCATAAAACAAATTCATTCTCTCTCTTTCCCTTGCCTGCTCTCCCCTCCCCAGGACAGGAAAAATGCCAGCTTTCTACTTTTGCAAGGTATTATCAAAAAGTTTTACCCTTCAAAATCTTATTTTCTGGAGCTCAGAATACATTCATAATGTATTTTTTTAATTCTGTCTCCCTGGTTTTATACCAAGTTTTTTAAAAGTCATCGAAGTGTCATACACATACGTAACTAAAGGTTATGTATCTTAATGCATGTATATTTACAGCTTTACATAACAATTTGTGTCTGTAGTGCCTATTTTTTGGTACCTCAAACTTTCTTCATGACATGGAAAGTTTTCCATTTCTTGTCTTCACACCTTTATCAAAGCATACATGAAAAACAAGAGATCAAAGACAACATATCTAGTTTTATATAGCAAGACTTTTTAAGTATAAGTTCTATTAAAAATACAATACTGTTTCTCTAATCTCCTATTATTGTGGTTGGAAATTGAAAGATATCATCTTCTGGGGGAAAAAAAATCACACTTTTTTCCTCTTTGTCATCTGAGATTAATTCCACTGAACTAATGAGACTTTCAGAATGATCCTTATTAAATAAAGCTGATTTTAGGAGCACTGTTTATAAATATTTAGGAACAAAACCCATCATATTAAACCTTGGAAAGTGACTTTACACAAATATTGTCTGACAGTGACCTAATTAGAATCATTTGCATACTAATGAGACTTTGAAAGAGATAAGCAATAGCATGCTTGTAATAGATAATTAATTTGTGTTTCAAAATAAGCTATGGTTATTTAACCACAATTCATATGACACATTGAATTAGAGGAGTTGAGCAAGTTATTTTATAACAATAAACGACTGTTACAGCTTTTCAGTTGTACTTAGACTCCCATTCAACAAATTTCCTTCATGTTTAAAAGGTAAAGCTGTTCATTAAGCTTCTATTTTGAAGTTTGTTTGTTTGTTTGTTTAAAAAAAAAAACAGAACCAAGGAATATAGTACTTCTGCACATGATAAAAGCAGTACAACCTGTGTCATATGTTGCCCTTCATTTGGTATGTATATTTAGACATCAGCTTTTGCAACTGGTGTATGGCTTCCTTTTCCTCCTAGTCATTTTCCTTCAGTCACTTATTATTTGTGCAATACATTACCATACTTCAAAATACTCCTTCCCATTGTTTAATTACTTTCTGAACAGTCATTGTAAGAATAGAAGTGAGTGGTTTAAAGTTATACTATAAACTAAGAAATGACACTGAGTTGTGGCTCTTGACAACCTTCAACAATGTGCTACCATCTTCAAAACACTGAATTTCACCTCATTTCCTGTAAAAATGATGGTGGAACCATAAGCCTCAGCCTTAGCTTACCTAAACTATATGCAATTGAAAAGTCAAAGTGGAAAAGTGCTGTTTCAGGTTACAAAATTACTTTTTTCGGAACTCTGTTATATAATGAAGAAAATTTGTCTTTGTGAAAGCTATTAATATCCGATTGATCTATATGTCTGAAAATGATTTTTACTGATATGTAAATCACACTTTTAAGTCTTAGGTTAATCTTTTTCCTATATTCCTTTTCTATAGAAAGGTGACTATCTGTACAGCTTCTCTTTAAAGGTGCTTTTCATGTTAGGGGTAGAATAAGAATGAGTGATTAATGCTTAGCATATTTTTAACTGTTACTAAATAGCTGCATGGAAACGTAGAAATAATTAAATCTGTCATTCCAACCATACAATTACAAATACATCTTCATTGATTCTGCTTTCATGTTAGAAGACATTTTTGCCTTCTCCATCTGAACTCAGCTTCCAACTTCATACACTCCTCCCAAAATTCAGGTTGAAAGTGTCAGGAGAGAATTTCCGTCCCTACTTCAACTGCACCATACACTGTTTCCATTAGCAGTGCTTTTTAGCTGAACTTTTATGGCACAGAAGTCAGCAAGCAATGCTGGTGTTGCAAACATTTGAAGTTGTGTGGTCACATTGAAATATTATGAAGTTGCTTTATTATTTTTTTTTCACTGTGGTATGATTTGAGTATGTCTGACAGTGCTGTAATGAGAGGACACTGTGATCATTTGACTTGAGTATTCCGAGAGATAGGCATGGATACAGCCAAACAGAAAAAGGGATGAAAGAAAATATGAAATCTATGTTTTAAAAAATACTTATCTGGAAGTGGGCATGTAAAGCTGTACCTGATGAAATCAGCAACTAATAGTAGGCTTTGTATTTCTTTTCCTTGGCATTTAGAACAATTCACAACAGGTAAATTTGCTTGCTGCAGATAAATCTAGAATAGGAACTCAGAAAGACAGACAAATGCCAGCTGTAACCTTAGCTTATCACTTAGATTTCATGCTGAATTCACACTGTCTTATTCTGCAAGTAATACAGTGTCTTTGTTTTGGTGGCAAAGACAGTTTAACACACTCCCATCCCACACCTCCCAGCCATTTGTTCCTGGCCCTGCAACACAAAAAAATCCCCCTGACCTTACCAGTTGTGGTGATAAAGCTCTTTGAGGAACTACACTGCAAAAGGCTCATAAAAATCGTGCAAGTTTAGACTAATCCTACCAGTAAAATAGTCTCTCTGTTAAGCATAAATTTCAAAACCAGAAATCTGTTGTTGTTTACATGCACCTTGACAAAGAATTTTGATAGAGAAATTGAAAGGAAAGCAAACCACATTCAGGAATCAGTGGCTGGACAGGAACTTCCTTCATAAGCCATCTTTACACCTAAAGCCAACATATGGGGTAACTGTGCCTATGTTTCCTCTTTTACACCTGGAAACTGTATGCCATTTCTCTTCTTTTTTACTGAAGCATGTCAATATTCCCATTACCTTTAGTGAAATTAAACCAATCCTTAACTTCAAGAATATTTTTATAGGCTAAATCTGGGCCTAGTCTTTCTGGGAAGAGATCTGAAAACTGATGTACTCATCAGTAAAATTAAGCTGTAACCTTGACCATCTTACACACTTAGTTTGTAACAAATACAATGGTGAGATATATATTAAAAGCAGCAACAAAACTATGGGAGGCAGGGTAAGCTTGCGCTGGAAATATTTTACTATAAACTTTGAGACCTTGGTGAGGTACAAGGCCCTAGTATTTGAAGGAACTTCCCAAGTGGATTAATACCTCTTTCAATGTATATGAACTCCATTATAAAGAAAAGGAAAGTAAAGCTTACCATGCAGCTGTACTTCATCCAAGGGGCATGGTAAAGTATACCTCCCTAACATGTGTCCAGGGCTATGAGTAGGTGGGTTAAAAAGTGCCTCAAGAAAAGATGAAGTGTGACAATGTCTCCCACATTCCATCTTTCATGATGCAAATCATGAAGCACAAAGTAAGTGCCAGCTAATTCACTGTAACTGACTACAGAACTACAAAGGACTTAAAATGATTTATTAAAATTCTTTTGCTAGAATGTCTTCCTCTTCAAAACCATTAATCTCTGTTTCATGTAAAGCTGAGACTTGCCTTTGGTTTATTTTCATAAAGTTAAGCCACTCTGCAGTAAAACACTACTGTTAACAATTACAGTGTGCTTAGCAATGCTAAAAATATGCACTAAAGATATAATTGTGGGTGTACAGTTCATATAATAAAAGGACTCCACAAAGAGATTTTCAGACATTTTATTTATCTTCATGGTAACTGAAAGGTTACCAACCAAGAATGACATTAACAGGCATTTACAGCAATGAACTGTCTACCTTTGTAGCCACAAAGGTACCTGGATGATTAATACCACATTTGAATGGGTCCACAGAAAAGAGAAGGGAGGGTGGCTAAAGAGCAGTAGTATCTAATGTCAGACTTTTTTTTTCTTTTATAGAATTTCCATACATAGGGAAGTAGCAGACTAATTTTGAAAGGAATAGCAAGAAGTTCACATACAAGAATGTGTTGAAAAATCATTTGCTTTGATAGATGTCTAAACGCAGAGACAGGAACCTAAAATAGATGATTTAGGAGGCTTGTGGAGTTTGGAATTTATTTTTTTTTTAGCAGGCAGAGCAGCCATGCTTTTTGAAAATATAACATTGATTGCTGAGATAATTTACTTCTTCAGAAATCCAATCAGAAAAGTGAAGGGTAGAGAAATTAAACTTGACATTAATAAATTAAACTGTGTTGCTATATTGATATTTTTCATAAAATTATAATGACCTTATTTTTTGAATTGAAATAAAAATAAAAACATATTATCTTAAATTAGAATACTTTCAGTGTTTGTTAGTATTGTTTTGTTTGGTAATACAGTGTAAATTATGTCAGAATAAAATATAACTATGGTAATAATATTTTTTTTGCAAGCTTGGTAAAATGGTAAATTCTGATGTTGAGTTTAACAAATTTTCTTGCTGCAAGCTACAGAATTTAAGCCTTAATGCATAAAGCTGGAGAAACCTTTAGAAAATAAACTGACAAAACAGATAAAAGGGGTATAAAGAAACATTGTAGGAGTAGTTCCTCCGAAGTCTCCTGAAAAGTCACGCTAATGGACACTATGGCATACACCTTCTATCAAGCAACATTAAAGATAAACATTAAGTTTAGCAATGAAGATCATTAACTATTCTTGATATTTGACTAAGGAAATTCATTACATTAGTCAGTAATTTCAGTATGACTGGTCATATAACTAGCCAAGTTAAAAAGTAGTAATTGGATCCTATTTAGTCTAACCTGATCTGACCAAACAAAAAAGACTCTGGGCTGGAATGTTATCTAGAGCTACATCTTGTAGAAAGCTACATCCTGAAGCTTCTCTACAGATAAAATCCCTAGGTAAGTATCCCCACGAAACTGCTACAAAGTCACCAAGATTATCACCAATGCACAGAACCAGAGACGCCAGTGGCAATGGGACAACTCACTTGGGCAAGGGCTGGTGTTTAAACAACCATGGTACACAGCTAAAAAGCAATGGCAAGAAAAAAAAATTCTTCACAGGCATGAAAAATGTTTTCTCATTATAAATAAACATTAAATCTATTATTGGTGAACTGTAAGATGTTCAACAAGCTATTATATCCTGAAACAGTATTGTTTTGGTGTTCGATAGAAAACATAAGGCCATGAGATTTTCTAGACCAATCTCATGTGTCACAGATCGCTAGAGTGCATCCCGTTAAACCTGTTTTTAAACAGGAACATACATCAGACTAAAACTTTGCTCATGTTATGCTAAAATGTGTGTTCTGTCAGACCAACATATATCTTGGTTTGGTAAACGGAATGTAGAGGCTGAGAATTTGGACTGAATTTAAAAGGGATGAATGGATTATCTGCATGACGACTTGAGCCTTACGTTACTCTGTAGGAATAAATAAGGAAAGTAAGCCAAAATACAATGAAAAGGCAGGTTAGACAGGGAAAAAATGTCTTTGTTCCATTGGAGGTTAGTTTGACCTGGTAAAATGGTATGGATAGGAACAGCAGACAGGAATTCTGTAAATGCTGACGAATATTTTTTGACAATACTAGTCATTTACCTAATTACGGGGCTCATTGAGCTCTAGCTGAGGACTAATTATCCTCCTCACCTGTAATATCTGTCTACCTTGAGGCTGATAAACAATAAAATCCTCACATTACTCCTGTGAAATACAGAAGTGGGGAGTTGTTTTGTTTTGTTTTTTTTTTTTATTTCTGTGTGCTTGACAAACTAAAATAGTGTCAGTGATTTGAGCAGGATTGCATCAGTTAAAACCCACTTAATATAACTTGGCTCCATTTCTATTCTACTAGGCATGAAGACACCTTTTCTCTATTAATATAACAGTTAAGCAACTGTGCATAGTATTTTCCCCAGACTCTTCTGCAGTGTCTGATAACTTGCTTACATCTGTCAGTTGCTAGTTATCACAAGACATTAGTATATAATGTCTCATGCCAGTAATCTGTTTATCCTCATCTCTGAAAGCAAATTTTCACTGCTATTGCATTACCAAAAAAAATACACTAAAAAAAAGCTTTTCTACCCCAAACTCCTGGCTTGTTACTCACCATTCATTTCAAGTATTTGAACTGTGGATAGTTTGTTTGAACATACAAGTCACAAAGTATTTTTCTGTTCTTAGAATGTGTTGCAAGTCAGTTTTTAGAGTGAATACTAAAAATTGTCAAAGCTTTCAATTAGACTGAAAAGAAAAGCTGATGCAGCAAACTTACAAATTGCTTTAGAAAGATTCTAAAAAGTGTTGGGTGAACAATTGTGTGCAAAGCCCCTATATTTAGCAGATCAAAGAAACTACTAGTGTAAGTTTCTTCAACCTGTCCTGTGACATGCCCCAGACATTTAGGTTGATTCCTGAAGAATCAATAAGCATTTTTATGCCTTAAAGAGACTCCTAGCTGGCTGTCCTTAGAAGGAAGCTGGAGACACTGCTGATTTTCCTATTACATTTCTTTATTATCCACAGATACCTGGATGATCAGTCAGGTCCTATATGACAGCAGGCACAGCAGGAAGTTATTGAAAATGCAGATGCCTAAAGACACTAAACAACCACGATTCTTTTACTTCCCCACCCCCACCTACCAACTCCATTGTATAAGAGGTCTGCAAAGTCCTGTACCATCAAAAAAAGGAGTTTGGGCTATTGATATCTTTGGGGACATGCTAAAACACAGTAGTTTTCCTCTATCCACAGTTAAATAGAAGTTAAAATAATTTTCCCATGACTCTTTCTTGCTCTCCTCAACACTTAATCTCCCATTTTCCAAATTTCAGGCAGCAAAATTCAACTTTGTTTGTGTTCTTAGAAGTTCTGAGCTGATGGAACCAACTAATTTCAGTGTTCACAGAGTAAATACAACAGATGGTAATAGCTGTGGGACTTCTTATTTGCACTGTCTTAACACCAATCTTCAGCCAAACGCCTGTTCTGTGCAAACACAGAACTGTGAAATGGTTCCTTGTCCCATGTATTCTACAGGGTTACCAAGAAGCAATGAACATTAACCTAAATAGAATTTCTGTTTTCATGGCCAATTTGCTACACATAGCCAAACTGCCTTGTTTACTATTATCTGGGGCAATTCATCTAAGCTAGATTCCTTTTCCCCAAGTCCTTCTTTTTCCACCAAGGTAAGTTATACCTTAAAACAGAGTCATTAAGAATTGAAATTGCATCCATTACCATTACCAAACTAAAGAAGACTACTTCTTCAAAATATTTTTCAAAGTTTTAAATCTCTTTTTAACATATAAGAAAGATGGTTTGGGTTTTTTGGTTGTGAGGGTTTTATTTATTGATTGATTGATTTTGTACTGCAGGTTGGCAGTTATCAAGCATATACACTGGGACAGCTTGATAGCAGACAAAAATCCACTTGAAAGAACTGTAATAAAGTCCGAGTTACTAGCATGAGTTATCTAGAAGAGATACATAATAACCACAGAATATGTAATATAAAATATTATATTACAGAGGAAAATCAAATACTGTTCCTGTCTTTAGAACAAAAAGATACCAGTGCAAAACAAATAATCTATTAAAGAAAGAAATATTTTTCCCTTGATATTTCACTTTCATTGGTTTTTCTTATGCTGACTAGGTACCTGAAAACCTTCAAAGTGTAACCTAAAAGCAGTGTTAACGCTAGCAGCTTTTTATGGTTTACAACACTGATACAGCAGCTTTATCGCTGGTTTTAGCTTTATATGCCACAAATCAAACTGGTTTTGTTAACTGGGAGTTGTTCTTTCTTAATTCATAAGAGAAGTTACACTACTTGGAGAGCCTTTCAATGCTGCCATATTTTTAGGGGATCTCTTTTCTTTGGTTTTCTGCGATATACTTGAATGTTGTTAGTCTGACTGTATATCTGGTTGTCCACTCATTCAAAAGGGGATCCTAAGCAGTCATTTCCTCTTAATGGCTGGAACACACCAACTATTCATAGGATTCAAAGCATATGAACATTGTGTCCATGATTAGTAGGAAAACTGGTGAGTTTAGCTGTTAACAAAATTTTTCTTCTATCCTAGCTTTTGCTTGCATACCAATGACAAAACCTGCAAATAATGAGTCAACCAGCAAAAGAACAGAAATCTCTTCTACGGTTCACTAAAAGCATCATTAAATGTGATATTTTCAGGAAAGAAAGGAAGATAAGTCAAATAAACTTACTATCTCTTTTATGGTAAACACTGATATTATTCTTGTTTTGGCTGCTTCTTCCTCTTTTTTTTCCTCTAAGATTCCACCAATTCTTCAGCCAGTTGATATACACTTTTACCTTCTACCCATGTTATAGAAATCTTTATTTCCTACTTACTTTCCTGAAACCTGTTGCTTCTCCGTGGCTAAGCACAGTTGTGGTGCCAGGCTAAATCACTGCTGCACAGTTTATAGTTCTCTGTAAACATCTGAAGTCATAGTTTTCCCTCAGTGATCTTTTCTCTTTCATTCTTCAGATATTTGTCTAGACTTTCACTTCTTTTGGATTTCCTTCATTTTCCACTCCTAATGAAGTACTTATAAGCTAACAAAGGGAGTAATAGACCAAAGTACAGAAAAGGTGGTTAGAATAGTTACTGCCTTCCATCAGTTTCCCCATATGATTCCTTGTTGCAAATTATTTTGGAATCTAATGATGGAAAGAATCATTAATTGCTGTATTCATGGGGGTTTTGTGTATTTTTTTTCTCCCCTGCCCACGCCCACCACCCCTTTCATAATGATCCAACAAGCTGTTTCCTACTAGCATGCCCACAGTTTCATGCAACCCACTCACCCCTTGATAACTACCAAAAGCAGGGTCTGGTGTTGGGGGAGAGAATAAGAAGGGGGTGCAGTGGAGAAAACAGTTAGGGATTCAAGAGAAATGAGGTGCCTTTTTACCTGAGACTGCTAAATCTACACTTCTTACTTACTTGCCCCACCAAAACATCCTTTTCTTAATAAGCTGCCTCACCTCACTCAGAATGTAGCTTATATTGGTATACTGCTATGAAAATGCTTATAATATTACAACATAAATACAAAACCCTAATGCTCTGGAACTAGAAGAAAAGATGAATAAAAAAATATGTGAGCCAACCCACACAGCATAATATTTTATAGTTCTAATTTTTTCCAGTATTATATCTAAGTGAAATGCGTATACTTCAGGGGTATCTTCTATTTCTAAAGTGCTATATACAACCACAAGAATAGACAAATAACAATAAATAAACATATAGCCATTACTTGGTGTCTTCAGGTATTATACATTTATCAAAGCAACATATAAACTTGGCTAAATCTGTATCTGAATCAAAAGTTCAGACTCTGCTGAACTGCAAACTCTGAGGTGATGAATCCTGATTCCTGACCTAAATCAGACCTCAGGCTTTCCAGCTGAGCTACCATTAGGTTTTATTAGCTCACATTTCACTTTTCATCCTGACTGCAAAAATAAGAGAGAAAAGTGTTATTGCTAACCAGATTCACACATGCCATGAGTTCTGTTACTGAAGATTTCTCATTTTATGGCTGTAGGTTTAAAAATATGGTATGCAGCCCCATTGTCAGCTGAGAATATACTGCCCCAATCATTAAGCATGTTGTATGTAGCTGCTCTTTTCAGTGCATAACCTAACTCTGTGGGGGACTGCATTAAAAGTGACCCTGAAGATGTGCAATAGTAGCTAGGAGCACATCACAGAAATGACATTTCCTTAAAAACAAAGGTCATACGGTTTGTTCACTCCAGGGAAAAATTGCAGAGGCCTCCAGCACTGCTTTTGTGCAGCTTTTTCATGGCTTCATAGCACAGAGAAGCCAACTGCAGAATTAAAAAGTTCCTATTCTCCTGAAATATTTCCATTTTTCAAACAGGCATTTGGTTACTTTAAAACCTGTGTTTTAACATTAACATTTCTCTTGTATAACACATGGCAGTGGATTTTCTGAGCCACTGAACAAATATGCCATGTGACAACTGAGGGAAAAGCAAGGGTTGAGAACATGGGGGGATTGGTTATTACAAATGTAAGCAGGCAGCATGTAGAAAGGCAAAAAATAACCATTTTTGCTGCATAAAGCAGCACTTCAAAGGAAACATAAACACATCTGCACTTTATGCCTTGTGCATTATACAAAACAAAAATACTACAAAACTCTGCTGAGAGACTCTAAAAAGGTGCATAATTAACACCATTACATTCACTTAGTCTACATCAGTAGCATTCTCTTTGACCTCCTTACAACACATGAGTATAATGGAATCTACATTGGTCAGGTACATACTGATCTTTTAGAGGGAAGTGTAATTAAATTAAGAATAGGTCTCTTCTCCATTCAAATATTCATACTTTTTTTTTTTTTTTTTAGTTGCTTAAACTGTTATGCTTCTCTTTTCTGACATTTCACTTTGTAAATTACACTGCCTCAGACTTCTAGGGGTGATTTCAAAGTAAACATAAAAGGTTGTAAACAGATTTTCACAAGGTGTGAGCCTGAGTCTAACAATCATTTCTGGTGTAAGTCAATTGGGCTGATATCAGTAGAATCAGAATTGCAGTGGGGTTTTCAACCAAATGATTTGTTAGATGCATCACCAATAATATATAAAATTATATTGTATGTATATATAAATCTGCTACTTTTAAACAACAGTTTTCCCATTAATTTGATCTAGAAGTATCTCTTTGCATAACATGTGAATACCTTGGAACCACTGTTACACAGATTTATGAACTGACTAGGATGAACGAAGCTATTGGTTATCATTTAGCAGCACTGGTTTCCCAGCACAAAGAATAAATACATCCACAGTGATCTGCATACCTCTACAAAGAAGCTGACTATTCTGGCATGCAGGTGCTTCAGATGGTACCTATAAAACTGCAGGCCAGTATTTCTATATCTCAGCATGTTTTTTGCTTTTTGGGTGTTGTTTGTTTGTTTGTTTTTCCTAGAAGCTCTTGAAAAATATTGCATTATGATGTCCCTGTTGTACAGTTTAATTTCTATATATTGAGTTTGTATGACAACACGTTTAACCTGTATGAGGGTTTTTGCAAAAACATTTTAAAAAATCAACTAGGGCATCATCTGTACAGTTTCCAGCTTGTTTGTTTGTTTGTTTGAGCTATTTGTCTGTAAGTGTTTTCAGAGAATGCAAATGCTGTCATTAAACAATGGTGGCAAAACACAAGGCATCTTGTGCAGATACTTGAATATAGATTTTCATTATTCAATTATACAAAGCCACCTGACATGATCATTTACCAAACAGGAATCAGATGACAGATCAACCCTTAGAAGGCACTAATTGGTGCGGGATGGTTTTACAGTGTACCCACTAATCCAAGAGATGTAATCATACACCCATAGAGGAGGCTTTAGAGACCTGAGTTTCACTTGCCATTTGTCTATTGGATTACAAACTCATCTCAGGCAAATTACTTCTCTGCAGTGAGATTCAAATTACCATATCTAAAATTGAATTCTTGATATTTTTCTGCTTTTTAAATTGCTTTGACATGTTTGGCCCAAAAGCAAAACACAGAAGTAGAGTTAATAATGTCCACTCCATGTACCCTATTGTTTCACAGATTCCGTTTTGTTTTATTAACTGTGGTTTAGAGTAATATAATCTGTATGATGTTACAGACAACAGCAAGAAAAGATACATGCACAGATTTTACTTACTGCATTTACTGCAATTACTATTTGAGTCAAAAACTCCTAGCTATTTACTTCTTGTTTGCTATTATATCACTCAAACAGGTTGTGCATAGATTTTTTTTTTTTTCTTTTCTTTTAAGTCTCAGTAAAGGAAACCCATACAACTACGATTCATCTTTGCCACAAAAAATCTTTTACACATCAGGAAACAATTTGTATAGTATTTTTTCCCTGCTAAATTCTCCCTGTCCCTCAGATATCCTACATGTAGAATTTAGATAATGTTTAATTTAAAGTTCTGTTGCATATTATTAGTATACATAGGACATAGGAATATATCGAATATGAATTATGTATCACTAGGCTGGTGTGCAGTTATTCAAGAGCATGCCTGAGTTCTCTGCATCAAATTATAACATTAATAAAAACACCTGTGAAATGCTTTTGTTATTTTTCAGTTGTACCTCTGTTCTTTAAAAAAACAATAACATCAGAATTGTCCTGATATTTTTCGATAAAATCATTAGTTTGAGTCTTTAAATATGTTGATATTGATTAGTTTTGTGTTTTAATTTAACACTACCTGTTCCTCTTCTGAGAAAAAGCCTACACTCAAAATATTTTGCTGCTAGCTTCTGTTTTGATTATCATTACTGGCTTTTTGTGGGGTAGAAAAGCTGATAGTCCATATCAAGAATTAATTAGCATTTTTTTTTTGTTTTAAAGAAAGAAGACAAATTATTACCTTGAAGAGGCAGAGCCAACCTGTAGCTACCAAACCCAGATGTGCAGACCACATGAGCATAGCAAGAATGCTATAGGCAGTAGAGAGACCATGGCCTAAGCACTACATTAATGGTTATCATGTAGAGAAATTAAGGCAGTGGGTTGTTTAGCATTGATAATATGCAGCTGTGGCCTTGCCTCAAAGGCAGTGGGTTGATTAACATGGACAATGTGCAGTTGTAGCTCGCTCCTGCTAAACAGTTAAATAGCAATGAGGATGGTGAGAGAGGTGGCTGGATGGAGGAGTAGCAGTGTGGTCTGGTGTCTGGAGGTGAAACAGTATGGGTAGTAGAATCTGATAGTAAAGCCTTCTCACAGCCTTGTAGCTTGCTTGTGCTGCAACAATTGATGCCCCATTTGAGGCTCCTACTCAGGACCTTCAGATTATGAGACTGAGTGTAATGAGCAGTGATGGCTGTGCTGGGGGATATTTGTAGTTCTGAGTGGTGATGGCAGTGCCCAACGTAGCGGAGACAGGTGGGGATAGCCTGTGGGCTGGATCACGTTGAGACAGGTGGGGATAGCCTGTGACCCAGATCACATTGGTGTAGGTGGGGAGAGCCGGGGGATCCGGATCAGACACTGGTAGAGGAATTTGAGGTGGAGTCAAGCATGAAAGCCAAGGATTTCTGCTAGAACATCTCCAACAGAGTCTTCCTAAAGTGCTCTGAAGTTAACCTGGAATGTGATGATAAAAGCCTTGTTGCAGCTGGCTAGTTTGGATAGTGCTGTGATGTTATCACACCTTTATCTACAGGTGGTCAAGTTTTCTACAATTTTTTTGAAAAGATATCAGAGAAGAACTAAAGAATAAAGAAGTGCTTTTCCATATGTGACAGAAAATGTAATGACGAAAAATTCAACAAGCTTGGGTTGAAACAACACAACTGATGGAAGACTGTCAGGAATCAATACGTTTGGTGCAAATGTGAAATAATCAGTAGAGCTGGAACAGTTAAGTATTATTTTATTTTTATTTTTTCTCTCCCTTTCTTGTCATGTAAACTACATTTACCTCTTCCTAAACCTTTTCCTGTCTTGGCTTCAAATCAGCCCCTGGACTTTCCCATTACTGATGCAGGCAAATTCTTCCAGAACCCCAGGCTTCTGCTGCAATTAGTCCTTTTACTTTGATCTCCAAATTTTGCATGAGCCTAGCTAGGCTCTAGACTCCTCTGGGCAGGAACACTGTACAAAACACAATGCTGAGACTCAGTAAATACTAACATTCTATGTGAAATAATTCTTACAGCCCAGATTTATGTTATAAAATATGAACTACTATCTCGAGACGTACAGAAAAAAAGGAATGTAGCAATACAAGACAAATTCTATTATGGGGGGAAAAAATGGCCAAAAAACCCCCCAAACAACCCACAAAATCAAACCAACAGAGAAACAACAAACCAACAAAGAAAGAGCTCTCAAAATTCAAATAATATTTTTGGAAAATAGGAAAAAGAAATTGAGATCTTTAATTCCCATGTTAATGTCTTGCTCTGCCAATTTTTTTGTCCTCCCTGCCAAACATCTTGCTAATTCATTCCCAGTTATAACATTTTGAGAAGGAAGAGGTACATTTGTGTTAAATTCCATATCTAACAATATTAATAACCAGTAGTGAATTGGGCTCCTACCCTAGAATATATTCTTTTTCTGATCACCTGGTCCAAAATCTCATCTGCTGTCCTGCTTCCCATTTTTAAAAATCCTTTTCCTGCCTCTGTTAAGAATTGAACACCTTTCTTCCTATTTGAGGTAATTTGCAGACTATAATTTGTTACAGATATTTAGTTATACAGTGTGAATCCTGAACACACACTGCAGCTAAGATTTTATCTGTTGAGATTTGTCAGATGGGATTTCAAGGGCCTAAACATCCGAGATGCCCAAGTATCTGAGACATCTGCATCAGACTGTGACATATGATGTAAAACCTTGTGAGAACTTGTGCTGTCCTGGGCTAGCAGCTGGAAGTCTGGTAAAATTTCCTACAGCCATGGATGTCATACTACACAACCCTGCTTTAATAATGCCTAAATGCTCACAAGGTGAGAACCAAACATGATTCTTCCACGGAGGGCAGCAAAAGGCAGAGTTACATTAAAAGGTATATTTCTTAATGTCTTTTTTATAATTTGAACATATGTAATATAACCGTGTGAGATACATATGTCTACATTAGTCTAAGGAAGTTAGAAATAAGCATCAGTTAGTTCTGCTTCCTTCTAAAGCAGGGTTTAACTGCATTTATACTTATTGTTTAAAAAATTGAATTAAAAAAATAAATTGTCCAATCAATCTTCACCTGGTTATGCAATTTTTCATCACCTTATTTATTATTCAAAGGTCTCCCATTTCATTACAGCCAGGAAGGTGTTACTTTCTCACATCCTTAACTAAACTGAAGTCCAGAATATTTTTGTGCATACTTTATTCTAAACACATGAGTCCCAATGATGTTAGTGATGCAGGTGCATAAAATTGAGCACATGTAGACATCTTTCCAGGATTAGAACATATATTTTACAGGTTATGAAATGACAGAGAACTAGCTAAGCAGGAAAAAATATTTCTTCAGCATAATATTTTTTTCCTTTTCACACTGAATGGAATTAGTTATGTCTAAGGAAATATGGATTTGTTTTACCATTATAATAAACCTTTTTCTGGTCTTTGACCATCAGCTTTGGTCTCTCATGATCTGGAAATGGCTAATATTTTGCCCTGCTGCCATAAATGTATTGTAAAGCAGAGATACTGAAGTTGAAATTTAGTTAGAAATACATAATAGTTTCAGCAACTTATAAGGAAGGATCAAATATGTTATATCCACTTATGTTGTTTACAACATTATAAGAAGAAAACTTCAGTGGAATTTTAAGTCTGTTGTGGGAACAGACTGATTAATCAACCATAACTTTAACAGAGTCCTTTAGCAGCCTTGGCATCCAACCTTGATGTGTTTCAATTAACTTTTAGACATTCCAAACCCAATTGTTATAGACAGTATAAGTTAAAAAAAAACCCAGACACTGTTTGAACTGGCAGAGTCAAAGCCAAAATTGAGACTTAGTGTTAATATGTTTGTTCCACAATCTTAGCTGTATGACCAAGTGAAACCAGAAGTGTAAGCATGCAAAGTGGGGTGACAAATATGACAATATTTCTGGCAAAGGAAAATAAGACAAAGCTAGCAGTGGTCAGTCTCGGGCAGGAAGATTTTTTTTTTTTTTACATCCAAATCAATTTCGATTTGACTCTGCTTCCACACCTTGGTAAATTGATAGTAATTATTCTGAAGTCAGGTGTAAAAACAATATGGAAAATAGATAATTACTTCAGCTATATGATACACTTCAATCTCCTTAATTATCTCTAGAGGTCAGATTATGCTTAATTTTCTAAGGTGAGCAGTAATGAAAGGGCAAGAGATGTGTTTACTTTGTCATGCTTAGCTTCTCTTAACACTAACCATTGTAGCAGTTAGCAATCCCAACTTACATGGTGATGCACAGCTGTATGGCAGCTTTAGTCAGTAGACTAATCAAGCTACAAATGAGCACAGGACCTATTATCTAGTTCCTCTTTCTTGACCTAGAGTCAAAATTATTAAAATCATCTGAGGAGATTCAGGAAATTTGTGCAGTTTGAATGCCACATGTCTCGTGCTTAGTTATCTCTCTACTTACTGATGTGATCAGACCCTACATACATAGGAGTTGCCTTATCAATTTGAGTACAAATTAAGTTTCATTTTTCTGGGGGTGGGTGGGTTGTTTTTTGGTGGTTTTTTGTTTGTTTGGGGTTTGGTGTTTTTTTTTAATAATGGTTTAATTGAATAAATAGCATTCTTCACATCCATTCTTCACAATGCATTTATTTTCCATCCATTTCTCTCACTTGAACTACATACCTGACTTGTACCATAAAATTCAGTGTACTAAATTTGTTGAAAGCCTTTTGTATCACCTGCAAATTCTCAGTGTACTAGTGAAATAAAGAATTTTCAAAGAGGAGATGTAGCTTCTGCTCTAGAAGTATAGTTTCAAAGTGTCAGAGCCTTTATTAGCAATTTCCAAGTTTTTTTTAAGTAAAATCTGGCAATTTTTAAGCCTGTAATCTTGTAAAGATTTCTTTCTATATTATAAACATACAGAAACTGCTTCTCGTGTGTGACTGACCAATAAACCCCTAATAAAATGGAAGAAGGCTCAGTGGAGATAGGCAAAGATGACGTGCCTATGAAGCTCAGAGAATAACTCTGCCTGTGACTGACCACAGCTGTTGCAAAGATGCTGACTTCATCTCAACACAAAGGGGACCAGAGGTTAACCTTTGCTTTAGATAAACAGCTATGTCAGTTGAGTGGATCAGCTGGTGGCATAAATGTTTCTCCCTGAGTTTATTAAAAGAGACTGAATTTATCGCTGAGGTAGCCAGGCCAACATGGGGGAGAAGGATGTGAATATGTGGCTCAGCCCAACGTAGGGTATGAAAACTAAACAATTAACAAAAGAATTTTAAAGAGAGCAATGGGCATAAACCCACATATTCCTTCCCAGCGCCTGGGGGATGCCCAGCATCACATCAGTGAACATATTATAGAGACTGGTAACGGAATGCCTGGGGTACCCCTCGAAAGTGCCTCTACACTAACACACACAATATGGGGAACAAACACAGAGTTAGAGATCTGTGTGCAGTTACAGGTCTACAATCCTGTTTGGATCATGGAAACATGGTGGGATGGCTCCCATGAATGGAGTATTGCAACGGAGGGACACAGGACAAGATCAGAAGACAAGGAGCGGTATTTGCTCTATATGTGAGTGAGCAGCTGGAGTGAATACTGGGTGATAGATGAGGAGCTGGCTGAGATGAAAGAGAGGACAGGTAAAGAGAACATTATAGTGGGTATCAGCTATAGGCCACTCTGACCAGGAAGAACATGTGGATGAGGCCCTCTATAGACAGATAGAATCAGCCTCACATTCTCAGGCCCTGGTCCTAATGGGGAAATACAACCACTCCAATATCTGCTGGAGGGACAACACAGCTGGTCATAAACAATCCAGGAGGTTCCTGGAGTGCATAGATAATAACTTCCTCCTCCATGTGATAGAGAAGCCAATGGGTTGAAGTGCTTTGCTGGATGTCATAGTCATCAACAATGAGGGGCTCCTTGGGGATGTGAAAATCAAAGGCAGGCTTGGCTGCAGTAGCCATGAGATAGTGGAGCCTGAGGGCAGGGAGTAGCATGAAAAGCAAGCTCACAACCATGGACTTCAGGGGAGCAGCCTTTGGTCTTTCAAGTTCTGCTTGGAAGAGTCCCATGGCATAAGGCCCTGGAGGGGAAGAGGTGGTAAGAAAGCTAGTTAATATCCGAGGATTATCTCCTTAAGGTTCAGAAGCAGCACATCCCAAAAAATACAAAGTCAGGCAAAAAAGCCAGGAGTCTGGCATAGATGAACAAAGAGCTCGTAGCCAAACTCAAACACAAAAAAGAAAATATACACATGGTGGAAGAAAGGACAGTTCCTGAACAGAATATAGAGACATTTTCCGAGCAACCAGAGATAAATTTAGGAAAGCTAAAGCCTAAATGGAATTGAATCTACCCATGGATGTCAAAAACAACAAGCAGGGCTTCTATAAGAACATAGGGAAAATGTAGGGCCATTGCTCAATGAGATGGGGGATGTGGTTGCACAGGACATGGAAAAGGCTGAAGTATTGAATGTCTTCTTTGCCTCATTCTTTACTTAGTAAGACTGGCCTTCAGGAATCATAAGTCCTAGAGACCAGAGGGAAATGTGGGAGCAAGAAAGGTGTACCCTTGGTGGAAGAGGATCAGTTCAGGGAATATTTAAGCAAATTGGACACACATAAGTCCATGGGCCTTGATGGGATGCTTCCATGAGTGCTGAGGAAGCTAGCAGATGTCATTGTGAGGCCACTCCCAGTAGCTTTTGACTGATCATGGCAATGGGGAGAAGTACTCAAAGACTAGGGGAAAGCAATTCTTATTTTCAAGAAGGGCAAGAATAAGGACCCAGGGAGTTACAGGCCAATCAGCCTCACCTCAGTCCCTGGGAAGGTGATGGACAGAGCTGGGACTGTTTAGCTTAGAGAAGACTCAAGAGGAACTTATTAATGTACGTAAATAACTGAAAGGCAGGTGCAAAGAGGACAGAGCCAGATTCTTTTCAGTGGTGCCCAGTAACAGGACAAGAGGCAATGGGCACAAATGGAAACACAGAAGCTTTCTCCTGAACATCTGAAAACACTTTTGTAAGGGTAACTAAACACTGGTACAGGTTGCCCAGGGAAGTTGTGGAGCCTCCATCCTTGGAAATATTCAGAAGTTATCTGGATATGGTCCTGGGCAACTGGATCTAGGTGGCCATGCTCAAGAAGAGGCTTGGACCATATGGCCTTCAGAGGTTCCTTCCAACCTCGACCATTCTGTGAATCACATTATATTGAGATTGACCTGTATATTGCAATTACTGTATTTTGTTAATTGTAAAGTACATTTATATTGTGTTTTCTGTATATTTTGTATCACACTGCTAAATCAAAATTCCCATGTAATATAAAATATATTAAATTAAGTACATTTCATGTCAAACATTACACTCTCCATGTGCAGAACATTTAAAAGAACCTGGCTGAAGAGTATTGGACTGTGGCATTTTGTCATAAAGATCCCTAACAATAGTTCTTACAAGAAGAGATCATTAATTTTACTATAATGTCTGTGGTACACAAAAAGCTAATTCTGTGTAGAAGAATTAAATACTCACAAACTCTGCAACAACACATTTGGTAGTCCTGAATTTTATTGTCCCAAACTCACTCTGATATGTATCTTAATGACCAGGGTTATAATGTCTTCTTCTCTACTTCAATACTAAGTGAGTTTTTTTTGAGGAAAAAATTATGTATTAGTATGTAATAATTTTTTTGCTCTTTTTTTTTTTTTTTTTTTTTTTTTTTTGGTTCCTCAATCCCAGACAGCCTGTATAGCCTATGTGTTTATTTCCTATATAAACCCACAAAAAGCAGTGAAACAACCACAGAATGTAGGCTTACAATAATTAATTTCCACTTCAGAACAGGTAAAAATTAGGTCCCTTTTATCTCCTATTATCTGTCTTTGTTAGAATCCCATTGTTACCAGCAATTCTTTCCAAAGATGGATTTAACTGTGGAAAAAACTGATGTTGGCATGAACTTTTTTTTTTTTTTAAATATTTATCTAACTCAAATATCCCAGCACTATTAGCATTAAAATATACGTGATATATATATATTTTAATGAGGAATAGAACTTTTGTCAAAACCTATCCTACCTGCTTAGCTTCCAAGAACCCCAGGGAAGATTGGTCACTAGGATTCCCCTAGGCTCCTTGGATGTCCAAGCCATAAATGGTTTTGGTTTTTGCTTCTCACTGATTAAGCACATTACCTTTTTTTCCCCCAGAGCAGTAACAGCACATTTTTCATTTCTTTTTCTCATGTAATGATATAGCATTTAATATTTCCAGTTAATTTGTACTGATTAATACATAGTTAAGTTAAATCTATTTTTCAAAGGAAGGTATGGGCATAAACATTGAAAACTATTTCATTAAGTCAGTGACCTTTTTAAAATGAATTCCTGTTGATAAAACTGGATACCACCTAAAGGCAGAAATAAGGGAAATAGAATTTACATGTGTATAGGTTTCCAAGATTGATATCCAGGAAGAAAACTAGAGGGATGGCTTACATCAAAAGCACAGGAAAAAATCTACAATATTTCTTCTAGCTCTGAGCACTGTAAAATGTACATTTTTATTTGAGTTTGGTTTGTAATAATAGCAAATTCCTAGTGTCTGGTTCATTTTAATTTCATACCCAGTAATACTGGAGTTTAACACTGTAACTTTATCAGCTGAGTTTTGCGTTTATGCAAGCGTGAAACTAATGCACTTTTAAACCTCTTGCTTTCAATGGAAGGAAAAATATATTCTGGAGTAAAATACATAAAACGGGAAACATTTTAAATATTTCCTCCTTGCATTCCAGAATCCAATAATTTAGCCACCCTATGAATCCACCGATACCAAGAAGGCTGCTAGCAGTGGTCCTCTGGATTATCGTCAGACCCTCCTGGGAAAATAATCATTGCGCTAATGACAACTTTTAAAGCAAACAGTATTTCTATAAAATGAAAACTGCAGCGTTTGGGTAGTCTAGAATCTCATTTATTTATCTCAATAAAATATGCACCTTAGGACATGCTAGGTCACAGCTGAGTAATGTATAGCATTTTCCATTGTTTTTAGAAGGAATGAAAAATGACAGTGGAAAGGCTTGGGTTCATTAAAGAAAAACAAATTTGGAGCACTACAGCTCTTTATATAGAAGGAGCTTGTGATATGAGCTGACAGTTGCTTTGTTTAGACAAGTGTCATAGCTTTATTTCACTGACAAAATTTTCTGAAGTCAAGCAGGGCAATATATCTGCACACACACTAGGTAAATGATAGCATCAACAGGAAAACAACAGTTTCTTACTATGGTTTAGAGAGAAACGCCAAAGTAAATAAACTTCTTTTGCAAGGAATGGCATCACTTGTCTTAATCTGAACTTTTGCCAAAGATTAGCTGCAAATGGGATATCTGAAAGTTAGTGTCCAAATGTCTGAGTTTCCTCTTTAATTATAGTTTCATTCTCTAGCCCTTTCTTGTGCCCACAATCCTATTTGTTCTCAAAATCACATTATTGAGTATTTAAGCATTCAGCGATCTGTGCTGTGATACTGAATGGAAGTCTGCCTTCTACTTCCTTTTTCTATAGGCAATTTTTATTCCTCTTTATTTGGGTCCAAATATGACTCCCAGTGTACAATTTCTCCTTGTATGAATCAGTGTCTTCCTGAAACAGATTGTAAAGAAAGCATTATGGAAACATACAGAGGCTGAGACTGAGATTTTAGAAATACAAGTAGAAGCAAATGAAATGAAATTACAACATGCCATTTCAATAAAAGATTTACCCAAGAATTTTTAGGAAAAATTTGTATAGATTAAGAGGATAGAAGCAAGCTTAGTGTTTTTTCATGGTAAGAAAATTTCGTACAAAAGTTAGTAGTGAATCTTGCTTCTCCAACACTGCCTGGAAGCGCTTTCAGGATTCAATGTCCTCCAACACTAGCGATGCCCTCCCAGTCTCCAGAGTGAGTTTTCCACAGCCAGTAAATGCATTTCTTCTTATGCCAGCACTGTCTGCTATCTAACACAGTTATTTTCCTTCCTGGCCATTTGCACAGAGGATGTATTTGTAGGAAGTGGCTGATTCCTGTCCCAGGCACCACTCATCTTTGCTAGCCAAACCACGCTCTCTCATGGCCCATCTATTCTGTGCATTACAGTATACAGCAGAGAACCAAAAATTTGCACCAAAAGGCTTACTCTGAAATGGGGAATAATATAGCTTGTGCAGTGCTGTGCTCAGATCAGTTGTTGGATTATTAAGAGCAGCCCTGAGTAAAAAAAAAAAAATAAAAAAATTGGGGTGCTAGCTGACAAGAATCTCAACATAACACAGAAACGTGAGCTTGCAGCCCAGAAAGCCAACCGAATCCTGGGCTGCATCAAAAGATGTCTGACCAACAGGTCAAGGGAGGTGATTCTCCCCCTCTGCTTTCATGAGACCCCACCTGAAGCACTGCGTCCAGTGCTGAGGTCCCCAACAGAAGAAGGACATTGACCTGTTGAAGTGAGTCCAAAGGAGGGCTGCTAATATGATCTGAAGGCTGGAACACCTCTCCTGTGAAGGCAGGCTGAGAGGTTGGCGTTGTTCAGCCTGGAGAAGAGAAAACTCCAGGGAGACCTTACAGCAGCCTTCCAGTACCTAAAGGGGGCCTACAAGAAAGTTGGAGAGGAATTTTGTACAAGAGCATGTAGTGACAGGACAAAGGGTTAATGGCTTTAAACTGAAAGGGGGTAGATTTAGATTAGATACTAGGAAGAAATTCTTTACTGTGAGGGTGTTGAGGCACTGGAAGAGGTTGCCCAGAGAAGTTGTGGATGCCCCATCTCTGGCAGTGTTCAAGGCCAGGTTGGATGGAACTTTGAGCAACCTGGTCTAGTAGAAGGTGTCCCTGACCATCGCAGGGAGTTGCAGCTAGATGGTCTTTAAGGTCCCTTCCAACCCAAACCCTTCTATGATTCTGTGATTCTATGATTCTATAACTAGGAAGCAGGACTGAACAGCTCTGGCCTGCTGTCATGCTCCTTAGATGCCTAGATTGTCCAGAAAGGTCATGAACTTGGTCTGGTCACATAACATCATAGCTTTACTCTATTTCTGTTCCACTTTGAATAAATATTTCTATACAGAGATGGCTAAATTGTTCATGATACATTAAATTAGGACTTTACCATTCTTGTTTGTTAAAATTCCCCTATCATAACTGGAAGTACTTGATCTGCAAACTTTGGATCTGCACACCTGGTTCACAACTTTTCTGCAACTGATAGTCAATATAGCCTTTTTTTTTTTTTCTTTTTTTTTTTTTCTTTCCCTCTTAGGTGATCAGAAAGCAGTTTCTAGCAGACATATTTGCCAGGAGTCACTTATTTCTGACTTTTTTGCCTTTTGATTGTTACTTTTCAATTATTTTGTCTAGGATACAGTCCTCAGGTCACTTAAAACTTGTTTTATTTTAAAAATTGAAAACAGATTATAAATACACTACAATATTCATACCTCATTCCCCTGGTCAACACACTGTATTCATAAACTTATATTGAACATGATTGTATTTACACTATAGAGAAAAAAAACTACAGCAATACTTATTCAGTATAATTTCCTGCTGCTTACTGTTTAGTTTAACATGCATATTGTTGTGTTTCTCTCTTTTAATATTTATTACCCTGGTTTACAAAGTCATGAAGTTATGTTTGCCAGGCAGTAAGGTCCCAGTAATCTCTTTTTGTATTAAAAATATGCTTATTTCAAGAAAGTTTAATGCTTTTACCCTGGTTATGCAGACTTTAGTAGAATCTGGTACCTTTTCCTCCACAAGACTGGAAAAACAAATAAGTAAAATAAAAAATAAAGGAGGTAACAGTAAGGAGCATCCTTGTCATATTCTTTGTTTCTTCCTGTGCTTTATTGTAGTGCTTTCAAACCCTTCATTTCAAAGATAGTAGGCAAAATCATCTTTTCTTTTGCTGCTTCAAAACTATTCTTCCTCTCGGGAGGCATTTTACCCCTGTGCACAGCAACACAGCATCAGAATTACATTGCTTGTGCTTCCCTTAAAGCATTGACTGCTGGTTGTTTTTGTCTTTCTTGCCTGTTTGGCTTTTGTGTTCTCCTTGCATCCTCAAACCAGTCACCACACTCTATTCTGCTTCCACATCTTGCTTTCCAGCTTTTTGAGTGTTTTCACTTAATGCCCATGTGGGCACAGTCTTCCCTCAAACCTTTGTATATGAACATCCTAAAACCCCCACATATGTACTTTCATCTGTAACAAGTAAAGGGAATGGCAGATAATTAAACTTAATTAAAAAGAAATTGAGCCATCAAAGTGTTTATATGTCTTGCTTAATGCTAGAAGTGAACCAATGAAATGGTAAATTCTTGAAACTGGCTTAAAGAGAAATCGCCCACATTTGTTTGCTTTTATTTTAATCTGATACAAAAGGGATCAAAAAACTACAGTGTCTCCAAAGCTAGACCAAACACTCCTCTGAGATATCTTTCCAAAGCTTATTATAAGATAAAGAAAACAAATGTGCTTTCTTGTTTCTTCCAAAAGAAACCACCTGAACGTACCACCTGTAAGGTCATTCTGGTCAGTAAATGAGGTGCTCTTTTTAAAAAATTCCTTTGCCAAAAGCTGAAATAAAAAGAAAAAAAAAAAAGGTACAATACAATAAACAGCTGTTGTCAACTCAGTGATCCCATATGCTTCCTCTTGTCCCTATGGATTGAAGATCCCACTTAGACTACATTTCATGCCCCATCACACCTGTCTGAGTCAATCCTCCCCTGAAAAGGTAAGGTACTGCATCATGAAAGAATAAAAGCATGAAGTAAGAGCACTTCTGCCATCACGAAACACTGAAGTCAAGATCCCAGGTTGTAATATCTCAGATTTTGAACCAAATTTTAAAGATTTTATCTCTGATGTGAAAAAACTCCAAAATATCTCTTCTCCTTTTTCCTGTTAGTAAATTAATAAAATTAAAATATCTTTTGTTTGTTTGTTTGTTTTTTAATGAATCTACACTTAGTCCTATACCGCCAGGCTGTATTTGTACAGACCCTTATTTCCTTCCTGTACAGTGTCTGTCTGAGACCCTTGCCAAGATTCTGCCTACAGAGATTCCTCCACATTCTTTCCCTAAATCAAGCAAGTCTTAACCTGACAGAAAAAGGATAAAGTACAGCTCTTGAACTGAGCCTTAAAATCAAGTTCATCTTTACCAGTCCAGAAACAGCTGTGCAAAAAACTGACTTAAACAAGCTCACTGCTGTAACTGTTATATTCCTACTTCGCATCCTTCATCAGCAATATAAATCCGCTCTCCCTACATACCGTATTCTAAAATCCTTCTCCCTACAATTATATCAAAGAAAAATGCCCAAGTCCCTTTATTGCCTAAACAGGAGCATCTTACCTTTAAATACTTTCCCCAATAGGTAATATGAGAATATTGATTAATGGTTTAGGTTATTATATTTTTTATAAAATTGCAAATGTTTTCTCCTAGCAAGTTTTCCTTGAGAACACCATATTTGCCATGAAAAACCCTAGGGTGAACAACTATTTAGAAATAATTAAGATAATAAATAATTAATGTTTTCATTCTTCCATGAAAATTCAAAATGAAACCTAAATGAAAAGATAAAATTTAGGGTAAATTACCTGCATTTAATCAGGCACTTTTTGGAAGTGAGGACAGGTTTTGAAAATCTCCTTCCCTTCTAAATCTGTAATAACACATTATTTTCATTCTTTGCTGTACTGGACAAAATAATTTCTTATAAATATTTCTGCTTTCTTTTGTTTCTTTTTTGAAATATCCTGACCACGAATGAAATTAATTAATTAATTTTAATAGTAACATATTTCAGAATAATAGAATAGCTGCAATTAGAGGGGACCCCTAGAAAACTTCTAGTCCATGGGTCCTCCAACTACGGCCCGCAGGCCGGATATGGCCCCCCAGGGTCCTCAATCCAGCCCCCGGTATTTAAAGAAACACCCCACCCCATCCCCCGCCGGGGTTGCGGGGGGGAAACCAAGCAGCCGCAGATGACTGCCTGCCACTGCATCCGCGCGCCGGCCCCCTGGTTAAAAAGTTTGAGGACCCCTGTTCTAGTCGGACCAAATTCAGTTCTGTTGCAGGCTTTTTCCCTTGAAAAAAAGCTGTAAATTTTTAACGTTCCTGAGATCTTCCACAGATGATATCTGGATTCCAGGAATTTAGCAAAACAGTATTATTAAATTATATCTTTTACCTATCATAGTTTAATAGTCTTGATTTCATAAACAGCAGCATACTTCTGCTGACTACTCGATGAATGTTTCGTAGAAGCTTCTAACATCAATTAAAATGGGATTTTTCAAACCTCACTATTCAGTCTGACAATTCAGGAAAGCATTATCAGTAAGGTGAATAAATAAATGAATTGACCTTGGATTGCATCAAAAGAAGCATGGCCAGCAGGCTGAGGGAGGCTATTCTGCCCTTCTTCTCCGTCCTGGTGAGACCTGACCTGCAGTACTGCATCCAGCTCTGGAGTCTTCTGCACAGGAAGGACATGGACCTTCTGGGTGAGAATGCCACAAAAATGATCAGAGGGCTGGAATGCCTCTCCTGTGAGGACAGGTTGAGAGAGCTAGGGTTGTTCACCCTGGAGAAGAGAAGGCTCCAGGCAGACCTTATTGTGGCTTTTCAGTACTTAAAGGGAGCTCATGAAAAAGATGAGGCCTGTTGAGGTGAGACAAGGGGTAATGGTTTAAAACTAAAAAAGGGTAGATTTAGACTAGATAGAAGGAAGAAATTTATTATGATGAGGGCGGTGAAACACTGGAACAGGTTGCCCAGAAGGCTGTAGATTCCCCATCCCTGGAAACATTCAGGTTGAACAGGGCTCTGAGCAACCTGCTCGATTTCAAGATGTCCCTGCTCATTGCAGGGTGGGTTTGACTAGATCACCTTTAAAGGTCTCTTCCAATCCAAACCATTCTATGATTCTATGGACTAATTAGATATATGTGTCTACATATAGGTGCATGGAGACATATAAAATTTGTATAAATTAGGAAAATATGTGATTTTTTTTCTCTAAAAATATATTCACATAATTAATTGTATAATAACTTATAAGAATTTTATAGGCTTTTATCTTATTGCATCTATAACACTTACTTTGGATTTTTTTTAAATATATAGGAATTGTTTTTACTAGATACCATTTTTTGGTTGTGTTTTGTCACAAAGCTTTATTTGCAGTTTCTTTTTCTAGCCTCAGCTGTATGACCTTCTTAATACTATATGACAATTAATCGATCAGTTGCATTAAAAATAAATAAATTGTTGACACATAATATTATGTAACCATACACACATTTCCTGGAAGATTTTTCAGGAAGAAAAAAAAAAATAATAGTTGCAATTTAATTTATTTTTGTTAACAAGGAAGTATAAAGATCTTGAATATGACAACATTTAAATTTGAAAATTCTACCAAAAAGATCATTAAAGAAATGATGACACAGAAAAGGGAAAGAGGAAGGAGAGTACAAGCTCATAGGAGCAAAATCAGGTCTATGATTCTATGATATGAAGCTCTTTGATATTTTGACAAAAATTAAAATACATATAGTTTTAGATTATAATACTGGTGTCTGATTCACTTTTCAAATTCTAATTTATATCAGCAAGAAAATATGTAGACTAGGACGCCTTCAATATGAAAAATACTAGTAAAAATTGCAGATGAATTATCATAATTTTGTGAACAAAAATGGTCATTAAAAAGTGATAACTTTTAAATATTCTTGATGGCTCATGTTCTGTCTCTATTTACAACCCTGAATTTCCAGCTTCCCTTTCATTCCCTTGGCATTTCCTTGTCATGGTTTGCATTTTCTTTCCCACAGGACACATAAAGACCTACAGCATCTACATCTTTACTTAATGTATTCATGGCACATCTACTGCTCTGCTTGCACACTGTGATCTGTCCTATGGGAGCATCCCAAGACCAGCCCTAATGTACAGACATGATTACAGAGTTTTTCTGGCCAGAAGGAAAGATCAGCTTAACCATTATAATCCCCACAGGTCTGTGGGTTTTTGCACAGTTATAAGCCCACTAGCATTTGTTGATCTAGTTCAGTGCATCTTGAATAGCTTAGTTCATGACATATAATCAAATAGAGCTTTATACTTCATCGTAATCTACTGAACCTAGAACAATCTACAAGAACCTAGAACAATTTCTTTTTGCCTAACATATTGAAAGCCATACTATGAAAAGTATTTTTTGTTGAGCTTAGGGCTGTCTTCCAGTATGGACCCTGCTACAAGACTGTGTATTTGGCATTTACAGAAACAAAGAATATTCACTGAGCTCCACCAATACAGAACAGTAGTTATATATGCTTAAATAAGTCACAACTGGAAACACTGACCATTGTAGATAATTACTCTGTTGAAAGACAGGAAAATGACATTATTTTATGTATTAGTAAAATGTGTTCAGAAATTACATTTATATACTTTATGTGCTTATTTGAGGAGGAAAACGCAAATCGTGTCAAAGACACTAATGTGATTCTCCATCTGGTTCTTTTATAATTAGTGTAAATGTATATCAGGTTTTCTACTGGAATAAGCCTGTTGGGCACCCTTATAAACATCATAACCCACAGCAGGTAAAACATTCCCTGAATATCATGCTCATGCTGTGAAATTGCTATTTTGCCCAAGCGTGGTTTCATCAAGCATTGAAGATGGAAAAAAAAAATCAGAAAAAAAAAAAAAGAAAAAAAGAAAAAAAGGGGGGGAGGGAGGGGTTTCAATTAGGTTTCAATAAATAAACAAACAGACAAACCTCACAACAACAAATACCTATGTCCTAATGCTACAAGACCACTACCAGGTCCAAGAAGAGACAACAGCCAAGCCCTCTGTTGTGTGCATACAGCTGGTAAACTCCAAAGAACACTATTCCTGAGTGATATCAGCACAAGCCACTCTGAACAGCCTTGCTGAGGAACCAAAGAGCCAGTCTGCTTTGACACGATGTTATGTTGCCCATAGTTCATACTGGCATAGTGTCAATATGGTCCAAGTGCTCCCCTTTCCTATAACAACACTGCTTGAACTAGCTACTTGTCTGCTCCAAACCTTACTCATCCATCTCAAACCTATGTCTTGGCTTCTGTATCTCACTAGGGCATCCCAACGCTATTCCAGCTATTTGATACTGCTTGATAATTATGTATATGACAGCAATTTTTCCCAGAAAAGGCCTGGAAATCTCATAATCACATTCATATAGGTCATGTTAATTCAGTTTTGACTTCCTATCATACCCCTCTTGTCACATAAATGAGCGAATTAAACCACAACTGCTTATTAAATATCATACTTAACACTATTTTCCAAATTGACTTCATGAAGATCACCCCATTCATCCATTCACCTAATATATCAAATAAAATAATTAGGACATGAAGAATTTAAAGTATCCCAATCAATGGATTTGAAAGAGAAAGGATCTCATCTTTTCAATATTTTTCAACTGCTAAAAGCAGAAACGTCTCTGTTGTGAAGCACAGCTGCTGTCTGTGTAGTAACTAATTCAGATGCCTATTTTGGGGCCAAATGCAGACTGGAATGCATGCATATCCAAATATTGGCCTTCTTCCCAAAGTCACCTGAAATTAAACTTGAATAGAGTTGATTACATGGTTATTTATCACCGATCTAAAAGGCAAATGTTATTTCCAGTGTCTCACTGCCCAGATCACCTGCAAGTGAAAGTTTCATGCTGCTGAAAGTCCTTATCCAGTTTTGACTGACATGTCAGTATCCTGGACTAACACTAAAACTAAACCTAATAAAATAACAAAAAACCCCAAGGAGTGTGTGCTTTTTTTTCTTTCTTTCTACGGGAAGTAGATATTTTCCGCATATGTTAATGAGATCAAAAGGTTGGAAAAGGATAACTGGAGTATCACATTCAGCCTACTGCATTTGCAAGTAAAAAGGGGATAGAAGTTTAATCCAAAAGGGTCAATAGAATATTGAATTCATATCCTACTGTACACCACAGCTACAGAGAAATTCCCACCTTTTGGTTGATCTACCATTTGAGTCTCAGACTTCTTGTATATATAACACCCTCATTTACAGGGACAGTTCTTGCCCAAAGCTAACTTTCTGTGTACTAATTCTAAATCTACATTAGACCTCTCTCCAAAGTAACAACTCACCAACAGGAGTCACAAGTTCAGATTTAAACAGAAATGTCTCAAGCCTATGATTGATATCCCTAAAAATGATGCTATGCACCAGGTTATGTTGACTCTTAGGAGTCTCTAAAATTGGGGAAAGAGTGAACAAAGAAGATTGTATCAGGATAAGTCAATCCACCTCTCATTGTGACCAGTGTGCAGATAGGAGGCATGAGAGTGAGAGGAAGATGGTCTGAAGACAGGATCCATGTGGTTTATCCTCCACTATTTTTTTTTAATTTTTTTTTTGAGATTTATGTGAAATCTTCTATGAGAAAAACTGGAGAAGGATTAGTTTCATAAACTGGTGTTGCACAGAACCTGTTCTAAAATGTATCTCATATTATTAATTTAATTAACATATTGTCTTTGATGTTCAAGACATGAGATTCCTCTGCAGCCATGTAATTCAGCGAAATCAGTCTAAAACTTAAACTGTAGTTATTTAACACTAAGAATCAGTGTCTCTTGTGAAATAGTTAAGCAGTCTAAAACTGAGTAACTCACTGTCTTCAAAATATGAAGACTGGATTGAATAAAAAGATGCTATTCTGATAACATGTATTCGATCCTGTTTAACTTATCTCAACAGTTCAGCAGTGAGCTGTTTAGTTATTAGACTCACATATCGCATCATATAAATGTTTGGCTTCTCAGATTTCAAAGAAAAGACTAACATTTCCATGGTAATACAGTTTTTCGTTGAGCTAATCAGAACTTTAAACCATCCACAGCCAATTTAATAGTAAGAACCAAAACTTCACATCAAATGTAAACATTAATCAATTTTATGGTAATAAAGTCTTACCAGTAAATTGGTAGTTAAGGTTTTTATTTAGTTTATTATGTCTGTGATTACATTGTGTATATTTAGACTATAGAGATATCAAATAAACCTCTGAATCCCTAATCATATGAATAAGAGTCCATGCATTAGTATAGCATATCAACATTCAAAACCAACCACAAAATGTCTCTTTCTGATGTCTGAAGATCTTGAAACTTTGTTTTCCCTGTAATGCAATTACAGAAAATCACACATACTCAGAAGAAAGCAAATACTAAGATCCCAACCCCAAAAGGTACTTAATACGTAACCTCAAGGAAATTACACAGGCATTAGGTTATTTACATACCTTTGTGGATCTGGTACTAAACAGCTCTGTTTTACTCTGCCTATGAAATGAGCAATAACAGCTTCTTCTGGACCCTGTACATAGAATTAGCTATTTTCACATGAAATGTTTTACCTGAAAGTACGTGCTGAACTTTACTCATGGGATCAGTTTTGAAGAAAGAAGAAAAAAAAGCAAGGTTGGAACATATCTATTTAATCATCTGATGTGACCGGCAGAAGAGTGAGAAGGGAAGGGGACAGCTGCAGTTGCCACTGCTTCATTTATCACCCACAGCACCCACTGGCAATCCGGCATGGGCAGCCACAACAGCCATGCTTTGGCCCACTCTGGTTTGCTACCTCACCTTCCTACTCATCAACCTGTCAGGCACTGCAGGAGCGCTGCTAAGGGAAAAACAGAAAGAGGTAGGCTAGTCTGCAAGTGGTTGGAAAGATACAGTTGCTTGCATGAAAGATGAGGCTTTCCTGGGAAAGGGGAATATGCTGCTGCTTGTGCAGATAGCTGGTGACTGCTGCAAGTGCAAGAGCATCAGTCCACATTGAAAGGGCTGCTTTTCCCTAGGCAAGGGTCTCAACCCCTCAGTCCAGCTGCTACATCCCAGCTGAAGCACTACAGACTGCCACAGGAAGGAGAAATGGAAATGGTGTTACCATTCGGGCAGATATCTGTGGTGAATTGTACGAAGAATGAACTTCCAGTTACAAAGATACAGAAAGCTATTGAAGAGAAGAAGATAACAAACTAACTTTCCATTAGGACAAAACCACAGGCTTGAAAGTCCTGAGCTGAGAGCCTGACTGCTAGTCTCACACTTTATGTACAGTAGTTAACTGGAAACAAGACAGCATCATGTTCCTGTACTTCCATTTAGAGCTACCAGCTCCAGAGGGATTTTGTGTCTGTGATCCCACCTACCTACCTACCTTGGTAATTGGGTGCATTTTTCTCTAAAAATTATCTGCCTTGAATAATAGAATAAAAGAGATTGAATCTGAGTTTAGCAGTTCGAGATTATAAAGACATCAGCAATAGCATATGTCTTTTGTTCCTTTCTGACCTGGTGGATTACCTGACAATCTTGGTTTTTTCAAACATTTAAGCCACAAGGGAAAAAAATCTATCCTTACTATCAATAAAGGGAGCTAATGGTGACAAATTAGCTGACATGGCAAGTACAATACTATTTCAGAGAACAGTTCTATTTTATGCCTCCTTCTAGCACAAAGCTATTATGTTCCAGTCTACAACTCCATTGAAGGCTATTATAAAAAACCACCCTCATGCAACTCATCATACTGTAACAACTCCAGTGCCCTAGATATCCTCTTCCTAAGGGTTCTGTTGTATCGGTCACTGCATGAACTTTGAAAACATGGGTAAGAGTTATCTACATTTCATATTACTAACCATGAGGGTGTCCCTTGAATCAAAAAAAAAAAATGCAGGCAGTTACATTAGCTCTGCTTCTGCAGTTGCAACTTATGAGTGTTCTTCCATTCATTACAAGAAACATGAGGGGAAAAAAAAAAAAAAAAAAAAAAGCTTTCTGAACTCAACGTTCTATTATTGTGGAAATGTGCGGGCTCTGTAATTCACTATTACTGTTTATTCACAGTGATCTAATGAATATAAGCAAATATCTGCATTGTTGTTTCAAGATTCTTCTCTCAGACTGATTTGTTTCTGCAGTACTTTAATGTTTTAGCCTCAGGCCATATGCAATATGTCATTGACAATCAAATTTCACAGATTCCTTGTGACAGGTAAAGGTAGTATTGGTACACTAAAGGGAGAAAAAGCTCTCTCTTAATGTTATGGCTGAAAAATGGGAAATCACATTGGATGCAGGAAGCAGGCCACACTATAACTGTAACAGCTTTAATGGGGTACATAACCATCTGACACCCACAATGTAACTGAACAAATTCAGTTCCTAGAAATTCTAAGGTCATTTCCACTTACATTAATAATAGCTTACACCTGTTTAGCCCTTCATAATAAAACTCGTCTGCACTGAAAGCTGTTAGGCCACTTAATTAAGAACAGTGAACATCTTGGGTTTTTTTAAATTTAAAAATGTTTACTGTTACAATGAATTTAAAACCACGAGTCTCAGAACAGATTAACACATACAACACAGCATATCGTTTTAGTGATGTGTTATATGTGTTAACCATATAGCGATGCCAGATTTATTCATACAAAAGTTGGCTTTCATTACCACCAATACTTACTTTAGGACATATCTTCTTCAGTAATTCTATTATATAATATTACTTTTTAATGTAGTTTAACATTTTTTGTTGTCATCTTGTCCATCTCCAATCCTTAATCATGGTAGTGACTAGAAGTAAAAGGAACATTCAAGCTTGTATTAAATAGCTATCTAAATTGTTTCAAAAGTCCATCATCCACACTTCCCCTGTGAAAATATTAGGAGAATTATTTCCTAAAACTTGTCAGGATTATAGTAAAATACTCAACCACATAAAGACAGAAATATAAAAATGAAGAAATCCTAATGATACATTGTGAACTTCTGTAGACAGAGCACTAGTTGGGCTGTCATTTGAGTGGACCTTAATTACCTGCAATCTTAACTTTAGCTTAAAACATATTTAAATATAGCATCTGAGTCTTTTCTTTGTAAGTACTTACAAGGAGAGAGATATTTTTTTTTTTAATCTCAATGAGAGCCATCATGGATATGGATACACTGATGCTATTCAAATATAACTCCTGAGAATACATGCAATGGCCTCCTGCTAATAAACGCAGCAAGCTGCATTTGCTTTGAAGTTCTTTTGTATTAATTATTTTAACATTGTGAAACTGAGCCCAGGGAATGATTATCCAGGCATTTTTATCACTGACGGCTGGATGCTAATGTGGATTATTTTTATATTGCCCAACTGTATTTCAACAAATTAAGCTACAACTGTGTCCACATTTTGAGCATCTCTGCAAAATGGTTGTCTTTTTTCATTACTTACTTTTTTAGTGTTGCCTAACCACTAGTATTACGATATTCTTAAGGAAGCTCCAGCATAAGTATGACAAGGAACACGCAAAATCTTTGATCAAGCTAATTGTTTTCAATGTATATAGGAGGTGTACAGAAACAATTAATTTATACATGTGTATTCATTTGTAAAGGTGTGTATTATTTTACATTGAACTTTTTCATATCCTGGAGGGAAATCCTATGGATTTGATCCTTCAAATATTTATCTGCTTAGCTAGGGAGACTGGAGTTAAAACTCATTATAAGGCACATTGCTTTCATCATCACAGTGCTTACTCGGAGAAGTAGGATTTAGTTCTCCATGTATCTTATACGATTTTTTGGAAGTATCATTGTCACTAAACTAAATCCTTCTCACACTGGGGGAGGGACTACAGCCACTTCAAAGTAGCTAGATCAGGTATTTTCTATACAGCAACAGAAGCACAGACTTCATTGCAGGTCAGACATCCATGAACTTACCCAGCTGCTCTGGAAAATACTGTAGCCCTTCATGTTTGAGTTTTAAAATATAACTTTTCTGCTTTGTTAAGGTCCTTCAGCTTCCATGGTATTTTCTGTCTCCTTGTTCTTTTCCTGAAAAGGTTCATAAAATAGCAAGTGTAATTATTTTTTTCTGCTGCCAGATTATGACATTGACTGTAATCCAGTATTATATCAACTGGAACACTCTTTTGTCAAGAAATGTTACAGGTAACTGCCATGTTACTAGGGGGAAAAAATGGAAGAACTCTGTTGTTTCAGCTAGCAGGTTGCCACCAAACACTATTGTATGGCTTTCAACTGACCAGCAGATTATAAACCTATGCAAACTCAAGAATATGGATAACAAAAATAATCCCTTACTGTAAAAGTCAAGAAGACCAAAATCAGAGTAAAAGTCAAATGAACTGTTAAAATGACTCTCTGTTTTATTTGTAGAGGCAAATCCAACTGAGCAGAGCCAAACTTCTTTTCTGGAGCACACAAGGAAGGTGAGGAGGAAAGAAGAACTGGAACTTTTGTTCATTTTCATCTATTGTAGATATGCCTGGGCCAGGCCCTGGTCCCTCACTGACCAAAGGCTGTAGTGTACAAAGCAATTTAAATTTTAGTAATTCTCTGCTGTCTGAATCCTCTTGGGAAGTGAAGTATATGGAGCTTAAAAACATCTGAAAGTCTGTGGAGATATCTCTACATCACTATGTAAGCCTGACCTTCAGGCTTGAAGCTGGTGTGTATTAGTCAATGTGAGGACCATTTCCTAGTCCTTATAGTGGGATTTGGAAACACTTTCTGTCATTTGGATCCACAGGCATGTCATATTCCCATCCTGATGCCATGCTGGGAAGAGACTTGGGACCACCCAATAGTTTCCACTATTAATTAGCCTGGCTTCATAGGCTGCAAAGAAATTAAGCATTGAAGTGGCTTCCCAGGTGACTAGACACCTCTCCACAACTCAGCTTGGGTTGCTCTGACCCACCTGGGAACTCACCATGGGCAATGCAACTTCTGCACTTCTGGGTCCTCCACCAGAATATTTCTAAGAATCTGCCTTATTTCTCTTTCTGGTGCAGTTTTTAGTACGAACAATAGAAGGATAAAGGATAGTGAAAGAAATAGTAATTCCACACTGAAGGTTTGCATCACGTACTGTGAATGTCCTACAGGAAGAAGTAAGAGCTGGAAGTCCTAGATGTACCTTAATTATCTTAATTAAGAGAATTAATCCTCTTTATTAACCTCTTTGTTCAGGCTGACCAGGCACAGCATGCTGAGCTGAGGGGTGTAGGTTTGAAGGCTATCTAAGATCAGCTTTCTCAGAGAAACACACTCCTGTACTGTCTCCTGGAATTGCTCCACACATCTGTGTCTGTGTCCAACCCTTGTTGAAGTGTGGTTGTTTTGACAATCCAGTCAAGAAAACAAGTTTTCTTCTTTTAAGACAATGCTAAAATTTGTGATTCTCTTAAATGTGTTATTGCACCTATGGCTGAACAGTACCACATCTACTGAATTCTTATAAATTAAAGAAATGAATGGAATGAGATGAGAAGAACAAGTTTGAACTCTTCTTAAAGTTGTGGGTTTGGGGTTTTTGTGTGTAAATAGTATCTATATCAGATGCATTGCTGCATTGAGACTGAAAATCTGATCAGTAAATCTTTTGTACTGGAATCACGTTTCTGGCATAACAGTTTACAGTCTGGTTGAGAAAAGTAAGCACAAATGAGGACTGGAGTGGTGTAGTGCATACTCTTGAACACAAGTTCACACCCTAAAGATACATAGCTAATTTTTCTGTCTCTAAAAGGTTCTCTAAACTTTCCTAATATCTAATGGAAACTCTGTTAACATCACAGACTTATGAACAAAAATAATTAGATATAAGTACTAAAATGGTTTCAGTGCTTAATGAGAAATAAGATATGAAAACCAATACTAACTCTGAACAAAGACCTTCTGAATTAATAATTTTTTGATGTCACACAAAACTTTAAAATCTGAACTTAGTCCTGAGATACCACTTTCTATAAGGGCACAAATTTATGAGAAAGTTTACTCATAAGAAGTGCCAGAAAAGAAATACCAGAAAAATCATGTTTCCAAAGTGTTAATCTAAATTATTACTTAAATTGTAAAGAGGAAGAGAACATTTATGTGGATCTATGATGGACAAGACAGACTATAGCGAGTAGAAATGCCATTTCATGAGCTTTCAAAATATTTCCTCTATGTTTTTTCTCTATAAGTTATGTTTTGGTTTGGTTTGGTTCTGATGCTAATTAAAAGATAAAAACGTAATTCCAAAGTAAAGCTTTTCAAAATGTGAAGTGTTTGTATTTGCTAGAATAATAGAATTGCCATTTTCCCCCATCCTTTTCCCTTTGTAACTTTATTCTATCAGAAGAGGTCTCCATAAAACTTGATTCAAATTAAAATTATTCTTATTCTCATTTCATCTGTAAATCTCAGTGCAGCCCTAAAATGACTAAGAGACTGACTATGCTGTATAGCATTTTTATTATTTGACATTCTCCACAGAATTTCTGAGTATAAATGGTCATAACAGAAACAACAGCCTTATTTCTTCATTTTTTTTTTCTCAAGTCTATGGAATTATTCCAAATATTAACTTAACTCATTATACTTATCATAGCAAATTGTATTTGGATATTATACAATGGATTCATCAGCGAGCTGTAGCTGCTTGGTGCCTCTGGCACCACAAAGCAGCTGTAAGTTCTCTGCATTGGTTGGCTTTGCAGCTGCTTTCTGCTGCCAGCATGACACAAAACAGCAAGACCATCCTTGGTGAATCTGGTCTGTACCTGATATCCCTTAGATTAGCTTTATACCTTTATACATCACTGCTCAGGGCTTTGGAAATGTAGTTTACAGACCAGACAACATAAGAAGAACAGGACAGACAGACCAAGTTGACTGGCTAGCTTTTGTTAAAGGGTCAGATAGTTCAAAGCCTTTAGATCAGGCATTCCTCAAGTATTTCTCAAGGATTTATATACTGTATATACAGCACATTACAGAGACATCATGATTTCTCATTGCCCATGCTAAGTCCTTGCCTTCCAGAGGTTTTAATTAGACATTGACTAAATTATAGCACACACTACTTCCTTCCATGAGAAATACTGGGGTTTTTTTTACAACCACAACTGTTCTTCTGCTCTTTGGATCAGTTTACATCTTAGTTTTATTTTTTTTAATCTGTTAAAGATGATAGTTTTCTCTGAGTAAGTTTAATCTGAGTACTCAGGTTTTCATTTATGTTGCCATGCACTCATATCCAGAAGTATCAGCTTGTTTTAAGCACTTCAGAGCTCAGGAAAGGAAGGTGACCTGTTTCAGACAGTCACAGAACGATTAAAAAACTGCCAATCTACTTTGATTACTTCCAGCTGTACCTCAAGTCCTGCTTGAAACACTTCTGGTCTGTCAGGAAGAAGAGACTGTCTTTGTGTATCTCCAAACAGAGTTAGCCATACTACCCTCGCTAAGAAGAGCAAATGGTTCACATGTTATGCAAGTCAAACAGCTCAGTACAAAAATCTGACCATTTTTTTTCGTCTCAGAATTATTTAAAAGTCCCTTTAGTGGAGCAAGACAAAGTAAAAGTTAGTGCCTATTGTAGTTATTTAACTGTCTTTTTCTTTTTCCCAAAACAAAACAATCTCTACAGAAATTTCAATATGCTGAGTCTTATTCTTGCCTACTAAATGTATCCAGGAAATATTCCAGTCATAACTACTGTAGTTATACAGTTAAAACAATTATTAGTGAAAACAGATAATACATGTTTAATACTTTTTTTACATGTACTTAATACTGCAGAACTAATTAAATTAAATAACAAAAATGAAAGAAAATCCTTAACCATTTCTATCTTTACAATGTCAAAAGAGATATTCTAATTTTTTGTTCTAAGTTTTAAGGGGTGGATGATTACTTTTAAAGTGGAAATATCTGTTCTTACAGTAGCTATGAGTGTCTGGGCAACCACTGTGTTTAGTGTAATGAAGTTAGAAGATGGTCTTTGCTTGTTATGGATTGATTATTATGCAAAATACTCCCTATACTGAAGATGGGGATAATGGTCTTGTTTAGGGGCACTACATGCCTTTGTCATGTAAAGATTAAAGTTAATGGGTGATATAAAAGCAGTGGCACTCTGACTTTAAAAGCATACCTAAATCAGAATAATTATCTCAACATGGAATCAGCAAAATTATGCACAAGGATAGAAGTAGATATACATAGAAAACTGTGGAATACATTACTTTTCAAGTAAAAATAAATCCTATGTTTTTTTGAGGACCTATTTTCAAGTTCTGGCTCTCTTCAGGATCAGTCCTTCCAGTTTAACAAAAAGCCACTTACAGATCACTTATTCCCTTGAAAGCTTAGTGGGTCAGTTTGTTCCTGCATCATAATGGCTGAAAATGGAGATGCCTTATGGTATAATCACTCCATGAGGAAATAAAAGGTTTTTATTAATATACAACAACAACAACAACAAAATTTACTTTATTGTGTCAACATTGTAAGATTTCAAAAAATTCACTGAGTTACTTTCTTTTTGTATGGGGGGCTGTTATATTTTGTTGAGGGTTTTTTTTGGGAGAAGAAGGGGAACTGTGATGGGGGGATGTCTAGCCAATAGACTGAAATAAATCACCATAAAAGGAGGAATCAGGATTTTAGCTCAGTTCTGTAAGATCTTTGGGTAAGAATGTTGCTGTCAGCAGTATTTCTCATGTATACAATGTCTTTGTGTTTCCAGAGTTCAGATCAGTAACGATGCTGCTGCATGGGAAGAGAACACACATCTATCGGGACTTTGAGCAACTTGGTCTAGTGGAAAGTGTCCCTGTCCATGGCAGGGGGGGTTGGAATAAGATGGTTTAAGGTCCCTTCAAATTCAAACTATTCTATGTTTTTATGATTCCACCAATGGAAGTTTGGTCCTTCCAAATCACAGTGAAAAAGCCTACACCTGAGCCAGTCACCTAAGGCTTCCTCTACAGTCAAGGACAAATGGACATGTTTAGAGGGTAATTCATCTGAGGGTAATTTTAAGAAAAATTACACACTTGATTTTTGGGGTGGGTTGTTTTTTGTTTTTTTTTTTTTTTTTTGGGGGGGGGGGTTGTTTGTTTGTTCGTTTGGTTTGGGTTTTTTTGGTGGGTTTTTTTCTTCTCCTCTCTGGGCTATAAAGAGAACTGAGGAGATCTGATCTGGGTATAGGCATCTAAATCCAGATGGTCTTTATCCACTGATAAGCTTAAGCAGGTTGCTTTATTCATAAGGTTCTCTGGTTCTCCCTGCTAAGAAAAGTTACGTGAGAAACAGACAAGCAACAGTCCTGCACCTCTGAAAGCACAATCTACAGGTAAAAGAGAGCTTGTAACAGACTGTAACCCATTTACAGACAGGAGGGGTCAGGAGGCTGCTACACGTGGTCCTACAGAAGTCTGGTCCAGAATAGCACTCATTGCATAAGATCTGTGCTCATACCTCCCAGCCTGAAGGCTGTCATTTCAAGAGGTACACGTATACCATAAGCATCTTATACATATTTATAATCCAACCTGTTCAGCTACTAGTAATAATTAAAAGAAGTACAGTCCCTTGCCAGACATATAAGGAGCCACATCCTGTTGGGGCTAATTGAAGTTAAGGAAAATAACAGGTTAAACACTTTGCACTCTCATAAGAAGGCTATGACAGAGCAAAATTAAGGCCAAAACACAATCCTGCTCCTCAAACAATATACTCCCTAATATTTCGTACCTAGCTGAGCCCTGTCACTGGATACTTGACAAGAACTCAGGACATACAAACAGTCTTGATGTGACTGGACTGGTTAGAGATAAACTTGATGTTAGTTTACTGAATGGATTTTTTTACAGAGCAGCTCAAGATCTCAGGTGAATTAAAAAGTAATTTCTCAACAAAATAAACTCAGACTTACTATAGGTATTTTGAATCTGAATTCAGACAAAACTCCTAAAAGGCTGAGATTTTCTTACTGCTAATAACCACATAGGTTTACTACAATAAATAAATAATAAAAAAAAATGTTTCAACACAATAATTACAAGTTCAGGCAATTAACTTAGCTTCTGCATTTAGCAGACCTCAGTGAAAACAGCCCAGCCTGCACTTTTGTTGAAAGTCAAAAATAATTATGTGTTCTGTAACAGTATAACAGTTACCATGTAATTACATGAAACTAGAGAATGTATTTGATATTTATGTACCATAATTTAAAAACCCTGACAATAGTACTAATGACTGAATAAAATAAACCTGCACAACCATGGCAACCTGTTCTAACACGTAGCAGTTTAAAGAGAAAATACTGGGGTAAGAAAGAAGAAGGCACAACACATGTTGTTTTCCTGCCGTCTTTTTTTTTTTTTTTTTAAGACAATACTTGCTCTTAAAAATATACTTCCTTTACTCACTAAAAAGCAGAAAAGTCTATAAAACAAAAACAAGATAGAGAGCCTTCCTCCTGACTGGATGTTCTACAACTGAAGCTAATATAGATTAGTACTGAAGCAAGATGGTCAGCAAGTGTCTTTTGAGCACCATGTGGCTCTTAAGTGGTTCCAGTGTTTCCCTACACTGGGATTGCACCATGCATCCAGGAGGAAGGCTGATGAAAAATCTCAGCCTCCAGCTGTGGGAGGAAGCATCACCCAGTGCTGCAGAGGTCAATGTTGCCCCATCACCCTAGGCCACCCAGTGCTGCAGAGGTCAATGTTGCCCCATCACCCTAGGCTGCAAATGCATGCTTGTCCAGCCCCACCTTACATTGCACTGAGGACATTTTGAGTACAAAACCCAGACCTCACCATTTGAGCTTTCCTTTGACATCATTTTCCAGACTGGATGCTACATATCTGGTGATTGTCAGCCTTATGATCATAAGGAAACCTGAAACACACTGGAATTACATAATAAAGCCCTTTCTTGTATGATTTTATAGTACACTCATGAAAATAATTTGCTTTTCCGATTACAGCTGGAAGTAGCAAGAGTGCTAACTCTATAGCACAGAGCTTTTCCAGTATTATTAAGACAGCTTTCCTTGAAAAGAGATTAAGGGACTTCTCTGATTTCTCATGTTAGTCAGAAAGCATCTGCTCGTGCTTTCAACACAAACAACTGAGAAAATAACACAGGGATTTTCTTCCGGTATTCTATATGTAAGTTTAACTGCACTAATTCCTAAAACCTTGTGTTTAGGTTTGTAATAGATGACCAGTACTATTGTAATTAAAAAAATAATTTTGATCTCATGAAACAAGATAGTTTGTCTATGGCTTCTAAGAGGTATGAATACATAAAATATTTTACAAGGCTTTTAAATGCTTGATGATAGAGATTCAGCATGGTCTGTTCTCATGCTGGATGGCCAGGAACAAGAGATCTCTTTTATAGTTCCCTGTAAAACCAATGAAATGGAACCAATTGAAATATTGTGTACCGAGTCACAGACACAGGATAATAGTGCTTTTTCTGAATGGTAAGAACACAACAAATTGCATCTCAAGAGCTTTGTTTGTATGGAACAGACCTCTCCTCAGAATGGACTGTTTGAAGAGGCTTTGCTTAATGCACTGTTTAATGGCACAGCTCTTCAAGGTCTCCCCACTCCATTATGACATGTGCACTACTGCTCCTTGGCTGAGAACAGAAGTAAAACAACAGGAAAAAAGGTTGTGGTTTACTTAACCCAAATGACTTCCACTGATTTTCCAAAATGCACAAGTGTCTAACAATGGGAAATATTTGACCAAATCAATATTCATAACATATGAAATGATAAGGGAGGGTGGGGGTGGAGGTTGGGAGGGGTGGGGGACACGACACATGACCTTTTACACATTGAAGACTTTGTTATGTGGTGGAAATGATAGGATTTTCACTGGAAATTGAAATCACAGAAGTCTTGTGATTGTGATGCTGTGTGTGAGGTATGAAATACAAACTAATAACAAATTGCTACAGCTCTGCAACCTGAATGCAGAAATAAGGTATAAATTTTATATAATAATCCTACAGTAATTTTGAACTCCTTTTGTTTGTATGAACTGTGTTCTTGAATGCCTTAGCAGAACCTGAGAGTGTAAATACCTCTAACAATTCTGTGTGGGCACTGATTATTTAAACACATTTTAGCCAACATTACAATTGGTATGGTATAGTGAAGCAGTGAGCACCACTATTTAGATAACAATGCTTGTTATTTAGGAAGTACTTTTTTTTTGTTTTCAATAAAGAATGACCAAGGCATGAGGCGAAGGAGATGTATAGAAACATTGCTCTAAGAGGGACTTGTTCTTTGCTTCAAACATTCCATCCATTTTCAGAAAGCGATTAGGGCACGTGCACGAGAATTCATTATGAAGTCCAGTATGTAATGCACGGAACCCTGAAGGCTTAATTGTAAATTACTGCAAAAGAACACTGGGATCCCAATCTAATCCTAATGGGGATACTGTAGCAACTAGACAATTGCTTCCTTTTTCTAGAAGAAAGAATAGACAAAAAATAAAAGACAAAAGATTAAAGACAAAAGAAAAGAACATACTGTACTAGTGCCATCTGATTAAATGTAATTGACTGTTAAGTTTAACTGTTCAGAAAGTTGGAATCATGGAACAGTCAAAGTAATGTACTGCTTTTCAAAATACCCAAGATCATTAGACTAGAAGTGTACTTTTATCTTCTACTGCAAAAAAGCAATAGTACCCTTAATTCAATAATTACGCCTTAACATCTGCATTCAGAGTACATTGAAGAAAAACCTCAGATGAACATATTTGATGTAAAACTCTTCCAAATAGTCATGCGTGATGTCTTACATACTATGCAAAAATATTTTTCTGGTTTCTTCCATGATTATTTATCATCTGAATAATGAAGAAAATATATTTTGAAATAATACGTGGCAAAATCACTATCAATTTTTTCCTATACAAATTATGGCACTCGTACCATATTAGTGTGACCAAGACTACTGAAGCTGAGTCAAATTGGATTTCACACTGTTCATAGGCTATGGTTAACAGGCTATGCATCACTTTTCCATACTTCAAGGTATGCATTACTCATTGTCTCCCAACAGGCAAGAAAGAGAAGTAGCTGCCATCTCACATTAGGGAGCAGTAGGTTCAGTAAGTGGTCTGCTTAACGCAGGCTATGACACCCCCTCTCTCCACTGGTGGTGGTGGGAGCTGGGACTGCATGCTCTGGGTCAGTTGCTCGTTTGTCTTTCCAGTTGTTTCATTCTCACCTCTCCATCCAATACACACACTTCTTGTCTTCACACTTATAATTGCACACCACCCTTGTTTCTTGATGCTTATCACCTCTAGCTTCTTTTGTGTCCTTTCTCCCACATGCTCTTCCTTATGATACTTATGTTCAGCATAATCTAACCTAGTCCTCTGTACCACGCCTTCATGCAATATCTCTACAGCTGTAGAGCTTCATTCAGGTTAAAATGTTTCCATTTGTTAGTTTTTCAGACTGTTGATGGCTAAACTACCTGCAAATGAAGTACTAGGGAAAATGTTTGTGTGTACATATTTATTCCTATTTACTTAAATAGCAATCTGAAAACCACATTGCATACTTTTATAAAAAAGAACTTAGAATGCAATATAATAAAAAGATAAAACTTAAAAGTATCCCACCTTGAAAAGACATTCAACTTATCCCTAGTGAATAACATTATAACAGAGAAAATTGACACCTGAGTTAGGGAAGCCAGAAGAAGGCAAACTTAAACCAAATTTTTAATTTGATTCCCTGTAATAGATATTTGTATCTGTAGGAACTTCTTTTGGATTGCTCCATTTATTAATTTCAGGGTTTTGTAAAGTGCTTCACACACATTTTTTATACAGCCTTGTGCATTGAAAACAGTCCTTGACATTTCAAAAAAAATATTCAGTTCCACAAAAATGTGTTTACACACACACAAACACACACAGATTTCTGAAGCACATATCAGTTATTCCAAATTTAGTTAGTATCTATTAGTTGCTCAAAAAAAAAAAAAAAAAAGTTTGCATATGCAGTGATATACATAAGCCATATTTTTAACTTTAAATTCGTGCCAAAGGATGCTGAAGTTGTCATTTATGAATACAAAATAAACCCAAGACCTAAATGACTAATATGTATATTAATAGCTGATATCAAATTTATTATGCAGATCAACTAAATCCTCTACTAACCTTTTGTTAACAGACCAAAAACCAAGGATTAGCATGGGTCAGGAAAATTGTCTGCAATATTTTAATTTAGAAGGCACAATTATTTCTTCCACATATATTCAGAGTTTCATTTGGTTTTCAGTTTAAAATTTTTGGTTTATTTCAGCATGGTCCAGTGTTTAAAACTGTAACATATTAAGAAGAACTTCTTAAAACTGAGCTGTCATTCCTGCTGTTGTTCCCTACCCTTCAGCCTTGTATTCTCCTCTTTATCTTACAATCCCTAAACTACTTCTGCCACTCTTCTTCAGGCTCTTTTTTTGACCAGAGCTGCTAACTTCGAAAGAAAATCACAATAAACTGATTTTCACGTTTATTTTTTAATCCAGGATTAGTAGGCTGCATTGATAAATTAAGAGCTGTTGGTATTCTTTCTCTTCTAATCTGTCGGTACTCTCCTGTTGGGTCTATTATCTTCTCAGCCTTTGTTTTACTACTTAATACTGTTAGCAAATGTCAGTGTTCATCAGTATCACAGTTTGTTTTACCACAGGAAATGCTTTCTGTTGAATAGAAATGATAGGTGAAATGCCATTAGAGAAACAGTGTTAAGCTCTCAGGCTCAGTTCTTCAGGATGATGTTTTTGTGATTATTTTATAACTCCCAAAGGATTACCCCTTCCTGATAGACAGAAAAAGTGAAAATTTCAATACATTGTTATGACCCATCTTCCCAGTACTGGCTTCACATTATCTCCCAAAGGAGAGAGAAGGCACAGTGAAAAAAACCAAAACCCAGAACATTCCCACAATAAATCTAACCATCCACAGATAAATTTTCTACTGCTCTTGAACTTAGTAGAGGTTCTGCAGCAAGTGTACCAGTAGGAACAACACATTGCCAGTTGTGTATAGTGTGTGCTGTACCACTTGCCTAACCATGTAATGGGAAGGGAAGAAAAGGCAAGGCAAAGCAAGGCAAAGGAAAGAAAGAGGAAGATGGAAGAGGAAATAGAAAGGAGAAAGAAAGCAGAAAAGGGAAAAGGTGAGCAGAAGAAGGGAAATACAAGCACATATGTCTCTCACTTTTGTTTAGTTAATACAGATGAACTTAGATGCAAAACAAAATGTTCGTGTTAGAGCTGTACAGAAGTAGAAAAATGTATGTAACAAACTTCTGTAGAAAAAGATTCATTGTACTGAGTCTGGCTAGGATGGAGTTAAATTTCTTCATAGCAGCTGGTATGGTACCATGTTTTGGATTTGTGACTAAAGCAGTGTTGGTAACACCGGTGTTTGGCCATTGCTGAGCAGTGCTTATACAGCCTCGAGATTGTTGGGTTTGTTTGTTTTTCAGGGGGGTTGTTCTTCCATTCTGCTCCCTGAGTGAGTAGACTGAGGGTGCAAAAGAAGTTGGGAGGTGACACAACCTCAGCAGTTGACCCAAACGGACCAAAAGGATATTCCAAGCAACATAACATCATGGTCAGCAATAAAAACTGTGGGGAGGTAGCCATTGCTTAAACTAGCTGGGCATCAGTCTAGTTGTGGGAGATGGTAAGTGATTGCCTTCACATTACTTGTTTGCATTTTTTTTTCTTTCTTTTTCCTCCTCTTTTTAAACTGTCTTCATCATGACCCATGAGTTTTCTCATTTTTAGTTTTCCTGCTCAATGCCTTGTCCCACTGGAGCAGAGGGGAGCAAGTGTGATGTTTAGCTGGTTCCACGGGTCAACCTACCACTGTATAAAAAATATGTATTTTCAAGTTTCTGAGTAAGTTATTGCTTAGCAAAGAGTAAGAGAAAAGATAACACTTCAAGTGGTGGGAAAGACGTCTGATAAGAAGGATGGTGTAATTTACAGAAAGCTCATACGTCCTTTGAAGATAGTCTTAAATTTTGGTGAGGTGTACTAGCATGAGTATTGAATACGTAAATTTTAATTGGAGAGATAGAGAGATCAGGAAAGCAGAAATTACTTAGGATGACAGGAACACTTTTAGGATAAGAGAAAGACCAGTTTTAGGTCTTCCTTCTGTTAATATTTTTGTCTGTAGAGTTAATCAGGTAAAATTAAAAGGTTCCTCTAAAAATGGGGGGACTGGTGTTTAATGAGCATTCTCAGCAATGGAAGATGTTAGTGCCCCCTAAATATTACAAACTCGTCAAAGACTTATTTTCAGCTAGTTTCTTCATGAGTTGGGTACAAAATATAGCTAATTAAATTACAAATTTAGATTCACAACAGTAAACAGAAGTTCCTCCCTACAACCTGAGGTTAGATGTCACTCTCCATGTGACTTAAATTAGAGCCTCCTCATTAGTTTATGAGACAACAGCTACCTTAGTATTTAACTGTATGATTACTTTTGTGAATTGCATTTATTGATAACTCATTTTCTCTGTCCATAATACAAGAAAATGAGAAGTTATTCTTTGTAAAGTTTATTTTGAGTGAATATAGACTTGGATTAGTTAAAAACAGGATGTAAAACACTGAAGGAAATGCTTTCAAGTCAAGTTTAGAACAAAGCTTATTACCTATTTAAATTATTAGTCATTTTTTATGTATTATATTTGGCATTGTAGTATTAATTATAAAAATAGATTAAAAAATAATTGAGATTGATAAATACTTATTTGTAGATTATAAAAGATTCTTCAGCTATTTCATGGGACACTTTTTTTCCTCACCTTATAGCAAAGTGGTAGTGAATGTCAAGCTAGTTAATCATAGGCTTTTTTTTCTAACCTATAACCTTTTCTTGTAGCTTTCCTCTCTACACTGCCTCAATCCCCATTAAAGCTACACAGGCTGCTCAAAAGGTAGAGCTTGCTAAAAGCACTCATGGGAGGGCCAACGTGTGAAATGCACGTAACAGTTCATTTTTTTCAGGAGTAAGTACAAGCAGTTTTGTGAGAATATTTTAAATAAGCAGTGAATAGATAATACAAACCAATAAACACTGGTTCTAACGTATCTGGAACGATTTTTATTTTTAATTACTATTTTACTATGTTTTGGTTGACTTGATTGTAAACTTTTTTTACGTGTGAGCCTTTATATTTCTAACACAAAATCAATAGGGAAAATAATTTGATAGAAAAACAAATCAAGAAGTAAATATCTGGACTCATATTGTGCACACAGAACTGTACACTGTACCAGTCAAAGTTAATAAATCACACCAGTTCATGGATTTCACTTAATGGGTATTAAGTTTTTTATTGCTTGACTGGAGGGGGGTTTGTATGGTTTTGGGGGCATTTTTTTGCAAAAAGGCTATGTAAAGTCAAAGTCACTTGCCCATTGAACGATATCTACTAATGAGAATTACCTTATTGATTTAAAATCTCCTTTTGATGAAGGAGCTATACCTGGTACGTGGTATGGGACCTATTCTTTTAAAGTTATAGCTAGGTATTTGCTCCCTAGAAAAGACATATGAATGAATGAATAAATAAATAAATAAAATGCCTATGACTGTTCTACTCAGACATTTTATCTCCTAGTTTATTTAGGGATATTTAATGTAATATTAAGGGATAAAAGGACACATAATCCCAAATGGCAACACAGAGTTTTATTTCCTAGTCTGAAACGTAGGTATGAACACTGCTAGATTTATATCAAAAAAGGATTCCTTTTTCATTTTTGCACATCAAGGAAGAGGTTTCATGGCTCCAAGAATAAAGATACATATATGTTACTGGGATAACCCAAATTAATGAGAAATAAGACACACAGATAATGTAAAAATAAACAGGATTTTCCACATTTAATAAAAAGTAACAAATGAAACTCTGATGGAAAATGATTTGGGGGGAAAAAAAGAAAAGGCAGCATAGTTTGCTCATATGTAAAAAGAAGTGTATTCATTTTTGTCCACAGTTAGAATTATCTTCCCATCACAGATGACAATTTTCTATCAGCCTTCCAGTAAAGTGCTGCATATTGACCACATTATGGCCTAGGCACTTCCAAACTGTGCAACAAGCAAGCACAGAAGTTTCTGTATGATATTACATATTTCAGGATCTAGGACACATTAACTCAGGTGAAATGGTACTTGAGAACAGGTAAGGCGCTTCCCAGCTTGGGAAGGGTAGGCATACTGTCAGCACTGAGTTAATAAACATGCCTGGAAGTAAACGTAATAGAGAGCAACAATCTCCAACCTGCCCCTGTACTGCTGAGCTGAGCTGGTAAAGTTGCATTATTGTTTATGTTGTTATTATACCTAGGTTGTCCCAGAAATCCATTGTAATAAATGAAGGAAACTAATTATATATATTACTTAGGGCAGATATTTTAGGAGGTTTTCCCTTACTCCTTTCATACTTGTAGGCAATTTTCCCTTTCTACTTTGAAAAATACATTTGTCATTTTCTTATTTACTGAAATATTCTTATGCTATTACTCTAAAAACTATGATGAACCACAAATTTAATGTTAAAGAACCTATAAGGCTCAACATAAGAGCAAAGGCCATAAACTAGGTGACATCTTTGACTCAGCCTGTTCTCCAGAGCCTTGTAGCCCAGCTACATCTCATTTTTGTTGATTCATTCTGCATAATAGTGATAAGATACCATACTCTGTCTATGCAGTTAAATCTCTCCCTGGATCCTCATCATCTCATATTTTGCTTATTGAAAAGCCTTACTTTTCACCCTTGAGAGATGATCTTGCCTCACTCGAATCTATTCAGAGTGCTACTGTAAAGAATATTTTCCCAGCTCACTTCTCCTCCTTTTATGTCCTTCCACTGATTTTTCTACCCATCAAATATACACTATTTGTCCTTATTAACAGGTACCCTAATGGCCAATCCTCACACTACGTACCTACACTTCTGTTTTCTATGAGCCCCAGCCTGACTACCTTCATTACTCTTGTTGCAATTTGCAGCAACCAATTTCAGGCTTACTCTCATACTGCCTTTCATGCCTGGGAGGATCTCCTTTAAAAGCCCCCTAGAGCTATCTTCTAATCCACCATCAATTCTCTTCCTAAAACTGTTATTGGCCATGATGCATAAAAGAAACCAAAGACCCTAAGCAATTGGCGCACTAAAACATAGTGTATATTGCTAAGCTATGTTTGTCTCATGATTTCTCTGCAGTGCTCTGTTTGCATCCTATATTCAGTATTCAGACTGTAACCTGAACTGGGGCAAGAAAATGCTTCAGCTCTATTTCACACTTCATAGCAGAGAAGGGTCACAATTCATTATTTGGATTCCTAGGCAACAGAAAATGACGCTACTCTAGTATTTCTAGTAGTCTATAATTCTTCACTATTAGGTACCCATTTCTTACCATAAGTTTACTTTTTTCCTTATTGAAAGGTACAAATACAAACATGTATCGAAAAATATTTAAAATATACATAAAAATGTAAATTGAAACATTTACTTTGAATAGAATAGACTGATTTGCAGAAAAAACCCTACATTTTAAAATGTAGAATAATTTGAAATTATTGGGTAAGTAGGATCCCTTTGGCTACATTATAAACATCACCATGGCTAGTCTCCATATGCAGCCAGGAGAGGGAAAACATCACAGGTTGTACTTCAACAGTTCCTGTTGGTATCCCCTGCCTATAAGAGTTCCTGTGTGACAGACTTTAATGTCAACAGTCATTTAAAATTAAGCTAATTTTTACCTATCTTTTGTCGTTACACTGTGTACCAAATACAATAACAATGTCAGTAACAGTTAAGTCAATTTTAAAGCAAATATTCTGATAAATTTATGTCAAACACAGCTGCAAGGATTAAGACCATTAAAACAGGATACCATGACAGCCAAGACTGTCTAGATCTGTTCAGATCCCTTCCCTGGATTTCCTTTCCCTACGTGTGGTGAAGACTTTCACATCAATTCCCTTTATGCAATCAGGATGCAAGAGGGATGAAATCACATCTGGCAACTGGGAAGACCCTCTATGTTGCCTAGAGAAATGAAACCTCTTCAGTCTATAAAACCTCTTTAATTTAACCTCTTTAGTTCAAATACTAATAATAATCAGGCTACAGTACTCTACAATATAAGATGGCAAATAATTTTGAAGTACTGATAATTTCAAGAGAAATGCAATATGAAAACAACTAAAAAAACCCTACACCAATGAAAACTGAAAACTCTTTGCTCCACTTCTAATTCCAAACTTGGCAATACAACTAACTGTTTTCACAGTAGCAGAAGATATTTCAGCCATAGATAAAAGGCTTTATGTGTCTGTCATATAAATTTACTGTGGAAACATAAACAAGCTCAAAACATCATTAACATAGTACACATCGTAAACTTTGCAAAAGAGGAATTCTCCTAGAGAAATTTCTAAAGGAATTTTAGTCTAATCATCTAATATAATTAATATTCATAACATGCTAAGAAAAACTGAAAATAAGAATGATCTTAGTATTACCATGAAGAGAAACAAGGTGAGTTTTATACTTGTTGTTGTATCCATTACAGCTATTATAATCTTTCTAAGATTTTTAAAAGTAGGCAGTACACGCTACTTCAAGCACGGAAGTCCAAAAAGTAAGACTTCTGGGATAAGAAGAATGGGAAAAGTTTTCACTTAAATTACCTAAAAAATATGCCCAGGCCATTACTGCATCTGTCACAGATGAGGAAACTACAGTTATGCATCATTTATCCATTCAATGGTTTACAGCTCCAATGATTCCAAGGAGGTCACAAATCCACCAGCTATCATCAAGAGCTAGATTCTGTGCTTGGTACTATGATTTAGTGTGGAAGAATCCATAATGTCTGTGTAGCCAGGCAGCTGGTTACACATCTGAAGTAACTCAAGTGTGTAGATAATGTTTCTTTAGCTCGTTTGAAACTTATGCTCCCTGAAATAATTTAAGATTGACCTTTTTCATATGAAAGCATAGCTATTCTACAAGTTTAAGAAGCAAACTTGCCTATGCTAGTAAAATATAAAGGTTGTGATGTTTTTGACTGGTCTCAATCCACTGTGGAAGGAATTAAGGACATCATCGCAATTTCTGCTCTGCAGCTATGCTTGACAGACAGATTACAGGAAGAAGATAATTACAAATTCTGGTATGTAAAAGATCTTAAATATTTCAGTGTAGCATACATGGATAAAGTTTAGGACTGTTGAGGTGACCTGAGTAATTCTAGTCTTACTAACTGACTAGCATCTAAGGAGTTTTCTTCTTCCCCAATATATCATTTGTGGAAACCAGTTTTCTTTTTCTATAGGGCAGGTAAATTGAATTTTCCCAATGAGAAGGTCAGAATATTAAACCTTTGCTTGAAGGTTGCCCAGTTTAAACTCACCTGAGACCACCCACCTGGCCATGACTACAGCTGAGCTCCTTGCCAAGAAATTATGAACAAAAAAACATTTTCAACCTAACAGAAAGAAAACCCTCTATCTAAGTAGCAATACTTACGTGAACTCACAAAGACTCATATTCCCAGCTGCAACATATTTCTTATTTCCAGTACCTGATACATTATTATTATTGTTTTTCTTTTAATCAAATATTTCAGCAGCCAGTTCTCAGGTGTCTGTTCCCTGAGGGGAAAACAAACAAACAAACAAACAAAAAAAAAAAAAACAAAAACAAAACCAAAAAAACCAACAACCAACCCAACCCCCAACACCCCCCCCTCCCGCCCCAAAATTACTGCATTCATTACTGATTTGCATGGCTAGTGTCTGATACCACCTATAAAACATAATTATATTACTACTTAGTCAAAACTTCCTGGATGTGTCCAAAAGTACTTTTTTATCAAATGCAATTCTCAAAAAAACCTATAATTATTAATTTTCTATGTCTCAACTCACAATTTTCAGTGTTAAAGTAGCATTGTCAAAGTGGCCTAGTGACTGCACATCTGATAACCAGTACGAAAATGACAGAATGTCCAAAATTTTATGCTCCACTAAGCAGAAAAGCTTGGTTTAGCGTCTGTATGAAACTGTCAATAAAAATAAAAATAGAACTCTGGAAAGTCTTAAATAAACCATTTAAAAAGAAATTACATCATTCCAAGACAATCTGAACATCATGCCTGTTAATAAGAATACAGAACTGAAGAAGACAACTCAAAACGTGGTGGGATTAAAATTGTATGGACCTGGTGAATAAAGTAAATACAAATTATCTAAGGCCTTATCCAAAAGAAGACTGAGGCATAAGGCACAGGTTGCCCTCACTTTGGATATTTCCAGATGCTTGAAATTTCTCTGTGCCTGCAGTGTCATTGCTGAATTGTCTCAAGTATAGAAAAACTATACTTGTCTCCGATATAATGAATGAAGAATGACATAGAGTAAGCATCTGGGTAATATAATTTCGAAAGGGAGACCAATTTGATGGGTGCACAGCAAGTTACAGGTACGGCAATAGTACAAAACAGCAGTTAGAACAGGCTTTATCTTTAGAAATGGACAAAGTAGATAGATCCATAGTTCAGCTGGGGTATAGAGACCAAATGATTAAAACACTACTGGGAAAAATCTAAGATTTATATTTTAGCTAGCCTTTAGAGAAAGGTGATTCAAAACCACAGTCTATCATGGCATACCACAGTCACTGAACTTTGGACTACACAAAAGCAGACATATTACTTTTCTAAGACTGGGCAACTGCGTACAAATAAAATAAAAATCTATGAGTACAGAGAGTAAGTATAAAAGAAATACTATTCTGTATGCAAGGGTTTCAGGAGATCTTCTCAAGTATGTTTCTGAATTCAGTCAGCTCTACTTTAAGGATCATCTATTTTCTTAAGCCTGTAATTATATAATGTAGAACTCACAATGTTAGAAGCAAGATTTGGCTAAATTTGCTAGTGGTTTGGACCATTTGGTAGACCTGCCTCTGCCTTTCCATCCCATTCCTCCTTGACTCAAGGGTAAATTCCTCAGCTGATATCAGATGTGCAGGTATTATTAAGAAATCTATCATTTTCCAGTACCAAACAAATCATAAACACAAAGGGAACTAGAGGAAGATGTGAATAAGATGGAAAGTTATCATGGTTTTAGTGAGAGCTAAACCCAAATGAAATTACAAATAAGTGACTTTATTGTATTCTGCTCCATTTACTATCAGTATTTTTGTAGTTCTGTATAAGGTACTACCTTAGACACAGCTATAGTTAAGAAAAATGCAGTGTGAACATACTTAAGAAGCCAGAGAAGTGATACATTTACCATCATTCATATTGCTGTAATGGTTTAAACCCACCTGGCAGCTCAGCCCCATGGAGCTGCTCATTCATTTCCCAACAGTAGGATAGGAAGAGAATCAAAAGGGCAGAAGTGAGAAAACTTGTAGGTTAAGATAAAAATGGTATAATAAGTAAAGCAAAAGCTGCATGCACAAGCATAGCAAAACCAGGAATTCATTCACCACTTCCCACCGGCCGGCAGATGTTCAGCCATCCCCAGGAAAGCCGGGCTCTGTCACCCATAACAGTTACTTGGGTAGACATATGCCATAATTTCAAAAATCTCCCCGACTTCCTTCTTCCCTGCAGATTTTATTGCTGAGCACGAAATTATGTTGTATGGGACACCCCTTGGGTCTGTTGGGGACAGCTGTCCTGGCTGTGCCCCCTCCCAGCTTCACCTGCTCACTGGTGGGGTGGGGTGAGAGGCAGAAAAGGCCTTGGCTCTGTGCACACGCTGTTCAGCAATAATAAAAACTTCTCTGCATTATCAGCACTCTTTTCAGTACAAATCCAAAACATAGCCCCATACAAGCTACTATGAAGAAAATTAACCCTGTCTCACCCATAATCAGTATACATGCATTAGATTATAAATACATACTGCAATCCTTATTATTGCAAAAGTGAAAAGATAAAATTCTGATTATTTAGGGGCAATCCAGGGACAAATATCCTTGAAGTTCAGACTATGCTTCTGTCTTTCATTTGGTTGCACATTAGACTATGAGAGAATGTGTCCTGTAAAGAATCATTAGCAGGTTACCAGGACATTTTTTTTGAGTCAAAATGGACCTCAAATTCCACAAAGAAGTGAAATGGCTATCAACGTATATCCCTACATGCGATTATCACTCTGCTCACTATAAATTTGTGTTGCTGCCAGATAGGCAGCTTTATTTTCTCACATATCTTCAGCATGAATTTGAGGTGTCCTACTATTTTTTATTCTACTCCATGATGAAGGTAATAAAATTTTAAGTCACCAGAGGAGGACTCTGCTCAGAAAGGAAATCACACAAGCTCTTAACCAGATGCAGGTGGAGCAAGAAGGCTTAGTACTATTGTACTGTTTGATCATCTAGAAGTAACTGCAAATCTAATCAGATCCCTATGTTGAGAACTTTACGAACAAAAACCAGGCACATACACTCAAAGCAGAGGAGATGATATAACCTCATCCAAAGCCTCCTGTTGCTTTCCACATCCCACAATAATCATTTAAGTCTGAATTGTATGAGACTTAGCCAGCTTGCTCTCATATGTGTCTGATACTTACCCAGACACAGGAAAATATTTGACGGCTTTTTATTTGGGGTGAGACAGAGGTATAAAGCTCCATGTCACAATCATGCTGAAACCATCATATCTATAGTTTCATTTTCTGCAGTAAAGCAATAGAATTTTGTGTCAAATCTGATTACATGATATGCATTCTACATATAGAATTTATACAGCCGTTGTTATACCTAACTTTAACCATCTTTATTATTGAAAGTTGTGAGAGAGGTTGTCAGTTCTACCAATATAAAACTACTACAATATTTTCTCCAGTAAGCACTTAAAATAGAAATTCAAATGTGAAGTTGAAGATTAAAAAGTTAAATATATTTTATGATGAAAGTATTGCTATTGCTAGTTTTATTTTCTTAGAACTGCAGCTTTAATGGCAGCTTTGAGTTCATTGTTTTGTGTACATGACAGTGTAGAAGTCAATGACAACAGTCCTAGAAGGTATGCCTCTCATGGAAGGGCAATTGAACAAAATGAATGAAAGTTAGGGACATGGTTTAGTGGTGGACTTGGCAGTGTTAGGTTACAGTTGGTCTCGATGATCTTAAGGGTCTTTTCCAACCCATGATTCTATGAGTCTATGAAAAGGGCCATGCACCACTGAGATCAATGTCACAAAATTAGAGGTGATAACATAACAGAGCAGAGACAAGGAAAGCATTTTTGTACACAGTGGCAAACAAGTTATTTTTAATAAAGCTTTGCACCTCATTGACCAGATCTGAAAGGAATGATCTGTTTCCATCAGTACACTGGAAATATAGTCCTGAAGAACATTACCTATGTGCAATTCCACCCATGACTAGATAACCAATTTGGACAAATCATTAGATGATCAAAATAATTATAAAGTTGTACAGAAAATAAGAGAAAAGATAAAGGTCATTCACCACATCACTTTTTTTTTTTTTTTTTTTTTTTTTTAACATCAAAGCAGATTTTCTTAGGAAAAGTTCATGAACCATCTAAGTAACAGATGAAATTAAAGAGAAGCTACTTTTCCGAGACACTCATTGTTTTCCCTTTCGTAAAAGTGAAGACAGGGATTTCCTGATGAAAACCAGCTCAGTTGTACCAGCCAGGAAGTAGAATCTTCATTCCACACATGTTCCTGCCCATCTTCCCCCTTTAGCCAAGGCATAAGCAACAAACAATATCTGCTATTGGATGTCTGAATTAAAAGATAGTCGACAGTGAGGAAAAAGGAATTTTTGCTTCTTAATCTGAAAACATAATACAAGTTTCTCTCTAGTGCCTAAGGATTGTTACCATATGATCATACAATTTAGAGTGATTGGGAAGCAAATAATAGAAACAATAACTAGTATCTTTTGTACAGTTTTACATCCACCAGTCTCTATGAAAGCAGTATTTACTTCACTGAAACAGAGGTTCTGCAATTTACTGGTCACCAGGACATGCACACAGTTATATGTGAACAGACTGAGAACATATTGTAGGTATGTATTCTATCATCAGTTAAGATTTCTTTTTAAACAAAGGGCAATCAGTCTCAGAAAGCCAAATAAATAACTGGGAGCTCAACCTTTGCTATCAGCTGATCAAAATTCTGTAAAAGAATGGAAAAAGAAGGTAAACTGTAAAGCCTGAGTTTTCACAACTCCCATCAGCAAACACGAGAGAAAAATTTTTTACAGTAATTTTAGGTGTGTCTTTTGAATACAGCAAAATTTCACAGCAATCAGAATATCATATTCAAATATATTATAAATTATTACAAATACTTCCAGTGCTGAAAAAATATCAAAATGAAAATAATAAAAAGTTCTTCTGAGTCTGCTGAAATCATGAAAGGATTCATTCTTCTGTAACTAGTTGATATGGCAGTTTCATATACATGGTTTTTATGATAAGAAACTAGTGTAGAAGTGTGACAGTTCATCTATCTTTTAGAAAAATTGTACAAAATATTGAAATATAAAAGGGCAAAATTCTTACACTGTATCATATTCTGTGTTTCAGGTCTCTAGTTCTGACATCCTGTACAAAATAAAATAGTTAACAACAACTGGGAGGTCAACAGCAGGGGGCTGGACTGAATGATCTCTAAAGGTCCCTTCCAACCCAAACCTTTCTATGACAAATAAAATAGCAACAATAACAACAACAACATGCAATTGTGATAAAAATGCTACTAAGAGATCTGCACATCCAAAAAGCCCCTCAGCTTCAATTACAAATGGCAAAAAGCAGTAGGTAGCACTCAATGAACATCCACATGAAATTTAGCGATAGTTTTATCAAATTAGCAAGAAGACATCCCAAGATCTTCTTTAGATCTTCTCTTTATAATATTTCCAGTTTCACAAATGCAGCGTGAAATTTCATGTATGTGCTGAGTCCTTAGGTCCAGTTTCTTTGACCTCTGCAGTTGGCAAGAAATGCTATGGGACAGTCTCTCTGATGACAGGGGAAATATTTGTGGACATTCCTGCAACTAATCTCATCCAGAGTAAAATTCTAACTTAATTCAACTTTTAATTTAGGCTTATTTAACATCATGACAGCACTAAACTGCCTTTTGCCAGTGATGACCAGGCTTCTCCCCAGCGTGATCCTCTGTGGTCACAAAGGTCACGTCTGTACTAATACATGAAATGAACCAGGATACCTTTCCTCTGGTCCTGAAGAAAGCCTCCCTTCTGCTCTCAGAGTGGGGTGGTCTTGCCCACACATACTGTGGTAGACAATGCCTGGCCATGCTCTCTCCCATACTGTGCCCAGATAGCACAGGCCAAAACAGACAAATATCAAGGAAGAATTAAGTGGTAGAGAATTTCGTTGTCCAGGGCTCATGGACTATGCTCTTACCTTGATTCATGAGTAAACCTAAACCACGATGCCACTTAATCTAAGTAAAAATTGAAGCATATAGGGGCATTGAAAGGGATGTGTGCATTTGTTACTTTTGTGTGTTTCTTCCAAATATGATTCTTTTATGCCATTCAGAACACCTTTTCAAAGATAGGAGCACCTTTAAGTGTGGAAATAGTTCAATTTTCTTCATTAGACAAACTGGTTTACAATTAATCTCCCTTCAAATTAATGGAGCTGCCTCAGGAACAAATTTGACCCAATCTTTTCAACTATGTCCTAAGATAGATTGGAGGAAAAAATCTTTAAGTGAGTGGCAATACTAGAATAAAAATTACTAAAATCTAAAGGAGTGGAATCAAACTGCTGCTGGCCAAATTAAAACAAAAGACTTTTTGTGTACACAAATGTAACTGCACTGTAACACTAATCATGATCTTGCCTTCCTACTGCTTTTTGGCATATGGGAATGTAGGTTTCCAGACCGACATGGCTTAGAAAAGCAGCATGCTCAGTGTAACAGCACAGGCATGCCATCAGAAAAATTATTTTAAAGGGAGATCACATTCCATGGGACATTGATCCTGATTTATTGTAATAACATTCTGCAGTCAAGTACAAAATATGTTCTCTGACTTATCCTTTAGTGGCTGACATTCCATTATCTTTTTTTTGTTCCATTGCCTATACTTGTCTGATTTCCCGAACAAGAGCTTATGTGGCCAAGAAGTTCTGTATTCCTTCTAATTATAACAGCTGCTTTTGTTAAAAAGAAATAAAAAAATAAATAAGGTTCCACTTATTTCAAAACTTTGCCGCTCTCAGTTATATAAGGTAAAAATTAGCAGTAATCTACAAGTTACGGTGAAAACCTTGTACCAATATTGTCTTACCAAACCTCTCCCCGTTTATCTTCTTTATCCTCTTTCATACACGAGAAAAATTTATAAGAAGCTGCCACAACAAACTTCTGAAGAGAGATGCTGAATCATCTCGGATTAACCATCCGGAAAGACAGGCTCTGAAAATGAATGAGTGAGCAGCTCGAAAACATATTTTACTTCCCTGTAAGGAAAATAAACAAACAAACAAAACCCAAACCAACTAATCAGATCAAAAGAAGAAGCAAAAGAAACCCACACCATATTATAGGTAAATAAGAAGAAATACTTAGATTTCTGAAATGATGGCATTGCTTGTAAGACTTATACTATTCAACACAGAAGTAATTTTAGTGAACCCCTTCACATCCTTTCTCTATTTTCTTATTTGCCTTGTCTATAGTTTGTAAAGCTTCTTTCAATACAGTGACTTGTTTCTTATGTTATGAAGAAAAAATGCAGATGTGATTCACTTCCTCTTATCATTCTAGAGACTAACGAATGCATTATAGCCTGGATTATCAGTTGTTGGCAGCTAGAACCATCACCCCTTCACATTTATTCATTAAAAAATTCCAGAAAAAAACCTAATAATGAAATGCATAATGAAAGAAAAGCAGAAGTAATAGAAATATTGGATAGGAAGGATGACAGAGGTTCTTCCTTCTTTTTTATCTTTTTTCCTTTTTTCCCCCTGGTTTTGAAATACTTGTTGTGGCTTCTCGTGGACCTGAAAACGAGATACTCCTATTCTGCAGGGCATAATAAAACCACTGCTTGGAGAGGAATTCTAGACACAGCTAGGGGAGACTGTCTCTCTCTTGAAAGTTTTTTTCAAACTTACAGATCCTCCCAGGTATGAACTCTGGCCCAAGTTCTTTGTGTCTTCCAGTCCCTGCGATTAAAAATCATGAATAGAAACTTTGAGGGTGCTTCTGAATAAGAGTTCTGGAAATCATTGTTGTACAATACATAATTAACACGAGACATTAAATCAGCTGCGTGACAGTGTCTGTGGATATGTAACTTTTAATACCTGAAATTTCTGATACTATTGCACAAAGCTGCTATTTATGGTTTTCTTAAACCTTAAAAAATTAAAACACTAGCAAAATGTTTTACCACATTTGTCTCAACTCCAAATGTGTTTTCAAGGTACTTTTTTTCCTGGTTCTGTGAAAGCAGTGAGAAGAAGATGCTTACAAAAGAAATTAAAATTAACTGATAAAATTTATCTTGTCTTCCATGAAAAAGGAATGTAAAAAAATAAACATCACATGAACATTAGGCTTTTCTCTAAATGACACTATTTTGGTGAAATATCTTTGCTAATGAAAATGCATTTTGATTTATTTACCAGTAATTCATTACCTGGTAAAATGCTAATGCTAATTCTTCATTCCAGCTAATAGTTTTGTCATCTGCACGGCAATCAAAGTGCATGAGGAAAAGTATAGAAAGTAAATAATGGCACATTAGATAAACAGCCTATAAAGAGAAGACAGAGCCCCCTTGTATTTAAGCTTCTAGACCCCAACAAGCATTAGTTTTATTTCCCCTGAACTATTTCATATGTGAAAAGAAATCCAAATTGATGCTGCAAAAGATATCTATCCAGTTAGCTCTGACTCCATATACGCTTATTAATGAATGAAATGATTGAGCTCAATCACCCATGGCCTCTGAGCACCCTAAATAATGAAAGGCACAGTACTTCATGGAATTATGATTTTTACAGTGCAGTGTGCTTCTGAACCCAAATTGTTTAATCCTTCGCTTTGAGAGCATTGCCAACAACAACAATGTTTTGCAGTGTAATTGTCTGATGGAAAAGGTCCAATATGTTAAGGAACCAAGAAAGGAAAAGAGGGGTAGGAAGGGGGGATATCTGTTCTTTCTCAATGTCATTTGGCAATCTGATGAGTTCTGAGAATTTGTCAAATTTAAACTGACCATGCCCAGACAGAATTGTTCCTTTTCTGTTTCTTGGAGCAGCTTTGATGGCAAATGGGATATTATTTCTATCTTTCTTTCAGACAGTTATAATATACTCTGTTTATAAATCCACCACCAGACTGATTTTTGTTAAATGGTCTTTCAAAATCTCCTTACCTCCTTGAATAAGCAATACTGACTAAAATGTCATGAGTGCCAATATATATTAAGTTGAAAGTTCCCTTGATGTTTTACTTTTTCCAGAACCACTAGCTACTCTACAGTATTTCTGAGAAGCATATTTTCTTTAAGATTATAAATGCCAAGACTAACAAGCATAATTTTATGGACACATGAAAATAGTATGGTTTTAATTTGAAAGTATATATTTTCTTACAGAAAATGCACCTGTGGTAAAGTTTTTTGGGAAAAGATATTGTAGTATTTTTCTTATTAGTGAAATGATATCTCTCTATAGGGTACTCCCCTCATCCTTTCACAGTCTTAACCTGCAATGTACTGCAATAAAATACTGTAGGAGTTCCAGAAATGTTACTTTAAATAAAAGCACTTCCTGAAAAGCTAAAATATTAGTGAATTAGCATTTTAAAAACTGCATTCTTTGAAATTCAAAAGAACCAGTGTTGAAGAGGGTGATGTTTTGGGATTCTGAAAGTCTCAGAGGCAAGTCCATTGTGCACTAGAAGATAAAACAAGTTTGGATATTTCCCAGACACTAAATTTGAAACATTTGCAGTGTTAGAATTAAGCCACGTTTCAGTAAACAGAGAGGAACTGTGACAAGCTATGATGATTACACAGAATTTCTGCATTGCTTTTGAGCTCTTCAGAGAAAGAATTTTAAAATCTTTAATGCAAACTATCAGCAAGTCTAACCTGGAAAATAATGCAATGAATGGCACCTGGATGTTGCTTTGTTTTAGCATTAAAATGAAGTTAGAGCTCAGTTTTACTTTTAACCATAACAATTACTCTAATTTTCTGAAGACATTTTGTTATTTAATTGAAAATTCAACAAGATGTGTTCAAAACCAGGTATAAAAATTTTAGCATTTGTGAAATGCATAATGTATAAAGCAGCAAGGAAACTGATCAATTCATTATAGCTATGTGGAAGAAAAATTGCAGAGTATCTAGAAGTCAGAAGATAGGAATTGTCTTCATGCCTTGGACACATCCAATAGTTTACTCACTTTCTCCTAGGTCAGGAGGACATAACATTTTTGGAAGTCAGTGCCATGGTTTAACCCTGGCTGGTAACTAAGTGCCCTGCAGCCGCTCGCTCGCTCCACCCTCATCCAGAGGGATGGGGAGGAGAATCAGAAAAGAATGTAAGACTCAAGGTTTGAGATAAGAACAATTTATTAATTAAAATAAAATAAAAATGAAAGAGCAATACTAATAATAACAGTAGCAGTTATAATGAAAAGAAGAGAGAGGAGAGAGGGAGAGAGGAATGAATTCCAAAGTGAAGGGAGAAAAGGAAAAGAAGTGATGCACAACAGAAGTGCTCACCACCCACTGACCAATGCCCAGCCAGTCCCCGAGCAACCATCAACAGGCCCTAGCCAAACACTCCCCATTCATATACTGAGCATGACGTCCCATGGTATGGAATATCCCTTTGGCTAGTTCAGGTCACCTGTCCTGGCTGTGTCCCCTCCCAATGTCCCGTGCCCCTCCAGCCCTCTCGCTGGCAGGGCCTGAGAAGCTAAAAAGTCCTTGACTTGGTATAAGCAACAGCCAAACCCATCACTGTGCTGGCCTCATTGTGCTCACACCAAATCCAAAACACAGCACCGCACCAGCTACTAAGAAAACTAAATTTATCCCAGCTGAAACCAGGACACTTCATGCAAATATTATCAAACTGCTTCCTATTTCTTCAACTATGTTGTATCACCATCTAAATTGAGGATTGTTCTTTAGAAATGTTATGATTTTATTTTGACTAACCACGATACCAGAGTTTTTTATCCCATATCTATCATTTGAACAGATATTTCAGTTCCAGTAAAATCAAATGTATTTTCTATACATACACTGATATGTTATATAAATAAACATGCACATTCATACATATACAAACACCTTATGTACAAAGTGCATACATATGTATTTATACATTCAAGTGATTATGAAACTATTTGAGCGGAAATATTGGAACAAAAAATAGCAGATATTGAGGGTTAATCTAAACTTAAGTCTTTTTGCAGCCATAGCAGAGGCAGTTAAGGATTAAATGGTGAAGAAAGAACATACCTTACATATGTTTAGCTGATTTCATTCAATGTGAATGAATACCTACCTGATATAAAGTGTACTAGTAAAATACATTTGTCTGTATAAACTGCTTCATCCCTAGCAGGATTTGCAACATTTTATACAACAATGGTAAACCAGCAATAATTTTTTAGCTTTATGAATGGTTAGAAATCCAAAATAAAATGCACAAACATCCCAAGAAGGATAAGAACAAATATGCTAGGTCCACCTAGCCAGCCATCATATCTTTGATGTCAGTGATCAATAACAGATACCTAAGGAAAGAGTTACAAAATGAGAGAGGGGGGATTAATCCTTCCCCTGACAGACCCTTTCAGCCTCTGACAGGTAGCAGATCAGAATATTTTACTGGACAATGTGTATGGATCACAGTATTTTAACAGAAGGATGAGTGACTCTATCTACTCATCCTCCACTGCCTCTGCTTACCTATATTTAATGCCCCTTGCGTCATCTGTGGTAATGAGCTCCAGAATTCAATTCTGCATCACATGAAAAAAGTTTGGTATATTTTTTTAAGCAGTCATTAATGCATTGTTTAGTTTCCTCAGTTATCCTTTCCTAAACAAAAATCCTAATCTATTTAGTCTTTCCAGAAGTAGTTAATCATACTTGCTATTCTTCCACATACGTTTCTACAAGGCTTTTTTCTGACCATTGCTGATATTTTCAGAGATCTGCAGTGACTCACAGAACTTCTTTTTGATCAGTAATTAGAACTAATTTAAAGTCTCCTGTGGTGTATATATTGTTAGCATTATATTTACTTATTACTTCACGTGGAAGTAATTGCTTCTACAATTTTGTCACCTCTTCATTTGATCACCATTTTATTCAGTACTGTCTGATCCTTACACAACTATTTGAGGCAGATTCAGATTCAACTCTTCTCAGTCGTTTTCTGTCATTAGCAGACTTTGCTACCTGTTCCCACAAGTTAAGAGGAAACTTTTGTATCAAAGCAAAAGTTTAGATGAGACTGAAAAAGGATACTTGTTTTTAAATCCACTTCTTAGCAATGTTTTATCAGAACCGGTAGGTATAGATATTTTCTTTGAAAAGTATCTGAGCAATCTCATTATGAGCTAGTTCCCAGGGTGGGAAAGAGAGAGAGGAAAAAAAGGGGTGGGAACAACTTAAAAAGGAAAAAACCCACCATTTTTCTCAAAGAGGCTTGTACTTATCTGGGCCACCTTCTTATCTTTTTCTTCATTTCTGCTCTCCCTATGTGAAAAACCTATGAACATCTTTTTCCTCGGTCAGTCCTATTTTTGGCTTGGGCAGACTTGCTAGTTAGTCCATAAAACCTCTTCCACCTAATAGAAATAAGTTATTATTTTATTTAATAGCACTTTATGGAGCCAATGTAATGTTTCTATGCTTTGGTATGAACCTTGTATGGCTTCCTTGACAAGCAAAGATTCAGCTTAGCTTCATTTTAGCTGCCTACATGTTGGTGTGCACTAGTCTAGCCTAATCTTGACACATAGCTGGTAAGAAAACCTGTTAAGGAATGAACTAAAAGCATCACCCAATTTGTATTCATTACATTTAACATTAAACCACAGCGCCTGTTGAATTTTAAGTTCCTAAGTGGATGGCCAAGAAAAATAGGGACTTTGGTTATCACCCCTTTAATGTGAAGTGCATGCTATGATATGATATAAAAATCCTAGGTGTCTGTGTACTGTTCTAATCAGTTTCCCTTCCAGATATCATTGCCAAAAAAATGAAACAATTTTGGAGGTAATACTTCACATCAATGTTAACCAAATGTGATCTGTAAGTGACCAACAAAAAATCAACACAGATAAACAGAAACCCTTACAAATCTGCAACAGGCAGCAGACCTGACACTTCACAAAATGTGCAAGGTGAGCAGATGGGAGCTAACATGGACATCCCTTTCTTCTTGGTTACTGTCATGGAGGCATTGTGTCCTCCCTAGGCTCAGACTTTGCAATACAACAGGGCTACCCAAGCCAACAAGAGGTGCATTCTTCCTGGTGCAGGCCTGGGAGGGAGGCAGTAGGATTGTCTCTAAACCCAGAGAGGTCTCAAACTCTGATGCGTTCACAACAGAAAAAAAAATCCTTTGCTACTGTATTTCCTGCCACCCTCCCCTACCATTGATACCATGTGCTTCCCTGAGGAGATAGAAATGTGATCATGCTAGTTATCGTGGCAGTGTTTGTGCACAGAAACAGGAGATGGCAGCTGAGTTTCCCACAGTCATCCCTGTGTCTTGTAAAATCATTAAATTCTAAAACAGCCCTACCTATAAGTGCAGATTATGTCTATAGAAATGTAGAGCATAACCTTGAGAAAGCGTGTTGTGTTTTTCTTCTTTTTGCATATATCACGAGAACCAGTGGTCCTATTCAGTCCTCAGGGCTGCATCCAGATTTGTAGTTAAAAAAACCTGTCTCCATTCTGCAGAAGTCGTACACTGATAACAACTAGATGAAACAGGCATAAAATAAATCCACAGGTGGAGAAAAGAGGTTTAAGGTGACACCAACAGAAATATATATTTCAATAGACAAAGGGAACATGCTGTAGCTTTGACCTATTGTTGCTGATTGATTGTAGTTCTTGCAGAATCTCATCAAGATGATAATTCCATGTCTCCATTTTATACCCTTGCTAAATCAACATAACCTACATGTTGTTGCCATAGACATTACAGGTAAAAATTACAAGCATTGGTATGTTTAAATAGCTATCAATTATTGTATGACTGAAGCTGATTTAGATAAAGTTTTCCTCTTTTCTTGAATTTTGTAGGATTCATTACTTGTAAGACACATCAAAATGCCATTTTTTGCTTACTTTTTACCATTGAAATAATTCCTCAGCCAGTAGATAACAAAAATATCCTTTTACCATAAAACATTTTTGAATCATGCTCTGGATTTGAAGGCATGGAAATGCAACAACTGACAAAGGAATTTTGATAAAGCTCTCAGAGGACAAACTCAGAACAAGATATCTTCAGGAAAGTTATTACCACTTTAGCTGCATTACTTTCCTTAAGCAGTATGTTTTATTTTTAATCCCAGAACCTCGTCACCCTTGGCTGGCTTTTCCTAACATCCATGAATCACGAAATATTCAAGGCAGCCTACTATTTAGAAATGAGAAATCAATGGTTTTATAAAGCTACTCATCATGGTTAGCTTAAAAGAGGAGCAGAGAGTAATGCGAGATAACGATATCAGAGGAGGTGTCTTGTTAGTTAGGCTCTTTATTTATTTGATGGAGCCTCCAGAGATCGATTCGAAACCTTTAGCTGCTCCAAATCACTCTAGGAAAGTGTCATTGACTGTATAAACAATATAGGTTCCCTAATACAGAAACTCCTATGAAGTGTTTAAATGCTTTCCCCTACTTGACCTTTTTTTGTTTCTTTTTTTGGGGGGAAAAAAAAAAAAAAAGTGTTTTTACCACTTCTAGCTGTGCGTATATTTTAAAAAAAGACGAAAAAAAGAATAATCAATGTAATAACATCTTCCCAGAGGATAGTAAATTAGCACATTCACCTTAATGGATTGTGAACTACAAAACTCTTGGTTCTCAGAGGCTCATGGGTTCAGCAAGGAGCTTTGTTTGCAGTGGTTCCTCACTTTACCCTCTCTGTATGGAGTGATTTGGCTTGTTTGTTCAAATAACGGTCACACATGGTTAACAGACACACAAAATAAATATAAATACCAGCAGGATTGTATTCTTATTTCTTAAAGATAACTTTTGGTAAAGTTGTCAAACTTTTATGCTGGGCTGCATTAAAAGATGTGTGACCAACAAGTTGAGGGAGGTGGTTCTTCCTCTCTGCTCTCATGAGACCACATTTGGAGCACTGTGTCCAGTGCTGGGGCCCCCAACAGAAGAAGGACACCAACCTGTTAAAGTGAGTCAAAAGGAGGGCTATAAAGATGATAAAAGGGCTGGAGCACCTCTCATGTGAAGACAGGCTGAGAGAGTTGGGGTTGTTCAGCCTGGAGAAAAGAAGGCTCCAGAGAGACCTTATAGCAGCCATACGGTACCCAAAGAGGGCCTTCAAGAAATCTGGGGAAGGACTTCTTACAAGGGCAGGTAGTGATGGTAATGATAGGACAAGGGTTAATGGCTTTAAACTGAAAGGGGGTAGAATAAGTTTAGCTATTAAGAAATTCTTTACTGTGAGGATGGCAAGGCCCTGGAAGTGGTTGCCCAGAGAAGCTGTGGATGCCCCATCCCTGGAAGTGTTCAAGGCCAGGTTGGATGGGGCTTTAAGCAACATGGTCTGGTGGAAGGTGTCCCTGCTCATGGCACAGGGCGGTTGGAACTATATGATCTTTAAGGTCCCTCCCAACCCAAACCCTTCTATGATTCTGTGATTCTGTGAAATGCAGCCTTTTCAGACACGCTCAGTCATGGACTTTGCTCATTTGGAAAAGACGATCACTACAGGGGATAACAGTATCCATGAAGAGAGTTTGGAAGTAGGTTTCTACTCATTTCTCTGCTTCATTAAATATCTCAGCTTTCCAGTCCCAGTCCTAGGTTGTGGTCACCTGAAAATCCATATCAAGTAAATTAGTCTGTTTTTTTTTTTCCTGGACTCTTTTGGGATAAAGAAACTAGTTTATCCTGATAAGTGAAGGCACTTAGAAAATTATATGTTGCTTGTCTGAGTAAAAGGGTGACTGACACTAGCCACAATTTCTTATCCAGGTGGCCTAATTTCAGATTTACAGTCCAGGCCTGGAAATCTACTATGACTTCTCTTTTTAATACATTATTGCAACTATAAGAAAGCTGAGAATTAAGTAACATACATTTTCCAGCACATACCTTCCCATTTCTTCCATTCATGTAAAATCATAACCTTTTACAGTTCTGAATATCCAACCTAAACAAAGGTCCCATTGGGAAGGCAAATAGGTTCTGCAGGAAGTTTCACTAAATTATTACTTCACAAATGGGAAAAATACCTAAGTATGGATAAAATTAATTACGCTTGTACATATTTTGTGCGAAGATATTCCTTCTATAGTGAACTTTTGATTTTTGTAACTGATAATTATTAGATGGAAAATTGTTCAATAAAGCAGTGGTTTCCAAAGTGGGGTGTGTGCACCCAGTGGAGTGTGCAAGAGAATTCATTGGGTGCAGGAAGACAATGTTTTTGTGTGTCATTATTATATAAAATATTAAAAAAAACAGTTTATATTTCATCTTTGTCTCAATTTTTTAATTGTGTGGTTTTTAATGTATGTTTTAGAATGTATGTAATATACCAGTGTTGTAGTACATGTACATACATAATAACTTTTTAAAAATGTACATTGGGAGTGCATGCTCAAAATTTTTTTACTGATAGGTTGCACAATCAAAAAAGTTTAGAGACCATTATAATAAAGAATCCATGGCATTTACAAAATCATTATAAGTTTTAGCTTTTAAAAAGACAAGAAAGTTTCATGTACAGAAATCTCTTGTCTAAATTTTGTAAGCAAAATTTAAAATTGCAATAAAATATAAAATATTAATCAAAGTCAAGGGAAGAGAGTACATTAAAAAAAATCTGTGAACGGTTCCATAAATAAACATTCTCCATAATCAAAGCAGCTTATAAATATCATCTTTTTGTCTGATACCAGTGTCATTTAGATTATATCCAATTCTTTCATAATTTCCCTATTAGGAAAAAGGTTAGAGATAAAAGGGTTAGAAATGAATACACTTTAATGCAGCATGGAGAAGAAAAGCCTCTTTTGTAATGAAGACGTGTCTCTTGCTAAAACTAGCTAAAATAAAATAAAATAAAACCCCCCAACAAATTATTTCCTGCTCAGCTATAAAATATAAGCAGCTATGTATATGGAGGAGCTATTTTTTATTATTTTTTTGCCAGCCTTTGACAGAAAAATTATGCTTGGGAATTTGAAACTCTTATACACCATTCACATATACCTAATAAATAATGACAGAGAACTGGGTAAGCCTAGTGGCTTACATGTCTGAATAATATTTACTTAACCAGAACATTTATGCATCTTTTTTTTTTTTTTTTTTTTTTTCCCCTGGGCTGAATGGTTCATATAATACAATTGCCATAGTCATTCTCTCAGCAGCACTGAAATTGCCATTTAAGTGCCATCTGTGAAGCAGCCAAAAACTGGCTGATTCTGCGCCTTTGTTGTTCCGTATGATGTTATGCCTTAGTTAATAACTGAGAATTCAAGCACAGAGTAAGATGAATCTCTCTGATGTCATTCCCTTCATTGTACTTGAAGATCTGTGCCCTACCACCTGCTAAGCTTTCCCTGACTGACCCGTGTTTACCTTCTGTTGGTGCCACTTCCCACTGTGTTATTGATGTGCTTTTCTGCCCAGGAAGCCGTTTTTCTCAATGCACTTTGTTAAGCTCAGGCCATGGGCACACACTGTTCTTTGTTGTACTGTATATGAGGAATGTTTTTGGAGGGGAGCACTGATGATATCAACGATTACGAGTTAAAGTGTCTTCGAAGCCACAGAAGCGACATGCTGCATTGCCAACACACGGTATTGCAGGGATTAAACTTAAAAGCTATTCAATTATGAGATACAAAAGGTCATTCTTTTTTCTCATACCTAAGTGCATTTTATTTAAGTAACAGAAAACTACTTGCTTTTTAATACATAAAATGTGCATGTTTTGGTTGCTTTTTTATTTTCTTCTCTTATCCTTTATAGTTTTCTTCATTTAGCTATGTTCAGATCTGTGCAGAAGTGGACCCAGTGTCTAAGATCAGTAATACTATCAAAGGAATGAAGTACTTTCCTACTGACCACCAAGGAAACCAGATGTGGAGTCAAGGAACTTGCTTCTCTGATTTGACATTTTTTTGCTTTATATCTGAAGGTGTTTCCCAAACTGAAGTATATGCTTTGAATCATGAGTCAGGGAAAGAAGAGGGGAAAAAGGGACAAAAAAACCCTCCTCTGTCAGGATGGCAAATAACAAGGGTAGGGTTCTGTCAATATGTAACAGAGCTGATCATGAACATATTGGACTTCATTTTCCAAAAGGGCAGAAAACTCACCTCTAAAAACAATGAGAAAATCTCCTCTTGGTCTTTTTTTTTTTTTTTTTTTTTTTTTTTGGGGGGGGGGGGGGAGTAGTGTGTGTAATTTTTTTTTTTTTCATGTGGTACTGGTGGTGTTTTCATTAAACCTCTAATACCTGTTTATATTTCCTGAATAAGTGTAATAATGGTGAACCAACTTACTCTCTTTTTTATTCTTGTCATTATTCAGAAGCAAATCCATGAAAAGGTGGCTGTTCACTTATGAATAACAAATCTTGTAAAATTATACCCTGAATGAGAACTTTCCTTTCATTTCCTCTGTGCAGTTTATCTTCTAAACCAAATCGATTCGGACTATGTCTCTGCAAGAAATGCCAATTGTGCATTCTGATCTCAGTTAACCTATCCAGAGAGAAAAAAAAGACTTCAAAACATATGTGGCAGTAGAGGCTTGATGAAGCAAAACAATGAAATGATGATTAAGTCTAATAAACACTGTGATTTAAAACATCTAGTCTTTGAAAAAAAAAAAAAAAAGAATACCTAGAAGGTTTCCTTTCCCCTGCCACCTCAAGTGAATTAATACTAGATCTGTGATGGCACTATTAATTTTCTTCTCTCCCCTGGAAGTACAGTAGGTATGTGCTATCTTATTAGTTATGTTCTTTACTGCATAAATGCTGGGTTTTCCTAGTAGAAAGAAAGTATTAACAAACATGTGGTGACATCAATAGGACCAACTGCTGTTGATTAATGGACAGTGGACGTGCAAGATTGGGAGAAACCAAATGTATCATCAAAGCCTGTTTAATCTGAATGAAAGCATCTGTGATCTAAAACAGAAGGCATATTTGAAAAAAATTGGTTTCTATCTTTACTTACAACATTAATAGTGGTAGTAATTTAATCCTTACTCTTGCAGGAAAAAGCAAAATACTGTTTTGATCCACGATTTTCTTAGCTTCTTTTAAAGTTGCTACTTAGATATTCAGAAAGAAAACCAATCAATCAATCAACCAACCAACCAAAAAACCTCAAATGTACACTTGACATTATTTTAACATTTCTATCACCTTTTTTTTTACTCTAAAATCATAAAGATGGCTAGTAAAAATACTATTAACAACCAATATGAGCATCACACTTAATAGGAAGCATTTTCCTCAAAAATTGTTTTACTGTACTTTTACCATGTGTATCATGTGCCCATACAAAGGATGTGGGGTTTTGTTTAGAATATAGATTTTTTTCAGTTACAGATTAGTCAAAGAAATATCAAAATTTACCAGTGAAGATCTGAAGTAGCCGCTTTCTTATGTATACTATCCGCATTCCATATAATGGCAATACTTCAAAAGAGAAGGTAATAAACACAACTTTTCTGGTACTTAATACACCACCATTAATCATTAACGTTCTGTTTCACTAGTCAATCAGTAGTAATACAGTTTCATAGAAACGTTGTTCCAATTTAGTATGCCTCAACGTCATTTTTCACATATCTAATCAATGGTTTGCATTCAAATCCAAGAGTTTAAGGAGCAAAGAAATAGGTTTGATATTTCCCTAACTGAAAGGTCTAAAGAAAAGTAATATTTCATATCTGACACTGTCTTTTTCTTTATTGATCACTCAGTAGAGCTGGAAAACATCACTGATGTCACTATTGCTTCTCTGTTTCCTTTTTTATCACTGATGATATATTACTCTGTTTGGAAATAAATACACTGGAACCAATACACTGAGGGCATGCAAAAGAGCCATATCAATTCTAGTTATTTGTTTAATCTCCTTATAGACTCGTTATGGGTGAAATGTTGCAAAGTCTACTTATTAATTCATTTTCTGTTTGCACTTGAAATATGTCACTACTTGAGAGCCAGATGCTGTAAAATAGAAATTGTTTTACCATTCTTAAAATAAAATTATATGTTATTTCTTTTAGTCAAACTACTTAACAATGTATGTGCCTGTTCAAAAGTCAGGGGCTTTTTAGTTTTCTTAGTTTTCTTAGTAAGCAGTAACTTGTGTTTTTTAATTAGTAATGATGGATTATTTTCATTTGAAAATAAATTAAAGAAGGAAAGATGGACAACTAAGGGATTCTCAGTGAGCAATACATAATGACTTATTTTTTACATGCCAATAAAGGCAATTTCAGATCTAATGAGCAATTTCAGTAATCATTTGTAACATGAACAAGCATGGCGTTTGCAAAATATAATGATACAGTAAATCAAACCCGCTGCATGTGGTATCATATCTCTCAGGACAGGTCATAAAAGCATGTGGCCGCTATTCATCAATACCGATGACAAATATACACTTATATCCTATATATTATTTGTAGAACAAAAATATCCATAAACATTTCTCTTCATCTGTGTCTCAGCCGCAATGTACTGTAGACAGATCTTTTAAATGTGAGCAATGCATTATAAAAGATATGACTAATCTAAAGAATTTCCATTTGAAAGAGAAATGAGTAATAATTGATTGGCCTAGATCCAAAGTCACAGTGGGGTTCAAAAAGCTTGTAAGTGCCCTCATAAAAATAGAAGCTGTATCAACCAATTGAATTTAATTATATGTGAAGGTGATGAGGGAGCTAAACAGCCTGTAATTGGAGTCCAATTACTCAGCTGGTCTTCCATAAAATTAATTCAGCTGAAAGTTTGCCATTGTCCCATGCTTGGGGCCTGCTGCTGGTTTAATTAGTTAATACTGAGGAATCTTGAAACATTACATTATTTTGTCTTTATTGCCAATTATGGGTTAAGGAAAATTGTATATAAAATATTAACATCTGCTTCCAGCACAACTTGGAGAGGGCAAAGGCAAAATATCTTTTCCTTAATCATGTTAAGAGGGGAAAAATGTCTTTAGACGCAGGGGAAAATCTTGCTGCTAGTCATGGCTTATCAAATTAAAAATCAAGGTGCAAAAGATCATTTGAATGAGATGTAATAAAAATATGAAGTATAAGAGTTTATATAGCAGATTCTTATACAAAGACTTTAACTGTACTATAGAGCTCAAAGATCACTTAGACCCAGAAGCTAGAGAGAATAACAGCTTGGTTCACTGGTCCTTTTACTCAGTGATAGTATCCTTATTGTCCCTAATAACTATGGGAGTAAGTGTAATAGCATTCCCTGCCTTCCTCCACTATCGATGATATACCATTTACTTTTAAACATTAACATTAAATAACAATATTTTATTCTGAAAAATGCTTTTTTTGAAAGGCTTCCTTCTCAAAAGCCAACAGCCACTGGAATTTACTCAAGTAATTTCTTTGGTTTTCATATAAAACCTGCATAGTCCAGTTGAAATTAAATGGAGACAGAAAGTACCTATAGTTAAATTAAATTCTAAAAGATAAAAACATCCCAGTTCTTCTGGTTTACTTCAAAGTTGTCTGCAGATGCTGCAAACTTTTCTACTTTTCTAAGAGATTTCAGATCAGGGTACTGACTGTATTAATTCCCTTTATTCTTATGGCAATATCAGAAATACCAACCATAAAAACCAAAAGTACTATGTAGTCTGAAGTGCACATTATGTGGTACATGCTTCCAAAACATATTTTGAACCCGAGATGGTGAAGGAGAAAAAAATATTTGATGAGTCCCAAGAATGGTATGCATTATTTCCCTGAATACTCATGAATATCTACAGAGTTAATTACAGTGTGAGAACTATAACAAGATCAGATTTGGAAAGCTTGAGGAAGTATGGATCAACAATGGGCAATTTTCATTTTTTAATTTTTAAGAGTTAACATTTAAAATGAATCCATTTTGTGAATAGGACAGATTGGATTAAAATAGCCTTGTAAAGACTTACACACACTACCTGTATTGTACATTTCTAAATCTTTCTCAGCCACACAATAAATAATTCTACCATAGCACCACTGAACACACGTAACACAGATTGTCATTACAGTTTTCTGTGTCTCTTCCAGAAATAGAATTACTGAAGCCAATTGCCTTTTAAACTCCTTTTATTCAATCAAGAATGTCAAGATAAATCTATATGGAGTAACATTAAAGTTAGACTTTTAAAACAAAATATACTGTGTATTCCAGAAACTGTGAGAAAGAGGTTAATCTCCTAAGGGCTAAATTTCACTATGCCTCAGAAAGAAAAAAAAAAAAACAAAAACAACAAACCCACATCAGAACTCTGTGCAAAACCAAGTCAGAAACTGAAGAACTTTATCCAACTTTTAAAGAAAAATAAATACAAGACTTCATTTCCTAAACTTAAGAAGAAAACTCCTGGAGCCTTAAACATTCTTTTAAGCCATAGAGATACATTAAGTTTCTTTGATTATACTGAACTATTTCTACGCTCTTCCATCTCTGTAAAACATAAAGAAACAAAACAAAAGAAAATTGTTGAACAGGACAGTCCGGAAACCAAGGAAATTCCACTGGTAATGCCTATGGGCTTCCTGACAAGGGAGGGTCTGAGGTGCTATCATAAACACTATTAGAAATGATCTAAAGAGATTTGGTAAACAGATTTTAAATAGACTTTATTCTATATAATTAGCATATAGGATTACACCATCATGGGCACTAATAGGCTAAACAATGGGTGATTTATATGGCTCGGTTTCTGTGCTTCCCCTTCAGCTCATCGGAAGAGCTCAGAGACCAGCCCCACATGCTGGAAGTGAACAGTTGCTGAGGGCTGTTAGTGCTGGAGAGGAGGCACTGAAGTGCTCCCTACTGAGCAGGAATGGCAGGATACAACCATTACAGATTACCATACAGCATCCGCTACTGGGAGGAAGCACAAGTGCTCGCGTCAACCTTTCGGTATTTGTTTGAGTGCCTGCCATTCGGATAAGCAAACTCACTCACCATACAAAAAATGGGAGTGTTTTTCTTTTAGAACAACAGATGGAGTTTCTGCTGTCAATGTATCCTACAGAGAAAATTTATCAATGTATTTTCTGTCCTCTGTCTCCTTCCCTCTCCTTCTACACTTGCTTCTTAAAAAGTCTCTAAATTTTGAACAACATCTCACATCATAATATTTTCTTTCCTTGAGATGGAAATACTTGAGTAAAAAATGAATCTCACTTTAATTAAAGCAGTCAATCCCTTCCATTGTATTTATTGACTGTTTCTCATTATTATTATAATTATATTTATCATTATTTAATGTGACTGTTTGTCATTCATAGCTAGGTAAATACGTAACAAGTAAATCTATGACACTCCTGCAAATTATTATTGGTAGTTGATGGTGGGCAAGCAAATTTCAGTCCTGTATAGCTACCAACCCTATAAAACCCACGTAATTCTGTGGGCTCTGGAACTAATGAAACTGGGGGAATCAGGGAGTGTTGTGGGTCCATACCTTATGCATGTCTGGTTTGCAGATTTGGATTCAATCTTTTCTTTGAATTAGGACATTTTTAAGGAGTCTCTCCTTTACAAATTATTTGGAGTCTAATTATGGAGTGCTCCAAGGTTTTTTTAGCATGTTCCTTCTTTTTCCCATCTGCTTACATTCTTGAAACTTCACTGAACTTCATTATTTCCCATTTCAATATTTTTTTTTAAATCAGTGATGGGTTTAGAAGCTGTTAGTTGGACATCAATAAAACTGCATGCATTTAGTGATTTGGTATAAAGAATTAAGCATTGTTAACTGTTAGTTCCACTTTTTCTTGGAAATAATGAGGAAGTAAAAGAATAAAAAAAGGAAACTAAAAAATCATGGTATAAAGCCTCATTTGACATGGTGTTTTGGCTGACCTGGGTCCTCCAACTTTCTTGATAAGAGACAAGTATGGAAGACAAAAACTACGTATGAAAATGTTCTGCTGATATCAGTGATTAGATCTCGTCTGACTTGATACTCACTGATTCAACACTAAAAGCATATAATTAAGTTGTTACAAAAATCTTATACTGAATACTTTACCTGTTGCATTTACTATCCTCAAAATGGACACTGTCATCAGCATAACAGATGTAAACAACTGATGTTGCCTTTCTTATCTGAGGTAGTTCTACACTTCTTAAATGGTTATTTGAATTTCTAGCTATTGATTATTTGAATCTGTATAGCTAGCTATAGCTATTGTTCAGATATCAGCTCAAGCAATAGAAATAGTGCTGTTATAATGCTGCTTTCAAGCTAATTAGCCTAGTTTTGCTCTCTGAAGCCAAACACACATTCACACAATCCCATTGCATGCCACAAGCTGGCTGTCTCCATGCTACATCCTGCATGTTTACTTTGTTCTTTCCTTTTCTTTGTTTAAATGCATACTCAAGGCAATATACTGCAGTTTTGAGATTTTTCAAAATTGTTTCAGCCATTTTCTTTTTGTTCCTACATTTCATTCTGCTTCTCAACATTGTTACTCACTTTTCTATTATACACATGCTATTTGAAGACCTTTAAGTCATAGATGTGCCTATATAGGACTTGGAATCAAAAATGCTGATTAGAGGATATAATATTGTATCACAGATTTTCAAGGCTGAAAGAAACAACTAATTCATTAAACTGAGAAGAAAATTTTAACCAAATTTTTTTTTTGGTTAGTGGAACATCCTCAATTTTTTTTCTACTTAAAAAAACATTATGATGTGGATCCTTGATGAACATGGTATCTGTTGTGGGGTTTTTTTCCAAGCCAAGAGCACTAAAACATCATCAGCTTTTAAATATCAAAAAGAATAATATCTTACCACAGAAAATGTCATATCAGGCATAGCACATACTCTGAAAATATTAATCCAGGATTTTTTCTGGAAGACTCAGTTTTCAGATGGGCAAAAATATGCCACACCAACTCGCACAGTCTCAACTGGGCAGTTACAGCTGCCTGTCCATGCTGTGCTCAGGGACCCATGGGCACAGGGAACTGAGACGAGTAGGAACAATGTTTTGAAGAGACATCAGCAATGAGGTGCTCAGGTACCAGTCTTTTTGCTTCCTTCACTCTGAATTGCTACCTTACTGGTGCTTTCTCATCTTAACCTGATTACGCCTTTTCACAACAGTGTCAACTTCTTTTAGTTCCACCGTGCTGTTTCAGCACTGGTGCTGCCATTATCTCACAGCAAGGGTAAGGGAGAGGGCCATGAGGGCAGCATTGTTGCCTAGAGGGGTGGGAAGGAAGTAGGAGAGGACAAGACAGTTGCAAAGAGGTGGGGGTGAGGGAGGGAAGAGGTATATTAGAATGGCTGTCTAAGAGTCTCTGTGCTAAAGTATAAACTTCCGTTAAATTAGTTGTTAATCTAGGGAAATCCTATGGTTTACATTATGCAATACAATATATATATTGACATATATAAGTCAAACTGTATGATTAGAATAGTCCCTCCTGAACTTACTGTCAACACACCTATCAAATAAATATATTTTTTTCTTAATTACACATAAAATATATTTTCATTTACTTTCAAATATTTCATTAAGGTGCATCATGTAGTTCTCATAATCTTATCAGTGAGCAGCTGTGAAATGCTGCATCAAATACAATCCAATGGACCACTCGGTCACAGAAGAGATATAGATGAAAACTTACAGTAAAATACAGTAAGATATGGGACATTTTCTTGGAAGCCACTTGAAAGTCACTTAGTTCTGTCATTAGTACACTATCAAAATTTCAGAGCCCTAAAATATAGTGAAGTACTAGCAGTTCAGGGTGATAACACACAGTTTATTTCTGCAATATTCAGAGCTGCAGAGCAAAGCTGAAAAAGCTGCTGCTGTTTTCTTTTTTGGTGGGGTTTCTTAAAGCAATGCTAGGTTTGTTTTGACGCAGAACATTGTTTTCAGCATTTTGACAATTTCAAGAACTAAACTTTCACTTCAAGCAGCGATGCATAAAGACAATTTTTTTTTTTCATTTCATGTATATGACCTTTAATATTTGCACACCACTTTAGAAATTAAAAATGGCCAGTCTAACTTCTACATTGGGTGTTTGTGCCCCACCTCATCCATATTCCACCTGTACATGCATCATTCAGATGGCTGTTCAAGGGCTGTTGACTGAGTCCAAAAAAACACCATAGGTAAAAGCCACCAAAGGGAGCTGAGAAGGAAATATTGCCTACGTACTTTGGGGTTACAGAGCCAAGACCAAAGGTGGGTCTACATGGATATCTAATTAGATGTGCATATGTGTCTATGTTACATGTCATGGGACTGCAAACCTTGCCAAAAATGCCATGAGCTCAGGAAAAAGGAAGATCAAGGCTCTTTATTGTTCCCTGTAGTGGTTTAATCTGAGCCAGCAACTAAGCCCCACACAGCCACTTCCTCACTCGCCCCTGGTGGGATGGGGGAGAGAATTGGAAAAGTGAGAAAATTCATAAGTTGAGATAAAAATGGTATAATAGGTAAAGCAAAATCTGTGCACACACGCAAAACGAAACAAGGAATTCATTCACCACTTTCCACCATCAGGCAGGAGTTCAGACATCCCCAGGAAAGCTGGGCTCCATCACCTATATGTAACAGTTACTTGGGGAGACAAATGCCACAATTTCAAAAATCTCCCCGTCTTCCTTCTTCCCTGCAGATTTTATTGCTGAGCATGACATTACATGGTATGTGATACCCCTTGGGTCAGTTGGGACCAGCTGTCCTGGCTGTGTCCGCTCCCAGCTTCTTGTGCCCCCCCCCCATCCTGCTCGCTGGTGAGGTGGGGTGAGGAGCAGAAAAGGCCTTGGCTCTGTGCACACACTGGTCAGCAGTAACTGAAACACCCTTGCACTATCAACACTGTTTTCAGCACAAATCCAAACCCCATACCATTGACTATGAAGAAAATTAACTCTGTCCCTGCCAAAACCAGCACAATTATTATAAGGTCATGCTCTGCCTAATCTCTGTTGCATTCTTTGTGCCGCAGTGGTCTCACAGGTAACATTGTGTCTTTCTGAACTAGAAAAACTGTTTCCACATATAGGGAAAAATCCTTTAGACTTAAATGGAACTAATTTAAAATTTTGTTGGACAAAAATGTTGGTAAAGGACACAATGCTTTTTTACCTGTTTTAAAATGAGGTCTGGTCTCTGTGGCAGCACTAAAATATTACTCCTTAAAATTTATACTGTTAGCATATTTAACTTAGCTAGAAATTGTCACTGTCTTTAAGAGAGAATACTCTTTATAAATTGGGTTTGTTTTAAAGATGGGAGGTTTGCAACAAAATATCTTTAAACATATACACTTGTGTCTGTATGTGCTTATATAATACCAGGCGTTTTTTACCACACAGAATACTTTCTATTTTCACAGGAAACAGGGATGAAACTATGCATACCTTTGTTTTTGTTTTGGAGAAACCATAAACAAAAGTGGTTTCTGTTCCTATTTTTCTGACAATTACAGGGGATTTTTTTGTTTGTTTTCTTTTTCACATGGATTCAGCAAGATACTCTCACTTCATGACAGTTGCAAAATACTGTTTTAAAATTACACTAAATGACATTTAGAGGTAGTGCCAGCTTTGGGCTTAATTCTGATACCCTTACAAATATAACCATCCATCTATTTCTTGTGATGTTATCAAAGATACAAATCTGAAGCACTTCTACCTGCATAAATGACTGGCACACATAAATATTAATGGAAAAAATCTTTCTGCAAAGCTTTATAATTATAGCAACCATTTTTAATGAGATAAATTATTTGATAGAAAAGGGGAAAAAAAGCATAAAACTAGGTAGCCATGTCATTAGTTTAATAATGTCTTACAAACTGCAACAGGAAAAAAGTCATATAATAGCTGTTGTTCCTGTATAAGGACTGTGATAAAATAAATAGCATAAAGTATTTTTTATATAATACTATGAAAACCTTTATTTAACATTTGAAATAGCATTTCTGTCTGACATCTGTGTAACAGTTACTTTCCTCAAGTAAGCTGTTATATAACAGAAAAAAACCCAAACCTTATTTCCCATGGTTACTTATGGTTACACAAGAAATAGTTTTCTACCCCACACACATCCCAAAGCTATACTACTTTCCCTCTAGTTTCCACAACCCAAGCACAACTGTGACTTTTAAATGTACACATCTTTCCCTACCTACATTATATGAGTGAACTTGGAATAGAATAAAACATGAAAAAAATCTAAGAAGCAAAAAAATCTAACAGCCCAGCCAGGAAAATCAGTGTCCTTTGTCATTATATAGTCCATAAAAGTAATGTTTTTCACAATGACTCTTTGATACACATAAACTAGGAATCTTTCCTCTCCTAAAATACTGAAATGCTTAAGGCCTACCCTGAACTTTTCAACTCCTGTGTATGCTTCTTTGATGAGGCTGTGTGTCTGCTGCTGAGCTTCAGCAAGAGCATCACTGTCCTTCCAGCCTTCAGATAGCTCAGGCACATCTGACAGAGGACTACTTTGAACCAGTATTTTTTGCAAATGAATTTTTTGATCACCAGCTGTTTCTCCCTGCAAATCCTGCTTCATCTACTGCATGTAGAAATTCTCCACTAATGCTCACACATATACATATATAAATCTTTGCGCTTTTTAAGCTAAACAGCAGGATATTTTATTTGTATAGACTCAAGGTATATATAAAAAAACACATAAAACCCCCACATATACCCACACACCCACCCCACACACACACCAAAAAAAAGCCCAAAACCAAAACAGGTAGAATGGAAAGATTTTGGTAATGGCAAGGAAATTAATTTTTTTTTCAGGTGATAGCTATGGCTATGAAGACAAGTGACAAGCTCAGATGACATGATAAAGACCGAGAACCTCACCTGCACAGGCTGCAGTTACCAATGCTAGCATGTCACATCTCTCTTGTCAGTGCTTACCAAATCTGTTCAATGCTGTTTTCTAAATCTTGCTTCACATGAGTAGTCTTAGGGTAATCCTATAATCTGTGATATGAATTGAACGTCAGTTTTGGTGGTCTTAGAGCAAATCCATGGAGTCAAATAATTATAGGAATTAATAAAAAAATTGAATCTTTCCTTTACATTATTTAAAATCTTTTGGTAAAACTATATGCAAAAAAGTATTCCTGCCAACTCTTTTCTTGTTCATTTAAGAATTCTCTGGAACTATTACCATTAATTTAAACCTTTCTAACATAACTGCTCCTTTCGGAAGAAAACTTGCACGTAAATAATTCTCACCATAAAACGATATGAAAGTTCTATATAATGAAATCCATTACAGTAATATAAATCTGATCTGGGAAACACACATGTGGCTGTATTCAAATAAATAGCCTTATTGCCTGTGAATTTATATAGTAAATATTGTGGTATTCAATTTTATATAAATACCAACAATTTGAGCAACATGTTTGCAATTTCTAAGACCTAAAAACTATTTTGTTCAGGAAATAATAACAATACTAAAAAACTGTGGAATGATACTGTAATAGCTGAAATCCACTGTAAATACATTAGGTATATTACAGACAAAGAGGCAGGGCACAGGTTTTCAAAACAGTAACAGCACATCCATAGACAAGAGCACTGAACTCACAAACAGAAAAAGTTTCACACTGAACTACCCCATGCCGCACTTCCATTAAGAAGCCTAATTTCAGGGGCATTTTGTAAAAGCAGATGGCAAATCAAGGAGTATTTTATGACAGTGGCTTGCAAGTAAGTGGTGGTCTCTAGTCTTCCAGGTGGCCCACACAACTACTCCTGTCACAACAGCAAAGCATCTGTCATTTGGCAAGCGGTGACACTTAGTGTTTGTTGTAGCCTGGGACTGGTTTAGAGTTTCCAGCATATTTTCTAACCCTCAGCAGTAAAACAAGACAAAACAAAGCAAAAAGCACATTTCTGTACAGCTGCTTTGTATAGTTTTTGAGTAAATCTAACCATGATCAAACCTGCTAAAGTGCTAAATAATAAAGCTGAAATAAAGGGTATAGTGAAACTGTGAGCTGTGCCATGAACTGAAGAGATTAGAAATGGGAAAACTGAAGGGAATAGCTAATTATAGAATGTAAGTTTAGAGTTTGAAAGCTTTAAATCCTAGATCTATGAAGGATATCTCCATCTAGAAACTAAACAGTAAAACAATGTGTAGAAAAAAACCCCAAAGTCCATGAGTCCATGTAAATTTAAATTAAATTACTGCCTTGCTTGAATAAAAGCAACATTATTTTCATCTTGTTTTCTTGAGATTGACTGTCCTTCTTACTTTTCAGTATGGAATTGGCACTAAGAGGTGAAAAAACCTTACAGTTTTACGATGAAAATATATATTTTGTCTTCTATAGGGATGCATAAAAATAATGTATAACTTAAAATTGAATTTTCAAAACCAAAACTAAACAACAGGAAAAAAAATAAAAGAAAGGGCAAAAAAAGGATAGTTTGAGAATATGCTGTCATTCCTGAGAAAATACTAAACTGATTGGTCTTGCTGTTAAAAAGATCTACATATGTAGTGTAATTGGTCTTTTATGAGTACTTGCACAGATTAGGCACAACCTTTGAAATCATTAAGCCATTCCACCCATTTATTTTCTCGTCTTCTTTTTCTCTGCTTATCCTTTTTATGCTGGAACAAGAAAGTGGCGAGAATAAATTAATCAAAACCAAAAAAATAAATTCAGAAACAGAATGAAATTTACTGTGAGAAAATGCAGACATACTTATGCCAATCTATATTGTCTGTCTCTCTTCTTTTTTCTTTTCTTTTTTCTTTTCTTTTTTTTTCCATAGAAGCTCTGCATTTTTCCTAGAAACATACATATCATGTTTGTAGCAACAGAACATTTTAATATCACTTCATTAAGCATAAAAGGGTGCATTTTAAATCATGCCTCTGTTTATGATCAAATCATATTCCCTATTACATTAAACAGAGTCTGCTAATGTATAATATCCAACTTTGTTCCCCATGGCTTCTGACAAACAAAATCACTACTGTATTCACATTAAAAATAAATCAAACACATTATTTTCAGTGTTGCAATATTATGAATTGCCACAGTCCCCTGGTGGTCTTCAAACAACATTAACAACACAGCATTCAAATAATAAAGCAAAAGAAAGAAATAGGAGGGGTATTTTATAGCCCAGGATAGTGTTTTTAACCCATCTTTACATACTTTCTTCAGCATTGCTGTTAAACAGTAAGTTCACTAAAGGTCTCTGGGTGACAGTGTAGACTCATGAAAATAGTTACATAAACATTCTAAAACATAATAGTATAATTCTAGGGTTTTTAATACCAACAGGGCTGACACAGTGTCTCATAGAAACACTATATATTTTCTACATTTTGCTTTCTTAAATCTATATATTCATGATGCTACTTAATACAAGTGCATCTGAGAATTTTCTGCCATAACACAAATTAATTTCCTTAAAATATTCAGAGTATGAATTATCTACTGAGTTTCTTGAGATAGAGAAGAACATCCACAAATGAAGCTGAATATCTTAAAATTAACAAAAGCTCAAAAAAACCCCAGTGTATGCAAGCTTCTGCAGTAACCTCCATCAAAGAAAAACACACACATTGTTTTATCATGAATGTGTCCAAGGCAGCAATATGTTCTGGTTAATTGGATTTCCATTTGTATTACAGTATTTTAAAATCTTTTTTCTATGAGGCATTTAACATTATTTCACGTGCAAATATCCAATCCTTGTCAGACAGTGTTTGGTACAACATAAAGGCGAACGTTGTTCCAGTGTCGTTTTCATTTACCTTTCAATCGCAAATTTCTGATGTTCAGGTTTTGAAAGCTTAATGATTATTTACTTGAACTCAGGAAACTGGAAGAGCAGACGGACTTTATGAAGCTAAAAGATGATTTGGGACACGCGATCATTCGTACCCTGGCTTAGTTATCTTGTTCTCCCTCTTGTGGCTTTGGATAGTAAGAGCATACAAGGTACTGCTTCGACACACAGCACGGCTCTTGTTCCCCTAATAACTGGGGGGTGGGGGGGTGGAAACAAGAAACAAGACTTTGAGGAAAGATGCCATAGGGTCCAGCCGCTGTCCTGGCACTGGAAGGGAGTCTGCCTGGTGCAGTCCCCTCTGCCTGAGAGGGAAGTGGCAACGGTGGTGACCAGCAGGGTCTGGACAAAATCTGCCTTTGTGACACTCCGCTGTGCGGATCCTGTGGCACAGCGGGGAGCTGAACACCTTTCCCCAGCTTTCTGACAAAATTAAGCTCAGTGCCTTTCAACTCGGAGCAGTAGAGGTTTCCAGGCTAAGGGCTTCACAACCAGCTTTGCTGTCTTCACCAATGCCTAAAGATCATCGAGCTAATTTCAAGGCACAGTTCCCCACTTCAGCTGCACAAACCAAGACTTCTTCTGTGTGCTGAACAGCAATAACAAAAAATATAAACAACATTAAAGTGCTTCTTTTCAGCCATATGAAATAAGTATTTTAATATGCAGACTTTAAGGCTGCAAATTGGTGGCTATAAATATTGTACTGCATTCAAAGTTCTGTATACGCCATCTGGTGACCATGTGATTAGTGTATCTATGGGGCAAAAGAAGAAGGGGGGTCTTGTCATGCCCTTATTTATTTTTTGTGCTCAACTATGCACTCCCTTAAAACCTAGCCATATGCTAAAGCATCTGTTATAGGTGGATTTTGGGGGGGTAAATTTTCTCTTCTAAAATTGAGTCGATCTTGCCCTTTAGAAGCCTGCACTCTGAACAGTACTTCAGAATGACATTTACTGCAGACCAGATTATTATTTTATTAGGAGCTACAGTGTCTAGTTTGATCAAACAGCAAAATTCCGATTTGGAAATAAATTAGTACTTTATGGTTTACAGTACCGAAACAGCCAAATCATCCTTTTTTGCTTGCATCCACCAAAGAAGATATTATTAAACTGTGTTGTGTGCATATTCCTGCACAGAGGTTTTCAAGTTGATTTGTTTTTTCTTCAATGTGTTAGCACAAAAAGAAGCCTTCTTTGCCTTAATAGAAAGAGATGCCACACAGCAGTTATGAATGTGAATAGTAAATTCTGGCCCAGTGCTCATATACACATAATCATCATGTAGTTTACAGAATACTGCTCAAGGCAGTCTTGTGCAAGTAGTTTGCCAGTATGCCGTTGGGAATGAAACCAAGAATACAACAGTTTTTGTGGCTTTTCATCGTGCCTTAGAAAAAGAAGGTTAAGCTAAAATTGGCTCTGTAAGAATAATAAAAGTATTCTAAAAATACCCTCATTTTTAGTCATACTTTCTGTTTAAAAAATAACAGTTATTTCTAAAGTCTATGCTTGCTTGAAATATCCAGTGAAGTCAACAGAAACTACATTTATTGATAACATAGGACCAGCTCCCAAGTTTCACTGCTCCAACTTTTTCAGGAGCGTTGCTATTCTTTTGCTAACTGAACTAAGTGTAAACTGTAACATCAGGCTGTAAGGAGCGCTGCAGCAGCTTTTGAAGTTTCCCATTTCAGAGCACATAAATCACTTTTAAATATGATATTTTTCCTACTCCTGCTACTCCTCTCTACCCCCACTAGTTTAAATGGGAACATGTTATTTTCTTCTGCACTACTCAGTAGGGCAATGCTGTCTTACTGAACTTTTCCCCTCTTCCAGAACTCCAGAATTATCCAGACCAACACATCCGTGTCACTGTCACTGTATTATCCTACTTTCCAGCATTAATTTCATGCACCAGATCCCATGATGAACCTGGGCTGCACCGCTTCTCAATATTTATGCTAGGTCAAGGTGGCAGAATTTAATCTTGCAAAGCTAGCTCAAAAAGGGCACAGCAGCTGTCATGTCTTAGTAAATCAGATAACAGCAATAGATCTAACGAGCGAATGAAACAGAAGTAAGTGAGATTATTGCATCTGTTTAAATCCTGCGTCCCTTACAACCTTTTTGAAAGCACATATTTGTTATTGACTGAATAAAAATAATGTTGAAACATAATCTAAAACAGCCTATAATGTCATTTAACAATATTTTTTTTCCTAATTATGGTTTTATTAAAGAAATGTCAGAGATCTAAGAGCAGCTGGTAAGAAGGTCAAATACAGGTCAGTATGCAGCCTAACTGAGCTAAGATTTCTCCATCTTTAGCCTAAATTAAAAGAACATTAAAAATCAATGTACTGTGATGTGAAATGGCAGTTCTGAGTCTGGTACACAAACAATGTGTAGAAATGAGGACAGGGTGTTATCTTACAGTGCTGATGCATTCTGAAAGCACTGACAAAAGCTTGGGAAAACGAAAACAAGAAGAGAGGTCTCCTTTTTTTTTTTTTAATTTAAAGAAATAGAATAGAAATGTTCTATGAGGATTGTAGAATGCCCTTATTCTGAACCCTTCACATGAATTATGAAACTTTATTTATTTTCAAAGGGCATCCAGCCTGGTAATTACTGGACTTCATAAAAATCTAGATAAGAGCAATCATTCCTAGGAATGACAGATCCTGGATATGAATTACTACTGTTCTGTCTACTTAAACACACTCCTTATACATGGTACGATGAATTGTATCGCTGTGTTGGTGGCTTGGACAATGTGCTGCACCAGATATAGCCTGGAACTCACATTTACTTCCTTAACACCTACCACCTGTCAGCATCCATAAAAACACCAACTTTGATACCATTTCCAATACATCTGAAGTGAAGCAGGCAAGAAGGAATAACATGAGAAGAGAGAATCCACATTCTAATGAGCTGGTAGGACTACATTTCTTAACAAGAATGAGAACCTGGGGATTTGTAATATGCATTTGCATCTTGAACCTGTTCCAGAACTGACCTAGAAGGGCAAAAATTAAATAGAAGCTCTAGTGCAAGATAGGAATCAATTTGAAACAGGAATTAAGTACAAATAATTTTCCATTGACTTTATTATCTGGTAGAAAATTAGATCTCAAACTTTTTTTTCTTGAAAAACACCTCTTTCTGTCTGAAATAGCAATAAAATATGATATTTACATCATAAATTATAGTGCTTTTTAAATATATGTATCTATAGCTTAACTAAAATATTTTTTCTTCTTAGGGGATCCAGCAGCAGCAGCACACCATGAAAGCCATGACATTTTCCATATTGAACCACATTTTCTTGCTTGAAGAGGATGATAGCATCCCATGGTTGGTTTCTGAACTGAGTACCAAAGTATAAGGCCTAGAAAATGTTCTTTCTGAAGGCCAAACACCATTATTTCCAATTTGAAATTCTTCATGGAAAAAAACAAAACACCACAAACAACAACAAAACCCACAAACAACAAAAACCCTCAAACATTTTTCTGATGAAAAAAATAGTATACTTGAAATATTCACTTTTGCACATATATGTCGTAGGGGAAAAATATCTCAATGTTATAGACAATTTGGTATGAGTGTGAAGCTTTCACAGCATTCCTAATAGGCAGCTGAATGAGTGCTTATGGATTATAAAGCAACAGCAGTTAGTTTTAAGTGAACATTTTTCAGCTTGGAGAGGGACATTCAGAACAGGTTCTACAAGACTCAGACAGCTGAGCAATGCCTGGTCCAAGACCATTCTGGCAGGTAAACAGCAAGGGTTGAAGCTGTGAAACAGGCAGCTACTAACAGGAGAAAAGGCAGACTTTTCTTGAAACAATTCTGATTTATTTTCATCAGAAAGGCTGTTTTTTAGCACAGTGCTGACCCAATATCAATGTTAGTTATAAAATCTACGTGTAAATTATTTGAAAGCTGGTCACCAATGAACTCTTTTAAAAAAAATGTCAGTGGTGACAGTCTTTCACTTGGCACCAGGCTTCTTTTCCTCAACTTGTAACCACTAATAGTATACATCACTAAAAAAAAAAATAAATTAAAAATACCACCTTTAGAAGCAATGGGATGCAGTAATACAGCAAGGATTTCTGAAAAAAAGGCTCAGTGACTAAAGTAAAAGAGCAACTCATGATGATCAAATATTAAATGTAAAATGATGTGTTCAATCAACTAGAGGGAAAGCAAGACATGAAAAAGAGAACCTAACAGTCTAAATGACACTTTTGTGGTCAGCAGTTTGAGGTTACTAGGTAATTAAGGTGATCATGGGTAATCCTTTTCCTTCTTAGTTTTTCTATATATAAAATATCTACTTCATCAGAGTGATGGTACACAGTCCTTTTGTATACACAACATCTGAGACTTCTGGGCCTATAAATGCCAAGAATTATCACCAGTTTTGTATGATGCCTTTGAACATTAGTTATATATAAATTCAACTTTTATTCTCCTTTTACTATAAGTAGAAATTACGAGGCTTAGAAAGTGTTAATGAGTCGTAGCTAGAAAAATGATCAGAACCCAATACTATCTCTACCTTTGCAGTGTGTTTACATGTGAGATGAGTATGAAATCTGCCTGGTTGATTTTATGTACCTAAGATATTTTTTAAAAAAATCTCTGCATAATTATCCATTTGTGAGACTTTTAAAATCTTTCTTCTGTCATTATAATTACAAAATGAATTGTCTGGCATATGTCCTGATTCTAATTAAGAATTAATTCATTAGTTGTTTTCCAGATTGAAAAATTTGGGGGAGAATCGTATGGGCAAGTATACAAGGCAAAAATATTGTTTGCATAGCCAAGCTGAAAATGAGGGAGGGAATGGGAAAAAACATGTGTCAGAGAAAAAAGCCATCTGGCTGATGGGCAAAATGGCTCAAGCTGACCACCACACAAAAGGCAGAAAACTGCTCATTTGAAAGGCCCACCAGTATCCTCTGCATGGACCTTGGCAAGCACATGAGATATCATGGAAACAAAGTGAAGGCTCAGTCACTTCTTATTGGCAGATTGCACGAGTATGGCATTGCTATAGGACATTTCCACCTCGTTTTTGCCTTTGCAAAAGACTGAGATTCCCTTTTTTTCTTTGACACTTTATGTCGTTAAAGCATATACAGTTCATAGATGTATATTTCTACGTATCACCACAAAGGGAGGTACAGACCAGCTCCCTAAACCTGGAGACCTCCAGAAATTATACTGAAGTCCCTTTCCATACAAACCAGTCACAAAGGGGAAGGTTAACATCACAGCAACAGCCCTCATGCTCCTCCTCAGCTACAGCTGCGTGTTCCAAACAGCCCTGGGTAATGGGCTCTCAGTACGATCAGTACCAAAAATAAACACGCTTTCCAGTTGGAAAGGAGTGTTGCCCAGTATGGAGGGAAGGAAGGCCAGAATCAGGGCCAGAAGTGACAGAGGGCTTTAGAAGTCTAAGGACAACAGCTGGCTTCTGAAACCCACAGTTTGGTGGGGAGGGCACGGTAGGGCAACCTGTGGCTTGGTTTACTACATCCTCACAGAAACATGCTCGTGACATTGGAGAAGTCATAGACATCAGAAGCAGAGAGTAGTGACATTGCTGGGGAAAGCAGAAAGCAAAGAACATTGTTTCAAAGCTAGTTTTCAGCCCTGCTCTCAGAAAGAAGCACTTCAGCTGGTAAAAGGCTCGGCTATGCATCTTGTCTGTAAAACAGCAGGAGCTGATTCTTCTCAGCATCTCCTTGTGTGTTGTCATTTATTCCCTCACAAAACCAGCATAAAGCATCAATGATGGCTTTTGTCATCACCCTGCAGAAACATGTATTACCTCCAACACCACATCGCATCAGGGCAAGGGCTTAGGGACACAGTGAGAGGAATAGACCCTGCTATCCAACAGCAAGGTCCTCCAGCCACGGCACTGAAGGAGTGACCCCAATCAGACAACCCCTGAATCCGGTCAACCATGCTCATCTCCCAAGAGCTGGGAGGCTTCTAGCCTACAGTAGCATATGGTGCAGAGGCCTCAGAGGATCATTTAAGCTTACAGAGGGGAAAAAGCCCCTATCAAGTATCAGATACTATATTTCATGCTTGAAAACTTTTTACAGCAAAAATGCTGACCATCATTACAGAACAGCAACAGGAGCAGCAGCAGGACTACCTTTAGAAATGGGGAATCATCAGCTGCTCAGCTGCAATCACCGGCTTAAGCTGAATTGGCATGAAGATAGCATGAAAACCTGGGGTAAATATAAAAAAAATAGAAAATGTGTTTTTCCACATTATAGATTACACTGTTTCCAGGTTTCTTGCTATTCCCACAGTATTTTCAACAAATGAACCTCTTGTTTCCACATCTCTTCCCTTCTTCGTTTGGGAGAGGTGGTAGTAAACAACAGAGAGTGTAGTCATCTTTTATGCCACAAAGCCCTAGCTGAAGTATTTTTTCTTAACAATACCTGTATTGAAGTCTGGTTTTTTTAACATCATTTATATTTCTTGAATTTCAAGCTCCAGATCATGTCAGGACTGACAGACAGCACCTAGGTAAAAATTACATGATTCTTTATGTGACATAATTTCCCATGTATTCATCTTTGTATTCAGACAGAAAAAAAAAAAAAAAATATGCACAAACTAAGACACTTTTATGAAGCTGCTGATTAGGCCACAGTTTAAAAATGGAGAGTAAGGAAAAATATGTTCATTCTCCTTCACGCTTGTGCGCTGAAGCATTGGCTGTGGAGGACCTTGAGACTGGTTTCAGTGCAATCAAAGGGACTACACCTGTCTGTGCTTCACTTTCCTGGAGCTAGGAAAGGAAGCTAGCTTTTAACACAGTAGTTCCCCAGCATAAAAGAGAAAAATAATTTGCAGTATTAGATCATGGCTTGTCTTGGCTATGTGCCAGCAAGTCAAAAGCTTTCATTGGTGCTGCAGTCCCAGAGATGCTCAGAGTGAGCAAGCCTCAGCGAACAATTCAGAGATGTCTTCACGGTACTAACAGAGAACACAGCTTTCATAAAAAACAAACCATTTTAACTTCAGACATTGATAATTCAAAGGGAAAGCCTTTTAATTGTGCTATTCTATCAACAAGAGGACAAACAATGTTAAATGGTGAAAGATGCTGAACTAACAAGCTATTTGCTTGCAGCATTTTTGTGCTTGGAAAAATCTGTAATTATTCACCAGCTTCATATAGGGAAACTTTCTTCATACTTCTCACTGTTGAGCTCTTCCAATTGATTTTATCATAATTCAAATACATGGCAAAATGCTCCTGAGCACAAAAGCAGAGGGCTAAGCCTTACTTTCTTTTATTACACTAGAGAGCCACTAAATAGCAAAGGATTTTGATTTAGATTCCTGCGTTAAAATTAAATCACACATCCTAAGGAAAAATGATCCGTAATAATGAAAGTCACACACATGGGGATTGAAAGTGCTATTGAATAATGAAGAAAACTATAGTAGCAATGACTGTGAGGGACCACTATGCTTTAATGAAGAGATATTTCCGAAACAAATGTCTCCCTTCAGTTTTTTCTATTGATAGCCTGAATATTATCAAACAAATTATGTGAAATATGAATATCACAAAGCGCAAATGAAGCCTTTTGATTTGAGTTACAACATTTTATGCCTCTGCTGTAGGTAAAAGTTACATGTAGCCAGGTGATTTTTAGTGCATCATGCAGGTCAGGATGCACACACTGAGTCTCCAGTGCCCAAGGCTGCAAATGCACTTCCATTTTGTAAACTCTTACACAGTGGCACTGGCTATCAGATGGTGAGATTATATTCGGTTCCAGTATTGGCATCTTTCTTTTGCTTTCAGGCCCCATTTACTGATTCTGTAGATCAAAATGTTCTTCTCAGTAGCAAATTGCTAATCTGTCCCTGTTCTGATTATGACTGATTTAGATTTCAACCTCTGTAATTTCAACTTGATCAAATATATTTTAAAGTGGATCTTGGTGTTAATTCATTTTTAGCACACAGCTTTAGGCTTGAAGTGTGGGAAGCAGATTTCTTGAAGAAAAATTATTGGACCTGGCAGCATCAAAATTTTTTATTTGACTGGACACCAACAGTGAATAAATGATGACTACATGGTGCAGGATCATGCCACAGTTTCCAGAGGTGTGATCTGAGAAAAGAACTCTTGACCCACATTGTTTTGTGACCTTTCAGTACTGCTATCAAAATGATAAATGTCATAGCATTGATCCAGCTCTATTCTTTCTTCTGAAAGAACCCTGGTATCTCTGTGCACCCTCAAAATCCACAAAACCTCTTTTGCATCACTTTGGTAAATGAAAGCAATTCATATGGAAAGGAAATTCATAGAAGCACGAACAAACCATGAGCTGAGTTTTTATTCTGAAAAGCACAGCACAGTTGAAACTGCATATCTCTATGAGATGAAATCACTAAAGATTTTGTTTTTCACCTGAAACCAGTTTTACAAGAGAAAGGTAAAGATTCTGGCGTGAGAGTGTGGGGTGTGGCAGCTTATAACCATAAAGCAGAGAGGAGAAAAGCACTTCTCAGTTCTATAGCGATCGGTGCTATTCAGGCTTCAAAATTGTTCCAGAATCATGTATTTCTTAATTTCATTTTGTTTTTGTGTACAACAGGGAACAAAAGTTGCTTTTTCAAAGGAAAATTATATCTAAGAAAGGGATAGCATCATACTCTACCGTATTCATCTAACAGGAGATGCAACTCCTTAACGTGCTTTAGACATTCAACTGAAATACATGAATCCTGCTTCCAAAATTACCTTTATACCTTGGGGGGAGATATATTATTATAATTTTATTTTTTATTCAATGACTGATTACTGTTAAATGCATAAATAAATCTAGGCACAGGGAAGAGAAAATAAGGAGTCCTCTGGCTCCCCACTGGTCTAGCCCCATGATCCTTTTTGCGTGCTGCTCTGGTGCAAATACTATCCATTCTTTGCTGTTCTCTAAAACAAATTTAAAACTACAGAAGAGGGAGGGGATACAGCCCTTCTAGAGAATATGCAGCCAACAGCTTTTTCACAGCTGAAACCTCCTCTTCTGAAATGGCAGAACTCTAGTTGAACCATGGAGACAAATTAATACTGTTAGCCCAGTTTTTGGTAAGTGCTTTGATGATTATCGTCTCAACAAAGATCTATGGCTATAATAGTTTAGTCCAGGATGGGTGTATATATTAGTTATGCTCAAGAAATGTCTGTGTGATTGAGTCCTAGGGACTTAAATATCTGTTCCCCTCCTTATTGATTGTAATGAGGTTTAGGCCAGAACTGTGGACCTATTCAGAATCAGACTCGGAGGTGTAGCAAGCTAAAGTAGCTGCTGTATGGAAATGTTCTGAGCCCCAGCTTCACCTTGTTTGAAGACACAAGTCTTTCATTTATTTTTTTTTTTGTTCACCTGCCAGTGGGCTCACCTTCCTTTGTGAAGGAAATTTAAGGGTTCAAAATCAAATAAGTGCTTTCAAAATATTTTTTGCTGTTTTTTCCAAGCCTCAGGATTTATAGCAATCCCATAGTGATTAAGTTAGAAAGAAGCTTCCATCTTGGATTCACTATTCCATAAATGTCTACCATGGGGATTGTTCAATTTCCTTGTCACCATTCATAACACACAAAAGAGGTGTTTGGCCAGGTATGCTGCTGTTCTGTTCTGCAAAAATAACATGGGCTGAAATTGAATAGACGGAAATGACATGTTACAGCCACGAGTGAGAAAAAATGCGTAACTGGTTGTTCATCTCTGAATATTTACTTTTGGATACTGAAGAAGTTTACTCATGTCAGTACCAGGGAGCACACCTTGTTACCTCTGTTATGTCACTCCCCAGAAATGTTAACTTCCCAAACATATGAGATTTTAGATGTAGATCTTACTTATTTCAACAGAACAGATGGGTACGTTTGCTATTCAATGAACATACTAAGAACTCTTTTCGCACCTCTAACAGTCACAGCTTTGCACACCCATGTGCTGTACATCTGTGGATTATTGGCACTGCATTTGGCTGCACAGTAGGAGTTTTTCAGGTTTAAAAATTTCCCTCTATCTGTTCCTTCCGTGTGATTCTTTTTTAAATGTCTGTCTTCTCCCTTTGTGCATCTGTTCACAGCTTTGACCACAAAAAGAGACTTGCAACCTTTGCAAAACTTTGAGTCTGGCAACCTCCATATGAGAGTGTAAGAGATAGGGCAGGGAACTAAATGAACAAAATGAAAAAAATTACATTCCCTCCATCTCCCCACCCCCCCCCCCCTTTTTTTTTCTTTTTTTTTTTTCTTTTTACAGATTATTTGTTCTCCTGCAAAGAGTAAGGACAAATCTATAAATTTATTTTTAATTGTGGGGTAGAGGGAATGCAGAGATGGTAGAGGAATGTATAAAACAAAGAAACAATAAGTTTAATGTTTTCCGGCAGTACTAGTTAGCCCAAATGTGATGTTATACTGATGTGGCTAGTTTTCTTCCTGTTTTGGAGTTGTCTTGTTCAGCAGTAACCCCTGTATCCCAGTATGGTACTGCACGGAGAGAGTCCACAAGGCTTATAAGGACCCTCAGCCTGCATGTGCAACATCATCAAAGTCTTTCCTCCTTTTGATGTGGCTCAATTTCCCTCACTTCTAGGCACAAACTTTCAGTTTACTTCTCATTCAAGAGCAATTAATAAATGCTTACTTCAATATTGGGTTATCAGTATATCACTAACTTAGTTTTCCGGTTCTCCATTTCCACTTTTCCATCCTCCCAGCCAGATTTTTTTATTTATTTTTTGGGGGGGGGGCTGACACAAATAAATGCCAGTGCACTATTTACACAAGTCCAATACTCAAGAATTTCTTCACAAGCCCATAAACTTGTTCTTTTCTTTCTTTTGAAAGTGGAAAGCATTTTTACCATCTTCGCATCTCTCAGCTCTACTAATCGTTAAGTCTCTGGAAAAAATTAGTATTGGTAGACCAGGTGAGGACATCTTCCATGCTGCTGACTCAGTATCCAACAGCAGCAGTGTACTCTTTCTTGCCTAGTGAGACAATACGTATGTATCCTTTTAAACCCTTCTGTATACTAACACTTGAATTTTGATACAAACATGTTAATTACTTTATACAATGGACTAATTCCTACAGGCTATTACATAAGACAAGTTGTAACTACTAACAATGCTATGATAACGATTTTGGCATGCTAGAAAGAACCTTTAAGAGACAATACAATACTATTTTTCCAGTGCACAGTCCTCAACAGAGGACAACAGAGGACAGTACTCACAATTCTACCTGGCCTTTTTTTCTAATCGTATATTGTACAGACTCTTACAAATGTATGTTGTTGTTTGATGTTTCCACTAGACAAGGATGGAAGATCAGACTAACTGCTATCTGAAGTAATTTCACCGATTATTTAGTAAGCTGATACCTGTCCATTGGAAGGGGCAGGGAGAAATGCCCTGACTTTTTAATTGATCGCTATCCTTTTTTTAGAGTCCTACTCACAACTTTTTCTCACACAGATACATTTAAAAATAGATAGACAGGTAAAGACAGGGAGTTGGAGAATAAAAACTACAGTGAAACACAGGCACTTTACACTGTCCAAAAACTTTAAAAGAGCTTTCATAGTGCTCCAAAGTGTACAGTCAGTTATACTGTCCCCACAACCACAAAACTTCATAAAAGTTGGAGAAGGAAGTTAGGTCTGTTATAGCTATAAATAAGATCATCCAGACAGCAACTTTATTTATTTACAAGCAAATAAAAAAGCAATATTTCTTACATTTTAAATCAACATCTTTTATCAAATGCCATATGCATATATATACAAGTATGTTCTTTGCATGTTAAATAGATGCATATATAAATATATTTATAAATACTGTTATGATTTCCTCTGGAGGGACTGTGTACACCTTCAGCAGCAACAGTAAAAATTTCAGAGACAGAGTCAGTAAAGCTGCACAAGGTAGCATCACTAGTAAGCATTTGTCTTCCTTCCAGAGTTCCTCTTGATAATACAGGTGAGGAGTAATTGTGAGAGTTTTTATGTTGCCTATCATCAAAATAGAAACAAATTGAATATCAGAGAGATTATTCATCAGAGTTGAATAAGATGTCTTTACCAAAATTGCCTCTCTGTGGTAGTTACTTCATGCAATATGATCCAACTATTATATGAGTTTTTATAAAAATATGTAAGAAAGGATAAGATAAAACAAATAAAGGAGGAAAAAAGTGTTCTAAAATCCACCTTTTGGGGTTGTGTTTTGGGGTTGTGGGTTCTTTTTCCCCCTTAATTGGTCATAATTCTATTTAATATCACTTCAGACTGATTTTGTCTATAACAGATGAAATTGACAAGGGAACTAGATTACAGTTGGAGTCAGTAGTCAAGTTAATAAAATTTCCTATGGTGATCCATGCAATCGTTAACTGTACATTGATGAAAATGCTTAGCTACAATGATATGTCACTTACAGACCAAGTAAATTAAATTAACTTCAGAAAATATTGTATTAGACTTTGAAAAATAGTCATTAAGATACTTCTGGCCTTTGAATTAGGAGAAGGAATTAACAGGATGAGCAGTTGCCAAATCATACTATCAAACCTTTAAATGTATGGAAGGTAATAATCCTGTATTTAATTAAAAATAATAATTAGGAGTCACTGACCAAAGATTTAGTGCATCAAGTAACTATTCAAAATGCTATTTATGTAATACGTGAAAATTTCATTACCCTTTTAAGCATATTTTTACATATATTATTTACTAATTTTAAAGAAGGGAACATGAGAGACGGAGTAAGATACAATAGGTTTGAAACACCACGGAAGTAATATATACAAAACTTTTCAGTGACATGATTGAATCACTTGGTCATTCCAACAGGTTTAAAATTATTCTACAATCCTTATTCATGCCGTGAATAGCATTCACTCAGGCAGTTCTATTAATTCAGTGATACTTCTTCAGTCTTAAGTACCAGCATGGATTGTAGATTTGAGCCTTAAATGAAAATCTGAAGTGAGTTGTCATTCATTCATTCATTTGAAATACAGCTCAGCACACTGTACATTCTGTAGTTAAATGGAATTTGGTCTTGATAGACTACAGTTTTGATATGTCAGGTTTTCTGTGTTGGATTGATATCTTTTTTCAGGGGGAGGGTGGTGGTAACTGAGTAGATGAGATAATAAAAAAAAGAAATTATTCAGGCAGTTCAACATACGCTTTTCTGGTCATTGCTTCCTTTTAAACTCCCTGTTACTCTGTCCAGCTAAAATGTAGACTCACGCTTTAAGTTCAAATGTGCTAAGAGTTTTAATGCACTTCACTCAAGTAGAAGGAAATTACTACTTTTGTTGCAAGGGCATGCAATGTTGAACAAAGATGTAAACCCCGGGTCTCAGAAAGATTTAAGCATATTTAGTATGTTGACTTTTTTAACTAGACCATCTAGATGAGCCCTTTGATAACTGGAGAAAAAATGATGGACAATATTATGTATGCTATTTATTGTCAACAATAGAATGAACAGCAATTTTTTTGAATTATTTTTGTGTACACATATGTATACATAATCCTCTGATGCTTTCTGCTTTTCTTGGCCCAGTTTACCAGATGCAAGACATATGTGAACCAACATTTACAGGCAGGGCTGCTTAAATGTATTTACTACTGACATCGTAAGTATTAGTAGGAAACAAAACTTCCACTTCACAAGCTACAATTCTGCTTGTGTTCTCTTGTATTTCCATTTTTTGTGCACAGACACCTTCTGCTTCTTCCTACGTGTTACAACAAATGGGTAAAAAAGGGAATAAACATCCAAAATCTGCACCAGCACCAGCAGACAAAAATGGCAGTCCCAGAAAAACTCATTGTGGGTATGTCCAGACTTCTGCAGGGGACAATGGCTGGGGAATTCAAACAGGAATAAACTCAGATTTAATAAATACAGAGTAAATGTTTCAGAATCATCAGATTAAAGCATTACAAACAATAATGTCAGGTAGTGTTCATACCCCTGTATCTTGAAGTTGTGAATATCTTTCAGAGCTTGGTCAGCGAATTAGTTATTTCATTCAACTGCACACTGAAAATGCCTCATTTAGTGGGAAGTCTCGTTAAAATCAACTATCATTATAACTCAGTGGAACAAAACTGCAAGCATAATTTTGAGTCTTTAAAACACTTCTATGTAAATATGTCTTATTATTTGGTAATGTACTAAAGGATGTATCTAATCAGAATTCTGATTTTCATCCCAAAAATGCAATAAATAGACCTAAAAAATTGGCTGAAAATCACAATAACAACTAATTGAGTCCTTTTGTTTTGATTAAGGCATGACTAACAGACCAGTACTAATCTTATTGGATAGACTGTCCCATTCCTACAATTAACTTGTACCTGACTAAACAAGTCAGATAACCGTCAGGACCATAACAGACTGAAATATATCTAATTTATTTATTTGGAAGAATGTCTCAAATTACTGTTTTCTGTATTATTCATCTAGCTCAAATTTACGTGCTACCAGGCTAGTTAATTTTTAGCTGTTTACTACTGAAGACTTAAACCCAACCTCCTTTATGATAGTACTCAGGTTCTGTAGGATTTCCAGAGGTCTGCTTTTCCATCTTTTAACTGAAAGATAATGGACCCCAAGAAAGTGAGTCTCGAAGCGGACCTAGTTTTATTTATGAAACACTAGAATTCTGCTTTTTCTGCCATGTTTTTACAAGGAAGTAGTAACAAAGAATGAGAGGAACTGTTGGTAATTGTACCACTATTATCCATTTATTACTTTTTTTCAAGTCTCTGCTTATTCTACTTTGGGTATCACCTGTGCAGCTATAATTTAGGGATCTGTATTGGGACCAGCTAGCAGGGAAGAGAAATGCAGGTTGTCAGGATCTTACTGCATTTTTCTCTGGTCTCATTTTCTCATCTATAGCTCTGATGGGGAAAACAACTGTTTCAATTTAACTTACAAACTGCACAAGCAAATACTTTCTTACTTTACAGTACTACAGGTTACAAAGATATCTAAGACAATTACGAGGAACAGTTCTAGAACAACTTGTGTTTGTATTCTCAGTGACCTTTGCAGGTTGGCTTTTTTTTTCTTTTTACTATATTGTATAAGCCTGAGCTCTTTCTGAACTGAAGCTGATATAAATCTGTTCTGGAATAATCTAACATTTCAAAGTCCAAATAAATTTATCTCTGTGAGCAACAAACCACAAGTTCTTTGGTCTTTTTTTTTTTTTTTTTTTTTTTTTTTTCTTGAAAGATGACGTTAAAAAAAAAGTTATTTGTTTTACCTCTATGTATAAACTATATTTTTAGCCAGGCATAAATAAATAAATAAATGTATTTATATTTATAGAAACTAAGTATTATGTACATGTATATTCTTTTACAATGACTGCTCTTCTGTGATATACATATACATTTTTTACTGTTATATGTCACCAACCATGTTCTTGCAACTTCATTTGTTCTCTTATTTTGTTTGCTTGGATTTCTCTTATGTCTTCACCTATCAAATTTGAAATCTCTGTATCTAATTAATTTTAAACAAGTAAACCAGCATGCCACTTGTATTTTTTCAATCCTCCTTGTTTCTCCCTTCACCTAAAATCTTGTGTTATGGTGATTGTCTCTCAGTACTAGTCATTTGAAGTGGATGAACAGCTGTTGATTTATACATCTAATTTTGCATGTATTCCAAATACTCTCTTTAAGGACACAGAACTATACAGTGTTGTCATATGAATGTCAAATAATCTTCCAAGTCTTCCAGTTAAAAAAAAAAAAAAAAAAAAAGAAAGAAAACCTAACAATATATCTTTTTTGTAATTTCTTTTTCTTTCTTTTGCAAATAGAACTAGCTACAGATCAGCAGCTAATACAAGAAAAAAAGAAAAAATCATATTAGGTTTTTAATTTATGATTTAGTCCTAAAAGTCAGCCAGAACTGACAAAAACAGTACCATCAGGGAGAAGCAACAGTCATGCAAGGCTGATCTTTCACATCCCAAATCCAATGACAAAAATAATATCTCTTATTTTGCAAATGAAGTCTATCTTATTTATATCCAAATCCCATATTTTATTCTAATAAATACTTTTTCTTCTATAAGAATTCATTATAAAAGCATTTAACTTTACAGAATACTGCGGAAAAATTAATCACTGTGACAAGTTTGCTATACCTTAAATAGCTTAAACTATATTATATGCAGTAATTGCTAAGGATTTGTTTGTTGGTCTTTGGTTGTCCTTTTTTTTTTTTTTTTTTTTTTAGGGGGTGGGGTGGTTGTTGATTGGGTTGGGTTCGGTTGGTTTAAATCTCTTACATTTTTGAGGTCTGTAGTTTTACCAATGAACCAGCATCAGACTAGCAGCTTTAGCAAAACCTTCTTCACTTTAAAATTATCAAAGGATGTTGCTCACATTACTGTTTTCCTGTGAAGTTGTCCTGTAGTCAAGGGTGATGACATGTTGATGGAAGCCCATCAGTTGAAGGGCTGCACAGCTTTGCCTGGGTCCTATGGGAGCACAAGCTACACCTCCAATACTGCTGGAGAGCTGGAAGGAGCTGTCAGGATATCCCGGCATAGAGAGCCGTGAACTCAGCTGTGGATCTCACAACACTGTAAGACTCCTGACTCTTCTGCCACTTCTACTGAACAGATCTAGCTCTGACAACCTGAAGATATTAGTTCTCCTTTTACTTTGCTTATTCCTTGAGGATCTGACATTTCTGGAAGAAAATAGAGAAGTTGGTTTAGTCAAGAGCAAAAATGCCAAGGAGGAGGTAAATGTTTAACTTACCTGCCATGATGTGAAGCAAAAAGTAAGATGGACAGAAATGTAACAGTCTGTAGCCAAAAGGGTTAGTTAAAAAATTGTCCATTAATTCAGTGATACACCTACAATATTATAAAAATAATTTTCCCCAGTAGGTTACTCTCTTTTATTGCTGACCCTGGCAAATGTTCCCTTCTCTGGGGAGAAAAGACAAATACAGAGAAATCTTATTCAAATCACCATTTAGATTACAAGCACCGTCACGATTAGAGAGGTCAGAAAAAGTCTATAAAGTGAATTGTCCTGAGATTAATTTAGGAAGATGGGCAAAGGAATGAACTGATGAAGCAGTATTGTAAGACCAGGACTGAGTTATGGAGTAGCTGAGAGATGTGCCAGATTTCTCACACTGAGAGTACAGTGCAAGGCTGCCAAAAAGTGCGTAGAAGCCAGTGGCTTCCTGCTGACTTCAACAGATTTGGATCAAGTTCTGGAACCCATGCAAAGCTACTTTGTTTTTGTCTTGCATTCCTCCTTGTGAGCAATGATTATTACATCAAATTTTCTCATTATCAACTAGTCAATTCCTTTTTCTCATTACTTGTTATTAATTCACTTTTCCCAATGTTTAGAAAGCTCTTGCTCATTCATTTTCATAGAGGTGTATACACATCAATCATTGTCGCTTAAAACTTCTGTATTCTATTTCCTTTCTTATTTTTAGGCATGTTGCTGACATGTTTTCTCCATTCACAACTCTATTCTACTGCTCAAGGTCAAATGCTTTTCTTGAACTACTTACAAACTAGTTCATACTTAGAACCACTGAAAATAATGTCAACAACAGTGAATATATCATTAAAACTATATAGCAGAAATGCTTGCTTTTTTTTTTTTTTTCCCCCAAAGCCACTGTTGGTATCAAACACTGTTCTGTCTTCTTTTCTAGCATTGTTTTAGTTGTTTTATTCATATTTTGCTGGTATTTATTGTAATTCAAAACAGACAGACTGTATTTTCTATGGATACATCTACGTTAGCAGTTCAGCCTGTGTCAGGAGTGCAGGCTAGAGGCAAGTCTTCCAGGCATCCACACTGAGCAAACAGTGTAGTGGAATAGGAACAGTTCTGTGAAATGAAGCAGTGGATGCTGAGGACCCAACACGGTGCAAGGTAACCTTGAAATATCTCTAGCCTGGCCTCCAGCTGCTGTCTGTTGTGCACCTTTCAATTTAGTTTCCTCTAAAAGGATCTACTTCCCACATTCCAAGATTTTCCTGTGATAAGAAGCAAATTGCAGTGAAGGAACACAGTTGGGAAATGTTTCCAAATTGAACACCTGATCTAAATAAAAATGTTGATGTAGGTGTGCTTTATCATGTTTTGATTCACGTCAGGGTGTGGTCTTAGAGCATGTGAACTCAATTTCTTTCAACATCAAGTATTCAGGAAAACACACTTTGGGAGCCTACCTAGCATGTTCCAATCACTAGCTGAAATTTTGAACATCAGACCAGAACTAGTCTGAAGTAAAAACCAGCAAAACACATATAGGTAGTTGCTGGGTCCTAGACACTACCTTTTTCTCTCTACAGATCCCCAGGTATCCCTGTGCTAACTGCTGATATGGGCATAGCTTACACCACTGCAGTAGACTCTGTCCCTTATCAGTTTATCTCTGATCTCTGTCTCCTTGCATGTAATGATTTTTTATTATTATTTTTATTTTTGGCTTTTTATTTACTTCGTTGACTGTTATCCAAAAATTACATATTTTAAACAGGCAAAGGCTCATTATCGATAACTAGACAAATTGCATAGTCTCATATGTGAAATTGAAAGCTCTCTTAGATCTTATAACGTATGTCAGAATACATACAATACTTTATTAAATATTAATTTGAAGAATTAATCCAGAAGTGCTAACAATTAATGTAATTTATAAAATAAACATAAATAATGTATATGCTACAGTAATGATCCTGTAATAAATAGTGTAGCTTCAGTGTTCATTTCTTTATCTGTTTTGATTTTTTACAAGTATTTAAATAGCAGCTCTCCACTTTTCCAAAGAGAAAAAAACTACAAAACAAATAAACACAAGTAACAAGATTTATGTTTTGGTGACCAGATCCTTGGTTTTACGAATAAGAATTCTGGGGGTTTTATGTGTAAAATTTAGTTAGATTACAGATACAAATAGGTAATACAAACAGACTAGCCAATTGTCTTTGCCTGTCCACTGCTATTTACTTAATGCTGTGAAGCCTATTAGCAGAAAAACTCAGGCTCTCTTTGAGCTCTGTCTGATTTCAGGTAGCTCATATAATCATGGTCTTATTAGCCAATAATATATTTGTATTTGATATTGCTAAAGATTCTGTTAAATCACGTAAGTGATTCACTAGGCGTTGTATAGTTGGACACCTGAAGGGGAAAAAAAGGACATATCTGAAAAATTCAGTGTTGTATAATGAAAGAATAGGTCACCTACCTTTCCTGAGTAAAGAAATACTACAGAAATCAATTCCTTTGAGGAAAGGAATAAATATATGTGCATGTGTGTGTCTGTATTCATATATGTTCCTATGTACATACACAGAAACACATATATATCTCTATATATATGTTCTGTATATATACCAGTTCTTCAAGAAAAGGAACACCTATGTATCTATAGGAATCTATAGAAACATACACACACATATTTTCTGAAACAAAGGAGGGAGAGAGGTAGATATTCTGTATTTGTACAAAGTGGCCATGAAAGTTTTCATTGCTGCCTAATAAAAGTGCTGAGGCAGATACGTAGGAGACAAGAGTGTCAGATTCTTCTGAACTCTTAGTCACATAAATATATTCTGATATTAATCTTGGGACTAAAACAAGGAAGACAAACCATGTACCAGAAGGTCACAATACTTCATTTCTCACCTGCAGCTTCAGTGGAGGCTTTATAGTATCTCAAAGTTGAGCAGGTGAATATCTTTGTCCAGCTCCCCAAGACAACACAAGGAGTGCAGAATAGTTGCAGCACAGATTTAAAACAATTTTTACTGTAAACACCCTTTCTGTTCTAGCATCCTTGGGTCACCACAGATATTATGTTATAAGATGAAATTAGATACATCAAAATAAAGAAAATTGTCCCTAACTGATAAAGGTATATGTAGTCTGTGCATGAACTGAAGATATCTTGATACTCTCTATTCCTTTCTCTTTGAGTTCAAGCATCTCCTGAACAATATACTGAGATGTTAAGTATACACAAAAAGTGTAGTTCAAGTATATGGTTATAATTCAAAGCAAGCTATAAAGTGGATGTAACTCCAGAAAAGTTAAAATAAAAATTTTCTGCATATTCACTAGTTATTACTGGACAATGTAAGCCACACAATCAAATTAAATTATATGTCTAGGACTGTCAAAGCAACATAAAATGGTTCAATGCTTGCTGCATGGAGGTTCAGCAAAATCTGAGTAGAATTCTAACAGTGTGATGAGAAGCTGCCATTCCAAGTGGAATGCGTGGGCTTCATCCTTCTTTTTATCTGCTTCTAACAATACTTTCCCAAATTATCCAGGAACTTACATATACTCATCACACTCAGTAACTTGCATGTTCTCTGTTTTATTTTAGTGGAATTGTTTTAATCATTGTTCACATTAAATTCAAGGTATTAAGTCTGGTCTGTACAAAAAAAAGGAAGATTTTTGTTCTTCATTCATAAAATATAAAACTTTAGTGTCTACGGTTCCTGATACATGAAAACTTTAATCTGTCTTTAACTCTTATTAGACTTCAAAGTTTGTGCTTTCCAATAAATGCAGAAAGTAATTTTATGTTAACATCGTTTCTACACAGTAACTCAAATATTAAAAGATTTAGCATTTACACAATGATCAGCCCGACCACCCTTTGATTTACTCTAAGCTTTTTCTGCACAATAAGATTAACAGGAGACAAGACCAGAAAAAAGGATCAAGAACACTGAGGGTTCAATCACAGTTCATCACCAGATGATATTTTTCCTTAATATTGTTTCATTGATAAAAATAAAAGAAAATTGCAACCATTCCATTATTGAAAAAATCCCCACCTAAATGTATAGTAATTTCAAAAGTGATTTTCAATATTCTGGTATGCATAAAGCCCTTATAATCAGTTATGCAAAATCTATTCTATTTTATGTAAACCCTGAAGCAGGCAAATCAATTACAAATGTAGATCTCATTTCAGGAAACATACCTACAGTAAGCGCATTATCTCATTTTTTCTACCCATTTTTGGAATTAGCCTTCTCTTTCCAAATATAGGAAAAAGATTTTCTTTTATTTTTATAATCAGTTTTAATGAGATTTAGCCAAACATTATGTTTCAACTGATTCAAATTGCCTCATGCAGCTGTTCAAAATAATCTAAATAGGAGAAATAATAAGATATTAAAAATATTCTTACTGGTAAAAAGGAGACACATTCCAATTTCTCTTTTTATCATGCCATTTTATAGAAAATGTGGGGGGTTCAATAGCACTTGACAATTGCATTATGTCATAATTATTAATAAAAGTTATCCTTCTTCCTGGAAATAATTTAGAGTGTGGTGTGAGACCACCATGTCAGCTTCATGCCTTGTTACAGACTCACAAGACCATGGTCTCTTTATACTGAGCCCCATGAGTTATTCAAGGGCTGTCAAGTGAGCTGTAACAGCCTGATACTGTACCAATAACTGGAGTAAACACAGTGAAATTGTCAGCTGTGATCCTGAGAACCACATGTACCTAGGGGCACGTTTATCCTCTACAGCGGAGCACAGAGGTAGTTACACTCAGACTAGCACATGGTCTCATACCAGTAAGTCCACATGGAAATCCAAGCCAGGAAGCACAGTACCTCTCAGCCTTCCCAGCTCAGCTCAGGTAGCAGCACAATTGGGTCAGCTTGGCACCGTCTCCATGAAAAAGTGCTGCAAGAGGTAGCTGGACTGTGGCCAGGCATCGCTGGCTTCCTCTCTTTAAACTTTTTCTGATCATTCCTTCCCCAGCACAGCACGGGATAGGCTAGCTGAGGTAGCTCTGTGTTACAGTGTCCTTTAGATAGGCTGAAAGATACCATGCAATTAATTTTGCAAATATCCATTGGCCTGTCAGCTGGAACAGAAAAAAAATAATATATTGCTAGCCAAAACTCCTTCCAAACAGCTGAAACACATTGGTCCTTCCAAAATCAGTTTCTGTGTGGCCTATTTGATATCAAAAGGCTTATAGACTTCATAGAAATTGACATAGGCTCCATAAAATATAAACATTTATAAGGAGAATATTCCAGCAAGGCAAGGACCCACCAGTGGTTTTAAAGCAGAGAAGCCTGTGAGAAGGAGGTCAAGAGCTCTACACGATTTTGTGAACAAGAACCACTAAGACAAAACATTAGTTTTAGATTATTTTCTACCACCTTATCTCTACTTTCCAGGTGGGTATACATGAGCATTTATCGATGCTGACCTCTTTTGTGCTTTTCATTGATCTCTGACAGACTCTTTTGGGCTCTGCAAGCTTCTCTGCCAGGTTGGCTAAGGGCCTCTCGTGCTGCAGGCGGATAGCCTTGGCCAGATGTGAGAAAGCCTTGTCACAAAAAGCCTCTAGTAATACAAAACACATCAACATGTTGGTTACGTTATTTAGGTCTTTTATATTAATTCCTTAGTTTGTGATTCTTTTGCCACGTACTAATTTTGCATGCGACATTTAGTAAGTGAAACTTTGTTAATCATGTTTACTTTCTCTTAGCTATCTTATTGTCAGCCGCCTGCAGCCAGTATGTCTATTGTGTTCTCCAGTTATGTTTGGGTAATTATGCACCACCATCTTCTCTTTTCTCTGTTTTCTTTTCTCTGACTTGTAAATTGTATTGTTTTTAAAGAAAGATATCTGTTATTTCAGACAGCACAACTAGGAATAACAAGTAATCAAAACTTAAAAAAAATTAAAACCAGTTAAGTCAAAGGCTCAAAAATCTTTTAAAAACACATGCAAGCACATTGTTTCTGTGGGATTGATGGGGAAATGTTCCTTCTCATTTGGATAATGTAGGTGTCATTAGTGATTTTGTGGTTTCATGGTTTTACTGCAGTTCAATAACTTCCAAAAGTATGAGGTAAGAACCTATTTGCCTTCTTCATGGTAGCTGAAAGGACATAGAAAAGTAACCACTAGCACACTGACACTTGCCTTCTGAAAGTAATTAGCTATAGGTATCCTTACATACTGGTGCAGTACTAATTACTGTCTAAAAGCAAATCCTACATTCCAATGGCAAACACAGGCTTTACTTTACTGGAGAAAGAACAAGTTTTTCCTTTGTACTCCCACCTCTGTTTCCACAGTATATGGGTTCATACACTCAGCACACCTTCCCCAGCAGCAGCCTCCACTGGGGCCCCCACGTCCCCAGAGGCCAGCCCTCACCTCCTCCCAGCATCACACCACCCCCAGCCCCAGGGACAGGCATTGGTGCTGCCCGTGCCTGCACCCACCAAGCCTTGGCCCTGGTGGGCTCCATTCGGAGACTGGTCTGCCTGAAGGCCTCCCGTGTGCCAGCTGGCATCTGGGGAAGGAGGGCTATAAACCCTGTGTTGTCTGCATCAACATTTCTGTTTGTTGTGCCACTGATTCTCGTGCAAAAGAGCATTAATCCTGGTGTTTTAAACCCAGTAGTCTTCACCAACTAATTTTTCATATGGTTTTCGGAATTTCACTGTTTTAACATGGAATTCCATAAACTCCTTTCCTCTTCTATGTGCAGTACATTTATTGTGAACAGGAAGGATTGGGAAAAAATGTAAAATGTAGTGTTCTGCAATGTCTTCAGGATTTATGATATGCAGATTCAGGCCTGATTTTTAAACAACTTTGATCTTCCAAAAAAATTGTGATTCCATTCCTACATAGCCTCTGTCTTCATTCAGCATTAAGCTGCTTGCATTGGTAGTAGGTACTGAACCACTATAGCTATCGACAATTCAAATGAATGTATTTTCTTTGTAAGCTTTCCTGAATTCTTACATTTTGCTACATCCAAAAGCTACATACTCTTGTTATGGTATGCAATAGAATATAACTTTGAATCTGCTACTTACCCCTATAGAAAAGCAACTGATGTTATTTCATAAAGAAAATATTTTGTTTTATGTGAACTTGGCAATGTTTCTTTGCTCAGGGGATATTTCTGCAGATATCCTTTCCACTCTGCTTAGCATGCAATGATGTTTGGAGAACAAACATTTCTGTAGCTTTACATACAATTTATCAGTATTAGAAAAAGAGACAGAAATTAACATGCCATAAAAATATCTTGTTCTGCTCTGTTTAAAGAAGAAAATATTTTTTACACTAGTAATGCCCTTTAATGTCACTTGAAATGTTCACTAAAGTATTTTATCTGTTTAAAATTAATCTGAGAAAAGAAAACTCTTGGGAGTTTCATCAAACCACAGGATTTCCATTAAGTGGTTTTATGGAACCTTAAATAAAACAGTTATAAAATCTGAAACATTTTGACAACCAAATTTATCTTATCATGTATTCACCACTGTATTTTAATGAGTTCATTGTAACTGTTAGTGTTTTTTTCTCCACTTCATAAAGTACAAACCTAATAAATAATTTTGGTCTAGAAGCCATTTCTAATACTTTAAGCTAAGAAGTGATTAATCCATAGTTATCACCATGGAAATTATTAAAATCAATAATAATATCTTTAGGGATGTATTAATCTATTGAACGTGCCTTAATTATATCTAATGTAATTCAGGAAGGTGGGGATATAGACATACAAAAGGATTTAGAAATTTTCTGCTGATAAAACCTCAGGTGTATGCCTCATTAAATCATCATAAACCTTCACGCAATTTTGCAGATGTACACCATTTGAGATTTAGTTGCACATGCTTTTGTTCCTTCATATCACTCATTAATGCAAACACACACGCATGTATTCACACACACATTCACTCAAGGGAAACCAAAGTGTCACCTCATAGAAAGGTTTATGACAATGGTGCCATACTCACAAGGGGGAAAAGCTAAATATAATCCCAGATGTTACATAGCATAGATCCTTCTTATTGGTTATTCACTCTGATTTTACCTAGGGATACACTTGGCAAGTAGATTTGCACTAAATAAGGCTATCTCAAACAAATTATGTGAAATATGTAATTTTTTTTAAAAAGTGTTTTGATCTGTTATGCCTATCCCACCAAGTAATTTTTTTATCCAGGAATAAAAAATTATGTTAATTTTAACCAACATCAATAACATATTTCAGAACACTTATTCAGATGTACTAAAAATAATCTGGCAAAACTATGTGAGAGGAATATAGTGGCTAAAATACATATATTATTTATCTATCTATCTATCTACCTACCTATCTACCTATAAAAAATTCTGAGAGCCAATATCTACTTTCCCCTTTAGGCAACAGGTGTATTGCATATACCAGAGACACCTAATGCTCCCTTCATTCATTGAGCCCTTCAACTGAGATTTGACATTTGTCCTTCATAACCTGCTGGCACCAACAGAAGTGTTTCCCTTAGCAAGCAAAGAAAAAAACAAACCAAAACAAAAATCCCTTCACCAAAAAATCAAACAAAAACGTACCAAATCCACCTTACCTGCTTTACTGCTGGGTTAAAGAGCACACTACCAGTAATACTTAGCAAGTCTCCCTTCCACATACATTTGCATTCAAAAATGCATTGCTTGAGAAAATATGTTCTGTTCTAGTGAATTTAATTCCTTTTTTCTTTTCTTTTTTTTTTTTTTTTTTTTTTTTTTTTTTAACAATAGATTCTGCCATCTGAGTGTGGGATGTTGATATTTCTTTTTGACTCTATTAATAAAATATAAGTAGTTCCTTTTTTGCACTACTGATGGACTTGCACATTTTCTTACCATTAGACAAGATTTATCATAGCATTTTTATTTTGTTACTACCAATGGGCATACCAGAAGGAACAGTATAGGTAGGTGACAGAACTTCTGTCCCAACAAAATCAAACCCAAATAAGGTGGGACTTGCATGTACTGATATTTGGACATTGGCAGCCACGCCTTCCCAGTCTGCACTGACAGAACTACTGCCATCAGTGCTGGAAGAATTATTAATACTGACATTGCCTTCAATGTGCATAAGATAAAGCCAAAAAGTAATTAAGAAAAATCAATAGAATAAAAGCTGTTATGACCTGGAATAGAACCAAGACAAAAGCTGAGCTCAGCTTATTGTATGGTTTTCTAATAGGTCCTTTTCTAGATTTTCTCCAAACTCTCTTCAGCAAAGAGGACGTAAATCAAAATGTTGATGAAACACATACTTTGAGGTGGTATTTCAAAGCTTAGAACTACCTTCATTTTAGAGTCAATAGAGGCCTCTCGGAGGCATATACAAAGGAAAAGACTAAGTTTAGGTGCTGTAAATCAACTTTTATTGGCCACACAAGGAACCTAGGAGACCCACGTCAGGTAATGTTAGCCCTTAATCTAGTGAAGGCTTAGCCTTTTTAGCTATTTTCCTTTGAAAAAAAAACCCACACCATCAGTTTAATAAACATTTTTTAAACTTTTGCTATTTTAATCACAGTGATTCAATATGAAGACCTGTTTAGTTAAGTGTGTTGTAGTTTTATGGAGATCAAATCTCTTCTCTCATGATAGTCCTTGCCAGCAGAGAATTCCTCTATGCACTGTGGCTTCAGTAGAATTAAATATAGCAGGCAAAACATCAGCTGCTTTTATGCTTTCTTTTCAGCCTTCATCAGGTAACTAGAGATTGTGTTCACCTTCAAAATTAATTTTTCTGATAATCTATTTATTCCAAAAGAACTGGTTTTCAGTACCAATGGCAGTCCAAAGGTCCCCAAACAGTTTACAGGCATAGTAGTGTGTGTGCGTGTGTAAGTGGGAGAGAGAGAGTGAGAAAGATGATTCTTTGGTGCAGTACCCATATATTTTTGTAGTTCAAAACTACTATATTTGTTAACTAATTTTCCTGATAACTATCAGCCAAAAGCCCTTTTAACTGTGACCATTTAAATTCAGCTGAGGAAATAACAGCTTTGTATCTATAAATATGAAATATATTCCAAAAAGAAAGTGACTAGAGATTGATGGTTTATTGTTGTAGTTTAGACACCACAGTTCCAGACTTTGAATTTACACAACTGCGCTAAATATGAGACCTGTACCTTTTCCTGTCTTATAATACAGATGTCTATCTTCAGAAATAAATCACTAAATCCTCAAAAAGCTGTTATGATAAACCCATTTTATCATTTAAATGTGCTTCTGGAAGTGCAGATACTACATATAGAAGTGGTCCATTTTGCCACTAGACATGATAAAAATGGAGATACTGTTTTCAAATGTGAATGTTTGCCCACAGTCATGGATAATGGATGTGTAAGGAAACGCTTGGCTAAACATAGCTGAATTACAAGGAGTTATGTGTTGTCAACAGAAGTCTGTGATATCACCAATTAATATTCAGTCCCTGTATACCACAGAAAGGAGGTGATCTTACCTCCTGCTCTCTCAGACTAATGTGACAAATCCTTCTGATGAATGTTATCTGATATCCAAATGACATATTACTTTAATGATTCATTCATTGTGTTCAAAGTGGTTGTGAGAGGACACGAAACTATTATTTTTCTGAAATTCTTGATAGATGCACAAGTCGTTTGCAGGCCAGGGGGTGGGGGGAGGGGAGGAAGAAAAAATGAAAAAGTGATTTTTGTTGCTCAGACAGAGATCTCCATTTTCAATTTGAAAAATCTTTCTTCTGCCCAGAAGTATTTGTTTATCTGTGTATATTATTTTTTGTTATTACTATTTACCTTCCCTTACAATTCTGCCTACAGAAGTAGAGGTCAGACTCCTCCAGTGAGGTGTAGTTTGGTAAGGACAACACACAGGATCTAACTTCAGAGACAAGCTCTCAGGGTTGTTCAGTGAAATAGATAGAAAGTGTTGCCACATCCCAGGGAAGTTTCATGCATGATATGCAATCAGTTTTGTACATAGAATACATTTTCCTCTCCAGATAACTTTTGTTTAAGTTTCTTCTGCCACAGAGACCGAGACCTCATGGCCATGGTACATACCATTCAGGCATGCAAAGCAATTATTTATTGATTAATACACACAATAGCTGGGACTAATGGTCTGCTAAGTTAAATATTACGTGCTCGCCACACCTGATGTGGATAACCTGATAAATCTTTGCAAGCCAACCAGTTTTCAGCCTGATAGAGACAGGTCAGCCACCACTGATCCTGGGGGCATCTGGAGCCTTGATGTTGCTAATTTACCATCTTCTGATGCCATTTTCCTCTTCTACCTTTGGGACATCTTTCCTTCAACAGGTGTGTTTCTGTTTGGATTCTTACTCATCTTGATTGTTTTACCTCATCTGCTTTCTCACAGAATATACTCAGTAAAATTGAGCCAAGGGAGAACAGCTGTGTTATACCTCATGTCTGGCCCTGAGGGCACTGAGGGACTTCCCTGTCCCCGCCCACACCCTCAGGGCTCCCACTACTCCAAGAACCCCAGGACCAATCTAGTATTGCTCATTGGGTGCAGCGGTCCCTTGAGAAGCTAGCAGAAACATTTCCATTAGCTTAAAGTATGGTGATTTCTTCCTTGCATATGGGATGATTTCTTAAGCCTTTAAATGTCATATATACAAGGCTGCATGCTAAATGAGGACATTCTTCAGAAAAGACTTTCTCTAGCAGAGAAGAAGCATCAAAGGACACGAGAAAAAGAAGTATTTAAATACTCTAATGAAGAAATCAATTCCAAATGAAAACAGCTATACTTCATGGTTCAGGTGAAACAGCAAAATAATACACAAATAAATGCTGACTACCCCAAAATGGTAGCTTTTATCACCTGAATGTTAGGAATATAAATGTATAAGCATTTTGCTTATAATATACGTGATGCTATTTGTTTTTCTTACCTTTACGTTTATGACTTTACCTTAGAGTATAAGGAACCTGAAACTGTTCTGAAAGCACACCAAACACAGGTCAAGCTCATGCTGATATCCTGCTGGGACAGACAAGAAAGGATAAATAAAATTTTTCAGCAACACAATAAGCAAGGAAAAGTTTAGAAAACATCTTCCATTCTATGTTTTCATGCTAATTATTTTGTACAAGGGTTAGAAATTTGTTTCAACAGTTCATGGTTTTTATTGTTTTTTTATGTAAAAATTAAGCATATTTTCATAAGGCAAAATATGACAATATAGAAGAGGGCAAAGTAAATATTTGTTACTGTTAGTGTGAAATTTAAAATAAAAAAATAATAATATTGCTTTATTATTTCCTGAATTTTTAACTCAGCTACTTAAAAAAATGTCCATTATTCTCTTGACTAATTAAAACTACATCATATTTATATCAGCATGTTTCCTGCTAGTTTGAACTCAGGGTTGCTCTTTGCTTTTAGAAAATGTTAAATAGACAAGATAAGTGAAATTCTGGCCCTGATGAAGGCAGACGAAGTTCTAATACTTACTTTGATCAAGTCAGGATTTCAATTTATTGGAATGCTTTTTTTTCCCACTGCTCCCCTTTTTGTTACCCATAACTTATCCATTAAACACTTTCATTCTCATCTGTCTTCAAAACTATTTAATCCTTCAGAACACGACCTCGTTTTCACATCTGTAGCCCATTCATCTTTGCTGAAGTAAGACAAATAGCGAATCATGGATTATACTGACATTTAAAAATACTAGAAGGGGTAAGGATAGGGATTGGACAACGGTAATGGAAAAAATACTTTAGAATCTGCTGTGGTAAGTTCAGAAGCAAACAAAATCCCTGAAGTACACAACTAAGAAACCAACATAGCATTGTCTACTTCATGGAGCGGGAAAGAAGTAGCTGCTTCACCTGAATTTTATGCACTGCACTGGTTGGTGATGCTTGCAGGAAGCTATAGGATGCAGCCTCCTCTCTGCTTGGCTTTCCCTTTCCCTGGGAAATCCTAATCCATGGTAGTATTAGTAAAACCAGTGGTGTAATATTATACCATGTTTTGACATGCATGCTTTAAAGAAACTACAAAAATCAGAAAAGGGCTCAAAAATAAATGCAAACTGTAGTCAAATTCATAGAACAGTCCAGGCAGCTACATTTGTGTTCATAAATTTAACTTGCCACATAGTACAGAATGGACTCTGTCCTTATGATTAAAATCTTTTCCCATCCATAGCTGAATGGCTTCATACAGAACGCCTGTTGGGAATGGTCCCTGGTTCATGCAGACTTACAAATTACTCAAGGGTTATTTTGGAGTGTGCTAATTTAAACATGGTAGAATTATGTTGGGATAACTTTTAACAAATAAAATTATAACACAGGTGAGTTCCAGTTCCTAATGACATTCCCTCACGCTCATAAGTATAGATGTAGCCAATGAAGCTTAAAAAGCTTTAACCCAAAAGACCTGAGATTATTTGTTCAAGATCCATAAAATAAGCTTTTAGAATAATTCCTTTTGCATGAATGGAAAACAAGATTTTAATTTTACAAAGAAATTAAAAATTTTTAGTTAAATTTTTAATCTACAACACCTACTTTATAGCCTAAGACAGATGTGGGAAATGTTTCTGTTTCAATTCTGCACTGGACCACTCGCCAAAATTATAAAGTTTTCTCGAAAATTCTGACTACTAAAATTCTTCCCTAATAAAAAACATTTCCAGAAGAGGGGCAGCACTCTATACTATAATCATGAAGACACTTTTAAAATAAAACATGAATACAGCACAATAAAGACTCTACCTACACTCACATACTTTCAGGAAAAGTGCACAATATATACTTCCACAATCTTCAGTAAATCCTTCCCCTAGGAAACTGAGAAACCCACTGTTTTTTTACATCACTATTCCACTTTGTCTGTTATTTCAACTTTGTTATAACATAAAATATTACATATTTTTTTTACATTAAACATATTACATAACATAATAAATATAACATAAGGATACATATATGTATGTATCCTTAAAATTCAGTCTCTTCAAGGAAAAGACTGAAGGGTTGGGTTTTGTTTTTAATTATGCCTTTCATCTTATGAAAAAGTCTCTATTATAAAGGGATCTCCCAGTATTATGATCACTGAGGAACAATTCACTTTAAAAAATCCATATTATAGTAAAATCAGGCTTGAAGAACCTTACTGTCTGAATATCATCTAGATGCCAAAATATTTTTCTATTAATAACTGAAGATGGTAATACTTTGGGTAATACTCTGTACTCACTTTCTTTGTATCTCCTAAAGTTTTAATACCTTACATTGTCAAGTAGACAAGGAAAATACATAACAGAAGAAAGAGCAAGCAAGACTAACAAAGTCAGAATAGCTAAAATGTACGTAACAACTTTGCTAGTCCTTTTGTTTCCACAGCTGACAACATCTCGATTTCTTGGTCTCTGTCTAAACAATATTATTTATTCTTTATGGAAAAAACAAAGAAGAAAGAAACAGAGAAGATCAGTAAAACTGTCAGGTTAACACTACTGGATTGACAGGTTGCGATTGCGTGTCAAAACTTCTAGCAACAGAAGGCTTCAGTGCACAAGGTGATGATTCATGATTCAAGATGGCAGTTAACTCAGAAACAGAGATGCAGCAAAATTACTGTTTAAAATGAAGGGAAAATAGATGTATAAATAGTAGGAACTGTAAGTGCTATTCATACAAAAAAGTATGAAAGATACAATTTATAACCATCATCTCAGTTATTAAGTTAACTTATTGGTCTGTCCATTGTTAATGCAATTCAGATAAACGGATCATAATGGAAGCTTGTTCTGAATTATCTAGGTAAAATTTTTGGATAAATAGTTCCTATGTACTGTGATAAACAACAAGCCATTTCTTCTTATCTATATGTCAACGACTATTGAATTGAAGAGACAAGAAACACAAATAGGCAAATAATTATAACCCCAGGAAATAGGATTTCCCCCACCCCCACCCCCCCAGCTCTACATCCTCATCAGAGTCAGTTTGATCTTCTGGAAAATGAAGGCCAGAATTTTCACATGTCAGATTCATCTATCATCACTTTCAGGAAACAAGTATAGTGTCTTGGTATCTGAAGGGACTTTATTAATTTGCAAAAACTCACAATCTTGGTATCTCATTTATTTAACAATAAGTGATCAAGAACAACAATTAAATCTTCAATAGTGAGTTACCTTTTCAAAATCCATACAAAATAAAACTCTCTGTATAAAATAATACTTATTTTTGGTATATGTATGTTAAAAATTTGGTATGAAAATTAAACTTTCTACCTAAACGTCCATTACTGTTAAGTGAAAGTGAAGAAAGTAAAAAATCAGACACCTTCACAAGAATGCAAGTTTGAATTTAACTCTTTTTTTTTTCCAGAAAAAGCAATCATAGTACTAGCACATTTTTCCTTTAAGCCTCCTTTTAAATTTAATAATAAAAAATTAAATGCACAACATGTTTTCAAATGGTACATGTAGTTAAAATACTTTCTCAGCTTAAAATCCAAGACAAGGATTTTAATTCAATACTTTTTTTTTTAATATTTTTTTTGTTGCATAGGTTCTGCCTTTTCAAACTAATCTTTGCTATTAAAAACATTTAACTTTTTGAAGGTTTAAAAAAAAAAAAAAACAATACTGAGCAAGCACAAGCTGTGTTGCAAATTAGGACATTCAAGGCAAGACAAAGCAGCCTGTGGAACATGTCTATGTTGATATTCAACCAACAAAATCAATTAGTATTTTCTTCAGACACTGGTCCAATGCTTTCCACTGTCAAGGCTGATTTGATGACTCCTAGACAGAAATTTTATAGGGAAATCATCTTTCAAAAGAAAATCAGTAACAATTAAACAATTTCAAATAAACCAAAACTAATAGGAAAAGAGCAAAGCAACAAAAATATACAGTATATTTCTTCCCTTCTTACTACAGTCAGTGTAAAAATGCAGATAGGAGGGATTTAGCTTGCAAAGGTGCTTGAAAAAAAACATTAAAAAAAAATAAATATAGAAAAAAAAATCTTGCAGTGAGTAGAACAGATTTTGCATTTACATTTCTCTCTTGACCCAATGCTACGATTAGTGCATGCTACTGATTTTACTCTGTTTTAACATTTTTTGGATCCTATCATGAAAACCTACCATTTTTTCTGATTTAAAATAGCAAATGCTATGTACTAAAACCAAATTTCTTATAGATAACATGCTAACATTTTAAATTGAAAGATCAATTCAAAGACACAAATAATTTTCATAGAGTTACTTTCTTTATTAAAACACACACTTTATCTTATAGAAAAGAGCCACGTTGCTATCCATCATAGTCAACTTCTAGTCAAAATGTGTCACAGCAAAATTAATTTTTTGGATTGTGATGTATGACTTCAGTGGCACCAATTTTTCTAAAGAAATATTAAAAAGAGTATATACAAATACATACACTTATTTATTGCAACAAGAGTAATAGCGTGTTGCTATGTGCAAACGCCTATACAAAGATTCTAACACCTGCCCAAAAGCAGGCGACAAAAGGAGAAAACAAAGGGAATAATTGTTATTTTTCAGTCCTAGACTCAAAATTAAATCACTGTAAAGATGTAGTCTTTGTAGAGGACATTTGGTATCAACACATGTATGTTCTTCACATAATTGTGTTACTCCAAATGTAAAACAATGAATTAGATTTCATTACAAAATATGTAGTAATCAAACTATCTCATTTCAGAAATATAACACCTAATTAACACTTTGGTAAAGAAGGGATTAATATTTTTTTTAAAACAAATTTATAGTGTCTTTCATCTCTGAAGAATATGCAGCTCACTCTGACACCAGAGGTAATTATGATAAAGTTGATTGTGCAAAGTTGCCATTTATTCTTTTTAACAATATGGACAATATTCTTTACAAAAAGAATCAAAAACACATCACAGCTGCCACAGTCTAGCTTCAAGCTGGGTTTATTTTTGGTATTTCTGTGATTTAAAGGGGTTGTCTGTAGACTTGTTTTAAATGATCCAAAGACAGGTTTCAGGTCTAGGCTGAAACCTCATGGCTCATAACACAGTAATAGGGAGCAAGACACATACACACATCAACTTGAAAAAGAAAATATTAGTCAAACAGTTAGGTAGTCAATAGTATGTTGATCATTTATATATAATGACACACTTTTTAAAATCAGAAAAACAATACTTGATGTATTTTGTTTCACTTAGATATTTGTATAGCTTGCCTATGGGTGTTAAGTTCTGCTGAAAATCTGGCTAGCAGTTATTAGGCTGGAATGTATTTTTTCCCTTTTATAAATAGAAAACAGTTCAACAGACTATGTATCTAAAAAAAAAAATTAAAAAAAAAAGAAGAAATATTTTAAACATCAGAACTGAGCTGAAAAGTTATTTGTTATAAACTGTAATCTGTGAATATTTTCTTATTAGTCTCAATATGACAGAATCTGCCATCCCATTATTGGTATGGTGATCGTTATAGCTACATAGCTATAGCTTTAGCATTGATATAGTTACATATATTATGACTTGGATATGAACAAGTGGAACTCAAAATAATAAAAAAAAATGTTTAATTATTTGAATATTACTTGATAAATAGCATCTGAAGACTGAAATCTGCCTACTGATGAAATCTACTTGTTCAATGAGAGCTTTTTGAGAGACTTTTTCCTCTCTCTTTTTGTCACTTCATTCTAATAAAACATGAAAGAAGAAGAAGGATCAATTTAGGTAATCATGGGAAACAGTCTGAGCATTAGAGTAAAATGTTAGATATTTTTTTTAAAAAAATATAATTGATAGCATTGAAATCGTCCTCAGGAAGCTGTTTTCATGATCTATAGTTTATTAAGGCTTATTATGATTCCAGTTCTTCCCAAATATCCTTAACAAGTTTGGATTTTTTTCCACAAACCATGAGGGAGTTAAGGTAATATTAAATTCAAACGCAGTTCATTTATTTTCATGTACAGAAGTCAAAATATTCTTCTTTAACATTATTCTCAGTGAAACATACTTTTCATAAAATGAAAATATTTGGACCTTAAATAACATATTTGCTAAGGCCAGAGTACTTCAGCCCAGAAAAAATGAATTTTCCAGATTATACTAAACTTCTTTATGGTTGAAAGTATGTTATGCCCCATCAGTAGAAGTACTCAAATCTAGGTGGGATGGGCTTTGAGTAACCTGATCTAGTGAAAGATGTGCCTGCCCATGTCAGGGGCATTGGACTAGATGGCCTTTAAAGGAATGTCCCTTCCAACCTATACCATTTTATGATTCTATGACTTCAGTGAGTCATCTTGGAACAGTTTATATTTTGTTGGATTATACTGTTTCATATTTTTTAGTCATTCACTACAATCAATTCATAATTCAAAGTTTCATTTGTGAAAGCATTAAAAAAAAATTATTTTTTAAAAGGAGTACCACTACTTGGTGGTTATTCTTCATTTTCTCATGTATAAATATTCCCTGTCTCCCAGTCAAAAAGCAGAAGCACAAATCTGTGTTAAGAAATACCAGATAGTTTATTTATATCTTTTTGGTTTTGTAGTCTTCTCTATTGATTTTAATATTTTCTGACAAAAAATTGCTAGCAATTGCAAGTAGAAAAACCATAGAAGCATAGAATCATGGAATGGTTCAGGTTGGAAAAACCTTTAAAGATCATCTACGCCAAGCCCCCAGCCATGAGCAGGGGCATCTTTCAGTAGATCAGGTTGCTCAAAGCCCCATTCAGCCTGACCTTGAACACTTCCACTGGATGCAGCCCTCTAGGTGTTGTCTCACAAGAGCAGGGCAGAGGGGTAGAACCATTCCCTTGACCTGCTGGCCACACTTTTGTTTATGCAGCCCAGGATACAATTTGCTTTCTGGGCTGCAAGTGCACAGTTTTTTCGCCTTTAGGAAGTGGAATAAAATTCTGAATATAGACTATAATCATCTAAAAAGCAAAGCTCTTAGACATCAGAATTAATTTGTGGAAAGGTTTAATTTATGAATATGATATCAATCACATTTTTAACATAACACATTACACATATTGTATCTTCATTACAAACATTTGACAGTTTGATCCATGTTGATTCTTTGTCTCAATGAACTTACAAAGAGGTATACTGGATGAAATTTTTGCCCTTAAAATTTCTTTGAATCTTAATCAAGTTCAATGTCTGCCATGGGCATATGCAGGAGTTTTGAGTAAATTTGAAAGAAAATTCATTTAAAGTCATGCAACTAACAAAAAAGGTGTATTCACATAATTTATTGAGAAAATATTATTTTAATGGTAGTCTCTATATGCTGTGAAGCTCACCCATCCAATTATTCCCTCCTATCACATTTGTAGTTGAGGTTTTTGGTATCTTAGATTATAAAGCAATTAGCACAACTTTCCACACTCTCACAAATCATAAGATTTTAAATTTATTTTCCACAGTTGAGCAGGAAAATAAGTTTAAACATTTCTATTTTAGGAACTCAGCATTCATATATTTATGTAACTACCATGTCTGGCATACTTACTTTACACATCATCTCTAGTGGTCACATGAAAAAAAAAAAAATCTTTTTAAGACATTCCAGTCTGTCACTTGCTCATGTTTTTAGCTCTTTAGGGTATCTGTCTGAGGATAATGTGCTAAGTTTACCAGGTCAAAGACTATCTCTGTGTAAAAACACTAAAGACATTCAGATTTCTTTTTTCAGTCAAGACGCTGGGGAAAATAAATTGAAAAGCAGCCAGTTACTTGATTTAATTTCATAGTTTCTATCAGAAGATAGAACAACAAACTATTAATAACTCCCATTTTTCACACAATGACATGTCTTCACTTCTAAACAAAACTAATGGGCAATGGAAATATTCATGCACGGATCAGATTTTAAATTAATAATGTCATTAGATAAAAAATGTTCAAAAGCAAACTCCATAAATACCTATTATGAAATTAATGGCGAGTGCTATATTTACTTCATTTTAATAATCAGCATAACTCCTGATATTATTTCTCTTTTATGTTATTTTTACAGCATAATTTGCATCTGATTCTAATCATAAATACATAGTCCAGCCCTATAGAATTGTACCACTTTGCTGCTTGTCATGCTTCACCTAAATTTTCCATAAATTCATCTAATAATAGTATCAATTTATTTAAGTGAATGTTCAGATTTTTGCGGTATATTAAAAATGATAGAGAGGGCCTCCTGTACAGTGAAAAAATATATTCAACCATTATCCACCCAGCCAAAAATTTCAGAGCTTTCAGAAAGTAGGTCATACCATAATAGTGACATTGAACTTTTCAACTGGGAGTAATTAGGTTTTATTTCCAGTGCTCAGTGACCTACTCTGAAAAATAAGTTAATACAAGAATGGTTCAATTTTATTTTTCATAAGTTAGCGGCTTGCTTTATTATTTCTTTCTACTGTATATACCTTAAGAATCCATAATTGTTACCTACCCAGAAAACAGCAGCTGACAGCTGTGTAGGGTATGTCTGCTGTTTAATATGTCATAAAGAATCTGTTGCAGGCAATGATGTTATCATTAGGGAACAAGGATACTGTCTATTATTACAAAACCGAATAATTCAGCATTAAATCATTTCAACTGCAGTGTCACTTTCAGAGAATGTGAAAGTAGAAAAGTTACTGTGTATGAAACAAGCTTTGCAGTAATGCTTACAGCACAGAGGGCATTTGAAGCACACTTCCTTGTATATTCCCCCTAGGGTGTTTTAGAAAGCTTTTCTTTTATTTAATGGCTGCTTCCTAATGCAAAGAGACATAATAAAATGCACTTGCATCTGTTAGCTCAGATAACAAGACACATTTTTCCTTTTTGGGGCTGGGGTGTTCTAAGAGCCATTTGACACAATTCAGACTACTGTTGCAACATGATCTTATTCCCTCCAGTGAGTCTTAAATATTTTATTTGTTACTAATGTCATTACAAGAAGAAATACCCTCCCACTCCTGACTTTGGTCATGCATTTGTCCTATATATAGGTGTGTGAAGTGGCCTGCTGCATCATGTCAACCTGTACTGTAATACAATGATAGTGTAATTTGGCACAGTGTGTCAGATGCTAAATGACATGAGAAGGCATACAGGAAACTCTCCCAGTCGAGGGACTGTGGTCCTTCAGAGGCAGGCTGCTTCTCTGGTATTTACGTAGCTGTGAACCGGGAGCACGAAGTCTGCAATGCCTCCAATCTTGTTACGTGGAGCATGCAAAGGACAAGTTTTTAATCTAGCAAACCTTTTGCAGGGAGTGCTCCCTATGAATTTTACTAAATATGAGTTAATATCCCTAGTGGATACAGAGAATGAAAAGTTTAGTAGTAGATGTGCACCAGAGACTAGCAGAGTATCAAGCACCCAAGAACTACAAGTGATTTTCTCTGAGACTTTCCATGTTTTTTTGAAGAGAAGAAGTCCTCCAGCTATTATTTTACAATGTTGTCTCCCTTGAAACTCACAACAGGACAGATTCTCAGTAGAAGAGTTAAGACTTGACCATTCTACATCTGACTGTTCCCTACAAAACCATCATTAGATTTTCCAAAGGCTCAAACAGAAGAGGACCTTTCATAAAGACTAGAACATATGTTTCCATGATTATTCCATTTATTTTTTTTTTTCATGAATAGAATGAGTGGAATGAAATACTATTTACATGTTTACATTGTTTGGTTTGGCTTGGGTTTCTTCTTCTTCTTTCCCGCCCCCCCCCCCCCCCCTTTTTTTATTTTCAAGACAGAAATACAAGAATAATCCCAACTTTGAGAACTACCTAGAAGTGCCCATATCTGTGCATCCATTTCATTAAGAGCCCAGTTTGAAAAATACATTAAGTGAACAATGCTCTGCCATTTATTTTCTGATGTAAATATAGCCAAAAATTGATTATATGTAGTATTTTCATGTTCTGACGTTTGCAACAAAACAGCCCAAGTATCTTCAATGTACAAACAAGCAGCAGCAGCTCAATACCACCTCAACAGGGACCTTCAATAAATCCGTTTCTGTATTCAGTAAAATAAGGCTTTGTCTTTTTTACAAGACTTCAGAAAATTCAGTAGCAACTGTCTGATTTTAATCATGTTAATACCATTTCCTCAGTTTTTAGATGGATTAATTGTGAGTTGCTTTTGAAAAAAAGTAATAAAACTATCTGTTTTGTGGCAAAAACCTTCATGTTCCTTCTCAAACCCTCAGTCATAACGTTTTCCTAAATATCTTCATTTATATTTAACTGTGCAGAAAAATAAAAAAGATACTTCCTGGTCTTTCTGTCTAACTGCTGCACTATCCTGCTCTATTAGGCAGAAGAGTGGTAAGTTTATGACTGTAATTTTACTGAAATACCAAGAGAAACATATACTTCATATCAAAACGAATCAGCAGCTCGCAAGAGTTTTGAGCCAGTGGGAGAGACCTTTTCTGTACAAGTTCGATTCAGTATGTAATTACACATGCATTTAAGTTTATTCCCATTCAGCAGAGTACTAAAGGCTATTATTAGCACTTTGTGGATAAAGATCTATAAAAACATATCTAAAATAAAATTTGGAAGAATCCTGCTTTTTCAAATACATTCTTTAAGAAATATTTTTTTGGTAAGAAAAATAGTTACCTTCTGTATTCCTGTCAAGCAATTTTTTGAAACCATGTGGTATATCTATTGTGGATAATACTCAACAACAGCAGGTATTTTTTTCATTTCAAGGCAGGTAGAAGTAAATCCCAGTGTTTTAATTTCAGTTCTGGCACAGTATACAATTAACTCTGCAGCAGTAATGGTGTACAAGCTCCAGAAGAAACTTCTAGGCAAAAGAACAGAAACCAAGCCAGTGGATAACATTTAAACAATGGAGATTACTTTTTGTTTGTATGAGAATGAGTGCACGCATACTCTAGCAAATGTCAAAAATTTTATTATGTGGAATAGCAGTACAAAGAGTACATAATATTTTATGTCTCATTTGCAAGACCATAGTAATTATGGTGCATTTGCAAAAGTCTGAGAAAATCCAGGTATGAAAGAAATGTTTAGACTGGACTAAAGCATGCTGTGAATTAAAATACATTTACTTTGACCTTTAAAAATTGTACAAAGTTTCCCCTCAATTACTTCTGACTTAGAATTCAAGGACATCAGATAGTGACTTTATACTATAAAAAACAATTTTGTGCACTTAATTTGAAACATGGGATTATTTTATTTTTGCTGAGTTCACCAACAATTCACAGTATTCAGTAGCAATTACAAAGGTGGTGAAAGAAATGAGTCCACAACACTTTCTGACTACACTTTACAGAAAAGCACAGTTTTCAGTTTTAATGCGCTTTAAAAGCATCTGTTAATCACCGAGTAAGTTACAAACAGACACCAAGGAGAGAATTAGCACCACAGCTTGTACCTTACTGATACAAATCAATAGTCTTTGGACTTTGAGATGGGTAAAACAGAATTTCACACCACAAAAGAAGCTGTCAGTTTAAATGCCTATTGATTGTAAAACATATCATTATCCACACTACACTCTTCACACTTTAATGGAGTTTTTGCAGCTATGTTCTGAATATCATTTACTTGCGTGAAGCACACACTGGTGTCAGCAGGATTAAGTATCAGGTAAGATAAAACTCGGGGTAGGAAGGGAAGAAACAGCACACATTTTGTGCTGATTTTGCCTGCAAAAGTAGTTTTCTATGTACAAATTGCAGTGAGTTAGGAGTGTCCCCCATCAAGATCTTGTCAATAATTGCTTTTTAAAAAAGAAAGTCAGGCTTTCTTGGGCAAGCTTAAGTGTACACTGTATGACAAATGCAACATAAGATGCCATTTTCCCACTTTTTTTAGTGACTGGAGGAAAGCATAAATATTAATAACTGACCTGACATAGTATTCACAAAACACCTCAGTACAGAATATGAGCATCATAGATTTTAAAGGAGTTGCTTTGGAAACAAGGTTTTATAATGGATATGATCTGTGGTACAAAATCCAGTTCTAGTATTTACATCCTTCCTATTAATCTTTCTGATAGTGACAAAGATTTGCCATCAGTATATCTAACAAGTATTTGCAAATTAAAGTATTATTGTTGTGTCTTTGACTGAAGTCCATGCATGTAGCCAGAGAAATGTATGCCACTTTGAAAAAACAAATTTTAAAATGCCTCATTCCTAATTAATCCATTTAAAGGACACCAGTGGAAGACACAGAGGTGATTTCTCTCTGTCAGCAACTTCCTTTTAGCAACAAACATTTTTTCTGAGTTAGAGCTGCAAGGGAGGAGCTTATATTTTCAGTGAAGGAGAGCGCTGCAAGTGATCAGACTGCCCTGCTGAAGGATGTTTGCCTACGTGGCTACCATCCAGCAAGCTAGCTAACTGCATGTCCCAATATTTTGGTTTCAGTTTTTCAGAGATACTTCTCTGTCTGTGCCAAGCTGCAACAGATCTGCATGAAACAGTCTTTGCTCTGTGGCTTGTCTCAGACAAAATGCTTTCTATTCTTTAGAGCTCAAGTCTGTGCTGGTCACTGTTGTTTCAAAGGTTTGGTCTTTGTTTGGATAATTTTAATTATATTTTTAAAAATTTAATTATATTTTTAAAATTATTTTGGAGCTGAAGTACTGTATGAAAAGTATGTGAGTGGATAATGTCTGTTTCCAGACTGTTCACACACAGAAATGTGTTGACATTATTAAAGGGATAAGCAAATAGATGCTTAGTCTACCACTGGCATAAAGAGAACTTTATCTGCCCCCACCCCCCCCCACCCCACCCCCTTGTTAAAAAAAAAAATCTATTTACAATAAACAAACAAACAATAAAAAAGCAGATGGATTTTTTATCATTTAACAGAAAGTTGGAGTAGGTCAACCATACACCAACAGTAGAACAAAAGATAAAATATATAGAGCATCTCTTTGAGAAGGTAACCCTGGTGGTGACCCTCTATGCCTCACATTAGCTGTGAAGGAACAGAATATCATTTGTACATAATGAACAGGAAGGCAAAAGGTAGTATAAACAGAATATAATTTGTCTGTCTGCTTGGTTCTTTTGCACATTTGTGGAAATGATGTGAAAAAAATCAAGCCCGCTATCACCTGTCAAAAAGCATTTGCATCAGTGTTAAGGGATGCCACATCATTGACACTGCAGCATCGCACGCATTATTCTTTGAATCACATGATACAAAATAACCCAGAGCTTGAACTCATTAGAGAATTTTGTCATTGTTTGTGGCTGAATGTTTTAAATTAATCATTTGGACTTTTTAAGTTTCAAAGCAGAGCTTTATACTGAAAGAGCTAATTGGACCTATTGCCACAGTCACACTACTAAAGAGAATGAGTATTTAAAAAAAAAATACTAAGAACCTTAACTAAGATCCTACAGCTTGTCTGATTCATTTTAACTTTCTGTGAATCTCAAGACTTGTTAGAAATGCTGAAAGATTAATCACAAGTTATCTTGAATATTTGAAACCCTTCCATTCAAACTGATTCTCAGTTGTTTTTTTTTTTTCTTAGAATCATCAGGAAATTTAGTGGTCACAAATTATCATTGATGGGGGAACTGAAAATGTAATTTTCAAGTTCTGAAAACTAGTTTCCCTAGAAAAAATGCAGTATATTAATAGTACTTAAAATATATATTAAAAAATGTCGTCATACTCTAATTCCTGTGAGCTGCTACATTTATCTTAATATTGCTGTAACTTGTTTCTAGTGCAATGTTGCTGAGTTTTTAAACAAATGCAAAAATGAAAATGAAACAGAAACCCTAAGTCTAATGGATATTGATCTAGTTCTATGATAAAAGCAGTAAGAATCATGCAAAACTGGAACAAAGCAGTATTGCTCAGAGCCTGCAATGACTAATTTCTTAAAAAGAAAGCTCTGCTATGGATAAGGTATGTGACAAATATCAATGAAAGGTAGATCCTTAGAAGAGATCTTATATATTGAAAGCCAAAATATTAGTATCAAGCATTACATTGGGGAGCTAGGACCACCAAATACCTCCTAACTACGAAATGAATGCTGACAGTCAAATGTTTGCACAGAACTAGCACTAGCAGCAAGCTAACCAAGAATATCAATGGTTTTCAAAATCATACATTTCCTGTGTAATGGGGCATGGAAAGGCAGCCATCTCAAGGGAATAATTTAGTCTAAGTGTTCCCTCTTTTTGGTAAAATAGAAAACTATGAGTGACGGGTAGAAAATTTTCTTTATTTTCTATTTTCATTTTTTATAGCATCCAAGAGAATTATTTTTTCTGTGCAGATACTTCAAATGCCAGCTCTGCTCCAGCCTTGCTGACTTTTTCTTTCTCAGGTCAATGTATACCATGTATCACTCTCGCACACTGGAGACGTCTTTTCCCCCTTCTTCAGGGTGTTCAAAATTAAGCTGCATTCCAAACTGGCAGTAAAATGCCAGACTAGAGAAAATGAGCAGTCGGCACAGTCCTTGAAGAAAGGGAGATGTTCAATTAATTGTACTGAACTTTCGCATAAGCTGGGTGTTAGTGAAAATTGGCAGCTTCGATTCCTTCATAGTAGTCAGTGGAGAGGAAAACTCTGGGACTGACCTATCACAGTGTCTAAAATAAATCAAACACCTCTGCAAGTATTTAAATAAACAGTTTTGAATAAATCATTTGAATTCTAAATTTTATAGGACTAAGTCAAGTCCCATGAATTCCTCTCATAGTGTTCACAAAACAAGATTTTAGGAAAAATCTATGATTAGCAGTAAGACAGCAAGCAGCAAATCTGTTCTTATAGGCCAGCCTATCAGGAAAATTGTTTTCTTTTGATTTTCTACATTTTTACAAGACATTACGGACCTTAATAGCAAATAGCTAGATAACCAAATTGATCTCAGATATATTTAATGTGGCAATCATGTAGGACAGTAGGTTTGGGGGTGAGACAGGCTAATAAAAAGCAAGTACTCACAAGTGAGAATCAAAATTTGTTGTGTGCTCAGATTTTACACTCCAAAAGTGTGATTACTGTAGCGCTCAACCTTTTTTACACAGTTCATATATGGATTTGAAGTTCATATTAAACTATCAGGCATTCTTACTCCATCTCTGTTTTTTTCTCCCTTTAAATTGAGATTTATCTCACTTCTGTGGCATTGTTAATTAAAACTTTTGTAACTTAATGAGCTGTGCTATATAATAAAATTAACATGTCTAGAACAGGGTTGGGTTAAAAACCTTCATAAATTATAAGAAAACAATAATTAGAGGGGTAAAAAATCAAATGCTTTAATGTTCACAGGATCACAGATTTAACCATCTTGGACCTTTAAGCAGATAATAGCAAAGCCTGATAAAAACTCAATCATATCAGATTGCAGTTTCTGCTCACTAGATGGGAATTTTCTACTCTGCTGAACCAAAGCTTTACACTTTCATTAGCTCACATTCTCTGTCATGACACCAGTGCCCTCTCATCAGATCGAAGTCTGAGCTGAGTGGTGCCGACAGAGAGAGGCAGATAAAAGGAAACTGATGAAAGTGCTAAACGTTTGCCTTCTGGGTAAAAGCTGCATGTGGCTTTGCTGACCACGATTTCCTTTGCCCTGTTCCAAGAAGATGGGAGTGGTCTTGTGTTCAACATATACATACTAGTAGCTTCAATTTCAACGAAATTTTATTTTTAATTTGTTTGCAGAAAGTACAAATTTTGCCTGAGCTCAAAAGGCAACAAACGTTTTTGGTTTCTTTCACAGAAATTTCCCAGGACTGTGAATTTAAAGGATAGAAGGTGGAAACCATCTCTATGCAACTTAATTTTCAAGATCTGCATCAAATTTAGACAAACATCATTCATGAAATTTGTAAGAACCATTTGATTTCCCAACAAGTGAGGAAGCTTCATCAGGTGATGGTGGCAGATATATTTTTTAATAACAGATGAAATTACAGCCTATTCCCTGTTTCTGAAATTTGATTCAGACTCACAACTGACCTGAATGGATCCAAGTGAACTGGAAAAAATATATCTGAGGTTCTCAATCATTTGAATAACTGCTTCTATTTGAATCCTAGTACAACAATCAAAAAGTCAAAAAAATTATAACCTGCCCTGGTCTGATCTGAAAAAGAGATTCACAAATGAAATCCTTATTTCATCTCCAGATACATAAGTATTAGAAATCCCTGGAGTAATCCATTTCTTGTTATAACTAAAGCCTCATTTTGAAGACAAAGAGAGATAAGTATATAAAAAATGAACAAGAAATATAATCATATCATATAAACATCTGGGTGATGGATAGCTGTGTAAAACTGAAAGGCAAAATTATTCTGATTCATTGAAATATACTGAAAAACTGTCAGAATGTAAAACTCAGCAAGACCATAAAAATTGTTCTTCCTGGTAATTGCCACACAAATGGGGAAAAAAGAATGACTGAGTGTTATTTTAATGTTAGAGACATCTAAGTAGAATATCTAAATTATATTTACTGTAAAGTATATTATAAAATACCATGATTATAATATTTCTAAACAAAAAATCAAAGAATAGCTCTTTTTTTTCAATAATTCAATATTCACTGCTTAAATCTAAGATAATTTTAAAACGTAGGGTAATTTTTCCATTTTCAGAATAATATATTTAAAATAGAATTTGTGAAAGCCAGAATTATTTACACACAATGCAAAATGTTAAAGGATATTAGCCATTTTAGGTTTCTTTTTCTTATTTTATTCAAGATTAACTACTACATACGTACAACTATGTGTTTTGCAAAATGGATGTTTTAATATACTTTAATATCCATTTTTAAAAGTTCTCTTTTTAGTAAAGAATGATACATCAAATTACTATGAAAGACAGCTGATATTTTATGGTTATGTGCACAGAATTTTATGCTGAAGTGGGATAGTGAAATTTGAGAAACTTACCAGGCCACTGTAGTAATTTTGATGAAGCTTCTTTTCTACAGGTTTCCTGTATTCCCTTATTAAGCCTGTGCATGTGAGTTACAGAAACGAGTTGTCAGTTCTTGATATACAGGCTGTCAAATCCTATGAAACATGAGAAAATACAGTGTATCTATATCATAGAAAAATACATATAATAGAAAATATATGGACATTACCATTTCAAGTGTTATTCAGGATGTTCGATTCTATTACTTGATAATGTGAGGCAGGATATAAGAACAATGCAGATATCTCCAATAGATGAGAATAATTTTTAGGTAGTATCTTTAGAATGCAAAAAGAATTAATGTAGTTTCTATCAATTTCTGAAAGTCTGCTCTTAATTGTGTCTGTAATGATGTCTTTTGCCCGAGCAAAGCAGATTCAACTGTAACATTTTCATCTAAGAGTTAATCTAAGTATATTTCTAAGATGGTGCATTTTTTCATATTCTTATACATGTTACTTCAATGACCTTTTCTTATTAATTTCCTTTTACAATGATATTGTTGAGAAATAACACCATTGTTTTATGAAAATTTAGAATATTGACAGACTATAAGGTCAGGTGCATTTTGTTAATACCACCAGGAATCTTCTCAAATTCTGGATGATGAATTACTTTAAGTGTGATAAACTATGAAAGCAACAAATAAGCTTTAAACTCTATAACAGGAAAATACACATAGATCAAGAGAAACAAGTGTCATTCTGCCATCAAGATATATTATTATATAATATATATATATATAATAAGATATATATTAAGTATATAGTAATCTGGTTGACAGTGGCTCTTGATATTCCCATTACTTAAAAAAAAAAAAGATAGGTGAAGCACTCTTAAAATTTAATACCCAAATTCTTCCATGCTCAACTGATTTTTAAAAAGCCTCTGCTAAACAAGATTTATGAGACTGGACATGCTTTGCCAAGATTTTGCACTGTTTTGTTTTGCTATAGTAATTTCATCCACTAGTGCCTCTGGTCTTCCTCACCCATTGAACTTTTTACCTTTTAATCAGGCAAACACTCATCTGGCTCACAGTATGTTCGAATGGCATTGTTGCACATGTAAATCTGAAGTTTGAAAGGAGCAAGGCTGATTATCATTGCTCTCCATACAATAAGTCTCCTGAAATTTATTTAGTTTTCTCTTTGCCTTGCTCATCTTCAATTCAAATGCCTGGAAATGAAAGGTTAGGTGGAAACAGGCAGAAAGTGAAACGATGTAAGACCAAACACTTAGCAAGCCCCTCACTTCAAACCTGGGCACAAAAGCACAAAGCAATACAAAGCCACCCACATTTTTCAAGGTTCTACCAGCTGCAAAATGTAAGTATTTTGTTCCTTCTTCAGTTCCAACATCAAACTAGTTTGCTCTTTCCCAAGGTTCACAACAAATCTGTGACCCATCAAATTGTATATTTCATTGAAGTGCAGCCATCTTGAAAATATTGTAGCCCAGAGATGTCAATAAAATGAATGTAAGACATGGCATTTACTCTACATTTTTATGTGAAAATGTTTTGAAAACAAATCTTTCTCAGGAAAATAGTTCTTCATTCAAAATACACTTTGGAGAGGAAATAATTAACTTCACGTGTTTTTATATTTTCTGTAGAGGGTAAAAGCTAATGGCGGTATGTGTGTGTCCTGTGAATGCTGCCATTTTCTGAACCTGATATTATGAATATGAACTGCCAAGTTTAAGTCAAGTGTTTATACACATTGTGCCTCAGTACTTCCAGTGTTTCAAACATATCTGTCACGCACAGCAAATGAACAGTGCAGTACAATCTATTGCACTGACAGGCAAACATGAAATATTTTAGTAAAAATTAGCCTGTGCTTTTACCTCATTTATCTGAGCTTCCACCATTTTTAATAACAATTTTCTTTACCTGACAGTTGCATACAATTCCTAAATAAGCAATTTCCTTGAATCTGCTGATTTGCAACATTTTAAAAATTGGTGGTTTTTTGTGTGTGCTTTTTTTGTTTGTTTGTTTGGGGTTTTTTGACAGCTATTATAGAGAGAGGGGAGAGAAGAATCATGCTGCTAAGTATAGATATGTATTTTCAAAAGAAAATATCTTTTAAAATGTACACTATCTTTAATGCTAAATTAAAAATATTGCTGGAGTGGTGTTATTTTAGCCCTCAGGTATATGTGATATCAGCATTTAATTAACTCTGAAGTCTTCCTGTAAATAGAGCTTATGTGTCTGTGTAAAGTTCAGGGCAGCCAGGCTGAATCTATAGGAGAAAACTGCTTGGAGGGGCTGATGTCCTAGAGAAGAAAGTCTGCCCTATCTGAGGCAGACAGACTTTACCACATGGCTACATGTACTAAATTAAGAAGTGGGGAAGTTCATCCAAAGTGCACAGATTAAAATTTTCAATAGGCCTAAAAATGACTCTAAGGCATGAATGAGCCTGTCACTTTTTCTCTGCCTCTTCAGCAAATGATGGATTCGCTCTATGCCCATAATATAACCCGTTAGATATGCCTGGCTTCGTTGGTTATTCTTCATTCTCAGTCAAGCTGAAATAGAGGCTGTGGTTAAACAAATCTGCTTTTATGAAGCAAAGCACTGTGAAACAGAGCTGATTATGGCCTGACACATTGGATTAGAGTGTCATGTAAAGCAGTGCTGATGATTCCATTGTTTCAGGGTCCTGCCTGCCTGCCTGAGCTTTTCCTTCCCTCTCAAGCCACACACACTTCTGTTTACCCTTTGCTTTAGGAACCCTTTTTTCCAATCTATTTACTCTTTGTAACTGACTCCTCAGCAGAATATAATTTATAGGTCTGTTCAAGAAGAGGTTTAGTGACTAATTCTTTGAAGGAAGAGGATCATGTTCTTCTCTACCACTATTCTCAAAGACAGATTGTAAAAGCACCGCAAACACTTATCTAACCACTTCTGATTTTAATTTATAAAAAAGTACGTGTCAGCTAATTAAGGTCACAGGCTAGCAACATCTGCTAGCCTGAACAAATGATCAGAGCCCAGGAAATACTGAGTTCCAGGACCTCATGATACTGTACATCTTTTATTGCTCCAGAGAGACAAGAAATGCTTAAGCTTTCTGCTTAATTGTCAGTCTTTTAAGTCATTAGTTCTGATGGCACTTGGTAATGAGTTCTTTGATCCATTTCCTATGTTTGAATCTGTTAGTTACTCTTTCTATGTTATTCCAGTAGTTTCGGGGCTATGAAAATGAGTAAATAACAGTAATTTTCCTAATGTAGTGTTTTTCTTAGTATAAGAAATGTATCCCACCTTCTATGTGTCCATTCACCTTAGAAATTCCAGTCATTGGCTATACAATTAGTTTTTATCACTTTCAGTAAATTGTGTTCCATCTGCAACCTCTTTATTCCTACTAGGTTTGCTTTTGGTTTTTTTCAGATAATATGCCCAGGACTGCTAAGTCTCTGAGAGGAGAGCAGAGCATGCCAATGTTGCAGGCACTAAGTCACTGCAAGACTCGTCCAAGAAACAGAATATATTACCTTTTGCTGCCATGTCTAATTGATACTGTTACTCAAGTTAGCTAGCTTAAAACAAGCTTGAATACATCTGTGATACATTGCAGTCATAATTGTTATAGTGTAGGTATAATAATAGAACTATAGTACAGTTTAATACTTTCAAAAATATATTTTCCTTTCGTTCTGTAAACCCTCAGGTATACTGACTTCCATATTCATCACAATGCATTAAGGTAATGTTTTCACTGAGCTAGCCATAGCTGTTTAGAAATTTGAATGCCTTCTATCATTTCATTATCAATGTGTATCTGGTATAAAAAAAGCATAGGCTTAAATGAGTTCAGATTTTGTGTACAGAATAATGTTATATGGTGCACAGGGTTTTGTAGGCCCTTCAGATTTCAAAAGGGGCTGTGAGCAGTCCCAGGGCTTGGTATTCTTCCTATACACAAAACGAAATTATCTCAGCTCACTACTTATTTATGTTTATGTCTTCATTTCTATTAATACCTTCACAGGATGTTCACCTCAGCCCTAAAAGTTTCTTAAAAGTATAAGTAAATTATCCTAAGATGGTCCAAAATAATGAAAGGGGGAGGAAAAAAGAAAAAAAAAAAAAGTCTTAGATATCTAGAAATGACTGATAGGTTTTTAGTCCCATACAAAAGATGGAGGCCAGTGTACTGTTAACAGAGTTCATACAGGCAGGTCAAACCTACTGCACTGTTCAGGTACTTTTTTCCAACCCAGTCACCTGATAGAAGATGCTGCCTTCATAGCAGTGGAGGCAGGGAAGGTGAGAGGTGCTCCAAAACAGAACAAATGCAGGTTTGATGTGTGCCACATGCTGTGCTGTCAGTGGCACTCCCCATGGCATAACGGGCTTGTGTGAAGTGATCACCTATGCACTGGCTCCTTGGTACCATTTCTACTGCAGAGTCTGGGATAGTTCAAGTTCAGAAGGGTCATAAAGATTAGCCAGACTGAAATACCTGTGATGATGAAAACAGACCTAACAAATTATTATTTTTTTTTAAATATGGAATAAAACAAAGTTTGTTTTGATATGAAAAATGGAAACATCATAAAGTATGGAGAGATCAGCACTTGCACAACAGAAAGAAATGTCAATAAAGTAAAAATCAGCATTCAATAAATAGAAATTAAGTTATACAGCTGTGAAACTTTTGGGTTTTATTTCTATTTAATTTATTTAACTTTTTTTTCCCTTTGTTTTTCTCTCTTTTGTATCAATGGCATCATATTGTTCCATATAATCTGCAAGCTTTTCTGTTCTCCTCTTACACCTTCTTTTGTCATTTGTTTGGTGTGTCTATTTTCTATTTAGGAGTACCTTACCAATTCAAATGACTGATTCTTGGCTTGGCAGCGATCTCCTGTTGGCAGCATGAAAATTACGTATTATTGAAAGCCACACTGAAGCCAATTTGTTCAAAGCTTCTCATCAAGCAAAGAAAACTACTATCGTCACTCTAATATAGTTTCAAATGTAGTAAATCTTGCCAGTAAATAAACCAATTGCCTCTCTCAAAAGGCAAGAAAACAGCCAAAGAATATCTCCACAAAGAAAGTACTCCTTTCACCTCTTGACAGAACAACCTTCAATAAGAAATGCCACACAGAAGTAGGCGGAACATAATGTTTATATCAAATCATAGAATATATTACCAACTAACAAGACAAGTCCAAGGATCTCAAGACTTTCACTGTTATAATGTACTTGCAATGGAGAGCACTTTTTTATTATTATTTATTTCAAGAACTTTTTTTTACAAAAGTACAGATTGGTAACACAACAGGCTAGTGTTCTCTCGTCATAAATAATGTAGGCAAGAGATGAATTATGCAAGTTTTCACAGGTTAATATTTTTAAATGTTCTAGACTGAGGCTACAAATCCAGTTTTCACATATTTGATAGAGTTCTCACTAAAGTCTTTGTGCAAGAAAAAGGTTTTAGTCGTATGTTTAAATTGTGAGATTTTACTTTCTATTCTGCTACAGATTGACCAATTTTTGCATTATGAACCCCTATGCTGAGTAGAAACAGTGAATTCCATTTGCTGAGATTCAGTATTAATCTGGACTGCCCTGACTCTTTCTGTAAGAAATGATGTAAGACTAGACTCTGCGCATACCTCTTACAGCAAGGTTAGAGTAAAGGTCCAAACAGACTTTCAACCCATGGTCAAGTATTTATTATGACAAGCAAGTGCAGAAAAGTTTTATTACTCAAAAAAAAATGTTATGCTGTAACCTTTTAATTTACTTTATTCAATGAATCCATTCTTTTAAAAATCTGTTTTAATCTATAAAACAGATTAACCATCAGCTGCACTTGCAGCTCCTGCAGTTTCAATGTGTGCATGTGAAACTGCCAGGATAATTGGATACATATTTTTGGCAGGAGCATTATATGCTGCAGTTTCATTATGCTATAACAATTCAGGTGATCAAAGAGTCAAAATAAGTACTAGATTTCAAAATCAACAAAAAGGAAAGGTCACACAGATACATGGATTCATAACGCTGACTGATAACCTGGTCTTTAAGCAGGTTGGAAGTACACAGGACTTCTTGAATTCCTTTAAGAGTTCGTGTCTGATGTTAGTTAAATCAGATCAGTAGGATGCTTTTCACTGAGCTTTATTGCAGTAGGATCAGGCTTCAAGTACCATGGTGGAAAGCAGTTCATAGTGTCTTTTTTAGTTTATTTCAGCACCAAGGCATTGAAAAGACTTCACGGAGAAGTGGCAGGGGGAAAGGAGGGAAAACCAGGGTAAACTGCTAGCTTAAAACTCAGTTCTGATATGTTAAATATATTTATATCCTGGTTCTCATGCGTAACTGTTTTTGATTTCAACAGTAATTATTTATATGGAACTTCTAAATAATTAAATACCAACTGAGCTGTATTTATCCCCAATACTAAATTCATGCAGTCAAATTCAGTGCAACCTTTTTACCTTCAATCTGCTTTATGGAAACCCATTGTGAAGACAGCTAAATGGTATTCCACCTTTGCTACTTACACATTTCTTATATTCATGATCATTAATAGCTTAACAGCCTCCAAACTGTTACCTTAATCTTTTTATGTCAATGAGACATTCTCCTACCATCAAGATTTTACAGCCATTATATCTATTAGAAATCACTATATTTCAAATTATGTCCAAATGCCCAATTAACAGAAGAAATAATTACAACATTACATTTAATTGAATGGAAAATGTTGACCAGGTTTCTTCTATTTTTCCTTTAGATGACATTTCCATTAGAAGTGTTCTGCTTTGAGATATACACAAATACACAGATTTACTATAATGCATCCTTATAAAAATAGTGAAAAGCCATGATGAATTCTTCAGATAAGTTTTCTATTATTCTCTGTTTTGAAAAATATTTTTCCTATATTATGCATCCTTATAAGAAAACAGGCTTTCCTTGCTGTAGTCTGGAACAGCATGGATTTTTAGGTAACCAAATTTCACATGCATTTACTAAGAATATTTTACAATCATATTCCATACTAAGTAGAAATAATACATACACATGTGCAACACATACATGCAGAAAGGTACTCTGTCCCATTTTAAGTTATTTACTTCTCTAGACTGTTTGTACTACTACATCTTCAGATTTTATATGATGCTACACAAAGGAGTTATACCTTCCACATTGATTGCAAATACAGGATATACTAAGATGCCCCCCGAAAGGCTGAACAGTATGTGGAAGACGATAGGCTTTTTTATGCATCGGATAATTTTGTTCAAAAAGCGAGGTAGAAGTGCATTTCTTAAGTTTATTTGAGCAGGGTAAGGGTAGTGACTTTACCAATGCACACAGTAGTTCAAGTGTGAGAAAGTATGGAAGGAATCATAGATGTCTGAATGCATTTAGAAAGAAACATTTCAACCCAAGGGAAAGAAAAAAAAAAAAAAAAAAAAAAGAGGAAAAATTGGAATTTGTGTTTTAGGCTTCTCAAGATTATTCACTTCTCTCATACACTTAGCTGAATAATATTATGAAATATCATTAGCTCACATAAATCTGTCGGAAAACAGCAGCAAAGGTTTTTTGAAGTTATTTCTGTGCATCCCCCTTCTGACTGTGTCCATTAGTTTAAGAATGATGAGAAAGAGAGTCTGCATAGCTAAAGGCAATATTGGAGTTCATCAGAGGTTCACGTGTTGATGAACTAGCCCTTTAGCTCCCTAAGAATCACTTGTTAAAGACAAAAAAAATCTACCTGCCATTTGAGCTATACCTGTGTTACCTGCCAAGATTTCCTTCCAAATTCTATTCGCTTTAGTGTTTTCACATTGAAACTTACATAACTGAGATGTGGCATACATGGGAAGACCTTTGGGAGCTAGGTGCATACCTCAGTGTAATTCAGAAATGTGTTTATCTGATGGTGCAGACTGACAGGAAATGAGAAAAAGATGATGTGACCTAACAAGAAACTCAATAAATAATGATTCTGGTTTATATAAATATAAAAATATATATACACACACACATATATATTTATATATTTATATATTTAGATACTTATAGAAAACATGTTCTTTTCTGTTAAAGTTAATCAATTAAACTAGTGGATCTTGTAAAGCTGAAGAGACTTTGCTCATCACTTACACGCAGTTAAATTTTGACAATTTTCTGTGATAACAGTTTTCTGTGAAACCTTTACTGGTTAACTAAACAACATCATAAATAAAAAATGTGAACATAATACATGCTGTTGCTTTATCAAATAACAAACAGGTACATCAAACAAATCATTAATGAGGTTTCTTCTACCCATATGTAAAAGGAATTTTGGTCTTTTTTTTAATGCAATGCTAATTCAAATATTAGGACTACACTACAACTTTGAAGATAAACTATCATTAATGAAGTGTAATTGTAATTGAAATAACAGTATCATTTTCAGAAACAGATTTACATTTTGAAGAGCTAGCCTTTATGTTAACAGAACTGGCAAGCCCTTGTTATTGTCTTATGCCATCAATAGGATTATTAAAGAAAAGAGCGTAAGAACTGATCTCAAAAGGGAAATAAAAATTTAATGTTTGTTAAGTTACAGGAAAGAAAAAGAGAAAATTAAAATATTATAACTGGGAATGTATAAAAATTCTAGTTTCTGCACATTAAACAAGATTTTCTTCTTTGTCTCTCTCTCTCACTCTGTCTCCCCCTTTATTATTATTATTCTTTTTTTTACCAGTTCATCTCTAGGTCAAATCAAGTTCATTTATGTCCAGTAGATTATTCCACTTAAAAGGAAAGGCAGAGATTAAAGTGTATAGTGAAATACCTTCCAATCTGCCATGGATGCAGTATTTAATATTAAAGTCAGGTGACACGACTGCAGCTAGGCCTTGGTAGCTAACCTAGAGACCTCCGGGTGTTGAGCTGGAAGAGATGAAGTCTGATTTTGACTTCATAGTATAAACAGAATGTCATCCTCCCATCAAAATTCCACCCACAGTGAACCCCCGGCACGGTTAATGATTATAATCTTCACATTTAATCATGGGAACACAGTGACAGGCAAACAAAGGTTAGCTAAACTGACAGTTCAGACTGTTTGAATGGAAAAAGGGGGACTTCACAAGTTTTATTTTAAGATGTGTATACTCTTCCAACAGCACTTTTCAGCTTTACACTAGAAGAGTGTACAAAGCCTGGCTGCTTGCAGAAATTGGCAGTGTGCATAATTAACCTTTAAACTGCAGAAAGACTGGAAACTTTGATGCTTTCTTTAAAACAGTTGCTATGCCAATACTACTTTCAAGGTTTAAATTAAGCTAAGGGCACTTAAAGGGTAAAAGAAGGAATACAGCACTAACATGTCAAAGCATCAGAGGGGAAAAAAAGCCATTTTAGAAATGGCATAGTTATCTTACAGAGATATTCTTTTTACATAGGGTAAAGGACAGCAGGAACTTACTGAGAACAGTATTTCAAGGTACATTTTATCCTCTGTATAGTTTGTTGCTCATACAACTGTGCATATCCTTCTGTGCCCTTTCATCTTACTGCTGAGATGTCTAGAAAATTAAAGACTTAAGAACAAATGCAAGTAACTCAAACTTTCTTATATTAAAAATACATATTCACTGGTCTTTTAGGCATGTAGGCAGTAAACATAATCAGTCTTGGTATGGAGTAATGAATAAAAGTGCAACAGTTGATCCTTACAAAAAAAATGAACCTAATTGAATCCCTGCAGCAAAGAAGTGATATTTGCAACAGAACATAAATATCCACAATAAATTAAACACAAACAAATGGTCACAGGCTTTTTAAAGCATTCTGAGTTATTGTATTGGTTTTGATGCTCTTCAAGAGGCAGTACTTCATAAGTACTATTAATAGGAAAAAAATCAATACAATACATTCTCACTAAGTTGATAATATATTTTGGTATGCAGCTCTCACTGCTATTGCAAAATGTTCAGCTGAATTTCTCAAATGAAAATACAATATCAAAAGAATGACAAGACACTCTCATGATATGAAAGACCTATTTCATGTGCTCCCGGTGGGCTCCAAGGTGACTTGCACAGGCCAGGATTAGGGATCTTACAGGTCAGAGGGGCTATCCAGCCTGCAAGACCCTCTGTCTCATATGCTTTCTTTGCCACTGATAGTGCAACATACTGAAGGCAAATATCTCCTTCCACTTTCCAGCCAGACACACTGAACAGGAAGGAAGGAGCACTGGTCACACATCTGTGGCACCGATACCTGTGAAATGTTAAACCCCTCAAACCTACCAAAACAGGCAAAGGAGGAAAAAATACTTGGAATTTGCATCACTGTGATCTAGCTAACCACAGGCTGACAGGAATGCAGTGGCTTTCTGCAAAACCAAGAAAGAAAAGTCACTAAGAGAAGGATAAGAATATGTTGTTATGAAGGGAATCTAAAAGCATTCAAGCTGAATATTAGAAGTTTTCTAGTCATAAATGTGGTAAGGAACAGGAATATTCCTGTAGCTAAAGAAACAGTAGGTAAAATAATATAAAATAATTTGATAGTTCATTTTTTAGAAATATGACAGTGAAAAACAGCAATAGCTGGGAGTAAAGATGATGACCAAAAAGGTATTTTATGACCCTGTTTTCCTACATAATGAAATAGCAGTTCAAGTCTAGTTCAAGACTCTAGCCACTGATTGTAACTAAGCTGAATGAATTCAATATGTAGTAAATTGGTTTCATTTATCTTCTTTCAATTTAAACTGTTAAAATGATATATAAGATCAAATTCTTTATTGAGTGGCTATTTCTGTCATCAGCTCAGAGTAAAAAATGTATAGATCTATGGAAAACACAACCAGAAGTTTATGTTGACAGACACAGATCTGCAGTTAGCATTAATTCAAATTCTCTTCATATATTGATGCTGACTTCCATGGTGACTAGTTTAAAGCCAGATATTACAGGTCTGTGTTCTCATTTCTGCATTTAATTTCTCATGATCTTCTGTGTTTTGGTTTTGTCTCAATCATTCTCTTTTTTTCTCCTCTGTAAGGAATACAGTGTGTACCATTGTTCTCAAAAAAATAATTTATTCTAAACTTCCATTTTCCCTCTTTATTTTGTAACCTTTTTATGGTTGGAAAGAAACTGTTTCCACATTTTACACCCTCATAATAGCACAGAACAACCTGCCTTACCTGACAAGGCATAGTTACAGGAAATGAATGCACTTACAGAGCTGGAAAGGACAAATACATACGCAGCCATTCCTCCCATGCCACTACGATTTATTACATACTGAGCAGAGTATGAAATACCTGATGATGATTGAATTTAATTGTTGGAATTGTTGAGTAATTTTTCATTCAGATTAAAGCCAAAATGGAAAAAAAGGACTAATTATTAAAAATATAGAGTTGCACATGTACGGCTTTTCCATAAAATTCAAGTAGTACATTTTAAGTTCACTTGCAGATTTAAAGTATTCTAGATTTTTAGGCATAAAGGCACAGTCCTCACAAGGACTATTTTTTCATGGTTAGCTGCTAAAGCATCGTTCTGGGAAGGAGAAATTGTGTACCCATTTGCTTTACCAGATAAATTTTGGACTCTGTTTCAACTTTAGGTCTTAACCACCAGCACAGTGCCGGGCACCACCCTACTGAATCAAATGGTGCATGCTTGGTAACTGTCATTAAACTTGCTAGCATAGATCTGGGGGACGGACCTCTTGAATCTTGTTTGTCATTATTGTGGCCTCCGAAAGAGGAGATTTATGAACTCACTATGCTTTTGTTTTCACTAAACCACACACAGTACTGGTCTTTACTAGAGAGGCTTTTTCCCAGCACACAGCTGAACACAGATTCAATTGTTGTGCTGTTTACATACTCCTTAAGCACCACTATTACGTTACAGTGTTGACTTCAATGAAAAACTCACCCAAAAGAAAGACTCAGATTTAATTGTTTTTAAAACACTAAGAAAACAAATATCTATTCAGGAGAGAAAGCAACAAACAAACAAACAAAGACAGAAAGACCCTAGCTTCAAAACAAAAAGGCACAGGGGACACAATGAAGGGAACTGTGTCAGGCAGAAGGTTTTGGTCACCACCATTCTTCTGTTAGAAATAGAAACCATTTCATATTCTTGAATCCTTTCTCCCTTCCACACTAATAACTGAACATTGTCTGAGCTAAACACACCATGAAATGTATTGATTGTGCTGCGAGAGATGTCTGACACAGGGAAAAACATTTCCTACAGCTGTGGTCTTATCAGCTACCACAGAGAAAGGGCAGTGAGGGAGAACAGCTACTTAAATTCATCCCCATAAGAAAGAGGACACCACCAAACCACATTCATTCTGAATACAGTTAATCCTGGTCTGTCTGAAAACTCCATTTTTATTCAGATTAACAGAACCTTGGGTAAATACAGACCATAAGATAGGTTACAGTTTAAATCCTTAAAGTTCGAAGACCATAACAGATAAACCAAGAAAGAATTTAGCAGCTTGGACTGTAAATCCAGGAAACAATTCCTGTTAATCAGACAAGGTTAGGCTTATAATGTGGCAGTGGGTTGGCATGGGTTGGAGTAGTTAAAAGAACACAAGTTTTAGCCCTTTTACCTATACATATGAGAAAACTTATGTGTTGTGCAATATGTAAAACTCACTAGGAAAGTAAAGACAGAATACATTTTTTGTTTACCATTATCCCAGTTAATTCAAACTAAGAAGGAGCCTTCAAGCACTTTTCTGCTCCTTTTTTTTTTTTTTTTTTTCTAGAAGAAAAGGAGTTGAAGTATAGGGATCATGGGAGCTTCAGTTTTCCTCTTTTGGAATTTCCTTTCTCAGTTTTACTCACAGCCAACTTCAAAGTAAGCATACACAGAACATTTAAGGATTTACTTAACTTTGCAAAAGTGTAGAAAATTTTGAGAAGCAAATAGATACTGAAAATCACATTCAAGGGTAGCTGAGTATAATGCAGAATATTGTTATCATGAAGATCTGATTCCAGCAAGAGAAGAGAAGATCCACAGAAAGACATTCAAAACTATGTGATTTATTTTTTTTTTATTGCAGAGTTCACCTGTCTTTTGGGATGATGACAGCTAAGGTTCAGTGCAGCTGCAGGAGAAACTCTTATAGGAAAAGTGAAGCTTTCTGAGATAATGTTCTCTTAACTTCTAAGCAACATTAAAATCTTATTGAAGTGACTCCTTATGTACAGAATTGCTAAGATGGTGATAACACTGTGACCTTGACACAGAAAATTTCTTTGTTCTGGTCTTCCATTCATCTTCATCACCAAAAATGCCTTTTATCTGCTGATATAAGAACTACAGCATAGAGAGATAGACAAAACCTCAATCCTGCTTGCACTCAAAGAAATATGCTTTTAAGACCAAAATTGAGCCGATACAGTAATCTGAATTCAAACTCCTACAAGGAAGATCTTTAGCAAATTCAGTGTTCTTAAGCTCTGCTGCAGATTTACCACACCACATGTAAAATACAAGGAAGCACCATTTAAGATAGAAAAAATAACATTCATCAAAAAGAAGCAAAGGAACAATACGGTCATAGTATGCATTTAAATATATACATAGCCCTGGGAGTTCAGGTGAATGTTTGCCATCATAAAGTTCCATAATCTGTTTCTTAATCACTTTGAAAAAAAATAATTTAAAAAATCTTAAAGGTTAAGTATGACACTGAAGGGCAGCAGTCTACTTTCATTCATACTTATAGTTTCCTCTGCAAACACAGAAATCAGTGGACTATATTCTATGAAACTTTTGACTGCTGTGTTCAAAGAAATCAGTGGATGATCCCTGAAACTGCTCATATGTAGTTTCCCCTCAGTGTAAACACATCTGTTCTAGGAGACTGATGAGGTGACACTCGTCAAATATGTTTAGGTTTGGTGGTTTGGAGGTTTTTGGAGCTGTACAACCTACACATAATACCTGATTTAGTTTCTTGTAGAACTTGGATCAGTTATCTTCTGGGGGCTTCCTCCTTTGAACTCGGATCTGACTCTGCGCATTTGTCTGTGAATAACCTTGGCATTAATTTAAAAAATGCACTGAAATGCTTTGTCTTATTTACCCATTTTGTGACCCTTTGATTGACTAACTCAAAATTGTTATGTTAAGAAAAAAAAAGTGGATTTGGTTTAGTTAAGAAACCTACAAAATTTGGGGGTCCAGGCAAGGCAGAAGGCATTACATATTGCAAAGGGAGATGAGAGTAAAATGCAAATAACTGAGAGTCCAAATTCGTCCTTCTTCAAAGAACAGAGAAGGATCTACTCAAAAGGTTAAGAGGACATGTAAAACATCAGGCAGAAACTCTCTCACTCTCTAAAGTATGGTACTTCTTTCAAAAGAAACTGTGTTCAATCTTGCATCCTTTTACCAAAAAAGCCTGTTCCTATAGAAAATCCACCTTTACCTCAGACAAAATCAGCCTTGTAGAGCTAATTTAGAAAATAAGGCAATGTGGTTTACTCCTTTCTGTGCAACATCACCTATTCCACAGATATACACAAAATGGAAATTACAGGAGCAGCCAGTAAATCTGTGCTATCTCCCTGAGGATGCTGGGCTCACAGAAACAAAATCTGAGGTCTGTTCAGAAACCACTAAAATATTAGAATAAAGATTCTGCTTACCTCTAACTATGTATGATTTACTATCTATATTTATGGAAGGCTGAAAAGGTGATTACTGAGAGAAATTAACCTACAGTTTCTGAACCTCAAAAGAGCTGACTATAATGTTTTTTTAGAAAATTCAACCTCTTTACATGACTGAATAACTACTGGGAAAGAAAATCCTTGTTGATGATTTTTATTTTAAATGCCAAGCTCTCTATATACTGCTTTCTCAAATGATTTAATATTTCAATTCTTCATTACAACTATATATTCAAAATTTGGGATTTGTTTCCATTTCTAATTACTGAAATTCCTCAGTAACAGGAAAAAAGTCACATAATCACTCAAATAACTTTCCACAACTTTCTGAGTATTTCAATATATAAAATGCTAAAATTTAATTCAAAAACATACAACAATGCATTCCTTTTTTATATATTTATTTCACATAAAAAGATGGTTTTTCATTGGCAGTAAAACCGGTGTTTTCAAAACAAATATATTTACAAACAATTTAAAAGTTGTTTGGGGTTTTTTTTTGCCAGAAAAAATCCAGCCATGTAAGAGTTAAATAGATAGGAAAATACACTGAAAAACAAACATATATTTTTTTTAATTTTAATATTTAATTTGCATTGTTGTTGACTAAGGGCAAAATTTTAAAGATCAGATTAAAGCCCTGATAGCTTCAGCTTCACCTTCTTTTCCAATTTTTTAAAGCCTTATGAATATTTGTACAGGGTCTCCTTGAGACTTCGGCTCTTCTTCATCTTTCACAACTTTTGAGGGACAAAAAGGAAATACTCAAGTGCAATAAACTAGCAGATTTCTCATCCCTACTCTCTCAATCACCCCAGAAAGTTCAGGTGGTAAAACAGGAGTGAGATGTTATCAAATTTTTACTCAATCTCATAACACAAATAAGTATAATCCAGTTGAAGGTGAAACTTTTAACACAAGGTTAAAAATGCTAAATTATGATCCACTAGATAACATAGAATGGTCGTGCTTGAATTGTCCAGACCAAGGCAATAAAGAGCTCATGTTGAGAAATAAAGATTAGACACCGATTGCATCATTAGCATGTTACCATTTGGATCCGTATGTAGGCAATAACTTTTTCAAATTGCCACATTCAATGCTGTGAATGAAGGTGACAAAATAAAAATGAGTTTTTATGTTATATGTAGCCTTGTTTTGTAGCATAAAGGAACTAAAGTGCTTAAAAGCAAAGAGAGAGAAAGAGAGAGAGAAACTCATTCTTACTGAGAATTTGTCCTTTACATTGACAAAACTCATAGCAAATATGTTTAGAAAAGTAATGGGAAATAATAGGAATATAATTGGAATGCTGACATTTTAACCAGGCGCTCCGCTAGCTTCCAGCTCTGAACAATATCACCTTGGTATGAAAACAGTAATAAGTTTTTTTTTGATCCATTCTGGCAATGTAAATGTGGAGCAGTGAGCAGGATGTTCTAAAACTTACAGCTTCAAAACTGCAATCAGGCTGTACCTAAAAAGTAGCAGAGTAGTACATAGAAGTACGGATCAGTAGACAGTCCCAGTAGAAGTACGGATCAGTAGACAGTCCCAGTGAGTACCGGTTTGTCATTTTCAACTATGGCATTTAACTCATGAACATTTAGATAAATAAGTTCTCCGTAGTTTTTCCATCTTCACAATTAACAGAAATAATTACCAACCTTCCTAGCACTGTTGTTCATAAAATAGGTCTTCAATCATATGAAGTTTCTTTTGGAAAGTAGAGTGAGTTTAATTACTACTTATGATTAGTGCTTGGTGATGTGAGATGATATGACAAACACACGGTTACTGATAATGTCCTTCATACTCTATGTTGCATCAGAAGCCAAGCAAGACACATGGACAATTAAAAAATATTTTACCCATGGTTCTTTTGTATTTTTATAGTCAGACTCTTGAAGTTACAGTCACAACAGACATTACCAAAAAGATCAAAATCTGTGTGAGACAAAGACAAGGTGGAAAGAGCAGGGAATGATCTAAGAAACAATATTAGAAGTATACGCGTGAAAGAGGCTAAGACTCAGGAGAAGGAAGATCATTTTCCAGCAGTCAGTAGCAATTGCAATAAACATAGTCTGCTACAATTATGGAGAGATGATGGAATAAATTTATCCACAATTAAAAGCATGCAGGCTGGCAGAGGCAATTATAATAATACATATACAGTCAATATATTCACTAATTAAAAAGGCAAGATGGAATATGAATGTATTGGGAAATAACAGAAATGCATCCCATTCAAATATAATTCAGTATATGAGATATAATTCTTTGGAAGTCTCCCCAGTTGGCAGCAATAGCCTAGAAATTATGCTGTATATTATATATAAACCACCCTCTGAGTGAATACTTGTACAACAGCACCAGTAAACTCAGTCCCAGTTCAGAAAAACATAAATAGTTTGGCCTTGTTCCAAAAATATGGAGTATGTTTCTCATTTTCCTCTCATTGAGCATCTGTACAACTCTCATCAGGAATTTCTACTCTGGGGCATTCTAAGAGCACAAGAGACAGATTTTCTGATTTGAATAATTACCCCTTGATGGGCAAAATAGTATCTTGTGGTACATTTGCCTGATGTAAATTAGGAAAAGACAATGTGAACAATGCTATGCCATTACACTGTTCATTCAAAGTCAAAGTAAAAATCAAATCACGCATCAATCCTTAAACTAGATTCTGCTTGAAGTCACTGACCAGCATTAGTATTTATTAGAATTGGACTTCTAGGTCGCAGGAATGTGTAGCTATTATAGAAATTATGTTCTTGTTGGTGTTGAGGTCAAGGGACAAACAGATAAGAGGTGTACAAAAGACATGGAAAACAAAAAAAAGCAAGAAGACTCCTTCATTAGTATTTACAAACCATTTACAAAGGACATACAAAGCATACACTGCTGACTATTTCAGCATCTGACTCTTTTTCAGGTTTTGAAACAGCAGCTTTGACATTTCTTGTATGTTGGTGAACATCAGTTCCATTTAAACTCTCCAAGCATCAGTTTATTCAGTGAAATATTGCTGAAAATATCAGGCACTTTCATCTCACATGCATTTGCAAGTGGTTTTAAAGTAATGGTTGCATGAGCTCATGAAGGGAAAGAAAATTATAGTGCCCCATTAGGCAGTAGGAGCCATGCAGTAACTGTAACTCCCAAGACATAAAGGATGAAAGGAAGTAGGGGATCACACTACGGTATAGAAACATGACATGTTGTAACTATACCTAAACCCCAACTTCCACTCAATTTGCCCCATTGACTTTGCTGTGTCACCTTGGGAGCGGGGTAGCTCTAAGACAGTAGAAACAGTAATTACAAAGAAGAGCTAACACAACATGGAGAGAAGGAAAAAAGCTCGATGTGCTGCAAGAGTATCTTGAATAATACCTATACACAGAGCAGTACTGAAGCTGGAAAACCTTGCCCTCCATTAGTACGTGTCACTGCTTCAGTCACGAGAAGCTTCTTTCTATGAGATTGTAGAGGTCAGAACTATGGATTAAGTTACATACAACCTCTGGTCTCCTGAGAATGCATGAAATAATTTAGGAAAATCTGTGTAAAGCCTGACACTAATCAGAGCAGCAGGTATACTGTGGCAGCACAAGTCTCACATCTTGGCAAATTCTGCTGTCAGAAGGGAAGAGACAGAATGAAGAGCATAAAGTATAGGATAGATCAGATTCTCCACCAAATTCTGAGTGATCTGTAAAACAGGATAATGTGAAAATTGCACATCTGTGTATTTCCAAGGCTGTATCCTGGTCTACTTCCCACACTATGATCCCATAAGTCAGAACTCAGTTGTTTGGTTTAATCTTTCATCTGCTAGCATTACTGGTTTTTGGGATGACAGAATGAGTAAGGAAATGACAAACTGCAGTCAAAGAAACTCTGCTAAACACCCACTTTAGTTACAGACACATTCCTTCTTCCATAGACATATATGTCCTATGATTTAGGGAGAAAAAAGGAACATCAGACTGTCTCATGAGTAATAGTAGCTTTTAAATTAACTTTTCAGAAAATCTTATGGTTTTGTTGTGACTTTTTCGAGTAGGCTAACTATAAACAGGACTGACAGTGGCAAAACTGCCCTTTGGAATTCTTTAAGTACTTAATCTTCTCAGTGTCAACAACTTATGTCTGAGATGCTCCTGTGATACATTTGAGATGTCTTTACCAGAAGGTTTACTAACAAAAAGCTTTGCAGCTATTTGAAAATAGAACAGATATAACCATAAGGGAAGTAGAAGATTGAACTTAGTAAAATACACAAAACTGGAAGTCATAATGAGCAAAGGCATAATAGCTAGAAAATGCTTGGAAATAATCTCCAGGCTAAGAAATTAGATGGTGAGGTACATTTCCAACTGACGTAAATCATATTGCTTCCACAGGTTTTAGTGGAACTGTGCCCATTATCATGTGGGAAACTTGTCTGACGTTTTTCTTTTTAAATTCTCTTTTGAAAATAATGTTATTCTATATAATGTAAGAACTTCTATAATGAAACAGACCAGATATTTCTTTAGTTTGAAATACTGTTTCCTGCAGTAGTGAATGGAGGATGCTCAGGAATAAAACAAGTATGTTTAGACAGAAATTTGAGGTACTTTTTGTTAGCTTCCAGCAGTAAGAGGTTTTGGGATTTCCTGATCTGAATTTCAATACATGTAACTATATTTTTTATTTATTCACTGTTGCTTTCCTGAAAGTATCCTGGTGTATGTGCTCAATCATTGCTGAGTATTGACATGATATTTTCAGAGATTAGAATGACTAAGAAATGTTTTCCTGAAAACCAACTTTTGAATACGTGAACTTTTTCTTCCTTCATGTACATTACTTTGCATTTACTGTCTTTTAATTTCATCTCTCATGTTAATCACGCATGGCTAAACTCTCCTGCAACTCTCCAGAGACAGGTTCAGATTTGATTATCCCAAATATTTTTGCAGTGTCTAATAACCTTGTCAATTAAATTTTTAATCCTTCTTATTTCATTGAGAGCCATGACAAACAGAAGAGTTTAGCTATCAAAAATGGTAACTTTCTTGTATCTTCAAAATTATCATGTAATCCTACCTTAATGTTCCTATCTGTTAAACCTCTGTTAATCCACAACAGCTACATAATAGCTCAGTTTCCTTTGGTGAGAAACAGAGTTTAAAGGAAAATATCTAAGGCACCTTAGTAGACTAGTAGATGGGACCTGTACAGAGAGGTTGGTCTTTTTCATTACCTTAAGTAATATACCAGAATAAATGGACATTCAGTCACACAGGAAGATTTTTATTAACCTGAAAGCTTTTCTAACTTTTCCAGCTATAAAAATTAGACTACTAAAAGATGCCTCTTTTCCATCTAATTACCTTCTTAAGCTAATATGGCTACATCTTATACTATGATACTAATTATCCAAAGCAGAAATTAAGTTTATTTCACAATCCTTTCATTCTGTAACAAGTTGTTCTTAAAAACTACAGAAGGTTTATGTCTGTGGTTGCACAAAATCTGTGAATTCTAATCACTTGGTAAAAATAAGTAATAAAAGCCTAGAAACAATATTATATGTTTTGGAATCAATATGAATTGCTATAGTTAGCTTTTCACTTGCTAACCTATTATTGCATTTAAATTACAGAAACCCAAGAAATTGTCAGACAAAAATTATCAGCAGTAAAATAAAACCAAACAGATGTTCTAAAGGGAATGATTGCCAGGTTGCAAGGAGAATCATTTAACTTCTGACAAATATTATATTCCTTAGTCTGCAGCCATTTCTACAAGCAGCTGATAGCACTGTTTTAAAGCTTCATAAGTGTGCAGTAAAGGGATAAGTTCATTGCTAGATCTATGCTGGGCATTCTTCCACAGCGGAACGTGATGCTTCAGCACTGCCACCAAGTTGCATTACAGCTGCACACAATATTCATTCAAGCCAAAATCTGTTTTATGAACCTGTTTTTCCTGACACTTATATCTCCTGATTTATATATACTATTTAAAATTATGTAACTCCTAAGTGTTTAAAAAACCCACTCCCTTTGTCCTTCCTGACGTAACGGTGTGACAGGAGAGCCCTGCCCAAAAAAACATAGGACAAGATGCACCGTGCTGAAGTGTTAGGAGGCTGGAATAAATGTCAGCAGTTTCTGCACTCCTTCCAAAGACAGTTGTTGATCCAAGGGCTCGTTTTTGTTTAGTTTTATTTTGCTATATCTTACTTTAACATGTCATACTATGATTTTAGAGGTCTTCTGTCTGCCTGCAAAGAGCTGAACAAACCAGACCCAGGGTATCTGGACATGAATGTTATTTTGCATGACTGCTAAACCAGAAGGGACTTCTAGCTTTCTATAGAAAAGATTCTTTAGCTTTGTTATTTTAAATAAAACTTAAGTCTTATAAAGAATCAATAATTAATAATACAACCCAAAACCTTGGTTGCAGCAACACATCCATTTTCCAAGCCTCATGAAATTGTTTGTTTCCACTGTCCCTTCCCTATCCCTGACACTCTCACCAGCCACTGTGTGCATTTGCACACTAGGGACAGGACTGTTCAAGACAGCTTAGCTTCTTCCTGGGCACCAAAGTAACGGTCCATGCATCCACAAGCACTCATAACTTCACAGCTCCAGTACACCTCTGAAGAGCATGTTTTTCACAGAGGCTCAGCACCCAACAAGCTGAGCTCCTGAAATCATTAAATTTGATGCTCAAATAAGATCTGAGCTTTTTAGAAGTCCTGACTGAGCAAATCACAAATCCTCAATAGCTCACTAACTCCTTTGTTCCTTCACTCTTCAAGTACCACTATTAGTTGTTCTTTCCACTTCTGTCATTCCTCCAGGAACGGGGAGGAGGGGGGCGGGGGAGAGGGAATATTTGTCTTGTATGAAAGAAAGAAAGAAAGAATGAACCCAGTGAGTTCTCCCCAACTGCAGTAAACTATGAGCACCTCTTTTGCCTTTGGTCAGTAGAAATATTAAGAAAAGGGGGACAGAAGTAAACAAGCAACTTTCTGCATATGCCTTTTCTACTTCATTTTCATATAAAGAATGTTTCTAAAGGTCTTGTTCTGACTTAATAGCTTAGAAAATGAGGAAATGCTTAGGGAATTAATGGGGAAATTGAAAAATATTATTTTAAGAATGGCTAAAAAGGCAGCTCTGAAAGCCCCAGGTATGCGTTATGGACTATATGGTTGTTCAGAATGATTTTCATGAAACCATTAATACTTAACCCTTTTTGTTAAAGATCCAGTACTAAAATAAATCAAAAGCAACAGCTATCTCTTAGAAGAAATAGTGAACTATTGCTTTCTTCCACCCTTTTCCAAACCACTCTTGATTTCAGAGCCTGTCATCATTAACTCCCTTAGTCCTTTCTTTTCCATGCCTAGCTGGTCCACTCGGACAACCTAGGAAATGGGTAATCAGGTCTGTGTATGCCCACTGTGCTTTTAAAGGAAAGAAACTCTCCAGATAACATTTACCACGTGGCTAAATACCAACTGCTTTCACATAACCTACAATTTCACAAAGGAATTTTTAATAATAATTTTGCAGTAATGCACGGTTCCAGTGACCTAAGACATGCCCTGATCTAATTGCAAAGCTGGTATCCATGGTACCATTCCGCGTGCAAACAACCATTCACTAGTAGCCAACTTACTCTCCCACTTATGCTGAACATCAAGCTTCCTTTTCTCAAAGCAAATGTTTTGAAAGTAAAACCCACTTGACTAAATTAAGAAGACATATTTAACAAACTATCTTAATTATTAATCAGTTTGCAGTTTTACCCACTTGTGCCTACTCTGTATAATAAACATTTATTAAGCTTTTCTTTTTTATATCATGAATGCTGCTAATGTGCTTTGAATTGTTCAGAGAAAATTGCATATAACATTTGGATCCAAATGACATTCGTTGCAAAAATCTAGATCTGGAAGATTTGTGCTGTGGGTTTATTTAACCCTTCCCACCAAAACATTCTGAATATCTGTGTACATTTTTTTTTTGGTTATCAGACTATAAATTTAATTGAACTGATAAAAATTTTCAAATCACATCTCAGAAATCACTTGCTTATTTAAACAATTATGTGAGTCATAATAAAATACAATAATAAGCATATTCTTGTGATGTTGATAATTTATCTTATTATATACATAACCATAAAGTAATACATACCATAAGGTAACAGTAAATGCATACTGTGTTTAGCAAACAGCTAAAACAATTACTAGATATACACAGTAACAATTAATACTTTAGCGCTTTTTTCTGTTTGCAACTTAACAGCAAATGGATTTCAACTTTTACAAATATGTTCATTATTCAAAAAAGTCAGGAAAGGCTGGAATGTGTAGCTGTATTCCCATTGACTCCTACCCAGTTTAACTCAAATCCTAAATATATTAAACATATTTCAGTTTGGGTTGATCTAAAATATTTATTTTTAAAATTAAAATTGGGCATTTGTTAGGAATACTTAAAATACAACCTTACCTGAATTTTTGAATGTTTTGCACTCTACAACATTTCAGAGGCTTAACAATCAAAATTCTTTCCATTCATAATAAAGCTGATATATTCTGGGGAAAAAACTTTGATGGCAATGTTTTTAATTTTCTTTGCCTTTTACCCAGATTTTTTTCTTTTCTTAATCATGTATATGTGAAATTAAAACTGTTTCTTAACCACTGCATCATGTGCTTTCAGTTCTCACTACATCAGTCTCACTGTGACAATCTGACAAATCAGTGGAGACTACTCAAGCTGCAGTGTAATGCTCACTTACATCAACAAGAGCTCTTAGTAACTACTAAGAGCCATAGATCAGGCCCTAACTTAATTTCACATTGCAAATATTTCTGAAAAAAGTTCACAGAAATACACTTGCAGTATTGAAAAATCATACGAAATCATGACTGGGAATGTATAGAAAATAAATGAGAAGGTTTGCCGGTACTCCATGAAATTCACATTTTTCCTCTGGGGCAATAAATATGTACTTCTAATATTTAAAAATGTACTCCTAATTTTTAGCTATATACTGTATGTTAGAATTCACACTGGTACAGTATCTATGTCAAGAAAAATCATTCATAAAACCATAACATTCCTAACAAAGGAACATGTCCTTTCGTTTTAAGATTTTCAGGGAGAATACAAGCAATCATTTTTCATGCAGATCTTCCACAATCTTTAGGGACAAGCTAGTTTATAGGTAATATCTTCCTTTGTATTAGTCAGGTCACTCATCATCTACAACATCAGATTTCAGTGTGGTATTCACAGCATTCCTCCTTCAAGAAAAGGAGAAACATGACTGATTTTACAAAAATCAATGTGTACCGGGACATCAGGATCATGACAAGGATTCAGAGGCAGTGCCTGGGAAACAGAGTTGTGTTGGAGGAGGAGAGGAGATCTGTACGTACAACCAAACGATGCCAGTCCAAAATCTGCCCTCCCAAGGCCAGACCTGCACAGCTAACACTGGTGGTGCCTCTGGGCAGACCCTGCACCCCAGCCGCAGGCTTGGCCAGGCTGTGCAGCAGCCAGCAGCCTGCTTATCCTAATTACACCTGCACTGCAAACAGCAGAGCGCTCGTAGCCAAACCTGAGAGTCCGGAAACCACAGAGAAACTGTGGTTCCACGCAACTGAACTCGTCGTCACTCAAGAAATTTCATTTTGTGAAATTACATACAAAACATACATTCAAGCTCTTTTAAAGATAAAGGCTAAACACCCGCATGCATGTTGTTGGGCGTTTTGATGTGCTAAAATAAAAGGTTAACAACTTTCTTCTTAGGGTTTGGGTTGGCGTAGCCTGTGCTTAAACACTCAGAGCAAACAGCAGCGTTTGGGAAGCCCTGTTGAACTTCAGCTCTACTCTAAAACAGTATTTAGTGTTCACCTTGTACTCTGAGGCCTGAACACCATGTCAGTCACAGGTTAAGTCAGATGCAAAATCACTACTCACCCAGACAGAGAAGTCTTCTGGCATCTTGCCACTGAGTAGCACAGGCTTTGTCACCTCCTGGTAGGAGTCTCTGTACAGGGAAAGTAGTCTTTTTGCTCCCACCCAAAACAGGAATTAAATTCATTGATAAAATCCATCTTTGTGGTGAAATATTCTGTATGTCACTAGCTGCAGCAGATTTGGCCAAATGGTAACCTGACAAACCCTAGGTGCACAACATCTTTTAATCAGTCGGACAGAATTCAGTTATACAGCAAAGCCCGATGCCCTTGTATAAAAGTAGATATTGATTATTTGATTAGGCAAAGCTTTTGAAACTGAATGTCCTGTGGTTCTGAGAAATGAGCCCACATGACATCTAGACAATAAATGCTGTGCAACCAATTTGTATCTTTTAAAAGGGCATTCCTGTTCCAGTAGGGACTAGAAAAACCTAACCAAGAGAAGGAACTTCCTCATCTCCCTGTATGCCTGGTTCCACACTATTATATAAACCAACAAAACAGAAAATAGAAAAAAAGCTAGAAATTGTGGAGTTAATGTGTCTTTAGAGGCATACTCACAGTGGGATTATTTTTCTATCAGACTGAAAAAGAACAAAGAATATGCAGCCATCCTCACCATGGGGAGTCACTGAAGCTTGTTTTTGCGTTTGGTTGAGCATCGTAATTACAGGTGATTGCTTCAATTGATCAGATACAAAGGAAAAACACCTTGCCACTTCCTCTCCAACAGCTCAACCAAGCCAGTGTTAGTCTATGAAAATTCGTCAAACAGCATCACAGTAACAACTGTAGATATGCAAAGAAGAATAAACTTCATTGAACAAATAAAATCCCTAAGGATTTATAAGTCCAGATGTAGTTCCAGCCAAATTTAACAAAATATTCTGTTGACAGAAACTAAATATGAACATCTAGGCAATTCAGGACTGTGTTAAAAATATTTTTTTAGCATTCTTATTATTATTATCTGTAACTTGATACTACTTTACTGTCTATGAAAATGCAGATCCATATTATACCATGGAAGTTTTATGAACCTTTTTAATTCAGATTTCAAATATTTAACAAGCAAACTAAAATACGCTCTTTTTAGACTGAAAATTGCAGTATTGCAAAGCAAAAATATTTTGTAATTCTCATTTTCATTGCCTACTTTCAATGGTACATTTGGCATTGCCTATGAAAAAATAATTGTCATTCTTTATCAGAGTGTGTGTGTATATATATATATATGTTTTAATAAATTTATTCAATATTTATATTTATATTTACATTATCCCAAAGTTGCTACAAATAATTTTAGGACAGAAAGACTTTTCTTCAAGGCCTGATGCCTACTTCTGGAAGTGGATGCCAGGAAAGAACAAAGAACAATTGAGAAATTTTTCAGTATAAGGGCGAAACAGAAAAGTCTGGGATTTTCCTTTTGTCTGATCTACATACCCCCTCCTTCTGACCTTACATTCCTTCTTAACCATTCCCCACATTCAGTTTATTTTATACTTTTAGAAATAAAATAAATAGAGCTATTGCTACTCCATTTGTGTTTAGTTTCATTCCATAGAATAAAGACCAATATATCTGTTTAAAAATATTAAGAAAATATAAATCTTTAATGTTTAAGAATTATCCTGATTCCATGAACAAAACAATCAGGACTTAAGTTTTTTTCTGTTTTTTTGGTTGTTTTTTTTAAAAGTTTTTAACATTTCTTTCAAGTTCACATCACACAGACCTTTTACCTCTTATTGATGTGTTGCACCTATGTTGCTGAGTATTTAAACGCGATCTGGTGTGTCTGAAAATTTCCTTGAACTTGTAATTAAGCAAGCATACTCATAGCTGAGAACTAGGTTTCAGGAAAAAATTACAAGTTGTGTTACAAAATGGATTAGATTTCTCTTTAAAATTCCATCTAAGCACAGAAGTGTAGAGGTACAAGACTGTCATTTCACGATATTTTTAAAGCATAACCATATTTGAAGCTGGAACATCTAGATTATTTCTACTATCTCAGTAAATGTTGAGAAATTTGCCTTCTGATTATGTTCACATATTATTTTTATTTTATGTGGCTTTATGGGAACTTCTAGATAGGACTGAATTCATAGAGCTTCAAACCCCAGGACAAGGGACTCATGTTTAAAATAGTGAGAACTGACATCACTGGAGAAGATGCTAAAGTCACTACTTTTCATCTTTTTCTGCTTCAAGATAGTAATATTTGCAGAGTCCCATCATGTTCTTTCTCCATTCTTGACTTGTCCAAATCCATGCTGACTCTCTTCATTAGAAGTTTTACAAGCTCCTTCTCTTACTGTGATACTAGCTCTAAAGCAGTTAACTTCTTCATCTCTATAATACTTACTAGTCCTTAGTCCTTGAACTTATTTCCTAAATTTTGAGCATTTAAATTTTATTGCTACCTGGAGCTGCCTGCTGCTACTTTTATTTGATCACACAGAAGTCCAGAGACTAGAAAGTCAATAATAGGAGCTTTACACTTTGCTGCAGTTAAAATGTAAATTGCTCCTCAGAGACAATGAGTTATAGAATTGTACTTCAGCACAGTACTTATCTTCTTTTTTTACAGTATGATTAAAATGCTTCTTACTATCAATTAATGAGTTAGATTAAAAAAAAAAAAAAAAAAAAAAAAAAGACTGACAGCTACAATTTGGGTTGCACAAAAGCTAACTTTCAGCCACCTGTTACAGATAGATTCTATAAGTGTGTGTTTTTACTGCCCAGGCATGGGGAAATCAATATGCCCTCTGGTAAATGAAAGGGTTATTTTGGCTCCAATCAGGGAGCCACCTGGGGGCCAGCTGCCAGAAAGGTGATCACCATGGTTTGGCTGCAGTCTTATGGCACTTTGGAGGGCAAATGCCATTGTCCAGTGCTTTCCAGTTCCAGTCAAAATTTACTTTCATTTCTGTTTTAATCTTGTGCTGCATTAAAGATCTCCAGAGAGGTGCAGGTTTGATCCCCCAGGTAAGGACGGGCAAGGATCTGGGATATCTTACCTTCACGATAAATTGGTGGCAGCTTTGCAATGCACTAAGTTCTTGCACAGAAGTCACATGCATCACAGCCAACACCTTTTTCCTCTAGCAGTTCTGTTCCAAACACAAAAATGTTTATCAGCTTCCCTATTCTCCCTCTGTATGCTATTTCTAACAAGCAGTGTATATTCTAGTACCTGCATTCTTTTGTTAGTAACAAAAATCCTAGCAACCTACTCTGTGTAGCAATTTCTTTTGTGTAAAGATGTCTGTACTGTGAGACCAACATGAACTGACAGCCATCAATATTGCTTATTTTGATCTGAGGTCAGATCAAGTAGAAATATAAGCTCTGTAAATATGACAGAGAAAGTGCACAAAGAGAAACAAATACATGCATTCATACACCAGACAGAGGACAAACCCACTAACATTGCATTTAATTTGGAGAGAGATGCTTACCATATTTAGGAATGATCAAAGAATAAGAATTTCATATGTTGGGAAAAATAACAACCAAAAAGAAACAGACATCTTCAGATAATTGTTCATGTTGAGAAGAATTTAAGCAGTGGGTTGAGAGATACAGCGCTTTAAGACATATTGTCTCTATTGGCCAGACATACAGACTAGACAACTCCCCAGTAAATACACTTCCTGATTTTTAGGTTTTGTCTTTGCATTTTTGTGCCAGAATCTGACTGTACAGAAGAACGAGAAAAAAGTCACCCAAATGTACATGTCCAATTAATTTTAGACCCCCTTTTTTTAGGCAGAAGTTTACTTTTACAGAGAAAAAATTTGAACTTTTGTCAAAAGTTCCCCTTAAAAACATCCAGGTGATTATTTCTTTAACTTAAATAAAAATTATAAAGTTAATAAAAAAATGCTAACCAACCTAATTACTCATAAATGAGAAAATAAACTGACATAAAATCACAGGTAGTCACATACTGTATTGGAAGTAAGCAGAATATGTTACAGACCACATTGGACATGTCTATCTCAAATGAAAGTGACACTTTTCCCATTAAATTAAAAGTAGGAGTTGTAATCACCTCCATAACTTCCAAGTAACGGTATAGTAATAAAGTATCAGCAGTTTTGAAGGACTTCTGCAGAAAAATTACAGACTGTATAAACCCTGTATTTTTATCATGATTGCAAGACACAGAAGAAAGTACACTCATCAAGCAGCACAAATAGAGGGGTCTGTGAAAGAGAGGCACGTGACAGTTAAAACATCAGTGGGAAATGTTACTTTCAAAGAAAGCAGCAGAAAAAATGTCTACAAGGAAAAGACAAAAAATTAATCCCTGGGTATACTGTCTGGAAGAAAGGGAAAGCTCTGAGTTTGATTTTGACATTTTAGATGATGACTCAATCCTACCTTTCTTACACATACCTTTCTTTTAACACATGCTCAGTCATTTTGATTTTCCAATTTTTCAGCTGTTTTTGTCCCCCTTCTCTGTTCTTTATTCTTCTCAGCTGCATATCACAGTACTTAAAGAAACAGATCCCCCCACACAGATACAGGACCTTTTTTATACACACATTCCCAGATGTTATACTTATGACCTTAAAACTGAGACATTGCCCAGCACTAAATGCAATAAATTCGGAAAGTAAGACAAATTTTGACTGCATCATAATCGTTATGTTTGTAGCAAACAACATGCATATCTATATGCAGCAAACATCTCTGAAATGGAATTTTCAAATACTGCCATATATATTTGAAAGCAGCAATAGCTGTTTTTAAATAATACTAGCTTGAACAGTGAGGTACTAGCATCATGGCATTTGTCTGGAAGCATCTTGAACATCTGACAAATATCATTGGACCAGAAGGATTACGCTGTTATAAGCATTGGATCCAACAAACCTCTGGATAACCCATATTTCAAGATATTAGTGACAACTTTGTATCATACGTTTTTAACTGATGAGTAAAGTACTTTCTGACTTGTAGCAATTTGTCGTTATTGTGAAGAGGCTTTTAGAAAGGGATCATGGCTGTAAACCGTGTTTATAAGATGTAGCTAATGAACATGCTGCCTTGCCATGTTTTTCTTGGTTGGCTTCAAAGTGCAGAATATCAAGTTTGCATGCAACCTGACATGCGGACCACAGCAAAAGTGTCCCTGAGCTGCAAAATGCTCTAAGGAGAAGTAGATAGGTTGTCTGACCTATCTCTGTCAAATGGGCTGACTAATTAGGAATTGGGAATAGTTATACTTTAAGTATTTGCAAAACTTGAGAAATAAGTTCTTTATGAGAGAGGTTGGTGTCTCATGTTTAATTATGCAAATGACTGAAATCTTTGTAGAGGTAGTAGTCTGCAAACTCTGCATTCTAGTGTTGTATTGTTCATCGGCACTTCCTTAAAGGACTACAGGCTGTCAGTTTCTATCATGCTTAATATATTAGGAAAGCTTTTTAATTAATGTGTTAACACTGCCAGCAATTTCTATCAACAAAAGGGGATCAACAGAAGAGAATATGACTCATGGCTTCAGGTTCAAACATGGTTTCTATGCCAGGACTATGAAACAAGCTTCCCTATCAACTCTGAATGTATTTCAAGAAATTTCGAAGTAAATTATGTTCTCAGCTTTTTCACCCAAAAATGCAGAAGCGCAGTAGTCAATTTATTTACTAAGAAGTGTTGTGTGCACTTTACTGAAATAGACCTTCAAAACTGTTTTAGAAACCTGATCCCTTCATATCGCGTAATTTTATCCCATTCCATAAATTCCCTTTTGGTTTAAGAGAAGAGCTGTTCAAAGGGGACAGAACACTTGTGAATGATAGAATGCTTGTGAAAGATATAATTGTTCCATTTTCCCTGAAAAGGAAAATAAAATAGAACTTGTTTATCCAATTCTAGCATCAACTTGGTTATTATGTGAATGTGCAATTTATGTAAAAGTTATCTCATCATTTTTCTTTCCATATTAATGAGAGAAATAATTAGGCAAGTTTCGTTTCTGAAATTGTCACTTTTACATGCTAACAGCAGAAAAATACCAGTTAAATTATAATGTATTAAATGTAAAATCTTCATTAAAATTTATTAACAACAGATATAAAGCTAGAATTTTACTTCCATAGTAAGTGCCAGGTATAAGGATTTACTTTCTCATAGAAGTGCCCAAAGATAAGCTGATTTAAACTCTTATTACTTTGTCTATGCAATGAAGCTGCAAGTACATGTTTTGTCTTAACTTGCTGATATCTAGCAGCTCTAAATTCACTAACACCTAGTCAGCATCTATATAAAAATCAGGTTATTTATTTAAGCTGAGGATTTTCCCAAGGCAATGTAGGAATATAAACTCTTGATACTCGAGAAACTTTCATTCAGATCATTCAAACATTTATGAGAACTGGGGTTTTTTTGTGGGTTTTTTTTTTAGGAGCATAGTGTAACCACATTGCCTACTACTAAAGATGATGGCCTGTGTGACTGCAATGTTTAATAATTTTGTATATGTAACCTTTGTGCTGATCTTTTTTAGAACAGTAACACATTTTCAGGGTCTTGTGACAAGTTCTGTTATCAGAAATGCTTCAAAAATGTCATTGTCAGTTAAAGGAAAAGACTGTTGAAAAGAACTGCTTGTTATATTATAGTTGGAAAGGACTCCATCAAAGTTAGTCAAATATCATGTCACACAGAAATCCCTAGAATTCCCATGGAAATATTTCATTATTCTCCTGTTTTATTCATGACTTCAAGTGGTTGTAGAAAGACATTAAATGCACCCTGGAAACTTGTCGCCCCATCACTATAAAACCATCACTAATTATAAGCAGCAAATATCACCATCCTGACATATGTATAGGTCTAATTCAACTAACCCCTAAAAATTTTGCCTAAGTGTCTATTATTCTCTATTTTCTCATTTTTAATTTTTTTTCCTAGCCTCCTTTTTATCATCGCTCAATCTTTTGCCTTTATCCAATAAGGGATCTATTTGCATAAAACAATATTAATTTTTAAAAAGGTAATGCTTTCTTAAAAGCTCTGTCAAAAACACTCGTTTGTATATGAACGACATTTGTCATGGTTTAACATTATACCAAGAATGTCCTTACAAGACATAAGAGCACATCCCCTTGTACAAATAAACCTTTGCTATGTTCTCTGCACATACAGCAACAGCAAATCACAGTCACTCCTCACTCATGGGAATTTTGATTTTTAGAGAAAATTTACAGTCTGAACATGTAAAATATTAGTTATTAACCTTCAGGTACCACATTATGTTGTAAACTACAGGGTCCATTTAAAACTCTAAGACCTAATTTTTCATTGCATCTTCATTTCAATTGCAGATTAATTTTATTATACCATTTGATATCTTTGCTTCCTTGAGACTTATAGGACATGCTGACTGACAAGACAGGTATAAAATAATTTATTTCATTCTCCTCCCTTCTTCACATCTGGCTTTTTCAATTCCTCTCATTACTTTTTAATGCCTTAACAATGATTAATAGAGTCTGTGATTAGTGCCAGCTTTGGATCTATCCACAAGTTCCACCTAGAAAATCTGTGACATGCATTTTGATTCATGATGTTATTATCCAATTACTAGGCTATTTATCATTCTTCCATCTACAGTAGTCTGTACTTGCAACACTTCTGTAGCACACAGCTCCTAGAAAAGATCTATCCTGAATCACTACTAGTAACCATTGGGGAACACATGGCAATTTTACCCTACTCAACCACACCCTGAGTAGTTTAAAACAAAGCTGCTGTGAGCTCCAAAGCTACGTGCTCCATTTTTATAAAAACAGGTCAGTCTTTTCAGAATTGTCCTAACATTGCACTTTCAAAGAGATTATTTCCACAGAAACATTTAAGGCACTGAGAGACAAACTGACATGATGACAAGAAAACTGATAAGAGTGACAGAGGAACGCTCACTTAAGAAAAAGGGATATAGAAATCCTGTTGCTTGTGATAATTTTTCTTTCAGGATGATATTTTTTCCCCTACTCGTAATCAGAATACCTGGATAAAAGAGGAAACTGTTGCGACAGAAAACGTGTCTCTTCAGAAAACAACAGGTTTTTTTGGACAATCCAGGAAAGCCATTAGTAAGAATGGACACCATAAGCAGTGCTGTAGAATATTCGAATGAGTGACCCAGCTTTTCCTAACTGTTATCGGGCTTCCTCAATGGGTAACAATGATTCTTCACCCATTCCAGATATTATTTATGTTGTTTACTTCTCATTCACCTTACCTTAACAAACAAATGAATCATAATTCTTAGTATTTATAGCACACATCCGTGTTGAAGGAGAGTTTAGTTTTGTTTTAAAGTTCTCAAAGGAAAATCCTGAGTAAGCTGATTAAGTTGGTTTTTAAATACAAGAGAAAATCAGAAATAAAAAAATGATTGAGTCAAACCAAGCTGAAATTAGGAACAGAATTCAAACACTTGACTCAATTCTGTACAGAGATGATTGCATATATACAGATTTATATAGTCAAAATGTTTACAGATATAATTTGAATTTAACATATTGCTGTATTTGAGAACATACAATATATTTAAATTGCATATAAAAATGTACAAGTAGTATCAGTGAAAAATGAAACAAAATGACAGCTTATATAGAAATCAACACCATAGTGCTACAATGCCTGCCTGGTTATCTGGCCTATTTTAACATCAGACTTTCTCACTAGTGTGCAGAGGTCTCACTTAAGTTGTTAGTAGTTTGTTCTGGACAGTATAGAAATGGTGGTAGTGAGAGATATCAATAGATTTGAAACGCTTGCTCTTTACATATAAATAACACAAGATATAATATTATAGAGGTGATAAAACCTGAAAAATTAAACTAATAACTTTGAAATGTCATATTTATGGGGGATAGCTAGATGCATAATTTAAAGATTTAGAACACATATAAATACAAACCATGCATTAATGGCAGAAATCACCAACAGCCATCTGTCTAGTATTAGTTGGCATTTTCTTTAGTTACATAGTAAAGGGAGACTTCAGATCAGTGTCACCTCCTTGTAGGTCTGTACAGCCACAGTATCTGGCTTGACAACTGATGTGAAGATGAACATGAAAATACTGATTTAGGATCATATTTCCTCTGAAATTTCAATTCAGAAAATTTTCATGCTGTCTAACTACTTCTTATAAAATAAAGATCTGGAAGAAAATCTGTAGGAATCAGGAAGAAAAGGGTAGGAGAAAATTAAGCAGGAATTAAGAATCATTTTAAATATGAAGATCATGAAGATTAATACAAATGTACACTATTAATAAAAGATCATAGCAGAAACTCTTAGCTACTTCTTTTATTTTAGTAAAATAGAGCAAGAGCCTGAATAACAAAAATGCTCAGCAGATAAGGTCTAAGAATAATTTTTAACCGTGAGATTGTAAAACATTGTGCCTCACAGTACTTAAAGTTCTATCTTAAGTACACTGCTTCATAAATTGATTAAGAAAGGAGAAAAGCTATGTCACAAGAACTTTTAGGTCTTCCATTCCAAAAGATAAAAAGAAAAAAAGAAATTAAAAAAGGACGTAACAATGTAAAGTGACCATTCATCTGTATTTTGTAGGAACTGAGTATTTAACTTGTGCTTAAATTGTTAGGTGCAATGCTATAAAGTTCACTGAACACAGTTCATAGTTAATTTCACTACTTGTATTACCAGCTTTGACTTGGCAGAAATTATTCTGTTCAAACTATTTTATTATATGATTTTTATTATAATATTAATTATTATATATAATAAATAAAAGCAACACTTAATAATTTGATAGGACATTTAACTAAAAGACATCAAAGAACACTACAAACTTACTTATATTTCATAATGATGAGATGAAGATATTATATCACAATGTCTAATTTAGTAAGCGGGGAAGTTGATTTGGAAAGTGACATAGTGACATTATTTTTCCCATGGTCATAGATATTACATGTAGGTAATATCAAAAACCAGCACCAAAGGAGGGTAAAGTTAGTAAGTATCTCTTGTCCTAACCAGTTGACTCAGTTTTTCATGTCAGTTTTCTCATTCCAAATAGGCTCACTCATCTCTCTTTGGGCTTTGCAGAAAGTCAGATATTTTTTAAAATTCTGTACATCTTGTCAGAAGATACCTAAATATTCCAGCCAATTGTCAGATTTGATTGTTGTTTAAAGTCACAGTGCAGATATTGCTCTTTGAAGTATGCACTAAGTAAACCCCAATTTTGCTATATCTTACATTCCAATATAGCATTGGAAATGCACTTCAAATTGCATTTACATCATGTTGAGAATACACAAACATTAAAATTTCATTGATTTATAAAGCGTTACAATACACTGTACTGAGTTAACAGATCATTTTATTTTGATCCTTTCCAACTATTATAATAGGCCATGGCATTCTGCATTTCCTATTTTAAAAAAGTAATAATTGTGTTATTAATATAAGAAAACAGGAAATACATATTCTTAATTTTAGGCACGAAAACAGGTAAATGTTATGATTACCATGGAAGTAGAGATACTGATGTGTAATGACCATTAGAGCTACAGTATTTCAACACAGAAAAGCATCTGCTACTACCAGTATATATATATATATATATATATATAAAGCAGTTCTCAAGTTCTTTGGACAATTTAGACCTTCTCCCTCATATACCCATTATAATTGGTAGGCTTTTTTCACTATCAATGTAAATGAACAGTGAGGCTGCTTCAGACACAATATTCCTAGTTCCTGCCAATCCCTTCTCCCTGTCTGTGGCAACAACAGATTTTTTTTTTCTGGTACAAGATGTTCCTTAATTGAAAACTGTTGGATGCTGGGAGATTGTTTTGTGGAAATTCTATTGTTTTCTGTTGTCTTTCAGGGTCTCCCATGCATCATGAAGAGTAGATCTTGGAGAAAGCTTGAAATCTATATAATGCACTGGGTCCATATACACATATTGGTCTATATAATGCATAAAAAATGGGTGAATGTAAAAACTTTACTCTTCTACTCAAGGCCCTGACCTTCGTGGTAGAGTTTTGTTGACATAACGCTGTCCTTTGAGGTTCACCTGGAAAGGGAGAATTCCTCCCTTTTTAGGGAGATAACGTACTCTTTCCTAGGAGAATGTTTAGCTCTTACTCTTTTTTCACTTAATCAAAGCTCTTTGAAACGTGTGTTTCTTTCTCTCCACAATTAAAAAAAAAATAATTAGCATACAATATTTCTATTTCAATTTTTAGACATAAGTTGAAATATGACAAGCAGATTAATACTGATTGGTAAGGAAACAAGTAATTAATCTCCTGCCTGTGTCTGTACATAATTTATATCTCGAACATAAACTATACTGATTTTGGGCAAATTCCTCAAAACTGGACTTGCATATACTGTGCTAGACAGTCACTGTACTCTATTAGACAGAATGACATGATCTGCCAAACTTTGAACTTGTACCTTCCCCTCAATTCCACAGCCTAAGAAACAGGCAAAACTCCATCTTTAAGATATCTTAGAGGCACCATGTCCCATGTACATAAAAGAAAAATCCCCACAAAAATACTGCTTTGAGTAGAACTGATGCATTTCCCTGCCACAAAAAAATCAAAAACCCCAGTCCCACGCACAGCATCCTGCAAGACATGTCTTTCTCTGTCAGACCATGCTGGTTCCTTTCACAAGGAAACCTGGTACATTCAGAAGAAAACCTGAATATTTTTCACTTTGCTGTGTTGGGTTTAAGTCTTTGATCTCAGTACATTAACAGTATCTAAATGTATTACTCCGGTGACTGTACTCTCTCTTTGATATAATCAGTATTTTCCAAATTGCAATAAAGCTACTTTTAATATAACTATATAAATTCCCATCCTAAAAATTATGTGAAATAATAAGTAAAGATATCAAAATTATAAACTCTCATTTAACTTTTGATGATCACTAGAAAAAGTTTTCTTAATTTTAACACTTTTCTGGGACCAAAAGTACAGATCCTTGACTGTATTTTGAATATGTATCAACATTTTTCAATGTAATTGAGGTCAGTCCTAAACAATCAAGTTCATAATATCTGTACCTTTTTTTCCTCAGCTGGTTTGCATTTTCTCCACCTGAGCTATCAACATCTTACTGAAATAAAGACAGGTCTGAAGTAATTGAAAATTTTGTGTTGCTTAGATTCCTTATCTTTGGTACACCAGAACAGATTAACAGTATAAACAACTCACTGTTGGTTTTAGGTGCAATTATACCTGGATATAAATGAGAATGGAAGAACATAATGCACATGCCTTCACGTTACCATAGGGTTCTTCATCTACTTAGTGACCTTGTGCTACTGGTAACTTTTGACACATCCCTAGCTAAACAAACCTTAAAAAAAATTAATGCACATTTCAAAACAGCAGGAGATAATTAGCAGCATTAATGAGGCTGCTCATTGGATTCCACAACAATATCTTTCACAGCAGGAGAATCAGACTATTCGTGTGTCAGGGACACTTACCCTTGACATTCTCTAATTACTTTTTGTAGATTTTCTTAACTCACCTTAACTACCAGGAGACATTGACATTGAAGCTGACCATGGTGGTCAGTATATGCCATCAATTACAGGACAGCGAGGTTGCAAGACTGTGTCAGTCACAAAATGTCTTAGTACTGACAGAGGATCAATGTTGATCTTTTAATGAAATTATATTCCTGGCTTGAGATTATAAAGTTATGCCATTAAAAATATATTTTTAAAGTAAACTCAGGTTTATCTCCAGAATCAAGAACAAATCTACAGCAAGGCTCTTTTTTTTAAGCAAGTGCAACTATGCCATACAAACACTTTGTGGTCTCTCTTTAAATATGAAAAAAGAGATGATTAAAAGCAAACTTAAATATAGTTTGAACATTTGTATAGGTCCTATAAGATATTTTAGAAATTGGCAAATTTTTTTTTAGGTTATTCGCCCTTGACCTAACAGCTTCTTTCAGATTTGATAAGATTTTTATCCTTTACTTCAAAGGAAAATCAATTAAGGTATCACTGAGTGTTTTTGAAAACTCTGTCTTCTTTGACTGTCACTTTTCATAAACGTAACTGATCTATCTCAAATTTAAAAAAATCAGTATCTTCATGTAATGAAATAAGAAAATAAATTAAATGAAAAAAAATCTCATAACTGCATCTTCATTTGGTTTCTCGCTCCTTGAAGGAAAAGTGGATGACATGTCAAATCCTAAGCAGAAGTTTTCTTCTGGTATCATGTACTTCCCCACATTTTCTCTATTTTCTGTGTGCAGTGCTATTAAAATTTCCATATCCACCTCTTAGCTTTACAGTCATTATAAAGTATTTAAATAGTAACACTAAAATAGTTTTGCTTCCTCTGTGCAATTCTCATTTTATCTGAGATTTTTCTAAATAATTTTTCTTACTAATAAACTAATGGATTGCTTTTCATTTTTGACATTCTGTTCACATGTAAGCAAAAAAAACAATGTGGTAGAAAATGCTAGGAGGGACAGAAGAAGGTCAAATAACAGGATAGGGAGCACTTATGGTGAGATGCAATCTTTTAGCATCAAGTTAAAGTTATCAATAAGGGTACTTTTGTGCCTTTATGATACACAGAATTAATTGCATTTTTCTGGAGATAAACCTGCTAGAATCCAAAAATTTGTTCTTTCCTGTAGACAATTATCCATCTCAGAAGAGCCTGAACCACACACAATATGGTGACAACATACACATTGCTTGAGTGGAGAACTGCCATTACAACTCTTCAGTACTCCTACCAAAACTCATAACAGCTAATGCATACCAATATTAGAAAGTAGAAAAGTTTCCACTGATACATCTGTTCTGTGAATAGCAAGTGCTTTCTGATTTAGAGCTGCTAATATAAGAATCTTTCATATATAAAAAATGTTAGAAGGACAAATATTTAAAGAATAGGCATATCCGGCCCATTTTTTGGTGTGTATCTTTAACAAGTACAGATTCTTTGGTAGAGTGGATGACATGAAAAGAATTCCTATGACTGTTTCTCATTTCTTCTGAATTATTGCAGTTATCTAATCATCTGAAAGAATTTGTCTTTGGGAGGGCAAAAAGCAGTAGAATATAAAAAAGGGTATGGTAGTACCCAGGCTTAGAGTCTCCTACAGATTTTATACCTGACTTTAACACGAGCACCTGATTTTGGTAGCTGATTTAAGAAGACCAGTACTACTGAGGAAGAAGAAAAGATGAGCTAACCGCTATCCACTGTGGAACCGGTGCAATAAAAGAGAAGCTCACCTCTCAAATAGCTTGTCCCATCCCCTACCTTTCTTATAGAAGCCTTACCACTTTTACCATGCACATTTGGATACTGCTGACTTAATTAACTTCTGAATTTCATCTGACACATGGCTGCAACATGCACTCTGCCTGCTAAAAACAGCCTTGTGGAAAACATTCCTCCCCAATTCAGAAGGCACCTAACAGCAGGGAATTTTTTTCTGAGGTCATATTTCCCCTCCATGAGGCATGGATGCCATATTGACAAATTTACGTTCCATTAAATAGACATTTGTTTAATTTCTGTTTCTCAGAATACAAACTGCTTCCTGAAGAACTCAAAACTCAGAATGCTCCCTAGTGGACAGGGGGGAAAGTTTATGTGGGTTTTTTGGTTGTTGTTTTGTTTCTTTTCCAATAATGCAATCTTGTCTCTAACACAGCAAGAGAAAGCATATAAGACAGATGGATTTCAAGGTTGCTATTCAATGCATACACTTGTAGTATTTGATTTGGCTTCAACCCTTGCTTTTCACATTCTGAGGAGAAAAGTTTCTTTATTTCTCCATAAGCAAGCATTATACTTTTATTTTCCTGGAATTGTTTTCAAAATATTTATCTAAACATTTTTTTAGCATTTTTCTCATAACTTTCATTCTGTATAGTTTTTCTGGTTATGCCAAAAAGAACTGGAGTCCTATTTTGCACATTCTAATAACCAGGGAGCAGAGGATGCTGTAATTTTTAAGACCATCACATGGAGTTTAACATTCACAGGTTTTTTCTGCAAACAGGCAAAAGTAAAAATCATGACCTATATGTCAAAACCTAGTCCCACTGTCATGAAAGGGTACTTCTGAACTGATTTCTATTGAAAAAAAAATATTAATTAGCGTAAGTGGGACAATGCCAGACTGCCTCCGCATTGATATCCTTTCTCATACTGAGTAGTCTACAATTAAGTTACATTAATATCAAGAGAACTACTTGGGCCATAGTAAGTGTGAATGGAAGTCAAATGGCCTTACCTGTACATCAGTTAAAGCACACACACACACACAAGCTCAAAGCACTACAAAGTCCACATTTAACCTTTGAAGACATCTAAATTCAGGCTCAGAAGTTTTCCCTGGAGACCTTCAAACACTACTTTCTCTTTCTATCGACTGTACTGGGAACATACTAATGACTCCAGAACTACTTCACCTGTAATTTAAAAGCATAGGTCCAAGTACCTAAATTAGATACACCAGGTTCCTTCCACACTTGAAAAAAATATTGAGTCTTATAATCTGTATGTCTGCAAACTATCTGAATTCCTGTAAATGTACTAAGGCAAATAGCCTTATTAATATGTTAAATATAGAAAAATGTGAGTGGGAAGAAAATTTCAGCAGGTAATGGCATTGTGCCTATATCTATACAAAACTTAAAAGTTGAAAGTTCAGGTGCTGTTGTTAATTTTCAGTATGAAATTTAAAACCAGAAGCTTTTCTAAAGATCTATAGGTCTCCATGTAGGATTGTATTTTGTGGTATATACAAATATATATATATAGAGAGAGATATATATATGCACACATGCCCACATATACTTATTCATTCCACAGGTTTACAATTTGCAAGTATGAATGAGCAATTAAAAAATGGTCCTTTTCTTTCAGGAAGAATGGCTGTAGTAACTGATGCTGTGAACAAAAGATAGCAACCGGTGTACTCCAGGAAAGACCCTAACTTTGAAGTTTCATTCACCTTAGCCTGGACAAAAGTGGCCCAGCAGTATACTATTTGTCTTCATCTGTCTTCCCAGCCCTGCAAATCGAGGGGATAATAGCATGGTTTCTTGGTGGTCTGCAATGCAAACTGCCCTTTATCTACCTAATCACAGTTCAGTGTAGCCTAGGTAAACTCATTTTACAGGCATGCTGTAAAATCTGCATCTTCCTGGTCACCAAATCTTGGGACTGCTTTATAAGGTGGATCTAATGATAGAGATAGTATCAGTTAGCTACTGATAGCTGCCTGCCTTTGAAGCTACACTCAAGTCAGATGTAAATAACACACAGTGAAGGCACAGAACATTAAAGGCAGAAACTCTGTAAAACCAGTTGAGCTGAGTAATTGAGAAATTACTGATGTTCCATCTGCTAGGGTGGTAATTTTTTTTTTTTTTTTTAAACTGCTAGACTGCAATGCTTCATTTCACAGAGAGACCATGTTTGACTGGCCTATAGGGAATACTTTAAAGTGATCGACAATGGAAGGAGATGGTGACAAATACGTAATTACTCTTTGAGAGTGTAATGTGTTCATTAAGAAAACTAGCAATTTGTCTTTGGTACAAAATATATACATAAAAGTGTACGTTCCCATATATGCATGGCATTTTCAGACTTCTAAGCAGAATTAAAGAAAAATTCTTGGATTCTTACCACTAGGAACACCAAAACATCTGTCATACATAGCTATGTACAGTGTATTAATGTAAAAAAAGAAAAGAAAAGAAAAGAAAAGACCTCAAAAAAACCCAAAAAACAACAGCCACACCCCCATAAAGAGATATAGGCAATATCTACCCTGGGTCTAAGTTTCAAAATCTAAGGAATTCAGCTGATTTGGAAAACTTTATGCTTGTTCAAACACCTGACTTTCTTCATACCCTGCACGAAAGATTATTTTTAGGAAAAAGCTAGCAACAATGTTGCTACTGGGACACCCTTAGACAATATCCCAGATGTAATACTGAGCAGCATTTACAACGGGATTGGATTCTAATGAAATAAACTGTAGGAAGTAGAATTAAGAGCAGTGTTAAGCCACATTATGACATAAAAAGTCAATGCAATATGCTAATTCCTTACCATTTGGCAATCAGAATCCCTTCTCCTTATGTCTGTCTCCCACAAATACCATTATGATATCTCCCACACTGCTCTTCATGATTAAGAATTCATTTTTTCCTGTATACTGAATAACTCAACTTACCCTTAGAGTTGGATTACTTTAAGTAATTCAAATCCTCCCTCATTTGACAAACACTTATAGAAGAAAATTTTCTGTAAAGCCAGATTTCCTGGAAAAATTGTAACCGAAAGTATTCCTGGAAAGTGTTGAGAAAATTGAAAGGTCTGGAATCCCTCTGAAAGGGAATTTCAGCATATTTTTTTCTCAATACGTTTCTTCATTGTTATTGCTGCCAGTTACCATTTCTAATGAAAATCAGATTGTTTAGATTTTCTTCTGCACTGATTTGGAAAAAAGCCATCACAGAATAATGGTCAACAAAAGAAAACAAATAAACATCAGGCAGTAGTCTTACTCAGATAGGAACAGCTAAAGAATGTGAAGAACTAGCCTTCCTCAAATACAGCGTGGATGAAAATCATTTAATTACAAAGAGAATGGATATTGCCAAACTGAACAGCTATTTGGAATCCAGTCAAATAACCGAAAATATTTTCTTTAATTATTCAACCAGATTTGGTCTGTGAAAGAACATTAAACACTGATATTACTCTTTGATACAGATTAATATTGACAGTATCACATGAAAAAAGGATTATCTATTTAGATTCTTTACTGAGGAACAGTAACAAGACAATTGAGCTTGTCCTTTACTACTAATGGAAAACCAAGTTTCTGCATGATTATTGATTTTGTTATTAATGAAAAGCAATTTTCTTTAGCACATAGAAGGCTTCCAGTACCTGGTGACAATGACAATGATTATATTTCAGGTATGCTATAACCTAACTAATAATTAAACTAAAGAATGATTTGGTTCACCGCTCATAACTGTTGACCATTAGCTTATGTTTTATTTGTTGTCATGTCTTATCAGTAGTAGAATGCATGCCCTGTGATATTACTTTAACAATTTAAGGGAATTTGGTTTTGTAGCATTCTCCCAAATTCATAAGGGATATGTCACGTTGCTATAGTCTTAGACTCATGAAGCATCACCTTTGTCAGTTATTAGGGTTTTGAAAATGAAATTAACCATATAAAGTAAGAAATTTTTACTGTGTTTAATATCACCTTGCATTCAAAACAGATATATAACTGATATATCAAACAAATTGCAAAATTCTGCGATCAACTCAGCTACAGCTTTTACAATTAATACAATAAATTAAAGTTTGGAGTGAAGATGACTGTGCACCTCAAGTGTAAGGGAATAACAATATTGTGTCATTTTCTGTTATGGCACAGTCATGGGAACAGAAAAGGCATAGAATAAAATTTGAGGTTGAAACTAGGGAAAGGAGAAAGCAAAAGGAATGTCATACTATGCACAGCATAGGAAGTTACTACATTGAAAATAATTTCACAAGGGGGAAAAAAAAAGTACAAGTAAAAACCTCTTTGAATAGACACAGTTTATGTCTTACTCATCTGAGCTGCAGCAGCTTTGAAAACAAGAATGCTTCCACTCATACAGCCAGAAATAAACGAATAAATAAATAAATCTCTGAAATGCACAGGCATACATTGGAAAAAAAAATTATAAGAAAGTTGACCTGCAGTGTTCTCAATACCAGAGACATCTTCAAATTGTGGAATCAGTCTTAAACAGACCATCAAGATGATGCATTTAAAAATGGAATGAAACCCTGAAATGTGTTAGATTTAAATTAAAAGATTTCAGCTATTTACATATCTTATTAAGTGACATAATGGTTGCATAAGAATTATACCTGGTCTTTATTTTATTTAATATAATAAACTTATCAAGTAAAAAGAAAATGAAAACAAACATATATTCTTTTCTTTCCAAGGTGAAACTACAGTCAAGGATAACAACCTTTGCAGTGTATTTCCTACATGACTTTTATATAGAAGGAAGGTAGCTTTATGGCTTTTGATGCCTGGTTTTTATTAGTATGCTATTATTAAAATCAAGATATAAAAAATAAAATCTCTGTATTTGTAATAGTAAAATATTAATATATTTTTTCAAATGGTTACAAAATTAAAGATAGAGACTGCTTGGTGGATACATTCAGCCACTAGTCATTGGATCTCAGTCTACACCTATTTGAAAAGTCCTTAAACATAAATTTCAATGTTATAATGAAAAGATCATGAAGAAATAACTTTCATCTCTTATCAGGGTATCAGCATTGCAACTGGTAGACTTACCTACGATTTCCTGTGACTTCCATTTTCTTGCTTATGGTTTTCTTAGCCTTTTGTAAACATAAAAAATATTGCTCTAAGCTTAAGCAAAATATGAGAACAGTGAAAAGGAAAATTAACTTTTCTAACTTTCCCACTATTATTACAATATGCATATACATTGAACACCCACACACAGCCACTTGACTGATACTATACATAGTTTTCACCATATTGTATAACAGATGACATTTTTCAAAATTTAATATATACATGCACATAAATATATATATTATAACAATAATCATAAGTAACCACTGTATTTCCCTGGGAGAATTTAAAGAAATAAGTAAGTTCCTGATGTTCATTTTCTCACATTGGTGCTCAAGAAATAAAGACATTTATTTCTATATTCTCTCTCTCTCCTTCTTAAAACTTCAGAGAGCAGACTTCTTAAAATAATGTCTTAGCCCTTTCTAGTGCTCTTTCCTGAATTTTCCATCCTACTCTCATTTTCTATAATACAAGACTTCACCTTTATGCATTTGCAAATTCCTTCATCTGAAGAAAAAAATTAAAAAGTAGAAAAAAAACCCCAAACAAACAAAACCACCCTGGACAATTCACAGAAAAAAAGCCCTTCTTACAGGAAGATCTTCAACAAGGACATGGAACCTAAAAAAAATGTAATCTGCCTTATTACTATTGGTTTTGGTCCTAACCCTCCTAGGTTAACCTTATTCACAATAGATAAAAGCAAAAGAAGGGTTAGCTTGTGAGCAATAACCCAGAAGACAGCCAAAATAAAAAGATAACAGTTCATCTTATTAGCATTATCAAACAGGGAAAAGAAGAGAAAAAGGTGGGAGAATATTGCTGTTGATTTTTTAATCTCAGAATTGCATGCTAAAAATACACTCCTAAGTTTGTAATGGTACACATGCTCTCATTATAACGTTATTTTTATAATAATAGAAAAATGTCACTTTTTTATGCCAAAAAGGAGATTTTTACCAATTTTATTAGGAAGATTAAAAAATCTAGATTTTTTCCCACCAGTCAGGTCATCCTAATGGAAACATCTAATACATGTAAGATGAATTGTGATCTATAAACACACTTTCCTTCTAAAGGCTCTGAAAGAAATCTAAATAAGTATTCAAATAAAGGTGTTTATGTTTACATAGAAGACATCTGAAATTGGATGACATAAAATCAAACCTCAGGATCTTGGAAGTATTACACTTGAAAGTATTTGATACCTGAATACAAACATACTTCAAACATAATAGCAATCACAGTATTGCACCTTGCAGTTAACGCAGCAAAATATGTATCACCTCCATAAAATGTAAATGTGACTATTATTGGAGAAATTGAATAAAGAAGCAACAGTTTTGGACACATTTTACTGATTCAGCAGGTCAGCATTTTTTAATTTTCTAAATGAAGGGAAAACTCTTCATATAGTATTCTGTAACTTAGGTTTTTATGTTTTATAAAAACCAATATGTTCCATAGAACAGCACCCAAAGCAACTACATTTAAGTCGATGTTATACAGTATTATGTATATTGAAATGTGAAAACATTTTTCTTTTAGATTTCTTCTAATGTTGTATGCGCCGTGTGCAATAGAATACATTTCATAATTAAACCCCAATAATTTAATATTATCCGTGGTGAAGCAGAAGACAGAGACACTCAATGCCTCCTTCATCTCAGTTGTTACAGGTGTAAAACTCGCTACAGCAGCTCCAGGCCCATGAAATCAGTGGCTAAGTCTGGGGCAATGAAAGCTTATCCTCAGAGCAGGTTAGAGACAACTTAAATGACATGAACACACAAAAGTCCATGGGATCATAATGGGCACACCCACAAGTGCTGGGGGAGCTAGCTGATACCATTTTAAGGCCACTCTTGATCACCTTTGAAAGCTCATGGTGATCAAGGGAGGTCCCCAAGGACTGGAAGAAAGCAAAAGACTCTTCAGGAGGGGCAGAAGAGGGATCCAGGGAACTACAGGGTATTCAGTCTCACCTTGTGAAACTGATGAAACGACCAATCTAGAAGCAATTTTCAAATATATGGAGAGCAAGGCGATTGGGAGTAGTCATCACGGATCTATGAAGGGGAATTTTTGCCTGATTGACCTGAGAGCCTTCCACAATGAGATGACTGGCTCAGGGGATGAAAGGAGAGCAGTGGGTGTTGTCTTGGCTTTAGCAAGACTCTTGACACTGTCTCCCATAACTTCCTCATAGACAAACTGATGAAGTATGAACTACATAAATGGACAGTGAGTTGCTTAAAAGATTGGCTGAATTGCTGAGCCCAAAGTGTTATCATCAATGGCATGGAGCCCAGCTGGAGGTCAGCCACAGGTGGTGTAGCCCAGGGGTTCATATGGACTCCAGTAGTATTTAACATCCTCTTTGATGAGCTGGACAACGGGCCGGAGTGCACTCTCAGCAAGTTTGCAGACAATACAAAACTGGAAGGAGTGGCTGATACACCAGATGATTGGAGAAATGGGCTGACAGGGCCATCATGAAGTTCAACAAGGGTAAATGCAAAGTTCTGTGCCTAGGGAGGAATAACCCCATGCACCAGTATACAGTTGGAGCCAACTGGCTGGAAGGCAGTTTGGCACAGAAGGATCTGATGATCCTGGTAGGCAACAAGCCAACTATGAGCTAGCAATGTGCCTCCATGGCAAGGAAGGCCAGCAGCATCCTGGGCTGTTTTAGGAAAAGCTCCACCAGCTGATCAAGGGAAGTGATCCTTCCTCTCTACTCAGTCCTGAGGAGACACATCTGGAGTGCGGGGTCTAGGTCTGGGCTCCCCAGCACAAGAGAGAAATAGACTTGCTGGAGGAAGTCCATTGCAGGACTGTGAAGGCAATGAAGGTGTAGGAAAGTCTGTGACATGAGCTGAGGCTGAGAGCTGGGGCTGTTCAGTCTAGAGTAGAAAGGGCTCATGAGGATCTTATCAATAAGTATAAATATCAGATAGGAGTACCCAGACTCTTCTCAGTGGTGTCCAGTGACAGAGCAAGAGGAAGTGGGCACAAACTAAAACACAGGAAATTCCATTGAAACATAAGCAAAAAGCATTTTCTGGTTTCCACCCCCACCCCCCCACCCCCCACCCCTTTTATTCTCTCTCTCTCCCCTGTGAGTGCAGTCACAAGAACCTACCCAGGCAGGTTGTAAAGTCTCTGTCTTTGGAGATATGCAAAACCAAATGGGCACAACCCTGATCAACTTGCTCTGGGTCACCCTGCTTTGAGAAGAAGGGTTCAAGTAGATGGTCTTTAGAGGTGCCTTCCAATTTCATCCATTCCAAGACTCTGTGATTTAGATAACTATCTTAAATGTACTTATGGAATATTTGTGACCATGTTATGACACCCAGAGGGTTGCTGCTTATTTTATTGTATTCAGTTAGATATCTTATAAACTTTGCTATTTTATGAATAAATTATGAGTAATCTAAACTGAAGCTATCCTGGTTGCTTGTGATTAATTAGTGATTTATGATACATTTCTATTCCTATTTAAATTAATAAATAGGCTTTTAAGGCACAAAATCTTATGCCCAGAAATGTAAATTTTTATGTGTGCAAATAACTGACAAAATTAAAAATTTAAATTTGCTTTTGATTATGAATTTTACAGATAAAATTTGATTGTTCATATATTTGAGACAAGAAAAACTTTTTTTCTTTTCCATCTTCATGTCTGGATTAATCTGAATGCAATGAACCAAGTCTTATTCTCAGGTACACAGGTGTAAATTATATTTCTAGTTTGTGTATAAATAATTTAATAATTTATAAAAAACATTTCTATAAATAATGAATTTCCACATGCATGTAAATAAAAGTAGAACTCGGCCAAGTGTTAAGGAGCAGGTAAGATGCAAAGAATTTTTAAGTTTACAACTTCTAAGCTATATACAATTGTTGAAAATAAATTTTCCAGAGGTTAGTAACTTTGGTCAGCTTCAGTAACTTGAGGACAAGTTCTCCAGAATCCATAATTGGTATGGGAGTAAACAGGTAAAGCACAAATTGTTTTCTTTCACTTAACAATAAGAGGACAAAAAGGCTTTCTGCAGTTATTTTAACATCTTTATCCCTGTAATTAGAAAAGGTTGTACAATTAACATTTCTGCTAAGTCTAATATTTCCCAACTTCATCTGAAACTGGAAATAATAAAAATATTCCTAATTCAAAACCAGTTTTTTATTGCACTTGTATTTCAGCACTGTGTACTTCATCCTTCTGTCCACCTTAATCTTTTGTTCTCATTGGCTTTTCCTGCTGAAACCGTGCAAATGTTCATACTCTCGGTGACATTTCAGTGTTTCTTCTTCCACGGTCCTGACTGACATTTGTGATGAGACTTATGCATTAAATTGTGTTCAGTTAAACCCAAGCATAGTTACAGAGAAAAATGGAATAGAACTGATTTCTTTATCACTCTCCAGTTCATTATTTCCTAGTTAATGGTAGATATTATGATTTACACATAGTTTCAAATATTTACAAACTTACTTGGAGTGAATCTAAAAAGGAATTTCCCATGGAGGTTTTTTCTTTTCTTCTGTTAGAGGTGAATGCCTGCTTTTTATTTGCCTGTTTGCTTGCTTTCCTCTTGGCACCATTTTATAATGTTAGAATTCAGCATTACATGGTTTAATTTCTGAAGAAGGTAGCTTCAGCATTGTCTGTGGAAAGAAATACTGGACTGGGTTAACTGATGAAAACAACTCTTGATTATTTATTTTTCCTGTTGGATTTCATCCTTGCTGAAAATATAAAATATATTGACTACTTGATTTCAGGAATCCACAGTGTGCTGTTTTAAATGGTAGGAGCACTACAGAAACATGTAAGATGCAGATCTATGCAAAAAGAATTGACATCAATTAATTTGTTACCTTCAGGAGATCTCTCAGATGGATGTACTTTAACTCCTCTAAAATCTTTACTAATATGGATTGCGCACTTTCTGTAGCTACCAATGCTACCACTTCATGTAGGGAACTTCAGATTTCCCTTTAGATTGTTTTCTAAGACCAAGTTTCCACTAAGTCAAACTTTAGTGAAATGCTTTGGGTGGATTGCAGGGAATGTTCTTCATGTTTCCATAAGTAAATATGCAGTCTCCCGCTCAGAGACAGTTATCTCCACTGACATTAGGCTTATGGAAATAGAAAGCCAAAAAACAGGGTGTATACAGCTTCACTCCAAAACGGCATACTTGCAGTCTTTCAGAATACGCAAGATTGCTATGCAAAAGGATTTTTCATACCATCATCTTTTCTGAAGTCCCCTTTGATGTTCTGTGGCTATGTAATTCACCCGCTTGGCTCTGTTGAATAAACAGCATACTCTAATATGATTTTTGTGGCTATACCAGGGTTTCTGTCTTTTACTCACTAATTAACCAGAAAAAAAATAAGCAAAAGAGCTTTGGCTTCAGAATTATTTAGTACAAATATGTTTTCATGGGTTAGTTACCAGAACTGGCATGGTTAACAATTTGGGAAAACATTCTGTTGATGAGTAATGAAACAGTGACATTGCCACAGCGGGGAAGGGAGAGTCAGGAGATTGTTCTCAGTCTGGTTTGCTTGATTAAGCAGTGCCCACTGACATGGTTTTACTGTATTTACTATTTTTTTACTGCTATGATTGATTGATGGTGGCTAGAGTATGAGCAAAGGACCAAAGACATCAGCATTCGTTATGATTTGGGGGAGAGAAAGCCAAAAGAAAACGTGGGCAAAATAAAAATGGCCAGTCACTTGTAGACAGTAATCTGCATTCAAACTAGACAACAGGGCAGACACTTCTCACGCCTTGGATACTCTCACCCCATGGGCATGCTATGAAAACAGACACATAAAGAGCAAACGTTCCCTGTTAAAATGCAGGACCTTTCCTCTGCAGACAGAAATATGTTTATGAGAAAAAGCAAAAGCCTAGGCAGAGTACGCTGAGATCAGCATGGCTTGTGATACCATGAAACTGAATCAGTTTCAGATGTGGTAGATTGCCCCAGCAGAGAAAATGATGAGACACTCTCTAACAATCTGGAATACCTCCTGAATCTTGAGACATTTGGCCAAAGAGGCTCAGGCTCTCCCACTGTCAGCTCATCTGGGGACAAATTTCACCATCTTCTTCTTTCCCTGTGTATGTAAGATGAAATCTGTTAGAATAAGTCTCTGAGCCACAGGCCTCTCCTAACCATTTCATCAGCATCAATAGCCTAACAGGCTCATCCAGCCTCTCTTTTAGAGGTTTAACCTCAGCAGAACAGCTCAGGATTACTGACTCCCCTTTTCCTTCTTAAAGGTTTTAAAATCACCTTTAATCTTCAAAACTTAAAGTTTGTTAGGGCATCCTTCAGCTCAGCTTTCACAGCTTTTTTTTGAAGGAGCCTTAGCTCTACATTTCTCTCCTTCCTTTCCTTTCTCCTCAGTCTTTGCTGTTTAAGTCCTTTATTCAGGCATAGTAATATCTAACATAAGATATGCATTTATGAAACAAATATTATAAGCTGTGATTTGAAAATACACAGTCACTGTAGCCGTATGCATGGATGCATTAGGACAATTTAGATAACAGCATGTCAAAAGCAACAGTTGATAACATGTAATTTGTTGACATTTGACATGATCTACAGGTGTTGAAGGAGCAGTAGTCAAATCATCTAGTATGTGAAAGTTCAATTGATCCATATAAAAGGAAATATAAAATAAAAGCGAGAAGGAAAAACATAAGGATTAAAAAATTAGGAATAAAAATTCAGATAAAGGGTCATTTTCAAATACATGTTATTGCTGATGACAGTACAGAACTTCTTCATCCACCAAGCACATGCCGTAACACTAAAATGAAAAAAAACCCTCATAGATTAACAATTAGACAGGAAAACTGTTAGAACTGGAACAGTAAAAAATTGTGTTGCTCCTGTGAGCTTCCCCTCAATTAAATGTTTCACTAGAAAATTTCCTTCTTGCTTTTACTTCTCAAAATAAGTTTAACTAGTATAACTAAATGCAAATAGCAAAACAAGTTATATAAATACATAAAGAACACATCTATCTAGCAGTCTAACAGTTGCTTTCACCAGATTACTGAACTGGAATAAAATATTTGTTTTACATAAAGTATTACACAGCACGCCTTCAACTTCACCGGTCTACTGTGTCAACTTACTTATAAGAATTCAAGTATTATATTTAGAAAGGATGAAAAGAGAAACTGCAACAACAATATCCCCACTAAATACATCTCATAAAAGAAGGTAAGATACATTTTTGTTGGGTTTGTAAATTTATGGCATTTAAGGCCAGAGAACTATTATATTGTGCCATCGTCTCACAGGTTATTCCCCTTCATCTCATTAAATCTCTTTTGAGACCAATAGCTTGTCTTTGATTGAAGCATAGCTTGTGTTTACCAAAAGCACCTCCTGCAGAAAAGCATTTTATCTTGATTTAATACCATTAAGAGGTGGAAAATCAACTACCTTGTTCGGTAGTATTTTCTAGGAGGTAATATCTCTTGCTTTAAAGTGAATGTCTTTTTTATAACAGTCAAGCATGTGGCTCCAGCATCAAAGTTCTCATCTTATCTTGCCCTAAACTAACAAATACTATTGTATCCATTCATTTACTGGTTTTATTTGTAGAAATAATTTATCTACTGCACACAAGTCATCTCACTTCATGGTGATAAATTAAACCCGTTAGGTGTATTAAATCTCAGATTGTAGAACATTAATATTAATTAATTCATTCATTTTTCTTAAACTTGTAACATACTTATAAAAATATGAACATCAGTTTTGTAATTAGAAAGATAAAAAGAATCTATGTACCTCACTAATGATAAATACAAAAAGCATTGCATTTTATTCTTATCCTGGCCTCACTTTATCCCAGATTATGCATCCAAGACATCTATTAGTCCATATTACTACACCATCTCACTAGATCAAATACCAGTTGCTAGTCTATCCTGACACTTTTTCCAGGTCACTGTCTTCCAGAGTACCATTATCCCTTCTGCCATTATGCATTCCTTTAATATGGAAATGCATTTTTACCTTCTTCAATCCCCTTTACTACCACACGATTCTATATTTTTCAGCCTCAAACCTGAAAACTGAAGTGTAAAACTAAAACAGCAAAAGCTGTTAGTGTAGTATACTGACCACACAAAAACCAGCAGGAATCCTGCCAGCTGTGCAGACCAAAAAAGTTAGGCTATTTCATGTAGAATAAGATCTTATTGGTGCTTTTCTTATGTGAAATGTCCCTCCTAATCTCATTTCATTTTGACCTCTAGAAACTTCTAAAAGCATGCCAGCAAATAAGTCTTTCAAAACTCAATTAAGACATTTTCTTAAAGTATGATATTGACAGAAAATGCCAGTAAAAATTTTACCTTCAAAAATCACTGTGGCAAACTGAAAACGATACATACAAATTGAACGATATGTTTCAAAATCAAAAGAAATATTGGGAAGTCACTGTTTGTTTTATCATTGCTGTGTTGGAGTTGCCTCTAAAAATCTGCTCAGCAATATTAAGGTATACTGAAAAAGTATGGTAGACCAAAAATTCACGAAGGAAATTGAATAATTTAAATGAAACTGTTTAAAATGCATTTTATATTTTATATTTTATTTTATCTTGTTTCACTTTGCTTTGCCTAGCTCTGCTTTGTCTGTCTGTGATCTAGTTTTATTCCTTATGCCACCACCTGCAGCTGAAGCAAATTTAGGGTTTAGTAATAGAATATAAGGCTTTAGTTAGAATTCTACCAGAATGCAGTCTCCTTGCTACAGAAAGTACTGACAGAGATATTTAGCCTCAGATACTAACGTTACAAGAACAGAATAATACTCTGAGGTATCACAGGATTCCATGACCTGTTCTGCAATTACAAAGAAAAGCAGTGGAGCATGTAACTTTAACAGAAATTAAACATGTACACTGAAGCACATTGCTAATTGCTAATGCACTATCAAAACAACAAAAAAAATGAAGTATATAAAACAAGACACAGTTTCCAATACAATAAAAAAAATAATTGAAAACTTTTTTCAGTCTAGCTTTATTTATTGTAATGTTATAATGGCTGCCTAGTCAAAACAACTTTTCTAAATAAAGGGATGAACAGTAAAGAAAAGCAATGTATGTACTTCTATACAATGGGTAAAAGTAGGAGAGCTAAGAGGCTGACTCCTTTTAAAACACTTCTTCAATTCCTCCATCAGAAATTTTCACAAAATCAGAAAAGATAAAATTTTCCGTTGGATAACAGTGGCTCAGTACAACTTATTTTTTAGAAAATTACACATTACTATTATCTCCAATACTTAGGAAAAATAGTTGACTAACATTATTTCCTTCAGCTAGGAAGCATTTTCTATAAAATCTAAACAACTACACCTGAAGTATTTTTGTGCATGAGATTGATTGATCTGAACATGTTTTGTGCATCTCTAAGTTGCTGTTCCTCAACATTCTCTAACAAAAAGGAGACTTATTCTTTTTATAAAATCCACACATATTTTTGTGCAAAGTTACAACAACGGTTTTCATTTACAACCTAACAAAAAAATAAGCTAAATATGAAACAGACATTTAATTTCCCTCATCTGTGTTTCTGTGCTTACCAGGATACATGTATGCTTAAAAATAAGTATCTACATTCAGTTCTGACAGTCTGTTGGTACCTAATGGAGTGCTAAAATCCTAGACAGAAACTCTACTCCAGCATGCCCTCTAAAACAAAAGCAGGTACCACATTTTTTAAATATACCACAGAATTTATAGCTTTTCTTTGTTTGCAATTTAATTATTCTTTAACAGTTCACACTGCTATAACTGCAAAGTGTTATAAACTATTAGATTTAAGACATGTTTTTTTTTATTCAGCAGAGACTGAGTGCTTGGGGTCCCAAAACATTTCTACAGAATCCTTTCTATGTATGGATTCACAGAATGTACCGTACAGCAATAAAACTGAATCTGCAAGTCAGCCTGAAAATAAGAAATTGCAAATTTGTTTCTCCAAATTAGTGAATGTAATGGCAGTTGTATAAACAATGTCTGACTGAAGGTGAGCCATAATCACATCTAGAGCATCTTCAATGTCATTCTTAATTCACTTTGTTCAACATGAGGAAAAAATAGCAAAATCTATGCAGTAGAAAGTCCTGCATTTCTTCCAAAGGATTGTTCCTGTGCTTTTTTCTATTGATTACCCTTACATTTACAATTTTTTTCTTACTAAGGAATTTATGCATATTATCTACTTGGATTAAGTTTCTGCCTGAGTGTTTCTTTCAATTAATTCCATTCCCATGGATGGACTCTTCTTTGCAGCTGTCTAGGAAACGTCTCACAGATAAATTCATACAGAAAACCTAAAGACAGCACATTAAATTTAATTCTGACCTGTTCAGAGGTAAGAAGCATGCCCTGGAAAATGTCTCTATGGTCGATAGGCCTTTGGCATCTCATCTTTTAAAGATAGCGTCTTCCAGGCCTGGAGGAAAGCCAGGTAGCCCACACATATGGGGAGCCAATGAGAACTCTGGCAAAGTGCCAACCTACCTGATTGCTTATTTTCCTCCCCACCTTTTTTTTTTTTTTTTTTTTTTTTCTTTTGTATAGCAGACCCTCAGCGAGGACATGCTCTGATCTCTAGAGGAAGCAAAATGTCCTTACCATAAATCAGTCTGCAAAGAACAAAAAGAAGGCAACGTATTGCTACAGCGCTTTACTGTGTGGGGTTGTTTCAAGTTTCTTGTTGTAAAATACAGATCATTCTAGGCATGTCAGGTTACAGCTGCCCAGTTGCTGGATTTATGGATGGGTAGGTTCATGCAGACTTTTGTTTTCTATCTTCAATGATGAAATAAACTGCTAGTCAGCTTCTTAATATAAAGGTTCTGTGTGTATTGCTCAATTTCTTTTCATGAGCAAGTTTGGAATAGACTCACTGAAAGTACGGCATTTTGAAAGCTACTTTTAGAAACTCTTCACATAAGGAGTAAAAAACAGTGGCTGGCTTTAGAAATTGTCTTTTGGCTAAATTGGCTGAGATTGACATTTCACAGATATGTGAATTCCTGGGACAATTGTTACAAGAAGAAATGAATAAAAAGGTTTTGATGATTGCATCCCTAAAAGTACTTCTCATTTTCATATGAAAATCAACCCAGATACTGGACAGAAGCAGACCTGAGAGAGCTGACAGGGCACCCTGCCGTGCCACAGTTTTGAGAGCCATTATATATAAATTCTAGGTTAGTGCATGCCTGTGTCAGATGGCTCTGGTTTCCAGGGGACAAACACCATAGAAGTGTCCTTCCTTTTTGCTTCCTTTTCTCTGCAACTTGAAGCATACAAGAAAACTCATCTCAGCTTTTGCCACCTGTAGTGTTGGGAACCTGCTGGTGGCAAGAGCATCTTTGGGTGAAAAATATCCAGGGACTGTTTATTACCTCTGCAGAGTCAAAACATACTGAGCAGCATGCTCACCCCACTGTTGGCTTCTTCTGTGTCTTAGAGATACTGAAAGTTGATTTATACACTAATTATTTAAGTAAGACATTCACATGTTAAAAAAAGGCCAAAAAAAAGACAACTAAAGTATTCTTTTTATAATTGATTGTGGTGTCCCCAAAACTGAAAAAAATGTCACTGTTACTATATGTGTTCAAGAGGCAGAACAAATGAAAGAGATGATCAGGAACAATCTTGTCTAATGCTACCATTTTAAAAAACACTTTGAATAACAGCTAAATTTAAAAAAAAAAAAAATAAAAGAATGTCTGGAGAATTGAGAACAGTATGATGAAAGAAATAAATTTATGTCTGAAATTAATTTTTCCATTACTGGGAAAAGACTACCCAAAATATCCCAACCAAGTGCCTTATACAAACAAAAGAAGACCACACACCAATTTGCTTAATTAATGTGATTATTTTTGAGGGTCTTTATGGGCTAAAGTCAGAATGTCTAGTTCATATGAACTTATAGTGGTTTGTCAGTGTTTTAAAGTCTCAATTCACTTTAATCTACAGTCTTCTGGACTTTCACCTCATGACATGGTTGGATCTCAAAACCAAAGGCAGGTAAAGTCTTTCATTCAAAGCAGTGATTGAACATGAAAAATTTTTGAGGAAAATGAAGACATATAGCTATACCATTTTGGAAAACCAAATTTTTATCTATTTACTTTAGTCTGTGACCTGTTTAGTTTCCTCTAATACAGCTGTGCAGCAAATGGTTGGAACATGCATTAGTCGAGTTCTAAAAGGTACAGAGCTCTGTCTCAGAAACTGCATTTGTTGTTGGATCACCACCATCATTTGTTGGACTGAGAATTACAGGGCTCCTTCTGTTCCACTTACAATTGGATTTATCCATGTGCAAATGATGTTTTGGCAATTTACTTGTAGTTTCTAGGAATATTAAACTATTGAAAGTTTAGGATAGCAAACAGCTTTGACATTTGACTGTCAACATTTTTTATGTTTTGACATTTGACTGTCAACAGTGTTTTCATTCTTATCTGAAAACTCAATTGCCTGGGCATCTCCACAATACAAGTTTGGTTTTTTGTTTTGGATGGTTTTTTTTTTTTTGGTTTAGTTTCTTATTTTTTTGTCCCCGCAAGTTTACAGAGATCTTTTAATTTAAATTCTTTCCTAATTTATTTCAGTTAATTGAAATGTACATGCAGGATTCAAGTCTCTCCGGCATTTTTGATTTCAAAATAGCAATTGTTTTAACTCACTCACAGATATTTCTATTAAAGTAATACACAGTGAATGTGTTTAGCATGTGTGGAGATTGACACCCAGAGCGTACTGCTGAGCTACTTAAGACAGGTATCCTGCCTCCATTAGCAACTACGTATTTCAGACTTTGTCATGATCAAATCTCTTCTAGGTGGTAAAGAGTGACTGTGGAGTAGAAAGGAGTCTTTACTGTTACACAGTTAATACCCTTTCCTAATTAACATCATATTCCTTTGTCTTCATAGCTTTTTACAAGATTAACTTCTATTGCAACTGTGGCACAACCTCCATCCAGCGTTCACTGGAGAACCGAGTAATGGTAAATCATGATCTTATGTCCAGTTTATGCAGTAATGTTTTAAACAAACTGTTTCTTCATTAGGTTTTGGATCTATGTTGGCTATGTAACTGATGATACAACTGTGTTGTGTTGTGCTTGTGGTCAAATAACAAATTTGTCTCATGTTTAGCCTAAAAACATGTTCGGGCAAGGTTTAAGACATTCAAGAAGAAATTTTGGGCTTGAATATGATTGAATCAGATACATTGTTCCCTTAGCACTGTCACATAGGCTTTCAGGTAGCTGAGCCAACTGAAAAGCAGATTTCAAATTCTAATATCATGCTCTAAAAGAAAGGACAGAATTTTCTGGCAGTGTACTTTCACACTAAAATTAAAACTGTGCAGGTATGCATGCAGTTAGTTCCATACAAACAGTAATTTAGATAATTAACTTCTTCCTTTCCACACTCACCTTTGAACATTGTCTTCCTACTTACCTCAGAAAGACCCTTGGATTCTAGAAGAGTCATACCAGTTAAGGAAAAAAGGAATATGAAATATTCATATATTCACCAGTAAAAACGTAGGTATGGTACTGTTGCCAGAATCATTATAAAGTTAGTATGTCAGGGTCACAGACCGCAAAATAAAATTCTCAAAAGGAAGACCCTAAATTCTTTAAACATTTTCTTACGTCTTCAACATGCAAAATATATTATCATCAAACTATAGCCATATATAAACAATGACTTTTTCAACAGCTAGGCAATTCCAGCATCCTTTGCCTGATCATTTGTTAATAAGTGTTTTTCCCTCTACTCATTTTCTTTTCCCTTTAAATTTTATTAGTTTTAATAGATCTGGTCAGGCCTAAGCAACAGATAACCCAAGGACACAGTGCATCCAAAGAACAGTTAATGTATTTCTGATGCGGCAGTGTGATTTTTGGTTCATTTGAGGGGCAGGTGGCTTTCAGCTAATATGGGAACACTGCAGAATAGGTACTTCTAAACATTAGTGGTTTAATCCAAGCCCTATCAAAGTAAGAAGAAAGACTCCTATTAATTTCAGTAGTTCTTTGATTGGGTCTGAACCAAAGCTATTGCAGGATCAAGGTGGGAACTACAGCTCAATTTTATGTTTTAAATTAGGTGCCTGCTATGTTGTTACCTGAGAAAATTGCCTAGATCCCTGATTTTGAGAAGACACAAGCACATTCATAGCAATACATATGTCGAAAGCCTTTTAAGGGCACAGAAGTGCTCAAGAACTTTGTGCACAAGTAAGAATTTAAAATAATGAAAAAAATGTTAACTGCCTTTTATTAATTATTGTTGTGGTTTAAGATGATCACGTTAGACTTAACAATAAACAGTTATGTTAGAAATAAAAGATTTTCACAGGAAAAGGACATAAGGTTCAACTTCAGCCTTAGATGCAATGTCATATAGCAGATGTGTATCTGCTCACTTTTCCTGTACAGTGGGTGCAGACTCCTAACAATAGCTGGCTGCACAAAATCAGTGGCAGCAGGCGCACAGGAAATAAGTAGTTCCAGATTATAATAAAATACTTTGTACTGCAAGAAAAATCTTTATTTGAGAAACTGTCTGTTCTGTCATTAGTGTAATTTATAACAGCTGACAAAGATACTCTGCTTTGGACCTTGTTCAAACAATTAAAATCACTTCTCTTGCATTAAACAAATAAACCCATGGCATAATACAGTCAAAGGTCTTGTGCTGCTCCTGTTCATTACAGCAGATCTTTATAATCCAGTGTACATGAGTTTGCATTGTTTTTAGAAATAAGCTTCTGTTAATGTGGGAATTTTTAAAAAAGCAATGAACAGGAAAAGCTTTATGGATTAAAAATACAAAAACCAAGGTCGCCATCTCATGCGGTATACAAATGATACTGGATTTTATAAACAACACTGTTGACAACAGAAATAATTTTGAGCTAGCAAACATCTAAATCTGCTGAAACATAGCTCACAATTTTGCAAAAAAGGACTAGAACATATTTTATATTTATCTTCCCATTTCACCTATCAATACAGCACTCCAAACAGCAGCTATCAGAGTGCAAGGGAAAAAAATCTTTACTGCAAAGTTTTCATGCAAGAAAAAAAGCTGTTTTCCAGGACTGCAACCAGAGCTGGCTTAAAGCAGATGGAGGATACGTCTGCTGACAGCACTGTTGTTTCTCTTCATGGCAAGGTAAGTGCTGGGGGGGGAAATAAAACAGCTTAATAAATTAAAGCAAAGGTACTGTTTTTTGAAATTTGTAGGTTAATACAGATGCACTCACCAACATACAAACAAAATGGTAAAGGATGTCTGGAGCCTGTCATTTTTGTCAACAGGGATAGCATCATAAAATCATGCTTTAAATGTTATCAACCCAAACTTCAAAAAAAGTATTTCCCTCTCACTCTTCCTACAGGACATGTTTTCAAAGATTCTTATCACCTTTATTTCAGTCTAAACTTACTCACAGTTTGCATCCTTTATCATTCCTCTAGGAGAATTCTTAATTTTCCCACCCCATTATTCTATTCTGTATAACTTTTAAAGAACTAGATCCTTTCTCAGCTTTAATTTCACCAAAGAAGTAAAAAAAATTTCTGTTGCTGTTATCTACATATCCCTTTATTATCCCTTTTCAATTTTTATTTCCCAGCATTATGAAGAATGTTGCAAGACCTGCAGGTCTTGTACAATAACATCTCTCCTACAGGGGCCTCATTTGAAATTTGCTTGAGTTGGTGTTGCTTTCTCCTTTATCATAACACAGAGTCACTCAGTGACCATATAACATAGCTAGGACTTTCTCCTCATCTGTCATTTCCACTGATTCTCAGCTTAAAGAGAAAAATTGTATTACTCCATAAATGATCTTGTACTTCACACCGATAAATTTTGTCCTATTTATGTTACTAGTAGACTGCACACTTCAGACTGAGTCAAAAGGGTCAGCCATTTCTTCCATCTGCAAATTATCCACAAATATGTAAAGCAAAACCCTACCTATCAATTACTTGTAATGTGATAGTTTTTGACTCCACAGTCAGAATCCAGATTCTGTTGTAAAAGGCACTGTGTAAATGCACAGGTCCCTTCCTTGAGAAATAATGTTCAAGAAACTGTTGCTATGAATACGACAGGACTGCTTGCAAGTCACTAGTGCAAATGCTGCTGTGAACACTCACTATACAGAATTTGCTATATTTTCAGCTCCTAAGTAAGGTGATTTTCACTCCCATAGTAAAACTTAAAGTGGACAAAGAAAGCTTGAATTCCTCAAAATGATGGAGTTATCCCCAGTGCAACATCTGCTTATTGAATTAATGCTTTTGGTTCCTGTTGTACATGGAAAATAGGACTGGAAAAGTCCATCAAAAGGAAGTGCTTCTCTTCTGTCAGAATATTACTGGAAAGAGAATGCAATGTTAGGTGGTGCATTACTGGCTGAAAAAAAAGGGAAGGAAAGAAAGTCTGTGTTTGTTGTGAAAGAATGGTACCCTTTAGCTGACAGATGTAAAGATACCAAAACAACAACAAATCAAATTCATTGAAGTGTTATCAAAGCCAAATCACAGCCCCACCATGTTTTACCTTAAAATCATAATGCTTTCTTGAGGAAGCAAATTTCTTAATGAAAGGAAACATGGCTGATGAAACAGCCAGCAAAGAAGCTACCGTCAGTGAACTCTAGCATGTATGCAACACTTAATGTTTAAAGGAAGAAAGGTGAGCTGATAGACTATGGAAAAGCACCTTCCAGTTATTTCAGATTCTTCATTAAGAGTGCAAAATATCCTTATTGGGTTCCTGTCTGGCAGCTAAATGAGCATAAAAATGTACCTGCATAGAACATTAACTTTCAACTGTATCACAGGTATGTGGAAGTAAGGACAAAAAGTTAGTGGGAGGATCTTACCCAACTCCTTAATCGTGACTGCCAGCATGATTCAATATATTACTGCTATCTGCAGAAAAAAATATTTGGAAACATATGGACGGATCTGGTATTGGATTAAAACATCAACCCAGCTCTGAAGTGCTAGACACAAAGACAGGGAGTAGTGCTTAAGTGTTGTTCATTTAGATTCACTGAATTTGATTTGTTAGAGCAGGTAGACAACTCTCAAAACCACACAGCTGGATTCATTTTACTAGCATGGAAGCTACACACACACCAATTACACTGAAATAGGGCAGAAATTTGCTGAGGATTGTTTGACATGCCTCTGGACCACTCCAAAAATGGAACTTGTTTCTAGGACTTCCACCCAAAATCTACAGCACATTTATTAAGTAGGAAATAAAAATCCTTTGAAATGTTCTCTGAGAGAGCAAGAGCAATAAGCCATTGCAATATCCAATTCACATAATACTGAGAGTAACTGCATAGGAAGAGTGAACAGAAGTAGATGGTAAGTTATATGAGCTCATCCTTATCGAGGAACCCATTAAGGGGGCTAAACCCAAGACAGAATTGGATTACTGAAATTTCTTGTATAACATTAGACTTAATAAAATAATAACAGAAATGCATTACATAAGCAGAAGCAAATCAAATTCAGTCAATATTCTGCATGCTTTCTATTTGCCTTATATGTATAGTCTTCTAGTAATAGAAAAGAATCTGTCTACTTCCAAAGCATTCTTGAGACAGGAATGTCCAAACCAATTTTGATATAGCAGGGAATTCAGATCCTGAAACTTGAAACAATGGTAACCTTAAGAAAGAGTGCAATAAAGTTTATTTAAATACACTTAATTTAAAGTTAAAGGAAGTCCATTCATGAAATATTCATGTGTTGCAGCACTCTCCATACTATCCAGCTGCAACAAGGTCTTTTACTGTCACATACCAGCATACTCTTCATGCCAGTCCCTCTGCTGCCTTCTCCTAGTCTCTCCTCATCCAGAGCACACTCCCTCTCTCTTCCTTCTTCCTCCACTCTCTTCATCGGCTGCCTAACCATTTAACAGAACCAGCCACAGCTGCACCTTATCTACATCAGCCAACCCACCACCCCTGAAGCCAGCCAACAGCTGTATACTATCAATGATAATTAACCCAGCTTCATTCCTCTACATTCATGTATATTTTTAAATGAATAAAATAGATGTAAGTAGATATACTTACAAAAATTGGTAGAACAAGTAGACCTATAGAAGACCTGTTCCATCATCTAATAAGGAAATAAGGATTTCTCCCTGACAGTTATAACTCCTCTAGATACATATAACCACACATTCCATCTGGCAAGGCAGTATTTAGAAGTCTTCAAAAATTTATTTGGATATATTTGTACACAATACCAGCATATATATGAAGAGTCAATGCAAATGTATTGATTCTTTCCTGCAATCAAACATATTCTTTAAAACAAGTACCCTGATTATAAAGTCTGGGGTTTTAGCTGCTGTGCACCTCTCAGCACTTCTTTACAAAACTGATCACTTTAATCTTTTCCATGGACAAGGCATTTTTATTGTGGTAGATGGATTCTTCAGTAATCCTCCTCAAATCAGTCTTACATAAGATCATGGGGAAGAGAGAGACATAGTGCAAATGTGTGAAGTACACTTGAAATAGCAGCCACAACAAAGAAAACCAACTGTACTGAGTAGGTTAAATACATCAATATTTAGGACTGGGAAGTAAGCACGCAACTTAGTGAATGCTGTGCTTGCCATCATGCAGGACAGAAAGCTCAGGTTTAGCAGATTCTGTGATTCACTTCTCTCCTACCCACACAGACAGTTGTTGACCTAAAAGGATCTGAATTTAGCACATTAGTCTGTTGGCTTTAACTTGGTTCCTTATGCAGAAATCAGACCATGGTTTCCCTATAGCCTCATATATAGTTGGGTGGCTGCTAAGGCTAGGACACATATGGCTTTAGATGGGTATAAATCTAATTGACTGGCTAAGAGCAGAGATAAGAAAGAGCTAGAGGTTTGGGGTTTTTTTCCTGTCAGAGATAAGGTCGAGGCAATACTATGACTCGATCTTCAGCTTAGGCCAAGTGTATGAGTTTAAGCTAAGCATTATCAGGAAAAAAGCCTGGTTTCTGATTTTCTTAACCTGGAACAAAGTGTGTTTAAATGCTATACAGTAATGTTAAGCTGACTTTTCTCATCTGAACATGCTAACCACTCAATATGTTAAGCATGAGTTGTTAGCATGCTGTAAGCATGTCAGTTCTTTTGTCCTCTGGGTCACTGTACAATTAACGATGTTGTTTGAAGGAGAACAGAAGGGCACAGAGAGTCCCACTTCAGAACAACTCCAGACTCCTACTTTAAAAACCTATTTGGAAAATATTGGCTTAAAATGTCAGAAGTATATCCCTGAAGAATGCTCCACCTATTAGCCTGTTGAATAAGGAGAGACATCAGCACGATATCCTCCATAAATTGTCTGGAGGAGTACTCAGAGAAAACCAGATCAGCCCTTCTATGCATGGCAAGGAGCAAATGCTACATTGCAAACATAACTATCTGAATAAAGCTATTAAAAATTTTAAATTAAAGATATTGCAGTTGGCATATTAGCTGACAAGACCAGTAAACTGATGAAACTAACATCCGTATGGCAATAACAACAATATCTGATTTCAAATAATAAGGATTCTATAGGGAGAGGATTTCTAAAATCATATAAGGCATCTAGGAAAAAAAATGCATGTTCCTTAAACACCTTGTTGAACATATTCTACAGTCTCAAAGTAATATGCCTATATGAAAGTATATGAAAGTTACACTGACCTTAGGTTATCCATCTTAGTGAAAAGAATGCAAGTGCTTGATATACTTCTTCCTTTTTATGTTATCTTTAATCTTTTGCATCAAAATGTGCATAAAATCACTTCAAAAGAATTTAATTGTAAACCCTTGCAACAATTAACAGCAGACCCTTGCTTTAACAAATCATCAGCAGTGAGATTGCCTGTTCTGAGAAGTAACACAGTGACCTGAAAGCTTCATCCTGAAAGCATATTTGCTATAACGCCTTCTCAACATACATAAATTATTTTTAATACACCTGGTTTGTTGATGCGTTCTGCCTTCCCACTCACTTTTTATGTGATGGCTGCTTTGAAGATGTTAAAGGAATACGCTTGATTCTGATAGTTATCTCCTGGGATTTGTGTAGTGTGATTGTTAATCTATAGCAAAAGACATTCTCATTATTTGAAAAAAACATAATCTGAGGTTACTTTGCTCTTATCAGTTTTCTTTAACTTATGAATTCTGTTTTCCATTTCCCCTGAGCTCTTTTACTAATTGACAGGTGGTCCTGATGTGGTTCACTACAGCAACCTCTCTCAGGTTACTGGCTGACTCTCCAGATGTTAAATTTAATCATTTTTATATGCTTCAGTGACTTTCTAGGCTACTTCTATCTAGCGCTGGTACACTTATCTCCCTCTTCTATTCTTTTCTCCCATTAGAAAACGTGATTTGTTTGGGTTTGTTGTTGTTGTTTCCCATTTAAATGTATTCCCCTGGCATTAGCTTCAGGATTGTAAAGAATCCTTCACAAGGTTAGTCATGGAAAACCTTCAAATCTCAGCCCATTTCCATCTGCAACATGAACATCTTTGTGACATTACATATAATTAGGATGCTTGATAGTACACTATCCTCAAAAGCCAGCACTACATTGTGATCCCCACTGTGACTCAGGTTCTTTGATTTACAGACATGCAGAAAAAATTTTGAGAGAGATTTATGAATGTTGTAATTGTCTCAAAATTTTGGGATGGGAAATGTATTTCATTTATTATCCCTGGGCACTGTAAATCTTCCTTTCGTTTGATATGTATGACGCCTAGAATGACAAAATGTTCAAATCTGTAGCATTTTGTCAAGGGATCATTTTACAGACTCTGGATAAAGAACTTAATAATTGCTCTGCAACACCTGAAGCATCCTGTAAATTGTCTTTATGCTGCCAGCTTTCTTTTATTACATATTTCATGCCATAGATCTGTGAGTGAACAACAGCTTTTAAGATGGCACTCACTTATTTTAATACATTGTTGTTACTTGACAGTCTTGAATTAACCTGATTTACTTGCCGTTCTGTAACATGTTGGCTACCGTATTTAGGCAAATATCTGCATTCAGCTAAACTTTAAACCTACAAATGTGAATGAGGTAATCAAATTTATTTACTATCTTTGATTGTTAAAAAAAAAAAAAAAGATTTTTTTTCTCCAACTTCATCCACTGTTAAAACTTAAATTCAAAGGCATAAATCATTGGTAAGATTCCACAGCTCTTTAGATCTTTTGTAAGGATCCATATCAAAAAGGTTTCGAGGAAGCCCTTTGTTCCAGCATTTCCAAAACCAAAAATCCTGCCTATGACAAACTGCCTGACAAGATTTACAGACATGCTTACCTTTAAATGTTTCAGATGAGCTTTGTACTAACTTCTGAACTCAGCATTCTGGGTGTCACCAGTCATTGCTCCTCCCCAACCTAGGGAATACCTACTTAGGGAGGAACATCTTTTAAATTCAGAACTTTACTTACCAAGAGAAAAGATCTTTCAACAACAGAAAAGGATTTCTGATAAGTATATTTCAGCTACTCTACAAAGATAATGCAGGATGGTGTATTTAATGAAGAACTCAGCCAGTGCTTTTCAGGTGTGTACTACACCAGGATCATAGTAGTCCACCATTTCCTCATCTAGTTTTCTCATGGATTTAGAGATCATACCCATGTAACAGCACTTTATATCCCTCTTCTTAAGAGAACTGCTTAGCTTTCAAAAGCTTGACAAATGTCAAGTTAGCCAACATAAATCAGTTAACAGCAGTCTGCTTTAGTAGTCCTAAGTTACTCCAAACCACCAAATAAGCAAAGGCTTTTTACACATTGTCATAAGCTTTCACCATACTTTCATCATTACACTTGCTAGGTAGAAGTGAGTTAATAAGCCAGAATATGCAAAGTCAAATTTCTAGGTTAACTGCTGCCTGGTAGTGTTACCTATCTGCGCAAAGAACTTCTGTTTCAGCTGTAATGTTTTCTGGGGCTGTCATGAATTGAAATGACCAAACATCATGTATTCAACCATCTTTCCCAGTATAGGTTGCAGTCTTTGCACTGTAACATACTGGTTCAGGTTAACAGTTTGTATGGGCAAATAAAAATCCATGTGCCCAATGAAAAATGAATATTTGAATAAAATTATTCAGATTTAATTATGAAGTGAATATATGACAGGAAATCTTAGCTCTTGCTTTTTAAATATGACATGCTTTTTTTTCTGGGTACCAGATGATGTGATTTTTTGGGGAAAAAATAAAGCTATCAGAAGTAGTCTTTCACTGTTTTGAAAACTTGAAGTTTCACAATGAAAATTAAGCACAACAAAAACAGTTACGTACCAGAAACTGTGGGATCAGGAGCAGATATTTGGGAGCACCTGTAGTAAAGAATTTAGTTAGTTATTACAGGGTCTAAAATTTCAGAGTTTGTGTATCTAACGAAAATGAGAAGCAGTTTGCAACTGAAATTAAAACCAACACTTAATGAAGAAATTATTTCAGTGTGAGATCATTTTCAGATAAAAAAGGCAAAAATGTGAGGTTTCATCTTTTCCATTTAATGAGTCAAAAATAGTCCATTAGAACAGTGCAGTAGAAAAAATGAAGTGTGAAGTGACAATACAGTGCCAACTTTATCACATACCACTCCGTGAAAAGTAACAGTTGGTTTCTTATAGAAAAAATAACTTAAACAAAACAAGAAAAATAGGAATCATCATGTATCTGTTCTGACTTCATTCTGCAACACTAAATGCCCAAATGTCCTCAGTGAATTGGAGGGTTATAATAGAATCTAAGATATCACTTGAATATACTTCCATGAGATGCTAGCTGAAACAGACATTCAAAATTCCTGAGAATCTTTGAAGTGATGGAAGAATATTTTGAAATTTCTGATATGAATGTTAAATACCTGCTATGATACTCAGTCCTTATATGCAATTGTTAAAATCATTACTCTAGAGGTTCCCTGGCTAAAATAGTGTCCCTGCAAAGCACACTGGCCTAACAAAATCCAAATGGAGCATGCAAAGGAGGATTTGTATTGCTTATAAAAATTATATAACTGTTATAAATGTCATACATGCCTCTGCATGATTCTTGAGCAAGAAACTCCCATCATGTTAAGTATTCCACTTACTTTCTTTTACTGTGATGATATATGTTATGATCTGGGAGAGGGTCTTTTGTTTCCTCTCATTTGAGGGAGCAGCCACCAAGAGCTACTTTCATTCTGAGTTGCATTTTTCATTAATAGAAGCTTAAAAAACCCTAGAATTAAAAGTTACATATTTCTATAATCTGTTTCATGAAATGGTACCTGTCTTTTCTATACAGATCAATCCTTGAAACAAAAGGTATAAACCCAAGAAAATAAAAACAAAGAAGCTTGTAGACAGGTTTTAATTTAAAAGCAAGGATAAGTACATTTCAGTCTTTCTAAATCAAGGGGTAGTCACATCAAACAATTTTTTACAGATTAATATACCCATGAAAATGACCTTAGTTCGCAAATGTAAAAATTCAGAAAATTCAGTCCTCCTCACCTTAGTTTTGGTATCCACTGTGCAGAATGCTTACACTGGGGCAGTACATCTGGGCTCCCATTATATTCAAAGGAAATCCAGTCAATGTGGCTAATGGATTTTAAGGCACAGGTTACTCTAGGATAGACTGTCAGAGGAAAATTTAAGCAAAAAAGAGACAAGTTGAAATAGGGATAACAGACTATTGCACATTATAGCAAAACAGTACTGCACTGAAACACATGGACAGGTTTAACCTTCTAAATGAAATATGTCATTTAATAATCTTTTAATGGATTTCATCTACCACTGGGAAATAATTTCTCACACATGCAAAAACTGTTTAATAAACTCATTACTCTGTCTCTATGTCCAGACACTGCCTTGATCCAACAACCAGCATCACTTAAGCAGCACAAGGTAACAAAGATGGCTAAAACTAAATAATTGAGGATTCCCTGGTTAGGCCAAATCTGGAATCTGGCATCTCATGCACTAACTATGCCCACTGATTTTGGCATAGGACATGAGAGGACTCCTCATTTGGCAAGAGAATGGATTGCACTGTAATAATTAAGAGCATGCATGTTAGAAACCTATGTGAGTCTGTAGTTACTTTTAATTTTTTGTAAATTAAGTAGTCCTGATTCTGTTAGACTGAGAAAGGGTAAATGTCGAAGACAGCCAGGGGGGCCATCCTGTTCTGCAATAGCCCATCATTCTTTTCTGTTCTGCATCTGCCTAAGTGCAGGATACCTTGACTACTGTATTTTTGATTGATAATGTCATATACTAACACAGATCCACCTCATTATACTTGCAATTCATCTTGTTCACAAGGTTATTTAATAAATGGCAGCCCCTTGGTAAAATAGCCATAATCAATGTGCATAAACTAATTTTTTTATTAGTTATAATTATATGAGGTCATTTTTATTGGTGCAGCTAGATTGATAGATAGCTCTGTAATTGTTTTCAAAGACATAGACAGCTATAATACAATTAAGTAACAAAGGATTGATCCTAGCTACATCAAAATCAATTGAAACTGATGGCATCCAGAAAGTCACAGAGAAGCTCAACAGACTTTAGGATAAGGCCTAAACTAAAACCAGCTCACACCCTCCCCCTATTTTTCCCCAGATTCTTGGGTTACTCTGTATTTAATAAAAAAAATTTATTAGAGTGGCAACATTTTTGTAACAGGCTAATACAGCACAGACATTTTAAAAAGCCATTGACACAGTCTTGTCAATAGTCTGGATCTTTGTTGATACTACAAAGCTGAAAGGTTAAAGTGTTATCTAAAATGGAGAAAAATCTAACCCTTTATTTCAATGTGACATATGTACTTGCCTTGAGCACTAACAAGGCATAGCTAATTACTGATACAGTTGCAGAAGAGGCATTCTGACAGTCATGATCTATGATCAAATTTGTCTTCCAAGTGACAAGTCAAACAGGCAATCTCGGACACTGCCAACACAGTGGGTGGGTTATAAAAAAAATTTGCACTTTCATTTTTATTGCTGTAGGGGAAATATTCCACCTTCAACTCAGATGATGTCTGAGACCTTTTCATGGTCATACTGTTTCCATTAAAGGCACAAATATTTCTTTCCATACACTGCCAAAAGATCTTTAATCTGATAGTTTCTTAAATTCTCATTTTTCCTAAATAATTCCATGACTTTTTACAATACAGTGTCTTTTTTAGAGATATCTACTGATGTACAATTGAGTCATACATCATAAAAATAATACTACAGTTTTTTAAAAATTTTAGAATCTATAAACTTGATGTAGGTAAATCTATTATTAAAGTGATTATTTTTAAAATATCTGAAGCCTTATATTGCCTTATCATTTCAAACATAATGCAAATTTCTGAGACCTTGCCTTCTGGTGAAATTAAATGACAATATACTGATGCTAAAGCACAATATCAGAGAATTATATTAAAAGTTCAATTTTTACCAAATATGGTAACTGAAATAAAGTGAAAAACATAGCTAAACAGTACTGCCATAACTTTTGAGTCTCCAGTCCTCGTTTTTAAAGTATTTCATTCTTGAGATAAAAACATTCTCGATTTCTTACATCTCAAAAGAGTTCAGACAAGAACAACATATCTTTATCGATATGAAATAGTTACTCCTGTTTGTGATTAATGTGAATAGGTATTCCTAATGGTGAATCAGTTTTCTCACTGCTACGTTGGCAGGTGTAATATGAGGACTGAAATATAATAGTAATATGAAGGATTTTTTATTCTCCTAAAGTAAACTCATTACCTGTATTTATTTCATAAATATTAAAAACCTCCCATAAAAGCTATCACAATGCCTTTGGGTGTAATGAGGTTAAATCATTTGGGTCACATTCCAAATGGGATTAGGCTTCCTGGCACAAAGCATTACAGCAGTTCAGAGTTAGGCAGTGAGCCCAGGAGTGTAATTCAAGGTTTTCTTACATTCCCACATTCCATGTACAATGAAAGGGAAAAACTGGTACTTTACAATAGTACTGCATACAAGAAGTATGACAAGAGGTACCTAAACAGAGCAATATGAGCACCAAACCACCGACATAATGAAACTTCATTTCTCTTTTCTGCATTAAGTGCTTGTGTCTCACCAGGTTTCTGAGCTTAAACCAATATCCTCAACATTTTTGCTTAAATCACACTGGCCATTTGTAATGATTTTTCATTACACTCAGTGAATGTAGTGGGAAACCTCAGTTCAAGAATATTGTTGGTTTCATGGATTTCACATTCACACTCATATTTCTGATGAAGAGACATTAATCACTAGGAAAAAAACCTACTCTCTGTTTATTCCTCTTTCATAAAACTTGTGTTAATGACTGCACAGAAATGCAGCTGCAGTTGAAGCAATGGAGGGTCCTTCTTCCTGAGTTTTGTAGCTGTTAATGACCTGTTAAGGTCATTTGCATAGAAAAAGGGAGTCCCCATTTTGAACAGGTAACAGCACCAAATGCAGTTCTCCCACCCTAGGAATAATGAGTGTAATCACTGCATTGTGCAAAAGTTGAAATAGTTCTTCACTCGATATCTTTGAGCAGAAGTGGTTCAGATATAATGCTTTGAATTGAGTTTGGTGTTATGTATGTTCAGTACAGACAGAGGCTACTTATATCAATAATTTGGAGGATGCTGCTCACACAAGGGATGTGACTGAACACCCATTTTTGAGCAAAGCAGCATTTCCAGGCATGCTCACAATCAGGAGATTAGGTACCTATGGCTACAGCTTATGACCTTCTGGATATCTGCTGGACTTCTTCACAGGTTTCACAAAATTCAAGCTAAGTATTTGGGTTCTTTCACTTTATTAAGCAATATACACATTAAAGAAAAAGAGCATTTTGTTTAGAGTATCATCTTTCATTTTCATATCATATGCTTTTCAACTGACATACATTCAAGTGTCACGGATTTTTCAGCAACACTGTGATGAACTGAGTTACCAGAAGTTATAAAAAAAGCTTGTTTCTTTTTCTTCTTCTTCTCCTGATTTACATTTTTATAACAAGTGCATCACATCCCCCATTTATAATTTTATAATTTATAATAATACATCCAGCTGTATTATTACACTGTAGTACATTTATACCAGATTGCACCCAGTAAGTGAACACCCAGGCAGTGGATGTTGGGTGGTGTACCTCTAAAGACTAAAGACAAGTACACACAAAGACCCTTGGGACAGCAAAAAATGTCTTCTTCAGTTCTCAGATTCTCTGGGGAAGCTGAGAAAATACCCCTACTCTTCTATTCCCAAACACTTCATGCTTTGCTGAGGAAAACCAAGAAAGTCCTCTGCCTGAGTGGGACTTGAAGGGAAGTACTGTGGCAGCCTACAGACCCTGTATACTGGGGGGAATTGAAGGATATTCTTTGTAGGTTGCAGGGAAGAAAAGGACAGGAATGAGAATGACTTCTACGAAGAACCCTATTAAAGTAGTTATCACTGCTTATCTCACCCTCTCAAACTTGACCATCTCCACTGGGGCATGAGTCACATCCTTAACAGCTGGTGACTGTACGGTACTGACGTTATGCATATGTTGTCATCTCTCGAAACAGGGAAGACTCCAACCAATTTTTATGAATTTTACCGACATACTTTTTCCTACCCAAAACCATTCTCTTTAAAATGTGCATGCTTCTGAATTGTGAACATTAAAAAAAAAAAAAAAAAAAAAAACAAAAGCAAACAAACAAACAAAAAATAAACCAAACAGGCAAACAGAAACCCTCAGCCAAGTAAAAAACTAAAAAACTGTCTTTGCTCTCTACACAGGCAAAGTGCCTGCACCGTAATGTAAATCAAGAATATTAGTATGCATTTTTCTGTTATGCAAGCTTTTAACTGGATAGATTTTGCTGAGAATACTGGTGTAATGATGTCCTCCTGTTAAACACTGGTTCCTGACTGAACTGCAATTCCCTGTCCTCTCAGCTATGCCAACACAACACTGGAGCCATGCTGTAAAGAGCACTGGTAAACTAATCCAGAATAAAGGCAATCCCTCATTTAATAAGAGCTATGATATACTCTAGGTAAATCCTGAAGTGCAGCGTTAGGGTACTATGTCATGTTCCAATGAGAATTAAATAAAGGGCTAGCTGAAGTATTGCTGTCAGCACAGCATCTGCTCATGTGATCTTTTAGTCATAATAATAGTGATAATTCTCAGTACATCAAAGCAGACGTGGAAACTAACACACACAGTGCATCTTCTGAATATTCCCTATGAACTGCTCATGAGCAATCTGCAGGCCAAGAATTTATTCACTGAGGAAATAAATGAATATTTTCTAGATAATGAATAAATCCAAGAATTCTGCCATATGTTTGTGGACAACTGGTGAACAGGAAAAAAATGTTAGTGAAATTTAACCCAATAAATAATTCATTACAAATTACTTGCCTATTCTAAATTTAAACCCACAGATTTAACTGTCTCTGAGCTTCTTTTTTACAAGTAGCAGTACCACCCAGCACCTTCATTCATTATATACTTTGCCATCACCATTGGTTATCATCAGAGGCTTTACATCCAGGGAGCAGAGGAAGAGGGCAATCCCTTCTGGTTAAAATGTTAAATCAAGAGACATTCTACCTCACTATTTCAGCACTGAAACCATCACCTGCATTTGAATGACCAAGAGACTAAGAAGGATTACAGGCATAGAATAATGCGGTGGGTTGGCTGCCACTTCATTTGCCTTGACCCCTACTTTGTAACCTGCCACTACTGAATTTTAGAGAAAAAATGACTAGAGCTAGTGAACCAGGCAGAATGAAAGTCAACATCATCATCTCTCTCTCCGCAGGTCAATAGTTCAGCATCATCATTCCGGAAGAACTAATCTCATTTCTGAAACCTATTTCTAAGCGTACAGTTGTTATCTAAAAGACAATCTGGAGACCTTTTTAATGCTTTCAAGTGGAGGAAGTTAAAACAAAGTGAAACAGAATAATATAGAAATGAACCTCCACTATACCCTTATCTGAAGGGAACAGATTTTAACATCACCTTTGTTACTCAGAGCACAGGAAATTTTTGCATCACCCTTCCCAGAAAGGTCTGCTTCAGTGATCTATTTCACCTTAGTGACCTAAGAGTGTCTTACATCTCATAAATAATGAAGAAAACAAAAAGCTCAGAAAGAATAACTTGTTATGAACACTATCTAGGCAAAGAACATAATTGGTGCCACAGTAAACTGCCCAGGCAGCTAGAGTCTTAATTTATGTTCATAGGTAAACACTGCAAAAATAAAATCTAGTGATGCATTGTCTTATGCACAACAGTAACATAAAAAAGTATAAAATAAACTTTTTCCCAGTACAATTTATCTTAGGACTTTACCTTATGCCCATTTTCCTCATATACTCCTGGCCCAAGAAATGCTGCAGATTTAGGTGACACATGCAGATGCTGGTGTGTGAGTTTTAACTGGTTTGATGTGGCCCAAGTCCTGCTGTAGTCACAGGAGGAAAAAGACAGCGTGAAACTTAAATACATACCAATCACTGAGGCCTTTTTTTTAATTATATCCATTAAATGATGGAGAACCTGCAGTTATCCTACAAGGTTAAGGGAGGCTGTAATACATAAATACAAAAGGGTCATTATTAAATACTTTTTCTTTGTTTTTCAACTGCACCAGGACATTTTGCAATTTGCAAACTTTCAGTAAGAAGGACTCAGTCCCACCTTTTGGTAAAAAATATAATTGTGTGATACCTACGTTGCGGCTAGCAGGGAAAGTAAATATTACATTTTCAAAATAAATTCAAATATCATTATATTACCAGTTTAATATAGAACTACCTTTACCAGTCCTTTCCTTTGAGAGTCCTTAGGATGTGTTTCAGTTCAAAAGTGAAAACATTTTGAAGAAATGCTCCAGATGTTTCTGAATTACATGTAAATTTACAGGGGTAAATATTGTTATGTCTTGATACATTTACCCTAAAATCTTTTAAAAGACTGATTTCAAAAATGAAATGGTGGAATTATCCACAGGGAAGTAACAGCACAAGGAGACCTAAAGATGCTGCTCACAGTTTGGCATTAGGAATATAATTCAACACATATATCCTCAAAAGCACTCATTGAAATGTTTGACCACCTTCTAAAAGGCTTTCATCCATCTTTAACTGCATGGTTAGCTGAGCTAATCTATCAAATTAAGAAAAATGAACATGTGCATAAAGTTCACATATTTGTATATTTTGGTTAGTTTTGGTCAATGACAGAAGCCAAATATACATCTCACTTCCACTGTAAAAGACTCCAGAACAGCTGTCTCCTTGCCACTCAATTGGCAGCTATAATGGCTTTTAAGAAATGTCTCACGGCATTAGTTTGTTCTTCAGCCCAGCTCCTGACATCTAATTATACAAAAATAATTTAAAATTTAGCATGTCTCTAACCATTGTTGTTGTGGTTAGAAAACTTTTAGAGCATATCCAAGTGAGTAAGAAGCAAAAAACCAAAGGGCAAAGCAGATGACATCGCTCTACTCTTTCTATCATCCCAAATTGTGCTTTGCAAGACGATCTCAAAATCCCCATGACTTGACTTACGATTCTTGAAGGTTTATAATAAAATCCTGCCGTCCTTTTAATAAATAAAGTTAGCATTTAATTCTGAAGTCTGATTGTTCTGCTAACACTGTCTCCAGGAAATGTGCAATAATACCACATAATATCTGTTTTCTTTCTGTTAAAAATAAGGGAATTAAGGGAATAAAAACAGTACACAAAGATAGATAAAATAAATTAAATAAAGCCAGGAAGCAGGCAAAGTAAAAATTATGTCAGAAAATGAAATAAAAAATATAAGGAAAGAGGAGCTTCAAAACTCCAGATTCTCCTTGCAATTTTGACCCAATCACATGTAACAAGGCAATTAAAATCACTTGAAGTCAGAAAATAGCCAATTTTAATTCCTTTTTTCTTCCACATTTTTATATTGATCTCGGAAATCTCAGTCCTAACAGAAAATATCACTATTTTTAAATTCCCTTTTATGTCGACAATAAAATTAACCTAAATTTTAAGACCAAGTTTCCTAAAAGGTACATTAATAAACCTATGTGTTCTTGGCTTTCAGCAATACTGAGTAGCCCCATTTCTTATTCAGTCTCTGACAAGAAGCTATAAGCAGAGGCCAATCAGATATATTAGTTAACCAAAGCTTATAGCAACGCTGTGGGTTTTAATGCATTTTATTAACTATGTTCATGACTCAAAATAACCAAGCATACAGGGTTTTCATCCTCTGCAGAAAAGGAGCTCATAGTCAAACATTATTTTAAATTCTTTTTCATTGTTATGATGTGTACTTATCAGGCTCTTTCAATTTCATTACAGTATTATGAAGCCACTTAATTTATAGGATTCTAATTGACCAAATATTTTGAACGTGTAGAACATGTTTGTGGAATAACTAAGACTTTATAAAGTCAATAGAAAGAGAACCAAAGGACAGACAAACTCTATTCCATATAATCAGATAATGAGACATGACTGCTGGCTAATGGGCAAAATAGGGTCCTAGAATAAATGCTTGTATTATTACAAAAACAGAATTCAGAGCTAACTTAATCAGAGCTAACTTAACTCAGCTCCTAACACTTGGCAGTAGGTAACATTTTAGATTTAGCTATATTAAAGGCTTGCCCTTTCTTATTTATTTGATAGCCACTTCCATATTTGGAAATTGCCAGACCAGTGTTAGAGGGATTTAGTGCATGAACACAGACTTACTTTGCAGTTTACCCAGTGTAGCAGTTAATGGTAAGCCTCACAGACTGGGAAAAATATATCCAATAATAAGAGTACGTTCTGTGTCTTTTCTGTTTTCCTTTATTATTCTAAAGTGGTCGGTATAATATGTTATGGAAGTAAATTTTAGCTCTGATCAACAGTAATGGAGGTCAGGCTTTGGCAGTTATATAAATCCAATGAGGTTAACTAGCCCGTAAAAAATAAGTGCTGAAGTGTTCATTTCTCTGTGGGTTATAGTGCTAGGTGACTTGCTTTTCCTGTTATAACCATTTTATTACAAGTTTCTACAGCAAAGAAAATGCTAAGTGATTTCTGGACAAGACACGAACAATAAACGTCACAGTAGCTTTTGGTATATATTATTTGTGTATACCAGAATGACCCAAATAGAGTTCTAACATTTTTTTTTTTTTTTTTTTTTACAATGGAAAAGTAAAAAATAGACCAGATGGAATGCTACTAAATTTAGTAACAGATATTTTAAATGACAGGTGAAATGGTGAAATACTTTTTTCTTTTTTTTTTTTTTTTTTTTCCTGGTGGTATATTTGATTTTGTGATTAGAACAGCTTTTGAAAATGTGTTTTTTTTCTTAAGCCAGAAGAGTGAAATAGGAGCCTGGGAATTAACTGGTTATCAACATAACTTCCTTTTTCCACTGACCAAAGATGGGACATTAAAATCTGACCTTTCTGTATTATATTGTATAAAATACACAGCATCTTCTCATAACCTTATATTAAACTTACTTTCTACAGTTATTTCATTTCACTCAGAATCATACTGGGAATATTTCCCTATTTTGTATGAAAGAAAAGTTTGTATGTGGGCTAAACTTGTGACAGCAGAACCTTTCCCTTGAGGGAGGTGTTTAAATCTTCCTTATATCCCTTATTTAACAGGCAAATCACTGCAGCTTCCAAAACATACAACATTTACAAGCCAGAAGTTACATACTTGTGTTAGCATATCTTTAGATGACTGTTTCTCTGAAAAAAAAGGTGGGAAAATGGAAAAGCATTTAAATTTATTTTATATTGTTTACTTTCAAAAGGAATAATTTTGACACTTAATTAAATTTTCATTTTAAATGAGATCAGGTATACAGTGACCAGAGACTTTAGGGAACATGCAATTCTAATTTTGTATATGGAGTCCTGTCAGTCAGCAACATTGTTCATATGATAAACATTTAAGAATACGGTTAAGAGGCTTACTCTTGAGGCATGGAAGCCTTTAAATTGGTAAAATATGGCATAATTGTCCTGAAATCAGACTATCTAGCAAAGCATTTTGCCCTTTTGAATTCAGTCTTCTGTTTTTCATGAAGAGCCAGACCGTAGAGTTTTGAAGTTCGATGAAAACTTTCAAGAGGAAGTGGTGACACTGGCTATATTCTTCACAGTTTACTCAATTTAAAGAACGGGTCTACAGCTCCAGTTTTTGCATCAATCTCTGTCACCAACCTTTCATTGGGCAGCTGAGCTCTCTCAACCTTTTTTGTCTTGTAACTCTTCAGTCTATTTAGTCTGTAAAGCCTTCTAGACAAGCATTTAGCTTTTATAGTGTGTGCAAGTAAACCCTCCCATGATGGATCCCCATTAAGTACTTGTGACTGCCAGCTGGTATCATTGTACAGGTAACAAACAACAGCAGTAACACCCTAGGCTGGGCTTCTTCCACAGAGATTGCATGTTTCCCGAGAAGTTCCTTACAGCACTGCATAAACCCAGAAAAAAACTTTGCAAAGGCAGATAATGATTTCTTCACAGAATAGTACAGTTGTTGCAACAGACAGAGTATTAAACAAAAATACTAAGCATAATTTATGAAATGGGAGATATCCTCAGATAAAAGTCATTATGATAAATAATCACTGCTCATCTGAAACTATTTCTCTGCAGAAAACGCATTGATTTTTAAGCACTGAAATCAATGGGAACTTTGGCTTAAAAATTGATGGTGCAATATGGCCATGTTATCAATAGTTTACATTTATTCATTCTGTTCTCTGAAATTTTCAGTTGATTGTCTTTTGAATTAGCTGTTGAGCTTCTTGAATTGCAGCCCAAACTTGATCTTCTGTGGGATAATGCTATGTAAGTTTCATTTCAGGCAAGCTTCTACTGAAAGTAACAACTACAGAATCTGACTTAGCTCAATTCTTCTGGTAGAAGTTAATTATTCTATGATCAGATACCCTATTACCCACTTGAATACCAGAATTTCTCAAGTGGATTTTTTTTTTACTTGAATGTGGTAACTCTGGAGTTCTTTATTTAGCAGTAGATTACACTTCCTGTGCTGTTTCATAAGCAGAGTCTTTTCAAGTAGTCTAATACTCTGAGGGGGGTGCTGTCTACCAGAGAACACTAATACTTGCATATGTTCCCCCAAGACAGGAGGATTGGGAGGACTGATACAGAAAGAGCCATTCCTCTACATATTTCAGCCTTATTAATGCACAGACAAGAACAAATCAGTAAGGTTCTGGTTCACCATACATCAGCACACAGAAGGCAACAGGTAGAGTTGCGTACGTGGAAAAAAAGCAGAGAAATATTGTAAAGAAAAATCAATAGCCTGAAACACCTAAATAGTGTTTTGAGTTCAAGCTAATTGCTTGTTCTTTGTATGTTAGCTGAAACTTTTCCATGAACCTACTGCAATGGATGTAGAAGTGGACTATATGGACCACAGATAGGATTCAGGGTGGCTGTTCTTGTGAAAGTCTGGGAAAGGTTTTGGGGTTCTTTTTTTGTTATTTCTGCAATGGTTGGTGCCACATACTTTTTTTGGAACAGTTTCCCAATAAGGCGAAGTTTTCTAGAGTATAAATGGTGAAGATTTCCAGAGCTTTTTGTTTGTGATCACATCTAAGTTACACAGGTTTAAGTTAACCTGATCAAAACTCCTCAGCCTAGTAAAAAACAGACTTGACCACCATAAAGAAAGCAAGAGTGGTGTATCAAAAGAATAAAATGTGTAATGTAGATTTTAGACTCCTAAAATACAATGGTACAATATACAAGACACATGTGGTTTACATAAAAATATAGTTCAGCAGCTAAACTGATTTAATGAGAAAATAGATTTGCTTGAAATTATTGCAGGAAGTAATAATTTAGTGCCTTGTAAATTGTAACTCATTATTATATTAGTAAAATTGAGTCTAGAACTCCTCTGAAGAAAGAATTCCTTTCTGTCCTCCTGCAACTTTATTTCTAGAGATAAATACCTTGATTATTAGAAGCAATAATTACACAATAAGGTTTTACTAAATGGTCAATAAGAATAAGGGCATTTTTAAAAGAAATTAAATTAAAGAGCAACTCTATTTTCCCCCATCTCTAAGAGTTGCTTGTCCTAGTTTTCAGCTTACTGTAAGTCACTCATACTGACAGAAAAACTGTCTTTTTATTGCACTGCTAAGTCTGATTTGTAAAAGGTGGGGTGAAGAGTTCAGACAGGCATCTAAGCACATCCCAAACAAAATAGCTCTGATTCCTGTACCGTACATGAACAAACAAGAGATGCATCCCATCGGACTCCCGACAGATCTGTCGTTGTTTACCATTAGCGCTGCCGTACCCGCGTGCCTTGCCATTCCGTGCAGCCGGGCAGGGGCCGGCCCGCTGCCGCGACGCTGATGTGCGGCGCGGAGTTACACCTCCCGCTCCCCGTGGATGCTGCAGGCGGGTAATTCCTGATGAAAGCCTGCTCCCTAGTGTCGCACCGCTACAAAGGCCAGTGAGCTCCAGCGTAGGAAGGCAGAGAAGGAAAGATCTCACGGTATTACTTGAGCAGACCCTTTCTGTTTCTGGAAGGCTTATTCTGTTCAGGTTATTTATGTTATTACTCTTGAAATACCATACAAGTTTAGTTTCCCAAATAAATAATTAAAAAAAAAAAAAAGACGTTCAAGCAATTTTCTCTTTTCTTTAAAAATACAGTAAGAAGTATTTCATTGTTTATGACTCAGCAACAACTTTTCAGTCTGGCATAATAAAGACCCTGTGCTTAAAACAAGCTCAGTGACATAAGTAGCTGAATACATTGGTGGCCTGACTTTTAGTGCTTTTCAATGCTAACGATGGCCTCCAATTTCCATGGACATTTGGGTTATCAGCATTCTTAAAACAAGGCTCAGCGACCTCAAATGTGCTGGTGGCTCAGCTGTGCCTAAATTCGATTTCACCTGCTGTGTATTACAGGATACAAAGTTTAAAACCAATGTTTTTAACTCTCAGGTTTCACAGACCCTGCAGGACGCAGTTATCCATATTCAGCCCTTGTCCATCGAGCCTATGGTGATGACAGGTTAACCCATACAGCTTTCAACATTTAAGCTTAAGCAAGATTAAAGACCAAGCTTTTAATTCACCATCAAGGCTAATGCTGTCTATAGTGGAGAGAGACAAATACCTCAGGTACTTGCCCATTTCACCTACGCTAGAGACCTATTTTAGGCTGGAATATATTACCCCATCACCAGATTAAAATAGATGTGGAATTTTCATGCAGCCAAAGTCAAACAAGGTGAAATCCACTGTAAGTGCTAAGTCATAAAATTTTCATGTGGTAAAATGCGAATACATGTAAAATTTTATATACACTCATTTTTCACAGATATACACTTCTGCACCAGGCACCCCACACTGGGCAATAAACCACATTGTATTTAGTGATGTGAATGCACATAATACTGGGGCTATTGACTGCAGTGAAGTCACCCCAGAGGCACAGCACACAGATCAGAACCTAGGTCAGTGAAAAGACATAGAACCAATCTCATATCGCTCCAGCACCTCTATCGGAAACTACTTATTCTGGTGACATCACAATCTTTTGTCCAGTGACAGTGTCACAAAGACAAAATGATAATCTGATGTAGTGAACAGCAGAAGAGTTCATTACAAAGAGGAGCTTTACAGAGTTCTCTCAGAATACTATTTTTGAAGAGGAAAACATATTGAACAAATCATACGACTGCAGTTAAATAGGTGTTTAGAAAGCACAAATGATACATGTGTGAACCTTTTCCATCATGGTCCAAGAAACAGGTGACAATTTTTTCAGATAGAATTAATATCTGATAGAGATTTAGGCATCTGATTTTCAGGTGCAATCACTTTCTTAGTCATTCAAGGAAAATTATTTGCCTCTACTAGAACAGTAGCAAGAAGGAAGCTTATATTTTCCAAATGCAGTTACATATTTTATATTGATACACATACACATGGAAAATAAATAGTTCACTATGCAAATGACCCAACTAAATATAAAACCAATATTCAAAGTGTAAGACAATGGTATTTTCTGGAATACTTTTCAAACTCTGACCCAATACTGGAAAAACAGAAGATAAAATAAGTGATTGAAACTCCTATTATCTGCATTTCTCTTATGAAGAACCTACATTACATTTACTAGCATACTCAAGCAAACATTTTCATAGATCTTCTGCCGACTTTCACATAGGCTAGGGAGCTAAGTATAGTTTAACATCTACCAAAATTTAAATTGACATAATAATTATGTATGTGATAGAGTGTATGATATCTTCGGCTCCCTTCCAATTGCAAAATGATCTAGACAGTAAAGGTGCAGGATATTTAAAGTTATGTCTTTTTGGTTTGGGTTATTTTTTTTTTTTTCTTTTCTGACATCACAATCAGCAATCACTGTCATCAGCAAAGGCTCACATTTTACTTCAGACAGGAAATATGAAGTACACTATACAGAAAAAATCAACATAGGCCTCTTACCTCTTCATGTAATGATATAGGAATTTAAGTCTTAAAATTTCATAAATGTAAAATTAATTTTTCCCCATTTTTTAAAAAGGTTCTGTCAAATTTTCTTTCAAAGAAAAAGCAGATGTTTAACATATATTATCCTTTTTCTCTCCTGCCTAAAGAACAAAATTAAAACACTTCATGCAATATGTTAAATTAATGGAGGCATTTAGGGGTAGGTAGGTAGGTAATCTATTCATCCCTCTTAAAAGTTTCTTCACAAAATACTTCCCATGTTATTTCTGAAAGAAGGGGAGTTTTCTCAGGTTTCCTTTGCTTTGGTATCTCAGAAAAGAGATAACTATCAGGACACCAGCAATACCGTTACTGCTTAACAGAAATAAACAATATTCTCATGGTAAAAAAGACTCTAACCCACAGTACTTACCCCCGTGAATGAACATTTCAGAAGTCCTCTGAAGTTATTGATATTATACCATACCCCAATAAAAGCCATTATATAGTTGCATAGGGCCCAGAGCCTTCTGAGTTTTCAATTTAACTTTGATGTTTCAGTCTGTGTATGGTATGTTGGGTGAGGATGGAGAAGCCATTTTACCTATACTTGCTTCTTTTAATCCTAGAACAAGTTAGATGTTGCAATGAAACCAAAGGATGGAGGTCACTGAGAAAACTTAGTGCTGGAGACTTAGCAGACTAATAACAAGAATGTCTTTCCTTCACGTTGAGGGGGTAAAGGGGAAGGAAGCAAACATGGGGAAAGCTGAAGTGACATACTTGCAGCCTATGCTGTATGAATGCTTGATGAATCCATGTAATATGACGGTGGTTAGTAACATGGACTCTCCCTCTGACTTCATTTAGGCTCCAAACTTACTTTTAAATGTGGGACCTTTATGCCCCCTATTATGTTTTGCTTCTACATGGCTCTAAACACTGCAGGAGGTAACAGCAGAAGGGTTTGCATCTGACACCATGTTTTCTATTAAGTCAGGTATTAAAAAAACTTAGGATTACACTTACATCTCGAAGACTCCACCTGGGAAAGGAAGGAAACAGGATATGAATAAACACACTGATATCTTACTATTTCATCAGTGTTTCTAGCTAATGTATGGTAGACTTTGGTATTAAACTTTTGCAAAGACAAATTAGCTGTCCCTTTTGAGTTCCTTTATAGGAAGCTCTCATGCAGTAAAATGGAAACTACCCAGTGAGAAGTGCTCTTGTAAGCCTGGGACACATTTTTGTATTTGGAATAGGAACACAACTCAACCCATCCTCTTAGTAGCCAAATGCACTCAGGGGAGTGTTTCAACCATCACTATATTATTCAGTTTACTAAAACCAAATTATTTCATTTTCATTAGACTTTACTACCTTACTCAAATACTTCCTATAATGTTAGATACATAATACTCTGTTTTATGGAGCATAATCATTATCATTTTTATATTAATCCATTTTGACCTTTTAATTTGTGATTTATGAAGAGCAAACAGAGTCTGATGGTGTGGGACCAATCTGACATTTATTCAAAAGATAATTTAAGTCTTTTAAGATGTCTGCAAGAAATGAACTACAAACAACTAGCAACGTGAGTTAATTCATGACACCAAAAATTCTTTTAAGATGTACCTGGGTTTAGTTTGTTTATTTATTTATGTATTTATATATGTTTGACTGTCCTACATATTCTACAAGGCAAGAGTTACATTTTAGTGTGCTGCAATAGTCTACAGTTCTGCACTCTGGGTTACTTGCTCTTATCCTTTCATTTTCCTGCACCATCTCTGAGGTTCATCTAGTGGGCTACCATTAACCAAAAAGTAGAAAGTCCTGCTTGAATTTAAGATCTATATCTTATAAAAGGCTTGTAGTGACCCTTGAATTTTATTTCCTGGTAATAAAATATTGAAATATTTTCTTCTAGCAATTAGCTCCATACACAGCTTATAAGTCATTTTATTTCTTACCTATACATCTTCTAACATGTTCTCTAAGGGTACAGGGTTCAGCCCAAAATTGAACTGAGATCACAGTTTTGGTCCTACAGTGAGCCTCTTCCACTTAGAATTTGAAATAGTACAAACAAACAAGTAAAAATAATATGTAATGCCATACATTTTAAAGTTAAATACCCAAAATGATCACCTAAAATAAAAAATAGGAATACACATGGGAATGAATTTGATAAGTATGATGTATAGTATATATTCGGGAGAAAAAAAATACCTTAAATCTGTTACTTCAGTAGGAAATATATTGTACAAGGTATATCAAAGTCAGCTGAGACTCATTATGAATAGAGTGTTCTAATTGCAGGTATACTTGCTTCTTATGATAAATGGCATGATGATGGTATTATAGATAGATGTTTCATATCCATTTAGTTTATTATATTAATACTGTGGGTTATTGCTTTTGAGGCAGGGGTTTTTATATAATTCTCAAACAATTTATGCTATGTTTTAAGGAACAGAATCTAACTTATTCCAGAGCAAGCTTCACATAACTTTGCGTAATCTTTTCTTTTCCACCAGTTACTTTCTTTTGCTTTTCTACCCTTTAGCTAATAGGTAGGTAACCTTAAGTGCACAGCCATTTTTAATGTAAAAATCAAGCTCTCATACCAAAATACACATGCAAAAACCATCTCAAAGGGAGAACGCAAAGAATGTATGAAACTTCCTGGAGAATGGGGAGGATTATCTGAAGTAGAAAATTATTTTTCTCTGTACCCAGCATGATCTCTGGTACTGCTGTACGGTGGAGCAAGAGGAGCAAGAGAATGCTACTTTTTTACTTTTTATCACTTTCACTTTATAGAGGTCAGCATGATTTTCAGAATGGGGCCCTACCTATAAGCATCTTTCCAGAGGTTCCCTAAAATGTCTTAAGAAAGCTTTTATTCAGCTTTACTGTCAGGAAAAGTCCTTGTTTCAAAGGGTCCTTAGTAACATTTTAGAAAAATTTGAAGATATAATACCTTTCCACTGGCAAAGAAACATAAATGAATTTTTCTTACTGAATAGGAAACTTTGATTATCAGTTTCTGAAAAATCCGAAGTACTTTTGTTGGGTATAAGTTTGGGCCTTCTCAGTTCTGAAGACTATTTCCTGCAATTTTGAAATAGATGTAATACACATCAAAAAGATATTCCCTGGTCTTCAGGCAGACAACAGTAAAGGTCTCAAACTAGTTTAAAGCTCAACAACATTCCTTATTCACAGCCTGAATCAGAATTAACTTCTGCATCACTTCCACTCAGAAAGGTAGTTGGTTATAAGGAGAACCGGCTATATTATTCTGTTCCTACAGGCCCGTTCTGATGCATAGAGACTACCAATGACTCTGAAGTTTGCAGCTGTTTCTAAGTTCTCAAATTCTGACCAGTTACCAGAGTGCTTACAACATCCGCTATGGCAGAAAACTTGCACCTAAACTGATGTATCTCCTGAAGATCCAAGGGCATCTGCCTTTCCCATACCTTGTTTCCAGCTGTTGGAGGGATAGTGTAAATGTGGTCTGTAACCATATATAAATTGCCCAGGTGCTGAACACATTTAACTCTGTTCACTTCCTTCTATTAGGCAAGAGCAGGATTTTGAACACAAAAAGGGTTGATTTCCTGCAGTGAATGAGGATAAATGGCTATTATCATATGGAATATACTGTAACTCCTCCTCCTTATTCTCTCTTAGGTCTTTTTGCTCCATCTTACATGTCTGGCCTTTACCAGCTGAAATATCATCTAATGAATTAGATGTAACAGTACTGTCATCAGAATCAGCATCAGCAGCTCAGTTTGACCTCTGGTTTTATAATGGTTCAGCCTCTCCTAGGAATTTAAAGTTAGAAAAAAAATTAATATTTCTGACATTTGGAATTGTAAGCATATGTTTAGGACACAGACAATAAGAAGAAAGTTACTGGGACTTAGTGAAAGGTTTCCCACAAAAAACATCCTTTTCCATTTGCAACAGTTCAAAAAAATCTAACAAACCTTCCTCCAGCTAGTAACTATTAAGTAAAAAGGTTTCTGTGAAGAAATGCTTTCTGGGGAAAATGGAAGAGAAAAAAAAAATAAAAAAAAAAAATAAAAAAAAAGGAGTTTAGAAAAGGACTACAGGAACTTAAAAGGGATGAAGAGTAACAAGGAAAAGGAAAAAGTAAGCTTAACCAACAGGAACATCCTCCTGACCATGAAATTTGTAAAGATCATGAAAATGACACAAGTGAAATAATGAAAACATTTCATTAATTGAATTATTTACATTTTTCTTGAGTCAGAAAGCTAACAATTACAATAATAATTAATGCAGGACTTAAAAGCCTATAGATCTAACTCTATATCAAACACCTAGGGGTCTTTTGTAATTATAAATGTAGAGGTCTCCTCAGTATAGAATTTTCTTGTGAACATCAAATGGCCATTCACATAATTTTGGCAGTGAGTAACCCCTAAGGTTTACCCTCTGAATCATAAGAAGGACAATCAAATCAAATAAAACCTGAATTAGAGGTACTGTGTACCAGCAGAATATACTATTTAAATAGAAGATTATTTATGCTACTTGTCAAAATCAGTCCTCTGTGGTAGAAGGCACTATATTTAGGTAGGAGCTCTTTAGGTACAACCCTGACCATGAGACACCCTGGCAGTGGTCTTCCTATACAAACCCAACGTTGCCTTCCACAGGGCTGCATCTGCAGGCTGAATTTTAGCTACCCAGAACAAGAGCAATAAAGCTGGTGGCAACATGACAGCGTGCCAGATTTTAGATAAAAGCAGACAAATTACATACATCTAATTCCCAAGACCTTCTGAAGACAGGGTAGGGCATGTATGAATCCATGGTTCTGAATTCACCAGCCATCCCACCCACCATGGAGATGAAATCTCAAAATGTCACAATTCAGAATCTGCAACCTTGGGTTTTAAAGTTGTTCTGTAGAGAGGAAAAAAATGTACTCATTACTTGGAAATGGAATATATATAAGTGCATACAGGAGCCAATATACAGAATACAAGAAGTTTTGCCAAAAGGATTTAAAACTGTTCAAGTGAAACTCAGCTGCTTTGATATTTCTATGCAAAAAGTGAGGCTTGGTTTCTACCATTTGAGGTTTTGCAGTAGCAGTTCACTCAGATCAGGTTTCATTGTAACCTCCTGGATCCACTTATAACCAACTATTAAACATTTTCTTTTGGTAAGGAACTTTTCTTACTTGGTTTCTGCCCAGATAGGAATGACTTTGGAAAGTCTGAGCAAAGTCCACACATATGTTCAATTTAGATTAAAGGGGTGGTGGGAGGAGGGTACTAGCCTTTTTCATTACTGAAGTTATTTTAAAGTGACAGTCTTCAAACTAGAAAATTATTGTGCATTTTTACTGAATAATATTTGCCCATGTAATGAAATATTTAAAGGATTTTTTTAAAAAGAGCAACCACAGAACAAAACCACAAAGCAAACAGACAAGAAAAACCTAACAAAAGAAAGCCCCCCAAAAACCAGACACAACTATTTCTAGTATTACAATACAGACACACACATACATAACCCAGCTGAATATACCAAGGAATGATTCTACACATCTTCTAGTGTGCCAGATGCCTCTGAAGCCCACAATGGGCTAAGCTAAACTCCCTGAACCACAATGAAGACAGGAGAAGTTTCCCTCAGTACTTTTTCTTCCTGAAATAGAAACCATTTGCTGCCTAGCAAAAGGACATATGCTAAAATTCCAAAGCACTGGTACCCAGATATGCTAAAATATACATCTCTGCTGATCTGGAAAAATTAGAATAATTTCATAGGAAAAACAATACAACCCATCTTAAATCCAAGCTACATATATTTATTATTAATCAGTTCCACTAGAAATCGCATGCCCCTCACCAAAAAAAACCCAAAAAACAAACAAACCAAAAAACAACTACAAAACACACATACCCCACACACACCCACACACCCCCCAAAAAAACCCAAAAACTTACAACATCCCAATCAGGAGTGAGGAGAAGTGTAGAGGTAACTAAGAGCTCTTCTCTATAAGCAATATAAATAACTGTGCAATGGGGAATGCAACTGAAACCAGCTGTTTGAAATTAATCTGACATGCAAATTCCAGCTTCTGTACTTTTTGTTTCTGCCTTTGTGTGGGGACTTTGTGAATTTTCATGAGTTTGTATCTAAGGAATCTTGTTAATGAAGGATTAAAATTAGCTTAACCCAAGTGCAGTTGAATTTGGCTTGACTAGAAAACAGATACCTGTTGTTTTTGGTGGTTGACCAATTAATATAATTTACTTGTCACTGCCACATATGGTGTTGTAATTGCAGATACATTTTCTTACCTTCTAGCCACAAGGTAAGTCAAATATATTTACACAGTCATTTTGAGGAAGTATCTGCACATTTTTTGTATACCAGTGGACACTAAAATGTTAGCTTCCAATAGTTCACATTAACCTGAGCCTGAAAACTATTTCTTCAATAAAAGCATTACTGTTCGCTAAGACCAGATGAAAAAGATGTCACTTCAACAAATGTTTCTTAAGTTTTTAGCATAGGAACTCAGAGGTTTAGAGGCAGAAGTGAATGGCTCCAAACCTGAATTCTTGCTGAGGAAGCAGAAGAATGTCAGCACACCTTTGCCAAAGCACAGTTGTGCCATATGCTACAGAAGCTTGTACCTCTACTGAGCTGTGCTAAATAATGTTCTACAAGGCAGAGCAAGTACAATTAATACAGAACAGTTTATTGAAGAACTTGAGGGAAGCATTTTAGGTGGTAGAGAAAAGAGCAGGAGGAAGGGCAATTCATTCAGAAGATATTACAGAAAAACTGGACTGAGTATATTTTCAGTGCAACAGGCATGTCTGACTTCCACTTTTTCTCTTAAACTGAGTTTTGCCAATTTATGTGTATTGGCAGCTCAAAGTTACATGCAATACATGAAAATGCACAGTGCTAAACAAAACATAACTTACAGACAATGACCATAAAAAATAGAAGCCTGTAAGTAAATAGACAAGATCACTTTTGAAAAGCAGTAGTTCTCTAAATGATATTTAGAGCGATCCAGGTCATGTGGCTATTAAAATAATCTCAATTAATTATACAGGATCTCCATTTGCTCCTGCAACTGATCTAGATGGGTACATTTATTTAAAGCATTACTCTTTCTTGCATTTCAGGGGAGGGAGTTAACTCTTCTGCTTCTTCAGAGCATAAAGTTAAGTATAAAAAATAAATTTTTAAAAAATGTATGCAGAATAAGAGAACAACTGCAAACTGTGAAAAGAAGAAAAGGATCACCATTTTGATATACCATATACTCTTAAATGAAAGACAGAACTAAAAGCAATGTAGAGTTCCATTAACTATTTAATGGCTTTGTAGAATTAGTTCTTCAGCATGCACATACATGCTTACACACAGTATTCCAGTTAGTGCAAGAGGGTAATTAAAGCAGTTAACCACTTAACAGTTCATGGCCATGCTCAGGTAACTTCAGCGATTTTGTTGAGTGATTACCAACTTTGGTATTTTTAAGCCCTTTCTCTAACATCAAAACCTGCAAAAGTCTAACAGATGTCAACAGTCTTGTAAAGTAGATTGAACCTTTTTGGCTTTTAGAAGGAAAAAGTGGTAGCAAATATGAAGAGCATTAAAGACCTGTCTTATTGCATGCCTACTGACAGGAATAGGTTTTACTTACCTGGGTTTACCTCAAAATAAAAAGAAGAAAAATCTTAAGGTGGAAAGACATAAGAAATAATTCTAGACAGAGGAAAAAAAAATATTTTGCTCACCAAATCAAAATATAATGAATGTATTTCATTAGTACATCTTTCTGATCGCTAAATCTATCAGGAGAAGTAGAAAAAGTACTCTCCTCCTATAAATCCATTGTCTCCATATAGAACTGTGGCAGCAGAGAATGGAGTCATTTACTGAGCTTTCATTTCAGTAACAGTCTTTCACTACATTGTTTGAAGTCACTCTTCATTTTAACACCATCATTTGCAATTTAAAATAGCGCAATTTACCAAGGAATTGCCTTAATAAGATTAAATATTTTCTGCTGGCTTTGAGTAGGATTCATTACATAAAATGAACATGATTCAGACCAGTATCGAGACCACTGTTTGTAAGTTGCTTAATTTTCCTGTCTGTACCCGGAGGGCACTTGAGTTTCTGTTCGCTTAGGCAACAGCAGTCATGTTCTGCAAGTGGACAAGGTACTGTCTGCCAACCACATCTGAAAGCACCAGTAATACAATTGGGGTTTGGTTTCTAATTTCAAGTCAGAGACTGAAAAAAGAAAAAGAAACAAATGCATTGTCTTCAGTTAAAAAAGGCATATTGTCCTGTGTAACTGCAATTCTTTGCTGAAATAATTTTGAAATAATTCACACCTCTTTTTCCCCCCTTATATTTTCAAACTTATTGTGGGGAATTCTGTTCTTCATGCTGCACATCCAGTAGAAGGAGTTCTACCACCAGTTTGTCTCCACAAAATCAGCTAAATGTTGGATTGCTGATTTTGAGGACCAAAATAAAGACTTTTTAGTAGCACATTCTGCACATCATCTCTGAGTAGCAATTAAAAAGGAATAATTTCAGTCTGCAAGTCCGGCTGTCTTCCCAGGAAGCATGCTTGCGATGCTGCATGCCTTTTCTCAGCTTGAAATCCAAACCCAAAGTGAGCACGCTGCCAACTTAGCTGTTCAGAGACAGTTGGCAATAACCTTGTGAGTAGTGTATGTGAAAATAAAGATAAATAAAATCTTAAAAATTATGCACTTGAATTTCAATATTTGGGGAAAAGTTTCAGCCCCAGACAATGTATATAAGCTTTAAGGAAAGGGTTACAGCTTCCAGTATGCCTTTGAGAATCAACTATCAGCTAAGATAAAGAGTATGTGTTGTCTAGAGCTTAAAGTTAAAAGCTGGCTGGCCCTGTGTTGTATTTTCCATCACTGCCCATGAGTTACTATAAGAACTTGCAAAAAATCATCTGGCCAATCTGTTTCTATTCCCAAAAGAGCAAATCAAAGCTAACGTACTTACCTTTATCCAGGACTTCTGTGAGCCTTAGATGTATTTAACCCTCTGTGTGATACTAGCAGATATCACTATTGTAAGTTATTTGGGGCCAGATTCTGTCATCAGTTCTACTAACACAAATTCAACATCATGAGCATGGTTTATTTTTATATACAAATGGGTGTAGATAGGAGTTGAATTTGTACCATATATTTATTTTCAACCTTTTTTAAATTATTATTTGTAGTCCTGATTGAAAAGGAAAGGAAAGAAAAGAAAAAATAAAAGAAGGGGAGGGGAGGGGAGAGGAGGGGAGGGGAGGGGAGGGGAGGGGAGGGGAGGGGAGGGGAGGGGAGGGGAGGCTTTGCATGAAGAGATATTCCCTTGGGAAATTATATCAAACAGGCATTAAAAAAAAAACAAATAAGAAATGGACAATACACCACAGAGGGAATATTTTAGTAAGCAAGCCTTAGCTGTGGGGGAAATCATGTCCACAACAAGTCCAGTAGAATAGTGTAGTGGATCTCTCTACATATACAAGCAATTTCCAAGCAAAGCTTTACATGAATCCTCTGGAACAGGCCCAGCCCCATAATATATACAAAATAATTTTCTGTATATACGTAGCACAGTAATTACAACCTGTGAAAGGTTAGTTTATCCTTCAGAAAGACTATTAGGTAAGAATTTACTATATGGCTGCAAGTTTGACCTTTTATTTATTTATTTTTAAGCAATAATCCAGGCAACTTGCAACTATTTTTGTTAACTTAATTTTGTGAGTGTAGAGTTTGGTGGGCTGAGAGATCAGGGACATTCCAAAACAATCCCTGCACAGATGGTGAGATGTAACATAAGGTGAGAAACAGAGAAGCTGCCACTTAGCTACCCTCTCAAAGTTAGGAATAAGCACCTGGTAAGCATGTACAAGATAATAAACAGGCTGTTGAGTTTTGAGAGAAGAGCTACTCAGTTCTTTTAGACTTTGGGGTTTTTGTTGTTTTGTTTTTGATTATTTTTTTTTTTTAGCAATAACATATGGATGCCAGGAGGCCCTCATATGGGGTAAAAAAATGAAAATAAATTAAAACCAGAAGTGGAATAAACTTCCAAAGAAATAAAAACTACCAACACAGCCTGATGTCTAAAGTTGATAATGGATTTGTATTTCCTCTAGTCCTCTGAATTCTTTATCACTGCATTTCCCTGTAAATTATTAGGGTTGCATTTGGCATGTGGAAACTTCTGTATCATGTGTCCCAGTGAATTACAAAGGGATCTGCAAGCAGAAAAATATATTGCCTCTCCTTAGGATTTAATATGTTGACTGCCCTCTAAAAATGCAGTCTCTATCAGCACAAATTTCATTCTTAACGTCATCTGTTTGACACATAATTGACTTAATTTAATAATGCATGACAATATTTGATTTGGGATTGTGGTTCATCCAAAGACACTGAAAAATTGAACGCACTTACCCAGCAAATAAGAGCTTTAAAAAAAAAAAAAATGAAAAAAGCAGCTTATCACTACTTTGTGTGTTTAAAGTAACCACCCCCCTTTAAAATAAAGCCTCTCTTTTATTTGGTTTTGGTTTTCCCCCTTTAACCCATAATTACTAGCAGCAAAATGATTAGATAAAAAAGTAAAATAAATATTTTTTTTCCTAATTATGGCTTGTATGTCTTCCCTATTTTGCTGTATTTTGAGCACAGATTACCTTACATTTTCCCCTGAGAACTCTTCTTGATTGTTTTGGAAAATCACCTGCACCTAGATGGGGGAAAATAGCTTTAATAAACAACACAGAAAAATGTCCACCTGATGAAAACAATGTCAATAGGGGCAAAGACCAGTTGTTCCATATGAAAATGCTTTAAATCGGTCTGGACACACTTTACCTAAACATATGGATACCACCACACTCCTTTAATAGAATATTGCTTTATATTAGTAACTGTTCTTTGAAAATATGTTCCTTGACTGTTCTTTAATGCATCTACGCCACCTCTCAAAACATTCTTCCAACATGGGAGAACAGAGGTTCCTATTCTGCAGGTGAAGAAATGAGAGAGTAAAGGTCGTAATTCCACTGAAATTCATGAGTCTGTCAGTTATTTGGTATGTTTCTAAAATCCAGAGCTTTAAAAAAGACCAAGGTACATAAAGCTGAACTAAGCAGAGATGAAAACAGTAAACCGGAAAAAAAAAAAAAAACAAAAACAAAAAAACCTTTCTAAAATCTCTGTTCAATAGCTACTTCAGTCTGGAAGCAGCAAAGTGCTCCTGGCATGTTTTATGCCTCTTTTGGACCTGGGATGTACATAAGCTCCATCTGCACCTAGCAGCTTGGCATTTCTGCGGTGATGTGCAAAACCCTTCATAAATTGTATTCTATGGCCTGGGTGACCAATGCATATTTCTGAAACCTACTGCACTAGGCAATTCAGCCTCCACATCCTCCATTTCTATAATGTCTTCCTGCAAAGTCATATTCTGAGGTAGGGGAGCAGATTGAATCCACATCTGAATGAAGCCATAATTCACCCCTTTGACTGACTCTATAGTTCCCAGTTGTAACTGATAATCATACTGTGTTCATTTTCAAGGGATGTTTGACACTCATAGTGATTGACCTGGTCACTAAGTAAAGATTTTTCTTTGAATGTTTTATGGCACAGAAAACTGTTCCAGAATGTAATGCCAAAGACGGGAAATGCACTCATTACAAGAAAAATGGTACAAAAATTAAACCAAAGTATTTTCAATGTAAAATGTAACAATTTTCACAAAAATACAATCAAAAAGTTCTCAAACACAATAAAGTTTTTTTGAAATAAAAAAAACAGAAATATATTTTGTGAAGTGAAAGGTTTTAGAAAGGAAGAAAAAGCTATTTCTGTACCATTTTCATCGAACAATGCAAATCTTAGTTATTTCCTGCATTTAACAAAGCAGATGTAGAAGGAATGGATAGAATAACAAACATGAAGAAAACATGGCTTTTTGTCAGTGACTGTAGAATAAGTTATTACTCACAGATATATGTTATGGATTGGCAACCATGTTGTAACAGTGGCTGCTCTGAATTCTGGCTTGCTTTGCTTGTCAACAAAGATAATTTACTGATTTGATTAAGATTTCTTTGCTTTCTTTTTTGAGTTCTTTCTCATCTGGATGAATTTTCTGATGTTGCACAGCACAATTTCTCCTAACGCCAGATGAGAAGAGGCAGATGGGGAAACATGGACTGGGAGAGTATGTAGGTAGAAGGGAAATAAAAAAAGTAGGGAAAGCAGAACAAGATCCCATTTTTCTAAGTCATCCAATAGTCACAAACAAGGCATTCTCCCTGGTATATGCTGGTTTAGATGTTGCAATGGATGAATTTTATAAACATGACCACAAACTCTGGTGAAAGACTGATTGCAACCTGTTTAGTCATTTTTCTGCTAAGAAGTTATCTTTTTGATATATGAGCTCTATTGCCTCTAAATGTTGAGCTAATTCTAAAGTTTCCTGGTAATGAGATAAGCTCAGCACATGAAAACTGTAAACTGTGTGTGGCTAGAGATTGCTTAGTATCAATGCAAATTTGATCAGATGCCTCACTATTTTCAGAGAGTGAACTGGAAGAAGGGAGGATAATAGTGCATAACTTTATTCTATTCATTGAATAGCCTGACGTTGAAATATCCTTTTTGGTCCGTTGATTTCTGATCATATCCCTTACTTGTTTGCAACTCACCATTTAATATCATGAGATTATCTTGGTGTTCTTTTCTATTTAGGTTAATTTAGTCCATTTTTTCACCCTTTTATAGCAACTTCTGTTGTTACTGGCTGTTATACCTCATGAACTGTGAAACACTTCCCAATAGCTGGAAAAGGCCTGCAAAAGTCTATTTCCAAAAACTGCAATATGTGACACTGAAGTGACCTTCAAAAGCAGTGTTTTTTTCTCCAGTGGAGATAAATGAATAACTTCTGCAGTCACTTTCCATTTATATTGATTTAGCTAAAAGAACTAGGCCCAGAAAATCCAGCTGCTGAAAAGGAAGCAGAGTTAGAGCTGAATTCACCTTTGTGAATAACATTCTGTTCTGTTCAAGCTGGCACAGGTTCTGCATTGATAAGCTCCAAAGAACAGGTCCTTTAGAATATGTTACTTCAAGAGTTTAATGTGTCTCTGAGCCTTTTTATTCATTCATTTGGTGGGGGTGGGGGTGGGGTGTATTTTCTTTTTCATTTTGCTTCAATTAAACTATTGTTTTATTGGGGTACATTTTCAATTAACTCCTTCAACTTGACAACGTATGGGTTTGCAATGCAAAACTGGATGTCCACTCTGCCTTTATGGCTGAGTGGAGAGGATCAAAGTTTTGTTGATCTTTGAGAATTCATGTCAGCAAGGCAGTGGCCTTCACCTGCTTCAGCAATATTTCCTTCTCTAGGATGCAATGAGGTTGAAAAATGCAACATTTTGTGAACACCTTCTATACACAAATGAATCTGCTTCAACATGAGAAATTTGATGGAGATTACTATTTGCTGAGTCACTCGCAGCATAATTTAATTACAGCAGCATTGCCACAAAACAAGCAGTGAGTATCTCAGTGGCATGACTACATATTAGTCTTTGGGATGATGACAGGGATCTCTTGTATACAGATGAAATCTTCTGCACAGTCTATTTGCCACTACCATTTTCTTTTATTCTTACAGCTATGGAATCTAGAATTGACTAAACTATCTAAAATGAAGTGTTACCATTCAGCTCCACGATAAACAACTCCTGATGCAGGAATAGTTATTTCACAGAACACAGAATTAATGTGACAGAATTTTGATGACTGTTGACAACATTAGATGAGGTCAGCTGTGGTTCTGCACTGAAGACAGAGATGCCACCACCTCCCTGAGTAACGCTTTCAGGGCTATGCTGCTTTCCGGAGCACTTTTATTTTTTTATTAGTAACTAACTTCAAGGCTGTAATGTTTGGCCACTGCTGCTTGCTATAGCATCTAATGTTACTACTGAGAAGAGTTTGCCTCTGCTTTCTTTGTCAATGCCCTTCAAGCACCTGTTGACCATTATTAGACCTCCCCTTACTCTCCTTACTGAACAAGCCTAGCTCAGATAGTCCAGCCTGTCTTCATATCCATTGACGCTTCTAATTCTCTTGGCAGCTCTCCCCATTCCCTCTTCAGTTTTTTGCATTCCTCTTGAACTATGGGGCCCAAACTAGACACAGTGATATTTCTAAATGAAGATGTAACTTCTTGTAGTCTGATGAGGTAAAACTTTCTCCTCTCATATTTCTCTGCTATCAGTTCAGCAACAGCAGTGATGTTTAGCAAAGTCTCTTGACTTTGAATTTGACCATTACTCCTATAGTAGTGCCTATTGTACATGGGGTTTCTAGGATCCTCAAAGACAAGCTATAAGCAGGACTTGTGGACTATTAAAGCAAAATGAGAATAGGTAAAGCTCACTGTATACAAGTTGAGGTGAAAGGTACACTAGTGACAGTGAATTTGTGGGTTTTTTCATTATTATTTAACCTTCGCTACACCACTTAAAGGGCATCAGCAATGACAAGCAGTTCAGTATGAGACAACAATTCAGTGATGACCACCTGATTTTGCCCTTTTTTTTTATATGGTGACTGCTGGCTTTTAATCTCGAGTCAGATTTTAAATTTCCTGGTAGTTTAACTCTCAACAAATGACAGTAAAATGGCAAGTGACAAGTGATTGCTTAACATCAAATCAAATCTTGCTGGATAACTCACTGAAATGCCTAGATGTTAACTTTTTAAACATTGGTTTGTGAGGGAAAAACAGGTACATTAAAATTATCATTAGCTTTCTGATTCTGTATTTTTGCCCAGACTAGCTTGATGCACCTGTAACAGACTAGAAAAAAGAAAAAAAAATTCATAGTGGAGCTTATGCGGCATCCTTCTAGCATCATTCGTGGCAAAAATTAAATCAGCCTATTACACTGCATTTTGAATAATACAATCATCAGATGGTCAAATTCTTTTTGACTGCCTGTTTAGCTTAATTTATTACAACTCTTCACTTACGGAGCTTTGAAATGGAAGATGAAAAAAATGTTATTAATGGAAACAATAAATAGATGAGAGGTGATATTGAAAGTTAATTTAAACATTTTAGGAACATAAAAATACAAATTCATTAAATGAATCAAATATGTGCTGAGCCTGACCTAGTTAGACAGTCTTGCAGCACAAATCCAAGCATCACCAAAAACTGAATGCAGTGTATGGATTCAGGCTTAAACTTCAGAAAACAGAAAACTTGCAATTTTATAAGATGATGGAATGCTTCAGGAAAAAAACCACAAACCTAGTAATAAACAATGTATCTGCCTGTACCTATGCTTTCAGCATCTGTATCTATGTGAAACATACTGAAGTATTTAAACATGATCTTCAACTGAAACATATATGCGACTCCTCTAAAGACAGGTCTTCCATCTAAGATTTTTGTGGCATTGTAAAATTACTTTTCCAAAGTAAAATAGCAGCAGAAAATGTGACCATATGTCCTGGTTTCAGCTGGAATAATTTTCTTCTTAGTAGCTGGTGCAGTGCTGTGTTTTGGATTTGGTGTGAGAACACTGTTGATCACACACTGATGGTTTTAGTTGTTGCTTTGTTTATACCAAGTCAAGGACTTTTCAGTTTCTCAGGCCCTGCCAGTGAGAGGGCTGGAGGGACACGGGAAATTGGGAGGGGACACAGCCAAGACAGGTGACCTGAACTAGCCAAAGAGGTGTTCCATACCATATGGCATCATGCTGAGTATATAAACTGACAGAAAAAGAAGGAAGGGGGGGACATGTGGCATTACTATGTTTGTCTTCCCCAGTAACCATTATGCGTGATGGAGCCCGGCTTTCCCAAGGATGGCTGAACACCTGCCTGCCCATGAGAACTGGTGAATTAATTCCTTGTTTTGCTTCACTTTAGTGTTTTTGCTTTACCTATTAAATTGTTTTTATTTCAACCCTCAAGTTTTACATTCCTTTCTGATTCTCCTCCCCACCCCTCTGAGTGAGGTGGGAGTGAGCAAGGGGCTGCGTGGTGCTTGGTTGCTGGCTGGGCTTAAACCATGGCACTTTTTGGGTCCCACTCTACACTTGCACCAGCAGAAAAGCATGCAGCATTTGCACTGCAACACTTACAGAGGTTTATACAATGGCAGAGTCACGTCTTTCATCTTGTTCTTTGTTGTCTTTCTGATAATTTCAACATTCTATTTGTTCTTTAAATTGATATTCAGCACTAAGCTGACATTTAGAAAATATTCACAATGAGTCCAAAATTTCCTTGTGGAATACCGATAGCTAATTTACAGCCAATCACTTTGTGTGTATAATTAGGATGCATTTGGTATTTCCCCCCCTTGAAAATTATTTTGTATTTATCAACAATGAATTTAATTTACCATTTTATTGTCATGAGAGTCTTCTGTAGTATTTTACAGTCAATTTTAGTTTTAACTATGTGAATAATTTCTTATTACTAACAAAGCTTGACATCTCATTACTCATTCTGTTTCCCAATAATTTATGAATATATTTAACAGCAGAAAAAACTGATAAAAAATACTAATTCTGTTCTCCATTGTAGTTTCCATTAATGAGTGGTAATAGCCAACTCAGACCCATCTTATCTATGCAAAATTAGGGTACTTTTTTCCCACAATGTGAACCGTATTACATTTATCAACACAGAATTTCCTTTACCTTTAGTGTCTAGTCATACAGTATTGTACTGTCCTTTGCAGTCCTACAGTCAACTTTCATCTTTGCTGCCGTTAATAACAGTATTAATTAATGAGCTGTGTCATTTGCTATTCACCCTCTCCCCAGGTCAGTTACGGACACGCTGAACAGCACAGGCCATGGCACAGATCGCCATGGCACATATCACCATGGCCCTCCAGGGCTAGACCTTAGTGAAAACGTACTGTTTACCCCCACCCTACGTTTCTGACATTTACCCCATTATTTATCCATGTGAAGATCTTCCCTCTTATCTCATGGTGGATTATTTTCTGTTTTATCCCTCTGGTGAAGGATATTGTTGAAAGCCTTTGGAAACTATATGAAGTAAATCTCTCTGCTCCACACAGTTGTTGCCTCCAGGAAACTGAACTTTTAGCTGCTGCTTTTAATAATCATTTCCAGCTTTGATGCAATTTTATTTATCAAAATTAAATATTACTGTGGAAGATTCTGAAGGAACTTTTTAATCTTTTTTGAGAACATTAAAATTTATTTGATTTATTATTACAAACAGGCTTTTCTGAATCTGGCTGCATGTCCAGCTCAGGCCTAAACCAAGAGATGTTTCTTTTCTTGTGGATTTTTTAATTAGGATTGCTAACAGGAAGTCCTGTATGTTGTCTAATCACTTATTTCCTACACCATTACTTACTGGAACATTACCCAGTTCACATGGAGGTAACTGGAGTCTCCCTTTATCTTTTTGCTTTTAGTTGTTGCATTTTACATTACCATTTATTGTGTATTTCCATCTTCTTAACTGACCAGTCATAGTCAGTCATTGATTGACTAGGCATAGTACTATTAACATTCTGCTTAGTCAACCCTTCATGTTAATTATGGGAATGCTCTGTTGCTTGAACTTACAGTTAAAAGTATTTACTTTATTTCACTTCTTTAACATGCACTGTTAACTCTTCCATATAATATCTTGTCTCTCATTTCTGTATCATTTGTGTCCTGCTATTACGGTATTTCACTGATGCCTCTCCTATTTCTGAGATGCCTGTTATGTCATACCTCTTATATAATCATAAATTCTTCTACTTCATTAATTTTTATCTGACTTTTCACAGAAGCAGGCAAACAATTGAGCTCCTTCTCTGTGCTTCCCTTGTAATTCTCTGCTGAAATGGGACTTGAAGTGTTGTAAATGGTTTTTAGTATTTCCAACCTGAATTTAACAAGGTCTGTTCTATCTTTTCTTTTTAAAGAATTTTTCAGACTTTACTGGAAAAGCGGAACAGTTCATCCCAAGCTTTTGAGTTCTGCAGATCCTGATGGTATTCCACCATCTGAAGTTGCTGAAACTTTCAGTGTTAAGTGACAGCAACCTTCCTTCGGGTACAGTGTCTACTTGTTGTAAACATCATAATTGTATTGGGTTTGCATGGCAAGGTTCGGGTAGCAGGGGACTACAGCAGTGGCTTCCAAGAGGAGCCCTTAGAAGCTTCCCCTATGTTTTGATGGAGCTAATGCCAGCCGGCTCCAAGCTGGACCTGCTGCTGGCCAAGGCCAAGCCCATCAGCAATGTTGGCAGTGCCTCTGGGTTATCATATTTAAGAAGAGGGACAAAACTGCTGTACAACAGCAGGTGGAAAAGAAGAGTGAGAAGATATGAGAGAAAGAGCCCTGCAGCCCCCCAGGCCGGAGCAGGAGGGGCAGGGGGGCTCCAGGCGCCCAGCAGAGATGCCCCGGCAGCCCCTGGCGAAGCCCCCGGTGGGGCAGGCTGTGCCCCCGGCCCATGGCGGTGAACGGGGGAGAAGATCCCCCCCTGCAGCCCCTGGTGAAGCCCCAGGCCGGGGCAGGGGGTGCCCGAGGGAGGCTGCGACCCGCGGGCACCCGGCCGGAGCAGCTCCTGGCAGGGCCTGTGGCCCCGCGGGGGGGAGCCCGGGCCGGGGCAGGTTCGGGGTCTGTGACCCCGCGGGGGGCCCGGGCTGGAGCCGGCCGGGCCTGAAGGGCGGCACCGCGGGGGGGCCCGGCCGGGGCGGTGCGTGAAGAGCTGCAGCCCGGGGGAAGGGCTCCCGCGGGGGAAGGTCGCGGAGGAGCCGCTCCCGTGGGAGGGACCCCGGGCTGGAGCGGGGCAGAGCGTGGGGAGCCTCCCCCGAGGGGCAGGAGCGGCAGGGACGGTGCGAGGGACTGACCCCAGCCTCATCCCAGGCCCCCGCGCCGGTGGCAGGGAGGAGGGAGAGAAACAGGGAGCGAAGTTCTGAAGTTAAGCCCAGGAAGAAGGGAGGGGTGAGGGGAAGGTGTTTTAAGATTTGCTTTTATTTCTCATTACCCTACTCTGATTTGACGGGTAATAAACTAATTGCCCCAAGCCGGGTCTGTTTTGCCATTGATGGTAATTGGTGGATGATGACTCCCTGCCCTTATCTCGACCCATGGGCCTTTCACTGTACTTTCTCTCCACTGCTCAGCTGAGGAGGGGAGTGATAGAGCAGCTTTGGTGGACACCTGCCATCCAGCCAGGGCCAAACCACCACAAAAAAAATAAATCCATATTTGATGTAAGGAAAAGAGTACATATGAAAGACAAATACATTAAAAAACCACACATTTCATTCTATCTACCTTGAGAGGAAATTTCCTTCAGTTTCCTCTTTCCCCTTCCTACCACATAATACAAAGACGGCAGATAATTGTCTCTTCGCAAAAACTCAAACGCTAAAGTAAGAATATTAATTTTGTCCATTTTTCAGAAAGAAAGAAAGGTGCTTTAAAAATAATTTTACTGCTTTTCAAATCATTTCTGTTAAATCTTTTCCTTTATAATAAAAGTCACTTTAAAGTAAATGTTATATTTACTATGGGAACCTATACTCTACCACAGCATAGTATTAGTAGACTTTACAACACTAGATAAAATGTCTTCGACATGAGATGGCAACATTTGTAAACTAGTTATACTCCTAAAGCAGTAAGAGATCTATTACTTTTCGTGTATTAACACAACTCCCTTTTGAGGAATTAATTAAGTAGTTTCTTTCAAAAACTGTTTAAATCAAATGACTGTAGGAATTTCTCAGTTACATGCTATATGCCACTCCTGGCTCACAACATTAGTTAACAGTATATGCTAAAACTAGAATATTTTATGTATTTGATCTACAAACATTAGTGTAATCTATTTTTTTATATAGTTAATATTTTTAACTCATTTTTTTCTTTTGTGGTAAAATCAAAAGAAAACACAAATACATCTACCAACACTAGGGGGACAGAGGGGAAAAAATTCTTAATTTATCCAAATTTATTTCTGTAATTATCTGTTTTGTTTTCTTCCATTTTTCTATCTGCACATCAGTATAAAAGCACCTCCAGGTCTACAGCTGAAACCAACATGTAGGTGAGGCCTTGGAGGTTGCTGTTAACCATCTGTGTCTCATCTGAAGATGTTGGCCAGCACAAGTCATTTAGCCTAGGGCACATTCTTAGTTAGTGGGGCAGCTGTTGCTGCTAGTAGTGGCAGTGTATTTTGTAGGACTTCATTAGACTGAGTTGCAGTTAATTGATGCATTCTGCATAAATTTTCTAAGGTTATTTTGTTTTGGGTATTTTTTAAAGGCCTTTTTATTCTGTATAATTTTGTGTGGCAAATAGAATCTTTTCTTTCAAGAGCTATTTAAGGGAAAGAAGCCAAAAAGACCATCTTTGACTGGTAAATGTTTGGGGAGTTATTTGTGTGGGGTTTTTCTGTATGTGAATTCCACTAGTTATACCTGTTATCTCACATGAGATTTTGCACACCTTTCTCAGAACTTAGTCTTTTAAAGAGTGCTGTAGTTAGCACCCTTGGGATGTGTGGAAAGCATAAGCTATTTTTGTCCTTATGAACATGATGAAAGGTGTAGTCAGGTGCTAACACAAGTCTTACAATACAGTCTGTTAAGTGCAATTGACAAATATATTACTTCATTTCAGAATAACATAGAAAGCAAAGGCTTAAGAAACTGATGTTACTGGTGTTATCACTTAATAAACACATAAAAACTATCCAATGAGACACAGGGTGTTTTGTAGATAGGATATGTAACAGTATTAAAGTATACTTGCACACACTACCTGCAAAATAGTTATAGTAATTGTAACAGTAAACAAAAATTTGATGTATTTGTTAGTAATCCAGTACTTAGAGCTACTCACTCAGGATCTGGAGATCTAGGATCAGTTTCTCTCTATATCTCACATGATAAGTAATCTATCCCATCTTCTAGGAGAAGGATCCAATAAGCCAGCTACAGAATGTCTAGTGACTGTGTTCATTCAGTATCTAATGTAGGTATTATATCACTGTTAATTAAGAAACTTAAACAATGATTCCATGGTCATCTACCTTGGACCTACAGCTACCTTCTTACTCTGAAGCACAGCAGAGAGCACATCTGAACTTAGTGCCTGCCCATCCCAAGTGAGAACTTTAACCACAGGAGTATCATGGAGTTAGAACTACCATCTTAACACCTCATGCAAACAGTGGTTTTCTTCATATAATTTTTTTAAGCACTTATTAGATCAGAGAGAGAGAATTACTCTACATCTCAATGCCTATGACAGTCACTTGCAGGGTGAATCCGATGCCTGCTCCAATATTTAAAGAATTTGTATGGAAAGTATTCTCAGGAAAAAAAAAAATCTGCCAAAAAAAAACCCCTTTTGCTTGTTTGCTTGATAGTTTTTTATACATTCTGCTGCAGAAAAAGTGTTCAAGGCAGAAAGGTTTTCAGATAGTAGGTTCAGGTTTTCTGTATCACTGGGAAGTTTTAGTGACTGAACTGCTAGACAGAGAGTCATTATGCTCAGTTGTGTAAGTCCAGGCTTTACTTCATATTCAACCTTTCCTCTAAGTGTCTGAAATGCAAATGGTTCAACAAAGTGATTCGGGTAGTTGAAACATGTTCTCGTTTCATTTCAGGTGAATTCTCTTAATGAAACTGGCCAAACCAGAAGTAGTTCTGTCTTCCTGAACAGTGAGTGCTCAATGATAAAATATTAATCCAGTTCCAATAAGGGAGCACTAAGTATGCATAATTGCTTTGTTCTGTTGACCTCCTTTTCCATGGGCCCTAAAGCACAGATCTATTTAAACACTATCAGCAATTCCCTGGATTGGGTTGGATTGGACAGAGTTGTGCTGTTTTATAATAGCCTTTAAAGTCCTTGGAGTCACAGAGCAGGGCCTTTGCAACCCTGGGCTGCATTACCACTTCCTTGTAAGTTTGATGGGCCTGGTGCAAGTATGACCTGCATTTTCTTTGCTCTGCTTTTAGGCACCCCATATCTGACTTTGTTTGTGTATGCACCTCCATATTTATCAGGAGGTATCAGCAGTCCTAGGGTAAAAGGAGAATATGTGATGGAGGCAACTGCCTATCTCCTCCAGAGAAGACAGAATAAAATTCATCATTCTTTTCTTTCATCAGTCTCCAGGGCATGCGATTATCTGTATTCAGTAATTTATGAAATGACTTCTTTTTGTTAGCATGAATTACTGCTACGTACATCAGTAGATCAGTCAGTAAAAATCTAAAGTGAATCACCTAATTAATACCAGTTGAAAAAGAGATGTACTTAAAATTTCAACTTAAGTTTTGGTTTCTATTAAAATTATCTTTTGCAAATTCCCTCAGTGAAGTTAGGATCTGCAAAAGTCTCCTTGCATGCACAGATGATAAATGGATAAAACTGAAAATTAAGGTATAGCAAGATAAAAATCTTTTCCTAAGATACCCATGGAAAAGAGAAAACTAGGACATTTTCTTAACTGAAGACACTTTCTTCTCTACAGCTGTCTATTTATAAAAATCATTATATTCTTAGCATAATCAAAAGATTTCAGAAGTAACACTGTCAGTTTTGTGGACTATGAAGAGACACTGCCAAAAAGGATAGAGATAACTGGATAGAGAAACTTCGTGTGCTGGCAAAAAAGTACTTCTGAGATTTATGGATTACAAAGAGAGCATGTAAACGCATAGTCATACTGTTTCTCTTTTATACCCAGCCAAAGCCACTAAGAATGTAATCTCATTAGGTTTAAATGGACTACACATTGCTTTGGCAATATTTGTAAAACTCTATGGTTTGGTGATTAAAGGGAATGGAAGAAGTGGGTTAATAAACTCTCTAGTTTCAACTGAATATAATTTTAATTATAAGACAATAGTAGTACTTTTAGAAAAATAAATATTTGAATACCCACAGAAGGTAATACAGCACCCTGTATTTGACATTGATTTCACATCTAATACAACTGTAGTCATATGATTCTGTAATTCATTTGTCCTGTTTACTGAAATGGATACTACATGACCCTTGTAACAGCCAGGAAGAAATAGATGATGAACACCATAGTGAGGGCTTAATGGGATAACAGAAAGAAAATGGAGATTAAACAAAATAAAAGGAAATGTTTTATATCTTTTCTTACTATTTGGACATAATGACGGAACCACAGAAAAATGCCTTAGCAGATGGCAAGTCATCATAATCAAGCAAATTAATGGATCATGCATTAAAAAAAATAAAGTGGTGGGTTATTTGACACACACTGTAATTACATTGGACATATTGTTTTCAATAAACGGTAAAGGACAAATTAACATTACAGTCGTGCCAACTATGTTTCTAAATTTGCTTTTCAAGCTTTTAATTAAAATCGTAAATTATTACTGCAGCAAATTAACACTTTTAATAGGATTGAAATGCATTTGAATCATCAGCATTTACTTTTTTTTCCCTCCCAAAAAACAGACTTTTAAAAAATGCAAATCTAAACAATACAGCACCTCTGTAAATACTAAAAGGCTAGATGACATAGTACTGTGCCCTGAACACACATATGTAAAACTGCAGCCTTTGAAAAGTGATATGACACTGTGGTGGAGTTGTTCTTTATATTAGAGTAAAATACAAAGGTGTGGATAATAAAGAAGTAATCTATTTTTTCAGTCTTTACACTTCAAAAGATTTCCTAACACAAACAACTACTATCTTAAGTTGATCCAATGTATTTAGTTTTGAGGATCAGGTCTGAAAAACTGAACGCAGAAAGAATCTTTCTGTTGGATTCCAGGAAAAGTGAATCAGATTACGTTTTCCTATTATTTCAAAACCACTATATCTTTCTCCTTCAACCTGGACACTTTTCCATCCCTTCCTATGATTATTATCCTCTTATCCTGATCTTCACCTATATCTCTGAAACTAGAGTCTTTTTTTTTTCTTTTTTTTTTTTAAACTAGATGAAAACGAAAAGCTAAAGAAAATGGAAATTTCCTATTTATAACACTCACTGAAAGAATCAAAGATTTTCCAGAAGATATAATTTCCGACATTATGATGCCTGGCAATTTTCTCATCCAGCTCAGCACATTTAGCTGCTTAAGCCAGGATTTAAGCACATTGTAACCCTGATAATAAAGATAAAACAAGTTCTGTTTTTATCTAGTCAAATTCCATGTGCTTAGTTGCAGCCTCTCCTTTGTTCCTGTTTTTTCCTCAAAAATGGTAAACTGAAAGTATGGTATGAATACTTCACTACCTATTTGTATTTCTTTGATCTACACCACTAATTCCAAGTTCCAGTCTATTTCCTGTGAAGAATTCAAACATGAAGTCATGTTGCAATGACTTCCATTGCCCAGCAACTATCCTGTTAACATCTCTACAGATACTCAATATTTCCTAAAATAACCTGATATTTTTTAGAAAGCTTTGGTGGCTTGAAAGAAATCTCATGGAAAAGGTTAGAGTGCTTTTGTGTTATGTGGCTCTTCTGCTTACTGAAATGGGCTTAGTGATACATTACAGATATGTTTGGAAGCACAAAGATAAGTAGTGCAAATCCCACTTAAAATAATAAATAATCTGGTTATTCCTTTTAATCCAGTGACCAATTCTGAAGGGTTAATTCTCCTCCCTTTCCATCTCTATGTACTACATTTACAAAAAGAGAAAAAAAGAAGAAAAAAAAAAAGTCATACCAATCAAGTCATGTGAGCCAGACAATGATATAGGAGGGTCACTTCTCATTTCTGTCCTTGCAGGAGTACTCCAATCCTGTGCTTTAACCAGATAGCGAGATTTTGCAATATTCAAATGCTTTTGAGTAATGCTTAATTTCAAAAGTCTTCTAAAAACAATTTTTAATGCTCTGGAAAATCTCACTCAAATTGCTGGGTATGTGCTACACTTAAATATATACACTCATACTCCCAGAAGTTAGTAGATAACAATTTATAGATATAGTTTAATCATTGCAGAATTTGGACGTTATTCTCTTGGTTTATTAATAAACATCTGCTCTGATAAGAATAATCTAAAATAAACAATTTACCACTGTAATCAAAGCTATCAACTATTTTTCATTGTGAGGACTACTACCCTGTCTTATTTACAGTGATCTAGGAGAAATTTTCAGTTTCTCCTCAGCTTTTTCAGAAATATTTTTATCACCTTCACTTGAATCATTTATTCTATCTTCAGCCTTAAAGGAGATACTTCCATTTCCATAGTTCAAAATGTTGTAGCACCATATTTGCATTCTTATACTTCTGCTGTACTTAAATAATCATTATCCTCTACTGCAATAATTATAGCCCATATAAAGCAGGTACTGCACAGCTTTAACTATGTATAACCCATCTCATTTTAGCATACTATTATAGGGATTTTTATGGCATTCTTAATGATATATTGTAACAGATCATCATACTTAATTTACGATAATAAATTTATTTCATTAATATTAATGTGACCCCTTTAAATACTCTATAGCAGGCATTTGTTTTTAATATATTCATTCAACAATTTCAGTCTTAGGAACTATGACAGCACTTTTTCTATTTTTTATTGTCCAGAGCTTGAAATGGGTTCACACTGGGTTATGCAGGGCTGGGGCTGTCTATGTAATTTCGTGTGAAAGTATTTCGCAGCAACCAAGTATTTTAAATAAACTGCATAAATATTTTACAATTAAGATCAAATTAACAGATTCCTGAGGTGAAATCCTTGCCCCACTGAAGTCAATAGTTTTCTACAAAGCAGATCTTTGTAAGATCTTTCCTTGTAAAGGAAGCAGATCTTACTCAAATAGATATTCATTTTGACTGAATAAATAGGTGTATCATTGATTCCTTCCTTCTCTGTCTTTGCTTCCATTCATTACAGTAAAACAGTTAACAAACATGTATCTAGCAATTAATATAAAGTATAGCATTTGGAATTAAATATTTTATATACATTTATACACACACACGTGTATCTGTCAATCAACCAAATTGTGCAAGGGAAAAATATATGTGGGATGTTTCTGTATCTGGAATGTCTTCCATTTTCATATATGTTGAATAACAGAGACACATTCACACCACTGTCAGTGCACCATATTTCATCTCTTACTATTTTTAATAATGTCACTGCAGGAGAACGATGAGGCATACTACTCTTGTCAAATCATAAATAACATGTTTATAAAGCAGTGTCATAAATACACATCTCCTTTAATGAAATTTTTGCACAAAGAATTTAATTGAATCATTCTGGTTTCTTTTTAATAAATCCATTATGCTTAAATAAAATTATTAATGCTTTTATCATGTTCCCTACCCAAAGAAAATTTGAGGTCACTTAAAATAACACTGACTTTCAAGTTTACTTAGAAGTATAGAGGCAGAATTCATAGACATGTTACCTGCAATGAGTAGTTTCTAATAGATAGTTTGGTATAAACAATGCAGAGAAGTTTTATCAGAAGACTGAATATGTCAGACATTTACTCTATTCATATGTAAAATATTATCTAGAGGAGTTTGTTTATGTTTCAGTGTGAAAGTAATTATTAACTAAGAATATTCTTAATCTAAAAAAAAGATTAAACAGTTGCCTGTAATACTTAGGGAAATCTTCAATTCTGCCTAAATTAATCTATTCTCTAAAACATTCAGAAGATGGGGTTTCTGTTGTATTTGTTATACACCAAACTCTTATAGTGGCCTCATCGGACCAGAAAAGACAGCAGATCTAAGAGAAACGAAACGTCACAGACTCAGACTGAAGATTTTCCTTCACCAAGTGCTCTAATTTGATGCTCTGGCTCTTACCAAGCCCTGAATGTTCATGAAACTTCAGGATTTAATTGGCTTTGACAAGTTTATTATTTTCTTGTATTTTACCCTTTTGTCACGCTGCACTGGAGATGGGTTTGGTTTTCAGGAGAGAACTGACAGGTAAGGAGGAAAACTTTGCCTTTGCATAACATATTCTTAGGAAACCAAATTAAGATGCTTTTTGATACCTACTAAAGGAACCTTGTGTTCAGTAAGACTCCCTGAATCTAGGTACCCAGACAAGCAAACAGCAGCTAAATGAAAGGAAATCTGCTGTAATGACTGAACTTAAGCATTCTTTTTAGATCTAATTTTAAAATCATAATAATTAATATTTGTCATGATCAAATAACTTTCTTAATTATGATTGTCCCATTTCCTCTCAAATATTACAGCTGCTTATTTAACACAGAAACAACCAAAAAAGACATATAGGTCCTCATCTACTGTACTGTGAAGATTAATTATTTCTCCTAAATCTTATTCCAGCCTTCTTGACATTCTCTTTCTTCAGCCTTTCCTAACCCCTTTAACTAGGCAAAGAAATGGCTGTATTCTGTAAACACATCTGTATGGAAATAAATTGCACTGTGTTTTTTTTCTAATAAATTCACAAAATGTTGAAATACTGAGCAAATAATTTTAAGCTGTAAATTTAATTTGTATCCACTGGTTTGGTTTTGAGTTTTCCCGCTCCATTTTCCTCATAGCTAATATTTGATATCTAGAATCTGAAAATGAGGCCTCTGGATACACGGATCTTGCCTGAACTGATATCTGCATGAGTGTTACAGACATCCCAGGCTGTTGGTTCCCTAGCTATCAGGATTAAGGACCTGCTTTGTGCACAATGTGGACAAGATACAGGAGTTCTTTTTCCATGAAACTGGGCTAAGTGATACAAACAGAGTGGGCTTCAGTCATGTAATAGGAAGTTGGGACAGCTTCAAGGCAAACACCTGGACTTGTCACATATGGAAACATCTTCATGTCCTCTGTTGAGATGTAGCTGTACAGTGCTTTCAAATATCTTTCCAAAATCAAATCTTGAGTATTACATGAACTATGCAAATATACACCCCAATTTTAATATATGCCAATTTGTTAAGGCTCACTTTGTTTTAGTAAATAGAGCAGACAATTCAGTTAGCTTGTTCATATTTTCTACATATTATTTATTTATTTATTCATTCATTCATTCACACATAAATTAAATACTTTATATGGACTGTTTTGCTTTAGACCTCAAGCAGCAAAGGGTTTAATAAAGGTACTTACGTTCATATTTGTCATTCAAGGTTATCTGTATGAAAGAGGACTGAATGTCTATTCTAAGGCTGTATTTTGTATTTATTTTCTGTCTCCTCCATGCTCAGTCACCATGTCCAGAATAAATAATGCAGCCTAAAAATCACATCCAGTAAGCAATTAAGTAAAAAGACCATGAACATAATTTTTACACCATGGTTTAGACTTCTGGTCATCATCTAATGAATCAAACACATTTTGATACTGATGCAAGGAAGAATATGCTGCATGATCTTTACTGGTAAAAGGCCTTTGAATATAATTCTGACTAATGAATAAGAAATTAGATGTTTGGAGAAACTTTTTACTATTACTTATTTTTAATATAGTGCATATTTTCTTGCTTTCATGTTTTTGTAATTTTTTTTCCTACTTTTTCCTTCCATCACAGTTCCAACAGGACATTTTGAAAAGCAGTAGGGTTTACTGTTTCCTTTCTAAACAGCAAAAAAGGATGAGAGGGTGAGATACTCCTGGCCCTTTATTTCATTATTACTGTGTTTTATACACAATACAACTGTATGCATCTACTGAATTTTTCCACAATTCAGCATTGTAAAGTCTTCTAGAAGGAACCAGTCCCACATTTGCAGTTCATACAGAGTACAATATGACAACACAGTGCAGTGCTTCACACTGTCATACTGTATCCAAGCATAATCAGTGTAACCAGAATAATAAACTATTAAAATAATAAACTATTAACCACATTAACTCATTAAAGTTGCATGAAATCTCAACATATACCATAGCCCGGTATTCTGTCTTTGGGTTTATTTTCCTTAAATAGCATGCTTTCACAGGAAGAGAATGAAATTAGGGGTGTTAAAACAACTTAATATAATAGGAAAATTAGCACTTAGAACTGTTTAGCCAGAATGTTCCCAATTACCTCCAGCCTGGGCTTCTGAAATCTTTCACAGACCTTCTTATTTGAGTTTTTATTTTTCAATATTTTTTCACAAAAATACTTCTTTTTTCTTAAAGAAGACAAAAATAATTTTTCATTACATCTAGGGAAGAATATGAAAATAGTGTTTTTTCTAAATGTGTTCACTAAGATTTCAAAGAAATTTTACTCTGGATTTATTTATACATATCTTAGAGGATTTTCCCTGTTCCTGAAATGACTGTGAGACACAAAAATACTTCAGGTTTCAATCACCCATCGAGACCTGTCCATTGTCTTATGTCTCCTACTAATGTTTGAACATGTGGCACAAAATACAAAGAAACATGCTGACAAGTCAAATTTACTATTAACTGTTTGTAGATTCACAAACAAGTTGAATTTCTTCAAGCTTGCAAAGAATTGTCCTGCCACAGTTAAGTATAACAGAACTGTGTAATGCTTCAGTGGTCCTGAGGTGAAAAAGTTTCTCTCATCTGGAAACCTAACCTTAAAACAAATGTGCTCAATAATTTTCTATATAAAAATCATTAAAGGACCAAAGACATCCTGTGCTGACAAGCTGGCAGCAAATATCAAACCTAAAAAGGGAAAGTGATTTCAGAAATGCAGTTCTCTAGGACACTCTTACGTTCAATTTTATTGAACAGGCTTTATATCAACCTAGTATGACTTTATTTTCTGTATATATCAGCAGATTGACAAAGTTCGGTATGTGACAAAGCCATAATAAATTTTCTGCAGAAAAAGGCCTGTGAACAAAACTTCTGTAGTGTTTAATGTGTTGATTTTCTTCTTTCTGTGTTCTTATTTTAGGATCTTTCAATTTGGGGAAGTTGTACTGCAAGGCTTAAAATTAACTAATTGACATATTTTTGAAAGATAAATCATCATAAAGGTATAACATAATATAATTTATGGTGACTTAGTATGCTGGTTTGGCTGCAATAAAAAGTTCATTTTCTTTATAGTAGCTGGTATGGGGCTGTGTGTTGGATTTGTGATGAAAACACTATTCTTAATGCAGAGATGTTTTCCCTACTGCTGAGCAGGGCTTACACTGCGTCAAGGCTTTTCCTGTTCTTCACCTCACCCCACCAGTGAGCAGGCTGGGAGGGAACATGAAGCACAGGGAGTTGGCAGGGGGCACAGCTGGGACAGCTGGCCACAGCTGACCAAAGGGACATCCCACACCATATGACGTCATGCTCAGCATATAAAGCTGGGGGAAGAAGAAGGAAGTGGGGGACATTTGGAGGTATGGTATTTGTCTTCCCAAGTAACCATTACATGTGATGGAGCCCGGCTTTCCTGGGGATGGCTGAACACCTGCCTGATGATGAGAAGTGGTGAACAAATTCCTTGTTTTGCTTTGCTTGTGTGTGCAGGTTTTACTTTATCTATTAAACTTTCTTTATATCAATGCATGAGTTTTATCACACTTACCCTTCTGATTCTCTCCCCCATCCCAACATGGGGGCAGGGAGCGAGTGGCTGCGTGGTACTTAGTTGTCGGCTGTGGTTAAACCGTGAAACTTAGTGGAATTATTCCTCACTCAGATCCACTGTGGTTTAGATAGGAAGCAACAAAAAACATAGATATAATGCAATAATATGAACGCAATCTTCCATCTATATAAGTAATTGTCAAACACTTGAAGTCTCTTGTTTAAAATCTGTCATACACATTTAAAATACCATGTTTATTTGTCCCACTATCTGCTATCCAGGCTTGGGGTAGTCAAGTCTCTTTATAATCTTATTTATATAAAACAAAATATTTATTTCCACTTTCAAATATATTTCCAAAATGGCTGCAACTCTTTTCCCCTATGGTACCCTTGAAAATTCATGACCTTCTGCATAAAACCAAATCAGCTATTTTTACAGCATGGGACAGTTAGAAAGGTTTTTAAATAGGGGCCCAAAATTAATAAACTTTGAGCTGTGCATTTTCTGTTGCCTACAAATATTTTAATAAGCAAAGATAGAGTTCAAGTCTTTGCCCACAAAGTGTTAGTGGCGCCTTACAGAAAACTGCTGTTATGAGGTTATTCAGAGTTCAACATGGAGTTACTCCATTGCCATTAAAAAAAATAAAAAACTGTTTCTTTCTTCTCTTAAGAAAATTTGGGGTGTGTCACATGAATATGGCAGTCGAGATTTTAGATAACGTGAAAGATATAGTATATTCAGGTACATTGATTCAGAGGTAGTTTCTGTCAGTTATACTTTGCAAGAAAGAGCTTGCCTTTCTTCATGCTAGACTGCTTCACGGTTTGTAAAACATTACTTTTAGCTGTGTCTGCTTTAGAATTTGAACTGTCTCTAGTGAGTCACATGTAATACAATGAAGTCTAGCCATAATACTACTTTTTAAACTATAAATCTACAGTCATAAATTAAGGTAAATAAGTAATATATTTGAATTAGCATAAAATCTTGGCCTTGTTCTTAAAAAAAGGGATTTCCCCCCCCCCCCCAAAAGCAGCAACAGATGGAAAGGGCAAGTGATTATATGAGACACTGAAAGAAGTCGTGCTGGAACTGGAAAATGAACTACCTCAATTTTCAGTCCCAAGCAACTTGCATATTCAGCTCTTGGCAGTGGAAGTCAGGAGCATCTAAGCCATAGTAAGCAGAGTCCCAGATTACTTGGGTTGAGGCTGTTCTGCACAGGAGAGTCTGTACCACCTCTGGATTTTCAGCTCCATGCAGATTCCAGGCTGATCTCAGTAACACTGCTAGCAAGTCAAATATTTTAATTAAAAACAGTAATTGTAACTGTTTAGAAGTGTCTCAAAATGACAACCAATATCATTAAGTGGTGACTCATTAAGTGTACTGCATTTCTTTTGCATTGAAATGGATCACCTAAGATATAGCTATAGCTCTTACTGACTAATTTCTAAAAATCGCCAATTAAAATTTCTATATTAGATTTCTTTGATTATAACTGGCAAATATTTCTTCTTTTGCACTTCAAAATTGCAATAGTATTTACACTGATTACTTCAACTTTTTAATCTTCTCTCAGCACGCATAAGTTCACTAACTTAGCACAGCTGCTTTCTGATTGTATCCTTAGTGCAGTTTTCTCCTGCAACCCTTTTTCAGACCATCCTGCTTAACATGCATAGGCTTCCCGTTCTAAGTTTCACGAAACATAAAGTTCATGGATTCAAGGACTGCACATGAGCAAATTCATATGGTAATCACACACCTTCATGAAGTCTTTTATCTAAGACACATTCATCTTATAGGCAGATGACAGCCACTGAAGAAGGCAACTTCTCTCACTTTTCAGAGAAAAGACACAGACCATTACAAAGAACAGAGTAGACCTCAGTGGGCTGAATCGTCTGGTTAAATATCTGCCTTCCCTTCTCTCTCTGCTCGGTAAAAAACTGGCTGGATGGCTGAGCTCAATGAGTTTTGGTGAATGGATTTACATCCAATTGGCAGCCAGTCACAAGTGGTGCTCCCCAGGCTCAGTATTGAGGCCAGCCCTCTTTAATACCTTTATCCATGATCTGGACGAGTTTAGTAACTCAATCAGTTTGTAGACAACACCAAACTGAAGGGGGGGTGGGGGGGTGGGGGGTGGTGTTGGTGGTGGTGTGTCTGTGTCTGTGTCTGTGGCTTTGGCTGTGTGTCTCTGTGTCTGTGTGGCTGTGTGTGTGGCTGTGTCTGTGTGTCTGTGTGTCTTTGTGTGTGTGTCTATGTGTGTGTCTGTGTGTCTGTGTGTGTGCATGCGTGTGTGTGTGCGCGTGCATGTGCGTGTGTGTGTGTGTAGCATTGCTCTTCCTGAGGGTAGGAAGGCTCTACAGAGAGACCCAAACAGGCTGAACCAGTGGGCCAAGGCCAATTGTATGAAGTTCAACAAGGCTCAGTGCTGAGTCCTGCACTTCAGTCACAGCAACCCCATGGAGTGCTACAGGCTTGGGGAAGACTGGCTGGAAAGCTGTCTGGTGGGAAAGGAACTAGGGATCTTGGTTGATAACCAGCTGAGTATGAACTGGCAGTGTGCCCAGGTGGCCAAGAAGGCCAGCAGCATCCTGGCTTGTATCAGAAACAGTGTGGCCAGCAGGACAAGGGCAGTGATTGTCCCCCTGTACCGGGCACTGGTGAGGCTACACCTCAAATCCTGTGTTCAAGTTTGAGCCCCTCACTGCAGGAGGGATGTATTGGTGCTGGAGTGTGTCCAGAGAAGGGCAATGAAGTTGGTGAAGGGTCTGGAGCACAAGTTTTCTGAGGAGCAGCTGAGGGAACTGGGGTTGTTTAGCTTGGAGAGGAGAAGGCTGAGAGGAGACCTTATTGCTCTCTGCAACTACCTGAAAGGAGGTTGTAGCAAGGTGGGTGTTGGTTTCTTTTCCCAATTAACAAGTGATTGGATTAAAGGAAATGGCCTCAAGTTATGCCAGTGGAGGTTTAGATTGGATATTAGAGAAAACATCTTCACCAAAAGGGTTGTCAAGCATGGGAACAGGCTGCCAAGGGAAGTGGTTGAGTCCCCATCCCTGGAGGTTTTTAAAAGATGTGTAGATGTGGTACTTGGGGACATAGTTTAGTGGTGGATTTGGCAGTTCTTTGTTAATGGCTGGACTTGATGATCTTAAAGGTCTTTTCCAACCTAAATGATTCTGTGATTCTATGATTCTAAAAATATACCCAGAGTGGGTAGGATGATGCCGGGCATTTGTGCTCTACAGCCTTACTGGGTTTCAGAAACTCATTATTCTCTGAAGAAGTTTCACCGTCCTTTTGGACTGACAGACTGCTGTCAGTTCTCAGAAGCTGACATGGATCATACTTCAGTGCAACTAATGCACATTTTATATGTTTCAGAAAACCATTATTCTAAAGGATGGAAAGAACTATTTTGAGAACTCCCTCAGTGCTTCCTGTGCTCATCCAGCATCAGTAACTGTCAAGTAGTGAAAGGTTCCCCAGTGAAATCTAAGGATGCTCTTTTTATAATATTCACATCTATAGGTATTCTGGAGAAGACTGAAGTGCATTTATATATATTCCCTATGCAATTTAACAGAAAATAAGTTGTTTCACTTTCTGGAATGTATTTGAAAATTATGCTACAATTGTTACTTAAAGGAATAAAAATAAGAAAAACCTTCCATAAATTGTACTAATTGTTTATTTTTTTTCTTTGGTAATATTTTCTGACAAGTTCTGTTGGTTTAGTGTCCATTAATTCTGTTTGGGTTTTTTTCTTTTGGGGGATGGGGAGGTCGTGTGATATTTTTTTCCTGTTAGTATGCTGCCAAAGCACAAGGGAAAAGTCTAGTGGAAAAATTTATGATAGAAGAAACCACTATGTATAGTTTTCCTCCGTTCTTCAGATATATTTTTTTTTTTTGCTTTATATCTTTGAACATATTTGTGTAGTTCAGGCAAAGATTATGCATGATCAATGAAATCATAAAAACAGCTGCTACAAGCCAGCCAATAATACTGATTAGTAAATTAAAAGTCCTATGTTAAATAAAATCATGCCCCACAGTTTTGAGTACTCTGGGTCTTCAAGAAAAGCTCAACAGAAATAAAACAGTTGTATCCTGAAGAATCTTTATGTTTTCTCTACAGCTAGAGATTGCACTTATATCACCTAAGTGTTAAAATAAAGAGTGCTTGCATGTTGGGATGCCAGAAAAAAGCAGGAGATTCAACTAATTATGAAAAGTAGCCAAGATAAATGGTTTTGGACTTATTTTATGCTTTATATTCTACAACTGTATCTGTTTCTCCAGTACACAGGCTACCTCTGATGAGGAGTTTGGCTTTGAAAATTTGAAATGGTAAGAGAAAAAGCCATCTGCATGTGCCTCTGGGGTTGTGTTTCTCAAAAAGCAAGGAATAGCAATAGGCTACAGCTTTATATCAAAAGCCAGGATAGGAAGGAATCATGTCAATTATACTTTAGTGAAGTCCTGCCTGTGAGGCCCAGAACATGGCTGAGGATTTATTTTCTACCTCTTTTTACCTTCTAACTTATTGGGCAGGTGGTGTACTTAGGAAACACATTCCACATCCAGTCTGAAAAGCAGGCAGCAGCCAAAAATCACCTAAGCACACTAATGATAAATTTAGAAGTGACTGAATATAGGCATGAAATCTAATGATTTTAAAATAATGTTTTTAAAGCAATAGTCAATGTAGGATATGATAAAAATACAAAACCCAGCTAAAATCCTATAGGAAAAGATTTCACAGCTTGAGCAGAGTAGTTCCAAGGTGAGAAATGGAGACTTTAATTTCCAGCATCTTATTCTCAAACCACTGGTTTGAGAAAACATGTGATAATGTATTTGAGGACCTAGATCTTCAAGGACAGAGGGTCGCTTGGTTCCCTGGAAATCAAAGGAACTGAATGGTTGAATATCTCTGAGTAGTTGCAGCACCAAAATTTAAAACTGTGATACCACTTTGTTATAGTTATGTAGCTCTATTTACTTGGGGAGAGCTACCACTAAGTGAGAATAAGTAAAGCACATCTGCCATGATCCTAGCATCTTAAAAATGGAAGAGAGATTATTTTCTTAAGCATCTTCCACACCATTTACCTAATGGCAATACAAAGTTATCCAGAGAGATTAAGAATTAGACTGGGGGAGGAACAAAGCATTTTTTTCTAACATGTCTTCCTCTACCAGAGATCTTAGCCTGAAGCAACTTAGCTCAAAAATCAGCATAAAACAACTCTCTGGAAAAGTTGTCTGATAAAATATTGGATCTAAGCTCCTCCCCCCCATTAAGGTTTCTAACCTCTATATTGATGTAAATTCACACATGCCTGACTTTAATAACCCAGAATTTAGAAAATATACACAGGAGACAGAAAGTATTGATATGATAGGGAGCTCCTCATCAACATGCACCTTGATCTACTGAACTAAAGCTGACAGCCAGTCAGCTGCAACGATTCAGCTGTACTTCCCCGTAAAATACAGAAGCAATGAGTATTAGGCCCATCAACAGACCATACTAACTTGGCTGTCATTTGGCCCATTTCCCACTGCAGACTCTAAATATTATTCACCCTGGAGGCTTTCAGGATCTGTCTGATGTTTTTCTTTGTACCCCTGTACAATGGAGGTTTCAGAAAGGATTATTTTAACTTGATAATCTGAAAAGTGATCTAATAGGGGACAGCTGTGGCATCTGAGTCCCAGGGCTATTTATTGCCAATTAGTATGAATTTTAAACATATTGCCTTCATTCTTTACTTGACCTGTCCTTAAATAAAGGACAACACTCTGCAGGGGGTGGGTGGGAAATGAGTTTATGATAAGGACCACTGAAATGAACCTAAACAGAAAGACTATGAGGAAACTTCAAGATTAATTAGTGAAAGACTAAGGATAATGAACCTTTGTTATGTGAAGACAATTGATAATAAAACCAATATTTGATCATTTAAAGTACCCTAAGGGATAATACAGCAAAAATGCAAACTGTCAGACTTAAACCATGCATTACAGTTATAACCATAACTGTATAAGCCACTCTGGGGTTTTATTTTTATTTGCTTTTTAAAGAAACCTTATGCTTTCAGAAAGTAGAGTCTTAAAAGCCATCTGTGGGAAGGTTAGCTATGAGATAAGAAGCTCAGTATCTCATATTGTACCACTTAGGAGCCAAGGATGTGAGAAGAGTAGGCAGCACCACTGCAGTGGCAGTGCTTGTGCCTGGACACTGCAGAGCGGTATCTGAGACCATAGTTTAGTTTCCATGCTTAGAATGCAAAATACTTTCTGTGACTATACAGGGACAGAGAAGAAAAATTACATCTTTGTTATGGTAATGTAATGTCCAAGTACCTTATTTCTATGGCTTTGACAACAGCAACAACAACAAAATAAATTGAGCAGTCTTAGTATGCTTAAAGAGTATTTGAAGTAACATGATATTGAAGTGTCATATGAAGTCCATTAAATATTGCGTGCCATCAAATACATATGTTCATCCTAGAGAGTGTTTGATCCAAGGATCTGAAATATACTATATTTTAAAAAGAACAGTGACATCACAACATTGATTCCACACATGAATCATCAATATATTGATGAACGGAAGCAGAGGTCGCTCAGCTTCTTGTATTCTCTTAGAGAAGTCTGAAACACAGAAAAATAATATGCAGGTGAAGTCAGCCAGAGAATCAGAAAAGGCTTTAGGCATTAGTTTAAGTTACTTATAAAGTATTTAACATAAGACCAGTATATCATACATAACGTCTGTAATAAGATGCTCCAAATGGTTACTCCAAAAGCATACAAATTTACTCAACACTACAGAGACAAATGGGGACAACTACCTGTTGCAGAAAAAGGTTACAAAAGGTCATGGGAGAAATACTAAATTACAGTGAATACTGTTTATATTCATATACTTCTAAAATGATTTGTAAATAAGTGAAAACTTCCTTCATTTTGGATTTTAATGTTCTCACATGCAATGTTAGCATCATTTAGTAAGAGAAATTTCAGTGGGGTCTCCCAAGAAATGTGTTTTACATGGAGTTCTTTTAGAATTCCATACTATTGGGAATGATATATAGAGATCTTAATTTGATGACTAAACCGGTCCAGAAATCCTGTATAGAGTATTTAGTTACAGTGCTGCAGCATAAAAGAAAATAAATTCAAAACCAGAGAACGGAGCCAGTATGAATCTGAGTAAAGAAAATTGAACTTCCAGATTGGCAGGATGATCAAGCAGAAAGAAGGGTGTCATTTGGGATGAAGGGAATGGTCCACTCTCTTAAAAGAATGCTGATATATCTACTTCTGACACAGGTGTGTATACAATGTCCTGGAAATTAAGGTGCACAGAGTATAAAAGTGTTAGTACTCTGAACACTGAAACATATACCTCAGTAATGAAGATTTTGGGGAAAAACAAAGTAATCAAAAGTGTAATATGGAACACTTTTTTTTTTTTTTTTTTTAAAAAAAAGGTCCCTTTTTACACACATTTTGAAAAAAAATGTTTATTCCTTGATCATATTATACTTTTCACTTAGTGGTTGGAATAAATCAGAGCCATATCCTAGAGAGTTCTGGCATTTTAGAACCCTGGATATTTATTTAAGAAACTGGATGGTTTGCAAATAATAAAATAACAACTTAATGGAAGAAAGATTAAGCAGGAAGTTGGAGTTTTCTGAGAACTGGGATTTGTCCGTGTTTCTCTGGTGGACCTCTGTGCACACAGCATGGTCAGAGTCCTAGAATTGCTCATTCTGGAAGGGACCTCAGAAGGTCTCTAATGCAGCCGTCCAGGTTGGCTCATATAGGTTCCTCTGGGCTTTATCTGTTCAGGCCTTGAAAACCTCCAGGGATGGAGTCTGTCTGGGCAAGTTGTTACAATAATTGTTTTCCTGAGGAAGAATTTCTCCTTTTATCCAGTCTGAAACCTCTTTTTTCAACTTGGACTCTTTGCCTGTTGCCTTTAACGATACACCACTATGAAAAGCCTGGTTGCATCTTCTTGACGACCTCCCTATAAGATCTGGAATGTCTGTGAATTGCCCCTAAAGCCATCTCTGTCCCAGTCTGGACAAGACCTGGTGCCCCAGCTTCTCTGATGGGGCAGCCACTCCAGCCTCAAACCACCCTGGTTTTCACTCACAAATTTCACTCACTGAAATTTGTCAATTTCCTTCCTCTACTGGGGGTCCTTAGCAAGGTACAGATTTATCTAATGAATGCTGAGTGAAAGGAGACAATAATTTTCCTTGATTTCCTGGCTTCTGCTGATGTAGCCCTGGGTGCTGTTGGCTTTCTCTGTGTCCAGGGCTCACTGCTGGCTCAGGTTTATGTTGCTTCTCACCAGAACACCCAGCTCCTTTCTCAGAGTTGCTCCTCAGCCAGTCAGTGCCCAGTGTGTAGCACCACAGAGGATTATTCCTTTCAACGTGCAAGACTTTGCAGTTGTCCTTCTTCAGTCTGATAAGGTTCCTGTAATGTCCATTTTTCCCCTTTTGTGCAGGTCCCCCTGTGAGGCAGCCCTTCTCTCAAGCATATTGACTGGTGGCCCTATGGTGGTGTCATCTGCAAACTTGATAAGTGTCCTCTGTCACCACTGGTAATGATGTTAAGCAGGACAGGTCACAGGACTGGGCTGTGCCGTATCATGCTTGCCACTGTCACCAGCCAGAGAACTGCCCATTAATCACGGCCCTCTGTGCCCAATCATCCAAACAATTGTTTTCCAGACTCATTATCCACTCATCATTACTGCAATATCTCAGCTTGGGTTAAAGAATATTACAGGAGATGATGTCAAAACCCTTGCTAAAGTCAAGATAAATGACACCTACTGCTCTCCCTCTGTTCACAAATCCAGTCATTTTATAATAAAAGGCAAAAAGGTTGGTCAGACAAGATTCATCCCTGGAAAATCTTTATAACTTCTCCCCAAAACCTTTGTCTCATTCACATGTGCAGAAGTGCATTCCAAGATTTTCAGGGTTTTCATGAAGGTTACTTCACATGTTTTCTAGGGATGGAAGGGAGGCTGACCAATGTGCAATTGTCTAGGTCATCTTTTTGGTTTCTCTCATTTTTATTTTGCAGGTTTGTAGTAGGATTATTTGTCTTACGCCATTTGTTCTTAGTGTTTTTGTTTTCCTCTGCAGTTTCCTTTTAAACTAAACCAATGTATTCTTAAATTAGAAAATCCAATAAAAGATCCATGCACTATTTAAATGTTATTGCAGAATGATTCCTTGTTTATTGCTGCTTCCACTCAGAAGAAATTGGTCACCAGGTGACAAAGCTGTAAACATTTTTCTTTTCATTGACAGAACTCCTTCCTCTGAATTAGATGATTAACTGCAGTTGGTGACTGTAAAGACCTGTACATTTCTTTCCAAACTATCTTTGGGCAAAGAAATGCCTGCTGAAAACCTTTATGATTCTTTAAAGCACACACAATCTAATTAAAATATTTTGATTCAATATGTCATGAATAGTTATTAAAAATAGAAACAAAGAAAGCCTATCTTTAAGGCTTGTATTTTTGTTCAATGAAAAGAATGATCTCACCATATGCTCCCTTAATTTCTTATGAAGGCAGAAAAAGATATTCACAGGACTTGTCACTTTAATGAAGATTCTGAAAACTGTTTATTGTTGGACCACCAAGAAAGCGTCCAAGGAGTATACTTTTGAAATGATGAAAATGTAATGAGTCAACTCCTGAAACTTACATAAAGCTATTCTCTTTTTTTTCCAAGTGCACACAGGTATGGGAAATCTGCCAAAGAACAAAATACAGGGATTGGGATAAATAAAATTGAATTTACTTATCCTAAAACCTGTTCCTTTTTCATTTAATTTTTCCTGTTCCCAGACATATATATCTCTTTTCTCACCTTTCAATTTGTAATTTTTATTCTTTTTTTATCACAGCTATGTCTTTTCCTCCTCTTGTGCTTAGATGTAATTCTTCTCTCCCTTCCATGCTACTGTCCCATCTCTCAAACATGTTTCCTTTTCTGTTTTTATTGCCTTATCCCCTTTCTCTTGCCCTTCATTTTCTTCTATACCCCTCCTAGTTCCTTTTGCCAACAGCACTCCAAGCTCTGCTATCTTCTGTGGCTATGCTTCCCTCTTCTCCTTTTATACTCATGTTACCCAACTCAAATATTCAGGCAATGCCATATGTAGCTATGACATGCACATTAAGGAAGGAATGACTGGAAACTGTGAGCAAAGTTGATTCTTATCCACAACAATTTGGATAAACAGAAGAGTGTTTTTAAAGAAGAAATGCTAGAGTGATTCTATTTAAGCCTAAAAGTTTAATGAAAAACATGTTAAAATAAGGTAGCTAATTTGAAGCTCTGTAAAACTTTGAAGCTTTACAAAAAATCCTGCCTAATTTTTCTGAAGTGCAGTGGCTAAAACTGAAACATGTCCTCATTCCCAAAGAGGTGTTTTACACAGAGCACAAAATATGTATGTGAATGTATCCTCCATTTTTTTCATATATCAGTTTACAGCTAGAGCATTTCCATTGCTTTCCCCCTTCCTAACATAAAAAATCAAGAGTTTTCAATAACTTCTTTTTTACTTTTTCAATAGAATAAAAATTCTTTAAAATCATCCCAGCTAATTTCTTAAACTGGCAAATACTTCGGAAATATTTATTGCAATCATGACTTTAGTTAGAAAATAATATATATTATATGTAGATATATAAAATGTACATTATTATTGTTTGTATAAAATTATCGAGAACTAAAAGGTAATTGGCAGAAGTGGCTCAATGAGGCAACCAAGTCAGGTAAAGTCATCTGACACTAAGCTAGAATTTCAAAAAGTTTCAGGGCCTGAATCTATTTCCAAGAGCACCTGTGTTAGGTTATAGTGGCATTTAGTTTCAGGTTTAGCTAAAATTAGATAAACCTTATTCTTTTAAAAACTGTACTACATAATTTCAATGATCAGAATATTTTAATTTGTATAGTATGTAGACCAGGAACAAATTATGCCAAAAGTTATGTCAATTATAAGAACAATCAGCAGCTTAACTTGGATAAGAGTTATGTTAAAATCTGTGTTCAGTCACACTCCAAATAGACTTAAATGTCTCATCTTGTATCCCTTCACTCAGTAGATGTAAATGGTGCAGGTGCAAACAATTACACTACTTGTCCTTCTGCCAAACCAGCATCTAAAACATGACTGAAGATTACACACATCATTACAAAAATAGCTGGATTTTTTTTTCTTCGTTAATATTCATTTTTCCAATGTAAGCACTTCAGCTATCACAAAGCATTTAAAAAAATGGAGGGGAGAGAGCGACAAGCTCAAAGATTTATCAGAGGTAAATCATAAAGAAAGCGTCTGCCTCAAATGGTGAAGAAAAATCTTTGAAAAGGATTTGATAGAGGCTCAGTGTCCAGATGAGGATCAGTGAAAAATGGTGTCCCTCAGGGGTCCATACTGGGACCAGTACTGTTTAGTATCTTCATCAATGACTGTCATGGTTTAACCTCAACCAGCAATTAAGTACCATGCAGCCACTCACTCACTCCCCCCAGTGGGATGGGGAGGAGAATCAGAAAAAGCTAAACCCCATGAGTTAAGAACAGTTTAATAATTAAAATAAAGTAGTAATAATAATAACAACAACAATAGCAATAGTAATTAATAGTAATAATAATAGTAATAGTAGTAATAGTAATAGCAATAGCAATAGCAATAGCGATAGCAATAGCAATAGCAATAGCAATAGTAATAGTAATAATAATGAAGAGGAAAGGGAGAGAGAGAGGAATAAAATCCAAGGGAAATCTTAAAAAACAAGTGAATCACAGTATAATTGCTCACCACCCACTGACCAATGCCAGCCAGTCCCTGAGCAGTGATCAGTGGGCCCCAGCCAACTCCCCCCAGTTTATACATTCAGCATGATGTTCTATAGTGTGGAATATCCCTTTGACCAGTTCAGGTCAAGTGTCCTGGCTCTTCTCCCTCCCAGCTCTCTGTGCCCCTGCTCACTGACAAAGCATGGGAAACCTGAAAAGTCCTTATTTAGAGAAGCACTACTTAGCAACAGCTAAAACATCAGTGTGTTATCATTACTCTCATACTAAATCCAAAACACGGCACTGTACTGGCTACTAGGAAGAAAATTAACTCTATCCCAGCTGAAACAAAGACAATGACATAGACAGTGAGATCTAGTGCACCCTCAGCAAGTTTGCAGATGACACCAAGCTGGGTGGTATGGTTGGCATGACTGAGAGACAGGATACCACCCAGAGGGAATTGTAGAAGCTCAAGAAGTGAGACCATGTATATCTCATGAGGTTCAACAAGGTCAAGTGCAAAGTGCTGCACCAGGACTGGGGCAAGCCCCAGTATCAATAAAGGCTGGGGGATAAATGGATTAAGAGCAGTCATGGGGAGGAGGACTTGAGGATATCAGAGGGTGAAAAGCCAGACACGAGGCAACAATATGTGCTTACATTCCAGTGTCCTGGTTTCAGCTGGGGTAGAGGTAATTTTCTTCATAGTAGCTGGTGCAGTGCTGTGTTTTGGATTTGGTGTGAGAATAATGCTGACAGCACACTGATGGTTTTAGTTGTTGCTGGGTGATGTTTATAGCAAGTCAAGGACTGTTCAGTTTCTCAGGCCCTGCCAGTGAGAGGGCTGGAGGGGCACGGGACATTGGGAGGGGACACAGCCAGGACAGGTGACCTGTAGCCAAAGGGACACTCCATACCATTGAATGTCATGTTGAGTATGTAAGCTGGGGGAGGAAGAAGGAAGTGGGGGGATGTTCAGAGTTATGACATTTGTTTTCCCAAGTAACCGTTACACATGACAAAGCCCAGCTTTCCTAGGGATGGCTGAACACCTGCCTGATGATGGGAAGTGGGGAATGAATTCCCAGTTTTGCTTTGTTTGAGTGTGTGGCTTTTACCTTATCTATTAAACGGTCTTTTTCTCAGCACACAAGTTTTCTAACTTTTACTCTTCTGATTCTTTCCTGCATCCCACCGTGGGGCAAGTGAGTGAGCAGCTGCATGGGGCTTAGTTACCAGCCAAGTTTAAACCATGACACCCAAAAAGCCATCCATATGCTGGGTTACATCAGAAGAATGGCCAGTAGATTCAGGAAGGTGATTCTGCCCCTCCACTTTGCTCTCATGAGACACAACCTGCAGTACTGTGTCCAGCTCTGCAGTCCTCAGTACAGGAAAGACATGGACCTGTTGGAGCAGGTCCAGAAGAGGGACACAAAAATCATCAGAGGGTTGGAACACCTCTCCTGTGAAGAAAGGCTGAGAGAGCTGAGGTTGTTCAGCCTGGAGAATAGAAGGCTCTGGAGAGACCATATTGCAACCTTCCAATACCTAAAGGGGGCTTAAAAGAAAGGTGAGGACAGACTTTTTAGTAGGGCCTGTTGTGGTAGGACAAGGGGTAATGGTTTTAAACTAAAAAAAAAGGTATATTTAGACTTCTAGTCTTTACAATGATGGTGGTGAAACATTGGAACCAGTTGCCCAGAGAGGTAGTAGATGCCTCATCCCTGGGAACATTCAAGGTCAGTCTGGAAAGCGCTCTGAGCAACCTGATTGAGGTGAAGATGTCCCTGCTAGTTCCAGAGTGGGTTGGACTAGATGAGCTTTAAAAGTCCCTTACAACACAAACTATTTTATGATTCTATAATTCTATATTTGTTAACACTTATTTTTCAGTAGATGTCTCATGACTAAGAAATAAGGTGACATTTCAGACAGCCCAGTTAATAGCTATAGTAGAATAGCAATATCCTGAGTTCTGAAGTAACTTTGGACTCAACTTTGTTTTCAGGAAGATCATGACACTGGGATTGTTTCATAGCCATATGAGATTGAAGTTTTCAAGCCAGAACAGTTTGATGTCTCAGAATCATGTCTCTCTTTGCTTCATATATAGACCATATATGTATGTCCTGACATGAACAAAATCATGGTATAAAATATACCTTCTAATATGTAAAGCACCAACACAATTTCATAGAACATCTTATTGCCTGATTAAATTGCAAAGTGTTTGTTATTCCACTTTCTTTTGCTTAATGCTTATATCATGCACATGAACAGTGTTAAATATAGAGCAACAACCCTGCATCACATAAGTTGCCTGAAGATGTTTACTCAGTGAAAACTATGTCTTATCAAAGTACTTTTATGATTGTTTTGCTGGCTTTTTCCTCCATGATACATGAGTCATGTTATTTTCTCCTTCAAAACCTCTGGGGTTTTGTTCCACATCTTTTAAATTTGTTTTTCTAAAGAAGTTATTTTATATATGAAGAAATTTAGGATTAATTTTGATTTATGCATCATAATTAAACCTTTGGGATTGCTGTAATTAAGATACACGAATCGAAAGTTCAATTGCTTTGATCTTAGTGCACTTCACCTGTTTATGATGTCAGCAGAATTCTGTAACTACATTAAATAGTTTCTGAACTATCAGCTCCATTTTATGACACTTTTTAGTACTTAAAACCTCTCCCAAACCCAAAAAACAAAACAACAAAAAAAAAGACAAGAAAACAAACCCTACCAAAAACCTGCACCCTCCACTGGTATTAAAGAAACTGGTCTCAAACAGCATGACATTGATAACCATATTTTTCAAATATATGTACATTAATTAATCACAGACTCATAGAATGTTTTGGGTTGAACATTAAAGACCATCTACTCCAAGTCCCCTGCCATGGACAGGGACGTTGTTCACTAGATCAAAGTGCTCAAAGCCCCATCCAGCCTGACCTTGAACGCTTCCAACGATGGGGCATTCACAGCTTCTCCAGACAGCCTGTTCCATGTCTCACCACCCTCATCATAAAAAATTACACCCATAATAGCCAATTTAAATCTATCTCCCAGATTAAAAGCAGTGCCTCTTGTCCTGTCACTACAGGCCTTGGTAAAAGAAGCTCTCTCCATCTTTCCTGTAAGATCCCTTTGTATATTGAAAGGGCACAATAAGGTCTCCTCAGAGCCTTCCCTTCTCCAGACTGAACAGCCACAACTCTCTCAGCCTTTCTTCATAGCAGAGGTGTTCCAGCCTTCTGACTTTTTTTGCGGCCCTCCTCTGGACCTGCTCGAAGAGGTCCATGTCTTTCTTGTACTGGCAACCCCAGAGTGGGATGCAGTACTCCAGGTGGGTTCTCCTGAGAACAGAGTACAGGAGGAGAATCACCTCCATTGGGCTGGCTGCGTTGGCCACACTTCCTTTTATGCAGCCTAGGGTACAATTGGATTTTTGGGCTGCAAACACACATTGCCAGCTCATATTCATCCAACCAATTCCTGAGTCATCTGTAAGTCCATCAAGCCCATATCTCTCCAGTTGAGTAGCAATAATATTGTGGGAGTCAAACCAAAAGCCTTACAGAAGTCCAGGTACATGACATCTGCAGCTCCTCCTTTGTCCACTGTTGCAGTCAGTCCATTGTAAAATGCCACTAGTTTAATCAGGCACAATTTGCCCTTGACGAAGCCATGTTGTCTTTCTCAAATCACCTCCCTGCACTTCATATGTTTCAAAAAGTCTTCCAGGAGTATCTTTTCCATGATCTTACCAGGCACAGAGGTGAAGCTGACTGGTTGGTAGTTCCCAGGGTCCTCCTTTCTACCCTTTTTAAAAATGGATGTAATGTTTCCCTTTTTTACAGTCATTGAGGACTTCACCTGACTCCCATGACTTTCCAAATATGATGGAGAGCAGCTTGGCAACTACATCTGCCAATTTTCTCTAGGACCCTGGATGCATCTCCTGAGGTCACATGGACTTAGGCATTTTCAGGTTCTCATACCTGATCTTCTCCTACAATGAGAAAGACTTCATTCTCCCAGTCCTTGTCTTGAGGTTCAAGGATTGAGACATGTGGGAAGATAGATTACTATTGAAAACTGAGGCCAAAAAAAAAAAAAAAAAAAGAGTACTTCACTCTTCTTCACGTCGGTTGTCACCAGCTCTCCTGTCATATTTACTGGGAGGCATACATTTTCTTTAATCTTCCTTTTCTGACTGATGTACCTGTAAAAGCCCTTCTTTCTATTTTTCACATCCCTTGCCAAATTTAGCTCCAGCCGTGCCTTAGCTTTTCTGATCCAATCCCTATACATATGGGCAGTGTCCCTATATTCTTCCGATACCCGTCTCTGGTTCCACTGCCTGTGCATTTCCTTCTTACATTTTAAGTTGACCAGGAGGTTCTTACTGAGACCTGCTGGTTTTAAATATGATTACAAAAAATCTACAATACTTCACATTCTATTCATAAATGAGAACTATTTCAAAGTGCTGTTTTCTCAGTCTGACTTAGCTTTACCACAGAACCTATCCTGAACTGGGCACACTTCCCCAAATAAACTATGCAATACATTCAGCTTTTCCATCCTTATGTCTTTTCTTTGTTTGTTTGATTGTTTGTTTGTTTTGTTGTTTGGTTTTTTTTTTTAATTCTGAATTCTTTTATTGTCTAATCGAAACATCTTTTAGTCAACTGGAAAGCACAGCCTGTAAAGTGACACACTTAAAAGAGCTTAATACACAAACCCTTGGGCTCCTTTCCTCAAAAAGGTTATCTATCATTAATTTTGTATAAACTTCACTTGGAAAAAGATCCAGAATGTACTTTCCAGAATAAAGTAGAGTACATTTCTTTTTTTAAATATTGATTTTATACTTCTTTGCAAAGAGGCCAACTTGCCATTTGATCTGAGTTCAGGAGACTTCAATTAAACCCTGAGGCCATCAGGTCTTCAATCCAGTTCTGCATTCCCTAATACAGTGATGTGATGTAGTAACAGAAGCACAGAAATGTTTCCCTACCCTTCAGAAAAAAAAAAAGAAAAAAAAAAAAAAGAAAAAAGAAAAAAAAGAAGAGAAAAAAAAAAAGAAAAAGACTAGTTAAAAAAGCATTCCTAGTATTCCTCAAAATCTAGAGGAACACAATTTAAAGCAGCCAACTTGTAGGAAAACTCATAAATGAGTAATGTCAAACAGTTTCCATTGTGCTGCCTTTAGTGACTGTAATCTTCTCTGCCTTGTCTTCTCACAAGCCACAGCCTGAAAGCTGTTAAATATAGAACTTTAGGTGGTGACTAGTGTCATTGTGTTGTGATATTGCACATTCAGAAATCAGTGTCAGATCTACAAGATCCCCAAGATCCCATAAAATTTGTCTGAAATCTAAAAGAACAGTAGTGGTCAAACTCTGGTGTCAAATATCACTTCAGGTTTTTAAATATGCTTTTATTGTCCTTGATGTTAAATGTATTTTATAGCCTACAGGACACAGCCAGAAAGTATGAGAAAACACACTAAAATAAAAGAGAACAAGCCATTACACTCCTTCATTAAAACCCAAAATATTATTACACTCCCACATTCCTGTTGAAACTATTGTGGGCATACACAAAAATAAAAGATGCTCCCAGAAACAGTAATCAGATTGTGAATGGTTAATTAACTAGAAAGGAGCTGCAGCTGGTGGTAAATGTGAACTTCAGTAACAGTTTGGCCAGCTTTACTGAATATATGGTTATACTTTACATATTGGGAGTACTTTCTGTCTGACTGATGGTCTTTGAAATTCCAGTATTTTCAATTAATATAAAGTGAAATACTACAGTATCTCTTTTAAGACATTGAAATTTCATTAAGTTTTCATATAGGTTTTTTTTTCTATTAATTTAATTACTTAGATATATGAATTTAAAAAAAGAAATTATAAGAGTCTGGTAAATAAGAAATGCAAAATGAAGCTCTCGAAGAATTATAGTATATTATTTGGTACAACTTAGGATAACCATTTTTTCTTGCTATGGATATACCCAAAAGAAAAGCAAATCCTACTGTAACTGAGGGTGAACATAATGGCAGTGTTCCCTTTCTGACCAAATAAGAATAATGCACCATGTAATAACTCATGGATAATTCGTGGCAAACTTCTTGCAAGTAACCATTTCTAAATCCCACTCTTTGCTTGTCATACAGCAAAGTACTAAAGCTTTGCTGTTCACTACTTCCTCTGCGAATAAAATCCCGACACTTAAATTCTGCAACTCATAACAACTGCTGCAGAATCCCACTGAGAACCCACACAGAGAGTTTCAATAATAAAAAGTAATCAGGCCTATTAATTTTTTGCTGTGTTGTTATAACCCTATCTATGATAAACCCTGAATGTTTTTCCCAACATTAATTTTCCCAGCATTATTTTTCTCTTCAGCAGATACGTTGGTATTTTAAATCAATGCTAACTTTATTGCAATGATAAACTAATAATTCAAAATGAACCTTCTCACAGTATATCCAAAATAGAAAATGTTCTTTTCAAAAAAGTACTATTAGGATTTGTTTGCTGCTACTTACAGAAGTGACATGTGGTTGTTGTTATACACTTTGTGTATGTACTTTTAAAAATAACTACATGTTCATCTGAAATGTCACTTTAAATGAACCTTCTTTTAAAAATATAAGGAACACTTATCACTTGAAGATCAATTCCTTTTAAAGATATGTTGGATTAAATCCTGGTAACAGGGTCTTTTTTTTTTTTTTTTTTTTTTTTTTTTTTTTTTCCTTAGTAGGTAGTAACTTCCAGAAGCTTAGTGGAAAGGTTTTATGAGTGAAACCTCATTTTAGGAAAAAAAATGGAACTGTCAAAATGGAATATACAATAACAAAAAATTAAAAGTCAAAACTTGTAGGCTTCACTGCATTGAAACTCAGCAGAGCTATTCAAATGTTCTTGGTTTCTGCTCTTAGTTTGTGAGCCATACTGCCACAATATTAAGAAACTTTGGAAATAAAATTTGCTCTGATCCAATAAAAGACTATCTGTTTGGTTTCTTGTAATTATTTGAACAATAACTTAACCTGAAATACAGGACTTAGCATGTGACACTCAGCTCAACTCTTTGGTATGTTATGATCAAAGCATCTTTAATAGTTACTTTTCGCTAGTATGCAAGTTTTCCTATCGTATCTACCCACAAAGGGCTAAGAATTGCATTTGGCTTGTCATTTTAACAGCTAAACAGTATCCAAGTGTCTCCAAACGTGCTCGCAGAGGGGCAGTAATCTTCTTTTGTGTTGGGCTATACTTACTGCTTCAGCAACAAGTAAATCATGACTGTGAGCAAAACGTTTTGGTTCTGCTAATCCCTTTGCTCTTTCTGAAGACATTTGGGTGGAAAGGTTGGGAAAATTGTTACTTTTTTCCTGGCCCTCAGCCAAAAGATTTTTACATACATTTTGTCTTAGGTCAAAGCACAAGCTGGTTTCAGTTTGCTGTGAGACAGAACACTCAAGGGAAAAGAGACAGGACAGAACCACGTGCACACATTGATAAATTGGTATCTGAGAAAAACAAATGTTTTCTCCCTTTCTTTCTCTAACCGTTCCACCTATGGTACATCACAACTCAGGAAATTATATCACAGTTTTCACCCTACACCAAATCTGAGACTTCTAAGCATACTCACTTTTCTGAAGTAAGTGCTTCTCTGTGCCAAACCACATCAGTGGGGAGAGTCAAAAGCCTAAAAAGCTGATTTCCAGATTTAAAAATAGTAATCTTACCAAAATCTTTTCAAAAGTATTGTCTACTGTTAACAAAATCATATTTTTAAGCTAGACATAACCCTGGTCTGTCCTCTGTTACATCTTAAAATCCTAGGCTGTCTGTTCATTAGTTATGTAGAGCTCCAATATGCACATAAAATAAATGGCTAGAAAAGGCCATTGAAACAGTGAATCAAACTGTGGACTAAGTGGTACTTTCTCAGGTATTACTGAAATTCACAAATACAACAAGTAAAAAATATATATAATTGCTTGACCTTGAACAGTAGTGCATAAAATATACTAAACTTTTTAATGTGACAAATCTAATAAAGTATTCTTTATATATATAGTGTTTGGCATTGGCTCTTTGAAACCATCCAGTTTTGCAGGTTATGCTGTACCTTTGATAAAGATCCCTTAAGGTATTTTTGTCCGCACCTGAGAAATTAATTTTTAGTCAAATGAGCTCAAAATTATACAACAGAAAAATCTTCTTCAGTAACCTATAAATCAACAAGATGAATTAGATAAATGTCCAAGACTGAAAGTTAGCAACAGTTTCCTTGGAGAACTCTACATAAAATCATAAAGCTTGAACTACTCATTAAACAGATACAGTTACAAGAAAATGCAGGCCACACAGAGAGATATACAGGTATTTTCCATTTGTAATGCCACTAAAATAATGCTTTTGTGCTTCCTCTACATACATAGGAAAAGAGTAAACTTCAGGAGTCAGTTTACAAGGGATTACTGTAGATTTCAGTATTTTAGAGGCTGAGGATAGTATATTATAGCAACTGAGAAAAAAACTAAGCTTCTTGAGTTTGTAGCTTCCTCTTGGTAAAAATAGGATTGTATCGGTGACATACAAGATCTTCTTCATCTTGAAAATCGCTTCACTTCTTGATCCCCAAAAGTGTAGGTCTGGTAATTCATGGGATGCTCTGTATTGTCTTTCTGTTCTGCTCTCGTTTCTACTCACAAAATGACTGAATGGAGAGATGAATAGAGATCATTTTTATATTACTGAGGGAAGTATAGAATGTGTTTGGATCATATCCTGGTCTTATTCCAGAGTGACACACAGGACTAATATTTTATATAGGAATCAGGTTTTATGTAAATTCTGAATGTATCTGGAAAGGAACAACTAAGTTACTCTAAATGTGTACAGCCTGGATCTTTGAATGCAGAGATTTTCCTTAGGGACAGTGAAAATTTTTATACTTCAAATACTTCAAGTAGGTTTTCTCCCAGATTCTTTCTTGTGGCATTTCTAATTGATTTATCTTAATAAACTTAAATCCGCTTTTTGACAGCCTTACCATATGTATAAATACAACCATATTTAATGTGGCCTCCAGGTCCCTGATCTTTTTTTTTCTGTCTCTTGTCACTCCATCATTATTTTCTCAAGTGGCGGTTCAGTTTTTAGACATAGCAAGAACAGGTCTTGTGGATGCAGCTGGTTTGAAATCAAAGAGAAAAAGTACAGCTACAAATGCAGAAGGAAGGAAATTTAAAATGCTGTTCTACCACAGTATCTAAACCGGCTGCATTAATTATAGCCAGTGGGGGGAAATATCATTTAAAAATTATATACTGTACATGATGTCATACCAAAACATATACTGTTTGTTGTATGCATCTATTGAACTTTTCTAAATCACTGAAAATAAATATAAATGATGTTGTTTTCACAACATTAATGAAGATTTGAAATCTTTGGCAATTTATGAGCTTGCTTCTCTTCTTTCTTTTTTGTCTCATAAATCTTGCTGAGGAAGATGTAGTTACTTCAATACATTGTTGATTTTTATACCATCTTTTGGCCTCAGGATAATGAGTTACAAAAATTATATTGATCTCATACCAGCTAGGTAAATCTTCCATGACCTTGTATTTTCTTTGCTTCCCCCCCACCCCTGCCCTCTTTTGTTTGCTTTATTAGTTTCTCTAATATGTCCTAGACTAAGCTTCTTTTTGTATACAAATGATTCAGGCAGAATGAATATAAAAAACACATGTAACTTATATGTCGTATTGCAGTAAATTTCTCTGTACCAGTCCACTAAGTTCAAGCAAGCTCAATTACTCAGTTCTTCAATTATATTCTTATCTTTGTATTGATGTTCCTTCACTCCCATCCTTTATTTTTTTCTTGAATGAACTTTAGGAAATAGAATAAAAGGAGTATCATAATCCCAGCCTGCATATTATTCTTGCTTTGAACTTCAAGAGTCATTCTGCAACCTTGAATTCCCTCCAAGATGGATGGAAATAATGCTATTCCTTTTGATAAAGATATTACTGAGGGACAGAACATGTATTATTGCCCATAGTCATAAAACAAACATTTGCCTTGCCACTGTATTTCCATTGCCAGACCTTTTGCTTTTTGTGTCAAATCTGCATAAGGGTTGCAGGACTTCGCAGTGATAGCATGAGCTTAAGAATCCAAAAGAACAAACAAGATTCAAGTGTCTGTTACAAATAGCAAACAGAAAAACATACACATAATTATGTTTCCAGACATTATCTGGAAAAAAAAATAATCTTCTTTGTTTATGCATTTTTTTCTGCTTCCATCAGAAATCATACCATAAAACCAGTATTTTCTGTAAACTGCAGTTACTTGATAAGCAATGACATCCACCTATGCCTTATTGTTCTGAGCTTTCTATATAATGTTAATAAGGTAGAAACATTCTTTGGTGTAGGGAATTGAGATAATCACAGGTTTTTAACAGCGTAGTCATGGACAACGAAGGCTATTTTCCAGATATCCCTTATCGAACCTTATCAGATTCCTCACCAGCTTTATATTGTTTTTCTTCTCTTAACACTATAGTATGCCTAGAAGTTTCTGACACTCTTATTCTCTCTAACAGGATACTTTTTTTTTTTTTAATCTATTTTGTTATTTCTCCCTCCAAAAGCTATGACACATATGCAAGTATTGAATTATATTAAAATGTAATGTTTTCATGCTATTGCTCACCTACGTTTCTGCTTCTAAAAGTACCATACCAAGATCCCTGATCAAGAACAAGATCAAGTCTTTCAATAGTATTTACCAACTGACTGTTACAGATAAGGGGTAGGAAAATGAAAAGTGAGTGGGGTTTTTTGATGACATTTTTGTTTACTTCTTGTTTATAAGTCTCACTTTTTATATTTCCTGGCAAGACTTGAAAATATTGGACATTAGAATTTCCTGTTTCTTTTTTATTTATCTGTGGCTATATATGTTTAAGCCTTGGGCAATGAACACGGGAGTAAAAGATTCTTCTAATGTGTACTTAAAACAAGCTCATCAAGAGCAAACAATGCCCTTAGAGGAATCATTATTTGCAGAAACAGCCACAAGCACTTTTAAGCAGCTTTACTGATAAAATTTTACATCATTTTAATATATCAATCATTGGAAATAGTCAGCATTATTTCCACTAAAAGGAAGCTCTGTATTCACAAATGACAAATCATACTCACCAAAAAGGTGTTGCTGAAACTCAAGAACAGCCAGGCAGTTTTAAAATTACTGAATGTGAGCAAAGAGACTTTCAAGCTAACATTATGGAACGTAGAGAAGAGGTGGACCTTGTTGCCAAATTGTCATATCTATTAAATTAAAATAGAAACACTATCAACATCAGCCACTGGACAAATCAAATTGCTTAAAAAACCAATGTACATTCCTTTAATCTAGCGGCCTGTTCCTCCCCTAGCGTTCCCATGCTTTTATTGACAGGTAGATTCATTCATTCATTGACCAGAACTAACATAACTAAAACCTGCCTCTATATTATAGATTGCCTTTTGCTCAGGTGAAAAAGTTGCCAAGTTCAGCAACTGAAGTGATACAGAGAAATATTTTGAACTTCATTTTCATGAAATTCATTTACATGTCTTTACTAGATACATGATAACTTACGTCTGGCTAGATCCCTGTACATTTCAATGCTTTTTCATGATGATCACATAAACAAAGAACTCTACTAGCCCAAAACAATATCAGGATCAAAGCCCAAACCTGTTGCCTGCATATATTAAACTAAGTTTTGCTGTGTTTTCTTTTGCTATTAAACACTTTACATGGAGTTTACTTTAGCCATATTTTGCTGGTATTTATACATGTTGAATCTTGGCTAGTATGCAAGTTTCTTACAGAAATTAGTATGGGGATACAAAAGTATTGCATATTAAATTCTTGATTGGGGGAAAGGAATATTAATAGTTAGTTTTAGTATTTGTACAACTTCCTGGATTGTAATGGTCAGTCCCATCCATTTTTGTGATCCACAAATTTTAAATGAAGTTGATTAATTTCTATAGAGGAAGAGTAATCCAGCTTTATGATGTCAGTTTCAGGAATGGTGCCTTTTTTAGCTAAATTTTGATTACGTGACTCCATAGTCAATGTTTTCTTTTGCATTTTGTTAAGACATGATAATTGTACTAAGCATAGAGTTTAGAAGAATAAAATTAATACATTCTATCAACTTTGTATAGTACTTTTTCTACACTAAAAAGAGAAGTAATTGTTTTTAGTCCATTCCTTTAGAAAAAACAGTGGCTTTTAAAGGTAGAATATTTTGATTATTATATAAAAATACACAATGTTTTTTTTACATACTCTCCATATCCTGAGGTAAATCTAAATCTAGTAAAGTGGCTGAGCCAGAAGAAAAGGCTGTATCAACTTTGTAACATTGATACAATAGAAAAATATTGACTATTCTTACTAGGTTTTAAAATTACTTTGACCTGATTTTATCTCACAGAGATATTTAAACCGTTATATCTTGTCACTTTGCATACAGATCAGTCCTGTAACAGACATATAACAAACACCATACAAGATGCCTATGACTTGTAAATATATAGATATGTAAAGCATTAGAATTTAAATTTTCTTTCAGAATTTGATCTGTAGACCCCAAAATTTTCTGGTTCTTAAATCTGCCACTAGAAAAGTGAAGATTTGGCAGTTCAAGTCTTTGGAGCTGTGATAGTACACTGTGCTCATGACGCAAAAATAGCAGGCTACCGTACTGATTATCCACCCTATACTACTAATTAGGAAAGTGAGATGTGACAGCTTTCAGTGTTATGCTTCACAGCAGAGGAATTGTTCAAAGCACACAAATAAAAGGTACTTTCTTGACTTGTCCTTTCATTGGACCGTATCCTGAGGTTACTCCTTAAGACTTTATTCTTTAAGCTAATGTATTCATTTAGGTGGTTAGTCACACTGAAAAAAAGCCACTAGGACTGTGGAAACTTAATAGGCTGTATGCCAATGTGATATTGCTAAGGCTCAAATGGTGGTTTTAATGGTGTGTTTATGAAAGGCACAATTTTAAATACAAGTTCCAGTTAAATGAATGTCAAACGGAATCTTGCTTGAATTAGCAGTCAGTAAAGATACAGAAAGTACTTTAAGTAGAAGTATAATTAAAAGATTAAAAAAAAATAAATTAAATTTAAAACTTTTGTCATTGAATTAATGTCATTTATAAATAATTTCCATAGTGTTGACTGTGTATCATACCTCCTTTTACCCAATATAAAGGAAGCAATCTCTGGTAATGCAAGTAATATTATGCAAGCTTTTGATTTAAAAGGACTGTAAGGTATACTAAGCTAGCTGTCCCTTTGCTGCAATAGCAATTTTGAAACTAACCAAAACAATGTTCCTTTCACAACTTGCTATTACTATGCTGCTGTTGTATGTTGGATGGGAAGGCACTTAAACTGAAAAGAGTGAGTTTGTGAACGCTCACAAATCATCAGTCCTGACGTAGACTTTAACTAAAAGATCCAAATCAAGAAGAAATGAAAGAACAAATGAAAACACACAAAAAAAACCCAAGCACACACCCCCACACACCCGCACCCTTTAATAAATAGATACATATTTCAGTCTAAATGACGTGGCCTTTAGGCACTTCAGTATCAACTTACAGTACTGAAAACCTTGATCAGTGGTTCCTTAGCCTGGATTTCTGATGACTCAAGACCTTTCAGCTGGATGAGTTTTTAGACTCAGATGACGCCAAGCAGATACAAAGCTGTGGAGGAAAAAGAAAGTCAATACCATCCCCCTATCCACTAGTGGATAAAGTTGTTTTTCAGAACCAGTACCTTGCTCTCAGTGCATACCTTAATTTACCAGGTGAAATAGTCTTTCATTATAGCCACAGGTCCTGATGCTTCTCTGACACTATGGTGAAGGAGACTCCTTTGGTGCTGTGACACTCAACTCCATACCATAAACCTAACTACATTAGGTACCATCCCACAGAGGTACACAGTATAACATATCTCCCACTCAAACCCTCATAAGCACATATACCTAATTGGAATTTCTTTTGCACATCTATTTGAAACACCGTACTCAGATTTCATGGAACTCCAGTTGTTTTGAGTGTACCATGTTCCATTTCATGATTCCCACCTTCTCTTTTAACCCATTTGCTTAGACTAATGTTCATAAAAACATAGAATGTTTTGGGTTGAAAGGGAGCTTTAAAGACTATCTACTCCAAGTCCCCTGCCATGGACAGGGACATTGTTCACTAGATCGAAGTGCTCAAAGCCCCATCCAGCCTGACCTTGAACGCTTCCAACGATGGGGCATTCACAGCTTCTCCAGACAGCCTGTTCCATGTCTCACCACCCTCATCATAAAAAATTACACCCATAATAGCCAATTTAAATCTATCTCCCAGATTAAAAGCAGTGCCTCTTGTCCTGTCACTACAGGCCTTGGTAAAAGAAGCTCTCTCCATCTTTCCTGTAAGATCCCTTTGTATATTGAAAGGGCACAATAAGGTCTCCTCAGAGCCTTCCCTTCTCCAGACTGAACAGCCACAACTCTCTCAGCCTTTCTTCATAGCAGAGGTGTTCCAGCCTTCTGACTTTTTTTGCGGCCCTCCTCTGGACCTGCTCGAAGAGGTCCATGTCTTTCTTGTACTGGCAACCCCAGAGTGGGATGCAGTACTCCAGGTGGGTTCTCCTGAGAACAGAGTACAGGAGGAGAATCACCTCCATTGGGCTGGCTGCGTTGGCCACACTTCCTTTTATGCAGCCTAGGGTACAATTGGATTTTTGGGCTGCAAACACACATTGCCAGCTCATATCCAGGACTTTCAACTTGTCCTTGTTGTCTTCATGAAGTTTATATTGGCCCAGTTCTTAAGCCTGTCAAGGTTCCTCTTTGATGGCATCCCTTCCATCAGGTGTATCACATACCATTCTTTCCCTGTTTCTTTAACAGCTTGCAAAACTGTGCCCAAGGTGACAGTTAGTCCTCATTTTAGGCAGACAGGCACTTTTTCCTCTGGTTCGTGGTTCAAAAGAGAAGTGCAAAGGAAGAAGATATTCATAGTGCTTTTATAAGCACAAAGTGTCTTTTAATTTGGAAGATAACTACTTTATTGGAGGTGTAACAAACACTTTCTATCCAAGATAATGTGGGTTTTCCTTTAAAAAGAAGATATGTTTCTTTTATTTGAGGAGAAAATCAAAGCCTTCATAGAGATAAAATTTCCTGGTTTTTTACTCACTCAGTTTATGGTATTATATCACTTACATCTGTGTGAGTGGACCATGGCCACTGAATCAGTCTGCTTTTTGATATGGCCTGGGATTAAAAGTGTATTTGGAATTGAAGTTATTATTTATTAGTATCATATCATTTCTCCAGGGGAAGCTGTTGATTCAGATCCCAGTATAAAGTTCAGCATTGCTAGGAAATATATAACTTTCATGAAGTGACATGGTAAAGAAAAAAATCATGGTTTACATCCCCTATGTATTAAGTAATCCACAGTTTTGAGCAGCTGTATCTGAAGACTCATCTCATAGAAACTTTAATCTCTTTTGGTAGTTCTGTTAATACATACTTCCAGTTGTGAGTATATCCCAGCTTCTTGTTTAGTAATTTAGTCTATCCTGGGATTTGTGTAAGGCGTTACAGAAAAAAATAAAGAACTAGAATAATATACAAATTAAGGCGTTCCTTCCTAAACACATGTGCTGGCAAAAGGCTTCTTTCAGTAGCACCAGTGATGAGTTGGATGTACAATGCTCCTGATGTACTTTACAGTTCTAAGACTGCAGAGTTAAGTAAATCCAGAGGACAATCACAGGAGCATTGAGATAATCCAAAGAAAATTAATTGTCAATGCTAACTCTGAAATTAAAAAACAGTGAGGGGGGGGAGGGGGCAGGTGCGCAGGAAGAGACAGAAGGGGAAATTAGGCATGGGGAACGACATAAGAAGTAGAAAAAATGGCATTTGACTTCTTTTTTACTGATAAAATGATTATGACATCATTATGGTCTAGGGACTTAATGAGTATTTGTAAAAAGTACTCTTATGAAGGACACTGCTTTAGGGGCAAAGCAGCATTTCGTAAGCACATGTTAACATCTCTCTTATCTTAACATTTTGCAAAAGAATATCAGGAAAAATTAAGTAAGTATCTAATCCAGGAAGAGCAACATGTCTCACATTCTGAAATTCTGAAGAGCAAGCCATTTCCTGGAGTGCATAACAGTACTTCTTTTTATGATCCCATACTCTAAGAGTCAAGACATAACAATTGTATTTTAGTCTAGTTTACACAACCCAGATATTAGTTTGCTAAAGGTACAATACTACAAAAATTCAAAAGTGACATACTAATTTAAAGGTTGGGAGAACCATAGGATAAGAATATATGTATGGATGGAGTTCTAAATATTCTTTTTGGATGTTGCTGTGTTTATTTTGTTTCTCTCTGGGGTTTTACGATTGGATTTTGTTATGCTTTGTTTTGATTTCAAGGTTCATTTCTAGCTGGAGAGGACTAGGAAGACACCTGCTTTTTGTCTAAAGGACATATAAGGAAACTTCATAGGAATTAACTAATAGAATGATATCACCTGCAGATGGACTACATATGAAACAGTTACTAGCCTTCAATTAGTATTGGAACAGCTGATCTCATAACCCTTTGCACAGCACAGAGCTCACATGACCGGAATCACACAACCTTGGGCATTCCCAGATTTCCTCTGAGACTTCATGCAATCCTTTCACTGATGCACCTACCTGAACGTAGCAGCTTTAGGTGAGTAGATTTTAAAAGGTTTCTGAGCTGTTCTGATTCAGGACCAGCTGGTCTGTCTGAACATATTCTGATATATGCAATGAAATTCTGTCCCACAAAATGCATTCAGAGATAAAAGAGATTGTGTCAGATATGAGCTAACCCACAATTTAATAGTTTCCTCCACTTTTCCCCCTCAGTACACAAATGCAAAGTTGGGTATATTTCTGAAGATATTATCACCTACAGTACTGTTTGAAACAATGACAAGTTAGTGAAATACAAAATAACACTTTTAAACAACATTTTTCATTATCGTTTTTGGTGCTTTGCTATGAGACAGGAGATTCTGAAATGACATTTACAAATTTTAATCAAACTTTAGTTGTCTGAATAACTGATAAAAATGAATACTGAATGGCACTCTTTGTTCTGTATATAAGAAATAATACTTGTAAAATATACATCACTCTACTTGAAGAACACAAGTTCTCAGGATCTTGCACAAGTCCTGCACGGACAGAGCAATTCATTATATCTCATGTGATGTAACAAGTAAGCATGAGGACTCTTGCAGAAGTTACTGGATGTCATCTCTGTCTTATATATGCAAACAAAATTCTCACTGCAATAGATGAAATGCACTAATGAATGATTGATCTGAAGGGCATAAGCATCCTTCATCCTCACGGTGACAAGATTTTTCAGCAGTACAGTTCTTTCTCTGGTAAACCAAAGAAAACTGTGAATATCCAGCCCAGAAAACAAAGAAGAATGAGGCACATTAGCTCACCAGACAAGTAATCAGAGAAATTACTATGAAATAACAAATGAAACTAGGAAGTGACAAGAGAAAGATCAAGAACACAAAAGAACATTTCTGTAAGGGAACAAACATCAGATAGGTAAATACATCCTTAGAAAAATTGTGAAGAACTGGAAAGGTCAATAGGGCAGGTACAATAAAAGGCTTATCAAGTGGAAATCTAGAAAAAAAGGTGGGCTGGAACAAATTTTGCCTTTCATTTCAAACCGCCAACTGCTAATCAATAAAGCCAGTCATAACAACAGTTATGTTTGATTTGAAGTTTCTGAAAGTAAATTATGGACATCTCTATTGCACTATCATCGTCTATTGTAGAGGATGAAGTCCTCTACAAGTCTTGCCTTATAGTCCTACTCCTCTTATTCATACTATCTCTGGCAGTTTCAACATTAATTTTCATTCCAAAATTTAAGTCTGTAATTACTTCACAATGAGTCCACTTTTATTGTACTTTTCAGTGCTTGGTGGCTTTCCTGAGATTGTATTTGTACACCTGTTACCTGTTCTGTTGCTGAATTTTCTTACGTGTATATTTTTCTTGATCTCCTCAGTCTCACCTCTTGATTGAGACTTGTTATTTCATACTGAGTTATTTGATTTCTTCTCTGCTTAGATTTGTTTTATTCCAGTGGGGTTGTGACTGGTATAAGTGAATTTTTAACTTCCCCTGGAATTAATTTTCTTTCAATTCATAGATTATAGTACAGAACTTCAAAATAAAAGGGAATATTTATAAAGCATTTGCTACTTGCAAAGTGTAGTATTCATGTTGAAAAGGAAGACTGTTTTAACCTTTATGCGTGATCATATCCCCTAAGTTTCCCCTTCAGCTGTCATTTCAGATCTTGTGCCTGTTTTCCAAGGCTGTGTTGTATAAAAGCTGAAAAGATTAACTAGCCTGTATTTCTGATAGAAAATGAAAGTTCTGGATTGTCACACACAGTTGCTGCAATCATATATGCTCATAGGGGAGAAAAATAAAGAAAACAAATCAATAGAATCTCAAAACTCAGCAACTCTTATAAAAAAAAAAAGTCACCAAATAAAATAATTTATTGAAAAGTATAAAGAAAAAAAGGTCTGGATTTTCCTTATGTCCCCTTCTCTAACTTGTCTATAAAATGTGTAAACATAGTATCAACCATAGACCTATGGAAGTTGTGCTCTGTATTCTGTTTGTGGGGTCAGTTAAATTTTAAATAGGCAAGTGTTTCTCAAAGATATTTCCAAGCTTGTAAAAGAATAAGACTTGCTTACCAGTATAAATCATTTGCTGGGCCAAGCCTTTCTTTTTAAGAAGCCATTTTTATTATGCTGTTTTTTTTATGCTTGCTTGCTTTTAAGGAGGAAAATAAGGGCAATCATAGCAGGGTATTTCAGTGTCCTCAGTGTTTATCCAAGTCCTAAGCAACATACACCTGTATGATCAAGTGAAGTTAGCGCTCTGGGTTTCCTTCTGCGCTGTGAACCAACTCTGCTGTGCCAAGGCAGTGACCTGACTTCCATGCAGCAATAGCAGAAATGTTTTGTAACTCTACGAGGTAGGAGAATGCGTGGAGTGAGTGGTGACTGTCAATACGAAGCTATGTAGATGTGTTCCAAAATGTCTAGGAGATATACAGGGTTTTCCTTTCCCACATATTTTCTATTATATAAAAAGTCTTTTTTTTTTTTGTCTTTTTTTTTTTTTTTTTCATTCTGTTTATGCAGGCAGCTGTTATCTTTTAGGAAGAAGTATAAACCCGGGAAGGAAAGCAGACTTCACATCTTACCAGTAAGGAAGTTACAGGACCTGGATGAGAAGACAAGGGGTCAAGTGTAAACAAAGGGACTTCCAAGTAGCAGGACTGAAGAGCTGGAAAGGCGTGGGAGTTCAGCAAGGGTAATTACATCTGCCAGGAAAAGAGCTCCAATGGTCCTTCTGCACAACTTATCATCTTTTATTGAAAGCCTAAGATTACCCAGAGAAGTAGACTAGGAAAAAGTGCTCTCACTATTGCTATCATGATTTTTGATTGCAGGGTATCGCTCAGCATGTAGTGTCTCTAGCATTATTAAAGCTGGCTTCTCAAGAGCCTGAGTGACCCTACCCACAAGGAAGGGACTGTTGCATGAAAAGAATAGAAGTATTGATTTCTGAATCTTATTTAAATGTCATATGGATATAAATATTACCACTTACTTCAAATTGTATATGCGTAATAGCATTATGTCAGCCTTGGTGAACTGATGAGTGTGGAGCCTTAATACATAGTTCTAGTGTAAGAAATGCCTCAGTAATCCCACGCACACCTTGGACAATGATTTATGTAATTTGCCCAAGGCTTACTCAAATGCTTCTTCCAACAGAAAACAAAAAAAAGCTTAGAATTAAAAAGTCTCCATGTTATTAAAAAAAAGTTGTTTAAATCCATTCTTAACTGCTCACTTAGGGATAGGATTATGAAAGCAACAGATTTTCTATTAAAATATTTATAGAATGAACTAGTAGCTTTCTTAGAGGAAGTTCCCTATTTATTCTGTTTGGGAATGGTAACAAGTGGGCTTGAAGGAACACTTAACCTTTAAAATAAGGAAATTAAAATTCTTTACCACATGCTGCTAAATGCTAAAGCTGAAGTTTCCTGTGTTAATTCACATAATAATAATGCCATGCAGAATATTTGTCATAAAGTCCAAAGTTATTTTTCCATAATACACATTCACCCACCCTGAAGAGACACGTTTAATGATGTCTGCTCACTCTATTAATGAAAAAGAAACAAATATTCTAGCAGAAAATATTGGAAAAGGATGAAGCGCATTTCAAACACAATTCCGTTTGCAAAAGGAGAAACATTTAAGTAATTTGTCACGCATTTTTGCATGCTTGTTTGTCTCGTCAGAATACACGTGAATAGATTCCTTAATGAGCCACATTTGTTTTATTTAGATGTTTGTGCAGTGCTTTGAACATTTGAACATGTGAAGTGCAGTTAGTGCTCAGTATTATTCAGCCCAGTCCTCAGTCATTAATCAACTAAAACTCCCAACAGACTCTGTTGTCATTTGATTCCTGATGTAGCCTATTCTTATAGAAGATAAGAAGAAATAATTTCAAAATTATATCTCATATAATATTGAGGCTTAGGTCTATTAAATTATAACCATAGTAGAGGGAAGCGGAATATCAGACTAAACTCCTCTCAAAAAAGAACAGGAAAATGGGAGGGAGAAGGACTTAGTCTGAGAAGCTTTATAGTTATTAAGAATCCAGAGACACATATGTGTCGCAAGTTCAAATTCAAGTCGCTAATGGCTGAAAATCATTACTAGCTAGAAGTTACTTACTTGCCCATACAAAAATACATCACTGTTCTGAGCTTATAGAGAAGAGTGATCTGTATATTTAACATTCCCATCATATTAGGTAATACTTACCGTTTGGAAATAGCTTCAAGATTCTGATCTTTAACGCAAAACACTCCTGTTCCAAACCAACATAAATTAAGTTCTGAATTACAGCCTTCTAGCTAAATTTAGTCCAGAGTCTTGGAGGTTAAAGACCAAATAGACAATAAGAAATGCATTATTAAATGTCAGGGGGAAAGAAATTTAAAAATACTACACATTTTTTTAAAAAATAACATAATTTACTCCTTTAGGCAAGGAAAGTAGCCACAGTATCATTCCTGACATTCATATTGCCCTTATTTAAATCAGTGGCAAACATGCCATAATTAGAAGAGGAGGTAAGGGGGGGAGGGGGGAGGGGAAGACTAGTCCTGAAGAAAAGATTAAAATAGTAGATGCAGTTCTTTTGCAATATCTAACAAAACATACAGTGCCTAATTTTCTGGTATCTCACAAAATTATTCTTCTGCATATCAGTCATTCTGTGTCTTTAGCATCAGTTCATTACTGAACATTCTTGTGTTCATTATAAAGAGGAACTTAGAAGTTCTTATGTTGGATCTTCATGAAGAAACATGTTTGAGGAACTGTTTCCAAACATAGATCAGGAATTAAAACAAACTGAAAGAATGAGTAGCAATATTATGTGCTAGGTAAGATTTTTAAATATGCTTTATAGAACTATGGAGGTTTCTGTTATGTATGTAATTTACTAGTTATGTTGTACATAATTAACAACTGAAATACTACTGAAGTTCACCTCATGGTCAGAGGAAGGACATGTTCAGAGATTTGTGTGGGAACTTGTACTCCTCAATACATTTGCATATGATGCAGTGAATGGAGAGGTAAGTGAAATAACAGCATTTGTTGATATTACAGTTACAGAGAAATTAAGTTTGACTCAAAAGACCTGCACGAAAATTTCATAAAACTCAGAAAGTAGAACACTGGATGAAATTCAATGTGAAAATACACAGAGTAAACCAAACATAACTATACAGACAAAAGTGAAGTCTAAATTAAATATCACTCAAAACAGTTATGGTGAATAGGTCTTTCAAAATTTCAGTCTTCAGCACTGGTAGAAAAAAATTTCACAATTATTAGGAGAGGAGATAAAAAAATAAGCAGAAAACATCACTTGGCTACTGCATAAATATTTTGAACTTGAGCATTTTTGATCTTCCGATAATAATTGGCAAAAAGTAATGGGGAAAGGTATAAAGGAAAATAATAAATGTAAACCAAGGTTTAAAATGTTTGTACAAGAACAAAGCAAAACAACTAGGAACTTAAATATGTGATAACTATGTAGAAGATACAACATAGTTTTATATCACAATTAATGAGATGTAGAAAAAAATAGAAACATGTCACCATTTTCCACAGTGAATGGATTAAGGGTCATCAAATGAAATAATCAGGTACTAGATTACAGCAAACAGAAGAAAATATATTTTCATGTAATTTATAATTAAATTGTAGCACTCACTGCTCAGAATGTTGTGCATGTTAACAGCTGAGGTGACTTTAAAAAGCAATTAGACAAATTCATGAGCAAAAAGTGCATCAAAAGCTGTTAAACACAAAGATTAAACAATTTCTCGTCAGGAAGTCCGTACCACAGACTGATGAAAGTTTTGAACTTACCCAAGAAATTGTCTTCATATAGAGTTGTCCTCCTGTAAGGAATTCATAAGCTTGATTCTAGGTGGAAGAGAAACTCAGGTAAGAAAATAGTTTATAACATTTCACTATAATGGTGTAGTAGTTTAAAGTGAAACAGAATGGAAGAGGAAGAAGCTTGCTTTACTTTAGATTAAGGTATAAGGGATTTAGGGGTTTGGGGGGTTTTAGCTTACCTAAAATAAATATATTTTTCACAGTAATATATGTAAAAACCTCACAGCTTTACTGTAAAATGAATTTTGTGTAAGTCTTGGCACTACTTGATGAATAATAAACTTAAAAGGGCTGATATTTTGCTACAAGATGCCAAAATCCAAACGCAAATCAAATATAGCTGCAGTGAGATCAACGTGCAGGTAGGAATCTTAGCTCAATGATTCCATCAGCACATGGAGAAGGAAGACTATAAGACCCCATTTGCAGAAGTGCGCACTATCAACCATCACTTGGTTTCTCTTGACATCCATATTTATCACAGTGGAAAAAATTAATTTAACACAGTCCCATTTTTGTTATTGAAAGGTGATGCTCAAGTTCCTTTCTTCCCAATTTACATCATACAATAATCCAGACTTGCTTATCTTTTTCCCTTGAGCTATTTGTAGATGGCAGTCCTCAAATTGCACTCATGGCTGGGCTGTGCTTCAGTGGTTTTAAAAACTGTTACTTTCATCTGTTGACATTTCACATGGTCAGTCCCCAATGGGAGATTATTTTATACTCCATTACCTTCATGTTGAACTTTGACTGAACTATAGCTGTTATGAAACCCTACTCAAAGTCACAAATTTTCCTATCATTTAAAAGAACTGAATGCATTTTTACCTTCTTGGTTCTTTCTCAGCCCTGCTGGTTTATATGACCTTAGGCTCTTACAATCCATAATGACATTGCAGTTAAATGAAAAAGTTGTGGTTTATTTTTTTAAAATTGGTTTCAATTGAGCTACTTCTGCTGCTACTTCAGACAACAATATGACCTAACAATTTCAGCTTGATTTTAAGGGTTATTTTAAACTGAGTTTATCTGATTAAAATCGTTTAAAGCCACCAGGATTTGAGCTTCTAGCCTGGCAATTTTAGAAGTCATAAAATGGCCTGTTCTTTGGTGACATGTTGCAGAATGATGGCACCTTTTTCAGAGTTGCTTTATTGAATTTGAACTAAAACCCATAGGTAGTAAGGAGAGAAAGGTGTGCTTTAAAAGACTCACTGGCAGGCTTTTTAAAAGTAATTTATACTTGGAAGCCTGAAAAGTCCTCGTAAACTAGAATTCAAATAGTCTTGAAGATCAGAGCTAGGATATTTAGATGCTATTTCACCATAATACTAGGTCTTTGAGCTAACTTATATAAAAAATAGACAGAAAAGCAGCCAGAGAAGGTCAGTATTTCTTTCCATTTCCAAATGGGACTTTTGCACTGTGTTCATATATCTCTTGTCCTTTCCAAAGTACCAAAAATATAGATATTTCAGCTTATTTTAGCTAAAAGGGAAGAAGCTTTGGAGACATTCTCAGTGTAAAAAGGAGGAAGGTATCAATCCAAACAATTTTTTTTTTCACCTGGTGTCACCAAAATTGCAGAGTTGCACCCTTTATATAAATGATGCAGCCAGAGAACACAAGTACATGATGCACTTTTTTGGTAGGTTTCCTACCTGCATATTTCCTTTCTTTACTGATGTTACTTGGATGGATGATGTTCTGAAGTATTTTTCTGTATTCCGTAGAGGTCAAGATGCAGATTGATAGACACCCGTTTAGATAATATGAAAAAAAAACCAAAAACCACCTAATACAGAATACATATGGGCATCAAGCCCAACAAACCTTAGGCTCTCTGTCTGTGTCGTCATTTTACTCAGTTTTCAAGTGTACTGTTCTCAGTCATGTTCTCTGAACTGGGCCAGAAGCCTTCAGGTGAAAAGTAAATTTATCAAACATGCCCTTTCAGTCTTCTTAGAATGGAAGGTAGATTCAACAGGTGGATCTTCAGGGGGAGACAGAGGGGAAGGAACTCATAAAATTGCCTTATTTAGGGCATATTTTTGCACCAGTGTTAAGGATTACTTATTAATTTAAGGGAACTGTTAGTGAAGAGTTGGGATACATGCTTGCACTTATTTATCAATAAAATCAAAGAGTTAATCAGCATCAAATGGAAAACATGAGAAAGTCCACCCCAGAACATAGTGTCTGGGTGATTTCATATTATCACCTTCTTCTGTGACATAAAAGAGAAGTGAAAAGGGCTTGAATCTAGATCACCCACATTCAGGACTGGTATTCTGAACTATCTGGTAAAATACAAAAGAAAGAGCACTGCTAATTTTCTGACTATAGCCCTTCTGGCTTGCGAAACAAATGCTGAAAAATATATTATTTTTTTCTACAAAAAACAAGTACTTTATTTATACCATTAAGAAAAAGTGTAGACATGACAGAACTTTTGATCTAAAACCAACATTTTTGTGTGATTTTCTTCTGAAGACTGCAGGACTAGAACCAAAACTAGATTAAAACAAATTATTCATTACTTATCACCCACTATACCCTGGAGCTGTATGAATGACTGGCACTGCGCTTTCATCACCAGAATCACCACATCAATCCCATAAGAAAACATGCTGGTCAACAGTGCATATGATCATTATATAGTCAATGCTGTTTTCTTTTTTCTATTAAAAATACCTCCAAATGAACAGAAGAATCACATTTATTTTTCATTAATCTTCACCAAGTTTTCCTATCATATTCACAGAGCACATTTCACAGTTTCTATTAAATAGATGCAGTTCTATCTGAATCAAATTGCATCAGCATTGTATGATACACTGAGTAAATTAAGTGTCAAGAAGAAGTGCAACTGTGTTTAGTCTGTGCTTACGTAGGATGTTGTGACCCTAGCTTTGCCTGCATGCTATCCAAGCAGGACCTCCAGGGGAGTCTTTCTATATGTATATGTGCCTGCAGGTATCCAAACCTTGTGGTACTGTACTAATGGCATACTATGCCTCTGGGTAGACTTGGGGGTTCTACATGCTCCAGAAATTTCATGTTTGCTCCCTGGGTTGATAAGAAAGGTAACTGAGGATATAACCGAAAATTACAGCACCAATGTACTCAGTAGGCTGAAGACAATCTTGGAAGTAGAACATGCACAGTACAATTCCTTTTCTTTTACTAACGTCAAATAAGTCTTGGTTGACAATAATAAACTCAATTGCTGTGAATTTGATAAAAACACCCACCCATCCACCCCCCTTCAAATCTTGTACGTTAAAACAGTGAAAATTTGATGTTCTGGAAATTACGATCGTAGAGACTCAAACAGTTGTGAGAAGTTAATACAACTAATGCAGCATTTCCAGAGAAGATTAATGTGAGGCTTTTTAAGTGGAAGATTAAGTTGGTTTTCCTTTTGATATTATTGTTTCACAAAAAAATGTGCTTTGTTACCTGCTTTATTAAAGCTTTTAGATATGTCACACTGAAACACTTAGGAGTAATACACTAACAACATTCTACTTGCAAATCACAGCACACACAGAGGACTTGACTTACATATCAATCTGGCAGCTGCCTTTCCATTTACTATTTAATGAACTCAGCAGCTTCATTTATAATTTTTCATCCTAATTTTATTATGTGAGGTTGCAGAGGCTACACAGAACACTACCTGCAAAAGAAGGTGGATGGGGCTTTTAAAAGCCACACACAGTTATTTTCAAAAGATCAGCTTTTAGACAGTATTCAGAATTTTTGTGTATATGAATCAAGTAATTCCAAAAGAGCCTCAGAAAGAAAAAAATGTATTTTATTCTAGCAAAGATTTAATTCAACACTTTTCATTGCCCTTGTTAACCAGGAAAACTTACAGCACAGAACTGTGTTGTTATCTGTTAGGAAAGGTTTTTTAAAATTACTTCATTAAAATTTGATATTACTCATTTTTGTGTTTCCTTAATACATTTTTGCAGAACTTTGGATATGATCAGTACCACCATTTATTTGCTTAGGATTCAGTGTAGAATTGGTTTTACTTTAAACCTATTATGATGCACAAATGAAACTGCTTCATGCAAGACAAATTACAATGGTAACTACCACAGATCTTGGTGGTATGGGAAGTCACTTACAAAAAGAGAAGCTGAGCCCAGTCTGCAGCTTAGAGCCATGCATCTTCTGAAAAAAAGGAATGCTCAATACTCTATTTTTGTAATACTAACCATAGATGTTACTTGATATAAGGGGTTTTGACTGTAAAGTGAGGCCCATCACCAGCATACCTCCATTTTTGCCATGATTAAAGTACAGCATTTTTTCCCTGCCAAATCTCAAAGTATGACTCAGGTAAGTTCTCATTCAGCCTATGTCTTTCCAGTTCCTTTCTCAGATGCCTACCAACTATGTCTAACACTGACATCAACAAAACAGCCTCAGCTCTGGGAATTTTCTTCATTTAATTAATTGTCAATTAACACCAAGCTCTCATCATTGGATCGGGATTGGGTTTTTTTGTGGGGTAGGGGTGGCGTGAGGAAACGGGACATGAACACAATGAAAAATATAATCAACTTTCTCCCCCCATTCCTAGCCTCAACTTCTCACATTTGGCAATGGCTGCACTGAATCTATCTTCATCCATTTGATGAAGCAACAGGCAGCACAGGAGGCTGGATATGTATTGCTTTTTATCTGCTACTACATGCTCCTAAACAGTTCTCTTCCACTGTTTTGGGCTTCTTAATTTTCTACTGCTCTGACATGTGTTGTCCACTGATCACAGTGCCTCAGGGGTGTCTCTGTCCCAGTGTGGGTCACCCATAGCTGCAGTCCTTCAGGGTTTTCTCTGTTACAGCATGGGTCACTGATGGCCACAGTCCTTCAGCAGTCTTTCTACCTTAACTTGGATCCTCCATCCGCTGAAGTCCCATAGGAGTGTTCCTGCCCTGACATAGGTCACCCACAGTCAGAGTCACTCAGAGTTGTCCCTTACATGGCATGGGTCACCTCTTTCCAGGACAGTATCTCTGGCCATGCCCTTAGCTGTCTCCTCATCAGCATCTTTTCTGCCATGTCTTTCCAAAAGCATCTCCCTCTGCATGTATACAACAGCATCCAGAGCATCACCAGCACCTCAGGTCTGCTGTTCTTCCTTAAAAAGGTGTGAGCTGGGGTACCGTGAGGTCCCCTGTCAGGCCACAGTTTTGACAGGTGATGGGCTGCTCACACCAGTGTCATACTCGGTTGGAACAAGCACAAGGCATTTCATGGCCTCTTCCACACAGGTCACCTTTCCAGCCCCTTGCTTCCAAAACTCACCCATTTAGACCTGTTACAGTACAGTGGCTCTGGACATCACTGTGGAAACTAGCCACATTAAACTTACATGCCATAGCACACATCAAGACTGTGCAAAAGTCCCTTTATTTTTCTAAGTCTACTGGCTTATTTTCCATCCTATAAAATGGACGTACTGTTGTTTTTAAATCTTCCAGATGTCTTTTGGAGCTCACTATTCAACTAGCTGTCATATACTCAGATGGCAATCATATGAAACAAGGAAAGAGTTCTGACTTTTCCTTCTGCAGGTAGCTAACTGTCAATCAATCAAAGCTAATCTCATTAATGGAATTCATAAATAAAGCTAAAGCAGAATGAAGAACAAACACCTTCTCGCAAAACCAATAAATAATATTACAAATGCTATTATAAAAACACAAGCTGAGAAAAACAAAGGGAAATTTAGCTTGGAAAAGTCAGGCTAATGCACCTGAGAAAAGTGAATCTGAAATGCTGGCATTTAACATGACATACATTTGAGAAGCCATAACATTTGCAAGAGGCCATGGACTGATGATGGAAATGAACATAATGATAGAGCATCCTGAATCAGAAACATAACAGTCACTTTTTTACACTCTGAGGCAAGGTGGGCACTATGCTGCAAAAAGGTACAGCTGCATTTGAGCCCTGCAAGACACTCTGAATAGAAACCATTGACAGAGAGCTGCAAGGGTTGATGTAGAAAGAAAGGAAGATAAAACTCAAAAACGATCTATGAAGAGGGATTAGTGTAAGATGGGGTACATGTGCTCATCTTTTTGTTTATTCTAAAGATAATTTAGGCTGTAGAAGAAGTTCTGAAAGAAAAACAATGGATTTTTTTTTCCTGGATTATGTCTTTAAAAAATAATGTGGAGAAACATTACATTTATAATGCAAACCCTTTCTGACTGGTAACTGATAGATAACTGGTTGCACAAATGCCAATGTAAGTACTTGTATCTAAATATCTTTGACTCTTATTTTCATATTTCTCTGCCAACATCCAAACTTAAAAAAAAAAGGAAATTTAAGAAAAAGAATCCAAGAAATATCTTCATCTATTTCCATCACCATATAATGTAAATGCATTGTACCAGACTGCTTGTGCAAAAACACAGAAAAGCAATCAATACTAAGGAGCACTTAAGTGTAAGGGTTTGCTTAGTAGAAAAATCCAGGTGAATTTTTAGGCAGGTACAGGAGTTATAGTCTGTGGGCCAAACCCCAAGAACTCTGTGGCACCTATTTTAGCTGATCACTGTGTGGTTCACCTCTGCCTTCCCAATGTATGTGGAATTACCTTAGAACAGCACAAAGGCTAGTGCTGACAGCCAGGGAATGTTGAAACAAGGAGCATGAAAAATATCAGTCCTTCCTAGTTCAGCAAATATTAGCAGTAAATCTTTACCTGAAGTGGACTTCCACCAAGATGTCTCAGCTGAAATCAGTACTTGAAAATGTAATTTTAATACTGCATTACGCTTAGGAATCTGAAACCTTTTAGTGCAAGTGTACTGGTTGCTCCTTTTAGTGGTAACATTTCTCAACAGCTGCCACGGTATCTGCAATAGCACAGTGCTTTTGTAATCCAGACAGAAAACTATTCTGGTGTCTTCAGTATTAGCATGGTCACTGTAGCCTTTTATTAAGCACAGATTACTGCACATGGTATACAAGGTGAAAATGGTCATCAGCTGAAATCTAACCTAACAATGGGAGCATTTTACAAAAGCATTTCATGACTGCAGTGAAAGAACATCTAAGAAAAAGGGAGGAGGATGGCACTGGGATATTACTGCATTTCTTGCCTTCTCTACGTGAGAACGCCACTAGCTTTTGGAGGCTTGAATGGATTGCCTCACTACTGCTGTTAAAAATGTGTTGAGGAAAAAAATGAATAGAGCTGTTTTAACTTGGTCAGTACTTGCTAATTTACAAGTCATGTCATAAAGTTCAGGACTACAGGGAAAGTGCAAATCCTGACACTTTGCCTGAATCTCTGAACAAGTCACTAATTTTGTAGTCTCTGCTTTACCTTACTTGCCAAACATAATTCTGATAACAGATAATCACTACTTCTTCCCTGTTTCTTTGTTGCTGTGGTAGATAAACATATATAGAAAGTTTGAAACCAGCTTTTTGCTAGCAAGTAGAATACTGCAGCTTCAAACATTAGTATTCACCTGACTATTCACAGATGAAACCTTTTGTGTGTTCTTTAAAAGAGTACATAAAAGTCATTAAAGTTATATATTTTGTGAAAATAGTGTGGAGGAGAATAAAGTTCAAAACAGCAGATACGTTTTGAAACATAATCCTTGGCCCAGATTCCATCCATCCCACACAGGCCTGAAGGGCCCTGGTGACAGACATAAATCATCGGATTAAGTGTTCTGCACTTCTTTGTTCATCAGAAGGAAGCGTGGGTGTAGGGTGACCCTTGCATATCATGATGGTTTGGTAGCCTGGAAGCCTACGCAATCTGAAAGCATTCTCTATTCTGTGAATGCAATCAGAGTAGTAGTTACTCCTGTGCAAGAAGGACTGGTTAATCTTTAGGCCACGCAGCTTTGAAAAACAGGATAAAATGAGGGAAAGGAAATTTAAAAATAAGTTCTTTCCACCCTGCCCTTTATGAAGGGTGAGGAAATGAAACTAAATTGGAGTCAGTATTAGTTGAGATGCACAAAACTAAAGTTTGTGCAACACCACCTAAAGTTCCTACTTTCACATCTGCTTCTTACTCAAGCCCAAAGGGTAAATTCCTCTTCACAGACAACTGCTGACAGTCACCTGAACTTTAGTAACTTGTTCTCATGTGCCACCTGAGAAGCTCCTATAAGAGTCTCCACGTGGACAGAATTGAGATGACTACTGCTACTGCTGACCCTAGTTAGCCCAGGACATCCAGACCATGCAGAACCTCTTTTAAGGCCCAAGGGGTAACAGACAAAGAGCATGGGCATTGTCGAGGTACATGTGATGTTGCTGAGGGGAATGGAAGGAGAGCGCTAGAGTCCTAGTTTTGGGAAATGGTCATTGGTAGGAGAACAGGAGGTACTAGTGAACAAAAAGCAGTTGAGGATCCAGATTTGTGCAGATGAGAGTATGCAAAATAAAGAGTGAGGAAGGAAAGGGGGTTAGGATTAGGATCCAGTATGGAATTCGGTGGTAAATGCAGGAATTCGGAAGCTTGGATTTCGAGCTTAGAGAAGCATGATATGTGAAAGGATACTGAGAAAGATGGAGTGAAAGATTAGAGTTTGGTGGAATATTTTGTTAAGAATTCATCTCCTTCATATCATATCATAATCTTTAGCTGAAAATGAAACTTTTACATTTAACTAAAAGGACACTGGCTTAGAGGCATACCTTGTGCATACCCACCGCTTGTCATAGAGCTAAAAGTATCTTCAGCCACTGTCCTGGTCATCGCTAGTTGTGCTAAATTTAGGAACTCTCTTTGTTAAGGAGCTCAGTCCTTTCTGGGTTATTTCAAAGGTTTTTGTTTTGTTTTGTTTTATACTGCCAAACATGTATACAGATGAGAAATCTTTAGCCAAGCCAAACTAGATTCAGTTTCAGGGACATAGATGCAGTGCTTAGCGGCATGGTTTAGTGATGGACTTGACAGTGCTGGGTTAAACAGCTGGACTTGATGATCTCAAAGGTCTTTTCCAGCCTAAATTATTCTATTTTATATATTATGCCAAGTCTTCTGACATAGTTCTACAGGCCAATCTCAAACAATCTAGAGAGACTAAGTCTTGATGAAATTTTTTGCTGAGCCTACAGACAAGGAGATAAGAGAGGGGACATCCCTGGCAACAACCTTCAAGTATGAAAAAGTTTTTATAATTTTGCTGTCCAGTGGCTTCTATGTGCTCTATGCACGAAAAGTGAAAATGATGTCATCAGGAGTGACAGCTGACTGTACTTGTCTTCTGGCAGCCTCTGCAATCAAAGATATAAACAGTGTCAGAGCTAGAAAAATAACTTTGCAACTGCAAGACGTTTTTTACATGGTTACTTAATGTCCCAGTTTCAGCTGGGGTGGAGTTCATTATCTTCTCAGGAGCTAGCACGGTGCTCTGTTTTGCTGTGGTGTGAGACTTTTCAGTTCCCCAGGCCTTGTTAGTGGAAAAGGCTGGAGGGGCACAAGGAACTGGGAGGGGACACAGCCAGGCCAGGTCACCCAAACTAGCCAAAGGGATATGCCATACCATGGGACTGGAATATATATACCTGGGGGGTTGGCCATGGCAGGCAGATCCTTGCTTGGGGACAGGCTGGGCGTCAGCTGGCATGCGATGAGCAATTCCTTTCCTCCTGTCCCTCTGGATTTTATTCTTTCCCTTCCACTTTTCATTATAACTGTTTTTATAATAATTGTTATTATTGTTCTTTCATTTTTATTCTAGTTAAATTATTAAATTGTTCTTATCTCAACCCTCAATTTTTACATTCCTTTCCAGCTCTCCTCCCCATCCCTCTGGGTGAGGGGGAGTGAGCGAGCGGCTGCAGGACACTGAATTACCAGCCAGGGTTAAACCATGACACTTAAGAAGATACTGTGTTACTTAAGTTTTTTTGATATGTCACAGAATACATAGAAGTAAAAAGTATATTCTGTAAGCCTTTTCCAGAAAACAAAAACAAACAAACAAAAAAAAGCCTCCAAAACTCACAGAAATTTCTTGGTTTTGTCAGTTACAAAAAGAGTTCTTTTGGATGGCAAATGCACCTGATAATTTATTACTTGATAGAGCATTCAAAAATTCTGTGGGAAGTAAGAAATTTAATAATAAAGACAACCGCTCTATTGATAGAATGTTCTTTTGTATAACAGAGTAAATATAACTCTTGCCTGTTAGTTCAAGTAGGACACCAAGTTGTTAATTAGCTGCGGTTACTTGAAAGTTCAGACACTTGATACAAGGAAGAAGCAAACAAACCAGATTTCCCTAAGGCTGTCCAGCAACACTGATATGAACTTGAATCACTTATTCTGACCATCAGTTTTGAACTGCACTCAAAACATTTCTTATTACCAACAAAAAGGTCTTGAAAAGTGAGTGGAGATTCTGCTACTTATCTGGGTAACTTGCTCATCTGTTCTACATTTCTTTCCTAGTGAAGACGTTTTTCCTAATATGTAATCTGGTCTTCCTAACCTCAGTGTGTGACCATTGCCCCTTGTGTTTTGCCTCACATTTGTTTCAGTCTGTCATCCTCATAACTACTCTTCAGATGGCCATGGTTCCCCCTTAGCTCCTCCACCAAACTTATCTAGAACAATTTTCTTAAGCTCTTCTTGCTCCTGATGTGACCTTGGACTTGCTCCAGTTTCTCCACATGCCTTTCAAACTGGAAGCTCAAAAGTCAATAAAGTATACCAAATGCACCCTCCCCAGTACTGATTGGGAAGACATAATCACTTTCCTCAGTCTGCTGACCACATTCCTCCTCTTTCAACCTACTATACATTTTGGCTTACTCGTGAGGAAGAACACTGGTAGTTCATGTCTAAAACCTGGCTTTTACTCAGCATGCTGGTTACTCAGCCCGTTTATTCCTGGCTGTACAGATTCATGGGAATATTATTTTTTTTTCACTTCAGTTGCAGAACTTTGCAGTTCTCATTACTGAACTTCTCAAGGTTTCTGCTGGTTCCAGTCACAAAATTTATCATGGTCCCATTGGACTGAATTTCTATCATTTGGCCCAATAATAATTTCCCCTAATTTAGTACCATCTGAAAATGTGCTGAGCATGGAGTCCATTTCATAATCCAGATGAGAATTGAATAATATCAGTCCAGCATTGACCCTTGGGCTATTTATTTGCACCACTTGACAATCAAATATCAAGCTACTAGTTGCTACCCTTTTAGCCTGCTGATCTAACCAACATTTAACCCACCCAATAATCTGTTCGTCAATGTCTTTAGTTCTCAAGTGAGAATGCTGTAGGAGATGGTGACAGAAGCCTTACTGCAAACAAACTATATTACAGCCAGTGCTGTTTCATCACAGAGAGCGATCTGGTTGCTAAAGAATGATTTGCCCAGACTTTTTTTTTTCTATTTGCTACCTTATGATTAACCAATTTTGAAATCCATTAGAAAAGGATCTTCTCCATTATATTTCCAGGGACTGAAGTGAAGCTGACTAGAATTAGGTGTCCCTCTTGTCTTTAACAGACAGGCATAATGTTAATCTTTTTCCACTAGCCGAAGACATCCCACCAACACCACAATTTTTCAATGAGGATGGCCATGCAACTGTCCCTGCAATCACACCAGTCCATTCTTTGAGCACCATTTGGCAGGTCCCATCTGGCCTCAGAAATTTAAATACTTGCAGCTTCCTTAAGCAGTCCCCAGACTGTTGCTTTCCCACTGCTGACTGCTTCTCTCCTGAAACCACACCTGCGTGCATGAAGGTCAGGAAGCAAGTTTCATCTGTGAAGGTTGATGCTAAAATGATGGTACACAGCCTTTTCTGTATCGTCCATCACAGCGACTATGCCCCTTATTCAACAGAAGACCATACTTTCTCTGAATCTCCTTCTGCTACTTGCATCCTTATAAAAAACTGTCTTGCTCTTCTTTGTGTCTCTTACTAGTTTTAGTAGCAACTAGGCATTCATTTTTTCATCATGTCCAAACATGGCCAAGCAATGTTTGCGACCTCTGACACTTGTAATTTCAGCCTGTGCAGACCCTCTCTGCTACTTGTCAATACAGAGGAAAATCTGCTAAAGCAATAGGTTACTTATTATTGGAGCACAAGTTTTATGAGGAGCAGATGAAGGCACTGGGTTGTTTAGTCTGGAGAGGAGGAGGCTCAGGGGGGACCTTATCGCTCTCTACAACTACCTGAAAGGAGGTTGTAGACAGCTGGCAGTAGGTCTCTTCTCCCATTTAACTAGTGATAGGACAAGAGGAAACAACCCCAAGTTGAACCAGGGGAGGTTTAGGTTGGATATTAGAAAAAAAATCTTCACCTCAAGGGTTGTCAAGCATTGGAACAGGCTGCCCAGGGAGGTGGTAGATGTGGTGTTTAGGGACATGCTTTAGTGATGGACTTGGCAGTCCTGGGTTAATGGTTGAACTTGATGATCCTAAAGGTCTTCTCCAACCTACATGACTCTATGATTCTGTGATTAAGGTACACTAGCACTCTGGTTCACATATTCACTGTTCCCTTGATTTAATATTTTATTGTTATTTCATGTCTGTAAATCATGCTTAGCTCAAGCCAGCTTATACTAAACATGCAAATATCTAAATAATTTCTATCTATAAATAATATCTAAAATAGACAACTTTGTGATAAATCTATAGAAAAGAGGGAATGAAAAAATACATCCATTCAAATGATCCTAAGGTTGCATCAAAAGATCAGTATTTCTGTGATTTATCAGACTTGTTCTCTCTCAAGAAACTATACAGGAATCAGATTATATTTTCTATCTTTTAGTGAATTGTGTTGGGTTTAATAGTCATTCTTTCCTCTGAAGTCTTCCAAAAGATCTGGACTAGCTTAATCTTTCATCCCCTAGATTTATTTTACTTTCTCCTAATGTAGGAAGCAGTCTAGCCATCCTCTTATTAGAATAAAGGTTCTTTTCCTTCCATAGATAAGAAAATCTCTCTTTGTTGCAGTATTTGTTTTCTTTCAAAAGTTAATACAGTAATAAACACCTTTTTGCTTCAATGAAGTATTAAAACTCTGACCTCCACCCTCCTCTTTCAGTAATTATTTGACATTCTTCAGTGGGGAAGGAACAGTTTACTGAACCTCACGTTCATGTTCTACATATTTTTCATTTACATTAAAAACATATATAATACAAACATCCACAGACTTACTGTATACATTGTATATTTGGATCTTGATTGAGACTAGACAAACAGAAATGAAATTACACCATTAAGAGTGATAGAGCCCAGACATATTCCTTTTAGGCCTGTTGTAAAACTGGTTTATATCCTCACTAAAAATGAAAGATTGAATAATCATAAACATGTTCTTACTGTTGATCAAAATGAGGATGGCTGATTAGATGAAATATACAGTTAGCTTGTAGACTGGCAAGCACCCGCTATGATACAGTGCAAAGGTTTCAACATGCTATTTCTGAGTTTGAGTCAGATGTGACTTTTTTTATGATTAGATCTACTATACAAAATAGATGTTAGCTACAAGAAAGGTTAATATAAGTCTTTCAGTGAAATGACCCCCACCTCAAGCAGTCTTTGATATACAAATATAAAGGTAAATAAATATGCTCCTTTAAAAAAAAAGAATAAAAGTATACCGTAATCTGAAACTATACTTGATACAAGAAAGACAGTAGATTTCTAAATTCTAGTTAAGAATATCAGAAATGGCTTTCTCAGAAACAGACCTTATGGTGAGTAAAAGTCTCCCTCTAGTGAAATCAGACAGGAGCTTTCTTCATTGTTCCAAGATCTGTGAAAGACTAAATATTTTGCAGTAATACAGTTTAATAGTTCAGATCCCTGCATGGGAATGAGAAAGGTGGAGGAAGAGGAGACGGATAGTCTGAAACTGAAAGGTGTACATTGAATACTTGGGCATTACCCAAAGATAAAGCAAGTAGGACTTAAATAAAGGAACATCATTAAAATTCTCCCCTTTGCAACCTGGATGACAGGGAAGAAAAGGATATACTGGGAGATATGATAGATAATATGGGATTTGCAGATACTCTAGGTAATGCAGCTAGAGATGTAAAATGGTTATTTACCCTTTTTTATATTCAGTGGGAAAAAGTGGGAAATATGGACTCAGGACAAAGAGTACAAGCAAAGCCAACATCATTACTGGCAAACACCCATCTTTGAAGAAAGCATTCAGCATGAGGACAAGTATCTAGAGAACATCTATAAAAACACTAAAATATAAGAATGAGTAACCCAAGAGCTTGTTGAATCTCCATCATTTAGTTCTGCATTTTTTTTAACACTTTATACATATAACCTACTTTATAGTTTATTTAAACAGCTGAAATATAAGCAATAAATATAATAAGAATAATAAGTCTTTTGGATAAGTCCAGAGAATTACAAATACCTATAAATGTCAGCATTACCACGATTAATGGCATATACTTCTCTAAAAGATGAGAACAGCATCGTGTTAGGCATTATACAGGATTGCCACACAGCAAACTGGATCAGCTCATCAGCAATAACTGGAACAGGAACCATAAAATGTTGTGTGATTTTTTCGAAGGATTTTTTCCCCCTCTTTTTGTGAGTGCACAGGAAAACATGTTTCATAAATGTTCCTGAGATTAAGGTAAACTGACAATGATGGGGGAAAAAAAATCCACTGATAAAAGGCTAAATCAATTAAATAACATTTTGTAGGGAAGTGACACTGCTTTAAAAAAGAAAAAAAAAAAACAAACAAAACAACAACAAGGTTTGACAAGGAAGGGTAGAGTGAAAAAACTGACAGGGAAGGCAATACCATCCAGGTAAAAATGAGGAAGATGATACTTTCTTTCAAAGCACTTTAAAAGGGTGAAAGGAAAGGGGGGAAATCTAAAGGTTGGCAAAAGGAAAGGTCATGTTATAAAATGTGAGATAAGGATGGCCATGTTATAAAATGTGAGATAAAGACCTTAGAGCTCATATTTCTGGTATTGATAAAAAAATAGAACTCAGACATTGAACAGGGCAAATCAAAGAGATTTAAATGAAGCCTAGATAATCAAGTCAAAAGAGAATCCCATCATTATCTTAAATCATAAGGAAATCAGCAGGCAATTCACATAAAGCAATAGTACTACTTCTACCCAGCACTCAAGTCAGGCCCCAGGAATTTTACACTGTAAAACATTTCAGCTTCCTTTGACTTTCATTTAAATTTGGAACTCAAGGTTACAGTGAGACCAAGTCATCTTTTTTCATTTGCAAGTGATACAGACTTAGTTTTTATCGACAGCAGTTTCCTTAAATGAAATCAAAGTTTCTCATACAACAAAGATCAGAAGGTGCTGAGACTTTAAAAACGTGAAATATTCCAGGGCTGTGGTAAAGTTATGGAAGTTGGCAATTCTGATAAATTAACTCAAGCGTGCAACTATTTGCTGACTAGGGACCCCAAAAGAGGAAAAAAGAAGTTAATAGAGCCGCAGAGGTTTATAGTGCAGACATTAGAGGAGGATCGACTTTGATGAGAATTTGGGATTAATTAGAACAAAAAATAGCATACAAGGAGTCAGTCATTAGCAAAAGGTTTTTGCCCACTGTCTTTAGGGCAAAATACCAATGCAGAGCTACCACTTCATTAAAACTGTGATGATGATGATGAAATAGGCATTCCACAGCCGTTATTGCACACGTGTGTCTCATGTAGGAGACCATAAAGAGTTTTTTCTGTTGTCATTTCAAAACAGTGATCATTCAAAAGCTGTTGGGGTTTTTTTTTGTTGTTTTGTATTTTTCAGTTAAGTGAACTGAATTTAGCATAAGTAAACAGAATTCATTTACTTCATGGAAAATTGTGACTTTCAACTGTAGCAAACACCAGAAATAAAAGTGCATCAGGCCAGCATACATTGTGCCCTCCCACCAAGAAAGGAGCAAACAAATGCGCATTAAATGAGCTTTCACTGTGTACTCAACTAAAACAAGACACACACACCCACCCCCACAGGTTACTGTTCTTCTTACCTACAATGCTAACGTGACACATAAAATACTGTTATTTAAGAAAAAAAAAAATATTCAGGGTAAATTATTTCAAAGACAGACAGTGATGAACCTACACTGAAATAATGTCATAGCTTCTTACCAGGTTAAAAACTCCTCTCTTTTGGAGAATTTCACTTTGAAAATACTGACTGCATCGGTTCTGCATTTTACTATAATTATTTAGTCGGCTTGTTGTTCCTGATGACTGGATAATTTAAGAGATTAGCAGGTCATTTGTAACCATGGAAATCCTGTTGCCTGCATATCTAATAGACTAATTTCCACGTGAAGCAAGGCAGTAGTTCTGTTTATTTACTTGCTTGTTAAATGCTATTTTGAACTACCCTGTTTTCCTCAAGGGAATTGTCACTCAATTTCTGAAAAGAAAAACAAAAAAGTCAAGCTATGTCCTGAAACAACTACAATGAGTATACACTTTCCTATTTTTTTCAGTAAATGTTTGTTGGACCATATTTCTATATTCACACCTTTTTTTTTTTTCTTTTTCTTTTTTATTCTTGTCTTTTACATTTTAGGTAGAAACTTGAAGTGTTTAAGGATTACATATTTTAAAGAAAATCCATCAGAATTCAGAATTTACAGCTATTAGCCTCAGTACACAAGCATATAGATTCATGATTGAGTCAGGGCAGCTTAATGTTAGTTATGATTCACCAGCCAATTCAGTGTAAATGTACATTTCTTATTCTGTCCGATCTGTGGGACAAAATGTTTAAATCACCTTAATTTTAGCATAGTAAAGTACGATCAAACTTAAAGTTCTTAAGAAAAGATAGGAGAAGTTTGAAGTAACGGAGTTTCTGGATTACTCCATATGCATCAGTGGTGAATAGTAAATAGCTCAGAGGAATGAAGTGACAGTAATGCAGATGTTTTTCAAATAGGAAATATATGCTCCAAACCCTGCCTTACAGACTTTAATTTGTTTGTGGGTTTGGTTGTTTTTGTTTCTTTTTTTCTCTTTGTTATACGAAAGGATCATTATGTTAAAGAAATGGGATCTCAAAGCACTTGTTCTTCTGTTACTTCTTGTAATCAGGATTCAAAGTATCTATTTTTTACATATAAGATGTACATCATATCTACGAAATGCTGTTCAACCAGACATGTCTTGAAAGCTCAAAGAAAACACAGTCACAAGGTGACTAACCTATCCTTTTAAGTGTTTTTTCTGCTTTCAAATCTACAGCATTGTCTTCATAACTTAGGCTCAAATCTTTCTTATGAACACCCCAACAAATTCCCAGCAGATTAAACTCACATTGTATTACATTCCTTCTGTCACTAATGTAGCTAAAATCTGTTAGATTTGCCATAGTATTTGGTTAATTTGAAGTTCACATCATGGCCAGTTGACAGCTGTCTTCATCTTCACTAATCTCAAAGCTGTCTACAAGCTATCATCAATCACTTGTTAAAAAATCATACTCTGTTGACATCTTAATTATTTTAACAGGCAAATTGCACAGCAATGTGATGTTGAAATATTAAATGTAAAATATTTTCCAGAATTCACTTCCCAAACTTTCCCAGTTGTATGAGCACTTGGGAAACAGAAGAGGAACTTGAGGAAATAGTAACTACATATTAGGTTTTAACCACAAAGACATCGTATCAGAATTGGTATTTCCATCCATTCAGATAAACATATTTAATAGAGAAATCAAAATTAGTATGATGTGGAAATCAACCGGTTACTCTTAACCAAATAAACCAAGAATACATTACCTACTTCATCAAAATCTCTGTATAAGAAGAAATAAACATCACTGTTTAGAGGTTAAACAACATCAAATGCTTCTCAAGAACAGTAACTCATTCTTCATTACTCTCAAAAATGCTTAATGACCAACATATTTTCATCTTTGCTGTGCTGTAGTGGTCTTGCACTTTTCATACACCAACACCACAGCCAGACGGTACCAGCAAAAGACCTCACCAGCAAACACATTGCAACAAATATTGTGACTGGCAAAACAAGAGTAGCCTTGACCTTCCTGTCTTGGGATAATTTCGTTGAGAAATAATTACATATCATATCTGCCACAGCAGTGAATTTCATTTTTATAAGCAGTACTAACCAATGACCACAAATTTTAGTTAAACATGAAATAATTTGTGCTAAGTTTCATAAACAATTTTAAAGTGAAATATCAGTTGATAAATCTATGACAAATTTATTCTCTGGGACTGTCGAGTTGCGTTATCAAATTGACACTGAATAACAAAATTACTTATTTCTTCTTTCATTAATTTTCTTTCAGTAGCAGATCTTCAAATTAACATGTTGTATTTTAGTCTGTCATATGCCTTACTTCAAAATAGTATGCAGAAGAAAAATACAAGTTAGGGCTACATTCAGATTTTTACAAAATGCTCACAAAATAGTAGGCTGCACTAAAACTCTCTTTTCTGGTGTAAGACACCCAGATCTTGAGCAATCAAATACAGGGTTGAATTAGTGATACATGCTTGACTACTCCCTTTCCAGATTAAAAGTTTTTCTAGAATTAAAAATGGAAAACAACTAGTATCAACTGGAACAACTTCATTCACATAATATAAATTAGCGACCTCAGCTCCTTTTATAATTGACATAAAAGGAAGGGACTTTTAAGACAACAAACTCTTTCTGTAGAAATGGTCGTGATGGAAAAGATTCACATGATAGTTCTTTCTGCAGCTATAAAGGAACTCTAAGGAACTAAATTACTCCCCACACCTGAGAAGGTATTCATCCAAGTAACCTAAGTGGAAAACATTCACAGTATAGGCATTTCCCTCTGAAGCAGTCGTCTAAACTGCCTTTATAATCAATGGAGTTCTATGACAATTAGACTGATCCATTTTAGTGATTTACGGTAGAAGGATGAGAAATGATTCAGGCCCTGGTCTTTCTATAGTGGATATAAAGAGAACTTAGATAAATGAGCTCAAATAAAGACATCTAAAGTTGGCTGAGGAGATTTCTGTCTTCAGCTTTGTTAATGCCAGGTGAGTTGATGCAATGTGATAATCATATTTTTTAATCTCTAAGGTTATGAAACAGTTGTGACTTGCCTAGCTACATATGTGACATCAATTTCTGAGCTACATAGGGAAAAGTGATTTTTTTTATGTTGCCATAGTGAATTCTGAGAGAGAGGAGAGCTGGGCAAAGTCAGTGAGGTTTAAGTTGTCCAGGGAGGCTGCTTAGGCTCCAACCTTGGATGCTCCATCCTCCATCCATAACCAAACCAGACAAAGCCCTGAGTAATTTGGTGTCACCTCAGATCTAATTGTGCTTTGAGCAAAAGGGCCGGCACGGCACGCAGTCATCTGTGGCTTCTTGGTTTCCCCCCCAACCCTCGGGGGGGGGGGGGTGTGGGAGGGGTGTGTGTGTGGGGCAGGAGGGTTCTGTAAATACCGAGGGCCGGATTGAGGACCAGCCCTTGTATCCAGCCCGTGGCCCGTAGTTTGAGGACCCCTGAACTAGAGTCATCATAAGGATCTTTCCAGCCTAAGCAATCCTGTGATCCTATGTTACTATGAAAGAAGATAAGTGAGGTCAATCAGAGACCAAGAGATGAAGTTTCTTGAGTATATGTGGGACTGCTGTAACAGTTCAGCTTCTGCAGAAGCTGGATGCTTCTTTGGGTGATGGAATTCTACTTACTATAGTGCTATCATTACATGTCTTATATGTTTTTCTTTCCTGTTACTGTATTACTGCGAGGAACAGGTGATCTCTTGTTCCCTTTCCCTCTCCCCAATCTACTACAGTAGCTATTACTGAATGTTTATCTCCCAAAAGTTCCCTGGGAGCCTCTCCATTGGCCATAGTTCTCCTGGGTGGAGTTAAAAAAAAAAAAAAAAAGAATAAATGGACTGAGCTCTGGATGATTGAAGACAGAACCAGAAGTGGTGCCTGCTGCACAAAATTTTCCACTGACATGTTCATCTTAATACTGATCTCAAATATTCTCTGTGTGTTCTGTATATAAGGAAACAGGGATGAGTAGTCAGTATTTTCATGATCTCCGTATTATAATAAAATTTGCTTACAGTTTTTGCTTATGTGTAATACAGATAGTGGGTTATAAATTATGCTTCCATTCTATAAGGATGAAGGAAATGTAATTTATTTTTTTCCTTCCAGTCTATATTTTTGAATGAAACAATATTCCCAATACTTGAATCTACATTCACTACTGAGAAAGAGAAAATAATCTTTACATGTTTTGAGGAATCTTCAAAGTTTTGAATTGGTGGACAACGTGGAATTGTTACCAAAACTTTCTATTCACTATAACTCTCCTGCACCATCTCCCACTTGTAATCACGTATATTATTTCTCTTCCCTTTGCACTCACATAATGTTCTAGGAGAAGCTACAGCAGATATGTCATATAGAATTATCATCCCTTTGAAAATCAAGTCCCATGTCTTACTTTTTCCTCAGCTCAATTAGAAAATGATTACAGAAATTAATATGTGAAAATGGGTTGAATTCCTTATTAAAAATGACACTCCATTTTTTCTGTGCTATTCCATGAAAAATTTACTTATCACTACTTGAAAACCCTTTTTTTCCCTCACTCTGTTTCTTATGCATGGAGTGATCCCTAACCACATTTATAAAAGATTCCCATTATCATAATCCAGGTTTCATGCAAGATTCATTTCTCTGGTGGTGTCGAAAGAACTTTGACAATTTATACGTGCTGGACAGGAGATAACTTTAGTTGTAAGTAATTTAGGTATGTTAGGTTGTGACAGATCTAATCTTCTAGAAGACAAACAAAACCAGTTATATGTTTCATCTTGTGCTCCTTGACTCACTTGACACAATTGTCTTGCTCTGTAGTCTTTACAGTCTTTCTACAATATTTTCCTCACAGGTTAGTACTTAATATAGTAAGGGCATGTAGTGCTGCTCTAATATAATTTTAAAATTCCACTTCTGTTTTTCCCAGTAAATATTTTGTTTTAAATGTCCTAGCAAGAGATTAGCTGCATGCTTTCAGGCAAAGAAATGTTTGTAAGAGATATTTAAAATGTTTATTTAACAAAATATATCTAAGTCCTAATATTTTAGATATTTGAATTTATATATATTTTTTTTTAATTATCATGAAACATACCTTTTTAATGATTCATGACTGGCTTTGTGACCTGCATTTTCTTGGGTGGTTCAGATGGTGAAGAGAGTGAATGTTATTTTGTGGCCTATGAAGGCACAGGCCCCGAGTTAGATCCTTTATTGCATATATAAGTGCTGCTTATATACATTCGGTTGTCTACCCAAGGTCTGCCCTGGAATATGCCAACATGCAGCAAAGCACCTTTACAGCCAGTTCACACTTCACCAAGCTGTTTACTCCCTCCATGCTTATCTGAGGAGATCTCTTCTACCCCATAAGGTGTGGGAGGCTCCCCTTCATTGCAGACAGGTGTGCACAGAATTGATTTGCAGTTGAGCTCACAGAGCCAGATTTAGTGCTAGTTGCTTCCTCGCTCCATGTTAAGGCATAATCACTCTGCGGCCTGGCACCCAGACAACCAACAAAGCCTTTTCTCAGAAAGGGCCCTTATATTACTGGAATCCAAAATGAAGAGTCTTAGCAAGGGAAAAACTGTTAATGAACGCTAAAACAACGAAGAAACAATGGTCATCTAAAGGGAAAAAAAGAATACACTATTACCTGGGAAAAAAAATCTGGAATTGATTATTAAAGCTCAGGAAAGTAGAAACTGACTATGTATCTTCACCATGCATTCTAGATGGGTATCTCTGAGTTTTTATAGTGATAATAAAAGTGTGTGTTCTGATACATGTTATAAAATAAATCAAACTGAAGTTACAGTTCCCTGATGTCAGAGGAATAATAAGAGAATTAGTGTGTTATAATAAATGGTTTGAAATTCCAATATTTTTACTAAAAAAAGAATATGTTTGTTTTCCTGTAGGATCCTGATAGGCTGACTTATTATCCTGATAACGAAAAAGATGAGGTTTTCATTTGATTGATTGAGTTTAATGTGGACAGTAATAGTAACAGCAAATGCACAGTCTGTCTTAAGCAGTTCTACTTTTCTATATACTATCTATTGTCTTTTTATGTTAGTAATAATTACTTGAAGGAGACAATACTGGGTTGTTCATATTACTTCATATGTTACATGAATTCATACTTTGGTATGTGTTCTGGGATGCAGATGAGAACTCTGCTGGGATATTGGTGTTTCTGGGATATTGGTATTTCTGAAATGACCTCATACACAGAAAGAACTAAACTGAATTTGAACTTATTACATACTATTCAAGGAATAATAACCTTCAAATAACTATATGCTGGATTTTGGACTGGGTCCAAGCTTGCTATTAAAAGCATAAAACAACTATGAAATACAAGAAGAAAATAGGGAGCTGCAAAGGTTGAAACACAAAGATAGAGATTTCAGTTGTTCTTACATATGCTGGGTAAAATGGAAGTCAAACTGTGATATGGGAGTTACCTTTTTACACACTATCAATTACCTTTTCTTGAAAGCTGAGATACCACAAGAAAAAAAGGCAATTTCTGATCTAATTCTGAGTATCACACTAGTTTTGGTTCAAAACATAACTTTCACACATCATCTGTACAGTAAGATCACAGAAAACTTCCCACATCTTTTCACCTCCTTTCCCTTCCTCTTTCTCAATACATTCAGATTTCTCCTGGGAGAAAACCATGTGTAGAAAGGGAACTGTGAAACACTTTGAAAGTTGCAACCAGACAGCTGGAAGGGGTAGGATTCCAGAGAGCACAATGAAATGCACTTTCTCCTACTTAGATGAACCTTCAAATTGTTACTTTTTGAACACAGTGATCAAAACATATTCAAATTCTATGTCTTCTGTGAAGAAAAGGGTTAACAAAGTTCACTGAAAAGGGGAACTGCATAAAGGTGAGAAAGCTAATTATTATGAAATTGAAAGTGTAGAATGAGTGAGTCTTAAAATAGACTTCAATTGTTTGGGGAGAATAGGCATCAAAAATCAGAAATTGCATCTAAACATGGAAGATGTAAAAAAAGCATAAACCTGGCAATTCCAATGCAAAACCATAATAACTCAGGTAAAAAAAAATGTTGAGAATCTATATGTTAAAGTATAAAGGCTCATAATAAAAACTTTTTCAAACCCACCTAAAGCAGATGACTTCTCAGAGAATGAAAGGTATCAGCAGATGATTTAAGGTATGAGGAACAAAGGTCACACAAGAAGATTACAGAAAAGAGAAATGGATTTCTGGAATTATGCTTAATTCAAAGGCAATACAGAAGATTCCTACATCAGGTCTTCATTTTACAGCTGGAATTTGAGGAAGTACTAAGTGAAGCTTTCATAAGTGGTATTTAAGGAAGTATGCTGAATAGGACTAAATAATTTTCAACAAACACTTAAGAGACTTCTGATATAAAGTTATGAGTACCTTTTCTATCATGTGTAACCTATTAAATAATTTCTTGTAGGCAGAAGAATGGAAGGTAACAAATATGAGAATGTATTTAAAATTACTGTTGGTGAGAACTAAGGATTTGACTAACATTTACCAATCTAAATGGTAAAACCTATGTAAAGAAAAGAATTAGTAAATACACAGGTAGACATAGTATCTTGATAATGAGTTAATAGGGGCTTTGTAAATGAAAATCATGCCTTACAAATCTATCTGCTTTTCCAAAGCGTCACTGAGTAGGTGGATAAGTATGGTCTAATTATATTTCTATTTTCAAAAAGCTTTCAACAAGTTCTCACATGAATATCTGAAGTTTGGACCTTGGCTGCTCAATATACACATAAAAGTTTGGAAACATGATAAATAGTGAGGCAGTGATGTTTTCAAATAATTCAGAATTACTCCACACAGTCAAAATCAAAGCTGTCTGTAAAGAGCTCAAGAGTATTTCTCCATAATCAGTGACTCAAAGATAAAATGTTATATGAAATGCAGAATTAATAAGTATAGAATAATGCACACCGAAGGAAAAGAAAAAGAAGAACCACAAACCTTTGTTATACTTAAATAACTGCAGCCTCTAAATTTGGTATACAGGAAGAAGTCTTCAATCAATCTGGACAGGTCTCTGGGAAAGTATGTTTAATCTGCATAGATAGTCAAAAAGCAAACAGGGTCTTGGGGAATATCCTGGTGGAACAGAGACTTAAAAACATCAATAAATAACTGCAGTCTGGACTGTTATATTAAAAATATTGTCTGTGATTTAAAACCGGAGCATGGCAGAACTAGAAAAAAGTTAAAAGAAGAGCAATGCATTGATCATCACATGTACATAATCACTTTCATATAAACTGTAGCTGCATCTGGAAAGTTTTGACTGTGGAAAAACAGGATAAGGTCTGTAACATTTTTAAAAAGTAATGGTAAATGTTGTTAGGAATCGTACTGTCTCTATTTTAATGTGAGAACTATGGACTTATCCCATATACAATAAACAAGCACTGTTTTCCTCATGCAGGACATTATCACAGTGTTGCATTCTTTGCTACAGTCATTTGTGAAGTCAAAGGCGCAACTGTATTCTGGAAAGGGATGCAACAAACGCCTCAGGCATTTAGGCCTGTAGTGGATGTTAAATAGAAAAGTTTAGGTGTAATTTTTACAGGAAGCCTGTAAGTAGTTAACTACCAAGAATGGAGAGTTGACTAAAAGAAGGATCACCCCATGCTTGCCACATTTCCTAAGCACTGATGTTTGCTACCAAGGACAGGATGCCAGAATATGTGAAACATTGGTTTGATTCTATAGATGAGTTCATGCATTCTTTGTCTAATATGAAATTTATAAACAAGGCATGATTTAAAAGAAAGAGATTAAACATAGGCAGCAAGGCAGTTGAAAAGATTAGAACATGCTTTTTTAACCATCATGCATATGTAAACTCTAAGTCCTTGGGTTATTAAAGAATTTGGTAACTCAGACTAAATTTTGTCACAATTTCTCCCTTTCATGAGAGAGTCACCAATTTTAGGGTGAAATGCACCATTCTGAAGATGGTAAATAGTCACTGTTTACAGCAAAGGAAATCTAAGGTGATTAGCATGGATTCAGACAACTACTTTTAAATATTTAAATATTAAATATTAAAAATTAAAAAATGTCTACAATGAAGCCTATTCAGCAAGGCAAAGTTGTGCCTTGAAAATGTGGTAGAGATGACGGAGATAAACCCAATGCCAGGAGTATCCTGAAGTCCATGGAAGCTAGCCACTTCATGGTCCCACCTCATTAGGACCCAAACATTTGTCTTGGGAGCCAGAGCTTTACAGAACAGAAACCTTATACAGGAATGCAAAACACCAAACCAATGTCATGAATCATTTGTAGCATTGGTTCTTTTGCTATCTTAAATTATGTATATCTCTGTCAAGACTCTTGCTGAGACAGTAAAAGCAGAGTATCCTGTAACATGGTTTATTTCTTTCTGAGTATTGTTCAGCAGATCATGAATGATGAAAACTGGTATGACATAAGAAAGATAATAGAAGAAGAAATTGTCATTTCTAAGTAAAGGAACTTTGGCAGAGTTGAAACTGTCTGAACAAAATAAAAATTGACCTCTGGAAACTATGTGCAAATTCTTTTCTACCCTGTTCAAGCACTGGACGTAATAAGGTTAAAAGTCAACGTGTAGACATGCTTGTGTAAAGAAAAAAATAGGAATTTATTTATTCAGTCTGTGATAAGTCAGAAAAATGGAAGAAAACACAAACTGTGGGAATAATGTTCAGTGTCTGAATTATGATTGTTTTGAAGATAGGGGTTCATTTTCTTTCCTGACAAGTTAAGATTGCTACCTTTACAGTGTAAAATGAAGAAATAAAAAGACCCATTCTTCTTGCTACAATCATCAGGTCATCTGAATGGCAAAAAATGTTTTTTTCTAAATATTCAGAACCAGATCATTTAAACTATTTTCATTCACAACACTGTAGTCACTTAAAATATTCCTTAACCTTGCTTCTGCACTCTATTACTTAACCTGCAGCCCTGCAGCCCTGCACTGTTGGAAGACCGTAGAAAACCAGCTTACATTTAATCAAGACCGGAGACATCGTTACTTGTAAGTGCAATGGTATGAAATGTGTTCTTTCTAACTTATGGTAAAATTCATGGAAAGGAACAGTCCTAGAAACCACTCGGACACTACTTTTAGTGCTGCAGGTTTGACATGTTAATGTTTACTTTCTTATCTTATACAGCAGTAAATTTTGAGTAATCAATTCTATTTCATCCATTTTTTTATGCCATGAACGATACCCTAGACCAGTGAAGCTCTGCATTGTTTAATATTGATATTTCTAAGTCAATGTACAACCTGTCAACCCTGAGAGCAGGATAAGATTACTACTACTTTTACAGGAATCACAGAACAGCATAGGTTGGAAAGCACTTCTAGAGGTCAGCTAGTCCAACATGTTCAGTCAAAGTAGGGTTAATGTCCGTCAGACGTAACACAATATGACTGCCAGATGGTATAGGCATTGTTTGTTTACTAAGCACATACAAAACCAGAATCGAATTCTCTGTGGCTACATCTATACTAGTAAACTATGTATGACCAGGGCATGAGTTGATGCATAGCATGCAGCACTGGTCCACAATAATCGACACCACTTCATAGTTATCCCGTTGCCTGACATGATTTTGGCCCACACCAGCAAGCACCCTTCTAGACAAAAACTACAAGACAAGACAATAACTACAACTATACTAATGACCAGGGGACTGCAGAGGCCAGAGAACGTTCCCAATAGCTAGTAAAGATGAAGAGGCCCTCTTTGCGAGGGAGAGAGAATTTTGCTCTATGGGCTCAAATTGTGTTGTGCAACTTGCTTTTGGGTCAAGAGATGAGCCTTTGTTTTTTTCCAATCACCAGAATAGACCCAACCAGCTGGCTATCTGAGTAGCAGGAGACTCTTTTCCCCATTGCCAAACCTAATATTCTTCTATTTCATTACATAGTGATTAATTTCATGCTTGCTGACTCAATGCATTTACTATGCAGTTTCAATAAGATTAATACCATTTTCCACTATACAAGTGGGGGGGTTTGTGCATCTGTATATGTGTATGTTGTATATTTTGACTGTCATTTCTTACAAGATAGTATTTTGCACTGGGAAAATGGTTGTACTAGTTAATGCTGTTTGGGGAGAGGATAAATTTATGGTCAGGGCTGCCAAGGTTCCCAGTTTCCTCTTCTATGGGGACAGATTTAGCCAGACACAATCCTTTGATTAATGGTACTCAGTAGTAAAATTGTTTGCAATAAATATAGGAGAAACATAAGCTCTTTCTACTTATATAAGGAAGATTTCCCTATTTTCCCAGTGCCAAGAAAAATTTCCTTTCCAATCCTGTTCTGTCTATATCAGCATTACATCAACAACACTAATACAAATTGTCCTGTTATTAGCAGATATTGTAAACTTTCAAGATCATAATTTAAAATAAGTGTTTCAACTTATTTTACATCTGGGCCAGAGAAACTATACTGAAGATCTTATTGGCTGCCTGTAGCTCAGAGAATCAAAGACAAGCCTGGCCTCACTGAAGAAACCTCATGAAAAGTGTAAACCTCAAATCTTTTCTGCCTTTCTGAGCACTCTTTTGTTTTTCCAGCTGGAATACTAAGGACACCTACTGTCCTGTCTCACTCACTACAAAAAATCACTTCCTTCGAAGTAAGATTCAAGTGTGACTCCACAAGAACTATCTCCTGCAAAAAAAGGGGTTAACACTTTAATATGCCTTAACTTCCTTTTCTGAACAGCAACACCTTCCTTCCACAAAATCAGTAGGCAAATAATCATGTACACCATATGTGCACACTGACTTGGGAAGTCAGAAAGATAAAATTCCACATGTTCAAAAGAACATATTCTCAGCATTAGCAGAATGAAGTAGAGACATTAGATAATTGAAAACAGATGTTAAAATGTCAAGTGCAACAGATGTGTGGATACAAGAAAAGCCTTGAAAAGGTTAAACTTTGATCCACGTTAGGCTGTAGAAATTTACGTTAATGAGGTAGAAACACTAACCTGGTTTGGACCAGCTAGTGCCACCTTTACTGTAGTATGTTATTATGTATTGCTATCAATGGGACTGCATCTGAAATACTAACGAGTTGAGCATAAGTGGTGGCAGCAGCTCAGCTGTGTATTCTTTATGGTATGCTCCCATAAAGCTGCTCTCATGAACAGTCAGTCTTCAATAAATCCTTTCCTGATCTCACACCCACACTTTCATTCAATGGAAGGTGGAAGCAGAGGAAGAGAAGGGAGAATAATGTATGATGAGAAATGGTCTCAGATCTCATCCTGATATTGCAGCCAGTGTACATCCGGGCACCGCAAAGCATATCAAAGTTCCACAGTTTTGATGTATCTCATATTTTTTTATATCTGCTGTTAAAAGGCAAATAATCTTCCTCTTCAGTCTATACAAAGTCTTCCAAGTACATATTTAGATAGAAAATGTTACTTGGTTGTGATTTCAGAGTTATGACTGGATGTTTCCACATACCCACTGTGAGTTTTGCTTAATCAAGGAGTATGATTTTGATCTGTGCATCAGTTTTTAAAAGTATCAGGGCAGCATTGTGTCAATAGTCACAGTCCTCAGCATGTGCTACTAAATGACAGGTATATTATCTGCAGCACCTAAAGGCTACATTGTACTTCAGAGGTGCTCTGTGGTGTTCTCTCCACAGGACCAAAAGCTCTCAGGTGTCATGTCAGTCCTAGACACCCATGTTCTCTTTTTGTGCCATGTAACACCTTTCTGTGCACTCAGCCTCTGTGCATATGTCCCTTGTGAGTTGTGCTGATGCACTGCGGAGCGAAGGTTCCTCAGAGACTCTTACTGTTCCACTGATGGCTGGGAGCAGGTAGGCTCAGCTATGTGCATTTGTGGTGTAAAACTGCCACAGCATGCTTGCCTCTTTGGAGACGGCTACTTTCTTTTGCCTCAAAATCAGGAGATAGACCTGTTTTCTATAGTTCTCAAACCTCCATGGAGGTGAAATCTCAGTTCTACTGTGTCTAGGTTCCCTTCTCGACTTTCTCACAGTGCAGGGAAAATCATTTCATTAGCTTCCAAGTTTTTCTCTCACACATCATCTGGATAAGGCAACCTAATCCACCAGGGGTCTAAAATAAGCATTCTGTCCCTTTACAACCAAGTATTATGGATGATATGTAGGGTAGTGACAACAAAATGTATTTTACAAATAATGGATGTTGGTTATTTGTTAACATTAAGTGTTGTCAATTAAGAAGCACATCCATTTCTACCTTTTAGTACATTAACATAATCAGTCGTTCGTTTAGAGTACTAAGGGCAACAGTAATATTCAGATTTTAGATGATTAAAAATTGCAGTAAATAGATATTACTCACCTTATTATGACTTTTACTAGACTTTTGCTCCTGATAATAGCCACTGAGGGAAAAAAAGGTACAGCAATGCCATTTTTACTCATCATCTTTTTGTATTGTTCAATAAAAATACTTTTTTTTTTAGGTAAGACCTTATACTGAAGGTGTCAATGCAGCACTTTAACACCTCAGCTCTTTGAGACCTATAGCTGAATAAAGCTCTAACCTTTAAAAGAATTTTTGATAACTGTTTGTTTTTTTTTTTTTTTCAGAGATAAAACCTCCTAGAGTTGGGTTCTGAGATCAGCCCTGATTCCCTATTGATTTTAGGGGCTTTAAAGTCACAGTAAGTAGTTTTGTTTTATTACTCAGCTCAGAATCTTCTCATCCATCCCAAGTGGTTTGGTTTACACTTTGGTTATACTTCCAAGTTTTTCTAGCATTTTCATACTGACTTGGACATTTTGCCTTCTGGTTATATCAACAAGGAAAGTTGAGCACTTAACTGGGGATTGATATCTAGGCACTTTTCTAACAGGCTAATATTGCCTTGTAAATTTTATGTTAATATCTATCTTGGTAACATTATTCTTGTTTTGTAAAGCAATCAATTTGCACTTAAATAAGCACCTAAATACTTTTAATTAATTCCTTGTTGAATATGGGTGCCTCTTTTCTATGTCCAGTCAAATATGACCTAGTTGGAGAACCCAAAATATCCAGCTGTATTAAATGTTCTCCTCCTCTCTCTCTGTGTTTGAAACTTGTGCAGCTAGTAACAATTTATTTGCTAAAGCAAACTACAAATATCTTCTGGGACATATTTGGGAGGTTAGTTTATCATAAACATAGCTTATACTTTGAGGGTATTATCAACAGTGGGAAAGTGTAGTAATAAGTAGAAAGAGAAAAAAGTCAAATATTTTCTCACCCTTATTGTGGATCATATCATCCTTACAATAGACATCTAGGAGTTCAATAAATGGCTGGTAAGGCACATCCTTTTTTGCATGTTTTTGGACGTTCTCTGGTGTTACTACATGTTACCATTTGAGCAGCACCATGACAATGTCCCAGGACATTGGTCTGCTGGGACAAGTAAACTTACCAGTTCTTTATTGAGTGGAGGCTCAGGAGCATGACTGGCATGAGAGGTCAGTTGCCCATTCCTGTTTTTCTGTTTAAAAAAATTGAGAGTGACAGACACTACATCATTGGATACTTCTTGCATGTCTTGTATGTCTGCATTGCACAATGCATTATAAATCACAGAACATTAGGAAACTAGATTTTTAAAAAATCCATGCAGGTACCAGAACCCATAATTATGCGAACACTATGCCTGAGCTAAGGCGTCCTGTTCCCAGCAACGCTGATAACCCTAGAGATGTGCTGTGGTTACATGTATATACTGCTCTGGGTCAGAAGGAACTCATATGGTGTCAAAACCAATAAACGTGCATATATGCGGTACTCTGCTTGTACAGGGATAGTATGCTTTCAAGTGTCACACTCTGCTTTTCAAATGCTCCTTAACTGGGACAGGTCTTGCCCAAAACATTCAACTTGCTTCCATCGAGAATAAGAGTAGCCATGAGCATGACACTATCCAATACACCAAAGAGATTCAGCACACACATGATGATTAATTCTTTCAAGAAATCAGCTGTTATTCTTCAGCAGTAAGTTTCTATTAAGCATGTATAAAAAGTGTGCAACTAATTTGAATTTTAAATCACCATTAGAGATGGCAAAAGGGTCATTATTGACACAAGAGAAAATTCTTGCAAAATGTGAGGTCGTTATATCAATGCATAGGGCACTTCAATAAATTAAAGTATTCCTCTAAGTCTCGAGCAGTCTTTTAAGATAGCAAAATTTACTTTTTTCTCTGGACTCATGGTCAGAACAGTACTTTTATAGTTGAAGATTTTCAGAAACATTCATGATAATTACCATAATAGTTTTCAGGACATCCAGGAAAGTTTGGCAAAGCTGAGGTAATAGACACAGCTTTGCACAGCAGGGAGTATCAGGCAACTCTAAAAATAGCGAGTGCTACTAGTTCTGCCTAGAATAACATGCCTGAAAGAAGAATACACATTTACACAGCTGGCTTTACGTGACTCTTATTCATGCAATAATACAAAAGGAAATTAGCTCTTCTGAGGTTTTATTTTTTTATCAGGCACTCATTAAATAATAATTAGTTCAAAGTGTAAATGTGTATCATGAGTCATTTCTACATATCCATACTTATCTTTTTTGAAAGAGCAATCATCTCCCTGAGGTAATGTAGAACGTCAGTGAGCTGTGCACTGCGTTAACAATCTTAAAGCTTAGTAGGCCTAGTTTCAGCAGGCACATAACCTTGTTTTTTTTGGTCTTAAACCAATGTCAAAGTAAAGGGTCCTTCTTGATTGGAGTTGATCGAAGCTGAATTTGACCAGAAGTTGCTAGCTGAACCTTAAATTCTATTTAGGACAATGAAAATTTCACCATTACTTTCACACTGTTTCCCCAGGACTTCAGTCTTTCAGGACTTCATTTCTTTTTGAAAGCTCTCTCTGACTCTCTTCCCTCCACCTCCCCAAAAAATGTCATGGTTTAATACCTCTGTGGGTGTCCCATTATTGTATTTTTTTTCTACACAGACACTATGCAGGAAGACTCACAGACAGTACATTTCATCTAATTCTTCCCTGGCAAGTCCAAAATGGAATTTAATCATGTTTCTCTTATCTGTAACCTTTCTGGTCCCTTGAGGGGTTTACTCCTTCCTTCAATATATTAGAATACACCCTATTATTATGATGATGATAATTTCATTTATGTCTTCTTCTCTAATTATTCCATACCTGCAGAAATGATAAGAGATCTCTCTGCTAACAGCAGTACCTAAACACAAGACCTTTTTTTTCTAAAAGCATAGAGGAAACAGCAGTCAATCAAATATTCTTTTCATGAGAAATCTTTCTTCGTTTTTCTACAACCCTTTATAGCCTTGTGAAGAGGAAAAATAATATAATTTGTAAAGGTTGTAATTTAAAAAATAATAAAGAAACACCCCACACACAGTCTGAAACCTTAGACTGCTTTACAATTATTTTTATTTAGGCAATTTACTTTTTCTTAGCTGTTGACCTAGTGTGAAAAACTTACTGCTGCAGAAAACTACAAAACAAAGGAAAATATAAGTATATATCTTTTGCTCCAAGAGCTGAAAGAAAGTGAATCAATTTCAGTTTGTCAATGACTACATATGTGGTGGTCTTACACTATTGTTCTTGTCCCGTTTATTTTTATATATTCGTCTCAGGTTCTACCACATCTCCAAAAATAAATTAGAAAGAAAACAAAGATTTTTATGTGTGAGGCTTTTTCAGCCAGTGTGTCAGAGTGGTAAAATGCCTTCTTTGAAGATATAGTAGAGTTGACACATAATTGTTGCCCTTACCTTTGTTGCTACTGACACTAGAGTCTGAACCTTCCTTGGAGACCTGAAACCAATTTTGATGTGACAATCTGAGAAGTTATCACTGGTATTTTACAAATACTGCAGGATCACAGATTTTGACCTATAAAGAGCCAAGTAAACCTCTGGAGGGCGTTGTGTTTTAAGGGAAAAATGTTTTCATTGATTTCAAATTACACATTTTACTGCAACATGGAAAAGAACAGTAGCCATGAAAAAGAAAATTCAAATTACAGTAGCAAGAACAGTAAGAACAGCTCAAGAAGTGTTTAAAACCTAAGTTGTTGGGGGTTTTTTTTAGAATACTTTACACATTATTTTTCAGTCATATCTGCAAGAGTATGCATGTATGGAAGAGTACATATAGAGAGTAACAAGAATTCCTTATTTTAACATATACAAACTCCCAAATTGGTAGGTGCAGTTTCATATATTTCTCTCTGAAAACCCAAACAAAAAGCTATCTCTATACCATATTCTTCTATGTGGTGTCTAGTATTACTTAAAAGATCTGAAAGGGGTAACACTAGTCCTTTAGCATAAATCCTCATTTTGCCTTTAGTAAGTGTGATAAATACATAATCTTATAATCTTTTTCTGAATTTCTGTAAAGATGGTAATTTTTAAAACTATTTCCTTAAAGTAAGCACCAGAGTTATGTTCCAGATTAAATTCAAAACATTGTCCAGATATGAGTTTGTTCATTTATATAGACCATGGCAGGATTTTTTAAGATGTTTACCTCATAAAAATAGTTTGTTCTTAAATACATTCATTCTGAGGCTGCTGTTTACCAACAAATTAGTCCATTGTATTTGTAGATATAAGTAAAATGAGATTTTTCAGAAATTACTTTCTTTGACAGAAATTGAGGTGACAAAGGCAATGAGTGATTTGCCCCTTACACCTGTAGAGCATCTTGTGTTATTTGTCCTCTGTTCATCTAGTCAGGGACTCCTTAGCACTGTGTCATAGCACAAGTGTCTGTCTCTCAGCCTCCTTCTTATGAAGAGGAGATAAACAACACTCATTAGAAAACAGATGAGATTTAAAATTGGTACAATTTACAAGTTACTTTAAGTATCTATGAAAACATTTTTTCATTAGGTAGAACTAGAGTATGAAAGTCCACAGATAAGATTTCCCAAGGCATTTCCCATTACTATTATTATTATTATTATTATTATTATTATTATTATTATCACCATCATCATCCTGTTAAATCAATAAAAGCTTTTTTTTATTCTTGTGACAGTATTTTCTTGTAGGAACGATTAAGACTTGTCACCCTAGGCACTAATACTTTAGTATACTTTAGTATACTTCTAAAAATCACAAGTATTTTGGTTTTGAAGTTGTCTTTCTTATAGTTTATTTATTTTAACATGAGACAGTGTCAAAAAAGGAACCTCTGTATTTATTATGTTCAGTATGCATAAAAAATAATTGCAACATAGTGGATGTATTGACGCAATCTGGTTAGATAATTGTGATTTTTTTTTATCATAGAAAAATTGCTGACTTTATGTAATATCCTTGAACAAGAGAGACTTGAAAATCGAGGGCTTGCAAAACCCATAAAATTCACAATAGTTTTCAAGATATATTGAAAACCTTTTCTTTACAAAAGTTTTTGAATAGTTATCTCCTTTTCGTGCCTTTCATTTGTTTCTTATTTTGGCATTGAAAAAGAGAAGAGGAAAAAATAATATGCTGAAGATTTTTACATGTTCATTGTGTTCATTTGCTAGCTATTTTAAGTAAAGTGTTTTGTGGAAATTTCCCCTGTCATAAAAGCTGTACCTCTGAAACATTTTAGTTTAGAAGATACAAAACCAAACTGGAAAACTCACACTGTTCCACACAACTAGCAAAGCTTTATGTTTTAATTCATAATCATTACTGGATCTTAAACATAATTCAAATATTACATATTACTGAATTTTTAGTGTTGCAGAGGAATCTTAATTTTTAAACATAAGCTTTTTAGAGGGGAAAAAAAAATCTACCCTCCAATAGGAGAAATAATTTAACCGAGGCTAATGAATGAAAAAAATATTTGTTTTTTTTCAGTGTCTATTAATTCATGACAGTGTGCTATTCCTTCGGATATAAGCAATTATTATAATAAGTCATGTATTTTCAAGATCAGCCACTAAAATACTAGGCCTAAGGTATATGAAATATTTTCACATAGTCAGTACCATGGTGGCAGTTTCACAGATAAACAAGCAAAAAGAAAGGAAAGTGAAATGAAATTCTCCAACATATTTGTCAAAACCTGGGAAAGGAGTAAAGAACTTGGGAATCCTGGCCCATAGCCCAGTACTCTAGACCACAAAATAAATATTGTGTTTAATATACCAGTTCTAGCCAAAGTGTTTTAGTCTACACAACAGGGCTACCCAGAACTGACAGGATATTAATTCTAAAATTGATCCCCATTGGTCTTTTAGGCAACTATATATTAATTCTCCTGCAAACCACATAATGCACAATTTTCATCTCTACATTTATATTTCATCATTATTTCCTATTAAAAAAGTTATGGTGCTATCTGATATGAGGTTGGGGGGGGGGTGTTTACGTAGTTCAGTATTGCTGCTGGTAGTGGCAAGCCTTCTCCAAATAATCTTCCTTAATCCCCTTAAATGAGGAAAGAGGGGGAAGGTGGTGAAGGCAAGTGCAGGCAAGGCTGAGAGTGCAGTGGGAGAGCAGAAGCTGTCCATGCCAGGCACTGCCCAGCTCTCAGCATTTCCCAGCTATGCAGTGAGGTCAACCCACTCCTATGGCTGTGTTGGCTTCATTGCTTACTGGCCCCTTGGTGAAAGCCCACCCTCACCATGGAAAATTGTTAATAAAAAATTGTGATAATAAAATTAATTTGGCTCATTTTTAACCCTCAATAGTAATATCAGAGTTATGCCTAGTGTTCTGCAGACTGTAACACTATTGCTCATATGCTTACTTAAAAAAACAAACCAAAACAAACCAAAACAAAACTGAAGTGAGAGGAAAAATCAAATCCAAATTAATTAAGCTTCATGTAAGACTGACATTGGTAGATACAGTTAATTTTCATCTCCTACCAAAGAGATTGGAATTCATATCTTAAAGGTAATTGAAAGCCCATACTTGGAGGAAATAATTCCCTTTGGTTCAGAAGCAGGATTTGCTTAACCTACAGTGAATGAAAGAGTGGTGCAGTGAGTTCAGCTAATATAACAGCTTTATGCTTTTCATATATTTTTCCACTGAAATTTCCCTCTTGCTTCCTGCATTTGACATTTAAGGCATACATTTAGTTGAGTTTTTCAATGAGTCTCTATGGTAACAGCAAAAATGCCCAGTCAAAAGACTTTACCTCCTCTGCCTTCTTGCCTATTCGCTCAGCAGAAGCTGCAAAGCAGGCAAGTGAGAAGACTGGTCAGTCTAAGTGTAATGGTTGTGTGTTATAATGTAGGAAGAAATGATCTATAGATTTCAGAGTAGTTATGATCACACTAGTTAGAAAAAGATCTAATCATCTGTCAAGTAAGAGCTTCAGCATCAAATAACTTTAGTTTCAAAATTAAATATTTTTACTTATATTAAACTGAATAAATGATATTTTATTGTATATTAAACTGATTTTTTTTCCCAATTTTTCGGTCAGCACTGGACTATACTGGAGTACAGCAACAGGTGCAATATATTTTTATAGGGCCCTATTATTGTAAGTATACCATGAAATGTCACATTTTTGGCAACATACTAATAACTAGCAACTCCATTTTCACAGCTGTAAAATAAAGACATTCGTTAATAGATGGCCTGAAGTCAATAAGAAATAGAGGAAGTCAGAAAAGATACACGGGATTAAAAATTAGTGTTAGAAAAACATGGTAGCTTACTGAAATTTATTGAAGGGATTTTAGTAAACAGATACTGTTGTAGCAGGAGTAGCTTTTCCATCTATTACTAACTCTTTCAGATGATATCAGAGGCTCAGCTGAAATATCCTAAAATGTAACTGGCTAGGGATATCAGCATTTCCCCATGAATCTATTTAGTTGCATAATATGTATTTTAGAGAGCTATTTAGAATGCCCTTGGACCCTCCCATTGTCAGAGCAGTAGCACCAGGCTGGAGTCTGCCAGCATCTGGGCAGCAAGAAAGCCCTCAGGAGCTGCATCCTTGCCAGCCTAGCATGGCAGGCTGGGAGCTGGAGCACATCTTGGGGCCATAGCAAGGTCCTCTTTGTGCTGCCTGGCCATGGCAGTTCACTCTGCACAAAGAGCCAGGCATCACAGAAGCAGATTTTATTATTCTAATCAACCTAGTGCAAACATTAGCATGGTTATTCATAGCTGAACCTTTTTAAGGTCATCCATCATTAATAAAGAGTCATATGTACATGAAAAGACACTCATAATTAATAGTCTTTTCAGCAATGCAGAAACAAACTGCAACATTTTAGCGTGATTAAGAAAATTTTTCTCTGGCACTTGGTACTCAGCAGACAGCTTCTCAGCAACTTGTCAGTTTGGTTTCTAACAAATGCTGCCCATTATCTTTAAATCAGTTGAAGATCTGCTTGGGCAGGGATGACCACAGTTTCTTAGGTGGTAAAGAGATGAATTAACCATGGACAGATGCATTGTGTCCAAAAGAGATTTAAGTCAATCATTTTGACTTTCTATTGTTTGCCCTTTTCACGAAGGACTGAGTGGTACAAATGCAGGAAAGCAAAAAAACTGCACAAAAGATGAAATCTCAGTTGCAGTGTTTATGCTAGGTTTCGATTGGCAAATAATTCAAGTTTCTCCAGCTTTTGACCAGTGAAGTGATTTGGTCAAGTTTTGCTGAAGTCTTATCTAAAGTGTAATGAAAACTCACAAGGTAATAGTAAATGTAGCAATGGAGAAATTACTTGGGGTGTACTGAAAGTCCCAAGTAACTCCACAAATATAAAACCAAAAATGAATGTTTATGATGAAGAATGGACTAAACGCATACAAAAGAAAAATCAAAGAAATGTTTAATGTGTGAAAAACAAACATCCTGCAAGCATTTAAAACAAACCTTGAGATTCACATAACATCATGACTTTTAGAAAAGCTCTGAGGGCTAAACCCAAAATTCAGCTGCAAACAAACACATAATTAGTGTTGTGTATGTATTAGCATTATGAACAGAGCGAAAGCTGACTGAAAACTTACAAAGAGTGCAGCTTCATAAAAAAGAAGCGGTAGAAGGATCGCTACATTCTCAGTTTTTATTAAACGGGCACATGTGAAGTTAAGCAGATACGTGACAAATTGGTTCAGGACAGTGACAGCTTTTTAAATAGTAACATAAATAACTAGATATTTTTTTAATAAAGTGAAAGATTTCCAAATAATAAATCAGTAGCTATTGATAAAAGATATCAGAAAAGAAAAATTCCAGTTAACAAGATCTATGGCCAAAGCAGAACTGGTCATGAGGTGTTACTACTATACTGAATTTTTGACAGAAAATGTTGTGGTAAATTCAAGATCTATATAGTTCAAGACATAATGTAGTATGAGGAGGTAATGAAGGAGATAATCAAAGGCATGGTTATAATAGAGAACTACAAAAAACTGATGATTCTCATTAGCTTTCAAAAGTAAATTAACATGCAAATTGTTCTTAATGCTTTCCAATGAAACCAGGAATTTTTTTATACTGTTTTACTTTATTTACCTCGTGAAAGGCAGTGTAATTCACAATCAAATTCAGTATAGTAAGCTTATTATATAAATACTTCATCACACTGTAGCTACTCAGCTATAGGGAGGAGCAATGTAACAGTCTTTGCCCTTCCGTTCTTCCAGTCTGCCTTATTGCCATGGCTTAACCCCGGCCGGCAGCTCAGCCCCACACAGCTGCTTGCTCATTCCCCCCACATTGGGATGGGGGAGAGAATTAGAAGGGTAAAAGTGAGAAAACTTGTGGAATGAGATACAGAAAAAGCTGCGCACACAAGCAAAGCAAAACAAGGAATCCATTCACTACTTCCCACCGGCGGGCAGGTGTTCACCCATCCCCAGGAAAGCCTGGCTCCATAATGCCATACCTCTGAACATCCTCCCCCTTCCTTCTTCTTCCCTCAGCTTTATATGCTGAGCACGACATTACATGGTATGGGATGTCCCTTTGGTCAGTTGGGGCCAGCTGTCCTGGCTGTGCCCCCTCCCAGCTTCTTGTGTCCCCCCAGCCCGCTCGCTGGTGGGTGGGGTGAGGAGCAGAAGAGACCTTGGCTCTGTACAAGTGCTTTCAGCAACAGCTAAAACATCCCTGTGTTATCAACACTGCTTTCATCACAAATGCAAAACATACTCCATAGGAGCTAATATGAAGAAAATGAACTCTATCCTAGCCAAAACCAGTTCAATCTCTACTTTTGCTATACCATTCACAACATGCTCAGATCCCACACTATCCAAGCTGAAAACCATTCTAGGTACCTACCCATCTACTCCCACACAACCTGCTCCCCATGACCGCATTACCTCAGGGCATATCCCTTTGTGATTTCCCAAAAGAGTTTGATAACCTATGGAAAAGTCAGAAACAGATTCCTGAGTCACACCAGTATAAGCATTCTGATTGTGCAAGGATGTTCAAGGTACTGAGGAGTCATTGCAATAAGTGAGAAAAAAATCTATCTCACAGAAGAAAAGGAAGGTGCTATTCTTTGTTTCCTTCACAGACTGGGTCTTGGAGGAGAAAAGGGAAAAAAATATAAGTGTTTATTGTTTCTATGTGATGATTCCCAAAGCACTAGGACAACAGCAATGCAGGCCACAAATATTAGGTACAATGAGGCACATAAGATTTTTAAAAATGCTTTAAGATGTTCTTTCCACCTAAACAAAGAAATTCTACATAACACCTATATAGGACTATCCATTTTTAAATGGAAGAAAAAAATTTTTAAAAAAAGTAAGTCCAAGACCTCTATTCTAACACCTCTACAACTGCTCTGTTTCATGACAGGAAAATAACAAAGATAAGTGAGATATTCCTCACAAAAAAGGCTTGTCAAGGCATCCATCTACTTAGTATAATACTGATGATACCCAATCTGAGATTCAACGTCACATCATTTAAAATGAAAAATTTTGTTAGCCATATGCCAGCAGCTAAGCTGTGTATCTCTCATAGATACATAACATTTTAAGAACCTCTCTGAGCAATGAAATACATTTGTTGTTGTAAATGAAGATTAAAGGTAATAATTTCCTGTATGATCAGATTAGAAGTTCAGTGTGTGAATCGTGATAACTTAAGGTTAAATATGCTTTGTAATGCAAGACAGTTGATCACCCTGTATTTCATGTTGGTACAGTACTGCTCTTAAAGTAGTCTTCAAGTAGGAAAAAGTGAATAGAGTTGCTTTCACAGTTTCTGAAAGAAATAGTCATAGAAAAGGGGGTGGGGGGTGGGTGGGGTTGTTGCTTTTTAAGTGTCAATGCTCATAGCCTTCCCAAGTCAATCTGTTTCTTAAATTCTCAGCTTGTACCGTAGGTGAGGTCAAGTGGAGGCATTCCTAATCTTCTCAATTAAATGACTGCCTCCAGAAGAGATCCCACTCCTTTAACAGCATGCAGTTAACAGATTACAGCAGCATTACTGCAGTAGACAAGCAAAGTCCAGGTATCAACTCCAACAGCAGAATCCTATGGAAATGCAATTTCAGCAGTAAGCCATACGGGTCACAAATGAGGTAAGTAAACCCAGAAAATCCTTTCAAGGCAAGTATTTCCCTCAGCGCTCTCCTACAGATTCTGAAACTGAGATTAGTGAAATGTTGTATTTTATTGAATCCCTAGAGTGTCATCATTTAATAGTATTTCACAGCTACAGTACATCATCACATTACATTACACCCTCACTGTCACCATGTAAACTACAATACCATGAAGTGATAACATAGTGTAATGAGACATACAATCCAGTGTAATGTGGTATTCAAGAAAGTCAATGCAGCATATCTTCAAAATTACCCTCATTTAAAGGGAAACCCAACGAACATTTCATATAAATGTACAGGTCATTCATTTTCTCCATTTTTTTTTTTTTGTTTAATCTCTGTGCATCTCGTTACTTCCACAGAGAACTTTAATGTTATAGTCAGAAGAATTCATAGTTTGCTAAGAAAGCTGAAATCATAAAGTGAAAACCATTTTGTATGCAACTTTCTGAAAGAATGTTAAGTCTCTGAAAAAAATGCTGTTACAAATAAAGAATTAACACAACCATACAGGACCCTTATGTCTTAGACAGGTTTTATACATGATAATTAACTATATTATGTCCACAGAACTGAAAATCAGGTTGGTTGGTGTTAACTTCCTCCACACATATGCACATGTTAATATCCTTATACCTTGATTTTCCCATGAATACATTTAGGGATAGATATCTAACCTTTTCTAACTGCTGTTGGACATGTAGGTAGGGGAATTACTGCCTTTGCAACAGCAAGAGACGGTCAAAAACTAGTAATAAAACTTCTCAAGAAAAAGCTAAAAGGAGAAACTTAGTTGCAGACGAGTCTCTCTACACACAGTGAGCCTCTCCATAGAAAAAACATTCAAATATAACCAAATTAGAGAAACACCATGCTAACATTACATTCTTAAGGAAATACAGGTATCACTTAAAAGGAAGTTTAGATGAAACAAGGCCCATACAACACACACTCATCAGATCTCCCCAGTAGATGGGTAAGTTTGCTGGGTTTTGTTTTTGTTTTTAATCAAAACAAATGATCTGCATTTCCACTTCTTAAAACCTGTAGTAACTCTGCCCAGCTAGCCTAAAGAAGCTGATTTTCTTTTACAGCCCTCTGCATTTCTCTGAGCTGTGTGAATCTGCAGCGTATCCTCTTCCAGCTTACAAAGGTAGATGTTTGCCACCTTCTGTCAGCTGAGAAAAGAAGATATAAATAGCAAAAAGGACCAAAAACTGTGCAACTATCCACCCCACAGCCACCTCCCACCTTCACACATGGGAGGAGATATCCTTCAGCAAACTCTGTTTCAGTGAGAATCTGAGGGTCAGCAGCGGGACAGCAGGAAACGGAACTTAGCCTAGGGGATCTTTTGTTCTGTGTCGATTTAAAGTTCATTTAACATTGATATTGTAACACAGATGAAGTTAGAATATATTTCAGAAAAAAATAACCAAAATGCACCCACTCTTCAACTTCTGTAACATAAATATTCGGTGTCCTTGAACACACAAAGCAATATTTTCATAGCATTTTCACATTTTAACTCAGTCTTTTTACAACTCCTAAATATCTATTTTACTAATTTGAAATCATGACATGATTTGCTAATTCTTGCTGTTCTGCAAAACTTATGTAAGTAGCACTAAATTTGAACCAGATTTTCTGAATCTTGCTGAGATGTATTAATTTAGTATTATTACTGTCAGGAGTGAAATATGCTCCTAAACATGCTGCTTGCTTCACATCACAAAACTTCACAGCTGAACTGGCATTCTATTACATCAAACTAGAAAAGCTATCTGCAATTTAAAATAATCAGTAAAAATGACTATTTTTATGGAATTTAAAGCTGCCTTGTTCTCAGTCAGAACAATCTCAGAACACTTGCCTCACCCCAGAAAATTTGGAGTGATTATGAATAGCATGCTCTGCTTTACTAATAATTTTTCAAAAGTCAGAAAGATAATGCTATTTTAAAAAGTCCATGCACAGGAAAAAAAATAATCAATTTATTTACAGCCAGTGGGGTGGGTGATTTAGCTGATTATTTTTCTCTTCTTCCTTTATAGAATTAAACTTGATAGTTTAATTAAGCAGGATTGTTTGCATATTCAGGTATTCAGATTAAAATATGTTGGGATGGACAATTACAGAAAACAAAATTCAGCCAGAGGCTTGTGTTACTCCAGGGCTCACTCACATGATTCAGATTTCACAGCTAGTGCTCTGCCATATGGAAAGTGGTCCTCTAAGTCATGATTTCAACATCAGATTTTGAAATAAAAAGAAATGCAAATACAGAATTATTTAAACTAAAATAACCCAACTTGATACTGCCAGTTAATAAAACAAAACTGTAAAGATACACAGGATGGAAATTAATACTACAGTGAAAAGATTATTGTAGCTTCCATTTTCAGGTTATTCACAAATAATCACTATCTTAGGGTTTAGATGGCTTCCCAAGCACACTGCCATTCCTGTTCTCAGCCCCTTTCCTTTTGTTGCAGATGGCTGAGCTGCAGAGGTGAAACTGAGGTGTAGAGACTGTGGTTAATGTTCCTCAGGATTTTTATCCACTAGCCATAAAGCAGTAGACAAGTTATTTCTGCCAAAATATACTGTCTGAAAGTCTAGAAAGCAAAACTGAGTAGTTTGTTAAAGCAAGATATCTTAACTATTGTTAACACTATTAAAAGAAATAGTGCAGATAAACAGCAGTGTTTACAAATACTTAAATTTGCATGTATATACAATAATATACAAGTATATTATTAATTGATAAATAGAGCTAAGGAGAGGTGGCAATTATCAATGAATCCTTTTAAAATATTGCTACCATGGTCCAGAAGAGCTCCTCTTTGGAATTTTAAATATGTTGCCTAAGTCATCTTAGCTATTTTACATGAAAAGGCTGTACATTTTTCCCTGTTTTGGCAAGACCTCTAACATCCTCATGAAACAGAAAAAGTTTTCTTTAGCTTTTGCTGTCCTTTATATCTCTCACAGGACTAATCCTCAGAGATGAATGTGGCCAAAGGCACTAGATAGAAAGCATAGTTATTACTATGTCAGGCTGTTAAACACTTTCACTTGGAGTCTAACCTTGTCTCTGTTGTTACAAGGAAAACTGTTCAGTGTTCTTGTAGTATCTGTTCCATTCCAGTGTCCTGGCATATAGCCCTTTTGTAAGGACTTCAGAGGCTAGTGTTTGTGCTAGAAAAAGGCCACGTTATGTTTACTATACAATCTTTCTGCCTACAGTCATGCTGAGAAGGGGAATGATACATGCTGCAAAATTCTAGCAGTGATACGTGAGGTTTTTGTTCTCCCTACCCATGCAGTTGTGGGAGGTTTGCTCTGTGTGCCTATATCCTTTGGAGGAACTCCCAGTATTTTTCCCCAAGGCAGCCTAGAAGACCTTATAGCTGTATGGTAGAGCCAAGATACTGAAATAGGAAGAAAAGAAGAGGGATAAGGTTGTGTGAAAATATAAGTAAAATATTAAGAGCAGTTCATCTTCTGTAGTGGCAAAATTGCCACTGAAATTCCCACTTTTAGAACGGCATTTTTTCCCAGTTTGTTCGTTTTTGCTCAAGAGTATTTGTTCATTAACTCACAAACTTATAGCACTTGTTCCGCACCATACTAACAGAGTAAGAAATCATGAAACTTTATTTATAAGAAATTATGTAATGGTCTCTACAGCAGGCATTTGCATCCTGGAACATAATATTAAATTAACAAGAACAAATCAAAAAGCAATCAGCTCTTTTATTCCTTAGTTTACATAAAGGTGGTTTTTTTTATCTATTCAGTGCAGGATGTCTTTGCCTCTACTTTTTAAACTAGTATCTTAAAATAGTTTAAAATGTTTCATTCATTTCTCTTTCTTGTACTCCCTTTCATGCATGTCCTAAAAATCCTCCAATATAATGTAAACAGAAATCTTAATTTATAAATCCTTACTTATTTCCAGAACTTATATAAAACAAAGGTATTCTTTTGTAAGCTGCAGAGTCCTTTATCAGGATGAATGACAGCAGATTTGAAAAGAACGGAATTTGTCTTTGTTTGCTTGTCTGTAGCTGAAGTAATGGCATAGAGCACTAAACGAGCATCTCTTAAGAGACCAAATAAATTTTCTTTCAGGATTAATGATCCACTGCTAGTATGAAGAAGATTAAAACTAGAAGCAAAGAGACAAGAGAGTCCAGAGTAGCCCCACAGTTCATTTCTATGGAACTTGTTAGTGAGCAGAGCCAAAAAGTCAAGCATTTGGGTAAACAGTTCAACATGAAATTACCTACTGAAAGCTATCACATGTTATGGTCAAATACATCTGCTGCACAGTTAGGCAGTAGATAGAGTGATTTAGCACTGCATACAAATCATTGGGATTCTGTGCGTTGGTACCAACTGAAAGGCTGGCAGCCATAAGATTGCCAGTCACCAAGTGTCACTTCTTCATTTACATCACATTGGTATTCAGACAGTGGCAAGCAACCTCAAAAGTGAATTTATTGTTGCAAGAAAGTCAATATTTTATAATAGTGGTAGGAATTCTGAAGCAGTAATTTAAAACACTACTTTGTGCAAACCGTTTGATACTTTATACACATTTATATTGCTATTCATTGCCACGGATACCTAAGCCAGAGTAATTCTGTGAAGATTCTTAATTTTAAACACTTGGTCTTTTACAAAGTAAACTGCCAGTGTTTAGTTTAGTTAGCAAAACTGAGTTATTAGAGACCTCCTTGACTTTCCTAGAATAATTATTTACTGTACATGGTTCATTTGTCTCTCTCTTTTTAATTTTCTTGAAACAACATTTCATTAGGGTTTTTTGTCCTGAAATGTGCTATCAAGCAGTCAGATCAAACCATCCTATTTTCTTTGGACATACCAGGCTTGCAAAGAACTACGCTTCTGAAAAATACAAGCAAATTAAGCCAACAGAAGGAAAGGGAAGGAATGTTAAGCTTTTTTTTCAGTTTCTCTGTAATACATGAAACACCAACTGAACGTAAACTTTCAGTATCTTTTCAGTGCTTTCTAATTATCAAAACAGAGGAATCTTCTACTAAACACAAACAGCAATTATATAAAATACATTATCATCAGTGGTTTTCCTTGGAAGTACAGAATTCCCTAGACCTAGCAAATATGTGGCTGATACTTGGAATTCCTGTAATTCAAACATTACCAGGTCACATGACTATGTCACTTTACCTACATTGAGTTGTCTTTATTTTTGTAATTTGTCTCTCATACTATGGATGGACTGAGTCTTCTACTTGTCCTTCACATACATATCAATAAATCACATTTGGTTTTATAAATTGGTGACAGTGTATGGTATTGCAGAAAAAAAAAATATCTTCATCAAAACCACAAATCTATCCAGCAAAATTTTAATTCTATCCCATAGACATATTTCCTTCCTGACACTGATTTTTGTCTCCGTCTCAAAGTACATTTCAATGGATATTTCTGCAGCTGCAATATAGAAGCAGTAAAAGACAGCAATAAGCCTTGTTTTCATTAAAGTTCTGTGATTTGTGAGAGGGTACATTCATTTTCAACAGAGAAGGGAGCATTTCTCAGCAACTAATACTGGTAGCTCACAAGCCTGATCATGTCAGTGCTGGCTCCTAGAAAAGACCAACCAATATAATTGATATTGTAACATTTAAAGGCTCTTCACTTCAAGTGTATTTTATTGCTGCCTGGCTACAATTATGTTGACCAGAATTGAGGCCAGCTCTGGGGTTCAGAACTCCGAGGAAAATCATTTCAGCATGTAACCACTTCACTCCTAATGGCAGAAGTTGCATGGGAAATTAATTTTCAGTATCACATTAAGTCAGACTGCAGAAACTATTGTGGGATTCACTTGGATAACATTGCTCCAGCTGCTGGAAAGATGAGTGTCAGTAATGATATTTTTTAAACAAAACAAATAATGCTTGGAAGCCATGGAAACCAGAGGACTAAAATTGGGTAGATGCACTAAGTGCAAGAGGGCACGAAGAGCTTTTAAGACAATCAAAGGATTTAAAGTATAAGGACAGATTAGATAAATTCATAAGCATTTTTATTCACCTTCTATCTCTAGAAGAAAGTAAAGTAAAATTAACACAGAAAATACCAGAATGTATAGTCAAGGAGATAAAGCTCCAATCCTGTTGTAGGAGAATTTTTCCATCCTTTCAATATTAGCCTTAGTTAAGGTTCCATTCTTTATATGATTGAAAGACCATTTTATTATCTAGACAGACTGCAATACAGGATTTAAAAAAAAATAGAAAAGAAAAGAAAAGAAAAGAAAAGAAAAGAAAAGAAAAGAAAAGAAAAGAAAAGAAAAGAAAAGAAAAGAAAAGAAAAGAAAAGAAAAGAAAAGAAAAGAAAAGAAAAGAAAAGAAAAGAAAAGAAAAATGAAAAAGAAAGGAGCATGAACATGTCCTGGCTACAATTAAAATTTGTGAAAAATGCATAGAAGAAATATACCAAGGTAGTTCATAGAGGTGTTAACCATTTAAGTAAAACAAAAGATATTTGACAGAAATCAAATCAGAAAATATAATGAAATAAAGAAAATATTTACAAAGACATATGGCTCTGAATGACAGGTTCTTTTCTTTTGTTTGTTTGTTTGTTTTTCTCCAGAAGACTACTATATTCTAAATCTTTTAAAAATTCACAGCCATGTTTATAACACATTTATATATGACATCTTTATAACATATCAGTAGTTCAATTGATTAGTGGAACTATTTACATTGTGCAAAGTTAAGCCTTTAAGACTACTAAGTGAGAGAGAGGTGGAAGAAGGAAAAGATACAAAAAAGCCAAATAGTTATGTTTTCTAAAATGACAATAAAGACCACTGTTTTGAAATGCGGTAAAACATTTTTATTTTAAATTCTGCTTAAGTAGTTCTTTAATAAAAAATGTTATATCACTATATTTACTAAAACAATTCTACAATACATTTCATATCTGTTGTACAGTGCAAAAGAAAGAACTGAAAAAATGCATGCACACACATTTTTTTAAAGCAATGGTACGGTTGTTCAGCATAAGTTGGAAAAGAAATCTCAGTTTCTTTCACAGAGCATTTTGCACAGGCAATACAGCACTTACTACACTCAAACTACTGTGTCATTAGTCACATTATCTGTAGAGATAATAGTGACATGTACTTTGCCTTAAAAATATGTGTTTAAATGCAACTTTATGAATTGATATGACTAAAGAAAATAAGGAGCTTACAGATTTTAAAAAGCAGTTAGTCGATTCAGATTTCCTCTGTTGCAAAAGAGCAAAAAAGATAATATTATTTGCAGCAGGAACATTCGAAGTTAAAATGCTATCTACCTATGTTTCATTTGAGGCCATATTACAGTGTAAGGTGCAAATACAGTGAGAGTTAATCAAGCATACCTAGTATCTAATGCAGCTGACAGCTCTCTAAAATAATAGAAGTAGTTCATTTTACCCATTAGTGGGAACATTGTAAGGGTGAAAATGTCCTTTAATACTCAACTTCCATACATAGGCCATCTGTTTTCTATTAGATCAATGTGAATATACTGAAATAAAGCCAAACTATTTCATTTCTTAAGAGGAACATCCTTTACTATCCCTAGAATTAGTTAGTTCACCTTTAAAAACTCAGAGACACATTTATGTGGCATATTCCCTTTCCTGGGACACCTGCATTGTACAGCATATCCATATATTACTGCACTGTAAACAGCTCTTCTCAACAGATGCAAAAACTAATGTATATGTGTGCGTGCAGGTAGGGAAGAGAATGGTGCCTTCAGCTGAGATGTTCAATATTTGGTATTAAAAATAGAAACTAAAAGAAAAAAGGACATTCTGAATGACACAATCACACTTCTCTCAATTGCTCACCTCCAGGATTTTCTCCCAGCTCCTAAAAGTCTATTACTTGGATTGGCAGGAACTGAGAAGACATTTCTCTTTTCTTCCATGTCTTTCACAAGATGGCAACATTAAGATGACACCATTCAGAAGATACACCAATTCTATTCCAGTTCAGGTCTTGCAATCAGAATTGGATGGGTCTACTTTCACTGTACAGAGATGACTGTACGCACATGGTGCCACAGATTTGCATTGTTATTTCTCCTTGGTTCACTGCAGGGAATCTGTAGTATTAACTCCATGAAGAAAGTTCTAAATAAATCTGTTCATATTATCAAGCATCTCCCTGCACCCTTAAAACACGGGCAGGTTTAAGGACAATAACTGTAAATTATATCTTAATAATATGAAAGACGTAATCAATTTTATATTTTGTTTAAATCTCCTCTTGAAGTAATTTTTAAAAGCTTTCTGTTTTGTTAATTGTTACAGGATCTGAACAGGTGTTCTTTCATTGTAGTGGTGGGGGTTTTCTTGCATATGTTATAGAACTAATTTGTCATCACAAAAAAAAGAAGATCCTGAGTCATACTGATGCAGTACTTTCCATGATTAGCAAGGAACTAATTATATAAAGGGTACATATCACCAACCCTTTTCATTCTTGTGTGATGGTTGTCATAAAACAAAGCCATTACCCTAATCGGGTTGGGGTTTTATGATTATTTTTTATTTATTTCCTTAACGTTTTCTCTTTAAGGAATTCAACAGGTCCACTCAACAACTGTTTTCATAAAAACTGGATCCCTGCAAGATAGGTAGAGAAATATTTCTTATATATATGTGTCTGTATATATATGTGTGTATACAGATATATATATATATATATAAGGCCACCAAGTGTAGCTGTAAAGGGTAGGACTGAAAACAGAAAAGAAGAGGTACAGGCAATTGGAACTGAAGAAGTAAAAGCTAATATCTCCACATTATTATTGAAGACATATGTATTAACACAGTCCTTTTTCCCTGAAGGAGGAGAATTCTCATGAAGTAACTGAAAATGTAACTAGTTTCATAATTTGTTGCCACCACAAGCAACCATTATTTCCTCCAGTTTTCTACTGGCCAGACTGCAAAGGCTTAATCTGATTCATTCTGTGGTAACTTTCAAGACTGGCATCTGCCTCTGTGACAATGGTGCCTGATTATTGTCACTCCCTGCTCTCAAGCTTGCAGCTTGTTCAGAGTGCTTTAACATGGTTATTAAGTGATTTAGGCAAACCTGATGCTAATGCCTGCATCTTTTGCTCTGACTACTATTTGTCTGAAGATGATTTGAGATGTGCTAATGTAAATTCAAAGCCCACGTTGCAGCACTCTTTTAAACCTGTGCTGTGCAGAATAAGGAAGAGTTTGTCTTTCTTTCCATCTCTGAAGTAGACAAACTGCTTTTTCTGCATTGCCTCCCCTCCCCAGCCTGGCTTCCTTCTTGCACCCTTTTGGATGAGGCAGCCCTTAGATACAGCATGCAGGTTTAAACATTGTCTGACAGGAAGCAGCTGAAGTCATTATTATACACGCCTTCCAATTTATATCTCAATTTGGAACTGATAAACTTCATGGGGCAGCTCTTCAGCTGATGTAAGTCATCATAGCATCTTTAGCTTCAACGAACCTTTTTAATTTTACAGTAGAGGAGATGGCTCTTCTGCTGTTTACCATATTTAGTACTGCTATTCAGCAACTCAAGTACTGCTTTGAAGCTCTGATTGAAATTACTGCTCATTACAGCCTCTGCTACTTTTTTAAATACAATCATCCATATAAAATGCACAAACATTTTATCTCTTCCAATAGTATTGCATTTTAAGGTTTTTTCTCCTGTAAGATTCCATATGCCTTGATTAATCTCATTCCTCATTTTAGTTATTTGCTTGGCCAATTCTCTTAACTATTCTCCACATCACAATGCAATATTCTCCATTTTTTTGAGGAATATTTGTCTCTTTTTCATTCCTGTCATTTTTAACCTCAGGCAGATCAATTCAGACATATTGAATTATACCAATCTACTTTTAAGATAAAACTGATATTTTCTCCAGGTTGCTGTCATTTACTGTGAGAACCATCTCTGCTAACTTTGCCAAACAAAGTTTAGGTGTCCAGTCTAATTAAGTCATCCCACTCCCCCTGTCACCAATGGAAGGAGGTAAGTTGAAAGTTGGCATAAATCACTTCTCAGGGCCATCCACCCCTCTCCATTGATTATACAGGACAAAGAGATCTAGGCAAAGGCACCATTTAAAAAAAAAAAAAAAAAAACAAAAAAAAACACAAAACCAAAAAACAACCTAACAACCAAACGGCAAGGGAATGGAATATAAGTCTCCACTGCTGTCCAGCAGCACACTGGACAGTGTATTTAATCAGGAGGATTTTGTTCTCACCTTTCCAAAACGATTCAGCTGAATTACTCCATTTTACACTGAAGACACATAAATTGTAGGAGGTGGTACACACTACTTCATTTAATAGCCTTAATCGCTCAGTCACTGAGTCATTCTCATTTTTGTTAGCTCGGCCTTTGGGAGTACTTAAATGTGCCAAGCAAATTGAAAGAACTTGTCCTGAGCAGATCTGGATCCTTATCACTGTGCTCCATCAACTCCAGCTGCCTCAAGGAGCAACTGATGACAAATCTGTGTCATCTGTCACAACTGCTGCATCCACTGGGACAAGGGAAGAACCCAGTGTGAAATTTTGTGAACCAAGAATAGATGATGCCACTAGTGCCACCTCAGCCCCACGTCCAAAGGGAAGCTCCCCAAAGCAAAGTCTTGTCCTCATGGCCGCTAAGGGTGACTGATTAGGATTTCAGGAGCCAAAACTCCACTGACATACAAGCTTTTAGCTTCATGAGAGTTAGTAGCTCTTAATCATTGCCAACTCTGCATGCAACTAGGCTCACAAACAAAATCCAAGTCAAATGTCCATAATAAACAACATCAAATGCAAATGAATTCTTAAGACAATTAATTCAGTGGCTGATCACAAAGTCAAGCCATTGATTAGCAACATCATTTTTCTAATTTTAATTTTTACATGCTTTCAGTTGCCTTTATCCACTGCAAAATACTTGTGCCAAAGAAGTACAGATCCTGATAGAGAGTAGAAACTCTTTGATACAATAGACATTATGATTTTAATAAAGCAGTCTTTTTCAAAGGACACAACTGCCAAGTTCCTTTTGACAACCGAAAAAATGTCTATACAAAAAGGAACATCAAGGCCTAACCTCTCTTAATAAAAACTCAGCACCATTACCACAGAATAGGCTCATAACTAAATTTAATTCATTTTCTGTCTCTTTTCTAGAGTGATGTGTTTATCAAGTAGGAGAAAGGAAATACAGCTAAATTTGTTAATTCATGGAGAAGGCACAGAGAATGCACAAGGCCTTGGTAGAACAGGTAAAGCCTTAGAACAGTTCTTGGTCTAGTTGTTTAATCTGTTACTTAATTCTGGCCATATATTATTTTAAAATTTTATATGCTTAATTTAAATAATTAAATGCAATCTATTCTTTCCTGCTCATATTCTATAAAGATAAGTATGGGAAATACAAAACCGGAAACTGTTAAATTAAATTCTGCAAATGCAATTTGTCTGGTAATGATACCAGATGCCTCACATTTGTATAACATCTCTTCTTAGACAACCACCACACATTTAATCTGCTATAACAATAGATACAGCTTTAGGACCAAAAAAAAAAAAAAAAAAAAAAAAAGTACAAAAAAAGTACATAAAATAAATTAAAGGTTCAGTCTAGCTTTTGTGTAATTTAATAACAAAATCCTTGTACATATCAAACAGAACAGAAGCTCCTAGTCTTGAAAGGACATTTATTCTACTTACCATGAGTCCTACTTACCTTGTCATGGTATGATAGGAATTACTCCTATCCCTGGGGTAAGCTGAATTTGCCGTGACAAGATAGAAAGTTTGTATCAATTACACAACAAATTCCATACAGTGCATTACAGGATCAAGTCTTCAGTATTTCAGAGTGTAGGACAGATAAGCATTACTCTATTTAAACATGCAGCACAAGCATCTCTGGACTTCAGAATTTTTCATCCAGATAGAAGACAGGAAGTAAAAAGAGCACTAGTGCACTGAGGAAAAATTTGGCTTTACTCTGCGATAAAGTCTAGTTCTAGGCAGCAGTTTATGAGATGATAGCTCTCCAAATCCCGAATGCAAAGACTTTTTTCTACCTACACACTTTTTAGATACTTCCTAGTCTTACTTGCATCAAAGACACCTGACAGCTTACTGCTTTAACTCCCTGCCAGGCAGGACCACTACTACCTTCTGCTTTGTCCTCACTTCCTTCTGTTCCAAGAAATAACAATGCAAGCTCATGATACTTTCTCAGAAAAGAGAAAGGAGGTAATCTGTGCCTACAATCCATTTCCTATCTGACCTTGCTCTCAGTCTTAAATACTTAGCTCTGCATGTGAAAACTACTTCAGCAGCATCCTGGGCAGGCACTGGAACAGTAAGAGGGCTCAGAGACCCCCAAGCTGATCTTCAGCCAACAGACCCTTTTTCAACCACTTTTTCACAGATCTCATAAAATACAATAATTTCAGTTATTTTGTGACTTCTCTGTTTGAAGAGATTAATTCAAAACAAATATGAAGGAAAGAGTGCCACCTGCTGTGGTACCAGTAATATTCCCTCCAGTACTCAAGTCAGGGAAAAGTCCAGAAGCTGAAATGCAAACAGGATGAATTGCTCAATAGTTAACAGTAATTAGACCACAGAGGAAATTACTGCTTGCAAATATCATTATTGTGGAGGTATTTTTTGATTAAGCTAAAGGGTTTTTTAATTGCATTATCATTGAGATATTAAACATCGTCCTGTTCTCCATCACGTTGTAGTATACACATCTTTGTTAGGCTACTTCCTTTATTTTGGCAGACACTGAAACTAAACTCTTTCTGATATGGCATCTATGTTGTGTGGCATATTATATGTTTGTCCCTGTGTTTTGATCCCTCTTTAACTTCCTGCTGTCAGAAGGCTATTGTACATATTTAGATATTTTTCTTCTACACTATTAGTTCTGTCTTCTTGACAGAAAATTGATTTTTTTTCTCATCCTGGTGCATAAAGCAGAAGAAATCTCTTGTGCTATTGCTCAAGAGCTTACAACGCCATCAACCACAGCTTTAGAGTGTGTCATTAGAGACAGAGACATTAGAATAACCATGAGCATTCTGAAGAAGGTTCTTTATTATATTATTTTTAAAAAAAACACCTAGTTTTCTGCTGACAGCAAGTTACAGACATTCATTCTTTGCTGCATTTACTGCACATTGCTCAAAGAAGTAAAAATTCTTTTTGCTCTTTGGAAATAATTTTCTGAAATATATCCTACTGTAAATTGTATCCCATCATTCTCATCTTGAGGCAAGATGGAAACCTGTATTTATTTCTGCATTCACTTCTTTTGAAGATACTTCAAAGTAAAATACTTAAAAATGACTGCTTGCATGGTGAGTTTTTACCTTAAGTCTGCAGAGATAAATGCTGTTCTGGCTTCCTCACACCATCATCATGACCTATGATGTGTTATTTTATGGAAGACACAGAGTGATTTACACAGAGTCTGCTGATGGCTTCAGATAACTCACTGCAGGAGAAAGGTCCACATCACATATCTACAAAGAGATTATTCTTTTATTAAGCCACCTCTAGGTTACTATTCCAAGACTGAATTTGATTACTGTTGAGCTTGCTTTCTCTGTGACCAGACACAAAAGTCAGGTATGTAAGGCACACGTGTGGTGATGCATGGTGATGCATGACCTGGACAACCTAAGCTACCATGTTCAGGGCTACTTGGGGCTTTATCCCACTTAAACTCTTACAGTAAATCTATTTCTGTACAAAGAGAAATTTGTAAGGGTTGCTGCTTCCAACACTGCTGTCTCGGAAATGAATGTATCGGAAAGACTTTGTCTCTAATAATATAATGATGTCAAGGCTTTTACTTATTTTTTAAATGTAAATTTTATGTAGTGAGCGAGCACAATTATCAAGGCCTCGCTTTCTGAGGTAAAGGAACATTTTACGTTGCTCCTGTAATTCACAGTTGACTTAAAATTCATTTCAACATCCACTGCAGGTAAAAAAATGAAGTGACAGACTAAACAACACCAAAATTAGAACTGTAACTTCTACCAGTTAAAGGCAAAAAGGGAGAAGAAAGATGTTTTTATTCTTACAGTAGTCTGTAGATTTTTCTAATTTATACACAGATCAGAGCATCAACTAAAGAATTCCAAAAGATGAGTTGAAACCCCTCTTTCTACTCATAATGAGCTTTTCTTTGACCAAACCAAAGAATTAGGATCAGTTCCTTAAAGCAACTTACATTGCCCCTAATTATATGGAGGTAGGTGTACTTTCCACAAAAGTTAATAATGCGCCTTTCATAATACATCTTTTCCCAAATACATGGGCAGTTAAGGTAAATTCTTAGATTTGTGGAATTTTCTGTAATGTTTTTAAAAGTATAATATTACAAACCTAATTGATTTGACTAACAAGCTTTATAATTAGTTTATTTTGTAAGTGATAGGATCGCTAGAACTTCATAAATTAAAACTTAATTGGTACTAAGTCCTAATATGACATAAACCAAACCTACAAAATTTGGTTTGCCGTAGTATATTTGGCCTTAGAATAATGGGCTGATTTTAAGAAAATATTATTTTAAATTATCCTGTGTAGTTTTCTATCTAGCCAACAGCAACCACCTTAGAAAATACTAACATACATTATAAATAAGCTGGTTTTACATAATTTCTCTCTTTTCCCCTCTTTCAAGCATCAAATTTTGGTTTATTTCAGAAATTGGTCTATTCTAGAGCATATATCTTTTATTCCATTCCTCACAGTCCCAAGCCCACAGCTGATCTATATTAATATCTATTTTTGTAGTATACAAAATTACTTAGGATATCTAAAGCAATCAAGAAAACAATGTTGATTCACTCAACAGGGGCAGTCTCATAGCTATTTTCCTTACTTTTAATCACTAAACACAGAAGATTCTTTGCTTTAATATTGCTTTCTATGCCTTATTTTATCTACCTTGCATAATTATTCCATTGACATACATTAGTATGGTTTAACAGACTGTTTTTAGTGACTTAAAAAATTCTGCAAGCTATAAGACACTTTGGTGAGATCAGTCTGATTCTACACTTTGAAGATGGTTATGGGGAATGGGGTAGGGGTCCATAAAACATATGACAATGTTTTTTTCTGTAGTTTTTTTGTTTTTTTTTTTAACTGAGAAACTTTATGAAATTAAATTAGACATGTATTCATAAGAAAAGAAAAAAAAAGAAAGAAAAAGAAAAAGGAAAAGGAAAAAAAATATAAGCCAGTAAATTGGTCCTTCACTTGATGCTAGTACATAAGGAAGAGTGAAATTCTGCAAATAACCAGTTGTCATGACTGTGACCAGATGAAACCTTACAGATCTCAGAGGAGCTCCACTCCAAGTACGAAGTTTAAGAATCATAACCATTGAATGCAGTTTGATTCTATTTACAGGTGCATACTCAAATAAACGTTTACCACATTTCATACTAGTACCTAAAATAGGTTTTTGAATTATAAAAATAACTCAGCCTGGTAAGTTAATGTCACATATTAAGAAGGTTATTATGTTAGAAGGTAGCACTATTTACAGGTATTCTTCCAGATATCAAAGCACTATAAAATACTAATCACATTTACACACTGCTTTTATATTGTCAGTTATTTTAATACGTTTACTCCTGAAACCACTGACTACAATATCTGGTTCTCTAAAGGAACAATGAAGTCTACTTTCTTCCCGTAAAGTCTATCCAAATTCAATTTACCTTCCTTTAGAGAATCAGTACAAACGTTATGAAAATTCCCATGTTTTCCTTGACCCCAGACATCTATAGGATTTTAATTTGAGTTACTAATATATTGTTCCATTTTCCTAGTATAACACAAACCAGAAACCGCACACTTAAGTCACACTGCTTATTCATATATAGCAGAATTACTATGCATTTATTGATTCAGACTTCTGCTAAAGATTTTGTTGCTCAAAATATTTCCTACACAGTTGTTTCAGACAGTTTAAGTTTCAGACAACTAAGGACTGTACAACTGCATAATTGACACATGAATGATCCCAATGAGAGGTACTTATACAAATCAAGACAGCAAACCAAGTCCCATTTTCAAACTTGGGTGCCTAGACCAATGAAGAACTGCTTTAAAAAAAAAAATCAACAGCATTTCTAAAAATCAGACCTTGTAGCATAAGTCTTCATAAGCATTCACAGTTGAATTTTGTTAAATTTATTTCAATGTTCTAAGACATTTTAATTTGAATATTTTGACTCATGGTTTTTTTTTTTTTTTTTCTGACTATGAAGATAACCTCTGTGCATAAGTGCTAGTGAAGCAACACTGAAGCTCTGAAGTTTTAAAAACATGATCTACATGGGTGTTTTACAACTACTGTGTGTGTAGAAATGCCAACCCACTGTACTTTGAAAGTTCACTTAATTTAAAGTTTCTTTAATTTAAAAGGATATCTTGTACAAATGAATTTGAAGGTATAAATATCCACTCATTTAATTGCTTCTAAGAAGATAGAAACACAGTACCTTCTGCCTTCTTCCAATGAAGACATCCAGCCCAATCACATACAGAGAAACAGAAGTGCCATCTGACTTCAGAGGCTGCTCTGACCCACACATTCACCAGCACAGGATTCAGCTCACATACCTTTAGATATGTGTGTGTCTGTATGTGAGCTGCATACTGTATCTCCCTTTATTATCAATGGAAAGAATCTAAGACTCTTTAGGACATAGCTAACCTGCTAAGGTAGGTGACTGAAATAGGTCAGATAAACCATGACCTAAAAATGTCTGTTTCTTCTCTCTGGTGGGTGACTGCTTCAGTTGTGGATATCTAACGTTTAGGTATCTATATTTGATCAGACTAAACCCAACCATAACAGCAATTAGGTTTTGACCTTTAGGTATTGTGCCTTCTGGTGCACTGTGTAATTGCAAGAGACATTGTTGCAGCTTCCTTTTAATAAGGCAATAAGACTATTCTTAATTACTGTGGGTGCTAAGTGTCTTTTCTGTGGAAGAGAATAGGCTAGGAGCAAGTGGAGAAGCAGAGTGATGCAAAAAGTTTAGAGAGACTTAAGAGGTATACACCTTATCTGGGCATAAAGTCAAACAGCAATAAAGACTAATTTAATCACTTGTCTTACCTGTTGAACATCTAGATGAGACCTAGAAGGCTAAAAGGTAGGGCATGCCCTCTCCGAACTTATCTGTAAAGACATTACTGTCTTCTTAGGCATATATCTTTAGCAGGTCCTCTTCAACCACAACGCATCAGATGTCACTCAAGGTGGATCCTTCTACATGTAAAAAAGAATTCTTGGCAGTGTATTCTAAGTGAAGTTTCCTTAATCTGAAATAGCCCAAATCTAATGTCCTTGAGGGCACGCTGCAAGACATATCTTTTTCAGAGCTGCTGAAGCGGCAAACTTGAGCCAGGGGTGATGTATAGTGAAAATGGAGAAACTTTCATCTTCATTATTTATCTGCTAAATGGTGATTGAATATTATGAGATGTTGTAGATTGCCATTAATTTAACCACACTGATTGGTTCTTTTTTTTTTTTTTTTTTTTTTTTTTTTAATACTTATCAGGAACATCTAATGTGTTAAATGGAAGTCTTTTGTCACTTTACAATTTAAAATCAGTGATAAATATGGACCCTCCTGGAAGACTATGGCAGAACTGTTGGTACAGAAAAACAAGCTATAGACCTCTAACATGACAAAAATTTGTTACTAGCATATTAAACAGCCTAAAATGACAAGCTAACAGCTATTTTTTACTTTCCATTTAATTTTCTGTATTCTACCTATCTTTTGACCCTGCAAATACTTACATGCATACTTAACCACTCAAAGACTATTTTTACTTTACTAAACTGAAAAACATTCCCAGGCTCTTGTGTGCAAGTACACAATTTAGCTCTATGCAAACTATGAACCTGCAGAGGAGAGGGGGGCAGTAACATGAGCACTGTCTTCTCCATGCATGAATGTACACGTGCGAGCACACACCTGTGCACACAGACACACAGAGTAGCTTCCACAGGAAGGAAGTCTGCACAGTCCCTGCACACTTTTCCCTGTGCTGTGGATACAAGGGCAGCCACCAGCTGAGGGTGGACTCAGCCTGAAACTGTTTGTGTGACCAGAGTTAAGAACAACCATTTTCAGTGTGAACTGGAGGTTTAGTCTGTGAACACTAGGCAGTTAGCATCTGTAAAGCCATTAATGTCTTTTCCTACTTTTAACCTAAGGTAAATTTTGCATGGGGAATCACAATTTTCTTTCTATTCATAGAGTCAGTGACACAATAATAACACAACTTTCAACCGCAGATACCCAAAAAGGTTTTCTTTTAAAAAGCTCACTTTCACCTTTCTCTAAAGATCTTCCTGGATCTTGGAATCAGGTTTTGAAAAAGGACTTTTCTGAAGAGGAAAATTAAAGAAATTAGACAGAGTAGTTATCAGAATAGCATATTACATGTTTAAGATGTTGCTGTCTAGAAAGAAATGTGTATCTGTAAGTAAGTCTTTATCATGGTTCTGTATTTCACCCAGTTAATCGTTTGGAAACCATTAACTTGTTAAAATTTGTACAGTCAAAATGCTATTTTATGTATTCTGTCCTTCTAATTGGCTATTCTTTCTTCTAAACTAACATCTGTAAAAGAAAAGACCTCATTCAGATAGGACTTCTTGTCACCATGATACTGTGGTGTCTCCATTCCCGCCTGCATACAGAAATAAAAAGCATCAGGCTGAGGCATCTGTACACTTGCTCTTATATATCCATAGATTGCTGTATATGCTGCATTGAACTTCATGTGGTTTTACTGGTCTGTTCATCTGCAAGGGGCTGCAGGAAGGCAAAAAGAGAGGATAAGCAGCTAAAACAGAAAAAGCAGAAAACTTCTAAACAATACTAAATGTATATTAGAAGTTAGTGTAAAATTGTAAGCTACATAAGCTACTCCAAATGGTAGAATGTGATTCCCAATAAAGTTGACGGGGGGTGGGGGTGGGTAGTGTGTGTGTGCTTTGTTGCTAAGATCGTTTGTTGCTAAGATTTTATCTGGAGCTTCATTTGTATCCATTTCTACAAAAACACCATTGTCAAGTGGAGGGAAATTCATTCAGAAATAATAAGAATATTCAAGTTAACAGCTTCAAAACAACACATTAATGGGAATAAAAGAAAAACTTTTTTTTTCTTTAATACTATAAAACTACTGTGCTATTTTTGCTGGAATTTTCCAGAATAGTTCATCCTACACTAGACATCTGGCATGAGGCATATCATCCTGAACAGTTTAAACATGGCTGTTATAAGGAATTCAAAACAGAGTCTCAAAGGGAAAAGTTTTGGTCAACCTTAGCTAAAAGCATTTAGTGGAACTAAAATAATAAGAATCTGTAAAATTAAAATCTGCATAGCTTATAGTTGAATAGACCTGTATGGTTTCCTCAAGGCCTATTCATGTGTACATAATTAGAGTACTCAGTTAGAAAACTGCCTTTGAAAAAATCTTTAAGCAAAAGGTTTAAAAAGAAAAAAAAAAAACAACAAATAGTGAAAGCTGTCACTTTTTGGAGCACAGTATATCTGCTCCTTCTAAATTTATTTTCAGAGTTCAAAAGACAATCTTTGACTAATTATCTGCCAAATGCAGCACTATTGTTTGAATTGTAGGCATCTTTACTTAGTTGAAAAACACTTTTATTTCCTTAATGGTTTCTCTAAATTTCATTATTTTGTTCCATTTTGTAATATACTACATAAAAGCTCCTGGATACAATAAGAAGAAAGAGTTTTCCATTTATCTTAGGAGTCAAAAGTATTTTAAACTTTAATACAGGGATGCTGTGGGTTGATTTTCAATAGAAGGAATTTCTGAATTTTTGGTAATTGAAGAAACTAAGAGTGAGGCTTTGTAACCATTAATGCACATAATTTTCAAGGCAATCTGAATCCTTTTTATTGAGCTATTTCCAAAATATCTTCATTGGGACACATAAATACCTTCTGGACATTTAGGTCACGTGTCTATGAACACTTCACCTTGCAAGGAGTGTCAAAATTAGTATGAACTCACATCATGAATGTTGTGGTTATTTTCAAAACCTCCATGGTAATGAACAGCTGTTTTTGTAAACTCAAAATATCTGCAAATAGAAGCATTCAGCAATTCCCCTGAGTCTCTTCTTGTCATACCAATCATGTATACAGCTATGCTTTGAGAACTTCTAGATCTTTTCTGAAACAGCTGCTTTAACCAACACGCATCACCTTTTACCCACACTAACTTCATGATTATTAGAAAAATACGAAGCAGCTGAACAGATGATGCTGATTTTGATGTCCAGGACTTGTAGACTAGAAATAATGCCTGTGTTTGTGAGACCCAGAAGATACTGAGACCAACCTCAAAGACAGGATAAAAAGCCCCAGCAGCACTATCATCTTAAGCAGAGGAACAGTACTAAAATAATGACTGACTTGTCCACCTGTGAGATCTCTAGGTAAAAATCAGTACTTTTTTTTTTTTTTTTTTTTTACACTGGAATAGGAAGAAATTCTATGAAAAGTGAATGTTGTTGATTTGGGTTGATTTTGTTTTACCAGGTAGATACTTATGAAATATTTCCACTAAGAAATAATAACCTAAATGTCTTTCTCAAATCCTCAGCACTTTTGCTCAGCTGGTCTTAAGGCTCTTGAACTGAAAGAAATAGGATGACTGCTTCTCCCAATTTATAAAGAGGAAACATCAACAGAAAAAGCTATTTACTGGGGCAATAGTGAACCTGCACACTATACTGTGTAGGAAATGAATTTTAATTTTCAAAAAATCGCTTACTGGGGTGGTTTGCTCAGCCAAGTAATTCTCCCGGTTAATAGCTTTTCAGGAGATTTTGCCACTACAGATATATTGGAATTCATATTCTGTAATAAAATTACAAATGTTTTTTAATTCAAGACCTGGTTAAAGCAGTTTTGGTACAGATGTAACTATTGCAGCATTTTTCCAGCAATTAAGTTGTCAGGTGGATCTCTTAAGATTTAAAATGGATCCAAATTATTCAAGATATGATTCCACAAAAGTCGTTAGGCATTTTCCATCTTAATCCATTGATACTTAAATATTTTATGACACCTCCACATTTCACAGAAGTATATTATATTTTCAAGGTTCCATTAAATCATCTGTGAAACCTCTTCACAGAAAGCTTTGCACAATCTCAACTACTAAAAACTAGGAAATAATTGTTGTGCCAAACTTTTATCTTTATATGAACATAAAGGTAAAGGACCAATTATTAATTATTTTTAGACATCAAGATATCCAAAAAGCTTTCATACTGGCATCTGGATTTTTGAATGTTAATTTCCTAAAGCTTTCTTAATAACTTTAAGCATGAGGGGAAATTTTGTCTCTCCCAGGGATACAAATCTATAATCACAGCATGTGCTTTTACTTCTGTCTTCAAATGCTCTTTTGAGTTTATATTCAGACTTCATCTCATCCTAAAGTAGTTACCTAATATAGTTCAGGAAAATGTTAAATACGCTGCAGGTGATAAGCTCAGATGTGGACTTCCATGTTATAGTTGTTTAAAGTTAAATGAGACAAATTCTTCTCTGAAACAGGCTTACTAGGTTCTCAGGTCCTATTAAGAGGAAGCAATTTTTCCAGTAATTTGCTGTTTTGCTGCTGCATAAACAATTACAGAATTCATTCTTTTGACCATTGTGATACAACAGAGTGTGTATGTGTGTGTGTATATATATACACATATACATGAAGTGCATAACACCATCTGTTGGTTTTCCACAGTAAAATAAAAGTATCCAAAGCCTTGCTTTTGATGTTTGGGGGTTTTTTGTTTGGTTTTTGGTTTGTTTTTTTTCCCTCTCAGCTGAATTTTGCTGACAGCAATGTCAGTATTTTGGACTGTAAGGTTTGTTTAAGGAAATGATGATACTGCATTTCATAAGAATTCAAGATATACACAAATCTGTTCCAGGAAAATAGCCTTTAAAAGCACCACAAGCCGGAAAAACTTTCCTTGCATTTGCTAAAACTTTTAATATGCCTTCATTTTTCCCAGTTCCTTCTCCGCTCCCATGCGTTTCTGATTAAATGTAAACCATGCAGTAATTATAAATGGCTTTGAAGTCAGGTGTTCTCTGTTCATACATTTCTTCATAAATTTGCTGATCTGGGTACATTTCAGATATTAATGCCTATTTTATTTCCACCTGTGTGAAACAAGTGGCCTTTTTTCCTACCAGTTTCGTTAATATTACTTGCTTCAAAAGAATGAGCTTAGTTTTCTCAATATTATTATATTTTGAATACTATTCCCCTTTATAACATTTTTTCCTCATACGCTGTCATTTTACTTGTAAAAAGTCTCAAACAATATTTCACTGTTTTCCCATTTCAGTAGCACAGTAAATTTTCAGCCAATCTGTTTGCATGAATTATTGCTTACCAAGGGAACAGAAAATCAGTCACTTGCTAACTCCTGAAATCACTCAGGTTATGTAATACAATTTTATTTTAACTAAGAGACATAGAGTGTTTCAAGACACAGATGCCCTAACAAAAATGTCTTTAAACTTTTGCAAGGTTTTGCAATTTCCACTGGGGAAATTACAATAGCCTTGTTTGACTTCTGTTAATGCACTTCAACTCAGGTTTCAATTTCTCTGCTAGTGCAGTGGCAATAACAATGCTTCCCTTCCCTTGAAAAGCTTTCTAGGAGGAACAAGTTAAAAGTCAAGAAACAGTAACAGACAGCAATAATTTTTTATCGAAACTAATAGTTGTCCTCCACACAAATCGATGCAAAAGCTCAAAATATGATTAATTCTTTTCACTGCTAAAAAAAAATTCCAGAAGTCTTAACTTGAAAATTTCAAATTTTTTATTTTTTATTTTTTATTTTTTTGGGCAAGAAATTTTCTCCCCTAGAACTGCTATAGCACCTCTTCAGAATTGTTATTCAGGTATCTTCGCTATTTAAGGATGTCCCTCTTAAGACAGTGTTATTGGTAAGGATTGCATTTCCCTCGACAATATAGTCATAATTCATCACAACAATTCACCTAAAGTTTCTCAGGCATATCTATATATAGTTCACCAGCAAGATCACTAACAAACAGCCCCTTCATCTCTTCCCCTAAAAATGCATGAGGTCTACCAGTCAGTATCGCTCACTAAGACACAGCCTGCAATGAAGAGTTCTGTTCATTACTTCCTCCAATGTAAACTGAAAATAAGCTGTTTAGGAAATCATATTGTTATAACCCTGCCCTCATTTTCTTTGGCACTTTTGAGTCTAAGTCAATAAATAAGCTACCAAAAGTCCACAACAAAATTTGGTAGCAGAATTCTCTGACACAATCCCTAATTTACATAGTCCTAGCTCAGAGCACTTTAAAAATGTCAGATAATTTGGGAGAATTAATTGAAGGAATATCTTGTTAGTGATTCCTGGTATATTAACTGTATGTGAAGAATTAGCTGCCTATTATTGTCATGTTTTGCCCAGAAAGCTTCTACAGAGCTTTCCTACAGAAAGCCTCCTCTTTTACCTTGAGCGATGTTTAGACAGGACTTTGTGTATCTAAAAACACACATCTAATATGACAGTCATACATACTAACTTTGGGCATCTAACTTAGGTGTCTAAAGACGCCAACTCATCTGCCACTTTTAGAGTAATTTAAAAGCCATCCATCTAAATCAACCATTATATCAGGGGGTGGAAAGGAGACTCTGAAGTGATGCATCTAAAAGTATCTTAATTTTTTTTCTTAAGGAGTGTAACTACCTTAGACTGAGGCCAGCTGGATTGTACCTAAAATTAGGTGCTTAGCTGCTCCAGTTCAGGCATTCTGAGTCACTCTCTGAATCACCCTGTTCTTCAGCATTGGACATAGACAGAAAACATTGGACATATAGAGGAAAAAAAAAAAAAAAAAAAGAGAAACAGAAAATGAACTGTGCAGCTTTTAAATACTTGAAGTTATGACAAATATCTTCACATCTGAGTAATCTCATGTGGGTGGCATTTAGTCATTTTCCCACAGAGGCCATGGTTTTGATGGTATCACCAAGGAAGCATGTGACTCTGAAAGCGGGGAAATAAGATGTTTTATCACATCTGTTTGAGGCCCCTGATAGATTTGCACCTTCTAGACAAAAGACATCTGAGAAAAGGATTCAGCCTGACAGTGGTACCTGTGACTCCATTGCTACAGTGACAAGGAACAATCCACAGAAATGGGCACAACTAGCTGTGACTCTCAGTGTGGTCTTGCAGGCACTGGCACACTGGTTTTGTAAGCTCAGTAAGCTCAGTAGTGGTTGACATAATTGGTTAGTTTTTTCCTTTTCTTTTTTGCCTCCTCCCCCCCTTCTTTTTTTTTCAGTATTTCTAGCTTCTTTTTATCATTTCATAAAGCATAAATTTTGGCCGTTTTTGAAGAAGGAATAAACCTCAATGGAAAATCTTATCAACATCTAAGATAGTGAGGTTTCCCTATGTGTATAACTGAAAAAAATAGTCTTTTTTATTATCACTGTGTTAGTAATCTATTCTGAAGAACATGAAGAGTGATGCTATTTAGCACCATCACTTCAGAGAGACTGTGAACTGAGTATGCTACAGAGGATTACTTATTTTTTCTTGTGCTCAAGTGGTACTTCTAATATGACAAGAACTGCATCCTGATAAAATCCACAGAACCAAATTCAAATAAATCCTTATCGAAAGAAGGACTTTGGATTTAGATTGGCCAAAGTTCATAAGCATTAAAGCTGTTTGAAACATAGCCAGATATTAATTTTAAAAAGCCTGTAGCAGTAAGTCAATTAAAAATCAATACAATTTGAAAGTTAAATACATATATAAGTGTGATTGCAAGGCTGTATTAAATGTAATAATTATTATTATTATTATTAAGTTAGATCTTTTAAAATAAATGCCATATGTGGTTAATTGCAAACAGAAATAATAAAACTTGGAATGGTAACATTGGAATGACAATTCCATTAACCTCAGCTGGTCTCTCACTTACATGGGTGCATGGATTACTCTGGGGCAAAGGTATATACAGTCATCTATTATCTCCCATAATACCAGTTAGAGGAAAACTAGAGACTATTAAAAACACCAGAACAGTGTTCTTATGCACATAAGAAGACAACTATTTAAACAGAAGAATGGCTCTGCACTCATTAGATATAAAAAGAGATTTCAGATGAAGATTTTTAAACATTGTCAAATGATCACATATCTGTGTCTCGGACAGAATTGAGGTCTCATGTTTGTTCAGAAAGAATGGGTAGATATTTCAGTAGTATATCTTTCAGTTTCAGTTTAAAGGTGTTTAGAAAATACTTCATGTTATGAACAATGGAGATCAAAGGTATCAAAGTGTTTTAATACACTAGGCCTTTTTTTTCCCCTCCAGGAGACTAACGTTCACTTCTGATTTATGATACACATTAAATTAGTTTGGTAGTAGTCTCCATTTATTCCCTTGTCTATATATGTCCAGATCCCAAAACCACTAAGTAATTTTGTATGATTGGCAGGCTTTGCTCAGGAGAAACTCCGGACAGGGAAAGTGCATTGCAGGTCACTACTGACCTGAACTAGCAGAACTTTATAGAGAAAGCTCACATTGTTTGCCTGTACTTAGTATGCCTCTAAGCAGAAAAACTGGTGACTGATCAGAAGCCCCTGAATTCACTGTAGAAATTATTGACCATAACTCACTGTATTTTCCTTATTTTTAAAGTCTTTTAACATTCCAGTTGATTTCAGTAAACTCATGCTAACATAATAAGAGCAAATTGCTTTAAGACACATCCATAAAAGCAGCATATTTCTGCTCTCCTTCAGGTTTTGTTACTTTTGATACTGCCATAAAGTATATTTTGTTATTTATAAAACAAATGCAGCTGATGTTACCTAGCATTGTAGTGAGATTGTTTTGTTTCTTTTATTCTTGATTGTACCTATGTACCTTTATTTTATCTGTAGTCTTCCAAGGTCTGTTTCACTTTCCAGTACTGGGAAAGTACATTTTGTAGTTTTGTGAGTTTTCTCTTGCAGACTTATGGCAGGAATAGCTTAGGACAGCAGAGTTTTCCATCTACCTTGCCTGATAACTGAGACATTTTCAAGTAATTTCACTTTACTTACATTTTCAAGTTCAACTAAGTTTAAATATTAACTATTCACTAGTTGGTAAAGTTCAACCAGTCTTTGTGGACAGCATTTCTTAACTGAAGAACCCCAGCGAAAATCAGGAACTCATGGAAACTAAAGAATTGAGCCTGGTTCTGGTGTCATGTATGTCTTGTTCATCTTTCAGAAAAGGTTTGTCTGTTTAAGGTGTTTGCCGCTGTGATGGATGATGATCTTCACTTGAGTGGCAAAGGTTTTCTGTCCTTCAAGTGGATCTCTTAATCTTATTACACAGGCGAAGGAGCTATTGCCAGAGAAGCGGGGTTTTCAGAAAATCCATGTTTCAGCACAGCAGACTGGCCAGTGTGTTCAAAGCAGCTGCTGAGCATGGAGCCATCCTCATCAGACAGTGACGCTGATCGGCAGGAAACTCTACAGAGTTTGAATGTCTTTCTCTTAATTGTAAGGCTATAATCAGCCCTTGCCCTTGAGTATGTTTTGTCTATATAAAATATTGCATTCTCTCCATAAAGAGTATTGCAAAACATATTAAGCTTGTCATGCAGTCAATTTATGGCAGAGAAAATGTCTCTCCTCTTCTGTTGGAAAGGGCAGGTGCAGCAGCTAATTTATGCAAAATCATTGCCTCATTTTGAATAAAGGGAATACGGCTGTAACAGAACCCCTGTCAAGATTCTCCTTTTAGAACTAAAATTACCTTTTCAGAAAGATTTGGTTTGGTCATCAGTTTAGGCTTTATCACAAGAGGCAATATAGCAAGAGGTATAATAATTAAACAAACACTTGTTTCACTCTCTTCACTTGGATTTGAGGTTATTATAAAAGTACTATATAGGATGAAGGTTTCAGTGAATACTGAATGTGAGGAATCTGAATCTCTATGTGAGAAAGACTTTTTTTTTTTTTTTTTTAATTGCTAAACAGTTAAAAGACTTCTAAAGCACCACACTCAGTAATAGCAAGACACTTTCCAGAGACATGACTTATTTTTTGGTAGCAAAAACCTGCTATCCTTTCTTCCAGGGAGAGACTGATTATCTTAAATCTCATTGTTTTCAAAATTCTACCTGTAGGTACCACTGCTATTACATCTTTTATTCTTTAGAGGAAAGCAACAACAAGAAGAATATGATGTGTAGAAAGTAGCAGATAAGGCTGCATCTTTGTGAAACATAAAAATGAATAGTCAATTAAGAAATATGTTTTGATACTGACAAAGCAGATAGGTATTTAGTGTGATACTTAACCCCTGCTGCTCCAGTACCATGACACATGCCTGTATTTTTAAAAACATATTTACAGCTGGCCTAAGTTTGCCTACAGAAAGAGCTTGGTCTGCCAGCACCAGTAATAACAAACACAGCCACAAGGTTATCTGGGGGCACAGCTACTGAAATGTTTATCTTGCCACTGGCGTGCACTATGTGTAGTGAAAAAACAGCACAAGCAAGCAGAAGTAGGTCTGAAGGAAACCAGACCCACACAGTGTGGTGACACAAATGGAGAAACACCTAGTTCAGCTGGGTGGATAAGTAGCATACAGCAGAAACTGCCAAAAGACTAAATACAGCAAATATTTTATGCATTTCCAGCAATGACAGTCTATGGCAAAACATTACAGAGCTGCCTCAAGTAATTTTTTCTCCTCCCTATCTATACAATTCGTGGAGCACATACTGTCATTTGTGTTTGGCAACTCTCAGACAGAAACTGAACTATCAGAGCAACTACCATTCACCTAAGAAAGGGACTCTTATAACTCCATCTCCACCTCTTTATGAGCAAAGATGGGCACAAAAAGCAACTTTGCTTATGCAAAAAAATAAGTATATAGCTGTCAACCATGTAAATGTTTATATTTGTCAGGTAGGAAATGTACTCATTAGTAAGAGAGTTTCACCATGAGAATTTCACAGATTTTAGAAGTGTCTTTGAAACTTTCTGATGATTAACTGCAGTATTTCTAAGAAGTTTGGAACATAGGCAAGATGTACATGAATTGTAAATGTTAAAGTCAAAGGTACGTATTTTTAAAAACACAACCCCCTTTGTTTTCTGGCTTGTTTCTATTTCTTTCAATCTTGAAGTGTTTCATATTAAATTTCCCCCACGTTTTATGTGGTTTGATTTTTGAATGGTTTTCCTAGATGAGATTTGCAAACTTCAAATATTTCCTTAGAAATAAGTAAGAAAAGAGTAAATAAAAATAAGTCTCTGACGTATTACATGAAGAAAAGTTAGAGAAGACTACACCAGACTACAATACCTGAAAGTTGCAGTCTTCATGGTACACAGGGACTCTCATATCTGTAGGTAATTACCAAGAGTTTCCTTTATGAATGACAAAAAATATGTGAATGCACCCAATAACACATAAGAAAATACATCAAAAATGTTATATTTTTTAATCTGATACTCAACATGAAGCAAGTGTAAAACTATAACAAACCTGGTACAACATAGTGCTGTGAGATGAAATAGTATAATGAAGGAGGAAGAACAGACAAATGACTTTTAATATTGTTGTAAGATATGGCAGCAATTATTAGGACTGTTCAGGCCTACTCCTTATATACTTCCTTTGTTACATATCTAACTTGTTTCTAAATTTCTGGAAAATTTAGATATACAGTTTTTTTATATAGTGGGATGAAAATAAGATTGTAAGTGTATTAAAGCTGTCTTCAGATGCTGCATTTCTTACAGCACGTGCCCAACAGGACCCTTATAATTGAGTATAGCAGTACAATACAAATACATAAGTAAACCAATGTATGAATACATATGTGAATATTATGCTAGTCAGGATTGCTGCTGTTCAAAAGAAAAAAAAAATGCCATCCTTGCATACTGATTAACCTTTTGGTTCTACTTAATCTCTTCTCATTAACTGACTGATATTTTCTGGACAAAATGGAGAATTGTTAAAGGTACACCTTTCTTTTCTTTTTGGATAATTTAAAAAAGAACTTCTTGCCAGCATATATTACTACTCATGTTAAAAATAATTATATTTATCAATGCAAATTAGGCATAAGTTAAAGAATGAAGACATAGAACAATGGCAATTAACATAATACCTCAAAATAATTATAGATAAGTAAAACAGGACAAAGGTACAACTATTTAGGAGGTATTGGGGATATCTTTACAATCTAGAAGGTACACAGACGGAGAGTTGAAAACCTGTCCCTTTTGGCATATCTTTATAATATAATCAAACACAATTATTTTCCCAAGTCAGTTTAATCAGAAATGATTTTTCATAGCCTAAAGTCTAAAAGAAATCATTATACCAACTGCTGAGTTTTCTAAAGTGCAACTGGACAGCCTAAGGGAGGAAGAATAATGTGCTCCAGTGGAGCAAATTCTAAAATATTCTATGGCAGATGGAGTTTTCCCTGGAACAACTAGATTACAGATTACATTTGATTTTAAATGTGTGTTGTGTCTTTTTCATTTTTTTTTTTTTTTTTGCTTATTCATGGTCCTTCCTTGTAAAAATTTTAATTTCATGACAGAATGCACAAAATCACATATCTTATTAGAGGCAGAGAATACAGCAATTTCTAGATTTAGAAACACCAGATGACTTCTATTTTAAAACCTAATTTTCCATTTCATGCTATATATCTTTACCAAAACATAACCTTGGCCTGAAAGCATCATCATTATTAGCATTTCTATCTTTATTATTATCAATATTATGAGAAAGGGAATTTCAAGAGAACTGTGCTGCTGTTTTTCAGAGGGTTGGGCAAATGTTACTGAGGTATTTCAGTGCCTGCACCATATAGAGTCAAGATCACCTTATTTCATTTCTACAAAATTCTTCTTAAAAATTATTTAATAGAAGTTCCCTTCACCATGCTAAATATAGCATGTATCATGAGGTGGCATAAAAAAATATCAGTTTGTACATTTGCAGATTTTTGGGGCAATCTTTTCTGTGACATTTCCTTGAATTTGAATGCTTAAATATTAAAACTTAATAGTCAAGTATACCATCTTGCATACAATTAAGTAAAATAATTTAGGAGAATAAAAAGTGAATAATCTCCTCATGGTTTGATCTCATACATAGTTTTTGCATTCTTATTCTATGGGTGGGCTGTTAACTGTCTTCAGTAACCTATGACCTGAATTTACTGAAATGCACTTTGTTTATTCACATTGCATACCACCCATCTTCACACCACTGTAAATGAGGTGTTAATAGAGTTTGGGAACACCACTTCAGATAGTCTGCTCCCAAGGAATTGAGGCCAGAGGAGGTTATCCAGAGAATGACTACAGAAATGGCTGACGCGCAGCCTGCCCTCTGCTCGGCGGGGTTCCCACAGGAAGACATCAAGGAAACTAAAGGCACCAAGGTGGCCGTGTTCAAGCTTAGATCTTGGAGAGGCAGAAACACCTGTACAGGGTTTGAGCTGTGTGATTAAGACTAGTAGAACTGGTTAGCCTTGCAACATGGCATTGCCATTACTAGTAACAAGCTGTAAGCTTCCTACCGAGTTTGTGAGGCCTCAGGACTGATGCTTGCCAGGTATTCTCTGTCTGAGCTTTTCTTGACCTGCCTGCTGCTCTGTCTGACGTGGTTTAGCTGTGACAGTATTTTCTTTAATCAACCAGACATCCACAGCTAATTTGTTTTACCTTTGTCTAACCTTATGTGGTATAAAACTCATATGTTTGTACAGATAGCAGTACTAAGAAATTATTCTATGTAGAATGCTGTGTTTTCAACTCTGCCACAATATAACATAGGGAAAGACAGTCTTAAGAAAGTGAGACAGGGGATGCAGTACAGAAGAGCACAAGCATGGGCTAATCAAAGGTAAGGCACAGGTTTGCCATGGGAAACCTCATAGATTTAAACACTCTACAAAGATCAGTTGAAGAAATGCAGACCTGCTGGTGGATAAAACTGGTTTTAAAGGTAACACAGAAAGCAAAGAAATAGTATCTATTTTGCATAAAAGGCACCATATATAGCAAACTCAGAAGTAATTTCCAAATGTAAGTCTTCAAACCAATGAAAAAATAAAAATGTCTAAAAGCATGTTGGAAAAGATGTTAAAAAAAACCCACCCACCCACCCAAAAAAAAACAAAAACAAACAAACAACAACAAAAAAAAAAACCAAAAAAAAACCCAAAAAAATAAACCACCCCTACATGGGAAGCTAAGGTGATGACAAAGAAACCATCAACATGAACATCATATTCCTCCCACCAACGAACTCCAGATGCTCATGAATTGCTGTAACACCTCCCACCACCACCAAGTGAAACCACCTACTTTAGGACCTGTAGGAGTGTGGGAAGGGTGAACATAACAACAGGAAAAGAGGAAGAAGTTAGGTATATGCATAACAAATTTAACTCTATTATTATTGTATCATTTTCTATTACAAATATATCTGGACTAATTATGATCAGACTCTTAAGATTTCAATTATACTATTGGTTTACTTTTACATAAAGTATGCTGCTCCTTTGCCTGTGAGCAATATTTTGAGCACAGACTAAAGACCCATTGATTGTAGTGATAGATACATGAAAAACAGTCTGATTCCCCTCATTCAGGAGGCCAACAGGTACTCTTCTAACTCTGAATTATCTCTGGCTTTGGCTAACTGGAAGACATAGTTTTTTCATCCTGAACCATGATGTGTAGTTTTTTGCCTTTCATATGTTTGTGAAAAGGAAAGCATTGGAACACCATTCTACCTTGATATATTTCTAATAAACTAGCTATAAATATGAGAAATATAATTTAGGTGACAAGGAAATTAACTTCTTTTTCTTGTTTGCTGTTTCTTAGTTTGAGCACGAATCAAAAGTCAAATGGAGTCATTCAGGATAATGATCCTTCTCAGGGGCAAAATTCACTGCAGTTACTTAAAGACCAGGTAATTATGCTTGAAAAAGCATAGAATGAATTCAAGCCCCTAGTTCAACAGCAAGTCCCAGAGCAACACTACAGCCCCTGTACTATCACAACCTAAATCTATAGGCCAAGGAGATATTATAGTCTCCTCTATGGCACTTAAGACATTTTCCTTTTTTTCCTTTTTATTTCCTGTGAAACTACAAAATCAGCAGTCAACTTTGTCCCTTTCTCCTTACATGCCCAAGACTGATTGGGAAGTAGCACGATAAAATATGTACTACCACCAGTATTCAAATGCAAATTTCCTAAATAAATATAACCTCTTGTAAAACTAGGGATAGTGTTCCAATAAAACAAAATCTGAAATGTTCTAGACAAGATTTATTAAACAAAACCGGACAGACAGACAGTTGTTTTTTTGAGCTAAGATGATTTCTTTTTCTGATAAAGCTCTGCCGTAAAGGGCAATATTTTCACTAATGCTCTCTAACTTAGTTCCTATGACCATTTCTCTTGACTGACAAATTCATCAGCCCTTTAAGTACAAGGTAGTCTGGAACAGTCACCCTTCTCTTGAACTTTGATCCACAGTAAATTACTCATAAATAACAACTAATTTGAATATAGATCAAAGTGATTATCTTTGAGATTTTTGCAAATAACACCAATAGATAAATGTCTGGAAGTTTAAAAACACATTAAAGGGTATTAAGTGTGCTGAAAACTGTGAGAAAATATATGCCTTTACTGAATTATTGTGTCCATAACTTTACAGAACACAGTTTTTTAAGAGTCTGTCGTGCAAGTCATCTAAAATAACTGCCCCTAAGTAAGTTATCAAAGAGTAATAATTATTTTCTCACCAGTGCCATATGTTACACTTCTAACTAGCCACAATGCAGCAGGTTGAGACTAGAAAGATAAAAATATCCTGCAGAGTATCTCATTCCACTGTTGTCTCTCTAAATAAAGGACAGAGCTCTTATAATTGGGGAATATAACCTCTAGAAAAAGATGCAAAACACATTCCCTCAGGTAACTCTGACCCTGTTATACAGTCAGTGAAATAAGGCAATATAACTTTCAAAGCAGCTTTGCACCTGGCAACCACAGCACCGCTTTCTATCAGGAAACAGCAAGCTTTAAAACATGCTGGTTTATGTGTGAACAAATTAGCATGAAGTGAAGCTTGTGGAAGAGGCGCTACTAACTTGAAAGGTACAGTAAGTTTTAATATAAACTTATCACATCAGTTCCATAACAGTAGAGCTTCCAAGATTACACCATTTTCCTGTACAGATCACAGCTGAAAAATACAGCCTAATTCCTTTTTGCACACAAAAGCTGTCACCTCCAAACTGGAAAAGCAGCCATATTGTACCACTGAAGTAAGGGTATATCAAGGACAGAAGTGCTTTGTTTTGACTAAAACAAACAAGTGGGTATCTCAAACAATGAGATAGCCATCTATATCTATGCCTTGATGTGGCCAGTGAAGGTCAGCTTTGTATGTCCTCCTTGAGGTTTATCTCAGATAGTGGTCTGAAGTTAAAAGTAGCTTGTCTCTGTTCAGGTTTTACATGGAGATCACAATCTTGATTTAACTTCCTTGAGCTAAAAACACCCCTATTTTTGCAGTAAACACTGTCTGAAGCAGTGTATTTCATTTACATGAGATGCCCTTGGATCTTCAATAGCCATAAAGAAAACCGGCACCCTGAATGTTCGATCTTTATCTGGTGGACAAGGATTCCATTAGATCACTCACACTTTCCTATCTGAAACCAGCATGTTGTAGGGGAGTCAGACCCCAAACCAGGAATCAGACTCCTTTCCAGATGACCAAAGACTGTAAATGTGTAGGAAATGGTAGGGCTGTTTCCCTGATTATGTATCCTTTTCTTGGTGTGCACTACTGGCGATTGTTGGGAGACCTTTGGTATAAATCAGTATAGCCATTCTGAGTTTCTAATAAGTATGCTTTTAGGAAGAAGAAAATTTTAAAAAGTTAGGTGTGGAATTCATCTTACTTAAGTTCAGCCATTTGAAAGTGAGTCACTTGGCTTAAAGCTGGTTTTCTAGACTTCTCTATAGTCAGTGGAAAGACAGAATCAACTCCAGAAGAGCCTATATATGGATATTTAAGACAGATAGACCCAGAGTTGTGCAAGAATGTCCCTTTCTCCCTCTCTTCATCCCTCTCTCTTCCCTCTATCTACAGACGCCTAGTTTTAATCTGAATTATAATCACTGATTTCAATGGAAGCTGCATTAGACCTAATTCACTGAAAAGTATATGCATGTGTCTCGATGTTCATTCCTGTGCTGGGAAGAACATTTTCAATGTAGAAGGCACTAGGTAAAGATTTGCATCACGTATGTTAGCACTTCTGTGACAGTAGTTTGTTTATGGGATTTTTTTTGTGTGGAGTATTTGTTCTTTTTTGACCAAACAAAGAGAAAGCAATAGTTAGCTGGATATAGTATCCCTGCAAAAGTAATGTACAGAGTAGTCTAATAATTTTGTACTTCACACTCAATAGGGTAAGTCTAGTACTCTTCCTATTCCAAGAACTGCATGTCTATCTAGCATGATCATGAAATTAAAATTATTTATTTCTAACAGCTAAATTGAGAACAAATAAATGACAACTTAATTTGTTACATCTTTCTTTCTGCATTTGGGAGATACTTGCAAGAGCCTGCCTCCACAGTCTGTCAAACCAGCTTGCCCCAGAAAGTCCCTAAGACACTAAAAAAATGTTTCTAGATTAGATAAAACAAACCAGGATTCCATCAGAATGCAGAGGAGCTCCCAAAAAAGAGTTTTTAAAGGCCTCTCCCCATTGCTGTGAACTGAACATAAGGTTTATCATATAACATAATTTCGAAACAATTGGCAGCTATTAAACAGATACCAGGGGGTTATTAAAGTGGTAAGTAGATGGTGGTGAGCTAAGATGGAGATAGGTACAGGCTTACAGGATTTATACTTAGAATGACCTTGCTGAAGACTTCAGGACTAGCAAGTTCCTAGAGGGCTTAAGTTATTTAATAGGTTTAAATAGCCCAAACTGAAACATATGGGCTCCTCAATATGAAAGTCCGTAAGTGCTGACCAAAGTGTGAAGTATTTCTCAGATCTGCCTCTACTTATCCACAGTGTTTTTCTAGGTAAAATTATTTTGACCTGAATTCAAGCCGTTTACAGATGGCATATATCATGTTTCAGGCCTTTAAGGACGGACCTCCAGCTATCTCCCCAGTCTGACAGCAGACACCTGGTACATGAGGGCACTGAGAAGGAAAACGGGATATGTAGATGTGGCAGGCAAAGCACAGACAGGGACACCTGCACTGTATCTGCAGCCACGGAATTACATCTTAATATCAGATTTACAGAGAATGGAAATCTAAGGGTAAGACCTGGGTTACTCCAGGGCTGGACTGGGCAGCTGCCCACCAAACAAGAAATACAGCCAGTCAGTAAAAATGGCTGCTTCAGGATTTCACTGCAGCAGTTACTTTAGTGTCTTGACTGGTGACAGAAAACTGTGGCTTTCTCTTTCATCACAGAGCCTGAACACCTGTACTTATACAACATTTTGAAAGAAAAGCTTCCCCAGACGTCCTACTGTTGCAAACAGAGCTTTACTCTAAGCCTGCCTTCCATTCCAACTGCTGCGGCTTGCCTTCGGCTACCTATCTTGGAGCCTGTTCAAGGAAATGAGATATCTATCCTTCAACTTTCACAACTCAGTAGTTACTGAGAGTCTTTTTTACAGGATTCACCTTCTACCTAGCAACTTACTGAACTTTTTAATTTGTAATACATATTTTATCTTAAGCCATTGCAACTACTCCTGCCACTCTTTCAACATCTAAACCACTCAAATTAAACCTAAGATATTTTCTGTAAATTACAGTCAGTATAATTACTAGATAAAACTTGATGACACATTGTGTAAGTGGAGGTATTTTTAGATGATCGCTCTGATTTATTCTTATTTTAAAATTTATGAGAAAGAAAACTATTACAATGAAATGCCCTATGTTTTAGCAGAAATCTACCTACACTTTTACCATGGCTGGAGCTTGTCCTAGGGCTTTTTTCAAATCTGGTCTCATTTAATTCTAACTTAATTTGAACTGAACACTGCAGGTGAAACTACAGGAATGCAAGAGCTTTCCAACACCATATCTTCAGCACACACTTAAACAAGTGAAGGTCTCTAGGAAGGGACTTTCCCTGGTGCACTGTGTCTCCTCCCCCCAAACAGCTTTGATTTTTCAAGGAGGTCCTCTAAGAAAGAGCCTTTATATTTCTGGACTTTAGTCTTCTGCCATTTTTCTGTAGCATGTCTAATTTCCACTTACATTTCCCAGAAGTCTGAACAAACTACAGTTTGACTATACAAGTAAAGGGGTTGTGCCTCCCACCTAAGCGAACTTTGATGGAGTACATCAGAAGATATTGCATCGGAAGGTTACAGTATGTGCAAACATGCTGTGAAAGAATCACAGAATCACAGAATGGTTGGGGTTGGAAGTGACCTCTGGAGATCATCTAGTCCAACCCCCTGCTAAAGCAGGTTCTCCTAGAGCAGGCTGCACATTGTGTCCAGGCAGATTTAAAATATCTCCAGAGAAGGAGACTTCACAACCCCTCAGGGCAGCCTGTTCCCTCAAAGTAAGGAAGCTTTTCCTCATATTCAGATGGAACTTTCTCTGTTGCAGTTTGTGCCCATTGCCCCTTGCCCTGTCACTGGGCAGGACTGAAAAGAGCCTGGCCCCATCCTCTTGACACCTTAAGATATTTGTAGGTATTGATAAGATCCCCTTTCAGTCTTCTCTTCTCCAGCCTTCTGGTGTATCAGCCACTGCTCCCAGTTTTGTATCGTCAGCAAACTTGCTGGGGGTGCACTCTGTCCCTTCATCCAGGTAAATGATGAATGAGCTGAACAGTACTGACCCCTGGGGCACAGCACTGGCTACAGGCTTCCAACTGGTCTCTGCGCCACTGATCACAACCCTCTGAGATCTGCCTTTCAGCCAGTTCCCAATCCATCTCACTGTCTACTCATCTATCCCACACTTCCTCAGCTTATATATGAAGATGTTATGGGAGACATGTCAAAAGCCCTTGCAGATGTCAAGGTAGACAACATCCACCACTCTTCCCTCATCTACCTAGCCAGTGATTCCATCATAGAAGGCTATCAGATTCATCAAGCATTATTTGCCCTTGGTGAATCCCTGTTGACCACTCTCAACAACTTTCTTTCCCTCCACCTGGATTTCTCACAGCGTGGACACACTGCCCAAGACCAGCTTTGATGATGGTTCACATGTCAGTTCAAAGCAAATAGATTATTTCAAATGGCAGAACAAATATGTTTTGGCTTGAAAATATTTTTTGTTACATATTAATCCAGAATTTTTAAATATTCACCTATAGATACAGGGTTTTGTTATGTTCATTACCAAGAACATTTTCAGGAGAGAATCCCCCCTTTACTGAAAATGAACACTTGTTGCAAAATTTAAACCAATGTAATTCAGTTCATGAACAGCAACTTATGGAAGTTTTTGCCCCACTATATCTGTTGATATTCCTACTTACTCAATACATGTGGTACTTGATGATCAGTTAATGCCATGGTGTATATAAAGGAAATATTAGTCTTTATGCATGCAACACTTACATACATTTTACTGACTTAATTTAGGTGGACAGCTTTACATATAGAGTCTTGTAAGTTGACATGTCACACATGAATGGCAGAATGAAGTATAAAGAATGAAAACTTTACGTGTGAAGTTTTGCAGTGCATTCCAAGGAAGGAAAACTTCTAATGGAATAAAAAAGCCCCTCACACTTCAAGGGTGATTTCACTGCTAACCTTCTGTTAAAAGTTCAGTCACTTAGAAAAATAATTTGAAAATTTACTACTAAAATAGCTTATGGTGATATCTAGTGGTAGATTTTCTACAGCTTTGATGTCATAACATGCAAAAAATGCTTTAGAAAATGAAGAAAATATGTATAATGAAAGGAGCTTAAGTGACACTTTTCAGAGGATGACATTCACACTTCTAGGAAGAAGCTGACATTATAAGGTTGTGCTCTTTGCTCTGAATGGAAGAGAATTTTCTTAAGATGACAGGAACAGATCAAAATGTTTGACTTTTTTAAATAAACCAAAGCATTTCATTTGGATATTGCCTTTATTATTTTGTGTACCATATCTCCCATAGAAAATACAACACCAAATAAGATGTCCTACAGAAAAGTCCCTTCAAAATATTAATGAAAACATTGTATTCAATATGGATATATATATAAAAATAAGCACTAAAATATGGTTGGAGCTCATTTACTTTTAATTTTTTTAGAAAAAAAATCAGTTAAATTAGTTCTATTTCATGAGGCTTTTCAGTTGTGACAGAACTGTGTAGTCTACAGGAATGTGTTTCTTTTCACATTTCTCTGTCAAGCTTTTATCTAGGGGGAGATACAGCAATAGAGCTTAGTTTCTTGTATCCATTTAAGTCATAGCGTCTCACTTGTAAATACTACCAATAAAACACTTTAGATGATAACCAAAAGAGATTTCTATCTTTCCTTCTTAGCCCTGAAACTTTTCATTCTGAAAACCAAAGTTATGGAAGTTTTTTATTGAAAATTCTGATAAAAAAATTATTTAATATATAAATATTAATAATATATAATATATATATATTATATATAAATAAAATAAAAATATATAAAGTTAATAAACTAATTAAATCAATAGCTTGGAGAGGGATAGAAATATTTTTTTAGATAGAAATAGATAGATATAATTATATCTATAGATAGGTATAGATACAGGATAGAAATAGAGATAATTTTTCTAAAGGAGCACAAAATCAGCCACTTCTGGGTAATGACAATGTTTCTATAGATATTCTAGAAATAGATATAGATATAGGATAGAAATAGAGATAATTTTTTTAAAGGAGCACAAAATCAGCCACTTCTGGGTAGTGACAATGTTTCTATCCATTTCAAATTCATTGGAAGCTATCCAGCCAGCATTTAATATAAAATTCATTGACCTTTTCTTTTTTATAAAATAATATGTAAATATTAGCTGCAATAAGAATTGGTGGATGCTTTTGAAAGTCTTTAGACATCCCACTTTTAGTATGGAATGAAAATTGAGAATTTTTAAATACATTAAAAATTGTTCTAGAACTCCATGATTTTGTTTAGTTTTTACTTCTGACCAGGTTATAGTCTATAGATGCAATTACATGTCTCTACACAAAGTTAGCCCTTCATTTCAGACTGTTATGCTGCCATCAGAAAATTATAGAGCTAAAAGTGTTTTTAAAGAGGTGAGTCAGTATAACCTGAGAAGATAAATGAACAGAATGAGGGCATGAAGATCTGGATGAACAGGTGGTGGAAAACATCAATACTTTTATTATTTAAAATTAAAGATAATCTAAATTCAAATTTCTAACCCTTCAGATTAAGATACATTTGTTATTACAACAGGATCAGGCAATTTCAGTAAAGAACAGGAAAACTCAACCTGAACAATTTCTCTTCTATCTGTCAATGTACAGGAATGAATGTGGACAAAAAAGAACCTAGGAATATTAACCTGATTTCTTTCTCAGACAATTTAATTTATTTATGCTTGTCACAGAAAATTTTCTGCTGCTCTCCCATGAATATCCCAATACTTCTATAGGAAGTAAACTATTTCTTGGCATCAGCTGATTATCAATTTATATCCTGGGGAAAGCTGTTCATCTTTCAAATGCATCTTAAAAGTTGCATATCACATTCCTATGAATGAAAAATCCCTAAACCATGATTAAAAGTCAACAGAAAGCTAAGGCACAGTATTAAGGACTGGCTGACTTGATTTTACTCTTTTAAAGAATTTGGCCAGTAAGATGGGATTTAGAAAAAAATATTGTGTGGAGAGTTTTGGAATATTTTTAGTAGGTCAAATTGCAAAACTGCAAATTTCTTCTAAAAACATTAGTTTTAATATGAGAAAGTACCTCTGTTCTTCTCAGTAACACATTTATAGCCTGACTGTTTACAGAAACAATGTTGATGAGTCACACTGTCTGTTTATCTTTCTGTTCATCAGTCCCTTTCAAGGAACTTTTGAACTATTAGGTCATTTTCAACAAACTTGGAATCCCGAGAAGTTTAACGATAATTTAGAAGCAAACAGAAGAGTATCTATGTTGCTGTAGTCCAATGAACATCTCAAGCTAGCATAGCTAGTAATAAAGTTAAGAACAGAAGCCCTTTGACCACTGTGGATATTTACTTTCAACTTGGCCCTAACTACTGTTGTGCCAACCTAAATGTAGCATTTGGCTTTTCCACCATGCCATATGCATTTTTTCCAAGGTCCTCCAGGATCAAGTTATGCTGAAGAGCTCATATCCACATTATTAGGAGTTTGCCCTCTCTACAGCTGACTACACAAGTCTATGCTAGATGGTGCTTGCCTCTGGATCCAAAGTGCCCTTTGGGATCAAGATAGAACTAATTCTGGTGCAGGACTTTTCCATAGCCTCTCATCCTTGCAACAAACTCCTGAATGGCATTCAGGGTTTTGTTGGTTTTTTTTTTTTTCTCAGAGAGAACTATTTAGTTTACTTTAAACAAAGCCTCGGGCAAAGTAAGAGTTATCAGAGCAAGAGGGCTTTGAAATGAACAGGGAGCAAAATAATTGCACCTAAATGGGTGAGCTCATGACAGCCCACAGTCAGGCTGGAACAAGAATTTCCCAGTCACTGCACCACCGAGCAACTGATAGATCAAAGTCTTGGAAAAGGAGATCATTTCCTTTGTGATCTTGGTGTTCTTTCTAGTGCCAAGGAGGAAAATGTTGGTTTGTATGCAGAAAAATGAAAAATAAGTAGGAAGTGAGGATGCTGGAAACTTCAATAAACCACAGAGGAAGACTGGGAGGGATAGTGATACATGAGGGAAAAAAAAAAAAAAGGCATGAAACCAATAAAGAAAGCAAGATGCTATGACAGCTGGACAGATGTGTCACTGCAAAAAGAGAAATCAAAGGGAATATGAGATATTGATTAACAGCAAAAGAGCTGCAAAGGAGGGAATAAAAGTCTAAGGACAGAAGTCACTGGAAAACAGCTGCACAATTCTTTCCAAAACATAGAGCACATTCTAGGATATTTAACAATTTAGAGCACATTCTAGGATATTTAACAATCTTCTCTTTTGTAGATGCGGTGGGTGGACCATAACCAGCAGCTGAACACCTATCCAGCTGCTCACTCACTCCCCTGTCCTGCAGTTAGGTAGAAAATAGAAGGAAGGTGAGAAAATTCATGACTTGAGATAATGAAAGTTTAATAGGAAAGCAAAAGCTGTACACAAGCAAGGCAAAAAGAGAAAAGTCATGCACTACATCCAGTAGGGATGCAGATGTCCAGGCACTTCTTGGCAAGCAGGGCCTCAGCATGCATGACAGTTGCTTGGACAAGACAAATGCGACCAACCACAAATGTCCCTTCTTCCTCCTCTTTTCCCTCCTTTCTTGCTGAGCACAAAGTCAGACCTTAATACAGTGTTTTCAGGTTTAAGCACAACATATGGAATATCCATTTGGGTCCACTTCAAGAAGCTCCCAGCTTCTTGCCAACCCTGAGCCAACTTGCTTTCCACTTTCCAGGGGGTGGGGGTCAGGGGGGGTGTGGGGTGGAGGGGAAGCCTTGATGCTGTGCAAGCACTTTTCAGAAATAACCAAAACTTTGGTATGTTACCAACAACATTTTAGCCACAAATGCAAACCACAAAAGCATATGGGCTGCTATGAAGAAAGTTAATTCCGTCACAGTCAGACCCAGTAGAGCTGAAAGAAAAAGAAGTAATGTACTTGCAAAGTATGTTTCTATTAACAATTTTTAACTGTTAGTAGTTATTTCATTAGTTTAAGAGGCAGGGGTCTATGCTGTGGTGTTAAAGATCTAAATCCACTGTCAACCCAGAGTTTTATGTGGTATAATTTCAAGGGACTGATATTAAGGAAGGTGTGATGATTAGAAAACCAGAAAAACAAAACCGTAAAAACTCCAAAATTGAAATAGTTAGGAATGTTGCAAATAAACTCCAACATTTAATAATTAAAAATGCTTTTACAATCAATCTTGCCTTGAAAAGCTTAATCCCATGTTTTGCATAGGTATTATCCTGTAGTCTCCAGTTACATGATTGCATAATTAATTACAGGCCAGTTCTTTACTCCTTTGCACTAGGGAAAATGATAATTTTAGATGTGTATACTAACGGTCTGCTCCCATTTATCTGTGTACGTGACTTCGGACATTGGATTCTGGTCAGGAGAAGTTGACCACCAGGTCTCTCTGTCTGCACAGATAGAGTAGGCAGCCACTTTGAACAAAATATTTCCAGAGTGAAGAAAAACCATTGCTTCTGATTTCTACCCTGCCAATAAATAGAATTTTTTCATTAATAGCAAAAGTCCTCAGGACTTATTTATGTTTGTCTTAGCCTACCCTTTTCTAGCTATGATGGCAATTGTCTACTAATCAGGTTTGATTTAACTCCAGTTTACAGTGATAATGAGTTCAGATATACTGAACTATATATAGAATAAAAAGTGATTTGCAAGTGTGTAAACAGGATAACAGAGGTCCCACATTGCAAATGCAAACTATCACGGTCCTCGCAGGAGTATAGTCTTGTTAAACCAAAGTAGAGGTAAGAGAAATAACAGAAAACTGAATGACTGAAAATCAGTGAAGAGAAAGCTAATATATGCAGACAGTGATAAGAAAATATATACAAATAAACCCAAGCAGGCTCCAAGACCACAGGAAGATGGATCCCTACCACCACATCAAAATCTTCCCAGAGAAGAGCTTATGGAGTTGACAACTCCCTCCAAGAAGGCTGCTACTATCACCCTTGGGAGTCTGGGAGGGAAAGCACAGCACCAGACAAAAGGAGCAGCTAATACAAAGGGTTTTCTTATTAACTATTTTAACAAATGAGTCACAGAACTATGGTAACTGGACTAAGAATTGCTCTTTGCTGTATTTCTATTAGATTGTCAAATTAGACCGATGGTGAGATCTTGTATCTACATGTGTATTGTGTGTTTTGCCAGTAATCAGACCTTGAGTGTAACAGCTGAAAAACTGAGAAGCCTGTGCCGTTGCTGTGGCTATTTCCTTTGTGTAAGGGTTCAAACTCTGTGGGGAAGCATCTGCTTCTAGAAAGCTGAAGGAGGATCTCCCCAAAACTGTCCATCCCAGCTTTACCTGTATTTCTCACCACTGACCTACCTTCAGCAGACTTGGCTACAGCTGGACCATAGCCACTCACCCTTTGGGCAGCACACACTTCTGGGGAACTGACAGAACAGGAATGAGTGTATTAAAAATGTTAAATACGTTAAAAGATATCATCTGCAGCATCTTCATCTAGATCAACAAAATTAGCAGGTGTTTTAACTTTGCTTTTTCAATACCTTTTTTTTCCCATCTGCCACAGCCGCAAATTCCTTACCTTTTTGTTTGAGCTTCAGAAGCTGTAAGGTTACTGTTATAGAAGAGCATTTGAGAAAATTAATATTGTACTGTAAATAAGATAGATGGTCACAAATAAAGCAGTGCAAAATCAAATTATTGAGAGCTCTATCTGCTCCAAACATGGAATTACGCTACTGTCATTTAGAATAAATCTATATGTTGTCCCATTATCCTAAGGGAATTCAAGGCTATCAGCTATTAGCTGATATTAGCTGATAGCTATCACCAGGCTATTATTACAAAGAAACTCATATATGCAAAGTAAGCAAATTAAACTAATCTTAAATCTCATGAAGACTGAGTTTGCAATCTTAATAATCTTTTTTTAATGCAGGATTTGCTCTTTAATCCAGTTTTGTCTTAATTAAGCCAAGAAAATCTGCACCTCTTTTCTGGGGTAGTGCACTGCACTGCAATTCTCTTATACCTCTTGACTGTATAATAAATGCAACTGATACATTTATCAGTGCAAATCTATGACTGGTTTGACTTGAAATATATAGGAACACTTTCAGAATATCTTACCATGTGCCTTTTGGTTTTCTTTCTCACAGTATTGTTATTTATTCAGGTTTTTTATTAGTGTCAAGTGATCTTTCCATGATCACACTATAAAATATTTATTTAAAAAAAAAAAAAGTCTACCAGGTGGAAACTCTGTCTGAGAGTACTTTCACAAATACAAATCATGTTCTTGCTGTGTTATCAAGCTACGTCCTATATGATAAATTCAGTCTCTTTCACAGATAACTAGAAGTCTTCCTACTCAGCAATTCTAGATGGGTCTGTAAGGTCTATGACCTCTGAAAACACATGTTTCTGAAGTCTAGCAGAGATAAAAGGACTCCTGGTGTAACCTTGGAGAAATACCACAAGAAACAATCACTGATTTTTGTAATATTTCTGATCCATTAAGTGAAAGTATAGGTTATTTCCAAAAATAGAGATGCCTTTTTCATACAATGATTTTGGCTTCTAGAAAAACAAGCTGTGACTCAGTAGATCATAACTTTGAAACTCCAGAAGACCATAAGTGCAACCAGTCTTGGACATGTAAGCTAGGGAGAAAGCAGAGCAAGAGAAACAGTTTATCTAACAATTGCCATGAAACATGTCTGTAGCAGTGCATGTACCAGAGCTGGGTACCAGGCCATGAAAGGCATGTATCCGAGGGAAGCTGCATGCATGGCCGGCCCCTACAATAACTATACAGAAGAAGGAAGCAGAAAATTTTAATGGGCTCTAAACCTCCAAGGTGGAAAAGGGAGGATGAAGAAAAAGAGAAGGCATAAAAGTCCAGGCTCCCAAATCAAACTGTCTTGAGGTTTCTGGCATAAGAATCTTATTTAGGTAAGTTAGTCAGCTCCTTTGGACAGCAGCACAATATCCCAGAATTCATCTTGTCACTTACTATTCTGTCCTACAGACTCAAGGAGTCAAGCATCCTTTTCTCTCCTCATTTTAGGTGTGATTATCCATCACAAATTGATTTCTCTACCCAGTTCTCTTGTTTCATTATTCACTTCAGTGATTCCTCCCCATGGCTCTTATTGGCCATCCTCACTACTTCAAGTGCCAGGCCACTGTTGCTTGCTGCTGCTCTTGCTTTTATGATGCAATTCAAGTCATCAAGTGCAGCTGTGCTGCAAGTTGTTCATGACTGGCAGAAAGTTTCCACAACACCAGGTCTCCTTTTCCAGGAGGCAAATGAAGCTCTTTAAGACAATAGCTGGAAATAGCCATGGTGACAGGTTTCAAAGCACTGGGTATATAGCTAGGCAGAAAATTCAGGAGCCAGACAAATATGTCCCTAGCAGTGAAATGAGATACAGCTTAGCAGGACCAAGCCAACTGGTGGAACAGATTTGGAAACTATGAACGTGAGAACTGCAGTTAGGCAGGGAAAATAGGGCTATGTCCACTCTTTGCAAAGAATTAGGCCTAAGTGAAAGAGAAAAACAATATCCTCACCTACTTCTCCTTCTAAAGCCCTCCAACATCCAGTCATGACTTTATCATTCAAACTGAAAAGAAAGCATTGCTACGCTACCTGACCCACAAATAAACATTGTTCTGTAACAGCTACAAGAATTAAACCAACTATACAGTTTGGTGGAGAAGCAGATTCTAGCAGCTTTTAACTAAGGTTAAAAAATTACTATGCCTGAAAAGCTCAAGCCTTCACTTATAGTTCCTCTTCCAGACATAATTCTGCTTTCTTCTCCAGCTGTCTTCTGCACCAAATAAGGAGGGGCCTCTGGTTGTGTAATTAAATATCTCACCACATACACATTTGCAGAAGACCTGAAGAACTTACAAGACCAAGAATCTTTCTTTCATTTCCAACTGAAGCAACTGGTTTAATAAAATTTATTTCTCTTCCCTTGCAATACATTACAATTTTTAAAAAAATTATTTTTTAAACCACCAGATTTAAGGATCTATAGGCAATTCCTATTTGCCATATTTTGTGATCTCAAGAACTTTATTTTAAAGAATTTAAATAAGGCCCTAAAGACTATCAAGAATACCAAGAACAAAAGAACAAAATTACATAATTATAAAGTTATTCTGCCATCAAAATTTGAAACCTGAACCTTTAGCAATATTGGGACACCGGAATGAACATGTTAGCTAAGAGTAAGTGAAGTTTCTCTTAACTGAGAAAGAGAGAAACCTCACATATGGTATGTGCCTGAGGAGAACAATAAAGAAGTATGATCTGCATCTTCTCTTTTCTACCTGCAGAAGGTAGAAGAAGTCAACAATCAGCCAAAGGGTCAGGAGAAGGCTGAAGGAACAGGATTGGAAACACAAGCATGCAGTGTTTCCACAAAAGGACTCCAGCCATTTGTGTTATCAGGTGCCCTAGGAGCTCCCAAGCTGTGTCATGTCCCCTACTGCAGTAGGAGTGGTGGTGGTGGCTTTGGTCCAAATTTGTTGGGGCATTTGCCTGCTGGCCCACAGCCAACATTTGCATGGCGCATGCCAATGAGAGAGGGAAAATGGCCATCCCTTAGATTAGCTCTGAGGAAAAAGCCTGAACCAAATTTTGATCAACAAGGAAATGGCGCTTCCACATTTTAAGTTCTCTCTGATTAATATTAGAAGTCCTGATGCCTACATTGGAGAAACCTCAGCTTCTCAAAATAAAAGATATGCAAATCCTCAACAATGAAGACTTTTGTGTAACCTAAATATAAGGCTCACTGCTAGCTTCTGTCTCCTTGTCGCAGATGAGGTGATGCACTTCACTTATAAAAGTAAAAATACTATGGTTAGGTGGGCACATTGCTCAAATTAGCCCTTGGCTATTGTATTGTTATCTGTCTCCCCTGAATCCACCTTAAGATGGGTAAAGCCATCACAGCCAGACACATCTGCCACTGAGGGTTAGCATTTCAGAAGGGTTATGGGAAATAAAGATCAGTTTGGTGGGGGGGAGCACATCATCCCACTCCTTTTAAGAAACTGGCTCTGTACTTTATATTTTTCCCATTTCCTTAATTTGTTTTCTGTGACGCTGTTGTTTTTTTCTCATTAAGCCATTTGTTAGCACATCACTCCCTTGTCCTCTTCTCAGCTTGCAACTGCACTTTTAAGTGAAACTGAGTTATTCAGTTAAGTAGAGAAAACTTCATTCTCTCAAATCACATCTTTCTCTGTGTCTTACATATACACACACATATTTTTGTAAAAAAATCCTTTTTGATACAAATGAATATGATTCTTCCAATTTTAAGGAAAAAAACCTCAGAGTTTCATCCTGTTCCAATTTAGTTGAAAAGTTTTTGTGTTAGTTTACATGAATGAATTTTCTTCTTTAATACAACCACGTTAAAATCATATATTCCTCAGGTATTCATATATGGTTGTTGCCACTGAGTAAAACAGTATTCTCCTGTTCTCCTGAGGAGCTGAGACAGCAGATGTCTGGGTGCAGGACTACGCTTTTCCTGTGGAAGAGAAACAACTGCTGCAAAACAGGATGCATGCTAAGCATATTTTGCTTTATTTACACCCAAGCACTAGTATTTAAAAGACAGAGCTAAAGAGAGGCTCTTCCTCATTGAAACTTAGCCAGAAACTGTGAGTTGTTACCAGAAATATTCCCTACCTTCGCTGCAGCCAACTGGAGCCACAGAGAAGCAGAGGAAAACCCTTGGCTCTCGCAGCAACATTCCCCTCCATGAGTCTTTGCAGTGACCTAGAGTGAATGGCTCCAAGTCTTGTCTTCATTATTGTAAGACATGCTCTCTCAGTGAGGGAAGATCAACTGCAGCATGACTATTTTTGATCTGGTACCATAAAAATTATTCTCAAGCTCCACCTGGTGGTAGGAAACTGGCCCTTAAGGTCCTGTCCTTACTCAGGACAGAAGGTAAATCTAGGTTCAATTGGTCTAATTTGTAATACTTCGCAAGTAAATGCCTGATCTTCGTGGGAATGGAGAAAATTACTTTGTTGTTAATATTGTCAATACAAGATGTCAATAGTGATTTTACAGACTGTACACACAAGACTGACCATTTTCTTTCCCAGTTCTAAATAAAATGTATGCTTCTATAACACCTAGAGTTTGTCAGTTTACAGAATGAAGATGGTATACTCTCTACTGTTAACAGCAACATAATAGTTTTGCTGCTACTTTTTGGAAAAACACAACAAATCTTAGTAGAAAATGGTAACTCATCCAGTCTCAACTTCCCTGTACATAGTGATGGCCTCATCTTCTGAGACTGCAGACATCTACCTAGATCTTTCTAGTAGTTCTCTGAGGTAGGTTAATTAATTTAGCACACTGTGAGATCTGTGCTGGCTTTTAAAAAACAGTCTTAAAAAGCAAGGTACAAATTTCATGGATTGGTTTTAAAAATTACAAGGCAACACTTGTAACCACAAAAACCTCCCACACGACTTTTATTCTCTCCTCTGACAGAATAGGTAAGGGCAGGATGTAGCAGACCCCTCTCCCCACATCAGTACACCAACCAGCAGCAACCTCAAGGAGCTGCAGTGATGCAAGTCTGTCCCAAAACAACAGGGGGGGAATAAAATGAGCATTGTGCATTCTCTTTGAGTGTTGTGAAATATGAACGTGCTATTACAATTACTCTATAGCATGCTATATTTGTCAAAGCATGGTACAATCCAGTAATGATGCAAGAATCTCAATCTCATCTTCAGAAGCACAGAGACTGTTTTGTTTCGTTTCTTTCCCTTAAGTCTACCTGAGCTTGTTTTGGTTTGGGTTTTTTTTTTTTTTTTTTTTTTTTTTTTTTGTTATTTCTGTTTTGTGGTAAGTTTTTTCAATCCTGTAAGATGACTGCACACGTTCTCTTTTCCCCTCCCAGGATCGTATTAGTATTTATTTGTATCAGCAAACAGTATCATTGCCCCGCACTACACAGTGAGCAAGCTAATGCTTCAGTAAATTGTTGCTGCCTCCTGTTACATCTGTTCTGCTCTGTTCACTAATTGCCTGTCACAACCACTGAGCCATGGTGCCAGCCATGCTGCCACTTCCCTTTTGGTCAGCTTGTCGGCTTTTATTAATCTGAGCCCTGTTGCTTTTTCCACAGCCAGTCTTTTGCACTCTGGACATAATGAAAATCTATTACCTTGGTGTTATATGAAAGTGCCAAAACTATAATTCAAAAGAGAAAAAAAAAAGTTAATGACTTTTTGTGTGAAAGTTGACAGTTTCTTACCATAGCGGCAAATTATTTTCCTTGATACTGCTTCACTTTCAGGATTATATACATCTTTACTGTTCTTTCAATCTGTAGTGATATTATTAATATTATTATCATTATTATTGTTGTTATTATTATTATTACTACTACTACTGTATTGTATGGAAAGGAGATTCTAGAATCAAACTTTGTGAATGTGACAAACCAAATCTGAGTATAAGATATAGCGATATCTAAAATATGACAATTTTAAAGGCAAGTCAGGAGTGGATTACTGATTTTTATGTTGAGTTTTATCAGCTTCCATCCTTGGGGGTGGGCGGGGAGTGGGGGGGGGGGCGTGACGGGGAGGGGGGGAAGCAGTTGATTTGAAACTGATTTAGATTTGCTAGACTTGATAGTTCTTCGGAAACAATTATATTACCCACATTTTAATTCAGTACCAGAGTACTGAAATGAAAGATCATGCCACAGATATAGAATCACAGATTAATAGATTCATTTAGGTTGGAAAAGACCTTTAAGATCATCTAGTCTAGCTGTCAACACTGCCAAATCCACCACTAAACCATGTCCCTAAGCACCACCTCTACATGTCTTTTAAATACCTCCAGGGATGGGGACTCCACCACCTCCCTGGGCAGCCTGTTCCAATGCTTGACAACCCTTGAGGTGAAGAAATTTTTCCTAATATACAATCTAAACCTCCCCTGGCACAACTGGAGGCTGTTTCCTCTTGTCCTGTTGCTTGTTATCTGTGAGAAGAAACTGACCCACACCTGCCTACAGCTTCCTTTCAGGTAGTTGTAGAAAGTTATAAGGTCTCCCCTCAGCCATCTTTTCTCCAGGCTAAACAAACACAGATCCCTCAGCAGCTTCTCACAAGACTTGTGCCCCAGACCCTTCACCAGCTCCGTTGCCCTTCTCTGGACACGCTCCAGCACCTCAGTGTCCCTCTTGCAGTGAGGGGCCCAAACCTGAACACAGGATTCGAGGTGCGGCCCCACCAGTGCTGAGTGCAGGGGGACAATCACTGCCCTGGCCCTGCTGGCCACACTGTTTCTGACACAAGCCAGGATGCTGCTGGCCTTCTCGGCCACCTGGGCACACTGCTGGCTCATGTTCAGCCGGCTGTTGACCAGCACCCCCAGGCCCTTTCCTACCGGGCTCTTTCCAGCCGCTCTGCCCCCAGCCTGTAGCGCTGCGTGGGGTTGGTGTGACCCAAGTGCAGGACCGGCACTGAGCCTTGTTGAACCTCATACAGTTGGCCTTGGCCCATCAGGTCCAGCCTGTCCAGGTCCCTCTGCAGAGCCTTCCTGCCCTCAAGCAGATCAACACTGCTGTCCAACTTGGTATCGTCTGCAAACTTAGTGAGGGTGCACTTGATCCCCTCTTCCAGATCATTGATAAAGACATTAAATAGAACTGTTCCCAACACTGAGCCCTGGGGAACACCACTTGTGACTAGCTGCCAACCGGATTTAATACCATTCACTGCCACTCTTTGGGCCTGGCCATCCAGACATTTTTGTACTGAGCAAACAGTACAGCTGTCCAAGCCCAAGCAACCAATTTCTCCAGGAGAATGCTGTGGGAAAGGGTGTCAAAGGCTTTACTAAAGTTTAGGTAGACAACATCCACAGCCTTTCCCTCATCCACTGAGTGGGTCACTTTGTCATAGAAGGAGATCAGGTTTGTCAAGCAGAGCCTGCCTTTCATAAACCCATGCTTGCTGGGCCTGACCATCTGGTTTCGTTATACATGCTGTGTGGTGGCACTCAAGGTGATCTGATCCATAACTTTCCATGGCACTGAAGTCAGGCTGATAAGCCTGTATCAGTACCCTTGGGCAAATCCCATTGAGCCCTCTGGAATTTTTTCTGTCAATCCATATGCATATACATGTACTCACACATATGTATTATCTACACACATAGGCATCTGTATACTTATATTTCCATTTATATCAACTAACTCAATAGTAAGAACCATCCCAGGTTTATCTTCAAGACCCTTATAATTCTTGGCCCCTAGACTATGCTGAGCTGAGGACATTAGGTCAGTAAAGCTCCTCTAAACAGAGTTTTCCAAGTAACGCTTCTCAGTGTCTCGAAGAATATTTATTCTGCACAAGGTAACTGAAAACTTGTAAGCATATTTTTGGGGTTCTGCAGAGTCATATAAGTAGCAGAGAACCTATTTAGCTTTTAAAATAAGGTTTATTTTTAAGAAGCTGGTCATTAGCACCTCTCCTGGGACTCTGAAAGCAAGGATTGCCATGCACACTGTCTGTTCTGTTGCAGAACTCTGGTTTTGCATTTGTATATGGAAAAAAAAAAAAAAATCATGGCTCAGTGATGCCCCTATTGTTTCATATGCTGTATGAGCACAGGACAAAAATGTTGTCTCTTTTCAGTAATATTTACAGTCTTGTTTGACACACATGGCTAGATAACTTTCTAGCTAACTGCAGGGGTAGACACAAAGAAAAGATACAACTATCATGACAAATAAATGACCCCAGTGCAAAAAGATCCTTCACAGGTTTCAAGTTTTTCATGGGCACCATGGAGACTTTTAAAGAAGGTTTGTATTTTGCTCTATATTGCAAAAAATAAACTTAAATATGCACACACATAAAATTAAAAAAGAATATAAACCTAGTAATATTCGTAGGAACATATTAAAAAATACTTCAGAAAAATGCTGAAGTTCACCACAGCGAGCCAATCAGACACGTGAGCTGACAGCAACAGTACTGGATAGCTTGTAGGTAGCACTGAGAAAGGCTGTGGAGAGTCTTGAAAGAGGAGTAAATGAATTCTGCAAAAGAAAAGGAGACCTAGGAAGACAATATGAGAGAATAGATTCTGGACAAGAGAATACAGATGGATATGGAAGGATACTTCACAGCAATGAAATACATGAACAAAAAAATAACAGAAAGTTGTTACCAAGTCTCCATTGTACTGTCTGTATGCACTTTCTTCCCCTCCAAACACCAAGATAAATATGAAATATTTATCTGTGTTTCATGCAAGACTGTGCTTACCAGAATAACTTCTGATTCCTAACAGGGTTCCACAAGGTAAGGCATGCACATGGACCATTACCTCAGAGCAGCTCAAATGTAGCAGAGCAGTAGTGTATTCCCCTGAAATTGTTTGTCATGCATTAAGCTTTTAAGAAAACATAGGCATAATATGTCCCTGAAGGAAATGAGAGCTCAAGGTGACACTAAGTTACAGGACTGAGAGACAGAGTGATGTTCTCATGAGTAATTAAAAGTGGATATAACAGATCTTCCTTTTTTTTGCATGAAGAACACTTTTTTAAAATATGCACAGGGGCAAAATAATAGAAATGCTATTTCAGAATAAACAAAATAGGTTTGCTTCACAAATTTCTAAGTGTGACTTCATATGGGAATCAAAGTGCTAAAGCTTCGGGGCTAAGCATATGCTCTCAGGTTATACAAAGCTGAAGGACACTTTCCCCAGGCAGTGGATCTTGGCTGTCTATGTTATCAGCTCCCTGGAACAATCCCTGGCCTTGCTGTGGTCTGGATGAACTTATATGCCCCAAAACAGTTCCTGGGCACAGTTCAGGAGCTAGGATGGATAAAAGACCTTTACCAGACCTGCTTGCAGACCAGGAGCTTAATGTTGTATTTACAGGCAGGTTTATGCCTGTTTTGACCTTGGTGCTAGAGAACAGCATCAAGCACCTTTAGTTTATTAGTAGGTGTTTCTTGTCAGAGGCCAAATAAAGGAATGACAAGACAAACCCATCTTTCGGTTCACTTTGTTCCCCTGACCATGCGCATGAGCATGGAGTTCCAGCACTGGAGTTTCAGGATCCTTGGCTCTGTGGCAAGCCCCACAAAGCCTCTAAGAAACCCTGGCCCCACACTCACCTCCATTCTGCCTGACAGCTGGACTTTCAAGACACTTTCCAGCCTGATATAGAAATACAAGACATGGGGAGTAACCCTGGCTCCAGGAGTCTGGTAAGCAAAGCTATTTTGAAAGTTTCTGTTCAGCGATTATGAGAGTTTCTTGCTCCATCTATTAGGAATGAGATGACTTTTTGATTCCTCCTTATTTGCCCAACAATAAATATGTGAAAATTCTCTGCTAAGGGGCCAAATACTAACCAGACATTCTGCAGACTAGGAAACAGCTATCCAGAGGCCATGCCATTGTTGACAAGGTAAGCATGAATTTTGGTACTCTGCAACACCGTGGGGGGAGGGGGGTGGGGGACGGACAACAGAAAGAATGAAAAAAAAAAGAAAAAACCCAAATTGAAAACCCACAACATTTATACAAACCAAATAAAAAAAAAAAGACATCAAAAATCTTTCCATCTGCTTAATTATCATGTCAGATAAACTTCTGTTTGAACTTCTGATACAAAACACATACAAATACACAGAAAAAACACAATGAAAAAATAGCATTTTTGAGAGACTTAAGATGAAGTAAGGCTCATGTATTCTCAAGAAAAGAAGCCCATGTGAATGAAAACATGATGGAATAGTGAAGAAGAACAAGTTGTAAGACATGACACTTCATTTCTGGAGGACCTGGGAGATCAATACCTTCGCCTCTGTAATATTACCCACATCTATTCAGAAAGTATGACCTGAAGAATGGGTTGATGTGCATCAACTCATTTTCTTTCAAGTAACTGGGATGTAATGCAAAATCTGTAGACAAGATCATTGATTTTTTTTCCTCCTTTAAAAAATGTGATATTACGGTGAAATTTATCTGAAATGTGACTTCAGTGAAGTTATAGCTGGGATTAATTCATGCCTGTGCATTTACTTATTTAAACTGGCATGTATATTCCTTTAAATCTCTCCTTCATTCTGCTTTGCAAGTCGATAAATAATTGCATTGTACAGGGACAACTTGATTATTTCGGTTACTATGTTCTCGTGCATTTTGAAAAGTAGAATCTCCAAATATTGTCTTTCCTATTTTGCTGGTTAAGCGCTTAGATTGCCACAGGGCTGAACTGAAATTGTTAGGACATGATGAGACTCTGGATTTCCGTGAGCTTTATCAACCAGTCAGAATTTAGGCAAGGCAGCCAATATATTAGAATGAAATGTCAATTACAACGGTCTTCACCGTTACAAGTTTCCAAGGATGACTGGGAAGTAAATGCATGATGGTTGGAGAAATTACTTTCTTTATAGTTTAGCTGTAATACTGGCAACCAGCAAAGGGAGAAATCTTATTTTCTGTTCAATTTATTTAAGGACCTGCACATCTGTGCAAAGCTCAGACAACAAGACATGCTTCCTTAACCAGGCCAAAGGTACCCAACCAATTCCCATAGTAATGTGTCTTGCTACTATTTTCAATAGGATGTCTCTCCATGTAAGAATTACTTCTTCTAGTAAAAAGAGAGCAATGCCTCTAAGATCCATTTCTCTTGCACAAATTGCTTCCACAATATTTATTCTCCCATTGAACTAACATTATCTTGGCTAGAAATTAGAATTTCTCTCTATTTTAATGAGATCTTTGCAAAGACAAGGTGTTAATCTGGAATGACCTTACTACGACATCTCTTAATTGTTGATGGCAGCAAATGAAATGTGAGTGGACACAAAACAAATTGCTTCATTAGTGGTATAGTCTATAATACCTAAGGAACCGTAACCCACATTTCCAATTCATGGATGATTTCATCTCATCACTTAACTCCTACAATGAGATTGCACTATCTGTGTTAGCTAACAGTGTACTTACTTGTCACATTATGAGGCTATGCTATTTAGCAGCTTATAGTAGATATTAATAATTGTGTAAAATGTTGCCTTTACTTCCAGGTGCAGAAAGATCACATATCTTAAAACTGTGCTGTGGTTGAGCATATTTTAAAGATCTGGTGTGACTGAGAACATATGAAAAACCACAGCAACACTTGGATTTCCACTAAGAGAGCCCTGTGATTGCCAAGTATCCTATTCAGAATTCTAATTTTTCACATTGGCAGTAGGGCATCACAGGTCTCATTGAGAAATAAAAAGTGTCAATGATCAATAAAATTATTACCTATAAAACTCATCTAATCATTGGAAAGAAGTAACATTTGGGTTCAGAGTCTGCTATTCACATAATTGCTGTTGAAGTGTGAAAATTGTAATAATAAAGCTCTTCCTGGGAGATATTTTGTTCAGCAATTTTGACAATTAAATGTATTTATGTATGTGTGGCACTGTGTAGCTTTGTATAATTAACTTTCTTTTAAATGTAATTATTAAATGAAATACTTCATGGATCACCACAACCACAAAGGCAAGCACATGGAAAATAAGTAATAACAGAATCAAGATCCCTTTGCATCTTCAGTTCAGCATCCTTGCACTTACAATAAGCTCTTAAATAAAATTATGTAGAAATTGGTGACAAATCCAGAAAGGCTAGTTAGTTTTCATCTCAACTACAAATCATATTTGCTTTTATTACTGCTCTGTTTTTCATTCAGCATCCAGGCTGTGCACTGAATAATAGAGATATAAAAATATAATGAGTATAATTAATAGATTATCAGCATATACAAAGGCTGAAATTAGATGGTATATTTAATCTCAGCTTTGGGGGTAAAGTATCTCTTAAAATAAAAGAGAGAAAGGAAAAGGAACCTTTAAGAAAGAAAAACTCCCTGCAAATAAGCCAATAATTCCATATTTCAGCATGACACTGGAAGTCAATAGATTTTCATACAAGTGTTTTTAACCAGCAGCTTCAACCAAGAGCTTTTGATGAAAAACATAGCTGATGAAGGTAAATTATTCTTTGTGTGCATCAGCTACCAGGGAACAGGGTGGTGGAAGGAGAGGACAGACCAAATACCTACGAAACTGCTCAACCACACCATCTGAAGCAGATATATGAGAACTTTCAGTGGTGAGTCCAGAATTACTAGCAAACCCACCAGAAAGACCTGAAACACCTATCTCCCAGCCCAGTCCTGCTGCCCCCATACCAAAACCATGGTTTCAGCTGCTGTACTTAATCTGTAGATCAAGGTCTGTGAGGCTTGGGAACTTGCTCTGCATCTGAGCATGCAGAAAATTCAACAGCAGGCTTCTTGACAGCAAGCTTCACTGTGCATGAACCTATGACTTTTCAGAGTCTAATAATTTGTTCCAAACTAACTATATTTTCATAAGCACAGAAGAAAAGCACCCTGACAAATGTAGTGCTCCTGCTCCTAAGCCCAAAGGCACTAGAGGACTTCAAAGAAGAAAATTGTAATACTATTTTTAAAAGAAAAATGTTTTTCTTCCCCTAGTTTTTCTTTTAAATTACTGAGACATTTTTACTAAAGCAAGTAACTACTCAAGATGTGGAAAAACTTATGCCAATATTATCAGTGTTTGGAGAAGTTATAATAGGCTTGTTAATGAAAAATACCATACATCACACCTTACCCATAATAAGTATCATTTCTGCTATCCAGGCTCAAGATAGGAAGCATCTTATGATCTGAATAGCCATTACGGGACCATTCTTTTTTTAAGACAGTGCGATGTAGGTGTATAATTGAGTGTGCTCTCAGACTGATGGTTTCCTGACTGGCACTAACTGTCCTCCTTGCACTCAGTAGTTCATCTGAGACAAAACCAGGTATGGTTGAGGAATAGTTTGCTTTAATCCACAGGACTGCAGCTTGTTGTGATAAGGTAATTAAAGGTATACCTTGTTCCACACCCTCCACAGTCCTCCAGGATTATCTCAGGCACCTTTCTATCCTTAGACACTCCCATATGCCATCATACCATAATTTGAGACATGAAGCACATCCTACCAACTCTCCATAAAAACCTTAAAAAGTAAACTGTGACATCTCTATCTTTATGTATTTCATAATGAAATGTTACTAAAGACCTCTTGGGTCATAGGGCCAGAGAGGAGATCTGCACCAGCTGATACTACCTAACACTCATGTATGCAGACCACAAGAGGGAGGTCACACTGGGAGGTGACTCATCCTGCACCACTCAGCCTGGGAGCCAAGGAAATCAGTCCCTGAGCAGGGACTTTAGTAGCACTGGCATAATCAGAATCAAGCTCGCATTTAGAAATGCAAGGATGGCAAAGATACACATTTTTCATTCAATCAGGTCTATGTGCATTGGTTCAGATAAAATAATGCTGTTAGTGAGATCAAAAGCAGCATGAGTAATAAAGGTTAGTAGGAAAAATGTAGATAAGTAGTTACACAAAAATCTATACACCTCCATGCAATCTCATTTGAAAACACTGTGGATAATTTCTTGCACTGGACATCCCTCTCTCTCTCTACTGGGGGTAATAAACCTTGGAGATTAAATGAAGGAAAGAGGGAAATGAGCCATTTAGTTCTATTAATTATTCTAACCTGACATATATGGAATTATATAATAATTACTATTGAAAGGTAGAACATACCGTTTAGATAAGGCAAAAATCGTCAGGCAATATCAAACTACAGTTAATTTCAAAACGGACTGTAATCTCTTAGCACTGACAGTTTTAAGAATCTTGCCAAGTCACCAAGGAAGCTGAATCAACAAAAATGAATTTTTGATTGATTAGGAGTAAGTCATGGTATTCCATTTTTTCAAACACAGAGATGTTTGAGGTTATTTAAAGGTTATTAAATATATTCTTCCATATATATTTAAGTGCCACCTTAATCTTATCAACACTACTCAAGAACAGCAGTTTCTGCTATAGCTCATGAAGATTTTGAAGTACAAGCTGTATATTTAATGATCAGTCTACAATATGAAGGTCAAAACCCAAAAAGGCTAAATACAGAATGTCACTATTTGCAGTTGACTGTGTGTCCCATTTCTACCACTGTTACTCGAACTGCTAGTAAACACTGTCAGCTCTAGATCTGCCATATAAATTCAAGCAACCAAAGATTTTAAAATTTAGAGGCATCATGCAAAATGCCTCAAGCAACTTGAATAAAAGAGGGTCTACTCACTGCAGGATATCAGAATTCATCCCTGTCTAAGTAGACATCAGGTTGGTAAAGGTGGTTTCAGATAATAACCCTATCTCTGTGCAAGGTTATAAAAATCCTATTAAATATCACTCTGATCCTCAGGTACAATAAGAAATTAATAAAAATAAAAGTCAGAATTGAGTATGCAGAGAAGGAAATATCCCATAAATGAAAAATGACCCAGAACTTGTAGGCCTTGAGTCATTTCTCTAACAGCTGCAAAAATGTCAACAGCAGTAAAATATAAAAAGACAGAGTGATTTCATTAATAGTACTCTGCTCCACCGCAGAGGGGATTGTGCTAGCCTATGCTCGAAGGGCAGACATTCCCTTTAAAATTCAAATATGTGAACTGTAACTTTTTCTCAGCTTCAACCTACCTGCTGTTACCTACACTTGTGAAACCAGCCAACTGGAGATCATTAATCCGTGGTCTCTCCGAATCTTTCATTTTCTCAGTGAGTGGAGCACAGCACGCAGAGCACATTCTACTCACAGCAAGAGCATCAAAGAGTCCAGAGACTCTGGAGTAATGATTGCTGATTATGCTAATTCTGCACTTACAGTATCAGTTGAAAAACATCCCCCACACCACTGCAGGCTGAGAGCTACTCTAAGTGTGTCCTTGAGCTTTTTGTTTTCCAAATGTTAGTGCCTCCAGTTAATAATTTAGCCTGTCTTTAAAGCTGCCTCTGAAAAAATGGAAAGCAAATACACTGGCTGCGAAAGGGGAAAAATAACACTGTGGCTAAGATACTAAATGAGGACTCCACAAATTTGGGCTCAGTATTTAGCACTTCTCACAGAAGCCCTGATCAACCCTGGGCAAACCAATAGAAAAAGCGTGAGAAAAGCACTTAACTGAGGCGTGAGGAAACTATCTTGTCTATTTAATAGCAAGCTGTCTGAGCAAAAATATTGTCTCTTATTACTCACAGGTATGGCATTCATACACCAGGGCATTAGATGGGACTTCTGGATGCTGCTTTAATAGAGCTTTACACTATAGCAAAGGTCAAGTAATATTTTGGGATGCAATAAATGTAACAGCATAACATCCAGACTGCCTGAAAGCAGTAGAAAGCTCACAGTTGTCCATTCGCACAGTGAAGAAGTGGCTAACACACAAGGCTGACTGCAGTGCTCTGGCCACACCTTTCCCTTACCAAGGAGCTCTCCCGTGTAACACTAAAAATCCAATATGCTGATAGAAGTTAAAGTAATCAAAAAAGTTGAATGCCTGAAGAACTGGAATCCTAGCACAACCTGGAAGGATTTCTAATAGCTAAGATCTCATTAAAAGATAGCGTTTGCATGTAAAGCCAGACAATAGTGATACAGGCCTCGTAGGCTGTGATTGACAGTGCACCTGCACTCTCCGTCCACTAGAGACCTACAAGTTGATGGTTCAGTGGCCAAGGACATGACACTGCTTAATTTTATACTGCAGAAATGCAGCACAATACTACACTTCCTTCTCTTGATTTTCTTCTAGAACAGGTGACCTTATTCTATTACAATATCGGCAATGAATGCAATTGTTTCAGATATTGTTATTGAAGTTAGTTTCTGGCAAAAAAACTCCCTGTGTCCTTCTAGGCAGCAACAATTGTTGAATGTCAACCTAGATCTGCACTAAATATTGGGAAATCAAGTCTTGTATTGGCAGTTTGACAGGCAGAAGGTACATTTCATTGTTTTCTCTTTTGTGTGATACATCAAAAGAGGATAAAGACGTCATTAAAAAAAAAAAATCTGTATTCAGATTATCTACTATAGTTGCCTAATTCAGGCAGAGAGACTGCACTCTACTGTCCGTACTTGAAGTGAGTCTGGCAATCCTAAACAGCAGATGGTGTGAAATTCTCATCTTTTGGTCTTAGACCTCCAACTATTTCTGAGTTACTTTAGCACCTATTGTTTATCTGACTATAAAATCTCAAGTTAAATTTAAGAGTCTTCATTTCAGGGTGCCCAGAAATAGCATAATGTAAATCTTAAAAGAGACAGAAGTAAACAACCTTATTAACTCTAAAGCATGCTCTCCAGCTGATCAATAGAACTCCAAAATATGAACACCACTTCAAGACAAAACCAAAATATTTCAGATTTTTTCAAGAAAAGGCACCAAAGACACAGGGTAGGGTATTCTATGTCCCAGCTAAGTGGCAGTTATCACTATCAGACCTTCGACTACACCTGGAATGGACACATGCCCCTCTTCCTTCTTCTTCATCCTCCTCAGCTTTATTACCAAGACTTCAAAAGAGAGAAAAGGAATCATTACATAGCAGAATTACAGGAAAACACAGAGATCTCTTATACCCCTAATTTCTAACACTGAAAAATTTTATTTCCATGGAATTCCACAGACATGGAATCCAACATTCCTGTCCCTAACTTTTTGTGAATTTTCTCAGTCACTGCTAAGAACAAACAATCTGAACTTTAAAGTTTAAAGTAAGTCTTCTTTGATCTTTTACCTCCCTTTAAGCAACATTTGTGATATTAGTAATAAAACCTATGACAGTAAGAATATAAAAAAGAAATTCTACAAAAAAAGACGTTCAGTTATGCAAGAATACCGAAGATTACAAAAACAAATAGGATCATCAAGAAGATATTTTCACAATCTGCTGCTAACCTTTTCATAACTGACAGACAGGTGATGGATGAGGTGCAGGCTACCTAACTTAGTCATGTAGCTTTAAAATAATGTTATTATGCCTTTAAAGTAGGTCATTTCCTGGTATGGTCAGCAGTGAAAAACAGAGTGAGACTTTATCTAAGAGACTTAAGTGTTAAAATCACTACTTCTCCACTAAGTTGCATTTCTTGCCCCAAAGCATCCGGAGTGACTCTTACCCTTTAATAGAAGAATCTGCAAAGAGAGGATACGTGAATGTCACACAAGTGCAAAAAGCAAGAGTAAAGTGTTTATTTAACATCCCTTTTCTTGCCAAAGTCAAGGCTCATCTATTCCACCTCATCACTTTTACCTGCCATGAGACAAAGTTTCTCCCTTTTCAGTTCAGATACTGAACCATCACAGAAAATTAGTCTTAAGAGAACAAGCACAACCAAAGTAAACAGGCTTTCCTTCCCTAAAAAAGGCTCATCTGACCTTTAAGACCTCTGGAGCTGCAAAGGAGTATCCCACAATAAACATCCCAGTGTCACACTCTTACTCACATTAATCACTGCCTTTTCTCTGTATAATCTATAAATGTTAACATTGAAAACTAATATATACATATATGAATGTACATGTCTATATGTGTAAGCACACATATACATAGATATGACTACATTCTGTAGCCTACCATTATTATAATGTCATTCGTAAATGTAACAACTTTCAGGGACATTACAAAAACTCTCTCACACCAGCTGAGAAACTAAACCTTGAAATCTTCTTAAATCCATTCCTCCCATGCAACAAAAGAGTCAAAGAAAACACTACAAAATGTAATAGAATACATTGCATTAAGCTGTAAGGTGCTTGCAATGCAAGTTAATAAACTATAGGACAATCCAGTCTTCAGATATGTGAGATAATTTTCACTCTGTCTAAAACCTTTGGTTATATTCAACCATAGTAATTTTTTTGTCTTTTCCTGCAGTTTCAAATAATTCCCACAAACTACATCGTGTCTGCTAGTATGTGACCTTTAAAGATATTAGAGTGACTGAGAAGTAATAATTGCCTTGCTATTTTCTTTCCCAGTTTCTTAGCTAAAATAGAATCAAAATTTTGTAATCTATTTCAAATAGGCAATAAGTCTCTGATCTCCGGTATTCTCTAAATCTTCATTTTTACCAAAGGAAGAAAGCAATGCAAAAGCCTCTTTATATGGTAAAGATCTTAATGCTTTTTCACTCAAGACTTAATTGAAAGCCCTTGAAAACACCACAGAAAGGGGATCAATGAACCTCTGATAAAATTCTTCAACCATCATCCCAGCCCCAGGGGAGTTCCCTTTCTCACTGATAGAAAAGCTATACGAGCATATCCATCTTTTCTGCTGGTGTCTCAAGCAATTCCTGTTTCTTATTTTCCAAAGCTTGAAAACCTGCAGTTATTTTTAAAAAAAACAGCCGCTAAGAAGGAAGAAGGATTTATTCCTGAAAGAGCTTGCTTGTAGTTTTTTCTGCACTACCCTCAATGTGCCAGCAGCATCCCTACAGGCCAGCCCCCAGCTATGGCACCATGGCCTTACTATGGCCCTCTACATTTTCCTTGCTTAAAAAAAAAAAAAAAAAAGAAGCCTGCCCAGTCTTTTGTCATCAAGTGCTTTGTAAATCTAGGTTTAGTCTTCATTTGCTTTTCAAATTCCCCTGATTTGCACATCTTCCATATCTCTCAGCCAGCTATGGAGAATACTCAAACAACTAAATACTATATATGTTCCCCAAAAGAAATGTGGAAAGGCCACTAGGCTCTGCTTAGCCCATTTCTACTTTCCAGCTGGGAAGCATAAGATTTCTAATCTATTTCTTCTTTCATTAAACAATCTATTCTCTTTCTAACTGGAACTGTATGGCTGAGAAACAACTAAGTAACTACCAGTAACTGAGTCAGGAATCATTAGCCTATAGGCTTCCATTAGGCTGAGCAGAGCTCCAGAGGATATATACTTTTTGGAGAAATTGTCCTTATTTTCACCCAATTTTTCTCTACAAAATTATGTAATGGGTTGAACCTAGATAAATGCCAGGTGCCCACCAAGCCACTCTATCACTGCCCCTCTCCAGTTGGACCCTCTCCCCCCTCCAGTGGAGAGAAAATACAACAAAAGACTTGTGGGTCAAGATAAGAACAAAGAGACATCACTCAGCAATTAGCCACAGGCAAAACAGACTTGACTCGGGGAAATTAATTTAATTGATTACCAATCAAATCACAGTAGGATAATAAGAAATAAACAAAATCTTAAAATACCTTTCCCCCCTACCCCTCCCTTCTTCCTGGCCTCAGCTTCACTCCTAAATTCTCTACCTCCTCCCCACCAGCAGTGCAGGGGGATGAGGACTGGGGGTTGCAGTCAGCTCACCACACACTGTCCCTGCTGCTCCTTCTCTTCAGGCAGAGGACTCCTCGCACTCTCCTCGCACTCCAGTGAGGAGTCCCTCCTACAAGACATAGTCCTCCATGAACTTCTCCAATGTGGACCCTTCCCACAAGTTCTTCACAAACTGCTCTAGCATGGGTCCTTTCTATGCACCCTTTCCAAGGGGCACAGTCCATCAGGAAGACTCCTCCAGCATGAGTACCCCATGGGGGCATAAGTTCTGCCAGTAAACCTGCTCTAGCCTGGGCTCCGCTCTCCATGGGGTCACAGGACCTGCCAGGAGCCTGCTCCTGGCATGGGCTTCCCATGGGCTCACAGTCTTCTTCAGGTGCATCTACCTCTACCTGCTCCATCATGGAGTCCCCTACAGGCTGCAGGTGGATACCTGCTCCACCATTAACCTCCTTGGGATGCAGAGGGACATCCTGCCTCACCATGGTCATCACTATGGGCTGTAGGGAAATCTCTGCTTCAGCACCTGGAGCACCTCCTGCTTGTCTTTCTTCACTGCGTTTGGTGTCTGCAGGTCTGTTTCTCTCGTATATTCTCACTCCTCTCCTCCAGTTGCTGTTGTGCAGCACTTTTTTTCCCTTTTTAAAAATATGTTATCAGAGAGGCACTACCATCATCGCTGATGGGCTCAACCTTGGTTAGTGGCCAGTCTGTCTTGCAGCCAGATGGCATTGGACCCATTGGACATGAGAGAGGCTTCTAGAAGCTTCTCACAGAAGCTATTCCTGTAGCCCCTCTACTACCAAAATCTTGCCAGACAAACCCATTACAAATCCAAAGCTTTAACTGTTTAACTAGGTTGCCCAAAAGCCACTATACCACATCTTGCTTGTTGATAGACTCCACATCCTCAAAGGTAAGGTGCTTCTCTACTGGTCAATATCGCTTAAAAAGTGCAATTTCTATTAAAAATACCTGTAATTTCTTCATTAAAAAGAGCCTTTGATCTTCCAGTTCTTATTCACAGAAGACTTCTAATTATAAAACATAATCAAAGCGCTTTGTCCAAGTTGTTATTCATATTTAAAGCCCTAGAAGAACTGACTATATGCTAATGTATGTCTCTGTTAACAGCCTCCCTGAATGACTTTTATTGGCTTGGGAGCCCTCTCTCTTTTTGATCACTTAATTATTATTCCCCCAAACAGAGCTGATAAAAGAATTATACCAGGTGGCATTTTCTTGGAAAATGTGGTTGATGAGCACAAACTATTATATAAACAATAATATGGTTCAACAGACTTTTGTGGAATTAAAGGCGGGATCTGAAGGGACAAAGAAACTTAGAGTGGGTTCCAAGTATGTCTGTCTTAAACACAAGGATCTCAGGTGTAAAGGTGTTCTCATTCTGAAACTAGGAAGTTTATTTCAAAACTGTTTTCTAACAGATGTGTCCAGAAACTGAAAACCCTGCAAGGTGATGTAAATATAAAATAATGTCACATTTTCCAACCAGAATGCAAGGTTTTCCTAGTTCCTGAGTGATTTAATTACACTACACAAACTTCTATAAATATCAAAATAAAAAATACGTCTTTATGAATCAGAAACTTTGCTTGTTTGGACATCTCAGTCCCTAAGATAGGGTCTAATTCAGAAAGAGCTGTCTCAAAGTGCTCATCTCTAGTAGCACTCTGTTCTGTATTCCCTAACACAGGTGCATGTCATTCACACACAGGTCCCTCCTTCTGGTCCCTCCCTTGTTCAAAGTCAGATAACCTACTGTTGCAAGAACTACAAAAACTTTATGCAGTTCAAATGGCTGCTATCACATTTAATTGCTATATCCTAAATGTTTGCAAACCTTTCAATTTTTGGTTTTTATATTTCTTCGGCTATACAACTCAAAGCTTGCCCTTGTCTGAAGATTTTCTTTGCCAGCTTGGTGTTTGAGATTTCCAAATCATTAGTTGTAGCAAATGCTTCTGCCCTGCTTCTTTTCATCCCCTCTCCTCTTTAATAATTTATCAGACCTTCTTCTGCACATTTTTAATGCTTGTGCCCCAATCCTAGAACATTTTGGCTCTCCATCTTTCCACTCTACTTAACATGTTCACAATTCAGTATCATTAAAGGACGAGACCTGTCCTTCCCTGAAAGGTGAAAAAGCCTTGCCGCTCAGAATGTTGGTAGTGGTCAGGACTTCCCCCTATTCTCCAGTTTTTCTCTCCAGAACAGGAGGCAGAACCCTGTGAATGGAAATTAAACTTTTCTCAATATGCCATGCCCAAAAAACTGCCTATGAAGAGACCACTTTCCACACGTGCCATTTCTCAGTATCTTCTGTACTCATGCTTGTAAAAGACAAAGCATGCATTTCTTCATCCTGAAGGATTTGCATCTTGGGGCTGCTAAACTCCAAGGCTTATATAGGCCTATATATAGGCCCTTAAATCATGCAACACTCAGCATTTGGTTGTTCAGAAACACCACAGACAAATAATGGCTATCTGAAATATCCACAGTAACAAACCTGGAAAATATGAACAGTAAACAGATAGATGCAGTTGTACTAACTAGAAAAGTTCAGAGGTACCTTTTAAATCACCTTGAAGTTTATGCCTTGAACCTTACACAGAAATATTACTGGAATGCTGCAAAACGTTAGCAAACCCAGTGAAGAGTGTGTTTTACATCAATTGTAACTCTAGAAGAAACTTGTCATAGGCTTGATAGAAAACTGAAATATAGAATTAGATGCTAGGTCAAGGATCACTTCATACATCTAAAGCATTCCCAGATAAACTGTTCTTACTGTAAAAAGAAATTTTGACAGTGATTTCTCAGGAAGCTGGCAGATGAATTATAGATTTTGCATGCGAATTTCTACAGTTTCAGTAACTGTCCCTACACATATGGCTGCTATGGTACTCTAGGAAAACGTCTACACTGTGAGAGGTCCTGACTGAAGCCTCGACCATCACTGGCTATGGACATCTGTCTTGGTCATCTCTAAAGGAGACACATTACTGGCAGAAAATTTCTTCAGGTTATTATTTTCTGCTGTTATTCCTCAGGTACTCATTTCTTAAATCCTTTTGTCTTGCTTCACCAGAACTAGGGTTTCATTAGTTTTGACTTTTTATGTCTTGACCGCATTTTCCCAACTCATAAAAAAAATGGCTTCTACATGTACTTTTGCTCAGAAACTCAATCCCTATTCCCTTCACTTGCTTTTCTCTCTCACCTTCACTTACTTATTGAGTAGCCCCACAACAACAGTATCTAAAACAGCAAAGAGCAGCACAGACTGCAGGCTTCTCTACATGTTGTTTACATGCCAGCAGCTGTGTCTGAAATCATCTTTAAGGAAGAAGTAAGGAAAAAAACTGAGGTGATGATTTTCACCATATGGAATCACACAGACTGGAGGATTGGAAGGCACCTCCAAAGATCACCAAGACCAGCCCCCTTGCTCAGAGCAGCATGGCCAGGGTCATACACAGTCAGGTTTTGAATATTTCCAAGGACTGGAACTCTACGTCCGCTCTGGGCAATATGTTCCAGTATTTTACCAACCTTGCAGTATCTTTGTTCTCTTATGCTTAAATGGATTTTCCTATATTTCAGTTTGTGTCCGTTTCTCTTGTCCTGCCACTGGCCCATTTGGGCCATTCTGGCTCCACCTTCTTTACTGCCTCCATCAGATATTTATACACGCTGATAAGATGCCCTTGAGCCTCCTTTTCTCTAGGTTAAACAGTCCCAGATCTCTCAGCCTGTCCTCATAAGTCAGATGTTCAAGTCCCTTCATCAGTTTCATGGCCCCTTGCTGGACTGTAGCTGGCATGTCCTTGTCTCTCTTGACCTGGGAAGGACAGAACTAGACCCAAATCTCCAACTGTGCCTCACCAAGGCTGAGTAGAGGGGAAGGATCACCTCGCTCCTCGCTTTACCTGTTAGCAACAGCCTGCCTAAAGTAGCCCAGGAGACTGTTGTCTTTCTTTGCCATCATGGCACATTCCTGGCTCGTGTTCAAATTTTGGATGACCAGGACCCTCAAGTCATTCTTTGCCAAACTGTTTTTCAGCCAGCCAGCCCCCAGTGTGTACTTATGCATGAGGCTGTTTCTCTGCAGTGGCAGGACTTGACATTTACCTTTATCGAACTTCATGATGTTCCTGTCAGCCCATTTCTCCAGCCTGTTGAAGTCCCTCTGCATGGCAGTACAATAATCTGTTACAAGAGCCATTTATCCCACCTTTTTTTTTTTTTTTCCATATGCAAACTTGATGAGGGTGCTCTCTGCCCTATTGTGCAGGTCAATAAGATTTAAAGAGTACTGGCACCAGTACTGACTCCTGGAGTACACCACTAGTGCCTGTCATTCAGCTGGACTCCATACCACTGACCATAACCCTTTGAGACTAACAATTCAGCCCATTTTTTAATTGTCTCACTCTATTTTTCCTGCCCATACTTCATCAGCTTGTGAGAAAGTTATGACAGACAGTGCCAGAAGCCTCACTAAAGTCAAGACAAATGAGATGCTGCTCTCCGCTCATCCACTGAGCCAGTCATCTCATCATGGAAGACTATCAGGTTGGACAAGCATGATTTCCCTTTGATAAATCCATGCTGACTACTCCTAATCACCTTCTTGCTGTCTATATACTTGGAAATTATTTTCAGATTAGTTGTTCCATCAGTTTCACAACGTGGAACTGACTAGACTGTAGTTCCCTGGATCCTCCTTCTTGCCCTTCCTGAAAACAGAGTGGCATTTGCTTTCTTCCAGTCCACAGGGACCTCATCTGATAACCACAAGCTTTCAAAGATAACCAAGAATGGCCTCTGAATGACACTGGCCAGCTCCCTCAGCACTTGTAGATGCATCCCATTGTGCAATGGACTTGAGTATGTCAGTTTGTCCAAACAATCCCTAAACTGCATCGAGGATAAGCCTTCATAGTCCCAGACTTTGCCACTGGTAACAGGGACCTGGGATTACTGAAGGCAAATCTTACATTGCAAAGACAATGAAGGGATTGAGTACTTTGGCCTTTTCATGTTTGTCACCAGGTCCTTTCACCATTCAGCAGTATGTCTGCGTTTACCCTAGTCTTCCTTTTTTTTTCTTTTTCTTTTTTTGCCACTGACGTACCTGTAGGAGGCCTTCTTGTTGTCCTTCACATCCTTTGCCAGATTCAGCTCTAGGTGGGCTTTAGTCTAAGCATGAAATGTCTTCTCAATAAAACGGGGAATATGTCAGTTTCAACAAAACTCTCCTTCTAGCAGCAAACATCCCATCAGAAAATCTGTCTGCAAATACATTAATAATTGTATACTGCCAGCATCCTCTCACCCTGAGATCAGTCAGCATGGTTTGGCTTTACCTGTACCATCAAGCTCTCTTAGTCTTCAAAACAGATGGCCACGTCTATTCCACGTCAGCCACTGGGATAACTCAAAAAATACGATCAAGAATTGTTCTTGATGGCACTATTAACACAAAGAAAAAACATGGCAGAGAATACTCTAACAATACAACAGCATGTCAAAAGTTTTCCAGTGCCTGGAAACATTTCCTGGCATGATTTAAACTATGGCTTAATCATAGGTTTTCTGACTCAAGGTGACAGACCATGTACCCAAATGTATTACAATATAGTACCAAGTGATATTCAGGGGATTATACTGAGTTATGTCATATGTAGATGCAAGACTACTAAACATCTTATTAAAAATAAGGTGGAGTATGTATATATTCCTCTGACTACAGTTCCAAATTGGGACACATTCTTTATTCTGTAGGGTCTAATTCAAGTCCTTTTGAACCTACTGGCAGGATGTTTATCAACATTACATACCTATCCTAAGGTCGGGGCAAGGTTTCTTACTTTAGAATACACATTGTCATACTAATCACACAGTTTATTTACTGCTGGTTTTAACCTTCTAGGTCTGTCCTGCTCTGAAGTTTGCCCCAAGCTGTGTAAGATGACCAACCTTTCTACAGAGCAGATGAACAAGACACCTTCTTGCCCTTTTAATCATGAGGATAAGTGCTGAAATAAGACAGGTTCTCACCTTCCACTCTGTGCTTAGACCTACTCACATTGACAGTGAACTCTTGGTAAAACATCACATAGCACTGACTGAATATTTTAACAGGTTCATATGAACTTGTAACATTCAGTGCTATGGCACAAGTATAAAACTATAAACTCAGGCATACACACAAACACACACACACACACACACTAATCCCATGTCCTCCAGGATTAAGAATCCTTCACATGAAAACTGGAAGGGTCAAGCTGACTGTCACTGTGCACCCTGCACGACTCCACTGAAAATTGACTGTTGCACAGAGCAAACACCAGTGCTGAGTTGGGCCTGGCATATATTCAGAGGTACACATTACATCTGCCCATAGGTCAGCCTCAGATCTGCTGTAATTTCAGCTGCGTCTCAGCTGCACCTCCTCAGCTCTGTGAACAAAAACATGAGCGAGACTAATTCCCCCTGCATCCCCTGTGAGGTTCTCGCAGTGCATCAGAGCATTCAGAGGGCAAACTCCAGTATGCATCCAGGCTGCTTCAGCTGGTAACAGCATGTGTTTCAGAAGTGTGAAATGCAGATGTGGCTCTGTTCCTGTGGAAGGCAGGATGGCACACTGCTGGTCACTGTTTGCCTCCTGTACCTATGTGTATTCTGACAGGTGATTACATTTTCTTAAAGAAACATATTTATTTATGTAAATAGTAAATCATCATTCCTGTGATTAATTTTTCAAACAGACTTCAGAGCATTTTACACACATTAATATTACATTATTAATATCTTAATATTGTAAATATTTCCAATAAACTAATCCTGAAGCTCTAGAATCGTCTTCAAAATACAATGAGTTTTATTACCAGTGAGTTAAGGTTAGTTATGTTAGAATTAGTAGAAATGGGCATTAGGATATTTGATTCTACATTCTCCCTTGCTCATAACCTACAGAACTTTTTATTGTTTTACATCACACATTTATTATTTCCAGTGTCTTTCAAGGCAGCATGTTAAAGGTCATTCCTGGATATAAAATTATGACTGAGGAGAGAAGAGAGAGAAGTTATATTATTTTTAATTGATGAGCAGACCTAGTTTAGAGAAAAAAAAGATCAAGAATGCTATCTTTGTCGCTACTGCATGTATGTAAGATTCAAACTATCCTGTGGTCAAGTGCTGCATTATAAGATAAATGCTTCCTAACTGCAATCCTGTGGCTCAGTGGTGACAGCATTCCTTTCTCACTTGCAGCTGTATAATACAACTGTACTTCTTTCATTAAAGCAGTAGAAATAGAAATGGAAGAACATTTTTCTTACAGTTATTGCATAGATATACATAGAACATACATTTACCTAAATCTAAGTTACTGCAGGGGCTTTATTTATGAGGACAGGTTCAGAGGAGAGAAAGTACTTGCTTTTAAACTAAGTGAAGGCTAATGAAGGATATCCTGCTCTCAGGAAAATCCAAGGACTGTTCTTTCCATACTGTCCTAAGAAAATTGGCAGAGAAAGTGAGGATAACACCCTCTTTGTGGAGTAGCAGTTTGAGGAAGCAATCTGTTTTAAAGCACTCAGTAACCATAAATCCCCTTTAGCTTTAACCATTTGTCTGTGTAGAGATCTGAAAGATACAATCATTCCTTCCACCTCTCCTGACACTGAACATTTTCCCTTTTCCCTTGGTTGGACAAATGGGTTACAGCTAACTCATGGAAGCACTTCCTGACTCTTTATTGTTGGTGTAAGACCCAGCCACACACCTCAGTCCCACAAAAGAGTGAGGACCTCTTTAGCTACCACTACCATACCCTATTTCCACCAAAAAAAAAAAAAAAGAGAGAGAGAGGGTGGGGCATTGGTACACTGCAACAAATAAGTACCGATGCAGGCAGAGCTAATTGCCTGGAATGTGTTTCTGCAGGGAAGTTCAGCATGGTAAGGAAGCTTACTTGTTTTCCACTTTCAGACTCTTACCCAATGTCTGTGCCATAACAAATTGCAGAAAATTATAAATCTTTGCCTGGTTACATGAATTAGCTATGTGCAAATGTAGTAGCTGGATGTGCAGATTGAGTAGCTTCAGCAGCAGCAGCATGAAGACAAAGTGGTAACACAGTTCTGCCTCCTTTGTTACAAAAGTACTGGTTTTCTAAAACGCTTTTCTTCAAAGGATCATAACATCACACAATATCCCTAGAAATTAGAAATGGGAGGAAAGGTTGTTTAGAGCAAAATAACAATGTGTTTTCTTGGAGGAAGAACTCAAGATTCTTGCTATCCAGTCTATAAAATTGCCTACAAAACCATGACCTCCTCCACAATTTAGAGCTATTTTTTACTTGAACATTAGAAATCACCTTCAGTTAAACAAAGACATTTTGTCAGCAGTGGTTTGCTCTGAATGTAACAGAAAATATGAGAGGTACTAGAAGCAACGAGTCTGTCCTCCCAAATCAGTATGTTTGTGGGAGTCTCTGCTAGACCTAGTCATAGCAGTTACATGCAGAATCTATGCAGTGTTCAGCAGTTCTATCCTCTCTCAGTGTATAATTGTAGGGTGGGGGCAATTGGGAAGGAAAGGTACAAAAAAAAACTTTTCAGAAAAAATCTTGCGTCCCTTATAGAATACTAATTATCATTTTTATAGGGAGTTATGCACTCAGAGTAATGAAGTTATGTAAAGTAATTAACAAACTGAGGGTTGTGTTGCGTTTTTTTCACTACAATATTCAGAACCCATTTTTATTTTTTGGGTCGTGTTTATAATAGTTTCCAAAATACCTTATCTGAAAGTAGTCTTCTGAAGTTTACTAGTTTTTACTTAAAATGTTTCACAGACCTTTAAAAAGCAGCACATAACAGATATTCATTCCATCCTAACAAGCTGCACTTGCATTTTACATGGGCGCACAAGTACTCCAGCCTCAGGAAAGGTTCTGTCATGCTAACGGATAAAAATGTTCTGCTGTTGTATGGCCATTCCCCTACCACAGGTCGAAAGCATATGCACTGTCAAATGTTAGACCAAGGGGGAATGAAGGCTACAAGGACACTGATGTGCCTTTCTATCCCAGCCCATCTGCTGTGATTCCTTTGTAAAATGAAAGGATTTAGCTTGGGTTATGTCCATTTACTGTGACAGGATAATAGGCATGCTTGTGGCAAAGACAGAAAAGACTCCATTAGCATGTATACACAAGCCTGAGTCACTCTAATTTTTCAGGAGAAGAGTCAATATTCATGCAAGATACTCTGCCATTGGTACCAGTGTGTTTTTATGCAATCCAACTCTACTGGAAGGCAAAAGCATCTCTGCACCAAGCTATGGAAACAATATGCACAGTACATTTTTATGTTTCCTTTACTATTTTGTCTACCCAATAGTCAAAAATATCTTTCAATTCCGTTCTGTCTGGCATGCTAAAAAAAAATGCTGTCATGGATAAAAATTATTTGGCACTGGGGATCTTAACTTACAAGCATCAACTCTGCAAGATATTTCTGTCGATGGACTGATTGAAATGACAGCCGGGCACTCACAATTCCACCTTATTTATATAAAATTACTGTACTGTACTGGGTTTCTTTAAATGGTAAAATAAAAGTACTCCCTTAATGATTCTCCTAATTCTCACATGATCTTTTAAGAAGCATTCTTAATGTGAATGTGAACGTTCAGACAACAAGATTTGCTAGACACGTCCCGTTACAGCAAGACATCGGACAGGGTTAGTCGTAGCACCTGGTTGCTTCCAATGCAGCCTTCGTAACTGTATCCTTGCAACTCCAAATAATGCAGCAATTACCAACTGTTCTGTGGTTGCCACTGTGAAGACTCTTGTTAACTACATGCCTTGGGAATCACCTTGAAGAAACTTCACACTTTCATTTTACAAATTAACATATGGCTGGAAACATTGGTAGGGATCTTTTTAAAAACTAATTGCATGTTCAGCCTTCATATGACCTGACAGGTTCAGAAAACCAATCCAAGAGCTATGGATTTATTGTTTACTGTGTTAACCATCCCACACAAAACCCTTTTTGAATGTTTACAAACATAGTAATTTATGGTCTCCATTATTATCTCCCTTGCTGTGTTCTTCATACAGATCCAGCTTTATGCCTTGACAAACACTCAGCTCGGACAAACCATTACAACTCAGAGGAAGCCAACAGATTTTATTTTAATTTGATTTAAACCAGATGAGAGTCTAGCTCTTAATTGCACTCAATTTCTTAAGTCATTGATGTAGCTGGATGTACTACACACAATCTGGTTTATCTGTTCCTTAGATGAATAGCGTCTTCTCTGTATTGCTACCAGAATACCCTACCATCCTGAAAAAGACATCCTAAACCCCCTGACTTTCCAGCAGAGCTATTTCCTCATTTCATTATAATTTGCACGCAACTATTCAAGACCCTGTAGCAAACTGTACTGTGTGTCTATTTGTTCTAACATTCCATGGGCCTGAACTATATATCCCGTTCTTCCCCCAGTGTATAATAGTCCTTGAAAGATTAAATATTGATTTTCCCATATTACTTTAAATTACTTAGGGAAAAAATGCATTCTTTTGAAATTATGGCTTTCAATATAGCACAGTAGGTTTTATTCAGATTTATTTTGTACCACGTTTTACAGTATGAAAATACTATGGACACTGAACAGTACAGCTTCAGTACAGCCTTTGCATTACTCTGTTGACCATGTAGTAAGGTCAGAAATAATCTGCTAATAAAATTGCATGACTTTCAATCATGAAATTACATGGTTGGATTTTTTTCATTGGATTCTACTGCAAATTTTAAAATACTGCAGTTAAAGACTTGGAACCTGAATACCTTTACTTAATAATTGAATCTGTATGACACAGGTTACTCAGTTTAATCCCACATGGTCCTCGTATCCAAGTGTGCTTCAGCTTTATTCAAATAGTATGCCTTGGGAGAAAAGGTTACTCTGCTCTGCAGACCGCCTCCTCAACTTGCCAGTCAGATTTTGGCTGGTGCTGACAATAAGGATGTCCATTAATGTCATTTATCGTAGAAAATGTATAATGCAGTCAGTCCAGCTTTGTAATGAGACCATCAAGAAATGGACAACCATATCAGATGGAAACAATTTTCAGTTACTTTTGGCCTGGGGTTAGATTGGAAAGGGTGACCTTGAGGTGAAGAATGCCTGAATGCTATTACCAAGCTCTCAGCAACAGAGTCTTCAGTCCCACGACAAATTATCACCTATACTGCACTAAGGATTTGCATTCCCTAGGACATGTTTTCTTAATATTTTGTAACTAGGGTATTTATCACAAGAATAATCTAAAAAAAAAACAAACCACTGTCACTACTTCTCTGTGAAATAAGCCACAGCAAATATGCAGATATACACAACCTAAATCACAAGGTAGAGACTCAAATAACAAAAAACTACCCTCAAAATCCCTCTAAATTCATACTGTAAAACTCAAATTTTCTCTTAAATAGCTATAATGATTGTAAAAGGTCCAAAAAAGTAAGTGATTTCCATAAGCAAGCTGTATATTCTATAAATTTGTGCAGGTCGTGGCCTCTAAGATATATGTATCACATTTATTTAATGATTTTTTTCATCTTCTTTCTTCTAATATTTTATAGGACCTCTAAATTGCATTACAAAGAATTAAGGGCGAAGTAATGGTGTGTGCTTAAAGTGCCACAAAGAAAAGAGAGGTTGTTAATTTTTAAGATATGGCTGTTCCCAAGACCTCCAGCTTTGAGAAAAATAGCTATAAGGGAAATTCTGCCGAGGAAACTTTTCATTTATCTGGTTCATCAGGTGCCCAGAGGCACAAACACATGTGTTTAATACACAGCATTTTAGTCACAGCTTCCTCAGTTCTTGCTGTTACAGCTTCTCCACTTGCATAGGACGTGTAAATATTCACTGCTCTGGAAAGCTTGGGGAAGCCTCATGGTACAGTGATTGAATGGTTCCCTCATGGAAGGAGAAACCTGGGTTCCACCCTCCATTTAGTGTCACCATACAATACTTAAACAATTTCAGACTTACCTTGAAATGCTTCATAAGTACATTTAAACGGGGTTTAATTGTGCTTAAACAAGATTCTGTGTAAAAATGAGCATCTTATTAAAGACATTCAACAGACAGTGCAGCTTTATCTTTCCCATTCTTGCTATAAGAGGTTGTGTTATTCGATACCACCATCCAGTCAACATCTTCCCATAGAAATGTATTTCCATACATTTCAGTTCTGGAACTTCTTCTGCGTACTTAAATTTTGTTTAAGTTAAAATGTTAAAAGGCTTGTTAAAAGGCTTTGTTAAGAAAGGCTTCATTCTTTGTTTTCTTTTAGAAAGGAGTTATTTTGGCTTTAAATTAACTTCCACTACGGGATTTGCAACAAGCATGTCTTTATTCACTTGCTCCCAGATTCTTCCGCTGTACTTTATCTACCTAGCTGATGTATAATAAATATATAAAATTATCACTCCAGAGACTTGCCATAGTCATTTTGCAGTAAAATATTCATCATTCAAAGAAGGTACCATAGTATTTCTATTAACTGCAAGGAAAGTTTTGGTAATTGTGCTTGTCAGTTCTTAATTCTTAAATGCCTAAAGTTAAGGTCTATATCTGGCCCTGTGTTAATCATAATAGTGTTCACACTGAGCTGGGCAGATGCAGGAAGACAAAATGCAAATTTTAAATTCAGTTATGGAAATACCATGAAATATCCTTTACTGAGCTATAGAAGTGGCCAATTAGTATTTACATTCTTCACTTTTTCACTGATACTTTTGCTGCAAAGATGCAACTGCAGTGTATCAGCTGAGCTCACCCTGGGGAACTTTGCAGAAGAGAACGCAGCCCCTCAATATCCACTGTCCTTACTTAACTGTTGGAGCTTCAAAACATTTATGTCCCCAAAATTTCCAGCTCCCACCTCTGTGGGGTAGGCCTCAGAAGCATGAGAGTGTAAATCTGATCATTTATTAAGAATTCAAAACTCGCTGTGGAGATGAGGGTGCAACCCCTAAGCATTGCTGGGGCTCCCAGATTCTGAGAAGTGTGAATGCCCTGGATGAGACTGCTCTGAAGACACCCTTTCTGCAAGCACTGTGTACTGTTAATCTACATATGCACTACAGTGCATGCGGTCTAATGCAATAGTTAAATACTTTTGTTAAATGGAATTTTTAATAAAAGTTAAGGAAATAACAAATTTCTCCAGAACAAAAAAAAAAACTGATACCAACTTTTGTGGTCTTTACAGGGGTCATTGAGCCTGGAAAAAGTAAATTTTACCACGCAGACTAGAGGTCAGAAAGACCTCTGTTTTTATAGTTAACCCATGTTTTTTCTCTAATCTATTGAAAAAGAGCCTGGTTTAGCCCGACAAAACAGCAAGTTCTGCAGCAATGTTAACAGCAATGTCTACATACTCTGCTATTCATATTGGTCTGCCAGGTTTCATAGGAGCTAATAAACCCACATGTCTTCAGGATTCAATTTGCAAATTATGTTAGAATCAGCAATGGCATTTTTCATCTTGATTTTTCTTTTCTTTGTCCTCTTATATGGTATTCTTTCATCTTCAAGCACCTGCATACAAAGTTAGCTTGTATTTCATGGTCATGAGTCCATGGATTCCAATATTCATCCCTTTTAGGTGTCTTGTGGCAGCCTTTACATAGAAGCAATAAGTAAGAAAAAAGACCTTATAAAATATATCTTTAACCACAGCAGATGTCTCCTGTGTCCAAAATGACAGATACATCAATGTCAACATTTCAAACATTAGTATTCACAAGTAAATCTTGGACTTCCTACTGAGATTAGGCTTCAGACAAAGTAAAAACAAGGTTTTACAAGAAGCTGCTAAGCCAACAACTCACGTACAAACGAAGCAGAAAGGCATAGCGGTTTAGAAGGGGCAGAAGTGCAAAGAAAGGAATGGGTTTTTTTTAAGAAATAAAAAAATATGCCTGCAGGAGGCTGAGAAACTCAGAGCTGCAAGGAGTTTCCAGGACTACATGAGCCCATACATGCTTGAATGTGGCCAGGGCTTCCTGCTGCAGAGCAAGCATTTTAATCCCAGGCAAGCAAGGCTGCCTGGAGTACCCTGAGCACAGTAATTGACATGACTTTCAGGGAAAGCAAGCCCACAGGAACGCCCAGTAAATGAGTGCCAAGAGAATGTTAAAATAGAAACTTCTATACAGTTTTAACTCTAGGGAGCTATGGTTGGTAGAAAGAGGTAATATCTTTTATTAAACCAGCTGATATGGTTGAAAAAGCAGGCAAACTTTCAGTCTCAGAGTCCCTTCATCGAGTCCCTACTGGTCCTCCCATAATTCACATATTTTTATCATCCACTCACAAGAAAACAGTTGAAAAGAACCTTCTTGAATATCAATGAGGCAGTTTTTCCTTTTCACCACATTCGGGCTTCTGTTATTAATCTTGAATTAAAGGAAATTATAAAGTACACTAGTATAAAAGTATAATAAAACTATAAATGTATCAAGACTTTGAAAAGCAAAGTATTTCAGTTTGGGGTTTGGACCAATCCGAGTTATATTTGAAACATACTGACCCAATGCACACTGATTAATGACTGGGGGGGGGGGGGGGGGGGGGGGAGGGGCAGGAAATTTAATCAGCACACTGACTTGAGAAATTTTCACAAACGTGTGAGAAATGCACAAATGAATTGGAGACTAAAATAGGACAAAAGATGACCTCATCATTTTAACAGGCTTTTCCCAGGATTTATTATAAGACTTGGCAGCTTTGCTGACAAAAACTTGGAGTACTTATACATAAATATATTTACACATCTATCCCTGCTCCAATCAGAATTCAGTACTGCCTGAGAAATGGCTTCTTTTAGCTCACATTTTTATTTTTGTTTAAAAACAGAAAGCCTCAGCTGTAACTTAGTCCAGATATGATCCCTCTCTCAGAAGCAACTATTTCAACAAGAACTGAAATGGGAAAAAGTTAGTTGCATTTGAAGATATAGCCAAGATTTAACTTTTTTTCTACATTCAGGAATTTTCTATGCAAAGTGCATAGAAAATCAGTGAATCCTTTTTATTAAGGGGTGGGGTGGGGGTGGGAGGGGGGGTGGGGTGGGCAGATACCCCAAACCAAAAACGGGGGGTTAACTTAAACTTTACAAAGCTTTCAGGACATTCCTGGTGACTGATGAGTGGAAAAATTAATAGGCTTTGTTGGTTTGTTTGTTTTCAAAAAGAAGACAAGTCACAGAATGGCAAACAAAGGGGGAAGACTATCCTGAGACTGAGCTGATGAGAGAACTGCTGAATAAGCACCCTGACTTTAGATAGCAGATATTAATTCAGACATACTTGGACAGGTAGCATAGCTGAGGCTCACAGTGTTTTGAGGGGCATAAAATATCAAGGCCAGTAAGTGAAATATAGGAGATACATTTTGTACCATTCGATTTAATGAAATATTTGGCATGGCTTCCATGTGAAGGGGTGAAGATGCTGCTACCTGGGTAGGGGGAGGGTACTCTGTGGTTCAATGCAGAGCCCTGTTAATAATGCCCAAGATCAGTCCAAATGGTTTGGTACACCGTGTAGACATGGCACATCGTGTATTTGAATGACACTACTCGGTGACGTGTAGAAATAATAGCTAAGCTTACAGAAGCAGTGGTGTGCTTCTTATCAATATGCTCTGCCCATAGCTGATTAGCCATTTTCTTATCACAAGACTACCATGGCTCTGCCGCTCCCTCATCCAAAGACAGCTTGAGAATGTCTGCATATCACTTTGTGTGAGAACAACCTAAGAGACACAAGATAAGCAACAGATAGTTTAAAGCAGAATATTATGAAAAAGTCAGTCATCTGAGCCGTTTGTTTTTCAGGACATGTCTTGTATATATCTGTGTGTGGAAGATTTGGCCAAGTATGTGGAGAACACAATCAGAGTTAGCCTTTGTGTAAGGAGGCAGATTCTTTAGTCTGAATGAAGGTAGACAGACTTATAAGGCGCAGTTGTAAAAGACATTTATCAGAACAATCTTTCAAGAAGTAAGAAACTTGCTTGTAGCAGGAGGTAAAAAAAAAATATTAGAAAGAAAACAAAAAAATTCAGCATGTTGTGGCAACACTTTTTTCTTGTTCTGATGGAACAGCTAGCCTCACCTGAGATGACAGTGAGCAGTGCTTTGCAAACTTTAAAGGGGCTTTGAAACCTTTCTTGCATTCATCCAGCTGCTGAAAGCCAGAAAATTTTGATAAGGAAAGTTCAATATAAACAAAGTAATTCTTCTCTCCTAACTTTTCCAAAAAAAGCTTTCAGAGCTTTAAATAGAATATGAGGGGCATCTTATGACAAGTACACAATTGAAAAATGCAAGGAATCTCATCTATCTGGCTAGAAATCATTGCAACCATCTCAGAAGTAATCTTGCCTTACATTTATGTCATAATGGAGACAAAAATAATGTTTTTGTAACATGGTCTGAAAGTCATTCAAAGAGATATTTAGAATTATCATCCAACTTCATCTACACTTTCAAAGATCTTTCTCTTTAGCTTACTGATAATAAATGTCATGTATCTTTCACACTCATGTCAGAAAGAAAAGCATCTCTGCAGCAGACTTAACATTCTTTCATCCTTAAAAATGATAGACATCCACAGCAGGAGATTGCAGTATCAATGACCGAAATGTTAATCCATCTAACTTTGAAAAAACTTCTTTAAACACCTGAACAACCACATATTGCAAAGAGCAAAGCCATCCATAGATATCTTTTTATAATAACCGTGTGTTACTACTGCCCACAGCTGTACCAGGTACAGGGTTTTCACCATTTCTTTGGTCATATAGGTAATACCATTTAACAACTGTTGGAAATACTAAATTTTCAGTTGTAAGCAGTGCACCTATTACCTAGCACCTGTCATCACGTCAGTCACTTAGACACAAAGATCTGTCATGAATGACTCATGAAGATTTCAAACCCTGAGAGATATTTTTAGAGAAGAACTGAAAGAAACAAAAGACTTTGTTTATCTGTCGTTCCATTCTAACTCTGACTCCACTATTAACACAGAAGAAACACTGACAGACTCACCAGAGATAGGGCAAGAAGGAACAACAGACACAACTTGGTCTTGTGCCCTGTCCAAGTAAGGAAATACTCCATCAAAATCGTTAAGGCTGAATATGGAAAGCCATTTCTGAAACCTCTGTTTGGATGTTGAAATCTTTTCAGAATAATGAATCCATTCTCATATAAGCTAACACATGATAATGACATTTTTAATCTATTATGTCAAACGGTCTGCTAGTGAAAGCCTTCAGTGATACTCCTGCTGTCTGAGCACTCAGAAGCCTGAATGGTTAAGATTATTTACTCGTGATTTGCCTCTGCAGTGATCCTGCTATCAGTTATCAAAGCCTCTATCAGCCAGGCAGGAGATAGCACAGTCTTATACTCTTTGATAAAGGTTATATCATATTATTCTGCCATTCTATATTTCATTGTTGCTTACTTTCCTGTCTTCAAGGCACAATAACATCTATGATACATGTTATGATCTCTGTGGCATTAAATCTTTTCCCCCTACAGTGCGTGCCTATAGCTTCAGACCAGTCAGGTAGTGCAGTGTCCTGGGTACATAGCAGGACCGCAGCAGCCAGGGGGACCCAGCTGGGCCCAACCCCTGCAGATCTTCCCTTTTGGGGTTCAGAGCAGCACATGCACTCGATGACCCAAACATGTTTGAGTGTATCTCAGTTGCTTAGAAACAAAGCGACCTTTAATCTTAACATGAAAAGCAGAACATAACCCAGGCAAGATTGTAAATGCAATGAGCAATCTGTGCGTGCATCTCTTTCTGAGACTGACATCAGTGTCTTCCTGTATAATCTGATGGACATAGTCAGTGTGGGCGATGCCACCCTCTTTCTCCTGGTTTCCCTGTTTACCAGGAATCTTTTTTTTTTTTTTTTACCCACCTCTAAGTTCATGAGCCTGACCTCTGCCTTTTAAACTTGCTAAACATTTTATAACCACAGCTCCCAAGAGTCTGCCAGTAAGTCTGGAGACCTCACTTCACCAAAGCAAAATTTTCAAGTGACTGGGTTTAGAGTGGCTACATGCAGAGCAACCTGAACATACTGTCCACTTTCCAGGCTGCATGCTGTTTGCAGTTCTCAGAATGAGTCCCTTGTACCTACAAAGTAAACAACATAACAGCAAAAAGATGAGTGCATAGCGATCACAACATAACATAGCCATCATCCATATCCTTCTCACCAATAGCCTCAAAATAGAGACAGTGCCTGGTGTTCACAGTCTGGCTATGGATGCAGACTTCTGCCTACCAGTAGGGAAGGCAGTTGCAGGAATGTTCAGCAGAGGCTAAAAAGCCCAATAAGTTGCAAAACAGGAATGACACTGAGAAAGTTAAGTACTGCTGGGTGTCTAAAACATTCAAAGATCGTGGTGATTTTATCCTATCAGCAAACAAGGTGCTCAAAACACTGTGCCTCCAAACAGAGGAAAAACCACCTTCCTTTCAGCTCCTTGATACCACGTATTATTTCCAGATTTGTTGATTAGGTGATCCTGAGGTTTGATTTTTACTTCCATCACTTTAACTGAAGCTGAGCACTCCCCTCTTTCCTACTGCTGTTGCCTTGTTCTCCTTCTCCCAGGGACGCCATGATCAGCAAATCCATGCAACTTTTCTGCTATTATAACATGCTGTTCTGTATTGAAAGCTATCATATGATGCAGGCTTTGACTTTATTTCCTAGAGTTTCAGAAACTACATGTGCTCTTCCCTGCTTGAGTTTGCATATAAAGAAACACAGAAAAAACACCCTCACAGGAGATACTCTGTAGTCTTTCTAAAGGAATAAATTGTCCGTTTCTGAACAGCTGCCTATTACAGGCAGCTTTTTGTCCTCCATCTCCACTTAATGATCTGATCTGTGCTTAGTACCATAAGTCTGCTACACTTCACCAATCACTCACGAATTACACTGGAAAGAAAGACCAGCCACAACATTTATATTCAATCCTCCATTGTTTCCCTATGAAAACACCAGAAATTACATTTGACTTATCCGTAAAACAAAGATGTGTTCTTACAAAGGGTGCCAGGAACACAAAACTTCCCTTTGGTTCCAGCTCTGTCTTGTACTTGGCAGCTGGTTGGAGGAAGTGACGTCCTCATTTCACTGTTCTTCTAAGTATGGAAATTAAAAAAATAGTCCTGGTCCATGACTAGAGTTTCTCCATGGTGTAACAGAATTAGTTGATTATAACAAACTCTAGCTAGATTGTTTTCTTCAGTCTGGGAAACCTCCTCATTATATTACCTCTTTTCGTCTTGATCTTGAAAGATTCTGGACAAAAATTAGTGGTTAAGAAATTAACTAAAATTAGATTTCTAAATAAGATTTGCACAGAGCTAAGCACTTTTAGTTTGTAAGCATCTTTACTTTCTTCTTTCTTTTGCTGATGCATTTCAGCTGCTTAATATTTTTATATTAACAGTCACACATGGTTACCTTCAGAAAGCCCTGCTCAGTGACACACACCAAGTAGCATTTTTCACTGCATTTCTCCCAATGAAGCTGCTACAACTAGTACTCCTTGTAATATAGGCTGAAGCATAATGTCCAGCCACAGCTACTCAGCATAGAAACACAGAATCACAGAATGGTTGGGATTGGAAGAGACCTTTAAAGATCACCTAGTCCAATTCTCCTGCCACAGGCAGAAACACCTTTCACTAGATCAGGGTGTTCAAAGCCCCATGCAAACTGACCTTGAACAGTTCCCATGACTGGGCAGCCACAACTTCTCTAGGCAACCTGTTCCAGAGTCTCATCACACTCATCATAAAGAATTTCTTCCTTATGTCCCATCTAAATCTAGCCTAATTCAGTTTAAAGCCATTGTCCCTTTTCCTGTCATTACAGGGATTGGTAAAAAAGTCTCTCTCCACCTTTATTGTAAGACCTCTGTATACTGCAATGTTGCAATAAGGTCTCCCTGGAACCTCATCTTCCCCAGGCTAAACAACCCCAACTCTTCCAGCATGTCTTCATAGCAGAAGTGCTCCAGCCCTCTGACCATTTTCATGGCCCTCCTATGGACACACTCCAACAGGTCCACGTCTTTCTTGTACTGGGGACCCCAGAACTGGATGCAGTACTCCAGGTGGGGCTTCATGAGAGTGGTGTAAACGTAAACATACTGCATAAACATAGTCACTGATAGAAGGACTTGATCATGCCTGTGATTCCCTTAACAATCTACATGTAACAGTTCCATGTGCATGCTAACGTGGTGGGACCAAAACAAGAAATACATTTACTTTTCCAGTGTGTTCTTATCTGATACCTGTAAAATTTGATTCCAGTTACCATTTGAACTGTTTCTTCCTCTTTTCTAAAGTTAAACAAATTATTCACATCAGAAAATATACTTTACTGACTCTGCTGTTTGCACATGATTAGATTTTAACAGGTATGTTCAACGCTCAGAAATTGTGATGAATAGTTTATAAAGACATTTACTTGTGTAGCTGGCCACAAGTTGTCTAACTAATTTGTTATTTCTGATATTTTCTCTGCATAAACATAAGTTTGTGAGTTTTGATTCAGCCTCCAAATAGTTGCACAATGGTGAATAGGAATGTGGGAATCCATGCCTCTTTCCTAACCTGCCAGGGAAGAAGACTTCATTCTTACTATATAATAAAATGAGTGTTTATTGCTGCTACCATTGCCTTCTTCAAAGAAGGGGGAAGACTTCTGAATTCAAAGAATAGTGGTTTCTCCTTTGCGAGTGACCAAGACGCAGTGTGCTCTTCGCAAAATTCAGTAACAGAAAATTAATACCCTCAAGACTTATACTGACTGAATTTAGGAAAGGGGGCGAGTGAATATGGTTTCTCTTTCATCCACCTTTCAGACAAAATTTCCAGTTAGGAACTATAAAATTCTTAAGCAACTATGCAGCCAGAAATTCAGTATCTTTTTTTCAGAGTGGAGAAAAAATGTTGTATGTTGATGAACATTTAAGTGTAATAAATTAATTCAATCCAGAATCACAGTTGGCATAATTAAGGATCCACTGCCCTAGGGACTTACAAAGCTATTTTCCCAGTTACACATATGATTTCTTGGCCTTTATACTATGGAAATATATAAGGATTTCTCTTTAATGCCTACATAATTTCTAAATATAAGCAGACTGAACAGAGAGAGCATATAGTTTATTTTGCCTAGAAAGATGGATAAGAACTCTATTTTCTTAGAAGGTAAAGGTAACCCTTATTAGTAGTGGTTCAGACAATGAGTTATGCACATCAGTGTCTAATATTGCAAAAAAAATATACAAGTCAAACATTTCTACTTTTTCGGGGCTTGTTTTCTACCAAATTATTTTTTAGTGGTCAAGGGACACATTGCATTAGTAGAACAGAAGGAAAATTCACAGCGAAGAATCTTTCCACCTGATAGGTGAGAAACTTACTTACATATTAGGTCTTTAAGTCTTGTCAATTTATATCATACTTAGCATCTAGGTGCCACAAGAAATATGCAGCCACAAACATAAAGTGAAAATTCCTATGGAAGTAAGTAGATTCTCCAGATTTAGAGTAAAATTTAATTTCTTTATTATCACTGTCCATGCAAACATACATGCAGCAGAACCAAAAATACCTTCAGATCATCCAAGATTAACTGCTGAAGAAATAGAAGCTCCTTGCTCTCAGCTGTGAGAGTTGCTTAACATTTTGTGGACAATGACGATTCATGCCTCCATCACAACATTTCAACAGTTAAATATTTAAACTTAATTCAAGAAGCAAGGCTGAAAAAATGTTTGTGCGAATCTATTATTAGCTGTTATGACTGTCCAATTTTGTGTTTAGGTTGCTCTAGAATTCACTACAATATATTGTCTTTGACAGACATCTTAGTGGGGTTTCATTTGAAACAATATTTATTACAGATTGGAAATAATTCCCCACTGATAATATTATATTGTACTTGGGGATAATCTAGTGCAATTATCTCATAAATAAAGTGAATATGTTATCTTTTCTTTTCTTTTTTTTTTTTTTTAACTTTTACAATATGATGTTAAGATCCAAAGATTTTTTGTAACTGGTAATGAAATAACAAATAGCTTACAGCTCAACGGTATTAATAATTTGCTACTTAGTTACCACAGAGACATTAGTTAGCAAGTAATAAATCAGTAATGCTTTTTTTGTAGGAAAAGGCCTGGTCCTGTCCTATCACATTCTAAGACCACTGTTTCAGACCTTCCAAGTGAAAATCAAAATAAAGCCAAGGCTGGTTTTTTTTTTCCTGTTGAGTGATGATATGGACAGATTTATTACATCAAAGCTCAAATTTCCTTCCTTCGCTCATTTTTCAAACTAGTCGCAATCAGTTCAATTCTTAGGTAATCACAAACTGGGTAACTTTATGGCTATGAAATGGTTATAGTAGTAGACACAATATAAGTAGCATCACAAATTTTGAATAATATGTGAATAATCTGAACACTTTATGGATTTATTACTATTATGGGCTGAAAGGATCTAAGAATAATCCATGTAAATTCTTTTGCATTTAAGCATTCTAAACAGGTTTACTTGAGGAAATTATGCAAATTGCTAATTGTATTAAATTGCTGAAATTCAAGATAAATGGGAGGCATTTCTGAGGAATGTTTACAAAACTAACAAGAGCCAAAGAGGTCATTTTATTTGGTTCTAAGGAGAAAGAGCAGGCAGATGTTGACAAAAAGAAATTTTCAGTTTAAGTACCTAATCACATCAGGAAATAGCTAGCACAATTCTCTCTTTAAAGAAAACAGGTAACTTTAATAGATCACAGTCCTAATTATCAAATGCACATATGAAACTGATCACTCTTTAATAGAAATAAATACTGCAGATCTCATTTTGTTTTACTTTGGAAAACACTCCATAGCACAGTTCTCAACTTAAAACTTTGTGAGCAAGTTAAATGCTGGACTGGGACAACTGGGACCCAACTGACTAGTGGATGGTTTTGTCAAAAAAATCTAACTTATAATGATTCATATAATAATCAAAGAGATAACTTCTGACCCCTTTAACTTATGGTCGGCAAGATTTAATTTATCATTATCATAAAACTCTGTAGACTATAAGACTATTTTTTAATTATTTCAGACTGTAGAAATAAAAGTTAACATTAGACCTAGGGATTCATTCCTACTTTAAAAATATTATTTATTACAGTCTGCTTCTTTGGTGAATGTAAAATCTACTTCTATACAAGTGAATAACTGTCATTAATTAATGCTGCCAGACAATTTAAAGCAGCTACTCCATATAATATGAGAAGAAATGCCTTTGCATGCAGTGCTACTGTGTTACCTATGTATGCTAGGTTTTGATTAAACACGATTTTGTTAGGATCAGCAGTTGCTGTTCCCCAGTCATGATGGTTAATAATTTTCTGTATCTGATGTTGGTTCTGCTGGACACCAGTACCTGATTTGTGTGCAGTTGGTATAGTGGAGAAGAGGCTGCTTGCAATATGTATTAGTTTACACGCTGGACCTTTTTTTTATGACTGTCAAGAGTTTCCAAAGCCCAGGAAAGCTAACTGAAAAAATGCTCGTTATAAATATAAATAAATGCTCAGAACACAGTCTTCGGCTTCCCTCTTAGGAGTGTGTTGGCATCAACACAGTTAGGTCTTGATGCAGCATTTTTTAGAAGAGCAGAAGTGGTAACAGCAGGACCATTAGCATGAACAGACTGTAACGGGTCAGTTCTCTTTCTCTGTGACGCCAATCCTTATCCCGCTCTAATATTCCAGGGGTAGGCAATTTTAAAATTATGATCTCATAAGATCTTCTAAAGGTTCAATGAAATTGAAGAACCTGTAAGTCAGTGTATTTAAACAAGTGTTACTACCCAGTATTGCATTGGAGATGAAAAACAAGAGCTTTTTGTGCCCCTATTTGAAATACTTTTGAAGGTATGGTCACAGTTTGGCCACATTTTGACCAGCTGCTACTATGGAATACCATATTTAGAGACATGTTTATGATGAATGAAAAACCATCAATCCATCCATCTAGAGGCACAGCGTAATTATAAGAAAAGAAGGACTATTTTTCATACAAAGTTTCTTGGTTTATTTATTGAAGTGTTTAACTTCAACCAACAATAAAGGGAAGCTAGGGTAGGATTAATTAGCTACACATTTTTCTCTATTTGCATTGTGCTGGTCAGGTGGTGTAGAAAAATGAGTAGAAACTGAGTGGATGTCATGGTCTAGCCTGAGCCAACAACTAAGTATGACACAACTGCTTGCTCACTTCCCTCTCCCCTGGTGGGATGGGGAGGACAATCAGAAAAAGGTAAAACCTGTAGGTTAAGAACAGTTTAATAATTGAAATAAATTAAAATATACTAATAATAATAATTATCATCATGAAAAAGGAGGTAACAAAAGGAGAGAGTGAGTAAAACCCAAGAGAAACAAGTGATGCACAGTACAATTGCTTACTACCCACTGACTGATGCCCAGCCAGTCCCTGAGCAGAAATTGGCAACTCCTGACCAGCTCCCCCCAGTTTATACACCAAGCATGACATTCTGGGGTGTGGAATATCCCCTTGGCTAGTTCAGGTCAGCTGTCCTGGCTCTGCTCCCTCTCACCCCCTTATGCCCCCGCTCATGGGCAGAGCATGGGAATCTTGAAAAGTCCTTGACTTAGGGTAAGCACAACTTAGCAACAACTAAAACCTCAGTGTGTTATCAACAATATTCTCATACTAAATCCAAAACAGAGCACCGTACCACCTACTAGGAAGAAAACTAACTCTATCCCAGCTGAAACCAGGGCAGCAGAGTAACATGATTTTATGAATGTTGATGATATCGATTCATGTAAATCACACATGTTAATTTTAGTATAGCATTTGTTCTACATAGGCCGTCCCTTTACAGTAAACCAAATAACATGTTTAGAGAGTTGTGTGTGGAAAAAACTAGCTACTACATTTTTAATAGTATTAATCATCCTTGCTGATTAATCTGATTTAGAAAAGCAGCTGAAATGGCACCAGCCCCTTCTTCCAAATCACATAAATATTCCTTTCTGGTTCAAGGATTTGTGTACAGCAAAGACAGCTGTGTGTGAATCACGGAAAGAGCAGGTGAGTGAGATTGATATATACCCAGTCTCCCCATCTTGCCCTGCAGACTTGACTAGGAAAAGGTAATAAACATCAGGACACCGTATCTGTTAAGGATTGGTCCTGGTGAAAGCTGCTGTGACACTTCAGAGCAGTTGCCATGGAGCAAACTGGCTGCTCAGATGTTGTTGTGTTGGAAACTGTATGTTTACATGGCATTAACAATTAGTCAGCAGTTTCAATGTCCATGTTGATCACAGGCACAGGAATATCCCTGAGGAAAAAGTCATAGTTCATAGTACACCACCTGCTTCTCATGGTTTCTTCCGTTATCACAAAAGGGTGATAGCAATTGATGAGCATTGCCTATTGGAAGCTTAAAGAACAAAATCCCCTTAGCAGGTTTTAAATTATGTTTTCCTTTAATGCTGTAGATTTTAATTTTTTTCAACAAAGAACTCTATTTTCTTCATTGCAAAAAAGAACTGAAGGGTACAAGCCCATAAAATAGCCCTTATAAAAGTTACAGAGCTGTTAGATTTTTCTCTTTACCTTTAAACTGACACACCAAAATTAATTTATTTTTCCTGTCTTTTTCTATTTTTGCTCCTGCTTTCACTTTCTCCAGAGTACAATACCTCCATAAATTAAACTGAAGTCCTAGATAGACTGCAGAAGATATTTAATTCCATATCTAACACATGATAAACATGTTTCTGCAAAGCTGTTCCAGAAGCTGCTAATGATATTTATTGAGATGCATGTCTTATAAATGAAAGACAACTTATTTTTTAAATCTACTATCAGTTATTTTTCAGCTTTCTAAATGCATAATGGCAGTGGATAATAACCGTCTAATTTGGCCCCACTATTGTAAAGACTGGAAAGGCCTTTTATTTACCTAATTATGTTATACTGGAGAAATTACATTCCAGTCTGTCTTGCTGAAGAGATTTCTTCCAAACTAAACAGCTGGAAAAAATGTAGAGGCTTTTTTCCTTGTTTAACTATGAGACCAGTCCTCCCACATCTCAGATTCCAGTTTACATGTAAACTCTCTGTTTAAATTTACTCAGCAATGTGTCAAAAAATGATTTTCTTGACACATTATAGCACGTATATATAGTTCTGAATAAAAGAACTGTAGGAAATAAAAGGAGTTGGAACAATATAGTGTATATTGTTCTACAAAATGCTTGTATACAGTCAAATAAATGATCCTTCTTCACTCTGTCTTCATTTCGACTGACACTTTGTGCTCTGAACTGGAAATAATGGGTAGAGAGTAAACAAATAGAAGGTAGTCTTAAAATTGAGCTGTGAATTAACAGCATTTGCCTCTATGCCTATTTATGGTAACAGATGTGTTTTCCCTGCTTCATGTATGCATATATTCATACACAAGGGAAAAATCTGAGGACAGCAATGGTGCTTTCTTTCACCTAGAAGGAAAGGGTGAAATGAAGTGAGTCTCACAAACAAGAACAAAGAAATGCAGATTCCATTACTTTTATGGCCTCATTATTTTGGTTCTCTGAAGATAAAAGACAGGCCCCTCGGTACAGGGCAGCCAGATGAAGTCCTTTGCATAACTAATGGAAAATGAACAGAACACCAGAAGTTGGTCTATGAAGAAACCTGTGAGATTATATTTACAAGCTATAGAGGAGTAGCTTAAAGGCAAACATTCATTCTTACTTTGCACTTCACTTTTTATATTTATAAGTACTTTAGAAGTGCATCATACACTGCACTATACTATTGTCAGTGGCTGATTTGTGGTGCTTTATTGAACCTGTTTTGCCTTTAGGATACCAAGTCCTCTGAAGCACTGATCTGAATATTTGGCACAGTTCAGCTATTGTAAAAGCATCATGTAGACGTAAAAATAAAGTTATCATAAAATAATGTGCTGGTTTGCTCCTAACCCTGTGCTCTAGATTGACTCAATATAAAATGTATTTTAGCCCACATTTAAGTGAAAAATATACAGTAATACACACACTGAACATGTAGTAATACAAGATTACTTAGTCTGATTTCAGAGTTTTCTATGTTACTGAAATACAATTTTAAGAGAGAATTTATGAAGAGTATGATGTTAGTATTTCCACTAAATCACCTGGATATATTCAATTTACGTTGAAGAAGTTCCAGAACTATAAATCAGAGCATTCTTGGCACTAGAAAAGTGTTTCTCTTACCTAGATGAGTGGAGGCCATAGGCTGTGATTTTTCATTACTTTCTGATGTTCTATTAAGCAGCTATTCTATCTATAACCAAGATATGTTGTGGTTCAACCCAAAATTATAGGTAAGATGTAGGAATCATGGTAAGATGCTTTGATCTATACTGCAACAGAGATCAAACTAGAGAAATATTATTGGCCTTTTGTTCCAGGCACACATAAGAAACAATGAGGTGTGAAGAGATGTCTTTACACAGTCACATCTTTACAAATTAAGCTCATCTAGCAATTATCAGTCTTTTCTTTGTACAACAGAGGCTGTAATTTCCTTTTTTATCCGATTTTCAGGGAATGACTGCTGTAAATCTCTCACATCCCTCTGCCCCCAGCCCTGCTTCACAGCTAGTCCCTTGTCCTCTGCTAGGACTACTTCTCCCCTCCTTATCATGCCAACCCTCAGGATCTAGACAATTATTAACCATAAGACCTCATCTAAGGTATCTAACTTAGGTGCCCAGGCTCCATCTCTGGTCAACAAAGAAAAACTCTCCTCGTTAAGACATCTCTCAGAAGAACTGAAAGTGACTTTTTCTTCCTACTGTCCACGGCACCTAGGATGCCCACACATAAGCACCACAGCTAGAGTCATTATCTGGAGGTATGAATCCAAGACCAAGAACTCTGTTGCATCATGTTAATGGGCACCTGTTTATAAAGTTCTTTTTCTGGTTGCATCACAGACTGAACACCCCTGGAAAAAAACGTTTGTGTACGAAACCAGTCACATGACCTCAGTATTCATCTCATTACTTCATTTTTCTTGTTGTGCCTTTCTTTCCCTTTGCCCCATTCTATCAGCCTGGAAGTGAAAACAAAAACCTTTCCTGGTCTTGAAAGGGGCATCAAGTGCAGTAGCCAAAACAAAGTAAAACCTGACTCTTAATCAAGCCACAGATAGGAGATGCTGATGCAGAAAAGGGAAAAAATCAGTTTTGGGGAAAAAAACGTAAACTACCAAACCTGCGTATGCACTCTGGTGTGGAGATACCAATAACTCCTCCCAGGTGGTTTTGTCCTGTCTCCACTTCCGATCTCAGCTCACAGGAAAACAAACCTTGAGGCAGCCACAGCCTCTTATACATACAAGTCATGTTTTCCCACCTTTGATTTTGCAGGTGGTATATTCTGGTCCTTGTGTCTCTGAATCCCTCACTTTGCCTTATTCATCCCATGCTGATTCAGAAGTTACTGAATATTATGTGCATGTAGACACACTTGCAGTAGTCGTACTTGTTAAGCACATACATTTGTGAGTTGCATCTGTTACATTTCAGAAAATTCTGCAATCTAAACTGAGCCCCTCTTCAAAAGATCCCATTTTTGAAAGATTCACAGTTTGATTAGGCCTTGACCACTGGCAGCAACAGCACAGACAGACAGGCTGCAAGGCCTTGAAGATGTGCACTATATCTGGTAGTGTTAATGTGAGATCTACAGCCTTCTCACCTTCTCCATAAACCAGCTTGTCTCCATCCCATAAACCTGCAGGGAAAGACAGAAAATTTAATCTTTGATCCTTTAAGGCACTTCCTACTACTTTGAAATCAAAATCTGTTTCTTTCTGTCTAGACTATACACCAAAAATCTTTCTGTTCTCTTTCCAGAAAAAGAAACCAACTGATGAAAAGATAGGAGAAAACTCTAGATAAAGCACAAATTAAACTATATCTAGGGAGATTTGAAATATTTGCTTTCAGGCTTTTCAAAACTTGTAAAAAGCAGAGGACAAAAAATGAATGTTAGCTCAACAACGTTGCATCCACAGGAAAAACAGTGGCTTGATTAGGGGGAAATCTCAGCACATTTCCTTTCACTGGTTTATTTTTCTCTACTGCTCTTCTATTCTGTATGGACCCTGTACCTAACAACATACACCTCACTGTATTACACATTGTCATTCCAGTCGTGTGGTAAGTAATGTGACTAACATCTGTCATGTATAGCTTGTTCTGTCTCCAGTTCTCCCAGGTACCTCATATTTAACAAAAACAAACAAACAAACAATAACTCCAGCACCCTAACATTTTTTGGCATTCACAAAGAATATCGGGTTATTATGTATACATTTACTTCTTTGGCTGATATAGGAAGATTTGCAAATCTATATTCTGTCATTTTTTCCTGAACTTCCATTATGCATGTTTAAAAATTTAAAATAACTTTCCAATATCGAGGTTTAAACTTTAGTTTAAAATAAACCTTGTTAGGCACTAATAGACCAGAAATATTTTATGTAAGATCAATTCAGACATCTGTTTTCATATCATAATTCATACCAAGTAATACTGGAGAGAGATTGTGGGATAGCATTGCACAGGTGAGTATCAGTAGCATGCTCAAAGCCCTTTGTTTCTTTCAGCAAGAGTTAAGAAGGAAAAGACAAGTCCCAGATAGGAGTTCCTCACAAATTGCATTGGCTTTTGAAGCCCATTTATCCATATCTTAGTTCATAATGTATTGCACTACATCTGTCTACTTAGGAGGACTGGGAAAACCTATAACGTGCCCATGTCCTTAAGATGCAAAAAAGGGATGATTCACATGAGCAGACTTGTAAGAAATCTTAAATTAAAGTCTAAAGCAAAATTTAAAATGATGCATGTGGGGGTTGGTATATTGCCATAATTTCTCATAGGCATTGCATTTGTCAGCCAAATGATGTTGCAATGCTCTGCATCCTAAAGTCAGAGCACCACTTTGCCATGAAGAAAAAATAACAAAACCCACAAAATTCCATTCCAGGGTCTGACATAAGGTGCTGTCAAGCACAGAGCTTACAACTGTGACAATGGCAGCTGTTCCCTTTGGCAAAAAAACATCTGGGAAATCTATGCAGAATAAGAGTCGTTATCTTTCTCACACACCACAATCTCAATGGAAGGATGCCCAAAATATTAGCCATGTGGATAAAAGAAGCTTCTAGAGCTGGTAACCAGTTTAACTCTCTATTGTTTACTCAGTCTGTACTTGTTAAATGGAGAACACTGACAAGCTGAGAGCTAAAAAACATTTTCTCATTTTCTGTGAGGAAAAATTACCTCCTGGGTACTATTTGCAAATCCACAAGTGTGTTTTATAGGCTCAGCTTGCCTAGTCCAAAGGCATCCTGATCTAGGGAGGTTAGATAGGCCTCTGCAAGGATTGCACTCACACAAGCCATCTGGTCTGTCCTGAAGAAACATCAGCCCACATCGGGCTGTAAAAGTTAAATTTTTGTGGTTTTCTTTTCACAAGCAAGTACAGTCTCTGTGCAGGACTGGCCGTACTGCATGGGGAGTTCAGACCTGAACAAGCTCAGCTATACAAGGGAGTGTTTTCCCACGCTGCCCAGCAAATAGGTATGGACCTCTCTCTAATGGGACTGGCACTAAATGTGAAGTCCGGACTAATTATTCTGTTAGGCTGAGATATTCAACTCATTTATCACTAATAGCTGTTATGGATCTACAGCTTTCAGAAATTATTGACACAGATCTGATTTGAAGAAGTGAAATAAAGGTGAAAGGCTCTATAGCTATATGCTAATTTTTAAGGTATTCATTGCACCAGATTTAACATCTTCTCTGCTGACTGGAAGACAAAATTTTCATATTATTGCTCTTTGACAAAGCAATTAAGAATGAGTTACTTGAACTGCTGTCTAAAGCTACAGTGTCTCTTTAAAACCATCTACTCAGACATCCTCAAGTGTGTACATATTTTAATTGATTATCTTTACACAGGATGCAAAGGGTGCTTTCTGCAAGTACAAATCTCGTAGAATAAAATTTAACACGAAAGTTAAACTGGCACTGTCAAAGTTGTCAAAAAAAATATAAAATCAGCATCTGTTCCCCTTTTTCAGTCCCTCACTACTGTCACTCATTTCTTCCCCACACCAGCCCCTGGGTTACATCACTCCAGGTGCCTATGAACTGGACTGCGCTCGGAAGGCAGGCTGGGCAGCTCGGCCAGCTGCCTGGCTCACCGCTCAGCCTGTTCCAGGCAAGCAAAGCCACAAGGCAAAGGCAGGAACATCGGAGAATGAGTGCAGTGCTTCTTTTTGCAGCAATGCCAGCTCAAAATGTACCTTAAACTACAGCTCAGCATTGACTTTTACCTATGATAAAATTATTTAAAACTTGAGGAAGACCAGGACAAAGTAGGGACTAATCATCATGATGTATTCTACTAAGGACATTGTGTGTCTCTAGATTGTGAGAGTGCTTGGAATTTGTACAGAAAATACTAGGCCCTTGACGCTTTAAAATACCTGTAACAACTTGTCTAAGGAAAATTCATTTCGCTATTTACAGGGGGAAAAAACCAAAGACATTTCAGGGCACCCAAATGCAGAAGTAGTAGTATAACCTTGGGAAAACAGCACCAGAAACCCTGTCCATAACATATATGTTATTGATGGGTTAACTAGGCACATTTTTAACAAGAGAACAGAGTAGAAATTTCTGTTTGATTTTGCTATACATGGATTAAGGGCACTGTGGAGACAAAAACTTTCAGATGTACAGCTTTGACTACCTTTTTGTTCTGCATATTCTGGCTTTTTTTGGCGTGTATGCATATCATAAGATCAACATGATTATGTGTAGGGCATGTAAAATAATATTACAATAACAAAAAACTTGATAAGTCCAATAAAAATACATATATATATATCTCAAATATATTATTGATATGTAAAACATTTCCTATGAGTACTAATGTCTGAATATGTTCTTTCCTTTCTCATGTTTAATATAAATTTATTAGAGTTATGAAATGTATGAATATTAAAAATTCCATATTAATATCAACAATTAAAATATTAACAATTAAAATATATGGCAAAAGAAGCAGAAGGGGGTTTTGACCTTGCAGCTCTCTTTATTCCGATTGACTGAATGCTCTGTCCCTGCCTGCTGTTCTACAAACAAGCTGTGGTCTGTAAACAGCCTTTAACACTCAGAGCCAAATGATGCAGCAGTGCAAAGATCAAAGCAGTGCAACTCTCAATTATTCCGTTTATGAAATACAAGAGTTTTGCACATTAAAAATCCTTACCCTGGTGGGAAAAAAGGCCTATGAAGAACATTAAAATGTCCTTTATAAATCACCATTCAGGACAATAATTGCAAAAATACTGAGAAATAGTCCCAGCGTCACAAGTGTTTGTTTTGATCCTAAAACTGTAATTATGTGATCTTTAAAAAATTGCATAGAAAATTAGAAGCATCTGAAAAATGGTTAGTAAAGTTTAAAACAAATCCAAAAATTTAAGTGAAGAATTAATTATATGTTTATTATGAGAAATACACCCTAGATTTCTTGCATTTTCTTTTTAAAGAAGGGGGGGGGGGGGAAGAAATACCAGGAAAAAAAAAAGAACAGGAAAGTGCTATTGCAAAAACTTAATTAAGTTTATACATAGAATATGTATAAACTATCCAACATATTCTCATCTAGAGATTTATAGGATAGCCATATAGAAACTTTGGGAAAGGACTGTTTTTAGAAGCCCAGGGCTCTGTCAGCAACTTACCTTGCCTAATAAACTTACTAGTTTACTAGAAGTAGAAAAAGAGGGCAGACAAGTTACATACACTGGCAGCTGCATTCTGGTAACTTCTTTCCTGCCAGTTATTTTTAGTGTGTCTTACAGTACTCAATGCAATTTGGAAAAATGAGTAACGCACTTTGATTACAATTATCAGGCATTGGTTCCCAAAAGTCGCATCCAAAAATTATTTTGTCACAGAGTGGAAAGCAAGTTATCTTTTGATCAGTCTTTGGAGAAGAATGAGAGACTCCGGCATAAATATGCTGAGCTTGTTATGCAAGAAACAGATCCAGAAAAAATACCTGAAAATAAAAAAAGCTGGAACTATTTTATAGCTTCAAACATTCTGTACCCCCAAAGTATCTAAACCATAAACTTTTCCTACAGTCTGTTCTGGTGTTGTCACATGTTCTTCACAAATTCTAACCAAACAATAACAGCAACAACTATTGGAAGGAGAAAACCTGGAAACACTGCTTCCCTAATAAAAAAAACAGAACCAGATCCTTCATTTAGATATTGCTGCTTTTTCCAAGATTGTGAAGAAGAAATAAAACAGTCACGAGATATCAGATCACAGCAGACCCAGGCTTCTGCAGCTTAGCAGTACTGAGAATCTCCAGCCATCAAGATCAATGAGAGAACAAGGTTAAAGGAAAGAGATACTTCAAATTAATATCCAGATTTAACTTTCACAAAATTTCTATTGACCATAAATTACATATAATCTGCCCTTCAGCATGTACAGCATTTATCTAAAGAGTAAGAAGAGTTGTCAGCCTTAATAAACTATCCCATGATCCCTTCCAATTTATTTCCACAATGCTGACTGTGTTTACTGCATTGAAAATCATTCCACATTAAGGGCCATAACCAGGGGAAAAGTTAGCAAGGACTTTAGCACAATACAAATGACTAGCTCAGTAAAATATTTCTCAAATCTTTTCCCCTGGTGGCAGATAAACTAAAAGAAGGAGGAGGGAGCTACTGGTTAGTTTTTGAAATAAGAAAATGAAATAAAGATACATTGTGCAATTATTATTGCACCCCACCTTTTTTCTTTTCTTTTTTTTTTTTTCTTTTTAAGCCTGTTTAAAGCTTAAGTAATCCCAAGTTAAAGTACAGAAACATCAATCTTTTTATTGCATAAATGTTCACAAGTATGAAGGAAACTTTAAGATTCAAAATTAAACCCAGCATGTCCCAGAAACTGCAAGTTCTAAAACCTGCATTTTTTTTCTTTGGATTTCAGTGTTATAAATACAAGGAATTAATTTGTCCTATTTCAGTCTCCTAAAAATTAGATATTCAACTCTCATCTGGACACTTCTATAATGGAGAAAACAGATAAAGGTAAAGAGTGTTTCATCCAAAAATAGACAGTCAAAAATAATTCAGACATCAAGTTTAGACTTAGATGTCTGAGTGTTACGTGGCTAAAGCTAAGCAAAATACATCCAACCCAAAGTGACATCACATACCTAATGAGAGGATAAAATAGGTTGCGCTTGGGACTAATAAAATTTGTGGGAATTCTGTGTACAAAATAACTGAACCTGTTAAAAACTCACTCCATCTGTTTGGACATGATTTTAAAAATCTTTATTTTGAAGGATATTTCAATGTCCCTGAAGTTCCCAAACGTACTCCGTGGGCTGCAGAGCTTACCCCCAACTTAGTATTTAGCAGTTCCATATATTTAATATTTCATCAGGAATGTTGCAAAAGCAGCCAGCTTTGGCAGTCTTTGACTATAGGGGATTGAAAGGAGCAGGGGTTTCCAAACATTCCTCAAGTATGAATAGTGCATCACCAGAAAAGCTGGGTCTTCAAACCTGTTCATTTGCTTTATTAGCTCAAGAGACCGCCTAAGATTAGATTAGGTAGAAGAGTACCTATATAACATATTTAATTGTCTTTAAATGCAATTTTCCATCTGGAAACAAGAAGGTCATTTTCTTCCTAGGCACCACCAAAATTTCTGTGGTCCAACAGCAAAAGTTTCAGAAAATTATTAGTGGAAAACACATTACAAATCAAGAGCTATGTAGGTAGTACAAAGATACTCATCTCAAGGGGTGATTTGGCCCCATTAAGATCTAAATCGCCCTTTGGAGACTGTTATTTCTCTCCCTTCACCATAATGGGAAACTAGGGCAACAAGCCACCTAAAGAAAGACCAAGGTTAAGTGCCTGAAAACAGGTACGTAAATACAGACTCAGAAACTAGTTTTGAAACAAATTGCTTGATTGAAGAATTATTCCCGAGTAAATGAAGAACAGCTATTATTTTCTCCTGAGAAGTAAGGGAAATATTAGCAAGATCAAAAAAACCTCCATATCTATTAAACAAGAGACATCACAGAGAGTGAAGAAGCATTCTGTGTGCTGGATGAGTTTTTTAATAGCTAAAACAAGTTTGTTATGGTACTGAAAAAATTTATTGCACCATTAGTTTATAAAAATAATAACTTACACTACAAAAACTGCTTTCATAAAGATTTGTCACCGTGAACTAGCAATTGAGGACAAATGAATGCATATATTCAGTATGCTCACTAAAATACTTCAAAATTATATTAATATCTTCAAATAGTCTGTCCAGAATATTATTTCTCATTCTGACTAATCCATTAATTTTGCATCATCTGTAAAACAGAGATATTCTTTGTTACATTAAAACTGTTCTAAAATATTACATCTCCTTAGAAGTCTTCCTACAAAAAATAATACAGTGTGTTTTAATGTATTCGTACAAATTGATTTGCACTTTGCTATATTAACAAATAATCAGAACAAATTAAAAAAAAAAAAAAGGCCCAACTTAGTCTTGGCAATTTGTTTAAAAGCATAGAATTATAATTCTGTTTTTACAGCATTTTCCTTGATTTTATTTTCTACATTTCAAACTTTTTTTCATGTAAAATGAGAAATAAGAAACATCTCCCAGTGTTTCCTGGGTATGTGAGACAACAATGTTTAAGACATATGTCACTAATAAAAGTTATTATTTTAATAGAATCCAACACAACTGACCATGAATATATTACTTTATCCACTTTACAAAATTTCCTAATCCAAAAATAAATTACTGCTTAGTTTGAGCAGAGATGGGGGAAATATGTTGCCCCTTACTTTCCATATACTGTACTATATTTAGATATATTTTTAGAACGTAGACGCTCAGTGGAGTAAGACTTTTAGCTAGACGTGAATTTCTGTAGGGTTAGTATTCACAAATCAAAACACCTTTTTCATCCCTGCTGTTCAAAAAATTTGAAAACATAAGTTTGGCAAGAAGGAAGAGAGATCACAAGAAATACAATCATTTTATGCCAGAACTATTTCAAAACTACTAGGCAGTAGCACTCCATTTAGCAAGAGGGAGAATAAGCTAAAATACCTCCACTGCCATTAAACCAATCATCTCGAACTCCTGAGAGAGAAATAAAATAAAGAATGTGAAGCCCTTGGTTAGTGCCTTTTGCATGTGCTGTGCACCATTTGCACAATGTGCTTAGTGCCATGCAGCTCCTACATCTAGTAGAGTTCCTTTAATGATTGTAATCAAATAATCAAATAATAATAATAATCAACAACCACCAATAACAATAAATAAGGAGCAAAATAAATAAGGAATAAATAATAATGCAATAATAAATATTAATGAAGAGGAATAACAATACATCATGTACTATCAAAACTGAATAGTTTGATAATTAACTTCACACATTATGAAACATCAGAGCGTTGGCTTGTATGAAAGTGGGGTTACGGCTTTATCATCCCAAGGGAGGAAACACAGTCCAAAGTACCAAAACATTTATCCAAGCTTCCCCACATATATTCAGGTAGTCACATGTCTGTACCGGTGCATGTATATATGCATACCTCACTCACTTAAAAGAAATCTCTGTCACTTTGCATAGAGATGTTTCTGCACAAGGTCTGGCACCACCCTGGTTCTTGCATAGCTAAGAATTTTTTGTTTAACTTCTGTACATATGTATGAAAGTGTTGTAATGTTCTTTAGCAGCGAAAATGAAAACCTCCAAAATTATGATTCTGAGTCTTATAGCTCAGTTTTCATAGCACAAAAGATTAATCATTTGCCCTAATGTATGGGTCTATAGGTTAGATGTCTAAACACAGAATAGTTATGTATACTTCTTTTTAATTATTATTACTACCCTTTTTATTACTGGAGGGAAAAAGACACCTCTGGAGACCTTCATTCCTGTCTTAATAGGTATCCAAGATAAGCAAACCCAATAGAATTCATTGAATATAGAAAAAGGTTAGGTGACAAGCTTAGATTTAATAACTAACTTCCAGAAAACTAAAACTGGAGAAGATAAATCCCACCTCCAGAAAACATAAGAGGACTCACTGACACAAGCCAAAATAAACAGCTGATTTTTTCTAGATCAAAATGCTCTGTGGTAAGTAACCAAAATGTTCTGAGGTGCCCCAGGTACCTCCCAGCACACTTCGTACATTACTCCTGCAGTCAGAGGGAAAGCACAGGTGCTACAGAAGGTCTCCACAGGGTTATTCTGGACAGGAAACCGTACAGAGACAGACAGATCCCCCAAAGACCTACAGAGCCCCAGCACATCACTATGTGTAGGAGCATGTACTTCACTTCATGAAGGGCTTTGTAAGATGCCCAAGCAAAAAGATTGCTGAATTAGGCAGACTGGGTCCTAACCCAACAGTGCTCAGTAGAAACAGTTCGTTTTCACTTTCTTATACTCACCCTTGATTATGCTACTATGACATAAATATTGCTTTTATAGCTGAATTATCAACCCCTTAAAATCCCTGTTTCAATAATGGGATTGGTGACAGCACCTCAACCATAATAGCATAACAGTGTCATTATAATTATCATTATATGAACAGATCTTACAGTGAGGCAGAGTGGTACACTCATTAATTTCCTTGCCTGATGCAGCCTGGATTCAGATATAACTCCGAGTCTAAAGGTCAGAAGTCATATCAATCTGCTCCATAAATGTTGATTTTAGCGAGATGCAATGTCATAAGGGGATGGCAGAGAGAAGCTTATGTGTTCATACAGTGACCCTGAATCAACAAATTGAAAATGTTAATATCCATTTAGGTTAACTTTCTATAACTTTTTTTAGCATAATGGTCAGGAAAAAAATCTGAGGAAAATTCATACATTAACACCTGATTAACAGATTTAACAGTGGATTTGTTGTTGTTACTGCACTTAGGAAGTTTGCTTGTAGGGGGGTACCATATGTACTGAAGTTTGCTGTCACTTAGAGAATTGGTTGTGTTTCAATATCCTAACTTTAGAGTGCAGTTTCATATGCAAGGACCTGATTTTTTACCTTAACTTGCAGCCCCCTTCTTGTTTCATGAATTTAGGTTGTCTGAAAGCTTGTGCATTTAAGCCAACTGTGAGATAAGTCATATAATTTGGGCATCAAATAATTTTCAATTTGCTGCGTGTCTTAAGCAATGATTACATAACACGATGATATAACTTTTTTCCTTTTCATATGTTGGTAATGAATGAAGAGGCAGCTGAACACCACCATGATATAACATTATACTGTTTGAATAAAGATATGCATTGGAAAACCAGTGAACGGTAAACACTGGTAGCAAATAGGACAATCAAACTTCCCCATACACCAATATGTGCCTTTTTCTTATATCCTGTCTCTGCTTTGTCTAGAAGTCCAGGGTAATTGCACCTAACTTTTGCTAGACCACCACTAACTGACTAGAGTTCACAAGCTTGATTAACCTGAATGACTTAGGATGAAATCCAGTTGAGAAATACAGTCATTTCTGTAGTCATTTATTTAATTTTCTATGAAGGCTGTTATTCTGAGGCGAACTGGGAATACCTTTCATTAATTGTTCTTGCTTTTGTTGTTCCAGTATGTTTACATCTTAACATACATATAGAGCAATTTATAAAACTAATTCTAGATGTCCTTTCAGTATATTGTCATCATCTCCTATGTGCTAATGATGTGTTAAATCTGAAATGCATATAAATCTACAGACACCATGCTGGCATGTTTCATTACTGGTTCAAGCTTATCTTTTGACAGACAATGTCATATATAAAAGTTTCCTCAGAAAATGACCCAAAACTCATAATCTACACTCAATCGACACAAAACTTAAGGCTACTTGAATTTTATTATTTTTTTTAATATATAATGTATTACTAATGAAACAACTACTGCTTTCCTACATGAGGCAGCATGCCCCCACTTGGGACCCTACTTGGCACAGTGAGCTTGTTATGTACATCTCAAAAGCTGGAAACCCTTCGGGAGACCTTCTAGAGAGCAAAATGCTATGCTCTGTTCTTCTAGGACAGAATATGGGTGAAATCATGGAAGGGTCACAGACTGAGAGGTTGGTTGTGGCTGCCTTTCAGTGGAAGCTGGATTAGAGGCAGCGTAGATGGTTTTGGCCGCTGACTTGAATGGCATTCACAGTTAAAGAGCCCTGGCCTGTGAGCCAGCCCAGCCCAGCTGCTTGGATCAGGTCTTGGACAGGTAGCAGGGAGGCAAACAAGATACAGTGAAATATGAAGTAATGATCATTACAGAAAATGAATGGAGGAAAGAGAGAATATCCCTCTCATGTAAATCTGATAACATCATTACATGATTAATATTGGGCAGTTTGCTCATTATGTTTTCTTTCAGAGATGTCAGCACAGGCAACTAGGAACCAAACAATAACAAATCAATCCTATTGTTCCTGAATATAATTAGGCACAATATTTGGAAAAGACTGATATCATGTTTTCCGGAAATAACACTAGTCACTGTCATATTTTCAATACTTACTGCAAAAAACTCAAGGACTTCAGAACTCAGACTGTATACGTCAAATTGCATCTGAAACACTGAGTACACTGGAGATTAGAAAACAAAAGTGCTTTTTTTTTCTTTTCAACATGAGCAAAACCATTTTCTCTTCTTTCAAGCTTTCCCTGCTCTCTGAAGTTAAAATGCTTTTAACTAAAAATTAACAATAAAAAAAGACAATCCCTATGCACCAATCACACAGGCATGAAACTTCCGCCCACAACAGTGATGTTGAAGAGAAGCAACATTGTCATTAACTAAGTATGTCCTTAAGTGTCAGGAATGAAGTCTAGAAAATTAAATTACAGACAAGCTCGAACAGTAAGATCAGGCAGAATGAAGTCTCTCAGAACAATGGACAGGGACAATGGAGAGTCAAATCACTGCAATAATACCTATTCCTGCCATAAGGAAAACAAAATAGATTATATAATTCAGAAGTATTTAATGAGCAGAAAAAGTGTGGTGTTTTATAAGAAAAGAAAAAAAAAAGGGGGGGGACTCTATGCTTTGAAAGGATTTGTAGTTGCAACTTCTCCTTCCAGCATTAAAGTAAAAATTCTGAAATTGGGTACCAAAGGTCAGCATGGTAGTGCTGGTTAATACACAGCACTACCCACATTTCCCCACATTAAATAAGATCTCAGAAGATAAAATGGTTTCTTACTACGCAACTGTAATTGTTTTCCTTTATGTTTTTTTGATTAAATTAAATGGGTTGCTGAGATTCCTTCAATAACTTTAATAGTTCTCCATTGAAATGATGTAGAAATTAAAACATCACTTTCTCCATCATGAGCAAAAAATAGCAGATAGGAAAGAATGATGACAATACATGTAGACAAACCATGTGTGCAGAAGTGAATTGTAGAATGATGTTCAAATATATTTTCTAAAAAATTCCATAATGTAGCCAGAAATCACTTAATAAATTAACCACTTCCAAGCAAAACTTTCAACCAGACATATTCCTACAGCAATAAACAGAATAATAATGGTCCCTTAGTTATCCAGTAATCTAATAAAACTTAAAATAGATTTAACATTTCTGGGTTTAATGATTCCAATTTTAGACAATACTCCTAGCATGGAAATGGTAAATTTTGGACCAAACCTTCCTTATGGTGACCCTTTACTTACATTAAAATATACAAAACCCAGGTAACATAGCATCAGATTGCTGACCATGGTTTTAAGTAGGTTCCATGAAGTTCATGTAAAGAAAAAATACTGGTTTATTAGTATCTATTATACCTTAAAAAAGTCATTGTATACATAGAGTTCTAGTTCCTTACACGTCCATAGATGTATGCACAGATGGAAATATGTCAGGCCTCATGTGTTTATAACTGTATAATACCCAACCTAGCTATATAATTACCTAACTAAAAATTACTTACCCTGCACTAATGGGAGCTTTTTGAGATTTATTGTTCATACACACATTCCACTGCTAATACACATGTACTTCATGGTAAAAGAGATTAAATATTTGAGGTTAGTGGTATCCTTTCCGTGCACACACAAGCCAAATCTTTGTATTTGTCTCCTGTTACTCTGAGTAGCTTTTTCTCTTTTGACAATAACATCCATACGTGCACATCCCAATTAGTAGAGCATTTCATCTGGTTGTGTAGTATCATAATACCAGAAAAGCAAGCAAAGCACCACACAGTGCTGAATGATATCCTGGAGGTGGATGTTTCACAGAGCATTACATGACCACTGGAAATATGAATACACATTTGTACATTTGTCTTTTGTCTGCAATTACAGTGGCTGCTGTTTCATCATGTATACAAGGACCAGTTTTGATAACCTTTCTTCAGATAAACTTAAAAACATAGCCAAAGCACTGAAAAAAACTTTTGCTCTTCTTTATCTCAGTTGTTAGGGCAGCAGATTGACAGAACAGTGTATTGACAGTGAGTCTTAGGCAACTTTCCTCGTTGTTCATATGAATTCTGGGTCCGTTCACTGAAGATGATAAAATGTAACTTGGTTTTGACAAGCTCTGTGGACGCTCTCCTAAGTATGGCAGAAAAGGAGCCTTTGGCTTGGTTTGCCTCCATTGGTGAGAAGGATTGTCTCCAAATGAGCACCTCCTGCGTTCTTCAAAGAGCAGTTTTCTAGGAAAGGTGTGGAAACCTGCAGGCTCTCCCCACTTCTTGGGTAGTTTCTCCTACAACAGCAGACACGGTTCACAGTTGGAACTTTGCAGATCCCTTTTTTTTTCCTTGCCTTTTTGCCAAAGGCTGACCTCAGTTGGGCAGCAGCGGTTGGGAGGCAGTCTGCAGGTTTAGTCTTACTGTAGTCATCATGCATGTAAGCTCAAAAGCTGAAGCATATCAAAGCTAAACTAGTCCCCAGATATATTCTTTCCTTAATTAATTTTTTGTTCTTTTTCCTCAAATCTCTCATTGTGCTTCCATTGCTTTCAGAGAGTAATACAGAGAGTTCTCCTGTGACTAATTTTTTCCCTATAAAATATGCTCAATTACCACAAAGTGCTGTGTAGAAGAGTGGAAAATGTGTTTCTATTCAAAAGCATTTAGTTCAAATCCTACCAAAGTTCTATTTTTCATTTAGAAATGTTATAACCTCCCCATCAATTATATTGCCAGTTCAACTTTCTTAAAGCAAGAAGCGAATAAGCGGAAGAAAGGTCCAAAAAAAATGACTTCCTGATCACTTTTAGTAACCATATCTTCAGCTGCAATCCCCAGAAAATCCTCTTGCTATTGTCACTGTTATTTAAAAATAAATATGGGCTGTGGAGGAGATATATTTTCTTCTAAAGAAAGAGAGAGATTCTGTCTCCATTAGTTATCGCTGACCCTCAAAGACAGGGCAGATATATACTATGAAAGACTTAGACACTTCAGAAGGTTTTAAAAATGTTTTCCACTCGTTTTCTTACAAGGCATTATTGCATTTGGAATATACAATACGGCAAGGCAGTAGTGCACAATTAATTCTCAGAGGGGAGCTCACTGCATAAGGAACACAGGATATGGCTTGTTATGAACCAGATAGCTACAAAACAGGTTTTGATGGCTTTGTGACCAAAAAAAGTAAGAAACAAAGAAAACTCTGAAAATCTTTCCAGTGATTAAAATAAAATTGGAAAACTAAATTGTCTTAAAATTTGGTGTTGTCGACTTTAAATATAGTTTCTATTCTAACTCAAGGCAAATTCTACAGACTGATTACAAAACCAGTGAAAATAAGATGCTGACACAATGTCAACTTTAGAGTAATAATTGCACTGCTATAATAAGCTGTTTAATTGTTGTTTATTGTAATTAAAATCTCATGGCACACCAGAGTTGCAATTTTCTTTTCCATGTCAGCAAGGTTTCCTTTTATAGAACAGTTTGCCCAAAGCAACCAGTGATGTTACTAGACAGACATTAATCAAAGGACCTTACAAAGCTACACCTGGTATCCTTGAGGCAAAATGTTCACCAAAACACAAATTCCACATAAATAGGAGCACAGTGGTTATGGGGGCATTGCTATACTTGAAAACAAAAATTTTACAATTAATTTTTAAGTATCTATTATGTGAAGGAATATTCATAAGCCAATATTATTCATTTAATGACCAAAATACCTCTCATTGAGAAGACTGACAGCTAATTATAATTAACAAGACCAATAATTTTCCCATATCCATTTTCCAGATGTTAATATAAACTAGACTGACAACACAGATAGACGTAACAAAGCAGTCTAAGAGAATTCATTTGCACCTGCTCAATACCAAAACATCACAGAGGTCAGCAGAAAATTCAGAGTTAATTTTAAGATTTTGGTAACTTGAAATGATATCTGGCCTCCGTGGAACACTGAGGGCAAACTCAATGAAAATTTATACCACCAAAGAAATCTGGATTAAAAAAAAAAAAAGAACCCTAAAGATAATTAATATCACTTTTACATAGTGCATCTGTAATGCTGAAGCTTAATGTGAAATAAACACTTGAGTCAAGTTAATCTGATGCTAAAATGATTGGGCAATTTATTACAGCTTAAGAAGGACATTGCCACGAGAACAGGAAATAAAGGTTTTAAAACTTGGGGTAATTATTTTCAATCAGAGCTGCTTTCAAGGTCAAATGTTTAATACTAGCCATTATTTTCTCTCTGCTAACTTTGGCAGGCATTTCACATGTCTCATCCATAAATAATTAAGGAAGTAACTGCTGTATCAGCTTAAACCTTGGAGAAAAACTTGAGTGTCCAAGGTAAAGATTTTATTCGGGTTTTAGTTTCCCCAAAAGACAGCAATATACAGTTTATCTGACCTAACAAATACTGCCTACTGCTTTCTAATTCAGCAATATAAACATTTCCTAATAAGCTTTCTTTGTGATTTATTTTTCCATTTGGACCATACTCAGCTACTTCAGCAAATTGAGACAAATAACAAAACCAAAAGCTCTCTGCAAATGCAACCTGTTAACACAAAAGAAATTAAATGGAATTTAAGCTGCTGGCAGGCAAGGATGAAGTAATATTTGATATGGGTTTTATTCTACTAATATTGTAACTATTTAAAATGAAGCAATATTGGGAAGAGAGTGGAGGTACTACGTTTGTTTTCAATTTGCTTGCTATTATACAAAGTTCTATATCTAATAATGCCTTTATATTAGCCAGGTATTTATATCAGAATATTCACTATAGACTGGAACGTTGGCATCAAAGAGCAAAAATAAGTGAGGGAAACAAGTGGGTTATAACATGCTGTGGTGTTAAATTCTGAAATGAACCTTACTTGCTAAGCATCAGCTTCTTGCACTAGAGTGTCGATGTCCTCTGTATTAATCATATTTGGCTTTTCAGATCACAATTTCAGTAAAGATTCTATACAACTAAGTATGTTCATTCCAATTCAGTAAATGTTGAAGTACATACTTAACATTCTTTAAAGCAAAATAAGAGTAAAAGGTAATTATATGCTTGTTCTAACACTAAGCAAACTTTTAAATCTTTTTTTCTGGTTTTTTTTTTCTTTTTTGTGAGTCTACTTATATTCAAATAAATGTTCTTACTGAGTATACATGTAATTTGGGGAGTTAACCAAGGAATCAGTATTTTAGAAATGCTTGAATATAATTTGAGGTTGATTTTTACACATCAAAACTTCAACACAAAGATATTGTAAATTGAAAGGAAGCCTTGGAAGTTGTAAAGAGAAGTCACCCTAAATTACAAGAAGAAATCAAGCACAACATTTACATACCTGCATATGCAATAATGCTTTTTAAAGAAAGAAAAATAAAGTCTGAATTCTCTTCAGCATTGGTAAAAATATATGGCATTTGAAGACAAAAGGAAAAACTGTGAATCCAAGTATCTACATCCCTTTTAAATTTTTTTTTTGAAAATTTTGCACAGTAGTATTATTACTGAGGCCCTGAGTCAGCAAAACAATTAAGCAATTGGCTAATTTAAGCACATCTACTCCTTATTGAAATGTAAGAAAATTACAGCTAAAAACCTCTCCCAAGTATCCTCAGTCTTAAAATTCTACTCATTCTGTTTGCTTTTGATTATTTTAAAATTACTCAATCTTTTATAAAAATATGTTATTATAAGCACAAAAATAGGTGTCTAGTCAACGTATGCTTGCATTAACTTGAACCCTACATTCTTTTCCAAGGTTTCTTAAGCTCAGCATTTCTTGTTGAACAGCATTTAATGCATTTCTGTGTGATCTGGTTTCTCACAAAGCAGCTATATCACTGCCTACAAGAAGAAAAGAGTGAAGAAGCATATCTAATAAAAAATTCCAACCTGCACAAACCTCCTGTTTAACTTATTTCTGCTAAAAGTAAAGCAGAAAAGTTAAAACCTTTCCCTTTGCTGTAGTCACAAATGAACAATGTTCACACTTACAGACATTCTAATGGATATAATAGCTTCTCTACTGCACCATATTAGTCAGTTATTATTAACTATTAAACCAATTACTGAGGATTGACTTCTGAAAACTAACTCTTGTACATAGCCCTCTAAAACTAAATGCCTACTGGTTCACATTACAGAAGCCATTGGGGAATATATGTTGGAATATATGGTCCAGTTTTGTAAAAAGAATCTCACATTAACATGGTGTCTGTTGAGTAATTCTGTAGGACGCATTACAATTTCAATCTTCAGGACAGGGTCAAACACAGAGACTCATTTTCATGTCTTTCCTCTCTGGGACATGATAATTTAGAAAGCAGCTTGCTTTGCCCCAGGAAAAAAATTCATGCTCAGAGTTTTCCATATGTCATTCCTTTAAAATGTTTCTTAATTTAGAATGAAGCCCTTAAATTAAACTGAAAGGTGTATATTGGTAACAGTGTCTACAAGGATGTACACTCACTGGAGAAACCTCTCCCTTGGAGAGTTTTTTCTCCAAATCTTTTAGAATTGCTCTGTAATCTGAAAGCTTGTTACACTCTTAGCTTTTAAGACTGGCACAATGCAGAGACAAAATATGCTAAAACACTTAACGGAGTAATACTTTATGTTGCTATTGGGGAAATGATAGTCATAGATGAGTTATGTCTTTGGTATCTTTTCCAGTAGCACCAACAAATCATGGACTAGAACACAAATTAGCTGGTACGAACAGACCTTAACTATGTAGAAGATCTTGAAATTTTATGATAAAACATCATACCTCAGTAGACTGAAAAGACAGAGGAAGGTTCTGTCTGCAGCTCTTACAGCATAAATTTTCATTCTTCAGGCAAATTTAGTGACTTCAAAAATAGGATCCCTGGAGGCTCTATCATGGTATATCTGCAATGGTCCATCAAAACAGAAACTACCTGCTTCAGCTTGTAGGTAAAGCAGTGCAAAGCCTCTTGGCTTTTCCTTGCTCACTAATTTTCAGACTTTCCTATGCTTCCAGCTCTTCTGGGAAACCACAGTCTGCACAGTTGTAAACAGCTGGATGCCAGGTTACACAAAATTCCATGTACACATGAGAAACCTACATCTTTATGCACTTATAGATGATTGGCCATAAATGTACTTAATACCTTCAGCCAATGGTAGAGGAAAGTTGGAGGGGAAGGCTGAACTCAGTGTTTTAACTTCTGAGTTAACATTAACTTCTAGAAAAAAATAATGTGCGAACAGATAAACCCTAGTTCTAGGCCTGTCGTTAGTCCCACCCTGCAATGGCACCTCTCCAGTTCCTCAGAAAAGAAATCATTTTGTCAATGCCTCCAATTTCAAGCTTCTTTATTTTGTCTAATCACAGATGTCATATCTTTCCAGTGCCATGGAAGAGCAGAATATTTTTACATCATATTTTAGCAGATGGAATCCATTCCAGCCAAATTTATCACTGCCAGATGGCTGACCCTTATTTACTGATGAAAAGTTAGACACAGAGATAAACTTTTGTCAGTTAAAACATCCAAATTTTCTGCATGAAAATGGCAGGGCAGCTCTTCCCTCATCATTTCCACCAGCACCAAGAAATCATCAGCTTCCACCAGGTCGATCTCTAGCAATAAAACAACAAGCCTCATGTGAGATTGTAACATCTTCTGAATGAATCACAAGATTAGCCAGGAGAGGATTTAGACCTTTGATACTGCAATTCATAAGCAAAATAGTAAACTATCATTCAATAGCACTAATCCTGTATTTGAAATTAATCCATTTTTCAGTGTTTACAAGATAAAAGCCCCAGGTACAATGGGGCAAGTGTGCAATGGGAGATCAAAGTGTTTGCAGGTGATACAGATACATGTAATATATTACATACATTATTGGTTACTTTCTTAGTTGAAGAATAAGAATAAGCTCTGGTCCCAGAAAGCTTGCACAGGATGAACATTTCAGTATCCAGGCAAAGATAAACACCATCAGCATCTTACCAAAAGATTAAAATATGCTAAGTTTGTCTACTGAATTTATAGGCTTCAATTTCATCCCAGAGCAGTTCTATACCGTGTTCTGTATTTAACAGTTTAGTAATTGGGTTCTGCTTTTGAGAACAGAGTTAAATGGTGCATATAAAGACATTTAGAGATGTAGAAAGGAAAGGCACAATGAAGGACAGACACAGGAAAGTAGGTAACCCTGAGCTGCTGATTTGTAGACCTGAATTAGATAGCAAACATGAACTCCAACAAGAGATGTTAAGTGATTCTGCAATTTGTAAGCTGTGCTGTGTAAAGCAACATTGCATTACATTTCCCTGAAACAGCTCTGACTGAAAAATAACAAACCAGTGACAAAAAAGTTGTAACACCAATGCAAGCATTATTACTCTCTCCATCTTTTGCCTGTAAATAGTAGAATCTTCTTTTAAAACCCTCTTCCTGTCTGCAGACTACCTATACATCCTACAGTAATTCACCTATCACACCTCCTGTTTCACAGAGAGATGTTTCTCAGAATCTGATATGATAGCTAATGGAATTTTTAAAAAGTTCATCTCCTCTCTCCGACTAATAAGAGCAAATGCACGCAGTATAATTATTTGTTTGCTGTAATTTTTCATTAATGCATTTTAAATGACAACATAAATTTATCTTCCAGACTAAAACTGGAATCCAGTGTTCCAATTCCCAGTTTGTCAGTATATTAGAAAAGAGTAACATTTATAGGGCTTAAATCTTAATGTTTCCACAGTAAAGCAGCTACTAACTAGCTGCCTAGAAGGTAAGAAGCTTCCTCTGTGGTCATGATATTTAATAGTTGTCCACTGCTGGTTTTCTTACAGCTTTTTCTGAAACATCTGGGACTGAACACTGACTGGGACAACATGCTGGCTTAGTGGGACTGAGGTAATGTGCAGCTTCAGTATTACATGTGGCTTAAAGACAGGTGTGTTTTCCTAAACCACATGGTATACAGATAACACAAAAGAACTGCACTGTGAGCATTTAATGGGAATTTTATACTTTTTTCAGAAGTGTGCAGTAATAATCCTGTCAGAAAAGAACATAAATTCAAATCAAACATCTGATCTATTAAGATAATTTTTACTTTCAAATTACAAGATCAGGAACAACACGCAGTGTTATATATGAAATATATATGTGAGAAATATAGATATATTTCATCTTTATTGAAAGATATATGTATTTGTCCCTCATTGGCAAACACTGAAGCAAATAGTACACAAAAGGGACAATAAATGACACACAGTACAAATTAAAGGGCTTATTTTTTCCAGCATCTTTGTTTAGCCCCTACTTTAAAAGTAGAACATCTCTGTCTTTTTTTTCTTTAACTGCATTTTAGCTATTCTTTCTTCTACAAAATGCCAGATATGGGAAATCTACAGTAAAGGCTGCCATAACTCCATATAAAGACACGTTTTAGCCAGCATATGACAGAAGAAACCAAAAGGGTTGCTGATTATGGGAAATGTACATTCTTTTGTGTACCTCTCCTGCAAAGACGAGATACCAAGAGCATTAGTGAGAACAGTCTACCCTGCTCACTCCTGACTGTGTTATCCATGTTCATTTCTTTGGTTTGTCTGCTTCTAGTTCCTTTAAATAACACAGTAACAAATGAAATTTTACATCAGATTATAGGCACACATGCTTCAAATTTAGGATGTGAACAGGCAAAGGTTAAGGCGATACCTTCAGATCTATTGATAAAGAGGTATATGCAGTTAGAGATGTAGACCACTGTAGAATTACAGCTATTTCCCTCTTCCTGCACACATTCCTACACACAGTGCATAAAATTTACATGCATATACCTTTTGTATATAGAAATATCTCTCAAAGCAGTCCAGGAGGGAAATTAGCACTATTTCGTTATAGTCTTAATTCAAGTTTTCATTTAATTTGTTTCTCCCCTGTTTACCCTCAAACAGGAAGAAATCTTTGAACCTTCAGCACCATGAATAGACTTCCATGATGCAATGTGCAGGATCAACTCAATTCCTTGGGAAATTTTCAGGAAAAAGGTGCATCAAATAGGACAGGAGATCTGAGCAAGCTAGTTTACCTATGGAGCCTACCTTCACTTTCTCCAAATCAGTGGTCATAGATGGTACCTTGGGTATTAGCTCTAGACTGCAGCAAATAAAGGAAATAAAGCCTATTGTAAAAGCTGAATAAATCTCTTACAAGGAATAGTATCAGGTTACCTACATATAGCATGTCTCTGTATTACAGTTATGGCATAGTATATTTACCCTTATTAAATTGTTCAAGGTTAAATCTGAAAGTTAATATCTGTTTCTATTTGATATCAAGCTACTTAAACTGGTCTGTCCAAGGAACACTTCAAGAAACATGGAAATGCAGCTATGAGCTGATCACTAATAAGAAACTCTACCTTCCCTAAACACTCGATTTAATTTCCTCAAGCATAGCTGTTTTGGCAAAGGACACAACATTTCCTAGTATGGTGGCATAAAGCACACATGATCAGACAAATAGTGTTAAAATTATGAATAAATGTGCTCAAGATTATTTTCCTTGTTTGCTTTCCCTTTACTTTAGCAAGTAAAATTAATTCAGCCACATGCTGAAATGTAAAGAATACTGGAATACTAACATACTGGAAGAATGGCAGCACAGAAGCCTTTCTTTATGTGTGTGATGTTGCATTACCAGTGGATACTTCTTATCTCTGTTAGACACACACAAAAAGGTTGTATTGCCCCATAACTGTATCTATATCTGCTCAGCTGGAAGCTTTTCAAGTGAGATAATAAAGACATACAGAATCAAAGCATTCATCTGTGCTAAAGACAATGCTTTAATTACCAAGGAGAGATATTACAAACTAAAATAGATGTCTAGGACAGGATTGGACACTATAAACCATTTTAATTTCATTTCTAGGCAAAACTACACAGAGCTAAGATTCAATATTATTCAAAATGAAATTGCATGTAATGTTCTCTTTTACTTGCTGTTTACAAAGCACCAAATTGTAAAATTTAAGTAACAACAATGAATCTTTTTTTTTTAATGGTATCTGTAACCGTACGAAGAAATTCAACCCCCAATATTAGCTTAAATAAATTTAGACTTTCAATAAGGAAATGACTGCTACACAGAACAAATAATAGCAGCGAGTTCAAACATCAGCCTTAGGGTAACTTATTTCTTGGGAAAGTAGTTTAAGCTGAAATTTCAATTTCCTTGCTTATTTTATCAGATAGCTTTTTACTACAACACTTCAGTGCTCTGTGGAATACTTTTTCACAGTAAAGGATTGCTAGATCAGGCCTATGTTTAACACTCACACTTTTCAAGATGCGTATTTATCAAAATAAATGTTGCAATACAATCTATTTGCAAACTTTAGTAAACAATTCTGGAGGGAAGGAAAGTACGTGCAAAACCACATACCTAAAAAGAAGTCAGCAAGGCCAGTAAGAAATATTTTAAACTGATTATCAAATGAGATTCTGAAAATTCTAAATTGGCTTCACCCATTATTTTTATGTGCAGTAATAAAGCATGTGCTAGTGCTATACAGGCAATTAATACAGCAGCACTGACTTGTGAGAATTTCTTCATGCAAGCAGGTCTACGCTTTTTTCTTTAGTACTTAACCCACACTTTTCCAAAGGTTTACTTTCTTCTTCCTGTTGAGGAACTTCAGTTTTCACAATTTATCCTTCCAGCAAAATAATAATAATAATTAAAAAAAAAAACTGCTTTCATCATAGAAGGAGTTCTACAGTTATTTCTCCCTTTAAGCATTACTTTTTGGCTACATGTTCCTGAACAAAAGCATCACAGTAGGAATTGTTCTTTAGGTCACAATCTCAGCACTGAGAAGCAGTGGTTATAACTTGTGTGTTTTGGAGGCCTTTATTCTAACAGGCTCCATCAGCATTAAGCATTCATTCTTCTGCAAACTACACTATCCTGTTTTTCAATACTGAGATCAAGAGCAGTATAGCAGCCTGCTGTAGTCACTCACCATTTCCAGATATGTAGTTCTTCAGGGAAAAACATTAGAACCACTCTGTTTCTACCAAATAATGGACTTGCTCAATTTCAATTAAAATGTTGTGCTTGCCATAAGGGTACTACAGATCTATTAAAAATTCTTAAAGAACAGATAATTATCTATTAAAAAATACACAATTTTGAAATAATTTCTACAGATACCTATCATATTTCTATTGAACTTTATAGGTCAAATCCTTATTATGAAATCCCACTGTGGTCTTGTGTTCTAGGCAATAAAGCATAATTCATACCATGTGAAGTTTTGTGTTTATTGGCTTAAGAGAAACAGAACTGCTTATAGAAATCTTTAACGTGGCTTTTGCATCTTTCCTCCTACTGTCCCAATGGGCTGCTAAATTATGGTGCACTGAAAAAAAAACCCATGACGTGCACAAATTTTTTAGCCATTCACCATCCCAAGTATTCATAATGATGTTGCTTTTTGATCCTTCAATGTCAGCTCTTCCTATCACTGTGAAACAGAATTCACCAAGCGTTGGGTTGTTCACCCACTAATAGGGAACATGAGTTGGGATTAGACCATCACGAGACAGGTTAGTTTTACCCTACTGATGATGTGTTGTTGCAATAGTTTTTCTGCTCTGCTACGTACAAACCCCTAACCCAGAATCAGGTCATTTCCCAGTCATCTTCTGGGCTGGCCAGTTTTGCCCAGTCATTGCCAGTACCAGGCTTTTTCCAGTGGCTGTTAAGCCACTTCTCTTGGGGCACCTTGTTGTGCTTTTTAAAACATACTCAAATTTTTTAACATTACCTCTTCAGAACACATGGGTGAATTGTAACCTCCTTCTCCCCTTGACAGAGGCAGCATTAGACTATCTATATCGTTACAATATATATCATAGTGCTGAATAACTGCCTAGATTCATTAGCCTAGCATCTTTCTGATGGGATGACAAAAAAGAAAAACAACACTTCTTTTTTGTTAAAAGTTATATCCATCCCTGCCAACAGCGGAAAAACTTAATCTGAATGATTTTGTCACATAATTTCTTCTAAGAAGGAGAAAAGATACAAACAGGTAAAAATAAGGATATTTTCTGTCAAGAGCATAAACACCATTTCACATTTCCAAAAGTAACATGTGGTAGAGAAAAACATACAAATTTTGAAAAAAATAAGATCATGTACAAAAAATAAATACTTCAGCACATTTTAGATCATGTGTGTGATAAAGCTGTTTTCCTAGACAGACAAAGTGTGAAATTCTTGTCATGGTTTCTAGTCTAAATAATTTCAGTAGGTCACTATTCAGCATGTAGCCTGAAGCAGAACTCTCACTGAAGTGCTTACCATGTTCTGTGACACAGAGAATGTTTCCTCTTGTCCAGCATTTTCCCCTGATGAAGCAAAAGATTAATAGGATTAGATACCTTTCCTTGGATCAGTTTGGCAGTTTTTCAACCTTTTTGCAGCTTGTGAACATTTTACTGTTTTTCAAACATTTCCCCTTTGATTATTCCACCTTTGATCGGCTTTCTGACTCCCGGTGTCCCTCCCCCTTCTTTGCCCCTTTAATGAATGACATTGCTTTGAAAGCACCTGAAGACATTTTGGATGTTGTGTGTCACATTGGCTTCTGCTTGAGGGCAAGAGATTAAATACCCACTGAAGTGACAGCTCTCTCTCTCTGTAAAAAAACATTTTTAACAGAGTTCTCTCTCAGATACACCTATTTTTTGCATACTCCTGCTTTCTTCCTATGTCATTTCTGTTTCCCGGTTAATGCATGTATGCTTGTGAGAATTCATTTTCATAATGGGATGCTAGGGCACCAGCAATTAAAGAGAAAATGTAACACTGCTTTCATTTACAAAGGATATAACAATTTTATTGACTACAAAGAAACTTCCTCATTAAGACTACAGAAGAGGTGAAAATTTCTCTGGACTGTGCTTCTGGAGACTGAAGATACGTGAGCCAGCTCCTGCCCATCAGTCTTACAGCTGTGTGAGCGCAGCACCACAGCTTGAGTAATATCTCTTTTCCTGGAAGCAAAGGCAGAGGTAATGCCCATGTACACAGACATGCATTGAAGGTCCCTAACTTCTGACCTGGAACAGACTCTCTGAGTCATAACTGCCTCAAAATAAGGAGGCATGGACTCCAGACTTAACCGTAGATGTACTGTGCATATCTGGATGTACACAACCATTAATCCAGGTTCCTCTTGATAGTATGCCTGCATCATGTACGTACAGTGTGTGTCCTGCAGTCCTGGGCAACCTGAACCTTCACCAGTCCAGTCTGCAAACATTTGTGGACATCTGAACTAAATTCCAAAATGTCTGGATCAAGCCCAGACCTCTGGCAGCACTAACTAAGTAACCTTGCCAGTGTTTAACTGTAGTTCATACTCCTATTTCCATGCATGCGCAACGACAGGATGATTTTAGGCATTTCCATTACACAGATTTTGTACAGGTCGTGAAGGTATTCAGATGAAAGGTGCTGTGCCATGCAGTGCTTCACACAGTGTGAGTGCTGTACAAATAACAATTAAAAATATGTTCTTGCTTCGTTTGGCCATGCTGTTGTCTACCTGAATTGGGTTTACTTAGAAGAGCTAATTGCCTTTATGCATGGGAGCACATACATACACATTTATAAAACGCAAGTAATTAAAACTGTCTTCCTTCCTTTTGTCCTTTCTGCCAACATACTGTGCGCTTCTGTGAGATCAATGGTACAGATGAGCATGTTTCTCTGATTGTCAATTCTCTGCTATTGTACGTGAATCATAATGCCGTTTTGACCTTGTGTCTCTTGTGTCTTGTCTTTGTTGTACCAGTAAAGATAGGCTGTGGGCAAGTCCCAGAGCAAGGAAGTCTAGGATCTTTCTGGAGATAGTCTCCTTCTCGTGCTGGTGGACTACTGTCTGCAAGAAGAGCTGAGGTCCCCACGAACTTTAGGTGGCTTCCCCGGCTACAGACCAGGGTCCAGTTTCACACAGGCACTCTGACATCCATTTCCAATTCAAAATGAAAACAAAGTTTTAATATTCTCAGTAAAAAGATGGTTGAGGCCCAATTCCAGGGTCATTGTCTGGGGAGGCTGTCCAGCAACTGCAGGGAGCTCCACAAATCCCGGTCTTTCTCTGGAAACCAGCTGCATTGGTCGGGCAGGGCAGAAACTGGGATCTCTGCTTTCCAGGCAAGCCATGATCTCCCAGCAAACTGTTTTCCATGATGATTCTGTGCTTTTAAACCACCAAAGGGTCTTGGGTCAGCCTCAGACAAAAATCTCCTTGGTTAGACTATAAGTAGGTCTGACAATTAAGTCTGCATGCAATGAATAGGCAGTTGGTTACAATGAGAGGAAAAGAAACCTGCAGCAACTGGTTCCTGATAGAAATACCCTGGTAACAGATAACCTAAAATTTTTCAAACCTTGTCTCTCTGTATTTCAAGTGACAGAGTGCAGCGCACGATGGGCAGTTTCCCTGTGTATTCCTACTGGCACCTGGTCAGTTGAATCAATCTTGATGCACACCATAGCCCCAGTAAATTTGGTTTCTGTAGTAAGATTTGCTTCCATAAGATTGAGTCAGCACCTTATTCCTGTTTGAATGATTTATTTCAGCAGTCTCTTAGGTGTATGTATTAGAGCTAGGGACCAAGAGGGCTTGCTGAATCTGTTGTTACATATTTTCTTTTCATCAGACATATATATGCAGCTGAATCTGACTGCAATTGGTGAGGTAGGAAACTGCTGCACTCTTACTTGCACATTGTGAGAAGGCATCACTTTCTGTCAGTCATGAAAGGTATGAAAAAATCAGATTTACAGATGAGGCCATTGGTCACACATGTGGAACCTTTTCTGCTACTTGGCTAGGCAGAAATAGCCAGTCTTTACCTCAGTTCCTTTATCTTCATTTGCACAAATAGTAGCCATTAACCAAGGACTGAATTCAATCAGCTTGTCTCCAATGGGAGATAAAGGTGAAACCATCTGCTAGTTCTTAAAAGCAATGAGGCAAATTTTATTACAGAGTGATTTGGTTACTGTTGCCCTTGTTTCAGCTCACACATTAAAAGCTTTCTCTTCTGAGAAGTCTTGCCTGAGGTCCAAAATGAGACTGGTATGTCCAATGCACTGTTTCTGAATATCGGGGGAAAAAACATGGAACTACTGGAATTTGCTATTCAAAAGTGGTATAACAGCCATTCAGGTCAGCATTAACATATACAGATAGGGTCCCCAGAAGAGTCTTACAATGTCTTTATTTTCTTTAGGACTTTTTTCCCCTGTTATTGTCCCATCTTGTTTGTATGCCAATTTTCCAGGAATATAGAAAGGTTTTTTAATTAAAAATTAACATGAAAATTGCACATGAAATTCTGACTGAATTCTATTACAAAAATCACAGTATAGCCAATGTTATGTATAACCGTATTTAGACATCTTCACTGCATTCATCATAGCTAGCTATATTTCAAATAAACCCACGTGTTAATGCTAACTCAAACTCTCAGATATTAATACTGGCATCAGAATGAACACCCTTATTAACTCTGAATTTTGAAATAGTCCAGAGAGGTCTGGATTTCATTATTCCAACAGTAAATATATGCACAGAGCCATGGGTACTCTGAATTCTCATTAAAATCTTCACATTCCTTTCCAAGTCACACCCCAAATGTTGTTCATCCATGAAATGGATGTTCATCCAACATTTTCTGACTATGGTAGATATACAACATCTGTGTAGTGTATCTATTATGATATATACATGATACATACATACCTTATACTACGATAAGATATATACAACACCTTCATTTACTCTTAGGAAGATTTGATAATTAAAGTTTATCAAATTGGAAATCATGCAAAAAATCACATTATCATTCACATCCTCATTCAATAGCAGGCTAGAGAAGCTGGAGTTGAAGTGATGTAGTTACTTGAATGTCAAGAGGTATACAATTCTTTCTGCTCATTAATATGAAATAAAAATTTCAGATTATTCTTCACAAACTTACTGCCCAAAACTGCAAGTTATTAAGTAGTTTGGCAGTTGCTGGCTGCATGGAATAGGAAGGGCTGGGGGGTACAAGTAGATGGGCTATACTAAAGATAAATGTTTGGGCATAGATTCCCTAAGCAAGAATTACTCACACTTGAGAGAACTGGAAATCTGAATGTGCTGCAAGGACTTGAAAGCTGCAACCTTGTCCTGCTAAAACACTCTGACACAACCTGAATAGTGAGCACATTGCTGGTGCTAAAGTGGCTTCTGCTTATAACTACAAACTCCTTTCTCTTCTAGGATTTTTTCAGTGGTAGATAAGGTTAAGCCTAAGATCAAGAATTTCATTTGTTTCACTCTCCCTGTCAAACTCAGGGGGAAAACAAAAAATGCTTTTGTAATAAACTCACCGAACAGAACAGCTGTTCACTCTGTTTTCTGAGTGAGATGGTTGTGTTAGATCATGATCAATTTTTATTTCTCACAGTGACACTACTGTGGTAGGAAGCATTATTGCCTATGTGGAAATTCTGTCTTAGCAATAGCAGCAAAGAAATGCATTTCAAATTCCTGCCCACTACCTCTATTGTATTGTTATGTTCGGATTTATGGGAACTGTTTGAACTTCTGTAACAGTAATTAGCTGGAAGTCTTGGGTGGTGGGGGTGGTGGAGTGTCTTCCTCTGCTTCCTTTTCAATGTATGCATGATATAAGTAATTACTGTTTTGGGTCAACCTCTCTTGAGAACATATTTTACTCTGAACTTCATTTAAATTTTACACCATACTATTTTCTTTTTCTCCATCTTCACCAGTTCAGAGGTTAAAAAATAATAAAAATCTACTGAAAAAAAAGACAGAGTTAACTTAAGCAGCTTAAGTTAACTTATCCATTGATAGTAATGGAACATTTCCATCATTTTTTCTGGATCAAGGGAAAATAACGCAGTTGCATTTATTAGACTGAGTCAACTCTTACTGGGATTTTAAATAACATAGAAATGCCTATACAAATTTAAAAAATGAAAACTGCAATTTTATTCATGGGAAGACAATCTCTTGGGTAAAGACTTAAGTAGTTTGAGGGGTGGAGCTTACAGAATAAAAAAATAAAAATTCAGGTCCAAAATAAGCATCTTCTGTAATAAAAAGTAAAATGACATGTGTTTTATAGACAAAAATATGGATCCAATACAATGTTGGCAAAATGTTAAATGTCTATAAAATATGGGAGGTAGAATACACTTGTAATTTAAATACAGATTAACAAAGGTCCCAAGTTTTTTATTTTTATAGAGCAATTTGATATTTCCAATAATCAAAGCAGATTGCTCACAGCAGTGTCTCAATCCAAGCAAAAAAATTACCATTTCACTGAAGAAGACACCAAATGGCTTTGTTTTGTTTTCCTTCCTTTTTTTTTTTTTTTTTTTTTTTTCAATTTATCAGGAATGATGGGCAAAAAAAGGAGGCACACATGTAATGCTGGGTGGGTGAAAAAATGGCCAAGAATAAAGTTTCAGTCATTCAAAACAATGATATCAGAGGAAATTAATTTTATGCAGAGCAAGAATTCAACACATGTGGCCACTAAGAATACATAAAGGAGTGAATGTATATTTTAAGATTCCAGGGTAGCACATTTTAGAAGGCAAATTAATCACTCTACCCCAAGGGATGAATTAGGTGCTTAATAATCTTAGCAGTCTTTGACTACATGGTGCATGTAGGGCACAAAAATACTGATAATGTCTATGGAGCCAGAACTCTCTTAAGGTTTCAAGTTTAAATAAACCATTCTAGGCAATCATCTGTAGGAAAAAAAAAAAAAAAAAAAAGGGCTTGAGTTATAATAGAGCATTACATTAGCATATCTGGCTGATGTTGCAGCAATATCAAATATCTTTCAAGCACTGCTGTCTGGAATAGTTTCGCCTCCCTCACTAATATAAAAAAAACCCCAAAGTTGAACCAAAATACTTCATTAAGTTCTGCAATCTTTCATTCTCACTGACAAATATTTGTCTTGCATTGTGTGCTGTTGTGCCATAAAGGTTATGGATCACCTGTAAAGACATGGAGTGTAGCAAGGGACTAATGTTTCTCATTCTGCATTTGTGGTACAGTTCCTGTGCGTGAATGGATTCTAAGTTCAGATTTTTCCATATATAAGAAACTCGACATATTATTAATTCATTTTTAGCTAGTGTTTATAACATGTACTTTTAATAATTTCAGACCTTTCTTAACATGCAGGTTCCATTACAAGTATTTTGGTTGTTGAAAGGGAATTGTGAGATCACAATTATAGAGGAAATACTTCTAAGAAAAGTTGTGTTAAAGGATACTCTCTTCATATTTTACGCCTAACTTTTTTATTTTAGCTAAACAATGCATTTCCACTTTCCTACCATGCTTCTGAAGTTTATGTACTTATGTACTTATGCCATTTTTTAAATCCGATTATATTCCCCAGTGCCCACAGAATGGAGACTTAAGCTCCATTTAATACATCTAAACCCATGGCTCTACTAAATTCCATTGTCACCAGTATTTTGTTTTACAGCTACTTCGGGCAAGGTTAGTAGAGAAGAAAACAGAAAAATAGCAATCCTGGCTTCCACCTGGAGACCACACATGAGCCCTCTGTCTGTGCTTATGATACATCTTTACCTGCCAAAGGTTTAATGAACACTCCCAAACTCATAGGCTACCGGGCTAGCTCAGAAGTGCTTAAGGAGTCAAAATATCACATTTAGGCATTCTGGAGTTGTCTGTAATAAATAATCAAGTAATTTCAAACATCTGTGAGGAACTCAGAGAGCCATGATGAAAACACTGGGTTACGGCTGTTTAAACAGTACCCTAAATTAATGCCAATAGAAACTGAGTTGTCATAGACCCATGGGACCAAACAGGACATCAAAAAGGCAGCTAATCCTTTCTGATACAAAAACGTAGGATTAGTTATGCATGTATTCCCAACAAAATTTCTCAAATTGTCACACCAATATCTTTTTATCTTTCTTCATTACAAAAATCTAAAACCAGGGGACAATAATCTTACTGTTACAATTCAGAATAAAACCTTGGTCTAAATTTTTGAGACAGCAACAGTCTGATTCACTCTACAGGGAAGAAATGTTTCCCCTTTCTGTCAAACAGCTGCCACAAAGTCAGTTTGCAGAAGTTTTGCATAAACTTAAGGAAACATCACTTAAATGTAAATGAAGGCTCAAAGCGAAGATGTGGTGAGGTGAACAAAATATTTTGAAGCAGCAGATCTTTGCTGGAATCATACACCACTCAAGCAGTATTCTCTTCCAACTTCTCAACTACATCTCCAAGCAGCAGCTACCTATTGCTTGAATAAACAAACAGAATTTCTCCTCTGTACAAGAGTGTTTTTAAAATGTGACAAGGTAAGAGCTATGTGAGATAGAATAATTCTTAAAGTTAATCCTTAGCAATTTATATCAGAAAATCATTATTCAATCCACTGTTCATCAAAATATACTCATGATATATACAAAGAAACGCTAAAACAGGTGTTTCACATATTTGAATGCTATATAGATAAAAATTTACTAATTAATTTTCCTGAAATGGCAATACTTAATACATTACTTAATACATTACTACAACTGCCTATCCAGAGTAACTTCGGGTGAGATTCATTACAAAGGTAAATCCAACCCAGTCACTTCAGGCTTTTTCTAAAGACAGTAAATCAACAGATACCTCTTTTGGTAATGAAAGAAAACCATATCATTCTGAATCAGTCATCTAAGATCCATCCTCAGAGTGGTTCATTTGATCTGCTTCTCTCCAAGCACCATATAGAGAGCCCACCATGATTTGTTCACATTTAGACACACATTTAAATGCCTAAAGTAATAGCAGAAGCGATCTAAGTGACTGAGTAGGTAACTTAGCAGCTGTGCCTGCAGCTGACCAACATCTTCTTGGGAGGACAACTCAGTGCAGTCTTCCAGCATTCACAATTTCTGAGTCAGGCAGGCCCCAAGACTCATGTCAGGGGCTTAATCATCAGGAGATGATAGAGATACCCTTTAAGATGATGAAGTCAACAAGTCCATCAGTACTGTATCATGTCAGGGGCTTAATCATCAGGAGATGATAGAGATACCCTTTAAGATGATGAAGTCAACAAGTCTACCAGTACTGTATCATTGGAGTCTGCCTAATCTTGTAATCCCCCTATATACAAACCCCTCATCTTTTAGGTGAGTACATGTACTATCAAGAAGAATGAGTTTTTCTGGTGTAGATTTTTTTGTAGGACTGCCTCCTATGTAATGATAGAGTATAGCTACCGTCACTCTAAAATCGAACTGTTGTTGATGCAGTCAGAAGTTTACCATTTGTAAACTGAATAGCCTGTTGCATTTTAACACTAATTGAAGTCCATCCCTGCTGAAAGCCAGGCATTTTCATTGCAGGACAGCAGTGGTAATAGAAAAAGGGATTATTATTTTTTTTGTTATATCAAAAAAAGTCATTTGGCTGTCAGAAAAACAAAATATCAGAAAGCTACCTGTTGTGTTGTTACAATATATGCTATTTGAATGTTTTAAAATGACAAAAATATGAAATTGTAATGTTAACATAGACAAAATTTCTAGTGTCCAACATTTCAGTTGCTATACAAAGAATTGTAATTGATTTTACATTATTCCTAAGTAGTTTCATTTATGAGGATCTATGTCTGAATATAATCCACAAAAAACTTTATTAAATTAATTGTGAAGGAAAGCAACTTGACAAAGAAGCATAATAACATTCTCATTTTATGTCACTTATCTAGTAAATGAAATAGATGTGTCACAAAACAAACTTTATAAGGTCTATCCTTCTAAAAATTAATACTAAACATGAGAAGGGAAAAAAATGGACAAGGCAGACACCATCCAAGTTGACAATAACTAATGAGATCAATAGAAATTCTCATAAGTATAAAGTACATCCCAGTCAATTATTTGAAAATCCTTTTGGTTTGTGTTACCTATTATTTCAATTTAGTACATAAGGTCCTGATGCTCCCAGGACTTAAATTTGCAAGCACTTCCCTGTGTGCAGCATTGTGACTGAAGCCCTGTATGCATGCATTTACAGGATTGCAGCCTTCTGAGGATGGCTTCTGGCAGAAACTAGTTGCACTAAGATGCACTTAATGCTTGAGGATTCCTCATTTACTTGTTGCTGAACTTTTGAGAAGAAATAAGTTACGATACGTATCAGTATAAGAGACCCCAGAACGAAAATCACTTGAATGACTGTCTTCACTGAAAACAAAACAAAAAGCCTTTTAATAAGTATTTGGGAAGTTTCTTGTCCCCAAATAGCACAAGTGAAATTAAACAATCCTCCCAAGAAAAGATCTGCCGTCACAGGAATCTTTGTATTACTGCATAGGCTCTGTGAGCCTTTTCAAGTGTGCAGCGAACAGATGGAGATTGTTACAAGCTTTTCAAACCAGTGTTTACTGCAAACTTTCCGGCAATCTGTCATGGTTTTTGTATTCCCAGGGACTTTTTAAGTTCTTGAAAAGGGACCAAAATCATAAATGGTCCTTACTAATCCATGTCTACCTAATTCACAAGCAAACTTTCATACTCGATATCAAAAACATGTTTAAAAAGGTGAAGGAAACTATATGATCTTCTCAAACACATCAAATCATTTTTGAAGATGGAGCTATACTCGTTGTTTTTAAAGAAAGCAGACATTGTAAAAAAAAAGACTCGTTCTTCTTCTAGAGAGCAAGCCATATTTTTTCTTCCCATTAATGACAAGACTTGTTGAATGCCACAGTAGAATAATATGCAAAGCTACAAGCTTGGTTCTGTGCTGTTCAGTCAATGAGAGGGTTCTCAGAACCAGTGGAGACCTGCATTAGTTTCAAATTGTTCAAGCTAAGGAGCAAAAATCGTTGTGCCATTATTACCAATACACTCATTTTACCTCTACCTAAGCTTTCCTACAGGGTTAAATTGTAGCTCCTCATCTACATATCAATGCAATTTTTCCCCTGACATTTTTCATAGTGACAAACAAGCAAGAAATTAAATTCCTCCCTCAAAGGCACTCATGGAAGTGTATATTCTTCTAACCTTTGTTATTTCCTATAAATAACAACTGCTACACTCTTTTTTTTTTCTTTTTTTTTTAAATAATATTAAAACATCCCTTCAGAAATTATATCACTTCAATTTTCAGCTTTTATACAGTCAGGTCATGAGTCAAAAGAATTGAAAAATATGGTGTGATCACTTATAAATTTGTCTTCCAAATTTCATAAAAAGGAGCAAAATATAGCTTAAATTTATGTTAAGATGACAGTTTCAAATTGCCTGAATTCTTTTTCTCCAAATGATTTCACTAATGAGTCACTACATCTGTCAGCACACAGTGCCAGTTGTAAATTGCTGACAGGCAACAACGACAATTCGAGAGGATTCTGTCAAAGCATTTCCTACCCCTGATAACATCATCATTGATATCCCAAATTGTCTCTTGTACCTGAACGGAGAAAAGGATCATCAGATTAATATTTTCATTTGTTTAACCAGCAACCATCTAATGGCTAAGGGTACCCTGACATTTAAAAAATCACAATCAGTGGATCATAACCCATAAAAACAACCAAAGTGCCCACAGCGCACTTGAGGCCAGTCCCTTCAAATGACAGAATGGTTTGACAAATGAAAGCAAAAACTGCCAATCTGGAAACCCACAATAATGTGTTATTAGCATGTACATCACATACACTCTAAAATATGTTTATGTGCTTACAATCTTTACTATAAGTTACATAGTACTTCACAGCTTGGAGATCCTTCAGGTGTTTTATTTATTCATATTTACATGATCATTTAAAAAAAACAGCCTACTTCTTTTTTCCATCACACTCTCTCTTATGCCCAAGGACAACCCAATCTGGTTTGTGAAGCTGCAAAACAAAAGTAGAGCCAGCTCACACACTGAGCAGGTGATGAAAGTCAAACTTCCTCATCAATTATTTCTAATGCTCATGGGGATACAATGGGCTTTGTTGCCAGTGACAGAATGTCATCTGGGCAAATCTGTCCTACTGGCCCAAGGGTAAACGCCCTGTAATAGCCAAGCAACCAAAAACATAAGGAAACAGCATGTGTGGTCTTGACAGTCTTTCAATTCACCAGTCCCAAAAGGCTATGATTGACTACACAAAATCTTTGAAATTTCCCAGGTAATTCAATATGAGTGATGCAGCCCTGCCTTAGAAATCATACCGATTCATCCTGGGAAACAGCTAAAAGATATTCAGAGCTCACTCGCGCTGGGGCAGAATGGCAACAGGACGTGGAGCAGTGATAACTGCCCAGCAAGCCCTGCAGAGCTCGCTTCAGAGATTTTGCTTTTCCACGGGATCAATAAAAATCCCTAATAATGCATTAAGTTATACAGTAAATTGATAGGATTCATATTTTAATGTACAGATTTTACAGGTCTAGTAGCAATAATCCATCTAGCACGTAAAAGGCAGGGAAAAGCTTGGCAACTGCTAGTATTTTAGTTGGCATTGCACTGTTAAGGGGGTTTTAAACTTCAGTGAAAATACATTATTACCCGAAGCATGTGAACCTATTCAGAAATCATTTCAAAAGTCAACCATCTGTAGATTTTGCAGCTATGAGAACACCACAGGCAGCTGAGGATTTCTATTGCTTGATAATATGCAGCATGATAAATTTCAAATGCATACTTGTTTTCCAAATGATAGAAGTACAGATAAGGTTAAGGCTATCAAATGTCTGATGCCCCATAAAGTTATTACAGCCATTTGGTTACCAAAGAGTCATTCCTGAACCCTAGGAGCTGAGGTCCACAAAATGATCAGGTACCTGACCAAATAAAATCTTCTCCCCAGCTGCCTCACAGTGTCCGCATGAAATGGTCCAGCTAAAGCTATGTCTGTAGGCTGGTAACACTGCAGAGCGGCTGCAGAAGCTCCCCTGTGACTGCCCATGCTGGCAGAAGCAGCAGAGCATTCCTGTGCCTGCAGGCACTCAGCACAAAAGACAGAAAGTACAATGCATACAGAAGGCTTCAGCCAGGCCGTCTTGGAGAAAAAATAGGCGTTACACACATGCCTATCCACTGCTGCATGTGTATCTGTAATTCATGGAGCAACAGATACCCCTAGCTGTATTTCAGATGCTGACCATTTCTAATGAGCATCTTTTTAGGGATTGTGGCGTTTGTTCATCTAAGTTATGTATTTATTACAAAACCCTTTCTGATGTTATCTATTTACCACGTAATAGTCAGAAAGAATCTACCTGTCTGCTCCACAGAACAGCAGCAGGGGAGTATTGTAATGAATATTTAAGACTTAGGCATTGACAAAAAAATGGATATGGTGTGGATATAATCTAATGTATATTTTTAACACATTAATACAAAGGCATCTGGTTCTGGCCATCTATTAAAGGTTCAGTAAAGAAGAAAAACAATCACCTTTCAGTTTACTGCATGACTGTAGTCTTATGTTCTTTCATCATTCTAAAGCTTAGGCTTTATTTTCAAGCACCGCATAATGACTCATGGAAAGAGAGTGCCCACAAAAGGCCCACAGAGAAGTTATACATGATGTTTTCTACTAGCTGTTTAGGAGCACCAGAGCCCTAGCCCTGCAAAAAGAGTCTCCACCAAAACCTAGTAGAAACATCTGCATTGGTCCAACTTTGAAACTGTTTATTCAACAAAAACTATGCCCTATTTCTGCCTAAAGAAAAGAAATATGGGAATACAACAGCAGATCTGATACATAAACTTCCCATGCACACAATTTTTGCAGCAAAGATTATGTCTAGGAAAGGATAAAGCCGATCTGGAATCACTATACTTGAAAATTACTCAAAAAAAGCACAATCCTCAGAAAAAAAAAAACACAAGCAGATAATGAGGCTTTTAGGCTTTTAACACTAATACAGTCATACTGAGCCATTTTACTCACATCATATGTTTGTATCCTCCTTCAGCTAAGATGTGAACCCTCTTTAAGAAGTCTTCTTAGATATTTAGTTTTCTACATTCCTCTTATCTGTTCTCATTCAATTCCACAATAGCTGAAATTTCTTGACTCATTTACTATTTATCAGAATAAATCAATTTGTTATCTCTTTGATGAGGATTTATATTTACTCTACTGTTTTAGAGTTAAATAAATACACCATTTTTTTCTCTGTAGAGAGATTTCAACATTACAATTAAGGTCAGAATGTAAATAAAGAAATTGATTAAATGTCAGCTTACCTAGATTAGCTACATCTGAAAGGATTCTTAAGACTGACAAAATATTTTTATGCAACCTAAAAATAAATAAAAGTAACACCTTTGGTAGAATGGGAAGAAAAACTACAGCATATGAGGTTTAAACTGAAATAATAATTTTATTTACAAATATAAAGTAAAGAAAAGGGATGTTCAGAAAAGCTGGATAGCTGGAAAGTAAAAAGAACCCATTTACAAAACTCAAAAATTTAAACTATTCAGTTGGGTTTGACACAAAATAATTCTCCTTATGACAAAGCCATCTTTCCTTTACATTATTTTCCTAAACAAAAGAGAGCCCTGAAGTACAACAAAATCAAATGCTGCAGAATATAATTTGTGATGCAGTGTAGTAAGACAAGTCCTTTTGAGTGCAAATTTCACGGACTCTAATTTGGATCACACCTCTGTTTTAAGAGTACGTTATCTACAGGATAGAAGATAAGTCACCTTGTACATTTGTCTCTATGCTGAAAGAATAGGTCCATTAGAAACCCCCTCTATTTAAGCACCACCATGAGAGAAGAAAGAGGTGGTTAACAAAGGCAGTTGGCAGATCTATGGCATTTTCAAAATTGCACAGGTCATGAGAAACAGGAAAAGGACACCTGACTTGTTTTCCAAACAAGACCCTGTTTTGTCTTAATTCCACTTACAGCTACAAAAAATATACAGATTTTTAGCAAAAATACCTTCCATAGTTCATACCAAGCATTGCTTAGATGGAATGAGTAAACCACAGCCAGGTCACTGGGCAACAGAGCTCTGTTTATGAATGCAGGAAGAACTGGAAGGGACCATGAAGGATTATCTACTCCACACCCATCAACACTCTAAAAAAACAAAACTAATTGATGCATGGTTTTGTTTTGTTTGTTTGTTTTTTTGTAAATGCATATGTATATTAATGTTGTTTGCTTGGAATTTTTACCAATGCCTGGAAGACAGAGCTCAGCTGATCACACGTGCAGGAAAAACAACCAAGCACACTTTTAATTAGTTGAAATATGGGAACAATAACTAACCAGGTTCTCTATTTCCCTGGCAAGGACACTTGAATTCATGCAATCACTTTCAGAGAGAGGCTTTTTTTGGTAATAGGGTTTCCAAAAGAGTAAAACTCAATCAGATATCTTTATTTTACAAAACTGAGCATAAACACCCTTGACAGTAACATGATAGGACTAGTCAGTTAGCCCTGTGATACTAATCTGAGCAGCTAAAAGTCCTCCAGGGTAAACTCACTGAAAGTAAAACTATTCAGGTTCCAACTACTCCTTTAAAACAGCTATCGTTTACAGGTATCTAGATAATTACACCTGTTTCTGTCTCTTCCATCTGCTTAGAATAGATATTGGCTCAATGGTATATGTCAGATAACAAAGTCAATCAAATGAACATTATTAAGCATTCCTATAAACCATTTCATTTTTCTTCTTTACACTGTGGAAAGGAAAAAGAAAACAAAAGAAACTTGGCAACAGTCACAACAACTTATATGACAATATTTTTAGAACAGAAGTATTTAGCATTGAACTGCATTAGAAAAGTAAAGTCAGTCAGAGATTTGTGCTAATACATGACAGAAAAATGTGCACCATGACCTTACAAGAAGGAAAGTGCCCCAAAAGGGGTAGTTTTCCATTAAGTTTAGAACTTAATCCATGAATGTGCTACTTATCTGTCCATGTAGTTCCTAAGAAGATACTCCCACTGGGACTTGTTAAACAAGTTAAAATTATTTGTGTAAATTACGGCCGCAAAATCAGGCTCTTAGGGAGCAATACAGTACTGATTGCTGTTAGTACAGCTTTTGACATGATGAAAGGGGAAAAACAAATAACCCTTCCAAATAAGGACATAAATAAAGATCTAATGAAGAAAACTTTTTCCTGAATCCTGAGTCAGGGGCTTTCAGCTGCTGCACATAAAGGAAGCAGCCAGGGACAGCCTTAACCCAGCAGACACACGTGAACAGCATGTGATTCCCCCAGAAGTACCCCATTTGAGGTTCACACCACAGATGTAACTCACAGTACTGTTTTCCAGCAGCAGACTTTGCCTGTCCACTCCTTGACTCAACCATCTCAAGGTAGTTCTCACCGACCTGCCACTCAGGATTGCTCCCTACAGGAGATGCTTCACAGTTTCGGTCCCCTCACTTCAAGAGGGACACTGAGGTGCTGGAGAGTGTCCAAAGAAGGGCAAAGGAGATGGTGAAGGGTCTGGAGCACAAGTCTTATGAGGAGCAGCTAAGGGAACTGGGGTTGTTTAGCCTGGAAAGGAGAAGACTCAGGGGGGACCTTATTGCTCTCTACACCTACCTGAAAGGAGGCTGTAGACAGCTGGGGTCGATCTCTTCTCCCAGACAACTAGTGATGGGACAAGAGGAAACAGCCTCAAGTTATGCCATGGGAAGATTAGACTGGATATTAGGAAAAATCTCTTCATTGAAAGGGTGACCAAGCATTGGAACAGGCTGTCCAGTGAGATGGTGGAATCACCATCCCTGAAGGCTGTTTAAAAAAATGTGTGGGTGTGGTGCTTAGGGACATGGTTTAGTGATGGACTCGGCAGTCCTGGGTTAACGGTTGGACTTCATCTCAAAAGTCTTTTCCAACTTAAATGATTCTGTGATTACAGCTAAGCTGATCAATCACAAGGGGATTCACCTCTCCTCTCAGCCCACCTACTTGGTCTCCCCCTCTCCTCTTGCACCTACACTGATCCTGGCGTGAGCTAGCTGAGAATCCCAAACCAACAGGGAAGGATATGCTTAGAGCTGGCTTTTTGGAGTGTTATTTTCTTGCTGGTTTATCTCCCAGATCCAGCTATTTGGTCCCCACGAGTTCAAAAGCAGAGACAAAGCAGCAAGTTCATTAGTTTCGTAATAGGTTTAGTTAGAGTGAACAGTAACAAGCAACCTGATCCTTCATCATGGGATTTGATGTGTTGTGTGGGTTTGCTGCAAACCAGACCATTAAAAAAGGATTCAGGATTGAAAACAGGAGAGGGTATGAGCTCTAGATAATATGACTCATACTTTTCAGAGAAAAAACTGTGTAAACAGTTGCATTGGCACAACAAAGGAGGCAGTGATTTATGAGGAGCAAAAGAGAGGAAAGTAGTGACAAACAGAAGGGACCAGGACCTTCCTAAACTAGGTTTGCCATCAGAGAGATCATAATGTGAGGCTTCAATTAAATGTTTTTTCAAGTGTTATCTTTCCATTACTTATTACAAAAATGTCATATATAACATTCTCAGCCTTTTTATCACGAGATTTCCCTCATGTTTGTGCATGCCCTACACATACAGGTTAAGTCAAACACTGAGGATTTCCAGGGCAAATCTGTATGCACATAGCTGGTCTGACTGACTGTTATCTCCTTGTCTGTTAAAAATGCTTTTCTACATTTTTCTCTCCTTCCCCTTGTGCCCAAGGTGCTGAGAGCTAATAGCTTGCTGTCAGTGCCAATGCCTTGCACAAGGGCATACTTCTGAGCTGATCAGTTAATAGCTAAGAGTGAACAGCAACAGAAATTTTCTACAGTTGCAGCACATTTTCTCCTACTCTCATCACCCTGGATGAAACTCAGTTCTGCAGCTTCCACTCCACTCTAAAGTTTCAACTACTATCAGGAAACAGAGGATTTTAGGATTAAGAACATACCCTCACAGAAACATAAGTAAGAATGGCATGAATATATGATACACTGTTTCTGAATCTGTTCTGTAGCTGTATCTCATTTATGCGTTTCACTGAGACCTAGTAACAGACTACTCTCCCACTGTCCACTCTTTTCCCTGAATCCCTGTATTTTCTCAGAGAAGAGTTAAGCTGCACTTCAAGAAGTCCCTGACACAGGACAATCTGGGAGCTGGGACACTGGTTTACAGCATTAAGTGCACCCACCTGATGCACAGACACAGTCATCAAGTATTAGTAGATCATAAGACTGTAAGTGGCCTGGGTGCATTTTAAAACACTTCCTTGTGTACTCACCAGTTCCTACAAAAGAAGCAGAACTAAACCTAGTCTGTACTTGCACTGGAAATACAAGAAAGATCATAGCAATCTTCTTTCTTTTCTGAAGAAAATAAGCACAAGCTAAGCCTGTATTAGAAGGCAATGTCAAACATGAAGAGGATTTTTCTTTTGGATTACTCTTATATTAAGGCTGTTAGTGGAAATTACACCTGCAGAGGTGTCATCACAAGTGTTTAGCCCTGTTCCAATTTTGGTTATTAATTGCAGAATGTTCTAACCTACAGAGTCCTTCTATGACTTTTCCAGTCATTTAAGGGTTTTTCTTAATGTTCTGTATTACTTAAAATAATTCTGCTCTACAAAGTGTGAAGGGAAAAGATATGAAGTCTCTATTTCAGTGTAGATGTGATTACTATGTGAGCTTCCCAAAAGGCTGTTATGTCTCTGAAACTTCACAATTATTTAGTAATTCATTTGTTAGCTTGGGGGGGGGGGGGGGGGGGGATATTAATTTCTCACAATAAATCTATACGGATTTAAATAAAATAGGTCCCAGTCCTAACATTTGGTTTCCCTTAACACTTAAGCCCTTGTAAACAAGTTTTTTTCTAAATGCATCAGTTTCTAGCACCATCAGAAGGATGGGGTAAACTTTTTGAAAGAGCTCTAGAGGGAGATCCCCTCTATCTCTCTTGTGATGGGCTGGCTTCCTACACAGGGAATGTTCAGAGCGAGCAGGATCCCAACCCACCTCCTGCTGCCAAACCAAGACAGAGTACCCCTGTACCTCTTCACCACACACACCCTCCTCCAAATTCAACCTAGCAAATTGACTCCTCTCTTGAAGATAAATGTCACAGAAATGCATCTGAATATGTCAGTTGCTTTCACATACTCTCATTCTCAGGTTATTACAGGCTGCTTCTGATTTTAATTTGATTCTTTGCTTTTGTCCTAGGATTTCTCAGCCCCACCAGTACTCAACTCCCACTTCACAAGTTGTCAAATCATGTTCAAGCAATGAATAAGGCACAAAATCTCTGCAGAATTTTACATTATTATCATCATCATCATCATTATCAGATAGCTGAAAAATAATATACCCTTAGCTGTGCAAAAGACAATGAGACATAACACCTTGCCTACTGCATGAGACTGGAAACACACACAAAAAGTAAGTAATCACTAAGAAATAACATAAAGTGAAAGGGGGTCCCAAAAGTCACACACCGCCATGACAGTCATTCCCCATATCATAAAAGTGATCACATTTGCTAGCTGTTCTGTTTCCCACGTCATTCTGCTATATTCGTAATCACTGGCTTTTGGTTTATGTGAGGAAGTACCACGAGACAGCCAACTGCCCCTCTCAGTCCTTCACTGACTGCAGCACTCATCCAAAGCCTCACTGAGCCCATCCAAAACAGTACACCAGCCAGAAAGTGATCCAGCATATAGAAAAAAGCTAGAGCTTTCTGGTAGATAAGTAAGCTGAAGCAGGTGAACATCACAACTGACCAAAAAAAACCCCAAACAATGCAGGACCTAGCAAAAGGAGGTGGAAGGGAGTGAGACAATTTCTGTCTGTGGCATCAAACTGCCGCATCAGTTTAGCCATCTCCTGGGCCCACCAGGGGGTTGTTTCAGGTGCAGTTGACCCAATTTAATAGCGCCCTTCTGCCACATGGGAAGAGCTCCCTCCCTCCCTCCTCCCTTGCCTGCCTTTCCCAGATCCTCTTTCAGAGAGGTCCCCCTCACTTGTGCTCACCAGGTTTTGATCAGTTGATCACAAAAACTAACAGAACAGAAAAAACCTTATTTTTCTTATATTTTACCTACCCAAGTTTCTTTTTTGCCAGGTTGGTCAGTTGACGGGGGCCTGACAAGAGCCTGAACCAGCTCGGTACGTACAGGAACATGTGTGGGTACATGCAGGTGGGCAGCGGCGGAGGAGCTGGGCCTCTCCCTCCCAGCAGGCGTGAGTGAGATCTGCCCTGTTGCCCTGAAAACCTACCATCAGTCAGGTGCCTTCTTGCCAAAATGACAACAGTGACCAGAAGTCAGCAGACTACTAACAGCATTCGTCACATAGTTCCAAATTCATCTCGGAATATCCTCCACACACGTAGTACATATGTTTTTGTTTAAGCACAGGAGACCTCAGCTCGTAACACTTATGGACAAAATGTCCATTTCAATGGATATGACAAGTCAAAGCTCTGCTTTTCAGATCAAGATGTATAGGAAGTAAAAGCACCTCTGAAGGCTCCTCTCTTGCTGTCTCGCACCATGCAGGAATGTGTCAGGGGAACATATCTGCAGATAACTGAGCAGACCTAAAAGCTCACTGCTACCAGAAAAAACCTTTACCGCTCTCACACCTTCCAGTCTGCAGGGTCAGAAAATCATCTGTTACTTCAGCTCACCAAACAGACAAAAGTATCTTCACATATTTCTAGGTTAGTCTGTTACAGTTTAATATTTTGTTTAAATTTTTATTGTTCTTTCCCAGGTTTGTTTTTGGGTTTTTTTTAATGTGTGTATATATATATAAATTTACATTTTTCATTTCAAAATTAGAGATAATGCAATTCTAGAAATCTTGACACTGTTATTGGTAAATGTGGATAGGCAGCACTTATAACTTCTATTTTTTTATATAAATACACTGTTAAAGAAAGTGAAAATCTGTCTTTGTGTCTGATTTGGTTATACAAAGTAGTGTTTTCTAGTAAAAATGTTTTGTTGAACAATATCTGGCCCATTAGGTATACAACCTATTAAGTCATTAGCTATTCTTCAGGGATTTGTCCTGGTCCTCCGCTCAAGCAAATACTTTAAGTGTCATTTTGTGTATGTGTGTTGCTTTGTAAGCTAAAAAAAAAAAAAAAAAAAAAAAAAAAAATCAACCACCAGTTTTTAGGGCAGTGCTACGAGTCTAACACTTAAGTATCATTTTTTAAAGCATGAAGGTTATGTAAAGACACAACAACTCATATGTCACACAAGTCCAATGTAACATGTCAGCTACTTACTACCCCAAAGCTCTGAAATTGGTAACAGCAATTATATACACTCATCACAAAGAACTGTTCTCCTTTAGCAACTGGTATCTTCTACAAGCAGGTACTTCACACTTACCAGCAAAACCAGAAGCTTGTCTTCACCACTAACACTGGTTAGGGTCTGTCTATGAACATGTGACTAAATGTCATGTCATTGGCAGCCCTGTGTTTTGGGAGGACTTTATTTTTATGTTCATTTAACTACTTTCTTTGAGTCCGCTAATTTACAGTTATGTTCCCTCCAGATGGAAACATTTAATCTAATCTATGCCCCATTTTCTACACTGCTCATGATGGCTTTTAAGGCATTTGAGAGAGAGGAGGTGGGGAGAAGTGTTCTGGGAGAGTCTGTGAATGATTAGACTCTCTGCAACTCCAGAAGGAGCAGGGGGATATTTAACATGCTACTTATGCTTTTTATTACCAAGCAAACAGGAGAAATAAACTCCTTTCTTTTGCACTACTTTAGGTCCAGTAGTGCTCATAGGGAAGCCTTGTGAGCAGTGGCAGCAGGAGTAGGCTCAGTACCTGGTGCACTGGTTCTGCAGTGCTGTTTTGCCCTGCGTCCCGCCAGCACGACCAGAGCACAGACACTGAAACATCAGGGCTACCTGTCTTGTTTGTTGACTGTTGTCTTTGGGCTGTGGGTTTGTAGGTTAAAAAAAGAGATGAAAATCATTGTCTCATCCATCAACAGCATTTTTAGGGAGAAAGGAGCCTGGGACAACCTGGGAGTGTGGGGAGGAAATTCCAAGATGCCAGTCCTGGCTTCAAGATGTTGGCCTAAATCCAGGTGAGACTGCACCTTTCTTCACTTATACCTGCTGCTGGTGAAATGTCAGTATGCTGCCTATTGTAAATCCCATTTTGAGGTGTCTATATCTTGCTAGGTGCTGCAGAGGTTCATAGGCATCTGCATCAGGTTTGCAGCCTGGGACTCTGGCTCCCCACCAAGGGCTAGGTGCAGCAATGCTGAGTTTCCCTGTGTTCAACTGCTGGGGCACCTTGCTGGTCAAAAATTACTTTTAAGAAAATCACTGTTTTCAAAGCACAGATTTACATGACTTCATTGTTAACATAACATATTACACCAGTCACACTCAAGAAAATCCATCCTCTAAACTACCAGGATTCTATATGGAAGATTAAATCAATAGTTAAGAACTGAGGATTAAATGAGTCATTAACTGTTACTGCGGGCAGCCTCAGTCTCCACATCTCCAAGAAGACAGACTCTTGCTGGAAAGGGCATAGAGAAGTGCAGCTAGAATGACTTAGGAGGTGGAGCAGCTGTTTTGTGTGGAAAGGTTAAACAGGTTGGAGTTGGAGGAGAGATGCCTGAGGGGAGACAAGGGAAAGATTCACAAAATCCTGAAGAGGGCGTATAAAAGTGGGTGAAAAACTGTTATTCCCCAAATGCTGATACATAGGGAACTTCTACAAATGGCCAGTTTGAGACGCAGGGCTCCTTCCCAAAACAGTCAACAGCTCAAGCCTGAAACCTGCTGTATTCAGAGTGAAAAGATGGGATCAGAGGTATGTAGCATCTCTGAAAAAAAAAAAAAAAAAAAAAAAACCAAACCATAAGTCAAGTTACAGTCAGATATCCAAAATATTATTTTTACTTTAAAACCCAATGTATAAAATAGACATCTTGCTTACTAAAAGCAATGCTGTGCTTTGATAACTAAGACATAATGCATGAATTTTGAACTAAGCATCATCCAAAAGAAAGATCATATGAGGCTAATGAGAAGTTCACAGTTTCTTGATGATTGCAAAAAAAGAAAGTAAGAAAACTGATCTAAGAAAAGGGCAAAAGGAAACCAGCCCCGCTAATTACTGATAGCTGCTCTTTTTTAAGCAGTGACATTTCTGCTCTTTCATTTTCTGATGGTTTTCACTTTGATCCTAACAAAGACAATCATCAGTATCCTAACCTGATAGGTAATGTGTTAAGCTGCACATTTAGATTTTCTTAGATTTTCTCCCTTCTGTTAGCTAAACCTTACATAAGCTAATTATATTGTCTATACCAGCATCAAACACGACATGGCCCATCACTTGGTGTGTTAGTGATTATATACACCAAACTATACTTTTAATAACGACTGTGCTGTGAAGCTGTGTTGCCACTTTACTTGAACTGGTTTTGAGTAGGAACATACTGTAACTTGCAATAGAGGTGCTTTCTCAGGAGTATTACAGGAAGACACCTGTGTTGTGCTTCCTTTCCTAGTTACAAAAGGTCAACGCATTCACCATATATGTTTTTTCAGTTCTTGTCATCTTTTTTTGACTTCATGATTAAGTACCTTCTATGGTTCATTCTTTAAAGTCATTATACAAATAATAAATATAGGAGTTTGTCACTGTTTCATAAACCTGTTAAAATTCTGTTTGGTAAAATTGAAAACAGAGCACACTGTTCACAGGGAAAATATATTGACTTTCCATCCATACATGAAAACTTTATAATCATTTCATTTTCAATTGCATTTCAGGCAATTTCAGTGTTAAAAATAAGTTTTCGAGCAAAGACAGAAGTACTGCAGGAACAGAGAACAGGAAATTGAATGCTTCAGTAAAGAACTATTAAGGCTAAAGAGACATCCTTGATAGCATATTAGGGATAGTGATAGATGATGAACAGTCTTATATTCTTTACACATGGCATTTCTTTTCATAGTAAGAGAGTTCTAGGAATTAAAGCAATGTTTTAAAATGAAGCCACTTGACGTTTATAGTACTGGTTATTGTTAGTTTTCTACATGAAGTACACGTAACATTTTAAAAGTGAAACTGAAGGTTAAAGTCTTTCAATAAGAGAAAGAGAGCATTTCTAAGAACATTTTAAACACTGAATGAAGAAAATCATTTTGGAAAAACTTTACCTGAACTTCTCTACTTGACTCAGTCTTGAAAAGTCATATACATCAAAGCAGCCACACATTTGTGTAACGGTGGGCAGGGACCTTTGAAACTGTCTCTAGGAAGAGTAACTGAAGGAGCCTGGGCAGCTGGAACTTCACACGAAAGCCCACGTTCTGTACCATATTCTCAGCTGAATAGAGACTTTAGGACATCTGTAAAAGGTTAAAAACACACAGTCAGGGATCTGGGTGCAATCTTGGTTTTCAGGCCTTTCTATGGGCCTTTTTCACTGGGAAGGAGGGAGGGAGGGCTATGTGGTCCTAAACTCCAGCCTGCATATGAAAAAGGAAGTAACAGCATCATAGAATACCAGGTGGGGGAGGGTCCTCAAGGATCATCTGGTCCTTCCTTGGCAAAATCATGGTCTAGACAAAATGGCTCAGCACCCTGCCCAGTTCAATCTTAAAAGTGTCTAATGTTAGGAAATCTACCACTTCCCTGGGAAGATTATTCCAATAGCTGATTGTTCTTGTTGTGAAAATTTTTCCTGATCTGTCCAGTCGACATCTCCCTAGAAGTAACTTGTATCCATCTTTTCCATATGACCGACCACCTGTAAAAAGGAAGTCTCCACCTTCTTTGTGAAGGATGGCCCTTCAACTGCTAAAATGAACATCATAAAATCTTACTTCATGTTTGGGAGTGCAGAAGAGGGGCCGAGTTTCTGAAGGTTTCAAAATGGCTAGCCAAAGAATGTGCGAGTACCAAGTTCAATGGAAAAATTCACCCTTGTAGCAACACAGATTGATTTCCTAAAATTTTGAGTCCAGCCTAAAAAAGAAGCCTTTATACACTCTTCCTTCCCCTTGTCCAAAAGTAAAATAGCTAATATCGCCCTGTATTAAAAACATACAAAAAATGGCAGAAGGCGATGAACATCTTTAGCTAAGCTGGTATGAAGAGACTTTCACAATGGAAGGGTGCAGTGAGTCCTGCTTTTGCTTTTATTCATGTCCTTTAACAACAAAAGATAATTAAATACTGAACACAAGGTGCAAGAGAATCAAACATCTACCAAGCGGGATGAAAGATTTATTACAAGGACTTACACAGAGAGATCTTTGATTATAGGCATCCTTGAGAATCCTTGCAAAGAGCGAAAGGGCAAGATGTTAAGCCATAAATCCCAAATGACTATTATATTCTACTAAAAGAGATACTTGCTAGCATAGTTTGACTAAACTAAGCTTTTGTGGCCTTCATGAGAATAAACAGCCCAATCAAGGATTGTCTGTGAAAGCACTTGCAAATTCTTTACAGACGTTGTCAAGTCAAGAGAAAAGGAAGTTTTCAGATATTTAAAGGCAGGTACTCCTGAGCACAGTTAATCAGCACCCCACTTCATCCTGCACGAGTCCCTCTGAAAGGTAACAATGTGCATTCACACCAGGTGCTCTGACTTAGCAATCCCTGGGTAAAGTTTTGTTCACACTTTGGGTCTCCTAAAGGTGTCCATTCACTACATAAGGTGTAACTGACCTGTACATATGCAGTAGGTTTGCAGACAGACTGCCAATCGGGCATGTGCAGTGCTCTCCCCAGAAACATCACACCCAACGGTTACAACAGATCAAGTCCATTAAAACACAGGCTTAGCCATGCAATGGGAGGAGAGCTGTGGCAAACACTTCTGAATCACTTTCATCTATGTCTTGTTGCTGTGTTGCATTGCACTCAGTTGCAGGATTGTTGGGTCCCCAATTACCTTCAGTTCCAGTTCCTTTTTTTTTTTTTTTTCCTTCACTGAAACATTGCCTTTCATCCTTCCTCCTTACCTTGAGCTGTTTTCTCTTTGATATGCTTTCAACGTCTGCCCTTCTTCACCATAGGAAGCCTTCTCAGAATGAGCTGGATCTGATTACACAGCACCTAGATCTCCCCTGGCTCCCACCAGCTCTTAAAAATATAGGTGGCTAATTGGAGACAGCTGCTTGGCAGTTTTCCACCTCTGTGGTAGTTCAATCTGTCACAATAAGAGATGACAGTAGGAATAGGCCATAAAAATCTTTGGAAGTAAAGACAGGTAGCTTACATTTGGTATACAGAAGAGAAAGCATGTGGAGGGAATCAAAGACAGGGGCTGCATGGTCAGTGCAGCAGACCTGGAGAGAGATCTTCAATGTAGTGCTGGGGCAAGACTGCTTTTGTCAAAGAAAGGAGGCTGCAGCAACTGAGAGGAGAGGCGATCAGAGCCCTGTGATGTGGTTTAGCTCTGGAAATCAGTAAGAAAACCTTAAGCTGAGAAACATTATTTAGGAAGGATCAGCAAAATTTAAAGAGAGTGTTGATGTATGGACCAAAAAAAAAGGGGATTAAGTATTATGCACTTGCCAGATATGACTAAAAATTTAGCAGGAATAATGAAAATAGTGCAGATCCACAGAATGATGGTGTTATGAACATAAAGACTCAATCTCTTCCTCCTCCTCTTTTTCTCCACTTGTTTAACTCCTTTTCCTCATTTTATCCTATGCTTCTAAATTCTAGTTTGTGATCAAGGAGTGAGATCAAAATGAGAAACAGACTCATTCCTTATTCTAGGAATAAAAATCCACTACTTAACACTGGCGTCAATGGTGTCTTTTTAGAGTTTCAATAATAAAAATTAGATTTCAAAATTTACACAGCTTATCTATTTAAAATTTTGCTTATATAAAAGGCATACTTTAACATATTAGAATGACATGACAATGTACACTCAAAATGTTTTACTTTCAATGATAACTATAGCATGAAATTATGTCTGCTTCTTGTCAATCCACCATTATAATAAGATGGCTGTAAGATGAATGAGAAGAGAGAAAGAGAAACTGAAATAAGGAAAAAGGGGAAATAAATGGAGAAAAGAGAAGAAGGGGAAGAAGGAAAAGGAAAAGGGAAAACACTTCCCGATCAGCCACATGTGGCAGGCTTTATAGGATCAGATTTTACTGCATTTTATCTATTGAGGGTAAGTAGTAGAGCCCACACAGAAATTTCAGGAAAATATCAGGCAGCTACATAATCATATTTTTCTCAGAGTAGGATGTAGCTTAATCTAATTACGACTGCTGAATTGAAGCATCAGCTTTTATGTGTCCTGTTTGTTGTACACTTGCAGATTATGTCTAATAGAGACAGACAGGTAAGGTTCAAAGGAATAACTCAGAGAGTTAAAATGGGAATCACCCAAATTAGCAAAACTGCATGGCCAAATCATGATGCCAAAGAAGTCAAAGTGAGCTTTGTTTAAAAAGCCAGTGTATTTAAGATTGGTAAATGAGTGTTTCCTAAATAAGAGCAGAAATCAAATCACTAAGTAGTTTATTTAAATCCTGGTTTCATTTAAGTCAAAAGGATTTTTTCCTTTTTTCCTCAGTAAGTTCAGATTGCAACCATCTGGGTTTTGTTCATTCCTGAAAATATCTGAAATGTGTAACACATTCTGTAACTTTGCATCTTGTCTGGAAGAATACATACAGCATACATGTAAACGCACCCATCTGTTTCACTGAGCTACCTGGCCTGCTGTTTTCTGGGCTGTTTAAGATAAAGTGAGCTATATTTAGGCAAGGTCAATGGGGTCCCTCAGTTGAATCACCTCAAGATCAGTGGGTTATTTTTGCAACACTGATATCTCTCCCAGGTGAGGTAGAAACCCAGTATGGTTTTGGTGTTTATTAAAATTTCTGCAGCATTCCTCTTAAGATTAGGATTATTTCTTACGTCAGCATTAATTCTTATGTCCTGGGTAAATTCCCATTAAAGTGAAATTATTTTTCAGATTTTCCTTTAGCTTCATGTTACGTATTGCTGAGCAAATTGCTTTGCAACACTAAGCAGCTACTCAGATTAATTTTATGATGACTGCATATTAATGCCCACAGAAGTCTCTTTATACATTCCTTACCTCTGCCACAGTTTCCCTGTTTGGGGGCTTAATACAGGTGTGTACATTTTTAATTGTTTGGGAAGAGAAAGAAATGTGTGATGAGCATCTGGATCCTACTGAAAATCAGCAAGGCTGAAGTTTCCACTTTGGGCTTCATTTAGAAACTTTCACAATGTATCAGCAACCGACCAGTGGAAATTTAAAGCTATATCTATATTAACAAGTAATATGGGACAATACAGGAGAAGTAGTATATGGAAGCAAGTGGTGCACCTTCACTGGCTAACAGCTCAGGAGTGTTTACTACAGCTATAACCCAGTTCCTCAGGTGGAGAAGCTTAGAAAATGCATAGCATGAAGCTGTCCACAAGACCAGCCATCAGGTTGCTGGACGCTTGTGTTTGAGATGAGGTTTGGAGTGCATTTGGTACACAATGGGGCGGCAACTTCCAGTATAGCCTCTCCAGAAAGGATGTTGCTAACATTCACCCAAACCTCCCTACAAACCAAACCAAAGCACGTTAAACAAGGACAGCTGGGGGACTTGCTTCAGCAGTGCATGGCTTGCCCAGACCTGAATGCTGGAGGAGCTGCAGCCTGTCAGCCAGGATTCTGCATTCATAGCACTGACAAGCTTGTCTTTAGGAGGTAAAAAAAGGTACTACAGAGCTCTGGTTCCATTTCTATTTGTGGTGATACCTTGGCAAATGTTTTTCTGTAAAGTTCTTAATTACAATAAGCCTTACATTAATGTAACTAATAGCTCCTGTGTTTTCAAATAACCTATTCTGTTTTGAGCAAGATGAGAATAGGATTTTTAAAAGTCGGGTTTCTTCTATTTTTCTATAGTATTACAAACTTTTATGAGATGTAGCTAATATTATACCAGAATTAAGAAGTATAATTACAGAAACTATTTGATCCCAATGCTCCATAGATATATCAAAGGCTGACAGCTCAAGCTGAAAAATATACTGATATCTGGGAACTATTATTTCAGGCAAAAGTTAAAATGTGAATATTCCTCATTCTCTTTCATTATTTCTGTCATAGATTAACGTCTAAATAAAACAGAACTATAAATAGAATGTAAGAACGTATTTGTAAGAGTTTCTTCTTTAAAAAGTCATATTGATTTCTTACAGTTTTCATCTGTGAAGACATTGAATAAAACCCCTGAACTCTATTATATGGTGTAAGTCCAGAGTCATTCTGTTAAAGGATCTCCCTTGGAGTAATTTTGGTGTGACACTAATATAATCAAGACCATGACATCTCGATCGTTAATGAAATCAGAAGAATTAAGAACTGATATAAAAAGCAGAGTGCAGCACTCTTGTTTCTCTAGACAAGAATGCATTTTACAGAAGCACTTGCATCCTTGTATTTAACCTTTTTATCTTCTTTAGAAATTCTAGGTATCAAAAGCCATTATGCAAGTGCATCAAGGAGGATACAGAGCTGTTGACATTGACTTCTTAGTCAGGAAGATGTCTGAGTGAAAGAAAGAGAAGTGTCACTGTAAAGAAAAAGGACTCCATAAACCACAAAAATGAGCTCTTATTCCTCATCAGAAAAATTAACAGACCCGTGGGAAAAAAAGAAAAACACCTTAGTTGATGTCAGCCAGAGTGGAACTCCCTAGTGGCAAAAGACAGAGCATGGAGCGGGGCCTGAGCCCCATCTGGAAGTGTTGTTCCTCACTGATTTTATCCAAGGACTATGAGTGCTGATCAGCTTGGTGAGTCTCGCACAATTCACAGTTAAAAAACTTTGCCCTCAACATCAGAGTAAACTGCTGAACAGCTTTTAGTGCCCTGTAAATTGAGCAGCACCTGAACCATATGACATCTTGCTGAATATATAAACTGGGGGAAGAAGAAGGAAGGGGAGGACATTTGGCATTATGGTGTTTGTCTTCCCCAGTAACCGTTACACATGATGGAGCCCGGCTTTCCTGGGGATGGCTGAACACCCGCCTGCCCGTGGGAAGTGGTGGATGGATTCCTTGCTTTGCTTGCACGTGTGGCTTTTACTTTCGCTACTAAATTGTTCTTATCTCAACCCTCGAGTTTTACATTCCTTTCTGATCCTCCTCCCCATCCTTCTGGGTGAGGGGGAGTGAACGAGCGGCTGCGTGGTGCTGGGCTGCAGGCAGGGGATAAACCACAAGAAAGCTTGTTGGCATCTTGCTGCATATACATATTATGACAGAATAAAATATATATAAAAATACATTGTTTATAAACACTACTACAGCCAATTCTAAACAAGTTTAAAGTCGTATTTTTTTATAGCAGTTTAGTGACAACTTATTGATTTTTTTACTAGTGCTATACCTAGTCCTGATTTCAAACCATGTAACTGTGCCATTGGCTTCTGTCACAACCAGGTGGCACGACTATACTACAGAGACACCAAATCAGGTCACTAAACCAGACAGTATTTTAAAAAATAATAATCAGCTGTAATATCTCTGATACAGACTTTTTTCTGATTATTTTTACTATAGGGGTTGTTTTAAAGCAAGCCATTACTTTTTACATTTACATTTAATAATCCTTTACAACAAAGTATGAGTACATTCATGAAAATGAAAAGCTTTTCAGAAATTTTTTTAGTAATTTTGTTCTAACCAAGAATTACTACACCAGTATCAAGCTGCTGTCATTTCAAGGAGGCAAATTAAAGTCTGCTGTGTGCAAGACTTCTTTCTTATAAACACTTCAGCATACAAGTAGCTTTTTATGTATACCTTCATGGGATAATGTGTACAGGATCGTGTTTCATTTTTATAGAACCCTGTAACTGAGCTCTTATTAAAGTCTACAGAATCCATTCAGGGAAGCAAAATAGCAGTTCTTGAGATTTCCAGTCCATTAGCAACCCAATTAAGACTATCCAAGGTCAGTCCTGACCCCCTAAGCTTCCAGAGCAGGGAATTTGTGGGAGACCATCGGGGCGTCTTCTGTGCCAAGATCATGGCCACTCTGCCTGCTCTGCGACACATGGACAGGCACTTACCTTGAATAGCAGAGACAGACCCACAAAGTGAAGCAAGCAGAGATACCACAGTTAGGGTTACCTTCAATCATGGCCCACAAAGGCAGTCCAATGTTTTTTGGACTCTTCCACCCTTGAAAAGCCATAAAAATGGTATATATATTCTGGCTCAAGATGTCTCTTAAAGTGTTTTCTCTAGAAAAGTGCAGGTAGAATTGCCCCCATTTTCTAAACTTCCTTAAAATAATAAGCTCCTTGCTACCCAGCAGCCTCCAAGGACCCATTTAGGGATAAGGAATCACACAATTATACTCACATGTGAAAAGCTTCCTGAATGATCAGTAAAAGCACAAAATGAGGTCATGCTCAAAAAAGAGAGGGACATAATCTGCCAGAAAACCTCGATAGATTTCTGTGGGTTTCCCCAGTCACGTAAGTTACCCTGCAGAGCATTTATTGGCTTGTTAACAGTACAGCTCCAGGACAACCACAGGCATCGCTCCTTCCCTACATGAGTCTCTGATGGAATCTCATCTCTGCTCCCCTGCTCTCTTTCTGCCTGTCTGTTTAATCAATGACCATGTCTTTCCCCTTATTTCTAGGGAAGAAGCTCACATTCCTATTCCAAACATGAGTCATTATTTTCCCTACCACTGTTTCATAAACATTGCCATTTGCACAGTGACAAAGCTGCCAGGATGAGACTGTGCCCTAGGCAGCAAACCTGGGATCTGGCCTTTTAACAAACAGTGCAACCATTTTGCATCTCCCTCACAAACTCAAGCTCTGAACTATGTAATCAGATTTCATTACTGAAAATACCAAAATATGCTTTATGAGCGAAAAAGTTTGCACAGTCCACACAAGGATTATGCTTTTTAAACTAGTTCTGGAAATAAATAAATAAATAGAATAATGATAAAATAAATAAAATGTCAACTGTGTGACAGTTTCAGAAGCAGCCGAGACCAGACACGGACCATCATGGCATTGATAATGAACTCACCCACCCGACCAGCAAGTCTGCCTTGCAGGTGGTGTGTACCTTTTCTGACAGTGCTGACACACATTATCTCAAAGCTGAAAAGAAATCATAATGCAGCTGAGCTCTAAAAGAAATGGGGAGAAAAATCTGTAATAATAGTATTTTGCTTTTATTGCCTAGCAGCTAAAATAACCACCTTCTCTGTCTGGTACCCCATTACCAACAAAGCAGTGAAGCTTCAGTGTAACTGCATGCTGTAAAATCTAATTGACTGTTGTCCAAACATTGGATGTAAAGTGACATGCCACAAATCCATCTCTTGTCCATTTTTTCAGTGCTTGGGAAGTGCTGTAGTGATTTACTGAACAAGGTGCTCTATGATTTACTCTGCAGCCATGCAGAAAATCACAGGACTGACAGATTTCAAGAAAAGTTTGTGAGCCATTACCCCCATGGGTTAGTCAGCAAAATCTTCTGGTTGGTGATAAGCATTTCTCACTGGAACACTATTTTGTTTTTATTCTGGATTTTATTATCTTATCCCCCAGTGCTTCTAAAAATGCTCTTCTTAAGGTTTTGAATGAAATCTTTATTGGTTCACAGTGTGCAATTCACATTCTCCACAAAAGTGCTGAATGCTAACCAAAAGTATTAGATAAGAATTTTAAAAAGATATGTTTAAAATAACCTACCAAAGCATTCAGGAACACAGCAAAAGAGTAAACACTGAGAAAAGCAAAAAAAGGACAGCAAATATATACTGTGGTAAAAAGTGTCAATTTTTAGTGGAGCTGCTGAAAGACTTGATTGCCATTTGCATAGAATTACAGAATTAGCTACTACAGGGGAACAAAGTAAAATATTATTATTTGGATTTGAGCTAAGCTGCTTTCTTACATGGGCAAGGTTGGTGTGATATTACTTTATCACTCAGGTCAAGGATTAACTGGAGTCTTTTCATGAGCTTTTCCGGAGACTATAGTCAGTAGCACCCCTCTTCAGGAAAAGGGTGAGAAAAACGTTTAAAGTGATATGGAGAAATAGTGTGAAATGGGGACGCTTAACACCGACTGTGATTGTATATGTCTACTCAGAAATGTGGGTATGGTGACTAGTCATGGGTGCGGTGTCTGATCACATAGGCACACAGCTCTGAGGAGACAACTACAGTTTTTGAGGAGACGCCTGCCCTTCTTCCTCTAACAAAGGGGAGACGGGGAGACGCCTGCCCTTCTTTCTCTAACAAAAGGGGCTATTTAAAAGAGAATGAGAGAAGATGAGAGACATTCAAATGCTATCTAGAGGAAGGGAGTGCTAAGTCTCCTTGCTGGAGAAGATTGGATGGTCACAAGAACATGAATCACCTACAAACCTGCAAGACCACCACATTCCAGGAAACGGACTGATAAGCTAATTAACATACGAAGCGGGGTTTAGGTAACATATGTATAGGCGCTAATTGAATATTCATTTGTTTCATTGTATAAATGTGGGATGGTTCGTCACTTCGGGTATGCACGCTTGTGGAGGAGCGATCCCCCGTGCATCTGCGCGCAATAAACATACCTACTTTATAACTTTCGAGTTATAGAGTCTAATTCCGCACGTCAAAAGAATGCTTCGAGCTTAATGGCCTAAAAGACCAACGTACCATGTCTGATCCAAGGTTTGTCTAGAGACCAGTGTCACGAATCAGACAAGCAGTTGCACATTATAGGGCAATATATGATCATTGCACTGATACAGGCTTGCAGCTTCTCATAACCAGTAATTTAAGAAGACAGCATTGCCCAGAATTCTTACAGAAATGCATCTACTGTTCTTCCAGAAGAAACAGACTCCCAAAGTCCCAGACTGGTCCTTTGTTAGTAATAACAGCAATTCACCTTTTGAGAGTTCTCAGAAGTGCCAGATGCCTTGGGCTATGCACTGCTCAGAAGAGACAATGGTTGCCCAAAAGAGGCTCCAGTCTCTACTGGAAAGTCAAGCACATATGGGAGAATGCAACTTGCCAGCAGCACTCTCTAAAAGGTATGCAGATACCACCATTTTTAAAAAATATTAAGTACATATTAGAATATTCAGCTTTATTATATCTTATTATTTCATACTAGATTAAAAGCTTAAGTTAAAAGTAAATATAAGCCTAGGAAAAAAGCATTAGGGAAAACCCATCATAAGGAAAGGAAAAAAAAGCACAGAAGCCAAAACTTGAGCAAAACTGTAGGAAGATACCTAAAACAGGATAAACTGTGTAGGGGTGAGAGAAACATGGGAAAAAAAGTTTTGAAAATACACTATGATGCTAGTGGTAGTATCACTGCACTTGTGATGGTCTAAGGGAAAAAGTTTAGACTAGCTAGTCATATTTTTGGAAGAAAGGAACAAATGTTCAAGTCACACATGACCCTGCTCAGTGTCAAACAACACCCGAGGCAGGAGCCTGTTCAGCTAGCTGCCAGTGGAAGCCTTTTCCTGGGGCAATTTTACCCTAGGATTCTTCTCTTGCCCAAGCCTATGAAAGGGCAGCCTTACCAGGATTTTGCAGATGCTCTGCATGGTGTAGCTACAACCATCTGGAGACATAGGATACACTGTACAGCACATGCACAGGAGGCCAAAGACTGCTCAGAAATAACATACAATTTATATATGAGTAACAGAGCTCAGCAGATGCGTCTGAGATTTCCAGATATCCAGCAGCATATCCACAGTAGACTCAGCTGGATTTCCAGGGGTGAGGTACTCAGAAAAATGACTCTAATTCCAACTAGATCAACTTCCAAGTAAATAAAACTTTAACATCTGGGGAAATCCAGACGTAAAGTTAGGAGAACACATTACAGAAAAGCCTGTCAATCTTTTAGAGACTCATGCTTGGACACCATTCTCCTTATGAAGTATTAGAAGCCTGTAAAGTCTGAAAAGGAATTAACATGATCTTACATAAGAATATTTTCAACAGTTCACAGAATATCTTAGGACAATATATCCGGGGAGAGAAGAAGAGCTGGAGTGCTTCTTGGATTTATTAGAAACCAATATAGCGGTGGAAATTTGAAATACAAATCCTCAGAGATATTAACATTAGCACTGAGGCACTGGTGATGCTGAAAGGGGACAACTAGCACTAGATGACAAAAAAAAAAGATAAATGAGTCAGCTCTGGGATACAGCCAGAGGTAAAGCTATAGAGAACATGAAGATATTCTGCTGGCTTGCAGTTAATTGTTAATAACTTTATTTCTCTGCCTTGCTTTGTGCTGTTTAGGAAGAAGCAATGAATTCAGGTCACATCTAGAGCCAAGGGATGTGGTGACTGAAGAGCTCTGTGATTCTTTGCCTTAGGTGACCATTCAGAAATAAAGGACACAATCCATACAAGTGGGGCATAAAAGACAGGGGAAGGGAAAGATATATCCCTCGACTTTGAATTTCTAACAGCAAATCTCTCCCAAATGTGTGTCAGAGGCATCGTGCCACCCAGACTTTGTTATGAGACACAAAGAGATGAAACAAGAAAGGTATCTCAGCTAACTTCAGTCATGTAAGGGCTAAGATCCCTCATCAGCCAGAGCGAAGTTTATTCAGGGTTGGATGCCTGAAGTACGTGGAAAAACTTAGTCAGGAATATAAATCCCACATAAATGGACAAAATTCTGGAGGAGTTCAATTCTGATCAAGACACAAACACTTGAATCTTTTTTTTAAATAGTTTTATTCCTAAGTGCTACCATTACTTTCCAAAAGTAAGGCAGGCATGAACAGGAAAGAAAAATAATTACTTAAAAATTATCTGAGCAAAAGATTTCAAAACTGTATTTCAGCATCTAATAAGAAATAATAATACTGGAAACAATTCTATAAGGGTGGCCTTGTCAGAGTGGAAGTGAAGGGAAAAAAAAAAAAAAAACAGGAACAATTTTGATTAAAACTAATGTACAGATGAATCCAAGTATGAAAAATCTAAGTTAATCAGGAACTATTATTTTAATTCCTACTCAATCTATTTCCAGAATGCATTTTCAGAAGTGATGCTTTTTTGAAGGAATGAAGTTAAAGGAAGCCAAAAGGACTATGTACTCTACTGGAATGATTTTGTCAGAAAATTTTGAGTCATATTTAAAGAAGAAATATGAAAGAGGGCTGAATATGAAAAGCAGAAATTATTATTATTATTTTTAATCTGAGACTAGCAACAATGGAATAAGTGATGTTGTTTTTATTGGGAGTATTTTTGGCAGAACTGAACTCATCAGATGTAAAGAGATGTGTTTGCAAGTGTCTGACACTAAGAAACACAGGCTGAATAAACTCTACCAGAAATGTAATAAAGATTATTTAAAAAAACGCAACACCTTATTTTATTCAGCAACAAAAGAAATCAAGGAAACACCAAACTATCTCAGACACCATACCCAAGCAGTAAAAGGGGTTGTGGTTTATCAGATAAATCATCTGTTTAAGGCTACTGTCTCAATTGAAATGGTAAACGATTTACAGCTAACTCTGTCTACAGCTGCTGATGCCTTACTTATCTCATTGGTAGCTGGTACAGATGACAAAAAAGCAACAACAAAAAATAAAAAACACATGCTAAGTGTCTGTTGAAATTAGACCATGACCACTCATATCATGTTATGTGATAACTCAGGACAGAGTGGATTCTAAGTGCTGACAAATTCTAATTCCTTCAGGTATTCTTCCTCTGCACATTTTACTGCTTCTTGCTAATGGGTCAGGTTGTTTAAACTGCTTTCTGTTTATGTACCTCTCACAGCACTTCTATCCCAGGTGAGGAACCTCATTACCTTTTATTGTGCCATTTAAGAGTTCCTTCTTAACTTTTCCCTTCTCATTCTCTTTATAGGTATGGGTACTCACCTACAGATGGGAATAGTCCCAAATGACCAGAGACTCATGGATAAAATGCAGTTCATAAATAACTTCTGGAAAGTCAAGAAACAACTTACAGAAAGATCTGGATCCAACAATTTAAAATCACATGACAAAGAATATGGAATGATACTTTCAAAAATTCCTACCCATGATGTATCCACCATACCTATCTATGAATCCTGTATGTGCAAAATCTAATGCACAAGGAAAGTAAGTCAGCAGTCACACAAAGAGCAACTTTATGTGTGCATCTTGCCTATACAGATGCATGGAAGTGAACTGAAGGGCTGGAGGAATCATTAACTTTCTGGGCCAGTCCTACTGTAGTGCAACAAAGTCCTTGGCCTGCACCGAACTACTTATATGTTTCTATTTCTAGCAATTAAATAAAACAGGAAATTTAAAAAAATCATAGCCAGGAAAATCCATCTTTACATATTTTGATTCCTGGATTTCATGTTAATATTTTATTTTATTTTGCTTAAATTATATTAAACTCACACAGCCAAAGTGTCTTCAGATAATTCAGATCAATTACATTTTCATGTGTGTGATTTTGTAGGAAAACGATTGCCTACTTGGTATGAAAAGTCCTTTTAAAAACAAGTCCCGTAATTCAGAAGCAAAGCAAGAGGTAGGCTTACAGGTACTTGAAGGTCAAATATCCTGCTGACTTTGCAGAATGTGGGACTTCTGATAAAAATTTTTAACTGAAAGACTAATTTTTGATATTTCTGCTAAGAGTTTCAAGTATTGATGCAGTACAGTATCAATCAAACTCCAGTGAGTTCTACTGTGTTTCCTGGAGCTTGTACCTGGCCTGCAGTTCTCTGTATTGGAGGAGTATGTTGTCACCCCTCCTTAGTCCACATGCCTGAGTGCCACAGGCCATGGAGGAGAGAGTTACATGGGCACAGCTAAGTTGTGATTCAGAATAGTGCTGGAGTGTTGCCAGGATGGTCACCAGGATATTGGCCTAGGAAGTTCTCCAGGACTTGTCAATGTATGCATGTCCACTAGAACTATGTGTGGTAAAACACTGATCTATAAGAACAAGGTCATCAGACCTGACAGGACACTGACCTTGCACAAAGTTACACCTACCAAGAATATTTTATTAATGTAGGTCAGGCTGGAAATTTTTTCAGTGCTTCTTTAGCTCCTGTTTGAAGAAGTCTTTTTCAGCAAATCAGTCAAAAGAGTCTTAAGGAGACTGACCTCCAACAAATCAATTAGATCTTAAATGAAAACTCTTTCATAGTCACTTTTTTTTTAAAAAAAATGAGTAAAATACAGTTTACCTTTAATAAAACTACCACAAAGTAATTGTATTGTATAACAAAGGATATATCAATGTCCATAGTTATAGATTTTTTATAATAGCTGAAGTCACAATGATCCATGTGCTTTCACCCAGGTTAGTTATTTCCTATTTTAGAAGAATAAAAAGAATAATTTAAATTTAATTATCCTTCTAAACTGTCATAAAATAGGGATTTAGCCTTCCAAGAAATCATCATCTTTAAACTCACCTCTGAACAGGGTGATAATGCTGCTATGAGATGGCAAATTATTTCAGAACACGGTGCCTATTATGGGTTAGTGTGATCTGTAATCAGCCCATCAATGTGTAGAGCTTTTGGAGTTTGACCCATTCCAGGGACATACGTCTGTGTATTAAATCCTGACCTCCAGCACTGCCACTGTCATAGCTGCTGGTTCATTCTGTGCCCAGTTCCAGAATGTGGATTCACAGACTCTAATTGCCAAACAACCTTCAGGATGAACCATTAACGACAAGTGTGGATAAAAAAGTTAAAATAAAATATGACCCACTAGGTGTATTTGCTCCAAATAACTAACCTTATACAATATCCCTAAGGTTCAAAGCCTTTGGCTAACTTTGCTTTGAATTACTTTGATATGATTCAGTTTTTTGAGCTCTGGAGATGAAAGTGTCAAAATATCACAGGTCAGCTTCCTCATATGAGATTTTCCATGAATTTTTGCAGACACAAGAGTTTCAGGAAATTTAGGAAAGTTCCAATTAAGTCTGTGCTCAACCCTACAGCACTTAGATGTGAACAACACAAACATGCACACTCGCACACACATGCATGTTCACACAAGCATACACAGACTTCTTAGGTATTTAGTGACATGAAAAATGTTCCTTGTCTCAGTTCAATGGGAAACAGAGTTTTATACTACCTGGGAAGGAAAAAATCAACAGTGACACTTGAAGGGGAAATGGTCAATATCTGAAAAAAACAGTTAAATAGAATCCGGTTAAAAATGCCATGTAATATATTCCTCTGGTTTCTTTAAGTTCCAGTTTGAGAATGTAAACTGTCCTTGTACTAAAGATTTTATCTCAGCAGAATGAAAGTGCAAGGTAGTATGAATTTCAAGAAGCCTTTTCTAAGGTGAAACACTCTGAAAATATGCAGAATGGTTACCTCGGTGATAAGACAAAGAAATAATTGCTGAATAATAAATACCTGATCAGAGTCCCATTGGAAACAACTTACACTGAAACAATTTTTATAATGGCCAAAAATATACTTGGAAGTAATGAATAATTGCTTGGCTTCAGCACAGTCAATGACAAAAACTGTATTTATTTCAATATAGAGCCAGAATTTAAATTTATATATAGTGAGTATAATTAGGGCCTTTACCCCTCCTGCCTTGCCTACCTCAAAACTGGCTGATTCATTTGCAGCTCATTGGTACCTGTTGGCTTACATTGTCCCCTCCTCAAGCCAAAACCAAGTTCCTGGGTTTTAACCCAACTATTGCCAATAATTTTGACATACTGGACGGCCACTGAAACAATTATGAAATAGATGATATGAAGTGCCCGCCTGAAATACAGGAGGGCTGCATCTGATGACCAGGGTGATCCCTATCAATTGCTAGTAGTCAATGAACAGGGATTCATCATCCAAAGACAACAAATGGCATGTTTTCTAGATTTCTGTACTTTTGCATGTTTCCAGCACAATAAGTAGAATAAGGCTGCTGAAATTATTTTTTCCTATGCTTCCAAATAGGGTGTTCAAGCTTTTAGATTATGTGGGTACATGTAGATACATCTGGGCCAATGGGCGTAATTCCTGGTTTGCTGTTGAAGCTTAGTACCAACCTTTCTATGTGAATGTCCTTGTACCTTGGTTCTCCACCTGTAAAATGGGTTCCTTACCGAATAAAGCTACTGAAAACATAAGTTAGTGTATCTGAGATGCATGATGCTATGGTGATTATAATTGTATAGGAAAGTAAAGAAGCAATTTTGTGTGTGTTAATTACAGATTTCAATTGGTTTCCAGGAAAAGAAGACATTGAATTTTCCACTGTAACACCAGGGTCTTAAACTGAAGAATGTTAAGACCAGATCAAAAATGAAAATATTGTAGTCAGGATATTTCAGGGAGAAAGATTTCATGGAGAAACTGTAGTTGCTGCAGTTCTACTACATGTTTCTTAACTCCCTCATGTTCCCTTCAGATGGTAGAAAACTGTGGAAAAACTTTTTTTACAGTACTGACAACTCCAGAGATTCAGGAATCATAAATCAAGCAGAGAAGTTATGAAATTGACTTAAAAACCCTGATATTTTTTAAAACATTTGGGTATCTTTATTTGCCTTTTCAGTATGGAGACATTAGGCTTCACTTGGACCATACAAACTCTTCAGCAGGACCAGAAGGCTGGAAAGGTTGGTTTGTGAGATGAAATCTGAGCATTTCAAATAAACACAGGAGCTGGCTCGACACAGAATCCACCAAGCAACACAAGACACATTGTAAAAATTACAGGCATCAGCAAACATGATCTTTAAAGCATTTTTTGCACAGAGACTCAAAGCAACAATGAATTCCCTCCTTCCCTTGCTAATCTGTTCCAGTGGCTAATTACCCTTTCAAAAGCTGGGTTTTCTTCTCACTTCTTATCTTGATTCTTTTCCTGACTTAGCTGCCAGCCAAGGAGGGGTCTTTTTATGGCTTCATCACATTAGGTCCCTAAAATATTGAGATCAACTTCTATTTCAAAGAAACAAACCATTTACAAATAATCGTTGTGGTTTTGTGAGCTTGTGACTGCTGTTTGCCAGACTAGCTGTTTCTTTTGAGGGACTGGGAGGTGGGAGATGCTGTGTGCAGACCCTGAGGCAGCCTTGCCAGTTTTTTCTCCCAATGAATCACACAGGTGCAGAACACAAGTCTGACCACAGAGCATCCAGGCCATCAAATTGACTTGCTCACATGCATAAGCAACATCTGCACCTCTGAACTGCAAGTGCTCTGAGCAGTGAATACAGAAGGATGTTGTTCAGTATGATTTGCAATACGTTCCAAATATTTAATTTTTTATATATATTCTTTTTAGTTCCATGGATCATAACCCCGTATAATAAAAGTAATAAATTCAGTTTAATGTAAGTGAGTATTTAGCCTAACCTTTCTGGAAAGCAAGCCACGCACCCCGCAGAAAAGTAAGAAATTGCTATCCCAGTTTTCGTGGCGTTCAGCTATTACCATAAAATGTAAGTTAACCAACCACAAAACAAGTTGCTATCATGCAAATTTGGTTTTTGAAATAGCTTATTAGTATAAAATTTGCTGTATATCCAGAGGATATGGAAGAAGACAGTGAGAAGAGAGCAACCAAAAAATCCTCTGTGACTCACCCAAACAATTGCATAAAATAGTTATTCACATTTTTCAATCTGTTCCAACACATAGGAACAGGTTCAGAGGACTGCCTTGCCTGAAAGCATTTGGGAAGGAGGGGTGTGTTCTTGTTATTATTAGCCTGGACATCTGCTTAAGGATTTAGAAGATATCATGGTGTGTTCTCTGTTCAGCTTTCATCTGTGGTTATTCCTTTATCAGGACTTCAAATATGTCAATGAAAGACAAAGTTACTTGTCAAGAAGACTAAAGGAACAGCATGAAGAGAAGCCCAATAAAAGTTTCTTTCTAACACATTTTGTTTCATCCATGAATAAAGTCTGAACACCAAATATTCCAGTTTGTTTATTGCAAGGGTAACAGTTTTGCAGCTATGGAGCCTCAAAAGGCACATGCAGTTCCTAAAACATTTGCAGCATAAAACGTAAAAAGATTGATTAATGTAGAGGATAGTGTTCATGTGAATTTTACTGTTGTTTTTTTGAGGGTTTTTTTTGCTAATGAGTTCATCATATGATGAGATTTTTAAAGCTCAAAGAACTTTTGATGCTTACATGTCAGGAACACAATATGTGACATACGAAAGCAAAAAAAAAAAATCATATAAATCTTTCAGTGCTTATGACACTTCTTAGGACAAAGAGAAAACTATGCATATAAGAAAAAATTAAAATTACAATATCTTTGCCTTTGCTTTCCAGAGGGAGAAAGACGGTGTAGAACTGAAGCAAACATCCTCAAGGGGATTACACAGTAACTAGTAAAAAAGCAAGCCAATCATACTAAAATAATACAGAGAATCCTGAAAGTATAATTCAGCAAATAATTCAGCTAAGTAGAAATATTTTCCAGGGTACATAAATGTAACTATTGCTTTGGTCTCTTTCATCTGGCACATTTGTTATTTGGAACATTGAGATTAAAGGACAAAGTTTCTAATCCAATTTGTAGAGAATAAGTTCATTGCTTCTGGTTCTATTTTAATTATGTGATAGATGTATAGAGGTTATGACCATGATGCATTTTTCCTGAAAGCCACAAAAGCCAAAGCCATGAAAAGTAACAGAGTTGAATTCTTTGATCCATTAAAATCTAATACATTGACATTTGTCGTCTTGTATAGTTATGTACAAGTGCTTATGTCTTATGAAACCAGCTAATGTTTATCTCAGCTACTAAATTTGGATTTTTCAGGTTCATCAGTCTGTTAAACTGTCTTCTTGAGAGATATCTAATATGGAAGTTCAGCTCCTGAGCAGGAGTGCTCATCAGTGGGCCCAAATGGCCCTAGGTGTAAGTACAGCTAAATGAAAAAATCATCAAATAGCAGATTAAAATAAATAAATCTGAGTTGTAACCTTGTAGTTAAGTATAGACAGATCATTTGGTATCACCAGTTTCAGCTTTCTTTCCACAGGCCACCACGCATTCCTCTGTAATTACGAAAACACTATTATGGCAGGTTTAAATCCCATACGGTTTGGCAGCGATGCTGTGTATTTGCTATTCTGGCAGTTCATTACATTGTCATTACATGTAAAAACATCTGACAATACAAGAAGGAATTCCAAAATTTGTTTTCCTTCAATGCAGTGACCCATTCAAGCCTTTCAAAAACTTGTTGACTGCATTCCTAGGGAAAAGGTACAATAATCACTTCATAGATAGGAAATATGCTATTATTCTCTTTGTTCAATCATTATTTTGGCAGTCGCCTCTCCCCCAAATACTCTTTTTTTAAAAAAAGGCATATATTGGAAATTAAATTCAGAAGAAAACTTACCATGTTTATATTTTAATGGAGGAAAAAACGTTTATAATCTCTGGAGATTGTTATACATTTTAACTCAAAAATGTTTAAGAATCAAATTTTGTGAAACTATTATTTAACATTCTTGCCTGAGAAAATGTAACAGCTGAAAAAAGTGAGGCTTACATAACATGGTGTGTACAGCTATCTGTCTTTTTTTGCTCTATCTCTTCTAGATTGTGATCAAACAGCCTATCAGACTTCCACTTCTGGGATTTATATTAGCTTCTTGCAATCTTAATAGCTGTCAGGATTTGTGCACTGTTGAGCTGTTTTATTACTAGCATCCTGTAGATTTTTGGTAGCTCAGTTAATGCAATATTGAAGGGATTATTTTCTCCTAATATTATAGATGTCTAAGAGAGACACATTGTCCATGTAGCAGTTATGGTTTCAAGACTCTTTTATTATAATTCTGCATTGAAAAGCTACGTATGCCTTCATATGGATAACCTGACTGGGATATAGCAAAAAGTGCAAAGACATGTTCTTATCTGGTCCCACAGGAATACTGAAAAATGTGTCTAATTTGGGCATGTGATCACTCTTTCTGTCTCTATGTTTAAGTGGATTATTTTGGACTAGGGGCACAATCACCTAGATATTTGTTTTATTTCTGCCTATATAAACAGTGATTAATGGCTGCATGCACATAAGTCTGTATTATGCAGTGCAACACTATGTGGAACTACCCAAACCAGTGCTGAAAATGCTGGCACCTACACATGATCGGTTTACTGCAAATTCTCTCTGTCAGCTAAAGGCACAGACCAGTTCAAGGAGAAGCCAGATGAGGTTGTATTGCAATGTAAGAGAGGTTAGGATGAGACTACAAGGCACCACCACAAACACTCTTCTTCACCAGTTCTGTAATGCAGTGGCATGCACAGATACCGGTTTGTGTCCTGGGGCGGGATAGCTATGAAATAAGTGTTCTTGGAAGTTAGTCTTGATTCTCTAAAGCATTTTAATTGCATTATAATCATTGTTTAATGTTGCAGCCCATTTACAATGTCTTTTTTAGCTAGACTTACACATTGCTGCCTAACAGTGGCCAGTTCTGTAGCTTTGTGAATTGCAGATCTGGTGTCTGATATTGCAAACCTTTCACTCAAAGCAACACGAAACTCAAACCTTACTTATTGCTCTCATGTCTAACGGCTATGAGCTGCTCTGCCTCTTTTCATGAACTCCTCCTTTGGTGCATTAATCAAATTCTTACTTTATTTTTCATATTTGGGGTGGTAGTATCTCTGATGGCATCTGATGTCCAAAAAAGTTGAATTTCTTTAGTATTCAGTACAGTCAGTACTAGCTCTGCCTAACCAAAAATCCTCTTGTTTGGTATAGGCAGCATCATACCATTTGTAGTGAAGAAATCTCTAGAATATAAGCAGGGAAAAACATGGTGTATTTTTTGCAGATAGGTCACTTTCTGGCCACTGCAATATTGATCACAATAGGGTACCTACAAAGCCCCACACATTGATTAATCAAACTTCTTTTTGTTCAGTAACCACTCTGCTTTCTTGAGTCTGAAATTTTTCTGGAAGGTAAGGTCTGTAATAAATCCCACTATTCATGCCCTCCCTTCACTAAGGACGATTTAGGACTGGCCTGAGGTGTAGGCAAAGCTGACAGACACCATGGGCAATGGAACAAGTCAGCAAAATCACAGCACCTTAGGCATGTTGGGGTGCAGGCTCCCACCCTTTGACGATGGGCTCAACATCAAAAAAAAAAAAAAAAAAAAAAAGGCCCAACCCCTTCTGCTGGTTGCAGGGACCCAGGGGGAGCCCATGGACCCAACCTCAGCACTCCAACAGCACACTGTCCTCAGGGAAAGCCAGATAAAACCCACTGCCCAAGCCTCCGCCCCTGCATGGTCCATCACGCAGAGGAGGCGGGTACGAAAAGGTGGTGCCAGAGGAGGAGGTCTATCCCCCCTCTGTGGCTGACTGTGCTATCAGAGACTGGCACAGGCACAACAGACCACAGACTGGAGTGAGATGCAGAGACAGGGCAAGAAATATTCCCTACCAGGGCTGAACCGCTTGTGTAATACTTGCACATGGAATGACCCAAAGAGAATATGCTGTTGTCCCATTGGGCACCTGCAGGATGAGCAAAAAGCCAGTTGAGCAGGACAGATCTCTGTCATAAACATGAGTGCTATATAACAGTCCCCAAAGATAGTATTACTTCACCTCATCTAAGAGCAAGAAAATTGAATATCATTATATTCCTGAGATATCTTGGGCTGACCCTGGCTGGTCCCAGCTGGATTAACTGACCACAACCAGATTTATCTGATTTAACTGCAAGCACTTCACTGTGGCATATAATATGAGGGTAATCTGACCACACTGTATTTCCTCTGTAATCAATGGAAAGAGAAAAATGAGCTAAAATTGACTTAGGGAAGTAATGCTATCTTTGTTGACTGCAAAGTGAGTTTCACTCCAAATTAGGTACCTTCATCATGTGTCTGAAGCTAAAGGGGAACAAATCACTCCTCTGCAACTTCGGATATCTGGTTCAGTCAAGACTATAGTCTTACAGTTTTAATATCTATCCAAGCTAGTTGCTGCTGCGCTAGTGCTGTGTTGAAGACAGTCTAGGGTTTACTGCACGGGCTGATCTGCTGCTGCAAACTAGGAGAATTTCATAAAGGTCATGTAATTAATTCCCAGCACCACAGGCAGATTCACAGAGCCGGTTTTAATTCATGTGTGCCTCGATCTTCTGAGTGCCTGCCATCAAATCCACTTTGAGAAAATCACAATAATTCTGAAGGAAAAGTACTTCCTGAACCATATTTCTGCCCTTTACCTCCCACAGCTCTATTCCCTGAGGAATTCTCTCTTTAGATATTTTATACTGTATTTGTATTCAGAGATGTTGCTGCACACCCAGCAGAATGAATATATTCACAATTCCTTTTTGCATCAGTGGAACTCTGAGCAGAAAATGCTTTTCAGGCTGGTTAGGAAAATCATCACTTCTGTTTGCTATACTGCTTTAGTGTGGGACATGTAACTCCTCTTCATCCAAGAGTGGTAATATCCAGAGTAAACAGATGATAAAGAAAAATCATTGGGTTGGAGTAAAACATAAGATAGAACAAATTACACCAACTGGTTCAAATCCAAGGATTGAATTCATGTATTAATGTTATTCTGTTCATTTGTTAACAATGCAATGCAAAGGGACTTGGTTATCCACAACACAGTATTAAATAAACCTTAAATTTTCATTCCTTCTCAGCTCCCACTGCGCCATTATGGGCAATAGTTGGCTGCAATACAAGGGTCATAATTCTTAAAGACAAAGTCAAATAATGTCTTTAAAATACTAGTTCTGATGTGTGCATCCTTTTGGCAGGAATATAACCTTCTGAGAAAAGTAAAATATTATCTAAAGAAGACTTCATAATCATATTCACTCAGGAAAAAAAAGTCTTACCTTGCTTTACTGGCTTGTCCAATCACTGATAGCTATTTATGTTTTTTTAGGAATGCTTTGCACAAAAGATATAAACAATATATTTGAAAGCATACTGTCAATCTTGGGTAAGCATAATGCATGCCTTGGGCAGAATTTGACTAAAATGTGAGGGGAAATGTAATAACCTTAAGTTTCCTCGCCACTTACAGAGGACTGTTTCTAAAAGGCTTGCTTTACCCTAAGCTAAAGAAATTGTATGCTTTAATGCAGAAAGTGAATTAAATTCTATAGTCTGAATAATCCAGAAGGTCAGGCTAGCTGATAAGAATGGTTCTTCATTGATCTATTTAAATAGATTATCAGTTTAGTAATCACCAGTGATTGAATCTAGTTTTCCTCTTTATCTTAGAGGCAAATTAGCAACACAGTGCTGATTTTGGCTAAAAGCTTAAAATCACTACAAGGAAAAGGAGCTTCTGTGAATTAACCCTTTGATGTATTTCCATTTTCTCTGGAGCTTCCACTTCAAGTCTCACCTTCAGTTCATGTAGATTTTCTAGATCTTTTCCAGTGGTGGGCACATTTCTAATAACGCTAACTATAGAGGAAAAAAATCAGTTTTTTCTGCAAAGCACATAAATCACCCAGATATTGCAGTTAGAAAATGAACTGTACAAAGTATCAATTTCCATTTGACACAAAAAAAGGACATGATGCTAGTTTAATTTGCAGAGAACCAATAAATATATTCTCTTCATCTGTAGCCCAGACACAAAATTTAAAAAGATTAAATCCTATGGCAAGAAGGAATTATTTCTGAAAATGCTGTGGTTAGATATCAGAAATAGTATGCATCTTAAGGGAATATGATATAAATAATAGGAAGCATTTTTGTATACATTATTACTGTCCTATCATTAAAAATTCATGTGATACCATGGTAGTGAGCCTTTTAGTATATTCGAGCAAGAAATTTAACAGTTTCAGTTATTGATCATCAGAGCCTATCTAAGAGACTGCTTGCTATCTTATGAACTATGAAAGCAGTAAGAACAGTCATGCCACTTACCCCAAGATATAGTCAGAGGGGATCTTGCCAGTCTTCAGTTGAGAAGCCAATAACAATGGCCAGCACTTTCTTCTTCACAGTGTTTGTCACAACACATTTCTATCTGGAAATATGTGGATGATGTTTCTTCTGGAGCTATTCAGAGCAATCAGGCAAATTCACACCAGCATAATTCCAGAAACTGTATTTAAGCTTTGTCACACGTAAATTTTGTCTAATAGGAAGCACAATATTCTTAGTGATGATATCTTGAGGCAAGAGTAGTAGCAGTGCTTATCCTATTTATCTCAATGTGTCTGTTCAGAAAAATCTACAGTTTGTTAAAAAATAAAAAAAATACATTAAAACAGAAGCTTCACTTTCCACACTCTCTGTTCAATGCTATTCAGAAGTCATACATTAAAAACTTCCTTATTATCATTGCAATATTTAGGAAAAAGATTCTGCTGTGAGCTGTACCTATGTGTGTATTAGGTATTAACCCTAATTATTAGTTTTACATTATTAATCCATAGGAGGAGGAAGGTGGGCACATGACGCTCTAAAACTCAGTGTTATAACCTACCAAATATAAGCAAATTTAATAATTTTCTTTCAAACACACTAATCGTCACTCATGCTGCCTACACAACTTCGGTTATTTCCTGGTACAATATATGTAGGTTAGCTAATTTAAATACAGGAAGAACAAATCACATTGGTATTTGTGGGATAATATCTCTAACATTTACTTGTGGACATGTTCTCCTCTTCAACCTTGCAAAGAAATGCCTAAGCTACAAGAAGAAAACGTTTAAAACAGTCTAAACAGCTTTGAACATCTAAGTTCCAAATTTTAAATAATTAGGCTCTAAGACTCTAAGTTCTGTGGGGACACTGCTACTTTGGCTCTTCAGTAGCTAGATGTCTTTTGAAAATACAGCATGCTCACACTTTGAAAATAGGAAGGACTTGATCAGAAGGCAACTTGAGGCAGAAGTTTAGTGCCATCATTTAGCAAGTGAGCGCTGCACATAAGTACCAATCAGGAATATGCAGAGCTGAAACCCAAAATTACCCTATTCCAAAATATTCCGGTTATATGAAAGATATATACTGTAGGTTTTATATACTATACCCTACTTTGTCTTCTACATCTTGGGTGCCCAAGTTATAAAGTGATCAAAACCAGTCTTTTAAAGGCATGCAATCAAAAAACTACTCTACTTTTAAAGGCATGTATAGTGTAGATATATACATAGAGGAAGTCAAGGAAGAAGTATTTTACTTGCTGATCCCTCTGCCTTTGCGACTTTCTACCCAGATACATGTTTTTGAGCCTGATGGGTTTACTCAGGCTGGGAGGGCAACTGCCTGGTGGAACATGTGGACTCTGAGTTGTATAAGATGGTATTGGCAGATGATGTGTTTCCACACTTAATGGAACCCCTACCTCCTTCTCACTGGAGTGACTCAGGGGTGCTCAGAGCTGGGCAGCTGCTTACTGTGAAGACCACAGAGAATTTATTGTCACAGTTGAGACATGCTGAGAACAAAACAAACCATAGTGAGTGCTGATGGGTCCATGTAACACAGTCTGCAGAAAGTGTCTCTGACAAATACATAAAACCAATCTGAAATCTTTATGTATTTTACTTATTAAACTAATTGATTCTGCTCAGACTTCACAAAGTGAAAGGTAATTTTTCCCAGATATCCTATGCAGATGAATATACTATGCCACAGAAGCAGATTATGTTTGGTTTTTTTAAACAGATTTATTGCTAGTGTATGTATTTATTAGTTATAAATGCCTAGAACTGGAATTCTTACCCCCAGACTGGACCCTGCATAAAAGTGTTTCTTGACGTTCAGAGGGAACATTTTGAGTTTCTGCATGCACCCATTGTCTCTGGTTCTATCACTGAGCACCACTGTAAAGAGCCTGGCTCTGCCCTTTTCGCACCTTGCCTTCAGATATTATATATATCGAAAAGTTCCCCACTAAGCCTTCTCTTCTCTAGGCTAAATAGTCCCAGCTCTTCCAGCATTTCCTCAAAGGAGTGATGCTCTACTCCCATCATCTTTGTGGTCCTTCACTGGACTCTCCCCAGTGTGTTCATGTTTCTCCCGTATTGGACAGCCCAGAAATGGACACGGGACTCGAAGTGTGGCCTCACTAGTGCTGAGTAGAGGGGAAGAATCACCTCCATCAATCTGCTGACAACAATCCCCATAATGCAGCCCAGGATATCGTTAGTCTTCTTTGTGGCAAAGGCACATTGCTGGCTCATTTTCAATTTGGCATCCACCAGGACCCCTAGGTCCTTTCCTGCAAAGCTCCTTTCCAGCCAGCTGGCTCCCAGTGTATTCTGGTGCATGGGGTTGTTCCTCTCCAGGTGGAGGGCTTTGCACTTCCCCTTGTTAAACCTCATGAGGTTCTTGACAGCCCATTACTCCAAGCAGTTGAGGTCCCTCTGGATGACAGCATGACCCTCTGGAATACCAGCCACTCCTCCCAGTTTTGTGTCATCAACAAATTTGCTGCAGGTATACTCTACCCTATCATCCAGATCATTAATGAAGACAAGCAGGATTGGACCTGTGTTGACCCCTGGGGTACACTGCTAGTTTTGGTCTCCAACTAGATTTTGCACCACTGATCACCATCCTCTGGACGCAGCCATTCAGCCAGTTTTCAGTTCACCTCACTGTCTGCTCATTCAGCCCATATAGCAACAGCTTGTCTATGAGGACCTATGGGACACTGTGTCAAAGGCCTTACTGAAGTCCAGATAGACAATATCCAGTTCTATCCTCATCTACCAAGACAGTTATTTCATCATAGAAGTCTATCAAGTTGGCCATGCATGACTTCTCCAATGGACATGATTGATCAATCATCAAGATTGGCCTTGCAATAACGTTTGTCAGCTCCCTCAGCATTTGAGGGAGTATCTCATCAGGGCCCATGGACTTGTGTGCCTCCAGTTTGTTTAAGTATTCCCTGACTGGATTCTATTCGACCAAAAGCACATCTTCTTTGTTCCCGATTTCCCCCATGGTCTCTGGGAACTGGCATTCCTGAAGGTTGTTCTTGCTAGTAAAGACTAAGGCAAAGGCGGCATTCAGTACCTCAGCCTTTTCCAAATCCTGTGCACTCAGGTCACCAATCTCATTGAGCAATGGGCCCAAATTTTCCCTAGTCTTCCTTTTGTCACCTACATACTTATAGAAGCCTTTCTTGTGGTTTTTAACACCTCTGGCCAGATTCAATTCCATTTGGGCTTTGGTTTTCCTAACCTCATCCCTTCATGCTCAGACAATGTCTGTGTATTCCTCCCAGGTTACCCATCTTTGCTTCCACTCTCTGTATGCCCCCTTTTTGTGTTTGGGTTTGGTCAGGAGCTCCTTGTTCGTCTGCAAAGGCCTCCTGGCACTTTCACCTGACTTCCTACTCATCATACGGAGGAGGAGATCCTTAAGTATTAACCAGCTTTCTTGGACCCCTCTTTCCTCCAGATCCATATCCCATGGGACTCTTCCAGGCAGATCTCTGAAGAGGCCAAAGTCCACTCTCCCGAAGACCAGGGTTGTGAGCTTGATTTCCACTCTTTTTCCACCCCTCAGGATCCTGAACTCCATCACCTTTTGGTCACTGCAGCCAAAGTCGCCTTTCACTTCCACATCCCCAACAAGCTTTTCCTTGTTGGTGAGTATGAGGTCCAGCAGAGCACCTCTTTTCTTTAGTTTCTTGATCATTTGGGTCAGGAATACACATTGTTCGCTGGACTAGCCTTGCTTTACTTGCTTACATTTTTAATACATCTTCCCAGTGTATATGATTACTTGAGAGGAAAGAATTTTTCTGAATGTGTATTCACTGTACCATTTCATATGTTGGAGAAGAAATATATCTAGCTTTTGTGACCCACAAGAAAGCTCTGAAACAGTAAGTGGAGAAGAAAAGGCCACTGAAGACCAAATGCTACCAAAGGAAATTTCCAAGCAAGTAAAAGAAAAAATCATCAAAAGAGTACCATCACTCTGAATTGTAAATGAACAGGAAAAGCTAAGTAGAATACTTGTTCGCCCTTCAAGGAATCAGCTCTGAAATGTTTACCGTACAGCTTGACAGCTATAAGACACCATTTGTTTTTCCCTCTTTCTATTTTCTGAAATATGCAGGCATTAATTGAAATAGAAAGGGCCTGTAAAGCCTCATGCTGCTATATATTGTTTTTACAATCAAGGTTTCATATATTAACTTTCTTTTTCTCAAAACACTGTTGTTCATAAAAGAGATATCTTTCTGCTTTTAGCACTTAGTTTTCATTTCCTCCCAGCTAATGCCAGCAATAACTAGTGCTTCAGCAGCTTATTATTCATTAAATACTCATTTAAAACACCTTTTCTTCTGTATACTTTGGACTCTAAATAGTGTTTTCATACCTAGAGCTTTTTATGGTATAAGACTTTTTTTTTCCAAATACAATCTAACTTGATTTCTTTAAGACAAGGTTTTTTTATATACATTTTTATATACATTTTATTTTATTTGTAAAATTTCCAGCTTAGTTTTAGTTAAAATGCTTAATGGAAAATATAAAAATATTGCTCCCAAATCCAGCAAAAGTAGAGGAAAAAAGATCCTATAAAATGAAGCTCATAAATATAGTATTCCAGTGCACTTTTACTAGAGACTCCATGTCTGCCAGAAATAAAACCCAAAATATTTCTGATTTGAATTTGTAACTCGGATTCTCTAAAATCTTGCAGATGTACCCAATGTACAATCTAGCGCCCTTTAAAAATAAAATATTAATACATTTTGATAACCTATTTCATTTCAACATGGCCTGAAGCTGGATTCATCAACCATCTAGCTTTAGGCACCTATCTTGGTTGTCAGAGTTAAGCAGGATTTATGCTCAAACTCTCTTTATACTGGGGAGGCTCTTCCAAAGGGCAGTTCAGAGCAGGCTCCTCCCTCTAGGAAGGCACTGGAGAGGCTGCCTGCATCATTAGCTCACATACTTACCTAACATGAGATCCCCATTCCTTTTCCTCTCACCACGTTTTTCCATCGCATGCAGAAAAGTAGGCAGAAATAAACTTTTCAGGAGAGGTTCTGGGTGTCCTTGTGGACAACAAGTTGAAGATGAACCAGCAAAACACCCTTTGCAGCAACAAAGGGCAATAGCCTCCTGGGCTGGATTAGCAGCTGTACCTGTACGTTGCTGTATGCCACTATCTGGTGGGAGTATGTGAGGAAGCAGAGACAGATTCTGCCAGGAGATGCACAGTGACATGACACAGGGCAGCAGGCACAAGCTGCAACCCCAGAAACTCTGATTAGGTATTAGGGAAAAATTCACCATCTGAGAGTCATCAAGCACTGGACCAGGTTGCACAGAGATGCTGTGGAACCTCCATCCTTGGAAATATTTAAATTTTGCCTGAACAAAATCCCTGAGCAGCCTAGTCTAACTTCAAAATCAGTCCTGTTCTCACCAGGAGGTTAGACTACTTTCAGAGGTCCTTTCCAATCTAAATTATTCTATTATTCTGTCAGAATGACAAAGAATTTAAAGCAGTCATTTGCCACATCAGCTGTGTTTTTATGTCAAGCTACTGCCAAAGCAGAGGCCACAAACTTTCACAGGAGAAAAAAAATAACACTAGAAGTGGTGGGTTTTTTCCTAAAACTCTTTTGATCACAAAAGGATATAATTCTGTTCAGTTTAGAGAACAGTACTGGCTCTGTCAGGTTCTTCAGATGCAAATGGTCAAAACTGCCTGGAGACCTACTCCTGTTCCTCTCACTTTTCAGCCCAGGTTCATTGCCAACCAAAACTCTGATGAGCGCTTTAGCCAAAAATGAAACAGGCTGAAAAGGCCAGTAAAGGTCTCCCAGTGAATCCGCTCTTAGGGCCCGAGGAATGTGCCTGTGGGTGTGGCACATCATCAGTGAAGTCTCAGTCCCTCACTTTTACGCTGATGTCACTTTAACTCATTTTCAAAGTGTCTTAGTCACTAACCCACTTCAGAATGATAGGCATAACAGATGCAAATTTGTACCCTGTAACACATGTTGCTAGTGATTAAAAACCACAGTACAGCAAATGTTCATGAATTCTGCATACCATAAATAGTGAATTACCCTTGACAGTACAAAGGTCCAGAAAGGCAAACTTGATAAAAAAGAGCATCAAAGAGGAACAATTAGGATCTCCCTTCTAAAAAGGCATTACAAAAGGTTACTCGCACAGATCTGTCAGTTACTCTTGGCTTTTAACTGCACTCCACGATACCAGTCTGCATTTGGGATACCAGCTCCTGTCCACAACCTGAAATTTCACAGCACTCATGGAATGATCACCGGCATGACATGTCTTATCCCTTCCACATGCCTGTTTGTTTGTGTGGGTTCATAACCTGAAGCACTTTGGCCACACATTGGATTCCCAAGACACGTCATTCAAATCGTCTAAAAAGCATGCGACCTCTCGTCAGTGTGAACGCCTGCAACACATGGAACAGATTAGCCTTTAGTATTTAAGTGTCCATAGGAATTTTATGCATGCAGGATGCAACAAAATTATCACTTTCACTGCAAACCATTACATACTATATCATCTTAATTAGTGTAATATTACTGACCTCACCAAGCTTGTAGCCATAAATTAAGGGGGCTGGGCTTGGGTGTTTTTTAATGCATTTATCCACAGTTCTAAATTTAGATCTGCTTGTTCTATAGCTGTTGCTGATATCCATACAAACTTTTTGCATGTTTGTATCAATTTTTGGAAAACGGTTTTCCATTTTAATTAAGTGATCATAAAGGCTGAGGTTTTCAAAGGAAATGCAAAGGAACTAGGTGCCTGGTGTGCACTGAAGAACATTTTGGTATGAGGCATGTGTTTAAATTCTTCAGCTTTTCATAAAAACACGGTCAAAATAAGAGAAATATCTGAACAGGTTCTAAGTATCACATCTAAAATTATATGCTCAAGAGCAAAGGACTAAAATTACATTTCTATGTCCACTACATAGACCTACAATACTAAAAATCTCACTTCAAGTTTGATAACAGACTCCTCCAAAGTTCATGCATCCTGGATACTTGAACATCAGCTAAATGTGATTACCTGTGATCTGTACACATGCTGATTTTAGGTAAATTGTCAAGACACAGGGAGCGCCCCGGGAAACCGTTCTAAAGAGCACATGTTCTGGTTAAAACATCCAAAAATATTCAGAATAATTTTAATTGCATTCAGAGGATCTTTATACTGTCACACAAGATATAGCATCCTTTGCAGACATCTCACACAAGTGTTGGCATAAAAGAGTTAGGGAATAGTATGCATATGTTCTCATAATGTATTTACAAAAATGTAGGGAGAACATATGGTAGACACTATCATGCATGTTACAGGAAAAAAAGTGCTGTGTACCCCATTCTCAGTTTCTGGTAAGAACTGTAAATAAAAGCAACATGGACAGAGTAATACCCCAAGTAACAATCCAGGTATTAATGGATCAGAAAATGGCAAGACCACTAACATTCACCCAGTTGCTTTTGAGAAGTATTATGATACAGTGGTTATGAAAGACAAAATGGATTTAAAATATTGCAACTTTCACGGAGAAGTCTTTGTCAAATTTTATGCAAGAAGAACAATCACTTATTTTAAAACAGACATCTGGCTGAGTTAAGGATACCTGTCCTTCATTCCATGGTACTTCAAGAACCAGATAATCAAGACCATTTTTGTTGCTCTTTAAGTTGAATTACACCCCCAGTTTCAATCAGGAAATTCAATGAAATGAAATCAATGATCCTATTCTAGCTTTATGCAATATTCAATGAGAACAGAATTTGACTGCACAAATTTAGGTATTAACTGTCCTCTAAAAACTGGAAATAACTACTAGTAGTGTAGAAATATTAGTATTACAACTTTCAGCATTAATTTCTTCAAGAGTTTTCATTAGCAGTTAGGAAGATCTGAGGCAAGTAAATGGAGATTCGTTTCCAATTTTTTCATCCAAAATACTTTAAAAAAAGACAACATGCATTTTCTTTGTATTAAAAGTGTAATTTAGATGAGAAACATCCCATTTCAAATTGATTTGAATATGAAGGTCAGATAAGAAAAAACCAAGGCTTTTGACAAAAAAAAACCCACCACCGTTTCAATTATTAAAGTAATCTGGATTTTAGAAAAAATACTCAAAAACTGCTGCTTAGAAGAGAGAGTACAGAACTGCAAGACAAGAAGGAAGAAAAGCTATAGTCTGTTTTTCCCTGATGGAAGCCTAAAAGGGTTTTAAGTGCAGTTTCAGAAAAAGAAACTTCTTTCATTTTGCTGTAAGTGTTCACGGGTATACATTTTACAAACTTTTTCATTGTAAGTGCTTCAAGAACTTGATTTCACATGAGTTTTGATAAACCTCTATTTACAACACACTTCCAGAAATTAAATTCTAGCTAAATAGTAAAAATAAGGAATGGTGTACAAGAGTGTTCTAGCAGAAAAATGGATGGACTAAAATGGGGTTTTTACTGCCATAAGCCCAATATAAAGAATTATACAGCAGATGCCCTGACAGAGTCAGTCCTATTAAGAGTCTCCTAGAGTGGGATTCATTTAATCAGTCACAGAGATCTGAAGCAGGACTCGAGGTCTGAAGGTGACAAAGGCTGCCTACAGCCAGCAGAGAGACTGATCACTTTCAAGCACATTCCATCTCATCCTAATTTCAACGCTTAAAATTCAGGTGCCTCAGCTGGTAGTGGGAGGTGCTGCTGAAGATCCTCTGCCACAGCCATCAAACAGCTGCCAGCGGTTTGTACATTTGTTTTCCAATGCTCGGGCGGTTTCCAGGATGCTCTCTTGGCCTGCGGCTTCTCTTCCTATGAGCCACCCCACCCAGCCTTGTGAAAAGACCAGTGGTTGAGGTTAGAGAGAGCAGTTTCCATTTCTGATTGTTTACTGGCAACTGACGGCAAAGTGAGTTGACTTTTCTGATCACTACAGGTTACTGAGGTCACTACTGTCAGCCCTGCACAGTTCGAGAGTAAGAATTACATCCTTTATATCAGGAATATCTGAAATATCTGATTTATTGTACATCAGGGAAATATGTCTCAGATTAATGGAATTCTGCATGAAAAATCCATCTTGTAAAAGGTTGGTTAAAAAAATAATGCATGACTGGTTTATACATCTGGGTTTATATAAAACCCAAGCTACAATGACTTGGAAAAAAAAACAGCATGGGGAACACATACTAAACAGTATAAGGGTAACCTTTTATAGGATACTTTTTCTGTTCATAACCATTTTTCAAAATATTGACATCTTTTCAGATTAAAAAAAAATCAAACAAATCTTTAGCCACAAATTAATCATTGTGTCTTGCTAAGATAACCAAATCAAAAGTGCTTGAAACAACACATGAACCAAAAGAAAAGAAAACTCAAAGTACAGATGATCTTTTTCATCATTCATATGATTGTTCCATAGTGAAGAAAAGAAAACCAGAACCATCCAGTGGTCACTTTTATGTAGTCTTCTTTGTTGACCAGCACCACAAAGTTACATGTACCGTTATGTCAGTTTTATTGTGAAATATGTATTTCTGTCTATATAATCAGAATCTGCTTTTAGAGACTTAAATCAAGGGACGTAGAAACTTTTGACTTGTAGTACACAGAGAAGCAAAACTACCTTCACGAAAACTGACATACAGCTTCGTCTTAGATTAATACTTCATTGGTCCAAAATGATTTGCTACACTTTAAAAAAAATGTTACTAAAAAAGCATATTTTTATATATTCTTAATTTTGACATGCAACCAGTATTATTTTGGGATTGTTGTTATTATTATTATTATTATTGTTGTTGTTGTTGTTCTTGTTATTATTATCGCATAAAAAACTTTTTACACTCTGAATTGCTTCCATTGTCCTTAGGCATTCAGATTGTATCAGTACAGCCTGATCAGCTTTGATAACCAAGGCTTGTTTTACTTTACAGGATTCTGATTCCATTCTCAGAAGAAAGAAATTTATCTGCCCTATCAGTGGAGGAAAAGTAAGAGTATGATATTGACTATTAATAAGTTATTTATTGCAATGAAATTAGGAAAACCCAAAGAGGAAGAACAGGTAGCTGCACTTTTTGTCCAAATGAGATTTTTTCATTCATATGAAGCCGTTAACAGCAAACAACAGTATCACAAAGCTTGGACCTTAACAAAAGGTTTGTGTTGGAGAATGAGGGTTTTAGTTGAGAGACAAGCTATACAGCATTTTTTTAACTCAATGCAATGGTATGAAAAAAGTTGAGAAATACCTTGATAAATACATGCTGCTGTGTAATAAACGAGGTCTGCAGTCTTAAATTTTATATTCTGCAAACTTATTGCATGAAACAGTTGGAAGCTGTAGATGTTTCCCTATGTGTCTTTAACACACACATGCTCACCACATGATCTTGCTCATATATGGCAGTAAGCAAACTTTATTCATGCTGGGTGCAAAATCCCAGTTGTTTATTCCTGAGCATCAGCTCAAGCTTCTAACATTTGAAGCAAAGAGTTTTGTTTGCCCCTTAGAGAGGAAGCCCTGCTTCACAGGCTTGAATTCAACAGCCATAATGACTGCAAAGGACAGGAGTCCTGCATCAGACAGGCGTCTGCGTGCCTCCACAGCTAGTCTGAACACCCAGTAAGCACCTATATGTCAGTGCAGGCACTGGTCTGAAAAGATACCGTGCACAGTTTTCCCTCACATGCCCCGAAAATCAGATCTCAGCTGAAGGCACTTGAGCTGACAAAGCAACTTGCACCAGCTGGCAGCTCTGGTGGTCTCCCCGGCTCCTTTTCTACCTTCTCTTTCTATGGTTATCCTTGAAGAGTAACAGGCTGTTTAAAAGCCATTATGGCCTTAAAGGGGGACCGTTAGTAGCTTTCGCATTCCCTCCTCAGGCTATGCTGTTTAACATTTCTGCTGTGGCTGTCCAGGAAAATCGCACCGTTTGTATCTGTTATCCTTTCTTGCCCCCTGCTGGAAAAACTATCAACTGAATGTGCAGAACTGAACCTTCCAAAATTGATCCTCCAAAAGATTGTGAAAATAACTGGCTTTATTCATACAGTCTTCCCCAAAAATCCTCATAAGAAATGCTAAATTTTTTTTTTTTTCTAACCAAACCACTTGATTCCTAACAATTACTCCTAACCCTACTCCAGAATCAGGCCACGGCACTGAAAGCACCACCTTGTCTCCAGAACGTACTTGCTCAAAACACAAGGGGAAGGTGGGGAGGACTGAACACGAGAAACAAAGTTGGGGAATGAGTAAATATGCTTGCACTTTTCAAAAACAGAAATGAAACGCAGGTGCTGATCTTAAGTAGGAATACAGGGCAATAGTATTTTCTGCTTTAATAACTTATAATGAGTTTGTGATGTTTTAAGTGAATAAGTGGGTAGCGGTGTTGTACCGTTGCTAATAAATAGCATGTACCTGTTTTACCACTCACAACCAAAGAAGAGTTCTTCATAACAGAAACTAAATTACCTCTGCCATTACACCGTTATTATGTGGACATATTCAAGAGAATTTTGAGAACCTCTGGGAGAGAATTTTGCCTCTGGGTTTTATGCCTTCAAAACTTCAGGCCTCCAGCTTTTCCCAAACGTACACAGTTTTTCCTGAACAGCAGTTGGAAAAGCAGCCAGGAGCATTGGCTGTATTGTCACCATTCTCCTTTTCATCAAAGAGCAGTTATGGTAGATTAAAAAAGTAGCGTCACCACGTCACAAAGAAGGAAGGATAGCTCTTTGTCAAGTGTGCCACTGGGAGGCACTGAATTTTAATGCCTCTTCAGGCCTTTCAGGCAATCAGTAGTTCCCTCCTGTGAGCTATGAACCTTTGCAGAAAGTCTTTCTGTCATAAGTAACCTTCTGCTTTCTATTTAGTGACCTTAATCTTCAAAATGATAGAGTATTTCCACCGCATGGAGAGTTTCCCTTATACACTCTTACCCAATGTGGAGTGGCTCACATGAATAAGCCTATCATATTTAGGAAAATGAAAATTTTCTTTCAGTTATTCTTTTTTCAGTGAATACTGAAAAGACCAGGTCTTAGCTTGATACTGCAAAAAGTAGTAATCTCTGCTGGGATAAAACAGATGGAAAATGGATGTGAGCAGGACTCGTGTTTCTCTTTTCAGATGCAGTCATGTTCCTTTTCAGATAAGCAGTTGTTTTACAGTGACTGCTTCCATTCATCATGCTATATTCAGCTAATATCCACAAGTTCCCAGATTTGTTTCATAATGCAAACCAGATTTTAAAGGATTTGTTCTGTGAACTACCACATTTCCACTGGCAGTACAGAGAGCACCTTCTCTCCTGTTTCTGACCACCTAATAACCTTACCATAACCGCAACATCCTTTTACTCACAGGAAGGTCAAGTTCTTTTAACTTTTTAAAGCATTGTAACAGCTGGAAATAAAATAGATGCAGAAAAATTCAGTCTGCAAGTCCTCAGCAGACTGTTGGAGGACTCCAGACTCCAGACTGAGATAAATTGATCCAAATTGCTTTTATATAGCTTTATATAAAGGGAAGTTTTATAAATACAGATATAAAAAGGCAACATCCATGACATAATCTTCTGTCAGTGTCAGCTTCCACACCAGAGTTGCAGCAATACAGTTTTCTTTTCCCTAAATTTCTTTCTCAAACCAAAACATCAGAGATAATATATTAGCAGCGTGTTATGGCTCAGGGAATAAGTAATGGCATGCGGAGCTTTTCATTTCAAGAACATATGTTCAAGTTCTGCCCAAGCCACTAGAGGCCTGAAAGTCCTGTTGTGACTGCTCTAAAAATCTATTGAAAATAAGTTCATTTTCCAAATCAAATTACTTTGTTTTTATTTCCCAAATCCAGGGGATATGTTCACATCACAAATAACATCAGTATAGAAGACAATCTTCTTAAAGTTTTTAGTGAAAAGGTCAATTATTAGAATAGATTAAAACTGATGTATCCTCATTCGCTTCAGGTTTTTCTCCTCTGTCAGGATGCCAATGCAGAAAGGCTCTCCAGGCCAGTTCCTCCAGACACTGCCAAAAGAGGGACAAATCAAGACACTTGGTGAGAGGTCAGGATCTGAACTTTCAGATCCGTTCAGAAAGAAGTCAGTGTGAAAAGGAGCATAACCCATTCCGAACTAGAGCTGTGTCACAACAAAAATTTCTGACCTCAGAAGACAGACCTGCCACCTTGTCCTGTCACACTGCTTTCTCTTTGTCACACCTTGTGCACATTTCAGAATGTGGGTAAGGGTTCCTGTGCTACATGTTTAATGCAGTTTATACCAACAGTGAACAAAAATGATTTTAAGGAGAAGTTACAGTGCACAGGAACATTTACTTGTTAACCCTGAACAGAAAATAAAAGCAGAAGCTCTTGAAATCTAGCTTTAAATTGAAAAGTTCCTTCTTTCATTTTCTTCTTGTTCCTTCTTTCTTTCTTTCTTCTTCTTCATTTCTCATCTCTATTACTTCACAAATGATCTTAATTAGATTGGCCAGTTTACATGTAAAGCAGTTTACATGAGCACACTCCAAAATGGATTTTCTGTCAATGCCAGTAACATCTATGGAGCAAAATATGGCACTTTAGAACCAACTGGCAAAGTGAAAAAAAGTTTCAAGACTTGTGGTATATGCCAATGCTATTAGTAGCACTTTTGTTTTGGTATTTTTTTCTAGAAAAGCTTCCATTCATCTGTCAGCTTATTCATCTTTATAGTCATTTTCACAAGAAAAAAAATGGATGCTGAATGTCATACATTTTTAAAAAAATTTTACACTCACTTTACTGCAGTTCTCCCCATGCTGTGGCAGGGAACAAGTCACAATACAGTATAGTCAGATCAGTAGTAGGTTCCTACATCTGCTTCTGGATTTGGACAGTGTGACAGATGGACATTTTCTTTGAGACTTCGGACATTACTTCAACAAGTGCATGATCTGGACATTGAAACTATTTGCCCTTATACCAACCAGTAGCACCTTGTGAGTTCTCTGCACATTCACGTCCTGGTTTTGGCAAATAAACAGTATATTCTTAGTGATACGGTTTGGGTTTGGTTTTTTTCCCACCACACATTACATTCTTACTCTGTCTAGCAGGAATGGAAGACAAGGATTCACAGGTGTCTTCCAAATGCCCACAGGGAGTCTTTTTATGATTTTAGGTATGTCTACAACACACCAAAAAGTATGGTCGCAAACTACGTTGTCTAATTCAAGAGAGTAATAAAGATAAATTCAGTTTTAATAGAGATTAGTAACTCTCTTCAAAGCATTCCTTCAAGAGTTAAGTGTCATTACTAGTTTAAAGTCAAGTGAAGAAGCAGCCTTGTCTTGCAATGCAAGGTACACTCACGTTCTCAGATCATTCCTTCCTTAATGCATTTTTCCCCTGAAGGTCAGAGGGAAGAAAAGGGGAGAATCTGCCTGTTAAAAGCATCTCACCAAATACAAATGGTCTGAAGGTATCATCTGGGATTCACCTCCTTTTTGTAAGGACGGTCTGCAATACCAAGCACCTTTAAGGTATCAAAGCAGAGTGCTTTCACCCACATTATAAAATCAAGAACTCTCCAGATACTGTTTCTACCTTGCATCTTTGATCTTTCCTCTAATTTTAGTTACTTCTAAAGGGCAAGTCATAAAGTTAGTCAAAATATGCTCTACAGAAAGGTCTGTTCTACAGACATTCTTCCAGCAAAGCTTGTTCAGTCAGCACACAGCAGCATTAGCCAACACACAATTTCAAGTTCTTCAGTGAAATCCTTATCTTTTGCAATTAGTTTCACCATTGACAACAAGTAACTGCAGCTCTGCATCTATTCTATTCTACTGGCACAGACAGAAAAGATGTTGCACCTACACCATCAGGGAGGAGCTAGAGTGGGTCTGGGGAAACAAGCCAAGATCCGAGGTGGTGGAGCTCACACAGGCAGGGCAGTGTCCCCTGGCAGGACACAGTCCCAAGCACCTGCGCACGGCCAGGGCAGCATGGTGAAGGCTCAGCTGAGCACCATGGATGAGGCTGGTGGTGAGTCACGTCTGGGATCCATCCAGAGAGTCCAGTAAATAGATCAAGACAACCAGACACAGGACAGCGGCCTGCTCCACCTAATGCTCTATGACAGATGAGGACACACGGATGTATAGGATGATTTGGATTAGAAATATATAATGCCTGTGCTTGCCACTGAAATAATATGTACACATGGACATTGTAAAGGCCTTGGAAATCCCAGAATACAGTAAGGATGAAAGTCAAAGCTGAGTAATTGAGAAGGAGCCATGGTAGTCCTACCAGAAGTCAAAAGAACACAACTTCAAGACTGGCATCTTTCACTGAGGTCCATCTAACACCAGGGTAAACCATTATCCAGAAGACCTACAAACACCTTTTATCCTTCAATGGAGAGAAATCCAGAACTGAAAAAGAAGGAGGATCGCTGAATATGAGGACACAAACTGAGTCAGACGAATTAATAAGGAGCTATATTGTGATATGCATTTTTAAAGAACTGAGTATCCATTTCATATTCCTTTTTTTAAAATTCCATTCAGAAGCACACCAACTTCATTCTCATTACACTCTGATTTTAATTTGACCCTCAGCAGTGCAACTTTGATGTAAGATCCTTATCTGTAAAGTAAATGCAGCAGAACTGCGCCCACACAGGCTTTCAGCTGCTGTCTAATCCCAGTCTGCAGCAACTCTTCTGGACCGACTCCGCTGCTGCGCCAGGGAAATGCCAGGGCAGGCACTGGGGCTGAGAGCAGGGATATGGGAGGGGGTGAAGGTGGAAGGAAAACTGTCCTGTATTCTGAAATAAAGGGTTGATCAGGAGTAGAAATACATTTAGTCTTTTTGCCATGTCTGCTATAAACCAAACCAGCTGATGTCACCTCTATGATGGCTTATCATATAAGAAAACTATTTTTGCTGAGATCTTTGTGGACATGGTTGTTTTTATTGGAAACGAATTTGAACACGGATCATTGTGACTTATGTTTAAAATAGAACAAATGTTATTTGAGTCACTTCCAAATTAACATGATTGTTTAAAAATATATGAAGTGCTTCACCGAATTTTGATCTCTCTACTGCAATAACAATTTTAAAAGATTACAGCCTTGCACATTTTTAGAAGGATGTAATCATGCTAGCTAAAACATAAATTTCATATACCACAACAATTTTTAATCATTCTGTACTGCACATATGCAGCATTCAGATATATCTTTCAAATGTCAAAACAAAATTAATATTTATTACCACACCTCTGAACTAGCACATTTACAAAACTGCAGCTCAGGACATTTTCTACCAAGCAAGCTAAGCCATTTTGTATGTTCTCAGTTAAATGCATTTTCTAGAGCTATTGCTCTGCCTCAGGGACTCCCAGAATTTCTGAAGCACTTTATAGCTTTTTTCACTACATTCTTCAGGAAAAATTGCTCAGGTCAAGTCAAGAAGGGTATCCCTATTCCAGACGTGGCTTTTCTATGTTGCTAGCTTGCTGTAAATGAAGTCATAAGAATAATTAACATTGCTGAACCTTACACACACAGGAGGTAGCACCTGAGCAAATACATAAAATTAACAGAGATAAGTCATGCACAAACCAAAATCTTTGGCTTTGACACCTCCAGGGCACGGGGGAAGTTCACGGGAGCAGGGTGGGACCCATAACCACAGCACCTCCCCAGCAGGGCAGAGTAAAGCCAAGCTCCGTGATACCTCCCAGGATGGGGAAAAAAATAGCTCCAGATGGGAACTTCATGGGTTCAAGCCTGCCTGAAAAAGTATCAAAAAGGCCTGTGGGATCTTGTCAGAGAAAGAAGGTGTTCCCAGTCCCTACTGCAAACTAAACATTGAGAGTTTCAAACCTGGATCTCTGACTTCCCTGACATAGCACATGGAGAGAGGACATCCCTATACACTTCTCTCTGCAACTCTTTTGGGTGATACCTTCCCTGTTACGCAGATTGTAACAGGTCTGGTCTCTCCAGAGGTGCGCAAAGGTTTTCATGTATCTACCACAACCTGTGTGCTGAGTTCCTTAGACCTTCCAGAATTTTTTTGAGTGTGTTCACACTCTGCAGCCAAACCTCAGGCACATACAAGACTTCAGCAAGGGAAACTAAAAATCATGCCTGAACACATGTATGATGCTAGCCCTGTGTTATTTCGAAGCACAAAATGAGCAGATTCACTCACATCTGTGCTCCTAAATCACTTCCGCCTTTGAAAAATCCCACCCTTCCCACAAAAGTGCTAGCTGGGAAAGATCATATTGTCAAGCAGTCTGCACCAAACAAAAATCAAAACAGATACAGTATAATTCCTTGTGACTGCCCATAAGGCAATTCATCTGGCTTTAGATCTCTGAGGTAGCAAACAATTCATTCAAAGAATGAAATTATAAGTATTCCTGCTGTGGTGCACCAGGGAGGAGGGGGAGGAAGAATCTGCTTTTACTGTGTTGAATTCAGCCCACTGGCAGTTACTGTTTGATATGTACAGAGCACCGCCAGCAGCTTTTACTGGCCAGTGTTTTACAGCAGGTCCCCCAAACACCTCACAGCACCAACACCAGGGGGTGACGGCTGCCTTTTTATAGAGCTAACAAGACCCTGGTATTTATTACATTCCTGTACACTGCGCCACTGAGGCTGTTATACTTTGTTCGGTCAGGGAGGCAGACAAAATCTGTATAAAAATGTGAATTACTAACCTTCTAACTGCACTTGTGGCCATTCTGAGCGTATCTTCTGTGAACAGTTTAAACAAATGAGTGTGACTGGAGGGACTGTTCTCAGAAACCATGACGCCCATAAACACCGGCTGTCCCCCTGGAAGCAGAGTTACTGCTCATCCAGTATAGCAGCAGAAACAAATAACATCGCCTGATGTGTCAGGGTAGGCTGGAAAAACCTCTATCGTCCATAAATGTGCATAACATAATGCTTGCAAATGCTTCCAGAAGAATACTCCTCTGAAATTATTCTGGCAATGATTCCTTATAGCTAAGATGCTCAAGAAAGTCCCTCTCCATCTGCGAACAAGGTCACAGCTAGCCCTGCTGCTGTGCCATGACCTTGCTCACGCAGCTCCTGGCAAACAAGCAGCACCGTCGCGCTGTAATTACACAAGTATGCAAAACTACCATACTGAACTTCCCAGAAATTTCTGCTGCTTTGCTGATGTCAGCACAAGGAACCAAACGCCGTAATTAACTTCTGATTGAACTTTGATCAGTCTGAATGGATACAGCCTGTGGGCAGTGCCTGGGCTGGGAACTCTGACAAACATGCGAGTGCCTATAGGGAAGAGAAGCACCCCTTGATGGTTTTCCATGTCCTCTTCCCAAGTATTTTCTGCCCTCCCCTGTCGATGGTAGGAAGCTCAGTTAGTCTTTGGCCTTGCTTAGCATGATTTCTCTTTTTTCTAGGTCTGTTGGTAAGACTTCCTTAACACTCCCAGCAACGTCCAAGCAAAGTGGTTCAAAGCATTGGCTAGTCACAAGCGAGCAGAGGAAACTCCTCCCCTCAAAACTGATTAAGACCCAAAATTTTCCTGTTCTTCTGGGTTAACTCCAGTGGAGCCTGGGCTCCCACAACATGGACACAAGCTGCCTCGAGAAGGGGAGAGACTGGAAGCGACTGCTCCTGATCTACCACACTGATCTGGTAACCCCAGCAAGAAACCAGCATGGAAACTTGGCAGGGAAAAACTGCATCTTGTATTTCTTCTGTTAAACATGGTATATTATTAGCGTTATGCTAATCTGGGCCACCTAAATGGGGTCTGTGTAATTTAATAAAATTCTTTAATTACTTAAAGATTGAATTTGGCTGGGTGTCAGCCAGCCAGCTAAACAGTGATTGACTGATATCCAGGGAAACAACACTCTAGAGTGGAGGGACTCCATCATGGGGTTATGATGCCGAAGTAGCTCTGTTAGACAAGGATGAGGCTTTTGGCATTAGGCTTTCATGGTTTCAGGTTCAAGGTCCCAAGTTCAGCCTCTGCTCTGGATGATCTTCCCAGGGGTATTCTGTTACATGCAGACAAAGAAATGCATGAGATGAATAAAACATTAATTAAAACACATTTGTTCAGCTCTGTGCAGACGCAATGCCTCTCTCCCCTAGGGTAAATATCTTATTCTCAAATCAATCCAAAGTGCCAGGAGAAATGAATGATGGTTTTAGTTCACTTCAAGAAGAGTGAATGTGGCTAATTAAATGTGCAATGTCTCCAAAAAAAGAAAAAATCCAGTCTCACTGTCATTTACTTTGAAACAAAACAAACCAACCAAACAAAACAAAAAAATAAAAAAAAATAAAAAGGGAAAAAAACAAACCCAAAACAAACAAACAAAAAAGTGAGGCAGGAAGACTCTTTATTTTAAACCTTCAGAAACACAACTTATCTATTTTTTTTTTTATTTGTCTGTATAGGCACCTTGTCCTTGAGGAACAGTTATGATAAATATGTACAACAGTACCATTTGTTCATTAACTTAGTTGCAAAATCATGTGGAGGAATAATAGTTATTTCACTTAGTGTAAACTCCCTCTTCAAGACCTCTTGTAGATTCTTCTCTTTGTATGCACAGTCTTTTATATACAAAGGATCGGATTTTGTGGCCAAAGCCTGCTGGCAATACAATGTCAGCAGTTGATGTGCATCAAATATTGCCATTACTGTAAAGTAATAACTAGTTTTTATCCTTCATTTGGTTGTCAACACTACTTCACTTCTGGGAATGGTTTCTTTCAACCAGATGTAGACATTTTTATCTGAGCTGGCCGTCACAGGCTCCCTTTAAACATACAAGAAAGGAAAAGGTGCTTTTAGGGTACAGCTTTTTTCAGATCCATTTTACTAAACATGTAAGTAAGCATTTGTTGCTGAGTCACCATGCTTGCTTCTGAAGTCAGTGGAGAGGTGTACCTTCATAAGGGGAACACGGCCTCCTACCGCCTGGATCACATCTCAGAGATGCGTCTTCCTCTCTTTTGATTAGGGTGAATGGCAAATGGTAGCTGTGTCTATACCATATTGCTCACACTCCTGTTTTCTGACAACATTTACAGGCATAATTGCCAGATCCTTCACCCAAAAGAATTCAGGTTTGCTCCTGAACAGTTTTGTCCTTTTAACAGGAGAATGCCTTACAATTAACTGAAAATATTTTTTTAAAAATAGGAAATATTAAAATATATTCAACTTTTTAGTTTGATCTGGAATAAAAAAAAATTTTGAGCTTGCTGCAAAATATATCTTCTGATTTGTTTGGTTTTACAAACTACGTCTGTCAGTTTCTGAAATTCTGTTTGAGTTTTATTTTAATTTCTTTCAATATGTTTTCACTGTTCTACATGAGGCCATGCCATGTCAACAGAAGTTCATGTCGGCAGCATCAAGGCTGAACTAAATAATGTCCAGATGTCACTTCCAACACAAGTTTTTCTGCTATCGGTATGTGGTAGTCATTATTACATTTTAATATCTCAAACCCTAAAAGGTGTATCAATCTGAATTGATCGACATTATAGTTTATTTAATGTTACAATTTTAAAACATTTTTTTGTGAATGTCTAGAGAGACAGAAGTGTCACACATGAGGAAATTTAAAATTCAGGGCCCTCTGCTTTCTCTTGTCATTCTATCGTACCCAAGAGGGAAGTGAGCAATTAAGTATTTGACTAATTGAAAAGTTTTATTTGCATCACTTTGTTCATGCTTGACTCCCTTCTTTGGCGTTCCTGCTTTCTACTCATGTCTCTGCTTGCTGTATCTGAAATGGACTGAGGATCCTCATGGACAGTTACTTTGAGAGGAATGCCTCCTTGTTAAACAATCATTTCTAAAGCCCACATTGCCTTTGGACAGGTTACTTTAACTTCTTTTTCCCAAATGAAATCATAAACTTAAAGGAATCTTTCATACACAGCAACTGACCTACATGGTGTTGGTTTGTTTTACTATGAGCTAAGACCTTTAAACCTGCAAAATCATTTGAGGGTATATTGAAAAGAAGTATGACTGCCCTTTAGTTTTGTCAACACCACTTGCATACACTTCTAAAAAATATTCAGGGATATTCATAAAATGGTAAATTATAAGGAATACCTGTACAGTCATGGAATGAAAATTTCTAGTTCCATTAACTATGTGCTTTTGCTGGACATATCTGACTGTTAAACACATCCTGCTAGAACTACAAGACACATGTAACCTTAAGAAAATTAACATCACCTTGAACCTGAATGTTCATAGCAAATCTTTCACGTACTTTAAAGTGAGACTGAAAGCACTGAAGTGAAAGAAAAACTGTGTTTGCTGTTTAAAGTCAATATGAAAAGCAAATTGCTAGTAAAAGATACAGAAAAATTAAAAAAACAAAAAACAAAAAACAAACAAAAAAAAAAAACAAACAACAACACAACAAACTAGCTGAAACACAGACATGCCTCTTTTCTAAACTGGTAATTTTGCTGTCTCTCATTTTTATTTTGGATTCCTGTCTAGACCTCAGACAAGAGGCTTGCTGATTACCCAGTTTGGGACAAATTGGAAGATTAAGTCCATTGTGCTACACAAAAGACTTTATTTGTGGCTATGCAGCTGGCTAAGAGCAAAATAATCAGAGGCAGTATACGGGCCATCCCACCTTCCTGAAATTTCAGTCAGTAATAAGTGCTAACTTCCCAGGAAGTTCTGTAGTCTTCAGTTTACAAAACAGATAATAAAGCATAAATTGAGTTTTCTGTCATCTGAAAGGGTTTTTTCCTGTCATCTGAAGGATTTTTTCCTTCATGGAACACTATGCAACAATGTTTTAAAACCCACAAAAATTTAGGAAATAAAATATCATTGCAAAAACAAACCATTTCTTGAAAAGCTTGCTCACTCTTCAAATGAGAGGCTATTGCAAGATTTGTCTGGTGACATTTGTTGGCAAAATCTACCAGTTTTCCTGCATCTTTTTAGTTGCCAGTAATAAGATTATGACAATATCTACTTAATTATTAGACAATTATGGACCTGTTGGAGCAAGTCCAGAGGAGGGCCATGAAGATGATCAGAGGGCTGGAGCACATCTCCTGTGAAGACAGGCTGAGACAGCTGGGGTTGTTCAGCCTGGAGAAGAGAAGGCTCCAGGGAGACCTTATAGCACCTTCCAGTACCTAAAGGGGGCCTACAGGAAAGCTGGAGAGGGACTTTTTAGTAGGGACTGTAGTCATAGGACAAGGGGTAATGGTTTCAAACTAAAAGAAGGTAAATTTAGGTTGGCTTTTAGGAAGAAATTCTTACTGTGAGACTGATGGAGCACCGGCACAGGTTGCCCAGAGAAGCTGTGGATGCCCCATCCCTGGAAGTGTTCAAGGCCAGGCTGGATGGGGCTTTGAGCAACCTGGTCTAGTGGAAAGTGTCCCTGCTCATGGCAGGGGGGTTGGAACTAGATGATCTTTAAGGTCCCTTCCAACCCAAACCATTATGTGATTCTATGAAAAAAGCCTGAAAAAAAACCACATAAAGAGCCACTGGAATACAACATATAATCATTCTCACACACATCTTATACCATGACAGACGGGAGAGTGTATGCAGTAATTAGAAATATTTAAGATAATTTAGAATACTCTCTAGTGATCTTCCTAAACCCAATTGTTTCTTGCATAAGCTCTCCAGCAAATTCAATAGATTGTTTAAGCAACATCTGAACCATGTAAGTGGATGACATATTTTTGTATGCATCCTTAGTACCAATAATATACAGCTAATGCATCATATTCAGTAAAATGGCTTTAAGTGATAACAGGTGTTTAGCATAATGGAAACTGCTGCTATTTGGTCAACACATAAATTAATTTTGTTATTTACAGAACCAGATGGTCAATTCTGGAGCACCAGCATGGGTAAAATTAATAAGCCTCCTCGCTGCAGAACAAGACGTCTAATCTGTAGCTTCACCAGTTTCTAATTCCAACTACCATGTGAATTGCAAGAGTACTCCTCTGACAGAAAGATTAACTGACTTACTCTCTGCCCAGGAATACTACACCATATATCAAGTAAAAGTGGTTAAAGGTCGTACAAACAAACTTCATGAGAGATTAAGAGAAGTGGTAAGAAGCCGTAGTGTTATGCTTTTTCATTCTTGTACTCTGTGCTACTTACAGCATCTGTATGATTTGCTATTATTTTGGTTTTGCTTTCTTTCTTGTAGCAATAGCTTGATATTGCAGAAAATGCAATTTAGCTACAGAGTTCAACTGCTATTTACATTCTAAGACAGAGACTGGGTTTTTTATGATATAATGTTAAGTTATTCTTCAAAAGCCCTATTTGAGAAACTCATGGTCTGATTTAGTCTGTGATTCAGAAGAAACCTTTTTTTCCTTACATAGACAAAGCTCTTTCAGATGAAATCAGGCAGTAACACACGCATGTAGGACTAAGTTGTCCCACTTGTCTGGATCTCCTGAACCAAATGGGACAGCAAAGACCTCTTGCACTACAGCCACACTCCTCGGGGCAATGCTGTGAGCAGGCTCCCACTTGATGCATAGGACACGCACAGCAAGCATGGTGGGGCTGGTGCACGTCAGACCCAGTGCGCTCCAGCTGTAAAACTCAAGCATCCACACAGTACAACAAAACAACAGTAGCTCCTGCCACACTGGCAGGCACTTGGAAATCCTGAACAACCACTCTCTTATCTCAAATTGCACCTGGACAAAGTCTAAAGACAGTGAATAAGACCACTTCGGGGAAGTGCAGGCACACAGTAGCCCTGCACACATGGACGAGACACACCTTACTGCAGAAAGCACTGCATCTGCCCCCTTTGCCCACCTTTCTCCTCATCTATGTCTCCCTCCCAGTGTGCCACACAGCACTGGTCTGCCTGCCCAGGGATGGACTGACAAGGTGGCAGAGAGGAAGCCTGAGTGTGCTCATAGTCTGCAAGCTGCGGAGAAGCTCCTCAACTCATGTCTGCTTCTGCAGCACTTCTGCTCCCCTGTGCCCTATGCATTCCTGTTACACACTTTAAAGTTATATTAATTTATGCATGTTAGAAAGAAATAGAAATTGCTAACAATTTTGTGCCTCAGGTTTTCACTGGAGCAGGTGTCTTTGATGAATGCAGACAAAATTGCAATCACTGCACACTGCATCTTTAACACTCCTCTTTAACTGGCCAGAACTGAAGGAAAACATAGAAAATATAAATATTTGTCAATTTGTCAATAAAGTCAACTCTAATCTATAACTATAAACGTCCAGACCCTATCCAGAATTTGAATCTCCTGTTTCCTTCTCTGTGTGTATCAAGGATAGCTTTTTTTTTTTTCTATCCTTCACTACTAGGAGGTTATGTTTTAAAAATGCAAAACCTTCAGTGACTTACTGAGAATTATCATGCACATATGAACCAGTCTGGGAATTCAAGTTGCATATCTGGAAGCTACATGTCACATTGAATTATTCAAGTAAAGAGCACCATATTAAAATGGGTAAAGTCCAACGAGTTCTGCTTGTTATTTTAAGAAGTCCTGTCTATTTTAGAAACTTTTTGGTCTGTTAAGAAAATAAAAGCACACAGCAAGGTGAAGTAGCAGACATTCCTATGGACTGCTTAGATCAGTCTTATCACATAGCTCAGTCCTTTAATAAAAGCTACTGTGTCCTAAATACGTTAAACCGTACACTACCTGTGTTATACAAAATATTTTTGTTAGCATGCTGTGCAATGTGTGAGACAACAAGCAAAATAAGCCATGGAGGAGTCTTAAATTCTTTTAAAATATGTATATTTCCAGACATCTACAAAGTACTGCACACTCACCAGCTACTTTGTCTTCACAATAACAAGTCCATGGGGTATTTGTTGGCCAACTTAAAAGAGAAGAGAAAATTATGGTAAATAAACAGGTAATTCAAATATATTTAGATCACTAGCATACGAGTGAAAGCTAGTCACTGAATTCAAGTTAATAACATGTACAGAAACGATCAAGATTCTTAACCCACAAAGCAGTAACACACATCTGCAGGCAAGTAAAAGTTTTTGTTGTTCTGGCTTGAGTGATTTGACTGAGGTCACACAAATCAAGGGCAAGACAGAAGCAGGGATCCAGGCTGTCATTTATAGAGGTACCATTTTCCAGTAGTCTGTATTGCTCTGTTAAATCAGTTGTGTACTGTATGGCCATAGAATGCTACATAGATTTTGGGAAACAAAACAGGGAGGCAAAAAAAGATTGCAGATATGTATCTCCCAGTGAACACCGGACGGAAGGGGAGAGAGACTTTGATTTAGGAAAGTCCTTGCATGTCCCACACAGCTCTCCAAATGGGTCGTTAGAAGAACCAAGAAACCTGGGAACCAACTGCACAGAGTTGCAGGTCGCACTCACAACAAGCTGTTGGCAACTGATTGGAGTGCCAAATAACAACTCCACAACATCTGTGTACAGCTTGTGTCGCTTCAGTGACCCAGTTTGCAGCACAGGTCCACAAGACTACCCCATTGATTTTGCTTTATTGCCTCTATTAAAATTAAACTGTGCTTACAAACAAGTGCATAGTGATTTAGTAAACCATTCTTACAATAGACAACCTCTGAACTCAGCAGTGTCTGATGGAGATCCAGCTTTGTGGTGGTGAATACACATGTTCAGTGATTCAGGAGCACCATTCCACAGCTGCACTTAGGTACTGGTGGAAACCCTGTGTCCCCCCACAACATGCCCAGCAAATCCTCGGGTGGTACAGGGCAAAGGCAATTGATTACAAAGTTCACTCTAGGAGTGAAGATCATTCCTTCCCAGGAGAGCAAAATGCACATCATCTGACGTCTGCAGGGCTGCATTCTGACACCCCACTGAAGAAACAGAAACACGACGACTGCTACACACACAAGACACCTTTTTCCAATGGGGACCTTCACCTCACAACTGCACTACCTACACTGGAGAATATTCATCTTCCCAGTGTCAAAATACTGTTGTATATTTGCGGGAATCAGTACAAATTTGCATCAGTAATAGTGCATAGCTTTCTTCAAAAGATATCCCTGCCTTTTGTCCTGCAGCTGGCAATTTGTTTCTATTATTTAATACCAACAGTGATACACTTGAATAAGACTGTAGAGTAGTTTAATTAAAGTATTAGATAAACAAAAAAATGCCTCTGTCTCGGAATCCAAACACAACAGCCAGAGAATAAAAACTAAGAAAGAAGGCAAAAAAAACCAACCAGAAAACAAAACACCATAACAACAACAGGAAACAATTAACAGACACCAAACCTCTGATAAACCATTCAAGCAAAACGAGCTTCTCCCAAATCATAATGACAGCTCATTATAGAAAAATCTAATGCTGCACAAACCACAGGGCTTTCAGTAACTGTGATCATCTTACTTACCTGCAACGCAGCGACAAGAGAACAAGAGGAAGGTGAAACTCTATAATAAATTGGGCAAAGCACATGATGTTCTCCACCATTTATAGAAAACGTGCCATCAAATTTTCCCCAGCAGAAATGCCCAGCTAAAGTGAACAGGCCATGCTGTTCAAGGCTGATGGAGGAGTTTGGCAGCAGCCGATGCAGGCAGAGATCCCAGGCAGCTCTCAGGTGGCTGTGCTCGTGGTGCAAAGCTGAGCTCAGGATCCTGGGCAGACTGCACGCACAGGCCTCGACAGCAAAGCTTGAAAAAGGAAGGTTAAGGGCAGTATAGTAATGTCAGGAGACAGAGTAGCAGCTGGGTAAAGGAATATCTTAACATAAAGATGACTTCTAAGCACTCAGTAGGGGTTAGGATAAGTACCTGCATGCAGCAGTGCAGCACAAAGAAGCAAGCTCCTAAAGTTCTTTAAATATTTCTAATGAAAATTAAACACTTTTCACATCACTGCTTCAGGACTGAATGAGGTTTAGTATAAGGAACAGGAGAGAAAGAGATTGCATTTAGTTCACTTAGGAGCACACAAAGACAATTGTTGCTTTAAAAATTATGCTGTGTAAATATTGTAAATTGTGTTTAGGTAATCAGAATACAACATTACTACCATCCCAGCATCTCAGCCACAATGAGGTATTAAATCCTCTCAGCTGCTAGAAGCATGGAAATCAGGATCTTTCTTTTCTATCACAGAAACCAGCAATCTAAATAAAACCAGGCCTGCCCATAAGCTTGTAGAACACGCACAAAATTGTGACAGTCAAAGTCAGTTACAAAAAGGCAGAATAATATTCCCATGAAGACCTAATTTTTTAAAATATTACCACAAAGCTATAAATATGAAAAAAATTAATATCTGTCATACATGAATAGGTTTATTGCTTGGTAACTCTCTGGACAGACTGTTGTTCCAGTGCGCAAAGTGGTTTTGCCAACTGGCAATTGTATTATAAAGAACTGAGGATGAAAGCCAAACAGGAAATTAGGTGATGGTTGCAGACAAGGCAAGAGGAAAATTTGAGGGGGGGAAACCTCTGTACATTTCATAACAACAACTTAAAGTTTTATTGCACTTTTCTCTAAAGACTTCAAAGCACTCTAGAAGCAAGGTTTCATGCAGTCACACCTTGGCAGGACACCAAGACCTTCCTGCTCATTCCATAGATTTGTTTTTATCTCAAAAAAAAAAAAAGCTTTCTGTCCTTTAAAACTGTCATGTAAATTGGTGAAATAATATCTAGTTGAAAGAGACAGTCAAACACCAAAGTTAATTATCTCTTCTTTGTCTCTGTGGATCCCTCTCTATCAAATTATGGCAATATTTCTAAGATAAACCTGATATCTGTACACTGTGTGTACTGTAAATTTCAACTCCTCAAGGACTTTCAACTAACTGAGACCTCCAAGAGGAAGAACAAGAGAAGCTAAAGAAAACACACCTTCACGCCTTGGTAGGATGCTGCCCAACTTCTATGCAAAGGTCTATGAATGAGCTAAAATGGGAGTCTTGTGTTGCAACTTAGTTCTCAGCTGAGAGGTCTTGAACTTTTATCCCAAGAGGATGCCCTGGCTTTGGGGCTATAAAGGCATCTGGACTGCAACATCCCCACTCTTTGTGTTGCATCTGGAAGGCACAATTCTTAGGTCCAGAAAGGATCTTTTCTGGAAGCTCTTTCATAACTTTGAACAGATAGTATTTGCAAGGGAGTGTTTAGTAACAAAAATGCACCCTTCCAAAGGTGCCTACATGGCTTCAGAGTTTAAGTCTCACTTCACAAGTCATTTAGGACCTAAGGGCAGGTCCTCTGTATGGGTTTCTATTGATATAGTTAAGCTAAAGCTGTGTACTAAGAATTGCTATATCTGACTGACATTCTATGTCAGCAGACTCCTAGCGTTAATGCTGTTTGACCAGTATATCTGGAATTTGACCAATTCAGCTTGTTTCACTCAGAGGATCATTTAATGTACTGGTACTGGGTTAATATGCATCACTTTACCATTCCTTCTGAATTTCCTCTTGGAGCACTTATCTGCATTTGGATATTGATATTTCCATGTCAGGAAAGAACTACCAATGCACGTATAGCCCGAGTATCATTTAAATTTAATGGGATTTGATTTCCCTGAATTACATTTTAGAGATATTTAGGCACCTAAAGATGAGGTACCTCAGCTAGGTGCTGAGCTGAAAAATTCAGTATCACCTAAATGCATCCAAAGACATCCAATTTCTTTCCAAATAAAGACCTACATGACTTACTTATTTTATCAATTACATTTTATCAGTGCTTATTCTGGTGTATATTCCAGCCACCTGTTGGTAGCAATTGTTCACTGGATGTGTAGGCACACTTATTTCCATTCATACGACAGGTGTAACTTTTTGTAATGTAAGACTCCTCCACTTAACATTTTGTTATGGTTATGTCTTTCTTTAATGGATAAGAAATTTGAAGAACATTATAATATACACCCCTAAAAGACAGATACCAAAGCAGATAGATAGAATAATTATTTACACAAGCTACATTTTCCCAAAAATCTATACTTTGTCCAATATGTTAAATTGGTAGCTTTATTTAGTGCCTCTTTTACAGATAATTATACTACTCAGTATCCATTATACTACCAAAAAAAACCCCACATAAGGATACAGCAAATTAAATTTCAGAAGCACTTTTCATTCTTAATTGATCAAAAGAATTATGGAGCACTGTACAGCTATAACAGCTATAGGTCTAATGGACATGTACATCAGGCCATCTGGGCTGCAAACGTCAGGAAAGTCACTGTATCAAACAAGCCATCAGGCTAAATTCTGCCATCACTGCACAGAAATAGATGGGGTTGGGCAACTGTCTTTGAGAGAAGTTTGACCCATTGACTGTAGTGGGAATTGTGCTGGTGTATGTAAAAGAAGAAATGGATCCTTTTAGGTTAAATATGGTAGATCGAAAGCCAGGGTTATTATCTCATTTACACTGGTAAAGGCCATTTGAAGTAATGCTATTGTGTTAATGCAAACTGACATTCTTTCTGTCTTCCCAGCAATCTGTCTGCTGCTATGTATATCATATATAATGTTTATCACTTTAATGAGTAAAAATGTTCATTTTAAATACATAATGTCATGCATCTGTCTTTATTACAGGCAAAACAATGAATGTCTACAATCTTGCTCTACAACCAAACCTCTATTTTTTATTAAAGACAATTGCATTATTCTGCAATAAGGGACCTATTACATGCCCTCATTTTGGTGAAATTACTAATGCAGATTGAGTTTCCTAGAAGAGTTACTGAACTTCTGTACTATTTGAGATTCTAACTTAATTCATGCGCTTATCACGATAATGTGCTTTATTATTTGTTACACTAAGCTGATGAATTCTCCCTAGGCAATGTATAATTATTAGACAGTACCTATTACAAGAACACCAAAAATTGCTATTATATGGTGACTCCGTGCAGTTTACACCATCCTTTCTCTATTTCATCTCCTGGCTCAGAGCCGTCATTGTGATCTGTCTGTATTAATTCAAGGATGAAAGTTCTATTAAATTGTCAAATTATCTAATTACAGTGCCAATTTCACATTAAGATATAGGAAATAAAATAAGAAGACTTGGCATTATTTTATCAGTGTAACATTCCTTAGGTATGGGAGGGCACTATCCCAAATCCAATCCACTAAAAGCAGCTTACCCAATAACAAATGTTTTAGGAAGCTTTCAGACAAACTGGGTTAAGATATTTCTACAGAAAAATAAGCAAAAAAGCAACTGTGGGTGTCTCTTTCTGTTCAGATCAACTTATACATGTCACACATTCTTCATCTAAACAAGAGGTAACATATGCATAAATAAGAGGATCCCAGAGTTTTATTGGCTATTTCACCATTGTTGATTTTCACTTTACTTGCTGTTTTATTCAAGTTTTTATATCCAGAGTTTTAGGACACCAGAACATTTCAGCTACAATTAAAAAGTTAGAGTCTTATCTCAAAAAAATACAGAGAAATGCTTAAAGATGATAAACAAGAACGCTAAAAGAAGACAGAAGAAAAGAAAACCCCACTTTCCCACACATATTTAATTTTCATTACTTAATATTTTCTTGTTCTAAATTTGTAAGCCTCATTTTAACTGTTCTGCCACCAATGAGTAACCAGCCTCCTTTGACACATGCTGCGCCAGTGAGACACCAGCAACTTCCTGCACCTGGTGGACGACAGGAATAATCCAGCCTGGTCCTGGACCACCTTCCCTATTCTAGCTAGCTCAACTGGTCAGAGAAATGATGGTCTTTTAGCAGCACAAAACCATCTTCAAGTCCCCGTTGCACTTACCCAACGCTGATCTGCAGTGCAGTCAATTTCAGAGATGGCATTTCCCAAGCACCGGAAGATTTCTTCTAGGCATTTTTAATCAAAACCAAAACACTGAACAGTAATCAAAATGTTTACTGTGCTAACTGAAATCTTTTACTTAAGAGGCAGCTCAATATCAAACTCATTTTGTGCTTCACGAATCAGGTAGGTTTGGAGTGCCTGGAGCCCAGAAGAAAGAAGGTGCTTGGCCCTCTGGTTGGCTGCATGGAGGAAGGTCTCAGCAGCATGAGAGGGCAGAAACCTTCCACAAATAAAGCATGCTGTGTGGTCATGAGAGAAACTGTGTTAATCTTTAGGAAAAACATGTTCATTACAGTGAATTTCCCCTGTTAAGAATTATTCCACCCAGTTTGTGGAAGCCGTAACAGTGAAATAGCCAAAGGACAAAAAAATGGGTGTTGTATTTACTGCACTACTAAGCTTAGAAAAGAACTTCTAGGACCTCACTTGTCACCATGAATATTTTACATCCCATAGCTGCTGTGGTTATGTGATTCTGGATTTGTGTTTTCACCAACAGAGGAAGATATTTCTTCAGAGTACACTTGTTGTGCCAGAGTGGAGGAATTTCAGTTTGTGTTTCAGCGATGAGGGTGTAAGCAGCAGCAGGTGGTATTTGGAGGACAGTGAAGATGTAAAGATATCAGGGGAGCTGGAAGAGAGGATCTGAGCATAACAAGCTGCTTTATAAGCCCTCTCTGAAGAAAGCATGCACTTCTAAACATGTTTACTTGCTAACATTGTTTTCAGTTACTCTTTATAAAAGTATAATAATAAAATACGTTAAATATTCCTTCAGAATGCTGCAACAAAGCACAAAAAGACACTCCAAATTGTGCTTATGTTTTCTGTCCTTTAGAATCTCCTCCCTTATGCATACTGTATTCCCCTAACAGAAAAGAGTATTACACAGGTTTGGCAAATGCGGAACTGAGCCACAGAGGGACAGGGAGAGCCCCAGCAGAAGCCTGCAGTACCATTAAAAATTCAGCAGAACTCTCCAAGCTCAGGCTATAACACATTAACCATGATGCTGCCTGTAGCCGAAAAAAATAAAAGGTGAGAGCATTTGTGGAAAAGCAGGAAACAAGCAGTAAGCAAAACCTGGTGGGAGTTTAGCTGGTTATCTTTGGAACATGCTACGAGGTCATTAGGAGCTTGGGTTTCACAAGGCAGTTAAGAAACCTGAAGAGGAGTCCGAAGTGAACCACATGGGGTAAATGTCATCTAGGGCAGGTGACTGGAGTCCTGAATTGCTCCTGGAAGCTCTGTTGTCTTAGGGCTTAAGTGTTGGTGTTACTACTCTCATGGTACATGTCATCCAAATGCAGAGTCAGAGAGCGTGCACTGTAGAGAAAAGACTCAGACTGTGAATGTGAACAGGTGGCAGATGTGGTCATGTGGAGGGGTGGATGTCCCAAGCTGAATTTCTGGGTTTTCATGCAGAAATATGCCACTTTCTGGCTGCAACCAGTACAGGTGCTTTGTAAACTTTGATAATACCTCGACTAAATAGAAGTGGCACATCCTGAATCCCCCCGTTAATAAAGAAACATGAACCAAAACCAATAACTAGGAGACTGACAGTGCATTGTGCTTCCCCACATAGACTCTTCACATTGGGAAAACATGGGGCTTTGGGGGCTGAAAAAAGAAGATGAGGATCTTGACTGAAGAAGTGCCCTAGGAGTGGGGGAATTTCCTGGAGAACAGAGCTGCATGGAGATGAATGCAGGGAGATACCCAATGACCTTGGCCCTTAACATGCAGTTGGGTCATGATGAGCAGCAGCAAAGTAGGAACCAACCCAGCCTTCTGACCAACTGTTCCAGGCCAGCAGTGACCACCCTGCCAGGAAGGGTTGGCAAGATCTAGTGACCATAGCACTGGTGGCATCAAGGGACTGGGTGCCTCAGATAATCAAGCAGTGTAAAACTCATCTCACTAGTTCTTAAACAAACCTTAGAATACAGATCCACTGTAGCTTGTCTCACCTGTGGCACTAGAATCTTAGAAGTACTCTCAGATCCCATCTAAACATGCCCATGGTGACTTAGGCTAAGGAAGTAAATTTCTTAACATTTTCTCCAGGTTCAAACTAAAGAGAGGTAATGAGGTTCTCAGACTAGGGAAGTTTAGGTATGCAGGTACTTAAGAGACTACAACAAAGGCTTTTAATAAGACTTTTTTGCTTTATACACTTCTAAGTCCTACATTCACCTCCTAAATTCTTCTTGGTCTTGCTGTGTGAAGAAGATTCATGAAGTCTGTGAGGCAGTACACTGCAAAAAACATCCAAAAAGCAGAACTCTACTTGACCTCCCACCTGCCACTACATATTTCAAAAGGAAGTCATTGCTCCCTGCCTGAACCTGGGATGAAACAGACTGATTGTTTTAGCTTCGTTATTCTTACTCTGGAGCAGGAATTATGAGATAGCTTATTTTAAACCACTAGCTTGTCATTAAGTAAACAAGCAACGCTAATTGTGATTAGTGATAGATAAGGATTGCCTGGAGGAAAGCTTGGAGTTGAGAAAGGCTTAAAGTTTTTGTAAATGTCACAATGAAATCAAAACAAAGAAGAATCATTTTAACTGAGTAATGGGGCACATATTTGGAAAAATCCTTTAATCACATAGGTGGAGGCAAACAGGATTTTGTTTTAATCCATGTGGAGTGATCAGAGTAGTTCACCTTCCTATAGCACTGTAGATAAAATGTCACAAAACAAAGACTCTGCCTGGCAGAAGGGATGTTTGTTACCATTTCCTTTGCATGCCACAGGGAGAGGAGGTTCCCACATACAGGAGGTTCACACTATCGTGTGTGATAACTGAGATGCAGTTAATACTGCACAGTATTAACTGAGATAACTGAGCTGCTAGAGAAACAAACAGGTATTGCTGATAGCTAGTTTACATTCAAACACAGAAACCACTTACACCACTAACAGGGTAAAACCACTGAACTGTTCAGTGTGGAATTGCTCAGTGATTACTTTAAACATCTCAGGATAGGTGTCAACCTCGGTGAAAGGAGTAGGACAAATATTTGGGGGAGCTAGAGCCAATATAACCTGCCTGATTGTCAGCAGTAGTCTGAAGATAATGGATATTTCAAGAACATATGTAGTCAACAAAGATTAACTTTTAAGGTAGAGAATTTTAGCAGCTTTTTGGTTTTCCTTTGTATAATTTGTTTGCATTATTTTAGCACCCAGGAAACATAATCAAGATGAGAATCCCAATGCCTACACGTGAACATTTGGGGAAACAGATGGAGCAGATGAACATTTATCACTTGTTTAACAGTTAATGCACTGCGCTACTCCAGTCATTGGGGTTGCTCTGTAATTCCTCAACAACCATCTTGTGGTTAACTTCTGGTAGCATCTGACTTCTTAATGGCACCCTGTGAGGTCCCTCAACCTCTGGAGGAATAAACATATACAATAATTACACCATTGTATTTCAATTCAGTATTTATAGCATGACTGTCCAGAACACCGAAAATCTGATTATACTATTGCTTTAACTATGTACTTGCAGCAAAAGTGAGGGTGTTATTAACAGATGAACCTGCAGTTCATCTTTTTATAGATTGTATAAAAAAATTCTATATTTATTAGATCCAAATGGTATTAAAAATATGCTGCCTGTGAATACAAGCTTCCAAAATAGCAGATGTTTCCATATTTTTTAAGCATGAATTGAATTCTTGGTTTGATTTTTTGTTTTATTAATCAGGAAATAAAGCATTTGAGCCACAAATTTTCTACTGTCCTGCTATTACTTTATATGCTCAAGGTGATATGCAGATATATTACAATTGTTTGGTGTGCAATATACATGTAAATATTTAGACAAATTAGTGCATGGTCTAATGCTAATTAAATCAAGAAAGTTAGAAGAAGAATTAATTAAGCCCTTTTGAGTTCTGTTCATATTTGTATTGGACATGTGACATGAAGGGGAGGGGGTTTTATTTACAGTCTACATCATAGGTCTAGAAAATTCAAGATTGTCTATATTTGTATTTTTACAATTATTTTTATTAAAGACAGCCTGACAAAATACCTGTTATTCCAGTGTAGTCTAAAGCTGTCCAGGAAATATTTCTCTCTCTTCAGCATCACAGGCAAGGAAGACAGGTTTCCACAGGGTGTATGTCCAGCCACCTACATTTCCTTTCTGTCCCCCAAACAAGGCTTCAGATTCTAAGGATACTGAAATTAGAAGGGAAAATCTAGAGAGGTTGCAAAGTATGCAATAGAGAGAAGAAAGAAAAGGCATCTTTATGGAAGTTCTACTTGAAATTCTACATCTATATTGCTAACCTTCCTCTCAAACCCTTTCAAATTAAAGCCTGAATTTCTCACAGACGTACTGATATCTACGTTATGCTTTATTCTTCTGAATGTTTAAAGTTAACCAGTCAGGGAAATGCCATTATCTAAAAAATAAATGTAATACACAATATAGGTATACATGCATGTATACCCGTTCCTGGGCCAAAACTATAACCTATACAGTAGATGTGGTTTTCTAGTGCAGGTCTCAAAGTACAGCCTCCCCAGGAGTTTTAAAAATTGCTGATCTTGCAGCTCGCCAAGCTTGATAAGAATAAAAACCTACCAAACTTTGATATCAACGTCTTAATCATAAAATTGTAATCTTAAATGTGGGAATAATAACCAAGGAAGCACACTCCCTCTTATGTATCAGGAGTCAATGAATTTTATCTGCTGGTTTGGCCTAACAACAATTTCCTGATAGCAAGTAGAGCAGATTTATTTCTGTCCAGCCAAGCAAACTGATTTTACCTTGAAAATAAATATATTCCTTTTATTAATGCTAACATCCTGGGACTTGATCTATGTAGTATCCATTTGCAATAATATTTTTTAATACTAAGATACATTAGTAATAGATTAATACAATACAACAAGACCTAATGAGGATCAGATCCCACCACCTCAAATCACTCTGAATATCTAATTCTGTGCATAATGAGTTGTGGTAGCACTTGTCAAAGGGAAAGTTATGGAACTAAGAGGTCAGTCACCCCAGCCCGAGGTTGCTTCAAATGTGAGCTGGGGCTGATCAGCATCCAAAGGCATTAGTCTCATGTACCTGTTTGTAGAGTTATTAACACATTGAAAAATAACAGTAGTCATATATTTATGCGAAACGTAAAGAACAATTTATGTAGAAGTTTCATACAGAAATGGCACATCACCTTCCCAGACATGGGAAAAAATCCCCAGAGAACCCATGGTTCTACATTTTGCAAACATGGGAGTTGCCTGCACCTCTCCTGCCTTGATCCTAGCAACTCAAAAGCAAATCAGAAGTAGCAAGGGACAGTTAGTACTCCAGAAAGAGAAGGTTAGATATCTCTGAACGAATAAAGATCTTGACAGCCTCAATTTAGATCTGAAAGAATGGTCAAAATCTCAAACAATATGAGTCTTCCAGACTCGGCTCCTCTTCTGTGGATGCACCCAAGGCACATAACAGGACGGAGCTCTCAGTCACTTGTTTACAGTTATACAGCCAAGAAGCTGTAGCCATTGATGCAGAGAAAAGTTTTCAGCTTGTATCTTGGAATCAGTAGCTTAAGCTGATCTTTCTCCCCTGAATCTTTATAAGCAGTCATCAGTCTCTCATGTGTGTTGGATATTTAACTGTTGTTCTCTTCCAACTGACCTTAATTCGTAAAAAACATAGTTTCAATCAGATTATTCCATCCCTACAGTATAGTAATCTTCAAATAAAACAGGGTACTGCAATAATTTCATAGTAATACGCATGCTATTACATATACACACCATAGAAATGGCTTGTACTTTCATTTAATTGTTTAGGATGCTCTGATGGGTGGCAATGCAAGGATGAGAAAGAAGTGTCTTGCAGGGACCTGCATTAGTCAGAAACGTGTTCTGACATATGGCAGTAGAGATCATGCTTGGGAGCCAAGGGAATTTTTACCATTTCTTCTTTGATGATTCAGGGAGTCTTGATTGCCATATAACTGGACCTCATTGATGCATAATCTACCAGTGAGAATAATTACATGCCTGTGTTCAAATCATCAGTTTTCCAGCTCTTTTGCCAGGTAATCTCCTCGGTGTGGCTGAACTAAGTTGTAACTTTTCAAACACCAAAGGTTAATCAAGCTTTCCACAAGTCCATGTGTTGTTGTTTTGATAGAAAACTTTGGAAATATTACCACATAACCTTATGCATTTTTATATCAATGAGTTTTACAGTAGGATCAGCATTTTATTTCAATTTTTTTTTACAGCAGAATATGGATGTTATTATACTTTACGACTTCAGAACGTAAAAAAATTTCCAAAGAAAATAATTTTTTATTGAAAGTACTTTGCTTAGTTCATCTCTGTACACTGAAGTTTTCTCTCTGCCATACTTTGTACTCAAGGCCTGACTAGAAATGTTCTAGTTGAGAACTTACCTGTGTCTTAACTCTGCACCAGTCTGGATGGAAAATGTTGGAGTGGGGATTGCTCAGTGTTCCCAGTCCCCTTCAGAGCAAAGTCTAGAGGCTTGCTTTCTGGACAGGAGCTGTTGTCACTGTCACCAAGAAGAATGGTGGAAACAACTGACAGCAGTTCTCCATCAAACACACATTCAATCTTTAGCAGCTCTGGATGAAGAATCACTTTGCAAAGCTAGTCTAAAGTATTTTTGTTCTGTGCATTTTGTTTAACCATACATTTCATAGCTGAAGCTCTATCCAAGTTTGGTGCACATATTTACTAATTCCCATGTAATTTTATGATATTATGTATTCTTTGATAGTAAGAAAACAGAGATTACTTCACGTAAAACCCACTTCAAAGTAAGACATTTTAAAAAGATGCACTTCTAATTTGAATTCCTATTTTGTAGTATACTAAAATTAAAAATATTTAAGGGTTGGACCAGATGATCTTTTGAGGTCCCTTCCAGCCCATCCTGTTCTATGATTCTATGATTTAACGTTTCTGTAGAAATGAAGACACCCCACATATTAAATATTAAGTAACAAAAAAAATTGCTAGTGTTTTGGGTGGGGTTTTTTGTAAAATTATTGCATCAGCTACACTTTATTCATCATACTTACAACAAGGATAAACCCTAAACATGTTTCTGTGTAAGTAGAAGATTCATTTAATGAAAAAAAAAATCAGATGAAAAAAAAATTAGGAAGGAAATTTCCAACTATCAAAACTGACTAATAGCAAGTCTATCATTAAGCATAACTCTTCAGCAGCACAGGCTTACTTCTTGCATGATTTTAACAGATCCAGATTCAGACATTACAATTGTGAGAAATCTCACCAGAAAAAAGTATGTACTACCAAATATGTAGCTAGTGAAAACATGAAGATCCTGAGCAAAAAATTGTTACAGATTTCTTTAATGACCTACTGAAACAAAAATAGTTAGAATGTTAGAAACATTTTTAAAAGTTTTTGTAATAGTAGATAAGATTAATTTTAGCTATTGTTTGCTTATTGTTTCTTTAGAAGGGGGAAACTTCTGTTAGCTTTGCAAATATCTTTGTTTGAGTACAGGAGAGCTGCTTCTATTGGTGTTGTGTGTACAGCTAGTGAGTTACAGTACTGGGTTGAATTCCAGCACAGATTTACCTCTGTCGTGGGACACAGGCTAAAAACAATTAACATCCAAGTACTTCATATTCTCCTCATCACCCATTTCTGTAGTCAGGGAGGAGAGGGAAGAGTATCACAGCTAATCCTTAGTCCAAAGAAACATTGCAAGGGTGGTCGATCATAGATATATCTAAAAATATATTTTTATTATAAACATATGTTAAAAGCTTCAAAGAGTTCTGTGATGATTATAGTGTTCATATTTTTTGCAGTATGCAGTAGTCTTGCATAGCTGGTATGTGTTTGTTGTAAGCAAAATCAACCACAGCACCATGTCTTTCGTTTGTTCTGTTACTCTTACAGGTGCAAACCACTAAAGATACTAAAAACAATCCCTCTTTATTTTCTACTGCTCTATTTTCTCACTTTTCAAAAGTCATGAACCAACCACATCTACTAGATCATTCAGGCTTTGTTGTTCTGAACTTTAAGTTGAAATAGAGATAAATTTAAAAAAAAAATATATCCACAAAATCTGCAGTTTAAACACTTAATTTCCATTTTAATTGGTTGGACATAATATTCTATATTTCAGTGACTGGCCTTGGAAGGTTTACACACACTATTTAACTATGTAACAAGGAGTTAGTCACCTTTGCTAAGCACCCATAGCCATTCTGCTCCATCATGGGTTTTCCTATCATAAGAGACAAGAAAGAAATTACACTCCTAGCCAAGAAAATTCATTTGTCATTGTTGTTGGGGGAGAGGGATGTTAACCTGTAATATTCAACTGCTTCCACAGAACTTGAAAAGTGTTTGTCATAAAAGTGCTAGCAATTCTGAATAAGATCTAGAGAACTGGGGACTCAATGTACTCATTTTTTTAAATTCAGAAAGAAAAAAACTCAGCTTATTTGCTTGGACTCAGAACATCAGTTTTAACAACTACCTTTAGGCAAAATGTATCTAAAAATTTAAGAGTAAAGTGCTTAACGCACATTTTTTGCCCGAGAGATGTATGCTGCTTTAATGATTCTGTTCCTCCAGTGAGAACTGAAAAGCCCAATTAGGTCACTGAAGAAGTGGGATGGCCACTTGTATAAAGGTCAAGGCCTTCTTTGCAGATAATAAAAGCTCAGACTGTTTGACACTCTGCAAGAACATTTCAAGTTAATTAATCCTTCAATTTTCCTACTAATCACTCATTAAACCTGTCCTGATAATAATAATTTATGAGGTTTGTTATATAACTCACCTTGAATGATTCCAAGAAGTAAAACTCACATGAGATTTCATGCTGTGGTGACCACCGATGGAAATTTGTAACATCTGGACTGTCTTGGATCCTCACTACTTAATTCTTTGAACAGGCTGCTAACATAAGACCCATATGCCTGCAAACATGTTTTACATCCGTAATTGATGTCCTGCTGTCTACTGGAACACCCTTCTGTACCCATAAGATATTAAGATGAATGCTGCAATCATCTCCAGGGGAAAAAAAAAATTAGAAGTCTGTAATTTTTTCAGCACCAAGCAAGCAGTTAATAATGTTATACACTAGCACAGTCTGCCAAACTGCAGTTTTGGTTCAAACATTAATTTTATACTCAGGTAGGAAAGAGAGCCATTCAAAACATATCAGAAATTGTGATGAAAGCCTTAAGGACAACATAAAGTTTAGGTAAGAGATAATTAAGAAATTTTCCCAAATCTCTAGTTTTCTGTCTATGGAAAGTTGTGTGTTTTCCATGCAAGTCTCTGCCAGTCCCAATAGCACTGTAGTTTCCAATAACAAAGTAAACTGTAACCTAAATTGGCTTCAAAGGGTCCAAACCCTTGGCCTTCTACCAACACCAAAACCTGAATCTACGGCAACAGGACAGATTTGCACACCAAGTTCTCTCAGGTTATGGGTACAGAAAACTGTGGCATATAAAGAACCTACCTTTATAGGTAAGGTTTGAATCTTAAGTTGATCTTCATTGTCTTTATTTAATAGAAAATGTGTTTAATTAAAATTTGGAGTTCATTTTCATACAAATATACTACTGTATGAGTCATGTGAAATAGAAAAGTTTCTTCTCAAGTTTTGTGGAAACCATTTAATGTGTAGTATATATCCCATTCTTCCCCTGCAGGTACATCAAGGAACGTTTACAGGTCTCTTGCTATGCATGACCAAGTATTAAAATACAGAGAGCGAAAATAAGCAAAGCATACAGTCAAATTTAAAAAGACCATATGTGAACATCACTGAATTTCATTTAAGACAAGGGCTGAAGGGGAGACCAGCTGCTTTATTTTACAAATCATCTTATGAAATTAATCTTAGAAAGCTATTAAATTTCAATTCTGAACCTATTCTATGAAAACCAAAAAACATCAGGAGGAATCTGTACAATGATGGCCATCCGATTTCATGGGCAGTGTATACAGACACTTTCATCCACTACAGTATACTGAATAACAAAACAAACCATCACCTTTCTACATGTGTATCTTCCTGTTTTCTCAGGCACTGCTAATGGAAGCCTAATGGAAACTATCAAAGCTCTTTAAAGCCATAAAGAGTATTAAGCTCCAAAATTACAGATAGGCTACTCTAACACTCATCTAAAAATTAATGTGTTAAATATGTTTTAATCAAATAATGTCGAGGTCTATCCATCTAATTTTACATATCCAACATCGGAGCCTGTTTTAGTAGCCAGCAGACTCAGGCTTTTAAACAGCCCTCTGAAAACTTTGGCAGCCTGTGGCTTGGAGTCACTCCATCCATCTCCAGACTCCTGAGTGATGCCCCAATGTCAGATACACAGCTATTTTATGTTCCCTCTAGCATCCATGCTGAAAGTTGGGTTCTTCCATACAGCCATTCAGATCTTCTATGCCCTGGATATTTTGCCTTTCTCCCTACTGACAATAAAATATAAGTAATTTTTTAAAGCCTTTATGATTGCAGTAGCACAGGAAGCCCACCTATGTTCCAAAGAGTTAATATTCTGAATTTTTTTTGTATCACTGAATATCTTTTAAAGATGAACTATCTCCTAAGGTGGAGAAGAGATAGGATCACCAAACCTGGATGACTCCCAGTTACACGAAAAACAAGAAAACATCCTAATACAGTCCACTAATAGAAGAATAAGTAGAATAAGAGAACATTAAGTCCAGATAACTTTGCCCATAGGTAAGGCACTTGGAACAGCAGCATTTTCCCCAGGAGCAGGAGGAAGAAGTCAGGCATTACAGCTGGGTCTTTGAAACCACAGAGGTTATGGACACATTAACACAAAAGTAAAGCTTGAGGCGAAAAGCCTGAAGCAAATCACACTGTGACAGCTGCACCCGAACTGCACCTTGTGCTTCTGAGAGCACGAGAGAGCACGCTGTGCATCAAGGGTACTTTCAAACATGACAAATGTAGCTGCCAGTTGTTCAGGAGTCAGTTGGCTACTGCTGCAGTGAGATTAAATTACAGCTGGAAGTGCCCCCATGTCTTTAAAACAAGAACAGCAAGACTTGCTATGGATAAACTTGTGGTGTGTCTATATCTATTTAAGAGCTTGAGGGGTAGGTCAAGAGGTACAAAGGCAAGTAGCTCGGGCACAAAAGAAGGAGGGAGGCGTGCTTTACTGGCAGATAAGTCCCATTTCACTTCTGCAGGTAGAGGCTGGAGCAAACAGCACAAACTCCAAGACTCAGAGGTCACATATAAGAGAAAATTGAAGCCACTCAAAAAGGAAAATGAAAAAAAAAAAAAAAAGGATAGGGTTGGGGTTTTTTTAAACCCTTAAAAGCATGGGAGAAGAGCAGTCAATAAGAACAACTACTGCAAAGTGCTCACAAGGCTGAGGCTCTAGAAAATGAGACACAGGCCACCAGGGTTTCTGAGAAGACAAAATTGGACCTGAAGGGAAAGGCTTTTAGACAACAGGTGCCACTTCTGTAGCATGTAATGCTCAAATTGTCCATGCCCAAGTGGTCAGGGCTGCCTAGAGCAGCTGGTGAAAGGGAAAGTTAAAGCAGCCACCTGATTAGCTTTGAAATGAGCATGTCCTCCAGGCTGCATATGAAAACTAATGAAATCTAAATATATTTGATCTAATTATGAGGCCACAGAAAACGGCAGAGCAGAGAAACAAATCAAAACCAACAGTTAACAGATGATCCCAAACTAAAGATAACTGATTTCCTTAAAGACACAAAATCTGAGCATAAGAATACAGGTATAGGAGCACAAATTCTCCCTGTGATTTAGAAGTTTTTATAGCCTTCCAGACTCCTATAACTCTAGAACTTCTCCAAAAGCAGAGCCACAGAGAAGCATTAAGTATACGTATATTCACACATATTTTGAAAGGCTTTAATTGCTTTAAGTCCACCCTGAAAGTGCCTGAAGGAATTTGATCAAGCTTTAACACAGCCTTTGGGCAAGACAGAACATAAAGGAAAAAAGTAAGTTCACATAGCTATCATTTGAGATAATTAGTAGTAACTGGAAAATGTCTTCAAAAAGAGAGCACTTAGGAAGCCATAACTATGTACGTCGCTCCACTCTCCACAGAAATAATTGCCCTAAAATGCTTGAGCTAAGATTAAAAACCTATAAAAACTTTCAGGGTAGGCCACCTTTTAGGACAAATCGTCTCAGTGTTGCCTCTTAAAAGGCTGTTTGCTCAGTGATGCTTCTACATCAGTAAAAGGGAAAATATCTGCAAGATATCACTCAAAGGGCTTGTTATAGAAGGCTTGCCTCTGGTCCAAACCAAATGCTGGAGTCAAGTGAAATCAGCAAGTCAACAACAAAAAATAAATAATAATACTGTAATATAATGAGCTCATAATTTATTCTTCTATACTTACTGTTGAGGATGCAGATTATGATTAATGAATTTGCCTTAATCTAACAGTCATAATGATTCATAGAACTTCCAGCAGACAAATCATGTTTCATGCAAATCTATGTCAATTTATAATATTACATAGTTTACTAATTTGATTCAATAAAAGCCCTAAGATAGGAATAATTATGTAACTTTCCTCAGCAAGTGAATAAAAAAAATCACCTATGAGCTATGAATGAATGAGCTACAATCAAACATGAAACATCTTTCGGATTCAACATTCAAGTACTCTTTTTCTCTGTAAACAAAACTTGCCAGACTTAATCCGTAAAATTTATGAAAAAGTCACAGATTAAAGCAACAGCAATCCTATACATGCATTTTGAACAAGAGCAGGCTGGTTTACATCTTCCTTTCTTTTTATTTGTTTTCTTTTTGTTTGTTTTTTTTTTTCTTAAACAGTATTTACAGTGCCATTGTACCCACGATTTTGCTTAAAATACATTAACCTCATTAGCTATGGTTAGAATGCTGCTCTACGTTCCTGTGAGGCAGGTACATGTAGAGGATTTTCCCTCTACCTATTCCCTCTCAGCTCAAACCCACCCCACCCACCACCCACCCCATTCTTGGAAGTCAGAAAAAAAGCAAAAGCAAAAACACCATTTGATGGTTAGGTCAAAACCTCAACACAGGGTAAAAGGACCAGAGCAAGGTCAGGTGTCCTCCAGGAGACATTTTCTGCAGGGCATGCACAAGTCAGCAGGTCAGCTTCCACCAGAGGAAGCACTTTGTAGGTCCCAGCATAACAGCAACACTCTTGGGGAAACTGCAGGATGTAGGGCACCCAAGGGAGACTTGCCATTTTTGTTATACCTGGGGATTTTTCAAGGTTATGGTAAGGACATCAGCAGCCTCCAAAATAACCTGTTTGGGGAACACCAACCCTGCAGTGTCTTCAGTGTCATGCACAAATACTTTCCCCTTAAAAGTAAAGTAACATGGTAAAACAACTTAAAGTTAGAATGTGCTGACTTGCAACTGCCAGTTATTATTTGGTTTGCTATTGAACACAGAAGAATTAATTATTTCTGTATTTTGAGTATCTGGTGGTCTGGACTTAGTTCTTCCACTCCAGTCTCTCAAACATTGATGTATTCTTTTCATTACTAGAGGTAGGGTGCCCCATGACAAAGAAAATTGATGACAAGACACTGAATGATATCTGCTTGATACAAAGCAGATCAAAACCACCGTTCCTGCCTTTACAGAGTCCATTGTAAATGCAGGGGTAATTAGTCATGCCTTCCTGGGAGTCCCCTGAGCCAAAAGATAACAGTTAGATATTAAAAAGACAGTAAATAAGTCAGGATTTAATAAATCACCATTTTGAGATGTAGTAACTTATAGTCTCCTAAGGATGTATAGCTCATGCCTGGGGTAACCACCTCCCCCAGCCCCTCTAAAACAGAGCAGCAATGTGTTGCCTCTCCCCCCCAGCTGCCATCTCTGAAGCTCTGCCTCTCCCGCTCCAGAACTAGGATTTTGGCAAGTCACCATGGATGATAAATTTGCAGTAAAGTACTGGACTCTCACTTTTGTCACAGTTAGCTTAATCAGTAAGCCATACATGACAGAAAGAACAAAAACAGTCATAGTAGTTAATTTGATTAATTACTATTTAAATCAGCAGGCCACTGGTAGTGGTCGTCCCAGTACTGCACTAGTAATGGGTCAGAATCTTGTCACTGGAACACAGCTAATGAACATGATTAATGGCAGAAGGGAGTGACATACTGGGCATTCATTTTTTCTTAACTTTACAGTGTTAAGCAGTTTTACTCACATCCTCAGAATGATAGATACACTTAATCAGTAGTAGTAGAAGTCCCATTAAGTTCTCATTAAATTTCTATATCCTGTGTATAACCTTGAACAATATATTAGGCACTAATGAGTATAGTCTCCTTTCACTGTGCACACAACTCTTACTAAAGCACTCTGCTACCACTGCAATGAGTGAGGTGTAAATACCCAGACAGACGTCGTTGGAGCAGGTTTTCTCTGCAAGCCTTGGGATAATTTCTTTTGACTAGTGGAAGACAGTCTTAACGCTAGCTGTACAGACAGTCTGTGTATTTATTTTCATTGCACTTGAGTCCTAAAGGCAGCCCGGGACCTCGCTGTACAAGCGCACACAGAGGACGCCAGAGCTAGGCATGTTCTAAAAATAACAATGTTACAATACTCAGAGTCCAGATCTATTGTTCCTTGATTAATAGGCTAGGTGCAATGTTAAAAGATGGTATGTGGGTGTCTTTTATATTATTCTTCCTAAAAATTAGTACCACTGTTAAGGCTGTAATTAGTTATAAGGGCAATTATAAGCAGCAACACACTAGCAGGCAAATAAAAATAAGTATTACACAAGCTGTTTCTCATCCAAAAATGTTGGAGTTAACGTTACAAAGCATCAAGAATGACTGAGAAATCTCAGTGCTTTCCAAAATAATGAGGTCAGGCTGATAGTATAGGGATTTCAACTGTGATCAGATGAGTTATGTGCTCAAGAGCTCACATAAAGCCTTACTGGTTTCATTAAGCCATTGAGCTGGGCTTCATTGAGCCACTAAGTGCTTGTGAAAACAGTAACATAGCTTTCCTATTTTATTCCATGCAGAATTTAATTTTCATGTAGGTAGGAATAAACTGATTTTCTTTTATTTTCTTTTCCTTTGAAAATATATCCCACAGTTTTAAAAAAATCAACAAGGAAGGAGCAACTTGTGTTAACACCTATCAGTTATCTTAGTTCAACAAAGTGTCAGGTATATCCTTAGATCAAAATTTATCCTGTTTAGAGAAACAGTTTGACATCTAATCAAAGACTAGCCATCCACACGCTCTCCAGCCGATCCAGAGAGGCATGTGGTGATTCATATCATACACCTTTTTCTTTCCAGGGGATAAAAGGGAGCTTAGACCAATAGATATGTTAAAAAAATGGGAAAACTACTTCAACATAGATCTGGAAATCCGCTAAGGGAGGGTCACAATATCTCGAGTCTTTAAATTAAAAGGTGCTAATTTGATTAGGAAGGTGCTATTCTTTCAGGTATACTTACAACGCCCTCAGATGGGATATGAGAACTGGTTGTATTCATCTTCTAGCACTAAAAGTCAGAGCTTTTTAAAGTGAGGGTGACTTCTACAATTAATTTTCACTTGAAATATTTTGGGTACTTTCAATAAGACATTTATCATTGCAGGACAAGAACTATATATAGTAAACTATATATAGTATATAGAACGGCACAAGACATTACTGGAGAAGCCAAAAGCACCACTGCAGTGTTAAACAAGTGAACAAAAGAACAGCATCATAGAGGAGTATATCATTATCTGCATTACTTTTTCTGAAATACCTTTATTCCAGTTTGTCTTGAAACCTTATCCTTTAAAAGATTCCTTCCTTCCTTCCTTCTTCTAAAAGATTCCTTCAAAAGATGTCCTAAAAAAAAAACTTCTTCTGTGACTTTTCAGCCACATTTATGTCGCTTGGAGATGATCCTTGTATATCAGAGGTAAAAGCAGCCTATTACTTTTTCAAACCTAAGGAGATAATACATTGTCTAAACAATACATTTTAATGTAACTTATTCGATTTTCACGCTGGATTGTATGTACATTTTGACAACCAAGATTTATGATAATTATTTTCAATTTAATACAATTATTCCATAAGATGACCTTCTTAGAGCTGATAGAGAGTTAGGGGTAATTTCAGTTTGTATAATTCAATTTGCAAAGCAGATTGAGAACTGAGAGTCTGCATGTTTTATGTTTTTCTAATGCATCTGGTTTTCTACCTTTACTGTAATGTGTTTCTACTTCCACCACAGATTCAACATGATACTTGATATTATGCACAATTCTGGACTGTCATAATTGAGCAGCAGATCTAAAAGATACTAATATTTTCAGACTGTTTTTTAAAATGTTTTCAGCATTTTCAGTGGTCCTATAGTATTTCTCGGATAGCTTCTTTCTTCAACTTTGTTAGAGAAAAGTTTGTTCATGCTCTTCCACAGTTTATTGGAGAAATAGCATAATTGTTCTGCTGTGGAAAACATTGCCCTACTCAGCGCTGAATAAGCTACATTCCGTGCAGGTAGCTTCGGTGGCCTTAAACAATTTGAATGCATCATAGAGATATATACATTTCACATGAATGAATTCGGTCTAGAGCTAGCCCTTTAACTGAGACCACAGGCTGAGGTTATCCAAGTGAGTCATATCAGTTCTTTTCCTTAAGCTTTGCCATTCCCCAGGTGCTGGGCTGTGGTATGTACTAACCTTCAAAACAAAAGAGCAACTGCAGACAAATGTGGTGCTGGTTCTTTTCTCCTCCAAAAAATTCCATATATATTTATAGATATGAACTGAATCCCTGATGAGTTCTATCATAAAGAGTGCAGGTTATCCCCAAACTCATCCCAGATGTCATTTTGGTACACTGTAGCCAATGCAGCTGCAGATAAAACACTAGATAGATAGATAGATAGATAGATAGATAGATAGATAGATAGATAAATAGGTTCAAGATGGAACTTGAGCCACAAATCTCTAGCCTAAATGATACAGAAGGAGGCCTTCCTTTCTTGAGGTGCTTCCCACCTGAATCCACTGTTTCCTTCTCCCACTGCCCCGGATAAGCAGTCTGATATGGCACGTGGTAACTGCATAAAGAAATGGTTAGATCCTGTCTGCAAACAGACTCCTAAAATTGTTAACTTTGCTTTCAATAACTGTGAGTCCCTTCTGTTATACTATTATTGCCCACAGTGAAGGACAACTGAAAAACATGAATAACAATAGCCCATTTCCAAGTCTTGGACAGTCTGCACAAAGCATCTGTTCTACTTTAATATAGCCAGAGAAATGAAAAGGTGTGAATAATACATGTTAATTGTGATTCGAAGTGGAAAATTAAAATAAGATGGGATTCATTTGACAAGGATGATTTCTCTCATTTGCACTTTTCGATCACATAATACTTTGCAATAAAGTCACAAAAAGCATAGTATTGTGTTAATGGACTGCTTAGACCCTATAGCACAGACAGCTCATCTGTGCAATGTTAATCTCCCTTATTTTGATTGCAGTGTTAGTTATGTTAATATTCGAGCATAAGAACCATTGCAGACATTAGTTTAAAGCTGTTCTAAATAGTTATTGGAAGAGTGTTACAGACATAAGCAGGAGCACTTGAGTTGAGATCTAATCCCGATCCAGGACGTTCCATAGCAGAGTCAAGGGAGTAGCAGCTGTGGTCTTCTAAGAGCATACTCAGTCTTAATTCCATCACAGACAGATCTCAGGAACAAATAATCCCTTTTCCAGGACAAAGTATTGCCTAGGACTCATTTCATTCAAAGGTCTGAAGGGGTGAAATGAATCTTACTCTATAAATACTTAATTTCTCTCTGTCTTTATTAATTAAGCCAGTGACAGCTCATCACTCACGACTATGTAAAGGTCCTAATCACACTGGCATCTGATTTCAGGCCAAATGAACTCTACACACATCCAGGAATAAGTGCAGAAATAACAAACAGCTAGAATGAAAAACAAATATCAGAGAACTCTGGCAGCAGGCCATGAGGTGACTTGGAGTCAAATAAATGGAAATGTATTTTACCTTTAAAATACGGCAAAAAAGTCTGCAGTAGAAAAGAGAACAAAAGTTTATCTGAGAAGCCATAAGTACAAACTTTAAACACAAAACCACAGCAAGAGATGCCTCATATATATGAGCAGATTTTGGATGTATTAACAGAGTTTATAAGTATCTTCATCTCCAGTGAAATGCTATTGGTTTGGTTTGTTACCTGCTTATAGTGTTATATAAATCATCTGAGATTAAAATCAATAGAGGTACATAAATGAAGATGCACTAGCAATTAAGTGGATGGCTGAATAGGTCTGCCTGGGAAGGAATCCAAAACAGATTGCTTAGAGTTTCACTTCACTCAGAAATTTAGCTGATTCATCCAGGCAGCTAAGCAAAAGTTACCTAAAATCAAACCTAAAGCCATTCTTATTAATTTTCTAAGCATATGCTCTGTCAGAACCCCTCCTTGCGTTAGCCGGAAGGTATCCTGAAAGCCTATGTGTTTACTGGAATGAGCCAAGAAAGAAGGAAAAGTAGAGTTTGGGAGGTGGAGGTGTTTCTCAATCCCTTTGGTCACCAATTATCTCACCCCTCCACAGAGAGAGGACTTAAAAAGTTTTAGCAGCACATAGTGATTGTGCAAGATTCCTGATAGGGTACCTAGAAAGAAGAGTGTTCATTTGAGGTATTTCTAAATTGCAATAAAGAACAACAACAACAAAGAATTTCTCAACATGCAAACTTGTATCAAAAAAGCAGACAATTATGAACAAATTTTCATAAAGTTTTGGGCTTCTTCCACACCAAATCTAAACCACCTCTAGCAAGCCCTCCCTGAGAACGTGGCCCTGGATTGTAGATGAGTGATGTAGATGGAAGCACTGTTTTAAATAGTGCCAAACTCATGGTTGAGGTGAGAAAGGTTAGAAACTAGTTCAATATAATTCATAGGCATTTCAATATAGTTCACAGGCATTAAACATTTCTAGGCAGAAGCATACGTATTTTAACTCGTATATAAAGCTATTGGAACAAAGAGTGTCCATGCATCTCTGAAGATAAAGAAAATCTGAACTTCTCAGTTTCTAGCATTAGATACTCACGTTAGAAATATTTTAAAAGCTTAAGCTGCACAAAGCAGACACATTATTCAACATTAGTATTTTTCAACATTTCAAAGTCCTACAGTAAATCTCCATGTTGATTAATAAATAAAAGATGAGCCTTTCTGGAAATATGACGACCAATGTTACATATCTCCTTCAAAGCAACTGGTATCCAGTTCACTGTATACATTTGTGTAACAAAGCAATTTCCCTCAAATAAGTACTTTCAGAAAGGGTCATAAACCAGTATGTCTTTAAGTGTAGTAACTGCACAGAGAGCTGCATCAAAATCCAGTCCTTTCCTTTGTGAAATTTAACATTTGAAGGAGCATCACTATATTTCCTCACAGCAAGCAGGTCTTAAAAGCCTATCATGTTGTTGTCAAAGCCATTCCCAAGGATTTTCTGTGATGGGAACTGGGCATCGCAAATGATTTTCAGATGGAAATCAGACAGCATAATTTCTAAGGCATCACAAAAAAAATGCATCAGGAAAAAAAAGCAATCAAATCCTCCCATATCCAGGACAAATTCAAAAACAAAGAAGCATTCTGCATTCCAGCCTTCTAATTTGTAACACAACATTGAGAAATTACAGTAACGTTCCTGCATTTAGCAAATGAATAATGCCAAAACAAGGAAGGCACCTAAATCCATATAGGAGTATGACAAATTGATTTTGTAAATGTTCTGTGATCAGATGCTGCTTCCGTGATTGATGGTTTCAAAATTTTATACAGATACAAAATCTTAGGCTTATGTTTTTGAGAAAGGAAAAGCAATTCAGCAATTCCAGGGAGCGCTTGACATAAACTTGCATTAGTTTTTCTTTTTGTCATCACTACCAAAAATAGGATCCTTCATGGACCCCAACAGAATCATTAATAAACCTAAATTTTTATGTGCCACACTGCTTTATGCTTTTGATTTCACTTGCAAATAAATTATTTATTCTCCCCATCCCCCACCCACCTCAGTTAGCTATTCCATAATAATAACCTTTTAGAACAGTGCTGGTTTCTTTATTTGTAATGACTAGCAGGTGTTTAACAATCTTTAAACACATTGTTAGATAATAGAATAGAAGCAAAAAAGTTAAACTTCTACATTCTTAAAAATAAATGGCCTTTCATGTGTCCTTCAACACTTGAATTATATTCAGCCATGTAAGGAGAAGAATCAAGTTAAATGTGTAGGACTATCATGTTAATATTTCATTAATAAGAACTGTGAAAATGTCATTGGATTTTTTTTTTTTTTTGAGTCAGGAATTCCTGATCTATCATATAGAGAAATAAAAATATCCCTAATATAATTCACAGTACAACAATATTCAAGATCAAATGTCTAGTCACTATACAGGTTTGGCCACAATTACATTTTTACAAATATAGCATACTGCAGCAGAAATGATAGAGTTCATAAATTGAAAAGCAGACTGAATAACTTCTCTGAAACTTTTTCATAGCATTAGGAATCAAAATTATTTTATATAGAAATTATTGCCAGAAATTAAATTGGAACACACTCTCCGGGAATCCCTATTTCATCTCAGTGTCCATAGAATAGGCATGTATGTTTCTCTGACAATTGGGACTTCAACAGAAGCTGAGACAATAGGACAGGATTGTAGAGAGGAGTAATATAATGCAGAAAAAGATGGAAAGGTAATGATGCTATTTTTCACTTGGATTTAGGATGGTTTTACAGTTTTACCCTTCATAATGAAATTCTGATGTGGTATTAGAAGTGAGACACACAAACACCAGTTTCTGTGAAGTTGTACAACCCAGGTGATGAGGGGATTCTTGTTCCTGCTCATGGGACATATCACATTCCTCTGTTGCTGAACACCTCTGGAGGGGTATCAGGGTGGGGCAGTGGGACAAGTAATTCCAAAAATCAGTCTCAATAATTCTCCTTAAAATCATTGTTTCTTTCAAAAAGGGTCTTTTATAACCAAAAAGCATGACCAATGCTGTTCAATTTCATTCACTTTTTCTCATTTCTTCTTTTCCTGAGCTAAAATTTTGATCCAACAACTTAGAAGTTTCTGGTGAATAAGCAGAATCTTCTTGCTGTACCAGATGGGAGGGGAAAGTATCTAGACCAGAAGCTAGACAGAAATCAGTACTCCATATGGGTTAAAAGATAGCTGTTAAGTGCTTAACTGTTGCTTTCAAAACTAACAATAATGTGGCAAAAGTAAAAATCAATTAAAAAATAAAAAAGAGACAGAACCCCCACTGGGACAGCCCACAATAACTAACAGAGCTACTGGCTCAATGTCAGTAGGCAAGATGCTGTATTGGGCTCAAGATAAGGTCTCTTTAGTCTATTCTTTCTCCTCCTCCTCCTCCACAGCTCAATGACACCAGTAGCCCCATGCCTTCATATTGCATGGGGTGACCATAGATCCCAAGGTGAAAAAAGCCCCAGCCAAGCTTTCTGTTACATTTACTACCTCTACAAATTCCACTTCTTCATAAAGTACTTATCCTGAGCCACCTAGATCTGTTTCCAGATTTCTCATAGCTATATACATCTTCATAGGTTTGTCACATGAGACTTTTTATATCAAATCAAGGTCTGTGATGGCAGGGAGCCTCTGACTCACAGGTGGACAAAAGCATTACTGTAGAAGGAATAATTTCAAAATTCAAAATTTTTACTGTAAAATAAACTGAAATATGCATTCAATGACACCTACATACACATTTGCTCCTACTGCCTCACATTTCCTATTAGTTTTCAGTAGAATCGTGAAAATTATTTAAGATGTTCTGTTTATTAAACGGCTTAGGTAGCATATTCCAAGTTTATCTGCTGAGTGCCTCCTACAAAAGGGTCTGTGTTCAGCTCTCCCTGATCTCACAAGCAGGAGAAGATTTGTACAGTTTATGGCATCTCAGTGGAACAGGCCCTTGGAAAAGCTTCTTTGCACTCTTCCATGACTGAGGAGAGGGGAGAGGAACTTCATTCATGGTTGCAAAAATGTGTGTTTCTCTTAGGAGGTAAAATTCTTAGAGCAGTGATCTTCAACCTGTTATTCTCAGACTCCAATGAGTCCAGAAACTGCTTCAACGAGATTCAAAGAAGCTACTTTGAACAAGATAAGCTCAGAGATAATGTCACCACTACCTTTTTATGATGAGTGTGAAAGGAGGTTGGTCAAGTGTTTATCTTTCCCAACCTAAGCATTTGCTGGTGATGTAGACATTCTGCTCAACGTCTTCCTTCCTACTGCTGATAACTTTCTGAACCTTATCATAAACAAAACTGGTGGGCTACTTTTACTGTCAGTCACATCTTTTTCACCACAAGTGATGCACAAGTCACATCTTTTTCACCACAAGTGATATATTCAATTGGTCCAGACTTCTAGCCTAATTACCCCAAGCACAGAAGCTGGAGAACAACCATACAGATGTAACAAAATAGTAAGTACATGCACACTGCCTTGAAGACTGTAACATAATCTGCAAGTTATACCTATGGATTTTTCCCCCACACTTCTTACAAATGGAGTTGGTGTTACTAAACTAAAACCTGGAATGTCTTCATGCTAGAAGTGCTCATGCTAGAAGTCCAGCCCCATGCCCCATTGGGTGTAAGCCTTCTGGAACAGTCAGAAGGCTTTGGGATTGAACAGCATCTCTCATCATATCCATGATATTTGATCACTGTTTGCATTTCCACCATTTCTTGCTGTCCAGCATTGTTCAATGTGAAAACCAAATGTCAGACTATTACTGGTAATTGCTTGCACCTTTAGGTTTGATGGGCTGTTGCGGGCATGTCATGGGGCTTAATTCAAACGTCATTTAGTCAGGACATTTGTGTCACTTACAGCGATTACAGGGGCCAACAATAATAAACATATATTAAAAATCCAAAGAAGTGAGTTTGCCCTACCTTAGAAGTAATTAAGTACTATATTGCCCAGTTTTGAAATAGGTAATGGATAATTGCCTATGGGAATGCTGTTTATTTATCCTTACCTACAATGCAGGAGATTAAGTTTGAGTCTCCTAAGCTTAACTGTGCCAATGTATTAACAAATGCTTTTTATTTTTTTTTCCTAGTTTATGCATGTTTCCACTCTCCATATCACTTCCTTACACAGCTTTGGTCCAAGTAGTTTCCCACACAGGGAAAGTCTGAGCATACCCATGGCCCAAGCTGAGCAGAGTAGTGGATCATTAACAGCTCTCTGCAGTTATTGCTCTTCCATGTGCTTTATGTAACTTTCTGAGGAATCTAAAGTCTATTTCTTTAATTTCTAATATGCTGATCAGTTGAAGCACAGGGCCATCACATCAACATCAGTTGAAACTGTATCAACAATTTTTCTAAAGCAATAGAGCTGCAGGTCTGAACTTTGTCCAAAGGACTAACGTTACCATAGAAATCAGAAAAACACATGTGCTTCATGGGTCTGAATAAAGTATGTGAGTAAGCAATAAGCATCAGAATTTATAAATGATGACAAGGAAATAGATGGCTTTTCAGTATGCTCCATTCTTTCACCTGAGGTAAAAATGACTCTCCATGGTGACATATTACTGAATAACGACAGCACGAAGAGACATACCCATTTCAATTTAACTGCTGAAGAATCAATGAATGCTGTATGAACCAGCCGTTCTTACTTAAGTGTCTGCAGTGGAAAAGGCAGTCTCAAAACAGAAGAAATAGATAATTGAATCAGATTTTTCACTAAAAAACATAAATCTGCTGTCACTTACGTAGGGCAAAAAGCATTTAAAAAAGAAAACCCTTGGCATTACCAATTTATTTATCTTGCTCTCTGTTTATGTTCCTCCTCAAGCCAGAGGAGGAAAGCTTCCACATTTCTCCAGAAAACCCTTGCCCTGCTCAGTTTAATTCCACCATGTTTTCACTCCTAGTCCTCAGCCCTAGCTGCAGCTTACCCACTGGGCTTAGGGAGCATTGCTGCCAATGCCAGAGATCCTCCTGGTATGCAAAAAGAGTAAGAAAAAAGAAAAGGACAAGATTATCTGCCAGCTTTCTCATCAAACTGGCAAAACCAAAGGGTTAAGTTTCCTCGTTATGAAGAGACAACCTCTAGCTGAGAGAGTTCCCCATTCCTAGGTCCCGCAGCAGTTCTTGGGAGTCCAGTTAACCACACATGGAGCTGTGGCTACTCAGAAGGGGTTCATTTCTGGGGATCAGAAAGAGAAAATGTCTCTCTCAGATGTGAAGTCATCTCTGCCTATCTCAGCCCTCGTCTCTCCACTGTGCAAAAATATCCTGGGCTGGAGACAACAGGGGATTTCAGAGAGAGAAATTGCTCGGGGATGAGGCATTAATCATTGTCTGTCTATCTGCACCACTATTGTCCCACCAAGGGCGAACACAGAGGGCAACAGTAGGAGCATTGAATTCCTGGAAAGTTCTGCCTATCAAACATCTCACCAAGCCCCATTAGCTCAGGTGTGTTCAGTGCTGATAACACAAGCACAAGCAGCTCTGAAAACAAAAGGAGACCTTCAGAATAGTCATTCGCTCAGTCACAGAATCAGGAGAAGATTAATATTGCCTAAGAACTGCTGATGACCTGTAGGACATGAAGAAAGGAGGCGTCCTTATTAGAAAAAGAGCGTTTTATCTTTCTGTTGAATAAATATTTCCGGATTTCCACATAATGCTGTTACTAGCAAGTTTGTGCTAGCAAGCCTGTTATTAGGCACGTCATGATCTCTCTCTTACTCAGGCTTAGCCAAATACAGGTGATATCTTTCGCAGAGAAATATTTTTCCGCTGAATTTCTCAGCTGCTGTTGTTTACATTATCAGGATACACAAGGTTTAGCAAGCACAGGTGTATCTAAAACCTAGATGCATTTACATCTTAGCACTGAAATAAGGCTCCTTTCTTCCAATGGCACTACTTGTACTGTATGTATAAACATTAATTTATCTATCTCCTACTTCAGAGACTGCTTTTAAAAGCTTGGTTCTTTGTTCTTGCTAGTGAACAGAGAAGGAGGAGTTAGATACCAAAGGAAACACATAAGATAAGGCAGGTTAAAGAGATAAAGGTCTGTCTCCCCCACATGTTCAGTGTATATCAAATCTCAAAGTCAACGTATAGCTATTGAAATGTACATGCAGAAAGTTCAGCCTACACCAAAGAAAAGCTCTGAGCTTCGAGACCTGTGCATTGCTTCAGTGACCTTCTCGTTGCTGTCCCACCCAGAGTGCAGCCTAGTTCCCATCACTGCTGCAGCCTGCAAGACCCTCACAATGTCTCATCCACGCCTGGCCTTGGGCACCGGTCCCCACAGAGGGACCAGGGTAGGACATCTCCTCCAGAGAACACACACAGAGGACATTAATAAGCTGCCCACCTGACAGGACTGTTCCTCCACAAAAAAGCTACAGAAATAGCAGCTTTTCTGCAGAGAAGAAAAGTAAGAAGAGTTAGTTCAGATGCTGACACTAAACCTGAGTTATTACTGGGGTTTTTTCTAACAGTATTCTTGGGTGACCTAAAAAAATTTAGACTTTCTGCTTTCATTTACAGTGGGTTGGGTATTTTTTTTCCTATTTAAAAAAATATGTACTTCTGACAAATATTTTATAGTGTAAATGGACTTCAGCAGGCTGCGTGTCTAATTTGGAGCTGCTTTTTTATTTCAGCTTGTCCACTAATGGTATTACTTGAGTCCCCAAGGATCTACCTTGTACATTTAAGTCTTCCCTTTTCAATATTTTTATTTCCACTGTGAGATACCTCCAGGTCACAATGGTTTAAAAAAAAAAAAAAAAAAGGAGGGGAAAATTAAACCCACACATTTAGAGATGTAGATGTAAAAATTTTGGACCATAACTTTGTAATTTGACATGAAGTACATGAACTGCCTTAAAAGAAGTTTAATAAATTTTTTAAGTTTTAATACGTTGGTTAGCATGGTGCTGTCCCTTTTTTTTATAGTGAGTCCCACTCATTAATTTTATATTCCTGATTTGCAAATGGTACATCTACGTTAGCATTTTGTGCCCATGCTCTTTTATTTAAAACTCATTTGAAAGATTTTTAGAGTACTATAAACAGATAACTGGTTTTTGTCACTGAAGTCCCACAGTGATTTATTTTTTTTTCCATGCATGAGAATTCTAATTCTTACTTAAGATCATTACCTGACTTCATGAAGGAGAGTTCAAAAACAGCACTAAAGCATAATCTAAGTGTCCAGGAGAGAAGACAAAGAAAGCAAGTCCCTCCAGTTAATACCTGAAGCTTTTAAAAGCATTCATATATGTTTCAAACATTTTGAACTGGAGTGTAAACAATCATACATGTAGATTTGCAGACTAAGGCATAGAGGGCAAAGGGAGAGATAAACTGCATTTTATCACACAAGAATCATTAGGAGCATAAAAAGAGATTACATGTCCCCATTTCTGATAAAGGCATTCAAAATGATATGGGTTATTTTTCCTAATTAATACTACTTGACAGTAGGTCACCAAGTTTTTGACTGATCATAAAATCCTCATGAAAATAGATGTTATTGGTATATCTATAGAAGACCTTGATGTACAGAAATCTAATACTGCCTATACCTATTTCAGCAGCAAGAAAAAAAGCAATTTCCTAAGCAAGTTGTCATTTACTGAAGGAGGCTAGGAAAGTTTTTAGAAGTCACTTTAGTCACATGGAAATTCTCAGAAAACACAGGTGTTCTTTCAAAAAGAAAAAAAACAAAGCTCCCCACCTATATTAAATCATCATTCATGTTGCATATAATTTTATATATAAATGTGCATATGTAGCAATTCATATGTTTGTTTCTACATATTCAAATAGGAATTCCTTTTCTTATAAGGATGGAATGAATCTACCTTTTTGATTCATTACAGTCCAAATAGAAGACATTCCGCTGTCAGAAATGAAAGCAATAAGGCAACATTTATATGGAAATAATTTCAGAACAGAACGGATGGAAATAATTTTGATAAGCATTTTCAAAAGAGATATCCACACTAGCAAACATGCATGCTTCAAAAAGAGCTGTGGCTACTGTACTAACAGGCTGCCACTGCAGGAGTCTGACTCCAAGTGAGACCCTCAGGCTTTCAAGGAGCTGTCATTTATGCCTGACTGTGCCCCAGCTCCACCAGTGCTACTATCAGGCACAAAACACAGGCAAGGTACACTAACATGCAGAAAGCATGTCTGGCATCTCTGCTTTTTTTTCTGCCCCAAGGCCCACTGGTTAAAAAACTCACATAGGCTTAAAGGGGAGCAGAATTAAAATTGCCGTCTCTGCCCTGAGGGACCTGAGCTTGCATCAGCCAGATCCCAGCCGAGCCATCTGCAAAGTGCTGTGGGCACAGCCAGCGGGCTGCCTCAGGCCAGCACTCCCTCAGCCTGCCTGCAGGAATGATGCGGTATAATCAAATATTCACTAAGACAGAGAAGGGGCATAAGCAAACAGGGCTCATGGGAAAAGGTACTTAGGCTCCAGGTCCTATTCCACTTCCTGTATTTTAGGAAGCAGTGCAGAAGGGGAGCATGTCACAGACCTACTCCCCAGCATTTTTGACTGATTGCTGTGCAACTCCAATGCTGCCGTACTGCTTTTGTGGGATCGCCCATCTTGATGGATGCCACGTGAAGACACCAAGCATCTAAGCATGGACTCTCCTGCATCCCAAAGCCTACAGGTTCAATGTTGTTACGCTTTTGCATCTTCAGCATTGTGCACCCAAACAGGAACGCAATGGCTAACTGAAGACCCAAAATGTTACTCAGGTTCTATTAAATAATGGAACTTCATTACTGCCATCTCTTCTATTTGTATAGCTCCAAGTATCAATCAAGAATTACACCCACATTTCTACAAGCCCATGACACAGACACTCACACAGAAGCTATACCAGTCCCATCAGCACCTGTGTCAGCACTACAGTACACCAGATCAAGGGCACCACATCCTCTGTACTTTCAGCTCCCACAACCGAAGAGCTGCTTATCTGCTTTTCCAAAAGTGCATGGCTAAACTAAGTTCCCAATATCCAGGTAGGTGGGTCAAATTTCCCAAGTGCTGAGAGTCCAGCAGCTTCAGATAAAGTCACATCTCCATTGCATTCTTGAAGGTTTTATGATCATATTTGACCTTGTAGCTATTAAGATATTGTAGAACTCTAAACAAGTGTCTTCTAGTAATAAAAGGTATTCTGAAAACAAACAGCCAAGTAAGTCGCTGAAATCAGTCGTACCAAGAGCTGAAAACTGTAAAGGCCTAGAAACCTCATGCAGTCCCAGCCAATATTACCCACTGTAATGAAGATGGGTGTTCTAGTCAAATCTAAATTCAGTTAAGAAGATGGACATGCAGATAGATTTTTTCCCTGAGGAGAAGAGGGTAATGGTTTTAGACTGGCTTTCAGAAGAGATGTCTTGTTATATGTCATTTATATATCCAATGGATACCTTTTTGCATTTTTTTTCTTCATTTCTGTGCCTGTAGTGTTGAAATTTTACATATGTTGAAGGAAGATGAGAAATAGCACAGAAAAAAACCCAGAAGTGGTGCTTACTATGGCTCTGCACAGCATCTAGCACAAGTGGGAGCTTGAGCTTGTAACAACTGCCATTGTCTGGCTCCCCTCCCTCACACCTCATCATAGGCGATCAAAAAGCTCTAGAATCAGCATTAGTTAAGCCTTGTCACCTTTTGCTTCAGGTGTATCCAGGACAGTTTTAATGAAGATACTATTCTTTTATATTCGCCAGAAAAATTTATTTCACTCCCGACCTAGAACTTTAAATCTGCAGGACACGAGACTAGTCCCTGGTAATTAGAGCACCGACATAAGAGATGGTGTTTATGGGTCCCAGGTCTGCCCACTGAGCAGTACATGTAAAGCTGCTCCTCAGAAGCCAGTCAGAGACCAACACCTCCCAACACGCTATATGGAAGGCCTGAGTTCAAATCTCTGCTGTAAATCAGAAAAGGAAATGTTAAGGAGCTGCCTCTCCCAAATTCTCAGAAAGCAGCCCAGGCATAGCCTCCTCAGTTAATGAACCTGTTTGTTTTCGTTAATAAAGGCTTAATTCAAAGCAAAACATCTGTTTAAGAATGGGAAGAAAAGCAAAACAAAACAAACAAACAAAACAAAAAACCTCAATGAAACAAAACATAGAAACCCCCACAGCGTTACTTTCAGGTTTCCTCTCCTTCACTTCTTTTTCCCATTCTCGGCAGCTCTGCTTAGTGCTTACCTGAAGCAATTCCAGCTGCATGGCTCTCTGCTTCTACTCAACTCCCTAAAAGCAGGAACTTAGTACATTTCTTCTCCTCAAATTTCTTGTTTCTGTGTTCATTAGAGGATGTGCTCTGTAGAACCTGGCTCACAACACCCCCAGTATAGCTGTCTGCTTCAGAGCTGTTCACATGAGACTTACGTTATTCTCAGCAGAGACCCTCAGGCACATCAGGGCATAATTCACGTTCTCCAATACAGCTATCCAGACTGGGATCCAGCTGCCTAAACATAGGTGTCTAATGGTGATTTCAATGCCCTAGGACATTCCACCCAGCCACCACCCTCACAGGACACAAAACTCCCATAGCCCAGGGCGCATCAGACCCTTGCAGATGACATGGATACCCCAAGGTTGCACCCCTTCGTTGTTTTGGCCCAGAGCACTACAGCAGTGCTGAAGTAAATGCCCAGCCTGTTCCCATTTACTATATGTCAGGGTGTTTTGCAGAGCAGTTTTGGTGTGTGCAGAGCAGTTTCTTTTAATGGGTTGTAACTAAGCCACAAAGCCCATTTGCAGGAGTGCTCCAACATTTAATAGGGACATACAGGTGTAAACCCACAACTGATTCTTCAGTTTCAAGGCACACATGTTAGGACACCTAGATCAGGGACCAGACTAAACCTATTCTGAAGCAAAATAGCCAAATTACATGTAGAGAAATTTTAAAGTCCTAAGCACCAGCTGCTTTATTTACTGGTCTGTTTCTGTCATGCTGACTTAGTTCCCTGATAAGCTATGTCCCACCCACTGACAGGTGAATGAATGCACGGGCATTATTCCCTTACTATCCGTTCTATTCTGCTTCAGTTCTGTGCCTTCTCTGCTCTACCTTTACCTCTCAAAATAACAGATAGAACAATTAAATTATTTTCTTCCTATTTCAAGGACACATTACCAAATTTATGTACCAATTCTCACAATAAAAATTTTAAAAGGTGCAGGTGGGTTCCAAACTTAGGCAAGGGTGGGAAAGGACATCAAAACTGCAGGCAAAAACACCAGTTTCCTGCTACTTGCCAGAAGATAAAAGTCATAAACTAACACAACAGCAAACAAGAAACAGTATAAGTCATTTCCATTTCTGACGGAAATTGGAAGAGTCAATTTTGGTGCCAAGAGAATAAAAATTCCTATAACAACTTATTCTTTCTTTAACCCTGCAGACTTCAAAATCAATCAGACCTTTGATCTAGAAATTAAGCATCTAGGTTTTTTGGCCACTTATCCCAAATTAAATCTTACTGCTAATTAAAATTACAACTTTGAAAGGACAGGTAAATGTACTGAAATACTTGCATAGTGTATTAGCCCTCAAAGTCCAAAGCCAATCTTGCTGAGGAACATGAAAAACACACTTTTATTAAGGGATTCCAACCCAACAGGATCGTTCAAAACCTTACATTTTTATAGGTGGCAGTGTGACTCATTTCTTTGATTTAGTATGAAATTATCTATCAATGTCAGAGGTCACCCTTACAGTTTGGCAGCCAAAAGTCTGGCTGATACTTCTGGCAGACTTTTGTTATTTGTCTCATAGCAGATAGTCCTTGCTGAACAGTGCGGAAGTGCAGATTTCCCCTCATACACATTATCCAAAAAAGAGCGAAGTTCTTTAAACTCTAAGGCTTTTGATGCTGTTACCTGCAGTTTCACAGTAAATATGCACTTTTGGGATGAAATGTTCTGTTCTATTGAAAATGCTTGCATCTGGTTACTGAAGGTAGGTACACCGAAAGATTACACTTTCTATCATGATTTAGGTAGGCAAGGCTGAAAGATATCAAAAAATACAAATGCACTGTGCATTTGTCCTTGCACACACACAATATTTAGAGTTCTGACAAATCATAGTAGTACCATGTCCCTCAAACGAACTTCTTAGTGTGTGCAGAAGTTCAGCCATGGGCGTTAGGTGCATCTCTCAGGGTTAGTATACCAGCAAGCTAAATTTGCCTGTAATCCAGTTACATACCATATCAGGGTTTTTATCCCAGCTGAGTTCATCAACAGCCAAATGCAAGAGCATCTGTGCCCCTTGTGTTTCATTTGAGACTTAGGTCAGGAGTCTAAGAGGCAAAACATAGATGTATGCACCAGGCAGAGAAATATGAAAATGTAAATGTAAAGACTCAGCAAGTCAGCTTTACAGCTGATTTTTCAGTATTCTTTATTAAGCTATCCTGAGCTAGATGTATTTTAATGTCATAAGTTTCTCTGCTGCTATTGCATGGAGATTTTCTTTTCTTAATGTCCTCTATAAACTTCCAATCATGTAGTGCAACTTTTTCCAAACAAAAAAAATCTTCCTTCTATAGTTATAGTAAAGTTTAAAGTTATAAACAAGGTCACCAATACTAGGCATAACTGCTGTCTCTCTTTTAAAGATGGTGGTAGTAAAAGGCAGGTAATTGACTTCAGGAAATCAGTTACCTGAAAGAAAAGATTCTTCTAACCAAGACATAAATATACTAAGAAGGATTTCAGAGTCTGAATTAAGCAGACAGGGAAGATTCATAAGTCTCATTAAGACAAACATCACAGAAATAAGCACCAGACAGCTGTAAAAGACAAACTGTTAAATTGCCTCTCCCAGCATAGGGCTCTGTATGCACTTACTGCTATTCATGTTTTATAACTGCTCAAGTTAATGGATAAATCAATTATCTAATCGTCAGCACAGGGGCAGATCCTTACAGGTTTCATCTGCCTGGATTTGTTTGCTGAAGTGACGCCAAACTCACTTGCATAAGCTGGCAACCTCATCCCCACAAAAATTCAAGATGACAGGTCAGAATACAGCAGTTTGGCAGTTTGGGGATACAAACATACAGCTAGGCTGGTATTTCTCTACTTAGGTATTGATTGTTTTCACTTTGAGGTATGCTGGCAGTGTCCGGAATCACACTGGGCATGTTAATCATCACCAAAACGCCACCAGGCTCGCTGTCGCTTTCTTCTCTGAACATTAGTGACAAATGCTTAAAATCACGCTGAATAACATGTGCAACAGGAATAGGCAAAAGATGCCAGTGGGGTTCACAGATCAGTACATAGTCCATCTCACCAGTTCTGCACCATAACCCAGGTGGAAAACAGGCAATGAAACAGAAGCCGTACAGCTCAGTACCTCTGACAACCACCTCTGAAATGCTGCCTTCCCTGAGGATGCCAGGCAAACTTAGAGAAAGCAGCCAAACTTGGAGCTGTTGATCTATTTTCTCCCACTAGCTTGCATGTGGATTAAGTCCCAGAAGCACACTGCAAAAAGCAAAACAGACTAAAGGAATGTTTGAAATCCAGCACTCCTGAGAGAGCTGCCTGCCTACCTGATAATACTGTACCTCCTGCAACACACCAAGTTTCTATTTCAATTCATTTATTTCAATGTCTTGGCTATGGATTTAGATCCCTAACAACACATGAGGATTTCTTGAAATTGGTATTAGCATTTGTGCTTAATCGTGGCGCTATCTGCCTAATAAGTTGAATTCAGAAGGGCTCAGTTCTGTTTCCAGAAAGGATTTTTTGTGATCTAAGTTTTATACAGTTAGCTGATGAACTAATGAGTTGGAACCATCCCTTTTACAACAGAGGAGAAACAACAGAGGCAAACCTAGCAGTAAGTACTGATTAAGTTTAAACAACCTGCTCACCCACCGGGCCACGCAGGTGAGTAGCTAATGTCTTGTTTATCCTCAGTCAAGCCCAAAGCCTGAGCAGGAAGATCTCCCCCTCCACTCCATTTCCAGAAACCAAACTCCAAAGTGAGGGCTGGACACTCTTATCTCTCAGCAGAGGCTGGAGACAACAGCAGGGACACCTCCTCTGGGCTGTTTCTGGGGGATGGCATTGAGCACCCCTTCATAGCTCAGACACGTGCTTTGTGGGGGGAGGAGAGGAGGTGAAAGCAAGCCCCTGCATGAGGCTCTGCATGAGAAATAGCCGCTGTGAGCTGAAGATCCCTCACCTCCTCTCCCATACCACTCACCCTGGGTTCCCACAGCATCACAGGCTTTTAAAGACCAGGAAAGTTATCCCTGGCCCTGAGGCTTATTGGAGATTTCAAGGTGCTTTAGTGAAAAATTTTAGTTTCAACAAGAAGCAAGTTCAAGTGAAAATCCAGACTGATACAGGTTTATAGGAAATGTTAATACAGGTGTGCTTTTAAAACCTAACTAGCCCTTTAAAAGGCTTGGGTTGAAGAATAAAAGCTCCTAAAACATTCTGTTTGAAAGCATGCATAATAAGGAGAATGTTTTCTGCCAAACTGAGATCTTGTAGCCCTCTCTTCCTTTCATCTACTCCTTATTACCTTGCTTGTTGTTCTATTAGACATATCATAGTCACACAGATGTGACACTAATCACAGGGTAGGAGTTGCCAGCTGCCTGGGAGGATAAAGCTACTCTGACATTATCCCATCAGGCACCCAAGAGTGACTTAGGAGATACAGCCATTTAGCTGACCCCTTTGTAAAGAAACAGGTGCCATCTGAGCATGCTGGGAAATCCTTTCTAATGCCATCAGCTCCCCCTCAATAGTTCACGGTTTAAAGTTTAAAAAAAAAAAAGTAACACCTATAATTTTGTATATTGAAGCTAGGCACAAAATGCTGAGATTTTCAGTGGGAGTCTTGCTTGCTGAAGATAATTACGGCTTAGCATGTTACCCTAGTAAAAATTATTTCTGCATTGAAAAATAAAGGAGCTTGGGGGGCATCAACTGCACTTTACTTTCTGGACTTGATTTTACTCTAGGATCTACACTTAAAGCTATTTCTGCCCCAAAGTTTGGGTACTGGTAAAGAAGCATCAAAATTTATCCCTTGAAAATGCTCCTGATTTTGGAGGAAGCCTGAGGGGTAAACCTTTGACCAACCAAGCAACCCATTGATTTTGGTAGGCTTTTGAAATCTTCAGACTGAGATTCAAGTATGCTGTATAGTCAAAATTATCCCATATTTCTAGTGTTTTGTTGTTGTTGCTGTTGCTGCTGTTGCTGCTGCTTTGGCTTGAAGAGCTCACCTGGCTGCTTCTGTACCTTCTTTTGCTCTTACAGACTATCAGTGGCACAAAGTTATTTTGATATCCAATGCATGAATATTTACAGTACATCCACCTAGTAGGGCGATAAGCACAGTAAAGATATCTAAGCACTAACTGAAATATGATGTTTTTCCACAGAAAAGCACATGTGAGAGAAGGATGTGAATCAAGGCAGGGAAGGAAGAACAGTGGCATGCATCAGGAGGCAAATACACTGAGAATGCCGTGAAGTTCCTTTGGTCCCACATACAATAAAGGGGTTAGTCATGCCATACAGCATGCCCAGTGCCCATCCTAGAGCTATAAGACCCAAATGGGATCCCAGGAAAGCTGCCCTGCCTCAGCCTCTCATCCCTTTTGAGCCAAGGGTATGATGAAGAATGAGCCACACCAAAGGCAGGCACAAGAAACCTGTCTGCTAACCTTCATGCCACACCAGGCAAAAAAGGTGACCTGCACCCTTACCACCAGTACGGATGCTGAACCTGTTGCTATGCTGGAAGGGACATGCTCATCTTGGGCTAAGTACCATGGGTCCACAGCAGCACATGAGCCCCACTGCCCTTCTCCCACTCCCCCCGCTTGAGGCAGAAAATGCATCTTCTTCCTCCTCCGCCCTCACCACTCCACACTCCTCCTCTCACCACCCACTCTTTCCAGCCCAAGCTGGAGCAAAGCGCGACTGCACCAGCTGTGCCTGGCAGAAGGTGCCAGGAGGAATGTAAATCTCCACACTGCCAAAACAAGCGCAGCCCGTGGCTCCTTGCTCCTCTCCCCTCCTTCCCCTCTCCTATCTTCCTCAGCTGATGAGCTCAGTGTGGAGGTGGAGGTGGCCACAAGCAATGTGGGACACAAGGAGGGAAAAGCAGCCACTAGGTGGTCATACAGTGCCCAGGCTGGAGGGATGAGACTTCAGAGCAGCAGTGGTTCTCCATGTGCCAAATCCAAAAATACAGGTGACATTTTAGCAGATTGCATCACAGGAAACTTTGCAGCCAGGGGGCTTCAGAATCTTCAGGGTAACATGGAAGCTAAGAAGAAATTAGAAAGATTACTTAAAAGTTGCATTTAGGAGCCAGGTGACACAAACATGCATGCAGTCTTGTGGTAGAGTTATCACTGCACACCAGTCATAACTTCTATTACAGAAATAGACCAAATTGTAGAAATACAACCAAATGAGGATCCCACCACGTTCAAATGAGCCTGTGTGTCATGGTGAATGCTGCATCACTTAGCAACAGCTGCAGTTTCAAATCTTAGCTCACAACTTCTACTCATGCTTTCTTGTGTCTCGGTCACTCACCCCGCAGACCCCTGAAACGCCAGTGACGGTGCATGCATGAGCGGCTCTCCCAAAGGCATGCAAGAAATTCAAAGAATGAAATCTAAACTTTTCTCTTCCTCCTGTGATTCTCATTTAATGTGCTCAGCTACCCCACAAGCCTCCTTTACATCCTTAAATATTAACACAGCTATTCTCTCTATGTGTGATTCCTCATTATCATATGAATAAATGATTAATTGTCACTGTACCAAGCAAGTAGAACTTTTATAACTATATGAATCAGCACTGCACCAAACCCTTCAAGAATAGTAAGTGTGTTCAAGTATTTATTGCACTTTATTGCTTCCTGGATCATTTAAAAGGAGTCACTGACAAACAACCATTTACACAGGCTTGAAAGTTTGCCTCGGATGTACTGAGCAGTTCTGTATTTCAAAATGCAGACATACCTTCTTTCCCAGCAATTTAACGCTAGGTCTTTGGCAGAAAACTCCACGGCTTGTCCAGCAAATGCTACAATTTGCAATGGCACATCTTGTGTGTTACAAGAAGATAATTTTAATGAAACTTTGAGCATAGTTTTAAGTACTGTTTTAACAATCATGCTGGCTTTGGTGATGTTCTCCATGGGTTGCAATGTGGAACCTAAGAAATTCTGGGGCCACATAAAAAGACCCTGGGGTATTTTAGTGGGTTTCCTTTGCCAGTTTGGAATAATGCCTCTCACAGCCTTCTTGCTGTCTCTGGTCTTTAACGTGCTTCCTGTTCAAGCTGTTGTGGTGCTGATCATGGGATGCTGTCCAGGGGGCACAGCCTCCAATATCATCGCCTACTGGGTGGATGGAGACATGGACCTAAGGTAAGAGCAGCCATGCTCTAAGTAGTTCTTGTGGCTTTTTACGTTGTAAACTTTATATTGGAAAGGTCTGTCCGATTTTAACCTTAGCTTCCTGGACTATGCATGGTAGATCTTGCTTTTGTAAAGATGTTCATTTACTGTAATAGTAGTAAATATAAGCTGAAAAGCAAATATCCTTGGTTCACTGAGAATTCAAAAAGAAGATAGCACAACTGAATTGTGTATATTAGAAAATTATTGTATATAGTGTATATTAAAAGCTTATTGTAAATCTTCAGATCCTGCAGAAAATAGCATTTATGAAGACTGCTGAGACACTAAGGGTTATGACATCTATGTCCAAGTTAGAGCTACTTTGGTGATTTTGTTTCTCCCAAGATCTTGGATCTTGGGCAGTAAGTATATATATATATATATATATATATATATAAAACAAAGGATTTTAAGATCTGAATCCTCTGTACAAAACAGTGGCTATGCAACAGTTCTTGAAGTAATGTTTACTGAAAAAGACCACCTGTGGAAAAACATTTTCCCTCCTTTTGTGTTCTATACAATGAATGGACAGACACAGATTTTCTTTTTGGGAACTAACACAAATGAAAGTCACTTGCAGTAATTCTATCTGCTCCTGGCACCTTCTGCAAAGTTTGACAGGCTAGAGGCCACTGACTAAGGCAGCCCTGCATACTGGGGGCAATGAAAAAACTCCTTTGTGGCGAAGTGTGGTGGTCTCGGTGACAGGGTGCTCTGAACTCAGAAACAGATACGTAAGGCACCTGGCATGGCCTAGGACATCAAACACGCAAGAGAAGTGAACGCTACTCTTGTTGCAAATTCCAGGGGGGGTTCATTAACTCTAACAGCCTTTAAAAATGAGCCATCTTTTTATTTTTATATCCTGATTACTCTGCTCTAAAATAAACAGGATTATTTCTCTATTTCCCACAGAGTCACATAAATTGGAGCATTCATTCAATTTATCTTATGCCACTCTGAATTAGAAATGGAAAAAATAATAGAAGTAAGAAAGCTGTGGAGTTAGGGCAAATAGATTAAGAATGCTAATATTTGTAGTTTTAGTAAGACATTTTTTCCATACTTTGAAAATAGTGAACTTTTCTGTCACATACAGGTGTTAATGTAATACCAGCTTTCGAATTATGTATGAGGTCAGCTCTGCTAATCACCAACTTCCTCACTGTGGAGGAAACACCTATGATATTAGGAGCTGTAAGACAATTTCAGTAAATACAGGTCTAAGAAACCACAGATGGAAAGATATCCAGCACAAGTCTGAAATTCTGTCCTAATCTTTCCTCAGAAGAATACACTGTGCTAAACTATGCTTTCCCAGATCTCTCTTGTTGAGTCATGCCAACTGAAATCAATGGTAAAAATCTGAATTGATGATGTTATTAAATATGAGTAGGGTTTATATCCCATGATCCTGGCAGAAGGTGAAGTAAATTGAAAATACCTGTAAGAGATTATTCTTCAGGTAAAGACCTTTTCCTTAAGAAAACAAAGGCTTTTTGTCAGTACCTTTGTGACAATAAAGCAGGGACCAGAGGATATGGAAGGTACAGCAGCGATGGTAATGCAAGCATCTTCAGTTCTTGATAGAGGAATAACAGTCTAAGTAGCTTGGCTGGTTTCTGGAGCCAGAATAGTATTATAGAAAGCCTGCCCATCATATCAGACAAAGAGATTTTTTTAACCGGTAGTATTTTGTGTTTACACATAACAATCCATCACCATTGTCTACAGTCCTGCTTCAAAACATCCCAGTGCAAACAGACCATAAGTTAGAGCAGGAATTCATTTTCTCTGCTCATATAATCACAGGCAGGTGAAGTAAGAGGTTTTATAGCAACTCAGACCCAGATTATATCCTCCAAAGCTTCCCATAGGGACCTCTGGTTTTGACATCTCTTGATATTTCACACGAACAGCTGCTTCTGAAACACCATCTCCTTTCCTCCACAGCTCCCCCAGGAGCTTCTGTGAACACAGGGACGGGGGTTAGACAACATGCACACTTTGGAGCAGGATGTAGGTACAGGGACAGTACGAAGACGTAGGCGATACGGAAGCAGGAAAAATAAGCTTTTTTATCCATTTGGGACTTCACCTGACCTTAATTGTAGCTCATGGCTCTTTTTTCTCTGTGTGTAGGAATTCTCTTGCCAGAGGCTCATACAAAGTTCTATTCAATGACTCTGAAGCAGAGAATGACAGGAACCAAAATTAACGCAGCTATTCCTGTGGTTTCTGTATTAATTGTTCTATATTTCTCTAGATTTGTCCAGTTTGTGGCATGGGGTCAGTAGTCCCTTTTCTGAGGGCAAGCAACACAAAAAAAGAAATCCAAAGTGAGATTCATAAGGAAGTTTCCAAAGTCCCTTAACTAGAACCCTCTCTCATTATTTTTTTGTCAGAGGACTGTGAATTATAGGCATGATTTTATCTATTCTGCTCAGATTCTGAGAATTCCCTCCTTATTCTATCTGTCTTGCCTTTTCCTCCTTCTTCACTCCTGTAGCAGAACGCATCTTTTAGTACAAGTTGTATCAAGTCTGATGTTTCAAGACTGTATTTTAAAACAGAAATGTCTTTGCACAAACAAATGAAGCAAAAATACTTATGGTCAACTTCACTGAGTAACTCTCAGCACCTACGCTTTGGCCTAGAGCAAAACAAGCCAGGAAAGGGAATTTTATTATATCACACAGCCTAGATGATGAAATATTTTTGGTTTTCGCTGTTGACTTTGGACTGAAATTTTAACACTCTAGAACTGCTGTTATAACGGAAAGCTTCGTTTGATGTCCGTCTGACCCTGTCCAGTTTGCCAGCCTCTCAGAAGCCAGCCAGACAGGCAGCATGCAGACAGACTTGCCAGCCGATCTTCCTCATGGCCACCTGTCTGACTGCCTCATTTGCCCTGAAAGTTATCGTTCTGTGGCTGCAGAACACGTTGATATTTTGTGTTTCTTTTTTTTTTCAGCAGAAGTCATTCCTTCCATTTAGCTTTTTTCTAACCTTATATGCAGGATAAATTGACTGTAGCCAGCAGCATTTCTTGTCCAATATTTCATAAGCTGCAATACTGTAATAAGAAAATGAGAAAAACTATAGGCTAGCATGAGATGAAATGTCACTGTAACCAATTTCTTGCAGCATCAGCATGACAACTTGCTCCACGCTGCTTGCAATGGGAATGATGCCACTTTGCCTCTTTATTTACACCAAGGTGTGGACTGACTCTAATGCAATTGTGCTCCCCTACGACAGTATTGGTGAGTCCAGTGAACCAGCATTTTCCTTTCTGACTTTCATCTTTATCCTCCCTCTAGTAACAACCACCTTTGCACCGTCATCCTGCAGTCATGAAGAAATTACTCCAGATTTTTAAAAAAATTCATCCTCCTACTTTCCAGGAACTTCCATGGAAATTAGGTACCTAGATCACATCATCCACAGCTCTGCAGAAGACTTGAAGTCATTATAAATTTTGTACAGATATTTATGATGAGATTGTGCATGTTTTTCTTTCCAAATGCTTTGGAGACCTGCATGGTACTGGGTAAGAATACAGAATAATTCATACAGGAATAGCTGCTTCCCCCAGATGAAAGTCTTTGTAACATCTCTAGGGCAGGCACAGTCCTGCTAAAGGCTAATTGCTGAGGCCGTAATCTGGCAAAGTACTTAAGCAGACGTGGATAATTAAGCAAGTGATTAAAACTGCAGAGTCTCTTTGAAAAGCTGCAATCTACACTGCCAGGAGTGGCTTCATTTGACTTCCTGTCAAAAATCTCATCCGGCTATAAAAACAAAATAGTCAAAGTATTTGGAAATACATGCTCCAGTGCATTGCAGAGCTGTGGCCCTAGTATATATCAAGCACGGTTCCATGTTGTGCTAATCTTAAAAGCCACCAAAATTACTTTGCTATTCTTCAATTTCATTTTCCATTGTCCTGGGAAAAAAAAAAACAAAACAACAAACATACACATTGCTTGTGCTTTCAAAACAAATACTGGAGGGGGAAGCCAAAACAAAAGAAGCTCTAAACCAATTGTTGATATGGTACAGTAGCAAAACACCTGCAAACAAAATGAACATTTAATATAGCTACTCACGTCACAGGATAGTGATGATTAGCACACTCAAATTTCTGTCTGCCTTTCTGATGCAGGTGAATGAGCATGTAGCTCAGCAGAATGGCAATTACTTCAACAGGCTGCCAAGGATAACAGACTCTATAGAAAAGCAAATGGGCAGGCTCTGGTAGAGCATGCATGCATGCTCCGGGGTGGGCATACCACAGACACCCTCTGAAGACTTGCTCCATACCCTCAGCGGCTCTACACCGTGCCTGTCTGTCCTCCTGTCGTGAACTTGTGCGTGATACGTGGGCTTAACTTCTCTCTTCTTTTTTACAGGAATTTCACTGGTAGCTCTTGTAATTCCTGTTTCATTTGGAATATACGTTAACCACAGATGGCCCAGTAAAGCAAAAATCATACTTAAGGTAGGCTATATAAGGCTGAAGCATTAGTAATTATGGACAAATTATGGAATCAGGGGCACCACTGAAGCAGTACATTGCTATTCATGGTATTAGTATCTGACTTCATAAGAGCCAGGAAGCTTTCAGCAGAAAACAAATGAGACGCTGCGGAAATGTATTGCTTTCCCCCTGCACAAACATGCATGGGTTGCATACATTATTAGAAACCATCATTATCCAAAGAGCCTACTTTTGTCTTTGGCTACAACTATGTTAATAATTGAGTTCAGTTTATAATGTAAACTGAAATTGGAAGGAAAATCATTCAGGTCAACTGGAAGCTGTTTTTCTCTGCAAAATAATAAAAAATGAAAACATTCTGGATAAAGAAAAAAAAAAGAACTTTCTACTTGTAAACCAGTTTATTGATTTTTTTCAGGGGAAATTTTGAGTGTGAAGTCAATTTTTATTTAAAAAATTTTGAAAATGTTCCAACTGTTAAAAAGATCTAACTATTCGCAAAATTCAACTATCTTTGCAAGATAGCTTCAGATGCATCAAAAAAATTTCTTTTGGCAAAAATTATTCTCACCAAAATAAAAATATTAATGATAATAATAACAACAACAAATTAGCTGCAATTAGTGTTAACAGCAAATTAATCATTCTGAACATTAGGTTTAGGTTTAAAGTGATTGTCAGATGTGCTGAGCACCCTTGGCCTTCGTTAACCATTCTTAGTTAACATATTTCCTAAATTTTCTTAAAGAAAACTAATCTACCAGGTTGTTATTCATACATATACCTTGGTATCATTTCTCAGCTCAGGAAGCACAGAACACAAATAAGGTCCTTTTCAGTCAATTCATTTTCTTAAGCTGTTAGCTTATTGTGTTGTATTTTTAACTGCACTCACAGCTTACTTTATGAACTTGGACACTATTGAGTGCTGGTTTCAAAACTACTGTTCCTTTTAAGGGAAAAGCATGGAGTTGTACTCGCATGAAAAGAAACTTGTTCTCTCAGCAAAATGCCATTTCATCCTCTTTCTTACCAGGTGAATGAGTAACCCACAGTAGGGTCCATTGATAGTTTGTTTTATGTAGGTCAATAAAGCATCAGTGAAGATTGAGCCGTAGCTGTCAGATTAAGGTCCCTATAGTGAGAAATGAAGCTAAGAGCACCAAGCCAGTGTGCCAGGTGAAATAGAAGAGCTTCTCATGGCCAGACCATGTTTCTTCTTCCCAGGTGCATGTGGTTAATAGCTCAGTCAAACAAAAGTACTTGTTCACTCAGTGCTTTTAAAAAATCTTCAGCCAAAGACTGATGAATCCAGTTCAATGGGAATACATGTTTTAGCTGAGAAATGGATTCCCCTAAGATTAGCCCCAGAAGCCTGCCAGTGAGATCCCTGGCAATGTATGCCATAAGGGCAAACATTTCAGTTAGATGTTGGCAAGAGAATGAGTCACCATTTTTTCGGCAAGCAGTGGTGAAGATCTCGGTACATTCAACCACAGTAAACAAGATCAACTCAGTGACTATGCCTATGTAGAAATGCTATACGAGCTCACAGCCAGATTTCAAACACAAGTTTTCAGCCACATTAAAGATCTACCCTCCACCTGGCAAATAATTCGCTATCACTAACAGTCTGGTGTGTAGTTAGCACGCACTGTACGAAGCCCCGGAGTGTGACTGCCCAAGAAGTGCATTATACTGGGTATTGGGCTGTTTCCCAACAGCTCTGGGGAAATTTTTCTTTGTGCACCATTCCTTGCTCATGTCACACCTGTGAAATTATTTTAGTCTCCAGTTCTAAGCACAATTACAGCCAACACTTCAAGAGGCTGGTTTTACAGGTATCCGCTATAGATACCTATTATAGCTGTGCCTTGGTCTATACCTGCAGTCACATGTTGAAGTACATCATACATCTCCCCTTTGGGAAAAATGGCAGCTACCTAATCTGTCTGCTGTGACTTACATTGCCGCAGACATTAGGGTTTATGTTTAATAAGAAGTTTCAGTGACTCAGAGACATCTATGGGCATGTTTGACACTATGTTTGATGCCATTAAATTTTGTTGGGGTGTCTTATACACACAGCCTTTCCTCTTGCCACTCACAGGTTGGTTCCATTGTGGGAGCGATCCTCATTGTGCTCATTGCTGTGGTTGGGGGAATACTCTACCAAGGCTCCTGGATTATCTCACCCAAATTATGGATCATTGGCACCATATTTCCAGCAGCTGGCTATTCTCTGGGATTCTTTCTGGCCCGCATAGCTGGTCTGTCTTGGCACAGGTATGGAGTTCACTGTGATGAAGACCTGTAGTCTTTTTTCAGCTGAGGAAAAAGGTTTTACTCAATGATTAATCAGTGCTGAGAATGTTCCCTAAACATTAGCTATGCTACAAAGCCACTCATTCCCCAACCTTGTTTCTAGGATACTGTGTGTAGAAAAACATCTATTGTGCACATTTTTATTTAAAGATTCTGACTATACTATTTTCTCAATCTTGTGTGCCCATGTCCTGCACTTCAAATGAGCAAAACAGACCTGACTTATAAGTGGGTTGGACTGCAGTAAAATTTCTCATGAAGATGCAGCAGCCTACAATTTAGAACATCATTACAAGAGAGGGAGACAGTGAGTGCCACATACATGGCTTGAAGGTGGATCACAGTCCTTGACAATTGCTGAACTGCCATAAATTTTGTGTATTCTGGTGGTAACAGCCATATGCTTTGTGGAGTGTTTTGTTGACTATGTGAGCAGAAGGATACCCTTTTCTGAGTTATCTATTACATGTTTCTTGCTTATCCAGATTATTAAAAAGCATAAGGACCCACAGGCTGCTATTTCACAATTGCCTTTGTATTATTGCCTTTAGGTGTCGTACAGTGTCCCTGGAAACAGGCATGCAAAACACTCAGCTGTGTTCAACTATAGTACAGCTCTCCTTCACTCCTGAACAACTTGAACTGATGTTTACTTTCCCACTCATCTACAGCATCTTCCAGCTGTTGTTTGCACTACTGATTTTAGGAGGTAAAGTATAGATACTTTATATTATAACATTATTATTATTATTTTCAACCTCATTTTTCATGGATATGGAGAAAGCAAAAAGGGATAAAAATAATAAAATGGAAAATAGTTAAGTAAATAATGGTCCAAATGATTACTGAGCAGCACCATTGTGCTGTGCCCTGTACATAACTAGGAATATACAAGGCTCAGTTCAGGATTTGGAAGACAGCTTTTTTCAGCATGGGAGGGGATGTTCACCTCCTACAACTGGGCACATGAGAATACATTGAGCATAGGATTGTTATTACCTTTGTCTAAGGAAGGGAAAATGCATCTTCTTCCACTGCTCCAGGGTGCCTGGGCAGCCAGCTGCCCAGCAGGGCCGTCCCCACGAGCATGCACAAACTCCCTCTCCTACCAGCTGTTGCAAGAACAAGCATTAGCTTCACGGCTAATGTGAGAAAATACCTTCCATTAGATGTAAAGGTCCCTTTTACCTCCCACACATACCTCTCATGAGCTGCACTGTTGCTATCACAACCGACCTGCTGAGGTTCAGGACCTTGTCCCTGTTGCTTACAGTTAACAGTAGCTGTGACTGTTGAGCTCCCACTCTCAGACCAGCTGCCTTACCCAGCACCAGAGCACTGCCCCAGGGACACAGCTTTGACTCCAGCCTCCCTGGTGTGGCAACAGTGTGGGGACAAACCAACCACTTCGTCCCAGCTCCTGCCAAACAGGACTCAGTAGAATAGAAGCAGGGGTAGAAATAGAAGGGTCCATCACACAGACCCAACCAAGAGCCCAAAGACTTCCCAAGGCAATACTTTCAAAAGTCACTGCACACAACAGGAACACAAAGCAGTCAAACACCAAATGCAGAGTTTAAAATGTTGTTCTTGTTATTTTCTAAACGTAGTTTTCCAGTGGTGAGTGCTGCCGACATAAAATAATTAAGGATAGTTTTAAAGAAACTGACTGGCAGTGTTGGAATATTTTAGCAACATAAGGAAGGAGAATCTTGCATGGCTACATGTTCCTACAGTGTCTTTTTCAGGCACTTATTATAATTTATTTATTTAATACTAAATATATACCAATTCCCAGGCTACCGGGTTTACAGAAGACACCGGGTCAAAACAAAGACAGATGTTGAGAAAACAGAACAAAAAGAAGATACAAAATCAACATCATCACATGCTAAAATAAATGGAGGATTTGTATCAAATGAGACCAAATAGACAATTACCTTGGTTCCCACCAGCTGAAAAGATATGAGATATATGGTTTACTTAAAACTCTTTTCACATGCCATTGCTTTATGGAAATATTTAACAAAAAGAGAAGTTCTGCTGATATTGTACAGTAAGACTCTAAAATTATCAACTTATGAAAAATTTCTACTTTGATTTTGAACGCAGTTTCTGCCACAATTGTAGAATCTGGTTTTGAAGCTAATTGCCTAAAAAAAATTTGATGGTTTATTATGGCTTATTTAAAGAAAAGCAGGCTAAAGGTGGGCTATTGCTAAAAAAAACAAGGAGATATTTGCACTACGAGTTCCAGCCCATGATCCTGCAAATCCATCTGCTAGTCTTAGTCCCCACACCACACAAAAAGAAATCTTGTAAATGTGTCTGAGCACCAACAGGACTTGATGTGAAAGATTTGATAAGGCTGGCGGACTTTCACTGAACATGAATCAGCCATGAAATTGAAACAAGATCATAATGAAACAAAGTTTCATTTAGGTCAGTCTGGGCAGACTAAAGTCATTACACTGTACTAATTGCTTGAATAATTAATTTATTCTAAAGCTATAATTTTAACAAGTACAAGGTACCTTATGACTCTATTTTTTTGCCCAAAGTAATAGAAAGTAACAGCTACGCATGTTCTGTCTGGGTCTTTTAGGTACCAGAAACATGAACAGAGGGACAAAGCTGAGGGTGTAAGCCAAAGCAATTTTAGTGTGACAGCTGCATACAAAGGAACAAACATAGATTTTGGAAGTGTAAGAAATTACCAACTTCTGCACTGAAAAAGAGGCATTTGAAAGTGGAAGAAAATAGTCCCTGATTTATCCAGGACTACTTTCACCACTGTTAAGATGAGACAACAGTGCTAGTAGAGAGTTATCTATTTCTCTTATTTTATGAACTCAATAGATTTGAACTTACCAAGTATCTGTGACGTGGATGTGATGTAGTTGATAACTTTAAGATTTTAATTTTATGAACCACAGACAGAAATAATTGGATGTATACATACGTTATTTGTCTCGGAAAATTCAAGAGCACATACGGAAAGCTGTTCCAAGAGTGTGGAGAAAATTAGGATAATTCTAAGAGAAACAGTGCAGTAAAATTTTTGCAGCTGTAATTTTTTATGGATACATTCAGTAACATTAGTCTTGTAGCTCTTAAGTAAAGAAAACATCCAGAGAACTTCAGATGAATGAGAGTTTGGCTGACCAAAAAATCCAAGAATGAGCCAGCTATCAACACATGGAAACAATACACCTTTTTGTCATATTGAAGTGGACCTTCCAAGGTGAATTAATGTGGCAGATTTTTTACAAACACAACTGAAATTGTGGAATTTAAGTTCCCAACATGTAGCTTTCCACTGCTGCAGAAATGTGTCCAGTATTAAACAAAAAAATAATTTATTTCTATCTACCACATGTTGGGGAAATGGTCTCAAAGTGTTCCTGAGTTCTGGGAGGCTTGAAACTGCTTTACTTTGGGGGGGTGGGGGGTGGGGGGTGGTGGTGTTGGAGTGGTCATAACCTCCAAGGTGAAGTTTTCACACTTAGTGAGAGTTAGCACACAACGAGGCATGTTATGTTTTTACAGAACGAAGATTAAACAAAAAAATGTAGTGAAGTCTGTTATGGAGAAATCATAAATGTGAAACCACATTCACTGAGAAAAGGATAAGCTGCTATTTGTAACATCTGTAGTAAAAACTATTGTCCTTATCCTGTGTCCATCAAAAAATGGGCAGCAGAAATCTGTTAGGATCATGTCTTTCTTACACACCAAGCTGCTACTTTTTCCCCATGCTCAACTTCAATGCTTCTGTGCCTATTTTAAACAGATTTTGAAAATGTATTGAAGAATAATAGTTTGTCTTGCTTGTACTATGTGTGTGTGTGTGTATTTAAAGCAACTGTATAAACACTGAACTGAATAAAGTCAGAAACTATTTATAATTTTGCCCACTGGACTAATTTACGGTGGAAAGAATTGAAACTGAAACCTAACATGCAGTCCAGTTTATGACTTTGAGATTTAACAAAAACACCTCAGATTATGTGTAAAATTAATACGTTTAACAATCACAGGATCATAGAATGGTTTGGGTTGAAAGGGACTTTTAAAGGTCATCTAGCTCACCCCCTCTGCAATGAGCAGGGATATCTTCAACTAGATCAGGTTGCTCAGAGCCCCATCCAACATGGCCTTGAATGTTTCCCAGGGATGGAGCATCTACCACCTCTCTGGGCAACCTGATGAAGATTAAATAAACATGGGATGCCTGTTATTATATTTGGTATACATTTTTTAATGTATATGTGCACTTAGGGCCCCAGGTGAAGGATGGAGGCTGCGGTTTCTGCAGCTGTTACATCTAGCAAGGGTGGTACATCCCAAGCTTTACATGAAGCAAAGCCAGTTCAAAAGTCTTAACCAACATATCCCTCTAGAGCACATCAAAGCTAAAACAAAACCCCAGGGCTTGTTAGTGTTGCCAGAAGGTTTTATAGGTTTATATGACAGCTGCTAAACCTCCAGCTGAAGTCTGAGCAACATCAATGTCCATCCATTGCTAGTGAAGCTGGGGTGGGCTATCTCACCACAGCTTAAAGGACTTTTGGGGAAGCTGTGCCCCCTCTCCAAAGGCCTCCAGAAAGTTGTTATGTAACTTTGGCTGTCAGGCATATAAATGCTGAGATATGGGCTTCTCAGTTGAAGGAGGCTGGTGGCCTCCAGCCTTGCAGTTACAGTTGTCTTGGCATTGTCAAAAGAAAAACCCCGGCTTGCTGAGATCAGCTTAACTCACTCAGCATCATCTCCTCTCACATTCTCCAGCATGGATTTATCGGTTTGGGCTAAGAAGTCATACAGAAACAATAGCAAGTTCTAGGTTAACATAGCTAGTCTACTCTTAGATAGACATTCATGTCCAGAGAGCTTGGGTAGTCCTTGAGTCTTAATTCTGCTTCATGGCTGGTTCTCAAGCTGTTGCAGGCAAAATGGGCTGAAATATGTTTAAGGATAAACATACTCTAAAATTTGAAATGACAGCTGAGTTAATGCACAGTTCATACCAGGGTCTGTAGTATAAGGCCTGCGAGGACGCAACAATCACACTTGCCATACCAAAGTTTGTAGCCATAAATCTAGGTATAAAGACATGTTCCCTAGTCAGTGAAGAGAAAGAGATGCACTACCACAGAGTTAATCGTGCCTCCTGTCTCAAGCTCCTGTTAGAGGATGAGTTGTCCACTGAAATTGTCTGCCTCTGTAAAGTAGATTTAGATGGCCTGGCTTAGACCAAAAACCTAATATTTTTTTACTCTCAAATAAAAAGGAAAAAAAAAAAAAGAAAAAAAAAGTTGCAATTAAATACCTTCTTGTTTTTGTTTCTTTTTCTGTGTAACATCTCTGAGCACCTAGTATATTTCCATTAACCAGGAAGATACATCTTTATAACTGAGAAAAAGAAAACTAAGAAAAAGGTCTGTATGGTGATTCTAATCTCCTGTGAACATATAACTAGTTTCTCAGCTAACCAAAAGACAGGTCGAAGAACTGGTTCTGTCATGTAGTGTGCTGTGTTAGAAGAAAGTGCAATTTGCATAGAATTAACAAGCAAATTGATTTTCAGTTTATGTTAAATGAGTTTCTTGTTTCAAACTAATCCAGTTATGATGTTCAAAAACCACAATTATAATCTCTGCCAATCACTATTATTGTTGTCAGCCTCAGAAAGGAGAAACAAACTTATTTTCTTGTGGTCCAACCAATTAACATAGTGTACACTTAATGGAAATCTAAAACAATAATCTGCTGAGGCAAAGACTTCCACTGCTCAGTACTTGACAAGAATGTTTCTGCTCTTCCCAGATTAGCTGTATCACTTGCTCACATCCAGAATTAAAGCAAATATAATGTAAGTGTACCACAACAAAATGGCAACCAAGCAAGCTTGACTGGGTTTTCAAGGCAGAACTGAAGGGCAGTAGAAGTAAATCTCTGCTTCTGTTTCTTAAGGAATGTTCATTCTCCTCCAGAAGCACTAACATCTCGGTTAAGGTGAGCACTAAATTAACTTCAAATATCAAATGTAAAAATAACTGTTATTTGCCAGGATATTTGCCAATCTTCAAAATGGAATTGCAGAAGATGGATAATTGAAAGCCCTAAAGGAGTCCTAATATTTTTCATAACTAGATGTATGCTGTGGAATGATAGTACTTTCTCCACTTAATTTCCATTAAATTAAGCCATCTACAAGTAAGTTTCCAGCACTGACATTCATCCTTCCCTGAAAACAAGCAGTCAGTACTGTCAGTAGGAAAAGATAGATATCTCTGGAGAGCAAGCCATCACACTTTTTGGACAAATGGTTTAGGAAAGGAGGAATTCTGGAAGGAGACAAAAAGACTATGCAGAATTGGGTGTGAAATTCAGTTACCTGAACATAGGCACCTAGTGTGATGTGAGATGCCCTGGGGTGTCTTGCCTGGCTTTCCACTGCCAGTCCAGAAAGTCACAGGTACCCTGTAGGTCCTGTGTCCTGCCTGCACCTACCATGGCCCTACAGCATCTAAAATGGCACCAGACACTTGTTTAGGCAGCTGAATCCTCCTTGTGATTTCTGGCAAGTCATCCTTATTTGCAGGCTTTCCCCTGATCTACACGAATCCCTCCACAGTCAGACGAAGGGTCAGAGCTTTGCATGGGGTAATTGCAAGCCCATAAAAAGACCCTTGCAATACATTGCAAAAGATTTCAGAATTCAGAAAAACACACACACAAAAAAAGTGTTATTTCCAGCTACCTCTTGGAAGCGGCCAGAAGTATGGCTTCTTAATAAATTTCTCCAGCCCTGCAACTCTCCACAGAATGACACGGGACTTCAAAAGGGCTAGGAATAAACTATGTCTATGTGTATGTAAACAAAAAGCATATAAAAAATTATTAGTGATAACTCTACTTGCTCATAAAGGACTTAATGTAAAATGAATCAATCAATTGCCAATAATACCTGAAAGACCATAAATCAGCCTCTTCTCCCAGATAAGGCTTCATTTAAGAAAACATAAGACTTTAGAAATAATAATTTGAAACAAAGATCTTCATCTTCTGGATTTCAACTACTTGGGGACTCAGCCACAAGGATCCAACTTTTGACTTTCTTATCACCCACCGGTTGAGAAATCTTTTGCAATCACAGCAAATATTTTAAAGCTTCAAAGGGAAAAGAAACCTCACCACCGAAGAAAACCCTTATTGACCACCACAGGGAGTGGATGAGTTCCTTTAAGTGGTATATCCCCTGGTTACTACATGTTCTAGATATTGTTACGAAAATGAGTAATTTCTCTTCCAAGCAAACAGAATCTGATTGTTTTCCCTTAGAGCACACAAAGCTCATACATAATTTTTCATTCACTGCAATTGTGCCTGACTATGAGAAATATTAGCAATTACACACCCAGTGTTTCCATCTCACACAAATTTAACATTGCTTCATATTTTATACATGTAACTTAATTGCTTCAGATATGCGGATTAGATATGCCGATCAGATATCATTAAGGTAATCTGATACATTCTTTTAAATATGACTGCAGACCTTCTGTCTCCTTCTTCTGCAATGAGTTTATGTATTACTCATTTGGGAGAATTCATCACAGTTTTTAAAAGCCACTTTCCCCCACATGAATTCAAAATACGTGTAGGGAGGTCATACTGAGATGGTAAGGCCCTGTTTAAATAGTTTGATGGTACAATTAATTCCCCGCAAGTGGAATTAGCTGCAAGGGATTAATGAAAATGTCAGGGTTACAGGTTGTGCCGGTGATGTGTTTCTAATGTCGGTAGTAAATCTGCTGTAGGTAGAACACAAATTCTTTCCACAAAAGGCTCTTTCTTTAAAAATATAACCTGAACTCATAAAATAACCCACAGCTGATATGGACCAATTTTCCATAAAAGCACATCTACTGAGGAAACAGAACAAAACAGACAGCTCACATAGATGAACACATATTTCATGCTTAAGATATCCAATGATCCTCTGAAAAAAAATCATCAAAATAATGAACAATATCTAAAAAGTGGGCTTAAGAAAGAGGTAGAAAAAAGATTAATTCATGGACCATAAATTCATTGCTGGCAATTTAATATGATGCTCAAGGTACAAGTTTTGGCTCAGAAAGTCCTTTCACGGTTGTTTACTGGAAGCTGCAGAGATACGTACCCATGTCTCTTACACCCTTTCCTTAAGCACCTACTCCTGTCATTGCCAAGCTAACTGAAGACCTGAGGTTCTTGTGTCTGTGCAGGCACTTCCAGTTAACCATTAAATATACAGAAAAACACCAGCTGCTTTCAAATATTTTGACTTTTGAAGGAGAAATAACATCTGAGTGGAAGGACAGAGCAATATGTATTGAAATGAACAATGTGCTGATAGGGGGGACAGAAGAAAATTCAGAGAAAATTATTTTATGCAGGCATACTTAGCTGTCCATAGAGAGACCAGTCATCACATTGATTCCTTGCTTTCTTTTCTGTAACACTTCACCCATTCTGTTGTGTTTTTCAGAATTTTTCCACAGAAACTACTTGGTACACCGAATAAAACCTCCCTGTCCTGGTTGCAGCTGGGATACAGTTGATTTTCTTCTTAGTGCCTATATACTTAGTATGTTTAGTTACCTGCTGGGGTTAAACCACGACACTCCCACAGTCAGAAAACATAAAACATCTGAGCCTTTTACAGCACTGAAATCACTTATGGTATTAGAAGCATCACTGGAATATGGTCGAACTAGTCATTGCAACTCATTCACTCAGAGATAACAAATCCTTCTCAAGGTCTTTTCAGGCACCTACCCAGAAACACTGCGGCACTACTAACTGTGTAGGAGGTTCAGCTGCATGAGCTGGGTGGTCAGGAGTCAGGGACAGCTAGGAGAAGAAGCTGGGGTCAAGCAGTGGTGAGCAGAGAGTCTAGTTTCATCCCTTGTTTTCCAGCCAGCTGGACTGCAACAGCTGTGCTCCTACCATCCATGAGGGCAGAGCAAAAGGATGAGCCAGTCCTGCCCTCTGTGCTTAGTTTTCCCCACTTGGTTTCCTCCAGACCGGAGCCAGACAACAAGCTACCATTTAGACTGGTGTGGACAAGAAAATAGGCTGGGCTCGGTCACAAGTCCAAGCTAACATGACACCAGAGATGCAAGTTTAGGCTACACTTTGCTAATAAATAAAATAAACCAGGAAGCAGTCTCTGACCCCAAAGCCAAGTGACGCTGTCTGTCTCGCAAAGCTCGGTTCCCTTTCCCCACGAGCAGGAGGGACACGTTCCAGCCTCCCTTCTGGAAATAGTGCCCCTCATCAGACCTAGCCCGGCACCACCTGAGAGTGCCAGGTCACAAGAGCTGAAGCGGCACCAGGAAGGGTGCAAACAGTCATGAGCGAGTCCTCAAGCCCATGTCCTCCTCTTGGCTTATTTACTGGTATAGATGTAACTGTATGTGCCCAAACCCATTTTTTTTTTCCTTTAAACACTAAAAACCGTCTGGGTTTGGTGGGGCCAGAGAATTCAGGGGAAAGACGATGTATTTTCCCCTATTGTTTCCTTGTGGACCTGTGTCAGCTCTGACTCATGCTGTTAATGATAAATTAAGCTTTAACGAAGTAGATACTTCAGTTAGAGCAATTTCACCTTCTGTGGAACAGAGCCTCCATTTATACAGAAAACAAGCATGTTCATCCTAAAAGAATGTTATTTCATGCAATTTTAATATTGTATTTTATTTTTTACAATTTGATCTTGGTACCATTTATTTTGCACCTTGAACAGTATATATTTTTATTGTTAAATAAGTGAATGGCTATGAGAGGGAATGAAAGCGTTCCCTGGGATTAAGTTTTCAAAGGAGAATTTCTACTTTTTACTATGTTGTGAAGGCTAATTGTATTGCATTAATTATTTGTGTTTAACTACAGAGAACTAGAGGGCTGGGTTCAAAGGTGAGGTGCTGCTTTTAAGCACTCTTTCTAAACATCCATGATTCAAATGTATACAGTGATACAGAGTCACTTCTGCATTTTTGACATGATAAGAAAGGACATCTTGACAGGGGAGGAGGAGGAGGAGGATTAGTGATGCAAGGATACTCAGTCAAATCCTTAAACACCTTTGCAAATGTGCAAAACTGGTTTTTGTACTTAATGCTAAACTATTCAGCAAAGGTGCCTGAACTCCAGAGGCACCTTACAGTTTTATCTAGGAGTTCTTCAGACAGTTTAAGTAGTGCATGCACGCAGACTCTGGAAGTGCCTTATAACACCATTCAGGTCAGAACCTGACCTGAACAAGTTTGCCCCAAAGCTCCTCATCCAAACCCTAGAAATAAGAAAGTTGCCCCACCAGCTTCTCAGGGGCTCAGTCTAACAGTCATGTTCAGAGCAAACCTACTTGAGTCCTGGTTTTTTTATACACAGCTGTTGTTGATGACACATTTTCTATTCCCTTGTCCTCTCCCTCTCAGTGCACATTAACTAAATTACCTTTGCTGGGGGAGGGGGGGTGGGATGGCAGGTGGGAGGGGGCAGAGTTCAATTTCCTCTTCTATCTAAGGAGATTTAACTCACATTTCCCAATTCCCTAAAGAAAGCTTAACCACTTATTTCTTTTTATTACACTTGCACTCAGCATATCTCAGCATCCTTAGTGCACAGCTTGTGGGCCAAGCTGTTCTTGTCATTCTGCTCTTGACTGCTTCCACCATGTCACATCTTTGAGGGACTGGCCATTCTCAAAAGCAGAAGTCCTGTCCTCCAAACAACACAACAGCTTTCCCTGGAGGTAATACAACTGCTTCCATTCCTGCTTCTCAATTGGAGCTTGAAATAAAGATGATCCAAGAGCAAAGAGAACGGTGTGCAGACACCAGGGGGACCATACCGAGCACCGTGCAGTAGGATACTACTTCCAGACTCCCCACCAAAATAACTGAACTGAGCTGGAAGAATATGTGGATTTTCACTTTAATCAAAAAATTTAATATGGAGGCATGTGGTTGATCCCCTTAGAAGAGCACTTTGGCATCAACGGTGCAGTATCCCAGGTCTGCAAAGCACTGAAGAGACAGAATAGACACCATCCCCTCCCCCTGGGGCTGCCCATGGGAGAAGCGGTTTGGCCAGATGGAAAGAATCATGAGCACAGCTGGCGTATTGAAGGAGAGGGTTACACAGGCAAAGAGCGACCAACACAGCTGCACCCCAGACAATTAAACTCCTTACATGCTCCAGCTGGCTGGTGGAAGCTACCCCATGCACAAAGGTGTGCTGCTAGAAGACAAGGTGGCCAGGAAGCAAGTCTGGGCTCGCCACTGCAGTTCATCCATGCTGCTATTTGTGTCCGTGGTACCCAGCAGCAGTGGCAGAGGCCAGCCCCAATGGTATGGCCGTGAATCAGACCCTGGTCCTCTTTCCTTTAGCAGTGTATACATAACCAGGCAAACTTCCCTCTGGCTGTGTAGGGGTACCTCTGCTTCAAGCCGAGATCTGCCATAACGTGTGCTAGTCCCATCACGGACAGCACTTGTTCTGGTTTCTGCAGGAGGTAAACCCTGCATCCAGAAAGGCACTGCTGTACACTGTGCACTGTACACACCAGCCCTTAGTCAACATTTGGTAGATAATGCCACATATCGCATGACACTTAACAACAGATAAGTCTAGGCACAGCCAGAGAGGTGCAGGCTTCTCACAGGAGAGCTCCTGTGTCCTGCTACTTGCAGATTGGCCAGACCACTAGCAGAGTGCCAGCAAAAAAAGGTTTTATCTGTTTAGCGATACAGATGTGAATGCATGAGTAGGTGTATGCATAGAGGACACTATAAGGAAAGAAAAGTAATGAGGAAGACAGATAAAGGAAGATGGGTGGGTAAAAGCTGAGCAACTACATTAACTAGTGACTGGAGGGAAAGCTCAATCAGATAGAAATGGAAGTGGGTATAACACACTGGAAAACCAGAGATATCAATTGCAGCACTGAAATCCAACTGAGAAGAGCTCTTAAATAAACCTGATAAGAGGGATCAGAATTAATAGGAACAGGTTTTGGAGAAAAAAGTGTGTGGTGCCTTTCTTATTGGCATCAAGAACTGCCAATGAAGGAACATTTTTCAGTATTCCTTCTTTTCTTTCTGAAAAGGTACCTTCAAAATTTAGAAATCAAAACAATTGACTAAGTAACAATTTCCCATCGGAACACAAAGTTTAGTGTTCCTTCTGTCTTTAACAACATGCTGAATAGAATAGGGTGTGCCATACACTTTTACCAGTCAGTCTCATCTTTATAACTTCATAGATAAAAATAGCTTTTCTTATCAGATAAATTTCAGGTGATATGAGACAGGGGTTCAACTAAAAGATATGCCCTTTGGATTAACAAGTGAGCAATGGACAACTGCTAAACTGGAAAGAATCAAAACAAAATAGTTCATTTTCCCCTTCAGCCTGTACCCTGGTAAATATACAAAGATTTGCCTGATTTTGTTCTTTTAAACAAACATTTCAGTCAGGTTTGCTCTATAATTTTCAAGCAGACTAGTTTTACTGGCTGTGGTACAGGCCCTATCTTCTCAGCCTGCATTAATTTGACTGGTAAGTTTGAATCAGAAAAGGTGAGATATACATTAAATAGTTTAATGTTATGCACTGTTTCACTGAATTTATGCCAAAGACTGAGATTCCACAAAAATTGACTTGTCAGAATAGCTGAATAGTGTTGCTCTCCACTGTCATTGTGTCATTCAGTAGTGGTATACTGGATTTGCTGCAAATATAATCTATGCATTCTTAAGGCAAAGCTTAGAAAGCAACCTAAGCAAATATAAAATGTTTTAAGACCATTTTGTTGTGCTTTCATTAAGTAATAGCCTGCACAAATTTATTCTCTCTTTCACCACTAACTCTGATATTGAACCCACAGAGGTAGATCTTATGTGTGAGTGGAAAAAGGTTCTGTGTAGATGATTGGAATTTGTGAATTCAGATTTTAGAACTAATTTTAGATCTTAACACAGATAACTGGAATCCTTTATTGTAGTTTATATTGATTTTAATTGATCCCTGGAAATACTGGCTTGGATGGTAGTGAGTACTTCATCTCTTGAAGCACTGTAATGAAAGCTTACTTTCTTTTCAGAACAGCAGCTTTTGACTGCAGAAATTGTTGGATGAACTCCATGCCCCATCCTGCGCCACAAAACTAAATGAACTCTACAGTTTTTAAAAAAACAGGGAACTGTGGACTTAATCTCACAGGTCATCTTGTATCTGTCACTTACTATTTCAACTGAAAAAATAATTGCCATCTTACTGCATTTTTTCTTCCTTCCTCTCAACTAGGCTAAATTATTTTGTCTTGTCTCTTATTTTTCACTCTATGTCCTCAAGCTAAACTTCTGAAATTATGTGAAATATTTACACAGAAATGTGAAAATATCAGCATTTAACATGACATATGATGGGAGCAGGACAGCTGACCTCCAGAGTTTCATTTTGCATAATCGGTCCCTGAAATCAGATGGTTTCACTGCACAGCAGCACATGCCAGCATAGCGTGTTCAAATAAAAAGAACAGAAGACCGTAAGTATTATCTACTGCAAAACGTGTGAAAAAGTTATTGCTTCTTTGCATATCTTGTTCCTGAAAACTGACATCAGAGATATGAGATACCAAGGTGGAATATAAAACCAGACCTTAATTGGTTTAATTTTTAGCTCTGAACAACACAGATATAGGGTACACTGATGGCCTACTGTCAGGCTGCATGTGTTCCCATTAAAGGGTCTTTATTTAACCAACTCAATGAAAACACCAACCCAGAGACCAAGAAGAAACAAATATTCAGTGTGTTATTAGCGTCCTGGGCATGTCCTTGGACAATCTGCCTTGGCCCATTGTCTGATGTGGACAAAAATGCCCTTGATCACTTCCTTTACACACACTGCGAGGCGTCACCCTGCTTGTTTGCAGAGCCCATGGGATGCTCACCCACACGGCTAAGAGTCCCTCAGAGTAGCTACGTCCCAGGCGCTGGGAAAGGTCCTCCTCACTCTCCTTGTAGGAGACACCACTTCCTTGGGCTTAGCTGGAAACAGGGCCATAGCCTGACTATGTAGTATTAAATAAGCTGGTGCAATACCAATTTTCAGACCCTTGTATGTAGCATGTCACAGCTCATGCTCACACTGCTAACATTTTTCAGCTCTGAAATGCAGTGGGCAGGTCCTAAATATCTGTCTGTGCACTTAAATGCTTCTATAGCAAACCTGAAGCCCAGGTTGCTGGCTTACACCCAGGTGTTAAAATGGCAGCTCGGTGGCTGGCACATGTAGAGTGAAAAGAAAACCCCTCTGCCAGCATTGCCCAGGGGGACCTGCACCCCATGTCCCACCACACAGCCACAGCTGCTGAGCCCTCTCCTCCTCAGCTCGCAGGTGGGAGCCACCCTCCGTGACGTGCTGCAAACTCAGAGTCAAAGCTACTATAAAGGCAGGTCCTGTCAAGATAAGGGATACCTGCCCCGTCCTCCACATTCACTCTACATCCTCGCAGCATGTGGCCATCCAGCCTTCTCATCATTCTCTTCTCATTGCAGCTCTTCAAAGGCAGAAAGCAGTGTTTGGTATTAAAAAATGCATTAATTCTTGGGCAACCTTGAAAAGAAAGAGCACCTTTGCACAAAATTCAGTATATTTTTCCCAAACAGCATTTTTACTGTATTGCCTCTCCTACTTCAGTCAGTTGGATTTTGTGTTGTTTTTCCACTGCTGAAAATGTTCTTTCATTCCATCCCACAATAAAACCTGTTTCACACAGTCCAGTCAAACACTGTCAGCCTCTTAAGGCAGAAAGGACTCCAGGGTCGCGCTTCTAACTTCAGTAAATCACTCTGATAAGTGTGTCTCCATCCTGTATCCTTATGTGCACTTCCACAGAAAAACAGAACCAAATACAGCTTATTTATAACACAAGTAGTTTTACTAAACTGATGAGGGAAGTTTCAGACATTACTTTTTTTGAAAACTAATTTGTACAAAGTGATTCCCTAAAAATGCTCTAGTTTATTTGGATTGGATTATGGGGGACTCATAGAAAGAACTCTATGCCAGAGGGAAGATTGTGTTGACTAAATGTAACTACATCTCAGAGAAAATTAGAATGTAGAATATTTTGATTTCAAGAAATATTTTTGTTTGTATTTTCCAATTTTCTGAATTTTCTCTGCAATTGTGTTTTCAGTTTCATTAGTATGCTCCAATACTCTGGCACAGGGCAGAAGCAAGAGTAAATTCTCATTGTTACATTTCTGAAAAAGGTACAGCCTGCTTGCTTAGACTGAGATTTACCTTTCCTAACTTTAATGGTTTATATTTGGCCTACTTTCCTTAGGCTTACCTTTTTAATCAAGGGACAGAAATTACAACTATTAAACTATTAGTTTATCTGATCTATTATAGGCATCTTGAAGACGAGAATAATGGGAACCCTATTTCTCCCCGCTGACCAGAGACATGAGCGTAGGTTTGTGTGTAAAAGTTTACATGGTAGACCATCATCATTTGACCAGTCACAAGGTTTGTAGGTTCTACATAGATCAACAAGTGCAATATTTGATATGATTCTTGGCAATTCATCTTCAACTTATCTAGTAACAATTGTAGAAATTATTTCTTCTGCAGTTTGTTTTTTTCCATGTATGTCCTTATCACTGGAGGTTAGTAATAGCTAGAAATATGATGTAGAACTGTACCTTGTTAATTCCTGGTGGTACTGATCTCATTTACCTGTTTGGTACCTCATGTTTACATTTTCAGGGCTAAAGATCTGGTGACAGTGGGAATATTTCTCTCTGCTCTCAAGGTAAGATTGGAAGGAGCTGCTGGACTTCTTGTGCTGCCTCCCATCCCAGTGTTGGGGCCATCTGCTAGATACCTCTGGCAGTTTGATTAAATAAATTTCCTCTACTACAGGGACTTAGGCCATTAGTAGTATTCTCATCTCTTCTGCTCACTGCCTGCGATGTATGGTAGGTGACATTTCACACCAGAGCATGGTGACATTTCAGGTTGATGTTTTGTAATAACTTCACAAAGCACCTCATTTTAGAACGCAAGGCAGGTGTTAATCAAATGATAGTCACTTCCCGTCCTATGCTGTTATTACTTGTCAGCCAACAAATACTTTATCTCATTTCAGGGAAGAAAACAGAAGAGGATAAGAGGAGATAGAGGTGAATTAGTACAAGAGTATTATTAAGTGTTTTTTCCTATTATGTTACTTATTAATTTTAATAGTGTTTTGAACTGCAACTAGTCATTATGAACCTTTTAGATGGAAAAAAAAAAGGAATAAAGTTCTACATTATAAACATAATAAAATGTTTAAGAAGCAGTGATAACCCTTCAGACCTTAGGCCCATGGATCATTTCACAGCAGGACAAGTCACGTGTAATCAAGGACTAAATTAATTTGAGAGGCTTGTAGAAGGCAGCAATATGAAGCATCACTTCAGTTTATTCTGAATTGCATCTCCTGGCTAGAAAATCTTATTGTACATTTCTTTTTCCACTCATCCATGGGCATATTGTGTTATTGGAGGTCTAGGTGGTGGCAGACCAGTGTAAAGGGTGCCGTGCACTCTGTGTGTTACACAGTCACTGCCACCAAGAAGATGGGTGACACACTGATTCCCTTCTCCTACGCCAATAAACCCATCTTTATCCACCCTGGTGTTCTTGGGGCCCATATTTGACCCCTTTTCCTTTCCCCACCCTGAAGTTCCATCCACACATCACCTTGAATGAAGAGAGTTTATTGCATAGACTAGAATTTCATGCTGGATTGGAAGATGGTGTGAGACCACATATGTGATGACATACCTCAGGGAAGTCACTTTGTGTGCTTCCTATCTAATCTGTCTAAGCCTTTATACTGCTGTCATTACTATGACTTCTAAGCATTTAATTATCATAGGTAATAATCTATGAAGATTGCAACACAATATTTCCAGCAGATACCATTGTCATTGATTCTGATTTTGCTGACTCAAATGATAGAAGTCTACCTGGGAGTGTCTTTAAATATGTATGATCTGACATCTGAAGAAGTTCAGTTTCCCATGGCCTATACAGCAACAGGATTTTGATGTTAAAACAAACTCTCCTTTCTTTACTGAATCCTCCTTTTTCATTGTCGTCATCACAAGTGATGCTTTTCCACAGGCTACCCATACTGTAATTTAGTCTCTTTCAGGCATGTGCTTAACAGAAGAAGCAAGACCTGAACCTCTTCCATCTGGCTCTGCCACATGCACGCCCTGACATATGACAGCAGAAGTCTTCAGTAACATGCCAGCTACCCTCTCCGTTTCCCCCTATAATTGCATCCAAGCCAGATTCTTTCCCAGAGCAGGGAAAAGCTGCTTCTTCTAGTGCGGTCTATGAGCCCTGCACAAGAGCACAGAAGGTTCAACTATCAGGCTTTGGGGAGAGCTCCTTGTAGGGTGGCACAGACGGCAGGCAAAAGCAGGCGGCGAGCACTTAACACTTGCATGCTGAGCTAAGGCAGAAAGAATGCGAACAGGTCCATTTCCATCCAATTATATTTTATGTTCGCAGACCTGTCCTTCATAGATTTTGGTTTTGTCTTTCACACTAATTGGCCAAAATAACGTAAATCAGATCTGATCAAAAACACTCAGCATGCACTAAAGTTGAGAAAGTTAAGAGGGGAAGGTCAGTCCTGTAAAGGTGTGATACAGCCAGTGTGAGCCAAGTTACTAAAGGGTTAGCCCTTTAAATGGCCAAGTTAAATAAGATACAATTGGTGCTAAGTTAGCTTCAAGAGCTCCCAAGTGTAGGCTTGAGAATGCCTGGAGGAACAGGTTTGCTTCAATTGTGCCGTATTTAACTTGGCAATTTAAATGGCAAAACTCCTTTCTAACTTGGCTCTTGATATATGTATCACACCTTTATATGGCTTAAAATCTTTTCTAAAGAGGATTTTTTTTCTTCATGTTAATTAGATATCACCATATGTGTGTACATAATATTCAGATGTATAGACACACACGTAAAATATATGCATCTATTAGATATCACTGAGAATTCGCATGGGGCAGGTAAAATTTTCCTACTTCTGGCACATAACCTGTACTCAGAATTTTAGTCCTGAGGGAACTGCTTTTCTTAAAGCAAGGTTCTAATGCCCCAGGTAGTCCAACGAGAAAAAGAAGTGCAATGAAGTCTTCTAGAAAGAAATCCTGTCCAGTTTGACTTGTAACTTTTGCTATCTGGTAATTCTTTCAGGTTTTGTCCACTTAAGGATCAAATGAATCAACCAAATAAAGAACACAGGGGTTTCCAGTGACACTCCTTTTCCTGATATCTCTATTACTGTTCGGTGGGAGTGTCCTAAATGTTGGATGAAGTCACATTGTAAGGCTGAGATGGGCATTGTACAGCTGTTCTCCATCATGGGAACAAAACACAAATGACTGAGGGCTAAAAAAGAGTGATGGGATTAAATCCTTAGTAAATCCGTATCTAGCACTGGCATGACAGACCAGAAGCTCTCCCTTTCTTAGCTTATCTTCATTTTTCTGTGATATGCGATAAACCTCCACCACTATTTGCTATTCTGGGAAGCCAGGTGTTCTTCTCTGGGATAGCAATAAGAAAATAATTGGAACTGAGTTGATCTGTATTGAGTTTTTCTAGAATGCCAGCCTCATTTACCCTCAAATTTTAAACTGTATGTCCTTAATCATGAGAGCTGAAATTAAAGCACTTCAACCCCCTGATTTCTAAAGGAGCACTTTTCTCTCCTAACAACCATCCTTTTTCAGATAATACAAAGAAAAATAAATATTTTTGCTGTTCTGGTTTTGCATTTATTTAAATGAAGGATATACAGGAAAGTAGAAATTGATTAAAAGACTGAGAAGATATGTGTTTTCTGGGAGAAATAAGGCTGTTGCGCCCCTCAGATCGGGAAAGTGGTCATTCCCAGGATAGACTATTCCTTTATTATATATCAGATTAGAAAGTTAAATTTCACTTCCTCACCTTCTCCCAACAAAAACATTGAAGTTAGAAGGCAGATTACAGGTTGATGACATTACTGCGGGCTGTGAAACAAACTGCTTTTAAATGAGCTGCCTCACTACTTGCTCTCCTATTAACCACTTCTTTTTAACACTTGCATTCTTCACAATAAGGTATGAAAGAATCACCTCAAAATGGGTTTTCTCTACTTCACAGTATCAGTGGCATGTTTTGGGGTTGGGGTGGTATTCTTCCACCTGTTTTAAAAGTATGTCATGTTTGGTCACTATCACAGCCTACAAACAGGAGACTGGGCAGCTTGAGCTTCTAGTCCTGTTGAAGACATCAAAAGAAAGTAAGCGAATAAATCTGTTAAGACAAGGTACAGGATTTCATTACCTTTCATTATGTTTTATTGCATTGTCCATATCATCACTTTTAATCCTTACTATCAGTAGAATGTCCAATTACAGGAAGCTTCAGATATCAATTATTTGTTTAGGTGGGCCATTCTAGTTCTCAACCTAATACGCAGGATTTCAAATGGGAAGATACATTTCAAAGGAGAACATATAGTATCTCTAGTAGATGCATGTGCAGTTGTCACCATCCCAAAGCCATTACTTCTTTGCAAAAAGGCTGATTTGGTCTGCCTGGATTTTTTATGGACAGACAAGCAGACATTAGGAAGTGGTTTGAGGGACAGTTTAGGAGTTGAGTTCAATTAACTGCTTAGTCAAATGTTTCCTAGTACAATCTGGCAAGTAATTTAGCACGACACCCATGAACAAATGATGCCTGGCTAAGGAAGATGAGCACACCAAGGTCACTGCCTGAACTCCACATACGACACAAAAGAAACAGAAGGCAGCACAGCAACAGTTTCTAGAGTGTAGAGGGAAATGGCAGGTTAACATCAACTAGCAAGCTGCAAATCAGTGGAGAAAGGAATATACCTGAAATTGTTGGAATGTGGAAATGAGACAAATATCAGCCTACATTTAGACATCAAAGTTATGTAATTGGCTGGTAATGTACTCTACTTTCAAAATATAACTGAAAGAGAAAGGCATGGTAATACTGCTGTCATTCATCTCTTACTGAAATAGTTGTTTCCCTTAGTATTTGCTTTGGTTGTCCATGAAGTCAATGGTGGAAGAATAGTTACTGGAGGAAAAGAAATAAATAATAAACATGCCAAATAGGCTTAGTATTTCTCTTTTCTGCAACTCAAAATTATAATGATGACTTATAAAGATTCGGCCTTTTTTCCTAAGGTTTTGTATTCAACAGTATGTTGCTGCTGGGGAATCTCTAAATCATGTGTTGTATTTATGAGTCATTTCCATATGAATTCTTTTTCTGACTTAGGATACCGAATGCAACCATTTAAGATAATGTTAAGGCTCTAATTGACTTCAGTGTGGAAAACAAATAGCATAAAATTTTCCTTGAAAATAATTGGGAAAATTTTACTGTATTAAATTTATTTAAAATTGAGGCAATTTCACTATGAACCATTAATTTTTTAAAATAATATTCTGTAATTAAAAAAAAAAAAAACACAACCAAACTTTGAAACTGATTAGGTATAGAAAGTATTATTTACACTGCTCAAGATCTTTTAATGAATGTCCCTCATTTATTAAGAAGCTCCAAAATTAGAAAACCACAGTTTGGAGCACAAGTATGTAGTGAAGAAATGGGAGATCCAAAAGTAAAAAAACCTGTGGAGTTTCTTAAGTTCATGAGTCCAACACTGATTATTTAAGATTCTCTAAGTTTTTCTTTCAGACTACATTATGCACTTACACAATTCATCAAAAATAGATAAACAGGAACTTTAGATAGGTAAGCTAAATTATCTGGAGCCATCTAGAGCTATCTGAAGAAAAATAAGATCCTCCTATGTGATTTTGCTCTGGCTAGCAGAAAGGGGTCATGAACCTGGATGGTGCTCTGATCTATTCAACTCAGTAAGAGAGATGAAATAGAGTTGGGTTTTCCTTTTTGACAATCACTTTTCATGAATTGGCAGCCAGGCAATACAGATGTATACCTGGTCTGAGGCACACAGTATTCTCCATAATAGTGACTGGGCATTTTTTTCTGTTACAGAAACTACACTACAGGGCTACCATAGCCTAAGGAACTACTCTGAACTGGTGTCTCCTAACACTCCTAAATATCTTCAAGACACAGAATATGTGTTAAAGCAGGGAGCAGTGCCCTTCATCATGTCAAACTCAAACACTGAAGATACTTCACATGAAGTGGTAACAGTCATGAAGCATGGAGAGAGCCATCTGTTTCCTGTATTTGAAAGAGGTGTTGAAAAGGAAGCTGGTTGTGGTTTTTTTTTTTTCATTTAGCTAAGAACATGATTTTCATGAGACCAGAGTGTATGCCCAAAGCAAGTGAAAATGAGTTCCAGTGTCCTTGGGTTGTTTGAACTCTAATATTGCTGTAATATGACAGGAGGCAAAGGAATATAGGTAGGTGAAACAAAGCACCTGAGTGCTATAGTTTTGTATCAGAAAATTAGGTGTGGGCCCCCTCGTTAATCCCTAGACCCCCACCATCCGGTGTTGGTGGGAAACACGCAGCTTGGAGCACTGCCATAGTCCTGCGGTGACAGTGAAAGACTGCTGATGCCAGGCTGCGAAGGAGTGCTAGAAATAACACCTGCTCTCCTTCAGATGGAGATAACTCCATGAGAAAACTGTGACAGCTGTTAGAGATATGGGACACGGCTCTGATGGATAAGAGCATTCAGAGGGCAAATTTTGCTCAAGCAGCTCTGAGAACACTTGATAACTTCCATAGCACAGTATGGCAGGAGATCAAAGGCAAGCATCTTCTGGAAATCCCTTTTTGTCAGCAACACACTCAGATGGTTTCAGCTTTCTGTGTAGAATTAAAAATAAAACAGAACCTAAATTATCTGTTCCAATTGGTTGACAAAGTCCTCATGGAAGATTCTCCCAGATCTGGAGTGAAAGTTTCCTGTACACCATTTCGCCTTTCTAACAGAAAGGCACCAGGTCGGCACTGGTGAGTCTCTTTTTACTGTAGAAATATTTTATTTAAAAGTATATCACTATAAAATACTCACAAAGGAAGTTAAAGGAAAAATCATAAGCAGATCTTCAGGGGTACTTAATTCCACAATCAGAGATACTTGTATATACTTAAAAAACAAGCCTCATACAGCTTCCAGACGGAAAGTAGGTACTGCTTTCATGCAGCTTTGCAGCTTTTTCCAGATTTCCAGAATGCATTCAACATGTTATTAGCATCTATATGTTTTTGTACAGCCACTTTTCCTAAAGCGTTGTACAGAAAGAAAAGTTTGCTGTCTTCAGCAAACCCCAAAGACCTTTGTATCTTCAAGCTGTGTAGTGGATAAGGCAGTACTTTTATAGAACATTGTTTTAATTTCTGAAAGAAATAGTATTTGTCCATGATTCATACTCTAGTAATAATGTAAAAGTAATAGCTAATAGTACCTTTGCAATTTCCTGAGTAATGACAGATCACGCCTTAATGCAAACCTCTGTAGAGTAGTCTTAGAGTGTAATCTTACTATCAGCCAGGCAAATTTTCCCTTTATTTTCCCCCTTGTAGGGAATGAATATCTAATCTGATAACCTCTAAGGTTAAGGACATCAGAAAAAATGTTAAACATTAAGCAGCTGATGGCATTTGGAAACCATCTTCACTAGTAAGAGCTGTAAAAGGATTCCATAAAACCACATTTAAAATGAAACTAGAGCTGGAGTCAGGTGAAAAATAAAAGGAGCCTACAATTTTTGCTAATTAAAGAAAAGTCTGATTTCAAAAGAAAAAAATGTATTTAACGTTAAGGAACTACATTTCCACACTCATTTCATAGCTAGTTGTCCACTGTCATGCAGCTTGTATAACTATTTTCACTTGTGACTTCCCATGTGCTTGTGAAACATAGATATTCCATTGCATGTGATAAAATCACTACCCTAATGGGCTGCAACACAACCACTTGCATTATTTCAGACGCACTGAACTGAAAAATCATATAAAGATGATGATGTTGATGTTGTAAGACCACACAGAGCCTATCAAATACCCAGGGCTAAGCTCAAGCAGCAGTGAATGCAAGAAGCAAACCCTGGGCAGGGCCAGCCTTGAGGCACAGGGACATGAGTCATCGTGTACCACATGGCATGGAGCCTGCATCACCCTCCAAGGCTGATGCAGATGTAACTACAGAAACTGAAAAGCATAATGCTGGCTGTCTACATATCTCTGTAAATATCATGCTTGGAATTTATTACCCCATAAACTCTGACCAAAAGGTTACTATCTGAAGGAGAACTTTGCAGAAAGAATATTTGTATCCAATACAGAAGTTAAAACTTTTATTTATAGGAGTTTCAGCTGGTGGGTATTACAGGATTTTATGAAGTACATGAATGTTTTTAGCATAGCTCCTAGCATAAAAATAACCACCTTTATAGAACACTACCATAGCTGGCATGAACTCCCACCCCTGTTTTGTTTTAAATTGTACCAGTTAGTTCATTGCACTGATGGTCATTGCTCCTGGTTTATCACAGAATCACAGAATGGTTGGGGTTGGAAGGGACCTCTGATGATCATCTAGTCCAACCCCCTGCTAAAGTAGGGTCACCTAGAGCAGGTTGCATGGAGTCGCATCCAGGCAGGTTTTTCATGTCTTCAGAGAAGGAGACTCCACAGCCTTTTATGCTGAAAACAGAATTAAGGCAAGCAGTCTGCAGCGATCCTGCAGTGATAACTGTTCACCACCTAAAGAGCTCTCTGTGCTGAGGGAATCCCAGACATCCTTAGTTGGGATTCACTATGTCCAATAGCAAGTCGGGTATGGGGTTGTGTTTTGTCTTGATGTTTCTTCTCTGTACATAGCACATAGGCCCAGTCATTTTGTAGACAATATGGATAGAAGATCTTCAGGGGAAAATAGGAAGAGGGGAGAAAAAAAAAAAAAAAAGCAACAAGAAAGGTTTCTATAAAGACAGAAGCAGCAAGAGGAAGGCTAAGGAGACTATGACAGGTAACAGGGAAAAGCCTGAAGTCCTCAATCACTTTTTTGCTTCAGTTTTCACTGATAAGGATCCAGGAACTACAGGCCAGCCAGCCTCACCTCAGCCCCTGGGAAGGTGATGAAGCAAAACCTCTTAGAAACCTTTGCAGTCACATGAAGGATAAGGTGACTGCAAACAGCCAACATGAATTTGCCAAGGGGAAATCATATCTGATCAGCTTGGATGTTTTCTGTGATGGTGACTGATGCCTGTGGATAAGGAAGAGAGAAGGTGATGCCACATACCTTGACTTTAGCAAGGCTGTTGACACAGTCTTCATAGTCTCCGTATCACCAAATTGGTAAGATGTGGGCTGGATGAATGAGCAATAATGTGGGTGGGAAACTGGCTGGACTGCTGGGCTCAAAGAGTTGTGATCAGTGGTGCAGAGTCCCCAGTTAATAGCTACATCCCTCAGGGAGTGTTTAGTGGATAGCAGTGTACTCTGCAAGTTTGCAGATGACACCAAATGTAGAGGAACAATCAATATATTGCTATTCAGAGGGACTTAGGTAAGTTGGAGAAATAGACAGGATTCCTGTGAAGTTCAGCAAAACTTTTAATGTTTTTTATAAATGATCTACATGCAGGAATTGAATGTATGTTAAGTAAGTTTGCCAATAAGACTAAACTGGGAGAAGCTGTGGACTCCCACGAGGGTAGAGAGAGGCCTTACTGAGAGATCTGGATAGACTGGAGAGCTGGTCAGTCACCAACCCTATGTAATTTAACAAGAGCAAGTGCTGGATTCTCCACCTGGGACGGGGTAATCCTGGTTATACCTACAAACTGGGGGAGGAGAGGCTGGGCAGCCCTGCAGGAGATCTGGGGGTCTGGGTTGGCGGCAAGTTGAACATGAGTCAACAGTGTGCCCCGGCAGCCAAAAGGGCCAACCCTGTCCTGGGGTGCATCAAGGACAGCATCGCTGGCTGGTCGCGGGAGGTGATTGTCCCACTCTGCACCACACTGGTGTGGCACCACCTTGAGTACTGTGTGCAGTTTTGGGTGCTTCAGTATAGGAAGGATGTCAAACTATTAGAGTGAGTCCAGAGGAGGGCAACCAAGATGGTGAAAGGTCTTAAGGGCAAGAATTATGAGGAGCAGCTGAGGTCACTTGGCTTGTTCAGATTGGATGAAAGAAGGCAGAGGGGTGACTTCATCGCAATCTATAACTTCCTGAAGGGCAACAGCAGAGAGGGAGGTGCCGATCTCTCTCTGGTGACCAGCGACAGGACATGAGGAAACGGAATGAGACTCTGTCAGGGGAAGTTCAGATTGGAGATTAGGAAAAGGTTCTTCACTAAGAGGTTGTTTGGTCACTGGAATAGGTTCCCCAAGGAAGTGGTCATGGCACCAAGCCTGTCAGAGTTCAAGGATCATCTGGACAACCTTAGTCATATGGTTTAGTGTTATGCAGTCCTGTGAGGAGCAGAGCATTGGACTTGATGATCCTTATGGGTTCCTTCCAACCTGAGACATTCTATGGTTCTATGAGTCTATAAAAAGCAAATGCAAAGTCCTATATCTCAGATGGGAACAACCCCACGAGATAGTACATGTTATGGGGCACCCATTTAGGAAGCAGCTCTGCAAAAAAGAACTTTCTAGTGGACAAGTGGAACTGGCACCAGCAGCTGTAGCAAAGGCCATCAGTATCCTGGCTATAAAAGTGCAGACAACAGATCCAGGGAAGGTCTTGGTACTTGTGTAGCCACAACTGGACTACTGTATCCAGTCTGGGGAGTCCCCATTACAAGAAAGAGAAAGATGAGCCAGAGCAATTTTAGTGGACTTACTGATGAGAGAGAGAGGATTATTATCTCAGCCTGAACACCTCAGCTGTTAGAAAGGAAGTCACATGAATTCATCTACTCCAGGTACCCAGGTAGAGGCTCCTATACTTAATTTGGCAGTGGAAAGGCATGGAGAGACAAGCTGGAGCGTAATTCGAGGCAGAAATATTTTTTCAGAATTGTAAATACTTTTTGGGGTCTCTTATGCTCCCACTGCCTATACAAGACAACTGAGGGATTTCAGCACATAACATAGTGAAACTCTCCCTGAGCCTTAATTCTTTTTTCTTAACTTTCAGGAAAAAGTTTACAGTTAAGTTGTATCACAATTTAGCAGTTTTATGGGTTCTTCAGGATTCTGTGCATCTATTGTGACACATCGTGAGATGCAGGAAATTTCACACTATGTTACTTGTCTGCAATGAGATAGTTTTTGGTAGGCACCCTTCTGCTGCAGTAGTGGTGTCAGAATTGCGATGGAGGTGGTTCCCCTATTTGTAATTACCCTGAGTGACTGAAGGTCTCATGCAATTAAACTAGTTTATTTGAAATACACATAGATTCCATGGCTTTGACTTACTCTCTGCTATGAGGCTGAGCCATGAAAACCATGCAAGAGACAGCTGACAATGCTGTTAGGGCAAGGAATTGTAACAGGAGACATTGCCATAGTGTACATATTTTATTTCGTATTACTGCTTTAACCTCTCATATTAATATTTTAATGCATGTCATTCCCTACAGAGTCCTTACCATTATCTTTATTTTTATATATATATATATATACACAACCATTATCTTTTTATATATATATATATATATATATACAATGGGATTAACATGCCCCAAAATCCACTAACTGGTTCTGTGTTGTATAAGTCAGAAATAGGCATTTCAACTGCTAGCACCTACTCTGTCCTATATTTCTTATGGTGACATATCTAGTCAGGTTTTCCTCTCCCTGCATTTGCAGTGAACCTCTATTCCCTCAGTCTCCCTGAATTGCCAGTCTCTAAAACAGACATATATTGACACTCCAGGTATTTTCTACCTGGTTAAGTCAATAGTGTGGCAAGTGTCAGGACTCAGTGCAGAACTCCCCATGGATGCCCATTGTCTCGTACAGACACTTGCGAAGGAATTTTGTCTCTCCATTCCTCACCTGTCAGAAATACTGGTCTCATTCTCCTTTGTGCTCAGTCAGATCCCAGGTTCAGCTACAACTGCATGCAATTGCTCCTGCTGCAGTGTTATTAGTGCAAAGCCTGGGGAATGGGAGGTGGAGAGCTTATATATCAATAATGGCTGCTAAATGACTGTTGAAGTGTGGAGCTGGGAGCATCTTAGGGAATATCTTTCAAGAAGCTGGACCTCTATCAGGTTCAAAATAGATATTCAAAACTAATACTGCTTAAATAACAGGTCACTTTTTACATTATATACATCTAAAAATGTATATAAAGAAAAAAATCTTTTTGCAGACCCATGACCTATAGTTTAGCCTAAACAGTATATGAAAAAAAATATAAGTTAGAGTAGGTCTGTGTCCAAACTCATCTCAGAAGTCACACCAAGAGCTCTGAGCTTTTTCAAAATCACCTGCAACTGATCATACACAAGAGAGACATCTTTTGCTCTCTAAAAAGCATTTGGTAGATAGATAAAGGGACACATTTTAATATTAACTGCATCCTTACAACATCACTGCACCCAACAAGCTTGCATATGTGCAATTAACAAGAATTTGGTCCGTTGCCTTCTGTCAATTTTCATGATGATCCTTGACCTGTAACAATCCTAATAAAACTATCTTACGAATTATGTAAGGATATTCCTGAGAACAAAACAGTAAAATATTGCCAGACATTCTTTATTGTATGTTATAAAATGAGTGAGAAAGAATTTACTAAACTACTGCAGCTCATCATAATCTTATCTGCTTAGAGAGACAGTTGGCACTGCTTTCCCTTAGCAACAGCAACAAAAAGCAGTAAGGAGCATAGAGATAAATTCTTCACTGGCTGGTTTGTTTTATAAATCTGTACTAAACCCAAAATCTTGAAACTGGATATCTGAAATCAAGGACCCACATCAATACACAAGCCTCCTTGAAAAAGTGACCTGGCTTTTAATTGATACTGAGCATCCACAGCTTCCATTGGTTTCTTTGAGAAGAAGTTAGGCCCTTACCACTGACTTTGGTGCAGGGTACACATGTTAAACACATCTGAAAATTAGACCACTTATTCTTAGAAGCACAAACTTTTGCCATGAGGTACAAAGACCATCATTCACAGGTACATGGTATCGTTTCTATCACATTGCTAATAGTCTGCAGAGCATGAACAGTGATATTACAACTCCACCACTACAGAGGGATTCATCCTACTTTCTTCCTGCTAACTTGTCCTATCATAATTCCACAAGGCAAAGCCTCTTTTTTTCCCTGGAGATAATTCCCGGATAAGTCATATATGGAAGACATCATCATCCTTTTGCTACAATAGCAATTGCATTTTCACAGTTTGTTTTTGGTTGCTTTAAACGGACATTAAATGGATCAGCAACCAAGACAGAGAAGATAGAAAAATGGACACAGAACTTTAAAAACAATTGGCATAAATGTATGCTATCCCAGTAAAGAATTTTATTTCAGTAAGAATTTTCTGTTCCATTGGTTGTTAAGAAATTTATCATTACTTCCTACCATTGAAACACTATGGCTTTCTTACATCCCCATTTTTTTGTTTTACAAAATTCCTGCTGCAGCTGAGTGTACGTTTCCCACACAGAGCTGTGCTGGTGCTTCCTGGGTCTTACATTCCCAGCAGCCAGAGGGACAGTTTGTTACCTTTGCCAAAACCTTCTCTCTGAGCCCAGGAAAAAGATGATGTCATTGCTGGTTGTATTTAGCTGTTTCCACTTCCTTCTGCAGCAGCGTCCTCCTCCTTCCACTACAGTTTGCAAGGCATGTAACCTTAAGGCAGAGGAAACAGTATTTTTTTCTTAAGAGTTGCCAGAACATTCATTTTCAAAGCTCCTATTTTCTCTCTCTTCTCTTCAAAAGAAGATGACTGGGCAGCGTTCTCATCAAAGCATTTTCCTGACCCACACTTCTTTTTATAACTTCTACAGCGCTAATTGTCTCTGTCTCAGAAGGCTTTCAAGGTGTCAGTACTGAAGTTTTTATCTTTCTGCCCATAAGACTTAGAACTGGTGATCCCAATAAATCATCCTGAATAGTGCTACAGTACTCTCACAATGCTATATATAGTTCTTTTGAAACTTCCAGGACATTTTTCAAGTCGAGTTCATTGTACTGAATTGTTTAATAACCAGTTTAGCTTTTCATACCATACCCTTGAAACAATGAGTCTAAATGATATTTTAAAATAATCTCCTGAATTAGATACCTAGCTATTACAAATTCACTGGAGATATCCTACGAAGCACAATGCAACACAATGTGCAAACCCATTGTCTTTAATCCACTGGCAAACATTTAGTTCTATAAGACTTTGCAGATAATCTGCACCAGTCTTCAACTAAGAACAAAGAGAATTCCTAATTTCATTCATTGTTATGGGTTTTATTTTATTTATTAAAAAAATACTTTCCACTTGATTAGAATCATTGATATATTGCAAGAGCAAAACATCTTTGTCCTTTTCTTCAGATGAAAATAGGAGATATGTTTAGATTTTCTGACCACATACTTAACACTTTCCACAAAATGCTCTTAATTTTACCCTGTAACCCAAAAAAGTTGTTAAGCTAGGAAATTTTGGAGACTTTTCTGCTGACATTCATCTGGAGTAACCCTCTTAAGCTTTCACACAATGAGCTCATTTTTCATTTCCAGTTTAAGACTATCAAAACCATTTGTAGGAATTGGTATTATTTGTGTCTTACTTTCTTCAAATCCTTTTTTAACAGCTCTGGAATTTTACTGCTAACACATATCTTTAAAATTCTGTGTCCACTGCAAGAAACATGTCCAGTCTGCATTTCTTATTTAATGAAGTAACCATTTTTTGAAGCCTAGAAGGCTTGGAGATATTTTTTAATAGTTGGAACAATATGAATTGTGGGGCTTATGGTCTTTTTCTACTCCAGCTCTTCCTTCAGGTCTCTTGTTGCTTGCAAATAGTTTAAAAATGAACCCATGAAAAAAACTACAAAAGCAAAACTGAGCATCAGAGTAATTCCCATAAATTATTCAAGTCTAATTCCACTGTTCTTCTGTCATTAAAAACCTTTAACACTCAACTACTGGCACTAAGATGCTACATTGTCACCAGGAAAATCACTAGTAATGTTTAAAAAGGTGCTGATTATATGTAAATAGGCATTTAATTTTGTAAATGCAAGTTAAATGTTCAAACAGCAACAAATAGAAACATCATTTTATGCAGTTTAGATAATAATTTGAAACTTCTGGCTGTAGGTAAAATAAAGTTAACAGAATAAGACAGGCAGAGGAAAGAGCTAAAAGGTTTAAAAAAAAGTAGTTAAAAGGGGTAACTCCACCACTTGCTATTCTCAGAATATCTGAAAGAAAAGCCATCACTACCTTCCTGCAAGGACAGGATCAAGGCTGTGTGTGGGCTCCAGGCAGAGACGGGGCAGGCTGCCGGACGGCTGCCCCCAGCAGCCGGGGGGCGTCGGCGGCTCCTGGAGACTCCACACCCTCCTTGATCCCACTCAGAGGTGAAGGATGACACCAGGCATTCGTGTCAGATCTCTTCATGATGGCAACATGTGAAAGGACAGACAGGAAAGCCCCAGGGGACTTCAGCGTGAGGAGCTGGCCCCAGCCTCACAGCACGGCAGTAGAGGGATGCCTCCAGAGCCTGCTGACACACAGGAACCCATCAGGCGTTTCTGAGGGAACACCTGAGTTGTGAGTAGCACCTTTTACGGTTCTAAGCAGTCAGGAAAGCAGAGAATTGCTTTTTCACGGTGCAGTGACATTTTGAAAGAAGAAAATGCATTCAATTGCCACATTCCCACATCCCAGCCAAGAAGATAAACTGCTTCTGTGTGAATTAGCACACTCCTGGCACAGTAAATATGGCCATTTTAGCTTCTTTTGACTCCCAGTCTCGCATAAACTTTCCATTCTCTCTAGTGCATCCTGGCACTCACCCACTTTTGTGTTTTCTCCCATGGCTTGACATTTGCTGATGTCATATCAGGTGCGATAGGAAGATGTTTGTATATGACTCAATGCAACAGGCTGACTTTCTCATAAACCTTCTTCCTTTATGTTATTTCCCAAAACTGGATACATAGGGTCTTCCTTAAATAATAGTGAGGCTGACAGTCATGTAAATAATGAATCCTAGTAGTTATAAGGTGTAGAAGTAGATAATTTTTAACTTGATAATACCTTTGTGAAATTACATTCACTTTCAAATAAAATACAAAAAGGTTAAAGACTAACATTTAATGTACTGTTAGTATGTACAGTTGTGCCAAAAAAAAGAAAATTAGATAGCAATATTAATGCAGAGAAAACATGCCAGATTTAATCTTAATCTCCTACTGGTATGAAAGAGAAGCCTATGTAACTATGTTCAAATTGAAACCTTCAGCTGCTGTACCTCTATCTCCCAATAACTGTAACAGTTTACATCATCCCAAAAAATATTCCACATACCAAAGATGGATCCTTTGATGTAACCATCTAGTTTTCTACACAAGGAGGCTGCAGTTTCATTCAATAGGTATTGCTGCTCCTTTTAAAACTTGTACAGGGATGCATGAATCATCAGATAAGGTTGGTTAAGTTGCACCAAAACTGGCATGGTGCGAACACTTGCCTTGTCATTCTGGAAAATCACTGACCAACAATGAATATGGTGGAGGGTCTTCCCACCACCAGCTTTTAGGTACTCACTTAACATTTCCAAACAAGCCTGGTTTTCCTAAGCTCCCTGTATGCACAATGGGGAGAAAAAGATATTGCCCTGCTGAAGCTTGCCCGGTTTCGTTACAGAGCCCTAGTCAGTGAGAGCAATACCTGCACTGCTGACTGCCACAGGCTTTGCTTTTGTGCATGCCAAGTAGCTCCCTTGCTGAGGAAACAAGCCATGGCGGGATATCATGAGAGCTGTATTCCTATATGCAACCTCAAAGCACTCAAAATTATATTTCTGCTTTAAACAGCTCCCAAAAGTAGCCCCTCTCTCTCTAAAGGGAGTTTATATTTAGTCCGAGGGGGAGACTACTTCCTAAGCTAGGCTGAGTGCCTAAAGTTTTAGTATCCAAAGTTAGAAAGTATGAACTATCCCTGAGTTTCAAGAGGTTTTCAGAGTCCATTCCGAAATTGTAGAGACAAAGTATAGAATTAATTTGAAGCTTCATTTCACATAATTATTCTCTATTTATTATTACTTCTTCCTCTCAGGGATGCATGAAAAAAGGAATAAATTGTGGAGCAAATTTATGCCGTTCACTTTAAGGATATGTTGTCAAGCTAATCATTACACAAGTTCCAGCAATACTGCCTGCACTGTACTATTCTGACTTCATCAACTGTTAACTCTATAAAATCAAAAAGGATAAAGTTCAAGATAATCACTGATAAATGAGTACTGCATTGTGAGATAAAACAGTACTGTAGCTACTGTGCATTGGAATTTAGAGAATTTAGAGGTCAGAACTGCCCAAGGTTTACGTTCTCAGATACATTACAAGCATTGCCTTTGGATATAATTATTTGGATATAAAACACTTAGGGACTGTATCAGTTTGTATTATTCATGGTGGTGAGTAATTAAAAAGCATGAGAATCTTAATTTAGCCTCACTGCACATCAGGTAGTTATGAGCACAGCACCCCAGTGCCCTAACCTCATCAAAAAGTGCTTTAAATGAGTTACTTAAAAAGAACAGTTCTACTTCATCTGTTGGCTTTCATACCCATGAGATCTGGAACTTGATGCATCAGCCCCTGGGGTGAAAACTAACATTGTGTACAGACACACCTGGTGCCTGGGTCAGCTTGGAGCAGAACAAGGGAAGAGGAGACAGATTCTGGATTCCCGGGTAGCCGTGGTGCTGGGTGTTCACCTGGTTGCAGGTGCATTGGTATGCATTGAGGGGAAACAACAAGGAGTCTGTAACATTATGGCATTTCCAAATCAGTAGGAATAGGAGAAGGTCACCATTGCATAAGGCTTAAATGAGATGATCTGGAGCTTCTAAGGAAATCATCCTCTGACTATTGACCGTGGTCCTTAACTGAGAAGTTGTTAGGTCTAAAAGCAAGCTTCAAAGATCTTCAAAATAAAAACTTAGAATTTGGATTAGATCTGAGATTTTATGGAAACCATACAGAGTGTCCAGGGCATCTCTGATTTGCTGAGGAGTCAGGACTCCCAAGTTTTAATTTAGACGGGGGCAAGCAACTACCTTAGTGTATGTCAGAAATGTCTCTCCTTCTATAGGGCCTTAATATTCCTTCTTGTGACTTTCTTGACTTTTACTTTGAACCCAGATGCTCAGACAGTAGTTTTGGGTAATTAGATAGACATCTCTGTGCTTGAGCTCTGACTCTTCTTTCATCCCTGTAATTTTTTATTATCACAGTAAGAACACCTAACTGTAACTGATGCCTATTGATACTCATTGGTAGCCATACAGAGATCTGTGACCCCTAAAAATTATAAATGTACTGATCTGGGTATAGTGAATATTAACTCATCTTGATCATGAATATAAACACTCAAATAGTGCAACTGGCAACAGTATTTTAGTGTTTTGGAACACGGTGATGGCATAGCTAGGCACAACGTGCAACCATTTCACCTCAAGTATGCAAAATCACCACTGGGACAAAGATGGGGGTTGTCGTATGTAGTGTGAGTATGTGACAAAAAGCTGCTAGATAAAGGACAAGACAAGCAGAAGGGACAGCAAGTAGGCAGGATATCCTCCCAAATGCACAAGAAGGACGACTGACAAAACCAAGATAAACAGTACCAGGAGCAGACAAGGTCTCTTCTTGGGGGCAGAGAGGGAGCAATAACAAAAAAACATGAGGCATAAGCAAGACAAATTGCAGAAGACAAGCCCGCTTCAGCCCTGACATCTCGCAAGCCTGATCACTTCACCCTTGCTGACAAAGGAGCTTCAGCGACCGTAGCCATCCACACTAATGACATGGCAGCAGCTCCTTGATATTGCATACTCACAGGTAATTCAGAATAAGTGTTAAAGACTAACAGGTTTCTATACAAAACGGTGATGATTAATATTGTGTAAGATTTAGCCATTATCAAGATGTATAACATCAATTAATGAATGTAGTGGAGTTAAATTTTAGTGTTTAGAACTGGCCTGATTTTTCAGTCTTCTGAACACTCCTATCATGGGGATCTTTAATTCCCTATTGGATATATGTTCATTTGCAATGCTGTCTTAGCCTTTGTCTCTATCCTGTTCCATGAAGGAAGCAGGAGTGTTACCATTAAACTGAATGGAAGCAGACTCAGAGTGAGATTGTTCTCTAGTATGTTAGGTAGTCACTTTTTCTTCTCTTTAGCCATCTTCTCTCTCTCTCTCTTTCACATACTGATTCTCATGCATCTTTTTTCTCACTTTTGAAAAGGATGTTCTTTTTCTCTCACTCCAGTAAATTTTTTTCTCCATTTCTCTTTCTTTTTTCCTTTTTTGTGAACATTTATTCTTCATGAAAGACTGCAGAGGGGCCACTCATACACATGACTACATTGATGTCTTTTCTTTAACCACAGAACCCAAAGAAAAAGGTGGGGGAGTGCAAGCCCCAGCCAAAATGTCTAAACCAGCAGAGATGAATCACCCCATGAAAGTGGCTATTTCTCTTCATTAACTGGAAAGGGAGTCCGGGCACTTAACTTTGAGGTGATTCAAGTTAGCAAAACAAGTGCTGCCCAGAGCAAAGAACTGATGAGCATTGCTTCATAATGCTGTCAGGAGTTCAAGGCCCCTGTTTAAGCACAGAATAATGCAGGAACTGGAGTAAGCTGCATAGGCTTGTGAAGGATCTCTTCATTTTCCCCCAGTACTCTTGCTTCCAGGAAATACTGGAGACTTGAGCTTTGGAGTCCCCACATAATTGGTGCTGGAAAATATGAGGCACTGAGACTGATAGATTGCGTGACACCGATAATAAACAGCACGAAACATAATTATTTCCTGTTGAGTGAAAATGCCCTGATATCTTGTATGCAATGAAAATTGACCAGGCCATATGATCTTTCTGTCATTGCTACAGAATTGCATCTGAATTGCTTTGAGACTACTCTGCTTTCATTACAAAGTGATTTGTCTATTGTAAAAAAAATGCATGTCTTTGTAGCAGAAGGATCTAAACTTCCTAGTAGGGTTGTATATTGCCTCCTCTAATTATATTTTTGTAGCTTTCCACAAACTCCCATTTCACCTGACTTGAGAAACGAGGAAGTTTCAGTAAGGTTCAATCCTTTTTTTCCTGTAAAGATGTGAAAACACATACCTAGCTCAGAAAAGCAGTAAACAGTAGAGCATTCGTGTACCTGATAAACAGTAAGTGGGTGAACTAATGTCTCTTACTCTCCTTCAGCAGCACAATGACATAGCAAATGTGGTATATGGTTTCCACTGAAATGCTAAACCATCTCGTATTTCATGACCCTCAACTCTGCATAAAGTATGCTCTATAAAAAAAGCTTTTGCTGATACACACAACTAGAAGTATAATGAAATGAAATTCTACACTGTATGCTCTGTTCTCTCCTCAAGGAAAATGACAAATTTTAATGCAGTAAGGGACAACACTGGAATGGTGCAACATTTATCTACTTAACGTAGACCTAACCCAGAAAAGCTACACTTATGCTTACCTCAGCAGAAAACACAGGGCCAGAAGCAAGTAACTTTTGGGACTGATCAAAAGCATCTGGAGCAATATGTACTGCAGTGATGTACATACTCTGAAAAACAAGAAGTGACGTGTAGTGGGATTCATCTTCACTTGATTTTTCCAATGTCTACAATCTACATCTAAGTTAGTCATCCCTAGTGCCTAGTTAGCAGATGTATTTTCAGGTATGGCTTGTTGGTTTGTCTGTTCCTCCCTGTTGCCTATAAAGGAAGTTGACCTGAGGAAGTCATCCATAGATATCTCTGCAGTACACACGTATACCTGATCCCCTCGTGACACTGAATTTAAGTTACTCTGCACGTTTTGATTTGTCATCCTTGCCTTCTCACAGGCAGTATCCTTGAACCTATACAAAGAACAGAGGGAATGGCTATTTGGGAAGACATTTCATTTTGGATCAATGGTGACAATTTGCCAATGACAGTCTGTCAGTACAGAGTGGTTTACAGGATCACGAATCTCATCTTTACATATACTGCTCTCCAAGGACAGTGGAGGACCTGGAGCTCAGTCATGCTTACCATATGTTCACTAGAAGTAAAGTTCAGAATAACCATAAAACTATCCTGCCCTCTTTGGTGTTACCTCAGTGCTAAAATTACTGCTGAGTTTCATCTTCTTAACAAACATGTAAATATTTATACACACTTCATCAGCATTTTTATCCCATCTGAAATTTTCTCTAAATGCCTTTTAGGTCACTTTTAAATACAAAGTCGCATTTCAAGGGCTGTCTCATATTAGAAATACATTAGCAAACAATTTGAGTGCTGTCTCTGTTTCACTGGTACTAGGTGAGAACTGACCTATTAATACACAATACATTAAGCCATATTTAACTTTTAATTTGCCTTGTTCCTTAACAGGTAGGAGAAAAGCACTCTGGAAGTTCCCACTAATTGGTTCATTTTACTCTTACCAACAAAACCAAGAACGGATATGAGTAACAGACTTTTCAATTTCTAGAATTAGTGCCAACATCTCAGAGCTTCCAACCTCCGAAAGTTGGTTTGTAGACCTGAAGCTCATGATTTACCTCCATTCTAGGTACTAGGAACTACTAGGCACCCAGTAGTACTTATTAGGTACTACTAGATACTTGTTACTAGTACTACTAGTACTAGCTAGGTAGTACTTGCTGCAGGTAAGAACTGCAGGAAACCAGGGGATGCAACAACTAACTGCATTATGCTGGATCAGAGAGCTGGAAGGTAAGTGGCCTTTTGCAAGGGCAGAAACTTCCCTGAGATGACTCTGGGAAGGGTCTGATAATCTTATTAGGTCATTAAGTCTGAAGAACAGCAGTGGAGAGGATTTTTTTCTGGGAATGGTGTCCTCTTTTTGCAGAAGGTACTTTATCAAGTTATTGTCCATAGAGCTTGTGTTCAGGAGTGTTGTCATCAAAGTAAAGCCAGTGACAAAAAAGTATGGCTTGCTGGGATGAAATTTCCAACATACAAGAGAGAAGTAAGACCGAGGAAAGAATTCCTCAGCAGTCATTATCTCTTCCCTTTTAAGCACTCTGGGTGGCCTTTTCCTGTTCAATTTTTTTTTTTTTTTTAAACCAAAGACACTATGAACTGAAGCTTCTGTCTGCACTTTGCTAGCATTACAGTGTCTAAAATCCCAAGAGAGAATAGAGTGTCAAAACTTAATTTATGCAAGTTCATTGGCCCAAGGTTTGTATGCATGGAACTGACCCCCTTGTATGCATGGAACTGACCTTCCCCAGAATCTGGCTGGACTTACGCCTGGCCTGATGTCACTGCCTCCTTGATTTTCTAGTTTTTCATGCTGCAGCTGTATTTTTCAACACGTTTCTCATTCCAGCAGCCAGACTCATCCCCCTGCATTAAATTCACAAGCAGCATCTCAGCACTTAGAAGGGTAAAGCACAAACATCAGGTTGTCAGATAAAGTCAATAAATGCTTGCGGCTGAGCAGCAGAGGCCAGCCGTGTAGGCAGAACCTCACTGCGCAATGTCCACTGTAACATCCTTCATCTTGGAATCGTGTCAGGCCAGGGCAAGGCTCGGCCCACAGAATGTTGCAGTCATGAGGATGCTGCTGGCTGGAGCACAGAAAGGAGTTTCCTTACCCAGGATACCATGGTAAAAGATCATTAGTTTGTATGTGCCTTTCAGTCATTGTGCAATCAGGATATAACCACACCACATACCCAAGTTGGCCAATAACACCGAAGTCACAGATAATTGTGTCTTAAGGACTCAGCATGATCAAAGTGCTTAAATAAAAATATGTTTACATTGCAAGTCACCATGAAACAGCTTCCAAGCAGAATGCACTAACTCGGTATAGCTTGAGCTAAAGGATGGCTTTAGGGCCCGAGTTAGCAAGCTGGCACTAGTTCAAGGTTGCCTTGAAAGTTGTCTTTTCAGTGCTAATTTATCCCAGCCACATCCTTGAAGACAAGGGGGTTAAAATGTCAAAAGCCAGGGAACTCAAAAAGCAGCATTCTAGACCTGCTGCAAGTAAAGGACTTTTTATACAGATTTGCAAAGGGATTTTCTGGGATTCCATGCTGAAAGTTTCCACAGTCAAAGTAGAAGAACAGAAAAAAAGAGGCAGAACTTCCTTGACAAAAAGAAGCTATTTTGAAACGTGAGGACACTGTGTGGTAGGAATGTTTTACTCTTCACACTCTCTATTTGACATCAACTTCTTACAGATGCTTATCAATTTATGTCTAAACTTGTATAGTAAATATTGTATATCACTATTTTCTCTCCTTGCTGTGTAAGCACCTGTCCCTCTTCTAGTTGATGAATACATCTGTTAATAGTTACAAGCAATTTTGTAAATGTCATTGTAATATAGACATTTAAATATCTGATTATTCTTTAGCTATAACAGCCATCAAATAGCTATTTCAACTTTCCACCAAACTGAGTTTTAGTGTCCATAATTTTGTATATAAATATCTGTACATCTATTTTACATTTCATGATATTTGTATGTATTAATGAGAAATCCATTATAAAAATAATTCAAAACACAGGACAATTTCACAAGTAATGGTTAGGTGTTTCTTTGTGATAAAGTATCAACTGCATAAAAATTAATAATAAGGAAATTTTTAATATACAATAATAAACAGATGCATACATCAAAGTTAGAAGCTGATAGACTAGAAATTATTGACTATCTAAAATTAAAATGCCAAAGCTGGATCAGCTAAATAATGAGAAACTGATTGACTCAATTACCTCAGAGGAAATGAGCTCAGCAGTATAGAAATAAGCAAGTGGGTAGATGGGTATCAAACAGAATATTTTATAGATTTTTTGAAGGAGCCAGCAGGCTTTCAGATGAGGAGTATATCATGGAGTAATGTATGGTCCATAACATGAGCACCTGCAGCTGTGATTCATAAGATGCGTAAGCTAGAACCTCGTTCAGAGTAACAACATTTGTCCTGTTTCATTAATTAATTAAGCATCAAAAGCCTATCAGATAGCTTAAAACAGGTCACAGATAAACTAATTCATAGAGATCAGGTTGATTTCCTCCATGGCCAATTTATGGCTGATAATTTGTGTAAATTATCTAATTTAATACAGCAAGTAAATAAATTAAACATCCCCTCTACAGCAATCCCTGTTGATACACAGAAAGCCTTTAAAAGGCAATTTACTCAAGTTCCCAAATGAATTGAATTCCCAAGGTATATCACTAATACTTTATGACTGTATTTTACTGTCACTGTATCTGCTTTTTCTAGCATTTGCCAATGCATACAGTGAAGATGGGCAGGAAAGCGTTTGGCCATCCCTCCTTAGGTACTCATCTTGCAGCTAGATAAGATCATTGCTGAGGGGAGCAATCCTTCCCTCCTAGACTCATGGTTTATTCCCTGTGTAGCTAGTGAAGAGAATTAGCTGCTTCTTAAGGCCTTGGCAGTCCTGGCTGCTTAGGCTGAGGTACCTGAGGTTACCCTTGCTCTTTGTGTGTAGAGATGGAAAGCTCTGCAATGACTGCTGCTCGTTATTTCACACACAGACACATTCCTGGGGATGGAGCCACGCTACGTGCCAATCCTTGTCAAAACAAGCCAGCAAAACAATACCCCTGAAAAATGTGCTGTCATCCTGACATTTGCTCTCTGGAGGAGAAAAAAAAAAGGGAAAAGGAATGAAAACAAATGGCTAGACTTGCAAGCCTGCTGAAGGAGGCAGCACGTCCTGTGGCCAGCAGCCTGATGGTTTCGGCACCCACATTAGGGATATGTGGCTCCCACCTAAGGGATCACCCTGCCCCGGGAGAGCTCCCCAACCACCAAGCTGTGGGCTGTTCTTGATGGTGGTGTAGTCCCTCCCTTCGATGCCTCTCTGCTTCATGTAATATTCTGAAACACTCAAAGCAGAACAAGAATGACTCAGTAAGAGGGAAACTTAAGCCCAAATCCTCTCTCCAAATCAGGTCCTTCTTAGCTTACATCTACAAAGGTAGTAGCGTCAGCAGAAGAGGCTGAGGCAACATTGCCAGAGGCCCCTCACCCCATGTCCCTGGGAAGGACAAGAAGAAACGAACTTTAGGCAGGGGAAAAAGGTGAGACCTTGCCTGCAGCGAGGCAGAGGTGCAGCCCCTGTGCCCGCGGCCAGCCCTGCCTTCAGCAAGCTGACATCTGCTCTGAGGCAGCGTGTGAATAAAAACAAAGCAGCAGCAAAGAGAAGCAGTGTTAAGTGGTGTGATGTACCACAGCTTCAGTCTACCAGCCAGCCCATAATTGTCAAGAACTAACAGGCTTCTAATCAGGATTTGAAGAGTAATGAGAATAAGGCTTTGAATAACTCCCAGCAGGCAAACTGCAGGGGTATGAGGAAGAAGCAGCAGCACGTTCCTCCTCCTCTGGCAATGTGGTGTCTGTCCCCTTTTGCTCCTGTCGGTATAAGAACCTCACCCAGCAGACAAACGTAGGAACAACCATTCCGAAAAAGATCAAAGGAAGCTCCTCTGACTTTTCCTTACAGCTTGCTGTCACTTTCATGTAACCCAATCTTTTGGCTCAACTGAGACAAATACCATGAATTATTTTCAGCCACCTTGAAACGGTAGGGGTTTTTTTGCAAATACGTTATTCAGAGAAAAACACTTTGCCTGGGTCTAATCAGAAACTAATTAGAATCAGCATATGCTTTTCTGCACAGTTACTGTGTCATCTGGAACAGCTAGATGTACAAACCCAGATCTAATCAATACAGAGATGCTTAGCGTTGGGAGCATTACCATCTGAAGAGTCTTCTGCAGTCAAGAGAAAAAGAAATAGCAGCATGATTCAACTTACCTAGTATCTTGAACCATCCTCTAAAAATTATTATTGCTCCCTCTTGATTATAGAGGGGGTCTGAAAGTGTGATTTATTTGCCTGCGCACTGGGAGCCAGCACTATTTTGGATGTCCCAGAGTACCCACCTGGCCTGCACCTGCCCCTTTGGAAAAGTACACATCTCTCCTAAGTCCTGTGGCATATCTGCCTAAGCCCAAGAAGGTGTCTCAGGTACCTTGGAGAATCCCAAACAGCACCTATGAGTTGCACTGTAGCTATTTCTGTGTGCTTCAGGTAGGGCCTGAAGTCACAGAAGGCGAGCCTCAGCCACCAGGGCACTGTTGTAGCCACGAGTGAAGAGCAGCAGGAGTGGTAAAATCTGAAGCCATGGCTAAGATGGAGAGAGCCAAGGAGCAAGTGAGCTGCCACAGAGCAAGCCATGAGTGCAGAGCTCCATTTGCTGAGTGAGGCACTACTGTGTTATGAAGGGATTGCTCAGACACTATTGTTAACAAGCTCATGTGTCAAACTCTTTGCTTGAACGCAGACCCAACATATGTGAAATCATGAAGCCATCACACACATATGCACAGAAATCCCATTTTTCTGCAGTATTTTTTATTCTATACCTATTGATATTATCACACTTATGCCAATTACAGTTAGAGAGACAAACAACCAAAGCAAAAACAAGAATTTGCAAAACTGTAGTCCTTGATCACCACAAAATTCTTCTCTCTTAAATTTTCTTGCCCATTTGGTGAACTTCCCACTTGTCCTTTTGGTGTTTTCTTTTGGATGGAGCTAAACACTTTACTATGTCATAAAAAAAAAAGTCTCCAGTTTTGTCATTAGTCATAGAACTAAGACATTCATATGAAACAATTCATTTTATGGCAACACACTAAGCTTTTAAAAGGAGATATGAAAGGGTTTTCATCTTATGAGGATCAATGTTGTACAACCAAGAGAAATTTCAGTCCATTTTTCAAACCATCTGAAGTTTCATGTATTGAAGAAAAATCATTCAGCAAATATAGTCTCAATTCAAGTGGTAATTTATGATTCTATATGACTGCAATGTTGTTTGTAACACTGGCCACCAAAGTTTATCATTGAGACTTTGCCAAGCAAAATGCAACAGCTTCCCATCCTAATTACAGGTTTTCATCTAAACAAATGTGCAAGGTAGGACAGGTTATTTGCACAATGGAAAACTGTTCACCTGATTTACACTCAGCTGATAATGATGCATAGTTTAACATGTTTAACCACTGAATAATTTCAAAGCATACAGTGAACAGCCCCATCCTGCTGCAACACAATCCAGCTTAAAAAGTCTGAGGCAGGTTCCTGAGCTGGAAGCTGCACAGAGAAGGAACATCTGAACTCTTTCCCTGGACTGTCTACACTTATTCCCAACTTGAGCATCTATAGCAGATAACTGAAGTCAGATCCTGGAATAACCCCTACTTTATGCAATTCTGAGGCTGAGCAAGCGGTGGATAGCATGGTAATACTGAAATACCTGTAGGAAATGGCTGGAGGGCTGCAAACAAGCAAGAATAAAAATAATTTAAAAGTATACAGTATTTTACTTAAGGATGCCAGACTGTCAAACCCAAGATGCAGAGATCCATGTCAATATCCTTCAAACTCTTTATTAAGACCAAGACCAACAAGGAATTAATAAGACAGACTGAGGCGATTTTCATTCATTTGCTTTATGCAAATATATTACTGTTTTGGTCTTCTGTGTTCAGGAATAGCAAAACACCACCCAGATAATTATGTTTAAAACAACTTCATTATTCAACAAATGCTTCAGCATGTTCTACTTGTTAGGACCACTGTGCGGCTGATGAAGGTGAATGTGCTTTGATCACAAGGTGCATGGGAGATCATTTGCACATGATATTGAACAAACAGAACGAAGATCATTTGTGCATGATATTCACCAGGGGCAATCTGTGGAACTGGCCAAAGAACAATGGGTTTGTAGAGGTCTGGTCATTTCAACCTTCAGCATGTGGTAAGAGAAAAAGCTGCAGTGCAGAACTAGTCTTAAACAACAGAGACACTGCTGGTAGGACTAAGAAAGAGTGTTACCCTTGATAAGGATGAGGCATGAGGTTGACACACTGTTGAGAAGTCTCAAAAAGAGCAACGCTGTTGGAGGACAAAAAAGAGGACATGATGTTAGTCCCTAGAGATGTCAGACGGCATAATCTGAAAAAAAGAAAGGTTTCGCAGATATTCTTTGCCTGCACACCCACAAATCATCCAAAAACATTGGTCAGAAACCCAGTTCCACACCCTAGGGCCATGGCCGGCCACCAAGAAGCACCATGGGCAACTGGATCAGGTTAACTGCAGAGGCTAAGAGACAGTATGAGTGAATGTGTAAGTATCTGCTTGCAATGAAGTTTCAGCCAACGAGAACACCGATGCTCTTCCCCTTGCAACAGTCACACCTAAGACAAACCAAACAGTAAATATTAGCCTGATGAAAAGTGTATGTGTAAAGTTATATATGCTTAAAATATAACTGCGTATCATACCTTAATCTTCAGCTGGAGTATTTGTGCACTGTGACATGAGATGAGCTGAGTAGATTGAGCTTTGTCTTTGTAAATGCTTATAAAACTATTCTAAAACTTGCCCCTCAGACAAGTAAAAACTTAAGTGGAAGAAAGCAAGGTCAATCCACAGCTAACAAGAGCACAGCAAAAAAAATCCTTTGAACAGACCTTGAAACTGAATGTTATGCTGGAGCTACTTACTAGTGAGATAGGCAGTGCATGCGCTTGATGGCAGTAATAATGCTGTTATCAACATGGAAATGCTGGATTTAAACTTAATCTTTTCCCTGATAAACTCTCCCTTCATCCAGCCCAAGGATTTATAGCCTATACTGCTAGAAGTATTTCAGACTCAAACTTGGGACCAAACCGTGTACCTGTTTGTCCCATTTCTGTAAGCATTGGAAGACAGTGCATGTTAAATGCAAATACTTAAAGTCCAGACTCCAGAAGCTGAGTGGCAGAGTTGGAGGTTCTGAGGAGGTGTCTGGGGAGCTGTGCAGTGGGTGTAAACCCAAAGCAGTCAACTGACCAGAAAGCTGGCCCAGGACTCAACAGCACCCCACACTAACAGAGCAGTAGCTAAAGCAGTAAAGCGGGGGTGACAGTATCCACCTGGCTTCAGCAAAATAGGGGATATAAAAGTAATAAACATATACTTAGAGGTGACACAATGTCTATAGGCTTATAAGGAAAACAAAATTCTTGTGGTAAAAAAGCCAAAAATGGTCCTTTATCATTTTTTAGCAGTATATGAAAAGCTTTTTTGCTCTTCCCTAGGATGCACGTTTATTTTGAAAACCATGAATAATAAATATATTTCTGTTTCAAATCATTAGACTGTTGCAAAATTTTTGATTAAAGTATCAATAATTATTGCAAGCAGTCATAGAAATGTAATTTTATTTTTGCTGATAGAGGACACGCTCAAAACAGCTGAAATCAGGAGTGTGCAGTTTGTATACAACCTTTTCAGTATCTTGTCCATCATTTCAGAGTTTTCCCAGACTTACTGAAGTGACAGACTCCTGTGACCAAAGCTGGTGACTGGCACAGGGTAACAAAAGCCTCAGTAAGAGAGGAGCCAGAGCTATGGCAGCAGAAATGGAGGGACAGAGACAACTCTGCTTTCCACAAGGAGAGAGAGTCAGTCACTGAGGGATCAGTCAGCCTCATGCGATGGCCATTAATGCCTCAATATACGCTTTGCATAGAGGTATGTAGGTACATGGAATTTACTATAATGTCCAGAAAAAATGGCAGTGCCTTTCTGGTCTGCTACTTTTGACTAGACGGTGATAAGGAGACAAAACAGTATATAACACTTAAAGAGCAAAATTAATTTTCTGATGGTAAGAGCAGAATGTACAAATCATCACTTGAGTTTTGTTGTTGATTTGCCAGTAGTAACATTCAGGTTGCCACATACAGTTTTATACTGCAATAAACTTCATTTAATATAATATCTTATATTAAAAACTGCCTCCCAAGTTGCTTTGCTAAAAAATGGACTAGTCTCAGCTAAACAATAAATACAGATGCAGGAGAGGAGAGGGGTTCAGACCTGTGAGCAAGGAAAAGTGTTTCAGTGCTGTTCAGGGATGTCTTTCATCCTACAGATGTTATGTGAGGCCTCCTTTTCAGTACATCCATGTCCACTAACACTCAATTAGGATGTGTTCATTGGAATAAAAAAGAGTCTTCTAAAGAGAATTTGGCTCTCTGTGACATTTAATTTGCTTTGCTTCAAAAGAGCAGCTATCATGTGTCACCGACCACATACCTTGGTGCAGGAGGAATTTGGGTCCTGCAGCTGAGGGCAGCAGACCCTGGACTTCACATGCCAGCCGCCCACCGTCCATCAATAATAGGGCAAGGGAGTAAGGATCAGTGCCCTCATTTTGTACCACTGCCTGGCAGTCTGAGCACTTGCTCAGGATGTGGGGTGTTTTGTCTCCAGGCCACAGGGTTCAGAGTTGTACCTTTTCTGTTCTTCTAGTTAGATGTGGAAAAACTGAGCATTATCCCACATTAATGCTCATGGAAAGAACTTCTGCTGAAGTAGAGATAGTAAGAGTAACGTCACACCTCTTAAAAAAGCCCCGCAAACTATGCAGAATAAATCTATTCAAATATAAATATTACCAAAAAAAATCTAATGAAGCAGTTATGGACAGGTCAACAGACCTAAAAAGTTTTGTACAAACCAAAGAGACTTAGTCTGTTACTCTCAAATGTGTCATTATACAATACCTGCAGATACATGTGTAAATTTTTCAATATGCCTTTTCAAATTAAGGCAGAATCCCTGCTGCATCCAGTGCCAGTCAACCAGAACTTTAGAGAGACAATTTTTGTTCCAAAACTCCCATCTTTCCAGATGCTTTTTTGTCACTCTTCCTCCCTCGGAGGAAGGAAGACCTTCTTCTCCATCTGCCTGTACTTCCTTTTGACCACGTTTTGCCATGCTCCTAGCCACCTACGTGCTGACAGTGTGTTTTCAGAAGAGATTTGGCATCAAGGACTACCTTTTAAAAGGTATTCTCTACAAGCAAAAAAAAGGCTTCATGGGAGAAAAAAAGATCTTAATGCCATGTCTTTCACAAAATAATATGTTTTCAATTAGATTAGAAAGCCACTAGTAGCATCTCCATTAAGGCCCATTCTTTTTTGGGGGTTATAACTCTCAGTGGTTTTTTTGTTTGTTTTTTTTTTTCCAGAGGTAGAGCCAAGACAAAATTTAATAGAACATAGTTTAGTTTTGTTTCAAGTGTGTAGTCCTAACAGGAGCCCATAGAAAGCACTTCTTATTCCAGTTCTTCTTATAAGAAGATACTCCCTGTAGCAGCATGTTAAAAACAAACTAGGCAAGTACTATGTGTGATCAACAGAGCACTGTTTTTACATCATAAAGCATCGAGGGATTCTTTATGACAAGGCTTAACATTTGAAACTGTTTATAAGGGTTCCTCGGTTTTCCCTTTTTATTAAAAAATAATACACCTTAATGCATACATTGGGACTACTAAGGAGAGTAAAATTCAGTATTTGCACAGTCACAAAAGCAAGACCTCAGACTGTGAAGTCCTTGGACACACGCTTCTGATGCCCCCCTGAATTTTCTGATGCCAACCAAAGCAAAACAAGAACTCATAGCAGAAATAAATGGCAAACACTGGAGGATGGATTAATAGCTCTGTGGCACTTTGAAGTCTAGATCCAGGAGTGGAAATGAAGTGCAGTTAAACTCCAAGTATCATGGAAGTCACCAAACATAATTCTTGCCCAGTTCCCTTCAAAAGAGACTTTAAAAGTTGAAATGGGGAATTAACTTCAAACTGGAGGTCTGTATTTAGACCTAGCAAGAAATCATTGAAAAGAAAGAATGGCAACCCTGAGACACAAATGAAATGAGCTGCCAAGCAGATTTTTCACAGTCATGATAATTATTTTTAAAATCTCACAGCTTGCTTTTCTCCAAGTAGAAAGCAATTCTCCTCACTATTCTCTTTCATGACAACTTGGGCATCAGCTCTCTCAAAACTGATTTTCACTTGCAGTGGTATTGTTAATTATTATAATGAGATATGCAAGAATCTAAGGGTTTAATGAAAAAAAACAGATACGGTGCCTCATTGTCTATCTAATTAGAACACAATAAAGTGTAGAATTTATCCTTTTTAATGTTTTGCAGGCAATTTTCACACATGTGGTAAGTCAGTTAGAAATTTCATGCACATCTAGGTTTAAAGCTTCTTTTATGTTTGTCAGATACAGCTGAAGCAGTGATTTTGTGTTGTAGATATAATTAGGTGGCATATTGCCATGAGTTTCCCTTTTACACCCTTCTTTTTGCAACTCAGATGTCAAAGCAAATCATTGATCAGCTGTAAGATGTAAGTGGGCCAGTTATAGGAAAAAAACTTAAGGCTAAATTTTCATTAGTTTTCCATTGAATATTGCAAGTTTCTGAAGCATATTCTCATCTAGATGGACTGTTTCCCCCACCCCGCTCCTGTTGCTCTCATCCTAAGGCAGCTTGTCATTGAAATCTTCTTACCTGGGGAATAATTGCTTGTTTCTGTCAGGGTCTTGGTGACTGTTTGTCCTCCTTACAAGAACTATCACCCCAGTTGGGCTTTTTTGACTCCTCTGACCACAGAAAAACCAAGAATTGAAAGGAGGAGAAATACGCCTGTACAGAGCTGGGGAGCTGGCCCACAGCCATGCTAAGACTAAGAGCCAAAGTCTGCAGGGGCAGGAGCCGCCAGCGCTGCCTGGGCACAAGCACGGGGCAGCACGTGAGGACAGCAGGCTGTGAGAGCCCCACCACCCCGGCGCGCTGCCTGCAGCCTGCGTGCCCAGAAGTGGACCAAGCTTCTGAGCACCAACGAGCACCTTGTGCTGGCAAATACTCCCACCCCAGGTGTCAGAGATCACGCAGACCTGATTAGAGAAACCAAATCTCCCTTTCTCCCTTTCTGCATAGCTTTTCTAAGTCATGGGCAGGAGGAAGTCATAGGGTACTTGGCAAACGTTCTGCTGCCATTTGCAGCCATGCCTGCTCTCTGGGGACACAGATGAGAGATGGGGTGGGCTCGTCTGAACTTGCTGTGTCAGTTCCCTTCACTGCCAGCGCTGAGTAACAAAATTCATCTCATCCTTAGGGAGACACTTAAAACAAGACAGGTGAACTGCATTTTCAAGTATCTATTTTAAAGTGCTCAGGAAGCCTGCTAGCTAGCAGAAAATGTAGGAGATGACAATATAAGTGTCTGATGCTATGCAAGATAAATCCCAGCCCAGAGTCCAGAGGTAGTGATCTAACCCTTTCCTGGACATACTGTGCAAATGGTTTGGGAAATATACATTCATCAGTACCACCCATAATGGCAGACACAAAATGGAAGTGAAAAACAATTTACCTTTGTTTTAATTTAAAACCCTTTTGTTGGGCTGTTTAAAGCTTTTGTTCTCTCATGCAAAAGCTGAATTCCCCTGGTGGTATAACCAGTGTAATTCTTTAACTGCCCATTCAAGAGGGCAATTGTGCATTTATGCTTCTTAATAACAAAATGATATTATATATTATATAATTATTCTTTTATTAAAGTAATTACATTTATAATGTTAAAGAATAACAGTTCCCTTAGTAATATATACATTTCCAACTCCCATCTCAGAGTACAATTTCTTTGACAATTCTGGTTGCTCGGATAGTTACAGTATTAATAATTTGAAAATTTCAGCAGTGCTAAATCAAACCCTCACAACCTTGAGACTTCCCTAGGAAGCAAAAGTGGTAGCTCTTTTTGTTTTCTGCTTTTGAGCATATTAACTCAGGCTTGAACTCTTTTGTACCGGGTCGAATGCCTGCCTGCCTGCCTCCCTTCTTTGCAGTACCCATTCCTCTGGTGTGACTGCACTGACCAAATATCGTGTCCTTTTTGCAAGGTGAAGGGCAGTGGCAAACAAATCCTAAGAAAAAAAAAATCTTTCCAAAGTTATGTGATGTTTAAGCAGTTACAGTGTGACAACACCACCTCCCTGAGCCTCAGCTTTTATTTCCTGCTCTGAACACGAGCAGACTAATGATCTTCCTCCTTACCTATTTCTTCATACCTCTGTGGCTTGCCAGTGAATCCCATAACATTTCTAACATTACAACCTTCTTGCTTTCAGTCTCCTGCTGAACAGCATGTCTGTAGGTGGCAGCCCATGGCTCATTAAGGCAGTTCTGCGGTGCTAAACTCATAGCAGAGTCTGGATTTACAGCTTCTTCAGTGGACAATTTATTATTTTAATGCCTTTTTCCACCGTCTGTTATACTGGGAATGATGGAGACTAGCAGTAATGTGTCTAAATCCAAATTGTACTGCAAATTGCCTAACTTTATGTTCTCCAAACTGTGGCCCACAGTCAGATATTATTATTCACCGTGTACAATGTGTAGTGAAAGATGTGGTGGATATGTATGATCATGTGTTACTGTAGTACCTACCACAGGGAAGGGAGAACAGCAGTCCAGGACACATCCCTCAACAATTTTTTAACAAAACACAGAAAGATGTCCTTTTTTTGTTTTTGGGAAGGAATAAAAATAAAAGATTTAATTCCTTTGTGATATTTCAGTTACAAGTGAGGACCTTTCGCAAGCATGTCCAAATTTGCGCATGTTGCAATGAAAATCCCAACAGCTAGAAACAAGCCCTCTTAATTGCCCACGCTGGGTGAGTTAAGAACACACAGTGCCATGAGCAGTCAGAGGAAATGCCTCCACTGCCCATGCAAGGTGAGTAAAGCAGGGAAGTGAGTTTCCACCAAAGCAATGGTACACACAACAGAAGTGCATGAATAATTGCATGTATGTGTCCACCTGCACCCTCTTGCTGGGTCTTTGCCACACTCGCTGCCACATGGTCAAATCTTGTCAAGCTGAGGGGTGGAATGATGAGTCCTCACTGGTGGATAACTCAGACCTGACAAACTGTTCATTTGGGGGTGTTTTGTGTTTAATTTTTTTTTAATTTATAATGTTAAAAATAGGAATGTGCAAGTTGCAGTAGAGGATGGCCACATCTCTGAGCTCACAGAATAAAAAAGTTCTAGCAGAGCAAGGTACAAATGCAACAGAGCATTTGGTGGCTGGGAAAAAGCCCAGACCCTCAGGGCAGCCCCAGCAGGCAGGGAGAAGGGGGAGAACAGGGAGGTTGGCAGTCTGTCCTGTCGTGTCTGTCCAGCAGAAAGGGAACTAGGCTTGGAGAGCAGAGGTAGCTTCCCTTTCCCTTGTCTTGTATGGAGCTGCTCTGACAGACAGTGAGGGCAATCCTTCCGCCTTTGCATGAACATGAAGCACAGAAAGAGGTTCAGTCTTAGTACAGAGGTGTCCTGGCAAAGACCATTACAGAGTTGTTGGCAATGCTTTGAGCATCCACAGCAGCCAGAAGATAAGGCTGGCTCCCTTGTTTTGATAAAAAGAAGACTTCAAGCAGCCTGTGTGACTGATGTGCCTGAGTTGTGGAGTTGAGCAAGACTCTGGCCATGACTTCTTGTGGACTACAGCAACCCCCTCACAACCTGCCTGTGCTGCAAAATCATCCCAGTGGAGACAATGTACTCTCAGAAAGTTCAGAGGAATTAAAGGAAACAACAAAACAGGTTACACAGGACTGAGCCTGCTAAAGGGGAAGAGAAAGCAAGAGACTGAATTGTTCCTCCAAAGGCAACCTGCCATGAAGGAGCCAAGAAAGGACTTGGTGAAAGTGTTGGCATGGATTGACACATCCAGTCGTCACTACCACCCCCTTCTTCTATGTTTCGCGATGCATAAAAGCACAAGCTTTGCACTGTACCAGGCTCATAAGTATATGCAAAGATGACTTGCTTTAATATGCCCAACCCCATCAGCCAGAAGTTGGGTAGAAGTTACAGCTGCTATTTCATTAGGATTGGTATTGATAGCAAAAGAAGTGAGACCATGAGCAGAAGGAAACCACAGGCCCAGCAGGTTTTGCTTGTTGTTCTCAGACGTGCCACTGTGGTAGACAGGGGTCTGTGTGAAACGGAAGGTGTCACACAGTCTTACAGAGTGAGATGCGTTATTAGCTCCTTAGGGAGATCTAGGAGGGGAAGGCAGCTTATGCGACAGCCATGAGATATCCCTGTCAAACAGATGGTAACAGGTCAAGCAGTGGTCCTCAAAAAATAGAGGGGGGAACTGGTAAACAGACTGGAAATACAGGAGCGCCTGAGGAGAGAAGGCAGACATCATCGCACTCAGCAGGAAAACCATACTTGACTGATAGGAAAGCAGAGGCAGGGGCACAGACGCTTGCCCAAGATCACTCAGTTATAGATAAAATATAGATAAACAGTCAGTTATATATAATCATGGGAGTTGAGCTCCAGGTACATTGCCCTGTGTCTGGTCCTGCTTCTCCCAGAGATGCTGAGGTGGTGTTAAGGACAGACTGATGGATAATGTCTTTAAGATTCCAGGTCTCCTGTTTAAAGCATGGCTGCTTTTTATAGAGTTGTCAGCCACAATTTCTAATCAGGAGCTAGAGAGCAGATTTTCTGCATTACACTGGAGGTCAGGATCAAACGTTAACTTTCCTAAAAAATTTCCCTTTGATAAGTTTTCCTATGGTGAAATCCTTGCTGCAGCTCCCTTGGAAACTGCCTACTCTTCCTCTGAAATCCTTCTCCCTGTCTGATATTCAAAACGAGTGATAGAAAGAGGATGTAAACACAAAACATTTTTAAAAGAAGTGAACTGTCTGATAAATTAAGTGTGTGATTTCCATTTTGTCTCTGCAGATGAATGAAGGAGGTTTCTCTATAGCGAGCAGGGGTATCAGCACCCACCTCCCCTTGGGAGTCTCCCTTCTGACCATGCCCCCTGGACCTGTGCATGCACATGCTCCCACCCCACCCCACCCCTCCCCTCCACATTCAGCCAAGACTCCTTTTCCTGGCAGCTTCACTGGGCCTCTCCAAGCAAACCTGGTGCCACTGCTGTCTGTCTCTGATGCAACTCAAACGTAGGCTCATGCAGTGGAAGGAAAACTGCAGCCCTCAAGTAAAGTCTCTTCCCACACTTGACTTTCAAAGAAACAAATCCAGAAGGCTAGTAAATCAGATCAAACTTCAAAGTCAGCATTTTAAACCTCTCTGATTTCTGCCAGCTGGAAGCAGCACAGCACACACCTTGACCCTCACATGGTGTCCTTTGTACCAGCCCTTCCCTTCTGTCTTTGATCCTGTGGAAGCAAGCGTAGTGACAGGCAAATATTTAGTAACCCCTTTGTGCCAGAGGGTCTGTACACAGAATCATAGAATCATTTAGGTTGGGAAAGGCTCTTACAATCATCAAGTCCAACTGTTAACCCAGGACTGCCAAGCCCGCCACTAAACCATGTCCCTAAGCACCACATCTACACGTTTTTCAAACACTTCCAGAGATGGTGATTCCACCACATTCCCTGGGCAGCCTGTTCCAATGCTTCACCATCCTTCCAGCGAAGAAATTTTTCCTAACATTCAACCTAAACCTTCCCTGGTGCAACTTGAGGCCATTTCTTCTTGCTCTGTCACTTGTTACTTGGGTGAAGACACTGACACCCACCTGCCTACAGCCCCTGTCAGGTAGTTGCAGAGGGCAGTAAGGTCTCCCCTCAGCCTCCTCCTCTCCAGGCTAACCAACCCCAGTTCCCTCAGCCGCTCCTCACAAGACTTGTGCCCCAGACCCTTCACCAGCTCCGTTGCCCGTCTCTGAACACGCTCCAGCACCTCAATGTCCCTCTTGCAGTGAGGGGCCCAAACCTGAACACAGGATTCGAGGTGCGGCCCCACCAGTGCAGAGGGTGCCAATCACTTCCCCAGCCCTGCTGGCCACACTGTTTCTGACACAAGCCAGGATGCTGCTGGCCTTCTTGGCCACCTGGGCACACTGCTGGCTCATGTTTCAGCCAGCTGTTGACCAGCACCCCCAGGTCCTTTCCCACCGGGCATCTTTCCAGCTGCTCTTCCCCAAGCCTGTAGCGCTGTGTGGGTTTGGTGTGACCCAAGTGCAGGACTTTCCAGCCAGCTTTTAACCCAGTGTAGAGCAGACCCATTCAAGCCATGAGCAGCCAGTTTCTCCAGGAGAATGCTGTGGGAGATGGTGTCAAAGGCTTTACTAAGGTCCTGGTAGACAGCATCCACAGCCTTTCCCTTAGCCACTAGGCAGGTCATGCTGTCACAGAAGGAGGTCAAGCAGGACCTGCCTTTCATAAACCAATGCTGGCTGGGCCTGATCCCCTTGTCCTACGCATGCCACATGATGGCACTCAAGGTGATCTGTTCCATGGCCTTCCCCAGCACCGAGGTCAGGTTGACAGGCCTGTAGTTTCCCATCTTACAGTACCAATGCCCAGCCATGACACCAGCCATGAGCTTATTCCCCTGTTTTCCCATTTTCCCCAGATGTCTTCATGGGCATTTTTACCCTAGCTATCTTTTGTACCTGGGACACATGCAGTGAACTGTCCTGGAATAGCATTTCTTTACCCTCCTTCAAACTAGCTCAGGACTCAACCCTAATGAGGTATTCATCACATTTAGGCACATAGTGAAGTCAAATATGTCAATATTAACATCTAACAGCTCCTTAGATGAGTGAAAGGTGCTGTGTGAGTCCATGAAGACTCTGAAAACAGATAACATCAGCCCTCAAAATATGTGACTGAAGCGACAATACTCTGAAAGGAGAGGTTGATGGACACTCATGAAGCGCCTGTTCATAATAATTTTGAGCATCTCTAACAGGAAACCATGAGGGGTTTTGGACATTCTGTCACCAGGAAAAATGAGGCAACACATGATCTGAAATGGAAACATCAAAATCTCAATCCCTTTTCAAATTTGTTGCCTCTTCATTGAGATACAGACATAAAACCAGCAGCTGCAGTACAGTAACATATTACATATCTACCCCACAATACCTTGCATGGTTGCTGTTTTCTGCATGAGCCAAATACAAGTGTGACATGCTGACTGCATGCAGTATAAGTATATATGCAGACAGATCTATCTATAGGCTTCCACTCCATGATTTGGTCAGTTTTTATCCTAATTAACATACTCGTCTTCCAAGCCTATTAGCCACACTTTACATTATCAGTGTCCAGACATATGCATGAGGGTTATTTGCATAAACTATCAGATATCAATACACATAATAAACAGCCAATACTTGAGCATGCATGAATTTTCTATTAAACTGGCTTGTTACCATCTCCCTCAGAGCAAAAGGTGTGACCACAGCTTCTCTTTGAAATGCACCATATTTGTGACCTGTTCTGTCATCTGGTTTGCCAGCTTGCCTTGCTTACAAGCCTCTTCCCAGTGAAACAGGTAGATTGCTGCAAGCCAAGGCTCTCGTGCTGCTGATAGCACAGCTCTTCTTACTCACTACTGGGCATGACTGCCACCTAAAGTTGGGTACTTCTGTACCAGGAAGGTGTCAGCCCTCACTCACTCATATGCTTTCTCCTGCACAGTCAGAAGGAGGCAGAGAAGGGGAATCATCTCAGAGGCAGATTATAAAAGGAAACTGAGGCTTGTACCTTGGGTAGGATGAACTATGACCTCAGTGCTTTCAGCAGATGTCAATCTACTGGAGCAGAATTTCAGTCCCTCTGCCTTTTCCCTCACTTTCACCTTTGATATTAACTGTTGCCTGACTGTCTTTAGCTGAAGGCTTGTGTCAGTCAAGTTCTATGTCTTCATGTGAGAGATCTCCAAGGGGCACCTATCAGAGTACAAGAGTCAGGAAGCTTCATAAGCACCATGGTACAAGAATTTAACCAATTCTGCATCTTTTAAAAAGTTTTTCATTCTCCAACTCTATTCTTATGCACCATTTGAAGTCAGAGAAATAGCTAAGCCTGAGCATGAGCATGTGCTAAAGTGCTTTGCTGTCAGAAAGTACTTTGTGTATTACTGCCAAAATTCATCTTTCCCAGGCTGGCTTTAAACTGGCTGGCTCAACAGCTGACGGCAGTATCACTGCTGCAGCCAGGAGCTCAGGGCAGGATAAAGGCCAGAAAGCCTAACCAAATCTAATCACCTTTTCAGATAGGTTTGCATCCTTCCTTGGTGTCACTGCTATACATGCAGCAGGTAACAAGTTTAGCTGAAGGCAGTTTGATGACAAGAGTAGCTGCAGCCATTTACCGTGCTTGCTTATGCATCAGTGAGCAGGAGTAATGAAAGCTGCTCTCGGGTCCTGCCCCCAGAGCCTAGGTGCACCAGGGTTTGCTGTGGCTTATCATGTCATGCCTGCTGGAAGGCAGATGTTGCACTTTACTGTCTGGAGAGGACAGAGGACAAAGGTGAAATTTCAAGAAATTACAAAAAGCAGTAACCTGTTTCCTATATCTTCACAGTTTCGGTCTCCTAAAGAGGTGGCCAGCTAGGGAAAGCAAAGGCTTCAAGTCACAGTCACATGAAGCTGGAAATACTTCTTGATAGGAAAATTCCTTCCCTATGTAAAGATGAGAGGATGGGCACTAGCCTAGTGCCTCCTCTCTCACACTGAGCTCTTGAAATCTTCACAGCATGTAGAGAAAGAGCACGTGGGAAGAGGACTCCTACACTATTTGCTCAAAATAAATCCTAAACATGCACAATTTGAAAAAAAATCTGTGCCAAAATCTTTTACATATTGCAATAGGCTTTTATTGTTTTTATCCCGCCATTTTCACACAGTAAACACAGAAAGTCCCAGAGCGCTCAATCTTTACCTTTCCCTCCTCAGTTCTTAATTAACGGGTCTCACGGCTTTTTTTTCTAGAGCTACAGTGACCTCCAGTGGCCAACATGGGCCTTTCACTCTTCTAGACATTGGGAAAGGTAAAACTATCCCTGATTATTATCTATGTGTGACAGGTGGGTCTGGAAATGGAGACAGAAATTGAATCCGTGTACTTCAGGATCAAAGCTGAAGACTAACTAACTACGTTATCTTGAATTAAGTTGCAAGGGAGAAGTTTAAAGGGTTCATTATCTAGCTATTTCTTTAGCTGGTGTGCCTTTAATTAAACAAGGCTTTTTTATCTATCTGTAAATCCTTCTAGTAGCATCTCTGCACTTAGAGTTTAGTGGGACAAATTTCATGTCTCTTTATCAAACATGAAAAACATCACAAGTCATAAAAAATCCATCAAGTATTGTAAAATATGGAAAAGCAAAAGTCAAGTTAGAAGAATGAACAGCTAATGTGTGGCAGAAGAATGCAGAACCGTGTACACTAAGCAGCTAAGCACTTTCTGATACCACAGTTCAACAGCTTTATGTATTTCAGCTTCTGATGAGTGCAATAGCTTTGTTCAGGTGATAAACCTTTCCTATGCTGGACCGATGAATATTCGTGGGAGAAGAGCTGTAATGGTTTGGTCCCTTACATAGCCCATAGTACGGCAAATCTTATTCTATTACCATCCCATGCCATGTACTGCCACGTACATGCACACACATTGCCAAGGCGGCAAGCTCAGCCTCCTCAGACCTGACTTGAGATGGAAGCTACCATCTTTTCCAAACCCCTTTTTTTTGTAGGTGGCACCCTTCATTATGGCTTCCAAGCTACCATAATATTATCAGGCTAATCGTTTTCAAGGACATATACTGGTACAGTAAGTAGTCTGATTGGTGATAGGCATAAATGAAAAAAGTGTGGATTTCAGGTGAGATCAAGTCACAGAAAAGCAACTCTAACCGGTCCCTTTCAGGTTGGTGCTATTGAGTTCACGTATGTACTCACAAGCAGAGGTAACACAATTTTTTTTCTCTTCTGCAATATCTATAGGTGCATACACAGGCTCCTACTCCCCTTTACAGAAGTACCTGCAGTTGTTTCATGTCCCTCCACCTCAATGCCAGATTTCCAGGAAATCCTTCTAGACCGTGGTAGGAAAAGTATGAAATTACCAACACAGATTACGTCTTTAAAAGGGGTAGATATTACTTATTTCCACTTCAAGAGCTTGCCTGCAGGTTCATTCACCGTGCAGGTGACTCACAGCAGCACACACCCCTGAGAGATGAGAGAGTTCTTCGCTGAATAGAAGACTGAAGGACAAACGCAATACAGGCAGCATCAAACTGAGACGTTCAAGTAATATCGTAAAGCTCCGAGTGGCAGCCCATAAATGCCCAAAAGGGAGGCAGTAAAGTTTCTTAAACAGCAACAGAGTCCACTTCTGATTCTCACAGGATATTGTTCTGTCTTTGCATCAAAATGGCAAGTCCTTTAGATCTTTCAGCTGCAGATGGGTACAACGAAGGTCTTCCTGAACAGTCTTGTTCTCACATTCTTACAAGCCAGCCTTACAACCAATGTTTGAAGATACTATCGTGATCGTTCTGTTCATGATTCAGCTACATCTATGACATCAGTCACTATGTGCTCTTGGCTTTGGGCAAATACACCATCAACAGACATACTAACTGTTCAGTGTATTGGCCCTCCGTATGGACAGACCCCTGACCACTGGGAAGGGAAGGCTCAGACCATGGTAGTGCTGTGTATCTCTGTTGATACAAGGTGGCCCTCAACGTGCAAAAAGATGGCAAAATTCCCATTTCTCACTTCCCAGATCTTCAGCACATTTATATGGGGATGGCATTTCACAGGAGAGAACAAACTGTTAGCCAGTTGGAAAGAACTTTCTGGCTGAAGAAACAGACACCTGCCACTGTCAACCTGGATGGCAAGGAACAGCAGAAGGGTGACATGAACTCTAAATACTGAGACAAGATCAAGTGAGACTTCTTGCACACCAAGGAAGGTATTGCCCTTCTGTTGCAGTGAGCCCTCATGAGAAGAATCCCTGTAAAAAGATGCTGAAGAATAGGGTTTGGGTTTCAGCAGAGGCATAAATGGCATTGTGCAGCCTTGGGATACAGTACTAACTGTAGCATTTTTCTCTGATAATTCTCAGGCATAGAAAAATATAGGTGCTTGTGCTCTGAACAAGTGTATCGCAGAAGATTGTGGTGTCAGAAAGGAGAGGAGAGGAGAGGAGAGGAGAGGACAGGACAGGACAGGACAGGACAGAGAGAAGGGTCACAACTCGATATATTAAAGTGATTGCTTTGACTCAGATTACCAGTTGCTCAGGCAACACACCAGTTTGAGCACCTGTAGGAACTTCATGGCTTCCAGAAGACAAAGGTAAGGAAGCATAAAAGACCTGATATGATCTAGGGATCAGGTCAGCTGAAGTGAAATAAGGATGTTTGGAACTACAAATATTGAATGGAAGTTTTCTGTAGGCACCAGCCTCTGACATGGGAAAATTAAATGCCTTGCTGTGATGGTGTGCTTCCCCACCACCACCACTACCACCCTTGCTACCTGACCCTTGTTTCCCATAACGCTGCTCAAGTCATAACCCCCAGTGGTGGTGATGGCTGCACCAGCCTCAAAGCGGATTTGGGGAGACAGATGACACAATAGCCGGGGGATAATTTGAGCAACGTGCCCACCTAACGGTGCTGGTCAATGTCCAAATCAAAGCAAATTTGGAAGAAACTAACACCTGAAGTCAGTATGCAAATATGACCACAACTCAACCACCTTACTCCATAAACAGTAGACAGCCCACAAACCTGTTGCATGGGCTGCATGCCAGGACCTCCCCCTGAGTAGGAACACCTCTGTCAAGGTTACTTCTGGATGTTGAAAGAATCCTTGTCACGTCAGATAATTGGTAAGTGAATGGGGAATAAGTGTGCTGAAACTTTGAAATCTTAGCTAAGTGATATAAAGGGTTGATTGTGCATATATAATCCTTTAGCCGTAAGCCATTGACCAAGTCTGAGACTAAGTCTGGAGCCAGCTGCACATAAACTCCCCTCTGAGAAGGAGTTTAGAATGCAAGAGGGTCCTTTCTGAACCTCATGACTCAACGGGAGGGGCTCCATGACAATTTTGTCTGGCCCTGTCCTCTGTGCAGTAAATACTCAAGTGTACCTTGCCATCGAAACTTGTTAAACCACTGATGTGTTTACCATTGAACTTTGTTAACTCACTGCCTTCTATCAATAAAATGTATTGATACTTCTCTCTTGAGAGTGAAGTGCATGACTCCCTCTATGACAAACTGGCACAGTCAGCAGGATGGCAAGCAGTATCAATGATTATTTACAGAGGCATGGAGCAAATCCCAGCTTGTCAGAAGAATAGGTGTGTTACAACTGGAGTAATTGGGAAGCTGGGAAGCATTCCCAGAGCCATGATTCAAGGTCAGCGTACTGGCATTATCCTGAGTCTGACTGAAGCATTCCAGAAATTATGTAGCAGTGAAAGGAATGAGTTTATTTCAGCTCCTCCAGTGCCATTCCCCAGAAAGGGAGACAATACCTTCCTTCCACTTAGGGAGGAACTGCAGGACTTGAAGTCAAAAAACCAAGTAAAGCCCAGAAGGCAATTGGCAAAGTAGAGGCTTATCACTAGATACATGATGATGGCCCATACATTTTGATTCCAGTTGGTCCTCAAGGAAAATTGGTGAAGTTTTAATCCATATGGGAGCACAAATTTCAATACCTACACAACAAGATACCAAGAAGCTGGGCATGCTGAAGGAAAAGAATAAAGATTACTGGTGTGAACAGAGCAAAGTATTGTGTGTCAAACTGCCAGGGTCAATTTATGGCCCCCAGGCGAGAAACATATGTCAACTACTCACTTTGCAATTAAAGATCATAATGAAAATATTTTAGGTTTTAATGCTTTAAATGGCCAAACCTAACACATGCCAAATGGAAGTGTGTGGTCCTTTGGCTCAAACATTGATCCCAACCCCAGCAGAAATCAGGATGCTGCAGTGCGTGTACTTTATGCAAAGCACCTGTGCTCCGAGATTCGAAAATTAGTTTTCTACCACAATATACAATTTCTGCTGTGGCATGAAATGGAATTTCTGAAGTTGTAGCTGATTTGAAGAAATGACAAATTACCTCCAGAACCCACTCCTCCTGTAACTCACCTGCCTGCCCAGTTTGGAAACAAGATGGGAGCTGGCAGTCTAACAATTGATTATCGGAGCCTGTAGGGTAATACAGCTCCCCAACAGCTGCTGTACCAACACTGTGAACTTAACAGCTACTTTGCAAGTAGCAGCACACCCAGGGATGATGGCACTAAACGTGAAAGACATGTTCTTTATGGTTCCCTAGAAGGAGGAGGATAAAGGGAATTTTGCTTTCACTTGAGAGACAATACAATATACCTTTAACAGACTCCCACAGGGTTATAAGCATTCACCCACAATTGCTTATGACTTACTTGCTGAACTTTTACAGACGTCTTCCTCCCCCAAGATGTGCAACTGTACCAATATATAGACGATATTCTGACTGGAGGAACTTCCCCTGAGAAGGTGGGGGAAGCAGCAGCAGCAGTATGGCAAGCACTAAATAAAGTAGAAATTGAGATTCCACCTGGAAAATGTCAGGGAACAAGTAAAGAAGTAAAATTTTAGCTACATGGTGGAAAGCAGACAGTGCAGTGATTCCCCCAGGTACCTTAAAAAAAAAAAAAAAAGAATTGCAAATGCCCCCATCAAGGAGGGAGTTACAATTAATGGAAAATTTAGGATATGGAGGAAACAAGCACCTGTATTTTCTATCATTTCCCTTCCATTATACTCACTGTTATTTAAAGGCAAACCCTGGGAATGGAAATTAGAACATAAATTGGCAGTCAACATTCTAACTGAAGAATTAAAAAGGTATCGGTCACTGGGACCAATACACTCCCATGACCTTATTATAATCAAATGGGGTTTTGCTGAACATGCTGCTGCTTACTGTAACCTGTTCCAAACTGGCCCTGATGGGCCAAAAAGACTTTTATTGTTTAGCTTAACCACATCTAAAGAAAAAGAGTAATGGTACTCTGAATGGGAAAAGGAGCTTTTATCTTTAGTATGAGCAGTTAAACAAGTTGAGGAAATACATCAGGGACAACCTGTGCAAACTAGAAAATCATTTAATGTACTAGAAGCAATCCTAAAGGGGACTGCTCTTCCAGAAGGAGTTGCAAAAAAAACCACTATCAGAAAATGGTATGCTATGAAACATAACAGGAGCTGACCTTAACTGAACCTTGTGGCTCACTTGCCTGGGAAGCTGCCAGTAGCAGTGGTGCAAAACATAGAATTAGTGTGTGATAGACTTTTCCTTCTTTTTAACAGGGTAAACTGTTCAGACTCACCACCAAAACAAGTCTCTGTTTTTTCTCACAGCACCCCACAGAAATGCTGTGTTCATGTTACTGTAAACTGAGCACAACAACTGATTGGAACAAATTGCAGTCTTCTCTGTTAGCACTAGGAACTGACCACTGGGTCTCATCTGATATATTGCTTCAAGGGGAAAAAATAAATTAATTAATAAAATAAATAAATTAAAATCCAGTAGCTTTGGATGTACTTGTTGCAGCTCAAAATAATGTTTCTCTAGTTCTTAGTTGTGTCCAAGCTCAACTGCGGATGCAATCTGCAACAGCAGCAATTACAAGAGAAGGTGAAGATGGCACCTTACCCACCGAAATTTGAAAGATAATTTATGATAATGCACCTAAATCTGAAAAATAATTCCAATCCTGGTGGTATTTAAACAGTTTTACTTATGACCCCATCAACAATAAGGCCACAGCTTTTGTCTTAACCATATACAGTCTTCGGTATACACTGTATACCAAATAATTGCACTAGAATTAAATCAAAGTGGAACTATATCCATTAGAACATAGAGTATGGGCCCAACAAAACAGAAATAAATGGCAGACTATTGATGTTACTGCATGCATTGTACAGAAACAACAAGGATTTATTTGTGAGACTAGCACCAACAAAGCCCAAGACATTTTTCTTTACACTGAACAAAAAGTTTGGTATTTTGAAATACATCCCAATGAAACCCCTGACACTGTACTTATATATATTAGGAAAGGATGTGTTTCTTTGAGACCCCTTTGTGATTTTGTATTCGCAGATAACATTACTTTAGATGAGCTACAAGCAATCACTCAAATATTTGTATTTGTAACTTTCCTAAAATTATGAAATGGTACTTTAATTATTCAGAGCCTGTTATGTCTTATCAATCGCTACAATCTAATATGCATTGAGTCAAGATTTATTGCCTAACCCCAACAGAATTAATCTTATATTGGTGAAGAAACTACTACATGATGACCGGTGTCAACTGCTAGAACATATCAAAAACAATGGACACAAATCCAATGACCATTCATCGTGATACAGAAGACATACGTCATATCTTAGAAAAAGTGAAGAAGGATGGAGAACATCATTGGTGGGAAACTCTTCTTGGATGATCACTGACAGCAACAGGAGGTTTTAATATCATGCTTCACCCAGTCATGATTTTACTAAATTTAATACATATATTGGTTATAATTATATTGTATATAAAGGTTTGGTACATGATAAAACAAATAACTTCAATCACCCAAAACGTACAAATTAATGCATAACAAATACCAATGTTTCACTGTTTACTCACTTTGGATCTGTAAGGACACAAACTATTTATGGCAGAGAGACAAGAAGTGACCATACCACCACTCTGTGAGAGTAAGACAAATTGACTATAGTCATGGGGTGGAATGGACAGCATGCTCCACCGCCACCTCGCTACCTGACCCTTGTTTCCAGTAATGCTGCTCAAGTCATAACCCCCAGTGGTGGTGATGGCTGCACCAGCCTCAAAGCGGATTTGGGGAGACAGATGACACAATAGCCAGGGGATAATTTGAGCAACGTGCCCACCTAACGGTGCTGGTCAATGTCCAAATCAAAGCAAATTTGGAAGAAACTAACACCTGAAGTCAGTATGCAAATATGACCACGACTCAACCACCTTACTCCATAAACAGTAGACAGCCCACAAACCTGTTGCATGGGCTGCATGCCAGGACCTCCCCCTGAGTAGGAACACCTCTGTCAAGGTTACTTCTGGATGTTGAAAGAATCCTTGTCACGTCAGATAATTGGTAAGTGAATGGGGAATAAGTGTGCTGAAACTTTGAAATCTTAGCTAAGTGATATAAAGGGTTGATTGTGCATATATAATCCTTTAGCCGTAAGCCATTGACCAAGTCTGAGACTAAGTCTGGAGCCAGCTGCACATAAACTCCCCTCTGAGAAGGAGTTTAGAATGCAAGAGGGTCCTTTCTGAACCTCATGACTCAACGGGAGGGGCTCCATGACAATTTTGTCTGGCCCTGTCCTCTGTGCAGTAAATACTCAAGTGTACCTTGCCATCGAAACTTGTTAAACCACTGATGTGTTTACCATTGAACTTTGTTAACTCACTGCCTTCTATCAATAAAATGTATTGATACTTCTCTCTTGAGAGTGAAGGACATGACTCCATCTGCCAACAGCTGCTTCCTGGAAAATTAGTGGTTAGCTTCACAGGTTTTGGAAGACCAGAAGGATCCAGACAAGAAAATTTAAGTATCACAGTAGGAACAAATACATAGTCTGGAGGTGTTGGCTGCATCCAATGGTGCTTGCAGCACCGCATAGAGTACTAGTTAATCAGCAGTTGCCATATAGCCAAAGTCTATATGTAATGCAGTGAAAGTCTCACAAACATCACTAAATAGTCAAAACACTTGTCTGTATGCTGGGAAAAAAGTACAACTTGTTGATAACAGAAACACCAGCTGCCAAATGTCAGTCAGCTTTTGAAGATGCATTAACAACAAAATTGTTGGTATCTGCATCTACTTGGAACAGACGCAAATTCAAGGGAAGATGATTTACTTCATATGAATAAGAAATCTGCATCTCCTGTGGTCATCTGGTACTTGGCTTATGGAACACAGCAGACTTAACTCTCTTTAATATAATAGGTTTATCTCTGAAGTACTGTGTTACCTGGAGAGAAGATCCTCTTGGAAGAAAATACTAATTATCAAGTGAACTGGCTGAGTAAATTCTTCTAATGACTAAGAGAAATGTAACCAAAATAAATAAATAAATAAAGTTAAATTAAGTTCTCCTAATTTACATACTTGTCTTCAGCATTACCTCAGTGAAATATTAGGTGCTTTCCTGAAGGTGCAAGGATAAATCCAGTTCCTTCAGTATTATTATCGAGACTCCCTAGATAATTAGCAGAGAGGCAATGCCTCCAGAGGTCTACTGAGTCTTCAGGTGCACTTAACATTAGTGCCTCCATCTCTCCATCTCACTCTGGCAATGACTAGTCTCTTACATTAGGCATCTCCTGCTCCTACTAAAAAAAATGGAAAGTGTCTCTTGATCCAGACTGGGAAGTGGTGCTGCACAATTTTATGTAATTGTCTAGAGGTTACAGCACTTACTCAAGAAGATGAAGACTGAAGGTCAAGGTGTCTTCTCATCCTAGAGTTAGGTGGGAACAATCTCCACTTTGGTTTTAAGTCTGGATTACTCTGCATTCAGGAATGCAGGAGTTATGGGACCAGACCCCAAAGACCCAAGGGTAAGCTTAACCCTGCATGAATGACAACGGGCTTTCAGCTGGGAAGGTGCAGCAAGGAAGCTTCAGATCACTCTCAAAAATGCAGCTATATGTTATATCAAACTTTTATGAGACAGAAAAAAATGGATGATGCCGCATGCATGAAAAAGCACATCAGATCCATTCTTTCCTCCATTTTCTACACTCTGACATCCCTTTCCTCCTCAACTATTACATTCTGTGAGGAAGAGGTAAAAAAAATGTTGAGGGCAAGTACATTTATGAATGTTCTGGTTTCAGCTGGGATAGAGTTAATTTTCTTTCTAGTAACTGGTATAATAATGTGATTTGGATTTAGGATGAGAAAAATGTTGATAACACACTGGTGTTTTAGTCATTGCAGAGCAGGGCTTACACAGCCAAGGCCTTTTCTGCTCCTCACCCCACCCCACCAGCGAGCAGGCTGGGGGGGGGCACAAGAAGCTGGAAGGGGGCACAGCCGGGACAGCTGGCCCCAACTGACCAAAGGGACATCCCATACCATGTAATGTCATGTTCAGCATATAAACTAAGGGGAAACGTGGCTGAGGGCTGCTGCTTGGGAGCTGGCTGGGCATTGGTCAACAATTGGTGTTGAGCAATTGTTTTTCATTTGCCCCACTTGTTTTTCTTGGGGTTTATTCACCTCTCTTTTTTTTGTTTCCTTTTTCATTACAATTTTTTATTGCTATTATTATTATCATCATCATATTTTAATTATTAAACTGTTCTTATGTCAACTCATGAGTTTTCTTACTTTTACCCTTCCAATTCTCTCCCACATCCCACCGGGCAGGAGTGAGTGAGCAACTGTGCGGGGCTTAGTTGCCATCTGGAGTTAACCCATGATAATTGAGAAAGGGTAAAAACAGAATTTCTGTGTTTGGTGGTTATGTGACACCCACAATGAGGGACGCACAAAAGAGATCTTTGTTGTCCCTGACTAGACCTTACTAAATTGCAGCCACACCCCAGGTAGCCTCTAAACATTCCATACAGATAGTGATGAGATTACAAGTGAGCATCCTTATATACTTACTAAAAGGCAGATTCCTCTTCACAGGTTGTGTCAGACAATTTTGTCTTATATGAACTTTTCCTGCCTCTATTATTCAGCTGCTTATGGCTATTATATGGACTATCTGCTAGGAGTTTACTAAAAAACGGGCACTAGACCGAAAACAAGTACTGAATAAAGGTGGGCTATTTTACATAGCTCAGCAAGTATTTCCATATTAATTCTTATCCCTGCAACCTTCTGCACAGCTTGCTCAACAGATTTCCCCCCCCCACCCTGCATTTTCCTAATTAGAATTAGCTGTGACTCTTCTGACAAAGTTAGCTTACAGTATAAAACACTGGTTTTGCAGAAACTATCAGTTGCAACAAACACATTTTGACTGAAATTACTTATTTGCCTACTGTGCTGCTAGGAAAACCAAATTTCAAATGTTGAAGAGTCTTTATCAACCATGCAGTCTCAGCCAAGGTCTTCCAGGCACCTGTGCTAGAGCATGGGTACACCCATCTTGGAAGACGGGGCACTAACAGGGCTCCTTAGACATTCACTGTCACTACCCAAATCTCAGATGATTCTCTGAAACTGTGAGACTTTTCATCTTAATTCAAACTAAAACATTTCCCAAAAGCTTCATTTCTTTGATGAAGGACTCTAGTCTAGAAAAAGGCAGACTGCGCTTATGGAGTGCACTTTAAAATACTTTAACAGTCATCCATATCAGGCAGAAATGGGCAAGAATGTATTCTTTCTGGTTGTAGTCTGTGATTCTCTAAATCAGACTTACCATCTATCTCCACCTGTGTCTTCCCATTGTAAATCAAAGCCAACACTGCCCAAGATTCAATAAACTGGGATAGAGCCACATGCTGTACCTTTTATAGCAGCATGACAGTGGAGCCTCCCAGGGTTTCACTGTCAGGTCACTGGGACCGTGTTTTTTGATTATTCAGGCTATTTGGGGAACATCGGTAACAATTTCCTCTTGAGAGATCAGTAGAAGAAATCATGGGAAATCATGTATTCCAAAGATTGTCTCCATCATCAAGAAATCTGTCCAGTTACCCAGGATGCCCATACACTTCTACCAATTAACACAGGAGTGCTAATGCTACTATAAACTGATAGACTTCTAGCAGGAACACAGCCAATATCTAATGACCTTTTTACTGCGCTGCCAAGGCTGAGCACCTCAGAGTGCAACAGTCATTGCTGCACACATGGGTGTAAAATCATGGGCATCATGAGAGCAACAACATTTTCTGTTTTCACGAACTGCGTTCAAGCTTGAAAGGAATGTGAATGGAGTCAATAACACAGAGGACAGGTGGCCTATAGCTGATTTGCAACAAAAATAAAAATAATCTGATAATATATAATCTGGGTAATCCAATAATGCAATAATCTGCTACTAGAGATTAATCATCTCTAACAATCAATGAATGATGTTCTGTAGAAAATTCATCTGATTATGGACCTCCTAGAACATGAGCACTCAGGATTTCAGTGCATTGAGACTTTATGTCTGGATAGCTCCTAAGAGTCTGCAGCACCTCTTAAGTAATCCTGATTTACTTGTCTCTCAATTTCTAATTATCATACTTCCACAGAGAGAATAATAGAGTCACAGTGGTACATTTTAGAGCTTTTTCCTTCAGATAAATAACACAACTACAGTGCTGTAATCCACAGGTCTTTAAGAAGGACCAGAAGAGAGGACTGAGAGAGAGAGAGAGAGAGAGAGAGAGAGAGTGTGTGTGCGCGTGCGTGTGTGTGTGTGTGTGTGTGTGTTGAGGCAATGGCCTAGCCAAGACCTTATGAGGAAGATCAGAGGTGAGACCAACAGAGACATCTGCTACAGACCATCTGTAGACACAAGGTAATGCACAAGCTCTCTTTAAACAGTCTGAGGAAGCAGGATCATGGTCTCGGATTATCACAAAGGACTTTAACCAACCCCGATGTATGTTGGAAAGGCAACTTGCAACACTGCAAGCAATTCAAGAGGTTTCTGGAGTGCTTCAGGGTCAATTTTTTTGCTGGAGTGGCCACATAGAGAAAGTGCTCTGTTGAATCTGCTGCTCATAAATAATGGTCAGGGATATGATAGCCTGTGGCTGCATTGACTGCAACGATCCTGAGACAGTGGTTGAAGATTCTGAGAAAAGTGAAGAAGGCAAGTAGCAGAATAAAGACATTAGATTTCAGGAAAGGAGACTTCAGTCTGCTCAAGGAACCAGCAGATAGGATCTCATTATGGGCTGCCCTGAAAAGCAAAGGGGCCAAGAGACTAACTGATCTTCAGGAACAACCCTCAAAGAAGATTGATCTATCCCACCATGTAGAAAGTCAAGCAAGTTCTGCAGAAAACTAGCGTGTGCAAAAAGGGGTATATCCTGACTGAGCTAAAATGAGAAAAAAAGAAGTCTCCAGAAAGTGGAAGCAAGGATGGGCTACCTAGAAGGAACACAGAGCAGTTGCTCAAACATGCAAGGGTAAAGTTAGAAAAGTGAAGGCTCAGCTGGATTAGAAGATACGGATGTGAAGGAGTTTATAGGTGTATCAACAGCAAAAGGAAGATGATTGAAAATGTGACTCCACTGCTGAACGGGGCAGGGAATTGAAAGACAAAGGACATGAAAAAGGCTAAACTAAACACTTCCTTCTTTGCCTTCATCTTTACTGGCAAGGTCAGCTCTCAGGATTTCTATATCTCTCTCTTCAGTAACAGAGTTTGGTGAAAGAGATAGTAATAGGGTAGAACAATCACGATGGGACCCACTGAAGTAAATTGAGTATACGGAAGTCCATGGGACAGGGAAGAATGCTTCTGAGGATGCCAAGGGAGCTGGCTGATGCCACTGTAAGGTTGATGTCTATCAACTCTGAAAGGTGGCAGTCAGAGACAGCTCCCAATGGCTGGAAAAAGGCAAATATTAGCCCATATTCAAAAAAGAACTAAAGAGAGGCTCAAGAGGTCTACAGTCCAGTCTGCTTCATCCCAGTCTCCAGGAAGACTATGCAACAAATCCTCCTGGAATACATTTCCAAGCACATAGGTTTGCAAACAGCCAGTACTAATTTGCTAAGGACCCAAACAAACTAATCGCTATCTATGACTGTTTCTGTGGATAAGCCGAGCGTGATGGATGTAATCTGTTTTTTCTTTGACAAAGTTTTTTACCCGTAGAGGTTTTGTAGCTCGATTGTAGGTATGCAGACTGGATGAATGGACTATGAAGTGGTTAAAAAACTGAGTGGACCATTAGACTCAAGAAGTAGTGATCAAAAGTTCAAAGCCCAGCTAGCAGCCTGTAGGAATGATGCAGGTAAGGTCAGGGCAGGGGCTGATGTCATTAAGCAACATTTCCATCAGAGACCTGGACCATGGATTAAATACATTGAAATGCAATGCTGTTAAGACACCAAACGGGGGTAAGAGGGAATATGACAGGATGAAGGAATAGGCTGACAAGGTCCACGTAAAGTCCAACAGAATAACACCATGCAACAGCACAGGCCATGCTAGAGACTGGCTAGAGAGTACCCCAGCAGAAGAGGACTTGGAGGTCCTGATGGAACAGGAACAAAGACAGTGGTGTAGCCTTGCAGTTGATGCAAGCTAACTGCATTGGCAAGAGTGCAGCCTGCAGATCATTCAAAGTGATTATTACCCCTCTACATGGCATCATAACACCCTACCTGCAGTACTGTGTCCAGTTGCAGAGCCACCAGTAAAAGAGTTCTTAACAAACAAGAGAGAATCCAGAGGAGGAGGAGGACTAAAATGGTTAAGAGGCTGAGAGTATTGGGTTCATTCAGCCTGAAGGGAAGATGAGAGGTGGATCTAATGGCTGTCTTCTACTACCCAACAAGAGGGTTATAGAGAAGATGAAACCAGAGGTGCACTGCAAAATGATGAAAGACAGATTCCCAGTTGCAGCAAGAGAAATTCCAGTTGGATATGGGGCGGGAGGGGGTGGGGAGGGAATGGAAATTTACAGGCTGCTCAGATATGTTGCAGAATCTCCTTTCTTGGAGATTTTCGTGTACCAACTGAAAAACTAAGCAATCTGTTCAGACCTTGAATCTGGCCCAGACCTGAGCAGGAGGTAGGACTAGATAACCTTCAGAGGTGTCTTCCAACCTGAATGATTCTGAAATTCCACAGCAGCCAATACAGTCTGTGTACTGCACGGTTGGTTGGCATAACTATGAAAAAGGGAAATTTGGGATTTTATTCTTGCCTATGGTTGAGTGCTTGTGCTCTTAAAGGTTTTATAATTTATTTACAGAGTGGCATGGAAATACTTTTTTTTATTAAATAATACAATTAATTTCAGATTTTCCTTAATGTGAGCAAATTCAAACAAGACAGAGCACAGGAAATGTTATTTTTACTGTGAAAGAATTTTGGTACTGGACTCTCCACTGTGACTGAAGTTCAACCACTTGACATTTAGTTCAGTTCCCTCTTTGCTTTACACCTGTGTAACAATATTTCCCTGGTGTCACAGAGCTATTATAAGAACGAACGTATCAATTTCTGAAGCACACCCATGGAGCAATGACAACTTGACAGCATCTATCTTTCTATCCCACTGATTCATGATCCCCTCGTGATTACAAGTGCAACATCAATGGCTACGAGTGAGCAAAAAACTTGTACCTTTCAGGTCTCCAGAGTTCAAAGGCTGTTATCTGGGTCTTGTAAACCCACTCAGGTTTCAGGACCCTCTGTTGTTTGGTAAATGTAATATTTCTTCAGATGATTGTGTTGCCTGTGCTATGCTCAGCAGATCTTTAATGCCAATCACCATTAAGAAGAACACATGGCAGCTAGTCTTCTTTGCTCAGCTAACACTGACGAGTGCCTGTATAACAGCTAATGTAAGTTGTTCATCATTCAACTGCCATTTGTGCCATGGGTAATTATTCCAGTATTTTTTGGCAGTTGCATTTCTTAGGCTGCGCCTCCATTACTGCTGCTAAATGCAAATGAGGTTTGCACAGTAGATCTATGCTATCATTTGAACACTTTTTCTAAATGTTCAGCGGTTACAGCTTGTTCTTACAGCTATTAAAGGAAGCAAAAGCCCAGACCAGTGGGTTTAATAATGCAAATGAAACCAAATCACTCAGAGCTGCAACAGCACAATTCAGCAGGACAGACCCAAAACCTCAATATAACCATATGGAAACTGTACAGTGTTGAAAATGTTTGTTACTTTACTTCTGAGAAGGAAAAGGCAATGATTGCTAAAAGACATTGATGGAGATGTTATATAATAAGCAGCAAAGTACATCACTGTAATGATTTTACATATACCTTACACAAAAAGATCCCTTCCTGAAAACATTAGCATTTGAAAACTGTATGATTTGGGAAAATTTAACAAATACTGTCAAGTTACTTAAATATATTGTTGCTCAATAAATTATTCTTAGGTTGGAATACGGAAAAATCCAAGGAATTGACTGAACCCATACCATACATCCCAATTTTCTCTCCAATTAATGTGATTACCATACATCTCTATAAGACACTGCAAAAGCCTACCAGCTTAGGCAGCCTTTCTGGCATTCTTCATAGGTGGAGCTCTTCCACCCACAAATTTAACTGACCTATTTTTTGCTCCACCTTTCACAAACTACAGATATATATGCCATATATATTAGCAACATAATGCACTGAATGAGAAATTGATTCTTAATAAATATTAGAAGAAAGAATAAATTATTATTAAAATTATGACTGACTTTAAGCATCAGTAATACTTGACATTTACGTGAGACTTGTCTCAAAGGGCTGAAATAAACTCCATAGGCAAATGCCACATACAGCCTCACCGTCCATTGGTCATGGTTAATAACCTTTCCATCATACGAGAGGACAAAAGGTGGCTGTGCAATAGAGAGCCAGTCACCAGAGCTTTCCCAGGAAGCTTCACACAGCGGTGCTGGACAGGCCTGTGAGAAAGAGGACTAATGTTACAGTACAGTAAACAGTAACAAGCTGTTGGGCCAAAAGGACCCAATCCTGAATCCATTCTACAAACACATCTCCTGTTGACTTCAGCAGGAGCTCAGAAGGAGACAGCCTGAGGGCCAAATCGGAGTGCTAATCGGCAGAACAGCTACTTAAAAGTGTTCACACTCAACTACTTTGCTGCAGTCCTTCTTTTCTTCTTTAGCCTTCATCACTTTGGTGTTCACAAGATATTTTTGCTGTTACCCATTAATTACAGTGCCGTTCCAATTATCCACAAACTGTTTGTAAAGATGCCCTTTGGATGCAAGAACTAGCTTCAAATGCAGTGAACTTGATGGCTGCAAGTGAGTTAGGAGGAAGGAAGCAGGTAGAGGAAGTCTAGAAACGGCAGAGATCCATGTTTGTTTCATTCTTCACTTAAACTGAACTATTTCTATTTCACAGTGTGGAAAAAAATATTTCCATTCTGTAGTTGTGCTTTTCTACAGCTTTAATGACCTAAGGACATAAGCATAGCAAACCTGTAAGTGGAGGTAATAGTCCATACCAGCTGGCATAGAGTCTAATTTTCTAGCTATGCAGGTTGATCCAATAAAAGATGCTACCTCTACCTACAAATGTTGTCCCAGGAAACTAACCAGTGAGGATTAGAAGATTTTCATTAGTAACCTCCAAGCCAAAATCTCACATGTGATCTCCCAGCAGGAGACCCAGAAAGTAGAGTCAATGTACTTCACTTCCTTTCTTGCCATTTTGCTGTCCTGGGCTAAGACATACTGATTGATGTAGTATTATCACATCCGCTGTGACTCACCGAGGATGCGCTCCTTACTGTCGATATTGAGAAAGATGGTCTACCCTTGTGGTTCCTAACCCCTTTTTTAGTCAGTCTCACTGTTCCCACCTCTTCTCTTTCTCTTCCTCCATCTCACATTCTCTCTACAGCTACCTTTTCCCTGCAATCCTCCCTCCAACTCCAGATCCCTCCTGCCATGTCCTCATCTGTCCTCCCTGCAAAATTCTCTTCACCCCCTCCTTTCAAGCATGGGATCCTCAGCTCCCTCTGGAAAAGTTTGGCAGCTCAAACTTTTCTCAATATGCCGCAAAACCTCAAACTCTCTGCAATATGCCACCTCTAATGCTGGGCACCTCTGTCCCAAGAAAACCAAATGTTCGGCTGGAAGTAAGAGTACATTCCAGTTATGCCAGTGATTTATCATAATCCTGACCCATAGTTGTGCCAGACAGCAGAGTAAATAAGTAACACGCATCTGTCACAAGAAGAGGTACAAACACTAGTATGTTCTGGTAGTCTTCATTTAAAAATTGTCAAATCTGATAATACATAAAAAAACTTCTGGAGGGAATACAAATAGGAGCTTAAAAGACAAAGATTGACAGTCCCCAGAGCCCTCAAGTTACTAGAGCAATTGTGTGCTACAGTAGAGGTAGTAAAGCTCTGCCTGGAAATTAGCACTTTTTTGGGGTTTTCCTCTTTAGTCTGCAAGAGACTTGAAGGTCTCTCACACTCGATTGCAAACAGAATCAGAAAATATGGGGAGTGCACAGAATCATTTTATTAATCTTCCTGAAAGAAAGTTCTGTGGTCAGATTAACATCCTTGGAAGCCTGTCAGAGAACAGGAACACACAATACTGAGAGGCTAGGAGAAAATAATGTTGTTTGCCCATACTACAAAAACAAAAAACATCTGAGCCTGCCCAGGCTTCAGACACACCATGCCAGGATCATTTAGTTTTCTACCTCCTGCCACCACCAGCCAGCAGTGCAAAACTCCTCTCTTGATGGCCACTGTCATTTTCCCATTGTTGTTCCCTGAGGTCCAGATAACCATCTATTTTTAGAGAAGCAGACCTCCAAGAATTTAAGGCCTTTGCAAAGAGCAGCTGGTGATATGCTGTTCTTTTCTTACCCGAGACCTTTGTTCAAGCAACAAAACATTTAACTCCCTCTTGTCTCTGTGTGCGGTCGTCTGTGGAAGAATCCCTGAATCTAAATAAAAAAATGGAAGGGGAAGAAAGCATAATCGTTAAATCAAAAGGTAATTAATATAGCCTGTCCCTTTATTATGACAGTATATTTACCAGGTGGGGTTTGTTGTGTTTTGGGGGTTTGTTTTAGCTAATTTAATGTCCTGTAAAGGCTAATCAAAGGAGGGATTTACACGATAGTGAGAATGAGAGATCAGATTTAACACCACAACTTTTAAATACAAAGATTTATCATAGTCTTAATTTTTAATTGATTGCTGATCTCACAAGACACCATTCAAAGCTGCAATTGAAAGCTATTGGAAATATTCATTACATGACCCATAACAATAATGGTAAGCTATGAAAGTTATTAGTGGTGTCAGCTTAGCACATATAAATCAAGAAAACGTCAAAGATACATTTCTTTTGTGTATAAAACTATTGGCAAATTGAATTTAGGAATTTGTTAGGGATGCATGAGGAATCTGGTGTTTTGTTTTAGCTATCTCTAAAAACATCATTCAAGCAGCTACTAACATGGAAATTATTAAAGAGAACAAGCTGAAACTGTCACCTCCCTGCATCTCTCTTTCAGACCGTCAGATTGGAAGGTCTGGCTTTCATCCTGCCTTTCCTCATTGCCTTATACAAGGTTATGTTCAAGCTCGGGTAATTAGAAATCACCTCTAAATCAAACAGTGTCTGAAATCTGTCTACAAATTTGTTCTCTTTGTCCAACCTAAATCTCATAGCCCAAAGAATAACAGTGTCATTTTTGCACAAGTGATCAAAAGTTAGGAGGAGTTCATCCAGGAAAGGATGGTTGTAAACTACATCAGCGGCCATAATGTAGTCAAAGTGACAGGAAGACCTAGGAAAGTTCTTTTCCAGATCAATCCCCCAAGACAATTCCTTAACATGAGGCTGGTGCTGGCATTTCAGTTTTGTGTTTTGGAGAATGTTGTACTGAAGGTTTCCCAGCAGTTCTGGCAAATCAGTGGCAGTCACGAGTGCACCTGTGACAAGGAGAAAACAAACAATCTTTAAATATATTTCAAGACTTGACTAAAAAAAGGAACTGATTTAACCAGGCAGCTCTCATTGAGGGGAACAGAATAATGTAAATGCTCCCAAAGGCTCTTAGCCACTGTGCTTAAAATAAATATTTGGTTCCCAGTAGTTCCACTCTACAGATTGCCATCTAAATGCAGATGGGGATGGGTGGGAAGAAATTAAATAGTCAATGCATCTTGATATCATATTGGTTAAAAGTACAGTGAGCAACTAAGGATTGAAGAATACTAGTTATTAACTCCAAGAAGTCAGCATGAGATTTAACCATTGCCTCTGGTTCTTTCCTTTTCACATAGCAGAGAAAAAAAGGGAGGGGGGGAGGAGAAAGAAAGAAAACCGCAAATCTTTCTCAGACTACAGAAAGCTAGAATTCTGTTAAAATGCAGAAGTCACTTCTCTGGATTACTCATGACGAAGAACAGGCTACCATGAAAGAAAACACAGTGTCTGCAGCAGAAAATGATGAACACAAGTGGAAAGAAAGTGACCTGGCATCCAAGAGCTGTTTGGTCAATGGAAGGTGATACATTGGTCATACCTACACATGGCTTAATGTGGTTGCCACTGATATCCTGTGAGGCCACTAGTTTCTTATTTCAGTTCCTGTTTAACACTGTTAATGACAACAGCATCTACTGGGACCCCCTTTATGGCATCGATACATACACTCAAAGCTTTACAGAAAAAAATAATGGAGCAGGTTTCCAAACAAGCCTTTTGGAATTTACTTTTTCTTGCTCTTGAAAGCTTCCAAACAACAGCCTTTTAGAAGAACTGAGACACTTCCTTTGTCCTCCGGTATTCACCTGAGAGATACTTCCAAAAGCATAAGAGCAATGGTAGGTACTCACCCAGTAAACTGGCTACTATGGAGACCAACCCAGTTCCAGCTCCAATTTCAATCACATTTTTGTCAACCAAATTGTATTGTTTAGAATTAGTTTCCAAAAAATAACACAGAACCAGAGCCTGTAGGGGAGGGAATCCATGAACATACTAAACAAATAAATTAAATAAATCCCTTCACTAAATACGCATTGTGATTTAAAAGCATGCAAAAAGATGCTTCAAATGAGCAATATTCATTTAAGCACTGTCCCTAAAGGTTCACAACTCACTATGATCTTTGAGCTCTATAGACTAACAAAATAAACGCTACAACATGCCTCAATATAGGTTTGTAAAGCATTACAGCCAGAAGGAACAACTTCAATTATCTAATCTGTCATGCTGCATAACATGAGCTATAAAATTCCAGTCAGCAATTCCTGCTTATAACTGCACTTACTTCTCATTGAGTTAAAACATGTCCTTCACAAAGACATCTTCATATAAGGACTGCTTGTGAAAGAAAATCCACAACAAGCACAGTTAAACTCTTCTGATAGTTAATTATTTCTAAGAATAATTAACTACCATAAAGATTCATAAGGGACCAATAGATTTACACCTTTTCTTCCGGTTCAGTTTGTTTTCAGTTGCTAACTTACATTTTTTAAAGTTGCTTAACAAGGTAACCCCATAGAAAAGTTTTATAGCAAACAAAGCCACAAGGAGCCACACAGGCTCCTCATATATGCATTTATAGACTGATTAAGAAGCTTCTTTAGCATTTCTGCCATGTCTCATACTGACCCGTGAGTTTTAGTTCACTGTTGAAATAAAAATTGCAGATTTTATTTCTCTGGCAAAGATAGTTTCCAGTTAGAGTCCCATAGTTTTTTCCCAGATTTTGATAATCATACATTCTCCATTGACAAATACCAACTACGGTTGCCACATCTTTTTGCCTTTCCAAATGGTCATCTGTATTGCAATTATTAGTGGCTTAGTTTGGCACAGCAAAATCACACTCTCAGTTTTGCTTTTGGCTGATTAAGAAGGAAAGGAACAGGAGGACTGTTGGCCCAATGTTAACATGCTAGAAATTCAAAGAAAGCTTTTGCTTTCTACCTCTTAATTCAGATGAAAAAGAGTAGGTCTTTAATGCAAACTTACACATATCTCATAATCAGCAAAGCTTTGATACAGAAATAAGTCTGTAAACACCAACACTAATTAAAGCCTGGTTCCTAAAGATTGTTTGATTAACATTTAAAGGCACATTATATTAAGTTTTTCTGTTAGTTCCGTATATTCCTATAATCTCTTCCCTCAGAGTTTTGTCCTATTCTGTTGTAGAAATTGGCTGGCAGGACCAAAATTTCTGTGGGTTAAATTAGGGAAACTTTGAAATCTGCCTTCCTTTTTATGAAACTTGCAGAAACCTTATTTTCCTTAAAGCTTTTGCCCTTTTGACAAATCTGGCTGACATTTTTCAGAAGAGTTCAAATACGGCTGGATGGAACAGCAAGGGAGAACATGAAGCGGCACATACAGAAGGGTTGCTTTCCACAGCAAAACTGGCTAAACCCTTCCAGAAAAAATATATACTTTTCAGTACAGCCCATGATTTTCTGACAATAATTGGCAGTCAGCCAACCTTTCCTTGAAGACGTGCACTGAAGCCACCGAGATACTGCATGAATGACTTGTCCAGTTCTGCTGAGACAAGGAAAATTGTTTGGAGTTCAAACAGCAGAGTACACTAACTCTCCTCAGCTGAATTATGGCCATACTTCTTAAAAATAGTATGATTCTGGGAGGCTGATACCACTGGAACAGAAATGGAGCCTCCTGGGTTTTAGTCTGCTCCCTCCTACGGGGGCTCCTGGAGATGGTTCTGTTTCAGGGATGTTCTCTGAATGCACCAAGTGTCAGTGATGCATCGTAGCACCTCCCTGACCACAGTCGTTCCTTTCACAATTAAATATTTCAAAACAGTCAGTTAGCTGCATTTCACAGTTTCAAAACCTTGAAGAAGTCTCTTTGTATGGTGGGCATGTTGATGGTTCTTATAACGTGAGCCAAGGACGATGGTTCTGTCCCACTAGATTTCTGGCAGGTTAAGAAACAGAAAGCTCCAGCTCAGTCTTTTCACATGTCTGCATATTTAGAAGGTAATTTATTTTATTTTTTTTTTCACATCAAGAGCTTGAGTAGCTTCTGTGAGTGCTAATACCTTGTGAGCTCGTAACACAGCTGTTTCGGCAACCTGGATCTGTCTGCTGTACAGCTGCCTGTATTTATAAAATGTACAGAAATATAATCATCACAAAACTTCCATATTTCTTTCAAAATATGCTGCAATTGGTCAATAGGATCAAAAATTACTGGTAGGTGAGGAGGGGACACAAGATCATACATCTTGTGTGACAGGGGCACAAACAAGAAATACCATTTAGGCTTTAAGAACCAGGAATCCATATGAAACAAGGCTAAATTCAAGTTTGGGATTTGCAGAACAGAGACTGAGAAGCACTGAAAGTTTTCCTTGGGTTTACAACATACGACAGATTTATCATGCAAAACAAATTAAAAGTGCTAGAAGACTCCAAAAATAAAAAAAATAACAATACTGCATAAATACTGTACCGATGGCCAGACGACTGCTCCATAACAGTCAGTGGCTTCTGTAATTCTTATCTCATGGCCAGCAAAGTGAAAGCCTTCCCAGGCCTTATGAGTTATAAGAGCAGGAAAAAAACGCCTTCTCATGATTTCTGCAACTATCTGTTCATCTTCTTTTTCCCCTGGAAGCAAAAGTATAAACGGTCAAACAGGCTGAGTGGACTGATAATGAAACTACCAGTTTATATTGAAAAACTGATTTGGAAGCAAGTATGAGAATTGTGTGTGTGAATAAAACTACATCGCACCATTAATGGTTAGCATGACACATGGGAAGTATCCTGAATTCTAATTGGAGTTTTCAGTTTATGGCTAAATAATTTCTTTCCTGTTTTGTCGAAGAAGCCAAGTTTGTAAAAAGTAAAGAACTGGAATGTTACCATATATTGCTTTCCATTTCAGCTATCCAAAGGAAAAAATTTAACTTCTTTTATCCTTCAAGAACAGCTGCCCTAGTATAGACACTCATGGTCTTACGTGCACAATTTTTATATTATTTTCCATATCCTTTTACTGTTCACTTTCCCCACTTTATGGTTCTTTTTGACAGTAAACAAAAGGAGCCACAGTATCATTTATGAGCGTCACAAAACTTGTGAAACAAATCCTAGCAACACAAATTATGACAGACAGGAGCGAAAGCACTAGTGTTGTCAGGAAAGCTTATCCACCCACCCCAAGAGAGCCCTGTCAGGGGGATTCTTTCCAGTTGGCGTGATATCCTGAATGTCATCCCTGTTGCTAAGCAAAGGGTATTTATGATAGCTAACATAATCCCAGATAACTCTTCTAACAGGAGAGGATTCATTCTTTTTTAGTTGAATACCGAGCCAGTTTCAGTTTTGCCATCATCACACAAAGCTGCACCACAATGTTGCACACACACAAGTATATATATATATATATATATATATAAAAAATACACATAAGTGAAGCTGTCCAGAACATTTTCTTAGCAAAGTCTAGAATCATTCCAAGTTTTCACAGGAAATTTGCTTTCACAGCCAACTATGATCTCTTGGCAAATTAGCTAAAGCAAAACATGTTTACAAGCTATACCTCCTAGAAAGCATGCTAGATGTTAAGATAACTGGGTTACCACCTTATCCAAAGCAGAGTTTCTGTATGAAGCCTGCAGTTACCATCAAAATCACAGCTATCAAGATTGGGATCTGCATAAAAACAGCAGGCCCAATGGTTATTAAAAATGAAAACATTTACATTTTCATCAGCATAAAACACATTGGTCTAGGAAAGATTCTTCACGTTCACACTCAAATCACTGCAGTCACAGGACATGATGGCCTCAAGTGTTGTCATTTGCTCTGCCATATCTCTCAGTATTTTTAGGCCCATAAGCTATTGGGATGTCTCTCCCCCTTCGTTGTCATAGAAGGATCAAGGAACAAAAGCAAATGTGAACAAGGGAAGAGATGATACTAAACAAAAACACATCAGGAAGATGCTCAGGCCCATTAGCCAGTGTTTTAAGCTTGTAACTCAACTTACTCTCAGCATCAGAGGAAACTAGAGAATAGCAACAAACAAGGAAGAAAAAGCAAAAATGTTCATGTGCAATCTTAGTATGTTGACAATAAGACAGAATCAAAATGCTAAACAAACAAAAACCCCAACTAACTAACCTACAGCATTCTCCAAAAATGTATTGGGTGTGGGGGGATGACCTTAATCATGGTATACAGCAAAAATAACGTAATGCATATACTACTGGAAAAAACATAAACAGTGTAATTTTATAAAGGTAACTTAAATAAAATAGTCAATATTGAAACTACTTTTTTTTAAGATGTTAGAAAATAAATAGCATGTTTCAGCCAATTACATCTTTTTGCAAGTCTCTAATGTTAAGCTGAGAGAAAACACATGCATGGTGCCTGCAATCAGGGAACTCTGCACAAACATAAGTTAAGTGCCAGAGATACGCTGCTCCAGGGCAAAATTAATCTTTCCTTATGAAAGAATTAATATGATGCTGTCTTACTACACATATCATAAGCGTATTTAATATATCATTTTGTTTCCAGGCATACCAGATATAGCCTGCTTTTAATCTTCTCTGATTGCTTGGAGCAGTCTGATCTTGTTCTGTGATCACTACTAGCTGTGGAAGGAAAAAGCTATTCCTTCTATTACCTCCCAATTACAACCATTTTTCTTGATTGTTTCTCCCTTGACATCTGTTTTGGATCCAATTTTGTCAAGAAGCCATAACTTATGAAGTCTTAACTTACAAAGCTTCTGCCAGAATACCTATAAAACTTTAGCAGTACTACAGCTACCCCTCTAGTGCTCAATAAACATTTCCCACCTATTCCCTACATTATCAGCAATCTTACTACTTCGGGCTCACAGAGCACCTATACGAACAGGGTTTGTAGGCCACTGCTCCCTCTCTGAGCTAAACTGTCCACAACTGAAAGAAGAATCCCAAATCTGATTAATAACGCCTTTGGCCATCTTAACCCACCTGGGGGATTACCAAAGGGATATCTGGAGAAGTTTACATATTTTTTATATTTTGACTTCCACTTCAGAAGATCGTACTATTGTGGAGAATCAAAAAGAGTACATGTTTCATTAGAGACATCATATGGTAGACATGTTTCAAAACCCTAATGAAAAACGTTATCAGTACCAAGATGCTAATGATTCTGACAAAGAGTGCTGACAAAATAAGGAGTGAAGACTTTTAGTCAGATTTGCTTGCTTACATACGAGTTTCCCTTCATATTGCAAAAGGCACTCTTCTATTTTCTGCTTTATATCTTCCAAAATAACTAAACTTGTGGGACTGCACAAAAGGAAAAAAGCTAATTTTTCTGTAACTGCCTTCAGAGCAGAACAGAAGAATAACAAACTAGTGGGAAATCTTTCAAGCAACAAGAAAATTGTTATCAGGCTAAGCAAAATCCAAATGAGATTAAGTCTTTTAATACCTCCAAATGTTGAGAAAGTTCTTCTGGTACTTCAATCAAACTAGTTTCTTGCTAACAGATGCAAAAAGTTGGTAGGAAGTTATTCTTCTGCAAGCATTAATCTCTGTGTTAGTCCATATTCTCTTGTTCAGGAAGAAAAAGACTTGGAATTATGACTGAATGAATGGATTTTAATGACATTTTAAGACAACAAGAGCCAACCCATCAGTAGAATAGGGTCAGAGAAGAGTAAAGGAGACTTGACTGATCTGGCTGTCAATTCTTGTAAGAATGGAAGTGGATAATGGGCCTTTCCAGCAATACTACTCAAGCATCCATACTAAAGTGTCAGAGCTTAAAAGAGTCAGCTAGGACTGATTCCTCCCTTCTTCATTTGCCTGAGTTTGACCAGGCAGGTTGGCCTCACTCCTCTTCTGTGACTTGGAAAGGCATGGAAGTGGTATATACATAGAATTACTTTCTCCAGCCTATTCATCTTTTTGCACGAGCATGTATACACAGAAACCACTGAGTTTCAGGTGCTAGAAGATGCTACATTAAGATGAGACAGTTGAATCCTGTTCAGGTAGCATATAGAAACTGAGATACTTTTGTTAGTGAAACAGATAGTGTTGCTTTGGTCTTGAACTTGTGTTCACAAAGAAGTTCCAATCTCTTGATGCCTAAATTCCTCTTGAAATAGAATTTGATTGTCTTTAAGTTTCTTAAGACTTTCTGCCTAATAGGTTAATTGCTTACAGCATTCTTTGAAATATTTTGGGTAAAGTATTGTTTATCATGAAATTCTAACATCTTCTGAGCGTGTTCTTGGAACTCCCTTGGTTTTAAATTAATATCGAGCTGAGGGAGAAAAGTCATATACAGCTGACACATCTTGCACTATATCAACTACATCATTATGAAAAAAATCATAAACATCATTCTCAAAGGCAAAGCAATCACCGTTCTTACAACTGAAATGTGAACATAGTTTTCCAAAGAGACATACTAAATCATTTGGAAGACTGGAGTTGTGAAGTCAGTGGCAGGTTAGTTAGAGAAACGTGTGTCAAGTTGCAAAATCTTGTGTAGGGAACCAGAGGATTTTGCTGACACATTCAAATGTCAAATGAAGTGCTTTATATTAGAGCAAAAACTAAAGAAAGAAAAGGACGTGAGTTCTGCTGAAACAGAGTTGGAGACGGCCTTCAAGTGGGAAGGGAAGGCAGAAGGAAAATACAAGGAGATAGACCAGGTCAGAATGGAAGGGGTTGCAAACTGCAGCGTCTTTAATGACGAAGCAAATCACACTAATAGACCTTAGGGTTTAGGCTATCTTTATCTGCACGCTTTTTGCTTAGAATGAGTAGAAATAGTACCTGTTTAGAAACATGCTACATGATTAGCTGTTCTCTTACACCAATTGTCACATAAAATCATGCTTGGGAGTATACAGCTCCATCAGGAAATGGTAACCTTAAAACTCAGTCAGATATCTTCCATCAGTTAATGGCATATGTTAAATTTCTCACTGCATAACTAATGATACTGCCTACGTTAATGCATTCTCCACTGAATAAAAATTGAACAGAGACAGGCATTGTTAAACAGCACTTAAAAAGCAGGAAAAGCAGCAAGAGACAAGGAAGCTGAATTAAAATTATATATTAAAAAATAATAGATACCACTGTCCAGGTACTTGAATTAAAATCTGTCTAAAAAAGAAAGTAAAATTACCTTTCCACATGAAAGCTATGAAGAATATATTAGCAGTGAATATCTCTATTTTCAAACTCATTCACAAATAGCACACAGATTAATAAAACATCCTCCAAAGTACTTTCCTAATGGATTAGGACAGCATTAATTCAGAAACCAATTTTCCCCAATGATTCATCAAAACAACCTACAGGAGGAAAAAAATGCATTATTAGTCTCTTTCAAGTGCTAGCCCGACCCTGCTTTATCTCTTGAGGTCAAATGGTGTCACAGCCCAAGGTGATAAGGAAATAAGACCCAGATGTCTTCTGCTTCTCTCATGCTTTGATGGATCTCCTCCAACTGGCAAAAGGAATGAAACCCAAGCCTTCATCATGATGTTGACCTGACAAAGTTCAGCCCTCCAGCAACAAATCCTCCCTTCTTCAGAATCAGTATACTCTCTCCTGTGGAATTTAGGTTTAAAATTTACCATTTAGACTTGTACTTACAAATATTTTAAGAACGATGTATCAACTGCTGTAAAGACGTACATGGTTCCTCTAAGGCTTCTCAGAAATTGCCTCTGAGTTTGATGAGCACAGGAGGACTATCTGTGCTGACGTTACTAATTGAGTAATTCATGAGTGAAAGTTCCAAGAATTCATAATAGCCAGGACTCTTCAGGTCTCCCCACTCAGGACACACGGAACTGGAGTTATCCAAAGTAAAGATTCAAGATGTATTTTATACATATCATACCCAATATATATCATATATATTACATATATATACATATGAAAGCTATCTATGTATCCCCACATCAGGAAGATACCTGCAGAAAGGTCAGTAAGGGAACATATCTGCAAACTGTTCTGTAAGTATAAGAGGTGACTGAAGAAGAGTTACATTACTACACTGATAGGAATAATCAGAAGGCAGCCCTGTGAATCCAGCTGGGTATTTCAATGGCTCAGAAGAATTTTACCCCAAATCTACGTTAGGTCCCAGCTCTAAGGGACTCTGGAGAGATGATTTCTGCTGAGCTACTGACTTAGGGTCAGAGCCCTGGTCTTGCAAGCATTACAGATGGCTCCATAGAAACATACACAATCCTAATTCACAGAATGGTCCCCAAACCGATATCACTTTAGTATCTTCATTTTATTCCGCTTCCAGCCCATTCCATTACATTACAGCCAAGGACCCTTAAAGGAACAGGTTAGGAAGGAAACCTAATCATGTCCTTGACTTCCCAGAAGTCAGATGTAACCTACACCTTTCTAAGAATATAAAGCAAAGCACTGTTCCAGTACTTATCTAAACTACACAGTTAATTTTGCCTTACTTCATCCCTACCTACAAAGCAGGAAATGATCATGTAACCTGAGAGTAGGCATTCCAGTACATCCACTACAAGGAACCTGCTGAAGTGATGGCAATGATGACGTGTATTATATTGATTAATCTGAGATGCCATGTCAGAGTAATATAATGCTTGAAACTTTATACTTTGAAATGCAGAAATACAAAACTGCCACCCACAGGCAGCCTCTTCTCAGCCAAGAGACAAGATGCATTTAGCTCAGAGCACGAGAAGGGAAGAGGAGGAGAGGGGTATGCTCACAGTATCCAGCCTGTGTATTTACCCAGGCGTGAGAGACACATTTTCAATTTGCAATGCACACCACTCATATCCCAGCCCTATCCAAAACACGGGTCATCCAAAATCATTAGAAGGCTGAAAACAGAGAACCATATTCAGCTAATCTCATGAACACATAATGAATTCAAATATGACAAGTACTTCCCTTGTTACTTCATCATGTTTGTCTGTCATTGAAAACATCTTCAGGTCTAGGCTCAGCAGCTATTTGATCTCTAAAGATAACTAAATTACTTCCCTTTGACCACAAAAAGTAGACTATGTTCTTAAATTAGGTGGTCTAATGTACATTATAAAAGGCCGACAGCCAATTTCCTGATGGATAGGCAGGCTCTGGATGAGTAATTTAGACACTGTAAGTCATTGTCTAGTCTAATCTTTCACATCTCTTACCTTGCCCGGTCAAGATGGCTTTGTGCCATTGAAAGCTCTTACTTCCTTGTAATGACACGCCAGAACATGCCAGGTACCACAGCCAGTGGAACAGAAGGGACTCAACAACATTCCCCTACCAATAACTCTGGATTTCTAAAATGATTCTTTGAGGAAAGGACCTGAAAGTAACCTAACAACACCAATCCATGAAAACGTACCACCTTTCTCCTGTAGCAGTTGAGAAATATTTAATTTATTGTTGAAATGCAGCAACTACAGAGGGGAAAGATGTGAAAACAGGAAAGACAGGCACATGGCTGAGGGGTAAGAATGTATTACAGACTTCTCTACAGAGTTAACATCTGATTTGATTATCTGAGTGTTGCCTCTAACTTCTGTTCTATCCATACACAGGAAGTTTTCATTTGAGTTTAGTAATGTCTTCAGCAAAAGTGGGTCTTGTCGGAGGAATAGAAAAGGAACAAAGAAATGTTAATTCAAATTGGTACACCTGATTTTTACTATAGTATTTGAATGCTGCCACTTTCAAACAAAAGAGCTCAGAGGTATGTTACAATAGTCAAGAGGCAAATTCAAAGAAGAGATGCTTTTAGACTATTCTGATTTGCTTTGAATTGTGTGCTTTAGCTTTAGTCACTCCTTAATTGGGTTGTACTCAAGTCTTATTCCACACTACCTCTTTTAGCCTTTTTTTGTTTGGAGACTGCTTGTTGCCTAAGAGGAGTAGAATTTGAGTCCTGATGTTTCAGTCAATCTTGCAGTGAAGAAAAAAACCAGTAGGTAACTAATGGTGTGACTTCCAGGAGTCTGGGGTTTTTTTAATGCTTTTGAGATGAGAATTAATGGAAGAGGTTGTTTGGTTGTTTTGGTTTTCTTAAACATAGAAGCATAATTCAAAGCTAAGAGACAAAAAAGATGAAGATGAAAGGAAGAAAGGAGGTGGTGGGAAGGTATAGCAAAAGTGTCATTTATATATAGCATAAATAGGCTCATTTTTTAACCAGCACTGTTAATTGCGAAGTCCACTATATAAAGAATGCTTCAGCAGTTTAAGCGCTCAAAAAAATGGAGGAACTGACTGCTGGACCTTCCTCAGAAGGATTCAAATTCACAACTTGCCCACCTGAGGGGTGTGTTCCAGCCACCCTACAGAACCAGCTGCTTCCCCTTCCCTCCATCACCACCAGAGGTGGGCCACCAGGAAACCAGGATTACAAGAATCATGCTAGAAGGACAAGAAGCAAGGGAAAGCCCAGCTATGAACTGCGCACTCGGTTGTGACGAGGCAGACTTGCGCTTCACACTCTGCTCCTAGGATTTTTCCCACATTTTACAGCAAAGTCTCTGAAGTCAATGGAAAAGTGTCAGTGGGGAAAGGAGTGAGCAAATAAGCATCTTTAGAAGTAACCAAGGAAATAGTAATGAGACACTAAGTCACTCCCTTTTCCCAGCTGAATATCTCAACTTCTAAATTACAGGGTTAGGCTGCTTCTCACTTGCCTCCATTCCAACTACATCCCATTTAAGGCACCTTTCTGGACTCCACCAAGAGACTTGAAATGACAGCAGGAATTGACATCAATTAGGACATCTGTCAAGCAGGCTGAGTATAAGGAGCGTGCCCCTTCTAAAATGACGGGAGATATGTGAAGGTTACCAGGTCAGTATTTTCTCAGATATTTATGGATTAAAAACTGATCCCTGGCCAAGTGAAATGAGATGACGGAGTGTCAAGGACAAGTGTGCCTTGCAAGCTTGCTCTTCTCCTTTTGTTTCAGAGATAAAATCATTCTGAGGTGAATTTATATAACGCAACTGTGGTGAAGTAATTTAGTATCCCAAGAAATGCAAAGTGGCAGAATCTGATCTCAGAAAAGTTTAGCCAAGGAGAGTTAAAGCTAAATTCATCAAGAGAAATCATGAGAGGAAATAAAGAGAGACAAACAACGATGCAGGTGTGATGAAGAACTGGTTGGATAAAGACACCAGAGGAAAGATCAGACTGGGTAAGGACCTACCTGTAAGCTGAGAACCAGTAGTAATAGGAATCATGAACAAGAAAGAGGAGTTTTAACCTGGAGAACTTGTGACAAGCCAATTAAGAAGGGAAAGACCTCAGACTGGAACTTGCAGAGAAACTGAACTGGATTAAGAACCCTGAGAAAGAGACTGGGTAGGTGAAGTTAATGAACTGGGAATAGGGTTGGTGGTAGAGGGAAAGGATGAGAACAAGGAACACACAGGCTCAGGTAAGTATTTTGTATTTTATATATATAAAAATATATAATTGAGCAGGTAAGTATCTGTGCAGCAGGTTCAGCACCCTTCACCTCCAGAACCTGGCATGGAATTTAATATACCAAAATCTGGTGCAGATGAAACTGTAAGGATATCCCAGTTTCCATTCTCATCCTCTTAAATTAGTGTTTCTAGACATTGAAGAGAACCACCTGCTATTGCTATCAACAGGTTACTCTGTTAGCTAAGTGGAATGTATTTCTGTATTTGAGCTAAAGATTTTGCCCTACCAACTGATTTTGCATACATTAACCTAATGTCCGAGAATTCAATTTATTTTCATAATTCCAAAGCTAAAGAAGTTACACGCAGACTCACTCCTCCCCACCTTGAACCCTGCATGAAGAGAATATCAATATTAGAGACCCAAGCTTGCAGAAGCATAGAAATGCCTGTGCAACTTTCTATCAGCCCTCAAGTACTATGGAATACATAATGACAGTAATCAATATTTCAGTCTTTAGTAGTTCTATCTTTAATATTTATTCTTCTAGATATTTCTTCCCCCAGCAATCATACTTCATTGCATAGGATCAACTTGAGCTCTTGGTTCAAGTCAGAATTACACAATAGGAAAGGGAATTGCATTAAAGAAAATCTTCAGATTAAGGCTCTTGAACAGTGCTTTGTGGAACAGCAATCTATACCAATCCCCATCAGCCATCTTTTTGTGCAATGTCAGTTTTCCAGAGAAGGTCATCAATTTGGGATACTTTAAAAAAAGTATTAAAAACCAAAATAACAAACATCAGTTTCAGTAAGCAAATAATTAATTTTAGGTATTGCAGTCATGCTCAAAGCTCCACCTTGCCTTGCTGAACATGTACTAAAGAAAAAACAGATGCTAAGCTCTCTTGAAAAAGCAGAAGCCCAAAAGCCTGGCTTTACATGGACCATGACTCAACTAAGATTTTAAACAAAAATATTATGAAAAATAAAATAATTGTTAAAAAACAACTCCTTTCACGTTTAGCTGTAGAGCATAACTAGACCCCACCCCAAAACGACACCCAACCTTGCCCTAAAACCTTGTCTACTCCTGGTGACTCCTAAAAAGGAGATTACTTGTGATGCTTTAAGATCTTGAAAGATGTGCAACCATGAACTTGCTCAAGGAAAAAAGCTGCCATCAGTCCCTGAAGGAATTTGAAGGTTAGGTTTGAGGCTGTCTAGACAGAAACCAAGCTTGTAATAATCCATTCTTTCTAAATGACACCCACAAACAAACCTCTCCTGCATAGTTTGTTCATAGTCACAGCTTCGTTCCCTGGAATGAGTTGCAGGCAAATAACTGGAGGACAGATGCCAGGCACCAGTAGGAAACTGCTGGGACCAGAGTATGCCAGTATATTCCTACATAGCTAGAACTACAACAGTGCTACCTGTTGTACTTTCTGTACAAGTGCCATAAACATAATCCTTCAGGAAAAATTAATAAGAAAACAGCTCAATGTCAGCAAGACACCATGTACCTTAGCAATATTCCTAAGTGGAACAAGAAAATATAGTGAAAGAAGAAACATTTTACCTTCTTGTCTTTCTAATTCTCTTATCGGTTCATTTTGTAGATGATTCTGTTGTGATGATGTCCAATCCATGCTATGCCACAAAACCTGGGACAGAGAAACAAGCCTGTCTGAATAAAATTATTTCTTTTTCCCCACACAGCACTTCACACACACACCACAAAAATATTTTTACATCTATTATGCTATAATTTACTTCTATTAATAACAAAGACATGTAGACATATAAGTATCAATATTAAAACCATAAAAGAACCAGAAACAGAAAACTAGCTCAACTGTTCTACTTTCAGAGGGAAAAAAAGCAAGAAGGTTTAAAAGAAAAACAAAAAAGAAAAAAAAGAGCTTTGATAAACAGTTAGAACATTTATGAAATTTTAAAATTAGAATCAGTTCATATCAGCGTAAGTAGGCTTATAAATGATTGAAAGGAAAAGTAGCACCAAACGTGTGAAAGAGAAGAAAAATTGTACCAAAAAGGTCTACTCTTGCTTGAATTATTTGGCTTGGAAGGAAAGGAAACAACCTATTAGTAAAGGTTGCACATAAGAATAAGTAAAAAGCTGGATCTATAGACTGTGTATGTGCACAAAACATGTAGACTTGGGAGAAAAACGTAATAGAAAAGTATGGCAGGGGACAATACAATTTTCAGCTGTCTGCAGAAAAGCAGAAAAACAACCAATAGTCTCCAATTCTTGATATTTTACAATCAGAAAAACACTGAGTTCACAGGAGAAAAAAACATCAACTCAGTGCTCTGGTTATTTTTAAAGTTCTTGCACTGTTATATGGAAATTTTACTGATTTTTGCAGGAGGTTACAGGCAGCATGCAGATAATAATCCTCAGATGTCTAAACCCGAATAGAGATGCAATTAAATAAGGCAATGTGTGATGGAGTATCTCTATCTAGCAAAAATAAAAAAAAAGGGGGGGGGGGGGGGGGGGTGCGGCGCAGTGGACACAAGCAAAGTAAAAACATATGCTGAATCTCGAGAAAACTTCCTCACAGTGCAAAGCCTTAGGCAGGGTTTCGTCGCAATACTTCAGATGAAAGAGGACAGTACCAAAACAGCCCTGTCTTGTTAGAGGGGCTGCATCATACCCTCTTGACTTCACCTTACAAAGACACGCAGGTTTAATGTTTAGCTTTAGTACCACAGTGCCAGAAGCCATTAACCTATTTGAAGGTGAAAAATAACTTAGGGGGGTTCTACACATCACCATAACTCATAAAATGAAAATACTGCTATTATATTTATGTCCATCTATGCACTCAGCAATAGTAACATTACATGGGGAACTGTCGTGCTTTAACCCCAGCCAACAACTAAGCCACATACAGCCACTCATTCACCTTCCCCCCACCACAGGGGGAAGGGGGAGAGAATCAGAAGTGTAAAAGTGAGAAAACTTGTGGGTTGAAATAAAGGCATTGTAATGAGACAGAAAAGGAAGAAAATCATAACAGTGATAATAAGAGAATTAGAATATACAAAGCAAGTGATGCACAATGCAATTGCTCACCACTTGCTGACTGATGCCCAGCCAGCTTTCCCCCACAGTTTATAACCTGAGCATGACATCGTCTGGTACAGAATATCCCTTCGGCCAGTTTGGGTCAGCTGTCCTGGCTGTGCTCCCTCCCAACTTCTTGTGTTCCTCCAGCCTTCCCACTGGCAGGGCATGAGAAACTGACATGTCCTTGACTTACTATAAACACTATTTAGCAACAACTAAAAACATCAGCATGCTATCAATATTATTCTCATACTAAACCCAAACCACAGCACTGTACTAGCTACTAGGAAGAAAATTAACTCTATCCCCGCTGAAACTAGGACAGTATCCACCCCTTATTCTGTATCATTTATGACATGTCCAGGTGTTGCAGTTTAATCCTGGCCAGCAATCAAGCACCACACAGCTGCTCACGCATCTCCCCCACAGTGGGATGGGGGAGAGGACTGGAAAAGTAAAAAGTGAGGAAGCTCGTGGATTGAGATAAAGACAGTTTAATAGGTAAAGCAAAAGCCGTGCACGCAAGCAAAGCAAAACAAGGAATTCATTCACCACCTCCCACTGGCAGGCAGGTGTTCAGCCATCCCCAGGAAAGCCGGGCTCCATCACGTATAAAGGTTACTTGGGAAGACAAACGCCATAATGCCAAATGTCTTCATTGTCGTCATTCCTTCTTCTTCCCTCAGTTTATATACTCATCATGATGTCATATGGTACGGAATATCCCTTTGGCTAGTTCAGGTCACCTGTCCTGGCTGTGTCCCCTCCCAATGTCCCGTGCCCCTCCAAGTCCTCTCACTGGCAGGGCCTGAGAAACTGAAAAGTCCTTGACTTGGTATAAACATCACCCAGCAACAGCTAAAAACATCAGTGTGCCATCAGCATTGTTCTCACACAAAATCCAAAACACAGCACTGCACCAGCTAATAAAAAAATTAACTTTGTCCCAGCCAAAACCAGGACACCAGGTCCCACACTTTCCAATACATCCCATTCAATCACCATCATCTTTCCTGTCTTTTGATATATTAATACAGATATCATTCCCTTAGCCTACAGGCCCCTCCTCTGAAATGTTCATTGAGTTAATTTAATCCATGACTTTGGGATCCATCTGTTATGTTAGTTCTTCAGGGTAGGAGAGACTGTGTGTGGTGTTGGATTGTTGCATGCTGAAGCCAGTTCTTGTTCTATCACCATGCTGCTTATCTGGTTCTATCATCAAAATTCATTCTTCATTAATCTGGGTAATTATAATATCATTTGTATGGCTTATAGCAACAATAGTAGTGATGACATACAGTATTATATAGCAGTTAACATCATACAATTCAAATCATTGGCTAGTCTCACCCCGAATCAAATCTTGGGGTGCACATCAGACCGCCCCATCCTCCTGCACTACCCACCAGGTGCACCCAGGTCCTTGAGCAAAAGCAGTCGTGTGAATGGATTTGCCTTTGCCTGAGGCAGGAATAACCCAGCCTGTCTCCCCCAGCGTGTTCTTTATGTGCACTACAGGGACTTTATCCCCTTCTACAGTAGTAAAAGTTTTGATCGGGCAGGGCCAGCTCCACTGGCAGATCCCCTGGTATTGACTGACCAGGCGGTTTTGCTAAATGTGTATCCCAGTGTTTGAAGGTCCCAGCACCCGTCGCTCTCAGAGCAGTCTTTCACAGTCCGTTGTGCCGTTTGATTTTCCCGGAGGCCGGTGCACGACAGGGGATGTGATACACCCACCCAGTGTCACGCTCTTGGGCCCGGGTGTCTATGAGGGTGTTTTGGAAATGAGTCCTGTTGTCTGACTCAACTCCTTCTGGGGTGCCACGTCCCTGTAAGACTTGTTTTTCAAGGGCCAGGGTAGTGTTTCAGGTGGTGGCATGAGGCACAGGGTCTGTTTGCAGCCACCACATGGTTGTTTCCATCATGTTAAGCACATGGCGCTTGCCTTGGCGGGTCTGTGCGAGTGGGATACAACCAGGCTGCCCGGCCTCCCCGTGATCATACCTCAGCCATCAACCTCCATACCAGAGTCCTTAACTGCTTGGCTTTGTTGATTGCGGCACGTTTCACATTCATGGATAACCTGTGCTACATTGTCCATGGTCAGTGGCCTGCCTCGGGTACGTCAGCACCTACATGACCTACTTTTACAGCCAGGTTCTGTGGGAGAGGATAGAGAATGTCTGAAGAGAGATGTGTGAGGAGTATGGAGAATGTCTGACCATTATTGACAGGAGGTAAGAGAGAGGAGGATGGAGAATGTCTGACCTGGCAGGACATAAGAGCACAGCTGGGTATTGTGAAGGAGAGTAAGAAAGACAAACATGGTTATCTAGTAGCAAATAGGTGTCTGCATGCTTGTAGTGATATATAACTATGTAACTGGGTGAATGGTTTCTGCCCAGAGCCTGGTGGTACGTACAGCTGAAATGTCTATCCAGGCTCAGAGATATAAATACAAGCTTCTCTGTACAATAAAGCGTCTCTTGTTGCACCACAACCAGAGTCCATGCCTTCATACGTCACAAGGTTCTCTACCTGAGCAGCAGGATCCTGCCACAATGTGGCAGCCCAGATGGGTTTGCCTCCGCGCTGCTGGTGGCTCTGCTTCCATCACTGCAACCACCCCCACAGGGCATTTACCACCATCTACGAGTCAGTGCAGACACAGAGCACTGGCCACGTTTCTCATCCAGCAATGTCTAAAGCTAGCTGAATGGCTTTCACCTCTGCAAACTAACTTGATTCACCACCTTCTTCAGCAGGTCATATACGACTCCATACAGCCACCTTTCATCTCTGATGCTTTCCCACAATATGACAAGGCCCATCAGAGAACAGGGCATGTTGCTTCTCATTTTCTGGTAGTTCATTATACAGTGGGGTCTCTTCAGCACATATGACCCCCTCCTCCGGTGATATTCCAAAATCTTTGCCTTCTGGCCCGTCCATTATCACTTCAAAGATTCCTGGGTGACTGGGGTTTCCTATTCAAGCCTGTTGTGTGATCAGTGTGACGCAGTTACTCCATGTACCATCAGCTGCATGATGTGTAGAGGGGACTGTCCCAGCTCTTTGAACATCCAGCCCAGCACCAGCTGTCGGGGTGCCAGGAGGAGCTGGGCTTCAGTACCAACCACATGTGAAAGCAGCTCAAACCCCTTCTTATGCTGACAGTACCTTTTCCAGCACAGCAGGCCTCGGGTCCTCTGTATCCCTAAATCCCAGCCCCCGAGAGTCAACCTTGAGTCTCCCCTGGTGCTTTCTGCCAGAGGCTCGGTTGGTGCAGTATCGCCGCTGGTGCACTGCTGTGGCAGTGACTGCCACCTGATGTTCTTTGACCCTCAGCAACCCCACAACAGAAGGGTCCTCCCGAGAGACTGGGCAAGGTAGGCAGCTGTTTAATTCCCCCTGTCTCCAAGGCAGCTATACCAAAAGCCACCGGTACCCTCGTGGGTCTCCTTGAAATACCCTCTCCTGAGGCAGCCCGTGCCAAGGATGCACAGAGCCTCCGGGCCAGTCACAACGGGGAGCTTTTGCCAGTCGTTCCCAGTCAGGCTTATTTCAGCCTCCAATACAGTTAGCTGTCGGGATCCCCCCATCACTCTAGAAATACAGATGGGGTTTGATGGCATTAGGGCACACTGTGCGCCTGTGCCCACTAAAGCCTTATACTCCTGTGGGAGTATAAATAAAGAAACAGACAAGTAAAAGTGAGAAAATTCATGGGTTGAGACAGAGACAGTTTAATGGGAAAGAAAAGGAAAAAATAATAGTAATGATAATAATAATGATAAAAGAGTTAGAACATACAAAACAAACAAGGCACAATGCAATTGCTCACCACTTACTGACTGATGCCCAGCCAGTCCCCGAGCAGCAGCCCCCAGCCAGCTTTCCCCCCCAGTTTATATGCTAAGCATGATGCCATACGGTTTGGAGTATCCCCTTCGCCAGTTGGGGCCAGCTGTCCTGGCTGCGTCCCCTCCCAACTCCTTGTGCCCCTCCAGCCTCCTCATGGGCAGGGCACGAGAAGCTGAAAAGTCATTTACTTAGTGTAAACACTGCTTGGCAACCACTGAAAACGTCAGTGTGTTAGCAACATTATTCTCATACTAAATGCAAAATATAGCACTGTACCAGCTAGTAGGAAGAAAATTAACTCTATCCCAGCCAAAACTAGGACAGGCACAGAAAAGAAATTCAACGGGATTCAAAGTCTTTGTAGGCATCTTCAGAATAACAAGTAGAATTAGAAACTACTGGGACAGTAAGCAGTAAATGTCACAAACCCCCATCTGCTTGTCATCTACCTCAGAAGTATATAAAAAGACAATTTTTCTTCCCATTAGAAGATAAAAATAACAGGTTAATCATTCCCTTTGCATTCCAAAGCACAAGCAACATTGCACTATAAAATCATCCTATAAGGGAAAACCTTTGTGTTTTGTGGTCCTGTACTTCTGTTTTTTTCCATTCTAAAAATATCCTTTGAGGTATACTGAGCTACACAACAACCTGCCTGACTTTAACATACAAATTCAGGAGTACTACAAGCAACTACACAGCGCACAACAGCTCAGTCGCCCAGTAATGCTGTTTAAAGTAAATGATAAAGCAATTTAGAGTAAAAGACACAGACAAGTGGAACAGCACTGGCACCCACTGCATTTCAGCCAACATTACCCGAATCTCTTGCAGCTTTCCAAAGACTGAACTCCAACAGAAAAGTCCTTATCTGCCCCGTCAATTCTCTCCCAGGCAGTCCCAGGCAGAATTGTGCTCTGTAGCATGTCACACACTGACAATATCCCCACACCAGCAGCAGTAATAAATCTCGACAGCTGCAGCATGAACACGAAGTGGGCACCACACACTTACGTAAGGGAGCAGATTTTGTAACAGCAGTAGGCAACACCCAGCCAAGGGCACTCCAACCTGCAACATAACCAGCTTTTGAGTACTTTTTACAAGAATAAGGTAGTGACAGAGTGCTAGTAACCACTCACTGTTACTAAAACATAACTGAAGAGCAAAACCCCATCCGTCAAAGGGGTCTTCCAAGCACAAACGGCAAATTACAAAGGGACAGGGATACATCTGTGGCACGGCTATATAAACGTGTGCGCTCATTGGAATGCAGAACTGTAACAAGCTACCTAACACCCAAAATCCTACCTCACTTTACCCCATGAGACAGTTGTCAACGTGCATAAATACACAATTCTTCTCTTTTGTATATACAAGATGTACATTCACCCAACAGATTGCAAACACTCACTGCATGGGAACAAATACAGGTATCTCCAAGACTTCTCTTATTTAGACTATAACCAATCCAGGACAGGAACGGCCTCTTAAAACAGCTTTTAGCAAAATTAAACTTCAACTGGGGTTTCTAGGTGCCACTGAAAAATAATAACTACTGTACAAAAATACTAATCAAGCCCTACAGAGAACTGAAGGCCTCTCTACTTTCCTACACTTGGCAGAAAAAATTAACAGGAGCTTTTCTACGTTTACCAGCTGTCAAACAAATCACCACGACCCATCCACACTTTTAAAGCAAAATTCAGTAATACTAATCAGTGATTTGCAAAAAGCTGCTGTAAACTGTCTAGACTGAGAATTTGCTTAAAAGATTATAATTTTTTACAAGAGTAGTATCAAAAGGGATCTGTTTTGCCTAGTAAACACCATACATGAAGTATTAGACTGTCTGCAGCTGTAAGGGCCAAATCCCACCCAGTTCACCTCAGCCCTTCATCCTTTTAGGGGAGGCTAATGTTTCATATGAAACTTCATTGTACGGACCTGGCCTTTCAAAGAGTGAAACGATGAGAAATGAAGTAGAAATATCAAATGAGAAGACAAAGAAAAGCAAGGAGGACTGAAATGTACTGCAAAAACACAAGTAAAACCGGCAGCATTCAGTGCTTTTCTACCTCAACCCACAGGAGTGAGAAATAGATCCTACAACCAGAAACAAGTGAGATGGGAAGAATTCTGAGCCTAAAACATGGTTTCTCTCACAAATTAACCTGACATTAAGTGCTGCAACCAGTGGATACCCCTGATCATCACTTCTGCAAAGAAATTCTGGCTTTGGACATAGTCATGTAACTACAAATCTAGAAGCATGACACAACACTCAAACAATTATTGCGCATCAGATTATGTAAGGACTTACTGTACTGCATGATTTCCCATGAGATTTTATGAGGGCTTACACTGTCTCACGATGTAAGTAACATTACTTTCAGCACAAAACTTTCAAGACATGCCAAGTGAAGGGAATGAGGAAATCAGGATAAAAAAACTCAATGAACTCACTTTCATTCTCGCAACACCTAGAAATAATCGAAGTAGTTTTCAAGATTTCATTTAATGCCAAGGTTAAGGAAGGAACAGATCGCATGTGATTTTAACAGCTCTCTCACCTCAGAACGCAAACAAGCGGGCATCACATTTTAGCTCAGTTTTAAAATCTCAAACCTGAAAACTTGTATCAAGTCCAATCTAGGTCTTTAACTATTTTTTCGTTGTTTAAAATGCCTCCTATTTAAGTTCTGGACAAAAAATGCATGACATATTATAGGGATAACTTATTATTTTATTATCAGAAATTCATTAGAATATTTACAAAGCTTAAGTCATAAAATCCACACGCACAGTGTCTCTCTTTTTTAAGGCTTTTCTTTAAGGCTTTTTCTTTTTAATTCCTCTCTTACTCCGTGATTTCTTTTTTCTGCCCTCAAACACAGGTTTGGCAGTCACCATTACTATCTTCCCCAGTTCTTCATCCTCACTACTTGAGCTACTGCACCCCTTTCTCTCTTTATGGTCTGCCATCTCCACTGCAGAGACATTTTTCCTCCTTTTGCTCTTGCCTAGATCTCTGCTTTCCGATTCCTCTACTGAGGAGTCACTAGAAGTTTCTGAAAGCTGCAACTTCCCAATAAAACCACCTCCACATAAACTTTCTTTTCTGGAATCTGAGTGTTTTCTTCTCTTTCCACTTTGGACTTCTGTTGCCACCGCTTGATGATTTGTGCAGCCTGCAGTACCTCCCCCCTTCCCTTCCCCATGCTGTTTAATTTCCATCTCCGTAACAGCAGCAGCCTTCCGAATTTCATCATCTGCTTCTTTTTCCTTTCTCTTCAGACAAGTCACAGCTCTGCGCAACCTCTGACTTTTAATAGCTAGTTTTTCATGCTGGGCCAGTCTGAAGAATGAATCAATTCGAAGCTGAGTCTATCAGAAATAAAACAGAGAAACACCTTTGGATGTTTTGTGATGGAAATGCAGTTGTTTTCTCAGCTATACCATAAAGCATCCCAAATTAAAGCACGACAAAGAACTAATGGAATTAATATGCATGCAAATAGATGTGAACAATAAGATGCATTACTATAGTAATACCCACACTTTATTATAAATTACACAAGCACCTTTACAGAAACTAATAAGCAAACCCCAGTGAAATTGTATAAATATTGTGCTGATGAGGATTAGACTTGGTTGCTATTTTCAACCCTAATACAGTCAGTCTCTGTAGTGCTCTTAAGTATGTCCTTACAAACACATATTTAGCTTCAAGCTGTTAAAACAACAGAATGTTTACTAAGCAAGTGTCATAAGAGCACTTCACATTTGCATATGCTAGTGCAACAAAATGCAGTTATTTGAAACAAGTTCATTGTAACACATGCTGCTACAGTATAGATTTAAGAGCAGAACTAGAAGTAGTCACACACACTGGGCCTTTGTTAGTCAATCACAGCTAGGTTTGCTGTAATAGACTAAGCTAGTTCTCTATATTCTCCTTAAAATTACCTAAACCAGACAGATGCTTCCAAAGGATGTTCCAGTCCACCTGAAAGTATACGGATTTAACTATGGGTTTTGGTACCTTTCACTCATTTGAGTGATAGGGAGAACCTAGAACAGTGGTTTAGACTACATGCCTACCTTGCTTATGGCAAAAGGAGAAAAGAATCTGACCTCAGGTAATCAATTTTACAACTGACTTTCACAGTATCACAGCATAACCTATGATTCACTTTTAAGTTTTATTAAAGTTGACAGAACATTTATTTGGAAATTAAGAGTAATAGTATCATTGGACACTTGCTCAACAATTCAGTGTGCGCTCTTCCTCAAAGGATGTAGATGGTACTAAATGGTCAGTCTCACTCCACCAAAATCTCAGGGTCATTTTTATAAATAATTTCTAGAGACAGCACGCTGCCTTTTAAAAGTACTGAAGGTGCTTGAGGTACCTGTAGTTTCACGTACACCCAGAACAAACAGCAATCTGGACTTAAGATAGGTGCTTGAAAGGTAACAAATTTGAAAACAACAATTAAAATTATGTAGTGCCTCACAGCGCACCCAAATCATAAAAAAAAGAAGTCTAGAGAAGTTTAACAACTTTAAAAAAATAAATATATAAAGATCAAAAAATATGGCCAAACCCCAGTTTCTCAGAAATGTACTTCAGATTAAAGCCTTGCTCTTCATTTTAAAATGCTGCTCTCTAAATCTTCCAGTTACCCTTAAGCTATACATAGTTTTATACTTTACCTGCTGCAAGTTCAGCTGTTTGATCACAGGCAACAGGATTTCATCTATCTTTGTCCTAGTCCAGCCAAAGTGATCCTGACAGAATGTACAGAAAGTTAAGGAACTTTACAAAACAGCTACTACTAGTATTTTGTAAACATATAAAATGAAAATTACTCAAACCAACCATGTCTGGAGGAAAGTTGCCCTACTCCAAAGCTTTTTCTGCTACAAAACCAGAGAAAATACTCTAAGTTGTTAGAGCTGACTTATGTAGTTCCAGTATTACACTACATGTCTCAATCACGCTGTTACATTTCTAATACAGAATTTTCTCTAATATCAACATTGCCAAAAGAGTGTCTTCCAAGACAGAACTTGTTTTGGCTATACAATACTGCTATAGATCAAAATACTTATAAATAAACCTTATTCTTGCACTTGTATGCACTGGAAGTTTCATTTACTGTTTAAAACACTATTAGCTCTGCACGCATTGTCATCTACTTTTCAACAATTTGCTGCAGCTCGAGCTGCAACACATGCAAGAAACAGACGTTATGGCAAGAAATGCAGTGAATAACTAGGCATAAATTGCAGACTGAATCATCATTTCTAATAAAGTTTTGAAACTTATTTGTGAAAGACTGTAAACATACATCAGGAGCGTGCAGACAATCCCACTCTAAGTCTAGAAACAGGCACAGCACAGTTACAGAAGCATATCGCAACAAACCAGGCAGTCCAGCTATGAGACTCTCTTTGCACGCAAAGTGAAGCAGCCCATTCTGTCAGGAGGACAGAGCAGCCCCGAGTGCCACACATGCATGGCTGCATTCCCTTCCATTCCAGAGCTGATGTCATTGTAGGAAAGCGCATACAGACGAGCCTGGGGGTCCCTCACACCAGCGAGATGTTAAGAACTTGACACTCCATTACTGACTCACTAACAAGGCTTATGAACTTTAATCCCAGTACTTCTAGCTAACAAGTCCTGCCACATAGTAAAAGGATATTCTCTGATCTGCTCTATATCAGGCTTCCCCCAGGTGAATGAACCCTTTGTCTCATCCACTACAGGCTTCAGGTATGCTTCTGCCACTGCTGGATTTGGGAAACCTGAAGAAAGTTGCAGGTCCCGCAGTTTCTTCTTGACTTTGGTATCACGTGGATTAGGTCTCAATTTCTTATTCTTTTGGGCCTCATTCCACCACTCACTGAAAAACATCGAGGAAAGTATTCATTTGCCTCCATAAAATATGACTTGGAATATCAAGAGCCACCATGCTAATTTCAATAGCCTTAGCCTCCCTACTCCGGTTACTACATGAAACAAGGTGGGAAACTTCCAAATAAAAAATGGCCAAATGGACATACAACCTGAAAGTAGAAAAGACAAAACATACACAGTAAATGTAGCCATTGTAAGCCACAGTAGCAAGCATCACATGGATTCCCCATAAAAACAGAAGGCCCTAAATTCAGCCTCACTTAGGGAGGATGTTCTATACATAATGATAATTTTGGGTGGGGTTTTTTTTGGTGTGCAAGAAAGAAAAAATAAAAAAATAAATAATAAAAAAAGAATTCTAACCATCCTTGCCATTACCAATAGAACTGGCTTGGCCCTCTTCAAATCTTGAAATCTTGTTCTTCTCCACAGTCTACTTGTCTGTCTCTTTCTAGATCATCCATTCCTCACTCATTGTCTCTTTTCTATATGAGCAAGCTACAGTACCTTCTCACAAACTCAGGCAGAATACACCTCCACTCACTATTGATTCAGCTCTGCATTGAACTCAGAGGCAGTCACACAGTTCTACAGCTGTTCTGTTGTCTTCATTAGTCTCACTGCAATTGCTGTATCAACATGTCACCTTATCTACCTGCCATTTCAAATAGTGATATAATGGACTCATGTTATTTTACAGTTAACTTAGTCTCCTTAATGATATGCAATGATGATCACATGATCATATGTTTTGTTGTACGCTTAAGCAGCATAAAAATAACATTCATATTATGGAGAGACAAAAAAGCAAAATACGATGAAGAATACCTGAATTTTAAGAGAGGTTCCAAGCCATGTCCAGGAAACTCATTTAAAATCTCCATTGCTGTCACAAAGCCAACATTTGGGATGCCCTCAGTGTAGTCACTTCCAAGCAAGTATGCCAAATTAATTAGCTTGTTTCGATCCAACCCTGTAAAAGAAAGAACATAAACCAAACAAACCCAGTAGATTCAGCATCTCTTACAAATTAAAAAATACATTATCTGAAAGGCAAAAAAAAAAAAGGAACACAAAAGCATTAACTCTGTAAAATTACATTTAATTCAACATCAGAATTTGCTACATTGTATTTTGGAGCAGTGACAAAATGCTACTGCTAGCTCAAGCACTAACTTGCAAATGCATCTTGCCAAAACTAAAACGTTACAATGTTAAGACCATGGGAAATTCTGGGTTTCTAAAAGATCAGATCTCCAGTTACTGTCCTGTTCTCATCTAATGCTGATTTGAATTTAATAACCCCTGAACCAGAAATAAAAGCACTCAGTTTGAATTCTAGTCCACAATATCAATGTCTCTGCTTCTTAAAAGTGTTCCCAAACTGGAAGCCTTTTGCTCTGTGCTAGTGCAGTTGCTAAGTAGACCGAAAGAGCCTGTGAAACAGCCAGAAAGGAGGAAGAATTCAGCTGACCACTTCCACTTGGCATGAGGCAATCAGACTGATTTCCACTGACTAGCTTCAGGAGCTTAGATTTTTTTTTAAAAAAATAATAAAATAAATAAATTAAAAAAAAAAATCAGTGGACACAAGGAGGGACATGTGCCTAGGCACACAAAGCAAGACTATCAGGGGAAAACCAAAACAGAACAAAAACAAACCAACCCACCCACAAAACTTTTACAGAGCATATATATTTTATATATGCCAGATCCTCTTCTAATAAATTATGTGTCAGCATGTCCAAAAATTAACTTTCATTTCCAGAAGACTATACCTGGTGACATCAGAATATAATTCTTCCACCATGTCAGAAAAATCATGCTGACATTTACCCAGAAACGGGTACCACAGTTCGTAACTCCAGCCTTGATCACCACACTAACTCAGTGTATTAATTGCAGGTGTCTGAAAATTTAGAGGGGTTGTCTGGCAATAAAATCAGCAACCCAACTGCATGTCTTTAGAGACTCTCCAGTGAATAGGCATTGTAATAACAGACACACAAAATTCTGCAGAAAATACAACTTAAAGATACACAGCAGTGCTGTCTTAGCAAAGGCTGTATTTAACAAATCAATACCCAAGGCTTACCTAGCTGGTTTTGAAAATCAACATACTGATAATATTCCACATATTTGTTTTGACTGAAGAAATTTTTATAAACATGTCGTGCACCAAATAACCAAACATCACTATCATCAGTGATTGTCCCAGAGGTCTGATCAGTAAGGTCCAATACAGCACACTGTGCCTCTGCCTCCATTGGAGCTTCAATATACGGAATACCAAACAGACGGAGAAGCTCCTGTAGGATAGAGAGAAGACAGTTAACATTTCAACAAAAGAATAAACTTCTATTATACTTCTGCTTGACTCAGAACTGCTAGATTAACACTTGGGAGGTACTTAATATTCCACAGCAAATCTTAACTGCTACTAAAAGGTGCCAAGCACAGTTAAGTAAAGGGGGAGATCCCACTTACTCCTCTCAGGCAGACAGTACCATATAAGTCAGGCACCACATGATCACACTATTACTATGCAGGTTGAGAATCTGCTGTCTTAATTGCACAAGCATACTGAAGTATTGTGCTTTCTATAACATGAAGAAAAGTTAATGCATTACAATTATGTGGGCTCCACAAAAGAAAGATGTAGGTTAAATAAAAAATTAAATAAATAAAAAAAGTCAATCAGTCATCACCTTAGCTCAGAGAGTAATATGAAAGCATATGAGAAACATTTGTATCAAGCAGGAAACAGTGGTCAGACTAATCATCCTTTGGATAGTGTTTTCACATACATGTATTTCGACGCATTTTACACAATTTGCTTTTATGCAATAGATTATTTAGCATCAGTTAAATATCTCACACACACTAGGTTTACAGGCTTGTGTTAGTAACACAATTCTGGATTACAGCATCTCCAGAAATTATGCTTTGCATTTACTCTCCTGCTCCCAAGTTGGATGTAATAATCACTGCAAAAGTTAAGGTGTAAAATTTATTAAATATATATTTCATATGCATTCATGTATCTGCACATACACACATTTCTTTCTCATTGCAGCTGGTTTTTGTGCCCTAACAAAGTCAGTCTCAAGACTTAAACTTTTACTGTAATAAAGAGAAAAAGCACAAGGTCAAAGACTAACAATTACAAAGGTGTATCTACCATTATATGACATGTAATATTACAAAAGCACAATCTACTGGCCTTTAAAAAAAAAAAATCAAGTCAAGATATAATATGAGCAAATGTTTAACAAAGGAAACAAAAATTTTGATCATTTAAAGATTATCTAAATTAGCCCTTTTACGCAAATAAAATAAAAACACATATATATTTCCTCAGAATTAACGTTAGAATAGTTTATTACATCATAGATGCTAACACCAGTCCACTACATTATGGATATGTTAACCTCAAGACATTGTATTGCAAGTAGTCCCTGCACTAGACTGCATTAACCCTTAAATGCTAATACTGAAACATAAGTTACAGGCTTACACAGGTGTTACTGGTGAGATTCTTTACAACCAGTTACCCAGAGAATAAATCTGGGCTACCATATGGATTTCCTGTAAGCTTTTAATCCTTAGGAGAAATCACAATTTACCTAACACCAAGATTACACCAATTTCATATTGCTGAATGTAACTTCTTAACATCTTGTTGTTCAATTTGCACCCTTCACAGCAACAGGCAAGGATCAAACCGGCCCAACCTTAAAAAGTCAGTGCTTTAAAAAATATTGATCTGTTCATAATTTTATTACTGTTTTATAATGTTATAACAGTTATTTAAAATTGTTGGAATTCAAGATTATCTAAATACTTTCAATATTTTAAATCAAGCAGACCAAACAGAACAAGCTCCTTCAAGGAAAAAAGGTGACCCATAGTTCAGCAAAATTACTAACAGCTTTTGAGAAAATGTTTGACTGGGGTGGAGGGCAGGACCACATCATGCTGTATCAAATCAAAATACTTCAACAAATACTACCTGGCTTTCCAAGAACATCTGTCCTGTTACAGAAGCCGCAACACGCTCCTGCTGCTGTTTTTGAGCCTGAAGCATGTTCTGCTCAGCAGAGAGGTCATTTTCTAATTCTTCTAGTTCTTCCTGAAAAATGAGACTTTCATTATTTCAACAATTCAGGTATACTTACTTAAGTAAAGCACGAAGTTCCCTACTATAATTATTCTAGTAGCATATGCTCTGTTAATTCATGCTTGGAAGTGTTGTAGTTTCTCTAATGCAGTAAATTATAAGACCAGAGATAGCTCTGTTCAGAGTGCTAAAACCTTAAAGTTTCCTCCAGATTTCAGAGCAATTATGGTTAACCATCATCTTTAAAGAAAAAAAAGTTCCCACAGAATTAGATACATATACGAGAAAGCAATGAAACAGTAGGAAGCTGTCCAATAGTTTTCCTTAAAAACTACTTGGGGACAGAGCACTTCATTACTAATTCAAACCAAATAAGGAGTTACCAAATTGATGTCTTGCCACTCATCCCCTGCATCTTTACCATCATCTTCTCTTTCAACGTTCTGATTGCTGGCCAACTGTACTTCATCAGACTCCTTCAGCAAGTCCTGAGTGACAGTATCGTGGCGCCCTGTCTCGCCTTCTGGAAGAACTGTTTCATCACCCAGTTTTTCATCGCATTCAGTAGGAAACTCAGCCTCATTACTGATTTCAGTAACCACTTCAATAAAGCTTCCTATTAAAGGAAAATAAAAGATTTCAACTTCCTGCTGCTTGTTTAAAACTAAGTATTTGTACATGGCTTTAACTTGAGCATTAGTTTTTGTTTTGTGGGGTTTTTTTACTGTATGCAGTAAATGGATATAAGGACTGCGAAATTACAGAAACCAAGTGGTTAACCATTAATACACTAGTTAAGTTCAATGTATACAACAGCATGCTTTCCTGATTCTCTGTATTGTACAGTCAGCTTTCAATGATAAACCATAACACACTAAGGGGAAAATCATAGCTCAGATTTTTCTTCCCACCTCCTACTTATGTAGGAATAGATGTATTTTAAAGCATTTCTTACTAGGAGAAAAGCTTAACTTCAAATGACTACATAAACAATAAGGTCTTATTTTCTTATCTTTTTACACAACTAAAAAGCACATACCATCAGAATCACTGTCTTCAGACTCTGATATCCGTTCTCTTTCCTCCTCAGGACCTTTTGCTTCTGGAAAAGATCTAATATCCTTTTGTACCTCAGATGCATTCTCTTCTGTTTGCGAAATTACTTCCTCTATATTTTCAGAAATTGTCAAGTTTTCCTCATTTTTAGAAAGGTCTGCTGTTTCAGCACAAATCAAAGTCTGTATACAAGTTTGTACAGGGGAACAGCTTGGCTTCTCCATGCACAAATTTATATCCTTATCTCTCAAAGAATTTAAGCCCATTTTGGAATCATTTTCTTCTTTGTCTACATCTTCTTTGCCTTTTCTAGTATTGTCAATACAAGAATAATTTCCAGCTCTAGATATACTGGTGTCCTTGGGTGTAATGTGATTTCTTTCCAACTCCTGACTCTTTTGTTCACATTCAGTGTCTTGCATAATAACTTGGTTTGATGAATGAATTGTAAATGTAGGTATTTTTTTTCCCTCCTTATCTTCAGGAAACTGATCTTCTTCATCTGAGCTACTAAGCAGAAAATCCTTTAAGTCTGATCTTTCTGGTAGCACTCCACCAGTTTTAACAGTAACAACTTCCTCTCTGCTACCATCATCACTCAGAGCTTGCTGAATTGCCCGTAGTGTTCTTGGAGACACACTGCCTTCCTCTGTTATAGACTGGTACATGTTCAACCGTCCTGTATTTTCACCTCCCAGTTCTTCTTCCGAGCTGCTTTCTACCATAGCTGCCTGGATAGCAAGCAAAGTTCGAGGAGAGGGCGGTGCTGTCACCACCTTGTTATCTTTCTCTGTCTGCAACTTGTCAGATGTAACTAGCTTTGTATTAGCAGGAGCTTCATTGACTTTATTCAATTTAGTAAATTCAAGCATTTCTGATGAGGGTCCTGCAGTAGTTTCAAAGTCTCTAGTTGTAGATTCTCTTGCCTGAATACCTGAAAGAATAAAGAAAAAATCAACAAAAAACTTTAAGTAAAAAACTGCTTCATACTACCATTCCATTTTACATAAGGAACATCATTACATAAATAAACCAGTTTTGTACATGTTTACAGATCACAGTTAATTATGCCTAACAGTAACACACATGTCATGCAAAGTATTGGCTACATGCACCTGTAAACAATATTCAAGTTTTTCTTAAACTGACAGCTGCAGACTGCACATGTCATATAAGAGGTTTTAAAAAATTCAGACCTGACATACCCTTTATTAGGATATAGTGAGAAGTATCTTCGGAGACTACCCTCCTAGATTCCACTTCTTTCACAAAACCACCTTCATTTTCATATTGTGTTTGGATTTCACCCGAGTGCTGTTGATTCAATTCTTTTTGTACATTTTCTATGCACCGATTGAGGTTGCTTTTCCTAAGCAAACCCCTAAGCTGGTACTGGGAAAAGTCATTGGACTCCTTAAAAAAAAAAAAACAAAAACAAACAAAAAAAACACCTAACAAAAAGCAAAACAAAAACACCAAGACATCTTAAAGAAAATGCCACTAGCTGCATCTTTTAAGCAAGTTCATTAACCCTTTTCTGAAAAGCCTTTTAAGAATTTCCTTTAGCAGGTAACATATGCCTTACTGACTGTTGCTCTCCCAAGCAACAGCAACACTAGCTCAGTAACACTCAACAATTCTAAAAGCTACCATTAAGTAGTTCTGAATGCTGGCTAAAACACAATGAGATCTTAATTGTAAGACCAACAAAACTTAGCTAGCTAACAGAGCTGGTCCCCATCTTAAACACAATGCAATTATAACAGAACCCACATGTGGATGGTTTTACGATGATGGTTCTCAGCTTGCAACTGGGCACAAGCTATCATTTGATCTTTCATATATATATATATATATAGCACTTTCAAAAATCAAACTATGCTCTGAAAAGCTGTTGTTGAAGTGGTACTATAGGATCCCCCATTTGTCTCTGAATGGCTTTAGCAGCACATCTGTCTAAGTTACAACAGCCCTTTCCCAGCTGCCAGCTCCCCTAACAACCTGAGGGTTTGGAACCCAATCTGCATTCATTCTGCCTGGCTGATCCACACCAGCAGTATGCTCCTGCAATTGAAATCTGGGGTGTAAGACAAATGAAGCATGATCGTGGCATGATTTTTCCCAGCCTGAATTAGCTCTCCCAAATTTAGTGGAAATCAAGAGATAGGGCTCTGAATAGACACACAGGAAGGCTCAGTTAAGAGTTATCTCATTGGTCTTTTTTCCCCTCAGTGTAACATCTCTTATTAAATAGGCCTGGGGATAAAGCTTTCCAGATGTAGCAGCCTTACATAGTCTCCATCTGCACAAAAGGCAATAGCTCCCTTCTGATGGCTTGAAAACTATTTTAAATATTACCTCTGGCATTGCTTCAAATAATGTTCTATTGCGCTTTGTAAGTTCCTCCATATGAGTCAAGATCTCATGTTTTACTTCTGGAGGCAGTTTTTTGAAATCTTCGGATTCAATATCTACAGAATAAGGATTTTCACATAACTCTTCCTATTAAAATGGAAAGCAACATAAATACCTATTTTATATTACAGCACAGAAAGAACAATAAAATATTTAGAGCATCACTCCAAACAACAACCAAAAAACCACAAAATCTTTGTTGCTACTTCCTATACTGTGAAGAAAACAGTTAAGAGGTAACTACTACTTAATAAAATAAAGTACATAATTAATATACACTTTACAGAGAAACTTGGTTTTACTCTTTTTACAAAAAGATAAATCACAGAAGCAGGTCCTATAACCTCAGCCTCAGCTATTTCTGATGTTATCCTTGCAAAGAGGTTCTCCTTCTGAATGTGAACTAATTCAAGGACAAACACTATTTCCAAGAGTTTTTTCTTCCCTGCCCCCCCTTTTTACTCTGATGAAAGCAGACATAATTCTATTATTAATTTTGCTACCTTCTTAGGTTATATATTTCTTTTCTCCCCTTCCCAAGAGATCAGCACATCAGAAGGGAATATAGAATTTATCTGTGAAAACTTGAGGACCGAAATGCTTCAATATCAATTCACGTTTGCAGAAGCATGGGAATTTTGTTAAATATGCTGTCTTATATGAGCATACACATGTGCACAAATGCATATATTGCACTTATATTGTTACAAAAAAACATTTCTTCTTCACATGTCCAGAGAAACTGTTCAAATAAATAAAGATACTATAAGAAAATCCTATTCTGCTGCATTCTACTGGAGAAAATTAGATTTGTATTTCCTTATTAGTAGGAATTCATGGACTGCTGAAAATTAACTTGTTTGCTTGATAAGTAATGCTACAGTAAGACCTACAACTCCAAACACATTTTTTTGTTTTTAACCTTTTTGTTTGTCTTTCAAGCGTAGCATATGAATGAGATGATTGCTCACACTAACAGGGCGATTAGGATGCACTAACCTGCAAGATCTTTTTTTGGCCCATTCTCACTTTCCATTCTTTTTCATCTTCCTCCTCCGAGCTAAAAAATTGCAAAGAGAAAAAAAGATGTAGATATTTACCTAGGAAAACAAAGTTCTTATTTTAAGCAAAGGGACATTAGTCATCCCTTCACTGATAAGTAAAAAAATTTACACACAAAGTACACACAGATATATACACATCTACACACACACGCACACAAATACATACATAAGTCAAGACCTGACCTGAACAGAAAGCAAGAAGGCAGACTTATGTCAGTTGAAACTAGACTGAGACAACTGTTGCTGTTTGAATCATTCCCCAATTCTTATTTGGTCAGCATTTAAAGTACAGAGAAGTATGTATAAATGCATGCAAAAAGTAATCTAACAGATAGCTCCATATTCCCACTTAGTGTTTTTTAAGATGTCACAAGTTTGACAAGTACATACAAAGTATGTATATACATACATCTATACTACCAAATGAGGAGATGCATATCAGAATCAAGCTGCCACACACCAGCTACCCAAGCTTGAACAATCAGTTCCATTTAGTCATATAGATGTGGCCACAGAGACTGAAGTAGCGCATTCATACTTAAACATGAATCCAGCGTAATTTAATTTGTGGGTGAAAAGCTTGTCCTGTAACTTTTCCATAAATAACTAGAAGGATTCTGTATCTAGAGCTATAAACTAAGCTCTCCAAAAAGAAACTAAAATAAAATATAAATTAAAGAAATATACTTTATGCATCATAGAATCTCATGGGTCAAATGCCTTTCAGCAGCATCCAAAAAATATGGTTTATACTTCTGAGTTTATTATAGTAATTTAATCTGTTTTTCTTAATTCAACCTACCTATTCTTCTCTTCATCCTCTAAAGGCGGCAATGCATATATATCATCAATTCCTTCTCTTCGAACTTGTGTAATACTGGGCAAAACTTCATTCCTTAGGGAAAGAAAGGAAAAAACCAACCCAAACCAGTGATTAACAGCTACATAAAAACTTACCTGCCACTTATAAACAAGGGGAAAATATCTTTTATTCTTGCCTTTTGCCCTTAAGAGCAGTTTTGATAACTTGTCTCTTCAAAAATGTTTTCAAGAGTTTCTCTGTAGTTTTCCTGGAATCACTGAGGGCAACTTCCTTTCTTTGTCTTCGCTTAGCCTGTGAAAGTAAGATTAACACCCAGATTTCTCTGGATGCTGAAGGTACACATCCAGCAAATTACTGTTACAATCCTGTGTGCTGAGTCTATGAGTGACTCCTAACTCATCCTACATCAACGGGGATGTAGCCTTCAGACCCTCTGAATATCTATGTCAGTTTCCACTGTGGGACTCAAGGCACAGTTTTCAGCTTCTAAGAGTTGCATTCAGGTCCATACTGGAGTAAGACCCAGGCTTATGCCATCATCAGCCTCTCTGAAATCTGGCTTCTGTGCAAATCAAACCTGAATATATCAAAAGGGAGCAGCTGCACACTCCAACCAACAGCTAACCAAGACTGGGATTGCAAAGAACAACTCCAAGCCCTCCATCCTCATGGCTCAGAAACACCAGAAGAATAAGAAGGAAACTGAAAATGGCTACGTAGTATCAGAAGTACATCCTATTTTACACTGCAATGACTCAGCAAAGGTACTTACCAAGGTCTGCCTCTTCAGAAGTGGTGCCTCTCCATCAAAAACAAAGACAGGTCGAATTCGGAAAAACAGTAACTTGCAGAGTCGGTGAAACAGAGTGAGGAGGTGAGCATTTCGTATGGAACTGCCACCACGATCTCTGGCTCCCTTTATTGCTTGGTTCAACCAAATACTGATATCTTAAAGAACTGTTAAGAGGAAAAAATGTGCTATCTTGCACATATACCATATTAATAGTTTCTATAAAGTGCACATATTTTACTGAGTGGCTTTTGCCCGCTGTTCCAGGCCTGGCTTATTTAAACCAAGATTATCCAAACACTTGTGAACTTCAGAGAAGAATAAATTCTTGCCCTCATCACCCTGAACAAAAAGCAAAGTCAAAACAACTGTGCAACAAGTAAGTAATACCTCCCCAGTTACTTTTACAAATAAATGGAGTGTAACTTCTTTCCACATATTCCCAGCATTTAAGCGAGTATATATAACAGGAAAGTTGATGCAAAAGCATTTAACTTTTTCATCTTCTAGTCCTACAGAGAGCAGCATGTTTATTTATACAGCACAAAATCTTAGAGTCCAACACTTGCATCAGGAATCTACTTTAAAAGTCCCTTTTTTATAAGATTAAAAAACCCAAAGAGCTTAGCATTTCAACATTATAAAGCATAAAATTTACTTATCAAAATGTTGTTATGATTTAAAATGTAAAAAAAAAAACAACACCCAAAACCTAGACATAGAAACAAATGTGAAATAGAAGAAGCTCCCTCACGAGCTTGGCTCCTCAACTTGACTTTGAAAGGATACCAACAGCAAGGATTTTTCCTTCCAGTATTTCGGGGTTTATAGGTCTTCCAGCACATTCAAGCAGTTTCCAAAGTCCTTGAACTCCCATTGTGCTCTCTTAGCCGCTTGAGGAGAATTTACGAGGAACAACAGCAGGAATAACCCAAATATTACACGACCCACGCATGCTGTGCCATCGGTGCGAACGGTTCGTTACCGCAAGGCGAAAACCAGTGGCCGCTTGGGGCGGGGGCGGCCCCACAGCCCCGGGCCGAGGCCGGGCGGTCCCCTCAGCTCGCGGTACCTGACACCCCTCCAGCACCTGCGCCCGAGTGCAGCCACAGCCGGCCGCGGGGTAGCCCCGGGGACGCCCCGGCTGCCCTCCTGCAGGGACCGCCACCCGGCCCCCGCCCCGGGTACGTGCTGAGGCGGCCGGGGGCGGGCCGGGGCGGGCGGGGGTCCCGGCCCCGGGGGGCAGGGGAAGGCGGGGTGTCGGCGGGGCTCACCTGCCGCTGGGGGCGGAGCGCCACCGCCCCAGGCCGAAGACCCCTGGCGGCGGCCCCGCGCAGCGTGCGCATGCGCCTGCCCCGCCCTGCCCCGCTGCCCGCCGGGAAGCGCAGTGGGCGGGGCGGGGCGGGGGAGCCGGTTCCGGCCGCCCTGGGGTGCCCCCGCTGTGGCTCTGGCTGCCGCGGGCGTGCGGGTCCCACCGCCCCTTTCCGGTGGAGCCCGGCGGCGAGTCCCAGGCGGACAGACCGCCCCGGCGCGCTGTCGCTGTCGCCTGAGGCGGGCGGGCTGCAGAGAGGGGGCCGGCAACCACCCGCGGGGCCTACGCCTGCCCGGAGGAAGGTGCAATACCCAACGCTGCGGCGCAAAAATAAAAAAAAAATGGATTGCGGCTTTTTTTCTTCCCGCCCAAACATGATTTTTCTCAGAGCCTATGCTCTGCCCGCCCCTCTCCCAGCACACCCCCGGTGACCCTCACCGCACCCAACTCCCAGCAAGCCCTAGGGATAGCTCCCAGCAGCAGGTTCCCAAGGACGTGCATCTTCTGCTAGTGCTGGAAGAATCAAACGTGCTATACCCTCTTCACTGATTAAGTGTGACAGCCTCCAACCCAAGAGCAAAATAGTCACACCTACTTAAGAACAGCAGCAGGCCCTGTTCATCAGTGCAACTATCATTATTAAGCAAAACTTGACATTTATGTAACCGATTTAAACCTGAAGTACCCTAAAGAACACAGCTCAAGTGTTCTAAATAAATTAGAGCCCTCCGCCCAAATTCAGCTTGCAAAAGTCAAGTCTGAAAATAGTTCATCTGGAAAATAAATTTTTCAAACCCTGTTTTGTTCAGTCATCAGCCCGCAGACTTTGGGAAATTAAATATTAGAAGTCAAGTCACGGTAGCTGCACAGGCCTGCAAGCAAAGAAACCCTGCCTCCAGGATTACTTCACAAAGCAGCGGTTGCAGTTCAGATCCTTCGCTTACCTACTTTCCTGAAAACCTCCACTAGCATAGGGTCACCACTCCCAAGACAAATGAAAACAAAATAGAAAACAAATTTTATTGAATGAACAAAAGTCTAAAAGTCTCCCATTTGTGGTTAACAAAAGCAGCAACCTACAAAACCCTGGCATTCCATGACAAATCTTTTTATGTCAAAAAATTAATCCTTGAGCAGGTATGAACATCTGTACACAGAAAGTTAGGACTGCTGAGATGTGTTAGGGCAAACAACTGGATAAATTTCAAATTAGGTGGGGGGAAAAAAAGAGGGAAAAAGAAGCTGCACACGGACACCTGAAAAAGTTTGAATTGTTTGCTGGCAGAGAGGTATATCATCAGGGCTGCCAGCAGTTTTCGGCACTTGCATCCCCTTCATACAAAATGAAGGGAGCAGCAGAAAAACAACAGCTTTTAAGAATGAACAAGGAAAAGAACTGCCAACAGAACACAGTGTTCAGCTAGCTCCTTTGGCTAATGGTAAATGCAGCTTTTTAATACTGAATTTCACAAGTGTGTCTTAAGCAAGTCCGTGCCCTCAAGAGGCTCCAGGATAAGAATTCAGCCACTGTGCCCATAGAGCAAAAGCAATAAAGGTTTGTCCTGGAACTTTCCCTACCAAGGCGATTCCTCTCAGTCTAAAACAGGCATCCATCTAAGGGAAAAGAAACTTGAGACCTGCTTGACAAAATATGATCATCTGACTGACAGAGGTCTACTGGGAACTAAAATAAGAATGTACATTCACTTGGTAAATCTAACAAAGTTTTCTAATATATGTGATTTTTTTCCTTTTCACTGGATATGAGCAGCCTTAATAAAATGGAGTGGAAGGCAATGTTACTTTTATCCTTACACCATTTGCAGAATAACCCTTTTTATAAAGTCCTATCATAATTTCATGCTTTTGAATACTAAGTATTTTCAATGAAGTCTGTTTATTACATTGACTAATTTCAATCTGTTCTTTTGTTTTCACAGATCGGGACATAGTACAATTATTTCAAAAGAAATGATTGATTTTGCTGTCATGTGTACTTTTGATTGCAGAAGTACAGTAATCTGTGCTTATCTGTCAGTTTATACATCAGATCTCATCCACTGCAACCAAGTCATGAGATTTACTTAATAATCATGAAGCTGTACCTTATACCTTAATTTCTATTCATATGTATTCTAGGACTAATAGATCCCTAATGTTTTGATTAAAACTAACTTTAATATATCAGCCCTATTACCTAAAGTTAATTTTAATCATTTCCATCATAATCATTATAACTCTGATACCCACTGTTCCTCCTCTCACGAAGATTAGATTTCTTCCATGTAGATTCTTGATGAAAGCCAGCACTGAAAGATCGACCCAGTCGTCCATGTTGTTTCTTAGAGATATTGTCTTCACTCTCAGATTTGGAAATTCCTTGTCCTTGTGTTTGGGACTGTTTATCCTGTCTAACATTTCCAAATGGAAAATTCCAAGGACCAAATCTTTGCCAGTTAAGTCTCTGAAAGGCAATGATGCAATGAAGATTTCCTCCCACCTAATCAAAATAGAAGGTTATTTGTTAAATGCACACAAGCACATTTCTAACATACATAGGTATTCAAAATTAACACCTTGGTGGGTAACAGAATTCTTAAAAAAAAAAAACAACCAAAAAACCCACAAACCAACAAAAAATGCAACACACAAACAAAAACCAACCCACAAAACCATATCCACAAACACCAATTCTGCTCAATCAATTCTGATTGTTTCCCAGATTGAATTATTGCCTTCTTTCTCATCTAAGTTATCCTTTTTCTCTCTTACGGGCTAGTATAACTTATCTTCTGCTAGTCTTTTTCACTCTCCAGCTATTTTCATACAAATTATCTGCTCTGGTTCCTTCTCATCTTGCTGACATGGTCTTCCATAGGGTCTCCACTTTTTAAATCATCTTTTCAGTCTATTATTTTTCATAGACTGTCAATCTACAAATCAAAAATATATCCCCCACCCATGAGACAAAGCCCTATCTATAGGAAAGGAAGATTATGTATTGACAGCAATCTGCAAGAGAGACACATACATTCTTTTATGTTTGTTCCTACACAACTGTACTTTCTTGCCTGCTTACATGTAGGCCAGAAGGTCATGCACCGAAAGGACTGCTCTGTAGTTTGTCTGTAGAGTACTTCTATACTTTCTGCAGCTACATTTTAAGCCAACCAAGTTAAATATTGTGACCAAATATACTGTATATGCATTTATCCTGGTTCATCTTAGCATATACTAAGATACTGCTGTTCTGTATCTTGTCCTGCAAGTAAATATAAATTAATCTGGTATGTAAGTACCCACATCTGACTTTTCAGCTGGGATAGTTAACTTTCTCCTTAGTAGCTGGTACAGCACTTGGATTTAGTACGATAACGTTGACAACACACTGATGCTTTAGTTGTTGCTAAGTAGTGCTTACTCTAACTCAAGGACTTTCCAAGTTTCCCATGCTCTGCCCCTGAGCAGGTGCACAAGGAGCCAGGAGACAGCAGAGCCGGGACAGCTGGCCTGAACTAGCCAAGGGGATATTCCGTACCATAGAGCATCACGCTGAGTATATAAACTGGGGGGTGCTGGCCAGGGACCACTGACCACTACCTGGGGGCTAGCTGGGCTCAGGCAACAGGTGGTGAGCATATGTACTGTGCATCACTTGTTTTTTAATTTTTCCTCTCTCTTTCTCTCTCCCTTTCATTACAATTGTTGTTGCTGTTGTTATTATTTCAATAATATTTTACTTTATTTTAATCATTAAATCCTTCTTATCTCAACCTACGAGGTTCACCTTTTCCTGATGCTCCTCTCCACCCCACCAGGGGCAGCTGGTAGTGAGCAAGTGACTGCGTGGTACTTAGTTGCTAGCTGAAGTTAAACCACAACAATAACAAGTTTGTTTTGGTGAAGTTACTTTACACTGCTCTAGTATGAATAAATTTGCAAAAAATCTACCATGAATTTCCTCCCATCTTCGTAAGTTTACATTACCTTCTTTGTTTTTCGATGCTGCAGTCCTCTTTCAAGGTGTCGAATATCTAGATACTCTGGATTTTGGGTGTTTAGGTCAGTGACGATATCTGCCCACCTGTGCAGTAAGTGTATTACTACTGAGCTGGCATTTATGAAACCTCAGCACCACTAAGACTCATGTACACACACATGCAAATACAGATCTGCAGCTTTAAATAGTCTTACTAGTGATTTAAAGATAAAAAAACATGAAAAGATATAAAAGCCTCAGTATTAGAGACATCAGGCTAGACAGAACAGTGTCACTTTTAATCAAAGCATTCACAGGGAGACACCTTCCAAAATGACTTAAGAGCACCATGAGTCATTAGTCGTGTTGCTTACCAATTCATCAGTTTGTGAAACAAAGAAGCAAAGCATGGTTTAGGCAAGGAGAAACATTCGCTTTTACTTTATTAAATCCTCTTTTACCCTTTTATACTCTTTTGCTCAAATCCCTGTTTGTTTTTTCCACCCACTAAATCTTTTTTTACCAGACAGCTCTCACCATAACTCACCCCTCCATTTTATTTCTTTCCCATCTACAATAAATTATCAATTCAGTCATTCCCCATTCACTCAGCTCTTCAGATTTTCATAGTCCCTCTAGTGCAACTAAATCGAATATCCCCATATTCCAGACCACTTTAAGCCTGCACACTACCTTTTCATTTCTGCCAATGTCTAATTACCTGCTTCTCTCTAAGATGACCCTTCAAGTTCAGAAAATCCATTTCTACTCCAGCCTTTGCCCTCCTACCTTAAGCACAGAACTTTCTGCTGGCTCTCATTGGGACTGTAGTAGGAGGAAAAATGTCTCCACAATCAAAAACAGTATTACATAGGTTTGCATTCTATATTCAGAAACCTTTTCCTCTGCCATTTGTAGGTTATATACCACAAGACAACATGTGTAGTACACCGTTTCTCAGCAACCACATGCATAATGTGATTTTTATTTTGTTGCACTTAATCCAAAACATCCAGCTACTTACAGTTATTGAGGTAATTGTATCACTGACAAAACAAAACCAAAAAAAGAGTATCTGGGTTTTAAGTACTAGCTTAGATCTGACTAGCTACAAAACTGTCAGATAAGCACTTTCAAACAATTTTTCAAAATAATTAGAAAATGAAGAAGAAACAAAGCAGAAGTTGTGTGATTTTTTAAAAATTATTACTGCTATTTTTTCACAGCTCTTTTCCTAATATATCAAGAAAAATCACTCCATAATTAACTCTAAGAGTGGCAGAGAAGCTATTTGCTAAAACTTGTTTGGGGCACAGAATTGGTTTCTTGAGAAATACTACTCTTTTGCATTGTTCCCTCATTTCAGAAATCGATATTAAGTGTTATGAACTAGTATGTCTGAACTAGCAAAGCTGAGAAAGCTGTTATATTAATTTATCATGACAAATATAACTAATCCATGAAATTTTTACATAGCACCCTCTAGCTCTCCTAGGCTCTATGTCTAGTTTAGACACCAACTTCTTATGAGCCAGACCTCATCATAAACGTATTGTTTAATGTATAGATAAGCTAATAACACAACAGAGTACAGGCTGGACCTGCAGCTGAGCTAAAAGATCTTGGTAGCAACATAATATTCTGTGCACACCCCAGGCACAGCCTGTATATGTCCTCAACCGCAGCATAAACTCCTCCAAGGTTTGTACAGCCTGTAAGCCACAACTGGCATGACTGCAGACAGCTGAGGCATCTTCTCTTCCTGACTAACGTGAGCTATGTCACACTCAAACAAGAGAAACAGGCTTTGGCTTACGGCAGCCCACACATGATATACAATTGTAGAGCCAGCCTTGAGGTCAGGGCATGAGGTTTCTCACTAAAGCACTTGTTTCTGTCAGAACTGTAGTACATTCATTTGAAAGAACTAAGTCGTTGCTTGGTGACTTTTAGTAGAGAAATACAAATTGTTTTGAAAGAAAACATATTGGTTTATATTCTTACCAAGTAACGTACCTTTTACAGTGTATTGTTGGATGTTTTCTGCTTGGCTCTCCAATTAAGATCCAGTATTCTACTTCTTGCTGCAAGACTCGACCTCTGTTCAATAGAAGATACAATCCTAGTAAGATTTATTGTGCATACTAAAAAGAAAGAGAGAGATTAACATTCTGTTGATCTTTTTAGGATCTTCTGACATTTAAAATTCTTTCCTCAGCCAAACTAAAAAACAGCTCTTGTGCTATCAACAGTGTTTGCAATTGCATACAAGGTAACTTTTTGTTTCACGTGGCCTGGAAGCAAGATAAAACCTATTGCTTATTGTTTGGGAGAAAGACAGATCTTCATAAAAAACAGTATTACTTGGATGAGAGTATAAGATCCAAATATAAGTATTTACAAAACAATGGAAATAAGAGTTGTGGAAAGCCACACAAAGGTGGAACAAACATCTTCCTCCCTACCTGTGATGTCACTACAGAGTCACAAAAGAGCCTCTTCCAATATTTTTAAACTATACCCCAGCTGACAGCTGTTACTAACAGCTGCAGGGTAACCTGTATGAAAGCTACTGGCAACTTCAGCTGCTTCCTCCTAAGTATCCAATACCACATATCAAAAATCAAAACCCTCAACCAACACTGGTTTACATTTTTCACAACTTCCAAGAAACTCAAAGCCCGCAGTAACCTTGTCAGGGAAACTCTGTGACATACATCAGGGCAGACTGTAAGATACAGAGAATTGTTCTGTGACTTCCTGTGTATAATCATCCAATGAAAAATTACTTCAGTTTCAACTGTGACAAAACCTGAAATTTTTATGCCTAAGGTATTAGGCAGCATATATGCTTGCAATAATTTGTTTACTTACTAAAAATCCTTGTAAAATAACAATGTATGCCATCATTGTACAGATGGGAAACCAAGACACAGGATAAAATGACTTACCTAAAGTCACACTGGAAGTCTGTGGTTGAACTGGGAACTGAACCCAGGTCTCCCGAGTCCAAATCCAGCAACCTAAGATCATACAGGAAGTCTGTAGGTGACCTAAGAACTGTCTCCTAAACTCAGCCTAGCAACTTATCTACCCATTTCTTTTGGAACTTAAATGTTTCTTAGCTTAATTTTTTTAAAAAGAATAACATTCCTTTGCAACTAGAATGCAAAATAGGTAAACAAGAACTGCAGCAGAATCCATTGACACTGCTTCTGGAACCAAACACATTTTTTGTCAGTAAGGTTATTAGAAGAAACAAAGAGCACAGGATGCTCTTCCAGTCTGACCTCCAGCCTAAAACAAGACTCTAAAAGCTCCTTGAATTCATTATTTCACGTTACATTGTTAGAAGAGATCTGCTGTTAGGACAAAAATCTGATAGTGACTTAACACCACTAGTGACTGAGAATCCATTTCAACCATGGTTAAAGTTGTGAAATTGTCGTTCTCACTCATTACTACGCAATAAAAACTCAAACTAGCTATAAGGAATGTTAAGTTTCCACACACTGAACCATATTATTTTTCAAACTGCATTTTCGATCTAGTAAACGATTTTTTTTTTCTTTCCTCTTCCTGTGCAGATTCTTAGTAACCAACCAAGCAAGCCATTAACCTTTTGGTAAACTTAAGCAGACTGATGCATTGGACTTTTCTTTGGGGGTGTATTTTCCACACTCTTCTCACACACATGGCATGTCAGTGAATGCAGTCTTAATAAAACACTTCCGTATTCTTCTGTTCATATACTAAAAGCTTTCATTAAACATATGGTCAGACCCACAAGATTCAGGTGATTATGCTTTATTACCTCCAAACAATTACCATTTTGAACTCTAAAAGCAGAGCTAGCATTCTCCATTCCTCGATGTTGACTCCACATCTTCAACACAGTCAAAGGCAGACTGCTTAGGAAGCAAAGTGCAGAACTGAGGCTCACCCTACAGCAGTGACCTACTTTTTTTCATTGTTTAGCATCCCCCACTATTGGTATCTGCCAATTTTGTCAGGGACTGTCATCTTATGCTCAATGGTAATACTAATAAATACTGACCAACAGTTGAACCTCGAGAAAGTCCAACAGAAACCTCTAATGTGTACTGTGCTTGCAACTACTTTGGGAGAGGAAAACCAGTCTAATTTAATACGGTTCTGTGAATGAGGTAAAACAAATTACTCTAAGCATATGATACAGCAGCAAGTTACACTCCTTACAAAAGCTAAGATAAATTGCCTCAAGTTTATGAAATTTTTCAAACTTAAAACTTGTGGTTTTAATGCAAGACCCTCCCTAAACTCAGTATGAATATCAATGCTATTATCCTCTTTTAAAACCTGTATTTAGTTGAAATTTATATGAACTATTCCATTATTTTACCCTGAGTAATATCACCCTGATAAATCTGAAATTATTCAGGCAGTTTATTTTCATTCTAAAATGACTGGCATATTACATTTCTCCTGGTCTTTGAGAAGTGCTCCAGCATTCCAAGTGTTGTTTAAAAAAGCCAAACATACTGTGATAGTCCAGAGATCATTTTTAGCTTGTCTCCCCCCTCCCCCCCCCAACCCAATGCAATTCTTAGTAACAAATTATTTGGATATCTTTACTTTCTAAACCTTATATTCCAGTAGTTGCAGTTTATCATTATTAGTCAACACTGAAAAAAAAGTACATCATCATCCTGCAATACCTACACATCCCCTGTTCTCACCATACACAAACACCAGTTTCTGTAAGTGCAGACTTCATCATGTCCACTTTGTAATGCATTAGCATCACTGTAGGCTTTTTGCTTCCAGTTTATTAAGAAAAATCCCGACACACACACACACAACTTTGTTTCCCCCCAGGTTCTCTGGCAACAAGCGCCCCCCATAACTAGCTGGCCTTTTACTGTTTTTCCTTGAAAAACACCTAGCTTTTTTTCCAGCCACATGGTTATATTTTTCAGACTAGTTACCTTCACTTGTCCTTCAGGTAAGTAACTACCCTCTCTACATACCTGCCTAAAATGTCTTCAAACAATTTCTCAAACAGAAAACTATGAATGGTACTAAGTTCTCTCAGTCTTATCTGCTTAGTTGTGTTTAAGTCAATCCTTTCAAATCACACAGTAGTGTTTTGCTAGTTCGGACATAAATGCTTTTACAACACACACTGAGATGTTATTTACAGAGAAAAATGGTATCAACTTGCAGCAAATTTTTCTGAATGTTTCCTCCTCCACTAAAATAAACATCAATACAGTATCTTACCTATAGGCTTTACTAGCTTTTACTGGGGTCGCTTCAAATCCAATTGGGCAAAAATAATGGTTTTGGCAATGGTAGATGTAGGCCATTGATTCATCTTTCAGTCCACGTGTTAGCTTCGCAAGGGCCCCGGCAGCTACAAAGAAAGATGAGGTTATAGGCAAGAGTGCTTTGGATCCTGCATAACGCATTCAGGAAAAAAAAAAAAAAAAAAGACCAAAAAAAAGACCTATTTAATAGCATAAAATAGTTACACTGCTTTTTAAAAATCAGAGGGCATGACCTGAAAGTCACGCACAAAACACAGTTTTGACTTCAAACTTCTTCCTATTTAATTTCCTGTCTGGTATAAAAAAAATAACATCTGTCACACAGCCTGTACTAGAGAAATGCAATACAAAGTATGCAGTGTATTTAGATCAAAGACATATTAAAAATTACTTTTCTGGAAAAAAAAAAAAACCACAACAAAAACACAAACAAAAAAAGAACCAAAAGTATCTCTTAACCTAGGAAATACAGACTGCAACACAATGCAGTCCCATTGCCCCATGTCAGATGTAGCAAACATCAGTGAATCTACTGAAATTCCTTAAAGCTTTCAAATGGTTTGGTATGAAGCTTCTTGGAGCTTCCTAGTCTCAGCAACATTCTGCATTTGAGCATACAGTACCCTGTAATGTGATTGCAGTGCTCAGTTTCAGGAAAAACTAGAAAAGGCACTGAAACATGACAGAATTCTCAAATGGGATACCAAGAACAAAAAAATTATTTCCACTTTAATAATCTCCGCCAAAGCTCTTCAGCATGGTTTTATCCTTTTAAAGAACCTTCCAGTTAGAAAATAATTAGCCACACTATACCAAAGGCTAATAAACTGTGTATGAAAGTGTAATTTTTCTTAGGTAGCACACTTGAAAGTAGACATAAAGGTGCAGCTTCATAAGCTAATTGAGAATAATCACCTAACTTTTAGAGAAAGATGTTAACTAAAGTCAGGGAGAATGGATGAGGTCACTAACTTTAAGATTTGATTTTTTGGAAGTGTAAAACATTTATTAAAGCCATTAATACTTCTGTGCTGTACATTCTGAATTTTTTATACAACACAGATTTCTAAAATGCTGAAATAAAAATGTGTTGCTACCCCCGTGTATTACAATAAGCACATCTTCCAGGACACTAACAGAGAACTGGAATGCACTGTCCTGGATACCTTAAAATTCCAGTTCTGTGACAGCAGAATATACAGCACAGTATATATTTTATCAAAATAGAAGTACAAATGGAAGTTTTAACAAAAAAAAAAAAAAAAAAAAAAAAAAAGAGAACCAGAAAAATCAGGCACCTTGGAGCTATTTGATAGCTTATGTTAAACTAGAAGTACTACTTAACAGAATTTGTCCTATTAAATGTTACACATCGCAGCACTTTTCAGTTTATATAATGCAAGAAGAATGCTTTAGGATTAGCAACATACCAGTTTCTCCAGCTGTCTTGTTCTTTCCATGAGGTTTATACAGAACATATGAGCATCCCTTGATATGGAAGTGATCATTTATTTGCCTGAACCATCTGAAACGATAAGTTTAAAGACTGTAGTAACTCAAGAGTTATTAAATGAAATTTTATTTCCTCCCACTTATCCTCTGCTTGCCAGTTTAGAAAAAAAAAAGTCTCAGTATGCTACTAAGTACCTACCACACTAGTACATAGATTGTAAATGACCATGATATCCTAATACAAACAAAACTCAACATACCCTAGAGAGATAAATAAATATGCAGAGCCTTTTCCTTCATTTTGCTTTACAGATTCGTAGTAACCAAAGGGCTGGATGTGAAATGCTGGTCCTATTGTGTTCAGTCCTGTCACCTCTAACTTTCAGTTACTCAGCTTTTAGAAAGACACTTAAATTCTGAGGTGCCAAACTTCAACCATGATTTCTAAGCTACATGAACGGAATCTTCTAAGACACCAGAAGCAGGAGCCTTCAAGTGAGACTTTCTGCATACCATGTGAGGCTTCTGTCACATAAGTGTCACAATGCGCCCAAGCATTACAGGAGTCCCATACTGCAACTCTTCACAGCAGCAGTACTTAGGACAGGTCTGCAACTTTTCCACATTAGAATTTTAGAAATTCTAGAAAAAAAAATCTACGAAAAAACAAATTTTAGAAACAATTCCTCAAGATCAGGAAACAGCAGAGCAGAAGTGAAACAGAATTTGAAAGTGCAACTGTTCTGTGACTCCAGCCCTGTCTTTTTGGCTTTTTTTTATCCCTCCTCCTCCTGAACAGCTCCATTGCAGCAAAGGTGCAGCACTCACTGTCTCATTTTCAATTCTTAAATATTTTTTTACATAAAGCTACTAGTATATCAATTGCCTTTTCACGTTGTTTCAGTGACATTAACAAGGAGTTAACATGCATATTCAAAAACAAAAAAATGAGGCTGAAGAAAAAATTTCCTAACCAGGAGACTGGATTCATTAGAGTATTATACAACCATTAAACAAACTGAGCCAAACATCAAACAGAATTTCATGTTCAGCTGATCTGTGTAGCAACATCACACTACAAAACCGCTAATGGAAAAAACTCTTTGAAAAGTTCCTTTGGGCACTATTAAGAGTACACAGGTATGCTTCATTATTCTAAAACTTAAGAAGACTAACTTGTATCATCCACCTTTTTTTTTTTTTTCCAATAAATGAACTACTGCTGTATTTTTAAACATTCAATCTTTTAGCTCTATGCTATTTTTGCATACATTAACAATTTAGCTGCATCAAAAGAACTAAACGTACCTCATTAAGGTTGTATTTCCAGTGAATGGACCAAACCTAATCTCCTCAAACGGGGGCTGAAAGCCCAGTATATGCAAAGCTTCTTCTTGGGTAATAGGTGGTAAACTGGGAGAGGAAAAAAATGTATTGTTTAATAAAGTAATTAACAAAATATTTTAGACTTTTCAGAGGCAAAGCTGTCTATGTGTGACTTACCTTCCAGCTCCCAGCATACTATATAAGAAATTCCAGCAAGACACTAAGGATGAAATTCCACAAGAAGTCTTGTATTGAGGTCGACTAACACAATACCTAAAACAAACAAAACCACAAACACAGTAGTAAGCATTCTTGATTTAGTTACAGGAGCAATCTCCACTACTTTTCTGTGTGTCAGGTCACTGAAATTTTTATTTCACACTGAAAGTTTTTATGTCACTTGTATTAATTAAAAAAAAAAAAGAGGAATAAATATGTTAACTGATTTCTTAAAGGTTGTCAGATACTATTACCCTATTTCACACAAATCAGTCAAATTTCTAACAGCCCCATGGGGAAGTTCTGTACAAATGATCCCGTAGGATAAAATGGCTCAGTACAGAGTACCTCTTCTAACACATGAACTTGTAGTAAACCACATCTCTACCTGTTTACTAATGAATACCATTATGGGTCTCAGATTCCCTAGGCTAACTCTTAACTTTCTGATGTTATAGACAGTAAGATAGATGCATTGAATTAAGCGAATTTAGTGAACCATATTTATATGATATAGATTATACAGCACTGACAGATTCTGATTGAAGTATTTCCCAGTGAAAAGAAAAATCAGGAGTAAGACATATCAGTACGATGTTTAAGGTTACTTTTTGCCTGACCATGCTAATGAACCTGCATTTTTTTAAAGCAATGAATCCCCACATAAATATTTTCCTTACTGAAAGAAAAAAATATTTAGAAAGTAAAATGTTTTTAGAATTTCAGTAGACAGGGATAGTGTGAGATGTAGTGTATTGATGCATAATAATTTTCTAATAAAAAAATATTAAGACATTATCTGATTTGAGATAAATATAATTCATAAATATTACCATCTCCGGAGGTCCAACACTTTCCTTTCCTTCACGTCTTCAAGAGCAGAACGCTGAGGACACTCCCTGTATTGTTTGCTTTTTTTGTCTATGGATTTTTTCTTTGTCACTTGTTTCTTCATGTTGCCTGCAAAACAGATTTCAGAAACAAACGAATGCCTAGTCTACCTTTCTTACCTTTCTTCTTAAATATCTTTAGCAATAGCATACACCTTAAATAGAGCCATTGATTGTGTTAGTAAGTGCAAACTAAACATTAATTGGAGGAAAAAGTTCAAACACATGATCAAGATTGTCAACAGGTTTGTAAGGCTGCCATTAGCTCCGTAAACAACATTGTGTTTAGATCCTTAATAGAATTAACGCTGACCTGCCTGACTTTTTAGAGACAGCAGTCAATCTGATTATTCTAATATGTTAAATCAGTCGTCCCAGAAACAGACTCTCAGACCAGCATGGACTTCCCATCTCCAAACATTAAATGCACAGGGAAATAGAATGAAATGCTTGTCTTTCATAGCCAAGCTCTGTGAGCCCAGCTACACTTCCTGATGAAAACTTACATACAAATCCAACAAGAATAGTATACCCCTAAGGTCTTTTCCTCTTTGTAAGTGACTGAGGCAGTGGAGAAGAAAAGTTGGACCGCATGCTAGAGCGGAAGCATTTCTGTCCCATTTTGAAGCCATCATATCCAAATGAAATATACCACATATATTTTAGCAAAAATGACCACCCTGTAAGGTATTATAATTTGTTTCTTATATTTATTTAAGGACACTACATGTACACATGAAAAGGCAATGGCAACTTGCCAAAAACATGTTTTTAAGTTTTGATAAACCAGTTTCATACTAAGGTGGAGAAAAGAGCACTCTGAGTAGCTAGCCAAGCCACCAAGAAAAAGAAACCCGCAGCCTGCTCTAGACAAACAGAGGGATTACAGGACAAAGAAAACCAACTGTGTAAGCAAGTGCTTGATTCACTGTTGCCATCTGTGACTAGGCACAGAAAGAACACAGGAGACAGAAAATAAGCCAGTTTTAATGAAATGGGCTCCCCAACACTGTATACCTATAGCAAATCATGATAAATACAATTCTGTTATGGAAACCAACTGCTTTCCTAGGTAACTGATTATTTCATTTACTTTTTGTCATAAACAAATTTCAAAATACATCTCTGAAGAACCTCAAAACATTTCTGCAAGTGACAAACCTGTACTTAACAGGTAAAAGGAATCACTGCACAATGCACTAGGTCCTACTAAAAGAAAAGAGAAAAACAACCCAAAAACCCAAGTGAAAAAAACCAACAAACAAACCCCAAACCAGAAACCACCCCAAACAATACCCAACAAAACCACACACAGTAAAGCAGAAGCCAGTCTTGTTTTAGAGCCACTTCCCTGGTCAGCTCCACTTAACTTTCACTGCTCCTATGCCACTCCCTCCTTTCCCAATGTGCAGATGGTTTGAAATGACATACGGGTTCTTCTACAAAACTTCCTCAAGAGATACGTGTGCTGACCAGCCCCCTCCACAGACAATTTGTAAATATGAAGCTTTTTCCTACCACACCATCAAATCTTCACCACCTCACCTGCTTTGTTCTTCAGATTTGTGGTCACACCATTGAACTCTGACTTGTCAATTTCCCATGCCAGTGGAAGCTTTCCAAGATCACCAGGCAAGCTTTCCAAGTTACCATCTTCACTGTAGATTATCTCTGAAGCACCAGTTTGAATGCCAAGTAAGCTAGGCGTGTTATTTCCAACGTTTAAGGCAGCACTGCCTGACAGGCAGGCACTAACTGAAGCACTTGGGCTTTTACAAATAGATGTTACTCTGTTTAAAAAAGCATAGTCTGAGCAGACGGTATAAAATTTCTCTCGTGTATGAGTCACAGGGCATCCCCATGGATAATGCCCATCTCCCCTCGACACCAAGGACACAGTGGAGGCGCCTGACATGCAGTATGGCCTCACAGGATCATGAAGAGAGGCTTCTGGGGATTCTTTCCCAGGTTTGTTTTCAGTGTTTCCATTATTTCGAGAACCATTCTCCTTTTCATCTTCTGAAATGGTAGGCATTGAACGATACTGAAAGAGTATTATACAGTTAAGAATATTTTTTCTTTGTTTTCACTACAACAGAGTTTGTGTCTTTCCCTCCATTGCTTCTGCAAGGTATTGATGAGGTACCTGAAAGAAAATGAGAATTTGGTACAAGTGTCTCAATCAACATAAAATATACACAAAGCTTATCTTTGAAATCATATCCAATAAATGCTGAAATGCCCTTCAAGATACATCACAACATACACTCTGTCTTTTCCCAAGCACCTCTAGAGTTCTACAAATGGTGCTTTTTATTATTTGTGAGGTGGCAACAGCATATGCCATAGTGATACCATGATAATTACACTTGTGAACAAGCACACTAATCAAAAAATAATGAAAAAAAAAATAAAAGCTTCCTACATTTATGTAGTTGTGATCACTTCTATTTCTTACAGTCACAATACACTGCATATGTGGAGTACAAAGTTGACACAAATGAACAAATCACAGAAACGGCAACTTAATGTCACTAATTCTGAAGAATCCTGCGTACTTTTGCTGCAAGTGAATGTCAAGCTTACAGAAAATTACAGTAACTATTACCTCTGTTGACTGTAAATTGACAACACCACCCGCAATCTGTTTCACTGCTTTCCTCGTAGGGCTGTTAAGGGTTCCCTTTTATTTTCCTGCGCCTCCTATTCTTTAAGACATGAAAAAAAAAAAAGCAGCTTTTGTTTACAGTAGCTAAAAACTACCAAGAAACCCCCAAATTTAGAAGGCTGGCTTGCTTTTAACGCTCTTCTTTAAAAAGCAAATTGACAGTATGTGTTATCTGTCATCTCAGCAGCTGGGACGTCTGCGGGAGAAGGCGCATTCCGCGGATGGGAGCCCTGCCACGCAGGAGGCGGGGGGAGGCGGGGGCTCCGCCGGAGGGCCGACCCCCGCAACACCGGCTGCTGGGCCCCGGCCCGACCCAGCCGCGCAGGAGCCTGCCTCTGCCAGAAGCGGCTCTCGCACCCCAACACATGCGGGGCGCTACTCGGGAGGTCACCGGGGAACGGGGCAGCCCTGCCCGCGTGCGGCTGCTGCCTGCAACGACCGCGGCCCCGGCCCGGCCCCGGCACAGCCCCCCCTCGGGGCGGGGGGCGCCCGGGCCAGCGCCGGGAGGGGCGGGAGGGCCGCGGCGCCGCCAATCGGGACCGCGGAGCGGCTCTGCGGCCCCGCCCCCCGCGCCGCCGCCGGTCGGTTCCAGAGTGAACGGCCCCGGGGTGGGGGGCAGGGGTCGCCGGGAAGGTGGGCCCGTACCCTTCCTCGGCGCCTGTGAGGGCCGGCGGCGCCCGGCGCTGGGGACAGAGGGGAAGGGCGGCTGCTCGGCGCCGCAACCCGCGCTCCCGGCCCGTTACCTGCGCGGCGCCCGCCCGCCCGCCTGCCTCGCCTCCCCCGGCCGCGGCGGAGCGGGGACGCGAGCGCGCCGGAAACAGACACGGCGCGCGGGGGGAAGGGCGCCGCAGGCTCACCTGCGCCCCCGCCGCCCCCCGCCTCCTCAGAGCCGCCGCTGGCCGGCACCAACTCCCGCAGTCGGCCGGGGGGAGGTGCGGGGCTGCCTGGCGGTGGCGGCGGCCGCCCTCTCCTTGCAGGCCCCCACGGCGGCTCAGAGGAGCCAGCTGCCCGTCTCCCGGCTGGGCCGCGGCGCCTCGGAGAGGCACCTCTTTAGCCGCGTCCCCCCCGCACGCGCCCTCATGGTCTCGTCCGCCGCTGCCCCGCGGGCGGGCGGGGGAGGAGAGGAGCAGCTCAGGGACAGCGACGCGGGGGGGCGGTCCCCTCCGCCGTGCGCCCCCGGCCGGCGGTTGCGCCGCTCCGCGGCCTGAGCGAGGCCGGGAAGGGCTCTCACCTGCTCGCCGAGGTGAGGCTCCGGGTGCTGGCCGGGGCTTCGGGAGGGGCGAGACAGACACCAGCGGGGGAGCGAGGGGGCGGTGCGCGGCGGGAGGGCAACGGTGGGGCGCACGCGTGGGCTCACCTGCGGGGCCGCCCGCGGCGGGAAGCGCCCGGCGCGCCTGGGAAAGCGGAGCCGCGTTGGCTAATGGGCGCCGGGCTGCCGGCAGCCCTGACAGAAATTACCTGTCGCCGACCGTCACCAGCAGCCCTGCAGGTGCTGAGCGAAGCTGCCCGGCTGCGGGACAGCCCCGACCGTTGCTCCCATCGCGGCAGGCTCGAGGTCATCCCGCGCCCTCTCCGCGCCCCGTCGAACGCGGGCGCTCCCGCCGGCCGCACCGCACCGGCCCGGCCCGCCGCCTCCTGCCCTCGGGCTGCCCGGTGCTCCGAGGGCGGCAGGGTGCCCTGGCGCCTGGCCCTGCGGCCCCTAGCCCCATGAAGTCATAGGCTCGGCTCGGCTCAGGGCAAGTCTTGGCTCGACTGCCCTGTCGTGCTTCTGAACACGGCAGCAGCTTTCTGTTCAGGGTGGGGAAGGTATTTGCACCAGGTTTTTCTTGTTTCCCCTGATCATAGTAAAAATACATGTAACAAAAATGTTTCTGGAAAACTGTGTACAGGAAGGAAAGATTCAGGTAACAGTGTCTGGAACTGCTGATGGTATTTCCTGTCTCATCTTCACTGCATTCAGTGTATTTTCAACATGAAGAAACACAGTGACGCTGAAGAATGAGTGGAGCGCTTCTGGTACTGCCACAATTATTTAGAATTTATTTATTTTTAAATGAAACTCAGGTTTGTAATATTAAATAATTACTTTTATTACAGTAGTTACCAAACATATCAAAAAATAGCAGAGAAATTTCAAAAAGTTATATGGTATCTTGCTGCCAGAGGATTCAATGCTAGTGATTTTGGTGCTGTGGTGCCCTCAGCCTATGGAGCCCTTGCTCCCAGCAGTAGTTCCTGTGAGGGGTGCTGCAGATAATGGAAAGAAGAATAAAACCTCTCCTCAAATGTTGGGCACTTGATAGTTTTCAGTGGTTAGGCAGAGGAAAGTTGCAAAAGCCCTCTAGTGATTGTAGGCACAGCCAGGTTTGCCATCACCTGGACACTAGTAAGACCAAGATCTAGATCAGATTTAGAATCCAATGTGGCTTCATTCTGAAGCAGCCTGCCTCTTGTAATGGAGTGCATCCCTTGTGCCTTTGCCAGCTGGAAGCCTGTTGAGCCTTAGTCGGCCAACAGCCTTTGAAGTAATTAAACAATTCTGCCGCCAAAGCATTTTTCTCTGAGCCAAATCATAGGCATTAGGATAGCAGCAACATCGGCTTTGCCAGCCAGGACTAAAATTAGGTTGCATGTTTTATTTTACAACTTGTTTGGGTGCTGACAAATAGTGCCAGATCTCTACATGGATTCCCCGAGCTGTACTTACGTGGGGGAGAAAAGCTGGAGGAGAGAATGGCAGAAGTGTGTCACCTTTACTTCATTACTGCTGTGCTTTTTTTAATGTGCCAATGCCACCCTGCTAGGAGGTGAAAGGATGTTCTGTGAATTCTATAGCTATGAAATTTCTTTTTAAATAAAAACATGTTTAAAGCTCTCTTCACTAAAGGAGACTAGCTTGTCTCGTACAGCAAAGCGTAAGCTGGGACGAGTGTGATTTCAGCTTGTAAAATACATCAAGAGAGTAAAGATGGTAAAGGGAAAGGAGCTAAAGCATCATGGATATAAAACAGGGCCTGCACAAATTTTTAGACTGGAAATTGCAAGTTGTCTGACTGCTGAATTTCCTGAAAAAAGCACATCAATAGGAACCACAGGGAGCAAAAAGTATGTCTTTAAAAGTTGGAGCTTGATAATTTTTTTGGCAGTGAGGTGGCTGATTGGAAAAGACAATGTTTGTTGACACAAGTGGGACTTTCCCAGCTTACAGTTTTCTCAAAGCAAGTGATTTTTGTGTGTGGTTTTCTGTAGACATACTTGCAAAATGCAAAATCTCTTTGAAATTCATGACTCCTTGATGATGAAGTTAAATTTTCTGTATTGTTTGCTTTAACAAGAGAAAAGCATTAAAGAGCAAAATAAAGTATCTTTTGGGATTTAAGTTCTCCAGTGAAGAAGCCTTAATTTTGGGGAGTTTCTACAGCTAAATGACAAAAGCATTTGGGCGTGTGTGTACAACCTACCTGAAAGTAGGCTGTAGCAAGGTGGGTGTCGGTCTCTTCTCCCAAGTAACAAGGGATAGTACCAGAGAAAATAGCCTCAAGTTGTACCAGGGGGAGGTTTAGATTGGTTGTCAGGAAAAGCGTCTTCACCGAAAGGGTTGTGGAGCATTGGGACAGGCTGCCCAGGGAGGTGGTGGAGTCACCATCCCTGGAGGTGTTTAAAAGACATGAAGATGTGGCACTTAGGGACATGGTTTAGTGGTGAGCTTGGCAGTGCAGGGTTAACGGTTGGATGCGATGACCTTAAAGGTCTTTTCCAACCTAAACGACTCTGTGATTCTACGTGTAGTTAAGGGCAGTGTCGGTGTTTCACAGTACCTTTCTGCAGCCTGCGGGTGGGTCATCTGACCGACAACAGGCGGCTGGGTCCCCCGGGGCACGAGCTGGGCCAGTGCCCCCTGGCAGGGGGCTGGTGGGGTGTCCCTGCACCCCTGCCCGGGGCGCTGAGCTGGGCTACCCGGTGTCACGCACCCGGCTCTGCGGCGGAGTTTGAAAACTCATTTTCCCGATCGTAAACTCTGGCTTCTCACCCTAATGTCACGGAAATGGATTGAACGGGGCGGACGGACACGGAGAAGACAGAGACACGGAGACATCCGAATGCATCAGGCAGGGGCAGAGCCGGCTGTCCTCAGTCCCCTTCCTCTGAGGCGTGTCTCCGCGAAGCCGCCGCCCCCCGCCCCAGACCACGTCCCCCGGCAGCACCGCGGGAAGTGCGGCGCCGCCCGCCCCCGCGGAAGCAGGTGGGAGTGGCGGGCGGTGGCCGCGCCCCGCTCCCTCAGGCCGCGGGGATGGGTCCCTGAGGAGCCGGGCCGGCGGCTGGGCGCGGGGACGGGGGCAGGGACAGGGCGGCAGCCCCGCGATCATTCCGCCGACGCTCCATGTCGGTGCCGCGGTGAGGGAAGGAGGAAGGTCCCGGCTGCGCTCTGTCCCGCGCCTCGGCGGTATTTCTCTGTCAGGGAAGCGCTGTAAATGCGGGGCCTGTGGCCGCTCTGCGTGGCCCTGGGAGCCGTTGCGGCGGGCGCCGCCGCGGGCGGGGGCGGCCGGCTGAGCCCCGAGCGCAGCGCGGTATGGGGGCCCGGGCTACGGGCCGAGGCAGCCCTCCCCGCCCGCTATTTTTACGTGCAGGCCGTGGACACCAACGGGCAGAGGTAAGCGCGACGGCGGCGGCTGCTTCTCACGGAGGTTGCGGGCAGGAAAACATCCGAGAAGTCGATTGAAAACACACGTTCTCCGCCCGCCTTCTCCGCCCGCCGAGTGCCTCTCGGGCCGGAGGGTGAGGCGGGCTGGCTCCCTGCGCGCCCTTCCCCGGGCACCGGCACCCCCCGCTGAGGTGAGGTGCTGGCGGGCCGGGGCCGCGCGAGTGGCGGGGTCTCCTGTGAGGGAGCGAGGCGTCCTGGCACCCCATCCCCAAATGGCAGCGGTGCCCCGGCGAGGCAACCTCACCTGCCCGCCTCCCACCGGAGCCGCTTTTACCTTTTCGGCAAAATTCGCTAGGCAGTTTCTTGCAGAAAGGGAAGGCTGAGGGCTTCTTACCTGCCTCTTTCTGCATGTCCCTTAGGAAAAGCTAATTAATCTTCATCGAATAACTGCACAAGTGAATGAGGCAAGAGGATGAAAGTGTTCAACAGCAACATACACGCATTAGTCCAGCTGGCAATTCATGGTTGAGTCTGGTTTGGCAAAACCTTAACAATAACTAATACATTTAATTTATGATATACCTGCTCAGGTGTCCTGCTTGTTTCCACAGTTAGGAACATCGGTGTCTCTCCTAAACGTAGGCACAAGGTCAGTAGAGTCATTTAGGAATTGGTCTGTAGGCCATTAGCTAAACTTCATAGGAATGGAATAAGTAAACTTAGTTTTCAGAGGACACTTGTGGCTTTCTGTTTCTACAGGAGAAAACCACTGACTGTACAAGCTAGACAGGAGCTCAGAGTGCTCCATCCAGGTTGTCCAGATTAGATACACCGTGGCACATGCAGGTCTGGAAGCTGCCAAATCGGCTTATCTTGGAGAGTAAATATTTCCTGAATTTAGTTGAACTGGCAGCTCTCCCGTGTATCTGGACAAGTTTCAAGGCAGGTGACCAGGCTGCTGGGCTGTAATCCATTAGTCCAGTCACTCCCACCACCTCTGTGTTTATCCTAAGCTCTCCCTATGTATTTGGGACCATGTTTGAAGGAGGTGGAAGAAAGTTGGCAGGTGCAGCAATTTGACCGTGCCAACTTTGTTAATATCTCAATGATATGTGTAACTTAATGATTTTTCAAATTATTATATTTGGTTTTAGGGAGATTTCTCTATGATTGGTGTATGGTGAATTTTACCAAAATGTTGTAAGTACACACTGAATTACATGATCCCACTGTAGTATTTTTTTTCCTACCAAGGCATTTGTAATAGCCATTTTCCCCCCGCCCCTGCGTAAGCTACCATAATGCTTAAGAAGGGGGTTTTGTTCTTTACTTCCTCAAATGATACCTGGAAGATAAAGTAATCTGGAAACATTTTGTTTCTGTACGTAAAATAACAAGAGTTATTAAGTTGCCAATGTGGAGCTTGTTCCAGCATTTTTTATTATTATTTTTTTAGAGAATCATAGAATGGTTTGTGTTGAAAGGGACCTTAAAGATCAGCTAGTTCCAACCCCCCTGCCATGGGCAGGGACACCTTCCACCAGACCAAGGTGCTCAAAGCCCCATCCAACCTGGCCTTGAACACTGCCAGGGATGGGGCATCCACAGCTTCTCTGGGCAACCTGTGCCAGTGCCTCACCACCCTCACAGTAAAGAATTCATTCCTTACATCCAACCTAAATCTACTCTCTTTTAGTTTAAAACTGTTGCCCTGTGTCCTATCCTTACGGGACAAGACACCCATGCATGCTCTCTACCTTCCCATCATTTTACAGTTGAGTTGTAGCTAATTGAGAGCTGTGCTGGATTTGTTAAAGTGCTCTGTTCCCATGTAATCAAAGACCACGTTCCAACACTGTTCAACATGTAGGGCACCAAGTGATTTTGGAGGTGCATTCATGAGTATCTGAGTGGAACCTTCTTGATACTTAGTGCTTCTAACAATATGAAATGTTTTAGGTAGCCTAACAAAATTCTCTTAGGAAAAATCACGCCTTGCTTGTGAACATTAGGATGGGCTCGTAAAGACTTAGTGTGGCTCAGTGAAGTCACTGGAAATCTGTCAACTTGAAAAAGGAATGTGTCAGACTAAGAAAGCTGTTGTGTGTTTCCTTTTTTATTAAGCTCCCACTTACTCTCTGGATAGGTTCATTTCATCGCCAGGTGAAAATGCATTCCAGGTGAAGATCACTGCTCCTGATGAACAGTTCACTCGGGTTGGTGTGCAAGTATTAGACAGGAAAGATGGTTCCTTCCTTGTGAGGTACAGAATGTATGCAAGCTACAAAAACCTGAAGATAGAAGTCAAAGCTGGAGATAAACACGTCGCAAAGTCTCCATATATTTTAAAAGGTAAGAAGCAGCACTACACGCAGCTTTCCTGTTGTGTTTTTTTTCTAACGAACTATATCCCAGAATGGCTTCTAGGATTAGCATAGGATTCTGTGGGACCTCAGTACTTCTCTGGACTATCAAATCCCATTGAAATTATGGATTCATAAGTGTCCTGCATGTACTATTCAAAATAATAAAAAGAAACAAATGCTGTGAAACTGTTGTCTAGCAAGTACATGTGGAGGGCTCACACAGACGCTCATATAGTTTAGTATGACTCCATTGGAGTCAAAAAACATTCAAACATGTCCATTTAGAGTTGCTGAATGTTTGGCCCTCAGCACCTGACCCTCTTTTGTGTTCTCAACAGCTCAATAGTGTGACTTACTAAAAATAAAATAATAATTGTGTTCCTGATAGGACCTGTTTACCATGAAAACTGTGACTGCCCTCAGGAGGAGAGCAGTGCATGGCTGGAAGAGATGAACTGCCCTCAAAGCATTCCACAGATTCAAAGAGACCTAGCAAATTTTCCCATTGTTGATCCAGATAAGATTGCAAAAGAAATTCCACAGAGGTTCGGACAAAGACAGAGTTTGTGCCATTACACCATCAAAGATAACAAGGTACCGAATGGGTCCATTTGAAGTCCATGTGGGGATTTAGTGGCAAGTCATACAACTAGGCTGTTTGGGTGTTCCCAGTTGAAAAGCTTCTTGTAGCCTATTCTTTAAGAAACTTCCTTTGCTTGTGTCTCTGTCTTTGAATATTTTATGGTTTGTACGTGAGGTCAGCAATATCTGCCCTACTTTGTAAAGCTCTTGTTGTCCATGTTGCAACTGAAGCAACCTAAGCACAGTGAAGGCAAATTACTTTCCAAGCAATCAGTATGAGTACTGGGCACTGATCCAAGTCTCCTAAATGCTAATTCAGTTTCCTGTTCTCTAAGTGTGGGAGTGTCAGGATCATCTAATTTGATGTGCATCCATAAATTATGTTGTGCATAATTCTGAGGTAAAGAAATCCACTTTTAGCTCAACTGAGGATCAGCTACAATTCGTTTTAAAAAAAACTGTACTGGCTTCAGTAGTTTCATATGGAAATGGGAACAACGGAACACAACAGAAACAGGCAACCAGTTGTTTCTGCTTCCACAAGACAAACCTAAAATGACTGCAAAAGCAAGCAAAGCTTGTCCTTTTTTCTTCTTTTTTTTTCCCCCCATGTGTCTGTGATGATTTAGGGAGTAGAGATTTCTAAAGCTTCCCAGCTGATTCATAAATCTATACAGCCATACAATCTGTCTGAATAGTTACTAAGTGATTAAAAGAGCTCTAAATTGTGCCAGCCGTTCTCTGAAACAAAAACACCAGACCAGTAAAACCTTTGTTTATTTTCAGGTTTATATAAAGACATATGGGGAACATGTTGGCTTCAGAATTTTCATGGATGCCATACTGCTTTCTTTGACAAGAAAAGTGAGTACATCTGTACAGTCATTTATTCTATATGTCCTGATTTATAGAAGCCTGGGCTTAACAAATACACTTCAGCATATTCATTGCTATTTATGTTAAAATGCTCTTGTTCTTTGGTTAATAATGGAAAGGTCAGATGGATTTTCCTTGTTTGAAGTTGTCATGTTCTAGAATGCTATCTGATTAGAGTATCACATCTGTTAATTGAATAGTAGGCTTTTATAGGAGAGTTTGATAGATTTGAACAGAGTGTGAGTTGTGGGTTTTTTTGCTATAGACTAAATAAATCTTCCTGTAGCATCTAATATAAAATTCTGTCTCTGCTAGTATATTTTACAGGATGACTGAAAAAAAAATTTGGAATGTATATCGTTCTCCATTAAATTCCATATGTTGAAAACAGGAGAGGAGGGGCTGAGAAAGACTAGCAAAAGCCCGACAAGTAGCATGTGGGGAAACTTCCTTGATGTACAAGCAAAAAGCACCAGAGACTCTTTCCTAGGGAAACTTTGGGAAAAACCTGATGTTATGTACATAGTGACAGAATGTAGCAGGGCTGAAGTTTCAGCACACACAAATATGTGATTATTACATAAAGAGAGTAGTGAGAGAAATATGAAGATACCTGAGTTAGGATCTGTTTCTGACTGTAAAAAAGACAAAGACTTTTTTCTTTTAAAAAGGAGAGAAAGAAGAGAGAGGAGCTACTAAAGTATGGAGTTTTTAACATTAAAAAAGTTCCTTAAAAATCTCATAAAAATTAAACACATTATAAATAACTGAAAGATAAGGTAATTGCTATGAAACAACATGGACTTGTCATAAAAAATAAGACATAACAATATAATTTCTTTCTATAACAAGATAATAGGTTTTCTGTATGGATGTCAGGTATCATAATTTTAGTTGGGCATTTGAGTCTGTCCCACAAGTTTCTCATAGACAAGATGGGAAAACTTTGCCTAGAAGAAACTACTGTAATGTGCTTGGAAAGCCTTACTTAAATAATAGTTGCCAGTGTTTCCAGAGAGGCAAAAGGTGTCACAATGTTTTCTTCAGAGATTTGTCCTAGGTTCTGTGCCCATTTAATAACTTGATTATATTTTGACTGAATGATGGACTAGAGAATATGCTCACTGAATTTCCAGGTAACAAAAATGAAAGAACCTGCAAGCACTTCTTGGTACAGCATCATAATTAAAAATTTTTATAACAAGCAAGATAAATTGTATGGAAGAACAGATAAAATAAAATTACAAGGGCAGGATACTACACAAAGACTAGATAAGTCATATAGATATGACACCTGCTTAAAATAGGGAGTGAGTGGTTATTTTCTGCAGGAAAGTGTGAAGGTAACTATCACAAATTTAACATGAGACAACGGTGGCATGCTGTTGCAAAAAGCTAAACATACACATTAACAGAACAAATACATTAAAGAAATGTAAAGTAACCTTTCCACAGTACTCGGGATTAGAAATCAGTTATGCTACTGTGGCTGCCTTTGGGTGTCATGCTTCAAGAAAGATGGTTCAATTACTGATGTTGCACGGGAAATAAGAATTACTAGACATACAGACGAAGAGTCCATTAAGTAGAGATTGTTTCATCTAACAGTGTCTTAAGGGGAGACGTGAGTGTAGCCTTTAATTATGTAAAAGGTTGCTCTGTGACAGATGGAAGCAAGCTGTTCCTGGTTTCAGTTGTGTTGGACAAGAAATAATGGAATTAAATTGCATCAAAGGTATTTAGGCTAAATGTTGGAAAAGATTTGCGAACTCCGAAGACAGAAACTGCCTGCAGATCTAGAAAACACAATTTGTCTCATCCACATTAAATACTTCAGGATTTTCAATTAAGACAGTGTCACTGAAAGACAGTAGATTATTGAATTGGAGAAGGAGATTTAACCTGTTGAATGATTCTGCCATTGAGGATGCAGATAAAACATAATTTTAGCTTGTCTATGTCCATTATAACCATTAGATGGCACTGTACTAATAAATAATAAAGTTTAGTGCTGAAGATCAGCATGTGTAGCCAAACCCCTTCTGAAATGAAGGTACACAATAAAACCTTTTTTGTCAGTCTTTATACTGAAGACATAAAGTATTGCTTTGGGTGTCTGTCTCTAGATTTTCTGGATGCCTCTGCCAAAGGTTTTCCTGTGTTGTCAAGTTAGAGAAGAATTATCTTCAACCATTTAGAAGGGTGTTTGATATTTGGCAAAGCATTTATTTCTATCTCTTTCCATAAAGATAAAGTAATTAAAAAACTTAATGAAACCTATTTGGGCCACAGAAGAATCCTGAAATGTTAGCCTGTGATCAGCCATTCTGATCTGAAGAATATAGGGGTTTGAGAGGAGAAATGTTTTGATGCATACATACCATGAGTAGTCAGCATTATGTCTAAACTGTCCATTTTTATGTGTGTGTATATATTTTAATTTGGGAAGTATTAACACTAATAATTGTTCTTTCTTCAGAGAAGATATTTTCTCATATAGATATTAATATAGTTGATGATGACACTTGAACAAAACATCTTGGTTTTGTTCACACAATCATGATCTCTAAGTTATCTCTTAATAGTCAGGATAGAGATCTTAGAGTTATTCCAACAGTTTTCTGAAAATGCCAGTATAACAATCAGATGTTTGTAGCAGTCAAATACCCAATTAAGGCTTATTAAGGAGGGAGGTAAAAACAAAATAAGATTATGTCACAGTAAAAAATATGTGACATGCCTATCTTGTGAAAACAGTGCAATTCTCATTTCACTTTCTCAAAAAGAATTACAGAGCAGGAAGGCTGTTGGGGCATGCAAAGGCAAGCTAAACTGCCTAGGATTCTTTTGCTTTGTAAGAGGCAACTGAGGGGGATGTGGTAGAGATTTATATTTTTAAAAAATTAATGTCATGAAAAGGGTTAACATCAGTTCTGCACTGACATTATAGATGCTTATAGGGTTCTGTCCTATATCCACCCTACTATAGCTGCTGCTTTTCTTTGTACCTTCTCTTACTTTGTTTGTAGGACCGTGTACAGTGCTTAAGATGGGAGTGCATCAGACTTTCACAGAGCAGCAAAACTATGCCCTCTGTCCTGTTGTTGCCACATTTCCTGGCCATCAACAGTATTTTGCTTCCTTTTTGGCTGCAACAGTGATTTCAGATATGATTCCATAGTACCAACTATTTAATATAAGTGAGGATGTTATACATAATAATTAACCCCAGCACCGACTAAATGTGGTCTTCCCATCATGACTGTTCATTTCTGTTACTTCTCTTCTGTTAGATTTATTCATCATGCAGACACAGGGCAAATCAGTTCACTGATGTGACAGAAAACTAACTTACCACCCAACAGCAATTTTCCGTACAGTCAACCAGATGCTTCAACTTACCTTGGAACTACTAGATCTCAGTGCTAGCCTGGTACAAAGGCAGTGGGGCTAATCATATAAAGCATAACAAGAAACCATGCTCTAAATTGGTGTGCTCCAATCCCTTAAAAAAAAAAAAAGAGCATTTATGTGACTTTGTGCAAATCTTTAAAAAAAAAATCTTCTTGTAGGCTTTACTCTGTGATCTCAGTACTTCTAACATGTTTCTTATATATAACTTTAACAATTTATTACAGATATGTTAAGTACATTAGAGACCTGGCTATTTTTTCTCTTATTGTTTTCAAAATGCAAGATGCCACTGAAAGACTATTGCTTTGTATTAAAATGCATTTGTGTCTACTTTGCTTCTGTTTAGGTGAAAATGCCCGATGTAGAATTTTTCGTTAATTTGGGAGACTGGCCTCTGGAGAAAAAGAAATCCCTGCAGAACCTGCACCCCATTTTCTCATGGTGTGGGTCCAGTGAGTCTAAAGACATTGTCATGCCAACATATGACTTAACAGACTCAGTTTTGGAGACTATGGGACGGTAAGAAATTGCTTAAAATTTCCACCAAATTCACAGTGAATGATCTTCAAAAATATACTTGTATTACCAATATATATTAACTGTTTTTATTTATTCATTAAGACATTGGCACCCTGTAGGTAGGCAATAACTGTGTAATCAGTATCTTAAAATTAACCAAGTTATGACGTATATTAAAATACTTCACTGTTTTATTTAAAAAATCAAAATTAAACATGGTCAATCACTGAAAACAGCACTTAGAGGGGATGTTTTGAGGGCAGGCATTGTTTGTTTGCTTTGTTTCCTTGCCATGAACGTGTTGACAGCTGGCCAGGTCTTTTTTTTTCCCCTGATTTTCCTAAAATCTTTTTCTGTACCTTTTGAAGCCCAACGTAGGGCTTGTAACACTACAAACCTGTCTTGAAACACTAAAAAGCCAGCTTCTAAGAGTTCTTTGTAATTCATTTTGAACCTGATAATTTCACTGCATTTAGTTCAGGTTCCTTGTCTTTATTATCAAGGCTTTTCCTAAATCTGCTCCCCCCCAGTTTGTGTTTTAATTTAGCAAAGTTTTTAGGGAAGTGAAGTATGTTGTATTAAGCTATTTACATTGTCCTTCATCTGTCTGGCAACCATATCCACTTTTAGCTACTTCTTTCCATGGCAACTGACAGGTACTCTTTGCACATGTCACATTGTCATGGAACTGATGCTGTCTTGCTACAGGCCGGTGAACTTGACGTTCCTTATCTACTTTAATATTGCTGCAAAAATACAGATACAATACATATATGGGTGAGCTCACGGCTTACCTTCATCCTTGGTATTTGCCTATTGGTACTGTAAACTGCTTTTAAGTAATTGCACTTTAAAAAGTTTCCAGTAGGCTATTAAATAACTTCTTCCTCCTCCAGAGTCAGTCTAGATATGATGTCAGTTCAAGCAAATACTGGCCCATCATGGGAAGAGAAGAATACCACAGCATTCTGGAGAGGACGTGACAGTCGCAAAGAAAGGCTTGAACTTGTAAAACTCAGCAGAAAATATCCAGAGATCATAGATGCTGCTTTCACAAACTTTTTTTTTTTTAAACATGACGAAAGCATCTATGGCCCCATTGTTAAGCACATTTCATTTTTTGATTTTTTTAAGGTAAGCCACTAACCATTTTTCATAAACTAGGTCCTCAGTGTTTCCTGTTTTCAAATAACTTTGTGTATATTATTGGTAGTGAAATGATTTTTAGTTTTTCAGCACACCACCAGTAACAAGCATGAATAGGCATTCCTCCAGAGGGCTTACCTGCTGTGTAGCTCTTACACTGAGGATCATAATGTTTGATTTACATCTGAAGGTTCTGTGGAACCTTGTGTAATCTATGTAACTCCAAATTCCTTTTTATTTCTTTTTCCTGATTCAGCGATCAGGACTACTAACATAACTAACATAGTGGGAAAAATCAGTGGATGAAGTGGCACGTCTACCCTCACACCCGAGGATACGCATCTAAGAATTTCCGGAGAACTTAATTGAGGAAGAGGGCATCTCTGTGTACCCTGCACTGTGATGAATTCCAAACTAAATAATAAAAGCTACTTAAACATTGATGCTTGCCTAGCCAATCCTACATTTCTCAATATTGGCAAGTCAGTAATACCAGTGCCCTCAGAACAATATGACCTAACCAAGCTACTTGGATCTTCTGTTTGTTAATAACTTATGGTCATTTTCTTTCCAGTATAAATATCAAATTAATATTGATGGCACAGTGGCAGCATACAGATTGCCTTATCTACTAGCAGGAAACAGCGTGGTGCTAAAGCAAGACTCCATCTACTATGAGCATTTTTATAATGAGCTGCAGCCGTGGAAACATTATATTCCATTTAAAAGTGACCTGAGTGATCTACTAGAAAAACTACAGTGGGCAAAAGAGCATGATGAAGAGGTAAACACATATTTAGAAGTACCCAGCAATGTTTCTAGACAAAATGGAGAGAGCAAAAAGTGCATTTCTTTAAAACTAGAAAATGTATTAAAGGACTTAAAAATTATTGTCATCAGCTCTACAAATAAGAAAAACCACTTTTTTAAAAATACATAATACTGCCCTCAATTTGAAATTAATTTGAACTTTGGAAAAACTTAGAGTATTTTCATAAGAATGCTTTACTTTTTAAACTAAATAAATGCTTAAATAAAAATAAGTTATTGTAAACTGTCAGCACTTAATTCCGGAATCAATACCGGCATCCTGAAATAATTACTATTTTTTGAAAATTTAAAAAAACTTTTTGTTTTCTTTGACAGGCAAAAAATATTGCAAAATCTGGACAAGAATTTGCAAGAAACAATCTCATGGGAGACCACATTTTTTGTTACTATTTCAAACTTTTCCAGGTTAGTATAGTTTTAATGGCTTCTGCCACAAAAAGAGAAATTCTACAGAAAGAATTCAGAGCAATGGGGCTGCTGGAAGTTGGCCAGTCCAGTATATTTAAAGCCACAAGGCAAGCAGCAGTAATTAAAAACTTCATTTGGTTTACAAATACTGTATGCAGTTATTTCTTATGAAAGCCCTTAAGCCTACGCTGGTGCTTTGAGAGAAGCAATCAGATCCCATAATTCTTGATCTAACCTGCATGAATATGTTGACCACAATGATCAAAGAATTCCACATCAGACGGTGGCACCTCCTGTGAACCACAGCTGAAAATATTTGTGCATTAGCACCAAGATACTGAAACTCCAGTGAGGCACCCGAAGGGGCTCCTGACTGCAGTGGAGTATCTGCTTACCCTGTCTGTGACACAGCGTGGAGTAACAGATTGTGTAGCCCCAGAGTTTTTAGAGAATTACTCGGTTGAGTTGATGCAGTATTTAGAACCAAATGTACAATCTAAGAAGTTTATGAATTAACGAAATCTTCCTTTTTTAAAACTAGGAATATGCCAGCTTGCAAGCGAGTGAGCCAAAAATCAGAGATGGGATGGAGAAAGTGCAGCAGCCTGATGATGACCTTTTTCCATGTACTTGCCACAGAGGAAAGGTACAGTACATAACATCGTTAAATGTTAAGAGCTGGATGTCTCCAGTTCTTACTCAACCAAATGTACTTGCCACAGAGGAAAGGTACAGCACATAACATCGTTAAATGTTAAGAGCTGGAGGTCTCCAGTTCTTACTCAACCAAATTGCAACAGGCATTGCTCAGTAGCCCATGGTATCAGTTACCAGACCAGACCATTAATGCCTATCGAACTTAGAACCATTTCTTAATGTATTTGTAGGACCAGACAGTTAACAATTGGGTTTCAAATTAACTGAAAAATGTTTCTTCTTTCTTGGCTGCAGGCCAAAGATGAACTCTGACAGCAGGAAATAATTTTTTGAATATTTACCTACATTCAGACTGTCTTCTTACGTCAAAGAAGAAAAATTTGGATTAAAATGCCAGTGGATAATGTAAGTGGATATTATGAAGTTTACTGTATCATGATCTACATATACAAGAAAACCAAGCAACCCCTATTTTCTTTTCATCATGCAGTGGTTGCAGAGCCTTGTTCAAAAACATTTTTATAATTTTTTTTTAAATAAAATCCATCTTTGTATCAGTTGTGTGTTACTGTCCTGAGATACCTTGGAAATGCAGATGCTTTTTACTCATGCTTGTTATACTGAGTCTATTCACAAGTGTGTGCTGCAAAAAGCAGCAGATTAAGAATTGCAAATCTACCCCCCTATGTATCTATCCAAAGTAATCTTTTTCAGACCAGAACTGTTTCTTCTGAGAGAATCAGTATTCTCAAAGACAGTGATAAGAGTATATAATATCTCTTTTGGACACTTTAGGAATATTAGATAAAAGTTTTAAATTCCGTACAATTTTTCGTAGTTGCTTTGTCTGTGAAACTTGGTCTCTTTCGCAATATGAAAAGAATTAAGTAGCGCTAAGCATTGACTACTGAAACTAAACCAGGGGTTGTCTTGACAGTGTAGTCCATTTTTAAAATACCTGCTTTCCACTCATACTAAGTAATTAAACTGTTGAATTTGAGCATATTGTCAACATCATCTGAAAAAGGTAGCTTTAAAGTCAAGTCTACATTCATCAAATTCTGAAGTTAACGCTTATGTTTCCAGTCCAAAGTGAGGGTTTATTTTCTCTGTAACACAGCCAGTCACTTTTTAAAATCCATGTAGCTATTTTCTTTGTAAACATTTAGATGTGTGCTGTGCTTATTTAATAACATTACTGCTGGGAGATTGGCATTCTTGAGGCATCTTGTGAGAAACAATGGAAGAATATTGTATCTGGTTAACATTTTTTTACTTTCACCTGCTTGTTATTTTTACTACAGTAAAAGCAAGCCTAAGGAATAGTTTTCTTGATTGCATGGTAAACAATATAAGTTCTAATTTAATTATACTAACCTACAATCTTGAATAGATTTTTTTTTATACAGTACAGCACTAAAAAAAAGTGATCTGATCTAAGCACCTGACCAAAATATCACAGAAATCCTCTCAGTTCACCAGGGCTGACTTAGTGTACATTTAAGTCACTCTGCACTGTCACATATGACAGTTGCTCCCAAGAGCAAACTCCAGAATGGTGCAGAATGTCCAGAGTGGGTTTTGGAGACCTCTTGACAGTAGAGGTGAGTCTGCCATCTTAGGAGACAATGCCAAGGTACTTTTCCCAGGACCAAGCAGCCATTTCATCTCAGGGGTCATCATTCAGCTGATGCTTGCTGCTGACTTGGCTGAAAGCAATTAACATATTGCTATAACCTTTGGTTATACCAACAGGTTACTCATAGCCCATAATGGGGAACTCTGCAGTTGCAAGCACATGCAGTGTTTTATCCTCTGCAATATCAGAGCTCAGTTGAAGAGTTCTTCCTGTTAATGGATAATAAAGTCCAGATCCCTACCTGCCTCTTTGAAGCCTCTTGTGCAACCTGTCATACTGGAGGCAGAACTGCTGCCTCCTTCAGCAGTTCTTCCAGCAGTATATAAGCATAACTGGTCTTTTGTCAGTTTTTGTTTAACCGCCTTCTGTGCCCATCTCCCCACAGGGCCTCTGATCAGTCCTTTATGTTGCTGGAGAGTGACACTTCAAAACTGTGACTCATGTTCTTTGCTCCTCATGCATAACTGTGCCCGCATTACCACCACCTTCTCCCCACAGAGACCAAGAATCTGGCTCCTTAGAGCAGTGACACTGTAAATGACAAGATATACCTCTCCCTGCATCACCAGTTTTGAAGCATATGGGAGTGCGAGGATAGGGCACAACCCATACTCACCAGCCTTGGGGGATGTGCTTGCAGAATTCTACAAATTGGTAGCTTTTAATTTCAAACAAGTACAGCATTAGTAATATACTCAGAAATGAGAGGCTCCTAAAAATTTGCTGTCAGCATAGATTTTTTCCAGTACGTTACTTCAACTACTAGTGAAAAGCATTTACTTAGTGCTCTATATTACTAAGTGTTGTATACAGTTACTTGCATAGAAACATGAGGAACAATGCTGCCGTGATATTAATTCTGTAAATATTCTGTCCTTCCTTTAAAAAGTTATTTATTTTGCATCATTTTTTCATTCATACAAAAAAGTTTTATTTACATTTACACACTCAGACCTCTGAAAATACCCATTTTAACAAACAGACTTCTCAGAAATAACAAACTAATTTGCCACGTTTAGGAAAAGCTAGATGAAGATACAGCTTAAACCTGCAAATTATTTGTGCTGTAGTTTGATATTATCTCTAAGCCAAGAAAAAACTTGGGCATTTATTTCTTCCATGACATCGTCTGTTGTTCGTCCTTTGACTACCATCCCATGGTTTGCTTTATCAACCCAATGGATTTTTTTAGGGGCTTTCATTTTGCTTGCCACGTCTTCTAGCAATTGCTATGGAGAAAATGAGAATGAAAGTTAGGAGAATCAGCTGCTACAAACTGTGCATCTCCCAGATGTCTCACTTTGCCTGTGCAACACTTAATAGGCAGCTCTTAAAAACAAAACTGATCTGCATGCATATTAAAAACACCTTGATAGAAAAGATGCCATGATACTATTCAATAATGGAGTTTGCTCAAAGGTTTGTCCTCATTCAAACACAGAATAACAGAAAATTGGAACTTCAAAGACTGCAAAGGTCACAGCCCTGTGCAGGCTGCTTCCCCCCCACTGATGAAAGAATCCACTTTTACTGCCAGAGGGTATTACTAGCAATAAAATGACAGAACTTCTTGAGTCAGATTTGTCTACAGTGCCAGAGTAGCAATATAATTGGCTAGAGACTACCTTTGACTCTGCTCAACTTTCTCAGCAAACACATCTAAGAACCAGCTCAGAAAATCTTGAAAGTTTTCCCCATTAAGAGGGCACTCCAAGGATCTACTGGTTGCTAGCCTGACTTTGGTGACAGCACCTCAGAAGCTGTCCAAGCATGGAAAATGCCAATTACACACACTCCCAAAGTTGGGCTGAACTGTTCAAGAACAAGAGGTACCTATTTGCAAGAAAATAAGACAAAAGCCACTGTATTGTCATCGCTGTGCACCTGTTCTTCATCTCTACAGTAAACTACCACTTTCTACGACAATAGTCTGTGGGTAGAACTGCTTTGCTAGGAGAATTTGTCATGAAAATGTGATGAATGTGAAATTGGTAACATAGCAGAGTGTTTATGTTTTGCAACCTGAAATGGTTAAAACAGAATAGCAAATGACTTGCTGCTTCCACAGGCTGCTTTTTTAATAGGATTGTACAAATTAAAAAGACAAAGCATTTGAATCAGCAGTATTTTAGTGGCCCAAAGATGAGTTTGCTAAAGTGGATGATCAAGTATAATTCAGAAGTTTGAAGCAGCAAAAGAAAGCACTACCAGGCTTCCTTATGTTCAATGAAGTTTCCTACCCCAAGGCTTCCTTCAAAAGATATATATATATTTAAAGAAGGCTGTTGAAGTCACAGCTGTGTACTCGAGCACAGATGTCACTCAAGTCTCATTCCTATTCCTCCATACTGTCCCTTCATAGCAGGACTTACAAGGATACTCACTTTTTCACACATCTCATCTGCTGATCCTGAGATAAACAGCACTGGACACCTGATAAATAATAAATCTTCATCCCGGAGCTTGGACTGAAGTTTTGGTCGATGCAATGGGTAAGATAAGCATACTAGACCTTGAATGAAGTCATCATCATCATCATCCTGGCTAAGCTGACGTACCACAGAGGCAGCAGCTCGTGAGCCCATGGAACGGCCTTTCACCCATGTTAAAACAGGAAAAAAAAGTGTATCTGTTGTCACCTCATCTACATTCTGTTAGAGTAAACAACTCCTAAAAACAATCCAACAGAGTATTTCAGCGTACCAGTAGTACAAAATGCTAGAGATGCTTTTATTCATCTACCTCATTAAAAATACCAATCCTAATTTCTACATTTTATGCTAAAATATTTGTCTGGGTATATTGTGATTTCACATCCACATTTAAAAAAGAAGATGGAAAAAAAAAAGTATAAATGGAGAGGGATCCTTTGCAATACTGGAAGGAACTGGAAGGAACATCCTGGGGGCAAGGGGAATAGAGGGACAGGTCCTGTGCTCCAGACGCTTGAAATTTGAGATAGCAATGCTATTATCTTGCAAAATTTATTTCATGCAACCTTAATCTGCTCAAATCAAAAATAAAGTTCTATGTGCCTTACTCCTAAAACAAATCCAGCAAGTGTTTATGCACACTGCAAGCTTCAGCCTAAAAGTAAAAGTAGAAGCAGAGGCAGGGCAGGGTGGGGGTGGGGGGGTGTGAACTTGTAGCATGAGGTCAGTCACAGCAAGAGGCTATCAAAATATCTCCTCAAAGAAGGGTCATATGAGCTGACAATGCTCTGTAATTGAGTGTTAGAAGTGGCTGATTCCAGTGGGATTAACTTGCATCAGTGCAGATTTGGTTGCACTTAGTCAGAGAACATTCAGAGTTTCCTGTATCAGGTTATTCCTAATGACATCCGTCTACTTCCCTTTTCACATAACTGATTATTTTATCCACCACTAGGTTTTATCTACCAAAACCCGTTTTGGGGAAAATGATTTTCCATTTACCAATAACCAGAATTCCTCAAGACCTGCAGTTAAAAAGTACACATGGATTATCAGCAAACTCACGCCCTTTACAAGTGACAAGTTTTCTGCCAAATTACCTGGAAAACATGGTCTATGGCTCTTTCTGTCCTCCTTCTGGAGGGAGATCTGTGGCATCATGAGGAGGATGAATAGGTCTAGACAGCCATGCTGCCAGAAGAATCCGAAGAAAGCGGCAGGCTGGATTCTCCCATTTGTGACCCAAGAAGCAGTGCTGCTCAAGCCAGCTATGAGACAGCCAACCTGCACACCCACCCCACACAGCCACCAGCTACAGAGGTGGTAGCATTCAGCTCCAGGTTAAGACACCCAAATGCAGATCTGTAAGTGGGCTTGTCGCCTATGTTCCCATGGCAGTCAACGGACTGCTAATCAATTAATGAAGGTGACAGAGCATTCAACTATCAGCAGATGGCTGAACTGCTCTCCCTAGGCAATACTGACTTTATTATAATACTAAGTTTATTCAGCTTGTTCCCATGTTAAGACAGCAAGCTTTTGGTGCCCACCTCAGACTGGAACCTGTCACCCACATCTGTTCATTTGCTTCTTACCAAAGCGGGATAGACTTCAAAAACAGAGTAATTACAGATTGCTATCCTTAGAGGCAGTATAAGAGAGAAAATTATAGATAATAAAAACAATACCTGCAAGGAAGACACCCGAAAGTTTGTAATCATCATAAAGCTTCAAGTATTCCTAAAGAAATAAGATAAGAGATAAGCATTACAAGGCAGAATTAAGACAGCTGGGAGGCTGGGGATTTTTGTGTTTGTAGCTACTGAACACAAAATGGGAAGCTCTTTCAGCACTGCAGATGAAACAGACACATACAAGTTGCCCTCCTGTTTTTTCACACAAATCATAATACTTTGCAGCAACAACATAATAGCCATAAGCAATTTCAAAGTAGCTCCCAGCAAGTCTAAATTATTAGATGCCCTATCAAGTTACCAAAACAAAAATGATTACTGTGTATCAACATAGTTGTAGTAACAGACTGCATGCACACACTTAGGCCATCAAAAGCCAAAATGAGTGAGGAAAAATGCTCTTCACTCAGGTCCCGTATTTCCAAGAAAAGTTTAAGACACAATCTTGTTAACAGAAAAAATAAAATTCAGAAACAGATTTTTCAGTTTTTAGGAGGTAACTATTCAGATGCTATTTTAGCAGAGACCTTTAAATTACACAGCAGCATATAAACTCACTAGCTACATTATGCTTCTTCAAAAAAGACCAGAGAACAGGTCCACATTAAAGCTAGCAAAGTCTAACTTTGTAAAAGTTAAAGCTAGCAAAGTCTAACTACAGTAAAATCAATGTACATATAATCACAATGACATACAAATTAATTCCTTAAAAACTGGACTTAGTTCTCTGATAAAAATGTCTGATGCTCAATGCAAAGTGCTCAAGCTGCCTTCTCATGCCCTAGTAGCTAGATAATCAGGAGAAAATTTCCCCTCCTTCCTACATGCTCCAGAACAGGAAGATACTCTAAGCTGATACTATTATACCAAAAAGTTGCTCATTTTAACAAAACCTAGGTACATAAGAACATCTTAAATAACGAAGCAGCAGTAGAAAGAGATATACACAAACACATATAATAGTTTAAACTGATTTTGAAATCAAAGACTAGGTTCTGGGGCTCTCATATGCTACTCCCAATCTCTTTTGCTTAAAATCCTCCTGCGACCCAGTCCCCTGCTCTTTCCCCAAAGTCTTATTCCCCCAGCTGACAAACCTCAGATCCAGCTCAATTGCCAACTCAGCTTCCTTCCTTCCAAAGCTGTATCCCTCAGTCCCCCTTCTCCTCACCAAGCCCTCCCAGAACCTCTACCTACCTCTTGTTTCCATCCTAAATACTTCCATTTTTTCAAGCTATAATTTTTCCCACAAAGCACCCTTGCTTTCTGCACATCCTTTTCTCAGGCTTTTCTTTCTCTTCCCTGAACTCAAACCCACATACTTACTGCAGCTGTTCCAGATACTGGCCATCTAAAAATTGTTCCTGCTCTTTCTGCTCATAGGCAGCGCTCCATTTAGCTAACCATCACTTCTAATTTTCCCCACTGTTGGTTGACTAATCTCTGGTCATAATTTAAGAAACCCAGAAGATGACACCCATGGATTGAAGCTTTGGCAGGATTTGGTCACTCCTTACCACAACAGTTTTGAAGGCCTTAGCCCTGTAAGCAATATTAAGGCCTTTACAAGTGAACCGCAGGCATAGAACTCCATGGGATGCAAGACAGGCTGCCAAAGTCACTAAGTGAGGGAAATTCATATCTCCTCCAGCTCCATGGGTAAGAATCACTCCATACGTTGGTTTGTTCTCTGGGACAGAAAAGATAGCATCAAGGTATTTGTTTCCAAAAGGTATTTTCACCTTAACCTAGAAACGAAACAAAAAACACAAGGTAACTAAAAGGGAGGAAAAAAAAAAACAAAACAAAAAAGACATCTACACATTATGATGAAGAAAAATTGGACAATTAAGACAGAAACCAAAATTGCAAGTCCACTTTTTTTCTGTTTAAGAGTACTAAATGAGTAACTCTACATCTGGCTCAAAGATTTGCTGTGCAATAATGGGCAAAATCAAAAATTACACCGTGGTAACCACTCAGTGAAGTGGCAGCCTGCAAATAGCCAAAGGCTGAACCTTCCCCAAGGACAGGAGACAGACAGCCCAGGTTCAGACAAAGCCACCTTCAGGCTGGTGGAGAGCCTCCAGTCGTGACAGACATCTGGAGGAGCTAAACTAGCCACAAGACCAGCTGATGTTCTTGCTGAACGAAAGGGGACTGGACAGTACATGTGCCCCAGTACGTGCTGCAGCTTCTGAAAGCAAAAAGGAAAATACTCTGGGGCCGGCGTGAAGCACTATTTCATGCCAGTGCTGCTTCCCAAAGGCTCTCCTTGGCAGGGGCCCTACAGAGGCACCGTGCAGGGAAGGAGGAGGTTGTCAGTGGCCTCATGGAGCTGCTACCCTTCCAGCCTCTGCCCAGCAGAGATGGCGGAGGATGCCAGACGGAGGACGGCAGCGGGACATGTGTACACAGATGGGCGGCAGAAGGCTCAACGGCCAGAGCTGCTGCCTCCTGGCTACCGGGCCGTAGCTCAGCGAAGACAAAAGGCCAGGCGGGCTCAGCTGGCCGACACCCAGGCTCACACCCCTCCCGGGAAGGCCCAGGCGGCAGCACGCCCATCCCGCCCCCTTCCCCAGCCCTGGCGGCTGCCAGAGGGGAAGGGCAGTCGCCACAGGCCGCAGGACCCTACAGATCCAGACGGAAACCAGGCACACGGACCCTGCAGGCGGTCAGCCAAAGCTGCTGGGCCCGGCCGAGCACTGCGGCCACCCCAGCGCGGCCCGGGCCGCCCCAGTGCCGGTGGCCCCGCGGGGTGCCTCGGCCAGCCAGGCCGCGGGACTCCCCCCGGGCTCGGGGCCCCACGAACCCCTCGCCAGGCTGCGGCCGAGAAGAGCCACCCTTCACGGCCAGCCTCCCCCGCGGGCGGCCCCGGCGCAGGGACACCTGACCCCAGCCCCCCCCGGGCGGGCCCCGCGCCGGGGCAGCGCGGACAAAGCGGCGGCCGTACCTCTGCCTGCCCGCTCATGCCGCTCCCGGCGCCGTGACGTCCCGCGATTGACAGCCAGCTGCCCTATCACCGCCCCGCCGCATGGGAGGGCCTCCGCCGGGCGCGGCCTGTCGCCGTGTCTGATTGGCCCACGTATACCGGAGCCCCGCCCCGAAGGGTCGGGCTAGCTAGGCAGTGGGCGGGCACGGGGGCCGGGGGCGTGGTGGTGCAGGCGGGCGGTGTCCGCGTCGCAGCCGGGGTGGCCGGGGGCGGGCGCTACCGGTGCCGGCAGCAGCACAGCCGCAGGCGGGAGCCGCGCCTGAGGGGCTTTTGAACGGGGACGGCTGAGCCGAGCCGTGTGGGCGCGGGCGGCGCCTCTCAACTAGGCCTCGAGAGAAAGCGGGGTGCTGGGGGCGCGCCCGGCAAGGCCTTGGTAAGGGGGGGATCGGCAGCGCCTGAGGGACCTCTGACGTGGTTAAACGCCTATCGCGTGGGCGTCAGGCATCAGTATATTTTTAAAAGCTGTTGACGTATTGAGAAGCAAAAGGTAATAATCACAGTAAATATAATTTTAAAAATAATGGTTCTTTAGTTGCTGATTTAATTAGGCCTGAGTTACACTGGAGAGTTCGCAGCACTCCCTATAAATAGTTTTTATTCATCTGTACATGTAAAACATGGACTGCTGGTGGTAATTTAGAAAAAATAAAGCTAGTTACGTTGGAATTGCTTGGAAAGCCAGGCTTTTACTGACTTCAGGGTGTGCAGATACGGTCCTTACTATGAGTTTGGTCTAGGGAGTGACGTCAAGCTATTTTTTCTGGCAGCTGTTGACACACTGGGTCTATGCGACATTCACAAACAGGAGACTACATGACTAGGGTTTTAGGTGCCAATGTACAGCTATCTGCTGGGCTGTGCTTTATTGTACAATAAAAAACCTGGTGTGTTCAAAACAGCCTTAAACTGATGGAAAACAGCACCAATATCCTACAACAGTGCTTGTGGTATTTAGATATTGGGTATTTCCCAAAGATTTGTTTCTAAAATCCTCTGTGGCAAGGTATTTAGACAGAGATCATGTTTTCTTCCATTATCGGTGTATAAAACTCGTAAGTTAGGATACCAAATCACTTAACTGATTGAAGATGCTATCACCAAGTAGAACTTTGTTTTTCACATTTTCACCTGCTGCAAAATAAGTTCGTGGCTTGTGCTCCGAGTGTCTCACTGTCACTCTGTTGGCAGGATGCTGTCAAATGCTGGGATCCAAATATTGCAGCCCTCTTGAGAAACAAACCTGGCAGGGCAGCTCAGGCGTACCCACTATCTCAGTGTCCACCCTGCCATCAGAGGATTGCCAGCCTCACAGATAAATTCCAGTCCTAGCCGTTATTATCATAAAATGTAAGTGTTAAGGGCAAGTAATGGAGCATCAGCTGTAACCTAGCTGGAGAAGACAGGGAGCTTTATTTGTCTAAATTTTTACCTTGCCTAAAAAATGGCAGGCTAAAGTGAGATGCGGAAGCATGAAGCTGAGTGAGAGGCACCAGCACAGGCTGCACAAGTTGTACACCTTTCATTGCCAGCTGAACTGCAGGTGATTTTGAGGTGGCAGTTCCTTGAGCCATAGCTCACATTCAGGGCATCCAGCAGACTAGGGGAAAGACAATGCTTCAGAGTAATGCCAAATTAACTTACTGTGAGTGGAGATCGCACTATTCCAATTAATACTGAACACCAATTAAGCCTTTACAAATTCGGTACTTGGCAAAAGGGGACTGAGAAGATCTGTTATCCCAAAGCAATTACACCTCAGCTGCAGCCTCAATTCAGAACACAGGAATGCAAGAAAGAGAGTTCATAAAACTTCATATTAATTTTCTAATTTTTTCTTCTTCATTCCTTTCTTTCCTATACTTAATGGATGCTTATGTGCTCTGGTATAATTTATATTTTTGGTGTTGTTTTGCTTCTTTCTCGGTCTGATTTTTGCATTCTCTTTTTCTTTCATTTTTTCCTCCCTCCTCAGTGCACGTGCTGTATTTCTGCTTTATTCACATCCTGTTTTCAGAGCAGTCCTTGAGGAACATAGATCCCATTAATTCTATCCATGTGTAGCCCCTTCCCACTGGAAAACTATTTTCCTATGCTTTCTGCATATAGCAAACTGCTACCAGTTTACTTCCTATTTTCTCTGTTCATTTTCTTAGCCCCAATCTCCTTTCAATACTTAAAACTCTTCTCTGCATAAGCACCGTGTTTGAGGTAGGCTGGCTAATACCCAGTAGAGTCCAGAGCAATGCAAATGAACACATGCGGAGGAAAGAGAGGATCTGTTATTCTTTAATCCTCTGGTCCATGGGAATAGAGTCAGACCAGCCTGTTTTTACTGCACTTTTCCTGCAAGAGCTTTCCTTCTGGAAGATAAGGGTACTTTATAGCGACCCTAATATTGCTAATATGTCCAAGGCTAAGAACTTTATATATATTAGATTGCAACTCATGGATATATTTTCTATGATGGATAAAGTCATACGTTTTTATGAATTTCTGCATATGTAATGAAATTGTTCATGTAAATGTGAAAGAATAGTTTTTAATATTGCAACATAAGGCAACTCATACCTAGCTACTCAGACTTAGGTTTCTGTGGGTTTAGGGGGACATTTAAATAGATGCTGACTGATTTTCAAGTGTGCCAAGTAACTCTTCTGAAATCCAGAAGTATTCACTGCCAGGAGTCATTGACAATCATAATGCTTTTCTTTACATGCTTACATACGAATTAAGAGTGTAAGTTTAAACTCCCACCAATTAAAATAGTAATTATAAATCTCTGAACTTCTCCATTATTGTTTTTAATTGAATGGTCTAAGAAAACGTTGTTTCTTAGATGCATGGCATCATTTCATGTCTTTAACTGTACATCACTCCTGGAAATAGAAGTTTGTTCTGAAAACATTATATGGTGCATAATAATCTAAATTTGTCATCAAATATGAAAATTATGAAAGGTATGTGATTGGACATGTTTCAATGAGAATATATGTTGTGTGTTATAGTAACCTATACACTGTTGTAAGCACCTCTGACAGATTTGATATGCCAAAGACAGCTGGGTTTGAATAAACAGTGGCTGTTTGTCAATGAATGACATTATTCCCAATCTAAACTTGGGACCTGTTAACTTTCGGTAGTACATCAGACAATCCATGTTCTTTTCCTTGGATTATAAATACAACTTTTCATACCAGAGGCTCAGATTTATATGCAGTAGGAACAACAGAGATGACCTTTCCCACTAATCTTGTGTTGGAATAAGTTTGTTTAGAAAAGTGTATAAAAATAATTATAAAAGTATAAAATAATATGTTTTTTTCCCTGTGCTTAAGTGCAAAATACCTAAAGGCTGAAGAGCATGGGGATCAGAAACAGCTGATTTTTTTTTATTTTTTTTTTTGTTCCTTAAACTTAATAAAAGACCATCAAAATTATTTTTTTTGTTTTAGGCTGGAGACATGCATATTTGTTATAGAAGTTTGACTCTCACTTTAAATTAGAAACTTGAGTTTTGACCAAGACCCTTCATTTTTTCTGTTCCTGAGGATGTGAATACACAGCAGCACATGTATGTGCTGTGTGCACAGGTATCAAAAGCACCTTTACTAGTTTTCTGAAAGTGATCAGCAAGCTATTATTTGATTAGCCAGTATAGTTTCCTGAGTTAAAAAGTAGTGATACCCATAACTGACTAATTTTTAATTATTGCATCATACTTCTTGAGGGTCTGAAAAGATTTTAGGTCATCTGTGAAAGAGGAAGTGATGGGCAGGCGGTAAGCCGAACTTCTATAATGTGCAGAAAAATATAGGATTTTAGTGTGGCCTGTGTAGATCCCCATGTTTTTACAGTAAGCTGGAGAACTTGGCCATTTATGCATTGGACAACTTTTTCCAGGAATGGTGAAAGAGCAAGCCATATGCTCACATTCTGCAGATACAGATGCTGACCACCAGCAAGGTGAGAAACTGTCTTGGCTGTAACTTCCCTTGGGACCTTAGGCTAGTAAAGAAGGTGAATTACTCAAAACAAATTGAAACCATTTCTATTAGTGGTAATTCTTTAATTCAGTCTGATAAAATGTGTTTATTCAGCAATTTGTTCATTCTACATTGATAACAGTATCATTTTATTATTCTAGTTTTTCCTGTGATCTCAGCTTTCCCATTGTGTCCATCCATCATTAATTAGCATGAGACTCTTTGCGGACATTTCTGGCTTTGTAATTGTGGTGCTAAATGGAAGGCCCTTACTTTAATAAAGGAAGGTGTCATTGTGACGCATGTTTCTGGATGGCAACTTTTGGATGCTATACATTTCTCAGGGTCTTTGTTAGGGATTTTGTATTCCCTCATTGTTCTTGATAAGTGCAGCCACTTTGTTTTCCAGTGGCAGCTGTTACAATCCATGCGTGTGCTGGGACTGCTGACAGGAGCTCACTGGCTATTCTGTCCGCTTGGCTGATGAAATGACCTGGCCAGAAGCCAGTGGAACAAGCCTTTCTGCTCACACTGCTGCAAGGGAAGAATTAATAGTTTCGGCATGCCTGTACAGTCTTTGAATGCTAAACTCAATTCCATGTATGTTTTCGCTCTGAAGTTTCACTCTGTTTCTGTGTGTTGCTTCTTTGAATGATTTGCATGGTTAGGGATGGTAAAGAACTTTACTGCTGCTGCTATGTTCACCTTTATTGTGAACATTGTGTTAAGGTCTAACACTCTTTAACATTTAATTCTCAGCGTGAGCCCTCTCTGAAAGGAAACGGGACAACTAGTTACCTGGGAGGCTGAGGTACTTCATGACTTTTTTGCCTCGGATCTTCACTGGCAAGTGCTCCAGCCACACCACCCAAGTCACAGAAGGCAAAGGCAGGGACTGGGAGAATGAGGAACTGCCCGCTGTAGGAGAAGTTCAGGTTCAAGACCGTCTAAGGAACCTGAAGGTGCCAAGTCCATGGGACCTGGTGAGGTGCACCTGCGGGTCCTGAGGGAACTGGCAGATGAAGTGGCTAAACCACTGTCCATCGTATTTGAGAAGTTATGGGAGTCTGGTGAAGTTCCCACTGACTGGAAAAGGGGAAATGTAACCCCCAGTTTTAAAAACAGAAAAAAAGGAAGACCCAGGAAAATACAGGCCAGTCAGTCTCACCTCCATGCCTTGGAAACTGTGCTAAGGCACATGGAAAATAAGGAGGTGATTGGTGACAGCCACCATGGCTTCACTAAGGGCAAGTCATGCCACCACAAATTTGGTGGCCTGTGATGGGGTTACAGCATTGATGGATCAGGGAGGAGTGACTGATGCCACCTACCTGGACTTGTGCAAAGCTTCTGACACTGTCTGTATAACATCCTTGTCTATGAACTGGAGAGACTTGAATTTTATGTGTAGACCACTCAGTGGCTAAGGAATCAGCAACCATTCCATGATTCTATGATATTTCTGAAAGTAGTGAGTTCCAGAAAGGAGTGCATGGAAGTCTCTTTGATTTATTTGGTTCCAATAGAATATCACTTGCATTGCTGAGAAGTGTTTTCTGGCCTTGCACCTGTGCTGTTGGAAGTTTAATTTGTTGTGATTCTCTGGTCTGATAGAAAGAAGCAGTGGCAAAGTTTACTAAAGTCAACAGCAACTGCTGCTCACAAAATCTGCTACGCTGTGGTAGGAGAAAAAATAATTTGGTTTGGCACAACTTAGCAAATCCATTCTAGATACTGTCCAACTTTAAGTAGATTTCAGTGTACACAGAGTGTGTATTTGCTTTTATAGTGCCTAGGAACTGAAGTTAAGCTGAAAGGTCTAATTATTGGCTTCTCCTTATTTTCCTCTTCTAACTTACAGGTTATCATGAGTTTACATATGTGACAGGATCTAGTTTGCTACCAGCGATATACTTTTGAATATAAACATTCATACTCATACATATACACATGTACGCTAGAAGTGTCAGCATGCAAGGAATTGAACCTGTAAATGTCTGAAAACTGACAGATGTGGCTATGGATGGCACCACGCAGAATTTTAAAAAGTATGGTACTGCTCGGAGCTGTCTTCTAGCTCATGGCATGCCCAAAGGACAGTTCAGACACCACCTAACTGTGCTCAATGAGTTTTGGGTGGGGGAATACTTACATGGCTATTGCCAGCTATTTTAAATCCCCCTGGTGTCATGCAAAGCTATGCTCAATGTTCAGCAAACCGGTGAATTCATCTCAGTGCATGTGCTTGTGGTGAGTGGACCTTGGCTGTGTGCCATGTGCCCACCAAGCTACTCTGTCACTCCCCTCCTCAGCAGAACAGGGTGGGAAGAAAATAAGATGGAAAAAAAAAACTTTTGGGTCAAAATAAAGACAGTTTAAAGAAGCAATAGCAAAAGCCACACATGCGGAAGCGAAGGGAAACAGAAGATGTTATTCTCTACTTCCCATCAGCAGGCGATATTCAGCCACGTCTCAGGAAGCAGGGCTTATGGTACACGTAGCAGTTGCTTCAGAAGACAAATGTAAATAACGAATGCTACCCCCCGCCCCTTCCCCGTCTTCTTCCTCCTTCCTCTTAGCTTTTATATCTGAGCAGACGCTGTATGGTATGGAATCTCCCATTTGTTACTCTGGATCAGCTGCCCTGGCTGTGTCCCCTCCCAAGATCTTGCCCACCCCCAGCCTACTGGTGAGGTGGGGGGGCGGTTGGAGAGACACCCTTGGTGCTGTGCGGGCACTGCTCAACAGTAGTGTCCTGGTTTCAGCTGGGATAGAGTTAGTTTTCTTCTGAGCAGCCCTCAAGTTTTACATTCCTTTCTGATTCTCCTCCCCATCCCTCTGGGTGAGGGGGGCGTGAATGTGTGGCTGTGGGGTGCTTGGTTGCCAGCCAGCAAGTAGCCAAAGCACAGCTGTGTTACCCCCACCTTTCTAGCTCTCAGCACAAGCACAGCACTGTGAGGGATGCTGTGGGCTCAGCCAGACCCAGTACAGTGCTCCATGCATCAGTGCTTTCAGCAGTTAGCATCTTGCTGCATTTGGTAATGCAAGTACGTGGGTATTCTTGAAGTCTTGTGTTTAGCGCCATATGTAAAACCAATCTGAGCATACGTGGAGAGATGACATTTGTCTTGGAGTCAAGTATCTTTGGTGCAAATCTCTTTATTTACAGGATCTGTTCTTCTAAGCACAGGAAAAATCAACTGTAGAGAGACGATGTCCTGCCTTACAGCCCTCCTGTGTTCCCCACCACATCACTAGCTGAAAAGCTTTTCCCTTACCCTTTTCTTGGGTCCTTGTATCCATACACTCCCTACAGAGCAGAAGCTCCCCAAACTTTATTTTTTTTCCATCTCAGCTGTCCTACATTCAGCCTCCTTTCGTTTTCACAGTCTCTCTCCCAAGGAAAGGCCAGCCAGAAGCAATGTTGTTCAGAAGCTTTTGATCCTGTTCAGGTGTACTGTCACCTCAGTTCTTACAAATGTGTTTCACAACTTCTGCAACGACCTGAAAAACAATGGTGAAGTATGGTGTCAGTGATCTCTACCCCACTTATTTGTGCTCTGCAGTTTTGGTTGTAAAATTTATGAAAGAGATGCCTATAAACTTGAACATTATATGGTGATCAAACTAAGAATGCTCTTTGAATAAGGCTGAAAGACCTGCTCTGACCATGCTGGTTTTTGCTTGTGCTGGAACTCGGCTGAAACTAATTGATCAAAGCTGTTATAAAATCACATAGGAATGGCTCTTGCAGCCATTGCAAAGACTTTGATAGGCTGGAAGAGAAGATTTGGGAATGGTGCAGGTAGTAACACTCACATTGTGCATGTGACTCCTTTAAAAATCAGATTTTAAATAAAGCTAAGCCTCGTAAGAGCTTCTTTGATACACCATTAAGTGAGTCCTTATCTACTTCTTTTCTAAGTTTCTTGTTATGTTAACCATGTGAGGTATCCTGACCTCCACTTGAAGTTGTAGATTGCATGTCACAAAATCTGCCTTCGTTTTATAAGGACTTGTTTATTGCCAAGTGGAAAATCTTCCATGAGATGCTGCAAGGGCAACACATTTCTGGAGTCCACATGACAGCTTTTAGCCCCAGACATGTTTGGCACTTCTTTTCCTCAGCACTTGTAAATCAATAGATTATATGACACGAATAAGTTTAGAAGAAAGATGAAACACAGGACTTCATCCACAGTGAGCACTTTGAAGATCCTGTAGCATCACATGACTTTTATTTATGTGGGACTGGTCATCCCAGTTTTAACCTCTGAACTTTTGGACATGCACCCTTGCCCTGATCACCTGGTTAATTTAGCAAGCAAAGCCCAAATAATTTACTTTGGAGACTGGATCTAATATCACAGGTCTCTCACATGTCTGTTGCACAATTAATCCTATCAGGTACAAAAAAAAACACAAAGGAAAAAAAAAGCTCATTCCACCTTAGCCTTCTGGGAAAATGCTAAGTATAGTAACATTACACTCAGAAGTTGGAGGACTGGCTTCCATAGCGAGTTTGTAGGTCTTTGCCAACAGCAGCAAATCAGACTGAGCATGTCTGAGCAATGACATCAGGCACACCATCCCTTGAGTCAAGTGGCAAGTTGGTGATAACCTCAGAAGGAGACGGGCTTGGCAAACTGTGTCACGCCTGTGCCAGCTTGTGCCAGCACACATGGCGAGGTTTTGGCCTTGCGCTTGTCCAGCATGACAGACAGGGGCAGAGCTAATGAAATGGGTGTTGAAAAGGGGACATAGGGAAAGATCATCTGCAGGATGGAATTTATGGCGCTATCTGTTTTGTGGTTTAATTGCTGCTTTCAGTCCTTCTAATTTTGTATGCCTCAAAGGGCGTATTTGCTCCCTGTGGTTTTTCTTTTGATTTTGGTTTTGTGCGTTGTTGGTTTTGAATTTTTTTCCCCCAAAGGGAATAATTACAGGGTTTCTGGGCAGTGAGTGTAGAACTTTGACCCTTAAGATAATAAATCACTTCCAGATCAAGGGAGTTCTATAAGCCCTCGGTTTGGATCAAGGTCAGACTGAGCCCAGTGTTGTACTGTAGCCAGGCATGAGGACCCAGCGCTGGCAAACGGTGTTTAAAAACTTACCTTTCTCTTGGATGCTCTGTTCGCTTTAAGCTCTTGGCCCTGTGCAAATGCTGGGCTGAGATTATAGGTCTGTACCCTATTGTCATGGTGTCACCCCAGCTGGTGATGCAGTGCCCCACAGCCGCTCGCTCCCCCTCACCCGGAGGGATGGGGAGGAGGGCTGGAATGTAAAACTCCAGGGTTAAGATAAGAACAATTTAATAATTGAAATTTAAAAAAAAAATGAAAGAACAATCATAACAACGGTGACAGTAACAGTTACAGTGACAAGGGGATGGGAAAGACTAAACCCATAGGACAGGAGGGGAGGAACCGGTGTTGCACCGCGCAGCTGCTCCCACCCAGTCCCCGAGCAACGACCCCCGCCCCGGCCAGCCCCCAGGTATATACACCAGGCTCAGTCTGTCCCATGGTATGGAATATCCCTTTGGCTAGTTCTGGTCGGCTGGCCTGGCTGTGTCCCCTCCCAGCTCATTGTGCCCCTCCAGCATTTTTGCTGAGGCCTGGGGAACTGAAAAGTCCCACACCAAAGCCAAAACACAGCACTGCAATAGCTGCCGAGAAGGTGGCTAACTCCATCCCAGCTGAAACCGGGACACCTATCTAAACCACAACTCAGGCATGAATTTATATCAGCAAAGAAGGAGGTCAGATCAGTTGTTTTGTGACACCAGTGAGTGGATTTGTCAAAGAGTGTTAGAAGAAGCTCATGGTTTTGCATCAATTTTGCGTCAATGAATCAATCTATTAAAATTCTTAAAATCTTTCTTTCATTATATATTAGTGGGATCCCATGGAAGGAGATGCAGCAGAAATTTATCTCAGTAGATGCTTTGACATCCAGGTGCTGGAGCGTGTCCAGAAAAGGGCAACGGAGCTGGTGAAGGGTCTGGAGCACAAGTCTTGTGAGGAACTTCTGAGGGAGCTGGGGGTGTTTAGCCTGGAGAGGAGGAGGCTGAGGGGGGACCTTATCGCTCTCTGCAGCTGCCTGAAAGGGGCTGTAGGCAGGTGGGGCTCAGTCTCCTCTCCCAGGTAACAAGCGACAGGACAAGAGGAAACGGCTTCAGGTTGCACCAGTGGAGGTTTAGAGTAGATATTAGGACAAATATCTTCACTGAAATGATTGTCAATCATTGGAACAGGCTGCCCAGGAATGTGGTGGGATCACCTTCCCTGGAAGCATTTAAAAAACATGTAGATGTGGTGCTTAGGGACATGGTTTAGTGGTAGACTTGGCAGTCCTGGGTTAACAGTTGGACTTGATGATCTTAAAGGTCTTTTCCAACCTAAATGAGTCTATGATTCTGTGATTACTGCTGTTAAGTGTCTTTTAAGTGGTAGGGCAGTTGTCTAGGACCATAGAAATGAGAGAATCGGAAGCCAGCTCTGTCATCTAGTCTTATCCCTGCCAGTGCAACATTGTCACATTCACTGTGGCAGCTATGGGGAATTTTTAAGGCCACATTATGGCAGCAGTCCCTGTGTTTGCAGTGACACATCCCCAAACAGGGGAAGGAAGAGGCTGTGCCGGTACAGGCACACCAGGTAACGTTTAGTCCCTTCAGCTTATACCTATATTAAAGAATATCATTAACATTAGATCTTTGTCCTCTCCCCCTCTGCCTAGGGCAAGTGTGCAACCAGCTGCGTATCTTTTGAAATGGATTGCTTGTGTCCTTTTTGCACACACAGTGCAGGTTAGTGCATATTTATTTTAATGTTCATATGACACCATATTTACGTGCAAAGTCCCAGTCCCAGGGCTTGCCTGTATAATACTGAACACTGTCTCATAATGTTTAATACTGAACGTGCACTTACCGCTTCATACTGTGTTTATTCATCTCCTAAGAACATTTCTCCTTTCTTTGGCAAGGCAGGCAAATTTTCTGCAGACTGGCACAGTGTGCGGGTACCCCAAACAGCCTGGCCTGAGCAGATTGTGCTGACTTGCAACCAGGCAGGGCTCTCAGGTAGCTACAGGTGAATCCATCAAGAAGTTGGAGGATGGCACATGCCATTTTGGGGCCTTCTCTTTCCTGGACTGACCTCTCGCTGTCCTTCTCTCTGCCTTCTTTCTGATTTGGTTCAGTGAAGGATTGTAGAGAAGAGTTTGTTTTCTGCAACTTTGCCGTTCTTTGACTCTTGCAGACCCACCTCCACATTTCAGGGTAGCAGAGGGGTTGGAAACGCCCCATTGTCTTCTCTTGGGTATGTCCCAACGTTGTGTCTTATCAAAGTGTTGAAACTGGATAGCTGGTAGTCAAACAATCAGCAGCCGAGTGTCTCTTCTGCCAGTCCGCTGTACTGGAGATATTCATAGCTGTGTGAAACCGAGCGGTGACTTGCAGACCTTGCTGAGGATCCTGCTGGCCAAACACCCAGAGACTCTGGGGAACCTGAAGACAGAGACTTCAGTTTCCTGAAGATGTACTCATTTAAGTTTCTGTACTTATGGGTTCTTGCTCTGGCCACCTTTTGCAAGTTTTCTAGTTTATTTTTTGAGGTTAATAATACCTTAAATACATCAATTGTTGCTTTTTCTCCTCCAGTAGTTACATCCCTCTCTTTACATTTCCAAGGACACTCTCCTCAACTTTCCTTCTTTCTTTCTTCCTTTCTTTCTTTCTGTTCTTCTCAAGGACCCTTAAATTCTCCAGTGGCAGTTCCTTTTTTTTTGTTACCAGCTTGAGGAAGCTTTGGCATTTGTGCTAACAGGCTCTCATACTAAATGCAGACATCTTGGCCTATGCTGTACCTGAACATGCCATGGGATAATGGTTCAGCCGCAGAAGCACTGAAGCCACTGAAGTGGTAGCTGTGCTGGTAAAGCTAATACATGCTGCAAGTCAGGTGTTCATCCATATGGATGCCTATAGCCGGCTCTGGGTGTTTGTCGAGGTTTAACCCCAGCCGGCAACCCAGCCCCACGCAGCTGCTCGCTCACTCCCCCTCACCTAGAGGAATGGAGAGGAGAATCAGAAAGCAATATAAAACTCGAGGGCTGAGATAAAGACAGTTTAATAGGTAAAGCAAAAGCTGTGCACACAGACACAGCAAAGCGAGGAATCCATCCACCACTTCCCACGGGCAGGCGGGTGTTCAGCCATCCCCAGGAAAGCCGGGCTCCATCATGTGTAACGGTTACTGGGGAAGACAAACACCATAATGCCAAATGTCCCCCCCTTCCTTCTTCTTCCCCCAGTTTATATACTCAGCATGATGCCATATGGTATGGAATATCCCTTTGGCTAGTTTGGGTCAGCTGTCCTGGCTGCGTCCCCTCCCAATGTCCCGTGCCCCTCCAGCCCTCTCGCTGGCAGGGCCTGAGAAACTGAATGGTCCTTGACTTGGTATAAACATCACCCAGCAACAACCAGACCCATCAGTGTCCTGGCAGCATTGTTCTCGCATCAGAGCCAAAGTACAGCACTGTACTAGGTGCTAAGAAAACTAACTTTATCCCAGTTGAAACCAGGACAGTGCTGAAGCACATGGACCTCCAGGAGCCTACTGAGTTCCTGTCTTAGCCAGAACTGCAGGAGTGTAGTGAGCACAGGCTTCCTCCTGCATCTTGGAGATGGAGAGAAACTGCTGAGAAAAGCAAGGGAAGAGAATGACAGAAATATTAATAAAAAAGGTCTTTTATTTCCCAGTTTATTTTTCCCCGTCCCAAAGCACCTGTCAAAATAAGACCACATCTTTGGAAGATACATGTACATTTACTACACTATTTATACAACAAGTCTTTTAACTAACCTGCAGGCAACTTTTTCCAAGCCACAAGGACTGGTTAGAGCATCTTGAGCCTCAAGGGACCACAGGGATTGTTGGTAACACTTTCTGTTCTGTGCAGTGTGGGTGCAGATGGAGACTTGTAATACATACACATCGGTGGGCTACATTCAGTCTTGGAGCTTCCCAATCTTCCTTTGGAGTGCCAATGTTCTGCTTATTGCAGGCAATAACGTATAGCAAGCCCCCCACCCCACCCCACCCCACCCCACCCCCCGGCTTTTCTCATGTTTATATTTATACCATTTAATCTTTGGCCAGAAACTTCATAGGGTGCATTTTCAAATACCACCATGTGGGAATAAACATAAAAATATGCAGATATGCTTATGCACATGTAAAACAGCAGTTTTTTGTTTGTTTTTTTTAAATTTACTTTTACCAGAGTTGCTTTCAAGTCCATGAATATTAGGCCAGCAGGATGAAATAAACTTCCCTCTGGAAGGCTGAGCACAAACTCAGCATTTAAGCCTTGTTAGAGCCCTATTTTGAGAGCTTAAATAATATTAAATGTTGCAAGACCCTTGTGCCACGTCTCTGCAAGGGGAGCGGGTAGAGTTCGTTCACTGTGAAGTAATGCTTGTGTTAATAGTTACAGGTAGGGTGACTGGGAATCCATGCCTGGAAAACCTGTGATCTTGCTGATTTTCGTGCCCTCTCTGGCATCCTGTGAAAAATCTCACATGACAGCTTTAAGGGCAGCTGGATCCCTTGCCAGTCAGCTGCTCCCTTCAGAAAATTTTTCTCCAGATATTCCCTGGATGGCACAAATCCCCACCAAAACACCCATCAGAAGGGAAAGCAGTGCTGCTATGAAAACAGCCTGAGGTATGTCTGTAGTGCCCTCATTCCAGATTAGTCTGTCAACAACACTTCCAGGTCAGTAGCATCAAACCAGTAAAACGTCGTGGCATGGAGCTCTGCGTGAGCTGTTCTGTTCATTCGTGGGGTAGGGTGTGAAGCCTCGACTGAACCCCATGCTGCTGTGGGAAGCTAGCTACCAGTGCTTAGGGTAGTGAGCTTGAAGGCACATCCACAGGGCAGAAACACATACTGAATATCTCCCTGACATCCCGGTCCGCTGGGATAAATCAGTCATCAATATATAAATAAGCCTTTGTGCAAGGGACACCATGTTTATGAAAGGCACCTGGTGTGTGGCTTAGGCAAAATATGTGTGGCTAATGCCATGGAGGTGAGGGCAGACCACCCCACACAGGCCACAGGGCTTACAGGTAACCTCAGAAAATGCCTGCGTCAGGGCAGGAGGGGTGTCTGGCAGCATCCTCCTCGCTTTTGGCATTCAGACACTGCAAGATCACTGTCCCCCAGGGAACACAGTTTTTTAGATCTGCTTCTCAGGCCGTGTGTGATACACAGCATTAGTAGGCAGCCCATGAAGCAGCTCTGTGAGCAAGAAGGTAGGCAGGTCAGGGAGTTCGCTCTGCTTATATGAGACCATGTCTGAGGCCATATTTGAGTCAGGAGTGGTCTGGGTGAAGCACAAAGCTCTTCTCAGGGCCCTGTTCCCTAACTCCTTGCAATGTCTGGCTCTGGAGGAGCCTCCCACCCTACTGTTGCCACATCCCAAACAGTAATTTCAGGCTGCTTGGCCTAGCAGAGTGGTAGGCTTCAAAATGATGCCAAGATATGATCAATAAATTGCTGGGTGCCTGGAGAAAGGGTGAGGAAAGCAGCGCTGGGAATGGGTGTGGAGGAGATGCCAAAAGCATGAGGTGAGCTCCACCACAGCTATGCCCAGGTGTCCCCCCATGCAGCAGACAGGTACCTGCAAAAGCCCGACTGGATCATACCCCACAGCTCCCACTCCCTGGATGGATGCTTCTTTTTGGGGCAAGTGAGCACCCACATCTTGTCCTCACCCACCCAATGTGCCATTACCAGTTGGTCAGGAGACGTAACAAGCACAGCCTTCGGGCTGGGCTGTGTGGGAAGAGGCGATGTCTGGTTTTGTCTTTGTTTCAGTTGCTGGAGGGGAAGGATGCTCTGTCTGCACCCTCCTGGGGACCAGATAGAGAGTTCAGATGGGCCGTGAGCAAGGCTGGACTCCTGCTGCTGAAGCAAGTCTTCAAAGGTTCATCTTCTGATGGCCAGAAGTCGTGAGTATGTGGTTCAGCCCCTGCTATGAGCCCAGATGTCCATGTGAGGTTATACTCCCTTTAACTTTGCTCCTTCCCCTGTCAACCTCTGTGCAGCCTCCCCCTCTCTCCCGTGTTCTCTCAGCGAGTTGCTTTATGATGCTCCCAAAGAAAGTCTTGCTGCATTCAGGGAACTGAATGGGCAAAAAGCTGGAGAAAATTGTTCCCCCATTCTGCCCCTGTAGGGTTATCTTCCTGTGGGGTGACAGGGGCAGCAGGAGCAGCCTGGCCCCGTGCATGGCGCTTTGCTGTCTCATTGCTGTAGCTGCAAAAGGACAGCACAGGCTCCGCCACCCTTGGGGAGCACAACTCAAGGCAGAGCATCTCCCAGTTCCTCCTGGGGTGAGGGAAGGAGCCGCAGCTTGCAGAGGGAGGGACACCCCAACCCTGTGTGAGAGTGAAGAGAAGCGGCTGTGCCTGCAGGTGCACATGGCAGATTTTCTCTTGTTGCTGTTTATTATGAAAAGTTAGGAAGTGGACTGTCCCCAGGGTATTTTTGACCACGAAGGACTTCTTGCTCACCAGTAACCTAATCCCCACAGAGACAGGGGGATCCTAAATACTGATGCGCAGGGGGTAATGTCTGGTGCCATTCTGTGCATCAGCCTTTTGAACTCACATAACAGTTTGCTATGAACTCTGAACACTGCCAGAATAAAAAGCCATGCCGATGGATATGTAAAAAGAACAGAATAAGAAAAGGAGAAAGGTAAATTGTGTTTCCAAAACTTAGGGAGGTCTCAGACATTGATCAAGATAGCTTTAGTCTGTGATAATGCTGGACAGTTTAATTGCCCTGCTCGCATACATTAGCCAAATCTTTCTGTCCAAGGTGTCTCTTGTAGTTTTGAAGAATAGCTACACGTTAAAAGAAGCCCTTGTTTTCAATTTAATGGAAACACATCTCACAGTGATTTTATTTATTTCATAATTGACAAAAATACCCTCCCTCCCAGGAACAAAAATCTCCCAGCTTACCAAAAGGCAGCACCAGTTTTTCCCTTGGTTGCAGGGCTCTTTTCTCGTAACTGGATGTTAACACCTCTGACAGATATCAGAGGCGACGCTCTGGCACTGTCCTGGCAGATCGGTAGTTGAGGCAACAGCAAGGCTGTGACGTGTGCTTCTGACTTCAGGTTTCAGTTTTCTGGGGAAGGACCATGCCAGGGTGGTTCCTCTTTCCTCAGAGGTGTGGGGAGCAGAATCAGGAGGGCGCTAGCCCAGCGGTGCCTGGCCGTGTCAGGTGTCCAGCTCCAGCATATTTGCCGGTGCTGCAGGGATGCAGCTGCAGAGTTAAAGACTTAGAGAGCTTGAAGTGAGATGTGTTCATCTGGGCTCAAAACACCCACCGCCTGTTTTTAAATGGGTGTATGTTAAAGGCTTTTGACGTCTTTTTTTAAAGAAATGTGTGTATGCGTGTGTGTGTGTGTGTAGAGTCCATGTACACACATGCATATTTCAACGCAAACTTAATTTCTTTTAGGTGCATGTATAGTTGACAGTGTTGAGTGGGATAACGGGGCTGTTGCAGCAGGGTTATACATCTTAAGTGCACTGAGGTAAGGGAACAGATTATTCCCTACACTTTCAGGATCCTTCTATACAGTAAAGTCAAAGGATTTCAGGAAGAGTTGCTGAGAGAGGCTGAGAAGCTCCAGGATGCAAGAATAAATACTTGTGGAGTTGCACCCTCTCATAGAAATAAACACTCCCAAGCTCTTTTAAAATAAGAAGTAATCTTAAATGTTGAAGACCCCTAAATACATCTGCAGCTTATTAAACAGCTGCTTTTCAGGCCATATTTAACTGAAGAAGGGATTACTTCATCACATCCCCATCAGATCCAAAGGAGTTTGCTGCTGGGGACCAAGGTCAAATAAGAGCTCTTAAAGACGTCCATAACTTGAGCATGCCATGTGTTACTTGATGCTCACAGCCTGAGTGATAGGCCACATCTGTGCCACCGTGAACTTTGTTGATTTAGAATTTGGGGTTCTGGCTGAGTGAAATAAAATCATTGAATGAGGTGGCCCGGTTTGTATGGTGAACTTTATTCTAACAGGACTGTATTTCCATTCCAGCACGAACATGTCCCATTGCGCCTGGCGGTTTGGAATCAGCAGCATTACCACGTGTGTATATTAAAGCCTGTAATTCAAAGGATTCATCACCTCCCTATTCTCCTTCCCTGTGTCTGAAGGAGGAGGTGAAATCCTTGTGCAGATGGAGCATCTGCAACGGCATGGGACGCAAGGAGACCCGGCCAAGGAAAGCTCACTGTGCCGAGTGCTTTACAGGCAAACAGACATGGTCCACACTCTGGAAAACTCAACGCTGCTTGAGGCAATAAAAGAAAGTGACAGTGGAAAGGTGAAAGTAAGTAACACAATTGCTTAGGTACTAGTTCAGCAGGCTTGGAGGGGCCAGGGTCTTTGGTGTGCTGAGGCCATGTTACACTGTGGATGCAATTAGTGCATTTGGACACTTCTTCGGTGTGTTTAAATTACATCATGACTCGTTCTTGGTCATGGCTTTCCATCAGGGAACCGCAGTTCCCTTTCTATAGGGGACCAATAATCCCTGTGCCTGGGTTCTCAAGCCACCTGACGGAGTGCCTGGCTGAGGCGGTGTGGTGGCTTCTCTCCATGGCCCAGCAGTCCAGCAGAAAAAGCAGCCTGAGTTACTGTCCTCTTGAACTAGAAATGCCGAAATAGCCATGACAACTAACTAGGCACCTGTTCAGAGGTCTAAATGCAAATCTTCAAAGCAGGGAGAAGACAAGATAAGAAAAACTTACTCCTGTTTCTGTGGAAGGAGTCCTTGCTCATGTAAAACTGTGCCAGCGGACTTTCCTAGCCAAAAAGTGAGGAGAGTGTCCTGGAAACACAGCAGGGTGAGAGGAGGGATGGGGGGGGAAAGAAATGGGTGAGAGAGGTGACTTCTCAACATCTCTCTTGCTGTCCATGTACAATATGTGCTGGATCCCAGTACTCCTGAATGTGGCTGGAGAAGGTGCTGCAGCACTCCTGCAGAGGACATCAAAACACAAGCTTCATTTCTGGTGTACCTCACTGAATTGATTTCAATGAGTCAGCTGCAGGACTCTTGGCAGGGTGGGAGCCTCCATGCCAGCACAGGATGGTGAATGGAAGTGAGAACGTGGCTCCTCTTCCTCCTGCTTCACTTCTGTTCCTCTTCTGACCACTTCCCACCACACAGTGCCACTGTCTCCTTGCCCTCAGTCAGGTGCTGGTTGACCACCACGGCACACACAAACCGCCAGGGGAGAAGACTCCTGTCCTGTGGGGCAAGGGTTACAAAGCTCACAGCCAGGGAGCACCAGGGCTGCCTAAAGGCTGGGAGCTGGCTGGGGAGCTGGGCACAGTGGGGAGCAAAACCTCCTGCTTGCAGTGGTGGGGAGCTGCTGGCCAGCTGCTCCAAGGGCATCCACTTCTCGATGTGGAGATGGGCGAGCAGGTGGGTGCTAAACTGCCAACCTCCCCGAGCCCTGGCTGCTGGTATCCCCCCTCCTGGTGAATCCCTTGACCTTCTGGGAGCCAGCTCAAGTGTCCGTGCGGGCTGTCCCTTCCTGCCCCACGGAGGGCTGCCTATGTCTGACCTAGGATGGAACGATCACTGTTGTGATGCGTGACTCAGGGGTGTCTCCTGGCTCATTTGAAACAAAGCCTGAGCTGATTAGGCCTTGAAGGCAGCAAGTCAGAAATACCCTGCCTGGCTCTGGGTGGCATGGCGGGAGACAGGACCAGGAAAGGTCACCTCTCCCCCTTCTGTGCTTGGGCAGCTCCTCACCTGGCGCATGCCACGAGGTTTGTGTTACCCGGCTCAACCCTTCTGAGGCTTCCCTCTGCCCAGCCCTGCCCTGTCTTTTGAGGGGTGACGGAGGAAGGATTTTCTGAATACTTTTTCCTGATGTATTTTGGCTCTGCCAACAGGCCAGTTGCTTTGTGTTTGGCTCCTGTCATTGTTCCTCTGGATTAATAACAGGAGTGGGTCCTCCCTGCCCGTGCTGGGCACCATTCGAGTTAACCCCATGTGCTCAGGCAGGTCAGCTCTGACCTCTGACGGCAAGGGCAGAGCCTGCAGGGTCATAGCCTCGTCCTTCGTGTTGCCGAGGGGGACGCAAAGCGCGACAGCCCCTGGCCTTTGCTTCTCTTCTGTCCCACATTTCACCAATGCTGCAGCGCACATTATACCAAAGTGGCCTTTCTGGAAGCAGGGGACACCAGTCATTCAGATGTTTCCGATAAATTGGTAAAAATTGGTACTCACAATGGAAAAAATGAATACCACATTTATATTCAGAGCAATGGGACAAGCACAGAAGCTCTCTTACTAAGCAACCACCAGCCCAACATTATAATTACTATTTTATATATTATATAAAACATTATGCATATATATCATTATTTCCCTTTTATACTTAACAGTTCCCGATTTTTCCTCCCCTGGCAGGCTATGGATATCATGCTATCTTTATGATTTCTAACTTGGCTTCTGCAGTGAAATAGAAAACCAGTCCTCACTTCATAAACATGTGGTCATGCTTCTTAAATGAAACGGTGTGATGCTCAGAGTACTAAGGTTGTAATTCAAGTTGCCGATCGCAAACTGCCAAAGTCATTTTTCTTTCAGGATATTGCCTTGCACTGAACCTGAAGATTGACTTACAATTTGTTGGACCATGCAGGGTATCTGTTACTGTTAGGAAGAGTGATTAGCAGACACTGGCGAGGCGTTCTCCTAAATAATACATCACTATTACTCACTGGTGAATTTAAATGAAAAGATACATATTACACACAACAAGGTTAGCTGTATGCATGTTTTTCCTCTGTTGGTTATTACCTATTTCCTAGTAGCAGAAAAGAATGTTGATGTTTTGTGAGCTGTAATTTAAAAACAACAAATCAAAGTTCCTTATTAAAGGAGCTTCCGAGCACAGAAGCAGATCTGTTCAGAGCAGCGTAGCCAGATGTTGAATTAGAAGCGCAGAAGTAAACCTTTAAAACACTGTGAGTTTAAGTAGTACATTTGCAGAAATCTGCCCCTTCAACTGAGGCTATATTTGTTTTGTCAATCATAAAAAAAAATTGAAGGTACTGGGGTTTTTAAGGGATTTTATGCTGCTTTGGCTACTTCCAGTTGACTCTAGTGGCTTTGGCTGTTGCTGTCCTAGTCCTGGATGGCAGCTGACTGAAAAGAGCTGTGCTATGATGCTTGAAACAGTCATGCCAGTATTGCTCTTTAAAGATGCATTTTATCACAAAGAACCAAAGTAATGTTATTGGTCCCAAATTCTCCCGTCAGTTGAGCAGCAGAGAAATGTTTGAGAAATGTTTTTCTAGTCAGACAACACACAAACCAGCAATACAGGAGAGAGTGGCAGATGCCAAAGAGAATGCTTTCAGTCAAGTTGTCTTGCTTTTACAGGTGTGCTACAGCACAAGACCCGTTAGATGGTAGCCTTTAGAAAAGAGCCCTTAGCAGTTTGTTGTTGAAGGCGAGGGCTTGAAATGATAGAATAACTTGAATGTGCGTGGAAGAGCTGACAAGAGGTAGTGGAGGCAACCTTACCCTCATTAGCAACATCTTAAACCATGGAGAGTGAATGTCCTTTCTCATGTTTCCTGCACAGATGCTGGAGATAATCCCAAGTCTATAAAACTTTGCTGGATATAGCTCTGTTTGCAGGATCTCATTGCAGGTTTGAGGCGTGAGTACATTCTTGTCCGGTCTTCAGACTGAGGAAGTTTGGGGAAAAAAAAAAACCAAACAAAACAAACAAACAAAAAAAAACCAAACCAAAGTGAAGTTTCCTTCCATGTGGTCCTCTGTCAGCACAGATGTCTGCACCAGTGGGTGACATACACACTTCTCTAGTCTAGTTTAGAAATAGTTTTGAAAATGGGATGGGAGCAGATTAGTGTATCTGCCTACCTATGTTATTTGTTCTCTTAAAACGAGCACTTGCCCTGTAATCTCACTAAGCAGCAGTTTACTTCAGAGGACACTCAACACGTACTGTTCCCTGTGAAACTTGCTGGCTCGCAAGGGGCTGGAGCAACTTCTTGTCGTGTTAAGTCTCGGTCTAGCGGGGCACCAAGTGATATAGTACGGTGGCAAGTCATCCCAGCTCACGCTCAAACGCATTTGCAGTTGTCATTCAGCAAAGTGCTTACATACATTTTTCAATTTAATCTTATTGGATTGATTTGGAATGTCCTTAATGACTGTGCTACAGCTGAGCAATCTTCTGACTTGGAGCTTCAGCCAGAGTCTGTAGAAGAACAAGCCATGCAAACCTGCTCCCACCCTTGCATCCAGGCCCTGCATCTGCCACCCGCTCCTCATCACAGAGCTCAGCAAAACGGGGACTGCGCCTCTTTGGTGGTCTTGAAAAGCAGGTTAGACAAACATCTGCCAGGAATGGTTTAGGTAGAGTTGCTTGTGCCTTGGGCTGGAAAAACGGCCTCCTACAAGCAATTGCAACCCCATTTTCTGAAACTTCTAGGAAACTATGCTACACGATGGTTAAACTGTTACATGGATGATGAGTACAGATACTGATTAGTAGCCAAAATTAAAACCAAGAGTATTAATTATGCAGATTTTTCTGTAGCTTTCTATAGAAAAACCTTTCTAAGTTTACCTAGATATCTTAAAACCTTTAAACCTTTCTAAGTTTACCTAGGTATCTTCCCCAGGAAGAGAAGATTAGAGGAAAGAAAATGTTTTCTAGTTGGGAAAATAATCCTTTTCAACTTACTGATTGAGAGGACACACTTTCCAGCCCATTTTACCTGTTATTTCTCCCAAGGGTCGACACAGACAGAAAGGAAGTGTAAATCACAAACGGCAATTGTAAGCCCCACTTGGGCAGCTCAGTCCAAAAAGTGTATCCTGTGAGTCCCACCCTAAGCTGCCGCTTGGCTCTGGCAAAATCTGCCTTGTAGCTCTGTTTTCATGGTAAAATCTCCATCTTGTCAGCTGCTTGCCATAGCTACATTTAGTCAAATCCAAATGCTTTTGGCCAAGCATAAGAGTTGGTGGATTCCCCAAAGAGATGCTTTCCCATCTATTTCACCTTGCAGGGGAGGACATAAGTTTAAGCCTGCCCCTTGCTTCACGTCATACTTTGCTGCCGATTGCCTAGGTGAATGTTCTGTGGCACCCTTCTCTATACAACATGGGATGCTCGAGCCTCTTCATACCAAGAGTACAGTTACAACAGGGGGGACTGTGAAAAACCAACTGAAAAACAACTATCAGCCTGTGAGCTGGATCGGTGTTTTGGGAGGCAAGAGAAGGGTGGTACAGAGACAGTCTCACCTGTAAATCATCTAAACGCAGAGAAAAAATGGGCTCTTAGTGTCCCGAACCTTGTGATTTTGTCAGTGAGATAGCTTTACTCTGGGCAGTGAGGCTTATATCTTCTCTTGAAATTCAGTATCTTGGCTCCTACTATAATTGGCAGAGACGTGGTTGATTGCAGCCAAGGGAGCCTGGGGGATGACTCAGATGCCTTACCATAACGTGTATAGTCTTCAGTTCCCTTAAGGTTGGCTTCTGCTGTCATTTGACACTCCAGGGCAGATGAGGTATCTGGCTGACAGACATGATGCAAGGCAGAGGAAGCCCGTGTTCTTTCTGGTGCAGCAATGGGATACCGACCGGGATACTCCACACCACCTAAAATAGCATTAGGCACCTGCTTTCAGGCAACTGAATCCTGGTTTGAGAAAGATTAATTATTTCTAGATTCATTGATTATACAGAATGTATCTCTGTAGGTGGGAGTGAACCAAACTTCCACATTGATGCCTGAATTCAGGTGTTCCCACCTGGAACTGATCTCCTCCGCCAGCAGGATTAAGTGGCCTAAATATGGGTGTCTAGTGCAATCACGGGTACCGCATCTGGACCCTGGCTGCTGCTGCAGGAGGGTGAGGGTCTCTCAGCAGTGCTGCGTCTTCTATGTAAGCCCCACACAATTGCTCTGGACACAACGAGGTGTCTCAGGGGGATTTGGGCACTTGTATTTAGGCCACCACATACAGCCTGTAGCATCCTGAAGATGGCTGGGAGGATGCTGTCAGTACGATCAGTGCCGGGGGCACCGACATCTCTGGGAAGGGGAGAGCCAAAGTCTGCGCTGATGATGTTCACAAGACTTTTGTCACGTCTGCTAGCTGTGGTGGCTTCACTGCTGGCTCGCAGGGGCAGCACTGGTTTCTGGTTTGAAAAGCATATTGGAGGCTGATGCTAAAATTTCCATTTTTTTTTTTCCCTATAGTTCTCTGACCTGGCGATACTGTCAAGGTAATAGAAGCTCTGCAGTCTGACACTAATGGCACCCATCAAAGATCCCCCACTACTTTGATTAGTTAGAGCTGTACTGCTAGATTTTTGTATTTTTACTGCAAATTATTTCACTGTTCAGTGGTTTGAAATTCTTTTTTGGTATCAGCATAGACTTTGCAAGAGTGGCACCACGTGCCCCGAGAGCCTGAATAATTCAGATAAATTTTATCATTGGAGTACACAGGCTTTGTCTGCCAGCCTTTTTGGGCAAGAACAAACTTTAGCCTCTCTGCACAGTAGTAAAGGGGTGGTGACAGCAAGCAGCAAGAGAAATCTTGACCTGCACAGCAGCTGGGACAGGAGGGGCTAGACCAGGGGTCCTCAAACTTTTTAACCAGGGGGCCGGCGCGCGGATGCAGTGGCAGGCAGTCATCTGCGGCTGCTTGGTTTCCACCCCCAACCCCCGGCGGGGGGGTTCTGTAAATACCGGGGGGTGGATTGAGGACCCTGGGGGGCCATAGTTTGAGGACCCCTGGGCTAAACCTAAAGAAATTAATGGGAACCATCCCCAAGCTAACTAGGAGAGAGTGAATGCCTTGATATATGTAATTGTTTATGGTGTCTTCTCCGACTTGGTGAATACACAGAATTGTCTTTGCACGTAAATACTCCTAGATACTCATTAGTGAACACGCCTTTCCATTGTGAGACAGCAGGTCACATAGTTCCGATCTCTTACTTTATTTCAGTGAGCAGGTTTAAGGATAACAAATTCCCTTCCAATAAACCTACAGTGCCACATTGCCATTTCATGTCATGCGAGGAACAGCAGAGATAAAAGGAAACCTCAGTGCTGAGATGATGAAAGGTTTCTATTGTCAGCTCCAGACACAACAATGCAAGTGATGCAGGAGAACAAAGATGACACACAAACTGGGATGGGTTTGGGTAAACCTGTTATTTGAGATCCCTGAACCCCATCCCAGCTGTTTCAAAAACGGAATCTTTAAATTAACAGTTTGCATAGGGACAGGCGATAAGCATCTAGAACATTTTTAGATTTCCAGATAAATGTGAACTTCTCTCTCACCAAAATAATTGTTTAACTTAAGGGGATAGATTCTGCTCCCCACTTAGCCAGCTTTCAAACACAACACACCATGTATAAGCTAAGGGATTTCCCTGGCAAAATTCAGAAGGATCTTTGAAAAAAAAAAATATCCCACAAACCTAAATGGTTTTAGTGCAAACCAGGAGACTAACAATAATAATAGTCATAATACATTTTAAAAATCTTCATTTGGTGTTTCACAAACTTCTATAGCTTATAGAGAGATTCTTGTAAAGGGCTCCCTTTCCCCTTTCAAGCTGTAGAAAGGAGATGGGGACAGAAGGGTTTATACACATACAGCATCAGGGTATGGATGCTTCCAGAGTCCTGGGCACAAGTTCGGACCATCCTCATTCCCTGGCTCACGCTGCCACTCCAACACCGAACTATCCGTGTTCAGCACATACTTAACTTCCAGCAGGGTAAGTCTGTTCACAGCATGAATATTGAATTTCTTTTTTGGTGGTGCTTAAATATAGGTTTAAGAAATGAGAGCACCATGTATTGCCCTGAGGCCAACTGGGGCGGTCCCTGAAAGCATCAGGTTCCTCTCATCCCTGTGAGTTACCAACAAATACTTTACAAAAGGCCCTGCAGCGGAGCGGGTGGGGTGGGGTGGGAAGCAGCCGCTGCCGTCACCAACCTGTGAACCTGGCACAGAATCAGTAAGGTGCACATGTCACTGTGCTGTCATGTCCTCCCCAGCATCTGCATGACATTGCAGGACCTGGTCAGCAAGAACTGGAAAAAAAAAATGTTGCAAGTGTCTTTGCGACAGATACTTCTGTGAGGGCACCTCAGGAGGACCAACAGCTGAGTGAGAACTATGTCCATCAGCAGCAGGCAGGTACACCAACCAGGCTGCTTGCTGCCTCCCGAAACCCGTGGGTGCAGAAGGACGCTTCAGTTTCCAAGAGCAGAGGAGCTTTACTCATGGGGACATGCATGGTCCAGCACGGACCATTTTCAAACACAAGTGATAAATCAGCGATGCCCCAAGCACCCGCCTACAAACATCTCGTTCAGCACAGGAATGACAGGAGCCTGTGGTCAGAGAGCTCACAGCGGCCTTTGCTCACACAGATGCTGGATATACCCACAATAATTAATATTACAGAAATAATGTATTTAACAGCCAGCATTACCACGCAGAGTTATGCAAGTCACAATTACCCATTTTGCAAAAAAGTTAAGCCGTATTATTTACAACAAGTCTTGTTCATAGTAGACAGTGTCCTTTGTCTCTGCTCCTCTTTTTTTCCCTTTTGGCTGGCTCATGTTTAAGACAGACTTTGCTGAAGACTAAGCTGCTACCAACTGAACAGAGATGACTGTCTGGAGTCTCTGAAGTGTTAGAACAAGGGGTGTCGGCTAAAGAAAAATACTGCAAAACTCAGTTCTTATTTTTAAAGTCTTTGCAGCTGGCAGTTGTCGCAGGGGAAAAACTGCTCAGCTCACATGGCACTACCACTAAGCACACATTCTTTAGAAGAGCTACATTGCAGAACAGGTGATAAGCAAAACCAAAATAAGACTCTTGTAATTGATTTTCATAACTTGTACATGGATAACTGCATAAGAAAGCATTCACTAGATGGGAAGTTATTGTGGATGCTATATAAAACAGCTGGAGAGGGCTCCTTGCAAATTTTGCAATACGTTTCAGTATTTGACCAGAAAGAAATAAAATAAAAGCCTCCATACAATGGCACGATGTTCTTGTGGAGATCTGTGAATATTTCCCCACGGAGCAGGTCACATCCATTCATGCAGGTGTGAGCATCACTGCACCACCCAAGCAGGCAGAAGCAAAAAGGCAGCACACCTGCCAGCAACAAGGAGCTTGAAGACAGGCAGGTTCGAGTTCTGGGACAGAGGAGAGGATAAGGGATACAAAACCGGGTTTGTAACGCCAGATATAAACTGCCCAGGATTGCTACTGCTGTAGTGCTCTACAGGATTAGCCTGCGCTCTGCGTTAGGATACCGATACTCATGGCATACATTTCACTCGATAATTTCCTACACAGCACAGCTGCCCCCCCTGAGCTTCCATCTGCACTGAAATGCTGCAATCCTGGTCCTTAAACAGCTGTTAAAATAATTGTTTTTTTGACTAAGTAGGCCCAAGTACTGAGACCCTGGCTCTGCCTGCGACCGCATCTTCGGTGGGGAGCAGCCCAGCAGAGTATCTGCAGGGCCCATGGCTGGCTTAAAACGCACGAAGTGACCCCTCAGCTTTTTGGTGGTGCTGGGCAGGGAACAGTTTTAACCTTGCTGCAATAGTCATCCCAAAATATCTTTTCTGAACAGCCTTACAAAAGCTGCCAGGCAAATCTTTCATAGCTTTAAGTATTACTGGTACTTTCCAGATAACGTAATTCTGCTTTCTCTGGGCCATTCCTAACCTATTACATGGCATGACTGCGGAGGCAGCAGGACAACAAAAGGTTTGCCAAGACTGACTACCTCCCTGGAACCAAGCTCCTGGGACTTCTCGTCCCTCACCTCCACAACACACGCTGATAGGGTAGGTGAAGCTGAGCAAACGTGCCAAGATTCAAGTGTTCCTCTGATAAAGGAAAAGGAAAAGAAAAAAAAAAAAAAAAGCAAGCCCAAACTCTCCTTTTCAAACAGTCAAACTTTGCTTCATATCCCCCTGAAAGGCAGCAAAGCCCAACTGGTGCTCCTGCAGACCAAAACCAGGAACTATTTCTGATGTCCTAAAGAAATCATGTGTGCACTGCTGGCAGCTCCCTCTTCAGCGAGCTAGGATGGGCTTAATGACAACTTCTGAGTGAAAGCAAGCCGTTTGTTAAATACCCTGACTGCAGTCCTTTTAGGCTCTTATAGAGCAAAGTCAGCATCCTATTCCTACTCAAAAGACAGCCAGTTTGCCTGTGAATGAGCACAGCAAGGCACAGCCCGTCAGTCAGCACTGACTTTACAGCCCATTTATAGCTCTGGACAGCAATTACAAAAGATGTGATGATAGATGTTGGAGCTTAATAGATTTTTTTTTTTTTTAAATAAATGTTACTAGTGACTCAGGATTACATTCTGTAGTTCGTGCTTAGAGAAAGCTGTTGAGCTTTCAAAAATATTGCATATTGCAGCGCACAGATATTAATTAAAATCAAGTGAAACTGGAGGTTTCAAACTATCCCTTTTGTACCCAAACTCAGTATATAAATGAAAAGAGGACAGAAAGCATGAAAGAGAGGGAATTAAAAAGCACAACAACAGATGCACGAGAGCCCTCTTACAGCTAAACCTGAGGAAGTGATGAAATACTACATTTCTCACAGTCCAAGGCAAAAATACCACTGATTCCAATGACATTGAAATTTACCTTAGTGTCACCATCTGACATTTTAACTATGGTTTCAATACTGTCATCAGCAGTATCTGGACTAATTCAGGCACAGAGCTGCTTTGGTTTGCACTAGATTTTTGATTTGCATGAACAATAGTTCATGCAAAAACAGTTCATGCAATGGTATTTGTACAGTTAAGCTCATTATAAGGCCAGGCTTGTTAAAAAACACGTGGTTTAGTGGCGGGCTTGGCAGTGCAGAGTTAACAGTTGGACTTTATGATCTTGAGGGTCTTTTCCAACCTAAATGATTCTGTGATTCTAAAGGTGGCTGCCAAGTCAATAGAGACTCTTGCATTTGATGTTTTTTTAATAAGGTCAAGCTACTTCTAGTAACAGTTTGCAAAGACCAGTTTCTAAATAATCAGTTACTATTGCAAAACATTCATTTAAAATTACTTCCAATCCATTCTTATCTTCCTTCTAGAGAAACACCAGATTTTTTACAAGTGGAAGAGAAGCAGGGACACCCTTCATTCCATTAATCAGATCTTGCATTCTCCTTACTCAGCCATTTAATCATCCCTCACTACAACAAAACCCTCCCCGGCTTCAGAATAGCTTTACCTGAATAAGAACTTGCAGAATTTAATCCTAGGCAAATACTATTATAACAGGGAATAGCTAAGTGTCCCACAAAAAAACCCAACAACCAACCAACCAAAAAAAAACCCCTAAAAACCCAACTACAACAAACCATAAAAAACCCAACACCAAAAAACCACATCTGATAAAAAAGCCCTGCTAGTTTTATCTCTGTACAGTGATAACTGCATTCAGCCAAAGCCTGCAGCACTGAGGGCGGCGTGTCCATCCCTAACACAGCCAGCTTAAGCTGGTCCCTCACTTGTGTGTATAGTAACCAGCCCCAAACAGATCGAGTGAAGGCAGCCCTGCTGTAAAATTTCCAGTTCAGTAAATTAAGACCATCACAATCTTTGCTCTATAAAAAGCCCGATGGAATTAGTTCAAGAACTTTTTCCTTGCCATAAGGAAAAAATAGCAGATGGCATTGAGTCCTTCCCCAGGCAACCGGCTGAGAAATGGCAGAGGGACCACGGGAGGTAAGACAACACCCCGTGGCAGGATAGAGGGCTCCTCAGTGAAGAGGTAAAATTCTTCCCAAGCTTTGAGAAAGTTCAGATGAAAGTTCAGCTTTAATGGCTACTTTCTCCAGGGAGCAGATGATCTCCAGACAGGTGGGGTAAATAAGCAATGAGAAAGAGGTGGCACCATGGGAAAAACCTGTTCCTCCCTATTAAAAACAGTGCTGTCCAAACAGAGAGGAGAACCAGGATGAACAAGGAAATTCGAAGTAAAATAATCCCTTGAAAGAAAGCAGCTTCTGGTTTTGAGAAATTTAACTACGGAAGGCTTGAAGACATGCCCAAAGCTCATTGCTGCGGGGAGCAGAAGCATATGGCCTTGTAATAAAACAAGAGTTCATCAGCTGCAGAAAAATCCATGGGTGTGTTATCTGGCTGTCAGTGTGTGGATATGAGGGCAAAGGATCTGGTTCACCCATGACTTCCCGCAGCCAAATGCGCTTTTCACATCCAGCGGTGCCAGATGTTGTGCCCCCCTGTTCCCTCACTGCCTTCCCTCTGCTGTCGTACCTATCTAACCATCTCCCAATGCAAGTGCGTGGCATCCAAATGACCTGTGCTCATTGACATAACAGGTCTTTGCTGTGATAGGAAATGCATACAGAAGCTAGACAAACTTCAACAACAAGGCAAATATTAGGGGGACCAACTCCCCCCCCGCCCAAACTTACTTCTAGTGTAACACAGCATGTGCCTAAATAACACGTCAGGGCTCTTCACTGAAAAACAAGTGAAGGGACATCCTACTCGGAGCACCCAAAGCCAAATTTTGACTCAGCTGTCTCATTGCTTTTCCTGCAAGGCTGGAAGAGCACTTCAGATCAGAGATGGACACAGAAAGTACAAAACACATCCGTTCTCACATAAATGAGGCTCTTCAACCTAATCCAAAGCAGCCTAAGTCACAGAGGATGGTTAGACGATGTAAATAAACACTCAATTTATAGCCCCATTCCTCACCATTTTGATTCTTGCAGCAAGCCCAGGTGATGCGCCACTGGTTTCCCCAGTGTTTTGCTACTGAGCTGCAGCGCTTGCACTGCCAGGGAAGAAGGGAGCAGGCATTAAATACATGACACACTGCGAACAGCCGTCAGGAGCTGCTGGCAAGGTGGGCACAGCCTGGGGTCCCTCTTCTCAGCATAAAATCTTGGAGCATCTCTTCATTCTTCCACCCTCCTAAACATGAAGATCCCCTAGGTGGTAGCACAAATTAAGTAATTACTTACACTCTGGTTTGCTCCCTTCTTTGAGATGCGTGGCATCTCATTGTATGTGCAAATAAGGTCAAGCCTGATCAGCTTAACATGAAATGCTAAATCAAAGAAAGAAAAGAATGGTTTTGTAAGGCATTGGAACAGGCTGCCCAGGGAAGTGGCCGAGTCTCCATCCCTGAGTCAGCTCTGCTGGGTGACCAAAAGGAGGCCTGTACCGAGGAGAAAGGAGTTCTCATTTTAAAAATAATGAAAACAGTGGGTTTGGTTTGAGGATCATATTCTGTGTTGCATTACATTTTTGGCTGCTGCTAGGCAGGAAAGCCAACAGTATCGAGTATTAGTGACTTTAAGCTGGGGACCCATCCCACAGATACAAGGAATGGGGAGGGGGCAAGGGGAGGGAAGGCCAAACACTCCAAACGCTGAAGATGCTAATCCGGAACAAATTTTACCTTGCAAACAAACAGCACAGGCCCTGTCCACGCTATGCTGTGGACATTTAGCTGGCTGCTGACAGCAGTTAAGAAGTCCCTGCAATGCGGAGAATGCAAACATGCTTTCCACATCCAGAAAAGTTCAGCAGATGCCTCCAGCAATCAGGATGAGGAGAATCTGCTCTAGAACTGTGAGTCTGCCATTCTTCATCAGTCATTCACCAGGCCACCTGGGACCTCCAGCAAATCCTGCAGGAGCTACGAGACCCTGAATGTTTCAGACTTGAGTCACACACTGAACATTAAGACAAACTCTGGATTCCTAGAGTGGATAAGCAACTTTCCTGTTTTTTTTTTTTTTTTTCTTCTCCTTGTAAAAACACAACAGTTCCTTTAGGTTTTTGATTACTGATATGGTTTGCGAAGGTATTTTTATATAGCTGTGTCTGGTGCCATTAAGATCTCTTTCCTAGGTGGTACTGAGTTAAGGGGTTGTCCCTGTGTATTATGTTATACTTGTCAACACCGAATTTCATTTATCACATTATCACCTCTCATAACATGTCAGAGATCCTTTTGGAACTCTCCAGCTTATGTTTGTTTTCACTATCTTGAATAATTCTACATTATTGTCACCACACTATTTTCATTTCCTGTTGGCTTTCAGGAATACACTCAGCAGCACAGCTCCCCACAGGACATGGTAAACCTGACCATTTAACGTGTCCTTGCTGTTAACAAAATATTAAGACAAATGATTACTCCCCCTTCTTATCCCAGCAAAGCTTAATTCCTGTAAGGATCTTTAATGAGCGACCTTACCAAAAGCTTGTGGAACTCCACGTATGTTCTGTTAACTGAAGGATCCTGAACTGCATGCTTGTAGACACTTTCAAAAAAATGTACAGACTTTCTTCCTCTCCTATGCTATGCCTTATTTATCAGCTAATACCAACACTACCGTTCCCCTTGGTTTAAGTAGCGCAGATGTCAGACTTACTAGCCCACCTGCGAGACCCCCTTAGAAACACACCTCGCATTTGCACGATTGCCGGTGCGCCGGTATCAAGCCTGCTTTCAGCAGCAGGCACCACGCTCTGGCTCAGAGCTGGTAATTTCACCCACAGAGTTCTGGGTAATGCCCATCCGGCCTGGCAATTTGTGACTATTAATATCATTGAAAATAATACCTTTTATCTTTTCTGGTGTAACTCTCCCTTCTTCTGGCACAGATCTGGCAGGCTTCATGCTCCTGATGGCTTCAGAGAAGACGGTAACATTTTCATACTTATTTCTCACAATCTTTTCATTAAGGTTTTAACAATTTTTCATCAGTTTACACTGAACTTGCTATTAACAGCACAGGAACTTTAAAATTTGTTTTAAATTTAAATCACTCTAATTTATAAGCCAGTAATAGGAACACAGGTCTGCTCTGCCTGTACACTGACGAGGATGCTACTACTGAGTGCAGTGACAGGCAGAACTAGGAAGAATACTCTTCCCAGCTTTCCTGGTAGTTTGATAGCACTAAAAAGGAAAAATACTCACAGCATCAATTAGGTTTCATATAACCAGACTTTAAAAACCCCAAAACACAAGCCACACAACATATTAAAAACAAATACATTCTAAAAATATTTGAAGTTTGATTTACTTGGTCACATTTGGCAGCCTGTTGTGTTTTGTCTTCCACAAACGGTCTAGTGGCAAAATTCCAAGAGCTTACAGAAACAGAAAAGCCAACCAAGTAATTCAGAGCTTTGTGGAACTGGATGTTGAGTTTGGAACTGAAAATCGCCCTTTTATACATAAACCTGAGGTGCTCTACTCCCCTTTGCCTGCCCGTTCACAGAAGTCTGGAGAAGTTTTAACCCCATTAGGGCTACACCTCCAGACAACATTCATTTTCAGTGTTAAAAAGAAACGCTTGGAGATAGACTGTGGCACAGGAAGCATTTATAGAAATTGTATAGTAAATATATGTCAACAGCTACATTGCAGAGTATCAGTGTTGACTCCTGTATCACTTACAAGAAGCGAAGCCGTGCCTACATGATTTGTAAATAAGCTGTAACACTGTCCTTACAGTTGCCATGCTTTTTAGCTGTTCACACAAGAGACACGATATAGAGTAAGCCAGTGCCTGTGATTTGATTTAAAAAATAAACTATTCATGTTCAGCATCAACCCCCTTGCCAAAGCTTGGGATGGAACTTTAAGAGCAGCACCAGTCTGAGCTACGTTCACCCCCAGTGACAAATATAATAAACGTGACAGCAAGAACGTGCCTGCTAAAAAGACCACATCTTTAAAAAAGGTATGGTGGTCATTCCAACAGCAGTGCATCTGCCTTTTTCTTTCTAATAACAGCTACTGACGTAGCTTGGGAACGCTCACTTGCACTACTTGTAATGTCAGGCAGGTCTGTGAAACGCAGCATTTATGCTATCAACACAGTTAATGTCTTAATACCAGGTCCCAAATACATATTAAAAAAAAAAAGTATTATTGAATTTCCGAGGAGGAAAGAAACTGGGTGCACATTTGAATGAGCAGCCAAGTGTTTTTTATACTTGTGTGAGTACTAGAGACACACAGCGGCTGATGTGTGAAACACACAGCTGCAGTGATGGAAAAGACTCATTTTTTCCCTTTGCCACGCTTCAAGAGTACATTACCTAAATTCAAAAGCTGTACATCCAAAGATGAAAACATACACAGAGTTTAAAAAAAAATAAAAAAAATCTACATTGCCCCCAGCTTATTTCTTTTGCCAGCAATAGTTGTTTACTATTTAGCCAGCGGTGGTTTTCCAGCTTTACAACTTTCGAAGTTCCTTTTAAATTTTTTGACCCTCTATAGTTGAATCTGTTTCTACAGAATCTTTTCCGAGAAGAAGGGGAAGACAGAAGGGCAGCAAAGTGGTAAATGCATATAAACCTCTAAAATTCTTTAAATGTGTAAGGAATACATATTTATATGTATACACATCTATAAAATCCGTCTGTTTTAAAATAAGCAACTGCAAGATTTTCTGATGAAAGCGTGTTTTTGTGTCCACACTCTCAGCAGATATGATGTTCCCTGTGGTTATGACCTGCACTAAAGATAACGGGGGAGCTGTTATTTCCTCAGGACTGTCAGCTCCCCATGCTGTCCGTGACTCAGGGCAGGGGAGGGTACCCAGAGCTTCCACAACCAGACGCTCAGCGAAGCAAGGAAGACTTGACCTTTTCCTGGCAGCAGGAGCTGGATGCACTTTTCTCTGCGTCTGAGCTACTGCCAAGCAATCACACATGTTATTTATGCGCTAGTTTGCCCAAGGTAAGTTGCTTGTTTGGGTCAGCACTGCAGACAGTAAGGCGAACATGGGGAACACTTAATCTGCAAAAACAGAACAAGAGGATGGAGGAAGCAAAGATTTTATTCCTGAAGGTTGGTACACTTGGGACTTCAAAGCCTAAGAGCATTTTCATTTTGTACTCCAAATGTGGAACAGTTTAGTGTAACACAGTAAGTTCTTCGAGCACTGCCTGGTAATGTTACTCTAAATAACCTGCAAGCCGACTGGTCAGAGCAGAGTTATTCCTTCCAGGTGCATGTCTGTATAAAAACCTCTGGAGCATGCATCCGCCCACAGGAAACTTCCAGTGCCCTCTGTCACAGCAGGTACCCACACAGCTGTACAGCTAACCTTGTCTGACATGCCTTTGTGTTCTCCGCTAACTAACAACAGAAATATGTTTGTCAGAATTCTTGTATTTCAGGTCAGCCATGTTAACCAACGAAATCCAGCTTACCTAACCTCTGCTGTTTCGCCAAGAGTGGCTATCGTTGCCGGTTTTCAATATTTGGATACATTTACTTTGTTGATTCAAATATATAGGTTTACTATAGTGAGGTTCCTAGTACTGACACTTCCTTTATTTCCTAGAATTTAGAGTACTTTTTTTTAATTTTTTATTTTGTGCACGACAACAAGAGAAAATTGCATAAGCTCTAAGAAACACAGATGCTTGTGTATGGTATGAGTGTATGGCTAAGCCCTATCTCACAAAGAATACACTGCAATCGAGTTTCCCACTGAGCAACCAGAATTGGCTTTTGGCCAAATAATTCAGACTGAAACAGACTGGGCTGTGTAAATGTGCAGAGGTGAGAGAAACATTCAGAGCTGTGTTTACAACGGAAGACCCAGTGACACAGTCCTGCTCGCTAACCTACTTTTTTCTTGGCCAGGTAGCTAGATTTGAAAAATTCTTTCCAAGCAATGGATTTCGGAAGTTCAAAAGGCACAAAATTTATTCTTATAGGGGATAAGCTGTTACCTTAAGATTTATCTTCATCTTACAATTTGTCATTCAGTGTTTAATTACCTTGTTAATTTTACATGGCATTGTCAAGTAGACACAATTTTGTAAATTATTTTTTCTTCCTTAGGTTCTGAAGAAATCAAATGTGATTTTTCTAAGGTTTTTTTGTTCATACCAGTTTAAGATTAACGGAGTCAAAAATTGTTTAAAAACTTTGGAAAGCACTGAATTTAGGTGATTATTTCCCATCAGGATCATTCTGGAAAGAAATTAGCTGTTACCATTCAGAAAGGGCCAACATTTTCTAAGGGAACAGATTTCGGTTGCAATATTCTTAAATCAAAATTCATTTAGAGATGCATCATTTTCAGTAAAATATGGATCAGAAAAACATAACAGTAGTAAGAAATGTCAGTTTTTACAATTCCAGAAGCACAGCAGCAACTTGACCATATTACACATAGGGTATAGACCAGGGGTCCTCAAACTTTTTAACCAGGGGGCCGGCGCGCGGATGCAGTGGCAGGCAGTCACCTGCGGCTGCTTGGTTTCCCCCCCCCAACCCCCGGTGGGGGGGGGTGCGGGGGGGTTCTGTAAATACCAGGGACCGGATTGAGGACCCTGGGGGGCCGTACCCAGCCTGCGGGCCGTAGTTTGAGGACCCCTGGTATAGAACAGTGAAGACACTACCTGTTTGCAAATAGCATAGTCAATACTCACTTGTGCTTGTAGTCTTCAGGTACAGTTTGTCATTTACAATGATAAAACAAAGCTGTGCATCACTAGTGCCAAGATGATAATATAAATTGTAAGACTACATTCTCCTGTAGTTTGCAGATTAAAAAAAAGCTTTACTTTTAACTCCGTTTTATGTAATATATAATCTAATAGTTATGACAGTAGGATACACACAAACCCCCTTCTGTTCAGCAAAAGCTACACGTATGAAAAAATATTGGTATTATTCTAGCATCTAGAAGCCCAAGCTGTAAAACAGAACCCAGTGAGTTGTGTGACATACAAGTGCAGAGTGCACAATCTTTATCCCCACAACTTACCATCTGAACAGCTCAGGCAAGGGATGGACTTAAGGACCACATCAGTCTCACCACAGTATCAGGGTAATTTCTAGGTGTTTTTCAGACCCGCTGGTCGTTTTAAGAAGGGATTTAATAAAAAGAGCAAAGTGTCTTTGTAAATATTTAAGCAGACTCCTGTTTTAGAGGAGCTCAAAGGACTAAATAGGAAAAAGCATAACTTTTTAATTTGAAAAAGGAATATAACATGTCTAATTGAATTTAGAATACAGTCTGTACTGAATGAGTGATAACTGGATATACGTATCACAATCAGAGACACAACTGTATTTACTGCAAGTAAATACATATTTACTATGCATGTTTCCAAGCTGTTTTCCGATATTCACTGCTCATAGCCAATTGAAATTTTGACCAGTTGCAGTAAGAACTTGTCTAAGCAAGGGAAAAAACAAATACCGAAGGACCACTTTCTACCCAGAATGACAAACTGAACAGTTTACTCATTAAACAAGCCCTTCTGATTTTTACACGAGAATACTGGACAAGGCAAAGTTTCCTCCTGTTTTGTAATTTCAGGACTGGCTTTTCACTTAAATAGCACAAATTTCATACTACAAGAGCCTTACCAAAAATCCAGACAACCCCTCAGATTTGAAAACGGTGTGCTTTGCATGTTTAAACATGAAATGTTCAGAAGACTGCATCTTCAAGTAAGTGTTCTCTGGCTGTAGCCATCACCGGTTGTGACAGATTCTTTACATTTGCACCTGAATATATTTCTCAAAAAAATCTTACCGATACAAACTTCTCGCTGCAATTATTTCCTGACTGCAGTCTGCATACTCTGAAATTCACTACCTTTCATGTAATTCAATTAGCTCTTCTGCGGGAAAAGGCAGAGAAGAGAAGGCAACTGTACAGAAGGAAACAAAACCAAGAACACTGACTGCAGCACATTAACCAGTTCTTATCGCAGGAAGGCCAAGTCCTGACTTCTTTGGAAAACAGTAAACTACACAGATAAAAGGTCTTGGCTATGAAAAGACAGTTCATCTTTCCTAGCTGTTGCTTCAGTTGATATGAGGTACCATGCAAGTAGCTCACTTTTCAGACTGATTAGTGGCATCCAGTCAGTGACATAATAAGGTTTTGCATAAGTGATAAAATAAATGCAATAATAAATATGATAAACATGATAAAATAAAAACTCTGATGGCATTACTGCATTACCAGAAAGTGCTCACGGCAACTTCCAGTGGAGTGGGGATGTCACCTCTCATCATGGCTTCCTATCCGTTCAACCAGTCATTGAAGAAAAAAAAAAAAACAAAACCCCCAAAACTCAAGCCCACCCAAACTACTCACTGTCTTCTTCCAGTTGTATCTCATACAGAGTGCCCTCAAGCTTCGGCATTGTTTTCCCTCTTCCTTTTCAGCTCTTTTGCCATGATCTCTGCACAGCAGCCACCATTCCCCAACAAAATTCAAGAAGTAATGGACTGCCAGACTGAGGAAGAAAACTGTGAAGAGCAGTATGACTCCGAAAACTGCACTTGCAGCTCAAAGTGTGCATCATCAACAGCAGAACCCAACTCAGGTTTAATTCAATTTAAATACTGCAATTGCTATGGCATGCTAGCATTTCGTACTTCCCTTTGTCTCAGTCTTCAAACAGTAGATGTCATCATGTCACTTTTCATCTCTATTTTTTCCCACCATTTCCCCTTATGTTTGTATTTATTATCAGACTAAATCTATAAAAAAGACTAGCTGCATAATTAAGATCTATGTCTAAAAAGCTCTCTGGATTTTACGAGACACTTAAGAATTATTTTTAAATTACAATCAGAGATATGATTATAATATGCATTAATTGGACTGACACTTTTGAAGCTGTGGTATTACAAATTGGAACTGGCCAAAATGCTCAAACACCTACCAAGGACTCCAGGCAAGCATCAATGAAAACCTATGCAAGCTGAAGCAAAATTTTTCTTTGCAGCTAAAGTTAATTTTGTATCATCTATGCAATCCTGCTAACAGGCTTCCAACAACAGGACAGTCATTCAGAACAGTGTCCTTGTTTTCAGTGAGGTCAGATGGAGCAGTTCAGCAGTGCTCTCCCAAAATACCTCATTTACAAGCCTATTTGCTACGATGAGCCATGCTAGCACAACCGTAACACTGACTTGCTGAACTGCACCTTTCACATCAACATATACTTGAAGAGTATCTTACAACCCTGCTTTTGTGGAAGAACAGTTAAAAAAATAACCACTAAGAGCAGCTAGGTTTTCTTCAATGTAAGAGGCAAATCCTACATCCTTCCTATGTAAAAAGTTTAATGTTCTAGATCTGTTGGCCCCACAAATGAAAACAAAGCCCCTATACGTGGCATACCACGTCATAGTATAAACTACAGCATATCCCAAAATACAAGTGAACTCGGTCCTGAAAGTCTTCTAGCTGTTATTAGCAGAGTTATATATGTGAATGAGCAGATTTGTCTAAAAGGCTCATTTATCTCTGTAAATTGCCCACACACACACCCAAAATGGCAGGAAATTACCATTGCTCCTTTTGCTCCCTGGCCAGCCCGACCGTTCTGCTTCTGGACAGCAACTGGTATCAAGGCCAGTGGCCTGACAACTTTTCTAATCCATGTGCCTACATACTATTTTTGCAAAATACTTTTTACGCTTTAACAAACTGCATATAAAAATAAAAAATTTATCATTTCTTTCACAGATTCACCAGTAATTCTTAAAATACTACAGAACTGGGTTCCTAGAGTTTCACACTACTTTGATAAAGAGCACTACACGTATGTTGGCCACCAGATCGTCATTCAGGAGTCCATAGAACACTTTGGAGCCGTGGTATGGCCGGGGGTAAGTACATGACAGTATCCAGAAAACTGACACAACAAAAAGAGTAAACAATGACAGCGGCGCACAAATACTAAGGAAGCTTTTCTTAGATGACACTTCTGGCAGCAGAAGTCAGAATTTTCCCTATGCAGAACAAAGTTGTGAAGTACTTTAGCAGAAAGCTCTGCCTTGTGCTAATTTGCCGGTTCACACCAAAAGCACTGTGGTCCTGAAATGTTTGTAAATTGCATGCAAATACTGAAAAAAAATTAAGAAAGGGAACTCAGGAAGAAGTGTCCAGCTTCTTCCATGTTTCAAGTCAGTCACTGCTGGGAAGTAAACAATAAATAAATAAAAGAACAGTTAAATATGCTTCTTTTAAAGAACAGGCTGGGAAAGTTCCATTGCTGTATGGAAAACAGTACTTGCAAACAGTTCTTCAGTCTTTGTTTCTCCCTGCTCTTAAAAACAGAGTTTTAGGTGGAGGGAAGAGAGGGTCAACTGATAAAGATGTGAAAATTGGGATTTCAAAATTTTCAGATCCACATTTATTGAAAAAGCTCACAGAAAAAGGCAGACATTTTCAAAACAACAGAGCAAAAGAAAGCATCTGGATGGGTGAAATGGTATCTTATTTTGAAATGTCAGATCATCACTATTCACGTTAATCAGGTGTCAGAATGCAGACTGCAAAACTTTCCAAGAAAATCAAGAGGTTGGACAAATTGGACCGGTGATTCATTAGCTGTCAGCCTTCCCAGAGCAGGTAGCCAGCATTAAATTATGAAAAGCACAAGAGTTAAAAACAGTAACACAAATCTGAAGAGAAGCAAAAGGGCAGTTAGTTTCTTTGGCATCAGTTCATTTTGCTCACGAACAGCCAATTTATATTCCATTGATAAGATGTTTACAAAGATCTGGTAAACAATTTCCATATTATGCTGCTGTTTTGTGGTTTTTTTCTTGGTTTTTTTTTTTTTTTTTTTTTTAAGTTTATACTAGTATCAAGAGACAAGTGTTGAGTTGGTAAATAACAATTTTTTTAATATTTCCTTTGCATAAAAAGAATTTTAACCAAAAAAATAAAAATCTGTTCTTGAAAAACCTCTGCTGAAGCCTCAACCTGCTTCATGCTAGCGATAACAAACCGTAACATTCATGATTATAAACCAGAACATTACTTTTTACATATCGCTAAACCTCATTTGCTGTTCTGACTGTATGGTTCACATTTAAACACTGCCTACCATGGGCTGTCAGAGGACTAAGAGTATACAGCAGTGTGCAGCAAATACATATCCCATAAACCTAAAACTAAAAATAAGCTGTTTGAATTTTTTTTTCATATATAAAACCAGAACACATAATAATTCTTTCCTTATTACATTTTTATGTCACAGCCTTCTGTGTTTTTCATTGTATAAAAAAAATCCCAACTCTGCATAACAAAAACCTGATGAATTTCTGTGGAACTTACCTTGTTTCTACCTTATGGATATGTGTTAACCATTTTAGGCACTGGCTTTATCTCAATATCTGGAATCAAATCAAGAACAATTCAACCTCAAAGACAAAAAAGTTTTGGAAATTGGCGCTGGAACAGGCTTGGTTTCCATTGTGGCCTGTATCTTAGGTTAGTGAAGTTGTATTTCCTTTTGGATTTCTTGTAAAAGATGATACAGATCTGCTGCTGTCACTTTAAGGCAATGAAGCAACAGCTCAAGTATTTTGTTTGTCACTGCTTTTTTAAAATGAAAATTATTGTAAAATATGGTTTTATTAATAAAGTAACTACACTAGTTATTGGTGAGGGGGAAGCTGGGCATGTAGATAAAGTTTTTTTATATAAATGTTCAACTACGTATCTATGAATCAAAACAAATTTGTGTTTTATTTAGGAGCTTACGTTACAGCTACTGATTTGCCTGAAGTTCTTGAAAATCTCTCATATAATATTTCAAGAAATACACAAAACATGAATATGCACAAACCTGAAGTAAGAAAACTGGTATGGGGAGAAGGCCTCAATGAAGACTTTCCTGCATCAACTTACCATTATGATTTCCTACTGGCAAGTGACGTTGTATACCATCATACTGCTTTGGACCCCCTGCTAGCAACAATGGTGTATTTTTGTAAGCCAGGAACAGTATTACTATGGGCAAATAAATTCAGATTCAGTACAGACTATGAGTTTTTGGAAAAAATTTGCAGTATATTTAACACAACCATTCTAGCAGAATTTCCAGAATCAAATGTCAAGCTCCTTAAAGCCACAGTAAGAGAGAATTAAAGAGAAAAACTACTACTTTTTGATTTAGTGGCAGCACCTTACAGTTTGGAATGCTTTGCAGCATTACCATGCACCTTCTGTGCATTTATGTTTGTAAAAGTTGCAGTTGTATCCAAGTTTTTCATTACAAGTTATGAAAAAATTGACAAGATATCATACAGCAGTTTGTCCCTGGCTGACACACATGACCTGTTCAAACAGACTAGTATCACTCCGCTTAAGGAACAACGTTAGTAGCAATAGTTAGTAAAAAGGCTTTAACAGAAAGCATTGATCTTCTGTGCTGCACTGAACTTCTGTTGTTTGTAAGGTGGTGTTTTGCCTTTTTTTTTTTCCAGCAAGCTTCATTTATGTACTCTTTCAGAAACCAATACAATTTTTAGCTTCATTATTTGTTTTTATTAATTATAAAATTATATTTTAAAGTATCACAGTGCACATGGTGTTTTTTGATCTTCAACTTTGCACATTTATTCTGCTGTGGTTTACATTTTTAACCGTATTAAACATATATGTATAGCTTTACAATACCTGACCAAGATTTAACTGTCTGGCACTTTTATACATGTATCAGCCTGTCCTGATACTCAACTTCACATGGGGTTTTGAGTTTGCCTGAAATCACTCCAAAATGAAGTTTTAGGAGAGCACCTATGCATCAGCAATTCCGAGCTACACATTGTTACAATTTGAGAGGTTGAATTTTTCTTAAAAAAAATTAAATGTAAACTCTTGCAAACAATACAGGTAATGATGTTCCATTGCTTTAATCTAATAAATAAAATTTTTGCTACTCTTGAAGTAGCTTTAAGGCCTTCATACAATTGAAATGAAGATCAAACATGTTAAAATTTGTTTTACTGTAAAAAATACAGAGCTTTTACAGGTTTGCAGTTAAAAGTAATCATTAAGAACCTAACATGCATGCAGTAAGCCTGTTCAGCCTAATTCCAAATCCTTGGTGTTGGCAGTTCTGGCACATCCATTGCCAGCAATGGGATGCACAATAAGGAAACTCCCTGATGACAAGTTAGGTTAACAGGTATTAAGCTGTACCGAAGTGCCTTTACTGATAAATACAAACAATTTAATAATCAACATTCAGTAATGAAAACATGCGTTCCAATAAAAAGTCAACTTAAATTTTTCATATCCTGCCCCATATAAAATCACTTACAAGTTTACAATCGTTGGTTTTCTAGAATACACAGTAATCAGGTGGATACATGACAGGAAGCCAATTTTCAGTGAAAGTTGCACAATGAGTCCATCCAAGTAACTTCATTAGCTGAAGAGAAAAAGTGAACTTTTTTAAAAAGAAGCTCTAGGGTCTTACTCTTTTTAAGATCTAAATCCTTCCAACAAACACTGCATTGATATCAACATCTTAAAGATGTCTACTATCAGAAAGATAACAGATCGGAGAACTAGTGATCTTTGAATTACTTTGTCCTTCCTGAAAGAGGAAAAAGAACATCATCCTACATGATCTACAGTCTTTCAACTCAATGCACTAAAATTCTGTCCCAGGAGTTACATTAATTCCCATTAATAACAGTGGTTAAACAGCAACATAATGGGATTTTAAATATGCAGAAAATCTTTGGCTAAGTTGTCTCTACTTTCTTTATGTGCCAAACTAAGTTCCAGAAAGTAAATCTGCTAAAAATGAGTTACTCACAAACTAGCTATTGTAGAAAAAGAAAGAACAAGTCACTACTAAAAAAGGAGGCCAAGCTACAAAAATCTGGGTCAAGTTAAAATGTTAAGTTTAGTGAGCTCTAAAGTATCAAGAATTCAAGAAGACTTTTTTATATGTTACTTTTAAAAGCTTACTTAGCATGAACATAGACCATTACTTTACCAAGTACACGTTACCTGGATGCAGTTTTTCAAGTTGTCCTTCGTTGGCTTCTCTTCTGCAAGTTTTGTGGCAAACTTGAGACCTCTCCCATACATTTTATTTACCAATGCATGCTTATAGGCAAAAGTCAAAACCTACAATGTGAAAACAAAACCAAATTAGATATTTTAGTTTTACAAGGCTTAACAAGCAATAGCAGATTCTGATCAGGTAGCAGAAGTGATTTAAACTAAGTAAAACATTTACACAAGATAGCCTGCATTTTTCTTCGCAGTAAAACAGATGATTCACAGTAGTAGTTACAAACATGAACTTCCTAGAGACTATTTCTGACTTCACAAATATATTTGACTTCAGAACATCTTATGTAACACAGAAGTCACTATTCTAATTTTTTTATTCATCACATTTCTAGCTTCTTTGGATTTTCATTTTCTAGAGGCAACTGTATGTTATTAAGACCAAAATTTTATTTTAAAAAACAAAAATCAAGAACCAGGCAGGTATATCTTTGACCCACAGAAACAAAGACCCAATTGAGAGTTTTGATTCCTAGGAAGTCACAAACTTATTGCAGGAACAAGTACGAACACACATAGCAAATGATATATATATGCACACACACAGAGAGAAATGCACATAATTATAAACAAGCAATGAAGACAGGTAAGCATGAAGACAAGACTCAAGGTTTGGGTAAGCCTCTCACTATTGGTAATTTACTAAGAAGAGATTATAGAAAAAGCTTCCTCCTGATAATACTAAATCTAAAGAGACAGCTTACAATACTTGTCAATGCTGTAACTAACATGCACAAATGATTCTACTGAAGAGCTAATGCAAAATAAATCAGGTTCTTAACACCTGACAGAGTTCAGGCTATTCACAGTTCGTACCATTTCACCAGTCACAGGCACTAAGAATTAGTGAAATAGGAGATGTTTCATATATTCCCTTTGGAACACTCATAGTAAATAGCTTTAACTTTCTTTCCTGAAGAGTGACGTATCAGCAAAGTTGGTGAATATGGTGGTGTTTCTGTTGTTGGTGAAGTTTATGAAATCTTGTATTAAAGAGTTTGCTATTCATTTTCCTCACACATTGAACTATTTTTCCCTTCCTCTGACTCCTCCAACAAAAGTCACATTTTCCCTCACTTAAAATACCCCACTAAAAGAAGCTAACAAAACCACTTCAAGGATGCTCAGAAATATTTTGCATTACAGCAAAAAAATTTTAAAATATTTCTTAAGAATATAAATATTAAAGAATCCAAAATCTGAATCCTGCAAGAACTGAAGAACCTGCCTAATTTTAACATTCAATGGAAGTGTTCAGGCAGCTAAACACATGCACAAATCTTTGCAGGATCAATACTTGAAAGACTGAGCTAAAAAAACGAAGTAACAAGCTTAATTATCAAGCAAGTAAAGGTAAGTAATTTTGAAGCTCTGAAGTATATGTCGAGCACAGTTGCTCATTCTTCTGTCTTCAGATACTTATTTTGTTGAGTTGAAGTATTCACTTAACCTGTGGTATATTAAGACACATACATATATGCAACAATGAGCATACAGCACCATTCACATGTAGATTTTCCAAATATTGCTATTGGAAAAATACTTTGCATGCTGCATTCTCAATCCAATTATTTTGGATATTCTCCTAAAGCAGAAGACATTAGCAAACACTTCTGAATAACTGCTCAGCGGATCCATTAGCAGATTTAGTTTGTTAAACTTAAAAAAAAAAAAAAAATCCCTTCTGTAAAAGATGATAGAAACCACAAAACAAAACCAAACCAAAATAAATCTCAAATGAAAAATGCATTGGAGCTCTCAGCAAATAACATATTGGAGGCTAACCAGAAATAATGTCACTGCTCTATTAAGAAAGCTCTTACCTGACCCTGCAAGTTTTGAATGGTTATTGAACATCACTGATAAAGGCAGGAGGAAAGCCACTTGACAGCATTTCTTTCGTAACAGGGCTTCCTAGAGTTTTTGCGGCAAGAAAACAAAGCATTTTACGAAACACCCTTGCTCTGGCCAAATAAAAGTTTGGGTATTTCTATATGAGAAAGAAGTTCTCTGCTGGACCAAAAGGTTGAAATCAATGCTCCAAGAGCTCTTGATAAAAGACAATAATTTCTGTCTTAGTGCTTGGAAAAAAAACCCAATAAACTGTATACAAGTTTAGTAAAACCGTAAGAAGTTCATTTACACTTCAGAAATTAAGAATAATGCATGAGATGCTTTAAAATCAGAATAAGTTTATAAACAAAAACGTTAGATAAGAAATAATACTTTATAACTTCTACACATATTGGTCAAATTAAGCCTTACAATTAAAATACAGCAAGCTTTACAAGATCACATAAGTGAAGATTATGATTCCTTGATATGTGTAAACAAATGTAAACTGGAGTGCTATTAAGATATAACAGAAAACAGTTGCTATGTGAATGTATAACAACAGCAAATAAATCCATTTGTAGTATTTAAAAGCAGTTGCTACATGAAAGAATAGGAACAAATTTGAGAGGATTCGATACTATTTCATAATGTCAATAATTAAGGCTAGCTTTTACAGAACAAGCGATACGGCCCAGAAATTCAAAGAGCAAAAAACAAAGGGCAATAAGAAAAGGCGACGTGTACCGCTAGGACACTGGGCAGGAGGGAAAAAAAAAAATAAAAAAAAAAATCACTGTTAGATACAGCTGTTAGCTTGGGGAATAAAGCTATATTAAGTGTGCTAAAAGCCAGACCCATAAAAGTGTTTGGATGTCCATCTCCTAATTAGCTACCTAACTTGCCATTGCCTACATAAAGATGCATATTTAGGACAGTAAAATGCTGGAACAATCTATCCCAAGACATTTGCAGGGCTAAACATTCTTCAAGAAAAGAACTTTTTGAACCCAGCAACACTAAACTACCTAATAAAAAGTTTTTCTAGTATCCTAATACTGTTACTTATGAAAACAGACCTGTCTAATCAGTTACTTCATTATTTACACAGTTGTTTAAAATATATCTACATTTACAGATAATTGAAATACTAGGTGAAATGATATAATCTATAGATAACACACTCCAACTACTTCAAAGAATCCTGAAGTTGTAACGTTTATAATTACCAACGGACATGTTTTTTCAAGTTCATATATATGTCTATAGCTAAGAAACATTAGTTTATTACTATGTTGACATGCCTCTGCTCTATCAACTGGGCTATTACAAATAAAAGCAATACTCATGCAAAAAAATTTGACTCACCATTTTTTCAAGAGAGGGAGGGGAGTTAAGGGAATCAAGTATCCAGCAACAAGTTTTTGGCAGTGACTGAATACAATCAGCTGGAAGAGACAGCTGCATCTGACAGTGCAGACAGCAATATGAAAAACAATCCAGGCTAAAGACGTTTAAGAGACAAGATGGAAAGGTCTGGGCCTTTTATTTGTTTTCAAACTTATTTTTAAATGTGCAATTTTGCTTTTCCCCAACAGCTAATTTAAAGATTGAAGGGCACGAAACTCTACAGATGGGTCATTCCTAGTAACAAACCAGCAACATCCTACTACTCTCCTGTAGCAGTTGTTTAAAACCGGGGATTTTGACCTACAAATTTTAAGGTTATGTTCTAGGCAAAAGAAAAATTGCACAGCTCATATTACTAAAAACCCTGAAGCACTACCACAAATGTTTTGGGATAAACAAATACGTGCTGCATAGAGGTGTCTCAGCTGACATTTCTTTAAAACACTTGTGGGTACACAGGGAACATAAATATTTGTTTTCATATTTCATTTAAAATAAACCTTCAGAGTTTATTCTACTATCAAAAGTCAGCACCAGCTTCCCTACATACTTGCTATGATGTGGGGACAAGCATGATATTTCAGTGGAAAACAGACAATTCAAAGGAAGTAACGAATGCCCTGGGGCAACACAGGTGCTGCACCTGCAGAGGTGGAACAAGTGATAGTACTTGGTTTACTGGAAGGTGAGCGGAAATGTGCAGAAACACGGTAACATTCCCGATTCATCTTTAAAAACAATGTAGAAAAACCACATCTGTCTGTTTTCAAAAAATTTACTTAGCCTTTCCACTGACATCTGGATGAACTTTGACTTACAGGAAGCTTAGATGTAAAATCACCTAGAACAATGTTTCTATCTAAAGCCACATATATACTTGAACAATTAGTGCAGTTTATTTCCATTCTCTCTCACCCAGTTGTTCCAGCTTTCAAGTGCCCACAGCACAAGTGCCCACAGCACAAAGCCATGTTCTCAAGTGCCCACAGCACAAAGCCATGTTCACGTGCATGAAGAGCTCCACATTTTCATTTCCAGTGTAGTCCTTTAGAATAAGCTGGCTGCTTCTTGAGGACTCTCATTTGAAGGACATTCACACAAGATCTATCCCTGATCCTACATCACTACCCTTCCTCCTTCCAAACCTCTTCTCAGAAGGCAAGTGAGTCATGCAAGGTTAGGTGACAGAGCCAAGTCACAACACTTCATTTCATCAGTGTGGCCTAAGTCCAGAGCAGCATCACAGAAAGGCTATTAAAGCTGTTATTTCTTGTTTTCTACCTAGGTGAATTTTACCAAGCACAAGTCAGCTGGACTGAAGAGCATTATCAATGCTTTTGCCCTTACCCTAGCAAAACTAATTTGTTCTTAGACAGAATCTCTTTTGAAGCCTTAAACACTACTTCACAAAATCAAGTCCTCAACATTGTTCCTAAACTCCCCACCTCAAGGGAAGTGAGCTACATGAAAAGTATGGCTCCCCTTAAACAGGCAAGACTCCAGATTTTCCTCTTACAGTCCGTAAAATAGAATTAATTGCATTAAGCTATTCAATTGTTTTTTTAAATAACAAAATATTCCAGAAAGCACAACAGCATACTGCATGCAACACCAAGGTGGAGATTTATACAACTGTTTCTTCCAAATAGACAGAAGCTACTGCAAAGAAGACCACCAAAGGCCACTGCAGGTACATTCTATTAGCCCATCTCTAGGGCAGAAGATGTTTACATTTATTTAAACAGGAAGCTGAGAGAACTCGAAGAACAATCCCACTTACAGAACTTGTAATCCATTGTGAATCAAAATGAATGACTACTGAGTGGACAGTTTAACATGAGATGCCGTTTGGCAGAGTTGGGTGGAATGAAGGAACTGTGAAGTATTAAGTTAATTTTTGAAGAAAAGTTACAGCCCATGACACACCATGTACAGCCATTCTCAGTTTAGAACAAAGACAGTAGGAATATAACTAACTTTTTCTCTTATACTTTTTTTGTGCCTGGCCATATGATAATTATGTAGCCTTAGTATTAAAAGCAACCCTTAAAAAAGCTAAATAAAGCATAATTGGATCATATGTTTACGATTTTGAATGACTAAGAGCGTATGCCATCATTACCTGGAATCTTTAATGCTAACAACTGAAACAGCTGGTCTGAACAGTGTAATTGCTAACTACAGGCACTTTCTGGGAAAACTACTGGATGGACATGACACCTGTTAGTAAAGCAAATGAAAGAATATGAACAGCAGCCAGCATGAAACTTTTAGGAAGCAATCAAGGAAAAACAAAAACACAACTCCCTCTGCCCTAGCCCTCATCCTCTTCTCTAAGTCTGTTATCAGGGAAAATCATTATTCTACTATCTCCTTTCAAAAGTAAAATACTGAAGTCTCATCAAAGTCTGAGTGACATTACTCTTACTCCTCATCCCTTTCAAAGAGCTTCCAGAAAAACAGAAAAAGAAAACCTCAGAGTATGAAAGTGAACAATTACATGTCTCAGTTCCAATAATCATACAAAAGGTTTACGTAGCAGCACGTGTCTCTTTCCCTTCAAAGTTTTGTTTTTTTTTTTTAACCTTATCTGTATGCCCTTCTGGAATGAGAATTACTGAACATTACCACAGGAGAGATGAGAGGATAAATTCATCATGTGATCTTTACAGACATTAAATTGATAGCTAGCAAAACTAACACTACATTACCGACAAACATACATCTTCCTAGATTACAGAAAGCATGAAGAAAACCACCACAGAAGCTAGTGAGCAACATAAATTACTTGCCAAGCAGTCACTGAATCGCAAAATGCTTGAAGGCAAAAGGGAGCTCTGAGATCATTAGTTCAACACCCCCACCCCCACCATCCTTCCCCACTCGAAGTGGGGCCACCTATAGCAGGTTGCCCTGGATCACATTCAATTAAGTTTTGACTACCTCCAAGGACTGAGACTTCACCATTGCTCCAGGCAACCCACTGGAGTTTGGTCACCCTCACAATAAAAAAACCTAAACACTACCATTGCCACAAAACCAAAAAACCACACAGAAAAAAAAACCCCAATTTTTTCTTAAGAAGTCCTTGTGTTTTAGTCTGGACCCACTGCCTCTTGTCCTGTCACTGGGAAAAGCCTAGCTCCATTTTATTTACTCCCCCCATCACCTATCTATACAGACAGACAAACACTCCTTAAATTCTCTCTTCTCTGGGTTGAGTAGTCTCAGCCTCTCTTCATATGACAAGTGCTCCAGTCCCTTAATCATTTTTGTGGCCCTTGCTATACTACTTACACTAATGATCATAACTGCATTGATATAGGGCAATTTGTCCAGCAGGAAAAGAACACAGAAGATCAACTGTATGCAGGCCAGGCAAGGCTGAGTAAGTGAGGCACGTGTGGGTACCGGACAGAAAGCCCGCAGAAAAGCACAGGACAAAGATGTACCCCAGGGGTCATTAGCATGTAGCATGACATGCTCATTTTTTCCACTTTCAGAAGCCACCCATTTAAAACACTCAGAGCAATCTAGAACATTTCTGGGTGAGAAGCATCCTCAATGTACTGGTTCTAGCTAAGACAATTTTCTTCACAACAGCTCCTATAGGCTATGTTTTGGATTTGTGCTGAAACCGTGTTGATAATGCAGAGGTGTTTTCATTATTGCTGAGCAGCGCTTACACAGAGTCCAAGGCCTTTTCTGCCTCTCACCCCACCAGCGAGCAGGCTGGGGGGGGGCACAAGTTGGGAGGGGACAGAGCCAGGACAGCTGGCCCCAACTGACCAAAGGCATCTCTTATACCGTATGATGTCATGCTCAGCAATAAAATAAATGGGAAAGAAGGAAGGGGAGACATTCAGAGTGATGGTGCTTGTCTACCCAAGTAACTTCTGTGTGATGGAGCCCGGCTTTCCTGGAGATGGCTGAACACCTGCCTGCCAATGGGAAATAGTGAATTAATTCCTTGTTTTGCTTTGCTTGTGCATATAGGTTTTGCTTTCCCTATTAAACTGTCTTTATCTTAACCCACAAGCTGTCTCACTTTTTCCAGTTCTCTCCCCATCCCACTACAGAGCGAGCAAGTGGCTGTGTATAGCTCATGACGGTCTGTTTAGATTGCAGTTTGACTAGTAAAACCAAGAGGGAAAAGCAGACAAACACACTGTATAAACAAGATGGAAGTTATTTCCATATGAAATGCTACATAAATAAATCTAAGAAATTTTGTTGGCCATTCAGTATCAATGTAACCATACAGAAGCATCAATTTTCAGAGCAAAATCTGAATATCCACTTAGACATATCCATGGTCAAAGCAGTCACAGACAGGTTCAATCCCTAATCTGCAATTCAAATCAGTTAGTCATTCCAGGCCCACACAGCTCAAGAGTGCCAGGAATCACTATCTGTATTGAAAAAAAACCTGTAACAGTGATAAACTCCCAATAAAATGTGTATATTGGCAGTTTTTCCACTGAAATCATTCTCATCAGCTTTAAAAACCAAGAGACAGAAATAAACCAGGGGTCACTACACTGGAATGTGGTACTGTATTTACAAACAGACAACAAGAAAATCATGTGCCAGACAAAGTCAGCTACCACAGTATAGTTAATCAGTTAAAGATTAGAAGAGGTATGCTGAAAAGATGTAGGTGTACAAGAATATATACATTAAAAGAAGTGAGGGTAACCACCATCAACCCTCCTTTTCAAGCCTCCAGCTAAAGCACAAGTTCTTACTGGGAAGATTATTTACTATCAAGGCAATTAAGAATTTTTTCTTTTAGTTTCAAAGTTTTTCTTGTGTAATTATCTGAAGTGCTTTGGCAATTTAACTGAATTATGAACAAATACATTGGTCACTTTATCTTCCACTAGAACACAGCCATATGCAAGAGTTAAGTACAGCAACTAATTAATACTCAGTAACTCAACAGTTAAAACATACAAAGCCATAAACTCTGTAAATTAAAAGCTATGAAACTCATCACCTATAATTGATTTTTTTTTCCCTTCTGGAATAGTTGTCTTGAATGAAGCAGACAAAAACTTAAATGTCAGGATTAGGAACCTTGAAATGAAAGGGAAATCTGTGCCAATAAATATATGTGTAACTATTTCCAGGGGTTTCTTCCTTTACCTCTACAGACATTACTGACAGCAAAACACAAAACTTCTTCTGTCCATAGTGTAGAAGAGGCTACAGAATGCAGGGCTGACAGAGTAGGGATGCTGCACACTTCTGTGTGTGTACAGCTAGAACAGTGCAGAGAATCAAAAACGTTCCCTGAAAGGTACAGAAAGAAGCAATTCAATAAAGCAAGCTGTGTTTTCAAGGAAACCTGGTAGCATTCTACATCCTTCCCTTAACCTCTACATTCACAGGCACAGAAATGGGCTTACCACGGATTTGACAGGCTTGGCAGAACCTCTGTGGAAAAAGGTTATTAAGGAAGCACAACATATGGGGAAAGCATGAAAAAGTAGAAGGGAGGAATGTATGAGGCTGTGCACACAAAGGCAGTGCATAATTCCAGGAGAATCTATCAAAAAACCCTATATGCAAAAGAAAAAAAATATCCGCTCTGCTCTCTTACCTTGCTGTCAAAAAGATCAGTCCATTTTGTTGTTTCCCAGAATGTCTCTGTCAAAGCTTCCGAGCAGCTCTCATGATCCTCATCTTTGCTTTCTGCATCACTGGAAGCAGCCCCTTCTTGGGCCTGCAGATGGAGAAGTTGGTCAGCCAGCGCACTTCCTTTTCGACAAAGTGCATCCACTAGAGTAGTCTTCTGTTTTTCCATTTCACTAAAAAAAAAAAAAAAACCAACATGAAAAATACTAAAAACTTTTTGCAGATACCTCATTAAGAACAGAAACAGTGCTTTACTGAGTTTAAGCTAAAACTTAAACTTTAGTTTAAGCTAAAAAGTTTACAGCAGTTACACACAAAATGAAAATAAGCACAAAGATTATTTTTCAAGCATGGCTATTTACTATAAATTAAACTAATTTAAAAAAGTTACCTAAAGACACTATGCATTAAACAAGTTTGATCATTCTTCTAAGTCTGAAATGCCTTTGATGTCTTAAGGCAAGGGCAACTCAGGATTCTAAAACTGAGTAAGCTAGCATCCAGAAATACAGCTTTATTATTCCTGGCATTAGAAACAGAGAGTCAAATCCACCACTAACATAAGCAGATACAATTCTGCTGACTTCAAAGGAACTGCACTCATTTAAAGCACCATTCAATCTGGTGTTCAATTCCAGACGTTAGATTCAACCACATGACCTAACAGGTCAACTTACCAAGAAATGTTTAGAATAAAGTTCATTATGTCATAGCTTTGCTTTCACATCAACAATTCAAGAATTATACAGAAATATTCACGATAGCTAGAACAGACTAGTTTTACAATTGAAATGCAATATTTTATCTAAAATAATAAAAAAATACGCATCACCCATTTTAAGGGCCTAATCTTCAAATGTGCTGCTCTATTTGGGACTACAACAGCACCATGCCACACAACACGAAATCTACTGGTTATTCTCCCAACTAAGGTGTCGCCTTCAAAACACTGTCTTCCTAAGGATATATGCTGGTAATTCAGAGGAACAATCTAAAACTAAAGAAAAACAACAGGTCTCAAAAATACTTTGAAGCACAAGAATGGTCCTCACATTTTTCAGAAATGAAACCTTTTACAAGCAGTGGCTTAGACTAGGCAGGTAACACTCAAACACCTCTACATCGATATTCTAATGGTCCCTCTGATCAGAGATTAAGCTGGATACAAAAACTTAATTCCCCATTTTTCTGACACATCTAAATCCTGAAAGCGCACTTGTTTATTTTATTTAACATTGCTAAGTAAAAATTTGCAAGTTTGAGTGTTCCTGCATTCTGGAGATATGAGAACAAAATAATTTTGTAGTCAAGTTTGACATTACCTTTGCCCCCCCAAATGACACAAGTTATTAAAAAAGTTTATAGCCATTCCATTTCTTATAAGCAGAGACAAAGTACATAACTACAGAAATAGGATGCAAGAAAATTATTTACTGGGTAGGTACTTTTTTATAGTAGTTGCATCAGGCCTGGGATCAGTCTTCATGGCAAAATATACTGCTAATGCTGTCTGATCAATATGAGAGATTACAATATTTGCAGCTTCAACAATTTCATCAAGTCTTTTCATTCGTTCCTAAAAGAAGAACAGAAAAGGTGTTTAGCACAATGAAATCACTCTACTTGACTGCTGGCCCTAACACTAGGATAATTGCAAAGGTACGCAGAAATAACATCAGGTAATTCAACATGTTCTTTTCTCCACTTTCTCCAATTTTTGATTAAAAAAGCTGGATAAATGCAGGAAATCTTGATAATGCAGATATGTAGTCCATTTCACCGAAAACACTGAGAAATATGAGGTGGGTATATGCAAAATGCAGAGTTTACAGAAAGAAAACCACCTTTCAGTACAAATTAACCCTCTTGAATAACTGTTACCACTTTTTTTAATTTCAGAAATAAATATAAAATCAGAAAAACATCCAAGCTGACATATACACAAAGCTGTTTATCTTCAAGATAAACAAAGCAAACTTTTCTGTTCACAGTTCTCATTTTTGAGGACAACTATGGTGGATTTAGCTGTTGTTTCAAGGGGACCCTCAGTTGTCTGAGCAATTCTGCTAGAACAAATTACCAATCCACTAGAGGAGCAGAATAGGATGTGCGCTTGTCTCAGTAACCACCATTTAGAATACTATTGTTGCAGCCTAAACCAGTAAGGAAACTTACAATGTATTCAACTTAACAAGGAATAAATGATCAACAAATATTCTATAGGTAGGCATACTTACATTCTGCTGTGGGATTAAGTAAAACACAGTCAGTTAAGAAGGCAGTTGTCAATCTAATTCAGAATTTCTGCTTTATAGTACTGAGTACAGCTACAGCAGTCACTTCAAGACCAAACATGTATGAAGAAAGATTCAGTTGTATAGGCTACACAGATGCATTGAGACAAATCTAATTTAAAGTGTGTTAAATAACCTTTTCAGAATCCAGCTGATGAAGTCTCGCAACATACAATGGAAGATGGTTAGGAAATGCTTCTTTCAACTCATTATACATGTCAGTGGTATCCAGCCTAGAAGAGAGGAGGTCATAGCATGAAATAGCAGATTCTGCATAGGTTTTTTGTACAGCTGCTTCAGGCTTGTGTAGTCATGACAGCAAACATACTTGGTCATCCACTGTATTTTTAGATCTCTTAAAGCTTCAGCAAATTCTTCTTTTACATCTTTTTCTTTTTCCTGTTCTCTTTCTTTCTCTTTGCTGCCATTTTTGCTCTTTGACAGTGATGGTATCAGGTGATAGTGAACAGTAAGGACATCCTGGAGGTGGGAAAAAAAAGACACATACTGAGAGGGATACAGTATGCTTTTTTCAATGCTATATAAAAGTTAAATCATAGCAAGCAGCTACTCCAAGCTACGCATAAAATGAGTAAGGATTCTGAGAGCAAAGGAATTAGTTGTTAAGAATTGCGGAACTGCTTTAACTTGTTATTTTAAGCAATACAAAGATGTAAACAGTAAAACAGCACGCTGGGCGTAAGACAAGAAAGCCTAAAATTTAGCAACTTTGATATTTTTGTATTCATAGAGTTTTACATGATATTAATCAGGAAATCAGAAGGGTGGGTTTTTTTCTTTGTTTATAAAAAAGCAAGTAACTTGGTTAAAAGTCAAAGGAAAAAAAATCAGTTAGAGAGCCCATCCTACAAATCTAGCAATAAACTAATGAATAAAGATGACTGAATTCTAAAAAAAACAGAGTAAGATAAATATGAATCATGACATAAGATAGATGTTTATTCCTCTTGAGACAGGATTTCTTGCATGTGCCTACTGATTTAGCTGACGCATTCAGTCAACTCTTTTCCAGTTTGCTGCTACAGACTTTCCTTTTTCACCTCTATGCTCAAAATAAGTAGACACAACAGCAAGATGTTTTTAAACCTGAAAAGCTAGCATAGAAATAACGCTATAGTTTGAGTTCATGCTACACTACTCAACAGTTACCATTAGAAAATGGGATACAGCTATTTAAAAGGAAAATCTTAACTGATCTTAGATCATGCTCTGAAGTCCATTTGCTAAGATGATTTACATATAAACTTGTAAATAAGCCATCATTAGATTTCAGTCATTGCTTCTAAAATATCAAAATTGCCGGGGGAGGCTATTTTATTGTTTTTTGGTTTAATGTTGCAATTTTTAAAAAAGCCTCTCCCCAAACAGTGTGGGGACATGTCCTTTTATTTTATATGTAGGATATTTCACACAGAAGATCACTTAAGTTTAAATCTTCTAGATACCATTACTGTACCACAACATTGTGCAAAATATTCTGCTGCATGCTTAACTACTGTGGCAATTTAATTATTCATACAAATTATTCAAAACTAAATTTGTGGGAATACGTTTCCTATAAACAAGGTCAGTGTTTCATAATGAAATTAAGTCTTGTGCGGAAGATGGAGTTATTTCAGGTTACTTAAACAGTGAGTAAAAATGTGACTGTTAGAAATTGCTATGCATAATCTTGAAATAATGGACTTCAACACTACACTTCTGAAACGACTCTAGAACACTGATGCAGAACAACTTTATTCAAACTGATAGTTCAAAGAGACCAGCAGCTTGCTATGGGTTACTGAAAACAATACTAGTAAGAGAATGTGACATCAATATTCCCTTAAAATAAATTTTCCAGCTACTTAATACGAAATTTCAGATGAACCACAAAACTGACATTCACATTTTTTTAAAACCCTAGCTTAACTCACTAATCGACACTGAAGTATAGCTTTCACAGGAAATATCCTGCACATGTGCATTTCAAGTATGAAGTGCATGGCCAGACAAGTACACCTCTATGCGACTCCAGCAAGACCTAGGCCAGAGCATGATGAAACAGGTCATGGAGGCAGGCACATGTAGTGGAGGATGCAGAAGTCAAGAACATGGTATGGCCCTGGCTAACATAATTAGAATGGCAGAAAGTAACAATATAGTTAAAGCAAACTGAACATTAAGAAGTTAATTCAGTAAAAAAAAATCTGAATCTGTAGTTTACAATGTTTTTTAAAAGACATCCTCTACTGAAACTAATACTTCCGTAAGAAAGAAACCTGTCTTCCTAGAAATATTCTTCTAATATTTCAGAATTTCCTTCTTGAAAGTCCTCTTTGATCTTACTTGGCAACATATGTTTGGAGTTACGGATCTAAATGGCCTCTGCATTCTCAAGCCTTGTCCATACGAGAAAGCTCTACCACTCTGGTTTAAGGTTCAAACCGAGCATAATTAGATTAACAAAACCTCACTTACGTGGATGAACTCTTTAAGAGACTAATTCTATGTATCTAAACCATCAACAGCAAAATGTCATCCTGCCACTCTCTCACCTAGGTACCTTTGGCCACATGAGATTCTGCAAGCATTACAAGCTATAACCACTGAAAGGGAAACACCGTGTTTCAGACCTGGGCACCCTCCTTTTTCAAAAGGACTTATGAAAAAAGAGGCACACTCTTCTGTACAGACATCAAACTTATTTCATGGGATCCATAAGGTCTAGGTGCTTATCACATTTAACTAAACTGTCTTAAGATGGACTGAGGCTTCTTTATTTTCTCTATTTTGTCTGTAAACAGTAGCATCATTTATAAAAACTCAGCAACCTCCTAGATAACTGAGGATGCCAGAATAACATTGTCATTGCCATTACAGAAACATTCATCGTTAAAGATTAAGGAGAAGAAAGGTAACTCTTCACAATTCAGTGCTTTAATGTCTTTTCTTATTCCAATTTCACCTCTAACTGTTCCACACTAAGGTAATTGCTACAGTGGTGTACTGGATTTGATTTTATATATGCATCTCTATAAAAAGATACAGAGTTATAGACAGAGAAAGGTAGCAAGCAAGCATATTGTCCATTGAAAAAAACAGTTTAAGGAAACTTTCAGACTAATGAGAAAGCTGCCCTTTGTTTATCCTCCAGAAAAAATTAAGCAATATTAAAAATTCTGGAAGTATACAGGATATGCACTTTGGTCAGTGTACTCTCTGCACAGTCTAGTAAGCCTCAGTTTACTTTTTACTTAGAGCTACAAACTGCATACATAAACAAGCACAATGCCCTCAAAACAGTCTCCTCTTAAAAAAGCTTAATTAACATTTAACCCAATTTTGTTTAAAAGATTTTAACTTAGATTTTTGTCCAATGATTCAACATTTGGTACTTCACGTGGAAAAGACACATGAACTATTGTTACTTATACTTTAAACCCTTCATAGCAAAACTAACCACAGGAAAAAGCTCCTTGAAGGATCACAGGCCTCATTTTCTGTTTGACAAATACCATGCACATCTGCACACACAGAAATATGAATGTGCATACGGAATTTGTATCTGCTTTAAGATGTATACAATTTGTGCAACATTGCTCATTTTTACAGCAATACTCGAAGCTGAACAAAATTTCTTGAAGTCACCTGCCAGGCTTACATAAAAATAAATCAGACATGTACTTCATCCATTTTTTGAAGGCCTCCTGATTAAACAGGGATAGTATCTTAATGCTCAAAGGTAGACATGCTTTTATGTTTGCCTCAACAATGTTATATATTAGTCTTCCACCACTACTTATCAATATCAACTACATAATGCATTTCTTGCTTTGAATTGGAGGAAAGGGTGGCAGAGTAGGAAGAAAGATGTAGAAATTTTCTATCCCTTAATTAGTTGTTACATATTGCTGTTCAAAAGCTGCATTATATAAAACAACAACAAAATTCTTACAGACCAGAAAAAGTCAGTGATCTGTTTTCATTGTAACTATGTTCAGGACAAAAACTTCAAGACAAGGGGGGGGGGGGGGGGGGGGGAATCACATTGTAACTGCACTATAAAAGTTAGGTTGTGAAAGAAGAAAGGTACATAGAACCAATTCGTTTTTCCTATGGTTGTTTAGCGCAAGCCTCCCCATTAGAAACCAAGGGCACTTCTACGGGTATTGTGGCCAAGCCACAATAGTGCACTTTCTACTTCAGTGGGAATCAGTTCAAAGGGAAAATGTCACTGAATTCTGAACTTTGTAGATATCACAGGCTCAGTAGTCAAATTTTTATTTTATCTTTAGCCCAGACACACTGCAGGAAGGCAATTAAATAAAAACCCATGCCCAAGGTTTGGTTTGGGTTTTTTAAAGATAAAATTAAATTCCCCAAAATAGCTCTTCTAGCAGAAAATTATGGATTAATCTAAGATTCTGCTGCATGTATCTAGTAACACAAAAACACCTGCTTATTCTGTCGAAAGAACTCATTGATTTTTCTGTCTAGTTGTAAAAGAATTAAGTTTATTCTTTGGAAAATTAGGCTGCTATTTCCTGGCATAACTTCGAATTGCTTTCACGCAAAATAGAGAAGATATTGAAATACGGGCTGGACGAGCAGTCAAGTAGATTGAAAGCTGCTGAATGGCCAGGCCCAATGGGTGGTGATCAGCAGCACACAGTTGGAAGCCAGTAACCAGTGGTGTACCCCAGGGGTCAGTACTGGATTGAATCCTGTTCAGCATCTTCATTATTGATCTGGATGACGGGGCAGAGTGCACCCTCAGCAAGTTTGCAGGTGACACCAGACTGGGAGGGGGAGGGGCGGCTGATACCGCAGAGGGTTGTGCTGCCATCCAGAGGTACCTTCACAGACCGCAGAAACGGGCTTTCAGGAACCTCGTGAGTGCCCAAGAGGCAATGGCCACAAACAGAAACACAGGGTATTCCTCCAGGCATAAGGAAATAATTTTGCACAGTGGGAGTGACTGAACACTGGGAACAGGTAGCCCAGAGAGGTGGTATAGTCTCCACCCTTGGGAGATACTCAAAAAACTGTCTGGGTATGGTCCTGGGAAACCAGCTTTAGGAGGCCCTGCTTGAATTGGGGGTGGGTGGTGGTGGTGGGGTGTTAGACCAGAGGATCTCCAGAGGTCCTTTCCAGCCTCACCGATTCTGTGCAAATAAAGATACTTTCAAACACCAGAAATGCCCACCCTGGATTTCTGGTAGTGTCATGAACATAGGGTGCAAGGTAATGAGTTCCCTCCCTCCTTCGACTAAAAAAAACAAATTAAAAAAAAAAACAAACTTTCCGCAGACTAGTCACCAGTATCAGAGCAAAAACCACACAAAATAAAAATGGGGCTTTGAAATGAACCCTCCTAATCCTACAAAAGTGCCTGGACTTGTCTGTAAAAAACATGAAAATTCTACACATGCATTTTTGACTGACTAGGTCATAAATGAAATATATAAACATGTTTTCCACCACAGAAAACATCTTAACCGCATGTAAACTTGTAATAAGGCAGGGTAAGTGTTTACAACTTGTAAACTAGGAAGGCCTCAGAGTTGCAGTCCCCAAAAAATATATTAATTAATGAAGATCTTATGGATCCATGCTCTGAAATACACTGTTCTATTTATTTGCTGCTAGTACACTGATGCCTCTTACGACTCATAGGTGGTAGTATGAAGAACAAGTTTTCATTCAAGCTTGAGTGGGTCTACTGCTCAACTCTGAACACAAATCTCAGTTCTAAAAACAACAGAACATGCAACCTCTTAGATCTGTTTAATAGGTTTTGTTATGCAAATTAAATAATGATTAGAGTTTAACTCCCTCAGATTTGCTTAGTGAAGATTTTATACCCTATTCATCAGGAAGCCATGCATTCACATGGCATTTAAAATAATCTTTCTAGAAGTGATCCCCACAATTTTCAGATGTATGAAAACAAAGTTGCAGCAACATGCATTAAAATCCTTCTTGTAAAGCCTAATCAAATTCTCACACAGTTACTACACCAAGACCAGAGTAAGTTAGCAGGCTCAGCTACCAGCTCACTGTTAACAACAGATTGCAGCAATAAACTGCAATCATGATTTCCAAATCATGCAAAAAACATGATTTCCATGCCTTATTTCTAACAGTCCTGACTAATTTGCACTCCAGAACACAGTACCTTGAAAACAAAAGAATTTAAAAGCCTTACAACTTAAAAGCAAAACAAGAAAAAGAAGAGTAGCCTTATAAAGATATCCTACTCAAATAGTTTTGGGTTTTTTTGGTGTTGTTTTTTGTTTTGTTCGTTTTTATGAAGACTGTTTCTGCCTCTGACTTCCGGCAGAATATTGTATTACCTACTGAAAAATATGAGAAAGAACATTAAACACTGCTATATTGTCACTCACTCCCTACCCAAAGTATCTCATACTGCTCCAAAATTCTTTCTGTAAATTCTACTACATATTACACTGCTGTATAAACTCTAGCTGATAATGAGTTATACTCAATTTGAGTAGAATCATGAACTGAGAGACTTTTCAACCAAGTCCATTGCTCCTAAGAAAAACCTGCTTGCTACAGTAAGTTTTTTACAACTGTAACGAAGCCAGCTCTCAATTCAGTAGACTTGGTATGCAGTTAGATATTCAATTCTACATCAGAATGTTAGGTTCATATTCAGTTCTCAATGTGCAGACAGAGCAGAATAGGCAGAAACACTTGCCACAGAAAATCTTCACCACAAACATTGAAGTTTTCCGAGTATTTAATAAAAAGAACAAATTACAGACCACTAATCACATGCATTTTTACAGAAGTATCCAGATGTTCATACGCCTCTCAGCTCTGTATTACAGTAGGATTTTGTTATTCTACCAGTAGACATACTCAAGGTGCTGAAGTAAATAGCTGACAACTAAGGAGGGTAGATGAGGGAGACAAATTAAAAACCAATACTGGTAGACAAATTCTTTAAGTCATAGGCAAAAAGACTTAAGGATATCTTTTTCAAAAACTAACATTCAGTACCTTTTTAAATTTTCCTTGCCACTTTGCTGCAGACTGCCCCTGGGAGTTAGAATAACATACCGTAAGAAAACATGCACACACCACACAGGATGGAGACACCTTCTCTGTACAATTATGGTTATACTTTCAACCTACAGACTTTTAAACTTTTAGAGAGTCACATCTATCATCAAACATGCTTTTAAAGCATGCTCTTTCAGGTTTTAAAAATTAATAAAACAATGCATTATTGTGTATACAGTCTGTTATTCCTGTAAGACAAGCAGGTGTTGTTAACCACTTAGCTTAAATTAATAAATTACAGAAATTCAGCCTTCAATAGATTTTAGATTTTGACTGTTTAGTGGCATTGTTCTGTTTCATAATAAATATACAGAAATTAGACACATTTTCCCTCACATTGCATTCACTTGCTGACCTAGACAACTTTGCTGCCTAGTCCTCCTGTTCTGCCCTCTGGTACATACCGAGGTTCACTAAAAGCAGCAGAAAGTATCTGATACTATTTGATACCATCCTTTTTCCAGTGAAATAAGACCATTAACAGTAATGCCTTAGACTATGACATGAGACACACCTTAGCTAGAATTTCTCTCTGTGTAAGCTCTTAAGTATTCTTCATCACACAAGGATGTGATAGGCAATACCTACCTACCTCCTACTTCCCATCCCAGAAATCACTGTATATAACCACTTAGTCTGGTTTAAAATAAGATAGACGAGAATTACAACCAGCAGTTCAAGGAAGTGCAGACTTTTAAGTTATGGAAACTATACTACACTACTGTAATGGATTTAACCATGGAGTTCATAAAAGTATACTTGCAACCTTGCAGGAATTACAAAGAAATACAAACCTATGTATTTTAGAGTTCTTGGTTATTAATTTTTTTCCTTGCTGATACATAAATTCTCCTGACTGACATTATCTAACCTGCAGTTACATGTGATCTGCCCCAAAAGCACTACCTACAACCAAATCAGACTGAGCGAACTAAACTTTTCTACTCAGAAAGAACTAAAGGTACCTGCCCACCTACTCACAGAAGCTTGTTTTCTATGAAAACAAACTTAGTTTTATACATGTTGTTCAGCCACATCTAATGATGTATGGACATAGATGAAGTACTTCTACATACTAAGCATCACCAGGATTGATTCAATTTTATTTTCAGCTTTGCTATCTATTTAAAAATAGCTAGGGGATTTAAATACAGATAGGGAATATTCTAAATACCTTAGCAACAGATACACACAAGAGTGATCTGGTTACTATAATCACTGTTGCACTACAGATTCATACAACTATAAACCAGTTTTTACAGGATGCTGAATTATGAGCACTAAAAACCCTGAAGCTTTTTTCTAGCATCACACAGAGCTTTCAGATTATTCTGTTGGAGCATACAGTCATATCAGTGGTTGACAACATCAGTGTGCAGCAACATAAGAATATCTGCTTATGCATTTGAGTCAGCAAAATTCCTGCTGCTTTGTCACAGTAACATATAGGTGTTAAAAAAACACATATTTTTGCTGAAAATTGTATGCATGCAAGGAACAGTATAGCTGTTTATTACAGAACCAACATGCACAAAACAATATATATACGCACGTATTTTTCATTCAAAAATTATACTAAGCTAGGCAATTACACAAAATCACTTTTAAAGGCTCCACACCAAACAAAAGCAGTTGCTTCTTAAAATTCAAGGATTTAGACTAAAGAATTAGCATTCAAAATTTAGAAAATGCAATTTGAAATTGTAAGATTAAAATAAAACTAGAACTACTTAGAAGTTACTCTGACTTTATAATGAAACAACTGCTTCTAAAATGTCGTGTGTAACTAAACCTAGTGCTCCTTAAAGTACTAAACCCCTGAAACACAGCACTTCCTAGCATGCCATTTACTCGCTTCAGAAGTTTCACAAAAAGAAGCCATCATTCATTTCAAATACTCACAGCTTTCTTTCCAAGTTCTGTTTTAGACAGTGTAAGAGCTCCTGCAAGGTAACATCCTGGTCCTGCTCCTTTAGGTATTCTATTCAAAGAAGGAAAGTTCAGTGTTAACACCAGGTTCATTCCTGCCCCATGGGGACTACAATATAGTACCCAAACAGCAAAAGAGCAACACAAGAAGAATTACCAAGCCTAAACACATAGATACTTTCAAAGTATTTAGTTAGGTGCAAAGGCAGCTTGTTAGATGTAGATGAGAAAAACAGGACTTCAGTAACTTACTTGTCATCAGGCAGTGATGTAACAAAGAATGGCTGACTGTGTTTTGGTGGTAATGTCAAACTGTTGGATTTCTTCTTTCCTAAGAGAGCAAGGCTATGGTTTTCATAAATATCTAAGTTCAAGGTACTAGACAACCTGTGAGAAACAATAAATGGAAGGTCTTTGATGCGGTCCAGCTCACTGTTCTGTTCATGACGAATTTGTAACCGAATAGTGTAATCTCCTTTTTCCAGTTTCACAGAATACTGAAAGAAAAAAGTTCTCATAAATGTCAAGATTAAGTACTTTACCACTTATAAAGAAACCCAGAAATAAGACTGTCATGTTCTTCTTGATCCGTATTGCTCTAGCCATTTAAAATATGCTAGATTACTTAGTTTTGGAACCTCCTGAAAACAGACTGCTTTCAAGACTTGATAGTGGCCAAAACACATTTTGGATTGACTGAAAAAAAAAAAAAAGTTTTCAGACCACAATATAGGCAGACATTGTTTGTTCCTATTCTAAAACTGTAATAACAGCTCAAATACTTAAATCACAATTCTTTCTAAACTTGCAGTTCAAAACCTCTAGCAGGTTTGCCTTGATACACTTTCAGTTTACTATGTAGCTTTGGGTGTTCTGTGGTTTAGATTAGAGATTATCTTCTACTGTCCTAAAAACTGTACCAGCTTTCACACTGAGAGACCCCCAGCATTCCTGTGAGATTTAAGGCTGCAGTTCAAAGAGCTGACAGACTCTGTGCCCTGAACTTTTTATATATGCAGTTAGGGCTATGCAGATATCTTCTCCATGTATTAAAAAAAACCCCAAACAACATAAAACAAAAATCTCAGATACACTCCCCCCTCAAAAACCCACAAACCCACCCAACTAAAAAAACCCTGAAACAACCCTAGACTTAAATTTTTAGCTTTGAAAACATTCTTTCATTTCTATCAGCTTAAAAGGGCACGTGGGTGTTTTGAGCACTAACATGCTAAAACATTGCCGTTTTGCTGCTGCTGCTATAATACACAAGCCAGCTCTAAATAGAAAGGCAACTACTTTGCTCCCAGAATCTCCCTCTGCGGGGTTAGGGAGTCATGCTTCCTGTTGGTATTTCTTCCTGGATTAAATAATTTTGAATTGCTTTAGAATTGTTCTATGATGCACAACACCAGAGATTTACAACGTGGTGGCCTACTAGGTGTAAGTAACAGAATACTTCAGTGATTTTTAGATTTTATAGCACCTTAAAAATGCAAGTTAAGGAACAGAAGTTTAAATAATGCAATTTCTGAAATTCCTCTATAAGACTCAAAGACATGCTTTAAAGTTTATCTTTTGTACGCTTCCAGAATAATCAATCTATCAAAATAAACATTACATTGAAGTTCAACTGTGATTTTGGATCGGTAAAAAAAACGTTTCAAAACAAAGAACTACCCAAAATGTTTCTCTTGTGCTTTTTTGTTTAATTCCCTCTCTCCATATGATCCAGACACGTGGTCTGTTCAAGCAGAAAAAGATTACCACAGAGGGTACAGTATCTACAAGTCTTGCGCAAAAAACTCCCTTTGGAGACAGCAACAGGAAATAAATCAAGCTAAAACATTTAAAAGGCTGTCTGATGATAGCAACAGCACAGAAGACAACCTTCATGGATACAGAAGTCTCTGGATCTATCAGCAGAATACAGAAAAGGTAAGATAATGGATTCTTTTCACTTTAACAGAAAAGTTCAAGTATCATCTTTGTAAAAAACACAAAACAAAAGACAACAAGAACTTGAATTCATTTCTTGAGAAATACCAGTCAAAATCACAAGAAATCACAATTTAGCAGCTTTTTGTAGAAATAAAACCACACCGTAACTCTTTCTTCTTCCTTGGAAGACGAAAAAAATCATAATGTTCTATTTCATGAAATCAAACCTGTCATTACTTTTTTCATACAAATATATCACCACCGAACATGTCTTCCTGTGGACATATAAGAACATCATACCTATGCACCAGGAAATTTTAAGGAACTAACAGCAGGCCTGTGAGGTGAAAAATAATGAAAATTTTCACGCTGTGCAAAAACTAGAAAGTAAAACAAACACATTGCTTTGTACCTGGTGTGGATAAGCATCTCCTGAACCCATCTGTCTTTTGTTCTGGTCAAAAATAATCCACAGTTGACTATCAAATTCAGATTCGTACAACAACTCACAAAGAAGTGGACAGCTTGGTGTTACTTCTCCACTCTTAGGCTATTGAAAGAAAGATCAAAACATTTAATCCACTACTGAACAAAACAAACATAATCCTTACACAACATATTCAAAAAGATAGCTGAACTACATCCCATTTCAAGCAACAGTAGCTTCTAAAGAGAACCAAATCAGAATTTTGAGTGTAGAGAGTCTAGGGTGTGAGTCTAGACCTCATTTTTGACAGAAAGCTAAAGTTAAAATCTGGTTTATGAAAACATGTTGTATTTATTAACAACTTTTAAAAGAAACAGCACCCATAACCCTTACCTGATGGAAGTTATAGGTCAAAATCATCTCATATAGTTGACGATTATTTGGTAAAATATCTCTGGAGCCCAAAGGTTTTATTTTTGTACTCACTGGTCTGCAGTTAAACAACAAAAAAACAACAGAAGGTACTCTTAAGAAACATGCATCCTCTATCAAAACTTGTCTTGCTTAAGCAGAAGCATATTCTGAAGTACAAATGAATTCAGCACATGCAGTAACATCTCTTGAAATGTAACTATCTAGGCAGCATAAACTTCTCAGCTAAAATGAATGTTAGTTCAAAACCACACAGTTTAGTGACATTACAGACATTGCCAAAGAAGCCAACAGAACTTAGCAAGCATGTCTAAATGCTCAAAATCAAAGGCTATAAAAAGTGGGAAACCCAACAGACTTCAGGATTAGGAAAAAAAAAAACAATCAGGTTACTTTAAATCTCTAGCATTGGTGCTACAATCAACACTTATTCATAGATTGAAAGATTAATGGCACAGCAATTACAGAACAGAACAAACAGTTGGTAATTGTTTGTTATAGAAGGTTATTATCAGAAGTGAATCTGTAAGAGGCTTTACAGAAATCAGAGTGGTAATACAGAAGAATGTTAGCATACACTTCTTGTGTAGTTAGGACAAGCTATTGTTCAGAGCAGTACAAACACTTTAGAACTTAAGCAAAGAATATAGGCTAAATAATAATGATACAGGAAAATAAGAGCTTTGGAAATAAAGAATAGCAGAATGAAGGTGACCTAGCATCCTTTAAGTTTACATTTCATTCATTCATTCTGACAACCTTTAATTACATGATCAAAATTTTTCTGTAAGATTCTGTCAGCTCTTTCATTGCCAGGAACACAGGCTAGCCACCCAGTAAAACATCTGGGTCAGACTACAGGTCTATTTAACCCAGGCTTCCTAGTCTGGCAGACACTGGATAGACTGCTGACAGAAGACTTAAGAACAGAGTAATACCATATTTGATACGTCTGCCTAATACTCGCCCTGCTTCCAAACATTTTAAACTCAAGAGACCATATGAGAAGCCATCCAGTACATTTTTTCCTCTGTGCTATGACTCATTACTTCATTCAGGAGGCACTACTCATACATTAAATACATAAATATTTCTCACTAGTTTATTTAACTGCAGTTCATTTATCATCAGATGAGTGCCTCAAATAATTACAAGGAGATAAGAGCATTTCTATTTTACAAACCAAGAATGAGGCAAAGGTATAGTAGGGGACTCTTATTTCCTCACTTGAGGCGTATCAAATAGGGTCTTTTGGAATCTAACATTAGGTGGAATGTTCATTGAACAAATTCCTAGCAATCTCAATTCCAGTTGCAAGTATCCAGAAGCCCCCAAAAGAGACCAAAGTCTCCACCAAGAGGCCCAAATAACGGAACACTTTGGATTACTGACCACTGTGAACTTCTCTGGCTCAAGTCTTAAAACTAGTGCTTAAATAGCATGGCACCATTTTTGCCCCCCCCTCCTGGAGTGACCAATTTTAGTAATTGCTGCACTGACTAAGAATTTTCCAAAGCTTTTCCTCCAAATCAGCATCCGTTACAGCTGACAAGATAAATACAATTTTCCACACAAAATTCTGCACCAGATCCTACAAAAACACTTTCAATCAAGCAAGTGACAGATGACAGTCCTCCTGGGTCAAAATGGGCAGGACCTGAAGCAGCTACTTAAACTCATCCCCCCCCCCCCAAAAAAAAAAAGTAGCACCAAGTTAACTCTACAATTTGTTTCTTTAGATATTAAAGTGCTTAAGTGCCTCCATGAGAAGCAAAGGAATATTTTTAAAAAAATATAAAAAAATCTTTTAATTCACTTAAGGAAAATTGTATCAAAACTGGTCATCATAACTGTCAAATTTTGTCCAAGTTAAAAGGAACCAAGAAGGAAAAGGCTGAGAAGTTTTATTAATTGATGCTTCCAAACCTCCTTAAAATTTGACAAGGGTACTACTTATTCTAAACTTCACTGTTAACTTGTTACTGTTCTAACTACATCAAATAGTTTTCCCACTTTTCAAATACAGTTCCCCCAAAACTCTACCTGAGCGTTTGAACCCAGCTCTTCAGATTTATGCAAGGAGCAATATCTTCATACTTCAACAGGGACTGAACATCAAATCGCACGATGCCTTCTGAAGCATGCTAAAGAAAGAGTATATAACAATGATGCTTCTGTACACTTCAATGTCAGATATGGACCATCTGCTATGTCCCTCAAAAATATAATGCAAGCTGTATTGATCCACACTAAGTAATACTGCATGAGTTTGAAAGCGTCACAAGCCTGTCTCTATTTTACAACAGCAGATAAACTGGGACTTGCAAAACTTTAGCAATTGGAGCTGAAGCCTTACTTATATTCCCCTCCACCCACCCCCACCCCCCCCAATAATTTAAGTACTTCAAGTCACACTTCAGGCAGGGCTGGGTTTTGTTTGTGTATTTGTGATTACTTACTTTGAATATGCAATTCAATAAATACAAGTATTATTTATCTAGAATCTTAAAACAAATATTTTGTGGTGCTTCTGCTCAGGATTACGATTACGGAATAGTTTAACTTTGTGAAAAAGAAACAAGACTACAACCACAGGCTCGTGATGGGCAAAATAATTCGAAAGGTTTTTTATCTAGAAGTATCCCACAACACAGCTGACAGTGTATCAGTACTATCAAAATTTATTTTATGAATGTTACAGGTGCTCAAAGAAGGAAAGACAAAACTGTTTGTATTCTCTCAATTTTAACTCTCCATTATTCAGCTGATGTAATCCTGCTGGGGTAGAGGGGGCTGCTGTGCACACCACTACCAGCAGCTCTTTCTTTTCCTGCTCTATTGGTTCAAGACCTGGTACCTTAGCACAATGCACCCACTCTTTCCCCAGTTTATTCAGCTCTTAGAGCCTGAATACATCCAAATTCACCCGTGGGACAGCTATAATTTGCTCTGGCCCTTAGATGAAAAAAAACAGGGAGGAGCCAGGATAAATTAGCATGGTGCTACTTCATGTGGGTATTGCCATCTCAGCTGTCTCCTGAGGGAGGCAAAGCCAAGCGGAGCCAGGCTGCACAGGACAGCAGAGAATACAGAAGCAAGACAAAGTGCTGTAAATATTATGATACTAATGTTTTCAGCAACTTTTTCAGTCCTTTAGTATCACAGAGCCTTAAGAACTGTGACCCATCCACCATGCTTTCAACTGCCCTAAACAATGGCTCTCAAGCCAATCAGCACATCTTAATACTGAACAGAAAATAAATTTTAATGACATTTTATTCTGAAAATGGTATTCAGAGTACTGTCTTTTAGTAATGCTAGTCTAGATATTCAGGAACTGCGGTCCCAGCAAAGTTTATTTACACAAACACTCGCTAGTGTAAGTGTAATTACAATTTTAGCCTTTTAGTATGTCTTTTCTATTAGGGTTGAGTATTTTTGTTTTGTTTCCGTTTTTTTTCCCCACTTATTTCTCCCCTGCTGATTCATAATGAAAAGACATAGAAAACCCCCACAAATAATGGTAATAGGCATTTTTGGAGGACTGAACTCCTATTTACCTATTTTTAAGAGAAAACGCGAACATCTCATGTATAAAGCTACTTCTACTCCTTCTAAATACAGCAAGAAGGAATAAAACTTTTTTATTATGAGATACCACAGGGCTTCAAAGGAACTAAAAATAAAACCTCTGGAAAACTTACCATGTTTAGCTGAGGAGTAGCACAAAGTACACCATGAAAAGAAATTGTGTAATTAATACTAACATCGCTAAGGCTTGCCCACCACCGAGCAACACAAAATTCAATGGTTTTTCCAGCCTGAGTAAAAAAAGAACAAAGTTAGACTCAAGCTTCTGTCTTCCCCTTCTATTGGCACCCACCCTGCCAAAAAAAAAAAAAAAAAAAAAAAAAAAAAAAAAAAAAGGATGAAAATAGACCCCTTTATGTCCAGTTTACTGTAATTGTACAGGTTTGTACAGTACCAAATAAGACATTATACTTGGTCCAGAAAACACAAGACAGCTCCAAAAAATAGTATGGCTGCATCAAAACAAAGAGTGTCAGCATATAACCTACAGAGAAAGGTACAGCCTTAAATGTTATGTCTTCCTTTCCTATCCTTCAAACTAGGCAGACAGGTTAGTTCACAGGTGAGTTTAACATGTTTGTAATATAAAAAGAGATCCCATTCTCTGTCTAAATAAGATGACACGAAGCTTGGGAGGTTTAGTGTTTTTGATTATTGGTTGGTTGGGGTTTTTAGTTAAAAAACCAAAACCAAACAACAAACACGATCAAATTCACAATGTGCAGTGGGACAAACTTAGCTTAGGGTCCCCCACCTGACATTTTCAGAGTGTAAGGGACCGAATAGCACAGAAATCATAACCACTCTTAGGCTTTAGAGCTATACAACTAAATTAAACAAGGCAGGGGACAAACTTGAGAAGTGGACACTGTCATCCACACCTCTGAACTGTTACCTCACTCCCTGGTTTCGTTTTGGACTCTTCAGCCAGCATTATTCAAGCTAAGCCTGCTGTGTCCAAGTAGTATGAATGTAAACTAGTCAGTTTTCACCTGGCTTCAGCATCAAGCAGATATCCCAGATCATCAACCTTAAGCGCTAAAGGCAAAATGCCCTGAACTACAGCTATCCAAAGGAAAACAAACTAGTTTGTATAAACAAGTACCAACAAACTGAAGAAATTAAACACATATAAGACCATTACAAAATAATTAAGAAATACTAGCAAGCTATTAGAGCCCTCTTCAAAACTGAAAACCAGATGCACTCACTACTGTAACAAACATATGATTCCTTTGGTTTGGGGTTTTTCTTTGGCAAGATAATTCAGAATGAGTTATGCTATACTGCACTATTACTTCCTCTCTCTTCCCCCACGCCACCCTAAGGTAACTTACCAAGACAGGAAATGCTTCAGTCACTGATCCTTTTTCTGGTAAGGATGAAAATTTGTAGAACTCATGACTTCTGTATGCTTTTTGTTTCACTAGCTGAACGGCATGAAGCACAAACTTGGCAGTCACATCAGCTGAACATGAACATACTGTCACTTCTAGAGTAAAGAAAAAATATTAATTTTAGTTTCAAAAGCCAAGAATTTTAGAAGGAAAGCAGAGATTCACCAGAAAAATACTACTTTCACAAGTAATTTGTAATTTAAGAAATTATGGAGCCACTTGGAGTACTGCATATGTGAATAATGCTTATATATCAGTTACTCGCAAAGACCCTTTCAGATTAAGGAAAACTAGAGTTCAGAGATCAGGTGAAAATTAAATAGTTAGTACAGATATATTATCTGTATGGAATTCAGCAGCAGTCTGTCCTAAATTGAAGAGTTGTATCAGTAACTTCAGTCTAAATCAAAGATTCTTGAAAGGATTTAGTAATCTCACACAGGAAGGCGAGAAAAAAAAAATATCTTTTTTTTTCCTCCTTGCAGAATTACAAGCTGCTTGCCCATTATGAAAATCACATTTTCTTCAGTTAAGATATCTTTCAACACACAATCTATACACCTGAGGCCGAACTCAGACAGTAATACTTTTCCATAAACATGAGGTATTCTTCCATTTACAGGCAATCACTTCAGATTGTATTTGCTGGTTTCCATAAGAATGAGAATCAGGATTCTACTATACCAGAAACCATGAGAACTCAAAATCACTCCGCTAAGAGATTAAAATCAAATAAATATTTTATGTATTCATGGGTCAAATCCTTCAGTTCTTATTCAGGCAAAACTCAAAATGATTTCAAAACAGCTTTGTCAAGTCTGACAGATGCAATTTTTAAATTTATGTAGTCATTCTCCTCACCAGCCCATGTAGCTCCCTGTGGAACATCGATGAAATGCCTTCGTATTTGACCAGGTTTAAAATGAACATCTGTGTATGTCAGGTCATAGCTTGATGATTCATCTACTCTGTATGTCAAAAAAACCACAAACAGTAATCAAACAAGCTGTGAAGTCTTTTAAAAAGTATTTTTAAATGCAAAAACACTCTGAAAAAACAGCATACCATGAGTATATTTAGTCCTCAGCACCAATTATTTTAATTCATAGTAGTATAGAATCTGACAGCATAATATATCTAAAAGATTTAAAACATCAGCTCCACCACCTTACGTAGACACACATCCACTCCAGACTCCCCAGTTACTGGCCTTAAATGTGACTATCAAAGAATCCTAGTTTTCAGTGGATCTGCTTTTCCTGGCTGAGTGAATTTCTACTAAAGTGAGCTAAGGTATATAAGAAGTAATATTTCTATGAACGTGTTAGAGGAAAGGTAAATATTTCCCCCCTCAGGGCAGATTAGCCACTGAGTAAGTTTAATAAGAAACTACACTTCCTTATCATTATCACTGTATTCATATATTAAATCAATGATGGGCACAATACTAACTCTCTCTACTCACTGTGTTAAATTAATGACGAAAGCTTATCCCAATGTTCACCTGCCAAATAATACCCCCTGCCTTCATGTACTGTAGTCTACCAGTTAAAAATGAAAAAATACCAAAACAAAACCAAACTCCAGTTGAACCTACACCTATCAGTATATTAATTGATACTCTGGTCAACAAGCCAGAAGTATTCTGATGGACCAGTAAGCTGCTGCCACTGTGGCTAAGCCCACCAGAACCCACTGCCTTCTAGCTGCCAGGACCAAAACTACAAAAAAAGCCACTGCTGTGTTAAGTCTGCTGGGAGAATTTTTCAGATCTCTGCTCCCTTATCAATGTTCGTAGGAAGTTCAATAACTCTCAGAATAAGGTGGTAAAATAGATGACAACAAGTAAAGTGGGTAAATCAAACTAAACTTACAAAATATGGATAAAGTCTGGGTTTACTGACCTTGTTGGTATAACAACAGTTATTGGAACTCTGAACAGAGGGCCTGCATTAGGCATTGCTATATCATAGCCACACACCTAACAAAATAAAATACAGCCACTTAAAATCTTGGTCAAAATAAAATAACAGAAGACAACATTAAATTTAAACCAGTTACAGAGTATTTTGAATCTTTGTAGTTAACACTGAGAAAAAGAGATCTTCATTTGACAACTGTTACCCTACAAATAGTACAACAGCAACATTCACCAGGAAAACACCCCAAAATTAACTTTCACACTTAATACTAGTTTCAGCCTTTCCCCGCAAGTTTTTAATCTTTCATCCCACATTTGATAGTCACTATATCAAAAGCTCAACCTAGGGACAATTCTGAGTTGAAACTGACAGCCTTATTATTTTTATTTCAGCTATTTTTGTTGTTGTATTAAAAATATTTTAATCCTTGCTTCCCAGGATTATGTTTGAGAAACTACGGTTCCATTTACCATCCCTTTCATGGCCAAGCTATAAATGCTATCTCTGAAAATTTTTTTCCATCATCACTTTGCTCTCAGTGTTCTTTTCTCATCACATGTTCTCAGTGATACCTCAGAAGACTTTCAACTCTAAGCATCTTAAGCAAGTCACTCCTAAAAAGCAAGCTGGTATCAACTTCATTATGATCAACTACAATGCAATGGAAACATTTCTATGTTAAGACAAGGTTTGGGATGAGGATGGAGCAGGCTGAAAAATATTTTTTGTTGGTGGGTTTCTTTTGCAGGAGTGAAAGAGGATGTCTGGGAAAGAAAATGAGAAATTTAATGGCTTTCATATTAGATTTGTCCAAATTTGAACATAGCTGCTCAAAGTCCACAAAACATTTCTGCTGTACACAGCCATTACCACACATTTTCCTCCTTCACCTTCCAAAATGGGATGGGGTAGATGTGAGGAAACAGGAAAACAGGTTGCATCACTGTACTCAAGCAACTCCTCAAGGTAAAGCAGAATCTTGGGTCCGTATAAGACTGCATGGCAACACCACAAAGCTATGCCTGTCCCTACGCCACCACAGAATGACAGAAATATTTAAAACCACAAATCCCTGTCCTCAATAATGCAGAACTAAGCCAGACAGTCAAAGGTGAAAATATATCCAGAGAAAAACCTTTAATTAATGGTTATTTATTTGGTTTATATGTTCTATATCCTTTTATTTTTAAGCACAGATGGTCCAAAGTCCCATTGGCATGCGCTATGCTACTTTGTATAGCATAACTATTGCTGAAATCTGGATTCAGTCTATACAGCAACACGGAGTGTGGTCTGTACAGCACACAGCTTTTATTTCCTTAAAAATTAGTTCGACATAAAGTTGAGAGACCACATGAAAAGGAAAGGGCACAATATCTTGCTTAGAACACCAATGCTTCAATACCTCTGTATAATGCAGTCCTTCTCTCAGACCACGTGGATCCACACGAATATTTATGTGTCTACACTGGTTCATAAGCTCTAAATGACTAGGACACTGGATCCACGGTGCATTTGAAGTTAAAGCTAAATGAAGCTGAAGAGATATTCTTTCAGTGTTTTCTGTCAAGAAACAGATTTTAAAAACAGTTCAATAACACAAATGTGTGCTCATATTTTACTATAACACAGTATTTGCCATTTAAATGTAACAGGAACCAACTCCTTAGGGCCCCTGGATGTCAGAATCTCCACAAAGGATGATGTTCAATATTAATTATTTTACATTGAGAAAAATAAAATAGCAGCAGTAAAATAAAGTAATATACAGCAAAATAAAGGTTGTACCCAACTTTGAAATATTCCCCCTGAAACAGTCAAACGTTGGCTAGTAAGCAATGCTTCAGTTACCCACAACATATTCTGGAAGCAGGTATAAACTTTCATGTACAGATACAAGTCTTGCCTAATAAAGAGACACAATAAAAAGCAACTGCACCAATTCTGATGGTTATACTAATAACTAAATCACGTTATAAAGCAACCTAAGTGAGAGATAGTTTATTAAAAGTTACCATGATAATCTAGCCTGACTTTGCAAACAGTCAATTCAGCTGATTTCACAAATAAGCTTCCATGTTAGAAAAGCTTCCAGAAAAGCATCCAACCCTAGTTGAAATGTTCTCTTCCTCCAAAGATTAATGAAACTTTGAATTTTTTCCCCCACATTCCTACTCCTAATTGACCTTAGCTTAATTCAGACGTTTCATTACATCTTTGTTTAGTAGAGAAAAGAGCACTTCATTATCAGATGCAATTCCCTCATAGGTACATGAGAAGCAATAAAAGCTCAAAGACATCTTGAACAGACAGACTGAGCAGATCAGTCTCCCTTAACCTCTTATTACAGTTTCTTAGACTCAGTCTTGTTGAAGACACCGGACACGGCAGAGAAACTGGACAGGTACTAGCAGAACAACAACATCATACTACAAGGCAGTCATAAATTACAAATCAACTGTTTGCAAATTATTTGCTTCCTGCAGAATAGCCTATCGTATGATAATTTCATTTTTCAGTGTCATACAGCAGAATTTAAAATTTCATTTAGTTTAAAATAAAAAAAAATTAAATTAAAAAAATTAGAAAATCTACTGATTGCAATGTAACCTGTCAAACAACTAAGTTACTCTGAGTCAGTAACCTGTTCCAATTCATACCCTTTCTTCCCCTAAACTCACCCCTTTATCACATGCCAACTTCCTTGGGAATCACTGGTTTCAGGAAAGGAATTAATCTAGTAACAAGCTCTCACATGGATCGTTTTTTGAATACAATGTAATTCAGTCTCTCAGGGAGTTCCAACTTGTACTTAATAAAGCAGGGCAAAATGGTTTACAGAGAAAAGACGTCAAACCTTACTTTGATTTGCACAAGTTACTTTAACTCTGTTAGTAACTAAAACCTGTATTAACCCCTGTATTGCCTTCAGATATATTTATGTTTATCCATTATTAGATACCGAATATACATCTAGTTTGTTAAACTAACATTTTTCTCAGGTTGTGGAAACTTATATAAAGTCCAAATTTATAATTTATAGTCTTAAATTAACTGAGAAACTAATTTCTGGGTAAGTTCTTCCATCTTTAGAAGAGTAATCATTCTTTGTCAATGGTTATCTACATGGAAGTGCTGCAGTTACAAGTCTGAGGTTAGAATGGAAAAGTTGTTTAGCTGCATGCCTTCATTTACTACAAAATTTAGAGCTGCACTTAGACCTTTTACGGCACAGATTCCTATCGCTCCTCCTTATCACAGCTTTTTATTTAAAGAGTATACTTTATTTCCCACACCACCATATATAAAAGCTCTTTCCTACCTGTATTCTCAGGAAAGACAGGTTCTATGCCAACCCCATGATCAGAAGGTGCAGCTATCTGGGCAGGATCTCTGAGGTAGATTCCACGGTTGCTGCCGACGGTAACTGTAAAGCCTACGTTATTTATGAATGACGTGTTCTGAATGAGGTAGTCATAGGCTTTATCAACCTGTTTAGTAAAAACACATTCTAAAGCAAGAAATTTCAAAAGTAATTTATGCATATTATCTTCAATATGAAGCACGCACAGCAAAAAACAGTCAAGTAACCCACATGCTACCTGACCCGCACTGACTGAACCTTACACAATACTCTGTATAGAAAATGAGGCAACATTTTCAGCATGCAACAGGCACACAGAACACAGTCAAAAGCATTAAAAAGACAAATCTCCTATGCCACAAATCCAACAAAAGATGCATAACAGAAATTTTCAGAGATGATTTCAAAGACAAAGAGGACTTCAAAGGCCCAGAACTAGAATACTGATTTAGACACCTTTATCATACGTAGAGCAACACTAGTTAAGCATTTAAACATTTTAATACAACACAGGAAGTTCAGCAGTTCATAAGAGACAAGCAATATGGGATGCCCATTTAAGTTTTATATACCGATATAAAGTAAGAGAATCAGGTCATGAAATCCAAACTTGGATTTATGTAAATAAGCTGCCACAGCAAACTGAGATGACAAGTTCACCTTTTTCATTTAAAAAGACAGCCTTGTACCTCGCTTTCTATTCTACTGACTCCAAAAATATTACATTCTTCACAGTGAACTACTTTCACCAGCAGACATTAGGGCACTCTCCTTTGAGACAAGTCCCAGACCAGTTTTAACCTCATTTTAACACGCTTTAATCACAGATTACTAAATCCTGAAATACGACTGCTGCATTCAATTTTTCTGTGGCAATGTTTTTTTATTTGATATGGTTACCACCATTGTTGCCTTCTGTATCAAACTCTGTTACATATATGCTTAGTGGATGGGACCCACTAGGTTCTAGCATCAACAGAACATGAGTTTTGGGCTAAGCATTTAATACCTAGCATCTTTAAGCATGACAGAAGAATCTCAGTACCTCTATTTGGCTAAAACAGGAGTGATTGTAGGCAAAAAATAGCAGCAGCTCTTTAAGAACCTAAGCTTATGCACTTGTCTGTTACTGTGCCTTCCTCATACAGAGGATCACATCACAAATTTCCAAACTACTTAGAAATCCACAGGATACAATGAACACACAGACTTTTCAGTGTAGGCAAGCAATGTCATTGCACAACTACAGCTGTACTGCTTTGTGAACCAGCGTGGGTATCTATGTATTTTCACTGCCCAGAACTTACAGTTCCAGCTTTTGTCTGCACAGAACAAATTCAAATCTCTCTGACAACAGCATAAAAATTTTTGAACACTGGGGCAGAATTTAAGCATCTAAATCCACATGTGGGTGACAAAACCCCACATCCAACTTTTATGTCCATGTACCTTTTTGATCAGTCTAAGAATGTGTCTAGTTAACACATTTATTCTACAGTAACTCCATGCTGAAACTGAAAGAACTATCTCATTCCTCCCGCCCTCCCACTACATTCCCTTCTCCCTCGATTGTAGCTCAGAATCAAGTAGCACGGAGCAAAATGAGTAAGCTCATCTAGAAAGCTGCTCATTTTTTGTGGGTTAGGTTTTCACTGGTAGTTATTCATATTACGTTGGGGTTTTTTGCTAGAAGGTACCTGAATAATACCATGTCCTTGTGCAAATACTTCTATGTTCTCAGCTTTCACAGCAGTATTTTCTAAAGCTCTTCTGACAGAATGAACAGTGTAGTGAATATCATTAGCTTTGAGTCCTGAAATTAAAAATAAGGGTATTATTTGATACAACAAAAAACTGTGAAGTTACAGCAACTTTTTTTCTTTTTTGTTAAGGGGAAAAAGTATCTAATCTCTTAGGTTACGCATCCATATTTAACATTGTAGCACATTACCTGACAACACTAATGCAATGCCTCCACATGCGTTGGGAGAAGACATGGATGTGCCATTCATGAGTTGTGTTCCTCGGAGAGTCCAGTTTGGAACAGACGCAATAGCACCTCCTGGGGCACTGATACTTACTCCAAGGGCTCCATCAGTGCTAGTGTTAAAACAGAATGGTTGGAAAAACAAATATTTTTTTTCTGCACACTGTATCTTGAAATCATCTGTGCACTTAAAAAAAATAATTTTAGCTTTAGAGAACATTCACAAGTATATTACTTCACTAAATCCATTAACCCATTAAATCCAAGAAAAAGCATACCACTAAATAGCAATTTAAAATGTCACATTAATTATCAGCTATGCTGGTTTTACAGTGGAAGTTTTCTAAACGTTCAGTCCTTCAATACTCTTCACCAGGCTTCAGTTTAGTCAGTGAAATACCTTCTGGGATTTGAATTAGAAAATGCATGCAAACAAACTTATTAAACATTTAAATAAATTAGTATTCTACATAGCCTATTTAACAGCTATTATTTTTAAAGAAAAATAGTACAAGGGAAAGTAAGACTATAAAAGATCCCAAACCCAAATCTCTTAATTTTATACATTGCCACTTCACTACCAGGTCGAATTCTGAATTACAATACAGAACCTAAGACAAGGAGACCTAGGGGAGAAGACAAAAAAAGGAACATCAAGAGGTGGATCAGGATCAGCTGGGGCTAAGACACCTCTCTTTCTTGCCCAAGCATATTTAAGAATGGAGTGAGTTCCGATGGTGCAGTTAAAGCAGCATCTAGTTTTCACCTGTACGAGCCAGATACAGTCCATCTTCCTTGCTCTGGACAGACAAAAATTGCACCACTTGAATAAGGACAGCACTGTACCTGAAGCTATTAAGTTCTGTGGAGAGGCATGGTATTTTAGGGTATTTATATTCCACACTAACAGCTTCAATATACCTAAAATCTGTCTCAAACCAGAGTATTCAGTATGATACTGTAATGTAATGTTTGTATGTATTTTATGACAGCCCTATAAAACAGGTCTGTATCATGACATTTCTGGCCAAGAAGTGCTCAGAGTACCTGCCTGAAAGCCTCTAATGCGTACGCAGACAGACTGATGCCCTAGCCCAAGCCCGCTCTAGCAAAGTTTTAGGAACTCTCCAGTCACCTGCATGTTGCACCGTATACAAGAGGAATCCTATTTTCACCAGGCTTGTGCCTTTCAGCTGACAGATGTCTATTCCGACTATTTTACAACGCAAAGTGACAAAACACACAAACCGTAGTTTTTATATATAAAGTCTGTATGTATGCTGATATTAACTACGATTCTTTCTCCTGAAAGCAGAGACCATATTTCTCTTTTCCCTGCATGAAACATGACAATTCTACATAAGGTTCTCTGAACAATATACTTGCCTGTAAATACACAAACACCATGACAACTAACTTTAAAGACCAATGCTAATAGAGAAGTGTTTGCTATGTAATCAGTGAATAAACCAAAGACCAGGCTGAAGCTATGTTTTTTATTTTTTTCCCTTCATCCAATACTACTGTAGGCAAAACTACAAAAGACAGTATACAGTAATTCCACATTTTGCAAGAATTTCAGTCTAAACACAGGCAAGACCTCGGGAAGAGACACTATTCTTTTTTTCTTCTTTTAGCTACCACATTACTACCCAGTGCTTCTGAGACATGACATGAAATAAAACCTGAAGTTTACATTGCCCCCAAATTTTCTTTTATAGATCTTTGAGATAATTTTCAATAACATAAGGTAGAACAGCATTTTTTTCTGCCTACTCACAGTTCTACTGGACTCAAGCAAAATCCTCAAGTAAATTGTGCCATAATATGAATGTCACTGAAGCCAGAAGCAATACCACTGTAGTAACAGTATTTCTTTCAATTTCCAACACTAACAGAACAGTTAACTTCACCACACTAACTTAATTAAATAAACACTCTGGGAAACAAAATCCTTTGAAAAAATAGAGCTCAGAAAACCCACCAAATTTCTGAACAACTTTTCAACAACTTTTATCATCTCTGAATAGGTTTGTGCTTATCAAATACACTTTCCTGAAACGTATGGGTTGTGCCGAGGCAGTTCTCCCTCCCTAGGCATTCTGGAGTCCAACATACAAAAGCCAAGAACAGGTTACCTATGCTCTTCCCACGGAAAAGAAACACTTTTATTCTGGTATTAATGACCAGGTTTTTAGATCCTGAATTATATAATCTGAACCCTGAAGTAATGGATTTGTTCTTGTAGTATAACCTACCTAGGCCCTCTGGATGACCAAGTATATTGATTTGCTGGCAGTTTTTCTCTTAAAGAGTATTCAGCAACCATCATGTCAGGTGATACATAGGCACCAACACCTGTCAAAAACATTCAAGCATTTCAGATGTACAATTAATTTTTATTGAAAGTGAAAATAAAATATTTCTCTTTTTTAAATTCAGTACTAGAAGACTTTTTGCTTTACATTTAAGAATGGAAACACACATTTTTCATCTCATCAAATCCAGGCATTTTTACAAATGCAACTTTTACAAGTTACATTCACCAGCAGCAACAGTCTAAGTGAAGTCGTGGGTTCAGACATTTACAATTTAAAAAAATAATCTTGGAATCGTCAAACAGGTCAGACCACACAGACTTCTTTTGCAAATCTTATACAAAGCCACATCAAATCAAGACCATTCACCACCTACCCGTTTCCTACATGAGTAAGGTCTTGAATTGTAAGAAAGTAACAATCTAACTTTACTCACCTAACTGTACAGCAAGTGCCTCCCTCATAATTAATCTTGCAGCCCAATAGTCCTTGATACTTTTTTAGATTTAGTTCAGCAATCAACCAGGATCTCAAACATGTAATATAACTACAAAACTTGAAAAGACAGAAGCTGAAGACTATCAAAATTTTTTCTCAAAACAAGCTGTTTACCTATTACACTAGATGTAGTTCCACCAGGACATCCTACTGTAGAAAGGCAAGGGCCGTTATTTCCTGCACTTGAAACATAGATTACGTTGTGTTTCCACACTGCTTCATTAATAACTTCACAAATTCTCCTGGTGTAAGAGAAAAAAAATAAGTAATTTAATTAACAGCATTGCCTTCCTCCCACAGGACAAAACTCCCATTTCTAGTAGAACCTCTGTGACCAGCCACAGAACAAAGAATATTACACAGCCTGCTTCCCACACCTTGTAGAGGCAGTTCTAGTAGAAGTTGACCACAAAAAAATACCCTCTGGTTTTAAAAAGGAGCAACAATTATGTAGCAATAATAAATTTCAAAAAAACCCCACAGATTACGTGGTGTTCCAACTACAAAAAACTTATTATTCTAAAATATTTTTTGTATTATAGATCAACAGTACTTGCATCAGGTTTACTTAAATTCCAAAGATTGTTAAAAATATAATGCAACAGTTTAATATATATGAGTCACTTAGGCCTGGATAACTTATTCTTACTGACAGTTCATTTATACAGCGCTCAAAAAATGTATTTTAGCATCACAGAAATGGAATTACTTTGTATCAATCACAGCAGTACTTACCCAGAATTTGGCCAATGTGTCGCCTCTCCATAGCTGTAGTTGACAAGATCACATTTGTATTTTATTGCTTCTATCATCTGATAAAGTAAAAGTCAAAATACATACTAGTTATAGAATAAGTCACTTAAGGAATGGTAAAAAACATCTGCTTAAACTAATCTGCTACAGATGTAAGAAAAAGGAATAAATTTCTTTTGACTCTACAATAGTAAGTAATTTACTTCAGTCAGTTAAGTGGCATTTTCCCAGTGAACAAACAGAACAAAACTACCCACTTTCTGAAGTCTTACTCTTGCCATGTTCCAAGCTATATATTAAGACGCTATCCTAAAAAAAACCCTGCAGACATCACTAGTCTTGTCCAAAGTGTGTGTCCTCTAGAACATAAAAATTCTCCATTCCTGTGCAGTTCAGTTAAATTCCCAAAAGTCAAAAATGTTATTGTACATCTTCATGTTACTATAGCAAGATATTGTATTTTTGGCCCATTTAATCTTCTACTTTCAGTTCCTTTTCTTGTGTAAAAATTTTCCCTGTCAACTCACTGTATGGAAAAGGTCTTGGACCTGTCATTATTAAAAAGGAATGACATTTTCCCTCACTCTTAAGAAACAGACTTAAAACAAATGCAGCCACATGGGTAGATACTAGTATCTATTCTAGCTTTATTTAAGTATACAAGTATTCTATAGTTATTTAAGTAACTATAAAAGAAATACACTCACAGCACAGAGTGAGGAACTGTAAATAAGCAAACAAGTAACTTTACCCATGCATCAAGCTCGCCAGACACACTGCAAATCTGTCAGTCTGAAAAACCTTGTAAGTACTCTATGCAACAGAAGTCTTGTTTTCTATTAAAACATTAGTCTTAAGATATATTCTAGTTGGTTTTGCAGGGTTTTTTGGTTGGTTATTTTTGTCTGTTTAGGACTTGGGGGCGGGGCGAGGTTTTGTGTTTGGTTGTTGAAATATTTTTGTTGGAAATACTGTAGAATCATGCACACAGCCTATAAAGCAAGTAGAACAGAGAATGTTCTACAATTCAGTCACACTGCTGAATTTAATCATTTATTCAGTAAAATACTCACAGCTCTTATTAGACCAGTGCCAGTTTCCATTGTACCTAGTCTTGTATCACCAATCTTGATTGCAAGAATCTGAGCTCCAGGAGCCACACCATTTCTTTCTGGTTCTTCTGGAAAGTACCCAGCTGCAATACTAGCTACGTGTGTTCCATGTGCTCCTGAACAAATGAAAAGTTGTATCACTGTATTTATATGTATCACTTCATTTATACAAATGTAGTGCACTACAGCTCAACTTTCACATATTGAGCTGTTAAGTTTATAAATCCAGTCAGTGGCCAGTCACAAACGGTGTTCCCCAGGGCTCACTCCTGTTTAATACTTTCTCAGTGACCTGGGCAAGGGGATCAAGTGCACCCTTGCTAAGTTTGCAGACACCAAGTTGTCGGGGGGAGTGTCGACCTGCTTGAGGGCAGGAAGACACTGCAGCAGGATCTGGACAGGCTGGATCAACAGGCTGAGGCCGACTGTGTGAGGTTCAACAAGGCTCAGCGCCGGGTCCTGCACTTGGGTCACACCAACCCCACGCAGCGCTGCAGGCTTGGGGAAGAGCTGCTGGAAAACTGCCTGGTGGGAAAGGGCCTGGGGGTGCTGGTTGACAGACAGCTGGACATGAGCCAGCAGTGTGCCCAGGTGGCCAAGAAGGCCAGCAGCATCCTGGCTTGTGTCAGAAACGGTGTGGCCAGCAGGGCCAGGGCAGTGATTGTCCCCCTGCACTCAGCACTGGTGGGGCCGCACCTCAAATCCTTGTTCAGTTTTGGGCCTCTCACTACAAGAGGGACATTGAGGCGCTGCAGCATGTCCAGAGAAGGGCAACAGAGCTGGTGAAGGGTCTGGAGCACAAGTCTTATGAGGAGCTGCTGAGGGAGCTGGGGGTGTTTAGCCTGGAGAGGAGGCGGCTGAGGGGGGATCTTATCGCTCTCTGCAACTACCTGAAAGGGGCTGTAGGCAGGTGTACTCTTCTCCCAAGTAACAAACGACATGACAAGAGGAAACTGCCTCAAGTTGCACCAGGGAAGGTTTAGGTTGAATGTTAGGAAAAATTTCTTCGCTGTAAGGATGGTGAAGCATTGGAACAGGCTGCCCAGGGAGGTGGCTGCGTCACCATCCCTGGAGGTATCTAAAAGATGCATAGATGTGACACTTAGGGACATGGTTTAGTGGTGGACTTGGTAGCATCAGGTTAATGGTTGGACTCTATCTTAACGGTCTTTTCCAACCTGTGAGTCTATAAAATGAGCCCAGCGTTCAAATAATTTCATTTAATAAATGTCATATTATACTAATTAAAAAAATAAAGCCATAAGCAGCAATCTGCAAAATAAAAGTTTTTTGATGGGAGAAAGGAGGCAGTTGACAGAAAAAGGCAGTATTAAGTAACTTTTTTAGTGGAATTAAGTCAAAAGGCTTAACATTTCTTACTCAAAGTTATGAAAATTGTGTCCGAGATGACTCAGTGCAGATTAAGAAAAAAAGTTAGAAATAAACCCACACAAGTAGTACACAAAAGAATCTCTCAAAAAAATTACCAGCAATTTAGAAACCAGAACTGCTTCTACAGTTCTGCTGAGATGGGATAATTCCATGAGAAATTGAGAGCATTTTTCAAATCAAATACATCCATACCACCTTAACCACTGAGGATGCTTCCAAAACAAAACATGACTATATGAAGAATACACAAATATGGGCTCGTAACGGTCGAAGCTACAGATATACTGACACCTGCCATCACAAAAAGAGTTTATCCAAACTGAAATATAGATCAACACCTCTTTTGCTCATGGATGTCTCATTTAAGATTCTTAAATTGTTAAATTGCACAAGCACAAAGGACAGCAGCTTAAAAAAAAATTTTAAAAAAATATCAATCACCACCCTTTATTTACGAAACAAAACAAAAAAGGTACATTGAAAGAAGGTGATCTCTAGTTTAGGCTTTAAGATGCAGGAACATCTTAAAACAGTACCTAAGTTTACACGTTCTATGTGTACAATTATATATGAACACAATTTGACCCATTTCAGCCAAAATACAAGCAAGTTTGGTAATGTGCTGTCATTGTAGGTTTAGTTCAGGAAATGTGAATACTGATCTTGATAGCCATAGTAATGAACGCTGTATTCAGACAGCTGCTTTGAGCTACCCGGAGTATCAGAATCAGGAACCCAACATAAATTGCTGCTTTCCACAATACTTGCTCAGCAGCAAAATTTTCTTAGGATTACTTTCATTTACCTCCACTTGTCACAATAGAAAGAAGGTTTCCATCATCATATATATTCACAGAATAATTCAGCATCTCAGATGTTCCAAAAGATCCATATTCCTGTGCCTCTTTATAGGTTCTCAGCACCGTACAGCTAGTTAAGTCACCACTCTCACTTGTATCTATGCAGGCTCTGTTGACAAAGAAAAACACAATTTTCCAGCTGCTGTAAACTTTTAGTTATCTCCCCCTGTCCCCAGTAAAGAGCACCACAATGACCTCAAGAAGTCTGGTGCTGTGTTTATGGTATGTTACCTTTAAGTCACTATTTTTAAAGCTGGTTGTTTACACTTCGATTCAGAAACTACAAAGAACTCTAAATAAACTGATTTCAAATGTCCCTAAATTCAAATAAACCTGTCTTTGAAAAACATGCATACAGAAGTTCAGGCAATTTCTTCAAGGAAGAAATTTTACTAAAGCTAGCTGTTCAGTGCTGGTACACAAACTTCTTACATAACAGTCTTATCCAACTGTTTTGTATGGTGCACATCATCATTCAAGAAAAGTGCCATGTTACATCCTGAAGTTTATCCAAAGGCTTGTTTTTGCTTTGCTTTTTTTTCCCCATCACCATCACCAATGGATACTCAAAGCAATTTTCTCTGACTCAGGAAAACCCTGTAAGCTTACACTTTATATCACGCTGTTTTAATAAACTTCATTCTATCCCATCGTCATTTGGGACTTGAACTTTGTCATGAAATTCAAGTGATACAGCAGGATTATTTTAAAGCAAAAAATATTTAAGACCTCTATAACGAGGGTAGATGTAAAAGTTAACACAGTCTTCAATGCAAGCCGTTGTTTTATGTGGAGAACAAGACAATTTTGACAAGTTAGGCATTTACCTCCAGGTGTCACCATCATTCCATACTAAACAATCATATACAGGGCCAGGATCACTATATTTTTTCTCAAAAGAATTCAACAATTCCACTTGATTTTGAAGTTCTTCCTTTATTAGCTTATTTACCTAATAAGGCAACAAAAATACAGTTAAAGTATTTCTAAAATTATTACAAGATAGGTAATCCTATATTCCTTTCTGATGCTATACATTTGTTCCATTACTTCATCAAGAATTTAAGACTACCCTAGGAGTCTCAGACATCTGGACGTTCAAAGGTCTTCAACAGCACACTATTTATTTTGGTCTACTATTTCCAATGTCTATAATTGGTAGTACTTAAAGCCTTCATGTTGTTTTGGGTTTTTTTAACATATCGTTAAGTGATTCAGAAGTGACCTGAGGTATTTCTGGTATTTCATTGAAGTAGTACCTAGTTTACAAAAGAAAGGATATGTTTAGAAGATTCCAGTTTTGACAACAGCAAGGATGACAGCCTCAAAAGGAGCATGTTTTATTAAAAATAAAACTTACTAAAAATATGCTACAAAGTAATACCCTTTTCATATTTGACAACAATTTTAGAAAGCTAACACACTAACCCATCTAGAGACTTTTACAATTAATCAGAGGATACACTGGTAAGTTATCTACCAAAACAATCACAAGTATCTTTCCTTCACTCATCTAATAAAATATTTTATTCCTCTCAACCAGTAACGGATTATTGCAAAGAGTAAGTCGACAAATTTATTTAGACGTATACAAACCTGGGAGGGAGAGCTATGAGCAGCATTGAATTCTTCTTGTTTCCTACAGGCCTCTGCTAGAGCCAGTCTTTGAACCGGATCCCAGAGCTTCTCCTTGCGTTCCTTCTGTAAAATAAAACCATGTTCCTCAATACATTGAAAAATATGTATGCAAAGTATGAAGACTACAAAAACAATTTGAAAATTCAGATTTGAGAGACAATGGCTAAAAAAGTTCAGTACAATACTATAAATAAACTTCAATTGCCACACAGGAAAAAGGAACGGGTATCAGTAACTTCTAGACTTTTTGCCTCAATGGACCACTGTGAGGAGGACCACCGGGCCACCTCCTATTGCTCTGAAAAAAAATCACAGAAGAAATGGATCATGTCAACACTAAACAAAAAATCAGTAAGAGAATAACCCTCAACTAGCTAGCAGCCTACATGTGTTAGCAAATCACACAGTACAGTTTCCTTGAAAAACTTAAGAATCAGAACACTAAAATATGATTATACACCAGAAGCAAAATGTAATTTCTTACCTGAATCCTTTCCTTAAGAGCTTTAGGATAAATATCATAGCCATTTTTTATGCCAATGTGATATCTGCCTGAAGGATTTACCCAGTTTGCAGGAATCTGCAGAAAAGTGTATTCAGAAATAGGTGAACTAATGGTGTAAAAAAAAAAAACACCAAACAACAAAATCCACAAATAAGTCAACACTGTGGAAGAGAACTTAGCAGAACAGACTTGCAAATATCGCCAATTTCTTGTCTTCATGAAGTAACTACTGCACTAAGTTTCAACAACATGACATGGCGATTTCAATCGAGCTCCAAAGGAATCAGTACCAATTAATGTGACACTGCCATTGAACGCCTTAAAGTATCAGCTGCCCTTTTTGTAACATACAGCCCCAGCAGTGCCTTTATCAGGTAGAGGTCTGAAGAAATAATAGTACTATAAATGAAAAGAAGCACCCTAGCATGAAGCGGTATTATGTTTAGAGGTGATGACAAACATCTAAATGCCCAATTTCATATCTTGCTGCAGCTTAGACTCTCAATACATCAGATACACCATTCCTAGTAACAACAGCAAAAAGAGCAACAGATTCACCCTTACAATCGTATTCTGTGCAAAATTCGCAAGAAAGCAAATAGCATGGAGAGATTCAAAGATTTGATACCCCCATATCACCTCATCAATCTAACCAGCCAGTCAAGAACATGTCAGTAACATCAGCTGTTCTACATAGCTGAGACCTCTACCAGATCTCATTGTATTCTTTCTGAGAACTCTACACCATTTCTGTTCTATTTATAGTGAGAATGCAGCGAGCCTACAAGTAATTCCTCACAGACTTTTCATTCTCTAGAACTATTCAGCGTGAGCTTAACAAAATTCCTTTTGTAGTTCAGCCAAATGTAGAAAATACTAGAACTTTTAAAGACAGAACCATGTCTGATATTTTTAGAACGTGTTGGCCTGTTTTCCTCAGCCAACTTCCCAAACCTTATCAGATACTGATTTGAACAAAGAATAATTAAATGACTACAAAGCCTCCAATAAAACTTTATACACACTCCCATTCAACTATAGAGAATATTCAACATAAAGATACATGAAAGAAATGTCAAGCAAACCATATGAAGATGAGCAAATGCGGTATTAGTTTTGGATAGTATCTGATGTGCCTGGTTTTGGCTGCGATAAAGTTTATTTTCTTCATACTAGCTAGTATAGGGCTGTTTTGGATTCTTGATGAAAACAGTGTTGTTAAGGCATAGACATTTTAGCTATTGCTGTGCACAGCATCAAGGCCTTTTCTTCTTCTCACCCCACCCCACCAGCAAGCAGGCTGGGGGTACACAAGAAGCTGGGAGGGGGCACAGCCAGGACAGCTGACCCCAACTCACCAAAGGGATATCCCATACCGTATGACATCATGCTCAGCATATGAAGCTGGGGGAAGGAGGCATGCTGTTTGTCTTTCCAAGTAACTGTCCCACATGATGGAGCCTTGCTTTCTCAGATACGGCTGGACACCTACCTGCCCAATCGGAAGTAGTAGATGTATTCTTTGGTTTGCTTTGCTTGTGTATGCAGCTTTTGTTTTACCTATTATTACCTGTCTTTACCTCAACCCACAAGTTTTCTTACTTTTATTCTTCCAATTCTCTTTCCTGCACCCTGCTGGGGTGGGGGGTGGGGGGAGTGAGCGAGTGGCTGTGTGGTGCTTAGTTGCCAGCTGAGGTCAAACCACAACACCTGGTTAAAAGGAAGTTGTGCAGAAACCAGAACAGGTGCTAAATCTGTTGTTATATAAGAAAGAAAAAGATGCCCGGTGGTGTCTCTATACCACCAAATACTCACCTTTAAAGTTCTTCCAGAAAGACCGGTAATTTCCCCATCTTTAGGTTCTACAATGGTAGATGTAGTTACATCACCACTGCCTGTTGTATCAATTATATCAATTATCTTCGGCTTCCCATCAGTTGTTATCTGAAAATATGAACAGAGAAAACCTGAAAATGTAGTTGATTACCCTTCAGCACACAAACCAGGAAAATTTCCAGGTTTATTAATAAAAATACCAACTAACTTTCTTAAGCACCCAACCTTTAACTGAAGAACATAAAACCAACTTGAAATTAAATTTTCAGTGAACTAAGAGCAATGTGTGCATCCTTCTGGTTACATAAATTCAGGAACCTATTTGTAAAAAGGGTTTGGAAGAGAAACACGTTACAACATTGTATCAATAAAGCCCAGGCACCTCAATATAAAACCAAGACTACATTTGCAAAACTATTTGCGTTCAAATTATTTGCTGCACTGCTTCTACACCACCAAACTTTACAGTAATGACTGCACAACTAACAAAGTAAAAGGTACTGAATGAAGTACATGCACTCACAAGTTTAAGTCCTAACTGAGCTTAAACTAAAAAGGAACACAAAAACAGTTTTCCTGTTTCAAGGATACTGATTCATGTTTTAAACAATCTGAAGTGTTAGCAGCTATGGCTATATGCACCTAATACTGTACAAGGAGTATTTCCACTAGGGTGAGGAGAAAGGGAGCTGCCTAGCTAAGAAAAGTTTATGAGCATAAATTTAAAGCCTCCTCAAATTAAATGAAAACTAGCCCTGATAGACTTTACATTAGCTGCAGGGAACCAAATAACATCAAAAAAGAAACCACTAACCTACCTGAAGTTATTTTCACCTAGAGGAACCTTCTACACACTTATCAAGAGTAAGCTTAGTATTTTTTAACTTTATTTAACATTTCACAAAAATACTCAATGTTATCTTCTTGTAATGACATGCTTCATCTAGTACGTATTGTATGAGTTTATTCATCAAATAAACTACGCTCCATATAAAGCAGCATTTGCTTGAAGAGCAAAATGAATCCAGAGGGATGAAACACTTCTTGTGAGGACAGACTGAGAGAGTTGGGGTTGTTCAGCCTGGAGAAGAGAAGGTTCTGGGGAGACCTTATTGCAGCCTTTCAATACTTAAAAGGGGGCTTACAAGTAAGATGGAGAGAGACTTTTTAATAGGGCCTGTAGTAACAGGACAAGGGGTAGTGGTTTTAAAGAAAAAGAGGGTAGACTTAGACTAGATATAAGGAAGAAGTTTTTATGATGAGGGTGGTAAGACACTGGAACAGGTTGCCCAGAGAGGTGGTAGATGCCCCATCCCTGGAAACATCCATTCAGGTTGGATGGTGCTCTGAGCAACCTGATTTAGTTCAAGATGTCCCTGCTCATTGCAGTGGAGGTGAACTAGATGACCTTTAAAGATCCCTTCCAACCCCATCTATTCTATGACTATGAATTGGCCGTATGCACCTATTTTCACAGTTCTACATTAAAGATTGCGTTGAAAAAAGAAATCAATAATTTCCTCAACACCTCCTAAACACTACAATGAAAGTGAAGAAGCTTCTTGTTCAGAAAAGCAGCAACATTTGCTGCTTTCTACCATTTAAATATTTGGTATTGTTATCATTATCCTCCACCAATAATTCTGATGCTAAACATAATGTATATGGCAGGTAGTTTTGCTGAAATCATGCTCAGGAATTATGAATTCTGCTCCCGGAAGTTAACATGATCAAGCTGTTTCATAAAAGTCACTCTGTTGCTGCCATAAAGACAAGGGTCAAGCTTTTATCATGCCTCCACAAATAAATACTCCCAAGGTGTCAAATGCTCATGGTTTAAAAAAAAAAAAGCCACAACAAAAAAACACAACCCCCAAAAAACTCCCTGAAACACACACAAAAAATATCTCTACAAATCCAAACAGAAAAATAACTAGCAACCTAGCTCCACAAATAAAGGCAGGTTAAAACAGCTAAAAAAAAAAAAAAAAAAAAAAAAAAAAAAAAGAACCAAACCCCAAAATCCCAAACTAACAGCAACCATAAAAAGGATGTTTATTTAATTTCCAAGAAGGTGATAAACACTTCTTTTAAAGAGGCTTGCTAAGGAAGAATTTCCATTACAGAAGCCAACATTCTTTCCACTCTTTCTCTGTTCACAGAAATTCATGTTTAGTTAGGAAAACTGTTAGTTAACCTAGTAAAACATCTACTGAATAGTTACACACACAGCAGTGAAAATTTACTTGGAAAACACAGTATGTAGGCACTCAAACCATGTAATTTTCTAGCATTTGTAATTAATGCCTTCATATGCCAGTCTCCTCTCACAGAGAAGTCAAGACCTGCTCCAATAATAAAGCAACTGCAAGCCAAACCTGAGATTATCAGAACTGGCCATTTTTTGGTATGCCTTTAATCAGAGTGACTTATTCGGCGATCAAAGCACAAGAAAACATGAATGAAAATGTAATCCAAGATGACTTGTTTGAAGTAGACAAGTTATACTGCAACAGGTGGCCAGAACACAGATTTATGCTGTAGCAAGCTTGGGTAGTTTTGAAAGTTGTTTCCTAGCCAGGAAAGCAACCCACAAGTCCTACACTATATGGCTCTTCGCCTCTTAGCTGAATTGCAGGTCCACACATGCATGTGAGTTTATACAACTGGAATCAACAAACCTGAGTCTTTCAGTCAGACACAAGAAACTCAGAGTTTCAGGTGCAAAGGTCCAAGGTTCAGTTCCTAATGGCAATGACCTAAACAGGGTCATGGTCATTTAGTGCAAGTAACTGATATGGCTGCTTCTGCTGACATGAACCACTGTTTGGCATACTGCCTACCAGTAGTAATGCTACAGTGAAACCCAAAGAGTTCAGCTGGGTTTTCCTTTTCAAGTCTTGTCATTCTGAGGGGGGGGGGGGGGGGAAATAACAATAGAAAAATTTAAAAAAATCAAATGAAGTTGATCAGTTCTCTTGTGAACAGAAAAATCCTGAAGTAATGAATTCATTACAGAGAGAAGACACTTTTAGTACTCTTCACATTAAAATTAAAAATATGAAAACTTTTATACACTATAAAATATTTTTAATTGTATTTATAACAAAATCCCCAATTCCACCTTTAATATCATGGTTTACCTACAGTCATTTGCAGAAATAACACAAAATTATTTTGTTGCTTATACATTTTAGTATGAGGTTTGAAAAACATACTTTCAAATTAGCTCTGACTTTGTAAAACAAATTAGTAAATTAAGCACATTAAAAATAATCTATCTGCATAATCCTTGCAGGTGATCAGTATAACAGAAGTAGAGGAGCACCTGTATCTGTGACAATCCCAAAGGAAAAGCCAGATGCATTTGAGCATTTTTTTGCCAAGCCATATGGCGGTACTGATCCCAACCAACAGCTATTGCAGCAATAAGAGATGAACAAGCATTTTGGTCACAGGACAGCTGATCATCACAAATAATTTTAAAGCAGGTTTGTTTTTTTTTTTAACTCAGTGCTGAAAAGCAAGTCAAACCACACTAGCTGCTACTGCTAAAAGTTTCTCATAAAAGTACAAGCTAATTTTAGTAAACAGTAATTCCAACAGGCACTTCACAAAATAAGCAAAAGCGCAGGAAGCAAGAAGAGCAGTTACCTATCGTGAAATATAAGAAGTGACAACAGCAACAGGGAAAGGACAGGGTGGGGTTGAACAAAGACTGTATGTACACAACCGCAACGCTCCATTAAACATACCTTATCTCCTCACCTAAAATTTCATCAGTTGCTGTGCCTTAATAAGGCATTACAAACCATGACTTGGCAGATAGGAAATAGATTCTACCAAGAAGGCTGAGAAGGGAAATAACTAGCACAAAAAAAGTAGACAAGCTGAACTTTACAGCTGGCATCAACAGGTGGAATGTAAAGCTAAGGGAAGGCGAGGTGAAAAGAGTTCCCTAGAGGGCACTGGCTACAAAATACAAAAGATTCAGAAAGAAAAGGAAAGTACGTACAAGGTGGATTAACAGTTTATGTGGCAAAGCAAGCCAACCAATAGAAAAATTAAATTGATGTAAGAAGGTCTGTTAAGTCTCCTCTATAGCAGCAACTGTCCATGGAAGAATATAAACATACCAGTACTTAAGTCTGTCCCAAAATCTTTTTTGTCCCTCACTAAGTGATCATGTGCTATTCATTTATGGTGTCAAGTGTTTACAAATGAAAGCATAACACCAACAAAGGAACCCTACCCAGGAATGAGACACTAGGCAGCAAAACATGAACTGTTTTGTCTTCACCAAGAAACCTACTATATTCAAAACAGGGTAACTCATTTTGGCTTGTAGTCATTAATGACAAAGTTGAACTCAAAGTTGTAATACCTACCGGCCTTGCCACATATGCCTTCTCTTCCCTCTAAGCAACTGACTCAGTTCTCATAGATCTAAGTCCATATCAGGCCAAGAACTGACAATAAGACTGACCATAAGAAAAAGCAGCAACAGAGAAGACGGGCATAAAAAAAAGTAAAATTGTCCCAAGGTTAGAAACTACTTGCCACAGTACAGCTATGCTGTCTCGCTGTCTGTGCTTAGGACGCTACCTTATTCCATGGAGGCAAAATGTAAACTGCCCAATATTCCACAGAATGAGGAGTAATTTCAAAATCCCTGTACCCTGTCCAATAAGCCTTCCCGTTCTGTAGGTCAGCAAGTAGTCAAAGTCAGGTAAGTGGGCAGTGTGGAAAGAGCACACAGGTTCTTCACACGCTTCTCTTAACATTCCTGCAAATTCACTCTCACCCGTTGCAAGACTAATTCCACATGCATATCCCCCCACTAAAAGTTCTCTAAAATCTTTTACTTCGCTGCCTGAAATTTCATCCTCCACATAAAGAAAATAGGTGAAGAAAATTGGTATGGTCAACAATGAGGTCATGAGGGTTCATACATATCCCTTATGAGCTTTGGGTTACCTATCTCAGAACAAAGCTTCCCTCTACTGCCCATAAACTTTTGTTGTTGGTTGGTTTTTTTGTTCACCACTTCTCATCTGTAACCTCTAGAGACTTAGGTTTTTTGCTTTTCTGTGTGAAACTTCAGAACTATGCACAACCCATTTATATTCACATCTTTCTAATTGTCTTTTACTACTTGCTGGTCTGCACACGGTATTATCTTGTTTGCTTTCTAGCTAGCTTTCTTTAAGCTCCCCAATTACTATTTCACTTACACACAACTTTTTGCCAAAAGCACTACTTTCAGTTTAAATCAATCAAAGTTACAGCTGTCAAGTCCCTCCCTCCACCCAACTTGTTCTCTTCTCTCATCCTTTGCCTTACCTGAACCACGTATGGAGTCATTTCAGAACACTGAACTAAAAATCCACAGGGTTAGTTAGGTCCCTGTCCTAGGTCACTTAAAATAGTATCTGCACCTGTGCCAAAGGGCAGAAACCAACACAGGCCCTGCTCAGTTAAAATAAAAAAAAAAAGATGCAGTATCCGAGCAACTTACATACAATTCTCTGATCATTTCTCAAAGCTTCCTCTGCCACATCAAGAAATTGGAAGCAGCAGTGACACAGAAGGCCACATATAAAACCAAACAATAAAGATATGTTAAGGGACAAGAGTTAAGAAGAAATAAGGAAGTGCTGAGAAGTGCCAAAGTTAAAGTCACATACACAGCAATTTACTAAACTGAGATCAAGGCCATGAAGGCAATCACTGTGCAGTCTGAGCTACAAAGCTAGCAGATCCAAAACCAGCTGGCAGAATCAAGTTTGATACAGATTGTTATTGCGATACAACGCGTGAAAAATACACTGAGGAAGAGGTATGCAAATTTTGCCAGAAATACACTTCTCACGTAAAAGATCTATGCAGCTGTTTGTAGCCTCAAACTACCTACTGTTGAAGTAACGCTAAGGTTCAACAAAAATACAAAGTATACTTTTATAAGGCGTTCTACGTGAAAGAAGGTAACCAAGGAGACTTAAGTACCATACAACGCCTGCGAATGGCTTAAAAGGAGGATCCTTACGGAGACACCCGAAGGGACCGGTGCGGAGACCCTGCCTACAGGGTTCCCCCGCCCTCCTGCACCAGAGCCCACGCGAACGCACACTTAGCGGCGACCGTAAGCAAACAGACCCGCAGCGAGCCCCCGGGACAGCCCTTCAGGGGCCTCCCCCGCCCTCGACGACGCCTGGGGCCGCCCGGGGACCATGGCCGCTCCCGCACTAACGCCCCATCCCCGCTCCCATAACCGCTCCCCCCGGCAGCGCGGCCGCCACCACGCCACGGGGCAGCCCGGCAGGGCCCGGGCGCCCCCCCACCGCTCCCCGCCGCCGTGACTCAGGGCCGCCGCCGGGAGCGGCTCCTCCCCGCTGCCCGTTACCTGCATGCCCGGCGCCCCTGGGTCCACGCCGGTGTCCAGCACAGCTAGCAGAACCCCCCGCCCATCGAAATCGGGGAAGCGGGCGAGGAAGGCGGCAGCACCCGTCTCCTTCTTGGGCAGGAGACCGTGGAAAGGGAACGGCTCCTCCATGGCAGCCGCCATAGCGGGAAGGGAGACGGGTCCGCACGACGCCAGAGCGCCGCCGGCGGCGGCAGCACGGGAGAGGCCGAGGCGCGGCGCATGCGCGGTGCCGCCCCACCAATCCGCGGGGAGGCGCACCCTCTCGCGGCCAGAAGCGCGAGAGCGCCGGGACTAAACCGACCAATGGAGCCGCGCGGTGGAGGCAGCCAATCAGAGGAGCGATGTGCTCCACGTGCCGGACCCCGGGGCGGGCAGCGGGCCCGAGGGGGTGCGGCGGGCGCAGGGCGTGTGGCGCAGGGCGGGGAGCGTGGGGCCGCGTACGGCAGCGGCGGGAGGGCCCCGGGGGGGGCCAGTAGCCCCCTCCCAGGGTTGCCGGCCTGGGGTGGCGGGCGCCTTCGAGCCCCGCTGCCCGGCGGACCTTACGGACGTGGCCTCCTCGGGGGGGCTGGTCCCGCCTCAGGGCCGCTGCCCGGCAGCGGCCTGTAGCGGTGGCGGGTGGCCTCCCGCCCTCCCTCCCTCTCAGGCCCGCTGAGGGAACGTGCCTGTGCCGCAAGTGCCGGGGTGCGCGAAACCCTCGAGTCGGAATCTGAACCGATGAGCGAACATCTAATTACTGTTTATTTATGTAATATATTTTTTTGCTGTTTCATTGTCCGGGATAAAAACATCTTACGTGATGGCAGTTCCTGCAGGAGCGCTGTATCCCCATTGCTGTGGGTTGACACGGCTTTTGTAACGTTGCGTGGCAGTTTGATGCTTGTGCAACTGTTTAGCAAAGAGAAAAAAATATAAAAGCTACCTAAAGGCTGTGGCGAGCTGCATGTTATTTTTTTGTGTGAAGTAATTAAAGGAAAATCTCAGCTTTGAAGAGGGGTTTTAAAGTCAATTTCCAGCTTTCATGGTCACAAAGATGAACTGTGGAGTGTCTGGCACCAAATATATGGTGGACTTATTTTAAAAAGATGTCTTGTAAGTGTCTGACACGTGGCTTTTTAGTCATTTTAACCAGCAATAAGGAGGGTACAGACTGGTTGGTTACTTGGGTATAGCTTTGTTTTGTTCAGGCAAGTTTTTGTTCAGAGAGTTGCATTGGGTGAAAATTGTGAAGTTTGGATATGTTAACATGTTAAATGTAAAGCAAAAGGGTTTTGCCTTTTGAAAAATTTTCGATTTGTGTAATTTTTTTGTTTCATGGACTGATGAGATTATTACTTAATGTTTGTCACTCATTAATCTTGATTGAACTAAATCTGGCACCTGTTCTCTCTTAGCAGAGATGGGAGAAGGGGTGCTAGCAAATAGTGGTACATTATGTGTTTTTCCCACTTTGTGGGCTACCATCAGTAAGATCTTCCTGCTCATCAGTGGCTTTAGAGATCTACAGAATTTTTGTGCTAAAATAAACCTGAAGAGCACTGCCTTGAAAATACATGTTACAAAAAACAAACGTCAAAGCTGTGCCATATGTACTTACTGTGTAACTCAATCTGCTTCCCTCTCGGGCTTTCAATCATAAGTCAAAACATTACATTTTGATGTCTAGGTACCATGTGCTTGACTTTCTTAGAATACTGCTGGTGAGAATATTACTGGTGTCTGACAGCCATGTTCAGCTGTTTTAAAATTACATAAAACCTTGACTGATCTTACTTCAGGGGAGAGAATTATTCTGGCAAGGTGGTTATTCACTTGCTTAATATCTAATTCACTGCCCATTTGAGTTTAGTTTTCCTTCTGTGTATCATTGCTAATGCATCTCAGTGGGAGAGGCTTGTATTTCTGGCAGGATGTTCAGATCAACAGAAGTCCTAATATATTCTATTCCTAGCGTATTTTGAGACATTAAACTACATCAAATTCTCAAAATGTTTCATGTCCCATTCAACAAACGAGCTCTGTGTTACAGTTTGGAAACATTTATTGCTATCCCTGAAAACTTCTGCTCTGTTCAGTTGCCTTGGTCTTAAAGTTCTACCACAAACAACTCCTCTAATTAGCAGGTACATTAATTGTACAGGTGTGTATAACTCAGTGATGTGCACTGCCAAGTAGCAGGGCAGGTTCTGCAGGAAAAATCAGGCTTTGTGGAAGGTGTGCCAAACAACTTGTAACAGTCTTTACCGTGAGAGAAGAAAGAAAACCTGATTTTGGTTACAGTCTTTAAAACATAACTATTACATTAATTGTATGAATACAATTGGTGTGTTAGGACAGGGTTAAGGTTGTGCATTTTACAATGCAACTGCACTGCTGCATTTACTGAACCTCTGTAGATCTGAACATACCGAGATTTTTGGAATTTTACATTTAATTCTGAGCTTCTCAGGTGTCTGATGTTTAGTTTGCTTTTAAAACTTATTACAATAATTCTGTAATATATTTATTTTATAATGGTAATGTGCATGCTCAACATTGATTCCCTTTACTGTATCTAAGTTTCTGAATTGTAATAAATGGAGTTTTATTTTGCTCTGATTAATACTTTTGCTGTGATAAAAGCTCAGAAGAAGAGATTGTCACAAAACTTCTTGAGACAATATGGTTTGGTCATTACAGTAATGACTTAGCCTCTCTTGGGATCTAAGTTTGTACAGCAGTTCATCTGGGTTTGCTGTGTTAAATATCACATCTCCATATTAGGAACCATTTCAGCTGTTTGTGTCCAAGCCTGGGGACTGAGCCAAAGTGAAAGAGTAAGCAACTGCTACCACATCCCAGGACTCCGACTTTCAAAGGTGCACATGATTTGCAGATCCCTTTGAAAGCATTGAAAACCAGGGCTGATCATTTTCCCTCACGACCATTCCTCTACTGTTAAATGGGTTTTAGCCTGGCAACACCTAAGTGTCTACAGGTGGCTAGATTTCCGTGGACATGTCGTGTACCATCCGTATTCAGCTCTGAATGCTCCCAATACAGATGTGCTTCTAGGTTTGCTTCTGAGAACCAGCAAAGCTGCTTCAGTCTTGACAGTCCCGAGCAATTCCTCATCTGGTTTATGCATTAGGCGTGTCAGGGTGCAGAGCCGAGCCAATGGTCCCCTCTGACTTCACGTGCAGCCCTAACACACTTGAGATAAGAAGGCTGAGGATACTTGCTGTGTCTTCTGCCTGTAGTTGCACCCAGAAGTCAGATGCTGGGATTCAAATCTCTTTTCTGTCTGAGCTTGCATCTTTTGGTGAACTAAATGCTCTAGCTGCTGTAGGGCTTTCTCTGAGTCAGGCATATCTGCTTTGCATGGAAGCACCCCAAAATGAACAGGAGACAACACGAGCTAACATTTTACTAGTGCAGGCATTGACATGGATGGAGAAGTACTGCGGTTTTCATTCTTTATCTAATTGACAACAGATTATTATTGCAAAGTATCAATTGAAGTTGAGCACAAGAACTCAATTCCAGTTGCAAGCAATTACCTTAGTCACTGTGTTACAGATTTCACTCACTCATGTCTTCTTTCTACCCTGCCTCAGTTACAACAGGTTGAGAGGAGGAATGAGCCTACCAGTTAAACTGGGAGAGGAGGTGTTTGATCAAATCACATTAGACAAGGGAGGCACTTTAGTGTTCTGAGTGTGTTCGTCAGTTACCAAGGTGTTCAGTAGAAAGTCCTCCTCATTCCCACTTCATGAGAGAGGGTTAGCTTCGGTATTTAACTGCCAGGTTATACTGGGGATAGATGATCCTTGAATGAGGTGGGCGTCAAGATGTACTTGATTCCTGCCATTGCCTTTTGCCTCCCTTCCCTTCACACTGGTTCTTGTTACTCCCATGTAAGTGTAAATCAACGCAAGTCCTCCAGAAGGAACAGTTTCCTACTTCCTCCAGTCTTATTCTTCTGCTTCCCCAATCACTTGTGCTGATCTGGCTTCATCGTGGAGCAGACCAAGGAATAAATCTGGCTGAAAACTGTCCACAAAAGCAATTGGGAGCATTTACCCGAGGTAGGTCCCTGTGCCACCTCTGTCATGCTTGTGCTGGTGCAGGGTAGAGATGGTCCCTCACAGCATGGCAGTCCCTGGTTAAACACGCCATGGGGCTATGGCACCGCATGGGGAGCCCTGCCACTGCACATGGTCAGCAGCACACTCTGGCATGGAAGCTGGGTTTGCAGGATTTAGGTTTTGTTTACCAGGCCTGATACTGAGACTTCCACAAAATGCCTGGATAGCTACAAGCCTGTGTAAGTTTTTTGGTGGATCTATTTCATATATTCATATTTTCAGAGAAGGTGCAGTCCTAGTACTTTTTTCTTTGATTAGTACGGAACTGTTCAGCATGGACAAATGTATCAGATACACAGTGAGAACTTTGACACTCTTTCTTCACAGAGATAAAAATGCATACCCATCTTTTAGTTTTGATAACGTATCTTCCTTCCTGGACAATGTATCCTCAGCTTTGCCTTCGTGAAGCTATTTACCTGGTTGGGTCAGTTTGCCATGTTTGTCCCTTGATAAATATAAGGAGATCATTGTATACATATAAAATGTTGACATCATTAGTCAACAGCTGCTCGCTGTTCCTCTCTAACATAGTTGTATTTCAAATAGACCCGTTAGAGTTAGCAGAAGATAAAATTAATGAATTCTTATTGTTCTCTGTCACAGACTTTTGAGGCCTGGCTAATGGTTTTAGGCTATATTGTCGTTTACAAAATTGTTACAAATTCCCTGAAATTATATCCATATGGAGAGCTGTTCATATAGTACTTTAAACACTTTCTCTATAATGCTGCTCAAAGAACTAATTACTCCTGAAAATGTAAGAAGGTAGGGTTCATGTAGCAAGACACTGGCCTCAGCAAAAAGCTGTAGCTGAAGTTCAGTACCAGTTGAACCTCAAACATCTGGTGGTCTTCTGTGGCAAAATTGTTAGTAGGGTTGCTTTTTAAAAACATATATCCTTGAGAATAGAGGCACAAAACTGAATGCTATAGTTGCTTTTTATCTTTAATGTAACTAACAAATGTTTTCCAAGTTTGCTTTTTTTTTGGTATAAAAAGAAATATTGAAGAAAATTGTACTCTGTGACAACAAATGCCTACTGTGAAAGAAGGCTCAGAGGAGATGGGCAAGAATGATGAGTTCAGGGAAGTATATAAGGAATGGCCACCAGTTATCTTAAGGAAAGCTGACCTTATCTCAGCACAAAGGGTGTTGAGTGTGACCTTTGTTTTAGATATCAAGTTGTACTAGTGGTGTTCTGTGTTGTATAAACAGCCTTGCCTGAGATAATTAGCGGAGAGAAACAGCATGGGTGGAGAAGTGTGTAGGCAACTCAGCCAAACCTAAAAGTATAAAAGCTGAACCACCAAGAGAATGAACTTTGAAGAGAGCAGCTGACTTCAGCTGGTTTCAACTCATGCATTCTTCTCTGGAGACTGGGATGCCCAGTGTCGTAACAGTGAGCACACAGGGACTGGTAATGGCAATCAGTTTTGTGTTATGATCTGTGTGTTGCAATTGCTATTATTGCACTTGTGATTTTAGTAGATTGCTGTGTCACTCTGCTAAATCAAAATCCTGTGTAACATCAAATATCTACAAATAAGGAAATTTGGTATTAAACTTGAAGTCTTCTTTGTGCGGAATATCTCAGAAGAACCTGCTCAGAGAGTATTGTGCTCTGACACATCCCCAGTTATAAGAGCTTTGAAAGCCACCACAGGCCCTCAACACAGCTGGAGCTGACCCCATAGGCAGCATTCCTTCTCTTAATTCCTGTTTCAGCACCACCCAAATCATTGGATGCAGTGTTCCAGTTGCAGAGTGACTTTCTAGAAACTTGATTTTGCTAAGAAAATTAGACATGTATTTTTTGCCCCACATGGAGATGAGACAGACAGTTAAAGGAATGAGAGAATGTAATCCTCTCATTAACTTACAGCTGAGGTTTGCAATGGTATAAAGCACATAATGATAAGGATACAGCAAATGTGGCCTTCCTGTTCTTTTTTTTTAGCTGGAGAGCATTCAAAGCTAAGGTAATATCTTCTGTTTAAGAACATGAATGAAACTGAGACAGCCATACCTTAATCAGTGGAGGACAGATGCAAGAAGGCCTGTGGGGTCTTTAACTATGCTGCAGAAATGAGCAAAAAAATTGCTGAATATAAATATATACTTGCTGTTTCTAGAACTGAGCATGCAGATGCGTTTTTCAGGTTACCCTGAAGCTTGAAACAGAGTTGAGCCGGTTCCCCAGACTTGACCTTGCATAACACGCAGAGATTTGTAATAGAGATAAAAAAAAAAAAAAAGAGTGAATTACAGATGGAAATGTATGTATGTAAAAGCACCAGAAGAAGCAATATGAAGCAAAGGCTGAAGAACATCATATACTGATAACCAAGGGCATGGTTAACGTCAGTCAAAGTGGTGAACACCAAGGACTGCATTGTTTACAGCAAGACTAGAGCCCTGAGCTCTGATGGGGCCATGGCATGATGACACTTAAGCAGAAGACTTGAACTCTGGTAACAGGAGGATGGCAGCAAGGCTGTAGCTGAAAAGATGCCCAAATGAGGATAAATAGACCACAGGTAGAAACCTTCCCACAAGTTTAGGGGAACGGAATCTTTAAGCAAGATTCTGAGACAAAAATTCATGCCATAGTAACTAGCTCACAGAGTGAATAAAACCTGTCTGAAACCCATCGTCAGCAAGAGAAATCCAAGAGGTTTAGTTAATGATTGATAGCTGATGTCCCTTGTCCCCTGTGTCATGTATAAGTGATATTGGGCAGACCATTGGTTCACACACATCTTGGTGCAGGTGAACGTGTGATTGCAAGATCTATGAGATAATGAACATAAACGACCAAAATTGGTTTTGTTTAACATAGGTATCACCTTCTACCTCCATGTGGTTTCACACTGAATCTTGTATTACATTTCTGCAATCACAGGAATATTGTGTTAATAGGGTGATTGCCAAAGCAGTCAGCATTGCAACAGTGTTTATTATGTTACATGACTCTCATGTAACACTTTGGGGGTTTTAGGCTTTTAATTAGTCAAATTTTGCAATATGCCACAGCTTTGTTTCTTTCTAAATTTGTGAATGCAAATACTCTGTTCAAGTTACAGTATGTCATGGTTTAACCCCAGCTGGCAAATAAGCAGCTAAGCCGTTCACTCACTCCCCCCTGCTGAGACGGCGGAGAGGTTTGGAAGGGTAAAAGTGAGGAAACTCGGAGGCTGAGATGAAGACAATTTAGTAGGTAAAGTAAAAACTACACATGCAAGGAAAGCAAAACAAGGAATTTATTCACCACTTCCCATCAGCAGGCAGGTGTTTAGCCATCTCCAGGAAAGCCGGGCTCCATCATGTTACTTGGGAAGTCAAATGCCATCACTCCGAATGTGTCCCCTTCTTCCTGCAGCTTTATATGCTGAGCACGACATTACATGGTATGGAATGTCCCTTGGGTCAGTTGGGGCCAGCTGTCCCGGCTGTGCCCCCTCCCAGCTTCTTGTGTCCCCCAGCCTGCTCACTGGTGGGGTGAGGAGCAGAAAAGGCCTTGGCTATGAGCAAGTGTTGCTCAGCAATAGCTAAAACATCCCTGTGCTATCAGCACTGGTTTTATCACAAATCCAAAACAGAGCCTCATCTTAGCTACTGTGAAGAAAATTAACCCTATCCCAGCCAAAATCAGCACACACTGTTACATTTTGAAGTACAGCAATTCATGCTTATTTATGATGAAATGTAAATCATACGTCCTTACAAGCTGTTTCTAAAGTTTTTCTATATCTGCTTCAACTCCAAAGCCCCACCTTAGAAAGGCTGAAAAATATATCATGTATAGGCATGCATATATGAAGTACATACATATTCCCTGTAATGGAACTCAGGAGCTTCTGGCTGAGAAAAGGAAGCACAGGAGAAATACTATACAACTGTTTTCCAGGGGGTGACAAAGAACAGCACAACCTATGCAATTCTTTACTTTTATGGTATTGTTGTCTCAGCTTACAGTGTTTTGTATGTAGGTGCAGACATCTGGTGCAACATTTTCTGTTGAGATCCACATCAACTAAACAGTATCACAGACACACTGTGCTAACTGTATATGGGATATGAGCCGTTAACATAATTTCTTGAGCAGCACAAGGCTAAAAGAACATCTAGCAATTAAGGAAAGTATTTCACAAAACAAGGCTTGAATGATACCTGAAAATATATAGATTGGTTTTGAGCTTAAATACTCCAACTATTCCATTTGTTTTGTTTTTCTTAAGTTGCTCTCTAATTCCATTTTTTTTTTTGTTACTCTTACATTTTCCCAGAAAGACAAAGATGTGACTAAATAGGAATTTCAAAGAAATTTCTAAATGCATTGGTAGAATTTTGCTAAAAGAAAAAAGTGCTGAGAATCTCCTGGAAAGTTTTTGACTGCTTGCAGGAAATCCCTTTTTTGAAGAGCTGCAGAGCTCCTTCTAGGAAACAATGAGGACACGGGGCTCCTCAGAGGCATTTCCTTGTTTACTTAACCAATACTTGAAGACTATATTTTAGAAGCTAAGAGCGGCTGATGTGTTCATTTGATCCAATTCCCTATCTCCCAGTGAAGCCCATTAGCAGACATCAAGGGAGGAGTAAAATCTGGGCTAACATAAATAATATTTGTGAGCAAAACTTCTACTATTTTCAGTTCAGGGGAAGTTCCTGCACTTAATGAGGCTTGTCTGTTTGGCAACCTTACATGGATCTGTCTTTCAAATAAATATTTAATCTCCACATGAAACTGTGTTGGCAGTGTTGGGGTGTACTGGGTCTGGCTGAGCCCCACAGCATCCCTCACAGTGCCGTGCTTGTATTGGGAGCTAGAAAGGTGGGGGTAACACAGCTGTGTTTTGGTACTGCTGAGCAGTGCCAGCACGGCACCAAGGCTGGCTCTCCAACTGTGACCCATGCCCCCCACACCCCCACCCCCACCCCCACCCCATCCTAGTAGGCTGGGGGTGGGCAAGATCTTGGGATGGAACACAGCCAGGGCAGCTGATCCAGAGTAACCAATGGGAGATTCCATACCATACAGCGTCTGCTCAGATATAAAAGCTAAGAGAAAAGAGGAGGAAGGGGGTGTGTGCATTCATTATTTACATTTGTCTTCTGTAGCAACCACTACACGTACCAAAGCCCTGCTTCCCAGGAAGTGGCTGGATATCGCCTGCTGATGGGAAGCAGAGAATAACAGCTTTTGTTTTCCTATGCTTCTGCATGCACGACTTCACTATTGCTTCATTAAGCTGCCTTTATCTTGACCCACATTTTTTTTTCCATCTTATTTTCTTCCCCCACCCTGCCTCCCATTCTGCTGAGGAGAGGAGTGACAGAGCAGGTTGGTGGGCACCTGGTGTCCAGCCAAGGACAACCTACCACATGGGGTTACACCTATCTAGTATATGGCTTTTATTTGTATCTGGTTTTAGAACATGAATAACTCAAAAGCTGTTTCAGACTCCATAAACTCTGTAAAGACATAGTCAGCTGGAGATATAATGATTGGGGTGTGGGTTTGATAAAAACCACACCCCTCAGTCATTGCTTTTAATAGAATAATCATGAGTTAGATATTTGTTAAAGTTCTCCTCTTGAGGGCAGCAAATATTCAGAACTAAAAGTTGTTCGTGTTTCTTCAAGGGTGCAATAAAGAATATCCTGAGTTTGAGACAGGCCAGGGTCAGCTTGCTCGTTGGCCCCCATGGGTCAGAGTACAGCTCTACTTACAGCTCTACAGCTCTTATACTAAAGGACAAAACATGAAATCTTAAGTGAAAAATGCAGTGTATGAAACCAAGGCTTCACCTTGTAAACCAACTGAGAAGAGAGTAACTGAGAAGTAGAAACATATCCTACATTTCATAATCTCTCCACTGTTTGTAAGGTCAGGTGAAAAAAATTTAGGCATCCACTGAAAATTAAGCAGTTTTCTTTTTCTGTGCATTGTTGCAACTAATGCCAGTCATGTGCGATAAAGTTTAAAATGAGCTTTTAGAATATGGCTTCATAATAATGGCGCTCAACCAAAGGCTGTGTGAGAAGCTCGGGTGCCTTGGATAGCTCTGGTGACTCATAAGCATGTTCATATATGCCCAGCCAAGATGAATGACATCTCTGGCTATGTTCTGTCTACTGTGTCTTTATCATGGACGTAGTGCTGTGCCTTCAACCAGAGAAAAGGAAACAACTACAAATGAAATAGCAAAAACTAATAACATGTTCTGTGTCTGCCTATATATGGCTTCATTCTTCAGTGTGGTCTTATGCTGCAGAACAAGTAAATGCAAGTGATTGTAGCGGTCAGTACGTCTGTGGCAGGGTTCAGAAAATACTTCTGCACCTCAGTGCAGCACCTGCTGTTGCTGCTTTTTGTATGGGTGCAATGTGCTGCGCCAAGGGCTGGTGAATTCTTCTAACTGTCATTACCGACTCATTACAAGCCTAAAAGAAACAATCTTTTTTTCCTCATTCATTAATTAAGAAAAGAGCTATGAAACCCAGTCAGAACTAGTGCTGTATTTACTACTGAAGATCCCTGTGACTTCTGTGTAATCATCGAATAAAGGTAGATAAAACAGTACATTAGACAAGTCTTAATTGTAACTTTTTGTGCTGGCAATGCTACAAATACACATTGACATGTCTCATTTTATCATTCCATTGATCTTATTAATAGAAACTCTGTGATTCAGAACTTTTCTCTTTGTTTCTGACCCAGAAAGTATGCCTGACCCAGGAATGACCTGCTTCCCTTGAATTTACTTCATGTACTAGAAAACATAATGCCCTCAAACTTGGAGAGTGGTGCAGAGCTCCTGGGAACAATGGAAGGAGTGTAATTGTCCTCTGCTTGTTCTGTGGCTTATTTCCAGCTCCCAGGAAAGCTGGATATCAGTCTTAGTGTGGTGTAGCTGGTTTATACCAAACTGCACTCTAGAGGAGTACTTGCAGTCTTGTGGTAAGGGCACATACTCTGGGTGCTTTATTCAATCCCATACCTAAAATCCCTGAATAGCTTACATGTACTTAGATTCTTTGCTCATGGTGATATTGATCAGTTCATTATAAGGCAGAGGAAATTTGGGAAAGGGATCTTCAAGGAGTATCATGGAGACCAAAGGAACGAAACTCATAAATCATGTGAAAGGCAGTGGGTGTTGCATGCCCATGCAGGCTTACAAAGGAGACTTGACCATGCAGGTTTGTTCTGTGTGGTCTGCAGGGTGGACTGCGTCTAGGTTAGAGAGAGAGCATATGATTCAATGCTCCATCTATCTGTATGGCTAGACTTGCTCCCCTGACTTTTGGGGATGGTTGGCTTGTTAGAAGCTGTTTCAGCTTGTTTCTTGCTCAGCTGCAAGACTGTTGTTGGATCACGTGGAGCTCGCTCCTGTTGTGTCATCCCTTGAAGAGAGGCCAGAAGACAAGATCAGCATTGGATAAACCATCACTTCATCCTGCATAGGGCTGGGGAGCAGAGCTATCCCTTGTCCATATGTAATGCCATATCCTTTCTTTTGGTTGGGGAACTCAAGGACTGCATGCTGCCGATCATTCCTCATTGGGACTTAAGGCACCAGTGGCCCTGCATGGAGCAGTCAGGAAGTCCAGGTGCTGTTGTAAGTGGCTGCGCTGGGGGGGCAGGGGAAATCAGTACAGCTTCCCTGAAGTCCTTCAGAGTGGTGGCCATGGAGCCCCTGTCTGATCTCTGGGAAGGTTTCCTTTTCTTTCCCAGGCAGCTCTCTCTTGTGCCGGAAGAGCAACTTATCTGGGGTAGCTAAGAGAGGAAGGGTTTTCATCCATATGCTCTAGTGTGCCCTGAAGGATTAGTTTAATAAAATTTTGGACATGTCTGCTTGCTGTCATATGGCAAGCTCAGGATGGTGCTTCTACTTTTAAGGGTATAAAACCCTCAGAACCTAGATAATTCTGCCTATATTACCATCTTAAGTGCTACATTTGACTAGATTAATAAATGGCATCATCCCATTCCAAAATCAGAAAGGTTTCTTTATCCATATGAGTACCATCAAATGCCTCCTGAATTTCTTCTTCCTTCCCTAAGTGTTGTAGCATTTTTTCTCTAACATAATTCAGAATGATAAAGTATATATTTGTACACAGATATACACATCTTCCTTATACGGGTATTTAAAATTTTGTTGAGACTCATACAATGTAAATAGAAAATAATATCATCTGATACTCAATATAAGAAATGCCTTTCAGATTAGCCATGAAAAGTATGTAAAATAATGAACTTCGTGGCCACTAGATGTGACTGTTGCTCTGTGTGAACATAGTTGAAGCATCATTCATTGCTCTAAGTTGTGGTCCCTTAAAAAAAATTCGTGGGACAACTCTATAGCTTTCTACTGCTGTGCCCTGAATTCTGTACACTGAATATTCAGCATTTCTGTTAAAAACTACACCTTAGAAGTTTTAGAGGAATGAAAACACATTATTTCATTATTCTGAAGTCTTAACAATTAGATCTTTGTATTAGAAGAATACCATTCTTTCTAGAAAAAGAAAATGGTATTAGAAAAATAAAATAGTAGATCTGTTCATGGAAGATCTGCTAGATGCTCAGATGCTTTTTGATTCTTTGATTGAGTAGTGCTGAAAGCATTTTACAGTTCAGATAGAACTAGGAAATTGGAAAACATGCCTTCTCAATTGCTGATTTATTTCCTCCAAATCCAAAATAACCCTTAGGCCTAATGAATTATGAATTCAATAAATTTATTGATTTTTTTTTCCACATCACAGTGATGGGATGCCAAACACCTGTTTGTCCTGTCCAGATAACTAGCCCCAAATGCCTCCTGGAGTCAGTCTTCTACTTATCCTTGCCTATGAATTCATGAGGAATACAAGTATGATCAGGAAAGTGGAATCACAAAGGGAATTGCAAGTCATTGTGAGGTGAAAAGCAGTTCAGAATGGGACTGCAAGACTTTTGATTCCTAATGAATAAAGGAGCTATTTTCTGTGAGCTTTAAAAGACTATGAGGCATGGGCATAACATACTGGGTTTTAAGTCAGTGCAGACAGCCCACAGTTTTTAAAACGTTTTTGGTTGACAGAAAAAGTGAAACTTCAGAGAAGATTAAATTTATGCCTATTATCTCTTATCCTCCCACCACATACCACGCTGGACGCTCTGAATCCCATCTCCTTGATGACCTCCTTGTAGACACTGGAGTAGCTGTGTGGTGTCTGCAAAGGCAACTCTGCCCCAGGCTGGACAAGCCCCTGCTCCAGGCTCTCCTCAAGGGCACTGCTCCAGCCTGGTCCATTACCAAACTTGCTGCAGTTTCATAGAATCATAGAATTGTTTGAGTTGGGAGGGACCTTAAAGATAATCTAGTTCAACCCCGCTGTGCCATGGATTTTCACACTTTCCACTAGACCAGGTTGCTCAAAGCCCCATCCAACCTGGCCTTCAACAATTCCAGGGATGGGGCATCCACAGCTTCTCTGGGCAACCTGTGCCAGTGCCTCACCACCCTCACAGTAGATTCAATTTATCAATGTATTTCCTATATTGGGGGACCCAGACTGGTCACAGTGTCTAGATGTGGTCTAGTGAGTGCTGAGCAGAAGGGGATAATCAGTGGCTCCCCCATCTCCTGGCTGTGCTTCTGTCGATGCAGCCCTGGGTGCTGGTGGACGTCTCTGCTGCCAGAGGATGCTGGTGGCTTGTGTTCAAGTAATTGGTCAGAATAAGAAACACAGCATAGAAATAAGTTTTCAGCTCTTTAAATGAGAGGAAGTTGTGAGCTAGTTCTGCATGGATCTGTACTGGGGTGTGTACATGCACCTGGGGAAGTGCATATGGCAAGGTAAGAGGTTTCAGATAATACTAAATCATTCAGGGAAATGAGGACAAAGGAAGAGTGTCTCTTATATATAAGATACATAATTATACATAAATACGTATGTATATCTACATGTACTCAGAAATACCATTTTGGATTTTTCTGGATGCTTTGATGAAAACATCAAATCAGTGCCTGATAGAGGTCAAAAACCTAAATATTAAGTTATTAGCAGAAGGCACAGAGAATAAGACAGAACATCATTATGCCACAGCTCCATGGTTCATTACATGCAGTTCTGCTTGCTTCATCTCAAAACGGGAATAATACAAAAAGATGTCCAGATGGAAGAAATAAGAAAACACAATTAGAAGAAATTCAAAGAAGAGCTATAAAGATGAGAAAGTTCCTGGATTTCTCAGTAAACTAGGACACTGAAAATAGACTGGAAAAGAGAGAAATGAGGGGGATAACGCAGAAGTCTGTAAATGGATAAGTAGTGTGCTGAAGGCAAATAGGAATAAGTTCCTCTCCGTATCTTCCAGTACAAAATCTACCATGCAGCAAACAAAACTGGATATATATCTTTTCACACACTATAATTAATCTGCAGGATCTGTTTTCATGGGTTGTTGCGGCTATTAAAAATTTCTGGGTTCAGATAACTCATGGTTCTTAGTCAAGTGTCAATTGTTAAATGCTTATAAATGACCAAGTGTGCAGACCAAAAAAAAGTTGGAGAGTATACTAGAGAGGAGAAATACCCTACATTTTTGTCATGTTCTTCCATACTTCCTTGAACATCTTCACCTGATTACTGCCAAGGACAGAGTACTGGGCTGAAGGGATCTCCAGTGTGAGCCAGTGTGGCCACTCTTTATTTCATCATTTTAACCAACATGGGTAATATGAAGGAATGAAGGGGGACTTCTGTAGATAAACCCTACTTCAGACAAATTCAGAAGTGTATTGCTTACCTGACTATTGAAGTCCCTGTAAAATGGTGTTGCAAGAAAAAAAAGAACACTTTGTAACATACAATACAAATTCATTTTTAAGGTAGGATTTAATACAGCATCATATGGACAAGTAATTACTAATTTAATAGAAACAATATTTCTTAATAATTTTCAAAAGACTAAGTGCAGATCAACTGGCTGCCTTTTAATTAAGATTTACATAGCCATGAGTACTGGAAGATTGTGGTGAAGAGTGGGAGACATCACAGACTGTGTACTAGAATGTGGCTTCCAAGATGATTTGCAAGACCCCTTACAGGAAAATACATGATTCTACTGATTCTCCACTAAAAAAAGAGGGTTTTGTCTATCAGTTGGAAATGACTGCTTGATCCAGTTCTCCATACTCTCCCCGTTAGTGTTTTAACTGCAGTCAAAGATTTAATATATTTTTCTTAGAAGTTTAATTTGTCCTTATTCCCCATGTCCACATCAATGTTTGTTTCTTTGTTTGCAGTTTTTCATAGTATTTACTTAGCACTGCATGCCCTTGGGTATCAAAACTCGTATTGTATGCTGTCCAAAGGGAGTCACTCCTTTTCAGTCTTTTGTCAGATGTTATAGTTATTAGATTTCTTTGTTTCATAATTATCTTGTATTTCAGTTTGTCCAGGTAGAATGTGAACCAAATATGAAAACCTATGTTATTCTACCTACAAAATATTGTCAACCTCAGAACCATTTTTTTCTTGGGAGAAGTACTCGTGTTTGCCTCAGCCTTTGCTTTAAGCTATATATTTGTTATTCATGCCTGTTATAAAATTACATTATTATGTTATTTGATATGAAATGAAGTGTAATCAAAGGGCAAACCCACTACTAGCATGCTGAAAATATTTGAGTCATTATGGTAGTTTTGTCATAAAATAATAACATTTATATATATGTGGCAATAGTACTTCAAGTAAAGATTGCTGGAACATATTGTGACAGGTTAGTGTATTAATGAAAACAGACAGATAAACATAAAAAAAATGTAGATCTTACTTTTTCTCACTGCTCTGGGAGATCAGCATTTTCAGTGTCAATTTCACTACAGCTTTAATACAAATTTCAAACTTTATTAGCGGACTCTAGGCTTCAAACAACAAATTATCAGATTCTGTTTCTGAAGTGCTTGTAAGCCTGTAGTCTGACACCTTGCAGAGAAGGTTACCATTCATCTCCCTTTGGGAAGAGAGGGAGGTGTCCAGCTGAACTTCAAGCAGGGAAGGAAGCAATAATCAGCTTTTGCTGGAGAAATTTTGTTAACTGGGTTGCCTAGGACTTACTTGCTATGCAGTTAAGTAATAGTTTAGAACATTTTCCTAAATAATGCCCCATATATATATGCATATATATACACACACATATACACATACAATTTCTGTGTATATATACACACCATTTTTTATACATATACATACACCATATATACACACACCATTTAAATGTATACACCATTTATAGATACAATTTTATATGTATACACACATATATACATAAATTAACACAGATGCAATTTTTTAAATATATTACATAGATTTTTACATATACACACACATGCACACACACACATACATACATATAGTGATGAGTGTTATTTGGAAATATCTGAATGAGAGAATTATGGTAAAAATGTCTAGGAGAAGGAGCCACTGGAGTCAGCTGCTGTGGCCTTGAAAGTGAAGTGGAACAAAAATAGGCCATCAAAGGCTGTCTCCTTTTTTGGAGCAAAAGTGCAGGCAGGAGCTGTATTGCAGTTGTTTCTTTCTAAAATAAATGAGATAATTTAGAAAGTGATGGTGTTTGTAGATGATGCCACTGACAAGAGAGTTCTGGCAACTGGAGGCACACAGGCAGTAACCAGCAGTGAAGTGGCAGTGACAGAAATGGTTGTTAAATGGGGCCACAGCCACTTAGTGCAGGAAACCTCCTGGTGGGAATACCTACTGTGCAGCAGAGCCAAAACAGACACCAGAGCTACCCAGGAAGGTAGTAAGGCCCCTGCATATTGTCCATTCAGCAGGGATGAGAGACAACGCCTCCTGATATGTGGGGTCCAGGTTTCAGTGAGTATAATTGTGGAGGACGGTGATACCTAGCAATTCAGCAGCAATTTACAACAATGGAAGGACTGAAGAGGAGGGATGGGTGCTGCTTTCTGTCGGGAGATGAGAACAGCAGTCCCACGGACTAGTAATGGTTTGGGTTTCCTAGGCTGCTGCTACAGTAGGTTTGCCAGCCTTCTCTTCCCTCCATACCTCTCCCAAAGAAAGTACTGTTGATGCAAAACCCTTTGTTTAAACTCATTCAAGTTAATGCCCATGTGGTGCAATTTGAATTGACAGTATTCTGGCTGGCAGCTTGAGCTACTGTTGCATTGGTATTCTTAGATGTCTAAAAACAAACCCCTGACATTCATAGGGTTAAATAGTGTCCTGCAGGAGAGATAAGCAGTTACATCACAACAGCCATACCCAAAAGGGGCAGGAGTCACTCCTTTCTGCATTGTATAGGCTCTAGTGTTCACTGCCACCTAGAAGAGTGGGCAAAAATAAATGCTGTTATTTACCTGTTGATAAAATGGATTTTTCCATTCTATGAGCTTGCTTAAAACCATTTTTTTTTCCAAGTGTCCCATTGAGGATCTTCTGACCTTGTACTGTGAAGCCTGCTCTGTCACTGGGTTGGAATTTTTTCCTTTCCTGCCAGCAAGAGCAATAGCCATAATCCCCAGCACTACCCATAGTATTTCTCAGTCCTGTGGCTAGACCCTTTGAAGCCTTACTGGAACTGAAGTGAATCACCACCCAGGGCACCTTCCCATTTATGAACGGTGTTAAAAAGTCCAAATGAATTATTTAAGCACTACTGGACATTTAAAATATCTAGGGCTCATTGCCTGGAGCAGTAAAACTTGAGCAAGCAGGCAGAGTGGCTCAAGAAGAAAAGCGAGGCACTGGCCAGCTGCATTGCAGAAGCTTAGGACTGCAACCTTCCCATACAAACATGCTCAGATTTCAGCTTGGGGACTCATGGCTTGGAGCTGAAGCATCAGCATGTGGCATCTGTCCAACTTGCACCATGCAGACATGTTGCTCCTCAATCGAGTGGAGTCTGCCAGGGTTCCGTGTGGGCATTCTGCTTGCCTATTCCCTGGGAAAAGATGTAAAATTAATTAATAGATGTTAAATGCACATTTCAAAACACTGAGACCTCAGGTACAATTCCTTTTCAGTCACTCTGGCATATGCAATATTCAATTTATTGGCTTTTAAAATTAAGCATGAAAATTTTGGCAATGCTTACCACCTGCAAGAGCCTAAGTAACTTCACATACCATTAAAACCAGTGACAATTGTTCTGATGCTAACAGTGTTCAGAGTCCTGCTCATCATTTTCTTTTTGTCTCATTGTTTATATAAATTATACAATCACTTCTAATGTCTTTAATGTGCTTTAAGAGAAGCTTCTTTTATTTTTTGTCTTACCTTATCATCCCTTTCTTTTCCCTTGAATTTGAATTTCCCAGAAATTGCTGAGAGCAAAGGCAGAGGATAAGCAAGGCAAGATTACAAGCTGTGCACTAAAATGGATTTCTAAGTACTTTTATTTGGTACCTAAAGTTACATATTTTATGTTCATTGAACATAAAAGGCCTGATTTTAAGAACTGCTAGCCAGTCAAAGCTCCCATGGATCGTGAGACAATTGTGTGCACAGTAAGACTCATTTGCGGAGGCTCGTGCTAGCTACCCATCAGTTTTCACTGCAAGTGAATGAAGAATTCATCCTATAAGGATCCCTGTGGTTCTCTTAAGAGTAAGGGTAAGTAAAATGGCTTACCTGTCTTGCCACAGATACAAGAAATGACAGAAACCAACAGTTTTTCAAAATCTAATGTTGCAGGTCACCAGATCTCTGGTCCAAACCATTCCAGGCTAGAGGGTTTTCAAAGGAACCATGTCGTTTGGAAAGAGTGAACATTAATGGAGCAGCAGACTGCTATAAGAAAGTGCTTTTTCTCTCAAGTTTTTCGGCCTCAGGTTCTGCTCCCTCAAACTTAAACCGACCAGCTTAGCAGCACAACTGGGTAGGAATAATACTGGGAATATATCTACCCAGGAGTCTTTCAGATTTTTTCCCTCAATGAGCTCCTGCTTATTGCTGAGTTTTATTAATATGACTCAGAGTGATGGGAAGTTACCAAAAAACATCAAAAGCATCACAGAGTTCTTGTCACTTCCAGTCTTGTGCTTATGGAAAAGTGAGAGACAAGATGCAGCTGAAAAGCCCAACTGAGCAGGAGCCCCAGGAGAAGAGCCATTCCCCTCAGGCTGGGCGTGTGTGGAGGTGCTCTCTGTATACCATCAAAGAGTCAACACAAAAATGGTCATACACCAAAAGGCTTGAGTTCTTCATCTTCTGTACGGAAAGGGTCTGGAACACTGTAGCAAAGAGGAAGCTGATGGTTGCTTCTCCCAACTAGTAACTGCTAACTACTAATGCTGTGCTGCAGAGATTTCTGTTTAGGAACCTGTAGCAAGGGAGAATTACACCTGTGAGTCGTTTCAGCGGCTGCTGGTTTAGCATGTCTAGGATGGCCAGCCCCTCAGTTGCTACTCACCTGTCTCAGGTGATTTTGCAATACAACTCTGAAGCCCTCTTCTCCCCACCCAGCTCCCCCCTTCTCTAAGGCAGCTTGGCACCACTGCTTGCTTGGTGCTGTTGGAGTCTGTTTCCTTCGTAATTCATTGGGATTTAGTTAATAATACCTTGGTACTTATGCAGCACTTGAATATTCAAAGCGCTTTACAAATATTCTCTAATTCACTCTGAAGTGTTTCCTGGCACCATCATAGAGAGTAGAGATGGAAAATGCTTAGAGACAGAAAAATGCTCTACCCATGACAATTTCCAAAATACTTGAAGACAGGGACATCAATCACTTTCTTTGGAGACTATTGCAAAAAATGATCACAAACACCTATTAGCACCCTCCCTTCTTCTACTCCCTACCCCCCACTCTCCAAAAGACTCACAGGATTTCACAAGATGTCAACTAATTAGATATTGGCATGTGTCTGGACCAGCCTCTGTAATTTCTTTTCTTCCTTCTGGCTGATAGAGTGTCTTCTGTGCTGTAATTTGACTAACTGATAGTGTTCTGTCTGATTATAAAGCATTAAAGAAAAGGATTAGAGGAAAGAGGACAGTGAGCAAAGCAAAGATGAGATATCTCTTGAAAAACTGCCTAGAGGACTGGTGAGAACAGTGAAAATCCATTGAGTGAAATTACATATTCTAGGTGATAACCAGGACTGATAAAGCTATTTTTTCAAAGGCAAAAAAGAAAGTTAAAAGCATCCATTTTGGAGAAATGGGATTTAGGGTGTGTTCCTCATGCAGACAGGGTGAGGCACTGACAAAGCAATCCTAAAGTGTTGATGCACTTCACCTTGAGCAATCTCAATAAGTATTTCTCTGCAATTAGCTTTCTAAATGAATGCACTGAATCGTTGGTTAAATTGCGTTGGATTGCAGTTAGGTAAGATCCATCTTAAAGTCGCTAGCCTAGAAACCAGTCACCTCTCTACATTCATAACTTAGTTTTCACAGGATGGGGTGAACAGATTTTAAATCCACCGCTGCCAACAGAGAGGTCTTGCTTCCTTTTCAGTCTGCCCTGCTACCTTCTCCTGCATGCATACTCCTCTGGCTGAGGTTTCAGAAATTGATTTGGTTTGCTAACCCAGCACAGAACAAAGCATTTTGTTTGGTTCATTGGTTGGGATGGATTTTATTGTAGGAAGGGAGCAGGACAGAGCAGTTAATCATCTCCTTTTTTGGTGGTTGCAAGCCATTCTATCAAAACAACTGTCTGCAAGACCACAGCCTAATGTATGGGTTGGAGCCTTGAAGCCGTGAGATGCAGTTGTCACTGAGATGATGTCCAGAGTGTTTATATGGCTGGTGCTGACCAGGAGCCATGAGAGCTGCAACTTCCAATCCCTCACCAAAAGGGAAAAGTGTATCTGTTGAGTGGGTAAACTGATGGCATCTCCTGGGGTTACCTCACAACAGCTCAACTCTGTGACTGAGTTCCATGCCAAAGTTGATTAGAAACCTTGTTTAAACTTGTCAAATGAAATAAAACCCTGAGGTCATGCTGGATGACAAGGTTAAGTTGATGCTGTGTTTCAGCATGGGCCCACACCTGTCTTGCACTTGCACCGTCTCCACACAGCTTGAAGGCTCCAGGTTTTGAGGAGCTTTGGGGCATGTTAAAGGGGAAAGCCCAGGCCCCTGCTGCCCATTAGTATGGGCTTTGCCTTTCATGCAGCATGAAGGGGATGGGCTTGGTGTGCTCAGCTGGGTCTGTATTCACCCCACCTGCCCTGAAAGGAACGTCACACACGGGCACGGGGCGGGCAGGTCAGCCCAGGGCCTTCCCGGCGAGGAGCTCAGGACAGCCTACATCTTGTGGCACCCTGTGCTGGTTTTGGCTGGGATAGAATTAGATTTTTAATAGTAGCTAGAATAGGGCTAAGTTTTGGATTGTAGTGAAAACTGTTGATAGTACAGGGACATTTTAGCTATTGCTGAGCAACACTTGCTCATAGCCAAGGCCTTTTCTGCTCCTCACCCCACCCCACCAGCGAGCAGGCTGGGGGACACAAGAAGCTGGGAGGGGGCACAGCCGGGACAGCTGGCCCCAACTGACCAAAGGGACATCCCATACCATGTAGGGTCATGCTCAGTATATAAAGCTGCAGGAAGAAGAAGGAAGGGGGGGGATGTTCGGGTGATGGCATTTGTCTTCCCCAGTAACTGTTATGCGTGATGGAGCCCAGCTTTCCTGGATGGCTGAACACCTGCCTGCCCGTGGGAAGTGGTGAATGAACTCCTTGCTTTGCTTTTCTTGCATGTGTGGCTTTTGCTTTACCTATTAAACTGTCTTTGTTTCAACCCACAAGTTTCCTCACTTTTACCCCTCCGATCCTCTCCCCCATCCCAACACGGGGAACAGGGAGTGAGTGGCTGGCTGGTGCTTAGTTGCCGGCTGGGGTTAAACCATGACAGACCAGAATGAAAACTGGGCCAAGGAGCACCGTGGGTAGCTCGGACTAAATCAAAGAGGAGACTAAGGAGGTAAGTGGTAAATATGGAACATCTTTAAATGATTAAACTCTTACATGCTATTAATGGGTTAATCTAGGAGACATGGCAAGGACAGATGACTAAAACTAATGTATTAGCAGTAGTTTTCAGTACCTACTGAGAGAGGGATGTTCTTGCTTAACCAAGCATGGCTGGATAGCTGAACTTACCTTTCATTTCCAATCCCTGCTCTTCGGAAGGTGTGAACCTCTAATCCTGAGCTGCAGGGAATGTAGCGTATGCTGTCTCTGAACTGCAATTAGGGGAATTCATATGTTTTATAGCGTACTGCTGCTGAAGCCAGGAGCAAAATAAATGACTGAATGAATAAAGTCTCTTTACGTCAATGGAGACCAAATTATCTAACAAATTAACAATAAATACCTTGCTAAATTAAATCTTGTTTTCTTCAAATAGCCACAAGGAGCGTGAACATTCAGCAGCAAACTGAGTGCATAAAAACAAAGACATCTTACCCAAATGCCAAATATTACAAACAGGGTATTGTTTAACATCCTGATACTTAGATAAGAGTTTATGAATGTTACTCAGACTTTACATAAGCATTCCTTTTTTTCTTTAAAGGAAATCAAAGGCAGGACTCAAGGTAAAACAATGTTTGAAATCAAAAATATTCTATTATTAAAGTAGGATTTTATAATGAAAGCCGATTTTATCTTTCTCTATAAATACCTGCTTCCTCTTAGTGACGTACAACCTACTCCTCACAATATTACACTGCCCATAGATATTTTCTCTCCTTCCCTACATGTACACGCATACATGTATATTTGGATGCATGCATTCCTGATCTGACATACATAAAGACACTCTCACACACCATTTCCACATATTCTCAAGGGCTTTTTCAACTAATGGAGCACTGTAGCATCCTTAGGCTGAGATTAAATATTCAACACCTGACAGAGGTTATGCAATCCTTTCTTATATGTAATTAAACTACTCTGGTTTACATGGATTAAAAAATACATAAACACTTCACTCATTTTGGTTAAACCTTCACTTATGTAGGTTAAACCTACAAGGGAAGCTACTCCTTGCAAATACCCTGTACAAACTTTCTTGTGATGACAGGAAGCGTCGTCTTCCTTTCCTCTGGAATAACTAACATGAAGAGACTGACACAAAATTTAGGAGTCTTTTGTGCTTTTTTTTCTTATTATGGAAGCAATAGTCTCTGAAGCAAGTTGTAAACAGCAATCCGACTGATTTACTTTATCCTTTGTCCCTTCATCTGCTTTTCCCCGATATGCCCTAGCCCTAACTCCCTGGCCCATGATGCTCATTTGCTGCCAGAGGCAGCACTACTGTATCTCTCCATGTGCAGGCTGCTCCCAGGCTGTTGCCAAACTGGCTGTATTGCAGCTGAATTTTCCCAGACCTTCTCTCAGTGGGAACATTAATATAAGCCCCTTTCCAGAAACACCAGCTTTCACATGTTTTGTCATAAAACTTCTCTTATTTTTTCAGGTCTTGCTGAAAACAGCCCGTAGGTTCACTGGTTTTTGGGTTGGTGTGAGACACCTGGAGACACAAGCGGGTAGGCAGAGCAATCATGAATTTCTTATACCTTCAGAAAGCCAACCTAGAAAAGAGAAGGGATATAAAAATTATGTTCAGGACAAGATACAGTTATTAACTGAGGGCATGGGAATAGCGGTCCCACTGTGGACGGGCAATTCTGTACTTGTACGAGTGCTTTTCTTGTTCCAGCCACCGCTAGAAATATGGGTTAGCTGATTCTATGGTCATCTCCATCTCTTACACAACATAAAGAGAAAAAAACCCCAAAACAATCACCAAACTCAAGAAAGGAAAAAGTAAATAATTCTCTGAGCAGCAGAACTGGTGCATTCTGGTTTTCTCTATGTTGCAAGGGGATGAGAGCTGGTTTTCCCATTCTTAGCTCTCATCCTCCCCATCCCTCAGTGCAGCAGACCATGCTCCCACTTACACTGACCTCTGATGGTCTCGGGGCTGTCCTGTCGTGCCTCAGCCAGCTACCCCTCAGGCACTTGCTGTTTGCCAGGGGACAGCTGATAGGAGGCTGAGAAATCAATACCTTTCCTTTCAAGACGGCGCTCAGCTGGGACCCCTTTCTAACCAGCTGGTGCTTTCTCTGGTGTCTGATATATTTAAGACCTTGATCAGTCTGTTATATCTGATTGAAATTGGCTGGTAAGTTAAAAAATTATTAGACAGTGAAGAAATGGAGAGGTGAACACAGAGGTGGATAGGCAAGACAAAAATACCTCTCCTCTCAAATCTACACCTAATGAAAGTTTAATTAAAGTTTCTCATGAAAGTCACCTGGATGAGAATCCTGATTTATGTTCCCATGATTTAATCATGTCATCATCTGACTTTCTGCCTGAAAAATCTAACTATTATTCTAAGCATATAGACACCCCACCAAATTGCTCACCTAAGAATGAAAAGTCCTCAGGTGCTGGTTCACCAAGCTCAGAGTAATATTTTAGCAATAAATATACCATGGATTTTATTCCCTAGCCTGTGTTGCTTTGTGTCCTGTTAATAAGCTGTATGAGTGAAAACACTGTTTTTTATAGACACAGACAGCAGAAAACGACGTAATTCAGAGAGAGGTCCTGAATTCAGTTAGTGGAAGCTCCTTCACTCTTTTTTCCTTATCCTTTCAGCTTTTGCTCTTTAACTGTCTTTTAAAAATCAGGTTAGCACTTGCTTAAGAGCCTTAGTGACTTTGCACAGTGCAAGAGCAGTAAGGGGAGTGATGGGGAGGGTGAGGGAGGGAGCAAACCAGTGCAAGCTTTTGCTGGGTCTCGGTAAGAAAAGCCTGACTACAAAAGGCTTAATAAGATAACCACTTTAATAAGACAGAATAGGAAGAGGAATATAAATAGTGAGTAAATGTTATGTCCCTTCAGATGCTGGGCACCATGTTCATGCAGCATCGGAGGCAGCCCAGACTGATATTCCCTCAGTGCGCTGCACAGAGCGGAGCCCGTCTGTGGAGAGAAGGTCACCCTTGTTGGCCATTCTAGCTATTGTATTAATATAGGAATTGTACTGTATACAGAACAACTCTGTTCCTAAAGGATGCTCACACGAGAACTTACTGCTACCTTTTTAGACAAAGTCAGGGCCAGGCAGGTACATGATCACTGGTACCAGGTGGGAGCTGCCTGCAGGCGCCCCTGGTACAATGAGCTGGCTGAGCTCATCTTGCAGCCAAGGGACATGGGACATGGGCAGCACAACAGGGCCTGAAGGCCACACTGGATGTGCTGCCCTGCACAGGACTGGCCTGTACCTGCTCCGGTTAACTGTGATGTGGCTTACTCCCTCCACAATGAGCAGTGCTCTCCTGGTCAAGATTGACACGTACCACCCCTTGATCCATGTAGAGTTTACCTTTCCCAAAGCTGTAAATTGCAGATTATACTAATAACACAGAAACTTCTCAAACCCTAAGTATGGGCTCTAACAGAGCAGATGTGGCCTGTCCAGGATCACTGACTCCTCAAATGCAGTGTCTTCAGCAAGACTCCCAGTACAGATGTGTGCCTTTTAAGACTTCATTTAAAGACTTCATTGTACATCTCCCATTTAAAAATAGAATTATTTTTAAATAGAATATAGAATAATTTAGAATAGAATAATAGAATAATAGAATAATTTAATATAGAATAATAGAATGTATACATTGTACATCTCCCATTTAAAAATAAACTGGTTCATATAAAATATGTATGAATCATTAAAAAATGTCAACACAGAGTTACATTAAAGGGTAATGTAATACTCTGTAGTAACTGGAAATAAATCCCTTCGCATGGAAAACTGCTGTACTGCAGAACAGCAATAACAAGCAAACCAAAGGAAACAAGATTCTTGAATCTTCTGGCTGTATCTCCAAACCTAATTAGTATAGCCTCCAACTACATCAGAGTGCTTCATTAATGAACCTCTGAATCATCTGTACTCCTCTGTGACTGATAACCGTGACTCAGTATTACCAGCTACAAGGATTAAGTGGTTTGGTAGTAAAAGCATCAAATTGCCCGCTGTCTCCAAGTTCTGCCATGAACTTGCATGGGTGGGCTGTCATCTCTCCACCTCAGTTCTTCATTGAAAGGCAATGCTTCTCAACACCATGACATTTATGTTACTCATAGTATGGATCATGCATTGCAATAAGCCTTGAGCCCAGCAGCATCTTCTAGGTAGTCCTGGAAGTGCCTGAGAATGCAAAGAAATTGTTTACAGCTGGGGGTCCTCAAATACAGAATGACCTAATTTTCCAGATGTTTCACAAGGAGGAAATTTTGGAAATGTCTAAGTTGTAGCAGTTGTGAAAGAAGGAGCATGGTTTTAAGGAAATTATAATTAAGAGTTCATAGGAGGAGAATGGGTAAAGGAAAGGGAAAGAAATAGTGAGCAGATCTAAGTTTAAATGAACAGAGAAAAGACTGGGGTAACTCAGGGAAAGAAAATTAAATTACTATCAGATTATGTGGAGGGAGATTAATGAGAAAAGTGAACACAGAAACCCTAGCAGGTAAACCAGAGAAATCTGTTTAATAAACGGAGGAAAGAACTACCTCAGATGATAGTCAATTAAAATAGAACTGCTCTTGTAAAATTCTAGGTAAAGTTAATATCCACAGATGCCATCATATTCAAATTGATCCTGGTGACAAAGATACATATTTGCTGCTTCTTTTCTTGCAGAGACACATCAATAATGCATATCTTAATTACATTCAACTACAGAACCTATGTATTACAGTGGTGCCACTTTGGTGATGAATAGAGACGTCTACCAATTTGTCATCTTGCAAAGTACAGTACTGGGAAAAGCATAGCTTGCCTATGTAAAGCTATAAGGGCCCACTCTGTAAAAGAAGAGCTGGAAAATATCTATTTAAAAATACATTATATTCAATAATAATAAGTCCCTAACATGAATACTAGGCTGAATTCTGGCCTCCTTATTATAGCCGAGAGATATTGTTAGACATACTTTAAGTACAAACAAACCAAAAAGTGACAACAAAACAGAAGAACGGTGAGGCTTCTGTAACACAAAAAATTGTAGAATAAAAGATCTGTTAACCTGAAAATCAGTAAAAAATAACGAAAATATAATATTTCAGGGAAAAGCTATTATAGTTTAATGAATTTAGATACTCTAGGTAGGTTTATCTGATTTTTTCTAATGTTCTTGTACATCTATCAAACAAAGAAAAGCTGAAGCTGTCTTTATATCACCTGTTTTCAAGTAACATAAAAAATTCTGAACAGGTTTTGTTGCATATTGGCGTATATACCACTTGCTGTGCTCTGCTGCTAACATACTTTTCACAGTACAAGGATGGTAAGATTGCCTTCCTGAGAACCTGTCAGTCAAAATCCTGTTTACTCTAGCATGTCATAAAATCCATGTTTAACAAACTTTTATGTCAGTTTTATGTTTTGACTGTAGCTGGATGTGACATCAGTTCCCTATATAACAAGTTTTGACTGCCAGATATTATAAACTTGTTACAATAACTTACTTGTTATATAAACTTTATATATATATGTTATATAAACTTACTTGTTTTGAAACAAAATTTGGGTAGCAATGTTGGCTTTTAATTTCTTCTGATTGTAAAGTCAAAGGTTAAAACTTCTTCAACCACAAGTACTCTAACTGGAGAGCCGTAACTGATTGCTGGTTGACACCTGAAACTACCCTCCATGGAAGGAACTGAAGTTACTTATTCCTGTTCCTTTCCTCTTTTTTTGCTTGACTGTAGAGGAATTGTAGAGGAATGAAGGCAGGCTAAATAACATTGATAATATACAGCTGTGGGCTGGCTGCAGGGGCAGCGGGTTGGCTGATGTGGATAATGTGCAGCTGTGGCTGGTTCCTGCTAAGTAGTTAAATAGCTGTAAGGGGTATGGAAGAGGAGTACTGGATGAGGGAAGACTCTGGATGCAGCAGAGGCAAGAAGCAGGGTGGACTGGCCTGAAGAAACACCACAGACAGCAGATGATCTTTAGAAATGTTGTGGGGGGGATTGGTGGCCATGTCAGGGCAAGGCATGGGAACTAGTTATTGAAGTTAACCTGGTATGGGTTGGTAAAAGCCTTGTTGCAGCCAGCTAGTTTTGATAGTGCTGTGATACTTCACTGTAGACAAAGATATGCTTTTTCTCAGGGAAAACAGAGGATTTTCTCCTGGTAATTGATCTGTAAGTATGGAACAAAAAGCATTCAGAGATGTTGACATAGTATTAAACTTCAAAATAATCAGGTGCTACCAGATTTTACTTCTGGGGAGAAAAACATTTATTTAAAGGTGAAATGCTGAAGGTGGACTATATGGATTATGTCTATGACATCTTGCAGGAAAATTTCCAAGAGCATATTCAGGACATGAAGATACGCAGCCTGTGTTGGCTTTGAGACTGTCTTATGGGGTGGCAGGAGTATTGAAAAGCGGCTGCTTCTGTACAGTTGGGTATCTGGTCTCTGGCCCTCCCTCAAGGCCTCTCAACAACCTCGTATCATGAAGCTCACCACACCTACAGGTTATTTCCATGCCTTTTTGAGGCCTGATGTTGTAGCTCAGGGCCCATACCTGCATGTACAGCACTCCTTTTGGTAGGTCCGAAGTGCAAGGTGCAGCTTTTCCACTTCTGAGTCTTAGTGATGCTAATCAGAGGTGTAACTGCCAGTAGGGACTCCTTGCCTTCCCTACTGCACAGAAATTTTTGATGCTGGACCACCCACATCTCTACAGTAGCCAGAGCCTCACCCATGATGGACGCTGTCAAATGTCAGAAACATTTTTTTTTTAGGAGCAGGATGTATGACACAGAATGGCCTGCCAGTCAGCATGTGATACTTTCAGGTCCCCTCCTTCTGCCATGCACTAGCTCCTCGGCAGCTCCCATTATACCCAGATCTCTGCCAGGCCCCTCTAATCCCATAGACCAGCTTCCGTATGTGCCTCAAGCCCTGCAAAGTCCAAGCTGTAGAAGGCAACTAGGCCACTCTTCATGTGGAGAAAATTCCATGGGGGTTAGGTGCTTTGTATGGGGTCAGAGGCGCCCCGTGGCAGAATGGCAGCACAAAGCAGGCCACCTACTTTACTGACTGCCAAAGGTTTTCCCACTCCCCTTCCAAGATGTCTTCAAAGCCGCCCTCACAGTGGAGTGAAACCTTTCCAGGAGTTGTGCAGTCATGCACGGCCCTGTCAGAGCTAGTAGCGGCATGCTTCTGTGCAAGGAAATTCTCCTATCAATGGGGTGTTCAGATGCCTCTGTGTCTGTAAGTGCTTAGAGCCTGTGCCAAATTCAAGTTCCTCTTAGTCACATGCAAGCTGCTGCATCTAGGAGACTTTTGTGTGCAAAGAGATGGTTGAAGGAACTACTGAATGTTAGCTCTCAACAGTTTTTTGGGGTACATAGCTTCCTGGCCTCTGCACCATAGTGTTTTCCCACCTTTGTTGCTGTGTTTCTGAGAGATCTCTAGGTTATCACCCAAAGTGGTGTGGAAGCACTGCAGAAAACTAAGCCAGATTTACTCCCTGCACCACTTCTGCTGTTGAGATGTCCCAGATCAGTAGAAGAAGTGGAAGGAACTGCAGGAGACATTATAAATCCTAGGCTCAGTTTCTTGGCTGTAAGGCCAAGACCTTTGACATCAGCTTTAGATGGAGATGCCATAAACCTAGTGAAGCAAACACTGAAAGTCTATCTGAAGTTATCCATGTAAAGGAAACTTCCAGGGCTGAGGGGATCTTAAGGAAGCTGTTTTATGTCAGGCCTGTTAGTCTCTTTGCCAGGGATCTGGCTATCTAGTATTTAGTTTTACTTTACCTCACTCCTCACATAAAACTGTCTTATAGTCATGTTTCTTCTCTTTTAATTCCCAGACTGCAAGGACTACTGATCAGACACAAACAAGGCTTTGTCCTCTGTCAGAGTGCTGTAACATCTTATTTCACACTTCTGCTCTCATCTTTCTTTGAAAGCCCATTCATGTTGGCTTTTGGTTTTGCTGAACTTCCTCAGTCTCTCCTTTCTACAAGTCTGAGCTCAGAACACTTCAAGCATTTATCTTCATGTGAGATTGCACCGGAGTGATATGAGGTGTTATCTCTGAATAATTTTTCACTTTAAGTAATCCATCATATGAAGTCAGACAGGAAAAGCATTACAAGTTTTGTGTAGCAGAAATAAAGTTCTGCAGTAGCAGTGGAACAAGTTAAAAAGATTGTATAGCAAGTCTTGTCATTTTTTTTTTCATCTTTAACCTTGAATATAAACAGTGGATTGACCCCTCTCTCCATATTGAGCTACCTGTCAGTGAAGCGAGCGTGGTGATTTTTGTGAATGGAAAGGAAGATGCAGGTAACTAAAATCTTCTGTTCCTTTTTCCTGTCAATAGTATTCTAGACAGAATATGAATTCACCAAGGCCAGAATTTTTGGTCAGTGAGACATGGTAGTGTATATGTGGAAGTGCAAAGGATTTCTGTGGGAGAATGACTGACCAGCTCACACTATTTCATGTGGAGTGGAAGTCCGCTAGAATTGACACATGCTAGAATGAATGGGTGTCTTCTGTCCTGTGTGACCCTCTCCTGGGAACTCAAGGTACAGTTAGGACAAAAAGTGCAGTTCACAGGCAGACAGCGCAATCATTCACTGTTCAAGTCAGGAGGACAAAAAGTGTATTTTATAAAGATTGTTTCATTTTCTGCAGCTTTTGTGGGGCAGAATCTCTCATTATTTGCTCTGTCATTCAAGTTAAGACAAATATTTTAATCGAAATATTACTGTCAATGGAGTTTAAGCATAAACCCAAGGAAGGTTAAAAACCATCTCCTGACACAAATGCTTTCATATTAAAAATAAATCTTACTTGTAGAAATAAAAGCTATGTGAAAAATACAATTTGAAGCAAGTGTGAACATCTTGAACAAGTGCCACGATTACCAACATCTTTCAGATTAAAAAAGATAAATTCCACTGCTCTCCACAGCAATTCATGAAGATACTGAAGATACTGTTGCCACTATCCACTAGGCAATGACCCAGGGAATCATTGTCAGATTGGAAGGCTGAACACAGAGAAGTAGGTTTGGGATAGGAAGGAGTTCTAAGGAGACATGTTAGTTACCTAATACACTACAAGAAAATCACTAAGCAGAGGGCACAGTAGAGAAGACACAGTGGGTGGCTGGCCCAGCAGAGGCTTGCTGTCTTTGTCGCCTGCCATAGTCAATGGAGAGAGGAAGAGAGTCCTGCCAGGCCAGCTGAGAACAGGAACCTATCATCATGTATTCTGCATTGCCCTTACTTCTGCCACCTTAAGTAGAGCTATATGAAAAACCTCCAAAAGAGGGAGAAAAGACAAAGAAAGAAATAAAATAGGAAAATGGATGGAGAACAACAGAGTGGGAGTATGAGAGCAGAAGGACACTCAAATGAGGAGAAGAATCACAGTTATGCAGAAACTTAGCATGGGTTCTCTCAACAGGAGAGAGCAGAATTAATGCTTTATCTTGCAAGAGATAAGGACCCTGCTGAGGATCTTGGAACTCATGTCAATTTAGAGCAGAACTGAACGAATGTAGCAAGCTGAATAATTGTGAGAAAGAAATGTTTAGTGAGAGAGACTAGAGGAACAGAAGGATACTGTAACCTTGGAAAAGCAAAAAAAAACCCCAAAATGACATGAAATTTTGCTGATTGAGATTTAAAGAAAAGGATGGATTTTGAAGGATGTTAGAAAAGTAAAGCTGCCCACGAGAAGCATAAAACAGGTCAGAGAACTGCACAGCTGGAAATCTGAATTACTGGAAGTATATCTGAAATGTCAATGACAATAACATAAAAGAAGGATAGGAAGAAAGAAAATTCAGTTTTAGTAGTCTTAATATGAGGAATTACAGGCCTAAACAATACCCCATCTCTCTGTCCAGAGAACCATGGAACATGACACACACTGTGCCTAATTTCAGCTTTTAACTTGCACTTAAAATTTAGGCAGATAAGGCCTTCTCCTGAAGGCTTTCAAAAGTATATTCTTCACTCCATTAGCTATGCAGGACACTCATCCAATTTACAAGAATTGATGAACTAGGGACAGAAAATTGAGGCACAATTCTGGTTTCTGAGTTACTTAGCCTAGATCTGCCCCTCCAAAATATTTTGGGCAGAGGAGTAGACATTGGTTTAAGAAGCTAGAAGTATACAACAGAGTTTTTACAGAGAATATGGAGCCAAAGAGGTCTCTCAGGCAGTGGAATCCCAGAAAAATAGGAAAAAAAATATATGCAAGCAATATGTTGACTGAGGAATGGAAAGACTGCAGATCAGGGAGGATAGGATATTGAAGAGTGGTGAGCCAGGGAGAAGCTGATTAAAACAGCTAGTGACAATAGCAGAAGTGATGCTGTTGTACCTCAATGACTCAGAAAGATGACAATTCCTTTAAAAACAAGTCAAAATCGGACTACAGTAGAGCTTAGCAGAAGTTCTCATGTTTTGCTGTGCCCTGGATATGTCAGTAAGTCAAGGAACAGTTGTAACTTGGCAATACAACACTTAAAAACAGGTTTGAGTCACATAAACTCAGATCTGGTTCTGAATTTCACTTGCCCACTTTAAAGGGTATTTCCACTTGGATTTAATTCAGTACCTTTATTACTTTCAGTGGAATTCAGGTGCATATTGAAAGCTGGAGTTATTCCTAAGTTTCAATGGCATTTTTATTCAAATTTAATGTTTATTAGAGAAGGGAATTTATAGGATTTATTTGAATTGGAACTCATTTTGTCAATGTAAGCTGTGGCATAGTGAAATTAGATCAGCTTGTATATACATTTGTCGATACTGTGAGGATAAATGGAAGATGATCATGTAGATCTGAGAGTAAGGTTTGGCTGTGGGTCCATAAACAATGCTACCCTTCTGCAAAGCATTAAAGGCAACTTCTGTAAGAACTGTCCTTCAAACAAACCACAATTTTTTATACCACAATATATAATGGTACAACAAAAAAACCTGTTAGATGTCTATGCACCAGAGTTGATCACTGTGGAAATGCAGTTTGGTTAAAATACATTTATAAACTCAGCCAACCATGTTTTCGAAGCAGTCATTCACTGTTCACTGGTGTTACAGTGAACTGCAAAGCAGCAGTGCATAATCACCTCCTGGTCTGACGTAAAAATGGGATTTTTTTATTTTAAATAGAAGTTCTCACATTGCCTTCTCACCAGCAGCGTATTTTAGGCAGTACTGCATATCATCGTGCCCCATACTATGATATGTAATATTAAAATTCGAAGTGAAAGAAGATTGATCCGCATATCTCAGCTATGAAGTATACATTCTGTTATTGATGGTCTGACTCTAAAATCTTGACCTTCATAGGAATATTGGCATAGGAAATTAGATGTGGTAGCTTTGAAACAGAGTTTTACCAGTGGAAGCCTTTTTAGATTCAACCTGAAGAAAATACATGAGCTGAACATACCTTTCAAAAATCCTCCAGTCCATCCTATTTGTGTTCATTTTAAAATCAGCGGGAAGTAGCTACATGACACATCATTTTTTAATCCAAAATATTTTAGCAAAATATATTTGTTTGGGAAGTGACAACAAAATGAATTATACAGTTCCTTCCCTGTACAACTTAAAAGAGAATACTTAATAACACCATGCGGAACAAATTGTGCTTACATAGTGATTTTCACAGAGAGTCTTAAGGAAAATTACACCTAAAGAATACAAACCCACAAATTTAGTTCATTCAGTGAAAGCCAAGGAGAACAAATAAAGTTTAGGTCTGGATTTATAATCAGAAATTGAATCGACAATACAAACCTCACTGGGCAATATGATCCAGATGTGAGAAATGGTACTCCAGCACAATCCAGCACAAATGTTAGCATATCATTAAAACAGCTGAAAAAAATAGCACAGTTATTACCATAGTGACATTCTGCCACATATGTGAACAAAAGGCAGTGGGTTGTGCTAGGATAAAATAGAACAAAGGATTAAAAGTAATGTAGTGCTTTTCATAACAGATCTACTGGCTGAAAAATGGAAGGATGAATGAGAAAATACTAAACTATATGGTAATTGTGTTAATTAACATGTGTGTTGAGATACTTCTAACCAACTAAAAACTGACTAACAACAGTAATCCAGAAATGAGTAAAGTTTCTGGATCTCTCTGTGCTTATATGTCAGATGATTTTGCAAAGCTGAGTTTTAATCTCAGCAAGCCTCAGAGATAGTGACTTCCAAAATGGATTCATATGGTATTCCATGGTTTTATAGCTAACTTACTTACTGGTGTCACATGAATTTAATGTTATGGCTAACTGTTAACTGAGCAGTCTGCCATAAGTAATACGTTGTCACCCAGAAAATTCGTAACACTCTCAGTGCTCAATAATTGAAATAAAAGTCTTTAATTAAACCTTTTAAGCCTTTGAACACATTTGGGAAGACTTGCATTAAAAGCCAAATGCGGTATGCCAAACGCCTCTATCGATACTCCAAACGCATTGTGACTATGACAAAGTATTCTCTTTTCGCTCCCCAGCTCCCCATAGCTGAGCTTTTCTCCGTCAGTGCTTTCTTCACTAGGCTCGGATACATCACCAGATTGCCACAGGGTAAAATATCAGTGCATTACCTGTGGAGAAGCAAGAGCTATTGGTGCACATATTCCTAGACTGTGGCAATGTACAGGAAGCAACTTGCTGCTATCCTTCCTCACAGTGGGCTAAGTTAAATCACATTGCATTGCATTTGTCTTGAGCTGAAGCACATTTGTCGACAGTGACCGTGGCTCAGCCATCAGGCAGTTACAGTGCCTGTGAGTCAGAGCTCGGAGACCAACAATTCCATGCTTGCTTCTGATCTGAGCTGATCGCCTTGTCAACTTCCCAATTAATGTCACAAAGCAGTCAGGACTTCAGCCATTGTATGTGATGCGTTCTATTGCCTAGTCAGAGAAATTATAGGTATTAAAGTTGTGGGAACTGATCAGCGAACTAGTCCCTTGCTCTCCAAATCCCAAGAGTTGCTATTAGGGAAAAAAGCCCCACCCAGTCCACAAAACTGTAGAAACAGCTACAGAAGGAAAGAAAAGAGCATAAAACTTCTTTTCCTATGAGGCTGAATGAGACTGGAAAGCTGAAGGGACAGGAGTTATGTAGTGTTTTATCATACATTCAGTGCGCAATGCTTTTGCCTTCTTGCTGCCTGATAGGTGATGTTACGTGGCCGAGTTAAGGTAGAATGAGATCACATGGAAACTGGGCAACTCTTTTTACTGCCATTTAGCTCTGTTATATTTTCCCTTTGGAAGAGTGGCTTGCGACAAAATCACAGAATATCAATGTTTAAAGAAGAAACAATTGAATTTATTAAATCTGAAGTTCTTGTTTGTTCCAATTAAACAGAATGTCAAAAATGTAACAGTGGTTGTTTTACTAAAAGAGAAAAGAACGTATAACACATTAAAAGTTACATCAAGATGTCAATAAATCAAAGGAAGTTAAAGACTTGGTGTCTTTATCAGCAGAAAACAAAAGTAATCAATTAATTTTGCCTGCAGTAATACTTACACAAGCATACATTAAGTCAAACGCAAAATGCTGCTGTCTTGGGAGATACAGCTTGTTTCAGATAAAACTGATCTGCTTTGTTGTGCCCAGTGTGTGGTAATGCACAGGTAATATATGATTCCTTAAGGAATACAGAATATAAATTTATCCATCTTCCCAGGGCTGACACTTCAGCAAATGATGAAATATACATTAATTAATCAATAGTAACTTTTGCAGTTTTTAAATGGGTGAACACTGGGAGACTTATGATGGCTATGCCTAGATGTTGTGCAAGCATGAATGAATCAATAAGTTGATAGAATCAGCTACAGAGATTTTGTTTAAATTTTTCTCTATTTCAAATGTGAATACTGTTTTTTTTGGTGAAATTAGAAAGAACTGCAGGTTTCCCTATTGACTTATTATATTACTTTGGCAATCCACCTACAGCTATATACACAAACACAGTATTAAGAAATGTTGCTGACTAATAACAGCCAATTTACTGCACAGTGAACCAGTCAAAGTCATTCTTTTACCATGGTAATTTATTTAATGATAAGAAGATTGATCACAAAAAGAACAGATAGACTTTTTTAAGCATAGCACTGAAAATTAGCACTTTGGGAGAAACCAAAGAATATGTTTGGGTTTTGTGCAGCATCCTTCCTGATTTACTTGTGGAGTTACAAAGCACAGTAATGATGCTTCAGAAATATGTTTCATTCTCTTATTGAAGGGTGCGGGGTTAATTTTTAGAGGAGAGTGCTGGGAGATGAAAGGCTTGGGTATTTGGGGAAATTTCTTCAAATTTCAGAGTCCTAGTGCCATCCTTTTCCTTGGTAATCTTTGGAAAGTGCCAACTCCATGAAATTAAACACTGACAAAAGTACCATTCTTAAAAAGAATTCCTTATGTCTGACACTTACAAGGTTGGTTCACCATTAACTGAGGATTAAGAAAACTGAATGGCTTTCTGCTGCATGAATTTTCTTCCAGCTTTCCTTTTTCCTCACACATTTAACAAATGTTACACTAGCAAGATCCGTAAGTTCATTAACACTCCAGTTAACTGCGCCTTCATTATAAATATCAAAAGAAACTTCTGGAAGAGTCTGGCCAACAGTAGCTTAATATAACTTTGCAATTAATGTATTAAGGCACAGAAGTTACATGAGCTTAAACACTTAATTAGATGTTATCAATATTATGAATGCTTAAACTGAAACCTGAGTTGATATCATCTACATTCCTTTCCAGATCAGGCCCTTAATCCTCAGTTCCAAAAAAAAAAAAAAAAAAAAGTTGTTATGTCTTAATTAACTCAGAGCAGTGCTACAAGTCTCCAGTTTTTGTAAAATGCTTTGAAAATCTCAGAAGTTTAATGGTAGATTAATAATAACAGTCCTTATTACAATAATTATTAACTGTTTACTGTTGTAATCAGGGTGCTGAATGCCCTGCTCATTTCAAAGAGGCCAGAAAAAGTTCAATTTGTTGCATAATCAGCTATCTGCTCGTCAGTACACAAGCTAAATATAGTAGAAGATGTCAGTTACTAAATATGTAAGACTTGACGAAACAGCTCCTCTCTAACCTCAGTGCTTCCAAACAAGTGCTATCAAATCCTCTAGAATTTTAGCTTTATTTAAATATCAGTACGGAAATAAACAGGCTCCAGCCTGTGTGGTTTAGATGAAAACCCTCTGAACATGAAGCAGGGATGACCAGAGCAATGCTGTCTTCCTCAAGGTTATGGGCACACAGCTGCCAGTGCTTCTGCTGCTGCTTGCACCTTTCCCGAGTGTTATGGCTGGATGAGGTCCTTAGCACTTTAATCTGACCTAGATACCTATTTTAGAATAAGATGAACTGGTACCCCTGGGATTGCTGTGGGCAGTGGTAATGCTGGAATCCCAGGGGACAACTGAGCAACAGACAAAACTTGGGTCAGTCATCTTCCATAAGCTTGAAAAGGCTTTGAAGAAGAGTTACAGTGACAGTCTGGAACTATTTACAGAAGCAGAAGATACAAAAAAGGATGAGAAGAGATAGACAAGCTATGACTTTTTTCTGAACAATAAATAGTTTAGCGTTTCCAAAATCAAAGGTGGGAGAAACAGAAAGACAACGCTCCATCTGGCTTGAAGCAGTTGGAAGAGCTGATGGTAAAGAAGGACTTTGTCTTATTTATCAGACTCTTGAAGAATGCAAGTGAAGTGTTTCTCCAGCAGGGACAGAAGCCAACAGCTTCATATGAAACCACGTGTAACACATTGAGAAAGGGAGAGCTGATATTCCCTCATAGTCATGAAGGATTTTGTTTTGGATCAGTTTTCTGCAAAGTGATATAAATGAGAAATTCTTGGACTGAATTAGAAGGTAATCACAGCCTTAATTTTTAAAGAGGATTTTAAATAAAATATTGGCCATGTTATGATTAAAGATGGCTTACAGATCCTTCTTCCTTTAGATTGTAATGACCTTGGACATAGCTTTTAGACTTGGTTAGTCCTCAGAGTTTGCAGGTGTGACTGGACTTTTAACCTTCTGTTTATTGATTGCATAAGTTTGAATTTACCTACTTTGAATTCGGATTCAGGATAGTATCCTTGCTGCTTTTGGAGAATGACATTAAAATGTCAGATGACACCTGCAAATGAAGGTGAAGATTTTAGGAATTGCTTATGTTTCTTTATCTTTCATCTGATAATGAGGAGGGTAATAATGAATAAATTCAATCGGGATGGGATTAATTTAATCTAACTTCAAACACTTAGAAGCTAGATATGTGTAGAAGGGTCACCAGTGGTAAAGGGTCTCATACTGCGTTTTCTCCTGGATTTAGTTCAAGACTTCCATGTTATCAGCATATCCCAAGAGGCCAGAAACAAGGACTAGGATGTTCCTAGACCTTAAGGCAACAACACTACAAAGAGCTGTTACCTGAGGTAAAACTTAACTGCAAAGAAAGAAAGCCTGTGAAGAAAGGTAGGTATGATTAACTGCAGTAATGATGATGTAATGGACAATTATCAGGCTCAAATAAGGAAAAATATCAGGAAGGATGCAGTGTTCCTGCTAATCATGTCTTAAGATTTTTATATAGTGATACCTCCAATAGGAGATGAGTATAAGAAATCATAGGCATAGCTGACAGTCCCTCCTACAGTTCAATTTGCCTGACACATTCCATTAGAAGGCTCTGTTTCCAGTTATTTAAAATATTGCCAAAGATTAACCAAAGTTCTGGGATAATTTTTTTCTCAGGCTGGGAATTTGTAGTTTCTTACAAGATTTTAGGTAAAAATGAGACTGGGGATGAGCTCTTTGTCTTTCTGCTATTAAAAGCGTTTTTGTGAAGAGCACTAATGCTCCCACGCTATAAAGAAGAACCTTCAAGTTTATTGGCAGGGTGTATGTTTTCCCTCCCATAAGTATCTTCACAAATTTAAACAATTTAGAGAATTACCAGACATGCTCAGTTTGGCAGTAGAGCCAACAGAGTTTGATCAACACAGTAGCTGAAGATGTTATCTGGGCTAAGCACTGGTTAGATGGAACTGCAGGATTCTCTGCACCCCCCCAAAATGAGCATGGTTGCTTCACTTTAGAAACAGTTAGGTGCTCGATTGAGATCCCAAAACAAGCACTGTTATGCTATTATGAAAAGTACTCCCTGGCTAGCACTCCAAACTCTTTCCAGTAGCCTCTCACATTAACTCATAAAACTGGCCCTAATACCTGCATGTCATGGGCTGCAAAACAGTAACAACTTTGAAATACCAGAATCTGGTTGTCTCAGGCTGGGCACCAAACTTAGTGGGCACTTATACCACTTTTTTTTCCCTTGATATCTGTGCCTAAACAATGAAGGCCAGGTTGTCTTCCAGCTCCCGGAGGCAGGTCCCTGTCCCAGCCACATCTGGACTGCACATTAAGAGCTCTGGCTTAACACAAAAAAGCAGTATGTCTATCTTGTTTGCACATACACATAACCAGGGCACCCTCTGGATCAGCACAAGGCAGTAGCAGGCAACGATAATCATCCTGTTGATGTGGTTACCCACACACGGCTTTGCAAAACCTGGCTCAGCACAAAGGAGCAAAATTAGCAAAATCTAAAATTTTCCAACATTCAGCTGACCAAAGGTGCAGCTGTACTCATTACTTGATGGAAACACTTCAGCCATTTGCCAGGAGTTACTGGTAGAAGGTTGTACTGTTAGTACTAGACCATTGTCTACTGAGGTGCAAAGGGAAAGAAAGGAAAAAAAGAAAAGAAACAAGGAAAAGGAGGGTTTAACTGATAACTGTGATGCCTAAATAAAGCGGTCAGGAGATCGATATTTTTTCCAGACACATGAATTTTACAAAACAAGTAAGTTAGCAAACTCATATATTACTTTTATCACAGGTTTCAGCTTTTCATTGTGAGATGCTTTTTGGAAACTCCAGATTCTACATGCTATGAATTTTTCATTGTAGGGACCATTCTCACACTGAAATCAGGCTGCACTGCTCTGCAATAAATTCTTCTGGCACCTTTATATTCCTGAACCATGACCTGCACTTGAGAGTGACTGAACTTTGGCTGCCTGATAACCTCAACACATGTAAAAAAAGAGACAAGTGGAAATTTTATGGAGCTACTTATAAGCTTATCTCCCCCACAAGGCCTCACTTACCTGATCAGTCGGTAGCAGAAGTCAATCTAAACCTGCCAGTGACACTATTTTTATAGAAAAGTGTGCACTAATACATCTGTAAGCAAAGAGAAAGTAATGTCCAACTCCAGTATGTGTTAGCAAAAAGAAATCCAAACTAGAAAATGATCTGCTGGCAGTTTGCTTTTTACTTGAAATTCTTCTATTTATTTTTCTAAAGCTTTGATCTACCACTAGAAAAACAGAGTAATCTCTCATTCTCTCTCGTCCAAGGCAAAGGGTAATCCTGAACATGCCTCAAAACCTGACAGTTTGAAGAAAAGTCAGCCCACTTTTCACTGAGCACAGTGCTTCAAACCCATAGATCTATCACTGTAGCTTAGTGTCCTCCCCTGTTGCTTTGTCCCTTTCCTCACATTTGCTTGACACCTGCTCCTTCCTTTGAACTGTGGTACTCCACTCCACGCTTAAGGCTGGCGCAGAGCTGGAATTTACTCTTCCATGCCTGCTGTTTCTTCCTTTCTCTCTCACTGGACTGCTTTAATAAGCTCTTTACTAACATTTCCTTCTCTATGGTTCTTAGACATGACACTTTGTGACAGTCTGCAGTTCTCATTTTTCCAGTCCTCTGACTTTCCTCCCTTACTCCACTACCTCTGGCTTTTAGGCTGTGAGTCCCTGCCTCAGCTGCCTGTTACTGCTTTCACCTTCTCACTTGCCCGCTCAGCCCTAGTTCATCTCTCACCTACCCATCAAATTTTTTTCTGGACCTTATCTCTATTTGACTGCATGGTATGTTTTCTCTAATCACAAACACATTTTCTTCTCTATCTTTTCCTCTACCTCAAACTCTTGTTTTGCAGCCATCTTTTTCAAATTTGCCGTAAAAATAATAGCCCTAATATTCTTTGTCCATTCTATTTCTTTCACCTCATGTAAACTGAGAAAATAGTTCAAAATTTTGAGTACAGCAGGTCCCTCCCTACAAGTATTGCATGGAAGGTGGGCAAACAGCTGATCCATGTGCAGAAAAGAGTTTGGTTCTTCAGCATCCAAATGCCAGATTAGCTAACTTCTCATACAGGAGATCCACTGACCATCCTTAAGGAAATATTAACTCCTGCTGTTGTATTTCAAAACTAAACAAGCCTGAGAAACTAAAAGCAGGCTTCACTAGAAGTTTAGAATAAGCAAATGTAAACATCTGTGGCACCCTTCTGTTGTTTCACTGGACTGAAGTGTAAGGAAGAAAGAAGACATAAATTCAAAATAAATAATAAATTGCTATAAACAATAAGTATAAATCGCTAATAAATAGATACAAGTTATGTATTTAAAGATGCAAAAATGAAAATATTTTAGTTGTAGCAATGCAGTAGTATCCCTTAAATCTCCCAGTTCAAGAGAGGGGAAGATTTTTTTTTACTTTTTCTCATGCCTGTTTTACGCTAAAGTAACTCAGCCCACTTTATGCTCTGCAGAGTGCCTCACACAACAGAATTCTGCTCTTCCTGGACAGTAAAATAAGCCATAAAAATGATTATGTATCCATAATCCCACAAAGAATACAAATGGAGAGCAGTAATTTACACTACTGCATTTATAATTTCCTTATTTTACATCACTGCTAGAAGTGAAAGAGGTGAAGATGAAACAGGAACTCTGATCCTGAAAGAACAGAACTGCTATTCTTCATTCAAAATTTTTATGAGATAGAAAGAGAGCAGTCTCAATTGAGTAAGACAGTTTTTACCTGCTGCTTTGCCAAACAGGCTTTTGACAATAGTTATATTTTGTGTTCCCCAAAACAGCACTTTGGCATGCTTCAGTTTCTGAACTTGTTTTTTTTTAACTCCTTTGAATTTAATTAGGATATTCATTAGCTTTGTAAATGCAAAGAACCTTTTAAAAAGGGAACAGTGATTGATTTTTAAAGTGTTATAATCACTCCATCTTGCTGTAAAAACTATTTTCCAGTTAGGTATTTCAAAGAATATTAATATCCTTTTTTAAAAAATGAAAAGTACTCTGTCCTTATTTTAATACATAACCAGGAAGCTGCCATAATGTCACTAGGTGAAATTCTTCACCCAGGAAAGCCTCTATATAAAGTTTCTATTAACGTCCATGCTTTGTGTGAATCTTGCTGACACAGAACAAATTTTGGGAGTCAAATAATGCTTGTTCTGTACGGAGTCTGGATCCATGTCTGAATGGACTCACATGCAAACCAAAGCTGTATGGCCATACCAGCACGTTGCTCCACTAGCATGAACTACCATTTTCTGCACCCAAATAACAGTCTGGAGAGGAGTCTCAGGTGCATGTGTGTGTCATTCAACTGGGCAATGTTGAAAAACTGCAGAAAAAGGGAATCTCAAATTTGATTCTTTTGACAGCAACCCAAAGGAATCAGGTCCAACTGAAGCCCTGCATCGTGCAGTCTTGCACCAACCTGAGTTACATCAGAACAGTACTTTGTAGACTGCAGCATCTGTAACTTGAACAGTCAGCTAGCCCCAGGGAGGTAATTCACCACTGAAGGATGTTTCTTCTAAACATTATCAGTTTTAGATAGTATCACAGACATGCCCCTGCTGCAGAGACTGAGCTTATTCCCTAAATGACCAAGAGTTACTCTTCAGATGAGCAGGGAGACAGTTTGCATCTTTTGCTTTCTTAGCAGGGACCAAGAGCAACAGCTCAATAATCAGCTGCATCACCTGTGTGGCAAGGCTGACTGACCCCCCAGTATGTTGTCACCACCACAAATTTGGCACCTGAGACCTCTCACAAAGTCAGTGAATACTGTTCTGCTGTGTGAAATGCCTGTAGCTCTGCCTGGGGCTGGGCAGCTCTGGAGTGAGGACTATTGCTTGCATCTTCTGTGAGGCTGCTCCTCTGCAACCATCAAGTGCTGTCATGTAATGAAAGGGAAGGCAGCAGGACACCTTCAGCCTCTCATTTCTGTGCAGCACATGCTTCACAATGCTCCCTCATCCCTTCTCTGCACCAGCCCAAGTAGTTTACTTCACTGACTCTCACTTCATCTGTCTGTCCTCCTCCTTTACCCCTCAGCTCAGGACCAGCCCTTTTCCAGCTATCCAGATATCACGTATCATCCCGCACATTACGAAGTATTTTCCTCTTGCTTTGTCATTAATAACATTTCCATACATCCCTTCATGTCACTAACTGCTGCTGTTTCTTTGCTTTCCTTACCTCTCTGCCATCTTGGCTTAAGCAGCACACAGGCAGACTTGATTCTATTCCAGCCACAGCCCACTGAAATCCTGTGTGAGCCACGGGGACAGGGCAACATTGTGGTGCACACCAGCAAACTGCCGTACCTTTAGAAAACAAGCATATATTCTGCCCAGCCTGTGGAGATTAAAAATTAGAAAATGATGGAGGGGCAGAGAGTACAATTACCATTCCTCTCATCTTACTGTTGGGTTTAAAGCATATTAATTTGACCACTGGAAAAGTATTTCAATTATCCCATTAATGGCACAGAGAAAGCCAGTCATGAGTCACACCAGTAAATTTTAGGGAAGACAAACAGACTCGTACTGTGTGCACTCAGTCCTCTTCTATTGATATAATACTTGGTAATCCCAATGTGCCTGACTCAGTGCTGTGCGTAGAAAGAGCTGTGTGAAGCTCAGGAGCCCACTAGTGCTCAGCGATGCTCCCACAGCTCCTCTAGCCACAGGCTGGCCCCCAGCGAGGAGCCTGGAAGAAGCAGAACACAAGGCAAATGCCCTTCTCCCCATGCTGGGGAGGAGGGGAAGGTGGCACCAGAGAATGTATGGTACTTTGGAAGAGCAGTGTTAGCTGCATGGTTTCTGGCCTTGCAAGATGAAGCAAACTTGTAAAGCAGAGAACTGTAGCCCAAATGTTTTTTTCTTCAAGACGAAACAGCGTGCAAATGGGCACGTAACTGCAGTATTTACTGAGCTTTACACTCATCTCTCACATGTCCGCAGAAGGGCTGCACTTCTGTTTTGGGAGCGAGTTTCAGCTCCCTTCAATGGAAAGCACTAAACAGCAAGTGAACCTTCTTTACTCTCCTCCATTTTATCTAACAGACTTAAATAATTCATGTAATAGCTACAAAAAAACCCAGAAAGCCAAAGTGTTTTAAAAATTGCTTCCATTTGTGTACTTCAGGCTTCAGTGAAACGGCTTAAAAAATACAGGCCCATTCAAGCTGAAACAGCACAATTTTGGGGGTTCTTGCACAAAATACTTTTACACTCAGAGTAGTCTGCTCTGAGTGATCCTTTTCTTCCTTGATTTTGTTATTACAAATAGCAAACCTTCCAGCCTCCAAGCTGCATCACCTTGAGAGAATGAATGCTGCTTACAGGATTCAGAGCACTATATATGCCATCAAAATATTACAATGCATTTCAAGTCTGGAGACAACATCATAGAAATATGCCCCAAGAATGCCAGAGGTGATGAAAGGCTGAGATGGAGAAGCCCTGCTTCTTCTGTTTTGGTTGTTGGTTTTGTTTGTTTTGTTTTGTTTTGTTTTTTTCTCTGGGAAAGCTGATAGCTTTTCTTTTTTCCCAAAGAATAAGCTATTTTCATTTATTACAGTTCAGTCCTCCTGTTATGAGTACCCTGCTCCTAATGGCTACAGGATGTGTAAGTGCTTAAAATGGATTCTGGTTGCAAAATTAATTCCTGCTTTCATTCAGATTACAGGAAGTTTTAGCTACGGGTTTTATAAATGACTGATGGAGATACCTTGATTAGTTTACTAAAATCATCAGATTCTCTTCTTACATAATAAAAATAATTTTTTGGAGGTCGTATTTATTTTTTTCACTGTAAACTAGTTCCATACATTAAATAAATTAGCCATTAATAAGACAAATATACTTCCAACACAAGAAATAAAAGGGAGGATAGTATAAAATCTGCCTAATTTAGCAGTTTGCTTGTACATACATTTTAGGTTTCTAACGAAGTAATCCTTCTGACATAAGGGCCAAATTTTCCTGTATAGACACTTAAGATGCATCATTGACTTTGATGGTTTCCAGAGGGAGAGCAATCCTGTCTCTCAAAGCTGAACGGCCTGGATCCTGGATGATGAGAAGCAGGAAGGAGAATCCTGTTATCTGAGATCCTATTATATTGAAACATCTCAGCTTGCAGCTTTAACTAGGTAATCACTTCTATTTAGGAGATTTTTAAAAGAAGCAAGTTAGTAAGGCCTGGAGTTCTTTATGCTTTTGCACATACTTTCAGTTTGTTGCCTTTAGATGCTGAAGAGTTAAGGCACTCTTTCATCATGCTACACTTTGCAGAAAAGCACTGCATGTCAAGGACTCATCCTTGACATGCTACATTGTGCTTCATGACTTCCATTTATACCAGGCTTGTTGTATTCCATCCCATGACCTGGTATAATGAGGTATTTGGCTGGTGTGCCAGGATTTGATGGGTTGCAACATGGCATTATCTGCCTTGGGAAATGTGAAATGAAAGCATTGTCTGAAAAAAATATAATTAAGGAAAAGGTTTCTCAGCCCTTAATAGCAGAGCATTAACAGTACCCAGACTGCTGCTCTTTTGTGAAAAGAAATAATTCCATTTTTGTTTTTTCTTATGGTTTTATTCTTACTTCTTTGGTTGGAGGAAGTATTCTGGAGAATACACAGCAAGAAAAATGTAATGAACTGAAGGAACTGAAATCAAGGCTCTTGAAAACTTAACTGAGGCTTTGTGTTTGCATAATGTATTATATTTTCACATCACCTGCACCCCATTAAAAGGAACTATTCCTTGAAAATAAGTATTGAGAGAATTCATATCCTCACAATGGAGTTGTATCATGGGAATCAAAATCAAAAGGTTTGCCGTATGATCAGGACTCTGGGGTGAATTTGTTCTTGTACTACTTGATCATGAAATCAGCCTACACTGCTGCTGAAATCACAGGGCTTTTTTTCACAGAAAAAAACCACAGTTGTGTAGTTCATAGTTATACAAACAAAAATGCAGCACTAATCATATGTTCTTATGACTATTGCTAATATTGTTATTATCTGTAATGCAGCAGCACATAGGAGTAGCCCTAATATGGATATGGGATCCATTGCACTGTGCGTCCTGGAGTCAGATGTTATACAAGCATTAAAGATGGCACATATGCTTGAAAGAGTTTACACCCTAACTTGACATAATGAATCAGGGAACCTCATTGGTACCAAATTGGAGGGAACATGGAAAGAAAGAATAAAATATGGAGAATAAGATCATAGTTACCCTTATATAAGTGAGCAGGAATGCTCATTACTTTTCTCTCTCAGGGACTTCTGAGAAAAACAAAACTAGATGCTGTAAGACCTTGAGGCTCATTGGATGTCAGGGCTGGGCTTGTGCTGTGAAGCTTCAAAACCAAGGTCCTGGCAGGGACACTGTACTTCCCATGAGAGATCAATGTGTGGCAAAACCCTAAGAAGAAGCTGGTGTGGAAGATGAAGAATGCAAGGGGAAAAATGAAGTAAAATGTCTCAAACAAGAAAATGTTTGTAGGATCAGGGCCTGAGCTTTTGATCCTCTGCACAGTCCTTTATATTGAGTTCAGTGAAATTTAAAACCCATCCTTTCTCTTTATGCATGGGATAAAGCTGTGTAGAGATGATGAGGCTAGTCATGCAAGAGAGGTGAACATTATTTGGCCTCACAGGCCCATCAGGGCAAGGATCTGAAAATTCCATTTTCATACTACGACAGAATATAAATAATAATAAGTGCAGTTGTACCTTTGTCATGCTCTAAAGCCCCTGTACCGACAGCTGAGAGGGCCTTACTGTAAATGAGAATTAGACTGTGAGCATCTGCGTTCTTCTCCAGTACTTTCCTCAAAGGGATGAAGCAGACACACACCTCTGCCAGCATGTCTTTAGGCCCCACACTTCAAGAAGTCCAGCTGGCCCACTTCTGCCTGACATGCTCAGAAATAGCTTCTTGAAGTAACAGAAATAACTGGAGTTACCCTGCTCTAATGCATCAGTCAAGAGTGCAGTCATAAAACCTTAGCAGGTTCCTCATGTTGGCTCTGTATTCATCACTTCTTTAAGTTTTAAATGTGCAGTTTTGGCTTTATGAAAGCATTGAAATACAACAAGCAAGCAAACCACAATATCCCACTACTTGAAATGCTGAATATTGATGACAGTGCCATTGAAAGAACACTGTACCCAAAAAGGACAGCAATTCTAATTTTGTCCTGTCTTTGTCCTGCCTGTGTTGGACATCCCGTAATTGTCAAAGCAGTCCAATGACAAATTACAGTAAAGTGGAATTGCTTTTTAAACTGTTACCAAATAACAATCACCAGGATTTGGGTAAAATTGCTGAAATTTGTTAACATGAATATTGCCCACTCAACCACATGCTCCAAAACAGTCACTAATGTAAAAATATTGATTACTAAAGGTGCTATACTTTATCTGCTGTCATGCACAAAAGACGCCCGTTGTCCAATACAGTAAATGATAAATAAATTGGCTTCGCTGCAAGATGTAATTACTTATGTTGATGCCAGTCATGAAAGACATTCCAGGGTCCTCCTGAAATACTTGCATGTGTTGGATTTGCATTTTTTTGGTCATAGAAGGAAATTCAACCAATAATATTAAATTCATACTGAACCATTTCCTCTGACGGACGGGTTCTTTTACATGAAGAATAGATGCAAATTTAGGACTAAGTTTTCAAGGTTTTCATGATATACAATTATATCACTGTATAATTACACTGTTAGCAGAAATCAAGCAATAGCATTCAAATTCCCATCTGGGCTAGACTAGGGACTGGAGTCCATGTTTAAGCTTTAAGCAAAGATTCAGTTCAGGCTTTGCTAGCATAGAAATCCTCAGAGCTGACCTTGCAGAAATGCGGGTGTGCTCAGATGAGAGGATGCGGGTGTACCTCTGAGCACAGGGGTCATGGCCTCCCCCGGTGGCATCCCATCACCTGCCCACATGCCCAGATGAGCTCTACATACCCTTCCCAGGACACTCTCTCTCTCCATATGCACAAATCCTGTAACTTAATGCTCTGAACTTTCTGGCATTTAGACAAATGTTCAAGTGAAATGGCCATTTAATTATCTCACTGGCAGTTTCACTCAATTAGTTGTTGGTGTTGGTCTCTTGTCAGAAATGCCATGTTGGTACTGGTAGCTCCAGATACATCTTTTCACATCAGACTGTAGAGGTGAACTGCAGGTCCTGCAGGTATTTTCATTACAATGTACTGAGTTTATCCAGAGGCACTAGTGAGAACAAAGAGGCACACTCAGCTTTTAGCTTGGCATGTGCACATATATTTCATGCTAAACCCTGCAGCCGCATAAAAAGTTGCAGAGGACAAGCAGGAATGTATTGAAGGAGACTGACTGAAAATGTTCCCTCTGCAGTTTTGACATGAAGTCACAGAATATGTATAAGATATTTTTAAAAGTCTTCTTACCCCTTCCATTCTTTTTCTGGTGGTTCACTTTTCAGCTGACAAAGTGATTTATTAACTGTCTTTAAAAAGTTCCATTTCACTGAACAAATGATAAATATCAAAACCCAAAACCTGACCCAACTTCAATATCAAATTTCTCAAACATTTACAGGCTTAGTTTATTTTTCAAAGAATAAACAAAGGGAGAATGAATGAATAGTCAGTATAAGAATGCGTAAGAAAAGAATTATTGTTAGTCTCAGTGACTGGGACACCCAACTTGCTGTGTTAATTCCACTGCAGGCAGAAGATAATCATACTTGAAAATTGTGAATCACTTACTTTTTCCCCCCCTCCCCTGGAGAAAGGGAGGGGGGGTGTGTGTCCATGAATCAGGAAATGTAGTTTTAATAAGTAAAATAAAACAAAACACTAAACTGTGTACTTCTGGTTTGCCTTCTCCTCCTCACCATCCACCTTCTGAAGGCCATGTGACAATCAGTGTTGTCACTTCTGTTAAACTCATGGACAGGCATGATTCGATGCTCCTGCAAAGTAACCACAACAGCGAAGATGGTCCCATTCCCAAATGCATACGCACACATACACATAAACACACATTGAGTGCAAAGGCAAAACCTGTGAAGCAATCAAAAGGCATTCGTTCATTAGAAAATGTGATTTCCTACTGTTCATGAATGGTATGAGTGTCACATAAACATGGTTTCATGTAAGCCATATCTAACTTCTTCATTGCCTTTTGTTTAAGCTCCAGTCTTCTTAAATGGATCTTTTTTCCCGTTCAAGTACTGTTTAAATATAGAAAGACATGTAACTATGAAAAAATTCACAATTCTGGTGCAACTTGTTTTACATCTTGTTGACGCTTGCTGAAATGGCTGTCAGAGAAGTTAAGAATGGAAGGGATCAGATGGTGCCCAGATGCAGTGACACCTGGCAGCTCTCTACAGCTACCAGTGACAGTGAACTCAAGCCCAGGGTCCTGCAAGAAAAATGGGAAATCCATGTGATCAAATGAGACCTCTTGCAACAGCACCATCATCTTGTTTTATCAACATCAATTGTCACTCCTTGGAAGGTGGTGAAGGGTTGAAGAGGTCCAAAACCTCCCCAAATGGACCCAAAAGTTCTGCGGCCTGTTGCCTTTTGAATTGCATTACAGCACTGGTAGCAGAGGAACAAACAGTGCATGAGCTTCGTCTTCTGGGACTATACATACTGCTTCCTCAAGCAAATCCTAGACATTACCTAAAAGATGATATAACAGCATAAGCTGAGCCAGAATACCTTTAGGCTCTTAGAAACATAGCTGCTCTGCACATTTCCTGGTGTCCATATGGCACAGCAGCATGTATCAGAAACAAACTCAGTTTTCAGGAAGAATCTGGAAAACTGCTCAAGGAAAAAAGAATTTTGAGTAGAGGCAGAGGGTCAGGAGTGGAGAACCTGCAATGAAAAGAAAAGCAAGGAGCTGGAGGCAGTCAGGGCAGATTCCTCCACTGACACACGCATTTCCTCAGAGGAAAGATAAGCCCTCAAGAAGACCAGAGGGAAGGCAGGTTTGAACCAGTAGCTGAAGGAATTAAGGGCTTTCTGGATTTACATCTGAGCTCAACCTCTTCTAAAGGAACCGTTGCATGGAAGTATTTATTTTAATAATTTAAAAAGTAGAAATTAATTCTACATCATCTTGTGATTTCCAGAAAGATGAGCAAGAGGAAAATTTTTACAGCTCAGGGAAGACTGGAAATATTTATTTTCAGTTGCTCTCATAAAGGTCCCTGCTGTGTCAGAACCTGCTGAGACAGAGAAGCCCCTGCACACAAGTGAGGAGAGGACAAAGAAGAGGAGAATGGCATTCCCCCGCAAGACAAGAATAGAGCACAGACAGAAAAAAAGTGGAGTTTCTGACCTAGCTTTTCTTGTGTAGAATACCAGATTAGTAAACAGTAAGTGTAGCTTGGCTCCCTGGCACTAGCTGAAGGCCAAAGATAGCACATCGACCTTCTCCTGGGTCTGCTGGGACAGGGGTAACCTTCGGGGTCACGCTTGTCAGATTTGCTGATATTGCAGGAGATTGTCTCCATGGCTAAAACACAGGCTGTCGTGATACCTCTTTTTGCTGCTTATCCAAGTGACCATAAAGAAAAGTGAATTTAGTTTCTCTGAAGCAGAAATGCACAAAACTCATGTGGGTGCAAAAATCTGGGGCTGAACAGGATTATGATTTGTCATAAGAGTAAATATATTTAATTATGTGGTCCAAATACCCACCAATATTTAGCTGTCTACAAAATAATAAGAAACTCAAGTTTTGTGAATGGCTATAGTGTCAAGCACAGAGCCTAACAGGTGCTTCTCAGGAGGGCAAAACAGAAAATCAAGAATAATTGTGTTACACGGACTGGAAACTTTCAAAGGGAAACTCTTTGTTGTAAGGGGGGTACTCGATAAGCTCAGAAAACTGAAGTCACAGTCGAAGGAACTGTGTTTATGAGCAAACCTATGTGTCATGCAGGTACAGCTTAGTCACAATCACCTCTGGTGTTTCAACCCTCAGCATCCATAGCTGGATACCTTCTCCACCATATTAGATTACCTGGGTCAGTCTATTCCCTAGATTTTCCCAGAGAACTAGTGGATGCCCCATCCCTGGAAGTATTCCAGGCCAGGTTGGATGGGACTTTGAGCAACCTGGTTTAGTGAAAGATATCCCTGCTCATGGCAGGGGGGTTGGACTTGACGATTTTTAAAGGTCCCTTCTAACCCAAACTGTTCTGTGATTCTATGACTGCTTGCATCTCCTTAAATAAAGCCAGAATACACTTACAACACCTCAGCTCCAAATTTAGATGGTAGAGGCAACTCCAGCTCTGTGGTTTTGGTTTGATTTGCTTTTATTTGGTTTCAGAGATCAGATCCTTTCATTTCAAGATGCTAACTTCCCATTCTGAGAGCTTCCTGGTAGGGATCCATCCTTCAGGACTGAAAACATCAGCAGAAACCAAAAATCCTGGTGAGCAGCACCCTACCACCACCACTCCGATGAATTGGTAGAAAGAATATGGCTTCTTCTAAAAGAAAAAAAAAAAAGTAATCGTGGTTATCAGATCAGATGATCACAGGAAAGACTTTTAAATGTGAAAATCAGTTAAGGACCTAACTTCCATGGGGAGATTTTGAAAATCGTGTGTCTAACTAGCATTTGTACCTCATGAAACTTTCCTCTTCAGTGAATATTCAGTTATTCAACTTGCAAGCATAAATGAACAGTTTTCATGATCTACTTAGGCCGACATATTGTACTGCAATTTGAAATGGTTGTAAACTATTTATATGGCTGTTTTATTGTCAATGTAATACATTTTTTTTAATCTGGAAATACTCCTTTCACTTAGCTGCTGATGATGATGGAAGAAGAGAGACACATTCTTTGCATTTCTTATAGGTGTCCATTAAGTGGTGATAAATATTTTCTGAAATATCTGTCGTAAATGGTTCTCTTTGACTTTTTCTTTTCTAGACTAACAAAGTCCAATTAATTTCTGTGTTTTCCCCAAGAGTAAGATATATCCATTTTTTTCAGATAGCTCCAAATAAGTTTGCTTTGGTCACTACATATATTTAAAAATATTTTACACTATTCTGATATAACTGGTTATTGATAAATTATACTTTCAAAAATTATCTTGAAGAGTATCTCTAGCAACATGAGTCTGTTTTTCTCAATGGCCTCCAAACTACTTTGAAGTGGTTTGGACACATCAAATTTTTTTTTTGAACCTTGCATCTAGATTTTAACTTACCTACTAAATCTGGGACTTAAACACCTTTTCCTATAAGTAGGTGAACCTTACAGGTTTCAAATGTGTTTTTAGAACTACCCCTGGTCAAATGTTTGCTACCAAATGTGGTATGTATTCAGCTTTTTTCTTCCTTTTGGATTTGAGCCTCACTCTGAGAAGGAGGGTGAGGTGGTCAGGATATTTCTTCTCTGTTTGACTTTCTCCTTGTCCTGTCCTTGAATCTTCAAATGTTGTAATTTCTTTTTAGTGAAATGGTAATAGGTCCATAATGGCAAGACATGTATCAAGTCAAGTAGTGCATTCCTGTTTCTTTTTAAAGTATAATATACAAACATTCTAGTGTTCCAGTTTCATAACAACTAAGAAGGGAATTTCTCTCCCCCCTTGAAATATTTTCAATAAATATTTTTTTTCAGAATTCAGAAACTAAATCACTAATTTTCTTTTTCTTTTCCTTTTTTTTTTTTTTTTGTTGGCTTACTCAATGGCCACTTTCATCACCTTACTGTCAGCTTTCATTGTTACACTGTCCTTAGAGGTATCAAGCTATTTGTCTTGATATACCAATACCAAAGGAATACCAAAGTGAAGGATGGGGGATAAAATATTGCCTTTGTACATAGGAGAAACACACCACTGTAATAGTTCCACTCCTGCGATAGCTGTACTACTGTGCTGCAGTAATATGCTGTGCTACTGTAATATGCTGGACTACTGTAGTGGCTCTGCTATCTTCAAGAGGAAGAGTCATAAAATGAAAGCTCCAAAAATAACTCCTAAGATGAGAAGCTGGTCCTATCCAGCTTATAAAAAGGAGGCTTGTGCAGCTACTCATACATGTAGGGGAAAAAAAGGATCTTAAAAGTGTGTAGTGCTGGCTTTTAGGAAAGAAAGTAAAACTGAAAGTCTTTTCAGTCTTACATAACATGAGACAACCAGATCCAGTGAGAGAAGTCAGGCAAATTCACCTTGACATATGATGCAGTTTTCTAACAGGGAGGATGATAAATTAACACTGATTTTGGAGGGTGGTGCAGTCACTATAATTGGAAGGTGACGTTAGTTGCTGTCCTAAAGATAGGATTTGATCCAGCTATTGAGAGCTTGAAGGCTGCACAGGCAGGTACCCAAGTAAGCCTAAGCGGTTGTGTTCCTTCTTGCCTTGGACCTTGTGGCTCCAAACACCACTCTGTCATCCACTTTCAGCCACACATCCCTAAGGGGAGGAAGGTTCAGCAGTCTTGCCTGCACAGTCCCACAGAAAACTGGCAGCTCTTCAATAAAAGACTGTAGTCTGTTCCCAAGGCTCCTCATTTGAATAAGAACTGGAGAAATTTTGCCTTCTCCATTGTTCTCCCTTACTCTAAATCTGACTTCGACTGCAGCTGGGTGCAGCACAGCAGATGGACTGTAACTCAGATGCACCTGTCAGTAGACTTATGATTGACATTTACTCAAAGTCCAATTGAACATCAAATCTGGGATGATAAAGAAATGTTTCTGGGATGAAAAATATCTCCATTCTGGAAGGATTCATGACACTTTTTGCAATTTAAGTAAAAGAAAAACAGGCCCTTTGTGTTGTAGTAGATCCCCTTCACTGTAGACTGATGCCCCAATCTTGTCTGTTCCCTCTCTGTGGTACAAAAGGCTTTAGCTGCCTGAGGATTGAAATATGTGTAATGGAAGTAATTGTGTTCAGTACAGGAATGTGTGAGTGACATTTACATGCCTTTAATACATGAGAAGTCAGTTTAAGTAATTTAACAGTCACCTCTGGACTCTGAACATGACACACTCCATGAAAAGATAAAATCACCATTTCTCTTAGTGATCTCCCTCATGAATACAGCATCAAATCCAGCCATCGTTTGTTACCCCAAAGCTTTTTGCTTAGTAAAGGTCTTTTGGGCCCTTCTTACTCCTAACTTCTTTCAGTCTCTGCTACAATGTGCGCACCCTGCCAGCATGGAGCAGCCTGCCTCTGCCTGCCCTGGTTCCTCTCTGCTCCCCGCAAGGAAATCTATGGGTGTCTCAGCCGGGAGCAGGGAGCTGGTGCACTGAGCCATACGCAACTTCCTCAACATCTAGAAAGCAGCCTTGGGACAAGACCCCAGATCATCCTCCAGAACTGGGAGCTGGTGCCTCTGTCCAGAGCTGAGGATTTTAGGCTCATAGCTTTCACCAGCAGAAAGATGTCACATCATAATGGTCAAAAGCAGGAGAATCCCAACAGCAAATAGGCTCTGAGTGCCTGTCCCCATGGCTTCAAGATAAGAAGCTTCCAGAAGCTATAAATACATTCAGAAGGCAAAGATATATGGAGAAGGTGCAAGTGAACAGAGGAACAGTCCTTCTCACACAGGGGAGAGGTGACCACCACCTTTTAGTACATCTGTATCAGAAAATGAACAGTCTGTAACAAGGTCTGCTTTACCACTTCTCCCCAGGGTTAGCACAGTTGTCCAACACCTCAAATTCACCTCTCACAGGACCTGTTCTAAGTGGATGATCCATGCACTCACCTTGGGACATTGCTTCCCATCCTTTTTCCCACAAGGCCAAAGTCCCACCACTTGCTTTTGGTCACACCTTCAAATTCTGACTCCAAGCTCTTATTAAAATCCTCTTGGAATAGACTTTGCAGGCAGGGTTGAAAAAAAGACCTTTTGAGATGAAAAAAACCCGCTCATATACAATCACATTAGTCATAGCATCCCAGAATTCCAGTCCCTGCCCAAGACTCCTTTGAGCTCGACAGGGTACAAACACAGAATAAAATAGTGCCATGTCACAGACACTTATAATTCTCTGAGTATAAGCTTAAAAAAGCCAAGAAGTCTGGTAGATGGTGTTTTACATTCACTTTGTGCTATACAGAGAGACCAAAGAAAGTACAAGGAGCAGACAGTTATGTCAGTTCCTTGAGCCCTTGGAAGTCAACTGATCATTTCACTGTGTCCTGAAAGTACCAAACATATATATCGTGTGACGTGACACAGAGCTGTTTTACACTGAGAGTTTTAAATTACTTACTATAATAAGTCCCGTGGAAGGGAAGTCTGTGCAAGCCAAATGCAGTGTGTCTAACTGATGTGCAAAAATTTGCAGAAATTTTAGGTATTTGGACCCAGCAACGGAAACGAAAGTGCCTACATTTCCTTTAAAGTTAATGGAGTGGGGTAGGTGTCTCAAGATAGCGGAAGGGAGATGCAGCCTTACTAATTCAGATGTTTATCCTTCTTCATTAATTGCACAGAGACTTAAATGCTGGATGACTTTGTCTATCCAGAATCCACTCTGTGTAGTCCTCTACAGATCAAATCTTACAATCTCTTCATAAGAAGAGAAATGGATCTTTTATGAATATGAAAAATTATGTACCCTGTGCATAATGTGTTTCTGTCTGTAGATAAATCTTTGTATTATTAGCTCATCAAATTAAAATTATTATTAAAATTGGGAAAAGATACGGACCTAATAAAGCATGACCAGCTCTTTTTAAAAAGGAAAATGGTAACCCTTGTGTCCCACTTTTGTATCATGTAAATATTAACAGAGTGATGAAAATGCTTGCTCCAGAGTGAGACAGCTTTGACTGTGCATCTTCATAGATCCAGGGAAGTTTGTTTCTATCTTTCTCAGGAAAAGTAGGGGAGTACTAAGTAGGGGTGAAAAATGCTACCCTTTCTTCTACAGTGAAAATGTTATAGACTACCAGGTGAAAAAGGACAGGCATGGGGTTCTTTGACACTGTCATCCAGGGATTTTTGAGTGTGAGTTCTGTCATTTTGGTACACTTTCCCACCTCTTTTCCTGGAAATAACACAGATATGTCATGCGATTGAGACTGTTCCCTTTCTGAGTAGCAACAAATAGCTGAACAGCTGTAATTTTGTGGTCAGCCATGACAAGAAGTTGCTGAATTGATTATGACACCGGGGTGGGAGAGCATAACACACATAATATAGTGAAAGCTTTAATGTAACTCCTGAGTTTTAGCTACTAGCTGATTTCCACTTTGTAAAGATGTGCTATCTTCAAGTTTATCAGCTGGCTTTCTCCAAGGTTTTCCAACTATTAAGAATGTAAGCATGTATCTAGCACATTGCTCTGAGGCTTTTATAAAGCAACATTTTTCACAGTAACTCACTCAGTAATGAACAAGATGAAGCAGAGAACCAGAGCAAGAAGTTGTATTGGCGAAGGAGAAAAATACAACCATTGTTTAAGAATTTTAAGCTAGGAGGCACCTCCCTCCCTTCCTTCTCCTCCTGTCACAAATAAAAGCCAGTTTGTCATTAAAGCCCCCTGTGTGTGGGTTTGTGTGAACAGGATCTACAGGGACATATGGACATGGATGGAGAAAGAGGTACTGGAAACAGCCAGGTGAAGGCAGGTGATGGAGCTGAGAAGGAGCTCTCCTTCTGTGAGGGTCTCCCAAAAGCTGATAAGAATACTACTTCTCCTCTGAGCCCATGAGAACTGATAACCTCGTAACACCATGAGTTGGCTGAACTTGAGAGTAGCTGCCCAGGACCAATGGCCTCAACAGTGAGTGGGGTGTTTTGGAGGAGGAAGAGGAGGAGGCTGCTGCCCTGCCAAGGCTGCAGCCAGGTGGGTGCACACCTGCCGTGGGGCTGGGACCCGTGGAGGGTGGTGAGCCAGGGTCCACCCCACAGCCCTTGGCCCCCAGAATGAGTATGTAGCTGGGGCGGTGGATGGATAATTACCTGCTACTAATTGTAGCCTGCCTCTATTAAGAGTAACGACCTTGGTAATAAAAGGTGTCTTAGCAGATACTGGCTGTGGTCTGTCTCTCCCCTGATTTGGCAGTAGGGGAATGGGAATTTGTAAATTTTCCTGTAGAAACTGTTTTTTGCCCTCTTTGCCACCCCGCTCCCCTTTTTTTTCCCCCCAATCTTTCATTTTTCAGGCTGTCTCGACTACTGTTTTGGGGATTTAGTTATTTATAGCTATTCTGATTTCCTTTTTGTTTACCTCACTGGCAAAACTGTAGATATGGGGAAAAGGATGTATCTTGTCAAAGCATTAAATGTTTTTGTTTCGTGGTTTTTTGTTTGGTTTTGTTTTTCAGGGAAAAATATTAAAATGTTATTTTAAATTCATCAAAGAGTGTATCTAAAGAAGAACCAACGCTTTTCAGTTAGCTGTAGGAGACAATTGCCAACACCTCCTTGAGCATACAATGATAGGAACAAATCAATACAGCTGTGTAACTACCACATGTTCTGGGTAGAAGAGGGTAGCAAATGGACTGTAAAAGCAGCAGTCTTCCTTCCTCAAGATTCAGAGGCACTTTCTGCCTAGAAATAAGTTCAGGTTAGTCTATTAAGAAATTAATAAATAGTAAGATCACTTCAGAGGCTCTTTGTAAAGTTGAATCTTCAGCAATCCTAAATATAAATCCACATTGCTTGGTACCAGTCTTGTCCTGCTCTATCTATGGTTAGAGTTTGTCTGTATATGGGAATTTAGCTACAAGATAAAATAGTCCTTTATATAAATATCTTATGAGTCAGTCCCAGCTGTAACTCCAAAGTGGTGAAGTCGTTAAGTAAATGCTGTTAAGAGAAATGTAAAATGAGCTATGACTTCTTCACAAGAAATGCTTTTATGGCATTTAATATAAGAAAAAATGCTTTAAAAAGGCAGCGTTGGACCCCATGTCATGCTATACAAATGACTATTTGAAAAAGATAGAGATATGAATCAACATATCTGGTATAGCTACTGTAATGGGTTTGCATCAGACACACTGGGGCATCCTATGATGCTTCTGTAGATCAAATCTTACAATCTCTTCATAAGAAGAGAAATGAATCTTTTATGAATATGAAAAATTATGTACCCTGTGCATAATGTGTTTCTGTCTGTAGATAAATCTTTGAATTATTAGGTCATCAAATTAAAATTATTATTAAAATTGGGAAAATTTTTAATCAGTTGAATTAATGTTTATAATGGTGGCTTGTGATAACTTTGATTTCTACTTCTTTTCACTGTTAATTTTTAAAAAATAATTAAAAGCCGCATCATATTTCCAAGTTTCCTTTTTCATCTGTGGCATTTCCTGGAAATATAACCTATTCATTATTTATTTTTTGTCACAAAACAGTTAATTTCTTTATAGCTTAATCAAAATGGGACTGCCTGGGGAGCAAGCCAATTTTATCAGCAATTAAAAAGGTCATTCTTTTAGATTTTAAAATATACTAAGTAATGTTTTTTATGGGCCATATGTTAAAATATAACTGTGTTCTGATAAGTGATCATCATGTACAACTGGTTTCATGGGATTCTAATTTTTATTGTTCTTCCATGGTTTCATTCCACATCTGTCAGTTTATACTGAAATTGTGATTGACAGCTACGCACATGTAAGTTGTGGGGTATATGCTATGTTTCTTAGGTATACACAGCCAACTTGGAAGACAAGAACCATCAGCAACAAATTTTGTTTCAGTGTCATTGACTTCTTTAGATGTTCCTGGATGTTGCCATTGAATCGTCTTGTAAACTGCCAGTAGCCTAAAACTGGTAACAGAGCCTTGTTCCTCTGTGGTCACACCTGGCGTGCATTGCTAACAGCATCAGAGAGCTTATAAGCATGCCCTTTTGATCTGACGGCTTTACATAACTCTAATTTGGCACTGAGAACAGATCTGTGGCTGATGGAGGTCCTGGTCCACCCAGGTGGAAGCAGATGAAGTTCACACTGAAGTCAGCAAGACATTGTACAGAGGAAAGGTCTGTCCATGCAAACCATGCTGACCAGAGCCTCAGCATCTCCCTGAACAGCCAGTGCCATGGGCCAGCAGCTGCTCAACGGGAAGGTAGCGGGGTGAAGGGTGGCATTGATGGAAAGGAAGGGAACTAGGAAGCTTAAACATTCATACTTATTGGGGCGGGGGGGGGGAAGCAGGAAACCTGAAGTCCTACTACATTTTCCAAAACAACTCAGGAACAGATGAAACTTAAAACAAAGTTCACTTTAAGAGTGGAAACTAAGCAGGAAGTCAGACAGAAAAGAGGAATGGCTGCAAAACTCCAGACTCAAGACCAGACAGGAAGGCAGCAGGAACAACAAAAAAGAGGTGCGAGCACAGGCAAGGCCCCTGCAAGCCTGCCTCTGCCCTCAGAGGGGAAATGAGCAGCTGAGCGCTCCGTGTGTGTGAGGGTCAGCAGGGCGAGCGGCTCAGACCAACGTACTTGGTGGCTTAATTGCCACCTCTGCATGCAAATGGCATCAGCTGCCTTAGGAGAGAGGCAAGGAGGAGCCGTGCAGCCTACATGAGCCAGCTGGCCAACCCCAGGCAGAATGGAATAGCTAAGGACCCAGAAGTTGTGGGAATTAGGAAGTGTGGCTATCTGAATCATGATTTGAGCCACTGTGGGGCCATTTTCAAAAGCTTTTGCACTTTATGACAATGACATAAAATTCCTTACATGGAAGAAGTATCATTAGGAAGTATATCAAACGGTATTTAGCTTTCTTTGAGGCGGTTTAGATCCAGAGAAAATCACTGCTATCACAAGTGGCGCTGGCCAGCTTTCTGCAGAGCACTACCTGTGTTCTCTGAAACAGCACTTTCAGAAAATATGACCTGTGTTCCCAGAACTGTTCAGTTTGAGAGAAATTATTTCCAGTTTATTTCTTCGCATATGAAATTAGTGTTCCTTTGGTCAGTGTCATGCCCTAGTCTAAGGGATGAGAAATGAGAATTCAATAATCATGTTTGTTCTAGGATGAAAACCTAGACTGTCTAAATGTGGCTGCTTAAATTTAAAGTATCTGAGCTGTGGCTGAAGTTGCAGAGCTCGGTGAGATGATAGTAGGAAAATGTTATTTACTAAGATTAGTTAATCTGTACATGTTTTCAGAATGTTCAGAAAATGTGTAGGTCCACGCAGCAGCTGGTGAGTAGTACTGTTTCTCTGATCTGAATCTCTGTAGATGCTAGGGAAAGGACTATTTATCTAAGAAGCTGCTCCCTGTCTCAGAAGCGTGTGGTCAGCCTTCATGATGACCTGAGAGAGAAGCAGAAACAGAAGGTATCGCTCTGGAGAAGTCACTACTCCAATGGATGTGAGGAGGAGCTTTCCTTCTCTACCTACCCAAAAGACTTAAGGGGAACACACAGGATAACTGCCAAGCCACCATGGAAAATTAACTATTTAGTTTATTTGGTGTGCTAGGATCTGAATAATATAGATCTGGGAAGATTTTTAGTGTTTTCTTGGGACACCTCTGATTAAAAAAACCCAACCAATGGAGACAATGGATTCTTTCTGGAGGTCTGAGGGCCTTGAAGACTTAATGGTGCCAATGAGAATAAAAGCAAAGAGGATCCTAAGGACACATCCAAAACCAGCTTAGGTGTTGTAAAGAAGAAGGTAATTGAGGCAGATCTGTGTGGGATCCAAATAATTATCACACTGAGCAGAAGCATGCCTGAAGTCAAGCTACTGAGTACAGGATTGAGAGTCAAGATGGGAATATTGTATACTCAAGTACATTTTCAGTCTCAGTCTTGACACAGACATCCCACTGCTTTTCCTTTTCTCCTTACAGGATCATGTCCTTAAGGAAGGGTCCTTCAGTCTCCCTTTGAAGCTGGGCAGGGCTTGCTCCAACCTTTTAAAACTTACTTGCTGCTGCTGCTGCCTTTCTGTAGGATAGGGTAGTGGACAGAGCAGCTGCTCAGAAAGCAAATATTACAGTGTACTCTCTGCCTCAGGTTTCAAACCCCCTTTATAGTGTCCTTAAGCACCCTAATTTTGTGCAGCAACAAAGGAAGAGCAGTTAAAAATTATATCAGAGAGAAGTTTTTCCCCCATCTGCCTTATTCTGCTTAAAGCTCAGGAAGAGGAGAAGCAACAGAGACAGGTGGGTGCATAAAGCACTTACAGTGACATGGATATGCATTAAGGGTCCCTGAGATCTCAGTCCTACTTCCAGGCATCCTCAGGGGAATCTTTGCAAGCTGCTTTCATGTGTGTAGGGGGAAGAAATGGTCTCACAGCAGCAGAGAATGGGAAAGTAATTAAAAAATTAAATTAGGTAAAATTAGTTTAAATAATGAGAAAGAATATAGGGGAGATGATCTCAGAGGCAGGTGCCCTTTTGAGAAAGTAGCTTTATTTGATTTTGATTGAATTTATTAAAGCTAGGTTGACAGTGTCCTTTTTTAATGCTGTGTGGAACATTATCTTCTACTCCTGTTGATGGACAATGACAAAAAGCAGTGCATCTAGTGTTGAGTGTGGTGAGAGGGAGGAACTTCAAGCGTTGTTCTGTTTTTCATCTTCTCTCCGTATTTTGGCCCCATTTGGCAGCTGATGCCTGCTAAATAGGCTTACGGCAGAAAAGCCCTAAAGCCTCCCTCTTTTATGGTACCTTGTGGCGGCTAACTTGGAAATAACCTCAATAAAACAAGACTTGAATTTGATGTCTAAATAGTGAAAAATATAATTAAGAAATTACAATTTTAGTAGTTATTTTAGTTTAAAGATTTTTCAGGTGTTTCCAGTTGGCTAACACATGTTTTAGCTTCCTGGCTCTTTCAAATGAAATCAAGAGAGACATGAGGGCTTTTTCTATGCCCGGCTCAGAAATAATCTAAACATTCTTGTTGTGAAACCATATTTCTTGTGCTTTCTTAACTCAGCTTCTTTACGAAGTGTGTTACAACAAGGAAGAAATAGGGCCTTCGTATCCCTAAACCGCAACACTCATTTAGAAACAGCAATGTGTATACCCATTGTGGGCATTCCTTGCTGGCGTGGCACACTGCAGCAGGGGCTCTGCCCGTTTTTTTCTCCTTGATCTCTTATCAGTTCTAATGCCATTTTATTTCTTTGTAATAACAGGTTTATGAAGATGCTTGTTAATGAAGCAAAATCTGATCTTCCCATATTTGTAGAGCTGTCTACATCATTCTGTGATCCCATGAGAGCTTATGAATGATGTAAAGAGACATTAGCATAAACCAGAATAGCAAACTATAAAATCAGCCTGTGCTGACTATCCACTTTTCTCTGTGTAAGTCCAATACATTCCAGGGACAGCTAGGACCTAGATGTCTAGATATCTAGACAAGTCTCTTCCTTCCTATGGTCTCACTCTCAGCAGATGCTCCTCCAGCCTCTACCACTGCAGAAGGGACGGCACAGAAAATGTTCCCTCCTGCCCAGATTCAGGCAGTCCTGAGATGGGATTCAAAATATATTAAGAATATATTCTAGAAACACTGGACCCTAGGTTATTTATTGAAGAGCGCAACTGTTTTCTGCTTCACCTAGCTTTCCACAGCAGTATTTTCATCCTTGCCAGCTGCCACCTGAGTTGGGTTCTCTCTAGAACTCCATTGAAAACTAACACATATTGAGGGAAAGATTAATTAATACAATCAGTAAATGATTCACTCTTAAATGACTTCTGCAAGCCTTGTCTGCCATCATTCAATGTGAAAATAAGCCTTCGCTGAAGAACTAATAGCAGAATTTCTGCAGCTGCTGCAACCTCTGAACCTATATTAATTTTGATTAAGTTGATTTCTAGATTTCTTGATTTTGCTGCTGTGATCTGACTTCAGATGGGTAAATGGGGTTAAAACAAATAGCTTTAATTCTGTTTTTTAACACTGTTGATTTCTCTCTTAAACTAAAACTAATGAAATGCTGCCCCTGAACAGTCCTTTTTTTATTTAAAACATAATAGCAGAATGGCTCAGATGTCACCATACAGTACGATTAGACCATTGTTCTAAGCCATCCTCTGCTCTTGTATCTCTAATAATGAATAGCAACTCCAGTGATTTGACAGTTACTCCAGATTATCAACAAAGCATATAGGAAACAAACTTGGGCTTTGTTTTCTAATGGCACTCTAATTTTAACACACCTCATTTTCATGTACCTTGCTCTACACTTCCATGACACAAGCCACAGAGTAGTCATTTAGTGTAATATAAATGCAAGATCTAAGATATGCAGCAGATACATTGTCGGTCTCTCTTGTAATTTATTATTTACAATATGTTCTCATTCATTTGCAGTACAAAAGTACATTCCTATGTGTTTTATTTTATTAAAGAGTAGTTTGTTACCTCTGAGGCTCATGCTCCAAGTACAAAGTAAAGCTTTTTACTGAGTTTTTCATGATCTCTGTGAAAATTCTGTGCTGTACAAGTGACTACTCAAAACTATCATGCTAAGGTAGATGAAAAGCTGCTGCGTTGCCCAGATCAGACCTGAAATTAATTTGGCTGGTGAAAAAATATGAAAAAAATGTGGACAACTCATAGTGAATATTTTTGCTTTGTAAAACCAAACCAAAACAAAAAGGTTGTTTATAAAGATATTCTAGATTAACAATTTGATCAGCATAAACATCCACTAGATATAGATATAAAATAAAGACCTGAAGAAAGAACTTACATGTGTTTTATTTAGCACCTTTCATCCTAAGGCAAGATTGTGTATATTTTACCTTTACTGTCTTTATTGGATGTTGTTAATTTTTGATTGGTATAACAAAAAGAATCCACCCCAAAACCTTTTTTTTTTTTCTTTTCAAAAAAAATATTGCCAAAAAAGGACTTGAGCCATAATTCTCCTTCATAGATAGGGTTTGCCACTTTATTCTTGCAGTATACAAGACGTTAAGAGTGCAACTGTAAATTCCTTCCAGATTAAAACCTTTCATACCCTGGAGTAACACGTAAGGGAGACTGAATGTAAATGAGGATAGCAAATGCCTCTGGAAAAGCCTTGCTTTCCACGGCTGTGTGGTCACTTACACTGCTTGTATAGTCACTTACACCTAAGCAGAGTAACTGTAACATAATGATAAATCAGAGGTCTTGACTTACCCAAGCATTTCCAATTCTTTGTATATGTGATAGCACAAGGACAAAGGCAAGGGAGGACATGATTTCTGTGTGGTGAAAATCTCTACCTTCAAAAATTACAGTATTGAGAAAAGATGTGGAAATGCCAAAAGTGTCAGAGGGGCCATCACTGATATCAATTAGCAGAATGCTGTGCCAGAACCTGTACAGGAACAGCTAGAAAAAAGCAAAGATGCTAACTGGAAGGACACGTTAACTGGAAGAACAAAGAATAATAATCATATGACCAGATAAAGAGCCTTTCACTGGCTATGGTAAGGTATTGCTTTCTTTCCTCACTGTAGAAACTGTGGCCAACATTTTCAAGCTGGGTATTTAAATCAACATTGCCACATAGCAATCTAAATAAATGTCCCAATTTTCAGATTTTATGTACTGTTACAGCTTTTCTTGGCTCCAGAAAATATGAATTCTCAGCATCTCAGAAGATCAAACTGTTTATGTGGGTGGTGATCATAGTAGAAAGTTAAACAAATGCACCTTAACTTGCTCGTGCAGAAATCAGCATGTCCACACACAAGGTATTTTTCATCAGTAGATATCTTACCTACCTACTATTTTATTCTCTTCATTACCAGTATGCTAATTTTTGAATGTAACCCAGCTAGTTTTTGTTTATTGGCATATCACCCATGTGTTATAAAGGATTTGATTCAACTTGCAGATTAAGGCTCTTAAATATATTAAATCTCTGTTATGCTAGTCAGTAGAGTCAGTGGAATGAAGAGTGGTTTTCAGCTGACCTGATACAAAACTGACCTGGTGTCTGTTTTGAGGTGAGCAGAAAAATTCTAGAGGAGAGTCTACTCCTCTTTAGAATTCCACTGTTCTGAGGAAATCTCATTGACTGCCTTAGGAACAGACAGCTATCTGACACAGATTATGTGTAAATGCATGTAGACATGTTGCATTTAGGTCTTTTAAACTGGGGAGCTGAAATCCACTCCCTGTGACTATCACCACACATCAGAATTTGAATTCAGTCTTGACTAGTCACTTTATACATCCATTGTAAAATAATTGCATTCCTAGATTTTAAAAAAAATTAAGTCCTATCACAGCTGTCTTCAGCAATACTCGTATGTTAATAAGCTCTCAGAACCAGAGCATATAGAAAACTTACACAGTTTTCTGAAGTAGAAAGCACGGCTTTGGAGCTAAAGAATGGATAGTTTTACTAGTATAGTCTTCACCAAGAAAAGATTTTTCTTTCTTTAGACAGGAAGAAAAAGCAAAAGTGGGTCACCTGGGAGGACAGATTTCCAAATCTCAGTTGCGTCTCAATGGCACTGCAAAATTGCCTATCAAGGTGCTCAAGCTAGCTCTGAATTAGGTCTGTCTTGAGTAAGCCTTGGCTACTTTTATGGTTGGGGGTAGGGGTGAACAAGGAGAATAAGTATATTTGTTCTTCTTGATCACTTCTGCTGTGGAAATGGTTAGTGATAATGAGATCTGGCATGTAGACAGCTCTCACTGAAAAAACCAGCCTCTTGGCACTGTCTCTGCTCACTAAGCTCTTTAATTCCTTTAGCTGTTTTTGCCTTATTTACCTGGGCTATTCACAAATTGTTGTTTTATTGCATCTGACATATACATAATATATTACAGAGAAAAATCTTCAGTTACTGACCTTAGCATTATGACCTTGGGTCAAATCCTCAAAGTATTGCTTTCAGTGGGATACACCTAAATATGTGTAACGGTGCAGCTGCAGTCCCTAATGTTAGACAGGAAAAGAGTGGAGAAGAGTAGTGTCAATAACTCCTTCCAGCAAGCAATGTAGTAGAAGATTCTGTTACTTTTTGTCCTAACACTCATGGAAACACAGACATAGAAATTTCTCATCATTCATTATACTGATGCCAGGAAAGACAGCATCAGAGACTGCCCTGGGAATGGGACAAAAAGAACTCCTTTTTTTTTTTCCTTACAATGATGAATTTTTACAGAGCATTCACAATTTCTGTCTCTCACTCTCCTGAACAAGGGAGCTCCACCAGCTCCTCAGTACAGTTCTGCATCTGTAGATGTGCCTTGCCAAAGGTACCAGTCTTTGTCATGACCTGGGAAATGAAAGGAAGGACTCCTTATCTCCTCTCATTTTTGTTTAATACCATGTTTTCCTTTGCCCATTGGTATTTCGTCCATCTGCGTATGCTACACACAGCTCTCCCTTCCCTCACATCTGGAGAGATACTGCTGTGGCAACTGCATTTCTTTTAAATTCATACTGAAAAATACAGCCACATAGTTCTCCATCAGGCTACTTAAACAGGCTTGTCATTTGTAGGCAACTTGGGATAATCTACATGCCCCTGCATCATGTCAGAAAAAAAACAAAGGAAGAACTAGAAATCTGCCCCAGGTCTCTCCTGAACTTGACATCTTTGTGGAGATGTCACGGGAGAGAATGCCTGAATCTACTGTAGGGATCAAAACCTTCAGACAGGTGGAGAGATCTAATGCCTGGCCCATGTATGCTTTGCTATATCGGGCTGTTGTTACAGATAATGACAATGACAGGATCTAGTGGTTAGATAATCACTCTCTTTAGGCTCAAGAGTCTTTTGCTTCCAGGTCTACGACTTTGGCCACTGGCTAATTTTGTGAGTGGGCTGGATTCAGTTCTCTGCATGATCTATAGAAAGATAAAGATACTGAGGTAGAGCAAACTGGATTTCCCCTCTTGTCTCCCATGGCCAAGTGTCTATCATTTCAGTGAGATTAGTTCCTATGTCAGGCAACTAGACAGGTGTTTCAACTTTGATCTCCAGCTATTTCTTACTTACCTATTTGAAAGGCACCGTTTATCTTACGACAGTTTGATATTGCTGGCTGAGTTTGATGCACTACTTAAGAAGCCAAGCCTGGAAAATAATTTATTCTAAGGGAAAATGCATGTACTTGATTTAGGTTTTCAGTGGTTTGGATTCTCTTCCTTCCGGGGACTCTGATTTCCTCCTGTGGATGATGATTATTGTTTCAGGGAACATATGTGCTGATATGAAAATACTGCAGATAAAAATACTTCTCTTCAGGAAAAAAGTCCTCTGTGTCGAGCAGGTACGTTTGCATATTCCTCTGCTCTGCTTTGATGGCAAACAGATTTCTGCTGTTCTGTGGTGATCCATCCTCGTGTTCACAGTGCTGCATCATCTACACATTTCACTGAGATTTGTTTACATAGCTTGGTAGCCCACCGCACCACCTTTTGTACCCACCCCTTTAACTGGTGCAGCTACTGCCTTAGGGTGCTCTGCTGAATGGTGCTAAGGCAAATATAAATAGTCTGCAAACACGTGTTCAAGCTCGTCACCACTGTACTTCCTCTTGTCAGGAACTGAGTTTCTGCTTTCTGTATCAATTACATTCTCATCTAGATCAACATATATATATTTATGCTTCCTTGTTGGCTCATAGCAAGAAGTTTATGGTATCATGCTTTACTTATGCTCTCATAAGTGTTTGCTGGTTTTCTGTTTAAGGATCTTCCAGAGACTTTGTTACTTCTATTGCTCAGGTCAGTGAAAAACCACTACAGCATCTTCTTTCCCTACTAATTTATTTTATTCACATCTTTCAAATACAATAAATATAAACCAAGACATAAAAGCTCTTCTGAAGCAGAATTATTTCCTTCCACTTAAACCACTTGAAGCATTTTACTGTCCTTCACTGACACAAGTTTTAATTTAGACACAGAGCTAACACAAATGTTTTGCCCTTTAAGAACTATAAAAGTTTCTCTAGTCAGTCTTGATAGCAATTACATGTATCTGAAATTAAATCAAGCAACTACAGACACCAAACCATTGTATCACCTAACAACTTAGACTAAGCTGTTTTAAGTCTTTGTCCTAAAATCGGCAATATTTGCTTAGTTTCACAGTTAATTGCTTCTTCAATACTGTTGCCCTTAAGTCCTTGTGACATTTCTTGCAGTGTATTCATTTTACCTTAAGTGTAGCTGCTTCTTCAATGTTTTTGTATTTCTCAAATTGCTACCCTCTGCCCTGTAGTACATGCTCTTGCTCTTTATGAAACTTCTATTATTGAAGGGAAAGAAAAGAGGCATGATCTGCATTTGAGAGCAGTGCCAGGACCAGGTTTGTTTAAAAATAAATGCCTTCTGCTCTAGTACCCATAGCTGTATTTTGTTTGTTTGACAACAACAATCTCAGATTTCTTATGGATTATGGCCTCTGCAACGACTGACTTGCATTTCCACAATGCAAACCACTGCAGTATTAGTCTCGCAATTTAAACAGGGACGTTGCCCAGTCCCCTGCCATAAACAGAGTGCTTTACAGCTGCTCGTATGTCGTGGAGTGGCCAGGGCTCTGCTGTCCAAAGTTTCGATTAGTTGAGCCAGGCTTCGTGCAGAAGCCAGCTGGCCTTCTGGTACCGGGGCAGCCCCCGACAGCACAGCCAGGAGATGGCTGCAGGCAGAAAAACTCAATCTGTAAATCCCTCACCTGTTTCTAACCTCTGCCAAATGCCTTAAAGACAGTCACTGCCACCTGGTTGCCACACATTAGCCAGGGGTAAGTACGGCCATCGCAACCTGCGTGGGCACATCTGCCCCACGTCTAATGGAGGGAATTTTAATAGGCTTTCTCAAGAGAAATCACACATGCAAACCTACATGGGTCGCTCCTGCATCGTACATCACCCTGTTTGCTGACTCTGTGCTCTGTCAGACTATCTGTCAGACTATCTGGCCCCGGACCTCACATTTGTCAGGGGAGATGTTCACACAGTTAATGCATGCAGGGGCAATTATCTGCTTCTATGAACAACTTTCATGGTTTTTATACATTGATGAATGAATCAAATTTTGTCTAATCTGAGACAATATCTGAGCTGTCCCAATCTGGCTGTTTCTTCCACATTAGGTCTTTTAGTCTTTCCTGCAAAGAGAGATTTAGCTCAGACAAAGTCTTCACGTTTTTCCGGGCCCAGCACGCCAAGGTTTTGATCCTTGGCTTGTCGGTGTTGAGATGGACTCGACACACAAAGGACTGTGCACAAAACCAAAAGGCCAAAGGGCCGTTTACTGTTCTAACAAGCCTTTTTATATACTTCTTAGGAATAGGTGTCTATACATGATTGGTTCACTCACAGACTAGATGGCCTTTTCTTTGCTACATCTTTGATACATTTCTACTTGCGCATCTGGCAGTTCCTTATACTGTTGGCTCAGCTCTTCTCAGGACTTTCCCAGGCTCTTCAAGAATACACAGGTACCTGTTCAAGGCTAATGTTAAGCTCGCATTCTGATCCCTGGGACCAGTTGAGGTTTCCCACATTGACTAAAGCTCTTTTGCATTACTACATCAATAGCAACAAATTATTCAGTAAAGCAATCTTGGCACCTCCTTGTAAAGCATTTCATTGTGCTTCCAGTTCAAAACAGGGTAGCTGACCAGGTTTTCTGAGTGTCAGACCACTGCACGTAACACTCGCTCTGCATCACACTCACATCCTGCTCACCATCCAGTTACTCTCTCATGAACTCTTACTGTACTGTAAGGACACAGTAGGATTCCTCCCACAATAGCTCCCGCTGAACATCAGGACCTTGGGCCCCTAATAAGCAGGCAGTTCAAAGCCCTTTTTCTCCCATTCAGTTAGCTCCTTCTTTGCCACACAGGCAACGCAATGCTGAGATACCAGGCTGCTGGACGGAGATAGATAATGGAGGACACCACTCATGAATGTGGAAATATCCATTTGCCTTAGTAACCTAAAACAATCTCAGGACACCAATGTTCACTTTTACTCAGGCTACCCAACCAGGCATCACTAGTATAGGGCACCACCAATTTAGGGCACTATTCACCTGAGTTGCCCCAGGAACTCTGCATTTCTTTCATCACCTTGGAACAACAGGGAAATCCTGATATTTGGTATCCTCTTTTTGTATGTATGCAGTTATGGATTTGGCTAACATCTGCTTGTGAGAATATAGTCTATTCCCCATTGTCTCCCTTCCCTTCTCTGGTAAGAAATGTCCCCCTTATAGTCCTCAGAAATTGGCACTGGGCTGGAACTGGTGGGTCAGCATGTAAGATTTGTAAGATCATCCAATGTCCAAACTCACCCTCTTCGTTTCCTCAGGGCAAGTGTACCCATATGTGGAATCAAGGGAGAATGAGAATCATTCCTTCCTCCCTTTCCTGCTAGGAGCAAGGTGACATTTCCAAAAAGGCTGGATCCCTTTAGCTCCATTGCTCTTGGCACTTGGGCACTTCTTTCTGACGTTCTCTTTGTGGAAGAGTCAAAAAAATGATCATGAAGTATGATGAAGAATTCAGCCTCATCTACTCCTCTAGGCACTATGCCCAGTATAGACGAGGAAGAGTTGAAGGGGGTTTCAGAACTAGCTGTCTCCAAGGGTGGCAAGAATCTACAGTTTTAAGCATTTAGTTTGGAGTGCAACTTGTGGGTAAGATACCTAAACTGAGTTATCTGTGTATGTGTAAACCCATGAGCTATCTAAGCAGCAGTGTAATCAATATGGATTTAGGAGCACTATACAGTTGCCTACACACAGATAGCTACTGTGTGCCCTCAACCTGCAGCTCCATAAGGGCCTCTCCCATAGATCCAGAATCATATCTGCCATGCCTTATGTTGCAAGATACCCTAGGAAGTCTCAGATAGATCTAGATGTCTACGTTTCAGCATCCAGATCAAGTTCTAGATCTTCATGGACTATAATGAAGTATAACCACCTTGTTTGCAGGTAGACACCTAGATGTCTTGTTCTGCAGGACCTATCTCACTGAATAGTAGCTACCATCTTCGTACTTGTTAGACTACATAGGAATTATGCAGGCTCTATATTTTAGAAGACAAGGGAGTTTATGGTTGATGCGTAAACAGCTAACCTTGTCTAATTTACTCTTGCAACAATGTATACCAAAACTTTGGGCTGAGGGGGTTGTTCAGTCCACAGTCTTACTAACTACTATACTAGCTGCTTATATGGTTGGTCTGCTTTGACATCTTGGGAAAACAGTTCCTGTTCCCAAAGGACTTCCAGAACAAGGTTTTGCTTAATTTTTCTCACTTAAAAATGAGTTCTCTGATGCCATCATCCTAGGGTTACCTTGAATTTGGCTCATCCATCACCACCACTCTGGCCTCCCGCACGGAGTCCCTAGGTAATGACTTTTTTTCTCTGATCCAGAAGACAAGGACTCTTGGTGGCATATGATAAAAGCAAGGGGCCCTTCATTTTGTCACGTTCTTCCTCTACCCCAAACCTGCAATAGTCTCTGTCAATCAGAGTTTTTCTTGGTACAGCATGGGTGACCAGAATACTCCACTGCTGCTTTGCCCCTTCCCCCAAAATGGGAATCTGAAATCCTTGGAGGAAGAGCTGAACGAAATATCACCTGTTTGTTTTTCACTTCTCTTGACTTCCAAGGACTATGTAGATGGCATTTTCTTCCACAGATCTGCCCACCTTTTATGTGTACATCCCTCTTCTATAAATAAAGTCATCTTATTCCATGGTCCTAAGACAGATAAGAACCCTTGAGGGAATGTTTTCTTCTCTTTATCCAGGTCATTATTTCATTTGATCACTTGCATGCTGTACACAGTAAAGTATAAAATGTATTTTTTTCATGAATCCTCCTACTGTGATAAAATGCTTACACCCAGTTCAGTGTCAGTTAATGATAGGCCATTTATAAATTAATTAAAGTGAGTGCTGAAAAAGATAATTTATACTTAGACTAAATCGGTCTAAATGTATGTTTTAGATTTTTTAAGGTTGTTACACAAATTTCTCCTGAGAAGAAAAGACTTCCTCTGTTTTTTTTCCACATCAGGTCACCTCTTCTTTCAAAAGGCTAAGCCTTCCATTACTTTGACTTTGCATAAAGAGGAATTCTGAATAAATTCTTGCTCTTGGTCAGGTATTTCTCTGCAGGCCTGCTGTGTTTTGGGGACCTCTTCAACAGCATTAAGTTACCGGACAGGCAAAGGTGAATGTTAGTTTTCTCAGCTGAGATACAGTTTCTGCTTCTGTTCTAATTCCAGTAAACCTTAAATCATCTATCACCATCAGAACCAGCCCCCTTTGGTTCTGTAGCCTCAATTCCTGTCATCTGAATGATGGTGAGATGGTAAGGAGAAGTTTTAGTGTAATTTAGAAAGTAGGGAGTTATATGCCAGCCTGAGGGAGGTATATAAGCCAGTTAATTGGGTGGAAAGCTTTTAAGTGACTTTTTGTTTTCTACAGATCACAGCCTGTTCCCAGCTATATAATGTTGGCTCTTGTGGTCAAGGGAAGACAGACACAGACCTCAGATATTTTGGGAAGCCTCCTGATCAATTTTATGTTTGTAGGGAGCCATGACATATGAGCTACCGTGAATAGCACTAGGGCTGCTGTGAACTCCCAACCAGCTGGCTGCAAGGTGGCCGAGCCAGCTTGTCTTCCCAGCAGCCGCGTAACGTCTGCACGCCAGGAAGGACTGACTGTTAGCTCAACAGGCAGCACAGCCAAGGGGATGGGACAAGGGACCAAGCCACTTCTTAGCATTAACTTCATCTGTGACCTTTGCCTCACTCTCTTAACTTCTCTTAGATTTTATCAAGTTTTGCTTATTTTTTATTTTTGCAAACTTGGGTGCTGAGAGGTAGGTACCTAACACCACCACCACCCCACACACCCCCAGTGTTCTGCAGACTCCATGGGCCACTTCTCACAGTATGGCCCTTCATTTCTCTGCGTCATTCTTCATCTCTGTAAAACAGGGTAATGATGTCTAAATAGCATGCAGACAAGGATCTGGCAACCAAGCAGTTCATCTATACGTGTAAATCCAGAATCTCGCTGAAATGAAAACTACTGGAAAATTTTTGGTTCCCAGCCCTTTTGTCGGTGTGCTAAGAGTTCCCCAACTGTTGGTAACCTGACAGAGATCCTGGCAGGGCAGGAAAAGCACACACACAAACCTCTGTGTTTTTCACACTTCAGTCTTCTTGCGGCGGCTTCCACAGCTTCAGAAGAAAACACCAACACCTGACCATGTCTGAATGAATGCAACTAATAATAGAAATGTCATAGGCGAAACCAGTGTCCCAGTACTTCTACTTTGTACTCTGTCACTGGAAAAAGTTAGTGGTCAAAGAATGAATGTTTGTTGAGAGAGATAAAGATGATCGTGAAGGTGGATATAGATGACTTGGTAATGAGAGACAGAGCAGGAGAGGAGAGCAAGCCGCTCATGGTCCCATTTCTATCACCTCTCTTCTCTCCTTCCACCTTCTCCTCAGCAGCCCCTTTCTACTACTGCCTCGGGATCTTTCCCTCATTTATTCATGCTCCCTGTGCCATGACTTCCAAACCTTCCAGGACCCACACAGTCCAGCTGAGCATCTGAAGCGGAGAGGGAGCACAAGGGTGGCAGCTCTCAGCTCTCCCAGTGCCACCGCCGCCACGGGTGGGTGGGTGCAGCCACCCCGGGCTCGGCCGGCGCGGCCCCCCCGCAGCGGCGGGGAGCACTGCTGAAGGGCCGTACCCCCGCCAAGGGGCTGCGGGGAGCAGCGGGCCGCAGCGCTCAGGAGCCGCCCCGCCACCGCGGCCCCGCGGCGGGTGCCCCGCGGGGCCACCTCAGCGTTGCCTCTGCGGGGCTTCGCGGCGCTGGGGAGCCCCGCCCGCGGCCCGGGGCTGCGCAGCGCCTGGCAGCACCCCACCAGGCACGGGACGGGGTTGGGCTCAGCTGGGGCGACCGCGGCCCGCGCCGCCCCGCGGGGCCTTTCGACGCCCTGAGCGGGGCGCTTCGTGCGGCTGGCGCCGCGCGGGCCGCCCCTCACCCAGCGCACAGCGCCGAGCGGGGCAAACGCCTGGGCCGCAGGGGGCCCGGCGCCAGGGGCCGGGGCGCGCCCCGGACGGGCCGGGCTCCGCGCTCGGCGGCCTGCGGCGCCCTGCCCCGGGGGCAGCGCGGGGGCACCCGGCTGCCCTCCCCGCGGGCGGTGCCGGGCCGGAGCGGGCCGCACGTGGGTACGTGACGGCGGCCGGGCCGGCGGGGCCCGGCGGCTCCTCCTCCCCCGGCGCCCGCCGGCGACTGGGCGCCGAGGCTGCGGCGGGCGGCGCGGGGCGGCGCGGCGCGGCGCGGGCGGGGGTGCTGCCTCCTGCGCGGCGGAGCGGGGCGCAGCGGCAGCCGGGGCCGGGAGCGAGCGGCCCGCGCGGGCGAGGGCGGGCGGCGTCGCGGGGCGGCGGCGGCGGGGGCGGCGGGGCTTCGGCGGGGGCTGCGGGCGGGGTCCGCGCCCGCGGCCGGCAGCGGTCTCTGCGCCTCAGCCGGGCTTCGCCGGGTGCTGGCGGTGCGCTCTCCCGCCGCGGGGCTGCACAATGGCAGTCGTTCAGTAGGATGGATCCTGCCGTGGCTTTTGTTCTGCAGATCCACCCATCCTCCTAGCAGTCAAGTACCAGGCTATGGTTTTCTCTCTGGGGATCTTCCTTCCGCGTTTTGCCGGTGTCTCTGATGAGGTTTTGGCCTCGGCTGGGATTTCGCTACCTTACTTTTCGTTTGGCTTCTTGCTGAAAAAAAGGGATTTCTTTTATTTTCTCTCCACGCTTTTGGTTATAATCCAATGTTGATCTAGGGGGAATAACCATTCAGCCTGGCTGAAAAAGAGCATCCGTTGAAAAGTCTCAAAGAAATATACCACGTGAGGAAAAAAAACTGGGAGAAGATCGGAATATAACAATTTTTTCTATGATAAAACTGGTGCCCCTCTTCAGGAGAACTGGTCTCAATTTATTATTATGCAACCACAAGGATCTCTTCTTTCTCAGGGTGTATAAGCTGCTGGATTGCTTTTCGCCCAAATCAATGTGGTTTCTTTGGAACATTTTCAGCAAAGGATCGCATATGCTGCAGTGTCTTTGTGGCAAGAGTCTTAAGAAAAACAAGAACCAAACTGGTAAGCAATCCATTGCACTGCGTTGTTTTTCTTTTATGCTACCCTGTCTGTTGCTCGCCGAGGTAGATCTGCAATCCTGCTGAGGGGAGAAGGGGGAAATATAACGAGGCCAGCACGGACATGCATGTGCATACGTGTATGAATAAGCAAGGAGCGGCTTGGATTAGCTTCAGCCACTGTCACCACGGAAAAGGAAAAAAAAAAAAAAAATCAAAGGCGACCCTAGCCCAGCCTGCATCTCCTAGTTTTTATATGCTGTTTCCAAGGAGGAAACTTGTATCGCTACCCTTTTTGAGGGAAAGCCAGTAGATTACCCCCCCCCTCCCGTCCCCGATGCAAGCCCCCCGTGCACACACCCCCCGGTCAGTTTTGGGAAGAGGAGCCCGGGTCTCCTTCCCGTGCTGCTGCGAGCCGGCCCTGCCTGTGGTGGCTGAGTGTGCCGGGGCTCAGGTCCTGCACAGCACTTTCTCATTAGCTTGCAGTATGTCCCCTCCACCCCCCCTACACACACACCCCCACACACCCGCCTCTCTGAGCTTTCCGAAGTCAAGCCCAGCACCCCTCGTCGCCGGCCTGGGGGGCTGCCCGTTACCACTCCCCCCGGACTCTAGGCCGGGAAGGTGGCGGGGGTGTGTGTGAGGAAAGCGGGTGGACACTTTTCTTGGGGCTTGTGCCCAGACGGCAACTCAGTCAGCTATGCCAATCGGCAGCAGCAGCACCGCCCGGGTGGCTGAGTCTCCCCTCCGCCTCTCCCTGTCGGGATGACCCCTCTGGGCACACGCCGGTGTCTCTGCGTTCGTCTCCATGTCTGCCTGGCAGCCAGGATCATGCGCTTCGGTTCAGCCCGGCTCCGAGGGGGAAACTTGCAGTACATTACATAAGAAATGCAAATGCAGGTGCTCGGGGCCGCCCGGTCCCGGGGGGTCACGCTGCTGCTGTTGCATCCCTCTGGCTCGGGGCGTCCGTGCGGCCAAGCCCGCAGTTTGGCGAGCCAGGTGGGCGAGAAGGGATGCTCGGCGGGCGGGGGAGCCGGCAGCTTTTCAGGGGAAATACCGGCCCTCCCTGCCCCCCTCGCACCGGTCTCTGTCCCCCGCTCCCCGCCCCCCGTCCCCCCCTCCCCCCCCGCCCCCGGCAGGTTGGCTGCAAGCACTTGCGTGCCTGGGGAGGCGAGAGCCGCTGAGCCCGGGCCGCGAGGGGTGGGATGCCGTGTGCGCGCTGCTGTGTGTGTGCCGGCTGCCCTGCAGTGGCAGCTCCCGAGCAGGAGGCTCCTGACGCTGGCACTGCAGTGTAGTAGATCATAGGCTCTCGTTGCCTCTCTGACACCCCAACATCAACAAGCAGCAGCCCTAGCAGCCCGCACCCCTCTCCTCCCCGGCAGCCGGGGTGTCGGCTCCTGCTTCTCCCGGCTCAGGGCCGGTGCAGAGAGTCGAAGTGGGCACCTCGGCGGACCCCCACCCCCAGCTCCCGTTTCCCAGCTTGTCTCCCTCCTTTCCTCCCCGCCGCTGCCGCTGCAGCAGAGCAGCCTCTTGGCATACCGAAGACCCCGAAATGCCCCGCCGGAGGCAGCGCTCAGCCTCCCGCAAAGTGCCCTTCGCCTCACCCGCCCCTTGGCGCCGCAGCCAGCCGCCTCCCCCGGGCGGGGGCAACTTCCAAAGCCGTGTGCTCGCCCCGGGGCGGGATGGGGCCGGCAGGAGCAGGGCAGACGGCCAGCTTCTCGCAGCACCCGGGGAGTCCCCCTCTCTCCCTGTCCGGGCCGCACAAGGGGGGGAGCAGAGCCGCGGCGGGGCTGTGCCCGCTGCCCTGGCCGCCGCCCGGGGGGCGGGCGGGGATCGGCGGCTCCATCGCCACGGTGCTCTGGGCGAGAGGCGATACTCCGGAGGAAGGGCTGGGGGTGGTTGTGGTTTCTAGACCTTTCAGTTTGTGTACCGGGGCGAGGGGGAGACGTATAACACACACAGACACACACTGACCCCCCAAAGGCCCGTGTCCTTTCCTTGCAGAGGGGAGGCTGGTAAGCAAACGCACCCTGAAGCCGAGACGTGTCCCTCGGGGTGCCGCGGGCCTGCAGCACACCTTTCCCGTCTCCCCTGGGACTTTGTCGCACTTACCCCCTCTACACGGGACGAGAGGGTTTCGGTGGCCAGAATGGCACTGCACCCTGCCGGCCCGGGGGGTGCCGGGGGGGGCGGTATGAGCAAGCGGGGCGGACTGCGGGGAGCGGAAACCCGGCGGGGGCGGGCTGAGGGGTCGCTGCACCCCGCTGCCGCGGTGCCAGGGGGCACAGGGCGGCCGGAGAGCTGAGCGCGGAGGTGGGAGCTTGCGGTGGCCGTCCCCGCCAGCCGGCTCCGTGCTCTTGCCCGCCGCCCGCACCGTGTGCGCCTCGCTGCTCCGGCCCGCCGCCAACACGGCGGAGGAGCCGGGACGCCGAGCGCAGCCGCGCCGCTTGCCCTGTCCTGACATCCCGCTCCGGGAGCGCGAAGCTGCGGCTGCCTGCCCGGGGAGGCTAATGAACGGCATGGGGCCGGATTAGCGGGTAGTCGGTCACAGGCGCTGTCGCTCTGGGGGCAGATCAACTGCATCTTGGCTAGGGTCGCCCGCGGGAGAGCAAGGAGCCCCTGCCGCGATGTCCCGCCTCGCCCGGTGCCCCGGCGCGCTGGGCCGGGGGGTGCCCCCCACTCTGCGGGCAGCTGCGGCCGCGGCAGCCGGGGACCCCCGTCCCCGCCGCGGCTCGGCGCTCCGCTACCCGCCCCTGGCCCCTCTTGCCCGCCAAACTTTTCAGGAGCTGCTGGGCTTTTTGCTCTCAAAAGGCACCACGCGAGCGAGCAGCTGCCGCTGATCCAACCGTGTGGAAAATCGCGCAGGTTAGGCAGCTCACGCTGGCTATAATTTCAGTTTATGTAGCTGTTTTCGGCCTGCAACACTTTTTTTTGTCCCTCTCAGCAGCTGGTCTTTTTCCAGAAACGGGACTGGGTGGCTCACTTCCAGGTGTTCCCTGCTTTGTGCTCCCTCGGCGCCGCTGGCTGCATCCCTCCCCTCGGTGTGATGGGTTCGATGACCTCCCTGCGGGCTCCCTTGCCACCCCCGGGGGTCCCAGCTGGCCCTGCCGGGGCTACCGGCACCAAGCACAGCAAGGGGCAAGTAGGGCAGAGAGGGACAGGGTCTGCGGTGGGGTGTGTGCAATTCTCTGGCAGGGTTGCATCAGGAGGCTGTGGTTTATCCATAGTAGAAATGCAGCTGGCTGAAACCCTGTTTGTTCAAATTTACTACCCTGGAAAGAGGAGCTACATTTGATTATTTATCTTTGTACATTTCTTCAGAAGGAAAAAAATAACCCCAACGTTGAGAAAAAATACGTGTGGCTTTGCTTGCACTGATTGAATTTTTTTGAGTTTTCCTGAGTTTAATAGTACAAAAAATAATGAAAGCCCCACATATATGCAGCATCCCGTCCAGCATGAAAGTATTTGTAATGTGTTGGGTTCCCTGGGCCTCACTTGCTTTTGTAATTATTTCCATCTAATTTTGCCCTTACAGCTTGTCATATACACAGAGAGGACCTCACGAAGTGTGAGACAAAAGAGACTTTCCCTTGCAAAGAGTTAAAAGTTGCTCAAAAACATAAGGCCTGAGCCAGGGCTTGTAATGGTAAGATGCCATCCTGGTGGCTTCACCCTGTGGGCTCTAAACTGGGTATGTTCACTTAGCGGCTGAGTCATGGGAAGGATTTGGGGCTTGAGGGGAAATGGGGAAGGAGAATATCTCTGGGTGTATTTTGAAGCAAATACAGCTAGTGAATAGATTTTTTTTTTTACCGAATGACACCTGTGAGGATGCCCATGGGAGATGAAGTACTAGGTGCCCCCAGGGCAGGGACTGCTATCGCATTTCGCTCCTGGTGGCAGCCCAGCACACAGAGGATGGATCAGGTTTCCTTTTACTCCAAGGAGAGGCATCTCTCCAACTCAGTCAAGAGTGTTGACAGGAAAGTAGATGGAAATTGGCATTACTATAAATACGTTGCTGATGATAGAGAAATTTAGTTTCTGTTAGTAGCAATCCCGTATCAATCTCAAATACAAAACCTATTTAGAAAGAACAACAGGCAGTGGCTGAACTAGGATCTCTGCATAGTCCCTTGTCAAACTCCTCCATACAATAGTCAGACTGTTCTTTCATGGACGCTTATTACTTTGAAAAATTTCTAAGCACAGCCATGTGAGGATCTGTCTGAAACAGACTCTTGGGTCTTGCCTGTAAAATATGTAGTGTGTGTCTTTATCTGAATTCTAAGAAAATTGGGCCTCCCCACTGCCTTCCTTACTCATAGAAAACAAACCTGCCACCAAAAGACAAAGGGTGTTTTGCCTCAGTAAGAGCTGCGGGATCAGGTCCTCGAAGTTTCTTTTATGTAAATCCCCAAAGCAGCTCTGACTGCCTAAATACCTACACTGTTAATTGAGCTGTGGCGTATTTCTCTCACTCCAAAGGAAAATTGGCTATTTACATGTATTTCACCTACTGAAGTTTTCTCCTCTATGGAATAAATTTCCTGAATTTATACAAATTTAATTATTCTTGATCAAATTAAATTGCATATTCTACTTTTTAAGGGGTGAAATTTATGCCTGCTCATGCATCTCCCTACTGTGATAAAATGTTTGCACCTAGTTCAATGCCTGCTAATGATAGGTCATTTATAAATGAATTCAAATATACAAAGGATGACTTAGGCTTAGAGAAAATATGAAAAATGTGTTTACAGACATCATTGGTTTAAATATTTATGTGTATGCATTTTTTGTTTTCATTTGATGTTTATTCTACTTACCTGCTTTAATTATGTTAAGTATCTTAATTTTGAGCTAAAATTCCTATTGACTTCAAATTCAGATAAGGAGTGATTTAGACATTCAGAATTTGTCCCTTTGCAAAGATTTCCTGTCCAGTAAATGCCTGTAAAAATATAACCTGGAGAGGAGAGAGCTGATTGAAACTGGAAACCAGTTTTTCAAGAGGACTTCATAAAACTAAAATAGGAATTGGGGCAGTGGACCAACTCTGAGGTGGCATTTTGTAGTCAGTAGAGTCACTGCTGAGGTTCTTGTATAATCACTCAACATGTAGGATGAAACGCTGTGAGTCTAGAATGTGGTTGGATAAATGAGGTGATTGTGTGCAAATTAATTAAACTCTGCTGAATATTTACAGGTGTTTGCCAAATGTGCCTGTGAGCACTGAGTCCTGCTGGAGCAGGTTTCATTCAGTGGAGTATGATCTTGTTACTTCAGGAGCAATGATTTGTTTCTACACCTAATTCTGTTTCAGATGGCCTTTGTGATTTTGGACACATTGCTACTTCCCTATGCCTCGCTTTCCTGCTTGTTAAAAATTGGAGGCAACGCCTGAACGTTTCACAAGTGTGCTAGTGGTCCTTTTGTTTGCTTTTTGCGTTTCAGTGAAGGATAGCTTTTCAAAGACAAATTACTAGTTTACTGAACAGCTTACTGAGAAATGATATTGAATGATCTTAAAAATTTGCAATCTCTGTTGTGAAAAAAATTGCTGTGGTGAGCGCAAGGCTTGATGTACAATTAATGTACCTGAAAGCTACTTGCCACTTTCCAGAATGAATATATGCTGTAGAAAAACAGCCTACCTGGAAATAAACTTTGCAGGACTGGGGCCGTGTTTGGTTCAGAAAGAGCGCTTCTTGCACAGAGTGTTTCGTGTTTCTACAGTCAAAACAAATGAAGCAACTGGGAGGAAAATATTTTTATTGAAAACCATGTGATAAAGTGCTCAAAGGAGTGTATTCATTTCAGATTTGCTATTAAAAAAATGATTTATTGTGTTCTTGAAGTGGATCCTTAGAGGTTCTGAGCCACTCAGAAGTACTGAAAATTATCATTGCAAAGGGAACTGATGGTGTTTGACACCATGATGGACTGAACTCACAAGGAGTAAAATGTGACGTATTCTTTTTAATATACTCTGTAGCAAAGGTGTTAATAACTTTGCATGTGAATAACTAACAAAGTTGTAATTCAAATCAGGAGCACGCTGGCTTTGAAGAGGATCTTTCTGAGGGCAAAACCTCAAAAATCATGAAGTGAAAGGCTTTTAATGGATAAATGGAATGCAGGCTTGGTGTATCTGTAGTGTATCACTGTTACAAGCTCTCACATTAAACAGTAGCAAGGAAAGTGAATTGTTGCTGATGAGACAGCATTGAGAAGTCAGGATAATAATATCCGTAGTAAAATTTAATGCACAAGTCAGAATAATAACACCTTCTGCAGTAAAATTCAATGCACTAGTTAGGTAACACTGTGGTGAACATAATCAACATTTTAATAGTTTGAGAGTTAGTGTTGAATGGCTGTGTGAGTCAAATGACAATAAATGGCATGAAGTTGCTAGCAGAAATTGATGGTGTAATTTTAATGTCCATATTTTGTGTTTTCACTCTGACACCTGCTTATTTTACTTTTAACTGGGAACAGCATGAGGAATCGCACTGAACAAGTTTAACGTTTGCATACAGAAGGCAGTATCTTGGAAATTACTTGGCTTAATCATTTTGTGGCGCTAAAATTAACCTGGTCCCATCAGACAGTAGAATTGAACAAAGGTTAAACATTTCAATTCCATTGAATTGTTTTGGCTTTTGCTCTACAGGCAGTGATACAAATAAACTGTAAACCTCTATGAAAAAATTGTTTTAAGGAGATTCCTGAAAGGTCTGTGTTTCACTGAACTGATAGGGGAATAGACTTGGCTCTTTCCTGACAATTCGTCATGCCATCCATGGTTGGTTGTTTTTTTTTCTTGGTGCAGCTTTGTCATCTGGAGAGATAAGAACATAGTGAGGATACAGAATGTGTGGGATTTGTGCCTTAGCTCCTGAGCATGCCCTGTCTCCAGCTTTAGATGTTAGATGTGCAAGAAAAATAAAAGATACAGGGCAAATTTGGGTGTGATCCTTCCCCTAACCTGTCCCCTCTGTTTTCAGCTGCAACTGGACTGTCTTAAGTCGGACCTTTTATTCAGGCCACTGCGTGCAGTAGCCTCTGAAGGAGCTACACACCTTCACTTGTGAAATGACATTTCTATTTTGGGCATCAAAAACTGTGCATGGCAGCAAGCTCCACATAACCACACACTGTGTGGAGGGGTTTGTACTTTCAGTGGTATGCCTTTCTTCTCCGGTTGAAAAACAGAGGCTAATGCTGCTATTCCTGCTCCGTGTTTGTGATTACCGATTATGGGGAGCTTTTCAGGGGCGAGTATTGCATCTATAAGGTGAAGAGTACTTCCTTCATGGTGCCTTCTTCCTTGAACTGTCAAAAAATTCTGAGCGTTTCTGTCATCTTGGTTCCTGCGCAGTAGCTTGCCTCTGCTGAGGATATAGGCTTTGGAGATGAGGCAGCAGCTGACACATCCCTTTGCATGCTTTGCTTTTATCCAACTAAAAGGAGTTCATTCCTATGGATTTTCTAGGCCTGTGGGATAAGGAAGTATCTCCTGCAAAGGGCATGTTTTCACAAAGTCCTTTCTCTTGAGGGAAGAAGCGGGATATTGCTCCCTTGAACAAGCTTTTAAAGGATTAAGCTCTGCTGTGACTGAAAACTAGAATTTTGTACCAGTGTTGAATGGTTTGAACAGGAGAGAGCGCTTGCATATAAAAGGAAAGACTTCTGTTTACATATAAATCTCTTGGTTCTCACCAATGCTAGCAAAGGTAATATACAGGAATTTCATTGCCCTTTAATGAGGTTTGAGATGAAAATGTTAATTTAAAAGAAGGCAGGTTTGCCAGACTTGTTACTCTTTCAGTAAATGTATTTCTAAGCATGTCCTGCTACGGTTAAACGAAACGTCCAGCTTAAACAGCTCCCAGTCCATGCTTCTCATTAGAGAAGTGCATCATGAAACATTGTTATTGCCCAGGAGTTTCTACACATGTCGCTCATTGCTAATGTAGGTACATTATTGACATTGAATGAGATAAACAGGAACTACCAGTGCAAAACATAATGGAAAATACAGTAAAAGATGTAGAAAAATTATGGAATAGGGAAATTCTTTAAAAAAAATCAGTTAAATTATTACAATAGTAGTATCTTATAAAATAGAGTATCCTACCAGGAATATCTTAATAAGGGTTAAATTAATAGTGGTGCTTATTAATTCATAGAGTTTATAGTATGAAAAAACACTTTACAGTTCTGATTTTCTTGCAACTAGGAATTACAAATCGAACCCAGACTGCTAATAGTCCCTGAGCAACTGAACCTAAATGTGATTATTGGCAGATTATCCCACTAGGAGATCAACCCAGGATCTCAGATGTGAATTAACTGCAGGATGTCTAAAACCCAGGTGCAATTTTGTGGCTCAGACTTTTTCAGCCTTCACTAAAATCCATGTTTTAAAGTAGCATTAACAGGTGGATTAAAATTTGTAAAGCCTTGTGCTCCCAAGAGATTTCCTCCTATTCCCTTGCCAGTATAAATCTTTTTTTGTGTTTGTCCCCATGTGAAGGAGACTTTCTGCCTCAAAACATAGGGTTATACAGACTTTCAGTGCTGACATTTGCTAGTCTCCTGGCTTTACTCAGACCTGTTTTATCTGTGTGAATATGACCTTGACCCATCCCAAACACTGTCACATCCCTTATAGCCTCTCACATCTCTTTCAGTTCTTTAACCTGCTGCTTGTGCAGGCATCTCACCTTTTTACTTTGGATTAGGGTCTCAAAGGAAGATTAGCCCTTAATTATATTTCTTTCAGATATTTTGAAGTTCTTTCCACCACTTCAGATAATTAGCTAGTGGCAATGGTCAGAATGACTGTACATGTGACTACTGTTGTAATGGATATTTATGATGGGTGAAGTGTAGGCTGATGGAATATCCCTTGTTTTGTTGGGCATGAGCTGTATGAATGATTGGTTTCCCACTTTCTGTAATGTACAGTAGCAGAACAGTAGCAGAAGTACACAAATGCAGAAGCAGTAAAGCAACCATGATTGATTAGGAAAAGACAGTAAAGTCAGCAAGAGAATTAACCTGGTAGAGAATTGGTTCCAGGTCCTGGCTTTGCCTGCTTACCTGGGTGCTACATGTCTCCCTGAAGCTTGTGGCCATGACTTCCCAGAGAAGTACAAAACCTGTGTGAATGCATGGCATCCATACCTTCAGCAGGGTACGCACAGAGCAGACTTGTGGTCTGAATCTTGTTCACCTTTGATCTGCCTTGTTCACCTTTGATCGATTTCACTTTTGATAGTGTGGATTTGAGACATTATTTTATGAGAGGATTGTAACATGTCACTTCAGTGCAACATGCTCTAGGGCTCCTGCTAACGAGGCTCGTTTGTGGCCAAACCAGTGACTAGATGTTATTAAACCTTTTGTTCTCAAGTGCTGAGCTCTGCCTGTTTGCACAGAGTTTTGAAACATGTCAGAGATGAATTCTCTTACCTTTGAAACCTGTAGCACAGACTCTTCATCCATGGAACAGGACACCTAAAAGCAGTATGGGATTTTTTTACAACAAATATGCCATTATGTAGTGTTTGTATTGAAGACCCACATTTTTTTGAAGGAGGCCTTACTTTGTTTTAGAACTAGAGTTTAAATCCTGATGATTTTTGTGGAGTTGTAAAACTGTAAGAGAAAAAAGATAATGCTGTTGTGGTTTCCTAGGTAATGTATAACTTGGTAAAATCAACGAGTGTACTCATGGTAGGAGGAATGTGCACCAAGGTAGTGGGAATGGAGTCATTGTGGTTTTGTGTTCTATGTCTTTCCTCATTTCAGTTTGTCTTCGCAGTTTATAAGGGATGATGTATCTGGGGTATTACTGACATGAAGTGGAGATGAGTCCCGTGAATTGTGGGCCACAGAAGATTCTCTGCTCATGGAAGATTTTCAGTGAAGGCATACCTTAGGAGACATTGACTTTCTTAGCACTCTAACGTCACAAATGTTGATTTTGACCATTACCATACAGCACTGAGGAAGACACCATCTAAGGAGTTCCTCAAGATACCTAAATAAATATGGTGCTCTTGATTAAAAAAAATAAATCTTTAAGCACAGTGAGAAAAAATAATTGAATCTAAGGATATGCAGGTAAATATTACGGTAGTTTAAATGTAAAGCTACTTAGTTTCATGGCCTCTTAAATTCTGGATGAGTATTATTTTATTCCAGTTGTGCCAGTTGCCATCAGCATGAAAGTGGAAGCAGCAGTTCAGGATCTTATAACCAAAGCAGAAGTAAGCTGTAAGTTGTTCAGGCTAGGTTAAAATCTTTTAATAAAATATCAAGATAAACAGCAACATGAGGGTTCATTATGTTTGCTGGGGCCCATTTTCCTTGTCTTTCAGTGGCTGGCTGGAGTGACTATGGTCTAAGTTGACTGCCAAGAAGGATACCTGCTAATAGATTTATGATGGAGGATGAGGAAAAGATATTAAGCCCTTGTAGTCATATATGTAGGTTAAGAATTTGGGGGTGGAACTTGATGAAGTTTGAACAAAAGTAAGTCAGAATGCGATGTTAGTACATTAGGTGAGATTTTTTTTCAAGTGCTGTGTGGATGATACATGAATAGTGTGGGATGCTTTCTCTCCCACTTATTCTCAGAGGGAGATGAAAACCCAGAATGACAAAAGAAATTATAAAGTAAATAATAAAGGGATTAAAGGAATCTGTAGTCATTTAGACAGGTTAGTGATAGAGAATCCTACAGGCAAGCAGAATTTAGAAATTGTTTAAGCTACTTATCAATCGAAGAGCAAATAGATCTGAATTTTGAGGACATTTTCATGGAAAACATCTATTTCTAGAAGTGTTTCTTTCCCAAGGACATCTAAGGGAGTTACATTTGAGAGTCTAGCTTCTCTCAATTTATTCCATTTATAGCTATCTTGCTAAAGGTGAGATATCCTTGTAAATGTTCCTTTGCTTTTATAAATGAAGGTGCTCCTACACACTCTAGAGTCTACTGGCTGTCATCACACAGCTCCAAAGAAGTGGCCTCCACGGTGACCTTAGGCTGAGTGTCCAGTGCCTCCTGCCTGCCTGCCTGCTGTCACACGGATGGTCTGCAAGCCGTCTGCATGAGTGTGCCTGGCAGCCCTTGCTGTTTTGGACCCGCACGGGCATGTGGAGCCCTATGTGTGCTCCAGCTGCCTGGGCTAACACCTGCAGGCTCACCTGCCGGAGAGATGGCACATGAGTCTACTCATGAGGGTGGCCCTCAAACTAAACTGAAACAGTATGGTTGCCACAGTAACTGATGGTGAAAGAAAATGTGTTATTCATCCCCCCTTCCCCGCCCCACCCCCCCCCCCCCCAGCTGATTTACAACAGAACTTTTAAAAAGCAGTGTATATGCTTCTATGGATCTTAAGCTTTGTAAATCTTTGTATCAGACGCAATGCACTGGGTGATATAAGCTATAGAGCATTTAAATATAATGCTCTGTAGTGTAAACTGGAAGTATTTAAATAGCTTCTGTCTCATTTGGGAGGTTTCAAAGGCATTTCTGCGCACTTGCAAGCATTAGGCACTGTGAAGGAAGGGGGTAAAGGTTCAATATTAATTTGCCTTTTTCTTCCAATAACTTAATAAATCCATAGTCAGAGAGGCCAAGAATGGTAGGTGCTGTTCAGACCTAGCAGATCACCATACATCTGCATCAAGAAGCATATACTGGTGATCTTAAAGTAACTTCAAAGGGACAGTCAGTCTCTTCTCAGTAACAGATGGCAGGTAAGAATTCTGAGTAAGAACTGTCCACCTTCAGTTTGGCATTGGTATCCTTCCCCCACCTTAAACTCCTCCCAGTTGTTCAGCAACCTAAGATTGAATTTATATTGCTTAATTAAAAAGCTAGGGATTGATCCAAGTCCAAATGGCTATGGCTGGCCTATGTCTACCTTACTTGCAGTTACCACCCTCCCTAGCAGATTTGGCTTGGAGAGAGCTAGCTGAGGTGGTCCAAAACCACGTGGGACTTCAGGAAAAAGTGTGAGTGACCAGAGGTCTAGCACTTCTGTTATTTAGCAGTATGAGCACAGCCAAAGAGGATCAGAAAAACCCTTTCATCTGCACTAAGGAAAGCTAGGGCAAGCTCTGCTTGTTGGGTGACTTACTTGTGCCCCCAGCCTCAGTGTGGGAATGCACCTGGGATAATAACAGCATATGACGCCATTCCAGCCAGGCAAAGAGGGTATTAGAGCTTTGATAGAAAGGATGGTTCCTTTGAGGAAGGAGCACCTAGAAAGGGGCTTCCCAGGGTCTCTTGGTTAACCCTGTGAAAAGCTGATGGAGGAAAGAGACCAGAGAAACCCACTTTGGAGTAAGTTTGGCAGCTGAGCAGCAGAGACCCGAGTCTGTAAGGAATGAATCATAATGAATTTCTGAGGAGTGTGAACCAGGCAGGAAGGGAGGCTCAGTCTCGCTGGGGAAGGCAACAGATTTCCCCTTTCTCCTTTCTCTGACAAGAAGATGCAGCTTCAGGGTAGGGAAGAGCTGAAGGACAGGAGGTTTCCTCTGTCTCTAAATAAAACCCTTTTCTTCAACTTCACTGACTTGTACTTGCTTTCCTCCTCACTGACCTTACTAGGGATCACCCTTTCATTTGTGTGAGCATGTGCAATGAAACTGGTCAGCACTATCATCTGAGTAACCTGTTGTTATACTGCGCACTCATCTTCTGTTTGCTGAGCTATATGGATACTGATCTAAGTTGCTGCTGCACACGTGCTTCTTCATCTTCCTTAATTAAAGGGTATATATTTCTCCCCATATGACCACCAGTCCCTCTCTTCCCTTATATAGTGGTGAAGAGCACAAATGAAGAAATATTTTACTGATTATTGATGTTTTAAATACTTTGGCATGCTAAATCTGGGCATGGTCTGTAAATTAAAAGGGTTTTTCTTGTAGTCTGATGGTACGCTCCAGTATATTTATATGTATTTTGTCTATGTTAATGGAAACAAGAAATCATAAAGCAGTTTGGGTTTGGTTTTCTTTTTTTGTTGTTGTTTTTTGTTGGCTTTTAAAATAGTTTTAGGGAAGATCGGCACTTGGAATCTCTTGATACTTTTCTCTGAGGATGCAAAGGGTATGTTTACTCTTGCATTTAATACTAAATATGAAAAGGTTGAATTTAAGCAGTTTACGGGATGTGGAAAAAGGGACAGGCCACTTGGGAGGAATACAGGAACATCGTCAGAACATGCAGGGAGGCAACAAGGAAGGCTAAGGTCTGGTTGGAATTAAATCTGGCAAGGAAGGTCAAGGACAACAAGGAGGGCTTCTTCAAATACATCAGCTGGAAAAGGATGACTAGGGAAAATGTGGGCCTGCTGTTGAATGAGGTGGGTACCTTGGTGATGAAGGACACAGAGAAGGTGGTTACTGAATGCCTTTGCTGCCACGGCTGGCCCTCAGGTTTCCCAGACCCTGGAGGCAAGAGAGGAAGTCTGGAAAAAGCAAGACTTTCTCCTGGTTGAGGAGGATCTGAGAGTAGAGATTAGGCATTAGAGATCACAAGCAAATTTGACACCCACAGATCCATGGGCCCTGATGGGATGTACCCCCAAGTGCTGAGGGAGCTGGCAGATGTTACTGCTAAGCCGCTCTCCACCATCTTTGAAAGGTCATGGAGAACAGGAGAGGTGCCTGAGGACTGGAGGAAAGCCAATATCACTCCAGTCTTCAGAAAGGGCAAGAAGGAAAACCCAGGAAAACCCTGGTCAGCCTCACCCATCCCTGGAAAGGTGATGGAACAGCTCATCGTGGAGGTCATTTCTAAGCATGTGGAGGAAAAGAAGATTATCAGGAGCAGTCAGCATGGATTCACCCATGCCTGGCCAACTTAACGGCCTTCTGTGATGGAACGACTGACTGGGTAGGCAAGGGGAGGGCGGTGGATATTGTGCGCCCTAACCTCAGCAAGGGCTTTTGACGCTGTCTCCCATCACATCCCACAGGTCAGCTGAGGCAGTGTGGGTTAGATGGGTGGGCAGTGAGGCAGGTTGGGGACTGGCTGGTGGCAGAGCCCAGAGGGCTGTGATCAGTGGCGCAGTGTCTGCCTGGAGGCCTGCAGCCAGCGTGTGCCCCAGGGGGCAGTTCGTCCGCGGCCTGGATGAAGGGACAGAGCGCACCCTCCGCACGTTTGCTGGTGATACAGAACTGGGACCAGTGGCTGACACACCAGCAGGCTGCGGTGCCGTTCAGCGAGACCTGGACAGGCTGGAGAGTTGGGCAGAGAGGAACCCAATGAAGTTCCACAAAGGCCAGTGTAAGGTCCTGCCCCTGGGGAGGAACAACCCCGCACACCCGTACAGGCTGGGGGCTGACCTGCTGGAAGGCAGCTCTGTGGAGACGGACCCGGGAGTTCTGGTGGACAGCAAGTTGCCCCTGGGCCAGCAGTGTGCCCTGGTGGCCCAGCAGGCCAGTGGGTTCCTGGGGTGCATTAGGAGGAGCGTGGCTGGCAGTCAAGGGAGGTGATCCTGCCCCTCTGCTCTGCCCTGGTGAGGCTGCACTGGGAGTGCTGTGTCCAGTTCTGGGCTCCCCAGTTCAAGAGAGACAGGGAACTACTGGAGAAGGCTCAGCGGAGGGCTACAAAGATGATGAGAGAACTGGAGCACCTCCCTTATGAGGAAAGGCTGAGGGAGCTGGGCATGTTTGGCCTGGAAAAGAGAAGACTGAGAGGGGGAGATCTTGCCAATGCGTACAAACTATCCTCAGGGCAGGTGTCAGGAGGATGGGGCCAGGCTCTTTTCAGTGGTGCCCAGTGACAGGACAATGGGCAGTGGGCACAAACTGCAACACAAGAAGTTCCATCTGAGTATAGGGAAAAACTTACTTTGAGGATGATGGAGTGCTGAACAGGCTGCCCAGAGAGCTGGTGGACTCTCCTTCTGTGGAGGCACTCAAAAACTGCCTTGACATGCTCCTGTGCAACCTGCTCTAGGAGAACCTGCTTTAGCAGGGGGTTGGAATAGATGATCTCCAGAGGTCCCTTCCAATCCCAACCATTCTGTGATTCTCCTCTTGTCATGAATTCCCTGAAAATCCCAGTATCGTAAGAAGAAGAAACCGAGGTATCATTACTTAATCTGGGACTGAGAAGAGTGTTGCATTTAACAAGAACAGATATTTGTGTTTTCATTGCCTACAATAAAGCCAATTGTAAAAAGCTCTGATGATGGGACATAATTTTGTGTTGCCATAAAATAAAGCACAGTGGGGGGCTGTGTTCACATGTAGGCTTGTTATGAAGATCTGGGATTTCTGAAGCCATTCTAACCACTCTAAATTTGGCAGTTGAGTGAAATCTAAGCTGGTAAAGCCTTTTTAGCAGCAGAGGAGTAAAAAAGTATATTTCAAATACTTCTCAATTTATTAGGCATCTTGAAAACTGTTTCTTCAGTTAGTAGCACATTAACATAACGTGTCTAGGACCTTTCACATGGCATGGCAATTAAGACAACTTGGGCCAGACTAACTGAATTGAGATTCTTTCCAAGAGTGAAAATATGTTTTCTTCATTCCCCCTTCCAGGCTGGGAAAATGAAAGTTTTTGTTGTCTCCTCATTTGCAGTGTCTTTTTTTTTTTTTTGCCATGCTATCTGAGAGCACCAGCTTTAATCATTCTTCTGGAAATTCCTTGCTCTTTGCATTATGCTGCAGTGCTCCATTGTCAGATTGGGTCATCAAAGACCTCCAGAGAAGGGTTTTACAGGAGGATAAAGGGAGCATGTTCTCCATGGCCAGTGCATGGAACCATTCTTGTGATGGAACTGATCTTTACCCTCAGAGGAGAAGAAGGGAAAGTTTTTTTTGGCTTTGGCACACTGCTGTGGGTTTTAAAAATCTAGCTAGATTTAAATACTCAAATCCTTTCATGCTAATCCACCACTCCTTGGTCTCTGTTAAGAAGACGCCCCTGTTTCTGCCAAAGACAATAATTCTCTTGTGCAGATGAAATGGCTCTGTGCTTAATCTACTATTACTTGGATGATTCTTACAGCGTCAGCCTCAGTCTGCTCCATCTTTTTGTCTATTTTAACTTACAGTGACTAATTTGCAGAACAAGCATGTCTTCCCCAGTTTGCATTCAAGGTCATTAATGTATAATGAAACTAATCTAGGTCTACAGAAACCAAATAGAACAAGCAGCAAATGAATGGTTCAGACAGAACAGCAATTTTCCCCCATGTGGACACAGTCGTCTTGGATTTTCCCTCTAAAGAGAATTGAGCCTATTCTCAGAATCCCCAAGTTCTTGGTTTTTTCAATGCTCTGTTAGGTACAGGCAACAGTGGAAACCAGAACAAACTGGAGGTTACACAAATAGATTTCAGAAGTCTCAATGTATCTTCAATGAAGGACCTTGAAGCAAATTTATGAAAAGAAAGGCTGAGTTGACAGGAATTTCTAATCCTTTTGAAAAATACTTCTAAAAAAATATGTTAGAGAATGAAAGTTAGAACTGCAAACACTGCAGTATACAAATTAGTGAGTGGGTCACCTGCTAATCTCCTTGCCCCTGATATATGGCACTAATGTTTTCTCCCCGAGGGTGATGTGCAACAAGAGTATCCTAAGTCCCTGACACGGTACCATTTTTTAATTCTTATTATTTTTTATCCAGTACAGAAAGATCTGGCTAATGTAGAAATATGTGGCATCAGTAGATATTAGCAGTACTTTTCAAAGAATAGTGCTAAAAATACTCATTTTTTTAAGGTTAGCTACAATGGTGAGTTTATGAAGCTTCCGAAGGAGCACTGGTAGAATGGCCAGTGCATTGTGCACTGTCCAGTGGACCGCAGTACACTCAACTGATAGGAATAAAGGTCCATCACCAAAACAGAATGTGAAAATTCTTGCTTTAAGTTCACTGCTGTTTGACGCAATTAAGGAGGGCAATTAAGCCAAAAAGTTCCATGATACTAAACTCAGTGTTTGTTGTACCCTCTGTGAGTGCCTAAGCCTTTACAACTGAGAATGCACTGAGACAGTCAGGCAGCTGAGGCAGTGAAGCAGTGTTTTCTGGAGGGTTTATAGGAGCCAGTTTATGCAGTTTGTTTAAATTAGTAGTGAACAGTTCTACATTAACAATTGTCTCAGTGCTAATAAGTAGGAGTGTCTGGAGTGCAGTACTTCACTTGCTCAAGTTATACCTGTGCTTCAAGAGGAGCCAGATCTTTCATCACATCCAGCGCTTTCGTACCTAAAGGATGGACCTGAAACTTTTTTGCTCAATTTTTTTTTTAAAGCTCATTTTATATCAGTCTGTGTTTGCATTCCTGTCTTCTTTTTTCTTGGCAAACTTACCACAGTATTTTCAAGGTCTGTTAGCTGTTTAGCTGTTGCTCCTACATTTCCCTGTAATAGCCCTCTTAAAAGACACCATTTCTATCATAATATTCCATGGCTGATGACTGGGTGGACTGCTCTTGCCCCTAGATGCATAGTTACCTAATTAGAGATTATTCTATTATGGAGCTTCTTTAACCTGTATTTCCTCTTCTTAGCCCACAGGACACAGGCAGGGGATAGTTACTTTTGCCAGTGCTGTGACTTCCACTGCAGTCCAAATGCTTATTCCCCTTCTTCCTCCTTCAGCTGTCTCTCCCCATCTTCCTTTCAGATAACTTTGTTAGAGAGAAAGAGAGTGAAAAATCCTGCTTCACAGCACCCAGCAGGGAAATTTTTCCACCTGGGGATGGGATTTGGAGCAAGGTTTTCTCACCACTCCCTCTGCTTCTGTAAGTGCAATACAAAGCTCCTGTCAGTTCACATCCTTTGCTGTGGTGCAGGGCCTCAGCAGCACTGTATGTTTCCATGTATTTTAAATTCTGATGGATTTTGAAAAGCTTGAGAGCTAAGACACCTCTGCTGTGCTCCATGAGAGATCTCATGGTCTTTATCCTAAAGTTTTCTTCAGTGATGAGAGAAAACATCCAATACCTGCTTTTAGTGCCATTGAGACAATTACTGTCATCGCTGGAATGCAGCACATGGCCCCATCACCTGATGAGGTTCAGTGTGGTCCCACCACCTGTCACAACACTCTCCAAACTATCAAGCTGCAACAAGGTCTTTTACCATCTCATACCAGCATACTCTCCATGCCAGTCCCTCTGCTGCCTTCTCCTCACCTCATCCAGAGCACATGCTCCCTCTCTTCTCCCTACTTCTTCCTCGGCTGCTCTCTCTTCATGGGCTCTCAACCACTTCACTTAACCAGCCACAGCTGCATCTTATCTACATTGGCCAACCCACCGCCCCTGAAGCCAGCCCACAGTTGTATATTATCAATGCTAATTAACCCAGCTTCATTCCTCTAAGCCACCTAATGAGGTTCTGCGTGGCAAAGTTGTTTTGTAATAGAAGAAACCTTTGCTTTAGGAGCAAAGAGATTCTGAACTCTTGAGTTTATGGTACTGTGGGGCAAATACTGCCCTTCTGAGAACAAGCTCTGCTCAGAACAAATTAGAGTGGATTTGAGTTAACAGTTGGGAAGGGAAAAGGCTTCTGGAATTTCTCTAGAGAGAGCACAAGCCCTGCTTGCTGTACCATCCAGCCTGTGTGCAGAGGGATTTCTGTGAGTGGAGTAGAGGGAGAAAAGAACAAAGCCAGTAAATTCACTGGTACTCAGATGTCCCTCAAATGAGCTTCAGATTTTGTGGCTGAGACATCAGAATTTTTGGGTCTTATTACTAAAAGTTCTACTGAAGGTGAAGAAAGAAAAGCAGCTTTAATTTTCTTGTAGAGAGCCTTTCTGCACTTCCATGTACTTACTATACTGACAATACTCACTGTGTACTCTTTTCCCTTCCTGCTCTTCCAGGCTTATGGATACCGTGAGTCTGTTAACACTTGCAAAATTACTTGGATTTTGATTCTTTTCCATCATGCAGCAGCCATTTGAGCTATGTCCACTCAACTTCGCTACATTTTTGACAGTACTATAATGAGGATTTAAGAAGATGATGTCTAAACAGGAGCCAAATAGTCATATTTATAAGGAACATACAGGGACCTGAAAGAACACTTGCAGGTCAATTTTAGTATTACTGCCCTGATATCTCATAATTTGGCATGTACAAGAAAGCATGAAGGATTTTTTTCAGCGGAGTACCATTAGATTTTGGTTCTTTGCAGGCAATTTTTAGTTTAAAAGGTCTAGTGGTATTTTCAGAGATAAATAGGTTAATACACATTATACAAAATCCCATTCTGCTGTTAACAGATCACAAAATGTTCTTAAAGGTAGAGTGTAATGTTAATGGTGGGCTTGGGCTCATGGTTTAGTTGCCGTTTCTTGGAATATCAGTTGTGTTACCAAAAACCCCACCCCTCTTTGTCTGGACCATTCAACCCCAGCCGAAAGGTTTTTTCTGTAAGGGGAAACACTGCCCTTGTCATGAACGAACGTTGGAGAGAAAATGTCCCTATGTTTATTTAACAAACGGGTTCTATTCAGTTAGCAGCAATGTAAAATGGAAGGTGCAACTGGCCTGTTTGTTTTTCAGGGGTAATATTAACACTGAGTTTCTTAACCTTTCCCAACTGTATAGTTTTACCAATGCCCTTCAGTATTTTGATAGGTTTAATGAAGAGCTCAATCATTCAAAACTTCTATCAGTTCAGTAATAGCAGGCTCAGGGCCCTGTCTTGTCTCACAGTTTGCCCAAATGAAGATGCTAACTTTTGATTACATTACAAGGATTAGTAGCAAAAAGCAAGTACAGATTTGCTGTCTTTAAGATTTATTGTTCTTGCCAATAATCCAGGTTTTTTATTTACCCTTCAGAAACCAAGAAATTATTTCTGAATATATTTCCTCCCACCTTTATTTTTTTATCTCTGCTCTTGGAAACTGGAACAAAAATCTTGCAGATTTCCTTTCCTCCCTCTCTACAGGTTTAGACTCTTCGTAGCTGTTATTGTACCTCAAGAAGTCTAGATAAAGACTGATTTTAGTGTGTCAAGCGACTCACACAACACAGCATGTTCATACCAAGCTCACACTGAACTATCTGTGCCACCTCATTGAGTCCCAAGCTGAAGCTTTGAAGAATTGTATATGCAAAGATGACAATTCCTACAATTCACAGGCTGATGTCTGAACTGATAATTTTTCATTCACACAGTGTAATATAAATACAACAGAAAAATATTGCCTACATGCAAGTTTGAGGAGATGCACGAAAGACTAAGATTGCTGGGCCAAAGTTGTCACTTGAGTAGATGAAAATGTATTGACTTGGTAGGAATTATCACTTTATAAACTGGCACTAACTGCTGTATAGGTTTTTTTTTCTAAAAGATCCACTTAAGGAGTGTTCCTGTGGCCTAAAGTAATAAATAAATAAATAATAGAATCCAGCCATATACAGGACCTTATTAATAGAGGCAGCAAACATATGCATGTCAAAAAGAGAGCAAACCAGTTAAGAAACAAAGATTTCAGGGTATTCTTATTGCCCAAACTAAAAAAAAAAAAATATTTGCATTTAATAAGCACCATAAAAATAAGTGAAAAGTGAATTCTATTTATTTTTTTTTGTTTATTACCATTTTAGTCTAAGATGATTTTAATTATATAAATAGGAAAATACTTCAGTCAGAAATAAGGGAAGTATTTGTATCTTAACTATACCTCTTAAAAGATAGTAATTACTCACTGTTCACTCTAGCTAACGTTGACCCTAAATAAATTTCTTTGTTATTTTTCATTGGTCTTTGAAAATGTTCCATAGGTAAAAGTAAGGTAATGCTTAATTCGTCTTATCAGTGGCTTTTTCTTTCTTATTAAATAAATCGGTCACACCGGGTATAGGAGTGGAAGTCCTGAGGTCATGGTCATGTACCCACTTTAGCACTAAGATTGGAAACCTGTCTTGCTTGAGATGCCTTTTCAGGGAGAAAAATTATTAATAATAATGTCATCATACAGTTCAAATAGAATTTTGGATGGTCAGTGTTCTTCGTCCCAAGACCCCACAGTGCTTACTGCTTTCTGTCCAAAGTCAGTATCTCACAGGGCAGTGGCAAAGGACTGGGTTTTATTATGAAGTGCCTCTGCTTTATCTGCATAGTATTGCCATGGTCCTGAAAAAAAAAGCACTAAAATTCCATGCTGACTGTGCCAGATGCATCTCAAGAAAATCCCCATACAGTAATGTGTACTCATTTAAACAGTTCTATTCATATGGTAAGTGCAAGATTATACTTTAGTTCTGCACTCAGTGTACCAAGGACAAGGCAGCACTCACCTCCCTTGTTTTCTTGTGGAGTGACTGGCAGAAACTTATTTCTTCTACTCTGGACGTAGAGGGATGTCCAGGTGGTTAATTCTTGACAAGGTGGGAAAAGCCATGCCTCTGCCTTTCTGCCGTAGCCAGAAGGCTAGAGGCAGACCTGTGGGCTACAGGAGTAATACCCCATTTCTTCCATTTACAACAAATCTGACTCTGGTGTCACACAAGGGTGTGATTCTGCTGATAAAAAAAGTACCATATTTCCAGATTCCCAACGACGTGTGGGATTCAACTGCAAAGCCACTACTCTGCTTCAACATAGCAATTAAAACTGACAACTCTACCTCAGTTGCTTATAATGGGTAACAGGTACACTGTAGCTGAAGTCTCCTGTTTTCCTTATTTCCCCTGGTCAGTTTACAGTGTACACTACTGTCACATGTTGCAGAAATTAAAAAAAACAAGTTACAGGCCTGTTATTTCAAATCTTTGACAACAGGGACTTCTAATGGCTACTACTTGTGGATGTAAGCAGGCAGAGGAATGGTGAGAGCTTTTAGCATCTTTCATCTCAGAATTTGAGGTGTGACTTGCATAGTGGTGCTAACATACAGTATTTACACAAGTGGAAGCAATATGACCTGTTCTACTGCACTTTTGAACATCTCTTCAAAGCTGGATGTGGTTGATACCTAGATGACTCAAACACATCACATGCAATGCAGGCAGAAAGATCAGGATGTATTTTCAACTGGTTGTGCTTGAGTGAGGGTGACTTCAGAAATCGGCAAGGTGCAGGAACAAAGAACCACCTCCTGCTTGTTGCAAAATTGAGATCACTCCTTTTTCTAGTATTTCTGGTGTTTCTTTTAAGGCCAGTTCCTTGAGTAATATGTAAATAAGTATCTTCACTGCAGACGTGTTCCTCGACCAGCTTTCTAGTTTCCTGGTTCAGGTTAGAAACACTGTTCAACATTGACCCCAGGGGGCTGAGATGATAGTGGGAGAACAAAGAAAAGAAGTCATGCCCCAGTTCCTTTGAGTGCAACCTTCCCTCTATGAACACGTGAAAGAAAATCGCCCAGGAGTCATAAGCATTTCTCTGTCTGATGTGGGGACAATGTTGACAGTTCTCCTGTGTTTAACCTACCGGCTCTGCAGCAAGACACCAACAGCCTCAGGAGAAAATTTATCCAACCCCCTCACCATAGAACAGCATCTCAGCTGAGGAGCACTGAAAGGGTTTCTTTCACATCAGTGATGCTGTGGAGATTTGCTTCTATCACAACAGCACTTACCTCCTAGAAGGGCTGCCACATAATATAATATCTGAAACAAGTGCATTACCTTTCTTTCTGTATGAATAGAAGTAATGAAAAGTGCTCCAGAGTATTTTGTGACTGTAGTGATTTTGAGGAGAAAGGGATAAAAATTTTTTGGCTGGTTTCATTGATAATGTGAGCATTTTGATTTTCTTTTTCTGGGAAAAGAGTGCAAAGAATAATTAGTGTTATGGAAACTATCAGATATGTGGTAGTCTTATTTTTTTCCTTTGAAATCAGCTCCATTTAAATCCATTTGTTCAGTAGTGTGCTGAAGGCTCTGAGAGAACAGGGCATAACCAGGAGTTCTGTATGCCTTTGCTTTCTGTATGGCAGATAGAAATTCCAGTTTGCAACATGCAGGGTTGTTTTAAATGCATTATAGAAAAGGTAGCCGATAAAAATTAATTGCTTTAAAGTAGTTGTATCCATTCGTGATCATAAATTATTCTGCAGATGTTAATTAGGACTTCCAAAATTTCTATGGGCTAAGGGAGTCTTACTAACCTCTAGAGATAGGGAAAATTAGGAATAGAAAAGCATAATGACTTAATATTTTTGTACAATATTTTTTCAAAAACCACAACCTTATTTTTCAAAAGCCTTTAACCATAAGCCCATTCTTTGCTCACTAACTTTCATACCCTGCCATCCAGATATCTGAAAAAATGTAAATAGCTCTCAGGGATGTGAGGCAGTTAAACCTGGTGCATGTAATCTCAGTGCTTTTTCAACTTGTTTTTGTTGCTGCTTGACAATATTTGTCATGACTTCATTAAAACCAAACAAATAAAATTCATTAAAGGGAGCTGCAAAATCAAGCATTCAAATGTTAGGTCTAATTGTCTTTAGAAAGCTGTAATGCTTTAACTACAGCAGCAGGATTAAATCCCTTAGTTAGCAGGCTGTTGTACTAGGAGAAGAAATAAGAAGCCTGGGTATGAAGCGATCTCCTGTTGGTAGAGCAGTTAACTTTCTTCTTAACTGTTTTCCATTATATGTATTAATTATGATAGACTTGGGCTTTCATTACTTGATTGCCTATTAGTTTTTATTCTTTGTCTTCACTGCCTGAGCACTGAGCGTTGCTGGAGCACTGCAGGAGCACTGGAGGGAGTACCTCCCAGACAGCTTGAGAGAGGCGTTGGGAGCAACTGGAGAGGAAATCCTCCCCGCTCACCGATCAAAATACTGGGCTAAAGCATGCACAGCACGACCTAAGACTGCTAAATTCTAGTAAGTCTATTACAAAAACACAGTCTGAGGTTTTCTGTGATGCTTTTACAGATGTCTGCTCTACTTCATGGATGCACTAGATCTTTTCAGAGGAATGACTGAGAGTTTTTTTAAATACGGGCAAGACATTTCCAGACAGCAGAAGCTGACACTAATAAGTCTCAGGAGGACTTATTAGCTCAGGTGTGATTAGAAATCAAGCTGTCTGTGTGTACCTGTGCTGCACCATGCCCGACTGAATAAAGTTACCTATTACGTGGTGGGCTGAAGAGTGCAACGCAGAGACATCCAAGTGCCTCCAACCAGAGCTGTCTAGACCCAGCGGAAACTGGTGCTCATCTGGAGCTAAAAAACCCTGATGGATGCAAACTAATGCCAGGTACCTCACACTGTCTTGTTACAGGTGTGAGGCTAACTGGGGAGAGGAGGCCTCCCCTCCGTGTGCAGAAAGTAGTTGACATAGGTGCCGGTTCCTTACCAGGAGTTCAGTGTCCCAACACGTTTCAGGGCTGAGGACTGCCACCTTGCTAGCTACAGACACTCTGTGGACTTTGGCAAGAGAAATGGTTGTAGTTTCTGTTTGAGTTGCCAGCTACTGTTTGTGAACTTACAAAATTATGCAGGATTCATAGCTTTTTTGTTCCTAGATATTTTTTTTAAAGTACTATTTCCTGCTTTCTCACTTACATGCAACATGACTGGACACTAAGTATCTTCTTTGTGACAAGACATTATGCTCTATTTTCGTGAACTAGAGCATAAAGTTTTGCCACAAAGAAAATGAACTATGGTGACCACATTATTTAAAGCTCTAAGAGGATAATGAAAAATAAAAAGGTGGTGCTTCACCGCAGAAGTGGATGGATTTTACTTATGAAACTGGGAATGGTTTATTACTTTGGGCTTTCTAACCTCCTAATAGGAAGTCTTTATGGAAGGCTTATTTCAGTTAAAAGTGCGTAAGTATCTATGTATCAAAGTACTGAAGCAAAATCAGTGTAGCCACTGCAGCATTTTCCTTTGTGCACTTTCTGAACCGAAGCCTGGGTTTTGCATTTTTCTTTTTGGAAAGTGTTACAGAAACGCACCCAGGACATTGTATGGAAGTCTTGAAATGAAGTCTACCCATTTTTTAAATATTCAGAAAGTAACTTCAGTGCTCAGATACTCACACTGAGCAAAATACAGCATTCAAAATGCTACCTGAAAAATTGTAAAGAAAATTTAACCAATACAGCCTTTCTCGCAGTGTTAATTGGCAGTTTGCGTAATCTGTATTTATGGAATAAAGAATGTATACCTTTGGAACCACAAGAGAAGGGAGAGGAGAGGTTTTAGGTTTAGCTCATGTACACAGACGTACATGTTTTGTTTTGTGTTTATTACAGACATCTGGTTTTTGTTTGTGTGGTATATAATATCAGTGATCATGTCAATTTGTATATCAATATGTTTGATCAATTTGTATATCAATGTTTGATCAATATTTGCACATAACCGTAACCTGAGTCTGCTCATTGAGCTGTGGGTACCAGGAAGGCATTGAGGAAGGTGGGGTAAACGTGGGGTGAAGGCAGGTGGTTGTAACTTGCTGGAAGCTTCTGGTTGTTGTGGGGACGCAGTGACTGGGAAAATGACTCAAGTGGGCTTACTCCTGCTTGACTGGGAAGAAAGTTTTGAGGCAGGTTTGAGATGAGAGTAGGTTTGAGGCGGATTGTCACATGCAGTATCTCAGCAGATAAAGAGACAGGAGACGGGGTCCTTCCTTACTTTGACTTCCCAAATACACTGGGGAGGTGGGATGGGTTGAGGTGGTCCCATGTGACGTGATGAGCAATGCCAAGTGTGTCAGCAGCCTTCCTGGGCAGCTCTGCTGGGTGTAAGAGGCCAAGCTGCGAGCTGAGACTGTCAGATGATGTGGATGTTTGGCAGCCCTGGCTGCAGCCTGAAATGCAGCATTTGTCATCCAGGCCTTCACAAGAAAAGGTGAAACAGCAGCATCTCGGAGTCAAACTCTTCTGCAGGGTCAGAAAATGTGAGCCTAGCTCTGTTCCCTGAGCCTTCCTGCAACACCCTGGTTTCCAGTCTCAGAAAATACATCCCAGTCAGTCTGGCAAGCTGATGAAAATCTTCTCTGTTGCTGGTGCACTACAACTTTTACACTGGAGCCTGGATGGCAACAGTGGTTTTGGCCTTCTGACACCAGCAATCTATGTGAGCCAGAGCAGGTCTCCCATCAGTGCCTAGATCTGTAGTGTCCTGCCTCCATCCCTCCATGGTCTTCTCAGGCATTTGAACTCTCAGGCTAAGGGCATGTAGGAGATGTAGGAAACTGCCCCTGAGACTGGCTTCCATAAGCTCTGATTAACCAGTTTGGAGCCTCCTCTTCTAGATATTTTCTGGGGAAGTGGGTAGAAAAAGAGCAATAACTGTAGGAAAGTGTCCTATTTCATTCTCTGGCTGCTTAAATAAAGATGAAGCTGGCAAATTCCTTTTTCATTCCTATTACTGTTTTTCTCTTTTTGTTCATAACTCCCAAGCAATGCAAAATAAAATGTTACAGTTTCAAAGGAAAATTGGATTAAACTCACTTGGAGGGAGGGAAGGATGAAGAAAACAGGCTTTATATTTTGACAGAATTCAATCCAGACTTTTAAAAAATTAAAATGAATAATTTTGCAATATTTTGTAAGACTGTGTATTCTGAAGACGCAGCTAATCAGATATGCATGCAAATTTAATGCGGGTTGCCAACTCTCATGAATTTTTCTTTTCTTTTTTTCTTTTTTTTTTTTTTTTTTTTTTTTGCTACAATTATGCGGCGTAAAAATTGGCCTCTTGTGAGAAGCTGCTGACAGCTCAGCAGTTCTGCTTCAGTGCTGGCTGCAGAGGGTGGGATGGCGGCCAGAGTGGGAGGGTGGAAGATGGCTTTGGACGGAGGTGCGGGATGTCTCCAGCTGAGGCAGCTGTTGCGCAGCCTGCACACCAGTTTCTGCTGTCCCAAGAGCAGCAACCTGTGGGGAAAACCAAGAAGCCTGCTGCATCTCCTCACCTACCCTCTCCCTTTACTTAACGGTGAAGTGGTTAAGAAGAGAGAGAAGCAAAAGACGATGTGTAGCAGATGGCCAGAATCTGTGTATTTCCCCATCATACCCCTGTTTGCATGTAATCACAACCTAGGGGGGAAGAGATGAGGTGTGGAAAGGGGTAAGAACAGTTTGGAAATAACAACCATAGGATAGAAGGTAAGCGAGCTCGTCATCTGGTCCTCAAATTGGGCACACTATGTGTGGAAAAATGAAAGCAGCCGTTTTAAAAGAGATGGGAAACTGGGCAGGAGCAGTACCTGATGCTAGAGCTCATGAGGTATAAAGGTCAGGGGCTTGTCCATGGCTGTGGAGGGCCACAGGCAGCAGCATGTGGAAGATGGAGCCAGGGGAAGTACCTCCACCTTTTTACAGAAGCAGAAATATGGAGGTCTCTATGAAGGTTTTCCCAAAACACTCCGAAAGAAAAAGAGATGACCCCTTCCAAAGAATGGCTAAAGCCAAGATAAGACTGCTCTATTCAGCATTGTGATGGTGTTTGATTTTGCTTGTGGGTTATAATCTTGTGAGGCTGGCAATGCTATGTGTGTATATAAGTATACACACACCCCCTATATACTTTGAGGAAATTTGCAAACTGAAAGAAAACAGGAGGCAATAAAGCACTGTAGAGTATTTCTCCATTACTGTGATATTTAAGTACTGAAGAGGTAGCTATGCCTTTATTAATTTGATGACTTATTTGGATTTTTGACAAATTACCTGATTACTCTTCTAGGTATTAGTCTATTGATATTAACAGTCCTACACACAGATTTATTGCATTTAGAAGACAGATATGGTATCGTTCATTTTCTTTTGTACTCTTGCATATGCTCTTGTTTATGTCAAGACAGTAGTAGATCTGAGTTAGGTAATATTATTACCTGTAGTGAGTTCTGGTAAACGGATATCCAAGCCAACCCAGGAAAATAAGTTAGCTCAGAGATTTGGCCAATACAGGTACTTTGGTTTGTGCCAAATGGTGGCTAGGAAACAGATCCTCACTGACTCACTGGTCTCATTACAGACTCCCACTTGGTTCAGTGGTCAGATTGGAAATTTCAAACCATGGTAGACAGCCAGTGGGAGCCAGCTGAAAATTTTTAGCAGTCTGCAAATATGTGGGAGTGAAAGCTAGCTGGTAAACAAGTTGGAGAAATGGTAGGCTGACTTCTTTACTGCTGTGCACCGTGTGAGGCCTCCTGTATTTTTGCAAAGCAAAAACACCAAGTCCAACCTGTCTGCTTATTGCAGTCTCATTTTGCATGGTTATGAATTCCATGAGTTACGGGATGAGGGCAATGAGAGCCGGCGACTGGAGGAGTGTATGGGATGGAGACGTGCCACGCTGACCTGAAGCAGATTGATCTCGCTGCCTTGCGGCGCTGTCGTCATCAGCCTGACAGTGTTCCCCCAAGTCTGTGGGATGGAGGCTGGCTGTGTAGTATGGTGTCTGTGGCACCATGCTCTAGCTTTAGGCTCAGAGCCCCCTTCCCACCCAAGCTGGGGCTGCTACACCTCCTAAGTCTCTGCCTAATAGGGAACATCCCATGATGTTAGCTTTTTGGGTGTTGCAGAAGAGCATTATCACATGTTGCAACTGAAATGTTGAGATTTGTTGCTCGAGTTATAATTCCTGAAGTGTGAATGTTTTTGAGTGCTAAATTTAACTTTAAGACCAAAGACTTGAAGACTATTTTTAACTTAAAGACGTGATTCTTTGTGCTGGGAAAATAAAGCTGGAATACAGTCAAAGGATGTTATAAATACAGTGTGCCTATTCTAACTGTTCGTCGCTTTCTATTTTGATCACATAATGAGTATTCAACCTGAGTGATTCCTATTGTAAGGGGATGTTGACTTTTTTGCAAGTTATAATTGAAACTAACTAAAAAGAGAGATGGCAAACTACAACTTTATAGTAGGTGTGTGGTTATATTACGGCTTGAAAAAAGAAAATAGTCCAGAAAACCATGTCTGGTGTAGCGCACTGTACATATTTTAAAAAGGTCTTTGAGGACAGACAGCATACCAAAGTTGACGAATACCAAATGGATCACTTATGTATTTGCTATGAAACTGTTAACGATTGACACTCTGTGGCACTTAGACAATAGCTGATATTTTTCTATTACACAAACAGAAGAGAAGCAGAATGGTCTTAATTTCATGGCAAAGACACTGTGTTTTTCCTCGTTAGAACTTTATATAGTCAGATTTCAAGCATATAACTTCTTGGTTTTACACTCAAAGTAGAAAGAGTTGGGTGAAGCTGCTTCACTCTGATTATTGCCCTCTAGATAACTTGAATGTTCAGGAGAGCTTGTTACTTATAGGAATAGTTAGAAAAAATGGTGGGTTTTTTTTTTTATTATTGGAGAATGTTAATGAAAAGTAAATGTGGAATTCAGGCTCGTGAATGGACATACTGCAGATCAGATGAGTCATACCTGTGTAATCAGCAAAAGACATATTTGGTTTCAGACCTGTCAAATTAACTTTAATTTTGAATTGTGAGTATCCAATTTATGATACATTCTGGCACTGAGCATCTTATTAAAAGTCTGTAGAGGAAGAGGCGCATGCATTAAAACATGCTCAAAAGAATTTCATACAATGAATGCATTTATGGAAAACATGTTCTGTTCCTAGGCAATTCTTGTTGAGTAGTAAGTGCTAAATTTGATTTAATTGCTGGCTGTTATTATTTCTCACTGTTTCATGTAGTAAACCCATTGAAAATGACCCAATTTTGTGAACTGGGAATTAAGTTAAAAGAAAGTGAAATAGCAAGGATGATTTATTTCATTGTGTACTGAGAAATGCTTTCTAATAGACTATATAAAAATAAGGTGAGTCCAAAATATCTTGGTAAACCTTCTCTGAGAAACAGAGAGACTTTAATATATTGTAATGGCATGAGGTCAGACGGAGCAGTGCAGTCAGTATGTGAAACCAGTGGTGAGGGTTTGAGTCTTGCTCTGAGTTTGTGCCAATGACACCTCATTTGATCTGGTTCTAGCTGGGTGGGGGATCATTATGTCTTGGAAAACAAGGGGAGTCAGGTCCTATAGGAGCTGTAGGAACTTTCCTGCTCCCCTGAGTTGCTGTCTTGGCCACAGAATACAGTATGCCTTAACTAGACTAATTAGCTTAGACTGGTATAGTAAAAAAATTAGACTGTATTTAGGTGGTGAATACACCTCTAACTGCTTTACCAGGTCCTTGGGTGGTGGACACGGGCACGTGTGAATAGGTGTGTACAAGACACAAAAAACCTGTAGTATTGCATACAATATCTTAGCTAATTTACCATGTTCTTGCGGTAGGATAATGGTATTTATCAGTTATTGTACCTGAGCAAAGCAGAGCATTTGTGGAGTAAGGAAAGGTGACTGAACACAACTTTGTTTTGCACTTGGCACTTTTTATGTACGGAAATATTTCCTTATTGCTCCTTGCAAAAATGTATTAAATGTTATTAATGTTTAATATAACACATCAACACATAAATATGTTAATAATAAAATTAATACTATATAATAATATATATTATACAAAATCATATTGGATATTTCATCCTTTTTTCTAAGATGAGGATTGCCTATGGTGAAACTAACTGTTCTAGCTTTTTAGAACGATGTATATGGTTGTTAGAGAAAATTCGAAGAAATGCAGCTTCTATTTGAAGTGGAAGGGGAGCCCAATCTCTGGTGCTGATGCATTTTTCTGAGAAAAACTTCACTGTAGAGTTCGATTCTGCCAGAAAGGTGAAATCATTTGCCAGATCCTCACTGATTTTGAACTATTAGTTATCTTGATGCTCAGCCATTGAGTGCTTCAAAAACAGGGATTACGTCTTTGAAACTGATATTGCATGGAACATGCATGCAATCCAAAACCAGGTCTGATAATCAAAATGAGTAAGGAGATGTACTCCATTAAGCTATGTCACTTGGTATTCACTCTTCTGTATAGACTAAGTTGCTGATTTGCAGCTGAGTGGTGGTGAAAGTATAAACACCCTAGGGAAGTGCAGGACTTAGCAGCTAAGTAAATGAAAGAAATACAATTTAAGTTTAATAAGGAAAACCAACAAAGCTCTATTGTCATAATTTCTCTAGACAAATAAATATTCACCAGTCTTCTATGCTGCTGGTCTCTGGGTATATATGCACACATGGACACACATATACTTGCATATATGCCTCATCTTTTCAAATCCAGTCTGGAAGGCAATATAAAATATTTTATGCGATTATGTGTGCCATCACATGTGCGTACATAGAGTTATATGCCAGAAGGTAGTCTTTATGGTTATATGCAGCTTGATTATGCACTGCTGCCTTTGAACACAATGGCTGTACGTGGTTTGACATGTCAAGAGGTGCAATTAAAAGGTGAGTTATCAGATTAGCTATTCGTATCTGGTAAGAATTGAAAAAGGAGGCTGAGCCTTATTGAATTTACATTTGTAAGTGTGTACACCTGCAGATTTGATAGAAATGAATGTAGTTATAATTAAAATGGTCTTTCTATAACATTTTCTGTTCATGCAATTAGAAGAAGAAGGGTAGCCTTTGTATGAGGCTTTCTTCAAGAATAATTTCCTTAGGGAGAAACTGAAATCCCTATTTTTACTCCCAGGCTTAATTACTGTTGCATGTAGCCTACATGGCAAACCTCTTCTTTTTGCCAGCCTTTGTTTTTGCAGTAATTGTTGGGAAAGATACCTTCTTTCTATCGATAGTTGAAAAGTCTTAGGACAGAGCAACATCCATCCATAGCTGAGACAATGCTGTAAAACAAATTAATAGGTTTAGAACAAGCAGTCATCAAAAAAGCTGAAGCTTTAATTTTGAGTTTCAAAAGCCTGCATTTTTCTTAAGTGCAGGGATCTTGTTAGACAGTGTACCTAGGATCTGAGTTTGATTTAATATAATCTGGAATAACTAGTCTAAATCAGAAGGGAGGCACTGGCATTATAGCAAGGTGCAGCTGACATAAGCACAGAGACCATTTAGACTGTGTGTTGGTGTCTTTAACCACAGGCAAAATAATTTCTCTGTTAATGCCTTAAGCTTATGTTCCTTATGTGACTGTCTTATAAAAACTGGTAACATACTAACATTTTAGCTTTTCTTTTGCTTTATTCATTAGAAAACACTGCTAAATAGCCAAGTTAATTTCATAAAAGTCTTGTTTTCTTTTATATTAACTAATGACTTTATGGGTTATTTTGTAAATAAGGACCTGATTCTCTTCCTCATTGTCTCTTGCTGATTTAATTCTCTAAGAGACAGTGAAAATAATCAGTTCCTGAGAGTGATACCAAGTGAATCGCTCCTGTGCACATGAAATCACCCATGGAAGCTGCTTTAAAAAGTGCTTTCCAGAGGACAGGCTCCAAAGACATGATTAACATTTATTTCTTTAGTATATAAACATGTAACTCAGGTGAGTTCAAGATTTTGCTTTCTCCTAAAGTTAAAGGTAATAAAGCTTCTGTCAGAAGGCAGTTTTGGTGCTGCAGCAGAGCTGCATTTATTACATCTGAGGGAGAGGTGGGATTCATACACTATGATTCATCTGGCACACAGCGTGTCCGTCTCCATTACTGACTAGTGCAGCATGGAGGGGGAAGGATAAGGCCAATCCATTTCGTTTCGAGAACTCAAAGTGCACATGATGTGTATATGGGCAATGAAGTTCAGGCCAGTTGCCAACTGTAGGCACCCACTGTGTGCCTAAACTCACGGAGTGCTCTGGGAGGTTGTGCAGGCTCCATCCTTGGAGGTTTTCTGGAGCAAACTGGACAATGTTGTGGGCAACCTGGTCTGATCCTGGAGCTGACCCTGCTATGAGCAGGAGGTTGGACTAGAAACCTCCTGAGATCCCTTCCAACACAGATTACTCTAGGATCCCAGAAGGTGATCAGCAGTCAATTGCTGTTCAGCCACCCAAGGTTGTCTTGCAGTTGGTAGCACAATATCCTACCTGTAGGCAGCACCAGCTGATGGAGGACCCTGTGTCCACACAGCACACAACTTCAGTCATGGGACCACTGGGAGCATGGAGCACACCAACAGTGCAATGAAAATTTCAACTTAAATAGTGCCTCTTATAGTGCCTCTTCTTTGTTGTAAATGGCTGGTGTTGGCACGATGCTGCTGAGGGATGAACCGGATCTTAGCATGACTTGGAAAAATCTCAGGGTTTTACAAAATGCTGTCATTCTGTTATAGATCTGACAGGTAATTTTTGCCGACAGATATTACTGGGATATTTTTTCTTCCATTTTTTAAATCCCATTCATAGTAATTGGAAGCAGTAGGACACAACTTTAAATTTCAGCTAGAAAACTCTCACTTATTGGCAAACACTGCATTAGGCTAACCAAAGCTACTTTGCTAGGTTGCACTTAGAACTTTTTTTTTAATTATCAGGCATTGATGTTATTCCCCTTTCAGTTCATTTAAATTGTACTTGTTTGAAATAAGTAGTCAAGACTGGTTTCCCTACCTGGCTTTCAGATGGATATAAATATGGTCTTGTTCCAAAGAATTCTTTGTTTCAGGCCCTGGTTTTATAATCTTGTACTTAAAATACAAATCATTCAACAGGTAGACATGTCAACAAGTGCTGATAGCTTTGGCAATCAGGCATGAAGAAAACAAAATCAATTCTGTATTGAAATAAAGCAATTACAAACTTGGGATTTTTTTTTTTTCTTTACTTTTAAGTGTCAGGTGGCATTTAGATGTTAGGATTCTCTTCTTTTTATGTATTCCAGTGAAACTTCCCTTTTCCACTTTACAAGGAGTGCCTAAGTTCAGTTAAATTATGCAAGAAGTATTTTACCTTGACTTGCTTAAAAGCATCGCAAATACATCAGTCTATGAAGTAGCTACATCTCCACCATAGCTGATTTATATATTTTTCTGGATAGTATGCGATGATGTAACTGATTGAAGGTTCTTCTTATGTGTACCTGAATGCCAAAAATTTTGTATGAAACCCTTCCTTTTTCATCACATAATAGTATCCTTACATGCTTACATTTTTATAAATACTATTTTCCTTTTTATTTCTCAGCATAATTGCTTATCTTGAATAAGTGGAGTATCTTACGTAGACTTACACAGACTAGATTCAATGCATAGCTGTAAGCAATCATTGAGGTCAGTATTTAGATAATACCGATGCAGATGGCAACAGTTTAAGTGACTCCATGTAGTGACTGCGTACTCGCTGGAAACAGTTTTATTTGAAAATACCACATTAAAGAGTTTAAAAATTTAGGCTGAATACAAAGAGGACAAGTAATTGCAAAACCTCCTCAGATTTGCTCATTCAAAACATCCAGAGGGAATGGCAGTGCAGTACCTCTACCTTCATAAGGTTAAAACCAGCAAAGTATTGGGATGTATAGATAACAATACATTTGCATTTATGTCCACTTCAGTATAGCTTAAGAGTAAGGGCAGAGATCATAAAGGATGAAGGCCAAATTAAAATTTGCTTCTATCTTCCAAGTTAAATGTTCAAACAGTGAAGATCGGAAGGGGGTGATCTGAAGAAGAGGAAGATCATCTTGTGCAGCACATCACACAAAGTCTGCTAAAGTTATAATGGATTCTTAAAATTTCTGCAGATTTCACTTCAGACCTGTGAACTCTAAGAAAGACACTAGATGTAGCGATCGGCGTGCTGAATTGCAGATCTGTAACCTACTAGTAGCTTTTGCTTTATGGTTGGCAAAAATATTTTCAGAATTTGCCAATGTCTGCAAGAAGACTTTGATTTTTTGCTGTGGAAATATACTTAATGCAGTGTGTTAGATTTTGTGGTTGTTGTTTTCATAGATTATTTGTTCCCAGGAGGTAGGGAATATCATCCCAGTTTTCTAAGAAACTGAACTCTAATTGATATTCATAGGAGTAAAAGTCATGCAGTACTTTATAACACTCAGTATCTTGCAATATCACAGTTTATGTTTTTGGAATAAAATATGACAGGATAAATTGAAGGGGATTTAAACAGTGTGGGCCATTACCAGTTCTTGTGTTGGAAAGAGGAATGGTGAGCAAAGCTTAATGCAATAAAGCCAAAGCTTGGTTTCAAGCTGTTTGTAGTTCTGATGATAAAGGTGTCCAAAGAATAGAAGATCTCACCAGCAAGCACTTGCCTGCTTATCAGAGATTTACTGCTAGAGTAAGTTATCTTGCAACTTACATGATCACGTTAAAAAGTTTTAGTCTATTGATTTCAGGATCATCGCTGCATAACTCAAGTCGGTTTCCCTTACAGATTAAGTGATTGAAATTTAAGGTACTAGTATGATGTTGTCACAGAAGTTAATCAGGGAGAGAAATTCAGGATTGGGAATACAAAATGCAGGAGAAGTCTATAGTTTTGGTTATGTAGTGTGATGTATTGTGTACTGCAACTGGTATATGACATACTCTTTATGTAGACAATATTTACAGTATCCTTTTGGGGTGTTTATTTAATGGCTTGTGAATGTTTCCACATTACAGTCAGTATACTGTAATGGTGTAATAGAATATTTCTCTAACATGTCAAAAAGTAGAACTTGCATTTTCTTTAAAAAGAGTGGGACTCTGTATATGTTATAGCAGAATTTTGTAAATGCCTTTATCTGAATTGCGGGATATACCGTATCTTCCTCCCAGGTCAAACACTGGAATACTTTACATTACCGAGTGTGGTATTTTGGTGCTTAGAATTTATGAAATTTTGCTGTCCTGTTGGATTATATGTTGAATCAAAATAACATGACAATAAATGCACGCTACAACCTGCCCCCAGCAAACTACTTCCTGATAAATCTGAGATCTAACCTGCATGCATAGGCAAAAGGAAATCCAGAGATTTGGTACACACAGCATCTCAAGAGTATGATAAATCCAGCTGTTCAGAAATTCTTTCAAAAATCAGACAAAAGAAGTGAATTTACAGCATCAATCCACTACTATTAATGTGGATTGCCATATTCTTTGTACTGAATTTTCAACTTTAAATATCAGAAAAGATGCTGTATATAGTAGAAAAGATGCTAGCTGGCACTATAGAGACCAAGTTTGTTCCTCTTCCTTCTGTATATTTCCTGGATGGCTGGGAAAACCTAATCATGTCTCAGATCTGCAAGTACAACATGGGGAGGATACTTGTCTACCTCACAGTGCTATTGAAAGGCTAAATATGAACTAGACGATGTGCTCAGAAGGGATGCAATCTTTGTCTGTATTTGTAATGTGACTTTTGCAAAGCCTGTTGCTTTTGATTTGGGCAGGAGAGTGCTGTTCTAATGCAGAAAAATGCTAATTATTTATTAATGTACATGCGTTTGGATACAGTTTGGAGGACTTTAGCTTCTTGCCTTCACACTACAGTGAGCATATATATTTATTTTTTTTGCCACAGCTGTGAAATAACTTGTGGCTGAGCACCACATTCATTGCTGAAGAAGGAGGAACAATGCCTTAGGGATTTCTATGCATCACTTGTGTGTTTTGTGAAATCTGTTTCTGGAAATGCTACTACGCTATGACTAAAGAAAGGTACAAAGAAAACATGACAGAAGTCAGCATTGTTGTTGGAAACCCACTGTAGTATATAGGATCAGCGTATTGTATGGGTATCCATATACCAATATAATTTTATGAGTTATGGACCTCATTTTGGAGTAAAATGTGCCTGCATGGGTCATTTAGCAACCTTAATCTCACTTTATAGGAGGGTAATTTATAAATGTCATGATCTCTGAAGAAATGAAATTGCTTTGTATATACTTTGTTTATACAGAGTAGACTCACAGCCAAAACATTGCATGTACTGTAATTTATTAGTGTTATGTCCATCTTTCTCTCTAATTTAAAACACATAATAAAAGTAAGCATTGCCAACAGACTTTACAGGATAAGAAGGAAAGTCTGAAAAATGGTGCTCATATATATGTATATATGGGTTTTGTACTCTCTTCCAGTTGTTTCAGACTCTGCATACCTCTGTTTCTTTTCAAAGCTCATGCAATCTTAAAATTTATTGATGGGTAGGTACAGCAGCTTTCGGGTGCACTGCAGGTACTTTGCCTGCCTTGCCTTAAGGTCATGCAATGCTGTAAATGTTAGAATTAATTTCATTACATATATACTGCTTATGCTTTAAATATTCATAGTAGTAATCTGTTTATTATAATGGCAGTAGCCACACGCTAATGTAAGTGTGTAGTTCCTCTGTAGCATTTTCAAATGCATATTCAAAACTGGTAGAGGAAATATAATACCCACTGTTTTATGAGAGTGGCATAATACTTAATACACTCTCTTTATTTTTTAACTTTTTTTTCAGTTATTTAAGGGTTATCACCATTAAATGTATTTCCTATTATTGAATAGCCTTGCAAACATATATATTCAGTAACAAACACTGGAATTAATATAAGGTTTTTGTTTCTTATTGATGTATATCTTTCTAAACGCTCATACTATTTTGAATTCTTCCTTTTGGTTCATTCCTTTCAATTGCATTGTTAGCATTGGAAATATTGCTAAATATTGTATTCTTACACACAGATAAACAATGTCAAAGCAACTCTTTAACAATTAGATGTTGCTGAAGCACTGTCCTACACAGCACCCTGCTAAGCAAAACATGTGTATTATCCTGCTTCTTATTTAGTTTCAGCCACAATTTCCGTTCTGGAAAATGATGTATTTCTGATTTTCATCTTTCCTCTTGCTGTAGCTGCTGCTGCTGCTTCTTTTTTAATATTATAATTTTTATTGTACTCTGGTTAAAGCCAGGCTTTGTCACTAGCAATTGTTTGCACTGTGTGCTATAAATAGTATCCCTTGGTTATTCATTATTTTATTATTCATTAAAAACAGCAACCACTTTTCTTTATCCACTTGTAAGCTGCTGCGTCTATCATTTGGTCTTACTCTTTTGAAAACAGGCTGAAGACGAGACATGTTTCCATCTTCCCCAGTGATTGGAGATAAAGATGAAACACATAGCTGCTGTTGAGTCAATACTACTTGCCGTTGAGAAAATGACCAGCAATTAGCCAGGTGCACAAGCATTGATTTTGCCAAGGCTGCACAGATGAAACTTAGAGCTGAAGCTAGTCAGAGACCTCAAAGCTAGCAGAGCTCAGCCTGTTTTGTGTGCACCCCTACCTGTGGAAACCTGCTTGTACTGCTCCAAAGTGCAACAATAGTGCCAAGGAGTGTTTGAAAATGCCCAGGTACCATAATACCTGGTTTACAAGACAGCCTGTTTACAAGTCACCTGCTCCTTTCACATATAGTTTTCCATGCTCAGGTTTTTCTATATTTCTCTCAAGAAAGGAGGTGAATGTATCCAGTGAACCAAAACCCATGTTTATGTGCAGTGGTCATATACATAATCTTTAATCTGTCATTGGTTTCCAAAGAAGAAAATAATTTTCCATAGAAACCTAGATAGTAACAAGATTAAAGATTGTGATTGCTTCACAGAAAGTTATAGAACTATGGAGCCATAAATCTGTGTTAAAGATTCAAAAGAGCATTTTGGAGTCTCTAACTGCAATAGCAGTGATTGCCTTAGTTCAAAACGGTTCTACATTAGAGGGCCTTTTTGGTGACTTTGAGGAAATACTGCTTTTGTGGCATGTAACAGCTTCATTCCTACAGCTGTAGTTTATGAAAAAGAGAGAAAACTCATAACTATTTTCTTAGTACAGGCTCTGACAAGAAATGTGATGACAGATGTGATTTGTATCTTGCACAGAAGGGAAAAGAGAGCCAAAGAAATCACAGAAGTGGCTTGAGCTATGTAACTGGCTTTGGCTTGGCTATGTCCAACAGTGAGGATCAACAAAGCCAAGAGGATTTTCTTCTGGCTTTCTGCTTTCTGCCCATCTCAACATTCATATCCATCACTTCATGCATTTCCCTCTTCACTTGTAGGTAGTCAGTTCAAGTAACTTGCAGTTATGCTTTGATCTGTAGAGCCAAAGCACTTTACAAAGAATAGCAAAGATGGATCTTTCTTTGCTTGTGGTCTCATTTCCATATTGCACAGGTACATTGAAAAAACTAAAAAGTGCATGTCAGTGACAATTACTCCCTCTTTTCCACTTCCAAAATAATAACAGAACTATATTATTCTTTAGGTTTCCTGAGGGACCGTAGCTTTTGCAATTTTCTATGAAGGCTGAGAATCTGTTTTCTCTTCTAGAAAAGTTAATTCCAGCTCTGAGTGTGGTGTCAAGAAAAAGCTCTAATGCTTTTATAAATTTCACTGTTGAAAATGGCCGTGCTATTGCTGTAGTGGGTTATAGGTTTTCTGGAGTATCACATGAAGATGACTGCATGACAGTCAGCTTTTAAAGAGGAGGTCTTGATATTATTGAATTTGACTCCTCATTTAACAGGGCAGGCAGGTAGTGATGCACTTAATCACATGCTATTGATTTCTCTGTTCTGGCTGAATTAGTTCCTTTAAAGATTAGAAGTGTCATAAAGAGAGGTAGATTGTAAGAGCTAGACTACTCCAAGCTATAGCTGCACAAATAATAAGGAGGCTTTACATACGAGTGCATTACATTTCAGCTTTCATTTGGTAAGATGAAGTCCAACTTTCTTTAAGCCCTGGGAAGTGGAAGATGTTTTTGTAATAGTGGCTACATTTAGATATTCAGAAAATCATAAATTCAGGTGCACAGCTTAGTTACTGAAGGTCTTAGTGATCTCAGGCCAGATGTTCATCATGGGGAGTGCTGTTTTGGAAGAATTTGTGTATTTCCATCTATTTTTTTCCTTGCTGGCATGACATTAGTCCTCCTAACATTCAGTTCTTCAGGAGACGGGACTAGAAATGCAAAATACGTTGATTGGGACACAGTTATTCATAGGTTCCTATGACAATCATTGTTTTAATACTGGTTGGGTCATGCTATGCTTTCTTCACATGTGTGTGTTGGAGACAGAGCATTTCATACCCTCAAGAGAGCTGGTACACTCAGCCTGGCAAATGCCAGAGTTTCCGGTAGGAATGGGAACATCACAATCATGGACAATTCAGCAGTACAGCATCCTCTTTCTAGGGCTTCATGCGTATGAGGTGAGAGAAAGGAAAATAATACTCTATTAGGAGTCTTATCTTTATTGTATTGTTCTTGACAGAAGAATGCATTTTAGTTTAGTGAGGGAACTGAGGGGTCTTTTGCCTCTCCCAGTCAATTATTGATAACCTCTGAGCTGTAATACAGTGCATATTACAGAGCTTTTACTCTGGCAAACTTCTGTAATGCTTTTTCTACACTGAAGGCTCCATGACAGAGTGGTGCAGAAGATAGTTGCACCAACTTTATGGATACTGTTCAACTCCCCTGTTAAAGGTTGCTTGATTCCTTCTGTGTACTGTCAAAGAAGTGTGAAAGTCTTGAATGCAAAGTGAAGAATTTAAGCAATGCTGTGGACGAGTTTCATATGCACTGTAGCGCATATGTGAAATGGTCACAAGTATGACAAGGTTGGCCGAATTAAGAATTCTGAATTAGTTTATCATCTGTCTGATTCCTTGTGTTATGGCCTTGAAATCCTTACTTTATCACAGCAAATAACTCTAGCTGCCACAGCTTTACTGTTATATTTTCTATCCACAGTGGCTAGTCGGAAAAAAAAAATATCATCAGATTCTTTCCCTCTTCTCACCATGTCTGTGCCATTGGCTCTGAGAGTATGTTGCAACTAAGAACTCTGCTGAGTCACAGCAATAGGCTATGTTTAATTAATGACAATTTGATGCAGCATTTTGTAAACAGCATAGGTGGTATGGTACCTTCTTATTTTGAAATACAAGTTTTCATTGTTTGCTAAGGATCCCTCCTTAAAATTTTGCTTCTTGCAGTCCAGTGCAGGGCAGGGGCGGCATTTGTTATTTACAACATTTGTCATCTGGAGCAACTGCTATGCGTACCAAAGCCCTGCTTCCCGGGAAGTGGCTGGGTATCACCTGCTGATGGGAAGTAGAGAATAACATCTTCTGTTTTCCTTCGCTTCCACGTGCACGACTTTTGCTATTGCTTCATTAAATCGCCTTTATCTTGACCCACAAGGGTTTTTTTCCATCTTATTTTCTCCCCGCCCTGTTCTGCTGAGGAAGGGAGTAATAGAGTGGCTTGGTGGCCACATGGTATCCAGCCAAGGTCAACCCACTGTACTAATACGTGACTCTCTGCCTCTCACAGTGCCTAGTTCAGGTTCTCTGCCCCTCTGCTCCCTAAACCTCTGCTGTCAGTCATGTGTTAGAGATGTGGATGGCTTGAACAAATGTCAGAAATCCCGACTTTCCTCTCAGACGCACAAAGCTATGTGATTTTACTGCTCTAAGGGCACCCTCTGGCCATGGTGTGCTTCTAGAAAAAATGTCTATTATCTATTCATTTACTCAGGAACTGTACACATGCATTTAAAAACAATCCTGCTTTCCAAGTTGTATTGAGCATTCGTGTAATAGGGGAGTCAAATGGCAGTCATAAAGGGTTTAATGAAATTAACTTTTTCTGAGAATGAGTAAATGTGCACTCTATTCTAGGATTTTGATTTGCTGTTACTGTTAAGAATGTGTCAGCATTTTCACTGCAAAGATGTTTCTTGTTTTGATGGAAAATAATTTTCATCAGTCTGAAATATGGTGTGCTATCTCAGCCCTTATTTAGACATCTAAATAAACAGATTGGTTATATCAAAGTATTCATCATACTCAAGTCAACACACCACAGAAGCAGAAAGCATTGCAGCAGGACTCACTGGTGTTCAGCACTTTTGGAAATATGGCACTTACATTTGATTTAGGAAGCTGGCTCTAGACCGTCATATCTCAAAAATTTGAGCCTTAGTGCATAATAATATATGGTGCAGAGTTTCTGTATCAAAAAGACACTGTCTTAAAATAGTCTGCTCTTCCAGCCAGCACGTCTATGTCTATGGATGTTTTTTTACTGTGATGCTCTGGCTCTTTTTGATGAAACATTTTAAAACTTGTTTCTCTTATATTTCAAATACATGTTTTTCTACCTCTTTCTAAGCTGTGTCAAATCTTCTGCATTACAGCCTGCACTGTCAAAACATCATCAGTGTCTTGACACAGTTTTAAAGTGGAAGTCTCAGCAGCTGCATGCAGATTGGCATTGCGAGTGATGCTGTCTGGGGACAAAGAAGTTAGGGAGAGGCTGAGCAATTTAGGTAATACATAATTCTGAGTCAGGTTCGAGGAAAAAATTATGAAGTTTACTCATTGACTTTCTAGGTGCCAACTGGTAAGTGCTGGTTGGCTTGGACCTAGCAGTCTTTGAATTGTTGTCAGTTCCGATCCCTGGAAGTCTTTGAGGCTACAGAAAGTGGTACAAAGCTGTCCCGTGGAAGCAAACAGCTGAAAGTCTTTGCTGACACCTCCACTGCCTCTGATAGAGCACAGCGGAGTCTTTAGGCCTTAAACAGTAGCTCAGAGCCTCAGACTTTCATACCAGTGGCTGAAATTAAAGATCACGGAGTAAGAAAGACACAGAGGAAATTCCTAATGTGCTAAAGAGGGTGTAGCAATAATTTTTGGAGACGTTTTATAGAAAGCTGTGAAAGTTAGTGCCTTTTGTGTTTCACCTAGAACGGAACAAAAAGAGATACCAAGGGAAAAGTCAAACAAAATAGTCACAGGTGAGAAACAGTAGAAGGAATAAACTTTTTGTTTGCACAAGTCTCACAGGCTACTAAATAAGATCATGATTTAGGGAGCCATAGGCTATAAAAATTAGGCTTAAGCTTAGACTGAATCTGCCTGGAAACAGGGTGATACCATAATTGCAACAACTTATCATATTTGTAATAGAGCAGCTTAATTTTAGTGATTAGGTAATAAAAGATGGGCTTTGCCCTGGAGCAGTGTTCTGGCAATGACTCATATTCATGCTCAGTTCCTAGTTGCAGGCACAAAGGGATACCCTTTTCATCCGAGAACTGACACCTTTAGGGAAGCTAAGGGAAGATACAGTACAAAAAGGATGACTGGTTGCTAGAGTTGATTTACATCTTTCTGCTTACATAAATGCAGTTCTAAGACTCTTCTTTTTGATGAGTTAATAAATTTAAGTTTCATGCCTTTCTTTCCTGCAATGTTTATATTACATTACTTTGATTTATTTGCCCTGTTCCACAATTAATATTTTAGGTAATGGTCTTCTAGAATAAGTTCCATGGATTACTTCATTTCAGTCTGGAACTCATTTGGTGGATAATTTTACTTGCCTTCTCATTTGGGAGTCGTCACTTCTCTTCTGCTTATAACTCAATGTGTTCCTTGGCTAGTGGTAGGCACATTGCTTAGTGGCACTGTGCTTAGTGGGTCAGGAGAAATGTCAGGCTTTGACAGCAATATGTTGGTCCAGACTGCCTGGGAACCTCTAGTTAGACTAAAAAAATGTTTTTCATAGCCATCTTAAGTTCCTTTTCACCGAGTGCTATCTACGTAGGTTTCAAGTGCTGAAGCAGGTCAAAGGGCCGTGCCAAGTATATGTAGGAAGGTGTGGGAACAGTGCTTTTGAAACAGAGTCAGACTGAGTAGTGAGAGGTGCCAAAGTATGCCAGAGGTAAAGGCAAGGTAGCCCACAACAAACAGTACGTCTGTTGAACATGATTGCTGACTTGTCCTTAGTTTGCTGTTGCTGAGGAAATTAGCCTATCCAACATCAGTGGTTGTGTCAGTGTGCTTAGGAGGACACAATATAATTACTTTTCTTCAGAAATAGTCAGTAGCTTCAAAGTCTTTGGTTATTTATACTTCAACAAAATAAAAATTAGAAAGTCATCCGGTACAAACATTTTGAAGAAGTAAAAGAAACCAGTGGAGCACGCTGTTGTAGTATTTCTCTTGCTTAGGTTTGCTCAAATTTCCAAAAAGAGACTAGCCAATATGTAAGGAATTGTATGTATTAGGGTTTGACTTGCCGTTTCAGATGCCATGAAGGGCGCTGGTTGGACTTCCTTCTAATGGCTGCCACTTCATAGGTCCTGAAAAACTCATGTCCCTAAACTCCAAGACAGATTTCTCATTAATCATCAAGACAACTGCACTGGGTGTGAAGCAGGGGACAAAACGTATACGTGTAACAATCTATTCTCCTCTTTGGGCTACAGCATGACATGGAATGAAACCACAGGGACCAGTGCTTTCCACAAGAGAAACGCTGCTTCCCATTGAAATGGTTCCAAGGATATTGCTGCCCCATGCACAGCCATAGCTGTGGTATGTGTCCTGTGCTGCAACGGGGAGTAACGGCTCTGTCAACTGCAGTGTAGGCACTCCTGAAAGTATTTGCAAATGATGTCAAATTCTCTTTGTGCTTCCTGCTGGGGAAATAAAGAAAAAGTGGAGAGGCTAGAAACTTGCTAGGGGAAGATGTGCCACTGCTCTTCTACTATGTGTCTGGGTGGTGAGGGAACTCCTCCAGGGCTCCAGGCAGTCAGTTCCTGGAGAGGAAAGCTAGTTGCTGTAGTTGCTATTAATGTAGCCTTTTGCTTTTTGTATGGATGAGCAAAACAAAGTGTCAGTCAAATGGAACAATTATGTCAAATTATGTTGGTTTTCCCGCCCTTTTCATGAGGGAAAAAAGAAAAGTCCTTGGATGTTTTCCTTGCTTTATCAGTTTAGCAGCTGGGATTGCTTAATCACACAGCCATACTTTACTGAGTCTGCATATGAATGTAGGAAAAGCAAACTATACATGGCATGCTTTCTCCTCTGTAATTTATACAACAGAATAGGCAGGCCTAAAAGAATAGTTGGAGTAAATGCCTTAGAAGTGGAAATGTAATTCATGCCAGCAAAGTGAAGGGACATTTTGAATAGAATAGAATAGAATAGAATAGAATAATTTCAGTTGGAAGGGACCTACAAGGGATCATCTATCCCAATTGTCTGACTTCAGGACTAATCAAAAGTTAAAGTGCGTTCTTAAGGGCAATGTCCAAATGTCTTTTAAACACGGACAGGCACTGTTTGTCAACCAACTCTCTAGGAAGCCTGTTTGAGTGTTTGACCACCCTTGATAAAAAAATGCTTCCTAATGTCCAGCCTAAACATCCCCTGGTGCAGCTTTGAACCACTGCCACACATCCTATCACTGGATACCACAGAGAGGAGACCAACACCTCCCTCTCCACTTTCCCTCCTCAGGAAACTGCAGAGAGCAATGAGGTCACCTCTCAGCCTCCTCCTCTCCAAACTCCTCACAGGACATTCCTTCTAGCCCTTTCACCAGCTTTGTTGCCCTCCTCTGGACACATTTAAGTACTTTAATATCCTTCTTAAATTGCAGGGCCCAGAGCTGTGGTGCACAGTACTTCAGGTGAGGCTGTGCCAGTGCTGAATACAGCCAGATAATCGTGTCTTTTGACCGGCTGGTTATGCTGTGTTTGATGCACACCAGGTTGCAGTTTGCCCTCTTGGCTGCCAGGGCAGACTGCTGACCCATACTGACCCTGCTGCCGACCAGCACCCCCAGGTCCCTTTCTGCAGGGCTGATCTCCAGCCACTCCTTTCCCAGTTTATGCTTTTGCCCATCCTAGGTACAGAATCCAGCATTTTGACCTGTTAAATTTCATCCCACTAATCAAAATCTATCTTAACGGCCGCACTTGATTATCTCAAAGGTCTTTTCCGACCTAAGTGATTCTATGATTCTATCTATATGCTTCTGCAAGGCCTTCTGTCCCTCAAGAGAGTCAACAGCATGTCCCAGTTTGGTATCATCAGCACACTTGCTTATGGTGCATTCAACTCCTGCACCCAAGTTATTGATACAGGCGTTGAACAGAACTGTCCCTAGAATTGAGCCCTCAGGAACACCACCAGTGAGGTCACCAGCTAGATGTAGCCCCATTCACTACAACCCCCTGAGCTCTGCCCTTCGGCCAGTTCTTCATACGATATACGGTAAATTGCTGCTTTTCTGTCCAGAAGCATATTCTCCTTTATAGCCTTTAAAACACAGGAGCAGATGTGAGCAGTTAGGTGGAAGCGGGTCTGTCTGCAGGGCGCGCAGGAGGGTAGTGCCAGTCCTGCCTAATTGCACGGTTTGGAATAATTGCCCATGTTGGGGAGGGTTAGTGATCTCTCTGTAAGTCACTGCCTTGAGCTCTGCTGCTAATACCAGAGCAGCAGTACAGATCCCCTGAACGATCTGTCCACCTCTGTGATACATATGTGCAAGGTGTCTTTGTACCTGTCAGCTCAGTAATGCTGTGCTCAGTGTACAAGGCAACAAAATAATCAGTGTCATATTCAGGGCCACAGGTACCTGCTGTCAGCTGACTACTGAGCAAGTGGAGCTGGGCTGGGGGAAAGGGAAGATCCAGCGCTTCCCATGACCTCTGCTAAATCGGGCAGGGTTGTCAAACCCCTGAGTTTTGTCACGCAGATGTCTGGCAGGGAATGGCACACGTTAGCTGAAGGAAGAGTGACCTTCTGCGGGGATGTATTTTCCTCCTGCATGACTGCCGACGGTTTGCAGTGTTGCTTCTTGGCATGCAGATTGCATATTAGCTGACGAAAATAAGCCTGTGAGTTTGTTAGGAGTATTAATGGTAATACTGTTGACCTGAAGAGCTTACAGTGAATGCTGGTGGTCCTGAAAGCATCCTTCCTCAGAATGAATAAAAATACGGCAGTAAAAGCACTTGATCATAATTAATTTAATCTCATCGTACCAACCACCAATGTTTTTCTTAGATATAATCACGCAAATGCTCTTATCAGGTCAGTGGTGCCTCTGTATGCAGAGTGCCAGCACTATGCACCTTAGCAACTGGGCAGGACAGACACATCAAAACAAATCATCATGCCTGCTCTACAGCCAGTGTTGCTCTAGAGATGTTGTCTACATAACATGGCATGACACTGTCTGTTGCCTTCGAATCATTTTCTGCTGAACATTGAAAAGAATTGTTGGGAAAATCTGTGTGTGTGATGTGAAGGACAGAACAATCTAATTATTTGAAAAAGTAGAGGGACAAGCACTCTTCAAGTGGTGGAAGAAAGAAAGTATTGAAGACAACCATCTTTTAATTATAGTAATATCTCTTATCCTTATTTAAAAATATTTTTATGGTTGTGCACACTATACTTATTTTTATGAGGAGGATGATGATGATGAGGATGTCCATGATAGCATGCAGAAGGAAAGCAGATTTGAAATAGGACCCTCTATGCTTGGCTTCAATTTTTTTCTTTTCTTTTCTTTTCTTTTCTTTTCTTTTCTTTTCTTTTCTTTTCTTTTCTTTTCTTTTCTTTTCTTTTCTTTTCTTTTCTTTTCTTTTCTTTTCTTTTTTCTTTTCTTTTCTTTTCTTTTTTCTTTTCTTTTCTTTTCTTTTCTTTTCTTTTCTTTTCTTTTCTTTTCTTTTCTTTTCTTTTCTTTTCTTTTCTTTTCTTTTCTTTTCTTCTTTTCTTTTCTTCTCTTTTCTTTTCTTTTCTTCTCTTTTCTTTTCTTCTATTTTATTTTATTTTATTTTATTTTATTTTTTCTTCCAAAGGTGGCATCTTTTGATTTCTCTCTTTTCATCTGCTCTCTGTGCTCTCTCATTCTCTCCTTGTTCTAACCTTTTCCTTTTATTGTATAGACATGGCTACACTTATTTTTACACAGTAGCTGTTGATCTAGTGGTGTTACTGGAAGGTGAGAAGCTGAAGCAATGAGCAGTGCGTCACTGGTTGGCTTGACCTCATTTCTTTTTAATTCTCATGGTGTGAGTAAAAAATGCTTAGAAGAGTTTGAAGAGGGCACGTGCACTTTCAGGACCTGTCTGCACATACAGAGGCAGCTGTGGAGATACCTGGTCTTGGCTGTTCCCACCTTCCCACCTCAGCTCTCCAACTTTGTGATTGTTCTGATGAAGGTGGTCTGGGGTTCCATTCTGCACACCAAGACTGGGAAATAATCTGGGTTAAAAATTACTTTCCAGAAAAAGTGCACAACTGATGCATCTGAGAGCTCTGGGAGATGCATAGGGACACAAAGCCAAAGTAGAATCTTTTAAACTGGCTTTGCCTCTGAGAAAAAATTGTGGAGCTACATCCTGACATCGAGAAGCACACATACAAGCATTCACACATCTCCCTTGTGCTCAGACAGGGACTGTTCAGTTCACTACCACCCCTTCTACTATGTTCCACAAAGCAGTTATTTGGGGGGGACCTTCTTTGGGCAGGTAGACCAGCCTTTCTGCTCTGCGCATCTGAGCTGTGGTCAGCTGAGCACCACGGGCCGGCAGCAGGGAACGGCAGCGGGAAGGAAGGGCTATGACAGGGAACCTTCCAGGGGCCAAATACTGCCCATCTGGGGCTTGGGATGCCTGCCGGAGGGCTGCCTGCAGGGGACACTTCTTGTCCTACCCGTCCTGCTTTGAGGCTCCTAGCAAGCTTCAAAGACTTCAACTTTGGAAAGCCGTGTTTTTAAAGAGACTGTGGGGTGGTGAAAAGTAGAAGGACTTAACACAGCTACCAGGAGAAAGAAAGATCTTTGGCAAAGTATTCCTAGTCATTTTTTTCCATCAGAATATAAAGCATTTGCTTTTTAAGAACTGTTTTGCTCTATGATATTTTTTTTTTCCCATGTGGACTTGCACTTTAGCGTCTATCCTTGAGACCTTTTCATTTATTTTTTCCTTTAAACAAGGATTTTATTTTCTAAAACTGCTAATGTCAAAATAGGTCAAAACAGTATTTAACTTCTCACCAGATACTGTTGGAGTGACATATGGACAGTTTTGTAAGGATAAGTTTCCTGTATAAAGGAGGTAGAAGAGATGCGATGACCTTTTCTATTATTGCTGGCTGTTTGTTTGTTTTTACCCCAGTGATTGTTGAATATTATTACAGTTAGCAGGGTTGTCTGGTTTCTAAAACTGTTTTTTCATGTATAAAACTAGACCTTTGGATATTTGTGATTTGTGTGTGTGTGTGTGTCTGAAGGAGAATTAATAGAACATCTCACAAATTAAGACCAAATTAATTCATATTTGTGGCAGAGCTAACAATGGCAGGAACCCAGTATTTGTATTCCACCATAAAACGGAAGGAGAAGAGCAGGAAAGACACACAGCTTGCAGACAACTTCTTCTTTCAATAACCTTCCATGTATTCTCAGATCAGATGCAGGTGTGTAGCAGAATTTTGTGCAGGCTGATGCCAAGAGATCACTAGGCAGAAGTAACATATCAACTTGGTATTTTGCTTTGGTCACTTGAAGTATGTGTTTATAGGGAAAATTGGGAAATGTATTCCCCTTTGTGGTTTTCCTTTCCTTCCATTTTCTTTTCATCAGCTTCATTGATAGAAAATCATGTCTCATTGGAAATCCTCACAGTTTCTTAAATCTGTTCCTTGAAAACTGCCCGCTGATTGTGTTAATAGAAAAGAAATTTCTATCTCAGCTGTTGATAAAGTGGATTTTTAAAGTACTTCTCACTGTGGTGTCTAGATGCTGAGCCCTGATTAGAAAAATAACCAAGACTCCTTGGCTCCTGGAAAAGTGACAACGATGGTTTTGTATACTGTGGAATAGCATGATTTCATGAGATTGACAGAGAACGACAAGTGTTAGTCACTTGAGAAACAATTTAGAAAGTAGTTATTTCTGAGCATTTGATACCAAAAGACATTCATGTTTATAGGAACAAATTCTACTGATTAGTAGGACTGAAATCCTGAACTTTTGAAATACTGAAGATGTGATGGTTTTAGGCTATAATGGTGAATAAGGAAGGTGTGAAAAAAACCCAGCCTGACAGTAGCACTACTTGAAATTATAACTATTAGCTGCTTTCCCCACTCTGTACTAACTCTGTGCAATCAAAGATTTGAAACCAGAGATCTTAGCCATGCATTTCAGAACAGCAGGACCTTACTTGTTAAAGAGGAGGTCCTTCGGTTACCCTGCAGAAACAGAGACCGAAATTCTTCTCATGATGGAGCTAGTCAATCGACAGAGCATGATCACATGTGGGATACACTGCAGAGTCCTTACCCTGATGAAGTCACCATCAGAAAAATCCCAGTGAATATCAGTGGCTGTTTGGCTTAAAACCTCACAAAAATAACTGGCAGTGGGATTGAGTCCCAGTGCTGGCCACAGTGCATAACGTTATTAATCTTGATTAATTATAAGTAATGCTTGACTTTTCAGAAAGATTAAAATCTGGTAAGTTTGAATGGATAACAGAAAACTGCTTTGCATTTACCAAGAGACAAACCTTACATACAAGATTTAATATTATGTTCTGATTAGCATTGCAAATTTAAGTAATTTCTTTGTAACGCTTAATTAAGTTTAAATGTTCTTCAGGTTTTGAGAGAATATCCTTTCTGTTTTCTGTATCTAGCTATTTTCAGGCCAAGTAAATATTTTTAAGAGCAAATTATGATGTCAGATAGCCACAAAGCAGGACTTTTAATATGGAGGTTCATTAGCACCCTCTCCAGAGCTTAGGCTTCCCAACTGTTTGTTATCTGCAAAATGAAAGCCACCTTTGAGAGTACTTTCTAGTGACTGACAGCAATGACTGACCATTTATAGTGCACACAGATACATATGTATTTAAATGCACATACAAGTGGTTTAAGAGATCTCCTGTTCTTTCCTGTTATCTGTGGCTCTGTCCTTACATCACTGGGAGTTAGTCTTGTCAGAGATGAGTAAATCTTCTAGGAATGGTTAATTCCAGAAGAGATTCTCAAAAGAAGTGTTGTAGTAGATTTATTGCACTGTGTATTTCATGTTTTACAGGTTTCAAAAGGAAGATGCATCATGTTAAAATGCAGTGACTGTATCCATGTGTCTTTGGAAATGCAATAAATTAGAGGATGTGAGCTAAGTGGGTGATAGAAAAGGCAGCTGTTGATAAGAAAAGACTTTCCAGGAAAAAGAATAATCTCTTTTGGTCCTGAATTAGCGCATTGTCTGCTAGTACCGAAATTCATGACATTTCTGGTAAAACCATATTTTTGATAATTTGTTCAGTATAGCAGTGGTGGAGACTTTTTTCCCAGAAAAATGGCATCAATTTGACCATGTAAGCAACTTCATAGTCAATGCATTGAGATGCCTTTTTTTATTTCCTATAAATATGTTTTATTATTTCAGCACATTTTGAAATGAAGTTCCAAAAATTTTTTTCTCAGGCCATTTATGCATTGTTGGGTTCCCCCCACCCAGGTTTTCTCATGTTCTGTCAGGGGAATGAAGGCTCATACAAAGATCCAGTAGAGACCAATCTTATTTTACTTGACTATAAAATCTTTGGTTTCTTATAAATTCTTAGCCTGTGCTTTTGCTTCTGTTGGTTTAAATGGGAATAGCTAGAAACAGGACTCAGCTATTCAAGATTTTAATCATTGGGGACTGATATGTACATTGAGTATCACCTTGCTTCCCCATCATTTTTTGTTTTTCAGAGGTATAAGCAGTAAAATAAATTAAAATTGCAGTTATGGATATTTTCTAGCATTTATAGTAAGATACGTAGGTTGATATAATATTACATAGAATTAACATTTTCGGGGATAGAAGAATGTAATTCATAAAATTTACTGGAAGCAATTAAAAGTTTCGTTCTGTAAGCAATAAAAAATTTGCCCTTAAGCTGGTTTGTAACGAAACCTAAATTTAATTGTAAGAAAAGGAAATAATCTGCCATATTCATGATGATTTCCCAATGTACTTATCTGAAAAGGAAGGGGAGAGAGACTTTTAAAATCTTTTAAAATCAAATGTAAGTTATGTGAGGAAATGCTGTTCCTGCACAATTACCATTGAAATCCTGTAGCAGAAATTCAGTTCCTTGGAAGATACATAAATGAAACAGGACATTAATGTCTGGCATGGTTACTCCAGGCATTTTTTCAAGGACTGTCTGATGCCTATAATTCTTTCTCTTCAGGGATTAACTCCCACATCCCACTTTTGACCTAGGTGGGATGAAACCTTTTCCTTAATTAGGAGAAGACTGTTGGTTCTCAGCATTATCATTACCTACAGATACTGAGAACTGTTAAAAGAAAACAGTGACAAATCACAGCTGCTACCCCTTGGTTAGACTAATACAGTTTTATCAGGAGTTTCTATAAGTAATAAAGCAAGGAAGCAGTTTGTCTCCAAAAGCAAATATACAATGTATTTATTAATTAATTTGGAGTTCAGTAGTGGTGCAGGGAAGTCTGTTATTACAGTTAAAAATTGAAATTAGTATAAAAATTAACCTAATGTTAAAAATAAGTAGTTGAATAGCTGTTTTTTCTAGTGCACACCTGTAGACAAAAGAAACACCCAGCAATTGTTCATTCAGCAAAGACATTACAGGTGTGCTGAGATAAAAATAAGAACAGCATTTTTTAACAGTATTCTCTAAGTGTTTCTTTTGAACAGGGAGATGAGGAGAAAACAGCTGTTAACTAGTGAAAAACAAAGGCCACTGGAGATAGGGCAGGCCAAGCAATACAGCAGTCTTCTGAAAGCAAGAACAGGAGTTTGAGGCACGGTACGTTTGCAAGCTCAGTGTTTCACCCTCCACCATCCTACCAGCAGCCAGCTGCTGACTGCCAGGTGATGGCTAGTCTATGCCTGGGGAGAGACCTGGAGAAAATCTGACATATATCTGTTTTGGCTGCATGGCCTATGGGACACTGGGGCAGGAAAGCAGCAGAATTACCGTAGCCATCTGGCCCCCATCTGCCAAAAACTTTACTGGCTCCCAGTAGCCATCTGAAGGACTGTGGACTACTTACGAGGCTGTCATGGTTTAACACCAGCCAGCAACCAAGCCCTGCACAGCCGCTGGCTTACTGCCCCCCAGTGAGATGTGGGAGAGGGTTGGAAGGGTACAAGTGAGAAAACCCATGGGTTGAGACAAAGACAGTTTAATAGGTAAAGCAAAAGCCACAGATGCAAGGAAAGCAAAACAAGTTCATTCACCACTTCCCACTGGCAGGCAGGTGTTCAGCCATCCCCAGGAAATCTGGGCTCTGTCACGTGTAACGGTTACTCGGGAAGACAAATGCCATCACTCCAAACATTCCCCCTCCCCTTTTCTTCCTGCATCTTTATATGCCGAGCATGACATTACATGGTATGGTATGGGATGTCCCTTTGGTCAGTTGGGGCCAGCTGTCCCAGCTGTGCCCCCTCCCAACTCCTCATGTCCCCCCAGCCTGCTCACTGGTGGGGTGGGGTGAGGAGCAGAAGAGACCTTGGCTCTGTACAAGTGCTGCTCAGCAACAGCTAAAACATCCCTGTGTTATCAACACTGCTTTCATCACAAATCCAAAACATAGCCTCCTACAAGCTACTATGAAGAAAATTAACCCTACCCCAGCCAAACCAGCAGAGTGGCTTATCCACATCTGCTTCCTTCCTTTTCTTGCATTGCTTCAGGAGGTGCACAACAAACATGGAGGACAGAGTACCTACTACTTGTAGTAGGGAGGATTTCCCAGTTCAAGCTCTAAAATAATGAGGGAATGATATCAAGATGCTGGCCTGTCCATATGGGGACTGAGGTCAAGCTGCCAGCACAGCACTGCAGATTGGCCTTGTGGTCATTCAGTTTGTTCTGTTTCCACTGCAATTTTTTGCAATTTGTCACCACACCAAGACTTTTGTTCCTTTTTTCATGGAGGCAGTGGAGGGGGTGGATAAATTGGGTTGTATCTGGTCTGACTTGGTGTCTGGTAGTAAAATCATTCTTCAGGAAGTCATAAGAATAATTGGAATAAATGCCTTAGAAGTGGAAATGTAATTCATACCAGCAAAGTGAAGGGACATTTTGAATAGACAAGAGAAAAAGAAAAGAAAAAGAAAAAGAAAAAGAAAAAGAAAAGAAAAGAAAAGAAAAGAAAAAAGAAAAGAAAAGAAAAGAAAAGAAAAGAAAAGAAAAGAAAAGAAAAGAAAAGAAAAGAAAAGAAAAGAAACGAAAAAAAAAGACTATTTCAGTTGGAAGGGACCTACAATGATTATCTAGTCCAACTGCCTGACCCCTTCAAGGCTGACCAAAGTTGAAGCTTGTTAAGTTTTTATTTTAAAGTTGTTAAGGGCAATGTCCAATTGTCTTTTAAACACTGACAGGCACTGGTCATCAACTAACTCTCTAGGAAGCCTATTCAATTGACCACCCTTGATAAAAAAAATGCTTCCTATGTTCAGTCTAATTTTGCTAACTGAACTGTGTCACTGGGCTTCTGTGGGAGATGGGCTGGCCCACCAGTGGCATAGTTGTTCTGAGGCAGATGCACGATTCAGAGTTGTGGTGTCTTACTCTGCATCTCTGAAAACACGACCTCAGGACTCAATTTGAGAGGCTCTGAGTTCCATGAGCTGACTCATCTGAGGACATATGCTGCTTGAATGCCAAGTGAAGCGATGCAAATGAGTTGTCTTTCAGAAAGCTGTAGAATGTTTAAGAAAATATTTTGTAGAAGCTGAACTGAAAGTAACTGAAATGAGACCTCTTTGTATATCATAGATTACAAAGCAAAGAATAAATAAGTGCAGTATGCATTTCCTTAGGAAAAATATGCATCAGGGTGTGGGCATAAGAAAGTAGGATCCAAGTCTTGATTTTGGTTTTGGGAAATTGCAAAGGCTTTGGAGCCAAAGATTTATTCAGAGTCAGGACATCCTACAAAGATCCGCAAGGGGTAAGCAGATGGATGTTCAATGTGTTCCCTTTCCCACTCCTGTGTTGAGCTTGGACCAATTTTATGACAATTAGCATGTATTCAGAATAACAAGTCTTAAAAAGCTGGTGGGAAACAAGAAGGTCAAACTTATGCTAGAGTATTCTGGGTAGACATGTAGAGATGAGAAGGAGGTTTTGTCTATTATTGTGCTATAGATACCATAGAAAACCACTAAACCTGAACTGGTAATATTAATTTAATTTTCTAGCTGACAGAAAGAAATGGACAATTCCAGAAAGTTCTTCATCTGACCATTTTTAGACATGTATTTTGGGCTCAGCTGGATTGCTCTTTCGAAATGCTTGTTTCTTTCCATTGGATGTAGAGTGTTTAAGCTGATTTTCTCAGACTTGAATGTCTAACATTATATTCCTACATTAGACGGGGTGAATTTCACCCGGATTGTAGGAAGACAGGATATATTGATCCAGACTTGATCAAGAAGCATATTTTATCATTATAATCTCATTCTAGTCCATCTGCAGTGACTGTATGACTCAATATGAGGACCAGTCAATATTTACCTGCCTCATTCTCAGAGTGTTGCCTCATTAAAAAAAGGCATCTTTGGAAGACAAAGAGAGGGAGGGTCACTAATAAGGAAATATACTGTTTCCATTTAATCCATCAGAAAATGTATAGAGAAAAATGTTCTGTAATGATCGAGTAGGCCATTTCATGAAGCCTCATTATCTAAAGTGACTGTTTCTCAAAAGATCCTCTGTAAAGAATTGAGGCAGGACAGAACTAACTGAACTATTTTAGTCCACGTGCATCACCGTGACAGGCTGCCATGCAGGGCTAGGTTATGGAGGCCGAACAGGGCTTTAAAGTGCCACACTCTCCCACTTACCTCTTTCCTAAAGAGTGTTTTATGAGCACACTTCATGGTACCATGGGTTGTTTCCTCTGAACAGTAAATGAACGTCTACCTGGAGTCTTAGCCCCTGGGAAGTAGATTTTCCTGAGATACTAAGATATCTAACCCAGAGGGGCCTCCAAGGAATGTTACACAGTGTTCTGTGTTACATCTGCACGAAGACTTAAATCCTAACAATATTTTGGATGTTGCAGGAAACTCCCCTGCCATATGTATAATGTAGTTCTCACAAATTCCAGTGTTTACCTGAAGTGTTAGTTTTTCTTTCTTCTGAGATTTAAACACGTTGAATGAATTGTATATAGAATGTGAGGTTATATTTTTCTGCCACACAAGTTTGTAGAGGTTTCCTGATTGTATATTGCAAATACTGGTACACAATATGATCTTGATGATCTTGCTTGCCAGTTTGTCTCTTTGAGCTTCCTCCTTCTCGTTCACCTGTATTTGTAGCACCCTCTGGGAAACATGGGGGAAGGGGAGAGGTAGTCTTACAGAGCACAGTATTTCCATGAACACATTTATCTGCTACAAATTTATTTTTCTAAGTTCTTACTTTGACCATATTCCTGGACTCTCATTTCTCCCTGGCACCCCTTATCTTCCCTCTCAAGGCCCTTCATTACCTATTGCTAATGGTATTACCTGTCATTCACTGTTAAGATCCAGTTCGCCCAGAACCTCAAGTATATCTTCCATTTGTTAATTATCACACAAGCATTGTTGGCTTTGTCACTTAAGCTAGGAAAGGCTTCTACATAAACTTCTTCAAAACTATTCTAAAACTTATGTGTACAATGGAAGGTATCTGTAAAAAGTCCTCTTTCTTTGTGAACTATAAATTCTTGCCTCTGCAACAGAAAAGTATGAATTTGTTCAATATTTCTTTCAAAATTTTGTGACTATTCGGTCTAGTTAATCACCCTCATATCACTATGAATATGAAAATGGGTATAAGATTTATCTTCTCATACACCTTCTCCCCCTTTTTTTTTGTTTAGCTTTTTAAAGTTTTATTATCTCAATGAAGTCTTTCCAATTTAAACCTTATTATCTTCAATCTCTGTATCTCCTGGCCTTTCTATGGCTCTAGAGTCTTGCAATGGGGGGAGTTTTCTGCACTTTCTGCTGCTTCTCTTCACTTTCAGAGAACTAAACGTGATGCTCCAGTTAAGGCTGTACTTGTTCATGTACCAACCTTATAATCATTCCAATATGTACCTTATCCAATATTCCAAAAGTACCTTATACATCCTAGCATTGTTTGTTTTATTCATTTGCAGGGTGAGCAGATGTCTCCACTGAACTCTTCTGCAGGGTGTCCATCCTCTCCCACAGAGCATTTTACTTACTATCATTTCTTCCTAATGACTTGCCTAAAATTAAGTTCCTGTTCTCTGAAGCATAGTAGTCATCGCTTTCCCATTTTTTCTCTTTTCTTCCTCCTTCTGTGCTATTTAAAGATACACGTATTGGTATTTACTACCTAAATAAAAATCCTGGGTTTTCTTCATGCTGTGGTTAAAATGTTTAGTGTGCTCACTCTCTACTTCTGTGTCTTTTTTATTAGCTTCACTTTTTTAAAAAAATACCCCTCTCAGAAGATTAGTGTGATAGTGTTATTTTATGCTATGATTACTCTGGAGGAAGTTGAACTTAATTGTATTGTGTCACTGTTAATTAGTGGCTCGGCTGTAGTTACTTTTAAACCTATTCCAGCATGTTTTAGAGGAGAGGCCTGAGAATAACTTTGAGTCTTGCATACTGCGAAAGAACCTGTTAGGAGAAGCCATAATTTTAGGGATTAAGCATATGACATATTTTGCACGTAGAGCTGAAATATCTTATGATCACTTGACATTTGAAACTGTTTCTTTTATTTCCCTTAAGTTTGTGCAACCGACTGACTTTTCTTGGTCAACTGCCTGTTGAAATACTAGTACTGTGCTATGTATTTATAACTCAAGATTTGTATTCATTCATTCTCTGTTGGAGATGTCTCTTCACTGATGTCTTAACACGTTTTTCAGCTATAATACTGCCTTGCTCCACTAGAAAACCTGTCTTTCCTGTGTGTTTCAGGGTCAGGTTTTGTATTTATCTTATAGTAGTTTTCTGTGTTTCTGTGATGTTTTATATCATTACCAGTTAGACTAAATCACCTAGTTTTGTTTCTCGGATCTTCCCATTGCTTGCTGACATTTATCTTTTTTATTATTACTATTTGAATAAAATCCCTGCTATCTCACAGTGTGTTACTTTTCAGATTAGATGTCAGAAGTTTTGCTGTCATACTTTCAGTACAAATTACGATTTCTTCTCTGTCCCAGTCCAGATACAGAGTTGTGTGTAATGTGAGGAAAAAGGTATGCTTTTGGATGGCACATGCTCAGTTTCACACAACAAATAGTAAAACATTAAAGTTTTGAAGAAGATAGGAAGCAATGTCTGAGTTGGAGAATATTGCCTCTGGAACAAAGTAAATTGTCATAGAATTGTTTAGATTGAAAAAGACCTTTAAGATCATCAAGTGCAACTTTTAACCTAAGACTGCCAAGTCTGCCACTAAACCATGTCCCTAAGTGCCACACCTACATGTCTGTTAAATACTTCCAGGGATGGAGACTCAGCAACTTCCCTGGGCAGCCTCTTCCAAAGCTTGACCACCCTTTCAGTGAAGACATTTTTCCTAATATCAAATCTAAACCTCCAGTGGCACAACTTGAGGCCATTTCCTCTTGTCCTGTTGCTTGTTACTTGGGAGTAGAGACTGACTCCCACCTCGCTACAGCCTACTTTCAGGTAGTTGTGGAGAACAATCCTCTCCAGACTAAATAACCTCAGTTCCCTCAGCCGCTCCTCACAAGACTTGTGCCCCAGACCCTTCACCAGCTCCGTTGCCCTTCTCTGGACACGCTCCAGCACCTCAGTGTCCCTCTTGCACTGAGGGGCCCAAACCTGAACACAGGATTCAAGGTGCAGCCCCACCAGTGCCAAGTAGAGAGGGGCAATCACTGCCCTGGTCCTGCTGGCCACACTGTTTCAGATACAAGCCAGAATGTCTTTGATCTTCTTGGTCACCATGGCACACTGCTGGATCATACACAGCCAGCTGTCAACAAACACCCCCAGGCCCTTTACCACCAGGCAGTTTTCCAGCTGCTCTTGTCCAAGCCTGTAGCGCTGCGTGGGGTTGGTGTGACCCAAGTGCACTTGATCCCCTTGTCCAGATCACTGGTAAAGATATTAAACAGGACTGTCCCGAGTACTGAACCCTGGAGAACACCACTTGTGAGCAGCCACCAATTTGATTTAACTCCATATTCACCACCACACTTTGGGCCTGACCAGCTAGCCAGCAAAGAGTACAGCCGTCCAAGCCATGAGCAGCCAGGAGAATGCTGTGGGAAATGGTGTCAAAGGCTTTACTAAAATCTAGGTAGACAACATCCACAGCCTTTCTCTTATCCACTAAGTGAGCCACCTTGTCACAGGAGTGAGGTTAGTCAAGCAGGACCTGCCTTTCATAAACCCATGCTGGCTGGACCCAGTTGCCTGCCTGTCCTGCATGTGCCGTGTGATGGCACTCAGGATGATCTGCTCCATAGTGTTCACCAGCACTGAGGTCAGATGGACAGGTCTGTAGTTCCTTGGATTCTCCTTCCTGCCCTTCTTGTAGATAAGAGTCACATTTGCTAACTTCCAATCTTCTGGGTCCTCCACGGTTAGCCAGGACTGCTGAGAAATGATGAGCACTTCCACCAGCTCACTCAGCACCCTTGGGTAGATCCCATCTGGCTGCAAAGACCTGTGTGTAAATGGTGTAGCACGTTGCTGACCATTTCCCCTTGCATTATGGGGGCTTCATTCTACTCCCCATCCCTGTTTTCCAGCTCAGGGGGCTTGGTGCCCAGAGGACAACTGATCTTAATATTAATGATTGAGGCAAAGAAGGCATAAAGTGTCTCAGTCTTTTCCTCATCCTTGGCCATTGCTATGATGGATAGCATCATAGCAATTCACCATAGTATTTGAGAGTGGTAGCTGTTTGGGGACCAGGGACTGGGCTTCATAACATAAATACATTAATTTTACATAAAAGCAGAAAATCTCAATAAGTTGTCAGGAAAAATCTATGCCTGACAGAGCTAGCAACAATAGGGCCTTTTTTTTTTTTTTTTTTTTTTTTTTTAATACATGAATACTAACAATAGATAAATAATAAGTAAAGAACAAAATAAATGTTGGCAAAGATGTCAGTCCAATATGGAATGGAAAATATCAAATTGTTACTATGATTCAGAAGAAAGAAATCTGTTCAAGAAATATTTTTTTTCTGCATTTGGAAAAAAATAGGATGATGTATTCTTATTACATGAAAATAATTCAGTTATTCTGATCCTGGTTCATAAACAATTAGGATGTTAAACAACATTTGCTAGATATAAGCAGTTTTAAATCAGCAGAACTTATAAGTAGCTGATTGGGAAGATGTCTGCCGTTCTAGTGTTAATTTTTAATAAGTACCAGAATAATATTACAATTTGAGAGAACTATCACAGGGCAACATTGCTCCAGCATCTGTGAAAGGTATGGATAACCATACCCTTACATGGGTAACCATAAATTGACATCAGACCCGGGCAAAATAATGGAAAAGTTAATACCAGTTGTAATTATTAATGTCTTAAAGCACAGGAAGTAAATTAATGCCAGTCAACATGGTTTTATGGAAACTAAGTCTCATCAAACAACCTTTATTTCATTTTGGAGGGATTATAAATTAGATTGAAATACTGAAAGAAAACTGTGTAGGTAAAACCTAGTTTCAGAAAGCTGTTGATTTAGTTCCACATGTCATTCTAGTTTTGGGGGTTTTAGGACCTGAGAAGTTGCTTGGGGTTTTTTTTTTTGTAAACTTTCAAGATTAAATGTAAAGGTCACTTCTGATTTAAAACAACGAAAAAGAATGGTATCATGACTGGAGAACTGCACCTTCTAGGAAGAATGGTCACGGCGTGGCTTGGGTCATTTGGGGAGGTCTGTCTGCTAGAGCAAATATACACTGGCACAAGGGATGGAGACCATGCTTACAGAAAGGGAGACTGTGTGCAGGAAAGTAGTGACTTTCAGCAAGACTTGGGAATTACAGTGGGTGAACACCTGAATGTGGGCACCAGTGTGACGCTTTGACAGAAGGACTGTATTCAGTCTTTGAGCATGTGGATATAAATAATAAACCAGCATTGTTCTGATTGCTAATACACAGTACAGTGTGTGCGGTTCTGGTGCCACTTTTTCAAGATACTTAGGCAAAAGGAGAGGGTGTAGGGGAAAAACACAAAAAGGATTTTAAGATTGGAGAAATTACCTTTTAGAAAGGAACTCAGGCTTTTGTAAGGTACCTTGATTACAGTCTATAAGAGCTAAAAGAAAATGTCAGAAATGAAGTTGTTCTTTAATGTAGGTAAGGCCTAACCGAAACTAATGTCTGGTAGCTGAAACTGGACAAAGTCATTAGAAACTAGGCGTCAGTTTTTAGTGGTTAAAGTGACGGATGGAACAAATTATCAAGAACTGTATTCTCCGTCTCCTTATGTCTTCGGATCTAGACAGCATACCTTTCTGGAAAATATGCTTATATTAGAACCAAGATTTTTTGTTCAGTAGTTCTTCTAAAGTGTAATTCTCCTTGAGTCACCAGACACTGCTTAGAGCACAAACAAGGGATTGCTTTATCTTTGTCCACACTAGGCAAAGTGTCTGCATGCCATCTTCAAAGATAATGCTGTGAGTAATGTCTCCCTAGGTAATATTTTTTTGCTAGGACAGTACCCTGCCATAGAAATTTATGCTTTGTCATGGTTTTAAAGTTATTTAAAGTATGGAGTTGATGCTAGTACCATAGGCATTTCCCTCTTTTATACTCTGCTTATAGTCCGTTTCCCTTTCTGTTACTCTTGTAGTCCTTTTGTGCATCACTAACCTCAGTGCTTGCCCTACACTTTCCCTTGGGAATACAGAGTTCCCATTAAATCCAAGGTTTTGCCTCAAATTAGAGTTTTGAATTAAGAAGCTAGGAGGGAATTTTTAAGAGGGTTTTAAGTAATTTGATGGTTTTTTACATTTTTTCTTTTTTTCCCCAAGAATTGATGAACTCCTGTATATTTTGGTTGATATGTCTTCCCACACTCATAATTGAAAAGCCAGCGTAGAAGTCAAAGTATTTTTTTTGGCCTGAATGAAGCATACTTATTAAATTAAGCACATTCATTGCCTTTCATCTTGTTTGATATATCACTCCTACATGCTACAGGGTTTTTAAAGTAACATTTTCCTATAGGCTCTTTGACAGTCTATCACATTCCTTCTGACCTCATCCCTTAGAACATATCCTTATTTGATAAGGGATCTTTGAGATTTCATATCATAGAAAGTTGATAAAGGACTTGCCAAACAACCATTTTTCTGCAGCCCTTCCTAGGGAAAACAAGCCCATCTAGGCTCCTTTCATGTTTATCAGCTGGGAAAATGAACCTGTTCATCACTTCAGACTACAACACTCATATCCAGGAAGTTTTTTGTCTTAAGCATTAAAATGAATTTTCACGGTGTTATCACATCTAATTACAAGCACAACGTTAAAGTTGTGGTAACAGAGACATAAGTACATGTTTAGTCATTTTAAGGTCGTTAATTCATTAGAGTATCAGATGGAGGATATACCTGTATTTTTTGGTGGATTCTCTGTTATAAAATTTTTCCCCCTACTTTTACCCAGCTGCTAGGAGGAAACAAATGGCTTAGTAGGCAACTTCTATTTTCCTCTCCCCTAAATGCCTTGATTTTGGCAGGGAGGAAGCATCTGCACAGTACTGTAATTTCTGCCCACTAATGTTAGCTTTGACAAGAAACACAGAGAAGAAAATCAGTCCTTGTTACAGACAAATTTAGGGGGTGGTATTGCTTGACTAAAAGCCTCCTCAATCCACTTTTTTAAAGCTGCATAGTGATAGTGTTTGCCACAGATGTAGCCTGTGTCTAAATGACCTTGCCACTTGCATGAAGAGTGATTAATGACAACTCATACTATTTGCATTTGGTTATGCATGCAGGCTCATGTTGCAACAGCTTTTGTAAATACTGTCTAGCTGTCACAAATGAATATTTAGACAGGCTTGGTCACATTAAAATCTAGTCACTTTATCTGATGCCTTCATTCCTTGAAATTTGAATCTTGACATTGTATTTTAGCTTTTTCTCTGAATATGAAGTTCACAATTCAGAATTAGCCTTACTTAATCTTACATTTTAAAAACACAGACCAGTTTCTTCCACTTTCTCATTTATGAATGAATAACAGACTTTTCCTTCTCTCAAGTAATCTTTCCTTTTAGCCCTTAAGAGATTCTTATCTTTTCTGTCTCCATACACAGATGTCCCAGTTTAATAAAGGCTTTTGGGAGTTCAAGCCATATTAAGTTGATACAACATGAAAGATGGTCAGATAGTTAGATGTGTCCAATCGGAAATACAAACAAAGATCACATGGCCAATAAGAAGATTATATTCTGAAATTTAAGAAGGATTGTGATTTTCAAAATCTGAAAACAAGGCATGTTTTTTCAATAGCACATGTCATTATGGCTTCTAGTAAATTTATACGTCTCCCATTTTCCCTTGAGCAAGGAGCAAGTTCAAGGAACAAAAACCTTACATTTGAATATTTTATCCTCATAGAAGCCTTGGATGGTCTATAGATCATGTGCCTTTGATCTGAGGCCCTCTCTTCTATAAGCATTATATGTAGATTGTTGACACCTGCTTCCTTCTGGAAAGAAAGTTTGAGGCAGGGTTTGTAAAAAACCTACTTTGTTTTCCAATATGTGCAGAATGAAGCATTTAAGATATGTATTACAGAATCATGGGGCAATTTAGGTTGGAAGGGACCTCTGGAGTTCACCCGGTTAATCTCCTGCTCAGTGTGGGTCTAACCAAATGAGGTTGTTTCGGGTCAAGTGTTGAATATTTCCAGGGATGCCAATGACCTCTCTGGACAATCTGGTTCAACATTTGAACTCCTTCTAGATATTAGCAGACAAATACAGTTATTTAATGGAAAACCTCTTCTTTTACTTGGTTTGGCATTGCAGTGCCTCTTTTTCTAAGGTACTGCATCTGCAACCTCAGTGAATGGCAGGAAAACAAGGGAGTTTCCCATCTTTCTTTTCCACTATCAGAGCATTGTGTTCCTGTTTGCTTATGGATAAACCATACACTAGAGTAGCAGAAGTCCAGATGATTCCTCACTTCATCTCCTTCCTGTTGAGTTATCCATACACAGGCAGACCAGACCCATTATAGTTTTGTCTGACATTTTATAAGGCACAATTTTGTATGTTGTCTGTGATCATCTGAAGGATTTTCAGCCCTCTTATTTTTAGTTTGGATAATGTCTGATCAAAGGAGACAGAGTTAAGGTTGATGCAAGAGAAACACTCCTTAAGTTAATTCCATGCTTACTCAGGAGGGCATCACCTAAGAAAAATGTTAGTAAAAGGAAAATGAGGTGTTCTTGGCAAATCAAAGAGTTTTATAATAATTGGTGTAACAGCAGAACATATTTTTGATCGTGCCCTAGAACAAACTAAGTTGAAATTATACAGATACAAGATGGAATTACACAGATAAAAGTCACCTTATTGAAATAAAGGAGGAAAGAAGGAAGGAAGGAACAAAGACACTGGCTTTGCGAAGGGCAATGTATGACACAGAAAGGTCTTTTTTTCAGTGTGCTATGCTAAGGAAATAGCAGCATGTTGTTTGTTTATTGATAACAACAGAAAGGTCAAATATTGTTCCTTCAGCTGTCAGCTTTATGTTCTGTCTGCTGCTTTCCCTAGAAAATTCCTAGAGCCTACCTAAAGGGGGTGAAGGTCATGTTGTAGGTTCACATCAAAAAGATAATGTTGTCTGCTTCAAGATGTTACTTAGGAAACTATAGGCAGAATGAGCACATCTTATAGTTTGATTACTGGTGATGTGTGTAATGGATCACAAGGTCAAAAGCACTGGAATGCATTTGTTCCAACTTTAACACATTTTTCTGGCATTTTTATTTTGACATTTATGAGTAAAATGCAAAGACTGGTTTGTGTAGAGTGAGCGCAACATTTGAAAATTGCTTTTCAGTCACATTGTCCCACTACAAAGGTCCCATACTTCCTTCACGGTAGTGCTTCCGTTTCAATGCCAGCTTCCTTATGTGGAGCCTGAAAAAGGAGGTACCTTGTGCATGTGAGGTCCACCAGTAAAGCCTCTTTTTTTGCTGGGAACACACTAGGGGATTCTGCGCTCTGTGTCAATATTATTCTACTGATGTTGGGGCTTTTCTCCACTGTTAAAAGTATGACTGCAAATCAATGATAAGAAAATTTTTTAAACAGGCAGGAGGGAAGTCTTGAAAGGAGAAAAAGATTTGAAAGATTGTGACCACTCAGTTTTTGAAGGAGATGGATAGTAAATAATGCAAAAGGATGAAAAATGTAACTTAAAAGTGCTGATTACTCAGAGATGCAGGGGCAAGCGAAGTAGAACTAGGTAAAAGCCAGATTAAATATTTGTACTGCAAGAAACACCTGTAGATCTACAACACTCTGGATATCAGTAAAGAAAAGAGTTAGGGTTAAAAGGATGACTGAGGGTTTGTAAAAGTATAAAGCATTCAGACATACAGCAGGGCTTAAAAAGAAGCACCGGTAACTGGACTGGTGCATCAGCCATGGCCATTGCATCAACTTCAGTGCTGTGACACCAGCACACGTGCTGAGGATCCACCTCTGGGTCTCTGGAAAATTAAGTAACTCAACACTCTGAGGCATAACCAAAACTTTAATTATTAAGGGAGGATTAGGAAGATTTTTTTCCCCCAAAAAAGAGTAATTTGTTAATTGCCTATTTTGGGATTTCTTTTGTCTTCCTCTGAAGAGATCCGAGGATGCTGCTGTAGGAGACATTACTGGACTAGTCAGGCCAGCACCCAGGTCTAGCTTACTGTTTCTGGGCTATGCTGGAGCACAAGCTCTGTGTGTTGCTATGCTGGAGCACAAGCTCTGTGTGTTTAAAATGGAGCTCAAGCTTATTTAGTAGTGCAGTGTGATAATTACAATGTCACCACAATGCTCCTGAAATAGGATTTAGAATTCTGCAAACTCTCACAGCAGCTTTCATAGGACCAGATGCTTCAGCTCAATCTGTGTTGACTCAGCTCAAGTGAAAATTGCTTGAAGTTTTTGCAGTTGAGGGAGAAGTTGCTTTCTCCAGAAAAAAAAAAAAAAAGTTTATTTTTAACCTTCTTTTACTGATATAAGAAGGTACAATTTAATTTATGAAAAATCTTTTTGGAAAGACTTATGCTGTGCTGTGAAAACCTAAACCTTGCACTGGGTTTAAAATCACTAAAATGGTCAGAAAAAAATGGGTTTAGGTTTTTCAATAGATTGAGACTTTCCTTATAGTTATGCAAATATATATCAAACACACTTTGACTGGATTCCAACTCCAGAATCATAAAAACCAGGTTAATGACCTCTTCTAGGTTCCAGCTCTGTCAGTAAGCTCTGTATACATCTTGTTCATCCATGGAGCTCCTTTTATCTGGAGTGCAGTTTTTCAATCAAGCAAAAATATTTTAAAAATCAGGTGTGACTTTAATGGTTCAGGCTTTACATCATTTAATGGTGCATGATGTTATCTGAGTGTGAAACAAAAGAAGAAAAAATTTGTTACTATAAATTCATTTGAAGAAAATTTATTACTGTAAATTCATTTGTGTTAAAGATATTGATACTTTCAAAGTTTCATACAGTGCTTTTTTTAGGGGGGAGATTTGTTTGAAAGAAGGGATCATGACTTCCCTATCAAGTGTCATTATAATGTAAATTATTGATTTCTTAGAAAGAGCAAACATGAGTTGTTCAATGATGATTCATTCTGATCTATATATGACCAATATTCTGGAAAGACTTCTCTTTTTTCCCTCTTTGATACTGTTTTGAGTTGGTAAAAATTGGAATAATTTTTATACAATAAGTCATTGCAGCTTCCTGACAGTTCAGATAATTTCTGTAGCATTCTGTCATCTAAATGGCTTGATGTGTTTCATATGAATAGAGATGGGAACATTTTGTAAGATATAACCACAAGATAATTTATTCATACAGAGAAGACATTGTATTTGATAACTGATAAATTTTGTTCTGTTTTCATGATAAAAGCGAAAAAGGGTGTGTGGATTGCAGCTGCTCACTTAATAGTGTTACTGATGACTAAGGAGGGAATGAGTCTTTCTGAGTTATATAATCAGTTTAAAAGCTCTCCACATTCTACCTGTGACAGTTTATTAAAAAAAATAATGTTAAAACAGGCATCCATGAAGTAGGGATCTTCTTCTTTTTTTAAAACATTTATCTGTTTTAGGTGAATGTAACAGCCATATATAGATCAGGTATTAATTATTTGAACAGTAGCTCTAGGAATATTTTTACAAGTAAGCACTGAATCTCTTCTGTATTTAAATGAAACTAAGTATTATGTTTATTTAGGTTCAGAGATTCTCATTTAGGAGAATCCCTATGAAGGGAAGGGTTGAGCATTTAGCTCACTAATTTGGAATTTACTTGGAATTACAATAATTATTAACAACCGAAGGAAGTGGCAAATAAGACCTCTTTTCTCCGTACATCAGGGGTTAGTCCTTACCAAAATGGAGCTTTGAGTTGAACAGTGATAGTCTAAGTAAACACATAGCCCACAGGGCATTCAGGTTGCTTTACAGCTTGGGACTGATTATTGGGTCAGCAAAATGCTGAGTGTACGTTTACCTGTAGTCTCACTGAAGGTCTTTTATATACATAACATCTACACCTACCTAGAATCTCTGTAAAGGGAGTGGTGTTTAGAAGCCATGGCAGAAAAAGCCCAGAAAGAAGAGGGTTAAGTCTATAAGGAGTAAACCTCCCCCCCCCCAAAAAAAAAAAAAAAAAAAAAAAAAAACCACCACCAAAAAAAGGAGATAGTTCAAAAGATGTGGACTTGAGTGGGTTTTTTTGAGCAAACACAATCTCAGAGTAGAAGAAAAACCTTTTATAGTCATAAATCCAAAGGTCTTTTCTTATCTCCAGGGAGGCTGAAGGTATGTTTGCATCACTGGTTTTCTTCTCTGGACCCCAGAGAGGGTAAATGCAGGGATCAGAGACTGGCATTAAGGTGGTAATGGGAGATTCCTGCTTTTATTCCCTTGCACGGGAACAGAGTCTGTCATGCACAGACCTGAAGCCAGAAAAGAGAAACAACAAAGAAAACAAAATAGCTGGTTTACTATGATCAGGAACAATTTTAAAAGACGCAGGTGGAAGAATCCCACCATAACTGAACTAGTCTCTGGCCTTCCTCTGACCTTGACCTTCATCCTGTGACCAGGCATCTAACACCACAGACAGCCTATATTTCTTCCACTACCTGCATTTTTCTTTACTCTTGGTTTTATCTTAAGCAAGTCACATGACATTTTGAGACTTTGGCTACCTCAGGTGTATGATGGAAGAATTATTCCCAACATCTGGTAAAGCACATTAGCTCCATGGAAGATGCTGGTTAAGCAGAAAGTATCAGCACTGTACGGTTGAACACTTCTGCCAGGCTATTTTCTACGAGGCGTTCTATATTCCTCTGCATTTGCCAAATGGAATCTCACCTTTCTTTCTTAACAGGACGTTTTACCCTCGTAAGGTCCTTTTGTATTTTCCATAATACCTCAATGACTTCACATTTTTACAAAAATATTTCTTTTGTGTCACAAATGTGTGTCAAAGAATCCAGAAGTTAGATACATGGGGTGTACTAGCTTTTCAAAGATCAGCCTTGGAGAGTAATCAGTGGAGGCTGGCTGAGCTATACAGCTCTATGTGTGTGAGGTGGTGATGTCTATGTGGCACGGAGAAAGATAAGAGACAAGGGATTTATAATAATTTAGTGATGGTTTAACAGGAGACATTAAAAAAAGTAGAAAAATCCATCCACAATGTGAAAGTGGTTCTGTCCACTTCCAAATCCTTTTGTGTTCCTTTGTTTTCCTTATATGTGATACTGGAAGAATCTACTTATCTCTGGCAAAACTGGTCATGTACGCCAAGCCCGGAGCAGTTCCTAACAGTTTGGAAATAACTTGATCCTGGAAAAACACCTACCTGTATATTCAGGTAGTATTTCTCAAATTGTTGTTTCCATGTGATTTTCATCATCTCAGGATATTTTGAAAGATTCAAAATCTGGCGATGTAACAAGGCTGTTAGCAATACTGACAGCAATCAGCAGAGTAATTCTGTGGCAGTGAGTGGTCTCAAATACTTCTGGAGAGATAAATTAGGAAAACATTACTAGAAACCACGATGCAAGCTGAAAGTTTAGTACTATGGCCAAGTTTAGCAAGCAAGTTGTTGCAGCCAAGGGCTCCAGCAGCCCTGTTTCAGTGCACTTGCAAGCTTGGTTCTGCATCCCAAGCTGAGGGAAGGTCCTGCTAGGTTGCTGACTTCAGTGCTCAGCATGTCTGCTCCCTCTGACTCTGTGCAATGGGTCCAACAGCCAAGTTGTCACTTCTGTTTCATAGGGGAGCAGCGCACATATATTCATTTGCTTCAAAGCACCATGAAAGAACCAGCACAATACTTTTCAGTTATCAACTTCTATATAAAGAAGTATAACAGGTAAAAGTGTTTGCTGCAAGATTACCTAGCATAAAGTCAGATGGTTTTCAGTTTGTAATTATGGAAAAAGTACATTGAACTGCATGTTCTTTACACCAAAACACTTCAGACTTAAGGGGGAAGAAGAAACCGAGCAGGTAAGATTTACTAGCCTTTGCTGCTTCTGTGGTCTGCAGACAACACTCAGATTACTGTCTTGAGCAAAGCAACTATTCAGAAATACAAAAAATTGTCACATTTATCTTAACTATTGAAACTGGTAAAAGCTGGGTGTTTTTGTCAAGTAGATTGTTGAATGGCTAGCGCATTATTATCTTTTGAGATAACTGGGGCATACATAGGAAGTTTGAAGGAGCTATTAGTTCATGTATTACAATTCTGGGTGGGCTGACAGGAGTTTAAAAAACAAGTAACAGTCTACATGGCTCATCTGACTGCCTTGCATTATCACAAAGTTATAGGAGGCTGTCTCTAGGCCATCTGTGCAATAATAATTGCATTCTTTAAAGAAAAGATTGCAAAACTGCATGCTTAGCTCCTGATGTGAACATTAAGGTAGGCCATTCTACTGATGAGAGCATTGTGCTCTGCTTTGTGCTGTGTTAATGTGCAAGCCAGAGCAAGACTGTAAATAAAGATCCTTTTCTCTCCTTTACAAAAGCAGTTAAAACATCTCCAAGAAGGTCTGGCCTAGAAAGGAGCAGTAAGCACTGTCCTTTTTGGGCATCGGTGTCACTGGAAGGAGTGTAAAGAGGGGAAGAGTATGACTTGCATGAATCTCTGGTATTCCCACCTTGCTCAAATAGCATTTGTGGAAGAAGATGGTCCCATCATACACAGTGTTACTGTGGCTGCAAAGACAGGAGGATCTATCATGCTTGTCTCCTGGAAACAGAAGATCATTCCCTGTATTTCAGTAGGGAATTACCCTATTATTACTGTATTATTGAAATAATACTGACTTCTATTTTAAAGCCTCCAGAAAACGAGATTTTTATTTCTTCTCTTGCCAGATTGTTCTATGGTTGAATGCAGGATGCTTTTTCCGGACATATGAGTAAAAATGTTTCTTCCTGATTTAATCCTAACATTTTTATATTTTTTTTCATTGTTAAACAAGTTCATGTGATAAAATATCTCTTTTCCCCAAATGGATTTTAGTAGTCTTCAAAAAGTTGTAGGACACTACCTTACTCCCAAAAAGAAGCAGCTGTTTTGTAATAAATGCATCTAATCCTTTTTCATGCTAAACCACTTTGTGCTCCCTCTTATCCTCTTTATCTGATTTAGCACTGCTCTTTAGGTAACATGGTGCCACTAATTGAATCCGATGATTCAAAGGTAGTCACACTCAAGTGCTAAGGAAAAGCACATACCAGTTGTTAAAGAAGGTGTTTTAAAAGGCTAAGAAAGGATTCAGTCATCAGGAAATCTGAAAGACATCATCTTTGACCTTACTAACTTGAAGTTCAGTTTCAGTAAACACCCTTCTTGCATAAAAGAATGCAAATCCACTGAAACAAATACAGCCGTTTTGCATTCATTCTGAATATTAACTTTCACTAATAAGTCTTTTTAGTTTTATTTTTGGAGCAGCCAATGGTGCTTATCTTCTATTCTTAAGTATACTTTAAGTGCCCAGGACTTCCATACTTAATTTGCAAGCATGAGACATGTACTTCAGCACTTAATACTGGTAGGATTTGAATCCCACACCTAAAATTGATATGAACACAACAGTCAAGCTGCTTAAGTTGTATTTTTCAGTTGTCAGGAGTGGCTGAGTTGAAAGCTGAATGCACCTTCTTTTTCTTCAGTAAGGGCATAAGCTTGCTTACATCTCCTTTCTTTTATCATTGTTACTAAAAAATGAAGCATTATATATTTTTCCTATAGGTAATCTGTAGATACTATTTATTTTAATAGAGTATCACTTTATGATAAGGGGCAACAACATTGAAGGTATTTTTTTATTCCAAATTGTTTATTCATTTTTATTCTCTTCCAAAACCTTTTCTCTTTTGGAGTAAACAGTTTCTTGCTTCTTCCTATTAAATCACAAGGTTCCTTTCAATATATGTGCCTTACGCAAATTCACAATGTTTCCATTTGTTTTCTTTATCTGATATTTAGTGCAAATGGATGTAGTTAAAATTACAAAATGCATGTTTTGGAACTGAATCTTTAAAGAGAGATTTTGCCTTGTAACTTCCCAGCTCTGCAGCAGATATTATCACCAGAACCAGACTGCAAAGGGTACTGTGTGGGGCTGCTAGAGAAAAAAGCTCTATAGTCCTTTCTTCCCTTTTCTGGATGGAAAGGTTGAGATCTTCAGCAGTGATTAGCAGTGTAAGTTATGCTGTAACTTTAAACAGCATACAATTACGTTGAGGTCCATTTTAGCAAACTGAAAATATGCAGGTGCCATAAATACAAGAGCATATGCTAGTCCTTTGCAGAATAAGTCTCTTATCAGGGATAGCAGTATCTGTATGTGCCATTTAGTTGACTTGGGCACAGGCAGAAAGTCTGACACACACAAAAATGCATCAGATTTACGGCATCCAAATGCACACAACCTGCTCAGTGCAAAGGCAGGCACCCCAAGAAGAGAGGATTTTACGCATGTGCGCGTCAAAGCTGATTTATATTTATGCAGTGGACGTTTGCCTATGGCTTTCTGAACGTGTGGCAATGTGAACGGGGCTCTGGCTACTGCACTGACCAACCTGGTAAACACTCGTACTCCTCACATAAACTCCTTTGGGTATTGCATTAGCATAATTTGTAGGTGGAAAGAGATATTTGTACAAAGGAGGTGTATTCTGTTATATTTGTCTTTCGTTTCACAGCATAGTGCTTGGCATGTTGAGCTGGGCAGAAAATTTTCTATTCTGCATAGGATCTGGATAGGCAGCAACACCATTGAATTAATAATTCATATAGTGGGTCAGGAAATTTACAGTTTACTGCAAATAAATAGGAGAATTTAGACTTGGCTGCAGCTCTGTTTTGATGATATCACAACTTTAGAATCATATTATTTATACTGAAAATCTAACATTTTCAATAACTCCATTGCAGCAGGGTTGTTTTATCTCATTTCCCTCAGTTAGTCATTCCAGAAATTTTAAACTCAGACCATAATTAGTATGGTTATAGATACATAAAATTATGCTTTTACTGTCACATGCTCAGGCCAAGGATAACACTGATCTGGTGAATGTGTTAAACTCTGTTCTCACAAGTATTTTATCTGAGGCATTGCTGAGATAGATTATCAGGACTGCTGGGGAGGCTTTTTGCATGCCTAGTTTGTATTGCTGTAGTTGACAGCACCACTGTCACTTTCTTTACACAAGAACTTGGTTTTTCTGAAATAAATTTTTCCAAAATAACAAATAATCCCTATTCTGGTCTAGCTCTTGAGAAAAAGATTTTCAGCTGTAGTTTCATTAGTTATTCAAAGACTGTTGATGCCTATGTTCAATAGCAAAGAGGTACGCTGGGCAAATTCCTAAGTTTTTCATGTCCTTGGTTCCCAGTCCAGCTAGGTGGTTTAGATTCAGATGTACATTAGAACACTGAGTAAGTGCTTTTGAGTAAACATGCATATAACTGTTTTGCTCTCATGGGGTATAAAATATTTCTTGGTTTGTTTTGGGTGATTTCAAAATCTAAAAGCTTAGCATTGATATGGGATTTTTTAAAAGAAATTACCTCAAACAAGCCTATGTGTACTGTAGAAATAAAATATATCAGAGAGTATAGAGAGCTTAAAACCCAAACTCCACAGTTTTGTTTTTCCTCTTATTTTACCAATATATGGTGAAAAATGAGTGCTTATTGGTTTCCTGAAGTAGCCTATCCATAGATGGACACTGTGCAAAATAGATAAAAAAGAAATGCAAGCTGAGTGCTCCTGAAATTTCCAATAATATTTTTTTCTATTTTTTTCTGTTGTGTATAGCAATAGTAAGGGACCCCCTTGAGATGTTTGTTCAACCTTGTGCGTTGTAAAACCCTAAATTCCAGTGCAGAAAAGCTGAAATCTTGGTGAAACAAATGTTTTGCTGTGTGGGTTTGCTCTGCAGCTTCAGGAGAATGTAAGGACTATGAGTGGAATCCATTTTGTTTAATTTTTGACATCTGGATGACCACCAAATATACGCTATTTCTCCTAGGCCCTGCTGATAAAGGGGAAAAGACAACTAAAGAAGGTGATACATCTAGTACAACAATAGCCACCTGAGTTTTATCATATGAGTGTCAAATATCTGATCCCAAAATGTGAATGTGTTAATTTAAAACACCTAAGCTGAGTTAGCTGTAGTTTAACCGAAATCAGGAAGCTGTTCTAATTCAGTAGCACCATGTGACGAGATCAGGCAGCATTTTACCTTCAGTGGGCAAAGTTAAAAACATTATGTCTTGGGTGGTTAAATCTTTAGCTTTGAAAAAAAAAAAATCTTTAGCTTTACAAAAAAAATGTTTAGCTTTGTGCAGTTTGTTGCTGAGGCAGTGGGCCAGGAAGCGATTTACAATGCGAGGGTGCACTACAGCTCTTTAAAGAGGGTAAGTTTTTTGTGGAAAGTTGTATTTGGTCTTTGTACTTCAGAAACAGAAAACAGTTTTAAGGAAATACAAATTAAAATTCAGAGTGCTATAACAAACACATAATAATGGAGAAATATTCCCTACCAAATCCATGCCTGCCAAAGTTAAAAATAAGTCTAATAAAAGTTAGTGTTTGGTAAAGGCAGATTTCAGATCTTTGCTTAGATATACTGATATACTGATTTAGTCTGATTTTCATGAAGTAGTAATGGTTCATGCATTGATCAAGGGAACTCTTTTGTAGTATCTGTTTAAAATTTCTTCCCTAAGCTATTTTGGGCATTTGATTATCCCCTATTTTCTTGTAATGCAGATGCAAAGAAAATGGTAAAAGAATTTTAATTCATGCCAAGGGTGTTTGTAATATTATTCACAGAAAAGGAAAAGCAGAGCTTCTAAATAGATTTAGGTGCAGCTAGAGAAAAATATTGGCTTTCCAGGATGCATGGTCCTCAGGAGTGAGGAGGAGAGAAAGAAAAGACATATGCACCTCTAGGTGACAGCGAGAGGAGAAGGCAGCACCAGCATCTTCCTTATACAGCTCTGAGGCAAGACTGTTTGTCTGGTCACATACCCAGCAACGTTTGCTGCCCATTTTCTGTCCCTTTGGGCCAGCACAGAACTGAGTCTACAGTAGGAGCTGTGTCCATGGCAGGCCCTGAAGTGCTGTTCCTGCCAGAGCCCCAGGGGACCGGGGCTTCGAGCACCTTTTGAATCAGGTAAGACAACAAACAGAATCAGCTGGGAAGCATCTCTGCAGTTTAAGAGCTTCACTATGTAATCACAGTACAAATGAATGATCTGGTCAGTAAAATGAGACTACTGAATCATTGCAATGTGCCACTTTATTTTCTTTTATTAATATATTTTATATTTTATTTTTTATTTCCTATATTAATATATTTTCTTACTTGGAGGCTGCAAGAGAACACCACTTTTATGAGAGTATCTGACCACAGCTTTTATGGAAGGAAAATGTGCCTTGCTGTCTGCTGCTTTTAAGATACATGTTATAAGAAAAGCTTTTTCAAAAATAAGTAATACAGTGAGAAGTGTGCTAGTCTGTGCCTTGGGACTTCTGGAGAGAGTGAATTTTGCTCATGCTAATAGAGGTGGTCACAGTTGGCATCTGGACATCAAATGAACAAAAGTGCTCCAAAGGAAACCAGGAGGGATCAAATATTCTTTCAGTCACTTTCTATGATAGCTTAACTTATTCCTGCCTTACAGTCAGAATAATTCAGCTTTCTTCTCACTGCATTGGCTGCTCTGTAGTTTAGCTGTCCCAAGGCCTGGTTTATTTAAGCGTATGCTGCATGACGCTGTACATCTGATGTGACTCCTTAGCACTGTTGGCTTCCACCCTGCAGGCAGGATTTAAAGAGGATTGCAAATAGAGTAGTATGCAATGTTTTCCTCAAGAGAAAAATACTCTAATTTTTCTGGCTTCTAATGAACAAACTGTTTTGAGGAACATGTAGTTATTTGCTGAAAATGTTTTTGTGCTAGTGGAAATGTTTATCTAAGTTGCTTGCCTGGTTTGTCTACAGAAATGTTAATGCTATTTTGTGAGATAGTTTTGAGATTTGAGGTGGGTTGGAATGGACTGCTATCATGGTTAAAATTGTGTTGTATTTCTTCAGCTATCACAGGAGCCTGATACTATTCCATACCATTGCAGAGGTCTCTAAGTTAGTGTAATGCCACTTCTTAAAGGTTGAGGTTGCCTTTCAAGTCTTTTCTTGGATTCAGGTTGGTGAATCATATTGCATAGATTTTTCAGTGTTTTAGATGCTTATTATAATTACATGTCTTTGAACAGTTTCCCTTCTCACATTTTCAGAAAATCAAACAAATTTTGCTCTGGTATTCAAATAAATTTTACGCTGAGGTAAGGGGCTAAGCAGAAGTGATCTTGTCAATCTGTGCTGTTAGAATATACACATATAGACTAGATAAATTCAAATAAATGAGGTGGTAGCTGAGATAAAAAAACATTTATTCATCCTCACCACTCAAATTTATCTTCCTATTACCTGATTCCCCCTGTTCTTAAAACAAGGCCTATGCAAGGTGCAAGATATTGGTGATGAAGAAGGTAGACTTGAGGTGACATCATTCATCTCTGAGCTAATATCAGATTCTCATGACTTCTCAGAATACGACAAAATGGCATTTCTAACGTTTATACCTTTGTCCCATCTTTCTGTCCTCCATGTCTTGAGTTTCTTCTCTTTTCTTACATTTTTTCTCCCTTTTTTCCCATTAAAGAGGAAGACACTTCCTATTATAAAAGTTCCTTTTATTAAAGTTCCTTTTTCCTACTATAGAGGAAAAAGTTCCAAAACTTAACAAAAGCAGCAGTCGTGAGCACTGTTCATGTATAAGTAAGGTGAGTGGTATGTGAGCATTCAGCAGATGTGGAGCTGATAATCATGAGACTGCGTTCAGAGGCAGTAGCAGATTTATTCTTAAACACTGTTGACAGTTCACTAATTTGTCCCTGTCAGAGACACCAGTACTCTAAACCTCTCAGCTGCTGCAGGTGGCTGACCTTTAATAAATATACACTGCTGCAAATATTTGCTTTCTTCTGGCAATCTGTGGTACTCTGTCCCCTTCAGTACAAAATATGCAACCACCCACTGCATTTTCAAATTATGTTCAAATTAGGTGAGTGAGAGTTAACGGTTTGGCGTCTCATGTTCCTGAAAGTTTTTCACTGCGGTAAAGGCTTTGTTTATAGTTCTGAAAAGTCTTACATGTATGCATAGCAAATATTATCTAATACAATGTCTGTGATCAGAAAGATAGTAGACTTAAAAACTGTGACATTTTCATATGTAAATGAGTTTTTATGTATAATTGTATAGGGCACCAAAGCATTTGAACTTATTTTGATTGAGTTTCTTTAAAAAACAGGTTCTAAACATATTTTGAGTATTTAGAAATGCTTGCATAACATATTAAATATATTTAGTTTTCAGAAATTGGTGAAAACAGTTCAGTAACATGGCTTTCTCCAAGCAAATGTGCTTGGTGTATTAGAATGATAAAAATACAGCTTATAAAACTCAGGCAAAATAACAATAGTTAAAAGAACTAAAAGAATTGTGTCCCAATTATTTCATAGTTATTAATTCGATTTTGTGCATTATTGAAATGCCTGTCTAGTTTACCAGAAAGTTTCAAAGAAGTAAGTGAACCCAGGAAAATGCAGGAATAGGGGCAGAGGGTGGGGTGTGGGGTGTGGCTGGACAAAGATAAATGTGGTAAATGGTTATATGGGAAAGTGATTCAACTGTGATTTAGTTGTGAAATTTTCAATTGACAGGCTTTTTGAGATGGCTTATAAACTGCCTCTTAACTAGGAGATAACCTGCGTAGACTTTCACTTCTTGGGCGGGTGATGTCATCTATCAAAAGGGCAAGGAGGAACTAATTTTTCTTTAAAATTCTTGGGCTTATTCTTTCCAGTGGCATGAGAATATTTGTTTTGTAACTTCTCATGCTGTGTTTCCACCAGGCTGTAATGCATCTGGAGGCCGTAACCCCCACCCATGGGACCAGAGAACAGACAGCAACATGCACAGAACTGCTGCTCTTAGAGTGGTGACTCTTTAGTGATATAAGGGATGATCAGTTTGCAGGGAGAGGCATTATCCTTTGTAATGTCAACAGATGTAGTCATAAAAAGAAGTGAACTTGCGGCCACCCTTCACCTGGTGTGTGAGGCAGAAAGCACACCTGCAGCTTCTGACCCTCCTGGGTGATCAGATAAAGCATACTGCCTCTCCCTGAAAACTGTGCTGCCCTCACGTAAGGTGAAGGTGTAGCTGCTGCTGCCTTTGGACTGGGTAGATGCTTCCTCGGGTTCCCTTCTGGGGGAGTCCTCAAGCACTGAGCTCATTTGCACATGAGCTTCCATCCCACTCCTGCCCACTAGACCTCGGTGGCATCTCCTAAGGAGCGAAGCCATTTTTGAAAAAAGTTCAATTCCCTGATCTTGTCAGCGAGCAGTTTCTGTTTTGCCTTCAGGATGAGCTATGCATGAACCCCTCTGCATTGCCTCTTGTCTGCTGTGGATCCATTATAGCCCGTGTACCTCTAAGAGGATCACTGAGACTTAGCAGAAGCCATTAATGCACTGACACATCCATAACAGTTTACTTGCTTTTTTTTTGCTAAAATCCTTTGCTTTGGAGTCAGGTGAAGATTATGCTTATAATTGTTGGAATGAGTTAAACGTTTACCGGATCAGAATTTGATCCCTATGCAAGTGTGAGGCTCACAGATATAAACAGCATTTGGTGAATCTGCCTGCTTTGACTCAATACAATGAGAAAAGAACAGATAAGGTACTTTAAGAAACAGATCTTCTCTAATCTAATCTACTCTGTGTATAATTTGATTTTATTCTGACTCACAGGAAAGGCGATTTTTTTTTGGACATCTTTACAGAAGCAAGATCAGCAGCCTTTCTGTCTTGAAGACCATGTATTTTAATTAGTTTAATAGCTCAAAGGCTGCGAATGTAAGTCCCTTGGTGTGAAACATGGGGAGACAGGCAAAGGGGATGTCACAAAGTATGTCTATGGAAGATACATAGCCTAGAGGGTAGTAGTCACCAACTTCTGAGGATCCCATTGGGAATACTGCACCCTTTTAAGGGTTTTGCAGCCACTATTACTCAGGCTCATCAAAAGTATTGTAGCATATTTAGGCTCTCAAACAGCTGTCTCAGCAGGACCCCTAAATAACTTCTATCCAAGCCTGCCCAGCTTGGTTAAAAAGTCCATCAAAAAAGCAAAATGAGAACTAAGCAAAGAAAAGCTTTTCAAGAAAATACCATCTTCTCCCCAGACAAATCTGTTTGACTACAAGTTTCTCAATCCTCCTACATAATTTGGCAGCAGAATCAAAAGACTTCATATTATTTTTTTGTGGTGCAGAGCTGATCTTCATCTTCTTGCCAAGGTGACCCCTTTGCTAGAGGGCAAAACCCTACCCTGTTCTTCCTTCTACGATGATAGTCTGCATCCTCAAAATATTGGCTCCAAGACTGTTTAGACAATTAATTTTGACACTAAGGCTACACGTACTACTAAATAAAAGAAAACCAAGGATCTTGATACAGTTCATAACTATTTTCTTTAGGATTAGCTTTTCCAGAGCAGACTGGTTGTCTGGAAACAACATGGTATCTGGCCTTGGCTTTCCTCTAGACCCCGCGTGGGGAACGTGTTGCTGCCCTTCAGAGCATCATTTCCATGCATGGTACCCAGGCTGTTGCAATCTCTGGGTAAGAGGCAGGTGCTTAACCCTGCAAAACTTGGGACACAGTTGAAGCACACCATGCAGTGGTTGTTTCCACTGCCTTTTGCCAGTCTTTATGGAGTCAAGTGTCTGCAGAAAAGTGACTAGGATTTTGTTAGAGAGGGTAGTAAATGCAGTCTTTGGCTGTGTGAGGAAATATCATATAGGCAGTGGGAAAACTTCTGTGATTTAGCAGCGTAGGTGTACCATAAGAATCTCACAAGTTGTGGTGCAATGTTCAAAAACTCCCTTTGAGCTGTGTGGCTGAGGTGACAATGTGGGCTCTTGAGATATTTAATTTTGCTGCAAACAAGATATCTGGGAGGAGTTAACATTAATGTGACTGCGCTGCTTCTGGTATCAGAACGGTGCCGCATGGGCATGTCTGTCTGCTTGTTGTTGCTGGGGTAGTCTTTGCCTTACGGTTCTTGGATGGGCTAGCCAAGGCACCAAGGCTCCTTCTTATCCTCCTATCATATCCTCCTATCATATCCTATCCTATCTTCCTACAGGTCATGGCCTGTAGCATGCGTAGCTGGATCTCCCCTTGACTATCTAAAAGAGATTTCCCCCACTAGGACTGTCATGTAGCCTTTTAAATAGCCTATCTCTTTCTATATGTGTTCTGTATATGTTGCATCTCCATTTGGGGACACCCAATAAATGTGTGTTATATTCTTTTTACTATCTATCCTCAGTCCCTGCCTTTCTTCATTGTTGGTACAACCCTTCAACTTTTGTCATGATGAAGAAAAAGGATGAGTCAGGAAGTCCACACAAGCAGAAAGAGATTCATGTTATCTTTCACATCTGTCTTTAGATTTTGGGTCCTTTGCAAACTTCATTTTGGTAAGGATAAGTAGAAAATATGTAATGTTTACAACCAAGGGCTTTCCAGACATTTACAATGATTTCTGATGTCCAAAATTCTTACAGTGAGCTTTGAGCCTTGCTGCACTACAGTCTTTGACTCCCACTGACCTTTAAGAGAGACCTACAAAACAGTCATTACAATTTTTCTGCCAGGACTGATTTTTTTTTGCTTTCTGCCATAATATATAGAAGGTGAAATAGAAAAACAAAGTTGCATTTGTTGAAAAATTGCTATCCCTCAGTACGTTTTGGCATCTTATCTTATGCCTGAGACAAATGTTGAAGCTCCATTATCTCGTTCACCACCAGTACCTCAGTTTCCCTGCTGGGGTTTAGTGAGGGCTATCACCGAGGCTTTTGTATGGCAAAATCTGCAAGCAGATGGATATCTGTGTTCCTGCAGTGTCCTGAGGGAATACAGAGGTTGTGTACACATGTGCCTTAAGTAGCACTGTTGGTAACAGTTACAGTCCTGCCCAGAAATGGTCACTATGAATCTCTTTGATTTATGTATTTGATGCGTAGATTAATCAGGTCAATTGATTTATGTATGGAAAATTCTGGATTTATACATTAAGAGATATCAGAAATGGTCACTATGAATCTCTTTGATTCATGTATTTGATGCGTAGATTAATCAGGTCAATTGATTTATGTATGGAAAATTCTGGATTTATACATTAAGAGATATCCTGCTTTTAACAGACATTCTTCTTTTCTCCCAAGGGTAGGAGGTGTTTCTTAAGTTTCTTGATGTTTTTCTCTTCTTTTCTGTTCTCAGCTACTAGAATCGATAGTGGGTGAAATGTAGACCTTTATTTAGCTTGTAGATTAAAAAAACACTAAGGCTGTAACCCTTTCAAAGGAGCCAGGGTACCCAATTGTCAGCAGTGAAGAGCTGTACTCTTGGGCCCAGCCACCAAGTCATCTTAAGGGCACCTTAAAGAAAAGGCTCCAGCTGACATATGACTACTTTGCCCAGTATTTCTTTGCTTCCTAAGATGTGTCTAATGCTGTGGTATGAGCAATAATTTTTAAAATGATAGTTCAGCAACTTTCTATTTTGTCTGAAAAGAAGGGTTCAGTAGAGGAATAAAGACTGGATATTTTGCACACAAAGTTTGTGATATAAAATATAAAGCTTCAAGAATTTATTTCAACTTTCCTGTTAATTTGTCATTTTAAGATGAACATAAAAAGACTTGTTGCAGGGGGGCTGATGTAAAGAGTGTCCACTCATTACTGTCATCTTGAAATGTAGTTCATTCTTCTGTATACTTAACCAGGATTTTGCAGTCTTTAGACAAATATGGAGTAAAAATAAAGCTTGAAGATGCTTGTCCAGCTTGACTGAAGAATGTCATTACAGAATATATTTTCAAATTTATGTAATAATACATCATCCTCCAGTACAACAGGAGGATGTTTCTTTCTTAGGCATTCTGGGACTACTGAGGAATGAGCTTGTTTTATGCATGTGGTATTGATTGTTTACTTTTAAAATTGTGCAAGCCCACAAACTACCCTTTTTTTCACCACAAGTGGATTTCGCTAGCAAGCTAGCAGGCTTGAAATCTCTCCAGCCAGCACTACTGCAGCTGAATAGCCCCCCCCGGCTCTTCTCTCCAGAAAGTCAACAGTCACTGGTGAGTCCTTAGAGATGCCCCTGCTCCCTGACATGACTTTGCCCCCTCTTCCAGGTTCCGAATATGGCCCTTAGCTGAATGGTTTTGCTCAGAGTCATGGATTTAAGGGGTGAAATGTTTTTCAGGGTTGTCACATTTTGCTTTCAGAGTGCATGGTCCAGCTGGTATCAAAGGGTGCCCTTTACAGTCTCCAGGAAATCATGACTGCTTTAAATATACAGTTCAATTCCTCTGCCAAATCCTGTTAGATAATGAGGAAACTATAGCTGCTAACAGTGAATTCTCTTGGTAGCATACCCAGTTCTTCTGTGCTCCTAATGGAAGTGACAGGGCAGGCTCAAAATGACTATCAGATCATCTAATCTGGTCTTTTTACTTTGACATAAATTATTCCATCCACATTGGTGACCTCGACATGCCAAGGCATAGTCAGGAAGAGGAGATGACCTGAGTGCAGATGTCAATGCTCAATTTTTATAGATTTAGTATTTCATTTACCAGAGCTTGAGCCTTTCCAATGCATTGGTTTTCACTTTCATCATGAATAACATCGTGCTTGCCAGCTGCCTGCCCAAATGAGAACTGTGCATTCAATCAACAACAGAAATAGGGATGCAGCTTTACAAAAAGCAGTTTATAACAAAAAGGGAAATAGAGCTGAGATACTGGAGTTGGCTGCCATATCTTCATGATCTGTACAGTTGTGTGTTTTTCTTTTACCTAATATTATGCTGACACTGTATCAAGTGTCTGGCCTAAACGCAAGAGAGAATTGGGAGAAAGTATTACATAAATGGAATATTAGAATTTACTACTGCCTTTGAGAAAACAGTGAATTTGACTTGGTCTTTGCAGGCACAAATTATTGAGATGAATTTTTTCATCACTTAGTCTTTATGTTTTGCTGGAATTTTTATAAGTCCTTTCACCATGGATCTCCATTTTTTGTTTTGTTTTTAAGGGCTTGATTCAATAAAAAGATAAATTGGTTCTTTGCTGCATGTTTCATACCCCAAATGATACAGGATGTGCTGAGACATATAGAAAATATATACTCTGAGATGCTGGGAATATCCGAGTTTATACATATGATTTACAAAGGTACTTACAGCTGGAACTTCTAGAGCTAGGAGAGGAGATGAGGATGACAGATATGCTGAATAATAAAATGTATTTCATTTCAAAAGAATAAGAAGCGACAATTACTCATGCATCTTTTTTCCTTGTGTCTGGTTTGCGGCAATCTCTCAATGAAGAGCTAGATAAAAATAAATAAATGAAGAGGAGATGTTCTGAGGCCGCTTTGGGGGCATTGTATTCCAAACCGACATCCGTAAATAACGAAAGAAGGTAAATGTCAAATTACATCCCATCACAGCACAGCCCTAGTTAATTTAGCTACCAGAAACGGTGTTCTGAAGGGACATTTTCCTGCCATATGGCACACTGCAAACAAAACTACATTTTCCCTTGGGCTTCCTTTAGCTTGGGTACACTCCAGTTCCGGCCTCTTTCTTGTCTTCTCCTTCATCCAAAAAAGGGTTCGTGATCTCTTAAAGCTTCCACATGATGCTGTGGTTGCAGCTGTGTGACGAGCAGTGTGAACTGGGGTTCCATACACACTGTCAGCCAGAAGCAGCACCAGGGTCGAGCTTTTCTGCAGCTTCCTGAGACACCACAGACACCCAGCACCCACTTCGCAGGAGCTCCAAGATTTCACTTTGCACAAGAATCTATAGATGCAGCATCTGGTTTACTACTCTGTGTGCTTAAATCCCCTCCTTTCTCTCACCTAGCAATAAAGGAGAGTCTGTCTTTAAAAAAATGCAACTTCCCTTTCCAGTTTGGTTCACTGGGGGATCTTGATAGCTGGACTGATGTTCCTTGTCTGGTAATGAGTTACTTTTTATTTTTAAATTTGCCTGGCTTCACTTCCCTGATCTAACTATCTTCTTGGATGGTGTCTTCATTTAAACAGAAGATTTTCAAGATTCAAGAATCTCCATTAGTTAGTGATGTCGCTACTGCTTTAGATTTCATACGGAAATGGAAGTAAAAATAATAATAGATATGTCAAGCTATTCTCATGATTAAAATATAAGCTTTTGTTTAACAAGGGTATACACAGGGAGTTCATAAAATCAGACTAGGATCCACACCATAATGCAGCGTTCATATGTCCTCACAGTAACTGTATTTTATGAGCTCCACCACATCAAACTGTGAACATGCCTTAAATTTCTGCAGATTCTATTACCACCTGCAGTTTTTCAAACAAAGAAACCTAATAAATTATCAGCATAGGGATTCAGGTAGTAATAGAAAGAGAGTGACTGTGGAATTCATGTCTTTCATTACAACACTATGAAAAAATCCAGTAAAATGGTTTTACCAACAACCTGTGGCAGAGCTGGGAATTTCCTGGGGCTCAGCCATTATGCAGCAACTGGTTACTGGGGACAACGACCAGCCCAATGACAGGTCTGAAGCAGCTGAAATTAATGGTATTTCAGTCCCTGAAATTCCTATAGAGGCTCCCAGCTGCCTGAGGCACCTTTGTGTGTAAGTCTGGCCCTGTCTTCTTAAATGCTGTAAAGGATGAGATACAGCCTCCAAAATTACCTAGGCTGTCATTGAAAGCATTGCCCTTTGCTTCCAGTGACCTTTTTCGGCTGTAAGTAATGATGAATTTTGGCTCTTATGTTTGTTGGATTTTTGTTTGCCAGTCTGAGCCCTCAAGTTGCCTGCACCAGAGTAACCCTTGGGATGGACAGGCAAAGTGACTATGTGCTTTGCTAGGACTGATCTTGCTTCGAATTCAAATAAATCCCACTAATTTAAATAATTTCTTTCCTTGCCAATACCAGAAGATGTATTGCTGAAGCTGAAGCAACAGCAGGTTATCGTTAGCTGTCCTGAGGCAAAATCCAGTGCTAGGTACAATGGCCCAGTGGTGCCTGAATCACTTGTTTTGAGCTTCTTTCTTTCTACAGATGCATCTGCACGAGTATATACACAGATATGCAAGCTATTTCATCAAACACACTCAAAAAATAACTAGAAGCAATTAAAATCTGAATGTACTGTCAATGGTGTCTCATGATGTTATGCTAAAATGTTAGTTATTTGAAGCTGTGGTTTTCTGTAAATGTACTTTTTTTTAGAGAACACAAGAGTATAGATTCTTGTCTGAAGATAAAAATATAAACTAGCAAAAACAAGTTAACTTAGACGGTAAGTTTGCCCTCAAAGAAAAGTAGGAAAAAAAAAAAAAGAAACCCTGAGAAATATGAAAAGTTATAAATGCACTTTTCCTGCTGCAGGCTTCTTCTTGTATTTAAGTGTTTGTTGTAGATGCTATAGATATAATTTTGCCTTTTTTTTCTTACAAATTATTTTATAATCTGCTGAAAAAAAGTCACAGACAGTGCAGGAATGCTATATAATTTTGAGTGTACAGCAACAAACATTTTTCCTTGTGATGTAACCCTTGCATTCTGACTTCGAGTATCTGATTCAGGATCACAGGTTGTTGGTGTTAAGAAGGTTGTTGAATTAATCACAAATAACATGGAAGGAGAATGAAACTTTGTCCCTAAGCACTGTTAATAAAAATACCTTGATTTCAATTTGTATTTGCACCATATTTTAATTGTTTGCCAAACAACTTTTACAAATGCATGTTAAAAAGGCAATAATTGGCCAGACTAAGGTATTCCATTTGCTTATGTAACAAGGGGCCAAACTTGACCTCTCTCAGGGACTGTATCGGCAAATTTGGTGCTTACTTCATTTGAGATGCTGAAGCAGTGCTTTAAAAGATACATGCAATTTGGAGAGACTGGATTCCAGCTACTGGCTTGCTTTCCATAACATGCATCCAGCTTTGGTTATTTTTTGTTGCAGATGGAAGATATGATCAGAGCAGATACAGATATCCTCAAACCAGCGCTCACCTAAATCTGACAAGGGGGTGCGGAAGCACAGATTTCACTGTAGGCCACACAGCTACAACCTTATTCCAACTACAGTCTTATTAGTGTACTTTAGTGTTATCAGCACCTGAGCAAACTGGCATTCAGCTATGCTTTTGCCAGCATTACATGGATTTCTCCAGGGAAAGTGCTGTATACAAATACTTAAACTCTCCCTGGTAACGGCCATTATTGGCTGAATGAATTAGTGCAATTTGTGCAGTTGGTTCTCATTAACCATAGTGTGAACATGTAGATCTCTCTATTTAGGCTCAACAATCCCTCTGTCCCCTGTGCGGGAATTTTCATGCTCTTCTCAGCAAAGTCAGTGCATTGACTTCCCAGCCTCTTCAGAAGGAACAAGAGAACTTCAACATATACACGAGGGAAGACAAGACGATGAGACTGTAACATTACTGAGATGTTTTTTAATTCATTTTTTTCTCTTTCCTCCTTTCCACCATTTTACACCTCCTCTATAACCTCCTTGCTTTAGGGAGTTCAAAACTCATACAATAATTATCACCCCATCCCTCCTCTTCACAGCTACTGTCTCAGGAACTGTAAAGTTTTTTTGTATCCATCATTCCACCTGACCTTTAGGCAGAGCAGGTGTCCTTTGAAATCAATTATACGTAAAGGAAAATTGTTTGCTTAGGTTTGTGTTATGCAGTTTAAACCTAGTGACTACACAAATATTGTATAACTGTTACTGGTTGTGTAGTTATAGGCTGAACAATTCTATTTCTCCCACTGTGAAGTAACTTGCATTAAAGGTCAGTGTTAAAAGTGTCATTTGTTGTGACTTCTTGGCACAGAAGGAATCAAGATTATTCCCCTGGAGGAAGATGTTGCTCAGTATTAGTTTGTTCTTTGTTATCTATCGGCATAGCTGCAGCATCAATGTGAGATCTGATGCAGATACTGTGTTCCATATCTTCCAAGATTGAGTAAAGGCAGTTATCTATTGTGTAGAGGATACGATCTAACTGTAATCTCCATTGTTTGGTCAGTTGTGGTGCCTTGACATCTTTAGAGCTTTAACTTCACAATAGGGATCTTCCGACTGAATGTGGTAAGATAGGGACCCATGCTCTTGATGTTGATTTTGATGCTGTTCTGGTAATGAAACTACTAATACTCAACAGAATATCATCACTATTCACTATTTTCCTGTATCGACGCATAGCATTATCTGTAGTGGAAGACCACCTTGCCCTTTGTCTTGACAGATTACTGCTGAGGGCTTGGCTAGTTTATGGTTTATGTTACTCCTGGCCATTGTTTTGGTGTCAGTCTTCAGCAGATGCTGGAAATATAAGAGGTGTGGTGCAGAACTATGGGTAGTCCTCACAAATGTCTGCAGTTTCAGGATGGATCCACCCTCCAGCTCCTTAGAACAGAATTTGATGAGTTGAAACACAGAGGCTGTGATACCAGAAAGCTATAAAAAATATGACTGTGTATATGGGTAGAGAAGGTGATAATAACTATATGCATTTCTTTTTCTGTTTCATATTTAGAGCAATTTGCCATTCAAAAAAACTTTGACTAAGATACTTCTGATTTCCTCACTTTTCTTTAAAATATAAACAATAGGTACAAAATTTCAGTGTTGTAACAATCTTACTATTTCTGCTGCACTCACAAGATACTGATATTTTAGTTCAAGACAATGTGATGTCTTAAGCATTTGTGATAAAGCAGTACTAGGTGTCTGAAGTATGTATAGAAGGTATGCACTGAGGTTTCGTAATATGTATGTGTTTTATTCCTTTACATATCTGACTCAAAAGTAGATGATTATAGTGGAATCTGGGGGCTGTGTTGCTCCCTGTCATTTCAAGCAAGAAAAATTCTGAAGGTAAAAGGAAATTTAACATTTGTGTTTGATTTGCTGTGGCACCTTGGAAGATCATGTCATTAACCTCGATGGAACATTTCATGATGCCAGTTCACATTCAAAAATAGTCTGGTGTATTTTTTGACTCCTTGCAGAGCATTTTGAGGCAGGACACATTTGGACAGACTTTGAGCTGCACAATCAAGTGTAAGTATCCAATTAGTGGTTATTGTTCTCTGAGAAGATTGATAGCTCTCACTGATGTGACTGCCCACTTTACAGTTAGGATGATCTTTAAATGACTGGCCTCCTTGAGAAGACCTGGCAATTTTTTGGTAGCCTCTCAGGGTAGCCTTGCTTTGGAAAAGGACCGAGCATGAATTGTTCTTTCTCTGAGCCTATTGCTTCTGGGAAGGGTGGCAGTGAGTACTGCAACAGTATTCTAGCATCTCAGAATCTTTTAAAGAAGAAGATATGTGAGAGTGTAAGAATTTCTTTTTAGCCTTTCTTTTCAAATAGAAAAACCTTTCTTTCGTGTTCCTTTTGAATCTTGAACACTCCCTTTATCTTCCCCAATTGTGCTATGTGTCGCTGTATCATAGCAGGTAGCAACCTCCTAGCATTGCCTCAGCCTCTGTAAACTGACTGGCTGCTGCATGTCTCTCCCATGCTATTGCAAATGAGAAAGCCAGACTTGTTCTGGCATCTGTGTTAAAGTGAGGAGTGTGTAACGATATTATATCTGGCAAGTTGTATGGATGCCTTGTTTGATCACATCAATCATTGGCTTTGTGACTGAGACTTTTTAATGATAGTACCAAGCAGATTCGAGGAATCTGACTGAAACAGAAAAGGCCGGACCCAAAAGGAAGATGTCAAAATCTAAACAAGTCTCAAGCAGAATTCAGAAACCGTACACAAAGTTGTGATGTGGAAACTGCCGTTCATCTGCTTTCTAACCCCAGAAAAGCAGCACGAGTGCTGCTCTCTTTGACTGTAAAATTTTTTTGGGCACCTGGAATCTGACTTGTAAGAATATACAGGTGCCTCCATTCCTGATGTGGTCAAATAGCTTGCACTTAAGTGCCCTTTAGATCCAAAGATTATCTTCCTCTCCTAACCCTCTAGAGCTCACTAACATAGACTGAATACACTGAGCACAATGTGTTTGTGCCTGCTGCTTCTGTTTGAAAGAGTTGGAGAAAACTGAGACAAAAACCGGTTTCTTGATGCCTCTGAGACAAAAGCCCTGAACTCTCGATGGTTGGAGAGTACTAGCATTAGATATGGGGTGGGTAGCATTGTGCAAAATATGAGCCCAATCTGCCAAGCTCTGCTCATCGTACTAGCCTACACTCTGAAACTGGTCACAGGGAACAGGAGGAGGAAACTAAAGCAATCTGGTATAGGACAGACAACATGAAAATGTGTGCGGAAGGTTAGGGACCATGCCAAGAGGCCCAGGAAGAAAAAGACAGCTGGTGGGAGTGGGAGGGTGTAGGAGATAGGAGGAGAACACTTTGCGGTGAGGCTCGCCAGGTGAAGCGCTCAGGCAGCAAGTAGCAAATGTTGGTTCAGTTTCCTAATGAGCCAAATCTTCCACCTCCCAGGAAAGTGCACAGTGTGACTCGGTAGGTATGGCTCACTAAGGAGGGGGGAAGCTTCTCTGCTTTCTCACTTCATACCTCCACGTAAAGCAAGCTCACTCTCATACGAGAAGGAACTACTGTCGTCCCTGGCTCAGCTGAGAAATGTTCATCTAATGTTACTGAAATGAGTCTTTGGATCAGGAACTGGGATTTGCATGCTCTCAGATGTGTTTTTGTAGCTAATAGGTAGTGTTGCTAGTTTTTAGGTGACATTGCCTGGTATGAGTTAGAGTAAATGTCATAGGTGAAAGAATGGATTGAATTGTGAATGGCACGAGATGGCAGATAATTGGATTTGTGTGGGTGTGCAGGTGAGTGTCCCAAGCTGAACTGCTGAGCTCTGGAGCAGAAGCCTGCTACTTGCCAGCTGCAACCAGTATGAGGTGCTTGAAAACTTTGATAACACCTGGACTAAACAAAAGTGTCATGTCCTCACTTCTCCAATAAAGAGAGCCATGAGCCAGAAACACCAGTTAGGAGACTGATCCCACATTGTGCCTCTTCTGTATGTAGACATTTTAGATCAGGCAAACTGGAGGCTTGGGGTGCTGGAAAGAAGAGCTGATGTCAGTAAGACAGGTTTCTGAAAAGAAGAAACGGTCTCTGAAAAATGAAGGGAGCCTGGAAAGACACAGGTGAAGATCTTGGTTGGAAGAAAAATCTTGGAAATTATTCTGGAGATTGAAGATCTCACCAAAGACCTGGGTGGAGATGAATGCCAGGGGATGTCCAGGGACCTTGGCCTGTAACAGCCAAGATGGGTCATGGTGAGCAGCTACATAGAAGGAACCAACTTGACTTTCTGCCTGTGTGTCCTAAGCCAGCAGCGACTTCCCTGCTGGAAAGGGGTGACAAGATCTAGTAACTATAGCACTGGTGATAGCAAAAGAGTGGGTGCCTCATAATCATGTAGAATAAAACTCTTGTCTCACTGGTTGTTAAATAAACCCCAGTATCCTAATCCACTGTGGGATGTTGCTCACTGTCTTGCCTGTGGCACTCTGAATCATGAATCCTGGGGCTATTGGGGTCCCAGTGACTTGGAGCAGCCTTATAATTGCCACCCTTGCCTTCCCTTAGGGAGCAGGAATTTCTGAAGCCGGAAGGATTTTTGACCACATATATTTTCCCTCCGTCATGCCTTAGCAAAGCCTACAGCTATTTCAGGCCAGGAACTCATATCAAGTTAACATTTTCTACTAAAACTGGGTCTTTGGAAGGGCTTATAATTATCTAACTGAATGATGCGACCTGAACTTTTGTAAGACAGATGGTTTTAAATATAAAAATACCCTGACTGTAGATACATAATATATTTTTGACTTATTTCTCCTCTCCTCTCCTCTCCTAAGTGAGTGACAAGTATTTAAGGCTTGCAGATTTGTCAGTACAACTACAGCATGGCATTCTCATTTTCTTCACTGGTTTTTCCTTCCCTCTTACTTTAATATATCTTACCTTTCTATACATTGTCATCCACTCTACTCTTTTTCACTGTTGTTCAGTATGTTCAGCTCTTCAGTATACTTCCCTTTCCCTAACTGCTCAAAGAGCTGTTATCAGTTCCAGTTCATTGCCATGGAGGAGTCTGTGGAATATTTCCAATATCCATGTACATTTTATGTCATGGATATGTACATTTTATGTACATATTTATGTCAAGGATTTATAAGCAGGAAAATTCAGTGTACGAGGAAAGGAAGAAAGGCATTTATTTTCTTTAGTTATGGAAAATCACTAGCAACAAATTTGTCTTACATACAATAACCTCATTAGTGCTATGCAGGTTATTCCATTTTATTTGAGGTTTAGATTTCCTGACTGAGATGCATCTGGTGGAAGTCACAGAACCAGTAAAACTACTGGATCGGTGGTGGGGTATTGGTAATGAGCAGTTTATTTGTATCAAAATGAGAACAGAAGTAGGCCATATGGGACACAGCTAGTAATACCACTGGAGGTACTTCTGGCACGAGAAGTGTACACGTGCTGGAATTAGGTCATGCTCCTTGTCCAGTTTCTAGCACAGAATTGTCTGACCCTGGCACTTGCCCCAGTGCACCTGAGGGAGAGCGATCTGGCCCGGCATCTGTCATTGGTTTTAAATCATAAAATGGAGATTTGTGTTAGTCTGTGGAAAAATCAGTGTTTCAGGCAGATCTGCCATGGTCTGCATTACCTTCCCTGAGGGTGTCTGTGATTCCTGACAGACTCTTGGTTGTTAGTAAGGAAAACAGGAAACTGGAAGGGTTTTGTTTGAAGGAAAAAAAATCTTACAGGGTTACCCTAAGCAGAACATTATGAGAAGATATGTCCCTATGAAGACTCGGGGAGCACAAGCTTAGTACCCCTGCTCTGACAGGCAGATTGGGGATTTTTTAATTTTTTTCTGCAGCATGGACCACAGATCACCAGCTGAAATCATCTTGGTATTTCTAGCTGACTGGCTCCTTGCCATTGCAAGAGACTTATACATGGTCTACATGTCAAATTCCTTTTCTCTACATATAACAAGAGACTGCTCAGTCTCTTTGTAGGTTGAATAGCTTGGTTATGTCTTTACTAGTAAATAGAATGAGCCAGGAGACAGCCTCTGGCCCTGAAAGCAGCTCATGCAGCTTGCCTCGCATCCTTTGGGTGATGCTCTTCCTAAAACAAGGCTACATAGACCTAGCTAAAATCTTGTAAGAAACAGCTGTAACATTTTAATTCTCTGAAGGTGTTTGCCAGTGCTTGGACTTGTATATTGCTGCCCAACAGGTAGCTGTTAATCTAAACTAAAGTCTCTGGCCTTTTCTAGAGGTGTTAATTAGCCATCTCATGCATAAAATCTGCCTGAGGAGCTGTGTATATCCTGTATCAATCTAAACATAAGGGCAAATGGGCAGACCCAGGTGCAATACCCCAAAGATGCAATGGGTATGGGGCATGGGACCAAACCTGCTTGATGCCCTACATCTTCTGCCAGTATGTTGGATTGGGATTTGAAAATTAGATGCTGGGATTATTGTGGGTGATGAAATTTATGCTGGTGGGAGAGGAAAATATTGTGTGTTTCTCCTGTGAAGAGCTTCTCCCTGAGTTCTGTTACTAATGCTTTCATCTAGAATTAAGCAGATTTCAGTGTTATAACTGTACAAAGGTTGATACATGTATTATAAATATTTCAATATGTTTTTTTTTTCTTTTGTTCCTGCAGTGTAATGTGACATTTTTCCTATTTATTGCCCTACTGGTCACTGGTCCTGTGTCTTGCTGTAAAACTGCATGATCCTCTGTAACAGAAAGTCCTTGTGGGCCTAACGTCAGTGATGCAGGTGAAGAAACACTGTCTTTTTGCTCACAAAAGGAAAGTTCTGTGCAGTGGAAAAACACAGTTATTCTGGATTTTAGTTGTACATACCACTGTAAAGTTTGATATAGAACAATGTATAACAGCAATATATTACACCCCTTTAAGATGATTAAATGAATGCCTTCTCTAACTGATGAACAGCTTAATGCTAGAAGTAACTTGGGAGGCTCTTTTATGTCAGCCTGCTTGTAGAGAGAGTGTGGCAGTGTTTTAAGTAGTGCAGTATGTTCTGTGAGTTTGGTGCAGTGCAGCAAGCTTGTATAATATTAGCATCATCTTGATGTTACATTTGGATCCTAACTTCGAGAAATGGAAAGCATCCAGTGTTTTTGCCTTTCTTTTCTGTGTCTCTTCCCCTTGTCTTCTTTCTTTAAAGTAAAGCTGTAGCTCAACAAATGAGTTCCAGTACAATGTTGCTACCAGCAAGCCCACCATTTGCTGAGGTGTGGTTTTTGTCAAGATGGTTATAGATTCCTGAGGAAACTTTCTGCTAACCCTGGGAAGTCGTGGTCAAAGCCCTTTTTTTACCCCCATGCAGGTAGGGAACAGACAGTAAGATGTTTCTATGCTTTTCTCAGTTCGATGTTCTTAAAAATCAGTTTTAGGGTCAGATCCATTTATTGTCAAATATTAACAAAAGCCCCAGAGCTGATAGTCATTGCAGGGCTAATATGTTGTACTTTCTCTTGAAATCTTTGGAAACATCCATGCAACACGTTTTCCTTTTGCTACCAGGTCTGCTATTTTCTCACTTGTGTTTGTTTCAATGTACTAGGACTCCACAACCAGTTCCTTGAATTTTAGAATGTGGAGCTTTCTTGAAAAAGCAGAATTTATTAGCTGCTGTCTTTAAGACTCTTCCTGCAGTGAAGGTGTGTTTTTCCAGGCCTTTTTCTGTAGATCTGCTTAGTCTCATATCTCATAGTAATCTTTTTTGCTTACTCATGAAGGGGCAATCTAATTTAGAAGGCTGCTTCTCCTGAAAGATAATTTTTTTGTCTGCCAATGTTACCCAATGTTTTTTGGTAATTTTTGTTGGTTTTTTTTTTTGAATGAAGTCATCTTTTTCACAACTGAGGACTAAAAATGATGAATGATTTCATTTATTTGTCCTGGAAGAGTAATGCAATTTTGTAAAATTTTTTTTTTGTATGAGGCTTATTTCAAAATTAATGCACTTGAAACACAGTCAGCAGTCACCTTTCTAATTTTGCTCAGTTCCTTGTCATGATCATTAATAAAACTGCATCTTTTAAATGTAAATATACTGCTACAAAGTAAAAGTGTTTTGTGGCTGTAACTCTCAGGGTTGTGTTGTTTCACTGTTTATGCACACTGTGATTACTCTGCAGCCCTTAGGAAGGGTAACAGTGATGTAGTAATTAATAATTTCAGAAAAATATCATTTGCCAATCTTAAGATTCAGATGCTTTTCAATAATAAAAATTTAGTGATTTGTATCTCTATTTAGTGCAATGTATATCTCCCTTAATATTTCCTAATGGCAAAACCATAGCTGGGAAAAGAGAAATGGTTCAGGGAGGATCTTTCTGGTACTATGAACATCTTATGACATTCTGTATATGCTGTTACGTGTTTTTGTTTACCCTTTCAGTTTCCTCTCTCCTTTTCCTTCTATTTTCTGCTGGGTTTTTTCCATTTTTTGGTCACGTCCCCCCCCCCCCTTGCCCCGATCCTAATCTCTTTCTTTCAGTTCCCTGAATTTAACTCCTACCTGCAGAAGAAGCAATTTCTGTTTCAGTTCTATGTTTCATAGTTTCTGCTAAAGGAAGTTTGTTCTTAAGTGAGGCTTATAAATTACCTTTCCAACAGAAAATGAATCTTGGTGTTGGATGCTGGACCAAAGTCTGACGATGCAAAGGCATCTGAACTAAGGCAAAAAGGAGATTTAAAGCTGATTTTTTTTCTTCTTCTGAACTCATTCTGCTCTCCCACACACATACACGCACAATTTCTCTCCCCTGCCTCCTAGTACATTTGCCACCCCCCTTCTTCTTTACTTTTTGTTTTTCTCCCTCAATAAATGTCTAAAAACTGGAATTAGGACCAGTTATATTCATGTTGCATTCATTGTAAAGGGAAGCTCTGACTCCCCTGCCCAGGTAGCGTAGATTAGCATTTCTTGAAGGACATGGCATGCATTGGTAAGGAAGAAAAAAATCCATTGAAATCCTACCGAAGCCTCTACTCTCTATTTTTGATAGCTTCTTATTGTCAAAGTTTTAATTTAAACCTTTTATTTCTTTTTTTATTTTATTTTTTTTAATGCAGATAGGCCTTATTCTCCTGGTATTTTTAACACTGAGTGTAAAGGATGATAGATTTAAGGACAGCCATTGTCCAGATGGTCTCTCAGTTCTGTTAACAAAGACACTTTTTTCTCAACTCTGCCTGGGCATGTTCACCATAGGATGAAAGTTGCACTCTTTAGCAAAATCCCAGTGAACATAAGGGTTTTTTTATAACTATCAGATAAAGTAACAGATCAAAGGATATATTAGGGTGGAGCCTGGAAGACCTAACATTTTTTTAAAACTATCAGAGCTTGATCTTCACCAAGGCTTCATCTCAGAGGCAGTTACCACAAAAATACAGAGTGGGTTTGTGCTGAAAAAAAAGGCTGTAGGAAAGAAATGAGATCTGTTTGATACTCAGAAAACGTTGAAATATTAGCAGCCTAGAAAACAAAGGCTTGGAAAAGCTAGTAACCATTCTCATGGGTTATTCCTCAGAACACCACTTTTGAGGGCATTTTGCTTGTTTGTTTAAAGAGAAGGAACTAGCTGATGCAGTGGCAAACCCCAAAAGTGTGAGCTGAGTACAAGTTACATCATGCTGCAGTTCAGGAATATGACGTTAGAGGTAAAATTAAAAAGCTTTAAAAATGCCATCAGGTGTCTTGCTAATTATTTGTGTTTTCCAGAGTTTGAATTCCCCTGTTTCTGAGCCTCTGGACTTCTCAGTAGTATTATTACTTTTTTTGTCATCCTCAAGCTCTCTTAAGAAATATTGTTGCCCTCTGAAGGAATAGTGTTTTTTCTGTGTTACTTGAAGGAATGAACTTTAGGAAAGCTTCTGCACTGCTAAATATCTTCTTTGTTCCCTTTTACCTTTGGGGCTTTTAAGGTTAAAACGTATTTTCATCTGCTGCCCTTTTTTGTGGTGATTTCTGTTTGTGATACACCGAAAAGACTAAATGGTCCATGATAGCTAGATCATGGCAGACAGAGTGAGATGATTGTTAAGAATAAAATTTTTTATGTGATGCAAGACATCAAGATAGAAAAACTAGATGACTGCATGACCTCATTATCACTACCCTCCTCTTCATCAAACTTGCTATTAGCATTTTGTTACTAATGCACAGGTCTCTGAAACACAGCTCATCTTTGCTTTTGTCCAGTGTTAAGCAAAATATGCCTAGAGGTTTTGGGACTTTGGGAGATCATACCTCCAATATTTTATGATATCTGTTCTTCAATTATTTTTTTTTCTGAGAGAAAAAAACCTTCTCCTCAGTTATAAAGGACACAGGTTTTCTCATTCATTTGTCCTATGAGCAATTGGAAGGCTCAATTTATCAAACCTTTGTAGAACAACCTGAAGCAATGTATGTGTTGATTAAACCTCCTCTTCAGGGTAAAATGCAGCCTGAGAAGAATGTCACTGATAAAAATCAGCTACAAAGCTTTAAGGAAGAGAGGCTCTCCTGTGTTTTCCAAGGTTGAATTACACACCTGATATAGAGATCATAGCTGTGGCTTTACACACCGAACTTCCACTTATAATGCCAGTAGGGTGATGGAGAGCAAGGGAGTGAACTCCTGGAGAGGTTACTAGTGACTGTGCGGACAGTAAATCTGTGCCACCTTAGCTGTGCTTTTATGATTTATTGAAAAGATGCAGTGAGTACTTTGCCCTGAAATGTGATAGGGCTGTGAAACAAAGGGGCAAGGCAACTCTTTCTAACAACATCTGGATGTTTCTTCCTTCACCAGTGGTCTCAAGAAATTTTCGTCCAGTCTCAGCAGGTTATGTGCAGGAATATGGGGAGATAATTCGTTCTCTGGCGCTGATTTGTTCTGAGTCACTAAGAAGATGCTGGAAAGAAGGTGCCAAAACAGTAAACGAAATGGGTACCCCAGAGGGTAAGGACTGAATGTAAATTTTAGAGGAGAATAGGAGTGAAAGACTGCTGCTAAGTCCTTTTCAAAACGGACTACAGCTGGGAGGCTGAATGACCTAACAAAAAAGAGACAGTAGATTCTGAAGAAACTACAAAAAACTTGTGCCCCAAATCAGAATTCTGACTTTTAATTTTTTTTTTTCCTTTTGGCTGGCAGTCCTTTCTCTTTCCCAGATCACTTTGCCATTTGAAGTTGAGCAGCGTATATTTAATGTGGAATAAGTACAGTTGGGTATTGCTTAATCAGAGCTATGCAATAAGTTAATAAAACCCTAAAAGAGCCCACATTTCATCTCAAAATTTATGAACAGATTATTTAAATATGAAATGATAAATAAATAAATAAATAAATCTCAAAACAGCTGTAGGCAGCCTACATAGCCGCATACCGCCTTTATAGGGCGCAGAATCTCAGGTCTATTGGAAGTGAAGAATGGAAGAAAGAACATCTGAAATGATTTAAGTCGACATTTTGATATTATAAATATATTTTTAGTCAATCTCTTCATATTTGTATTCAGTGCTACCATGGTGGTAACATCACATTGGTGAGTCAAAGTACAAAAAGAGAGGCTTTACATTTTAGAAAATGAGTAGGAGAGCAGTTTTGATGCATCTGCAGAGATAGCAGTAAGGCGTACTTGAGTTTGTGCTGAAGAAATTTCTCAATCATTTAGAAATGACTGTCAGATGTAGGGCAGCATGCAAACTGAGCAGATCGCAAATGCAACCCTAACATAGCTCAAGAACAGAATTCTTGAAACTTTTGCAGTACTAACTTTGTGAAATAAGAAAATGCAATAAGTAATAAAGAGGATGATGGAGAGAGTATGTTGGTTTACTACATATTATCCATAATTATTCACACTGATCACTTAACTGTGATGGAAAATTAAGTACTGCTGTTTGCAACAAAGTAGGGTAGAAACTTTATGCATAGTAAATCATGTATCAGTCCTTCTTAACATTAATGACATGTTTGAAAGGATTTGTTTTTCTCTGTGGACACTGATGCCTCAAAACAAGGAAATACCAAAATGTTTCCATATAATTATTTGTTACCACATAACCTCAGTAAAAATAAATCTGTTTCCTTGGTTATTTTTTAACAGTATTAGAAATATTTTAAAATGTAAGTATGCATACTGTATAAACTGATTTCAGTTTTGACAGGATATTTTCACCTGCAGCTAATAATACTACTGGTTGTAGACTGTTTGTAGATACCATTTAATCTAGAGATAAATGAAATTTGGGATATGAGCATTTGTTTTCAGGCATTTACCAGCTCTTGTGCTGCAGTGTTCAGCAAAGCTGAACATCAACCGTCATTTGAAAGCTCTGTAGTACAAATTTTTATTTCTTTCTTGTTATCAACTCCAAAAGGTTCAGAACTGTTTATATGCAATTAAATTTTCTCTCACCTCTGAAACTCTCTCTCTTCAGCCTGCAGTCAAAAAGTGTATAAAAAATATTTTCCAAGCGGCTTAAGTTGCTTTCCACTTTGTATGAACACAGCAATTTTAAAGTTCTCTTAGGGAAGACAAAGATGAAGAGATACTGTCAATGACATAATACTAATTTTTATATCTGTCACGATATGTTTAAACCTTTTATGAAGCAGTTTGAAAGCTAGAAAAAATTATTTTATACATGGCAAAGTTTATGACACAATCTAGTCACCTGAAAGGTGAATGATGGCAAGTAATTCCTGAAAAAAAATTCTGATAAATAAAACTTTTCTGTAGAAACATATCATTATAAAGCAGAAAGACACAGAGAGGCTTTATTTCTGCAGTGTATTAGCACTTAAATGCTTGCCTTCACGCATTCATTTCAACAAGAATTTACCTTAACTTGATTTAGACAATTGCTCTTCTCTCGATTTCTTAGTCATTCTGGAGTTATGATGTTCAGTCCTGCCTTGAACACAGCAGTGGAAAGACAATCTTGTCTAAAGGCATGTGGAGAGATTGTAGAACCTGCTGCATATTGGTTCTGTTAAGCCTGAGCTCCCAATTAAAGTTCATTTCTTCATATCCAGAGTTCTGTGAATGAAGAAAGATGTATTCAAGTGTATTAAAACTGATACATTCTAATTTAATTAATAAAATGATTTTTTTAATAACTGAACAATACATTTGGAGGTTGTAGAAGTGTACATTTCAGGAAAAGTACATGCTATATGCTATTTCTTGAAAAGATCCTGTTTCATTTCATTGACCTTTTTCCATCCAAAAAATATTTTGCCTCCAGTTTGATCATATTATCAAAATAAGAATTAGTGGTAAATTATTATGCTGGATAAAATCTAGTAATCAATAGGTAAATCTCCCTCAGGGTTGACTAGCTGCAATAAACGTCTACCAGCAATGACAGAAACAGGTTTAAAACAAAAAGACATTAAGTATTTTCTTGCACCAGTACAAATAAACCCAGACTGAATTAATGGAACCCATCAGCTATTCAGCGTGTTGTTTATGGCAAAAGGAAATAAATAATTTCTTTTTAAATGATAAATCCTCATTTGCTTCATAGCAATTTAAAAACGGATGATGTAAAAGTTGTTTGCACAAATATAAACCTTCTTTGAAATAATGTATCTTTAGGATGATGTCATGCTGAATGCATCTTTTTTTGTAAGCTGATTCATTTGAATTCTACTGTTTTATTAATAGATTAATTATTTCTTTACTCAGTTTTCTTCTAAAGAGACTTGGTGCTAATTTGCTTCTCGTAGCATTACTGTTGAATTAGACAATCACCTTTGTGGCTACATGCTGGTAGAAAAAAGAAGTGACAGCATTACACAATGAGTTCATTTAAAACTACAAAATATAAACTTCAACTAACAAAATATTGGGGTAAAAATACAGCTGAGGCCTATTAATAGTGAGATTCTTGATTTTGGCACAACCCCACTGTTGTTTTCCTGCATAACTGTATGACAGAAGTTTTCCAAATACAGCATTATTTAATCTGGTAATCCTTCTAAGACGTGTAAACTCCTTGAAAGCCACATCTTTAAGTTTGACCAGATTTATCTTCCTTTACTCGAGTTAAGTAATGTCTTTTATCCTTTAAAATTCTTACTGTAATCCCTGAGATCACTTGCAGGATAAAGTGATGTTTATTCTCCTAAGAATGTGAGAATTCTTGATAGATTTTAACATCAAGAAATATAGGTGAATCAGGCTACAGATCCACATGCACATAACGTCATTTGGAAGTTGTGACATAAAATCAGCAAGTTCCTTCAAAAGAGATGAGCTTTGAAACATGTCTGCAGCAAACTTCAACAATTCAGGGATTTCTGGGACAACATATGGAGTCAATTCCAAAGTTATGAGTCTCTTCTAAAAAAAAAAAAAAAAAAAAAAAAAAAGTCCTGGTAGCACCTTTAATTTTTTCTGTATTGAGAAATCCTCAGAAATATCAATGAGAGGAATAATATTCAAAACCTCAAAATACAGTTCAGAGTAGCTCATCTTGAGTTACACAATACGGAAGAAATCAAAGCTAGCAAACATTTCTGAATCCTTGGTCTCAAATCTTTTCATGTCTCTGCTTTTCCACCTGCAAAGTAAGGGGAGTCTTAACTATAGAGTGCTTAAATGCCTGAAGATTTATAAACAAGGAAAAGGTAACCAAAACCTATTTTTATAGACTTTGTTTAAAAATACAAAATACATCCCAAACATATGAAATATTTTGTAGTGAAAATAAATGTTTACAGGGTTGTGGCTTTTTTGTAATTTTTTTCTACCTGTCTTTATGTGACATTTTCAAGCTTTTCAACATGAACATGAAGACTACACATTTATTATTATTTTTTTTTAATAAAACCTCAAATTATGATGAACTATCCTGATTCTGAAATGTAAAGAAAAAAAGCTCCAAACTACCGAAAGACTTTTTATAAAGTAATGATGGATTGTGCTACTCTGTTACTGATAAGCTATGGCACTTCTTGCTTTAGGAATTGTCACTGTTTGCAGCAGTGGAGGAGTAAAGAACTTTCTCTGTTCTTGCATTTAACTCATTTTTTCAATTGAGGATGAAAAAATCATAATAATTTAAAAATAAATTGTTCATATAATTAATCATCCCATTGAACTGTGTTCTTCCCTTCTTTTGTTTGATACTTCCTTAATCTTTGTCAGCTTTGCAAAGCTTAAATCTCCCAACAATATGTTTCAGTTATTGGCCTAATTAACATACAGCTTTACGTGATTGAGTGATCAGTGCAAATTAGATAACAACAGGGGCCATCGACCTAATGTGCAGACAATCCCCAAAACTAGATGCTGAAAGTTTTGCAATGAATTCAGAGAGTGGAGTTAGCACCACATACACTGTGTGGCTGAGCCCTTGGATTAAAAATAATTCTCTTGCAGTTCAGAAATGTATAGCAAGAATTTGAGTGCATGCAGAACGCTTCGCCGTGTCACTCCTATCAAAGCACAGAGCAGCAGAAGGAGGCTGAGATGTGACCCATCAGTGTTGTGTCGTTAGGAAAGTTACAACAACATTTCAAAGGGAAAGTTCCCTTTTCTTTGGGGAAGTTTAATCTCTATATGATACACCTTTTACTGAAAAGGGGAAAGGGGAGGTAACACTGAGTTTGCATATTTGTAACAAATGAAGGTGTACATATATTTCTGATAGGAAAAAAAAATATCTCTGTGTTTCTGTAATTATTTGGTATCACATTACCTTAAAACTATTTGCAAATATTGATGGCTTTTACTTATCAGGGGGCAGAGCCAAGGGTATTTGCAAAGCCAAATCCAAGTGTATCTCACGACTCTGCTTAACTCCTCTCTATGACTTCGCTCAGAAATACAAGGCCTGATACCATTGGATTAAGGTCAGGAGCATGTCTGTTGCTAAAGTTCAGGGATGAGGGATATGAAAATGCTCTTTATAATAAGTGCAAGAATGCCAGTTTGGGTTTTCTCTGCGACATCTGCCTGGAATGATCTATTTTAGGAATACATAGGCTATGTGGCACCTAACAGTGTGGTTTGCCTTGTTAGAAACTTTACAGTTTAAGCAGTTGTTTGATCTGCCTCCACTCTGTTTGCTTGAAACCTTACAATAGTTGTGCAGAAGTTTCTTCCCCTGGCTTCCCAGTTTATTACATTACAAGCCAGACCCGCCACACACAGGTCCACCAAGCCCGCTCTTACCCAGGCAATGCAATGCGGTCTGCCCTGGACCAGCAAGTTTTTGCTTGCATCTGAAAGCTGGAATGACAGGAATATTTTTTTTCTCTGAAATTAGATAATAGGTAGAATCAAGTCCTGTCTGCTGAAAGGTTTTCTTGGCATCTGAAGCCAACAATCCTTTGTAACACTTCAGCATGAACAAGTTTGCACTTGAAAGCACAAAGGGTTGCTAGCCGTTACCTTCCGATTTTGCCCCGTGTACAGATTCACAAAGTGGAACAAAGGGTGTTGGAAGAGGCTTCTGGTGGTTTCCATTTATTTATTTATTTATTTATTTCTTCATTCATTCATTCATGCATTTTGTAGAATCACTATTCATTTCATTTATGCATAGCAGATAAAATTAATTACTGCACTGCAGATAATAGCCCATAAAGGTCATCCTTTGAATTGTGTTCCACTTTGGTATCTTTTTCATGCTTTGAAGATAATGGTGTGATGTTGTTTGTACACTGTGGAGTGAGCTTCTATCCCTTGGGAGGAATACTGAGGAAACAAATAATAGTAACAGGATTGTATAGCATAGTTGTTCTGCAATGTTTGTCCCTGCTTTAAATGTCTCTGCTGCTTAAAGCAGCACCAGATGACAGTGCAGAGGTTCCTCAGTCTGTAAATGCAAAGGCATTGATCTGAGGACACTGAAATAGATGTATCTGTGTGTGAGAAAAGGGATATGTTGGGCTGAAGGTTATTAAATTATTCCAAATGGTTTGCTGCTGTGGTGCCTTTCCACAACATCCTTCCTGCACATCCCCCTTGCACCCAGTGCTGGGTGAGGAACGTCAGTTCACAGTGGGTCTGGGCTCATAGAAAGGTGTTCTACTTAACAAGTGTTTTCCCCCATACACAGTGCAGGAGTGTAAATAAGACTGCTTGGGAGAAATGTGTTAGATTTTGTCAGTATTCACAAAGTGGTTTTTTTTTTTTTTCTTTGGACAAGTGCTGTGGGTTTACTAATAGTCACAGAGCATATGGTTCGGGTTCTCCACCTTGAACTGTGCGACAAATGTGTTGCATAGTCAATAAAGATGCAGATAGCAAACAGTGTGTGTTCAGGGCCTACTTTGGAAGAGGTTTCACCTTCTTTTAATACTTGTGAGCAGGGACAGGTATTAATTGTCATATAATGGAGTTGGCTGGGTCCTGCCACCACATTTGGTCACACCATGGGCCTGTGTGTGTCCTGTGCTGGAGGCAGTGCAAGGTGCCAAGGCTTCTGGATCAGGGGAGATGTGTACATGTGCCCATGCACACACCTGGCTGTGGTATGGCTTTGCAGTTTCCCCGTGCTGCCTGCAAAGCAGCTGGGAATGGGTTCGTTGCCAGGACTGTGGCAGTGAAGGGAGGAGAAGGCGATAAGTGGGGAATGATGTGAGGAACTCAGCAGATGGAGGTTGATTAGGGCTTAAGCTCCATTTCCCCTTCTTGAAAACTATCACCTGGAGTCTGTTAAAGGAGAGGGATGCTGCTGAGAGATGATCATACAACCTAGACAGGCATTTTTGGGGTGAATGCAAAGAAATCACTGAAAGACAGAGGAAGGTGGTCCCATCACAGCTTATCTTCTGGCCTATGAAATAACAGGAGCCATTTAATTTTTAAAATACTTTTTTTCAAATGAAGTGGAGAGTACATATTTTAAGTGTTTTGGGAGAGTTGGTAGTTTAGTAGAAATGGTAATGGTATCTGGAAATTTCTTCTTGTGGTTAAAGCTTAAAATTCAGCCTGTTTAATGCTGTCCAAAAATTTTACATAATTTATCCAATATCTTACTGGAAACTGCACTGTTTTCTGTCCAGCTTTCACTAGAAGGATGTCTGCTTCATTTTTCTTTAATTAAAAATTATTGATCTAAGTTTAACTATAATGTAGAGAATGAATGTGAGTTCTAACAGTAGTCATGCCTATAACACATTGTTGGACTCCCGTGAAAGTCATCTGTCTATGGCCATACAGTTATGGAGAACATTACAATCCTTTCATCAGGTGCATGGCTACCTCTCAGAGAAACTGAGATAACTCTGTTGGTGTATCAACCCAGCATTCAAATAACATGGCTTGCAGACAGGCTCCCTATATAGAAATTTAAAGAAAAGCAAACACTACTCTAACTTCAGCTGTTGTTGATGGTGGATAGGTTGTCTCTAGGAATATACAAGCTATAAAAAGCAAGACACATCCTACTTTGCATTATGAACAAGCCTTGTGTAGGTCAGAGGTGTTAAATTTGAAGCTGTTTAGAACACATCTGGGTCATCTGCACCCAGGAAAGGATGCAGTATATCAAAAGTGCTTGTGATAAACTACAAAATAGTTTGAATTACCTCTGATGCCTTTGATAATTACCGTGTGATCCTTGGCTATTGATAGAAGTGTTTCAAAGGAGACATAGTGCTGAGTCTCGAGGACGTTGTTAGTGCTGATGAGATCGCTCATAATCAGTAAGTGGTTCATCGTGCTATTAAAAGCCAGTTGGGAAAGCCAATAATACAGAAAAAAGCCTCAAAGGAACAGTGTGACTGTGTCTCACATTACTCATGTTGTTAGATAGGTTCTCATAGTATCTTTTCTCATGAGAATAATTCTTCACAACAAACAATATTTGTGTCATTAAATGTTTGTGCCATGTAATGGGACCCAGGGCTGAAGAGCATAAACAAAGAATCAGTGAGATAATTTTGAAGCTCAGAAAGACTTGTGATACTTCCTTTTTCAGTGAAACGAAAATAAATATGAGGTAAACATGCAATTAGAAAAAATAAAAAATCCAATAGTGAACTTTGGTTTTCATCCTTAATTTACTATGGTCATTTAAGGAAGATTCAGCATGTTTTGACAGTGATTGCCCTGCCAATAGGTTAAGGCTGTAAAGGAAAATCTTTTGCGCCATGAGTGCCCCTTCAATTTTGGGAAGTGTCTGGCTCTTTTCTCACTGGTTACTAAACCTAAGGGTAACAAAAGCCACTGTATAATTTTGACATCCTGTCAAGGACTTTTAAGAGGTCCAATAAGCTAGCTGTGGATATTTGAGACAACTGTTCTGAAACAATGAAAATGATTTAGCAGTCCAGGTTTGTTCAGGTTGTTTGTTTTCTTTCCTGTAAACAGTTGTAGAGCATGGTTCTTTCAGGGCATGCCTGCTTTCTGCTCAGTGGCTGCTCTCTGACTGGGAGATCTGGAGGGTACTTTCTTCTTCATCGACTGACCCCATCCATTTTTGAAAGGGAAGTTGTCTAATCAAAGACAGTGCTAGAAACAGTTCCTTCATGAATTCAGAGTAATGTGAAAATAACCGGTGATGAGCTGACTCTTCTGTTAGGTGCTGAGATGCAGGCTGCACCCCAAAAAAGCTACTTGGGAGTGGAGGCCCTGCGCTGGCTTCAATGGCAGCTGGGCACTCGCCTGCCTTGGAGTATCTGGGCCTTGTGAAGGGGAGCAAAGGGTAAAACCCTTCAAAAGAGGTGGCTTTCCATGTTGCTGTGCATCTTTTGAAGGTGCGCAGGAGTCTGTTCACTCATTTGACTAGATCATTTGATTTTTTTTTTTTCTTATGGCAGTGCACAAAGGTGCAGTTCCTTCTGCCGATCTGTGCAGCAGAGCACATTTGGGCAAAATTTCATTTTTTTATACCCAATAATTCTCAAGTCTAAAGAGAGACAGTAGGAACACAGTAGGTTCAGACCTATCCAACAACGCAGGAAGCTGAACCGCTTCCAAAGAGCTTGCTTTGTCTGCTGGCAGACTCCCCGAGACAGGATATTATAGGAAGACACCTCTCTCCCTCCTCCACCGCTCATCTCCAGCCCTTTATGTAAGAGATTCTGCACTCTTTTGTTTTTGCAACAAAGACGTGGCTCTGCAGAGCCACCGGGAGGTTGGGCAGCAGGCCTACGTTCAAGGTTTTCTCCCCCAGAATGATGTGCTGTACGGGAGGTGTGAGTATTCAATGCAAGATGACTCATAAGATTGCCCCGGAGCAGGGGGGCTTGGGACTTTTACGGATGACCTGTGGCTCTTCAGCTGGCAGAGAACAAAGCTCTCCTGCAGAATAACACCACAGGACTCGGTTAGCCCCACACGGGTGGTCCCCCAAGGGGGAATGGACAGGAGCATGCCCACCCCTCAAGCCCTTGTGACTGAAGTAGGTCTCCTTAGCAAAGCATAGTATCAAATACTGGATTGCCTCATCCAGGCCAGGGCAAGCACAGACACTGTACACTTATTATGTATTTCCTACTTAATCAGGCAGCAGGCCTTCACATCACATTTCTTGATCCACTTATTGCAAAAGAGTAATGAGGATAATCAGCTGGGTCAAGGCTGAGAACATTTTCTTTGCACCAGCGCAAGATGGGTAGCTGATGTAGCAGGAGGAAATTTGTTGTGAAGCCTACCTCATCTCTCCCAGTCACATGTATCTGCTGATGACTTAGAAAGGCATCTGGCCCTTAGATACCAAATCACTTTATATAGCGTTCTGGGCAATATATTTCTTACTGCTGTGAGCTCTGCTCTGCCACCAGAGCACAAGAAATGCTGAAATCCAGGTGCTGAAGCAGTCAGCCCTTACCTGAGGTGACCACAAATAGAAACAAGCCCATTTACTGGCCACTTTTTATTATTTCTGGCCACTCATATTTCAAGTCAGAACTTCTTTCAGTCTGACCTGGAGGAACAGTTCCACTTTGTATCTTCAGTTCCTGAATGTGTTTGGCAATCATTTGCACTCCTCATATAGAGGCAGGGAGCACATCTGCACCCCAAAGCACTATGGTAAGTGCAGAGGACTCATAAATTCCTAATTTCCTATTAGGGCTCATAAGGCTGGTGATAAGCCTTTCTCTGAACCCATGCAACAATATCACGCAATCTAGCACAACAGCTTTTGTCACTGCCATAGCATCAACTAACTTTAGCCTTCACCCTTAGTTTTAACCTTGGAACATCTACATCTCTGTGAAGTCTTGGATGTGCCAGTTTCCTTCCTAAAAGCCTCCACTAGATGAAGCAATGCTGAATTTTTTAGATTCTGGGAGGCTTTTGTGGCTTAATAGCTAGATTCGTCAAAAAAACTGATGAATTTGTGCTGATCGTTAGGTTTAAGAATTTATTCTGCTTAGTGTGGTGAAATTACTACAGCTGTGCTATTACAGATCAGTTGTTACAAGTGTATGAGGTCTTGTGCAGAAGAACGCTCTAGAATGGCTACTATTTCTGTACCAGAAAGGTTTTGTACTAGATTCGGGCCACTTCTGATAGTTGAGATCTGCAGAGCTAGTATTTGAAGCAGAGCTGTGTTCACCTTTGTGAAGCAAATTTGGATCCATCGCCTATATTCAGAGGTCAGTTAGGGATTTCTTTTTAAGTAGCACTCTTTTTCTCAAAATCTTGGGAAGGATGGGAAGCTCGTAGGTAAGCACCCTGGAATAGGAACAGAAGGCCTTTGAAGAAAAAAAATGAGAGTTACTTAGCAGTACCTGGAATTTGGTGGAAACACCTGACCTAGCTTCGTACCTACCTATATTCCTAATTTCTTGCTAAAGGTTCCTGGCTTTGCAAGTAGCAAGATTATAGAAAACTGAAATGACTTTCTGGCTATTATGAGCTTTAAGACTTATTACTGGATAGATGTCACAGCAAGTTTTTAGAGGTTTCTATTAGCTCAACTCTTCTGTTATACTGCAGGTGTTCACTAGAAGGGATGCCAGTTGCCCTCCTGCTTGATACCGCAGTCTGCAATCACAGCGAGTTGCTGGATGCCTGGCAATGCCACACAGCTGTTTCTGCCTGTTTACACTGTGAAACAGGTACAGATTGCCACACTTCCTTCCAAATACTGCCATGCCCAGTCCTTCTCTCTTTAACCTTGAAAAGTCAGGATCACACAGAACAGTACATTCTACTGCGTAACCCACAGAGAAATTTAAGAGATGCCGTAGCACTTCCTTTCACTGGAGTACTTCACTAGTAGACTTGATTCCTCATAAACTTTCCTCTAAGCTTGATGGCAAAGTGATATCAAGCTGGTTGTGTACTTGGCACAAGTTTGAAGGGAAGACTATTAAATTTGGTGATGGAAGAAATATAAACAACAAATAGATGTAATGGATTTTACATTTTGTGTACTAGGGTGCTTGGTGATTGTTAGATAACTGATAGGGAGAGAATCAAGGCTTAATGCAGATTTCAATGTGTTTTAATTTGATAGAGGCCATGCAATTTTTGTGCAACACTGTAATATTTATAAGCTGATTCAAGTGCTTCATGCAGGCATGCTGTCAAAGTTTTCTTATTACAGTTATGCATAATAACAATACAGTTCTAGGAAAATGGTACTGCTTAGGTAATCACAGCAGCAGGAGCATTTACCTTCTATTCTGAAGAGCAGAGAAGTGGACCTGGGCATGGGAAGAGGAAGTTAATATGTGCCCTTGCAGAACACACTTCTTCCGTTTTTAGGTATTATTAGGGTATTAGGAACTTTGTCCTTGACGCATCTCCTTCAAGGCCTTTTGTCTATCCTCTGCAAAAGCTACTAAGCAAATGTTTCCCATGGCGTATGTGGTTGCTTGACGCTATAAAGCATACATGGCCGTAAGTATGCTCACTGAAGTTTCTTCAAGACCACTTTTTAGCCTATGTGACTTTTACAGGCCGCTCTTACACTCTTTTTCATTGATGAAGTATGCTCTAACTGCTGAGTAAAGGGACCTTACTTGGTGGTTAAAAATGTTGTCCAACCCTTCACATTCTTCCCATGAAAACTGGTGAAACTCAAAATACAGCTTGCTGACTCCTCACATGTAACTGCATCCTATCTGGACTTTCTTTTCTTCTTTCTAGTGAAGTCCTCCTTCAGTGAAATCATACTAGAAACACATTGATTTATGAGCTAGCACCTCTCCTTTGCATAACTGCTGAGTGCTGGATGTAGGGGTGAGGATGTTGGGTCTTCTTCTGAACAAGCTGCTCAGGCTTCCACAGGTATTGGAAAAATGTTGCGCCTACAGTATTTAATGTGCCAAAACATGTAATTTTTCACCTGGTTAATCCTTAGCTCCTATACTTGCCTTCTATTGCATTTAACATAAAATGCAACATAGCTCTGAGTTTTATGTTTCATTATTAATTCTTGGCTAGTTTATACTGGTTTTTGAGACTTTCTGTACCTTAGCAGATGGTGCTAAAATTTCTGTGAATAGTTTAATTTAAGTTCTTCCCACTTTCTTAGCATCACCCTTTGATTTTAATTATTTTGCTTGAAAACTAGCTGATGCAAACTAGCTGAACATGCTAATGACAATGGATTGCAGTTACAATATAAACTTTAGGAGGTCAAATGTGAAGCAAGTAACTGATTTTAAAACGAAAACTTTTCAAGAATGTGTCAACCTCTTTACTACAAAGTATTATATGTACAAAAAAATCCATTCTAGTGTAATGTGATACATATGCCTGAAATTCAGTTATATATCATCTTGGGCAAATTAGGGTGTTAGTCACAATCACTGCAAAGGAAAAACACAAGGATAAACTTTATCAGGCTCCAGTTCTGCAAAAATGTCTTTTTGTGGGGGATCTGTGGAGAGTCTGGGCCTTTTCAACAAAAACGCTAGGAACAGAATTTTACCCAGTTATGTCATAACCTCATTTTCAGACAACAAAATATATCGTATTTTCTCAGGTGTTCAATATGTGCTATTAATGTGGATCAGAAATGTCTGTAGGCTAGTTTCTGTCTTTCTTTCTGAAAGTTAAACGCTTCAGGCAGGATTGAATTGACAAAACAGGTGTGAAGCCATTTAAGATACTGCAATATAACACAAGACTTTTAGGAAACTCTCTGCCTTAGGGGGTGGTAGCTGAGGTTAGACAGGACACCTCATGGTGCTCAATATGATGCTGTTTGTCTTAATTGAGATAATCGAGTCCAGAATTTAGCGCTGACACAGTGGGAACTTCTGAAGATCCACCACCTTTGAAGTCACGAACATATCAAAGCATATACATTGCATCAGACCATCTTCAGGAAGTCAAAAAAATAATCCTATCTTTTCTACATACTAGGGGCTGGCAAAAACAGATAATCCAGAATAGCCAACATTTTCGTAGCTGTGTGTTCCAAAAATAGTATCTTGCTGTCCTATCTGTTATTAATGGCAATTTCCACACCTTACAATCTCGTGTTTTCTGCATCGTTTACTGCAGTATTTTGAATGTCATGCTATTAACAAACTGCATCTGTCAATGTATGGAGTAGTTCTACAAGGTCTTGTTGATGACAATGGTATCTGAGTTTTAAAAAAGAGCTTAAGGGACATTAAGTTTCAGGTGACTTTTTTATAGACTGAAATAATGAATTAAGTTTAATTCAGCATATTTTAATAATATTTATTTTTATGAAGAAGATTCTATTTATTTGGAGTTTTTTTTCCTGAACATATAGAAGTGTCTAAAACTGACTTACTTTTAGAAATAAGCCAGTAATTCATATAATATAAATTTTCTCATCTAAGAATTTTTCTTATGTGGAGCCTAAAGCTTAATCCAACTGCATTTTAATAAAAAGAAGAAATACATGTATTCCAACTGATGATAAAAATTTATTGCGTCTCTCATGATTGTAAAATCTCCTCATTTTTCTCTATTTTTAGAATTTCCTATGCCTTTCAACAGCTACCCTTTACACTCTTGCAACCCACAACTTTTCAATTTCCCTTTCCACAACCATTACACTGTCCCACTTTTTCTCAGCTCCATTAAAAACATCTCTTTGACTCAACAGTGAAACATCAATTTATTTTACTTGGGCACCAGCATTGTTTGCCATCAAATAAAAAATTGGTCCAGCTACTTTGATAGAGTTGCACATGTTTCTGGTTTTTTTTTATGAAAAAGGAAAAGCTATATTTAGCTAGAGTTACACTTACTGGGCTGCAGCCTGAAGCTGAAACTAGTTTTCATTTTGAAATTCTATTTCTCCCCAGATACAGTAGGGGTTTGTAATATTTGCTTTACATAAAAAAAGACCAACTTCATGCTGGAAGCAAAAGTAAGTGTCTTCTGAAAATTTCAAAATGAAAATAAAGTCATCATTGTGTTGTCTCCTTCTCTCTAATTCTGATTTTAACCTGTCCATCTCCGCTGCTCAAAATAGCCCCTTATTGACATGCCAAAATTAATCTCTGTGCACATCTGTATGGTAACTATATTGTAGGAACATAATCTGTATCAGAGTAAAGCTATAGGTGATTCTGCAGTTTACAGTGTGTGGTTCAGTTCTAACATCACTAGCGGGAGTTTTTTGCCTGCTGCAGAAGCACGAGAACATTATTTTATGTGTGTGCATGGAAAGATGTAAACATGAACGCATTGAATGCTTATTTACCTTGACATTTAAAGATGTTCAGAAATACACAAAGCTCATATGGCTGTGAAAAACAGGTTCTGATGTTAATTCTTCACTTTATTTTATAAGGAATGTTGCCCATCTCTTTTGAGCATTCATTTGTCCTTATAGTTGCTATCACAGGTAAATTAAAACCATGTTTTGGCTTCTTTCTGTACAATTTGATAGAGATGAGATACTCAAGGATTTTGTGTTGGTATTTTGACTTGCCCCTGGTGTTCTTTTTCCGTTGGATTTTGCCTAGAGAAGAAATAGGGCTTTTTTTAAGCCATCAGGAAAATGCATTTTTAGTAGTCATTGCCTTCTTATTTAAAGAGCTTCAGATATCCTTTCCATGAACTGGGTATAGATAAAAATCAAAATTTCTCTAAGTAGAAAGAAAAATGAAAAGAACAAATGACAAAGCTTAAATACAGAATAATATCCTTTGTATTATCTAGGAAATATATGTAGTAGAAGCATTCTGTTGCGAAGTCTATTGTGTTTTGGCATTTTTAAAATTTTAATAAAATGTTTATGGGACATTGCCTGCATTTTTATACCCGCAGATACATTTTACTGGTACTGCTGTACCTGTTTTGCCCTTTTTACTTTGTCTAATAAAAGACCATGAGTAGTTACAATGAATAATGTATTGAAAAATTGTTGTCCTTTTCCCTTTGTGAGCCAGTAGTGTGTTCTTCCAGTTCTCCAGCTCTTACTTGCCTGTGGCTTTTCCAAGACAGCTGCACAGTATGATAGGCTTCATCCAAAGTAGCATGCATTCTTTCATCTCCATTTTCTCAACAGTTTATTTTACAGTGTCTCCACTGCTTTCTATGTATTCAGACTTCTTTTCTTTATCTTTCCAAAGACGGATTTGAAAGGGATTTCAGTATCACAATCATTACTGAAACATCACTAATTTAATCTCTCTTTTCATTTATTAATATGCTTTCTTTTTAATGTAGTTCTTGAGTTTGATGTTTATAAAAGCTCTTATTCCTCTTAACCTTTGTTGAACAAGAGAAAAAAATGAAAACATACACTGTCAACCATGTGTTTCTTTTTGTCGTTCCCTTTTAATCTGCTGATTTTCACCCAGGTTTACTGGTCCGTTAACATGAATCTCTCGTCTCCAGGTTTCTCATGAATACCAGAATACCTCTGTCTAAATTTTCTGCTCAACTATGCATCCATAACTGAGTGCATTAACATCACAGAAACGAATAAATATTTAATTAATAGCAATATGTGAAGCTGAGGGGTCAGAAACTGTTGCAAGTGAATGTTGTTGACAAATAGTGCAGACTAGTGAGGACCTTTACCTAATGTGGGCTTCAATTTCAGTCTCCTAATTCACCTAAATTAATTTAGTCTGCTAAATTACATTCATAAAAGCACTAGTGGAAAGAGTTAGATACCTCAGAGGTGTCCAAAGATAGAGCCATTCTGCCTGAATCTGTGTATTTATGTTAGATGGACATGCTATTCCTCTGCAGGCATTTCCCCTCTTCCATTTGCAATATGAGGAACGTTATTATTTCCTTAAATAACTGCTTTACTGCCTAAAATTTGAGTGCAAATTAGCTTCCCAGAGTCTGGCAGGTTGAGCTGACAAGGCTCAGCACAGGCATAAAATCTTGCTTAAGAGAAGCATAATTTGCATCTCAAAATGAGCATGTAGTTGTCCTGTAGATTGCTCAAGATTTCTGCTCAGCTCTAGTTCAGCCCTTTGTATACTGGCTGGCAGGTCGTTTAGGAATTATACATAGCTCAAGCACCTGTGTTAAAAAATCTAAGCAGACTGCCCTATGTAGGAAGTTAATGGGGAAGGAATTAAATCTTCTAGTCACAGAGCAATTGGGACTGTCTTTGTTTTCATTTGAGCTCCAGAGTCCTTTCTTTTTAGTTTGGCTAAGCCCAACACATATTTAAAGGATGGTACAAGGGGTAACATTTTAGTGTGGAAAACTGTGAAAACAATTTAAACAAGTCTTTCAGTTAAGCTTAAAATTGTTTTCTGGCTTGTATCCAGACAAGAAAGGCACACAGAAATGTCTACCATTTTATATCCAATCCATTATTTTTGGAGTAGCAACAGCTGAAGGAACACAACTCTAAATGAAGATGCACATACACGCTCTCTCACACATGCTCACAGTAGCAAGCACTATCTTTTAATCCTTTGCAACAGCCTGTCTCCAATGGTTTTCAAGGGTGTATTGATGTGCTAAAATGAGAAATGAGAATTATTGTTGCAAATAGTTACCATCAGAAAATACCCTCCCTGGTTCCAAGCTGCTGTTTCATGATCAACAAAGATTTACTTGTAGAGATTAATTTCAGCACAGATTAAGATTTTTATTTAATTATCTGTTTGGGTAAATAGCAGGTACAAAGACGGTAGATTCAGGATACACTGGAGAAGAACTCTAGATAGACCAAAAAGGACTACGTTGCCCATAGGCTTTGAATGTGTCAGTGATTATAAAGTTTTCTTAGTGTTCTAGTTCTTGGAGCAATATAAATATCAGAAATCCATACATAATTTTTAAAATGCTCTTAGCTCTAGGGCCTGCAAGAAAAATTCAGGAAGTTATTCAAAATGGTGTTTAAATGTTCACAAAACAGAAAGCAAAACAAAGGTACTTTTCTCCTCCCATCCACCTTAAATGCTGCCTTTTAGTGTGTGGAGACCTGATTCAAGAATTGTGAACAGCTGGCATCAGCAATTATGTGAAGGCTCTGACAAATCTTTGATCTTTTTAATTTTTTTTTAATTATTTTTTTAAACACACACCCCCCCCCAATACATTGATAAATTTCCTGTTCAGAAATAAAGAAGGCTGTATCATGGGAGTAGGGGAGCTGCTGATAGTGAGTAGGCATCTGAGACTGTAATGCCATAGGAAGGAGAAAATGGTACTGCTTGCTCAAGAGAATAAAACAAATGAAGGAGAAAGAGAAATAATTAGTACTGAATGAAATATTGCTGCTCCTGGGACTTTCTGCAGAATGGTTTCATACTGGCATTGACGAGGTATGTGTTGACCAGAAATCTTGAACCCCTGCCCCAATTCCCAATGCCATTCATAATCACTATGGAGAATTAAAAGTAATTATTAATTGTTGTATGTTTTACTATGCTCTTGGTTGTGACTTTATGCTCTGGAGGTTGCAAGGCCTTAGTACATCTTCAGAGAGGCAGGTGAATGGGGAGATGATGCACAAAAGTAGTTATTTAAGTTATTTGATTATATTGGGGCTTGCACATGTGCACAAACAGAGGCGGAACTGATGGGGAAATCTCAGACAGATGCTAATTCACAGCAATATATTGTATGGTTTTTTTCCTGATATTTAAGAGGAAAGAATATTAACCAAAAGCACTGGGTAAAAAGGCTGAAGAAAGATCTTGAGTTCCTTGGCAAGGTAGTGGTAGTACCAAGACAGTATGCAAAAAGGCAATCAAAACAGATCCAAAATATAATTGTTGATATGCCCCTGGGACAAGTGTTGTGGTTTAACCCCAGCTGGCAACTAAGCCCCGCACAGCCACTCACTCCTCACCCTGGTGGGATGGGGGAGAGAATCAGAAGGATAAAAGTGAGAAAACTTGTGGGTTGAGATAAAGGCAGTTTAATGAGTAAAGCAAAAGCTGTGTACACAAGTGAAGCAAAGCAGGGAGTTCATTCCCTACTTCCCACCAGCAGGTAGGTGTTAAGCCATCCCCAGGAAAGCCGGGCCCCATCACAGGTAATGGTTATTTGGGAAGATAAATGCTGTAAGTTTGAACATGCCCTCTTCCTTCTTCTTTCCCCAGCTTTATAAGCTGAGTGTGACATTATATGGTATGGAAGATCCTTTTGGTGAGCTGGGGCCAGCTGCCCTGGTTGTGTCCCCTCCCAGTTTCTTGTGCCCCCCCAGCCTGGTTGCTGGTGGGGTGCAGTGAGGAGCAGAAAAGTCCTTGATGCCGTGTAAGCCCTGCAGCAATAGCTAAAACACTCCTGTGTCATCAACACTGTTTTCATCAAAAATCCAAAACATAGCTCCATCCTAGCTACTGTGGAAAAAATTAACCCTATCCTAGTCAAAACCAGTGCAACAGAGCACTTTCACATACAGCTAGCTACTTCGATGCAGGATAACAGTATTGGCACATGGCCATCGGAGGGCACTTAACAGTATCAGTTTGCGAAGAGACTTGTCGCAGCTGGTATGCTGATACTGAGACACTGTTTCATTTCCCAAGAATGCATTTGGCCAACCTAAATCAACTGCAATCTGATCTATTTTTTCCGGTGGCTGCACAAACCATAAATAAATTTCATTGTTGTAAATGTCAATCTCCTTAACAAATCTCATCTAAGCAATTTCTTGCTAAGTAATAACCTTCCAGTTAATTCTTTTTCAATTTCCCACATGATAAAACATGAGGTTGTGCTGGTAACTCAAAAAATCTGGCAGAAATTAATTATGTCCTCAAAATTTTTGGGCAGTTTGCACCTTTTCTTTCCTCATGCTCTGTTGACCTACAGACTGGTCGTATTCCACCACATTGCAAAAGAAGGTACTGACTATGACATAGATTTATTGTATTTTGGCATTAGCTATACCGGGTACTTCTCCTGCTGGATAAGCTTAATTTAGACAAGATGTCTGTTGGAACTTTTTTTTGTTCAATTTGAATTATGAGACCATGAGTTACATGGGCTAAAAGATGTGTAACAGGCTTTGAGGAGCAGTATGGAATTGATTTTCACCTTATTTATGCTACAGGTTGTTGCCATATCAAAGGTAAAATCAGTACCTAGTATCTATTCATTAAGTGTAGAAAGTTAAAAGCCTTTTCTCTGGTTTGCTTCCTAAACAAGGGGCAGAAATGGACAGAGGTTTGAAGAGCAAGAGATGGTGCATGTGCTATGTCCAAAGCGAGGACACAATGCTTAATGCAAATGAATAAGTCAGTCATTCAGGAACAGTTTCAACCAAACAAACTGCATGGAGATATGAATTTTTGGAAAACAAACATGGAAGAGGGAGCATATGAGAATTGCACACTCCCAGGCTACAATAGTTTGCATATATGGAATTAGTATGGGAAATTTCATGCTCTTTTTTCCTTTCTTTCTGAAATGATAAAAAAGAGTGTGATAGCCCTAGTTGAAACCTGCAGAAAAGTTCCAAGCACATTGTCCTGGATGCTTGCAAATGATGAGTGCATTGTACAGCCTCATCCAGCACATCGAAGGTTGTGCAAGTCAATCAGGCAGGCAGAGTTGCGCAGCCTAAGGACAAATTTCTGCTACTGCTGTTTCCCTTTCATTTGCAGAGGTGGGTGGGAGCTGTGTAATCAACAACAGCTTTTAAGAGGATTGTCAGTCTTAACAATTTTTGTGGATAGCATTTTTCTAGTCCTGACGGCCTAAGGACAAGCCAAGGTAAGTTGGTGGAATTAATACCTTTTGTGAAACCCACCAGTGTAGCCCAAGAAGGAGACAATGCAAACATTACTGGTAATCATTTCAGTGACATGGTCTCACAAATGTAAAACTAATTGTTTTTGGTACCATCATGCATCTGAGGTAGTGTGATTCTTGAAATGAATGTTTTTCCCCTTTTTGCAATCAGCTGCTGCTTTTTAAAGGAGCATGTACTTCTCCCAGAAATATATTTACTGCTTTGTACTTGTGCCCTGAGTGCACCCATGGGCCCTGATGGCCTCACTGGGGACTCTCATCCCTCACCCTGACCCAGGAGACACCTGGGCCATGATACCTGTGGGGGGCTCAGCTGGTGCAATACAAAAGCTGTTACATGTAATTTGGACTCTAAATTAATAGCCTGATACAAAGGACATTAAGCTGAAAGACTGCATCTTAGAATAAGGACACAAGGACATAAGAACACAGAGGGTTGCTTCCAAGGGTATTATGGCAGGATCAAGAGAGATATGAAAGGTATAGATCGATGAACTTCTTTCACTGGTTTGTTAATTTTCAATATGATTAGTTTTCAAGCATGTGTAACTGAGCAACTTACAGAAGAGAGTGCCGTCTTGCACTTTCCTCCATGTTTCTATGGACCTTTAGCAAATGCTAGTAATTTTAGAATTAAAAATATTCTGTCATGGAAAATGCAGGCAAATAGTATGATTAAATTTGATAAAATTGATCTGTTTAATGTATATGTCTTATTTTGAAGGCCAGGTTAAAAGCTTGGAAGACTGTTTTCACTTCAGATATTGATGTCTGATCTATTAGTGCGTATCTGTTCTGCTCAATTTGCATAATAGTAGAACAATGTTTAACAGATGAATTGGAAAGAAAAATAATGGATAGGAAAATTTTAAAAGAGATTTTATTAAGATCAGTTTGAGATTTTTGGCTTGAGAAGGCTTCAGAACTTTTTGTAGCTATACCTTTAGAAAAGCTTTCTCTATTTTTTTCCTGGCTCTGGGTTGCCTTTTGTAATAACAAAGTGAAGAATAAAGAGCACTAAGATGCCATTGAAAATCTGATTTTCAAGTTTACAGCATGCCTTTAAATCTCTGACCCATTCAGAAGATATCAATGATATCATCAGTGAGATTAGTATCTATGTGTACTATTGAGAAATAAGTACTCTTATTCAAGAAAAATGAGCCATTACATTTTTTAGATTTTGAATAGTTTGTTCTAAAAGTTAGAGACAGTAACTTCATCTAATAAACACCCCCAGCTCTCATCAAATAATTGGCTTTCTATCTTCCAAGCTACATCTACCATAAAACTTAGAATGAAGATCTCCACATTTCTTGTTCTTCAGGCCAAAGAATAAACACACTGTACTAAAGTCAGGACAAAACATGGAGCTTCAGTTTCTGCAGCTGGGTTGCAGGGACAGATTTCTGCTTCTAAGGTCACTGCTGTTTCCCATAGCTGATCTCAGGCTGGGCACACCAATTCCCCCATATCCACTGGAGCACAGCTTGTCAGGTCAGAGCCTCAGTGTGCCAATTATAGGTTTTTAACAAAGTCATATGTTTGGTTTGGGCATGATTTTTTAATTAATCATGCAAATGACTGGCAGCACTCATGCTCCTTTGTGATGAGCACAGCCTATATAGAGACAGTTAAGTTAAAATAGGAGTTTCTCCATGGAGCCACTCTCAAACAGTCTTGCTCTATTGAAATTATCCTTCTATTCATACATTTGACACTTTCTTCTCCCTTTTCAAGAGGAGAAAAGAATGTTGAACCCAAATGATGATAATTTTTGCTACCTTATACTCATACTTGCGTATCTTCTTTGAACCACACAAAAAAGAGAAAATGATAGATATGAAAAATTCATCGGAGTTGCATGTTTTGAGATATACTTAGTCATGAAATAGGTTTTAATCCTACAAGCATAGACCTAGCTGAATATAAATGCATATTTCCATTTCATTCAGTAATAATTTTCATATACATAAAATTAGAATTATTTATTTTGTGCTGTTTAAACCTAAGGCTGCACAATGCTTTTCTTTTCCTCATAACTGGCTGAGTTGATGACTTTGGGATTGGAAAACTAAGGCTTAGAAACACAGGAGAATTCTATAATATATGAATCTGTGTATTATCTGCTTTTCAGTCTTTCACATGATAGCTGCCATTTAGGAACTGGGAAAACTTCACAGAGATTAGGGTTTTTTTAACAGAGGTTTTAATATTTATAGTTTGATTTTTACCTTCATTTCTTGTTCTTTCAGCTGCACATAGTGATGCTTAAAAGGTGTGTTTTCAGATCAAAAGGGAAATGATTAGATACTACACATTTCCCCAAATTGACTTGCTCTTCAGAACAGATTTATCCCTTTAAAAATTGTAGGAGTATATTAATTCCTTAATGAATTAAGAATTCATGAGACACCGTCTTCGTCACCCTTTTTGTAGAGTTGTCCCTGCTGCTGCTGCTATTTTGTGTTGGTGCATTGTAATGTCATCTCTAACTTGTGTGAAACAGTTAACATTTTTTGTCCTGAAGTGTATAGGCTGTAGTTCCACTTGGAAGGAAGAAAGATGCAGTTTCTTCATTCATGCAACTTGCTTATGTAGACTTGTATGTTTTATTTTCATGGTGGTTGAACTATAGTATCACCATTACTGTGCTGCTGCAATATTTTCATTATTACAGTGCAGGGTGCTTGAATACTGTAGAATACTTTTTGAGGGGAAACCTACAGATTCCTTATTTCAGAAGGGCCAGAATACTATAGTTTTTACATTGTTTTATCACTTCTCCAGTTTTTTTCCTTCAAATGCAGTAAGCTACCATGCAGACATGATCTTCAGTGTGCATGCTATGGGTAAATGTTAATGAGAGTATCTGAAGTTGTGGAGTGGGTTAGGGTTTACAAGCCCTTTCAAGCAGAGAAATGGTTAATGCGGGCACTGGCAAGCCAGCAGATGGGATGAGGAAATGCAGCTGTAAGGGATAAATGTGCTCAGAAGGCTGCTGAGGAGGGGAAGTGCCTGAGGAAGCAGGGAGAGTACTTAGAGGAGCCCTGGTAGGAGGGCACACTGCGAAGCTCAAGGTGACATGAGCCTCTGAAAGAAGGAAAACAGCTCCTATGCAAAGGGGCAAAAGATAAAGATGCACTTTTGGGAATGAATTTGAGGATGAGTAAAAAAAACCCTTTTTTCCTATCAAGGCTGCACCTGGCAAGATCGAGTCCTGGCACCTCAACCTTTTTGTAAGGCATGGGGTTCAGCTCCCCAGACTTCGGAAGTCTGCTATGTGATAGCAGTTTGCATTTGAGCTTGTTGGTGTTGCCCCCTTTGCTGTCAAAGGAAAGAAACAGATGCTTTTAGGGCATGATTCATCTGACCTATTTTGGACACCTGCCTTAGGAGGAGATGAATCATGCCCTAGAACTGCTTCTTTCTCTCCATTGACAATAAAGAGAGCCTAGGGTGACTCGCTCCGATTTAAATACCTATATAATAGATATCTTGGCTTGACTAGATATAAATGGTCCCAAAGAATACTATGTAAGTGCTGAAGTTAATGTTTGAATGTCACCATTGTGACAGCTGTAGGGCATGAGCACTACAGCAGTTCCTCTGCATTTACCTTTTACTCTGCTGCTTTGTTTCTATGTAGGATACGGTCAGTTGGGAGGGGGTGGCTTAAACACAGGGCCACTGGATGTGTGCTGACGTCTGGTGGCTGCTGCAGAAGCCTGTGGCTCTCCCAACCATCCTGAAGCGCTGCTGGTTCTCAGGAGTTGCTTCCCTTTGAGCTTCAGGGGGAAATTTCACAAAGGAGAGAGGGGGGGAAAAACCCAACCCCAGGTCCTTCCTAAGAATGAGATTTGGCAAACCTACTAAGTGTCTCTATGTGCTAAACTATCTTGCACCCCATCTTAAAGGAGCTCTGTAGCTCTTCAGTGATTATGAGGAAGATTATGAAATTTTGCTGTGGGAGGTATAGGGTTATCTTCACATGAAATTTTTCCACAGGGAAGATAAGGTTATCTTCATGTCAGCTATTTGTCTATCCCATGAAAATATGCTCAGTTCTGTCTGAATGGTGAGCCTCCACGTACCTCAGTTCACATAAGCTTAGTGGGAAACTGTCAGTTTTCACTCATTATTTGTGGACACATCTAACATGATGCCACTGTGTCACAGTTTCACAGCTGTGAAATCAGGATTGCTTGGGGAAGAGTGGCTGGAAAGCTGCCTGGTGGGAAAGGACCTGGGGGTGCTGGTTGACAGCCAGCTGAACATGAGCCAGCAGTGTGCCCAGGTGGCCAAGAAGGCCAGCAGCATCCTGGCTTGTGTCAGTGCGGCCAGCAGAGCCGGGGAACTGATCATCCCCCTGCACTCAGCACTGGTGGGGCCGCATCTCGAACCCTGTGTTCAGGTTTGGACTCCTCAGTGCAAGAGGGATGTTGAGGTCTTGGAGCGTGTCTACAGAAGGGCAACGGAGCTGGTGAAGGGTCTGGGGCACAAGTCTTGTGAGAAGCTGCTGAGGGAACTGTAGTTGTTTAGTCTGGAGAGAAGGAGACTTGGAGAGGCCTTATTGCTCTTTACAGCTGCCTGAAAGGAGGCTGTAGGCAGGTGGGGGTCATTCTCTTTTTCCCAAGTAACAAGTGACAGGACAAGAGGAAATGGTCTCAAGCTGCACCAGTGGAGGTTTAGATTGGATATTAGGAAAAATGTCTTCACTGAAAGGGTGGTCAAGCTTCGGAACAGGCTGCCCAGGGAGGTGGTGGAATCACCATCCCTGGAGGTGTTTAAAAAATGCATAAATGTAGTGCTTAGTGATGGACTTTGCAGTCCTGGCTTAATGGTTGAACTTGATGATCTTAAATGTCTTTTCCAACCTGAATGATTCTATGATTCTATTATGGCCTTCACCTGCAAAGGAGATTAATTTTCCTGAGGCCTTTGGCTAGTATAAATGACAGCAGCCTTGAAAAAGCCCATGAGAAAATTAATGACTGCTCTTTCAGACTAGGATTTGAATCATTTGTAGTAAATAAGATATTGGGCTAAGCTCCAACAATAATGCAATGTTGAATAGCTGTTCATCAGATGAGCACTGTCAGGCTGGTATGTTTAATAAGACCTAAGTGTTGTGGAAAAAGATTTTAAAGAAATGGACACTCCTAGTTCTGGCATTTCCTAAAGGCTGTATATGGGCAAATGACTTCTGCAACCATAACGTTCTTTAAATTAACAATTTATATGCAACATCACAATATTTAAAAAATAGGGGGGTTAAGGTTCACTGTAATTGCACCTATGTATATACTCTTTAGAAATGTACTCTTGAGTCTGTTATTCCATTTATAATGTTTGTGCTAAGAAGTGAAATGTCTTTTCTGATTCTTGAGCAGAAGCTTAAAATCATTGTAATTTCTTTGTAAGCTCAGCGTAAGCCAAGTTTGGTATATCTCTTTTTTTCTACAGTAGGAGCTTGGATATGTGTCAGCACAATGGAGTTGGCTAGAGGAAGTCAGCAAATTTAGGTCAGAATACAGATCTATAGTCTATGTTTATTCTTTATATTTACAATAAGCAGATATCATCAGTGACTTTTTAAAGATGGCAATATTTTAATTTAATAACTAATGGAATTATAATTCTTTTGTAATTTAGATTTTTTCCATGATTTTCTTATTAGTTTTCCAATTATACTCGAAGTACAGAAAATATAATTTTTCAATATCACCATTTGCCATTAAACCTCCCCTTTAACAAACCAAAGAACAAAGAAGCAAGTGCCTTCACCATTAGAGTATTTTTTGGCTTTCAGTCTGTGTTTTGCATATATTCAGACACCATGCTTTTCTTTTGCAGGCAATTCAAATGACTCAAGGAGAATTAAGTCTTTGCTTAATGACTAGTACACAAGCACATTTGCAGAATTGGCCCTAATAAGTGAATTCAAATAAAGAACTATTTTCTTCAACTCTACGTTCATCTGAAATTTAAAAGAAAATTGGCCTTAATGGCAGATTTAGATTATTATCTTACCTACTTATATTTGTCTATATTTTATTCTGTCTCAGTGCTGGAAGTTAGACTAAATGATCTTTAATGATCCTTCTAGTCCCACATTTTCATGATACTCCCAGATAAGGGGAGAAAAGCACTGAAGTGACATAAATGAAGCCTCCTCTCTTGTACACTCATATGGGCACTGAAGCCCTCTTACAGCTAAACTCCTATTCCAGTAACAGGACTAGGGGAAAACCTGATTTGGGGAAAATTTCAGGATGATCTCAAACTGTATTTTTTCCTTTGTTTATCTGCCATATATGCCAAGGTCTCTTTACATCCCAAAGTTCAATGGAAGGACCTGAGGCTTGGATTTAAAACATAAGCAATGTTTAGCTGATACTATCTTATTATTAGAACTAAAATATGAAACCTCCCAAATTAGAATTCATGCCATACAGAAGTCAGGAAAAAGAGGTGAGGTTGTTTGATGAAAGGATTAGTGAAAAAGAGAACTCTCCCATCCAGCCAAACCCAAGCAGTTTAACAAGACTGCCTAGAGCTCCAGTTAAAACTGTCTTAGATTTCGTTTACTTTATTTTCCTTTTGTATGAATAAAAGGCAAAGCCAGGAGTGCTGCTAATAAAGCTAATACTGCCTTTTTAATATATCTAATTTTTTTGTCTACTCTGAGCTGTTAATCACATTTAATACTTTGGTTAAAAAGCTATTATTTGAGGCAGAGGTTTAAAAGAAGAATATCAAAGATATGTGGGATGAGCCTCTGTGAAGACTATCAACTTACCCTTGTTGATAGATGTTTCTGAGTCGGTGTAGCTGTGCATATTGTATTTGTGCATTTTTACTATTATTGAATGAAATTCAATAAGACACATAATACTTTTTCTGAACTCTGGCTAAATCAAGGAAGTTTCTGAGGCAGACTAATTTATTATGTTCAATATGTGAAATAAATACGGAAAACTACTATTTCCCATGCCTTTGTTTGAACAAACAGTTGTAATTCAGTGTCATCCTCATTGCTGTGAACTACTGCATTAAGTTAAGAAACATGCAGATGCTAAATAAACCTCATATCTGGGACCTTGGACGTTTGTTCATATTTACGTACATTTATGTGTTATTTTTTCACATGGAACTTCTGGTCACTGTTAAGACCTATTTCATTTTCAGTATCAAATTTGTATTTCCCTTTTCTGGGATTTTTCAGTACTGCATCGGAAAAGGGTCTTAATCTTTGGTATCTAGTAGCCTTAGTCCACATGGATTGCTTTTTTGCAATTGCTGATTAATTTTTTTCCAAAATGAAGCAGTAGCATTAGTCTGCCCTGTATTTGATAAACAGTTCCAACATGCACTCTAAAAACTCACTCCAGAAATATATTCTGAGCATTTTGCAATAACAACAGAAGCAGGATAAGGCTCACTAAGCTGAGAGAGTAGAAAAACCCAAAGGAAAGGAAAGGGGAAAAAAAAAGTAATACCTAAAACTTCTGAAGATTCAGAGCTAAGTCCTAATAATTTGTATTCTAGAAAGCACATAGCCTGTCTGCCAAAACCTTGTATGAACTCTCCTGTGACACTTTTTTAGAATGGCAGTTGTTATCACCAAGGACAAGCAAAACAGATTAAATCAGTTACTGTCCACCTGGGTGTTCATCTGAATAAGTCCAATCACAACTGACTTTTGAGTGGTTTCATTGTCAATTAAATATACATTATGAGGGCATTTTTTGTATCTCAAGATGGGAAAACTCCCACACACAGCCCAGCCAGAGAAATGTGTACTTTTTGGTACTTAAGAAGTACTTTGAGCTACTGAAGGACAACCATGCTTACAAATTCATCGTGGTCAGTTTGGTGAGTAGGGAGGCAATTCAGGGTTTAACTCTCTCTGAAAGCCAGCAGCTGTGTCCATCACTTCTCTTTGTGACCCAGCAGCACAGGAGGAAAACCTGTGAAAATAAACACTAGTGATTATGCAGATTTCAGTCGCTGCTCTGACTTGACACTGACAGATGGCCAGTCCTCTTTTTCCATTTTCATGTAAATGGCCAAAGTGAGAGCTCATTTAATAAAAAAATCAATAACTTCAGCAAAAAGAAGTGTAGTTTTAATTGCCTTTTTGTGGCACATTGGGATAGCTCTGTTCTTTTTGTTTCTTCCCCCCTCCCCCCCCCCCCCCCCCCCCCCCCCCCCCCCCGAGTTGGTTGGGAGTGTTTCCCTGTTTGGTTATGAGAACAATCACTATGATCTCTGTATTCCAATGGGCACATAATAATAACTTTATAGGTATAAATGTCAAAAGGCTATTAGTGCTGAGAAATACTTTTTGGCAACAGGATCTTGCGTGGAATAACCTGATTTTTTAATAATATAATTAGCTTAATGTTATGTATTCACAAAATGAATAGTTGCTGAAATTTCCCATGCATTTTCTTTTTTTGAATGGAAATAGTTTTGCCTGTCAGATGCCACGTTATTAAAGAACATTAGTTAAATTAAAATTGCACCTAGGCTGAGAGTGTTCGTGACACTTAATGGACTTTTTGCAGTTTGCTTCCAAGTATTTGCCTACTAACAAGATTAAAGGCATGTTAAGACAAGTGTATTTGTGAAGGGAAACTACATGCTTAAAAAATAAAGCCACTTTCAGCTGCACATCTTTTGAGTCAAAAATTTATCACACAGAAAGGTAAGCAAGGCAAGTATCTCTTCTGCCATTGTTCCTGCAGTCTGGCAAGGCACTGAGCTGTGGCAAGGGAGAAGTAAGTCTGGTGCCTGCCCTGGGCACTCTGAAGAAGTAGCTTAAATAGCAGGAAGGGAGGTCCGAGCCCACTGACCAGCAGTGTCCTGCAAGAGGGGCTGCATGTCCTTCATGGCAGGCTGGTGACAGGCAGTAGCTGTAAACATCTGGAAGTGGAAACGTGGAGCATCATTATCAGGAGAAACCGGCTTCCCTCTTTCCCACCCCATCTTCGTGCCACAATGTTTTCTTACAGTTCTCCTGCAATAACCTATGTTTACTGAGAGCTTTGTTACACATTTATGGTCTTGTGCAATTCACTAACTCCTCCAGACAGCAGAGTAACTTTCTGCAATACAAGCATATTATTTCAGAAAATTGTCAGGGTCTCGGGGGACTTCATCGGTATTTATAAAACATCTTTAGATGTTCCTGTGAGAGGTGTTTTATACTGTGATAGCTGTTTTGGAACAGGCCCTCCTCCCTCCCTCTATGCCATACCTAACACAAACATCTCTACAGTGATATGAGAAATTTCCATAGCACTGAGGCAATTTTTTCCTCAAAGGGCCATGACACACCTGTCATAGGGTTCTCCATGTTGGTATTCAAGTCTTGTTGTGGTGACATGGAAGAGCTACCCAGATCAATACAAAATCCTGAATTGGGCCCAAACCAAAATAGCCAGAATAAACTCCCTTTTGATGGATTGTAAGTGATACGATCTATTTTTCCTACTCTTTAATCTCATCTCAAACTGAGATTACTATTGTTTCTGGTACACTGCATCAGAAGAGAGAAGACAAGAAGGGAGCAATTGCCACCTCACCCATCAGATGGTCCCAACATTCCTCACCTGCAAGTTGTTCTGCTGAACATCTGGCTGGTTTTGGGTGGTTTTTCTTTTAATCATTGTGCCAGCCTTTGCCTTGCCACCCATTCCTTGTTTCATACAAGCAGCAACCAGATTCATTATCTTCTGTTTGTTTTAGTCGTGTTCTTCTGGATGGGTCATTGAATCATCTTCCAAACTCCCTCTCATATAGAAACAACGTATAGGGCTATGGAGTACACGTAGCCAACAACTGTAGCTGGGTTTTAGGTTTTGCATCTTTCAAAGAGAAAGATTTGAGATTGCACTTTTCAGCTTCAACATGAAACTAAATCTAAAAGTGTCTTTTGAGGCTAAAATCAATGGGAGCAACACAGAGGCCTGTAACAACAGCACAAATGACCCAAATCCAAATCAGAAACCCCACTCTGACCTTTCAGAGGTCAAAAGGTGGAAAGGCAGATTTTAGTTCTGCATCTTGGATCACAAAATTGTGTAACAATAATATTATGAAAAAAGATACTGCTCTTGCAACTGATTGTCAAAGCATTCTTTAGTGGGGGTATTTCTCCAGTTTGTACTTCTTTCTACAAAATGTAAGTATCATTTTTATAGTTTTCTTTCTTTTTTTAATATTCAGATTTAAATATGCTACTAGGTGGGATAGTACTTCTTAAAGGTGTCAGAACTTTTAACTAATAACATTAGAAAGGAATCTTGCTTTTACTAAGGAACAGAGGGAAACAGTAATGTTTCCGGTTTTAATGACCAGAGGCCTAAACCTTATCTTGATAAAGTCTGCAGAGATTAATTCCATGTACAGAGGCTAATTAATATATTTTAAAAGTGACCAACCTTGATTTGTTTGGTTTTGTTTGTTTTTTAAAAAAAGAACTGTCTGCATGATTATGTCTCTCACCTGTACCTGTAGGACAGTATTTTCATAGTTTTCAGCATTCAGCAAAGTGCAACCATCTACAAACTTATAGTAAAGGGAAATAGATACTGCCTAGCTGCAAGAAATCTGAAAATCCTCCTGTTTGGGCTTAGATTAGGCTTTATATTGGTCCAAACAGGACAAGCTGTAGGAGAGATTAACTGCTGGAGATGCATAATTTAAATATGCATGTGCAGCTTCATTGCCAAAGTAACTTAGGCAGTGCAGGTTGCCCCTGAATGACTATTCCAGTTCCAGGAAATAAAAGCAGTACTGTTATTAACAGGTACTGGGAATTAGTGCCAAAATGAAAGATCTTGAACGCTTAGGAAGTAATAATATTGTACTGTTGGAAAAAAACATGATTAAGGCTCAGCAATAATTTTACTTGAGTGGAAGATCCATATGTCTTCCAAAAAAAATTAAAAGGCTCATAAGTATTCATTTCAGTAAAAGATTCATAAGCATTCATTACTGTAAGAGTAAGACTGAGCCATAAATTCCAGAGGAAGTTTAGTTACTAGCCAGTAAGAATTTCTATTTTTTTGTTGTTGTTGTTGTATACAGATTGAATTACAAAGCTGGTCCCACAACATTATTTTTAAACGTAGTTGGTCATGTTTTTATTCCTTAATTTCAGCTTGTTTTGATGATTTACTTTTTTTTGCTGAATTACACTTTAGAATATTTCTTTTGTTTTAACAAAAGTGATTTCTTGTCTCTGATGGTGTATCATACGTGTTCCTTGCAGCATTCATTCTGAGTGAAGTTCAGATCCAAGTTTTCATATTTTTGTTTTTAGGAGAGGAAGGCACTTTTGCAGAAAGATCAATTTGCTAACATGAGAAATCCACACAATGTGTCATCTAGCACACTATCATCTCTAGTAGTCAGCTGTAGGAGATGCTAGAGACAGGACAAGCATACTGTGAACCTTCTTTTCACTAATTATCCTGAATTTCAGCAGTCATAATTTTGGAGGCTTTCTTTCATGCTTCCAAGCTGACAAAACACTTCTAATAGTCAGGAGGGAATATGTCCTGAAAGCTTGAAATGAGATAGATTTTTCCCTAGGGAATATTAGCTGTTTCTTAACATTCCTAACTTTTCAATACCTAGGAATAAAACAGTCCTGGAGATTAGTATTATGCTAACCTCAGTGTGTTACAATATCTAATGTCTTCAGAAAAAAAAAGCTTATTGGTTCTGTAGTTCTTTTACTAAAATTTATTTATTCTTTTCAATTTTACTGCAGTATTCTCAGGACTATGTCTGGACATGATATTTTCGTTTGATAAATTATGTTTCCTTTGTCTTGTTATATAAAGACCTACATATGACACGTGGTGACTTTTTCCTTCTATATGTAATTAATTTATTCTATACAGATGTAAAATTTTAAGCTATTTTCCAAAATCAGGCAGAGCAAACAATGGCAGTGGTCTTTTTTGTTAACTCCCAGCTATCATTTTATGTGGTCCATAAAGCCCAAGGCAGGGAGATAAAAGCAGCCACTGAGGTCAACAGGTGATTATTAGTAGTATGCAAAGGTAAAATTGTGTATTTTGAAAGGGAGTGTCTTTATATACAGGCATCAAGAGGGTCTCCAGCTTGCTTTCAGAACAGGTTTTTACTTCTTTAAAGCAGATAAGTGCTCTTGAAAGAGCTACATTTTACAGAGCTGTTTCACCTTTCTTCAAAAGTGCTGTTGCAAAAGCAAGAAGGGTCATCAGGCATTTTGGATGGGTTTGAACGAAGGCTAAGTGGCTATCCACTTCTGCTTGCCCTCTGCACACCCTGGCTTCTGAGTGCTTGGGGGGAAGAGCTGTCCCAATTTATATCTCTTCCTTGAAGCAGTTGTTGCATTTTTCCTATTCCTAACTTACTTGTGGGGACATACACAGATATGAGCCCAGTAAAGATAGGGCTCATTCCTGGACAGGACCATCCCCCTGCTCCTCTCAGGCTAAAGCCATCTTGATCATTATTTTTGAAAACAAAACCTCTGATTGTTGCCTATCCCTGCTGGTATCTGCAGCAGCTTGTGCTTTTATTGGAAATAGTGTGGCCAACAGGACAAGGGAAGTGATCTTGGCATTGGTGGGGCCGCACCTCGAACCCTGTGTTCAGATTTGGGCCCCTCACTGCAAGAGGGACACTGAGGTGCTGGAGCGTGTCCAGAGACGGGCAACGGAGCTGGTGAAGGGTCTGGGGCACAAGTCTTACGAGAAGCATCTGAGGGAACTGGGGTCTGGAGCAAAGGAGGCTGAGGGGGGACATTATCGCTCTCTGCAACTACCTGACAGGGGCTGTAGGCAGGTGGGGGTCAGTCTCTTTTCCCAAGTAACAAGTGATAAGACAAGAGGAAACGGCTTCAGGTTGCACCAGGGAAAGTTTAGATTGGAACAATTTCTTCCCTGAGAGTGTTGTCAGGCATGGGAACAGGCTGCCCAGGGAAGTGGTTGAGTCACCATCCCTGGAGGTGTTTAAAAGATGCGTAGATGTGGTGCTTAGGGACATGGTTTAGTGGTGGACTTGGCAGTCCTGGGTTAATGGTGGGACTCAATGATCTTAAATGTCTTTTCCAACCTAAACAGTTCTATGAATCTGTGATTCTATATTGTCTTTATTTGTAGTTTTATTATGCACGACTGACTATTCTATGATTCTATGAAAGCTGGTATACAGTTTTTATACAAATGTATGCTGACTGACTATTACAATATATTTTAATTTATTGCAACACTAAAAGCAGTATAGCACAAGATTGCACTTCTAGTATGCCATTGATATAAAAGCTGAAGTAGCACAAGATTGCACTTCTAGTATGCGGTTGAAATAAAAGCTGAAGTAAGTACAAGAAAAATAACATATTTTAGTTATTAGACACGTATTACTTTTATAATCTAATTACACATTTAATAATTTTTAATGTGTTGGAATAGAAAGGAGGGTAATGAGAGGTTGGAATTAATTTTAAATTGAGTGGACCCTACGAGAAGAAATTTAGAGGGTGACTCAGACTTCTGGCTTTGCAGTTGGAGGGAAAGTTTGGTGGGAAATGACAGGTTCCGCTGGGAAAAAGCATCTACTCATGTTCAGAAATGTGCTGCAGTGTAGACAGGAAAAAAAAAAGGAACATCTAACTCAAAATCAGTAAATTAATTTTCCTACAAGAAGTTATATATTGAAGTAGTTTCTGGATACCTACCATTGTGTTCACAAAATGCAATACATGAGCTTAACTGAAAACCTGAATGGAAGAGTTTTTGAAGAGTATAAAACCATTACATTTCTAGGTAATAGTTAATTTTCAAATTGGTCCATAATGAAATATCTCTGTTCTGAGCAGAATTATGCCTTAAGTTCCTCTTTTATCTTCTAGTAGAGCAGTTTATTTTGGTGGATGAGTGACAGGATTACAAGGGTGATCATATGCAGGCAGAGAATGTTGACGCTGTAAAGAAGCACCAGGATTAAGTGCAGATCCTTCCCATTTTAATAAAGGCTTTTTTTTTTTTTTTTTTTTTTTCACTTGCCACACCCTTCAAAGCAGTAAGCTATATAGCAGCACTCGTGAATACAAATTTTGCTTTCCTCATACTCCTTGGAAAGCTTCTTGGGGTTTAGTCCATATTTATATGCCCAGAACTCTGGACCCCAGTGCAGGCAATATGTCTTGTATTGGCCACATGTCATGTTAGGATTAGCTGAATCCGTGCGGGGGAGAAACAAGTGGTTTGTCTTTGTGCTGAAATGAAGTATAGGAAGGTCTGTCATTTGGCTACTTACTGCAAACAACCTGCAGCTGAAATATTAGTGGTGGAATAAAGTAGTGTTAACTGGAGTGGTAGGGGGCCCTGCTTTCTGTGAGCATGCTTTTTTTGGGTGAGATTGGGTTTTGGGATGAAAGAAGGGGGTAGCAACTCCACCATAGGTTAGTTTGAGCTGTTGTCAAATCACACCTTGAGTTAATTCATTCACCCTTCCATGGAAGGGCTTCTGTTTTTGTCTGGACTTGGCTTTCCTACCTTCTGCTTCTGTTGCAGAAGTACCTGTATAGACATACCTATTCTCTTGAGTGTGGGCAAGCTGCACAGAGCCTGTCACACGGTGATATTACCATCAAATATGTTAAAATGGAGTAAGGTGTAATTCCAAGTGTACCTTAAATGTATCTAAGATGGCACTGCTGCTAAAGGGGGTAGATTGACATGGCCACCCAACCTACTGACATCCCTCACATGGGCATGCAACCTGAGCCCATTTAAGCAAAAACCAGCATGGCCCAGTGAGGCCACCTCACCGATCCAGCTGAAAACACTGAGCAGAATGGGGAGGGACATTGGTTGCTGGTGGCTGTGTTGCCCTGAGGATACATCCGCACTGGGGCCTCTTGGCAGCTGATCCTAGTTAGATGTGCTGCGAGGTGGCTGTGTCCTCACGATGTGGGCATATGGTTTGCCTTGAAGAGGCTGAGAAGCTGTAAATTCACATCAGCCTCATCAGCTCCCTTTTGCAGACAAGTCTTCAAGCTTATTACAGCACCTTTTTTGAGAGTGGAGAGAACAATGTGTGTTTCAGCGGTGCATTGTACATCTGAAAAGACTTTTGAATCTGGATGAAAAGTAAATTTTAAGTCCACAAAAATCTTATTGATTATAAAACTGAGAATTCAGGGAAGGTGGGAATTAATGTGAGAATTGACTACTATTCCAATTAGAGTTACTACAACCTACAGATATTTAATGGGTAGGAAGTACAGTCCTTGTTAATATTTATGCTATTTGTAAAGGGTAGTGCCATAATTCCCTTGGGTAGCTGACTTCATTAAGTGTACATGATCTCTAAATTGCCAAGCAGGTGAGGTGAATTGCAAGCTGTAGCAATAAATTGCTTGCTTGGTGGGCTCATTTTAGTGCTCGCTCTTTCACATCTCAGGCTTTGTCAATGTCTTTTCCCGGGTGTTTAATATTTTAAAAAGTGGCTTTTGCAACAATATGTAAAGGGAGCCAACAATAATAATAATAATCTCAAAATGTTATCCTTTCCTTCTTGTGAGCCCGTGGGTGTTTGCTGGATGTGGAGAAGCACAATTGAAGGCCCTTTGTTAGGGTAAGGCATAGAGCTGTATAGAATAATACCACCTGGGAGTATGTCTTTTCCTTAAGGACTGATGCAAGCTGATGTTTTAACCTACTATGAACTTAATAATTGCATTAAATACAGTTGTATTCCTTTTCTTCCCCTTTAACTGTTGTTTTCTTCTTTCCCAAGCCTGCATTTTTCATGTTTTGCCTGTTAATTTGATATTTGCATCGCAGGTCTCATTTTTTTGGTCATAGATGAACACAGTACAAAGTAATAGATTTTTCCTGATTAATTTCATCTGACATATTTGACATACTTAACCTTGTTCACATGGATAGGATGGCAGTCTTGTGAGTTTTTGGTGTAATTAATCTTTTTTTTTTGCCAGATGAAAATCCAAAAAGGTAACATCTTGATTCATAAGTACAGTGAGTGCTGATGAACCATATAAAACCAAAATAAATTTGAAAAATATGACATGAAAAAAAAAAGTAGGTGAAAAAGATTAAACCCTCCATAAAAAACCATTTCCTAAGGGTGTTTTTTCCCCTTTCAGTGTTTTTCATATTATCAAACCGGGTAATCTTCACAATTTAGTATTCTGTGGGGTTGTCAAGATAGGAAATTATTATGAAGTAAACTGTTGAAGAAACTTTTTTTGGCAGAGAAGAAAAACTGTTAAAAAAAAGAAAAAAAAATTCTATTTTATTTCCACTTCAGATAGAAATGTTAGGAAAGAGAATCAAAGTCTGGTTGGTTGGTTGGTTGGTTTTGACAGGATAGGCAAGATTGAGAAGGAGGGTTAATTGCTTTCAACATGGTGTTGCACGATGTTTTCACAATAGATTTTCAACAGAAAAAGCAGAAGATAAATGCTCTTTTATGGCATGTGTTTGGATGATGATATGACTCCTAACCTGATATTTAAGACCAAAGCAAAAGGCCCCTGTTGAAAAGGTGTGCCAGATGCCTGGCTGGGGCTGAGCTTGAGCTTGTCGGTGTGGCAGGCAGGGTGAGCACCTGGTGAGGTGCAGACACAAAACTAAACCCCAAGTGCTCCATCCTTACTGGCAGGGAGTAGCTGACAGGTAGGCAGTCACCCACGGCTGTCCCTCAGCGGGGAGGGTCAGACAGCAGCTGCATCTGGGAGGGGGAGAAATCAAGGGATGGCTGCTATGATCGTGAAGGGGTGACATGGATCAGCCTTAGAGGTCTGAAGATGTTGGATGCAGGTCTAGGGTACTGAGGGTGGGCTGTTTGTGAAACAGTGACAAGGCCAGGAGAAATGTGGTTTTATTGTGTTTGTCCAATAACTGGGCTGTCACTGGTGAGTGGTTGCCTGTGCCTGGTGGTGCTTTTTCACTGAAAAGATTGAATGGGTTTTGGTAAGTTGCTAAGGCATGAATGATGCACCTCCAGAGGATCTCTGAGCAGTAACTAATGGTGGTTTGCATAGTGTAGGTATTGCATCTCCAAAGGAAGATCCATCTGTGAAGAAGCCTTGAAAGTATGCAATATCACCTCTCAGTTTCTTTAGTAGGAAAATGGATGCCCTAAGAAAGAAATGCATTTTGGTTGCCAAGTAATATTTTCGTATTTTGAAGCTGAGAAAAGTTTTTGTCTTTTATATGGGTTTATTGAATAATCATGCTTGAAATCTTACTTTTGAGTGAAGCATGAAATAAAGTCATTATAGTAGAGATTTTCTAGGGAAAAATGGACAGAATTTATATCCTGATATAAACTTTTTTGGCAGGCTGGGGGGATATTAATGTTTTAGTGAATTGAGTTTTAGGATGATACTATTGTTTTTATTTGCTATTAGGTTTAATTATTTCTGCAATGAACATGAATTTCATGAAGATGTGTACGTTTCTTTTTCACCCATTCTTCAGTAACCTGGTATTTGAATAAGAAAATTCACATGATTTATTACATTCCAATAATCCTGAAGATGTGATTTAAATGTTCTGGAATAGATAAAACAAGCTTATTTTTTCTTTACTAAACCACAATAGTCCAGGTAGAATGATCAAAAAGCTGTTATATCTCTTGAGAAGAACCATAAACTCTTATCAAAGTTTCATTCACTAGTTGTTTCTTTTTTTGGTGGTTTTTTTTTTTTTTTTTAACTTCTTTTTGGTGTTCATTTTTTGAGGAAAAAGCCCCACAGTAGTCACGTAACTTTAATTCCAGTGAAAGAATAATTGCTTCGGAGAGGAAAAAAAACCTATTGCAGTGGCAAACAGCTTCTGAAGGGCAGAGTTTCAGGTAGCAGGGCAGCTTAGTGATTCTATTTTGAATTACTGGGTACTTGAATAGGTATACAATTTCATATTTTTTAACTGTGGTACTGAGGAGATGCTTCAGTCACAGCACTCTGAGAGAATTTAAGTTCACTGATGTCTTTCAAAATTTTTCAGGAAGAGGATTTTGATGCTTCCTTTCTCATTAATGACCTGTGCCTCTAGCTAGCATTATTGAAATTGTACATGTGAATAAATAGTGAAGCCAAAGAATGTATTTTGAATTGCTTTATTTTTATACGTATATTAAATCAATAACCAGGGTGAACACTGGCTTCTGCTTTATTGCTGAGTTAATACTGTACACAACAACAATGTTTTTAGCACTTTTGTCTTTGAGGTTTGAACTAATTGTGTTCTTCAACTCTTCAGATTCAGAGAAGGATTCAGGTATTTGTAGGCTGTTCAAACTACTTCAGTACAATTAAACCCTATGTTTGAAAGTAACTTTGTATTAAGCATGATGTTGGCTTATTTTGAAAATGCTTTGTTTTGTGTTAAAGACAAGGGGATTTGGATTTTTTCCAAGTAGGATGAGAGGACTCCACTTAGTAGTTATTGTACTGAGCGTTGGTGAAGGCTGAGATCTTGCTCAGATATATATGGCATGCTGCTGCAATGCTTGGGGTCCTGGTATTTGATTCTTCAGACAAAAAAAAAGATTAACAAACCTGTAATGGGAACCACATAAATGGATGGAAATTTGTGAGGTGCAAATAAGGTCAATTGTTGAAATATAGGTAGTTAGAGAAACAGCCCTAAGAAAAGGGTGATGGGAAGGGCACTGTGAGACTAAAAGTAAGCAAAGCATGGCAGGGAGCAGAAGGCACTCTCAGATTTACAGCATTGTGGAAAGCTGTGCCCATGTGAGAGGGGGGTAAAGACCTCCTTAGGATTCTATTTCGATACAGACTTTGAAACCCAGAAGGGACTTTTTGCCTTAGGTGTTGCCAGATTCCCAGAGCAACCAAACCACATGGGTACAATCAAATTCCGTGACAATGAAGCAGGTTACTTTTGGTCCTCACATTGCACCCCTGCCTTAGCGCTCAAGGATACAGAATTGCTGAGAGGCGGGACTGCATGTTCTTCGACCAGCACAATACCACCTTCCCTTGTGCCCCAGACCAAAGTGATGTGGTGCTTGCAATCTGTGCTGGAACATCTCTTTTGCACTTCATGCAAAACAGCTGTAACCAAAATAATTATACGAAGAGCGCTGTCCTTGGGGAACAGGAGCAGGGGTCAGACCTGCTGTGTGACCCTTCTGTGCCTACCAAGTGCAAACAAAGAGGTTGTTGAAAATTCAGTCTGAGTGATTCTTTTTTAGAAGTGTGCTTTGTGTTTTTCCACAAGATACTTAAGGATTCTGTCTGTTTTGACTAGGTTTTGGTTTAGGTGCTTTCTTCTTGCTGTTAGTCAATAAACCATTGAATCATTTAGCTCTAGTTTTCAACCTATCTAAACCTACAATTATTTTAATAGCACCTTATATATGGGTTGAGTTCACAACACAAGGTAGTAATAATAATGAAAGCCAATAATTCCTTGATGTAGTGGTGCCCAACAAAGTGCAAGTGCAGTTATTCTGATACTGTGTGTGTGCGCACACAGACCTGAGATTTCTTTTCTTACTTCTCTAAACAAGCAAAGCAAGCAGTTCTTCGGGGTATTACCTGGTATTAGGGCTTGAATCAGGGCTGTTCTGCTCAAGGAGGTGTCTCGGAGTGCTTCAGCCACTGCTCTTCTAAGGTCTGCATGCCTCAGCAACGCTGATTCAAGACTTGCCCTTACATTAATGTGATTGCACACCATCTGAGTGAGTTTATACTGACTGCTGTGTCAGTACTGTAGCTGAATGGACTGGGTAGACATTGTTTGCAAGGTGGAGCACTGTGGCTATTTCTTACCAAGCTACAGGCTTCTCTGGAATGAATAAATTTCACATCATAGAAACTCAGCTACAGACGCATACATGAGTCACCTCTAAGAAGGTTTCTCATTGTCTAGAAGAAAAAAAGTAATTGTATCTGAAGAAGGAACTCAGATGTGACTGATTCATCTGACCTGACATTCAGGCAGGAGTTTACAAAGCACATGGTTCATCAGAGAATTACTCATCTGTGAAAAAATATATACTCCATACTAGCCCCATTTCTTTGTAAATTCTCAGCCAAATAGTGATTTATTTTTGAAGTAATGTGTGCCATGCCTTGTATGTTTGGATTTATTTTTTTCTTTGATCACAACTGTTTTTCAAATGGTTTTGCTAAAATCAGTATTTGCCACATTTATTCTTGAAGGCGCCGAGTGATCCTGTGATATCCTCAAATCTTTTAAGGGCTTTGACATTCATTATGTTCACAATACTGAGTATTTTGCAGCATTGAACTCTGATTACCCTTTCATTGTCATCTTTGATTTCTGCATCTGAGTCTGCCTGCTTGAGGAGTCTCTCATTTCTGAATGTTATTCTTTTCAGCTTGTGTACTGTTGTTTAGCAAAAGTTTGAAGAATGCATGTAAAGGATTTGTCTGTTTATTGTATTGGGTCCCTTTCCTAGCCTGTGGCAGAGTACACTGTTTCTTTGCATGAACTCCCTTTGCCTGAGCAGCAACTGAGAAAAAAATCATCCCATACTGCCCTTTTGCCATACAGTTGCTTATTGATTGTACTGAAGATTGGCATATGTAAAATAACAAGCAACATTTGTTCTAACAGAGCAGTCAGATTCAATTTATGCTAGTTAAAATGATCTTTGCATTCAGACACAGTACAGGCATATAAGAAAATGAAGGGTTAACTTGAAACAGAATTACTTGAGTTACACAGTTCCCCAGTCCTTTGCTTCAAGTTTAGAGCTACATATAGAAAAAATAAGTATATTAAAGAATTAATTAATAAGCTGACACACTGAGTCTCACAAATAAACATAAAATAAAAACTCAGAGTCCTTAGGCTTTGAACAAAACTCCCCAGCTGCCAATACTTTCCCAGATGAGCCTTGTTATATGTGAAGGATTGTATTATGTCATTTGCAAATAGGAAAAAGTCTCATTATTTAAGGCATTTAGATCTTAGTTACCAAATCGGCCTAGTGGAGGCTAAAACCACTCTTCCTTCTTTCTGCGAAGAGTTTCTGGCTTGAAACAGGTATATCATCCGCTCTTCTGTGCTGCTGTGTGCTTAGAGAGACAATCTGCCAGTTTCATTGAACTTTTTCATTCTGGGACAAGCAACTAAACAGGTAAGCTTAACTTCAGTAATAATTATACCAAAGGGAGATTATTCATATGGACCATTTTGAAAGTTTTATATAAATTAAAGAGTGAAGGAGAGCTCACTTTGATGAAGTAATGATGCTTCTATGGATTCAAGTACAGATCTATGTAAAATTTTTGTTTTATTGTGAAAAACATCTAACAACCCATGAAGGTATATGTAGGATGAAAAACAGAGGTGAATATTGCAAGACTGAGGTATACGCAAAAGATGCTGAATTGTGATGCTGAAATTAAAAAAAAAAAAAAAGAAGAATCATAGAAATGTAGAAGAATTTACCGGATTTGCTTAGAAATCCTCTTGGGGGAAAAAAATTACCATTATAAGATATGCTGTTAGAAGGCCAACGAGATGGGGTGCAAGCAATCCAGGAGGCTTGGAACCATGTATCACTACATCACATGGATGCTAGGTTGGCTGGCCAAGTGTGATGGTGTCCTGGACGTGCTGCGCAAAACAAGAAATCATTATGTTCAACTAGGTGTGATAATTAGTTTGTGACAGCCTTAACTGTAGGGACCATGAAATACTGCAGTTCAAAATTGGATGGCAGTGAGGAAGGCAGGTAGCAGAGCACAGAGCCTGGGCCTCAAGAGAGCAGACGTTGGCTTCTGCAGAGAACTGGTAGGTGGGATCCCAAGGGAGGCAGCTTTGAAGGGCAAAGGAGCTCAATAGAGCTGGAAGGTCTTTAAGGATCAGCTTGGCTAAAAACATGAGTGAGCTCTAGCACACAAAGGGTGTACACAGGACATGGAAGCAGGAATACAGAAACACTGCCCAGACTTGTACAGAGGGTGCTGGGAAAGCCAAAGCTTAACCGGAGTTGAAAGTGGTAAGGGGTATCCAGGGAAAGAAAGGTTTCTAGTTGCTACAGTAATAGTAAAAGGCTAAACAAGGAAAATATGAGCCCATTGGTGAATGCGGTGGGTGATTTAGCAGCAGGATGCACAGATAAAGCTGGTAGGTTCAATGTCTTATTTCTCGCAGCCTTCACCAGAAGAGGCTCCCAGGCTTCTGTGCTTAGGGAAAGGTTTGGAGTAGAATGACCAGCAGTGGATGAGAACTGAGCCAGGGATTAGTTTTGAGAACGCAATCTGTACAAGTCCATGGGATCATACTGGCTGCATCCAAACTGCCCAGAGAGCTGACTGATGTACTTGAAAGACCACTCTTTTTTGGAAAAGACCACTTTTTTGGAAAGTGGATGAGGTCAGGGTAGGTCCCCAATGAGTAGGGGAAGGCAAATGTTGCACCTATCTCCATAAAAGGCAAAAAAAGACGATCCAGAGAACTACGGAGGTTTAGCCTCAACCTAACTCCTGGGGGTATTGTAGAAGAGGTCCTCTTGGAGCACATTTCTGGGCTCATGTACAGAGATTAGGAACAGCTAGCATTGATTTATGAAGGATAAAACCTGACTTCCTCTTTTGACAAAATTACTGGATTGGTAAGGGGAGAGCAGTGAATGTCATTTACTTTGACTTTAGCAAAGTTTTCAACACCATCGGCCACAGCATTATTCTGTCCATGTTAGGACATTCCAGACTAGATCAATGGGCTACCAGATGGGTGAAAAAGCAGTCGGATGGTCAGGATAAAGTTCAGTGATTGTGCTCTACCTGAAGTGCAGTGCTGCAGGGGTCTGTCCTGGGTCCTATCCTGTTTAATGTCTTTATCAATGACTTGGAGGAGGAGATGGGGAGGCACCATCAACAAACTGAGGCCCTCAATGTGCTTGAGGGTGGGGCTGCCATCCAGAAAGGCCTAGACAACCAAGAGGAGTCATGGGCAAATGTGAAGGCCTGCAGCTGGAATGGACCATCCCTCTGGCACAGGCTGGGGATGCTCTTCAGTTCTGGAGAAAGATCTGGAGGTCTTGGCAGACAGCGAGGTGGACAGAACTAGCAGTGAGTGAGACCTGGTAGCAGAGACAGCCAACAGTATCCGTGGCTGCATCAGTGGGAGCACAGCCAGGAGACTGGGACAGTGATTGTCCCCCTGTGCTCCACACAGTACCTGGAGCCCTGCTTATGTCTCCTACCCCCTCCAGTACAAGAAAGCTATTAATAAATTCAGGCTCAGCAGAGAGCCACCAAATTGGTCAGTGCTGAGGCAGGATGAGAAAGAGGGACTTGTTCAGCCTGGGACAGAGATGGCTTCAGAGGACCTAACAGCAGGCACACGGTGCCTTCAGGGAGGAGACAGAGAAGTCTGAGCCAGCCTCTGAGGTGTACCACAAGTGAACAAGAGGCAGTAGCCACAGACTGAGAAATGGGAGGTTACGACCTTTTATAATGCAAAACTTTCTCACCTCAGGAGGACGCTTTGGCAGTGGGACAAGGTTGTCCACAGAGGTTGTACAGGCTTTGTCTTTGGAGGGTTTCAGGATGCAACAGGGTCAAGCCCTGTGAAACCTGGTCTTGGAGCTGACCCTCCTGTGAGCAGGAGGTCAGACTGTATACCTTCTGAGGTCCCTTCCAGCCTGAGTGATTCTGTGATTAAATAGAAATATAACTATATTTAGTTTTCACAGAATGTCAGGTAATACATTGATTTTTGTGCGTTCAGACAAGATTTTTACATTGGGAAGTGAGGGACTGCGGTATCTTAATCTGTAAATGTGTTTGTTGCAGAGTTTGAACACCAGTATTAATAAGTACTGGGTATGCAGAGGCAGAATAGATGAAGTGAGGGAGATTTATCTTCCGAATTGGTGGTGTCTTCACTTGGTTTCAGTCAAAAGAAAATATTTTACATAAGAGCTGAGTCCATACCCTTCAATTTCTTGGAGATAAACTGATTCCAGTAGGTTTATTTACTGGATGTATTCCATAGAGTAGAGTGTTTAATGTTTCTTTGACTGATTGTTCTGACAGAAATTTCTTATGTACTCATATAAAAATAAAAGGGGAGGGAGGGAGTGAGCTTGAATTAGCAGCCTTCCAAACAGCAAAATTGTAAGTCCACTACTGGGTTGCTTTTTCTTCCCTTAAGCCTGATGTTATTTTCTTCTGATTGGATTTGTGTCTTCTGAAGAGTGAAGAAAAAAAATCGCAACTGTGTTTTGCAAATATGAGAATCTGTGAAATAGAATAAATTACCAACTATTGGCTTGATTCTGAAACTTGAATTCAAGCACATGGTTGATTAGTCATACAAATACTCCTCAAGTAAGTCAGCATCCTATACCAGGTGCCTGGTTTTTATAACTGGCTATGATGTGATGAACAATTTAAGATATTTCAAGTTGATGTGAATATTAGTCATAATTATACCTAGTCTGGCTGTATGGTTCCTTTCCGGTTAGTGTTTTCAATCTACATTTATTTAAGTGCTTTGAAAGCACAACCTGTTCTTTGTGTAGGAGAGGTATATGTTACCAAAATACAGGGCATTTTTATGGTGAATATAATGTATCATGTTAAATATTCCTCTTCTCCCTACTCTCCATTAAAATAGATAAAATCTAAAAACACCAAGGGCCTAATCTGGTGTATTTGTTACTGCCTTAGATCTGCCCACAGCTCTCCCTTGAGGCGTGCAGAAAGATTTGATAAGCAAACCTTGCCAGATGGCTAATGCTTGAAGGGAATGTTTTGCTGCAAACATTGCAAAGAACAGAAATATTAAAGTATAGCAGCATTCTACAGGCATAGGACTGCAACTGTACTTCACAGTAGATGCTCACATATCTCGTCTTCTGGAGTGGGGGCAGAAGGCTGAATCGACTTTTCCAATACCCTTGGCACAGCTGGCATTAGCATACATATTTTGTGGTGCTGACTGAATTCAAAAAATGAACAAAAATCAGGTAGGTGTGAACTCTAGGAAATTAAGGTACCTCCAGCCTGCAGGTTCCTCACTGTATTATAGATATAAGAGGCTCTGGACAGGGAGGAAGAAGGCATAAAAAGGGAAGGAAAATTTGGCAAAGCTGTTAGTCTTGAGTTGACACCGTGCTGCACACACTGTGAGGGAGGACAGGAGCTTGCTCAAGGTAAATGCCAGCTGGTGGCAGTTGAGACAGCAGTCTGCTGTACCTCCTCTGTACTCATCCATGCCCTTGCTTACACCTAGTAAGCAAAAATGTATGAGAGTAATGAAGGCAGCTGCTCCAGCCAAGTAAGAGGCTTTTGAGTAGAAGAGATGGTCTTTGATGCCTTGCTTGTTGTGGATTTATCATCAAAACAAACTTTTTGCAGTAACAAGGCTGCCTCTAGCAAGGAGTATGATATCCTGTGAAACAGTTGTGCTTAGAAAAGCACTTTAAACCCTCCTAAACAGATGAATGAGCAGAAAATAGATTCAGGTCAGTACTGTGTATTTGTAGCTTGGTTTTTTAAATTTGTTTCAGGATAAATAAACTGAAAATTATGGTGTTACATGTATAATATGTATATATTATTTGTTTCCTATATCCTGTATTATCAGTTCTTTTAGATTTTAGACATTTTTGAAGAAATGAGCCCGATTTCAAAATGTAAGAATCAAGTCCTTAGCTGTAACTCCAGAATATGATCCATTGAGTCTAGAAGTGTATGCAACTGGTGTATAGCTCTATGCTTTACATCTTCGAGGCCCAGCAGCATGCTCAGCACAGATTTTGACAAGGTGGAGGGATTGTAAGGATTCTTAGAAAAATATCCAAGTCTATGGTTCTTGGGGGAGCTCTGCCCAACCTGTAGTATAATACTGTGGTCTAAGGTGGTGTTGGCATCCCTGCCAAATTTGCAAACTTCACCTTCACTTGATTTTTTCTCCTCTTCTTTCCAACTATCTTCTGTCATAGTTCCTTAGTCTACTGCAAAACTACTATATATAACATCATACAAATGCTTAGAGAGCTGAATTGTTTGACTGACCTTGAGCTGTTGGAAATTAAGTAAAACGCCAAGGCAAAGCAATAACTCTAGATGCTTGTTTTACTGGAAAGCATCTCATGATTGCTTCCTGAAACACTTAATCATTAAATTCTTTGATTCCCAGACTTTATGTAAGTAGCAGATCACAGGTCTGCTGGGAAAAGAAACCTCAGCAAATGCAGAGGAGTCTTACTGTCATAACCTATGCAACATCTCTTCCTTTGATGTTCATCAGGATGAGTTGCTTGAAAAGTCCAAAATTTGCTTTCTTCATGCTATGAAACTGATTAGCTTAGTCACTTACAGGATACAAGTGTTGTCCGTCACCTTTGGACAGCAGCACATTTAGATCTGTAATTGGATGTTGTCAGAAGATACTGTGTCGCAAAGGAGTTTTACTTGTTGGTTCTAAATCACACTTGAAAGGTGTGAGTATTCAGTGCTAATTTGACAGGTGAGTGCTGTTAAGTTACAAAATAATGTGCCTAAAGTTACTGCAATATTTAAGTGTTTATAAAATCAGATTCAAAATATATTCACGTAAATGCTAAAACAAATTTTCTACTATACTTGCAAAAGCTATGAATGCCTTTGTTCATGTGAAAACCCAATTTTTAAAAATATGAACTAAAATCTAAAATTAGTAGTCAGTGAGGACCACGTGTGCCATGATTGAAATTGTAGCAGTTATTCCTGTAGTCTTTCCTTAAGGAATAAAAAAGGATAAAAATATCAGCTTAAGAACATTACTCTTCACTCTTTGACTTTTGAAGGCAAGGGAAAATATACTGTAAGATTCCCTACAGTGCTACCAATTAATGCCTGGTAAAGCACTGCATAGGGGAAATTATTTGCAGGATGAGGGGGCCAAATACTTGTACAGATCATATTGATAAATAATGTACCTCAGCAGCTTCCTGTGGTGTTTAATCTTAACTGTTTCAAAATGTTTTCCATAACTCTATGAATAAAGCACTCATTATACACAGTAAAGTGTATTTCATTATTTTCTTCCCTGCATTTGTTATGATTCATCGTGTAGCACACCTCACCTTTAGAAGAGAAGAAATGGAAAGCTAGCAATGCATTCCAATCACTCTTCCTTCAGAGGTGGAAAGATCTGTTGAAGCTGAACCAGTTTAAACAACCCTGTAAATCTCTTCTGGAGTCAAGGCTGGACTGGACTGATGAGGTTTCTGTACCTCCATACAGAAGGTGCTTCTGTATTTCAAAGGGAACCTTAGCTGAGACCACAAGGAGGCACCCAGGACCCCACAGGCACCCGCTATGATCTTGAACACTCACTGGCATCATAAGCGTTTCAGGTGTAATCTCTCTACAGAAGGCAGTCAGGCCCTTGCAAAAGTTTACATAGAGGAAACAGAGCAAACAATGTTTCAATTTTTTTTTCTTGAAGCAGTTAGGATGGCTTGTATCATGTAAATGGTGCTGCTTTTATTTTATTTTTTTTCCTATGAAACCAAGTGGAGATTTTTTTGTGTGTTTTGTTTTGCTTTGTTTTGCCATTGGAAGATCCTGTTTTGAGTGGTTTACAAATCTGCCAAATTTAGGAGTGAAGCTACTAGATGAGTGTTTACCTGAGAATATCTTTGGTTTACGTAGTGATTTTTGTTTTGTTTGTGGTTTTTGGTTGGTTGAGTTGTTTTTAGTTTTATTTTATTTTATTTTATTTTAATCTCAAAGGAAATACATTGAAGGGAAACAGAAGTCATGCAGTTCTGAGGAATTTCAATTTTTATGTACTCTGGCAGGTCTTTGATGATCTACAGCTGAATATGACTCATATTAGATCTGAAATGGTGTCACAGTTTAACCTGGCAGGTAGCTAAACACCACCCAGCTCAACTCCTTCTGGGGTGCCACGTCCCTGTAAGACTTGTTTTTCAAGGGCCAGGGTAGTGTTTCAGGTGGTGGCATGAGGCACAGGGTCTGTTTGCAGCCACCACATGGTTGTTTCCATCATGTTAAGCACATGGCGCTTGCCTTGGCGGGTCTGTGCGAGTGGGATACAACCAGGCTGCCCGGCCTCCCCGTGATCATACCTCAGCCATCAACCTCCATACCAGAGTCCTTAACTGCTTGGCTTGATTGATTATGGCACATGTTTTGCATTCACAAATAACCTGTGGAATAGTGTCCATGGTTAAGTCCACCCTTCAACCATAAGCCCATCTATATGTTGCGTTTCTCTCTTGATGGCCTGAGGTGTTATGGGCCCCCTGAGCTACAAATAATTTGCGCTTATTTTTTTGTCACCAGTTCAGATTGTTGCCAGTCCAGATCCACCTGAGTAATTTCAGTCTTGGCAGCCTGATCCACCTGCTGGTTGTTTTGATGTTCTTCAGTGGCCTGACTCGGGTACATCAGCATCTACATGATGTACTTTTACAACCAGGTTCTCTACCTGAGCAGCAGGATCTTGCCACAATGTGGCAGCCCAGATGGGTCTGCCTCGGTGCTGCGGGTTGTTCTGCTTCCATTGCCCCACAGGGCATTTGCTACCATCCACAAGTCAGCATAAAGACAGAGAACTGGCCACGTTTCTCGTCCAGCAATATCTGAGCTGGATAGCTTTCACCTCTGCAAACTAACTTGATTCACCTTGTCTTTCAGCACTTTCTGCCACTTGTATAGGACTCAACACAGAAGCTTTCCACGTTTCCCACAATATGACAAGGCCCATCAGAGAACAGGGCATGTTGCTTCTCATTTTCTGGTAGTTCATTATACAGTGGGGTCTCTTCAGCACATATGACCTCCTCCTCCGGTGATATTCCAAAATCTTTTCCTTCTGGCCCGTCCATTATCACTTCAAAGATTCCTGGGTGACTGGGGTTTCCTATTCAAGCCTGTTGTGTGATCAGTGTGACGCAGTTACTCCATGTACCATCAGCTGCATGATGTGTAGAGGGGACTGTCCCAGCTCTTTGAACATCCAGCCCAGCACCAGCTGTCGGGGTGCCAGAAGGAGCTGGGCTTCAGTACCAACCACATGTCAAAGCAGCTCAAACCCCTTCTTATGCTGACAGTATCTCTTTTCCTGTTGGAGTATAGCAGCCCTCTGTATAGGTGTATAGGTCCTCTGTATCCCTGACTTCAAAACCTTAAGGGTCAGCCCCAAGTCTCCCCTGGTGCTTTCTGCCAGAGGCTCCAGGTAGGGCCATTCTGCCCAGCTGTGGTGTAGAGCACAGTTTTAACACCTTGTCCTACCCGGACTGGCCCAAGGACTACTGCATAAACTATCTCTTGTTTAATTTGTTCAAAGGCTTGTTATTGTTCAGGGCCCCATTTGAAACTGTTCCTATTCTGCGTCGCTTGATAAAAAGGGCTTACAATCAGACTGTAATTTGGAATATGCATTCTCCAAAAACCCACAGTGCCTAAGAAAGCTTGTGTTTCCTTTTTGCTAGCTTGTGGAGATATAGCTGTTATTTTGTTGATCACATCCATTGGGATCTGATGACATCCATTTTCCCATTTTATTCCTAAAAACTGGATCTCCTGTGCAGGTCCCTTTGTTTGTGCAGGACCTCACTTTGTTTTATGGCCAAACTGGCTTTCAGAAGGATTCAGACCATTTTCTTCCATTTCTCAAAAAAAGCTTCTGCTGTGTTGCCCCACGTTGCACCCCTTTTCCAATCACTTTGCCAATGCCCCCATCCCTAGAAAAGAATCCCAGCTGTTTGGCTTCCTTACTTGCTAATTCCAGGCTACTGGCCCTGTTATCCCAGCATTGGAACAGCCAAGCAGCAATGTGCTTGCCTGGACAACAGCTGAAATGTTTTTGTATATCTCGCAGCTCACTCGGGGACAGGGATCAAGTGGTTACAGCCTCATTTATGAGTTCTTCCTCTTCCTCCTCCCCAAGCAGCGGCTGCCTGTCTTCCTCCTGCTGCTCTCGTGATGGCCCTACTTTGGAGAAGCACAGCTGTTGTTTTTTTCTTCATAATTTTGCTAATAGTAAGCAGCCACTCTCATGTATGGAAATGAAAATGCAATTAATGACTGATACATTTTGCCTGTACAGAAAAGGTTGAATTAAGATTTTATAGATGTTTCCTTTTTGAATACTCTGACTTTCAAACAGTTGTTATTTGCAATTTTAGCACATTCTGATATAATGATTTGCAGTGTTAATTTTATGTAAGCGATTTGGGCTGATCATTTGTTTATCCCTGTAGGTTGGTCACAAATGTATAGTGCAGACTGGAGGTGCATAAAACCAGATCTCCCTTTAAACACAGCTTTGTTTTGTTTCCTTCTTGAACTTTAAGCAAAATAACATGAAAGCGTGGAGAAAACCTGACCTTTTTCTGCTGTTTTTTCCTTCTCCTCTGTATCACCTGGAAAGGAAAGAAGGTTTGTATTAACTTTTGCCATTTTCTGCTGAATTTTAAAGTTGGTTTAGGAGCCTGATTCTCCAATGCCACTTGAGTATGGAGCTCCAAAACAAGCAGGATATGGCACTTTGGGAAAGGCATGCCGGTTGCAATAGCTGGCTTTGCTGGTTACAAAGTGCCTGTCAGCACAGGCACCTTAATTAGAATTCCTCTTCAGTTGCTTGCTGCATATACTAAAGGATGTGATTTTTTAAAAAGTGTGTAAATATTTTGTAATGGGCCTAAGGAGCACTGAACAAAAGATGTTTATCCAGCAAACTTAGAAGTGAAATATCGATCTGGGAACAAGCGTTAGTCAAAGGTATCTCAAAGAAAAAGCTGCAGTGAGATTCAACCCCCACCCTGACAAAACAGTGGATGTATGAGCTTTGCTAAACTGAACTGCCTTTATAGCAGAGAAGCAGTAGAGAAGTGTCTTCTCTGAATTTACTGTAATGGTGGGAAGGCTTATATAGTCATACGTGTTATTTCACTGCCCTGGTATTTTCATGTGCTAGAAGGGGTAATTCTGAAATCCATATAATGTTTGTTTGGTGTTTCTAATATTGGTGTAATACTTTTTTACACAGAGGAAAAAGCAGAGTTACATTGTGTTTCTATATATAAACCTAGGGAATTAAAGATGCTTAATGTGTCTCACTGTGGGTGATGAATTCAGAGATCATTTGCAGTTTTGAGTAACTGGGAGTGCATCTATATCGGCATTTTAGTGGATGCCAGGTCCCTAGCACCACCTGCTTTGCTCTACAGATCTGTTCCTATTGCAGTAGTCTACATGCTAATGTAGGCACCGATGGGTACTGTGGGCTGCTTTGCTCATGTTAGCAAACCTTTATCTGGGCAGGATGGATGAGAGAGAGGAAAACAGGTAAAGACAAGCATTAGCAACATTAAAAAGAAACTGAGTCTTCCATTTCTGCAGCATTTTTAAATTTCTGTTTTGCTTTTTAAAATTCCTTTTTTCTAAAAAGTGTGTGGATTTATTTTTTTTGTTCTGTTTGTGGTTTTTTTTTTGTTTTGTTTAGTTTTGTTTTTTTAATGGGGAAAAGTCCTACTTGACTGCCTTTTACTTTATTTAGAACTAATGACCATTCTCTTAGGTACTAGGGAAGGGATGGAGGAAAAGATGTTAGCTGAGGTGGACTTCTGCTTTAAAGATTTTTTTAAAAGACAAAATGTACTAGAAAAAAGTGGCAAAAATAGAAAAAGCCATTCTTGTCTCAGGTGCTGGAAAGACGTAGGCAGAACACATGGTCTCCTCAGCTGCTCTGCGATGTGGCAAACCTGTAGCAGGATTGGGCTGTTGAGGATATTATTGAGTTACCTCACTTGTCACAAGTTCACAGAAATGTTGTCTTGTGAAGAAGATGGCCTTGCATGTCAAGGCAAGACCCTCAGAGGGCAGAAAAATAGAAAGCAGTAGGAAACAGACATCTCCCAGGACATGCTAAAGGTTTAGCCAGAGATGATGGGCACAGTAGTAAAACCTGCATCCACTTCTCTGCCTGGTCTTATTGGGACATTAAGAAAGTAGGAGGTTACTCACTGTCCTAATGGGTATGTGACTCTGGGGAATTATTAGAGGGATGGTGGTGAAGGTTGTTCATCTTCTGTGTCCACTTACTTCCACAGTTTTGCTTCTCACCTGAAGTCTTCTCCCACCCCTCCTCTTATCCCCAAACCAGAGGTAAATTAGTCTAAAATAAGATACAATTTTATTTCTTATTCTTTTGGATCCTTTATTGCTGTCCTTTTGTTCACCTGTCACAATTTCTATTCCTTCTGTCAAAGGTATTAAATGTTTTTTTTTCAGATTAGATCTGCCATCCTGCTCCTCTTTTGTGTCTTAATCCAGTAACATAAAGATGTTGGGATGCATTATGAATCTTCACCATTTTCAAGAGGGCAATCTGAATAATACATACCCTTATATAATGTGGTGATACTTATATTGTCTAGGTGTATCATAAAGTTCTAGTGGTCAGTCCTCTGAAATCGTGTTTTTAACTTCAGGGATGTGACTATCTCAGATGGGATAGCCATACCACCTGGTTATAGACATCTAACATAGGAATCCAGGCTGGCCTTCTGGTCAAGAGAGATCTTGACCCTGAATGTGGAGGATTTCTGCATTATTTTTTATTCCATAAAAAGCCTAAGAAAATGATCTTCCAAAATGACATATTCATAAGGAGGCACTTAAAACCTTAAAGCTAGTTGATACGAACATCACTTTCTAAGCTGTGGTCTGTGAACAGCTCTCGTGCCTGCCTCTCTCCTCAGGGTAAGTTCATCAACTTATTGACGTGGTATTATAAAAAAGAATGGGCTCTGGAAAGAACATCCTGGGCAATAAAGTCTGTTTTTAAAAAGCATGTATATAAATTAAAAATAACAAAAACTGTTAAAAGAAGCTGTTAACGTGAATGTATTGCATCATCAGTGGAAAAGCTTGAATCAGCTCCAGGACTTTGGAACTACAACAGTAATTTCTATAGGAGTACAACACCTATTTCTCTTTTAAAATATGGGCCAATCTGAACCCCAGGCTGTCAGCTGCTTCACGAGAGTTTGGGGGGAAGGGGGGGGGGGGGAGGGGAGAAGAATAAGACAGACCAACCACTTTCCGAACCATTTATCCATCAATAATCCAAGTTATTTGCAGGAATGGCATTAAAGCATACATCAGTATGGGTGAATACAGCGAAAACTGCAACTGCTTCTGGGTGGTGCTTTCTGGGTTAGAAACTTAACTGAGAGCCATATTCCTCATATGGAGGAAAGGAGAGTAGTGGGGGCATTTCATAGGTAAGGGAAGACAGTACGGGAGGGAAAGAGACTTTGCAGCAGGTACTGTGGTAACTCTTGTTAGTTTATGACTTCCCACTGCTAGGGATTGGGCAGCAGGGCATCCCTGATGCAGAGCAGCCCTGCTGCCCAGTGGTATGCAGCTGGTGCCTGAGTTGTGCAAACACCACCGGCGGTCGCCCACATTTACTGGGGTGGGAGAATTGCTTGCATGACTGAAATCAGGAGCTGATCTGTGGGCTGCTTCCTCTGTTTGGAGACTGGCTGGGAGGAGAGGAGATGCTACAGAGATTTGATTCATTCCTGATAAAGAGTGGGTGGAAACTCAGTCAGGCAAAAAAGCCATGATTCAATGAACCTTCTGAACAAAGAGAGGACAGGAAGAAAGCAACCAGCAAGGGCACTTGGAGAATGAGTTAGTGTGCACCATTTAAAAAACTATACCAGTGTGTCCACTTGAAATAACTTTTTTTGAGACAGTTACAGTTCTTGATACCAAAACAACCAAATGTTGTAATAAAAATGTGTTCCTTGGTGCATTAAGACATTTCTTTCTGTGTTTTCCTTTATTTGCTAGATATTGGATTAATTCAAACATCACAAGAAAAACAACTGAAAAAAATCACCTTATTAAAAAAAATATTAAAGTATTTTTCAAAATATAATCTGAATGATATTTTTTCCAGTGCAGTCAATTCACCATTTGGAAACCTAAAGGACTAGGGGAAGAGGAAAGAGATAGATTATATAATGTGCTGCCAGCTTCATAGGTCCTGGGTGGGATGAATTAGGTGGAGAAACGAAACCCAGAACTGAAGGTCTTTTCAGCATCTTAAAAAAAAAAAAAAAGAAAGAAAAAAAAAAAGAAAAAAAGAAAAAGACTGATTGAGAAAGAAAAGAACGGGAAATTTTCCACTAATAATAAAAATGTAAACATTTACACTTGTTTTCTTGTGGTTTTCCCACCCTACTACCTTTTATCTTCAGTTTTTCTTTTAAAGCCCTGAGTCTTTCTCAATTTCATGAACAGAGATGACAGACTATGCAGAGTTTTATGGCTATTTCAGGGTTTTGGCATGGGCAGAAGATCTGTGCTTATGAATTTCAGTGCAGCATCAAACTGTCAGAGGGTGTCCTCTCTAGGGCAGAGATTATAAGCCCTTCATTTGTGCTTTGCCGAACCTATTCTAGATATTATCCCTGGACAGCCAAGGGCTCTATTCTGCAGCGGCAAGGCTCCAGCTGACAGCGAGCTGACACTGCGGCATGGCTGCATGATTACTCTCACGGTGCTGGCAGAGTCCAAGGAGCGCTGATAAGAGTTGAGCCTGGACTTCATTTCCTGGGCTTGGGAGTACAATGTGGGTCAAAAGAGATTTGTCTGGCATTTTCACTGGCTGTGTTTCTAGCCCTAACCTAACAGCACAATATGCATTCTGTTTCAATAATGTGAATTCATTTGTGGTTAACCAGGTTTTCATTTCAAGATGACAAATGTATTTTGGGACAGTAATTTAGCAGGTGGTTGTATAGAATCCATATATGAGAATCAAGATAAATATTAGCATGTCCATGCATAATATTACTTTATATTTGCTGAAATTTAGTAGGCATATCTTAAAGAACTAAATACATACAAATTATTTATCCATTCGCTCATTTCTAGACAAAGGTGTCCTAAGATTTCTTCCAAGCTCTCTGAAAACAGTAATGATAGAAAGTACACATCACGAAAGAAAATTGAGAGGTCAGATGAAACATTAAAATGTTATTTTGTAGGCAGTATCCCACTATTAACGGGTATAGCTGTTAAGGAAGAAAATTCCCACATATACTTCAATGTGTAAATAAATCACCCTGTTAATAAAAGGCAAGCAGATGAAGCAGGTGGTGTATTTTCATATGTCAGTTTATATGATGTGTAAACATGTTGGAAACTTTGAAGACTTTGCTTTCTCGTGTATATGGCAACAGGTTACTCTCAGCTAGCACAACTGAAGTGAAGCTACTGTTTTCATGAATTGCTTTAAAAGTTTCTTCCATTTTTGTAGGCTTCTGCTTTTGAAATTTGTATATATAATATCTATATTATATATAGATATATAAATTTTTATATATAACTGATTATATCTTAACTGAAATTCTATTTGGAGAAGTCATGCAAAGCACTGTAGAAATCACAGGGAGGCCTACCATTTACATAGTGGGCAAGGAGAAAAGTTTATAGGTGCTATAAGTAAATGGAGAAAATCCTGAGTTAACAGTCCAAGGTTTAGATTCATGAAATGAAGGTTTATATTGATGAAATGGTTCCTATTAAAATGCTTCATAGATGTTGTTCACCTTGACCTCAGCAAGGGCTTTTGACGCTGTCTCCCATCACATCCCACAGGTCAGCTGAGGCAGTGTGGGTTAGATGGGTGGGCGGTGAGGCAGGTTGGGGACTGGCTGGTGGCAGAGCCCAGAGGGCTGTGATCAGTGGCGCAGTGTCTGCCTGGAGGCCTGCAGCCAGCGTGTGCCCCAGGGGGCAGTTCGTCCGCGGCCTGGATGAAGGGACAGAGCGCACCCTCCGCATGTTTGCTGGTGATACAGAACTGGGACCAGTGTCTGACACACCAGCAGGCTGCGGTGCCGTTCAGCGAGACCTGGACAGGCTGGAGAGTTGGGCAGAGAGGAACCCAATGAAGTTCCACAAAGGCCAGTGTAAGGTCCTGCCCGTGGGGAGGAACAACCCCGCACACCCGTACAGGCTGGGGGCTGACCTGCTGGAAGGCAGCTCTGTGGAGACGGACCCGGGAGTTCTGGTGGACAGCAAGTTGCCCCTGGGCCAGCAGTGTGCCCTGGTGGCCCAGCAGGCCAGTGGGTTCCTGGGGTGCATTAGGAGGAGCGTGGCTGGCAGGTCAAGGGAGGTGATCCTGCCCCTCTGCTCTGCCCTGGTGAGGCTGCACTGGGAGTGCTGTGTCCCATTCTGGGCTTCTCAGACAGGGAACTAGCGGAGAGGGACCAGCAAAGGGCTATGAACATGGTGAGGGGACTGAAACATTTCCCTTATGAGGAAAGGCTGAGAGAGCTGGGGATCTTATCAATGTATACAAATGTCTTCAGGACAAGTGTCAGGAGGATGGGGCCAGGCTCTTTTCAGTGGTGCTCAGTGCCAGGACAAGGGACAATGGGCACAAACTGCAGCACAGAAAATTCCACCTGAATATGAGGAAGAACTTCTTTACCTCGAGGGTGACAGAGCCCTGGCACAGGCTGCCCAGGGAGGCCGTGGAGTCTCCTCCTCTGGAGACATTCACAACATGCCTGGACATGACTCTGTGCGATCTGCTCTAGGAGAACCTGCTTTAGCAGGGGGTTGGACAAGATGATCTCCAGAGGTCCCTTCCAACCCCAACCATTCTGTGATGCTGTGATTCATTTTCATTTGAAAATAAATTTAAGCTGTAATTATAAGAACAACATCAAATTCCACTAGGTCTGTGCTGCTTTGTGTGTTTAGAAAGTATTTCAATGAGGTTTCTGAAGATGTTAGTCCATGCTGAGAATTCACCTTTCTGTAAGCATTTTGGAAGAAAACTTTTAAAAAAATTGTTGAGAAGCATACTGATATTGCAGTTAGAGCACTGGTTTTACAATCTGTACTATAAGCCTTCACAACCCATTTGCAGAATCTTTATGAGTTTAGCAATCTGTATTTCATGGCCTTTTTTTGTCTGCGTTCAGTAATGCTTTCTATTTTAATCAGAACAGTTACGGTGGCAGACTCCACACTTGGGCTTGGGATGTGGAGCTGTTTTGTCAAGGCATCCTGTTCTCACATTCGAAGTAGAGCCTCACTGAAAGCATTGCTAAAACACATTAGGAAGCTGATTGGATTTATGATTTCATGCCCTCTATTCAGGGCATGAAAGTGTTGGAGAGAAGTTTCTTCAGGGCAAAGAGAAACAAAATCTGTGACAAAGGTTCAAAGGCAAAAAAATGTTAGGAGCCCCCTGGTGTGAAGGCTGCTTGGTGGCTCTTCTAATGATAAAGTCCCGAGTTACTGTGCTACCCCAGGAAAAGCCTGGGAAGCACACTGTTCACGTTGGAAGGATCCCATGGGAGTCTGTCAAAATCTCTGATGTCGTTGTGGGCAGCCGTCACTCCTGGCCCACAGGAAGCCCCCAGCCTGCTGTGCTAGTAAGGTGTGTCTTCACACTGGGGTTAGCAGCTGCAGGTTGGGTTGAACATCAACATCAGTGCGGGTACGGTAATTACACAGCAGTGTTCAGTGGTGTGTATTTCTGATGAGCCACGTGCAAACTGTGGAGGGCACCATGCAGGGCCACAGTAGAACTTCTTCACTGAAAGCAGTGTTGTTTGAAGGAAAGCTGAAGGGTGAAATATCTACGTTTCCATTGACTTCTCCTTTGCCAGCTGCCTTCCAGTCTTTCAGTAATCCTCTAAATACATCCACAGAGCTACTGATCTTGAGAGTTTTGTATATCAGCGTTGTATGGCTGTAATAACTTTGTTGTAGACTCAAAAAACCTCACAAAATATGGGACATGTGAAAGCATTGTTGTGTAAGGGCTAAGACAAGGATTTTGCCTTCACCCCCGCCCTTGAAATTAATTTTTAAGATAAATTTTTGCATTTCCAAAAGGTATTTCTTGTTCCAGCATACTTTGTTGCTCTTCTTTTTGTTCATTCTATCCATTTCTCACACAGGTCTCCTTAGACCTGGACTCTGTTTTGTTTGCTTCAGTGATGGCTGGTACTCTTTGTGGAGACAGAATCCAAACTCACCTTTCCTGGCCCCTGCAGCCCCTTTTTGGGCTCCACTGTGTTACCTCTGGCTGTGGGAGGTTAAACATACCAGTTGCTTGCTCTGTCTGGACTAGTTGTCTTAGGGAACCCAGTCTCTGACAATGTGCTCCAGTGCAAACATCATGGCTTGAGCGAATCTCCAGCTTCAGAATGAGCATAGCTGTCCTCAGTTGAGCAGGACTGGTTCTGCTTTTAATTTCTTTGCTTTGCTAGCTTATTTTAGAACTTCCCACAAATAGGCAATTCTGCTGTAGAAATAGGTTTACTTATGCTTTTGTATTTTCTCCATTGAACCTGATTCCTGTTTTCAGAAAGAGTAGGGGTCTTACAGGGTAATTCAACCCTGAAGCATAAACCAGCTACTGTTGCCGACACCTCTTCGTTGCTGCAGAAGGCGAGTACAGTGCTGGAGGGAGGTGCAGTAAGGAATTTTGTCATTTGGAACACACGGAAACTAATGAGTCACTTCCAAATAGAGGCTTTCCCCAAAGTAAACTACTAGGACAACTAGCTGGTGTTTGTCATTTTGTACACCTCACTTAAAGTAATCTTTATTTTGATTTTGAAAAGGTTGGGGGGAAGAGGAGAAAATTATGCTGGGTGAAAGTAAATTTTTGGGTTTGACATATTTTTGTTTGATTCTTTTGTATTGCCCATAGTGATGTCATTCAAATTTCACAGGTAGCGTTTGCCTCTCTGGAAAGGAGTTCTGCCAAGCACGTATCTTCAAATGTATCAATAATGTCAATGGAGAGGTCCAGTAAAAGAATTCTGGGAATGAGGGTGAATTTTTGATCTTGTTGAGGGAGGGAATCATAACCCCTTGCCAATGAAGAACTGGAGATGAAAGTAAGTTTGAGAAACTCCAAGCCACCTAGCAAAAAAAGAACAGTATTGATAACTTTGAATATCATCTGTTAACAGTCAACCCCAGGCAATTAATTATGAAAAGATGAGGCACTTTAATAAGTGTCTTGTAGTATTATTTCGGAAAAAGGTTTTGGTGACATCATATGGAAAACAGGCTAAAGAAGACGGGTGTTAACAGGAAAAATTCAAATAAGATACAGGGACAGGTTGGGACTGAGCGAAACACTTCTAAGAGTTGCTGAACTGCATACATAAATATGCAAATAGCTGAAACAGCTTAAATTACAAGACAGGAATCCATTCATTGCCATAGTTCTTGCAGATTAGAGGGAATCTAGAATAGATAAATCAGAAAGGCACTGAGATTTGTTGGTTTAGTTTTTCAGCATATAATCTTTGTACTTCTCAGAAAAGTCTTATCCTTTACCATATTAATTGTTTTTGTAATTTATTTTTAAGTAAGAAAAAATTATGTCCAAAACATAAAGAAAGTCTGAAGCTTGGTTTGCTTCTGTGGACAGCATTACCTCTTCTTGTTACCCAGCTCTCTTGTTTTAATTTTTTCTATCCTGTAGTCCATATGCACAGGCTTCATGTTCTTTGGTTTTTACCACAAATTAATCTTTTAATTTGATTTGTGATTAAGTACTGTTTTAAATATAACACTATTTATGTAATTTATCCCTTTCTAATACAAAATGAGAAATAAAGAAGCAAATGGATTAGCAATTCTCTGTCAAGATGGAAAAAGGAATATTATTTAAAAGTCATCATCATATCCATTTTAGTCTTCTAGAGCTATTAAAAGGTTACATTCTGCATTAAATGGCAATAGATGGCATTAGATGTTAGAACATACGTGCTGCAAAGTATGTGTGCTCTCGCAATTGAATGAGTACTATATGAATTTCATTTTCAGTATGTGGTTAGATGCTTCTGAATTTAACCCTAAAATACATTCTTTACCTCGATGGGGACCTCTGCAGTTAGGATGAACTTGTGTTCTTCTGGATTTTTCTTCTCCAGTTCAGGGGTCAGTAGGGAAAGGTAAATGTTCAGAAAGGGATTTAAATGTATCACTAATCAGATGAACATTGAGACAGTAATTTGCTCAAGTAAGTTCTTGTCATGTGTTTCTCTTTTATGCAGCTGATGCTTGCTTCCAAATAATTGTTTAAACATCCTTTTTTCTGCCTTGACAGGGTCAAAGGATTCTTATTTTTCAAGCTGAAATAAATTGGTCAAGCTATGATCTTCCTTTGGAAAAAACATTCCAAAAATCTTAAGAGATATTTGCTAAGACTTTCAATTCTCACTTAGCTAAGTCCAAAAGAAGGAATGAAATAATGGTGATGAAAGGCTGATACTCAATGAACAGGAAGCAAATGTCTTTTTAAGGGGTGTAAAAAATCAAGATAGATTAACTCAGTGGTTTCTGTTGAATGTGGTTTGGCTTGCTTTTATTTTATCCTTTTTCCTTCTCACCAAAGTGACTTGCAGTCTTACCTGATAGAATTAATTCTTCCATCTGCAATATCACTCTTAATGTTTAAGGATGATAGACCAACCTAAAACCTAGTTGAATCAATGAATTGAAGAACAATCTCTTCAATATCATAACTCTTGCTGAAAATATCCAAAGCTATTTTTAGCTGATAGACTGTAAGTTTGGTTAAAGTAGGCATGGCATCAGTGTGGAATAACTTGCTGACATGAATAATTCTGAACTTTGCAGGGTTCTGAAAATATTTCTAGTACATCTTGTCTAAGACTGAATTATAGACAGGAACAGGTAATAGTCATATGGCCTCTGGAGCAGCCCAAAAGTGAAATAAAGTCTCAGGTCCAAAGACTTGTACCAAGTTTCTGGCTATTATATGGTAACAGTGGAGGTATGCTCTCTCCAGTTATACATCTCTTCCAGCCCTTGAACAGTTCTTCATAAGCTATTGAAAGCCACTTCTGAAAGATAATCCTGTAGCCTGTGCAATTCACAATGAAAGGCTTCCTGCCCCAAACTGTGTATCTTCATGGTTTTGGATAGCTCTTCTCCCTGCCAAAACCTCCTGTGGATTTTTTCTTTCCCTTTGCCTTTTTTCTGGTAGATCAACAGCACTGCTGACTGCATTACTCACCTGCATTATTTAATGAAAGAAATAAGCACTTAAATCTTTCTATTAGGTAGTTTTCAAATCAAATGCAGAAATCATGTCTTATTGTAGAATATTAACTTTTGACTTCTTAATAGCTTACAGTTTTCACATCTCCTCTAAAAATTAAAAATCATAACCAAGAAAAGATACTTTGTGACTGATTAATTTATTGATTCTCTTAGAGCGTGATGCATGGATTGCTCATCAATTTTATAGGGTAATGTATCATGCAACTTATGAATATCTCATTATATTCTCTGTGCAAACACGTGTATCAGAAAAATAACAGTTGAATGCATGCAGGATTTATATTTCCCTAGGGAAAATAGACTTCAGACTCATTATAGCAGGGGTCCTCAAACTTTTTAACCAGGGGGCCGGCGCGCGGATGCAGTGGCAGGCAGTCATCTGCGGCTGCTTGGTTTCCCCCCCGAACCCCCGGCGGCGGGGTGGAGGGGTGTGTGTGTGTGTGTGTGTCGTAAATACTGGGGGAGGGATTGAGGACACTGGGGGACTGTATCCAGCCCGCGGGCCGTAGTTTGAGGACCCCTGCATTATAGCATCCCTAGGCCCAGTTGGTTGGCATGCCAAGCATCACCCAGCTTGCTGAGAGCCTCTTCTAGGTTCAGGGCAGCAGCAAATTCATCCTATGCTGGGTGTTAGGCAAGTATTCAGCTTGGTCATGGGTAAGTCGATGTTTTTTCATTCTTTGTGAGAATTTTTCCCCTTGCTGTCTTTTACTATATAAGATAGATGTTAATACATGAGGAAGAAATGTAATGCATTGCTTGTAGGGCTTGTTTACACAAGCAAGAACCATGCAAATGACTTTAATATTCTTGTTATGTTCAACTTTTTGTTACAATTATTTTTCATCCCATGTGTTCAGCAAATATATTTTAAAACAAAACCAGTGATACAGTAAGTTAGAGGATGGGGGTTTTTGGCAAATGAGCCTGGAAAAAAACTCATTTAAAGAACCAATAATTTCACAGCGACATTATTGATGATAACAGTTATTTTCATAGATCTACCATCTCAGTAATAATCAGAAAAGTATTAGGAATTTATAGGAAAAGAATAGAAAACTAAACAAAGAACAAGCAGAATATTTGTAAGTCTGTAGTTCACCCATATCTCGAACACTGTACTGTTCTTATTCCCTCTTCTCAAAAATTGTCTATCACAGAAATGGAAAAGATTCAGGAAAAAGCAGTGATGTCAGTCAAAGGCAAGGAACAACTTGCATACAAGCTGTGACTTGGTGGGCTGCCCATGTGTATTGTGTTTACATGGCAAGGTTTTGGTAGGAGAGTGGGCTGCAGAGATATCTTCTGTGGGAAGATGCCAGAAGCTGCCCCTACATCAGAGAGCCAGTTCCACCCAACTCCAAGATGGACCCACTGTCGGCCAAAGCTGAGCCCGGCAGCAACGGTGGTAGTGCCTCTGTGATAATGTATTTAAGAAAGGGTAAAAACTGCTGTGCAACAGCAGCTAGGAGAGAGGAGTGAGAAGATGTGAGTGGAAGAGCCCTGCAGACACTGAGGTCAGTGCAGAAGGAGGGGCAGGAGGTGGTCCAGGTGCCGGAGGAGAAGTTCCCCAGCTGCCCATGGTGAAGACTGCATTAAGGCAGGCTGTCCCCCTGCAGTCCAGGGGGTTAATGGTAGAGTAGATATCCACCTGCAGCCCATAGAGGACCCCATGCTGGAGAAAGTGGAGGTGCCCTGAAGGAAGCTGCAACCCATGGAGAACCCACACAGGAGCAGGCTCCTGGTAGGAACTGTAGCCTGTGGAGAAGAGCCCATGGTGGAGCAGGTTTGCTAGCAGGACTTGCAACCCCATGGGAGACCCACACTGGAGCAGTCCATCCCTGAAGGACTGTACCCTGTGGAAAAGACCCATGCTGGTGCAGTTCATGAAAAACTGCAGCCCATGGGGAGGACCCACATTGAAGCAGTTCATGGAGGACTGTCTCCTGTGGGAGGGAGCCCACACCTGAGCGGGGGAAGGAGCAGCAGAGCTAATGTGTGATGAACTGACTGCAACCCCTATTTCCCATCCCCTTGTGCTGCTCAGGGGTAGAGAAGGAGGTAGAGAAGTCTGGAGTGAAGTTGAGCTGGGGAAGAAGGGAGGAGTGGGGAAAAGTCTTTTTAGATTTGTTCTTATTTCTCATTATTTTACTCTCTTAAATTGTCAATAAATTAAACTAGTTTCCCCAAGTCAAGTCTGTTTTGCCCATGATGGTAATCGGTGACTGATCTCCCTGTCCTTGCCTTGACCCATGAGCTTTTTTTATTTATTTTCTCACCCTGTCCTGTTAATGCAGGCGGAATGATAGAGTGGCCTGGTGGGCACCTGGCAGCCAGCCAAGGTCAACCCACCATACCATGACATGGAGATGGGGAGCATGGAGGAGACAGGGGTATAACAACTCTAAAATCATGAATGCCATGGCGAAAGGAGATAGCATTTGCTGCCTCTTCCAATACAAGAACTAGGGACATTAATCTACAAGAAGCCCGTTACAAAACAGACAAAAGAGACAGTTCTTCATGCAATGGGAATCAGAATCAATGAGCTTGCTGATAGGCAGTGCTGTGAATGATGAAGTTTACATGGGCTCAAAGAAGGAACGGGCAAGTTCTTGGAAACAGTATCTGTTGGGGGTTAGTATCCACAGAAACCACATCAAGCTCTGGAAATCAGCTGAGTGGAAAACATCTGGAAGCTAGGAAAGTACTCACGGGAAGTGTTCTAAGTGTTCAAGGTAAGGTTGTGGATGGGCCTTTGAGCAACACGATCTATTGAAAGCTGTCCCTGCCCATGGCACGGGGGCTGGACTAGGTGGTCTTTAAAGGTCCCTTCCAACCCAAACCAGTCTGTGGTTCTATGATTTTATATGGCTGTCCCTGTTTTCAGTCTCCTCAAGCAGACGGCTATAGCCATTGATTGAAAAAGAACACCAGATCACATGAACCCTTGGACTTGGCCATTACTGGTATTTTTATGAGGAAATATAAGAATGTAACTTACAGATGGATAGAATTAGACAAGATGAACCTTGCTCATATTTCTGACAGGTAGGAAAAAAAATCCAATGTGAATATTTCAGGAGGAAGAAAGGGGACAAATGTTCCTCCTGGAACACACATCAGCTCTGACATCACCTTTGTCCATACAAACAGACATCTGGGTACAAATGCTGAGCAACATAATTTGAAAGCACTGCTCTGAAAATACTGTATAAACATTGAGAAATAGGATCTTTCCACATACTGAGAATAAGAACTAAGTACAACACAGAATAAAATTATCTCTTTGCTAGGGTATTTCCAGTAAATTTTCTTCAAAGATCAGTCATTTGGGTAAATCTGCACAAATGAAAGAAGCAAGCAGTTTAGAGGCAGGCATTTAAATACATGAAAGACATTACAATTGGCTCAAAGACTGTGAGCAACCTGTTTTCAGGCAGGTATTTTTGGGTTCTTTAGTACAGTTTTTTTTATTATTATTATTTTGTGTGTTTGAGTGATAACATATTTTGGCTTGAAAAATAGTTCATCCAAAACAATAAGCATTTTTTTTTAAAAAAAAATCTTTTTAAATCTGTTTTATTCAATCTCCCATTGAAATAAAATCCAAAATTAGCGACTAAAGGAGTATGCTGTGAAGGAAGCGGGGGCCTGGAATTCTTACAGCACAGCCTAAACTATTGCTTCAAGTTCAGACAAACAGATCAGTCATCTTCTTATTGCTGAAGAGAAAACAATACCTGTGTTACTTGAGATATAAGGATCCTTGCATCAAACTTCAGGGATTTTCCTTATCTAGAATGATAGAATCATTTAGGTTGGAAAAAGACTTTTAAAATCATTAAGTCCGACTCTTAACTCAGGACTGCTGAGTCCACCACTAAACCATGTCCCTAAGCACCACCTCTACATGTCTTTTAAATACCTTCAGGGACGGTGACTCAACCACCTCGCTGGGCAGCCTTTTCCAAAGCTTGACAACCCTTTTGGTGAAAGACATTTTTCCTAATATCCAATCTAAACCTTCCCTGGTGCAACCTGAGCCTGTTTCCTCTTGTCTTGTCACTTGGTAGTTGGGAAAAGAAACTGACAGCCACCTCGCTACAGCCTCCTTTCAGGTAGTTGTGGAGAGCGATAAGGTCTCCCCTCAGCATCCTTTGCTCCAGGCTAAACCCCAGTTCCCTCAGCTGTTCTTCGTAAGACTTGTGCTCTATACCCTTCACCACCTTCATTGCTCTTATTTGGAGATGCATATCTACTTATCCAAGATGCATATCTACTTATCCAACCAATTTTGAAAAACTCAGCTTGCATTTACCACTTTCAACTATTTTGACAGCTTGCAGGGAGAGGGTACTCACCGTTGCTGGTAACTATTGATTTCATCCCTGATTTCTCTTAGAAATACTTACTGAATGCCAGAGGGGTTTTGCAGTATGTTGCCAATCACTTTTAAGTAACTGTAAAATATGCTACAGAAGTCAGAGGTCTCTTTTACTGAGTCCTACCAAAATAAGGATTTCCACATGGAAGTTGACCCAGTTTCTTTTACAGTGAGCACTAACACAATTTACTTTATTCTTTGCAATCATGCCCTCTCTCAGGTGTCACTTGTGTACTTTGATCAACAGTTGGCCTTACAGACTTTGCCAAGCTTCTTGCTACTGATGTATTTGGAGAAAGATTTTGTATTTAGTTTTAATTCCTTTTGCCAGTTGCTCTTCAAACCCTCTTTTGCCCCCTCCTAGTTATGTTTTTACATTCAATCTGCCGGAGTCCACGATCATTTCCTTTTCCTTAGGTTTGACACAGCTTCAGCCTTCTGAGGGATGCCTTCTTGTTTCTAACAACCTTCCTTACCTGCTGTACGGTCCACATGATTTGTCCACCCTTTCTAAAAATACTTAAAAACCCCAAACTTGTGGCATGCATTCATCACTACTGCTCCTTCACTAATCTCTGCACTGTCTGTAAGGTTTTACTTCTCTTAGCTGCTCATTTTAAACAAGTTTCTTCATTTTTGTGTGGCTCTGTCTCTTGAAATAGCAAAATTGTGGCATATCGTTTTGGCTTTTTTTGCTCCTGTAAGGGTACAGAGTTTATCTAGATTCCCATGTGTAGTTTTGAGCCAATCCACATGTGAGTCAGGACAAGGTTGAGTGTGGTGTCCCACTTTGTGGACTGCCTTCACAGCTGCTTCAAGATGTACTTATTGATGGCCTCGTAACAATGTGATTTCTGTGTTATGTACCAGTGTGAATCTTCATAAGGGTAATTGAAGGCTCCTACTATTCTTGTGTTTCCTGCCCTTTCTGCCTCTAATCTCTCATTGCACAGCAGTCAGTGCTGCCGTCCTAGCTGGGTGGTCAGTACTGTCTTACGTCCTTTTTATTTAAGCCTTGAATTTTGGTCCCTAAGGAGAGTGAGGCACATGACCATACAGGTAGCTTGTCAGTTTTGATTCTTATCTTACTATGCTTCTCTGGTCCAGTTCACTGCTGAAAGGCAGGAAGGGAGTAGCAACGGAGTTTAGGGAAAGGGGTTCTTGCTCCAGGGATTCACCCAGATTTTCTCCATGGTCAGAGGAATGAGGGGTCTCTTCTAAAGAACAATTTATCCTACCTGCTTTGGAATACGACTAACCAGTTTATTCTTAAAGTTAGATTTACTTCTAAGTTATTTTTTCCAATTACAAAACATGCATTTGAGGTCTCGCTGATGAAGGATTTAAGTGCTGTAAGTGTGCCTTCAGGGAAATGTAAGTGTGATATAGACTGATCGGTTTACCCGCCTTCCTCCTGCTGAAATCAGTCCAATTAAATCTTTTAAATGTTGAAGACAGAACTCCTTAGCTGGCAGGACTCACAAGGGGAGGGCAGAAGAAACAGGATACATTGGTTGCCATGCTTGGTCCAAGGACCTATTTTTGTATTAAATAGTTAATGGGTAAGTGAATAGATAATTTTGAATAGAGACTGTCAGCTAGTAAAGTAACTTTACTCCACAACTTTCTGTTTTGAGCCAGTTCTGCTTAAGCATGGAAGCACGGTTCCAAGTGCCTGAAGGATTCTGAAGTCCAGATTTTGAGGGTTAAAAATTTTACTTTTTTTCAGGGACAATGGATCGCTTCTTTACATAAAGAGAGGGGAAAAAAGAAAAAGATGGGGAAAAAAAGGATGAGACTTGTATTTTTATGCCTGATGCATATAGAATAACCTGATCCTCCTTAATTAGCACAGAAAAGATACATTATTAATATGAGGTACATACTAGTTATATTGATTCAGCAATAGAAATAAGTGATTTTGCATAACATATAAAGTTTAATTATTAAGTGATTAACCTGAGACTGCTCCTCTAAGTAAGCATTATGTGTCATTCTGATTTTAAAGGTGTAGACAGCAAACCATCTCTGGGTTGTAAGTGAGGAAAGCTATAGCAGCCCATGACAGCAGATAAACTGCCTATAAATACATAGAAAATGATTTCAGAAGCTGCTGCGATTTACCAGATTTAAAATCAACTTTCGTATGCATTAAAAGATAAAAATACAAATACTTGGTGAAACCCCCAAATAATGAATGTCTTTACAAGTTTTGGTCAACGCTAAATTTAGTAGACATTTGATGAAGTTGCAGGATTACTCCCTGAATTCTTCTATGCTGGGCTAGAAGCAGTTCCTTGTGGGCTTCCTAAGCACAGACTGTGCTGTTTTGTTCTGGATCTGACCTTACTCAGAGGAAGTGTTTAATGGGTGGCAATTCACAGATTTGAAGTCAGTTTTCAGTGTATATGACCTGTGGAGTACATTTCATAAGCAACATCATAGGGATTTAGGGATGTTAATGACTACCTTAAAAAAAAAAAAAAAAAAAAAAAAAAAGAGAGAGAGAGAGAGAGCAAACTTCTATAATACTTAGCAAAAATGTTAACCTTCCACTGGTATGTGTGTTCCTGTTTGACAGCCCAGTCAAGCTGCTTAAACTGACAACTCCCACTACAGCTGGAATTATTCCTTATCTGCAATCTCATATATCTAAGCATTTATATTCTTATGTTCCATTTCATATCATGCAGATTTGCATACTGTAGTGTCTGAGCAGCTTTCTGAAGTGCAGAAAGTAATGTGACTAGCATCCATTATATCTATTCTTGCATCCTATAGGAAAAATGAGAATAGTGGGGATGCTTTGAGTTTATAAATTAAGTCAAAGCTGAAAATAGCTTTTGCACATAGATGCCCTTTGGTTTTTCAGGAAATACATCCCAGACACTTAGCCTTGGAGAAAATGATGTCTGTAATGCAGATGAGCTTCACCCTCACTGTAGAAAATTTCAGCATGTCAGAGAAACAGTGCTGTTTGCAACATTGCTAATGTTGGCCTTTCAGTCAACCTTGGCTGAAACAATGACGTACTTGAAGATAATAACTGAGACCTTGGACAAGAATAAATACCATACAGAGAGCTGGTTCAGGAAGCAGAGGACAGAAATAATGCTACCCAAACAGTAGACACCATTGTTTGAAGGAGGTGCTACAGCATTTTGAACTTCTTAGTGTTTTCTAAGTGCTGAAGGCTACAAACCCAAATGTGCTCTGTTACCTTGCTCAGCTTTGAATACTTCATGAGATAATATGGTCACTGCCCATTGGCATGGAGGAGTTCCTGTTAGTGAAGAACAGCAATCCAACTGACAGGCTGGTGTGACTAGCTGTGGGTGCCTCTAGCAAAAAGATTATTTCAGGCTGACTTTTAGGTCTCTCCTGATAAAATACCAGCTCTTATGCTGTGTTCTAGCTAAATAGAAACACCAGCTAAGAAACAGGATACCAGCTAAAGGGATTTTTTTTTTTTTTTTTTTTTTCTGGTATGGGCATCTCACAGCAGCCCAGCCGTGCTAATGTAAGAATTAGTCTGACACTTTCTCACATCATCCTGTTGGTCTAAATAAATAAATAACATCCCTCCAAATATCCAAGTAATCTCTCCATGCCAAATTTTGCTCCTGAGCTGTGTACCTATTATTTCTTACCTATTATTTCTAACTCTGTGGGAATTGCTTTTCTATAACCACGGCTGGAATTTGGCCCTTAAAAACTGTGTCTTCATTCTTTGTAATGTAGGTCAAGAGAAGAAATTAAATGATGACATTGCGCGGCTTACTGTGGCATCCCCCAGGAGTTTGTGTGGTCCCTACTGATTGCCTTGAATCATTAATCAAAGGGTAACTGCACTGTACAGCCCGCAATATATTCTCAGCAGGCACATACATTGATGCTGCTGCACCAATAAAAAAGACTTAATTGCACTGACAGTACATTTTTTTCACAGTTTAGACTGTTTATCAAAATTGTGCTTGTAACATCTAAAAATAATGTAATTAATGTAGCTTTTGGCCTTCTTGCACACTGTTTTCTTTTTAGTTTCTTCTGTTAAAGAAGACAGCTGTTTGCTAGGAAAACAAATTCATCTCTTTTCCTTCTCTCTCTCGCCTCCTGTTTTGTATTTGAGTGCATCAGTAGGAGGCTCACAGTTTGTTGTAAATGTTCATTCACAGTTTCGGCAGATTCCTACATTCATATTCACAAAGGCAGAATATTTCAAGATGTCCTTCATATCAAGTCACTGTTACTTCGCATCAGGCATGTGGAATACAAAATAAAGATTTCTGGGGCTTTGCTTCCCGAGGCAAAATAATGATCCTTAAGGGAACAAAAACCACTGTCCTTAAGGACAGTGTGAAAATTTGGGTCAACCATTTCTTCATTCTTAAACTGTTTCCTTTCACTGCTGATCCAAATGTGACTTGAGGGTGTTAACATGCAGAGCACATTACAGAATAAGAAAAGCAGACCTTTGATCACATAAAGCATCTGCAAGAGAAGGTGAGGGAGATGCTGGTGACTTGGTTTCTGACACTGCTGGGTAGCTGGATCTTGGCTCCTGGGCAAGCCAGGATGGTGCTTTTCCCTACTAATATTCAGGCTGCAAGAACAGGAAAGAACACAAAAGTGTGCCATGTGGTTTGGGCCACCACCGTGCACTCTTGCTTCTGTGCTGGGCAGCCTGTGTGCATGTGGGGACCTGCTAGCCCATAAGAAACCCAGCTTGCTTAGCGGTGATCAGACTGGGAGTAAGGGAGTGGTAGATGCCCTTCTGTGCAGAGAGTAACAGGAGCCAAGGGTATTTGTGTAGGAAAGAGATCTGATTTAGGGGAAAGAAGGTACTGGGGGTGGGGAGGGGTGGAAATCTGAGCATCAAGAAAAAGGAGACTTAACATCTGCTTTGCTCACACCTCTACAGAAAAGTAGTGTTATCATGACTTATGTCATCTATCCATTACCATTAACTGTTGTAAAGTGTTTTGTTACTTCAAATATCCACATCAGGTTTTAAAATGTTCCAGTACCTACATAATGCTTGTATATCTTGTAATACAGTGAAGATGACTGTGTATGTAGCAGAGCTTTGCAAGGCTGCAATTTCACTGAAATTACTATTATTACCTTATAGACTGCAAGGGTAAAGCCCAAGTAGTGCAGTATATGAAATCCTAAGGTTAAACATTGTCATAACATTACACTGGACTTCATACATCTGCTGCTGATGTAGGACTAGCAGCTTTATAAAAACAGGAGTCAACAGAGGCCTATAGCTTTCACTGTGTACACACACAGTGTAAAAGCTCAATATCGCAGAGAATGTAGAAGTATCTTGAATTCATCAAAAGCTTTCTGCGTTGTGAATGAAGATATTCAGAGCCAAGCTGCGATTATGTTGCTAGTTTGCAGTGCATGTGAGAGTGTGATCCACAATAGTTAAAATACTGCGTGGTGAGCAATACTGGAGCTGGAATCAGGTAAGATACTGGTCCTGCAGTGGAGCCTGCACCCACTTAAGCCTATGACCACCACAAGAAAAACTGTACTAATTAATCAGGAGCACATATAAAGCACTAAAGAAGGAAATGAAATATAATTAAATAATAAAATTTGCAATAGTTAATGCAGGAAAGTAATGAAAATCAAATATATTTAAAATAACATTTTAATAAAGATGCTTTAAAAATCTTTATAAATTATAAATCTTAATAGACGTTCAGTGGACTTAAACCATTCTTTCTCCTTCACTATGTTAAAGTGATATTTTGTATGGGACAGAACAATTTGAAAATTTCTGTGTGGTAGTCTTCAAGAAAATGTACTTAACAGACAGACTATTTACACTATTCGTTGCTATAATCTTCCAGAAAAAAATGAGTTTAATGTCTTTGGAAAAGAAAGATGCCACTTTCTTTTCCCCTGCAAAATCTGCTCTTGGATGTGCTGCCTTACAGATGATAATGAACCTAATGCGTGTAGAATTTGAGTCTTAAAACCACTGAAAAAGCAAGGTGTTCCTAGAATTGATGATGCAGCTTGTGCTGGCATCTCTCTTCACTCATTACCAAGACAGCATTAAACTGTAGTGGTTATGCCACTGCTATTAAGATTGCATCAGGACTTCCACTTAAAAGAATGAGAAAACACAGACTAAACATTCTGTACCTGATTCTAGATCCACTGTTGAAATCAACAGTAGTCTTTGCATGACAAGGTATTTTCTTTTTGTGCAACATAGAGAATAATGGGTGTAGTTTATGAGTTCTTTCTTTGTCTCTGTTGTGGAAAACTATAAAAGGAAAATTATTTTGAAACTGAAAACTATTTTCTGCTTTCACAAAGTGTGGCACTGAAAGGTGTTGGATGAATAGGAAAGAACCCTCATTTGCATTGAGCTGTTGCTTTGATTGATGATTGTAAGCTGCTGCTGAGGCTTTTCCAGCCTTTCAAAGAGGCCATCATTATGGATAAGAATACTGACATTTGAAAGGCCTCTTACCTGCTGGGAGGTGCCAGCTGGCTTTACTCTCCCCCAGCCATTTCCAGTTTCACTCATTTCTTAGCAGAGACACCCCTGTCCTTCAGCTTAGTAGAGAAAGAAAAATGGCAGAAAGGGAAAGCTTGTTAAAGCTTAACCTAAATACATACGTGGATTTTAAAAACAAGTGAAGTAGCAGATTTTTAGCCAGTCATCTGTCAGCCTCCTGTTTCATGGGTCCTTCAGACAGGTGTCAGAAAGGCAAGTCCAGTGTACCGTGGGCGGCTTCAGAAAGATACCCACAGTCCATGCGAAGCCACTGTGCTGGAGGCAAATGCTCTGCTTGCATCCTGACATCAGGCTGCCTGCAAGGCTCTGACCCACAGCTCCAACGCTCCCACCTCCCCTTCTCCTTTCCCCAATCCACACAGGGTAAACATCTTCCCCTGCACAGCCAGAGGGATGCCGTAATGGTAATGCCATCTCACTGCAGCAATGTGTTCCTGGCACTACTGTCGCTCCCTTAAAGAAGCAAGTGTCAAAGACGTCAAAAAAGAAATCATAAACGCTGGGCCGGGATCAGCCTGAAAGAGAAACTGCAGTTTGCAGCTTACTGGTTACAGTTTTTTCAGTGCAGGATCATCTTTACACAGGCAGGCTCAGCTTTTTACTGCTGTCCCTGTCTTTTCTATGACCCAGCAATTTACAGAGCCTTTGAGAAAGATTGTAAACTTGAATAAAAATACAGAAGTAAAGCAGCAATTTAAGTTCCACCTTCACTCTAATATTATTACTAGCCTGTTTTGTTTAAGCAGCCATTTGTCCCGTGCTGTTTTTAAAATGCTTAGTAACATCAAATGCCAAAATGCAGATGCTATTACTGATTTTCAAGCTGCACAGTTACACTAACATTACAATTATTAAAATAATCATGTCTAATTTTACCACTGAGATGAAGTTTGTGTTGTAACTCCACAGAAATCAGTTCTGGGGAAGCAGAAACCAGGGTAGGTTGCAAGCAGTTCCCATCATGCAGCCATTCAGGTAACTGCAGCACCAATTGCTTTACAAAAAGCCAAATTGTTATTTTCAATAACTGACTGCTACACAATATGTCTGCTGGTATCAACATCTAGGGATAAAAAGTGATCTAAGGCTGATGCCTGTTATATTGAAAAAAGATCCAGAAAATGCATTTTTTTTCCCACAATGTAAGTACTTTGGAAAAAGAGTTTTAAACAATTCACTATTTAAAGCTTAGCCTGTTCCTGCTTGTTAAAATAGAATAGTAATTTTGAGTGATATTTCATCTGTCTGTAGATCTCAAATGCTGTTAAGGTTTGTGTTCCTTGGTTAAAGCCATCACAGGAGTTATGGACAGTGCTGAATGCTGTCTCTCTTTTTCCTTACTAGCCTAACACATAATTTTGTGTGTATTAATGATATATGAACTGCCTTACTTATCAAAACCATAAAGTTTTTGAACAAAACCAACAGAAATTTGCTACAGCATCTATGGTATTTTGTTTTCCCTTCACTCATGGATTAACTTATCACACATGCAGGTGCTTGGTAGACCACAAGACTGTTGTGAAACTGTTCAGGGGTTCACGTGAAGTAATATTGTTTCCCTTGAAATACAGAAACAAACATATACCAGCACTCCTTTCTAGGGGAAAGGAAAAAACCCAGATTCAACAAGAAACAAACAAACAAAACAAAAACAAAAAACCCAACCCCAAACCAAAATATGTAGGTCCGTTGTACTTCTGTGGCCATGCATTCTGGCAGCTCAACAACAGCACTATGTGCTGTTTGTGGAGTGACAGTGTTTACTGCCCTGAAATTGGAACTCCACATCCTTCCATCACTCTTTGATACATTGGTAAATCATATTAACTGGGTTATTGAACTAGTACTCCATAACCCACTGGGCTAATAATAGGGGGTCATAATTCTTCCTCAGCCTGCCTTGGACATTCAGATGGTTTCTGTGGTTTTGGATCTTAATGTAAGTGTATTAATCTTTCCACACTTCAACTTGTCTTGAGCATGTATGTACAAACCTCTCTTGCTACTCAACCCTGCAGTGCTTCAGGTGTTTCTGGGTCTTCGCTGCCATTCACCACTGTGTAATCAAGATTACTACAGGGCTTTCCCTTTCTGTATTACCCCCTCCCCCCCCAAACAATAGTTAGCTAGAGCCAGAATGAGACCATTTCCTAATAAGAGAGTATTGCTTAAAACTGCTTTTTTCTCTCCTGTCTTGCTGAATGCAACACCACCCCACCCTGCAGACGTCCTGGTATGCCGAGTCCCCCAGGCACCCAGTGTGTTTCAAGACATCACCAGCAGCAAACTCTACTAACAAGCTAGAGTCATTCATTACACCTACAGCTACCCCAGCAGGGTTGGTGCTATAAGTCTCCCCCAGCTGATCATACCTTAATCTATGCTGTCCCAAAGGGTCGAACAAGTGGACCTGCCCCAGCCTTTAAGTCTGACTGCTCCTCAGCTACTGGAGCTGCAAGTGTGGCTTTCACATTGTTAGAGAGCACCTGCACTGGTTTCAAAGCTTGACTCTTGGTATCTTCTCTTTCATTTCTAGCATACAATTCTGCCAACCTATGGTGAAAGTAGTTTCTTACTGCATTTGGCTGCATCTTCTCCCAGGCACTTCATTTTGTCTTCCAAACACTGTTATTGTTCTATTTCAAATGCAATCTTCATGACTCACCCAGCGTTCCTGGAAAAATAAAAATTAAAAAACCCTCTGTGCCATCCTGCAGGCATACCCAGAGCCGTGAGGGTCTGTCTTGTCCTCACTTTCCAGGGGCCTGTCTTGTTTTCCTTCAGGGCCTGTAATTAGCAAGCATTATAAGTGCTTGTATTTCTTTTACTGTTATTTATTTGCCACCTTCTTTACTGAGTTCCTTAGGCTCTCCACCTTCCTGGAGTCTTCCCAGCCTTGCCAGCCTGCCCTTCCAAATCCAGCTGGTTTATGTTAACAGGTTCAGAGTACCCGTAATCATGTGCAATGGATGAGCGAATCCTCCAGTGCTACAGTCTTGAATATTAACTCACCATAGCTAGACTCCACCTCCCTCCAGCACCAGTTTAACAACTATGGACAGTAACTGCTTTAACGATATGTGACTCTGGACCAATTTGGGTTTTATTCTTCCAAATGAAGCTCTACCAACACCAATTCCAGCTGCCTGAACACATCTCAACACTGGCTGTAATCCCTGTTAATTCCCCACAGCTGCAGTTTCTGTGGGTTGCACATGGCCCATTTGGTGGCTGCAAAGGCTATTTAAGCCAGGTGATTTTGATCAGCATTGGTCAACTAGGGATGATTTGCTTTCGCAAGGAGTAGTTCCAGGTGGACTGGGATCACCCCAAATGCCTTTGTGCCAGTCCTCAGGACCTCACTTTGCTAGCTGTCTTCTGGTTTGTACTGCAAGCTGCTCTACCCATTTTACCTAGTCACTTCTGTTTAATCTCCTGTCATCTTATGAGAGTTGTGCTCCTCACCTTCCTGTCTCCTGTGTTCTTTCCAACACCACTATAACAGCTGCCTTAGTCTGAGTCAACTCACAGTTTTCTTTTTTCCCCCTCCCCTTGTTTTATATCTGAAACTTCATTGATCTGAAGCTTCTCCTCGCTCCATCCTCTCCAAGCAGCAGCTGTTTTTAGCCCTTCTGCAGCAAACCTACATTCCCTGGCCTTGTACTCCCCAGCATGATCCCCACCGCATTTGTTTTCCTCCCCTAATGCCCAGCTCTTATCTTCACGTGCTCTCATCAGCTGCCCAACATTCCTCCAGCCCAGACCACCCTCCTTGTTAACTCCTCCTTTCCCATCAATAATCCACTCTTCCTCAGGCCCTCAAAAGTTCATGCAACTTTACTTAAAAGACCTTTTAAAGCCTCAGATGTCCAGGGATCAGGCTATCACTGTCCTGCCCATTCTTCTGTCATAGAAGCCATAGTAATCTGTCTCCTTCAAAGAGCATGACTGTATTTGCTGTTGGATTTGAAAACTCCTTCGCTGTCCTGCTTTGGCATACATGGGTTATGACCTTTTTACCAACCTGGTATTTGAATGTTCTTGTTCGCTGTATGTGATAATGATACAATTTCTATTTCTGCTCCACTCTGGCTCTCACATTCTTGCTCTCATAGCCTTGGTTGTTGAGTCCCTTGCATTCTCCACTAACCTGTGACAAGAAAACCAACACCTTTTGCTGCTTGCAGGACCTGCCTGGTGCAGAGACAACAAAAGAGAACAGGACTGGTTTTTTTTTTACTTATTTTACTGAACAAAATTGAAAAAGACAGATAATTGCTAGCATTTCTGTTGTACTAGGCTTTTTTTTCTTCTTTTTTTCCTTTTTTTTTTTTTTCTTTGATCACTTCCATGTGTATCAATATGCACAAAGTCTCAGGGAGGTCACGATTAAACGGGAATCAGTCCTCGCCTGGAATCTTGCATGGTAGGTGTACTTTTCTGTCTGGTGCTTATTGTGGTGTCCATGTAGTATTTTACCTTTATGTTGTTCTACATATAGTGCTGTTTCACAGGAAAACACTCTTAATATAGTCTGAACAAGTTTGGGGTTTTGCACAATTCACTTTGCAGGTAGTTGTGTGTACATAACTATATCATGTATTGCTGAAATTTTGTTTTGTGAGGTGGCCTTAGTTTTGCAGCAGTTTTGCAACCTACTTGTAAGTGCTAAACATTTAGTTCCACTAACCAGCTGAGATCCTGGAAGTCCATGGCTACTGCATTCTGCAGTGGAAATAGTCATGGTCAGCAGCAGTGCTCGGGATTTTCTGTCCTGGATATTGTCCACTTGTAGCAAAAATGATGTGGAACTGAAGTGGTTTATGGGCTTTTTCAGCTGTACCATGAGAATTACGATTGCATTCCTCATTTAAAGCTGAACAAGTCTGTAAAGTCACTAAAATTATTAGGGAGTTACACTGATTCTTATTTTGCAAGGAAAAGCTTGAGGTGCAATCTATAACAAGTAAAAAGGCTCCAAAGTAAGAAGGGAAAAACTAGGTTTTCTTTAAGTTTTGCAGCAAGGTTTTGTTTAGTGACTCTGGAGGGGGGGTTGTCTATTGATTATTAGTCCTATAACCAGCCCTACCAGGGCCTGGTTGTCAGTGTTGGCCACATGAAATTAAATTTCATCATGGTTTTTTTTTTTTTTTTTTTTTTTTTTTTGTCTGTGGTGTTTCCCATTCAGTTTCGTTAAGATTGAGGAAACCTATGGAATTAGTGAATTGTACATCATCTCCCATGTATGGAAGCAGTGTCAGTTTTGTTATTGCCATCACAAGTGTCTTTGGCTTACTCTTAGCAAATATCCTCTGCAATGTGCTGGTTTTCAGAGGTTCCTAATAGACCTAAGATTGTTAAGGCAGCATTTTCTGTTCTCTTGTCAGAACTGCCAGTTTTGACAGGGGATATATGCTGGGTCTGCTGCGTTTGTTTTGTTTTACACATGCTTGAGTCAGCTAAACTGCTTTCATCTCTTTCCTTTTTTCCTATTGATGACAAATGTGCAATCCTGAAGGTCTTAGGCTATTCCACACCTTCTTGCCACTTGCAGCTGAGTTATGAACTCACCAGAGATTATTCCTTGCAGGTTTCGTTTGTAGGAACCCCAGGAGTCTTGCTGGCATTTGGAGGGGGAAGAAACTGCACTACATACCCCAGTTTACCAGAGCTTTCTGATTTATGGTGGCCAAAGTCCACCAGCTGACCCCATTTGATTTAGGATTTCAAAAGGTATAGGGAAGTTGGTACAAGTCATATGACTTAATTATCTTCAGCAGCTATAGTTTTTAAAAATTGTTAAGATAAAATAAAAATTGTTCATGAAAATGGGTATGAAACAATAGCGCATATTGAAATTAATATGGTTTACTCCTTAACTGTTTAGTACTAGCTACTCTGTGAGGCTTGGCCATTTAAAATTCCAAGGATCAGGAATGATGTAGCGCTGCTGTTGGAGATGGCTGTTACTGGAATGGTCAGCAGACAGCCTCTCCCTTGCATTTGTGGCACATTCACCTGGAATCTCCTTCTTTCTTTTGAGAAAAAGAGAATGCTAGAGGTAGAAAAGACTAACATAGCTTATTGCTTGTGAATTTCCTGCGCTTCTTTCTATCCCTGCTCAAGACAGAATGCCTCTTTCAACTGAGCCTCCTTTATAAAGGCTAAAGTTATAAGGTTATAAGGAGCCTTGCGACTGGGCAGAGATATCACAAGAAAGATGAAAGATTACATTGTTATCTTCATTCTTCCTCCAAGATGTTTTTTTGAAGGGATCCACATTTAGGTTGCATGGTTTACATTTATGGATTCTTTTTGAAGATGGCTTTGAAAGTTTTAAGGATTTAGCATATGCATAATCACACATATATTTAGCAACATGACTGAAATTTGCTTCACCAAAACCTATATATTCTCCCAAACCTATATATTTTAAACATGATACACAAATGCATGTTGACACTGAGAAGGCAAGCTTGCAGTAGTTTGCACCTCGTACTCCGGTTTGATTTGGGGTAACATTCTGAGAACAAAAGGTGTCCTTTCATTATGTGTCTACCTAAACCCAAAATAACTCAAAAGGGTTTTAGCAGGGACTTTGTCCTCAAGACTGAAACTTGCTATTAAAATTGGCCAGATTATTCCTTCCTTTAAAACATGTAGAAAACCTTCTCCCACATACAAAAAACCAGCATATAAACAGTCCTTACCTGAAATACATAAATTTCAGATAAAATTTAGATCATGGAACCATAAAAAAACCAACAACAAAACCACGAAACTTGGTAGCCAGTGACCTGTCAATTTTCTTATTTCAAGTACAGAACATTTTTAATACCTTTTAATTTTCTTTATTGGAAAGTGCCATTTTGAAAGAAATGCATATTCAATTATGATGTAACCTGTTTATTCTTGTACTAAATTTGTATAACTTTCACTCAGGTTTGTAGAGAAGCAGTACTCTACCAAAGAATGATATAAAAACCCCTAACCCTGACTGCTCACATTTTGAGGTAGACTTGCAAGAAAATGAAGTGCTTTACTTTAAGGGCATAGGCTGCATTTACAACAGATGAGAAAAATGAGCTGAGCTCTCTGTTTTTCCTCTTCTTTGACCTAGCTATTGAATAGCTTGTAACATATCTGGAACTGAGTTGGAAGACAAAAACATGTACATTAAAAAGACTAAATAAAAGGCTGCAATTATCTGAGATGTGGGAAGATAGAAAATGTTCATTCTTCATAGTTTGTACTTTTATTTGGAAATGTTTGTGTCCCTGTAAACGTGTATGAGTATGACAATACTCATATGCATTGTTATGGATGTATGTTTGAAAATACATGTATGCCAAGACAAATTTAGGTTTGCAAATATTATTATTAATCCTTGTTGAAAACAAATATCACTGTACTTGATTAATTTTGCATATATTAGAATGATATCAAATGGGATGTTTATAGGTTTGTATTTAGGAGTAGTTGTCTTCAAACATCCTTTCTCACTGCACAAAAGCAAATTCAGTGCTTCATTGAAAAGGATGAAATATTAGTAAGGACTTTTTTCTTCAGAGCTGCTGCTAGATAGGAATAGGCAGAAGTATGTATCTTAGAAACTTGTGATTTAACACATTTCTGGTTTGGAGGCTGTTTAACAACTGCTGATATCTGAAATAGAACAATAAAAAAAAAAGTTCTTTGCAGTCTAAATTTTGTTCTTGTATCTTAATGACATTCAAATTAATCAATTAAATTTAAACCACAACACATGTAGAAAGTGCTTTCCTTGCAAACAGATTACAACTTGATTCTGACCCAAATAATTAGTGGGTTTTTCTTAGTTTTTCAATAAGAATATGCTCTTGTACCAAGAATATATGCTATCACTTTATAAATTATGCAGCTGTATATCTAAAAAAATGCACTGTGAGCCTCTAGTCATTGAATATGCTGCCATCATTGGCTTAGGTTATTAGGAGCACTATAATTTGAATTCCTCTAATAGTTTATTTTTTTTTAATAACTTTAAATCACGCACTTCCTTACTTTTATGTTGGTTTGGTTTGATTTGGTTTTTTTAGTTAGTTAGTTTCTTCTTTTGCATTGGCAAAGAGCCTGAATGTTTCCTTACATTACTGCAAAGTTTTGTTATTGGTGAGTCAGGGTTTTACATGGCACCCCCAACCTCCCAGTGGCTAATCTTAAAACGATGAGACATCTCTAACTGTAGGAGAAGAGTGTGTATAGTAGGGAAGGAAAACTTTTAAGAAATAAGGAAAACTTAAACTAAAATTTGCCAAAAAGTATTCTTACTTCTATAAATAAAGTGTAGTAGCTCTACTTTTTTTCTTGGAGATGTAAAAATAAGTCCTGGTTACAGATGAAAGCTCTGCTAGGGTGTTGGTGTTCCATCCAAGCCCCTGATGTTATCTCATCTACACTCCTTCCAGGTGCAATAACTATTTCATTTTATTTCAAGGTATCTAGCTATTACCTACATTCTACACATCTCATCTCCATGTTCTCTAGATAATGATATGTAACATGTCTCTGAACAAATGGAAGCCCAAAACAAGAAAGTGAAGAAAAGAAGGGGCAGCTTATGATTTTGGAGAAGGAATGTTTGACTTCCCACTGGTTAAGATTTAACATAAAAAACTCCATTCCAAAACACCAAAAGCAATGCTCAGAATGTGTATGGCTATTTCTGAGCCTTTAGATGTGATATTATTTTTTTTTTTTTTAAGTTGGGTAGGTGGATGGCACCCCCACCAGCCCCCTAAAGAGCAGCCTCTTAAGATAGCCTGCCTCATTCACCCAGTTTCCAGGACTAATTACTCTGAACTACGATCCACAGTATTCCCCTCTTCTTAAGGTTTACCTTATTTAATTTACCTGACTCTCTCCTCCCATCTTCCTTCTACATTCTAAGGTCTGCTATTTCATACTCGCACTTGTACCATTTTGTTAACCCTAATAAACCTAGCTGTATGGGTGGTTCTATTAAAGTCCTCTTTTTTTTGAGTTTCATTCCTGCTCTCCATAGTCAGAAGCCTGCTCCCCTTGAAGGTGAGGTCATCACAGCTCTGCATCTTTCAACATAATTTTTCTTTTGACTTTGATTTCTAGTCAAGCAATTCTCCTACAAAGATTCATGTATGATATTTTCTCTGTTTAAACTCTGAGATTTACTTTTTCTACATTCCAGTTAAAACATGTTTTCATTAGCATGCTTTAGAAATGACAATTTTTTACTTGCAGTGAAGTTGAAATAAACTATTGTATATTCTTGACTCATATCTAGACATATACTTATTCTAGTAAATTAAAAAAATAAAAGGGACAATGAGGAAAAAAAATAAAAGAAAAAGCGAATGGGAACAAGATAAAATCTTAGTCTTTGCAAGGTGCCTTAGGAGTTGCTGCTGGCAATGAGGCCAACAGCCCCCTGGCTGAACAGTCTGAGCCTGTCCCTGCACTTTAGCCTTCCCTGCAAGCCTGAGCCTGTAGCAGCTTACAGCAAACCTGCATGGCATATTGGATTAGGCTGGTTTCTTTGTTTTTGGTTTGTTTGGGTTTTTTTTAATATAATGCAGCTCTCCACCAGGGGGGCTGCAGCAGTGTCCTCCTCTGCATCTGAACAATCAGGCTCTCGGAGTATATGCATGTAGTTGCTTTGTAAGGCAATGCTTTATCTCCCCAAATTTCTACTGTGTCACAACTTTGGTAATGAAAGTAACCTCTTCTCCTTTCTTTTGGCTCTGGGAAAAATTTTACTTGTCTGTCTTAATGTGTGGTGATCATTATGAAGATACCATTTTGCAGTTTTGTTGAAGATATATTTCCTCCTGGTTTTAGACAGAGAGAAATCTATAATAAGAGTTGGTAGAAAATCTGATTCATTGCTGTGTTACTGTGCCTAAAGCCGCTTTAACTCTGTCCACCAAAACTGGATTGGACCGATTCCTGGGAAAATTGCTAGAATTAGAGTCATGTGAAACTAGGGTATTGCAGTGATACATCAGACCTATTCCCTTTTTAGCTGTTTTCCTGCATCGCTGTTCATATTTGTACTGCTTCTAGAGGTGCGCTTAGTAACTACTCCCATTATGAATGCTATCTTTGTAGGTTTTCTGGATGCCTACACGAGCCTTTGAACAGCCATCTGGTAAAATGTGCTGTGGCTTGTTATTTACGTGGCATTTAACTATGCCTCCATAAGCTTCAGTAATATAATAGAGTCCAACACTTTCTACTGAGCAACATACTGAAGCCAAGTTGTGTAGCATGCTGTATCAAACTGTTAAAAAAAAGGAATCTATATTAAACTATAGGGAAATTCTACTAGAAAGTGGGAAAGTTAATTTTTACTTTTGCTTTGTGTGATACTTGCCTTTTTTTATTTTTTTTTTTTTTTTCTCTCTCTCTTTTAAGAAGCACAGTCAATCTCAGCAGTTGCCATGGGTGGTATCTTCAACTTTGGACTTTTTGCCTTATCCTCACTCCCTTTCTGGTTTAGATAACTTGTCTTTATTAAGGCCATGCTATTTTGTTTTCTTTACAGCAAGTTACAGGAATAGAAGTGCTGGGAATGGAGTCATATTGACAAGTTCCCCAACATAACATACAAAGGATTAAGGAAAAGCTGTTAATTTTCTCTGCTTCCATTGATGCAATTTGGAATCATTATGATGCTGGCAAAGACAACTATTTAACCACATTGTTCTGTTGCTATTTATAAATGGGATCTCATTTAAATTTAGAACACAAAATCTTCCTGGGTGGAAAACTGCCATCTCGTGTATCCGCATGCAGTGCAGTGTGAGGGATCCAATCTGATCCCTGTCGATATCACTGCTTCAATACAGATAGCAGTAATGAGAATAGCACGGAGTTGCCCGTAGGGCTCAATTCTGTAACCTTGTCGCATCTGAACCTATGCCCTCTCAGTGAAGAGACTACATGTTTAAACGGATGCATTTATCAGGAATCGTGTGGCATCTGACGTTTGGAGTGTAGCATGCATCAGAGCTGTGGGAGCTCCAAGCTCCCAGGGGTACATCCTAGCTGCACCCCAGCACCCTGGGGTGCATGGATGATGCCTGTCCTCCTCTTTCCTCTCCTCCTGCTGACCCTTTCCTTCTTCCTCTGGGAAGCAGGCTGGGTGTTTAGAAAAGGTGAGGTGGGAGCGTGGGGAGCACTAGGCACTCCCTGAGCTGGCACTGCAGTTCTGCTCCTTTGCTGCAAATGTATCAAGATGAAATACTGTTATTAAATATGACTATCTGTAGTACAAATCAGATCTTTTGGATACTGATATAATTAGTCCCCCTCGATATGTTGAAAGTCTCACTAAGGTATGTAAAGCTTGGAGTCCTGAATCCAGCTCTGCCTTTACTATTCCAAATTCTTAGAATTCGTTACAACTAGTGGTCTTCACCCACACAGAGCAGGCAAACCTATTGCATTGACTGGTTTCTCAAGAATGTGATAAAAAGCATCCAACAACATAGACATCTATGTGTTTCTTTTTTTTATATAGCAATTGTAGATGGAACCTAGTATGCATCCAAGTAGTTGCCACTTTTATCTAAACTGAGATAAGGAAGAGTGCATTTATGAAGTTTTACGGAAGATCTTTGTCTTACCTGTAATTTTAGTGTGCTAGTAGCACTTAGCACTGTCAGGTTCAACGCACCTTACATTTGCAAACACTGCTTAATAAAAATTGTATGAAATGGTGATTGTTCCCAATTAAGAGATGAGGGATCAGAAAAATAATGAAGTGATTCAGGCATTTTGAGCCACAATTGTTCCATGTGCAACAGGTGGATTCTCCCAAGTCTTAAGTATCACGTATGAAGTAATTGGTATTCAGCAATAGTTATGTGAAGAGTACAGTCACATAAATCACAAGTTTGACCACTTTGGATGAACAAGTTACTGCCTGCCAGTTTAGCAGCACTAACTTACCAGGTAAAAGTTACAAAGATAATTTTTATTACAGTTAGTGTAAGTTTTACTAAAATTATTCTTGGGACATTCAATCAAATAGTTACATTTATATGCAACTTTTCTTGATGTTATATATATTTAAACTATTTACCCACCACAAATTGCCTAGGCATAGATCGACAATATCAGTTTGTCCTTTTTCTTTAAATAAATCCTTGTTGTGTATGAGATTTCAGACTGGCAGAGTCTGCTGTTTATATTACTGCAATATGAGTTTTTTTACCTTTTGACTGTGGCAGTTGTACGGATGTTGAATTTGTCAGATATCATAAGAATGGTAAGAACAAAAAAGAGCACATTGTTTCTGTGTGGAAGCAGATTTAAGGACACAGGGATATGTTCTAACTATACCAGACATATGCATGTCATTATTCCTTTGCTCAAGTTTGAAATGGGATATAACTACCAATGTTGCTAGAAATTATAGATTTGTAGTGCTGTAATTCACATTGTTGTGGATGCCTGCAGTGGCAGGCACAATGTATACAGTGTATATTGTTGCTCATCAATTTTTTATTGTACATTTGAAACACACTAGAGTCAGTGTAGAGAAAGAGAAGTTCAAAGTCAAGAATTCAATATTTGTATGAACAAACAGAATAGCTGGTGAAATCATGCACTACAGGGATCAATTATAAAGCTCCTATGAGTTCAGTGGAGCCAGGACTTTATGTAAAAGTTCAGAAATTATATACAGAGGATAGATACAACTTCAGTTCTATTAAATATATTCCAAGTTATCTGCTTCACTCGCTGATCATTTATAGAACCATTAGTTTATTAATCAGTGAGTGATAATAGACTGCAAAGACTTTGTAAGACTTGAAAACTTCTTTTTAACTTTGGAACATCAAAAACATTTCCTTTATTTCAGCTCTCCCTTTACAGTATCACACCACAAATTTATAGGTTTGCCAGCAGTACAGGGTTTCAGGCTATTGAAATACACCTTTGGCACGGATGCTGCTGCTTGCTTTGAACTATTTTTCTTTTTGAGGGGGGCTTGCCATTGTTTAAGTGGCATGCCATAAAAGTCTAAGTTAGCTTAGCTGCAGATGATGTGTGCCCTTTTTTTTGTATGTAGTTCATTACAAATTCTCTTTTCAAGCACAGATGTGGAGATGAGAATATATGATGAGACGTGATGTTCAGAACAGCTTGATTCATAGTGCATCAGTGTCACCTCAAACTGCAATCTGCTCAGATTTCAACAATCAGAAACAGGACTCTGTCATTCCCAAATGCGACAAACCTCCTCCATGAAAATCCACTGTCAAGGCATGAAAGGGTCTTCTTGGCCTTGCCCACCCTCCCCTGGGGCTTTCCCCTACCCTGTGCATGGCCCAGCCTGGGGCCACCAGTCTCTCCCCCAGTAATGCCATAACAGTCCGATAGGACCCCTCATGAGAGTAAGAGCTTGAATTTTGGGGTTTTGGTCAAGTTCTTTAGCTTGAGTAACAGCATACTGCATACCAGCTTTGGCCCACTACCAAAATACTTGTGAGAGTGTCAGCTTTGCACCATTTGCAATGAATTTGGCTCTGAGCCGTTGCACTTGCACCGCTCTTTTTCAGAGGTGGCAGCATTTCCACAGTAGATCCATACCTGAGAGCATACGTTTGCAAAAGGACTTTTGCAGGGTCGCCAGCAGGCTGCCCGAGTGCCCCTTGGAGGCTGACCGCAGCCGCACCATTGGGAGAGAAACAGCAGCTCCAGGAAGAGGGCCAGGGACTAAAAACGTAACACACACGTGCTGAGAGAGTGACACGACATTTGAAAAGCAGCATGCTTAGCCTGATGGGTCGTGTTGGGTGAGACCTAGATTTCCTGGTTCTTTGAATATGCAATGGGTACTGCCTTAGCACCTCCAAGTGAGTGTTTATGTTGTACGATTATCGAAGGGCTGTATATGTAATGTGCCTTATTCTGCCCTTCAGAGTAAATGTATTTGATGACAAAGTTACTCATAGACTGAGAAAACAGAAAGCCTGTATCTTCAGCATGCCTCCATGTCTAAACCAGTTCAGGCTGTTGGCTGCCATCATTTTTTTATTTCTACTCTTGAGACATTTGATCCCCAGAGTGTATTTGTTTTGTGGTTTGGAGGTTGCAGCCACTATTCAGTCCTAGTTTCTAAGTATGTAATGTGAAGAACTGCTGTGGGATTTGAGACATGAAAAAACACCCATACCCGTGAAACTGGAAACCGATGAAAGAGTAGGGCGAGGGGAAGAAGATTTTACAGAAGGTGGAAAAATAGCCATTCAGGGGCTGCAATTATATGGACAGTACATCTAGGGAAGTAGGGAAAATAGGGTAACTGTAATCAGTGGGAGGAAAAATAGCTTACCTGCTATAATCAAAACCCATAAAAGAGGGAGGAATGGTGGGCAACCAGATTTGTTGAAACAGAGGTTAGTCATCGACCCAGAGTAGGATGGGGAACCCAGGGGTACAGTGAAACTGAGGGGACAAAGCATGTGTAAAATTGAATTGCAGTAAACAGTAATGAGCTTTGTTTTGCAGAGGTGAAGTAGTAGCGGAGGTTAATAGTAATGGGGGCAAAACAAAAGTTCCAGAAAATGGAAAGGAAGCTCATCTCTTTTACAGTAAAATTACTAAACCTGAATGTTCAGAGATGGGGCATGGGCAAGACCGCTGGGTTTCCATGAGAACAAATGGGCTCCAGATGGGCACCCACGTGAGCCAGGCTTGCATGTCCACTGCTCATCTTGCTATTCAGTCAGGCTCCAGTGGGCCTGATGGAATTCCAGTTTAAGTGAAATAGCATCTCAAAAGACCAAACTCTACTGAGGACCGTCTGTCCAGACAGTCCCAGTAGTGGGATTTATTTCACTGATCTGAAGTTTAAACGATAGCACCGTAGATTTCTAAAGTGTGATGAGTCTCCTTCAGTACCTCTGTTCCAAAGTCAGCCAGCAAACCTTGCCCCATCGTGCTGGGAGCAGGGCAGGTACCCCTGGAAGACTGTTAATCCTATTTATTCTGTACATACTTTGGAAGGGAGGAACTTCCTTGAGAGGTGTTTATTTTTCTCCCTGGCTTTAGAAGTCTGAAATTCTGACATTGGAGGGATATGATTCAGGTCCAAACTGAGACATCCAAGAAGATGCCAATGTGTTTGGAGCAGATGCCTGGGCACCTCTTAGAATCAATGGAGATGCAGTCAGATATGCTCGGTGGAGCAGAGAGTGCTGTTCAGGTGATCAGCACTGGTGGCTGCTTATGGTGAGATGACTCCTTCTGTGCCCCTGGAAGATACTTGACTAGATCTCAAGCAATTACAAAGGGACTACAGGTACCCAAAGTTAGGTGTCTGAATCAAGAGCTACAACCCAGCATAGATGCCTAACTTCTAAATTACTGAGAACAAGTGAAGGGAGTTTAGGCCTGGAAGAACAATAAAAGCCTGTCTTTTCCTTTAATCCTGGCTCAGGATTTTGTGCCTCAAAGATTTAAGTGCCCTCATTTCTCTGCTTTTACTATACTATCTGCCTTCAGTGTTTCCCTGCACTTCCATTCAATTAAAAATGTGCCTATAACTACGAAAAGAAAAAAGTAGTAACAGAACAAGGTCTGTATTTTCAGATGTTGAGGTGAAAACACGAATTACCTTTAAATAGTCAGACACGCTTTTACATATTCATTTTTAATTTTTCCACAGACTTGCAACTTGTCAATCTTTACACAGAATACATCTTCCTTTGAATGGTTTGCCTAGCTACTCTGCTGACGGGGAGGGGTTTTTCCCTCTTTCCTCCTGAGTGTGCATACTGAAAAACTGAATGAAGGATATAGGCAATTGGCAGCCTTTTCACCCCTGTTTAAATATTGACTTATTATTTGAATTTGGAGCTTGGTCCGAGAATTGGGCCCTACGCTCCTGCAAAAGATGTATGTGTGTTCACTACATTTAATGACATGAATAGTTCCACTGAGATCTGGGAGTGTATTACAGCAAAAAAATTAAAGAGCTATAAATCTTGGCAAGATGAGGCTGTTGAAAAAAAAAATATAACTAAATGCTTATAGTCGATCAAGAGTAGATAGAAGTTAACATGCTAAATTTGTAAGATCTGGCTGATATATTGATGCTCTCACATTAAGGAATTTAATTTGTTTGAATTAATGAACCATCATATTCTATCATTTGACTAATATAAATAATTTGGAATTTTATCCTCCTTTCTTTTAAGAAATCCATAAACAGTAATTCAACCTTTAAGAAATGAAGGTGAATGAACAGTGCTGCTTTTAAAAAAGTTATAATTTATTATGTGTTCAGTTACTTTGCTCAAGTTCTCACGCAGATGAAATGCATTTGTGTGTGTACAAAATTGTTTTTTAAAAAGCTTGAGAAATCTGCCTGCTTACCCATGCATCAGTGCTTCTGTTCCCAATTTGATTTTTTTTTCTGTTTGGTTCTTGGTAGGAAACTCTGAAATTACCAACCTTTGTTCAAGATTGCTGTCAGGTTAAATTTACATTTGAAAAGTTTGCTGGAACTTTGTTGGATCTCTTTTTGTTGTTGTCATCAGTTTTATGCTTATTAGGAGTATTAGCTCTACTGGATGTCAAAAGCATTACTTGTAAAAGCTGTTGAAACGCCCATCCATGTGTGAAATTTGAAGTGCTTGGTGTGTCCCACAGTTCACTTCTGAAAATATACTATAACACAAACTGAAAGACTTATTTTTTCATGGTGGTATTACTACCTTTAGAGCTTTTCTGCAGTCTGTATGCAATTAATTACAAGTATTTTAGTTCATCTTTTTCTAGCTTAACACTTTGTGGGTTTTAAGGATTTTTTTTTTTTTTTTTCCCTCTGGAAACGTTCATGGACAGGTAACAATGAAGAAAGAGATCTTCTGTAACTTTGAAATGCTTTGTCTACAGTTATCTGTCAACATCTCATGCCAGGCAGAGAGCTGGTAGATGCAGGTAACAGAACAGAGGAAAGAAAACTCTGGAAGAGCTTTAGTACCTGTGCATTCCTGTCCAGGGATGTTACCTCTGGGATAAACACTGGCTGCTTTTGCAGGCACTGCTGCTCCCATACAGCTGCTGGTATAGACATCTATCATACCTCTACATTGCCTCTAAGCAAGCAGCATGCCTTTTGGTTTCATTGTATGTTTAAATATACAGTGTTTATAACATCAGTTTGCTAAAGAAATTTTTGGCCTTCAGTTCTTTTATTTTCTTCCACGTGGCTTACAATAAGCTTTTAATTGATCTGGTATAGAGAAAAATCAAATTTCAAGCTCTTCAGAGGTGGGATGCTCACAGAGACCTGAGTCTTCCTTTGAATTTTTATCACTAACAAAAAAAGCCAAACCACAAACCTTTGCCATGGAAGTTTTTTTCACTTGGTAACTTGTCAACAGAAATCGGCTGAGAAATATGAAGCCACACAATCAGTAAAATGTTCATTATTTTACCTGTATCCCTGGTTCAGTGCTTTGGTATAACATAATGCTTAATAGGAGGTGCATACTTTATGGTGTGGAGAAGCATACTCAAGTGTCTCATATCACTGAAGGTTCACCTGTCTGTTTTTACATGGTCCTAACACACAAAGAAAAGTTAAGTATACACTGAAGACTGCATTTATGGTAGCATACTTAGAGACATGTTTTAGCTTTATTTTTAATTTAGAAAGTCTGTCATTGGTCATCAAGTTGTTGCCTTAGATAAGCAAGAGAACAAACTCTTTTCCCTGTGGAAGCCGCGTGTGCTAAGAAGTTGTAATCGTGGTTTCCTCCTGAGCATTCTAAAAATCACGAGATGGCCTTTTACTCAGTACAAGGACTTCCCTCAGGTTTTAATGAGATCCCATACCCAAGTCTAACTACCTCCCATCCAGCCTTCCAGCATCTCATTTCAGCTTTTGTCTTCACAATAAAGTTAGTCATCAATCCCTTGGATAGTACATTGGAAATTGAGGTAAAATGGTAATTGTCCCTCAGTAGTTTTCTTAAATTTCAACATGTCTTTTGTGATGCCTGGATCCCTGGAGGAAGATGCAAGCCCATGAGGCTGGCAGTCTACTGCAGCTGTAATTATCAATAAGGATGCCTGTGTTCCCCCTTCCAGTTAGTCATCCTTGGAGACATGTCTTTTTTAGTGAAAAGGAGGGGATGAGCAGGTAGAGGGAGCCTATAAATATTCTTGAATAGATGCGGTACTGAAGAACTCTGGTTCTTCAGTACATTTGTCAAAACACACCGGATGAAGCAAGTGGTGAGATCATACTTTTTTGCCATAACAGTGACTTATTTGCTCTGGGAATGAAGCTGTGTGGCTTTAGACAGAATCGAGTCCCCCTGCCTCCTGTATTATTAGATACATATTAAATCAAGAAAAACTGATCTTGATGTAGCAAGTATGTTAGCTGTGCTGGTGAAATGTTGGTTCCACAAGCCATTTGGTTTACCAGTACCTGTAATTCAAAGGGTACTTTCCTCCTATCCCTGTTTTTTTCCTGTGTTTAATGTTTTCAGCCATTTCAGTCCCACTGAACACACTAACAACTTCCAGAAAGACATGGTAGCTTCTTTGATACTCTATTGCATGGATTCTGAGACAACGGCCTTTCCCCCCCAGCTATAATGGGTTGTATTAAGCTTCTTTATGAAGAGGGGATGCTGCAGCATTAAGCACAGATGATTCTCCCCTCTCTTGTGTCCTGCAGAATAGTTCATTCCCTTGTTCAGCCAAATCTAAGAGAAAAAGGTTTATTCCTTTTTCCTCTGCATACTGATTCTTTCTCAACACAGTGCTCATCAAAACTCCCTCTATTCAACCACCTTTCTAAACCCAACACCATTTATGAAAGAATTGAAGAGGTCTCACTTGCAGTAGGGCAAATTATATCACCTGTTCCCAGATCCTGTTGGCTGAGTTATGGTCTGGTATCCCAGGATTGCAGCTTCAGGTCCTTTAACAGTCTGTCCTAACACAATGTAATTGGTCAGATGTCGGACAACTGCTGCTGTTGAAGTAGTGTTTGGCTACAGGAATACGCTCCCTTAATGACTTGTTAGTGGAAATATAAGGCATGTGGGAGCACCACTGTACTCACATTGAACCTAATAACTGTCATCACAGAAAATGTCTGCAGCAAACTATGGGCTTTTTAAGATTCTTCTTTCAGTTTTGACAAATGCTTGGTAAGTAATTCTAGAAGAAAAAAATACTCAACAGCATATCTTCAAAGGTTAACTTTGAGTATTGTTTGAGCATTGCAGTAATGAGACAATATAAGCAGGAAACAAAATGATGTTAATATGAAATAATGTTAATGAATCTGCAGAATCTGAAAAACACCATTCTTTTTCTTCAGAAGTTTCACTAGACTTGGTACTTTAACTTTTTTCCCTGCTGCTATTGTGTGGACTTTGTGTTTGAAATTGCTGGGTTAGAGAGGAAAATCAGGGTCTGTTTTGAACGGGTCTTCTGAGAGGGCTAGCTGCTGCCAATTGTGTCCTTAGGCGGAGTGTCATAATTTTAGACAGCTTTTATTAACTTGGCATAGGCTGAAATTCAGTCCCTGAAGAAATTCATTAAAAGAATGATGTTTTGATTTGGAATGAAAGCTAACTGGTTCTGGAAACGGAGGGTTGTGAGGTTTTCAGCCTCCCACAGTGTTGCACCAGTAAGTTTGTTGGATGGTCATAACTCCCTCATGAAGTCGTAAAACAGCTGATGTAGAACTGGTTTAGATCTCTGTTTTTATTTTAATGTGCCTACTTTAGTCTGCGTTCATTTTTTTAAACAGTTTTATTGAGCCATGTATTATTTTCTTTTTTTGTGTGTGTGTGAGAAACCAACATATTTGTGTTATTGTCACAGATAACTTGCTATCAAAATAACCTAGCACTTTTGCAGAATTGGCATGGGGAGTTTTGGAAGAGTGAGAGTTTGGGATTGAAACTGTTATTTGCTGACACGTACAGCTTCATATCAGAATTGCAGTTTTCAGGGTTTTGCTTTTTTTTGTGTGTGTGTGTGTGTGCATATGTAAGTAGTTTCAAGTAACATGACATGTTCAATCTGTAGTGTGTGCCTGCTGGCAGCTACTGTAAAAATTCAGACCAGAGACACTGCCCTCGTCTCAGCCAGACTGTCAGTGGAGGTCAGCAATCTCACAGGACTAACACCAGAACCTGTTGACAGGGACTCTTGTAATATGTGACAGCTCAATAAATCTATATTTATTGAGTAAAATATGTGCTGTAAATCCATCCATGTAACCAGCTAAGTTAAAGCAAAGGAAGTACTGGGCTTTGCTGGGTGCCTGTGTGTGCAGAGTCAGTTGGGTCTTCCTACTGTCCTTCTCAGTGGGTAGGTTTTGGTCTCTGCACCACAGCCCCTTGGTTCCTGTCATCCACCTGTGTACGTATAAAGACCACAGATCCTTTAAGCAAGGGGATTAATTATGTTTAATAGTCCTTTATATACTACTAATAAAGTTGCCAAGAATTCTAACTGGGGAAAAAAATGATTGTATATACAGTGAAACAAACTTTTAGGTGAAGACCTAGGTGAAATTGATGTTAGTGCTTTCCACGTCAATATACTATAAATTCCTTAGTCTGCTGCCTTCTGTAATGCTAGTGAAAATACTTTAGGAAAATTAACTATTGCAAAGTATAATAGCGCTTGAATTTAACTTTTTAATGAACAAGTATTTCAACCTGTGACAACTGTGCCTACTATGAACACGCCTAAAAGGAGCATAGGCAAAAAAGACTGAACTCTGAGGATTAACATTGTTCATACGACAGAATTTGCCATTCTGGTAGTAAATAATGAACATGTCTGAAGGTAACGTAGAATAACTGGTAAAATTGTGTTATCTTCAGACACAGAAAAAAAGCTTAATACTCACAATACCCAATGGAAGTGTAATCTTCTTCCTAGTAAGATCTCACTGTCATTGTGCCTGAAATGTTCCTTTCTCTAGAGAGTGTGTTGTAGGCATAAAGCTTTCACACTGCCAGGGGATAGCATCTCTCCCAAAAAACAGAGCAGTCTTTTTGAAAGGGATGTTGTTAATGCTTTAAACACCTAACTTTGCACCTCCTGTGCAAACAGATTTAAAAGACAATGAGACCCTACTCTAGGATTAGAGAAGGCATTTCCCTTTTTCTTATACTGCCATTGGGCTGGACCTGGAAGTGAAAGAAACTAGTTAGCTCCTGAGTAGAGTGAAAAGCAAGAGGAGCAAACTGCATGAAACAAATTCATATGTTAGAACTTAGCTTTCCTAAGGAAAGGTGAGGAGGTCGGTGAGGAATTTAAAAAAATAATTCCTATCAGAATATCACAAAATGCAATGAAATGTAAAATGATTTGGTAGAAGTTCCTAAGATCTGCTCTTAAGAGTGAAGATCTGCTTTTTTTTTTTTTTTTTTTTTTAAATCTAGAAGAGAAGAGCTATCCAATTTGCATCATTTGTGCTCAGAAAGATGCAATAACCAGACCATGGTGTGGACTCATTTTCTAATTATTCTGATAGAAAACTGAAATTCTTCTGAGTCTCATGTGAAAGAAACTGGGCCTTGGGATCCTACAGCATAGTGTTCTTGCAAATATAGACACATATTTGCAATTAGCATGGAGGACCTTCAACAAAATTAGTGAAGACCCCTATTTAAACTCTAAATAGATGCTCAAGTAAATGCCAAAGTAAATATTTTTTCCACTGCAAAACAGGATTTGAGTGAGTAACTACTTCACACATGTAAGTTATAGGCTGAGGTTTCTTTCAGAAGACTGTTGCAATACAAACAGCATATGGCTTGTGCCCTTTGTCACCCTTGTTCTGGAAGTGACTGCTTGACATTGACAGTTAGTGACCCAGGGACATAAGGTGCCTTTCTCACTGGGAGAGACCCAGTGACCCAGGTCTCTCAGAGTCTGTCACCTTGCATTAAATTGAGGTTCCAGTCACTCTACAAATGTAGGCTCTCCTGTTTGGGAAAGCGTAAGTGCAAATTAGCTTTATTTTGAATTGAGGTTTCTGGAATCATTAGATCTGTGAGGCAATAATTAAGTGATGATTGTAGTATGCAATTTTTATGTTGGCACTAATTATTGAGGCAGAGGACATTAAAGTACTTTTGTTTCTAGCATCATTCTTGTAGCACAGATGGTTGGTGAAAAATTTGTGAAAAGCTTTACATTACACTGGATTTTGTCTGTTTGTGCAGCATATCTTCAGACAATGTCAGAATATTTGTCGTATGAATTTCATCTTTAATAGTGTTTATAGCCAAAACTCCTCCTCAGTTATTTACTGTACTAAGCTCAGTGTTCTAACCTAGCTCCTTCACAAACCACCCTGTGTTTAGCAATCAATGATGCATTTTTTCTAAATGTATACTTAGGAAGGCAATAACATTGCATAGTTTTACAGGAAAAATCAGTGCTAACAAGAACTGAACTGAGAAGATGTTAGAGGCGACTAATGCTGGAAATAGTTTTGCTTACTTTATTGGTCTTTGCAGTCATACTACTGAAACTCAAAACCAGACTGAACTGCTTGAAAGTTTTCCTTGTATTTCTGTGTGCATGTAAAAATATGTATCTGAGAACTTCAGGAACAGAGACTATTATCAACCACTTCTGTAATAGAGAAATGAGCAAGAAAAAAAGAAAAAATGGGTGAGGTTGCATTTTCCAGACTTTTTGTGAGTGAGCCACGTGCCTAGAGAAAAAAACATCTCATAATGGTGACTGAGTAATAAGCTAACGAGTAAACACAGCTTCTTCTGGTAACTGGTTGTTTTTCCAACTAAGATGCATTTTGACCAAAATAACCTGTAACAATTTTAAAAAAACCCAACAAACTCAATTTCGCAGCTTTTGGTAGATAAAGCCAAACTTGAAAGAGCCAACATAACAGAAGTAGGAGAGTCAATTGCTAAACAATACACATTTGTTTACTGCTTCATCCTGTGGCCAACTTTGAATCTGTACTATCCAAATCTTAGCATAAACAACGTAAGATCCTGGAAAGGCTCATGGCATTCCCTGCTGAGGCATCTGTCTAATGGACAGAGGTGTGATGGCAGCGACTGGGGTGTATGGGATGCACTGGGCAGGTCACTGTCATCTTCAGCTCCTCCTGTGCTGCCCTGGACTTGCTCCGGCACGTGACAGGCGAGGCAGGCAGGACCAAGCCGTTTTCCCAGCTGTTGTCCTTGGAGGTTGAGCATCTTCAGTGTGACCTTGGCTTATGGCACAAATTCCCAGATCAGCCTTTATTGTAGTGTTAATTGTGTGTATCTAAAACAAAATTATGCCCTTCCTTAAAGTACGGGTTTTGGTGTAGTTTTTTTAATAAATATTTCTTTTTTATTGTTTATGATTTTTAGTCTTTCTGAAATCCTTCAAAGGTGCTATTTTAATGTAGTCAATCTAAATGTAAACCAGTGCTTCTCTGGTGAGACACAACACATATGAAAACACAGCTTTATTTTTTTTGTTGTTGTTGTTTTTGAAAATCGACAAGGGGTTTTCTCCTCTGCTGTCAGATGTTTATTTTTTCTGTTAAGTTGTTTTTTCCTAACAATAGGAGGGGAAGAAACAACCTGCTGAGCATATATTGTAAAACTTCCCCAGGTGCATGAAATAGTCAAGACTGAGAATAGGGACAAAAGAAGAAATTCTTTTAACTGTTGAAACTGCTAAAACTATTCTTGAACAGACTTCTCCGAGTTTGTGACTACAGGCTTCTGCTAGAACATCTTAGCCCCTAGCTAGTGCTGATTGAGAAGCAGTTTGGAAGGGGCCTAGGAAAGGTGACAAAGTTTCACCGTTGTTTCACAGGCAGCATGTGTTGGACTGGGTGATATGAGAAAATCCACTATTTGGGTTCTGATTTTTCATTTTCCTAAATATTTTTCTTGCAATTGCACCAGTACTTTTTGTACTGCAGCTCCATCACCAGTACCAATGAAAGACAAGCATTGCCCGTTTTATATGACTGTTCCTTGTAAACTGTAGTGGCAGTCCTAGGGAACAGGACCTAGAAGTCCGTCTGGAGTATGGCCAGCTGTTAGGCAGCTGCATCAGGGTCGTGCACTGGCAGCTTTCCCTGCACAGCAGCCGGCCTCCAGGGGTGACAGGTGGCATAGCACAGCCCAGTCCCAGCCTGTGACTCTGGTCCCTGAGCTGTGTGGAGCGTGCTGAGGCCAACACCAACCCTCCAGGAAAAGTATATGAATTCTGGAGTTCACCTAGAGATCAGTTACTGCCACCTTTTATAGAAGGGGAAATAACATGCCCTCCCCTGCCTCCAGCTCATTTCTTGGAGGGATGAGTTGCGGGCACTGCTCGACACACCAAAATCAGGGCTGCAGCTTCCAAGCAGGTCAGGAGTCACAGCTCCAAGGAAGGTGAGCTCGCATCTCTTGTTAATTATACATCCCACTGCTTGGCTTTTGATGACTTGCCACTTGGAGCATAGGTGTCTTGCCTTATCTCCTTGTGCATTGTAAGCTTGCATTTTGTCTAGCTCTGAATTTCCTATTTTGCTCTTTGACCAAGATTTAAAAGATTAGACATTATTTAGACATTGCTGTTTAGATATGCATAATTTAAGACAGCTAATTCCCTCACTGGATTATTTTTCAAAGTCTTTTATGGATTCAGGCCCAGACTTTTTAAGTTTTGGACTTATGTTTGGCATTAGAATACTCTCAGTCGCTCTGTAGGTTTACTAACAGTAAATTATCTTGAGAGGTTTATAGGAGACCAAGAAATTGCGTCTGCATCCAAGGATAGGACTTGAATCAAGGACTCTTTCCTGTGGCATATGTTTTTCTAAGTTGCTCTGCTTGTTTGACTGATGGGTGTTGGTGCATTGTTTTGCAATTAAGCATGGTTCTTAATGTCATGTTTCTGAAAGGACTGGATATCTTTACAGCCAAGTTGGTTCCATCAGTAGTATGACTATTAGGATAAACTAAGAATTAATATAGTTATGTGACAGTATTTATGTACCAGATCATCCACTTTATTTGCATGCTTTGAATGATCAACCATTGCACTGCTGAAGTTGTTTTTGTTTCTGTTGGTGCAGTTTCTTTTTACAGCTTATCAAAGCTAACTGAGGTTCTAATCCCCACCCAGCTTCCCAGGGTTCTGAAGCTCCCTTTGCACTTGTGCAGCATGCAGATGAGTCACATTGAATTTTCTTGTGGAGAATTAACTAATGAAAGCAGGGGATCCAGAGTTTCACTGGATCATCAAACTTAGCCCACTTCCCTGTAACCACATACTCATGAGATCTGGCAGGAGGCAGGATGGAAAAGTGCTTTTGGCAGTAGCATGCAATTAGACTTGGGTAAGTGTAACATATTACACCTCCTGCTAGAGAAGGCAGTGATTTAATGTTTGTGTTAAGGTAGTATTGAGTAATATTGCTATTTTTAGGGTAATGTTGAGTAAAATTAGGTAGCATTGTTAGGGTAGCATTTTGAGATCCCACTCATAGACTACAGCCCCACCAGGCTAAACATAATACAAACATATAAGAAAAGGATGGCTTGTGCAGCAGAGCAGTGTTATGGTCCTAAGTATAGGTTATAATGTGTGCTAAAGAAGTTTGGGAGGAAACAAGCAAGAAGATTCACCATCAGTGAATATAAATGTCTTTCTTTCACTATCGATAACTACATGACCCCCCCTTAAGGTTAGACTACTGAAAGAAAATAGAATAACACCTGAATAAGTAGTTAAATCAGTTTTAGCCTGATTTAGCTGAGATTTTATAAAGTGTAGATGATTTATGTAATTATTTTGGACCGCCTTTGGTTTTGTGGCATTATTTTTCCACATATTCTTGGCATTTTGTCATTTGAGTATTATTTGTAACCAATGGTGTCTGGTAGACTCTCCTGACTAACCCAGTTCCTTGCAGATTTGGCTGTTGTAATATACTGCCTTGTTTGGAAGGAGAAAATATTAACTCATTAGATAAAGAGCCTAAATTTTCAACTGACAGACATTATTTCTTTTTACAGCAGCTATTGAAGAATGGCCACTTGTTTCTAACTAAATAAGGAAACAAAATGCATTGTTTAGTCATGTAAACTTAAGGCAACTTTTACAGAACTAGTAGCATCTTTATTAGATAATAATTGGCTTTGAGACATGGAAAGAACAGTAAATATTAGGAAGACTCTTATTGCTAAACTGATCTGTAACTTGTTGCAGTACATCAAGTACATCAATATAGGGAGGCATATAATATTCTGAACTTCCTGAAACCTTAACAGTTATGACTGGAAGAATGCATTAAAGTGGATTTTTCAGCACTCGCTTTTCTACAGATCCAAAATTTCTAATAGAATAATTTAAATATTTTAAAGTATAATTATGAATATGAGTCAGGCCAAAGAATCTATGCTGAAAGGATCACAGACTCACAGAATGGATGAGGTTGGATGGGACCTCAGGAGATCATCTAGTCCAATGCTCCTTCCTAAAGCTGGGTCACCTGGGCCAGGATGTCCAGGACTGTATCCAGTCAGGTTTTTAATATATTCACAACCTAGTGAATTTATTCAATAGTGCCACAACAGTAAAAGGTACTGTGTTGGCTTTTTTTCCTGCCAATAGGACAAGAGTTCCACATAAACAGATTCCAGCTGCAAGAATTTAAATTAAAATAAAACTTCATCTTCCCCTCTCAGTTCTCATAAAATACGATTATTTTAGTGCATATATACACATGATTAATCTTCAGTTTTATTTCAAGGAAGTTTGTATTTCAGTATTTGTGCCAAAATGCGTATTTCATAAAGTCATGGAAGCTGCAGTAAGATTCTTTCTAACCCTTTTATTTTTCACAGTGTGTGGGTGTTGGTCCCTTTCCCTCATCCCTCTACACCTTTTCTTGGAAAGAAAGGCCAGGAAGGTTGAAGAAACAGGTTGGTCCTGTCTTGCCCAACAAGATGTGAGGTTGGACAGAGGTTTGTGGTTCTTGATCAGAGCTTAAGCTCAGTCTTTTACAAAATAAGACAAACTAAAATACCTCTGTAAAAAATAGCCACTAGGGAAGAGGTCCATCTTTGCTTCTTTATTTTGTATCCTGTTATCTATAAAACACTAAAATACTAAGAGGAGCTGAGTCTATGGTATTTTTAGGTACCTTGTTCACTAGACATCTCTCACTCATCTCAAATGTTCTCTCTCTCCTGCTCAAATGTTATGGAAGAGCTGTAGCAGTCAGAGTTGCAGAGCTCAGTATTATGTTCTCTGTCCTAGAAGTACTTGGTCTTTATGACCACCAGTTGAGATGGCTGAAGGAGTAGTTATTCTAGTTTTCACCTACAACTTGTCTTTCCATCTACTTCACTGACACTTTCAGCATAACTAGACACAGACAGGGTGCTACATAATCTTATCTAGGATCCCTTTTCCATGAAAGGTGGTAACAGATGTTCTATTGAGATCTCTTCCAACCTGAGCTGTTCTATGATTCTGTGATCTTATGATTTGTTTCTAGGCCAAAAAATGATTTGAAAGACTAGAAGTCTGTCGAGTATATTTATGTCTCGAAGTAATGGAACAAAAGATTTAAACTTACATTGCTGATTCTTTTTTTATTCTGTGTTGTAAAATTTGATTGTGTTTTTCAAGTTCCCTTGTACACAGCCAAATGACATTATTTCATGTAAATATTGTAATTGTTTTAGGAAGTCTTCAGTAATGGAGAAGTTATTTGAGCTTACAGTACAAACATCTTTAACTTGGTTCCTGGTCAGGATTTCTTACAGCTAGGTTCTGGACACTTTTGCAACTGTTTGGTGCAAAAGTGCTTGAACTGTTGCTGAAGCAAAGGCCAGCAAAAGCATTAACCTAAGATACTGTGAAAGTCTGTAACAGAACCTCTGAAGGCATCTATTATGTGGGCCTATACACTGTTTAACTCATTTTACTGGGTAGCAGATTAGATGATGTTTAAATAAATCAGTATTTTTTACTTTGGTGGTGTTCTGGAAGGTTAATAGATGTACTTTGAATATATGTTTTAATGGAAGTAAAGATTCATTTCTATCACCTGGCAGCAGTGGATGAGAAAATCCCTTATATTCTTACATGATTCAAGGTGATGTCCTGGGGCTTTCAAGAACAGTCCACCCAGATAAGACTGTGTTCTCTGATTTTTAGTTATGCACTAAGGAAATAAGTAAGTATGATTAAGAAATCTGTGTCTGAGTAAGCCTGAAAGCAAAACACGCTGAATATGTAAAACGTGGTGGTGGGCATTCTCCTGAAACAGGAGCAGTTTTGTTCCCCATGGATGGTCCCCATTCCAGTAAATCTCAAGATTTGCAGTAGCTTTTGTCTGGATATTGACTGATACAAAAAGTTGTGGAAGGCTAGTGTGGGTGAGGCTTCTAAGGTTTTATCCCCTCTTCTGCCGCTTTATTTTAGTGGGAAGACAAAGTTCTAAACCAAGCAGCAATTGATGTGGAATAACTCAGAAATATGGCTCACCAGAGTATGTACTAGCCCTGAGCTTCCAAAATGTCAAGAACAAATACCAAAAATTAAATAGAACTGAAAAGTTTCAATAATTCAGGCTAAAAAGTCTGCTGAATTCTGGACAAAGCTGAGTGGGAATGAGGGCTGACTGCCACCGCAATCAACAGAGGTCTGAGAAAGAGCCATCTGCTTTGTCTCCTGTATTTGGAATTGTAATAGTTGAAATTAGTGCTTTCTGTCAAGATGATAACCCTGAAAACAGATCTGGGTTTATAAAATACATTATTTCTAATCTCAAGTTAGAGGCTGATATTTTCTACCTATATTCTTACGTTGGAGAGGCAAAAAAAAATTAAAAATTTCTTCTTGAAATAAAGTATTTACTTTCAAATTCTTGGATGCATTACTACTCTAAAAATTAACCAGTTTAGTTCTAGAAAATGAAGTTTTCTTGTACTCCTTCATGACACTTTTAGCAGAAAGTCTGCTTAGAAACACTGTAATCCTGAAAAATTCATAGCTAAGCCTGTACTTAATGAACCATACATAGCTACTGAGAAACAACAGTTACTTGGTCAAGTATCCAGCATACATGCTGTACATGTTTAAGTATCTATGTATCAGCCAAAGCTGGAGATACGTCTCAGGGACAAAATCATCTGCAGCATTTCTGATACAGTACAGAGCACAAAGTAAGAAAGAAAATCCAAAAGGAATCATATTGCAGAATTCACATTGCTGGACTTTGTTCTCAGAAAAATAAGCACATGCTCAAACAACTTTTTTTTTCTGCTAGGAGTTACTTAATCTTTTCTTTGTTCTTATTTCCTAAAATGTCTGACATTATTTTCCAAACAGGTACAATGTAAATATCTTTATTTATAAATATAGGTAACAGTGGAGATTTTAAAAACTTCTGTCAGAGCTTTAGAAGTTTACATGGCTTTTGTTTGAGCATCTTCATGCCTTTATTATGCATCAGCAAAACTTTTCCTTGAGCTCTTTGAGAGACACAGCATGCAACTTTCCCAATTTGTGTTTAAGTGTGGCTTCCTTCTTTTATGTGCTTTTCTTTGCTCTTATTCGTACAATGAGCTAGTTACGTAAAATTGAGCTTCTCCTAATTTATAGAAGATGTTACCCTCCGTATTTTGTGAGGTCGTGACTGGATACTTTGGCTCTCCTTTTGCTTCTAATTAAGTAATTTGAAAATGTGTAGTCTGCTTAATTTTATTATTATTATGCAATAAAAAGTAAAAGACATTGACATACAGGATTCAGTTGCAGTATGACAGCTTCTGCAATGCGCAAGAAAATGATCTGTGTGGCCCCTTTGCTGAAGTATATAGCCATATTGAGTATTTTAAGTGCATTCCTCTTTACCAGTTTAACCAGAGTGCAATGTTTCTGGATAGTACAGTGGAAACATTGTGCAATAGAAAAGAATACCTGGCTGACTGTTCAGGTATCTGTCAGGCAGGGTGTCTTAGCTGAACAACTGCAGGTCTGAACAGCTTACAGAATGAACATGGGTTTATTTTTTTTAATTTCAGAACCATGTCTTATGCCATTCTCAAAATGCATAATAGTTAATGTTAATGTTGAGGCCATAAGCCAAAATTAAAGCGTGTATCTAATTCATACGCATAGTCATGCCTGAGCTTCCTAAGAAGGTTTGGTAAGACAGCACAACTTAATGTGTAATTTATGGTAATGGTTTGACCCAGGAGTTAGCTGATGCTTCTGTGAATAATAACAAGTGTCCTATCACAAATGCATCTTTGATGCTAACACCTTGAAGCTAGTAAAAAAAAAAAAATTTTGTAGCATCTAGTGGAACTTTCTAATCAATAGGCTTTTTCCTTCAGACCATCCCTCTCCCAGACAGTATCATTAAAATATTGGGAAGCAAGTATATTAAATGGGTTACAGTTTCCTCTTGAGAAAATGTAATTGAATCCAATAAAGGTGATCTAAAGCCAATTGAATGATCAAGGGAAAAGGTCTCGATGAATAATTAGGCATATTTTACTGTATCACAAAGTAATTATGTTCCTTCACTGCAGCGTGAAGTAAGCCGCTTCTTGTTAGAGGGATTAGAGATAAACTTTATTCAGGACGCAAACCAAAAAGTTTTGCTGTACAAATGCAGGAAGACAGGCATCTCAACCATGTGTTCACTGAAACTGTTCTCTTTGAGGTGTGAAGATGGGATGCTCTTCTGTTAGCATACATTCTTTCTAAAAATGTCAAAAAGAAACATGCCTATTCACACCTTTCATAAAATAAGTCCTTATTTGTTCAGAACAGGTCTACAGCATAAATAAATCCAGTATTAGAAGCACAGAGAGTTCTGAAGTACAAAGAACAACTTTTGTGTTTGAGGCTATCAGTTATGGAGTTGTGAGGTCTTGCTTTTCAAGAAAGAAATAGTCACTGAGAGGTGGGAAGGACCTCAGGATAGGAGTGTTCTCTGCAGTCTGCTTGCATGCTACAGCTTTTTCCTGTTTGAAAAATCATGTGAATCTCACTGGGGAGAGTGCCTCCAGCTGAACAACCTCTGATGAGAATGCTATTTTCTCACCTTCAGCAGAATTAATTGTGTATGTTGGCATAATAATACTCTCGTTGGCCTTAACCTGATTCTTTTTCCATCTTAAACATGTTTTCAGTATTGACAAGATATGATTATGCAAGACTGTATTTAACCAGTTATGGACTATGCATTATTAATGTCCTTAATCTTTACTGAAGCTGATGGTTTTCAGTCCTGGTCTTTGTCCTAGTCACCCTTTGAGATCAATTTCAAAACCAGTACAGCAGGAAGACCAGTAAGAGACAGCCATGGCTTGTAACTGTTGCCCCTTCTACTCCTAGGTTTTATGGTTGATAGTTGCAGAAAACAAAATATTTTCTATAAGTTTCTTGACCTTCCATAAGATCTCCCTGGGGATGCATTATTCTGACCAAGGCTGGTTCTTCTGACTTCCTACAGGACGTGTCAAAATGACCTGTGAGTTACATGGAGGAGTTGCTTTAATGGATTGGGGTAAATGATCCAATGAAGGTTCTACATTATTCCAGGATATACCAAGTTAGTTCCATGACCTTTAATTTTTTCCGTTACTAATGACATGGAAAGGTAAAACAAACACATCCCCTAACAGGAACTGTTTCCTTTTTAAAACACTGTCAAATTTCTATTCCACTTTTTTTCAGTCCCAGAAAGGAACCAGCCTTGACTTTGCTTTCAATTGTGTTAATGCAAATATTTTAAGCGACATAGCCTATTTACGAGCAAGCAGATACTTCTTACACTTAGCATGTATATGCATGTGATATTGAACGTATGTAGTAAAATACCTATTGTATCTATAACACAATTGTTAAGTTCTAGTTATTTATGTGGTAGATGTACTGCCAGTCTGAGAACAAAAACTAAAAATGTTTTGTCACTGCAATTACTTTTCCTTCTTTGCTGCAGAGAAGAGAATATTGGTTACCATCATCATTCTCTCTGGTTTTACAATGGATTTGCTTTTAACTTGTTTTTCTAAAACCTTATTTTCAAGTGATGGTGACTAGAGAGTAGCACATCGTGAAATCAGAGAAAATAATAATATGGTTAAAAGTTCAATCTCTTCTACAGCCTCTGGACATTATTTTCCCTGAGTCAGACTCAGCTGACAGTGAATAATGTTTTTCTAAATGATTTCTTGCATTACTGACCGAAAAAATTATGCCTTGATTGCATGACTGTTGGGAAGTGGCATGATAATGGCTAAGTACTAAAATAAAGGAAAACCAGGGAGCAGTTGAAAGGTAATCTATCTCTCGGTTTCTAGTACTGCATGGTTCTTTGAAGAATAACTTTTCCGTGTCAATACTTCAAGTAGCACCCCCTGCTAGCCTGTAGGTTTTTCTAACTTGAATTCTTATGAGATATTGCAAATATATATGATATCCGGGGGACATAGTGGAAAATAATTGCAAAATAAACATAAATGTCTCCTATACCCCAAATCTTTGGTCAGTTTCCTGAATGTTTAATGTCACCTCCACTCCTGAGAGAAAATTCCAGTGCAGGGCCCACCACATGCCCCTCGTTCCTATGTCTGTGCCAGCCAGAGCCTTGGACTGGCACAAACCTTTAGGCAGTAAATAGTGCTAGAGAGTTTCTCCAGTTTAAAACCAAGCTGTCAGGACTGTTTGTGTCAGTGGTAGGTCCAGGTTAAAATGGTGTAAAGTGTTCTCTACAATTGCTTTAATAAGCTACTAATATGAGCTAAAACAGTTAAAAAAATAATATGCAAGAATGCTTTTGATACACAGGTTCTGCAGTAAGTCCTGGTTTGTAGTAGCCTTTTTACAAAGATCCTGACTGGAATTTGTCTTTACTGATTTGCTACATGATCAATGTGAAAATGAAGTCTTTCCCCAGCCCCTGTAAAAATGTCAGGAACAGGTTGGCAGATACAGCAAACAGCTCACACACTCTGCTTTTCTTTCCCTCAGCAGACTGCCAGCAATGAGGGCTGTTGGGGAGGAGGTTTCTCTAGGTAGTAATAAATATAGTACAAAGCTCCTGATGGCTGCCCTCTCTGACACATAAATGTTACTCCTTGCTCTGTTTTGGTGACAGAGAAATAAAAAAGGAGAAAGTGAAGGGTCCTAGTAATCCATTTCCTGAAAAGGTCGAACTGATAAATACACATATAGTGTCATACTGACTTTCCCCTCATAAGTGTCTACAAAAGTGAAGCCTATGATGCCTCTTTCTTCTTACTTTTTGGTCCCTTTACTGAAGAAGAGCAAGTCTTTGGTGTGGTGGCAGTTTTTATCAGTAGTATAAATTCTACATTATTTCCTTGTATGAATTTATTTGATTATGCATTTTTTATTTCTTGGGGATTGTAACTGCATATCTAACTTTTGCCTACATAGGAGGGAAGCAAGGGTTTTCCATAACTCTCCACCTGTTTTTCTCCTTGCTTGATAAACTTTGGAGAAATAGTCCAATTAATTTTTTATTCTGGGAGTGTGCCATTTCTGTCCTTGATTATGGATTCATTTGTGTGTATGTAATTACATTTAACCTTGTCCCAGATGCCAGCAATACAGGGGACCAGGTTCAGGTTCACTGGAGATCTTCTAAATGTAAATCCAGGTGGTACAAGAGCTTTCCTAAAGCTGCCTGTGCTCACTTTTGGTATTGAAAAACTAAAACACCACCTCTTTCAATGTGTTCTTGGTCCGACTTTCATTTGCACATAATTATGTATTCATACTTGGAAAGAGAAAAAGGACAAACCTGTTATTTGGGAGGGGAAGGTAAGAGAAAGTAGAATGTGAGGAAATATGTCAACCAAATACGTAATAACAAAAACAACATTTCACCTACATTCAGGAATACAACTTGCCTCATAGATACAACAACTAAATTATTTGGTCTCATTGAATCATACAATAAAAGAAACATCTTCAGTGGGTTTTTGGCAGGTCCGTGGCAGTTAAAGGCAGTACCCCACTCTTTTCTTCCCACTCATCGTGCTCTTGCACAACCAACCACGACTGAAAGTACAACAGGCATTTGTGAATTTTCACAATGCTCCTAATCTGGCTCTCATAGGCTTATTCCAGAAATAGTATTAAAATAACTAGATAGAAACAAAAGGATTTTTTTTTTCCCTCTGGACAAAGTGTTTACTTAGTGCCCATTGATGCAAGGGCAGATCCCTCATGAGCCTGAGTTGTGGGCTGGTTTGGCAGTCTGGCTTGTCCTGCAGAATCCCTCTCACTGGCTGGTTGATTTGTGCAACAACTGTTTTCTTACATGATGCTGTTTAGCCTGAACTTGGTCAGTGACGGCCTAAACCACCATCATCCTTTTTTCCCTTTGATTACTGAAAAACACAGAATAAACTCTTTCAGATCAAGGTGACCCACTTGCCTATCCACACAAGTTCTATTACAGCAGCAGGGCAACATTCTACCTGCAGTCAGAGCTTGAATTCCTAGTAGTACTACAAAATGTCATGTTTGGGGTTCTGGGTAGCCTTAGTCACATCAAAATCAATGCCAGTGAGATGGGTTAAGTTGATTTCTTCCTCCTAGAGGGAGAGTATCATTCTGTTCCCCTAAACTTTGTAGTTCCAGACCTCACGTAGATCAGAAATAATCCCTATCCTGATCTATACACAGGATCACAAATCCGGAGTTTTCTCTGAGGCTTTTTAGGATTTTTGAAGTTTCCTGATAAATGCCCCTGAGATTAAAGAGAAAAGGTTTTCTATTAATGTTTCTCTTTCTGCTTCAAGGAGTTGTGGTGATTGTGCTGTGAAAGCAAATAATTTGTCCTGAGCATGTTGTGAAAGAAAATTACGCAGAAAATGGTCTGTAAACTACACCATGTTTTCAGTCTATAGATAAGACTTTTGTATGGCAAAAAGAGGAAAACTTGTCTCATGTTTCCATGGGACAAGGAGGAAAATAAGCTCAGGCTCTTGATTGCTAAATGCGAAATATCTGGGTATAAAACCTTCTCTGAGTGAGCTGGAGGTCAGATCTTTGTGTGGATCTGGAGGACCACTTCCTGACCTGCTGCTGCTTCTGTAATTTCACATAATCAACTTCAACATAAATAGCTTTTCCTTCTGGATGAAGTCTCGTTTCTTGCACAGTTACTTTTTCTTAACAGTTTAATCAGACTAATTGTGACAAGCAGTGTATTTGTATAAATATTTGAATGTGCAGAATGAGGATTGAATTATTTATTCTGCAAATGTAAGCTTAATGTAACTATCTTTGGAAACCATCTCATTCTCATACGGTTGTACAGTTTGGTCGTGCATGCTGTCTGCTGAATTCCATGTTTAATGTCACAAATGGATCAAAGAAATTATATTATTTACATAAGCACTAAACAAGATGCCAGAAGAAACAAAGCACAGGAGATATCTTGGTTTAGTACATGGAAAAACTAGTTATCTTTTTAAACTCAACTGTCAAGGGACCCCAGTTTCCTGAAAATGGGTTAACAGGGAGACAGATGATGTCATTCGTTGTCCAATCTTGTCTCATGCATGAAGAGGCATATGTTCTGAGCTGGAAAGAAAAGGATCGTATTGATGGCAGATGCCAAGCTGCACAGGGAAATGCTGAACCTGAAACTCAGAATCAGATTTTTCTCTCGTGCGATATTGTGACTTGCAGTATTTCTGTACCATTCCTCTTAGGGGAAGATGCAGAACTGTATGTAATAGTGCGTCCCACTGCGTAGATGGGCTATTGCTCTCCAGGGAAAAAAGTGCTGCTAAACATGAAAAAGATACCATGCTGAAAACTGTACTGCCCCCCAGTAAGTGGGTGCTGGTAGAGTCTCTTGCTTGACTGCACGTGTTAGAGGGTGACTTACAGTGCATAAAGGCTTTTTCCTCACACTTTCCATACCAAGCCTAGGACCAGCTGGCCCCGGCTGCCGCCATCCTGGCAGTGGAGGTCAAGCTGTGGTTGCTGCTGCTCCCCTGGGCATCAGCCACTGAGCCGAGGGCTGTTCCAGCAGCCGTGCTTCAGAGGTGAAGCAAGGAGGAGGAGACCAGAGAGGAGATTTGACAGGGGTCAGTGGCATTAATACGAGTTGGTATTTGGCGTGTTTACTTTCATGTTCATTAGGGCATGCACTGCATTTCCCAGCAGCCATAGGGTCTGTATCACTAGACCATACCTTGTGCCTCCTTACCTTTACACTTCTTAGTGGGATGGCAGCAGAAAACTTCAAGGATGTTAGTGAAACTGTTTAACAACAGTAAAATCCAAACTCGGTGAGAGCAATAGAGAAAGTGACACAGCCCCTCACCCCCACCCCCCATTTATTTTTCCTTTTAAAAAGTGAGAAAACATTTTCTGAGTGTAGGATTTAGTTGTTCACCTCCCAGTGATGGCCTCCGGTGCTGGTATCACCTACAGCATGTTTGGAGAACACTTTTATTTTCTGACTTAGATGTGCAACAGAGCTGCAGCAAAATAATTATCTTCTGCTTATGAAAACACCTTATTATGAAGATTTTTCTTGTTTGAATAATTCAATATGTCAGCACCGCTTCAGACATGCTTACCTGTTGATGTTAACATTGGGAGCCTTCAGTGCAAGGTGAATTAGTATCACAAGGACTATTGCTACAAAAACCAGAGGGTAGACACCAATGCCTTCTGGACTACTTTTTTTTTTCTTTTCTTTTCTCTCTCTCTCTCTCTCTCACTTTTTTTTTTTTTTTTTTTAAATAGAATTTGCACAGATTTGCAGCCATCCTGCTCAGACTTAGAGAAGCCAGTTTGCCTGAGCACAGCTTGTTGTGGGATTGCAGTCTGATTCACAAGCAGCTGAGTTTTGCTACATTCTTGCTGTTTAAACCCCCAAAATTTGTCCTAGCACTTGTACTCAGATCAAGCATTCAGGATAGGAAGTATTTTTAATTAGCTCTTGTTCTTCAATATCTGACTTGCCTCTGGCAAAACCCGTTCAATTTTATCAAAATCAAACATGTGCCCAAATGTTACTTTTGACAGAGTTTTCTAGGACTTAATTTCTGTTTTAAAATGAATCAGAGCTATCTTGGAATAAGTGGTATGTCAGAGCTTAGGTTATTTCTTTGGAAAGTGAGAGACCTAGGCACACATGTTTGTCCTGGTAGCACCTTTCTGGCTCATGTGCTTTCGGAGGAGAGGTGGTGGTTGTTCCTCTTTCATGAAATGTCAAAGCTCTCTGAAAAGTTGAAAGAAAACAACTTTCAAAACGTTTTTGTGAATTTTGTTTTTCATCCAGCTCTGCCTGTGTCCAGATGATTTCATTCTCTGAAAAGAAGTGGTGTGAGTATTTCTAGAGATGCTTCTGGGCTTGATGACATCAGTTTTACTAAGTTTAGCAGAACTGAAAAAGTCTAAATTAACAAACCACTTTGCTGTGCTCTGCTGCTACAGCTAAATCAGCGAATACTTTTTTTTCTGTGAAGCATAGCTATTTTTTTCCCCTCAAGGTTTCTTTCACTTACAGGGTCTCAGCTGGGGAAGGGGAGATATTTAGTGAACAGATCAGAGCACAGCTAAAATTTTACCATGTCACAGTTTTGGTGGACCTTTATTTCTCTCTGCCATTGACTCTGATCACTACAGTGAATATCGCGTTACTGAATTTACTACAGAGATGCCAATTTTAACTGTGCTTTTTTCGCATGTAAAAAAATCCATCTCAGTCATTGGCAATTGACCTCTATAAAAGGAAATAAATACCTGTTTCGGTTGCACGTGTTGTCAGAGGACACTTTACAACACCTGTGGCAGCATTTCAGGGATGGTGAGAGCGGGTGCACGTACCAAGCGCCCCACACAGAAGGATACAGCAAGAAGGGAGTTTGTAGCACCTGGGCAAAGCTTTCTGCAGCTGTGTTGGCTTTTCTGTTCTCATTAGGGTTCAAGGCAAATGCCTGCTGACTTGGAGGGAGCAGAACATCTCCAGGATACCTCCCTTATTTATTCCCACCATTTGGCAGATAGAAAACTGACTGCTTTGGTGGGTTTTTTTTTTGTTTGTTTGTTTTGTTTTGTTTTTTTTTTTTTTTTACTATTGAAAATCTTTGCTGCTTAATTCTTATCTCTCTGAAGAATATCTTCATTGGGAATGTGTAGAACCTCAAACCAAAGGTATGTAGTGAAGTGGAAAGCATTCTGCTGAATCCTGTGGTATTTCAAATATCAGCATAATTTTGCTGCAATATTTGTTTCTGATAAGATTATTTGTGGGGTCACACTGCAGAACTGGATTTAGACATTCACTGGGCTTCACTGTGGAGACCAACATCAGTTTGTTGAAGCTTTGAAGCTTTTATTAATGCTTCATTATTAAATTATTTTATTTAATAATTTTATATTTATAATTATATATAAAATAAATATTAAAATATTATAATAATTTTATAAAAATAAAGCTTCATTATTAAAGCTTATTAATATGGAAGAAAATTATCTGTGCGTTAAAATGATAATGTAAATATGTGAAGTGCGGCAGTTTGGCCATAATGTTGAAGTAGCAGAACTTAGCTGAAGACCTCAGTCACTTTAAAAACTTGAAGTCCTGACTACAGTTATCTTCTGATGAAAAAACCTGTGTATGTTTTTGCTTAGCTTCTGCCAAAATTGTTTGAGATATGTAATTAAGAAATCCTTCCAAAGTAAATCAGTATTACCCTTCTTTTAAAGGACAAGAAACTGACGTAATGGACATGGAGGTAAAAAAATCATTTTGCTGGCTTACAGAGGAAGGTTTTGTCTGCCCAATTCACCCATTTACGTGGCATCCTTCTCTGGGCTGCAGCTTGTCTCAAGCCACTTGCAGATGATGGCTACCCAGAGCAGAAGTCCGTGGGTTTTCTCACTTCTTTTACCTCACTTCTTGAAATCGGGGAACTGCTAACTTCAGCTGGGTCTGAATATGCATGAATGATGACTGGCACACATTTTTCAATGGGAAGGAGGAGGTTAGAGAAATATGACACAAGCTTTGGAGGGCGTAGTGCCTGTGGGCTGTGCTGCTACCCTCATGTCTTTTTTCAGCTCTGTTCAGTGACACCCTTTCAGGGAAGGAAGTTTCTTATTTTTATAAAAGTGAGAATATTTTTATTTTGCTTGATTTCTTTCACTTTGTTTATCCTTGCATTTTAATTTTTTCTTTTCATGTTGTATATTTATTTAATATCTTGACAAAAAAATAGGCATTCTTGCCTGCTAAAAGCCCAGCTGATACAACTAGTTTAGCTAGAAATTTTCAATATAAATTTCCCTTTAAAAGAATTGGGATTTTCAAGCATTCTGTAGAGTAAGGAAATAATTCCATAATACAAAAACACGTTCTGTAACATCAAAAAGGAATCTGTGACTTGCTATATTACCAGAAATTAAACCCAATGTGAAAATGATAAGGAAAATGTCGTTGCTTTTGTAATGGGTGCAGCTGATATGCGTTTATATGTCATAAAACCGTATGGCTGGTGAAGCTAAAGGAAATTATATTCATGGGGAAATGTTGCAGGGAGCCTTGAGAACAGGCAGGGCTTTCGGAGGCAGATGAAGGAGGCAGGAAAATAAACTAAGCCTGTGTTTGGGGGTTGTTGGTAAACAACAGTTTTCTTACTCAAAGGTTAATAGTTTATTATTTCTTTGTGCCAGGAATACACCACCTTTACTTGAAGCAGTGTTGGGACCCTTAGCTGTCTTGCATGACAACTTGCAAAATTGTGAGGCTGAGTCCTTTATGTGTGTTGATACCACTATGTGACTGTTTCTCAAATGATAAAATCGAAAGAGGAATTAGTGTCTGGTTCAGACTATTTATTTATCTTACAAGCGTTAAACCAACATATACCTGTCAAATCTTCCAGAATATTTAAGGTTTAGGTTTAAAAAAAACCCTGTAGCTGCACTGAAGTGCTGAAAGGCTGTTTTATTGTCCAAGTAGATGGAAAAAGCCAAAGTTCTGAAATTTAAAGTACTTATTTATATGCAGTGTTTTTAGTATACGTTCCATTAATTTAATGGAATATATTCTCTGTACAAGTGATAGCTGAGGTGACTGACATCACCTAGACTCTTAAGGAATGTTAAGTCATGAGAATAAATTAATTTAGGAAGGAAAGAGTGACTGACTGAAGCAGTTAGATACTGTTAGACACTCCAGTAAAGATTATGTGCATAGCACGTAGTTCAGTTAATGTCTAAGCTCTGACATATCAGAATTTCTGCACTGGTATCACTTTGAATTATCACTTGAAGTTATCAAGCATGATGGAGAAAAGACAGAAATAATGAATTGTTTTTCTCTAAGGAAAGCCAGGAGGGTGTCAGAGCACTGGCGCCACATTGCCTATTTAAGCAGAAGTTAGAGGGGAAGTTAAACATCAGCTAAGAAACAAGAGAATTTTTCTATCCACGGGTTTGATAACTTATACTAAAGATGATTGGAAGAATTGACCACAAAGCTCTGAGTCAGTGACAAAGTTCAACAAAGCTGATGCTAATGATGCATTTTAGAGAGCGGAAAAATGCAATGGGCCAGTATTTTTTGTTTGCTTTATATGTAAGTACAGGCTGATAGAGAACACTGCAACCTGGTTAGCTCATCATCAGAGCCTGAAGACACCACAGGAGATGCAGTCAGTAGGATATCAGAGGATGAACATTTGAGTCAGTCAGTATAGGTTTATGAAGAATGGGACCTGTCACAAAAACATCTAGTGATACTGTGTAATGCAGAGATGACAAGTCTGCCTGGTGACTGTATTTCTGAATTTCTGTAAGGCACCTGATTCAGTATCAACTGTGCTTGGATTTTAAACAGTCCCATACTACATTGGTTTGGTTCCCTTCTTAAGACTTCTAATGTAATAGGTGTACTTAAAACTACTATGGGTATTATTTTCTACATTTCTTGATCATTATTATAACTTCAGCTAGTTTTTCTTTAATAACAGAGTTTAATATTGAGGACCCTGGGGGAGAAAAACTGAAGTTTCAAAAACTTTGAGTGTTCCTGCATTTAAACCACATTTTTGAAAGCCTTAAGCTGCTGGGTTATATTTGATATCAATTTGTAATTAAAAACTAAAGGGAAAAAATGTAAATGTTTTTGCTTGAAAGCACAACATTTCAACATTATGTTAGGTAATTAATATTGGTATTATCTACCTGATAATAGCTGTTAGAGATTGTATGAAAATCAGTTCTCAATTTCAGTTTAGAATTATTTGCATTCTGGCCAACTTTTCCTATTAGATATGAAGTAAAACAGATATCTTCAGTGAAAATTTATTGAAGATTTTCTTCTTTTGGCCAAAATACTTCTTACATTGGCTTACCTTTCATTGTAAACTGAAAGAGTTGGCATTTGGATGTGATTTGTCAAATGGATGCTCGTAACATCATTGGTGTGTTGGCACAAATGGTTTGCCCCTGAGTGGAGGAAAAGCAGTACAGAGAATGTCTTTCAGTTATTTAGAAGCAAGCACAGGAGGCAGTAAGTGACGCCGAGTGCTTGAATTGTGGTGTTCTCCCACACACTGAACTACTGCCTGGGAGCCAGAATGATGGACTATTCACACAAACTTTACAAGTTTCCTGGTACAAGATTGAAAGTGAGGTAACAAAATGGAAACATAATTTATATGACTTATTAGCAGGTTGAGACACATTCATTTTGTAGGATGCTGGTCTGTACTGAAAATCAGTAAAAAATAGCATAGAAACCCAACTTTTCTGAGCATTTTCCACTGAGTGCTAGCATGTCGCATTCTTCTTTCCCACGCATCAAGCACCTTAGAGTATTTTTATTAAACAGCCATGCTACATCCTTAAGTACTGTATAATAAACCAGTAGTATAGATTCTTGTTTACAGTACACCAGCTGGCAGTATTTATAAAGGTCTGTCCGATCCATGTTGATTTCTAAGACAGTGACTTTACTCTGTCATGCTGCTCAGTCTTCAAGGTGTTACTATCATATGAGAAAGAAAAAATAGATTTCAGGATAGTGTCATGCTTCAGTAATGTGTCTATTAGTTAAATGTTTGGTATTCTAATCTTCATGGTCTTGAAGATGAACACTAGGAAGATACTGGCAAAGTTGCCAACTCTTGCTAAAACTGAGCAAGAAAATCACACCAATATTTGTATTTAAGAACCTGTTGCATTCATCCTTTGCTCATTTAAAAAAAAAAAAAGAGAGAGAAAAGAAAAAGAAAAGAAAGTTTTAGCTGCTCTATCTAATGTGCTTCAGAGATTTCTTGGACCTGAAATGTCACCTCTGACAGTCAAACTTCAGAGAGGAAAGATTTATTAAAATAATTCAGGTGAATCGCTAAGTAAAATCCCTGATTATGTCCATGGCAATGCAAGCACAATTATTTACCTTGTACATTCTTTTATAATTTATTTCTGATGTTTAGCAAACTTATCTGAAACAATTTTGAAAAGACAGCAAATGAGTTGGGAAATGCCATGTTGGCTACCACAAAGCGTGGCATTACAACCTGGAGCTTCTTGAGTGAGTTTGTGCACTGAAATACGCAGGAAAATCTCCTAAGACAACCCAGCCTGTCCCAGCTGCTCTGAGGGTGGCTTTTCACAGCTGGCAGCCTACCTCTATCACGCTTTTTAAAAACGCTTGCGTCAGGCAGAGGGTGAGAGAAAGAAGTGACTCATGAGCCTTACCTTAAGCACAGCCCCTTTGAGAGGTTACGGCATCCTGGTTTCATCCACAGCCCCCGAGGCTGAGACAAGCATCTTTTGGTTTCTGTTCCCCAAACGTTCATGTTCCTAGACTTGAAAGATTTCTCATGAGATAATGCTAGAAACTGTACAGCTAGCAGACTCAGATGCTGTATGAACATGCATATATTCATCTGTTTAAAAAGTATGATGTCATAACAATTTAATTCCAGAGTGCTATTCCAGTTTGAAGTATTGAACATTAAATCTAGAAATTCTTTGGAATATGCAGATTATTTGTATGATTTGTAGAACTTGCAGTTTATAAGAATATTTTTTTAGGCTGCAACTAACGCACAAGACAAAAGAGTAATATATGTATAAATAAATTTTTAAAAAAAGCTGTTAAAATAAGTGCCTTGGAAATAATTATAGTAAGAATTAACAGTGAATGTTGTCCTGGAATTCAGTACTAATCATTAAGTTCAGAAGAATTAGATGTCTGTGACCTGAATCTAGATATAAGCTATTAGTATCACCTATTTGGTAGGACAGCTAGCCCAGTACAGTTCCCTCAGGGTATAATAGGTATTTACAAGCCTGAGCTTTTTTCCTTTGGAAAACAATCATGGGAAGGATGCACTCTCTCAACAGGTCTACAGCTTATTTGTATTCAGGACCTCACCTGCTCAGTTGACCAAAAATAATCTGTTTTTTCCCTGTGATTCCTACACTTGAAAGGGAGTGAAATGAATTCTAGTTCACCTTAAGCATTACCAGAAAAACTCCAAATAACTCCCGTTATTTCTGAGTAAAAACAATGGGATTGTGTGCTTAGAGCTTGTGCTCCATCCAGTCCAAATTTCATAACTATCACAAGCCCCTCCACCTCTTTTCTTGGGTAACTGATTTACTATGTCTTTGCCGTAAAAATTTATAGCATCTTCTTTCTTCTACTTCTGACATTTTTGGCAGAGAAAATTCACCTGCTTCAAAACTGTGAATTCATCTTTTGCACCTGCATTTAAGGGATTTAATGCCTGCAAGCTGCAAAGCCAATATTAGCTTGGTTACTGTGGTAACAGACTCATTTTCAGCAGCCTGTAATGAATGCTGCTAGAAGCAGGGCTGCTATTCTTGAATTTTATTTATGTAAATGTGTTTTAAACACCTTTCTCCCACATCGTATCTCCTGTTAATAATCTCCAGGTATGAAGGTACCGGTATTTGAGGCTTTCTCATAAAGTTTACATTTCAGTAGGAAGAGTTCATAGTTCATTTGGGTGAAGTTAAAGTAAACTCAGATGCTTTTTTAGAACTGTGGCCTATCGCCCCAATTAATGCTGTACCGAAAGCTTGCCCTCAGAACCGGCTGCTTCACTAAAGCTCTGGTCTGCTTCTCTGTGTTTTACAAAACCTTGTAGATTAAGAGACCTTATGGCCTCTTGGCTTTTTGCCCATATTTTTGAGAGGCAGAAGGAGCCTGCTCACCAATGCCTTTGAAACTAGGCTTATATCTCAGTTTAATAATGATGTTGCTGGAGACAGGAACATTGTTCCCTGGATTTCTAGTGAAGTAATAAGAACTCCTTAAATCACATCACAAAAAAAATTAAAAGGTGTGCTCATCATTTATAAAACTTCCAGTACCTTTATGAAATGCTTTTGTTTCCCCCCTCAGTCTTGGCTCTCTTTGGTATTAAGTTTTCACAAATATGTTATTTGCGCACATATATATCCATTCTGAAAATGTAGTATACAAAGGCTTGCTGGCCTGCCCTTCCTTGCCCTGCCCCTTGCCCTGGCTGCTTTGGGTGCATTAAGGGGAGACAGTCTTTACTAATTCTCTCTGCCCCCTGTATGAGATAATCAGATTTTTTTTAAAGTCTATTTATGCCAAAACCTAGAGACAGAATTCTCTAGGCATAATCAATTTGCCATAAGAACCAAATATGTTAGTAATCATAAATAAAAATAGTACAGATCTTAAAACACTGGTAAAAAAAATAGTATTTACTAACCACTAAGTCTTTCTTACAGAGGCTAACTTATTTTCACTACAGAACAGCTGAATAAGGCAAATGAAATCAGCATAATTTTCAGAGTCATAATTACTTTCCAATATAGGAACCATTCTTAAGGGGATTAATACAAATGTTACAGAAAGCTGAAGATGAGGGAATGAAATGGAGTTGCCTGCATTAAATTAGGTCATTGCTCAGATGTATATTGGAGGACATTCCCTACACCTGTGACCAGTATCTTCCCGATGAACTCTGAATGACACAAGCCTGTCCTTCTGAAGGGCAGTTGATCACAATTACTCAGCCTTTAAATAACAAAGCTATGAACAGTGCTAGTAGCACTACTGTTTTTTCCCTGTCTGCTGTGAAAAGTTCCTGTTAGAACTTGGAAGGATTTCCCTATTGTTTAAATTTTTGCCGTTAGTATTAGGCTTTTGTCTCCTCTGACTGCACCTGAAAACAAGCCATGAGAACATATATGAAAATAAATATGTACAAATTTGAGCATGGTGGTCTCCAAAGCCGTCAGCAGCTCATTGTCTTTCACAGTGCTGTACTTCTCCCAAAGTCTCTTAAGTACAACAGGCGGAATGGATCGAAGCAGCCATGGCTGTATCATAGCATTTAAACCATGTTTGTTGTCACAGTATGATACTAACTGAATTCAGACTTTCTATTCAGTACTGGGATGCTTTTGTCTCACTCCCTTGCTTCTCTCCTGGAAATCCCTCAATGCATCTTTTAATCTTTTTTTCCTTCTTTCTACTCTACTCAGGAGTTAATAATATGTTAATTTAACCAGACACATGTGGGTGATTTAAAGAAAATTGAGTACCTGTTTTTCATTCTGCAGTCATTGCTTTTTTTTTTTTTTTTTTTTTAAATGCTGCTAGGAATTTGTTAGAAACAAAGATCAGATATCTTATTCTGTAATAGCATCTCAGTATCTGTCCTCTGAAATCCCTGTTTTAAATTTTCCATCTGAAAGGCAAAGATACTGACCAAATTTCTTAGCTGGGAGGACTTTTAGCTAATCCTAGAGCAGGAAATTGCCAAGAATCCCTTAGCTACCTTACACTGGGTTGTAGCATGTGTGGGTTATGGATGCTAAACTGCCGTCATGTTCAGCATTTTTCCAGACTGTAATGTTTGCTGGGGACAAGCATGCAAGTTCAGTGATTTGGCAGGGCTTGGCGCTGCAGCATACAGAGTTCAATGAAGGGAGAGTGCTATGTGGTAGCTCCTGTGTCCCTACAGTAGCTGGTTTGCTCATACCCATGCTCTGCAAAATATCCTTGCCTGCTGGCTCAGACAACTTTTGAACTACGTAGGATAGCGTGTGATGATCCGTTTCTTTATTTAAGGCAAAGGAATGATGGGTACCAGCCTTAGAGGGCCAGCAAAGCTCTGTAATAAATCACTAGTGAGAGAGAGGGCTAACAGATGTTTCACGTGCACATGGACAGCAGCAGAAGAAAGTGCATAGGCAGTACCTTCTCTTGGAGGGACCAGTGAAAAGAGCCAGGGTGAACAGATGTCTCTGGCTCCTGCAGGCCTTTGCCAGTTTCTCTGATCGAACTGTTTGGGATTAAATCTGCTGAATAGATGGTGAAACTCATGTTGTAAATTATGCTATTCTTCTACTTGAAACAGAGGTTTGGATCAGGATGTGAGGGGAATAGGAAGTGCTTTTAATATTCTGAAATATTTAAAATTTGTAACAATCTGTAAAATGTTGTACTTCAGGGAGTAGAAGTATCTTGGAGGAGATAATAAAAGTGTTCATGGTAAATGTGTTTGAAAATTAAGAATTTGAATACAATCTTGTATGTAACTATTAGAGGTTACCATGCTATTAATATGATCTTAATGAGGAGCCAGGATAGGGGAAAAAAAATGAAGATGCTTCTCCTTACCTGTGTCCGTTAATAGAATATTTATGTATTCTTAGTAGGCTACTTCTATTTCTCTCCTGCTGCCCATAGAAAAGTGCTTCAAAGAACAGTTAACAGCATTTGACTTCCCTTTATGTGTTGTTCTGCGTTTTGCAATAAATTAGCTGATCTTTCCAATACCTGTGGCAGTTAGCTATTTTGACTCCAAGGATGAAGCACAAAGTATTGCAGCTTCTTCTCTTTGAAAGGGGAATGAGGGGAGAGTTTGTTTCCTTATTAATAAATTGAAAACAAATCATGCTGCTTGTCTCATTTCAAATCCCTGAGTCACAAATGAAATAGTTTGATAGTACTGGTAATGCTGTGGTTTATATCGAGTAAGGGAAAAACTGATACTTTTGCAGTGCTTTTCTCTTTTGGATCATTGATAGCAAGAGGACATTGGGTTTGGTGTTTTGGTTTGGTTTTGTTTTCTTTTTTTTCCTTTGTTGTTTTTAACTGGTATTTATAGAATCTGTTCAGCACTGAAATCCATTTCTCCCACGTCACTGCTGTAGGTATTGGGATGACCCCAATCAGGACTGGCCTGAATAAATCTGTGTCTGTAACAGTCACGCCTCCAATTGCATTGCTTGCAGCCTGTCGACATCCATGTAGACCTCTTTCTGCTTTAGTATTTCTCATTGACATGATTTATTCCTAAACACCCTTGCTTTACCAAAAATGGTCTTGGGTCATTGCATTCACTACTGATCACCAGTCCTACCAAAGAGAAGCACCAGCACTGAATCCTGCCAGACTACCTAGCTGGGCCACCATAGCACAAAAGCCACCTCCAGGGTTTCACTGAAAGGTTATGAGGCACCAGGCCATGCTCACAGCTTCTAGACAAAGGTCTGAGAGAAGAAGGAGTAGCCATAGAGGTACTAATGACACATTGCAAAAACATTGCAGTGTGAAAACTACAATTTTATGTACTGGTAAGAAATTTGCAGGAGTATCTACTCCCTGCAGCACCCAGGGCCCTCTGTCTCCAATGACACGCTGGTGTGCTTTGATGTCCTGGCTGCCAAACTTCACTTGAAACTTCCCCTAATGGACACCAAACTGTTTCACTGTCCCAACAGAAGGAATTGTGCAAACAGCAGTTTTTTCATGAAACCTTACTGCGTTACGGCAGCCTGTGGTTGTAACTAATACCAGCCCATAGCCAGTTTACAGGAACAGCTGTGATATTTAAATTCAAATAGTGCTTGATGTCAAATTCTTAAGGGAATTAAAAAAAAAAAAAAAAGTTGCCAGCTTTCAATATGACCAAATTCTTCCAAATTCTTGTATTTTTCTCTTTTCCTGATGAAGAATTCTATCACAGTGACTCAGAACAGTCATGCTGTTTATTTAAAAAGCTGAGAGCACGTATTTGCAACCAATGAGGATAAACTTGTAAGTGTCAGCAGTCAGGCCTCCACTGCAAAACGTGGCTGTTAAAAAAAGAGAAATAGTATTCCTTTACGGTTAAGCCTTCCCACTCCCCCCACCCCCCCAATTCCAGGTTTTCTGGTGATAAAGCAATATGTATGTATAACCCCCTACTTAATGGCAGGATATACTTGAAGAAAAAGATAATTTATTATTAATACATTTCCTAATGAGCTGTATGCCGTAGGGAACTTGAGCCTAGAAATGTGAACAATTGATAAGGGACTGTTGTATTTTCTCTACCAAATGAGAAAAATGAAATATGTATGTAAAAGATCCAAAAATGGCACTTGTTTAAAAATAGGGTGATTTTCTGAGAAGGCATTTGTTTCTTCCCTCTTCTGTTTATTTTATTTTAGGATGTGTTCCACAGTTTGCACCCTCACCTTCTGGAACTTGTACATGTCTTTAAAGCAAATTGTTGTAGAGCATATTTAGTGCTTGGAGTATTAATACTAAGCTATATTAATCATCTATATTTCTACTAGCATGCAGTAAGCGGTTTAAAGGAACACTAACTCAAATCAGAGCTGCTCATTTAATATCACCATATTTCAGGCACCTCATTGTATAGTATTTTGGTCGGGTTTTATCATCTCAGTATGGGTTTATTGGGGCTTTTTTGTTCATTTTTTCTGATCTTTTCTGAGAGAAGAGAAACCTCTGCAGCTGACGGTTTGGGGACAGCTGCAGAGCTCTCCATATGCCAACCTTCCTCTAAGCTCATTTCAGGCCATTTGGTTCCTTCCAGCGTTTGTTGTGGGTTTTGGTTCAGTGTGCTGGCCAGCAGTATGCAGGCACGGCGACGTGTGTCTCATGTTTCAGCAGTGTTACTGGTATGCTTTGTCACAAACCTGTATTTCATCATTTCTGTTGAGCTGACTTTGTACTGCTAAAAGCAATGCTGACTTCTGGTGTTCTAAAGCAAATACCTCCTGTGATCAGGTTCGTGATGGATCTTAAAAATATATTGGCATATGATCAGCTGAAGGACAGTCATTGCTGGCACACTGTGGGAGCATCACTGTTCTTCATGTGTGCTCTGCGTCCTTCCTGGTCTAGGCTCATGCTGAGCAGAGGAGGGAGAGGCAGGCTGAGGTCCCCTCGCCTCCCCAGTGCCACACGTGGCACCCAGGCTCATGTATTGTGGCACAGTGGTGGCTTCTGCTCAGGCCACAGCTCTGCTTGCTTTTTTGCCTAGATGGTATCTTGGGATGGATTATGTTATCCAAAGGCAAGCGTGCAGGCAGTTACATGTAATAGCATTAAAATTACTCTGCTTATTCAAACCGAAGGGCCACCTAGCTCTGTCTGCCATCACTCAGTAACAGGTAATTGGGGAAGAGTAAGAACAGGATGGGCAAGTAGAGATACTTTTTTCAGAAAGTCATTTTACAGTGATGGGCAGTTTGAGGAGTTCTGGACTCAGTGGCAGTTTATTTTGACTTAATTTGACTCAGAATTTTTGCCTAAGAACTGGTCAAATCAGTTTTGCAGCCTGTTTACACCTCAATTCATCTACAATATCCAGTGACAAAGAGCTTGACCACTGAATTTTGTTTCTTTTCTACCTGCCCTCTCCCAACTTCATCTGGTGTCACAGGTCTTGCAGGCTTGCTCTCTTTTTACCTTCTCTATGGCACTTCTGAGTTTACAGAAAACTCTTCTGCTCCCCGCTCACAGCAGTATTGTTGTCAAGACTGAAGAATCCTAGTTTATGTAACACTTCAAATTAAAACTCAATTAAAATGTTCAAAATCTTCCAGTATTTGCCAATATTCTTCAATAGAATCTAATGTGGACTTTTGCCTAAAGTCCAAAATGCATTATGGGAATGGAAACAACCGATGGCTGAGTTCTGGGATTTATTTTTTTGCCCTTTCCTGTATCAACAAGTTGATTTCACAACACAACTGTTTGTTGGATCTTGATTTTCTTTAAAAGAAAAAACACAAGCACCACCATAGCACACCCCACCCCACAAAAAAAAAAAACCAAACAAAAAAACCAAAAAAAACCAACTAGCTATCCGGTTTAAACAGTTCTTCTTAAATTTCATTTTCCCTGCATACAGCCCAGATTTCTGGCTGTGTCATTAGGAAACAATAGAGGATTAGCTTTCCTTTTATGAGTGTACATGTATGTATGAGTGTGCATGTGTAACAATTTTTTTTCAGCAGTTGCCATGGAAAACAGTATTGTGTGGTGAATCATACTTTGTATTTTGTTGAGTAATATCATTCTGCTTATTTTACAGTAATTTTAATTACAAATATTTGTTGCAAGTTAAAATGTTAAGAAGTGGGATGTGCACTTAAAGGGAGTCTGAACACATTCTAAAGGTGATGCTTTTTTGTAGTTTGTTGCATGTTGTGTGGCATTTTTAATGTCACTCTATAAAAGAAAAGATATCATAGAATTGCATAACCATAGAACACCAGGTTGGAAGGGATGATCTGGTCCAACCTTTCTTGGCAAAAGCATGGTCTAGACAAGATGGCCCAGCATCCTGTCCAGCCAAATCTTAAAAATGTCCAATGTTGGGGAATCTACCACTTCCCTGGGGAGATTAGTCCAATGGCTGATTATTCTCATAGTGAAAAAAATTCCTATTGTGTCCAATGGGAAACCCCTCGGGAGTAACTTGTACCCATTACCCCTTGTCTCTTCCATGTGACTCCTTGCAAAAAGAGAGTCTCCATCTTTGCACCCACCCTTTAAATACTGGAACATGGTGATAAGGTCTCCCCTAAGCGTTCTTTTCTCAAGGCTGAACAAACCCAGTTCGCTCAGCCTGTCCTCATATGGCAGGCTTCCCAGTCCTTTGATCATCTTTGATATAAAATTCTTGGTAGTTGAAGCAGTATGTAGGAAGAGTTGGGAAGCGTAGTTTGCCTGTCCATAGGATGCTGAATTTAAATGCATTTTGTTCTGCAGCATGGCTGAATGTTTGGAGATGAGTTGATGGGCATGTGCATCCATCACAGAATAGCTAATAATCCAGTTAAGACATAACTGTGGTATTTTGCCATTTTACTGTATTTAGTCATGGGACCAAAAATAAAAGACCAATACTCAACATTCACTGTGGTATGGATATCAAGGTTACAAAAATACCTGCTGTTAAGTTTTACAGCAAATAGATCTTAAATGGGGTCTCCACATTGCAAGTGTTGCCCTTGCTGGGGATGTTATTTAAATATTACTTCTCTAGGTTTTCTTTTTCCTCTTTTTGCTTTCCTCTTCCCACCTCAAAAAAAAAAAAAAACAAACAAACCCAAAAAACCCTTTCTTGTGAAAAGTGACAAATGTGTTCCAGCCAAATGTTTGGATTTGGCAAATGATTATTTTGAAGTCTTTTCACATCTGTTCTCTCCCTGTCTCTTTTTTTTTTTTTTTTTTTTTTTTTTTTAATAAAGAATACAGTATCACCCTGCAGTACATGGAAGAGTTGCTGATGAGTTGCTTTTAGATCATTAAATGAAATATGCAGGAAGTGGGAGAAAGCTCCTATTTTCAATTAACATTTCTGAGCAGGAGCCAAAATAGTTTAAATAAAAATAATAATGAGGAATGGAAAGTTGTCATAGCAGACTAGTATTTTGCAAGTCAGTTTATGGTAAATAAACGTTTAAGGCTTCATCAATTATTTTTTTTCATTCCTCATCAACTCCCTTTAATGATCTTAACACAAAATCTGATTTATGTAAGCTTTATAGAAAGAATAAAATAAAACCAAACCAGAATCTCACATAGCCATCTTGATGCCTATTCCTTCTCCTATGTATAATTTTTCTTTATTGAAGTTGTTTCATGAAAACCTCAGAATTTGTAGCTGGAATAAGAGACCAGAACTGTTCAAAGAAGGTCATATTCATCTTGGCCTGTTCATTCTCTTTTCACTCACATATAACAAATTTGGTGAGTAGCTGGTGATTATGCAAGTAGGGAATTCAAGTTGTCCTAACACTTGTGACAGAGAAGCTAGGGTAATGAAAGATGAACATACACGTGAATAAAACAACTAATCCCTAGCAGTAATAAATGCAATTCTGCATCTGAACTGCAGAAAGCCTGTAACTTAATTTCATCTAGAAGATAAGCTAAATCCAAGTCTCAAAAGATGTTCGTCTTTGTCTTACTCCTCACTTACATCACCAGAAAAAACAAAGGAAGGGAACATCACATTATTTTTTATTTTAATCTTGTTTTCTCTTAACATTTTAGTCTTTTTGCATTTTCTTCAGTGTACTGTTCCAATTTTTAATCATATGAAACAAAGAGATGGCAACAAAAAAATGTTGCCTCCATTATTTACCACCATTCTTTACCACTTGTCTTTGGGATCTGAAAGTGTTTTCACTTGCATTGTCTGTATAAAGCTGCAGGCTTCCTGATGCCCCCACCCCTAAGCCTTTCCTTTATGAGTCCTAAAAATGACACAAAATACATAACAAGTGGCAAATAAAGAGATTGACACTCTGAGTCTTGTGCCTTCTTATTTCATGTCCTTCATAAAGTTCTTCACGTTATTCGTTTCAGATAGTTCTCCCATATCTGATTTATTTTTCCCTTGTTGGCAGGAGGAAAAATTTTTGTGATAATTAGCGATGCTTGGTTTCAACTCTTCATATATGGTATGTCTAATACCATCTATTAGTATTTTGCATTATTGTTCCAATTACTTGTTTCAGCACAAGCACAATTAAATACAGTGAAAAGAATGAAGCATTATGGAAATATAGGACTGTGATGTACTGAGTATACCTTGAAAACTTGTGAAGTTAAACAGATACAAGTTCTTGCATCCAGGTTAATCCAATGATGCATTAGCTAGATGAACAAAATTTATGTTAATTAATCTGTGTATTGGAAGACAGCAGAAGATTGTACAAAGTAAATTCCATTTTGCCTTTGTATGTTCAAGATCTTTCTGTTTTCTGATATATTTTTAAAGGCCTTTGTTTTATGTGGAGTGTCTAGCTAATAGTTTTGTTTTATATTTCTAAATGATTCAGCAGTAAGTGTTATATATTACTTAATAACCTGAAAATAGATGAACTTACAATTAACTGATTTTTAATGAATATATTTTTGGGTTCTTGTTTTTATCTCCAAATTGAGTTTCTTCAGCTGTAAGTAAATAAAAGGAGTGCTGGTGAGTTTTATTTCTTTTTTAACAGTCCTAGTATGTATCGGTCATGATTGTTTCAGCTGTGTGGTAGTATCAGTAATATGTCTTGTGTTCCAGGTTATTGAATCTTTCTCAGAGCTGTCTTGTGTATCATAGTGTTTTGTAAACGTAATGGGAAAGGTGCAACTGTTTACTGCCTTAGGGTATTTGGGGGCTTTCTTCTTCTCCTAGTGCATTTAGAAAAAACAGAATAGCTTGTTGAGCAATTCCTTTAGTTTTATTTATGATTTTAATTCAACATTATCTCGAAGATTTTATTTTTTTTTTTCTAGTGATAAAACCAAATATCACTGTTGGAGCAAATTCAGATGAGTGGGCCGAAGTGTAGAAAATAGCAAAAAGATGGTGAAGCAACATAGAGGAGGCAGAGTGTGGGTGCTTTGTTTCATTATTTTATAGCTTCCCCAACACACAACTCACCTGAATCATAGCCATTTAGTGGAGATGTGCTTTGAAGAAAGCTGTAAGCATGTTCAATAGAGTATGATTTTATCACTCAATTATTTCAGGAATTCTTTATGAGAAAAAATGCTGAACCATCTGATAATTGCAAATAATTGTTCTTATAAGCTGACAGCTGGTAAAGAAGCTTGCAATTTCCAAAGGTACATCCAGAAACTAGTTGAAAATGCTTTTTTTTTTTTTTTTTTTTTGTTAAGTTTAACTTCTGAATGGTTCTGTATTATGCAGATGCCATTTGACAAGTAAAATGAAGATATAGGTTAGGATCAAAAGTGTGCCGTGCTTTCGGTCTAACAGAGCATCTGAAAGTTGTTTCATTGGTTTGTTTCTTTTGGAAAATGTTTGTCATCAACAGATTAGATTGTGTTCTTAGTTGTCCATTACATCTCAGAGGATTAAAACCAAAGGGTTTTTTACCATAAATCTGTTCTTGTATTGGTGCAAACACATGGGTTCACCTATATCAATATCAAAAATTATACCATTACATTTCACTTTGCCAAGAAGCAGTTGGGGCACAATATAAGAAAATTCAGGAGTTGCAGGCATTTTTGTGCAAGTAGCAATACACACTGTCAAGAGCACAGGCTTCCAGAACAACATGAGGTTTTCAGCAGTAAAAAGGCAATTTTAGTCTATATTCCTTAAGTACATGAAGGACAATGTGTTTTCTCTTACATGCACACTCAAATTAGCCAGTAAAATACATAATAAGTTTTCTTTTTAAATTGTAAAATACTCATTTGTAAGTATCACCTATAAAGTTATTTTTGAAGTGACAAAGCCCTATGAAACTTTTGAAAACAGAGGAACAGCCTGGTTTTGAGGACTGGTCCCATAGTGGTATTTATAGATATTTATATTTATAGAACTTGTGGAAGTATTTATAGATACTTGTAAAACATAAAATAAATATGATTTTAGCACTAGTAAAAATAAAAACTGAACTGTTTTTTTTTTTCTTAATCAGGTGCTTTCTGGGACTTTAACCATTTTTAGCACCATTCTTTCTTAAAATTTCTTCCATTCCTTTTCTCTGTTTTCCTTATACCTAAAAAGATTTTCTTTTCAGATAGAACTGCATGGGATTGTTTTATATTCAGCATTGAATTTCAAGAAATTAATCTGGCTTTATTCCATAGATTAATGGATAAAGTGCTTTCTGTGACTTCTCATAGAAGTTGCATGACTGTATGACCTATAGGAGACTGGCCTCTGATTTTTCTCTTTCTTCTGCCTATTTCACGTATGTTTACTTCGTTCAGCACTGTATATACTTTAATGAACTGTTTAACTGTAGAATACTTCAATTACGTGAAAGAAAACAGGATCACATCCATTTTTAACAAGAGTTTCATAGTTTTTCTGAAAATGCTCAAAAATTTCTATTTAATAAGTCGCTCAGAGGTTGTTCCAAAGTTTTATTAACTGAAATTAATCTTCTTAAATATGTAAAGCATCATGTCTCAGTTTTGCTCCTGTGTTAAGGTAGGTGCATCAAAACTATCCTGTGTAATCTTGTACTGTATATGCAGCAAGGCAAAAATCTGAGTTGCTAAATTCCATAGATTAGTGGTTAAAACGTATGTAAATTTATATATATATATATAAATGCGGCTTGTGACATGGTTTGCTTTTTTCACCATCTTAATGTGCAAGTCTTCTGTTACTTGTGTGTGGTGGTCTTTTCCCTGTTTCCTGAGCAAAGACACCAGGCGAGGGGGCGTACGGAATTGGGTAGCTGTAGCCAAAGAGGAGGCTGGAGGGTGCACAGAGCAGCCCCTGTGCCTGCGCAGCCCATCGTCATTTCTATTCTCTTGAATCTATCACTGGCACTTTCGTGTCCAGATAAGAGTGATTTATTCCAAACTGTGTTATCAACAATGCTTTTATTGTGGTGTTTGCAAGTTTATCTGATATCAGTAACTGTATCTCTACTTCTCAGAGGCAAAACCATCAGTTAACATGAAAATGTAAGCATCCTGCTGGCAGTGCTGAAGTTATTACTTACAGTGCTTTTTTGAACGATATTACAAAACCCAACATAAGTGGCACAGTGGTTATTGTGGAAGACAAACAGTGATTTACTGCAGTGTGCAATGGTGCTTTCATTCATTGTGGGGAGTAGCTGGGTGTCATGGTGGTTTTCTGAAATTGTGTAATGCATTTGTAATGTTTCAGACCATAATGCTAAAAGGAATAATAATACTGAGTCATAAAACTGAAGGTGGGGAAATTTAGAAATATAAATAAAATTGCACATGGGAATTGTCGATATCATCTAGGAATTCAGACTTCTGTTTAAAGCATGTATCACTTCCTCCATAGATATTGCAGCTAATAGGTATTTCTGGACAGGTGGTTGCAATAAATAATGGTTGCAATTCCAGAGAACACTTACCAAAGCTGTTCTCTTGAAAACATTATTTACAGAGTATAATTAACCTCCTGCCTTTTCATGTTCCTGCTGCATATGAGTAACTGGAACAAATAGCTCTGTTATAATTATCTTCTTGCATTTTCTTCCCTCTCATTCATCTTAAAAAAATTATCAAAACTTTCACTTTGTAATGTATCCTATATTATTTGCAAAAATTTAATTTTACGTTGACTTTACCAGAGCCATAGAGAAGCATTTTGTTTGGACATAGCTGTCAGGAATTTGAGAATATGACTGAGGGATTTATGCACAGATGTACCCTCTTATTATAATAGGTAGCATAGCTATCCATTTTATTCAAGTGTTCCATGTCAGAAACTGGTGTTTTTCCTACTCCTCCACTACTCTTCTGAGTAAGATGTTTTATAGTATCATTAGTCTGATATTTGAAACGTGGGGTTTTTTTTTTCCAGAATTCACTTTCTCCTCCATAGTTTGAATTCGTATTTTCTTCATCCAATTCTTTTAATTTTATCCTGAAGCAAAGTTTAAAAGATCACATACCATACTTTTGAAATATCAAATCTTTCACAAAATCAAATTCTTGTTTTCTGGAAGAGTAACTAAACTCTTTGTTGATTTTCATTTAAAAACTAAACCTCAAATTAGTTTTTAATTTTATTTTTGATACAAGTGTTCAGGATTCCCACCATTCATCACAGGGTACAATTCCTGGTGCAGCACACTGTTACAGCCCAAAACAAAGAGCTGCCTCTGCAATGATTTTTATCTTAAATATTTTGCTTGAAAGTGAATGTCCTCTCAAAGGCTTTTTGTGGGACAAAGGTGGCAATTTAGTGCTGCTATTTTGATTGAGGTTGCTGGGCATCTTCAGATTTGCCTTCCCAGCTCTGGTTTCTAGAAGAGATTTAGAGACTGAAAAACCACATCTGTGGGAGGAGAGAAGGGCGGAAAAAAAAAGTTGTAGAGCTTAAAAAAGAAGATGGAAAAGCTATAAAAAGAGAGAAGGACAAAAAGCAAGGGGGTTACAAAGACAAAAAAGGACAACGGTCATACCCATACCCTCATCCCATCACAAAAAATCCAGGTAAAAATTACTAAAGAGCTTTAATATGTCATTTGTCTTGTACCACTTGTTAACAATCAACAAATATTTGTTAACAAAGATAGTATTCCTGCATCTTTGGTAAGTCTTCATCACTGTGGAGGGGGGAAATCCTGACTGTGACATGCATGACAGCTGTGGCCAGGACCCCAGATTTGGCTGACACTGGTGGGTCTGACTTCTGCTGTCCTAGTGCCACTTGATGGTTCATTGCCTGACACTAAGTAGCATCAGGGGAAACTGTAAGGTAGGCTAAACCCTCGGATAACTGCTGGTCTATGAGGAGAGCGAAGGACAGGTATGGGCAAAGGACCACTGAAGGTCTGGAGGACAAGGAGCACTCAGATGCTTTTGCTGGTGAAGCTGGTTCTAGACCGTGGTCTCCCCAGCTGCAAGGCAATGGGTTCATAGCAGGTTTTGGAGGCAAGGCTTTTAAGGACTTTACAGGGATACAAAATATACCCGGATTAATAGTGTTTGATCATTTCATATTCTGGAGGATGCTCAGGAGTGGCAGATTAAGTGGCTGCTGAGCAGAAATGTGTCTAACCTGTGGTACTGCTTGGACTTAACTTTTATCTCATAATGCCAGAGACAATAACTGCAAACCAGTTCCTTTTTTGTGTCTTTTCCCTCAAATTACTTTGGATGTTGAACACTTCATATCTGTTTGGAATTTGACCAGTCAGAGAAAATTTTCAATTTCTTCTATTTTCTTCTGATTGCTATTTTTCATGTGAGTGGGGATAGTGTTAATTGTAAGCATCTTACATTTTGACCAGAATGAACAACTAAATATTTTTGTTCCCTTTATTCTAATAGTAAATTTTTATCTTCTGGGGTATTTTCAGTCCATAATAAATTGAATCACTGTATGGTTAAAGCTTCATTGAAGACCTTGTATTTTTGCTTTTCATAGTAACAAAGCAGGAAATACTTTAAACCTCAATCAACAGGAAGAATTTTACAGATAATAAAGTAATCCACTCTCAGGTTTTGTTTAGTTGGGATTTTTGGAGGATGGGATTGAGGGGTGCTTAAAATGAAACATTTAAGCAAGTATTGCTTCCAGTCTTCATTTTGGTAGATTTCCTTAAAAATAATGACTTGCTAGGATGAATTTGAGCCCAACAAGTGAAGGAGAGAGCAGTTATGAAAGCTAAAGCTGTATGTGTAGAAGAAATCATTTTGTGAATACTCCTTGTGATTGCTTTGTAAACCATGCTTAGCACAGTGAGAGACATGGCCAGTGAAATTCTTCAAATACATCAAGTTCTCTTGATTGTTAATTAAAGAAAAAAATAATTATCTGACAAGCTGCTGAAGTCCTACTGGCTTCAGAAATCCATATAAGAGGCTTTATAAGGCTAAAGAAGTTGTATGCACACACCTCAAGTGACTTAACATGTAGTTTCACAGTGGGCTGAGTTAGTCCCATGTGGGGACACCGTGTCCAGGAGGTTTAGTGTTCACACACACGGAGTCTCCTTGAAGTGTGGCAGCATCATCCCTCTGTGTCAACAACATCTGATTTCCTCATCTCAATTCAGGAAAAGCTGATTTGTCGCTCTTCCAGCTGCCAGCTAAGAGGGACATCTTCTTTGGGAAGAGGAAGATCTTATTGCGTTTTTCTACTTTATTTTTTTCAAGTGAGACCCTTTATCCTTAATAGTTATCAAAGAATTTCCTAGAAATATAACTGTCAATACAATTTGGAAACCTTAATTTCATATAGAACTCAATGAAAAATTACTAACTGGGTACAATTTGGAAGCTTTCTATTTCCCAGAGCCAAAGATAGTAGTTTACAACAGAATAATTTAACTATGTTTTACACTGCATTATTGAAAGCGCTTAAATCAAGAGAATATGCTGGAGCTGTGGCCTGTTGTGCAAGCTACTGGTTAAGCTGAAATACCAGCTGGAAAAAACCTAGTTAATTTATCATCTTAAATTTGCAGTTGAGTATAATAATTAAATCCCTAAAATCTGGACACAATCTTTTTCATAACTGTGTGGTCTGCTGCTGTGATTTTCTTAATAATTGCATGTTAACACTGTGCTGATACATACTGAATATCCATCCATGTGATGATCTGTAATCTGAACCTACAGCAACCTATATCCTAGTATAACTCCTTGCATATGTGTAAGTACAGAAGAGGTTCCTTCGAATCAGCAGGCGTGGTAGTGGTGGTGAAATTTAGCTTGTAAGATGTTAGCTAAAATTCTCAGCTGTTCTTCAGTGATGATATTACTCCTCTAAGCTGAAGTGTTGGATATGGTGTGCCTTCATGTAACAAAAATAAGTTCCTAGTTCCTATGGATGTATATGTAATAGGTTGACTACAATCAGATTACTCAAAGAAGAAAAGTGTTCATTTGTATTTATTTGCACAACACTTATCTTTTGTGGTTTTAATCACCTATAAACTGAAAGACATCTGACTTCTGACTTTTTAGCTAAAATATTCCAGCTCATGTGACTGAGATGTCAATGTTATTAAATTAGGCATTTTCCTTTTTGTGTGATATAATTTTTTTGTTCCAGGTTACTTTACATCTTTTGAGATACAAATGGTAAAGCAGAACAAGTGATGTTATTTTCTAAATATGAAATACAAATATAAATAATTTAAAAGAGCTGAGACTCTCAGAGGTTTGTTTACATTGAACTGCAACAACTCATGTTATCTTGAGAAGCACTAAGAATCCTTCAGACTTTGCAGGGAGCTCTTCAGTTTGCAGGACCTGACACCCTGAGTTAAGAAATGCGTATCCTCTTAGAGGTAGCTCCAGTGCTGCTTCCCTCCATCTGCGTGGCAGTGTCTTTTTTCAGGGATTAATTTTCCTCTCTGGTGATTGCATAATGCTGGATTAAATCCAATTTTGAGTCCTCGCTGTGGTCAGAACATTCCCAAATGTTTTCGAGATAAGGTCAGAAACCTGAGTGTTTGAGCAGAGTAATGGATTTTTCCCTGGCTGATTGAATACCAGTCACCTGCAGAAATCTGAAGGAAGCTGTGGATTGTCCGGCCTGGGATTTCCCTGGCTGACAGCTGTCAGGTCGGGAATGGAGATTACTGTCATCCTTAACAAATGTCTGTCCTCTGCTCCTCTGAGGAAACTCCACAAAGAGAATGGGAGGAGACACTGCCAGCTTCAGAAACTCATGATGAGCAGTGACAGGTCCCATTTCCCACACTGATACGCATCATTTGGCCGGCTGTTAGCATTCCCTGCTATAAAAATGATATTCACATGCGAGAACTAAGGGAGAAGGTGCACACCGCATGTGCGTGGATGTGCTGGACTCTGCCGCTCCCAGGTGTTTACAGATGTCACCCGTTGCCTAATGATGGGCAGGTGAAGGGGGCGCAGAGTTACAAGGCAGGGAGGACCGCACACATTTTGGGGTCCGTTTGTGGGTATATATGGATAGCCTGCCTTTGGGCAGCTTTGCTGCATCAAGTTTATCATGTGGATGTTTACTATATTGACTGATATAAAATCAAAGTTTGTTGTGTTTGCCTTACTTGTCAAGAAATTTGGAGACTCTTTGAGGTGAAAATCCATTCTAATTTTTTTCTGTGAAAAATTCGGTAGTGGGATTTGAAGCCAAATTAAATTGTAACTGCTTTAAAGGACAGCTAGTTAGGAAATTAAAACCTTCAATCAGTTTAGGGTAATAAAGTATTTAACCCAGATGAATCTTTTATTGTACATATTAGGAACTATCATGTTTTATTCAGTTGGTAAATAAACTTTATTTTTTTTTAGTAGCTCTGAGTACATGTAAGTGAGCAGATTCTTGCCTTGTATCTTGATTATGTCTTATACTGTCCTGCCTTCTAATTTCACAAAAGTTAAGAGGGTGTGTAGCAGGCTGTATCTTTTTTCCATTTAACATGTTTACAGAGCTGGACATCATGCTGGAAAATACATATAAGGTCCAAATTAACTCCAATACCATTAAGGTATTTTTCACTTGGTGTCAGTGGAAGAAGATTGCACTTCCCAAACAAGGTTTTTCTTTTCCTAAAACACCAGCAAGATACTGCAATCTTATGTATCTATCAAAATAAGACATCAGCTTTTTTGAAGACGCTAAATATGTCAGTTGCTAAGCATTTTGGAAAATCTTTTTTAGGAACCTCAGTAGAAGCTGGGCAATTAGAAAAAATAATCTCCAAAACATTTCTTTATGGCTTATTCTGAGACTAACATATAGAGGAGATAGCTCGGTATTAATTTATTCATTCATTAGAGAGCTGTGGCAGGACCAAGTGAATGTATGCAAATCTAGTCTGTAATCATTAGTCTTACATAGCAAGTTACAACTTACAAAGGATGAGCCATACTTCCTTGAAAAAGAAGGGGCTTTAGAAGGTCCAGGAGACAGGTAGGTACTTAATTTTCGATGGAGTGAGCAGTTTATTTTTCTTTCATTTTGAGCCCATTCTTGAGATTTTTCAGTAGAAGAACCAAGACTTCATTAAAAATAAGTAGATTAGGAAATAAGCAACACATTTGTCATTCTGTACAATGTGCTGGACCCATAATAACTGCTGATGCAAGTTAGGTACCACTCAACAGCTGTCTGATAGCAGACTGGACAAAATGCCAGCCCTGGATGCAAGCTGTTACAGCCCAGCATAATGTGTTCTTACTGCTTTAGCACATAATATTCTTTAAAGAAAAAGTTAATAAGCAATGTACTGAGGGGATATAATCAACGCTTTACTACTGATATTAGTCAACTTCGCTCCTATTCTAATGCCTGGGGGGGCATACAAGTTTTAAAGACAGCCCAGTCATTACATGTTAGAGTGAACTGTCATAGCACGTGAAAAGACCTCAGTATTCAAATGCAGTTCTTGGGCATTTAAATGCTGTCTTCAAACACATAGATGTATTGTGTCATTTTTACAGGTTCTGAAAACTGTTTTAGGCACTCAGAAAAAGGTGCTGTTAAGGCCTACAGAAACACTGAGATTTCTAGAAAGATGTGGAACTGTCATTTGTTTACCTGTACTCTAATTACTGTGTGAATGTCTCTTTCATGTATTTCTTGTCTTTAAGACTAATTATACTTTCTTAAAATCTATTTTCAGCTCTTTTAAAGGTTTACTTCCCTCCTCTGTTAATTATCTTCTATTTTAATTTCTTTTGATGTCAGTCTCCCCCTGACACATACACATACACACACACACACTCTCTCTCTCTCTCTCTTATTCTGTTGTATCCAATTCTTTTCCATCTCTTCATAATGTTCTTTTTCTCTCCTCCAAGTGTGCTTTCTCATTCTGTTCATATGGGGGTTCTGCTTCTGTAGTTGGGAAGACATTTCCTCCTCCAGGTTAGGTATCATGTCATCATCTTTCTTTACTTTCTTGTAAAACCTACATATAGGACTTTATCACATGTTTCTGCTCTTCTCTTTTATAAAATCTTTTGCATCTGTTTTCTAGAGGATTTTCTCTTCTGTCTCTTATGATGGCCATTGGAATTGACTGTTCAGTGAAGTTTGGGGTTTTTTTAGTATTGTTGTATGAGATACACACTTCGATTACTGATTTGCATTACAAAGCGTATAATTCATTGTGTATTCTCAAAAGAAAAAAAGTGTGTTTATATGACCAGTAACTCAAAATATTACAAATGCGTGTCTTTATCTTGAGGCAGAATTAAAGAAACCGTCTTTTCAAAGAAATGGTGGACAGCCACAATTGAGTTAACTCTGCACAGATTGTGTAGTTAGACCTGTTATTTATACTGCAACAGTATCACAGAAGCCCGGTGTAGTCCAAAAACTGAGAGCAAAGTTGATTCACATGCTCTAGCTTTCATACAATTGAGGAATGACATCCTTCCTTGAGGAAGCATCTCTCTTAAATCTGTCAGTGCAGTGACTGTAACAGAGGTCAGTTGTGATATGATGCTATTGTAGTATTTCTTGGATAAGCCTAGTAGAGTAATATAAATGACTTTGTTTTCCCACAGTTTCTGGTGTTCCTTGCAGTCCCCATAATCATATCCCGCCAGACTTGCACTTAATCATGGTGTTTATATCCTAGGGAATTCATGCTATCTTCTTTCCTTCTCCAAGGCACCTTGAACATAATTGTCTTCATGTGCAAATGGCTTAAAATAATACACTTGGTATTTTCAGACTGTAGTTGTTTAAAAAGCAAATTTGGGATAGCCAAAGGTACTCGTTGATAAATAAAATAAACTTATTTAATTATATCATTGCATTTTTACAGCTGTTATTTGCTTGATGCTTTGCCTGTCTACAGTACAGTAAGTGATTAACTGTTGTGACTACAGAATAATTATTAATTACATTGCAATTTGTGAACTGTTATGTGCATATCTAATAACTTTGGTTCTGCTATGAAGGCAGTTGGGCCAGATGAGGTTAGTTACCTTTCTAAACAATTATGAAATATCTACAGTGCACTATATGCTCCAATATGTGCATTTATAGTGAGTTATCTAGTATATAAGCCTAACTGACCCAGGCAATAAATCCCCAGTGTAGAATCTTTTCACTATTATTTTCAGTATGAGAATAACAGTTGCAAATAAAAAGATTAGAGAAACAAAATTGTGTGGTCTCGTGAAGGTTGTTTGAATGTTCATCTGAAATGTGTGAAAAATGTCTGGTCTCCTTCATTTAATAAATCTTATCATTGTAGATTTGTACTTTTTTACTTTTTTGAGCAGTATCTGTGTAGGAGCCAAGGCCTGAAAACTGAACTCCATACTCTCATCTAGTAGGTAGCTTGTTTCTTTCTTCTTTCCTTTCTTCCACCTCCAACATCTGAGATGCTGCTGCTGTGTGGTGATCGCAATACTGCTCTCTATGTTCATCCTTCAGAGATGGCTGAGCCTCACCCAAAGACATTTTCTGTCCTGTTTTGCCGATTTCATCTTCATTTTATTTTCATATGTCCTTTCTTCTCTTAGCCCACAAAGTAAATTTCCATACACAAGCAACACAGCTCCACCAACTTGAAAGGAGGAAACAGAAAGAAAATTTAATCATGGAAGTTATAAACAATCCAGGTGCATGCTGCCTTAGTTTGCTGGCTCTCTTAACAAGAGAGCTTCTGAGCCCAAGCTTTTTGTTTCTAAAGGACAATGGGGTGTTCAGGCATGAGGTGTATCTGGTTTTGTACACGCCTTAAAGATAGCCAAGGGGAAGAAGAAATCGTCTTCAAAATTCTGTCACCATTATTGGCCCACACATCACACGTTGCCTGTCTTTTGGAGAAGTGGGAAAATTACATTGTACTAGCTCTGAGCACTGCATGTTGTCATAGAAATACCCGATATCACCGACATCCTGGCAGAGCACGGTTGGTTAGTTGTAGCTGTCTCATTTCCTCAGTCTACTTCTCAATGACCCAGGGTTCATTGGTTGGGGCTTTTTTTCTTCTTGTTTGTTTGTGGGTTTTTTCCCCTCTTTTTTTTTTTTTTTTTTTTTTTAATCTTTCCCCCTCCTTTGCCAGACTTTCAAGGAAACCAGGAGTTCCAGTATTTGAATGTTATAATGTTATTTTCAGGTGTGTGTCTTCTGCTAGAGCTCATGCTAAAATACAGGCTGCAGATATAGATGGGCATAGTCTCTTACCAGAATTTTGGGGAAAAGTTCCATTTCTGCTTTTTTTCTTATTAAATCATTAAATGATTCCTCGGTAGCCTTCTTTTAAGTCCTTGTATGTTCCTTTGCTTTTTTTGGTTTTTTATTTTCCCCCTGAGTCTTCTGATAGCTGATGTGTTCTTTACAATAAAGTTGTCCTTCATCTTCACTGCCCAACAGGCAGTCTTTTTGTAACTGTTCTGACCATTTAGTCATCTTTTTATAATAGTCATTCACACCATACCTTTTACTCTGTGTACATTCACCACTTGCTAAACAAAGCATGTCCCAGCTAGAAAAGGCTGTCCCTTTTATAGAAATAACTTTTCTTTTTGTTTCTGCACTGCCTGCTTCTGATCCAGCATTATGGTTGTCTTCTACTTGGACCAGTGGGACCTGTTGTTCAAATAATGCTATTTATATGGACACAAAACTTTACCAAAAAACAACTGTTTTGCAGATAAGTAGGAGAACTTCCAAGCGGGATAGTTTTCTTCTGAGAAAAAAAAAAAAATCTTTCTAGAGATTTTGAGATGAATTTGCAAGAACCTTTAGGATGTGGTATTTACCACCAACAAAATGGGCAGTTAAGATGTTAATTGAGTACAATGTTAGAACAGGTATTTCCAACATGTTACATCTTTTGTATAAGGAAACCACTGTTCCCCATAAAGCTTCTGCAACTTCAGTAGAGCTGATTGAGATCAAACATTTTTTCTGTAAAGAAAGAATAATAAAAATTTCTGTATTTCACATCGGTAAAAATACATTTAACTAAAATCAGTGTTTTGGTGATTTTTGCCTAAGAACAAATTTTACACTGTAGGAATTCCTTATATAATTTTTTGGAAAACTTTTCATCCTAAAGTGTCTTCCAGGCATCACAAGTGAACGACATCTCTTACTGTGCTCCCTGTTGGTTCAATGTCTATTAATGCATTTTTGGTGAGAAAATTGTATGTGTTATTTGGAATGAAGATGACTGAGTGCAGAGTTTATGGGTCTAAGAGCATTACGCTCATGTTATTAGCACCGTGCAGTGAGATTTGGGCCTCCTTTAGCATTCTGTACTCTGTGTGCTGGGCAGGCTTTATTCCAATTAATCTGGGCAGGCACCATGTACCTGACAGCAAACTGCATTTAACGATGATGTAATCTGACTGCTAGGTCTATTAGGATATTCCCACTGAATAAAAAGTGTATGAAGGAGGGCAGTTTGAACTTGTATGGGAAATCCAAGCCTGCTATCATCTGTCTTCAGTGGCTGATACGAGTAAGCAAAACTTGAATGGAGCTCAAGGTGGCTGTAGGGTCAAAACAGGCTGCACAGACAAAAAGACAGAAACGCTGCCTTATGCTGCAGATCTGGGTTATACTCCTTCCTGAAATTTCTATGTGAGATCCTTTCTCCTCTGGAAAAAAAATTCCATAGGTACAACAGCAGAGGTGTTACGTCCTCTGGATTTGTAGCAAGATGCTGATTTTGAGCCTGCTGGAAGGCTCTGGTTTGGGTAGCCCAGCCATGAATGTTGTATTTGGGAAGGCAGAGGTTACTGGGTATCATAGTATCTCTGTATAGTACAGTAGCTATGCGATCCAGTTTGCCTTGGCCTTATACCAGTGGGTCATCTTTTGCCTTGATCCAGTTTGCCTTGTCCTTAACCCAGTGGCGGTGCCGTGTTCTCCTCTTCTCGTGACCTGTGGCTTTTCAGTTTTCTTGGCTGTCGTTGACAAATATCTTCTTTTTGCTACCTGAAAACACTTTATAAAGTATTTTGTAGCTGCAACAAGGTTAATGGTTAATTTATTTTGCTTGCAATCTATTTTAAGTGCTCTGTTCCCTGGTCCTGACAGAACATTTCTATTTTCTCATAGTTCCTCTGACTCTATTTTTTTAATATACTGTGTTATTTGATCTTCAACTTGCCTTAAAAGTTTACATCTGTGGAGTTTACTTCTGGAAAAAAGTGGCCTATAGATGAAGAATATTTATTTTCAGTCTTTTCCTGGACTACTTCTTCCATCATACTGCTGTTCCTTCTTGCTCTGTCTACTCCCTGTGACTTAGTTGTGTTTTTCTGAAGGAGAGTTTAAAGGGAGCTGAAGAATTTTGGCCTTCATAGGTTCAGACCTTTGCATCTGGTGTAGATAAAAATTTTATAAAGATATTTTTTTAAAAAAAGTCACTCTTTAAATTTTGCAAGCTTTCCAATACTGTAGAAGTTATTCCTAAATGTACAGCTTAATTACATTTCAGTTTCTATAGCCTAGTGAATGAACTGTAGCTCCTGTGTGAACTGATATAGAGGAGTGATTTATGCTTTTCTCAAGAACAGTTCTTTTATAATCCAGAACTAGCAGTTATAAGAAACATGTGTTTAAGGTGTCAGGAAACTGTATTTCTGAAGTTTGTCCTGTTGTAAAATCTGACCAGTTAATGCACAAGTATCTAACTCCCCCTTTCCTCCCCTTTTGGCTTAGTTACCTACTTATGCTTTGAGATTTAAATGTGTGTAGAAACAGTGACATAACCTGCTGCAACAAGGTAGGTATTTCAACAGATATTTTTTCAGTCTTCTTGAACTTATCTCCAGCCAGCTTTGACCCACCTGCCTCACTCTGTTTAGTAGCAATTCCATCATATTTGTCTTCTAACTCCAACATCTATTTCTCTTTCTATTTTTAAACATTGATGCTACTTTACATCTGTTGAACTTTCTTATTTTAGGATAGTTTTGTTATCAAGTGATCTCTAAAGTTATTAGGTGTTAATTCCCCTTTCCACTAAGATCATCAAAAAACACTTCTTAATGCTCAGGAAGTTTCTGTATGTGGTATGTTCAAGATACAACTTGCTAGACAGTAAGGAAAGGACAGCCTATATTTCAAAACCTGGAAAGTCCAAAATTTTCTGGGTGAGTCTCTTTGCGCCCGCTCATTTGCTTCTACACAAAAACCTGCTGGAATCAGACTTCGACATTTTTCTGAACTGTCTACTTCCAGATGAAGTTGTTTGTGCTTCAGTTTTCAGCAATATATATGAATTACTATACCTCTTGGTTTTCCTAAGAACCATCAGATGTGCTTGCATCTTCCCTGATCTAGACTACAGACATGTGAAGAGGTCTGTTTTATTCTGTGAGAAAGGAAGTTTTTAGTAATACTTGGAATAAGTATTGCTTAGTGCTGTGAAGATACTCCATTGGGTTCAGAAAAAACCTCAAATGTTCATGAGCAGCATATTGGAAGCATTTTAGTCTTCTAGACGGAAGGACTGAGGCAGGAACGCCTGCTATATACAAAGTTGAGATTTGATCTTTGATACGATTCTTGCCACTAATGTTATCAACAAGACTTATTGCTTAATCTGGATGATTTTGATTGAAGAGTTCCTCAGACTGGCAATTAAGAGGAGCCCATCTCCCAATTTAATTTCTTACCACTTCTGCTTGTTACATGAAATCTAGTTTTGTAGGATGGGAGGAGACAGGACATACAGTAAAATTACGTACTACTAATTGTGTTTGTCACAGTCTTGTCTTCTGACATCCTATCTTCCTCCCTCTTTCCCCTTTCTACATTATACTGAATTTCTCCGTAATGGTATATCTCCTAACTCTGCAATTTTTTCCTATTTTTTCTAATGACTACAAGGGGGAGAAAGGGTGGCCGTTTACTGTATGTAATACCCCTGTGATTGACAGTCTTTTTGCCTCCTGCTGCCTAGTAGGTAGATAACGCTTGCTGTATGGGATCTTGTTTTGTAGGGTGGAAGAAGAGGGAGGACTACAACAAACACAAATAGTGGTATGTAATTTTCCCTTTCTCCTTTGTCTCTCCCTACTTACCAGACTTAACGCAGAATGTGCTCAATCATATGATGATGTCTTGTGCTGCTATTTGCTGCTTTTTATCAAAACACATCTTCCCAGTTTTTGTTAGTTAATTGCCTGAAGCATTTTAAGCAAGAATATAAATGAAATATTATGTGCAACACGTGGGTAGTGGATCAGATTTTGCTCGGTTTTGGCCACAATGTGACTCAACTTAAACCAAGCAGGTTCTATATCCCATTGCAACATCTGAAGTCCTCTAGTCATCCATTATTTTTTAAAATATGTAAGAGGCTACTGTATTTGGGATTTTGGAGAAAACAGCTGTGATGGGGAAAGGGTAGTTATCCTTGTATTTAAAGTAAAATCGACTACATGCATAGAGTGGGCTATCTTTTTTAAAAGCTAGTACTGTAGAGCTGATAGAGAACTGCATGATTTTCTGGGTCAAGTTTCATCAAAATATTGTAAACTCAAATTGTGGTTGCAGAATCTTAATTAGTTTGAATGGCACAGGGAGATGGTACCCAGTCGTGCGTAACACAGAATGTCTGGAGGTTAGAGAGGTTTTTCTCATAAAGTGAAGGGGAAGATTGCTGTTAGACAGAGCAGTTGTACTATTTCTAAGGGGAGGACAGCACTTTGAAAAATACTGTGTTTTTTAGTGTTTGAACATTTCACTCAAAAGCACAGAAGTTATTCAAAAGATACCATTTGGGTTTGGGTTTGTTGGTTTTGGTGTTTTTTTTCTGTCATAATGCTCATGCTTCTGCCCTCTTGTTAAAATGGTACAAATTGGCAGTGTTTATCAGGCAGATATATAAAGCGTCATAGCTGCAGCAGAAAGATTATGGAAAAAATGCTTTATTGAATTCGGTTATCAAGAGGAATAGAGAAAAACAAATGATGTGTCAAAAACTTGTTGCAAGAAAGATACCATCTTCATTAGACCAATTTTTCTGAGTGTTGTTCTGGGTTGTTGGTTCACTATTGACTGAGAAGGAACATGTCTGCCCAGTGAATCATTCCTAGTTTCTATGACACCCTTAAGATCTGCATAGTACATCTACAGCAAAAAACAAGTCATATTTTCAAGTTCTGAATAGCTGTGATAATTATGGGAAAAAAGCTGCATTTGTATTTGCCGTGATGATTGGAAAGCTTTTCCATTTCAGTTGAAAACAAGAACAAAACCCAGTAAATCCTCAACAGAGTAGTGAATCTGCACTCCTGATAAAAGCACATTAGGAATCAGATCCTGTACATTAACTGATCTGCACAATTTGTGTGTCGAGAAAGTAAATGCAAAAGGTAGAATAAACTTTTTCTGTTTGATACTCAGTAAAATATAATCTACCCCCCACCCCCCAAAGTGAAAAACCCATTATAAGGTATTACATTAATCCTCAACATGCTGTTGTTGTTTATGGACTGACACGATGCCTATGGTCAGGATAATTCTTTTCTTTCTAGTGCGAAACTAGAAACAAAGGGGGTTTGGTTGATCTGTCTCTGCTTGGTCCATTTAAAAGGAAGTTCAGCCTTTCAGTGGAGAGATTGTTCTCAGACTAGGGTAAAACCTAAATTTGCTTTGTCAACATGAAGCAAAGCTACTCCATCATGCTGGAAAATGAGTCCCCACAGTGTATTTTATTTAAATAATAACTGCATGTTGTGGAAAAATATGAAGTAATATGATAGAGAACTAATGAAGATGTAGAGGTTTTGTACTGTTGGCATTTGGAAAAAAAAAAAAGTTAATTGCTTTTATTCTGAGGTTCATAACATTACCATTAATTTTCATGATAACTTTATTGCATAGACATGACACATTGAATAGAGCTGTCTATTTGACAGAAAGTGCATGGGCTACTAAGATGTCGAGAAAAATGGCACTTTAAAAGTTTCAGAAGGATGTAGAATTACTGTGGATTAAGTTTTACTTATCTGGGTGTGGAGAGGATTGCTTTTCTTTTTTTTTTACTTTTTTCTTCTCTTATCGTGATCATTGTCTGTCTGCATAACCATGACAAAACATATGGATATGGTAGCTGCCTTCTCCCCCCGCAGCCTGGAAGGTTGTCCATTTAAATTTCAAGAGCTGTTCTTGGCCTATAGTGGAGTAGCTGCCACCTCCGGGTTATACTGGTACCTATTGTCTTTATCTCAGTACTGTGGGTGAAAGATATTTTAATGGGAATGGGTGTGGAATACCGACCCTTTTACTAGTTGGAGTGGAGAGGGATAGTGGAACCTGGGGACTCCCAGAGAGTCCTTAGTATGTCTGCAGCACCTAGAAATCCTGGTTAGCAGCAAAAGACCCCAGCATCTGTTTCAGCTGAATTGTGAATGTGAACTATATATTGCAGCATGTCAGTCCTGTATTTGCTGTGTTTCCTGCAAAGTTTGCAAACCCCCTCCTAATGTGATGAAGTAGATATGGCAATTTGCTATGACTACAACAAACCTTTTTAAGCAAAGTGTTCCTATAGACATAGGCAGATGCTTAGTAGCAGGCAGGTGGGTGCATTTTCTTCCATGTGCTAGATTTTTGTAATTTTTCTGTTATAAATAATGAAAGGCAACACTTAATAATACCGGAAGGTAGATTTTGAGAATGGATACTTAGAATATGAAGTTTCATATACTTACAAAAATAACATTCTGGTTCTTTGGTCATATTGAACTTTTACAATGTAAATTAGAAAGACAGCACGGCTTGAATTGCTTCAGTACCTGAAAACTGCTATTCAGGTGTAACAAATCAGATTAATTGTAGTTCTATGTTCATGCCTCTTTATTTTTCAGCTGGGGTATACTTTTAGCTGGCTTTTCTTTGACCCATAGCTTATAATTTTCTTCTTTTGTGCCAAATATGTTAAGTTTGTTCTACTGTTAATAGAATGATTGTTGCCTTTAAAATAATTTCTGGTGTCCTCTCTTTTTGATCTTTTAGCCTATAATTATTATAACAAGTTTATAAATATGCTTATCCATTTGTTTTCCTGCCTGTTTTGAGCTATTTATAATTCTCATTAGCAGCAGTAAGAGAGTTCTCTTGTTAAACACTCAGATGGGATTCTGGAAGTACTGTGAAAAGAAAACTGTTAGTCACGGACTTGATGTCCAAACAAAACAGATGTCAGCCAAAGAGAAGCAGCAACCTTCTTATGCATCTACTTCCCAGGGAAGGAAAATTACCAAAATTATATCTTTCCTGAGGCTAGGGTGAGGCAAACCTGTAATGCATATATAATGAAAACCAAATCATTCTATGAATCTTTCAGTCTATGAAATTAATTCCAGTTTAATACTGCTCAAAGAAAAATCATGTCTTCACACCACTTCTTCCTTCATGTTACAGCATGGCTGACTTTTGTGAAGCTATGTCTGACCTCCACAGCACATCACTGGAGATGAGTGACAGGCAGGGTGACGATTCAGCCCATTTTCCATTAGCCTTGCGAAGATACAGGCAATGACTTATTCAGGCTCAGTAGGCAGACTGGCCCCCATCAGAAGCTGATTCTTCCCAACCATCTGAGTAGAGTTAGATAGTTGTCTTAGCACCACGCTCATGGCTGGCATGTGTTAAATTGTTACTTTCACGTCTCGGTTCAAGAGGTTTGTAGCTCTGAGGGTTCTGCTGGTTCATGTGAGTTTTTGGTAATTTCTTCTGCATTGTAAATATGTGTATTAAATCTTCTCTATCAAGGAAACTGGAAGAAGCAACATTTCTTCTTCCAACAGATGACTTCTCCCCCAATGAAAACAACTATACACTTTATAACATTTTATAACACAAAGAGGGATTAATGATCTCAAGAAAAGTTAGATTTCTTTACTTTACAAAAAAGAAGTCAGAAACATTGGGCTTTATCCTTTTGCCTGAGGAATTCCATGCTATCATTGTCTTTTCTGCTCAGGGAATTGGTAATGGTCTTCCTCAGAGACTATCTAACCTTCCCAAAGTCGTCTTACGCGTGCTAACCTCATTTGAAAAAATAAAAGTAGACATTTAATAATTTTCTCCTCAGTCCTTTCGTAAAAGAATTTATCTTATATTTAATAAATGTATAGCATATTTTCTTCAATAAGCCTAAAAAAAAGTCCACTGTGAAGGGGGAAAGCTTTTACTGATATTAAAAAAAAAACAACCAGATTTGGTAAGATTGCTGTTTGGGAGGTGTATTGAGACGAGACCCCAAGCCTGAGAGATGTTGAATCATCAAAGATAACCAGACATTTAGTCATTTTTCTGAGGTAACTTAAGGAGTTCTCACTGAGAAATATGACTGACTTGATACTGTGCAGAGTAGGACTCATTATTTTGTTGGGTTTTTTTTCTCAAATTCTTTCACAAGTGTTCATGTTAAATACACTTAGTTCAAAACACATCTGTTCTACAAAGCATTAAAACCCTAAAAACCATCCTAGAAATTGAATGTCATTGCAGTTTCTCAACTCTTTGATTGTGACCATCAATATATTTCTTCCATCAATATGTTTCTTGTCAAGCTACATGCTGCTCTCTCTATTGTTTACAAATGCCAGCCTAAGCTGCTCCTGTAAATTCCTTTTTTTTCCTGAAAACATTTACTTTTGGGGGTGGGGGGAGAAATCACTCAGGTAGAGATTTGTCTGTATATAAACACACATAGAAAGCAAATTTTTGCATATAAAGGAGCCTACCTTATGTTTTCACTGCACAGAGCAGAACAGCACTCTGGTCTTATGTTCTGGACCTGTGAAGGGAGAAAGCAACAACAGCATGTGCTGGGATGAGTGATCTGGAAAAAAGTGGTCCCGTGTTTATATCTGGTCTATACTCTTCATGCATACCAAAGGCATAGATAAATAGATATAAAATTTGTCCGAAGCTATATCATCAGTTTGGTAGTTACCTCTATTCCCCACAAAAACAGAAGTGTTTTTTGGCTATTATTATGCAACTTTGAAGAAATTTTTTAGTAGATAAATAATTTACCAATCAACTGACTTTTAATGAGCAGATATTCAAAATAGAACCATGGCCAAATGAGTTTAGTTTAATTAAATGTTTGGTAGCACTTACATTATTTCTAACCAGAAAATAATGCTTTTATTAGACATGTGATGCAATTATACTGTTTTCTGTTTTAGAACAGAATTCAGAAGTTACTGAAATGTCAAAATGTAGACAGGAAGGAGGCTCATGATTGAAAGGACTCTTACTTTTATATGTATCCAACCTGTCTCATTATCAGAACATATTTGGCATTTTTCTATTGTTCCAAGTCCTTACCTTATTAATTTGACCTAATAACTGATTCCTTTATTTCCGTTTAACCCACTTGTAGTGGAATGAAGCTGGGTTAATTAACATTGATAATATACAACTGTGGGCTGGCTTCAGGGGCCGTGGGTTGGCTGATGTAGATAAGGTGCAGCTGTGGCTGGTTCTGTTAAGTGGTTGGGCAGCCGATGAAGAGAGAGGAGGAAGAAGCAGAGACTAGGAGGAGGCAGCAGAGGGACTGGCATGAAGAGTATGCTGGTATGTGATGCTAAAAGACCTTGTTGCAACTGGCTAGTTTAGAGAGTGCTGTGACACCCACTAGGTATGGAATGTTAAACATGTTTATTAAATGATTTGGAGTCAAATGGTTTACCATGGAAACAGAAAGTTTCCCAGTCTTCATCTTCATGTGATTTTCTTGGAACCTGTCTTATTAATAATAGAGTTCATTTTGCCATCTGCTTAATACCACTGATTTTCTATGAAGCAAAGAGGTTAGGTGTACATGGGTTTTAAAACCATCACTCCTTGAAAAAGTTGGAAAAATAAATCTTCTTTATCAAAAGCAAGAGGGCAACTGTTTAGCCTTGTAACTCAGTCATTTTTTACACTACTGCTTATCCCCTTCATTAAGATATCAAAATCCCATGAATGAATTTACAGAGGTTCTGACTGGGACTCTGTAAGTCAATAGGTGCAGGGGCAGTCAGCCCTTTAAAAATAAATGGCCTGATTTTTATACTTTGGAGGAATTTTCACTCAAGCAAGAAAATTGTCGCTGCCAGATGGTGATGGAAGTATTACTACAACAAGGGGACGTTAACAAAGATGCACTCAGCAAGGCAAATTGTTACCATAGTTACAAGATGCTAAGCGTTTTCAAATAAATAAATAAATAAAATTAGACTGCATTATTTAGATAGCTCAATGGCAAAAAAACCTTCCTTTTTGAAGTGGATGTGGTTTTTCTACATTCTGATTAAAACTTTATTACAGCACTTTCTTGCTGACTAGGTGCATCTCTTTCTACCTAAATACCCTTAATTAGCTTTATTTATTTTTCTTCTAGAACAAATCCTCGTACTCACTCCCTTTCCTTTCTCCATTCTTCCAGCATATCTGTACGACTGAACAGAGCATAATGGTCCGTAGGATTTGTAAACACCCTTTAGGCTTTGATAGCAGGATGCAACAAACAACAAAATTAATGTTGGTGGTGTAACAGCTTACAAGTGTCATTAGCAAGTGACTGGCCTGTTGGTTACCACACAGGGGGAGTTTCATGGAAATGTGGCTACATTAAAGGATCTCAAACTTGGTGTTAGTTACCACAGAGTGGCCAAATGAAGCTTTAGAGGAGGGAAGAGTTTTTGGTACACAGGAGTGTTAAAGCAAGCATACTTTAATTAAGAAAGCGGTAGCAATGTGTTTGTTAGACACACGGCCAAAGATAACATCTTTACTGATGGAGGGGTGTGCTGTGAAGGCTGTTTTTTCTTAATGTCTTGTTAAAGTTGTTTGAGCCACACTGGAATGTGTGGAACATTTACAAACCAACATATTTACATGGCACAGGGAAAGGGAGGGAAAAGCAGAGGAAGGAGAGAATGCTTCTCTTCTTCTTTTGCTAAAACTAATAATCAGACACCACTTATTTAAACAAAAAAATTAACTTACTAAATCAACAAAGGAAAAGCTAAGGTCACTCTGGCAGGAGTTTAAAAGTGAGAGATTTCTCGTCATTACAAATGAGAGAAAATGGAGCTTCTCTTGGTCAGTGGAGCCATTTTTCTGTGTATTTGAAAACAGTGTTCTGACAGAGGCCTGAAAATGTAGAGATTTGGCACAGGGTGGTTCTTGAATTAGTTTGACAACTTGGTTTATGTAGGAATTGTGACAATTCTGTTGCTATTGAGACCAAATCATGTTCTCTTTAAAGTGTTCACCACCAACCTGAACATATGGAATATTGGTGTTGCTCCCATAGCTGGGCTCTCCTTCCTGCAGGATCACACTGTGTGTTTTATTGGCACCATCTGTCACTATTTTAAATATTTAGATTAATGGTCTAACACTAATCCAGTGTCTCAAACTATTAATTGCTGTAGATCTGTAGAAAGGGAAACAAAGAGAAAATGGTTTCCTCCAGGAAAAGTTGCTCTAATTTGATTTTTCACTTAAAATATTTTGTAGATTGGGGCCAACTACACTAATGCAGTTCAAGCAAGCAAAGTATTCTGATGTGAATAATCCATGAATATACATAACAAATCATACTTAATTACATTTTGATGTCTGGATAGAAGCCAGTATGTTTTGTCAAGTCTCATAGGGAAACTGCACAGGCTATTTATGCATCATTTCATAAATTGTTTTACCACCATGCTTCATTCTGTTCTTCAGGCGTATTTTAAAGCTGACATCACTTGTTAAAACCAGTATTATATTAAAGAGGAAAGACAAATTTCAGTGTAAAAGCACCAAAGAATATTCCAGTGAAATTTTCACTCAGTCCATCTGAAAATTTTTCATGTCTTCTTGGATGTGTCTTTTCTCTTTCAGTGTAATAAATTTCATCCATTAAGAGCCTTTCAATAATTTAATTTACTTTGTTATATTAGGTAGTTTTAGAAGCAACCTCTAGCCGCCTTTATAGAATTGTATATATTAAGTTCACTAATCATTTTGCATCTGTGGAATATCAGCATCATATCTTAAGAGAATATGGTATCTGACTCTTATAAATGTGTTCACATTTAATAATCATAAGGCATAGTTGTCCTGAAAGATTGATTTGTCATCTGTCTGCAGTGTGCACCCACATACACACCTTTTCAAACGTGTAATACAGTTCCTTAATGATAAACAAACCTATTCTAGCTTTTTTACTTACTCCTCTCACTATTTGGGATGAAGCCTTCAAAAATTTGACATTTAATTACTTTATTACTTAACTGTTTTGTTTGTCTTCTTTACAATAGTAAGTACCTCATTTTCTGCGGTTCCATAAATAGGCAAAGTTAAAGATTTTGATTAAACTTCCAGCTAGGACAAGAACAAATTCTAGATGAAACAAGGAAATAAACTATTTTCAATACATGAAAATTATAATAGATAAGCTGCCCTGTTACTTTAGCCACTTACTAAATGCACTTACGTGACGCAGAAATGTGTGAGCATACATTTGCCTTAGCCTAAAATTCAAACATTTTTTCCAGACATTAATTTGCATGAATACTTGGTTTATTATGATATGCGTACTTACTCTTGCTAAGATAATGCTTTGGTTTATTAAAAAAGTTATTCTTTTCTTACACGTGTATCTTACGCCACTGCAAGAGGCAACAAATTAATTCCACTTTATTTGTCAGGCAAACCTGCAAAGCAAAACATATTAAATAAAGTGAATATGGCTGAACCAAACAAAATATCAGGAGGGATTTGGAAATGGGTGCTAGAACATGACAACAGTATTTTTCTTTTTGATCACTGGTAGTGAATCTGTGCTGGTATTAGGTGAATATTGCTCCTGACTCAAACCTGTGTGAAGCCTTGATGTAAAGGGGATGTCTTCCTGGGAGTTAGGCATCCATGTCACAAACAGTGCCATCTCTTACGCCAATTACTTCCATCTGTGTGCTCATAATTTCAAAAAATGTATGGTTTCTTGGCTGAAGCAGAGTCATCCTTCTGCCTTGAGGTTCTCCTCCTGTTGTAGTTGACGTCAGCGGAGCATTGCTCCTCAACTGTCTATGCCACTTTCCCACTGTCAGTGTTTTTGTGTCCTTCTTGAAATAAATTTCTTGTCATAGAGCTTGATATCAAATGTCCTGGACTTCTTATTTGTAAATCTACTTGGAGAGAGTTTCTTTTGTTCAGCTCTGATGGAAACTGACCTTCTGTTGGGATTTGTACACATGATTTAAGCGACTTTTTTTTTTTTGTTGGTGTTACATACATGATTAAAATAGTTTTCAATGAAAATGGAGTTGCATCCATCACAAATTGCCACAGTTGAGTTATGTTATCTAAAATTATTACTTAGAAAAAAACACTTTTACCACTTTGGAGTAAAGAAAAGTTGAAACTGGAAGATGAGTGATCAGTAATATATGAATATATTTGAAGGCCCTGGAAAGTATATGATCTGCAGGACGGTAGCATTAGTAATAGCTTTGTGGTTCTTGGCTCCTTTCATAGCAGCAAGGGGAATGGTGGAGGAAGAGGGAAAGTAGGCCTATGTATATATTTTTTTTTTCCTGGTAACTTAAAACTCTTAATAAGTACAAGTAGGTGCCACCTGTCCTGGTTTCAGAGTTAATTTTCTTCTTAGTAGCTGGTATGGTGCTGTGTTTTGCATTATTGCGAGAATAATATTGACGACACACCAGTGTTTTAGTTGTTGCTAAGTAGTGCTCACCCTAAGTCAAGGGCCCTTCAAGTTTCCCATGCTCAAAAAGGAAACCTTTTCATTACAACGAAACCTTTTCATTACACTTGTTGTTGTTGTTATTTTTGTTGCTGTATTTTATTTGCATTTAGTATGAGAATAGTGCTGACACCATACCAGTGTTTTAGTTATTGCTAAGAAGTGCTTACCCTAAGTCAAGGGCTCTTCAGATTTCCCATGCTCAAAAAGGAAAACTTTTCATTATAATTGTTGCTGCTGTTAATGGAAATAAAGTAAAATACAACAACAGCAACAATATTATTAAATTGTTCTTGTCTCAATCCATGGTTTTTACCTTTTTCCAATTCTCCTTCCCATCCCACTGGGGGTGGGGGGGGGTGGGGGGAGTGAGCAAGTGGCTACATGGTACTCAGTTTCTGACTGGGGTTAAACCATGACACCACCAAAATAATTTTTATAGATATTTTTAATTTAGGCAATAGATTTTTATTTGTGTTTTAGCAGACAGTGTTTTCATAATTTGTATGATAAATACCAACCATTTAATCTTCTTTGGCAAGGAAGATTTAGCGAAATTTACTTGTTTGCATAAAAAGACCTGACTTTTGTCGAAGGAATATAGTTCAGTTAAATATCTGCATTCACACTGATCTGTTTCTATTGCAAAACAAATATGAAAGAAAAAATATTTTTATTAAATGTTGAAATTGATGTGACAACTTGGGATTTTTTTTTTTATTCCCTAATTTTTTGTTATTGTAAAAATAATGCATTGATTTGGTTTTGTTTTTTTTTTTTGTAGTTTTGTTGTCGCTGTACCTGTTCAAACCTTTCATTTAACATCAAAATCTTGCTAAGTATTAGAGGTTTAACCTAAAATATTTGTGTAGAAAAGTAGGGTTCACTTGCTTTCAGAACATGAAAGGTGGGGTGATAGCCTCACTGCACTGAGCTGAAAGAAAGCTTGCATTTGACTCACAATGTCACAACATCGTTTTATATTTTTTTGTGTCATCACGCTCATTATATGTACTTACGCTTTCAAAATGTTAGAAAAGTACATTCTCATTCACTGAAGAGCAATGCATAGAGAGAACTATGTCATTAGGAGTAACACCTCCTTGGAAACCATGTCCAAGCTGTACTCCAAAGAAGCTCTTCACAGCTTTCACCTAACATTGAGGGGACTTAGATTCTATAGGGGCACTTTTCTTACCCCAAATACCTAAAATTTTGTTTAAGTGCATATCAGTAAGCACTTCCTTGTCAACAAGTTGAGGCAACCTAGCAGCAAGCTCATGGGACAAGTGGGACATGGGACGGCAGCACCTCCTGTACCAGAGCCTCAGTAGACAGGACCCACGCAGGAAGAGCTTCTAACCAGCATGCACCTAAGACTTTCTCCTGAAAGGAAGGGGAGACAAGAACTAGACCGAGCTCTGTCAGCTGCATAACAGAGTTTAAGCCATTTTAATTCACCTGGGCAGATTTGAGCCACAAATCCACTGAGGGTGATTCTGAGGCATTGTACTTGCAGTAGTGTTGTGGGACTCCAAAGGTGAAAAACAGTGAAAATGTGGTAGTCTAGAATAGTTAATTAATAAAGGACTGTCACCTTTCTCAAAGATGTGCAAGCTGTCTGCTTTTAGAAGAGAGGAGTAGGCTTTGGACCTTTGAGGAGATTCTTGGTAATCATCAGATGCCCTGAAGAGAAGTGTCTTTTTGCGGTCTTCTGGGGGTATGTTGACTCCATCATCACCGTGCTCCTGATTCCTCACCCTCCTCATGTGTTTTGCAGACAACCTTGCTCCCTGTCTTGGGATCCTGGGGACTGTCCTGGGATTAGACAGGTCTCCCAGTGTTGCTGTGAATAAAGAAGGCATTGAGCAAACGACTTAGGCACTCAGTGTATTGTTTTGGCCCTACTAGCAGATGACTTTTGACATACTAGATTTTGAGTTTACTAGCATTTGTGTTTAGGCTGCATAAAGATCCATGGAAAAATTAGCCTGATACCCCAGGTTTCAGAATTGAGTCCCACTGTGGATCCCTCTGTTTGCCAAGCTGACTTTGCTTACGTTTGTATCAGATGGGTTTAAATGTGGAGCAAGATATAAACATTTAGGCATGTTATGGCCCAGTCTCATAGAACCTGCAGACATTGGATTAGTTGAAAATTTTAATAGCTTAGGTTTTGGACTTCATGTCGAGTGCTTCATGAAGGATGACAGACTGCTTTTGGTAACTGAGTCAAATATTTCTGTTTGTCTTCCCCCCATGCAGTTCTTCAGTACAACAGTTTTCCACTTACATAGTTTCATTAGTCAATGTAGTTGCTTGGGGTAATGCAGTAACAGCTCAAGGCTGCAAGCTGCTGGAAGTCTCATAAATTTTACAATCCTAGAGACAGTAGTTCTTTTCTTTTTCTTTCCTTCATATTCTTGGAAGGGTTTTGCCTTTGTTTGTTTTAAAGAGCTTTACTCAGAGGAAGCCAAATATAAGACTGCACTCTTGTGCATGCACCATGCCAGCATCCTCAGTTGTCTCATACCAGTTTTCAGACAATATAATCCGCATTTCTTTCCTTCCACTGATTCTAGAAAAATGCATTAGATTTCTGTTATTCCATATTTTAGGCTGTAAAAAGTTATTATGAAGTCAAGGTCCGAACTTAGTTCAGAATTTTAAAATAAAGACCTTATTCATTTCATGTTGGAGTTTCAGATTATGTGCTGAGGCAACTAAATAGAAAAAGTACTTCACTATCAGAGAAGCAGTTTGGTGCTGAGTGTTCCTTAAAATCATCTCATTTGCATCAGTGACTAAACATGGCCTTTATTCCTGTGCAGTTCAATTAAGTATTTTGAGCTGAAATGGTATATCTTACGGAAGAATCAAGGTAGCTGTCTTTCAATATACCTGTCAAATTACTAGAATAAAATCAAGAAAAACCCAGACTGATTTCTAATTTTTAAGCAGTATTTAACAATTTAGAAAAGAACTATTATTTAAACTTCAAATAACTCTGTGTGATGTACTTTACTATATCAAAAAACTCTTATAAAACAAGTACAGAAGTGCTCTGCAGTTGCATTTACTTAGAAAAAAAATTGAGCTACTTAGGATATCAGGTCTCCAGCATCATTATCAAATGAGGTTTGATAATCATAGAGGAAAAAATCTGAGCTAGTACTTTCATTCCTCTTGCTGTAAAGATAAATATATCAGACTGTTCCCTAATTCAAGTGCGCTAGGCGGCAGATTTAACTTTTCATATGTAATCCTATTTGATTATATGAATTGTATTTTTAGTCAATTTTTATCAAGTGTATAAATAATATACATTTTCTAGGGAAAAGCTTCAATTATTGTCTAAATAATGGTATTTACATAGCAAATATAAAACGCTTTTCAGCTTGGGACTTAGTGTTCTGTGATTTGAAATGTTAGCTAGCAAATTTTTGTTGTGCCTTTTAAAGATATTTCAATTTAAATGGATCTGCTTTTACCCTGCCCTAAGGTTTTATTTTTGCTTATAGTGCCCTCACCTGTAACTTAGGGCCAATTGCAGAATTTTAACAGGAAAAAAATGGCAATTTTCTCTTTGAATCTTAGCCAGATAAATACCTCTCTAATTGTCTTTTTTTTTTTTTTTTGACAACCAAACCCAATTAACGTGTTCCATCTGACCTGTGTTAGTTTGCAAGATTTATTTGAAACATTACTGTGCTTTTTAGCATACCTTAAACATGCTTTACTTTTATGTCAGACCTCAGTCGTATACTTTTACTGTATAATGGAGCCTGCAAACACTAATGAAGCGATTCATTCACATTTCAATTTCATGTACCATCCTTAATTCAACCATTTATCAAGTTGGGGGACATGACAGATCAGAACAGAAAGTAACTAGGGTGGGAGAAACAAAATCACTGTAGCTGCTTTTTTGGTATTTTTTTATCACTGCTTTCCTCAGTTCTGTCATCTGCACAGGTAAAATCTCTCTCTGAGGTTCACAAGAATGACAAGCACACCTTTCAGTAACAGACTTCATTTACAAAACCTTTCAGAAACAAGAAAACTGGGAAGGATTACCAATGTCGTCTGAGTGGGTTTATTTTTTTTTTTAAGATCACTGAGAACAATTCTCTGAATAGTCATACTTTATATCTAAACACAAAACTAGGTAGATAAGTCTGTAGGATGTAAAACAGCTACAGTTTTCACATTCTCAGGTTATCTTGATCTGGTATACAGATAAATACAGTCTAGGCTGCTTTAGTGTGCACTGTGACACCCAGCTTAGTACACAGATGCAAGGTGACCGCTGGTATAGTGCAGATATTTTTCTAATGCCAAAGCAGGTGAATGGGGTGCAATAGGTTTTTCTTTGAAAGGGGAATTTGAATCTAACAGGATATTGCAGTGCTGGGTTTCTGGGATTCCATTTCTTTGCGGCCTTTTCTCCCTACAGCAGTCTTCCAGGCTACAGATCTTCAGTGCCCGTACTCTCAATCAGGCAAAAGCAACTGGGGGCACGGTGTGGAGTGTCATGAAAATATAAAAAGCTTGCTTTGCTGTTTTTAAATGGGAAGTTCATCACATAAAAATTCTAGATTTTGGTCCAATGAGAAATGGAGCAAGGTGGGAAGAGGTGTAATGAGGATAGAGCCAGCTGATCAATCATTTGGATTCAAAAAGGTCATATTTCTGTGCAAATTGCAGGCAGCTTTCCTTAGGTATATTTTCCTGCCAGGAGCTGATTGTAATTTAGGGATGCTCTTGACTAACTCTTTCTATGAAGCTGAATCTTACATCCCATAAATGAAAGCTTGCTCCTTCGTGTACCTGTGCATTCTCCTTTCCCCTGCCCCTTCCCCACAAACACACACTACCCATTAATTTCATTCACACTAGCCTTAATATATCTCTTCTAAATCTCTGCCCTGCTAACAGTGGCATGTGCCTGGTTAGACAGTAGTAGATTGTGTTTAAGGGCAAGAATCTCATCTTCATGCAGATACATTTCAAGGAGGTAAATGAGGGGTGGGGGAGAATGGATATGTGGAATTTTGAATGAATTGATGCATTGCTTCCTGTCTGCTCTTTCTATATGTCTGAATATTTACGCATGGCTACTCTTTTCCTCTAATACCTCGGTGTCTTAGGCCAGGGCCCCACTGTGCTGAGGCTGTTCCAAACAGACTTTCTGGGTTTGAAAGCCAAAATTAATGGAATGTATGGGATCACAGCCAATCTAAATCTAGTTTTCACCGTATGTATTCCATTGTCACAAAACCAATTTATTTTTTCCCCCTTTTGTTTTGGCTTCTGGTTTTAGTTTTGTTCACAGTTCTCAAGCATTATCATTATGGTGCAATAGCCGAACAATGAGGAATGAGGAGATATTTCTTTAAAGACAGCTGTTTTCAAGAAATATTTCATGACATTTTTACTGAGCTTAAGTTTTACAAAAGGTACTTTACATTTTCTGTTTGAGCCAATTTACATAAGCAACTGTTCCTTTCAATATCAGGTATTATGGCTATCTTCCTCAAAACTTGTGCCAATATATATGATTTACCATTCTTTTTTTTTTTTTTTTTTTCAAAACAGGAGGCTATTCTAGAAATTACGTATAAGCTGCTGACTGCTAATATATGTACATTTTATTGTAATAAGCACTGGGAATTTGTATGGGTAAAACAGATGGAAAAGGGCTCAGTGATTTTTGCTGTCTTGTAATGTGCCTGATGTTATAACCTTGGGCAAGGATTTTGATTTGGCCTTCCAAAAATGAAGATTAGCAGCCTTTGCAAGTGTTTGATGTGGGTAGATTGCAATCCTCAAAGCATTGCCTCTGGAGTTAAGAGCATGCCTTTGAAACCCTTGGCCTAGGTTGAGAGGTTGAAAGTTGGGGTGATAAGTACAAGAACATTTGCTGGTGAAGTGAACTTGGGGGTGTGATTGAGGAGTGGAAGGGTTTCTTTAGAAATGTCCTTTAAAAACTATTGACCAGAGCAAGCTGTATATGATTTCTGTCCAGCAGACTATTTATAAAAGGAAATTCAGCTGTAAGCATCCAGTTTAAGAACAAGACATTCTTATAGCTGAACAGGAAAAAAAAAAATCACATGCCTTTGGATTTAAATGTAAAATAACAGTGCTTTTTGTGTGCTTGTGTGTGTCTGCGTTTGTAGCTACAGCTTTTATGATACATGAGCCTCTGGTTCTGATGGTATTTGAGCTGCAGCAACGTTTTGTTTCTTCCATTAATGAGCATTGTTACAACCAACCTAATAATAACGTCCTGTAGAATATTCCTTTAAGGGCATGACTCCTCCTGTGATAGGTCTCAAACAAATCATAACTTTATTGTAAAAGTGTCAAAAAAAAAGTGTAAAAGTCTGATCCTGGAAACATGATAGAAATCTCTTTGTTGTTGTTGTTTTAGAACGACACTTTTTTACTTTGTTAAATCAAAATTAATTCAGTTTTAAGTTTCAAACTTTCTATTAACTTAATCCATAACTAAAACATTGTTTAATGGGTGAAGCAAATTAGTCCATGCATTTAAAGTATGTCTAGCAAAGGATTCTGACACGGAAAACACAACACACATAATAACTGTTTTAAGAGCTTTCTTCGTGTACCAAAATAATGCATTTCAGCAAAACGCTGGGTTAGTTAATAGCATTCTTTAAAAAATGATGCATTCTGGTTTTTACCTCCTATTCTGAAAAAATGAATTTTAATTCACCTACTTCTGTTTCTGATTTCTTTGACTTCCTTCCTTGGAAGGGCAGTTTGGGCTAGTATAATTGTTTTACATGTTAAGATCTATTGCAGGGTTCCACAAAATTGTGAAGTGGTGTTATGTGATGACCAAATATGCTGGCAGACTAACTTTTGCCAAGGGCATGCAGTTTTTTTCCTCCTACTTTTCAGTACTTGAATTATACTTGCTTTTAAGTTCCAGAAAAAATTGATTTTCCAGCGTACTTGTTTACAGTGTATTAATGAAGCAGACTTTCTGAAAATGACAACATATTCTTTCCTTTTCCCCTCCCCTAAAAATGTTCAATGAGCAATTTATTGTGTTTTTGCTATATGTTTTGGTGTTAAACTTGCCATAAACCATTCTCAGCTATTGCTTCTTACAGAAGAAACTAATTTTTCCTGAGTATAACTTCTAACTTTTATTTCATTGTTGCATGCTTTAGGCAATAAAGTCTCATAAATGTATCTGACATATAAACCCAGTTATTTTGTAAGCATTCCTTCATAGGAACCGTTCATTAATGATATGCCCAAACTACGAGGTATTCAAAAACATTCTGAAAAGATGAAAACATTCTGAAAAAAATTTGAAACCCACACATTAAACTTCCAAATGTTAAAAAAAATCCCAACATGTAAAATAGGAAACAGTTAGTACCAGATAATTGCTTATTCACTAATGCCAAACTTTGAGCCAAATGTTCAGAAAACCAACATGTGTTTCTCACCAGTTCGATTTCTACATGTATAACTGTGACTCTATTTCTTTCAGATTCACTGTAGAAATAAAAAAACCCTCACTTCATGGTTAACCTTACCATCATTTAAGTATTTGAGTCCATTCATTTTTAAGTTCTCTGCATACAGGTTTAAAGAAAACTTTTCTGATGTGCTTTATTTCATGTTATTCACAGTATGTTATAAACCACGTGCTCTTGTTCTATGTGTAAACCTGTATCTCATGTGATGTAAAATCTTGATATAACTGTTTAATGAAAGGCTGACATTTCTTTCAGTTCATAGTATAAGTTACTGAGAGTGAGCTCAAAGGTAAGATATTCTCACACAGTCACCAGTGTCTGTGAAGCTATCAATTAAGTGCAGTTTATCTTAATTCAGCAGAACGCATAGCTCAGCAGAGTTTTTCTGAATCTCTAGTGGAATAAGACAGTTCTTCTAGGAGCTATTTTCAGTTTATTTTTAATTATTTTTAGGAAATATCCCTCAAGTGGAAATTTAGTTTAGTTGTCAGACTGTTAAAATTAGATATAAGCAAAGCCTGTTAGCACTGCATTTAATCCACGTGTCCTGACTCCTCTCATTCATTTTATGTAAATCAAACTTGAGCTGGCTTTGGAAAGTTCAAACACTTTCAGCTACGCTTCAGTCTGAGTAGACATTTCTTTAAGTAACAGTTGGGCTCAAACTATTAAAAAGTACTATTAAATATAAAGAAAAAGATGCCTTTATGTATAAATGTTAGAGTAAAATAGGAAGCTTTGGTATTATTTGAAAGGAATAACATCATATACAACCTTCTTCCTGAGGATGACACTTTAAAATCAATTTTATTAGTTTATATTTGCAATCCTCCTTTCTGAATTATTCTATATACATCTTATCCATCACTGGGAAACTATTTTCGTCATGGTTTTTAGTATCTCTTTTATCTTCTTTTTTCCTTGGGTTTTCCCCCCTACCTTCCCTTTCCCCCCTGCTGTTACCCATACTGCTTAAGACAAATTCAATATTATTACTTTTTACTAGGCTGGGGTTCGGGGTCCAGGGGTTTAAACATACACCCTCTTGGAGGAAGATGCCACATCTTCTCAGTGTTGAAGCCATTTTTTATATAGGACAGTTATTTCAGTATAGGTAATTTTTGGACATAAAATCCTAATGGTTTTCATTAATCTTACTACATAAGGTACTCTGACCCATCACAACAGAAAAGCAGAAACTAGAGATAATAATTTCATTATGCTCTTCTTATATTTCTAGTTGCACAAATAAATTTGCAAGCTGAAATAACAAACAGCTCTCGCCCCACTGCCCCACCCCAACGGAGATAAACATTTTTATATGTGTTCGAAAGAAATCTGTAGTACTGTAATTGGCAGCTATTTTGGGTCCGATCTATAAAAAACGTTGACATTTTGCTATTGATTTCCATGAGAAGTCACTTAATTAGTGCTACTGCTGTAAGAAAAATAAGTACTTGTTATGAAGTGGGCTGGCATGAAAGAGGTTTTCAACATTGTAACAGATATAAATATGCAAGTTTTATGTTGCCTCACACAACATAATTATTGAATCTGTGTGTTTGAAATAATTGGGAAAACAGGTCAGTAAACAACTCAAAACAATGTTCATGTGCAAGCATTCTTTCTAGTTATAACCAAAGTTTTCTTCCATAGATTGCTTGGATGCATTCATTGAATCTGTCACTTGTACTTACTTGTCCAATAACATCTTTGAAGCAAGAATGGAAAGATAATTTTATCTGGTTATTTATTCTGTTTCCAAGATTAATTAGTTCTTGAGTACATCGTGGTTTCTTCTAGATATTGCTTTATTTGATGATGGAAGAGGACTTACATGCTAATCAGAACTAGAGGTCACCGGCCCCTGTAGCTCTTCATGGCTTTAATTTATTGCTTGTAGTCTTTTTCCCTTTCCAGGACTAGGATAGGTCTTCACAGGTGCCGCCTGCTAGCAGTCATAAAATAATCTGAGAAGCAGCATTATAGAGGAAAGTATAAGCAGTCTGAATACATTACTAGTTTATTACAGTCAGTCAGTTGCTACACAGGAGGGCCAAGTTAGGACCACAGTACCACAGATCTTCACAGGACTTGTCACGTGGAATGATGATAGTTCTTGTGCCAAGTATCAATGAGCTCCAGAGCAGAGGTCACACCATTAGAAGCCTTGTACTTCAAAAGTCATAGCTAACCTGAGTCAGTCTAGTCTATAACTTCCCACAAAGGCGAGAGCACATACTGAGCGAATCTCTGTCACTTGCATTAACTTTTATTTTTCAGCTTTGCTTGCTGAAGGTAACATAGGAGCTGATCTAGAAATGCACACCATATTGAACAACAGAAGACCACTTGTGAACATATTACAATAGTCTGAAAATTCCTTGAGTCCATAGCATCTTCTTTCTCTCAAAACAAAAACCTTTAAATTATCCTATGTTCATGGCATTGTCTTTGAAACAGCCTCGCTATTTGCATGTGATACTATCTCTTTATGAAGAGTCTCTGGAGCATTCATTAAAGTAGGATTTCATTGATTTAAAAAATGTAACTTATTTAATATATTTATGAAGTCCTGTGGTAGGATATTACAGTCATAAACTTCCAGTAGCAATAACACCTGTGCTAACAGTCCCCAGGCTAACATGCAGACTTCAAAAGCTCAAGTATGCAAGGCAACCATCTGCTACAGAGCCCTAGACATTTTAATAAAATATATCAATTTTATAAAGCCATTGATTTGGAAGGACTTGTGCTCTTTGTGGCCTCACGTTCCTCTTCTCTGCCTTGCATCACTGTGGCTACAGAGCAAGCAGGATTATCATGGTGATGCAGCAGATTAATCTGCTCAAATTAGCACCATCTTTTCTATCAGATCAGTGAGCTGCTCTGACCCCCCCTAAAGCTGCTGGCCATTGGAAGAGGGAAGCATCTGTCAAATGAGGAAGCTGGAGAGCAGTTATATCAGGACACAATGAAACTGCATCTTGGCCTCTGTATCTAAACAGACACAGAGCAAACACAAATAGAAATGTGCTCTTGGCTAAGACCATTCGTCTCCACAGAAAGTGGAGATGTCTTCTGTTAGCAGGAAATTGCATTGCTGTACCTCTAATGACTTTCAAAACAAGAGATGAATTCCTGTTCCTGGCTCTTCATTACTGGGCCATAGTAATTGCCCCTTCCGGACTTTCAAAGTTGAGGAAAAGGTACACAAGGGGGGAGAAGCTGTCTGCACATATTGAACATCTTGGTGGGAGCACTCATTGACTAATGATTGGCATTTCTTTTGTGCATCATATTGACATATTGACATGATAATTCATTTTGCGTCTACCCACCATTACATATAAGAAATGGGGAATCGCTAGGTGTTTCCAAATTGCTTGTGAGCATTTTCATTTATAACTGTTGCTTTTGTTAGTGGCTAAGCAACCTGCTGTAAATTTTTCTCATTAAAATGGGTTGTAACACAGGCAGCTGTCAGTATTCACACCTTTCATTTCAAGGCTATGTCAGAAAAAAAGATTTGCTTTTTTTCAGCTAACTAGAATACTAGCCTTTTGTATGCTAATATATTAAACCTTGTGTTCAGATAAAATTTTATTTGAACCAAAGAAACTTTCTCTTTCAGCAACAACAGGAGAATGAAGCTGAAAGTCAATTTCTTCTCTGTCCAAAAGTACCGTTGATATTTATTTTATGATATGCAGAATGGCTGGTATTACTCATTTTTTATAGGCAGCATGGACAGGAGGGTGGAGCTTTTCAGAAAGGACTGATAAATGTCATGCCTTGATTTTTGTATAACAACTTAAAATGAGTATTAAAGCAATGTTGATTGCACCTTTAACAAGTTGCAATGTTGCCACGCATGAGTATTTGTTCTCCTAATAATTCTTTGTTTGTTCACTAGAATCAAAACATTCATGTTTTTCACATGTGACCTAAACATGAAGATTTACCATTATTAAGCTGCAAAGGTAGTTTCCTTGTCAAGCAAAATCATTCATTTTGTGAATACAATTTTTCACCTGTATTTTCTTGTCCTTACTAACAAAAAGGAATTTTAGTTCTCTTCTACAATTGTGCTATAAACTATATGTTTGTATTTGTCCACCTGGTATTTACAGCGAAAGCCCTCTGCTGAGGTTGGGCCCTAAACCCTCTTTGTTACTTTAAATATTACAGCTTGGTTTGTTTCTCCTGCCATAATGCACAGCTGGCACAAAATGAAACAATGCTCATTTTTTTAATATAGCCTCTGCAGTTATACCTTTGCTTGGGCCTATAGATGTAATAGAAGAAGGTAGCTGCACCTGCTTTGCAGACAGGAGGGGTTTGGGAATGGCGGTTTCCAGGCTGGGCAATGAGAAGGGGGCACTGATCGTTTTGCTCAGGCTGTAGCCCAGGGCAGCAAATACTCAGTGAGGGGAGTAGCGGGTATGTCGATAGCCTTGTAACAAAAAATTCTTGTGAAAGCGGTTTCTTAGATTCAGTTCCTATTGTTAGGGCAGTTCTTTACCCTGCCCAGTGACTGTTCGGTGAAAAATCCCTTAGAGCAGGGGTCCTCAAACTACAGCCCACGGGCCGTATACAGCCCCCCAGGGTCCTCAATCCGGCCCCAGTATTTACAGACCACCCCCGCCAGGGTTGGGGGGGGAAACCAAGCAGCCGCAGATGACTGCCTGCCACTGCATCCGCGCGCCGGCCCCCTGGTTAAAAAGTTTGAGGACCCCTGCCTTAGAGAATGGGTGAATTATTTACAGGATTTAGAACTTTGACGGGAAAGGCAAGGATTGTGGTAGAGGGGAAGTAAGAGAGCAAAAATTGGAGGCAGAAGGTAGTGAGACAGAAAGTACATTAGGTAGTTTCTGCTACTGTTAAGTACTGGAAGTGTATCTGATAGCATGTGATTCACAAAGATTAATAGCTCAGGAGATTAATAAAGTATTACCTCATCAAACTGGGCAGACAGGAGAGAATTCCATGTATGTAGTTGGGCGCAAAAAGGTTTCATTTGTACCAGAGCTGTTGAATGCTTCCCTTATGTTTCACCTAGTTCTTATGAGTATGGATTTCTTTTTGATCAGTAGAGCATAATAAGCATTTTCCAAAGGCTGGGTTGCCGTTCATCTCCTTTGGACAGGTTGGTCTATGACAAGGGAGACAAAATTCCAAACCAAATTCCTAGTGATGAAATTTGCGTGAGCTTAATCTAGTTCTTTGCATCTTCTGTCTTTATAAATCCTCATCAACAGTGAATCTGAGTCTTTAAAGAGCTCTCATTGCTTGTGTATATCTTATATACATTCCTGCATGATCTAGCACCCCAGGTTCACACATTGTTAGCAATTTTTCTTTCATCAGCTGAAGATTTCTTAAGGGGCTATAATAAACATTGGGATTTTTTCCAAAATCTGAGTAATATTAACATTGTTTAGACCTTGAGTTGAATTAGTGGTACACAGACCATAAAGGTATTATCTTTGAGCATGTTGTGAGAAACTGTAGTACATAATAATATGTTTTGGGTGAGTTTAAGCATTATTGTTGCTCTTTATGCCACCAGCTGTCTGAAGTGTATGGAGGGGTGAATAGTATCATTTCACACACCCTCATGTTCAACTTATAAGTGAGATTGTATTGCCTTGGCTTTTGTTTTTAGTATTTGTCAAAAAATAGTGACTAGTTTTAATTGAAAAGCCACCAGTTAAGGCAGCATTACAAGTGAATTAGGCTGTTCTGAGGCTCTGTGATCTTAGCTTCCAAGGAATAAATCCTGATTTCTTTTTTATACTCGTGTAAAACATGTATAAACATGTTTTAATATGTTTAGCATTTCTGTTCTTTTATTTGGCATGCAGTGGGGCGATACGGTAAGCAAGGAGGCTACCTATAATTGACAATAATGAGTGTGTCAGAGAGAAAGCTGTATGTTGTCTCTTTAAAACCTACCTACTGTTCTTCAGGTTTCTCTTCCTTTCCTGTATCAGGAATTGTAATTAGCAGTATACCAAAAGAGCACTTAAACACCAGTGAGAATATGGCCCTGTTTATACTAAAGTTAGCTGGTCTATACAGTCTAATTTTTATTAGTTAAAGGAAGCACAGCTTTGTGCTATATGTCAGAAATTTCCAAATGCTCTGATGCTGGCAACAGCACCGGTTTCCTCTTGCTGTTTTGTATTATAGGAGGAAGCTGTTGCTGGGATGGATGGGTGATGAAATGAGAAATGTTTGATATGCGGGGATCATCAGTGGGCTGGAGGCTTTATCTTAGCATAGCTGTCACAGAGGTTTAGTCCTTGCACTAGATGCCAAACATACAGAGAAGTGTAAGACCCTCCTCCAAAGAGCTCACTTGATAGCCATCAGGTTATAACACTGAGGCAGGACTTCAGTGTTGTACAAAGGAAAGCCCCACCACAAAACAGAGTATAGGATTTGATTATAAAGGGTCCAAACCAAATTAGTTATTAATTTAAAAAATAACACAGACTGTATCTTGATGATGTGCAAGAACTAGTTTTTTGGTAGTATGACAAAGTTAATGAAGCTAAAGGGATGGAGCAGAGTAACAGGGGAATTAATGGTGCTGTTCACCAAATAGAGAAAAGGGACACAGAAAATATGTTTTAGGTAAGTCAAGTTTGTTGCTATTAATATCCATCTGAAAGCTGAGTATCCACGAAGAGATCTCAGGAAAAGAGAGGGGCATTTTTGATTGCACTTTTGTGTTCATCTGGAGCAGAGGAACCCAGATCAGAGCAGCAACTTTAACTTGCCTTTAAATTTAAATGAAATAAAAAGTAATTTTCCCCAAGGAAGTATCAAAATATGTTGACAGTTAGAAGGAATGAACTTGTGTCCTCTGTCTCAACAAAATAAAGTGCAATGTTTAATTTTATGGCAGACCTGTACCAAGTAGCTTTTATTTTTAATTAATAGTTGACTTAGTTCAGTGAACAAAATTAGCATTAAGCACATATAAAAGGGCAACGAATTATGTAGTTTTTTAATACAATAGGCTTTAAAATGGAAATATTATTTTAGATTCAGAGTGTGAAAGAGGCTGATTTTTTCTTTCTTCTCAGCTATGTCTTGCAAGCTAGGAAGGCTTTACAACAGAAAGCATCTCAATTTTTTATCTAATTCTGTCTCCTTCCCTGCTCCCACCCAAAACCCCCTTCATTAACACGCATTTTGCCACTTATCTGTAGAGAAATAGTGGAAGAGATATACAGCTCTTAACATAAAGACAATAGATGACAACACTACTATTAACTTCTGTTAGCTAGATAATAAAGCTGTAATTTTTTTCATTTCAAGGATGAGGCCACAATGAGAGCTGCTGTATGTCGCAAAGTACATGCAAACTAGGTTTTGGTGATATGCCAGAATATCTATTTAGTGTAGTGAGAAGAGGGAGGAAATCTGTCTTGGGTTGTGTTCAGGCATCACTGAATAACCAGGAGAAATGATCAGAGCTACCGCACAAAATTATTAAAGTTTCAGTGGATATAGCTGAATGTGTAATCCTTGATAATTTATAATGTTTCAATGCCTCACACTGGAACTCTTTTACATAATCTCTTAATTAGCACCCTTGTTGGCTTTTTGAGAAAATTTAAATGGCCTAAAGATTTCTGATGAACTGCAGCATTATAAATATGAAAAAAAGAAATTCCAGGATATTTCAGCTGATGCTGGAATACAGAAAGCCTAGTTTAAACAATGATTTATTAACTACTGAAAATTAATAACTTTTAAAAATACCTTTGAAAATTTCCATTTTGAAAAGCTAATCTTTTTTGTTGTTGTTGATATAAACTCCTACTGGATCTTGAATACTTTAGACTGAAGTGTTAGAGGTGCATTTCAGAAAGGCAGATTTAGGCTTCTGAAGCTAAATCTAAAAACTACCCTTAGAGCCAGTGGAAGACGACTGAGGTTTTGCATGCCACAATTCAAAATCTGTTAGACAAATGCCTCTTCGTACAGGGTGTTGAATACCACTGTGAAGTGTCCCTTTTAATGAACCTGTGACAATTCATGTTAAGGCAACTGTGCTGTGAATGGGATTTGCCCATCAAATGCCTGGATCTTTCCTAGTTTTTGTATGAGAACAAAAAGTCCTAGTTTTTGTTTGGAGTAGATCAAGAAAAGGCACAGCAAGGCTTCTTCTTGAACAATCTTCTTATCTTTCATTAGAAATTATACTATTACTTTTGTTTAGTCATTAAGTTGTTACTGGTGACTGAAATTGCTAAAATACTGGCTCTAACTCCTCTATATATGATAAATTATGATAAAGATTTCTATTTCAGTAAGATCAGATTTGCTGATTGGTAACAGTATGATGCCCTTATCTAGATATTTTTTTTTTCTAAAAAGAAATAAATACAATTTTGCTGGCAATTTTCCTCCTATACTTTCATTTCTATAGACAAAATGGCCATTTTTTTTTTCAGTTTGCTAAAGGTGCTGATATTTTTCCAAAGGAATTGATATGCAAGATTGATCATACTTGCACAACGTACTGAGAGATGGCTGTTTGTTACTCCTTTTTTTTTTTTTTTTTTTTATTAGGAGATTCAAAATAATAAAAAATAGAAGGGAAGTTGACCTACCTGTATCCAAGGTTTTAGCAGTCAATTTAAAAAATGTGAGTGGCATCAAAGCAGTATTCTTTTGTATAATATAATTGTAAGCAAAATAATTAAAAACTTACCCATATGAGTTATACTTACAGCTTGGTATAGTACCTGTATAAAAATGTAGTGGTAAGCAAATTTCTTTTACACAATAAATGATGATGTGTAGATTGTTTATATTTGAGTCTTTAAAGCCCAGAAAGGATTTTTTTTCTCTTGAGAGAGAGAATATTGGTCAAGGAGCTATGGTTCACAGCAATTTGGCTGCCAGTATGTTCCATTTGTAATGACTTCTGTTCTTCCTTTTCAGTCTAGCATAGACAGGACTGCTTATTATTTACAGAGCACAGTTTGGATTGCATCACAGAGAGCTTCCACTCATCAAGCTGTTTCCTGGTACTAATTTAGTTCTTCCTTCCTACATCTGTAGCTAAAGCAAGTTTCTGTAGTGCTTAAACTAAGGCTGGAAATAAGTCCAAAAGCTTTGAGATTTGGTGAGGAATTTTTATTTTCTATTTTTTTAAGTGTAAGGCTTACCTGAATACTGAAGGGCAACATGAGGGATGCTTGGAGACTTCTAGTAACAAGTCCCAATATGGGGACAAAATGAGTCCCAAAGGACTGAGTCTGAAGATCAACCTTGTACACGAAGAGCAAGCTCACTTTCAAGGTGGATGGCTTGGGAAAAGTGAGCTTTGGGAAGGGACAATGTTCTGTCTGACTGTGTCCAAGGCTAAGCAGGTTTAGGGGCTGATGTGACTGGAGAGCAGTTTCAGCAGTCTCTCTGTCTAGTCGAACTATTCTGTCTGACTGGATTTGTGCACCGAGTGATGGCTTCATAGTCACTTTTATCTAGATAATAGGAGGCTGTGGAGAAGGGTCATTAACCCAGTGGGTGCTCAAGGTTCTCAAACACTGAAATACAGCAGCTAGACCTCACACCAAACTTCATGAAGTTCCAGGCTTTCTGGGAGGCAATTTCACAGTAGTCTTATTGTGAAAGGATCTGACACGATCCTACCACTGATACAGGCATGTCCCTCTCCTTGATTCATGTGCAACTTTGCCAGCTCTGCACGGCCAGACTGCATGGTAAATCATATCAATTTACTAATCAAGGTGAACAGTAGAAAGAAGAAAAAAATTAAAAATAGGCTGGATTTGTATCTGACTTTTCATATGACAGTTCTCTTACACATTCTGAGTGTCCTGTGTACATGCACTGGCACCAGACTGTTAGGCCCTATGTATAAGTTTTCAGTTGCATCATCCAGACAATAAGCATTATGTTTGCAAGATACTACATATTCTTACATGAAAACTGCATTTATATAATAGTGTTAGACTGATGGGAATTTTAGGGGAAGTTTAATGAGCCATTTGAATATTGAGATTAGAAGGTGATTGCTGTAACTCTTGTAACTGTCTAAGAAGATAATATTTATTATCTGTGATTAAACCTGTGCATTGCTTAAATGCTTAGATTTTCTTTCTGTTTCTAAGACAAATGGAAACTTCCAACTAGCTAGGCTAATTCCTAGCTAATCCTTCTGCAACTTTCCGAGTTGGTTTTACAGCTATCTATTTTTTCTTCCTAAGCAAAAGTCTGCACTTCAGCTTAACTTCAAAGTACCTGTAAAAGTTATCAGTGGGTAAAACATATCCTTTGCAGATTTTGAACAATTACATTATTCAAAAAATGATACAGGCTCCAGAAGTAAATATCCTGTTTATAATTTTTTACCTTGTTGATTTCATTTCTTATAACAATTTTATAGAAGCAATGCAAAAGTCACACATTCATTGTCATAACCATCATTCTGAGAAAAAGAGGAATGAAGAAATTCTCATTTTTTGCATCAGAACACCTATGACTTGAAATTATGACTGAAAAAAAAAATCCCATGTGAATAAGTTCGTGATTTTCTTAAATTTACTTTAAAATAACAGTTTTTTTAAAGAAAGTAACAGTCTATCCGCTATCACACAGGTGTTGAAAAATATTACTACTATACAATTTTTACTCAGCTTTTGTCTGACACCAAAACTTCCAAGTTCTCACAGCAGTGAAAGTAATAAAAGAAAAATTTGCCAGTATGTGTTGCAAGTTATTCCCATCAATGTATCTGTGGATAACTAGAGTAACAGTGTCCACTGCTGGCAAATCAGATAATTGCACATTACAGCTGTTGAAGGGTTTCGATGAGTTAAGTTTTGACTATGAGATAATTTATAATTTAGGTTTGTAGGACTGTGTGGTAAAAGCAGGTCACTGTTAGGACTAGTCGTGTTATTACTGATAATAGTAAATGCTATGGTATTTGTATTACTACTAGGAATATCAGCAGGGTAATATGACCAGGTATTGCAATATTTTTTTCAGGACTTAAAAATAATTATAGTATTCATTCTATTCTAACTTTCACATCTTCAAAATACAGAAAAAGTAGTAAAAGTATTTGAACTTTTTCTTGTTGTTTTAATTTATGTAAACAGCTAGACAGACAAACAGAAGTTCTTAAATCCCTTTTAAAAAAAAAAAAAATCAAAGCATTCATTGCTGGTTTTGCTAGACAGTTTTTTAAAACATACAAATGAAGTATAGAATAAATTAATGTTTCTATTTGGGAAGAAGTAAAATGGAAACATGCAGCTTGATATAGCAATTACCACTAGTAATAATGAAGCTAGAGTTGAAGTAGACTGATTATCAAAGAGAGGAGAAAAGGCTAGTATTTAAAAGGTTATTTTAATCGATATTCTTCTGGTGCCTTTTTTAGTAGATAATATTTGTTTGCATCCATTGCTTAACAATAGTATAGCAATGCAAAGAAAACCTTTCGATCAAAGAAAATAAAACTGAGTGAAAGATATTAAGGAGAGAAAAGCAAAAGTCGCTTGCTATGCTAATATCAACTGCATTATCATGTCAGATACTTCTGAATATCTAGATTGACTAAAAAGAAGCTAAGGTGTACTTGTTTTCAGAGGTTTACATCTGTAATTAACTTACTCCATTCAATAGAAGTAGTAGAGGATGCACTTGATTTTCTCTTTGTTTGGAAAGAGGGAGAGACAGCATGTGACTTTTTTTCAGAGGACATTAGCTGTGTCTGAACCCCAAAGGAAGGGTTTGGGATGTCTCTATATGAAACGGCCACAGGGGAGACTAAGGCTTACCCTAGGCGTGAATGTGGCATTGTCCATGTTTACTTGTTCTTCCTTCAGAGACCTACCTTCTCCTGGTTAACAGTACCCAGAAAAATGCTGTATTCCCTTCCCTCTGGAACAAGAAAAGAACAGGATTTTAGGTTACAGGGCTTCTTTTTTTTTTTCCCCTTGCAAATGTCTTCGAAATAGTATCAAATGAATTGCAAAACAAGAGTTATTTGAAAATAAACGGTAGAAGAATTGTAAAGAAAGACAGATGAATGTAAAAAAGGTTATTTTTTCCAGATGAATTACGCTGCCAATTTTATGTTAGACAGCAGAAAGGAAGACTACTTTTTTCCAAAATTATTTGCCAGTGAGTGTCCTTCATGCTTTCTTCCACCACAAAGTGGTATTGAGGGTATATGGAGGGGTGGGTGTGGGAGTGCGTGTCTATGCCTGCAAGTGCACAGGCAACCATGTTCCAGTCCTTCCTGTCACTGGTGACAATCACTTTATGTACTTACAGGATCATTGGGTGTGTTTTAAAGGGAATCGTACTTCTGCTTCTCAAGCTAGTAACTTACATACTTCCGCTCATGCTGTCTTTTCTGTTCAGTGTTTTATTGTAATGGACATAATGTGCTTTTTCTCCTTGGTCTCTGTGAGATGACCAAAATCCAGCACCTGCCTTGTTCTTAATGTCCAGAAATAGAACACATTTTTTCTCATATTGCCATATGTTTTCATATCTGTTCTGAGGAAAGCAAGAAATCCTTATGTAAAGATTTAAAATTAGTATTTTGGAGGACTGTAGAAAAACATTGTCAATAAGCTTGGGCTATACATTTTTTGTGTGTGTGTGTGTGTATATATATGTATATATAAATGATTGGATGGCATTTTGGGTTTCCTAATGATTTCAGACAGAAGACATAGGTTCTGTGTCTGTGTTGGGATTTACAGGTCATATCATGTCCAGACAAATTACTTTTAAATGGTATTCAGACAATGTATCTGAATAAAAATGTCTCCATACCAAATGCCCCAAATTCTCATAAATATCAAAGTGTCCTCATGTACATATGTATAAACATTTTTTATAAAATTTTACATATTCATACATTTTATGCTTGTATATGTGTTGTGTGTATGTATGCGCTGATATTACTAATTTCCTTAACAAAAGGATTAAACGATTTGGTTCCTCTATGAAGCTATCTGTTGGAAGGTAAATATCTAATGAACCAACAAATATTGTGATGTAATGTCTATGAAAGGAAATGTGATGTAAATGTGATGTAATGTGATGTAAAGTCTATGAAAGGAACAATCCCTTGTGTGTAGGCTGGTAAACGTTCCCCAAATCACTGTTACTCACTAAGCTGATTTTTTTCCCTTATAGTTAGAAATTTTTATATGCATGGCTACTTTTCTATAGGCCATGCTTTTTCCAGAACTTGTGCAGTAAAAATCAACGTGTGTTTAGGATAGTACCTGTGATTATTCTGATCAAGAGACTGTAAGTACGTTCATTGCAATCTCCGTAATTTTTTTTTCCTGTTCTAGTAGTAGGAAACCCTCACAGGAGACTGTTGTGTAACAAGGTGTAACAGCTTACATATAGTCATGCTCTGCCAGCTGTACTGACTCCGTAGGAAGTTCACTGTAGATACCAAATTTCTCAGGAATTATGTTCCTTTTTTATTTCTGTAGAACAAAATTAAGCAGACTCACGTTACAGGCAGTTTCAGTTACTTGGGAGAATGATAGCCAAATCTGTTGCATATTTCAGAAGTCGGGCAAAACAGAAAAGTCCTGCTGTGGCTAGATAAGCAAATGCAACAGATGTTGTTTTAAGCTGTGCAGACGAAAAATTAATGAAGAAGCTCTCTGCGCTGTTTTTAGGTCTCTCAATCTTAAACTGCTCTGTACATCTGTGTGGACTAGAGATGGGGGCAGGGGGAGGTGTTTTTCTTTAGTCGGAGTTGTTCTGGCTTGTGTTGTCAGAGCCTTGTCTGAAGCACTCTGGTGGCAGATCTGTTATTAGCTTTAGTGAGAGCTAAATGCAATGTGTTTCTGTTGATAGTAATTAAGAATCTCTCTCTAAGGAGACTATTTAATTTTTTAAGTTAAAATCATGTATGTATGTTGCTGCAGAAACCACAATGTATTTAGTTTTTAATTATTTTCATAGATTTGTCCCTGAAAGTGACCTTTATTCCTTTTTTTGTCATTGTTGTTGTTAACTGTTTAAAAAAGACTTGTCAGAGTTAAGTTTGGGCCTGGGTGAGTTATCCTGGAGAGACTCGTATGGTCTGTGTGCTGTTCAGATTCTCCTGTCAATCTAATTTATCACTTTTGTTCATGTGGTCTCAAAATAAGTGGTATAGAAGTAGAGGACAGACAAAGTGAAAATTAAAGAGGCATGAAAAATGTCATAGGAAGTGTGCTAACAGTTAGGATCTGTAATCACGTGTCGTACTTTGCTGAAAGATTGATTGTTAAAAAGTGTAAGAATCTCCATTTGCTTTTTGCTGTTGAAGAAAAAAGAATTAGCTAATGGAATTGAAAATTAAACTGTAAGTGATTAGAGCAGGTATTTTCCTTGACACAGTGCTATTTGTGAGTCTCACTAGAACAGTATAATCAATGCAATTTAGCATTGGGAAGGGAAGGAGGAAAGCAAAGTCAAAAAACCTACAAAAGTAAACCCAAGCAATTTGAGAATTACATAATTTCTAAAGAAGAAGCCAATATCTATTCAGTGATGTCCTATTGGTCATCTACAAGATGATTTTATTCAGTTCTCTAACTGAGTTTGAATCCTTACTAGTATAGAGGTACTCAGTCCTTTAAGTTGGATACATATTCCATGTAATGTGTGAAAGAAATGCCACTAGTCAATGCAAACAAATATTGCACTACCTAAGCCGTTGACTCTGAGCTTGTATAGGCATTTGTACTTCCTTAGATGTTATGTATAGTAATGGTTACGTTTTGATAGTTCCTTGCCTAACCAGTAATCTAATGTAGGAGTTCCTTGCATGGTGAATTAATTTATTCTTGCATATACACTAATTATATTTTAATGGTTCTTCTTATGACTTGGATACATAAAGTCGAGTAAGTCCAAACCTACAAAGAAGCTGGCTAAAATATGGACAGTCCTTTAAATGACATAGTGGAAGCTTGCTTTTATTTAAAGGGATTCACTTGATCTATCTAAACAATTGACTATATAGGACCTCCTATGGATTCAGTAAATTTTAATAGGTATGTTGAGACTGAAAACTAGGTGCTTTTGATACAGAACAGTGTGAAAGCATAGATATTCTCTGAAGTATATTAGCAAGTTTAATAAACTTTGTTCTTAATGCTCTTCAAAGTCTATAGTCAACCAACATCAAGTGCTCAGGTTGTTAAGGATTTTAAGTTACAGTGCTTCACAGTGCATTGTCTTCTTCTGAGAGGTTAACAAGAACATATAAGGACAACTATATCCAGGCTAACATAAAAGAACATGTAAAACTGACCTAATTTAAACTGTTTCAAGCTCACTGTGCAACCATACTAGTCTTATTGTATAACATGGAATGCACATAAACGTTCTGAAAAGGGATTTCTTATCTATGATTTAATATGTTCATACAGGTATGGTCATAAAAAATATGACCTTTTATGTTGACAAACATTTTTCTAGCTTGTTAATTTTTTAGAAAACTAAACACCAACCTACAGAGTAAGCCATTGATTGTATTTCTTTCATGTTGTTCAAGTCATTAATTCCTATTTCTTGCTCTAGCTTTGTCCCTCAGGAAAATTAAATCAAGACTTGGAAGTTACTATTGCTTACCCACACCCACCCTCCACACCACATATGTACACATTGCGTGCCTTGGGCAGATACCAGTTTGTAGTTATATGAATAATCCTATTTGTAGAATTGTATCACATTTTCTTATGATATCATTTTGTGGGAGTGGAGGGGTAGGGTCTTAGTATGCAAATTAAATTTAGACACTTGAATTATGGTCCACCAAAATTACCAGCACCCTTCAGTTAATTTTTGATCAGTACCAACAAATGTTCAGAATCACAACCTTAGCTGGAAATAGCACTCTGGTAATCACTCTGCTGTCTTATCAAGATCAGAATGTTGATTAAATTAATCCATCAGAATTTATAAACGAGTATTTTTTCAATGCTGAGACATCTCTTCTTGGAATGACATTAAATTTTCCCAGTGGCCCAGATGTACTCTTATGCACACCTTGCAACTGTAATGCCTAAATTGGTGCCTTTAGCTCTAAAGTAGCCTTTCCAGTTTGAATGGAAGTTTAAGGAGAAAGGTATTAATCTTGCTTGCAGCTGTAGCACATACCATCTTTAAAAAAAAAAAAGAAAAAAAAAAGAAAAAAGGCCTTTTTAGGGACATGAAATGATGTTCAACTCTAAAAGAGTCTGGGAGAACTACTAGGTTCACAAGACTTTACTAATGTTTTCTAGAATATACAATAGGTTGACTTTACAGCATCTTATTCTAGAGTATTTAACTGGAAAAGCAAGCTATGTGTGCCTGCTGCTGGCAAGCAAGTGTAATGAAACCTTTACTAGACCTCATGAAACTAAAACATATTTAGTACCAATGTAATAATCTGGCATATTACACTTCTAGAAAATATATGCTTATGAGTGCTCTGGAGTATATTTCTTAGGGTTTGATTTAGTTTGTTTTGGTTTTGATATGATGAATGGTTTCAGCATATCTGGGAGGAGAAAATGTGGGTGGAGTGTGTGTATGTGGGAACACACCTGTACATTCTTGTTTCTATTGAAACGGCTTATGAAAGGAAGAACTCTGTAGAGTTTTCATGTCTGCATCATGTCTGCATTGACCAAAAATGACACGGGGTGGGGGTGAGAAAAGATAAAAGAACACAGTCCTTAAACTGTAAGATTGACATTTTCAATTCTGTACATTTTTTAACCTGTGGATCTAGGTAAGGATAGAATATAAAGCATAGAATCACATTTTTCCTAATGGTAGACCTTACAAAATGATTTTATGTATCACTAGTACATGTATATACACAAATATTAATTGTGTATATTTTAATATTGAACTCTGATGCCTGAAAACAGCACATTGTAATTTACATTTTAAATTAGATGAAACTGAATGTGGTTTGACCCCAGTAATACAGCACAAAATAAATTTAAAGAATAATGTTTCATACTCTAGTATATAATAAAGCAAGTATTCCATGCACACTTTATATCTGTTGCATGTTTTGCTCTAAAATTCATTCAACTAATTTTAAAGATTCTAAAATGTATTTGTTTTATAAAACTCCTGAAATACATTATAAATTAGCAATTAGAACTGAACAGATGGGAAAATAGAAAGTATTGAAAATCCCTTCTCCCTCTGTTTTGCTTTTAATCATTTGGTTTCATAGCCAGAGTTCTGTTAGTCAGAAAGAAAATTTTATTTTAATGTAGCAAATATTGTAACTAAGATATTTCCATTTGTCCTAAATTCATAATCCTATGCAGTTGCTAGTCTTTAAGGTAGCCGCGATGTTCATACTACCATGCGCCTGCTAGCAAAACCTGCACTTTGCCAAGAGCTACACGCACTTTATTACCGGTTAAGACAGCAGATGGCTCTCTTGAGTTTTCTTTGCGAAACCTCAAGCAGTAAACAACTGCTCTGCATTTCCGAGACCCGAGTAGAAAGCCACTGTTTTTGATTTCTGGAGTAAGAAACACATTTTCTCTTGTCTGCAGGCATACTGCCCATTTTCACCTTCATTCTTTCCTTTCTTTGCCACCACCCCAAGCATCATATCATTGAGAAATGTCAGTGTGTTTTGGCAAAGGCCCAGTATTTGAAGGCAACTAAAGAAAAGGAACAATAGTAGTAGATAGTATATAGTGAATAGCATCACTGGATAATATAAAGATGTCCTTCCAGCAAAAGGCAATGGGGAACCTATATCTTTTTGGAGAGACTTTCTCATGCAGAAGTTAGGGCTGTATGTATTCCACTCCTAAATGCCTTTGAAAAATAAAGGCAGTGGAGGGTTGCCCTTTATTTCACTCGACTCCCTCTCATTCATTCCTTTGTTTGCAGCCAGGAGCCAGGCCGAGCAGGAGACCTGGGGCTGTGTCCTGTCACCTCCCCCGGGGGTGGCAGGGGATGTCCCAGGGCCGCGCAGGCTCCGCTCGGCTGTCCATGGTGCTGAAGGCAGAGACCGCCCGGGGCGGCCGGGCCGGGCCGGGGCCCCGCTGGGGCGGCGTGCGTGGGTGCGCTTCTGTCCAGAGGGGCCTTAAGGCAACGCTTGTGTCTTGTCCACTGCTGGGAAGTAAGAAAAAGGAAGCAGTATGCAAAACTGCTACAGTGAAATTTAAATAAAACAAAGCAAACTCTCTGTCTAATTGCATTAGTTAAGGTAATTGTAACTGTTGTAAGGAAATTGCTGCTCTGTAAAAATTGCCAGACAGAAAATCCAATGCGTTTTAGCTGAATCTCTTTAGAGTCACTTTTAAATAGAATTAAAATGTATTATCCAGATCCGATTGTGCATGTTCTGCTCCTAGTTGGTCTAGTATTAAGAAAAATATCCCTGTATAAGAGAGTTCCCACCATACACTTTTGCCCTCTGTATAAAAATAGCCTTCTTGTAGATTAAAGAATTTAGGGAAATAATGGTCAATATCGGAGATGCTGAAGCCTCTGCTGAAACAAGAACCTACCCTTCCCTAGGAGGTTCTGTGTTGCAAAGCACGGAATTATTCCACATGTATATTTACACTTCAAAGACATATTTTTTTTTTTTTTTAAGAACCATCTAATAAGAAATTAGGGTATTCTGAAAACAGCATAAAAATGAGGTATTTATTACATGGTATTTCCCTCTGTGAGCATCTGCCCTTCTTTATAGGAAGGACAACCGCAATTTTTCCTGTGTAGCTGCTGGCTTCCCTTTTCCACTTTCCTCTAATTAGTTACAACTTTGGGAAGTTTAACCATTAGGCTGGCAGAAAGTAAATCCAAAAAACACTGAGCTTCTTATTTGAAAATGGAGAAGACCCAACAGAAAAAGATAAGGAAAGAAATAAGATGTTCTATTTTGGATGGTATTTATTATCTGCAGTGTCTTGTGAGCTCCTTGGGGCAGAGAGTCCTTAGGTATTCTGTATCTAGTGAGCTTGGTTGGTGCTTGCTCAAGTGCTCCAAGACTATGAAAAAAAATTAAGAAATAATTCTGCATGTGCTGATGATCAATACATCTACCTACTGCAGCTGTTTGTGGGTGCCCTACAGAATTCCTTCGGTATTTCTGAAACCTCAGTAACCAGTTTGCACTCAGAGTTAAAAGTCTGCTGTTGCTATAACATTTTCTCCCAAAGAGCCCGTGTTGGGTTGGGTGGAAGGTCCCCTCAGCCTCGTAGGCGTGTTTCTTCCTCACGGCTCTAAAACCTGCGCTTTGCATGCAGTAAAGACCCCTCTCCTGTCGGCCCACACCCCTGCCCCGTCCGTTCCCGGGGTGAGGAGGGGCGGTCGGTTGCCCCGTCCCGCAGAGGGGCTGCGCCGGGCGGCGGGCCCTTCACCTGCCCCCACAGCTCCCCCGCCCGGGGCACGGCGACAGGTGCCGGTGTCGCCGCCGAGGGCGGCTGCCCGCGGGCAGGGCGTCAGGGAGCCGGTGCGAGGAAGTGGCCGGAGGGTGCCTGCAAGGGTGCCCGGCTGGGCGGCGGCGGACGGGAAGGGCCGTACGCCCCTCCGGCAGCGCTCAGCACCCCGCTTCCCGGGGGCGAGGGGGGGGGGGGCGCTCCGCACCCAGCCAGCCAGAAAGCTCAGGGGAGACGAAGGCAGCTGGCGGCGGGTGCGCCGGGAACCCGCTGGTTCCCACCCGAAAACGGCATCAGCAACACCGCTTCCCTCCCGCCCCTCGCCTCCTTTGCTTTATTCCCCTGTCTTTCCCCATCCCTCCTCCACCCCCTGCCCCCTCGCCGCCCCTCGCCTTGGGGAGGAAAAAAGCTCCAGCGGTGCGTGCCTCTGTGTGTGTGTGCGTGTGCGTGTGTGTGCGTGCGTGTGTAGGGGAGGCTGGAGCGGGGTGGGACCGAAGAGCCGTGATTACAGCTCTCCCCCGAGAAGAAGATTGCTCTCTCCAGATGCTGATTTCTGAAGCACTTGGCAATCACCGGGCAGGAGCCTGGAAGAGGCGGCGGTAGCCGCCCTGGCCGCGGCGATGGCAGCGGCGGGCGAGCGGGCGGTGGCGGTGCGGGGCTGAGGGGCAGCGCCGGGAGGCGACGCTGCCGGCCGGACCCGACCCGACCCGACCCCACCGGGCGCGGCTCTGCCCCGAGTCCCGCTGGCTCCGCGCCGCCGGGCCGCCCGCAAACACCCTCCGCCCGAGCAGGTGCCCCTGCGCCGGGGGCAGGCCGGGAGGGGCGGCGGGGCACCCATGCGGTGACCCGCGGCGGCGGCGGCAGCTCCCGCGGGCCACGGGGCTGGGGTGCCCCGCTGCAGCCGCGCCCCGGGCCGGAGGAGGCTCCCGCTCGCCCGCGCTCCCGGGGATGGGTCCCCGCCGGGGCTGAGCGCCCCGCCGCCGCCCGCCCCCCTGCCCGTCGCGGCGCCGGCCGGCGTGGGCGAGCCGGCGAGCAGCCATGGCAGCGGCCATCGCCAGCGGTTTAATCCGCCAGAAGCGGCAGGCGAGGGAGCAGCACTGGGACCGGCCCTCGGCCAGCAGGAGGCGGAACAGCCCCAGCAAGAACCGCGGGCTCTGCAACGGCAACCTGGTGGACATTTTCTCCAAGGTCCGCATCTTCGGGCTCAAGAAGCGGCGGTTGCGGCGCCAAGGTGCGTCCCTGTGGCCGGGCCCGCCCGGGGGGCTCCCGGGGGGGCGGGCGGGAGGGGGCAACCTGTGGCGAGAAACTTCCCGGGCCGGGCGGCGGCAGGCGCCAACTGCCGCCCCCGCTCCTGTCAGCGGGCGGCTCCCGGCTCCCCGTCAGCGGGCGGCGGTTCCGGGAGCTGAGGGGCGCCGCGGGCCCCCGCACCCCAGGGTCGGGACCTTGAGGCCCCGCCTTGCCGCCCGGCTGCCTGCGCCGGTGCCGCCCGCTCCGCCCGGTGCGCCGAGGCCGGCGGGCCCAGGCCGCCGCGGAGCTGAGGTGCTGATGGGGGCAGGTGGGCGCCGGGGCGGGAAGCCCCGCGGGGGAGGCAGCCGGCGTGGCGGGAGCCCTGCCTGCCGTCCCGCCCGTCCCCGGCTCGCCCGTGTTTTCCCTTGAAGGACAAGGAGCACACAGCACGGAAAGCTTTTTAAAGTGTCCGGGGTCGGGGAAGCGTCGCTCGCCGCTCCCTTCCTAGAGCTGCCCGCTTGGCTTCGGCAGGCGCAGCCGGGCCGTAGCGCAGGGGTCCCGCTCCCCGCTGCCCGGGCAATTCCCGGTGGCCGAAGTGGGAGGCGCGGGGTGGCCGGCAGCCGTGGGAGAGCTGCTCCGCACCCCTGCGGGGTCCCGGGTGCGGGTCTGCCTGCCCGCTGACAGCCTCGGGTCACGGCCTCATCATACAGACGAACAAGTTTTGCAGGCAGCTCTTCTTTGGCGTTGATGGCCGCCAGTCAACTGAGACGACTAAAACTGGTACCATGATGACTGCATTTTATCCAGGACTTTGTATCGGAACCCTAGAAATAAAAGGAGTTAAATGCTATTGCAATGACTTCTTTTTTTTTTTTTTTTAATTTTTATTTTGTGGGATTCAACTCAATACTCAACAGCGTTCAGAAATGGTTATGACTTGTTTTGTAGTTGCCCTCAGAAACAGGTTGCTTTAGAGCAAAAGGATTGTGTCATGAGGAGTGGAAATGTTAACTATCACTTGAAACGTGGCCAATACCTACCAGTCAATGGTAAGGTACAGACCACCCTCTGTTACATTAGAGAATGCCACCATGTGTTGTAGTTTGGTATGGATACTATAGCTCCTCTTTAGGTTGGGTTGGAAGACAATTTTAAGAAGCGTAATCGGGGATCTGTCCTGATTGATCCTTTCAGCACTTTTTCCCGTGCTTCATACTTGAAATAGCATAAACTGACAAAATCCATGCAATTTCACTTTTACACGTCTTTATTACCGCAAGGATTATTTCTTGTAACTCCTATTGCAAGCTAAATCTTGCCATTTTTAGGTAGCACAGCGATATAGAGAAGATCAGTGAGAACATGTCAGTGGCAAAATCTGGGGTGGCTTATTTTTAGGCAGCCTGCATGTGTGCTTAGAAAGAAGACTAGAGTACTTGGTTTGTGATGGTGGATTTATATGTGTGATACTTGTTCATGAGAACAAGTTTAGAGGGATTTGCTAACAGAGCAATTGTTCCCAATCACCTGTGCAGTCTTATTTGCGGGAAAACTCTGTATTTGGTTATATTACAGTTTGAGGAGATGACTGTCTCACAGCACGGAGATGGCAAATATTTTCTTAAGTAGGAAGGGTCTTAAAAGATATGTCAGCTCATCCTTTTTCATTCATTCATATTTCATAAGGCACTTTGTGACATTCTTGAATAAGAGAACTGGATTAGAATGTAACTCAGCTGTTAACCCATAACACTGGTACAAAAGATTTCACTAAGAATAATCAGAACAAGTGGTATTCGCTATAAAGTCTGCAGCATCAGATCCCTGAGTTTATTTTCTCTAAGAATTCCTCACATGGAGACATGGTGATATTTATCCATTGATTTATGTTAAAGTCTCAGAATTACAGCGCATCTGTAAGAATTCCTGCTGAAAATGCTACCGTTCCTTTTACTGTGTATGTTCATGATGCGTGCGTGAAGCGATACATGGAGTACCTGTGGATTCAAAGTTGCATGCTATTTAGGAGGGAAGATGAAGAAACAATCAAACAGAAGCCATTATTTCAACAACTTACGCAGAATAATTTAGAATGAATAATCATTTGGGAAAAAAACCACATTTTATAAGGCTGAATGCTTTAAAAGTACCTTATATGAGTTACAAAATGAACATTTATGAGAGTCTCTTTTTAGTTTTCCTAAACTAAGTTAAATGACCACTGAATACTTCACTGAAATCACACTGTCAAGCCCATTAAAGTAAGTCTTTGCCAAAGAAAATAGGATGTATTTCAAGACATCTGTTGTCACAAAGGTGCTATGGGATTTTGACAAATATACCTTGTGTAAATGACATGCAGAGTGTCACAAGAGCATTATGAAAAATAAGCTAATCAAGGTACGACAGACTGTCCGTAGCATTCTCATAAAATTAAATGGAAGAGTAGAAGTGTACGTAAGTATTTGTTAGGTAAAGCAGTAAAAGTTAGACTGTATTTCTCATGGAATAAAAAAAATATTTTCCTATGTACTTACATATGAAAAATAAATGTCTTCTCATCTCTAAAACAGTCAAGCAGCAAAAGCTAGTGGTGCTGCTTTTTAAATCAAAAATATACATTTACTCTTGTATGTACATGTGTATGTAAATTAGATAAATAGAAATGCACAATGTGTGCACACTTACCAACATATCAGCCAACTTTTGAAAATAGTCTTTATTTTTAAAGTCTTCAGAAAAAATACCTGTTAGTACTGTTCTTGTTCAGTGGGATTCATTTGTGAACAATTGGAAGTTACTATGAATACACAACATACTAAAATCTTAGGTGTCCCCAACTGAATATAGATTTTTTTCTGCCATTGTGGCTAATTTTCATGGTCTTTCCTTTAGGGGCATACTAAAATATCAACAGAAGTGTGTTTTGGAACACTAACATTTGGGAAGGGTAGCATTAAAGATACATCCAGGAGCTCACTCAGGGTAAAGGGTAACATTTGCATTTGCTTATATGCTGGCTCTAAAGATAGATGCAATGGTAAACAGCTTTTCTAAAACTTTGATTAATGAATTAAACTGGCAATGTGATTTCTGTGGGAGACCTGTTTGATAATCTATTGAGTCGATGAAACCAGTTTCATTTACTGGACATCTTTGATTCATATTGTTTAGTATTATGATATTTCAAATTTATTTCATCTTTATTTAATTCTACCTGCCATCTGATGAAGAAATCACTGTCATTAATTTCTGGATAGCCATGAAGCCAAGATCTTGCCTGACACTGATGCCAGACATCAATCAATTATGAATCATCCTCTCCTGGATTAGAGGTTGTTCAGTCATAATGGTTTAATTTACATTAATATAATCACAAATGGGAGAACTGACAGACAAGATTTTGAGTCTTCATGTGAGATAACCTTATACATCCTGGGGCTACTCAATAAAAAAAGAAAATAAATGTCAGTACTTCACCTAATGCAACTACAGCGTGCAGAGATTAAAAAAGTATGCTTGTCACTAGCGCAAACTCAAACTTCTCAGCCTGTATTTTCATCTAGATATCTAGCTTCTTTGCTAATCTGAAGAATCATTGTTTGGTTAATTAGGTCCCTTGAGAGTATTCTACTGGAAAATACTCAACATTTTAATGTATTAAAAACCAAGTGTGATGTTTACTGTTTCTGTGTGGTAATACCACATTAAGACTTCTAAATTTATCGAGAGAGTGTATGGATTTTGGAATGACTTGGACTCTGATTTTGCTCATTAGTATTTATGAGAAAAAGAGACCTAGGGAACATGTTCAGAAGATGCACTGATTAGATTTTATTGCCTCTACAAAGGTAATTTAATTCTCCAAAGAAAGCATTTTTTGAAAATTCCTTAGAATATTAGCTAATGTTTTGCAGCCGATGTGGGAGTGGCCCATAATCTCAGATGTAAGGTAATTCCCCGTATACGTAGTGCCTTAAGTAGTTTTTAGTTCTCCTACTTGTGGAACGGTGTAAGTGGAACTGAATGGTGCACATGGGTGTATGTGCCTCATTTCCTAAAGCTTAAGAAAGTGCGTTGAATCCCTGTCAGTTAGTTCCAGCATCCATTGATCTGACTTGCTCCAAGTTGCAGCAGACCAAAACCTGGAGCTGCACTCTCCTATGTGACTGACCTCAGAGTTAATTCTCCTTGGCAGTTCACTAAAGACAAGAGCATCTAGGTGCAAGACCATCTAGTTTTCTGGTTGCTGAACTGATGTTACTTATTCTTCACTACTTTTCTTCAAATGAAATTGACTAATCCACAACCCTTTTGGAACTACAAACCCAGGCTTAACAGGATACATAAGAAATTTTTAATATTTCAAAATTTTTCCTTCATTGCTGCTAATCTGTTCAAAGGACTGCGTGATCATCACACACTGAAAATGTGTAAATATGCTGTATGTCATGTGAAATATTCTAAACTTATTTTAAATTTATTTTGGAACATGTGGTTTGCTAAACTCAGGGTCAAGTTTTCTTTCCTGTGTGTTCAGTATTTCACATATACCCTGTGCTTGCTAAGGGAAGCTTTAAAAAAATGTAGTAATGTCTGGAATGTAATTCTCTATTCTGAATTGGTCTTGGTGGCTCTAAAATTGATGAATGGGATGTTTTTGAGAGGAAATGGGGAAAAATAACTTTAAAATGGTAACATAATTTTAGCGACTATTGATTTTCAGAAATATCTAGAATAACGGGCATTTAACATACATGTAGGGCTGTATCTGTTATTTCAGAATATCTCCTGTTTAATGCTAAACAAGTAGAAAAACTTAACTACACCCATTGTATATCTTAAAATGTGCTAAAAGTAGGTATCAGATAAGTTCAGAAAGCAGAAAGTGTTTTATAAATACTCTAAGTGTGGTACTAGTTGCAAGTTAAGATTTCTTTGACGTTTCTTAAAGGCTTCAAAGCTGTTTTGGCTTGAGTTCCTTGCTTCTTTTGTCTATAAAGTATTGTGTTTGGATTTTGGGGGGCAATTCTTTCTTCCTGATAAGCATTGGTTTTCATTTATTTACCTCAGGAAGTTTGCATATCTGGAGGATATGTGAAATCGGAGGAACCAAGATTTTCCTTTTCCTATATACAAACATTGCTTTTCACTACCTTCACTTGGTAACTGGCAAGTTAACTCTTTGTTAGCAAATGAACTCTTCAGTCTTGAGTGATCTTGCTGGATCTTCAAAATTCAGGCAGCTTCCATCCACATATAGTGAACTTTTTTTGTAAGGTATATCAGTTATTGTATCTATTAAACGTATTGTAGAACTACATTATCTGGTTAATAGAAATATAAAGGGAGATTACCATATATGTGGTTTCTGATTCATGGTGACATAGTGAGAGAAAAGTTCTTGGCAAGGTCAGGTTTCTATACTGTATTTAAAGACAGGATTCTGTCTTTTAACGATATATAATCTATTAGTAGATGTCATTTTCTGAGGGTATTTCAGTCTGTTAATTTGAATTAAACTAAACTGAGTGCTTAAAACTCATTTTGAATAATGAACTTTAAAGTCAGCAGCTTATAAACAGCAGTAATTAATTTTAATACAGAGCTAACACTCCGGAAGTTTATTACAGAAAACTTTGTGGTTAAAGTCTTTTGATTTAGACTCTAAGCATAATTTAGAAAATTGAAGATACACAACTGTGGATACCCATTTTTCACAATGAGTAAACAGAGGCCTATCTTGCTTGGTTGTATGTAAGCTCCTTTCTGTCTTGGGCAAGCATTAGAGTTAGTGACAGATGGGAAGATACACCCCAATGGCATGTAGTCTTACTGCACCATCAGCTTTTTCTGAAACCCTTTGAAACTGGTACATTTTTGTTCTCAGGAGCTGTTAGTGCTAATTCAGATCTTATGCTCAGCCATACACTGAGTGGTGTGAAAATAGAAAGAATATATGATACTACATTCCATGGTAGAAAGGGATGAGAAAATCAGTAAAGTTCTGAATTTCTTTATTGTGACATAAAATCAGCAACCTGCTTTCATTGCATCGTAGACCATAACATTTCTGTACATTAGGGGTTTAGTTTATCATTTCAATTATATAAATGAGATAACTCGATTTTATCAAGTTTGGATCTTCCAATACATTATCCTATGGGACTGAAAATGAGGCAACATACCCTTTCCCGGTGCCAAGAAAGAAACTAGCTGCTTTTGGTGCCAGGATTTAGGAATACATAATTGGATCAAGTTAGGCAGGAGTCAAGTCCAGGACTCTCCTATTCTGTCTGTATGTTACAAACGATAGATGCTTTCAGCATATCCCGAAATAGATGACATTACTTAAATTTACATTTCTATAAATAATCTATAACTAAAGAAGATGGAGAATTTTGCTGTTTCAAAGGAAAGTTAATGTAAGACTGAAAGAAGTAAACAGTAAAAGTTTCATATGAAATTTAAATAGATGGACTATGTTGAAAAAAAAAAAAAAAAGATAAACTTGTTCCCTTGAGGTTTTCAGGATCCTAGGTTGTTTTGGTTGTCATTTCATAAAATCGTGAGTACAACCTAATAAACATGATATTGGTTGTTCATATTATATGAAAAATAGATTTTCATAAATGAAACTAGAGAAAGTTGACTGAAATAGGAATGTGCAGTACATCCTTTCTCTGGGATATAAATTATAATCTCTAGGATGTAACTAAACAATTTAATTAAATCTGTGGTCTTGAGTCTAATCCCTTGCCCAGGTAAAGAGGTATAGAACTTTTGGCATCTGAGCTACTGTGCTGTGAAACTGCTGTAAATTGAATCAAAATTGGACTTCTAATTGGCAGTAATGACCATAAATAAATGACAGAACACAGAATTTGTTTAAAACATTAAATCAAACATTTTATTTAATGTAAGAATTCAGTATTATGTAATTCAGTATTATGAAACATAAGCACGCAGTCTTTTTCTCTCTGTAGAAGTTTTTAAAAAAGGAAAGAAAAAATAAAAGTTCTTCTTAATTAACTATAATTTCTATTGCAAAGCGTGCTATTTCTGCTTTATTTTGCAAACTCCAAGATGTATCCAATACACTAAGTGTAGCAACTGCTGCTCCAGCTCTGGTACTGTGAAGCCTGGCTCCAGAAAGCATGTAGTTTTGGTTGCTAGACCATTTCTAGTGTTTGTGTTTGTTTTTGTTTTTTTTTTAAATGCAAATGAGAGAAAGGAAGTAATGATTTTTTTAAATTAGTCTCCAGTTTTTAATGGTTCATTGTACAGGTAAACCTGAGTGGAATTTCATGTCCTAATGAAAAGCAACTTTTCAAGCCTCAAGGCATTTTTGTAACTGAATTCCAAAGTCACTCAGCAAAGAACAGATATGTCAGGCTTAAGGAAAGGTCAGCATATTTCTTTGCAGTGGAGATACTTGTGGAACTATGAGCCTGGACGTGGGAGCTGGTCTCGGGGTCTCCATTAATGCAGTAATACATTATATATATTTCTAGTTTGGTTTTGCTGAGAATTTGCACTCCTGAGTGTTATAGAGAGATTCACTTCCTTACTTACCATATAAAGCTAGAGCAATAGAGGTTTTTTTACTAAAATTACTATGCTTCTATTGTCTTTTCTGTAATGTGAAAGAAGGGTGTCTTTGAAAGACAACTATTTACTTCAGAATTCTGTGATCATTTATGGTTTATATACACCTACTTATATGAAAACATTACATATCTCTAACGCCTAGATTATATTGGTGCTCTTCTTTAAAATGTATATTCTGTAATGGAACAGTGAATACTTAACCAACAAGAAGTCTATTGCAGTATGATACTTACATTTCTTTCCAAATCAGTGTTTTTCGTATAAAAGCAGACTTAATTTTTGTGATTAGAACAAAGCACATGACGTTTATTGGCAATTCATAAAGAATAGTCTATTTGCTAGAGCATAAATAAAATAAATATGTTTTTATTTATTTATTGTTTTAATCCATGATCACTTTTTCTTTTTTTTTAAGAGCAGCTTATGACAAATTGGTATGTTCATAAATGTGGTGAAGTAAGGTTTTTCTCCAATCATTCTCCCTTGTAACCTAAACTTTTTAGTTCATAGATTATAGTTCATAACTGTTCCAAAATCTTGCAACATTTACTGAGTGTTCAGTTGTTCACAAACTTACTACTTTATGCATTGTGAATATTCCATCTTAAACAGATGCTCCTTTCATTTTCATCTATGTAGTTTATGTATAACTGAGACTTGAATTACTCTACCTTAATTAGTGGTTTGTATCTCTTAAAATGAAATTCTGATGAGTTGAAAAATTTGCCACTAGAATCTGTATACCAGTGACTATGAAATAAATGAACTCTTAAACTTCGCTGCTCTAATTTCTTTCACTTTTCTTGCTGTGTAATCGGAACAGTTCCTTCTTTGTAATCTGAACAAATACACATGAAATGTGTAGTATTTTATTCCCAAGAACATTTTAAACTGTTATTTAATCCAACAAAAATAAGATTCCATCAACTATGGAATTTCTATGATGAAGAAACTGGCATTGCAGGAAGGGCTTTTTTACAGCCTTTTGGATTTTAGCAAGTCTCCCCTTGTGTCCCCTGCAAGTCTTGTCTTGTCAGAGCTCTGTCCAGGCTTGTACCTGGAGGTATAATTATGGCATCAGTCCTGAAGATCACCCATGCTTGCCTTCAAGCAAGTAGAGCTATGATTTCAGGTTGAAGACTTAAGTGTGGTTGTCTACCCTTTTTCTTATGTAGGGACAGACAAAATTAATAATGGATTCTTCCTGCTATTAGTTCCTTTTCATTATCTTATGAATTATCTTGGACCATGACTGTGCCAAGAGGTAGGACTAATTATAAAATAATACAGAATACTACAGAATTTTTTTTTAATAGGAAACTGTTCCTGGGGTTGAAAAGTTGAGAGAGATTGATCTCTGCAGATGCAGGTAGTCTGAAGAAATGCAAACCTTTGCTGTTTCTAGCAAATAGTATTGAACTTAGCTTATGTACGTTTTAAGGATTTGAAAAAACATATATTTCTCCTAAGAAAATCCCTAGAAAATTATTAATAGTGAACAACATACATTCATAATGATCAGCTCTCACTACCAAGCAAGTTACTTTTTCATCTGAATAGCTTTATTTGGATAATAAGTTTTGTGTTTATTAAAGACTCCAGAGTCTGGTGCACAGATTATTTATACCATTTTTATAAACATTAAAAAATGAAGACCGTAGTGTTAACTTCCTTTCCAGCATAGTTTTGGCTTAAAATAACAGTCTGGATTCTGAGAAGCTTTTTTTTTTTTTTTTTTTTTTTTCTTCTCTGAAGATGGTTTTGTGCAGAGATTACTTTATGGCTGAACACTTCCAGGCATTAGGTTAGTAAATCCCACTCCATTATTGCTTCCAGTTATATTTTAGTTTTCTGACAAAGTGGAAATAACTGTCATTCTAGTTCTTGTGTCCATAGACTTTTGCTAAAGCAAGACAGAGACCTGTTTCCACAGAGCCTCAGTAATGATTTTTGTGGCAATATTGAAGAAAAAAAAAAAGAGATAAACCTTATTGAATTACAGCTTTAAAGGTCAGATATCCCCAAATTTGCAATTTGTGTACAACTAAGAAATTTAGCATTTAGCTCTTTTGTAGATGTAAATTTATTCATGAAATTCTGTGTCTAAGTAGCTTATATATGCTAAACAACTGCAAGGTTGTGATGTTACAACCCTAAAAACAGATCTTTTGATGTAATGCACATGATTCTGGAAATCTGTAAAAATTATATGTAATGCTCTGTATAAAAAGTATGCTGTTGTAAGCTCTATGTTAAATGAGGAAAAAAGTTATGCATGTAAATAAATCAAAATGAGTGGATGGCTCAGAATATATAAATTACAGCATTTAGAAAACCCTGAATGTTACTAGTAAGCAGTTACCTTTCTTTGGAAACAGTGGATATCTGTAGAGATAAGATGATTGACTCCAAAGCACAGAAAGAAAGAAAAACTAAGCCATTCCCATTAGCCATACTCTAGTTTGGGACTTACAGAGAGGTATATCAGGACTCTCAGACATTTTTGTCTCAAAAGCATGTCGCAGTTAACAACAGAGAAACAAAGACTCATCAGGTTTCCTATGCGGTTAAAAGGATCTAAAATCAGTGTAGGTTAACCCTGAATGATCTGATTGTAGTTAAACCAAGGTATGAATAGTCATCTGTATCTCGTTGTTGCAGTAACAAAGTAGCAGGACCAAGCCAATAGCCATCACAAGGTCACTTAACGGTACAAATCAATCAACCAGTTATCACCCTGTTTACCAGGGGTTTACGTTGCAAACATAATGGTTGAAATGAACTACTGGCATAAGCAAACATTTCTGTTGAGTTACTGGGGTAGCTTTCTAGGTCGTTGGATGGCAGTGGGCAGGTCTTATTCAAAGTTTGTCAGTGATAAACAGTCAAAAATTCAGGATCTGACTTGCTGAAACTCTCTACTTGCAGAGCTCCAATAATAGCAGCTAAAAAAACATGGTTTGAGCAGCCTGAGTGGCACAAGTATGAGGAACATAGTGAATCTTGTCTTAAAAAATGTTTATGCTTAGAGGTTCTTAACCGTAATTTTGTCAGCTTGTTACCAACTTCACACAGTATTGGTATTTTGGTTTTCACAGTTCGCATTTATTTTGAATATAGGGAGGGATGTAAGGAAGATAAGCCTGATTTCTACTCTTTGCAAACAAATGGGTAGGTATAAGTAGTGTAAGGGTGAGGTATAAGTAAAGTGGGGAATGCATTGCTGGTAAATTGCTGATGCTATTATTTCAAAAGCACTCACTACAAATTTTGGCTAAACTTTAACAAAATTCAGTCATGTTAAGGTGTAGAAAGGATAAGTTGAATGCACCTGAGCAACCTGCCTAAAGATGTAAGTACTTCTAGATTAAACGGATTTGTAAAGACAATGTGATTTTAAAATTTTTAATTATTTCTATCCTGATATTAATATCCATCTAGGACATAATTGGGGTTGTTTGGAGCAGTATCTTTGAATTTATGATTCTTACTTATATAGTCGGATTAACTCCAGTTCATAATTACAGTAGGGAAACCAGCCACATTTGAAGCCTGAAGCAGCAAAAAGGTTTTGCTTCTTTTTACGCATTTTTGTTGCTGTTAATTGTATCAAGGATGACACAGACTACTACAGACAAGACCTGACATAGAAACATTCTTTCACTATTTGCTATTTATTTTTTATTATTTGCTCTGTTTTATATGAGATGCAGTTAGTTTTTGATTGTGTAATAGTTTGTATGTGTCATGGAGTTAGTTCCAATTGATTTCCAGATAGATGTTTGCTATTACATAGGAACAATTTGGGCGTATGCTGTTTACTTTCCAGGGTAGTTCAGATGTGACACCAGAGGACTAATGGCGCAACTCTCGTCCTGAGTCCAATAGATTGTGGCATACTGAATTCTTTTTTAGGGATATGTCATAGCTGTGTAGGAGGTGAAAAAATGTTTCTTCACTTCTGCCATAGTATCAGCAATGTCTCGCACAGTGGCTTTAATATGTTGACAGCTCAGTGAGTCCTGAATGCCTCCATTTGGCTATTGGGTTGAATTTTTATCTTTTATCCCTGTGAAGGTTTTGGTTGGTTTTGTTTTTTTAAGTAACATGACAATTACACAGTTTTGGACTCTTCTGTTTACTGCCATGGAAACAGAAAAGTGTCTTTTGGGGACAACTATTGAAATGCCAATAAATTTTGTCTTGTATCCCTAGTTGAGCTTTGAGAGAACATTTTCATGATGTATTGGACCTTGGTTTTTCTGCATACTGGATGCAATTGAGCTTTCTGCATTTTGAGTGTAGTGGCTAGTTATGTTTATTCTCTCTTTGTAGATAAGCACTGGATCAGTGTTTTTTAAACAGTTGAGAGGCACTTGATCAGTGAGCTCATTCTGAATATTGTTAGTTTATTTATTTATTGGTATCTAAGCACCTATTTCAGGGGAAGATGAGGAGATTGACCCCAATAAAGAAGATTATTCATTCAGACTCTGTATTTTGAGCAAGCTAGAAATTTTCCTATTTGCATTCCCAAAAGGGAAGAAGAAATATGGATTTCTATAGCTCTGAAAACCCTTTGCCACCACCTTTGCCTGTAAACTTTAGCACAGATGCTTTTGAAAGGGAACAGGATTGTTTTCCAACCATCCCAACACTTAGCTGCTCAATCCTGCCATTTGGGGTCACAGGGATTATGTGCTGCTATCCTTCTGCATTGTGAATGTGAAACTGAAAGAAGGTTAGCCATGAGGCTGTAGCTCAGTCATTACAGTTAGATCAGCCAGCATTGGATCTCGCCTCTTGCTCCAGTGGGATCAGCGGAACAGGTGCCATAGGGCTTACACGCTGCTTGTGTAACTATGTGCTTGCAAATTAAATCAGAAAAAACAGCAGAAGGGAGGGAATAAGTTGTTTTGACTATCCTAGCAACAGGATGCAGGTATAGATACATAATACATGTAGATCAGTTGTGCTATTAGATGTTATGGCTGTGCTGCATATTTATGTGACAGTTGTGGCAAATATATACAGTTGTGATGTTGCTTCCATGAGCATGTGGACTCTAGAGGAGAAGGATATGACTCTCTGATGTAGGCAGGGCCATAGTTATCTTTGGCTGTGCTGTGACAAAGCTTAGACCACTGGAAGGCATGTTGCCTTAAGCCCACACCTGGAGACCACACAAAACTCAAAAATAGAGTTTGTGGTCTTCTTCATAAGCAGCTCCTAACAGAAGGACATAGCAGTGCATTGGAAATTACTCTGGCTGCTTAAAAGCTTCAGCCTGGAAATCAGAGTAGTAGTAATATCAACAATTTATTACACAAAGCTGTTCAGAAAATGACTGTACTGTCATCTTGGAAAACAAACTGACATTTAGGTTTGTGGATTTTTTTCATTGCAAAGCATGCTATGTTTTCTGTTTTGTCAGAATGACTTTTCCATTCAAAGCCTGTTTTGACAGACCCATCTTGACTGGGCGGTACTGTATAGCCATACTAGTAAGGCACCTGATTACCTGAGGGGGGACCCCCCCCCCGAAAAAAAAAAAAAAAAAAAAAAAGAGCTATACATATATTGTTTCATCTAAAAATCTATGGTAGGTATAAAAGACTTATCCAGAAAGTACTGTAACATGAATTATTCAGGCTTTAACTTTTATTAGTTCTCAAATGCCTTTTATCTGCCGTGATCCTGCAGTTTCATGTATTAAAACACAACCAAGGGGAATAACAGTTGGTTTGTGACAACCAACTACCTGACAGCAATTACGTGATTTCAGTCAGTGGAGTGGAGCTGGCAGCAAAGTCAGGCTTCGCTATGCGTGGAGAGACATTTAAAGATGAACAATATAGAAATGCAGCCAAACAGCTCTGAACTTTGGGTCTATTCCGGTATCCTCTGTGTATTTCACTGTGTTTAATTTTCTTACAGCTTTCTGCTCCTAAAACAGACAGATAGCTGGAATTGGTTTCAATTGTAAGGGGAAAATAAAATATAGGCAGTTTGTTCTGGGATTGCAAGTTTGGAACCTGCTAATGACTATAACCAACTTTTGTACAGGTTTTGGTAAAATCAAAGACCTTGATTCCATTTTGCTTATTTCTGTATCTACAGAAGTTACATGTATCTTTCAAGAACGAGGCTTTAATTCTAGCACATGAAGCTGCAGAACTTGCTTCTGAGTTCACCGCTGGAAGTAGCAAGGAAGGCTGTGGGAAGAGCCGTTACAGCACATTAGAAGTAGCCCTAGCACTAGTAGATATATGAACAGACTTTTTGGTAGGGAAAAAGTGCATTTAGTGCTGTGCAAAATAACTATTGATGATTCTGATGTCCCTCTGGCCTTGGTTAGAATTTTAGGTTTTAATAGTGGTATAGCTTTAACTATGGAAACTTCAGAGCTGCTAACGCTCAGGACTTTTATGACCCTGTCCTTTATACCTGTGCCTGACCCTTTTCTACACTACTGCTAAAATGGACCAGTGAGGAATGGACAAGTAAAAATTGCAGCATGGTCCGTGCTGTCAATTTTGGTTTAGTTTGCCTAAGCCATATAAAGGCAGCTTAGTGGAATCTTTAGATAAGGTAAAATATATGACACTGCCTAAAATCCCCTAATCACCTGGAATGGGTTGTCTTCATTTTTTCATCACACTTTTCCATTTCCAGACATTTTTCATCCCTGATTTCTTTTCAGACACACCTGACTGGTAATGAAAGAATATTGCATTTCATTCCTGATGGTCTTTAGTAGGTGCATGAAGATCAGATATTGCAAGGGAGACGAAGCTGAGGGAGGATGGATAGCACCACACAAGCTATGTGAGATATAGTGAGGGACAGTGAGACCTGTTTTTATAGAGAAGGTTATGTTCTTTATACTTATGGGATTTGAAGGGGAAAAGCAATATATATGTGGGTATTCTTCTATAACGTGGGTATTCTTCTATTTGAGAAGCCAGGATGACCGTAGTACTAATTTAATGAACTTTTAAAGAAAAAAACATTCTAACCAATGTGTCTTTCCAAGTAATCTTGCAGATACAAGGTTACTTAGCTCACAGTTTTGAAAGAGGAACAGAAATATTTTCTGCTGCAATTAAAGACAGATGATTGTCTTTCAAAAGGATAAAACTACCTCTACAAAGACTTGTCGTTATGTTAAAGTTGAATCAAAAATACATCTGCTGTTATGTTCATGTTCACTTTTAATATAAAGAAAGATACCCATGGATTTGTTTGAATGGAGTCTTTAAAAAAAAAGAAGACAGGCTATTATTTGTCTCAAAGAGTCAGACTTGATTTAAAATATAACTAAAAACATTCTGTTGGTGGAGGTTTTACTGGATGCTTACTAAAATGAGTCATTTTTGGCATCCAGACAAATTTCAGTATGTTGCATTGGTCTTCCAGCTTACATTCTTAGAGGAGTTGCACTATCAAATATAAGCAAACATGCCAAACTTCAGACACAGAGGCACAACAACATATTAGGTTTAACATCAAGAGCTGTGTGGGTTGGAAAGTTCCAGTCATTACAAGGAAGCAGAGATAAGTATGATACATGGTTTAGCAAAATGAGTTAAAAGTATGTTTTAATAAATTAGCTAGCTTCATTTATATAGGATTTGTTTATAGCAGCTCTACTGAACATAAATTTTATAAGGGTTTGTGCCACTTTGTTTTCACATAATGACAAAGGAGTAATGACAGCAGTAAGTAGGCTTCACCTCTGCTAGAAAGGGTAGAACGGTGCACATGTGTGTGCGCTAAATTTGAGAAGGTCTATTGCTGTTGTAGCAGTAGTGAAACTGCGCTGATGAATAAAGATTGTTTTGAACATCTGTGTAATTTTGTGACTTGTTCAAGTGACCTGTTGTGCTATGTTCAGTTGTATTTTGCTTTATTCTTTATGCTTTTAACTATAATTGCTTTATTAAAAAAAAAAAAAAAGTGAAACAGTTCTTTTGGACTGTATGTCATCATCAGGGGAAGGAGAAGAGAATTAACCAAATATTTTATGGTGAGAAAGTGAAATTGTCAGATGTCTGCAGTAATCCTTCTTCCTAGAATGATGAGCTACATTTTTTCTGACCTTCTTGTAGAGGTTTTTGGACTGATATTTTGCTTTTACCTGAAACTGTTTTACTGTTCTGTCAGGTTTGGTCAAATGCCAAAATTTCATCAGAAAGGGATAGTTTTGTTAAAATTTCTGTTGGAAAAGTGACTTGAGGCTGTCCCCAGGGTGTAACAAGCAGCTCTGTGGCTCAAGCACTTTCCTACCATGTGGACATTTTGAGTCTGCTGCTAGTTATTCCTGTGTGAGTAACTCTGGTATTGTTTTTCCTTAATTTTTTCTTTCTTTCTTTTTTTTTTTTTTTTTTTTTTCCCATGAACAAAGCTTTGTTCTGGGCTTTATCCTGAAAGAGTATTTAATGACAGGAACATTATCTTCTGCTTAATTCTAGCTGGAAAGCTTTTTTCAAAATACATTGCTGTAGTCTGATAAAAGGTGACTGGTGTTTGTTACCAATGCCAGGACATTATTAGAGAGTGTTTGATGGTGTGGAGTTAGTTGTAGGACAGTTGCAGAGCTGGAAGCTCGTTCTTGGTTGATGAGGTGAAAAGAGAATGACTGCAGAGCACAGGAGAATCTGGATTTCATCAGCTGTTTTTGAATATTTGCTATGCAGATAATCAAAACAAAAAGGATCGCTTCAGTGTCTTAGAAGCATTTGTTACTAAACAAAGGCATAAACTTCATCCCCTTGAGTTTTACTTTATGCATTTTTCCACACCCATGTGCTCATTTTGGATATCAGTTGGACTAGTTGAATGTCTGCGGCACCTGTACACTGGTGTTACCTGTACACTATGATAGTGAGCTAGATTTTTATGCAATCTGCTTGCTGTTGAAGGATCTCATAAACTTCTTTCTTCAAGGGACCACATAAATCAAGTAGGACAGGGAAGCAGTTTCTCTTCTGGAACATTGTGGGTGAGTGTCACAAACGCAGAGGGTCTGTTTGCCTTCAGGTATGTCTTTCCTGGAGGGTTTAACTATTGCCATGTGTTTCCTTAGACTTCTGACTTTAAGGTCATTGTCTTAGGGTCTTTGGAGAGAAACAGTTACTAAGCACGATTTCCTGTTCTCCCTAGTAGGAAATAATTTTCTGTTAAGGACAGCTTTGAAAAAGTTCTGCCTTCAGGATGGTGTTTCAAAGGTGTTTGATACTGACTGGATTCAGATGATTTACAACATTTCTCAGAGAAATTTCATTGCAATCATCTGTTACAGCATTGATTATTTGTTGTGGTTGTTTACCATTGAATTAGAATATTTTTCTGGGATATTTTGATTCCACTGAAGTTCCAGGAAAAACAAAATGTGTTTTCCAACCAATGAATTGGTGGCCATGGAGTTTGTGTAGACTTTTGGGATGAGATTCACCTGATGATTGCAAATTCTTTCTATGTAGGCACCAAAGCTTGAGCAACTTATAGGTTCATCCTTGGGCTGTCACGTCATTAATGTAAAATATTTATTTCTAGGGTGTAATCCATGGCATGCTGAAATAGATGGCTCCACTAGCTTTAAAGGGAGCCTAGAAGGACTACGTCCGATGTATGTCTAAGAAGTCTTAATGACTCCAGTCATAGAATCTGCTCTAGAAATAGGTTGCTTCTGGTTCTGATTATCTTAATTTTAGCACTCATCGCTAACATTTATCTTTTAACATAACTAGATTACTGACATTTTGGTGGGAGAAACATTTTTAGTTCTTTGGGAGGTCTTGAGAACTTCCAACATTTTAGATTTTTGCTGGTGGCCCAACACTATGTAAGGTAATCTTCATACTAATTTCTAGTTTACTCAGCTTTAAATGTCTCGGGAATTTAAGAAATGGTTTAGAGCTATTTACAGTGTACAAACATTGCCTTTAAAACCCTTGATGATTTTTCAAAGGAGGTAATTCCACTGAGAAATTATTTATTCTGAACAATACATATCCAGTAGTTAGAATGAATTGTCCAAATCTAATTTTAAATTTATTTGGAATTATTTGGAAATGTTGACAAGGGTTTCTCCGCATTCTCACACCCCCCCCCACCCCCCCTGCCCCCGCTGCATTCATCACTAGATACTAAAGCACTGGGGAAAGATCTTTATAAGCCATGACTCTGCTACGTGAATAGAAGACTTCTAATAAGTGATGTCTATTTGCACTGACATCTATTTATTTTATTAACAGTGGCAAGCCTTTTCCTCTTGCCTTCACTTCCCTCACTTTAAATTCCTTTATTAAAATCCTTCCATTTGCCTTAACAGTGGAATTAATACTATCTTACACAAATAAACACACTCAATTTAATGTAAAACTCAGGGTAGTAATTGGCCTCTGACATGCTTATAAAGAGCAGTTTCTGTCTATCCAGTTGTTAATTGTGTCTTTTCCAGTCATATTTAATCCTTTTGTATAGCCTGGTAGGGGCATCTACATCCTGGACCAGGATGCGGAAGACCTCATTTTTATTGCTGCTTTGGACAAACCTTCTGTCCTCTTTGTGCTTCTCTTTTGCTGACTGTAAAGTGAGGGTGATGCTGATATCTGTTTAGACTCTGCCTGGAAATCTGCTGGCAGCAGGATCTTTTTGCTGTGACTTTGCAATATGAGGCCAGTGCTTATCCTCCTCTGGGAATGTGTCCCAGTGCTCTGGACCAGCCCGTTCCCCTTCAAAGTGGAGCCTGTCCCACACTCCTCTCCTGACTGAGACCTCTGCATTTTGCCACAGTGCCATCCTCACCTTTTTCAAGCTGCTGGAGTTCCGGCATAACATTATATTCATCAGAGCCTACAGAATATTGTAATCAACAGGACATATACAAAGTCTTGTCAAGAACAGTTTTTTAAAACCTAGAGAAATAGGTTAAAAATAGGAGAAACCTGTCTTTACTTTGAACTTGAATAATAATTTCAATGAATAACCATATAGCCTTTAAAATATTTACTTCAAAATATTCAAAACTAACCACGTTCTAAAAATAAAAAATGCAAAGTGGAAGTACAGAGGCAACTGGTGATGCAGTTTTGGGCAGAAATTAAAACTGAGTTTGGTTTTCTTTGCATTAGAGCTGGATGCCTGGAAATTTCAGGAGGCAGCCAAGGAGATTCAGTAGAGGACACTTGTCCTCTCTGAGTGCATGACACTCCCAATGGGAAGGATGTAGATTCTTTTCTTGGGAAAATTTGAATCTGGTAGTAATACTCTGCTTCCGCAGTGTCTCTTTCCAAATAGGGCATGTATCTATGACAAGGTCTTTAGGTTTTGGGTCCTTACATATACATCAGAACTACACTGGTAGGTGAAACCAGAAGCCACAGAAGTGATCCTATTAGCTCAGATGGAAAGGATTTGTGTGCCTGTGCTTTAGGTGGGATATTTGGTAGGACAGGGCTATTTTTAAAGGTACTTTTCTTTGCAAGCTTGTTGATTCTAGAATGTAGAACTGAATGCAACAAAACAGTCTTCACAAACATGTTAGTTTAGCCATTATAGGGGAAAGGGGTAAACCCGAAAGCAATCTGGAGTAAGCCTTTTATTTTCAGATAAGCATTTTACAATTTTTACCACTATTATTTTTCCAGTTTTGAAGCAAGTGTTTATTTCAAGTTGTCAGTCAATTTAATATTTAAATTATAAACTTGCATTCATCTTTGAAATGAAATATTTACTCTTTGGCTGAATTAAGTATTGTTTGTCAGGAAATGAAGGATTTGTACTCTTGAGTTATTGATGATTTTGTGGTTTTCGTGGTGTGACCCAATGCCTTTTCAACCACCACTGTTCACTTTGGTCTGTTAGAGAAGAATGGAAGAGCTTCCATTTGGTTTTGCTTTTTATTTTAGGGTTTCTTTTATTTTGGTAAACTACAAAAAAATTTTGTTGATCATGGTTCTAAAAACAAAAGGCCACCCATCCAACTTCCAGGCAGTTACCGGTGCTATGGAGACTCAGATCAAAGTCCTTTTCCAGTTGCAGATGTCCTGGGTGACACCACAGTTCCTTTATTCACATCATCCAACTTCAGGCCTCTACCTTCAGCATCAGATGCCCCGAGTAGTTTACGACAGAGTGTGAGTCAGGGCGCTCATCTCAGAAACCTAAAGTCATGTGGCACAAATAGTTTCTGAGCTGTGTCGGTCCTTCTCGGTAAGGTGAGTTGCCACTGCTGCTCTGCTCACTGTTGCAGTGGGGAAGCACCTGCTGGAGAACCCCTCTGTTGCTTTGGCAATACAGTGGCAAGGACCGTATGGGCACGTTCAGTACAGAATGGCCTGGTGTCTTCAAGCCTTGTACTGAAAGCAAAGCCATTGCTCAGCTGCTTTCCGGTGTCTCGTGCCTCCTTTGCTGTCTTGTTATGTTCCCTAGAAACAGCTGAAGTGATACTTCGATTATAAAGCAGCAGACTTCTGGTTTGTCCATAGAATACGTGCTAGAAAAGATGGTGGGTGAGTTTTGTGGCAGCACACAGCTGGCAGTGCAGTAGTCAGGGTGATGGAAGCTTTTACTTCTCTTTTCCCTTTCCTCCTCTTCCTTCTCTGATAAACCCACACTATGCCTGCAACTAAAAATAATTTCTTAGAAAAATCAAGTTTTGTCCCCTTGACAGGGCCACTGACACAGATTTTAGTGAAGAACCTAATAAAGCATAATCAAGGCCCATACATGCCCATTGTCTCTCTGTATAGAAAAGGGACTTTGGCTTGTGTATCAAATCTGAACAAGTTTTATGTCAGAGATTTCTGCTGCATTTCAGTGTAGAAATAGACAACTACATCAAAAGCCTCTGAAAAATAAACAAAAATAAACTTCTGCTATAATTTGAGCTTGGTTGAAAAGGAATTAATTATTAATTTTGGACAGCTTTCTGGATTAGTAATATCCTTTCTGGGTTTTTTTTGTTTTGGTTTGGTTTTCTGTCTACACTTAGGAGCTGGAGAAGCTTGAATTTATATCCTAATAAAAAGTTAAAATGGTAGGTACTTCATGCTATGCTATGTTGTTTTTGAAGTGTATGTAAAAACATATTGGAAATGTGTTATGATAGTAAGCCATGCAGCATTTCCCCCGCAGTATTACACGTGAAGCACTAGCAACACCTCTGGTACAGTGCAGAGGACTACAGCCCAAGTAAGAGGCCATGTGGGTTAGAAAACGAAAACAGGACAGGCAGCAATTATTTTTACACCACGCTGAGGCAACGCAGAGTTTTGAAGTTAGTGTGCCTGCTGACCAGCCTGGAGCCGAGGGGCAGCCGCCCAGCCGAGGCCGGCACTGTGGGCCCTCAGCGGCCAGCCTTGCCCCAGCCTTGGAAAGCTCGGGCGCCTGGTTGTGAAGCTAAAGAAACCTGAAACTTTCCATTGAAAGCTGTTGTTAGGATGTGACGACAGAGTAAAATTTGTGCTTCTTGTGGCAGCTGATCAGTAATATGGGCTAATAGCCTTGCTGTCACTGCAGTGTCACTAGGTGGGGGCAAAAGTTGCTGTGGAAATCCCAGGGACAAATTTCCTGCTTTTCAATCTCTAATCTTTCAGCTTCAAATAACATGTAAGTTGTCGGTATAATAAATGTGCAGGAAACATAAACGATTTAAAGAGAGTTTAATATTAATACTCAGAAAATGTAGTTTGTTCTGTGGCAGCATACCTGTTGGCTCTCCTGAATGCTGGCTTGAGTGGTAGCACCTCAGTCTAACAAGATACTGCTGCAGTACAAGCAAACGGATCTGGAGAATAAAACTGCTCTTGATTTCTGTTTAAAACATGCTACTTGAATGTGCATGTCCCGTAAGGCAGTTTCCAGGACAAGCTTCAAATTAAAGGGTGAAGTAGAAACCCTGGTGTGTGAAAAGTTAGCAGCTGATAGCTGAGGATGCTAAGCAAACCAGTTTAAATTTAGTTGTGCCCATATGGCTGCATTTTTATAGTACAGGTGGGTCTCTTGACACAGTGTAAGAGTGAATGAGTGGCTGGCTGGGTCAGACCATAACTCTAGTCCAAACAGAATAGTCTGACGGGGGCTGGAGTGGAGTCCTGGGGAGGAAAGGCTCATCCAAAGGGTTGAGAGCATTACCGTCTCCAGCAAGTGAACAGGTCTGAAGAGTGCATAATAGATGTTTTGGGTGGATAAATAAGCTATCTTGGGTGTTACTCATTTGGTGATTTTTTTGCCCGGGCTTCAGAATGAGGGAATTTATACCAAGGGCTCCCTGTTTCTCCCCACTCCTTGAAGGAGTTCAAGATCACTAGCTGAGGGGCAGAGTTCAGTACTTGATCAGAGGAATGTCACTTGTTATGTCATTGGAATACACCAACAACAGGTCTGGAATGTGCCTTGTTTAGTATCTTCACACACGTAATCTGTAATAAATTAAGATGTGATGTGATGCCAGACTTGACAAGGAATGACGCTGGTGTAACTGATTTTGGCCAAGCAGACAGTGAAGGGAGGGGCCATCGTTGTGGAAGTGTTGTGGCTCACCAGACTTGAGGAATATGTTTTGGTTTGGAATTTTTTTGCCAGTTTTGTATTGCACATCTTGGGAGAAAATACACATTTGGAAACTGCCATGGATCTTCAGTCTGACTCACTACCCTGCAAAATGCATGTGATGGCTGACGAAGTTGCTGGTGACTTTGGCTCAATGTGCTGATAGACTTCTGTGTATACAACCAGAAATTGTAGACTGTGTATTATTTCCTAGTAGCTACGAGGTGGAGTTTTTATCTTCTGTTACGTGCATAGTTAGCCTAAAGACAATCTGTTTCTATGAATTTGTGAAGAAGGATATGTGTCACAGATGGCATGTTTCTTTTATTTCTTTAAGTTTGCAAATTTGTTTTGTTATTAAAGTTAAGATATGATTGGACAGCAGGAAGGATAGCTGCTTTCTTATGTTTTCTTTACTGCTCAGCATAGTTGGAGATGCACAGCTGGGAAACAGTGCTGAACTGAAGAGAACAGCCAATAAGGAGTAAAAGACAAGATGTGAGAAATGGGACAAGGAGAGCCCGTCACTTGAACAGGTTAAAAGAAATACAGATGGTAGATGTATAGCCAGTTCTCCATGGTGAGAGCACTGGACTGGAGGCAAAGCAGGATGAAAAAAACAGATCATGAAATTACTGCAAAAATGTACTAGATAGGATGTGAGATTTCTTATAAAACCCTTACTTATTTTTTATGTCACTTTCTGGTCATATAATTAAAACCTAATTGTTCTAGTTAATGTTCTAATAAAATTTGGGTTTAGAGGTTGAAAGCCCTTTCAGTGTTTTTGAGGTATTTTTGGGCAGGTCTCCATCAAAGTTTGAACCAACTTTTTGCTCCTCCAAAACCTAGTAGAAATATTCAGTCTTGTGAGACTTTATAGAGTACTTTTGGTTTTTTGTAGGTGAACAGTAGGTTTAGTTCATGGTGCCAGTGAGAGGCTGGGGTAGTCTCTGCTGACTGTCTCCACCATATCATCAAAAACTTGGAACTGGAAGATTTACTTCTTTTTATGGAGTAATTGTGTTGACCTGAACTGTTTCTGATCATTTTCTCATAGATACTACAAGTACAGTTCTGCTTAGTTTCTGGTTAGCAGCTAAATACCTGGACTGGTAAGAGAGCTGGAGTAATCTACGTGGGATAAGTAGTTTGGTTTTGTTTGGTGCTTTGTGTGGGGTTTTATTCCTCTAGGAGCATTAGGTGGCATAAAAGGAGTCTGCCACTTACAGCCATTTTTTTTTCTTGCTAGAGCCAGTCTCGAAGCCAGAGCTTCCAGAGTTCCAGAGAAGCAAGGCTGTTTGTGCTGAGGTCCCTCAAAAAGGATTTGTTGAGTCACTGCCTGTCAGTTTTTTGTGATCTGTCTAGTATTGTCAGTGTCAAAATCTACGGATTTCCTTAAAGCCCAGCTCCTGGGATCACGTAACATTATAAAAGGTTGTTTCCTTTCTGTCTATTCCAAGTTTTCTTGCATAGCAGAGATGGGGAGAAGAAAAAAAACACAACCCACCTTGAAGTTGTATGCCAAGTTAAACTCAAAAAATAAGCAGGGAGCATGTCTAGTAAAGACACATGGCTTTGTCATACTGATGATAGAAGAAATGAGCCTGTAAATCTGAATTAGAAATTCCACAGACTGGTCAAGTACAGGGGATTATTTTCTTGTTGCACTGGCTGAAGATCAGTTTTCCAGGCTGCTTCTATTAAGATTTCTGAGTTGTGTTTAATACCACAAATTATGAGGCCTTGCAGTCTGTAGGCTGAACAGGACTCTCACCTTTCTCACAGGGATGATTTGGGGAAAATGTGTTCCCAGAAAACCAAAAGCAGCCATGCATTACTTCTCTTTCTGTCTCTCCATCTCACTGCATTTTATCTTGCAAATAAAATACAAGTGCTTGTGCATACAGTAGAATAAACTATCAGAAAATGTTCGCTATTTCTTCAGCAGGTCCCTGGTTAAATAGGATTCCAGAGTTATGCTTAGATACACTGCAAAAATGAAAGAATTGAAATATTTAGTATGACTTGCTATTTTCTGGTTCAACTGTTCTTAATAATCCACTTCCTATAACTCATGACATTTCTTGGGCATATAATTTGTTCTTTAAAAAAAAAAAAAACAGTAGATCCTCAATTCCTCAATTATATGCTTTTGGTAATATTGTGGTAATATTGCCCTACTTTAATTTCTATTGCTGTTACAGATTGGAGATTAAACTGCAAACAGCAACCTGTTGTGAAAGAGCAATGGAATGTTATAAAAATGTTAAATAATTATTAGTGGTACTGTATGTGTAATGATATTAATTCTTTTGTAGAGCTTCCATATGAATAAATGTCTGTGCATTCATGCATTCCTATGCAAATAAATATTTTTTTAAATAAATAAGGTATTTTATGTATGTTAACAGTGCAAACTTTAGCTTGTATATAATCTTGCTTTATATGGAAAAAATAAAGATTGTTCCTAACTAATAAAAAACATGGAAATACATTTATTTCCTTTTCATAATGAGATTATCCATTCCTCAATCAGTTTTCCTTTCATCCTGGCCATGTATCTTTGGAGTCATGTATCTCCAGTAATATTACTTGTTCATGAAGAGGACTGAAATGTAATTTGCATTTAACAGTTCTCATTTTGCTGGGATTTTATGTCTTTGTAAACAAATCTGTTCAGGCAGTGTTGGTGAATGACATGGTTTGACAGTGAGGATTTATGTTAAAACATAAGGATTAAACAATAATACATAGATACATAATGTTCAACTAAGGAATATATTTACTTTTACATGTTTTTGAAGGTCATTGATACATATTTTTCATAGTAAATGCTTTTTGTCAGATAAAAAAAAGCAAACCCTGTGTTTTTTACATCATTAAACACTAAATTAAAATGTAATTAATTATCAACTTCCTTGGTACTTATTTCTTTTTGAGTGCTTTTTAATTTTTTTTATTTTGTCTTTGCTCCAAACTTAGTGCTTTTATTGTTTCATTCATCACTTTACATTTGTGTGCTAAATTATTAGCACTAATCAAAAAGAACAAGTCACATTTCTGGTGGCTTTCTGATTTATGAATTTAAACCTGTACAAATCTCTGTTCAGTCTACTCAACCCAGCTAAATTTGTGATTTTTTGCAATTTTGTAAAATGTAGTACTGTATCTGTTTATGGTGGTGGAAGTAAAAATTGAGACTGCTGTATTAAGAGATATTTGGGATCTGCTGCACCTGAAACCAAGAAAGGCTTATATGTTGTTCAGCTATCAAAAAAACCTGTGTCTTTGCTCTGCAATGTATCTGACATACCATATGAGAACAAGTCTTATGGGGAGCAGCTGAGGCAACTGGGGCTGTTTAGCCTGCAGAAAAGGTGGCTGAGGGGGGGATCTTATCGCTCTCTGCAGCTGCCTGAAAGGAGGTTGTAACGAGGTGGGTGTCAGTCTCTTCTCCCAAGCAATGAGTGATAGGATGAGAGGAAACAGCCTCAAGCTGTGCCGGGTGGAGGATTAGATTGGACATTAGGAAAAATTTCTTCACCCAAAGGGGTTGTCAAGCACTGGAACTGGCTGCCCAGGGAAGTGGTTGAGTCCCCATCCCTGGAGGTATATAAAAAATACAGAGATGTGGCACTTGGGGACATAGTTTAGTAGTGGACTTGGCTGGGTTAACAGTTGGACTTGATGATCTTAAAGGTCTTTTCCAACCTAAATGATTCTACAATTCTATATATTGCAATTTGTAGTTATCACTATGTAATTGGATAAAATCTCCTTTGTCTCAGTTCATTGACAATGCAATTCATCCATTTCCCTCCACTTTTGAAGCTAGTTAGTAGATGAAAATTTGAATTTTCTTGAAAGTAATGTGAATGGTTTAGTATTTTGTACCATTGGCAAGAAAGTAAAAATAAATACAATACAATATGTTCTTGAATTGCACATTTCAAAAGTGAAATGCTGTTGCATATCTAAGAAGAAAAAATATACTACTTTTTGTTGGCTTTTATGTATTCTGACAAGAATTAAATAAAGTTAATAACAAGTTAAGGACCTCTGCCGCTCAGTATTATGGAAGTTTCCTGTATGTAACATTTGAAAATGGAGTGTGGTTTAGGTTTCAATATTAGCATTGCAAATTATGCTGCTATCCTCTCTCCACTGAGCATTACCATGATAGTTTCAAATACTTTTAAAATACATTGTTTAGGTGCTTTTCACATTTAATTCTAAGTCAGTTTATGAAAGAAATAGAAGCTGACTTCAAATATTTCAATGCTTTGTGATGCAGTATGCAAGGAGAAAAATATTCAAGATTGTAAAAATAAACATAATGTTTAAACATTTAGTACTAAAAATATGAATAATCTAGGAAAGGGAGTATAAAATTCTTTTTTTGGTAAGTTAGGTGTTGTGTGAAATATATTCAGTTACATTTAGAAAGGTCATCTATGCCCATCCTATTGTGATTTCAATGTTCAGTGACTTCTTCAGAGAAATCTCATTCTTAAAACCCATTTATTTACTGTTTCAAAGGGCAATGCATTAGTTGAATTTTATATGTAAGTGAAATGGTAATAGAATTTGTGACATTGTGATGCCTGGGTATTTTTTGAATGTAACTAAAAAAAGTTTGGCCTTTCACAGGGCCTTTTTATGGAAAATAACAAAGTGGAGATTATTGCAAAAATGAGGACACAGAAATTACTTAAGTCAGGGATCTATTGCCTAATGTTTTCATTTAAAGATAAATGTTAAGCAATATGTTGTATGATGTTAATGTTTTACTGTCAAAATTCAGAAGCAAGAAAACACCAGTAGAACTAAGATATTCAGGTATAGGAGAGAATAATATCATAGAAAATTATTTTATTTAGGTCAAGAAGATCAGTAAAACAGAATATTTTTTAGGCCTATGTAAAATGAAAAGAACAAATAAAAATTGTAATAGTAAGACTTCTGTAACATGGGACTTCAGACAACAGAACTTTTAGCATTTGGAAGTAAACTTTGAGAAAGTGAATAGAGTTGCAAAGATGGGTTTTTTTGTGTCAATAAAAGATGATGCTTGTTAGGTAACAGTTAAATGCATTAAATGTGACTAATGCTGTCTAAGTAAGCCTGCAAGTAGGGCCCAGCTTCTTCTCAATATTCTTGTGTATAACATCAGGTATTTTAGATACTGAGAAATTATAGATCATTGAATTTTAGTGTATTAGAAGGAACGTGGGTCAACAGTGGAAGGCAGTACTTAGGGAAAAATCTCCCAACAAATTCATATGTTGCAAAATCAGACACTGGATATGTACAATAGAGTCCAGTAGGGAAAGAAATGCAATTTTTAAAATGAAGTTCCTAAAATTAAGCTGCCATACCCATGTAAAAATGTGATTTTGGAACAATGTGTTTTTAAACAATCTCAACCTCTTCCCTTTCCAACAAATACCCTCCAAAAATAATATGGCTGGTTCAGAATACTGTTAACACTTATGCTGTAGACGGCTCTATTAAATACAATTGTCTTGTGAATCTGAACAGATATAAATTATCCCAGCTAGAAGCCAAGTTGCTGTAATTCCATTGACAATCAAATTTTTTTCCAGTAAAACCACACAGCAAAAAGCAAATTTCATGTAGTTTGAAATGTATTGTAAGACCTAGAGACAAAATGTCAGAGCACACAAATGGAAGGGAGCACATTTTGCAGTTAACATAAAAACATTTGCAATACAAAGGCAAGGATGCCAGCACAAAGGGTGTGATGCTGTGCTTTCAAGAAAAGCAACCATTTTGCAAAGCTCTGACCTGCTTTCATAGTTTACCAAGAAATTTCATAAACGCTGTGGAAGAGTGCCGATGACAATGACAGCACAGGAACACAGGAGGACTCTCTGTCTCTCTTAAATGTGCTCTCAAAGCGAGGTTCTGCGGGAGACGAGCTTGTGATATGAGGCATGAACAGACAAAAAGTAGAGTTAAAAATAAACACCAAAGTTGAGTGCCCTGTAATCATCACGAGGACAGAAAAATAAGCGAGCACAGAAAGAGACACCGCATTTCAGAATAAGTACTATTATTACTTACGGGAACAGGGAATAATGGGAGCTATTTCTTTCCTGAGTTCACATTACATCTTTTTCCCCTCTGTCCTGAATAGAGCAAAACTTTCTTTTAAAAGTGTTTTTCTTTCAAGTTCTTAATTAAATTTTAGTTTTCTGGTGTCAATTATAAGATAGTAAAAACATTATTGTTAAGATCAGAGAGCAGTAGCATATAAATGCCCATATTTTATCACTTCCTATTAATAATGAGAGAAAGTAAACCCAACATGATCAGAAACTTTAGAACATCAAGACACCAGGACACAGGACAGACAAAATAATGAAGAAGTTACAAGTGTATAAAGATTTTGAAAGCAAGAGCTATATCATAAGAACAGCTGAAGGGTTTAGTAATGAGGGAACATTATGGTTTTAGATGCCTATTTAGGATTTTATCACCTTTCAATTAAGTACAAAATTATGCATTTTGAGTTCCCCATTGGCTATGGGAATTCCCCATTTTCTTTGGGATGCTTGCTTTTCTGCTTGTGTAACGTGCATATCAGAGGACCCTGCACTTTTATGTTCTGAATGGCAATGCAAAATTTGCTAAAAACAAGGTGTAAGGAGTGTAGTGCGATCATCTGTACTGACTGTACCTGTTAGAGTTCTGTTGAAATTAAAGATAAACAGTATGCTTGAGAAGAAGGCAACTTTTGGAAACTGGGAAAAGCATTACAGCAGCATCTGAAATACTTGAAATGAGAATCCAAAAAGAAAATGTCATTTTACATGGGATTTGGTCCCTCCTGGAGCTGAATTGCCTAGCGGAAAATGGTTCTAAAATACAAAGTAGTACTGACACATTTAAGGTTTTTAATACTATCAAGACATGTATCTGGAGTGTCAATAGGTTTCTGTGCAGAAGTCAGTGAAGGGCTGGAGGCTGCCTTGAACTGTGGTCTAGTGGGTGTGCTCTAATCCTATCCGTGGTGGGTAGCTAATTAGTAGAGTGGATTCAGCAAGAGAAACTGCAAGAAGCCCAGTCCAAAACTCCAAACAACACTGTTGTCAGGTGCTCTTATGTGAGAAGTCAGGAAAAGCGGCCTTTTATATGTCCCAGACCTTACGAAAGAACTGGGAGGTGGGTCTGGAGTGGGTGAGTCACTCAGTGCTTTGAGTGGGTATTTTGCTTCCCAACTTCACAAGAAACCTAGGGGTTGCAGCTTTTGGGGGGGTTTGACAATTTTTTAATCCTATTATAAATGATGAATGTTTTGGTATTTCAAATAAAGTTTAATAGATGAAGCAGAATGTTATTAACAAAAGCAGATCATAACATCCGTGAGCAAAAAATGACAATCAACTGACTGTTGGAGCACCAGAAATCTTAAAAAACAAACCAAAACAAAACGCACCAAAAAAAGTCTGATTTATTCTGGACCAGCCTGTATAGTATTTTTAGTACTGGAATATCCAAAAGCAAAAACTGCAGGAGAGAAATGCAAAGAATAAAGGGCAAGTAAAACATAAAGGACCTGGAGCTACCAGTTGTTAACATGAATTTGATGCTATGCTATCTGAGCAGAATGTACCTCTAAATACTGGCTTTCATTTGACTCGCTGAGCAACTCATTTTGTGACAGACTGGTAATTGACTGAATAGTGGAGTTTATTCCCCATAAGAATGTGAGTTGATATGAGACTAACCCACCATTAAGCATTTGCTTGTCAGCTCAAGCAGGCTTTTATTTAGTACCTTTACTCAAAAGAGGGAGTAAATAAATAATGACAGGCAAAAAAGCCCTCCTGTGGTAAAAACTAAACATTAAAACTCCAGTGGATGCTAAGGCATTCATTTTTCATGGTGTTAAAATACAATGTGCATATTCACCATTGTTCTTCTAGCATTGTAAATTCATCTATGTCTTAATACAAAGGTAAAAACCTTAACACCCATATCTAATGAGTTTCCCCCCTTGTTTATTTCTAAAGATATCTGTCCTGGCAGCCTGTGGCGGTGGGGAAGGAGATGCTAAAACCATTCTGTTTGTGAACAGAAAATATTCTTAATTCAAACATAAAGTGTTGTAATTGTTCTAAAGCAAGATCTGAATTCAGCCTATCATGAGTTAATGCCAAAGCCATTTTTGTAGATGGCATTCGGCATTCGAGGGAGAAGACATCTTAATTAAACTCCCTTTGTAGAGGGCATCAGAAAAGCTACTGACAGAGTGTGCATGCTAACTGCAGTCATGCATCCAGCTGTCACCACTGACAATGAAAAAAAGCAATAAATGCAGGCTGCAAGTGGCTGCTGTCATGCAGGCTGCTGTGGAAGAAAAGTTTGAGAAGCTCTTGCTTTGTCCATTCAGCACAACATCTTTCAATTTTTAGCAACCACCTCTAATAACTAGAAGTCAGGACAATTCTTTCCAGGGTGGAGCATTACAGGCTTTTCACACTGAAGTGTTCAAAATCAGAAGTTAAGGTGCAAAATAAGATCAGTAAAAATCAGTAGGAGATGTTGAACTGTCCTTTGATTTTGATCCATGGTGAAGTTTGCTGGTTTGGGTTCCGCCCCCCCCCCCCCGAAGTCAAGGTGTTTAAAATTAAAGAGAAATTGTATTTTTCACATAATCACCTCAGTGTGGTGGCTAGGACTGTAAAAGAACTAGTAGCAAAATATCTGTAATAAAATCATGAGAGCTGGGAACTCTTTGGTTGTCTACTCACACCCTGTTCATTTGTGTTCTTTTGCCATTCCCTTTTTCTTTCATGTGAGAAGAAAAAGGCATGCGGTGTAAAGTAAGGGGTAAGAGTAATTGCTGGTCTGTCTACCACTGCAGTGGGAGTTAAAAAGTATAATGTATCCAGCGTCCATGTGGACAGATAGCATCAGTCTTCTGCTGGTGTTTCTGGGCCATGCTGGTCACTCAAAATGTGGTCAAGAAGAATTCGAGAAACTCATCTGTAAAGCACCTGAAGCTGAGACTGTAATATTGTTAAGTGACAATGGGTAGATAAAATGCTATAGAAATACAGGGAATAGTGAATTTCTCTTCTCTGCTTGCTGACCAGGTCCCTCAAAAAGGACCTGTCATTTATTTTTCTGCAAGGAGAAGAGATAAATTCCTTGCCTGACAGGATTGTCTGCTTCATCTTGGAGATACTTGCCTTGAGGCTGTATAGAGTAGTCTTTTGACTACAGCTTATTATGGCTAGCATTGAAATTAATGAGTCATTTCATACACCTCCATCACTAAACCTGGGTTGCTTTTTGGCTAAGATCAAAGAAATACCATGTTCATTTCCTAGCTCCCCCCAGTTTTTGAGCACTGTACTGTTGAATTTAGTTATTACTTAGTTTAATTTGTGGATCCAAAGTGTTGGTATATATATTAATATGGTGATAAAGAACTAGTAAAAAATGCATGATCAAATTACTTTTCCGGAATAAAAGTTTTAATCTTGCTAATGACAAGGTAGGAACTTAAGGTACAAAAGATGTTCTTAGGAGGGTGGGTAAAAAGGGGTTTAACAATCCACAGGAAAGAACGCAAAGAGAAAGTTTCAGTTGCTACATTTCATGGGAAGAAAAAGACTTTTCTTTATTAGTTCCCCTTTACTAGTCTACAGAGATCTCCTTTGCACAATGAAAATATTAATTAGTATCACTTTATTAATAGTAAATTACAGTTTTCAATGAAACATTCAATTGAAAGAGCCATGTTTTGGGACAGTTTTGTTCAGTTCTCTGACAAATGAAACCATTAAAACTGTATCAAGTGAGATATGACACATGACAAGGATCCTCTGGTCTCATGCTATAATAGTTATTATTTTGCTGTGTTTGGACTTGAGAGAACAAATAAATGGGGGATTCATACCCTGCCTCATCTCACATAGCCTGAAATGCTAGCTGAAGTGCATAGCTATCCACCAAATTATTTTCGTTCAGTTATAATTTTGGGTAGCTGGTAAAGCAGGGTTAACTTTAAATAATGCTTTTTGAAAAACATAGACAAATGATTGTGCAATTTATTGTTAGAAAGTAGATTTTATTTGTGAATTTAGAAAAATTAATAGAATCAGTATAAAGAACAACTCTGAAAGTCACTTCTAAGTTTCATGTTTCCCATGAAGCCATAGATGTAAACAGCTGGTGATAGTGAGTTGACTGTACTTTGCCTTCCTATGATACTTCTTTAAGCTAGAAGTGATGATAAAGAATTATTTATTCATCATTCTTTAGGTACCAAAACTGGTTTTCAAGGTACTGATATTTTCCTGTAAATACTTTTTAAAGCTCTAGTTTTAATAGCATTTTTATAATATTTTTCTTTTGTCTTTTGAGACACCATTTTAATATGTGTAAAGTATGTTTAAAATCAATTTGGAAGTGAATATTGAAAGCATACATTGATAGAAACAGTGCCTGTGTAAAAGGAACTCATATTTCATTTTTTAAATTATGAAAGTAAGACAGTACATTTAAAGAAAATACAGTTTATTCTACTGATAATTTTTAAAAATATTTGTTTCTGAGTATACTTATATAAAGACAGAGAAACTTTTGCCAATGTAAAAAATCACAGGAAGAAAAATTTGCAGTTAAAAGAAAAAAAAGATTGTAATGTGCTTACGTGTTGATCATCAAATGTTTCTATTATTTCCATATCTCCAAAGTCTTACAGTGTTAATATTTATAGTAACAGGTTTTATTATATTTACAGTTTAATCTTATATTCTTAATTTATATGGGTTTATTGTTTAATATGACTTTGTAATTTGGATATTCAATAAAAACTTGACATTTCCATAATTGTTTCACGAAACTGAGCCTCTATAGAAAACTTCAGAGCATTTCACTCAGAGGCAGTTTTGTTTATCCGTGTTTATTTTCACCTCCCCTTAGGATACTGTAAGTAACCCAGTGTAATTGATTGTGAGAGCAATTATACATAATCCAAGGAGGATTTTACATTCTGGCCACAGGGTTGCATGGAAATAATTCCTGTCTTCTTTAGATTCACCTGTTCATTTTATTACATATCTGTCTCAAAGTCTTTCTGATTTTAGTTCATTATTGCAGGAGTAAGCATGCTAAAACATAAATGCTTTTAATGCCAATGTCCTCACAATTTTATGTACTGGCTGCCTGGAGTTGAGCCTAATAGTTTATGTTTAACAATATTAATTCCAGTGACACATGGAGGTGGTGCTGTTGATTTTTTTTTAAGATGCGATGTCCTCTTCCTCACCACTGAACCAGTTCTGCAGCAGCTTAATTTGTGATTTGGGAAAGCACCATCACTGAGATGAATCATAAAGTTGTGGCTTAGCAGCCCCTGCACAATTCTTCGCAATTTTCTTAAATGCAGAGTATTGAACAGGATAGCTTAACTGTTCAGCTACCTGAATTTCCCATATACTTTTAGCTTACTAAGAGGTTTTTTTCCTCATTTGAAGGAGAGTTGTGGCTTGCCCCGACTGTTGGTGTTATTCCCTGGGGATTGGGAGAGGGAAGGTGAATGGTATCGACCTCTAGATTGGTAAAATATTTTCGTAACTCTTCAGATGGGACTGTTACAAATTATTCTACTGGATAAGTTCAGCACTTTTGGTAGAGAGTGAAAGGAAACAGAACTTTTCCTCCAAGTATCCTTAAAACTTACATGAAGTATAGTAAGTTACTAACATGTATGAAACAAGTAGGGTTTTTTAAATGTTTTGTTAGTGACTGTAAGGCTCTTTAGTTCTTGCTGAAATCTAAAATTTTTTTGCAGGGCTTAGCTTAATCTTGTTTAAGTCTTTTGACTACAGGTGTTTGGGGTATTCTTTTGTTCTGTGTTTTACCTGTGTTAATTATAATGAAGGATGTTGGAGGCAGAGAACAGGACATGCAACTGGCCTAATAATACTCTGTGGCAAGATTTTTCTCCATCTCCATCAGGACCCATCCTGTTTTAGTACTTACTTTTAAGACAGCAATGCTGCTTCACCAAACTTCCTCCTACAGTGAGAGAAGTAGGGATAACTCTTGGAAAAAGTTTTGAGGCTAGTGACAAAATATGTTTGTCTTTCAGATCCCCAGCTCAAGGGTATAGTGACCAGGTTATATTGCAGGCAAGGCTACTACTTGCAAATGCACCCCGATGGAAGTCTCGATGGAACCAAGGATGACAGCAGTAATTCTAGTAAGTGACTGCCCCAGGGGAATGTCTTAATCGCACACGTAGACTGCATCACTCAAGTGTGTACGTGCAGACACAGTGTTAATGCCTTTGGAGGGTTTCTGAATGTGTTTTGTCAAAAGGAGGAGGGTTCTGTCCATTTGAAGCCTCCTGACCGCCAGTGTGGCTCATGCGGGACGTTGGCCTAAATGTATTCCCTCTGAAGGGGAAGGCGTAAATGCTGATGGACCTCAAGGGTGAGATATTTAGGCCAATGGTTGTCTTCTGGTAATTTTATTAAAATGTTAAAATTACATTTAAAATATTTTATAAGTAATATAATATATATATGACATAAATGTCTTATCTTGAAATAAGTAACAACAACAACAAAAAGATGGAAGCAAAAATTCCTTGAAAATTCTGATCATATGGGCCCTGATTCAACAAAGCGAACAAGTGTATGTCTAACTGTCAAAGTCCTGCTTAAAACACATGCTGAAGTACCTTGCTGAATGGGAGCTAAAGATCCCACAGTCCCAATACCAGCAAGAGTTCCAATGACTTTAAGAGAACTTCTGCCAGTGTAGGGACTGTGAAAGTGGCAGTTTTCAAAAATATTCCAAACAAAAGTGGTCTTGAAAATCCATGGGTTGCTGGTTTGATACTGTTTTCCTATGATACTGCCACATATTTTTATTCAGTGAGCATATATCTGTTTGATAACTTCAGCTGCAAATGATAATTAAGCAAACCTATTCTTACTCTAGAAACGGTTGGTTTTTAATTTTCTGTTTAGCAGAGAACATTTGTATTTTGTTTATTTTAATGATAATGGCATGTTTAAGTAACATTTCTGTGTGATCTTGAGGTCCATTTTAAGCATTTTTAATATAAAAGTTGTATCTTTTTATTATGCATATGCAAATAAGCCTTTAGTTTCCTCAAAAATGTTGGAATTAGGCTATAGAAATTAAGGGATTTGGGATTTCTGCTTTGCTTTCATTAGGTCCTTTTTTTATCTGTTAATGCACGGCTGTCATTTTTAACACATTTCATCAACAGATAGCATGATCATCTGTTATTGTTTGGGGTTTTTTTAGAATTGATAAAAATAATTTATTAACTTATTTTGATGTGTATTTCTCTGCTTGTTTTCCAAGTGTTGTTTTATATCACACATACCCCCTCTTGTTTCTTTTCTTCCTTTCTTCCCTCAGTGTGTCCATCTCTCATGACTGCTTCTGTACTGGACTAGATAGTAAGACCTTGTACAGACAAGATAATTATTGCTTTTTATAGAGGCTTTGTCTATATGAGGTCCAAGAAATCTGGCTTGGAGTGTGAGTGTGTCTCTCTCTCTCCTTCTCCTTCTCTCTCTGCCCGTCTCTCTTATTTTCAGCTTCAGTGAAGAGGTGTGTATGACTGCAACAGTTGTGGAATATTTCAATGTTATTTCTGGGGTTTTAAAATATTAGAACTCTTTGGGCTTTGAATCTTTGCAAAACTACACCAGAGTGCCTTACTTTCCTCTTTTTGCTGTTGTCAGCTTTAAAAATCTTCCTTTATATTGCTTACTATGTCATTTTCCCTTTCTCTCCCCTCTTCCCTGCCTTTCTGGATTTCCATCTGTATGCCATATCTCTTATTCTTGTTATTCCAGAATATAGAATGAATACTCCATATTATAAATATTCTGAAATATAGAAATTGTCTGAACCTAACCAAATACCATATAGCAGTATTGTGTATTTTGGATAAATGCTGTTAGATAACACTGTGCTTTATTTCAACATGATTTTTAGGCTAATACAAGTTTTTTTCCAAAATGGGATATTTTTCTCTCTTTAGCTGATGCGATTCACTATTTTTTTCTTCATTAGTCCAATTTTACAATATTGTTTAGTAAAAGACAGTTTAGACCATAAGAACGTAAAATTAATGTTTGCCAGGAAAGCATACAATTTCCACCTTGAATTTTGCAGATATATATGTATCAACACTATATTAAGAGCTGAAAAGACTGATCCATCGGGTATACTCATGAATATATGAATATGTGCCTGTTTCTTTCATGCTGTCGGTCTTCCTCCTTAGTTCTTATCCCTTCCCACTCTGTTTCCTTCTATTTCCTGTTGAACTTTTTGTTTCCTATTGCTTTTCTTTATTGCAGCATATTTTGTTTTTCCTTTTCTCTTTTATTTTAAATCAGTATTTTTTTTTCCTTGATAGAATTCCTAGTATTTTGATATTTTGTTTTGTGAGCTCCTTATCATGATAATCTCCACCTGAAGCATTCCAGTAAATACATTTTGGCAGTTGCCAGAGGGGGAAAATCCCGATTCTGACCATGGAGCTTGCAGGCTGCCTGTTTAATGTGCCCAGTGGGCGAAAGGATGGACATATATTAGCTGTCAATAGGATAGGTAGAACGCTTACCTTGATAGTGAGGATGACTTCCATTCGAAGTGTGTTTCATGAAAATGGAGGAAATACAGACTGCCAAAGGGTGTGCATCTCTGCCAGCCTTCCACCATCTTCTGCACTATTCACTGTCCCTGAAGCCTGTGAAAGGGTCCTCTTCATGCACTGACCATCTGAGTAGCTGAGTGTTGGAGAAACCTGAGTGAGTGAGTAGCGAATGACAGAGAAGTGATTTCTCTCTTGTCTTCAGCATAAAACTGTTTGAAACTTAGTCATGCCACTACTTCATGTGCCATAGACAATTTGTTCTGTGTCAAGCAGTTAGAGTGCTTGAAGTTTAAATTCCCTTAAGTGCATATATCATTTTGTACTCATTTTACATGTATGTCAGTAAAGTTACACGCTACTGGAGTCATAGTGTTATAGAGAGGTAGCACAAAGTCAGATTAAGATGTAGTCTGTTCAAATTGAGTGATTCTGTTCACACCCATTTTATTGTTTGTCTTTAAAGCTTCTTGGTAGTCTCTTTACTGTGACTTTTTGCTTCTATCTGAAGTCAAAATTAGTTTTACCAGTGGTTTCAGTCAGCTGATACAGTGCAAGCCGTTGCTCTGTCTTGCCTTAATTCTGAGTAAAGGGTAGAGTCTGCAGGGATAGATGGCAATATTTGTAATGTATTGCTGTGCACAAACCCTTGATTGAAAAAAGAAAAAAGAAGTGACTGCTTGTAATTGCATCCCTGAACGTACTTTTGTCTGCTCATGTTGGTGGCCAAACTATTAGAACCCAATCTAAATAGACTGATGGGTTTCATGTCATTGTTTTAAAGCTGGGGTTTTTTGGTATCTTTTCCAAGTTAGTGATGTTTTGTGACAGAGTATGAATTAATACACCTATTGGTTAATGGTGCTGAGGTTCCTTAAATCGTATCACCAGACCAAAGCTGTTAGCTTAAACCATCTTGTGTGCAGTATCTACTTTTTTGCCAAACTCAGTGATCTGTGGAAAGAGGCTTTATTACATTGCTTTTCTTGGCTTAGCTGGTTTTCTTTTTCCTTTCTCTAATGCCTTACAGTTTCTGCTTTGTTTTTGTGGCTTGTTGCTAGTTATAGCAGAAGTGACTGTGGTTAAAGCTGTAGGATTAGTTACTGAGGTCCTACTCAGTGTAGTTGTCCCTCTCTAGCTCTAATTTTCCTGTATTTTAGAGCAGTTCTTGGCACTTCTTGGTGTGAATGGAACTTGCTTCAGTGTTGTCCATTGGCCTTATCATTATTAATTTGGAAAAACAAGCTCCTTCACAGAAACTATGAAGAAATAGAAGAGACTTCCATGTTGTACTTGTGATAACAAGTGTTACATTCCCCTCTGGTCTTCCTCGCCACCCAAAATGGTTCATTTTCAGGCTTTGGTCTATCTTCAAAGCTTTGTCTCATGAATGAAGGCTAGGTTTAGTAGGAAGACTATTTAATTGGAGAAACGGGCAATTCTGATTCTTTAATTTCGGAGATTGAAACCCTGAATCTCTCAGTGCTATGGCTTATTTTGATTCACCTGAAGAGTGTATCTTGGCCAACAACCACTGCAAAAATTCAACATAAATTATGATACTTTCCATAATGGGTGCTAAAACTGATTTTAACACTCAAATGTTGCTATTTGTGCCCCTTAGGAAATTACAGTCATGTTTAAAACAGATTAAAAGAGCATTACTCATTTGTAGCCTTATTTCATAAACAGATGAATGCTAAAGATAACATTACGCAAGCAGCTTTGATTTGGCTGTGCTGTACACATCTTTTGCTTATTTATGCAGCAACATGCTGTACTTCCTTTGTGGCGCTTGGTACCTGGTAGAGTTGCTGTTCAAGAAATCATGCATTCATTTAATATTTCTTTATTTTCATCTTTAAATGCATGATCCTAATGCTGTATTCATGTCTTCCAAACTGAATTTGGAAGTATTAACTTTTTAATGTCTTTCCAAAGTACCTACCACTATCATATTTTGGTTTGAAGATATTAATAAAATAATCTTCACAGCACCCTTGTAAGGTAAAGGAGATAATTAGACAGAAATAATGCACATGAAGATTAAAAATCAACACCTGCAATGATGTTGAATTTGGATTACTGAATGTTAAATTTGGATTACTGAATGTTAAATTTGGATTACTGAACTGAAATATTTGCAGTCTGATTTTCATACTGTTTTTTACTGCGGTTTGTCTTCAAAGAATTACACAGGCATTTAGTCATCTATTTACATCACCTTTGGGAGTTAGGTAAGCCTGTTTCTCCCATCAGTATCATCTTAGTCAGTATGACAGGATCAATGCAGGCCATGTTCAGCCATACTAAAAAGTACGTTTAAATTAAGTCTTGTGTAACGTCAGGCAGGTAGAATGGGTTTTCTCCGTAAGAAATGGATGAATATAGTATCAACTTCCCTGCACTCATTGCCAATCTAAAAGATGTTCTGATGGAGTTGTCATTTTTGCCTGTAGGCCTGCAGATGGAAATCAAAGAAATTTGATTGATCAATTGCCTTGATCTGATTGCAGATTTGGTGCTGTGGGAAGCTTTGTTAACTGACACAAGGGCCGTGCACATGTAGAACAGGTAGCAAATTTATAAACCTCAACCAACTGGTCTATACCAAGCTTCTTGAGGAAAAAAGGTGATCTGTAATGGCAATTTTCTTGTAGCTACAAGCCAGTTGTATCTAAATAGACTTTCACAAGGATACGGACATTCAGATTTTAAGTTAATAGACATTAAAAAAAGGAAAAAAGATATGTGGTGGTATTGTGTTTTGCTTAAGGAAGGAGTTATCAAAATGTGGACTTTAACTTTGGCTAAAACTTTCAGAGGATTAGAATCTAGCTCCAATTTATTCCTGCAAATCCCCTCCACCTAAAAAAATTACCTTTTTCATGCCAGTTGTTCCTGTTAACTGCCCCCCTACCCCTCGCCCCGCCACTGTCTGACCTTGTGTGTGGTGAAGTAGGCTTGCAGGCTTAGGAAAAGGGAGAGAAACCATTTGCGTTACAGTTGTGGGTTAGATGGAATACAAAGCAGAGCTAAGAATGTGGGCACAGTCTCGGCACTGACAAGGTGAAAGGGTTTTACTCATACCACTTTTTACAATTGCCTCACTTGTTTTCCCTGATGTTCCCATGTGTTACAGTTGGATTTGCCAGGCTTTATACTTAAGCATGCAGCGTGGGAGCACAGAGCACCGGGCAGAATTATATTTCCTGGGCTATTCCCGGGTACTCCCCCTCTCAACTCATCTGTGGACTCACTGGGCTGGTTTTAGGTACATGAAAATATTCAGGGACAGCACTCCCCACTTAGTTTTGGGTTTGGATCATTGTCTTAAAGATAGAGGGAAGCTGGGGACACAGTTCTGTTTCAGACACATTATCTTTGGCTATGCAGACCTGAAATGCCAGCAAACTCTGGAAGGCTTTCTGGTTTTCTTAAGGCAGGTTCTTATTGGAATGTGATAACACAGGTGACTCTTAGGAAGGTTTGAAATGTATAATTGGGCGCAAAAGTCCTGCTCAGTAAAGAGTACTGCACAGCCATGTTCTGGAGGAAATTTAATTTCCTTTGGCCAGCTTCAGAGCATGTAAAAAACACATGCTGTGCCTTACTGGTGCATGTTTTGCTCACCTCAATATGAAGCACATTGCTGAGCGTTTATCAATCAATAGCTGAACGTAGACTGGCCTCCCTAGTTTCACCCAATATTGAAAGCTGAAATATTGAAATATTTTAAATATTCAATATATATTGAAACTGAAATATTTTGTGGAAGTTACTAAATATTCTGTATGTACAGAATTACAGCATTTCAGATCATGCTCTAAAATTCTATGGTCTTAAAATAATTATAGGATCTCTGACAATCTCTGATTAAAACTTTGCAGTAAAAGATACATTATATGCCCTCCTTCGTGCTTTCTAAATTCACCAACAACTATATGCCGCTCTAGGAGTTTTATAGGTTACATAAAACACTGCCATGTTACAGGGCTCTAATTCTCCTTCAGAGATGGTTTGGTTTTTTCTAGCTTTGCTAGAAAAAAATTTTCTTGATAATACAGCAAATTATATCTACGTTCCAGAAGTTTTGACTGAACCACTATGATTTAGAGTTGTTTTTCATTAGCAGTTTTCTATGGCTGACTTGCCTTTTGTGTTCGCCTCTTCTCTTTATACAAATATTGTCTGTTTTTCCTTCCTGGTGCCCCCTCAATTGTTGCTGCCCTGCCTCTAGCATGGTGTTCATATCCAGGTTTCCTTCTGGAATTCCTTTCCTTCTAGAAAAAAACCAACTCAAATGCCATCTGAAACCTAGTTTTGTTGTGACAGACTCTCCCTCCACCACCCACAACAGCAGTTTCTCTGGTTTTGACAGTTTCATTTGAGGGTAATGGCTGATGTTAGTTTGTGGGGTTTTTTTCTTAATTCCAAATGATATTGAACATTTGAAAGCCCTCAAGTCATGCAGTGTTTAGCCTATTTACTCTTAGGATATCTTGTCCATGGGTGCCATATTTCATTGGTTTACATTTTTTTTGTGTAGATTAGAGAGGGAACCTTGTCTGTACTCAGTATGTTACTAGTGAGCAGCTCAGCAAGATCCTAGTATGGTAGAGACTTTTGGAAACCACAGAAATGAAAATGCTATATATTTGTACTCATTCTTGTCTGATGTTATCTCTTTTGGTCTTCTTTGTAAACCCATACATTTGTTTTCTGTTCTACCAGAGCTGTTTTGAATATATTTTTCTTTCTACAGCTGTAGGAAGTGCTCTGCTTTATACTGGCTTTGTACATTCCTAAAAGGATCTTATGTTATGTATTCTTTTTCTGCGTGACAATGTTGAAGGAAAAGCTTTTTTTCCCCCATCCACTTCTATCTCTAAATTCTAATAGTCAACCTATGGTTTTTTGTCAGTTGTAAAGATTTTATCATCCTCATCATAAACTATCTGTGGCTTTTGTGTCCTTTCACAAACCAGGAATTTTCACAACCTGAGAAAATGTACTTATCCACTGCAATTACATGACCCCTTTTCTCTTGATTTGGGCTTTACCTCTGGCATTCTGGTTACAGATAGCCTCACAGGTGACACTTGCAGGTCACACCTATGGATGTCCTTCCTAAATTTTGAGGAACTCACTATAGGTGTTACTGTGTTCCTGAGACCTGGGTTGGTGGAACCATGGTCCTCACAATGTGTGTTGAACACACAGGTTGTGCTTTTGGTTTTCATCCAAGGACTTGTGAATCCTTGACTCATCCACAGTGGAAAAACACTTAGCATGAACTCTGGCTCATCCAGATCTTTTTTTCCAAGACTGTTTGAAGTGTGCTTTGTGTTTGAGTTCCTAGTATGAGTCAGTAAACTTTAGTAAAGGTGTGTGCTGTCATATTTTTAGAAGAATTGGTCAGTGTCTCCTACTTAAATAATTTTTTTGCTGTTGTTCTGTGGTGAGACTGGTAAACTCTGGCTCTTCGCACTGGTCTTTTTCAGACACTAATCAAAGCTGTCGTTGGTTTTGTTATTACAGAGGTGTATACCATTGCTAGAGTATCTGCTATTAGCTGTTTTAAAAATTATTTTTCTTCCCCAGAATTTCAGTATTTGAACATGTTCTATATTCACTCAATAGCATTTATACACATTTAGAGTCAAGCACATATTTTGGTGCTTTTCTGAACAATGATAAGCCTCCGCCATTCCCTGAGGTCTGTGCACTACTGCTTGTATCAAATATAGAAGAAGAATCATAGAATTATAGAAGATCTCAAGTTGGAAGGGACCCATAAGGATTCATCAATTCCAACTCCCTGCTTCTTGCAGGACTCATCATTCACAAAGCCAAAAAAAAAAAAATAAAAAACCACTGATCCCTTGACAGCAATCTTTAATGAAAGCACATCTTAATTCAAAATCATAAAAAAGTCTAAGAAAAGAAAAAGCTACTTGCTAGAACCAGAGACTTCTGTAGGATAGCTCATCTGTATTACCCTTATGATCATTTTACATTGATGAAGGAACTGTTGGGCTCTTTGACTCTTTTCAGATTCCCTGAGATACTTATGTCTGCAGCGCTGCATAAATGATTACACTCCAGTCTGCTGTGCATTATATTTGCTAGGTAGCACTTGTGCCAAATACCAATCTATTGTGATATTTATTGCTAGATAGATACTTAGGCTTTAATTTTAAGGATTAACTTTACTAGAAGCAAGATTTTCTGTATTAGTTTAATTTTAAAATTAAAAAAATTATATGGGGAGTAGTTTTCTGTCTTTTTACTAATGATGTGTATTAGAATATTGTAATAACCATAGTATATCCACATCTGGTCATGTTTTTTCTTCACAGCTTTATTCAACCTTATACCAGTGGGACTTCGAGTTGTTGCTATCCAGGGTGTAAAGACTGGGTTGTATATAGCTCTAAATGGAGAAGGTTTCCTCTACACATCAGTAAGTACTTTCTGAACTCTGTTTAAGAGGCAAAGCTCAAGTTGAAATCTACAGAGAAATAAGATGCATATTCACTTTTAAGAAGTTCTATGGTGTGTATATATGTATATACGTATAGTACAGACACCTGTGTACCCATGTACGTATGCAGCATATCTATAAATGGATTACAGTCAAAATTACTGTGTAGTGTGTATGAAAGTCTGCGAGTTAGCAGTCCTAACAAAACATTCTGTAGAGCTCTTTTTCTGGTAGGCTATACTGGTAGGGTGCAATACACCACAAAGACTATTATTTTCAGTTAAATTCTCCAGAATTTTTAAATGAAGACCCACAATTACTTTCTTAGTGACTTGTTGAACAGAATCAAAAAGCTGCTCTAACAGTTACTTTACTTTCATTGATAAGACTTACAAGTGCAACGTCTGTCTAAAAAGTCTAACAGCCTCACAGTTTATCACCATAATCTTGTAATTGTATACTTAGCATTATTGATTTTCTTTGTTTTGCTGATATCTGAAATAAAAAGTTCTGTGAGGGACTGTATCTTTGTAGAATGATCAAAGTTTAAAGAAAAATCTTTTGAGTCACAAAGAAGACTGCCAGATAAAGTGATTGGAAAGTCCTCGAATGTTTAAGGTATTCCAAACAATTTAATGCTAATCACTCAGTGTGTTGTAGTGAATACAAAAATCCTCAGTTTTTTCTACATTTAGTGTCTTCACCTCATTTGAAAGGCAAATGGGCTTTAATATGAACAGGCAGTTCTGTCAGGTATTAACAAGGTGGCTTAAAGGATTTTTTCATTACTATTTTTTTATTGCCATCTATGTTGAATTTATTTACATAGTGCTTTTTCCATTTTTTACGTCACATAGTTCTTAATTCCCCACTGAGTTACAACACAGTGCTTTGTTTTCAAAGTCCATTGAAAGGAAATTGGACAGATTAAGTTTCTGATGCCCTAAGGGGAAGTATTCTGTTTGTTTCAAATATACAATTGTCTGGGAAAAGCTAATTAGGAAGAAAAAATTGAACTAATCTTGAATGTCAATGTCAAGACAAAGAGAAAAATCGTCCTCATAAAATGTCTGCTGGAAACTCCAGCAGTATGATCTAAAACATTTAATTTCTTCTGTTCAAAAAAAATATATATATCACAGGAAAACATGCAATATTTGGTGTCCAAAGGAAGAAAACTAGAAGAAAAACCCTAGAGCTATTAGAGAAAATGCATTGCTGATTTCTCAGTTCCTTCAATTCATGTGGGGAGTTCATTTCAGTATAATGGCATGAACTGTATTTTTTTAATGTGTTGGTACAGTTAAGAGTACATTCTTGACAAGCACTGTTTCTGAAATGAGTTCTCAGTCCTTCAGAAAGAAACATAATTTTCAGAAAATGAAGTTTCCTGACGGGTAATTCTGTGCAGGGAGGGACCCTACATGAACAAATTCTGGCAGCTACTGTGTTTATGTATTGTTCTGGAGATGGTCCAAGTTAAATGAATGGTGTCATCTGAGGAAGGGAAAGGAGTGCAAAGTGCAAGGCAAGATAAGAAGGGATGACTGGATCCAAACTTTTAATAGATGTGAACATGACCCTTAGAACATCCTCAGGTCTAACAAGATTATTTCTGTCATGTCCATGGGATTCTGAATTGCTTTGTTCCTATGTCTTTATTTTGAGCAACACAGATTACTTAGGTTGTGATCAATCTTATGGATATAAATAAAAGATTACGTATAAGGCAAATGTAAACCACATGTTTAATGTTTTGCAGGATTGCATATTCTTCATTGTCACTAATGGCAAGATTTTTGGACTTGGTGACTTCATATATTCCTGTAGTTATTGGCAACTTGTTGAGTACTTCTGAATTTTGTTCTGTGAATGTTGTTATATTTTGAGTTTATTCCACTTAAAAATTTATTGAGTGGTCTCAATCTGTCACTTTACCTTGTGTGAGGTAAGGAAATGAATGTTTTCAGAATGTACTGCTTACTCTTTCTCATGCAGAGAATTAAGAGTGTCCCATTAAGTGACAAAGAGATGTGACATTAGAAAACTCAGTGGAAGCCTTTAGTTTTAGTATGTCTACAAAGTTATTTTCAACTTACACTTTTGTCAAGTTGAAAAGTAGTAATATTTGGTAATTATGCAAATTTAAAGGTAGTGATTTCAAAGTATCAGTGCTGTAATAAAGGTTTGATTGTTTCATATTAATCTATTGAAAACGTTGACAATCCATTTTTGTTTTAGCAATTGCCTGCTTTCGGCTTAGAAATTAATGCATTTGAAAATAAGAAGACAAAACATCAGAGAGAAGTCTGTCTTCTCCCTGAGGATCAAGATGAAGAAATACTGTGCGCAGAATATTTTAAATACTGTCATTTGTAGAAAAATCTTTTTAACCAATCACTTTCTATTACTGTCTTGGTGGACTTTTTTGACTTTTTGTCATGGTTGTGTGTCTGTTGCACCTAAATGCAGAAGTTGTATATTACATGTCATATATGGTTTTCTCTTGCCAATTCAGGGGAAGATGGGAGAAAAAAGTTTTCTAAGTTTCATATGCCAGCTATTATCATTGAGAAAAAAAAAAAAAGTGGCACATAATGGGAATGTGAGTTAAAATTTACATATATTTAGATATATTACTAGTTTCTTACATTTAAAAAAAATGGAAGTATGCACTATAGACTAAGTAGCATTTATAGTCTGAGTTGAGACTGAAGTCCTGTATAGTCCTTCTCTGCAGAATACTTCACTGTCCCTTTTTCCATTCACAGTATATGAAACCCATAGCTTGTGAGAATATCCTACATGTTGATGCCTCTTTTCAGAGGTTGAAGGCCCCAACTCAATTATTTGTGTCATAGGGTTCACATTATGTTGACTAATTAAGCAGCAACGCTGACAGGAAAGGTATTATGTGTGATCCTGCTTTCTCTGATATGAAGTAACAACTAAGAAGAAAATGAAGGTACAGTGACAGACCAGTTTTACATACAGATTATCAAATACAAAAAATCAGATTTGCATTATTTCCCTGCTTTGTTTGGTTTATTTTAATATTTTTAATGGTTGTTTGTGTCAGTTTGGGAGTTTCTTTTTTTTTTTTTTTTTGTATTTTCTTCTGCTACATTTAAGTTTTTTTCAAGTAATTCACAGAATTAGACCTAGAAAAAAAGTGCAGAAGTTTCACAGAGGAGTGTTACAGCATTATTTCTTTCTTAGAACAGAAATAGAAGGACAGCAAATTGTGTAGGAAAGTCAGTCTCGAGAGCTTTTCATATCTGTTTTGCCTGCTGCAGCAGATGAAATTTCTATTCTGTCCTTTGGGGATGGATCGAGTCAGGGTCCCTAACATATGCTATCAAAGCCTTGCAAATAAAAGAGAAGCAAAATCTTTGGAGTTTGATATGGCTTTGCAGAATTCCTGAAAGAAAATACTTTTCCAAAATTTTAACCCTATTTTTCAATGCATTTAGATTAATTATTGTAATACCATGATTTATTATTTTCTATCATATAAAATATGAGAACAAAAGCCTTTTCATGTTCATTTTTTTCCTTGCTATTTTAAGGGTTAGCCCACTTAAATACTATCCATTAATCTCACCTTTTTTTAAGTTTTGGTTTATTGCATCCAGCTTTATTTCTCTGTGTGTATGTGCGTGTATACTTACACTTATATATGTATATCCATATATATATCCAGTTGTAATCAGGATATATTTATTTAGTGGCAGCTACCCAACTCTAAGTGTATGCTAGTAAGTAAGAAGAATTATAAAAATGAGTTGAAATTAATTTTAGATGGATTAATGAACTGTGAGTAATTCAGTATTTATGACTGACTTCATCACTGTGAAAGCTAGTTGGACAAGCTGGATTTTTCCACAAAAAAAATCTGACTTACTAGCAAGAGTTTTGACATAATAGTTATGGACTTTATATGTCCATATCCCAAAATATGCCATACTTCGATCTCACCTTTGGAAAGGTTGGGCAAGATAAGGTTTTGTTTCCAGGGTTGATCTTATCAAAATCAAAAGGAGTGGAACTGCATCCATGCACTGGAAAAATGAGCACAGCTGCAGGGATTCTCTATGGGGAACAGGTATTGCCTGCAGCAGGAAAATGGCAATGGCAGTACAGTACATGATGGCAGAAGCTTATGTTGGTTTTGATGCTAATTTTGGTGAACTTACTTTGAAAAAGGTTCACTACTTCAACTTTCAGGGGACCTGCAGCTTCTTGTTCTGTTTCTAGGATTTTTTCTATCATAACAGGATGGACTCAGAGGTAAAACAATATGTTAGCCCATTCTATGATTCCTGTCTTTCTAAGGTGAGGATAGGAAAGTCTTCTTGGACTATATCAATTAATTTCTTTAAAGAATTAACTGACGTATCTGGGAGGGTTTGGAAGGACAACTGGGATGGTTTTTTTCATCCTAGAAGCAGTTTAGCAGGGTGTTGCCAACATTTGGTGGCTACCAGAGTAAGAGAAAAGGGAAAAACTAAAATGTATAAAGGAAAAATTTCCTAAGTCTAAACCACCTTTATTTGCTTGTGCTCTCTTCTTTGTGTTTCCTTTTTATCTTTTTCTTCTGCCAGTTTTCATGAGACCTGAGGCATGGACGAAACCAGAAAGGGAAGAGTACACCTGTGATATTGTCAGCAGCAGATTCTAAAGGCATAGCAATCCACTGCCTGGTTTCTTAGTAAGGCTAATGAACTGCAGAGATGCTTTAAAAGATGACTGAGCCTGCAGGGCCAGGTCTAAACTGCTTGGTAACCTCTTCCAGTGTGATGCCTGGCTGGACTTGTGCACTGTGTCTCCAGAGCTCCTCTTCTGGGTATGGGGCAGTGGGAACCTCACTGAGAGCATATAGAGAGTAATGGAGAGACATGGCTGCGTTTCTGGGAGGTCTCACCAACTTTTCGTAATGTATTTCAGAATTAGCAATGGCACACTACTTGCTTTACAGAATAATTATCCTGTAAAATGGGTGTGTGTGTGTTTGATCTGCCATGATACATGGTTATGAGGGTGTTGGAAGGGTGTTGGCTGGGTAGTGTTTCTCCAGCAGTAAGATATCAGTCCATGTCACAGCCTTCACAAGTGAGAGAAAACATCAATATCTGTTGCTGGGAAGTGTATTTGTTATATCACTCTGGCAACTCTCACCTAGAAAGAAAAGCCTTTGAAGATTTCTCCTGACATTTCAGCAGCTTCCCACTGCTCGTATTTCCACCACTTTTTTAAGCCCACATAACTGACCTGTCTGAGAACAAAATTCAACCTCAAGGAAAAAGATAGGAGCATAGACAGTACAGCCTGCAAAAGAGTGAGAACTGAAGTAATGCGTATTTCTAGTATCTAAATCAAAGTCAAACAAAAAAATAAGTTTCTGATAGCTTTGAAATAACAGTGCTTCACGTGTGCAGTACTTTGAAGGTTCAAAGGTGCATAAAATCTTATAATAAACAGAAGAGAAGGAAGCTTAAACTAGGGAAAACCAAAGAGGAAGTGTGATGTTTTAAAATTCATATATTTTTTACAAGAATAATCAAAAAGAGGTTAATGTGACACCAAGGCAGCATTTTTCTGCTTTTTTTTGTTGATTTTGTGTTGCCACAGTATAACCGGTTGACTTACGTTTTGGCAAAGATTGTTCCCCATCTTGCAAGATACTGTAGAAACAGTTAGGAACGTACCTCTTTAGAGAGATGTGGACAGATATGAGCTTACATTATGATTTCAAAGAGGTAGGCTTTTGTTCTAGTAGTCAGAAGTATACCGAATAATAGAATAGGGTAAATCTTGTTGCTCTTGAGGTATCTGTGCTTTTGTGAATGTAAGCACATCAGAGTGGAGTGGCTCCTTTAATAATGTGATCAATAGGAAACATTTTCTTTCTTAGGTAAGACTTATACTTTAGGGTCTCAGTTTGCTCCCATGCTCTTATCTCCCAGCATAGACTTTCCTAAGACAGAGACAGGACCTTAGTTCACTTGTTATGACCTGGGTTGTGAACTACTCTGGCATACTTTGGAGTGAGCAAAATAGGTGAATTTAATTATTTGAAAATCACAGCTTCTGTTATCAGTGGTATTTAAGAGTGTAAGCGCATTGACTTCATGCAAGCTCCATCAGCTAGTTCTAAGGGCTTACTACTAAAGTATTCTTATGTATGAATACCTTCTTTGTGTAGCCTGTTAATTTTTACTCCATTTGGATGGGTTGGAAGGTGACCTGTATTTGCTTCATATAACCAAGTTTGTTTGAGAGGGGAGTAAATAGCATGTTTGAGGGCTGTGTTCCTCTGTAACTTGGGCTGCATTGCTCAAAAGGTAAACGAGTTCAGCATGTTCCAGAAGTAGTTGAGACACACTGACAGGGAGGAGAAAATCATCTGCATGGTTTATGCTTATTTATGTCTGTGTTTGGAGGTAGATAATTTACCTCTTAAGTTGCCTGCCAAAAATAAATACAGAAAATTGCTAATGTTTTGATTTATTCTATGGTGACACTTAAGAAACAACTGATAACATACCCCTGCTGTATTGTACAAAATAGTGACAGATGTCCCTGCTACAGAGTATAGTAGAAAAGGGGTATAGAGTACATACTAAGTCCATGACTTTTTTCAGTGGGTTAGGTTTTCAGTACATTTTTTGATTGAATGTGCTGAAGGCAATGTTTTCACACACAAGATAAGGGAAAAAGGAGGCATGCACAGACACGTGAGAGTTTGATAGGGCAGGAGAGAAGGGAGAAGGAAAGAGGTGAATGGAATGAGGCTGACATGAGGAGACTGTGATAAGCAGGGATTTAAGAAGTAGAGAAATAGCACAGTTGAGCAGAACAGAATTGTAGAAAGCCCTATGATTGTATCTTCATTGTAGAAATGTTTATGATGATATCACCATTGTTTGAGTCTGCTTGCATTTGTTACTACTCCTCTGAGGGTTTCACATGCAGAAATGCCTACTAGTTGAACTACGGTTCATAAACAGTACTAGTTAAAGAAATATGCTACTTTGAATATAGAAAAAGATAGTACTATAAAGATGTAGTATTTTAGTGTGCCCTCTTCATCTGTGGCAGCTGTTTCACGCTCCTGCCATTTAAATGCTGCACTGGGGGTAATCACAGAATCTTTCTCAAAACTTGCAGTGATGTTTCTTGCCACTTAAACCAAATATATGTGTTTTATTTGCTACATTGATGTTCACAGTATCCTTGACTGGACTTAGTTGGGTTTTTTAATCTATAAGAAACACTTTCGTATTTGCTTAAAATATTTATTTTCCTTTCCCACATCTATCTCTCATATGCACATGCAAAAAATCTCTTGATGTATGTGTTTTCTTTCCCTAAGATTACACAAACGTAGATAAATGTATCAAGGTTAAAAAGCTGCTCTTCCAAACTTCTTTTCAAAGCATGGAAGATCACAGTTAGCGGCTGCAGTTGTGTATTTTTCAACTAATGTTGTATGACAAGGAATAGTAACCCTAGGTAGTTATGCTAAAATAAGGTAATCTAATGTTTCAGGAAGTAAGATGATTATCACAGCAATCAAGAGGAATGCTTTCCTCAACATACGGCATCGCTTACTACAGATGTGCTGAAGAAAGTTTTCCTCTGAACTATTGCGCAACGGTCACAGCCAAAGGCTGAGCACAGGCTTGATGGACCAGCAGCTTATCTAGTCTGTCGAATTTCTGCTTCCGGCAATTCTGCCTGTTACAGAACCCCCCCTGTATTTTTGCCCAATGTTTGTTTTGTTGCATAGATAGAACTACACTTTTCTGGACGTTTCTTTATCCTCAGTTTTGTTGTTCTTAGACCTTTGGGGTTATCTGTAATCCTAAATGTTGAATTCTGTCTCACTGCGTGTATTGTGTAATCTTCCAAATACCTCTCTTGTCTTCTGTTCTTTTACTTCCCTGGTAATTGTCACTGCAGAAGCAAAAGGATCATGTTTACAATTTCTAATTTTCTATTCATTATGATGTAATCTTACTTATTCATTGCATCAAAGTATGAAAAGTAGCTACCAAAGATATAAAATCTCTCACATTTTAGACAATTATCAAAAGCATGTTTCTAAAACAAAACCCTACTACTTCTTTCTGTTATTGGTTGATGAATATTCAAAATATCTGAAGGCAATTGTAGATGGATTGTACGGTAAGTTTAAATCCTTTTCATAATAAATTTTATTCTTATGATGTAAAGACTTCTCACTGCAGCTCAAGATTTCTAGGTAAAGAACAAAAAATAAGTGTGTGGTGTAGAACAACAATTAGACACATGTGGTGCTATTGCTGCTATAGCTGCATGGTTAATGCACCTTCTGTTATTCAGGGCTATTTCCGAAAGATATATGACTAGATACCAAGATAGATGAACAGAAATGAACTGTGAGCTTTTAAATATAAAGTCTATTTAAAAAAAAAAAGAAAGAAGAAAAAATTCTGCTGCGCTGAAGAATGGCTTTAGTCAAGTAAAAAAGTGCTTTCATTATGCAAGAAAAGTTCAGTATTATCTTGCAGAAATGAAATAGTCAAATACATTTTTAAAGAATTTTTAATGATTTCTCTAAAACTTTTAATTAACGGGATCAGAATATTTAAATTTTATCCTGTAATATTAACATGAAAGATGAAAATACTCTATTTACCTATGTAATTAAATAAAATTATGCAAGCATTCTATAACTTCAGGGAACTTGGTAAGGCATCCTATATAGCCTATAATCAGATGATGTGGGCTCAAGTATATATTAGTTTATCGTTGTATCCTTGCAACACAATTCTGTATAATATGTGGTCCTTAAGACTGAGCTGCAAAAGAAGGATGGTATATCTGATATGTTATTATAGTGTGCAACCCTACACAACAGGGCTTTGTAGAAAATATATGTTTCTATAAATACCAAATGTACAAAAAAGCTGTAACAGTCTTCATCACTGTTGTAAAATGAAAGCATTATTTGCAATGCAATAGCTGTATGCATAGCAATAGGTCTTCTGATTTAGTGTTACATATGTTAATGACTAACATAAATAGTATCCATTACATTCTTGTAAAAAAACACAGGTTTCGTATTATTGTTGATTTGTTTTGGTCTTGTTTTACCTTGCTGCTATGCACATTTATTTTCTGGTTGCAGCATATTCATTTTTTCACTTACATAGGCAAGTGTGTAGCTAAGATTAGTGAACAATGGTCAGTGATGAATTTTTATCCTCTGTAATCTTCCCATATGCCAAGTGCCCCTATGGAAAAACTTGGGATGTTTCAATTTCTTCCTCCTTGGTGAGGCAGCTTTAGGCATGGGCTGGATCCTGCAGGGAAACCTGACCATCTGGGCATAGAAATGCTGATTCTGCATGTCCTGAATAATGACCCCTCACCCTGGCCTCTTCTTTGTTGGCAGAGCCTATTAATCCAGGAGCTGCTCTAGGGTGTTCATGGCCCCTGTCTTATGGGTGCGTGCTGGGGGGGACAGGAACTGCTTCCACCAGCTTTCCCTTGTTGAATTTTCTGTGGCCAAGGATTAGATACGGTGTGCATCTTTGAAGAGCTGTGACAGTCTGTGGGTGAATATGTCCACATACATGACTTGGATCATCTCTGAAGCCTTGTTATTCCCGTGGGACTAAACCTCTCAGAAAGGATAACTCGAGACCACTTTTTTTTCCCTTTAGCTAAATTTGTATTTAACTATTTGCTGATCACAGATCACTTACAATGTGAATGTGTTAGGAGTAAATTTTAGATGTCTGGACAAAACTAGCTAGGAAAGCAAACATCTAGTAACTTCTGGTACACAGTTGTAACATACATCAAGTCTTCATCTCCTTCTGGTTTCTCATATCAAATTCCTCCGTTCTGCACTTTTTCAGCTGGCGACTTTCTCTAATAGTGTTCCTTGGGGTATTACTATGGATAGTCCATGATCATATATCCTCAGTTAGACAAGTATCATGGACCTTACAGCCTACTTTTGAAGTTGTTCTTTGTAGAGTGTGACTCTTTCCTGCCTTCTCATCTTTCTCTCATTGGGACACCATTCAGTCACCAGAGAGGCAGTTTTAGGTGGAGACAGGCAGATCCAGACCTCTAGGAGGAATGTATGAGGTTTATCTGTCCTGTTACTAGACCAAGTGCTAGCTGTGGCGTGGTATCAGAACACTTAACAATAGCAGAGCTTTTTCTGCCCATAGTTTAGTGTAATCGCATGCAGCTTCAATCAAATAAAATTTCCAGTTTCAAATTTGTGAAATATGTCTGGACATTGGAGCCCTCCAAAATTCTCAGGAGTACCAAGTGTTGGCCTAATTCTGATGCTAATTACAGTTGTTGATTGCATAGGTTGGCATACCGATCACTTTCAAAAATCTCTCTTGCAAGGGTTAAACTGGCAAGGTTTATTGTGCCATGTTTATTCAATATATTCTATTCGCTGTCAGATGAGAAGCTCTCTTGACTGATTCCTGTTGACTTGACAAGGATTCTTGTTTTCTAGCACACTACAAATACAGCCGTGGGGACATTCTGTCTCTCCCTGAGGGTGTCTCAAATAGAATCATAAATATGTAGAAAATCAGCAGTCAAACCTGAATCCTGCACTAAAAGTGTTGGAGTATGGGTGAGTAGACGACTCACCCCATTGTGTTTGAATTCAGTTGTGATTGTTCTCTACATTCTGTTCTCCTGATATATTTGTCACTAAACATTTTGTAATAAAAAGTGACATGATGCCACTACCTGGTAAAACATGAACCCCTAGACTTAATGTGCAGGATCTGCAGCAAAACCCTGTACTTTGAGTAAGCAAAACAAAAAGCTGAAGACTTAAATCCTTCTGTGCACTCGTGGATTTCTTTTTCCAATAGCACATCACATTGCAGATAGCTTAGTCTTATCAACAGGATGATACAATTTTTTAGCATTGCCAGATATTTACATTATATTACTTAATCTGTAGTGTGATTGTGGCTGCAAAGCTGAAAACAAAGTGTTTCGACATGAAAATGAAATACCACTATTTTGTGGCTCCACAGATATACACAGCTAAAAACCTAGCGTTTTCCACAAAAGAGATGTGATTGCCTAATTCACCATGGAACTGTTTACTTATTGCAGAATTGCCTAACGGCTGGTGAATTTTAAAAAGATAGGGAAAGAGTTTTATACCACAGGCACAAAACAAAATATAGCCAACATTTCAAAAGCATAATATGTTCTCTTTTTCATGTCCCTCTTGGCCAGCATCTGACTTCCATGTTGTGACTGATGTCCCCTAAGCACTTCCACCCTGTCACATTGCCATTCAGTCTACGGGCCAAAATTGAGCATAATCCAGATCATCAGGAAAGAGAATAATATTATCAAAAGATCTACTCCTGAAAGTAGCTTAGAAGATGTTAACAATAGGTAGAAGTATAAGATTTTTTTAATCTATTTGCTAGCTTTTGCTACTATTTCTCCCACCAGTGTTTTACACTATTGGCTGAGTATGGCTTTATTTTAAAAACCGAAGGGTTTAATTTTTATAACATTTAAATTATAAAGTAGATGTGCCTGTGGTTACCCACATTCTGCAATCCTTGTTGGTATTTTTTTCTTTATCCTGGAATGTCTTTTGGATGTTCCCTGCCAAGGGAAGAGCAAGGGGCGTGTTACTGTGATAATGTGAGAACAGATTGGTCAGACAAAAAGTAAAGTATAATTAATCGAGAATAATCTGGAAGCACTATCTCTATAAATTATTGATGTTCTCAGGCAGATATGAACTGAAAAATATGTTCTCTCAGAACTCACATGCAGTTGTAATTTCATACTTTCACAATAATTACTTTTCCTTTTATAATGGCATAGAATAATTTTTAGGTTTGATAGAATTTTTCCATTCATTCCAGTGGGATCTGGAGTTATTGGGCTATACTTCAGTAAGTACCAGAAGGATTTGGATAATTGTAAGCTTCATCCTCATTCAGCTTCTTGAACAAAGTATAGCAGGGAGAGTCTCTCTGTTTAATTCAACATCTGGATGCTGTTAGTAAAAAATATGTTTAATTTCAACCTGCATACCTTGTGTTCCTCACCCCCCCACCCCCTACCCCAACATTTTCTAGAGAACTCCTTTTAAGGCTTAGGGTAAGATAGCAAGAGACAGCATTTAATAATCTTTTTCAAGACTTACGTTGTTTGTGAGGCAGACTGAGTTGACTATTTTCTTCTTGACATTTGAAGATCAGGAGTGTGCCCTTGTCTCTCTATTTTCAAGCATCTATTGGTACAAGCAGCAAAGGAGATGAAGGAATCGGCCTTTCAGGCGTTGGAAGTGCCAACTTCAAAAGCGTCAGCTGGGGCAATTCTATCACCCATTAGCATTCATTTGAGCAGTGAAGGTGGCTAAAGAATAGCCTCTGAAAACAGAATAAGAGATAAAATTGATATTTCCCCTTAACACTTACAGAAGTTTCACTGCATCGTTGACAGCTGATGGCATCCTGCCCTGTGCTATCCTACTTAGAACTGTGAAAGCCACTTTTCTTCAAATGACATGATTAGAGTAGAAGGTAAATCAGTTGATTTTTGATTTTCAAAGATTACTGTATGGAGGTGACTGCTCTATAGATGGCATGTGACGAATAGTGAGATAGTGTCTAAATGACTGTGTCTAACTCACAGCTTTGGATGTGTAAGTCTGGCATTGAGAAAGAAAGAGGCAGAAGAAAGGATTAGGATTATGTGATTGACAGGTAGATCATAGCAGGTTCACTTCAAACTCTGCCAGCTGTATGAAAACAGTCTCACTAGTAAATTTTGCGTGAAACTACTCAAGTAGTTTCAAAAATAGTCTCACTTGAAACTGTTGGAATTACCCTGAAAGGAAATGTGGGGACACTGGCCATGTCACCTACAGACCAGATGCCAAGCTCGCACAAAGTGTCCTTTTATTCTGGCAGATCACAGATTTTGATCACAGATTTTTAGCTGTGAAGAGGCATGATCAGTTTCATTCATCTATATGTACACACCAAAGTCAGAAATACAGCACTGGAGTTCTGCACTCCTGGTCTTAAAAATAAATACACTATAACCTTGTTATCCTCATTACTTTAGTAGACATTTTTCTGTGAGACTACACTAGTAGAAGTGGCAGAAGTTTCTTGGACAGATTCTTGGAATTTGGTCATGGAAATGTGGAGAAAATGTTGTAACTGAAAAGTCACAAAAGAAGTCCAGGAGTGTAACTGTTAACTTGTTATATTACTGAATAAAGGAATGATGAGCAACAGTTGTGGTACTGTAGCTGTCCACAACACCAGTTCCTGAGTGTTAATGGGAGCAGAGGAAAGTTGATTGTGCTCAGATGTCACTTGAGTCAGGAAAAGAAATGTTTTCTAGAAACATCTCATTGGACTTAAGGCAAAATGAAAGACATTACTTATACTAATAAATACTGTCTGTTGTCTGCATTAATGGAATTTAACCAGAGTATTGCAAAATTTGTAGTAAATACCAGAAAATCTTGTTGCTTGGTTAATGGTTTTGCAAGGAAAAAAGTAAAAATGACAGCTTGTGAAGATTAGAATATTTTTGTTTAAGATACTAACTAAAAATTAAAAATATTTTGAAGGAGATACTTTGAAATTATCCAGATAAAATGTTTACTTTATTTCCAGAAATAATTGCTCAACAGAATTTTCAAGATCTTGAACTGTGTTCTTATTTAGGCTTGAGGACAATGCTGAAATATTACTGGAATGGTTAGTCAAAATTCAAGAAAAACACAAGATATCAACATAAATAAAAACTTATATAATAATGCTCCTATTACTTATATGTGTAAAGGGGTGTGTCAGTATATATATGTCCACTCACACAAGAATAAAAGTAGTGTAAATTATACATAAAGATGTAATTTAATCACAAGCATTAAAGAAGAAAAAAACAAACAAAATTATTTTGAGAATGAGCCTATTCTCTGTTAATAAGCCTGAATAATCCAAATTATTATCCACTTTTACAAGAACTGAACCTGTGTATTTTGCAGATTCAGAGTATTTCTTTAATACTTTTATTAATAAAAAAGAAGTGTTGGTAATCGAATCAGGAAGCATTGCATTCAAATGTACGTAACAATAACTTTATAAAAAAAATCAGAGAAAATTAGATGATCATTTTGCCACCTTAATTATTACCATCTGTTGGTAATTTCTAATCAGTCTGGGTAGTATCTTTGTAAAAGAAAAGGGCTTCAGAAGTTCAGCAAATGTGTTTGTGCATATGTGATTTTTTTTTTTCTCCAGAAAGATGAAACAACCGTTTTTCTTCACATTGTCCCATTCAGCAAAGTAACAAATGTTGAAAAATGCCCGCATCTATTTTGTCCCTTTTTTGTCAAGTCCTATTTGTTAAAAAGTAATGCTCTACTCTTTTCCTTTATCTCTGGATGGAAGAAGGAATTTTATTTGGCATTTCAAGGTCTGCTGCTTTTTCTAAAGGTTTCCAACTCAATTCCCCTCACTGGTAGACAGCAGGGGGTTCTCTAGCTCATGCTTAAGATTGTTAGTAGTATCTTTCTGTTAATGTCAAATTGATATCGCTCGGTGATTGGAGTGACCTGAAGGCAAGCTCTGCTGCGTAAGCCTTTATTAATGTGACATATTGTTCCTTTATTCTGAAGTAAATATATACCTCCAACCCCGTCAAATACATAAATAAAGACTCATTTGTTTATGTTGTAGTATAAACAGGTAAAATAAGTAAATATAAAAATAAACAAATACTTTCATTAATGTATTTTTCTTCACCATATGCATTCCAAATATCAGCATTGAAATGTTGACAGGAAGACAGGTTTTTCTAGGACAGGTTGTTAAAACGAGTCTTATATTATGCTAATAAAAGCATAGGCCAAGGATTTCTCACACACATCAGCAGTTTCATGCTTTCAGGTAGCCTCACTGAGGGAGGGACTGTGCTGCTGCCATGAAAAAAGCTTTCTGAAATGAGAGCCTAAGCAGTGCCAACAAATACCCATAATGTGGTAGTTTCTTAAAGAAAAGAAGTTTCTTATTTTGTTAACAGCTTGCACCTGGGGAACCCAAGAAACTTGACATGCAGGATTGAATGTATTTTGTAACTCTCATGTGCGCTGTGCAAGGATGCCAGTTAGCTCTCTTGCCTTGCCTTAGCAAAAAGTACAGAAAATTAAAATTTAGGAAGCTCTTTAATTGAGAAGAGTTTAATTGACCATGGTAACGAAAGTATATGTCAAATGCTAAGTATATAGCAAAGATTTGAGTTCAGGGAACATGTAACAGTAGAAGCTTGTCTGCACAGAGCCCCTAGTTCTTTCTCTGCACTGTTTTTAAGCCAGGCTCTGACAGTGTTAGAAAACAGGTCCCTGAATTTCTCGTTGTGTTCTCGGATTTAAAAGTCATAATAAATTCATCACAGTGCCATAGCATGTGGTTTGGATGTAGTCACAAATCCTTCTGTCACCTGGAAAATCTCTACTAAAATGATTGACATAGATTCAAATGATCTGAGATAACTTTATGGTAGAATGAATTTAACAAAACTTTGACATTCTTTTTGCAACAACCCTGTATATAGACTGCAGTGTGGAATATCCTAATTTCTGTCACTAAATCATGGCAAAATTGCATTGTTCATCCACATGCTGTCTCCAGACATGGCTTTTAAGTAGATTCTATAAGTCCTGTCTTTTTAATGTTTTAACGAAATGGTGAACACAGTGGCAGGACAGTATGAAAACATGTATGGGTATTTTCATACGGTTTGTTTGCCATGGGCTAAAACCTCATGTCCAAAGTAGCTGTCTAAAATGAGCTTTTTTGCTTCTCTGGGTTTTTTTTCCCTGTTTCTGGTGACCATCTCTTACCTGAAGCCTGTTTTGTTAGCTAACTGGATTACCCGGATACTGGTGCTAAGATGTAATTTCTCCCAGGGGAATTTTATGTAAAGCGACCTTATCACTATGCAGATAAAATTTTACTTCCGCAACCTGATCTGGCTCAGTTGGTCCTGACTGTGGAAATCTAGCTGTACTATAGAGTAAGACAAAGCAGCAGTACCAGGAACCAAGCTGCAACATTTAGCATGTTTTACTGCTTCTTTATTTTTGCTAAATATGACTCTAATTGTCTCCTTGGTTTAACTTCTGCAACAGAGACTAGTAAAAGGAAAGTATTGAACAGATCAGACAGAAGTAATCATTTCAGATGTCAGATTAAACATACAAATTGAACAATTCATAATTATTTCAAAATGCCATAGTTTAAAAAGATAAAATCCATGTTTTGGGGATAATAATTCAGTGAAATGCAGTGAAATGATCAACACTCCAAGCCACCATCCTATTAATGCTGCTGTTAGGATGGTCCTCTACTTTTTAATAGCATCATAGGTGATTTGAAATATAAATATCACTTAGAAAAATAGCTATAGTTTTATACAGCCTTTTCTACTTAATTAAATGATACCACTTGCAAAGTTTTTATGCTTAAAAGGCATTATGTCAATAAAATTGGACAAGGTTCTTTCTTTTTGATGAGATGTACTTGGTAGTGTGTCTTTGGTCTTCAAGTACCATAATAATGAAATATCTTAGGCTGAAACTGAAGGTACACCTTTCTTTTCCATTTCTTTATACTACAATGGCTTTATATCTATTTTGTACAATAAAGCTACTCTGACGCCAAAACATTACACTATCACCAAATTACTATTATTTTTAAGATGCTGATAAATAAAATTAAGTAACATCTGAAGCTAGTTGTTAGCATGACATCTCAAGAGACCTGTCTTCCTGTCAGAACTTCCGGCCCTAGGGAGCTTCTTGATACAGCTTCTTGAATACTTTTGCCAAGTATAGCTCACCATGTATAGGGTAAATTATATGGCTGCATTTGCTTTAGGCTTCAGGAATGCTTCTCAACATTATTTACTTGAACCCCTGTATAATCTGTTTAGGTCCTTTTTCCTGCTTTCTCTATTTTCAAATGCTGCATGTCAGGGAATACAATACCTGAAAATGTATTTTGCATCTGATGCCCCTTTCACTTTGAAGACCAGTTTCAGAAGTTTTGAGGATTGTATGTTGAAAATTAATGGTCTAGAAGGCAGGATGAACATTTGTCCTAAAAATGGCCAGCTAATCGTGCTTGTATTAAGAAACTCAAGGATGATTTATGCCTTTTGCCAAAAAAGAGTATAGAGGAGGAAAGGCGAGTACAGGCCCTGGCTTAGATGTCTGTTCTTTTTTTTTGTCCATGCCTTACTTAACAAATTGCTAAAAAGGTAATGAAAACAGAAATATCACCTACATTAGTCAGAAAAAATGTCCACATTGGGGCCTAATTAACAGCCTTTTATTGTAAAGAAAACATGGGGATAAATTCATCCTGCAGTATTACTGCAATTAAAATTACAGGTGCTTAGTGAAATGGAGTATTAGGCTGCAAACAGTATGACTGAGGGGGTCAAGATTGGTGAATATTATGCAAGTAGTTTATGCAAAATCCGGCTACAAATGATTATCCAAGAAAATTGCCTGTGTAACAGATGCCAGCATGCAATTTCTGGTTTTGTTCATTAAGACTACTGCTTCCTTTCCTGAAGGGTGTGGAATGTACATGAAGGGTGGCTATACTTTTCACTCTGCATAACCCTAAGAATGGCAGAGCCAAAGATAAATGCACCCTTCTGTGGTAGAATTAACTAAATTTATACACATGGAGTTAGCAAACTCTTAAGCAAAGATATCTTGATAAGTTTTTCCACTTTTATAATGATCACTTGCAGTGGTGTTCAAAGGAAGAAATTTGTACCAGTTGTCAGGGAAAAAGACTCTTCAAAAGGAATGCATCAGGCTATACTGTACCTAGTCAGTAATGCCTAGTATGATGCTGGCTCTCACAATTAAAAAAAAAAAAAAAAAACCAAACAAAAACCAAACAAAAAACTACTGTCGTAAAAATTTTCAGTTAACTTTGAAATGTAAGATGGTAATGTGAATGCAATTTTCTAATGCCCATCTCGGAGTGGCTCAACAGGGCAATTACCAGAAGAGATAAGAAGCAGACGAGTGCACCTGAAACCCCTTATATTTGAATAGAAACTGCTGCAGAAACCTTTTTGAAATGAGAAAGACCCATGAGTAAAAAGATACTGAATCAAATCTGTTTCTGGAGGTAAATGATGTGAAAACCCATGAATAAATATATAACTTGCTCTCTACTGTTGAGAGCTGAAAGGTAATTTTTGTCTGAACTACAGAGTAGAGGTTCATTACGTAAACTTGAATGCTATCTATAGCATAAATAGAAGCTTTATTAATGAAGCTTTTCCTTTGTTTCTCCCTTCCTCTTTACGTGCTGTTACTACAACTTAGTACATTCAGGAGGCTATTACTTTTCCATTAGCAAAAATAGAAAAGCCTTTTGGAGGCCCTTTTGTTGATGAGAGGTTTTGAAATTTATGGTTTTGTGATTTTGTTCCACTGTTTAGGTTTCTTTTACATGGGAAAATGTGGCATTTGGTCTCATATTAGGCCTTAGCTAAGAATTCATGATACATTACCAAAATATTCATAATTTTCATTATTCACATTTGTTTCTTGTCTGTCAATTCTTCTAATTTGGTTAGAAATCTTGAAAACATGTTGTGTAACTTATATCCTTAAAAAATAATTCTCTTGCATTAATTAAAAAGTTATTAACTAGAAGATATGTATTTCTTAAAGATTAGTATAACTATTGTAATATAATATAAAACATTAATTTTCAAGACTGAAACCTCTTTTCCATTTTATTTCATTTTTAAGTGTGCTTCTAGCTTAACCTTCTTTTATGTAGAAATAGAATCAGTCAAATAAGCTATTTCCTTAAGGTAAATCCTTAGAAAAAGGTTTCCTCATATATTCATCGTGTTTAAAGGTCTGGTTCAAAGCATTAAAAAACAGTAGAATATTTTAAGAATTTCTGGTGGCATAAAGTGTGAGTTAATTTCTTTTAGTACTTCCATTTTAATGTAACACATGCCAATAAGGTAAGTAAGGAACTTTAGTATTTTTTAATTATGCCACAAGACAGGAAAATTCCAAATAACATGACTTCTTCTTTAATATTTTATCACAAATACTTTTAAGCAAAAATGTAAGTATTGACTACATTCTATGTTTCTCATTTAAAAGTGTAGTTATTTGCAAGGTAGAAATTGTATGTTAAATAGAAAGAAACAAGTATTTTCAAACAATAGAGAAGATTATTTTTAGGAGGGAGTAACAATTACAATACAAGTTAATCTTCCACATGGTTTGTTAATTCAGTGACTGTTAATTAATCATATGATACACATGGTAGAGTATATTATCCACCCCCAGACTGAAAGCTGCAAGTGCTTATAGTAATACCATGTGCCTGTCATTGGTACCATAGTCCATTTGTTTCTTTCCTTCCTCCTGTCCTGCTTTGTTCAAACCGATTGTCTTTTGTCAGTTTTTTTAGACAGACCTGTAAACATCTGTCACACTGCACCTCAAGCAGAACCATATTAATTTCAGTGGAACCACCTATCAACACGAACCTCAAAAGGTTTGGCATGTGGCCAAATAAAGCAATATCCCAGGTAGATACCCTGAAATCTTTCAGGCCTGTTCTTTCAGTGCATAAATTGGAATTGTAGGTTGATGGAGATAGGGAAAACCTGAGTTTGGAGGCTGCTTTCAGGAAAGATGGTTACAAAAGATGGAGTGAAAACAATTGGGCTGTTGCATTGAAGAGAGCTGACAGTATTAAAAGAGACAAGATTAAGGGAAAACCAGCCAGACTATTATAAAACTAAAGATAATAAGAAACTGCTTTGACTATTAGTCGTACAAATTGTAGAATGGGACTAAGGATAGGTATGGAGTAATAACTGAAGCACATAATTTGGAAAAGATAAAGCTCTCAACATTATAGTGTTTAGATAAAACGTGCAAAAACCTGACTAAAACCAACAAAGTAAGAGAAGGAAAAATGAGCCTATAGGTTCATCTTTAACAGAATGAGGAGCAGTGTATGGCATAGAGAAGGCCAAAGTGGTCCAGAACTAATCAGAACCTAACTGGACCCACTGGAGAGTGAGTCAAAACAAGACTCACTCAAAGGTAGAGGATTTTTAGACTAGTTAGATGTATTTGATCAGAAGTGCCTGCTGTGACTGGTCTCTAACATGCCAAAGAAACCTGAAGCTGTAAGGGATAAGGTAGGACCCCAAAACTCAAAGCAAGGCAAGCATTGTATCCAGCTTTGAGGGACGGGATGGGATGGAATGGAAGGAGGGGGCACTGTCTAGTAAATAGTATCTTTCCAGATATTGTAGATAAATTCTTTTAAAATACTAATTTTATAAATTCACAAATATATTAAAAAAAAGCCTGTATGAATTTATCAGGAAGTTACTGTGTGAAATCAGTCTCATTGCTCTCTTTGATAGTCTAGCTCACCCAGTGGTAAGAAGAAAGCTATCTTGAATTTAATAGGGTTTTGATGTTGAGGGAACTGGGTTTCATTAATCTGTACTTTAGAGGAGCAAGGAAAGCAATCAATTATTTTTGTATTCATTTAGGATAGGAGAAGAGGTAATTAGTTAATTGTCAGTGATGACAATGACAGGAAAGAATCTTTAACTACATGAGGTACTGGGGAAAGCTAAAAACCTATGAATCATCTCACTGGAGGTTTCTAACTATGAGTTAGACAAAGTCTTGTCAGCATGATCTAGACAGACTTGATTCTGATTGAGAGCACGCAACTTCAGCAGGGTCCATAACCTTTCTAACTAAAACCCAAATTCTAGTCCAATTACTCTGATCTACGTGGTCTATAACTCTGCCATTGAGAGATAACATAACCAAATAATTACTAACTGCAATCTCCTTTACCTTGGATGTGCTGTCATTTGGACTGCAACACAATCAAGGTGTCAGAATTGAAAAATAAATAGTTAGGGGGCTGCCAGTTTTAGGAAGTCTGGTAATAATTAAAAGATTTGAAGTTGAGTTTTTTCTTCTATTAAACAGTTAATTCTAAATGTAAGGAATGTACTCTCATTTAGGAAAGGTAGCAGCCTGAATTTGAAAAAGTAGTGTGTTTCTACTACGAGCTGTACAGTTCAGAATGTTGGGTCTAATTTCACAAGCTTGATGCCTTTCAGTCAGTATTTGGTGTATTTTCCAGAGATTTCTTCAGGTGGCGTGCATGCTCAGACTAGTTCAATATGGTTGATATAGGTTCTGAACCTTTATTTTGGAGTCCCTTGGATACTTCTTACTTAGAAATATAAAGAAATAGCAATCTAAAAGTATGCTTTGATTGGTTACTTTACAGTAAATTCGGCCCAATTAACTGAAGATTGTGAGAACCCCATGGAATTCAGGCAATTCTCGGTATCTGCCTTCTCAGTCTTTTTTTTCAGTGAGGAGTACTTTTCCAGGGCCGGTAACATCTTACAGTGCCATGAGAATTTGTTTCTGTTGAAGGATTTCCCACAGACGTCACGCTTGTTCTAGAAGTCTTAAAGGGTGCCAGTGAACTTAGTAACTGGCGATGCTTCCAAAGCTGTGATTTCTGAGGGTGCTAAGTTCCATGTGTGTGACCTACTGGGCAGAGTTTTCAGAGAAAAATTGCTTGTGTCTGCTTGTAAAGAAGTAATGTTGTAATTACATAGCACTGGCTTGTACAGGGTAATAACAGATTGTTGTTAATTTTGTGTATAATACAGATTTCTCTCTTACATGTGGGCTAGTGGCGCACTCTCAGACTATCTATTGGATATCTATGTTCCAAAAAGTGGTGCAACCCCCTGTTGCACTCCTTTTGGCCTCCTGGTCTGCAAGGCTCCTCTCCCTCCCTCCATTCCTCTCCCCCAGTTTTAGTGTCCTAAAATATTGTCATCACAATCCAAGATGTTGTGCTGGTTTTGTTTTATCTTGTGTCCTTACATTTTCATAACCGTGTCCTAAATGCAAGCAGCTGGCTTTACTCCATTTGGAAATTTCTATTCTGTACTGAGGGAATCACAGCTAATTGTTAGAGCAAGGACTGCACCACATCTCATCTCTCTTGAGAGGATATTTGTGGTGTCTCCACAGCAATTAGCAAAGAAAGAAGGTGCGTGGCAATGTTGTTACTGTTTGTTGGGGAGGTAAAGCTGCCTTCCTGCAAGTCATTGGATATGTCCTCTTCTGCATGTGTTTTTCATGTTTAACATGTAACAAAGTTTTATATTAATCAGTGGAGTATAACAAGTAACAGAGTTTTCCCTGAATTCTGAAATCTGTACATTAAAATCTGCTCTACTTCCTTTGGGTTTTAGACCAAGTTTAAGGAATACTTTGCATATAAAATACATAGGAGGCTAAATTTACTCAAAGATGGTAAGGTGAAATTGTTTTATCGGTGTGATATTATTTCATGAAAAAAAAACCAGTCAGATTGGTAGCTGTCATCGTATCATATGATATAGATTTAACATACATAATTCAAAGACAATATTTATACACTCCTTCTTTTAAAAAGGAGTAATTTGTTACATGACAGGGAAGCTGTCGAATTCAGTGACAGACAATAAACAAAACCTAGTGCTCTGGAGATCTGCAGTGAGATAGTTACAGCACTAACATCAATACCCACATTTCTTACCCTGATCCTTTCTTACAAAATACAGTTGGAGTTTATTTTGAATGGTAACAGAGAAAAAAAAAAAAAAGAAGAATATAGGAAGGGAACTAGGCACGCTTTAAAACAGAAATTAAATCCAGTTAGCAGCACAGAGCATAGAAAATCCTTCCATTAATATTTTGTCCACTTCCTTTCTTTTTTTACTTTTTTTCCAGTGGTTCCTACTAGTTTTTCTAGTTTCTTGCCCAATATTGCTGTTGTAGTAGAAGTTTATTTTTATTTGAATGTGCAAAGTAAAAATCTTTGCTCCCAAAAATATCTACCCTAAATTATTTGTCAGAAAACAATGCATGCAATAGTCCATGCTTGATCTCCAGCAGAGCTCAGAGAAGTAATGTGTGGCCTCTGTCCCTAGCTGAAATCTTACAAAGAGCAGGCCAGTTTTGTAGCACCTAACCTCCTTCACTACCCGCAATGGCCCAAGTGAAAACTGTTCATTTTAGCATAAAAGTTGCACTAAATTCAGCTGGAGCAAAACCCGGATAAGAGTGAATACTTTTGAAAGGTCCACTCCCTTTTTCATTAAACAGAATTTTGAAACAATTGCCTGTTTTCTGGTGTAATGATGATATCACCAAAAATGGTATACTATGTAAAAGGACTTACAGCTAATTGAACTGGTAACACTTTGAAAAAACGTATTTTTTTTCTGTAATTTACATTTCAGTTTTCCTGGCGTTAGTTTCGTTGTGAAGTCTGAGCAGCTTTGATATATTCTTGAGAGGTGATATTTTTATGAAGTGAGAGACAATAACAACAACTCTTAATTAGTTTAGCAAGTTGTTTAAAAATAAAAATAGACTTTAATTTACCCTTCTGTGTTTAGAGATCATACTTTCTTCAAGGTTTCCAGTAGCTTTGCTCTATGTTGTGCTGTGTGCATAGTTTGAGTTGCTTTTTGCTCTAAGGAGCAAGTAATGTTCAGGAAGGGAATGGCGTGCTGACCAGATGACAGTTCAGAAATGGCATTATAATCCTTATACTAATACAATATTTCATGCTATTGAAAGGGCAGAAAATTTAGGAAATGACCAGAAAACAATTTTGATAAGCTATGTAAAAAGTAGGAAAATATTTCATTTAAGTAATGGATGAAATATAAGTGCTGCATCCACTTTCATTTGACCAGTTCTTCAAAAACCAGAAGTAACTATTAATTGTCAATAAGTGAACTTGTATCATATGTAAGAAGTAAGCTAAGTTCCAGAATGTTCTATTAGCATATTATGTAACAGTAATAACTCAAGTTTCTATTCTTTGAGGAGCTTATTCTGTAAATGTTAATGTGACTTTTTATTACATTCTAAAATGTACCTTCATAAGTTTGTAGCATGCACCACTTCTTCATCCCCCTCTTACTTTCCAGCAAAAACTGGAAATAGTTTTAATGCCTATAAATTCTTCTTGAAGGCAATTTGATATGACATGGGTGTGCAGGAGAGCACAACCTTTGAGTGCTGTGAAGGTAAAGTATACTTTAGAAATATTACAGAGATTAGGCAGCAATCTGACAGATGAATTCAAGACTTAAAAAGCCTCTGCAACACCAAAAAAACCCCAAACCTCAAGTGTTCGACTTTCTTTGAAGTTGGCCAAACTGTTTCAGAACAAAATAGTATTGTGTCAAGGAGCTACCTGAATTTTGGATGTATGCAGTAAAAGATAAATAGCAAAAATTTGTGTCCAGTCACAAGTTTTGGAGCCACATAAACCTACTGCACCAATCTGTTTATCTTCTTCAGTTACCAAAAGTGAATCAGGAAATATTTGAGGTAATCCACTATACTGTTATGGTTTTTCTCAATTATTTTTAGATTGCTTTAGCAGTACATAGGTATAAAATATTCAAGAAGTAAAATTATGTAGGTCTTGACATGGAATATAACTGCTGCCATTGTGAAAAGGAGTCTGCAACCTCCTTTGGTTCAATAAGCTAACACATACTGATGATGAAGACACCCATCTAACCTTACTTCAAAATACAAGAATATTTTCCAGTAGTTTTCATGGACCAGGTCCAAGAATTTATGACTGAAAGAGTACAGAAATGAGTGTGGTGGCTTCACCGCAACTTAATTATAGAGCCCAAGGATACCTTTATTTGGTTTGCTTAAGGAAAAGTTCTAAACCCCTATATTTTAGGGATTGTAGTGGGTTGACCTTGGCTGGGTGCCAGGTGCCCACCGAGCTGCTCTATCATACCCTGCCTCAGCAGAAGATGGCAGGAGAAAAAAAGTTGTAAAAAACCTTGTGGGTCAAGGTAAAGGCAGTTTAATGAAACAACAGCAAAAGTCATGTGTGCAGAAATGAAGGAAAACAAAAGATGTTTTTCTCTGCTTCCCATGAGCAGACGATATTCAGCCACTTCCTGGGAAGCAGGGCCTTGGTATGTGTAGCGGTTGCTCCAGAAGACAAACATAAATAACGAATGTCCCCCACCTTCCTTCTCCTTCCCCTTAGCTTTTATATCTGAGCAGACGCTGTATGGTATGGAATCTCCCATTTGTTACTCTGGATCAGCTGCCCTGGCTGTGTCCCATCCCAAGATCTTGCCCACCCCCAGCCTACTGGTGAGGTGGGGGGGCGGTTGGAGAGACACCCTTGGCGCCGTGCGGGCACTGCTCAGCAGTACAAAAACACCGGTATGGGTTACCCCCACCTTTCTAGCTCCCAGTACAAGCACGGCACTGTGAGGGATGCTGTGGGGCTCAGCCAGACCCAATAGAGGGGTGCAAAAGGACTGTTGACCTGATTGTTCTCTGATCCAGACATAGATAAGGAGATATGCTGCTGAAAATAAATAAGCTGAATTAGGCAGAGGCTCTCATCCAGATAATCAAACTCTCTTTGAAATATGATAAATTTGATTGAAGTCTCCTAGGGCAGGTAATTCTTACTACACTATAATTGAGTCTTTCATTGATAGATGCACCTGGTGTAATTTTTGGTTTCATTTAGAATACAAGTTATCCTTATATGATAGAGTTTGTTTCTTGGCACAGAGTATTACTCAGTGTCATGGTGGCATTCCTTTCTTGATTGGCTTGTAAAGTTAGTTCATGAGCACTGCATGTTTGGTGTATTAAGTGGTAACTGTAAGCTTTTAATTAAGCCATATAGTACAGCAATAAAATGTTTTGAAGATACTTCTTTTGGCAAAACGCTATACTGTAATTGGAGTCGGCATGAAAGAAACAAATTATATAGAGATTGTAGCTGTCCATGTGTAGGTCTGCATACTGAATTCCCAAACCTCCTTCTCCATTGGTGCATAGAAAATTGATCTAAAGGTTTAATTGAAAAAATGAAAATTCCACAATTAAAAGCCCCAAACCAAATTATAATAGCACTGTCTCCTTTATCCAGAACTAATCTTCTAGTTTATGCAAGTCACAAATAAAGATGGTACCCTGTATCTTCTAAGACATCTGTAAAGAAACATGTTCATGTTTGAAAATTATTCATCATCACTGGGAGAGGTCTGCCTCCATCCTGCTCCATCTCCCTTGTACTACATGCAGACGTTGTCGCTATGCCTTTTATAAGATAGGAGGGGATGCAGTGTACGTAAGCAGCTTTCATTTTGCGTAGGCCACCAGCATGGTAGGAACACATCAGAATATGTCATAGGTTTGGGTTCTTTTTTCTTTTGTTTGTTTTTTTTTGTTTTTTTTTTAGAAAGTAGTCATTCTGATTCTTCATGGACCATATACTCTCTATGTTGTTGGAGTTTTTTGCTCTTTCTATACTAATCTATTTTCAGCCACTGCCCGTTATAGGCTAGGTGGACTTGGTTCCGATGTGGCTTTTCTCTGTGGAGCCTTAGATTCAGAGGGATTGCAGCTGGGTTTATAGAGCTGCAGTTCTGCTGTGTGCTGTGCTGTTACTAACTACACAGCGTGAAGCAGGTAGAGTAAAGGCGGTATTTAAAGATTTTTGGAGACCGCATTTAAATCTGCTGTACCTCTCTGTGTTGCCTTTGACTTGCGTCAGAGCACACTTTATTCCTATTTGTATGTTCCCCCAAATCGTATACTTGTTATTCTCAGCAACAGCAGTATTCTACCAGTTTCATGATGATATATCTTTGGTAACAGCCAGCAGCTGGCATCATGCTACATATTAATCCTTGATGGTGCAAATAGATTTATCATATTTTATAAGTACATAATTCAATATGAAGACAGAAATTGTACCTTCAAGAGCTGGGTTTTAAAAATTCAGTTTCTCAACTGAGTAAGAGCCACCTGGCTTTCTGCTTTCAGAAGGAAATACCACTGCGGTTATTTATTTATTTTGCAATAATTAGCCAAGAGCTGTATTAGTGTATAATTTAAGAGCACCTGTGTCAAGGTGATGCCATCTCATCTGTTTCCTGAGCTTTCTGAACCTGGTGTCATTCCTGGTCAGAGCGGTCCCAGGAGACAGGGCTGGATGCCTGGGAGATTTCTGCCTCTTATTAGGATCTGCCAATACTCATTATTCTTGCAAAACAGTCGGTGTGTGGGGGCCTTGCTGCAGGCACAGGGGGGTAATGTAATCAGTCTGCAAAGAAGCTGTGCTTTCTGCAGAGCATTTATCTTGCTGAGACCGTGTGCCAGGAAGGTGATGCAAGAAAGGAGACACAAGGTGATGTGTGGACAGGTTAATGCCACCTCTGCACTGTCCTGTGGGGTACCTGTGGGCTGCTGTAGTTCACTCCTAGGCAAGGATTGCCAAGCTGGACCTTGAGGTTACAAGTGTGTGTGTCCCTGTAGCAAACCATGTTTCTGAGAGGATGGGCATGCAAGTCACTGGTGTCTATCATCATCCACAGATGGCTGCAAGCAGCTTATTTTGGGTTTTATTCCTCCTTTGAAGGAGTCATTATACCACTGACAGGCTTGACAGTGCTACATTAAGATAGATGAAGCATGTCAGATACTTATAGTTCTCTATGCTGGCTCTAGGAAATCCTACTAGTATTATCACATTTTATCTGTATGTTTTAATTAGCATGATCTTAAGAGTGACATACCTGGTTTGTATGTGCAGTCATGCCACTGAAATACAGTAATTCAGTTCCAAAATGCGTTGCAGTTTTAGCTCAAAATGTGACTAAAGAGTTCTACTGATGTAGCATTGACAGTGGCTGTGACTTTATTATTTCTTTTTAACTAGAGCTGCTTGTTAAAACTCAGGCCGTAAAGGAGACTAGACACGTGTGAAATATGTATTGTTAAGCTTTGTTCAGTTCTTAGCCACTGATTTGTATAATTCTTTCTGACACAGATTTTTGGCTAAAAACATAAAATAGGGATAAAAGAACTGAGGTGGAACTTTGATTGTAGTTTCTTTTATTTTTCTCCATGTACAGAAATAGAAACAAATGCTGTGCAGTAAAATTTGTAATCCTAAAATATATTCTCTTCACTAGCATGAAATCCGCTATCTTAAACTAGCAAACACAATTGGAATAACAGTAGGTGTATATAACATACATAACAATATGCAAGAACGTGACTTAAGCAATAGAAAAAGGAGCTCATTAGCTCACAGAACAAGCAACAGCACAGCTATTATTATGGAACTAATAAAAATCCATGTTTGCCTTCTGTACATATGAAAAATCAGTTTTTGCTTTTTGTATATACAGAAATCAATGTGCTGTAGTGAATCTTTGAATAAGGAAAAGTCCTTCTGACTCTCAGTTTGGGATTTTCAGATGCAGCTGACTTTGATGGGACTCAGGAATACTTTATATCTGATTAAATGGCAGATTTATTTTATAGAACCTGGAACGGTTTTCTGATTTGCTTGCGGTTTAATGAGGGTGCTGTGTTGGTGAAGGGAGCCATTATTACTGGTAGTGATCACATTCATTTCAAATGGCTGAAGCAATGCAATTCAGTGAGCAAAATTTGCAAATCGGTGCTATAAAAATGATTTGTTGTGCTTGAGTTGAACAGCTGATGTGTCTGTTGCCTATAAAACTGAGATATAACATGTAGTGCAATGATGTGTAAGCAGATATATAGTAAGTATAGGTAGTTGTTATTCTTCTTTTCTTGCCTATACTCCTTTTCAGCAACTATCAAGGATGTGTTTTATGTAATAAAGACAGTGCTTTCAAGGGTATGTTTTTATTATGATTTAATACTTCAGACAGAACAGATTTGACTCAAGTTAAAGCAACAGATTAACATGACATTACAATAACAGCTACTATTAGACAGTAGTGACATAACTAATTTTACATATTTTAGAAGTAAATGTAGGTGATGAAGTAAAATCGATGCCCTGAATTATTTTGTGTATTTGAGGACGCTGAACTCAATTATTTTGCATTATCTTCATACTTTGCCTTGGCTTTTGATTTAAATCTCCTGCTTTCACATATTGTAAGGTAAGGTGGTACTCTTGTTTTCTTTTTTTCTTATGAGTTTTCAATACAGTGAATAACCAATGGCCTTTTCAGAAGGAAGAGTGGCTATTTTAATTAACATTTTAGCTTTTGGTTTTGCAGACCCTGTGATGGTTCAGATTTGGCTTTGCTAAGATGTCAGATAGGATCTTTTTCACTTTTGTCTATATAGAAGAAATTTTCAGTGTTTGCTTTTGTTTTTGAAAAGCATCTGCCTGTCTCATGACCAACATTTTTATCAAGTTCCCTTTTTAATTTTTTTGTTTATTTACTTTACGAACTACTAAATTTGGAGATTTTAAGAAAGGAGAAGAAACAGACACTTTAAAATGAAAAAAAAAACCAAAACCAACCGGTTCTTTTCTTTCCATTTGGTTTGTTCTTCAGTCCTCTATAAATCTAGAGATTTGTGGGTTTTCAAAGAAACTGTTTTTGTCATCAACTATGGCTCTTAGCTAACTAGATATCCTTCAGAATTCAAAACTAGATTAATACTTTCTTCTACAGTGTGCGCTGCAAGAATTAACTGGTCAGTTCTAGCAATGGTATTGCCACCGTCATTGCTTATCAAGTACTGTAAATATTATCCTTGCAGTTTGAGACTCCAGAGCTGGTGAGACTCCAGATGACAGCTGTCACATTGGAGCTGCTGGAGAAGCGGGAGGTCTCCATGCAGGCTCCAGTGCTGTGCTGTAGGGTGCACTCTGCTTTTCTATATTGCACAGCTGTAAAAGCTTCTTCCAGTTTTTCAGTTTGACCAAAACACTGCATTACTCCTTGTGAACAGACTGCAAAAGAAATTCATCTGGGGGATGGTTTTAGGCTGGAGGAGAAAGAAGGTTGGTTCTCGTTCTTGTGTCAAAGCTGATCCAAATTTAAGTAGCTGGTAATACTGCTGACATTGTGGTATTTGGCATTCACATGTCTTGGTCTTTGTGGTTTCAGTTTTTGCCTCTGACTTCCTATTTAGTCTTAATCCACTCCTTGGCAAACTAGAGCAGATATGATTTCTCTTACAGTTTTTACTCCTTCTGTATTCCATTTAAAAGGTAATTCTAGCCTAGCCTTACTTCCCAGGTTTAAATATGTCACTAAAAACAGTTCCATTTTTTTAATTAAGAATTAGAAATAGATTAAACAAAGAATGGTTACACCAATATATCTCTCAATGGTCCATGTAGTTTTGGTCATAGCTGCAGTGAAGTTTCCTATGTATCCTTCTGTGCAGGGCTCTTTAGTACAATAAGAAGAGTAATACGTTTATAATAGTTCTGATTCCACATACAACACCTTCAATGAGTAAACAAGGCAGAACTTTCTTGACTGAATGATGTGCAAATCTCTATAGTGTCCTCAAGTTTACAATTTCTAAGCAAATTTTTGGAATTCTGTGCACAAATGTTGACATGAACTAAAAAAAAAACCACCCACATTTAGGATCTCTCTTGTAAAATTCCATGTTCTAGTTTATAAGCATCTTGTAAAAAGGTCATCTTATACTTCCATTAATCTTTTTATCCAGAAAAGCATTCTAGAGAACCCCTGTGTTGAATAGGGGATCTGATATTCTGAGACTTCATAGCACAGTTGTATTCTGGAGATTTCTGTAGAAACACACACTGAATTTCACAATTCCTCTTTTGTGCATGATCAGTATTTCAAATCTAATTTAAACATTCTTCTTCATAGCTCCTAAGGAGACATGCTGCCCCAGGTAGCTGGATTCAGCACCAGGATGTTTTTAGTCACCAAATCTGAAGTTTAGTGGTCATTCTTAGGACTCCAGATGAGTCAAATGTTCAGGGCTGTACCTAAGTCTGGATGTGGATAAGCTTGAGTTCAGCTCCATGCTTATGGAATTAAGCCCATTGCATAGTTTGTGAAAAGATTGAACGTGAAGAGAGAAATGGGAATAGAAAAAAAAAAACATTTTCGCAGTGATCAGTTAAACTACAGTTTAGTGACTTGAATTTCTGTTTAGTTAGTAGTAGGCACTGAAGAGCATTGCAGCTGCAATGACCAGATTTAACTTCTACAGCCTAAACCTCTCCTAGTCATTGCTCCAGCAAAGCAAATGGTACCAAGCAATTTATAGCAAGGTCATGCCTGATTGGGACACTCCCTTCCCCAGGTCACACTTATCATTCCCTCTCAGTGTCCTTTGCTCATGTTTCATGTTCAGTTCACCTCACATTTTATGTATTCTCTTCAGATGTGTTCAAACCTGGTCCTTAAGCCATGTCTTATGACTTTCCTGTAAACCAAAAAGTTTAAAACTGTAAAAATTTCAAACAATGGAAATGAGGAGAGACTAACTAGTTTTCTGCCAAGAACTTGATGCAATTACATGTTTTTCCATGTGTTTATTAAAATCTCCCATGCCATACAGTACTGTACATGTCAAAACACAGTCTTCTTCAGCAGATGTAGTCAACTGCTAAAAATCAATAAATCTTTTCAGTCTGCCATTAGAGAACATTATACCGTGTATATTAGGTTGGGGTTTCTTACCCTTTAGATGTGTGAAATAGCAGATACATTGAGTCTTGGTGTGTCAGACCACTCTGCTGGCTGGCGGTGCTACACTACTGTGCAATGTGGGCACAGCTAACATGAGCAGCAGCAGTCTGGCCATGGTGGCCAGGTGGCTGCAGTAGGCTCGGTGTGGCGTGGGACCCCTTCTCACAAAATATTTTTTGTAGCCCTTTCCTTGATTTTCATACTTCCTCAGCTGGACCCCCAGTGATTCGGTGCTAGGTCATATATAAGCAGCCACAGTAGAAGAATAGGCTTGCTGGCATTTAGGGCTTGAGGGGTGTCAGCAGGCACATTTACCGCACGTGGCTGTGAGGGCTGGGCACCTCTGCTTCTCCCTTGTGGCTGGGACTGTGAGAAGCCCCCAAACCTATTTTAATCTTGGTGTTTCCCAGCTTTCCCCACCTTACTGAGGTGCTCCCCCCTACATCCAGACCTGGTGATCAATGCACACAGTTCGAGCCCATATGTCTGATTATACCATTTTCATACCATCAGACAGGTTAATTGAAAACATCACCAGGAGAGATTCCAAGATATGAAAGCATAAAGTGGTTTTCTCATACATTTTTCTTACTTTTTTAATACTTCCCTAAGGTTTCTCCTTTGGTTTTGATAATTTTTTTTCCAAACTCCAGTTTTACAGGCCATTGGTAATTGACGTGGATTAGATATCATATTTGGATCTTTTCTGAACAACAAACCCTGGCAATTTCTTATTTTAAAATAGCAGTCACTAAGAAGTGGTTTGCTTAGCAATTTGTTCAAATGATGTAAATGCAAAGGAGTTAACATTTTATTCATGCTGGCAAAAAAGGAGGTAATTTTTTAGTTTTCTTGCTCTGTAGTCCCTGAGCCTGAGGGGGTTCAGCACATGTTTTGTCCTAACAACACGTACCATGAAAGAAAACTGGTTACATGTCTGTTTGCTTAAATGGCAGTTTAAAAGTTCTTTTACATTTGTAATAATTTCAAGTACTGCTCTTTTTGTAGGTTTGGGAAGTGGTGGGCTGGAAGCTGTTATCAAAACCCAGTAATAAAGACTAGAGGCAAAAATCTGAGGCAAAGTAGGCAAGTGAGCAAAATTAAAACAGAAGTTAAAAATGGTCCTTGTTTCAGCTATTCCCTGCATACTGAAGAAGCTTCAAAGAGATTTTTCTGTTGAGATCTAGGCCAAAACAGACAATCTGAAGTTGAAATTGTCACCACTAACTTACGCTTTTCCTGCTATCACAAGTGATGTTTACGGTCTATGAGTTGTTGAAATATGTCCATCTTTTGCAGAGATTTTTGCATGTGCAGGAGAAATCAGTACGGAAGACGAAGTTACAGTAGTATCTCATTACCCACAAATTTGACTGTGCTTTCACATAAACTGTGCTGTAAAGGACTGTGATTTTGATTGCATTAAAGCTTAATATCTTTCATTCTAGTAATGTGTCGTGTCAAGCTTTGGAAACATTAGGTTACCTGACATCTTGTTGATACTTTCTTTTTGACATATTATCCCATGAGGCAAATGAGCAATCTGCACTGGCATATTCCCTGATGGCTTTCTGTTGGCGTAATTAATTCACAACTTAAATCCCTTCACACGCCGTTCTGTATAGAAGTAGTTAGATGGAGCAATGCCATCACTGTGCCAAAGGGCTGAGTGAAGTCTTGAAGGCAAAATGGTAAGTGGAAAGGTTAAGGTACAAGAAGTAGCTTTATTTCTGATTGTAATTAATTGTAAACATCACTATCAGGAACAGGACGTGCCCTGAAGTAATGGGCAGTCAAGCAGACCCAGCAAGTCCCTGAAACCTGCAGTAACCAGCCTCTACAATACACTAAAAAAACCCTGCAAGCTCTTCCTTAATGGTTGCCTGCACAGGTTACTAGTATCAGTGTGACAGGATCCCAAGGGTGAAAAAGGAGACTCCCTAGGATGTGCTGTGGCATCCTAGTCCAGATTAGAGACCTCTTTTAACGTCTCCTGTGCACCGAAGCCCATGCTGTTTTCTCCACTGTTTTATAGATGCAATACAGGACAAAATCTAGTCTGTTCCTGTGGCCAGCAATACAAAAGGGAAGGGGGAAAAAAGACTGATGGTTCAACGTAATTATTACTTGAATATTGCACACCACCTTCTGCTTTGGATCTTTATTCCCCAACCTGCCTGCACATGCTTTTTTTGCTGTTGGGCACCCACAGCATTACTGCAGCACTGCCTGTTGGTGCTGTTGGAGGCCAGGCAGTGAGTTTCCTTGCCTCCTAGTTCTGCTCAGCCTAAGCAGAGCTGCCTCTGTTGGTGGCAGCTTACACACAGATACCGGCTGCGGTGATGCTTTCTGCAAACACACATCAGAGTTCTCAGCTGTGGAGTTTCATCCAAATGATGCTTTGGCAGCTCCCTGATGCCCATATTTTCATAATTAAGCTATCACTGTTTAGTGATATAACATATATATATATATATACGTATCTCTGTTATGTATTGTCTCCAACCCAGCAGTACAGAAATACTTCGTTTAGGAAGCCACTTTGGGCTGATAAATTAGTTAAAATTTTCTGGTCAGTTTGGACAAGAATTATTTTCACACACCCAAATATATGCAAATTTGGGTGTGGTGGCCTAGTCTTGATGGACTTTTGCTACATAACTTTTCTCATACACAGATCTCCAGCATGCAAGCCCTCTGAAATGAGCTAAGAGCACAGCATAGATACTAAAGCTATATAGAGAATGATGATTAATAGTCTCCTCTTCTCTTGCCTCCCTCCATCCATCTGGAACAAAACTGTGGCAGACTAGAGAGATCCACATTACTTATTTTCTGTCATTATGATCTGGGTGGATTTATTCAGAATCCCTGAGAAGCTGCAGAACAAGCACATTTTGATTTTGCTTTTTGATTCTGTCAGAGAAGCATTTTCTGCTCATATCCCAAAATACGGATTTAGGTTTGCCTGTGCCCTAGGGCAAGCAGCAATCACTTTAGGGTCAATAGCAGCTTTTCTATGTGTTAAAATGTCATCACTTCTAAGTATTGTACCTTACTACCTTCGAGAAGTGGGATCTGAGGGTTTCCGGATTCACTCTAAATCACAGCACTGAATTTAGCCCTTAAAGGCATTCAATGTCAGGATGTTTTTAAAAGCAAAAGAGTGTTGGGGTTTCTGCTTAGAGACCTTTTACTGCTGATAATTTAGATATCTTTCAGAAGGATGAGAAGCACACTTTTAATACTTTCATTTTACAATTCCTAGTACATTCTCGGCATATTTTTCCTCATAACAAGATTTATGCATGCCAGCTCACACAATTGCAAGGTATACATATTTTGATTACTACTTGTGTAAAGTAATATATATAACCAGCATTTGCTTGTCAGTTAGGAATTTGATATGGGTATGTGACTAAATTGTAGTGATCATTGAATTTCATTTTTTTACCTCTCTGTTTTCTGTCCATTTTTAGAGGTGTAGAGTTGACTTATGCCCAAGGCAATAAGCAGGTTAATGAAACACAAAAGGAGCAAATTTTCCATCATTAAACTATCCATGAACCATGAAGCAATGAGCCAAATATTTGTACTACAGCTTAATATAGTACTATTTATTCTGTACACAGGAGTCTTGTAACCCCAGTGAGTTCCCTGTACACAAAATAACGGGGTAGAAGCTGTGATCCAGAATAATTTCTCAGTTACTTTAAATTTGGGGGTTGTACAGTCTCTTGAGTGACAATTACAACAATGTGTTTAGAAACTGCCATTGCAAGTCTAGGATTTATCTTCATATCTTATGGGCACTGCGATATCTTAGCAGACTCAGTAGAATATGTCATAGTATTCCCTAGTAATTACGCTACATTAAAGTCTTGATTCTTGTTCCTGAACAGTCAGTAAGACAATAGACTTGGAAATCGGTAGGAGTAGAGCATGCTAATGTACCTTTTAAAAGTATTTTATTTTGTGATAAGCATTTTTTATGCTACTTCAGGTTATATATATTGCATCATGTTACATAATAACTGGATACCTCAGATTTATTCTTCTAGGATTTCAAGAGATACAGCCTCCATTATTTATTTTTAATCCAATGTGGATACAAAGTCCAAGCGCTGCCACCTGCAAGTACTCATCAGTGCACTAAACCACTACATTAGTAAAATTTCTGGTAGTGTACAACTTCTAACTTTGTTATGATGCTGGATTTCTTTCATTTTTTAATCTTTTTTGAAGGCAATGCTTTCTCATAACTACATTTTGTAGTGACAGAAACTAATTACAGCAGTATGCAGGCACCCCGCTGTCCTAATATTACCTTCAGGCATACAGCTGTAATAGAGCTGCTCTCAGGGTATGATAGGTGATGAGCATCAAACTCCCTAAAATTTCATTTTTCCATCTTCTCTTTTATTTGTTTTGTTTAAGCATCCAGTCACTATCTCCAACTTGTTCCTAACCGCTGTTTCTCAAATTGGATTTCAGTCTCTTCACCACTTCCTTGGCAGAAGCTTCTATTTTGGAAAAATGAGCTGAGATACTTTTAGAGTATGTGTGACCAATCCTTTTATATTCCTTCATTCAAAGCAACTACCAGAGAAGCCAAGGGTGCTGCATTGGAAATGAGATCATTTGAGGGATACATGATGAAGACAGTAAACGAAAGTTGCCAGATAATACCAGCATTTACACACCAGTTACTTACAGTGGAGCAGCAGTTGTGAGTCCATTAAATATTCAGTGGCAGGTGTGGGAAAGTGCAGGTACTTGTTGGCTGTTGCAGAACTTCCATATGGAGGAATATAATTCCTGCAGTAGTGCATCATGCTCTTCCTATCCTTGCAGTGCAGTCAGCTGTGAGACCAGCCAGAGCTAGTTTGATGATGGAAATGTAGTTTGGTGTCCTGCCTAGGATTGGGCAATGGCAATTAGTTTGGCATCAGAAAATCCAGGCTAAGCATAGTTGTCATCCACTGACAGCAAGTTGCAAGGCTGAGCAGGAGGATTCAGTGCTATTACTATCCCAGCGGCAACTCTTGCAGGCCCCGACTAATCTTTGCTTCATGAAACTGAAAAAGAGTTGACAAAGAATTATTTACTATTTAAGCAGGCGCAAGTTGGTTTGGAGACACTGAATAAAATTATGTAGGCAGCAGAAGTGTCACAAAACCAAGCCAGATTCTAACTCACCAAATATCACTGCTGCTGCTGTAAGGCACCTCAAAGTACCAATGTTCACATGTGCTACTGGCTTCTTGACAAGGTGACCTGCTGGAGCACAGCAGCAAAGGTAGGTAGATAAATACTGACTGCGGCATGTGCCTTTTCCTCATTAGGTTATGAGCACATTGCATGGCACAAAAGTTTGGGCCAGCACCTACTCTACTGCCACCTGAACAAGAGAGGTGACTTTGCTTTGCTTCTTCCCTATGTTAAGACAAAACTTGTTTTCTTTTTTTTTAAAAAAAGTGAGAGAACATTATTCCAGGAAAATTTAAATAAATGTGCAGTGGCATACAAAAGCTAAAATTAATCTCAGTCCCTACAGAGAGGAACTGCTGCTGCTGTTTCGTTCTTACAACATTCAATAATTTCTACCTGATTATTGAACTGAGGTGCAGCATGCACATGGTTTCCTTTGTACTTGAACTTTTCATCTTGAATACAAAGAAAATCCCTTTTTTAGTCGAACCAGTACTTTTTTAAGACTCCTTATTAGTATGTTTGTAATGTGGCATAGTCCAAGTATCTAGTTACTGAATTCCTTCCAGATACACTTTGATATCTTTACCACACTTGAATCAGTACTGTTCCATATAATTTTTTTTGTTGTTTGGTTTTTAGCATTTTTACTTTTGACTACATTAGAAGCCTTTCATAAAGTGTTTTCTTTGGGAATTCAGACTTTTCGGTTGACTATATTGCTTTAAAAAAAAAACAACCCACAAAAAACCCAACAACCTATAACAAACCACCACACACTAGATTTAAGGGACAGATTCACTGGGGTCACAATGTTTTTTATGGCATGCTTCTCTTTCGTAGGTTGTGATTGATTAACAATTTGTCACCCTGTGTACCTTCTTTTACCACGTACATGCCCCAGAAACAAGCTGGCTACCTTGAAATAGTGTCTTTCTTCCTTGGCATTTACGGGGCGAGAGAAGTGTTTGGAGATTGTGATGGGACGCTGGGAACAAAATGCTGAGGCAATAAAGAACGATGCTTTTTCTTCATTTATTTTTTAATGCTTGTGGTATGAATAGCTGTAAAACACTGGTCTCCTTTTCGATCTCTCTCCGTGGTTTTGTTGAGTCTGAAAGGGCTCCTGGGTCTTTACAGGCTCTGTATCTTCTGTGTTTTCTTTCCCTATGGTCTATTCCCTGCCTCGCAGGATTGGGGAGCCTTCCTCTGGGCATTGCAAGAGTCTTCTGCATTCCTGGGATGGTTCTGAGTGCCTGTACAAAATGGCATTAAGCTCTGCACAGTATCTGCATGTGGCAGCACTGTCTTTTGTTTATTTCCTTTGTCTTCTTGCTTCAGAGCTCTGCTTTCCCCACATGGTGAAAAGCATCTTCCATTAGATTTTGTGTCTTTTTTAAAATGTCTAAAGGAGTGTCTGTATTCCCTGTGATGTGAATGAGCCAGGCTTCTGTGCTGCTTTATTTTACCCTCAGGCTGAAAAAAATCCAGGATCGCTTTCCTTATCTAGGGCAGTAGCATCCACTGTGCTGTTAACCTAGGCAAAGAAGGGACATTTCCAATATACAGTGACATCTTAAGGCTTATGAATATATAGTCATGTAATCCTTGGGCAGCAGATGTAGAAAATCTGGCCAGCAGAGCCAGCACTGCAGAGACAACGGCACTGTCACATTGACATTAGAGCTGTTTGTTCTGACAGACACCTACGCAGACTGCCACAGTGGAGATGTGTCAATCAAAGGCTCACGTAAATCCAAGGATTGCTATTACTTTACTTGCAGAAGGTCAGGGTTCAGCTTTCAGGACTGGAACTGGGCTAGAATACATGTATGCCCTGGACTGCACTGGTAGGAGATGCTTTATAGTGTAAACCACGTCTGATATATTTTCTGGAAGAAATCTCTCTCAAGATAATTCCTGAAATAGTTCTCAGCCTAGATTTCTCTCTTTAGATGTCCTTGGTTTCTTCATAATCTTTCTTTGGGGGGATTGTTTGATAGCAGCCCCCAGGCTGTTTGTGTTCCTATCCCACTGATGGCAGCTCTTGTTCAAAGGACATTTGTAGCAGCTATTTAAATCTGTGTGGGGAGCAGAAGCCTTTGAAATGGATGCAGTTGTGGTGAGCAGTTAGAAAGGAGCATTAAAGAAACAGTTTTCCTGTATTTAGAATATTGTTAGCATTTTACATAATTTAAACAGTTAGGAAGTCATGTTTTACTTATTTGAATGCTTCTTACAGTGATGAGTCTTGCAGCAGAGCTGTGAAGGGAGTATTTCAAAGTAACCCAGCTTGCTTGGGCAATACCAGAATCTGTGGAAAGAAGGTGATCTGAGGGGATTAGGATGTGTTCATACATTCCTAAAAGTATTAGAGAACAGCAGCTAGCAAAAAAATTAATTTAAGGAAGGTCTCCTTTTTTTCACCTCCTTCCTTCTTTGCTATTTCTGCTAGACAGGTCTGCCCTCACAGCACTGTGGGGGAAGCAAAGGTTGCCATGGTTCGGAGGGTATTCAGTGATTTTGAAAAATGGAGGTGAAATTAGGAAGAAGGAAGGAGTCCTAGGAATTTCAGTGGTGGATGCTTTTGCTAGAATTGAGAGTAAACATAACTGATTGTAAAAGGAAGGGCTAGGCAGTTTCATAAATGTGGCTGTATATTCTGTGGAGCCTGTTCAGGAGTGTTCAGAGTCTGACATCCTAAGGCCCTCAGCTATTTTTTGTGACTCAGAATGCTGAAGGTATTTATATATGGACTGATAGGCAAATTCTTGCCGTTTTACTGTTTAAAATAATTTTCTAATAATTAGAGAAAAAAAAAGTTGCCCAAAATCCATGCTACCATCTTGTCGATTCATCACCAGGCCTGCAGATAAAATTAGGGAATCTTTTCCTTGGTCTCTGGTTGTCTGGTTTTGTGCTTCTTGGAGAACTTGGTCTCCCAGAGAAAAACAGCAAGTGCTTTCGTGGTTCGTTCAGAGAGAGCTTTTGAATGAACTTCCTGATCATAGATTTTCGATAGTGCGGTTCAGTTTACTTGAACCTGGAGTAATGGATGTACAATGGGTTTAAAGAGAAAACCTGGAGCATTTCTACAAGCTTTTGAATTGAGCAAGGACCAGCAGCTCTAGTATAAAAGCAGTAGATGGCCAATGCCCATCGTCTGTGTCTCTTCATCTGTTTATTTGCTAAGATGTTAAAGCTGGGCACTTACTGTGCAAGAGCAAAACAGGAAAACCTCATGTGTGGGAAATGGAGGAAAGGACAGGGCAGGGTTAGTCATGTAATAATACCCTGTAGAGCATCATCTGAAATCAAATCTGTCATCCCACATGGCTTGGTTACCATCATGTCTGATTTCAGGTAAAAGCCAGTAGGGAGCGAAGCATGTTATTTTTTTCCTGTGATTCTGCAAAGCGTGGCTGACACCTCCCACCCATAGACAGCCAGGATAATGCCCAGGTTTGCCCCAGACTTCAGGTATCTAATTGGCATGCTTAACTCGTGAGGTCAGTCCTCCTGCCACCCTCTGTAGACAGTGGGTTAGACGATAGAGGAGTCACTAGAAAGTCACTCAATTAGGCTGAATTTCATTTCTGAAAGCCCTTGCCTCGACAAACCTTCAAACTACAGCTTCAACTTGGACATCATTGGTTCTGACATAATCAAGCTTTTTGCTAGGGAAGGACATCAGTGCTGAGGTGCTGAGGTACATAGGCTCAGCCAGCTTATCTTTTTCACTATCCATTTGGATAATAATGCTTTTGAAATGGTTATTGATTCTTCTGTCAATTTTAAACTAAAACTGCAGTTTATTTAACCAAAATTACACATTTGATTTCTGACAAGTGCTTTATATTATTTTACTGTGGTCAAGAGTTGTTCTATGATGAATTGAGGAATAAGACTAATGCACTGATTTTTTTTTTTTTTTGTCATTTATTTTGAATACAGCTCAGTATTATCACTGGAGTTTCAACATGAGCATGAAGTTATGACAAGATATTGAGTCAATGGCAAAATTATCTTTCTGCAACTCATAAGGCAGAATGCATGAATTAAAAAAAAAATATAACCATCTACAGCAATTATGGCATAACCAATACATACCTCTGAGAAACGAATAAAAACTTAACAAGGAAATGTATGTTACAATATCACGATCTGCATCGTCTCCTAGCTGGTTGTTGTAGTCCCATTTCAAAATACCTCCTTATAACAACAACTGTCTTGCCATCATTGCAACGCTTTCTTGACATAAACACTTAAGCAACTAGTGAAATTTGGGGCAGATTATAAACTTTATCCTTTAAAGCCTTTTGAAGGATAAATTCTTTAAAAATGGATTTAGCATAAACTCAGTTTGATAGATATTTATGATGGATCCATCCCACCTGCTCTTCTCCTTTGTCAGAGTAGGATTATTCTTTGTTATTTGATAATACTTTATTAAATGGATTGTGTTCATTTAGATATTCAAACTTGGTTTTCTTTCCCAGAGTTCTTTCCTTTTGTTAGTGCTTGGCAGCAGCAGACGGATTAAATATATTTAGTATACAAAATCTAAATAAAATAGGAATGGCAGCTGTCCAATACAGCAGTGTAGCTTAGCATAATGAGCACTAATAAAGAAGATAACAAGTCTATTAGCTAATATTAATTCTTAGACAATGTGTGCAATTAAATGTAGCACAATACAGATAAATTTAATGGTTGGAAATATATTAGGCTGGCTAGTTTTTCAATATCTGTTTTTACCTTTAGAATTGTGAATCCTGTTATTTTTAATTATGTCTGATTCTATCTCTCTGAGCACTCCCTTTTCTACGTGAACATTTGGATGTGAAGTTTTGGATTTTGTCCTCTTCTCATCAAAATTTCTAATTATTACTTTTTTAAAAATGACTGGATGAATGAACCTTTTCAGCCACTTCCATGCATTTCCTCCAAAATTGCTCCCATTCAGCAGCATGGAGAAGCTTCAAACTGCATGTGATGTTCCAAGTATAGTATCAGCAGATTCATATGGTTTAAGAAATCAGTTCTGGGAATACAACAGCATATTACTAAAAAATCTCGGGTTCTTAATAAAAAGCTGTACTACTCATGCCTCTCTGAGACGGAGCTTTCAACATGCCAAGTCTCTTTAGGACTTATATTGGGGAAAGTGTGGTCAAAATCTGTGTGTGTGTGTGTGTTCCAAGACGCTTTCTCCAAATGTTTTTATTTCACTTTTACTGTATTTAAGACAGGCTTTCTTTCTGTGTCTGTGTATTACCATGATTATTACTTTTTACATCAGAGTGATCGTATTTTAATAAAATACAGTGGGTGACATTGAGAACTTAATATCTTAACTTTCAGTTAGCTGTTAGTAGAACATACCGATATAGGATGATCCTCAGGTCTGGGGAGGAGTTCCTCTTAGTAAGTTATCATTCCTTTGTATTATATCCCCAACCACATTAGAGCTTACAGCAACTTTCAATTTCATATTATCTGTGAATTTAATTAATGTTGTTATCCCATCAGATTACTTATGAAATTACTAATTAAAATTGGAATTAGCACTGTTGAGTATACTTCCCTACTGAAAATCTAATACTAACTAGGAATGTGTGAAATCACTGAGTGCTAAAGCCAAATATATTCTTGTATTTTTACTATCTTGAATAATCTATATGAATGACCTTGGATATTAGGAAAAATTTCTTCGCTGGAAGGATGGTGAAGCATTGGAACAGGCTGCCTGGGGAAGTAGTGCAATCACCATCCCTGGAAATGTTTAAAAAGCATGTAGATGTGGTGCTTAGGGACATGGTTTAGTGGTAGACTTGGCAGTCCTGGGTTAATGGTTGGACTTGATGATCTTAAAGGTCTTTTCCAACCTAAATGATTCTATGACCTAGAGTACCACTTTTTCTTTTAAAACTTTTTGAGCAGTGAAGTTTTGAGCAAACTACTTCTTACATTTTATTACTGAAGCTGGGTTTTTTCTCACTCTGTGGTGATACTATAGAAACCTTGGAGGACATTTTCAGTGAAAAACTAAAATTATGATAATACAAATTCTGAAATACTATAAAATTCATGAACAAAGTTATAGAAAATATAAAGAAGATAAATCCAAATGATAAGGACATTGTAAGATTTGATGAGTTTGATGATTGCTTTAAACATGAAACAGGTTGGGAAGCCTGAGTTTTTCACTTCGTGAAGTTTGGATGGTTGTTTTTTTTCTTGAATTCAGTATGTTTTAGAAATTATCTGCAAAAGTGTTCCTTCTTTTCACCCCTCAGACTTCTGTGCACTCTGGAACACAAAAACCTATCTTGAAAAGCTTCTCTCTGTTAGAATGCAGTGGCTGTGTCCCAGTTGTGGTTTGCTCTTTCCTCTCATAAGATAACCAGAATAATAGCCCATTGCTGGTGGTTTTACATCCGTTCAGGATTTAACAAAATGAAAGCATTTTGTTGAATTTTTGCAGAGGTGTATTTTTATAGCCTATTCTGTCATATCAGGTTATTTCTTGCAAAGCTGTGATGTACACTGTTTTCTTGCTTGGGTAGATGCTGCATGCCTGCTTGAACAGCATTTTAATCAAAGGGTATTTCTCAGTGGGCATGCAGTCAATTATAGATTTCTTGATTTCACAATATAATGTATAATGCTAAGTCATGTTACTGTAAGTTGCAAAAAATATTTTTTCACATCTAAATGCTTTACAGTCTAACACTGGAAGCCAAAGATTGGCATTCATGGATTCATAACTATACAAATATATGTGTAAAAATTCTCATACACTGAGCAGTCCATTTAGTACTTGTATTTTTCATCAGCTAACATTTCATGGAATTGTCGATAAATATGGCAGAGCAACAGTCTAGATTTATTTCTTAAAGGAATATGGTCAAAACATAACTTAATTTTTTCAGTCAAAATGCTGTAATGTATCAAGTAAGATGCTTTACTAACTTGAAATATGGTGTATATAAAGTTTCCTTTGTTAGCCACCAAATTTAATCTCAGAGAAAGAAACAGTATTTCTCTGACAAAATACATTTTCCATAGTATCATGTTGAATTGCCAAATTAAATTCCTAACTTCTAATTCTCTACCAATTAAATCAAGTATAATCTTGTAATCTTTTCTGGTTTTGCCTGGTTGGTGGTTTTGTTGCCTGGGATTGATGCCGTATTAACTGACATTCAGTCAGTCTGATTGCCCTCTTCAAATACTGGCACAGCATTGGAAACAGGATTTCCCCACTAACTTCAGTTTGTATTGAAAATTAACACGGTTGTTAAAGATTCTTCTTAGGCAGCTCTTTCACTTTCAAGAAAAAGAATACATGTTCAGTTCTTTTCTGCAAGACCAAAAAATTGTCAGCTGTTTGTAGAGATTTTCATGATAATTATTGTTGCCTGCAGAACTTTGATACTGTAAAATAGTGCAAAGTGGTTCTTCCTCAAAGATTTTACCATACACATTATTTGTCAGTCATGCATATTCACACAGACCTTGTGTGTCATACCTACAAATACAACTTTTCTCATCTATGAGCAGAAATGGTGAAGTTTTATTCTCTTTCTCACAAGAGATAAAAAGGGGACTGATGATTAAAGTCTTTTGCCCCTGAAGTAAATGGCATGGTGAGCACTGTTTCAATAAACCTGGAACGATCCCTATGTTTTAGTGACCTGAGAAAATTGTATGAGTTTCTGGTATTTTGTAGTGTACTGGGCCGCTTAGTTTCCAGAGTTGTTAGCTGGTTTCTGTGCTACTGGTGTCAGGACTTAGTTGGGCCCACACTTCGTCCATAGCTGCAAGCCAACAGAGACCCAGCAGCCCATTGGGAGCATGCTTATTTTATGTCCAGATGAAAGCAAGCTTCTTATGCATTTATTATGTGCCCAATTTGGTGTGACAGGTTGCATTCATTCTGCAGTTGTGATTTTTGAGGAGCTCTTTCAGTAATTGCCATTAAGCTACATGTTTACATTGTACCATGTGGAGCTTGGTACAGGTAGTCCATTCAAAAATTGGTCTGGCATACATTACAGAAATCAACGGACAATTTGGATCCACAGTGAATCCAAGATCAGCTTTAAAATGTACCGATATATTACACCTATTGTAAGAGTATAATTAAAGATCCAACAAGCAATAGGCATGGTGATTAGCTTTCCAGGTGGGGAACTATTACCAGATCCAATATTGCATGCAATCTTCAACATAGTTCTAACTTAATTGAGAAAGTGAAAGTTTTTAAAAATAAATGGATACAAACCCAGCAACTAAATACTGTTTCCTTAATAATTTCTTTGCAATTATTAAGAACAATATCATATGGCCAATTTTAAAGCATGCTTTAATGATGGAACTGAGTCTTAGAAACTGTGTTTGAGGTCATCTTTACTTGCATTTCTTCTAGGAACTCTGAAAACAGTAAGATTGGATCTAGAATCTTACCCTCTCTCTGAGCTTTTGTATGTTTAGTTACTTTAAAACTTCCACAAGCTTTGTCTAAACCCTGAAAGAAGAGGAAGGTAGAGGAAAGGCATGGGCATGTGTATGAATGGTACATTGAGATACCAGTACAAATTTTGTGGTCTTTAGTCTTTGGATTCTTGGTCTCTGTGTAAAGTGGGAGTTGGGGGGCAAATATTTGGTGAGAGTGACCATCAGTGTATCTAAAAGACTGTGCAGATTTCAAATGAAAAGCAGAAAAACCTTTAGAAAACTAAATGTTATTTTCAAATAATAGTTGAGAATTTTACAACCATACAAAAATAGAGTTTTCTTACGGTCACAAAAAATTCTGGAAGGTGGCTGTATCCACATTTCTGTCTAACTTAATTCTATTTTGGCATTTACATTGTATTTTTTATGTCAGTTTCTACTTATCTGTCTGAACAAGAAGCAAATAATTTCTTGTTGAAGTTCAGAGACATTATCTAGTATGTTATTCCACAAACTGCCTCTCTGATCTTTAAAAAAAGAACAGTGTAGGCAGATGATTTCACCTAAATAGAGGGTTTTTTGGGAAGTCAGGGGACTTTGTGTGGGCGTAATGATCTACATTTATGCACCTGTGGACCTGAAGACTCAGGCAATTTAAGGCATTAAAAGCTTTATTTGCTTGAGTACTTCCATTAATTTTAGTAAGGGTATTCACGGCAATAAGTACCAAGCTCAGAACTGTTTGCACGATCAGCCCCTACAGTATTTAAATGATTGTGCGGTTCTGGCACCTTCGCAGCTTAACTTTTTTTTTTCTCACTTGCGTAAACAAATGATGCAGCTGCAATAACGTGGTCATCTCTGCAGCGTCAACATCTGTTGAACATACTAGGCCATAGTTACTGTACGTGATTCTGTCACTCTTCAGTTTTCTTCTCCGCTTCGAAAAAAGCTCAAAACCAGTGACAGCAATACCTGTTGGTAAACAGATGATCTCTGAATGCTGACAGCTGTACTGTAAAATCCCTATTACGGACAACCTTGCCACACTATTTGACTTTGCAGGCAACGTCTGTCCTTTCCTAAATTGAATGATTGGATGGAAATTGTCATTCTTAATATGTTTACCTTCTATTTAATGAGCAATCCCACTATGAAGGCTGAAGACAATGCAGCCTCATGCTCGGGTTTTGTTACAGTTCATCAAAGAAAATACCCTTGCAATGTCAGGGCTCCTCTGCAGCAGGCAGCAGCAGGAGCTGCTTAACAACCCACCGTGAAAGAGGGAATCATTTAAAGTCAGTGTGAAAAGATTAAAGGGAGAAAATTTCAAACTAGGACTTATCTAAGGCCAGGAAACGCCTCAAGGTACCTTCTGCAGAATTTCAGTATTTTGCACTGTCTGGTAATATACTGTAAGAGGTTTTCCAGTAATCGGGGCTTCTCTTCCCCCGGCGTTCTTGCCCCCCTGTTCTTATCACCCAGGCTTCATCGTTGTATCAGTCTAAAGACAATAGAAGACATTTTCAGAGATTTTTTTTTTTCTTTCATGAAAGTGATTTGACCAATTTCTGCCTTTCTATTGAAGTAAAAGTGCTGTTGGTGGCAGAATCTGTATTGCTGACTGCAGTTTGGAATGACCCACATTTTATTAGGATAGTCAGTAAATGCAAAGAGAAGTCAAACAAGTGTGAACTGTAAACAAAAATCTAACATAAATTGGCCAGGGTACATGTGACATGCCATGTTGTGGCCAGCCTTTTGCAACCTATTATTTTAGTGGATGATTTGCATTGATACAAATGCTCCCACCAAATTAAATTTCATTATTAAACTGTGAAAGAGATCATGGTCACAAAAATGGGCTGGCAGAGTTTGTGGCCGTTGTATGCTAGGCTCCATGCATACTTTGTGATGCCAGGTCTGTGTGTCCTGCCAGTTTCAAGGACAAGCCAGGTTTGATGAGCCATTCAGCAAAGGTCAACTCTGTGATTATGTTTCATCTCCTCTCATCTGGAGCTAGCAAGATGGTTAAAAAGCCAGGCTTGGTTGAAATATTTTCACTGTGGTTGTTTATTTCCTGCATCTTTGATTTTCAAAGAATTTTCATGACTGTTCAAGCTCATTTATTTTGCGACCCACACCTTTTCTTTTTTTCTTTTTTTTTCTGTTATGTAAAAATATGAAATTAGTGCTGCATTTCATAGTGAAAAAGCTGTATGGACTCCATGGGTTTAGTTGTCTGGAAATCCCTCATTTTTTATCTTTAAAATGGCATTTTCTACTGCATTTCGATAAATGGGCAGATAATTTTTAAGGCATTCTATATGCTTTTCCTATCTTTGAGTCTTCAGATATTCTTATCTTCCTGATTATAGATTATATGTTTCTAAGCCTTTCTACAGCTTTAAGTTTAATTGGAAGCATAACAAATTATAGTGCATGAGCAGCAACACCATAAAATCGTATAGCATCTAACTGTAGTAACAGATTCGCATATTGACTGGAAATACAGGCACTGTGCTGAATTTGAATCTGTATCTCAGTAGAGTTATAGTTTCGCCATAGTTAATGTTGATACTATAGAGATCCTATTTTAACAAGGGTAAAAAAAAATAATATTGTATAAGTTCAGCTGCAAAGGCAAACTGAAAAATGAGTCGATTACTTTTAAAATTCCTTTTCTGCTGTGTTATCACATACACAAGGTGAAATTTGGCACTATAATTAAGGATGCTTAGGGACAGAATTTCCTTATTTATAATTGCATATTTTAGGCACTTTTCAAACTCTCATTATGATCTTCTGATTTTATTTTCATTCCTAACGCTTACTTTTAGTTTGAAAGAATAAGGAGTCTCAGAAATCATCAGATGAAGTTTGAAATGGAAGTTGAAATGATTGTAAAGAAGTAGCATGAACCTATTGAGAATAAATCATGACCATTTACAAATGAGAATTACTCTTGCTTTTAAAAGACATAACATTTACTAGGAGCATACTTTTTCGCTAAGCAGAACTCGTTATATGTTAAATTGAAATAGGGGTGGAGGTTTTTTTTCAGATTCTGTGGTAATCCTCATATTGCTTCTTGGAGGTGATGTAAATAGCAAGCTGGGTTATTCCTGTAGATTCAAGGGCTACTGGAAATAGTAAAGACATCCAAGTGAAGAGGTTAAAGTAAGGATAAAACAATTGTTTATTGAAGCATGATACACAAAATGAAAAAGAAATAGGTATTTGCCTTGTCTAGTAGATCAAAGCAGTTTCATGTTCAAGGCTGGAGCAGAGAAAATCACTTGGGGTCAAGAAGTGGTTGTCTGCATTCTAGGGAGAAGGTGACATCCTTTTTTTTTTTGTGTGTGTGTATGTGTGTGTGTGTAACTTTTGTAATTGAAATATCCATTTACAAAGCAATGTGAAGAAGCTTAAAGCACCGTACAACCCTTTACACCAGAAAATCAGTTTGCTCTTGGGAAAACTAATGGAACTGAAAGTCATTCAGTGTTAGCACACCCAGCCGAGGACTGATGGGAAAGTCTTGAGCATCTGCACGTGTATCCTTGTGATGCTACCGAAGTGAGTCATGTCAGTCAGTCGTCTTCCAACTGGAAAAGTAGCTACAGAACAATGGCTATATGTAACAGGCATCAATTGGAAACAGTCTGCAGCCCCAGACCTCAGTAATGTAAAGGGACTGAAAAGGACCTGTTCTACCATTCTCCCATTATGAAGGAAAAGCCAACTTTTCCGTTTCTTTCAAAGCCAAAATTTGACATAGTAACATAGGCCACCACTGACCACCCTTTGCACTGTGGACTCCCTAAGACTTTGTTTTCCAAGCATGGTTTTCCCTCTCACTCCTCCCGAATTTTAAATTCACTGTACTTTTCAAAGTTTCTTTTTTCCTGAAGGCAGTTACTCGGTGGTGGTGGTGGTGGTCTCATGGCTGTATTTGCTCACTTCGTGTGGAGTAACAGTGACATCCAGTGGCTGGATATTTCAGCCAGATGTATAAATCACCACACCAACCAGTATTTCAGTGAATGTACTCTTGCCAGTGCTTCGGTTAAAGCCCTTTCCAAGGTTCACTTAGGTGGGAGGAGATGGGAAAATGCAAATAAACTTTATAGCAAAAGAGATTTGCTTTGGGACTTTCAGCAAGTGTTGTGCTGAAGTGGAAGAAAGTTCTTTCTGATTTTAAACCCAAAGAGCATTTTTTTCATGTTCATTTCTGTGGTTTAAAATCTGTTCATGCAGCAGTGGAAGGTTGTTACTTATTGCATCATGACTATTTGAGTTTTACTTTGTATCCGAAGTTCATCACATAACTGTGCAGCTGTGCACATAAAAGAAGACATTTTCCTTTGCCATCTGCAATTAATATTCTTGTAGTTGAATAGGGAAGAGAGAGAAGATAATGGGAAGAATTTTTCATTTCTTTTCTTTGTGGTATGACATATGTTTATTCTAGTGACTTGTTAAACTAAAGGGTCTGCTATTATATATATAAAAAAAAACATCCCAGTAACTGCATTCATTCTATGCAGTGCAACTTGTTGGGTAATTTTTTGGTTGTCAAAGCTTGAATGAGGCTCTTAAGCATGAAAAGAAACTTTTGTTATTGTTCATGTGAACCAGTCACGTTGGAAGGTATTTCAGACAGAAATTCTTCCCAGTGTGTTACTGTGCAATTTTTCTTGTAGGCTTATTGACTTCCATTCTCAACAGATGATCTGTCAGCTAGCAATGTAAACCTGAATAGTTTTTATTATATTTTTTTAAAAAATCACTTATTTTCAGTCTTACCTCAAGTTCTGTAATAGTCTCTCCATAAGCTTTCAGTAGTAATGATTTCCCTGGTCAGTAGGGAGAATGAACAGTGGAGGTACTTTTCTGCACCTTCCTTGCTGAATGGTAAAGATTTTGCAGTCCACTCAGTAAGGGATGTTTGTCCTGAAATGTAAAAGCATTTGAGATTTGAGTCTAAGCTTCGAAAAGGTCAAAGTGCTGGTGCACTGCTTCTGAGTTATGGTCATGGTGACTTCTCAAATAGTGCTTAATCTGATTAAGATAACATAGATGGCACTGCCTACAGAGTAATAAAGAAGTGTTGCTTTACGGTCCCCTTTGGTGATGTAACTGAAGATGTCAACACTGCAATTCAAAACAGGCAATGTCCCCACAATTTCAAGGCAAATACTGGGAAGCCTATTAATTTTCTTATCAGTTAAGGAAGTACAAAACATCAATAGTATTTTTCTGTTCTCTCGTTTTTGTGCATTTTCCTGCTTCTCCGTGTACCCTGGTGCTAGAAGTTCTTGAGGAAGGCACTTGTTGACCTTTCAAAATCTGGTGATTTGTCACCAATCTGTTCCAGGGTTAACATGAATGATACCTTTCAGCTGAAGGCTGAGAACTGTAAGAGTTAGTTTGAAGTGCCCCTAGGCTGGAAATACTGTTTTCAGCTCTGTGTGCAGTGAAGCATTTACTGTGGAAGTGTCTGAGAAGACATGTCAGCAGTTGTTTTGGGGCAAATCTTGTGTCTGTCCAAGCTTTTGTGTGTGTGCAAGCTGATTGAAAATAAATAAATAAATAGAAGTTATTTTAGCCCTCGGATTTGATGCTTAGTTTAATGTTATAGCTACTTTTCAATTCAAAATTTAAGTAAAAAGCTGGTGTTTGCTGGTCTTGGCTTCAGTTGTCATTAGGATGTAAATCACTCAGTGCAGTCAGGTAGGTGAGGTTCCAGGGAGACACACTTGAGGGCTGATTTCTGATGTGTAGAAAAGAGGAGAGGTGGTTAGCTTGCACCAGTACTTCGGCTGTAGATGGAGACATCTGTCTAATGAAATTCTTTCCATGTGAAGTATATACATTTCTTTAAAAACTATTTCACAGCATGTAATGCATAGGAGGTATATTCAGGAAAAGCACTTTTCTCAATGACAGTTAAAGTAACACTTTGAATAAAAGGAGTTTTCCACTTGTATTTCAGGCATTGCTAGTTAAGATTATCTTCTGCTCAGAATATTATCATCACTTTTATTCTGATTTGTCAATCACTTGCAATAGTCCGATGGATCTATTTCCTTTAAAGCAATTTAATTTAGGTAATGTAGAAATAGAACCCACCTTGATACTTGAAAAAAAATCTTGCCATGATTTATCAACAAAATAAAACTGGTATACACGATGAAAACTAACTAAAGATAATCTGGTTTCTGATAGCTTCACTGTAACAGCTACAGTCATATATTTCCTTCAACTCTGTAAAATAAATCCTTTGTATTTTGAAGCACAGGAGTTTTAGGTTTTTATGTGAACAGCTTGTTAACAAAAGGCTAGAACGATGATCTACACATGGGGAACAGTACTGTCTGTTACTCTGCAGGCAAATAATTTCATCCATCGTTCTTGCATGATGAGAAGATCATTTTAGGGGTGCTATACAAAATGGCTTATTGTATTGCTTGCTCTTGAAACAGTACCAAAGCACGCTGAGCAGCCCAGTGTCTATTGTAACATTTCTGAAACACTCTGAAACCTTTGTACCCCTAAAAGTTGTTCTCTGTGTCCACATAAACTTGTCCATAATTCCTCCTCCAGGGACTGGGGAGGCATTGGCTTCCCTGGTGGAGTCAGGACTACATCCTGACTGGTGGGATGTTCTGGGCTACTGTGGGCAGAGTGAAAACTGCAGGGCTTCAAGTGACCTAACATAGGGATTTTATCTGGGATTTTTTAATGCAGCCAGACATTTCAACCAATTCTTTTCTCTACTTGCTTAGTAAAAAGTGAAAGCAGTGAAAAGCAAAAGACTGTTGATGCACCAAGAAATTAACTTGTGAATTGTCCTTAGTTAACAACTATGAAAACAGTCACTGGATTTCAATATATCTATGCAATTCTGATTTATACCAAAACTCTCTTGTCCAAATCTACAGCAGATTCAACCAGTGTTTCTTGCACATGTCATAATTTAATAAACATGTTTGGTAGTAAGGGTGTTTTTCAGGGTTTTTTTTTTTAATGTTACCCCAGTCTATTTAACCAGGTTTTCCTGACTCTTTTGTATCTCTGTAGGGTATGGCCTGTTTCGAAGTTGGGATAACTAAAACACAGTTCGGCGTGAACCTTTTTTTTTTTTTTTTTTTTTTTTTGACATGCAGAAAAGCTTCAGATATCTGTTTCCTTCTTATTTTTAACCTTGAGGTTTGATCTTTAGTGACAGTTCAGATTTAAAATCACTTCCTACTGTATCACATCAGTAGAGTGATTGAAGGGAACTGGAATCCAAGCTGTTTACTCACTTAGCTGTCAGAAAGTTTCCCTTCAAGGGAAGCATTTCAATTAATGTTATACAAACCACAACAGCAGTGGAGACTGGCCTGAAGCCATATATATATATATGGGTGTCAGTTAAATTCAGATGTCAAATATGGCTTTTAATTATAGACCTACAACTGCAAATCAGTGGTGTTTGAAGCATGCTGGAGGTTTCAGCTTCACTTAGTAACCCCTGATATCTGAAAGTGAAGCAAGAACCTACAGGTGAAGGTACACACACGGGCTCCATGTGCTTCAAACTCTGAATACAGAAGGTCAAATAAACACATGGGAAATACATGTTCATTTGCTCATTATCCAGGAAGTCTAATGAGTAAACAGACTTCTGTTCCCTTCACTGTATCTTCAAGTGATGGAAATGGTATTCTGGAGAGGGTAACAAATGGGGTAAAGGTACCTAAGAGGTATTCCAGCTTCTTCAGCTGTAACATCTGTATATCCTGCTTGAGACGGAAAGCTCGCACTTTGGACAGTAATTTTTGGAGAGGATGTTAATGCTTGTGTGTATTTTTTTTATTATTTTTTTATTTTCATTTTTAGTTTTTGTAATTCACCTCCTGGCCATCCACAGATTTCAGTGTCATCTGTAGAGCCCCTCATTTAATCAAGACGAACGTTTCTCAGATTTCTTATGATATTTTTGAGGCACTTTTGAGTGTTGAAAGAAAAGAGAGCCACAATGGTTTCCAGACAATGGTGAAAAAAATTGTCAAGTTGGCATTAATATGGTGTTGCAGAATCCTCCAAGATTTATTATTTGAATAGTTTGAACAAAATAAAAGAATGACAGTTCACCATTCAGTTCAGTTGGAGATAACATTATTCCAGGTAGAATAGGTATCTTTCCTTTCACGCATATTGAGTACTGTGCTTACTCTTCCTGTCAGCAAGCATCATAGTTGGTTAGCATAGTGATACATGCTTTCTTTAACAGTATCCTCAGTACCTGAGGGTTTTCCTTTTACTGTGGAAGACAGAAGAAAAGTTACTGTTCAACAGCACAAATTTATAGATGGAAATATGTAATTTCTGATTACAGGCAATTTTAAATTTTTGTATTTACAGGCGATTTTTAATTTTTGTATTCACAGCCAAGAGGCAATTGGACGTTTTACATTTTCCAGATTTGTCTCTTTCATTTCTCCAAGACAAAAATAATTTCTCCTTTGAAATCTTGCTGCAATTCTAGAGTCACAACAGTAATGTGCCTTAAATATTTAAAACCCATCACTGCTGAAGCAAAAGTATGGCTGAAAGTGCAGAGTGAAATCAGCTGGAGATGCTAGCCTGAAAATGCACCTTTGGAAACAAGGGTACCTATGAAATGTTGTTGCAAACCTCAAAGTCAGTTAACAAAAACTTTACAGTGAAGGGTGTTTAGCTAGGTAACATCTAGAGCTCTGCTTCAAGAGATATCTAAAGATTTTTTTTTCCTAATTTCTGTGAAGGTATTGAAGACTTCTCAAGCCCTCCACAACAGAGCAGCTTTGCAAGCAGCCCTCTGTGTCACTTCAAGGAGGTACATTGGGTGGGCAGCAGCCTGGGTGCCCCGGGTGGGCTGGAGCACTCCCCCTTACCCAGAAAACCAGTCAGACCCTGCTTCTGCTGATTCTTCTGGGCAGTGAAATAAGTTCAGGTAAACAAAAGCCCTTAAAAAATACAGTGTCGTTCTAACCAAATGATGAAACCTGGGGCATCAAACACAGCAGTCAAACTCCTTGAAAACTGCCTAGAAATTTTCATTAAAGTTTAAAAAGAAAAAGGGTCTTCCTTGAAAATAGAATTGGAAGGATTAGAGTAGAGGTAATTTTTGTGAAATGGAGCAGAACTTAAAACTGATCGTTGTTAAGGGATTTTGATTGCAAGGTGAGATACACAGCGCCTGTCAGAAGTGTGGATGTGCTTAAATTCTTGATAGCAAACCCTGGGATGGCAAGGGGTAAATTCAGATCTAAAATAGTTTCTTTCAGTTCCGCAAAGAAAGCAAAAAAAGACCACTGGAGTACAGGTCCAGTGCACTTAAGCACTCATTTCCCTCCACTGACACTATATGAAAGTAGTAATTGAAAGAGCTTGTATCTGCATCTTGAGATCTGGTCTGTCTTCTGTTTGAGGACTTGAGCATAGCAGAGTCAGGCTCGTTCTTTACAAATATATCTGTGGGATCACCAGCATCCCTCATCATTTGCAGCTGGAAAGCTTGCCCACAACCACAAATATGGCTTTTTTGGTCCTTTTGGGTTTAAACCCACCTCCTTCTTTGTAGCAGTGTTGAGAAGAGCTGGGTACATCTGCACCCACAGGACAGGTGCTTCTCAAAATTTGTGGATGTCTACGAAAAGTTTTCAAAGAGGCAGTTAGGCTCCTGATAGATGTTAGAATGCACAAGGAAAACAGTACTGGGAAGCAGCTGCAATAGGCTTAATTTCTGGTAGTAAAGAGATTTCTAACCACAAAATGTGTAGTTTCATTCAGATTTTGGTAGTCTTGTTTCCCTGCAGTGCATACTTTGTTAATTTCTGAGGCTTAGGACAGCAGAAATTTGGATAGTAGTGGTAAAGCTTCCTCCCAAAGGCCCTATTTCTGGACAGCATACGTTTGATAATTCTAATATAGAGCTAATTTGGGGGCTTTTTCTGGGTGCATCCTTTGGAGCACTTACAAATTAAGGGAAGAGCATTATGCTTATGCTTAAAAATACAGTATATTCATTAATGCAGAGTAGCCCATGAGCACCATTTTTCTATTTCTGTAGAAATGGGCATGTATATGTTTGCACAAATGCTTCTCATCAGTGAACATACCTGCAAGTATCTGGAGAGAAATAGCCTTTTAAAACTATCAATTACTTCCCACTAATAATAGAAAAATACTCTGTACTATTTAACTTCCTCATTACAGACAGCTGAACATGCTTTCTCATTTCCTTTGCAGAACTCATTTGAAGAAGGTGCTGATAAGGGTTAGATAGAGTGTTAATTGGCTTACATTGTGTTTGTGAGAGGGATGAAGGAAGACAAAGTCATTGCTCTGAAAAAAGAGTGGAAGTGACTGCATGTCCCAGACTTCTCACTGCTGTGATAATGTCATTTATTCCAAATAGTTTCAGGACATTACACTCACAGAAAAATTATTATTGGCTCCTACTCAAGCTCTTTTGCCCTGCTCTAATGACAAACAGAGTCTGCAAATGAAGTTTATCTGTATTTAACTGGGTGTTTCTCCGCTTGAGAGGAATGCTTACTGGCATCGTGCTGGGATTCAGCTGCTTGCCACTCATTTTTGTCACTGGACTAGAGTGGCTTTGGGAGAAACTACCATGAGGTACAGTGGACCCTAGAGCAGCTGGACAACATTTAGGTTAGGTTAAGCTAAACTGTTCTTTAGAAAGTCTCCAAACTCACATACTTAAAGTCCTCATTCAGCTCTTCTGTTGAGTGCAGGGTTTGTAGGGGCACAGGAGCTGTAAGTTTTCCTGCCAGTCTTCTGAATTGCCACTGAGCTATGGGGAATTTATTTTTTTTAAAGATGTTAAGTTATCAAACTGTTTTCAGTAAGTAGCTTGCTTTGACAGTGCTGTACTAAATCAAAATCAATGCAAGGAAAACATAACTTTTTTTGTACATAGGTATAAGTACATAGTAGGGAAGCATTCCTGAAAAGCTTATATGCTATATAATACTTAAGATATATGCAAAGTGGAAAAGCTGATAATCCATTAAAAAAGTCACTTTCTTCCTAATATTTCCATTTACTGATACTGTTTTCCGTTTGCTGATTACACTGTAAAGCCCCTTCCTGCTTTCCACAGGCAACTCTCAGGTGATCTAAGTAAAAAAAAACAGCTTTAACTCTGACAGCTATTAAATGCAGAGGCCTGTAGCTGGAAATCTGAACTAAGGAGGGGAAAGAGGCCTCCGTCAATGCATCTTCTTAAAATATGTGTTCCTGTTCATGCACCACAGCCTGTCACAGTGTACATGGCTCCAGCAGGTGAAACTGCCCTGCAGAAAGCAGAAATAACCCACTCCTGCCTCTGTAATCTCTGCTAGCAAAAATGGTATTCCCTTAGCAATACATGATTACAGAAAACGTAATTACTCCTCACTGACTGCATCTTTAGATTAATGTACACTTTTCCATTACTGTGGGCTGGAGGTGGATACCAAACCTGTCATGTTACCTAAAACAGTCTGCACAGCGATTACTACAGACAGGGGCCAGGGCTGAGGTCCCTGTACGAACTGCCTACCCACTACAGGTGCCAAGACACATTAGAGCCTACATTGTGTCTAAATTTAAGGAGAATAATGAAGAGTGTTTGCTACTCCAGACCACTACACCCTGTCTGCTGCTGTAGCCAAAGACGAGCACCATGGGCAGTGTTCAGGCTGCCAGTTACAGATGGTTCATTGAAGCATCACACCTTGAGTCTGGACGTTTGTATTTCTAGTCACTGGTGGGAATCTTGGCCATATATTTTTATCCTCATCCCGGTTACCAATATTGTCAGTAATATACACTTTTACACTATAACAATTTCCTGTAATATTCCTCCATTTTTTTTTATGTTTGCTTTTTTTCTGAAAATATGGACTGTTTTTACACAATTAGCTACAAGATAGATTATAATACGTAATAGAGAAACAATGATATTGGAAAATAATGAAATATTTGAAATCCTGTGTGGCTTGGCTATTCTTATGGTACTTCACTATAATGGCACTGAATAAATATTATTTTTACTCACCAGCATTTATAGTAATCCTTATTATAACTCATGCCTTCAAGAAGTACCTGCCCAGTATGTTTTAAATAGTGTTCTTTAGCTCCATCACAGGAACATCCTTTGCTGACTGGCCACATCAACAGAAAGAGGCTTCCCTCTTTGGTAAAAGAGCTTTTTGGCACTGTGGTTTGGGAATCTGCTGGTTTACTTCTTCATCAAGGGAAGGCTGTGTTGTTTTTCTCTGGTATGGATTAATCTTGCTTAGACAGTTAAATTGGGTGTTGTCTGAGAGTCGGTTAAAGGAGAGAATGATGTAGCCTATCAGCTGGGAATGGATGGTGTTAACACAGCCTGTCTTCTCCCGTGCTGCTAGCATCCGCCCTGGTTTACAGACTGAGGGATTCCTTTAACAAAAAAGATATTGGTTCACATTTGCACTTGCTAGAAATTGCATGATCAAACTAGAACAAACTAGAACTAACAAGACATTAGATCTAGGGATTCTTAAGAGCTTCACGTAGAAAAATGAAGCAACAGGCTCACAGACATGACTGATATAACTCATGGACTTCTTATCCTGAATGACATCTGAAAAAAACCCACCAATAACCATGACCACACACACACGCACACAGAATTTTATATGTAGGTAGGGACAACTTGCACATTACGTGAAGTTTTACTCCATACATTTAGTTAGGCTGCAGATGGCTGAAGATTAAGTGTATTATTTATTCTCCTGTTTCAGAAAATGTTTGGGTTTGCAGTGTAAGCAAGCAGAGGGTTAGTTTGCTTTCATGCATGTAACTATTTGGGCAAATATCTCCAATCTTCCTCCTATGCGTAACCCACAGATGAAATGAGTTGCTTTAGTTTCTGTCCCTCTTGTCTATGATTCCCTAGGTTTTGCTTTAAGGTACATGAATAAGCTGAAAGTGAATGGGGTCTGAAATTCCCCTTTGTCTCTGTTCCTCAGCCAACTGGAGGTCACTTGGGTTACGTGAGCTGGAGGTGTTTCCCCAGCATACCACATCTGAAGTAGCAAAGCTTTTAGCTGTAAAAAATCCAATATGCCAATCTGTAAATGATTTAAATCAAGATAAATGGCTTTATAATTTGAGGTTGCACTGCTGTATAAAGAGACTGTTGTCCCCTGTTAGTCAGTATGCATGGACAGTATATATGGGACCACCCAAACCAGATGTGATTTGTCTAGTATCTATGCAAATAGCACTGCTATGCATTGATCCTGGGTCGCTGGAGCTTTCTCAGCTCCTGGGCAAATCTCTTATAATGGATTAATCAAGGACGCGCTCCTTAAATTTTCAAATGGGGGGGACGACACAGTTTCCAGCTGAACGCACGCTGATTAGCGTGGAATGTGTCATGGCTGTGACAGTTTTACACCATGACCAGGAGGACTTTTACATCTGGGCTGCCCTGAGCTGAGGTCTGAGCAGCTGGCTCAGAAGTCAGGTGCTTTTCTATAGGCTCAAGTTCAAAACCTTTATCCAACCTCATCCCTCCTTAATGAAAGGCTGAGGTGAACAGGAATATTTTTCTAACGTAAATAATCAATTGAAGTGGGCTTCTTGATCGCTGCTTCAATGCAGTCCCATCTGTCTGCTTCTTACACTTGCTATTACTGTGACCTTGGCAATGTTTTCACATTTATAAAATAACATTTAAGAAAAGATTGGTGATAGTGGTAGAAGTAGTAAGTGTATGGTGGTAACTGCATGCCCAAAGAGATTAAAAGGGTAAATGAATACCAACTGAGGGATTAGCACTAGCAAAACACTATGATAGATCTAGGACCAGATTACCAGGGTTTGTGAAGAGTAAATGATGATAATCAGAATTTCCTCAAGTGGTTGACTCTGAAAACTACAGGGCAGGAAGGGAGAAGGAGTTTCTAGTGATGAAAGCAATGAAATAAGATGATGATGAGGTGTCAGGTGAAAATACTGCTTGCAGGAAGACTGCAGTGGATTAAGGATGAGGAGAGGCAGTTTGAGGAAAAAGCAGCAGTTGCTTCTGTTGATGCCAGCTCAGATATTGCCAAGACTGTTCACTGCCATGACCTTTAGGAGCTGCTCTTCTTCCAGAACACACATGAGTTGGGACACACATGAGTTGGTTTTATGTACATTGCCATGTCCCTCTGTATTTTACTGATGTGATTGAGGAAACACATGCTTCAGAAGTGCAGTGTTCTGCCTAAAGTTTCACTGGTAGCACTGGTTTCTGAGTTAGGTGGCTGTGAGCCAGGAACAAGGCGGAGCCGAAGAGCATGCAGGTTTTGATAATACGTATAAGCATCCAAGTGTAGCACGGAGAGCACCAGCAGTGAAAGGGGACCGAGGAGGAGGAATGAATTCCCTCTGCACTTGGATTTTCATGAGATATTTGGATTGGTCACTAAATTTCAGTCTCTAGAAAACCACATGAACTTTAAAATGTACTCACTAAAATTAATTTATAACCATTGTGTTATTCACTCTTCTATCTAGAAGATAAACTCTCTGTCCAGACAGAAACTGTCTTCTGATTAAATCACAGCATCTTATGGCTCTCAAAGCACTTGCTTGTGTGTGTTTGCTTCTGAAATACTGTGCAGTGTGGCGTGATGATTTGTTTTGTTCCATTTTTTGCAGGGGCAGTCCTACTTGCTGTTAAAGCCAGTGACATGTTAGAATGGTCTGCAGCTCCCAGAGCAGAAGTACTGGTGTGAATTCCTGTTTGGTTGCTGAACATAAGCAAAAACATTAGTGATGTCGTATGATTCTGGAGCAAGCTTTTAGTTATGTTAGTTAACGGTTTATTTATATAGTCTGTGTGCCAAAGGTTGGAAAGGTGAGAAGACACCTGTTAGCATGGACCTTTTCCAGTCTGTGTGCCACTGTGTGTCCTGCTGGGAGCAGACACCTGCAGGCAGTGACCAAGCTGCTGCTCAGCCCTTCTTATTTGCCTTGGGCCACCTCAGGTTTCCAGTCCCTGTGGACTGAGCGTATTCTTCTTCCGCACCTTCCTAAAATTTACTGTTGCATGCATATAGCTTGTTATTGAATAACGATCATAACCATGAGTAAATGATCCTAGGAAATACATCTTGTTAACTATTGTATTTGGGCTCTTGGGATACTTGGTCCACTCCAACTAACTCCTTTACAAAAGAATAGGGATACTGTTTTACATCTTCTGGAAAATTAATTGCTCTTAGAGTCTTGGAAACACCTCCCAGGCTACAGTTGCTATGGAGACAGATGTAGTATGGAGGTGTGGATAGATTGCCTGAGCAAAACCAGCCAATCATATTTTAAACTTCACCGTTTACAATCCGAACAACTGTCATTTGTTGGCTTTTTCCACCCCCCACCCCCCTCTTTTAAAAACTGTATTATCCCTGATCCTATAACTGAAGCTGCATGGCCTGTATCCATGAGGTTTGAGTGCAAACCCTACGGTTATGGACCCTATGGTCCCTCTATATGGACACAATTTGGAACACAAGCCAATGATTGTTAGTTAAATACATTTTTTTATATATAATTAATGCATTCTGACATATAGCAGCAGTATTGTTTTTTCCTCCATTGCAGTGTGCATTTGGCGAGGCTGAGTAGTAAACAGTGATACCACTTCAAACCCTGAGGTTCCCCAATGCTAATTGTCTTCAGGTGCTCACCCAGCATTATTTTTTAGAGACATCTCTCTGCTAGGTACTGCTGCATTGCTGGCAGTATAGATCCCTGTGCTTCTAAACACAAAATAAGGGAAGTTAAACATTCATTTTTATAATTTATTAAAGGACGTGCTCTTACTGTCATAACACTTGGCCATATATTTACTATTTCGTATTTTTTCCACACACAATGGCTTAGTTGTTGGGGTTTTTTCTGGGCTTCAGCAGTTAGCAGGGGATCAGTCTCCTAGATGTTCTTTATGACCAGTGTAAGAGAAGAAACACCCTAAGAGGGCAATCAGTCCTACTTATTTTCAACATCCAAGGTTGCAAGGGGCCAGCCACACTGTGATGGTACACCTTTCTCTCAACTCGCTGCATAAGACGACTTGATAACTAAAGTTATACAAAAGAGATCCTATCTGTTGTTACTGGATATACGGTAGAGTATATGTCCTATGTTTGAGGAGTGTGTACTCATAGTAGTTACACCCTAAACAGACATGTACATGTATTAGTGTATGTACCCTTGCTTGGGTTTTTTTGTCTCTCTGGCACGAGTGGAACACTTTTCAGTGACAACTGGTATAAAGTAATTAATTCTTTTCTGAATAATTCCCGTGGATATTTTTTTTTTAAAGGCTTTGGTTATTTCCTGGAAGACTGGAAGGGTGTGAGAGACTTTACATGAGAAACAGCAGTTGGAGTTGGAGCTCAGCATTAAAAGGTGCTCCCCGTGGCTGCGGCAGCCAGCCTGCCCTAATGTAGGTCACTGCCTGGGATGAAAATCTTCCTCAGGGCATCTGTGGAAAAAACAAGAAGCAGGAAAATTTGGCTGATGCAGTTGTAGTCTGAGGAAATGTGACATTTACAAGCACTGTCACTGAATAGCACCATCCAAGGCCACCCAACAGCCATCTAATATTGTGGTTTAAGCAGAATACTAAGTGAATAAATATCCTGCAATGATTACAGTTAGCGGTACATGAAAAAATATCCTGCAAATAATGTAGTTAGCGGTACAGAGAGACAAAAAAAAATCATTCGAAGCAAGGACCCAGAGCGAAAGCTGTGCAGTCGTAATATGTTTTTGATGTCTTTGCTGCCAAAAGCTTCAGGCAGCTGGATAATGACTCATCAGAAAGCCTCTTGGAGCGATTCCACGGTCCTGCAAACTCCCAGATTTGGGTGATTTTTTTCACATAAAATTGCCATCAGCTATTCAGTTTCACACTGGTTGGCCAAGTAGCGCAGATTAGCACAGGAAAAGTCAAACGACGAGATTATTTTTTTTTTTTTTTTTTATTTTGTGACCGCTCTTGAGAATATAGGGCAGCTCGCAAAACGTGTCAGCATGTGATGCATTTGCTCCAGGAGTTCCACGAAAGTATCACTCGGCACGCAGCCGCACAGGCACTCAGCACACCGTCTTGTCTGAGGGCCAGATTCATCTGCACCATGATGGAGGTTTCAGGGAGAGGATGCCGATCCTTTCCAAAGTCTGTGTTTTGAATTTGTGAAATTGTTTGACTAAAACCAGCAGGAAGCCTGCTGGGTAGTGCAGTGGTTCTTTTGCGACTCTGAGGGTCTGAGCAATAATTTTCACTTCAGTTATTTACCCTGGTGTGCCAAGAGTGAGATCTGAATGATCTTTAGCACTGTAAATCAGACACAAGGTTGTTATCCTTGTAGAATGCACTTTGAGACTGTCCAAAAGCTCCAGAAAGAGACCAATTTTATGTCTTTATAGAGTTAGCAGTGTATTATCCACTTACACTCATTATAGGTTATGGGGGGAGAGCTCAGAAATTTGCAGGACAAAAACCTCACTGTGCTGCTTATGTACTTTGGCTAAGAGTGGCTCCATTTTTACAATAGCCTGCTGTTCTTTTATTTCCTTAACTGTAAATTGTATACATCTGCACTCTGGTTTGGCTCTGATTTGAGAATTTTCTCCTTATGTGCTCCACAAAAAGATGTTCATTTGCTCCCTCCCACACTTCCAGAAAAACAACTTTACCAGTTTGTCCTGGTGGGGTTTTTTTGGTAGCTAAATCTGCTCTTAAGTGTTGTGGGGTGATTGTCTCCAAAACAGTTATTTTTCTGCACTGAAACATTATAATAAAGATTGGCAACAGTCCTGGTCTCTGACTGTAAGTCATTACAAAGCTTCTTTGTCTATCTACTGGAAATGCTTGCACATGTGCTGCAAAATCCTTGACAGGCTTCATATCCCAGGCTCCAAATTATTGCAGTAAATGTCTAGTTTTTTGGCTGTGGAAAAGATGTTGGGAAGGGTCCCTCACTTTTCTGTCCTATTGTTTCTATTTATTTTCTACTGTCTGGATGAAGCGATGGACAGGCAAGAAGTCTGTGTTTTCCCATCCATTTTATTGTTTAGTATTGCTATAGGTAAAAAACTGTTATTCAATAATAAATATTTTTTTCTGAAAACCATGGAAATCTGCAACATAGCTAGGGCTATGTTTATACTGCTGACTAAAAGTGGGTGAAAGCTAATGCTCCCCCTGAGGTGAAGCAGATTTTCACGTAGCTCGTGAAACCAGGGCACATGAGGCACCGGCGCTTTTGGAGGCTGCGTGTCTCTCGCTAGCCCTGGGGCCAGCTGGTGCCCTCACCCAGACCTGGAGAGTGCAGAACACTGGAAGTGACACAAAGGAATTTGATGAGCACAGGTAGGGAAGTGGTGCAGGTGCTTAGAAGAGCCAAGAGTGGTGCAGCAGAAAGAGTAAATAAGAGAAGGGTGTTAGGCAGGGTGAGAGGGCTTTACCTGAGTGGGTATTTTAGAAGATGCAAATATGCCTTTGCTTTTACTTGTCACAGGGTTGTTAATCTCAGGATCTGCCTTTGCTTGTGTTCCTGCAGGAAGAAGGGAACAGCAGCATTTGCTCAGTTCTGCAAAGCAGCTGATAACATATAACACAAAAACTTGCCTTGGTGTTAAGCATTTTTGATTGAAATACATTAGAATACTACTGATATATTTAAGCGTAATCTCAACAGAATTTAAAGGAAAGAGTAATTTAAGCTGCTATTAAATTTTGCTAAACAAACAGAATTCTCAGAAATGTTTTCAGCCTCAGCCATGTGTTGTTTTAAAAGTGGAAAGTGATTAGAAGTGGAACAGTAGGTTAATTCTGTCTCTATTTCTTATGGTACTATATAGGGTATTAACAATACGGTGCATAGGAGTCTTAAGGCTGATATACTGAAAAGGTTTGTTGCAAATCAAAACTAAGCGCCATGTAGAGAAAATTAATTGTTTACTATTCTTTCCACTAACTAAACATTTTAAAAGTAATAATTTATTTCTGAAGCTGTAAAATTAATTTGGAAAACAATGTGAACAGAAAGTGGTGACATGTCTTTTTTTGGCTGTGAATTTAGCTTCTCTTTTTCTTCAGATGTAGACTGAAGACATGTCTGCAGACATTTAGTGTGTATGGATTGCCACTAAAATAAGTAATTATAAGGGTTACTGAAGTTGGAGGAAATTTTACATTTTAAAGTGAAACTTGAAATTTAAAGAGTTTGTGTTTGTAGTACAGTAACTATCATCTGATAAAAGCCGATTCAAATATGGCCTGAGTTGGAAATGCCTTAGAAACCTGTTAAAGCATAACCACTTTGTTGCTGGTATAGTACTGCCCTGTTCCTCCCAAGTCATTGGAAAGCATTGATTTAAAAATTATGACATCTGAAAACAGGTAGAAAATAACAAGTTTAATTTAATTTTCTCTTGCCTTCCAAGCACTATATGCCCTCCCGTTCAGAGTCTTTTTAACAGCTGTGGAAATGAAAACTTTTAATTAAAGGAGAGTTGAAATTCTCCGGTAATTGCTTGCTGCCAATGTAGAAGGTAAACTATTGCCAGAAAAAGTCCTGAGCAGCCTTCTCTTGTAGCTGACCCTGCTTTGAGCAGGAGATAGGACCTTCTGAGGTTTCTTTTGACCTGAGTTATTCTGGGAGTCTGTGGCAGTTGCTTCTATGGGTTAACAAGCCCTAGCAAAGCCCCAGGCACGCAAGGGCAAGCCCAAGCAGAGCCCCACAAGTCCTGAGTCTCGTGCAGTAGCCCAACATACAGCCAATGGCCTGATGCAAGCAACGAGACCACTCTTACCTGCCTCCACTTCTGGAAATCACAGCTAAGTCCCCTTTCCCTCCAGAGAAAAATGGGGGAATCCATTATTTCGCTCTTACTCCTGTGGCTGTAGTAAACATGAAAGGTTGATTGGGAGAGGACATGCCTTCATCCTTCTTCTTCTTCTTCCGGCTCCACACAGCCCCATCTCTTGCTGGGCTCTTCTGAACAAGTAGCTCTTAGCAATACTTTGCAATAAAATAATTCAGCTCACCTCTCCAAAGGCTTTTCTCATCACCTCTCTGTGTATTCGGGTCTCATTTACTTATCAGTAAAATTCCAGAGAGTGTTAATACCAATTTCTGCTATAGGATTAAATAAACTATTGGGACTTATGGTCCTGCATTGTGTTAATCCTTGGTGCTAATGGCATTCATCTTCTTCTGTTAAGAAAGTTTATTGGTAATGACAAAAACGCAGTTCTTGTTGAGTCCTCAGTATGTATTTGCACTGTGTAGCTGTGGGTGTTTCAGGCTTGTTCATGAAACTGCTCTGCCACAAGACTTACACTGGTTCTTCCCTGGTGGGGTCATCCAACTGTCTGCTCAGCCTGGCTCAGTAGTAACACTATAGATGAGGGGTCTGGGTAAATAAAAGGTCAGTGAGCCTGTGAGTGAACGCATGGTTACTATGCTGGTTTTCTTCAAACTCGTGTCTTTAACCTTGTGATTACCAAAAAAAGATTCATTTCGTAATTTTCTCCCTTTACTTGTAGAGAGATACTTGAAACCTGCCATAAATTAATAAGATTAAAAATCATAGAGAAAATATAAAAGATCTCAATATTTTTTATGATTAATTAAATGTTATTCTGTGCTCATCTAGAGGCAGAGATCATCATGGGTTTGGATGTTCACATTTGGAAGAAGGGGAACCAAATGGCTGAGTAACAGTGCGGTGCTTATAATTTGTTCAGTGAAACCTGGCCTTACCTTTTACGGTTGAGTACCTTGTTCTGAGCTAGAAGTAGCAGCATCGCTATCTCCCATTAATACATTATCTCTGACCGCCTTTTTGTATCACTGGTGTGTTTAATTGCTGAGGCATACAAAATCCAAGGAGAGCGTCACTCAGGGGATCTGAAACACTTAATGCTACAACAGCAGAGAGTTTTGTAGGTTGGTGGGTTAGTTGCCGCCTGTTCCATGTCAGAAGTTTCATATACCTTTCAATGAGCACTTGTAAATCGGTTTCATGAACTGGAACTTAAAATCAATCATGTATTAAGGTTACTGCCTGGTATCTTGTAGTTTTGGTCTCATGGGCTATCTCATATATTTGGATTCGTATCATAATAAACTGTATCCAAACCCAAACTATCTCTCAGTGGATTTTTAGGGTAGATAGATGAGAAGCAAAGCACATCCGCATAGCTGGAGGAAGAACCTCATCTAATTCAGATGTCAGATGAGCTGAGGAAGACAGGGCAGTGATGCTGAACCTGGTATCAGCAATAGAGAAGAGAGACACAGTAGAGGGACGTGTTTTAGCAAGGGACTCTATTTGAGGAGATATGTAACTTTTAATATTGGAAAAGGGCTCATTGCTTTGCCAGAATAGATGTTTAAATGTATTGATTTACTGAATTAGATGATAACACTTGCTCTGTAATAAATCAAATGTAAGATCTTTTGCCATTGAGGAAATGGGGATATGGCTCTTCACAAGAAAAATGTTGGATCTACTTGTAGTATGAGGAAAATAGAAACACAGAGTAAAATACAAATTTAATGGAACAATAGGAAGGAACTTTTAACATTATAAAAATCCCCAAGACCTCTTTAAAACTTTATTATTTGTGTTCTGGTTTTGGCTGCTGTAATATATCTTTTTTTTTTTTTTTTAATGGCACAGCTGACCTAGTTCCCTTCACTGTCACTCACATCATGTGCAGCTAACTTACTCATGCAGAGTAGTATTTTGTGAAAGCAGTTGTCACTTTGGAATAAATATCTTGGCTATGAAAGCATAGGAGAGAAAAGTATCCTAATCCAGGCATTTTGCCTTAGATTAGGTTTCCAGTCTCTAGATTATAGATTTATGTGTTTTGACAGTTTTCAACTGTGTCTTTATTCATGGCAGGTATAGATGAAGTCATCTCCATATCTACTTACAGGAACCTGCATTGATAAATACCTGGAATTCTTCACAGAGTACCTATCTTCAAATAATGATGTTATGTATTACAGTTATTTATATATTTTAGTTTAAATATATGAGTGTCCCTCTAGTGTCAGGTATAGTAATTAGGGTTATTAATATTTTTAAGTGTTTGCAGGTTGGGGCTTTGTTATCCAAGGCGATGGAGATTTTTGAAGACTGCTGGTTTATTCCACATAAAATAAATATAACAAGCACTCTCCTGGGTGCTGTAGGGCCTCTCTGTTCTTCATGAAGAACAGTTGTTCTATAAGCAATGTATCTGCAGCTTCTGAGCCTTAGAAAGAATTAGAGTGCCCAGCAATAAGGTTTCAATTCAGCTGAGATTATCCATACCAGTAATTGAATGTTCCTGATTTTCTTTTTAATATAATAAATTATACCTCATAACATTTTCTGTTTCATTAGGTAATTTCATAAATGAGAGTCATAAATATTATATTTAGACAAATAAAACATTGATGATTATAAATTATTCAAGGGTACTTTTACTCAGCGTCTATTTGCCATTCCGCTCATTGGCCCTGAGGTCTGACTCCAGGTAGAGGTTTCAGCAAGTCAGAAAAATGTTCATGCCATTAAAACAAAGAAGTTCATGCTAATATTGTAATTTTTGCATGATGTTTAGCATTTCATTTAAGAGCACGTAAGCACGTAATTTCTGCCTTTTTGTTCATTTACTGCTTCTGTTTTCCTTTTGAAGCAGTGAATTATCAGGAAAGAAAAATATGATTCATGAAATACAAGAGGTAATTTATTTACTTTTAACTTTGGCGATACATACAGAAGGTTTTACCCTGACATGTCAACAAGCAGTGACATATGAGCAAAAATACTCCCCGTAAGTTAAAAAGATGTAAATACTAAATTGCTCAAGGACATGATTTTAGAAGCAAAATCTAATAAAAGCATAATAAATAAATGGCCAAGATAATGAAAGCCTGGCTTCTGCTGAGTTTCAGTAAAGGGAGAGAGACTGTTTTAATATTCATAAATTGAGCCGTGTCCCAGCCAGGAGCAGCTTCCTTCGCCTGCGCACCCTGGCTGCTGGGCTTGCCTAGAAGAATATGAAAGCAAATGAAGTTGAAAGTCCGTTGCAGCTCGGTGGTTTACCCTGTGAGGCTCAGGTCGATACTGACAGCTGCCATACGCTGTGGCAATTTCCAAGCAGACCCCAAAATCCAGGGTCTGAGTGTGCATCCCCCAAAATCTGGGGTCTGTCTGTGCACCCCCTGGGAGGGTACCAGGGAAAGAGTCTGCTTCCTGCCCCAGCATCATCCCCCTGCTTCCCTCACGCCTGCATCCTCAGCAGGAGCCAGGCTGGTCCTGGGGAAATTACCTTTAATGACATCCCTGTAGTGTCTTCACGGTGTGAGTTGTTTATGCTAAACTCAGGGCTTTAATTTATTTAAGGGCCTTTGAAGACCCTGCTCTGAGGCACCTTAAAAAGTCCAGGGGAACTACTGTAAGTGAATCAGGCAAGATTTATATTTTCACTACCTATGTTGTACTGCTAGTCTTTGCTCTTTTATTTTCTTCCTTTCTCTTACATGAAGAACCCCCCTGCATCTAGACACAGTCCTTGCTTTTTCCTGCCTCTCCCTCTCTTACTGATTCCCCCTGAAAGCTGATGTATGCCAAGGAGGCAATGCTCACTCTACATGTTGGCAATTGTTTCTAGGTGCTGGTGAGCATGGAATTGCACTGATATGAACACCCAGAACGCCATGTCATGTATTTACTGGTTTGTTACTTGGTGTAATCTCTGGCCAGGGGTAGCTGTGTAGTTTAACCAAAGAGAACGACTGACCTTCAGTTTTAAAAGCAGGTACATCTTTTATCAAACACACGGAGCTAAGTAATTAAAACATTAATTCTTATCCCCCAATGAGGACTCTGAATATTTTTATTTTTGTATCAGTTTTCCAAGCAGTGTAGTATTTCAGAATTTTACCTTTACTTTGTAACCCACTGTAAATTAGGTTTGAGTCAGTCTTACGTTTAATAGATACACAAGCTGAGGCACCAGATAGCTCTTTGGTAAAAGGTATGCAGACTGTGGGTGTTGTACGCGTCGTAAGCCTGAGAAGTGTCAGGCAAGAGACAGACACTGTGTGGGTAGAGAGGGGATAATTCTTTTTTCTCAGGTATTGCCCATCTTTGTTATTATTGATAAGAGAAAATAAGGAAATACCTGCAATAGCATTCTGAGGGCAGTGATAGGTTAGAAAAACAAAGCAGAGGGGCTTTTTCTCCCCCTTTTCTTTGTAAGCATGACTCCATTTACTTAATTTCTGTGTCTGAAATAGTTTTTCTAACACAAATTGATCAGCTGAGGCCGGGGGCAGATGGTACTCCCCTGGATATCATCATGAGCAAATAGGCTGCTCACTTCAGAGCTCTGAAACAGTAGTTGATATAGAATTCTGCCTACTTTACAGTCACAGGCTGAAAAACGTCTGTGGCAACTTATTTGCACTGTGAACATACCCTTTCACTTCCCAGATCTAGGAAGGTCCACAGCTTGGGAAGAGGACCAGCAAAGAAGGGAGGTTTATGTTATCTGCTGACCTTTCTGTCCTGGGGTCAGTATCTCTGATGGGATCACCCAGAGCATGCTGGGAGAGTGATTTTTAAAAAGGGAGGAGTGGCAGGAAGATTGGGTATTAGCTTTTCCTTTCCTTTTCCTTAGAAAAGAAGCCTCTCCCTCGTGTCGTAGAAATGAAGCAAAGCCACAGTACGTCCAGACTTGAGAAGTGGGATGCCCTCAGGCCCATCCTATGAGTTTAGCTGATCCAGGTACACTTTTAATAATGGAAAAAACCATTCTGCAGTCATAAAACTTCCCAGAAGCTCTGCAAACAAACCCTAGCACCTCACTGAATATATGAGAGGGGAGGTTTCTATTCACAACATTTTTAGACCAGTGCATTTAACCTGCAGTGTCTCAGCCCTTATGAACTTTCCTTCCAATTCATATGGCTGAGCCCCTTGAATATCTGTACTGCTTCTTCTCTGAATTTCTGTAGTATCATCAACTTTGTCCCATGTCCACTCCTCCTATTTGTCCAGGTCTTCCCAGACTAAGTTAGGACCATTTTTCTTGCTCTGTTCAATTCCTCTGTATGTTCTCCTACTTGCAGATTTTATCCTCCAGACTCATTTCACAGAATCACAGAATGGTTGGGGTTGAAAGAGACATAAATCATCTAGTCCAACCCCCTGTTAAAGCAGGTTGCACCGAGTTGCAGCCAGGCATGTTGTGAATGTCTCCAGAGGAGGAGACTCCACGGCCTCCCTGGGCAGCCTGTTCCAGGTCTCTGTCACCCTCAAGGTAAAGAAGTTTTTCCTCATATTCAGGTGGAACCTCCTGTGTTGCAGTTTGTGCCCATTGTCCCTTTTCCTGTCACTGGGCACCACTGAAAAGAGCCTGGCCCCATTCTCCTGACACTGACCCTTAAGATATTTGTAGAAATTGGTAAGATGCCCTCTTCATCTTCTCTCCTCCAGGCCAAACATGCCCAGCTCCCTCAGCCTTTCCTCATAAGGGAGGTGCTCCAGTCCCCTCATCAACTTTGTAGCCCTCCGCTCAGCCTTCTCCAGTAGTTCCCTGTCTCCCTTGAACTGGGGAGCCCAGAACTGGACACAGCACTCCCAGTGCAGCCTCACCAGCGCAGAGCAGAGGGGCAGGATCACCTCCCTTGACCTGCCAGCCACGCTCCTCCTAATGCACCCCAGGAACCCACTGGCCTGCTTGGCCACCAGGGCACACTGCTGGCCCAGGGGCAACTTGCTGTCCACCAGAACTCCCGGGTCCGTCTCCACAGAGCTGCCTTCCAGCAGGTCAGCCCCCAGCCTGTACTGGTGTGTGGGGTTGTTCCTCCCCAGGGGCAGGACCTTACACTGGCCTTTGTGGAACTTCATTGGGTTCCTCTCTGCCCAGCCCTCCAGCCTGTCCAGGTCTCGCTGAATGGCACCGCAGCCTGCTGGTGTGTCAGCCACTGGTCCCAGTTCTGTATCACCAGCAAACGTGCGGAGGGTGCGCTCTGTCCCTTCATCCAGGCCGCGGACGAACTGCCCCCTGGGGCACACGCTGGCTGCAGGCCTCCAGGCAGACACTGCGCCACTGATCACAGCCCTCTGGGCTCTGCCACCAGCCAGTCCCCAACCTGCCTCACTGCCCACCCATCTAACCCACACTGCCTCAGCTGACCTGTGGGATGTGATGGGAGACAGCGTCAAAAGCCCTTGCTGAGGTTAAGGCGCACAATATCCACCGCCCTCCCCTTGCCTACCCAGTCAGTCGTTCCATCACAGAAGGCCGTTAAGTTGGCCAGGCATGGGTGAATCCATGCTGACTGTTCCCGATAATCTTCTTCTCCTCCACATGCTTAGAGAGGACCTCCACGATGAGCTGTTCCATCACCTTTCCAGGGATGGGTGAGGCTGACCAGGGTTTTCCTGGGTTTTCCTTCTTGCCCTTTCTGAAGACTGGAGTGATATTGGCTTTCCTCCAGTCCTCAGGCACCTCTCCTGTTCTCCATGACCTTTCAAAGATGGTGGAGAGCGGCTTAGCAGTAACATCTGCCAGCTCCCTCAGCACTTGGGGGTACATCCCATCAGGGCCCATGGATCTGTGGGTGTCAGATTTGCTTGTGATCTCTAATGCAGGGGTCCTCAAACTACGGCCCACAGGCTGGATACGGCCCCCCAGGGTCCTCAATCCAGCCCCGGTATTTGCAGACCCCCTCGCACCCCCCCGCCGGGGGTTGGGGGTGGAAACCAAGCAGCCGCAGATGACTGCCTGCCACTGCATCCGCGCGCTGGCCCCCTGGTTAAAAAGTTTGAGGACCCCTGCTCTAATGTCTAATCTCTAATCTCAGATCCTCCTCAACCAGGAGAAAGTCTTGCATTTTCCAGACTTCCTCTCTTGCCTTCAGGTTCTGGGAAACCTGAGGGCCAGCCGTGGCAGTAAAGACTGAAGCAAAGAAGACATTCAGTAACTGCCTTCCCTGTGTCCTTCATCACCAAGGTACCCACTTCATTCAGCAGTGGGCCCACACTTTCCCTGGTCATTCTTTTCCAACCGATGTGCTTGAAGAAGCCCTTCTTGTTGTCCTTGACCTTCCTCACCAGATTTAATTCCAGCCAGACCTTAGGCTTCCTTGTCACCTCCCTGCATGTTCTGACAATGTTCCTGTATTCCTCCCAAGTGGCCTGTCCCTTTTTCCACATCTCATGAGCTTCCTTCTTCTGTTTGGGTTTTGCCAGAAGCTCCTTGCTCATCCATGCAGGTCTCCTGACCCCTTTGCCTGATTTCTTACTCATGGAGAGAGACTTATCTTGACTTTGGAGGAACTGATATTGAATATCAGCCAGCTGTCTTGGACCCCCCTACCTTCTAGCACTCCAAGCAGGTCCTTGAAGAGGCCAAGGTTAGCTCTCCTGAAGTCCAGGGTTGCCATTGTACCTATTGTCTTGATTCTTCCATGCCGGATCCTGAACTCCACCATCTCATGGTCACTGCAGCCACAGCTGCCCCCAGTCTTCACACTCCCAACCAGTCCTTTGTTTGTTAGTACAAGGTCTAGCAGCACACCTTGCCTCATTGGCTCTTCTGCCACCTGCACCAAAAAGTTACCATCAATGCTCTGCGGGAATTTCCTGCATTGTGTATACTTAGCTGTGTTGTCTTTCCAGCAGGTATTAGGGTGAGGGTGGTTGAAGTCCCCCATGAGAACCAGGGCCTGTGATCATAAGGCTATCTCCAGCTGTCTGTGGAACACCTCATCAATCCAGATCAGGTGACCTGTAGTAAACACCCACAGCAGTGTCTCCCATGCTGGCCTGCCCCTTAATCTTCACCCATAAGCTCTCAGCTTGTTCTTGTTCTGCATCCACCCCTAAGGAAAGCTTGATACATTTCAGTTGCTCCCTTATATAAAGAGCAACTCCACCACCTCACCTTCCTGGCCTGTCCTTCCTAAAAAGTACATTGCCATCTATTTAGTGAATTCCCTTTTTCTTAAATAGTTACACGACCGACACCACTGATTTCACCTCCATGCTAAATAGGTTCGAGGGCTGATTTACAATTGAAAAACTATATTGTGTTTGATCTGTGTATGTGTTTAGATGTGGGCTGGTTTTAAGTTAGATAGCGAAATATCTAATTCTGCGCTGAGTGTTGTGCAGCAGGTACAGGTGGAGCAGCATGGGGATAACAGAGACAACCCGTGGTGAAGCGACCCCTGCCCAGTCCTGAGGCTTCCTAAAGGGGCATAACCTAAGCAGCAGTGCATTTTAGCTGGCTTGAAAAATGGGACTGATTTTGTGAATTTAGGGAAAATTGTTTATGAGTAGATTTCCATAGTTGTGTATTTCCATAGCTGTATATTTTGAGCATTGAAATTCCTGGCCTGATTTGCAGAAGTTCTGAGGCTGGTGTGAGCAGAGTAGGGTCTGCCTGGCACCATGCGACTGAATGTCTGGCCTCCAGATTTCTCTGCTAAAACGATAATCTCGAAATCAGAGACCGCCTTTGAAAATGTTGGCTTTAATCTCAATTTCCCAGGTTTTCCTAGCTATAGCATGTACTCCAAAGGCTTTTTTCCAACCTATTTGCTGGCAACGGTGGGTAGAATTAACTAGTACAGACCTTTGAAGATACAAAGCTTGACAGAAATTAAAAAAAAAAAAAAAAAAAAAAGGAATAAAAAAGAAAAAGGTGTTTCTGTTTGTCTTTTTGTGAAATGCCAGGTTTGTTATTGATGTAAATCCCACACAATGTAAACAGCACGTTCTTGTGGCTGCTGGGGACTGAGCACATCAACAGAAACTATGAAAGCAATTCACGGTGGCTCACTGTTTTCTAATTATTGATCTTGTGCAAAGAGCTAAGAGAATTAAGTTTGTTCTCTGAAATTAGTGACTGGTGTAGGCAGGTATATCCAGCACCTCCAATTTTATATTTTCTGGCAGCATTGTTTTAATTGCTGATTATTTGTTTTTCTATGGGAGAGTTCAATTCACAGTGATGGGTTTTGAGAAGCAGCAGGGCTGACACACCTGCACACACACATGCAGAGGCAGCTCCCAGCAGCAGCACTTCTTAGTTGCTGACAGAGCATCATATCAGTGCACAATCTGAAGAAGAGGTGTTCTTTCTCTGAGCAGTCATATTTGGAACTTTACAGCCTGTTACTGGCAGCCAAAATACCTGCTCCACACCCTGAGATCTCTCAAATATCTTGGTGCTTCCTACTGGCACCTCTGAATTCTTGGTGAAATACTGAATCTGCAAGGTGATGGTGCAAGATGGTCAGGTCTTAAAAGCCAAAGAGATGTTACATTGTCAGGAATCCAAACAAATTGTACCACAAACCAATCTCTATTTAGATGTGGATTTAAAAAGAAATGCTTATTTTTTACTTAATATTGCGAGTATGTGTGATTGTTTGCAATAAAAGTGACACAATTGCTGCTGTCATTGTGTTAAGCACTAATGGGTCTGATAGATGGTCGTTAATTATTTAACAAGGACATAAGAATTGTCTTTTTTCCAGATGTTTGAGACCTTCAGTGTATAAAAAATTAACCCGTAATAGCCAAGTGACATATCTGTACTAAAATATTGTAAATTATGTAGTAGGAAGTTACATTTCCAAAATATCTAGATGTATGGGTTTTGGTTTGGGTTTTTTTTTCCTGATTTCTTTGATTTTAATTAGGCCAAAAGTACAAAAAAATAAAAAGCCCTGACAGGCAAACAGAAGAGGCAGAAGAAGAGGGGGTGTCACCTGCTGTAATTTTTTTACTTCCAATTGCATGCTGTGTTGGTTGCCTTCTCCTCTAATGCCTGTGCAATCTCAATTTTGATGAATGAAACATTGCAGCTCCAACCCTCTATGAGCAGACCTGGTCTCCTTACTGTTATTTTCCCACCTCTCTATATGCAACCCATTATAAAATTCAGACATTTGAACAGAGTAATAATACCCCTAAACGAAGTAGGGGTTTTTTTGTAGCTGTCTAAAGTCTTTGCAAAGGAATGGAAGTGGCACGAACAAAGCCCTGAGGAAATACCACTGATGATAGGTTAAAACTCACAGATAAACTTCTCTTAAAGAAAAAAAAAAAGGGAAAAAAAAAAAAAAAGAAGAACTACACCAAGGCAGCATAACACCAAATACAGTAAGGAAAATCTTCCAATTTTTGCAGTCAAAGCTCCCTTTCTTTGCCATCTCTTTCATTTGTTATTCCACAAATCATGGGTTTCATGCATTTTAAGATGTGTCTGTGTTCTGTCTGTACCTTGGCCCTTGGAGTTCATGGACACAGAAAGCAAGTTTCTCATTTACGCTTCATTCCACTGTGGAAACAGCCACTTCTGCAGCCTTGCTCCTTGCTGTGAGGGATGTGCCAGTGAAGCAGAGGGCATGGCTGGAGATGTGGCAGTCTGGCAGCCCCCGCTGGACACTTAACACCAGTGACACCAGCCCTGACACTCGTGGACTCAAACCAGCTGCTTGAGTCCCGGTCACAAGGTTGTATTTGCTTGCCTTTTCAGTGGAGCTTGTGTATCTAACCCTCCAGGTTAAAGGCTACTGCAATCTTTAACGTGTTCTGGTTCCATATGGAAGAAATGTATTTTTTTATTTTACAATTGATACCTTCATTCCCATGATCCTGTATGTTATTTTGTTTAGATATTGAATGACATCTTGTGTTGTCATATTTCCTGCAAATGAGAGGTGTATTTCAACTCTATTGAAAATAAATTTTAAAATACTGCAGAACAGGAAAAGTAAGTCCCTTTTTCTCTGGTCTGTCTTTCCATATGATGAAACATACTTGTGAATCATATGCATAGTATTTATCTTTCACCTCCTGCCCCCTTTAAACAGGTGCAAATGCTTTTGTGGGGAAAAAAAAAAGGGGAGAAAAAATCCAGCAAATCCTATGTCTCCTTTTCTGGCTGCCCTTTTCAAGTCTGCTTGTTTTAACTTTCCCTTTGATGAAGATATGAATGAAAATCATGTTTTGTAGGGAATTATGAGCAGCAAGAAAAAAAAATCACCTGTTGACTATACAAAGGCAGCAGTACTGGGAATTTTTTGGGGAAAACGAACACATTCATCTCTATTTATGTATTAGTACCATCATGAGGACCAAATTCAGTTGTGATGAATAAAATATTGAAAAATAGGTTCTTATACACAGGCTTACATGGGACTGCTTGTAAATGGAACAGGAATTTAAGTCTAAGCATAGGTGCTTCATCAGCCATTTTTGCTTAATTTTAAGAACTTAGTGAACTAATTCAACAGGAATAAGAGCAGAACATATATGCGATTTTGATACATGCTATGAATGTATGCCATGCAATGCCTTTGGGACACAACGGGAGAACTTAGAAACCCAGGTAACGCTGAGGATGAGAGATCTGTGTGTTTATAGCTCAAAAGGTGAAAGTATAAGCAGGAAGTAAAATCCTTGCCCTATTTTATGTCAGTTTAAGGTCAAGGTAAACCGTTTCTCAGTGTTATGTGGCATGGAAACAGGCCTGTAATCACTGTGACATTCTCAGGACAAAGTAGTTCATATGGTTCAGAGCAATATTTTAATATGTTGGTGGTTTGATTATTGTGAGAGAAAGAAAGAGAAAACACAGTTCAAAAGGTTCTTGAAAGACTTGAAGGAAATGGACAAGAAAAATGGAACACAGATAAACAAATACTAAAAGACAAAAAATCTCACAATCTTGCAAGCAAGGAGGCACAATCTTACAAAAGCATGGCCAGTGCCTGATGATGTGACAGCAGTCAATGAATTAGTTTGCATATCTAGGAAAAGAAATTACAAGGAGCTTTGCTCTGGAACAATTAAGCCATGGTCTAGTGGTGGGACACTTTTTTCTTTTCCTTACTGATATTATTTTTTTCCAGTTCAAACTTCTCTCAAAATAACAAATTTTCTGGATCTTTTTTGACTGGGTTTTTTTTTTTGTTTGTTTTTTTTTTTTTTTTCTTTATTTCTGTTTTGTTTTGTTTTGTTGGGTTTTCTTAAAGTCTGTGAGACCTGGGCATGTAAAGAAAAGAAGACAGCCATGTAAATACATAGTAACAAGAAATAATATAAAGCAAACAGTGGGGAGGAATGAAAGGATATAATCTGAAAAGCAAGTACAGAAGTTTTGTTGAACTTCCTTGGGCAGGTAATCTAGGGATAATACTCCACTGCCTTTGGCCACAATGCTGAATTTTAGAATCGTGTGTAGGGTGACAGGATGTGAGCATAAGGCAGTGCATGTGTCCTCTTGTCTGAATTTCCCTGCTTGGGGAGAAGCCCCTGGCCAGAGCTGGAGCCAGCAGGTGGACATGAAGGGTGAGGACGACATTCTGGCCACAAGAAATAATGCGTCACTTTAGGCACAGTCTTGAGCATGGGCTTACCACCATGGCTAAGGAGAAAACAGGAGTTTTAATATAGGAAACATCCCCAAAGTTCTTCAGGTAAACTATAAATAATAAAAAAGGTGTAAGAGGAAAGTTATGTGAGTGATCAAGGACCACTGGGGTCTGCAGAGCTAGGGACTAAGTGATAAATTAGTGCTCATAACCCACAGGTAAAGTAATCGCTCTCTGAAAAGGCAACTGAGATCAAGGTAAGTTCAGAGGCATCACCAGGCTTCCTCTGAGGGTAACGAAGTCACTGGCTGAAATTCAGCCTGTTTTCAGCCTTTCTGAATAATCCCTTGCATTTCAGCATTTGTGTGCAGTACAGCTTGAGACATACCTTTCCTGTGAAAGAAAGATTTGAAAAACTGTTCTCAGCCTTGGTGAACCAGTGAAAAATTGTTTCCAACGGACCTGGAAATCGAAATATCTGATGTTTTCACCTCCATGCTTTTTGCTTGAGAAATCAGTAGGCTCTTTGTAAAATCTTAAATCAGTCTTTCCTTTGCATTCAGCAGTTTGCTCCTGCTTCTTACAAATGATGTAGTAGGGAACACCTTAATATGTGTATTGATTATGTTTCCTTTGTCAGTCAAGGGTGGGTTACAGATTAACTTACTTTTTTGAGTAGGCTATAGTTTTGACCCTGACCCTATGCCTCCAATTGTTTTTATACACAGTTCAATCGTAATATGTATCTTCTAGCTCATTTTATCTTTGCAATTAGCCACTCAGGTCTATAGATAATGCATTTTTGATGCCATGTTGGCAAAGAGAAAGATCCTCCATTTCTCAGGAACATAGGTGATGTGAATTCACTTCCAAGCAGCAGTGAACACAACCATAATCTTGAGTAAGACCTCCTTGCTTTCTTGGAAATGCATTCAGCACAGCTGAGCCTCTTCACAAAAACTGGTGTGTGTATGGTATGGTATAATGCATTCTGCTGGAAAGCAATATGGTACAGAGGAGTTAGTCCTCCCATTAGAGCACTGTAGATGAAAAAAAAAAAAAAAAAAGAGAGAGAGAAAAAAAAGGTGATTATTCTTTTTTTCCTTTTGCAGTCTGTGTTCCTCAGGTACACATTAGAAGGGTTAAAAGTTGGATGTTTATACATCTCAGTATTCATCAGGATTGTTCATGAACAGATTTAAGGATCAATATGTTGTTATCCATGTGATATTAAAATTTTACTTTCCACAAGACAGTAACAGGAATATGCTCTAATAGACAATGAGTTAGGTAGAGACTTGAGAGCAAAGCAGTAACTGATTTTATGGGAAATTGTCATATTTCTAACACCTTGAGCAAATAGCAGCATTGATTATCACTTGGTTGCCAGCAGCTATGGATAAAAATCTTGCTTTATTTATTGTTGTTATAAACACTATTTAGCAAATCTCTTTCCAAACATTTTTTTCAGTTCTGCAAAGCATATCGTAACACTGAGGCAATTAAAAAGCCCTAATCCTTTGCTACCACTGGTTTTTATACCTTTATGGGTTTTGCCAGACATCTATATATTCACAGTGTTCATAATCAACCTTTATAAGCTTGTTGCTAAAAGAGGAATTTTATCTGAGCATTAGGATGTATCTATAATCATCCTGCTGTTACCCATCCATAACAAAAACAAGCGTCGCTGCTGAGTGTGTGTGAGCAGTTGCATGTAATCATCTCCTGTTTAATGAGATACATTAAGTTTCTGCTTTTTTAACATATAATGATATACACAGAAGCGTCTGGCTTGTTTCCTTTCACCACTTCTGACTGGTTAACAGTGTGATCCCATTCCAAAAACGGCATTTTAGTGGCTGACATTTTATTTCCCATTAATTGCTTAGTTAGAAGAGGAGACAGAATGGATTTTCTTTGCTATTGATTCACTATACAGCTTTTGAATGTTTGGGTGTGAATCTCTGTACTTTAAGGTTCTTCGCATAATGGATATTTGAAGTAATACACACACACACACACACACACACACACAAGTATATATATATATATATATAAAAATAAATATATATATATATAAATATTTCCTGCACTTGCATTTCAAAATATTAGCAAGAAATTTAGGATCTTTGTTTATATTCATCCATTTCAGGACAGGCAGCTTTGCAGAATATTTAAGGGCCTGTCAGCCTGTCAGGTTTTGGCAGCCTTTCAGATTTGCTGTCCATCACGTTCTACCTTCTCATTGGAAAATGAGAGAAGGAAGGAGAACAGAGAATGGATTCAGTGCCCTTTGTCTTCACATGTGAAAGCTGCTTTTGAAGAAAATGGGGAAAACCTGTTGAATGCTTACAGCTTTCCTTCCACAGTGGAAAAACAAAGCTGGGCAAGAAGCAGCACAGTGAAAGAAGCAAAGAATTGCTGGTCTTCTCCTAAAGTGCCTATTAGCTCTATAGAAAGAGAGTTCAGTAAGAAACACCCAAAGGTGGTCTCTGCTCCCTTGGCTTCCCTTCAGTGGTCAACTGCAGCTTATTTGAGTCATGAAACTAAAAGAAGACTTAGCTAACGTATTTTCTCAGAGAATGGATTACATTTGTTATAGAATGGTTTTGCCTTGCACTAGTCTCCTCAAACTGAGGTTCCTCTGGGCTTGCCTTTCATGTTCTTATGAACACCCAGTGTAAAACAGCAAAAGGATGACAAAGAGACATTAGCAAGAAGTTCATGTAATTGACCTACCCTAACTGACATTCATTCCAGCCCCTGTCTTTTATAATCATTTAGGCAGTGTAATTCATGCACTGACAGGTCATAAAAAAAGGCTGCAAGCAGAAAAAATAGCTAACTACTGTAAAGAAAAAAGAAATATAAAAAAGTACATTAAAGTAGGCCACTTCTTAAACTTGAGGGTTTTTGCAACTTTTTCTAGCTTCTCAGCTTGTAAATTACACCCATTTAAAACTTTCATAAATTCACACGTCTTTTGGAAGGAACATGTAGAACTGAAAGAGCCTAAAGTATACCTTACAAAATACCTCAGAATTTGCATCTATTTATGTTTACGTTTGCATTTGTAGAGACGTATGGACATGACATACAATCATACTCAGGGATGTCTGCAAATGCTATGTAACCCCACCATATATATTAAAATACACCGTTCCATCTGACATTGCACAATAGTAGCTAATTAATGTTAATATGCCTGTCATGCAATGGCAAAAAGTGGAATCGGTTTTCTTTATCCAGCACTTCAGTGTATTGCAGAGGAGCAGAGATTTCATTGGTGGTAAATGGTAAGAAAAAGTCATGCTTGGTTCTTTTTGGGTACTTGGCCATTTCAATAATTATTTTGCTTCTTTTCTTGATAGTTTATATTATTTGAGGCATTTGGATTACAGAAGGTTGTCCACAGTAATGACTGTAAGTGTCTGGATAAAATTGTGCCAAAAAATTCCACTGTTATTTGGAAAGGTTTGGTCTGTATCTGAGAGCACTCTGTATTCCTCCTGCATTATTCATCCAGGGACAGAATGGTGGATTGATGTGCGACTGGATGAGAATTTATTCTCAAGCCCATCATGGTTTGTTTTAACAGCTATGTTGTTAAATCCTTCCTTTCAGTCTCTTAATTTAGTGCTGTCCCATTTTTCCCTTGGCACTGACCTTTTCTAGCTGAGAACCCAGCGCTGTCTACAAGCTGATGAATTATGGCTGTTCTGAGTGGAAGAGACCGGGAAAGATAGGCTGGTTTACTCACATTCTTCTCCAAGATGTCCTATAACAGTAGTGGAAGAAAATATTCCCTACAATGCACACAATTTTTTTCAGTCATATTTTGGGGTGTGTGCCTTTCTTATTGACACTGGATTTCTTTAATCACAGATTTTGTACAGGAGATAAAAGATGTCTCTCTGTGTTGACACAGCAAGGAGTTATAGTTGCCGTTTAAGCTGAAGTCTTAAAGCAGGTATTTACCACAAATTTAAATCTCAAGGGAGACCAGGTGTTGAGGATTAGGTGGGGAGGAGATTGTGCTCTTGAAGAAAGAATATCATTTCATTGGTACAAGGATTCTGGCTGCATTTCCTTTAAAGCCAAGAACGTACTCAAGCCAAAACCCACACATTTCTGTGAAAGTTCAGAGTGGGACTAAAGCAGAAAAATAATTTAACCCACTTTTTTATGTCTGTGAGGATGAAGAATGATATTATACTTGACCTTACACTGTAGTACGTGATGGCTTTCTGTGAGCTGCAGCCCATTCTAAACCCAGTTACAAATTTGGCTTATTGCTAATTTTTCTAAAATTCATTTTGCTTCTTTTATTCAGGTAAGGCAATACATTTTTAGCAGTTCTTCTCTTGAACTTCTGTTGAAGTATTCTAGTTTTAGCACATAAATAAATGCCATAAAGACAGTTTTAAAAATTAGCAACCTTTTCCAGGCTGCTCTCCCAAACTAAACAACTTTGATTCACTCACTCCAAATGTGAGGGTCATGATTCAGATCTACATGACAGGCTTCATTTCAAAAACATTTTTTCACTTTTGGAGTCAAACTGTATATATCAGAAATGCTTATAGCAAGGAAATTTTGTTCTCTTTCAGCGATGTCCCACCGAGTTGATGACTCTGAATTGTAGGTATCCATCAAGAGAACATAAATAACTGAGCACTGCTTGTGTTATAATACTAACTTCTATGTGGATGGTGAGAGAGATATGTGATTTCTCCTGGCTAGTGTATATTAGTAATTTGGGATCATTCTTGAAGATATTATTTAAAATATGCTTTTATCTAACATCATTTAGTCTTGCAAATGGTAAATGATGAGTATATGCTCTGCCTTCCATACAAAATATTATTGCCTTTAATAAATTACAGTTTGATATGACCATAGATGCCAGCTGTAAGCAAAGCAACCTTTCTGTTATGAAACAAGGAATTTTTTGTAATCCAAGCTGTTCTGTTTCAATCTGGACATAAAATGAAACCAAATTCAGGCTGTGATCAACACTGTCTTAAAAACACACAAAAATCTGTCCAAACTGGGTTTTATTAGTTTGTCTTTATATATGCTGTGCGGCTTTTATTAATCACCTTATTTTAGGTGCCCATGAATGTACACGAATAAAAATATTGCTACTTTATTAACATTAGCAGCCATATGCCTGTTAATTAGAAATCCTAGTGAAGTAAGTGCTAATAGTTGCAATAGCATAAATTCACATTTACTTTTACCTAAATTTTGTCGAAACCTGTGTTTTGTTTCTTTACAAGCAGTGCTATTCACATCTTCAGGTCTTTTAAAGAAGTAAAAGATGAGAGATAGGAATTATAGCTAAAAGTTTTGGGTTTACATGCTGACATCCTTACTGCACCCTCAGTGATTCTTTAACCAGAAAGAACATCCCTGATTTTTTACCTGCACGATATCAAGTCCTTTTTTTTTAAAAAAAAAAATATGATTATTTTTTTAAAGTTCTTGTGTTTAGGAATCTTCCAGAGAACAGAAATAACACTAGCTCTGAAGAGCCAGTAATGGTGTCCTTTGACTGTTGTAGTCTATTAAGGAAATTTTCTGTCAAAGACCATGGAAAGTATGTGAACGGACTTCTGAGCATTTGCTCCTTTCATGGGGTGAACCTGTAGCATTTGCAGGTTCATCTATTACTGCATTTTATTTTGAAGCTTTGTTAGTAAAATCACTGCAAACTCTGTAGTGGTAGCTAAAGCTTCATGTTCCGTGGTATCTTACTTGGCCAGTTTGCACATAGAGAATTCTGTTCTTGTGTTTTTGTGTTTAAAAATTATGCTTGTATTAAGGGGCTTTTAGGCCCAGACCAGCTAAATGTCTTCTTAACATACAGGGAACATAATATCAATTTATCCTTAATCCATAAAGTACCTAACCATGTATTGCTGGGTTTTCTGCCCCTTGAAGGTGAACTCAGAACAAGATCATTTTGACCTGTAGCCTTTTGGCCAGCTCAGGAGTTGGAAAATTTTGGTGCTGTGGATGGGAAATCTTGAGTAACTTTTTTATTCTCTTACACCAGCATTTGTCAAATAGGTATACTGTAAGAAGGTAGTCTAAGTCACTTAATTCAATGTGCAGCAAGTCAGAGAAATATCAGTTTAAGTTCTCTTGTGCAGGTCAAACCTCCAGATCTTACAGGTCTCGCTGCATAAATACGTCTATGATATGGCCCTTTGCCCTTCTACAGCACTGCAGCTCTTTTCTGGGATCTCATCATTTCACTCCTCGGTTACTCCAGCAACCTCTCCTCCTGCACTGAGCAACATAGTGCTACCCCCACAATCTCCATCCAGAAGTATGACGCAAAGTTCATTTCCCAGATTCATTATTTTAAATGTATTTCTCTTCTGAGTGCCTTCTCATTAAACACAGACTGCTTCTCGTCAATTTTAAGGCCCTTCTTTATGAGTCATTTCCAACCTTTCTATCCACTATTAAAATATCACTTCCTTCTTTTGATTCCTGTGTTGCTAGCCTCTGACCCCCAAAATAACTTTGTGCTGTCTCTGTGCTGCTTTTCCCACTCCGCAGAAGTTTCCCATAAGCCTCCACAGAGCTTGTGTTGTCCTTTCGCCAGACTCTTCTTAAAAATCCTTTTTCATCATTCTTACAAAAAGTGTTTGCTACCCAGCTACTAGCATGCTGTTATCATTGCCTGGATATTTTGGAGGGTTTTTTTGCCCTGTATCAATCACTATTGGGACTGAGAGTTGTTCACATCAGGCAGAGTCTACTTGGTCTTTGCTTCCAAAGCACTGAGGTCCTGTTCCATGACCTGGACTTCTAAGTGCAAATAATAAATAGTATCAGGGTTTGGGGTTTTTTTACAGTGCTTTATTAGAGTGGCTGTTCTATGTCTGGCGATCTCTTTGAGTGTGCCTTGAAGTTGTGTTTTCTGCTTGGCAGCTCCTGCAGCTGCACTTTTGCTGCCCTGCGTGATGATCGAGTCCCGTTGTGCCCATCTCCAGGGAATTCCACTGCCTCCTTATTTGCTGCTGGCTACAATTCAAGAGGCTGACTGCTAGCTGTATAATTTCTGTGTGCTGTAACTAGAACAATACCCTCCTTTCCTATTTTTCAGAATAAAACACAAGTCTAAAGAGGCTTGAAGGTTCAAGAGTACAAGGTAGGAAACTTGTGGAAGCCCTTGTCCTTGGAACTGCCTGCTTTGATGACCATGGTAGAGCTGTGGTCTTACACTTTCCGCATGGTGTGAAGTGGAAGGTTCCTTTTTATTTAGCCCCGACACCTCATTATGATTCATTTACTGAACAGAGTTGTAGTTTAAAATTGCAGGTGTTCTTGTAATTTTTAAACAATATCTAGAAGCTATATGGCTAGCTGTGTTGTCACGCTAGTTTGCAACTCTGGTTTGCAGCATAGTTGTCTTGTTCATAGCTGCATAATTATTTCTTCCTTCTGAGTCCTGTAGTAAAAAAAGTACATGCTTTGTAGGAATTAGTTTAAGTGAAGGGCCATGGCTACAAATGGACATGTGCAACTTCATTAAAGCTAGCTAAACTGAGCAGACTAAATTGTGAAAGCCCAGAAACTGGAAGTTGCACTGATTACTTATTCAAATATTTTCATTTACTCGATGACTTGTGGGACAGTAAAGCATGCTGTACTTTGATTTTGAACTATAGCCATTTACTACTGTGCCATATTATTGACTGGCATGGAGGCCTAGCTTCATCATGTCAGACTTCAGCCTCTGATTGGTAGAAAGACATTACTTGGTAGGGAAATCATCTCAGTTGTCATCTAAATTGCTTTGCAATAGTCCTTATATCTCCATGTTGAGAACACAGGTAACCTGATCTTCATACAGGCACTCCTAAGTTTGAGATGTGAGTGATGGCTCTTTATTTCATTAGTGTTTTGTTCTTAAATTAAAGTCGATTCTGACACCACCACATGGCTCCATGAGCTAAGACTCCACCATTATGATGGCCAAACTCCAATGCTGAGTTTTGGCAACACTGGTGGGGACCCCAAAAACGAAGAACTCTGCAATGACAGACTTTTTGATTCCAGGAGTTGGAACCCACGACCTGTGTGTTGTGATACTTATTAATGCTATAGCAACCAGGAGAATTAAAACATCTGAAAATAGGACTCACAGCAACCAAAAGCTTGATGGGAAGCTGGCAAAAATATCCAAGTGAAAATTCTTCTCAGCAAGGTGCAATTTAATACATCCTTCACTTCTCTAGGACCCAGATTGCAGTTTACAGCCAAAACCTACTCCTGGGGTTTTAGAAATTGGCAACTGGTATATACTTTATTTTTCAAATGTTGCTTTGACAGGAGAAAACCACCTTTTATATAAGACTTCAGGTTAAGTCTGGGCACTGACCTTGGAAGAGAAATCCTGAACACAAATTCCTGTTTGTTAGTCATGTATGTTTTTGCAATTTATTCATTCACTTCCTAATACAAAATGTCCTGGGATCAAAACCCAGAAAGTCATTCTTGCAAGGAAGATCTAAATGACTTTCAGCTAGATACAGGTTGGATACAGATAGGCAGGTAGCCTAGGGGAGTGCTTTCACCATTGAGTTTCTCATAAAATGCCATTGTACTGCCTTTCCCTCCAGCAATGGCTTTGAATAGTCGTGTGTGGATGATTTTTTTTTTTTTTTTTTAAGTCAGTGCTGTTAGCACATTAGTAATTTTCTCAGAGTTCTTACTGGGTTGAGTCTTAGGTATACAGATCTAGATTTGTCCCAAGTACATGCAGAAACAGCATCTTAGGTGTCATGGCTACTTACTGGAGAAAATATAGGTGCTTACAGCTTTTCAGCCAGCTGAGATGGTGTCTGAGGCAAGGCTTTAGATATCACTCTTAACCTAGAAATATTCAGTTTCCACCTGAGCCACAGGGAAGGTGCCCATTTCGGAAGTCCCTTTCTGAGTAATTCTTTCCTTAGAGGAAATGGTGTCTGCAGTTCAATATAGTCATCACCAGGTGCCTAATTTCCATTAATGAATACTCCCCACATCACTGTTATAATACATCCCCACAACTATTAGCCTGCTTTAAAGTAACGCATATTTAAGTGACCTTTTTGACTGAGAGTTTACCCTGGGCAGAACTGCACCCTAATATACTGGATGACTGCAAACTGTGTCTGAAGCTGTTACGCTACCCAGACATCTGGAGTAGGATAGCTTCATTACTTGTAGGCCAAATACAGTATTTAGGTTTGGCTCTTCTCTGTTTGCCAAAAAAAATTAGCAGACTTTTACTTTGCTTTTTGTAACAAAGACATAGAAATTATGCCCGTTTGTCCAGTCTATCAGTCTGCATTTAGGAGTAGCCAAGTAATTGTGTTGACATAATCAATTTTCTTTGACTTGGTAAAGTAAATATGCTGTGCGCTGTCAGCAATGCTACTGTACATGCCAAAGAAATGAGAAAGAGCCAAGTTTGATTCAGAGGAGGGATATGATTTGAAGGAATCATACTTTAGTATGCAAATGGATATTGTTTGGAAAAACACACAAATAGCGTTTACAGGCAACCAACCATTTCTAGTATGGGGGAGCATGGAATGACAAACAGCTTTTGTTTATAGCAAAAAAAAGTGAGTATTGGCTAAGAAGTAGTGTTTATGGTAATTGAGCTTTACAAGGAAGTGAAACTTAGTGGGGAACACAGGGGGTAGCATTTGCAGTGAAGCAGGTAATAAGGAGAGCTGCGTAGGCATTTCCTGATTAGCATCTGCTGTTTCAACAGCTGAGGAACATGACTTGCATGTAAATGCTTGTGCTAGGCTTTAACAGGCATTCCCTCTAGCATGCCGCCTTGCCTTCTGTTTTTATTTTGAGTCTCCTTGAGCCCTACTGTGATTTGGAATCAGTGGAGGATAAAGGAGTGTAACACAAACAACAGATGTCTTAAAGTCTTGGAACAGAGAGAGAAAAAGCCCTGTGGCAAAGGAGAAGGTGCAGTTAAGGTATTTCCATTCAGTAGTTTTGATGCCTTTGGTACAGACTGTATTTGCATTTCTGCATGTGTACATATATACTGTTGCGCACACAGGTGGTAAAGAAGTAGCAGTGCAAAAAGATGGCCATTGCACACAGCAGAGAATACTTTTTGCATCCTGTATATGAGTGTGACCTGTAGACACCAAGTGTACTTGTTCAAACAGACAAAACAAGCTGGTTTAGGGCAGGTTTGCAAATTATATCCCAACTGCTGCAGTAATTTATTTTAGCCTGTTGCTGGATAAAATTAGAAGCATTTAGGTTGGAAAATTCCTATAAGATCATCAAGTCCAACCATTAACTCAGGACTGTCAAGCCCATACACTAATTCTTTTTATTTCAGGCTAAAAGATGTTCCATAATTGAGAAAGCTAATAGTACACATGGTGTCCATCAAGACAGCTTTGCTTACAGGTGGTAACTTAAGCCATGGCAACACAAATACTGTGTACCCCATTGTGAGGAGAATCCGGTTATGCACTAAATGACATTTAGTGCAGATGCAAAAAAGTACTTCATCTGTGCTTGCCGCTATGGGGAACTGTGGCTTTAAGGACTACAATTTCCAGAAAGGAAACCTGTGACAGAAACAGCTGTGAAATTCTTAAAATATACAGGCAGCTAGAGATGGCATGGAGACCCTGAAAACACATTGCCCGCTGAGTGTTAACTCGGTACTGCGCGGGGCTGGAAGCAGAAAGATGGGCAGGGAAAAGAAAAATACTGTGAATGGAGAAGTAAAAATATACTTCATATTTCCAGATTTTTGCTTCTTGGGAAAAGTAACTGAAAGAAATATAAAAAAGAGAAGTCAAGGCTAAGAACTTTTTGCTCTGAAAGCTTAGCAAGCTAACTTCTACTTTTCCCCATCTACCTCCTCCTTTTATGTCATATCTTCCACAGGTTTCAGCAGATGGGTCCAAAGACAGAAAATCACACTCACACAAAATCCTATTTTCTCGTGATATTTTAAATGCAATTTTATTTCCTTATTAACTTGATGTTTTTTTTCAAAGGATTTTGGTAAACTCTGTCTCAATATATTTTCACACTGTTTATTTTGTTAGTTTCTTGTGTATTAGAAAAAAATTTAAATTATTATTTGGCTACTGATCTACTGAAATTTGTGCTTAGGTTAACCTTAGTAAAGAGTTGAGGACAACTGCTGTGTTACTGAATGTGAATTCTGAAAAGCATTCCAGTTTGGGGATGAATGTTAAGGATGTCAGTAGGAATTATTTTTCTTTGTACAGATATTTGTACATCAAAATAGTGTTTTCTTGTGGTGTTTCAGGCCATGTGGACTCTAGGAAACTTATACATATTTTAATATTTAGGTAGCAACATTTTTTAAGCATCAAATATTAGTTGTTATAAGCAATAAGGGAGTTTCTTGCATTTAGTATGTGAAAACTGAACAACTGTTTTTTCATTAATGCTATTTTAGCATAGACCTTCTTAATCTTTACAAGGATATCCTATCAGAAAAATAAGCACAATAATAATTATGCCTGTTTTTTCAATAGCGCTTCTATGCCTGTGATGCTTCCTCTCTACCTTGAAAATATACTATCCCTGTTGCACAGATGGGGAAACAGAGGTATCCATGGGAGGTGGAATAACTTCACCTGGAGGTCTTCTGAATGAAGACAGATCTCCTGGTCTCAAAGCAGAACCTTATTATAAGTCATATATTAAACTTATCAAGAGGTATTTGTGAGTTAACAAAACAGAAGCCACAACTTAGAGATATCATTTAACATTTGCTTTTCCTCTCACAGGAACTTTTTACACCGGAGTGCAAATTCAAGGAGTCTGTTTTTGAAAATTACTATGTAATCTACTCATCCATGCTCTACAGACAACAGGAGTCCGGGAGGGCCTGGTTCTTGGGGCTGAACAAAGAAGGGCAGGTCATGAAAGGAAACAGAGTGAAGAAAACAAAACCAGCAGCTCATTTTCTACCCAAGCCATTGGAAGGTGAGGCTCGGTCCATTGCTGGCAGATCCTCCTACAAATGTCACAAGAAGAAGAGGGAATGGTTTCTAAAATACCCTTTGTGAATGTGCGTGCCCCACACAGGGGCCTTTCCAAATGACAGTCCCCAGGATTCATGGAGCAGTTTTGCGCTTCAGCATAGTGATGCTATAAAGGCAGATGTAAAAACATTTTTTTCCAGGGATTAAGAGGTCATTTTGCAAGAAAATAAACCTTTTGTGGAAGTGCATTGTGCTGTTTTTAAAATATTCTCTTGGTAGGGACAAAAGCTGTTGTGAGGCTTGCAGTGAGAAAATAGTCCTTGCATTAAGCAAGAATGAAATAATGGATATTGTAGGATAATTGGGAGTTATAAAAGGAATGGATGAAATGTCAACATTTCAAAGTAAAAGCTTTCTAATACAAAACACAAAGGTCTCTTTATAAAATAAATCATACTGTATTACTTAGCTGGCTGATGTAATGCACATAACTTGTGTAAGTTGGCCTTCAAACCAAGACAGAGGCAAATAAATGTCATACTAAGCTTACAAACCAAAATGATGTCACACATTATCTGAAAAGTACATCCATTTATATCTTGGAACTTTTTGGATTATCCTATGTGTTCTGCAGGCCTTTATAAACCTATACTGCTTTTTGCTTCTTGTCCTGATGGCACCCCAAATTTCACTGGTATTATTGCTACACATAGCCTCAGTTATTCTGAAAATTATCTCATTACTTAACATCTGAAAACACATACCTAAGTAATGATTTAGTTAGCAGTCCAATTTCTTTTAACATTTTAACTTAGATTTTTTTTATTAAAGGATCATTTTGTTAAATTGTTTAGAGTTTCATCATAAGGAAAGAATCTGAATAATCCTATGCTTTAACTTCATTTTGAACTCAGGCTAATGCCTTCGTGCTTTCCTTGTCTTGCAAATGCTTATGGTATTTCCATGAGCTCTCAACAATACTGACACTTTATATCTCAATTCCTTTATATTAAATTGTAAGAATTTTAGGGAGGGAAAGCCAGTGCATTTTTAAAAGCAACGTCAATCCATGTAGATTAGGAAAGAAGCTACTTTCTTTATTAATGTCTGAATGGTCAGACTATCAAAATAGTTTAAATACGGCTTAGCAATAACTTGCCCACGAGACACATCAGATATGACAGCTCTGCTACCTAATTCCTTACTTTGTAGTTCCACCTCATGTTACTCAATATTTCTGTAGGTCATGGTGTTATTTCATCAAGTTCTTTTAATTAATCAGTAAAGTGTCCTAAACACAGTTATGGGGGTGCTCTGAAGACATGGATCACAACCAGCCATATGTACTCCAGAGAAGACATTGAATTTCAGATTTTCAGAAGCCATAAAAGGATTTAGATTATGTCACTAATGTTAGAAATGTTAGAACAAGTATTTGATTAGTTAATGATGCTATGAGACCCTTCATATTTATTACAAAACTTCACACCATTGAAGATCAAGGTCAGTACTTTGATGCTCCAGCCTCTTGCTCTAATTAGCCAAGGGATGAAGGGATTGTGCTCTCTATGGCAGCACACAGGCAGTCCCAAAATCATAGTGTGATGATTAATTCCTTTGACTGCTTTGACATCTCCTTTAACGTTGCTCTGATATAAATAAATGCTACTGAAGTTAGTTATAAGTGGAAATATTACCTGATTCAGTGACATGGAAAATTAAATTGAATTATCCAAAAGCATTAATCATGAAGGCAGCATAATGCTGGAACTGTGTAATTGAACACATGTATTTTCCTCAATGAATTTAAAGTGGTTAGACAGGGACTGAAGCCCAGCAACAAACTTTTAACTCCTCTAAGAATTCAGTTAATAGTTTAATTAGGAGTTTCCTGTACTTCTACGTTCAGTGGAGATCAGTGGCTACTGCATATGTTTTTGGAAAGGAGGAAGAAAAAAACCCCAAACCTCTTGTATAGTCTCCACAGCACTGTCCTGGACATGTCTTCAGTATGCACTTGAAGAGATCATGGCCAAGCTCCTCAGATGTGGGAGACAGATGCACAAATAACTTTGTAGAACTGGACCCAAGCCTAGTCTTGCAACGTAGGACTAAAGAAGAATGCTTAAGTCTAGACAAATATATCATATGATCCCATTTGTTAAGCATAATCTGTCTTACGTTTTACTTATAAAAACTTGCGAAATATTTATTTTAGGGGTGTGTATACACACACACACACACACACACACGTGTTTGCATATCTCTGTATATTTTTGTTTGTCTGACTCATGCAAAGACAGAACAGTAGTATTTCATTTCCAAGGCTTCTATAGTTTCCATTAAACAAGCAAGCACACAGTTTCCTGCTGTGTTTTTAGGTCAGATATGGAAGAAGTGAGAAATTTGGAAGGTCAAGAAAAGCTATCAGTCATGCAGCACAAGTAAATAGTTTCCCTCACACGCAGGAGGAACGTGGATTACATTACAATATCAATTATTGTAGAAAATTAATCCTATTTGAGATGAGCTCTTAAATTAAATACATTCTTAAAAATATCTCTTCTTTTCTCTTTTCTCCCCTCAGTTGCCATGTATCGAGAACCATCTTTGCATGATATTGGAGAAACAGTGCCAAAGGCTGGGGTAACTCCAAGTAAAAGCACAAGTGCATCTGCAATAATGAATGGCGGCAAACCAGTTAACAAGAGTAAGACGACATAGCCAGATCCTCACAGGTGTTGTGACTTACTGAGTCCTGAGTACAGTTGAGTGATTTATCCTTGCCAGACTTCCCCTCTGCAATGTCTGTGGATCAGCTTGCGGCAAGTCGCAGACTTGCCCGTTGCTGTTTCTGACCTGAGTTGTTGCAAGCGGATAAATCTCAACATGTAACTCCACCCACAACAAGAAGACACCTGGATGAACCAGCTAAACTCAGACCATGGAATGCCCTACCAGATATTGGAATGCCTTTTTAATATCTTTTCTGTGACTGTGACACTTCATGTGAATGACATACTTCACAAATACACTTGATACCTTGCCTGCTGACAATTGCCCATAATCCCTTTTTGAGTCCAGTTTCAGCAAAATCCATGTGTTTAAGTTCGATTTTGTAGCACACAAATAATCAAGTAATTTCTAGTTAGATGCTGTAAACCTGTGCTATTATGGATTTCTCTTCTTCCCTTTTTTATAAGGCTGCTCGCTCCACTGTCTGTGACCTTTTGCAGGGATTGTGTTTCTCTATAACTTAAGTGTTGCCGGTGGCTCAGTTTTGAAAGCAATCAGGGAATCAGGAAGCCTTCAAAAACCTATTATTACAAATTATATCTATAAAGAATAGGATTGTTGTCTCTGGCTTACAATAATGATTAAACGTGAATACTCTTTAGTAACAGATACTGTGCTTCTGAGGTTGGCATTATAGTGGAGGGAAGAGTGTCAAACACAACCAACAGGAAGTCTTCTGGAACGAGTGTTTGGCATCCCCCTATAGTTTCTTTGTGTGTGTGTGTGTTTTATACATATCACAGGCTTACTGGTAATGGTAACATTTGCCTTGCCCAGCGAGCAAGACCCACTCATTTTTGGGAAAGTGGGTCCAGAGAATTTTGTAGGCCTTGTAGGCCTGAATTAAGGCTCATTTTTCATCTACTAAATCTTCATTGTTTGAAAAACAACCACCACCAATAAAAAAAAATAAAAAATAAGACTAACCAGAATTGCGCTACCTAAATCCATTTCAAATATAATCCTTTCCTGTTTTTTAAGGAACTGAACTTAATGCCATTGTCATTTTTGGCTGAATCCCACACCTACTTAGCAAAGCATGGGCAAGGATGTTGTTGTGTTCTTTTTTGCAGCACCAATGCAAAGGGTAGTTACAAATTATAGTTTAATATTTCTGGTGTTTTAAAAAAAAAAGTTTTAAAACTGGACATATTACAAAAGTTTATTTTTATTTTTAGCTAAGCATGCGAGTCCGATCCTATGTATCTCACTGATATCCCAGTATGTACCTCCACCCAGCTTCCTAGGATAATATGCCCACCAAATTGCTAGATTGAAGGTGCCGTGCCTTGATCTCTGTATACTGTACTTTCTCCTACATGAACCTAGAAGAAATCAAAAACATTATAAAATTGAAGCCTTGGATCATACTACCAGAAACACCAACTCTTTCGAGTTTGTCACTTGTGAACAATTAAACCAATGTTGTGGGGGGAGAGGGACGATTTAGAGAATGCCACAGAGAAGCCACTGAAGTGTCGTACACTTAGTCACAGGCTTTCAGGAGACTAAAAATATGGGTACTCTGTGTATACTTCAGAAGGTATTTGTTTCTCAGAAAGGGCAACAAGGACCAAACTGTACCTCAGTCTGGAAACCTCTGTGGCAACACTCTCTTGGCCTCTTGCTGTTACCTTGATTTTTAAGGACAAAAAAAGGAAACTATCCATTCCATTTTTACCCTGGTATTTCTGGCAATTCATTTTATCACATCTTTGTGCTGAAGTCCCTAACAGAGACTGCTGTGGTTATTTCAAACTCCCTGTCTACTCAGCTGAACAACTGATTCAGTCTGAATGAAGTCTTCATGCTAGTTTTTAAACGCTTTCTGTATTTTATAAGCAACGTTTAGTGCACTCTTCAAGGAGGCTACTGTAAAGCTGCTAAATTCTAGAGAAACTTCCCCCCCCCCCCCCCCCCCCATAGGCCAGACTTCCTGGTTTATAAATGTGAGAACAGCAAGCTAACACTTGATGTTGGGTCTTTCTAGGGAGGGAATGAGTTAAGCATGAAACCCACTATCCATGTAGAGAAAAAACCATATAAACCTATTCAATACTGTGATAAAAATGCAAAGAAACTTTGACTTAGACTGTGCCCTTGCCTGCTAGCACTAAATACGTGTGTGTGGAAAGCAACGCTTTATTAAAAACTTCGGTGCACCCTTCTCATTCCATCTGGTCCAGTGGGATTTATGCACCATCCCTGAGAAAAGAAAACAAAACCAAAGCAACTCACATGGTGAGCTGGGGGCTTGCTTTCCATCTGGAGGAGCCATGGGAGGCAGCAGCCTTGATGTTGTACTATCTGCTGGGTCCCAGAGGAGGCCCCAGGCTTTCCTGCAATTATGAGAGCAGTACTTCACAATATTTTGAGTAAGATAATAGAGCTGAAGGCTGCATTCTCTTTCTCTCTCACCTGAATTTTGTAAGAGTTCACACAGAGGGATTATATGTGTTCACGTCCCATCCAGATGTCTTTTTATTCACCCAGTGTAAGAGCCTGGGGAAAGACAGGGCTGGAGATCTGGCTGAGCCATGCAAGGAGGTTCTCATTCATGGCCTGATGCTACATAAGTATTGTTTTCAATGTTAAACTTTTGATCCTGAGCAATTATGAACTGCGAGCCAGTTTGGGGGGCTATAATTAAGGCCAGACTTAGTTTTTGTAAGCAGTTAGTACATACTGGAAATACAGCATTTTATTTATTATTTTCTGGTTTTGTTTCTATGGGCTAAATCCATATGTGTGTCTAATCCAATGAATAGATGTCCTAAAAAATATTTTTTCTACTGTCTGTTTAAACATAGCAAAGGGGTCTTTGTGCTTTGTTTCCTTCCTTTAATTTTGTCTCGTCTCATCTGTTGCATGGGAAGAGGATGGCAAGAATGAACTGCATGTAGTAGGATATGTCTATCAAAGCACTGCTGGTCTGTATTACTAAATTTACATACATATATGCAAAGAGTTTGTCTGCATTGTACAGTTTGTGTTTATTCTTATTTGTTGTATACACAGATTCAACATGATGAATAAAACATTTCTATAAAGGCATACCAGAAAACAACAAAAAAGTTTCTGTAAGAAGTAGACTGTGCAAAACATCATTGCACTGGCCACAGGATGGTGAAACTTCATGAAAATAGGTTGGCAAACTCAGTTCTCCCCTTTTACCATGCCAAAGAAAATTTTAGCTCCTTAATATAATACCTCTCTTGCTGTTCTCCAGGATAAGACTTCACCATTTTCTTCCCTCTAAAATTAATTTTGCTGTTAAGTGAAAGCTGTTTTCAACTGTCTGTTACTACTAACATACTGTACAGTAAACCTGATGGAATCAATTTGTATTTACAGGTTGGGGTTTTGTACTTACATGTCCAGTCGTCTGTGAATCTGCAGCATTCCAGATCTTTTGCATGCTTGCTTTGTATTTTGTTCTTCTGGGTTTTATCTAATCTCTGAGAGAGACTGTTTGCACAGCAATCCAAACTCATCTTACCATTTCATATGTTAACACTGCAAAAAGTCATTATCTCTTTCCTTTTTTCCCTGAAACCTGTATTTCAGCTACAGTTCTATTTGGCAAAATCAGTCACACCTGCACTGTTTTAGAAATCTAAAGTAGATATGAACCACTTCAACAAAGCACCTTTTGTTGTACTTCAAGAATTTTATAAATACACAAGAATCCTTATGAGATTGCTCATATGATAGAGCCTATAGAAAGGTGTCTATAGCTTTTACGTGCTTTGTATTTCACGTAACACAGCTTTTTCATAATTTGCAGGGGGGATTAGCCACTCTCAAATAATTTTTTAATATACTATCATTTTCACAAACTTTAACTTGTGTAGACTCCAGTTGGTTCTTAACAACCCCCCTCTCCCCCAAAATACAAAGCAATTCATTTTGACTATGGTATATACCTGAAACAGCACTAAGAACTCTGACTTTTTATATATATATATATGTAGGTAAACTTTCTTTGGGTTTAAAACCACCGTAAACAAAGAGGTATGAAAGCAGGCAGTTTGGTCCGTACACTACAAGTGTGTCTTGCTGATCCATCTGTCTATTGGTATAAAAAAGAAATTACTCAGCTCTATTCAAATAGGAATGCCAGTAAAGTCAGACTAAGTAGGTAGGTTATCTTTCTTTTAAATGCCCCTTTAGATAAATTCATATTCTGTGCAATGTATTTTAAAATGTCTAGTAACAGAGGGGGTTTTGTGATGACTAATGCAAATCTGTGATTTATTTTTAAAGATGTAATAAAAGTTTTGTTCTATTACCTAGTCACAGAAATATTCAACTTAGCCTTCTTCATCCCAGTATCATTTAGCTACAAAATAAGATGACATTCTGTAAAGCAAAGGCAGTGCATCAGAAATGTCAGAGCAGGTACATGGTTAAAAGTTCATCTACATTTTTCTAAAAGACAGTATAGCCAGGGGAAAAAGGGATCGCAAGTAGGTTAATAAATTTTAGAAGCAAATCAATCCTCACCTCTTTTATAGGCTATTTTACAGGTACATTACATACAATAGACATAATCTTGCAAGTCTATTGTAGAAACATTCGGCACACTTCTGGATTGTGTTCTTTCTCACAAGAAAGCAAGGCTATAGTACCTTCTGTTTATCACTCTAACCAGTACAAAATCCCCATTTATCCAATTTATTTTTGCCACCTAGAAATGCCTTTTGCCACAGGCCTGGAAACAAGATTTTATAGTCACTAGGTATGAAAGATCAAGCAGTATGTTTCACTCCCTTATGCCTCTTCCTGCTTTTACAATTTATGTATCTGGGAGTCCCAGCACAGGGAATGAGGTACAAAATCCCATTTTATTAATACAGCTATTATTTTCACATATGTAGAGTAATAATCTTCTTCCAGTCTCATTTTTCTAGTAAGGAAATGAGACACAAATCAAATCTGCTGGGAGTTACATCACCAGTTATCTCAGCATGAAAAGCGGAGGGAATGTTCAAGCAACATTATAAGAAACAGAATTAAAATTGGAAAGGAATTTATGTACACATTATATTGTTAGTAGTCTTAGTTAATACTTCGAGGTTTATAGTCATAGCACCATTTTGTTTGATAATTTACATTTTAATGAAACATTGACAGTAGCTGTCTTAGAATATTCTAGTATTTTTCCATATTTACCTTTAATAAACAACTTGGATGACACTTTTTGAAATGCAATGGCTATGTAATCCATCTAGTAGCCAAAATGTTGGAGTTGATGTTTTTTTAAAAAAAATCTAACAAGAAATCAGAATCAACTTACACTTTTTAAGTATAGAAATTTAAAATTAAAGCAAATTACAAAGTAAAATGCATCAAATATGACAATGCAACCCTCTAAAAAATTGTTCTTTTGCATATGAATGAGTACCTGAAATACCACAGCTTATCTACAGTATATAGAAATCTACTTACTGTGCCATAAAACATGTCATCTACTGAACCTAGACAAGAGTTCTGATTATTTAGTATTTTGTTATTGCAGTACTAAACATAGATGGAATGAAATCAAGGGAAAATTTGTATCTTTCATTGTTTACACTCTGATTCAGCAGATGAATGTATATGCGAAAAAACCATTGATTATAAGATGATTCAAGTCAGTGGTATTCATAAAAATAAATAAAACCAACAATCTGTGCTGTCCAGACACCAGGGTTGACAAAATGCATATATGTTAAATTTAAAGAAAATATTCCTGTTAAGCTCTACAGAGTTTAAAGGTTAAGAGTATAAAATATAAACTATAATTTCAAGATGAATTTTACTTTGAAGATTCTTTATACTGTATGAATACATTTTAGAACTCTGCCTGATATTTTGGTTATCTAAAAAAAAAAAAAAAATCAGCTAGCAGCTTTGGGGTGTATGTCTCATTATTTATCTGCATAACTCCTATATAAGTTATGCATGGATGTTTGGTGATTATACTCCCTGAGAACATGGGTTTCACAAGCTTCATTTTTAGAAAGAAGGAATCCCGGTCAAGGAAAAAAAATGAGTAAGAGAAAGAGCAAGGTACGTGGGAAGGGGGAATGATAAAAGTGATTAAATAAATGCATTCAAATTTTTTGCATTCTATTACACATTCTGTACCACTGCATTTTCCTGTTTCAAAATAGTCCTTTCTAAAAGAAAACTAATTTCTAGATTAATAATGGAAATATCTTTTCTGGTTCATATATAGTTCCCTTATTTCTGAGTCATGTACCTCTTAAAAAATCAGGACCTTGGCACCTAAACCACAATGTTACACTTTGGTATTAAAAATAAATATTTTCCAGCCATTTAAGCAATTTCTCGCTCAATCATGGTTTCACAAAATGTAAACACTTTTGAAACTAAGATGTATGTATCTTTTCTTGCTCTAAAGAATTCAAGGGCTGCCAAATCTACATGTACAAAAAAAATAAGAGACTCATATGTAAATAAATTAGGGAAGTCCCAATAGTTGTGCATCGTTCATAACTCAATGTGAATTTCACACTGAGCAGCATTTCACCATTGGAAAATAAAAATAAAATTTTTGTTCATACCACTGCTTTGTTTGTGTTTACTATATTAAAACTTTAATTGCTTTGTTGCCATTGTCTGAACATCTTTGGCTGAGACCAGGTTACTGCATAGCATAGCTGATTTTTCAAGTCAGTTGATCTTCAGGCTCCTCACTTCTATAAAAGCAGTTAAAATCACTGAATACCATGTGTGACAGTGCAATCTGTTTCAAACATTGATTTCTAATAGCATACAGAATTGTCATCCTAAAAGTTATTAGTATAACAAATTTTCATTTGCATTACTTTAGAGAGAACTAGGCAACTGTATATACATAGAACAGTATGATAAAAGTACATATGAGTTGAAGGATAGATATTCAAAATAGTTAATCATACATTTTTATCATTATTAGTTTCATTCCTTATACTCCTATAGGTTATGTATTTGAAAGTATCATAGTATGTAGACTAGATAACCAACTTACTGACACGGTAACCACAGAAACTAAGAAGTTCTCTTGTGAACAGGGTCTGTTCAAACATTTTGGGTCTTCAGTCTATGGTTGTCAGGTAATTGGACCTCATTTATACAAATACAATTCTTTGACCAAATAAGGTCATTTTTATGTTTTTTTACAGCTTCTTTCAATTTATGAGCTGGTGCATAATCAGGATTGTTGGAAAGAAAAAAAGGCCAAAAAATTTATTTGTCAAACACCATAAAATTAATGAAATTTATTTTTGACAAATATTCAGCTAGTGCTACTCTTCTACAGGAGTATTGTTGCGTACTGATATGGAGAGGTGACAACCAAGTAAATAATATTTAATAAAAGGCTTTCTCACATCTTTTCCAAAGGTTGCTAAAGAAATAGGCATTAGGGGTGTAATCTCAGTCCCACTGAATTTACCAAAAAACTCTGGAGAAGTCCCACAGGGCCAGTATTTTATGACTTCACCTTTTAAAGCTTGGACTGCTCTACTCCCAAGGCATTTTTAGGTTTTTTTTTTCTTTTAGTTTTGTCATGCACTTCTTTAAGGAGCAGGCCACTCAAATGAGTGTTCTAATGTATTTACACCCATGTACATGTGCATGCATGCACACCCACAGCCACAGAGTACTTCTGAAATTAAATGTTCTAGCAGCCTAAAGAAAAACAAACAAAAAACCTCCTCAGTCTTTCATGTCCTTTGTTAAGGGTATTCTCTGCCCAGCCAGATTTCACAAGCATTTCCATTCCAACCTTCCCAGCACTCACAGTTTCCACAGCTACAAACACCATTGCCTAGAACAAAATGAATAAAGGGCAATTACCATAATTGAAATGTACTACATTAAAATGTGTTTTATGGGAAGTAAAAAGCAATGCTAAAGTAGTAATATTGTTCCTTTATTGTTCCCCCCACCCCTTTTTTTTTTCTTTGGAAGAAAGCAATTACTGTACCATTGCATTAAGAAGCCACCCCTAACCTACACTTACAAAGCATTAATAGCATTCTCTCAATAATTCCATCAGCAGAATTGCAAATACTGTAATTATGCCACTACTATTTGTACCCAGCTGTTGAAGCTCAGTGTTCACACTGTACCTCTAGGTACAAGGAAAAAACAAGATTACTTTTAACTGTTATGCAGAAAGAAAAATATATAAAAACTTAAAACCAGAATAGCAATAAAAGCATCACTTTGAACATGAAAAACTTCAAACCTAAATTCTCAAAAATGCTAAACAAATAATATCTCAAACTCTCTATTGGATGGAAAATGTGTTTGCCCTATTTTGCAGTGGGGAAACATTAAGCATTGAGACCCATATCTTCATTTTATTTCAGTGTTTTTCATGACTCCTGGATGCTCAGTTTGAGACCCTTACAGCCTGGATTTCTAATGTGAGCTCCTCTTCCAACTGACTTTATGAAGACCCGTGAATAGCCACTGCAGCCAAAGATAAGGCTTCCATTGCCTCTATACTGGCTACTTGCCCCCGGAAAAAGACCCTTACTAACAGGGTTAGCTGGAAGACACAATTTACTGGTGTCAGCCCTCCCACTCTCACTCTAATCGGCTTGCAGATTTCCTCCACATCTAATAATTGCTCGGTAAAGATTTTCTAAAATTAAGATTTGTAACAGGAAGCAGCCATTGAGTTAATTTAGCAATTCCCACGTTGCTTCTTGTCACTAGATTTGTCATGAGGGTTTGTTGGCAGCCTGCCTGTTTCTGTCTGCATCTGCCACCTGAACTCTCAGACAATGTTAAGGTGAAGCTGCTTTAATCACTAGCCATCACATCATAAGAAAAACTGTCAGGTATTTCTGCCTCCCACTGAGAACTGTCTGATTGCCAGGAAGCTTTGTTAACCCACAGAACTATGCCTCTCACCTACCAAAGATCATCATACAAATGAATTTTGTCTATGACTTAAATGCATTATACACATAGGAAGTCCAGTAAGAGAACAAAAGTTAAAGATATCTCATGATCACAGTGCTGACACTGTATATCCTTTGCCAAAAAGCAGTAACTTGTAGTCTATTACAGTGAAAATTGTTGATGGATTTCATAGCTGGCTTACTTATTTAAATTCATACTCAGGCTTTCAACTGTTCTTTCAAAACCTTAAGTTGATTATCATGCTGCACGAAGAAACAATTATAGCAGGTTTGAATAATCAGCAAATGCACTTCCTCTGTCAGTGGAGAAAGAAAAAGCTGGGCTTTGTCTCACATAATTCCCATCAACACAGTTTGTTTCTTGGAGCAATTAAGTGTTAGCCTGTACTGCACCTGTGCAAATGAGACCGTCATGTTTGTCACAGTCTCTGTCATCACATTCACAGAAATCGCCAGAAATGTACCATTCCTGTGGTGAACAGATGCACTTTCCACAGTGGCAGGAACCTGAAATCACAAAAATTATTACTCGCAGTCAAAGAGCACTGGCATTTTCAGACTAGAAAATAACATCCCCAGACACACACCTGCACACATACACACGTGAACATATGCACAAAATTGCTGCCTAAGAAGCTCTTGCATAAAAGAAAATAATCAAGCTAAAAGCTTTTTGAATAAAGCATTCTTTTAGCATGAGTTAGGGCATGGTGAGATGTTACTACTAATACTTTGATTCTACTATTTCACTTAATCAGGACTCACATTTTGAAGCTTTCATTTCAGAGACCTACAATCAGGGCTGCTCCTCCTAGTAACTGTTCTTTTTATATATACTAGAAAAGCTCAGATTGTCCCTGACCCACTATTACTGAAGGCAATAAAATCACAACCAGGAAGAAAATGGCCCTCCTCATCTAAAGCCTTTAGAGACAAGTCTACAAAAGACCAGAGGTGCCTAAGACTAGCGTTTAGACCCTCAAAATCCTCATCCACAAATGAAGCTGCTCCACCTTCCATGGAATTACTAAATATTTGCTCTAGGTCAGAAAGAGTTTGCGCACTTAATGGTGGTTCAGCAGTTCGCTCATTCTTGCAGAGTAGCCCAATGCTCCTTGTTGGGATTACCCAGGCTCCTCCTCCTCAAGGACATCAGGTCGCACCCCCACAGGCAAAGGAGGGACTTTGTGGTGACATTTGGCTGTAACCCACTGAGCACCAGAAACCTCCCTTTAAGGGAAGACTCACAGACGTCCCTGCCTTCAGGAGAAGGTTCATGGCTCTGAATCCTGGAAAGGAAGAGTTGCTCACAGGCAACCATGTGCCAGGAAGGCTGCAGCCTGAGAAGGGTGTGAGAGCACCTTTTTTGCAACTAGAAATGCCACTGGGAGATGGTAATTCCTCCTGGCTGATCCCAACACCAAGCTGAAGAGAGTTGTTTTTTACAGCGCCCATCCTCAGCTGCCTGACCCTATACAGAGTTCCGACACTTAAAAGCCAAGGTGAGGCACTTAGTAACTGCTGAGCAAAAATCCTTTTGTGGACCTACCCCTAAGAACTGGTTACAGCATAAATCAATACAAAAATCTCAAAACCTAAATAATTTACAACAAAGAACACACACATAGTTTTCAATTACAGGAAGTGGATTTTAAAAAAACAAAAGTCACAAAAGCTGTCGACCTTTAATGGAACATGATTACAAACGAGTTAGATTCTGTTGAAAATCCCACCCTCTTGCAATATTTCCAGAATTATTCCCATACAAAGTCACTAATGTGTTTAATTCAGTATTAAAGAAAAATATATAGAAGGAAGCTTGTTCATGTCAGAATATAACCTGAACAGAATTCATGGGTTACTTAACAGGGCCTGAGACAAAGTGTTCAAAATGATGTTTTTCCATCTTTTCTTTCTCTTCAGTGAGCTCTGAGTAAAACCCATAATAAAAATCCAACTACACCTTTTCTTAAAAAAAGTGGATCTGTCAATATGAACAAATTTTCCCTAGTTTTTTCCCCTAAATATTGAAGTGTCTCTGATGACTGAAACTTAATTCTTTAAAACTTCAGAACAGCCTCAGCAAACTATCTATTTTTTAATAAAAATCTAAAAATTTTAATAAAAATCTAAGTAATTTAGTGTTTATTGTAATCTGACAAAAATAACTCATTGCCTAATTTTAGAGAAATGCTCTATAGAGAAATGTAACATACGGAACACGCAAATATAGGAAGAGCTAGTGATTGGAACATTTGGGGATGGGAGTATTTGGTTAAGCATCTACTTTTTCCATTAGTTCTGAGTACTGCTTACTAAGCCATGGGCACAGAAAATACTGACATTCCCTACAAGGATAAAAAATGCCACTGTATAAAAAGGCAGCGGAGGATAGCATACATATCGCATGGTCGCTGTATAAGAGATACGCTAAGACATACTTGAGGGTAATTCAAACCAAATGTCTCTGTTTATCCAAACTACAAGGTACTGACAGCTGAAAATGACGAATAGTATGAGAATCTTAGTGAGCAGTTAATAAGAGCACGACATTGTAAGAAACCTGAAGTGATTCTGCATAAGCAAGCCTGATGCTGCTACTGAGGGATGCCCATGATGTTTAAAACTATTTTGCAGAAGATACAGCAAATTTAACACCAAGTCAAGCAAGGAAGATCAGGCTCCATAACGTAAAATCTGTTAGGGAGCATGAAAGTATGAAGTCTTTTCCCTGAACAGAGCATGCTGCTCTGGGAGGCTCCTCAGTTTAATTAAAATGAGTCTAATGAGTTGCAGGGTGTTCCCTGGGATCCCAGCCAGATTGTCTGGGGTGCGATTTGGCTCATTACCTAGTCCACGTCCTGCACCGTTACAGTAGCCATCTGCAGCCCTACATTTACTGCCAGGGAGGCAGCAGCATGGTGGGTGTTGCTGTTTTCCTTGGGAAGAGCTTTTACTACAGGTGGCATAGTCAGCGAGCCAAGATTTTGAAAACAATCCAGGAATGTGGATGGCCAACTTTTCTTATATTAACCAAGTGCAATTTTCTGAAAGTGTTCCACAGTTACCTGCTGAAAACCAGGAGTCCTTATTCTATTAAATCCTACACACAGAAACCCAAGCTGCCTCAATCCATTATAGTGCTTGCATATCTTGGCTAGGTCTCCAGCACCAGCAAAGACAGAATACCCACCATTACTGCATGGGTTCAAAACTCCCTTTTATTTGACCAGTAATGGTTACTTATTGCTCAATGTAATGAAACAGAAAGAACAGTTTGTCATTTTGGCCTCTGCACAGTGTTGTCTGGCCTTTGGCCAGTCACATTAGCTAAGAACAACATAGTGGGTACTGAGTAAGGTGTGATTCCTAGATACATATTTAAGCATCAAAAATAGATTTGCCTTAAAAAAAAAAAAACAAAAACAAAAAAACCAAAAACAAAAAAGCAAACAAACAAAAAAACCCAACAACACAGGAGAAAAAAAAAAGATAAGCATAGGTAAGCATAGAAACAAGAGTTATAAATGATTAGACTGTCTTCACCTGTGGTCCCCATCCTGCTCAGAGAAAACACAGGAGACGGTTGCCTCCTTGGATGTTCCTTAGCCACATACTTCTGGAAGTCACCTTATGTAGGCATTTTTCAGCTGGGACAAACTCTTGTATACGACCGGCTGTTCCCACAATAAAGCTGCTATACTATCTAATTTGACACTTTATAATAAAAAGATTTATTATATTGGCTGTCCTCAGGGCAACCTTCCATCACATTGGAAGCTCACTTGTGCTTGGGAGGCCAGGCTGGAAACCCCATTTAAATTTCCTTTGCACTGAAATAAGTTACCAAAGGAACAATGGAAATCTGCCTGATGTAGAAGGCTCCTAGCTGGTTTTACTATCTAGCAGGTTTCTCACCTGTCTATGTAAGGAACATGTATATGTACAGAGGAATGGCATGTCCAGTCTGGAGTAAGTGCATTCTAGTTTCCAGCTAGTCCCACCACCCGTTTTTGTCTATTCTCTTCCAGACGTGTTATATACAAAAATAGGCAGTTTGCACTATGGGGGAGCTAAAAAGCCCTCTTTCCAGTTATGCAATTTCCAAGCCTGAAGGACTGTAAGGTAAGAACCTAGCAGAACAATTTCACATAATTATCAAAACTTTCTAAATTTTATTCCTCCCTGTGGCAATTTTTCATAGCTGGACTAAAGCTGATGCAACCACCTGTATAAAAATTGGTAAGTGAGAGAGTCTGTGGGATTCTGTCATGGGGGCTGCAGACATCTACTTTTCCTTTGCTGCTGTGTTGGGGAGCGGGTGGTTAAGTATACCGAATGCTGCTGTTAAACACTCTCCTCCATTTACAGTTGCCTGAGATATTACATTTGCCACCTTGCCCACTGCAATGTTACTGCAGGTAGTGTCCCTGTCCCTCAAACTAGATGGAGCACTAACAGTTTATAATGTACAGCTGTTAAACACAGACCATCAGATAAACACATACAGGGAATTATATGCTGTTAACAAATTGCACAGGAGAGGAACACTGCTAAATGTGTGTGGCTGCAGTGGGTGTTCAATAAAATGGATGTAAGTACATTACAGAGCCAAATATAACATCCTTTTAATAATAGCCTTTGAAAGAAAAGGTTACTAAACAGCTTGCTGCCATGCACATTAGTCTTCCAGAACATGATCAATTCTCCTCTGGTGGGGCACTGACACAGGGTAGCTCAGCTGCCAGTTCTTACCCTTCCCCGAGCATAATATGCCATCCGCTGACTCGCAGAGACTTCTGCTCTCCTCCTCCGTCATGTTGCAGTTCCTTGAATGCTGGCACAACTTTCCAAACCATCCATCCTGGCAAATGCATCGCCCGCATGAGCAGGTACCATGGCCTGTAATGACACCAAGGTTGGTTACGAGCAAAACAAGCAGCAAGTAGTGACTGTGGTCACGACTGAGATCTTCTTCAGACCTCTGCAGTGTGAAGTACATGTTATGGGGTAGATGAGCAGATAGATGGACAGCACAGCTTCCCAGCAGGGTGGCCACTTTCAGTTCTCTCATTCTTTTGTTAAACAGGGTGCCCTAGTGATGTGCAGAAAAGCATAGGCACGGCCTCCCTCATCCAAAAAGCTCAGCATCAGCTCAACTTTATGGGATGTTCCCTAATACAGCGTACTGAGGACAGACACAGCCCCCTTCCTCCCTTGTCTTAATCTTGCGTTCCAATGCTAAAGTCTCACCTGCAGATCCCATACTATCACCTGAAGAAGCAAACCCCAGCACAGGGCTGAGACCAGAAAGGCACACAGCAGAACAGTCATGGGAGATAAAAGCTGCAATCTCCTCCAGCAGCCCATTACGGCTGGTTATCTGCTGCAGCGCATGGAGCAGCTGATGTGCAAAGCCTGGACTCAGCATACTCTGCAACTACTACAGATTAACTCATACAGTACAGAATGAAGGTAATTCCCCCAGGGTCTCATGATCTCACTCCTGATACTGTAGCGAGAAGCCAAAGGAGGAGCAAGAAGAAGGAAGAGACCAAAGCATTCTCCAGTGCACACGCTTCTATGACCCCAAGGCAGGATTTTGAAGAAGAATGGGCAGGCTACCATGGTGGGCTCTCTCCCCAAGACAAACAGATTTCAATTCTCAGATCAAGACAAGAAGCCTGAATGAGAGGGAAGGTGGACAGGCAGAAGAAAAACAGTAGCAAGGACACAGCTATCAAAAGGTGATGAATAATAAGGGGTGGGAATAGGGGGAAATGATAGGACAGAAAGAAAAGAGAAATGAGAAAAAACTTAGAATAGAGGGCAAGTGGAGAGGTATACACTCTGAAACATTAGGGGAAGAAGGACAGGGAATAACAAGTGAGGGAAAAGTCAAAGAACATGTGTAAAAGATAGCGCCCAGAAGCTATAATCAATGTTTAAAAAGTGGGGGTGGGTGGTATAGATTACATAGATTTTTTGAGAATTATGTGTACAAAGATTAATAAAAAAGGAAAATATGTTGAATAGTAAACTGAGTGGAAAATCTGGCCAGGAAGAAGGGAAGTGACAAGAATATAGAAATGGAAAACAGGAAAAGGAAGTAAAGAGGGTCTCCCAGCCATAATTGCATTTCTGAACCTTTAATAATATTTCTGCTGGGATGGGTGTAAGCTAATCGGTTTACTGGGCTTAAAAGAAGCAAATTATACATACCAGTGACTTTTGTCCTATCCTATGTAGGGCAAGGGAGTGAAAACAACAGGATTGAGATAATTTGGGAGCATGGGCTGGGAAGAAGGGAACAAGCAGTATCTGGCAAAACATTGAGCTGTAGGATGCAAAGAAGGAATCCAGCAGTTTTGCTTTTCTGATTTGCTTTTCATGAGGCAACAGTGCAACCTGTCATTGTAAACTAGGATGCAGCACTGGTAGAAACCCAAAGGAAAAACAAAGCTTGTAGTTTGCTTTAAGTGGAAATCCTGAATATTTTACTGTTGGCCAAATGCTTTACTAATTTAAATTAGAAAATATTTGAAGCTCAAAAATCTTGGAGCTGTTATTTACAGTGATCTAAACATTCAGAATAATTTTTGTACTCCAGACTGTGTATTGATCTTTGTTTTTAAATCTTATTACCTATACAAATTTAAATGCTCAGTAACAATGACACAGTCTTATTATGATAGTATTCTTACCCACTTCTGCAAGTGACATTCAGCAATTATACATTTATATCTATGCATTTAATATATATCAAATATTACAAATTGAGAACTAGCAACAATAGAGGCTTGATGCCACTTCAGCTTCTGTGTTAGACTGGGAAACAACTATACCACAAACCAAAATACAAGCGGTAGAAAACAATATATACTTTTCCAAATGCTCTTTTCAGGCAGATGGCATGCATTATCTACATTAACTTACTATAGCTAAGCTTCTGTCAGAACATTTTTATCTGCCTTATTTATTTTTAATTAATATCATATAGATTAGATTTGAGAATAGCTCAACCATTGAAGAGCAAAATATACAACTGGATGTCAGTGTTGGAAAACTATTTGGGAAGATACAAATGCTTGTACTCATTTTATCAGTAAATAGTAAGAAATCAATGCTGATTCACTGAGAAAATAATTTCATATAATTTTTTTTATGCAGTCATTATGATTTACAGAATGCAGAGACGGATCATGTAAGCCTTTACACACTTCAAATAAAAAGGTAATGAATAATCTATAAATTTACACCAAACATTTAACAGTTTACCACATAAAATTTTGACATGCGTTTTTCTGAGATGACCATTCCTCTCCTTCTTTGTGCCATATAAATCCTCAAAACATAAATGATTCTTTTGTCTCATGTAATCCATTTTACCAAAATAATATTTACTCCAAGCTGACACTAGCCTCGGCAGCTGCAGCTCTATGGATGCCTCATCCATCAGGGTGGTGAGTATACAAGTGCTTAGCCCAGTGCTTTTTAACCCCTAGCAATCTTCTGTGTGTGCTAGCCTCTGAAAAACTGCTTTACACAGTTTAGTTGTGAATATCCTCCTTGCAGAGGATCTTTGCATTTATCTGAAGATGTCCAAACAAGGTGACTAAAATGAAGGGGCAAAACATTATAAACAACTGCTTTCAGTTGAATGTAATCAAATTACATTCAAAGTGCCCCAGTTGCATTCCAATGAATCCCAGACTCTCAAAATTATGCACATAAGCAGCTACAAAAAGGTGTTACTCTTGCCCATAGGTCTTTTTAGATCTGAACATAATTCCTTCCACAGAGGAGAATAAAATTCAAGAATACAGTAATCACAGAGCAAAGGGAGAAAGATAAATCCCAAACTGAAAAAGTCCAGCCCAACTGAATTGGCTAACATGATAAAATATTGATGCAACTATTCAGTTTAAGCAGATTTACTGGAAAGTGTTAGCCTATCATCAATTCAGATTTAACACAAAACTCAAAATCACAAACAAATTGCATATTGCAATGGTTCTGAGACTATAGCTCTTCATTCATAAAAATCTGTGTTAATGAACATTTAAATATATAGCAAAGTTTTAAACATTAATCTCTAATCAAGAAGAAAGACTGTGATGGGAGAGAGGCAAAGGAGAGAAAAAGATGATGTTAAAGATACTGCCACTTTGTTTAGAATTTTCAATAACTCCCATAACCATATGATTTAAATGTGAGACATGAATGCAGCAACAAAAAAAAGCTGTGACAGATTACCAGCAGAGGTCCATTATAACCCAAATCAACCCAAATCAAACCAGACAACAGAATGAATTATTTCTTACCATGCCTTGAAATAAAACAGTGTGGTTGTGGGAAACGTACATTTTAGGACTACTTATGGAACCGTTGTTGGAGTTCCCAAAAAATCTGCATGATAATTTTCTAATACAAAAGGCACCATTACATGGGAATGTCAACATAATGAAAAAGATGAAGTACTCATTGCAGAGGAAGCTGGTTCTTATTTATAGACTAACTGATTATAAACGGATGATGTTCATGAAGGGCAAACTGAGGCCAGGCCCAAACAAAATTTGGCACCTCAAGAGAATAAGTTCTTCAAATTGATGTAACTGGATGAAAAAAAAATTTAAAAATTATACTAGGAATATGAAAATCTTAATATAATGCAGGATCTCTGATTTAGAACAATACAATAAATGAAACAAATATTTCTCTCTGTATTTAAATAGAAACAGGAATTTCCATATTTTTTTTTTGTTACAGGACTATGATAAATAACTTTCTATATTATTAACATAAGAGAAAATTAAACAACATCTATCTGAGAGAAATATTTCTAAGTGAGCATGCTTCATTAGCCCACCCAAGTATGCTAAAACAGTTGTTAAAACATTACTGGTTCACTGAGTTTTATTTTTATTGAATATCTGGAGAATGCCATAAGACTGGCACAGTTGTGGTAACCACAGTTAGAGAAATCTAATGTAAATGTGAAGCAAAATCCTGATTGTCTATTTTATTTTCATAGTAAGTCACTTAGCATTGTCCGAGTCTAATAAAGGTGGGCTGTGGTGTCAGTTTGAGCAACACAGCAGGCAGGCAGTTTAGCAAAGCCTTCAAGTGAAACACTGTGGTGAAGAGGGCTAATGCCATCCTCGTATGCATATAACACGAGAGAAGCAAGTAGGAACATAAATTAGTAGGAACATTTAGAGCACTGATGAGATGGACATTAATTTCCTGCGACTCACTGTGATAGCCATGTTTGAAGAGATTTTGAAAACTCTGGAAGAATCCCCAAAAGTTCCAAAGAAAGAACTCAAAGGGCAGAGAAAATTGCTTGTTGAAAGAACTTCTAAGATCTGTATTTGCTTAGCCTATTGAAAAGAAAAAAGGAAAAAAAAGAAAGGGAAAAAAAAAAAAAAGGCTAAGTGTCTTAGCAGGATCTGAACTACCTTCTTTGAATATACTTGAATGGGGATTCTCAAACTACCAGAGAAAGACAAAGCAAGAACCAGAGAGAAAGGCTGATACTGACAAATTCATTTGAGAAATGAAACAGCATTTCAAACAAGGGTGATGACTACTGAAACAAACATTCAGGTGATGTTGGCATGGGCTGCGCATGTCTTGGAGTCTTCAGAGCACCACCTTCTCAGAGGCAGGCTTTAGTTGCACGCAGTACCACAGACTTCAACATAGAGGTATAGTGTAATGGCTATTTATAACCTAATATACGAGGTTCAATGTATAACCCCCTTTTGGATTTGCAAATACCTATTAATCAACCTAAATGTCGATGCATTAGCAATTAATTTACTGCTCATTTCAACAGAAAGATTCAATTAAAGTGCTTTTACAAACCTAAATCATATTTCATGCTATCTGAAAAGCTAAACAAGCTACATTATCTGTGCATCTATGTAAAGCCTCAACTTTTCATACACCTGCACAAGTGTTGAGGTGACCAGGACAGAAATATATAGTGCATTTAAAAGAAAAATTAGAAAAGTAAAATTAGCTAAGCAAAACCAAATTAATTTAATGCAGAATATACCATGCAAATTAATACCTATACTGGCTACATTAATCACTCTCATATCTAACTCAGTATCTACTAATCCTTTTGAATTTATCTGTTGCTTCCCCTGAATGTCTCTCAGAGCTAGGATGAAAAAGTAGTTAAGTGCAAGGACACAGACACTGAATCATTAACTCTTTATTTAGGGTTATCAGAATAAAACCCTAAATCACACTAGCCTTATGTCAGGCAGACTGACTTCTCCACTACCTAATACAGTCATTATCACTTTTTTTAGCTTCAGTTTTACCCAGCAAGCATGTGTTTGAACTCTTTTTTCCCAGGAGAATCAATTGCATGTTTCAATAACTAATACCATAACAAAAAAATCTCTATTAAATGGTATAAAAACGTTGAAGTTTTTTACGAACAGTGAATTCTGTAACAATTATATGTATTTCAGATTCCTCAGTCAAAAGAACATGGTCCCTGCTCTAAAGACTTTGCAGTAGAAAAGATTATAAACTTGTTAGGTAGGAAATAAACTATTATTTTAACATAAAGGGAACCATAGAGAAATTACTGGTTCAATTCAGATGCCTAGTGCCATTTGACATACCCTAAGATATCTGGGACATCCTCATGACGGTGGCAGCTATGCAGGCATCCCTGTGTCCTTGTGGAGCCAAGTTAGGGTCAGACAAGGGTAGCCTTGGGCATCAGAAATCATATAAGATGCCTAGCTTTAGGCAGTTGAAGATTTTGAAATAAAGTCCCATGTAGTTTGAGAAGCCATAGTAGCATCAGGAGTTGAATTCATATTTCTGAATTTTTAGACCAGTCAGTGCCAAAAGCTGTCTTCAGCTGGGGCATGGGCTAGTATTATTTTTCTCTGCTAATGTGCATTTAGATGAGCTCACCAAGCCACTCTCCATAATTTACCAACAGTCCAGGCAAACTGGAAAGGTCCCAGAAGACGGGAAGTTACCCAGTCTATCCTAGCCCATCTATAAGAAGGAGGTTCTGGGAATCTATAGGCCTGTCAGTCTGACCTTGGTGCTGGGGAAGGTTATGGGGCAGATCATCCTGAGTGCCATCACACAGCATGTACAGGACAACCAGGTGATCAGGCCCAGCCAACATGGGGTTATGAAAGGCAGGTCCTGCTTGACAAGCCTCATCTCCTTCTGTGACAAGGTGACCTGCCTAGTGGCTAAGGGAAAGGCTGTGGATGCTGTCTACAGACTTTAGTAAAGCCTTTGATACCATCTCCCACAGCATTCTCCCGAAGAAACTGGCTGCTCATGGCTTGGATGGCTACACTCCATGATGGGTTAAAAGCTGGCTGGCTGGTGGAGACCAGAGAGTGGAAGTAAATGGAGTTACGTGCACTTGGGGGCCAGTCACAAGTGATGTTCCCCAGGGTTCAGTACTGGGGCCAGTCCTGTTTGATCTTTACCAACAATCTGGATGAGGGGATTGAGTGCACCCTCACTAAGTTTGCAGACGATACCAAGTTGGACAGCAGCGTTGATCTGCTTGAGAGCAGGAAGGGTCTGCAGAGGGACCTGGACAGGCTGGACCCAATGGGCCGAGACCAGTTGTATGAAGTTCAACAAGGAGAAGTGCTGGGTCCTGCACTTGGGTCACACCAACCCCACGCAGTGCTACAGGCTTGGGGAAGGGCAGCTGGAAACCCACCTGGTGGGAAAGGGCCTGGGGGTGCTGGTTGACGGACAGCTGGACATGAGCCAGCAGTGTGCCCAGGTGGCCGAGAAGGCCAGCAGCATCCTGGCTTGTGTCAGAAACAGTGTGGCCAGCAGGGCCAGGGCAGTGATTGTCCCCCTGCACTCAGCACTGGTGGGGCCGCACCTCGAATCCTGTGTTCAGGTTTGGGCCCCTCAGTGCAAGAGGGACACTGAGGTGCTGGAGCGTGTCCAGAGACGGGCAACGGAGCTGGTGAAGGGTCTGGGGCACAAGTCCTGTGAGGAGCGGCTGAGGGAACTGGGGTTGGTTAGCCTGGAGAGGAGGAGGCTGAGGGGGGACCTTATCGCTCTCTGCAGCTGCGTAAAAGGGGGATGTAGGCAGGCGGGGGTGGGTCTCTTCTCTGAGAGGAAATGGCCTCAAGTTGCACCAGGGGAGGTTTAGACTGGATATTAGGAAAGACTTCACTGAAAGGTGTTGAAGTGTTGGAACAGGCTGCCCAGGGAAGTTGTTGAGTCACCATCCCTAGAGGTATTTAAAAACACATACATGCGGTGCTTAGTGACATGGTTTAGTGATGGACTTGGCAGTCCTGGATTAATGATTGGACTTGATGATCTTAAAGGTCTTTTCCAGCCTAAATGATTTTATGATTCTATGATGCTATGACTTTAGGTATACTGGAGAGTTACATAAATGTCCTATATATTTCTGTTTCTGTGAAGCAACATTAGTGCAAGAAATGAGGAAATTGTCTGACAGCAACTACACCATAACATTAATACTTAGCTTTGTTTAATGAAGCATATCATTAATCAAAACTCTCATTTTTGTGGTTATGGTCTTATTGGTCCTCATAAGAACATGCTATCTGAAAATACCATGTTTCTGCTTTACTGAACAGATGACAAAAAATGATGTCATTTATGATTTCTGCAGTATGGACCTAGAACTTTCATAAAAAAGAATTCACAATTTCTGATGGTTTTCTTTATTATATAATAACACAGTTATTTTTATATATATATATAAAATAAGTATTTGTATGTCTTATAAACCACAGCTTTTCCGTTGTTCTCTGCCAATACACAGACAACACTGGAAATCTTAAGACTGGTGTGAATGACGTATGAATGGAAATGTGTAGGTAAGCACCAGAAAAAACTCCAGAATGAGGTTAAAAACATGACCTGCATTGATAACCAACAACATTAACTGCAGTAAAACTGAAGAAAGTGTTATTGTGTCATAATAGAAGATTTGCACTCTTATAAAACAATGGTGTGGTGACTTTCATGATGACTTGTCAGCAGAAGACTGTGCACTCAAACAACAAAGGATGTCAACACAGACACAGCATAAAACTTGTGTCATTCCTTTCCTTGTGAACCCAACAAGAACAGCATTGTCCTGAGAATGTCAAAAATGAGGAAGCACAGACAGCAGGCATCAGACTTGCCTGAAACTTACAGAGGAAGGTGAGCAAAATTGTGAGCCAAAAGGATCATCGTAACTGTGTGGTCCTAAACGATATAAAATATGTGTCTAAAACCCAGTTTGTCAGTCAAGATGAAACAAAAAGACCTACTCAGAACTTGATGGGCAGCGTCTCTTGTCCATCTGTCACACACAAGTTATCCTGACCAAACTACTTAAACCCAGACACTTTGATGCTTGTACGTGTGTGTGAGAATGCGAGTGAATAAAATCAATGAGAGAACGTGTCTGAGTAGTAAAAATTAATTTACTTGGGGAAATTATAACAAAAATATTAACTTCCCCTCCCATAAAGTCTCATGTACTTTTTGCTGCACTAGTTTTCTACAGTTAGAGGAGAGAGAGGTGTGAAGGCGGACCTGCATAAAGGAGGGATTTAAGGACATAAGGACATAAGGACAGCATTTCCATCAAGAATAAATCAGCTCCTCCAGCTTTTACAAGCCTTTATACTACAACCAGAATCTCAAACTAATGAGAACTAATGCTTTTTACCAAAATGCATTGGTATAAACAAACAAAAATATAACTGCATTTACTCTTTGATGTGAAATGACACAACACAACTGGATTTCCTACAGTGTTAGGATTGTACTTTGATGTGCCATGGCCAAAAAAAAAAATCATTAAAAAGTCATCAAAGTGAATTTGCTCACTTGAAAATAAATTAACCAAACTCCTCAAAGTATTCTATTGTCACTAGTCACCAGTCAAAGAGCAAAGACTGTCACCCGTCAATGAACTGGCTTACTGGGGTGACCAGAGACTTAGTTGTTTCTTGGTGTTAAGGACAGTGCAAATATGCAGGTCTAAGTATTAAAGGTCTCATTGAAGCTAATTATCTAATTGTGGCCCACTATATGAAGCACAGACTGAAATACTGACATAAAACAAAATGGAAGGATCCCTAGAAATATGTAAGGGCCTCCCGTGAGTTACCCGTTACAAGTTTCAACCTTTGCTATTGGCCCTAGTAATGAACTTGTGTGGAGCTTCAACCAATTTTTTACATTTTTTAGGGCTGTGTTTTTATTGTAGCGTTTTTAAGCAGCATAATCCTGCACCAACCAGTAGCATGCAGAAAACCTGAAAGGACTTCTGTTTTGTTCCTTCAATGTTTGCTACTTTGCTGTGACAAGAACTCACAACTAGGCCAATAATGGTCCAGAGAACAAATCAAAACAAATGGAGTTAAGACCACTATCAAATCAATTTCAAATTGATCTTTACTGGTGTTCTGAATTCTTGTTGCCTGCCTGCCCTCTGTCCTGAAAGAGAACAGAACATAATGGACAACAGTCAGCCCAGCGAGGCAGAGCAGCCAACAATGGTATCACTGAAAAACATGACTGGACACAGCAGGGGGTCAAATAACGGTTAAAAGCTCAGGCTGGCAGCACAGCCATAACCTCAGAAGACAGAGAGAAGTGTCTCTCATCAGGATACTGGCAAACCTGTGATCCTCCAGTCATATGTGTGCACTGAAACCACTTAACTTGCACATGAAAGACCTGAAGAACCAAGTAAGCCAAATAAAACGTGATGTTAAATATTGCTGTGGATCAACACTGCAGATACGCTCAGGCAAATCTTACATCATTGAAAAAAACTGAACTGCAGGGAATAGGCCTTTAGGTAGAACATATCTATCTCAAAAAGACTGCATTAGATACCTGCTCCAGCCATAGCATTAGGTCTCTTTACAGAGGCACAGGCAAAGAAAGGGGAAAACAAAGGAAAGAACCGGCAAGTGGGTCAAGAGAGGTGAGCCTCTCCCTTGAGTCTTATGAGACCCAACCTAGAGTACTGCATCCAGTTCTGGAGTCCCCAGTACAAGAAAGTCCTGTTAGAGAGGTCCAGACGAGGGTCACAAAAATGGTCAGAAGACTAAGAATACCTGTCCTGTGAAGACAAGCTGAGAGAGCTGAGATTGTTCAACCTAGAGAACAGAAGGCTCTGGGGAGACCTTATTGCAGCTTTTCAATATTATAAAGGGCGCTTATAAAAAAGACAGAGAGAGAGTTTTTACCAAGGCCTGAAGTGACAGAAGAAGGGGCAATGGTTTTAAACTGAAAGAGGGTAGACTTAGCTTGGACATAAGAAAGACATTTTCTACAATGAGGGTGGTGGGACACCAGAACAAGTTGCCCACAGAAGCTGTGGTTGCCCCATCCCTGGGAGTGTTCACAGCCAGGTTGGATGGGGCTTTGAGCAACCTGGTCTAGTGGAAGGTGTCCCTGCCCACGGCAGGGGGGCTGAGCTAAATGATCTTTAAAGGTCCCTTCCAACCCACACCGTTCTATGATTATATGATTCCATTAATCCACTTCTAATAGCAGAGTGCTGTGGAACCTATGCCAAGTCCTCCTGCAACCTCTGTCTTTCTGGAGACATAATGTCTCTATTCCTGGTACTGCAATGATGGACAGCCAGGTTTTTAAGTGAATGACTCACTACAATCATGGAGAAACATGGTAATAGGGTCTCACTCAGTTGTACCCTAATTTATCATATCTTTCACCTCACATCTTTCTACTGTCTCATGGACAGCTGGTCTGGAAAGCAAGCTATTAATCAATCTCTGCTGGTCAGAGGAGGCCAGTAACAATTCTTATTCAAATCATTTAGGTTGTCATTCACATTTCTCATTTCAGCATGCATTTAATCTGAAAACACTGGTCTTCCTTCCTTGTGCTTACAGGCACTCAGTGCTCACTGTCAGACCCTGCACATTCAGAGTCCAGCTTACCATTCTCTGAAGGCAGAGTTACTAGCAAGGGCTTATGTCCTGACAGTGATTGTCTAGGTAGCAATAGTGGTAGAAAAATAGTAATGAAAAGAGGAGCAGGAAAGAGGAAGGAATAAGCAGTTCAGCAAGAGATATCAAGGAGTTCAGGCTGAGATGGAAGCGTGGACAAACCCAAAAAGGAAGAGAGAGAGATGTATAGGCCATAAGTGCAAACCTAATAAGAGAAGTTCTGTGAATAGGTAAGTTGCAAAAGAGGAAAGAAAGTAAGGTTAAAGTTGGTAGAATCTTCTAAGAAGGGAGATATATGAAATATTGTATATGGAAGCATTCAAAATATTATCTCCAGGATAGAAAGTGATAGTCAAGCAAAACATCTGACAATTACTAAAGAGTAGGGCTGAAGCTATCTGTAGCATCAGAGACTACAGAGGATCTGAAAAGTTTAACAATGACAGAAATTCCTACATTTGGTCAGATACTGTGGGAAGAGACATTTCAATGAAAATGTTGGTGGAAGCCACAGTGAAAGTGGTCACAGTGAAAGAAGAAGTCATAGAAAATGCATGAGTAAATGGCTCATAGTATGAGTCTGAGCATGAGGGAAGGTAAAGAGAATTCATTTGCTAAATGGTGAGTGAACAGAAAGCTGCCATTGATGGGGACTGAAAATAAACGTTACTGTACTTAACACTTCACCTAAATATGTGCAGCCTTAAGTTATTGGGGCGGGGGTGGTTACTTGAGGCAGGCGGGTCAGAAGGACAGGTGGACTCTGGATGGTCAAAGAAAATCAGATTTCAGGACCTGCCAGCAGAAAGAAAAAAAAAAAAAAAAGGGGGGTGGGAGGGGTGGGGATGTTGGGAAGAGGCAAAATGAGGGTAGGAGCCACTTCAGAGCTCCAGCAGCCAAGAGAAGGAAGAGTGGTGTGTGGAAGAGAACTGCATGATTAGTGAACCATCTATGTTTGTTAATTTGAATCTCAGCACACTTCACATGGAAGAACCAGACAACTGTAAACAAATAAACACATCTGTGGTATGAGAACGTAAACAGAGGAAGGGGAAAACAGTTCCTGGCTACAAAAGAACAAAAGCGGATGGAATTGTGATAACATAGGAACATGCTTCAAGGAGTAAATTACAACCAAATCTAGAATAACCCAAACATATCTCAAATTATATTTAGAAATATAATAGAACAAGAACAAGAAATAAAATACCACAAATATGAAAAAATAATCTGCCAATTATTTACCACTGGAATCTCAACAGATTTACTACAGAAACCCAACAACTTTTGGAGGATGGTATTAGTAGTGGCATGACTTCAACTTGGGAAGACTAAAACTCTAGAGACCAGCTTCACCTCACCAAGTTCAGACAGCTGTGAGTTAGCAAAGATGCTCTAGTTTCCCATGAGGCACTTCAAAGGTCAGCTCAGATCTTAGTGGATCTAATCATCACCTTATGCCATGCTTCCTCCTCTCCTTTTACTTACAAGAAAGACCAGGACAACAGGATTCCTGGTTTGGTGCTTATTCTAAGATTTTGGGGAAAGAGTTAAGAATAAGCACAGCTCCCTGGAACAGCAAAAATCACAGGGTGGACTTTCTGAAGTCCTCTCAAAAGATGCTTTGCAGTGCAATTTCAAATTGCACAGTCACTTGAATTGCGTTTTCCTATATAATTCCTTTAACCTGCAAAGAATCATTAATAACTAAATTATCATCTGGAATGGAAGTGGAAAAATTTAGCTTGAGACTACAACTGATTTGTAAGTTCATGTGCTTTCTATTTTTCCTATTTCTTGTTTCAAAATTAGGAAAATAAGCTTAAAGCATATTGTTTTTAAATTGATTAATTTATTTATTTCTGTCATTCTTTTTGTACAAAGCTATTTAAACTAAAGGGGAGAGTTTATTCAGGTAATAGCGTGACCTAGCATGTCTCCTGCACAGTAAAAAATCAGACACTCGTTCTGGGGTCGAGGCAATTATTTATTTAAGTATGAGGTGCCCTAGCCAGCAACAAAACCTAAAATTATAACTGCACACTTCCTAATAAGGAAGAATGGAATTTTTTTCTATAGTTTCCAAAAGGTGCAATATAATTAGCAGCATTAACACTGAAGAATTGTCATCGAATAATGTAAAATATGAATGACATAAATGGAAGAGATATTTTTAACCATGGAAGAGGATGAGTTTTGGTTCTCAAGTACTTAATTTATAACAAAGATGACCCAGCTTTTCAGTGCTCTTAACTGCTTTTATGTCCTTTATACAAAACTAAATTTCAAATTATTCTTTTTCGACAAAATCTTATTAATGAATTACACTGAATAATATAAGCTGCTTTTATGGCTAGTTAGACACTCAAACTTGAATTTTCCATATATGCCTACATTCTGCATGACAAACACCTTGAAGAAATATTCTCTGTAGCCAGAATTTTTCATGTACACAAGGATTATGAAGCAATATATGTGGGGGTTTTCCTCATACAGAAATAAGGAATATAATAAAATGTGTCATTGCTCATATCAACTACTTTATTAATACTAAGAATCAAGTGGTCATTTTCAAGATAAACCAAATAAAATCTAGAAAGAGAGCATTTAAGACAAATACTACTCACCTGGTTTTAAAATACCATAAAGTATGCATACATTTACATACCTAAACCAAACTTGAAATACCGCTTAACACCAACATACATTACTGAAAAATGAAACAATGAAGTTCTCACTGTCAACATGAAAATAAATGATCTGCATGTACAATTACTATGATAGTGTATTTCAAGCATTTTAGATTATTTCATAATATATTTTTACTACTTTTTTAGAAAACAAACATATTACCCTCAGTGCATATGAAATATTCAGAAGTATTGCTGGTCATTATTACCTTTAGGTAAAATACAGCATTCTCAGTAAAACATGAACTGTACTAAACACAAAGTAAAATTACCTAATTTTTCAGATTTTCCTTGAAGTGTCTGCATTCTTCTCTAATGAACACTGATGGAATTTGGGATATACTACAGCACCTACATTTATGCTATTATGTGTATTTAATCTACATCATTAGTGGTTTTGAAGTTTTAAAATAAATATTCACTGACATATTCAATACTTATAGAGCTTGTTTATTACAAAAATCTATACTTCAGTGTAATAAAACCATTATTTCAATAGTCTACAGTGACGTTATAAAATCATGGGGAATAGAAAGTTATAAACTGCCAAGATTTGGGTATATTATATCATATCATATTATGTGAACACATACCCCCACAGACATCATTCTCTGCATTTTCACACTGTCGATCATCACATTCACAGTTTTTGCCATGAACTCTGTTGTCTCCTGGAGGAAAACAAGTGCATTGGCCACATTCACATCTCCCTGTAAGAATAAACAATTGTTAAGAGTCATTATTTCAGTAAAGTAAAATAAATGAAACAAAAAAGCCAAACTTATTCTACACCCTACCCCTCAAAGACAAACTAAAAGTCACTCTGCATTAATTAAAGTATGCACATAAAGCCTATAATTTTTTTTTTAATACTTAAAAGAAAAAAAAAAAAAAACACACCAAAAAGCTGTCCTTCCTCCATGGCAACCAGAAGCAAAGTATATTAATTAGCATTATATCTTGGTGGAGACAGTAACAATAACCATCACTGGCATGGTATGTTTTTCATACCTCAACTTTGCATAACAGAGCACATGCTTAACTGCATAATTAACCTTGGTAACTGACCTAAAACATTTAGCACATACCTCAGAAATTCCAAAATGAATGTGATTAGAAATATATATAAATAGTCTATACACTGGGCTATCTAAGATGGTCTCTATTAATGTAGAAACAAAACTCTTCAAATACTCGATCATGCATTCAGAAAGCAAAAATCCCTATAATTTTTCTTGTCCAGACCTGAGGAAATACAAGTCAAAAGCACAGCCTCTGTCAGAGTCTTCCCTTCCATCAACCTGTTCACAGGAGAACTCCCCAGAGCTTAAAGGGGGAATAGACTCATCCAGCCTCCCACAGATCTGCCATTCCAAAGCCCTCAGAGCAGTGAGTATTGAATGTTCAGATGTGAAAAAAATTAAGATCAAGAACAGTCTTATGTTGTACATATAAGAGAAAAACTCAATTTAGGGTAACATTGATTTTGTTATTTCCTAACTTCTAAGAGTTTTCCTTTGTATTTTTAAAATTGTTTTAATACAGTGGCACTGTGAGCCTGCTCTAAATATGACACAAACCATGGATCAAAGTAAATACATTTGATGGTCTTGGGAAAAGATATTGTGTGCAAAAAAGGGCCACCAGAGACACAGATTAGGATGCAGAAAAGCCTGTTCCTCTTGGTCTAATTTAATAACAGCATCCGTGAGACTCAACCTGGGCCCAGACACTGCTCTACTGACTACAGAACCCAAATTCACAGTAGGAGCAACTATAGATACATAGCAAAAAAGATCCTCCAAGCGCAGCCTTTCATTATGTACCCAGACAGATGAGCATGCACAATATTTTTTAAGCATTTGCTGAATGGGAAAGGACTGTTAAGGAGAACCTAAATGGGGCTTTCCTAACTGTAGGTTTTGTGACAATAAAACTTTCTAGGTCAACATACTGCCAGATCATTCTAAATATTTTTTTTTTTTTTTTCAACTTCTAACCTTAATTTATTACATTTTTTTTCCAAAAAAACCCCAGTCTAATTAACTTGGAGTAGGGGGGATCTTATTACTTATGGAAAAAAATCTCAGCTAATTTTATAGCTCTCATACTCTTCATCTTCCCAAGGAACAATGTACATTGCACTTTTGAGCTGACATCCTATGTGTCAGGATTCAGTCTTGAAGGACATTTTATGATCAGCTTAAAGTATAAGATTCTTAAAAAAGACATGCTGATAGAGACGATTAACAGCAAATGCTTCATGATACCTTTATAATATACATAGTTTTAAAACTATGTTGCGTTGGTAATTATATGAGGATATTTGTTCCAGAAAAAAATGTATTATAGAAAGTGCATCTACCACATCACAAAATACAGTTGTATTTGGTAATCATGTCAACATTTAAGATATGATTGTCTACAGAATCATTGCTGTTATTTGCCTGCATTCTCTAAACTACAATTATTTGCCAAGGAAAGCTACATTAGAAACTGGGACAAAATAATTCCTTGGTACTTAAATATACAGAGACTTTTAGTGACTCCGACTTGGTACTGTTTGGGGCTCTCACACAGTCTCTTTCTATGCATCCACCTTAGACAACCTGGCTACTTTTAAAAAAATGTCACATTGCAGTGTCCCAAAACACAATCAGTCACCTGTAGGCAGACAGATACCTGATGAACAGGACCCATCTCTTGTGAAGACTTTATAAATAAATAAAAAAACACCCCATCTTTAACAGTGGTGTCGTGGCCAGCTAATGCTATAATAAGGAGGACGCCTGAAGGACAATAAAAAACAGTTTAAGCAAGTTACTTTGAAGAGAGAAGTCAGCAGAGTTGGAAAATCCTCCAGAGGGACAAGCAAAGGAAAGTTCTGTAATGAGGCTCCTGCATGCTCTGTAATTAAGCATTACCTTCTGTAATGCTTAATTTAATAAGTCAGAATGACCTGAAAGCCCAGTGGCTGGGCACTTGCACTGGAATGAGAACAGGTTCCTCTCAGTCCCTGCTGCAATTAATATTTATTCATTTTAATGTGCAACAGTTTCAGTGCGGAATATCCCATCCCTAGGCAGATAGGGTACGTTTTTGTCATGTAAGAGATAGAAACTCAGGTTGTCTTCTCAAAATCAAGCACAAAGGGGATTTAGGCCCTACTTTCTCAAGCTTCTCATCTTAGCTGATGAATAAAACACCAACACATAGACTGAAAAATTCACATTCCTTGTTGATATATGTGCCTTGTATTTTATTTTGGCTGGCTCACACCTAAGTTCAGGGTACAATTTGGACCATTAGACTGCAGACCTCAGAACTGAAAGTGTCTTGAAACTGCACAGAAACCTTATTCAGTTAGTGCTCTGGAAAAGGATTTCTCTGAGCAATTTTTTTTACTTTTAAATATTCAAAGATATAGTTATAGTAGTTTAGTACACCGCTGCTGAAATTGATACTCAAATTATTAGTTCATCATTCTTTTTCTTTTACAAACATGACAAAAACACTACGAGGAATGTGAGAAGGGAATTTAGTGGTGGCACTAAGTAATTGCAACTTTATACTGGCTTCAAAAACATATTTTACCTCCAAAAGTACTGAGATTTGGTAAGATTATGTAAGGTGAGCTCACACTGTGGAGATAACAAATAACTGAAGTCCCACTGTTTATGAACAAATAACTACATAGAATGTAGCAAAATATAAACTTCAAAGGCTCAGTTTATCACCATATAGATAAACAACAAAAAATAAACAGCATTCTGGAACAATAAATTTCAGGTTGCTTCCCTGGGAAAACTAGGATAAGACGTCTGCATGGTAAGTTTGCTTCCGCTATATTACTGCTTTGTCAGATGAATCTGCTACTGAAGTAACAGAAGCCACACCTCATTCTGTGACCTTCTTCTCTTAGTGATTGTGACAAAATACTTACTAAACCAATTCAATCATTCAAAAGTAATTTGAAGCTCACATTATACTGAAAAGGGATCAGCACTTTACTAAACCTACTCTTTCTTTGTCTAGAATAATAGGTTTACCATAGCAACCTGATTATAGAGGGAAAGCTACTGCCAAACACATCCTAAATTCTCTTTAAAAGCCAGGGCATACAGAAACAATTAAACACAGGAGGAGACTGTAATATTTTGCACCTTCTCAACCATCTGTGCAAGAGCTACGCTTTCTGAGTAAAAAGAAACAAGTTCAACTCAGACATTTTATAGCAAGTGGCTTCCTCTCCTCCTCACTGAACTGGGAGAGTACATTTCATCAGCTGATGACTTCAGATGAAGGAAGCTTTATGCTGGAGGTTGTATTATCTATTGGTATTGAAAATCTCAACCCATTTATTGCAATGCAAGATTCCAAAAGTACAATAATTATACAAGACATTTATTTGTCTATAGCCTTAATATTTCCTCACACTCTTTCCTCCCATTGATGTCAACAAGAGTACTAACTTATTACCAATACTTCTTATTATTTGAAGACTGAAAAAAGACCAGCTCAAGGTGGGGATTTTCATCTTTAAAGGGAATTAAAGTGCCACATCTCATTTAAACACAGAAGTTTGTTAGATAACTGACTCTACAATTCTAAAAATCCATGCCTTAAGCATTTTGCTTTTGATTTTATTTACCATTTACCACAGCATTTTTTCATTCCTCTTGCCCAACATTTATGAAAGCATAACTAAAATAGTGCCTAGACTCACATTAAACCTGCTCCCATGCAAATTGCTGTGACCATTAGCTGCACACATTCAAACCAGTTTCCAGCTGCCTATATAAACTGATCAAAAGTGTCTTTCATACAGGTAATTTTCTTTTTAAAACACTGTTCTAGAAGTATATCATTTGCATAATAAAACATTCTTACCATGTTATTGCCACCAAAAATATCAGGAAGAAATAGCAATAACTTTCAATGTAAAAATAAACACTGAACATAATATGATGTACTTCACTGTTTTTTCCTGTCTATAACTATACAACATAAAGGATTTTTCTGTGCATGGTAATGAATTTTTATCTTCTAAATGCAAACAAATAAATGAAGTTGTTTTTTTAAAAAAACATTATTTTTAACATGTAGGGAATATAGCACCAAATTACACTGAATGTGTAAAAGCAAACCAGATTCATTGGTACCTCGGACAGATGGTGTTTCAGGCTAGTGATAAATAGAAGGGAATGTGCCTGTAGGAAGGACTTTTCTGCCCCATGGCTATCCCAGGCTTAACATCTGAAAGCATTACCTATCAGAAATTGCAATTTCTTTGTTATCAAGCAATCTCAGGCAACCTGAGCACATTCAGCAAAGCTGCTGTGTCTTGCTGCCAGCAGAACCTATTTCATGCTGGATGGGAACAAATGATCTAAAATAATGTTCACAAATGGCAAATCAGAGAAGGGGGATGGGAAGATTTGTACAGAAGATCACAAAGTTTCAGGGGAGTGGGTGAGGGGAAGCATATGTGACTTAAGGACATTATAGATAGCATATAGCAGCTTCAGGTAAGCTAAACGAAAATTCACTGACTGAATGGTGGAGGGAAAAAAAAGACCAGTAAAGGAGACTACCAGTACCACAAAATGGGCAAACAAAATGCATCACTTGCTGAAAATAGGATGGACAATCTCATCACGCTTTGCTCATTCTGAGGCATTAAGAGCAGTGTGATCCAGCTGAGCTTGATCAATGTGGAGAAATTTATAGACTCAAACAGACAGTAACTATAGACTTCTCAGTGGGCTCACATTTTATTTTGCATGTCCTATTCTCAAAATGGCCTGGAATGACTTCCCACACCTAGAATGGCTTTTCATTTAAAAAAAAAAAAAAAAAAAAAAACAACATATAAAAGTATTGTACTGACTAGACAAAAAATAATTCTGTTAGATGTGGAGGGATCCCTAGCTTTTCAAATGCTGGTAATTCTTGGACCTGGTTGGTTGGATGGTTTATGAGGTGCCGGTAAAAGTGAACCTTTGGAAGCATCTTCAGTATGTGCAAAGGTGTCCTTGGAACCTCTTTAAATACCTGAATATCTGGCTGATCTCACACACACAATGAAAATCTGGGGATTAGTTTATTACAAGGATTTTGGGCAAGTGAGAGCAATGTTGTACTTGTAATATATGAATAATGTCATCTGCAACCTCTAGTTATGTTGGGAAAAAAATGAGTTTTCCTCTTTTAGAACAGCTTTTTGAACTTATGTCAGTACAGTTCTGTTTGTCTCCAAGGCTCCAAAATGTCTGAAGTTTTATGACAAAACAGCTAGATGGGCTAGCATAACTCTGGTGCTAGCTCTTCAGCAAAAGGAGTTCAACATCTACATGAAAAAAAATAAAATTCTCCTGCTGGACTTGAACACTTCTTTCAGTACTGAAAGTGCTGGTTTACCATCTCAGAGGAAAGAAGAACATCAGAGCTCTTAAATGTGGTTTAGCCTCTGTACAGAGTGTTCAGCTGTAGCTGCAGAGTGAGGAAGGTGCACTGTGCTGCTCATCACAATACTCTGATCTTCATCACAGGTACCAAAGTTAGTTCATTCCTGGTGAGAAGCAGTGGTAGGAGCAGACACATGTATAAGATTTATCAGTAACGTGGCATCCTGGCTTTGCTCTGCTCTGTACCTTATGAGTATTTGCAGGAAAGACAGAAAGTCAACACCCCAGGAGAGTACATCTTCTACAGCAACTTCCTTGCATTTGAAACATCATATGGGAATATTGATGGTTTTGTATTTTAACTGAAGCTACAAAACCACAAAGGATTTCTTTTCTCTCTGGGCACAGGCTTCCTCTATTAGTCTGTTGGGGGTTTGTGGTTGGGGGATTGCTTTTGTGAAGAAATTCTGGTGAAAACTGAGGTTTGTACACAAGGTTTAAACAACAAGCACTTTTTTTTTCCTGTGGTACATTGTGAAAAATAGAATTGTGCATTTATGTCCTCATACACAAGAAAAGTTGTGCTGCAGCTATTACAAGAACAACTACTTATTTGGATTTGGGTTGGGAACTAACTTTCTGTTTCTAAATCAATACACAGAAAGCAAACATGCCTTGAGTCTGCTCATAAAAAAGAGATTTTTAAAAGAGATAAAAAAGAAATCTGATCCAAGACCTCAACTACAGATGTAAAAGCTCTAGAGAAGAGCTTAACTGAATCATACAGACATAAAATGAAATGAGAATTGCTTTAATAAATCGAAATCTCCAAACTTCAGATTTTTTACCTACTTTTTTTCAAAAAATGTGTACACTGAAGTGAACTTTTTGCAGGAAGCTCTGAGATTTTTGTTTAAATAGCATGAACAGTAGCTAAAGCATGTAATTGGGTTAAATATCTTTATTTTCCTTAGCCTTACTAGGCACCTCTCAGATGCAATAACTGCATCAGCTACTATATTCAGCATCATCAACAGGTCTGAAGTAACTGCAATCAACTAACTATTATCATATAACTATATCACACACTTAGAAGACTTGTGTCTATAATTGGTAACTTTTTGTTTCAGGTTGCATTATCTCACCTTAGGTCCAGATGTGGCTTCAAAAAAGGCCAGGATACTTTCACTGATTTTTTATATTGATACAACTGGTTTTATTTTAATTTCCATATCACACTTGGAAAACCTACTCTCAATCTGTGTTAAGTGCTCAGTGACACTGGGACATCCAGTGCCACATGGAACATCATAGTCCCATGTGAAAGGACTGGGAACAGGTTGAAAGGTTTCACAATGCAAGGAGTTTCACAGTGGCTCTGGGGCGTTTCCTGTGTAGTTTCTCTTATCCTTTTCCTTTAGGAGAAGGTACCTAAAGTCCCATGTCTGCTCATCACCTACACTCAGTGTCTTGCAATGGCTGTTGGTATAAAAATTAATTATTTTGTTAAAGCTGCCTGAGACTTCCCAATATTGTATGTATGTTTTATGAAATTGTTCACTAGTACAAAGTACCAAGCTGTCTCTCACATAATAGGGTGTGTGAGTTTTTTCTCAGACAGAAAATGTATACTTCTTTTAATCTTTTGAAAACTGAATTGCTTTATAATGTGAAAGCATATTGGAAAAGGTCTGACAATGTGGCTTTTCCGTAAGGGAGAGAAAAAAAAAACAACAACAACAAAAAATAACAACACAGAAAACAAATATCCCTAAGATAAAAACCCTGGAGAAATAAAAGATGTTATCCCAAACAGCAGAACTTTCACAACAGCGCAAGCAACTAAATGTCCAGGATTGTAAAACTGTAAAACCAAGTGTTATGCAAGAGCAATTGCAAACGGCTGAGACTTGCCCCTACCCTCCACCCCCCACCCCGCACCCCCCTTCTTTAGTACACACAACATGTATGACTAATTGCACAGTTGGCATATGGCATCTGAAGTAAATGGTCTTCCTTTGTGACAGCCTAATAGTGAAATACTTCTTTACATAAATCCACTCAACAGCACCACTTTACAGATTTAGCATCAGATAGTCTTTTACAGCTCTTGCTGATCACCACTACAGATTTGTATCTTCTTTTCCATGTTGCTTTTCATTTTCTTTTTTTTTTTTTTCCTCCTCCTTCTCTTTAAACATTTGAGTAAGAAGCGCTGCTGCGCTGCTAGTTTCCTTTTCAGATTGTTAACTTGTTGACATCTGCTATCATCAAACTGGCATGTCTCCTCCATCTGCCTCCTCTCAGTAGCAGTGCTTTGAGGATACACTCACTGAAGGCTGCTATTGTGTTTCTGCATAGCCAACCGGGAATTTCTAGAGGAGTTCCAGGAAAGGAGTCATCAAGAACACCACTGCCCGCTTTGCAAGAGCAGGATTTTAGCCATGCCTCGCCTTTCCTGGTGATATCCTCCTCAGGTCTCCCGCTGGGGGCATGCACTTGGCAATTCACTCACTGTATTAAGGGGACAAGTAGGACTACGAAGGCAATTACTGCTCTGTTTGAAAGAAATGTGATAGTCAATGTCACCACACAGAGGAGAGATGTGTGAAGAAGGCAAGAAAGAAGGTGGCAAAACACTTTCTAAAGAAATGTGTTGTTACGGTAGAGAACAGTGGAAGTAGAAGAGGAGGAGGAGGAATCCATGGCAGAAAAAAGATAAAAACTAGACAGCATGGCAAATGTCACTCCAAAGATGTAAAACCCCTAGATTTCAGCAAGCCATCACATGATTTTTTCCTATCCTTCCTCCCCTCTCCTCTTCTTTCACCCCAGTAAAAATAGTTCCTCTTCCTTCCATTAGCCTTTTTCTTTTCTGGTTTTCTCTCTGCAGGTATGAGGTTTTTTTCCTCTTTCCACTTTCTCCAGTGGGTCCTCCACTCCTTTAAAATGTTTCACCTCTGGATACTAAACATTTTGAACTTGTACAAATCACCTTCTCTTTCAGATCACCCCATGTTACCTTCTCTAGCTTGCACTGAGCTCTGTCTTTTCATCTATTTTTTCATTCTTTCCCTCCAAAATGCTTTCAATAACTCAGACTACCAAGAAAAGTAACTGTAAAGAGATGCCAGTAAATCAAATAAAGGATACACAGCATTTTACTAAACTAACATCTTTTCCATAGAATATGAAAAATGAAGTTGTGTTTGATTTAAAGGACCTGACCTGAGAATGCTTTCCCTTCACTTTGACAACTATCAGGAAAAATAAGTCTCATTTCCCTTTCAGTCCGTCCAACTGTTTGATGTTTAACATAAGCTGCTATAAAAAATTTTCTAGCAAAACACAAACATAATAAAGAGGCACGATCCAACAGTGAATGATATATGAAACACAAGGACGTTGTTCAAGAAGCTGTTATGGCTTTTGAGCCATTTACAGCTTTATACATTTGACTGCCTTATCATCCAGAGGATTGACTACTTACCCCTTTTTTACATGATCTGCCATGTAATGAGTCATAGCACTAATTCCACAGAGATATTTAATTTGCAGATTAATTTACTAGAAAATGTCAACTGCTTTGTGGAAGTTTAATTACTAAAATGTTAACCTTGTTCACTTCCTGCTGATGCCTGTTGTTTATTAGGTAGTAAATTTCAAGATATTTTAGGGTTGTAATACAAGCCTATCTATTAAAACATTTAAACTCCTAGACACTCTGCTTTTTGAAGCTTTAGCCAAGATTAAAGAGCTTTATAATGGCAAAACAACAATATGAAAAGATTCAACTGCATAGCAACCATCAATATTATTTGCAGACAACATACTGCTAAGTTCGGAAACCATGGCAACAAATGACACCACACCATATCTACCTTATTGATTAGCTTTCACCTCAAGATTTTTTACAGAAATGAAAAACATTACCTAGCAACTGCATCATCTACTCAGTTGTTCCAAGTTAAAATGCTCTTACCCCTCACTTGCAAGCAAATTTTTCGGTTTTGTTGCCAACTGGCCAGATTGTGCACTAGCCTCTTGTTACAAGGCTCTCTATTTAATCTGTTGTAAAGACTCTGCCTTATGGCTCCTAAAATCTTTGCCCAAAATATAATTTTGTCTGTGAAATAATGCTTCTTCTCAGTGGCCAAAAAGGTTGGCTTTGAGGAAGTGCAGGTAATGTGTAATGAGGGGATTAAAGGCATGATCATAGCAGCTTTTTAAATGCAAACTTTATCTGTAGAAAACCTCTCTGAATTCAAGTATTGGTAGTAAATTTTTCATTGCAGGTAACCCTGAGTTTACAGATTTCAGGAAGAGTGCACAGCAGTAACAAAACTGAGCCAAGAGTTATCAAAGGAGACCAGCTAGTCACATTATGTATCACCCAACAGCTGTACTTGTTTAAACTTCTTGAAAGTAACACCTGAACTCTTTGTTCACCTGCCTTGGTACAACCCATGAGCAGGCAAGGACACTGTCTATTAAGTCCGAGTTAGAGAGAACAGGTATAATTATGAGCTTCACATATTTGTACTCAGACTCCTTGGAAGACCTGAATAGAACCCAGCAATTAAAGGCATCAGTTTTCAAGCTAGTCAAAACGCATGCAACAAGTAATTAAAGCCTACCGGTGAGGTCATGCCATTCCTGCAATGTCTGCCACGGAAAAGACGGATTTGTGATCAGCCTCCAAACCTTCCTGACAAATACAACAGTACTTTGAAACACTAAAATTAAGGCATTTTATTTTAATTAGTTAAGCAACTGCTGTGAAGTGCCTAAGACTGAAACAATTGCCTATGCATTAATATTGTTGCTAATTCTGAGAGCAAGAAATCAGGTTTTTCAGCGTGCATTAGGCCCAAAATTTCTAGAAGGATCACTGCTAAATAAGACACATGCTCCTGGTGAGATTTCTGCTTTGACCGGAACTGACCTTCATTTTGCCAATCAGTCACAAGCAACAGCTTTACCTGTGTGCTTAAGCTGGAGATGCAAAACACAGCAGTCTCACTGCGTGGCTGCCGCCCCTTCTTTACCACCTGCTTTCTTTCCCAACCCACGCTGCCACCAGCTACTCCGTGCCTGCTCTCAGCGGGACAGCCCACCAAAAACCTGACAGTGAGGAAACATGTCTGGGAGAGCCTCAACCCTTGGTCAGTGTCACCCACTGCACAGGAGAAGACGTGCTTGAAACTGAATGGAAACTAGGGACCAAGAAAGCACCTTTCACATCAGTGCAGGGACTGCTATACAACCACACAACATGAACTTCTGGGAGTGCCAGGGAAGGTTTGTATCTCACAATTCTCCCTACTGTTCCTCTCTCAAAAGAGGGAGGGAGAGAGAAGAAACAGTCCAACATTCCCCAGAAAGCATTAAAAGCTCTCCAGCAGACGGAGAATTTAAAAGACATGACCAGTTATTAGGCCCTTGAAAATTTTAGTTAATATGATTTTGAGGGAAAACAGTCACATAAAATGTCAGTAATATGCTCAATATTTAATATTGTATCTCTTTTGTTTTAAGGATATGGCTACAATTTTTTGTCTTTAAAAGTCTGTTTAAAAAGTGAGAAATTTATCAACATTAATATATGGAACAAAATCAGATGAAAATAAGAATAACAAAATGTCAATTTTTTTTTATAGCATCAGAAACATTCTGAAGTCAAATGAAGCAAAAATAGAAAAGCTAATGTCTATTATATAAATCAGAGAGTAAGAGGATCTTTTACAACTGATTAAAAATGTTAAGACTGTAAAGCCTGATAAGTACTGTAGGGAATTCTATGCTAAATTGAAAACATATCTCCTCTTCTGTTTTGGAAATAAGTATAGATATTACAAAGTACTGCTTTGTCAATCTCAGTCATCATGTAAGAACACAAAGACTTTCTACAGAACAATTGCTTTATTAAATATTTACAAATTCATCAGAAATTAGATTGCTGGCTAAAAAAGCAATCCTTTCAAGGAAAAAGCAATATTCACTGCAATAGTTTCTAGCAAAAAGTATCTGCCAAGCAAAAGAACTAAGAAGAGAAATCTGGACCTAGCCAGTGTACTGAGCAGTTTTATCTTTCCAGGCAGAGAAAGAATGCATCAAAGCCATAAGCTGTAGTAATTTGTGTACTTTTTCTCCCTCAAAAAAGTTTGTCTAAGCAGGTTCACTAAATTGTAAACTAAAACTGCCTATTCCACACAAATGAGAGAGCTTAGTGTTCCCGGATATAATTGTCACTGTTACAGAAATCTGAAAGTAGATGCGACTCCCTACCCACTCCAGCTATTTAGGAGCATTTCTTTTCAACTTCAGAGCAAGGTAACTGCAGTGGAGAGTAAAGAGAGAACTCAACCCTTCAGATAAACCAGGCTTGTGAAATAAAACCTAGAAAAGTCACTTTCTGTACTTTTTTAGACTTAACAAAAAGCTCACTGTTAAAATAGCCAGTGACAAAGTCAACAAAGCGGGAGCACGGTGGAGATTTCATGTGAATTTAAAGGTGGGAGAGGTTGCTGGAAGCTTTTTCTTTCTTTTTTTTGTGCTTTTGCATTTAGGGTAGGAGTAGGAAAAGTAATGTAAGTGGTTGCCAAGGCAGCAGAAGATGGCACATGGAGAAAAAAGACAACCATTAAAATGACTAGTTACACTTTGGTAAGCATGCTTTGGAATATGTACATGTAAGAAACGTAAACTAACAGTTTCCACCAAAGAGAAGATCCCCCAAGACTAAAGCCACAGCTGAGGATGAAGGCAAAATTTGGATGGGGAATGAAAAAATATTAAAGAAGAGGGAAGGCTGGATATACTGAAAACATGCACATCTGGCAAACAAGAAGGTTTTGACAGCAGTTTCCTATATGAGGAGAATGGGAAACATCTGGCCATGAAGTCAAGACACAAAAGCAAAACCAGTTCCAGAGAAGAATCAGGCTTGAAGGATAAGTTTGGAGTTCTTCAGACACCCTGAAAAATGAAGAAACGAAGATATGAAATGGAAGGAAAGAAGAGCAAAGATGCCTGCAAATCACAGAATCATTTAGATTGAAGAAGACCTTTAACAAGTCCAACCATAAACTTAGCATTGCCAAGTCCACCACTAAACTATGTCCCTAAGCACCACATCCACACATCTTTAAAATACCTCCAGGGATGGGGACTCCACCACTTCCCTGGGCAGCCTGTTCCCATGCTTGACAACCCTTTGGGTGAAGAAATTTTTCATAATATCCAATCTAAACCTCCCCTGGTGCAACTTGAGGCTGTTTCCTCTTGTCCTGTCACTTGTTACTTGGGAAAACAGACTGACACCCACCTCACTACACCCTCCTTTCAGGTAGTTGTAGAGTGCAATAAGGTCTCCTGTTATTGCTGAGGAACAGACAAGGGAGGTAGGTAAATATCAGAGAGTTCATAGAATAATAAGTGTGTGATGGTGTGAAAAGACAAAGTGAAGTGATCTGCCAAAAAAAAGAACAAAGGAAGAGGTAGAACCTATGACTAACGATCAGCAAAATAAAGCAGATTAATCTTAAAAATACAAAGGTAAGCAAAAAAGGTGAGGATTACTAGTTCTGAGGAAGATACTCCAGCAAGTGGAAACTCAGGTGTCCTCAGGAGATTTTTAAGAAAATTAAAGACAACCGCTAACTCAAGCAGTGCTGTGAAGAGAGATAAAAGCTACATTATCCTCTAAAAGCAAAAGAACTTCTGTCCAAGTCAAAATTACTTTATTTATGGGAACAGCCAACACATTTTCCATAATAATAAATAATCAGATCCAATTCCATAGGAAGACAGCTCTGATTAATCAAGACGTTCACCTTGCTGAACTATGAAGCAATATATCATTTTATAGACTGTTGTGTCTACTGAAATAAGCCCTATTTCCTGCACCACCATGGTTCAAAACTTTGCCAGTTGATTTTTATTGTCTGAGAACGATCTTTCTGTCACTGCTATGGCCACCTTTCCTCATACACAGTGGCACCTAACCACCTCTGAACCATCATGTTTTATACAGATGGAATGGTGGCCATAACATGTGGGAAACCTGGTGACACACTTGGCAATCCAGAGGAAGACAGTGTTCCCACTTGGCTGTTCAATCAAGCTTTTCTTTCAATCAAGATCTTTCTATCAGAAAAAATGACAATTCCTATATGCTGACTTGTTATAATTAGAGAGGGCATCAGGGGTCACAGTGAATGGTTGCGCCTTCTGAGTTTCACCATGGATCTGAATCTAGGCACATCGTTAGCAGTCCACCTTCTTGCCTACAAGAATGAAGCAGGATTACAGCACCTGACAGCAGAGCACTAGCACTACTGTATTAAAAGCAGTCAGCCTGCAAAGTGTCATTATGAAAAAAAAACCCAACCCATCTCACAACCTACACCTTACAAGAAGGGGAAAATTGCGAAGAGCATCTCCAGATGGAGAAAGACCACATGGGGCAAACTGCTCCTTAGAGCTGCAAGGCACCATCTAGAAGCTGATAGTAGCTCTTGTGCTGCTGTGAAAGTCAGGCGCTTCCTGGCCCTCGGCTCCTGCTGCACTCAAAGGAGCCACAAAAGCTGGCAGCTCTTCGCTTGCATGAGAGGCGGCGCCTCACAGGAGTGTGGTGCTTATAAATCCATCAACTCTGCTGCTCACAGAGGTATTGCCATGCTTGGGGCAGAAAGTACTCATGAGTCCTGCTGAGCCCTAAGCTCCAGAATATCTTTTGACAGCAGCAGGATCCAGCCCTGCTGGAAGGCAGCTGCCCCCAGAGCCAAATTCAGTTGTTGAGCTTGGACTCAACTGTATATCCACAACAAGCACTGGAGATGAACCAAGCACTTTGCAGCAAGTGTAAAGTAGTATTTGTTGTTCATGGCTTTCACAGAGAAGGATTAAAGTAGTATGACAGACGCAGGAGGCAAACCCCAGTGGTGAGAAACACTGTTTCCCAGAACTAGGATGCCATCTGATTTTAGCATGGCATGAATTAATGCTAAAGCCATGTTTGCTCATATGGATTTTTACAGGCTATCAAAAATTCACCCCAGCCCTTTTCTAGGAAACATCAGAGTTCTGTATAACAAATAGGGGAAAAAAACAAACAATTACTGCCAACCAGATTGAACACAATGAGTTTGTCAAGCTCTGTCATACCTGATTTCAGCTGGAAATCAGGCCTAGATGGAGCATTCCCCATTTATCATAAACATTTGATTAGAGAAACAAAATAGGCCTGGTATTACCGGTTTAACTTTGTCAAAATTGCTCTAAGCACAGCATGAACGTGGGATTTACTTTTATTGCTGTTTCAGAGAAAAGTACTCCAAATTACTCAGACAAATTTTTAAGCTAATAAAGATTTTGTTTTGATTTGCTTTTTTTTTGTTTTTAACATCAAACAATAATGAACCAAACATCATTGATTTCATAAAAAAAAGGTATCTTGGCTCCTCTTTGCTAATATAGTCATAAGAAAATTTTATTTAAGCCTCCTCTCAATAGTTCCATGCAACTGAAAAACGGGTTTTATTAAATTCCTGTGCAGGAAGATATAAGGTCCCAGCAACTGCTTGGATTTTAACCCTTCTCCCCAGGAAACCTGAGTTACGGCAGAGCACTGACAGCAGCAAATAAGAGGCTGCCACAGAAGAATGAGTAATTTTGCTGCTATTTTCATTTCCCCCTCCTGGAGTGGGGAGGATAGTGATGCTTGGTGCTGAGGGAGTGGGAAGAAATAAGGAAAATAATCAGTAGAATTCATTATTTTTTCTGTGAGAAAAAGTGGGAGGCATAAGTTATAGGGGTGGTAATTGTAGATCAGACAAGGGCAGAAACTGATACTCAGTTGTGAGAGGAAAATGAGCAGCGGAGACATCAGCTGAAAATAAGCAGCAACCACATGTACTATAACATCAGTAGCATGCAAAACACGTCAAAACTCTTGCAGTGCACATACGTGCACACTCACAGAAATGAAGCATTGATAAAGAGTCAGTCACTCCTTGCTTCCTTCCCAAGAGCACCAGCCTTGCCTTCTCCCCAGCAGTGAGACTGACACCTCTCAGCATCGCTGCTGGAGACATCGGGTCTCTCCACCTTGCACAGTAATGGCTTGGCTTTCAGAAGGTATGATGGGAAAAGGCATCAGCAGGCAGAGCAGCAGCAGGTCACTGCCAGAGCAGGCTGTGTTGCAGCCGACCTGGACAGCCTGGGATTGTCACTCTCAGGATCAGGAGCCCAAGCAGAGGCAGATCACAATGACAGAATTTAATATTTTCCTTGAAGTCTTCGTTATCAGCACTGCTACTTAAATGAATGACTCATTCATCTATCCTGTCTCAAAGATCACAACAGGAAACACTACACCCATCTCTATCTCTTTCTCCGCTACTTTATTTATACATGTAATTAATGAAAAAGAAATGTATTTTCCAAGAAGTTTCACTACAGAAGTGAAAAGTCTCTACAAACCAAATAGTTTATACAAAATCAGAAACACACATAAAACAACACACACAAAACCCCCTCACTTTTAGTATCTATCTGAAAGACAATCTAAGCTTACCTTAAAAAAGCCACCACTGCTACGCTGAAATTCAGTGTTCAGAAGACCAATAAAATCAACATACAAAGCCAAACAACCCCCACCCCAAATATCAAGAGACATGTGAAGTGCAACATTGCCAAGGGGTAATGGTTTTAAACTCAAGGAAGGTAGATTCAGACTAGATATAAGGAAGACTTTTTTTTTATGATGAGGGTAGTGAAACACTGGAACAGGTTACCCGGAGGGGTGGTAGATGCCCCACCCCTGAGAAACTTTCAAGGTCAGGTTGGATGGGGCTCTGAACAACTTGATCTTGTTGAAGATGTCCCTCCTCATTTGCAGAGGGGTGGGCTAGATGACCTTTAAAGGTCCCTTCCAACCCAAACTATCCTATGATTCTGTTTCTGTTTCTGTACTGCAAATGCAACTATTTTCATGGGCGTTTTTCCCCCAAAAGACCTTTATCTGAAAAACGGCAAGTATATTGTATACACAAAACCCATGAAAAACCACATGCCTGCAAGTGTTTCTAAAAGGCAAAAAGTAAAAAGCAAAAAGCAGAGCTTTCACAGTAAGCTGCACCAAAATCACATGATCATATGGTTTACCATGACACTGGAGTTCAATATAATTTTAGGGAAAATAACCCCACCACCACCCCAAAATAACAGATTAAAATAACTTCCAAATAAAGGAAAATTTGGAATGGCAGGTACAGTATAGTTTGCAACATGCACACAGATCTGTGATATGTGCATGTGAAGGACACGAGTCAAATGGTGCAACTCTGTAATTTTCAACAACTGCACCCAAAAACCAGAACAAGCCCCTGGTTGCTTCTATATAAAGAGTAAGAAATTACCTGTGAGCTTTCACCCCATCCTTCTGCTTCTGTGAGGAAGGAGATAAAACCTTTAAGGATTGTTCTGTACAGTCTTTCCAAACAAAGCTGGATCCAAAACTCAGTTATCAGCATGAATACAGATGCTTAGCAGATGTTAACAACTCAAGCATGCTGCTATGTTAATGTGGTTTCACGTCTGCAGCTAGATCTTGTGTGGTTAACACATTATGAAATACAAACTCAGGACTTTCTGTAGAAGATCCTACGGAAAAAGCTTTTAGCAATGCTGCAGAGTTTTGAGCAGATCCATGGCCTGTGTTCCTAATGAAATTATGTATTTGTCTGAAGAATCTTATTAACTCCTAGACAGCTGTATATACCATACAAAGCCCTTGATTAGATGTGATCTATTGTAACTAGGGAGATGCGGCTGGAACTCAGGCTACATGGAGATTGGATATTTGTCTTCTGTAGAGAAATTTGTAATGAAAATAAACTCAATTTTAAGAATGCCTGTGACTTCAAATATCTCAGTAAAGGAGAGCCCCACTAGTTAGTGCAAAGGCTGAAGTGAACTGTAAGCTAGCCAGCAACGGATGTATTCTTGCAGAACCTGAAACCCAGAACAGTGCTCTGAATTCCACCCTTCAGCCCTCCTCTTGCCATCAATGCTCTCTTCCCGGGGAAGCTGAGGCAGTCGCAGGGGTTGCCTGCTGCAAGGGAATGATTTACTGAGTGAAGTGATGAGTGACACTCCAATTCTTATGTACTTGTTACACAAGGACATAAAATAACAACAATATGTGCAAAGATGTACAAACCAGAGATATACACACACTGAGGAGTGTCTTAGCTTTTCCTTTCCATTACGATACATAAACAACGCTACTCTCAGATGTTAGCCTAGTACCATGAAATGACACCATCTCAAATTAGAAAAGAGACGGACCAAGTGTCTAATACTGCTGTCTCCTACTCCTAAGGGATTGCAACACGTTATCTTTAATTGAAATGAATTCATTTGTATTGATGGGAAAATTAAACTGTTGCCATGAAGTGATGCCCCAAAATTCAACAGATTTATGTGTGTTTGTGGGAAAGTCTTTTCAGCTAATGTGAATAACAATGTAATCAATGGCAATCACAGAATAGTTGAGCCAAGAAGGCAACCCTGGAGATCATCCAGTCCAACCCTTCTACTCAGCACAGGGTGGCCTATAGCCCAGGACTCTGTCCAGTTGGGTTTTGAATGACTCCAAGTATGGAGACTACACAAAATCTATAAGCAACCTCTTCCAGTGTTTGGCCACCCTCACAGTAAAAGGTTTTTCTTCATTTAATGCTTTTCTTCCTCTGACCTACTACAGCACCAGGATGTTCATGGGTTTCCATTACCCAGAAAACCCACAGAATTTTAAAATAAATTATCACAATACCTCCCCTGTAGGAGGCAGATTTTGTTATTTTTTTTTTAATTTAGCTGATTAATTACAGATCATTGAGAGGTTTTTTGAAAAACAAATACAAGTTTCCCAAAAACCTGTGGTGGAAATGTACAATGTACATTTGCACTCAACACTTTCTGATTTATGAAAAAAATACGAAACAATCTGGGAAATGGAATATTTTACAGAACCCAACATCTGCATCCCTTTGAAAATGAAGTTATGAATCTGTTTTGCAAAGGCTGTATACTGTTTTTGACTAATAGATTATCTTTTTTGCAAATATCTGAATTAGGACCACAATTGATATGAGAATAAGTTTTAGTGACTTCTAAGCAACACCGAAATAAATTCTTTACAGTGTGGTTTTGCCAGCTACCTTTAAAACAGTGAGAGGTTTCAAATTTCAATAAAGGACACACTTCAAATAACTCAATTTTCTTCCCCTCTGGGTTCAGGGTCCTTCAGAAAGATCCTCAGAGTTAGAAGTGAAGTGACATCCATTAAAGCCGAAAGAAGTACTCTGCTTTTGAGTCTTAGACTATCAAAACTAGGCTCCACATTTATTGTAAATGTGTTTCGCAGGGAAGATGAATGTTCATAAGACATCCCATCAGAAACAAGCTAATTTTTGAAATGGAACTATGACAGGATTAATCTTCCTAAATGTTCTATCAAGAAATTTCAACCTATTTTTCCATTTTCTTCACTTAAAGAATCAAATAGCTTGTGTAAAAAAAAAATATTCAGTGTCCTTATCTTTGAGTCAATCAGTAGCACTGACTATAATAGCTGATGGTTTGTCTTAAGCTCTACAAGTAAGATTTATAGTAAAATCTCAAATCCAGATTAAGCACAATATTATTTTATATCCAAAACAAAACAAAAAGAAAATTGATCTACACTGCAGTGAAAGATTATCAGAGGCACGCCTGCAATTGGAAAACAAAAATTCACAGAGCATGAAAAGTGCTGCAAACATTGCCATTCTCTGATGGGAGGACAAGGTATGTCTCCTAACATAAATCATCAATTCGCCTCCTCAAAACAAAACACTCTTCCTTTGTGAAAGGGTGAGAAAAAGAGCAAGTCTTAAGTGGTAGCATTCTTCCTTAGCAGGCAACTGAAAGGCACTTGGATGTGGTGGGGATGTTGTGTGAGAGCTTATACATAGGTTAGAATTAATTCCAAACACAGAAAGTTATTCAAAGAAATTCAAGAGGACAAACTGACTTACGGTGCTTCACAAAGTAAGGCAGAAAGCCTGAAAAGCAGATCAACAACTTGAATGCAAAGCTAAGCAAAGAATTTAATGGGGGAATTCTAAGAAAAGATGGTCATCAACAGGGCAGCCTGCAAGGAAAATCCATTTAACTAAAGCAAATGACATGGACTGAAGACAGGTGTGAAACAACCTCAAGCTGTGGAGTTTTCTGGACTTTAAAAAATAGATTACTCACTATCTTTTAAGCAATGCATTTTTCTGTGCTTTGTTTAGAATAACTCTGATGTATAACAAAGTTCTCAGAACAGCATTATTTCAAGTCTACAACTACAAAGAAACATAAAAACTCAGTATAAGTCTATGAAGGGTATCTGGTTTGTACCAAGACAGGTTCAAGGCACATCAATACACACCTTCTCAAAAAAGAAAATAAAATTAAAATAATTAAGTGTATCCTAGGGGGCACTAATACAATTTCTGGCAAACCAGGTGTGACAGTAGGATAAAGCCTCAAATGTATAAAAGCTTAGCAATTCCAAATAACACAACCCAGATCCCCTTACCTGGGCCCCTTTTGTATATCGGGATATGTTATGGCTGAACACGAAAAAAATATGCAACAGTGCCAAGTGTCATTGCTACTGTGTTCATTCACTTACATACATGTATTTAGATAACTGTAACTGCTTTCTTGTTATCATACTCAATATACAGAACAAGCTAAAATTACTACAAATGGAATATTTATGATCTTAAACCACTGGGGTTCTATTTAGTCTACAGGGTTTATCATAAGGCTCTGCAGGTTAAAGACAAACAGCTGCCTCTAACTCAGCACTATATTCATTTCATATCCAGTACATGTTATCTGAAAAAAAAGGGCTGTGGGAATCTTGACATCCCAATGCCACTTGAATGAAAATAATTTCTCAGCATGCCTCCATTTTTTAACCTGTAAAAGATTATTCAAGAGCATGAGTTAACTCCTGCCAAGTGTTGTTTCTGTCTTAGCGTGTAGGTGAAAGGGCAATAAAAGCATTTTTTTTCTCTCTTTTTGAAACAAATTATTTCGGTGAATTATTTCTGTGTAATACCAGGATGAATTATAAGTGCTAGCGTTGAAAAAGCATTTATAGTCTGAGTGTAGGGTCTTCCAAAATACAGCCAGTTGAACTGGAGTTAGTAGTATGAGTCACCAACCGCCATGAACAAATACAGGGGTTACCTTAGCACAGTTTGATGTACTGAGATGGGTGCACTGATTCATTAAGTCAAACAAAAAGGCAATAAAGAGAGAAGAAGTATGTGTTAGAAGCCCAGCGTTCATGCTGGCTGGTCTGGGCAAGGCAACTGGCTAACTTCATCTTTCCAGGAAGAAAGTAATGTATCAAAGTGTAGAAAGTGATATGGTCATGGCCAAGGTGACTCCTTGCAGCATGCTGAGAAACACAACTGATTCACCTGTAATAGGCACCAGTCAGGCGCTGCCCAAACCCATTAATGAGCCAAATTAACAGCTGTATCTCCTGCTGCTCACTTCTATTCTTCCTTAGGGACTTTTCATAATATAGATATTCTAGCCTGAAACTCAGATAAGAGAGAGAGGAAGGACAGGAAATTATCTGTTGTTATTCAGACCTCAGAATTTTTGCCCTTGAGCTTTATCTTTTCTTCAAATCGAAGCATTTCTGTGCATTGTCTTTCATGAAGTTATGGTCTTCCTGATATCTGACTCAATAATTAATGTGTAAAGTTATTGCTTGCATGCATAATCTTCCTCTCTCATGAATATGTGAAGGAGGAAAGATTATAAGTTGTCAAATGCTTCCAGAGCCTCTCTCCATGACAGAATGATAGATCCCAATGCTGTATTTAAAACACAGCTGAATAGATAAAAATAGTGTTTAACTTTTATAGTCATTATGAACCATGGTAATTTATTGAACCCTTCAATCAGCCAAGGAAACAAAAGATTGGGAATGGGTGAATGACTCATTTCTTTTCATGCTGTGTGCACTGATGCTCCAGTAACTTGATGATCTGAAGGCTAAATAAGACTGCGCAAATGTATCACAGAAATGAAGCAAACAAAACACATCATAAACAAAAACAAATCGGTGGAAAGCACTGAGGGGAACTCCAACCAGTGGCTGACTCTTAATTAGCTGTATCTGCAGGATGTGTCTGAAATAGCTGGGAGGACAAATGTAGATTTCACAGTGATTCAGGGGAAAAAAAATAAAGTAATTTCAATAGGAACAAGAAGTCTAAGTAAATAGGCTCAGATATTTCTGCTCCCAACAACCTGACTATGGCATACACACATATGTTTTGCACCATCTTCTCTTTTCCCAGAAATTAGGACCTATTCATGGAAGAAATCTGGAAGCCACACATGCATTAGGTAGTTTGACTGTAACCTTATAATGTATATTAATGGAAGGCATCACCTGTTTACATTTACAGATGACATTGAAACTACTTTTGTGCTACCCTGTTTATAAACTGGAAGCTAAGAGGCACCACCTGTCATGGAATATCCATTAAGGTGATAGTTTGAACAAATCTGCTGAAACACGCAGCAATCCTGTTTCAGCACAGAACAATGCAGGAATTGCTGTAGTAAAGCAAAGCAATAGTGTATCTGCTTCTGTATCCCTTCACTGACCATTAAAAGCTTTGGAAGATTCAGATCTGATATGCCAAACTCTAAGTTACAAAGCTCAGCTGCCTTCTGTGCACCCCTCACAGAAGAGTTGGGATCCCTTCAAGATTGCATATGGATCCACAAGCAGACAATAATCTCTGAAAAAGTCAGATGAGAAAAGGCTTATGACATCCATGAATTACAACCATTCTTGCTTAACTCAGAGTACAGAGAAGCCCATTTCTTTCCAGATATCAAAGGGGCAAACGTTTGGGAGGGGAAAATAAAAGAAAGAAAAACAAAAAAGCAAAATAAAAAGAAAAAAATCATGCTATGCCTTGTTCCATTCTCAAAATATTTTTTCCTGTTGAAAGAAACCAAACAAATCAAAAGGTCATTGCAGCACCTTCAAATGAAGGTCAGAAATATGAAAGGTGTAGGCAGTTCTCACTGAATCCTAAGAATGAGAAGGCAACCATAAATATGGGCAGCATTATGAACACAGACATGAATACGCAATCTTCTGTATGATTTTCAATACACTGATGCTCTGGGTTGAATTATAAACATCATTGGCACTGATGCATTTGCACTTTGCATTTGTGAAATAGGAAGATAATTCCTTCAGCTGCTATTAAAACAAAATGCAAACTCCAGTAGAATTAAAAAAATTAATAATTCTACTAGAGTTTGTATCTTGTTTTGAAATTTTTCCTGACAGAATCTTTCAAGATGTGAACAAAAAAATCAGGTGGATAACTGTTGAAATTTCTCATCCAGGTACCAAGTCTGGCCTAATTACTAGAACTGCCCAAGATGCCTCATTGTCAAAAGTCTTCTGAACACCAAATACAAACCCAAATCACACTAAAAAGGAATCAGCGCAAAGAATTCCTGACAGAGTAAATATGAAGGTAGCAATAAATGTACAGTGCAATCTAATTAATATGTGTTGCTTTGAAATATTATATAACAACTGTAATTACTCCTCATTGTTCCACTACGGTGCTAGACAATTAGGAAGATTATTGAACCCCACTATGGGCAGTGAAAGCAGGTGTTAGTCAGTATTTCAGACTAAAAGTTCAAAATGTTCTTTCATGCTGTTCTCCAGTATCCCGATTATGTATTTCTTACTGGGAAATATCAGACTTCACAATAAAACATATAGTTTGTTGAGCCCTGGAGCAGAGAAAGTGACATTATAACTGATAACACAGAAGACAAGAGAACAATTAAAATCTCAGCTAACACTAAGCCTGTGAAGGCAATGTTCCCTTTCGCCTCCCATATGCCATTATTCATTGTCAAAAGAACAGAACAGCCCCTCCTTAAATAAGAAACCTCTTCAGACAAGAGCCATCACTTGTTGCCGCATAGGCATATAGTGCTTACAGAAATACTGCTGCCAACCGCCACGTGGACATCAGAGGCACTAAGAGAATATAAATGATCACAGAGTAATTGAAACTAAGCCTGAGATAGCTGGTGACTAAATGCAGAGCCTAAACATAAACTTCAGTTTAGTTTATTAAATATATAGGCACAGTAGAATCATTAGCTTGCCATTATGCACCTACTCTCACAAACAGTGCCATTTAAAACTCAGCATGCAGTATTTTATACTTCCTTGACGTGGTACCTTTGAAGGCAAACAATATAAGAGGGATCTGAGCTATCTCAGACTGAAGCAAGAGCTTAAATTGAAGCTACTTGCAAAACTACAAAACTATCCTGTGATACATTTATCTGTGAAACACAGCATTTTACACAGCTGTAAGAAGTGTAAAAAGTGTGTAACACTTTGCTTCATGCCTAATTAGAAACACCACTATGTGGGGCCTTCTGGAGTAGAGAACAGGTCCCACTCATCACGTCATTACCGTCCAGAATATCATCTCAACATTTTCGTATTTTCTTTATGAAGTGGGGGGGGGGGGGGGGGGGGGGGGGAAGCAAAGAAGAGGAAGTTTCTTAAGCCTCTATTGTCCTGCTTTTTCTCCATTAATAAGTCATTGCTTCATGTCAAAAAACTATTCTTAGCCTATCCTTTGATGCTTTTTTCTAGTATACGATATTTTACTAAATTCTGTTGTTGTAGGTCAAAATAGGAAAGCTGAACAAAGGGACTATATATCTCCAAGTACTGTTTTTAAAAATAATATGAAGTAGAAAAAACAAGAGGGGAAAGAATTGAAAAGATTCTTCCTTGCTACTGATATTTTTCATGATTGTGTAAGTTCTCAGAAATTCATACATGTATGTTTAGTATAGTATCATCTTTTACAATTGTTAGAGATGTTGGCCTTAACATTTTCTTATCTACCATTCTTTCCTATCCTGGTAGCTATTTAGTGCCAATTGTAAAGAAATTCCAAACTCAGTACTACCTGACCTTGTTTAAAACATACTAATACTCAAAAACAAGTATAGTGCAATGGCTACATTTCCTAAATGATGATTTTTGGATTGCCTATTTGTACTACACAGACATTTCTTTTAACATGACACCAAGTGAAGAACTAATAATACAATGTAGAACTTAGTTGTACAGATATTTTGCTACAGTATTGGCAGTTTCTGCTTCTACCTGCCTGGATCATTCAGGCCAGGTATTAGTAGTCACTATCCGCTCTTAGGACACAACTGCCACCACCAGCATTACCCAAAATTTCAGGTAATGATTTTTGGGCTTCATTTCATCTTGACTAAGTATAACTACCATTTGACAGATGAATTATTAAAGCAGCATATATATCACTTCTTGAGTATTTATATGGTTATAGTAATGAAGTTGTTTAATCATCAAAATGCTTTCAGAGAAAGTGCTGTGTTCGCTTTCCAAATCAGGGTCGTGGAGCTTTCTTGAAGATGCAGCTTTGTTCTTAAACAGAAACTCAGTACGTGCTTGTATGGAATCTAAGCACCTGAAATATGAACTATCGTTTCAAAGTTAAATTCAGTGGGAAAAACAGGCTTTATTCGGAGAAAATTAATTCTAATTATAATAATACTTCTAATATTTAATTATTAGCAATTATTTAATATCAATATTTAATCACTAATTTGGGTACTGAGAAACAGAAAAATGAGCATTAGATCTATACCTCCCCTACCCCTTTCCATGTTCAGCTTCACTCTTCCACTCCTGACTCCTTTCGTCCCCTGCCACGAGAGCGGCACAGAGGATGGGGGACTGGAAGTTCTGGTCAGTCCGTAACAGCTCCTCTCTGCCACTCCTTCCTCTTCACACCTGCCCCAGCGCAGGTCCTCCATGGGCTCAGTGGGTGTCTGTTCTGCCACAGATGTCTCTGCCACTGCCGCCGCTTCCTCCTTTCTCTGACCTCAGTGTTCATACTACTGTTTCTCACTCTTTTTCCCTCATCCCTGTCCATCACGTTCTGCCCTTTCTTAAATACACTTTCCCAGAGGCGCCAGCACCTTGGTGAGGGGCTCAGCCAGCAGTCGGTCCACACTGAGCCAACGGTAGGTCTGTTGGGGCCAGCTGAACCGGCCATGCCTGACACGGGGCAGCCCCGGCCACCCCTCCCCAGAGGCCTCTGCAGCCCCCATCGCCACCTTGCCATCTGCACCCCATCTTGGAGAAAAATAGAATGGACATTTTCCCGGTATTTTTATTTTCGATTTCTAGCACAGGTTTCAAGGTCCATTTTACATTATGTGGTGTTTATCCTATTTTATTTTTTTTTTTATTGCTTGACTACTGAACTGTATGTAGGCAGACACAGCAGGAACGCTTCACCTTGCCATAAGGGTTTCTACATTCAGCCCCTGCTGTCCCCAAAGGAGTTTTAAAAGGCTGAGTGATCTACACAATATATTAAGTGATTTTTCTACGGGTGATAGTGCCTTATGTGGAAATATTTCTGCCATTATTAGGCAAATCATATTGTAGAAATATATCATTACCATGTCAATTCAACAAAAACTTATTGAAGGAATGTAGATTTAATTACCTCCCCACAAGTATTTATTTCAGCAGGTGAAGAACTCTCTGAAGGCCTTCTATGTGTAAAGCAGAACCCAAGGGCTTTGACCACACTGAAATGTCAGTCTTGTGAAGTTTTCTGCATGAGGCACAAGGTATTTGGAATCCTGACAAAGGGGTTTAGAACCGTAACATGTTCTCCGTAAAATGTACAGAGAGCATTAGCAATGCACAATCCTTACTGACAAAGTAATTCCATGTAAAGCTTGTAATCAGGTCCCTGACTGGCTGATTTACTTGCCTTTGGAAGGAGACTCAAAAATTCTGCTGGTCTGCTGAGCCAAGCTTTGCCCTAAGTTCAAAAAAACCCACAAGTGTAGCAATTACAGTGCAAGTCTTTAAGCTTCTGAACATGAGATTCACTTTCTGTGAGTGCCTGTGCAAGTAAATCTCACTCAGCTGATCACATATATGAATTCGTAAAGAGGCACAAGCAAGATATAAGAAAATTAAGATTTAAATTTGAATATACAAAATATTCAGTATGGTGCCTATACTCATCCACCTTAACTGTAGTTAAATGGTCCACCATTGGAAATCTAGGCATGGTAATCCCCAAAGAAACCTTGCTGTTATGAAAGGTGGAATAGCTTTTTTCTAGGTCACAAGAGATAACTGTCAAAAAGTCACCCCTCTTTGAGGAAAGAAATTTCTTTTTTATAAGTTTATAAGTAGAACTAATCATTATCGCACTCTGTTATCTAAAGGATCTATTGCTCCACAACCTTTTTGAATGAATCTAGACAAATTATGTCACCTTGCTGACTCAGTTCAGGCAACATAACACACTGAAGAGTATAACACTAAGCTACGCGGTTAAGATGTAGTCTTACTAAAAATGCCACAGCATCAAATTTGTGATTATATGAGTCATTCCCATTGAGAAAGAACCACATTTACCACCTCAGAAAGAGCTCCTCAGAAACACAGCTATACTTGACACATGACAAAATGACAGTCAATATACAATTCCACATCAGTAAGCATTATTTATAAGGTCATTTAGTGTGAGTTATCATTTACACCTAAACCAGCCTTAAATCTAATTTAGTTATTACTTACCACTGGCTACGTTTGCATGTCTTATTTGCATTCCAGATAAGTCTAGCTGATCCAAACCCATCACATCAAGTTTTATAACTGTTTGCTATAAAGAAAATAAACTCTAATCTTAAGAACTTACGAGTTAAACATAAAAGCAAGAAAAACTGCCAAACAGGAGAATTAACTCTAGCAGATCACTTTTTTCTTTATATTGAGTACCTGCTTTCCAGATCATCCTTGAAAGTTTATCATCTGAGACATGATCTACCTGATCTCAACAGAAACTGACACCACTTGCGAATTTAGAGAAGTACAAGATTCCTACCCCAAAGACTGATGATCTCTTCAAGATGCTCGTAAGCCTCACTACACTCAGCGTCAGGAATAAGAAGTTTTCTCTGAAATTCCTGTGACCTACTGTTAATATATTCACTGAGATGACCCAAGATGACGGGACTGTAATTAATGGCTGAAGTTTGGCATGCTAGATAATTCTACAAGCGACAGATTCTTGCACCTCTTGCCTTGATTTACATACAACTGCTCATCGTTATGCACTTCATTTCAGACCTCAGGAAAACCTGTATTAATGTTAATGAATGCATTTATATTTATATTCACAATGCCCTTCCTTCTGTCTCTTCAGAGAAGTTTTTTTATGTCTTTTGCTTGGTTGCCTTTGCCACTAAAGAACTATTAAAGCTTAAGAAATTATAAAGCCATATTTACACTTCATATGATTTACCTCTATTCATCATTACCCTTTTCTTTTTTGCCATGTTAATGACTTGAAATGCTTATAAAGTAATCATCGGATGTTTATTATTCAATTACAATTCAACTGTATCTCACAAAAACTGGACAAATACATTCTTGACCATAACATTACTGTGGTGTCTCCAGTCAAAAATCAGTCACCTATGACTAATGAGCGTAAGATGCCAATAATGAAATTCAATACATCATATATATGAGACCAAGGGGCCTCTGACTTGATTATTTCTTGCAAATATCTATCCAAGATAATCAATGGTGCATCACATTCAAATTGCTAATGAATCGGTAGCAAAGGTCACAGAGAGGTATCTAGAAACATCTTTAAAATAGAGAGACAGCTAATACGAAATAAATTTTAGGCTGTTCAGACAAACTACCCCATTCTTTTTACTTCCAGAAGAGTGAAAAAAAGATCAGTATTTTTCTTCATTATGGTAACAGCTTTTAAGTATTAAAACATGCTGAAACTAATAAAACAAAACTATTACTCATTTGGGTACAAGCCCAAAAAATGCAACTAGAGGTAAAAATTTGAAAGAAAAGATCCAGAATTTATAACATTTGCATGCCAGCTCGAGTTTATTATAATTTCAATAACAATAAAATAGATTAGTAGCCTATGCTTTTTGATAAACACATGGATTAAGGATAATCAAATCAAATTTACCAATCACAACAAAGATTAAAGTGCACCTCTAGTTTAATCTAACATACAAGCAGCAATCAAAATTCCAGTATGCCATTACATACATAAAAACATAAAGACTCCATATGTTTGTGATATTTTTGGTTTCTATTAATTCCTTTTACTTTCAGAGTCCTCTTAAATCTTATATGAAACTTTAAAAGGTGGGAGATGGTTTAAGCTGCTCTTCAATTATGCTCCAGTGTAAGTTCTACATAAAAATCTGAACCTCTGTGCACTGAGGGATAAATATCTTACTCCTAAAGCTACACAAAACCAATGCAATTCCTTGTGTGGTAAAGTAGTATTTGGACAAACTCATGTGGCAGCATCTTCCCTAATTAAGCAGCGTTTGTGAAGGACATTTCCAATGAAGACTGGGTAAGTGGAATAACCTCTGGGTAGCAGAGCATCACTAATGACCTGAATATTCCTTCCATGGGCATTTTGTCCATAATCATAAACAATTAAAACACCTTTGTTCTTCCCTGGCTCTCAGCTTAGTCCTCTGACTACAGGGGGTCACGACAAGAATCACCACTGTAACCAGGTCACTGCATCCAGGACTTCTGATGGTCCTGGGAATAATAGATTTTTTCCCAGTAAGCAAATATGTGCAGTAAGGTATAATACTGTTTTTTTTCTTCAGTGTATAGGGTGTGAGCCTATGTAGGTCAGTTGACCTACAAGGACAGAGGGTCTTCAACTTAGTTGTTCAGTTTGACACTGCTTTACATTATCAAGGACTGAAAAATCACTGCTATTCAAAGGCTTGGTTTAGAAACAAAGCCATTGCTGATCTAAATTTGTTACTTAGTAGATACATATTCATCATCACCATTAGTTGCATTCAGAAAGTTTTCCACATTTCGTAGTACCTCTTCTAAGCAGAGAAGGCTCATCTACCCAGAATCTGAGAGGTTGCTGCTCACACTCACCTCCAGCTCACATCTGGGTAAAGAGTGGCTGTACAGGCATAAAGTGATGGACTCAGTTCACATTCAATAGCAAACTGACTCAAGTGTACAGTATTCCAGTATCCCTGCTGGGGACATTAGACTTCTAGCGTACATGGCCTCAGGGGTGTGCAGCTTCTACCTACTGGTTGGTGCCTGTGAAATAAACATTCAGCACACACAAAAGCCACAAGGATCAATACCTGGATTACACAGTGGAATATGCAGTACATTTTGAAATGCAATGGATCTTGAAATATCTTCTACACTTTGGTTGCTCATTTATCATTGCAAAGGTCATGGATTCCATTATGACTAAAGCACTAATAATCTGGTTACCTTCCATCAAAGTATCTTTGTGAGCAGGCCTCTTGTTTCAGGATCCATTGAAACAGGTCAAAAAGTTTCTGTTGCCAGTATATATCTCCTTGTTAACTTTAGCGGGCTTTAGATTAAGCATTCAAAAGGATGGGGGTGGGAATTTATATCTCACCTTTAGTGAGCTGTGAATTACACTTGGCCCGAGGTTGCTGGGTTATTCCACCAGCTCTGCCACAGGTCATCACAGATCTACTACAAAAAAAATGGTTCTGTCTATAGTCTGTAGGTGTTGCAGACAGTAAGCAACAGGGCAGCAAAAATATATCTCTTAAAGAAGTTTTCTTGAATGAAAGCAGCCATATTAAACTCTAAATTCTCCATTAATTTTTCTGGTTTATCTTCCAAAAGAGGAAAAGAAAAATCCTTGCCTCGTCCTCATCCCAAATAAAAGTAAAAATTACTAAATCACTTGAATTGTATTATTACACGAACCTGAAATGACTTTCATTTTGGAAAAAAAAAAAAAGTAGATTGTTTTGTTGAATTGAAATAGGGAATTTTGACAAGCATTTCAATATAACAGTTATGTATGATTTCCACGAATACTCTGGAAAGCAAATGTCTATTAACACACGCCCCCACCCCCCACAGCCCCTTCAAAAATACCGATAAAAAGTTTCAAATGTTCGTTATTTAGTTAGTATAACGAATGCCATCTACTGGCAATAACAGGAAGCAGCACTGTTCCTAAGTTGTCAGGTGTGGCGACCCACTGCAAATGAGTCCAAAGGTCACTTAAGAAATCACTGCATTTGGAACAAGGTGTTATGTTCCAGGTTTCTCTTCAATGTCTATTCTTAATCATTGCTTTATGTTTGGAAGCAAGTCCCCAGTAGGAAATAATGGTCTGGGTTCATGACCCACTCGAAAAGAAGAGATTTTTGTGCGTGTATGTTCCAAAGCCTTATAAACATACACAGTACTGGCAGAGTTACAAAACGGACACCTGTCACAATGAGAAGACAGACGTGTATAGCAAGCAAACAATAGCACAAATTAACTCCAAACACAGTTCCAAAGTTGGCCTGCATAAAGGAAGAAGATGCAGTTCAAAGATTCAGGAGTATTCCTGCAGAGAAAGAGACCCCACTACACATAGAGGTTCATGTTCAGTTCTTTGTCATACAACTTTCCCAAAGCATTCGCTTTTTAAAGTGGTGTCATTTTGAAACACGTATTGAGACAATGACTGATTTATAATGAACATGTAGATAGGAATTACTTATTATAGTACTAATACAAGAAAGGGTATACATATTGCATGTTATACAAAATTTGGAGCAGCATGTCTTCAGATACTTGGCCTTTAAAACCATGACTGTGACCCATTAGGAAAAAACAAAACAAAACCCAACTAACCAACCAAAAAAACCCAAAGCTTAAAATAAAACCATTAATTTTTAGTATCTCATTTGTCTGCCCTTGTCCGTCTCCATGTCCCAGAGGGAGCAGATTCAGCAAGTATTAATATTTTTATGACAGCGGTTTCTTGAATCTGGTATTTACCTGTCTTTCTGAAAACCTCTATAATTGTAAGATAGTTGTTTCGTTTGGGTTTACTGTCAGCACAAAGCTTTCAATTTTAGCACTGGAGAGCTGAAATTCCAGTAAATTTCACAGAAATTCTGATTTAATCAGAAGTACTTTAGTTTTTTGGGTCATGTCTTGCTTTATTTACTTTCTAAATTGTGATTTAGATGACAAACTAAAGAGAACACAAAGACAAATATCAGTCTTCAAGTATACCATAACATTATTTTCCTAACAGAACTGACAAAGATGTCTGCTGAAAGTATTTTGAGGACTGGCCAAAGGAAGATGGCAAGGAAAGGGCAGAACATTTGAACCCATGGCCTATTACTTAGAAAAAATGGCAACAGTTCCTGTAGAAGGAAAGCATTAATGGTATTCAGGAAACCAAAATGACATAATGCATTACAGCAATTTTTAGTAGTTCTTCCTGAAACGCTACCTCAGGAAGAGATCTGCACCTTCAGGGACAAAGATTTTGACTTGGAAAAAGACTTAGGAATTTCTCAGTATGAAGACTGGCTTTCAGCCTGACTCTTCTTGACTTTGAATTGTCACTGAACTTGGCACCAGTTTTCTCCAAACATAAACTGCAGAAAACGACCTTACCTTAGAGTTATTTCCCAAGGTTTCATACCAATATTTAGACTTACAGCTAACAAAGATTTCAGAAACTAGTTCAGCCCTTAGTTGCTAACTATACTTGCCACTTTCCACTGATAACTGCAAAAACTCTGAGAGATCAGAATCCTAGGTACTTCCCCCAAACCTCACTTCTCCGCAGGTTCCTTTGCTTCCAGTTAAAACATTTAGTCCAGTCTGTGCTCAGTTCTCATAACACACAATTCTCTCTATAAGCACTTAAAAGTAGGGGAAAAATTCCACATCTTTCTCTCTCATGGAGCTTATGCTGTCATTTCAGTTTCCTACCCAAAGCAAGGATGCAACTCTTTATACAATCACAGGGAACGAAATACTTTAAAAACACTACCTACATAAAAAATATTGCCGTGTTTTATCAATAGGTGTTTGATAGACCTTTAAAACACTAAAGAACTGATTTCTAAAGAACATCTTTTTAAAGATATTTAACAGCAACTCTAACACTTCCTTTTTAGTTTCCTCCAGGAAAAAAATTAACCTAATGTTAAGTGGTTTTGCAAGATACTGTTTACTTCCTTATAAATCGTATCATTGATCACTGTGCACCTTCACACCAAATAAGCTACCTCAAATAGTAGCACAATAAAAATTCATTTTAAATATCAAGATCTCGTCAACCTAAATGCAGCATTTGCTAAAGGTGTTAACTTCTTAAAGTTACTTTGCTAAGAAAAGATGGGCTTCTGTTCCTGATAGGAAACTACATACTTTGAAAATGAGATTCACTGACTTAATAAATTACCTTTATAGTGTTCTGTCTTTTACAAATACCTGCATCTCTAATGTATCAGTCAGTGCTTCATCCAAAGCTGGCAAACAGCACTTTAGAATTTAATTAAAGCAGAACATAACTATTGATATAAACATGCGAGATTATTCTTGCCTATCAGAAGAATAAAGTTTGCTTAGCTTTTAACAGCTTTCTGCCTTACAGAATTTAAAGTTGTTTTTTATCTTTGTACCTATATGCTTTAAATACACTGTACTGATACATAGTTACTGTGGGAGTAGAATAACTCGCTCTGCACCATAAACATAACATTGCAAAATACTTGAAGGAAAATAATGAACTCCTCAAGCAAGAAACTATGAGACAGATAAGCAAGTAAGCATTGATTAGGTTAGAACCTTGACAGGTCTAAAGTCAGTTAAGAAAGAGGGTGGGGTGTTATTTTTGTACCATGGAAAGTTGGACTTCTAAAATAATGCCATGAAGTCCAGGCTTCCTTTTCAAAAAACATATTCTGGAAAACAACATGTCATGGTATTCATCAGCAATCTGAACACTCCCAATCCATAACAGCTTTCAGCTTAAAAAATTGCTTCCATTTGAATTTTCAGGGCCTTTAAAGTACTTCTAAACAAAATTTTTTTATAAAAGCAGCACAAAAGAAAGAAGAAATCAAACTACTCAGTCAACCCGGAAATCTATTAATCTTCTGTCACACCTTACAAAATCAATTTTGGGACAGAACTGATCCATTTGTTTTACACCGGCTGCTGTCTGGGAGAAGGCACAGAGCAAGTAACAGCTTCAGAGCAGGCAATGGGTCCTTGGCAAGGTGTGCTGGAAACTCTTTTCTTTCATCTTTTCCTGTGGGCTACATAGACACCTCACCAACCACAGCACAGAAAGAAGGTCGATCTTCATTAGTATAATAACAGTACCGTGTTTGATAGATGTCTCTTTACCAGTTAATTACATGGGATTGGGATGGTTCCCCAGCACGGAAGCCAACTGGCACAGAAGAACTGGCATCCATACTAACAAGCTGTCTTTGGTGAAGGTGGCCTCATTCAGACTGCCTACTGGGACCAGTCACTAGCCCACGCTAATTCTTGAACTATAAGCAGGAATTGTTTGGAAAGAATACTGGCTGGCACAGGGCAAAAGTGTGCCAGTGACTGTTCTAACAATCTGACATTACAGGCAAGCAAGCTGCAGCACCTGGGGATGATCCACAGCTCTACTGAATTTACTAGTCTAGCTGTCACTACTAAGGCAGCTCAAAATACTCCATAAACTACAAGATATTCAGAAAAAGGACTCATACCTGCATATCAACAGAAGAGGTTCTTTGCTCCAGTCCGTGCAGACTTCTATTTATTTTATTTGCAATGCAGTAAAACGTTACAGTTTGGGTAAATATTTTCATAAACTGGTGAGATTCACAGAACCCAAATGCAGGCACCTAAAGATTAGCCTGATAGTCATTTTCTCTAAGGACAGTAGGGAAATTATGAATGATGACAACTCCTCTTACAGTAACATAGAAATATAGAAGAAATGGGCGAATTGCCTGATTTAGAGGTACTATCAATCCACTGAAACCAAAGGCTGAAGTATCTCACATTTTAATGTCTAGAAAAATTCAAGAGATGAACCTCACCCAGAATATTCTATTTTGTTTACAATAGCTAGTGTACATTTAGCATGACTTGTAGGGAGCTGTACAGGTTAAAAAAAATGCTCTGTTGTGCATACACCAGTCAGTTCTGTATTTCCAAATACAAGCTGACTCATGCAGTAATGTTACAATATATATACATTTATTATGGGGACGAGTGAAAATTTCGGACAATACAGACCTTCATTTCACTTTTTGCTACAATGTACAAAGTCAAAGCTTTGTATCAGGTATTTGTTCTAGTCAACAAGCTGCGAAATCTAATCAATTTTCACACATAAACATGTATACACACCTCAGTTGCTTCATTTTTCCCACCAGAGATTCTTCTGGAATGTCTCCTGTTACTATGATCAAACTACAAATACTTGATATACCGAAGTTATGATAGAAAAGGTACTTAAAGGTATTTTTGTTTTAAATAGCTACTATGCTTCCACAAATGTAAAATGAGCCTGCATCTCTCTCTCATGCTGTATGTATGCATAAACATTCCTTCATACAATGCAGATTTCAGTGAATAATTTTTTTGGCAGAGTGAATTATTTCCATATCTCTGCAAGTACTCAAGACATTGATAAATTCTGACTACAGGTCAAACAATTTAAGTGAACCAAAATAGGTTGACGACATGGAGTAGCAAAAATCTAATCTACTTTTTAAATTATTATTAATTTTAATTGGTTGTATCTTCTCTGACTGGAACAAATAGCTTACATTCTACCTCCTTACAAATTATTTTGGTATCTCAAAACAGCAAGTATTTAATGTTTGTTAGGCATCCTTCAGCAGAAACAAAAGAAATTTTACCGCAGACCTCTGACTATCAGGATTTACTGCTTAAGTGTATGCAGCTTCTCCATCTAGCATTGACAACAATACATTTGCTTTTTAGACTCTACAAGCACATACCATCCATCAAAGGTGTTGATGTGTTGCAGGTCTGTATGCAGCTCCCTATCCAATCCAATGAAAGAGAGACTAGACGAAAAATTCAGAGGAAGTCTAGCACAAATGAGTGTCGGTCCATTCTTTTATCAGGTAGTAGAAATTATGGTCATTACAGCAATCCACTACAGGGAATGTTCCAAAATTGCCAGCCTGCTGCAAAACATAACACCTGAAAGTATCCACTTAAGAAAAGCTTTGCCTGAACATTTTGAATGGGCCTGCTCCTCAAGCACGTCAAGATCATTCTGGATGACATCTCCTCCCTCAAGCATATCAACTGTACCACTCAGTATCACTTGCAAACTTGCTGAGGGTGTATTCAATCCCACCACATACATCATTGATGAAAACATTAAATAGTATTGGTCCCAGTACAGACCCCCGAGGGACACCACTCATTATTAGTTTGAACTTGCATATTGAGCCATTGACTAACTCTCTTTGGACACGGCCATCCAGCCAATTCCTCATCCATCTAACAGGCAATCCAAACCCATCTCTCTCCAATTTAGTGGCAAGAATCTTTGGGGGGACATATCAAAGACCTTACAGAAGTCCAGGTAGTTGACACCCATAGCTCTTCCCTTGTCTGCTAATGCAGTCACTCCACCATAGAAGGCCACTTGGTTACTCGGGCCTGGTTTGCCCTTTGTGAAGCTGTGCTGGCTATCTCTCTAACCTCCCAGTTGTCCATGTGCTTTGGCATATCTTCCAAGAAGATCTGTTACATGATCTTGCCAGGCACAGAGGTGAGGCTGACTAGTCAGTACTTCCCATGGTCCTCTTTTTTACCCTTTTTAAAAATGAGTGTGACATTTTCCTTCTTCCAGTCACTGGGGGCTTCCCCTGACTGCCATGACCTTTCAAATATGAATGGCAGTGGCTTAGTAACTACATCTGCTGGTTTCCCTCAGGACAGTAGGATGGATCTCATCAGGTCCCATGGGACTTACAGATGTTCAGGTTCCTCAGGGGATCTTGAACCTGATTTTCTCCTACAATGGGAGGGATTTTATTCCTTCAGTCCCTGCCTTGAGGTTCAGGGAGAGATGTGGGAAAAATCTGCTGGATTACTTGCATTGAGCTATCCTGATCTTCCAGCAGATATAAAAGTAACTGAAATTGCCTGTGATTAGCAAGGCCTCCAATCTTGAGGTTTCCTTCAACTGTCTAAAGAAGGCTTCATTTACATCCTTTCTTGAGCAGGTAGTCTGTAGCAGACACCTACCACAGTCATAATAAATAATCATATATGAATAATTCATAAATATATATAAATAATTGTGCTTGCCTCTTGCATATCCATTTAAACATCAGAATTTCTTTTGCCCTACACTGCCTTTCTTACTGCTGAAAATAAGAGATAGTTGAAGCAAAAATGCTATACTGAAAAAAAGCATGTCAAGTTATTCTCATTGTGAAGTGGCATCCATGGTTGTTACTCTGCCAGCCATTGGTGCCATGGTTTAGTTTCCTTTGGACTTCCTACTGGAATTTAAGTCCACAGCCCTAGTTCCCAAGTATCATCCTAAACAAGATATTTTACTTCTGTTCTTTACCTCTTCTCAAATTTCTCACTGTGAAAACAAGTGTGAAACTTCAGAACATTCACAAATTCTATTACAGAATTTTTTCTGAACTACTTCACTCTTACAATATCACCTACATCTCAGAAACAACTTCCGACACATCCTACTTCTATCAGAACAGATTAAAAAAGCACTTATGCAGAAACAAAGTACTTTCTCAACCATTTATTTATGACTGAGTTATAAGCATTGCAAGTATGGGGGTTCAGTACAGAAATGAAGTGTTCTCTTAATTTCGAGTCCTTCCTTGGTTCCTCTGTTCATATTTTCTGTCTCCCCAAGAAGACAAGAGTAAAAGGCAAAAACAAGAGCTAGGAGTGCTGTAGGAGGAGTCACTGAAAAATAGTGGCTTTCTCCACAGAGAAATACTGAAGTGTTGGGTTTCTGATACAAAAAGGATAAATACATTTTTAAAAGTCAGAAATGGAAAAAGGTGAAATACTCTCAGCAGTTCCAAACTGGCTTTCCTAACAAAAGGTGGCTTCTGAAGGATTCTGCTTCAATTAACAGAGAGAGAGGCTCATGCAGAGCCTGAATCAGAGAAGAAGTTTAAAATCAGTGATCTAAACTATTGATAGACAAGTCATGAGGAGTCTGATGCAACTATTTATCTGTATTTTTTTCTGTTAGACGTCAACAGGCTACAAGTGGAGTTCAGAGTGACAGTCCAGCATATAAGGGTATACCAAACTGTACAACAAATACTGTTATGCCAGCTCTTTTGGTATTAAAGTATAGTATAGTGAGTGCCCCTCTGCTTGAAGCACATGCGTGTATAACAAACCTCTAGTCTCAAAGTTGATGAGGTGAAAGCTAGAAATGTGACGCATGACTTGCATTTATGTTCTGTTCTTGTTACACCAGCTAATAACATTACTTGCTGCCAGGCTGTCTACTATAGTACTTTAATTAAGACCTCCTTCAGAATGCAAGGGTCATGCAAAATGAATGAAAACAGCAGACCAGATTCAGAGATGATGTACATTGGAGTAATTTACACTTCAATTAAACAGTGCAATTTGCATAAGACAGTGCAATAAAGAGCTGGTAGCAGGGATAGTAACCTAGATTTTACCTTAAGATTGTTTACACTTTTCTGCTCTAATCCCATCCTATCAAATATAAAGTATAGTGAATTATTCAAATGGCAACTTCTACTATCATCTTCCTTCACTAAGTCAGCAAGAAATAGGCTTTAGAATAAATGTGGGGGTTTATAGGTACCTAATAGAAATAGGAAGGTTTTTTGGTTGATTGGTTTTGACTATATCATGCTAGAGGGGGACCCAAAGTCCTTAATTAATAATTGCACTTAGAACAAAAAAAAAAAAAAATCAGAACTGTGAGGACATACAACAAAAAATAGTTGTCCTGGTTTAACCCCAGCCAGCAACTAAGTACAATCCAGGTGCTCCCCCACTCCCAGCCACCCCAGTGGGATGGGGAGGACAATTGGAAAAAGGTAAAACATGTGGGTTGAGGTAGGAATAGTTTAATAATTGAAATAAAGAAAAACATAATACTAATACTTGTAATGAAAAGGGAGTTCACAAAATGAGAAAGAGAACTAAAACTCAAAGGGGAAAAAAAAGACCAAACCAAGTGATGCACAATACAATGGCCCATGACCCACTGACCAACATCCAGCCAGTCCCCAAGTAACGACCCTGCACTCCTGGCCAACTCCCCTCAGTTTATATACTGAGCCTGATGCCATACGGTATGGAATATCCCTTTTCTCAGTTTGGGTCAGCTGTCCTGGCTGTGTCCCCTCCAGCTCCTCATGCCCCTCTGGCCTCTTCTCTGGCAGGGCCTGAGAAGCTGAAAAGTCCTTGATTTTGTATAAACACTACTTAGCAAGGACTAAAACATTAGTGTGTTCTCATACTAAATCCAAAACACAGCATCGTACAAACTACTAGGAAGAAAATTAACTGTATCCCAGCTGAAACCAGGAAAACAGCAAATAAAGCTCCGGTGGTAACAGCACAGAACTAGTTCTCACGATCTGGCACACACCACCAGCAGCCCTTCTGCCCTCCTAAGGCAAGATACCAACCTGTAGAGACTTACCCATTGGTGAGATGATCAGATTGGTATTACAGTTTGTATAGATTTTAAAATCTTGACAATATACTGAAATGATGCCATCCAAAGGTTTATATGAAGCTATGGTAGTTAACAATCTAACCCCAGAAATTATTTACAAGCCAAATATTTTATGTCATATTTCTGACCAGTCATATAAATCTTCAAAAGTTCAGAAGAAAATTGCATATTCACACCTGCTTTTAGACACCTGTTTACCACATATCTTTTTTTCTAGTTTCCAGCCACTCTTGTTGGTACGCAGACGTGATTTATTCCCTGTGTGTTTCTCTTTCCTTCTACATGTCATGGTGTGTTCTATCAACAGGAAATTACAGCATTTCATGTATCAGCCAAGGCTCTGATTTACTGCTTCAGAGAAGCATAAAGTGTATGTTATACATTAGTACAGCCAAGATATCCCAAAAAAGATTAGGGCTCTGCTCTTTGGAGTCATCGTTGACCCTTGTCCCTAAGCTTTGTTTTCAGGCTCTGGGACATGGTATCCTGCAGACTAGCAATATGCATTACAGAATCAAGCACTGAACACAAGGGATTGATTCATTGTCTCAGTTCACCACAGGGACTCTTTAATAAAGCATGGACCACTGCTGCTATTCCACTAAGTCAGTCAAAATCTGATAATTTTAAATAGAGAAGAAACAGCAAAATTACTGTAAAGTAGCAATGTCAGTAAAGTTTAAAATGCCATACAACTTTTTAATTCATTGAATATTTTGAAAATGGGACTTGGGCAAGTTTGCAAAAACAACAAAAATTTTTGCAGTTCAGAATCAAAAACTCTCTTCATATTTCAGATAGCCAATGCTAGAGCACAAGTGAAAGGGGGAATTTCACAGATAAGCAGTTTCATTCTCTATATGACAAATAAATGAAAGTAATTACAGAAAATAGATTAAAATGGTAAAGACATTACCAATAAGAAAATTTGTCATTTATCTGTCTTTGGATCACTGCCATGGGATGGCTGCCTTCACTACCGGTATGTGATGAGAACAAGATAATTTTTAAAAAAGCTCTCATTTATTATTCTCAAAACCTACTCTTTATTTTCAGTTCTCTTCCTGAATGTTTTTTGATTATAATTATTTTGAAATCTGCTTTTTGTCCTTAGGGGAAACTTAAGATATGTGCATTTTAAAGAGGAAAGTGGTTTGTCTTGTCCCTTAATCCTGATATCTCTTTATTTCTTACCATAAGGATTTTTTGGTGTGTCTTTTCCTTTATCTCTGACACTGGTCTTGTACAGTGTGTTCTTAAAAGGGACAGATTTTCCCTGTGAAATCATTACATCTATAATGCGTGAAAAGTCATGCAGCAAGTAAAAAAGCCTCTCAGGAATAGAAGTGTAGAAGGAATTATTCACTTTATATGAACGAAACTGGCTAGAAACTTTCCTCATCCTCAACATGCTTTTGTAGGGAAAGTAACTTCTGGAAAATACCTAGCCATAATGCATTTTAATTCTCAAAGTTTTCATCCAATCTTTCTCTCACATTTTATATAACAGGAACTACCGAACATAAAGACAGCCTGCTTGATGTAACAGAGAATTTATATTTCCTCTGCCTTTATAACATCATTTGAGAATGTAGACATTCCCACTTACTGCTCAACATGTCAATATAAAGTCTCCTCTCTCCTTCACCTACTGAAGCAGCTAAGAAATAGAAGACCATGGTGAAATATATTTTTGGCAGCATCTTTGCTTTCTCCACATGCCAACCAGCACCCATGAAACAGCTTGTTACTCCTGTGAGTGACTGAGGAAAATCAAGAAGGGAATTACACTCTGGAATAAAAGTTCACTGCTTCATCTGCTCTCAGGAGAGCAAAATGCAGATTGAGAAATAGTAATCTATAGCACTTTCTAGATACTAATTATCTAATTAGGTCACGTTCTTCATAACATCCTTTTAACTCTCTAAAATTTTTGATACAACTTTTACACACCCTCGATACATTAAACACATTTAAAAAAGCTTTCTTTTACTGTTACTTTTCTTATATCTTTTTTCTCTTGCTAAGGTTACGTGACATAGCTAAGGGAACCTTGGATTCTCAAAATGAGTAGCATGTGACAATTCTGTTAGTTTGCACTGCTGATGCTTTCTCTGTTTCTGCTTATGTAGTAACAATTTGCCTTAAAGGTACCTAATAAAAATTCAGGTAAATTTATATAAAACCCCAGTACGTTATATGAAAATTTAATATTACAAACATATTGTGCCGTTGAATGATTAAAAAAAGTAAAATTAGGTTAACATTCGCTTCTTTCTCATTCATTATTACCTGTAGAAACTAACCATAACGTATAAAAGCAGCACCTTACCAAAATTAAGTTCAAAGACGGAAGCTTTTGGTCCCACATACAGATTGAAAATTTTTGAAGAGTACCATTTTGCCATGATTCTTCTGCTAATATTATACAATTCTGTGAAGTGACAGAAAGGATTCATTTTTTTTTAAATGTAGTCCCCCATCATTCCAAATCTGACAAAAAAAAATACAAATCCCAACTGTTTTTTTTTAATAAGGAGTTTAGAGTATTTGATGGCCTGGTTTGGGTAGTTCTTTTGAGCTGGTTGGTTTTTTGTTGGGGTTTTTGGGGGTTTATTTTTGTTTTTTTTGTTTGCCTTCTGTAATTGTTATTGGATATTTTAAAGACTGAAGATGAGTCATTGGGAGTTTTATAGTCTTCGATATCAGAAAGTTTTGCAAAATACAAAAATAACTTAAAATGGCCAGCCAAAGTTTTGAAGGATTATTCCTTCAATGCTTCCTCAGGCAGGATGGATTTTCTTTTACTACTGTTTAAGTGAAGTAGTATCACGTTTTGAAACCACACAACATTTCAACAACAAAATATAATTGAGGAAATATAATTTTGTTAATCTTGGGAACACAGTATCAGAAATATAATTTTTGTTAATCTTGGGAACACAGTATCACAACTGAAGTTTCAAACTCCTCCACTTGAAAAATCTAAGTGTATGTCAGCATTTATACAGAGACTATTGAAAGACACTGAATTTTAACAGTTCTTTTTCTCCCTATACATTTTGGTTATCTATATGCCATTAAAAAATCCTAAAAATGCTTTGTCCTTTAATGTGTTTATCCAAGACCATAAAAGTGATTACTAAAGAGTGGGTTAGCTGTCATACACTGTTGTAGACCAACTTAGAAACAAAAGGTACAGAGGAACATAAAGCATTCTTCAAGGAAACTCAGTACATGGCAGAGTCAAAGTCATGCATTCCTGGGCGCTCTGCTCTGCATCCTATTTCATACATGAACTGCCTTGCTAAGGTACCATTAAATAAGGACATTAAGTATTCAACTTCTTCAGAAGTACAGTGGATTATTGACCTGTACAAGGACTTTCTGCCCTTGTGTGATAGCCAGGAGAAAAATCTTACAAGAAGGTTAACAAAATAATAATGTTCAAATTTCTTCTGGAACTTTCCATTCCTTGTCACTTAATCCTCCTTGTGGATTTCAGAAAAAATTTTAGCTGATGGTACAAGTCCCTGGCCTTTCCAACCCCAGAAGATTTGAAAGAAGTTGCATTTGTTTTGTCATCTGCTTGTGTAACACTTCTGCCTGTGACAAGCTATAATGACAAGTAGTAGGATTTTTCAAATGGGACCAAAGGATTTAACTGTGCAAGTTCAATGACAATTTTTCATAGTAACTAAACACCTACATCACTTCAGCAGTACAGGAACTTTCTCACATTTTTTATTATATACAAAATAGGATGGACGAAAGGGAAATCCAGGGAGTCCAGGGTAAAAAAATACACTACCCAGTAAATTACAGATTATTAGATTAAAATATCTTTTCTCTTTCTCTCTCCCAATTTCCTAAACAAAACTGCATAGAACTAGAAAAGATACCACATTTCATTTTAAAACAACTGTTTTCATAGGAATGTTTTTTCAAGCACAGAATGCAGAATCTCTTGTTCCTTCACTACAGTAGCTATCACACTATGTCCTAGATCCACGTCTGTGCCATTTGCACTCCTCATAAACCTTGGTGACCTTTTCTTGTTTGGAAGTCCAGTGAAAACCACTATCGACCAAGCCTTTTGTTCCAACAGATAATGCTTGTACTTTACTTGAAGATTTTGACCAACAGATAGTTCAGTTAAATGAATTCACCTAAAAAAGACTTATCTCACTGCTAGAATCTCAACAGGAGAACACTGCCAGTATTAATATTCAAGTGGTTGGTTGTTGGTTGGGATTTTTTTTCCTGAAAGCCAAGAGGATAGAATTATTGCCATTAACAGCAGAATTTTTAAACTCACTCTTCTCACTATAATTAACAAAACCTTTCAAAAATCAAAATATAAATAAAACAATGTTCCATAACTTCAGACTGTATTTTTATTCAGATTATATTTGGTTTTAGGACAGTCTCTTTTTCTCTGTCATTTGAATTCCATCATGCACAATGCAATTAAATCATAGAACTGACTCCAAATGCTTCACACACAACTCCTTGTGACATAGATGACAGAAGAGACATTTAGCATCCAATGACAACAGAAGTGTGAGTTCATATTAAAAAATATAAGTAAATCAAATGCCAACACTCCTTTAGTTATAATTCTTGCAGTCTTGAACAATAAAATACAGCTAATTTTCTACAGATGCCATTTCACCTAACTTTTAGCCAAAAATTCCTTTGAGAATTTTTACCAAGAGAATGTAATTCACTGGAAAAATTTAGCTTAATTAATAAAAAAGAAAGCAACAATCTGTAATGCATAGTTCTTTTAAGATATTGCTAATGCTGTATCTACTAAGTTATGAGCTGCTACACATTTACAAAGGGGAGAAAAATACAATTACCACAGTGCTAACTTGGGTGGAGAGTATACAATTTTTGACTGTGTTAGACAGTATTAGTGAAAGAAGAAATTGCAAATGAAATAACATTTAGGGTCAAATGCAATAATTCAAGAGTAGCTTTAAACCTTTCCCAGCAAATACTTAAGTGGGCAGAACTCATAAAAAATTCGATTACTACTTCTAGCAAAAGTCTATCTCATATTTAGTTTTCTCTCTTCTCTCTGCAGAAAACCACATTTAACACAGTGACAGAGGAAAATTAGCAGGTCTTTTTCCTTCTGAGAAAAGTTTCCTTTTGCTTGCAATGTGTGTTTCAATTGTATGTATGACTTAGTTTTTTAGTCAAAGCATTTCACAAAGAAATGCTTTCAAATGAAAAGCCTGTGGCTAACTAGCAAACTACATTGAAGAAAGGTGCATTTTAGAAGTCAGTCCTACACTCCAGGGCAGGTTCTTAGGTAGCGTAAATCTGAACAGCTGTTACCACAATGGTGCCACAATGTTTTACACAAGCTGAAAAACCCATGTTGGTTTTGTCAAAGAATGCATAGAACAGGTTCATATTTTGCATATACCTTTAGTAAAGGCTTAACTGCAGCAATCTTCAAAGCTTCCTTAAAAACTTCCAAAACAGACGCTGAGATATGTAAAATAAAGTACAAAGCAGTAGATGAAAGGAAAAATAGGTGACCTTTGTATTCTTCTCTTCCCTCCTCATAACTCACACTTTATGCAGGGATGATTCATGCACAATAAGCCAAGAAATTTCACATATTTCAGTACTAATAACACTGGACATCTGTAAAAAATATTTTAATGAAAGTACATTTTAAGGGCATGAAAATTCTTCTGGAAATGTGCTTACCCCTTCCAGAGCAAGGTAAATTAGAATTTCCTTGGCATTTCTTAGCACTTTCCTCAACAGACAGCGGACAAGAAAGTGGATGTTCACATTTCTTCCCAGTCCATCCTTCTTTACAGTCACACCTTCCACAATTACACTGTCCATGACCTTTACAATGAATACAATTAAGGATTAGTCTACATATTGATGATAGGTATTAAAACCTCATGATTACATGAACTTCATCAAAGTTGTGGTTTCATTAAATAATCAGACTGGAAAAAAATACAATCAATTCACTACATCTACTCTTTTTCTGAAAACAGCACTGGTCTATCATTCCGTTTGAGCCATATTTATTTCTAATTTTTTTTTTTTCTTAAGGGATGTTTTGCCACTTGGCACACACTCATCATGCAGAAGGGTGGAATACAGGTTACAAATCCACATTTCACCACTGTCTGGACAAGTGGAGCCTTCATAAGGCATTATTTCAATTACCTTTATAATGTTCTTTTTCTACCACAGCTGCAGCATATCCTCTAAGTAATACAGCGATACCATCTTTCATCTACTTGCAATCAATGTCATACACTAAAGAAAAGCAATATCAGAACAATTCAAGTTTCAAACCAGCGCCTTCTACTAAACGGTGATGTGCAAATAATAAAATAATGGACATAAACAGTTCCCATTTCAACAGGGCAGCTGGATGTGGTTTTGGTATCTCATTAGCTAACTTGACTTTTCCTGACCACGTCTGAACATAGCAACATAAATACAACTTTCACTGTGAAAGCTGAGGTGAGGAAAAGTAGCTGAACTCCATAGAAGCTTTTTCTGAAAAGTTTCTTTAAAAAAATGTGACAGCCAAGAAGTTAGGGGTAAATTCCTCCTGGGAACTTAACCAGGAAAGCCATCCAATCCACTTCCTCTATACGAGTGCTAACATATCCAGACCAAGAAAAACCAAGCTAATTGCCCAGCACCTTCATCATAAGCCTAATGCTCTTTGCATAAAGCAGTGCGATTCTGGCAGTACAAAATGTTCCTTGCACTGGATAAGGAAAGCTTAAGCATCAACAAAAACATTCCTTGCCACAAAATCAAATATTTATTTTCATGAGTTCTGACAGCAGGTTAGATCTTCTCTCACAATTTTTGCATCCACTGGATGCAGTGCTCTGATGTCCACTTGTCTATCCAGGTTCTTCCTGAAAACCATAGCAACACAGATTGTATATTGCCTTCTAATCATACTTGCATTTTAAGACTGGTTTATATTATATTTCTAAAATATATGCATTTATCAGTTCAAAAGGAGAAAAAAAGGGAGGAAGCAAGCATTCTGCAAGTTGTCAGAGTAGTTGCTAGAATATAAGTCTTGTTAATTTCACAAGAACAAGCTTTATTTACATTTGTTATTTGTTTTTCTTGAGAAGCAATAAAGTCTTCCTCTTGTGTAGACACTAGATTTAGGTTAGATCTAAGGAAGAATTTCGCTACTGTGAGGATGGTGAGGCACTGGCACAGGTTGCCCAGAGAAGCTGTGGATGCCCCATCCCTGGAAGTGTTCAAGGCCAGGCTGGATGGGGCTTTGAGCAACCTGGTCTAGTGGAAAGTGTCCCTGCACGTGGTAGGGGGCGGAACTAAATGGATCTTAAAAGGTTCCTGCCAACCAAATCATTCTGTGATTCTGTCCCTTGATTTCATGTGTACTTGCTGACAGGTTGTGAATTGGACACATGTTCCCTAATCCAAATAGATACCTATAAGTAGATGATGCTCTTTCATATAATATTTTCTTTGCTAAAGCCACAGCAAAGGAGCTAATGAGATGTGTAAATGAGGAGTTTTCTTATGAAAGCCTTTTTTCTTTCAATGTCAAGTCATGAAAGCTATTCTCTCTTTAAAGGAAGAGAATCACTTTAACGTTGTAAATACCTCTGAAAGAAAAACATTCAGTAACATACTGAACATCATTTCAGATGTTAAAAGAAGGCATCCAGTTGCCAATATGAGGTACTACAGATTGACATTCACCCTAAACTGTATGAAGCTTTTGGAAGGAGCTGCTGTTGTGTGATGTTAAATCCTCACAGCAGGGCTGTCAATTACTGTCATTTGTAATTTATGAAATAAATGTAGCATTTCATTCAGTTACAATAAAATTATTTACATGTAAACATGTTTTCCTATCATTTCAATCTGCTCCTCAGGACAACATGATTTCCTGTCTCTACCTATTAGGTAGGCAGAACAAGACAGGAAAAGTTTTGTACCAGCTCTGTTTGATGTAGGTTTTAAGAAAGATGGATTATTTTTCCTGTCTTTACTAATCCCTTTTGGATTCATCCTAAATCAATTTACAAATAATTGTGAGAAAAATGAGGATGTTTTGCAAATGCACCTAACACATGCACACTTCGTGCACTAAGTAAATTTCTCATAAATAAAAAAGTTGTCTTTTACAATTCTGCTAATAAATCTTCGATTTAATTGCAAATTCTGTCTACCACACTAAACTAAAATTAATACTTATGCATTGTCCATTTCTGAAACAGGACTAAACAGCAGGACTACAAGACATTACACTGCTTCATGTGAAAATAGATTTTTTTTCCACAATCTCTTTGAGGAATGCATACTTGGATGGCCAGCTAAGGCTAAATTAGGCTGTTCTAAAACATAATGGAAAGGGAAGGGATAAGAATAAGATGTAGTACTAAATTTTTTGCTGATTAGATAGCAAAACAAACCTACACTTCAAGTTTTAATTGTATCAGGCAAGCCATGCGAGTACCTCCTTTACTATCGCTCATAAGGTTTGCTCATTTACAGTCATATCTGTATAATAAAAACACTGTACCAGTCCTTAATCCAATGTTAACTGGCAATATCTTCCCTCCCACTCCTTTGCAACTGTCCATACTTTCTTACAACCATTACCACCATGGGCAGCAGCAGTGGCAATGGAAATAATGTCCAGGAAGGAGGGAGGGAGTTCAAGCCCTGTTTCAGTGGTGCAGCATTAGCTGTTTGCTGTAATCTAAATTGGTTTGAAACTTGTGTTCACCCTTAACTACAGAACACATTTACCATGTTGTTTTTTTAGCTTTGTATTCCTTAGCTGATGCTGACATTTTGATCACTCCCTGAGTGCTAAAAACATTCTCAGCAATAATATATTCAAAAACTGACAATATCCCAGTCAATCCTCCTGCTGCTCTCATGACTGCAGTTCTACATCCTTTCAGCTTATTAATTAGATAAACCTATACAAAACATTTGTAGGTGGCTGAAACAGTAACAAGCAAATGAATACATTGAAGGTTTCTAGAAATGCTTTTTTTTCTCTCTCTCATTTTATTAGCTATTGATTCATCAATGTTTATTTTAAAAAGCCACCACAAGTTAAGAAACCTTTCACCTTTATCATAGGCAAAAAATGTGCTAAGAATTTTATCTATCATGTTTGCTTCAGCTTTCTCTCCTTCTTACCAACAACTCCTATGATCTTTCTAGGGGGGATCTCTTATTCTTGTAATAGGAAGAGAATATATTTATTTTCCTTGATGTGACTGAATTGTTCCTATTAGTTAGGCCAGATCAGATTTCAACAGGATGCGTTACAGCTGACAACCTGTAATCTGTCAAGTTCCTTTGAAACCACCCTCATTTGTTTTTGCAAAGTTCCTGTGTGTACAAATTGCATGCTGTGTATTGATCAAAGTCCTTCTCTCCTGCCAAGCACTAGCATCTTTATTGGTAACTGTACAAAATTGTATGCAAGGTCTCACTCAGAATCTCAGCTTTTCTTAGTTTATATATGGAGCATCAATCTAAATACACTCCAAACCTTGCACAGCTGGACGGATTTTAACTAATTTGAATATAATGTTCTGAAGAACAAGTAGAAGAAAAAAGGAAGGTGAATGTTTCTAGGATGTACAGTCAGTGATATGTAGCTGGGCCACACATTCATATTTTCCACATATTGATGATCTACTTGTTCTCAGGTTAGCTACTATTCTCAGGATACTGTTTTTCATTAACTCATGAATGAATTCACTTTTCCTTTAGATTTCTTCCTGTTGCTTGCCCTCTCCCTGCTGTATGACATGAAATAGCAAATAAAATTTGATTTAACATTTTGAAATTTCCACAAGGAAGGATATATGGAGATATATATACACACACACATAGTTTCAACCATTCTCCAATGCATGTGAGGTTATACTGAAGACAAGAGTGTTAGAAGGGAGATGGGCACCTAAAATTATTTCATATTTACAGAATTCTGTTAAAAGGCTTAGAAAAAAAGACATGTTTTAAGAAAGCTTTAGAACTGAAAACATTTTTTTTCAGAATTATGTCTTTAAATTTAAAAAGTCCACTCCCAAAAAACCAGCTAAAGCTTGGTATATTTTAAGCTAGGAAAATGAGAATTGGAGCATTAAGGAAGAGCAAGATCAGACCAATTGGATGCTTTTGATATAAAACTACACAGAAGCTCCTTTTATATATATACCATACCTGAACAGAAGTCATCAGAATATCTATCATACGCTGCTTTGCAGTTTCTTTCATCACATTCACAGGTATCTCCATGAATATCTCCCCAGTCACCAGTTGGATCCACATCATGGCATGTGCATTCCCCACATACACATGTGCCTAGGAAAGGGGGGCATGGTGGTGAGAAAAGGGAGACAGACAGAAGATTAACTGAGCAATTTAGGGTAATAGTACTTTGATTACAGGAATTTACACTTGTGAATTTTCTGCTTTCACAAGAGTGCAGTTTCAAAGCTGCAAGTGTTAATCATGAGCATATGCTCATCTTCTATGATTTCAAACCTTCTATGATTAGTTAGTAGTAATACTTTATACAAACAAGCTGGCTTCCTGTTGAAGTTTCTTTTAGATGTTGAGCCTTGTTAGGAATCAACAGAAAAATGTAGTGCACAGAACAGTCATAAGTCTTTGACATCAAAAGTAATTTGCCCTGACACTAGTGACAATAAAAATCAGTGCTGTTTAAATGACTTGGGCACAGTAGATAATTAATGATTGTTAAAGCAGAAACATTTAAACTAGAAGGGAATCCAAATTCTAATCCAGCTAAAAATGTCTAGGAGGTCATTATTTACCGAAGCAGAACATTAGGACAGATCTACATGACCAATATTCAGGACCATATCCTGTTGTCTACAATAAGAAGGGAAATATGAAATATTACAAAGTGACTAATTTGGCACAACCTTACTGATATACAGAGAACATGCATCCCGCTTAGGAAAAGTCAGAACGAAAAGACAACAATTTCCTTATTCAGAAATCCAAATATGCCTCAGGGCCATACACTCACCACTTTTTCTGAGATGTCAACAGACACAAACAAGCAGCCTAACCCTACAGATGTGCATGTGCTTCATTTCCTGAAGAGTAGCTTTACCTTCTGCTACTCCACCAAAGCCTTTGTCATCTTATTCAAATTACTGAACAAGATAACAGGATAGGGTGACTAAAGAGTATGTATAGATATTAGCACATATAGATAAAAGTTGCTGCTCTGTTTAGTGCTAAAGCCACCAAGACAGCCCTAAAGAAATTTTCACCTGATTTTTTGGTACTTTCACAATTCAGTGACATTACTGAAGAAGAAAACCTAACAACAATAAACAAGCAAAACCCCCCAGAAAATTAGGAAATGCCTCTGGAGAGTGATTAATCCTCCCAGGAACAGCTTCAAAGTGAATTTCGATCAGCTGTCCTGGATATTGGAATGCAAAACACCATCTTGCCAAAGTGTAAAAAAATCTAAAGGTTCACATCTGATCTCAGCTGATTGACTAGACAGCTGGTGGAAAGATACACACAGTTTATCCATCTTAGCACTGAAGAAGACTGGACAGCAAGGTTAGCCTCGATATTTGATTTTTAGAAGGCTCAAGACTGACAAGATGAACTCTACCTATATCACAAGATGTATGAACACAGAAGACTAGGTAAATGGGACTAAAGAGAGTAGAACTACTGTGTTGAAAAGCAACTATATATAGTAAAATCCTACAAAAATTTTATGTGGATAAAATCACAACTATATGAAAGGCTGAAAATATAGAAGTATCCTATGAACATACCTTTGTATAGCAGGTTTTAGCTATTCAGAATATCAGCTATAACTTACCATATTTCCCCCAATAACAATGTAAATTTAGAAAAATACTTGCCCATTACAATTTCAAATTTGAACAAAAAAATGCTTTGACAAGAAATTAATTTTCAGTGCAAACAAAGCATCTGATCTGAAGCCACTTTGATATTTATTATTTCCAGAATTACAGAAAATTTTTTACTGCTAAGGTCCCAAGACTAAATGAGCCTACGTGTTCTCTGTATTTGAGCCAATCTTTCAGTTTCCTCTAAATTGAGAGAAGAGAGTTTTCTAATTGCTCTCAGGATAATTAGAGGTTCACACTATAGCAGGTTTTGTCAATTGAAATGTTTTTAAGAGATGTATCTGTGTGACTTGTGCTTATCTGTAACTGTAATTATTCTGGACTATTGCCAAAAAAGAATAACACGGTTTTTTAACTCTTTCATTTAACAATGAAGCCAAATGTAGCAGCTAGTGAAAAGCAACCTTATTTTGAGCTACTTTTTTCCTAAAATGGCTAACCAGGCAGAAGTATAAGGTAAAATTCAAATTTTGTAACTTTGTGCAAATAAAACCCCATGTAGTCAGAAATACTGTGTGAAGTTCACCCTTCCATCTCTGTATTCATTCCATAGCATTGTTACCGAACACATCATAGTGTTTTTTTCCGGTTGCAGAGAAAACTAAAAGCCTTGTGTTCTCATTTTCCCTATTCAGTTGTGGGTCCTTGGTCTTCTTTAAGAGTGACTTGACACACAGTCCTGTTGGCCTTATAGCACCGATACATACCAAGTCAAAAATCTGCTAACATTTTATTTTGCAGGATAGGTCTTACCAGAGTAGATGTACTAACAAATTATCCTGCTCAGTCTTACTACAAAATTGAAGGATGAGAACAACTTGGGTCAGCTTAATCCAAAAATAGGTGTGGAGTTTTGTAAATTTATACCTAAACACAGGTATCTACCCACTCACTTGGAAACATATTCAGAATTGAAATAAGTGAGAACAAACGAGAAACTGTCAGCAAACACAATCTATGTCCTACTGCAGAAAATGCATATTGTAAAACAGAAGCAAGCTATATAAATATGCATAGAAGGAACGTGCGAATGACACACCTCTGTTGCTGCAGATTTTGCCATCTGGAGATGTGCATCTTTTCTTGATCTCCCAGGGGGTGATGTCACACTGGAATTCACATTTATCTCCATGCCAACCAGCCTCACAGTAACAGTTTCCACAGTAACACTTTCCATGGCCTTAAGCCAAAACAAATTTTATACAGTGAGAAAAAGACAAGTTTTTAAAAGGCATTAACAATTTAACGGTTTTGATCTTTTCTTTTAAAAACTTTTAGCACTAGAATAGAAACAATTTACAGACCATATATGCCAGATATCAAAGGATATCTGAACTATACTTTTCCCCAAGTCTATTTTCAAACATGTTTTCATTCAATCACAGATTAAATCCCATCAATAAACACTAGTAACATCAATATTTTTTATATTTTTAAGCTTAATTTTTGAAACTTTATAGGCAAATGTTGAAATTTAAGCACCGCTTTAAATGTTAAGATAGGACACACTTGCCTACCATACTTGGCATGTCTAACCAAGCATTGTGTGTTCTTGACGACTCAGATAATTCCAGAAGGGAGACCTTGATTTATTACAAATTGTCTACATTGTATATGGCTTCCCTTTTTACCTGTTAACAAGATTTTTGAACATGGATAAGCCAGCTCATGAAAGATAAGAATTAGTAAAATGAACCTTTTAGATGCTAATTTAATAAACCACACATCTCCCAAGAAGATAGTCAGGTCATCTGAGACTTGATGAAACCAGCTCCTGAACATTTTGATCCACTACAGTTCTACTGCCATGTGCTTCAATGATACAAAGCATTTAAATTAAGTAGCTGCAACTCTCAACTAATCTTAAAGCCGTAAGTTAATTCTTTACTAGAAGGATCAAGTCAGGATCTTGTCCTTTTTCCACCCCTAGGTATATCAAGCTTAGTAGACCTGGTCCTTTCTATCACTGTCTGGTCAGCTGAGTCCCTCAACTATCAAGAGCTCAAATTTAAACCTGTGGAATATTTTTTTTCCCCCCGTTTTTACAGTTACACATGGAATTTTCATTACAATCGTTTGGTTACATGTCAAAAAATGACAGAAGATAAAAATACTATCTTACTTAGATAACAACAAAGACGGTCTAAAATAATGCTTATTACCAAAAAGTTGTTCTTAAATAGTGAACAAGATACAATGGGGAAAATGGTGGAGTAAATTAATTTGATCTACTGTCAGTTTTTGCAGATCGAAACATCGCTACTTCAGTCTTTACTCAGACTTCTATAGTCCTGAAATAAGTATGAATTCAATTATAAGATTTGCCTCTACCTCTTGTTTTTGACTGAAGACAGAATCACTCCATTAAAGCAAAAAAGCTTTAGATAAGAAAGATCAGGATCAGAATTTAATTTGCTAGAAGCCACGATACTTTATTAAAAAGAAGCTGCAACTTGATTCCAAAGTTTACATAACCTCAAACAAAAAGTGATGCAGTCAACTGACTGATAAAAACCCAATGGAAGCTGAAAAAGCTTGATACACCTTTGTAACTCTGCCCTACCTAAGAATCGATTTGCTAAAAAAATACAGTCCCCTTGTGCAAAGATTAAAATGCATGTTATCCATATCGCAGCACGGCATTGTGTACTTTTCCAGGATAAAATACCAGCTCACAGCTGCAGATTTTAGAAACGTGTAAATAGAAGCTTTTGTCTTTTCATTACTTTGATCCTCCATAGTTGGCTTTCTTTGAAGACAATTACAAACTTCAAGACCTGTCCATACCTTCAAGGACAATAAAGGGTATGTAGCAACTAAGTAGGTGCTACACAAACTGTGAAAGCACAACACATAAGGTTCACCCTATCTGTGAAGAATTTCTGGGGGCCATTGCTAGCTAAGCAGAACCAAGCTGGAACACTGTTTCTTTATTACTTCATAAATAAAGCTAAATGATTCCTGTGGTGGAAATCTTGTGGAAAGATGGCATAGAGGGTATTAAAAGAGACATTGGGATGGGAGAGAGAAGCAATAACCAGATAGGCATGTGAGGTCTGCTTTTCCTGTGATGAAATTATGTACCTTTGACCTTCAGTTCATGTGCTGCCCATTTTTTCTGCACAAGGCCTGGTTCAACATACGGCTATGTACTGCAGAAGTTTACTAGAAAGCAAAGCAAAATCTAACATTCATAACCTATGTGTGTTAACTTTTCAGCTTAAAATAATGTAACCAACCAAGTCAAGCGCACCATTAGTTTATATCTGATATTTACTTTAGAAGGCTCCAAACCTTCCATAGGTATCAGGGCTTTTATACTGATGAATCACAGACCTTATAGACTCAAAACTACCAACCTTTTTTGTCCTTTTGTATCAGCATACTATGATTTCTGCATACATATAAAACTAGTATTTTACAGAGATGCAGCTGGTCTGTTCTAGAATACAGCAATATTAGATGAAACAAGAGGAAATAAAAGAAAAACCTAACAACATAAACCAGCAGCAAAACAGGTGGGGGAAATATGACAAAAAGAAGAATTTACTGAAACTAAATAAATAGTAAATTTTTATCATATTTGGTAGCTTATTTGGTACCATGGTTACAAGGGAACAAATACAAATGTAATCATTGACACATAAAATTATTGCCTTTCACTCATTTTATTTTAGGCAGTTACTGGAAATATTGTACTCTACTGGATTTGGACTTTAGAAGACCATTCTGTTTGCTGTCATTTAAAATCTCTACCTAATCCTATGCAAACAAAAGTTCTTTTTGCCTTTGAAGGCACTTAAATATAATTTATGATGTTTTCTGTGTAAGCATAAAGACAAATAAATCTATTTTACATAAGTACTGTCTCTATACACACATACAGAGCAAGGACTATTATCAAAGTATGCATAGTCTAAGAGCAGTTCTGAACCCTCCTGTAGGTATACAGACATAGTATGCATCTGTATAGCTTGAAAAATACTTGTAGCACCTTCCAGCTCAAGGACAAGCCTCTCTAGTAATATAGGCAACAGCATTTATAATGCCTACATTTATTCTTGTGTTTTAATTTGTTTCCCTGACAAAACTCTTAATAACCTATTTTTCTTTTGGTTTTTTTTACGTATGTCCTCCATCTTTCTCTCATCTGTGCCACAAAGCATTCACATTTGTTATATTCTACCAAAGACAGACACACTAAGCTATGAATTACTTTAGTGAATTACCTTGTATAATCCTCTTTGCTGTTGTTTCAAAAGAAAATCCTGTCTCAGGATTTCTTCATTCTTTACCCTCCTGCTTAGCTCTTTTTTGCATCTGAAACTCCCACTTACAATTTGCAAACTAAATTCTTGCAGATATACTTTTATTTTAAGTCATACGTTTGGTAAAGGCATTTGTAGGTTCACGCAATTAAATGAATTTATAACAGCCTGTATTAATCTTCACCATTCTTCTTGTACTCGCTAAAATACATACCTGTACAAATCTCTTCTGTCTCCTCATCTATGCATTCTCTGTCATCACATTCACAAAATTTACCATAGACCAGTCCATTTCCTTCTGAGTTTGCACATTTACACCTGCCACATTGACATGTGCCTGTAAACATTTAAGACAGTACTTAATGACTGCAGTTTATGGAAAGAGTTTCATTTGTCCATCAGAAGTGGTACATACTGTATTTTTGAGAAGGCTGAAATCTAAAGATCACCCACCCAAATAAAGACAGATGCAGAAACGATCTATATCAACAAAAAGCCCAGTCTTAGCTGTAAATGGATACAACATTCAAGAGGTTCGTTTTTTAAAAAGAGCACCATATTTTCCTAAGTAAAATTCACTCCCGGAGTTGTCCGTCTGACTTCATACAACAGAGATATGAAGTCAGCTTTTGAAATTACATCTTCTGCCTACTGAAAGGAGAAAATTTAACCTGGTCACCTTCTCCAGAACGAAGCCTGCTTTCAGCCCGTTTCACAGCCATGTTTCTTGAGATTAACAGGGCACGGCTACTGAGGACCTGAAAATGTGTTTGCCTAAGTTCACAAAGTTCCTTTGCACTCTAGCCTCTAATTCCTTTTCTACAATTATCACCTGAGGATTAAGATTTCATAAGTATAGCCTTGGAGAAAGCGCCAGGAATCAAAGGAAGGAAACATTGGTGAGGAACAGCTGCATGAAGATGTTATGATCAGATGTCAGGAAAAAAGGACTCAAGTTAGAAAGCAATTACCATAGTGATACATTAATTATACAACAGACAAGCTAATTGCAGAGAAATACATTCATGGCATTATTAAACCATAGGTATTATAATAGCATATCAATAATTTTACTGTGAAGTGCATGTTTTTCCAGTGGTACTGATTACGACACTGCATGTTATTTCATTCATTTGAAAAATTGTAGGAAGCTCTATAATAATATCTTGTTATTTCTCCACCTCCTGAATATTTTGCAGTTTGGAACATAATGCATGACAACATACAATAACCATAAATAAACATATTAAGGAATTACACAGCAAAAAAGCAGAAATAATACAAAATCACAGTAGAAACAAAAGTCTTGCCATTCCCGTCACATAAAACACCACTTTTCCCTACCTCTGTCACCTTTACTAAAATTCTCAAGGTAGGAACTTCGTGCAATACCATGTTAACTGGGGCCCTGTGGTCACTAAGTTTGCACAAGCTGTTTCAACGTTCACTGGTGCCACTATGCCAGCAAGTATAGATTAAAAAAAAAAAGGAACTTAATTCACAAGACCCATAGGCCTCACATTACATCCATATATATTTTAGAAAATATGGTTATTGACACAAAGTCCTCTAAAATATAATTTTAATGCTGATATTACAAACTAGTTTACAGAAACTATTTTAAATTTCACCATTCCAAGTATAGTACAAATTTTACTAAATATATTAGTCCAAACAAAGAGCAGAAGAATGGGGCTCTGCAACATACATGGCCAGTCTAAAAAAAGTATAATTTACAAATGTTTGCAAGAGCTAATATAATAAAATAACAACAATACAACTGATAATACAACATAAATAACCTACAGAATTAGAATTATTTGCTACAGTTACATGAAAAATAAATACAAATTAAAAAATTTGAGAAAGCTGTCTTATTTACAGGTAATTCTCAAACAGAAAAAAATAAAAAAAAAGGTAAATTGATTCAAAAACTGGGCATCTACAGAGGTCAGACAGACTGTGAATCACAGAAGTGTCTATTTCTTGCCATTGACTAGAGGTGGAAATTGCTCACACAGAGAATCTTGGTTTAGGTAGGATGCCCTAGTTGCTCTGACAAACTATTAGGAACAGTTGAGTCTGAAAAGTTAAATTTAAGTGGATCTTGATCGGTTCATAAAAAGAATTCCAATAAATTGTTAGCTGTGTGACAGTGGAGGACTAGTTTTGCAATAGCTCATGCAGTCCCTTCCCATCTTTTCTTGGCAATTGAAAAACAGAGCTCAGACCCTAAAGGCAATGTTGGCAGTAGACTGAAAGGCAATCTCATCAAGACAAATTGTGTATGGCTACAGCCCATCAAAGTTACCCCATTTATTCTTCCCCTGATCTCACAAACACTCCCCTCTTAGCCACTTTTAGTGGTTGTTCAGCTATGTTGGTTTACCTGTGAAGACTCAGTGATAAACAGACTGGGGCCACCTATAGCCAAGAAAAGAAAGAGGGAAAAAAGGTCTTAACGTACTTGTTTAAGTACTTTGATCACAGTGAACTATGCTTATTTCTCATTTAGGTGTCTCATTTGTTAACAATCATGAGTTTCATAAAAAAATGTATCATTTAGTCAGTATGCTGTGTGCTTAAAATTTTATGCTAAATTGATATCGTATCTTGTGAGATCTTAGTCTCTCTGTAGCAAGTCCTACAAATCCTTTGGGTTCTTTGCTCATGTCAGCAACTGCCTTGTGAGAAATTTAGTTGTATGAAAGTGTATGGATCCAGAAAGAAATTAAAGGCCAGCATCGGCGAGCAGAAGTGAGGTTCTTGAAACTTTCTCTCACTTTGGAGGTCAATGTAATGGAAAAACTGGAAGGCAGTTTCTGATCTCAAACCTTGGCTCGTAAGAAATGCCCTTCAAAATTTCACCATTCTGCAGTGAAGTGTTCTAAAAGGCTGTTTCTTTTTCCTCTGAGTTTTTTAAGGAAAGGACTTCCTATTTAAGTTAGGATGAGTAATAAAATTAGATAAGAGAAAAGAGAGTTACCAAATCAGAAAAGTGAAGATGGAAGCACCCCATTTAAAATGACTCAGCAGATCTTCCACAACTGTTTTTAATAATGATTGTTACAGCTCAAAAGTGTCTCAAAAAAAATTATACAGCTTATAAATGTCCTGGAAAAAATATTTGTAAATGACATTTCTGCATGCTATAAACAAAGCACAAACATAGAAAAAAAGACATCACTTCCTGTCTTAAACTCATTATCACAACCTTTTGGTGGACAAAATACATGATACAGCTGCAGTTTCATCAACTTAAAGTAGCTATGGATAAACTAGAGTACTAAAGGAGGTGTTCTGAATCAGTGCAAACCATACACACAGGAACAGGCCTACAGGAAAATTAAGCATTTTAGTATACATGCAGTTATTTCTCAGTCTCTTGAAACAGTCTACAAAATTCCTAATTAGAAAAGAAATTACAGTGATTCTCAACACAGGGAGAACATCAAGCCTTCTAAAGCAACAAAAGACACCTTACCTGCACCAGAACAGATGATATCTTGAGAATTCTTGCACATTTCATTGCTTTTCTTCCGTGTAAGATTGCAAGTAGTTGGATACTGACAAGCTTCACCATACCAGCCTTCATCACATTTGCACTTCCCACAGTCACACTTCCCATGGCCTAGCAATGGAAGGAAAGAGTGTGTCAAGTCCTTTTTTCATTCAGAAAGTGATATTTTCTAATCCAGCTTTTAAAATAGATTCCATCAATTATAGTTTTAAATGAATATGATCAACAGATTCACTTAACGTAGCTCACACGCAATAAAAATAGAAGTGAATAAATATGCCCTTAAACATAAGGAGACATCTGAAATCATTATGACTGAAATCTAACGTATGTAATTTTGGTAAGTCTATATATGAGTTCTTATTTTAAGGAATACAGAAAACATCCTGTATAAACAACGGGCTTTCTTACTACTTTCACCTCTTTCTCATACCAATATTTGTCTACTGTTAATTATTATTAACAAAACTCCAAGTGCACAGGTTCCATTCACCTCCTTGCCAGCTGTAGGCAAAGAACTGCTAGAAACTGTAGCCTGAGGATATAATGCACATAGGATTAGCTATTATGGTACAACCCATGAAAAGGAACGTGGAGAGGGCCAGCTACAGCAGCAAGCAGTATTTCCCTCATGCAACAACAGCTGCAGCTCCTACCTCTGCTGGGAGGTGCAAATCCTTCTTGCTGAAGCCTGCTCTGGCTACAGGTTCCTCCAGCCCTCTCCCACATACTTAAACTCTATTTGGCTCCTGCTGCAAAACTGAATTTTGTCTTCAAATGTTGACACAATATTGACAATGTAGTATATTTTGATACTCATGGGACTATATTTACTTACGATTATTTGCCAAGTGTGAAGCGTCTTAAAGAACCAATGCAGGTGCTCAATCTATTAGGACATATATATTCAACCTTCTGTTGGTTGTATAATACATTGCTTAAAATTTTTAATATACATGTAATATATCTGTGTGTGTATATATATACGCACTATTTGTGTATATATTTGTAATATATCTGATAGCACAAAGTATAAAAGTAATGAAAGTTTGTTTTTAAAAATTCTATAGTTTTCTTGAAAAATACCCAAACATGCAGATTAACTGACAATTTATACCATGTTGCACATTAAGTGTCATGTTCCACATTAAATTCCAGGTGCAAATTTCCATCACTTCGTTCTTCAGCATTCATTTACAATTTTAGGTAGTAAATGTGAAAAAAATTGCAAATCTTTCAAACTAGAATATTCAATTTTAAAATAAATACCATTTGTATATCTGATTGACAGAAAAAGATTCCCTTCCAATCACTAAATCTCAAAAATAGAATCTTATTGCAGTCTATTTTAAATGCATCTATTGCTTGCAGTTAGAGTCAACTGCCTGATAATACACACCCAGACTTCTGTCAATAAAAGGAATTTAAGTAACCATTGTAAATAGAAAATTCTAATGAGAAAAAGGAGTATCTTTTGCAGCTCAATAAAATTTTGTTTGCCTTCCAAGATGGTCCTAAGACAAGGTACAGTTCAATAGCTGAAAAAAAAAAAAGTTCAAACACATATGAGATAATCATGTCATTTCTTGTTTTAAAACAGGAGCTACCACATTAAAAATTGCTGAATAACTTTCTGTTGGTAAAGGACAAGAAAAAAGTAGGATAAAAATATATAATAAAAATATAATATATACTAAAAATTAAAACCAGAACAAGGATATATAATAAAAATAAATTAAAAAAATCTCTTGTGATTACTCAGTTTCACTGACAGGTGACAGCATAAGCCATTCTGGAAAATGGTGATAAGCCATAGGGTAGCTTAAAAAACCTAAAGACAATACATAACTATCTCCCTATATTTTCCCTTTCTTTCAGGAATTGCTTATCACAATGACTGTGCATTCTCCATGTTAGGCACTCTTGTGATTTAACAGTTTGACATCTAGTGGTGAAGAAAAGATGCTCTAATAAAAGGAGGACTGACTTTCCCACTCCCATGTCTAAATGACAGAGTAAGGCAGAAGCCACTGCTGGTTAGTACTGATGGTCCAGCAGCACTGAACTCTCTCAGAGATGCACTAATCTAACATACGATGCATGAAGGACAAAAATAATTTCACTTATCATTCATACAGCCTGATTAAAGAAAGTGAGTAAAAGATTTCCATGAAGGCAGTTATACAGAGTAGTTTCTTGGCTTTATTTCACAAGAAAACACAAAAAAATGAAATTAGCGGAATTAAACAGAGAAATAATGGAAGATCTCTTGCATGCAACTGAAAGGAACTGTAAGGTACTTAACTAATATGATTTTTAAGAGTATACGAATGATTTTAACCTTGATCACACCCTTAAAGTATCCTAATTTTGCCAATTTAATATTTTTTTAATTGTAAAGCAATGGCAATATTCTGACCAAAAATTTTGGTGAGAGGACTATATTGAAGTGTAGAAGGCCATAAAACTGCCTGTGATAGCTTGTATAACTCACTGTATCTTCTCTGTCACACAGATGATGCAGTAGATCCACAAGTCAGTCTGACATATAATTCTCCTCTTGTTTACTTCCCACATTCACATGTAGCAATCTCATGGTAAAAATAGTGATATGATGAACTACAAACCAAGTATGTGATAAGGTGTAAGAAGATTAGAGTAGGAAACTTTCTAATTGGTTTCAGATTCCTTTCAGAAAGGTTTGTGTAGGATCCCTTTTGTTGTATATAAATGTCTTAGTATTTTATAATATATAATTTCTGAATAATAAAGGAGTAAATAGCACTATGAAAACTGTGAGGTGATATTGTAACTTCTCAGAAAATAAATTCTTCCCATAAGGGGTAGCCCCAGATATCTAAGGATGTGACACATCACATAAGAGTGAGCTACAAGACCTTACTAAATAGTTGGTCAGGAAAGCTGTACCTCAGAGTAAATGATAACACATTCATTCAATTTTGTTTTAAATATCTGTAACATGAATAAATGCTAAACATAAATCAGAAATTAACTTTAAAAAAACCCAGAAAATAAGGGACATAATGTGACTCAAGGAAGTGCGATTGTTTAAGATTATGACTTGTGGCAATGGGCTGTGAAAAACCTACCACTTCAAACACGTCAAAAAACCTTTTATAACAAAGGGCTCCATTTCCAACTAGATGAGCAGTCACCTCAGAGAGTGTATGTGGAGTCTGCAAAAACCTTGTAGGGTGGAAAATGAAACTAATATGCAAGGAAAACTGTCAGATGTCAGAAAATATAAGGAGAAAGTGAGAATAGAAAATGTTAGGCAGGGTCAGATCTTGCATAATTACAAGTACCAAAATGTACTTTCATCATCCACATAAAAAGAAAACAGGAAAATGAGTGGCTTCACCAAGCAGCAAAGAGCAGTTAAGACTAAAGATATTTTACAGACAGTCCAAAATAAAATTACTATGTGGATGTTGACTACAGTGGCAAATGCAGTGTGGCTAATGATACAGGCTGTGGAAATGAAAATTACTCATCTAAGATGAGAACAAAACAAAGACATAAAACTGTTTTTAAGGAAGTGTCTAGACTAGGAGGGCGAGGCCCCATAATCTCCACTCAAGAGTACTTAAAATACTTGTGCATGAAAGGCCAGTTTAATAACAAAGACTTTTAATGAATCTATCAAGCGGGCAATCAAATACCTGAAAAATAAGCAAGCTAACTTTTTTTTCCTTTAAGAAAAAAAGGGATGTACATGATCCAGGCAACATAAAAACAAGTGGCCCTGACCTCATAAGATGTGCAAGGATTTGAAACAAATTATGAAACATTGTATAGCTAGAGACAGTGAGGTAATGAAAAATGGAATATAATGAATAACAGCTTTATCCCAAAATAATACTATCATTATGCCAGATTAACCTGGCATCTATCTTCATAAGATAACCAGAATTTTAAGAAAGGTAACACAGGAAATCTAGTTAATATGATCATATATATTGGATAACACGTCACTTAGAAGAAAAAAAAAATCTGGATAAGTTACTCCAGAAATGTAAAAGAATCACAGCTTGGTTTAAGGGAAGGAAAAAAAACATTAGGACCAAAAGGGATATTACTGGGATAGATGATTACTGGTGGTGTTTCAAAGGAAGCAAATGTGGTTTACTGATACAAAAATTCAGAGTATGCTAACATTTCCCAGTGATGCAAACCCATAAGCCCTCAGTAGAAAGGTGAAGATGGAAAATACAGAAGACTGACAGTCTGAAGGACTGAAGTAATAAAAGTGGATTGAAAGTAGAAATACAAAGCACAGGGTCACACACCAGGGGCAAGAAAAGCATGCCATAGGCTATGGCCTCCCTAGCTGGAAAAAATAGCCTGAATGTACGTATACGTATGTCAGCCCTGGAAAGATAGTGTGACTAAGTCTTTAGCTGAAAAGAGTCTGAGCTGTACCCTGTCACAGCACTATCGAAACTAGGCAGCTGCAACAAGGCTTTTACCACCCCATACCAGATAACTTCAATAAGTAGTTTCCACACCTTGCCCCAGTACAGCCACCAATCCCCCACAAGGTTTCAAAAGTTCATCTGCTGTCCATGCTGTTTCTTCATCCTCCTCAGGCCAGTCCACCCTGCTTCTTGTCTCTGCTGCATCCAGATTCTTCCTTCTCCAGGCTCCTCTTCCAGCCAGCCTCTCCTCATCCAGGCACCCTTCTTTTCCTGGGACCTCTCCTTCTCTCCCCTACATCCAGGGCACTCTCTCCCTCTGCTTTTTCCAGGTCTCTCTTCATCCAGTACCCCTCTTCCATACCCCTTAGAGCTATTTACTTAGCAGGAACCAGCCACAGCTGCACATCATCCACGTCACCCAACCTGCCACCCCTGCAGCCAGCCCACAGCTGTATATTATCAATGTTATTTAGCCTGCCGTCATTCCTCTACAATTCCTCTACAGTACCCGTTGAAGATATATCAGTAGGAACAGAAAAATGGCAGTAAACCTGCATTTGAAATGCTACACACAATGTATGTAAAATGGTCATGAGTCAAATTTATGCTGGAAAATTACCATTAGGTCTCTAAAACTCCAGAGAATGAGTCAAGTTTTGCAGGGAAAACACTTGAAGAATTTTAGTTACTTGCAAAGTCGCAATAGGCTAGGAACTAAAACATCTCATGATTCTAAGGGCATTCTACAAATTATTTTTCTACTAAATGTTTGCATACCTACAGGTCCAAGAGTAAAGACATAAAGGTAAAATGTCTGACAAAAGTTCTGAATCCACATCTGAACTGTATGTATTCAAAGGACCAACTTGGAAGCCTGATTTCACTGTGATCCAGCTGTAATCCATCAAGAGAGACAGGCACTTCCACAGAGTGACTCAGGTCCTGTGTAGGCTGAATAGTCCTCAGAGGTTGGCTGCCTTTCTTCACTAAACTACTGGAAAGCATACAATGATTGAATAGGATACACACACTTAACTGGTGGAACTTTGGTGTATCACTAGACATGTATACATGCAAATAAGGATTCATTCATTTATTTTCTTTTGCTTCACTGATCTACACAATAATCTATGTCAGGTTTTAAATATTCTGAAGCACTTTGAATATAAAAGGAGGATATCAGCTTAAATATAGGTTGAACTCCATCACTTTATGAAAACAATTATATTACGTAATTATTGGGTAAACCAGAAACTGAATTTGAACATTGCTTCCATTTCTATGTGCCTACAGAAATTGTAGCATTGAGCAGTGCTATTCCTATTTCTGTGCTTCCCACCGGAAAAGATTCTCTTCACTTCATAGCAGTTTTGGCTGATTTTTTTGTTTCATACTAATGTTCACTATGGCTGAAAGCTCTGCTACATCCTAGTGGTTAAACATTCCATAGGCAATGCAAACAGTCAAAACAAATGACTTGGTTTATTACCTACTAAGACCGTGCATGAATATATATATATATGCATGTCTATGTGTTGTAATTATCTTTTCTACTGTGCAATGGTGGGACATAAAAATGCAGACCCCTTCAAAACACTTAGCAGAAAAGAAAAATAAGAAAAGACTGATCTTGAGGTTAAGAGCTCAAACTGACAGAAGAGTGACTGCATTCAACTCTTGGATCTTCCATTTTCTGGATAATCTCTGGCACAGGACAACATCACCAGGGCTCCAAGAAATTAGCTCAAATTATCTTCTTTATAAAGCTGAAAATGAACTTTGTCAGAGAATTTTTGGTAAGGACAAATTTCTTGGGGTTTGAGAGCTTTCAGATGTTATGCATGATGAAGGATAGCTAGTTTGAAAAACAAACACACACCAAAAAAACCCCACAAACCAACAAGGTAAAGTATCTTTGAAATTACATTCACCCTTTTTCTCAGTAAGGTGAAAAGAGCACTCCCTGTCTAGGAGCAATTGTGAAACTATAATCATATGCTTGTTAAACTGAAAGGACCAAGCTCTTAAAAAAATCTTGGTTCCTTAAGTCAACACGATTGGAGATACTGCCTTTGGTAAAATACCCGTGAATGTGTTTGTGCAGCATTAGTTATAGCACAGTAACTCTCACTGCAAACTAAGTCTCTTATTGGAGTACAAAGATCCAGGCTGTTTGACCAGACATTAAAATACACTCAGATGTCCTCACTGTCACTTATTTTTGATAACTAAACCCCAATTATTCTATGTAAGAACACAACTGAGGGCAGTCCTCATTTTAAAATGGGAATGGAATCAATTTGCTACAGACAGGTGAGAATTAGGATAAGAATTCCTCTCTATAGCATAAAGTCAGCCATCAGAAGGAAATCAGCAGCTGGTATGATAATTGAATTGGGCTCATTACTATTCATTTTTAGCAACCACTGAGTGATTCATGAAGTACTTTTCAAATCTAAAAAACACTTCATGAAATAGGTGAAGAAATATGAAGAATTTGTTATTATGGATTCCCACTTTAAATTGGGATGTTAGCTAGGATGATTGGGTTATAAGAGTTGAAAATTTTGGGAAAGTAAAAATTAAAGCATTGTTCTACCCTTTCAACCTAGACCAGCACAGTGAAGATGTTTGTAATAGTTCTTTCCAACTGCAGGACTTGCTTTCCTGCAGCAAATGAAGCAGTTTCTGTTACATTATACAAATGTAAAGCTAGTGAAAGTATTTCAGATTACACGAGGGTAAGATTAGCAAAATGGCCTATTCTGTTTAGCTGCATTTGAGATTCGCAATAACTATGCCTTGCATTTAGTTGAAGCATATTTCTGAATCTTTTTCAGAACTGTTGGAGTTGCAGTTTCTGAAAAACTTGTGGTTTCTGAAAAGTTGGTATCATTACCTTTTTTTTCTATGTCAGTATGCTTGAAATGAATCTCTCTTTAAGGTTGGAGACTTGGTTGTTTATGCTGTGTTACTTCCGATGAAAGCCAGACATCTAGACCCTATAGCATACCCTAGGGATTTTGTCCCTACTGAAATTAGGTTCAGCAATGCTGGGGTTTTCACAAAAATACTGGCTCTTCCTTCACATCACAATTACTTCCTTCTCTCTCTATGCTGATACTATGAGGCTAAACTAGAGATTGTTTAAAGGGACAGATCTGAATGTAGAAACACCTCAAAAAAAAAAAAGGGGGGGGGGGGAAATTTGAGAGAAAACAGCTGCTTAATGGTAGTAAACATTTCCAGCCAAATTTGCCACTGAAGCCCCTTTATCAACAAAACACAGCCCTAATAAGAACTGCATCAGAGATTTCCAAAGCAACAAAGTCCAGAGGCCTTTAGGGTGGAAAAGAAACTTAATCTTATTTATTTCTCAAAAGGTTATTAAAAATTAAAAAAAAAAAACCAACCAACTTAGATGTTCTTACATTAAGCCCATTTCTCTGTGTTTATTTAGAGTATCCAGACCTTGAAGTATCCCAGAACAACAGATACAAACATTCAGCACTAGCATTTAGGCATCTTGAGAGAGTGACTGAGTCACTGTGACAAGAGCACACAGGATCTATTACATGGTTTGTCTCTCAGCACTCTTCAGTGACTGGATTCTCCCACTCCTCTAAGTCCATCTGAAATGGATTTTCAGAATTAAAACAAGAAGTGGTGACAAATAATCGTGATTTGGTTATTACTGGATGGACTTTAACAACAAAACCATCACATGGTGTTAAATCATAACTCCAACAGAGGTATGGATAAAAACAAGCCAAACTCCTGTATATACTTCTTAAGGAAAAGCCCTCTAGTAGATAAAGCAAAAAAAAAACCAACACCAAAACCAAACCAAAACACACACACACACACAAAATCCTATTGCACTTGTGCTACATGCTGCAGGGATTGTTTACCACATGTTTTAGTAAACAAATACTCAATAGTGTTCTAAAGAGAAAAAATCAATCAGAACCCACATTAAAATGTAAAAAAATATGCCAGCGGTGGGTGTGACTGCTGATGTTATCTAATTTTCAGGTTATAAATCAACTAAGTGTAATGGATATTTCTGTTATACGTGCTCTGCAATAATATTTCAGGCAATAAACTCTTTTGTTTCATGTTGACATAAGGAACTTAATACTTTGGTGCGTTCTGCATCACTTGAGTCAATGTGAATAACATAGTTTCAAAATCTTCTAAACATATCCTGAGTTTGATTCTAAAGTAAAGCGAATGAGTTTATTTTAAAGTAGTCACAAAATTTGGAGATTTGCAGAATTTAAGAAAACAAAGTTTGTGTAAGCATCATACATGATCTGTAAGTAATGTGGTCTCATTAGATACAAATTGTTATTTCACTAACAGAAATAAGAAAGTATGGATCAGATCAAACAATACATTAAAATCAGTATCTTTAGAAATGGAAATAGACTAAAAAATTAAACTGAAATTTAAAAAAATCAAAATGTGGCCCCCTGAAAGTATTATAGACATTAAAACTAATTAAAGAATATCGATAGAAAACTATTTCAGGAAGATAAAAACATCAGACTGTGTTTAAAGAATTAAAATTTTTACTTAATTTCTTTAAGTTGGGGGGTGGGGGGGTGGGAGGGGAATAAAAGAAATACTCTTCACTGCTGAAACTACAGTTATCTTCCTCTGTCTAAAGAAGTCATCATACATGATTTTACTTAGTCTTGAAATTTAAAACTACATTTACTGTCAATTGCAATTCCACTGCCAAGATTAGAATTTAAATTACAGTAATGCTTATAAAAGACTTTAATGACACATACTGGTCATAGGTTGGTTTTAATATACACTAATTCTGTATTTCAGAACTTCAGAACAATAATTTCTGAAAGAGGTCAGGGAGGACTTTTACTCTGTTACATGGTCCATCACCTTAATTTTTTAATTTTTTTTTCTCTCTCAGTGTTCTATGAAGTACTGAAGATCAGTCACAGCAAGAAACAGATGTAGGTGAGATTGTCTCCTGTGCTCTTAAATTTTCTCTGCACACAACTTTGTGTATCAGGTATTATGGTTGTGTAGCCCTTTCTACACTTCCATCCTGCTTCTGCTTAAACTCCAAAGAAGGCATTAGAAACCAAGCTTTTCAGCAAACAAATTAAAATTGTATAATATGGAATATTTCTTTTTTAATATCAAAAGGTTTGAGTTGACTTAAAACATTGTTTTGGAAGTTCATCTCATGGCAAATTCTGAAATCTTTTTTGGGTTAATATTTAGAAAAAATAATGTGCAAGACATGAAAATTTCATGTTTTCATTCTTTCCACTTGCAACACAAGGTTTTAGCACTTTTATGTAATAGACAGTACTCTGAGGCCAAATTTTTTTCATAGCTGAAGTCTCTTACATGAAGAGTACATAAGCCCCACATTTATGTATGTAAAAAACTGCATGTTTTATTACTGCATATGTGTAATTAGTATAAATAAGTTTGTGTCTATGTACATACACATACTTTAAAAATCAAAGACAATATGCATTTTTCCTCTACCTGTATTAAAAAGGTACAAAATATAAGGAAAGAAATTATACTGGTAATTAGTAGCATTTCCTTTCTCCCCCCCTTGGCTATGAATTCAAATTCCCTGTAAAGTGAACAAAGTCAGTTGTAATAAAAATCAATTAGATACCGTGAATAATTAAAATGAAGGAAAGCAACACTCAGTTGAATCAGCTCCAGTTTGTTACCCCTGAGGTGGCACAAGTTGATATAATTTTAAATGTGATTCATGCTGTTTAGACAGATGATATAAATATCTCAGGGAGACAGAGAGAAATTAGTTTTATCCATCAAAACAGTCTAGACTCAAGGTTTCCATTAATAATTCAGTGGTTCTGTGAAAGATTCCTTACTTGTTTTTAACCAAATGGTTTCTCATTTTTTTGAAGAACAAAAATAATCAACTTTTAAGTAGGAAGATCTTTTAATACACAGAGCAAGTATTCCTTGGCTTCTCTAGACTAGGCCGCTTTTCAATATGTTGCTTTTCCAATGCAGACTTGTGTACAGATACTGCACATATCAAACAAAATTACAGCTGAGACATGAACGATTCCTTTTCATGAAATAACTTGCAGAGAAGGAAAAAAATACAAAGCTTCACATATTTAGCTATGTATGTAGACAATAAAACTTGTAGACACTCTAAAAACTTTTCTTGTGGAAAAGAATGATTTACAAACCCAGTGAGTTCATGTTTATATTACTATGCTCAAGAGTTGAAATGGCTGTTATTAGGACTGTCATGGTTAACCCCAGCTGGCAGCTCAGCCCCACACAGCCTCTCACTCGCTCCCCCTGTGTAGGGATGGGCGAAAGAATAGGAAGGGTAAAAGTGAGAAGACCCGTAGGTTGAGATAAAGGCATTTTAATAGCTAAAGCAAAAGCTGTGCATGCAAGCAAAGCAAAACAAGGAATTCATTCAGCACTTCCCATCAGAGATTCAGCCACCTCCAGTAAAGCCCGACTCCATCACATATAAGTTACTTGGGAAGACAAATCCCATCACTCCAAACATGCCCTCCTCCTCCTTCTTCCCCCAGCTTTATATGCAGAGCATGACATTATATGGTATGGGATACCCATTGGGTCAGTTGGGACCAGTTGTCCTGGCTGTGTCCCCTCCCAGCTCCTTGTAGCCCACAGCCTGCTCACTGGAGGGGTGGGGTGAGGAGCAGAAAAGGCCTAAATGCTGCGCAAGTGCTGCTTTGCAGTAACAAAAACATCTCTGCATTATCAACACTGTTTTCATTAAGAATCACAACATCGCCTGTACCAGCTACTATGAAGAAAATTAACTCTCCCAGCCAAAACCAGCACAACCCTGTTTCCTGAGTCTCAGCCAGTTTGGTGTATGCTCTGGGTTCACTAGCAAATGCTGCCCCAGATACCCTTTGCTGGCTCCTTCCATGGTTTGTGGTTGCACATGACCTTTGGGCTCCATAAGCCCAAAAGCGATGCTCCAAAAGTGACTGAAGGACAATTCCTGACTGCCTGTGAGTTGACGCTTGACTTCACCACCACTATCTCAAAAAGACCCACAAATGCTGCAGGGTTTTTATTTTCAAAAAAAGCAGCATATAATTTTCTTAACAACTGTACCCTCCAAAGGCCTGCCCCACAGCTGCTTCATTTAAGTCAAACCATCAAAAGACTTTTAGACTCCCATGGGCATGGGAAAGGAGCCCATGAAAACCTGTGGACGTCCACAGTTTCACCTCTTCAGCTGTCTGCCAATAAGTCTGGAAACCTTGGAAGCTGTGTTTGGATAGGAGCTCTCAAGGTTTCCATCTGTGGATGTTAGTCCCAAAGACAAAGGATTCCTAATGCTTCTGGTCTCAGATATCGATGGTGGTGACCTGAAAATCTAACATTTGGTGGTTATCATTTGAGAAAAGCTCTTTCACAAAGCTCTTTAAAAAGCAATTTGAGGGAAGATTTTTCCTTTTGGATTCAACAAAAGTAAGGTTTCCAGTTAAATCCGGTTTCGTTCAAAAATTCCCTGCTATCCCCTCTGCCAGCAGTGCCAATGTGCTGGTCTACAGAGCTGCAGCCAGGTGGTGGTGCTACGGATATTGCCTCTATTCACCTAGTCAAAAGCCATGCTTCCCTTTCCAGTGTCCTGTGGAGCTTTGAGAGTCTGCTCTGGTCAAGCATTGGTAACCATGCATACAGTAAAAGCCTCTGGGGTCTCCTCCCCTGCAATGTTTTTATTTCCTTCAGCAGTTTTGTGAGCCTGACAGGGCCCTGAGGGCACCAGCAGCCCTCCCTGTCCATGCCCAGCCTCCCAGGGCTGCCTCCACCCTGCCCATGGCCCAGGTCCCCATGTCAGTCACCTGGCCTGTCAGACCCCTGCCCTGTCAATACTGCAGCAGGCCCCGGTCTCCAGCTCCCCAAAGCTCTGCCCCACCTGGCCATGTGCCCCGCACCCCAGCTCCCCGCAGCCCTGCCCCGCTGGGCCATGTGCCCCCTGAGCCGGGCCCACCGTCGGGCCCGCATCCAGCTCATCCTCAGGGAGGTGCCCAGTGCTGATGGCTGGGGCTGCCCCGGTGCTCCTCACATTTCTTCAAGACAGAGCTGCCTCAGAGAGTGCAAACCGCCTGCTGAGGGAAGTGTCCATGTAACATCAGCAAGCACTCACTGCAATGAGGTCAGGGTTTCTAAACCCTCGATCCTAGAAGACATTTTGTGGGAAGTGCTGCTTTTAGTTTATCACCGGGTACTGAAGGAAGAGAGCATTAATGGGACGTTTGTAGCTAAACCTTAAAAGCTTAGTTACTAAACTGAAGAGTTAGCTAAAGATCATATGGCTAAAATATATCCAGTTAAGTATAAACTAACTTCAAAAGTTACCAGTGTATCAGCTCAACGGAAAAAAAAAAAAAAATGACCAGAAAATTATTTAGGGGTAAAATTATGTTATACACATTACACATTCAAAATGAGTGCAGCTGGTACTGCAGACTAAATAGAGCACAGACTGATGCCATGAACTTTACTTTCAGGACAGGGTGAGCCCAGATTAGCAGTAGCAACATTCGATTTGCCACATAGGAAACATGTGGCCAGGCTCACCTGCAGTGCCTGGCCAGTGTGCTGCCTGAGTGTCTTAAAGTTCTCCTGTGAACATCCTTTTGCTTGACAGTCAAAATGACCCACAGTGTCACTTCTAAGAAAATCCTGTAAGAGGTCTGAAGGCTGTAACGCTGGTGAACCTCAGCACAGAGAGGATCCAGGCAGCCTGCTGTGCCCTGATTAGAGGTCCATCTGATGCTGCACAACTGAATGTTGTCAGCCTCTGAAGAGACATAAGTTTATCTGTGCTGTCACCTTCTTCCTTCTTGTGTAATCGCCAGTAAAAGGTATCTTAAACAATACCTTATGGAGTCGGAGTGCCTTTCTTACTGCGATACGTAACAAACTCTAGCACAGGTTATAATTCTCTGTAGCCTTCTCCAAAAACCCCCAGACCTTCTACAATTTGCTGGTTAGCAGTGCTCAAACAAGCTCACAGTAAACATGCCAGTACATAAATATTACATGAAACAAGTCAGCTAGGTAAGACAGCTCCAGAGAGTACAAAAATAAGCCCTAGATATTATTTACAGCAACAGCATGGTAAACCCAATGCCCAAAAGGTCAAAATGACAAGCCTGGCACAATCTGTACACAAGCTGCACACAGGAGAACCTATGCCCAGTTCAAGCCAACTCACTGCACAAAGCCTCTTTGATGACCATACAGCCACTATTGAGTCAGAAGTTAATAAGTTCATGCTACATCTCCTTCGAATAGTGAGATGAAGGGGAGAGAAGGGGACACATTCATAAAACAACTACGAGCCTCCCAAATTGACTACACTTCAGTGAAATTTAGTAGTATCATGAAAACTTATCATTACTCAGTAACCATGCTTGAGGAATCACAGACTGGTGATCCAAGGACTTTTTTCAAACCAAGCAACTCCTAGAAGACGTACTGTCTTATCTGAAATAATGAAATTTAGTGTTATCTATTGATGATAGATTAATTTTTAATATTTGTTATCAAAGTTGTGTACATGCTTTACAAAACTTAAATTACAACCATTGTAAGTACAGTTAGTTAATTGGAATGGATGACAATTTTATTTCATGGTCTTTTTACGTATGCAGCAAATTAAGGGATGTACTTGGCACATTTTTTTCAAAGCTTTTGTTAAAAAGCTTAGTTTAAAATAAATTCTTTGTGTGTGTGCTTTGCACAGCAGCATCTCAACAAGAAAGCATAAACAAAGTTAATGAGTTTCCTCAGATTTAAAGAAAAAATATATTTTTCAGTCCTTTGATTAAACAGGGAAGTTGTCTAGTAATTTATGAATCCCTAAGCCAAAATCATAAATACCATCAACTGTTTCCTTGAGATTTGTGTCTTGAAGGAAATCAGGTTCCTTACTCTTCAAAACAATGCAGATGTGCACTTGACACAGAAAATATAAATGGGAAACAACAGTTCCATAGCTTGTCACAGCATAGATTTAAATTGTTAAATACCAGCTGGGAATCCCTGAAATTGAGTCACCAACCTCCCCAACACTTTTGTTAGTATAAGGGGGAAACTCATTACAAAAAGAAGAGTTGTATAAAACCAGAGTATTCAAGCATGTGTTAGCTTGCAGTAACATTTAAAAATAAACTGAGCATTGCATATAATTTCAATAATCCTTTATTGGGGAGGGGCACAGGGGACAACGCAGATGGACACAGATGGACCACAGGGACGGATGACACAGGTCCATTAAAATCTCATTTTAGAAAGTTTTGAAAATATCCGACCACCAAGGACATATAAGAGGGCCATACCCTGGCATTCCAATGAAGTGCATGGGTCAAAAGTGAAATATAATTCTGGGCACATTAAGTTGTGTCCACATTTATCCACTCTTTTGAGCAGTGCCAAATGTTAAATAAATGCTTCTTGAAATTTATTTTGGCTATACTCTTCCCCCATTGTACTGCTACATATTAGGTTTTTCTTCCCTTGCTTTTTGAACATTAATCATCTCAATACTCTCTAGTTTTTTCCCTATGCTTGTAGAAAAAAATAAACATTTGTGAACTTTTAACCTGTTCAGAGACTGTGGGGTTCTTTATAAGCTTTAAGAAGAATCTAAAGTTCAGCAAAATATAGATGGATCCTGTTTCCTAGAACATGCCTCAGGTTGACAGTTTCTACAGTCCAGCCAAACCTCCTGCAGCACCCCCTGTTTTTATTACAGTCTCCAAAATACAGTCTTGCCAATTTACCAAGTTATGCACTGGCTTCTTACTGAAACAAAATAGACTTTACCTTGCAAAACATCCTGTATGGTATTTGGGAAATTTTATCCCTAACCTAACAGAGATGGAAGGCTAAAATATATTGCAACTACAGTCAGTCTTCAGAAAAGGTCAGCTCTGGATCAATAGCATCCTGGCTTCTGAAAGTGTTCTAAATCCAGTGACTTGATTCAGTCAGGAGACCTCAGGAAGTGGAGTAACAGGACGATCGGTGAAGGAGTAAAGTATTCAAAACAGGATTCCTTAGCAAACCATTGCATCTTCTTTGTAAATAGGAAGACTGGCAGGGAGAAGGACAGGGAGGAGATGAAGAAAAAAAACTCTGTTACTTTTCTCCAGATATACATTTTAGAGAGGATTACAAAAGCACTTTAGATTAGCCTGGTATCTGAGTATTATTAATTCTTACAAGGCCCTTCAATTCTTCCCATGGAAAAGAATGCACTTGAGCTCCTTGGTTAAGTTAAAAGCTGGATCACCCTAAGCTTGTCTGTAGTCAAAGGGAGGGAGAGGTGGCTCCAGCAAGTGGGTTGGTTTGATTCAGATCTCAAGTAGGCCTGCTTATTTCTCGGAGTAAAAAAGTCTACACCAGGATGTACATTATTCTTGCTTTACAGACTACAGACCCCCAGATATATTTCCAGCTAACATGTTATCTTTTTCAGAAAACTCATCTGTTTTGTCTAATATATATTAGAACCTGATTTCTTCAGTTGCCTTCTGTGAAAACTTTATGTACAATCCATAGCCCCTCACAGATCTGCACAGAGTCTGAAACCAATGTAAGCATTTCAGGAAGATGGATAGGCTCCTATACTTAAGTTTGTCAGGTACATTGCTAGAATTGAGGGGGTGAATACGCTCAGACCTTTCTGTAAAAGGCATGGTCAAACAATGTAGGGGCAGGCAAAGTAATGCACAGCTTTTGCAGAGTAGGCATTATTATATTATTTATTCTTTATGTCAGTTAACTTAAAGAGCAAAATGAAAAACTACTTGCCCAGAGATACAGTGAGAAAATAGCTGGCAGGTGGGAACTATCGCAGGCCTCCAACTGCGATAGTACGCACAGATTACCATCCTTTTAAACAAAGAGTAATCAGCACAGTATTATACATTTTTAAAATACCAGAGACTGCAATTCATGGCAAACTGAAATGAACGCTATTTTTATTCCTTAGTTTGAAATAAATCACAGAAATATCTGAAACTAGAAGAACATAATGGATAAAAGGTGAACAGATTGTTTTCTTTGATTTTAAAACATTGTTTCAGATTCCTAGTGTAATAAGATTATTTCTAGGTGTGGGTGGTATAATTGAACTAATCAGCCCCTTTATGTTATTCTCCTTGATGTACATTTAAATTTAGCACTGATTAAGTAATGAATTTAGGGAAAAAAATAAATCAATCCAAACAATTGAATAACATTTTCCATTCCTGATGAAGTATGAAGCAGAGGGCGAAATAAATCTCAAAGTTCTGAAATAATTTCAGGTGAAGTCCTGAATTATTTTAATTTCAGGTATTTATATATTTCCACTGCCACATAATCTACTACTAGGTGTTTTGTAGACATTTACATTCACAATGTCCAAAAATCATGGGGAATAAAAAATCACCCATGCTTTACAGATAGGGAATAAAACATACTGGAAAACATGTAAGACAAGTGAGTTTAGCTAATGTTCCCAAGGTGTTCATGTGGCAGAGTGATATAGGCTCTGTCTTTACACTCAGGTCATGTCAATCAGTGGTCTTGTCCCTACATTTTGCACTGTGCACTTCCTTCTTAGATTAGGTAGCTGGGAAGGAATGGAAGACAACGTACAGAATGAATCCTGTAAGCAAAGAAGGAAACAGAAGAGACTGGGCTGCTGAAGTCAATGGCAAAACTCACATTGATTTTTCACATGTCTGGTTTCAATCCCAAGTCTAATCATTCTGCTTTATGACACGGAAGTCCTCTCATCTAATGAAATGATCAGGGGATCTTCAAAAGCTCAATCACAGCAGCAGAAAGGAAGGATGCTCTAACAAAGGCTGTTGGTTAGCTTTTGTTAACGAATCTTTCACACAGACAGGCAAAAGACAGATTCTCTGTCAGCTTTCAAAAGAAAAATTTCTGAAGAACTTTGGTGGCAAGAAACCAAAAAAGAAGAGCAAAACCCCCCTCCTATAAATTAGGAATTCAGTAAACAAGACTCTTATTGTTCTTCTAAGTCTGAATCTGAGACAAAGATGATGAACCTTTTAAAGGAGACAATAGAAAAAAAGGAGTCAGTTAAAGAAGTTTCACCAAGCTGGCTTGATAACAGAAAAGTTTTTTGGTTTTGTTTTTTTTTTTTTCCCCCTAGGTCTTCTCTTACTTGTACACTTTAGAATCATTTTGAGAGGGAGGATGGGGGTGGAAAGTCTAGAAAAATGAAAAGAAGCCAATAAGGAAAGTTCAGCAATCAAAGATAAAAACAAGGCATTTCTGCTTCTAACTGAGACACACTAATAGGAGCTCTAACACAACGTGTATTGCACTCATAATTCCTCTGTTCATGCTGGTTATTCATGCCTTTTCAAGCATGACATAATCACAAACCCATCTAGTTACAGCAAGACCTTGGCTAGTCAGAGAATTAAATGGTTATTAATAGAATTTAAGAAAAGACAAAAAGAAAATAACTAACTTGTAAAAAGAACCTACTAGATTCACAGAATATAAGAATAATGCAATTAATCATTGTTAAAATAGTGCCTTGAAAGACAAAAACATCTCCAGATTCCCCTGTTCTGCCTTTTGGTAGCATAGCTTTGTTTCACAAAGTTTTTCCAATGTGTAACCCTAGCTAGCTTTCATACTCTGCGGAAAATCAATTATCACAGACATTAATAATGTCTGGTTCTTATGGACATGTTAGTTGTTCTAAGAAGTAGATCAGTTTGACAGATAGATTAGACAAGGTCAACAAATTCATGCTAACACTCTGAAACCTATGAATATGGGTAAGTGTAAGACTAACGATAGCTTAGACCAACAAATGTAAGTGAATGACCGATCAACACAACTACTTTGCAAATGGTACTTAAAATATTAAAATCTAAGAGGAACATATTTCTCCTTAAGTAAATATCCTTAATCAATACTCTCCAGGGCGGGGAGAAGATAAAAGTATAAGTTGAAAGGGGATCACATAGTATTGGAGAGGAGCAGAAGGGATAGGAAGTGGGTAAAAACGTCTGAATTGCTTTAAGTGCATAAGAACTATGGCTTTAGGGGTAGGCAGAGGACAGTATTAAATACAACATGTGTAGGGAACCTGGAAGCAAACAAAGTGGAAATGAAAAAGTCTGTTGGAGTGAACGAAGAAACTAAGGAAAGAAAAAGAAGGAGGCACAGATGAGTAGAAAGGTCTGGGCTACAATATGGACCACAGGGAACAAAACCGCAGGACTACAGCAAGGATTCAGAACAAGCAAAGGACGGAAAATGACAAGCAAAGGTGAGAAAATATAGACAGTTTTTAAAACATATACTCAAAATGGAGAAGGGAGTGAAAGGAGGAAGAAAGCAGTGACATGGAGAGGAAAATGCAAACAAACAAAAAAAAAAAGGTATAAAAAATATCTTGCCAGAAAGTGTTAACATTGTCAGTCAAAAGGATGAGATGTGATCACATTTAGAATCAATTCTGGCCTTGCAGAAGAAATTCCTGAACAGAATGTAATTTCCCTAAAGGAAATGCCTTTATAATAATAAGAATTAACAAATCAATAGAAGAAATGTTGTTTAATTTTCTTGCCATTAGTTCAAATTCATGTTCACTGCAAAGAATGTCTGAATGACAATCATTAAGCAAAACAGAATCTCATTTATATTACAGTTGCCAATCAAAGCTACAAAGCTACAAAATTTATACAACAGGGATCTTTGGTAGATACCTACAGTATAGCAGTCCACAAGAGAAAACCAAGTTAGATCATAGTGGAATACAGGAAGTTTTATTCTTTAATTGAATGTAGATTAGTCAAACATTCTCTGTTACAAACATTTTGAAGTAAAGGTATCTGCAATAAAGTGTGACGCTTTTGAAAAAGGCGTAGCTTAATGAATTCATTGTGATCACTGCTTGGTTTAATCCCAATTACACAGTGGATATTTTTTTAACTCTTGAAAAGGCTTTAAGATCAGACAAACAGAACATATAAATTATCACAGTTTCTGATTTCTTCTATACAGCCCACACAAATACATATACAATATTCTCCCATGCAAATACAATATTCTCCCATCTAGAATGACTGATTACTTGCTGGTTTGTTTGTGTAGTTTCAGGAATACCCTGAAGGATGTCTTCCTGAGACCCCTCCAGATCCTCAAAACCTGTAATCCTTTCCTGTTCATTTCAGTGTCCACAGCATGGAACAGAGCAGAAGCAAACACTGAACCTACTCAAAATATTAGCTAAATTCTTTTTCTACATCCGCACCCCTCCCAGTGTCATATCCTTTGAATGCAGGTGCTAATTTTCAGAAGCCAAATTGCATGCATTACAAAGCAATTGTAATTTTTTTTTTAATTCCTACCGAAATCAATGGTCTATAGATACGCTTAGTACATCCTAGTAAAAAGCCCCCAAAAATGTTGGCTTTTTTTTCCCACATGGAGCTGACAGCCTACAGAAGCAGCAGGGTTTACATATTGTAGGTATGAATTATTGGTTTGAGAAAGAAGTTTATATTCATTTTAGAACTACATCACAGGCAAACTGCATTGGAAGCAATTTAGCATTCTTACTAGTTAATCTGCCAGATCTTTGCAAGTTACTTTTTAAGTGCTATGTTGGTAGGCACACTTTGCCTAGCAACAAGTGCCCGTTTTTATTCCATTTCCACTGTACACAATAGAGGTCCATAAATTGCTTCAGGTGCTAAGCATTCAAGAATTATAGCTGCTGCTCAGGATGTATCTAGTCATAAAATCTCTTGCACACAAATACTGTACATAATCTCTTAAGACGAAAAACCTAGACGAACACGTCTAAAGATAAACATGTAAGGGGTAAGGGCTGTTGGTTTATTTAGGGTTATTGGTTCCAAATGCCTGTGGTTTTCCAAAGGAATAGTTACATTACACATTAGCAAAAATACTTTTATAAACACATATTTAGAATTAAAAGACAATATGCTGTCATACCTAGATGCCAAGGAGACTGTAACAAAATTATTTTAAAAGTCACACAGTAAGGTAAAAAATGAGTAATACAGAAGTATTGTAGGGAGCTAACCAAGTACAAATATTTATTGGAGAGTTAGAAGGTAAATCTTGGTGAAAATAGTGTTGCTAGCAGAGACCAAAAAACTTCACTATGGAAAGCACCAGCAGAAAGAGCATTCATTAATAAAGGCAGAGTCTATTGATCATAAACATAAGTGTTTATTACTCCTCAAGTAAAATCTGCTTCATGATATTGTTTTATAACAGAAATAAAAATAATAATTTCCCATATTACTAAAGCTGGTCATGTAAATAAAGATAAACACTAGCAGGGAGAGTACACAATTTCCCACTTGGCACTTTTATATATGCATCTCCATGGATGTCGAAAAGAAGGAACAGTATATAGACACTTTAATGAAAGAGCCAAATGCTATGCATTGCTTTCTGGCATTGTACAATTCAAAAAAGTTGCCTGACAGTTTTCTCAATGCTTTTTGAGACAACTCCTTTCCGCATACAGATATGTACACACACACACACACACACACACACATAGATAAAATATAGCTACATACATACCTAGAAAAGCAAATACCTTAATTAGCACAAAAAATGTATACACTCTTTGGGGCAGGTATTGCAAGAGGGATAGAACAAGATCATAACTAAAACAGAAGGTGAAGAAAAGGTTACTGCTGTACATGCTGCCATAAGATGTAGAAATATAATTTTTTTAAACATGCAGTAAAAATTTATTAGAAAAGTAAGCAACCACCACACGTCAATAACAGGAAAAGCAGAGAAAATTAGCAGGTCTATTTTAAACAGTTTTGCTATGGGAAGTGGGTATTTTTTCAGTACAAATCATCAAATGCTAGTAACTAGATTTCAAGGAAGGCAATTAGATCAAACTGGGGTTTGTTCTTTTTCTTTGCACACTCTCTTTTTCAATCTTTCACTTTTGTAAAGTTTTTTCTTAAACTAGCTTTTCTTCCAAAGAAAATTCAGAGATCAAATACTAATGGCAACAGGCTTTTATTATGCATACTTTTTTACTGATTGATTGGATATATGAAGCAAAGCATCGTCTCTTCCTTTTTCACACAGAATGGCAGCCTTGGAAGAGGCATGTGATTTTATTAACTTGCATTTTATACAAATTTTTCTGCCTCTACACTCTCCAAAACAGAATTCCATCAAAACCTCATGTATTTCTGATCTTTGGTTAGGCCTGACCATTAGCAGGGTGTTCCACATCAAGGATAATTGCTTGAATTGGAAATGCTGCCTGTTTCAGGGACACACATGTAGCACATGCCTGAAACAGGGAACAATTTCCCACTAGCCCTTTGCTCCTGTTTTGGCTGAGAACCATACAACAACATTACTCAGTATAAGAGGGGAAAAGAAAGTGAAAGGTAAAAGCCAACTGGAAAGTGATTTGTATTCCCAGGAATAAAATACCGCAGAATGGAACAGATTTTATGTTAATTTTTTCCCAAAAAGTTCTCTACAGTCTTCTGTAAATCATACACATTTCTTCCTAGTTCTTCCAGTTTCCATCTGTCCTTCTGGAACATAGCCTGCTCTACCCATCATTTCTCAGATTTTCTACTTTTGAATGGAATACACAGGTGACTCGAGTAACAACACTACTATTCCAAGTAATGAAATAACATAAAATTCTTAAAAATCTATCCTACCTTGTTCTATGAACCATACTGGGACAACTTCTCCCAAAAGTACACAAAGCATATGTCAATGAGGATGACTCCCTAATGCTCAATTGATAGGCATAATGCAACATACTATGAATTTCATCCTCAAATGCCTAGTGTTTTTATATTGAGATTACAAAAAATATTAATAGGACAATTATTTCATTTCAATTTCTTTCAGTTACTCTTACTTCAGCAGGACTTGGACCAAGCCCTAAACAGCTGCTAAACTCATAGAGTCACAGAACTGTAGAATCATTTAGGTTGAAAAAGACCTTTAAGATCATTGAGTCCAACATTAACCAAGTCCATCACTAAACCATGTGCCCCTAAGTGCCACATCTACATGTCTTTTAAACACCTCCAGGGATGGTGACTCCACAAGATCCCTGAGCAGCCTGTTCCAATGTTTCAACATCCTTTCAGTGAAGACCTTTTTCCTAATATCCAATCAAAACTTACCATGGTGCAACTTGAGGCTAATTCCTTGTCTTATCATCAGTTACTTGAAGGAAGAGGCTGACACTTACCTCACTACAGCCTCCTTTCAGGTAGTTCCAGACAGCGGTAAGGTCCCCTCTGCCTCCTTTTCTCCAGGGTAAACAAGCCCAGTTCTCTCAGCTGCCCCAGACCCTTCACCAGCTCCGTTGCCCGTCTCTGGACACGCTCCAGCACCTCAGTGTCCCTCTTGCACTGAGGGGCCCAAACCTGAACACAGGATTCGAGGTGCGGCCCCACCAGTGCTGAGTGCAGGGGGACAATCACTGCCCTGGCCCTGCTGGCCACACCGTTTCTGACACAAGCCAGGATGCTGCTGGCCTTCTCGGCCACCTGGGCACACTGCTGGCTCATGTCCAGCTGTCTGTCAACCAGCACCCCCAGGCCCTTTCCCACCAGGTGGGTTTCCAGCTGCTCTTCCCCCAGCCTGTAGCGCTGTGTGGGGCTGGTGTGACCCAAGTGCAGGATCTGGCACTGAGCCTTGCTGAACCTCATACAACTGGTCTCGGCCCATCGATCCAGCCTGTCCAGATCCCTCTGCAGAGCCTTCCTGCCCTCAAGTAGATCAACACTGCTATCCAACTTGGTGTCATCTGCAAACTTAGTGAGGGTGCACTCAATCCCCTCATCCAGATTGTTGGTAAAGATCAAACAGGACTGGCCCCAGTACTGAGCCCTGGGGAACACCACTTGTGACTGGCCCCCAAGTGCACGTAACTCCATTTACTACCACTCTCTGGGCTCCACCAGCCAGCCAGCTTTTAATCCAGAGCGGAGTGTAGCCATCCAAGCCACGAGCAGCCAGTTTCTCCAGGAGAATGCTGTGGGAGATGGTGTCAAAGGCTTTACTAAAGTCTAGGCCAGGGGTCCTCAAACTACGGCCCGCAGGCTGGATACAGACCCCCAGGGTCCTCAATCCGGCCCCCGGTATTTACAGAACCCCCCCCCAACACACACACCCCACCGGGGGTTGGGGGGGAAACCAAGCAGCCGCAGATGACTGCCTGCCACTGCATCCGCGCGCCGGCCCCCTGGTTAAAAAGTTTAAGGACACCTAGACTCTAGGTAGACAACATGTACAGCCTTTCCCTCAGCCACTAGGCAGGTCACCTCATCACAGAGGGAGATGAGCTTTGTCAAGCTGGACGGGCCTTTCATAACCCCATGCTGGCTGGGCCTGATGCCCCAGCTGTCCTGCATGTGCCATGTGATGGCGCTCAGGATCCTCTGCTCCATAACCTTCCCCAGCACCAAGGTAAGGCTGACAGGCCTGTCTATAGTTCCCCAGATGCTTTCTGACCCTTCTTGTAGATGGGTGTCATATTTGCTAACTTCCAGTCAACTGGGACCTCCACAGTTAGTGAGGACTGTTGGCAAATGAAAGAAAGTGGCTTGGTGAGCAACTCCTAATGTTCTTTGCCTCTTTAAAAGTGCTGTTCATCTATGTTAGTAGAAACAGTCTTGCAAAATACCTCCAGACCTTCCAGCAATAACATATAGTGGGTCAGGACGTTTCAGGTTGGATTACACATGGGAATGTGTGTAGGAGTAAGAAATATAGGACTTTTTTTTTAATAACAGTAATATCATCATTATTTTTTCAGACTGTAAATTGCAGAACACTGAAAGTACAGATCTGGATACTCAGTTTTTTTTCAAATTGGGCTCAAGGTGGGACTGAGATGCAGCAACCAAATACATCCTGGAAGAGCCATGCACTATAATTGTTGCATCTAATTGAGATTCATTTCTTAGTCAAATTATAACATATTTCTGCATGCTTTAAGTTGTTTCAGTATGCATTTTCCTCTCCCCTACTTCACAGCCAGAATCTCTCCTTTTCACTATTTCTCTCAAAAATAAATCGGTGAGAAAATTCTTCTAAACATATTAACCCACTCTGTAAGAAGGGAACACCAGGACTTAAGTAAAGCTGAAATGCTAGATGTCTGCATGATCTTGAGCTGACCTGAACACAGAAAACTTCCCACATGCTATTAAGCTACAAAGCCAGGGAGCAGTCATACTTCTAATACTGTGGCTTTAATTTGCAGTGAAAACTGTCAACATGAAAAATAGTCTTGGTAAAAGCAGATTTCATCCCCAAGATCTTGTGTCACCCACAGTCCCAGCACATTTTGTTCTGGCACTCTAACTCAGACATTCTGAAGCAGACAGAAAGGAAAAAGCATCGGGGAACAAAATTCATGCTATTTTCAGTAGCAGTTTCCAACCTAATTTCACCGGTGCAGGATAGCAACATCTCACACGATACTAGCTTCCCACCTCTGTTTCAAGGATTGACTTTTCTGATGGTCTGAAACTGCAATGAGTGTTAATTAATGCACAGTAACTTTACAGGTTCCTATAAGAAAGAGAGGACAGGACACTCTGCAGAGCTTCTTCCTTTGCAGAAGCCAGCAAGTTTTTGTCTCAGATGAAAACATGAGTGGTCACTGTGATCTTGCATCAGTAAGAAAAGCTGGAGGGGCTGCACACACTGATTTGACCCATCATCTGTATTTAGGGCTTTCTATGAGGAATTTGTTTTTAAGGTAAGTATTTATTGTACAGATCAGTCACAGATTCTTGTAGAAGGAGCTGAAGCTGTAAGTAATTTTCTGCCCTTGCAAATTCTTACTGACTCACATGTGGATCTAAGGCTTGCTATGACCCTTCATTGTTTTTCTAAGCTTTTTAGTAACAATTTGAATCTTTAGAGAATTTTTAATTTTCCAAGTGTTGAACAAGTGAAATAATTTCATGGCAACATGCCATGGAAATTGGTTAAATACAACATTATGCAAGCATTTTAGAGGGGACAATTGCTCCAGTAAAGTCAGTTTCAGTTATTGTGTAGTTGCTTTTTATTTGGCTTTGCTAAACTTCCAGCTGTTTTTTTGTTTGCTGGTACTGAATTTATCACCATTTTGTCTTTGTTTTTTCCTATTAAACTTTTCATTTAAAGATTTATTACAGAATGATTATTTTTAGATAGCTTACCTTGAATACTTCATTATTTATTTATTTTTCAGAACCATCTGAATGCTCCTGTTGCTATCCTGACATGCTTTGTAATTGGCTTTGTGGAAAACATGCAACTTTGATGGCATATTCACTGCTAGCCCCTGCTCACACTCCCATTAACTCCAGCTGGACTAGGGTTTCGTAAGTAAATTAACAATATTTCCTATATGAGAGGTAGAAAACAAAAGCTTTCACTGTTCTTAAAAGTTATAATTTGTTTTATGTGAAAATACTTGGATTCAACACAAATAGTCCTATCAGATAAAAAATCATTATGTAAACAAATATTCACTGATGGAGCTCAATGAACACTGCCAGTGAGCTCTGAGAAGTACCTAATGGAAACGGCAAAATGGATGTGTGTGCAATAACAAGCTCATTTAGATGGACATTTGCCAGAATTTTGTTATATAGGTGTATCTTTCTGAATCTATAACCAGCCACTTGAGCAGACACAACTGAGTCTCGTTACTGTATTTGTTCTATTAGTAAACTTGCTGCTAAAGCAGAAGTTTGAGAAGAATGACTTCAAATTCTATTGCCCATCTAGGAGAGAGTGGAGGGCTTAGAGCCCATACTATTCAGCTAATTCATCAGATCATCCATTTGTTATGAAGTTAGGTGTTATACAGGTGTTAGCAAGATGGAAATGAGAGTTGCTTAGGGCAAAATATATGTCCTAACCAACAGTGTCTGGCATTCGTTGGATCTACAAACTTTGTTTCTGTAGTTAATAAAACAACTCTGCCAAGTATCATAGCTAGTACCACAACAAAATGGAAAAACAAAGTCCCTCTCACACTTCCACGTCTAAATAACACTGGAATTTTCTAAACCTGAGTATGTCAGCATTCAAAGAGATGGGAGGAGAGAAGGTAAATAGAGACTACATACATTTCCATAACTTTTGTAACTCTCTTCTGGTTGTCTTTATCCAGAGGGATACAAGCATGAAATTAATTAATATTTTAAACAGAACATATGACAGAGCTTAGAAGACACAAAACTCAAAGCGCTCTGAGAAGGAAGGTGGTAACATTGCCCTGTTTTTCTGGCTGCAGAACCCCTGACTGAACATCACAGAGCAAGTCACTGGCAAAGCCAGGACCTGAAAGCAGTTCTCAAGCCCTGCTCCAGTTGTCTGTCCCCTAAGAGTTACATTCTGACTTGGTCTTCGTCTCTCTCTAAAAACAGTCCTCATATACAGGAGATTCTTATGTCCCATAAGATTTCAGAATCTCCTGTGCTGACTGGAACGAACAACGATAAGGAGACCAAATTGGAAACTAATCCTTTGCATGTCCCATCAGTGGGCATGTCTGCTTGCATATAAAGTCTAGCCTTTCAGTGCCAGAGCTCTCCAGATGTCACTGTTTCAGTATGATCCTGGTAAGATTAAAACAAGAAAAGACTAACAAGTGAAACATTTCTAATGTTAGATATGCAAAAATATGCTAATCCAAATGTTCTACTTAAAAAACAATACAACTCTGACATTCAAAAAAATCTTTCTTGTTTGTTTAATTTCATTTTTTTCTCAGTTAAGGTTTCCTGTATACCTCTGCTTTGCTATTTTTCCTCCAGAAGTTAGAATAAACCTCCCAGATTTCTATGGAACTGCACTCTACCACTTCTTGCTGACAGTAAATTGAAACTTACAGTAGTCCTTCCTACAGTCTTCATGCTATAATAATCTACCATGGCATGCTCCCATCTCAGCAGTCTAATATCAGCGGATATTTCTCTAATAGTCTAAAAATTATCATTTAAAATGTTAATTGCTTCCTGACTAATGATGAAAATGATGAGTTAAATGTGCAAGAATTATTTATAAAGTGCAATGGCACACTAATTTTCTCTCCATATTTTAAAAATACAGCAGCCAGTGAGGAATTTTAGAGCAATTAGTAAAGTAGACCATACAAGTCTGTGCATATCAAGCTCTTGTAGTTTGCACTCCATGCTTTTTTGGTCCCTAAGAGTACAGGGTGTCACATTTCTTCACCTAAGATCTATTCTTGCCTCACTATACCTGATGTGTAAAAATTTCCTGGACAGAACTATGCTTATCGGTCAAATGCTGCTCCCATTGTAGTCAATGTGTGATCTCTGTATTAAATGTAGCAGCAGAATCATGACAGCTTAAAATACAGTTATTCGTGGCAGGACCAAAGTCTTCAAGTACATAGTTTCTCCTTAAAGCAGAGATTAAATGTGGCCACCTGAGCACAAAAACCACTAGATAAATTAACTTTCACTGCTCTTTAAACTTCCAGTTCACTTCTGTAAGGACTCAGTAGGAAGAAAGGCAACAGTTACAGTGGCACCAAGATTGACATACATAACCAAAGACAGCTACACAATTTAGCAATACAGACATTATTTTCCATTGGTTCTTCAAAACATTTTGAATTTTCTTCGTTCACACACAGTAAGAGGATGAATGAAACCCCTAAATTGCAGAATGACACAGATTATGCAAGACAGTTTCCTATGAGTTAAAATATACACGTATCTATATAATTTTACTACATGGTACAGAAAAAAAGTATGTATACATTTTCTGCACACACAGAGAGAAACTGGGTTTATAAGAAGGAGTCACTTAAACTGGATTCTCTGTGTTCCCAAAATATTTCTACTGCAAGCTCCACAGCTGTGGTTCTGGATCCCTATTCATTGCCTTGAAAGCCAGGAAAACTTGATTCTTCAACTTTCAATCTGAGACTCCATCCAAGTAATACCTGTAGAACTGACCTATCAGGAATGAATCCTTAGCATTCACACGTCAATCTTCAGTATCTTTCAAAATCCAGAGACACATTCTTTCCGATTCATCTATTTGGAAAGTCACAGAGGAAAAGCCATTGTCTTACTGTCAGTTTTCCCTGGCTTTATTTAGTGGCTTTTTGAAGAAAACAGATGTGCCCAAAAACCTAACAATTCCTTCCAAACAAAGGCAACCTAAACATGATAGCCTTCTTTTACATGTCTGCCCTAGCCTATTTTCAGAGGGTGGGGTTGGGTAGGGAACCCCCACCCACAGTTGTGGACACCCCCCCAGCTAGAGCACGAGAGGTCCCCACTGCAATTCTACTAGCATGTAAGAGAAAATCACAGCTAACCCAAAATGGGGGAGAGAAAAAAACCACTTTATTTTAAAAGAAAAAAATGAAATCAAATTAAATATCTGTAATGAGCAATATTAAGGATAGAAAATAAGATAATTACTAAAAGCACATAAACAAAATAGTGATACACACTTAGGAGATAAAAGTAGAAGGCTACAGTGACATTCTACAGTCAGTTTTGCAAGCCAGCTTCCTTTTTAGTGTCATACTCCTCTTTTGAGAAAAAACAAGATGAGTGAAATAATTCACTCTTACGTACCTCTTCTGGTCTCAAATTATCACTTTGGCAAGAAACTGAAGCTTTGTACCATAACCTACTTTTAGCCTATGCAGATCCAGTGTAGACTGAATTAATTCATCATTAGTATTCATTCATACTGAAGTGCCTATGCCTAGAAGTGGAACAGGCATTTTAAAAAAGAAAATTAGGCTGAAAAACCAGAAAGATAGCATAAAAATATTTGTCTACTGTTTTTAAAAGAAAGGAAAGTCAATTAAAGCTGCATTTTCTTGTTTGGCCCTCACATTTTGCAGCACTCATGCTAAGGTTGAGGTTATTTTCATAGCACCACAGGGAACATATCTTCACATGGGTGACATGCTCTTGAATGATTGTTCCACAGTATGATGAGTAAAAACATTCAAAAGTGTCTACACAGGGTTCCTTTCATCCTTCCCAAATCTGAGTATGTCAGACCCTCTTCCAGCATTGCTTTTCTTCCCATTGACAGCTCACTAATATGGCAACATAGCACACATTTACATACGTAAAAAGATAGGAGTGCTGCCAAATATGATAACATTCACACAATTTATCTTTGAATTATTAATGTGGATTAATTTTAAAGGCTGACCAACTTCAAAACACTAAACTGAGTTTCATTTTAAAAGGCTGGAACAAATCTGTAGGTCTTCACAATTTTTTTCCCAGCTTTCCTACTTTTTCACTATGTAGCATTTACATAAATCTTCAGTTATTGCAGTTTAGAAATTGTCTCCTGATCATCAGTTTCAACCACAGGCAAACCATGATTTGGGGATCTCCGATGAAGCAGGCAGGCAGCCTGTGCATCACACAGCCCTGATACAGATAGGAACTCTGCATGCACTATACAGCAAAATTAGAGAGAAGTAGCAGGTGGAGTTATGAAGACTGACATTCAGTGGATGTAACTGGATGAGTGGTCTGGCTGTAATAAAACAGGCTGGAGAATTACATGCTGAAAAAACTGCTTAAAACCCTTATGATCCCATTAATACCTAGCCTTGCCACCTGGTCTTGGCATATGAAGCAGAATTTGCATCAAAAGAGATTAACATTGCCTCTGGGGCTAGTCAAATTTATTCTAGCAAACTAATGTGAAGCAAATAGCTCTACCTAATATCATTTATATGAATGAGACAAAAGAGATCAAAATTTAAATATGCAGCAGGATTATGTTACTCATCTATTGTCTAGGGAAAGAAAAACTCACTACAGAAATTGTAACAATAAAAAAGTATGAAAGTAAGCACAACCTAAAACGCCATAATCATCTCACTATAAACAGACCTAATTTGTAAAAGCAAATGTGGGTATAAGGCATCCAGCTCTCAGTGTTTTTCCAAAACATCCTTGTAACAGACAATGTAGGCACACAGAACAAAATTATTTAGAGCATTCTGTCAATAGGTAAGTGATCTATCGATAGGGCAGTTGGTTGGAAAATATGAGCAGTTTATAATGGTCTGTGATGTTGAAAATGCACAAACATATCCATTATTCCTTGTCAGTGTTCACAAAGTGGATGATGTTATTGACAGAGTGTGGTATGTCTTACAGGCACTGTATATGATCGTGATGTTTGTTCTTGATCAGCCTTATTCAAAGCATTACTATCACGACTTCCCCACATCCAGTCATTTGTTTTCCCTGAAAAGCTATTTTACTTTTTCAGCATACAGGAGGCCTTGAGAAATGCTGCCAGATATCCTGGGGCTTTTTCATGGGCCTTGGTAACTGCAATTGCAAAAATTTACATACAGTATGCTGACATATATTTTGTGTAAATACTGTCAGAGCATAATGCTCTCCAGGACAGTAAGCATCATGATTATCAGTGTTTGAACAGCACACATCATTGTCCTGATTGGGATTTTCGGCTGGTTTATGTGCTACATGAAAACACAGAGAGGTTATTTTTATCTTTAATTTCAGTGAGCAATTCATACTGCCTTCAAATTTTCTTTTCCGTCACCTGTGCTCTTTCAGTGATATTCCAAACAGAACTTCTGGTATATAAACATTCACTAATAAACTTAAAGCCTTTTACTTATTGCCTTTATCATAAAAAAGGATATCAGAAAAAAATTGTATTAAGGAATTTAAGTCAATCTGCCAAGAAAAGCCAAATCATGAGGCAAATGAGGAGACAGCTGTGAAGCTGGCAACATATTTGTCCGCAGAATCTGCCAAATAGCCAGATGTTTCTGCTACACAAGCACACACAGAGCTCAGCACAGGAATCCTACTAGAGATAACTACAGTACAAAAATAACGACTAAAGCTTATTTTAGGGGAAAGTGTTCATTACAGACCATCCTTTCACCAATTGTTGTCAAGGAAGTTTAGAATAACTACAGGAGAAATAAATTTACCAAACAGCTAAATGATAAATACATCACTAATTCACTGCCACTCTGTACCAAGTAATTCAAACAGAAATGCATTTCTGCAATATTTTAATAAAGATTTCTAAGACGAGTCATAAAAATACCTAAATCAAGTTCACCACTGTTTCTGTAGAATAACAGGATGTTTGAATGAACTCTAGATCAAAACATTTACACATTTAAATTTGAAAAGTAGTTTAAAAGCTGATAACAGGGTGTAACTTTATAGTCTTTACAGAACCACAACACTTAGTGATATCAATGGGAAAAGTTTCTTTGACAAAATTGCAAAACACCCTCCTACAGCCATCCCAATAGAACAAAATTTTAAGTACTACCCTTAACTTGCATTCTTTTTTCTCTGCACTGAAATAGCAGAGGCAGTAAAAAATTTAAACTTCTAGTGGTCATTGATGTGATCCTTTCACTGCTCTCTGCAGCAGTACACGCTGAATATTTTTTGTTAACAAAACCTAACTAACAATGCTGAGACAGCCTAGAGGTTAGCTTGAGTTCCTATGTCTCTAATTACTAAACATAAATTATGAGTTTTTTCTTTCTTTAATGTTTGAACTCATTACTGTTTTCCATGGGAGAAGAGACAAAACTTAAATTATAGCAAGTACAACAGGAGTTAAAGTAAACAAACATTCATTTGGATCCCCAATGACCATAAAAAAATCTAAATCCTAACCTTTGGAATAAATTCTGAATAAGATCTCTCCCAGCACTGAAAGGAATTATGGGTTTTCAAAGCTCATAGACCAGGGTTTTGCTCTTACAAGGAGTGTAGTACTTTTGCATAGGGGATGCACACATTAAAATTAAGTTTAAAAGATGTTTAAAACTCACTGAAGTTTATTCCATTTACAAGGATTCTACCAGTTACAGAAATTTTCCCCACCATGGAAGGCTGTGATTCAAATCAAAACAAAGAAAAGGATTACTGAAAGGTATTTCTGGAGACCTAAACCAGAGAATTACTAAGGCTAATACCATTCCAAAATGTAAACTCTTTTAATGGAGTGTAGTTTTCAAAGGCACTTCTAGGCATTTTACTTACCTCTTTCTAAAGAAGTTCATGGAAACTAGAATAATAAATGGATCTATCTTTAAAATTAACTGAGACCTTTGTTTAAAAGTAAAAGCCCTTCTTCCTCCACCAGTAAGATCAAGAAGAAAACCACCTGGACCCCCAAGGTCCTGACCCTCAACCCCAGAGCCACGTAGTCAGACTTGATATGCTCCAGGTCTCCCCTGTCTGTATCACCCGGAAGAGCAGGGTTAATAGTCTGAGGGCTGGAACAGGCTCAGCAGTCTCTCCTTGTCTTAGGTCCATGCACCTGGCCAGAAACAAACCACTCTTGACAGCAGATTAGGAGACCAGACTGTGGCCTCCATTCCTCACCACAGCACTCCCTTGCTGCTCCCTCCTGGTGCTGCTGCATGGCTCAGAGCCAGCTCTGGTTCTTCATTGAAGATAGCTCCCAGTGTCTCATCAGCTACCACAGCATTGACCAGGGCACTGATCCCCTTCTGTGGGTACAAGAAGTCACTAGCTTCTAGCTTTTGTCATCATTTCCCAGCCCAAAAAAATACAGACACTGCCTACCTCTCCTTCAGTACAGCTGAGCACTCGGGCTTCTGTAGCCACATGGTATTGGAGAAGATCTGGACAATTTTCTTTTAGTCATCACTGATGCTGTGCAGTGTGCTGACCTCCTGCAGCTCCTTTACTTGGTGACATAGACCTCCACCTGCAGCCAAGGATGCCATCTCCCCGTTCTCTGCCTCAGCAAGATGGTCCAAGCAACTCTGCATACCCAGACCTGGAGACCTGCATTCTCCCTCGGGAGCATTCTCTGAGGCTTTCTCTTGAGGCTTCTGATATTCTAGAAATAGTTGGTCTAGTTGTTGATAAGGACAATCATGCCCTGTGGTGCATCACCACCAGTACTCAGCACATGGGCACTGTTCTCAGCAAAAGTTCTGCTTATCCTTCTTTCTACTACTTGGTTTTCATTGCAGTTTGCTGATGGCTTATTATCATGAAAAGATGTGCTTACCATTCTCTGCAAGCTTGCTGCAAAAGCAGTCCTATCACCATCATTCACCTGTGGGTTGATAACTGAATCAATACATTCATGATTTGCATTGAAAACACTGAGAATGTCCTGTATATTCATTAACAGAATGCCTGTAAGCACCTTGAAGAAAGTCATGACTCTTCACTTGTGCTTTTAAATGGTGTCCCTGGCTCACTTCAGTCTCACTGCCATCATCCTGCCATGACGGCATCTACTACCGCAGCCTGTCTTCCCAGCTGATGTGAAAAGTTTATTTGCATATCCCTATTCACATAAGCCTAACTCAAAATGACACAGTTCTACTGAAAGGCTGGTGGTGCAAAGTGTATACCTGGCAAAATGTACACAGCATCCCAAAACATGAGTTTGTGAAAACCTTCTTTCCTGTTTAATTTGTGTCTTCCCTAAGTTGCATCTACTGATCTCATCAACTTGTTCAACTAAGAGATTCTAAACCATGCATTTAGAGACAGCATGAAGACACACATTCTTTCCTTCAGTCACTTAAAAGCTTTTTCATGTTCCATCACCCATACAAAGATGCTCTCAGGTAACTACTCTAACAATGCCTGTTGTGAGAAATGTTGGGCAAATCCAAGGAGTCTGCGGAACCGTGAATGGTGCAATCACCTCCAGAGGACCCAGGGGTCATTCCTACCCCCACCCTCCAGGATGCACCCTTTCTTCTGCCTACATCAGGCAGAGAACTATTGCCAACCTCAATCAGGCTTGAAAAAAAAAAGAAATGTTAACATCTCCGAACTCTTGACAGGCCTTTAAGCAAAATTCATTCCTCGTCCAACTGCACTGGAAATACTATTCCTCACAGCAAGAAAAAAAAATCAGTTAAAATGAGCTGGATTTCTCCAGTTATCTGCATGCACATGAGTACAATAACTGCCCTTTCAATCCCATGAATCAGACTTTGTTCAGGTCTGAAGTCCAACAGCCAGTAACCATCTGGCTAAATCGTTATCTGGGCAACTATTCACACGTATTGTTTAAACAGTTACTCTTTGCATCAGCAGCCCTCAGCTTTCCTTCTGTGGCTTCTCTCCTCACATCAGCATCAAAGGTCTTCTGTTTGAACCCCCTCAAATGGCAGTCTCAAGCTATTTCCCAGCTGGAACAATATAGGGACAAGCCTACAAAAAGCCTCTCACAGTCACCACCCTGTTGCCTCTTGCTTTTTTATGCCTCACAGAAGTTCAGAAGGTTCAGTTTCCTCTCAGTGCTCGGAAGCAAAAGCATTTGCCCTGTGCTGCCTGGCACTATACCTCACAACCTTCACTTGAAAAATGCTGACAAAAGGCCTGAGCATTGCCATGGAAACACTTTACCCAATATTCTTGTAAATCTGTTTGCCCAGGGAGACAAGGGTCTGCTAAGCACTAACAAACTCTCATCTCCTGTATGACCAGCACATATTTTCCTCAAGCAAAATGCTTTGGCCACTGTCATAAAGCCGATGCCACAAGTTTGTTTTGTTTTTTTTTCCTAGGAACTGCAAGTGCTGTTCAGACCCAGCAAGTAATTCCAATTAGCACAAGTAGGATTTAATTTCCTTCTCACCTCCTCAATTAGAAGCCCCAAATTCGCACTGAGGCAAGGCTGTAACACCACCTATTGGTGACAATGCCACCAGCTGACACCTTTACAATACACTTGCTTTTCTTATTGCAGAGGGCAAACCTCTAGGATCATTTAAAGCCCGAGCTGAAATACGGGAGAAAGCAAGATGATGTCGATGATCCAGTGAACCTTCCCGGCAGTCTCTAAATTCCCTCCCTGTGGCTGGCCCGCTAGCTGTCCTTCTACTGGTCGGGAAGGGAAGCGATGGCTTTCTATCACAGCAGCAAGCATCACCCCATGCAGTGTTTTCTACCTCCCCTTTTTCTACCACTCCCATTAATTGCATTTATGACTGAATGATTTGTTTCAATAGTACGTCACTTGCGCTGTCCCTCCTGGCCTGTGCTCCGAAAAAAGCTTCCTGCAAACAGGTACCACTGTATTTTACTCTTTACTCTTACATATTCTTTCGCACTGAAGTGGATTGAAGAGCATTTGCCATCTAGTAACCCATCCATTTAATTTATCTAAGTTCTTCTATAATCTGTCAGATTGCTTGGTTTTTCACTCTTTGCTACTAATTGAACAGTACCTCAAAAATTTGGAAGTTTATCCATTAGCCTTGTCAAATTAATTAAAGCACATTAACCAAACCATGAAGGAATAAGTAATAATCTTGTTCATAAATAATGAATTCTATTACCTTGGTATTATTTTTCTCATTTCAGATGTTCAATTTAAGGCTGATTTTTGTTCATTTTTATTCAGTGTTATATTCACTTCCAATTTTCATATTCAATAGTTTATTGTATTCATAATTGCTTTCCGATGTAAAACCTTCCTAGATACACACAGACCATCTATTGTGAACGGTCAGTGCCAATTTCGATCAGTATTTTCCTCTCTCCTCATACAGCCAGTAACTTTCTCAAAAAATCCATAGACAGCACACCAGTAAGATGTAATCACCTCTTCTTGTTACAACAATAATTGTTGTTAAATACTATTTCCTCAAGGATCCTTTTATGAGTTAATCAAAGTGACACCCACACATTGGCCACTTTCCAGGCAGCCTTGAGAGATACAGTCTTTATTCTATGTATGTCTCTGAAACGAGAAGTTTGGGTGGTAAAAGCTGGACATTCCCCCCTCGCTACCCAAAGTCAATGTTACAAATTTGGTGATGAAAAGAAAATTTTTGTGCTTTTTCCTCTTCTTTTAATATTCTTGAGCTTTCCTGGCCCTTTGGACCTATTTCACCTAATCATCAAATGCCATATCCATTAGCAGAAGATGGATCACATAAGCATCACTGGTGTCAGTTAGACATAGTTCTGGTGTCATATGCCCTAATTATCATCCTAATATTGACTCACAAAACTTAGGCATCCCACGACAGCAAGAAAAGCATAAAGAACCCTGGCTGTCTGTAGGCAGATGATGCTGTAAAGCTGCTTTCCCCTTGTAAAAGGAGTACATTTAGTAGACGCAGAATTATAGTGGAGACTATTGAGCCTGAACTAGAGGCCAGATGTAGCTGTAGAGGCCAGATGTAGTTGCCCATGTGCTGAACCCAAGGACTTACTCTTGACTGAAAAGTCAGTTCACCTGAGCCAGCATAACCTATCCAGCTAGCATGTGAGGCACACCCATGCTGACGGCTGGAACTCATGGTTCTGGATTGGTAAAATTCTGCCACTGTGCCCCAAAACACACCTTTGCTAAAGATGCTGGAAAACAAAATGGACATTATTTCCACAGGTGGCTTATTTCAGTGCTATGCCTTGTGATGCAGTCCTTTGAGCCCGACTGCAGATAGAAGGATGCCTCATTGAACACAGAGGTCAGGAAGCAGGAACTCTTACATCAGGTATTTCAGCCACAAGACTGAAAAGGCAAGGATAGAAACTGCAAATAATAAATCTAGCTAAGGGCAGACAAAGCAGCACAGGCAAGATCTGGACCTGTGAACTCTTGTCCCAGATGCTGCCTTAAATGCCAGCTCAGTCCTGGGGTCTACAACTGGAGCCAATTAAAACCAGAAAAGTGGTGCTCCTCTGAAGAAGAAAACCCTCTCAGTTCTCACAGGGCAGGTAATTTTTGAGCTGTGCAGCACCATCTAAATTAAAAAGCATACACTTATTTTCCAGTATTCAACTGTGCTCATTCCTTACCTTTATGGAAAAGTTTTTTTTACAAAAAGGTATGAATAGACTTACATTAAGTCATATCTTGATCATTTAAACAATTTGAGTTTCTCCAGCAAATCAGCCTTTGTCCTCAACCATGTGCTTCATTCTTGGTCCTTCTACTTTACTGCACATTCTTTTTGAATTATGAATTCCTATAGTTCTATTTATTGCTTTCCTGTTTATGCATTAATACTAATGTTAACAAATATCTTCATTGACCATTCTGCCTGACTTGTGAATTTTAACCAATGTCCAATGCCTTTTTAAATCAGCAGGTCACTATGATAAAATAAATTTAATAGTGACTGTTATTAGATATTCACTCAGTGATAGTAATCCACAAGAATTTTTTTAACCCATCAAAAAAATTAAATACAACAGTAAAATGTAAATCCATCCCAAACTTAAGTGCCTGGCTCTGAGACTGCTCAGTGTAGACAATGATGGTACAATTTCCTTTTAAATTGGAAGACTTTCAATAACAAAATAAATACCACACAAAAATGTAGTGTCCTGGCTAAGTAACCACTTTTAACAACCAAACTTGTAATCTCTTCAAAGAATGAATTCAAGTTAATTTGAAGAAAAGTAATTTTAAAGGATTAATTTCCATAAAAACAGGTTGACTTATAAATTATATTCTTATTCTTTATCAACTCAATCCTATATCAGATCTTCTATTATTTCACCCAAAATCTGAATACTTTATAGGTCACCTGCATCCCTCAATTTGGATTTTTTTAATAGTACTATTATACTGCGCTCTTTAGTTCTTATAAAATAATGTATAAAGTGAGCATTACCTCATAATTCTGGTATGCAAGTTTTTAATGCTCAAATTTTAAATGTTTTAGTTATAATTTTTAAATGTTTTTTCATAGTAAAGAATGTTTAATTTTACCCTTGATAATAAAGTGTTGAGATGTTATTTTGTAATCCTCACATGATAACAGTATGTCATTCTTTCCAAATACAGAAAATTAATACCCATTGAACAAATCTGCCTTTTTTGCCAAAGTACTCAGCAGCTCTGACAACTGCCAGCATGTTGTTAATAAGAGAATTTTTGAACTACCCCAGTCCAAGAACTGGGCACAATACTTGAAAGATGTGTTACTTCCAAATGGTTTCCCAAGGTGGTAGACACAGTGGTAGTGTCTTGTTTCATTATGCATTAGAATGTATTAGTGGGGCAGACACAGTACATGTAATAAATATAAAAGAGTATAGCAGTAGGTGTTACTTGTCTTTCCTTCGGACTTCTTGATATCAAAGAAATTTATTAAAAAAAAAAAAAACTTATACATTAAACTGCCTAAATTAGTAGTCTTGTATACTATTTACCTGCTTTATGTTATACTTCAGGTTTTTTGATTTAGTTTTAATAAACAATTTAACATATCAAAGCTGTTTAAGCTTTCAGGTAATACATTTTTCAGTATTTATGTTCCATCTTTGCCTCTCCTGACTAAATTCTGTAAGAGGTGATATCATCTAATTAAAGGGAAAGAAGTAGATGAGGGAAAAAGGAAACAGCAGTGAAGAGTTAAGATTTCTTTCATTCCCAAGGTACTATTTGACACTTGAACTCATTTTTCTTGTACTTGTTAACCATTTTGATTTTTATTATTTAATATTAGTTACATTGTACACTACATCTGTTTTAATTGAGCAATTTTGATGTTTTCATTCATTTATACTGATATTTAATAATGACTGGGAAGTATTTAGTATATAATATCATTTTAGAGCAACTTTTCTGAACAGGACTACATTTCACTTCATATTCCAGAAACAACCAAGGAGATAAATGGAAGAAAGCTTTAACCAATATAAGTAAGCTCAGCTTAATCAGCATTAAAAGCCATTAATCTTAAATCAGTAAGCTAAAAAGAATTAGAAATGTAACATTAAAAAAAACCTCCCAAACAACCTGTGCAAAGTTAAAGTCTAAGCTGGATACATTTTTAGTGGTCTTTATTTGAGTAATCCACTGAAAAGAGGCTTAATATGCAATTCTTTGCATTATCTTAGCCATAATAACACAAGTATGTTCATAGTAAAAAGGGCAGCTTTAAAACAAGTAAGGCAGCAGGTCCCAAGAAAGAAAATGGAAAATACGGAAAATATATTTTTCTAAGAAAACAGGGGGAGTTATAAATGGCAAAAGTCAGGATTTAAATTTAGTCATGCTTCATGAGAATAGACTGACAGCAGTGGGGACAATAAAATTCTCCTTGAGTGTCAGTGCTTATTAAAACAAAGCAGCATCCAAGGAAAATATGTTACTTAAAAGAAAAGTAAAATCCAAATTTCCCCTATAGAGTTTTAAATGTTGTTGTAGTTCTTCAAAAGGGTTGTTAATGTTTATTTATACTCTTCAGTCTGAGACATCTTCCAAAAGTGCTATAAGCAACTCACATCTGCATATAATTTCATTACCCTTCATTGAAGAGCCTGTAGTGATAATTTTTGTAATGCATATTGTTGACTTTCTCAAAGTACTATTTCTTCTAAAGTTAATATCAGTGGGTTTTGTTTGGGGTTTTTTTGTTGTTTGTTTTGTTTTGGTGGTGGGGGGGGGTTGTTTGTTATTAAAGCAATGTAGATTTCTGAGTATTGGAGTACAACAGAATTTTTATTTTCCTCATCAAAGTTGGGGAAAATGTACCATTGTGTTACTTAACTGATGCACATGTGCAGTCAACATTTTAAAAAATCTTTTTCTGAAAGAATATCAGACAAGAGATGGTCCTGAAAGTAATGACTTGGCTTGGCAAGGGTTTTGCTATACTTTTTTACTATAACCTTTCAGTACTCTATTTTTAAATAAAAGCTTGTACACAGAAATCCCCAGGAGCATCCTACCAGTTCCAATAGTGAATTATAGCATACGTCCAATAATGCCAAAGCTAGGTTAGCCCTATATCCCAGAAATATTAGGGAAAGAATAAAAAGGTAGAGGCAGGTAGAAAAAAAAAATCAGGAAAGCCATTAAGCTATTAACTTCCCAACGGAAATACATGGCTCGGAACTTAAAAACAAATGCAGAATCTTACTGATACCTTGTTCCTCTTTGAACCTGATCATTCCTGCATATACAGAAAGTGTAACACAACTTGCTTCTTAGCAGGACAAAAAGCATGGGGCATCCTGACACTTACCGGCTTTCAAAATGTTTGCCAGGCTAGTGTCTAGACACTGTCTCTCCAGCTCTTGGTACAGGTACAGAAACACATCTGTATTTCTTCTGGCTGCAGAGAATCCCTGGTTCAGCTTGGTTAAACCCAGAAACAAGAGCTGTCATCCTAAACCCTCCAATAAGGGCTACACATTTTCTGACATACAGCAAACCTGTGAATCTCCTCGTTTATCACCCGCTGTTTGGGGATGGGGAGTAAAACTGTGTGGTCACACAACCAAGTTAGACGTACACCTGGGAAGCCACAGGCGTACGTGAGCAATATGCTTCCCCAGAGAGCAGGGACAGCTGCTTCGTGCCCCAGGGTGGGCTGCATTTGTGTGCTCACCACCTTCCTTTGCCTCGGAGCACGTGATGCAGCCAGGCAATTGGCCATCCTCTTGGGTCCCCTCCAGTAACTTCATGCAGGGGAATTTTACTCATGGTCTTAACATCTGGTCCACTTGGGGAAGCCAGCTAGGTCTCCCTTCCTCGTACTTAAGGCACAAGGACAAGGTTTAAAATGATCAAATCTATAGAAGCACAGCATTTAAGAAGTTTAAGGGGGGGGGGGGGGGGCGGGGTAAAGTTAAAAATCAAACTGGAACTCATGATAAAAAGATGATGTCAGAAGAGGTGAGAGTATCCCACTGAAGGGGACTGCCATGAATTAGTTTCTTAGTACTGGGGAGAGGCAAGTTTGTGCCTTCTGCTGTTGCTGCCTCCGTCTCTTGGCATTCAGTTTCTACAGGAAACCAGTTTTCAGTTGCTGCCAAACTTGAACCTCACGCAGCAATAAGTTCACAGTGCTATCAAGAGCTTTGTACTATGACTCTATGATTCTAAAGCAAATCTTGAGCACCTCTTCATATTTACTGAGCAATAAAATATCATGCCAAAATTAAAGGGTGCTTCTGAAAATAGTTTGAATGTGAATCAGAGGATATTTCAGCAGATCCAATGGAGTAATTACAGGGTAGGAAGAACAAATAGACTGTAATAGATAAGTGAGACAGGCAATCATAGACAAACTCTTTGCTTCCCTGCTGATGGATGAATAGAGCAAAGGGTCACCTAGGTGGGGGTTTCTATTTAACTTTTTGCTGGTAGATTTATTCTTGATGTCAGGCTTAAGACCAGACCCACTATTTGGTAACAATACACTGGATATTTTTAACAACAAACAGCTCTGTGGAGTCTTCAACCACCATCTAAAATAGGTCTTTATGGAAGGATGGTAAACTTTATGTCCCTGTTATAGAAGGGAGGATTAAACACAGGGAGTTCAAATTAACCTGTCCCATAGTCAGATTGAGCTAGGGCAACAAGATCTTCCAATTCTTAATCAAGTGTTTAAGCAGTGTCAAAGTGGCCTTGCAAAGCTGTACTCAAGTGCTAGAAATAAATTTTTGGCTGAAGCTCCCCAGAAATTGTAAGCCTTGGCGTCATTAAGCCTTCAGTGACCAGTGGCAACATGACATAGCCATGATGAACCATGTCACTGCTTTTGATTATTAATGGCCTCTTACTAGGCATGAAGTCTGAGACAAAGTCAGTAGTTCTATGACCGCATCCTATATTAACAGAGAGATGCTTGGGCCCAAGCAATAAAACCAAAATTTCTTTCTTATTTTATTTGAATGATGAAATTTTCACATTCATTCCTTCAGAGTATCTTCAATTTATGGACTTTTAAGGTCTGGCAACTTAAAAAATGCTTAATTGCAGGACTAAGCAAGTCTATCCCTCTGCTTTCTGACACATATCATGTACCACCTTCTCTTTGTTTGCTTGCTCAACTTGTTCCTCACACACTTCACAGAGAAACCCAGGAGTAATGAACCCAACCAGTCAGCACATATTCTATAGAAAACCCAAAGTCTACTAGCAGCTTGAGTGGTCAGAGAAGCATGAGAAACAGAAAGTAACCTGGGGCAGGTGGACTGATTGAGTACTAAAGAGGCAGGCAGAACTAGCCTAATTAACAGCCCTTCCTTAAAAGACTATCCATGACAAATTTTTTCTTTTCTGCCTTTGTGTTTATCTCAAGGCTTCCTTTTTTTCTGATTGAAGCTGCAGAGCTTTAAAAAAGAAGTCTCAGAATAAGATGATTTTTATTTTTTTTTTAATAAAGAAAATGGCAAAATAAATCAGTTTGGTTTCATGACCCACCTCTCCTCACAAAAAAAAAAAAGTATTTTAAACTATTTCTAGTTTTTGAAACATGAATCAGAGGAACTAAGAACTATTTCATCAGAAGTTCATCTGTACTACTTTTGATTGTTTTTATCTTGGTGACATAGACATGTTTTGACTTCATGTCTGTTATGACCTGAGTAACTTCAAAGCCATCCTTTTCTTTAGCAGGAGACTGGACCAGCCAACGTCTACAAGTCCCTTCCAACCTAAATCACTCTTTGATGCTATTCTAATAGATTGGCTACAAACCAGCCCATCCTTTCTGTTTTCACTATTTAACCAATACTACTGAAAATGATGGCAAGAAGTAAGACCTCCAGGGCTGGAGAAGCCTTACTTTGTGATGGCAAAATATATTGTTGTATGTTTATAATAACATGTATACAGACAAAGGGATATGCTTCAGAGGGGTTTTTAACTCATGTATTCATTTTTCTCCTGTCAAAATTTCTGCTTGACCATGAGAACCAAAACTTTTCAGAAAAGTAAAAAAAATTCTCACATGTGATTGATTCCTGGTGGGAAGTAGAGCTGGATGTGTACAGCTGAATTTCAGAAAGGAGCACTGAAATTCCTCTTTTGACCATGAGGGTAAGTCTGACTGTGTTGAGTGTGTGACATAATAAAAATTGTGACATGAAGACAGCTACAGTCAATAGCAGTGTTGAGAGCCTGAAAATGCTGCCTCAGCACAGCTGATGTTAACATTTCTGAAGTTTAATTTTCCTAACCCTGTCATTCCTGCGGCTTGAAAAACAAGTATCTATGTACCCTCTGCTCCTTGTACCTATATTTCTTTTGCATGTTCTAATTTCACTATAACCATTACAAACACTGCAGACAAAAGTAATGGAAGTTTTGCAGACAAGCAAAGTAATGAAGAAAAAAGACTGTTGTTTTTAATAGTTATTAACAGCTGTATCTATACCTATTGACCTCTTCCTCATTTCATCCCCTAAGATGAAATCCTCTCTTTCATTCTCTTATGAAATCCTCCTGCTCATCCTCTAGGATGAACAGTTGCCTCTAGGCATCCTCTATACCATTTGTTCCAAAACCAATGTTTCTGACAATTCCCTGCTCATTTACCAACCACACAATTGTTTATGAGATTCTAAGGACCACTTCTTATTACTCAGGAACCAGAAAATATGTCTTGAAAGTTCATGACAATACAAGCTTAAAACATTTACAGAGAGAAATCCACAAGTCTATTCAGCAGACTGCACAGCCCCGTATCACTTTTCATTCCCCAGGATTTGTAAATCAGAGAGTGTTCTTAGGCTCTTTGCAAAACAGCAAAAGTGATCAAATTTCTCAGCCATATTAAAACACAAGTGGAAATATATTAAGAGAAAACACAGAAATTCAGTATTGAACTGATATCAATGGTATGTACTGCACTATCTTCGCAGAGCCTTCTGCAGTGCATCATACTATTAGGTGTCTGGACAGTAGCAGAAAAGATTAACTGAAATCTGAATATATGACTAGGACAATATCTTGCAAAGGCACCAAAAAAAAAGTGGTTTCAAGACACATTCATAGACCAAGTAACTCCTGACAGAACTAATCTTGTTGCATTACCTCTGGAACTGTTTGAAAGCCAGGTATATCAAAGTGCACCCACGGCCAACGTGCATGCTATACCAACAGAAAAACTGCCTGCAAGAGCAGAAGAACAGGTGGTCCTCAAAAGCATTATCAATGCTTACATTCCAGTTACAATACAAGGAATCTTTGGTTTTAAGGTTTACATCTCAAAATTACCAAAAAAATCAGTACGACTTTGCATTGATTTGTCTCTATAGAAACCAGAAACATGCCAGTGTTTAGATGGTGATGCTCTGCTCACCAAGTCACTCCACTACATTTGGACTGCATCTGTTTTAGTATTCAAACTTAGAACTTTTAAAAGCTATGATGCAAGTACCATTTTTAACTGCTTATTTTACATGTTCCAGTATTTTGAGTGAGGAAGGAAATAATATTTTTATTTAAATTGCATTTCTAGCACATTTATTATCACAGACTATGAAAGTGCTTTTATTGTTGAAATGCTACCTTGGAAGAAGCCATTACTGAGGGGAGAAGCAATGAAGACATCGAACTATGTTCACTTCCCTGATCATTTTATTTTAATGCCAAAACGTATCATGTAATGCCAATACAACGTGTTTCAGCATAGCAGTCAAAGAAATAATCTTTTTTGGCTCTCTCCCACATTTTTTCCAGAAATATATCTTGTCTATCCGAGTGTCTAAAATGGGATTTTCCCACATAGCTGGTTGCTTGGAAAGGTGTTAGTATTTCCCTATCAATATTTGACATCTGTCAGGCCAGTCTCCCCTTTCTATACTACATGCACGATGCCTTCAGGCATCAGTCTCCTTCATTTGCAGGCTGAATGAAACCACTGGGTTAGGAATTTTGTGAATGTCACCATCACAAAATTAATTCACTGTTTAAAAGCTGTGGGTGCTATAACAGACCTACAAAGTTTCGAGGAACACTTTGTACTGCATGTAGTCTCATATATTCCAGCTGCTGCTTGTATACAAGGTTTTTACATTTGTTTCCAACCCTTGATCCTTCTCTTCTCACTTTCACCACATTAAATTTCCTATGTGCATTTTGATTCTTTTTCAGCCAAGCAATAAGCCATGGCACAGCGGACCTCTTGGCTTCTGATGCCTGCCAGAAGGTGTTAGGAGGTATGCAGCCAAGATAATGCTCAGTCTGATCCATTTTTGAAAAAGGATTTAAAAATTCAAACTGACAGCTCAGAATACAAACAAAAGCCTGAGGTTTTGACATTGCTATGACCAAAAAAAAGTGTGCTTAAGGAAAGCAAGTACTTATTATAAAGGTGTCAAGTAGGTGACCAAATGAAATGTTAGCTTTTAGGTAGCAAAGAGACTCTGCATATAGTGACTTTAAAGTAGGGACAGAATTAGCAAAACTATCCATCAGCAATACTACATGACTCACTGAAAGACATTTAAAACCACTTCTGTGACTCACATGGGGAGGAAAAACAGAGCAAAAGTGGAAGAACAGTATACAGTGGCAGTGTCCATTATGCCAAGACACTATGGGACTCCAGCATTGGCCTCCATCATACACTTGTGAGGTGGTATTTCTGTCACATAATATGGATGGTGTAACATCACCCTCTAAAAGTACTCTGTTTTCTTCTGAGGCTAACTTAACAAAAAATTTTAAGCACCACAAAGTTAATTGCTTTTATAGAATATACAGTCCAGGAATGCAGATATTCCCCTTACAGCAGCTTCTGAAATCATTGCTTCTCAGCAGCAGCAATTGAATGTCACAGTATCAGCAAGACCAAACCACAGCTTCCATGAAAGGCTTGTCTGAAGGGATGTGAGAGACACCAGGCTAAAGGAAAAGTTAAGCAACAATGTTTTAGTATTTCTTGGATGCAGGAGAAAAGCAGAAGACTGGTGAAGCTTTTTGTGGGGGTGGAATTCCCTGTTTCCTTCCTACAAATGTGCATGAGAAGTGTGATGAATACCACATGCCTAGGTAATGGAGGAAGACCAACAGAGGGAAAGAAGGCAGAAGAAACACTCATACAGACCTGTGCTGTATGCTAGGTCTACAGCATTACCCAGTGTAGAGCCCGGTGTTTTTAAGGTGAAGAAAGGAATAGTAAGGGTAATTCCCCAATTCCCATTGAGATGAAAGAAATCAGGTTTATAGAAGTGTTGCACCCTCACAATGGCAACATCTTTTGCCTTTCATCAATCTAGGTAATGTTTTCAGCTATCAATACAGAGTTCAGTTCACTGCCATCCAAGAATAATTACCTTTCTAGAGGGTATAATATTGCATTGAGACAACATAGGGAATGCATATCTTCATGGCAGCGCTTAAAAAACTGGCCTTTTTTATAAGTTTATTAGCAATGTAATACTGTTTGCTACCCTTTTTTCATTATATGACAAAACATTTTTACATATTTACTTCCACTGAAAAATGCAGAACAGATGTGGTTCCTCTTTAAGTAGGAACTATGTTATTTGCTGTTTAATGGAGCTAACAAGTATAAGGAGCTTCTGTAGTATCATTTTCATCCTGGTCTATATTATCCTACATCAAATGGCAGGGCAACCTTTCACTTTCCCTTGCTGTTTTGTACATTTTGCCAGTTATCCATAAGGTCAGTGGCTGACTAAGAATCCATTTGTTTAAATAAAGAAAATAATAAAAAATATTGAAATGTTTGTGTAATGCTTCCACTGCTAACTTTCCATCAAATTGCAAGTGTTGTATAAAAAATGTTTTCCGTGACATTGAGCTTGTTACAGAAGTCAGTCCACCACTTATCTCTAGAAAGTATTAATTTATGCCCCTCTGTTGAAAACATACTTAAACTTTAAACAAGTGAGCTTGTTTCCAGGATTGCTCCTGCTCAGAGGCTTGGTAGCAGTTATTTAGAATTGTAGTCATTTAGAAACTTGAAACAAGACATTCATATTTTATAAAGTAGTATAAATACTGTAAAAAGGTGAAAGTTGTTAAGACTAAGATTGTAGTCTTAACAGATTAAAATCAATGTTATGCATCCCTTTCAATAAATTCTTGTATTTAGAAACATAATAGCGTGTTAAAAACTATGATCATACTGCCACAGATCCTTCTCACTAAGGCGGAACACCAAGCCAACAATTAGTTTCACAGCAGCATCAAAGAAAATCAGCCTCAAAGAGACCTCTGGAAGAGATCAGCTGCTCCACTTCTATGCCTGGAGGCACAAACAAGTGAGTGTTGATCCCTCCTGACAGATATTTTTCCAACCTGTTCTTGAAGCCCCCAGTGACAGAGATTCCACAATCTCCCTAAGGCAAGCTTTTATACTATGGTCAAAAACATTCACACTCTTGGGAATAAGAAAAACAATGCACAGATAATTTGGAGCAACTAAAATAAACTGTAAAATTTCAGTGTGCTGTGCCACCTACTCCAGGAAGGAGAAAATGTTGAAGGAAAGAGAAATTATGATACAGCAGTGTACATCTGATTTATGCCTATTTTAAAGATTCCTTGGTTTAGATTCATGTCCTGCCAGGAGCCTCTACAGCTGAACAACGCCCACATGAACAGAGTATGAGCTGAGAAACAGTATTTCATTTCACATAACTGTGGTTTATTTCTACAAGGTCATTGAATACCCAAGGTGGTTCAGCACCTCTTGAAACCATGCCTCCTCTAAGAAAATATAGTCCTGGAACACAAGTGTGAGAGCAGAGGTCATTGGTTTGAGAAAGAGCCACCAGGAAGAGTAAAGAGACCCAAGGTGGGTCTAACTTCCACTCAGGTCCTCATGGAAACTGTTCTTTGATGAGCCAGAAGAATGGGTTAGGAAACCTATGAACTGGGCCAGACAGGGACCACCCAAAAAGCAGAAAATACTCTGAGAACAGGGACTGGAATTAGGAAAAAAAATTGGCAACTGAGGACAACAAAAATGTTCAGAGTGGGGCTGGCAGCCACTGCTTATACAGAAGAAATGGAGAAAAAGCCCAGACAACACCTGAAAGCCTGAAATACAGAGGACTAGAAGCCCATACGAAAGGCCAGAGGAACTATGAGCTTGTTTTCAAAAAGCTTGATAAATGATATCCCAGACAGATTATTTTTAAAACCTCTCACTATGAATTCCTTTAATAGGCATATATGAAATAAAATTAAGTCTGTGGTTGCTGTATTATTTAAATACAGCCTCCAAAATATCCTGCAAGAACTTCATTCAAAACATTTTCATGTGATATTGTGTCTTTGAAACCACCTATAGAGAAATCATGCTATAATTTTTGGAAAATCTCTGTAAAGAAAACCTCTTATAACCTTCATGTAAGGTTAGAAGACATCATTTAAGCAATTCACAGTTGCATTTAAAATGGAATTTTCTTATTTACAAGACAAAATCTTACCGAACTCATATACAAAAGCATTAAGATGGTGAAGGGAGAACTGACACGCTGCTCATCCAATTACAAAATCTTAATCTTATCATCACTTTCTAAATCAGCAGACCATTTAATAAAACCTGGGATAGTTCTGTCAGTGGAACCAATTCCTTAATTAATACAGCAGAGTCTAACTCTCTGAAAGATTAGTTTTCATTTATCAGAATGTTTTCACACACGCAAGTCTCATTTCTGGTAAGTCCAACTCTGCCAGTCCGGAGAACAATTATTTTGGTAAATGTCCTGTCAAACTACTGCTGAGTAACATGTAACTCTTACAAGGAGTACAGTATACAGAAGAAAAACTAAAGAGAAAATCAGGTAAAACGTTGTCAGGCTTAAAAGCATTCTAAACTTTGGAAATTTCATTATCATTATTATTGTTTTACCATTATTATTTGCAGGTAAATAGCAGGTGTGATGCTGTTGTACCTTACTCTGCTAGTAACTGGTGAGTCTGGTCAAACACGGGGAGGAGATGTTGTGAGACCAGTTCTCTGTTGGCATAACTGTATTGATTTCATTACACTTATGTTAGCAGAAAACACAGGCTTCTGTTTAGGTTTTAAAATAGCCAGACCATTTGCTTTTATTAAAACATTTTTTTAACCAGAAGAATAGATATAAGTGACAGGATCCATTCCTAAATCTAACAAAGTGTCTGAGTGAGGTCTGGCAATTTTACCATCTCCAATGAACTTTTTTGTGTATCTCTGCGTCACGTACACAAAGCTGGTAGGAAGTTAAGCATTATAAATCTTGAAAAGACCTTGCGCAATTACGTTTTATTGTGAGACACAAATTTATGCCAGTTAAGCCTCTCTGTTTAGAACAGGCCACACACAAAGGAAAGCAGTTTATAATCGATGCCAATGATATGCTCTAATATTTCTTCTCTGTGCTTCAATTCATTAAGAAATCTTGGGGGAAAATGGTGGTAGGAAGTGTGAGAGTCCCTCTCACTGTAAGATGATGTCCTAAAGCCCTGGGAATGAGAAAGGGATACGTTCAGGAAGGAGAAGAAAAGTTCACTGTGTCTGGGGTTGGTGGAGGAACAACTTATGCAGAGTGACTTGTTCTGGGAGTTCTCTAGAAGGATCTTCAGCAATGGAAGCAGGAAAGACATTGCTCCAAGAGCTTTCCAGGGCATGCGAGCCTTAGGTTGAGCTGCAGTGGATGAATCAGCCAGGCTTAAGAAGCTAAAGGAGAGCTGGGCCAGCAAAAACTGATCTCTTTCCCCACGCCCCCCACCATAAAGGATAATTGTAAAAATAAAACTCGGGCATTCTGCCTTAAATAAAAGGATTTCCACAAATGCAGGCTGTAGGCAAACCCACATAAATGGAGAGCAGTATTCAACTGCAATTACTCCATTCTCAGTTCCCATCTAGAGAAACTGCCCTTTCTGGTGGATGTGATGGGCAATTTCCTTTCAGTGACAGCTGGTACCTGGATGCCTTCCCAGGCAGGCTGGGAGTTGAGTTTCATTACATTTGCAGTGTTTGTGATGAGGATTATCTGTGGTTTGAAACAGAAGTGAAAATGAAAAGAAATTCTTCCAAAAGACGGTCATTAGAAGTACCAGTCCTACAACAGTACTCCAGTGAAGTTCTTCAAGGCCATCTTCTGATTTTAAATACACTTCTTACTGGTTATCTGCTTCCCACAGAATTTACCTGACCACAAAGGTACCAGACAAAAAGCTAAGTAAATTTGTAATACTGACTTCTGTGATTCTGTAACAGAAGGTCTCAACATTATCACTGCAAGTCAGACTACAGTTGTACAATTCATGCATTGCCACTATTCCTTCCAGTTTAAAAAGTGCTTGAGAAAGGACAAAGTCAGTGCGGATTGTTAGGGTGAATGTGCAGTATGTTCCAAGAGCCCACATAATTGTTTTTTTACATGTAAAGCAGATATATATGTAATGATTAAAAAGCACAATTCTGCAAAAGCATTCAGGAGAACCACACTGCAACGTGTTCTTATATGGCTTTTTGTCATGGCATCGCCACTGCTCAGCATTATTTGAACCTTCTGTAAGTATGTTCGTAAGATTGTTTGTCCTTCTCCATTCCAGTTCTTCCCTGTTGCTGAAGTGAGAGGTCAGAACTTATCCAGTAATCCTTCAAAGAATGACTTTATAAACACCGTTTTGAGGACTGTTCTCTGGAATGCAGGCATGACACTGCACCTGCAGCTGTCAACATTTCTTTACAATCTTTTCATAATGAATGTAAAAGGTTATGAACTTAAAACCTTCTTTCTGTTTAAAAGTCTATCATTCTGGAATAGCTTTGAAAATGTTACTCTTAGCTTAATTAATCAAATTTATTTCAGAATATTCTGAATGAACAAACTTTGTCTGACTGATTCTCTGTGGTTTTGACTTGCTACGAATTCACCTCCTTATTTATAGGTGGAACACTTTTAAGTTGGAAACACACTGGGTGTTTTCATAAATCAAAGCTTCTCTCACTTGGATAATCATACATAGGAATCAAGCATTTACTAGTATGTAACGCACAGACAGTTCTTTGGAAAAGGAATACATGTCTTATTTGTATGAAGCAGTATTTTTAGCATGTAAACATGAATAAAAAAGGTTTTTCTGACACAGTCTTAACTGATAATTTTCATGCTATCACATTTTATTCTTGCACCTGATAGGGGCTCAGTGGTCTAAGAGTCCCTCAGATACGTGGGCTCTCTCCTTAGTCTTACTACCAGTCTAAGATGATCAGGAGGCATATTTTTGATCTCTGACCCTCAGCTTCCCCTCTCCTCAATATCAGAAGAAAAATATATAACTTTTAGTATCTTGTTGCAAGAACTGCAAAGAAGGGTATATATCAGAGCTGGATGCTGTGATCATTACAGTCAGTGTCATATACCAGACACGTTCACATCATCTGAAGTAGGACTTGCATTCTTTTCTGGAGGGAAGTCCTGCTTATATGAACATGTCATTACCAGCTGATTTTACCATCAACTTGTGGTCCCTAAGAATCCAGTAAATCCGGTTCAGAGGGAAACAGAGAATACAGTTGAGTGTCTCAAAGATCCCCCAAAGTAAACAAGATAATCACCATGCAGCTATACAAGAAAGAAAGGAAAGTGTTTAAATTTCAGCTTATGAACTACACCTTCAGAAAATAGGTTACTCACAACAGAAATGTTTTTTAAGACATCCAAATTTGTTACTACTTTAAAAGTCACAGGAATTGCTCCCAGGACAAGTCAAAAACTGTACAGGTGTACAAGTGAAAAGACAAAGAAAATCCCTCAACTAATTATTTTATTTATTTTTTTTAGAGCATATACTCACCAGGACATGCAAACACAGAAATGGAGTGAACTATTTAAGTTTACCTCTTGTTCACAGACAAATGTCATTCATTATTCATCTCTAAAAGGAACACTTGCATCTTCATCAGCTGAAAAGCCACTCAAACCATATACAAGCTCTACCTGAATTTCTGAAGGGGAAAGGACAGACAAGGAATGAGTCTGGGTGTTTTAGGAAGGGGAGAGAAAGAGGATTTTCTTAAGAAGACGGGTTTCTGGCTTCTGAGACTCAATCGGCTTGCACCCTTGAGTCTAGCAAATATCCAGTTACTTTCTTCAAAACATAGTTTAAAACACTCAGAATAAGGAAATAGGGTATGAAGAAAACTGTTACATGACGAAAACCTGCTTTGCCATCCATGTTCCCCACATTTCAGACAAATGAATAGACTAAGGTAAATCATTAACATTTATATCTTGCTTTAAATATGTTATCAAGTTTATAAAGTAAACCATTTCAAATGTCAGAAAGCAACCATTTCCCTCCTGTCCTTAAAGTGTAAGTCCACTGGAGAAAACCATTATGAATACAAAATCAAAAGATGTATCATGGTGCAAATGCACAGGACTCTTCATTAGTGGTAGAGAGTCAGATTTAGCATTTCTTAACTGTCAACCACACAACTTCAGGATGTGAATCATTTTACTTACGAAATTGCATGCAGAATGGGAAAAATACTTACAAAGAGCTGTTTTTGCATTCAGTAGCCTCTAACTGTGGACCATGAAAGCTAACATCCCCAATACCTAAAATGACTCACACCACTTGGTCTAAAAGGCTGAACTGGAACTGCTGGAAGCAGAGGACTGGAAAAGGCATGACTGAGGGAGGTGTGGCAGTCTGTTTGGGACACGGGAGGATTCTCCCACAGTCTGCTGGTGCCCCTCCCCCTCCTCAGCTTTTTCCTCAGGAATACAATACTGTGACCAGGTGCTCCAGACACAAACATCTGCTGCTGCATGCTGCTGCCAAGGCAACAGCATCTGGCGCTCACACTTTCCAAACCACAAAGTTATCACTCAGTTCACTCCTGCCAGTGTCAAGAGTTGGCACTCCCAGCCACTTTCCCCATAAAATGCCCCAGATACGCCTTCAAAGACTGACTGCCACTTTTTAAGCCATTGGCGAGAAAACACCCCAGATTATCCACTGCTGCTGCTCAGGTGGGCCGGCAGAAGGGCGAAGCAGGTCTTAGGAGCATTAGGAATGTAACCGCTGTCTGGAGAAAGGGGACAGGTGCAACTACAATTAAACTCTCTTGAATCTTTATTCCTCTTCATACCAGAATCTGATCATCTAACTTCTTGAGCTGATGTTCCAGCCCACTCCCTATGTCCCAACTCACAAAACTCTATCTGCAAATATTCACACCTTCACTAGGGAAAGAAGCTATTAAATAGCCTTTTAAAATGTTGTTTAAAAGAAAGACATTTTTTTCATTATATACTCAGAATTTGAACAGAGGAGTGGAGGAAAACATACATCACTGGGTCTGGATAAGTGTCTTTTCGATGTAGAATTACTGCTATGAGCAGGGCTTGCAAGCATTTTGAGCCAAAACAATCCCCTCCTTCTAGGGAAAAGTAAACAACCTCAAAGAAATCAAAGAAAAAACCACAAATTCCAGCTCCTTCACTTTTGCCTTGTTCTTTGTAGTACTTCCAGCTCCAAAGGAAACTTGGCTCCAGCAATACAACTGTGATACACCACAACACTGGTAAATTCCACTACTACATGTATACTCTGGGGTCTTTCTTTGCATAGAAGCCAAATATCAGTCCTTTTTAGGCACAAATGACCTTTTTTCCTGAGACAGTCCTAGCAATGTGTTATTTCCTCCTAAAAAAGCTCATGGAAACTTAAAATCAACATGTTCCTTGTCAGGACCAGCTACCTGGGAACACCTACACCCAAAGGTTTATAGTCCAGTGGCAAAAGTGATGGATGGTTTGAAGCCCTTTACAGGAAAAGCTATCTACAATAAAACTTTAAATAAAGCATAGAAAATTTTAGCAAGCCAGTCAGTTTGTCTGACAAAGGCTGTCATAAGAACATTTAATGAAACCCATCCCTTGATGCAGCAGGTAAGAGCATTAATACACTCTTCTGTAACATTAAGTACATCATCTATTTTCTGTCATCCATGTCTTTTCCATATCAATGATAACGAAAAACAAATCTTTATAAAAGGACTCAGTCTGTGAAAGCCATTTTGTCACAAAAGGCATGCTTTCAAATAAATAAAAAAATACTTCAGTCCATTATCAGCCCGTGAATAGCATCAAAATTCAAACCCATTTCAGAGCACTTATTTACATTATCAAAACTTGCATGAAGGTTTGCTTTTTCTCTGCAACAGATGAGCCTGTCACCCCAGTCTAAAGAAGGGTAAAAGGTGAAGTAGATGTTGTTCTCCCTCCCACCCTTTGCTGTTGGTGATGGCATGAAAGGCTGCATCCCAGCTCTGCTAGGTGCTGCAAAAAAGCCTCTCCCTCCTTCCACGTGCCCAGTGTACTCAGTTTGGTTTTTAAAATATTTTCCATGAGTAGTATCTGCAGGTAAAGGTGCTGAAAATGAGAGCTAGGCATTTAGCTATGAATCGTTTAAGAAGATACTTTTAAAATGCCTCGCTTCTAGTAATCACCCTCGCAGTGCCTCTCTCTGAGCTTCCTTCTCGTGCCTCTCTCACCATTGCTGTGAACATACACACTGCATTTGGAACTACGGCAATTGTAGATGCATCAAAAGCAGCTTGTGTGTACCTAGATCAGATCGTGAGAGCATAAAGCTGAGAATAATACTGGCTTTAGCTTGTGCTTTGTAAGTTTGCCAGGACCTTGTGCACCTAGCAAGGCAGCGATCCTGCAATGAGGTCTATGCTATCACAACTTCACTTCACTAGAATCTGGGGGACCTGTTTTGAGATGAATATGTATGTTATTATCACACCTACACATCCCTGCTCCTAAATGAAGTCTCACTTAAGCCAAGTTCTGAAATCCAGACTAAAGCAAACTAGGTCAGAGAAGAACTGCAACATCCACTTTCATCAACAGCCTCCTGCCCTATTTATAGCTTGGTCTTTTTAGGAAGCTGTGTCTCCGATGACCACATGTGCCACAGCTGAGTCTTTGCAAATGTGTCCTCTGACAGAGAAGAGGCTTACACCCGCTTTCAAGAACGCAGGGCTTTGAATCTCACTTTGGATCAAATGGTAATCAATGCAGGTCACAGACTGGCCTTTCTTTGCTTTTAGCAAGAAATGCTGCTCAATGAAAAAAAAAAAAAAAAGCTTGTCAGACCTCCGTCCAGTACAAATACAAAGATACAGCTGTTAGAGCGTTTCCAACTCAACTAAGATAGCTCTACCTAAAAACTGCTCTTTTTGTGCAAAGAGCAGTCCTCAGCTCAAAATGTTCTCCGTATTCCATTCTCAATTTCCTGACTCTCTCCAACTGACTTATAGGGCCATATATCCCATAAACTCACATGGATGCATAACTTTGTATTACATTACTACTTTATTTCCGATTTATCTTGTATTTCCACATCCACTCCTCGTCAAAGTAGTATTTCACTTGTGTTCTCTGCATAGTTTAAAGCCTTACAGAGAAATAATGGCACTGATATCTTTCTGTCCTTCACATAACATGATAACACTTCTGGCTGTGAAAACCTATGACTAACACTGCCATTACATCGCTGAACTAGCCTTAAAATAGGCACAGCACTTACAGCAACTACAGCTTTGGAGAAAGTAGCAGGAAAATTTCTCACTGGCCTGAACAGCAGAAACAAATGTTCCCCAGCAACCGCTTAGGGCAGTGGTAAATCACACAGTTGCCACAATTATTCAGTAGGTGTAAAAGGTATTTCCATTTGGAAAAAAAAATGTTTATAAAATCTTAATAACTCTGGGAAAACAAAGACAATGAATATAGTTCTGAGCAAAGAGGAACGTCCTTCTTCTTATGTCCCTCTCCACGCTGTCACCGAATCGTATCTGCCCCTTGAGCTCACCAGCTATGAGCAGTGCAATCATACTGCCTTCATGTCCCAGCTGGCAATTTCCGTGGTCCGTTCTCTAGGAACATCTAGAGTGTTCCCATTCCAGTTGCCCATGGAAGTCTAAACTTTGTTTACTTTTCCTATCTTCATTAATCACAAACACAGTAAAAAAGATTAACCAAAAAAAAAACCCAAACCCAACAGCCCAGTAAAACTGATTTTCCCCTATGCTGCAAAACCATAGAAAAATAAGTATCAAGCCGCAAAGTTATAGGAATTAGTGCCACATTCCTCTTTCCTTTCACACAACACAGGCTCCACTTATGCTAAGAAAGCCTGAGGCAATATGAAACTCTCTGAGGTCAGAACTACTAGTTGCAAATAAACAGCAACAAATACATTGTCTGCTCTGAATGAAGCATAAATCCTTTGGGGTTTTGATTCAGTGTTTGATTCAGCCTTCGTCCTCTTAGCTCATCTCCTTGAAGACCAGAAGAAAATGACAAAATAAAGATGTCACTGACACTGCAAAGAGAATGACAGTATTGGGACTCTTCTTTCCTCTACACCCTATGATATGGCAGGCAGACAAAAAGGCCACTGAGGACAGGAGGCTCAGTGACTCAGAGTACAGCATTTCATTTCTCTCTTCTTTGTTTCTGATTCCATGAAAGATCAGCTATTGCTTTATCAATCTCAGTGGGATAAAACGATCAGAATTCCCTCTAAAGCACATGGAAACGCCATGGAAGGGAAACACAGCAGAGAAGTCTCAAGAGAGAGTAAACGGACAGAGACATTTGCATCTGCTTTCCTTCTTTACTCATGGCATAATCTTTTCCCCATTGCTTATACAAGATGATAAGAAAAAGAAAATAATAAACAGATAGAAATCTTTATCTTCAGGCCTTCTCTTTTCAGAATATGGGTGTCCCACGACTGGTCCAGAAGCTGGATCTGACCCAGAAAGTCCCCTGAAGATAACGAGCTGCATATTGAGCAACTAAGTATTTTGTTTAGCTTGGGACAGAAGAGGGGAGTTATGTCTGAACAATTATGTTTGGCACTCATGACTCGAACAACTCTGCCTGACAACTCTGAATATGAACATCACTGGTGATTAGACATCAGTCACTTGAAAAAGGCATCACTGGCAGCTTGAAAAGTAGCTTGTTTGAAACAGCATTAATCTCAAATATTTGAGGCTCTCTAGAGGAATATTCAGTGTCTGGTAGTTCTGCATGTGGTACCAGTCAGCAGTTATTGTTGTACTCATCAGGAGAGACCCACATTGGAACAGGACAGCAAGTATATTAAAAAAAAAAAATAGGAAAAAGGAGAACAAAGCAGGAAAGAGGAATAGAACTGCAGTAAGACATTTTGGCTTTTCACCCAGAGGAAACACAATTTCATCATTCAGTTTAAAAATGTGCTCAAAAATGCAAAGAAAGGGAGGTATGTCATACATGAGAAATCAGCTCCATGGTGTGGCACTAACAAACATCAGAAGGTGCAGTTCACTGAATGGCTGGGCGGTGGGGATGTTATTCCTACAACATAAGGACCAGTTATACTAGATCTGACCATCTGTTCTATGTTCCCTTCCTCCCATACATGCACAATGTAAAGTTAAGTGACTGAAAACACGGGGGGAAATGAAGAGAGCAGCATGCACAGCCTGAAAGGAGGTGTCTCACTCCTGGACCCAGACCCCGTGTCCCAGCCCTGAAGGAGTTACCCAGGCCTGTGCTCCTGCAGTGCTGGGCAGCCCTGAACTCCAACAAAGTCAGCTGGACTTTCAGCACTGTTGTCAAAAAAACAAACTAAACAAGCAAAACCCCTAGGCCCCTCACAGCTGTTTCCCTGCCCATTACTTTGCACTGATTTTTTTACTACTTTTTTTCCAGAAGAGTGCATTTAAATTATTTGACATCTCAGTGGTAATGCAGCTTCAATACTCCAGCAAAAACTTGTTCTTTATAAAATGTTTAATCACTTAACATTCACATCTTTGAACTGCTGCACGAAGTGTTACACAAAAGCTAAATATTGTTAGAAATTTAGTGGTTATGTTTATCCTGCCAGCACCACTTTCCACCAAAGCACTGACAAAACTCTCAGCCACCACTCGTGACATTGACAGGAACATAATAGTGGAGTTTGCGGCAGAATATTAAAATTGAAGGAGCTTTCAGTTTCACTTTATACAGTTACCCCAGCAACAACAGCAAGCATATTGAAATCACACCACCAACCAGGAAATTCTTGTTTGGGACAGCAAAGCACTGAAATGATCAGCAGACCCCTGATACTTCTTATGTAATTGGGCTTGACACTGCTAACTACAGAGTCTATAAATCAGTTTCTCCACAAAACCCTAAAGTCATAGGTGCCAAATACAACTATTTTTCTCATAATCACATCCTTAATCTTTTCATATTATTACTGGACTTCTTATTCTTAGCTACTTTGTTGCTAAAATAAGTTGCTCTTTTTTTCCTACAAAATTTGCCAAACCCACTACTGGAATGCATTTGTATTGTCCTCTTACTAGGAGAATTCCTGTAAAATTCCCATTGACCTAATTGCAGTTTTTGGCCTGAAGAGATGACACGTTTGTGTGAATCTGGTAAAGCTGTTGAAGCAGGGATACTGCAAATTAAGTACCCTTCTGGCCTCTTTCATCGAGCTTCAGTCTGAATACCCTTAGGAATGTGATGGCATTTCTCCTCCCTGCTTTCTTCTAAGCTGCTTAAGAGGGGAAAAAAAAAATGTCCAAAATCCAACTGAAATAGCCCAGAAACTTAAGTAAAGACAGCTGGAAAGATGAAAGAGTGATAATGTTTAGATGCAAACCAAGCAACATGTTCCAACAACTGGCAGGGACTAAATTCTGTCCCAGAAATGTTATTTCATCTGTCATTAAAGAATACAGTGTCAGTGGGGAAATCTCTGAAACCACAATACAATTACATTGTTTTAAGTCTTTATTTGGAAAGCATTACCATTACTAGAGAAAAATAGAGTTTTCATATCTATACACCCTGAGTGTGGTACCTGTTAAAGCAAACCTTCTTCCTTATAGCAGGAGAAGAAAAAAAAAAACAAACCACTACAGGACAAAACTGATTGTTTATAGATACTTTAAAGCCTTGGTATATAACATATACCATCATTAGGTAAGCAGTTCAAATGCAGTAATACTGTATGAAAAACACAAGCAATATTGTTCCCTGCATTAGATTCAGTTTGCAGAGCCTCCAAACCAAAGCAGCTCCTGCTTTTGCCCCTGCTGCAGATGCAGACTTGCTCTGGGCAAAGTCCCATTTCATGGCAGAGACAGTGCCTTTGACTTGTATCCTTTAATCTAACAAAAACTTTGGATGTGCCCACAATCCCATTTAGAGTCATGGTTCGGGGACACATACACAACTGTGGTCTCTACTGTAGCAGTGTGCTGTGTTCCCAACATATTCCTGCTTATAATATATACTCTTAATTTTCTAAGCTTTTGTCACCTCCTTACCTGCACAGATCTTCCCATCATAGATCTCACACACCCAGTCGTGGCACTCGCAGAGCGGACCGTAGTATTTGCCGGACTCAGTCACTTGGCAGATGCAGACTCCACACTCACATCTGCCTCTGTCACTGCACAGTTTTCCCCCTGGGATGCGGCACCTGAGCTCCGACTCAGTCTGGGACAGCCGGCAAGAAGGACTACCCAAAACGCTCCTGTAGAGGACAGCAAAAAGAACAAGCTGTGGTCAAAGCCAGGGGCTGCAGCTCAGAGCCGATGACAACCTGGCTCATGGGAAACCATCCTCTTGCCATGGCTTCAGCCGATCCCCAGAACATTGTTTTTAACACCACCACTTTAGTTACAGTTGTAAGCTATTACTTGCCTCAAATCACCCAATTTTCTTCTCTTTCGTCAGAAATCTCATTGATAACTGTGGGAATGCTTATATTGTATTTCACTTACCTTGTTAACTGCATTAGGCTCATGGTTTTCGTTATGCATGTCTGGTATAGATGCATATACATGTATAGTATGGTTATCTGTCATGAAACATTTTGATCTGGATTATTCAAAAAAGTTTAGAAAAGACATATACATCCAAACATCTAGGTAGCATAACAGGAATGTATGATACCAAAAAGCACACCTATGGCTGATTCTAATAAACACATTTGCCAGAGTAATCCTTCTGGTTGTCATATATATAGGATCCATGCTTTCATTGGAAAAGGAAACTCAAGTAATCACTGCTTTCCATGCAACAGTGTCGTTTGCGGCTCTGTTTTTAGTAAAGTCAGCAGAATCCAGATGCTAGATCTGAAGATTTGCAGCTCTGCCATGCAATTGTACCATGCACTGGAGCACACAGAGATCAGGACTTTCAGGACATACACAGGGAAAATAACACACTGCCTCATCAGAAGCTGGATTGTAGGAAAACAGAACAAAGGACCAGCCAAGCCAGAGTTGTTCACAGTGCTGGGGAATCCTGAGGGTTCAGGTGATTAGTACCTGCGCTTCTTAGACACTAGATTTTGCAGGCTCTGGGGTACAAGCTGCTGGCTCTGAGAGCAGGTGGGTGCTGGGCCTGGTGGAGGGGAAGAGCAGAGGGCAGCGTGCCTCGCTGTGCCGCTGCACCGAAGAGCGGGAGCACACAGGGGTCTGTGGTTAGGAGCCTGCTCCACCCAGGCAGCACTATGTAAAGGTCTAGGCGCAAAGAGTCATCGCTGTTCAGCTCTTTGCCCTTCACTGCTCTAAAAGCCTGCGTCTCGGGCATGAAATACATCATTGCAAAAAAAACCCTCGGTTTGCACAGCACCAGTTTAAGCGCCCACAGTACCCACAGCGCTTCCCGCAGTGTCACTTCCAAGCAGGCAAAGGAAGAGCTCGCAAACGACTCCGCCGCTCCCCCCGCAACCCCAGCCTCCACACTCCTGACATCTCATAAATCGGTCGAGCCCCGCCGGGAGGCTGCAGAGCCACACTTACCGCAGGGCAGGGGGGCCGGCCGGCGGCGCGAGGTGGCCGGCTGGCAGCGAGGTGACCAGCAGCAGCACCACCAGCCCCGGCAGCCCCCGCCCGTGCATGGTGCGAGCCGCGCCGCGCCACACCTGGAGCACTCCTGGAGACGGCCGGCCGGACAGACGGCCGGACAGACGGCCGGGCAGAGCCGCCGGGCGTGCGGAGAGCTGCGAGCTGGACAAGCCCGGCTCCAGGGCTGCTCCCCCCGTGCTGCAGTGGCTCCGATTAGCTGCCTGCGAGCGGGATTTGGGCAGCGCTCTGGGAGGGAGGCCGGTGCCAAACCCCGAAGTTTACAGTCTAGGCAGGGAAGTAATTAGAAACAGTTGCGCAGCCAGATGGTTTATTTTGATGTTTTAAAAGTGGCCCGTTCACAGATGTGAACGAACTGTCTCGTTCTCGAAGTCCAGGCACCGTAAATATTTGAGGTATGCGGATCCCCCTGTCCATTGATGGCTGGCTGCTTGGGATAACCTGTGTAACTCGGTGGGGGAAAAGCACGCGGCTGAGGAGACAGAACCAGTGCTCCCCAGCTGCAGCATCCCAGCCTGGCTGCTGGAGCACCTCCCTCCCGCCTGCCGCCCCAGGTCCCTCCTTTCCCTGAGCTCACCTGCCCATGCCATTGCACCATGCCACACCACGGCCTGATGACCCACACCAGCCTGAGGGACTACAAATTAAAAAATATTATGAGTGAGCCGCTTCCTAATGCCTCATTAAAACGCACAGTACAATACTTCACCAGAGCAGTGGGAGATGTTGGAAGTGCTTTAAAACTAAGCTAAAATGAGGGGTAGTCTCTCTAAATGAGTAACATTTGGCAGGAATGGCCACATGCACTTCTTTATGCTCCAGAAAAGTTGCAACAGTTTTTGATGCCTCTGGTTATCCTGGGAAATCGATGATTGCCTGGTACCTCCCTGGGATGGAAAGCTCTTACAGAAACAAACGTCCACCATAAAAGACGGTAGGGTATAGGTGTCCTAGTCTACACACAGACACACAGACACACAGACACGCGCGCGCACACACATGCACGCACATGCACGCGCACACACACGTGCACACGCATGCACACACGCGTGCGCGCGCATTTTTACAGCAAGCAGCTTTCACTGGTTCCAGCACCTATATTGGAGACTAAAGCCCTCAGCAGCTTTCTCAAAATTAGTAACTCTTGTTTTATTTTCATATTACGTATCTGGTATACCACAGTTTATACTGTTCTAGAAAACATTTTAAGATTTGGTTACAAATCCTTTGACTCAGATGCTGCCTCTCCTAAAAGTGTAATTAGGTGTCTTACATTTTACGTCGTGAACTTAAGGGTACAATTCCCAGGATTCCTGCTAACATAACTAGTTCTGCTAGTATTTTTCTTAAAAAAAAAAAAAAAAAGTATTAAAAATGCATCAAGCATTTGGCTTTGATCTGCTGGTCTTACAGATACGAAAATAAACTTTAAAGTCCAGTTTGGGGCCTGTAAAATCCAGTTTTTAGTCAAGTACCCATCCAGTTGAAGTATAAATTTTCATTGGAAGGCAAAAGAAGAGATTGGACAAAATCTGTTCTATCTATTCACTAAAGATACACAGGTTAAAACCAAACATGATTTCCATGGACTATTAACACACAATACTTTTGTATTATTTTAATAAAGTATCTTGAAGTTGTGAAGTGTAAAACTTTGCTCTCTACTTGTAGTGTATTATCCCCTACATGACACATAATTTTGCCCTAAATTATAAGCAACTAGAATTAGGATGTAAAAAAAATCTCAGATCTCTCTATATAGCTGCTGCATAATGTATACTGATTTTTAACAGTTTTGTTGCCCTTTATAGTGTATTTCATATTGCAAGTATGTTACAGAATTTTCTCATGCAACGCAGCTCATAAAAATCCTGTATTAAGAGTGATCTGTTAGCTTCAGTCTTGTGAATGTTTACAGTTGTGCTAACTTCATGCATTTGACTTCATTTGATGGATCTAGTGAGAAGGTAAGTAATATCGGCAGGCATTTATTTCCGACCATCCTTGAACTTTGAAGGCCATGCTTAATGCAGCACTATGTGTTCTATCTGTGTGATAGTTTTTTAAAATTCTTTGTAGTGCTACAATAAAAAATACTAAGAATTAAAACCTCTTAGATTCAAAACTGGAGCACTTTTAAAAACAGTATGATTGTCAGAGACTGTACTGCCAGAAGTCTGGAGTTAGAGAAGAATAAATAGAAAGCCTTGCATTTTAAACAATAGTAATTCCCTTTTGGCACCAAATTTATCTTTAATCCACAAACTAAAATGTTGCCATCTGTTCATCTTCCTCCTTTTTTCCCTGTGCAGAGTGGTGCTGCATTCACAGACCTTCAAGCAGCCCGCAAACTATAACTTCAAGTGTATGAGGAGAAGACATCCATCATGATGCGTTGACCTTAGCACTCTCTTATTTTTTATTTATTTACATCTGTCAGGGTTTTAAGTAATACACACCTCTTGGCTATGGACCTTTTGGATTTGGAGAAGGCATAGTTACACAGTCCAGGTATGCAGTATTTAAAATGTGCACCCAGAGCTTACGTTTAATAATTGCTTTCATGTGTATGTGCCTCTAATACAGTATCTCAGCGCTCCCTTACTGGATTTTAACCTTTGCTCAGACTAATCATTTAAGTCTAGAATGTTTGTATGTACGCACATATATGTAAGTATATATACACGTGATGTGTACATGTTTGGGAGATAAGTGGCTCCCAAACAGACTGTAAATTCAATGTAAAAGGAGCCAGTCTCTTTCTAAATGAGAACCTGACACGCTGTCTTGAGAACTGCTCAATTCCTTTCAGCCACTCCTGTACATAATCTTAAGAAGCTTTGTTCTCTACTGCATAACATACACCCACGCAAAGTACAGCACTTGTAAAATGCTACTTTTCCCGTGTATTGGAGTTTCAGACTAAGGCTTCAGACCTGTAAGCCCTTGGTAGATGTACACTTTACATGTGGTAATGACAGTACCCTCAGAGTAAAGGTACAGAAGAGAAAGTCAACACAACGTGGAGGAGGAGAAGAGGCAGCTGGAACATACTGCTAATACTGAACAGCCCTTTGAAAAGTAGGCAACAGGTTGAAATAATACTTGTCAGACAATAAAGGTCTTCAAATAAAGATGTGGAATCAAGAAAATAAGTGCTGTTAAACACACCCACACCTGCACCTCAGTTTAAGCGTATTGCTGTTCGTGCTCTTCTTAAAACTGCAGGATTTGATATGGTCAGAGATTGGGATAAGCCTTTCTCCTACAATTTTATTTACCCTCAGCAGAGGAACCCGCAGTGTAATTTCCTGTCCAAACTGGTGATGGCTATTTTGTGGTTTCATAACCTTCTGAACCGTGAAGAATCGTGATGTAGTTTTTTACGTGAAAACCAAGTTGCAAGCCCTGGGGTAGACTAGTTAATTCATAGGCAGTGGTTGGTGTTTTGTTTGTTTGTTTGTTTGTTTTTTAAAAGGCAAGCAATACCTTAACTTTAACAATGCCAGAGTTGCTTTTGTAGCAAAGCAAATCAGAAAAATATTATAAGGAAAAAAAATAAGTAAAAAAGCTTTTTTCTTTTTACTCTAAGAGTGGTCTAACCGTAGGAACAGTGGAACAGGCTGCCCAGTGAAGTTGTGGTGTCCCCACCCTTGGAGATATTCAAAAGCTATCTGCACAGAGTTCTGGGCAACCGGCTCTAGGCGACCCTGCTCTGAGCAGGTGGGTTGGACTAGACAATCTCCAGAGATCCCTTCCAACCTCAAATATTCCATAATTCTATGACTCTGATGACATACTGTGCTACTGAACAAGATTTTATTTGGTGTGGGGAGGCAGAGAGACTGCTTACTCCTTTATTACAGCCTTTTTAGTGGCCAGCTTAATTTTGTTTTCACTTTAATGAAGCCACTAGGTTTGCAAACCACATTCCATGCTATTTTTAAGGAAATTTTTTTTAACAAAACAAAGCAAAATGCATATCCAGTGAACAGTGTAAGCTTAACAAAATACTGGAGACCACCAAAATTTGTCAAAAAATCCTTCTGGGTTTCCATGGAAGCCATTATAGTAACACCATAGGTTTATATCAGTGAATACATTGCAGAGACATTCATTTATATAGTAATTTTCTAAAGTTAACCAAAGTTGAAAATCCAACATACAAAACAAGTTACTATTTCTCCATAAAAGAATGGAATGAGGAGAGTTGGAAGCTTCCAATAATTCTTCATCACTTCTGCCAAGAATATATAACGACTAAATGAGATGGTTGTAAAGATCTGCAACAGATCACTTTAATACCCATGGACCAAAGTACTTGATGGAGTTAACTAAAATCCGTCTGAATTAAACAGTTCAGAAATGCATGCAGCTGTTGAGAGTCATTACCGTGCTAGCCCATGGCATCCTTGGAAGGGAGCAAGAGACAGAGTATGACAGAGCTGTGCAGAACAGAAAACCTTGTGTTAATTTTGCTGACATGACATGGAATCTGGGACAGCTGATGGTGTCACAGAGGGAATAGAAATAGCATTTGGAGTTATAGGATCAAGGTTAGAACAAGATTAAAGCTGAGCTGGCCTGAATGTAGCTGGCCTGAATAGTAGTGAATATAAGCTACCCAAACAGTTCATAGGCCAACACTAATCAAGATATTATTGTGTTATACTCTAGTGTAAAACCCTAGCTTACACTTTCAGGTCCCTGTTGACACTTTAAATAGTAGGTAGCTCTTTTGTTTGTTTAATGTTTACTAGTTAATTCCCCTAAACGGCAATAATACCCTGCTTTTACAGCGGCCTTAAGGAAGCATAAGATTTTTAAGCATGAGCTTGCAAGACAGCTCAGAATGCCAGCAATAATAGTACGTTCTAAAAAACATACCACTGCATTCTTAACCATTTAGCACTTATTTCAGAAAGCTAGTCAAGGTCTGGTGTAATCCAAGCTAACAGTAGTGCTGAAGAGGCCAAGAAAGGAAATAAATGGGCATTTTCGAACATAAACTCTCATTCTGAGGACAAATTGTGCCTTACGTCTCAAAGGACAACATTCCTTGCTTCTGGGAATCTTGAAAAATCCACAATAGTGGCAAATACAATAAAAATAATGAATGATCATGATTTTTTGTTATTTTTTTAAACTAGTTACCTGAATGAGTTACAATGAAAGATCATTCTCATCTTTTTGACCAAAGAGTTTGTAAGGATAGTAAATGAAAAAATAGATACTGCTGACTTCTTAGAGGCAAAATGCAGTAACTCAGGTTAAATGCCCGAGCTGAACATATGCACACCAGATTCTCCAGGCAACAGCAAACATCTCGTATGGTTTCAATGCTCTGTCTCGCACTGGGTCCTGCTGCCTGATCTGAAACAAAAAATGCATGAGACAGAAATTAAGCAAAAGTCAAGGCAGGGTGAACACTGTTATTGCCCCTCTTCTGAGTACTCAGTACTTTTTGAAAGCAAACAAAACATGTACATAATTGTAGACTTAGGATCCTCCTTAAGGTTTGAAATTTTGAAAAGCATACTCTTTGTCCTTTATTCTGGTTCATCAATGTTGACACCGGTCACAGACACTCAAGAATGACAGACAGTTTTGTAATCCACCCCAATCAAAATTACTCACGAACACTAACTGATCTGCTCTTGCAGTCATTAGCCTGATGTTGCTCCACGACCGTTTCTGTTACCGTTATACGCTTCAGCGTGAGACTGCTCCTCAGCCTGAGCCATGTAGAGCAGATGGATGGCAGAAAGCCAGGCTACTGGGCTGGTTTGAATCACACGGAGCCCTGGCAAAAGCAGGGTGCCGCTCAGCGCGTGCAGAGCGGGACTTCAGACTATGGGAGAATTTACGTTAACTGCCATTAAGATGACTAAGAACTTTGGACACCCTGGGGCTAGACAGGAACACAGCAGGTATAGAGCAGTTTTTGACTTGTATCCTATGCCTAAATCATTAAATCTTCCTTTTGGTCTGCAGTTTAATTCTGAATTTCTAAATGACATTTTGTGACCTTTTTTAAAAGCTCAAGCGTGATTTCAAAATGAATATTTAATGAATGAATTATTTTTACTCGTTATGGAATATCTGAAACCTGACCAAGCAGTGCATTCTTTCCTAAGAATTGGTAAATCAAATTCCAACAATGGCACTTCCAACAGGCTCAGCTCCTTGGGGTGTTTTTAAAATTAGTTTACATTACTCTTCAACTCCTTAACAGATACTTACAGAAAGTAAGGACAAGAGAGCTACAAATAAAACTTGAATAAATTAAAAAATAAAAGCTCATAATTGCATGATTTCTAATGTGGCTTTACTTCCTTTGAATCACAGTAGGATAATTAAAACACATGTATTGCTGTGGAAACGTGCATATTTATACAGATGTCAGAAAATGGGAGAGTAGTAATGGGATTTTATAAGATGGAACAGTTGGACTCAACACAAGTTGGGGACCTGCTAGTGCGTTCTCTCCTTAACTCCTGCTCTTCCTCACCGAAAATGGAGAAGAAGACTATGTTCATTACTTGCCTGCTTTGGTGCACTCTAGAAACACTTCACTCTAATTTTTACCCTTTTAATTGCTTAAGAGCATCTCAGGAAAAAAGTAGAGCTTGAGGGCTACCCAAATTCTGCAACAAAACATACAAAAGCTAAGCAGATGCTTTCCATTTCCCATTTTTCTTCAGTTCTTACTGAGTGAGTAGGTCTAGGAAACTTTGTTAGCTACCTTTGATCCAGGAAGATCTTAACTGTGTTTGCAGATCATGTTACAGAAATTAAAGTGATAGGTAAGGCTGGAAATTGTCACCTTGAATTCTCAATATCAGTCTTCTGGAGTTTTCCAAAATTTTTAAAGCGGAAGTTTCCCCATGGCCAGTTTCATCCATGTGTTGAAGTTTGAAACCTGAAATTCCTTTATCTTTTCTAGATTTATAGGGATGAAGGTAAATCTTTACTACTTTTGACCTATTTCACATTACCAGAAAGTAACATTTTAAAATTAACTCTCAAATTCAGCCTTTATCTGTGTGTTTATGGCTTGCTCTTTAGGTCAATGGGAATTGTCTAAGTCAAAATAAAACCAAACTTCAGCCCTAAATAAAAAAAACATTGGTATGGACTTTAAATGACTGCTAGACTCTGAAAAATTGTATCAGTAATTTTATAAATATCTTAAGTTTTCCACTTCATCCTTATGCTTATGTTATATGCCGTTCAAGTTCAAAAATGTTCATAATTGCTTTTCCCATGACAGATGTGAAAGTAAATTTGTGGTGAAATAGGAAAGCAAGAAAGGGCTTTTTCTTGCAAACAGCAGAACTTCACTGTCTGCACCGTTTTTTAAATGGAAGACTACTGTTTTTCCTGTGCGTATAGGCAGGTACATCAAGGCATCAAGGGCTAAACCCTTCTTCCAGCATTGGCATCATCTGATGCAAGTTGTACTCAAGGACAGGCTACCCAAGAGAATCCAGCCTTCTGCTGAAAGTGTGGGTCTCCATCAGCAGCCTACAGTTCACAGAGGCTCGGTATGTGCAGGCAGGGCAAAATTTAACAATGTGTTACCAAACACGATAGCAAGTAACAGTAGAAGTTTGAAATACATAAGGAAATATATATTCTATAATACAAACCACATGTAAGGAAATTAATCCCCTTTCATTTGCCATTCATTAAACGGTATCCAACATACTGCATCTGATTTTGAGCCCCCCTCCAGTACATGGAAGACATTAATATGCAAGTTCAGTGGCAGACCACAAAGGTGGTTGGGGCTGAAGCACTTGCTCCATGAGAAGAGGCTGAAGGAGCTCTCCTTCAGCCTGGAGAAGGGATGGCTTGGCGGGCACCCAAGAGCAGTCTGCCAGGGTCTATGAGGAAGGTGTCAAGTGGATGGAGCTGTGCTCTTCCCAAGGGTGCAGTGGAGGAGGAGGAGAAACAGCAGATGAGAGAGGGTACAACAACCTGTCAGGAAAAAATTCTTCACCATGAGGACAGACAAGCACTGGAACAGGTTGCCCAGGGAGGCTGTGCAGTCTCTGTCTTGGGAGGTTTTCAAGACCCAACAGGATAGAGCTCTGAGCAAGCTGGTACGATCTTATAGCTGAGCCTGGTTTTGGGAGGTCAGTCAGACCAGATGGCCTCCCAAGGTCCCTTCCAACTGGAGCTGTTTTATCAATAATTACTTTTCCTAGGTGAGTGTATCTGTAGAAAAACTGTTGTACAGAGTCACATCTGCTGGCAAATGCTGGTTTCTTTCACGTAGATATAGCTGCAACATTTCACTGTTTGCAACTGTCAGTTTTCATTTATGAGATGCTATCAGCAACAGCATAACAGTGCCTAGCAACTTTGCCCAAGTAATAAAATCTAACTGCAGAGGAAAAAGACAAAATGTAAAGTGTTATTTGTAAGCACATTTATCCTTAAATTTCCCCCCCCTCTTTTTTCATGAGATCAGCTGGCTGATTGCTATCAAAGATACTAGTCCTGCAAACACTAAAATTAGGTGCTTAAATTTACTGTAATTGCTAATGCTGGTAATGCACATATGTAAGTGCTGGCAGGCCTGCATCCATAATCCTGATGCCAGCTCCCTAACTGGTTTATTAGTTTTTGTTCAAAGTGTCAAACAGATATACTTTAAAGGAACCTAATACAGTTTATGCCATCCACTTTACTTCTGCTTTCTGGGGTATTTTGCTATGGGTTTTGTTTTTCAAATCCTATTCCATGTCTTTAATGCCATTGTAGCAACAGTGCATTTGCAGGATTACATCTTTAATTTTGCTAATTTTACAAGCTCCAAAAGACTATGGGATGGCCTTACGTTATTTCATATATACTAGTTTCATTTAAAGACAAATTATACTTTAGAGAAATTAACCTTTTCTGGCCAAGAAAATAAGCATACAGACTGGAACACAGCAACTTCATTTACAGAAACTATTTCCCAAGTATTTATTCATTCATTCATTTATTTGTGGTGTCTCTTTACAACAGGCAGTGTTATTTTATGATTTCACTGTGAAGCTCAAAACTGAGCCTTTATTTGGCTCTTCAGTTATTCGAAAATTAACCTGAGCACCCAGCTGATGCTACCAGTGAAGTAAACGCTCTGCAGCGGCAAAGTGCACGAGCACTAAAAAAACTTTGAGATGCTCAGATAAGATTTCTTACCAAAATAAACCCACCCTAGTACTTGTACCATGTACTTTTTTCAGTACCATCAAAAAAAAACCCAACAAAAAAAACACCACCACACCAAAACACACCAGATCACCCCAAAAGCCCCAGCCAAAACCCTACAAAACTGCTGCCAGAAGTCCTGCTCCACTGCCACGCGGCTGTTGAAACAGCAGCTGTGCCTGCTCGCCCGGGGGGTGACACCCGGGGGTGACACCCGGGGGTGGCAGCCGGGGGGTGGCAGCCGGGGGGTGCTCTCCGGTTCCGCTCACCGCCGGCGTGGGTCGGGGCGCAGCCGACACGTTTCGGGGTGGCCGTGGGAGCGTTGTGCGTGCCGGGACCACCGGCCGCCCCTGGCTCCCGAGCCGTTGAGCCCCATTCCCTCTCAGGCGGGAGGCTCTGGCAGCTCACGGGTGCTGCCCGCTGTTGTTTGCACCGTGCGTGTGTGCGGCCGGTACCGTCCCCTCCTCACCTGCCCCCTCCCCGGCGCCGGCCCAGGCCTCCCCGCCCGCCCCCCGCCCCGTCCCCGCGGCCGCCGCCGCTGTTGCCGAGAGACCGAGGGCGGCCGCCGCCGCCGGGCGGGCCCCGCCGCCCCGATCCGCCGCGGGAGGACGGCGTGCGAGGCCGGCACACACCGTTACACCTCACACACCCGCGGCGGCCGGGACCGGCCCCCGCCGACCGCGCCATGAAGGCAGATGCTGGCGGTAGGTCGGAGGCGCGGGGCGCGGCTTGCTGCGCGGCGCTGGGCTCGGTACGCGGTGGGCCCCGGCTCCTCTCGCCCCCTTCCCCCGGCCTCTCGGTCGCCAGCGACCGCCGTGGCGCTCCCGAGGAGGCAGGCCACTCTCGGGGAAGCGACGGGCGCGGCGAGCGGCCTGGCCGGCTCCGCCGGGGGGCAGGGGCGGCGGCGGCGCCCTCCTCATCGCCCGCCCCACCCGCCCTTCCCCGCGGGGGGAGGGGGCGCCCCAGGCCGCCCTCCGGCCCTGCGGCCGCTGGGCCTCGCCGGGGCGGGCCTGTCCCTCCTGCCCCCGGTCCCCTCCCGGTCCCGCCATGGGGCCAAAATGTGCCGCCGTTGTGACCTCGCAGTCGCGCAGGCCTCTTCATTTATCGCAGGCCGGGGGTGACAGATTTAATGGGGTGGTTGTGGATGGGGCAGGGTGTGCGGGGGAGCCACTTCCCGCAGGGGGGGGGCCTAGGTGGCTACAGGGCTGGGGTGGTTGGAGGGGCGACGTACCTAGGCCTGAAGTCAGTCTCTAACGTGCAGGTTCAGGGGTCTTAACACTGTGCCTTGAGTGGAGGAAGAGGCACTTAACGTCTTTCTGTTGTTGACATGTTTTTATTGTAGCAGTCCAGTAATGTGAGAGACACGTTTTTAGGAAGGGGGGTGCTTTCTGATGGCCTTTACATGCAGATTGTACCTTTAAAGTCAGCTGTGATTTGGTCGGTTACCCATTGTTGCATTCTGAGTCACTTACAGGGGGCAGATAGTCACAGTGAGGAAGTAATAACTGAATGCTGTTTGAGTGTTTTGGTTTTGTCTTAAGCATCTTCAATTTCCTGTTTCATTTCATTGGCCCTCTCTCTCCATTTCCTTCCACACCAGCCACATTGCACCTGCCTTCTAATTCACTTCTAGAAAATAGTACATATTAACAATGAACACAGTTTTGCTGCATAAATCACAAAGTTAAGAAACTTCAATGGAGGGAGAAAAAATTTCTTTGAGTTGGTGTCTCACTGCTGGAAGACTACAGCTCTCTGCAAACTGGTGCATATACCTTTGGTGACTTTTAGGAATGCTTCAGGGAATTTTTGTTTAACTTTGAGCTCAGTATTGTGTTTTAAAATGAAATTTTAAAGCCGTAACAATCACATGTCATTTGTGCTTTAAAAATGTAGACTTTTTGTTTGGTGTGTCTGTTTATTTTAGTCTGAAAATGGTCCATCACAGTTAATTCCCATTTAAGCTATACCTCTTGGAAATACAAATTAATCTGATTTGACTTATTGCCAGCTCATGGACGTTGCTGGTACCATGAACACTATATAGAAAGAACTATGTGGCATTCATCCAAACCCAGGACTTGAGCCACAGAGGTTTCAGGTCTTAAACCTTCACCACAGGATGTGAATAGCATCAGGCTGGGTTGTAGGGAGTAACAGGCTACTGGACCAAGCTGTGAAAGAGCTGGAGAGTCTCGGATTTTCACAGATAAGATGGGTATCTCATAATGAGATAGAACTGTTACTGGCTTCTGAGGATTTGAGTTTCCTCCCCACTCCACTAGGTATTTAGGAATTCAGGCAGCTGTAAACAAGATTTTTCATGTGTTTATGAGTAGAATAGAGGTGTTGTATTCACAAACGGTTTTTAATGTGTTACTAATACAATGCTTCCGTGGTTGGAAAATTACTTGGATGTCCTGTAGATTTTGAGCCTGAAATCTTTTTGGAGGTAAAGAGCAAAGTCAGCCTAATATGGGCTTTACGGGTTGAATCATATATTATTTCCCTTTAAAATCTTTTTCTGTTCTCCCTTTCTTTACCTCCATAGCCTCTTTTATTTTGTTTAAGGTTTTCTGTATTGTTAAGTACTCATAAATGTCTTGTTTTGGGATTTAGACTCCTAGACTATGGTTGCAAATTGTCTTTGTTCTGCTAGGTGATTTTTATTTATTTTCCGTGATATTTTTATCTTTCATGTCTTCTTTTTTCTATTTCATTTTCTCCCGTCGTGAGAACAATCAAACAGTGGAACAAGATGCTCAAAGAAGTTGTAGTCTCCAGACCAGACTGGAGTAACCCGAGTAAATTGAAATAGCGTGGTCTAACGCCAGAGTTCATAGAATTATAGAATCACAGAATGGTTTGGGTTGGAAGGGACTTTAAAGACCATCTACTTCTAACCCCCTTGCCGGGGTGGGGGTGGGGGATGCACACCTTCCACCTTCCACTAGACCAGGTTGCTCAAAGCCACATCCAGCTTGGCCTTGAATGCATCCAGGGATGGGGCATCCACAGCTTCTCTGGGAACCCTGTTCCACTGTTTTATCACCATCACAGTAAAGAATTTCTTCCTATTATCTAATGTAAACCCACCCTCTTTCAGTTTAAAGCCATTACCCCTTGTCAGGCATCACTACCTGCCCTTGTAAAAAGTCCCTCCCCAGCTTTTTTGTAGGCCCCCTTTAGGTACTGGAAGGCTGCTGGAAGGTCTTCTCAGAGCCTTTTCCAAGCTGAACAACCGCAGCTGTCTCAGCCTGTCTTCATAGGAGACGTGCCTCAGCCCTCTGATCATCTTCATGGCCCTCCTCTGGACTCGTTGCAACAGGTGCATGTCCTTCTTGCGTTGGGGGCCCCAGGGCTGAACACAGTGCTGCAGGTGGGGTCTCACAAGAGCAGAGTAGAGACGGGGGATCGTCTCTCTCAACCTGCTGGTCGCGATTCTTTCGATGCAGCCCAGGATGCAGTTGGCTTTTTGAGCTGCAAGTGCACATTACTGGTCCATCTTGAGCTTCTCCTCAACCAGCACACCCAGGGCTTTCTCCTCAAGGCTGCTCTCAATCCATTCTCTGTCCAGCCTGTGTTTGTGCTTGGGATTGCCCCAACCCATGTTCAGGGCCTTGCACTTGCCTTGTTGAACTTCATGAGGTTTGCATGGGCCCACCTCTCAAGCCTGTCAAGGTCCCTCTGGATGGCATCCCTTCCCTCCAGTGTGTTGACTGTACACACACAGCTTGGTGTCAACAGCAGCCTTGCTGAGGTTGCGCTCAATCTCACCATCTATGTCGCTGGCAATGATGTTGAACAGCTGTCATCCCAGAATGATGCTGCTTGAGCAGGAGGTTGGACTAGAGAGCTCCCGAGCTCCTTCCAACCTGAGTTAGCTTATGATTCTATGATCTCAGTTTTCCATACACTTTTTTTCCCCAAAATAAAGCTTTTGGGTTTGTCCTTTCCTTCCTGAGGCATTGCATTCAATCATTGTGTTTATGAATATGGCAGTATAGTACCAAAGGTTATGGCTGCACCTTCTAGGAACTACCCTGCAGCAATGAGACTGTGTATCCCAAGCCAATATATTTGTTTTAAAGGAAAGATAATATGGCAAAAAGGAAGCCGTAATTTTGCTTTGGGGATTTCAAGTTTAAAATCTATAGGTGTTAACTGTTTTGATGGTGATTCCTTAAATGATTGACAGGGAAGAATTTGGGAAGGGAAGATGATCTAGAATATTCAAATTTCTTAAATAATTATTTTACCAAAAATTGTGGCAATGCTAACCACTGTTTATTTTAAGTTTTACTGTATTTCAATTTAAATTATGAAAAGATGTGTGTACAAGGTTCTAGGCACATTAACATGTAATTAGTGGTATAACAAAATCCCAGCAACATTAAAATAATCACTTAAGCAGGCATGCTGCCAGCCATCTGCCTACAGAGAAGCTCCTTTTCCACCCCAGCATCATTCTGGGAAGGATGCCCTCATCCCTTTCTTTAAAACCCTGAAAAATTATATCTGCAGTATTCATAGCAGGTTAGTGAATGTGGGGTGTTTTAGAGGCAGGATGGCTTACTCCCTGAATCATTTCAAAGAATGACCTACTGCTACCTGCCCTCTTGCTCTCAGAGAGGGCTGTGACACAATTTCTACCTAAGATGAATAGAGCACAAAAGCAAATCCCAGAACACTGCTCTTGTATTTTTTCCAGCATGATTTTGACTGAGCACGTTGCTGCATGTCTTTGTTAGCTATGGGCTTTTAAGGATTTTCATATAGACTACATTGCAGTAGACTAATCCTAGAGCAGCAAGTGGTGAGTAAGTGGCCCACAGGTGGCCCACAGCTGAAGTGAACTTTTTAGGTAATGCAGCTGTTAAACTGTGCTATACATCCATAAAAGCAATATAATGCCATCAATATATTCTCTGCATCTAATTACTGTGCATTCAGAGGCCGTCATTAAATTCTAGCATTTTATTAACCATTCTGACAGAGTAATGTCTAAGGGTATACTTAAATTGTAGGGCTTGGTAAGCTGCCCTGTTGTCCAGTCATGCCAACAGCCAGCATGTTGGAAGGAGACTGAGGGTGCTGCCCACTCTTGTGCTTTGGTTTCCACTGGGAGAAAAAGCTGGTTACTTGTACAGGGAAGCAGCCACTTCATGCTCAGATGTGTCCCTCCTTTCGGGACACTTGGGGAGCTGGGACTCTGAATGTGAGACTGTATCTACTCTTTACTAGAGAGTTAGCTTTTGAGTAGCTTGATCTCTACTTTGTATGTAAAAGAAGTGGCATGGTGGAGTGTGCCATGGTGTGGTCTAACAGCACCATCTGAAAAATCATCTTCAGTATTTTTTTTTCTTTTACTCAACCCAATTTCTTAATCGAAAAATGTCAAAAAGCTAACCAATTCTATTTAAAATTATGAAGTTCATTATCTGGCTGCATCACGGCACCGTGTATACACTTGTGTAGCTTCTTCAAAACTGTGTCTTGTGGGTGTTAGAAGGCTTATAGTAAAAAGGACTTGTGATATGACATTATGTGATGGTAGTGGTAGGCTGTGTATCGTATCTGGCTTACATGAGATCTGCTTTTGTATGCATTGTGATACTTGATTCTGTCTGCTGAGTAGGTCTGAATTATTTTGGCTAGGTCTGAGAGGAAGAACTTATATTTCAGAAATAAATATTGTGTAAGCATTGTCCTTAGCGGATTATAAGACACAGGTGATGTGTTGGGAGCAAAGAACTAAAGTCTGGACACCTGTCTATATTCAGATGAGTTCTTACATTGGCAGCTTTAAGCAATTGTTAAACCTTTCTCGATCTGTGAACCCCAGTCCGATATTTTTGATCTGGGGTCCTGTTAGTAAGTACAAGATGTCACTGGCTGTTCTTTCCTACCTGTATCCAAATGATTTGAAAATGTGAATTAAACTGATTTTTAGGGTCTTCCCTTCAGTATGACTTCTTTGTGAAGAATCCTGTTTGGTCTTAATAAATACTGAAGTTCAATCAGCTATTGGCAGTATACTGTGTTCAAAATAATGAAGATATCTTTTAGGACATTTTATCAGATGCGATAATGATACCACACAGAGAGAAAAAGTACCAAAGTAAGTTTTTCCTTGAAACTAGTTATGAGTTAATAACATCCATAGTGCCATGTGGTTGTATCCATTGGAATTCTGTCTTTGCCCTTCTAAAATGAAATATATCTGTACTGTCATTTGTGTAACTTGCTCACTTCAAATATTTTGCAACGTGAAAACAAATACTGAAATGCCATTCACCTATACCTGCACCCAAAAGCAGGGATGGAAGAACATGGGGATGGAAGAACGTGGGGATGGAGGGAGCAGTCCACAGAGAAACAACAATTTGCTAAGAGGGAAGGAGGCTATTGAGATGAAAGAATGAGAACTTACATTTTTCCTTTAACCGTATAATGCATACTGTGGTTAAGAGCAATTTCTTCTTTAAGTTAGCCTTCTAGTTCAGGGCTTTTTTACATGTATAATGTGGAAATGGGGTTTTGTCATCATGCTATGTGTATGGGTGCTCACACTGTACCCATTTCAGCTTCCACAGATAGTAAAAGATTCAAAGATAATTATTCTCTTAGGACTGTATGTGCCACTTGTGTGTGTCCCAGCTCTGGGAAAAGTTGGGAGTTGACATTTTCAAAGAAGAGAGAATTGGTTTTGAAGAGAGTGCTTGTAGGTAGCCTGCCCTGGGAGGACCTTCAAGCAGTGCTGACATGATCTCAGGTGACAAAGTTAACAGGCAGTATGCTGGAAGCCAGACATTGCTAATTCCAAGGATTTGTCTGATTTTTAAACTCTCTCCATAACTGACAGGTAGGAATATCTGCTTTATTTTCCTATTTATTTCTCAGTGATGTCATTTTTCAACTGCCTTCTTTGTATACCCGAGCATTTATAAGCATGTTTTCCTGACTTTGCGATAGAGATTTCATGACCAGATCTGGTTGTATACAGTCAGCTTGCTTTATACACAAGAAACAGATTTCTCAGCTTTTGATACTGTGTAGGATCAGCTATTTTTTAAAAATTGTCTTTTGATTTTTGTAGGAAGTGCAAACTTCCATCAGCAAGAGTGTCTTGTGGTTAGCGTGCATATCACAAACTGGGACTAGGTCTTCAGATTTCTTTTTCCCAAGTGCAGTGTGGGCCCACATTCACTAGCTATTGTGCTAGCATCCTTTCATTTCAGCAGAAGCTTCAAATTTAGTGATTGATGGTAGTTTAAACAGTGTAGTGGTTGCTGAACATACCTGCAAGTTCAAGGAGACAGAGGAAGAGGAAAGGCTGACCATATGGATCTGAAGGGGCGCAGTGTATGAGTAATTTTCTATTTTGTTTTCTTCCTTTGGTTTGTCTTTGCTTCTAAAAATAGAGGAGAGATTTAAAAGCAAATACACAACATTCCTCCCTGTAAAGGTTGACGGCTGCGCTGTGGTTTTTCACTGATACTGTAAGGAAAGTACTCCAAAGAAATGTGAAGTGGATGTAGACCCAAAACTCCATGTTTTCTTGTCTCCAAACCTGTCTTTGCCCTGCACCCAATACTTCTTAAAAACTCTGCAGCTAGAAACATATCCTAGAGAATGTAATAAGCCTTTCATGTTAAGAACAGGTTGTGATCAAAGAAAGACCTAATGATATGTATGAGAATCAATGCAGGAACTGCAGGGGTGGATTTGTAGTTGGGGTTAGGGAGGCCTACAGCCTTCCCATTAGCACAGCTTGGTGTGATGCTCTCTGCATCACATGCTGGAAGGTGTTTGTGCACAGCTCCCTTCCTCCTCTTCATCTTTCAGCAGGTTCCTCCCCTGCAGAAACAGGTGCAAAAGGTATTGTAGTCCAGGAGTTAAAATTCTTTACACCCATGGAAGAGTCCCGAGGCTGTACTGAGCTTTGCATTACTCTGCAGTAACAAACACGAAAAAAGCCTGTGTGTTCCCTAGAAGAATAAAGGAGTCAGAACAACAACAAAAAAATGGCATAAAAGCTTGAGAGCAACCATGTTAGACTTTGAATAGTCTTGCTAAAGACTATTTCCGGAAGATTTTTGGCTTGTCATCTTTATTCTGCACTTTTTTTTGTGGGCATTTCAAGTAGAGAGGTGAACAAGGTTGTTCTTACATTTCGTAAACATTTCCTCCCTTCCATTGGGCTTATATACATTGTGATATTTTCCTTCAAGGCCACCTCTTAAAAATAAGAATTCTGATCTCTTAAGTCAGAACATTTAAGTATGTGAACTGAATCCATTATGGACATTTAAAGTTCACGATATTTTCTGTGCCCAGATCAATTAAAAAAAAAAAAAACAACAAAAAAACCAAACAAAAAAAAAAAACCCAGCACTGCATAGAAGGGTAAATGGGAATTTTATTAGAAGGATATGGCTGATCTCCCTACACATCAGACATATAAATAAGTAATATTGAGAAAAGCATAAAAAACCCAGAGCCTCCGTAATAGCCAGTTGATAATTATGTACTTTCTTTCTCAAATGGACATAGCTTGTTATTTAGTGTCATTTACTTTAAAAAAATCAGTAGTGACTCATTAGTGTTTCATATCCTGAGCCTTTGCTCATAATTATGGATTGTACTTATCTTAATGATTCTCTATTTATTGGCATGTATTTTCTTAAGAGTTTACTAGGAGCACTGTCATATAGCCATTACCAGAAATTGTAACCATAAAATTATTTTGTTAATTCACTGATTAGCTTTCGACTAACAGTTTCCAAAGGAACATATTTGCGAGAAACTTTCTGAAAAGTGTCTTTTTTCCCCCTAAGGTTTTAAGAAATTCAGTTCCCAAGACGTTGCAGTAAACTTATCACTGCGCTAAATGTAGCCGTTTTAAGACTTCATGACCTGAAAAAGTACACCAACATCTCTGAGGCTTCTAGTGTTTCTAGTTATTCTTTGGTCCAAGTAGAGAAAATAGGTCAATACATTAGGCTTAGAAATAAATAGGAGAAAGCAGGAAAAATTGCCAAAGAGGAGGAAGTAGTGAATTCAGTTATGAGAAAGATGTCAGAGCATGAAGCTTGAGCATGAAGATTAAGAGAACGTAGAACTCATAGGGATATTATTTCTGTCTTCATTTGTTAGAGAAAGGCTATTAATTTGTAATGTTCATTTTACAATATTTGCAAATTTTCAGTGACAGCTTACCAGTTTCACCTGTACTAAGACTGCTGTGACTGATCTCCAACACAAATAAATGTGTCAGAAGTTGTACCTCATTTTGTGCCTTTATATAATTTCTGTTTATTTTAAGATAATCAGTTATTGCATAATGTCAGCCTCTCCAGCTGGAGCATCTATCCAAGACATTGACACTGTTGCTTAATGGTCCATACAAAGATAGACCAAAGTTTCAGACTTGGTTTTTAAATACTAGACAGGAGATAAGGGATAGGTGTGTAGGAAAACGCAAGGTCATACTGATGGCACAGTTACCATGATCAGGAGTTTTAGTTTACTGAGAGATACAAAAGAAGGTACTGAAAAAACTTTGTAGAAACTTGCAGGGAGCTCACATATGGAGCTTGTCATGTATGGAGAGACATCAGAAGAGAAACCCCAATTCTGAAAATGTAGCAAGGGCATTACAGAAACAGGAGCCGACCTCTTGAACCTGAGAGAGAAAATAGAGCAGGAATAGACTCCAAGGGACTTGGAAGAAGATGAATAGGTTATGTTTGCCCTAACAGCTAAAAGAAGAGCCAGTGATGCATAGGTGCATAGTGTTTGGACATGAAGCAGCAAGCAGCCTGTGTGGTTGAAGAGGCCAGCTGAGACCAAGCACATGGGTACTTCTGTGGTCCTGAGTCCACTGTTTCCTCCAGCTGATTGAGGACAGTGTCTCTTGTGTTCGTGTTGCAGTCATCATTGTGATACTTAGGCCTGTAATTACCCAGGGCCTGTAGTGACAGGACAAAGGGGCAATAGTTTTAAACTGAAAGAGGGAAGATTTAGGTTGGACATTAGGAAGACATTCTTTACAATGAAGGTGGTGAGGCACTGGAACACGCTCTTGAGAGAAGCTGTGGATGCCCCATCCCTGGAAGGTTTCAAGGCCAGGTTGGATGGAGCTTTGAGCAAGCTGGTCTCGTGGAAGGTGTCTGCTCATGGCAGGGGAGTTGGATTAGATGATCTTTGAAAGACCCTTCCAATTCAAACCGTTCTATGATTCTATTTTATACTAATTTTAACAAACTTTTGGAAAGTGTAGTGTTACCTACAAACCACACTTGGTCCAGAGTAAAGGTCCAGAACACGGTCCAAATATCTTGCTTTCTCCTTCTCCCTTGCTTTCCTGAAAAAAAAAATACCCTTAAGGGATTGTATGTATTTCATGAATGAAAGAGTTGTATTTCATGAGCAGACTGTTACGCCTTGGAAGAGTGTATCTTCTTCATCTCTGCATTTATTTGGGGATCAGTGAACTGTGTCTGTGGGAAAGTCAATAATGAGATCTGACCCACCTTTCTACTCTCGTGATGTGTCTACTGCTTATGGCTCACATCATCAAACATACAGAAAGCTCAGTCAGTGCCACCCACACAGCAATGTCCAGGCTCAGCCTGACCTTGTGGAAACAGCACATTTTCCTCTGTCCTTCCATGTGGCAACACAAGCCCCAGAGACAGCCAGCTGTCTGGCTGTTGAATACATAATCTCTTTAACATTAAAAACAAACAAACAAATAAAAAGTATTAGAAAAATACATGTTAATAGTAGTATATAGCAAAAAGGCTTTTCAGTGAAGAACATCAACATCTGCTGGGTGCTTAACATTGCTTGTTTGCCTTTGGCATGTTGGGCTTTATCTTAGCCTAGTGTAATAAATGAAAATGTCACCATTAAATTAAATGGCTCCAGGTCAAATCCATCTAATGATTACTCTGGGTTCAAGTTCACAGCAGTAGCATTCTTTGCATATTGGCACAATTTTCTGCCAGTATTGCTAAGTTTCTGTTAATTGTTTGTGTTGCATACCTTTATGTAAATTTTTGTAAACGAACAAGAGTCATGTCAGTGATGAATATAGGTAAAGCTTTTTAATAAAATGAAGATGTTGATAATCAGTAAGTACAAAAGCATTTTGCTTGAAAACAAAATTATTTAGGTTATTTATAAAACTATTCAAAATGCACTATAAAATGACTTTAGAGAATTAATGTCTTCTCTTTTTTTCTCCCCAAGGAGGTTTCATGATTATAGATAACAAAAGTTAACGTCAGGATGCTAAAAAGGAAACAGAGTTCAAGGGTGGAAGCCCAGCCAGTTACAGATTTTGGTCCTGATGAATCTTTATCAGACAATGCAGATATTCTGTGGATTAACAAACCAGTAGGTATCTCTTTCCATAGTTATTAATTTTAAATTATATGTAACTTGTATTGTTGAAATATGACTTCCACAAAAGATTCTGAAATAGATGTTTGTTAGAAACAAGTATTGAGCTATAGTTGCTAATCTACCAGTTCATTTTTTGCCAAAAAATCTGAAACTAAATAAAAAGTTTTCTTTTGGTTGTTGCAAACTGATGGGGATGATTAAGCAGTGTTTGCCAACCAGTTCATCTACTAATTGCTTTTTTAAATGGCCATGCTTTCAATATCTCTGGTTCCTAACGTGTTTGTTGAAATTAGAAGTTAAGTTCGTAAAATGACCTTTTGAAAAGGATGTTAAAAGGAGCATTTCATTGCTAAAATGGTAGCCAGCAGTTGGCACTTTTGACTTTCAAATCTCTCCTTTTACAAAACTTATGAATATAAAAGTGTATTTTGGCTGGTTATTTTGAAGTACAGCTCACATTTTTCTGGTATCATTTAGCCTACATCCTGCTGTAAGAAATAGGTGTAAAAAACTTGAAACGTGGGAAAGCTTTATTGGGAGTGTAGTTATTAACAGAATTTGCAGTATTAAGAAAACACCTTTACCATGTCAATACAGTTATTACAATTAAATTATTTATTCAGAAGCCAGTGTGCATGTGGGATTCCTATATTTTGAATGACTTTTGTTTTTGCAGAGAAGGCATTTTTGAGTTTCTTTTATAGTGTATAAACTTTTACTTTGTAAAAGCAGAAAGTCAAATATTCTGAAATTGTTGGCATTAATGAATCTGAAATACATGTTAGCATTAAATTCATTGAATGGAACTGTTGTCTCATTTGCAGTATGGATGCCAGATCCCCTCAGCTTTGTTGCTGAGTTGTAACACCTGAATAATTTACAAGACAACACCCATATATTAATTCGTGCTAAATAATCTTAAGTAGAACCTTTGTAGTGACAACCGCTCTAATAAAGTGACATTGCAGAAATATATGCTGGTTTATGTACCTAAGTTTCTCAGCACATAGTACACTAATTTTCAACAGAGATAAGTTTTTTCTTGTCACACTGATGGACTAGTATATTGTTTAGCATGTGTACTACCAACATTTTAGTGTGGCAGAGAACGGTTTTTGTATCAGCCACACTTTATTATTTATGTTAATATTTTCAGTTGAAAAAATATTTGAAACAAAGTGGATGTTAAAGGGACATAAGAGATCATTTATCAGATGCTTTTCACTTCCAAATTATTAATTTGGGCTCAGACTATGCAAATGATAGAGCTATTCAATTCAGGTCAAATATCATTACACTTAGGTGAGCGTACAGTGCATATTAAATAAGGTGAGTGTTCTTAAATCTTAATATCAAAAGGTCTCAGGTGGTGTAAATGAGTGCAGAATTTTTTTCCAGATGAAAAATTGTTATAAATACACTTCAGTGGTTTTTAGTTGGAGAATTTTTTTCTTGCTGAAGTGTCTGGTTTTTTCCTTCTTGTTTTGATAGATACGACCTTACCAACTCTGATTCATTACACTTGTCTGGCCTCAAGATCTTTCAGTGGTGTATTGATTTAAAAGAAAAAAAAATCTAACCTACAACCCCTGTACTGATACATTCTTCTTTTTTGTTAGACCTCCCACTGTGACTGGCACTGAATATCAGCCTTATTAATAATGATTGTAGTGGGACTGAGACCTAAGTAGTCATAGAAATGAACTGTTACTATATAGCAACAAAACTTGTTTGGAACCGAAGTGAATCCTGACGTTAAGAAGTAGCTTTCTGTGACATAGTGTCTGTTACATTTATTTGTTTCACAAATGGAAGGATGCTTTTAATCCCCATCCTCTCACTTATTTTTTGAAATTGTAGACTGATTAGTTTTAATTCTTGGTTTCTGAGTTATGGAACCTCTCAAATTAACTAATAAAACTATATATGTATATATACTCATATTTATATATAAATGTCTGTAATATATATAAAAATAAATAAAGTCAGGAGTGCTTTTTTTTGGATGGAGACTTTTAATATGTGGATCATGATGTAAAAGAAAAATGCAAATGTGTGTTTATTTAAGTGCCAGTACAAGTTATGGAGGCTAAATATTTGAGCTTTTTTTTGAACATCAAAGCAAATCTTGCAATGTCTTGATTTCTTTCCAGTGGGTACACTCTTTACTACGCATCTGTGCGATCATCAGTGTTATTTCAGTTTGTATGAACACTCCAAAGACCTTCGAGCATTATCCTCCTCTCCAATATGTGACATTTGCTCTTGATACTCTATTGATGTTTCTTTACACTGCAGAGATGATAGCAAAAATGCATATCCGTGGGATAGTTAAGGTAAGCATTTAAACAATATTCTACATGTGCTTAAGAAAGTGATCTAAATATATGCTGTCACATTTGGTCTTTGTTTTTTAACTTCTCAGCTCTTTTTGATATGATTGTTTTTAACTGCAGGCAAGACCATGGCATATAGACTTAAAAGAAAGATTGACAAAGATGCAGATTTACTGCATATTTAATCCCTCCCAAAATATAATGCCAACATTCATAATAATGGTTTCCTACTAAGGAATATATAGTTTCTTTGTATTAAAGAATGAAATGAAAAATAAGCTACAGGTACATTAGCAAGAATATTTTGTAAATGTCTAGAGAGCCGTATGTGGACTTAGAACTTTGATTTTCATTTCAGAAAGCTGGATGTGTTGTTGTGTGATTACATTATTTAAATGAAAACATACGCCTTACTGTAAGCTGGATGAGAAAGTTATTTTTTCCTTAAGATAATGCATGTTGGTAAACAAATTATTCTGTTATCGTATGTTTACTGTTGTTGCTGGACTGATTTGCATAGGTAGATATGATATTGGACAATGTAAAACTGCAGAATTTTTCAGTAATCATTATTTTGTAGCATTATTGTATTGATTGTTTCCAGTCTTCTATAAAAAGGTACAGATTCAGCCTACATATAGAAAATATCCTTGCAGTCCTTATTGACAGCACAGTTGTGTCACTATTGCGCAGAATAGATCATCAGTGCGTTATCCTTGCCTTTCACTCTTGAAAGGTCTGGTGACTCCAGAGACATGTGTGATTGTACTTAGCTGTTCAGTTTGTTCTGAGTTTACGGATAGCATTTTTTGTTCACTGCCAAACTGAGATATTATGTCATCATACTTAATGAATATTAATATTAATAGTAGAAGTTAAGATCTCATTAATATTAATATTTAGAAAAATACTGAAATAAGGTGATTCTGAGAAAATCTTATGTGTTGCTTAAGGCCAAAGTAATCCTTTGTGAAGTGCTATTTCTGGCCACTAACTATACACTCTTTACTTAAGAGATGTCCATTTAGCAGGTGAAGATGAAGACACAGGATCATGAATGGGAATCAGCAACCAGCATGCACATTTGAACAGTGTGGGAGTAACAAGTTACTATTGCAACCAGTGTAGGCTTTGCAAAGAAGTGAACACCTAGGTATTAATGCAGAGAGAGGGAAGTGTGACTTTTGTACAAAGCTTGATTTCTCAGCTTTTGTGTATGGTAGTATCAACTTCACTCGGTCGACACCTAGGGGCTATGAATAATATGTTGCTGCATGTTCTGATATGTTTTGCTGGCTTGTTTAAATTCGTGGGTTTGTGGATATAGTGTAGTGTAGTATAGTATAGTTGGAAGGGACAATTGGAAGGGACCTGTATTGATCATCTAGTCTAACTGCCTGACCACTTCAGGGCTGACCAAAAGTTAAAGCATGTTGTTAAGGGCATTGTCCAAATGCCTCTTAGACGCTGACAGTCTTGGGGCACTAACCATCCTTCTAGGAAGTCTGTTCCAGTGTTTGGCTACCCTCTCAGTGAAGAGATGCTTCCTAATGTAGAGTCTAAACCTCCACTGATGCAGCTTTGAACCATTCCCACACCTTCTATCATCACTGGGTACCTGGAAGAAGAAATCAGCATCTCCATTTCTGCTTCCCCTCCTCAGGAAGCTGTAGAGAGCAATGAGGTCACTCCTCAGCCTCCTTTTCTCCTAACTAGGCAAACCCACAGTCCTTAGCTGCTCCTCATAGGATGGACTTATCTTTGATCGTCATACGATGAACTTGTCTTTGAAGCATGTCTGATGAGTCTCTCCATTCAGAATGAACAGCTGTCTGGAGTTGGTTACATTGCCTTGATTCATGTTATACATGTATATAGATGAAAACACAGATTATTTCATTTGCATGGTGACATTTCACTCTTTGTTAATGTCCTGGTTTTGGCTGGGATAGGGTTACTTTTATTCTTAGTAGCTGGTGCAATGATGTGGTTTGGCTCTGATGTGAGAACAATGCTGCCAGGACACTGATGGTTTTAGCTGTTGCTGGGTGATGTTTATACTGAGTAGAGGACTTTTCAGTTTTTCAGTCCCTGCCAGCGAGAGCGCTGGAGGGGCACGGGACACTGGGAGGGGACACAGCCAGGACAGGTGACCTGTAGCCAAAGACGTGTTCTATACCATGAGACAGCATGCTGGGTATATAAACTGGTGACAGTTGGCCAGGGCCTGCAAATCTTTGCTCAGGGACTGGCTGGGCATCAGCCAGCGGGTGGTGAGCAGTTGTGTTGTGCATCACTTGTTTTCTTTTCTCCCTTCCCTTTGATTTCATTCCTCTCCCTTCTCCCTCCTTTTCATTATAATTGTTATTGTTATTATTATTATTATTGTTCTTTTGTTTTTATTTTATTTCAATTATTAAGTTGTTTTTATCTCAACCCTTGAGTTTTACATTGCCTTCTGATTCTCCTCCCCATCCCTTTGGGTGAGGAGGGAGTGCATGAGCGGCTGCGTGGTACTTAATCACCAGCCAGGGTTAAACCACAACAGTTTTATTAGATAAAAACACAGTAGAATAGATTAGACATAACCACTGTTACAAAAGAGATTGTTTCAATATAAAATGGCTGCATTTGTTATTTAACAACTGAGGATTTGCTTACAGCTTAATGTCTTGTAGCATTCAGTAAATATAGTTGCACTGAAATCTAGTGCCTTCATTGGCACTATTCATAGAGTCATAGAATTACTTAGATGGGAAGGGACCTCCAGAGGTCATTTAGCCTGACCTGCTGCCCAAAGCAGGTCTGGTTCAATGAATATGCCCATGGCTTGCGTTGTTCAGGTGAATCTCAGCTTCTTCCAAGGAAGAGGATTCCTCAAGCTCTCTAGACAGCCTGTTCCACTGCTTGGCCAACCTCATGTGAAAGATTTTTTTCCTAAGATTTAATCAGAATTTTCCATGTTCCAACTTGTTTGTCTTAGATCTTGTCTTACCACAGTGCATTTCCAAGAAGAGTTTGACTCCATCTTCTCTGTATCCTCTAATTAGGTAGTTGTAGACAGCAGCAAGGTCTCCCCTTTTGCTTCCCTGCTGAAGGCTGAACAGACCCATGTCTCTCACCTTTTCCTCTTACATCATGTGCTCCAGCTCTCTGACCTTTTTGGTGGCCCTCTGCTCGCTCCATTATGTTTATGTCCTTCTTGTACTGGGGAGCCCAGAACTGCACTCAGCTCAAAATTAGGCTTGTTGGATGTGGTTTCACAATTGCTGAATAAAGGGGAAGGACAGCTTCACTGGACCTGGTGGCTGCACATTATTCACGTAAGAGAGAGCTGTAGGAAAAGGATATGGGCTTGAGTCATTTATAGCAACATCCATAAAACATGTTAGAACTGGATTGGCCTTTTTTTCTGCTGTTAAATCAGAACTTTTTGAATATGTTATCAAATTTGTTCTTTGAATACTAATCAACAAGTAATCTTTTTTAGTGAACCATTTGACTTACTTTTTGGGTTATTGATTCTAGGGAAAATATTGGTTAAATATTACAACTCTGCCAAGAACATAATTATCCATGGACTTCCAAAGACAGCAGCAATACAAATAAAATAAGGCACTGTTTAGAAACTTCTTAACATTTATTAAAGATGTTTGTATATGAAACATCTTTATATATGGAAATTTGTATATCAACTGTAGTGCTAATTTAAGTGCATTCAAGACTTTTGGTGAATGTAGGATCAATGAATGTATTACCATATGGTTCTACTGAACTTTACCATAAATCAGTATTTCTGTAAAGGCCTTAGGAATTGAGATGCTAATAAGCTTTTGAACTATGATTAGGGCAAAATTTTAGTCCAGTGAGAAACCTAATTTATGGAGAAGGTAGGCACCATCCATTTAAGTATCAGTTAATAACAGTGTAAGTATAGCTGAACTAAGAAGATTTTGAAAATTTTTAAGTCAAGTCTAATTAATATCTTCTGAGGACAAATGAGAAATTTACTTCCTTTGGTTCCCAGGGGTTTTTAGAAAAAGAAAGTAGTTTCTGAAAATCCCAGCCTTTTCTCTGTAAAAAGTTTCCTTTTTGCCTGTGTAAACTATGTGACAAAATAAAGTGATACATCCATGCAAATGTTTTATTACCCCAGAAGGAAAGTTAAACTGAAATATTGCTGTGACGTTGTGTCTTTTATTACTCATGTTTCCTTCTGAATAATTGTTGCTGTGGTAGTAAAATCTATTCCAAATTTGGGCTCCCTGTGCCTTGCAGTGTTGGTTGTTGCTTGTTACATTTGTGGACAATCGATATAGAGGACTTTGAATTACAAGCACACTGCTCATATATCCACCACCTACAAAGAAAATAGACGCTGATATGTTTTTCTATAAGGAGCACAAAATGCATACATTAAAGAGGCCAGAAGATGACGGTATAGAATATATCTGCTACAGGGTCTGAGGTCCTCTTGTTTTCAAAATAGTGTATTGATATTCCTTATTGTTGCTACTACACGCTGTTTGCTTCTGATAGGTTTTATGATAGATTGACTCCTCTTGGAAGAATTGAAGTGGGTATACATGTGCAGCATAATGGATTATAGTCAGTATATAGGCACTACCTTGGAAGAAAATACCAAAAGGCTTGTGATGTGTTCATCACATTACAGCTTTTGGTATTGCAGGCTATTGCAATTTGTCATGAACAAGTGAACTAGTATTAATGATGTGTCTGTCTTCACCTTGCAACTCACATCTGAAAAATGAAATACAGGCTATAATTTCTTACTGATTGAGATCTTTTTAAAAACAAAATTCTAGGACAGTCTGCCTAATGTTGGCTGGCTGCACTGTATAAAATGTATGTACAAACAGTACGACAACTTGTAATGTTTTGTGAAGTTTTATACGAGATAGAGACAGAGAATTAGATCAAGTCAGTTTGTTTTTTATGACATATTTTATGCTTGTGTTAGAAATCGAAGAATGATGGTCTGTGAAATGGTAGAGTGGCTCAGGAAAATACTGTGTCCACAGTATTAAATCTATTTCAAAGAAATGAGATCATATATAGTCAATGAGGTCAAGTGAATATATAGTATCACTGGCTAGAGAGTAACTTCCATGAATGCTACCTGGCCTCCAACTGAATAGTTTGATGATGTTAAAAGTTAGGTGTTAATTACTTCATCAGGCAGGTTATTCACGTAGTTATAAGAGAAACTGTCATGGCTTAGTATTTTGATTTATATTTAACCTGTTATGGTTTTATGAGCAAGTAGTTTTGAATATGGATTTCAGTCATGAAAATATGCTATAATAAGTGCAGCAAGATTTTAATATTATTTTCTAAAAGTATTGCATTCCTAGATATGCAGGTTTTCATAGTTACATATTTTTTCTGCAGTCTTTCTGTCTAGATCACACATTTTAATGATTGCAAAGCATTGCAAATTCTGTTCTCTGAGTAGCACATGAATTAATGGATGATGTGACAGCCACATCAATATTTTGTAGGAATAGCTTACAAAGCATGTTAGAAGAGATTGTGTTACAGACACGTCTTAAAAGGACCTAATGTTTTAGAAATTAAAAATTCTGATCTCTTTGAAAGCAATTGAAAAAAATTTAAAAGATTAATGGTAAATATCACAGACTTTCTACACATTAAAAAAGCTGTGGAGAGTGTAAAATAAAAAAAGGCAATTTTAGTAAAATGGGGAATGATGTTCTATTAGTGTTGCCACATGCATATTATTTCTTTGTGTCAGACCTAGAAACATTAAATATAAAGTAGAACTCTAATTCAGGAGTGACTGAAGGTAAGAATAAAGGCCAGGAGACCTCTTGACTTTGACTTGTTAGAACATCAAAACATGGTATGTGGGGAAAGTCTGTGTTGTTGAGACAAATTCAACAGATTTAATGACACCAGGATAGTGTGGATTTTAGCAACAGGAGCGTTCTGATTGAATGAAATCCAACTTCTAGTTTCAATTATGTTTTACCATAGAGTATGAACAATAGAGATCACTGTCATGTACTTGAAAGTCTCCCAGTCCTAATGTGATGTCCAGTCTCATCGTTCATTTCGTTCAGTGAATAATTCAGGAGTGTTTCAGGAGATTACTTAATTTATTTTTTTATTATCTCATGTAAGATGTAAATGTATTAACTTAGACTGCCTTCATAGTGTAATGTTTTCCCCAGTTATACCTGTCTGCTCAGCAGATAGAGGCTGAAGCATAGTATCCTGAAACACAAAGCTCCACTGATACCAGGGTGGCTGAATAACACAGCATAGTATCACTGATTAGGCAGAAGTCGGGGATCTCTTTTATGTTGGTACAGTGAACAGTGATGGGGTTATTATCAACTAGCCTCTCACAGAATACATTTACTTCTTGCACAACTACTTTTTTTGTGCTCGAAGTAATATCTTATTAGGTCAGAAATACTCTGTGTTAGGAGTTTATCAGAAAATGCACAGTAAGGTGACTGCCAGAATACCTGGAGTATGAACATTTGCAGACATAGGCAGTAAGTGACTAACCTGTGATTCATCGGGATTGTAAAACTGGGACTTCCACATTTACCTGAAATTTATCTTTATTTTGCTGCCTGATACTGGTGATTTATAGTTGTATAAAGAATATGAAAGTTTAACATTGTGTGCAACTATAATATACTACTTCAGTTTCCTAAGTGAAATTACAGCCTTCTAAGAAAATAAATGCAGTTTTGGCCACCACAGTAATACACTGCATAGTAATACATAAAATGTAATAAATTTAGTGCAGTGGTAAAACTTAATGAATTCAATTTGACATTCATATTTTCATGATCTCTTCAGTTTAGAATTCTTCTTTCTTCAATTGATCCTAGATTTATCCACATAATCTTCATCTCCCAGAATGTAGAGTTCAGTGACTGTGGTTCTGCTTTCTTTCATGTCTCAGCCTCCTTGGTCAGAAAGAACTCTGCAGTAATCAGCTGCGTCAAGGAGGTATTAAGTCTGTTTAAATGAAAGCAGATCAATCTCCCTCACTTGAATAAGATTTAAACTGGTCTCCCAATTACATACAGTTTATGTCTACTGCATAACTTATTGATTGGCAGTCTTCTGAGAGCACCATGAATGAATTAATGTTCGCACCTCGAGAAATAGTTCATGGGTCAATTTGTAACCTAACAGACAAGACTCGCAGTCCCACAGGAACCAAAGGTCACATTTACACGCCCACTTAATGTCAGTTATGAACATGACTGTATGTGCTTTACATAGGACTGTCCATTGATTCAAGCAAAGTTTCCAAAATGGTCTCCTCATTAAAAAAAGGAAGGTAAAGTGGAATTAGAGAAATGAAAGGTAACTGTCAAGCCTAACCAGGTGTGATATTAGATGAGCATCAAAATTCTGAAAGCAAGCAGTGAGCCTAACCTGTGAAGAATGGACTTTGTATTTCTTTTAATCAGTGTGATGCAAAAATTACTTTCTGCTTTCTTATATGGTGTCTTCTGAAGGCCATCTCATGAGTATGAGCAAGGCAAGCATACCTTACTTTAAAGGTGTCTTATCTTTACTAGAAGTTTTTACTCAGTCTTTGTACTAGGAGGTGGAATGAGAGAGAAATATTGCAGGTAAATTGCTTGTATTAGACACAATTTCACTGGTGGCATCATATGTAATAAAATAACCAAAGAGGAAAATATGCCAGAATCTGAGAAACTTTCAGGAAACTGTGTCCATGATATGAAAGAATTCATATCTACTACAACACAAAGGATTCAGGTAACAGATGTCTTAGGTGAAAATTCAGCTTTTAAGGAATGAGAGATGAATGGATATCATTTCACTGTACGGACACTGTGAAGGTATGTGAAATTATCTTAGTTATACCACATTCTCATTGCGACTTCTAATTACAGTCGTGATGGTATTAGAAAACCTATATTGAAATCATGTTGTGAGAATGAGGCATGGTTTATCCTGTTCCTCTCTTAAGAGAGTAGCACTGTGAGATAGAAAGTGTGAGTTCTCCTGTCTCTTAAAAAATCCTAGCTGACACTTATTTTATTATCATCATGCTGAAAATTAGATTTTTTTATATATATATAGCGCTGGTAATGCACTGAATTTAATAGAAATGTCTTTCTTTTCACTGTGCAGTTGTGGCACATGTCAGCTAACAACGGAGATTATAGAAAGTCAGAAGTAATGGTCCTTGACATTTCCCCCATTGTTAAATCAATTACATTCACAGCAAAACTTTTGTACTAACCAAAGTAGTTGTGAGTGGCTTTGTCAGACTTTATTTCAGTAGCACTGAGTGCTATTCACTGACTTCAGTACTCCTGCAAGGGGCTGAAGTGAATGGTTGTACCCTTAGCTTTCAGCACTCTCTCATGAATTCATGCAGGAACTGAAACAAAGCTTAATGTTCTACCAGCGCAGTCACAGAAATAGGGGAACCATTTCTTTTGCTTCTGTCTAGTACTAAAGGCCAGGTTACTTAGTTAATTGAAATCAGCAGCTTTCAGTATGTGTCATGTTCCCAGGCAGCATTAGCCCTGTGCCCATTTTCCTCAGTGTTTTTCTGATGGGTGCTTTGGTTGCTGTAGTTGCTATCTGTCCACTCAAGAAGAGAAAATCGAGGACAGAGCAGGCTGGAGCCTTACCTGAGCCATGTAGACTTAACTCTACATTGAGTTCACTGTCAGTGTCAGGAACTTGCCACCTGTAGTGCAAGCAGTGTGAAGTAGAGATGGGCTTTTTATACTGTAATGAAAAACTGGTTGCCATGATCTAAACTGGGGTCTGCAACAATTTCCAGTTGCAGCAGATGTCCATTTGCATATTCTGATACTTTTTTATCTTTGCTTGCACAAAATGGATTTCTGAGCTTAAAATAGAAACACTTTTAGTAGCATTCATCAGCACTAATTTGAGGGTCTTCAATTGTCTGTAATTAGTTGTTTCTGTCTAAAGTAGGCCCTTCCAAAAGGTAATTTATCTGGCCTGTTTTTCTCCATTGACTGAAATAAAAGCTTAAAACCTAGGCTGACACCTAGCCTTTAGGTATGTCACAGTCAGTGATTATTCTGACTTGTTACAGATTTGTTGTCAATGGGACAGGTGGGCACTAGAGGAAGACAGTTGGATGCCAGCTTCTTTAACACTTGTGGCCTTAACTCATTTATACTTAAATGAGTTTCTTCCATAATCATCCTGATTCAGAAGTTTGTCTGGAGTTATGGATTGCAGAACTGTTTTTTACTGTACCTTACTATGTTTTGCCTTCTTTTTCCACCTTCATCTAACAACAATGGAGAAATTACAAAACGAGTTTAAGCCTTCTGATAAATGATGGAAATATGAATTGAATTGCAGTGAAACACTCTAAGCTGGCTCACCAGCTTTTAATAACTTTGTCAAGGGAATTTCTGCTGCGTTACAGACTGAAAACGGAAGATGGAAATTGCTGCGCTCTGTGACTTTAGATATGCTGTATATCCCATGGCGTATAAATGAGTTAAGGATCAGGAAGTTGTGTTGTTTTCAAAGGTCAAGTAGTAAAACAGAATACGTGGCTCCTGTCATCCCAAGTCAGCATGCTTTGATGTGCTCGTGATGCCTGTGGTGAAAGCTCAGTCTTGGGATGTGCAAGTCACAAACAGAAGCAAGAACCTCAGCCATGAGGGCAGAGGCATAACCAGCAGAATCAGTGACAGTGATGAGAAAATGACGAGCTGCTTTGACTAAACAGTGTGTAATTATGTGGAGGGAAAAAATGGAAAAAACTGCCTGTGGTAGTAAGAAGCTCCCAGAGCAAACATGAAAAAGGACTCAGTTGACTTAAGATTTGAGTTTCCCCTTTACTTCTTGGAATTGTAAGGTGAAAATCATTTGGCCCTATGAAAAATCATTTTACATATCTATATTAAAAAACAGAATTCTGTACTATGTATAATGCTGTTGGAAACCTAGATGTGTAGTGCGGGTCCCATGGTGTTCTGTGTTGGCAAAAAGTATATTGTTTCAAGTTGACTTAAAAAATAATGGTGTTGCCAGCTGTGATTGTTTGCAATATTATTTCATAGCAAACAGTATTTACATCCATTATTTGAATAAGGCACTCAATCTACAATAGTTGATTCTTCTGTCTCACCTTTTTGCTGTGTGTCTGTGTCCGTCACAAGGACATCTGTTCCCAGCCTACTGGGATTGTGTGGCTAGTGAAATGCTCCGATGCGGTTTCCAGTCACAGGAAATTAGAAAAATTAAAACTGATTATCATGGGGAAAACAAATACGAAGTTACCTGCAGTATGTTGCTAGTTGGGTGTTACTGCCTGTGGGCCAGGGAGGGTTAGAGACCGCGGTACTGGAACATACGCACCTGTTTCTATGGTTACTTGTGCCTGGTTTTGTTGGAGTGTTTATTACAGGAAAGTAATGACTCATATTACACAGTGGGGCTTTTAGCACCATTTTTTTGCATTAGAGTATTAGAAAATCAAAGGTATTTAAATTACTTAGTGAATTTATACAGGCAGTATTTCTAAACTAAAAATGGTAAATTTTCTAACCAGTGGGTCATAGAAGTTTTTACTGAGAAATGCTTTTTGGCCATGGATTGAAGTATGTGTCCATGTAATACTTAGTGACTTAACTGTGGTGGTAAAGATTTAACCTTAAAGTTGCAAAGAAAAAATGTACAACATACTGACTTTCAGAATGTATTTAGAAATTCCTCTTTCAATATACAGACCAGTTAGATGAACAAAACTTTACTTTTCAGTAATGTTCATTTTTTCCCTTTCTAATATCACTTTTAGGGATTACTTTACTGGTTTTCTTCATGAAAGCAGATATTATTATGAGATAGCAGTGAAATCAACTTATTGGATAACATGTTATGTATTCAGGTAGGAAGACAGGGAACTTAATCCCTAATGTGCCTTTCTGTGTTGAAACTTGCATTTTCAGGGAAGTCTGCTGTAATTAAACAATATTATTTTATTTTAGTTTTATTTATTTTATTTTATTTTATGCCCATATTGTCTTCTCTCTTAATATGAGAAAGTAAAACAAGATGAAAAAATGTTAATGACATCCAAATCCCTGTGGAAGGGAATGAGAACATTTTCTGTGCAGCTGTCTTTTCATGAAAATGACAAAATGTGTATGGGATTTTTAAGGCAGTAAACTGAATGTAAAATTTTATTTCAGATTATTGTGTTCTCCACCAGTAATACAAATATTGCTTTCTTACAGCTATACTAAGGTTGCTGATTCAGTAAACTTTTCCTGTTCTCTGTAGTATAAAATGGATTCTCCAGCTTTTATTAATGATAATTACCAAATAATAAAATCCTCTTTCTGAAAAGTGCCTCCTTCTTATCTATTCCAACTTTCATCATTGTGGCTTTTTTTTTTGTTGTTGTTGAAAGAGCACTGTGAATGATGATCGTAAATCTGAGTCTTGTCATGCTAGGTGAGACTGTTTGCCTGTCAAATCTTCCTATTCAATCTCCAGGCAGTATGTGATGCTTTGGAGTGAAAGCTTTCACCTTGAAACATTTGGATCCAAATCCGCCCATTGCATTCACCATAAATGTAAGAGCTGGGGAAGGGGAGAATATTGCTGGATGAAGCACAGCAGTGTTTAACACACATCACCACAAGGCTGCAGAGTACTTCCAACCATGAGCAGACATCCAGGCATGTGCAACTAGGTGTAGAACTGGAGTCTACAAGGAACTGGCATCTTGAGGAGATTCTTAGATGTGTACAACCAGAGAAAATCTGGCTTTGAAGGGACCTGTGGAGATGGTCTGGACCAACATCTTACTCGAAGTGGGGCCTTAATTTGGTTATCCAGGGTCCTGTCAAGCTGAGCCTTGAATATTTTGAGCAATGGAGATGCTAGCACTTCTTTGGGCAATGTGTTACAATGTTTAGTTGTTCTCATGGTGAAGATTTTTTTCCTGTGCACATCCTGGAAACAGTTTTGTTCCAGGTGGGGGGATCCTATCAATCCTCCTTCTGGTCAGCCATATTTAGATTTGCTGAACCCCTAAGACATCCAAAGGATCCGAGTCGGCTAGTAGGGCAAAACTTATGGCACCAAATATGGATGGCTAATCAGCAGATGGAGAGGGAAATGAAATTCAGGCTTTCAGTGCAGTAACCAATAAAATCTCTCTGCAGGGCATGTTGGCATCCAACTGCAGCAGTTAAGCAGTGTACCAAGAAAGCAATGTAATACAGCAGCGAAGCAGCCTTCCCCACATGTTCTATAGCCATGCCTGCAGTTGGGTATTGCTAAGAAGGTATTGGCATCTGTCCTCTGTTGACTATATATGAAGGCTGTGCCAGGCAGCTCTGAATAGTGAGCAGTCTGAATTACTTGTCACTCAGCTGAACTGAGATGCTGTACAGTGATTTGGCTGATACAGGAGGTGTGTTGAGGCATCCCTTGCGTTATTTTGTGGCAATGGTTATTGTACTTGAAGGGAGTGTTGTGTAATGTTTTCATGTTTCTGTTTTGGTTTTAAATCTTCTTGTTAACAATTTGGTTTACACCACCATTTTTTAATGCCTCCAAACACCATCACACCACCACCACAACGGCAAATGCTGTTACAGGATTTGTAGCAAGTAAAATGGTCCTGGTTTGTCTGTTTGAAAGTCTTGATTCTTGTTTCACAGCCAGGATCGTTTCTTCCTTTACAGGCTTTCTGGTGTTTTTGTGGGTTTTTTTCTTTCTATTAGAAATAGTAAATAACATGGTGAATACTATAACTTAAAAAAAAACCCATTACAATGTGAAAAATGAATTAAGTTTGGTGAAGTTAATTACATAAATTAACAAGAGTCTAGTGTGTCTTAAAGTAGTTTGAGACTGTTCTTTAATGAATGAGACCACCTTACATCTTCATTGGTAATTCCTAAAATAGTCTGAAAACCTCAACAAATTCACTTAAATCTATTTTTTTTTAATTCTTACAAATGATTAAGTAGTGGTTCTGTAGTGATTATAGCTTTTTTGTAGTGATAGGTTGGAACTGTGTGTGTTGTGTGCCTGTAGCATGCATGGCATCACCCTGTAATCCAAAGGACCAGTAAGAGCTGTGTTTCATTTTTTTAATTATAAATAGAGAAACTTTGCTTTGTGTGATGTATGATCAAGTGATTTTTCCAATGTTTTTCTAACATACAATACAAAATTGCTATAAATTTTGCATTACATGTTATGACAAAGATAGATTATGCAGTATGTAATGTGTTACTTAGAAGCATCTGATGATGGAGCAGTTGAGTACACCACCTGAGTAGTTAGAAATTGAACGTGTTTAACTCAGTGATGATAAAGTGATATTACACCCACTATAACCGTTTAGAGTTAAGCTTCACACAGTAAATTCTAATTTCACTGTCTGTTACAAATCAATTACTTTTATGTGAATATATTTTAAATAAGATTCTTTCCTGTGAATGAAGACACTGAGGAACAGAAGACATACAGAAATGAGAAGCTGTGTTGTGTGGTGTTGTCCCCTCGCCTTATTTCTTTTTCTTTCCAAATACAGACTTTAAATACAAAAAAAAGTTGGTTCATTTTGAAGTGATAATATCACCGTTGCAGAGGGCTAACTTGGAGGTGACCACTCATTTTAAAATATGCCATTTTATATTTCTTTGGTTATTAACATGGTCTTAGCTAAGCAGTCCACAATTCCCTTTGTTTCCTGCATGGATCATCATTTTACAGTCACAGGAGCTCTTTGCATTAAAAGATGGTTAGTATGTAATTTGCTGGTTGTTTGCGTAATAAAGTGCTTCAGGTTGAATTTTTTTTCTCACATAGAGTAGAAGATGGACTTTTAGGTAGGTGGTGCAGTTGAGAGTCTGTCTGTCTGTCTGAGGTCCTGCTTCAGTCAGTCCCTAGGATGGCTGAAGAGTTACGGAGCTATGAAGAAGGAAGCACGGGGCTAATGTTTGACACATGAACAGATTTGAGAAATATTTTATGTTCAGGAGAGCAGAAGAGGAGGATGGAGAACCAAAGTCAGAGGCAGCTCTTTTTGTTGGCTGTATCTCTTCATTCTCTTTTCTATGTGAGGAAAATGTTGAAAGTATTTGACAGGCTGGGGGCTGGGCTGGATTGTCCACATCATTCTGCTACTAAACAGACCTGTAAACTGCGAGGTTTTAAGGAAATAGGGAAAGTTTGAAGTTGAGCCCGAAACATAAGGGATGTATGCATAGGTCTGAATGGATGGGAGATACATACCTCTATATGCGTGTATGTATCTTTATCTGCATTTGCAGACGGGAGAGAGAGGTTAAGGTAGGTGCTCCCTTGAGCTCTGATTGAATTTTCTGTCCCGCTCCCACCTCCGTGCCCCGTGGTGTTTGTGTGGAGTAAGGGAATGGGGGAGGGAGGGTCAGTTGTTTCCTGAACTCAGCTGTGCCATCTCTTCTAGTTTGCTATTTATAATGAGCATAGCAGAGAGGGAAAAAATGATACTCCCAAACTCCGAATCTTCCTGTTCCTTCAGTTTCCTCCTGTGCATTTATGCTGCTCCTAAAATGCCAGTAAATGTCAGCCTCCACTCCTTAATGCTTATTTGTAATGCTACACAAAGTAGCCCACAGGGTGATCTGAAGAATTTGCTAGAGTTGATGTGCTTTATTTACCACCATCACATACAGGATGCAGTGACCATGATAGAATAATAGCAAAGTCGCTAGTTGTTACTGAGCTTGCTGGTCTTTTTGAGTTTGTACCATCTTTCAGCTATCCTGTTTGTTAGAGACTGTGATGAAAAGTGGGAGACTAAGGTTCTCCTACTGACAGACCCAGGGCTGCAGAACTCCTTTCCAGAGCAGATGATGGTAAATCTGATTACTCAGAGCAGATGTTATATCACTTCTTTTTTTTTCAGCTTTCCCACTGAGGCAGCTGGAAAGAGGCGGAAGGGAAGGATTCAGAGAATAGGTTGTAGTCAGGGATGAGAGAGAAAAAAGAAATCCTTCAAGGCAAGCAGGGAGGCAAAGGAGGCTTTTTAATTGTAGGATTTGCTGTTCATCCTGAGGTGTTCCTAAGATGATAAGAGATAAGCAGGGCAGAAATGACCTGTGAGGTGACTGTGCTGTCATCTTGCTAAGCTGTCTACCTTACCAATGAGATACTGAAATTGCTTAAGAAAATTAGCAGACATAAACAATCTTCTAGCAGATTGCTTTATGCAATTTGGATGTTGATTTCCTAGAGTATTTTGTGTTCAGCAAGGTTGATAATGAAATAAAAAACTACAGTCTGGCTAGTCTTTCCTTCTGGAGTAAGTTAAATTGTAATGGCTCTCATGGAGTGACAACCTCAGATGTTATCGTGTCTGTCTGTGGTTCTGTATTTTGTACTGGCTCACATTTCCAATGAGTTAGGTCTTACAGAACTGTTTTTTAGCATGAACTTGTGTAACGACTGTTTAGGGCACCTAATACTGGCTATTTTAGCTTTAATGTGCTGTTTACAATTGAGAAAGTGTATCTTCCAGCATCTAAGTGCTGTTATTGGGGTATAGTATTGCATGTGAAAATAAAAAATGAAGAAATAAGCTGGTACATTGTACTCAGTTAATGTAATGGTACTAAAACTAAGCAAAAACTGGTGAAATAAGGAGAATGTAGGGAGAAGGCAGGAGATTTATTTGTTGGTCTTATTTTTGAATAGGTAAAGAAACACTCAAGATCTTATGCTGAACTTGAGGTATTCTTCCTTAGTTATAACAACATTGCCATAGACAATTATTGGCATATAAAAATTATATATGGCAAATAAAGGGGATATTTTAATTCCAGACTGTTATGTTAAACTTGTCTATTCTTTTGGGATGTCAAACTTCATATTAATTCAGATTAGCATCTCTAATCTGGGGCAGATTTTTGATCCATTCCACGTGTGGTTTATCAATAAAGCCATTTCCATAATTGTGTACTAGCCTAACTGTGATGCTGACCTGTTGTAGATTAACTACTGGGGGAAAAGACAGAAGTATATTAGGAGAAACTGAGGGGACTAGGAAGGGTATTACAAAATAACAAATGGGCCTCTAATTAACAAAGGAAAAATTGATCCATCTAACAGCTAAGCAGTATTGCTGCTTTGGACTTCAGATTTTTTTGGTGTATCTTAAAATGCTTTGTGTTTAATAGTTGTAAGTTAGTTAGCTAGTCCACTGAGTTCAAGTGACACCCCCTAGTTTGCCTGGGAGAGGCATTAAGTGAGGGCGTGGTTTACTGTACAAAAGCTTTCCAAAGGCTGTCCCAAGCCTGCAGTTGTGGACTGGCATCCACTGCTCTGCTAGAAGCAAATGATTTTGTTGTCTAGATTGTAAGTCATGTTGCTGGAGAAGCTTTCATGACTTGCTATGCACATTGAAGAATCTACTGTCCACTGTAGGCAGCAGGGAGCCAGCAACTTTAATGACTTCAGGAGGTTTGGATTAGTCTCAGCATGAGGCTTCTAGTCTACAGTACTAATCCTTCATCTTTTGCAAATGTTTAGGTCATGTTTCAAAGACTTACAAACCATAATGTAAATGGTCTGGGATAGCGCATTCACACACAAAAAAAAAAATACTAAAACAAACCTCATCAATAATTCTCAAATTTAATCAGACATGATGAAAAAAGGGTGAGGGATTAGCACATTGCAATACTTCAACTATTTCAGGTAAGATGCCTTCAGGTGTATTTAAATTTCATATATCTGTATTCCTTTCCAAGTTTTAAGAACAGTCTGCCATTGACCATGAGCGTGGAATTTCAGCCCAAGGCTTTTTTCAAGTGTGAATGAAACTCACTGTTGATTGCTATTAATATGTGAGTGCTAACCTCTATTTAGTCAGATTTTTCGTGGAAGTAGCACTGGAAGTCAATATCAAGATTCATACTAAAAAGGACGTTCTGATTTTCACATTAAGCAGGATGTGGTTTTGCCTTAAAAATGCTTCCAACCACAAATAGCATCCCATATGCAGATGCACAGTATAAATGTGTTAAAGGTTCCCCACCACATCCACTGCCAGCCAAATGACAAACATGAAAAGGATTTAGCCAACACCTCCCTATATGTAAAGAGAAAAGGGCCAGAACCTCCCCCCAAATGAATAGTTTCGACGGATGTAATTCAGGTGCCCTAAATTTCCGCAGGCAATCCACTGGAAGCCTTCCTGGCTGGGAGGATGTAGCGTTGGAAGCTGGCCTGATGTGGCAATGAGAGAAGTGAGGTGGTGGAGCAGCCTGACTGGTGAGAAGGCTGGGAAGGGTCACGACATCTTCCTTTGTGAGGAGAAAACAGCAGAGCTGCTTCAATCATGCCGCACCTATTGTGGAAAGAAAAAGCAATTTCTAAAAAAAAAAAAAAGATTCGGCTTTTAGCGAGTACTTGATGGGTTATTCAGAGCAGAGTGACTACAGGAACTCCTGCACAAGTTCATGCTCATGTTCATATGTACAGCAAAGCTCAGGGAAAACTTCTTGTTTTAAAAGGTGCTTAAAAGAAGAAAAGCAAGTTTCAAGGAGTTCTTTGGTGAGAGAAAGACCAATCAGCGTCTTTGTTCTGAGCCACAATTGAAGGACTCCAGGTGCATGTTGATACAAATCTCACCAGAGATATTTCACTAGGAGGGAACCAGGGGGAGAGGAGAGCAGGCCAGGAGATGGATGGTGTTGGTAGCTGATCTCTGTAGAGAAATAACATGTGTCTGCTTCACAGTTTCTGAACATAACCACTGAAACCATAACACCGAGTTTGTTCAGCCTTGGGTGAAGAGTTACTGATTAGCTCTGACTTTACTTAGGGAACTTAAGTCTACTTTTTTCAGGAAAGAGACGTTAAAAATACGATGCAAATTTGTTGTTCTGTTGCTTCCCTGTTTTGCCGTCTTCCTCCCCTTAATTCTTGGATTGAGAACTTTAACATCCTTCTGTGTTAGAAAATCCTCTGTCTGAAAATAGGATTGAAGTTCTCTGTCCTTTATTTCTGATTTGAAAATCACTTGCTGTATTTTCCTTATATCCTTGCTTTATTAACTTCTGTCCTGAAGAAATTTTGCAAGTGAAATAAAGCTTTTTTAAAAAAAACATATTTGGTCTCTATTTACACAATATATCTTGCTGTCACCTACTGCAAGGAATGATAAATCATTTTTAGGATAGTGTATGTCATTGAAAATATTAAATTAAACCAAAACATCTTGTCTGTGCTTTCAGCATCAAGGAAAATGCTGAGACATTTAAAAACAAATACAGGTTGACTGAAATAGCTGTCGCTGAGATAAGAAACAATGTGTATCAAGCCAGGAATCACGTAACAGGCCAAAGTCCAGTAATGTCTTCAAAATTCTTGAGATGTGACAGTACTTTTTTCCTCAGTTATACCTGTGAAAAGTGGATATCAAACACTGTAGTTTGTATCTGGAAGAACACTAAACAGAGAAAAGGAACAAGACAATGTATAAGGCAGGGGAGGGTATATCCAGTCGGCTGGGAGAAACCTTGTTCAGAAAGGGATGTTTATGTGCCCCGAGATGCACTGCCTGTGTCTCTGCATACATTTTTACTTGAAACCAGGGTATGCACTTCCCTTAAGTCTAGTCTTGTCTAGTCTGCCTTTCAACAAGCTGCATCCATCTATATGCATTTGGTCCCCAACTTCCTCTATGCTCCATGTGGGTGGTACATCAAACTAACTCTCAGCTGTAACCTACCTAATAAATGTGGATTTTTTTTTTTCAGTTCAGTAGTTAAAGTAAAGCGCGAGGCATTGGCATCCCACCAAAGAAGTGTTTTTATAGCTTGCAGTGGAGGGCCTGTGTTGTATGTCAATGGGGATGGTGTGAGACGTGAGGAGATGGAAGCATGCAAACTGGAGCAGTGCCTGAGAATAGCGTAGTGCAGAGAAAACTGAGCTTGGATGCAACCTTCTACATACTCCTTTTAGGAGTGATCTTTGGAGTGGACTTATCACCACGATCATGCTCAGGTGTTAGAGAGCTCGTTGAAGAAGCCTAAAGCAGACCTGGAAAACAAGCAGGAAGGCATATGGGTCATCAAAGATCCAGTGCTCAGTTTTCTTCCCTGAATTTCTTTTATTCAGTAGTGCAAAGTTATGCTCTGAATCCTTGTGCTTGACAGTTCATGGAGTGCCAGTAACATAAAAGTTGAGAAGCTCACCATACATACTATTAATGAAGTCTAAAGAATGATCACTTTGAGATGGTAAAGTGTTGCTCAGGAAACGTCCAAAGAAACTTGAAAGCCTGCACTGTGATGAGATGGCAGTTACTGTCTAGTGTTTTTGAAATGGCAAGCCTTTGCTAGAGCATGAAAAATGATGGAAAACATATGAAAAAATGAATGTACAGTGATACTGATTTGATTTAAGCTGTTGAGCAATATTGAAGTAATTGAATGGCACAATACTAGATAGCTAGCATTTTACACTTATCTTCCTATGTAAGTGTTTTGTAATGGGTGATACAGTGGCAAAGTCAGTCCAGTGCTCTTTTTTTTTTTTCCCCCCTTTTTTGATTTACATCAAAATGGAAATAATAGGTTTCTTTGTAGGTTCTTTTTTATATAAGCTGAGGAGAAGTACCGTACAAGAAAGAAGGTACCATTTATTCACCCAGAAGATGTGTTTATATGTTTCCAGCATATTCTAGTCCAGATACTGGGCTGTTCGAGTCTTTCAAAAGTGGCATTTTAGAAGCGGTACAGAGAAGATGGATGTGGTTGTGATATTTGTAAATCCTGACAGTAAACCAACAACAATTAACCTCTTAGCTTTTTTTCTCTTTAGGGTGATAGCTCCTATGTAAAGGATCGTTGGTGTGTGTTTGATGGATTCATGGTCTTCTGTCTTTGGGTGTCACTGGTTTTACAGGTAGTTATTTCACTTACCTCTTTCAATGAATAGTTCCTTAATTGTGAAAAACGTGTGGTACAACTAAATAATTACAAGTTGTGGAAGTATAGCTGTACATGGGTCAAATTATTTTTAAAATACCGTGCTGAATTGAGTAACTGCGTAATTGCACATTGCGGCATATCTATATTAGTAGTAGAAGTTATCTTGATTAATTTTTCTTATTGAGAACTTATATATTAATCTGAAGCTTCTTACCATAAACCCACTGCATAGTCAAAAGGAGAGAGAAGGATCTTCAAAGAGCTATTAAATCTCTTACTCTGTATGACAGTTGTGCTCATCTCCTTCCATTGAGTCTAGTAGGATGCCATGGTGACTAGCTTAGACAACTACAGGCAGAATGATTCCAATGGTAGATGCTTGTCATGCTGTAGGTGTATAGGTGTGGTGAGTGGAGGGGTTTCATGTAATATGGCCCACATCTAACACGACCTTTTCCAAAATTCAAATTAAAGCACAATGGGAAAAATAATAATAATAGACATTTGGAAACAAATTGATTAAATTTTCATAAAGAAGGGAACTTGGACATGTTGCAAAATACAAAAGAGTATTAAGGTACAGGTCAAATTTTGTCCTGCAAACCAATCAGTCCATAACCATAGCCAGTTGTTTGGGTAAGAACAGTTTGAAGACTGTGAGACTGGGCCTGCAATAGTAAAAGGATTGTAAAAGTGCTATAGTGATTGCTGTTAGGCATAACTTACCCACTTCTGAGAAATTTAAAACACCTTGTAATTTTCTGCTTTATACCCAGGAGTAACTTTGGTACATCATGTATGCATGTAGAGTGAAGGTTGATCATTACAGACAAGTTCCAGGTTCCCCCTCCCTTTTCTTCGTACTTCGAGCACATATTAGATTACAGAGTTTCTCTCAGAGAGTAAGAGACAGGGATTAAACCAAGACATTTTCACCCAATCATTAAGCGAAATAGTCTTTATGGAGTGCCTAACCTGTCAAAATATTAAGGAAATGGTTCCTTGCTCTGTGGCTTGGCTGAAATTTGTAAGTGGAGTCTAGAAGAACGTGTACAGTTTTTACATGGACTTGGAATTAAATGGAGAATTTATAAGCATGTACAACTCATAAGGCAGTCTGTGTATATGTACCTTTACATTATAGCAAAAAGAAAATAGTGGTGTGCAACACTAACATGCTGTTTTTTGTATTTGGAAATGTGAATTACTTTTAAATGAAGTTTTTGGAAACTTGTGGGGTAGGACTAGCACAGAAGCAGGCAGCTGGCACCAGCTTGCACAGCCTTCTTGAGCTGTTTGAGACAGAAGCGTTATGAACATAGGCAGAGTATATTTTTGGAATTTCATTAGGGTAACTTAGGAATGGATTAAAGGATTTACTAAGACTTTTCTTTTAAAAATATAGTTAAAATGAACCATGAAATAAACCAAGAGAAGATTGAAAATGAAAACAAAAATCATACATAGTATTCATAGTTTTAAAAGTTCTGTAAATGAATACAGCAACAGGACAGGGTCATCAAGAAAACCTCCCGATTCTTTTGTTTGTAGGTGTTTGAAATTGCTGAAATAGTTGACCAGATGTCACCTTGGGGCATGTTACGGATTCCACGACCACTCATTATGATTCGAGCATTCCGGATATATTTTCGTTTTGAGCTGCCAAGAACTAGGATAACAAATATCTTGAAGTAAGTAAGGCTGTTACCCAAAGAATAGCAGAGAAATGTTCAATTTTGACTTAGACGGGTTACTACACAGCTCAGAAAATGACCCTGCACACTTAATGGGCATTTTCTTCCTGAGTTTTAGTTTTGGCCAAAAAATTCTTGCTATTTTCCATATTTAAGGAATCATTGAATTGCCTAAAAAGTTATCAAAACTGTAAAATATTTAAATAAATCTTAAAGCATTTTGCTAATAACTGTAGCCAGCAATTTTCAACCAATGGCAGTAAATTCTGCTCCCATTAACGTGGGCACTTAAGAATGAAGGTGAACACTCTTAGCAGGGTAGTATTCGTAAATAAAAGTACTTGAGCGTGTGCCCTAACCATTACAGTTACAAGTGCACCTTTATTGGTATATGTACAGAGATGCTTACATGGAAGCAAACACAAATAAGTATGTTTGGTACAGTGCGTAATGTCAAAAGCCATGTAATGTGGAAGAGTTTTTTGGTCTTATTTGGTATCAACTTTACTTCATCATCATATCCTGTCTATTTAAGTCATTAGATACTGTTTTACAAAAGGTAGACTTTATACCTTTTATTTGGGTTTTTTTTGTTTCACCCTTTGTAGTTTACAGCTGGTTTAATTACCATAACTTAAAGGTTTTAAAAAATCAGGGCTCCCTTTTCTATCTCTGCACAGAGTAAGAGATCAATTTTAAGAACAAATTTTCTGCAGCATGAAATACTACTTTCTCTATGTAAGCATATTTTCTATTCTGGAGGTTTTCAAAGGAGGCTTCACATTGCCTGTGCATTCAGTGTCATATTTATCTTTTTGCCAGGCGTTCCGGAGAGCAAATCTGGAGCGTTTCAATTTTCCTTCTGTTCTTTCTCCTCCTGTATGGGATCCTGGGAGTGCAGATGTTTGGAACTTTTACATACCATTGCGTGACTGATGACACGCAGCCAGGGTGAGTTAGCCTTTGCAGGCATGTTGTGGCACTGTTCTTTCATTGCATATGTAAAATTGTAGTTAGTGTCAGTGGGTGTAAAATGGATTTAATAGACTAAAAGCTGTGCACCAAAATATACTAAGATAAGTATGGGAAAGAAAAATGTTAGGAATTATGAAAAATACAAATTTTAACTGTGACAGCAAGATTGCAAATTGTGGCATTTGACTGCAGTCTGAGTTAGGGGTGTGAGTGACGGGGGGTGGGGGCGCTGGGAGAGCAAGAGAGCAGAGGAGGCCTTAAGAGGAGTGTCCTGGTTTCAGCTGGGATGGAGTTAACTTTCTTCTTAGTAGTTAATACAGTGCTGTGTTTTTGAGAACAATGTTGATGGCACACGGGTGGGTTTGGTTGTTGCTGGGTGATGTTTATACCAAATCAAGGACTTTTCAGTTTCTCAGGCCCTGCCAGCGAGAGGGCTGGAGGGGCACGGGACATTGGGAGGGGACGCAGCCAGGACAGGTGACCCAAACTAGCCAAAGGGGTATTCCAAACCATATGACATCATGCTGAGTATATAAACTGGGAGAAGAAGAAGGAAGGGGGGGACATTTGGCATTATGGTGTTTGTCTTCCCGAGTAACCCTTACGCAAGATGAAGCTCAGTTTCCCTGGGGATGGCTGAACACCTGCCTGCCCGTGGGAAGTGGTGAATAAATTCCTTGCTTTGCTTTGCTTTTGTGCACAGCTTTTGCTTTACCAGTTAAATTGTTCTTATCTCAGCCCTTGAGTTTTATGTTCCTTTCTGATCCTCCTCCCCATCCCTCTGGGTGAGGGGGAGTGAGTGAGTGGCTGTGTGGTGCTGGGCTGCCAGCTGGGGTTAAACCACAATAAGTGGAGCATTGCCACTTGTGGCTTATTTGGGTCACTGATGATTCATCAGCTTTTGCTGTTCAGAACATCTGGATGTGGGATCAAACCTAAAGTATAGGGTGGAACTACCCCTATAATCTCACACCCTTTCTGGATTAAGAGGTTGCTGGGACCTTGTGTTCAGATTTAAAGTGTTTTTACCCAGCCTTTGGAAAATATTTACGATTAGTATGTTAACACTGGTGATCAAGTTTTTGATTCAGCACATACTTAAACACAAGATTAACTCGTAGTATACCCTCTTGTCACTGGGATGGCTCATAAAATCACAGATAAGTGTGCACTCACACATCCTGTTGAATTGAGGGCTTGACTGTATGCTCCATCACCATTACATTGTGAGAGTCCATTGTATCTATTTCTTCATTTTGTCCCTGTTTCTTTGGATAGGGCAATGTTAGCTCTGAAGCTGTAGCCTTTGCTTTCATCAAAATTGGATCTTTTTATTCCTGTATTGAATTTGTCAGAACATAAAATAGAGTAGACATTATAAGTAAGCAAAACACTGCTTAATCTGCTACTGTGCTGAATAAAAAGTCTTACTATTGCAAATCTCTGTGTTAAAGATTTTTCTAAACTATGGCCTATAAGCCATCAGATATAAAATGAGGTTATTAAAAGCGCCAGATACAAAAGAGGTTACAAAATTATTTGAGAATATGCTAGGCATTATGTGATATTTTGTTAAATGAAAAAAAAATTACTTTTGGGTGTTTTCTTATTTATTTAATCAATACTATAGTAAAATATGGGGTTGGTCGTCACCTAAACTGGAAATTTTGTATTTCATTCTGACTTTTTTTTTTTTTAAAGAGAAAATCTTTACAGCACAGATTTTTTTTACAGTTTCCCGTAGACATGGGGAAAAAAAAATCTTTGTCAAAAAATTGTTTGTGGTAATGAAAAGATCTGTGATTCTGTGATTTGCCTATGTTGTTTGAGAAAAGAAGTGGAATACACAACACAGGAAAGACTGGGCATCATATAATTGCTTGTGTCACTGAATACAGGTTTTCCCTGAAATCAGCAGAAAAGCTGTATTGGGATATAATAATGTTTGCAATATGCAAAGTTAAGTTTATAAATTCAAGGTTTCCCATAAAATTTTTGTCTACTTCATCTACATGTGATGGGTTGCTCTTTGAATACTGCATTATTAAAAAAAAAAAAAAAAGTTTATGGAAACACCTCAATTTTAGGTTTTTTAAAGGCTGAAATACAGGAAAAGCTTAAAAGGGACAAATATACAGTACATAAAAATAAAAACCTGTCTCAAGTGGATTAATGTTGAAAAAGTCAAGTATGCAGAATTAAGGAAATTTTAGACATGAGGTTGAATGTCAAGCCGTAACTCCTTTTCCTTTCAGTAGCATCAAGTATATATATATTTAGCTGTTTAAAAATTAGAAAACTAATTTAAATGACTTTTTAGGTACCTGGGATAGGCATCTTCAGAAAGTAATCAATCACTTTTGTCGTCTCCAAACCAGACTTGTAACTTTAAATGGCTCCCATGGTTGTGTATGAGGACTACAGTTACATTGTAAAACACTTTTCCCCTAAAAGTGCCGCCTGATTTATTCTGATGAATAATGCTCATGCAAAGAACAACGTATTTTTTCCATTGTTGCTTGACACGTGGACTTACACCTTACTTTTGGCATACTACTGACTCCTGCTCTGAAAACACTTATTTTCTCTTCTTGTCTGTTATACTGATTGTTATATCTTGTGAACACTTAAACATATCCAATCCTTTTCTAGTTTTTGAAGAATGCAGTGCAGAAGCTCTGGGTGGAGTTAGGCTGTACCCTCTTCACATGGGTTAGGGCTGACCTTCACAGAGCTGGCTGCAGAATTTATAAGAAATAACACCATGAGTTGGGAAAACAAATACAGAGAAAGAAATAACAGTTCTGGTGCCAAAAGAGGACAATTTAGAGGCAGACATTGGTCCAAAAAGTAGTTAGAAAGGAGGTGACATACCACTTCAGTATCCAGGAGAGTTTAATAGCTGAGATGTAGTAGAGCACAAAAGCATGAAAATTGCCTAGGCAAATTTTACTTTTGTCTTTGAGGTTCAGTTTCTCAGCTTTATAATGAGGATTTAACATTCCTCTCGGAAGTTTAATCTGTCTGTATGTCTGAGGTGGTTCTGTTCCAGGCAATGGAGAGTGGCCAAAGTTGGCTGTAGTTGGCCTTAAATAACTTCAGTCTTCAATGATCCACAGCTGTAAATACTTAGTATTTCTGCAAACCAGATCCCAGGCTCCCAAGTCAAGATTAGAAAATGAAAAGCATCCAATTAGTGGCCACCTGTGAGAATTTTAATTTTAGGTGATTTGCCTCATATTATGCAGTATTCTATGGCAAGTGGCAAGGTTAAAATCTTATTATTGAGGTCAAGACTTCATCTATTTCAGAAATTTTAGAAACCACTCTTTTAAAGTCTACTGCCTTCTGAATTATTATTATAAGGGAGGGAAGTGTCTTTTGAAAACGGCGTCTTAAAATCTCGCTATTCTTTTTTTATTTGAAAGGACGTGTCGGCCTCATCAGACACTCATTGCCTCTTTGACTGCTGCAAGTTCTTTTATCTTTCCATCCTTCTTTACACCCACACTGCCTGACCTCCTGTCTCTCCACCTCCTCAGTAATTTTCTAATGTTAACTCTGACAAACAGAAATACTGAAGTGAGCTAACTGCAGTCTGAGTTTTTCGTTCTGTCTGTGAAACCAGCAAAATCTGCCTTCCAAAGGCTGAAAAGTGTGTTTTTTCTGTTGTTTGATGATAAATCTTTTTTCCTCTCATTCTTATAACCTTCTTTATTTTGCCAGACTTTTTATCCCTGCGGGGAGCACTGTTGTCTTCCTAGACAATTTTCTCACTCAGTATTCTCTTGTGATTATTACTGATCTTTTTACCCCTATGCTGTCACAGCTTTTCCCTGATGATTTGTACAACTAGTATAAATTTACTGCCAATAAGTGGTTTATTACATAGATTTCCTTAGTATGGATCTTCTTCAGTTGTTTGAAAGACACGCAGTATGGTTGGAATGTAATATATATATATTCCAATTATCTAGTTAAGCCCATACATTATAAGCAGTTTGACAGGGTGTTTTGTTATAGCTGAGGTTAATTTCAAAGAATTGGACAAATATGGTGAAAGCAGGTTGTGTTCCCCAATCTATTGTAATTTACTCCTCTAGTATACAAAAAGGTACTTCCACAATGACAGGAGAGAAATTATTTCCAAACCATTGTTCTGACTGTTGGAATCCTCACACACTAGCTGCTGAGGGTTTTCTTTATTTTTGTTACACAACGTGTTTGACTACACAAAAATACACGATTAGATTATATTTATTCCACGACAGTAAATTCTCCTTTTATAATTCTCAGTCTGCACTGGAGCTAAGGGAAGGGAAACCTCACCAAAAGAAAGAATGCTAATATGGCTAACTGCCATAAAATGGAATACTTACCTATTTCTTCTTCCAAAGTAATTCTTTAAGGGCCTTTTCTTAATGCTTGCAGTAAGGTATAGACTGGGTATTTCTGTAGACCTGTCTGCCCTGTCACCATGGCAGTCAATTTTAAATCCTTCTTTGCCAGTTTTCTTTTTTAAAGTAGGAACTGCCCAGGAAAATAGATAAGAAAAATAATTACCAAGTAATAGAGAGATCTAATGGGTTCTTGGCCATCTTTCCATCTGTCCATTGATAGGACCCAAAAATGTCAGAAAACAGCTTCAAAGACTCTGGAGCTGAAAGTTCACTGCAATATCTAATAGAGGAAATAAATATGATTAAAAAGAACAAAAGGGATTCGAGATACTGTCTTACATCAGCAATGGGAAAATAAGAATGAGTAACTGGATTTCTAAGAAAGGGAAGAAATCAAAGATCATGACTGAAAAATCAATGTAACAGGACTTCTCTAACAGAGCATATTAATTTATTGGTACTAGTTGAACAGCCAGCACTTCTTTAATATGCCCTTGGGTTTTATTCACAATCTCTCTTAATGATGCTGTGTCTCTAGTATAAACTCCTCAAGGAGAGGAGAAATGGAAGAAATACTACTTTTCCAGGTCAGATGTTGTTTAGACCCCAACCAAAATCAAGAAAAAGACAGCATCAGTCTAAAAGGGAAGTGATTCAGTCCACATGGGATCCTGTCAAAAGAGTGGGAGAGAGTGCTGAGGTGATGGCCAGTATTGGTACTGAAGGGAAGTGATATACAGGCAGGAGTAGGGCTCTCCTCACTTTCAGAGGGCATGTGATTTCTGAGCAAAAATCCTAATTTTGTCTGCAATTGCTGTATAGACAGTTATCCAAAGCTGTTAGGCTCTTGATCATTTCACACAGGCTTTCCAGTGTTTTTGCTTGTCTAGCTCCATTTTGAGCGAGAAGGTGACCTTTTAGTGAAGGTCTAGGATAAAGTGATGGGAACTCAATAGCCTCACTGCATGGTGGCTCAGTAATGACACATGCTTACCTGTATTAAGATTTGGAACCGTTCAGGTTTACACAATGCTTTGTCCCAGTGGAGACATCAAAGTTTATTGAACTTCTGCTCAGCCTGCCAACCTTTATAGGCTTTCTTTCATTTGGCTAATAAGTCCTTTTGAGTAAGTTGGAGTGGATTTTATGGATTCTTGTGAAATTGGCTGACTATAAATACAAGAATTTGTATTTATACAGTAAACATTGAATAACTTAACTACCACATCTCCTTTTTGCTGTAGGGAAAGTTTTATATTTATCCACAAGATTTTTACCTTATAATCGGTGTACAGAATTGAGGCCTGGTGAGTACTGAACTTTCCACAGGAGACCTGCAGGAGGCCAGGATGCCAAAAGTCAGGACATCCTCCAGTATATTATAAAATTAAAGGAAAGGCCAGATATCATTAGACAAACAGAATTCTACCAGTGATCTCCACTGAATCTACCAGATGGATGATTGGGTGCTGTTTACTTTATTGAACAGAAGGGAAGCTGGGAAGTTCTGTTCTTTGTATTGCAAGAAGCCAGACAACCAATGGAGAAGGCTGTGGATGCCCTGACATTTACAGGTTAGACAGCAGTTATCACTGAGCATCTCCCTTAGCCTGGACATGCTGCGAGGGTCACTTCTAGATATGCAAGCAGTTACAGGAAATAGTAAGAAGTTCTAAAAGAGGCTTCAGCTCTGTTTCGGTGAGTGATCTGTCTGGTATGTTATTTTGAAAACCAGGTGACTTTTCATTTTTGTACTGCTTTCTGGAAGCTGAATGTGACATCTCCATTTGATTCCTGTCCCAGTCCTTTGGATTACTGCAATTCAAAAAGGTCTAGGAAATGCTGGAATATTCATCCTGAGGTGCTTGTGAGCAGACTGAAGCTATCACCTCAGCTATTTCATTATTTCTGAGAGCTTGTGGAGGGTGGGTGAGGAGCTGGGAGGCAGGAAAACAGCAGTTTAAAAAGGAGGAAGGGATGAGACAGGGCAAGAAAAGCCAGGGAGTTACAGCTGGAATACTGGTAAGCTTAACTTCAATCTCTGAAAGAATTCTACAGTGAATAAACAAACAAAAATTTGTAAGCCGCTGGAAGATAACAAAGAAGTAAGTAGGAGCTAATACGGATTTGTCAAGAATAAACCATGTCAAACCAATATAATTATCTATGACAGGGTAACAGCCATGTGAATTGGAGAGAAGAGTGGATGGTATCTTTATTTTTGGAAGGCTTTGTAACAGCCTTGCAGGGCTTTTTTGTAAGGTGGCAGGAGAAAGGTGGTTAAGGTGGAAATAATCATTGAATAGTTGCAAAACTGCCTGGAAAACATAGTCAGTGAGTTGATATTAATGGCTCATTGCCAGAATGTGCTATTGGAGTTTTCATTAACATTCTGGATGGTGGCAGATAGAATATACTTACTGCACTGAGGATGACATGAGGTTGAGAGGGACTGCAGACATTTTGGAAGGCAATATTAGGATGAAAATTACCTTGAGAAATTGAAGACAGGCTCTGAAAAAATTGGATGAAAGTCAGCAGGGAAATATACCGCACTTAGTAAAAATGAACTGTATAAATACAACATTGTGAATGACTGTTTAGGAGATAGTTCATAAAATTATTTGGGAGCATAATGGATGAAAAGAGATCAACAGAATTATGCTCTTGTTAAAATGTATGAATTGTAGTATCAGACAACATAGAGGCATTATACACCTCCTACCTGGCAGGTTAATGAGAAAGGCTCTTCAGCTGGTATTTGAAGAAAAAGCTTTGGTTACAGACTATCAGTGGCTCATTTAGTTTTCTCTCTTGGGCTAGATGTAGCCTATAGGCTTGAAGGCTAGACCAGTTTGGGCTCTTACATTTGGGTTTCTTAGAGCCCCAGGAATATTTCAAATCTTTTATCGACAAAATCATTTGATCTTACCTGGAGGTCTAAAGCTGCGTATTTTAATAGTATTATTCTCTTTAATACGCTGTCAGTGAAGCCCTTTCACCAGATAAAATAGCGATCAAGTTGCTTTCTCTTAGGTACAATGATGCAACAGCCAGTTCCACCAAATGGAACTGGCCAGTCGAACGGCCAGTCATCAGATGCTAAATAGTTTCCATTCGGAGCTAGCTGGATGATGTTGAAATGTTTTTCTTAGGTGTTCAGTGATAGCAGCCCCTTTCTTTTGCTATGCTAAGAGCTGCATCTCCTGCCACTTCAGGTGTTAGATTAGTGACTGGCCTGTATCAATGCATTTGGTGATGGTATCTTGTGTATGGTCTCTGCAACATAAGCTTTAGGAAGGAATTTGTTTTGCATATAGTTCAGATTTGGATTCAGGGCAGTATTTTTATGATACTGAGGATTACCCTGTCTGGTGCCTAAACAGAAAGTTTGTTCAGATAAAACTGTGTGGTGTGGCGGTCCCATAGGGAGAGCCTTGAAAACCTCCCCTGCTCACTGATAGCTAACTCTGCTGGTGTGGGTGATGGGTCCAAAAGTGCTTGTGAGCTATGATGGAAGTGATTCCCAGCTGAACTTCAGGCTTATGATTTTCAATTCCTACAGTCCAGTTTAGTGACTTTGTGTTTTTCCTATAGTTGGTAGACAACTACTTAGAAGGAATTTTTCTATATTTATTCCAGGTAAGTCTGATACGCAAACAATTTTTTTAAGTGATCCTGAACATACTTTAAAATCAAAATGGATGCAGTTTTCATATATTTTTTTCATATTTTTTTTTCATATATTTTTTTTCATATATTTAATTTCATGTCCTTGCAATTTAAAAGAGAACTGAGGCATTTTTCAGTTTCTTTTAAATTCTCTAAGGAAATACTTTATTGGATTGTAATAGGTACTATAGGTGTGAGATCACTTAATGTGTAAATAAGTCTAATGTGATACACCTCGGTGAAATGCAGATTTGGGCAAGCTAGCTAGATTTGTTTTTAACTCTTACCGTTTATTTCCCATGTATTAGCACTTACAGTGACAGCCTTCTCCATTGTGCAAATGCCATTAATTCATGTTGGTTTGATTCCTGTGAAACAAGTCTTGAATTATCATACATATGCAATTGCTATTTGAATTCAGCTCCTTCATGACTGATTGTAGCAGTCACAAAACTGGACTGTCATAGAGTTGTTATGCCATGTAGTATTTGACAAAATCTCAAACTAGTACTGATCATGTGCACTACTTTAAGAACAAATCGATACTGGAACTTCTGAAAATTTTCTTCTTGGAGCTTTGCTTTCTAGTGCCTCGATGTACATTCCAGCACTGTCCATAGGAAAGATTTCTTCTTTTACTCATTTTTCTGTAGTTAACTTCTGTGGCTTTGTTACTCTGCAGGGTAATGACAGAGTGATTTGATTTTAATTTCCTCTAATGCCAGTAACTAGTGATCAAACCCACAGATTGTCAAAACTTTTAAGTAGCTGCAAGCATCCTGTTTTCATTTGGACATTGACAGCATTGGCTTTGTGCGACATAAGCGATCAGCCATGAGTACAGAGTCATCTGGTTTTGATGTTAGCATCTGTGTTCCCAACCTAAATTCCTTGAATTCCCTCTATGGCTAGCAGAGAGAGAAAGGTGCTTCTGGAGTGGCTGAACCCGCCAAACTCCAGACCTCTGGAGATGTATTTCTCTTTGCTTTCATTGCCTAAAATGAGGTGGATAGGTCAGGACACCAGAGCTGCAGCCTTTTATTGTGCAGCACCTTCAAGTGATTCAGCTAAGAGATGCTGGGTCTTTGAATTTTTGCATCCCCAAGTGTGAAATAAGGTTGGTGATTTAATTGAACCTCTTCAAAATTCCTGTGCAGGGAGTAGGAATAGATGGTAGGTCAAAGGCACATTTTGTAGACCATAACTTAGGTCATGTATGGAATGAAGAAGAGCTACAATCAAAATCAAATCAAACTTGATGTAGTATTACTGCCTTATGTAATAGGCAGTCTGATTTAATCATGCCTTATTACTAAGTATCAGTGGGAGGAGAGAGAGACTAAGACCAGTACTTGATTTATTTGTTGAGTAAACATGTAAATAATTTTCTTCTTGAAAACCTGACCAAAAACCTAAGAATCTCCAAGTTCTGCTCACAAAGGCTCAATGTTAGACACTAGAGGACTGTGAAAACGGTCAAAACCCCCAATACTAAAACCTGAAACTGAACATATAAATAATGACTAAAAGATCTGAACTGAATAGTAAGATACAAAAACCTATGTTCCTTGATGCAAGTATATTGAAAGACAATATATTAGCAGTAGTAATTTTTTACAGTATCTATATATTGAATTTAAAGTCAGAAGAAAAAATTGGATCATCTAGTCAGACTTCGTATTGTTTCCCCTCTATGAAACCTTATAGCTTGCATTTGACTCCAGATTAGTTGGCAGAAGACCAATTCATAAGCAAGGGAACTTTTTGTTTATACCAAAAATTAATTTCAGTGGTAAAAAATAATGTTCCTAATTCATTATCTTAATTTGTCTGGCTTCAACTGTTAGCTTTCTATTCTTGTTATACTTTTTAATGCTACATTACACAGAACCTTAATTCTTGGTATTTTCTCTGTGTGAATCCACTTACAGCAATTGAGGCACCTTTCTTTTTAATAAACTAACATTATTTAGCTCTTTAAGTCTCTTACTGCAAAGCATGTTCTCCAGTGTTCTCATTTTCATGTTTTTGTATGATTTCCTCAATTTTTCAAATACTTAAAAAAGTACAAGCAAAAGCCCTATATGTAATATTAATCATAATTTGCATGAGTGTCATACAGAGAGGGACATTAATTTATTATTGTTCTGCTTGTACAGTCTGGGAAAGCACTGGCTCTTTCTTCCCAGTTATTGGGACAAATATGGGAGGATGCCCTATTCTATCCTCGCATTTCAAACTGTCACGTAACTTCTGTATGCAATAATACAGTATTTCCATTATCCCTTTTATTCCATAGGCCATAGGGTTTGCTTTCAGTGATCCTACCTCTATAACTGCATTTGGCTGTATTAAAGCACATTTTGTTTTATTGGATCCAGGCAACCAAATGATCCTGATAACTTGTCAGACTGCCCTGTCCTCACTATTACTTACGATTCTATCCTTACTCTTGATTTTATACCTGTTTCTCCCTCATTGATTACAGTAGATCATGATAATGGTTTCCCTGGCAAGTATTTTACTGACATGTCAGTTAATCAGTTTTCAGCCCATTTAGCATGTGCTTTATTGATGTTATGTATTGCCAAATTTTTAATCAGTCATGTGTTATTGAATGAATTGCTTTACAAAGTTTAAACTAGGCAGTTTTATTGGACAAATCTCTAACCTTACTAAAATCATGTTGGTATGATGAGAATTATTTTCGCTAAATCCGTACTCCCTGCCTTTAACGACATTCATGCTTTCACTCTTTAGCAATCAGATTTTGTATCGGCTCACTCTTTCTTTTGTCTTGGTTGATGTCAGGCAAACCAGTTGTGCTGATTGTTCTTTAAAAATTAATGGCACATTAGCATTCTTCTGGAACTTCTCTCCTATTTCAAGATTTATTAAAAATCAATAGAAGAGATGAGAGATGCCCTCAGTTATTTTGGCCTGTTGATTTGAATATAATTATCCCTAGCAGATGCTATTTGATATTCTCTTCAGTTACTAATTCTTGGGTAGTGAAATCTGTGTTTGCCAAGTTAAAATGTAAAATATGGGATGTTGCCAAACATTAAGCTTTGTTTGTTGTGTTCCTAAAGTCATGAGTCCTTTAAGCATGCCCTATCTTATTTTTTAACGTGATAAAAATAACAAATAGATATTAGAGACAATCTGTTACTGGAAAGGTTTGAAAGCTTTATAGTTATAATTACAGATGTAATTATGAGAAACATTAAATATGGATGAAGTTTTCACACTGACAGTTTGAAAGATAAAACAGATTTTTTTTCTAGATTAAAACCAGGGAACTGATTCTGTAAGTATGGTACATAATGACTTTAGACCTAAGTTTGTCTAAAAGTAAAACATTACATTTAAAAATGACCCTGGGGAATGCCAAGATCATAAAATATCAAAGGAAGAATTATTCCTAGACATATTTATAATTCTTAAGCCACAGACATACTCTCTGAAATTTGACTATCACCAGTGATTTTGGATGATACTGTTACTAGATTATCTGCAACCTGTAATGACTCTGGCAGCAGCATTGTCCTAAGTTGCAATCTTATTCTGTACAAATTAAAAGACAGATCAATGGAAATAATACCTGGACTTGCACAAAGCATGTGACATTGTGCCGCATGACACCTTGACTCTAAATTGGAGAGACATGGGTTTCATGGATGGACCACCCAGTGGATATGGAATCAGCTGGATGGTCACACTCAAAAGAGTTGTGGTCAATGGCTCGTTATCCAAGTGGAGACCAGTGACGAACGGCATTCCTCAGGGTCAGTATTGGGAACAGTACTGTTTAACATCTTTGTCGGTGACATGGACAGTGGGATTGAGTGCACACTCAGCAAGTTTGCTGACGACACCAAGCTCTGTGGTACAGTCAATACCCTGGAGGGAAGGGACACCATCCAGAGGGGCCTTGACAGGCTTGAGAGGTGGGCCCATGCAAACCTCATGAAGTTCAACAAGGCCAAGTGCAAGGCCCTGAACATGGGTTGGGGCAATCCCAAGCACAAACACAGGCTGGACAGAGAATGGATTGAGAGCAGCCTTGAGGAGAAAGCCCTGGGTGTGCTGGTTGAGGAGAAGCTCAGGATGGCCCAGCAATGTGCACTTGCAGCCCAGAAAGCCAAGCGTGCCCTGGGCTGCATCAGAAGCAGTGTGGCCAGCAGGTCCAGGAAGGTGATTCTCCCCCTCTGCTCCTGTGAGACCCCACCTGGAGCACTGCGTTTAGCTCTGGGGCCCCCAACAGAAGAGTGACGTGGACCTGTTGGAGCGAGTCCAGAGGAGGCCCATGAAGATGATCAGAGGGCTGGAGCACGTCTCCTATGAAGACAGGCTGAGAGAGCTGGGGTTGTTCAGCCTGGAGAAGAGAAGGCTCCAGAGAGACCTTATAGCACCTTCCAGTACCTAAAGGGGCCTACCAAAAAGCTGGGGAGGGACTTTTCAGAAGGACATGTAGTGGTAGGACAAGGGGTAATGGCTTTAAACTGAAAGAGGTTGGGTTTAGATTAGATACTAGAAAGAAATTCTTTACTGTGAGGGTGGTGAGGCACTGGAACAGTTTGCCCAGAGAAGCTGTGGATGCCCCATCCTTGGAAGTGTTCAAGGCCAGGTGGGATGGGGCTTTGAGCACCCTGGTCTAGTGGAAAGTGTCCCTGCCCATGGCGGGGTGTTGGAACTATGTGATATATAAGGTCCCTTCCAACCCCAAACCATCCTATGAATCTATTATGATTCTAACTCAGTTACAGTATGACTCTTTTTCACCAAAGTTAACAGATATATATGTGTCTGACCTCAGTGGCAGGCAAGTTAGATGACAGTCTGTACACTTAGAAAAAAATATACCCAATAATAATGATAAACTGCTACTGCAAGTTTTAGAAATACCAGTATTACTGATTTATATATTAATATCTCCCTTGTTAAGATGAGGTCATAATGTGGTAATAATTATGAAAATAATCAATAAAAAAATCATGATAGAAAAAAAATCCTTATAATTATTATAACACAATATTATTATTCTAACAACTGTGCAGGAGCAGCTGTTGTTATTGTTAGGTCTTTCTGTAAAAAAAGCAGTAGTATAAGGAAGTAGTCTAGGAACCGGCTGTTAATAGGAGTTGTGTTCAGAGCTTCCCACTGGAGAAAACAGACTTGATTGGATTGGCACAGTAAGAATTAAGATACAGATTTGGGAATAAAAGACTTTTAAAAGGACAAATGAAAGAAGATTTGCCCAGGTGCTTAGACTGCTTTCATGATTACCAAGTGACAAATAAATGTTAACCCTTTTTCTGCCTTTTACTTTTTACGAGGAGTGAGATAAAAAGCAAGCACTTTTCCATCTAGGCTTCCTATCTTTTAAATTTCAAGAGTCTCTGAAGTCTTGGAATATGAAAAGAATGTTTTTAACTACCTAATGATATTGGCAGCTGTATAGTTGTTCACATAAGCTATCTGAACTTTTAAGAGGACACATTCTAAACAGAAAAGTTATTTAAAACTTCCCTTCTGCACAATGTTACCAGTATAATGTCCTCACAGGAACATCTCAGATTTCCTGATTTTTATTGGTATATTACTCATGTGTATGTCAGGCATCTCTTTTTTTTTTTTTTCCTTTCTTTTTTTTTCCTTTTAATTTCTGTACATTTTCTTCAGGGAAAGTCTCTGGATTGGAAAATGAGGCTCTGTGCTCTAAAACTGTACAGTGGTATAAGGGGAAAGCAAACTAAGGCTGATGACTTACTGACCATGGGAACTGTCATTTTTTTAACTTGAAGGGCCTAATGCGGTTATCCATGTGTAGGCATTTAGTGCTACTTAAAACAACTAATGTACCCAAGACACTCAGGCATGACACAGGGCTCTCAGGTGTGGCACAGGACCTACAGAGACCTCTGACCTCCTAGATCAGCATCTAAATGTTAAGAGGGTTAGCATCAGGCATCCCAAATGGCACTAGCAATCTGTGTGAGGAGAATCAAATTGAATTACAAGTCTTGGGTATTTGCATGGACTCAATTGCAGGAGGGAGCTTTAAATCTAGAGTGTGAAGTGTTTGTGACTAAATAGAGCTTATTCTGCATTTGATATGAAAATCTGTTCTTTTTTATGTTTAAGTGTATTAGTAAGAAATTAGCAAGAAAGTAGTTAGTATTTGCTACTCTAGAAATTGGTGTTTGCTATACAAGATGTGTTACCTGAGAGGTTCCATTATCATTTATCTGCCAGTCTCTACGTATTGTGTACTTACATTTTGGAACTTCAAAGAAAGCTCCAAAAACATTGTTAAAATCAGGATGCTCATAACACAGCTGACCTTGTTTTCCCACTGTGAATTCAGCTTGTAAATTGCATTTCATTTCATAAAGTACAGTTATAATATAGAATTGAAAGCTTAAAAAAATGTTCATGGGCTATAGTCATTGTCTGGAATGGTGCAGTAAAAGTGTTTCAGAGAAGCAGATCAGCCTGGTTTTCAGAATAAAGTCAAATTAATTAGTTATCATTCACCTACAATGTAAGAAAGGAGCATTAATAATACTCATGAGGTAACTTGTCTAAAGTCCATGTAGAACCACAGTATTGACTTCATCAGAAGATGTTTACTGAGTAATCCTGACCAAGAATCAATTTAATTTGAGCTTCAGGAACTTCTCTGCAGCATGGAGCTCTGTGCTGTCCCCTCAATTTATTTTAGATTAATTGCTAAATTCTAACTCGGTGGCTGCTTTTGGCTGTGTTCTGGCAATATGGCAAATCAGAAGCATCTTTTAGAAAAATGTATAGGTATGGATTGCATGCTCAGAGTTGGACATCTAAATTCATCTAGCAGAAGAGGAAACTAGAAAAACTTGGTATCTTAAAGAGAAATCTATCTCTTACCAATCATCTGATGCAAGCCTATTTCTATATTAGTACTTTCTATAAAACGGTGTCCATTTTGCATTTAGGTTCTATCACTTCCTGAATTCATTACCTGACATTAAATCACAGTGACTGAGAGTAACCTTTAAGCTCTTCAGAACTACATAATCTTTCTCTGTTCTCAAAGGCTTTTGTCATCCTTCAGCATACACTTTGTGTGATTTCGATGAAGCAGGATTCACACAGTCCCCCTGGTCACTGATGAAAATGGATAGCACAGAACCCAGTGCCAGTTTCTTTGAGATCCCGGTTAATGCTCCCTGTTTGGAGGCTGTACAGTGGCTACTTGCTTCATGATCCACCAGCCATATTTTATGTGTGCTGTGGTATTTTTACCAATTCAGTAGTTCTTTAGTCAGGAGCTCTGCAGTGCCTGGTTTTAGTGCGGAGACAGACGTAGGATTCCTTTCAACTAATACAGGAACTCCTTCAGCTCCAGCTAATTAATTTTTAGTTACTGATTTCTTTACCTAATTGACAATTTGGAATATTTTTTTAATACCTTATAAATAGATATCCTTCTTATTTTTTCTGTAATCTTCTGGATCTGGAAACTACATGAATAGATTGGTAATTTTGAATAGCTTTCTGGTGATATCTTAGAAAATTAATAGAATATCAGAATTAAAAAAAAACACATTTTTTCTCAGTTTCTATTTTCAGCAGAGAAAGTCAAGCTAATAGAAAAGAGGAAGATAGGAGCTACCTTGGGTAATTTGTCTATTAAGTTGTCAAAACCTCTCATAGAATAATGGTACTAATAAAGAGATGATGCTCAAGGAGGGATTGTGCTCACATGAGCACATAGTGGTTGAAAGACCAGTTTTGCTACAGATACCGTGGAAAACAGGCATGTGTACTGCCAAGGCACATAAATTCAGGTTCTTCCTATGGTGTACATTTATGTATGTATGTAGTCAGAAAGTTAAAAACGTGTCAGAGTAACACTACTGCAACAATCTTAGTCTTTTGCAACAGTCTTACTGTTGAAGGATTCTTACCAAGCAATGTGGAGTCAATTATCTCTTTCTGCATCCATTGCATTCCTGTGCAGAACTAATTTCTCAGCTCACCTGTTGGGTTGATGCTGTACTCCATACACATTGAATCTCTGCATAGTAATACTCAGTTGGTCTATTGGGATGAATTATTTCTTTGGTCGTGTTGAAAGAATTTGTAATTTTATCAAGGCATCCCATTCAGCAAGATATTTAAGCACATCTAATCAAACTTTTGAGATGCTTAAAACTAGTTATGTGCTGAATCAGTATCTCAGTGCTTAGTTGATGTTGAATATGGCCTATGAAAGAATAAAAATATTTAAAACCTCTTATATTGAAAACATCTGATAATATTCTAGCCACTTCTAGACTAGATACCTACTGTTGTTTAGTCCATGTAGACTAGTCTATGCTTATTTATTGTCCTGAGGCAGAACACAAATTGCCTAGTTACATTAGTCCAGAAAAGGCCTCTATCTCTATTGGTACAGTTACTGTAAGCACAGATTCTTCCTTTTTAGCCTCAATTATACTTAGTACATGGAGGCAGCTTTAATTCTTCAGGAGTATGTTTGATGTGATATAAAAATGACCTACGTTTAAATGAAGCACTTATTCTAAGTGCTTTGCATTGTAGCGATTGAGCCAGCAATACTTTTAATAATATAACGTCACACAGCTAGTCTCTTAGATCTGAGGGTTTTTATAATGCAAACCATAATGCAAAATTCATTAGCTACCAGTAGCCGGGGTTCTGAATCTGCTTGAGCCAATGAATTAATTTTCATTTCTGCAAATATTCATAAAATGTTGTCTTATGATAATCCTATATATTAGAATGGCATTTAGATGGCAGTATCATAAATCTAATGTACTTAAAGCATACAACCAGGTATGAATTAGGATACTCTAGTATAAAAGAATTAAGGTGCCCAGATTAATTTTTAAATCTTTGAGTGACATGTGCTGAGCATGCTGACAAGAAGTGAAATGAGTACAGGTATGCTTGTCTATCTGTCTGTCTTTCTAGTTATGCCTGTAGCTAAATTTCAGGATGTTCTCTAAAACTTCAGCTGGAACTGTACATGTCTGTGTGTGCATCCATGGAGAAATGTATGGCTCTTGGTTATCATGAAGAAATCACTACAGGATGGGTGCAACTACAGTTATTTCTCTGCATTTATAATTGCCTAGGAAAAATTTTGTAGGAAGCATTAGTTTCACACTGACAGATTTAGACTAATCTATTGCTATCGCATGGAGTGCATAAAAGCAAGAAAAATAATTAAAGCTTCTGTTCACCCAATTTAGTTGTCAAAATGCATCTGTGAGTTAGATTAAAAGAAGAGGACTTTCAGATGAAAAATAAGATATCTATGAACGATACTAAAGGGCAGACTGAAATGTTTTACCTTTTCTGTAGACAAGCAAGGTTAATTAAATTGATGAATTTTAAGGCACTGGTCTGAAGCCTCAGGATAATAGGGTGAATATACAAGATCATCTTTGTAACTTTCAGAAATTCATTTTAGGTGTTTCTATATCAAAAGTCTGTGCTGTGACAAAATCAGCCTGAGCATGAATGGAAAATGCTATTGACTGATTTTTTCTCAGACCAGAACTCACCGTGATTAGCTTTTCAAGTCAGATTTGAAATTGCCCTAGGACTGAACCAAAAATCAGGATTTTCATTTGCTGGTTGAGAGAGTACAAGCAAGGAAAAAAATGGATGTTGCTTGTGCCTGTTCAGCGCAGTTGGAGCTATGCCATATTACATTTCTTCTCTTTGGTTTACCCAGCTGACACTGATAGCACAAGTAGCGTGACATTCTGCACTGTAATGCTGTGCTGTGTTGCTTTGTAGACCCAAACAGAGACCTGCTCAGGATGGAGGGGGCAGTTTGCTAAGTTTGCTTCTTAAAGTACATCTGGGGAAATGAGGTGACCAGTGTCTGGTTTTGGCAAAGGACTATGTATTGTGATTATTAACTGGGTGCTGTAAATGCTTGCGGGGAGTCAACTGCCTGAGCTCCTTACCCAATTCGGGGAATACATGGATACCCATCTTTATGGATACGTGTCACAGACACAGATTTAACAGGATAGGGAGCTACAGACTTGCCCTCCCTCTCCTTTTAGCTGCTATGTTTCTTAGTGCTGGACCTACCTATATTCCCATAGCAGTGCACCATGAGAGAGCCTCTAGCAGCTCAGTCCCAGGTGCCAGAGGAGCTGCGAAGACTAGTGATACTCAGCCTCTGTCAACAGTAAAAAACAGCCAACAGGCCAACACACTGTGTTGCAGAGCTGCCCCTTGCTTTATGACTTTTCTGTTTTCCCCAACATAAATCAGTTTGAACCAGTTCAAGCCAGTTCAGATTTTTTCACCTGTTCTACCAAATCATTACTGGACTGACCTAAATGTGAATTAAATCTGTTTCTGTCCTAAATACTAATTGCACTAAACATGTAATGATTTAACTTCTTGTCTGAGACTGTGACTATCCATCTGTGGTGGAAACCCGGCCTGACCAAGGTGCAAGAAGCTGAAAACATACTCAGGTGGCTGACAAGTCATCCACAGTGACCCTTTTAAAGAGTGTCAAAGCTAGCTCAGGTAATGTCTGTGGAAGTCAAAGTCACAGTATTGACTGCAATTGAACACACTCCTAGGATTTGCAAAGAAGCCTGAAGCAGGAAGTGTCCAAATTGCATTCAAGAGCAGTTGGAGTTGCTGAATGTTAACTCCTCTGTGTCTTGGAGTGTCTCCATTTTTGATGGGGTCTCTAGGCATTAGTATGAAACTTCTGCTGTTAGTATATGTACTGTCATTATATAAGGCTGAAGTCTCAGGAGACTGTTAGCTTGCCATTTACTGTAAGTGCCTAATTAATAAAAATAACATATATCAAAGAACATCAGATAGCAAAAATGAGAGCTGATGTACTTTTTACTTTAGTCCTCTCTCTTTCAAGTATTTAGTTTTGCTGTGGCCTGAGTTTATGTAACGTCTTAATTTTGTATTTTTCACAGAAACGTAACCTGGAATAATTTAGCTATCCCAGACACCCACTGTTCCAGAGAGCTGGAAGAAGGTTATCAGTGCCCACCTGGATTTAAATGCATGGACCTTGAAGATCTGGGACTAAGCAGGCAAGAGCTGGGCTACAGTGGCTTTAATGAGATAGGTCTGTCTTACTGGTAAAATCCATTTCAGTATCCATTTAAAACTGTTTATGAAATGAATAGAACAGATAGCTCATGTCTGTACTGACAAGATATCAAGTGCAATCAATATTCTGCTCAAGTAGACCACATGCCAGAAAGAGAAGCTGTGCAATTCACTTTTAAATGATGAAGTTATTATCTATTTTTACATTGCCTGGGATCCCAGGATTTAAATACCTTTAAAACAATGTCTTTATTTAGGAAGAGTTAACTGTTGATTGCCACCAATATGCAAATACAGTGACTAGTTTCTGTGGTTTATTTATGATTCATTCTAAAGTATAAAACTCATCCTATTTGTCTAATTTTAGTAGTAATTCCCATGCAAAAAACCCCACCCAGAATTACTTTGATAATCATGTTGGTACTAAAGAGAAAGGGGAAGAGAAAATGAGATCATGTGTATGTGTGGCAATCTTAATCCAAACTGTGTAAATCAGAACATCACCCAAAAAACCAATTGGGAGTCAGGCAGATTTTGCAATGCAGGTACAGTTTGTGTTCTGTGAAAAACACTGCAGAGTCACCAGGAGAACACATTCTCCGCTAGCTGCAATGTGTTGTGGAATCCCCATGGGGAAACAAGTGTAGAACAGTAATTCAGGAAAGGTGGGAAGAGCATGGACAACTGTGGCAAGGTTCATATACAAATGTAAAATAATGCAATTACCCTGTCAGAAAATTGTGGTTATCTCACATTTATTTAACAAACAAAGATCCAATGGGAGCCTGCAGCTGTAAATTTTCATTTCAGCACAGGTAGGGAAGTCCCTTCAAATGATAAAGCATGCCTGCAGGCTATGTTCTTTCTGATGCATCTCTCTGACAGGCTTTTTTTTTTTTTTCCTTCATTTTTCCTGACTTGAGCTCCAGACTATTATCCTGGCTGCAGCTGAACTTGAAGGTGATAAAAAGGTTTAATGACTAAATGATTGCAATCCAAAAAGATTTTTTTTTTTGAAAGTTGAAAGCCTTTGCAGCTGAAATCACATCAGTAGATTCTCAGGTTCCTGAATATACACAGCGAGACAGTTACAAGAAATAGTCTCAGGGTCCTGTTACAACAGGTACTCCTTGATACCAAGTACTTTCTGAATAAAAACTGTCATTTGTGTCCTTCCTTTTTTCCTCATGAGAAAGGGAGAAAAAAACTGATTTCAGCCAAGCTCCATTTTGTTCCCTCTGGGATTCAGAGGCATACCAGTTGTAGCAGTACTGCTAGCTGAATAGCAGTACTGATAGCACCTACCTTTTATATAGATTTTCTATTCAGTACATCTCAAAGGATAAACCCTGTCTGATCTCTCAGACAACCTTTAGATTTTTAAGTTACTAGCATACTGCCATACCATTGACTGAGATCACGCTAGAAGCTAGAAACATCCACACACAAGTTTTCTAGTTGGAGATGGTTTGGCAGGGAGCGTGGGATAGGCGTATCACCAGAAGAATTATGCCTCAGATTGAAATCACCTTCTTATCCTGACACACAAAATTATTTGTGGCATTGAAGGCTGTTATTCTAGCTACCTTCCAGGTTCCCTGGGAGAAGTAGTTGCAATGCCTTAGGCAAGCTGAAGTGGGTAGATGACTTAAATAGGGTTCAGAGTGCTTAATGAATGAGGCCACTGTGTTTTTAATGGTGGGTGCAAGCTGGCAAAGACAGGTGAAATAGTTTGTTTAGGGCTGCCTGCAAAGCTGGTTGAAAAAACAGGGATCAAACTCCAGTGTCTTGAGTTGCAGTCCTGTATTTCATCAATGTTATTCTGAATGCTGTGTTTTAAAGATCAAAGACTGCTAATAGGCTTGTTGCTGATACATTGCTTTTGTCTAGAAATAGGTATATAACACCTCTTGGTACAGCAGCCAGAAGTTAGGTTTAATATCAATTGAAAGCTGATTACTAATTTTTAAAATACTGGGTAAGACATAGCAGCTTCGCCACAAAATGTTGAATAAGCTTCCTCAAATTAGGAATGTTATAAACAGGGTTGTAACCAGCAAGTTTATCGATATTTTGTAAATCTCCATATTGTGATGCATCTTTGTATGAGGCTAAAAGGTATGTAATGCAGTAGCTCTTTTCTGTGTAATTATGCTATTTTATTATATACATTCATTGATATTTTACTTGCAGATATTATGTAGCCTGCCCTGCTTGCTCCTGAAATCATTACAAAAATCACAAGAGTATAGCAGTTCAGCAGTTATTGTATAATTAGATTCACTTAATTTGTGGTATATAAGTAAAAGCTATGCATATGTGAATTTGATAATTTCTGTTATTTTGCTTTTCTTTAAAGAAAAAGGGAGAGTTTTTACAACTTTATTACTGGCTGAAGCCCAAGCTGTCCTAATCAAATAAAAGTTGATGATTTTTTTATACTGTGAGGACTATGCTGACTAGGTAGCTTCATATTTGGAAAATCCCTTAATTTTGCCCATACCCTGCTTACACTTTTATAAATGGCTTTGGCTTTAAAGGGATGAAAATTGGAAAGACGATAGTGTAAATTTTCCTGCTTGACAATAAATTTATTTCTCAGGTTTTCTATTTTTAGTTTTGAGGTGTTCTGTTTACCTGTTTTATGTATGCTTTTGTGCAAGTATGTATGTATTGTTTAAGGAAGAACATAGTTATAAACTACTGATAAATATGGCTTGAAGTCATCTTGTCAAGATAATCTAGGCCATCCCCTTCCAGTGTGAAACACTTTACAGTCCTTCCAGGCAATCTGTTGCACTGCTTCATTGTCTGTACTCTTAGGAAGACTTTCCTGAAGTATAATGTGAATCTTTGTTTTTGACAATTTAAGATCATATTTTATCACCTTATTCACTACTGGCACAAAACTTTAAAAAGCTTTTCTGCATCTTTCAAGACTATCATGCCTTCTGTACCCTCTGTGGCCCTGCTGGGGCCAAATATTTCAGTGTTTTGCTATAGGACTTAGACTTTATACCTTAAATAATTCTTATTGTTCTTCTCTAGACCTTCTCCAGCTGATTCACCTCTATACTGAAGTGCAGTACTGGCAGAATAACACAGTAGAACCATTACTTTATGTGTTTTTAAGCTCTATTACACTTTCTACATCCCAGTGAGATGTTTTCCATTTTCAGAACAGCATGTTGTGGGTGATTCATGTGTTTTTCTGATTTCTTACAGCCCCTGTGTCCTTTTGTAAGATCTGCCATCACTGTTTCCCATCCTTTGTTTACTTGATATTTATTTTTAAATACAGACTCCTACATTTGTCTCTGTTGAATAGCATACTTTTTTTTTTTTTTAAGACTTTCTTCAATTTGCAAAGATCTTCTGGAATTTTAATTCTTTCCTCCTGAATAATTTCAGTGCCTCTTAGCTTACTTTTATCTGAAATTTGATGAGTGTAACTTACTTTTTATAACCTGATCAAGAGTGGAAAAGTAAATAGAATCAGACCAAGATCAGACTCTGTTGGAACCTAGAGGTCTTCCTTTCTGATGATGTTTCATTAATAGCCGCTGTCCTGTTTTGTCTGGGATAGTTAATTTTCATCTTAGTAGCTGGTAAAATGCTGTGTTTTGGATATAGTACGAGAGTAATGTTGATAACACACTGAGTTCTTGCTAAGTAATATTTATACTAAGTCAAGGACATTTTAGCTTCACAGGCCCTGCCTGCAAGAAGACTGGAGGGTCACAAGAAACTGGGAGGGGACACAGCCAGGACAGCTGACCTGAATTAGCCAAAGGGATTTTCCATACCATAGAACATTGTGCTGAGTGTATAAACTGGGCGGAGTCAGCTGAGGGCTGTTTATCGCTGCTCAGGGACTGGCTAGGCACCAGTCAGCGGGTGGTGAGCAGTTGTGTTGTGCATCACTTTTTTTTTTTTTCTTTTTGGGTTTTATTCCTCTCTCCCTCTCATTACAATTGTTGTTATTCTTATAATAATGTTTTATTTTATTTCAATTATTAAAGTGTTATTTCAACCCATGCATTTTACCTGGTTCCCAGTTATCCTCCCTATCCCACTGGGTGAGTTGGCTGGGTGTGAGCGAGCAGCTGCATGGTATTTAGTTTCTGGCTGGGGTTAAACCACAACAGCTGCTCACAAGCTCGTAACAAATGGGTTTGCACCCATCATAGAGTAGTTTCACCTAGCCTTGCTTCTGTATGTTGTCATAGTGAGACAATGTTAAAAGCCTTTCAAAATCAAGTGCTTCTCCTCTCTTTACAAAACCTGCTCCCATTATGCATTTGTACAGCAGTGATACAATAAGGTTTGTGCCATAGGTTCTCCAGTGCCTGCACCCTTTCAATATGTTAATAATACTTACACCTGATGTTTATGAAGATAATTTTTTTAATATAGGCCACATCAGCATGTATCTACGGCTAACATCTCTGTTCTTCAGTGTATATATTTCGAGATTGGTTGTAGAATGAATTTAACACCAGTTGGGTTTGCCAGCTTGCCTAGTGTAATCTCTTAATGAGAGTTCAGTTACTGAAAGCTGAGGCAGTTCCGTCTGGCTATACCTCTAGGAAAGTTATGAGCACCAGTCACAGAGGTGTATCTTAGTACTGCTTGTGAAACTGGAGAATTAATGAAACACTGAGTGGACAACCAATTAGCTAAGGGCTTAGTACCTCAAATCCCTTTTCTCTGTGAAGTTCTGAAATGGGAGGAGGGAGTTGTAGAAAAAGAATAATCAGCCCCCGTAGGTGAGGTCACTTCAGATGTTTCAGGTTCCAGCTGATGGGAGGCTACAAGAAGTTACTGATTGCTTCTAGGAAGTTGCTTGTGAACTGGGAAAAAACCTGAGTGTTCTTTCCAACAGTTTGACACAGAACTTGACTTCTTAAGTAGGTGTTGTTCTTATACAGTGGGAGCCTTCATATTAAATGAAGTCTTTTATCCATCAGGATGCCTGAAAGATTTTTCAAATACTACCTGTGGGGCTGAGTGGGAGTAAGAGAAAGGATATGAATGAAAGGCTTGGCTGGCTCTGTGGATGTGGGTGGCAAAGCTCCCTACTATTGACTATACCTGTATGCTGCTGCCAAGATCTTCTCTTTCTCAGACTTCCTAGCTGATTTTGATTCAAGCTTCTGTAGAAAGGTTGATATTTCCTTCATATTAGAACAGCCTTCAGCCTTGTCACCTACTGAGACCATCAGGTACCTTCACAGCTGGCCTATTTTTTCTTAGTGATTTTATTCTCTTCTTTTCTGTGTTTTTCCTAGCTGTGTTTAATTCCATAGGGTGTAGCTGATAGTATGATGGTATCACGAAGCATGCAAAAAAAGTTGAGCTAAATATTGAGAAAAATGGCCTGTTTTGTGAATAAATCGCAGTAACTGGACAACTCATTAGGCATGGGATTGTAGTACTTGCATCTGATATATCTAAAAAGCATAACTATAATTGTTGAATTAAATAAAAGCATGTAAGACTTGGCAGCTGGAGAACTATGACAAGTATCTCCTCTGCCTTCCTTGTTACTGTTTCTTTTGAGTGTGCATCTAAAGGTCAGTATTGACCTTTAGTCAACATTTAACATGGCAGTAATTCCTGTCAGGGCCACACTAAGGGCGTTAGACACTAATGTGTTAGAACCCCCACTGTTGCTGAATCCTGGGCGGTTTTCCTCCTTACCTGTACTTTGCACACAGTACAGATCCCTTTGCATTCAGATTTTTGTAACATCTGGCTAGTAATCATTCCACATGCCTCATGGGTGCAATCATCTCTAATCATCTACAGATGTACACTTGCAGCTACATTACTGATTTTACTCTCCACGTAATCCTAGAGAATGTTTTTTCATGATTTACAGTGCTACATAGTGCTTCAAATAGTCTCAAGAAAAGAAAGTCGTGAATGAAAGATACTGAAAAGTTAAAAAAAATATTCCACAAAGTAAGCAAGAGTTTTATGCCACGAAAGATCATTCTGAAAGAAGGAGACTTTATTCTATGCTGTATCACCAACCCATCTGTCAATTGCTAGAACCAGTGCTCATTAAATGATACTAATTACATCTCATACCTGTGGAGAGTATTTAACAAAGACTACCATATTAATGTCCATTTTATATATAGGAGATAAACTCACACATGTTGCATCTTGGAGACAAATAATGACATTTCAATGGTAAGGGGTGCTTCAAAGCACATATACAAAAATGACATCTGTATTAAACCTTGCTTGCTTTACAGTAGAAGCAAATATTGTTCAATAGCACGACCCAGCAAAATCAGCTCATTTCATGGGCTGTAAAACAGCAACAGAGCTTTAGGTCTCAGATACTTCCCACTTTTATTATAAAGACTTTTCCCTTATAATATGTGACCCAGAATTTTAATATTCTTGGTGTGCCTATAGTTGAGAGCCTTTTTCAAAATTGGTGATTAGAACAAAAGTTTTTATATGTCACTGTGAAAAATGTCTGTCGTGATTGAATTAAAAGTGAACCTAATTTAATGTTTGTGAAAGGAAACATCATCGTGGGGCCTAAGTCAACTTCCTTCATTCACTTACAGGTATGGCTTTAATAAAAGACTTGTACAGGGATCAAAATAGCTCATTTGTTTACCCGTAAGTTGAAATGTTATCTACCAAACACTGGAGTTACATTGGTTCTCTTAGGAATTATTTTATGATAGTGTTGTGATTTAACCCCAGCTGGCAGCCCAGCACCACACAGCTGCTCGCTCACTCCCCCTCACCCAGAGGGATGGGGAGGAGGATCAGAAAGGAATGTAAAACTCAAGGGTTGAGATAAGAAAAATTTAATAGGTAAAGCAAAAGCCACGTGCACAAGCAAAGCAAAGCGAGGAATTCATCCACCACTTCCCACGGGCAGGCAGGTGTTCAGCCATCCCCAGGAAAGCCGGGCTCCATCATGTGTAACGGTTACTGGGGAAGACAAACACCATAATGCCAAATGTCCCCCCCTTCCTTCTTCTTCCCCCAGTTTATATACTCAGCATGATGTCATATGGTATGGAATACCCCTTTGGCTAGTTTGGGTCAGCTGTCCTGGCTGCGTCCCCTCCCAATGTCCCATGCCCCTCCAGCCCTCTCGCTGGCAGGGCCCAGGAAACTGAACAGTCCTTGACTTGGTATAAACATCACCCAGCAACAACTAAAACCATCAGTGTCCTGGCAGCATTGTTCTCACATCAGAGCAAAAATGCAGCACTGTACTAGGTGCTAAGAAGAAAGTTAACTCCATCCCAGCTGAAACCAGGACAGATAGGGAAAATACTTTTGAGTGTGCAACCAGTTTGAATAGTGAAGGTGCTGCTCTTAGACTGCAGGAAGATTGAGGTGGCATATAGATGCCTTGTTCAAAAGAGAAGGAAGGAATTAAGGTTAAGAGAATATGCTGTGAATTGGATTTTGTGCCTTTCTACCACAACCTGTTAAGTACATTTTGCATGAGAGATTTTGCCTACGGGTGGGGTACCTGTCTGTAGGATTAGAATTCATGGTGCCTAAGTAGTGTGTTGAGTGATGCAGTGTGATGGACACATGAAAGCCAAACAAGTGGAAAGCAAGGAAGTATGCTCACACCAGTCTGGAATAAAAACTGAAAGTCAGCCTAAATCAGATCCCCAGTTAGGTACTCCTAGAAACAGCAAGCATTTAGAGCTACAGGTCCATTTGTTTATGTGGATACATATATAATTAATTTGGCTGCAGGAGACTGATACAGGTTCTTAAAGAGAACATTTTTATATAGTAGTGCAGTGGTCAAAGTGAGAGACTTGCATTCTGGAAGGATGCCCTACTCACCCCCATGCAGGGGCTGGGGCAGAGCAGACTCCCTTCCACCTCCCTCCCTTGGGGTCAGCAGCAGCAGGATGAACTCCTGGCTCTAGAGGAGAGCAAGCAATACAAGACTAGTGCCTAGAGGGAGTATTATAAAGACCTGCACTTTGTCATTCTTCATTAAGTTATTTCCAGTTTTTCTCCATGGACTGCATAAAACAAAAATGTATAAAACCACCTTTAACATTTAGGAGGCTGAATGTTGACAAGACATACCAACATAAAAGAAAACACTTGAAAATCCAACTTGCCATTCCTGCTGCCACTGGGTGAAGAAAAGAACCTGTCACTGGTGGCAGAGGCTGACCTTTTAATTTCTCTGTTGCTCCACGCCCACATGACACAGCCAGCTTGTCTCTTGCTGGCAGTATTAGCAGTCACTTGGTCTTTCCAGGTCCCTGGCATGGGCAAGGCAGGCAGATGGTTTGTGACTGATTAGTTGACCTAGGCAACTGCCTACTTTGCCAGCTCTGAGACTTCAAGGTCTGCGAGGAACAGTGAATTATGAGTTGTTGAACAGAATAAGAATGATATTTGTAGGTGTTTTGTTCAAAGTAGGAGATATAACTGATAGTGAAAAGATTTGCAAAGGTGTTTTCAGCCTCCTAATGTGACTCCTTCCTCCCCCCCTGCCCTTTCAGAGTCATCTCCACCTGAATGAAGCCAGTGTTGTTTTGCACAGACATAGATGGCCAGAAATGCAGATCAGCATCCCCACCACAGCCTGAATCCTTTAGCTCCGAGTCATTTGCTATCTGGGATAATAGAAAGCAATGAGGGGATATAGTTGTTAAGTCAGAGCCCCCATTTAATTGTATCTGTTAAAGGCTGAGAGATGAGCTCTTATGAAAGAAGCATTGGTTCAGTAATGATTTCATCAAAAATTGTGGTCAGACTGTTTTATTCTACAGATTATATGTATGCTTCATATATGTGTTGTGTCTTAATGCTCCATTTATTCTAGTAAGTACATCGTAGTATTAAATAATTTGATAAATAGGTCTTATCTTATTCCACTTGTACAGCTCTTTGGTTCAGGCACTTGCATGTAAAGTGGCTAATAAGGAAGCCTTCATCCGTGACCACAGCCTGTGGCGTTATCATGTGGTAACGTGACAAGTGATAACGATGTTAATGTGTGAAAGTGTCAGAACGTAATTAGGGAAGCCATTCAGACTGTCTAGTGATAAAACTCGTATTTTCTACATGTGAGCCAAAATGACTTGAAGCATGCCCCATTAGTCCACTGATTGAGAAACCAGTGAAAATCATTATTTCAAAAATGGTGGTTTAGTTTTTCTCACTGGAATTCCTTCCTAGGCCTTCCAGGCAGAGAGCAATAGGGCCTTGATCCCTGCTGAGGCACTGTCAGGGGCAAAACAGTCTCCATTCAGGGAATTTAATTTACTTGTTTTACTGCCAATTAACATAAACATGTAATTGCTCATTCGGGTATTAAGAAGCAAGGAAGACAAACAGTTAAAGAGACACAGGTAAAATACCTTTCCTCCTTCACCTGTCTCAGCTTCAGTCCACACATCTCTCCTCCCCATGTCTTAGTCCCTACTCCGCTTTTGTAGCATGTGAGGCAGGGAGTGGTGTGGGAAGCTGGGGTCAGTGCATAGTGGTTTCTCTTCTTTTGCTGCACCTTGTTTCTTACTCTGCTGCTGCTGCTTCTTCCTTCTTAATCATCTCCTCTGCTCCATCATGGGCTTAGCCGTGGCCTGCAGTCACTTCATGGGTGTCCCTGCTACGGCATGCCCCCTGCTACCAGTAGTCTACCAGTTGTGCCCACTGCACATAATAAATAAATGCCCACATAAATAAACCTAGGCATAGCAGCTTAGAGCACCTTTACGTAGGCACCTTCAGAAGGTTACACAAGTTTTTGGTGAGCATGGAGAAGTAAACCATTCATATGCCCTGTGCAGGTGCAAACAGTTTGCAGTCCTCATTGTGTTGTTCCTTTTGGGAAATCTAGTTACGAAGGATGTGAATGCTGTGAGGAGTGAAGCATGGCTAAGTGAATAAGGTTAATAAATTCAGTCTGTTTCTTAGATATAATGAACAAGGTCAAAGGGAGTCAATAAATCCCTGTTGGGGCTTAAGGTGCAATACTGTTTTCACTGGTTGCAGCTACTTTATGACCTGCTTACAACACCCTGTTTAGTTTCTCATAAAAAAAAATAATTAAAAACAGAAGACGTTGGGAGGGTTGTTTTTTTTCCTTTGGGATTTCTTTTTATTTGGCAGGAAAAGTACTGGTGAAATTCAGTGTTTAGAAGTTGAATGTGGACAAATGTATTTGGGAAAACATAAACATTCAAGGCAGGTCCTACTTGACTAACCTGATCTCCTGACAAGGTGACCTGCTTAGTGGATGAGGGAAAGGCTGTGGACCTAGGCTGTGTTCACCTAGACCTTAGTAAAGCCTTTGTACACTGTCTCCCAAAGCATTCTCCTGGAGAAACTGGCTGCTCATGGCTTGGATGGCTACACTCCATGCTGGATTAAAAACTGGCTGGGTGGCCAGGCCCAAAGAGTTATGGTGAAAAGAGTTAAATCCAGCTGGTGGCCAGTCACAAGTGGTGTTCCCCAGGGTTCAGTACTGGGGCCAGTCCTGTTTAATATCTGTAGCAACAATCTGGACGAGGGGATTGAGTGCACCCTCACTAAGTTTGCAGATGACACTAAGGTGGGCTGGAGTGTTGATCTGCTTGAGGGCAGGAAGGATCTGCAGAGGGTTCTGTATGGGCTGGATTGGTGAGCCAAGGCCCATTGTATCAGGTTCAACAAGGCTCAGTGCCGGGTCCTGCACTTGGGTCACACCAACCCCACGCAGCGCTACGGGCTTGGGGCAGAGCGGCTGGAAAGCTGCCTGGTGGGAAAGGGCCTGGGGGTGCTGGTTGACAGACAGCTGGACATGAGCCAGCAGTGTGCCCAGGTGGCCAAGGTGGCCAACAGCATCCTGGCTTGTGTCAGAAACAGTGTGGCCAGCAGGGCCAGGGCAGTGATTGTCCCCCTGCACTCAGCACTGGTGGGGCCGCACCTCGAATCCTGTGTTCAGGTTTGGGCCCCTCACTGCAAGAGGGACACTGAGGTGCTGGAGCGTGTCCAGAGACGGGCAACGGAGCTGGTGAAGGGTCTGGGGCACAAGTCTTATGAGAAGCTGCTGAGGGAACTGGGATGGTTTACCCTGGAGAAAAGGAGGGTGAGGGGACCTTACCGCTGTCTGGAACTACCTGAAAGGAGGCTGTAGTGAGGTGAGTGTCAGTCTCCTCTCCCAAGTAACAAGTGACAGAGCAAGAGAAAATGGCCTCAAGTTGAGCCAGGAGGAGGTTTAAGTTGTATTAGGAAAAAGGCATTCACTGAAAGGATTCTCAGGTATTGGAAACAGGCTGCCCAGAGAAGTGATGGAGTCACCATCCATGGAGGCATTTAAAAGACCTCGAGATGTACTCAGAAGTGTAGATATGGTTCTTAGCAGCATGGTTTGTTTAGTGGTGGACTTGGCGGTGCTTGTTTAACAGTTAGACTCGATGATCTTAAAGGTCTTTTCCAACCTAAATGATTCTATGCTTTTATATCAGTAACTGTCACAACCTATGAAAATAATCACCAGGAAAACAAAGTGAAAACACTTGATATGTCTCCTAAAACCATGTTAGAGCCCTTACAGAAGTTACTGGATTTGGTGAAGGAAATAATGGGTGAAAATCTCAGCTTTTTTTTCTCTACAGATTAATTTTAAATTCTTCTAGTGTAATGCTGGATTAAATTATCCCAGAGGTTCCTTTGGGATTTAGGATTAATTCTGTGTATATTTATTCTTTAGCTTGAAAATTTTGTCTCAGTCTTTTATGTGGCTGAGAAGTGAATGACCTGTAGTCACAGCATAGGAGAAGTAGTCTTTGTCTTCTGCTTTGTGTTTTTCTAACTGTGGTTCTGACACTTCAGTAATTTAAACAAAAGATAACAGAAAATAGGTAATGCCAACGTATCATGGTCAACGTGTTAGTATTTTCTTTTGCTGTAAATATCTATGCTGTATTTTAGCATTTAAATTCCTAAGTGTTGTTTAACTTTACTCCTGGTAACATTTTCCTGTTCTTCAAACATTTCTTAATGATTTTAAACTGGTTCTTCCTCCCTGTAGTGAAAAAATGGAGATCTACAATATATTCAGTTTTCACAGAATACAAAAAAGCATCTTTGACCCAATATCCCTCTCTCAGTGCTCACCTTTAATTCCAGTCACTGTTTAGCCACTCTTTCCTTTGAGGTTCCAAATGCCAGTTTATGTAAAGGCTTAACTTCAGAAAGCACAATAATGACCATCTTTCTACAAGGATTTTACCCACAGGCACCCTTTTCCATTATGCTTTTCAGCAGAATGTAATTTTTGTGATCATGTGACTCTGAAAAAGTATTGAAAGCTTTCTTCATCTTGCATTATGCTCGTTTGTTTCTTTGTTAGTATTATATCTTGTACAGGATACAGGATAATATCTTTTAAATCAAATTGTCCTCTCACAGAGATTATTTTGATACATCAAGTAGAAGCAACATTTTAGAGATCCATGTCATGATCCAAAGCAATAAAGATAGCTCTTGATGATGATTATTTTTCTCAGAAATTCTAGATTTTTATTCTGTTCCACCAAGTCGTGACTTTTTTGATGTTCATCCAAGTCATGACTTTTTTGATGTTCATGTGTTGGCTCTCATGCATTTATGTCACCTAGGTGGCTGACTTACCACTTTTTCCTTTCCTCAAGAAAGTTTCTCTTTTGAATACCTTATCCTCCATGTGCAATTAATATCATTATTAACTTATTAATTGAACAATTAAAATAGTTTCAGGCATTCTGCTCCATCCTTCCACTGCTGCTGACATGCTCGGTAGTGTAGTTGGTATCTTAACCTTAAAACAGAAAATATGATTGATATAGTCTTGAACTGACAGAACTGAGAGATTTGGCAGTGCCGTGTTATGAAAATTCATTTTGCTATTAGAGAATTACTCAAGCTTGTCTAACAATCAAGATGATATTTAATTCTCAAATTGGTGCAGTAAGAAAGGGCTGTAGCTTATGAGCAGAAACAAATGAAGAAAACTAGGCAAACTTAATTTATCAAAATGTGCTTGTATGGCACAAATATTTCAACCTAGGCAGTGTCCATGGGACGTGCATATCTTGCATTGCACAGTAAAGCAGAGTCTGGTAAACCAACACCTTACAGAAGACAATAATTTTTTCCCCTTGATCTATCTCCACATTCTGCAAAGCAGACTTCATGGTTTGATCCAATTTCTGTGCCTTTTGAAGAAGAAATGTGAGCAAAAACTTCAAAATCAGCCACATAATTTTCCAGGTAGTTCACCAGTTTGGTAGTTTCCACAGCTGTGGCATTGTATGGTGGTGATCCACTGTTTCTGCAGCTTGGCAAGGATATCCCACTTTGTGCTTGTCACTTGTGCCCCTTAAATAAATGCTTACAGTTTATTACTATGTGTACTTTAGCTCAGCTCCAAAAGGAGGTGTGTCTGTTTTGTTCAGATACAATACTGTTGGAACATCTGTGCTGCTGCATTAGGTGGGCTCGAAGGCACTCGTACTAGGTTGTTGCCTCTGCAAAGGTATTTCTTGATTTGATGACAGTCCTGCCCTCATTATACCTGTTTTCTCAATTGAGATCTAAGTTTATTTGAGGGATCATAAACCTTATAACCGCAATACTAATTTTAAGCCATTTCCCAGGATGACTGGGTAGCAGCAGACTGGTTTTAGAAATGCTAAATCCTCAGTATGGAGTTTTCTCCTGAGCAAACAGTGAGTGGTTAGCCCTTATTTACTGACTTCCTTTGATCGTAAATATACTGTTTATCCTTTGTAAATCACTTGCTCTTGCAGCCTGACAGGACAAGGGGCATTTGTAAAAAACACACAAATGCATGTGATTCCCTATTTCTTTCTGATAGAGATGAGATATGGCAGTTACCAAGCAATTTGGGGGTGATAGTGGTTTTAAGGTGAGTGGCAATTTTCTCTGTTTAGCAAAAATTCTGTGGCACATGGCAAAATTATTATTGCTATAGAATAGCACCTTTCAAACCCGAGGTCTGGGATGAGTCTTCTGCTGAAGAGGTGTGGTTTGCCAGGCGTCTTCAGATTATGCCAGTTTGGTTCTTTAATTCAACAATTCCATCTAAACAAGCAGAATCATTTTTAAATGGAGGTTCTCTAACATAAGGCAGTGTTAGTCCGTGAGTTTGCATGCATTGTAGATGTATATGGAATGGAAAACGGGTCATTTCTTAGTTTGCAGTAAACACAATGCCAAAGTGATCAGACTCTAGCAGGGAGCATGTTTCTTGACAATTTTCAGTCTCTTCAAGTGCTCTGAATTCTTACAGTTCCTGAAGAGAGTCACATCTGTTGTATCATTGTTGCGTGGGTTACGTACTTACTGAAGAAGGTATTAGCAAAGAGCCTGTCATGAGAAATTTTTTGGCAGAGTAGAAACAACTATGTCATAATACATTATGTAAGGCCCTGACTTTTCAGTGGAAAGCTGATGGACTTTTAAAGGCTACAACTCACGTGGTGAAACTGCATGTCTGACATCCTGGTTTCGTATACCCTAGCTTGTCATGGTCTCACACCAGAGAGGGAGTTCATTGCTTCTTTATTCCTGCTTGATTTTTGCTGGAGAAGGAACGCTGATACATGGACCAGAAGGCAGCTCCAGCCTCCCTTCCCCAGGCCTGAGGCACCAGTGTCCTGGCGCTCCACAGACCAAGTGCTTAAACTGGTTGTACTACATGGGTCCAGGAGCATGACTGGGGTGTAAATATTGGCTGTTACTGATGGTCACAGTGAGCTCTTTGTATTTCTGTGTTGGAAAAGTAATAGAGAGATACCTAAATGCACAGATTTTCAAAAAAGGATATTAAGACAATGCTGCTGATCCTAGACAACAGAATAAGTGGCCTGAAGTTGGGAAAAAAATAATAATTGTGGGATGCTCCAGTTAACTGCCTTACTATTTGATGTTTCTGTGTGCTTTCCACTTTTCTCAGTGAGGCCATTTTAGTTGCCTAGTTAATTAAGACTTCTTTCTTTTTTAAGCAATGGTTTAGAGAGACACAGAAAACCTGCCCATGTAATGTCCATGGAATTAGCTCTGTTACACTAACAAATGGTATGTGGGAAGTTGCAGAGTTTTGGAAACTTTGAGTAATTTGAGCAGTCCTCCAGAATTTTAATTTATTGCTGTGTTAATCCCAAAGTAATTGAGTCTTGCATTAAACCAGGCAATCAAGTGAAACTAATGTGAATAGATTAGTACAGTTGTCTTGTACTGACAGTCAAAGAAAACTTTACTGTTTCTGAGAGAATTCAGTGGAACATACTTTCCCCTGCCTTTTCAGGGTGTTCCGTGTTAGTTTCAGCAGCTAAGTAGTTGGATCTATAATGGAATAAAACAACTTTCCAGAAAGATTTACTTTTTCTTTTGATTGTAATAGTGGATCTTTCCTGGTGGCCATCTTCTTCAGCTATATATAGTTTGATATATCACTTGTGTCATTATAGTACGCTGCACAGAATTTAATGGCCTGTCTGTGCTGTGCGCTTCTATCTCTCTTTCATTCCTATCTGTGCCTGGGAACACAGAAGGAATGGTTTGCACACTGAACCAATACGTTTTGGTTAATTTCATTTTGAAAGTAAGTATTTTGAAGTTTTCCTTCTAATACAACTTCTTATAAGTACTTGCATGATAGAGATGGTGATGTTAAAAAAAATAAATTCATTCATACTTGCTGATGTTAAGCAGGCCCATAAACTGTCACTGATCATAAGCTGAAGAGATGGAAAAGCCAAGTGTAGTGGAAGGGCAATCTTATTTGAAGGGTATAAGAAAATGAAAGTTGAGGCAGGTTAAATGCAAGCTTTAATTGCATCTCATTATGCTTTTTTGTACTGTAAGCTATATCACCTCAGAGATATCGATCTCTTATTGACATAAAACTTCACATACAGTTTCTTGATTTATCTCAAGTAACATAGTCTTAAATTCTATGTAAGTTTTCAGTGTGATTAGTAGCATAACAACAAAAAAACCTGAGAATTCAGTAGAGCTCACTAGCACCAGTGCAGCTGTTGACTTCTTACTGAACCACTTAAATATCCCCACCCCTTGCTCCCTACTGCTTTATGTCTCAAGAGGGCTTATTTGCCCCATCGTAAGGGTTTAAGGAGTCCTGGAATGGAGCTGGCTGGGGAATGCTGTGCTGGAGACATTGCTACTGGCTCTGTAGGACTCAGGCTCCCAGAGGGCACCCATAGCAGAGGGCAGGCTTTGCACTGCATCCCCCAGAAGGTCTGCAGTGTGTCAGTGCCCACTGCTTGCAGATTGTGAATTAAATGTAGTATAAGTACTATTTCCACAGATGACCTTCTTGTGCTTACTTTCTGCAGCCCCTGCTCCAGCATAGTAAGGCCTCCCAGCATGATTTTGAGAGGATACGTGGTCTGTGAAGGCAAATGAGGAAATCTGCTTTTGTACTGCTGCTACTGTTTACTTATAATTCCTATGGGAAGTGTGAGTTCAAACATTCAGGTCTATTATGTACAGTGACATTTGTTTTTTCCTCTAATGCATATTAGAATGTTAACCAAGGGGTCAGATAACTTTGAGGGGCTCAGTAAAGCAGTCAGGGGGACACATGTGTGGTAGGAATGCCAAGGTCAAAGGCAAATAAATGCAGATTAAGACCATCTCCTTAATGAGGATTTACTATGAAAATAAATAGGAAGAGTTACTTCAATGAAAAACAACCTCCCAGCCCATCAGTTGGCACTCTGCATGAGAACTGAAGGAAGGATTATGTCAAAGAAAATAACTATTTGTGTGGATAGCTACTCAACAACTCACAGTCTGACAAGGAACAGAGAACAATGTGAAAAAATAGAGAAGTTAAAGGTGTGACAGTAGTGTGAGCAGCCCTGAAACAAAAGGCGTGACTAATTTCAGCCACACTAAGGAGCAGGAAACTCTTAGCCAATAGGCAAAGCATGAAGTTAGGCAATTAGAAACCTGTGATTCCATACCAAGAAAATTAGATCCTATCCGTTTAATTATCAGTCAGTGCCATTAAGACAATATAGCTTTGCATAATGAAAGCTGCAGTTACTGGGTAATAGAGGTAATTGTTTTCCCAGTGGAAGATTTTTACTTTCAGACAAGAGCTTCAGTATGTGACTGGTTTACAGGCTTTGACCTTCAACACTTGCATAATGCATGGGACACAGTTTTTACTTTGCTTCTTGAGATTTGATTATTTTATCATAAACAGCATTTTCATAAAGTTGGTGGAAATGAGCAAAACCACCCACTACAAATACAGTCTCCAGTAGTCATGCAACATGCCCTCTGTTACTGGAATTAGAGCAGCTTACCAAATCATCTTTGATTTGATAACACAGGGCCAGCTTGCAGCTTGGCTTTTCCAATTCTGCTGGGGAATAAGGGGGAATAATGCTATTCCAGAAAATCTAGATCACAGATGGTCACTCCAGAGGGGGTAGCGCACATAGAGCAGAAGCTTAGGTGTGACTCTCCAGCACATCAGCTCATCTGTGGTAACTGACTTCATACATGCTGCTACCCTTGCATTACCCTGTGGCAAATGTATAATGGCGTACTCCATTAAATAGTTCACAGTCTCATTTTATTACTCTGTTACTCAAATATTTAAATATTGAGTGTCTTTCCTTGTGGTTCTTAGGGACTTCCAGTCTTTACTGTGTTCTACACCAGGGTCAATGTCATGACATTGCCACATGAATAAATTCTTAGACAATATCTAGTACACATTGAGTGGTATTGGAAAAGACATAGGTTACAAGCTAAAAGAATAGTGTAATATTTTGGATCCCCTGTGAACTACTGAAGTACTTCTTCAAAAAAATGTAATACTCTTCCAGTTACTGCCTTTCTTATAGCAACTGAGAAAGCATAGAAAGGACAATCTAAGAACAAATACCTTATGTAGTCTTTACTTTGATCATAAATTTTGGTTGTCATCAAATTGAGAGCTAAATCTTGCAGTATCTAGCAACTGTAAGTAAAGAATAAATCTTTAACACGTTAACTAATAGTTGCCACTTCTGTATTGTTCCATACTTAGGACACAGTGTTGGGAAATACATCTTGATTTCTTTGCCACAGGGGCATTTTTGTTCTATGAATTGTGTCAATATGCAAATAATTACTATCTTTCCTAAAATCTCTACAGATGTTTTCAGTGGACACTCTTCAATGGTACAAGCTGCTTTGAAGGTTCTCTTTAATATTCAGCAGAATGTAAGACTTTTTGGAGACATGCTATTCCATCTCCAGTGAAGGTGTCATCTTGGGAAGTGTCAAGATACATCTTCTCTCATACTGCAGTCAGCATTTTCCATTCTCATGCAAAAAATCCTTTAGAAGGTTATCCTCTGCTTTTCCAACAAATCGGTACTACTGTCACCTTTGACTAGAGAATACCATAACGATTAGCACTTTTGACCACAGTTTATGCCTCCTAAGATTAGGTAGTTAGCATGAACATTCAACTTAAGACTCAGTTCACATCTGAAAATCAGTAAACCACACAACAGTATCACCTTTTTCTTTCCACTGTGAACAGGATTGCAGTAACTAATCTCCCAGTGTTGCTACTTAATTTAAACAGCTACAATGAGATCAGCTATGTACTTTTTTAATTAAGGATACTGAAAGAATTAAAATTATTTGTTGCATAGAATTCAAAAGAAGTGAAAACTGTTAGCAAATTTTCTGCCAGAAGACCTCGTCAGTCACCACTGTAACAGTGATGTCTAACCATTCGTAGAGCATAGATGCTCTGTGGTAACATGTGCCAGATGAAAACTTCAGAAATCTGTTCTATTTCTCGAGGAGCTGACCCTATATAGAGCTGATTCATCTTGAAAGAAGTTACCCAGGGGCTGACAAATTCAAATAAAATAGATTAGTCACAACAGGACTTCTGTATGTCTTTTCTGATAAACTGTGGTATTATTTTCTCCTAATTACCTGCCTGTGGCAGGTTTTGTATGGGTTTTGTACTGGTATGTATACTACTTGCATATCCTTCTGTATTAGCCAACTTTGCTATAGCCTACATATGAATATTTTCTTACATTTGTTTTTCATCTGCTGGTTTTAGGCATTTTACTTAGGATTCTGAGGTTAAGTGGCAATTAAATATGTCTATCATCATCTCAAAAAAAAAAGCTTTGGTTGTATTACTACTTAATCTTCTTCTCCAGAAGAAATGCTATCTGTGTTTTCTTTTTCATTTTTTTTTTTTTTTGCATTTCATGTAAAATCATGATTCTGCTGTAACCTGGATTCTTTTTGTTCTTCATGTCTGATACAGAACTATGGATCAATAATGGTGATTTATGGAGCAGTAGTAGCAATGAATGGAAATTGCATACTGCAGAAACCATTTAAAAAGTCAGCATTCTGCCATTATTATACCATAGCCATGGATATGTATATCACTGATACTCACATAGCAAGATGGTAAATGCCCTGAAAATAGCTAAGGATATTGGCTGCAGTCATTCGAGCACAAAGAGAAGTTTTGAAAAGAGTTTGGAGTATCAGGGGAGAATACTGGTTTTGAATAGTTGCTCTGGGAAGCTTGTAGGATTAATTTAACAGACGTGTATGATTATTTCACAATCAGATTAGTCTTTGCAGTCTTTTACCTGGTCTTTTATCCAGTGAAGAATGCCGCTTCTACTGTGCATTTACTTGAACTGTGGTTAACCTGCTCTCTACAGTAGTTTCACAAGTGTCTTAAACTTAATCAACATAGATGGTTAGTTGCTTCACACCTATCTGTTTTCTATCTATTCTCTTCTCAAATATTTTGCCAGATTTGTCAGATATGATGCTTTATGTCATACCAAACTAGCTAGTCTCCATCAGCTTGTCTTTTTCCAGATGCTTTCTGATTTCATTCATTCCTTGGAAGTGCTATGAAATCCACGTGCTTTCATGGATGTGCAGACTTGGTATCTCCAAGAGCTATGACTTCTTTTTTTTTTTTTTCTAAATGCATGTTTAGTTCCTTCTGGTCCTTAAGCAGTCTGTCTTTTCTGTTAAATGTTAGAGTCATCAGTAGATTTGACCCACTATGCTAACAGCAGGTTTTAGAGTGTTAAAATGGTTAGGGCTGCTGTAGTCAACATTTTTTACCAAAATATGAGGATATTGTTAATTTTGTATGCAATTCACTTACTGCAGACAGATGCAGGATTGCAGCTATGTCCACAGTATCCTCAGGTGCAATGGAGGAGGTACAACTTAGGAACCGAGTTTTCACTGGAGAATTTCAATGCAGTGCAGGGTAAACGTGTATTTTGTAACAAACCCAGACTCTGTGCCAAAGAATGACCTCCCCTAGCTGTTGTGCAGTACTTCGAAAATCAGCCACATTCTGAGAACTTCCAGAACAGACAGAGCATTAATCCTTCCTGTATAATTCATTAAAAACATTCTTAGAAATTTCCTTCATCAGGAAGCCAATGAAAATTAAATTACTAATATTTTTGTACTGTTTGCTTCTTGAGGATTAAGCCTGTGTTATTTAAAACAACTGGACTCTGTTGGATTTAGTAGGGTTTTGTTTGGGGCCTTTATCTTCACATTTACTGATGAAACATTGGTTTTCAGCTGGAAGGAACCTTGATGATGCTCTTCTCCACGCCTTCTTGTGACCATAGGAAACCGTGCAATATCCATTGTTCATAAAATTATGAAGTCCCAACTTAGAAAACTTAGGAACACAATAGGCAAAACACGATGAAAAACTCTTTCAGGACTTCATTTCTCTGATAATTAGAAAATGCCTAAAATCAGCCTATCTCATGTTCATGGCTACTTGTTTCAATGCCAGTATTAGCTTTGTCTTTCTTTATGGTCACAGACAAGTGCTTAGTGATATTTACCTCCTGATTTTTTTCATTTTTTGGCAACCTGAACTTGGGAACTTCCTACTACCAGAGGTTGTATTTGCACTTAAGATATTTGGCTGTGTATCTTTCTGATGCATAGTGCTGCTGAGCCATATACTGTAAAAATGTGTGAACTATGGAATTGAGTCAAAGGTGGGATTTGCGCTGGTAAAATCATCTGCTTGGCATTGGTCTTTGGTCTACAAGCAATGTGATATAGACTGACTTGTGTTCACACTGCTCAAGCCTGGTCCCTTCTAGAGCAGAGTGGCTGTGTTTCCGTATGTACAGAGGTTGGTTTTGATCTCCGCTGGACCCCATGAGTCACCCTTGCGGCCCCAAAACATAACTCAGAAATGTGGGATTTTTCAGCCTGAGGTTCCCATGAGTATTTCCCTGGTGTCACAGCCCACCAGGGATGTGATTTTATAACCCAGTATTGAAGGTATGTATAGCACGAGGGAATGTCAGCCTGTGGAAGATGCTGAAAATGTGAGCCTATTTGGAGTAGTACTGAAGGTATGTATGGGCTGGAGGGAGCTACACTTGGTACAGGCACATCCATAGGAAGATAACACCAAGAAACAGGAGCTGTTTATTTGTCTACATAAGTGCTCGCAGAAGTGCTGCTTTGCACTGGACTCAGGCTGTTGTTTGACATGTTAAGACCTGCAGTAGAGACTGATCAGGACGAGGCAGAGTAAATGAATGAATGTGTTACTGTCAGAGTCACTGAGGGAGGCACTTGGTACTGAAACTGTACCAGCTTAGGGCCAACTCGATGCTGGAGGTAGAAGGGTGGACAATACCCACTGTGGCACAAGTTAAGGTGAAGACAGACAATACAAGTTGCAGTGTGCAACATTTCAGTACAAAGTGAAGCCCTCAGAAAAAGGGTATTTTGTAAGGGGCAGAGTCAGATTGTACTAAATCAGTACTTTGTGTCATGTGGTTGTGGTGCTTTTAACACAGTATTCAGAGCATTACAGACAGAGTTAAATTATCATCAAAACATGTCCTGAGTGACATTTTATTTATTCACAGTGTTACTTTACATCTATTATTTTACAGAATTTAGATCTACATACCATCTATGACTCATCAATGCTTCCTTTATGGAAGGAGAAAAAAAAAGGGCTTTTTGCTGAAGTATATGATTTAGCTGGTTCAGAAACAGCAGAACTTGGCTCTGCACCATCACTCCTACAACAGTTTTCCAGGCAAAACTGTAATGTAAGGTGTTTTTCATACATTGAACTCTTTCTTTGTAGTATCTACATGCAGTAGTTGGGAAAGGTAGTCTCTATGTGCAGCCTAAACAAACACAGATTACTTTATGTATGTTAATACTATTCTTTTTGTAACTAGTAATGATAAGACGCTGTACTGGCTTTACAGAATTCTTTAATGCTGTAAAATTGGAGAAAACTAGTATAAGCTTCAAAAGGATATCTTTTTGAAGGCCAGGCTCATTGCCTCACCACTGCAAGATTGAGTGACCTCTACTTACATCATTCCTTATAGATGCTTATCTGATGTATTCTTGAAGAGCACCAGGGAGACAAATTCTGCAGTCCTCTCGGTTATTCCAGTGCTTACTATTGCCTGCTAGCAGTTTTTTCCCATCTATTTCAATTATTTCTGACCTGAGCACATGAATCCTGCTAACAGCATTTAGTTGGTACTTTTACAAGTTCTTTAAGAAGGTCACTGGAAAGAGTTTTAATGCCAGGGCACCACAGGTGTGCCTCATGGTCAGGTTCAGAAGCAGACATTTTTTGAGATTCTCTGTTGCATTTGTCTTCATTTAAGAAGCCCATCTCCCAGATGCTGTAAAATGAATGGGTCTGGAAACAGGTGGCTTTCTTTTCTTGATTACACCTTATAATATCAATCTCTAGCTTATTTTTAGTGTGGCGGGCAATTTAATAAGTGTTTTGAAAGCAACATATTGATCAAATATACTGTTTTCCCAACATCTTTTATGTTTTGCGGGGACTTATGTGGTAGAATCTCAGACCTGTAAATATAACTTTTTTTCTACTAAAAGAATGATAAAATTCCCTTTGGCTTCAAGCACTAGCATTCAGGCCAGGACTGAAAATTTTGAACTTGCCTCCTTCAGCATCTCAAAGAATCAGACCATTTCCAGCTATGTGAACATCAGCTCATGTGCCTGACTTTGGGCAGTGGGATTTAAAAACTGTGAACATAGTTTTATCTTCAAAAATATTATATAAATATGCTGGCAGAGCTTCCAAGTTAGAATCAGGACTTTGTTTCCTGTTCTGAAAAATAGGGGGACATGATGTAACAATATAAAATTCTAGCCAAGCTATGGTAGGACCTGCAAGCACGTTACTGAGGGTAACAAGTTGTGTTTATGATGTCCAGCAATAACTAAATGTCTGTATGCTTTTATTCCTAAGTAAGCGGTAAATAATTAGAGGTGCCTTTGACTTCACGGAAGAGAGTGGATAGACTTCCAAAGGTCTTTTTTTAAGGTGACGAGCAGCCAAAGAGGAGTCCCTGTGAAGTAAATAGCATGCAGAAAGTCATCCCCAAATTTATGCATATCACTTGTTTGTGCCTTCAGACCTAAAAGCTCTGATTTCATTTCACCAACTGGAAATTATTTTCATATGGAAAATGAGGTTGTTCAGCTCATCCTTTGATAAAAAAATACTGGGAGTAGGTCTGATCTGTATTTCTTGGGAAATTGCTTCACTGAGCGATGCCAAAACTTTTTTTTTTTTTTTCATGCACAAATCATGCACAGTACTTTTTTTCAAACCACATGTTCATGTGGCTCAGTACAAAATGCCACATTTTCCACTTTGGCAAAAAGCTTTGACTTTGAAGAAAAATATGTTAAATATCATAGGTCTATAAGAAATTAAAGCAGCTTTGAGTCAAAGCACAGAGTTGACACACACCTATGGAAAGAATAGACATCTTCGCAGGTAAACTTCATGCTGAGAAAAAAGAGAGGGCATATGTGAGAAAATAATCGTTGATTTGATAGTGAGAAATCCAGGAATTTTCTGTTATGGGTGTGCGGAACTATTTTCAGTAGCACAGAAAGATCAGAAAGGATTTCTGCAGAAGGAGATAATATTGAAAACAAGGTTTAAACAGAGTGTATTAAGACTTTGAACATTCTTTCTCCTAAAAAATATCTGGCTGTTTATACAGCTTTTCTTGCCAAAGGTTTTGATTTTCATCTCCAAATAAACCTGCCAGCTGCTTAGTCTGTTAGTGCTAGTCTTCCAAGAATTCTTTTGATAACCAGTAGATCTCCGGTCATGCAAACACTTTCTTTTAAGACAGTCAAGAATAAAAGAAGTCAGATGTTACAAAAATTGGTTTTCTTTTCAACTCCACTTTTTATTTTCTAAAGGAGAGGAAAAAAAAAAAGTCTTAATTTGCTGACATCTGTGTATGTTTTTTTATTTTAAAAAATCAGGTTCTTTCTCTTTTGACACCCAGCTCTTTTAAAATCAGAAATCTTTAAGATTGTCTCATCTGAGACATTGATGGTGTTGCTGTTTGAGGAAGGTCTTAGAGTCTCTAGCTTAACACAGCCATCTCTGAAATTGAATTAACAATACACTTGACAAAGATGGTGTGGGGTTTAGTGAGCTGTTAGCACACTAAACCACTTCTCCCTGTCTCTGCCTGCTCCCTAAACTGTGCATATTAGGCAAGAGGGCAGACCTCTGCCTCACGTAAACAGAGTAGGTAAATTATTTTACTTCTAGGGGCACGTAACAGGTACTGGGGAGTACTTAATTTATTAATAGCTAACAGGTCACTGAGTATGTCATTTGGGTTTTCTTGTAACAGTCAATCATAGAGCTCCTTTCTCCCATTCAGGAAAGGAAGATTTTGTCTCTTCCATTAGACCAGTCTCTTAGGATGCCTTTGGCATTGTGTATTTGCTCCTGTTATTCAGATGTGTGGAGGCTAAGGAGATTTCTAACATGTGTCTGTTTTATAATGTTTCCTTGGCCAGCTTTACCGTCTGTTTTTTTCTTACAGAAACACATTGAGCTAAGTGTTGCTGCTGTCTTTATTCCTGGTCACTGAATACTCAGCAGGTCTTGCTAGTTGGGATTTTCTACCGTTGTTCTTAGGTGAAACTTTCATACAGAAAAGAGTAAAGTCTTGTTCGCATACACTATAGCTGGAGCAAATTAAATTAGGATGCTTTGGGGAGGGATTTTTGAAAACATCTTATGAAAGACGACAGCAGTTTTACCACTGATTGCAGGAGGGATAAAATTTCATGCAGCTGCTTTTGAAAATGTTATCCATGGAAGAGGAAGGGGCTGATCTCTTAATTTTAAGGAGCACATCCTCAAAGAAGTGCCTACAATTCACAAGTGATGCCGAGAGGAACTGCATGAAACTGAAATGAAGCATTAGGGCAGAGCATCAGCTTTGGTTGTCTAGGTTCCTTTAAACTGTTGTATCTCCTACCCTACAGTAAAAAAAAAAAACACAAAACAACACGAAAAACCCACAAACACACAGACCCCCAACAAACCAAAAAACCTTTCTTAAGCTATTGAAATGATTTACTGTGGAATATCCTCCTTAAATACCTTCCTGTCTACCACTGTACCTAACCTGCTATTTCTCATAATCGGACTGAGCAACCACTTCCCACACACAGTCACCAGTGTGGCTTCTTGTCAAGTGAATGTCAAGCTCTCTTCGGTCCTCTTCTGTCTCTTAAAACTCTGCTGGGTCAAGGAGGTTCTTCCCTTTGTTACATATTTGTGCTGTTGGGTTTTGTTTTTAGTTGCTGATTGATTGGACCATTTGAAACTTCAGAATGAAAGGGTTGCACTGCAACTGGAAATAAGGAAACGCATTGTTGTGGAGGTCAAATAAGATATGGTCTTCCGGGTTTGAAAATCACTTGCAAGGTCTTTCTTAGCACTTTTGGGACATGATCCTTCTTTTCTTAATGGACTGTGCTAGCCTGTTTTTTCCTGTAAGACTTTTTCAACTTCTCTGATTGTTCAGTTCTTGCCAATATAAATATCATACTGCAAATGCCTCATTTAGGTCAGGCAGTATCTGTATTTCCCAATATGCATAAAATTTTATGATCTTTATGCAATTCCAGGTCTCCCAGTTAATCTTCTGCTCAGCTGAATCACTAATGTATATTCTTAGAAGCTCCGGCATCTTTTCTGTTAGTACATTTTTTCTGACTCCACAATTTTCTTGCTTTCAAGACAGTTGATACTAGCTGACCAGACTCAAGACTTGATGAAATGGTCTCTCATGGTAAAGCTTACAGTCATGCTGCCTAATTATCTCTGCTTTAGGGTAAAAATAGCATTGTGGTTTAACCCCAGCCAGCAACTAAGCCCCACACAGCTGCTGGCTCACTGCACCCCTCTTCCCCGCTCCCCGCAGTGGGACGAGGGAGAGAATCAGAAGGGTGAAAGTTAAGACAGCTCATTGGTTGAGATAAGAACAATTTAATAATTGAAATAAAATAAAACTAAAAAATAGAAGAAGTTGTAATGAAAAGGAAAATAACAAAAGGAGAGAGAAATAAAACCCAAGAGAAACAAGTGATGCAAATGCAAAACAATTGCTCACCACTAACTGACTGATGCCCAGCCAGTTCCTGAGTAGTGGCCCCAGCAGCTTTCCCCTTTGTTTATATGCTGAACATGACACCATACGGTATGGGATGTCCCTTTGGTCAGTTGGGGCCAGCTGTCCCGACTGTGCCCCCTCCCAGCCCCTTGTGCCCCCCCAGCCTGCTCGCTGGTGGGATGGGGTGAGAAGCGGAAAAGTTCTTGACTCTGTGTAAGCCCTGCTCTGCAACAACTAAAACACCAGTGTCTTATCAACAATATTTTCTCCTAAATCCAAAACACAGCACTATACTAGGAAGAAAATTAACTGTATTTCAGCCGAAACCAGGAAAAGTATCATCATGGTCACTCTAGATACAGAAATGTAACTATGTGAATGTGTTTTATGGTTTTGTTCTTCCATACTCCTTTCATACGAAGCAGATACATTTTTTATTAATTAATCAAATTAGTTGACTCCATGATGTATGCTAGCTTTGCTGTTTCATGACTGCATCTAAAATGAATTAGATTGCTCTGTCTATGGCTATTGGGAAAGTTGATGCAGCAAGTGTTTTGATTGACAGTGTATGCAATTCAATGCTGAATTTACATGCCTTGTGTCAAGAAGGATTTGCATACTTTGTTTTCTCTCTAACAAAGGGATCCATCACTGCCTTGATTTTAACAGTCATTCCCGATGTTTAATATATGGCTGAATGACAACCCAAATACATAATATCTGTACTAAGAACCTGCCTTAAGTTTATCTTTTTAATAGGATAACCCTTAAAGTGTTCATTAAATTTTAAATGTAACAATTTGTGTGAATTTCTGAATGTTTGATTTCTGGACTGTCAGTTTTACTGTATGGTTTTAAAGGCATCTATATAGTAATGTATTTTAAAAGAGGACATAACAGTCCTATAAAAAGACGGCTTATTTTCAAAGGAGTAAGTTAATATAGATTATAGAGTTTCTTCAACATTTTTTTGTATTACACAGTTTTGTCATAACATTTACTGTAGCAGTCATTTACTCTACTATGACTGTACTTCAAATCAGAGATGTTTCATTGGAAAGACTGAGGTGGTGGCAGGCCCATATTCACAGTGTTTATTGCTTTTAAAACCAAAGCCTAGGGATTTCTGTATTCTTGGTCTCTAGATCTGAAAAGTGAGTATTATTAGTTTGATTCTCTGATTAGGAAAAGTACAGCTATAGCAGTGTCCTGCTTTCAGTCTCCAGCCTGACACTCTGCCCGTTCTGTTGAGAATGGAAGCCCAGAGATCCAAGTCCTTAAAATACTCTTGAGGGATAAGGAGAGGTGGGAGTTGTTGACTGTGCTGCAGAGCTTCCAGGTAGTGGTGTGTGAGGTGTGAACAATTCACAGCTCAGTATTTCCTTGATTCTCATCAACTGCCAGTAAATTTTGTAAAGTTGCCACACACTTAAAAAAAGCAGATGTAGGAGAGAGTGTGTGTTAGCACTACAGCCCTGCAATGGCAAAAAGGAAAAAACAGACAGTATTTATGCACGTAAAGCCAGCTTAAGAGCTCTGCTAACATTTTGGACCTCTGTTTGCTAAGCTATTTTTGAATGTTTAGCTGAGGAGCATTTTAATCAAAAAAGTATTAAAGAAAAACAAATATAAAAGCTAGTCTGGCTAAATATCCATAAATATGCATACCTAAAGACATTTTGAAGAATGTTGGTCTTTGTTTATACCATGGGACTTGTTCACAAATGTAAAACAGACTTCTCTTTTTAAAGCATAAAACATTACCTCAGGGAGGACAAGCACTATCGCATGCGGGACACTAATGGTGTAACTAAGCATGAACTGCCATGCTCCTGTTTACCCTGTGCAGTCAATACATGTGCCAGCATGGCTGCATCGACATTGTAAGACAACACTTCTGAATAGTGAGCAAGTTTCTAAAATACTTGTAAACAGTGCTACAAAGTCCATCAACATTTTTTTGGAAAGTTGGCTGACTTTCTGTCTTCCCATTAGTAAGTCTGTAAAACAAATTGCATTGATCTTAGCACTTACATTTGTGACGTTTCTTTGTCTCCTTATTGGTGGTTGTATGTGTACAGTCTCAGTATGTAGTCTTTTCTCATACATAAAGGCTTCATCTTCCCATAAGGGAGCAGATTTGTAAAATGAAGAATCAATTACACATCACTACTGTATGTTTGGATTCATTACACTTAACAAGGGTTAAGACACTGTGCTCAGACAGGCAATGTGTTTTTTCTGCTGTTGTAAATCAGTCCTCTGCACAGTTTCTGTTTTGCTGCCTTTTCCACAGCTCAGTCACAGGAAAGTGGCGCTGGGGTTTGAGGTTTCAGTGGCAGAGCAGAGCACTGGCATGTTTTACTTTTCTTCTTTTTCTCATTTCTGCTGGCTGGCAAAGTTGGTTTGGGGGAGTAAAATAAACTGGATCGCTCACTCAAGAGACAGGGAAGAAACCCCATGAAGCTGTTCGAGAGTTGATCTTTTTGTTTATTTCAGTGGTATCTACCAGCTGCTTCCCAGAAGTGCTAACAACTTTGTCCTTGCATTTCTGGGTAATTTTTGTTCCCTTCTATTTTCACTAAAGCAACAGTATAAGACAGCTGGAAAATCCTGACTGCATTGCAATGTTTTACAAACATCCTGATACTGAAAGATATGAATTAAATTAAAAGATGACTGTTCAGTGGGAATATCCGTGCCTTGCAGCAACATTCAGCTTCGTGATTTTATCAGTGAAAGTGAGCAGGGACAGAAGCAAGGCTGATGATAAAATTTCTATAGGTAAGCAAGAGGTCATTTCTTTCTGGACATAACATTCACAAACCCACCTTAAGGCAGGCTACCTTTCCGTATTCAGCACCACAAATAGAGTTAATTTAGACAGCAGCACCTGCTAGAAGGCTGCTTAGTCTTGCCGGGAAATAGAAAAATCAATCCTTTTGCCAGCCTACCGGGCGGTTATCAGCCTGCGCTCCCCGTGGTGGCTGCCCCTCCCTGCCTGATGTTCCAGATGTGCCCGAGGTGCACGATCGCCACCTAGTGGCTACTTGTAAGTAAGGAAAAGGAGCCTGGCACTGGCTGGCATCTGAGGCATTTTACGGATGATCGTAGTAGTATTTTAAGCTTTTAGTAACAGCGCATGCTTTTTTACTTGCCTGAATAATTCCTGATTAAGAAGAAAAAATTACAAACCCAAAATTTTGTCCTTCTTTTTTTACATAAAGTGGCTCTCCTGTAGATTTTCTTTCTCAGCAGCTTCACAGCAGCCATAAGAAAACTGAGAGAACCCTAACGTGGTAAGCCAAGGGTAGTCAATAAACACAGATTACGCATGCAGAAAATGCTGGAGTTAACGGCATACCTAAGTTTAGTTTTCCTTTTTTGTTTTTCGCTTGGAGTAGCTACAAATCACATAGCACAAACTTACTCATAAAGGACAATACTTTGACCCTGTTCATTCACTTCCTCAAATACTATGGGATTTTGAATCAAGAAGCAAGAATGTAACGGTTAGGAGGAAAGCGTTCTGTTTCCAGACTTAGTGAATTTTCCGTGTGACCTTTATCTCTGCTCCTTTAATTCTGCAGTTATAAAATTACAGCATTATTCAGTGCACTCCCTTTTCCATGATGTCCATTCACAGAATGAGCTGATTATAGCAAGAGCTGATGTCACAGGGCATGGTGGTGTCACAGAAGCCAGAAACAAGCAGGAAATCCTGTATGTTTGCGAAATATGCATAAATATAAAATACACTAGCATCCCTGCATAATGATACTATTGTTCTTCTGTCAGCTGAGATTTTTTCTTAAATAAATGCTTTCCATATTCCTTAGGTATTTAAAAGATAGGGTTTGGGCATGATAGCTTTCTTCACTCCCCTGTGGAAAATCATCACCTATGTGTTCTGCCTCTTACAATTATTTTTAACCTGGTACTCTATTCATCTGTAGAAAAGACAGGTGTCCTTGCTCCCTGACTAGGTGTGGAAATGAGTAGAATTTTCTTTTGTTATAATAAGTTAGGTGTTAAAAGCAGCTACTTCCTCCATGCCCTGTCAGACTAATCCTCCTATCTGGTGAAACATGTATTGAAGAAGACATAACCCCCCTGCATTTCAGTGCTGCATGCCCATATACCTAAACATGCATTATTATTGGGGATACACTTTGTCTCTGTTATCTTTTCTTCTATGTGGTATGAAGCAAGTGAAAATATTACATAAGTTAAGCAAGATTCAGTCTCTTCTCCCGTACTTCACTCAGTCTTTCATTTTCTGGGCTTTTTTTTTCTTTTGTTTTTGATAATGACCATGTAGTTGTAAAACATTTCCAAAGGTAACAGTGCCTAAAAGCAGTCTTTTGAGACTCATGCAGATTATGATATTGATTTATTTAGTTTTAATCTGTGTATTGAGAAGTGTTTTCCTTCCTTGTTTTGGTTAACCATCAGCATGGTTAAAGGAGTTGTTTTATGGTAACATCAAAATGTGGAATTCATTAAATAAGTTCAAATGAAAGCACTGAAACAAAAAAATTTCAAAGTATATGCCTTTATTTTACTTCTGTTGTCATCAGAACATTCCTCCTGAATGACTTTAAGCTTTTTTTCCACCAAGGTATAGCCATCTACTGAAACAAATAGGAAAATTAATATAAATATTGTCTAGATATTTTTATTTACTAACATTTAACAATATTCTAGATGCAGATGTTGAAATTCTACTTCCAAATTCAGCACATTACACGTGCCAGCTTGCCTAAACTGATGAGTAATGTCATTATAGTCATGTGTTTAACCCTCTTCATGGTTCAAAGCTTTTTCATGACTGCAGTGGCTCACTGATGCCTGTAGAGAGATTGCATGAATATTGATGTTCAGGACGCTAACAAGATATTACTACACTCTGAAGTATCTGTGGCCTGTTGTGTATCTGAATAGCCACGTTGTGCAAGTTTTCAAGCTCTTGTTCCCCCTGCCACCCATATTGCTACTTTTCTTACACACACTACGGGAGGTCCTATGCTCTCATATGCCCTAATCAGGGGGCTCTTAGCACCATGTGGTCCAGACTTAAGCCTTCTGACTTAGTAGAAGACAACAGTGTCAGTGATAGACAGAACACCAACATCTGTGGAAAAGGAGAATTTTTCCATTTTATCTAAAGGGCATAAGTTTGGTTTCATACATGACAGCATTGCCATGTGTGGTTTTTTGTGCTGTATCCCACCATCACTTAAAATTTCATCATTTCCCTCCCTCTCTGTAGCTTTGAACATCGTGAAAAAAACAGAGCATGCTGCAGCAAAAGTCTTTTTAATAGTTTACACATTGGCTTTAGGAAGATGTCATCAGATATTAAAGACATGCTCAGAAAAATAGAATTGGTTGTTGATTGTCTATAAATGCAACCCTTAGAAGAGCAAAAATATGCAATAAGGCAGATGTTAACTAAAAATTACTCTTCTTTTTGAAAGCAAAATATTTCATGGTGTTGGAACCCTTTCTGTCATGCCTTTATTCTGTATCCAGTTGAAACAGTATTTACAGAGGTAGTTAACAGCATGGTTCCTGGCATCAGTATTGAAAGCTTTATTACTTCTAGTCACATACGTTAAGTAAGAATGTATATTCTTAGTGGTGATTGCTTTCTAATAGCCTTAAGAACACCTGTACCAATTATACGCAAGACATATTTTTACTTTAGTGTCACAGACGAACACATATTGTTTTAGTTGCGTTAATTGTGTGTTTTTGTCCATTCACAGTATTGCTGTGAATGGCAGATGGCCCAGTGTATGTGTTATAAATACTTTGCATGTTTTACTAATCTTCACTGTGACTTTCGCATTGGTAATGCGTAATGACACTTCCCTAGCCAGCAACTTTTAATAGATTCCTTTTTTTTCCTTAATCTCTGGCTGCCCTCAACAGCACTGTTTTGTTCAATCATTTAATCAGCAACAGTATAATATTAGATAGTTGAACATTACTTTATGAATTTTTTGAAATGCAAAATACTCATGAAGTAATCACTGATGTATATTTTAGTATTGACAAAGACCACTGTCTTCTCTGAAGAAATAGAAAGGGGGTTGCTATCATCTGTGCTTGAATATTTTATCTTTTCTTTTATTTTTATTTTTGCCCCTTGGTCCTGAGAACCATGTACACTAAATAGGAAGGAATCCAATAACCAGAAAAATTAAGGGAAAGGATTAACATTTTTGCCTCGCCACCATAACCATGTTAACTATTCAACACCCACATATCAAAGGAACGAGATTATACAGAAAAAAATTAATTCATCCCCGTCTCCTCTTACCAGTGAACATTTATCCACAAAAGGGACTCACTAAGGCAAAACCACTTCCAGGTTCATCCTGCCTGTGTTAGCAGATGAAAGGATGTAAATGCTGCAAATTCAGTGGGGAATAGCAGTGCAGAGCTCCTTACAGGCTGGTGTGATTTTTGGGAAACTCCTGGACTTGGGAATTTCTGACTAGAACCACTCCTGTCTCTGTGAACAGGATCAGATGATTGGCTGGCTCATGCCTACTACCTGTACGTTGCTAGCAGCTGCTATGGTTTTGCTAGGGGCAGTACTCCTCATGCTCCCTCTTTTTATCCAGGATGTTTCATGAAACGAAGCAGTAGTGGAGCAGAGCTATCAGGTGGCTGTAGGACAATTCCATGATTTCACAGCAGTTTGTGAGATTTTACGGTTTAATTTCACAGTTTGTGTTCCTTCTTGGAACAAAAAAACCTGCTTCTAACAAGAATGCCGTACGAGCCCTAACCACGGTCTATATTTTGAAGCTTTCATTGGAGAGATCAGGAGGAAGGGGGAGCTGACTGAAGCATGCGATCACTCAGACATTAGGATGACTTTGGATCTTATGTTTAAAATGAGTGACTTAATAGCTTTTATTCAAAAGTGGATTTTGAATAAAACATAAACCCCTCATAACTTGTCTTTGATCTTCTCCCCCGCTCCCCTGAGTGATATGGGAAATTCAACTAAAAATGCTTTTAACTTTTTTAAGGCAGGACACGTAAGTTAATGCAGCCACCCTGACTACCTGCCTGAATTTTAAAATTGTTTGGTAGCTTGTTGTAGATGCTTAACAAGTAGCTTAAGTAGCTTGTTGTAGTGCTTGGTAGTGTTGGACACCTTCTGTGTGTACTGCTGCTCACTCAGTGTTGCTGATATCAATGGTGATTTTTTTTTTTTTTTTTTACTTACTGAATGTTGGTCCTGATAGTTTTAATTAAAACTGCCTTTTCTCGTGGATGCTGCAGAAGTCACATAATGGGACAAATTTTGCTTTTGGAGACATTTACACACTTCCAGTGAACCCATCTAAATGATTACGCACATGTGTCTAGGAAGAGAAGGGAGTCAGTCTGGTCTGATACAAAACCAATTCACATTCAGTTGCAAAAGGAAGAAACATGGAAATGCACCTGAAAAACATCTGTTTCAAGGAGGAGACATGATACCCTTTAGAAAAAAGGAAAATAAGATAGAGAAAAGATGATTGTTTGTTGATATTGAAAACTTTCAGGGAGTCTTAATGCCAAACATTTTCATTTTTCCTCTGACAGGCACAAGCATATTTACTGTTTACGAAGCTGCTTCTCAGGAAGGCTGGGTGTTCCTTATGTACCGAGCAATCGACAGTTTTCCCCGATGGCGTTCATATTTCTATTTCATCACATTAATTTTCTTTCTGGCCTGGCTTGTTAAGGTACTGAAAAACATCACTTTTTAAACCTGTCTGACATGTAAATCATATTAGAATGAATTTTCTTCTCTTTTCTGCTTGCTGAGCTTTCCGTCAGCCATTCTTTCTTGTTCTTTTTTCAGAATGTTTTCATCGCAGTCATCATTGAAACATTTGCAGAAATTAGAGTGCAGTTCCAGCAGATGTGGGGGTCCAGGAGCAGTACTACTTCAACTGCCACCACCCAGGTGAAGCACCTGAGATGCTGAGATTCTCTGGGGACTTGATTTGGTTTAGTTTATGAATGAATAATAAGCCCCAGATTCCTATTAATTATTATTTTATCTGATCTATTTGACTTTGCATGTTACTGCATATATTTTAAAGTTGATAAATGACTTGTCAGATAAAATTAAATTCTAGGTTGTATTATCCAACTAGGCTTTCTTAAAAAAGAATAATAGAGAAGACTAATATGGTTCTTTATGTTGCTGGGTATGTTATCTCTATGTTCTTATTTTCTTTTAATGAAGTAGGATAACGCTTTTTTATCCTGTCATTGGTGGGTTTGGAATTAGGGTTGCTATTGAACATCACTTTCTGTGCTAAGGAAGAAGAGCTGAAATTGCAAGCTGTAGCTGGAAGAGAGGCCAGAGGGTAGCTGAAGTGTTTGGGGAAGCTGGTCCTGGAACTGGGAAACACATATTGAGACCAATGAGGAATGAAGTGCTGAGGCAATGAAAGAGCCACACTAGCAGTTGAGGTAGCCACAGAAAGTGAGACCCTGAATATGAGATAATGGGTAGGAAGAAACCATGATAGGAAGGGTGCTACGTTTGGGCTGCCTGGTGTGGAAGACCCAGTATGAAAACCAAGGGCTAATGGGTTGAGATTTAAATTCTCCCACTCATTATTGTAACAATAATATTATATATCCTGAATGTACAAAAGGCCAGGCTTGTTCTGTCTAGTGCAGTTTGCCATATATAAGAGGAACCACTACCAACTGCCTGCAAAAAGCCCTTAGAAAGACAGGTATAAAACACATACCCCTGAGGAAAAATTTTCTAACTTCTGTAGCTAAAGTGTATTTATTTTCTTAAGCCAGAGGATTTAAGTGTTTCAAAATTATTTATTAAATATTTTCTAATATTCCTTTGGTTATTCCTGTAATCCATATGTAAATCTAGTCTTTTTCTGCCTGCTGCTACATTTTTCACCTCAAATAGACTTTGTGGCAGTAATTTTTATTCTATATATATCTTTGTCAAAGCAGACTTGGTCTTACCAATTTAAAATCTAGCAAAAGAAAGGGCTTTTCCACAGGACACATGCTTAGGCTGAAGGACTTAATGTTCATTTCATCTCCGATGGGAGAAATTCCTGAGCCATATAGGCTTAACCAACATACTCTGAACTAGAAGCTGGAACTGCAGAAATTCAAAAAGCAGCCAACGTTAAGGAATTTCAAGGAAAAAGAAATTCCCAAAATAATGTCATCATGCTGAAGAATATGACATGTCGAATGTAAATTGCATCATGCAAAATAAAAATACTGTGTTAGCTGCAAAGCAAATGGTTGCTTTGTTCCTTGAGCCACTGGCATAATGGGACATAAAGGGAGTCCAGCTTACCGAACTATAAAAGTGGTTTATTTTTTACTTTGAGAAGGGTGGAAAATTTATTGCAGGCACCAGGCAAAAGTTAAAAGCATTGCTGGTTTTGTGCATGAAATAACTTTGAGAAAAACCAACAATATCCTTCTTCATTTGTCCACTTCTTAAATCATTGAACTGTTCCCAAAACTTAGTCCTATACAAAAGAAAAGGAGTGTCCAAGAGTTAAAGTCAAGGGAGGGGTCTCTGGAGAAGGATGAAAGGAGGTTCTTGTAAAACACCTTAGCACTGCACATTAAAGCACAGTACAAAGAGAAGTAACTCAGTGCTAATCTGAGTTGGCAACTCTTCCTGCTGCAGGGATGCTACGTAACAACTCAGCAGCATTATAACCATGTTTGTGTGACACTGTCCCCAGTCTAATGAGCACTTCTCTCAGGATGGCTTTTAAGCTTTTGCCTTGCTGCTGTGGCTGTGTTCTCAAGGTAATTTGGTTGGGTGTTGGGTGTCATGGAAGAAGTGGGAGTGGGGTGGGAACTTCGCCACACTTGATTTCGTAGTATGTGCAGACTCTCAGGTGGCAATTCAAAATGCTAGAGCCATTCATTTTCTTCCAAGGACATTTTCAACGACAGTGTTAATCACTCCCAGACATGGTTTCTCACTGTTCCTTATGTCCAGCAGTCTGCATCTGTTTATGTCCTTATTTCTGAGGGGAAAAAAAAAAAAGACAGAATACCTACACCTGCACTTCCAGAGGTTAGTGGTGAAATGCAAATACCACTGTGGGCAAGAGGTCCATTGACAACATTAGAGCCCAGATATCATTCAGCTGTTTGCAGGAATTATAAGCTCTGGGTAATGGTACAGAAGGCCTGTACAGCTATTCTTGATACATATTAGTGCAACAAAACCAAAGTCTGATCCTTGGTGTAAAATAATCTTGCCAGACAAAAAAATGAGGTAGTCTGTTATTTACAAATGCACCATGAAACTTATTTTTTTGGTCACAATGTATGTGTGTTTCCTCAGGATAAGCTTACCTTAGTAAGGAATTTATTCTGATCAGGTACCACTGTCTAATGATACCGATCAGAGATTAATTGAATTGGTTTCTACATTAGGACTAACAGAGACATACTGTGTTTGATTTTATCTGAGTAAAATTCAGAATCTATTAATGTTGGGAAAAGCGCATGTTGCTTTTTTTCTGTAGCAGTAAGAACCATTTCCCTCTTATTTTAAACTAGCTATCATCAAAATGTATGCAGGTCCTTAAGGGAAATGTATTAGATTTCACTTGTATTTATTGGCACGTAAAACATTTCTGACAACAATTTTCCCTTTCAAGATGTTTCATGAAGATGCTGCTGGAGGTTGGCAGCTTGTGGCTGTTGATGTGAATAAACCCCAGGGCAGAGCTCCTGCATGTCTACAGGTATGACATTGCTTTTTGAAAATCAGTGTGTGTAACCAGCACCATTCAAATGTTGGTATAAGGAGACTGTGGTGAAAAATAGCTACAATAGTTTTAGTCATAAATTTATTTAAATCCATCGCTTTCTGCAGTGTAGGCTTGTTCTTGAAAAATCACAGATCAACAAAAAAAAGATACACCACACCCAAAGGGAGGACATTAAAAAAATGCATTCATTGTAAAGGCTCTATTTTCTGTGTCTATGAGAGAAAGTTTTTAGATTTTTTAAAATATAAACCAATGTAAGTAATTATATTTCATCTCTCAGACTTTACATATGCACTTATTCCATTGCTAGGTTATTCACAACAGAAATGCTTATACATTAACTGCAGAATACAATAACATATGCCAAGTAGCATGACTAATCATAATAAACACAAAAGCACTTACTTTCTGTTGTTCCATCTTGAAAATAGGCTCACAGGAGGGGGAAGAACCATATAGGTAGTAAGCCATACAGTGTTTGAAACTTCCAGATTTAATATTCTCACTTGGATATAGGTGAGTTTGTAAAACTCTGTCCTCATTGTTTAAATAAATCCAGACTAAGATAAGTAATATTTTTATAAATCCCTTTTTATTACAGCACATTGTACAGCAGCTCAAATTTTTAATTGCAAGTTAAATGATGTCGCTTCTGGATGACATAAACTTGCTTCAGAGTAGAAAGCCAGATCTGCTATTGCAATCTGATAGCATGATGTTTGCTGGCACTTTTGGTTATGTTTGGTTTAATGCATAAACTAAAATACGCGTGCTTGTTGGCAGCGTGTACATTGCTGAACACTAAGCTGGCAAGCATCTTTCATACCCTCCACAAGCTGTTCATTCTCAAATATCTCTGCTTTGTCAAACCACTGCCATATATTTAAGTATAGCATATATCTTAACTGATAATTCCTCTTCCCAAATTTAATTATTGATTTTGACAGCAATAGGAACATCATTGGTGGTGTTCTTAAGTAGCAGTCTCAGATATGTGGATAAAATGTAGCTGAACTCACAGTGAAAACTCCTCCAGATGAAAATTAAGATAGCATCTAACTTACCTGGTCTTCCTTTGTCCATGGTGTTGCATTCTTGCCCATTTTAGGAATCACATGAACACACTGAATTATGTTCCAGAGAACATAAACCTCATGCATCAGTGGGTGCTGCCACTTTTTATAATTGCAACGCAACTAGCAGTTTTATTCTCTTTTTTCATCCCTTTATGCAAAATATGTAAGTTTTCCAGTAATCTGCGATCTTGCTGAATGCCAGACCAAGGAAGGCAATCCAAAGGAAAACAACGCATTAAAATACTATATTTTATTAGGATAGTGCCCAAAATAGGCTTCATTCTTATTTAATATAGACTAAAATACAGACCAAAGAAAGCAGAATCTCAAAGCCTGGATAAATACACACACCTTTATTAATTTCCCCATGCATTGTTGTTTCACTTCTAATAATCCAAAATAAAAAGAAAATAGACTTCCTAAAAAATTCATGTGTTTAAAGCCTTTGCAGTATATTAAAGGCATTCTTTGTGCATTATGTCCCTAGTGAGAGATGTGGTGGTTATTTTCTAAGGGTTTGGGTGGGTTTTGTTCCTTAAGGAGAACACGGTGTGTAAATCTGAATCTAAGAAAGGGTTAATCATATTGGAGAATATATATCCTGCCTTTAGGACACATTCAATTAATATGCATTCTTCTAACCTTTATTAGCTAAGTATATTCATTCAATATCCTGTGAAGGATGGAGTTCTTAGAAAAAGATAGGGAAGACTCTCTTATTGCCCCGTATCATTTCAATTAAATTTTGCATTAAGTCTGAGCTCTGTAAATATTACTGCTCCAAATATGAAGGGAACATTATTAAAAATTCTGTTTCAACAGTTACCTGGGTCTGTGCTTTGGTGACACTCCACTTACTGAGTGTATTGAGTTATTTAGAATTTACCTCCTCAACAAATGATACCGTGCATTGGGAAAGAAAAATCTTAGCAGCTAAGGGAATGGAGAGGCACTCTGGAGATCTGGGTTCAATTTATTGGCCAAGCACAAATTTTCTGTAGACCTTGAGAAAACTACTTCATAGGTATCTTACCTTTAGTCCACCTTCCTCATGATGGAAAAGCTTATCCCTCCCATATTGGGCTACTGTGGTGTTTAAACCTACTGACTACTTGAGAGGCACTCCAATAAGATGGGCTTGTGCTATCTAAGTTGACAGATAAGATACATCCAGCTCTATGAAGCGGGGAATGATGGAGGAAAGAAGAATTTACGTGTGGTGTGGAACATAAAAACCTCTCTAATACGGGTGTTGGAAGACACGTCACATGTACTAGCTGGATCTGTTGGTTTTTACTAGCTTGGCCTTTTTGCAACCATGCTTACTCCCACAGACCAGGTCAAGGGCTCCAGCCTGGCAGGCCCTGCTAGCCTACGTAGAATATTGCAATGGCAGGTGGAGCAATGCAGGTCTGGTGTTATTCCTGAACAAACACGAATTCAGGCAGAGATACTGCATAGGCTCTCTGCAGAGCTTTTCTAACTGGCTTTGTCTCACACAAAGGTGGTGGTGTTGGCACCAAACTGCTCAGTTAGGTGAAATGAATGAGCAGGCTAACTACATCTTTATGCTTCTGGCACAGCTGATCTGCAAAGAGGGGATTGCAAAGGAGTTTTAGAATCTTGTCTAGTGAGTAGTGTGCCTTGGTATGTCTAAACTGCTGGGCAGGTGAGCGCCACTCTGCTTGCCAGGGTACCCCCTCCTGGGAGCTCACCTGCTGTTCCACTGGGCACATGGCAGACAGGCGGAACAGAGCCAGTATGTGCATACAGATCTCAGATCTGCAAGGGGTTCTTGTATACAGCAGCACAGTAGTTAAAAGTAAGACTAAGCCATGACAGACGAACAAGAAAGATGAGCATTAATCTGGTGTTTTTGAAGACCTTTAACTCAGACACCTAACTAAAGTTTTCTTGAGTTTTTCAGGAGTGGCTGAAGTGGCAACACGAAAACTTAGTATCAGTATGCTTTCTGGTTTTGACTTGCAAATCTATCCTAATGTGGGGCAAAGAGGCTTTTATTTTGGTATAATGGTTTTGTATTTATTGCATTTTTCTTTTGAGTATTCCCAAAGGTCCTTTGTGGTCTTTTGTTACTTACTCTCACTGTTCCCTATGACTGGCAATGATTTTAAATATTGATTTTCTTTTGTCACTGAAAAATAATCTTTGTGTTTTCCATTTTAACATGAGCCATTTGGCATGAATGCATGCTGAGGCTCCCATATTGCCACATTATTTTGCTGTTGTTGATATTACTTTAATACACTGTAGTGTGTTAGAACTTCCTGCCTACCGTGATTTACTCCTACGAGCACAGTAGGCAGCACTCAGTTCACAAATAAAGAAAAACTAAGCACCAGGTTCCAGAAAAAAATCCTTTAGAAAACGCCTTGAGCATGTATTTAGCCCTTTAATTCCATGTTAAAGGCACATTGTGTTCCTTGTTATTCCTTTCCTGTTAATTTTAGAGGTTGTTGATGTTTTCATCCTTCCTTCTTTCTCTTCCTGTCCGCAAAGACTTGTAAGATGCACATACTCATTTAAAGCTGAACTAGAAAGTTTCAACTCATGTGTCTTCCATGAAACTGTGGTTGGTGTTACTAACACCAAGTAATAACATCTTCAGTCTTCTCAATACATGGTTTGGTAATGAGCAGAGAAAGGTGGAACTGTGGTTCCTGTGGGAAGCAATGAGCCAGCCAGACAGCAATTCCCTGTCATGCTAATATTTTGGGTTCACATGTCCAGCAAAAATGAAATGCAAAGCTGGAGATGGAATGACATTTAGAAGCAGCTTGGGAACACTGTGTGTGATGTGAAAGCGTGAATGGAAGCAGTCACTTACAAACTGTATGTGCACTTGTACTCTGACAGTAAAATTTTCAACAGATTATATGCTTTTAATCATATGTGCTCCACCTAGGGAAGAAATAGAAGGCCACAAAGCTATGATCTGAGCAAGCGACAGTATTATGATTACAGCGCTCTTGAACATGTGATTAATATCAGAAATTGAATTATATCTTTTTGCCTCAGAAAGATAGTCCTTCAAGCTATGTATTATTGTCCAAATGGTACAGATTTCCATACAATTACAGAATTTTAGAGAACCTTGAAGGAGAGACAAAAAGGTGAAAAATAATATAAAAAGAAAATATATGGAGGGTGGAGGAAACCTGGCCAGAGAAGCAGGAATTGAGTGTTTTAGGAGTTTCATAATGGATATATTGAATGAGAGAGAGGGAAATGAGACAAAATAGTACTCAGAGATTTTCTCTGCAGGAAAAACAGAAGAGAGTGAAGTGAGTTTTCTCCTCTTCTCTTCCATGGGAAGTAATTATCGGTGAACCAGAAAACCATGGTAGTCTATATTTATATACTAATTTGGCCTTTAGTGTAACTTTGGAATCAAGCAGAAGGTATGCCTGCTCAGTCCTGTTCTCTTCTTACCTACAGTGGCTTTCATTAAATTAAATACATATATAATGCATTACTTCCAATTAATTGAAATGCTCTTACAGTGAAAGAAAAATCTTCTCTTTCAGCTGGCTAAAATGAATTTATTTTAATGAGTTTATTATTTGAGTATATGATATGAGTTTATTCAGAAGCAGATTAAACTGATTCCAAATCCTAAACTTCTGAGGCTGTCATTAAAAAAAAACCAAACCAAAACTTCTTTTTCTATGCCCTGTTCTCATTTAAAAAGCCTAGAAATTGCATCAGTTAACAGAAGCTTGGATAGTTCAGTGATGTACTTTGCACTGAAACAGTAATGAAAAACAACCATATTAGTTTTATTGAGGAGACTCAGGGGCAGGGTATGCAAAGCATCATGTAAAACTAAGGTGTTAGTTTTGGTGAGGTAAAAACAGTGAAAAAAAAATCAGTGGAATGGAAGACTCTGCAGAGAAACTAAACATGTTGGTGACAGAGGAACATGTACAATGAAGTCCAGCCCGATCCAACCTTTCTATCCTCAGTTATATATGGGAAGATCGTAGATTGTGAAAAGAAAGAAAACAAACCAGACTACCAATGTTTTCCACTTGTGTATAGGGTATGGGAAGAAATGATGAAAATATGTTGAATGGAGTAAAGGGGTAGAAACTCCAACATCTGGCTAACTCCCAGGGTCTGATTGGGGATTCACAAAATGAACTGCCATTAAATGTGTGCGCAGTTTCATCTTTGTGCTATTTCAGATGAGGAAGGTAAAGCTGTTACTATCCTCTCTTGTCTGCTCACCCCCTTTTTTTCAGGGTCTTTATCCACAGTAACAGTGGCAACTGAAGAGGCAGTGAGTTTACTCCTGGGACACCTCAGTTCCCTGTCTCATCTGGTAATGCAAACTGGCATTCATTTCAGTTTATGTTATTAAAAGAAGTTATGAATTCAGACAGCTGAAATTATTACAGTTCATTTAACTGAAGGAAGGAGAGGACACAGCAACTATAATGTAAATTAAGTGGTGAGAACTGCTATGTTTTTCTGTTATAAATTTGACCATATAAATTTTTTGCATACTTAAATTCACCATTTTTTACTGAAAGGGACGTGAAAAACAGTAAACCTCAAGATACATATATTGGGGTACTCAAAAACTAGTAGACAGTACATTTAACATGTCTTCAAAATTGCCCAGTACCAGAAATAGGCATATATAGATCATCCTTCTCTGAGCTTCTGGATACCCATTTATGCCCTCATTCTCTATCTTGGACTCCAGCAATCATTCACATAGGGACTTTCAGAAGTGGATGTTAAATTTAGGCCATTGATGGATTTATCACCTATCAATTTGTCTAGCATTTTTTTGAACCCATTTATTGTTTTAGCCTCCAGAACATCTTGTAGGAACAAGTTATATAAAGTAACAATGTAGCATTTTAATTGATTACAATTTCAGAATTAATTTTCTGATTTTCTTGAGTTTACTCAGAAATAACAGAACACAGTGTAAAGATTCGTGGTTGTAATTTTGAGATGGATACTCGTTTTCAATAAAACAAAGAATTTGAAACAACAGAACATGACAATCAGGATCACAAGCTGTTGTAACATGCAATCAGTAACAAGCGGAGGGCAGACATGAGTGTCTAAGGACTATAAACACCAAGCATGGGGGGTGATTGGTTTATGTTTGTGCTTGTGTATACAAATAGAATTAGCAGTGATGACGAAACTTCAGAAAGGGAAATAGACTTTGAATATCAGGAAGGACTGTTAAAAAAAGACATTAGTTTATTTGGTGGCAAGGCTGTCATTTGTAAGCCAACTTTCAAATATCCCATAGGTAACATTCTAGCATTAACAAATAGTGATTAACGTAATGATTATAAGATTCCTATTGCAATTTTGTCTATGCTTCTATTTCTCTGCTATTGTATACACGCATCTAAAAGAAAAGTAATTTCAAGGGGTACAGAACTACATGGGTATTTCCAGCCTGCAAGGCATACAACCTCCCTCCCTCCCTCCTTTCTTCCCTGCCTGCCTGCTTTTCCTTTGTAGCCATTATACCAAAGCATATATGTTAATGAGTTAGAGACATAGTTCTTTTATGTTTTCAGTTGCATCTCCATTTACTTGCTGAACTGTCTGTTCTTGTTCATTACAATCAAAGTAAATTACTAGCTACAATTCGTAGCAATCTAACCAAGGAAACTAAATAAAAAAGAAAACATGTTATTGATTTCATTGTTTTGCATTTGAACAAATAGATTTCATTTTCCTGCAGACTTAAAGTATCAGAATCCCATTGCAAAGACAAAATAGATAGGTGTTAAAACTATGATTAGGCTTATAAAAGGGTAGTGGTGTTCCTTGGCAGTATTCTGTATTAGAGGAGGTCCTGCTGCAGCATAAAAAATGATCACATCAGGCCCTTGGCAACTTCTTGGGAGATTTAGGCTCAAGTATTTTTAATTTCTCTGAGGTTTTCAAATATCTTTCTATGTCAGAGCTACATGGAAGCCTTGGCTGACATAGTCAGTGAAGATGTCTGAACTTCCTCGTATTTATGTACAAGCTGACACAGAACCTTTTGTGTAACCCCTAATTTTCAAATGAGGTCCCAGAAAAACTTTCTGCTCCACAAGTAATAAATTTTACGTAATGATTTTTTATTCACCTTGACTTTGTTTTGCACAGGCCTGTACAGTTGTATTGGGTCTGGATGAGATGGAGTTAATTTTCCCCACAGCATCCCTCACAGTGCCGTGCTTGTATTGGGAGCTAGAAAGGTGGGGGTAACACATACCAGTGTTTTGGTACTGCTGAGCAGTGCCAGCACGGCACCAAGGCTGGCTCTCCAACCCTCTACTACCACCGCCACCAGTAGGCTGGGGGTGGGCAAGATCTTGGGAGGGTACATAGCCAGGGCAGCTGATACAGAGATGTTCCATACTGTATGATCTCTGTTCAGGTATAAAAGATAAGAGAAAGGAGGAGGGGGGCTGTCTTCCAGAGCAACCACTACGCATACCAAGGCCCTGCTTCCCAGGAAATGGACAAACATTGCCTGTTGATGGGAAGCAGAGAATAACATCTTTTGTTTTCCTTCATTTCTGCACACGTGACTTTTGCTATTGCTTCATTAAACTGCCTTTATCTTGACCCACAAGTTTTTTCCATCTTATTTTCTTCTGCCCCGTTCTACTGAGGAGGGGATTAATAGAGTGGCTTGGTGGGCACCTGGTGTCCAGCCAAGGTCAACCCACCACAGCAGTTCACCCATGAAGTAGTAACATTCAGTTCTTACAACATCACGGACAAATTAATAAGCTAAGAATCTCCTGCAATAAAAATATTCAAGTTGTTATAATGTTTTTTAAAGACTGATTTGCCATGCCTTTTGTTTTGTTTTGATTTTTACCTCAGCCCTTTTGTTGTGAACTGAACAGGCAGAGTGGACCATTTTTCTGTCCTTCTTTTCAGCAGTGGACTTCAGTACAGCTTGTAGTCATAATATGTGCTTAGACATTTTGGGGCACACGGCCGTCAGTGGATTGTAGAAACTATTCAGTAATGCCACTAAAATTGATCTGAGTTTCCTTTAGAAAATTTTATTTCTGGGGTTAAATATGTCCAGTGTTTCAAATCCCATCAAGCTGAAAACAGGTACTTAAATTGTCATGTAGCTTTTTTGTGTTTAGCACAATTACAGCAATCAAAGTGTTGCAAGCAGCAGCAGCAGCAGCATGACTTCCTTTAGAGCTGTTTATTTGGATGACAAATCTGAAACAAGTGGAAGACTGCAGAGTCTTAGAATAAAACTAGCAGGGATTTTTTTTTTCCTTTTGCTTCATGTTGAGTTGTTTTCCCCCGATAATTTCCATATTTCTAGTATTTCACACAGAAAGTTCTCTTTTCACTGGGACTGAAAAGAACATTGTGTACTCTGTAGATTATTAGATTGTTCTTTTTGATGTTCTTTTTAGGTTTTTGAAATGTACATTCACACACACACACACCCCTTGCAATATCTTTTTGTTACTGTGGGGTGTCTAATCCTTTGGTTTCCTCAGTTGTCAGTGGAGAGAGTGATTCCCATCATAAACCTGAAGATAATTCATATGTTGGGGATGCTGAATCACCTCTTGCATTGTCTGTATTTCTTCATTGTCATGGGGAGGCAACATAAATTGTGTGGCCTTCTCAGCACCTCAGTGAAGTGTCTAAGAGTGGGATGAGTCTGAGCCAATACACATTTAAACAGAGTTCTTACTAAATCCTGAAACTTCCAAGTAGTTATTTCATATTCAGATTAAAAATTTTACTTTCAATTATTCATTAATATATCTCACTCAGAAAAAAATTATGAGTAAAAGTCTTTGCCTTTTTTTATCATATTCTTGGTATTCTGAACACTGACTCTAAGTCTTTTGAGAATCAGTGGGGTCCTGATTAACCTCACATGTCTTTAAGTCCTTAGCAGATACCAGTGGTAGGATCTTAGTGGCACAGAGGCAGTGGAAAGAGATGTGCACTGCCATAGGGCAGCTGAGGATCTGAATCTGTTGGTGCCCGTTGCTCTACAGACTCCATCAGAGTTCGGGGTGTTTACTTTCCTGTTTCAGTTGTGCCGGTGCTTTTGGGGTGGATCTCTAAAGCCAAGTCAGTACTTCCTCTTTTGCCAATAGGACATAATAATCTGGATTATGTGTTTCTGATGTGCAGATTTAAAGATAAATTACATCCATCTTTAGAAAGCATGCCTACTGAATTTTTGTAAGTATTTTGTGTTAAATCATACTGAAATCAGTAGAAGGTACCTAGACCTTTGAGAATCATGCTTTTATATAAGTGATTTCATTGACATAAATGCATTTGTTATACAGTGAAGTATTTGCAGTCATGTAAAAGTCTGTATCCTTTATACTTTGTGAATTCTTAAAGTTCCATGCAGAGAGAAGTGTTTTCAGCTGATGTATGTATTTTAACAAGTTGAAGACTGCAGTGCAATACAGTAAATTCAGGTCTCCAAGCTGATTCTGTCACAATTTTGCTTCCCCTTGCCCGGATTCCCTTTCTTTCCTACCCTTACCTCAGACCTTTGAAAAGAGGGTCTTTGGAACCTGACAGGAGTGAAGAGGAAAGCAATGTGGCATATGGAGGAGGGAGACTGGCTTTCTTCCTGTTTAATGTATGTGAACTGATAACACGTTTGCAGCCCTTCTTTGGCGTAAGTGTACTTTGGTTTCTAGCCTGAGATTTAGTTTGGTATTCAGGGTGAGTATTTTGCAGTTTGAGGTCTTTTGGATTTTTCTGTCTTTTATTTTAATTCTTCAGTACACAAAAAAAAAAAACAAACATTTTGTGTTCTTCTGTGAGAGCTTTCAGACAACATACAAAACTGAACTGTCACAATAAGAGTGCATTCTCTTTTATAGATTCTCGTTATCTTTATTTTTCTAGCTAAAGAGGACATCTGACATGAACTGCAGCCTTCCATACTTCCTTCTCCAGAACACATTGATCACGCCCACTTTACACAGTGCTTGGCCATTTGTCTCTTCTGAGCCCCTGTGGCATCCCTGTGTCCTTCAGACACAATTATTTCTCTGTGCGTTTTTCAGTTCTGAGTATCCAAAATAATGCAAGGGTTGTGTTGCACCTCACCAGGATGATAGTTTTATGATCTGATGCTGTGAGATCATGTGTTGTGTGCTCTCAGGTTTGATACCAGGGCAAGTGAGGTTGTTCAAGGGTGCAGAGTTTTTTGATGTTAGGGATTGTACAGAACAGGGGGAGCTGTGCTTGGGTGTTGTTTTGAGGAGAGCTAACTGAATAGGTCCAAACCAGAGCTGTGCAGCCAGCTAGCAATTGAGCAGACTGGATATGGTGATCGGGTTTTGTAGTTGCAAGTGAAAGTACCAGGTGTTACCCAAGAATGAGTTTTTCTCAGGTGAAGAGTTTTTAACAAATTCTTTTGTAACATGGGGGCCAAAAGGATACAGGACAGTACTTGGACCCAGACAACAAACATGTTTGTTGTTAATGCTAAGTATTTTAAAGGAGTGACTAGAGAAGACAGAAAATAGGATAGGGTAGAGCAGGGTGCACATTATATGGTACAAGCGAGTATGACTAAGACTAGTGGGATAAATTTAAGAAAGAGAATTTATGGCCGACAGCAAATGTTGTAGATTCTGTCTTTGTGGAGCCAGAATACCTCCTGTACTGCTATTTTTCCTGTTAAAGGAAACAGTGTTCTGTGCACTGCTACGTATAAAGTAGACTTTAGCTGTACATACCCACAGTATAAGTGTTTTGCTAAGATCAGCTGTTTGGTTGGTATTGTTCCATCATACCCTCATAGTAGTCATTCTAAGCACATGCAAAGATAAGCTTGTTTGAAAGGCAAAATTTTGGTAACCATAAATTCTGAAAACCAACCCGTTTATCTCATGTTTGTATGTTAAATCTTTTTAAGCCCTCTATATTAACTCTTTGTTAGCATATTTGTACATTATCTCTTTTAAGCCCTTTATATTAACTGTTTCAGACATATTAACTCTACAGACATATAAGAGCAGCCTCACGTTCACAAGTCCTGGTCCTCATGGGGGGCTTCAACCTGACATCTGTTGGGAGGGACAAGACATCAGAGCATAAGCAACCAAGGAGGTTCCTGGAACGCGTTGATGATAACTTCCTTCTCCAAGTAACAGGGGAGCCAACAAGGAGAGGTACCATGATGGACCTTGTTCTCACCAATAAGGAGGGGCTGGTGGGGAATGTGAAGCTCAAGGGCAGCCTTGGTTGCAGTGACCATGAAATGGTGATTTCAAGTTCCTTAGGGCAGCGAGGAGGGTGCACAGCCAGCTTGCTACCCTGGCCTTCAGGAGAGCAGACTTTGGCCTCTTCACAGATTTGCCTGGTAGAGTACCATGGGATAAAGCCCTGAAGGGAAGAGGAGCCCGAGAAAGCTGTTTAATATCCAAGGATCACCTCCTCCAAGCTCAACAGCAATGCATCCCAACAAAGAGGAAGTCGGGCAGAAGCACCAGGAGGCCTGCATGGATAAACAAGGAGTTCCTGGACAAACTCAAATGCAAAAAGGAAGTCTACAGGAGGTGGAAGCAAGGACAAGTAGCCTGGGAGGAATACGGAGAAGTTGTTCGAGCAGCCAGGTAGCAGGTTAGGAAAGCTAAAGCCCTGACAGAATTAAATCAGGCCAGGGACATCCAGGGCAACAGGAAAAGCTTCTATAGGTACATTGGTGATAAAAGGAAGACTAGGGAAGGTGTGTTTTCTCTCTGGAAGAAAATGGAAGACCTTGTTACCTAGGATATGGAGAAGGCTGAGGTATTCAGTGGCTTTTTTTACCTCAGTCTTCACCTTTACCAGCAAGTGCTCCAGCCAGCCACACTGCCAAAGTCACAGAAGGCAAAGGCAGGGACTGGGGGAACAAAGAACTGCTGACTGGAGAAGATCGGGTTTGAGATCATCTAAGGAACCTGAAGATTGATAAGTCCATGGGACCTGATGAGGACCTGCGGGTTCTGAGGGAACTGGTGGATGAAGTTGCTAAGCAACTATCCATCATATTTGAGAAGTCGTGGCATTCCAGTGAAATTCCCATTGAGTTGAAAAGGGGAAACATAACGCCCATTTTCAAAAAGGGGAAAAAAGGAAGACCCACGCAGCTACAGGACAGTCAGTCTCTCCTGTGTGCCCAGCAAGATCATGGAGCAGATCTTCCTGGAAACTATGCTAGGGCACATGGAAACTAAGGAGGTGATTGGTGACAGACAACGTGGCTTCACTAAGGGCAAGTTCTGCCTGACAAAACTGGTGACCTTCTAGGATGGGCTTACAGCACTGGTGGATAAGGGCAGAATAACTGACATCATCTACCTGGACTTGTGTAAAGCATTTGACATGTCCCACATGACATCCTTGTCTCTAAATTGGAGAAACATGGGTTTGACAGGTGGACCATTCTATGGATAAGGAATTGGCTGGGTGGTCACACTCAAAAGAGTTGCAGTCAATGGCTCAATGTCCAAGTGGAGACCAGTGACGAGCGGCATTCCTCAGGGGTCAGTATTGGGAACAGTACTCTTTAACATCTTTGTTGGTGACATGGACAGTAAGATTGGGTGCACCCTCAGCAAGGCTGCCGATGACACCAAGCTGTGTGATACAGTCAATATCCTGGAGGGAAGTGACACCATCCAGAGGGACCTTGACAGGCTTGAGAGGTGCAAACCTCTTTGCCCATGCAAACCTCATGAAGTTTAACAAGGACAAGCGCAAGGTCCTGCACGTGGGTGGGAGCAATCCCAAGCACAAACACAGGCTGGACAGAGAATGGATTGAGAGAAGCCTTGACGAGAAAGCCCTGGAAGTGCTGGTTGAGGAGAAGCTCAGGATGGCCCAGGAATGTGCACTTGCAGCCCAGAAAGCCAAGCGTGCCCTGGGCTGCATCAGAAGCAGTGTGGCCAGCAGGTCAAGGAAGGTGATTCTCCCCCTCTGCTCCTGTGAGACCCCACCTGGAGCACTGCGTTTAGCTCTGGGGCCCCCAACAGAAGAGTGACGTGGACCTGTTGGAGTGAGTCCAGAGGAGGCCCATGAAGATGATCAGGGGGCTGGAGCACATCTCCTATGAAGACAGGCTGAGAGAGCTGGGGTTGTTCAGCCTGGAGAAGAGAAGGCTCCAGAGAGACCTTATAGCACCTTCCAGTACCTAAAGGGGCCTACCAAAAAGCTGGGGAGGGACTTTTCAGAAGGACATGTAGTGGTAGGACAAGGGGTAATGGCTTTAAACTGAAAGAGGGTGGGTTTAGATTAGATACTAGAAAGAAATTCTTTATTGTGAGGGTGGTGAGGCACTGGAACAGTTTGCCCAGAGAAGCTGTGGATGCCCCATCCCTGGAAGTGTTCAAGGCCAGGTGGGATGGGGCTTTGAGCACCCTGGTCTGGTCGAAGGTGTCCCTGCCCATGGCAGGGTGTTGGAACTAGGTGATGTACAAGGTCCCTTCCAACCCCAAACCATTCTATGAAGTAAAGTTCCCATTTTTCTGTACATCACACAGTTCCTTTAAAGTGATTTTGTTGAATACAATTTTGAAATTCCAGTAGCACTGAATTCAAAGTATTTAAAAAAAAATAGAGAAAAATGTGCTTTGGTAATAGTAAGGCATAACTGTAAAAGCACAACCACCTAGAACTCAATACACAACTACATCTCTGAAAGTCATGATGGGACATGTCAAATAACACACTGGTAATGCACGTTTTCACCCTAAAGGCAGATGCCTTTAAAATGAGGAACAGTCTAGTAATGATTGGCTAAGAAAAGTTTCAGAAAGCTTTGTTAGTGTCACAGGGTTCTATCTCAGCAGAGATAGACATCAAATACAGATCTTCAAGGAAGTATTTGGCTGCCTGAAGCCATCCTTCTCGGTGTGCCACTCGCTGCCATACTCACACCACATGTAGCAGGATATTTCATCTAATGATCGGCATCCTACAGCCCCTTCCAGTTCACTGAAAAGTTGGGGACTGTGGTGACCATGTCATTAATGGCTGTATTGCAGCCTGCACATGCCAGACACAGATGTCCTTAATTCCAGCATTGTGTAATTCATAGCTCTGCAAATTTAATAACGTTCTGTTGATACCAGATTTACTTAACAGGAAGTAATTTTCAATAAAGAACCTATTAGGTATATAGGTCCTTATTTTGTTTGCTGAATACCAGTAGTTTATTCAGAAACAAACAAACAAACAAACAAACAAACAAACAAACAAACAAACCCAAACCAACAACAGTTTAACAAGCACAGGCATATATATGAATCTCATCAAAGTAATTGAAGTATGTAAGGATTTTGTGATGCAGTATGGCATCTTATTGATGCCATTGGCATTGTTTGTGGAAAGGTAAGGGTGCATGTATGGATGGGAGTCTGGTTTACAGTGTCTTGTCGTGCATGGTATTTGTTTCATTTGTGTGCCGCCAGTCAGAAGGATTCCCGTGAGAGAAGGCAGCACTGTTCCTTTTTCAGAGATGCTACTGAGCATGCTGCACTTGGAGATGGTTGCAAAGGATGTGGATGAAGTCAGACAAGGTGTGGCTATATTACAGCATTGGGATCTTGGACTTTACGCCAGGAGACTTCGGGGTGGCAGTGAGTAGGCATCTTTCAATAGGTGATCGGAGTAACTTCCTGGGGGATAGAACAGACTGAGCAGAATTTATTGCAGCTGACAATGCCATTGAGTTAACCAAAACCAGACCTGGAGCAATGGTCTGCCTGCAAGGATACTTGGGCAAAGAAAGAGCTGTGTATGGTATAGCAATACTAACTTTGGCTTGCCAGTCTTTCAGTTGAGTGTTCTGAAGCAGGTTGTTATTCACCGATTGAGCTGCAAGAGAGAATGATTCACTGCTCTCATTCAGGTTTCTGAGAGAAAACTGATAGAGGATTCTCCTTGTTCTGCAGAATTAAGTAGAGCCAAGCGCCAATGCTTAGAGACCCTCTTCTACCTATCCCTCACAGAAGAGGTGAGGAGGAAAGGGCATGTGAGAAGCATGTTTTTATTCTCTGTTCCTCCAGATTTTCTCTCCTTCTGTTTGGGGGAAGTACAGAAGGGAAAAAATAGAACCCTGGCACCATCAAACTCAGCAAGAATTTTGCCACTGGCTGCACTGAAGAAGCATTTAATCTCTAATGTTTTGAATATAAGACATAGGTTTTGCAGTCATTAAAAAAGGCAGATTGAAACAAATATCAAACAGTCTTCAAACAAATAAAAACACCGTAAATCCATGAGGCAAAAAGGACATGCTCTTACTAAGTGTTCTTTAAAAAATGAAGATAGAGGGTTATATGGGAGAAACCAGCAGTTTCTCACAACTATAAATATAATGAAAAAAGGGAGTTCCTTGAATTTACTCTAGCTGTGAGAAATTTACTTTATTGCTTATGTTTAACACTGAACACATTTCTAGAATACTGCCTGTTTCTTAGAATTAATGATGTACTGTGCTTCAGCAATTCCAAGAATCGTTTTGTATCTATTTCATTCCTTTCATGTCTAAATCCGCTTGACTGCTTTGAAAATCTTGATCTCTAGGAAGACTGTTCCACATGTGAGTATGCTGTGCTTTCATAAACCAGTAAGGACTTTATACTGAGACAGGTGAGTGGAGGTACAAGACACATAGTGAACGCTACAAGTTTTGTTGGGGTTTTTTTTGTGTATTGTGATTATGCAAATAATTCAACTAAAAACATTGGAACTGGCATCATCATCTAAATGAAAGGACAGTAATACCAGTAGGTATCTATGAACCAGTGTCATTACTTTTGCAGATAATTTGGAAAATTGTCCAGTAACACTGGCACTGAAGTCCTTTTTCACATTAAAAAACTACGTTGTAAATCAATGTACATTTTATACCATGCCCACCATTTCTGTTCAGCATTAATCATTAATATATAACTAGTAGGGTTAATCCTACTGGTTGTGTAAGTGGAGAAAAAGATACAGTATGCAAAAGGTGAATAATGTTATATGACTCAGAAGGGGATGTATGGTAGTGATGGATGCATTTTTAAATGCTTTTACTCTTTGCACTGGTGGGATAGCAACATTAGCTAGAAATCACTTCAGAAATTACTTAAAAGCCTTAGGGTAGGAATGAGGACAAGAATAAATACTTATGCATAGGTGTGGTTGTACAGACATAGAAGGAATTCAATTCAGTTGGCTGTTTTAGTAGTCTGGCAATTAAATGTGCTGATAGGAGTTGATCACATCAGGCACTTTATAATCAGAAGAAAGAGACATCAACAGGAGGTGATTCGTGTAATTTTGAGACAATCTGATCATAGCTCGAAGCCTAGATCGTTTATATGTTCAAGACTCCAGCTGAATTCACAATGCAAATACTGAATCACACATTGTGCTAATGCATTTTCAGTAGGTCCTACTCTTCAAGTAGATAGAAAAAGCCGTCATGATAATAATGAGAAGCATTTGCAGGGCACATTCTAGTTTACAGACACACCCAATTTCATCTGGTAACTCAGTATACTGCAGTATGTCAGTGACAACGATTCCTTTTAAAGAATTTGTACAGGATAAAAATACACTGGGAGTGTATATCTCACGATGTGTTACAAATAGTTCTTGAGTTTTGGATGTATTTCAGTGGTCATAATTAAAGAGATGGTTTTCAGTAAAGGCAGATAAATTTCTTCATATCAGAATCATATAAATCTTTAACGATTACAAATTTCTATACTTTCAATGGTATTTCTGTATTTTCCCATTTTTCAGGGATGGCTATAAATGGAAATAATACTTCATGATATATTGTGACCATTTTGATAAGTGCTGTAGATCTTCCTTGGAATAATAAAATCAGCTGAATGATTTTCAAATGAGAAAACATCTAAATTTGCAGAACTTGCACCAATATTGTCAGACTTATGTTATTAGTTTGTTTTATCATTTAATTACAGCATCCTCCTTCTTTCCTCAAGTCTTATGAGATACCTTATAATTCCACTGAGAATTATCAAATAAGAATTATATATTACAAATATAGGACAACAGCATTTTTCTATCAAAGGATATTCCTTTGTTGTTCAAAAAAATGTTTGATGCTCATATTTTTAAATAAATCCTTTGAAGTTCACTTCAATAGAAACTCTTACTGTACAGACCAGAAGAGATTTATTTTACTAATTAGCTGCTTCATTTTGATTTAGTATATAACAAAATCAATTCACAATTATGGATCTTTTATTAATTAAACTTTTAAAAACAGCTGTGTATGTGCTGATGGCAAACTTTTAACCTGACTTTTTCTTTTCTTCAAATTTCTTTCTTCTCAATTCCCAACTTGCTTTAATTCTCTGCATTTTTAGGCAGCCACTGCACTCACCACTTAAGAGCGGGAACCAGAAGTGAGGCTCAAGTAAATCATTATCCTAGAGTGAGTTTCACAGTCCGTCAATGGCAATTCTTCCATCGTTGCTACCCAAGGTTCTGTCAGCCACTCTTATGAGCTCACCATGGTACTAAACCTTTGGTTCGCTTTTGCTCCTGTTCTGCTTTTCTGTCCTGCACCTGCTGGGAACATAAGATTTCTTAATTCCCACTCCACATTCTTTCACATCAGGTGAATATTTCCAAGGTGAAAATTCATAAAGGACATATGGGAATAATTTTTGAAAGGATGAGTTATAGGGAGAAAAACATCATAAGAGTTCAGGAATTTGTGGAGAGAGCGAGTAATGTATTTCCTTTCCTCTCCCTTACTTAATCAACTTCTTTCTATCCATTTCGCTTCTCAGTGTTGAGGGCATGCCCCCAAATTTAACATTTTCACCCCAAATTGCACATTATCTTGTGCATCTTTACTGCTTGAACAATCCCAGTTATTTTGCTGTAATCCCATACAACTCTTAGCAGCATTCAGCGAAGCAGCTATTAATTTGCTGGTGTTAAAGCTGTCAGTGTTGCAAATCAGCTCTCCCTGCAGCTAAACTGTTCTTTCAGTGTGCTGGGTATAGATGAGCAGAAGCTAGTACAGCGCTGGCAAGCTGTGATGGTGACAGGAGTCCAAAAATTTGAATTGTATCCCCATACACACAATCTCCAAGCCTTTGAAAGAAGACTTACCAGTACCTGCATTTGTTGCATCTGTTGATTTTTCTTTTGTAGGATCTGCTTGGTTTTATGTCCTAAGTATGGCCATAGTTAGGAACGCTGTGCATTATGCTTATGTCTTTTTATACGGCATCTACATTTTTAACTGTTCTTAATCCTGTTTGGAAAAACAGTCAAAAAAATTGAATTGGTGTGGAGGTTTCTAAAGTATTATTTGTGGCTTTTTTTTTCTTTTGGAGGTGGGATTGAATGATTTTCATTGAGGACTGAAATCTGGATTAATTATGTGTATATTAGGCTTGAAACGATTGCTCTGTCTTAGGCCTCTTGCTTTAAATAGATCTCTTAAAATAACAGCTTAAAAGAGGAAGCTGGTAATTTTGAACTATGAGCTTGCCAAAAATGACAGTTACAAGTCACTTCTCTGTGTGGTTGTGAAACTGAAGAGTTACTGTGTTGTTCATTCAATCACCCAACTAAGTTTTAGTTGATACTCAACTGCATTTGGAAAGGTGAGCTTCAGAATAACCAGAAGGCTGCAGTCTCCTGTGTCTTATGACTCCAGCCTCTCCAAGAGATTTACAAAACAGGGTTCCTGTAGGCTCCAGTCCAAATCCAACCTTGATATCATTACTGTTTTAGAACGTGGGGAAATAATTTTTTGTGCTGCCACCTGTGAGAAGGGAGCAATTATAAAATGTACAAATCTTTGACCTTAGAATCAATGCATTCTCATTCTGAAATGCAACTGTATTTCTTCCAAGCCGCATTAGTCTGGGTTGCCATATCCCTTTGGTTAGACAAGTCTACACCGTTAGTCCTACCTTAGCGAAGGGAAGAGGGATATCACAGCTTGACTGCCGTAAAAGTAGTCTAGCTGGTGAAGTTAGAGAACAGGAGCTTTAAAAGAAAAAAGAAGTATATGGGAAATCACTGCCCCTAGCCATCCAGATTAATGGCAAAGTCTCTGATTAGCTCTGCTATCCCACTGGTCAAAGCAATAGAGCCTGTAAGTTGTCTGCAGTTTCCAGCACTACTTCAGTTAGGCAGAAATACTCCAATGATTCTCTTCTGTATGTTAAATTTTGTTTGAATGGAAGCTGCTTAATTAGAAAGTAGGTTTTAAGTGCAAAAAATACTTTTTTCCTTCTAATTATTCATCTGATCACTTCTTTAATGGAGCATTTGATTTATTTCAAAGTAATCTCTGCTTTTATATGTAAATCACAAGTCTGAGAGTGTGGTAATTAAATTATGCAAGGAAAATGCAAGGAAAAACTGTTCTAATCAAAAGGTGGAAATTCCATTAAAATGTTTGGTATTTATTTATATAGCCAAGTAACTCATTTTAGAAAAAAAAAATTCTAAAAAAGAGGTTTTCTGTAGTGTACCACTGTAGGTATTTTCCTTATGTTTTCTATCACGTACCTGACTAGCTATTTCTGAATGGTCTGAGCCTTCTAGTATGAAGCAGATACATGTACATGTTTTGAATAGTATCAACTGAATTTAATTACATTACCAATTTCCTGACATAAAAACTTCTCCCACAAAGTGAAGTTTTTGTTGCCTCATTCAGGCACACGGGAAGTGTAGAAGTTGTAAAGACCCAAAGCAAAGGCATTTTGAAGGAGGTAGCTATTGCTGATCTGAACTATATTGTACACCATGTTCCCAAGACAAGTACAGTACATATGGTAACTGAGAAGATTAATGTACTCTGTTAGGCAAAGTGGTGCAGTCAGAAACCAAATAATCGATACAAATGGCCAGTCTGACCCAGGAAAAGATTTTCATTAATTCTAGGTAGAGTTGTCTTAATTACCTAAAGCACACATTTGGCAGTGTTTGGTTCAGAAACAAAGCTATCAAAGAACTGAAGTATTCTACTACTTCTAATGCAGATCAAGTACTTCTGTAAGTTTTAAACAGCTCAACAATGCAAGAGTTTTGAAAAAGCACTGAAAATTTAACTCAGCCTTCTAAAGAATTTCAAAGCACACTTGCTGTAATAATCATTGTACTAAGATAAAAAGCTGCAATAAGAACTAAGATAAGGTAAGGAGCTCTAGTTGATCATAAAACTTCTCCATGAAGGAGGGTTTTTTTTTTACTGTCATTGCTGGGAAATACAATAATAGTAAAAAGAAAATCCACTACAAAAAAAATGTTTCCTTCCTTGAGCAATTGCTTTGTTAGAGTCTCATTTTGCGAGTTTTCATGCCACTTGGAAATACGGGCAGCAGGATGTCCAAAGAGAGAATGGAATGCTCCCACGCGTATATTTTGATGTTAGAAGTCATTTAGGAGGACATAGACTATACTTGAAGCATTTGGATTTCATTTTTTTGGGTTTTTTGCCATCACTTCCTCAAACTAAAGAAAATTGTTCCCCCTCTTTTTTAACTTGTTTTGTTTTTCTTTTCTGTTAAAAAGTCAGCTTGTTAGTGCTTTCTCATTATGTAAGAAGCAAGAATTAGATGGTAATTCAAAATAGTGCTTCATCCTTGTACAAGATGTTTCTGGCAAATACTCAGTTTCTGCTTATCCTATATTGCTGTGTATGCTGTTTTCTCATGAGCTTAAAGGAACTAGAAGATATGCCCTGAAGCCTTCCTAACAGCAGAATTTATGTTTCCAGTACTCCAACTCATTCTGGGTAGTGTCAGCTTTCTTCTGCCCTCTGTCACTGTAAACTGTCAGCAAAACACCCACATAAGAGGGTGGGTTAAAGCACACATGTACAGCACTGAGCTTGGGTTCCCCCTGAAGAGCCATTTCTTCTACAGAGTATATGGAGAATTAGTAGATACCAACTTGGATCTGAGCAACTTGCTCATTGGTGTTCACACAGCAATGCAGTCACACTGAAACTGAATCTGTGCTAAATACTTGAGAAGGTGCTTTAAACTGTGAGAAGGCAAAAAGAGAAGAGCAGGCAGTGTATTTAGCTCCTCTAGCTCAGCTGTACCTGTCTTGGTACATGGGTAATGCTGTGTTCTGGAAATAATACCAAGAATGCTGAAAGATTTCATGGTGATCCTGAATAAGCACCAATTGAAGTGTGTGGTGCAATACTTGCATTACGGTCTGTTGCCCTTTCAGCTCACGAGCTACTCATTATCTTGAGAGCAATGTTTTCCTTCATATGTATAAAGCAGCTAGTAAATCTACACTACTGCAATAACACAAAAAGTAAAAAGAACACATTTCTAATTATTTGAGAAATGAAAGGCCAAAGAAAAGAGAGACAGTGAAAATGGCTGATGCACGTATGGTTAATAAATGACATTTCAAAGCCATGCTTCTTGAATTGAAATGTAAGTGAAAAAGTAGCCTATTGAAGCAATTTCAGGGAGGCCTTCCAGGTGAGGTCTTCAAAGACATATAATTCAAGGAACAGGTATTAACTGGAAATTGTTGGAAGTGAGTTTCCTAGAGCTGTAAAAGGGAGAAGTTATGGAAATTTTTAAGGCATGGAAAAAAATAACAGCACAGGTAGGTTCCAGATTCTTTCCATCCTCACTCACTTTCCCTGCAGTTTGAGGGAAAGTTGAAGCACATGTACTAATCAATTACTTCTCAAAAATTTATTTAATGTGTTTCTGAAGGAGTGAACAATATATTATGTACCACAGCTCATACAGCTCATGGTACAGCTTTTGAATAGCAAATGGATTTAGCATTAGCAATGGAGCTGTCCTGCTGGACAGTAAGCATGACATTATTGTGTTTTTTTTCCTTTTGTGGTTAACATATTTTCAAAATGAAAATTTACAAACATGGGAAATGTCAACATTGTTGACATACATGAAATAGAAGATTGTATCTAGAGGGTTCAGCAACAATATGTAAATACCGATAATGGTATAACACAGATACTGAATCAGCTTGAGTTTTCAGAGGAAAACTTAGAAAATGTAGATTAAGAGTGTCAGATGCATCCATTATAAGGTGATGATGGAGAACAACATCACAAATCAGCTAGAAATTTGGCCTACCCTAAGTGTGTGTATATATACATGGAAGTATGTGCATGCATAGATTTTTTTTATATATTTATGTATATATGGTGTGTTAATCTGTAATGTGACCAGGTGTTTGGGTCTGTAACTCTTCCTGTTACATTCCTGAGGTTAAATGCATTTACCATTGTGATTTTAAAGTAGTTCAGATACCTAGGCTGCTTCTAAGACATCAGTGACAACTGACATTTTAGAGTATTTTTTATTGTGAGAGGAAAAGAACTTGTAGACTTTCCTTTTGAAAGTACTATGGGGCTAAGGAGCATGCTAATCCACATAGGAAAGGTAGGTGATTCATCACACCTTAGTAAAGGACAGGGTCTACTTCAGCCCTACAGCTTAGATAAAGTCACTAGATATAAATAAAAAATATTTTGGCCTATTTCATTTCAGGTTTTATGCAATAATTATTTTGACTCGTATTCTGAATTGAACTGTGTTGCAGCGTTTAGGGAAGAGTTAAATCTGTATTCGTATTATTCGGGTTCTGGTTTGCATTTCATAGTATGTAGCTTTAAGAAAATTACTGCCGAGGTGATGATATACTTACTAACAGTTCTAAAATCTGGAGGGTAGGTAACAATCTCTATGCATTATTGTTATCATGAACAATTTAAGTAGTATTTTTAGGTTTCTTTTATGTTGCAGCTGCTGCTCTCCATTTCTCTAAGTCAGACTGCAGTCACTGAAAGGCTGCTTACTTCCTCTCTATCTTCTTGCAAAGAAAATGACATATCTGCACTAGCTGATTTATAAACTGGTGAGGAGGAGATTCATTTAGTTTCAAAGAAGCCATTATTTCATGGATTTTTAGGGCAAAAGATTCACCATTTTCAACTGTTCTCTTAGAAGTTTGTGGGAGGAGAAAAGTGGCTACTGTCAGTAAGAGGCATACAGGAGTGTATCTATACTGCTACTTTATTCTGTTGTTGCAGGGTGTGAATTAACAGGATGCAGCTAGTCTGAAGGAGGCATATACAACACTTACTCTTTAGCCCTACAGCAGAAATAGGGCTTTAGCTATCAAATCTAGGATGTAAGGAAAGAAAAGTATCTAATTTCTGCCAGAAACTTTTGCTTTTAAAGCTTGGTTACTCTTAAAAGTCCTATCTTATAGTTTGTCATTTCTCTTCAATAATCTTCCTATCATTATTTCCATTCATTGACTTCCTAGGTGTGTATTTTCTCATTCTTCCTGTGTTACTGACTTTACTTTGTTCCTTTGTTCAGAATTCAGTTTGCCTTTTTGAAGTAGTTTTTTATTTTTAAATTGAAATTCACTATGGAAAAAGACTGGAGAGTCTGGTACAATACAACAGGTTCACAAATTGCTTGTATTTTCAAATATTACAGAGACATGTAGACTATTGGAAGACAGTCCTTGGCAACTACTGATTTCTGTGTGATTTTTGCTATAAATAATCTGAAAATTGCATTTGTTGCTTTAAAAAACATACTGTGATAGCATGAAAAGCAGGACCCTGCTTACATATGGGAGCACATATTTGCATGTCCTGAAATGTTGCCATTATTCAGTAATAGCCCCATTTCCAGCTTGTTTTGATGCTGCATAGTAGGAGGCCCTGTAAAAACACAGTTAGATACAGTGCCTGCCTTGAGTTTTAAATATTAATCAGATGAGGTAGAAGGTGGAAAGAGAAGCACAGCAAACTATGTAGAGTATTTCTTAAGCTAGGACAGTTTACTCTCTGTACTGCTCTTTCTGCAAGGCCCGTGTCACCTCTGCTGCAGCCAGATAACATATATAGAAGGGTTTCCAACTGCACAATTTAAAACTTGCAAGAGTTATGATGTTTGGTTTTTGGGGAGAGTTGTGCTTCCTTGAATATCCCTATAGCTTCTGTATTATCTCCTTCAACTGCTAACAAAGGTTCTCTATGCTATGGTGATCTTAAAGTAACGAGAGTTTCCAAGGAGATTTTTCACTGAACTACGGATCTTAAAGAGTCTTTACATTCATCTCTACTACATCACTACGAAGAGTTTCTCTGCCATCGTAAAGAATGTTAAAGCAAGTCCCTATAGCCTAAATTGGTGAAGAATCATTCACTGCACTGGGACAGGCAGCCTGTACTGAAAAGTCAAGACTGCCTCCTTGTCATCACCAAAGTTAGTAACATCTGAGCTGCGACTACTAAATTATTTTCTTTGCAGTGTCTAAAAGCTACCCCTTTCAGCATCTTCAAAACTCACTCTTACCTTGTTTCCTCAATGAGGTTGCATTACTTGAATTCATCTAGCATCTGGAAGTTTCTCTCAAATACAGTAGATGATATCCCAGATTTACAACATTTTTTTAATATCCCACACTGATATGTAACTGCATCACTCTAGGATATTAAAAAGCTTGTTCCCTTAAAATTTGTGGTTAATGCTTAATAATTTTAGGAAATGTTCAGATTGCAGAGCTTGAGAATAATTTGCTAAATTCTCCATACATGCATATCGTTGTCAGGCAGTCATAAAGTAAGTTGAAAGGAAAATGGTTTATAGAAAATTAGTTACACAGCTTGTAAAATGCTCTACAATGTTCTGCAAACAAAAGGGAAAATTTCCTGCAATTTCACAATTTTGTACTTGTTCAGATGGCCATTAACCAACAAGATGAAAATCAAATTTATCCTATTCATGCTATGAATTCTCTATGATTAGCAGTGTATAGAATGTGATTTTCTAAAGCTCTTTTCATAGTCAAGGTATCTTCAAGCACTTTGTTAAAAAAAAGAAAAAAAAAAGACAAAATAAACACAAGTATACTAAAAGTGTGTAGGATTAAAAAACTTGCCCTTTTCTTAAGGCCAAGATCAAATATTTGCTCAGTGATTAGAAATCATGGAATCACTTTAGGTTGGAAAAGACCCTTAAGATCATTGAGTCCAACCGTTAACCCAGCACTGCCAAGTCTACCACTAAACTGTGTCCCTAAGTGCCACATCTACATGTCTCTTACACACCTCCAGGGGACTCCACCACTTCCCTGGGCAACCTGTTCCAGGGCTTGACAACCCTTCTGGTGAAGAAATTTTTCCTGATATCCAGTGAAAAACTCCCCTGGCACAACTTGAGGCCATTTCCTCTCATCCCTTCGCTTGTTACTTGGGAGAAGACCCCAGCACCCACCTTGCTGTTGTCTCTTGCTACAAACCTTACTTCTTCAGTTGTCCACAGGAGCATTGGTAATAGGTTTTTGCTAATTCTTAGGCAGGACATTACACTATTGACTTGGTAAGTCAGGCCCAAACAGGGCCTCGGAATCTCGGTATTTTACTCACAGATCATACCTCTTGTACCCTGTGTATATACAAATGTCTGCTCTCTTCTTTCCTAGCACAAGGTTCTGCATGAGTGGAAACCCTCACACTGCCTGTGGAGTATGTTAATCCTCTGTGGACTATTTACAGATTTCCAGTCAAGTTTCTCCCTTTTCTCTTTCTTTGACGTGAATTAGGCAGTTACGCTTTTTTGGTTCATGTAAAATTTTTTTAAACAAGTCCTTTTTTGCTATTTTAGTTCAGTCACACACATCACCCTCAACTTTTCAAGCTTTGTTGTCGTTAAGGCTGTACAATAGACATGTAGCTACAAAATCATGTTGGATCTTAAAAGTCAAGGATTTTTTGCTATTTCTAGTCTTGTTCCAGGACCAGTACCTTATAATAATTCTGGAGGCATGTGATGTCTCCAGCTTTCAACATCAAATCCAGAGTGACTGTTGTGTTACTTCCTTAGTGGTGTAAATCCTTTTCATACAACTTAAATTGGTCTGGCTGTGTAATACCCATGGTCCCTCTATATGTATTTAGAAGCTGTGGCCCAAGCCCTGAAGAAATGGCCAAAAAGAGTGAGAATTTACTTATAATACATTTTCATATTTTATTTGACTTACTGTATTCTGTGCTGCTGTAATGAGCTTGAGTCATGCTTTGTTAGCTCTTCTGAACGAGGGTTCTGTATTCTGTGATACTCACATGACTGCAGCTAATGGGGCTTTAAGAAATTGTCAGGTACGGTAAGATTTGCAGTGCAGTTACAGAACGTACCAGCACTACATGTTGTGGTGGCAATGTGCACAGAAATGAGCTGGGAGTCATATTTACCTTCATGCTGCTGCAGTGGTTGAATCTAGGCTGCAGCAAGCCCAGAAGTAAAAAAGACTGGAGTAGCACAAATGTAACCTTTTCAGTTGTGATAACTACTTTAAAATATCATCCAACTCTTTTGTACACATCTAAACAATAACCTTAACAAATCAAAATGTACTCTAGTTACCAGAAAGGGTGGTCTTCCCCTAGGCATGTGTAGATAGAAGTAGAAATATCCTACAACATCATTCTAGCAATGGGTATAAAATTTAACACAATAATAATGTAGCCAGTATAAAGCCTTTAAACAGTGTAACTGGGAGCCTGGCTGGAATATTTTAGCAGGACCTAGCTTCCTTAGGCCAATAGCAAAAGCTAATGAAATTAAAAGGGAGTAAGCAGCTTGCTGGAGCCATGCTATTAAAACATGGAGGAGGAGATGCTATATGAAGTGTTAAAAATGTATCTAAAATATAAAGAGATACAGATACAACTATTTTTCCTGTTGAAGAATACACAATTCAAGAGTATCAAAATTGGGAAAAAAGCTGCTTACCCATATAGTGATTATGAAAGTCTTTTCGCTAAATGATGTTTACACTGTTCATTAATTGGTTTCATACTTTTGAGAGCTACCCTGCCAGTTTGACAATTATGCACTCTAAGCTTTTTACACACTAAATGGCCAAAATAAGAAGAGGTTTTCTGCATATCAGATCCTCACCATGTCTTGCTCAGTACTAATAAGCTTGAGGGCTTTTTTGGTAATTTTTTATTCTTCAAGGTAGTTTTTCCTCTTTTTTTTTTTTTTTTAATTATTATTACTGTTATTTAGACCATCACCCAGAGCGTTAAGTATTGTCAAATGCAGTCTGAATTTCCATAGGTCTGAAATAAACCATTGAGCTCCTTTTTCCAGGTTTTGCATTGTAATATTGAACATTACCAGCTTCGTCAGTTTTGAGCTAGTAATATCAGGGTGACATGGCCCGTGTGTTATTTTATTATTATGTCTGTCAGACCCTAGAAGTTTGCAACGCTTACCATCTTGCTTAGTAAGCAAAGTCTATTATGGACTTGAAACAAAAATCCCACATAAAGGATGGTGGTGCAAGGAGTGACCTGATGTACATATCAGACCCCAAAAAGGGGTTTAGCATTAGGAAAATCATCTTTATTCTAGTTTGCTTAGTGACTGCATTTTGCATGGACCACTGCCTTCCTGAGCCAGGGTCTGTGTGGCTCTGACTGTGTAAGGTGGCAGCTGCTGTGGATTTTGTCCAGGGTAGCAAGCTAGAAAAGGCAAATTTATGTCACTCATTCTTCCTCTGCTGTGCAGGAAGGTGGAAGGAGTATTAAAGCAATGTACCCCATTTTGATGCTCCTGGAGGGACAAAAGACTGCTTTAGTCTGTGCATGGTAATGCTCCGTAAGGGTAGTTGACCCAGGTAGTCTCCACCTGTCAGCAATTGCAGTATCATTGCTTACTTAAGCTTTTGGGTGAATCGGGTTATTATGTATAATTTTTCATTTCAAGTTCCTCAGCTGTACCAAGCACATCCCTAATGTTAAATAAATGAGCAGTGGTTTAGAAGTTTTTTCTGTTTTCATGAAATTCCCTCTGGGCACAAAGCAAATAAATCCTGAAGTCCTTTGTGCATTTCCAAACACTGAAAGATTTTGGATCATTAATAGTTTGTTATATATTGGGTTTATGGCCATTGCATCTTTAATGCATTGTGCCATCCACATTCTTCACAGCGTCCTGGACACTGAGAATTGTCATCCTGCGTGAAGCCAGATGCCAGCATTAGAAGTGAATCATAGTAAATGTAAGAAATTCATCAGTGTTGTAGTTGATTGATGGCAGTAACAGGGCATTTCACTTGAGACTACTTCAACACGGCTAATCTTAAGTCCAATTTAATATTAGACACAATTTTCCCATCCTGCAACTGGCTGACAGCAACATCAGAACATTTCTTTCATCTTATTCCTACGCAGTTTAAGAAACACACATCCAAGGGCTGAAAAAGGTCGATAAATTAAACAAGAACAAAAATTGGCATTACATCTCTTCTTTCAAGTTTGCACAGAGAATTTTCCATGGCTGTGTGCTCTGAGAAGGGCTGTAATCCAAATGAAACACTGCTGATCCAGTGATCCAAAATGATTTTTAAGGTTTGGGCAAGTGCTGTGGGCTAAATTCAGCTTTCGTTTAGACTTCGTTCCAAATACAGAAACATGTAAAGAGACGGTGAGCTCTCATGGTCAGACATTACAGCAGAGGTGCAGCTGAACTCTTTCAAGGGTACAAATCCAAATTAAAATTCTGTGAAGCAGAAAGAACAAACCAAGACAGATTAAAGTAGGGGAAAGTTGGGCACAGTAGGTGTGTGGGCTAGAGCACTGTGATTGATCTCCTAAGGATATTGCAGCTTGTCTGAGAAGCCAACAGGAAAGCTGCTTATCAGACCTAGCATTCATGACAAGTGAGCAGCTAGATTCTGACATGCTGTAGAAAAAATTAAGAAACACAGATGCCAATCTGGCCCTCATAAGAAGGCCAGTCCTAGGATTTTAAAGTAATGAATTTCTTTTTTGGGTGTCCTCAGCACAGTGGTTTTGCTGTGCCGGTGCATTTACTTCTATACCTCCACCTTGCTGGTCCTGTGGGCTTTCTCTCTGCCAGCAGCTAGGTGCGTTTCACATTGCCTGCCACAGCCATCTCCTAATTTGCTGCCTCAACCAGCTGTTCCTGCCTTTATGTAGCCCATGCCCATGCCTGTCTGAACCTCCCTCCTTACTGTCTGGGTGTTGAATTGTGGTATGCCAACATAATATTCCTTGTTAGCTAAAGAGTCTCCGTTCAGTTGGGAAGGCAACTTTTAGTAATTGGCAAGAAGCTTTATTGAATTTTACTGATTCATACAACAATTAGGATATTATTTATGTTATTGTCATTTATTTTCCAGCATTAAATATACCACTGGAAAATCTTTTTATGGGTGTCCAAAGGTATGGACTGTGTGAGAAAGTATGCATGTATGTAGATGTATACCAGGGTGGTTTATGCATTTTTGTTCTTCCTGTATTATCATTTTGCTTCCCTGTTGTTTTTTGTGAAGAGAGAGAAAAGTGCATTTTACAGCCTCACTTACTAGTTTCTTTTAGCAAGTTCTTTTGCAATTGAGGCAGAATACTTTGTTACTATGAAGGAAGTTTTGACACTGTTAAAAATACAGCGTAAAATATGCAGAGAGATGTAACTGTCTGTTTAGATCTTGTGTGAAACAGAAATGTAACGGATACCATGCTACCTGTTCTGAATCACACCACTGACAACAATGCATGACGGACACCAGTAGCCCTGTCTTTAATTACTGTATTCTTATAGCTTGCCTTGTGGATTAAAGATGACAGCAAGATTTCATTTAGCCATTCTGTTTTGGTGACTTCACTGTGCTTTAGGCATTGTTTTCAACCCAGGTGTGTTCTGTAAATTTCTGACTCTCAGAAATTCATGTCCTAAGCCCCCCTTTCCAGGTTGGAATATACAACCATTTTATGCCACTACGGTCAAAAGGAAGCCAGCTCGCATAAGGGTTGAGCTGTCTTCTGTCTGCAGTGCTATCACTGATCCACCCAAGAAGTCCAGATGTTGAGGCAAGGGGCAGTCCTAGCAGCTGAATGCTTGTAAATATGTGCTTAGTCTCCACTCAGCTTCAATTTAAGCAAACTGCCTTAAAACACCAGTGGAATTCAACAGGGGATGAGTTCTGTATACAGGTGCAAGACTTTGCTAAGGGCCTGGACAAGGGCTTATGCCTTATTATCTAATAATTTGATCACAGTATTATGAAGAGTAGCTTGGTCAAGATCCTGAGCTCCAAGCAGGGTAAAACAAAAAGTGTAAATGTGGACAATTCTTTATCAGTGTTAACAACAGCTCACTAAAGACTCAGATAATATTTTACAACTGTATATATGAATTTTCTAACACATTAATGTACCTTTACAAATGTAAAAATGTGTGTTACTTAATTTTTGTATTCTCCTATAACATCTTCACGTTCACAGGCCCTAGTTCTCCTGGCGCAATTTAACCACTCTGATATCTGCTAGAAAGGCAACACAGCAGGAGACAATCCAGATTTCTGGATTGCCGTGACGGTAACTTCCTAACATATGTGAGCTGATGAGGGCAGGTGTTATGGCTGGACCTCATACTCACAAGCAAGGAAGAACTGGTCAGGTTGTGAGGTTCAGGAGCAGCCTTGTTTTCAATGACCATGAGGTTGTGGATGGAACAAAGCCAGAAGACAGGAACACAACCCTGGTGTTCAGGAAAGCAGACTTCTTCATGTTCAGCTGTTTGCTTGGAAGTATCCCTTGAGATACAGTCCTAGAGGTAAAAGGGTTCCAAAGAATTGGTTGATTTTCAAGGATCTCCTCCTCCAAGCTCAAAAATGGTCCCCTTCCAAGTGCAGGAAATGAAGCAAATGTGGCAGGAGGCCCATATGGATGAACAAGTAACTCTGGAATAAACTCAAAAATAAAAAGGAAGCATACAAGGGATTGAATCAGGGGCAGATGGCCCAGAAGGAATACAATGATTCTGTCTGTCTGAGAGTAGAGAGATAAGGTTAGGAAAGCCAGACTCCTCATAGAGTTGAATCTGCCGAGGGGCATGGATGGCAACAGGAAGGGCTTCTACAGATGTAAGAGCAGTAAAAGGAAGACTAGTAAAAATGTAGGTGTGCTGTTGAATGGGTTAGGGGACGTGATGACATGGAAGTGGTTGAGGTACTCAATGCCTTTTTCACACCCATCTTGATGAGTAAGACTGACCTTCAAGAATTCCAAGCCCCTGAGATTTGTGAGAAAGTCTGGAGCCATGATGACTTATTCTTGGTGGAAGAGGATCGCATTAAGAAACATTTAAACAAACTGGATGTAATGATGTCTATGGGATCTGATGGGATGAACCCATGATTGCTAAGGGAGCTGGCCAATGTTACTGCAAGGCCAGTCTTGATTCAACAACACCCTCTTCAATGATCCGGATGATGGCACAGAGTGCACCTTCAGCAAGTTTGCAAATGATAGAAAACTGGGAGGAATGGCTGATACACCAGAGGGTTGGCTGCCTCTCAGAGGGACCTTGATAGGCTAGGGAACTGACCACACAGGAACCCTTATGTTCAACAGAGGGAAAACCAAAGTCCTACACCAAAGAAGGAATAACTGCATGCACCAGTACAGGCTTGGTACCAACCCCCTGCAGTGTAGCAGAAAAGGCCTTGGGGCCCTTGGTGGACAAGTTGAATATGAGCCAGCCATGTACTCTTGAGACAAGGCCAACATCTCTCAGGGCAGAACTAGGAAGAGCATTCCCAGCATACTGGGGGAGGTGATCCTCCTCTACTCAAGTCTGGTGGGGCCATCAGGGGTGTTGTGTCCAGTTTGGGGCTCCTCAGTACGAGAATGATGTGGGCATACTGGACTGAGTCTAGCAGAGGGCTGCAAAGATGATGAAGAGGCTGGGGCATCTTTTATATGAGGAGAGACTGAGAAAGCTGCAGCTGTTTAGCCTGGAGAAAATATAGCTCAGGAGGAGACCTTATCAGTATGGAAAAGTACCTGATGTGAGGAAGTAAAGAACATGGAGCCAGGGTCTTAATCAGTAGTGTCTCATAATAGCATAAAACGCAACAGGCACAAGCTGAGACACCGAGGAATTCCATTGAAACATGAGAGAAAACTTTTTCACTGTAAAAATACAGGATGAGGTTGCCCAGGCAGGTTGTGGAGTTTCCAGACTTGGGAGATACTCAAAACTTGACTGGATGTGGTTCTGAGCAACCTTCTGTAAGCGACGCTGCCTTGAGCACAGGGGTTGGGCTAGGTGATCTCAAGAGGCCCTTCTGATCTCAGGGATTTCATGATCTTATTTTTCTTATGTCTCACACTGGGACAATGTCTTAATTTTAACATCTGTACACAAGAAAACACTTTCACTGTGAAGGTGGTCAAACAGCAGTGGGACAGGTTGCACAAGCAGGTTGTGAAGTCTGCATCTGTTGAGATATTTAAACTCTTATGGGACACAGTCCTGGAATACCTGCTCTAGCTGACTCTGCTGGAGCAGGCAGGGGAAGACCAGATAATCTCAAGAGGTGCCTTCCAAACTAAATACTTATGTGATTCTGTGAATATAAACCAGTACAGACACACTAAGTCTTTAGGAAGAAATTTAGAAGAGGCAGAGTTCTTCTATATTTTGAGTTATATTTTTCCTGGCACTTCTATAGATAAAATCAGGAGCAGATGAAAATGGCCTTTACCCAATGTGAACACAATTTAAATCTACAGACAAACACAAGGAACCATAATGTTGCACAACTTGCATTTGCAAATAAGCATTAAAGACATAAACTGTGAAAGATTACTTGTGAAAGATACTTACTTGTGAAAGATTGTAAAAAGTATTGATATTAGTGACCACTCATTCAATGATGCTTTAATGTAGAACAATGCTCCATTCTCCGTGTTTGAAGCTAGGTTCTACTGGAACAATTGTGGCTTACCCAGTGAGGGTAGTGGTTACCTTAAATTGTAAGTCCATGCTCTTTGTGGTGGAGGCCTAGAAGTTAGTTCTTTGAACTTTTGGCATACCTTTTACCACTACTGTTTTGGCAACTCACAGATGTAAAGTCCTGGCCAGTGCTGCGTGCCTCCATTTCTCTTTTCTCCTGTGGGATTGCAGCAGCAGTGACACAAAGCATTAAGTGCACAGATACATGAATTACCTGTGAATTACTTCACAGTTTGTTGGACCAGATGTGCATAACTACTATATGTAGATATATTGTATACTTTTAGGCAACAGTTTGACATCAGATGAATCTCTTTATCACTTGTCATTCTTGAGTAAAAGCAATGCACAGGATAGAATTGATGTTACTTGTCCCTGAACATTAAGATCTGCATGAACAAATCATAATGAGGGAGTATTAACCAAGGGCAACTGAATAGATAGAAGTACGGTTTATGCTTTAAAAACATACTAAAGCAATGGATATCATATGAAATGATAAACCTTCACTTAGAAGTCAATTGGCAAATAAAAACCTGAAAAGTAAAAAAATCCACCAACTTACACATACAAACCAGTTGAAGCAATATATCAGAAGTATAAGTTTTCTTATTTTAAAGAGTAGTAAGTTAGAATCATGTAAAGAAGCTGATTATGTTTTAACAGTGTAATAAAACTTAATAATGTGTGTGGTTTAGCTCATTTTGTTGATAAAATTTTCTTTTTCTTTTGCAGAAAATGATGCGGTCATCTGTGTTCCATATGTTCATACTAAGCATGGTGGCTGTAGATGTGATTGTCGCTGCTAGTAACTACTACAAAGGAGAAAACTTCAAGAGACAATACGATGAATTTTACCTAGCTGAGGTGAGTGTAATGAAATGGCTATCTGGATATTTTTCAAGATAAGCTAAAGTAGAAAATGTGAATGTCAAGCACATTTTAGTATGTAATTTTTTTATTCCCTTAAGCATTCTGAGAATTCTGTGCTAACTTGTTCAAGATCCTCAGTCTGACAGTGGCTGACAGCCCTATCTTACAACCTTTTGAAAGGTAATTTCCTCAAACAAAATGTCAGTGGTAATGAGCTCAGGCTTAAGTATAGCATCTGCAGGCAATGCGTGGCTGCTGAGTTGCTATCTTTCTCTAGAAGGAATGTAACATCCAGAAGAACTTAACTTTAAAAAAATGACAAAACACTGTCTTTACAGAGTAGAGTACTTCTTCCTAAATCATCTTTATTCAACATACACTTAGCTGCAAGAAGGTCCTTAAGCATAACCAAAATAGTGTCGCAAATAGCCTGACTTTGGCAACTTCAAGAGCATACTGTAAAAAAAAAAAAAAACATTTATCCAGTCATTAATTTGGTGAAGGAGGAGGTTGTGCTCCTGAACCAGTGAAATGGAGGTAAAAAGTTTCTTTGCAAGTGGCATTCTGGCAGGGACCCTGACTGACTTATTAGCTGGTCAAGGATTTTACTGTAGGGCATGCACTAGAGATCCCAGAACCTTGGCTACATGTCTTTTTAGTGGTTTTTAGTACTGTTCAATTCAGTATTAAAAAAGAATGTAACACTTTGATACTAACGTACAGGCATAGCTTTAAATAGATAACTGTTTTTTCCTGAATCAAGAGTGAAATGAGTATTGTAACATTCTTTATTAAAAATAGTTCCATGAGCACTGTTAGTTGTCACTTTATCTGAGTATAAAGCCACCAGTGCTGAAATTCACCAAGATCAGTTCTCTGACAGTGTTGATCATGGTTGCCTGGATTTGACACGTCTAGTTTAATGGTTACTGCGGTTTCCCTGGCTTTGATAATTATGCAGTCCTTCTTTGGAGGCAGAGGGGACATCCTTGGGCTAGGGCGCATGATAGCAGTATATTCCTTGTGATTCCTCTGCCATTTTTATTGCCTGGTTGGCAACCAATATACCAATGGCAGAGGATTCACAAGTCAAAAAATTTGGTGATTTGTACTCTTCTTGTTTAAAATGTCTAGATACATTTGAGAGTCAGACTCTAAAGTGCCCAACTTTAAACCCTTTAGTCCATAACATTATGATGCTTTATGAATCTCCCTTTTTAAGGGAGGTTGAGTTGATACTATTTTTTTTAATTTATCTTAGTTTTAGGATATGTATCTGATGTCTTAAAACCTTATGAAGCTGAGACTTCACCAGTTCTGGGACAAAACTGAAAACAAAGTTAAAGGTAGCACCAGAGTCCTAAAACCTCAAAAAAGTGCAGACTGGAGAGACATCAGTGCTGTGTCATGCTTTATTGTGTCTCATGCTGCTGGAGATAGCTGTCGTTTGTATGAACACTGAGTAAAGCTGGCCCAGCCAACAATTAGAAGAGTAATTGTGAAATGTGTTATCTTTATTTTATCTCAAGTTCTAAGCGTATCCAGAAAACAACATGAACATGCGAGAAGATGATCTTGGGAATAAGTCATTGGAATAAAATGCACAAATACTGGGTTTTCTTATGACATCCCCCACAGATCTGAGGATGTAAGTGAGGACAGGGAAACTCATTTTAGCCTCTGTCGTGGTTTTAACCTGGCAGGCAGCTCAGCCCCACGCAGCTGCTCGTTCACTCTCCCCCAGTAGTGTGGGGAGGGAATCAGCAGAGTAAAAGTGAGAAAACTTGTGGGTTGAGATAAAGACAGTTTAATAGGTAAAGCAAAAGCCACACACACAGGCAAAGCAAAGCAAGGAGTTTATTCACCACTTCCCATGGGCAGGCAGGTGTTCAGCCATCCCCAGGAAAGCCGGGCTCCATCACCCATAACAGTTACTCAGGAAGACAAAATGCCATCACCCGAACATCCCCCCTTCTTCTTCCCCCAGATTTATATGCTGAGCACGACATTACATGGTATGGGATGTCCCTTTGGTCAGTTGGGGCCAGCTGTCCCGGCTGTGCCCCCTCCCAGCTCCCTGTGCCCCCCCAGCCTGCTCGCTGGTGGGGTGGGGTGAGAGGCAGAAAAGTCCTTGACCCTGTGCAAGCCTGCTCAGCAGTAGCTAAAACATCCCTGTGTTATCAACACCACTGTTTTAATCACAAACCCACAACAGCACCATACAAACTATAATGAAGAAAATTAACACTGTCCCTGCCAAAACCAGTACAATATCATAGGCCAGAGACAAATAATTAAGTCAGCATTAAAGCCTGGGACCATGTACTTTTTGCAATAGACATTTTTGCTTTATGCCCAGGATACAGGAAGTGGAGCCTGGATTCTTATCAAAATAACATTAATTCTATTTATATTCAAAATAGGAAACGCTGCATGTGCTATTTCTATTTTCACACTGAATATATAGTATAATTATGCTTTTATTAATCAGTGCTAGAAACACTCTCTTCACCATCTATTTCAAGTGTAGGGTTTGGGGAGGGGGAGGTTCCAAAGAAATACTTGCCAGTGTTTAATAATTCAAGATGAGTATGGCATGTAAACTAGTGTATTATAAGCCCTCTTAAGCAATGTCCGGTTTTCTTTAAAGATGTATTTTTCTGCTTCTGCATATCTTAGATTATTGGTTTATTGGTGGGAATGTTGTCAGACATTTTTTTACATTCTACATGTTTACATTTCTAAGTATATAAGGTAAATTAATCTGGAATACAGAAAGGTATTTTGTTTATTTGTAAGGCATACTTTTGATGTCTGTTTGTCTGGGGTTTTTTATTTGTGATACTTTTACTAGAGACACTATAAAAAAAGCAAGAATAACCCCCTAGTATCTTACAGAAGGAGGTATAAAATACAGTATCAGAAGAGCAGAAGAGTAGAAAACATCCTGGGAGAGAGGAGAAATTGATAAGCTGGTGTCATTTCCTACCCAGTTAATTGTGAAACTTGTGCTTTACAGCACAGGGCGTACAAAGAAATTGGTTTTAAGAGCCTTGAAGAGGCTGAATACTCAAACAACGCCTATTATTCCTCAGTGGCTGGTTTGGTTTTCTTGGTGAGGAAGGCTAGTTGGAGCAGGACGCACTGCTGTTGCTCTGTATTTTCCATTACACTAGATGCAAAAAGCTTTCCCTTCAGAGGGAGCTGACTTGAGTGGCCAACAGCAATCGGGATTCCCTTTGCTAAAGGAAATGCCTAGGTACATCACAGCAAACATATCTCGCTTTCTGATACATTTTCTAGAAGTCATCTTGGAAGCTGCTGGCTTTAGGAGCAGACATGTCCAATAAAATAGCTCACAGTCCATTTTATGGACCACACATTGTCGTGGCCTAGAACTGTAGAAATACATCCACTTAAATTCAGTAAACAAATCTAAGTGAAGTTATTGAGATACCCGGTGTCAAGAAAAAGAAGTGTATTCTTTGTTGGAAAGAGAAGACAGACTCAAGAGAAAAGGAGACAAAGGTTAGACAAGAAGATAACAGATAGAAATTAATTCTAAACTCGGGTCCCACTGGTTGCATAATTTTGTATACCCAGTAGTAAATGAGAGGTTCTGACAAGCATTTCAATTTGTATACATCAGCCCTGCAGATTAAGCAAAACCAGAATTTTAAGAGGATAGCTCAGAACCCCAATGCACTATCTGAGAACCTGGAAAAAGCAGAGCTTCAAACTCATTTTTGGTAATTGTTATTGAGGATGTTGACTTTACCTACTCAATACCTGGACAGAATAGTGATGGATGTTTGTTTTTATGTGCAACTGCCACATTTTGTCTTCCATTGAAAGATGATACAGACTAGAAGTCTTATTGGAGATGTGTGAAATTCCTTCAAGTACTGCTTTAAAGGGTCTGGAAAACAGAGTTCAAAACTAGGTGCTTTTATAAGCTTCCTCTTAGGTTCCTTTGGCAGTCTGTCTCCTTGCACTGCTGCCTTCATGTAGCCTTTGCCCTGCCCTGGCTGAAGGAAGGATTGAGTGCTGGGTCAGATCTGGTAGCGAGGGAAATGCTGGAGGTCTGTGCCCTTAATCCCACTGATCCTGCTCAAAAGAATTCTTGTCTTTCCCAAAGCCACACTTACAAAGAAAACTGAGTCTGTCACTGTTGGATGTTGGCTGATATCGAGCTCTGCCTCTGCAAAAGAACATAAAGGGGCTACTGGCGAAACGTACTGTTGCTGAAGGCAGCATTAATACCATAAAGCTTCCAGGTGACTCAGTGGGAGGCAGCTGTCACAGAAGCAGCCCATTCCTGGTAGCTCCTCTCTGGCCTCCCCAAAGCAAAACTGGCAACGTGGTGGAGGGTGGCTGCTTATGTGTTACACCTGCTTTTTGTGTGTGCATCTGATTTGGCTTCTTATGTGAATTTGCCTTTCTCTTGTCTCTACAGCAATGAAAGGAGTGATTTCAGCTTAAAAAAATAAGCTATAAAATTGTATTACATTTCACACCTAACAAAAAAGTTTTAGTCAGATATTCCGAATCTTCTGTATTTAATTACAAGGAAGGAAAAAAATACCAGCTCTGTCAGCAGGAAGACAGGTGTATAAATGTAATCAGATGTTATGCAAGCCATTTGATACATTTTAAGTGCTAGTGGTTTGAATTCATTTGACAAGCATGTAAAATGCAAATGATCCCACCCACACATTTTTAGAATAAATTAAAATACTCTTAACATCGTATTTGTTAGTCTTGTCCTAATAGGAAGCCTATGTGCTCTGAAGTATGTATGTGTGTGTGTATTTAAATGGCATTGTTATTCCACCTGCTCTGAAGCTGAATTCCATCTGCTTTCTACCCACTGTTCCATTTTTCCTCATTTGATCCCCTTGTTCTTTCAGGACTCAGATGTGTTTTCATTAAAAGTGAGGTTTCATTTCAAGATTTTTTTGATACAACATTTTCCTTGTGATTAAGATAGAGATTTTCACGTGAAGTGGTAGCCTCTTCAGACTTCGCTCATTGTTCTTCTTGAGCTCTTTGAGCTCCCAGAACAAAGGCTGAAAAACTGGACAGACACATTTCAGAATATGAGCATGAAAGTGTTTCCACACTGTGTATGACTGAAATCACACAAATATTTCTTAGTAGTATATCTTTCCTAATGTGAAGAATTTTTTGGATCACTATGAAGCATTTTGCCTTAATTTAATCATTCAGAGGACGTTTGAAGCCTGATAACTACTTTGCATGCCTTGACAAGGCCACATAATACAGCTGGTGGCACTGTTCATGAATAGCTGTGTGGACTAGGGGATTACGTCCTAGGAAATGCAGGACATAAACTTCAGTGTTTAACTTCCATTTCCACTCCTGCTTGTGACAGTCCTGTACACATAAAATATGTAAAATTTTATTTAGCTGTGTCACAAAATCCTTCTTTCATGTTGATGAATATATTTTTGATGGACTGGAGAGTTTAAATTTTAAATAATGTAGGTACTTAAGGCAGCATCCCAGAGACTGTGACTGTCAGATTCAGAATTAAAATCTTAGCCTCTAACTTTGTTATGCCCTGCCAAATCCAGTAAATCTACAGTCCACAGTTGGTTAATCTCTCCATCTTAAAAGGATTAATACTTTTGCTCAAAGAAGGTTTCGACTGTATTTTGGTAATGTTTGCACAGCACTTTGAAAGTATTAATTGTATATAGATGCCACCTAATGTTATCTCAGGGTCTCTTTTAAGCCCCAAAGTGTGTAAAGAGTCAAAGAGGAAAATTGCTGAATCAAGGAAAAACATTCTTTCCATTGGTTTTCCTGGCTGTTGGGAAGTCAGGGAGTGAGTCTTTCATGATTTATACAGTAGTAAATTATAAGAAGACAGGTGAGGAAGAAGTGTGTCCAGCCAGAAGGACTTTCAGTAGTGAGAGAAGTAAGAGAAAATAAATCTTGAAGATGCAAACCTATGCAAAATTGGTTCCCTTTGTTCAAGCTGAACATCATGTGTTTTAGTGCGTAAATATTTCAAGAAAGGCCTCACAGTCATCCAATGCCTACAAGCAGATTTCTTCCACTGTAACTTCCCACCTTACTCTCTTTGCTCAACTTCTTTAACACCATCTCTTTAAAATTTTTGAAAACTTACCAATTTTGGACTGTGTTAGAATTTCTTCTTTTTTTTAATTTGTTCTAATGCTTGAGTCCCATCACCAATTTTCTGCCTGTCTTGGTTTTCACATTATTATAGATGTTTTAGAAAATTGAAGCAGCAATTTTCAGAGAGACCTTTAAACTTTGGTTTGTTACATAGATCTCTTAAAATTCTTCAGACAGCTCATATGTGTTGCTTCACATTTTGAAAAAAAAAACTCATATTTTTTTTGCTTTTTATCTGTGTACAAAAAGTGAAATTTCAGCTGGATGGATTTATTATTTCATGCTTTCTAAATTGTGGCATCTACATGTCTGTGTTGAGACTTCAAAAAATTTCATAAAGTGTACTTTTAAGGAAGAATATTAGCCAATATGAGGAAATCTATTGTTGATTGTTTATTCTGTTTATAGTACGAGTGTTTTTGTTAAGTGTTATGGACATCTTTATTTTTGCCATATAAAGCCTTTATAGACATCATGACATAGAAACCTGTAATTTAACTCAGTGTTTTGAATGCATCTTTCTTGTTTTATATATTTGTCTAGGTTGCTTTTACAGTTCTGTTTGATTTAGAAGCTCTCCTGAAGATCTGGTGTTTGGGTTTCACAGGATACATCAGCTCATCTCTTCACAAGTTTGAGTTGCTGCTTGTAATTGGAACCACTCTACATATTTATCCTGACCTCTATCACTCTCAGTTTACATATTTTCAGGTATGATCAACTATTTTTACATTTCACCCTATATACCAATTAAAAACATTACCTATTTTGCTCTTATTACTTCTGTTCTCAGGCTACTGATGTTGTCACAATATTGTCTCACTTTGAGAATATATTTAAAATAACAAATATGTCTGTTCTTAACTACGTTTGTTGGGTGGATTTACAGAAATAGGATTCTTTCTAACTTTGCTGGGATTCCCTTCTGTTTTCATTAACTCCCGTTTCTTATCTGAGCTATGCTGTTCAGTAGGTTCTGCATTAGTTTTTTCACTGTCCTTCATTGAGCCGTGACCTTGCATACAGCTCTTTAGGGCATCGCCTTCCAGTAGTGTCCACCACTGTCCCTGAGGCTTTACTACACTTGCTGTTGCTTTTCCAAATCTTCATCTCTGTGGCAGTCGCATGCCTAAGTCTCTGCTCCAGTTATTGTGGGTCTTCTGAGGTCATTTCTTCAGAATCATCTTAGAGTTGTTTTTTATAGATCTGTTTTTTATAGATCTCTAACCATTCTTTATCTAGAGGGAAAGTGTGTTTATGAAGGTTCTTCCTACATTTTCACTTTGGGGAAGAGCAGGAAGGAGACAAAGACTGATTAATTCAGACTTCTGATTCTTCCTCTGTCAGCCAGCCAAACCAATTCCCCATTCCTCCTCCTCAAAGTGCTTAGGGTTGCTCCAGTTGTGGGAGAAAGCGCTGGGATTTGTTATAATGCGTTATGTTCTACAGTGCTAAAGAAAGGGATTTTTTTTAAAAATGCATTAAAGGATTCATGTCTGTCCATTATTCAGTAATGGATTGGCATGATGTATAATCAGTAAAGGCAAATAATAAATCATCAGAGTCCTGTCAATAAATGTGATTAGCTACAGTGACACATACTGTAACTAAGTGAGTACAATATGGGGGGAGCAGTCTCTCCAGGTATGGGTTGAAATATGATGGCCTTTTCAGACTTCTTCAAATGGCATCCTGTATTTTTGCTAAATGGTTCCACAAACCTGCTCAAGAAAGCTTTCAGGATGACAAATTCTATTTTGCCTTCACCTGGCATCATTTGAAGTCTTTTAGATGGTTATAGCTTTGATTTTGCTGTCCAAATATGTAAAATACTGTTATTCTATGTGGCATAACATTCCTAACCTTCAAGTATCAGGAGTATGTTATTGCACTTTCGTGACAAAAGCGCACAGGAAACCTAGCTAGGAGCTCTCAGTTAAAGCAGTAAACAACTTAGTTAATAGTTGGTCTATGTTTATTAGGGCAGAGTCCACGTACATCTGATGATTTATTTCTAGGAAGTTTAAGTGTAAATTATGAACATGTTGGGCTAAATGGGTGACATCATCAACTCATAGGACTGAAAGTATAATTAAAATGTAGCCAGATGTGGATAATAAAATAATGTCTTTTCTTTTTAATGGATTTAATTAGTTTTGTGGATCGGGGGTAGTGTGTTTTGTTTTTTTTTAAAAAAAAGTGCTAGCTTTTATGACAGAAAATGTCAGGATGTGGTTTTTATTTCCCGAAATATATGATACATACATTTTACAAGCAGAAACACCTGCTACACTGAAAGATTTGGGTTGTACTGTGCAATCCAAATCCCTTAAGTGTCAAATGACAGTGAGGTTGGAAAACACTTTACCTTTGATGTCAGTGTGTAAGGGAGTTACGCGCCATATTCCACCAATTAAGCTTCTGGGCAAGCTAGATAACACATTTTCAAATCAACCAAGGTCAAAAAGTCCTTTTCACATGGATACATTGTGACGTTAGGCAGATTTCCAGACCTTTAGGTATTAATGATGACAGGTTAAATGTGTTCCTTGTCAGCCAACAAAACAGATTACTGAAAACAGAAGTTTTATTTGACACATTCCAGGATAGTGAGCAGAAATATGTGGTTTATCTAGTCTTCCTTAGCGTATATTTCAGTCTGCATTATTCATTGGTCTTTATCATTACCTTTTGCCAACACATCATTCACTCTTCACCACATTGGCTCTTGTCCACCCTCCCACCTATCTTTCTTACATTTACTGTACAGTCATTCTAAACACTTTGCAAAGCTCCTTCTGAAAGACTCCAGCAAACCAACATTCTATGGCTATAATCTATAGAGCACAAAATCAGTGGAGAAACAACAGGTCTTTCATGTTATTGCAGAGATCTGTAATGAACCGGCATAAAATGGAGACGTTTAAACAGAATTTTACCTATACTGGACTGAAAAGATTGTATTTGTGCTTGGGGAAAATACTGCTGAGTGATTTTCTGAATAAATATCATCCCTTTTAGCAAATGCAGCCATTTTTTGTAACAAAGCCATAGTTTCTCTTTTATATTGTTTATTTTGATTTGGGTTTTAACTTATTTTTATATTTAATCCAAGTTCTGCATGCACCTTCTATAGCTCTAAATTTAATACAGTTTGCAATCCAATTACACAGAATGCATAAATGTTCATTAGAGTGTACTATTGCTAGATTCAATTTGTCACCTAATGAAAATAAATGAAAAAAACATATAGTATCAAGAAGATTAATGTGTTTCTTAAAGGTCAATTAATGTTCCCCAAAGGAAGGGAGGGGAAAGTAAGGCAGATAATACAGTTTATCTAAAACACAACTCAGAATACTGACTAGCATGAAATCTTCACCCCACTGGAGTCAGTGTTGAAAGTAACTTTTACACTGTCAGATCTTGTAAGCCAGAAGGCACCATGTTCACATGTTCGTAGTACTTGGAAATCTCACTCATCTCACTGTCTGTCACTGCCTTTGTAACCAGTTTTATGTGCTCAAATTATATGTAATGGGATCACAGTACCAATATGAAAGGAAAATCTTACCTTGTTCTAAAGTTAAGCTGTGTAGTGTAACCTTTGTAATTAGGACCTTTTTTTAGTACTAAATACAGTGAAGCCTCATCCCATCTAATACAAGGGGTCTGGTATATTTGAAATAAGTTGTTGTCTTGAGTTGACTTTCTCTTTCTGTCCCTCTTGGCAGTAAAGCCTAGATGACTCACATATTCTGTGCACCTGACAGATATGTAGGGAGGTGAGTTTCATGCAAAATGCAAAGGTTTATATTATTAGCAAGCTACAAGGTACACTGAACTCCGTGAACAACTTCTGTCAAACTTACTGCCTCTCCAAAAGCAGCAGAGCAGTTGTATTTGACTTGTACATAAGGTCAGCCTTTAACTGCACTGTAATTCCTACCTTCCAGTTTCAATATGTTCTTGCAGACATATAGGTGATACTTTGGGCTAGAGAGTCTTTTTTCTTTGTAAGGACTGCAAAATCTCGTTTGCCACATATGCTGCTGTCTGTTGTCTTCAGCAACTACTTTTGCTGCCACTGCCTCTTGTTGATACCAATGTTCATGTCACTGTTTATGCCACCATCAGTGGCAGAAATAGGAGATTCAGAGCTGTCAGCAGCTTTTCCAAGGTACACTCGGCAATGAATGGGTCAGGAGTTCTACACACGATCACAGTTCTGCTGCCACTACTAATACTGAGACATGTCAAATATATCAGTGGCACACAATGCTGTTTCCGCTGATATTGAGAAATGCCATCCAAAATTTCCCTTGTGAGAAGCAGCAAAGTATGTTCATTACCAATTTTGCTAAGGTATATGGTACACAATGCCAAGCAATTTTGCCTTGTGTCACCGAAATGGAAAGATGACCTGTGGAAGAAGAGTGGGCAGTTCTTCACGTGAATATATAACCTGGTGTAACAAATAACACAGAATCATAGAAAAATCTAGGCTGGAAGTGGCCTTTCAAAGTTATCTCATCAAGCCTGCTGCTCAAAGCAGAGCTTTCCTCAAAGACTGTTCAGGACGCTGTCCATGTAGAATAAGTATGTTTTTTTAACAGTGATAACCACAATTGGAGCAATTTACCTAGGAGTGCACTGCAGTAGTTTTCAGTTGCTAAATCTAGACTGATGTATTTTGACCTTTACCTGAAGCAGTTCTTACATTTGGTAATACAGTATAAACCATTGGTCTGTAATTCCACATCACATTCAGATTTATTATCTGTGGTATGTTTTGCCTATGTCTTTGTTTCCTTTGTTACCCCAAAAACAGTTTTACCCAATTGCATTTCTGTGATGACTCTTCATGAGCGGTGAGTTGATTACAGCCTTGAGGGCCTTGCATATCCTCCTGTGCCGGTACTCTCAAGATCTCCGCTGTCGTCCCATGCCTGTACACATTGATGCTGTGTTTTGTGGAAGGGTCATAGCTCATTCTATGCAAAATTGCTATTACTGCAGAAAAAGAGACATGTAACAATAAGCATTACACCACACAATTGTAAAAAGCTAAGCAAAAACCAAAGTAGGTTAACAGTTACCTGGTTGTTGGGTGACTGCCACTGCTAGCTAAAACAAATCTTCAGGCAGGCCAAGATAAGTACAGACAAAACCTGGCAGGTTCTAGGTCTCGTGTTCTTAACCTAACACATAACTTGTGGTCTGTTACAAGAGGTGGCAACCCGATATTTACCGGTCTGCAAAGCTGTAAGTCCCTTTTTGGCCTTGAAGTGTCTGATCCTGTGAAAAGTTGTTGATTAATGTGATTATCATGTAATTAATACAGTTGTATTTTCTCTTTCTTTGCAGGTTCTTAGAGTAGTTCGGCTTATAAAGATTTCTCCTGCTTTAGAGGACTTTGTTTATAAGATATTTGGACCAGGAAAAAAACTTGGGAGTTTGGTGGTGTTTACTGCCAGCCTTTTAATTGTAATGTCAGCAATCAGTTTACAGATGTTTTGCTTTGTGGAAGAACTGGATAGATTTACAACCTTCCCACGGGCAAGTATAAAAAGCATTGATTACTCTTTGCTTGTTATTATTTTCTTGTCATTGATATTTTCTCGTCATTGATATTTCTTGCCGTTGGTGGTGGACTGGGCAGTGCTAGGTAAACAATTGGACTCGATGTTAAAGGTCTTTTCCAGCCTAAATGATTCTATGGTTCTATGGTTCTGTCATGGTTTAACCCAGTAGGTAGCTAAATACCACAGAGCTGCTTGCTCCAGGGGGATGGGGGAGAGAATTAGGAAAAAAAAAAGTAAAATTTGTGGGTTGAGATAAAGACAGTTTAATAGGATAGAAATGGAAGGGAAAATAGTAAAAATAGTAATACATACAAAACAAGTGATGCACAGTGGAGTTACTCGCCATCTGCTGATCAGTGCCCAGCCAGTTCCTGAGCAGCGCCCCCCCAGCCAGCTTTCCCCTTAGTTTATATGCTGAGCATGATATCATATGGTATGGAATATCCCTCAGGTCAGTTGGGGCCAGCTGTCCTGGCTGCGTCCCCTCCCAACTCTTTGTCCCCCCCCCCCAGCCTGCTCGCTGGTGGGATGGTGTGAGAAGCTGAAAAGTCCTTGAGTTGGTGTAAACACTGCTTACCAACAATGAAAACATCAGTGTGTTATCAAAATTGCTCTTATTCTAAATTCAAAACACAGCACTCTACCAGCCACAAGGAAGAAAATGAACTCTATCCCAGCTGAAACCAGGGCAGATTCTATCATATTTGTTATTATATTAGTGGTCTTCCTTTCCTTCTGAGAACCGTGGAGCAGTTTGCCTCCGTATGTGTAGATAAAGTAATTCTGTTTTCTGTGTGTAACAGCCTTCCTGTAGTCCTTCAGTAGCAAAGTTTGTCCTTCTTTGGGTTAGCTATTCTGTTTCTGCTGTTGAGGGAATATAGAAAAATGTGATGTGTGCACCCTGATGATGAAAAAACAAAGCATATGGCTTAATGCTACTCTAGCATGTTACCGAAAGAGGATTCACGTGCCCAATCATGAACATTAGGCACAAAATTTATATAAAACATGTCTACGCATGATTTATATCTTCATATTACAAAATTGGTTGTTCTTGATTTGTACAGGAATGCTTGTTTTACACAGGGTTATAAAACCTGTCTGCATTGACAAAATAAGTGTTTGCCTTCTGGGTATAAATAATGGATATTTATGGGCATTGCATTAATTCAGAACAGAACATTGAAAATCAGTGGAAATTGGAGCTAATGTATTTATTGAAGCACACTGTTCTGAATGAAAATACTGCCATTTCATTATTAATGGATTAGACTGAGTGTACATGGATTGGTTCCAGTGACAATTTATTTGTTTCTGTCATTCCAGCTTGGTTATCCAATGTATCTATTTTAGTGAAAGTGCGTTGGTTGGAACAATTAAATAACAATGAATAAGGCAGCCTCAGGGGTCGTGCATTTAGCAAACAAAATAGCTAGGCAACAGTTTGTAATTATCAACCTGGACTTGCTGTATGGGAAGCTAGCCATCAAATGTGAGACAAAAAACACCTACCCACAGGGAATAATGTAACATCATACTTCCTATTTTGAAAAATGTGCTTAGAAAAGCAACGAGTACAATCATTAAGAATTCAGTAGAATTCATTTTTTTAAATGCTGGAGGAAGAAAAAAACCAAAATCAAACCTTAAATTTTTTTAATGAATCTAGGCCTCTGTCTGTAAATTGGGTGATATTACCACCATATTGTATGCCTGACTCCCATGTATAACTTCTGAAAAAAACTTCCAGCTGAAAATTTGAAGTCCCCATGGAATTTTGTTTTAGAATTATTTTTATTATTTATGCAAAATGGCAATGAAAGTCCTGAAAGAACTATTCTAGTATAATTAAAGTAAGACAGATTCACAACCAGCTGCACATTTTAACAAGATAAATTGATATAAGTATTTGAGAAAGATCTGCTTACAGTAAAACATTGCAAAGGTATATCAAGTTGTTAGTAAAATGTTAAATTATTTTGAGCATTTCAATCCGGCCATTTCAGCTTCAATAAGAGCTTCTATCATATTGAATTTCAAGATATATGTGGATACTAAATACATGTTTCAAGAGTGAGAAAACACTTTCTCCAGCAAATTACAGTTTTTTACAAGCAGAATTAATCCAAACTTGCTTTATATTTTCTGACTTAAGTTTTGGGAAAACAGAAGACCTGTTACCAGTAGTAAAGGAGTGTTCCAGCAATACTGAAATATTTTTAATACTTTTTATATGATAGCCAGAAGCAGGAGTCTCTCATTTTTTAGTTATTGTTTATTTGTGTACATACGGACCTTCTTATGAATGTTTCAGAAGTGTAATTTACATGGTGTGGTTTCTTTTTGCAGGTTTTTAGTGAAACATCTCTTAATTGGTTAATAGAGTCAGTGAAAATTTTGTACTCAAAACCTGTGATCAATGGTTTGAGTGATGGTGTCCCTCCAAAGGAGTCTGTCCTCCTAGCAAAGCTTGGGGGATGCCCACTCATGTTGTCTGCTCTGAATAAAGACCACTGAATTCGTTTACAATAAGACAATTATAAAATATGTGATTTGGGGTTTGCCTGGAATGTATTATTTTCAAAACATGACTGAAGACATCCTTGCATTAGCATATGATGTAGGCAACAATACGAGGTCTGCAATAGCAGAATTTGCTAAGATAAATATTTTGGGGCTTAACCCCAAAGAAGAGCCCTAAAATGGCCAGGACTGTTGCTGTGGACTTTTTCAGTTACAAATACAGAGAGGACAAGCACACTAGCAAAAAGGTGACACCAGAGGCTAAAATTTGAGTTTGTACATTAAAGTGCTTTCTACAATGAAACAGACAAAACCTAAAATCATTTTGAAACTCTAAGTGCTTTATAAGAAGGCACAGGGTGGGTTTTGGAAGAAGCAGACCTCCTCCTTTCACTAATGCCTCTAAATTGCATGTTTTCACATGGTTTCCTGACAACAGTCAATAGGCACAAGCTCAGTGTTGCCATGGCTACAAATTTTACCTTTCTTTTGGCCATTGCGACTACCCAAATGGACTGCCTTTCTCTCTTAATACTAAATATAAATATATAGAGGTTTGTTATGCTGTTTTTAACCAGTCCACCATCTCTATTTTTGCACATCTTCTTGGACTGCACATATTGAGCCATGAGAAGGACAGGGGGTGACTAGGACCCCTGAAGAAGGAATAGGAGAGGGGTCTGTTCAAAGGCATCAGTGTAAGATGGCCACTAAGAAATTTCAAACTTCACTGTATGGAAAACAGGTTGTTAGTATCTCTGACTTCCATGCCCTGGTTTCTTTTGGGTTTTGTGGCTGTGTGTTGACTGCTTGGTGTGGCAGGTTACAAAGCTGGGCCTGCTGCTCTTCTGCTGAATGGGTCAACACAAGATGAGAGCCAGCCCCAACTGATCTCAGCAGCAAAAATCCCCCAGTCTTCAGCAAAACCAGGACTTTGCTCTTAGACTTGAGCTTGGAGAAGGCTCAAGCTGTGAAATGTTAGTTCAACCTAAGCATCACTCGTTAAAAAAATTGAACAATGTAGTCTTAATTCTCTGATTCAGTTACAATCTCAGTGCCACTGCCACATTTTTACAGGATGGCTGCTCTTCTCTGAGGGTGTTACTGAGCACTCATGACTACATTAGGAGGAAAAAGTAAGTTTGCACAGGTGGGACAGATTGCAAGCCTTGGTCTAAATCCTGTTAGTTTAATTTGCAGAAGTAATTCTGCTTCCATGAATAAAGCTTTTGGGATTTGGCCCATGATATTTTGTGGACAAGCAGCAGTTATGAGTGAAGTAGATTGTAACTGTAAGTAGGCATCTATGTGGCACCACCCCTGTAATACTAGACAAGGTATCAGAACTGACATTTCAGCTCTTATATTCCACCAAACCTTTGCCAATCTTGCAGTATAAATTAAAAGTAGTTTGACTTCCATCATCAAAACAGCTAATTAAGTAATAGGGCATAAATACTGAAAGAAATTGACAGTCTTTTCTCTAACACGGATTAATTCAGAAAATCACCATTTGCATAAATCTCTTAAGTCTCATCTTCACAGATGTTGATTCTGTCAGCTAGTTGCATTTAAAATTAATTTTAAAATAAACAGTGGGAAGTGTACCTTTCAGCTAAAAATAACTTGCTCCAAAGCAGATTGCTAGGTGCAAAGCACATACTCATTGTGCGCTGCCTTATTTTCTTAAAACTAATGTTTTATCATATACTGGACTTTAATGTTATAATAAAATGTTTAAATTGTATTGAAAGGCCATTTTATATAGCTACATGCTTTATGGACAACTGTTTCAGACGGAAGATTACATTTTTATAATGTCAAAAAATGTCTTTTCCAAATTAATCTAGTGCTTGTATTAATGAGGGGTCCACGACACAGTATTGGAGCTATCTTGAATTAATTGAATAATTAATTTTATATATATATATATAAAGCAATAAATGATGGTAATTTAGTGTGATTCAGAAGAAAGGACACTTCACTGGTTTAGTTATCCAGCCCCTCAGGTGTTTTTAAAGCCAGCAGTGGGGTGTGTTACTTAGTGTTGTGCCCACCTTGTATTTCAGCCAGGAGTGTCACACCAGTCAGGTACGACCACTACTGGCGTCAGAGATGCTCGAGTGCAGGGAAACAGCAGCTGCCTGGCTTGGCTTCACCTCCCCCTCACAAAAGGAAGCAGAGAAGCAGTGCTGAGTACTGATGGGGTGGTTGTCTTCGTCACCCTCAAGCACCACTGGCAGCTATAAAGGAGGCTGAACTTCCCACTTGTTTCATGCACACTCCTCTGGCTACAGAAGGCTTCTCCTAGCTAAAGAACCCAAATTTTTCCTTCTCTTCATAATTTGTATGTGGAGGTATTTTGTAGCGCTAGATAACAGTTCTTTAGGGTTGGGGTTTTTTTGCAGGACCCTCATCGGGGTTTTTTTGGTTTTTTTTTTAAGAAAGGAGTCACTTTGGTGAAGAAAGGAGTTTGTAGTTTATGGGCTGTAAGGAGTCTGCACGTGTGGTTGTGAGGGGGAGGTAATTCAAAAGGAGGATCTGGCCCCAGGTCGGCAGCATGCTACGTAAAGCCAAGGTTACTGGCAGGAACATAAAAGTAGCGGACACTGTGCCAATTCCAGCCTTCATATTTGGCCTTTCCTGACACGTGACATAGCAAAGATTTTAGCTGACATAAAGAAGGGAAGTAGTTGCGAGCAGTTTTCTCTGCTGCTTCTAGTTTATGCTAGCCTTTGTTCTCTGTGGGATCCGTGTGTTCAAAGGAAAGGCTGGGACATTACATTTGGTTCAACATGTTGCTGATGTAGAAACTAAAGTCTCAAGTTGAACTTCATCTCCCAATATGTGCTTGGATGCCTTGATATGTTCCCTGTAATACCTTTGCTTGACTTCTGGGTGATTTGGACTTGTTGGCGTAATCATCTCTGAAAATCTGATTAGTGTGATTTAATTCTGAAAAGCAACTGTAAAAATAGCTGTCAAACTCCTTGTTCTTAACCTGTGTTTATGATTCTGTCTGCCTCAGAGTGCTGCAGAACATAGCAGCAATAAGAAACCGAGCTGGATTCTGGTGTGGGGCTTTTTGTGGGAGCCAGCGGGCAATTTTTTTTAAAAGCCCTTAGCAGCTAAATGTTTAGGACCCCCCTAACAAAGTAAAAATGCACAGTCCTTCCTCTGTGTGTGATCTAGAGGCAACATGATTCAGTTTCTGTACTTTAAAATATGTACTATTTATAACGGACAGAGGAGAAAAAGCTTTAGTCCTAGGATCCTTATCAGTGGTAAGTGGCAGAGGGCCAGACACTGAGCTTAAGCACTGGCCTCCTGATACGGTTACTGCTTAGCTGTTAACCATCCTGCTTCCAGGGAACTCTCTCCAAGGCAATCCCTGGGCCCGGGCAGGGAAATAGTTCTTTCCAACTCGGCACTCCAAAAAGGCAGCGCATGCATAGCAAGATGCACCAGATTAGGTTGTCTCTTCCTTACCCAGTCCTCTTACACTACCCCAGCAAGTTTTGTACTTGCAGGCCCTCCTTCCAAATTGTAAGCAAACAGCATACATCCTTGACTTTGTAATATGCCACAAGCTATGCCACATCCATCTTATTATTTCTGATAGTTGGAACCAGCTCCTTCTTACCAAATATTAATGATGTGTCATGGCCATAGGGATATTACACAGGGCCAGGAGGAGATGCAGGACCAAGTGCTGTATGTGTGCACATGGACAGTCAAGAGTAAATCAGCCTACACAGCACAATAGAAATCACAGCCTCGAGTTGACTCCCTTAGGGTGTGAGTATAACCTTAAGGGTCCTGTTTACATGGAGAAACTGCTTAAGGAAGACTTTTTTTGTTTGAAAAACTGCAAACTTGATGAGGAGCCTAAGCAAAGTACTTGCCTGTAGTTAATATTAGTAATCTAAACTTGAAGTCTCCCTCCCAGTTAGTTTTGCCAGCAGCTTTAAAAATTAATAGAACCCATTTTATTTTTTTTCAAGCACATAGATTTTTATATCTACATATTTTCAGTTTTCCCAGCATGCATTAGGGCTTAGGGTGAATTGATGTGAGGGACTCCTCAAGTACTGTTTTCTCACGGGTGTGACAAGAACAGTCCTATTCTCTTGTGCCAAGTGCATCGATGTATTAACCAGCTGTTGCTGGGGGTGTCGGAGGCACTGAGCATAGCTATAATGTATCCTCCACACTGTGTCAACATTGTGAATTCAAGGAATCCTATATCTATAAGCTGCATCGTTAAAGTCTTCAGTTATATCACTATTTTTTTATGTATTAAACCTCAGTAAGATACTAGCTTTGGTCCTTGCTGTCTGGAGAGTACTTGTGATGTCAGGCAAAAGCAAAAGAAACTTGTGCAACAGTTTCATCTCACTGAGACGTTTAAGACTATTGAGATCCACACTTCAGTTTGATACCATAGTCAAAACTGGTGTGACTAAAGCAAAGCGCAGTCCTCCATGTCTGTGTGATGTACACACCATGCTCCCACATTGTTCGTGCTGAGTTAAATTCTGCTCTGTGCTGCAGGCTCAAGATGGGGTTTCAAAGGTCTAAGGCATCTGCATTTCAGGCTTATCGGGATTCATATATTCCTGTCACCACAGACAGTTTGCTGAAACATTTCCATTATTCCCACTATTTTTGACATGTACTCTTGGTCTGAAGGGTTTTGAAAATGTTACAGGAACAGTTCCACAAAGAATGCTATCTACAAAAGGTGTAGGGGAAGAATCTGACTGACTGAAGTGAATGGAAGTACTGGGACCTCCCCTTGTATTGGTTAATCTCATCTGTGGGGTGCCTAAAATGCTTCTGCTATTAAGATAACAAAAATGTGTGGTCACATTTAATTGTAACAGTTTATTATTATATTTATAGAAAGGTAGCACAGAAGAACAAGCATAATCAACAAATCACAATATGTTATAACATTCAAAACAATGATCTCTGATGCTCAGGATATTTCCCTTACTTTGTTAGCCCTGGAGGAAACCAAAAAGCTCTTCATATGGGCTAATAGAGCTTGGACTATGTTTACAAGTTGCAGATTACAGTTCAAAGATTAAGCTATTTATTTCTCCTTTAGCTCTGGAATATTGATTCACCTGACTTCAATAACTGAATAATTGAAATACATTTGTTTACTAAGAACTAAAAAATAAACAAAATGGGTGTTCTGATCTGTTAAATCAACTTGAGGAATGTGTCAATAGAACCATAGTAATAGAATTTGTGAATGTTAATATGTTTGTAATTGCTTTCCTTGCAGGCGTTCATGTCAATGTTTCAGATTCTCACACAGGAAGGATGGGTGGATGTAATGGATCAGACACTGAATGCTGTAGGACATATGTGGGCACCAGTAGTTGCTATTTATTTTATACTATATCATCTTTTTGCTACTCTGGTAAGTCTTCACTTGCAAATATGCTTGTGCTTTTTTTGTTTTGAATTATTCTCATAGCTCTTGTATTACTTTTCTCAGCTAGTTAAAACTAATTATGATGCTCCTTTTCAGCACAGAGGGCTTTAGGATTAGTTCTTTGATGTGGTAGAATTTACCCTTCAGCCCTGCCACATAAGGTGGTAGCCTTTGTTCTGGTGCGAGGTGTTGTTCTTCGTAAGATCCAAGTCACACTGCTAGACTAACAATATAATTGTTAACTGTCTTGTTCCTTCACAGTTCTAATGATTGCAAAGTTAAGCAAGTGCTTTTATTTATCATGTAGAAATTAGCTCCTCGGCTTCCATTGCATTCTCTTTGCATCAGTAATTTAAGTGAGAAGTGTAAAGCCTAAACTCTTAACTAGAAATCATTACTTTCCTGTTACATGATGCAAAATCAATGCATGGAAAATATATGTTACAGTACATCAAGCAACAAAAGGATGAGAACCAATAACAGCAGTTCCTGCATGTATATGGAAATGGGGATTATATCTAAACCCCCATTATTTTCTGTATGCATTTTGAATGGGGATTATATCTAAACCTCCATTTTTTTCTGTATGCATTTTGAATGGGATAATTGCTTTTTTTTTTTTTTTTTTTTAGAGAAAATGGTAAGGAAAACATCTTTTTGGATATCCTGTATCAGTAAGGGCCTGGTTCTGTATTTTGAATACCATCACAGAGGAAATACCACAATCAGGAGAATAACCATTTTTACTCACCCTTAATTCACTCCTACTTTTGCTTAGTTTATATTTTGCGTTCATTGCGGTTTTGATGCACATATTCTTATTTTCACTTTCTTCATTCCATTTTTGTTCTTTCCTTGGTTGTCTGCTTACATAAGCTACTAACTGCATTTATACAACCTCCATCAGCTTCCATCTACTTCTTTTACTTTATAGTATGTCCTGTTCCACTTCTGAAGACTGAATAATTTGACTGTAATTGTGGGTGCAGCGGATTCCTTCATTTGGATTAAAATCTTGACCACTTTATAAATGGCAGTAAAATGCATTTGATGCTCTTAGATTTGCTTACCAAATGAAAGTATAAGCCAAACAAATGCATATCAGCAGGTATATAGGTCATGTAATTTGCTCACAAGGGTCAGAGCAGTCCTTGGGGTCTGGAAAAGCAACTTTTCTTGCTGAAGTGGTCCTTAAAACTCCTTGGGAAGTGGGAATAAAAAGCAAAATAGATGTATTTGAAAGCAGTTAGTGTTAGAGAATCTTATTACTGTTTTTCTAATTCTTCACCAAGAACATTGCCTGAACTGGAATCCATTTTTATCTCTTAGATGAACATTAGGCAAGCTCATAAAGTAAATGAGTGTCAGGTGGCCTCTGTGCTAAAAATTCACACCTTATTTGAGAAGTTAACTTAGCTGTAAAAACAATTTCAGTATTCTGCTTTACGTTTCATGTTTTGAAAGAGTCGTCTGGGATGTCTCCATTTATTTACTCAAAGTGCTTACTTTGCTAGGAGCAAAGTCGCTTTTCAGTATACCATCCTCAGTCCTTTTACAGGGAATTTACATTTAAGTACACAGTCCTGGCTTTGCTTCATAAGTGTACACATTTCTTCTCATTCATCTATGTGAATTTTGCATGGATGAAGAAAGTCTGCTAAGACAACTTCGCAGAATTACCTGGCCTTATAAAGCTGCTAGTTTTGGTCCTAAGATCTTCCTCAGACCCTGGAAGAGAAAAGCTATGTAGGACAAAGTTGTCCAAAGCTAAAAGAAGCTTGAAGAAAGAAGTTAGCGTGGAATTGGTAACAGAGCATGAAAACAGTTGGGCTGCTACTAAAACCGAAAAAAAGAGTTCTAAGAATAAACATCCATTGCTGAATAACAAGAGTGAAGTCAAATGAAGAAATTACTTTCACCAGCCAGAAGAGGGGGGAGGATTAGAATTGAGAAGTGATAATTGCAGGCATTGGGTGAAGCAGACTGTAGAGCCTTGGAAATAAATGAATAGGTTTCACATTAGAAGGCAGAGAAAAGTTGAAGCTTGAAAAACAAAACCTCTGTTGGAAGTGAGGACTGTTATTAGTTGAGGTGGCAGCGGAGGAAGTTAAACAAATAACAAGTTTGCGTTTAACTTTTCTTTTGTGCTACGTTATCTTTGGTTCTTGTTGAAAAAAAAGTGAAAAGGGAGATAATGAAAGTCTTGATGCCTTGATACATATCAGTGCATGAAGCAGCAAGACTGTAAGGGGTGATACATTTAATGAGTACTATACTTCTTTTCAGCATGCAACTTTACGTCCTAGTATGCTCTGAGCTGCAGGTACTGGAGTATCATAGACTGTATAAAGTATCTGAAGAAGAAAAACACCATACTGTAAAATGATGACAGAATGATAGCAAAACTGTTCATCAGCAATTAGGCATCAAGGTAGTTTCTGCCAGGGATTACGTATTTTATCAGAATTCTGTCTTGCTTTGCCATTCTGAAGGTCATCTTAACTTCCGCTGTTGGATCACTGAAAAACTGTATGAGGTGCTGTATAAGTGTGTGGCGTGTATAGTATGTATTTTCAAACAGCTGCAGGAAATTCTACATATTGCTAAAGCCAGTTTCCTTTGAAAAGAACATTTATTTTCCTGAACACTGATATTTTATAAATTTATGGGTGGGACCTTTTCCTGTGTCTTGTGTCCCTTTATAGTTCATGGAAGGAAAGGGAGTCCTGCTCTGAAACAAGGTCCAGACACCCAGCTCAGATGCAGTTTGAGTTCCAAACTCCTTGTTTGGTGTACTAAGCTATTTAAATTTCATCTAATATATTGGTGGGGAATAATTTTCCAGTGTGATTGAATGACAGGTAAACTTACAATTCATTTACAACAGTGGTGGACAGATACGTCTGCTCTGTTTATCACTCAGTGGTCCAAAACCACAAATATTTTAAGCCTGTAACTCTTTCAAAAAAGCTTAGATTCCTTCTGATGTCTCTAGGAAATCGGTGGTTGCCTGTAGGAGCTCAGTATGTTTGAGGGTATTTGCCTTGAACCTCAGAGACTAAAACCTTGGCAGCTGCTGACAGCTGTAAAGCTATGTATGTATAAATTTGCTGCCTTAAGATGTAAGTTATCTGAGGATACATGCTGAATGGTGGTATCCTCACTCACCTACATACTTGCTCTCTTACTTCTGTCTCCTCAGCTATATCAATCACATTTTCAGCTTCTTGAAAGGCCTCTGGTCAGTATCTCTATACAAGGAAAATATAATATCTGATATGCCCTTCCCCCCTCCCCCCCTTGGATTCTTCCTCCTAGAGACGTAGCTGCACAATATTTAATGTATAGAAAATGAAAGTGCATGAGTTTTTTATACTGTGGCTCCGATTGCATGCAGATAATGAGGCAGCTTACTTTTGTTTCAAAGTGGAGTTAGCTGCCTTGCACAGAGGTACTCTGAGCACTAAGCAAGTCCGTAAAGTAAATCAGTGTTACGTGGCCTCTGTGGTAAACATTCGTACCATAATTAAAAAGCACCTTAAATTTATGAGCTGTTTTAGGATTCTACTTTGTGGTTCTTTTTTTATTATTATTTCTGATTAATTTAATTTTCTTTTCATGTGAAATAGATTCTAATGGGTACATTGTTAAACATACATAATACATTTGTCATAAAACCTAGAATTAAAAATTTTGAAATTCATATAATTGTAAGGTAAGCTAAAAACAGTCTAATGCTTGCAAAATATAGTAGCAGGTGATATTAGTTTCTGCAGGTGTCAAAGGCAAGATGCCCATTTACATCAGTAGGGCCTTCATTTTTCCATGACATGTCAGAGTACTTCTTAAGAAAAGTAAGACAAGCTTTAACAGGTAACTTGCAATTGTTTTGTAGATTCTACTTAGTTTGTTCGTTGCTGTTATTTTGGACAACTTGGAACTTGATGAAGACCTGAAGAAACTTAAACAAGTAAGAACATGTTTTTGTTGTTTGAAAGTGGTTTCAATAAAGCTTTACTGGTGTTTCTGTGATAGAAGTTGTGAAACATTTTCATCAAAATGAACAAAACAGTAGATGCTGAAGAGAATAGCAGTATTTTGTTAGGACAGTTGACCATCACACTATGTGAGGTAGAAAGTAAGAGACTGTAAAAGAGATTTAGAAATTGGTTTAAAATATTGGATGAAAGTCAATTTTGATAGTCATTAACTAAAATAATTTTAAAATCACAGCTAGGTCATCTTGTTGCTTATAATCTAGTGAAAAATATCCCTGCCCTTGACAGGGGATTGGACTAGATGAAGGGACCTTAAAGGTCCCTTCCTACCCAAACCATTCTGTCATTCTGCATGATACTTCATGAGCACAGTGTAGCACCACTGCAGGGGAGAGTCCTGGCAAGTGTCCACACACAGGAATGGTAGAGGGGACTGGGTTGAATGTGTTAGGTGAGTGCTAAGTGGTGGTGAAGTTAACTTGCTTGATTGATTCTGCAGATTTGGGAACCAAGATTACCAAGAAGCCATTCTCTCATGCTTGAAACCCCAGATGACAATCATGTAGAACAAATTTTAAGTGTCTAGAACAGAAAAGGTTTCCTGTGGGGTAAATGTGATGGTATCTCAGATTCAGTGCTGATAATGACTGTGTGCTATTATACTGAAATTTGGTTGTCTTGTCTCAGAAGATAAAGCAGAAAGAGTTTTTAATTCAATATGGTATTTTGAATTCTGCACTTTAATAAATGGTCTACAAGAAGGAGGATTGTGAGGTTAATTATTCTGTTGTAATCAAGACCATTTCTATAAAGAAATAGAACTCTTTTGCTCCACATGAAAATTTTTGCCATCTATAGCTAAAAGTTGAATGTTGTTTCAAGGGAGGAAACAAATAATTCAACCTCTTAATTTTAAAGGCATTGATTGGTTGAAAATGGTGAAAATATAATGCTCTTGAAAATGTTTCCATCCTCATGTTTGCATTTTTTCCCTGCCTTTAAAGGCTGTAAATCTTGAGGCCCAGGGCATTTTGTGATGATGAAATACTAAATGATTTTCAGGGAAGAAAGGAGAATATGTTTATGCCAGAAATTGCACCTAGCTAATAATCCCTTTTGGCCTGTGTCCCTTTTAATTATGACTTAATTCCCTTTCTTGCACTTGATAAGAAAAATAACATTACTTATCTTTCAGATTACTGGGAAAGGACTAATTAGTTAATATTTGCAGTATACTCTAAAATGTAAAATGATATGTAAACACTTGATATTCATGTTGGTTCAGTAGATGTGTTTAAATATGTATAAATCAAAGCAAAAATATATGAAATGACTAGGAGATTATAAGTAACATTGTAAAATAATGTATTTAAAAGCTAGTAAACTTTTAGAATTAAATTTGCCAATGCAAATTTAGTTAAGGATATACATCATAATTCAGGCTTTAATTACATCTCTACATAATATTCTTTCCAAATCTCTGGCCTCATTTAGTGCAGAGAATAGAGAGAGCTCACTTTAATAAGCCACTAATCAATATTTTTTTCTCTTTATTGTACAGTGTGTGACCCCTGTGCTTTATTTATTGCACAGCATTCAAGCTTTGCTACAAAGACAAAACTGTATATCTCCTTCCTGACTTTTTTATGGTATCCCTCGGAAGTATCTAGAACAAACATAAAACTTGTAAAAGATTAATTTAAGTGATTTACTTAGCACCACAGGCACACACAGGAATAGAATCTGTTTTTCCAATTCACCATTTAGCTGGTTTAAGGACAGAATCATTTTTTGTATTGTTACAGCTCTGTTCATTTGCAGTATGTTTCCCATCCTCTGCCACATGTCTCATCCTCTCCTCTGTGTCTGCCATGATAGCTCAGGTCAAGTGAGAAGGAGTTTCACCTTCTGTCTGTGCAATAACCTTGATCCTCTGCAGCAATCCCGACTAGCCCTAACACTCTACTTAACCTCCAGGTACGAGGTTTATCCTGCTTACCTTCCCATGAGGCCCCTTTCTGTGGTGTTTGTTGTATCAGTTATGTGGATATTGATCTTGGGCACAAAAAAAATCTATCAGCTACAATCTTAACTTCCTTGTCTTCTATTCCTGTCTTCTCCACCCTCTCCATAAACTGTTACCCCAAAGTTAAAAAGAAACTGAAAGGATTTCTTTGATTTCTTTTCCCTTTTATGATAAAGTTTGGAGTTTCTTTTTAGAAATTCGTAAAAGATTGTGAAGCATGACTTTCCTTTACAGCAGCTGTGTTAACTTTTCCCGTTATATTTTCCACGTGTTTACTAATTCTATTGGTACTACATTTCTCTCAATTTGCCTAGATAGGAAGTCAGACTAAGTAGCTTCTAATTTTCCATGCCCCATCCTGAAGCCCTTTTTTGAAGTTAGTCACATTTGCCACTTTCCTTTCTCTTAACTACTGAGTTTATTTAGGTGACAAGTTATTCACCACCACTAGTGTGTCAGCATTGTTACATCTGAGATCCTTTAGAAGTCTTGAGTGTTACCAGATACTGGAGGGTACCAAATTGACCTTGTGTCAGTTATCTTCCAAAAGCTTTTCTTCTGATACTTTTGTTGGAGATTAGTCTTTAGCACAGTTTAGGGGGTTTTTTGACCTCCTCTGTGGTCAACACTATTATTTTGCTTTCTTGCTTTGGTTTTATTTTTCTGAACACTCTTGATTAATAGTCTGTTACTCTTTTAACCACTCTGCAGATCTCACTGCTTTCTGTGTGTTCTTAAAAACTTCCTTATTAGATTTTATTTCTTTAGAAAGTCATCCCTCAAAATCTTTCATTATCTGCCTTATTATATTATTATAAAAAAATTGCCAGAATTTATTCTTTTTTTATCTATTCTTTCATTAGCATATGGCTTTCCTTACTGAAATATATCTATTTGCTTTTAAAAGCCTTCTTTGCATGCCAATTGACATTGCTGGCCTTTTTGACCTTCTTGAAATTTTTCTGTAGGTGGTAGATGTATTTGGTTCTTCTAAAACAGGTATTTTAAGTTACTCCATAAACACCCCCTCCAGTTTCTGTCATTTGGCTGTTCCTTTAAATTTCTTTTCAAAAGCTTTATGATTTTATATAATGCATTTTTTTAATTGAAATTCAGTATAGTAGATGGTTTTGACCTTTGCAAAAAAATTGTGAATTTAGGAGCATTTTTATCACTCTTGCAGAATAGCTTTTTGATATTTATGTCATGAACTACATCTTGCTCGGTACTAAAACATGAGGTGCTTCTTCACTTAGGTGTTTTCTGACTGTATAATTCAGCGAGGAGTCACTTATGAGTAAAACTTTCATCTCTTCTACCCTTTCCTATACATTCACAAAGGCAAAAAAAGACTTCCTACTAATATTACTACTTGTCTTTAGGCCTTGCATTCTACTTTGCATATTTAAATTACTTTCTAATCCTCATTTACATGTATGCAGAATATTTCTTCCAGTTAGGCATGCAGTTTCAATACAGAGGGATCCTATGCTGTTTGTATATACATTTTCCTTCCTCATTTTGTTGACTGTAGATTTTCTGTAACAAATAGCACCAGTTTTTCAATAGTGCAGGGTTCTGTCAGTCTAGATAATGTGTTGCCTGGTTCTGCATATTCTGATTCTGTAGCATCCTACTGCTTGTAACTTCTACCAAGTTTCTAAGACATCTTTTGTGTCAACATTGTGGGTTTTTTAATAAAAGGAATTATAGTTCAATCATGTTATATTTTAGGGTTCTACTATTAGTATAAAAGCCTGTATATGTGGTGTTCTTGTCTAGTTTTCTGTCCCCTCCTTAACATCGCTCTATTTCTTATGTTTTTTCTGTTTTCTGTTTTCTATCAGGATGTTGTAAACTTTCATAAATCCCATATTTTCATTCTGTACAAAGAAACTCATTTTACCTTGTTGATTACTCGATTTTAGGCTTACTCTATGCTTTTAGGACCTGTTCCCTGAAATAGATTTTGCAACCAAAGGAGTTCATTAAAAATGTTACAGAGATTTAAACACCTGGATATAATTCATCCCACTTCAATACTACATTACAAAGTTGTATATGCAGACAGGGGATCAAGCCCAGCCAGCATGGGTTTGTGAAAGGCAGGTCCTGCTTGACAAACCTCATCTCCTTCTGTGACAAGGTGACCTGCCTAATGGATAAGGGAAAGGTTGTGGATACTGTCTATCCGGACTTTAGTAAAGCCTTTGACACCATCTCCCACAGCATTCTCCTGGAGAAACTGGCTGCTCGTGGCTTGGACGGCTGCACTCTACATTGTGTTAAAAGCTGGCTCGATGGCTGAGCCCAAAGACTGGTAGTAAATGGAGTTACGTGCACTTGGGGGCCAGTCACAAGTGGTGTTCCCCAGGGCTCAGTACTGGGGCCAGTCCTGTTTGATCTTTACCAACAATCTGGATGAGGGGATTGAGTGCACCCTCGCTAAGTTTGCAGACGATACCAAGTTGGACAGCAGCGTTGATCTGCTTGAGGGCAGGAAGGCTCTGCAGAGGGACCTGGACAGGCTGGACTGATGGGCTGCGGCCGACTGTATGAGGTTCAACAAGGGTCAGTGCCGGGTCCTGCACTTGGGTCACACCAACCCCACGCAGCGCTACAGGCTTGGGGAAGAGCGGCTGGAAAGCTGCCTGGTGGGAAAGGGCCTGGGGGTGCTGGTTGACAGACAGCTGGACATGAGCCAGCAGTGTGCCCAGGTGGCCAAGAAGGCCAGCAGCATCCTGGCTTGTGTCAGAAACAGTGTGGCCAGCAGGGCCAGGGCAGTGATTGTCCCCCTGCACTCAGCACTGGTGGGGCCGCACCTCGAATCCTGTGTTCAGGTTTGGGCCCCTCACTGCAAGAGGGACACTGAGGTGCTGGAGCGTGTCCAGAGACGGGCAACGGAGCTGGTGAAGGGTCTGGGGCACAAGTCTTGTGAGAAGCTGCTGAGGGAACTGGGATGGTTTAGCCTAGAGAAGAGTCATCTCAGGGAGGACCTTATATCTGTCTACGACTACAGGAAAGGAGGCTGCAGGCAGGTGCGGGTGGGTCTCTTCTCCCAGATAACAAGAGACAGGACAAGAGGAAATGGCCCCAAGTTGTGCCAGGGGAGCTTTAGACTGAATATTAGGACAAAACTTTTCACTGAATGGGTGCTGAAGCATTGGAACAGGCTGTCCAGGGAGGCGGTGGAATCACCATCCCTGGAGGTATTTAAGAAGCATGTAGATGTGGTGCTTAGTGAGATGGTTTAGTGCTGGACTTGGCAGACTTGTCTTAGTGGTTGGACTTGACCTCAGAAGTCTTTTCCAACATAGATGATTCTATGATTCTGTGAAGTATCCTTGCAGGTATTCTTCTGTAATCACTAAAGAGTAATAGGTACTTTTGGAGGGCAGTTTTTAGAGACATACATTTTATTAGTATGGTGGCTACAAGAAAATTTGAAGGCAACTGTGATGTTATCCTGAAGCCACCCTAGCTGTGTGAATCATCTTTATTTTATCTGCAGCATAGTTTGTTCTTTACAGCAGTGACACCTGTATGACACTACTTCTCAAGTGTATATCCCAGCTTCCCTTGTACCAGACAGAGTGGATCCCTTCTAAGCTTATGCAATTTAATAATATTTGTGGAATAATGACAAAAATATAGAAAACAAAAGGTAGGGATAAATGATTGTTTTTCATAATAGAAGAAAGGTGCCAGTAGAGGTCCATGATGATCTTGGCTGGGACCTTTGCTGCTCAATATTCATAAGTTATCTAGAAAAGTGGGTGAATAGTGAAGTGAGAGTTTGCTGGTGGTTCAAAGTAAGTAAAGACATGCAAAATTAAAGCTGACTGTGAAGTTCTTGTGTTTTGTGGCTGAGAAATAAAATGTCAGATGAAATGTAATGTCAATAAATACACATAGCCAACTAGATGCATGAATGTAGGCTTTAAACTACCACCAGTCCAGAAAGATTTTTGTATCATTGTAAATATTCACTATCGTGTCAGTTCAGTGCTTACCAAAACAGAAGGCAAACAAAAGTGAAAACATTACTGTTCTGCAATATACATCCATGATGCTTCCATGTTTTGAATACTGCATACAGGTAAGATCACACCATATTTTTATAAATAAGATATAATGAACTTAGAAAAGGTGCAGCTTGTAAATGAGGTGACTGAGGAGGAGACTAAGACAGTGTTATATGAAATCACAAAAGGTGTGAGAATTTGAATAAGAGAAGTCTATTTTACTTCTTCCACTGTAAGAAAATGAGAGGGCACTCTATCAAATCACATTGGTTTTTTTTAAGAAAAATTAATGGAATAAAAATCCCATAAGAGCTGATAGTTTAGATGTAGCTTTCAGCCTCAGAGGTTGTCAAATATAGGAAAGCACGCAGGAAATAAAATTAACTCTGTATTTGATCTGTTCTTATACCTCAGACACCCTCTCCTGGTCCTTTTAAGAGACAGGGTACTGGTGAGGTGAACCTTTGATCTAACCCAGTGCACTCATTCCTACACCCTTCATGTTCCATAATCTGCATGGTCTTCAGAAGCAATTGGCAGATAGCAGAAGGATGAACCCATTGGTGGCTAAAACCATATGTGGCGCCACTTTACTGAGTTATAGTTCCACAAGGGAAAGAGCAAGCATCTCAGACATCTGAGTATAAACAGTGGCCAGCTACCTTGGCTGTGAAATCTTACTTCTGTAGTCCCATTTCCTGGAATTCCACTCCTAAAATATATTTAATTTTAACAGTACTCAGATATAAAACACTCTTGATTTGCCTTATGCCTATGGTAACAACCCCAGCATACCTCACAAACTCTGGAGGGTTTATCTTACATCTTATATTAGACAGGATTACTGTGAACCTATTCTACTACTGGAGAATCAAAGCTGAAGAAGTGACACCTCTGGGTTCATACATAAGTTTCCAGTTCTGTTCTAACGCTTCAGCCCCTCAAGTCAATCAGGAACATTGATCCGCTTAAAACTGTTGAGATCTCACATAAATGTAGTTCTGCTGCTTCAAAGGAATATTCCCTTAAGGAAGATCAGATTTCTGTCATATCACACATGTGGTGCCTGTGCTCAGTAGCGCACACTCGCAACATGAGTACAGATGGCATTCGTTACTAAAAATATTTTCCCAATACATGCCTTACTACATAGCAACAGAAATTCTTGGAAGAGTAAACAAGAGTATGCAGTAGGGACATTATTCTTCTAATTGAATGAAATTCTTACTCACCAGTGAAGGTACCTGTCAGATGTACATGCTCCTTCCTCTCCAATTCTGCTCCACACCCCAAAATATATACAAGGTGTTTTCCTCTGAATCTGTATCAAAGTAGCAAATGCAGGAGGCTGGAGAGGTATATGTATCTACTTACAGTATATATCTTTAAAAAGAAAACACAAGTCCTGCCTTTAGAATTATTTTGCCTCTGTGCTTCTAAATGATGTGTGATTTCCATGTTCATTTTCTTTTTTTATATGTCACATTTAGCTATTTGATGTTGAAAACAGAAAGTTTCTTAAACAAAGAAGCTTGGAGATAGCGATAGCTTCTTTGCTGGTTTTGTCCGTTGAGGTAGATTCTTGTTTTGACAGCAGTTAATGTCTGAACAGCTCGATTTGATGCCAGTGGTTCAGGGTTTGAAATGCTTAAAAGCTTTGCAAAGAGGCAGTTCGACAAACATTAGTGGTCTTGACAGGACTTTCACAGCAAAAGCATAAAAGGAAACCATTAGGCAATCTGTCTTATAAGGAGCAGTAGAAGAATTGCAGTAGAAGAAAGTTAATGAGGAGCTGGCTGCCATCAAAAATGGCACAACTACCACAGAATCTAGCTCCATAATGCTCTTTTTTTGGTGGTGGTGGTGGTGGTGATGGGGGCATGGGGAGTTCTGTGCTGGGATCCACTACCACCAAGTTGTCTGGAACTACAGCAGCAGGGTACAGAGCTCTTTGAAAACATTTTTTTTTCTTTTTTTTAAAAAAAAAGGATTCATTTTTAGGTGTTAACCCCTCTGGTCTTAAAATCTACCGTGTTTTTTCTGGGTTTATTGTCAGCAAAACAGAGCAGTTAACACTTCATTTTTTTCTCACTAAGCAGTTACTTTTGCTCCTTCACTACTCTGTACTGAGGTTAGAAAATCCTTGATTTATAATGAAACTTTGAGCCTCACACTATCTAAAGAGAGAGTATCTGACATTTTCTGAACATTGTTCAAGATAACTCTGGCACAAATATTCTAAATATGAATTTGACAGTGCTCCCCTTTCACGCAAGAATACATAAGTGAAATTTTGGTTAATGTCAGTCAAGACAAAGTGAGTTAGTCTTTAAAGAGATTGTGCCAAGTCCTACATTTTTATCGAAAGTACAGTTAATTTGGGTAAGAAATTCAAATCAGGCATTTATAATAAGTAGAACAAAATATTATTTCAGTGTTGCAGGACTCTGATCACCATAGCATCCTGTTAATTTTAGGAGGGTCACAGATACTCAGTTGCTTGTAGAGTTGAAATTTCTATTAAACTAAAGCAGTATTCACATGTCAAACAATTCCAACTTACATCCCCAGAGCAAACATAAAATTTCCATTCTGTGATTGCTATAGTATTCGGTTTTGTTTGTCTGTAAACTGGAAAGAAGCAGCACAATTTGTACCTTTGATCTTAATTTTATGTGCAATCAGTTGTTGATTGTGCAATTATTACTTTGGTGCAGTTAAAAAATATTTCCAGTGTCTGTGCTTCTCATGTCTAACTCAGAGCAATTTGATTCACATTTTTAATGCATGTAAAAGAAATCTCCGAGAATAAAAAAAACTTTGTGTGCTTAAAAAAATGCAGTTATTTTTAAGAAAGAAGTAAAAGTATCTTCTGACATACACTGGAAAAATAAATCATGAGAATTCTGTGTGCTTATGCAGTAAGCAGCATAACAAAAATTTTAGTGCTTTTATAGTTAATCCAACACTTAGAAGTTTAGAAGCAATTGTCCTCAAGTTTTGTAACAATTATATACAGGGGAAAAAGCATCTCATTCTTTTAGATAAAGGTTGGAATTTTCAAAAGTGTCAAAGGATGAGACTCATGTTACCTTGTTAGCCATGCAAAAAGTTAGACATGTAGTCTAATCTAGTCATCTGTGCTTGCCTGTAGTCATAGTTACCCTCCAGGGAATGACTCATCCCATCCAGACTCGGTATAGTCTTTTTCTGTTACAGAGGGAGTCTGTGCAACTAATTAGGCAAAATGCCTGATTTTCAATGGATAAAGTTAAATGACATGATTCTCCAACTTTAATGAATTAGGAACCTATGTTTCATTGACATTTAATCATGCGGGTGTTTACTGAGGCCCAAAATCACAGTGTGTAATGCTAGGCATCTTACTGAAGTTCCTAGGTTGGGATCCTAATTTAGGTTATGGACTTGGATGAAAATGGCAAGAAAGAAGGATAAAAGTCAACATTCAAAGCTCTTCATCTCTTGACTCACAGCAGGGAATGAATTCCTCGTTTGTGAACTTAGGTTCATAAAATAGCAGGTCCCTGGCACTGGCACTTCAATTAGGTTTCTAAAGGTGCATGGTGTAAATCCAACAGGATCTTTGTAGAGTTTCCCACCTTCCACCTGGGTTGGCTCAGAAGGAAATACAGGACCTGGCTCACTTGTGGAACAAAAAACATGCTCACAGGAAAAGGCAATGTTGTCTGTGTGAAACCAGACATTCACCATTTGCTCGGGAATATGCCAGATATGTGGCTCTTGCACGTTTTAATGTATCCTACTAAGTTTTTGTAGTCAAAGATACAAATAATTGCTTCCCCAGAGAATAAGGCTGTCATTGCACTGCTAGTGATGTTGAGGATTATGTATTTTACATTCCCTGCAATGATATGTTAACAGTGTTGCTGCATCAATATCTGGGTTATTATTATTATTATTATTCTTTTAATTTTCTATGATGCTCCAGTATTCTTCTTGCCAGTATGCTTGGCACCTTTCTCCTCTCAGCCATCATCATGATGATTTGCATTTTCTCAATTACTGGTTCTTTTTCTTTCATACCCAGATGAATTAGTTCAGTCTTTTATTTACATTAGGTCATACATTTGCTGCTGCCTGTGGTCACATCTCCACGATCATTGTCAAAGGAATTTACCCATCCTTCCATTGCTGAAATTTGCAAGACAACCATCCATTTATTAAAAGCGTCTCCATAAATTCACAGTTGCAACACTGGTTTCCTTGAAAACTTGCAAAGCGTCTCTCCTTTTTAAAGTTGATTCTTGCTCTGGGAATGATCACTACTTGCTTTTGGACTAAAACATCCTTCTAACAACTGATTATCAGTGTTTCTGTGTCCAAGGCATATACTTATTGCTCAAATTCGTGATGTGAGGGAAAGCTTTCACACAAATTAGGATTCCAATATTGAAATCACACTGGCAGGGAGATAAAAATGAGAAGTAGACTGATCTTTTCCAGAACTAATTACAGAAGTCAGATCTGCAACATAATCTTCCATTAATTCTTTTGTCTCTCTCACACGTAACTTTTCTATTTTCAGTGTTGGGGATGGTTGCAAATTTTTCCTCATTTTCAGGCTTGTTGTCATTCTCTTGGGATCAGATGAAACAGCAAGGAAAGACTAAGGTTTTGCTGCTGACCTCATGAGTGTACATTCATGATGTTTGCTAATGCAGTCTGTCTGTATATTTATATCTTTCCAGTTTTTGTTTGCTTTTTTAACTGTTTTGAGATACTAAGCTGTGAAATTTGGTTCCCATACACTCTTGCTCTCCAGATATTCATCATCTCTTCATGTAAAGAAGGTCTAACAACTAAAACAGCTCACTGGTTTTCTAGCTAGTGAAAATACGTGCTGTTTTTATAGCTCCTGCTAGACACTCCCGCTGCTGTCTTTTTGTATTATTGTCAGCAGAACAAATGAAGAAAGCAACCTGAATTAAGTGTCCTGCTTATTTTTATTTAACTTTTTACTGTGACCTTCTAAGAATAAATATTTCTGCATTGATCCTTACTTTTGTTTTGGTCAAGAAATATTCATAATTAAACCCCTGTGAGAGCTTTGAGGAGGTGAGGGATAACAAAGTGATTTATTCAGCAGAACTGGTCATAGAGAAAAGATCAATCAAAATCTGTCAGCCAAACTGAAGCCTATGCGCTCCAGTACCATGACTGAGGCCAAGTTCTACCTGAGCCTGGTTCCAGTCAAGGAAGAAAGTCTAGGTGGTCTGGTGTGAAGCATAATTGAAATGGGATGCCTGAAACAGTACAAAAGTAAAAGTTTTTTCTTAGTGTGGATTTGGGAATTGAGAGAATATACTTGCACACTGTAAGAGAGCTCCAAAAAGCAATTATTTTCACCTCTGTTAAAATGAAAGCACATAAACTAAGGCTCTGCAAGGCTTTATTTCCCTGTGCAGAACGATGATTTTTCACAGAACATGTTCACATGGCAGCTAGACAGCGGTTTGTGAGCTGCTTACGGCACTATCATTGTTAAAGGAAAAATTCACACAGATGTGGGTACCACTAGGCTTGCTTTAATCACAACTCAGAGTTGGGCCACCACCTCAGTGAGTGGCAGAGAACAAAGGGATGCAGCACAGTTTATATACACTTATCAAATCATTAGTCAATGTCCCAAGTGTTTAGGAGTTTCCTTTGGTCTTGCAGTTCTGCAGATCCATCACCTGACTCTGTCCCAGCTGATTCATCTATTCGGTTCCAGTCTCTACCTCGGTTCCAAGATGCTCCTCAGATCATCATCTCCTTTCTACCTCTTTAACTCACACAATCCGTCAAGCACACTTACTCTTTGAACAAGCAGTTCCCATTCACATATACCAATTTTTCTAAAAAAACCCTATGTTTCTAAGAGCACCTGCGTATACAAAGCGATCATCAATTGTTTCTCTATTCTCCTACTGATGAACTTGACTAAGTTTTAAACCAGCCTTGGATTAGGGCTGTACAAGGGATGAGGCCTGGTTCTGCCATGTAGCAGCTTCAGCACGTTAAAATTCTTAATTCAAAATACATTTTCTTTAACAATCATGCATGACATTAAAAATAAACTGCTTTCCTTTTGAGAGGGAAACAACTCTTTGGAAAGCAAGTAATTTTAAAGAGTAATGTGCTAGGAAAGAGAAAACATAGAATCATAGAATCATTTAGGTTAGAGAAGAATTTTGAGATCATTAAGCCAGGACTGCCAAGTCCAGCACTAAACCATCTCACTAAGCACCACATCTACATGCTTCTTAAATACCTCCAGGGATGGTGATTACACCGCCTCCCTGGACAGCCTGTTCCAATGCTTCAGCACCCATTCAGTGAAAAGTTTGTCCTAATATTCAGTCTAAACCTCCCCTGGCACAACTTGAGGCCATTTCCTCTTGTCCTGTCTCTTGTTATCTGGGAGAAGAGACCCACCCCCACCTGCCTGCAGCCTCCTTTCCTGTAGTCGTAGACAGATATAAGGTCCTCCCTGAGACGACTCCTCTCTAGGCTAAACCATCCCCGTTCCCTCAGCCGCTCCTCACAAGACTTGTGCCCCAGACCCTTCACCAGCTCCGTTGCCCGTCTCTGGACACGCTCCAGCACCTCAGTGTCCCTCTTGTAATGAGGGGCCCAAACCTGAACACAGGATTCGAGGTGCGGCCCCACCAGTGCTGAGTGCAGGGGGACAATCACTGCCCTGGCCCTGCTGGCCACACTGTTTCTGACACAAGCCAGGATGCTGCTGGCCTTCTTGGCCACCTGGGCACACTGCTGGCTCATGTCCAGCTGTCTGTCAGCCAGCACCCCCAGGCCCTTTCCCACCAGGTGGGTTTCCAGCTGCTCTTCCCCCAGCCTGTAGCGCTGCGTGGGGTTGGTGTGACCCAAGTGCAGGACCCGGCACTGACCCTTGTTGAACCTCATACAGTCGGCCGCAGCCCATCAGTCCAGCCTGTCCAGGTCCCTCTGCAGAGCCTTCCTGCCCTCAAGCAGATCAACGCTGCTGTCCAACTCGGTATCGTCTGCAAACTTAGCGAGGGTGCACTCAATCCCCTCATCCAGATTGTTGGTAAAGATCAAACAGGACTGGCCCCAGTACTGAGCCCTGGGGAACACCACTTGTGACTGGCCCCCAAGTGCACGTAACTCCATTTACTACCAGTCTTTGGGCTCAGCCATCGAGCCAGCTTTTAACACAATGTAGAGTGCAGCCGTCCAAGCCATGAGCAGCCAGTTTCTCCAGGAGAATGCTGTGGGAGATGGTGTCAAAGGCTTTACTAAAGTCCGGATAGACAGTATCCACAACCTTTCCCTTATCCATTAGGCAGGTCACCTTGTCACAGAAGGAGATGAGGTTTGTCAAGCAGGACCTGCCTTTCACAAACCCATGCTGGCTGGGCTTGATCCCCCAGCGCTCAGGATGATCTGCTCCATAATGTTCCCAGCACTGAGGTTAGACGGACAAGCCTGTAGTTCCCCAGATCCTCCTTCTAGCTGTTCTTGTAGATGGGTGGGCATCATGCTGGCTAAATTCCAGTCTTCTGGCACTTTTCCAGTTTTCCTGGACTGTTGATAAATGATGGAGAGTGGCTTGGCAAGCTCCTCCACCAGCTCCCTCAGTACCCCTGGGTTGATCCCATCTGGCCCCATAGAATTGTGCAAATTTAAGAGGAACAGCAGGTCACTAATCATTTACTCCTGAACTGTGAGTACTTCATTGTGGTCCTTCTTATCTCTGTCTTCCAGATCAGGGGACGGAGTACCAAGAGGGAGATGTATTGGAATATGTATGTATTGAAAGAGTCCTTGAACCTTCCTTTTCCCTTTTATGAAAACCAAACCATAAACATTTCAAGTTTTGGAGTAAAGCACAGTTACACATCTATCCATCCCAAACCATCTGTGATCTGAGATTTAAAGTGTAAAAGCCTGCATTATTCTGAAACCTGAACATCTGCAATAGTGAAGCTTTAAGCATTTTCACTTTTACCAACATTAACAAAACAAAAAAACAAACAAGCACACACACACCCCCGCACACACACACAAAAAAAAAAAAAACAGAAAAAAAAGAACCAAAGAAGGTTGTATTGAACAAGAATACTGTATTCAATAACCTATTGTTTTGGAACACTCCTTATTTTAAGTATATTCCTTATGCCTTTGGGTCTGGATAGTCATATGGATTACAGAAGAGGAAAATGTAATCCTTTTGTTGGTTTGCTCTGTGTCTTAAGTAAGATCCTGATGTGCATTAACTAACTCTGGATTCATGAAAAGATTTATATGAGCTTAGAGAAAATCAGCTTCTTCCAATAGCTGCAAGTAATTTTAAGACTTGCAAGAGCTACTCTAGGAACTAAAACTGTTAATGCTGGCTGTCAGTTTTAATCTTTGAATTGTGATATCAACAGATCTGCATAAAGCTTCTCTAAACAGACTTTCCATTGTCAGGTCTTGCACATTTACCACATCCTTTAACAATATCATATTCTTAGATTAAAGCCATTCAAGAAGCAATGGACACCAAATTTTCATGGGATATATAGGATGCAGTCCCCCACAGTATAAAACTGTACTTTGGCTCTATGGTTCTGAACTGTCCTTCAACCTCTTACTCTTCTTCTTTTCATTCCTCTCATTGAAAACAGTGAATCTCTCAAAATTCTTAGAATTTGTTTCTATTTAAAATTATTAGAAGAAAATTATTTTCTGGTTCAGGTCTAGGAGATCAATTTTTTTCAGTTCATTTACTGAAGCTGTAGCTTATGTAGGAGTTCAGGAGTTGTAATTACTGCAAGAAGATTTTCTCCATAAGAGCCATAATGTGATCTTCATTTATATTTGGCACCACTTACACTTTCTTTTCTTCCAAAATGCATCTGTCTTGAAAAACTGACTTGAAAGTCTGTAATGCATTTAAGTATTAGTGAAAAAAAGTAGAATAATACTTGTGGAAACTGAAAGTTGTAATTTGTAGGAGGTGGTAAGGGTTTCAACAATACTTTTTTCAGTGTAAAGTGTTGCTGAGAACGCAAGTTCTTATGTGTATGTGTAGGGGGTTTTCACTGGTTTTCTAAGCTTATAGTAATGTGACAATTTGGACTAAGCATGAGCAGGGGTGGGAGAAAGTTATAAGTTCATTCACAACGAGATGGCCATTGTTTTCTGTTTTCTAGTGTGTAACAACCAAATTTGCTTTATCTTCTTAGTGTTACCTTGAAAATGAATAACATTATTATACAAATAAACTTGATTTGTATTATACTGTTCTTTCAAACCTCCTGTGTTACACATGCGTGTGTGTGCGCACACACACTTGTGCTATAAAGTTTTCTGTTAAGATCCCCAGTAACTAAAAAACAGTTATGTGTGCCACTACAAAATACTAAGGCTGGCTTACTGGTGCAAGTGAAGTTGGCAGGAGCTTCAACATTAACTTCAACAGAATGAAGTAATATAAAGCTAAGGTGAACTGCAGTACAAACTACACAATGATCATAATCTCCGCTCAATATCATTTTGTGTAGAAATCCAGCCTTAGTTCAAGGTCCCCTGTGGGCAGCTGAAATGAATATGCTTCAAAATGGAGCTTCCTATACACCAGAGGAAGCATAAAATCTAGAATAACGTTACACAGCCACAGCAATATTTGGCATGTGCTGGCCATCATAGTGCAGCAATGGGCACGGACAACACGGCACTGTCATTACCACTGCTGTCTTCCAGAACTGTCCTCACTATGTCAAGCCCAACCACGCAACAGTGACCCCTTGCATGGTTTCAAATAAAAACAGTGACCCGTAGGTCTGATTTAATCTTTTCAGACATTTCATTTCTTCCTTGCCTCTCCCACTACCTCTTTTAATTCTTGAGCTCCAAAAAGGCTTGCAGTATCCTTGTGAAATCTGAGGGGAATAGGGCAAGACCTGGCTTCGTTTTTAATTTGGGCAGGTTACTAAGGACCAGTCCTTATTTCTGTGGAGGTCTGCGGTGGGTTGAACCTGGCTGGACATCAGATGCCCACCAAAGCCTCTCTATCACTCCCCTCTTCAGCTGGACAGGGAGAGAAAATATAACAAAAAGCTCATAGGTCTAGGTAAGGACAGGGAGAGATCACTCAGCAATTACCATCACAGGCAAAACAGACTCAACTTGGGAAGTTGGTTTAATTTATTACCAATCAAATCTCAAGAGTAGGAGAATGAGAAATAAAACCAAATGTTGAAACACCTTCCCCAACCCTCCCTTCTTCTTGGGCTCAACTTCACTCACGATTTTTTCTGCTGCCTCCCACCCCGAGCAGCACAGGGGGATGGGGAACGGGGGCTGCAGTCAGTCCATCACACAGTGGCTCTGCCGCTCCTTCCTCCTCACTCTCTTCCCCGGCTCCAGTGTGGGGTCCCTTCTATGGGAGACAGTCCTCCGTGAACTGCTCCAATGTGAGTCCTTCCCACGAGCTGCAGTGCTTCATTAACTGCTCCAGCTTGGGTCCCCCATGGGGTCACAAGCCTGGCCAGCAAACCTGCTCCAGCACAGGTTCCTCTTTCTATGGGCCCACAGGTCCTTCCAGGAGCCTGCTCCAGCACAGGCTTCCCATGGGTTCACAGCCTCCTTCAGGCACCCACCTGCTCCGGTGTGGGGTCCTCCAGGGGCTGCAGGTGGGTATCTGCTCCACCGTGGACCTCCATGGGCTGCAGAGGGACAGCTTGCCTCACCATGGTCTTCACCATGGGCTGCAGGGGAACCTCTGCTCCAGTGCCTGGAGCCCCTCCTGCCCCTCCTGCACTGACCTGGGGGGGGCTGCAGGGTTGTTTCTCTCACATCTTCTCACTCCTTTCTCCAGCTGCAGTTGCCATTGCACCATTTGTTCATTTTTTCCCCCCATTTTAAATAAGTTATCCCAGAGGTGCTACTACTGTTGCTGATGGGCTCAGCTTTGGCCAGTGGCAGGTCCATCTTGGAGGCAGCTGGCATTGGCTCTGGCAGACACAGGGGAAGCTTCCAACAGCTTGTCACAGAACACCCCTGTAACCCTCCACTACCAAAACTTTGCCAGACATACACAATACAAGGCCTCTTACTATCACTTTAAAGCATAAAGCAAGTTCAATATGAGTGACATGCTAGCCTTTCGCTTCCATATTTAGCAAACAAGGACAAGAGTAATTCACAGAATCACAGCATCACAGAATGGTTGGGGTTGGAAGGGACCTCTGGAGATCATCTGGTCCAACCCCCTGCTAAAGCAGGTTCTCCTAGAGCAGATCGCACAGAGTCATGTCCAGGCATGTTGTGAATGTCTCCAGAGAGGGAGACTCCACGGCCTCCCTGGGCAGCCTGTGCCAGGGCTCTGTCACCCTCGAGGTAAAGAAGTTCTTCCTCATATTCAGGTGGAATTTTCTGTGCTGCAGTTTGTGCCCATTGTCCCTTGTCCTGGCAGTGGGCACCACTGAGAGGAGCCTGGCCCCATCCTCCTGACACTTGCCCTTAAGGCATTTGTAGACGTTGATGAGATCTCCTCTCAGACTTCTCTCCTCCAGGCCAAACAGGCCCAGCTCTCTCAGCCTTTCCTCATAAGGGAGGTGCTCCAGTCCCCTCATCATCTTTGTAAATTCTTCCAGTCTGATCTTTCTTTGTCTGGGTGAATTTACATTCTAACCTCACGAGGACGCCTTTTTACAGTGCATTGATACAGCTTTTTGGCACAATATGGTGTCCAGGCTCTGCTGAAATCTCTAAGCATTACTGTACTACCCATAAGACTTTTTAAAGTTTGGTGAGTGTTTTTGCTAGGAAAGAAGAGAGGAAAGGGGTCCTCAGGCTTTCTCCTTTTTCTTTATATAAGTTCCTAGACTGTGATGATTGTGTCCTAAAGAAAAAGATGCATGATATGAACAAATAGAAATTTACTCTTGTATAACCAACTTCGGTAATTTCCATTTATGTATATAGATCCTTTAAAAGCAGTAGACAAAATACAGATCTTAGTTAATGGGTTTATGCTGCCATTAGTTGGGCTGTGCCACTAACTCAGCTTAGTAAAATAGTATTGGTTGTATGATTTGGCACAGTATTCTAGAAACTTTTCAAGGTTGTGGGTTTTTTTCTTTACAGAAACCTAAAGAAACTCATTCCTGTTTTAAACTACTTGTGGTAGGGTAATCTTTGCAAAAACTCAGTGGCATATCTACTAGTAAAGACTGAGCCAGTCCTGTAAATGCTTAAATTAATAGAAAAGCTACCATACATGTCATACAGAATTTTAGATTATAATGGCTTACAGCTATTTGTTTAAATATTAAAGCCCTGATCTGGTTAAAACTCACTGACACAAACCTTGTAGGAGCTAACCTTAAGGCTTGGGTTCATTCCTTCTAACCTGCGGCCTCAGCAATATAGTTGCATCAGTTCTCTGAGCAATGGAGAGGAATAGGCTTCTTCAGAGACACAGCAATACCTTAGCTGTGCTAAATTGTCTTCTGCAGATACCTTTCTCTCCGGCTTATTCTTTCCTGTGGCTGCAGTCCAGGATACCTGTTTTACTAAGCTAGGTGCTTTGTTTAATTGCTTGCAGTTGAGAGAAAGTAATTTAGTGTCAGGGTGCAACTTCTACTGGATAAGTTATTCAAAATTCAGTCACATTAGATTGTTATTATACCTCTATGCATAGAAGCAGTCGGTCTGTGGAAGTGCAGCTATTAAACATGCAAGCCCATATCAATTACTTTTTTACTTATAGGTCAGAGGATTCCAGACATCAGGTTAAAAACTAAGATGGGGGAGCAAAGGCATATGCAAGAAGCTTGTAGAAAAGGTATAATTCAGCTCCTAGCAAAGACTGAAGCATTTTTTATTTGCATTGACCACATCCTTCTGAAAAGAAATGTGTGTACTTCAGTCATGTTTAAAATATTTCACAAAGGTTTTAAAAAAGAGAAAAAAAACCTAAAAAAGTAAAGAATCTTAATATTTATATTTTAAAACATACAAAAAAACCCTCGGAATCAGATTTTTTGGTTATACATCCAGTGCGTTGAGGTAGTTAAAAAATTTGCAATGTGCTGCATTCCATTCTACACTAAAAATAACAAGTGAGTTCTGGGAGAATGAGGTACCCTCTAGGCAGTAGTATAAGCAATTATGTTCGGGGCAAAAAAGCACCATCAAAATGTCAGAACAAGCTCTTCTTTTTGCATTTTTTTTAATGTTATTTGAAAAGAGTAAAGGATATGAAGACCTCCTGAGTACACTTGCAGATGCATGTTTTTCTGTTCTAGGCATCTGATTATCATACCCTAAATGTATATTTTGTGTCTGCTTTCCAGCCCAACCATAAAAACATGATACATAGTTTTACTCTCTAATACCAGCAGCCTATATGATTTGGAATCTACATAGACACACATATGTGCAAACCATTTCAGAATCATAAAAGTTTTCCTCCATTTGAGGTCCTACAGATATTTTTGTGACATATGTATATGTGAATGCAGGTGTACACACCCACCCACACAGAATAAACTTGTCAAATATACAGAGTTTTCCAAAGTGCCCTGCTTTTTACAGGTTACAGAATGACAACAAATCCCTTTTAAAATCAGGCCAGTTTTATGTAAGTGCTGAATATATTCCCAAAGCTTGAAAATGTGTGTGTGTGCCATATAATAATATTGTTCTTTTTTTAAAAAAAAAAAAAATCTGAAATCCTTAACAGCTCCAACAGTGCGTCTAATAAGCTTTCTTGTGTTTAGTACTTTTTTTTTTTTTTTTCCCCCCACTGGGCATGTCTTAATACCCCGAGATTATTTTATCCATTTTCAGTAAGGAAATTATGTGGTGTACCTGCATATCTTTTCGTAATGCCAGTGGACTGTCCTAAGAGTCCTGCTAGAGACTTTTACTTTGGTGAACCAAGTGTACTGCGTTCAAATGTAAGTCCTTTCAGACTTCCGGGGTAAGGATACCTTCTGGTAACCCACGTCTCCCTTCTAGCTCTAATAATATCAGTATTGATGTCACCTGAAAGTAGAATCAAGACATGGACGGACAGTTACTTGACAGTTTCTTGTAACCAATTTGATAGAATTTCACCATCTATGTTTTTGCTTAAAAAAAAATTAAAATAATGCCAATATTCTGTGCTTAGACATTTATTATAAAGTTTACTGAGGAAGAACCCTGTAGGCTGGGAAAACAACAGCAGATGTACTGTGTCAAAGTAAAGGTCCTCCAGCTTCAATAGCTAGTCCCTGACAGTGGCCAGTAAAAGGTGTTTAGGGACTAGCATCAGAACAGGGAAGGCACATAGTGATATTTCATTCAAACTGGAGTGACAGTCTCCAGGGATGTGGGAACTTTCAGTGTCCAATGTGGTATATCTTTATCCAGTACTTCTTGAAGGATTTTTTCTTACATGTGTTTGTTAAATCTATGTATTTCTAGCGTTTACTGCTTGGAGTAGCAAAGATAAATTTAACGATGCAGTATGTAAAAAAAAATCTTTTTCTACTTATAAATCTGCCACTTGATTATTTAATTCAGTGCCCCCTAGCTCATGATGTACAGTCATTGCAGTCAAATGCTGCCACAGTGTTCTGTCCAACATGTCATGCCTGTTATTACTTCCACTGTATTCTGTCTTTGTGCACCTGTACATGCAACTTTAGAATCTGACCAAAGTTTCTTTTCACTGGGTAAGTATATTTGAAGTGATCTGCACTTGCAAGCAAATTTGGCGGTTTAACTAAGGCATCTTGGAAAAAGTCATCTTTAATTTTCATTACAAACCCTCTCAGTTATTTTCTAAGTAAATAAATCAGCATGTGGGATTACTAGGATAGAATTTGTGTAACATCATTTCCTGGAAATTATTTCCTTTTTAACACTAATTCAAAATATCTAGTCCCTAATAGAAAAAATACTAGGAAGGCAGTCTGAAATAATCAGAGGTCTCGTCTCCTTGCATGCAGTTAGCTTGCTGATGCTTTACTGGTACTGTTTTTCAGGGATTTCATCTTTTTGCTTTCCCTTTGTCTCCATTTGTTCTCCTCAGATCTCCTTTCTGGTGAAGCAGCTTAGTATTTGAAAGCAAGCTGTTTCTAGGGGAAGTCCAGGGCATTCAGATGCAGTAATTATTCATTCAGGAGACAGTTTTGACCCTTCTGCTGTTAATACTAAGGACTCTCACAGTCCTAGCAGTGCAAACATAATTTTTGCAGACCTGCTAGCTCCTTTATTCAGTGAGGAGAACTGTTCTCACACTTTATGACCCAGCTATACTTTTCAGTATGAAGGAGTTTCCTTTTTCTTCCTTCTGCCCCTGCCCAGATTCTTGATGAGTAGAACCAAAGCACATAGCTCACTACTGCCTTTATGGAGGGACACAGGGAACAGTGGTGGGTCAAATACTAGTGTTTGATTTTTCAGGCACCTGGCTCCAAAACCTATGCTGAGTGATATCTCAGAAGCGAATTTTTGTTTGTCAGTAGAGGAAATGGAGAAAAAAGGATTTGGAGGCTTCCTACCTGTTGGACCTCAGTGTTTTAATATGTATAGGACCACCTTGTAAACTAGGAGCAGAGCTGTAAAAAAATCAAAGGCTTTGATAGAGGCATTAAGAACCATCTAGATATTTCTTCCTTTTCTAAAGAATTCTTTTCTTTTTTTTTTTTTTTTTTCTTTTTTCATCTTGATCATACCTATTAGTGACAAGCTACAAAGCAAAAACCTCATCTGATCCTGATTGTCTTGCTGCACCCCATTCTGGGATGCTGAACACGTTGGGTCAGAACACATTGCCAGAGCCCTGTACCTTTCACCCAGCACCTCCAGGCATTCAGCAGATCTAGGAAGATGCCAATGACAATTTCAGCATCACTTCCAAATTTTTTATGCTGAGGTTTCAGCATTAAAGTGGGAGTTTCAGCATGGGGATTTTTCATGAACATATTGTGCGAACAAGGTGTTATAACTGGTATATCTAATTTAAACACACTCAGCATAAATATATATATGTGTGTGTGTGTGTGTGTGTGAATGTGTGCATGAAATTCAAGCTTTTAAAGCCTAGTTAGATTCACTTGCCTCCAGAGTATTTTTATTCTGAGGACAGTGCTTGAGGTAATTCCAAATGGGAAATAACTGCAAAACAGAATAAAAATGAAAATTACCTTTTCATTATATCTGATCCCACATAAATGGATTTTTAACAAGTGGCAGGAAAGATACGTGTCAAACACATTTTATTAACAAATGAAAAGTACAACAATGGTTCAAAACTGAATTTTAAGTACTACGTAAAATGCATTAAATCCTTCTTTTCAGCACAGAGGGAAGATAATAGAAAGTTCACAAAATTCAAGTTGGTCCTCCATTCCCAGGCTGTATGCAGAGCATTTGAAGTAGCTCTATTTCAGAAGTAGTAAACTTTACAGAGAATATGTCCATTTCTAGAAAACAAGCTGTCCCTTCAAGACTGGAAAACATGGTCATCTAGAAAACTGCTTGTGCCAGACTCTCCTTTGTTAACAACTAAGAAAGTTTTTAAAGTCTTCTGAAGGCTGTAGCTTTGTAGCTTCCACCTTTGGGTTTGGTTTTTTTCTACCTCTTACCTCATCTATCAACTTTTTTAAAAGCAGTATCAATGGATCATAAATTCTGGCTTGTATATCTGGTGCCCAGTAACAAAATAAACATTTAAGTATTAATTCAGTGTCAACCCCTAGTATATGCAATACAGTATTATTTGTCATGAAAATACATAAAATTCAAGAGGGGTTCTCTTGGAAGGTTTTATTGTATAAGATAGGGACCTTTGCAAATGCTAGTCATAGATCATATTCAAAGCACACACTTTTCAGGGAGGAGAGATGGGAGTCAGATTTGCTATGGATGTGTGAATAGCAGTAACAAAAATGAATGTAAATTTCTGCTGCTTCATTTATATCACCAGGGAAGAAAGTGCTTACCTAGCTTTTATATCACCGGGAGCTCATCTAATCTATTTTTTTTTTTTTATTTGGTTGAGACCTAAGAAAAATGCAAGTGCTTTTCAGGACATACAGGTGATTCTAGATACTCCATCCTCTGAATTAAGGGACAGTCCCGTAACTGTTTGAAAGGAAGGAGGGGGGTTATGTAATATTTCTCATTATTTTTATCGCAATTGCACCATTTAAAAGTCCGTGCTGTGTTTGCTTTTGGGTCCTTCTAGGTCATACAGGTCTGCATGACCTTTTCTGAACTGTGTTTTAGGCCCATAGGAGTTTGTGGATATATGCACTTGTGTACACATTGTACATAAACTTCGTATACTTATAAAAAGTAGAAGCCTGGCCTTTGCATGAGATTTAATTCCTTGTCCAGTCATTAAAATAAACTAGCTGCTTAGAAGGATGAATTAGTTATATTTTTACTGAGATTTTTAGGTACCTGAGTGTCAGTCACTCACTCATTTTCCACTTAGAATTCAGAGGACTTCGCTTTATAGTTCCTCAAAAATGGATCAGGAACTCTTTTTAAAACATGACAGAAGATGAGGAAGCCTGCATGGTTTTCCTGCTTAATATGCAACAAGTAGGAGCACTATTTCAGAATTAAGGGAGAGTTCTTATTGAAATCTCCCCCTTTAAAGAAGCAATCCATCACCACAAGAACACAAAGAGAAACATCCTCATCTCTTGTGAAAGGGAATAACGGAACGCAGGAATCTAGCACAGGCTAAAATTTTATCAGCAAATCGGTGTGGGAGAAAGGGCAACCAGTAAAACCAAACTATCTTTGTTTTCATCTGATCCAGCTAGGAAAGTTCCTGAAGTAATTGGGATCAGCCTCTGTGTCCTTTCAGTTACCACTCATATAGGTTTGCCTCTGCATGTCCTTTGGTTAAATTAACTTCCTGTGTGTATTTCTGTGCTGGAGAAATACTGTAAAACTCCGATTAATGTAAAATTCAGGCCACCTGTGTCAAATTAAATGTTCTGTGTCTGGTTCAAAACAAGCAAAGAAACCACAAGAAGGCAAGGGGCAGCAAAGACGAAGTCTCTCCTGTTTAAAGAAATATACTGGTTTCTGGCCTCAGCTACAGCTATGAATTTCTTCTCACCTTCAGTTTAATTTTCTTAGGGTTAACTATATTCAATTACAAAAATCTGTCCACCGTGTGTGTTTCAAATACTCACGCAAATCTAAGTTATATTAATCACCTTCTCACAGAATCTGACAAAGCCTAGTAGTGATGTGAACAAAGGTACAAGTTTTCAAGAGATGGCAAATGCATATACACAACAGTCAGACTGAAGAGCATAATTATCTGTTGTCTGAAAGTTCATAATCACTAAATCATAGAATTGTAGAAAAGTCTAGGTTGGAAGGGGCTTTTGGACAGCATCTGGCCCAACCTGCTGTTGAAAGCAGGGCATTAGATGAGATTACCCAGAGTCCTGTCAGGCCAAGTGTTTAATACCTCCAGTGATAAAAATTCCATGGCTTCTCTGGGCAACTTAATCCAATTATTGTCTTCATAGTGAAAAATTTCTTTGTTTTATCTGGACAGATTTTTTCATGAAGCAAATGGTGCTTTTTGCCTCCTATTCTGTGATGAAGTCTCCTTGTGAAGAGGGTGCCTCTGTATTCTCTAGAACTACATTACAGAGAAGATCTCTGTGGCCCCTCCACAGACCTTCTCCAATTTGCAGTCCCGAACAAATCAGTTATGTGGAGATGAGATCAAGTGTACAGCCTCATACATATTTAGCTGAATACATTTGATGAAACAAATCCACATCATAATGGTATTTATAATAAAAGCACTAGGAACAAACAAAAAAAAAAATACTGTGCACTGTGGTTGTGATTCACTTAGCTTGTCCTGTGAGTAAGACCAAGAATAATGCATTCATTGTCACATTTGGGACTTAGGTTAAAGTGTTTTTAGGAAGATTTGTCTGGTGTCTCATCTAAATTGTATTCCGTGTTGCAGATGAAGCATTCTTGTCCCAGCCACAGTGATCATGAGTAATTATCCTTTTTGTCTTTGTAGACATCCTTTATGTGTTAGAAGTTGTTATTATATTGATCTGTGCCAGTAAAGTATCCTTTTAGAGGAGTGTCCATAGACACTGCAGCACACCTAAAAAGAAGGGAACATAGGCTGGCATGGTCACAACCCACAGAAACAACATGCAACCTGCTCCACAAGCACCTGCATCATGATCTGTGACAAGTATGATTCAACATCTACACGTAACTGTTTCCATCTCAAGCAGCACTCACAAATTCATAGGCGACATATAGGTTGTCTTTGGACTCTGGAATTAGGCTCACATAGCTTAGGTATGTTTCCTACCACGCAGATGGAACTAAGTAGTAAGTCAAGCTGGATATGCCTTATGTCCATACCAGTTTAGTGGTGATCTATCCCATGTAATACCCCAGAATATGCATAAAGCAGCCTATAAAAATCACATGGAAGAATGGTTTTGCATGTATGAATGAAATTCCAGTGTTCCTATACTTCAGTATTAAGAGGGTCTAGGTCAAAGTTACATTTTATTAAACTTCGAGCAGGAAAAACAGATTCTCTGCAGACTGAGTCTTTTATCCCTATGAATATCCCTTGCTATTCTTCAGCATTTTATATACCTCTGACTGTATCCTGATAGGAAGTCAAGATGACTTCCTGGGTCAATCGCGCCCAGGTTCTCTGAGTGTCTTCAGCTCTCTTTAAGTAAATGGGAGCTGCCTGTGGTGAGAACTTTTGAAAGTCTGTCTGCAGTTATCATCTCCCAGATTGGCTCTATTTTTCTGCAAGCCCAGCAGGGCAGTCCAAGTTGTGTATCTCGGCTACACATAGGTAAGCGCCCTTTACAAAGCTACCTCCAGGGATCTTCCTTTGTGCAGGGTCTGGGATAGGTAAGCAAATGTTAAGAGTCTCTGAATTGTCCTGCAGTGGTGCTTCCTTTGCTTCCTGAGCAGAAGCACCCTTTCAGGTTGTAATGAATTTTACCCTGAGTCCTGAAGGTGAACATGTACCTAATCAATATTGAATTATTGTATTTGTACAAGAGCAGAATTCATACATCTTGTGCTTTTGTTCACTTGAAAATATTTTAGTTGGTTTTTGTTCATAAGATATACAATTAATAACAAATAATGATGCTTAATTTAAGTGAAGTCTCAAGCAGTTTCCTCTAATGAAATGGAGCATGTAATGCATTTTTTATTACAATGGCTATTCTTTTGTGAATCACTAACCTTTGTATAGAAACAAAAATATTTCTGCTACTTATCCCAGAGGAAAAATAATGAATATGAAAATGATAAAGCTACCTTTATATGTGAAAAAGCTATTAAAAGAATATTTATGCATGTTAGTATTAGATGTATGTTTCATTTCCATTGTCTATTTTAAATTGTCCATTTGAAAATGTATCTATCCCTGAACTGTTTTAAAATAAGGGTGGTGTTTATCTTATCCAGGATAAGCCATTTTATCTTATCTAAACTAGGGCATCTTCTCTAAGCTAATAATTTAGCTGATCTGTATCAAGAGATAGAGGTGACCAGGACTTGCCATCTCTAAAGCTGGCTAGCCAGCACAGCCTGACTTGTACGTACAGCTAAGTTATTTTCCCTTTCCAAAACTACCTACCACTTAAATCCATACTGCCTACTGAGAATGTCCCCAGCTGCGATAAGCCCCAGACTGTGCTCAGCTACGATCGGGGCGAACGCTAGCTGGGCAAGGCCAAAACTGTGCACGCAGCCTTGCTAACAGCATAACACAATGGACAATCTTATTCCAGTTCTTAGGCCCATATCCCAGTACATGACTTGTATAGGTGTAGCCTTACAATGTTTCAGCATTCAATGAAGGAGTCATCCTGAGGTGAATATTCCATCTTAATTATCTTACTCTCATGGCTGAACTTACTGAACTGACCTCTTCAAGTGCCTCTTCATCACTTCTGGCTGTAAAGAGAGACTAAGGCAACCATAACTTAATTAACTCGGGTAGGTACCTCATTCTAAAGACAAGAAGGTTTAATATGGTCTAGTAAGCACATTCCTGGGGCCCTGATTATGGATGCTGACCGTGCAGAATCTTGGATCTCATGTGTTTTTAAAATGGTATCGTTCTTGCCACTGCAGAGGGGAAGAAGATTTGGAAATACAACTAAAGTGTAATCAGTGTATGAATGTTTGCCTGAGTCTGTAGACAGTATGAAGTAATAGCTCTGAAAAATTCATCTTACTTGTCTAAGTTAATCAAAGGGAAACTCTCTGACACACTGGATTCCTGTCCTCTATTAAGTAAATGGACTAAATCTTAGTGAAATTTTGCTAGAGGAGTTTTGTACCATTTGAATTGCAATCACATCTTGTCAGCAGCATTTGTTCCTGAAGAACTGATAGGAGCTACAATTACTGGAAGGAAGTTATTAAAAAACCCACATTTGTGAAACCTTGCTCAATATCTTATTAATTTGGAAGACTTCATGCAAAATTGAAGAAAAAGTTATTTAAATGAACAATTGGGAAATAGCAGTCACAGAACCAAATCCTACTACACACAGCACATAAACCTTGTGACACAGAAGAGTTGTTTATAAACAAAACAAATCTTGTGTAAGAAATATACATGTAATCTTGTTCCTCCATCTGCTAGGATTTTTTTCAGTTTATTTTACCCCTTTATTATCAACAGTGTCATCTCTGCTGTGAATGCCAGCACCACTGTAATCATATTTTTTGGTACATTTCACTGAAGATTCCCCAAGGTAGCACAGAATATGGTTAAAATCAATTTAGATTCTGTTTTACAGGCCCTCCCTACCTGGGAGAATTTGTTACTGCTTGCCATGTCCCCATTTCTTTCAGTGAGCCTGCAGGGTGAGATTCACAACTGGTACATCTAGGCAGTTAACAGAGGACAAGAGAGCAAGCTTGAGCTTTCATCCCTTGCCTATGCACGCATGGTACTTAACTCTTCACTCACTGCTGGTTCTCTCCTGTACCTCCAGCTGCTTTCTCCAGAACATTACTTTGGTGTAGCTCAGGGAATACTTTAGTTGAGGGACTGTTTTGGAAGAAAGCACAGACAAAGCCTCACCAGGTTGGACTCTAAGCCACACACTCCTGTAATGCTATCCCACCTACAGCCAAACTCACAAGCCCTTCTCCTTCTCCGAGTAGGCAACACACGACCCAAATGTCGTCCTACGGAAGTGCTGCTCAGGAGAATTGCATATAAAAGCTCTTATGTTGTTTTAGAAGAATTGGTAAACCTGTGGAAAAATAACTTGTAATTATGTCTCATGGCCACCACACAGGGCCTAGAGTAACCAAGAGCCAAATATTATGGCTTGAGGTCAGCAATACCATCTGACCTTAGGCATGGGGTTAGGCCCTTGACAGTCTTTTATATAGCACTATAGACATACTAAGATCTACACATCATACATTCCGCTTTTTAACACTGCAAGTGTTACTTTTACAAAATTCAATTTGATCTTTTTTTTTTTTTAATCTTAATTTCCAGATCGGTTTTTGTCTTCCTTTTTTTCATGGTGCGGTTTGATCAGTCAAAATTGAGCTGCTGCTTCATTGATAATAGAATTGCAGGTGTAAACAATAGTAACTGAACAGCTGATTTGTGTTGAACTTTAAGTCAAATGCAGGTACAAAAATGTTGATACAAATTCATGCCAAAGCTGTATGGGCTGTGAAAGCTTACTCGTATGTGTGTCTTCTTTTAGTATAGCTCATTCATGTCCAAAAAATTTATCAGGTCTGTACAATTTCAGAATAATAACAGAAAGGGAAAAAGAGGCTCATTTAATCTGCCTTTCTGATTTCTAGTTGATTAATTTACATGCCATTTAATGCTAATTAATTGGATTTCATCCAGAGCTCTCTTTGACAATTTAAAGGTGATGGTAAATCTGAGAATTTGGGTAAGTAAAAAAATCTGGAAAATGGTTGGATGGGTGCTGGTATCAGTTTGTAATGTCTTTCATCCACGTGCACTTTCATGCTGAAAGTGTTTTGTGTTGGAGCCCATACCATATCCTGCTAAGAGTGTGACACAGATATTGTATAGTCACTTTATTCTTCAAATACAGCCCCTAAAGGAGATTTGCTGTGAAAAGTGTTGATATATAGCAGTGCACTATAATGTATCAAACAATATTAATTTAAAACTATCCTGTAGTGAGACCTCCTGAACTTTCTCAAAAGGTTTGAACTATCCAGTCACCGTGAAATTACTCTGGGCAGCTGGCCAGTTCCCAAATAAACTGTGTGTGCATCAGCAGCAAAGCTTTTAATTTTGAACATGATCGATCTCAGCCTGTTATGAAAACTGTCAACTAAAATGAAAGAGTTAGAGCATTGCAGTAAATTTTTCATAATAATTTCATTTCATTTCAATATTTACAGAGCATTTTAAGTTAAATTTCGCATACATTTGCCTCACAGACCATATGAAATCGACATCTTTCAACTCTTTGTGTTTTGCACATTACTAGCTCCTCTTCCATGATCAGAATTAAATGAATAAGAACAAAACAAAAAGTTAGGAAGGGTAGGTCTTATCCCTTTGGCTATGGTTAACTCTGTTTCTTCTCTGGCATGTTCTTACCAAAGTGTCAATGTCTTCGAAGCTCAATGACTGTGTTAAATTTGAGCTTTCCATTTGCTTTGCCAAGAACGTTACTTTCGAGGATGCTTCTGTCTCTAAATGCAGATTGGTGATATTAAGAGATACTCACCTTAGTTAGCCCTTTGAACTGTTCAACTGATCTTGTTCCAGCTGCTGGAGCACTTCCATGTTCCAGGCTGTCAGCTTCCACCTGAGCCCGTAAAGAGACCTCTGCATGTGCAGGCACTTCTCACATGCTGCTTCCGCAGGAGGGGATGTAAGCTGGAGGGCAGGTGTTACACTGCCCTGCATTCACCTGCAGATCTGAAGTGCACTGTGACATGTCTGTTCTGTTGAACATAGGGAGAGACTATGGGAATGCAGCTTTCCTAATCAGGTCCTCCTGCCTGTCTCACTCCATTGCTTTAATGCTGTTTCAGCAACTGCAGTCACTATCAAAGAAGTTGCAGTATGCACTTTAAAAGAACTCACTGCTTTCACCCTAACCACACTTCCAGTGATTAATATCTGGGTGACTATGGTACTACAGTCTTTTAACATTAAAAAAAAAATAATTAAGAACCACCATTTATTGCCTTGCTTTCTTCTTCAGGTTCTACGTAACACCATGTATACTGTGTGGCTCAAATACTGTAACATAGCGGCTTTTTTTTAAGTTTTAAATATCACACTTTCATTTCTGAAAAATGGATGAGAAAGCTTTAGCAGCTGGCAGAGGTGAGATGGTTTTGTGGTGTGGCTCTGTTGGCCTTGTGGGACCAGTGTGGTTACATGGGAGATGCCAGCTTTCTGCTGGGAAGGCTGCTGTCTCCAGCAGGGCAGTGATTGCTCTTCTAACCATTCCAGCACAATTGTCTGGCCACTGCCAGCATTCATCTGCATTAGAAAGATAATCCTGCCCCTTTTGTCACTAGTCATTACCTGCTGTCTCTTTTATTGCATTTGCCTCTGTCCCAGTCTTCCACTTTCACCACTATTCCTGCTATTCTGTGTATTTAGGACAACCACTTACAGGTTCTCTACAGTTTTAAGGGCGCAGATCTTAATTACCCTAAAGCTGGTTTTAGCAATCACCTTTTTGTAATGAAGCCTTGAAGTCACAGATAAATGTACAGCTGAAGCTGCATTAAGTAGTATGGTTGAGATATATAACGCCTGGGCTGCACCATGGGAGAAAATCAGTGCAATGAAGCAGTTGCTGCCTCCACCACATGTACAATGTGTGCAGTTCAGAGGGTTCCGCTTCAGAAGATTCAGGCTCACACTGAACTACATGCCCCATCACACATGAGGTTTGAAGTCACCCTAAGGACCAGTCATTGATCATGATCCTTAGGTCAGTCTCGGTGTCTGGAGTGCATTTGTGTGTAACCGAGGTGGAGCTTGCAGTTTTGTTTCCTCCAAGAAGAAAACACAGCTCATAAACTAAACCAGTGAACAGCAAGTGCTGGTGATCAGAGGATTCACTTCAAGCTGCTCTGAACCAGAGATACAGACATAATGCCTTTTGGGAAGAAAAAACCACAAATACACTTTCTTCACCAATAAATCTGCCTTTCTCACAGCTGACTTTTGTATTGATCAAGACAATTATGTAACAGATCAGGGAGAGGTTGGATTTCAGGGACCTGTATCTGAACATATTATTCAGGCTACCACTGGAATCCCAAATTAAGATTTCCCCTCGTCTACTCCTTACCATTTATGTACTATTTGGATAAGTTCTTCTGGTCTAGGTTCAAAGCAGACAGTTGTACTGTATGCATTGTGCCATTAAATATGCCCTGTAAACTCAAGCACCGTGGAAATAATGTAGATAGACATAAATACCTTCTATGGCTTTACAGCCAAAAATTATTTTTACTGTTCTAACAGCCGCAAGAGAATTTAGCCAGGCCAGGCTGACAAAATATTCATGAATTGTTTCCAGTAGGCTCTTTGGGGATGGAGATCAAGGGCCATGCAAAGCAAATCAAGTCAGTGTGCCAATAGTAATAATAATAAATAAAAAAATACAAATCATGAAGAGAATGGCCTGATATTTTATTTGGGGTTTGGCTGTTACTTGAAACACTCTGCACCATCACTGCTACATTTCAACATAATCCTGTACCTTTACAAAGATGTGTGGGTTTTATGGTTTAAGAAAGTTGAATTCTAAAGGTTTTAAGCAGCAATACCAAATAGGATGTATGTCATGCGGAGCAACAATTACACCCTTAGTGCGTGGAGAAGAATTTAGTGAAGTTAAATGCCTCACGTCTCTCAATATGTAATATTATCACAGCATGAGTAATTGGAGATATTCTATAGAAGTGCTTTGACTTTCGGTTATTTTAAAGCCTATCTTGAATCATTCTCCTGGTTCAGACAGGGGACATTGCTGTCCCCTTCCTTACCTTTTGAATGGTACGGTTTCCTGCTTCCAAGCTCTCCCTGATGTGTTCTGCATTGAGAGTTGGTGCAGCATTACAATCTTTCATATGCTCTGTACTCTATATACTGACTTCTGTGAACAGGAGTTCGTAGGTGTAAGAGGCATTGTCCATGCCAAAATCTGCATATTTAGGTAATGATGAGTTACTAAATAGCAAATGGCAGAAACTGGAAACCTTTTCCCCCCCTAATAATTACCTTTTCCCAAAGCTTTTCAACAGTACAGTGTTGCAGAAAAGTCCCAGTAGATTATCCAATTAATTTCCTTGTCAGTGAGTAGTTTCTTTCTGCAGTACTTTGGTATTTCAAGGGGTTTGTCTAGTCCGAATTTGAAATGATGAGGTATTTCCCTCCAGAGACCTCTCTGAACACTCTGATCTCCCTGTAAGGACAGTAATTTTTATTCTCATCCTATAAATTTCCTTTCTTAATTTCATCCTCTCATTCCTATATTTGTGGTACTCTATTATATTCCTGAAATAATTTGTTTTCAAGTATTTCTTACCTAAGTTTACATCGTCTCCCCTCCCCTTAAATTATTGTCTGTTATGGTAGATGTGGCATAAATATTGGATCCCTTTAGTCTTTCTCTCCTTTTTTCTCCCATGGCCCAGCTGGCTGATGCAGCTCTCCCCTGGTTTTCATGGCTCTCTTCTGCACTATTTTAGCTTGTCAGTGTGAGACTAGTAAGATGGTATTTAGAAATGAAAACATACCCAGGTGTGGTCTCTTCAAAGCAGCACAGAGAGGAGCTGTGGACTTCTGTACCATTTTCTAAACCTATATGATACCTAACCAACAGAGGTTTGTTTTGAGCATAGCCTTTGGCTGGTAATATAATTGATGCCCAAACTGCCCTTTTGATGCTGTGCTGAAGGACGAGTTCTTGTTTAGTTTCTGCTCTTATTCTTGCTCTAGTATTTTTTTCAGCCTGTTATTTCTGGCCCCTATTTCTAAATCTGTTTTTTCCTTGTCCAATGTGGTATTTGCAATTCTTCACATTTTAATATCAAGTGTTTTCATTCATGTCATCATTTCTTCCTTTCAAGGATCATTAATAAAGCAGTTAAATAGGACTGGACATAATACAGATTTATACAATATTCCCCTTCTATTCTGACTCAGTGCTTTACCATTAATCATTAGCCTTTGTTTGTAGCTCTTCAAACAGTTTTCAGTCCACATGACAACTTATATCCAACCTAATACAAATTGATTTTCAGTTTAAGCTGTCCTATGACTGGAAGTGGTGATGTTGCGGATAGCATGACTGCAGCAGAGCAGCTGTTCTATAGCATGCTGTGGGAGCATGCATTTCACTAGGCAGTGCAAATTAGAGTTAGAACTCCATTTGACTTCCTGGGCAATTGCCCCTGGTAAAAATCTATAGCTGATGTCTATCAGCAGTATTCCCTGCAGGTGCTGATGGTGAAAATCTGTTTTAAAATGTAAGCTTCTAAAACTATGCTCACAAGCAGGTGGGAGAGGAACTGAAATAATTCCAGTTAGATATATGCTTACTGAAAGAGTATGCAATACAGGTATCATTTAAAAGAAATGTAAAAATTAATTTCACTAATTCTTTTTGTCTTGGTACTTTGTTGCAATAACACAACCAAACTGCTACATAAGGTAATGGGAATTCAGAAATCATATCTCCATAGCATTTCTCTTTTCTCTTCTGTCATTAGATCTGTATATCATCTGTCCACACAGATAGATGTATCTGCCTTTTGTGTACTTAAATGTGTGATATTCCATGGAATAACTCTTTGTGAATATATATAAATGCAACATTTTTTATGTGACTTGATGCAGCTCAGTATCAGAATCGCTGATGTAGATGGATTCTTTTAAGTCCTTTATTATTACTTATAATATTCATCTAAAGGTAATTTTCCTGTTATTTTCATCTTCTGAGAGCTGGATTCCTTTAAAATTGCTCCCTTTTAAAATTCTGTGTTCTATTTGGATATCGACGAGCTGTCAGCATATACACAAAGATGTGCCTAATAAGAAAAGATCATGGGTGTTTATTTCATAAAGTGTTAGGGATCTGTGAAGAAAACGGAAATAAGCATATTGAATAGGACACTAATATGCTTTGTATTTTAAAATTAAAATTATTAACAATCCTCCCATTTTATGACTTTCAATTAAAGACATGGTATTGTTAGGTATTTGCGAGCTTCTAACACAAGCAGACCAATAAACTCCCGAGTATCAAATTTACTCTCTGTAGTTCTTTGCTGCCATCTTCTGTTTCCTTAAATGATTGCCATTATTGTTTGGATTCTGAAAAACAAGGCTGGGATATTGCAGACTGAAATATCCCTTGCTGTCATTTTTTTTCATTTCCTTGTTTTCAGCTAAAGCAAAGTGAAGCAAATGCAGATACAAAGGAGAAGCTTCCATTGCGTCTACGCATCTTTGAAAAATTTCCGAACAGGCCACAAATGGTGAAAATCTCCAAGCTTCCTTCAGATTTCACAGTTCCAAAAATAAGGTATTGAAATATTTCCATTGCTAGTATACTGTAAACTTGTCTGGAGCCATGTAGCACCCAAAATATTAAACTCTTCTACTTGTGGATTAGGCAGGTAGTTTAGAAGATTAGAAATTAAATAGAATTAACATTGGCATCGGAAGAATGTGACATTTTTTATTTACTCATTTTTACTTTTGAAAAAAAAAAAAAATCTTAGCACTCCTTATAACTTACTCATGAAAGCAACTAGATGACCAGAGCCAACACAAGTAGAATATGATTGAAAAGTGTGTTGTAGTTTCTCCACTCCCGTTTGGATTTTAGATTAGTGGCTGACATAGACAACTTACAGTAGTCTAATCAATTTTCCTTTAGCTTTTTAAAGATAAGGTCAACTGGCAGCAAATCATTAGAGGGGTTAACAGGCCACCCAATACCAGTTACTCTGTGATGACCTTGTCCCCTATTTGTATTTGCATAGTTACCACTTTCCTGTAAAACTCACCTTAACAAAGCATCAGAACCTCAGTTGTCTACTAGATCATTACTTACAGGACAATTATTCTTGCTCAGTACCAGAAAAAACTTACAGAAATTCAAGGGCTGCTCTGGCACGTACAGGCTGCTAAGACTGCTGAAACAGCACAGGATGGCCAAACAGGTCCTCTGGCCATGCCCATTCCAATATCCCCACTAAGCATATGCCAGGAGAGATGACGATGTGAAAGATGGCTGTCATTGTTCTGGGCCTCCTGAGGATAAATTTATTTTGATTAGATTCACAAGGAAGCTAAGGCAGCTGGTGTTACTTGCTTGTATCAGTTGAATGAAAGGAATAATGCTGGACAGAAAGGTCAGGAAAAACAACCTTCCCAACCTCAAGGACGCAGTCATAGATGTTTTGGTTTTAGTATCAAAATACTGTTAGGTTATATATCGAGGGCATTCTTCTCCTAGTCTTAGTCTTTTTTAGTATTTCTTTCTAGCTTTCTTTCCCAGCATACCCTAGACTAACATGTGATCATGCCAACTGCTTAAATAGGCTTCAAAGTATTACTAGAAAATCATATATTAAATCTGAAACTATTGTACTGCATAGAATTCTCTCTCCAGATAAAAATTAGTTTTGACATAGTCAATTCACACTGAAAATAGGGCAACTCTACTAAACTTAAAATACGGCAGGATAAATGTACATCTGTTGTAAACAGAAATGCTCCTACATTTTAAACATGGCATATGTGAGACACAGAATTGCTGAAGCGCCTTAATACTGGCATTCAAAGGAGCTATATGAACAGATGTTGTTTGAAGTCTTCAGGAAAGAATTTCTTGCAGAGAGTATGTTTCCTTTGGATTATATCAGCATTTGATTTACAGAGAAGTAACAACTCACTGTTTAATGAGCTCAAAAGAGCTGAAAACTGCAAAAGGCACTTCAAATATTTAGCACTTTAACTGGTAAATAAATAAACAAGTGAATATTAGAAGGAATAAAATTATTCTCTTCAAAACTACATGCAAGCCACCCACCTCTCCATTTACAGATTTCTTTAATACGTGAATTTAAGTTTCATCAGTTGTTTTGGCACTCCGTACATTTATACATCTATAGCCCAGTACAACTTTTTCTTGGAGTTTATCTGTCTTGCCACTAATGAGTTGTGACATGTCATAAAGGAAACCAAATATTAACTCTTCCTGGGGTTTTAATCCATCAATATCTTCTGTTTGTTCACAAGGGAAAGTTTTATGAAGCAGTTTATTGATCGCCAGCAACAAGATACCAGCTGTTTGCTGCGAAGACTTCCCTCAGCATCTTCTTCCTCTTGTGACCACTCTAAAAGATCAGCAATTGAAGAAAACAAATATATTGATCAAAAGGTAAATCAAGAGTGTAGGGCATTAAATTTCTTTCCTTGAGTATTATGAGGAAAGACCTCAGATTGTTCAGTTTGACAAACTATGTAAAAGTGAACACAAGCTAGAATGACTGAACACAGGCTAAAAGACTGCATTTGATTTAGCCTGTGAGGAGACATCACAGCAGATCCTCACTTGATTTAAATTTTCGTGTCTCGTTTGGCTTGAAAATTTAGGCTTTGATACATAATTTTGTTTAATGCATCAATCTTATGAAGCTATGTTTTTTAAGTAGTCTTGCTGTTAATTACTGAGAAGCTACTTTCAAGTTTGTGAATATCACATTGGATTTTTGAGTGCCTTGATACTGTTACAACATTGTAAACACACTTCACTGAAGCAATGTCTCTGTGTAATCACTGTAAGAGGAGTAAAAATTTAAGAATTATTCTAAATATTTAGAGGACATTGATGACTTAGGCCTGGGAATTGCTAGAAAACCTGTGCTGAACACATACATTTGATACCCATTGTGCTAAATGTGCTAAATCTCCCATCCAGACTGCCATGGCTGGTTGGATCTGAGAAATACCAGGACTGCTTGGAATGATGGTAATGATGATGCAGCATAAGTAAACGTGTGTGACTTCTGGCACCTTGCAAAACTACAGGGGCAGAAAAACTCTTCACATGCATCATGAAAGATACTGGTTTCCCAGATTTCTAGTGGCATCTACACTGATACCACTTCTTGATCACTTGTAGTATTGGCCTATTAGTGGCATTTTAAGAGACAAGTCCATTCAGTATTCATAACAGGGTGCTCAAATCCTGTTGGAATGTTAACATTGGGGGTTTGTAAGTACATTTTAAGTTACAAAATCACAGACAAGGAAGAGAGGGTATGTATTGTAGTTACACAGTATAACTCTGGCTTGCCTAGTGTGTAGTTTGCAACTATAACTCAGGACAGCATTCATATAGGCAGAGAGCAGAGTTGGGGAAAACAATACTCTTCTGATAATGAATGAAAAGAAAGAATCTGCAAACTATTGTTAATTTCCATCCCTATTTCAGTGCAAGAAGCCATTCCTGTGGCCATGTATTTTATGGCTCATCAAAGCTGAGCAGCATGGCCTGAGAGAGAGGTCTGTAGTAAAATATTATTTATCAGACAAAGAAGGCCATGGGAAGAAATCAAGCCTAAATGGACATCATGTACTCTAACAAGCACAGCAGAAAAAATGGATAAATTATTAAATGACAAGCCTAGGGGTCAGCAGAACTATGCCAAATATCGCTAATGATGGATCTCAAACGCTGTGCCAGGGAAATCAGAGGATGTTTCTGCCATGTAATGAAAAGATGAACAGAGACCTTAAACTTGTTCCAGCCACACAGATGAGTCCACAGTAGGCAATGCAGAGCTGTGGAATGATTCAGTAGATCTGTTTATATTAGTATAGTTTAGATATATTAAATTGCGATCTTAATTCTTTTGTCCTGCTGTTCATAAAAGTGAATTGTTACTGTGTTTGGAGGTAGATGAATACGGGGCACAGTTTATTCATTGAGTCTTGCAATATGAAAACAGAATGCTCCATTCTTTTCAAATTCTCACTTCCCTCCAAAAGCAATTATTCATGATCTGACTTTCATTTTTGAATTGAAGTAAGTGTTTGCAAAATGATTTTGCACTATTCAACCTGCTTTAACTGCATATTTTTGGATTATAATGCCTCTAGGGTAGAATCAATGATGAGTAGTATTTCTGATAAATGGAGCTTAAAACACGGTATCTGCACATTCCTATTAAGAGGGAGAAAGCACTAAGAAGGATTTTATGAAAGTAATTGCTCTGGCTTTCTATAATTACAGTTGCCAAGGCAACTTCACTTTTGTATGAACAAATCTTCTTAAAAATATCTTATCCTTAAAACAAGCTTGGAATGGCTGGCCACACTTATAAACTTTACATCCATACTTTACTTTTCATTGTGAAAAAAGAAACTTGACCAACCATTTTACTAATCCCAGTGCCTAGTAGGATGCATTCCCACTGCTCCTGATAGCAGTGCAATAGCTTCAGAAACTTTTCACCTCTTTTTTGCATTGTAGTGGTTGATAAAAATAGGGTAGAAACAAAAAGTGAGATTCTGCTGGTAGACTTGACCCTATCCTTCCTTTGTGGTGCCTGAACTGTGTCTAGTTCCTCCAGTTTCTCCTGGACATATAACAGTATTTCTGCATTCCACACCTTCTGAAGTGATAGGATGTACTTAATACATACATTCCTTATTTCCACTTCAGCAACGTTATTTTTTTTCTTTCACTAAAAATCTGCCACTAGATATATAAGGTGGTGGTTTTGTGTTCAAAATTAATCTGACCCATAATTTGTGATGATTGATAAAGCAAATCAGGTTTTGTTCTCCTATATAATGGGTTTAGCAAGTATTTTCAGTATTATAATTACCCACTTCCTTGAAAAGAAGTTTTAAGTTTTAAAAGGGAGTAGGTTTTCATTGCATTTTTTCTTTAATCTTCTCAAAATAATTGAAAAAATATTTATTTGTATATATTACCATAACCGTAATGACAGTTGATTTGAAATTATTTTCATCTATGCCAAATCAAAAGGACAGCTTTAGAAAACAGATTTATCTGCTATACTCCTTTTTTCCCAGTTTTTCTAGCTCTTCCGAATATCTAAACTACTATCAAAGTAAAAAATAAACCAAATGCTAATATAAAAAATTACTTTTAGACACCAAAATGCCCTTTACCTTTCATACATCCCCTAAAGAGTTTTCTTTCAGTATGTGGAGTCTGAGTGGGTGTGTGCAGAGAGATTGCCATGGTCATTCTTCTCATCCGATGCCAGCAACACCTGGGCTATCTCCATTACAGATGCTTGATAGGCAGCTTAGCATGATGCTTTGGTTGAGTTATGATTATCTGTTGTTTACCCTGGAGAAAAGGAGGCTCAGGGAGGGCCTTATCACTCTCTGCAACTACATGAAAGGAGGCTGTAGGCAGGTGGGTCTCTTCTCCCAGGTAACAAGCGATAGGACAAGACAAACTGGCCTCAAGTTGTGCCAGGGGAGGTTTACATTGGATATTAGGAAAAAAAATTCTTCACTTAAAGGGTTGTCAAGCATTGGAACAGGCTGCCCAGGGAGGTGGGTAGAATCACCATCCCTGAAAGCGTTTAAAAACTGCGTAGATGTAACATTTAGGGACAAGGTTTAGTGGTGGACTTGGCAGTGTTAGGTTAACAGTTGAACTTGATCTTAAAGGTCTTTTCCAACCTAAATGATTCTATGATTCTATATACTTCCATACTTTGCATGAAAATTATTCACAGTATGCTGGGAATTTTCTTAGCTAACCAGTATTTCAGTAAGTTCTTGGACAGGAGAACTGGATGAAATATGGAAACATAATTTTTGTGTGAGTGGGTGTATAAGAAAGGAAGTTGGCAGAAAATAAGGACATCTCACTGTGGTGGCTCTCGCAGGAGCCTGAGTGATAGTCACAGCAAGTTTCAGGGGGTCAAGATCTGAATGAGCTGTAAGATTTACAGCAAATCAGGCATCCAGTAAAATGAGTTGGCTTTAGAGCATTGGCCTTGGCTTCTTAACTTTAAGACTGAGGTGTTCTGTGCTCCTCTGATTACAGAGTCATACAACTTTTAGCAAGCCCTGTGAAAAATTGTTGTGAGGTGGACACTCCTGAACTGGTTATTTATCTTTGGCCACACCACTCCTGAACTGGTTATTTATACATATTTATAACAGCATATTGCTGTTAAATAAATTTCAAAACTGGCAGGCTTATGAGATGAAGTTCGAAAATGCCTATGGCTTAATATGTACAGATACCCATGTGCATGTTTTACAGCAGTGGCACAGCAGGAGTGAATTACAAAACAAAGCAAAAGAGCATTTAATATATCCATGTATTTTATAGTTCAGACTTCTAACATCTTCCCATTTAATCGAAGGAATATAAACAAGCCAGCTCCCTTATTTCTGCATTTATAAGATTAATTGGATAGTAGCAAACATAATTTCGTTTTTCCATCCTCGTTATCATCCTGTTTCCTTTCACATTGTATGAATTTTGGTTTTAGCGCTGCAAGCAGTGAAGTTAGTAGCCATTCCTTTTTCCTGTGGGAGCAAGATCCATCACTGAGGTCTAACTCCTGAGAAAGCTCAGCACCCCACACCATATGCCTCTCCACTGATTTCCTACTTATCAACAGAATGTACCTGTATGGTGGAAGGTCATGGTCAGAAAGTAAGAGCTGATCTCAGAGGTTGTCAGAGCCATTACCATGGAGGACTATGAACATTAAGCAGCAGACGTTGCGCTGGCTTCTGCATTCGTTAGGGAGTCAGAGCACCAAGGTGATATGTTCACGATGACATGTGTTGCCTTGCAGGTGGGCTGCTGAGCTCCCACACGCTTTTCATAGGCTGTTTGCCTTCATTCACAGATAGGATCCTGCTGGTACCCATTAAAGTTAGATGGGATGGAACACAAGAATCAACCCACTTATAAGCCTTATCCTGGAAGGGCCTCAGTACTTCCTTGGAGATCAACATCCTTTGGTCTATGTAGAAATCATTATGTCTCAACACCTAAGGGAAAGTTTATGATTTTATCTGTTTACAGTTTCACACACAAATTGAGCACACAAGATTGCCCACAACTTTAATGCATGTTTAGTTAACATCAGAGATACTCCATTTGTGAGCAGCTGAGACATGCCACCTATTCTTGGTAAGATGTTTAATCTGGCGGTTTGTTACAGCATGTCTTTTTGTGATCTGTGCTCAGCTTCTTTCATTAACTATTCTAGTTCTTGCAAAAAGACCCATGTATATTCTGAGAGTATTCTGAAAGGACTTCTTGCAGAAAGTATTTGTGATTGTTAAAGCTGAAATAGTCTTTCAGCTTTTCTAAGGCATAGCTTTTAGTATTGAAGACGGGGTATCCCAGCATATCTTTCAGAAAATCATCAGGCATGAAGACATACTTATAAACTTTATTAGCATTTTTTCCTTCTTAGACAAGAACGAAGGGTAGAATATTTACTCACAAATTGTCTTTTCCAGAATTTCTACTATTCTAATAAACTTATGTCCCAAGTTAATCAGCCTCTTCTGAACTTTATTTTGGGCATTCTGTTGTGCAAAGCAGAACTTTGGGACAAAAAGTATGATAGCATTCATTTGTGTTCCTGGTTATTCTTTTCTCTAAGTAATTTGAAAGAATTGTCACATTAAATTTTAATATAGCAGAAACTAATAAAGTGAAATTGCACATGAATTGCAAGTAGAAAAGATTATTTATTTTTAAACACTAATAAATACTACATTTTCTTCTGAAATAATTCTTGCAGAATTTTCTGCATAAGTATCAGGAAAAATCATTCAAATTTTATTTTAATCTCCCTTTACTAAGTATATGAGTCCTACAATTTCAGTTTCTGTATACCACTTGTTAATTAAACACAGCCAAGTGCTTCAGTGTTACCTATGTATGTCATTCATAGGTTACTGACAAAAATCTATGTATGTGGGAATGAGAATGGCTTATGAATCTAGCATTTGCTTACACATTACAGTCTTGATTTCAAAGATAATTTGTGTCCCATGTCTGTTCTCATTAGATCTTTCTATTGAAGTTAATATATGTAAATACAGTAACGCATTTCAGGTTTTCTAAAAATTAATTAGGAGATGTCTTTGTCTATTTTGCATTTTTTAAAGAACTTGCTTATTTTATGATAAAATGGGTATGTAACAACATCCCTATGTCCCTGTGTCCAAATAATCAATTTATAGGAAAAGACACTGTTTCATTAAGTATTTTACCATATACACATTTTATCTGGTAATTTTTAATTTTTCTGACCATGTTTGCCTTCACAGCAGAGAAGACAGAACTGCAATAGTAACAAGACTGTTCTTTTATTGCCTGTTTTTGTCTTCTGATGATTTTAAATTGCTTTGGCACTTTTCCTCTACGTCATAAGTTCAAAATTCTACCTGGAGAAGACCAATTTTCAATTACATTCAGAGAGAAAGAAGGCTGAAACTGGATATACTTTGCCCTTTTCAAAAAGTGCCATAATAATTCACCACTTCTTCCTGGCACTGCCTTTCTACTTCTTCAGTTTTGCACTAAAAGATGTCAAGGGTTTGATACAAAGGCCATGAAGATGCATTAAAACACAAGGGGCTGATCATAATAAAAAAAAATACAGACATGGTAAAAATGTTAGGGCCATTGTATTGTAATAGAAAAGAGCATGCATTAGTTTGGAGTGAAGGGAGAGGCAGTGAGGGGCTGGGTTACAGGAATGACCTTCTACTTGAGCCTTGTACTCTCCCTTCCCCTGCTCCTACAGAGGAATCCAGATCTCCTTCTCCAAGCTCTTCAGTCTTCCTCACCCACTCACAAGATTTTCACAAGAATTGATCAAACATAGTCGAGATTGCTTTGTTCTAGTGAAGGGAATTATATGCATGTGCTTATACAACCAGGAGTATGATTTTTCCTTGTTCCCCCAACCAAAATTACCTCCCATTTGAAACTCCCAGTCCATGTCAGTCTTCTTGCATTCCCAGTCCAGCCCAACCTGGCAGTCCCTTCTTCCCTAGAGCCTCAAGATCCCCAGCTCAAGGTGTGGAGTGGAGCCTTCTCCTCCATCACTGCATACCCAGCACAATGTATTACAACCCCACATCAGCTTGGCCAGGAGGCCTCACTTCTACCCTGCTGTTGGCTGCCGTGAGTAATCTACCCAGCCCTCTTCACTAGCTTTTCACAAGGTCTCCCTGCCTCCTGCATCAAGTAAAGATAGAAAAAAAACCCCAAACCTATCCAAGGTTGTACTTGCCAAAATAATCAGAGGGACTGAACACCTCTCCTATGACTCCTATGACAGACTGAGAGAGTTGGGATTGTTCAGCCTGGAGGAGAAAGGTCCATGGACACCTTATTGCAGCCTTTCACTACTTAAAGAGGGCTTGTAAGAAAGATGGGGACAAACATTTTAGTAGGACCTGTAGTGATAGGGCAAGGGGGTAATAGTTTTAATCTAGAGGAGGTTAGATTCGGACTATGTATAAGGAAGAAATTTTGTATGATGAGCGTGGTGAAACACTGGAACAGGTTGCCCAGAGCAGTGGTAGATGCCGCATCCCTGGAAACATTCAAGGTCAGGTTGGACAGGGGTCTGAGCAACCTGATCTAGTTGAAGATGCCCCTGCTTATTGCAGGGGGGTTGGACTAGATAGATGACCTTTAAAGATCCCTTCCAACCCAAACCATTCTATGATTCTATGAAAAACCTACCCGTTAAACTGCTGAAAGTAAAAAACTTGGACATGCCAAAGGGAAAAACCCAACCATAATAAGACAAGACATAAAAGAGAGGGATTCTTCTCCCACCCTGGAGGTGCTTCCCTATGTATCTGTGATGGACTATTATCGTCTCCTTTACGTCTTCAGTGTTTTATAAGTATGCTAGTATTAGCCTTGTCCACATCCTCAGACTTAATTGAAAAAAGTTTCTTTGTTATGAAATGACATGTAGATTTTCCAGACCAGTAGTCAGCTAATTAGAAGATAGTTTTCCTTAAGAGACAGGCAGCAATCAAGGGCTGCAAAAGGAATTAAGGCTATTTCAGGTCAATGACTCCCAAGAGTTAAGGAGATTATGCCCACTTCTCATTCTAGACATCTGATCAAAAGGGACAGCCTTTGACTCCTTGTGGCACTTATCTAATGCTAGACCACTTTCTTGACTGTTTCTTATATAGGACGACCTCGCCAAGGGCCAGATTTTCAAAATCCAAATGAAAATAGTTCTACTTTGAGAGAGGGAAATGGATTAGGTGATCTCTAGAGGTCCCTTGTAATTGCATTCTTTATGATTCTGTAGGCATTAAGCAAAGTTTTCAAAAGAGTTTAAGAAATTCCCCACTGATTCCTATAGGATTTAGTTGCTTAACCTGCTTAAATTCTTTGGAACATTTTGTTAGGTGCCTATCAACAACTTAGAGTCTGGCCTTCCATGTTTTTGTCACATGAATTTTGATAGTCCAGTCTCTTCAAGCCAAAGATGCACAGTCAGAATGTTGAACAATATCTTCATTTGAAAGGCTACACAGCAAACTCCTGTGGGCCAAAAATATCCTATATTTAATGGAATGCTCAAGCTTTAAACAGATTCTGCCCACATATTTCCTCACTGTTTCTTAAAAATCACTCTGTTATATTGCTTATTGTACTGACTCCTCATATTTTCCCTAGAAGCTGCACATGTTTAAATCACAATATAGTCTGTTAATTCTGCCAGTCTACATAATCCATCAACTAGCATCCAACAAATTCCAAACTGAAACAGAAGCTTTGGATGATTATTTTTTTTCCTTGCTTGGAATTTCTGGCATGGTACAGAAGACTATTTCCATATGGTCCTGCAGTTGCCTATAAAACATTGTCATCAACAGCACTAAGTTAAAATTCTTAATTTTCATATAACACTTAAGAAATTGCATTAGAAAAATATATTGCATGCACTTTTTTTTTCCATTGTCCACCAAACATTTCAGATATTTATATCTCATTATTTATTTATGACCTTGTCTCACCTTGTGTTGCAGTACACCCACTAACAGTTGTCTCTTCTGCCAACTCTGCGGTGGTCCAATACAAAAATAATACACTACATCACCACAGTTTTAACCTATTGATAGCATGCAATCCTCCATCAAATTCAAATGTTGAAAACAATTGTTTTTTGCAGTGCTTTCTGGAGTTTGTGCACTGCGAACATGTTGCTAGCAAAATACATCAAAACCTTGACAATGAATAGCATTTCTCAGAACTTAAAACCACTGAGCCATATCTTAGATGTTATAAATTGGCATAGATCCCCCTGAAGTCAGCAGTGTTGTGCCAGTACACCTACATTACAGGTCTGGCCCACAGTCATTAGCTGTCACCTATCAAAAGTATCGCCCTGAGTTGCTTTGCTTTTAATCTTACGCCAAATTTTCTTTTTCCAGGGTAGAAAGCCTGGATTTTTAAAATATACTACTAAATAAATATTGTCATTCAAAATGTCTGCAGTACCTTTCCAAAGCAGCGGGTGGCACTTGCAGAGCAACAATGTTCTGTGATTTCGCTTCTTTTACAACAGTTACAGTGGTTTATTGCTTTGTCCTAGTCATTCTGGACAAATGCGGTTTCATAGGTTGTAGCATTCAGATCGGGTTCACATTGGCTGGACCAAGTCGTTTTGTCTGCCTGAAGTCTGTTCTGCCAACAGCAGCAGTGAAGGGTGCCAGCACTTGTGGAAGAAGCACTACCCGCAGATTTCCTAATTCTATGTGTGCAGACGCATCTGTGTGAATAAACTCAAAGGAACGCGGGAACCAAGACGTTTGTGGGAGCACATGCTTTCCATCTAAAACCTTTTCGTCCAGGAAATATTATTGGTAATTTGCTGACCTGTCACAGCTGTTCCTTACAGATTAAAGTAGCCTGCAGGAGTTCTTTAAAATGGGTTGTTGAAGTCATATTTAACAGTAATCGGATGCTGTTAGGTGATTTCAGGACAGTGTCTTATACTAAAAAATAATGCTTTATAGCAGAAAGCTATATCGCACTGTTATTTCTGCACTGTGTGTACTTATAGGTTGCATAAAGATGCAAATAAATAAATAATGGCTAATAAAGATACACTGAGGGTGTCCTCACAGTACATCACAATCTGTAATAAAAGACCCAGCAGGCTAAACAGATACACCCTAAAATAACCTCAGTAGAGTACACTGTACTAACTTAATTCCACATCATCTGATCAAGTAATGTCTTTTGTATGTTAACACTGCTAATAATTTCCTCTGCAACATTCAAGAACTCGGCAGGTATCACAAGTTTTAATTGCCAGCCTCATTCTACACCAGTGTGTGGCATCTAGACATTATTAAACAAAATACTGATCATCACCCCCATTCTCTTTGTACAGTTCCATTGCGTTTGCCTAGTGTGCTATGCAAATTTGGAAAATTAAATGAGAAGTACTTTTATTTATCTAATATAGAAGTAAGGATACATATTTTAAAAATCTGTAGTCATGTTTGATTTTCTTCAGCATGCATATTGATAGATGCATGTTGCTATTTGACTGACTACTGACTCCTTTAAATATCAGACATTGATCTATTGTGCATATCAAAAAATATTACCATGTATTGCTTCTTCTGAGTATTTTAAATTTGAGATAATTCACCAGGGTTCTGCTGAAGAAAGGACTCTTAAATCCTACAAAGCAATGAGGACCATCGTCTTCAAAAGCCTTAATCCTTGGAAGTGCCTAGGTTATATTATCAGTTCCATTTTGGACCACTGAGATCCCTAGGCACCAAAGTATAGGATCTTGTACATGCTCATGTATTCCTGGATTAACAAACTGGATACCTGGCTCCAATCTCAATTCTCTCAGAACTTCACCTAAGCATCAGTCCATTGGGTATGCTTAGATCATGGTCAGTGCCTAAGGATGTACTGCCTCAGGTGCAAATTTCACAGCTAGTCCTTCTGAAAAATAGTGCAGGAAAAGTAAATGCAATCTTTGCACAAATAACCTGGTGCAACACCCTGTGTTCTGGTCACTTTTCCCATTCCCATGACTTCTTAGACATTTATTTGTTTAAGCATCACTGAATAAAATTCATGAGCAGCTTTGGGATTGGGAACTAGAACCGTCTTTTCTCCCCATCTCAGTGGCCCCAGACATGGGCTCCTTCCTACTGCTTCTCTTCATCTCACTGGTTCCATGGATCTTGCACCTCTGGCTGTGCAGTGGCCAAATACCAGAGTGCAGCACTGTCCTTGCAAATCTCCAGCAGACAACTAGGGTGTCACTGAAGGCATCAAAAGCAGGGGGTCAAACGATTTCAAGCTGAAGTTATGCAAGGGATTTAGCAGTATACTTTCATGCATAATGTATGCCACTGTCTCCTTCTTGTGTGTCTTGCTACCTAGAGGGAAGATCCACAGTCCCTGGTAGACAAATAAGCCAGATGTAAGTGGCCCTTGACCTAGACCTGCTGGGAACTTTTCCTGAGAAGTTCTTCTTCCTTCCTGGCACTAGATGGTTTCACACTTGGCTTGACGAAGCACTGAATGTATCAGTACAAGCACCCAGCCTCCCTGTAAAACCTTTGAAAAGAAGCAAGACTCCTCGTTCCCACTTTCCCAGGGCACATTCCCTTGTTGATGACCTGTGTGAATTTCCCTGCTTGGGCCACACACACGCTTAATGCCAAGGTGTTTTGACACCTATTTTAAATGCCAAAAAGAAGTGTATGTCAGATAGGGAGCTCTAGACAATTTCAGGAAAATTTCTTTGCCTCAGCTTTTTTCTGAAATCAGATGAGCAAAAGATGGAAATTTGGAAGGAAATTAGTGCTTCCTGTGTTTGATATCTTTCTAATTTCTAAGATGTTAACAAGTAAAGAATTGTTATTAGACAGAAATAGACATAACACACTAGTAGGCAGCACACTTTTTTCCTGATATTTGATGTAATTGCAATTATTCTAAAGCAATTATTTGTAACAGGAAAAAACAACAGAAAGAAAAAAGCTGTTTTTCCACCTTCACTATTCCCGTCAGTTTGATGTTCCTAGTTGAGTCCTAAAACAATTACTAGCTAACACCTTGCAAAAGGATAGATACTCCTGTGGTTTGGAGGCTTCTTTCTGAAATCCTGATAAGGGAAAAAATCAGTTATCTGGGATTCCACTGACAGTAATTTCACTGACATTACAAGAAAAAAGATGTGAAAGAGCTGTCGCTGCTGTCACCATCGTCAGTTATATCTAAATGCGTAATAAGGTATCATGCTGATAAGTCCACTAAACCTGTACTGAGGTACTGCAAATGAGTTAAAACGCACATAAATGCGTTTCAATATATGAAATACTTACCACTCCACAATATTTAATATAACAGTATATCTCATAGTGTGATTTTCAGATTATTTTTGTGTTAACAATTCCCAGGCAATGGAACAATTTTTTGCTTTATGTTCAAACATTCAACGGTTCTGTTACTATTTTTTTGATCTTAACTGAAATTCCAATACCTTATTTTCTGAACTACTTTCTGAAGTATTGCATACTTTATTGCAGTTTTCAAGTTGCAGTTTTTTTAAGGAACCCACGGAATTTCAAAATACTGGTGTTTTCAGATCATCTGTGTTCTTACCTCCACAGGCTGTGCAGAAGTGGGTCAGGACTTGACAAAGGTTAAAGAGGCCACACTTGAAAAGGCAAGGGTTAGGGCAAGAGGCTGCAGCCTGCTGTTACAGGTGTGGCTTAAAAAGATGCAGTTCCTCAGCTAAATTCTTCAGCTGTGATTTGCCAAATTGTTAACCACTTCCTTAGGAATTAAGTGCTTGGTTTTTTCACGTATCTCAGTCCTTCTATTTCATGTTCAGCGAGTCCTGTTTACCAGAATATGGCTAAAACACTGTTCGTGACCAGAGGCAAGTACAAACACGTTTTGCTCACCACATTTTTTGCTCTGCATCAGGAGGAAAGAAAGGGACCTACTTTCATTTCACCTAGCTCTGGGCACTGAAATTACACATCTCAGCATTGTTAGCTGGCTCTTCCATATAGTCAGAGCACCTCCAGATATGATCCAGCCTAGTCAAAATCTAAAATGGAGGAGGAATAGCAAGGATTAAGACAAAGATGTGACTTGGCTAACTGGAGAAGACAATAAATCTGTAATAAAGGGAATAATATTCACACTATTCAACAAAACTATCTGCTTCTTGCTACCCAGAATTAGCAAGGGATTGGGATAGGGAGGATAAAAGCTGCGACGTAAGGCTATGGTTTTATACCAGGGGTCCTTAAACTCTTTAACCAGGGGGCTGGCGCGCGGATGCAGTGGCAGGCAGTCATCTGCGGCTGCTTGGTTTCCACCCCCAACCCCCGCAGGGGGGTGCGGGGGGGGTCTGTAAATACCGGGACCCTGAGGGGATGTATCCGGCCTGCGGGCCATAGTTTGAGGACTCCTGTTGTAGACATTCCTGAAGGAATTTGCTGTATGTGACCATCTTGATCTTATCCACCATCCTTTTCCTGGAAAAGGACATCCATGCCACAGACTGTGAAAAACAGCTTTATGATAGAGAACATTGTGTGTAATTTTACATACATTCAGCATCATAATGTTTCATTGGTCTGTCACATACACACGCTATATTTTACAGCAATTAAAAAGTACCCTGTCTTTTTCTTAATTTTATAGCTCCGTAAATCTGTTTTCAGCATCAGAGCAAGAAACCTTCTAGAAAAAGAGACAGCAATCAATAAAATTCTAAGGTAAGAGTCAGCAGTGATTTGGTATTATTTTGACGGTCATCATTTCTCATAATCTTGTTTTTCATGAACGTTACTGTATGTATAATATTTATACTAGTGTATCACTTTGTAGTAGATCTGTTGTTTTCACTATCAAACATAAATTGCTCTTTTCTCTGGCTATATTATATGCTTGAACAGCATCAAGAGAGACTTCTTCAGTATGTATTTGAATTCTGTGTCATGCAGAAAGACCATGTTCCAGGTCTTTTCACTTCTTTCTTGTAAATTAACCAAAAAATATCTCTTCATAAGCAGTGTTATTTCGCCTGAAGAATTCCAGCCTAGTTCTTGCATATATATGCACATAAATATTCGAAGGTGATGTACACTAGAAAGCATAAACTACAGCTGATCGTATTCCAGGTAGGAAATGTACAATGAATATTTCAGAACTGGAACTTCTGCGGGAGGATTTCCTGAATGTTTTAATGATGATCACTCTTTTTGGTATTCCTTATTGAGAAGGTACTCAGCATCGTACTGAGTATTTACATAAGAAAATGGTGCAAGCCTAAGTCTCCAAGACCCATGTTTAAAATTATCATATAGCTAACACCATGCCACAGGTTTTCATGCCACTAATGGTTTTATATTATAATGACTGTCATTAATATAAGGTGCATTAGCAATGCTAACAATTTATAGATCATTCTTTTTTTTATATTTACATTCTCACCAAAGCAGGTGCATCTTCAGAATGTAGTGAATGAATGGTCCCAGGTAAATACACAGTATAAACAGGAATAACTGATCTGACAAGGTGCAGCTGTGGGATTAGATTAAGTATGGCAGTGTTTTATGAGGAGCAGTGCACTAGGAATTCAGTATGATTTCGGAATTATGAGGTTTCTTGAAAAGTGCCTAGTAATTACCTGCCATTTGAGAAATATTACAGCTCTAGTTCTTTTTTAATACTCTATAAGAATACAGCACAGGGAGAACTATAAAAATTAATGTGAAACTTTATCTGTCTTTAAACCCACAGTAATGAAAAGATAAACAATTACTAATTCTAATGAATGCTCTTTGTCAAAATAGTATTAAGAAATGTAACTACAAGACCATCATTATTCAATTTTAACAAAACTTAGGGCTCTATTTGTAAGCATTTATTTCAGTTACGTTAATGTATCTTGATTTTACAACCATTACTGTTAGAGATGAATAAATACAAGTCTATTTGTTCTAATAAAAAAATATGGCTTCATAGCAGTGTTTTAGTAAAACATTTGTACTGAAATTCTATGTTATATTACAACTGTGAAATGTTATTGACACCTCTAGAGTTACACAAATGTCAGTGTTTTGCATGTTTCTTATACTGTACCACAGAGGAAACATGTAGACAAAGAGGATACCCTACTTTTTCATTTATTCTTTTTTCAAACTGTGGCATCTGTAGGGGTTTCATACTTTCTTACGTAGAATAAAAAAAAAAATCCTGCAAACTGAAATTCAGAATTCTGATTCATTCTTCCATCAGCACAGAACTTTCTCCTTTTCAGGACAAGTCTGAAGCAGAGTGGGAGGAGAATTGAAGCTGTTAAAGGAAAAATTCACACAGATGTGGGTACCACTAGGCTTGCTTTAATCACAACTCAGAGTTGGGCCACCACCTCAGTGAGTGGCAGAGAACAAAGGGATGCAGCACAGTTTATATACACTTATCAAATCATTAGTCAATGTCCCAAGTGTTTAGGAGTTTCCTTTGGTCTTGTCAGTTCTGCAGATCCATCACCTGACTCTGTCCCAGCTGATTCATCTATTTGGTTCCAGTCTCTACCTCGGTTCCAAGATGCTCCTCAGATCATCATCTCCTTTCTACCTCTTTAACTCACACAATCCGTCAAACAGACTTAGTCTTTGAACAAGCAATTCCCATTCACATATACTATTTTTTCTAAAACCACCTGTGTTTCTGAGAGCACCTGTGTATACAAAGTGATCATTGTTTCTCTATTCTCCTACTGATGAACTTGACTAAGTTTTAAACCAGCCTTGGATTAGGGCTGTACAAGGGATGAGGCCTGGTTCTGCCATGTAGCAGCTTCAGCACGTTAAAATTCTTAATTCAAAATACATTTTCTTTAACAGAAGCAAACTGCTGTTTGGACTTCACAAAGTTCTCAGAGGTACCAGGACAGAATCAGAAATCAGTCCTTCCAGCTTCAATCCTGCTGACTTCCAGTCAGTCCTTCAGAGCACAGCTTGTGCCAAAGTTCTGTATCTAGGAGGACTTTCTCGTCATTTCACCTGAATTCCTTTGAAGAAAAGTTTCAGAGGCAGAAGAAGAAAGTTTTCACTTACTAATCTATTTTAATTTAATTGTTCCATTTAATCTCTTAATTTAATCTACATTTACTGTGCTTTCCCATCTACTCCCTGGGTCACTGGCAATGAACTTTTGAGGAACATGGGTAAAAGTAGGGAATTTCTATCAAGTAAGAAAAATATGGGGTCATATGTCCTCTACTGCTTTCTGGGTATGCTTGTAAGTCACTTACAAAGAGGCAGTCTTATTCTGCTCCTGATAAAAAGGAATATATACTGTTTACTGTTCCTTGTTATTGCCTCATGATTGTTAAATAACGTCTGAACTGTGACATCTCCAATGCATCTCTTCCAGCATAAGAAAATTTTGTTCATGGTATATCTGGCGGGCATGATTATGGAGAGCATTGCCAGTGATGGCCCTGCTGGTTCTGAGCACTGCCAGTGTTTCCATGTTGATGCCAGTGTTGATGCAGGGGAGTTTTACAAACAAAGAAGTGATAAGAAAGGATAAAATTTGCAGCTGAAACTTTGGATTCCATTCAAGGAATACAGGAAAACTCAAACTCACAAGACATGAGAGATTCTTTTTCATATTTTTGCTTTTGTTGTAAATGCTGTATACTGCTTAATAAAAGTGTCTGAGTCTCAGCAATTCAGAGTATCTGACAAAAGAAGAAATGGTGTTTATGCCAAGAACAGTAAAAGATAACTCAGGATGTCCCTTCTAGCATCTTTTTAATTTTTGTCTACCTGAATTAAGAAGCATTTATCTGAAGCAATGCCTCTACACAGTAAAGCTGCCCGTGGGCAACTTCAGCTTGATCAAATTGCCTTGCTGAAAAGAGAATTTTATGTCTCTTGTAGCTTAAGTCCACCTCTTACCTTTCCCCCCTACTTTTTAAACCTTGTCAAATTGTATTTTAATCAAATTCTGAATGTTTCAACATAACCAGCTGCATAGGAGTATGCATTACACAAGTACCTTTATGTCTGTCTTGTGCATCTTCCTCTATCCAAACCTTGTTTCTGTCTTTATGTACTGCAGTTTGATATCTTCCCTAAGAGGAGAAAGAAGGGCATAAATAGCCCTCAGCCACCCAGAGTGACAGTTCATACATTCAATAGCAGGTGTCTCACCTGCTCATCTAATGTTACATTATGCAGCAAAGCAGAGGTCTCAGGTCTTTTTGGTTTTCTTCAGCTTTCTTACTGCACTCTAGGGGAACTCTGTTTTCTGAACATGCCGGATTAGAAGCCAGTGTTCACCTTGTCCCCTTAAGGTCTTGGTGCAGTTAGCCCTGGGAACAAAGTCAAGAATGTAGCAACTGCAATCCTGGGTACTGTGACCAGTAAAGATTTGCTTCACCCCTGCCAGTGTCAATGCACAGAGGGGCTTAAGTCTCACATAAAGCCATTCTGAGGACAAAGACTTCACCCTTCCAAGGAAAATGAAAGAAGAGTTACAGACCATTAGAGCAGCTTCTTCAAAACACGATCACATTTAGCAGTGCCTCTGAATTACAGGCAGCTTCATTTCTTTCTGAAAAATATGATACATTTCCCACAGCAGCAATAACCACTGCTAGCAATTGTAATTCCTCCTGCAAATCTTCAGTGTTTCCCACTTTTGTCTCACTACCTTGTTGTGATTACTGCTTTTCATCTTAAAAAGAAGTTTTGTCTATGGTTCTTCTGACCCTCATTCATTGTGGGATCATTATTTAAGAATGCATGTCTAGTCCTTTATTAGTCCCACTGACTTTCTGAAGTAGAGGGTGGAGAATGTCCAGTCAGAATGTATGTAAGTCAGTCCAATCCCTCTCTAGTGTTGAGGATAAGTTGTAAACAGCACAGGATGGTGGCGAAACAGAGGAAACTTAGAGTAGTTTCACACAGTCCAAAATACAATCAAAGTATCAGCAGTGCAGAACCTGACTATTAAACCCTGCTTGACAGAACAATTGAGGCTGGAAGGGACCTCTAGAGGTCATCTGGTCCAGCCATGTCCAGATGGCTTTTGAGTATCCCCAAGGATGGAGGCTCCACAACTTCTGTGGGCAACCTGCATCAGTGCTTGGCCATCCTCACATAAGGAATTATGTCCTTGATTTATAAATTACAATGACTAACTTAAAACTTCTTATCAACAGACCAAAGATGATCAAACTTACCAAAACCACAAAAATTCATTTTATTATAAAATGTCACAGCACTAGGAAAACTGGCCAGCTGCAACAAGGCTTTTACCACCCCATACCAGATAACTTCAATAAGTAGTTTCCACACCTTGCCCCAGTACAGCTACCAATCCCCCACAAAATTTCAAAAGTTCATCTGCTGTCCATGCTGTTTCTTCAGCCTCTCCAGACCAGTCCACCCTGCTTCTTGTCTCTGCTGCATCCAGATTCTTCCTTCTCCAGGCTCCTCTTGCAGCCAGCCTCTCCTCATCCGGGCACCCTTCTCCCAGGGCCTCTCCTTGGCTCTCCTACATCCAGCGTGCACACCCTCTCTCTCCTCCCTCTGCTTCATCTAGGTCTCTCTTCATCCAGGGCTCCTCTTCCATACCCCATAGAGCAGGGGTCCTCAAACTTTTTAACCAGGGGGCCAGCACACCGATGCAGTGGCAGGCAGTCATCTGCAGCTGCTTGGTTCCCCACCCCCCCAATGGCAGAGGGGGGTGTGTGTCTGCAAATATGGGGGGGGGGGGGGGCATATCCAGCCCACAGGCCATAGTTTGAGGACCCCTGCCTTAGAGCTATTTAACTACTTAACAGAACCAGCCACAGCTGCACATTATCCACATCAGCCAACCCACCACCCCTGCAGCCAGCCCGCAGCTGTATGTTATCAATGTTATTTAGCCTGCCGTCATTCCTCTACAATTCCTCTACAATAAAATATATACTGTCACAGTTTGGGAAACTAACAATTATTTTTTTTAAATTAGAAGCTTTTTGTTTGCTTTTCATTACAGCTGATGCTATAGTCAAACTGTAAACTGATGTTAGGGAAATGCAGTAGGGTTTTCACTGTTCTAGTCAAGATTTGTCTGATGTGATACTGGACCTGAGGGAATAACATAGCTCACGCCTAAATGGAGCTTCCAGTTTCATAAACAGCTAATTGAGTGAAGTGCATTTATCTTATGTTTGAAATTGAGACTGCTATGAGTGCATCAGGTTGGGGGGGGGGGGGGGCAGAGAATTTCTTGAATTCAGTATCCAGTTCTACTAATTTGCTAGTATGCTAGAAGATAATTCAGCCTATGTTCATACAAGTATTTCTGCAAAGTGCAGTGATTTTTTTTTCCTGAATATTAGAATAAGAAAGAAACAAGATTCTCTGTGCTTCTCAGAAATTTTATAAAGTCAATCCCTGAATAAATTCTCTCTGGACACTAATACAATATGATACACCACCTCTCGTAAGAGGATGAGCAAACATTTTCTTTAGTTTGTTTATTGCAGGACTGTAGACATGTTGGTCAGAGAGAACTTTGGAGGCCATGTTTTCCAGCTGTGCACTTCAAGTAGGACTGTTACTAACCCTGGATCAGATCAGCCTCTGCATCCTCCACCTGCTCTGGTTCCAGCACTGTGTTATCCTGCCCTTATAGAGAGGGTTTTCCTGATGCCCAGTGTGAACCTTCCAAGCCACTGCTTCTGGCCATTGCTTACTGATCTGTCATCTCACAGTAACAAAGAGCTTAGCTCCATGCTTTGACCTCGTCTTCACCAAAGTAAACAAGACCAGCTCTCTAAAGTCTCTCTGAAGGTCATGTTGTAGGCCACTGATCGCTTGTGCCTGCTCCTGTGTTTCAGTGTCCCTTTTGAAATACCCAAAAGTGTGTCCCAGGGCCAGTCTCTCCAGCTCTCCAGCACTGAGTAGAGGAGGAATAGCAACTTCCCTCAATCTGCTGGCTACACTCCTCCTTTAATATAGTAACCCGTTTGCCTCATTGATGGCAGGAACACCTTCATCCAGTTATCATCCAGGTAACTCCATCCCATCTAGACTCAGTGCACAATGCAAATCCTATATCCTTTTCCTCAGCCAGCCACTCCACAGCCTTCATAGATATGTGGAGCTATTCTGCACCAGGTGTGAAACTGCATACTTCCTTGTCCAACTTCCTGAAGCTTTTTCTGCCTTGGTCCTCAAGTTTGTCAGGGTTCTTCTGGTTTAATGCCCTACTATTCAGTGTGTGAAACACTGCTTTTCACTTGCCCACATACCCAGTCATTTCATCTTGATAATGATGATGATGATGATAGGGTTGAGTGCTTATGAGTAAGAATCAAGGGAAAGGCCATCAAGGCAGATAACATGGTAGTAGTCTGTTTTGGGCCACCCAACCAGATAAAGAGGCAGAAGAACTATTCTAAAAGCAGCTGGGAGAAGTCTCACAGTTGCTAGCCCTTTTTTTCATGGGGGACTTCAATTTACCAGATGTCTCCTGGAAACACAATACAGCAGAGGGGAAATAGTCTAGGAGGTTCCTGGAGAGTGTGGAAGGCAATGTCCTAACACCACTGGTGAGGGAGCCAACTAGGGAGGGTCCCACAGTGGGCCTGTTGTTTGCGAACACAGAAGGACTTGTGGGTGATGTGATGGGTGAAGGCCATCTTGGGCATAGCGATCATGAAACAATAGTTTTCAATTCTCAGAGAAGTAAGGAAGCCAGTTAGCAGAACTGACACCTTGGAATTCCAGAGGGCAGATTTTTTTGGCCTGATTAGGAGACAGGTTGACAGAGTCCCTTGGGAGGCAGTCCTGAAGGGCAAAGGAGTCCAGGAAGGCTGGGCATTCTTCAAGAAGATAATAAAGGTACGGGAACAGGCTGTCCCCATGTGTCAAAAGACAAACCTGCAGGGAGGAAGACTGGCCTGGCTGAGCAGAAAGCTTTGGCTGGAACTCAGGGAAGAATTTGTGACCTTTGGAAGAAGAGGCAGGCAGCTCAGGAGGACTGCAAGGATGTCATACCATAATGCAGGAAGAAAATTAGAAGAGCCAAATCCCAGCTAGAACTTAATCAGGCTATTGCCATAAAAGGCAAAACAGATGTTGCTATAAATATATTAGCAACAAAAGGAGGGCTAAGGAGACTCTCCATCCTTTATTGGATGCAGAGGGAAATATAGTGGCAAAAGATGAGGAAAAGACTGAGGCACTTAATGCCTTCTTTTCTTTACCTCAGTCTTTAGTATTAAGGATGAGGGGATTGAGTGCACCCTCACTAAGTTTGCAGACGATACCGAGTTGGACAGCAGCGTTGATCTGCTTGAGGGCAGGAAGGCTCTGCAGAGGGACCTGGACAGGCTGGACTGATGGGCTGCGGCCGACTGTATGAGGTTCAACAAGGGTCAGTGCCGGGTCCTGCACTTGGGTCACACCAACCCCACGCAGCGCTACAGGCTGGGGGCAGAGCGGCTGGAAAGCTGCCTGGTGGGAAAGGGCCTGGGGGTGCTGGCTGACAGACAGCTGGACATGAGCCAGCAGTGTGCCCAGGTGGCCAAGAAGGCCAGCAGCATCCTGGCTTGTGTCAGAAACAGTGTGGCCAGCAGGGCCAGGGCAGTGATTGTCCCCCTGCACTCAGCACTGGTGGGGCCGCACCTCGAATCCTGTGTTCAGGTTTGGGCCCCTCATTACAAGAGGGACACTGAGGTGCTGGAGCGTGTCCAGAGACGGGCAACGGAGCTGGTGAAGGGTCTGGGGCACAAGTCTTGTGAGAAGCTGCTGAGAGAACTGGGGTTGGTTAGCCTGGGGAAGAGGAGACTCAGGGGGGACCTTATCGCTCTCTACAATTGCCTGAAAGGAGGCTGTAGGCAGGTGGGGATCAGTCTCTTCTCCCAAGTAACAAGCAATAGGGTGAGAGGAAATGGCCTCAGGTTGCACCGTTGGAGGTTTAGATTGGATATTAGGAAAAATGTCATCACTGAAAGGATGTTGAAGCATTGGAAGAGGCTGCCCAGGGAGGTGGTGGAATCACCATCCCTTGGAGGTATTTAAAAGACATAAAAAAATGTGGCATTTAGGGACATGGCTTGGTGGTGAACTTGGCAGTGTTAGTTTTACAGTTGGACTTGATCATAAAGGTCTTTTCCTACCTAAATGATTCTGTGCTTCTGTGACAATAGAAGGCATACCTTTGGTATTATTTATTAGAAATTTGCCTGCATTAAATAACTGACTTGTATCAGTCAGCTCTAATTCACTTACAACAGGTTTCTCTGTGTATGTTTTAAGAGTGTGATTTGTTTCTTCATAACTGAGGCTTTCAAACTATACATTTCTCAGAACAAATGTTCCAGGTAAGCCCAGCATATGAGGTGCTGGGCTTTTGTACCATGTTTTTCCCAGAAAAAATATTTCAGTCAAGCTCAGCCGATGATTGTTGTCACCAGAATCAAACTCCAGACTTGGTCACCACCTTCTTAAATCTCTACAAGTGTATGACTTCATTTGATTTCACCTGCCTCCTGCAAAGACAAACAAAAAGAGATACTGGAATGCACGTATTCATTGGTAAGAGGTTACACTTTTTTGTGGGGTTTATGCCAAGTCACCACCATGTTATAGATCACTGTAAAGCGTTGTTGTGTAGTAGAGTCAGTGGGCTATGGAGTCTCCCACACTGCAGGTATGGAAAAGGTAGTTAGACAAACAGAATAGTGTAGATATCATTGATCCTTGATATCACTGAGAAGTGATAGGCTAGGTTGCCACTTGAGGTTCCTTCTTCCCCATCCATTCTACCAATTCTTCTAGAATCTATAGAATATATAATCTGTAATCTAAGGAAAATAATTATTATACAAACATGTGGTAGAGGAGAAGCTGAAACAGCAAGGCAAGAATGGCAATAAGAATACAAAATGGCTATAGGAAAGAAAGTATGCTACCAGAGTTCAACAGGCTGAGCAGACATTCACAAGAGAAAATGTGACTATTTGTTTTTTCCTTTAGAGGCATATGGAAGGTAACAAGAAAAACCATGGAAAATAAAAAACATGTATTATCCAAGTTGCATTAATAATTCATTTTACCAGCCAAATTCAGGTTTCTTTAAAAAATATTATAGTATATTATGCCATATTGAATTAAATTTATAAAATGAAAGGGAGAAACACTAGAACAGCTGTCAGGTGGATTCATCATGAATCTTAGGTTGTCAAATTTAACCATATGTTCCAAGTTAGATGGAAGTATAATGAGAGCATAGAAGGATTTAGTAATGACAGTTATAGTGAAAACGGTGCTGAATGAGGCTGATAACTGGGTGTTTTACTGAAGCGTACCACACTGCTGAGACTTCAGTGTGAGCATGTTTCAGGGAGAACAAGAATAAAAGTACATAGTAATATATGCAGTTGCTGGAGTTACTACGTAAGTATTCACTCATTAAGATAATACAGAAAAACAACTAATTGGTATTATATTGGAATGCAAGAAGATGAATAAACAGTTGCTGTGGAAAGGATGCCTCCCTAAAAAGTCCAAGCATGAGCCTATGCATACCCTCTGCAAGAGACCTCAGAATATTCATTAAAGGTATAGTATTTTGAAGTATTGATCAAAGCATTTAACATTTTACATTAACTCAAAGAATGTTACTTGAACACTCTGCTCACCACTTATTTTTCAGGGGTCCCAAAGCATGAAATATTTTGAAGTACTTAAAAGTTTGGACCTCATAATTGTTCACAGGTAATATAAACTATGTTGTATCCCAATATCATGTTGTTCTGTATGGTCTTCACTTGTAGCCTGGCTTTTTGGTAACTTACCAAATTGCACTTTCTTTTTCAGGATATTTTATTACATTTGTGCTTTTCAAGGCAAATTTGGAGCATGTAGTTTGCAGCTGCTAGACTGTATTCAGAGATCTGCAAGGCGAGTACAATGTCCAGAAGCTTGACATATGTCTTGTCTCTTCTTTGTTTCCTTCCTCCACAACTGATCGTAAACCTAATACTTCAAAGAGATGGTACACGAAGGTGGAAAGGACAATTTTAGCGAAAAAAAAGGTCATTTTGCCTGCATTGTTCAAAGAAAGGTCAAAAGATTCTGACCAGATACAGTTACATGAAGATATATCAAGTCAAGAAAACATATTTTTTTAAACTCAAATTTGCAAACCACATCACACTAAATTTTCAACACAGTGATTGTCCCAGGTATGGGATTCACCTCCAGACTACCATATCTGCCTGTGAGACAAGTGATGACCTCTATCATCTAGTTGATAAATGTCTAGTCAATGCAGGCAGTGAAGAGCAGTGAGATCTTTAGCTGTCTGCTTTATCTTTGGATGCACACAATCTGATTATTTGAATAGCTTCCAAACGTTATTAAGTTAATTGACCAAGTGTTCAATGGAGTTATCTACATATGGACATGTAGTAATGTATGAGATACCAGAGGATGTCCAAAACATCCTCTTGAGGATGGCAGGTAATACAGAAATTTGTAGGGGACGCACACCCGGCTGGAGCAGTATCTGGAAACAAGGCAAAATACTCTGAGGCATGGCAGTTGGCACTGACTAGCTCTGTGCAACCCATTTAACAGAGTCCTGCATTTCCACTGATTATGAGGGCAGCCTAGATACGGCTCACGTGTAGGCACTGAGAGTGAGTGCCTAAGTGTTAGTGGCTACAATAAGAAAACAAATCCTATTGTAGACTTCTAAATTGACAACTCTGCAATTCTGAAAAATTCATGGCACCTGCCGCCTTTGTCAAAAGTCCCCAAAGGTCTGTAAATCTAGGTGTCTAAACAGCTGAAAAATATCCAGATCCTGAGTCAAAAGGATAACAAAGCATGTCTTTTACTAAGAGTAAATACAGGGAAGATTAAGGCAGTAATACCCATGAAGTGGAAAATGCCGGGAGAGGGGCTGTCAAAAGTAGCCTCGGCCTTTTCAGCACAGCATCTTTTTCTCAGAAAACACAAAAAGTTTCTTTGCAGTTACTTGATAAATTTCTGATCTTTGTGCTATACAACTGGCATTTCATTATTTCTCTGTTGACTTCAGTAGGAGCTGCAGGACTTCCAGAGTTATTGAAAATGAGGCAATGGATATAAATTCTAAATACGGATTTAGGAATCTCACAGTCTTTCTACAGGTGTTAGCCTTTATGTGTGCCCACTCTGTATAGGAAATGGCTAAGTGTATTTTGTTATACCGTCTTGTTCTTTAGTCATGAAAAGAACTTATTGTCTGAGCATTTAATGTTGTCTTTTATTACAGACACTAAGTGTTTATATAACTTGGTATTCAAGTAACCTGTACAAAGTTGTACAAGGACATGAAAAATTTATGTGCAAGTTACTGTTTTTATGTCAAGAAAATAATTTCTAGCTGTTAAAAGCAGAAAACAATAATTGATATTCACAGGGAGAAAACAGGTAAGTTACCCTCTTTCTCACAGCAAGAAGCCTCTACACAGAAGTCAGGCCCAGAACTTTTTATTGTTTCTGCTGGCAAAAACTGGATTGTCATTTAATGGAGTTAGGTAGGATCTTTCTTTAGGATATAATTTTTGTGTTGGTTTTTTTCCCCCCAAGAAAATTGCACAGGCATTCAAATGATCTCTCTGTTGTCTTCTGACAGTGTTATTTAGTGTCATCCTCCATAATATAATGCTCAAAGCACAGTGGTGTTCAAACAGTCATTATTTGGCTAAGGTGATCTGTGTTTTATAAGATACACAGTAATTTTCTTAAATGGCATGATGCTTCAGTTCAGCGTAGTGTAACCTAGTGCCTTCTATAACAAGTGTAGCACAACGTGTTTTTCTAGCATGCTAGTATGATTGGCAGTGATGACACTGACAAACATTCTAAGCTTCTTCTTTTTGTTCCAGATCTCCCTTTGGATTCCTACTCATGTAATTTATGTGTTTAAATCCAAAAGAAAGAGAAATAGCAGAGAAGAGTGAAAAACAAAGTCACAGTGGAGAAAGAACATGCCTGGGACACCTTTTGCCATCAAGCATGATCATCCCATGCTGTCAAGGATAGCATTTATCTAAGCCTTACAGTAGACTGGCAAATAGAGTGGTTACTCCAATAGCATGTTGGCATTTTGCATGTTTTTTAAAAAAATGGAGATTCAGTTCATTAAAAAGTATGAAATATTACCATCTGGGTCTTGTGTTTCTCTGAATGATTGCATAACACAGAATGAGCAATGAGATGTGCACTGTGTAAACTAAAAATTGCAGCATTCCTGGAAAGTTAAAATATTTTTCCAGTGTTGAAATTCCATTTCTCAGCCATTGGAGGATTTGTGTGAGCTCTGTTAGTGGAACTCTCTCCTTTTCTTCAACAAGTCCGTATTTTTGTAGCCATCAAAATAAAGATACGCGTGTTCTGTTTAGCTGTAGCACACTTAGCAACCAACAAATACTTGTTTCTGCCAAAATATGTAAAATGTGCTTGCCGAAATTCAGCAAAAGCAAAATGAAAGTAAGTAAACAAGTGAAGAAACCTACACAACAAAATGCTGCAAGGTCAATGCATTCCCAGACAGCAGACATTTCACATCACAGGGTATCAGGAATGTGCAGCTTTTCATTTCAAGCTATATATGGTCCCAGTTACGTAGAACAACAATCAAAGATGGGCTGAAAGTCCTGCGTGTACATAAATATTTTGCCACATACATCCCTGAAATGGAGCTCCCCTAAAATGACAGCTATACTTGTACTATTCCCTTCTTTTCTGCTGAGAAGCTGGTTTTACTGATGATTAGTGCATTGTTTGACCATTTTCACACTTAGCAAAGTCTTGAGGGACCTTAAATCCTACAGCAAACTGAAAAAAATCAATGATGGCCCTTGCTAAGGCATGGAAAAGGTTCATGAGGTGACCAGTTACGTTGCAGAGTGAGGACCATTGCCTTGGAAATATGTTTTCATGGAAAATCCATTGCTGTTTTAGTTATTATCTGTTGAGCTGCACATTTGCTTCCCAGAAAGCCAAGCTGATTTGTCTGAATGCAGTACCTTGGAAATTATAATTTATACTGAAAACTCTTGTGTCATCATCATTATATTTCTTTGTAGGGCCTGCACTAGACAACGCATGCTGAGTGGATCCTTTGAGGGGCAGCCTGCAAAGGAAAGGTCAATACTTAGTGTCCAGCATCACATACGACAAGAACGCAGGTAAATGCGGACAGAAGAGATGGTTTAAAAACTTTCTTAAAATAAAGGTGACAAAAAGAATTACATTTGAGCAATACCTAACATGAAAACCTGAAATTGCTTACTTGTACAAAGAACTGAATTCTACATTCTTCACTGTAACCATAATGAAATTCATTGTACTGTATCAATGGAGAAAATGCCTTTTTATTTCAAATGTCATTTCCTTCACCAACTACAAAGCTATCAATTTAAGGATCAGAAGGAAAGAAATTGGCTTATGTTAGACCGGATTGAAAACAATTGAAGAACATATAAGCATCTGATGTTAGCGAGAGAAAAATGATAAGAATTTGAGATATTGGTTGGCTGGAGAGCAGTGCTTTATAATGGCCATCCTATAAAGGTCAAAATTTCATCTTGAGATGTATCGTTAAATTGATTATGATTGTTTCAGGTCACTGAGACATGGTTCCAACAGCCAGCGAATCAGCAGAGGAAAATCTCTTGAAACGTTGACTCAAGATGTAAGTCCTCATAGAAATGAAGAAATAAGAATGTATACTATATAATAAACACTTGTCTAAGAATAATGTCTATTTATGATCTTGTTTGCAGTTTGTCTTTTGATATCTTGAAATAATAAAACAAATAGTGCAACTGCATTAGAATTATCCTCAACTGACATGGTTAATTCACTGATTGACTTTCTGGTTTTGAAACACTTGTTGAGATAGATTTCACTGATGTTGGAGACACTACATTAGGAACACAGCAATTGCTACCCAGGACACCTTAAAAAGCCTTACTTTGGAATTATACAAATCAGACAGGCTGCCAAAACAGCACTTCAAAATTTCTGATGGAAGTTTAACAATATTTTTCAAACACCAGGACTGTCAGGCAAAAGGACAAAGACTAAAGAATAGTAATCACAGATTCCACTGTGCTATGTTTTATGCAGTTAAGTGCATTTTCTCTTCTGCAAATTCATGATAGTTTGTGGATATCTGCGACTGTGAAAATTCAAGGGGCAATATTAGTCCTTCTATTTCCAAACTATTGCAATCATTCTCTAGACATGCTTCATACTTAGAAACAACTGCATATGAAGTAATTAATAAATTTCCCTGCATGGTGGTAGAAAGAAGCTATAGGTAACTAATCTTATAAAGCAGATGTAGATTTGCTTGTGTCCAATAGTAAGGGTAACACCCAGTATTACGCCTCCAGGATTGCTCCAAGCTCACTTAACTCTGAATAGTAATACTGATTGTACCCTCAAGCTCAGACATAATGTCCTCCCTCCCTCCCCCCCCTCCCTGTGCTCAGCAGTCACTACCTGCATGCTCTGTGCAACTCAGTGCCTGGCAGCACATATGGCAGGCTTGAGAAGCTGAAAGGGTGTCTAAAGCCTTTTCTTTCCCAGTCTTTGCCCTTAGTAACTTTGATGGTATTCATTCCAGTTCAGAGAGATCAGCTGAGCTTACGGGACCTTTGCTTTTAAAGTTAAAAGTCGCATTGGATGAGACTTCACGCATGAAATTAAAACTGAAATTAACCTTGATGAAAATACGCAGCTTTGTGCTGTAGATGATAGAAAATACTGTATAGTATGCTTGACTGGGTTGATGTGCAGTGCATTTTGAAATACAGATTTTTCATTTGAATCATTCTATGTAAAATACCATATCTTGCTTTCATCTAACATTAAAAAACAACAACCCCCGAACCTCATTTAAAAGGAATCATTTTGCTTCTAGCATTCCAACACAGTGAGATACAGAAATGCACAGAGAGAAGACAGTGAGATAAAGATGATTCAAGAAAAAAAAGAACAAGCTGAAATGAAAAGGTATTTAAAAATCAAAAGTCTGCGTGCACACTTTTCTGTAGTAGGAGTTTTCTGCATGAAGTAAAAATATTGAGAGTCATAATGAAAAAAGAACAAATATAAGGGATATTTTTGCCAGGTGTAATGCATATCAATTAATAATTTATGTTCTGTCTTTCCAAAGGAAAGTCCAAGAAGAGGAACTGCGAGAGAATCATCCATATTTTGATAAACCACTTTTCATAGTTGGTCGTGAACATAGATTCAGGAATTTCTGCCGAGTGGTAGTACGAGCTCGCTTTAATGCGTAAGTTTAATCCATATGAACAATTGGCTCCAACAAGAGTTTGCATTAATGTCCTCAGAAATCTAGGTCTGACTTTTATTTGGAAAGGAAAACTGCATATAATGTGGTCACCACACGAGCTGGCAGTCAGTTGCCTATAGTATAGTATAATCTTGCTGTTGGAAGAAAGGAAGCAATAAAATGCTGTGTAAGGGCAGACACATTTGAGCAGTCTGCGATGCCAAGATGGGACAAGACTGTGGGGAAACTGTAGGTGTGAACTGAGAGGAAAGGCTAATGTTTTATACTCCCATTTTTAGACCTTGGGGAATTAGCTTGCTATTCCCTTCCTATTCCTTATCGTGAGGCAGGAAGTCCTTAACACCAACAGTTACTCAAAGAACAGAAAAAGGTGAAGGGAAATGAATCACACCTATGCTCACACAAAGAGTCCTTAGCCCATAATTAGAGACCCAGAATGGGATGGGAAGGTGTTCAACTGTGGGAGGTAAAAGGAGAAAAGCTGAGACCAGCTGAAAGCTGGGAAGACTCAGTAACTAAACTGTAGGTGTATGTGAGTGTGGCGGGTACAGATTTATGTACAAGCAGCTTGATATAAAATCATCTTATAGCTCTTCTTTTAAACCTCTGTGGCTAGCACTCTAATTTTGGAGGGTTAATGATTGTCATCTTGCAAACACTGTGACAGAAGATAGCCCAAGGCTATGAGCTTGGCACTTGGAAGACCTGGTTTCAGCACCTGCTTTACTATTGATTTTGTCTGTACCCTTCAGCAAATTACTTCTAGGTAGAAGAACAGGAAGGTTAGATACTTCATTTTTACAATACCTTATGTAAGTGTTCTGCCACCTATGTAGAAGCATGTCCTTGAGTTAGGTGCCTGCTTTTCTATGCAACTGCTAACTTGATTGCAGTTCGCTCGTCCACAAAGCAGTTGCAAATTAAAACAGCAAAACAAAACACACAAACATGCATTCCAATCCACTTGTCAAATGCACATCAGTGCCTCTTAGCATTGTGGAGCGCCTGAGGGTAACAGGATATTTATATTATCAACAGTTTAATTAAAATGTTTGCAATTATAAGAGTAAACTGATTTTGTTAAACAGCCATTTTTTTGTTTATTCATTGTCCCACCCAGCTTGCCAAGCAAGTTGTCCTAGGTATCTTTTTTCAAACTGGAAGGTTACGTATTTTCTTCTAGTAAAAAAGGCTGAGGAATGCCACTGTATACAATGTTGGGAACAGGTACGAGCGAGCTTAAGAAGACCCAAAAGTCAGTTGGTTCAGTGGAAATATTCTGTATTCTGACTGGTGTAGGTGGGTGAACCTGGCCTGTGTCAGTTGCCTCTTTTTCTCCTTGTGTGCATCTGGCATTCCTGTAATTCATAACCATGAAATTTCTTCTGGTGGTAATACCTCAAGTCAGGTCAGTCCATTTTTCACTTTAAGCTTGGCAAGGAAGTATGGACTGTAGGATATCTCAGTGGAGATCCTGTCTTGGCATGATTTGCTACAAGGATTCGAAAGATAAGTAAAATGTGCCCCTAACCACTGGGTCAGGGTAGGCTTCTTGGGTAGGATTCTTGTAGCTCCTCCTGCTGAAGCCATTCTGCTTGGTACGAAAAGGCTAAATAATTGCTGAAGCAAGAACTTAACTCACGTCATGTAGATATGTGCTTATTACTCGTAGGGTGGTTCTCACTCTCTCTGGCTGCCTGATGGGTGTTTGAATATGGTAGGTGAAGCACAGCAATTTCATAGGAAAATTCAGACATGGAAAATCTAGAAATATTCATCAGAAAATGACTAAAGAAGTAATAAAAGAAGTAGGGCTTGTGGAAGGATTTTTTTTCTTTTTTGTGTCAACTGAGGGTATGGTCCAAGAGGTTTCGAAGTAAAAGGAAAGAACTTCTGAGGAAGCACTTCAGAACATGAAATTCAGTAGCAGGTAATCCTCCCCATCCCCAAGAAAAAAACGAAATTAAATTCTTGCTTACAAAGGCAAGACCCGAAAAACTAGCAGTGTAAAGAATCATTACAGGAATTGCTGGTAGGCCATGAATTAAAGTGATCCTAGCTGTGTTGATGATATGACTAAAAATGCATAGAATTAAATGAAACATACAGACATTTAAAATTAAGCCAAGATAAAATGTAGCCTTGTTTTTGGATATAAATTATTTTGAGGTGATGGATGCATGATATAATTATAATGCTGACTAAAATAAAATGTAAATGACTGTGTCTTTTTTTTTTTCTTTTTATAGTTCTAAAACAGATCCTGTTACTGGAGCTGTGAAAAATACCAAATACCATCAGCTTTAGTAAGCACTGCAAAAAAGTAACTTTGCTTGGTCACATAAGCCTGCAATATAAGTGTGTGAGCACACACATGCATGCATGTGTGTATGTGTGCATGCACATGCGTATTTCTTTTTTTCCAAAAAAAAAAATTTTGTTTCCATGGAGTTGTTTGGTCAGTAGGATTAATAGGAAGAGGATTTTTTTGTCAGCCTTTTCTTCTTTACTTGCATGCAACTTCCCTAGTTTTACTACACATTTCTGAAATATAATAATATACTCCTCAGCTTAATTTATTTTTCTTAGGAAAGCACTTAACTGTGGTGTAGACACAATACAAGTGACACAGCACTCATGGCATTTCTGTAACAGTTATCCTTGCATATTCTTTGCAGTGACTTGCTGGGTTTGGTTACTTACCTGGACTGGGTCATGATCATTGTTACTATATGCTCCTGCATTTCCATGATGTTCGAATCCCCCTTTAGAAGAGTTATGCATGCTCCAACACTCCAGGTACTGTCTGTCACTGAATCATTTTACATTTAATGAAGCACAGTCACCTTGGTTTTCTCCACCACCCATTCCTAAATTATGACTATTCTCTGCTTTCATTTTCAGATTGCTGAATATGTGTTTGTAATATTCATGAGCATTGAGCTTAATCTGAAGATTATGGCAGATGGCTTGTTTTTTACGCCAACAGCTGTGATTAGGGACTTTGGAGGAGTTATGGACATATTTATATATCTTGTAAGTTTTTTATATTTGTGGGAGGTTTCGTAATTTTGGTATCTTTGGATATATAAATGTTTGGTAATGTTAAAAAGTTTGGCTCTGCACCTTGGTGCAAATGCGGTCCTGGAATTTATATACAAACACCACTGCTTTCATGTGTCGTCCTGTCAGTTATGTATATGAATACTTATTTGGACATCTAAAAATCACACTTACATGTGATATGCACCTGGCATTTTAGTGTAGGGCCATTATATGGCCCCTTTTAATTGTTTATTTGTTGATATGTTTTAAGTACCAGACCTGATTTCATTCCAAAGTAAGCTCAGGATCTCTGACCTTGCTTCAGCGTTTGTATGCAGAAGAACCTTTATTTTATCTAGTTCTTAGCCATTCATTGCTCAACAGCACTCCTGCTTTATAGAAGGCTTTTCAAAAGCCTCTACCATTTGACAGAAGGGCACTTCCTTGTTGCTGGTATTGCTATAGCAGAAAGAAGGCAAAGTAGCATCTTTCTATATTCCATACCTATCAGTAGTGGTTCTCAGGAAAAAATTGTTACACTGTTTTCTTTGCCCCCTGGAAATTTCTTGCACACCATTCAGATAGAAAGGAAAGAGGTCCTTTCTTCTTCACATACGACAATAAACACCACAGAATGTGTCAAAACCAGTGCTCAGTATAATACAGTATGCAATATTTTCCAACTGAAGAAATTACTAAACAAAATGGCTTTGATGGATTTAGATTAAATCTTTCAGAGATTAATCTACCAGACATGTGCTGCATAAAATTTGCCGCAATCAGTTTGTATCAAAGATTCCATTGTTAGCATAAATAAAAATATGCATACTTATACAAAATTCCTACTGCAGTATGCATAATCATTGTCTGCATTAGGTTCTTGAATCTCTAAATCCCTCTGTTTTGGTCTGAAGGAAAATTTAGTGTTGTAGCTTGGATATTCCAAATGTGCCTGTGGTGATCTTAAAAGAATATGAAAGTAAGTCAAATGCACTAGCAACTCTTTTTGTTTCGGTGGGGCAGCTGTCTTTTACCACTGTTGCTTTTAACAAATCGTATTGTGTTTTAAGTCATACCGGTGATACCAGCTTGATCCTCCATTTTTTGTGCACTTTGTAATACTCTCATTTCTGTCCCCCTATAATAACACTGACTTTATAAATACTTTTTACAAAATAATAAGAAACAGGTTTATAATCAATAACCATCTGTCAGAAATTGTTCAGGCTACAGGACACAATTATGCTGTTTGAAAACACTTTTGAATGTGTAATACTTGCGTGATAAAACCACCCAGTAACAAAACTACTTACGCCTATAACAAAGTGGTAGGAAAAACTGGCAAGGAAACTGTTAAGACTTTCCAGGTGAGGATATTTCAGTTACTCAAGATAGAATCTCCATTTGAAATGAGAAGGGAGGAGAGAGATGCTGCTGCCTGCTTCAGTTTGTGTCCCTGCTCTGAATCAGCCAATTTGATTTATTCTTTTGGAACTGATCCATTTGCTGAAAAGAATAAAGTAGATTTGGAGTCAAAGGGGAAGACAGAGGCTGAATCTGATGCCCATTAGTTAGGACAGTCAGCCAGGCCACAGGATATCCAAGTCCTCTTCTAAATGAGGGTTTTTTTTACCTTAATCTTCCCTTTAATTTTAAGGAAGCGTGTTTATTGATCTTCTGTGCTGTGTCAGTGTCAAGTAAGACATTGTAAACCTAATCCTTTTTTGCCTTTTCCTGCCTTGTCTCCTCAAGGTGAGTTTGATATTCCTGTGCTGGATGCCCCAGAACGTCCCTGCCAAATCTGGAGCTCAGCTCTTAATGGTACTTCGCTGCCTCCGGCCTCTTCGAATTTTCAAACTGGTCCCTCAGATGAGGAAAGTGGTGCGAGAGCTGTTCAGTGGCTTTAAGGAAATCTTTTTGGTATGTGTCTGTTATTTTGTTCTTGTAAAAAAAAAGACATGGAGAAGTACTACGGTAACATTTTGCTATCATGTTTTTCTTTTCTAATCTTTTCTCCACCGCTGTCTGTTTACTTTTCATTGTAGCTACCTCTGCAGGTGATTACAGAACACGTTAAAAATTAGGAATATAAATAACTCATTTACATTTATACTGAATAAAGCTGCTGTAACAATTCTTTTATAAATTATAGTATTCTTTCAACATATATTTGGCCATAATTACATAAGAGGACTACTGAAATAAAGTCTACCCATTATTCACAGTTCTAGTTGGGGAAGAAAGGTGAGAAGTCTAGGGTATGACAGCTTGGCAAGAACTAAAGTAAACCTGGTTTCCAAGCTGAGGGTCTGTCCATCCAAGTTTTTTGAGAGGCAACCAAAGATAAAAACAGTTGTTCATCACAGATCTGGATCTTATTATTATGTCATCATTGTTATTATGATCATGATTATGCACTTATAGTAACAATAATAATAATAATGGAGTCTGTGATTGCTTGATCAGAACCTAATTTGTTGTCTTGGGACCGTATGTGATGTTTGCCAGCCTAAACAACAGGCATTTTGTTACTTAACAGAATGCTGTATTAGGTCAGGTTGTTATAAAAAACTAAGGTGCAAAATATATTCAGGCAGCAATAAGAGCAAGGACAAAAAGTATAAAGCTAGTTAGCATTTCATAGATACAGTAAATATCTAAGAGAATACATCAAAATTTGCTCATACATATCTTTATTGTAGCTATACTGGAATTAAATATCTAACAATGGCTTACTCATTAATTAGTAAAGCCTGATTAAGCGAAACAGAAGCAGCACATATTTAAGTATGTGAAGAATTCTCTTTAAAGTGAATGGCAGTTCTTATGCATACAGAATTTAGCAAGCTGGTACACTAAGTGCAAGAAATCTTTGATCCTTATCTACAATTCTTAGATGCTATGTTAATAATAATACATATAATAATACAGCACCTGGTTACTGGATCAGAACCTAAAGTAACATGTCTGTCACAAAAGCCGTATCTCCAGGTTTATGCAACAAAATGATCCTCCCTGCACTTCACCGAAGGAGCTGACCTCCTTTTTCAAGTCTGCAGGAGGAGAGCTTGACAAGTCTAACTTCATCTTTACAGGTTTCTATTCTTTTGCTGACATTAATGCTTGTTTTTGCAAGCTTTGGGGTGCAGCTCTTTGCTGGAAAACTGGCTAAATGCAATGATCCACACATCATCTCTAGGGTAAGAACTGCTTTTCTGCTTCAAATTAATAGTATGCTGTGCCATTTCTGCCTGCTGGGGGAAGCAAGTCAGGGAATCAGAGCTATTATATGAGAGATGGAGATCTTGGGCACTTTGTTGTTCAGAAGCAGGATGATGGACGGAAAGGTGGTAAAGGAGTGGGCAAATGAGGGTGAATCTGGGTTTTCATGTAAAAAAGTAAAGCACATCCAAATATCAGGAGACGTCTGAAAAAGCTGTCAAACTCATGCCATATTATTTGCAAAGGGCTGGATGTCACATGGAATTAACCATGGAAAATGACACCTGTGGATTCATAGGTCAGCAGCAAAGTTAAGCTGCTAGAGGTTAAAAGCACTGGGAATGCTGTGTAGGTTACATGGAGAAAATCAGCTGTGTTTCTTACTCTATTTGGAGAAATATCATCACCAGAAGAGAGGAATAGTCTTTAGGAAAGAGGTGAAAGACTAGGTAGTCTTGCAAAATTCAAAGCACTCCATTCTGGAAGGAAAAGGGGTCTTTGAATTCTTCCTAAGATGCATTTTTCGTTTTGGTAAAGGTCCATGACTATTAATCCCAGACCTGTAAATAACCTTTCATTTCTGTTTATGTTGCTTCCCTATGGCAAGTGTGCTTCTATACTGACATTTCAGCATTTCTCACAAGCTATTATTTAATCTCAGACTGTGGTTTATTTCACTATAGGAAGATTGTCATGGCATCTTCAGAATAAATGTAAGTGTTTCCAAAAATCTCAATTTAAAGTTAAGACCTGGAGAGAAAAAGCCTGGATTTTGGGTGCCACGAGTCTGGTGAGTTCCTACATGTTGGCCTATCTTTCTTCAAAAATGCATCTGTTAATGTAGAAAATGGCTCAGATGTCATGGCATTAAACTACTGATGAAGGGGTTTTATTGTAAGTTAAGTTATAGTAAGAGTAAAAATTCTGGTATTTTTAGTAAAAAGCCAGATATATGAAACTTTTCCACACTTAACCTGCTGTTCTATTCATAAAGCAGAAAGGGAAAAAATACCCATAGGTATTGAACCTAGACAGGAATTAGATGTGATTGTTATTACAGTGGGAGTTATTGTCTTGAAACAAGATTATCACTTCATTGTTCCTTAGTACTATTGTGAAGACAACCTCAGAGCTCTACATCAACAACAGAACCTAAGAATAGATAGGAAAAGATGAGAAGAAAGGTAAATAAACCTGCCTACAGCTACCCATAAAAAAGAAAAATAAAGAAGAGCAAGTAATGCCTAAAGCCATTTCTATGGCCATCAACCATGCCAGCTAGCAGCTTCTTTCTGTTTCCAGTTCAGGAAATCCTTGTGGTCTATGTGGTGCAGTAGTGCAGTAAAATTTATTTAAAAGCTAACATTACATTTCTGATTAGTATTCTGGTTAAGTCCATTGAATATTTCCCAACACCTGAACAGGCAAAAAAACCTTTCTTTTTAACTGTTTACATTTTTTAGTTGGTTGACATTTTGCAAAATCAGCTTAACAACTACAATTATTTTAATTGACTATGTGTGTGGATGAAGAATGTACCAGCAGTGGTAGATTCAGAGCCATCCTACGCTAATGAAATAATATGCTGTGATTTGAACAGTCGGTGAAACTCTGACATCTGCAGAAGTCTTTGTTTCTGTATGCTTCAGAAAAATTCTTCCACGAGTAAGCAAATTCAGTCCTTTTCAGCCTGATCCAGAAATAAGCAAAAACTGTCTTAATCAGCATAACTGTAAACTTTGAGGAATGTTTTGTTGTTGCAGAAAAATATTTTACCACAAGGACGTTTATACCACCTGTTGGCTGTGTCAGGCCACATTTTCAAGATCCAGATGCCAATCTAAGGGCCACATTTAAAAGAAATATCTACATGTTAGAGCTCTTTTTCACTGAATGGTTGGATTTTCAGAAGCACCAAATACTTAATAATCTTCTAAAATACAACTATTTACCTCATAAACTGTTGAAAACACTTGAGCTTCTTGAATTATCTGTCTCAAACTGTAGACAGAGCAATGTGCTAACCTAGCCCAGAGAGGGTACTTCTAATGTTGAGCTAGAAACATCCTCTTGAATATCAACTGTTACAAAAGGTCAGAACATATGGTGTAGGAAAGTCAAGAAGATGTGATGTCCTCTCAGTAAGTTTTGCTTTAGACCATCAGCTCCTGATGATAATGAAATGGGGAATCACATTTTCTAAATGATTTCGCCAACTTTGGAGTCCAAATAATTTGTTGTGGCTTTGAGGCTGGTCTCCTTCACTTATATTTATTTTATAATCTGGCCAATGTCACCAGATCCATTTTTTCCTGAATGCTGAATTTTGCTAATTTCATTGACAAAAATACTAAAATGCAGGAACATCTTATGAGCTTTATTACTGTGAATCAGAGACTGAGTAAGAAAATAAAACATACATGGGGATCAAAGAAATTATGCTGTACGTATTTATTGCTGTAGCTATTTTTTTATTCTTGAGACAATTTTGAATGATACATTTCATAGGCTTTCACACCAACTCTTCAAGGTATTTAAATCTTAGTTAGACTATGAAGAATCAAGGTAACAGAAAGAACAACTTAATTGCTGAAGTTACACCTACTTATGTACTGCATTTCAGGGCAAATCCTCGGAATTTTAATTTTGACAATGTGGGGAATGCAATGCTGGCACTATTCGAAGTTCTTTCATTGAAAGGCTGGGTGGAAGTCAGAGATGTTATTATTCATCGCGTTGGGCCGGTAAGGAAACACATCACAGTCTTTGAATTCTACCACACATACTTTGATTTGTTTTAACTATAGATCTTATTTTTGTCTATTCAGATCCATGGAATCTACATTCATGTTTTTGTATTCCTTGGCTGCATGATTGGACTGACCCTTTTCGTTGGGGTTGTCATCGCTAATTTCAATGAAAACAAGGTACTGAGCGAGGTGGTTTATTGTGTGTAGGACTGGCTCTGTAAGAAACCTGAAAGTGATATTGCACTGTCTGCATTACCTGGTAAGAGTGCCTTTAAGATTGACTTACCAGTCTTACAATCTGCAAGCCTCCATGTATGGCTTCAGACACACCTGATCCATATTTGCTACAAAGCTCAAGCCTGCAATGATAACAATCCATCACACATTCTTTCAGAGCTGCCTGAGGTTATTTACAATGCAGCTGTGTTGTCACATGAGACTTAATCTAGAGCACAATGTATTTACAGATGCTGCACATTCTGCTGGTTTAGTTGGTGGAGCTATATATGCAGCAGCAGGTAAAAAGACATGTTATGCTTGTATGTTACAACTGAGGGGTCTCATTAGAGCCCTGCAATTGCAGTGTTTCAGATCCAAAGTAAAGCTGCATGGCTTTTTCTTGGCAAGCAGCAGAGTTGTAAAATTAATTGTCCATCACTCAAACAAAAAAGTAGCTAGTGTTCTAGGAAAAAATCTGCAGTTCACATGGGCTTTGTGGATTACCCTGAAAAGTAGAAAAATCTGTCCTACGGTGAATTGTTACAGAGCAGCTCATGTCTACACTTGTTAAAGATAGCATCCTGTGGATGGGGCTGCTGCATACACACTGCACAGCCCTTAATCTGACTGGTTTTTTCTGAGCCTCTTGTGGTGCCCCTGTGGCACCAAGATATAATTATTATGTTTTTTTCATCTCTTAGTTCAAAGGCCCCAAAATAATGAGTTGTCTGTGTTGCAGCTAGCTAGAGCGATATCTTTATCACTTATGGCATTGGAGGGAAAGGATGCACTCTGGGGCTTGGAGAACACAAGGTAGATGGTATGCTCGTGCTGGAGACAAACTGGGTGCTGGCCATGGCCCCCCTATGGCCCTGACCCGAAATATATAGCAAACACAACTGTTGATTTTGCCCTTCAAGGAAACTACTTGACTCCTGGAAGGGAGCTGAGCAGCACACTGCTGTGTGTCCAGTGTGGGCAAGCAAGGCATTGTGAAATGAAGGCAAGCAGATTGCGAGCCAAATATATGGCCTAAAACCTCTGCCATTCAGAAGGTATTTCTGTTTGTGTGACTCCAGTGTAATTTTGGTAAGATGAAGTTATTTGTGTTAAAATACATCTGTTCTAGAGAACAAGGAGGAACGTGCTATTCATTTATTTTTTTTATTCACTAAATTTTGACTCGTGAATTAACAAAGCTGAAATTTCTCAAGTATGAGAATTCCACGGGATTTTTGTAGATGCTTTTACCCCTTCCTGTTCAGCTGTGTAATGTTACTTTTCCTTTAAATGTGTCAGCTTTACACTGATGATACAAAATACTTTTTCAGCAAGTCTTAAAAAGAAGTAAATTGTTTTATTTGAATTATAGGTAATTAAAGTATTACTTGAAAAGTTAAAATTATTTTAATGTTTTTCCTTTATAGCTATGAGGTATTTAGCTATGTGTTTCTGTCAGGTACATCATAGTTCATGAAACCCTATTGAGATGTTAGGTGAGCATTTCTGTCATATACATTGTTTTTTCATTCCCCTTCACACTTTCCACACCAGTCAATTTCCTCAAAAACCTGTTTGTAGGCACAAGTGTAGGCGACAAGAATACCACATTACAGGGTTCTCTCTTAAATAGCTTTTGATTGTAGCTGATCAAACATCTTTCCTTTACTCGATTGAGGTGCAGTGCATATGATGTTGAGAACCGAGCAAGTGGTGTGTTTCTGCTTTAGTTTTGAATGTGTTCTTGAATGTATTTGTCAGAAATTCTGAGCCAGCTCCGTGGGCAGTGGAGAATCATCAGGAGCCACTTGCTGGTCTGGGTTGCTTTGCTACACCTACAGCGTCTATTTTTGGCCATTGTCATAGAAAAAATTTACTAGAGGAGCTGGATCTTTGCCCTTACTGGTATGAGTTTTATTATGCTTTTGTGACAATAGGCCCAATCTTACTTGCTGTCCATCTCCTAGACGGTGTTTTTGCTCTTAGTTCCCACTCTTTCCATAGGAGTCACAATATCAAGTTTACTATGTCAGCCTGTCTCCTGCAAAGGCAGCTTTTGAGATTTCTTTCGCAAACCAGTGAGATGTCATTAATTCATAACTCAGTATTCATCCTTGTAGTCAACTATCAACTATGGAATAAGGTGATCTGGGCCAACACACAGGTTACTTTTGAAGTGATTTGTCCACAATATCAGTGTAAATCTTGCACCATTTTTTTATTTTTGAGTTTGAAACATGCAGATGAACAGGGGAAAAATACCCTTAAACATGTGACTCTAACAGATTCATATTTCATTCCCTCCTCCTAGATATGCTGCTTTAAAGGCACAGGACAGCCCAAACTCATGTGAAAAGCAAAAGTTTGTTTATGTTCGCTGTGATTTAAAATGAGAGGGAACAGGAAAGTTGTGAACATGAGGTTTATAAGGATTGGGAGCACAGGAGATAGCCAAACAATTCATCTTAGCCCAGACTGACCCTTCACAAGCTTCCAGTGTAAATGTGGAAGTCTGAGGTGTAGGGCCTGAATTAGGGTTCCCATTATTTTCAGAAAATTACCTGATTTTTACATTTATCCTTTTGGGGTGATTTTCTCTGCTTGTATGTTTTCCTCGAACTATGACCACGTTTTCAGCTATGAATAAGGTCCTCCCTCAATTCATGTCTGAATACAGGGAAAGCATTAGTATGAACATCAAAAAAGTTGCTCACTAGTAACAGTTCCCTGTAAATTACACTGAACAGGCACATCATGCAATATTTCTATAGAATTTACATAATACTAAAAATACAGTCAGTACAAATTATTTATGTCATCTGGTTAAGCTTTTTCAGCTGTTTCTTAGTAACCCCAGGTAGCTACTGTGGCATGTAATGTTTGGTTTTCATCTCTTTTTTTCTTGAATACTTTTTACTTTTAAAGTGTTTACTATAGGAAAAAGAAAATATCCTCAGATTTTAGTTGAAAAGATGAATATTTTAGTTAATTATGCAGTGGAGGGAAAAAATCTCAGCCCAATTAATATTTAAGTAGAGTGAAGAAATTCCCAGGAACTGAAAAAAAAAAGGCCAAGTAAGACAGAGAGAAGACTGTCAACTAGTCCATAAAGAAGAGGGCAAAATAGTCCACTATGTGAGGTTACATTACATCATCTTAAAACTAGTTACTTAGCCAAGCTATTGGTGTTTAAAGTAGATGTTGACTTTAGAAAGTTTATGGCTGATACATGGTTACAGTAGTGCCAGGAGTTGTTGAGGAGGGTCAGAGTTGCACAGTTACTGCATAAATATTTTATGTGAGAATGAACAATTTTTTAAAAAAAATCCAAAAATATTTTCAGATATGCTGTAGTATTTCATCGGAGCTGTTGGAGTTGCAGGCATGGAGATGTACTGGGAGGTACCACAGGAGGCTCTGGGCTGAGCCCTCAGGTGTTCCGAGACCAGGACAGTAGCCCAAAGTGTTCCACCACCCCCTATTTCACAACTTCCACCCATCACTTGTCACAGCTCCCAGGTGTCACGTGTTTAGTCAGCAGTGAAGATGTGATCGACTCAGATATTATCTGAAAGTTTTGAGTCGAAGTCCAAACACAAACGCAGCTCATCCAGCAGCAGTCCCCCTCGCAGGGCTCTGCTCTTTGGTCCCTTATAATGATCCCGCTGGTGGAAGTGGTAGCGTCTGAGCAACAGAGCAACTTGGCAGCACTATTTCTAAATTTTACAAAAGTCCACATTTTTTGCTACCTTTTGTCTTGTGTGCAGTGAAAGCTCTCTAAGAATATAAACCAGAAGTAATCATTGGGTTGATTGAGTTGCCTTTTAATTTAAACATCTGTAAATGGTGCAGTTTGGGCTTGACATGAGCAATAGGCATCCTTACTCTGTCACTTTGTCCACTTTGTGTTGGAAAGCACCTTCTCCCAGGGTGCCATTTGGACACACAGCTCTGTAAAGAGATTATGTCCAGTGAGAGGGAGGAATCCTGCCATCAGTCACACAGCCAGCCACAGTTCCAACATCTACACAAGCCAATGCCAAGGGAAGCCCCAGAGATCACACCAGCCCTTGTCCAGCTCAGTGCGGCTCTGTGCTGGCTGGGGGAGCAGCCGAGTGTCTAGGAGACAAGCTTGTGGCATTTACCTTGAAAAGGTCTCCCTTATTTTTGTAACTCCAGAGTCCTTCTGTGAGATTTTACAGTTCTCTGAAATGATGAGAACCACATTTTTAAGGTCATTTTAAATAATGCTGAATTCTGTTTGGGGCTTGCTTGTTTCCTCCTGTGTTATGAAAACACATACACACATTACCATCTACCAGCGCCCATCCAAAGGATATATCCCTACCTCTCCTTGTGCTTCCTTTGTGGAGAGCTCTTGTCGGTATATAGTATACTATTATTTTATTTTAAATATCCCTCCCCAAGCAGAAGAGCTGTAGAGAGTGACGGCAGTCTCCTGGAGGGCTTGTTCCCCAAGAAACTGTCACAGCACTGACAAGCCGCAGGATTTTCTGCAGCAAAGTCCAGACAAAATCGACCACTCTTTAAAACAGTGCTTTCCAGCAAATGATGTTCAGTCAAATGGAAGACCTCCTGCAGTGTTTCACTGCCCACACTGGGCTGCTGCTACAAAGAGCAGCAACTGTGCCTGCTGAGTTGAGTCCCAGAAACTCACAGCTAATGTGTCCAGAAATCCTCTTGAGTAACAGCTAATACTTTAGACTCCTTTACCCAAACAGTGTGTTATTTAAAAAGAGTTGCATATGTAACTTTATTTCAGACACCAAAGAGAATGTTGTTTTCCTGTTTACAGCATTAAATGTTCTAGCTTTTATATGACAAAAGCTTTATACACTTCTTTTTTTTTATTAAGGGGACAGCTTTACTGACTGTAGATCAGAGAAGATGGGAAGATCTGAAAAGCAGACTGAAGATAGCACAACCTCTTCATCTCCCACCTCGTCCGGGTATCAAAGATATTTTGATTTTATTCATGTTGAGCCCTAGTGTTCGTAATTCCCCAGGAGTCTGCGATTCAAATTAAAATTGTAATCGTGAGGCCACTAGGAGGTTGTGCATAAGTTAACATAGAAACAGGCTCCAACTACAGATCTTTGCATAAGGCTATTAAAATCAACCCCAAAAAAGGTTGTGCTTCGATGATTTTAGGATAAGCCTTAATGAAAAAATGAATTTCTAAATGAAAAATATTTGCAGTTGGCTGTTAATGATATGAATGGAATGTATTAACCTGACAGCAGTTGAATGATGCACTTGCCCTACTAGTACCACAGCCTTCATGCAACACTGGTGTTCAGTATTTGAAATTGTATATTCAGAGGCCCTATTTGATATGGAAAATTGTAACACAAAATTAGAAATGTATTTTGAGACTGGTGAAGGATTATTTTGCCACTAATTATCATGGAAAATATGTCAAGATATAAGGGGCAAATACTACTGTGCATTTTAACTCTCCTCAAATTCTTTCTTTTTCAGATAACGATGGCTTTAGAGCTAAGATGTATGATATAACTCAGCATCCATTTTTTAAGAGAACTATTGCTGTACTTGTTCTGGCTCAGTCTGTGTTGTTATCAGTTAAGGTAATTGTGTTTCTTTTTAAGTGTTTCATTATAGTAGTACAGCATGTGTTGCACACATTTCCTGACATCAATTAATGATCAGTTGAACCATTACTGTGATGAATGTAAGGAAACAGAATTTCTAGATACAGCAATCTCAGTTGGCACAGATCACTGTAGATTAATTGTAAATTGTAGAGCTGAGTCAATTTCTGTCTTTTTGTAGTCTGGTTTGGTATTTTTAATTTCCAGTTAAGCTGTAAATCTGTGAGAGATTAATACACCAGGATGCCACTTCTGTCTTGAGCATATTTTAAAGTGAAGTCTATTCATTAACAAAACCTGCAAGAAAAGTTAAGGCAATGAAGAGGCATTTATTTCTGTTTAACAGCTACTCTTCTATGAATGGCTTTTGTTTGCATTTCAGTGGGATGCTTCAGATCCAGTGACTGTGCCTTTAGCAACAATGTCTGTTGTTTTCACCTTCATTTTTGTCCTTGAGGTAAAGTAATATATTTTATGATTTCTTGAGACTAGTATGTATATGTTTCATTTTGTCTTTAGGGATATTGTCTCATTTTTCACTATATTTTTTATTTCTGAGCATGTACATTTGGGGCTCTCCATGTCACTTGTCTTTAAACATGTGTTGTAGAAAGAAACTTTTGATTTGTTGTAGTCATACTTCTCCACCACCTTGAGCTTTGTGTTCTTTTATATAGGTCCAACTGAGCATTTCAGCATGTGTTTTGGTCAGCCTAAATGAACTCGTTTCTTGCAGAACATCTCAGATTAAAGTCACTCCATACAACACAAGGTCTGTGTTGTATCATGGAAGTTCTCCTTGCTCCATTTATATTTTGCTTGGTGTGTTAATCCCCACTGTTCTGTAGCTGTGACATCATCAAACCACTCTCAGTTTTGTTTTGTTTTTTTAAACATCATATTTCATTTTAATACTTTTAAATAACATAAGTCAAATTCCAGTATTGTCTATCTTTTGTTGCACAGATCTAGATCCTATGTGGTAACAGTTCTCTGTCTATGAGAAAATTGTCACCACAATCAATTGTGCAAGGTGTAATTAGCCTGTTTTCATAAGACTGGAATCTAAAGACATAAACACATTTTAAAAGCATTTATTTTTTCATGTGTAAGGATATGCGTACTGTAACAAAGCAGACATTTATGAGGTTAAAGAAGATGCTTCCTCTGTGGTTAGGTTAGTACATAATTGTGCTCCAAGTTTGTAGTTGAGTATTTTTCTTTTCAGTCCCTTTTGAATAGCTGATACTGACCACTATCGGAAACAGGATAGTAGAGTACATTTCCCACTGCTCTAATCCAATATGACAGTTCCCATGTTCCAGTGATAGGTTTCGCCAGCAGTGATGAATAAACAATGAAGTGAATAACTTGTAGCAGCTGTAGCTAGAGTATGTCCATGCTGTTGCTTCTTTTTTCCCTACTCAGGAGAAATCAGTATCTCTTGAGAGACTGAGCAAACACAGAAAAGTTTGATTTGTGTCATACACAGACAGGTTTTAATTTACCTAGTAACTATGTCTTCAGAAATACTTTTTTTCTCTTATACTGCCAGGGGAAACAAATACATCTCTCAAATTTCAAAGGAAGTTTGTTAGAGGCAAGAAAAATTTGTTGACTGTCTCAACAGGCCAGCTATCACGCTGTGAGTGCACACAATTTATGGAGAGATGAAGCAGCTTCCTGCCCAGGATCTTCCCTAATGCAGCATAGTCTGGTTACTCTGCTATGTACACAGTCTGCTACCGCTAGCGGGCATGGTCCATGAGGAAGGCCAAAGCTTTCTGCAAAGCTAATGGCCCTGTGTCCAGCCTAAGGACTCCCGATTCAGTCTTAAACCTTTACTGCTCACATCAGTATATGTGGTGTAGAAGAATAGGAAGAATTCAGAAAACTTACTAATGATCACAGAATGAAGTGAAATGTGTTTTTTTATTTGCAAGGTGTGGTGTTCAGTTCAAGATTATAGGCATCTGAACTTAGGCGTTTAATTTCTACAGGTGAGGCAGGTGTTTAAGCTGTCAATATGATCAAGGGAGATGTAGGGTGAGTTTCAGTCGCCTAAATAACCAAAGGCATCAAAAGCTTTTTAGGGTACCCTAGCTGATCTCCCCTTACCTCCATGAGCTGCTGCAGAAGAGCAGAGGTGTGTGCAGGTCTTGTGTCATCCCTGCCAGCCCCATACATCTGTCTCCAGTATTCTAGGGCATCTCACCTGACTGGATAGGAGTCAAGATACTTTCAGGTACCTCAAATGATAATTAGAGACTCAGACAACGTATTCTTCACTTGCAGGCAGGCTTCAGAAAAATTTATATGGGGAAAAAAAAAATAAACCACCTAACTGGAAAATCAGCCTTTTACCTCAAACTAGTGTCCTTTTATATACAGTTTAGGTTTCAGAAATGTAAAGGATACTGCTAAATGGCAGTGTTGCAAGATGGGATGGAAAAAAATATGTAGTGAAAGCCTGACATTTATAGCCTTTGTATACTAACACTTGACTTGCTTTGAGGTTTAATACGAATTGTGTATGAGAAACTCTCTGGTGGTCCCTCTACATGTATCACCCTACCTCAATATCTGTTAGCTGTTGTGACTATTTCTTACCGATGTCTGTTCTTAAGCTTCCTGTTTCTGCTCCTATTACCTGTATTGGAAATGTCAAGCACTTCAGCTGCTGTCTTTTACCAGGTACATTGTAAAATGTACGGCCTTTACTGTTCTTAGGTTTCTTCTCTTATACACTGCTGAGTACAGATGGTGCTGAGTACAAACTGTTCCTTAAAGCAAGAAATATTTCCAATATGGGAAAGCTTTATAATTAATTAGAACTATAGGTGCTACAGAACACAATTATATTCTTGAGTTCAAATGTGCTTATGTGATTTTAGCCTGTTTACAGACAGCTAGATAAATAGGATACTGCTACCTCTTTCAGCCACGTGTTATTGACAATAATTTTCTAACTTCATTACTTGTTTAACTGTAAGAAAACTTAAGCCCACATTCACCTCAGCAATCTATGCATTAAGCATTCAGTCTGAGGTGGTCAGCTACACCCCTTCCTTCAGTACTTGATGGAGAGAGAGAGAGAGAGACCCTGGTCTTGGTCATTTGTGGTCTTCCAAAAATACCACTTTTCCTTTATCTAAGGAAGCTTAGATGTTCTGGTTAGTCTAGCAGCCTAACCTGTCTATGTGGGAACACTTAGCTGACATGAAACCTGCCCTTGGTTGTTTGAAACTATTTCGTAAGATTAATTCAATCGAACATTTTAGAGAATGGAAGAGGTTTGTATAGCAAGAAATAACCATTTCTTCAGTGCACCTGAGAAATTGCTGTTATCTGTAGGTCACAATGAAGATTATTGCCATGTCACCTTCTGGCTTCTGGCAAAGCAGAAGAAATCGGTACGATCTCTTGGTGACATCTCTTGGAGTTATATGGGTGATACTTCACTTTGCCTTACTGGTAAGATTTATAAAACGCAGTTCCAGTGATTTAGCTTGATTTTATCTGTTAAGCAGCAGCAACAGGATTGCTTCTATACACCCAGATAAACCCTCGGGAGTTTAATAAGGCTGAAATATGGATGAAATAAATTAAGTTTGATGCTAAGAAGAAGGAATTGTTGTCTTGGGCAATGATGAAGTACAAAACTTGTCTTACTGACTTGAGGTAGAGGTGGTAAATGTGTAGAAAAATGAAGTCTTTAGGGAGGATGTGAGTGAAGAAAGGATGGAATCTGAAGACACTGAGAGCTCCTGCCCACAGAAGTCTCATGAACGTCAAGAAAGAAAGAGGCAATGCACAGTATGCAGACAGGAGCAGTGGGCTGGAAGAAGACATAGTTGCAAAACTGCTGAACAATACAATCTGTCCCAAACACAGAAGCAATTCTGGAGCTCTGGTTTTGATAAAGGGACAATGTTTAATCCAAGAAGGTGTGGAGGAGAGGGGATGGAGATCTACTCTCCCTCCATCCCACTCCAGATTTATCAATTTGGCTACCCCCTGGTTCCCTTATATACAAGGGAAGGAGAGGGGATAGCTGAGACTTGTGATCAATCAGAAGTTGTTGAAGCCACAACCCTATAACGGCTGTGCAGGCTTCTCTTTTGTCTGCCGGCAAGCTCTGTTTGGAGGAAAACCTGTCTTGTGTGACTAGTCATTTTGCCCTGACATTCACAGTTTGCTTCCTGCTGCGGAGTAGCTGGGAAGGCCTGGGGAGTTTCTGTAAGCCAGCAGCTGTCTAGACAAGTAGACTGGGGCTGCTGGACATGATTACAGCCCAGTTAATAGAGGATTGAAGGGTTTTTGAAATGATGTGTGGCGAGGTTGAATTAGTATTTTTGAAGCGGTGGAACATCTTCTATTAGTTTCTTACTGCTCCACTTACTGAAGTATTAGTGCTACTAGTTTATGATTTCTCTTATTTCATATAGCAACTGCCCTACATTATTAAAAGACCAATTATCATGATCTTTCCATGAGATCCCTGGGAGACAATGTATTAAGTCTTCTGTGTTTCTGTTCCAGAATGCGTACACTTACATGATGGGGGCATGCGTAATTGTCTTCAGGTTTTTCTCAATTTGTGGGAAGCATGTAAGTATAAATTAGGAAATACAACTATTGCAGTGCTCATGTATGGATTAAAGGACTAGATACTACGTGTTTCTAGTGCACATTCTGTAAGGCTCTATTTTATATGCAAGGAAAAAAAAGGACACTTCAAGCAGCACTCTCCAATTTTACACTCTGTCTTTAAAATGTCAGGATTTTAGCTGTATTATATAATAGCATTATATTATGGTTACTGGAAAAGCTGCAATTTTTGCAACAAAAAAAAAGTACAACTGCATCACAATGCCATGCAGTTTTTTAAAAATGCTCTGTCAAACTCTGAACATAACATTGTGCTACTTTCAGTACTTGCCATTTCAGTGTGGTCTGATGTGCATTATATTTATTTATTTTCTCTGCAAGACTAGTGGAGTGGTAGTTGATGCCCTCATCTTGTTATGATAGTACTGTCTTATAGAAGTTTCTCCCTCCACAGTACAGGTCTGTGTCTTGTATCTCTATAATGTACATCTTATCACAGTAAAAGATTTATGTTCAATTTTAAAAATACATTGGGTTAAGATAGTCTGCTGGAAACACTGGCATGGCAACACAGTAATTCACTTCCAAAGTTTACATTTGTTCTGTGTTTGGAATCACTCTGATGTAATTAGAGTAGGCTGGCAGAATAAGCATAGGCAGAGAACAAACACATTTGTTTAACAAGTGGTGACACTCTGCATCCTCTTGCTGTAGAACATCTTAGACTATCCAAACATTTTCTGTGAAGTCTAGCATGTTAAAGTAAATGTGATGAAAAGACTGCTGTACTAGGTTGCCAGGGTTAAGAACAGCAACTCGGAGGGTTTGTGCAGTAAAAATAAAGTCTTCCTTCAGTCAAACTACACAGAGCCTGTAGAGCCTTGAAAGTCAGATAAAAAATCCTTGCTTCTCCTATGCAGCCAGACCAAGTGATTGCCTTCAATGCTTTCTGATTGATTCTAAAGTTTTTTCAAGGTTTTAACCTAGTCGTTTGTGCTTTCATGTTAGGAATTGTATCAGTTTCACTAATTTATCTGTTGTGATGCAATATGATGACTAAAAGTCAGCATGACTTATCAGTTTGGCATGATTCTAATGAAAGCTGCTATCCTCAGTCCCATTAAGAGAATTTTCCGTAGCATCCAAGGTGGCTGAGGGTGTTAGGACAATCTAGGGCGGTAACTTTTATCAAGAGTGAAATGTACAATATGCATGCATGGGAAAGTGAAATCTAATGTCAAGGCCTACACCCTATGTAATTTCCAAAATTGTGCTCTCTTCTTAAGCCAAATTGTTTGAGAAATTACTAGTTTAATCAAGCTGTGCTGATCTTGAGGAAATCCCCTTCTCTCTACACCAACCCATTCCTTTTGGTAGGCTGCAGTATCTGTGATTTCCACCTAACAGTTGTCATCACTTTCAGATAAGCCCAAAGTAGTTTACTGCACCACTGCTCATGCAATGCTAATTTTGATACTTCTGCAGTATACTGATCCTAGAATATTATAATTAAGCTTGTTCTGTATTATTGCTATGTTATCCTACATCTACTCTTTGAGGAGCAACATCTTGACCTTGTAAATTAGGCAGATGCGCGAATCTCTTTAACAAGTAAAAAGCACACTGAATTTCAGAGGAAGGCGCAAAATGTTTAGTTCAAATCAGAATCAAAATGTACCATTTCACTGGGGTCATCCATTAACGTACACGTGTAAAGAATTTGTTGTCAAAATGGCAAGTGCAATAACTCCCTTTTCCCTTTTATCTCTGCTTTCCTGAATGGCATCATGGATTGCTTTTTCTCTGTGACAGGTGACACTAAAAATGCTACTCCTGACTGTGGTTGTCAGCATGTACAAGAGCTTCTTCATCATAGTGGGAATGTTCTTACTGCTTCTTTGTTATGCTTTTGCTGGAGTGGTTTTATTTGGTACAGTGAAATACGGGGAGAACATTAACAGGTACAGTATGTACTTACTACCTTATGGGGATGTTCTTTAAACAGCCTGAAAAAATCACATTCTGCTAGATAGAAATTTATCCATGGTAAAAACCAGACAAGTCCCCAGGTCTAGCTGAAGAACTCTAAAACAGAATTTCTGATAGCAGACACCGAGCCGTCTTTCCAGCCCTTGTGCACTGGACCAATAACAGCCAATCCAGCCCAGAGCAGACTGAGAGCTGTTCTCCATCGTGCCAGCTGGAATATGTTTCAAAGCAGTGCTGCTGTAGCCATAAGCTGCTGAAACACAGTGCACATACTACACCTTAATGGCATCACCCAGAAACATGTTCCATATCCAGGCTGATGCGGAGAGGGGACAGTCCTGTGAACTTGCTGTTAACTGGAGATTTCCCAATCAGTAGCATCATCAGGCTTCAGGAAGAGAATGGAGACAGGAGATAGGATCTGGCCTTGAGTGTGCTTTAGCTCTGATAAAATGAGTCAAAATACTCAGACCTATGTCTGAGCTGAAGTTCAGTTATTGTATCTTAAGTCACAAAATAAGTAATTCAGTGAGCTCATTCAAATAGTACTGTAACTATTTTTAGTTTAAAATAGTAGAACAGTAGAAAATCGAAATTATTTGCATTTATTCTTGCCAGCATTTTAGTTCTGGGATGTGAAATGATCTCTCCCTTTACCTCTCTCTCTCTCTCTCTCTCTCTCTCTCTCTAACAGACATGCAAATTTTTCATCAGCTGGCAAGGCTATTACTGTGCTCTTCAGAATAGTTACTGGAGAAGACTGGAACAAAATTATGCATGACTGCATGGTAAATACAATGCTGCCAGAGATAACATAGGCAAGAAGCAGGAGACACCCTTAAAGTGTTTCTGGTATCATAGCTTTGTACAAGGAATGTTGTGATGGCCTTTCTGTCTTCAAGAGTGTTGTGATGGCCTTTCTCTCTTCAAGAGATAACCTCCAAATAGGACACACAGATTGCAGTTCCAGTCACACACTCACTGTACTATTTTGTGGGGCTAGGCTATTACATGATATTAAAACAAAAATAAAAAGATGTTTCCAAAATCAGAAGTGCAGTAACTTGCTTTCTCACTGTTACCTCTGCTTGGACTGGGGCAAGGTGACTTCTTACATTAACTTTGTCTTTCATGCCTGCACTCTGGCTCATTCCGTGTGAATGGTAGTCTTGATGATCTCAACATTTGTCCTTGAATCATCCTATTTTTCCCAAGTAAATTTCCATCTGTGGTTTCCATTGCAATGAAAATCATATTCCCTTCCTTTTTGAAATTAATGGGCAGGGAATTTTTTTGAAAACCACATTTCAGCACAACAGGTTGTTTCCTTACAGTGGCATAATGCACAGTGTGCCTTGTGTGTGGTAGTGAGACCCACACCTAGGCCTTTTTTGTCATGCTTCTGTCTGGTTTCTGATTACTAACCACTAAAGGAACAACAAAAACCTGCCCACGATAATGCCTACAGTATTATTCCCTAATTGGGAAACTTTAAAGAAATTACAGTTATAAATACTGTATGGATTGCATAGAAATTAAGAATCTTTCTTTATGATTGAATGACTTGGTTTTCTTTTGTTTTGAAGGTTCAGCCTCCATTTTGTACGCCAGATAACAGCACCTACTGGAAAACAGACTGTGGAAATTATGCTGGTGCTCTTATGTATTTCTGTTCATTTTATGTCATCATTGCATACATCATGCTAAATTTGCTTGTTGGTAAGTGAAACTATACATTAATTAAAAAAAGGTCCACCTTAGCATGTAGTATGTTAGATGTGAGTGTTGTGATATCCAGGCATGAGGTAACCTCGTACCTTTACTGTTACCTTATATGTGTATGATGATTTTGATACTTCTCTGGCAGGGTGTATGCTAAAACAGAAATTTTGGGAATGAAAGTTTTTTGAACAAAGAGATGTGTTGCATTTTTATAGTTACCCTAAGAAATACTATTTTTCTGAGCTTTTCCTTCCTCCAGTTAACATTTTTCCAACATCACTGGAATTCACCTAATTGACCTTAGAGGATAGTAGATTAGGCATCTCACCAGCATTTAAGATACAGCTTTTTAAAAGTGAGCACAATGAATATTGATGTAGCATGACAGTATGTTACCCATACATAGTTTTTGTCTAAACATACAGCTAAAGGCATTGATTAATATGAAGTTTGTACAACAGAATTCATATTCTGTTGAAATCCATTGTTACTTATAGGTGTTAACCAGTTAGAATGTAACTACCAGCTTTCTTTATAGTGTATTTTGGTTTTGTGGTTTTCAGCTATCATTGTGGAGAATTTCTCATTGTTTTACTCAACTGAAGAAGACCAACTTTTAAGCTATAATGATCTTAGGCATTTTCAAATTATATGGAACATGGTTGATGACAAAAGAGAGGTAAGAAAGTTGATAATGAACACAGAAATCCAGTAAGTTTACATTTTTCCTAAATTACACATATGGGGAAAACAAAGTATGCTGACAAGGCTCACTGAGCAGTTACTGTTCAAGTTCTAAATGTTCAGCAAGCACGATCTAACATTGTTCATGGCCCTTAGGTACTAACCTGTATTCTTTACTACTGTGAAGTACTTGTAATAGTAAATTAAAAAACAAATGTAGATATTGATGGGATCAATAAATAGCATCTTTCTGCCTGGTTTCCTGAGAGTTGTTCCCTTGGAAGTCTACAGACTCACATCCATTTATGTGTTTGATCTTCAGAAGAGCTTTGCTGAGATTTCAGCACTGTCTCCTGTAAGATGCTCACAGAGAACCCAATGAAGTATGGGCTGGATGAGAAGATGATGAAGTGACTGAAAACTAGCTGAATGGCCAGGTCCAGAGGGTGATGATCAGCAGCACAGATTCTAGTCGGAGGCCAGAAACTAGTCATGTACCCCAGTGGTCAATACTGAGTCCAGTCCTGTCCAACATCTTCATTCGTGCTCTGGATGATGGGGTAGAGTGCACCCCCAACAAGTTTGCAGATGACACCAAACTGGGAGGAGTGGCTGATACGCCAGAGGGTCATGATGCCATCCAGATGGATCATTTAGGTGCATTTAGACTGGAGAAATGGGATGACAGGAACCTTGTGATTCAGCAAGGGGAGGTGCAAAGCCCTGCACCTACGGAAGAACAGCCCCAGGCATAAAGTACATGCTGCAGGCTGACCAGCTGGAAAACAGCTTGCCAGGAAATAACCTGGGGGTCCTGGTGGACACCAAGTTGAACATGAGCCAGCGGTGCCCTTGTGGCAAAGAGGGCTAATGGTATCCTGGGCTGCATTAGGCAAAGGGTTGCCAGCAGGCCAAGAGGGAGGATCTTTCCCCTCTACTTGGCACTGGTGAGGGCACACCTGTAGTCCTGGGTCCAGCTCTGGACTTCTCTGCAACAGAGGTCTAGACATACTGGAAAGAGTCCAGCAAAGGGACACAAAGATGATGAAGGGATTAGAGCATGCCTTTTATGAGGAAAGGCTGAGAGAGCTGAGACTGTTCAGCCTGGAAAAGAGAAGCCTCAGGGGGGATCTCATCAGTGTGCGTGAATAACTGAAGGGAGGATGCAAAGAATATGCATGTAGAGGAATGAAGCTGGGTTAATTAATATTGATAACATACAGCTGTGGGCTGGCTTGGGGGAAGTGGGTTGGCTGATGTCGATAAGGTGCGGCTGTGGCTGGTTCTGTTAAGTGGTTGGGCAGCCAATGAAGAGAGAGCAGCCAAGGAAGAGAGAGGAGGAAGAAGCAGAGAGAAGAGCACAGCACGCATGCATGTACGTACAAACGAACGAGATGGTGAAAGACCTTGTTACAGCCAGCTAGTTTGGAGAGTGCTGCAGCAGATGGATCCAGGTTCTCTTCGGTGGTGCCCAGTGGACAGGACCAGAGGCAGTGGGCACAAGCTGAAACTCGGAAGGTTCCCTCTGAACATCAGGAAACACTTTTTCTGTGGGAGGGTGACTGAGCACTGGTGCGGGTTGCCCACAGAGGCTGTAGAGTCCCCATCCTTAGAGATACTCAAAAGCCATCTGGACATGGTCCTGGGAAACTGCCTTTAGGAGGCCCAGCTTAAGCAGAGGAGTCAGACCAGGTGGCCTCTGGAGATCCCTTCCAACCTCAACCATTCTGTGATTTTGGGATAAGAATTGCATCTGGGAGACTAAGCTGTTCAGATGCCCACACAACTTAAATCATCATCTGAATGATTCATGACATCACTAAGACTTGAACATAAGCAACGTTATGATGAAAGAAGTTGGTTGCTTGTAGCTGGCACATGGCTTTGCTGGAGATGGAAGCCAGTCTGTACTGCTGGAGATGGAGAGTTCTGCATCCATTGTGCCCAGCACCGACAGTTTTTCTCTCTGATGTGGAACAACACACTACAGCGAAAGTACTTCCACTCAGGCTCATTTAGCAGAACAAAACACTTGGAAGAGTGTCAATACCACTGTTTCAGGGAGAAATACTTTCAGTCCTAATTTTTAGAAGCAGATCAAAATTGTTGTCACAAAAAGTGCAACATGTGCTAGGTTGAGCAGAAGACCTTTGAAAAGCCAATAAACTCCCAACATTCTCCTGTCTAAAAATGCACAGTGAAGGGGACAGGTTGAATGTTTAAACTGCAGTTTAATTTCAGTTTTTTTCAAAGGCGGCTCTTTGGGCATATGATTCTAATTACAGATTAATGCAAATGGAGAAATTAAATCCCCAAGCAATTTTGAAAATTTCTGGCAAAATTAACAGCACAGATTCTCATTGTGTATCAGTTAAATAACAGCAGACTTCCATGAATGTGCTGAAGAGCTGGCTGCATGCATATATTCTTCAGCAATGTATTCACAGTGACTTAAATAGGCCAGGATTTGAAACAGAGTCGTTAGAGAAATAGCATTTCTCACAGCGATCAGCCTGAATGTCTGAGCTGGTTGTTAGGTCAGTAATAATTTACCACCTATTATGCAATTTTACACAGGGAGTAATCCCTACCTTCCGAGTGAAATTTCTGCTGAGGCTTTTGCGAGGCAGGCTGGAGGTGGATCTTGACAAGGACAAGCTGCTGTTCAAGCACATGTGCTACGAAATGGAGCGGCTCCATAATGGTGGTGATGTCACTTTCCATGACGTGCTCAGGTACTCTGAGATTTTCTCTAAATTTGTAGAAGGGGTATATTGACCTGTTTTTCTCTCCAGGCTAACAGGTGTTTATTAGGCTTGGGAAAAGGCAAGGCTGGTAGCCGTAGAGATACTGCCATTTTAAATGTAACACAAATACTAGATTTCCCTTTTTTCCTTGCAAATATTAGTGATGGAAAATGCAGGTCCTAGGGAATCAGCTCTGAGTAATTTTAAAATTTTCATTTGTCATAAACAGAAAACACATGTTGTTCTTGTATCCCAAGTTATGAAATACTGTCCCCACACATGTAGCGACATGACAGTAAATCTGACTAGAAATAAAATAGAAGTGGGAACATTATGCAAGTGTAAACTGGGGGGGCGGGACGACAGGGGGACACCAAACTAAGCCACTACATATGCCCTGGCTGCTTACAGTTCAGAAGCTTATCTTTGTTAGACGGCTGGATGTAGGTGATAAGATCTTAATTTGAGCACTGCATGTCTCTTCTAGAATCATCTCATCATTTTTTTAGCTTCAAATGAGAATTTATTACACACACCTGAATTATGTGTTCTTGCATTAAGCTCTTCAGTATGAGCTTTGATTTTCTGAATTAAAATGTAAGGTCACCAGCATTTAAAAAAAAAAAATACCTGTTTCTTCCAGCATGCTTTCATATAGGTCTGTTGATATCAGAAAAAGTCTTCAACTGGAAGAGCTGCTTGCTAGGGAGCAACTGGAATATACCATAGAAGAGGAGGTGGCTAAACAGACCATACGCATGTGGCTAAAGAAGTGCTTAAAGCGAATCAGAGCAGTAAGTAAAGCTAAAACAGGATCTAAATAGTTGTAGAAATTGAACTGTTCAAAAGTGCTGGAATTTGCTGTCACTAGTCTTCATTTACGTGCTGGAATTTGCTGTCACTAGTCTTCATTTACTCTGGAGTCACAATAATATTTATGTAAAGAAGTACGTAGCAGCTGCTAATTCAGAAAAAAAAATATGTTACAGCTCAATTGAAAGTGCTACAAAAATAAGCATCTTTTGAAGGCAAAAACTGTCTTCCTGCCAAAATTTATGTCTTTTTAATACAGCAGGAAGGCGCATGTGCAGAGACCAGAGTCAAAGGAATAAAGAAAAAACAATGTAATTTGGTGAAACCTCACAGGCCTAATCCTTCCTCTCAGAATCTAATTGTGTAATTTCCTTGCCTCTGGTGGCAGAAGATACCATGATCAGTCACCAGCAGATGACTCTTCAAATTGAACTCATATCAAAATACGTTGTTTAAGTGACCATTACAGTAACTGTGTGTGCAAATGAGCAGCGTGTACATGCGAATCAGGTATATGAACCATGGCACACAGTAGCTGTGCCTATGTCAGTAAATTAAGTAGGGCCAAGGCATCAGGTCAGGACTCAGATGGGGTCACTCATACTCATTAGCATATTGCTCAGTATAGTTTTGGCCAGTGCATATTCATACTCTCCCATACCACTACCATAGGAGCATCACTGCCCTCCAGGCATAGGTCCGGGTGGAGACTGCTCCCAGCAGGCAGCGGTTGGAGCTGTCTTGTGCAGTAGAGGGAAGATTGGCCAGATTATACAAATCCTGGCCTGTCACTTGGCTTCAGCACGGCAGAAAACCCGTCTGCTTAATTTACTAGTACAGACCTAGCTAGTACTTCTGTATTGTGTTTACGCAATGCTTCTGATAGTCAGAAATATTTTTGCCTTTGCTCAGCCATAGCTACAATTAGGTTTTGGACTGACTCTCCTCTTATCTTCCAAAAAACACTCTTCCTTTATATAAAAAGTCACAACCTGGTTGCATTGATGACTGATTTTTCAGTTACTGTAAGGCTGAGCCCATGTCTTGATGCATATACTTTTTATTTTTTTAAAAGCTTACTTCATGTGAGCGGAGGTTTTCCATAGAGATCTGTGATTATGGGATCTGGCTTTTTCTGCTTGTAAATTTATAAAAAAAGGTAACCGGACAATTTGAATGTAATGTACATTCCAGCTGAAACATCAATGTTCAAGGCATATTCAGATAGATAGTTTCATTTTGATCTCATCTCTGTAATAATAATGGCATGAAATTAAATCTTAGCTCTCAGTTCTGGGTTTTTTTAACTCTGTTGTTCATTTCATTATGATGTTGAATTACACTATGTTAAAGTAAATACAGTATTCATTTCACTCTAATAATATGGTTCAGATCATTTCACATTATATGAACCTTTTATAAACTGAATGTAATTATAGAAGTTAATATATATTTTCAAATTCTCTTGTTAGTCTCTAAGTCTCTCTAGAGGGAGCATGTGAAAACTACCCAGGAAAGTGAAACCCTTCCTAAGGGCTGTTTATTTTAATTTAAAAGCAAATTAGATTGTAAGATCATAATGGCAGTGGTTTTGTTTTTCTATTTGTACTGTAAATCTATGCTTAGTCACAAGGTTTCCGCTACTGTTTTATTCAATCTTATTGGCAGCCTGTTCCAAAGTCCATGAAAGAAATCAGATTTTTTTCATTGCCTTCATGTAATTCTTAGTGAGTCTCTACCAGTTTCCTTGTTTCTTTTTCTTTGCAAGAACTTTTAACGCATAAATTCAAAAATGTATATGTTTTCAAACTCTAGGTTTAAACCAATAATTGAGCAACTTGCCTTCCACTTAATATAGTTTATAAGTTTCATCCTCTGTTCCCTACGTAAAGGTTAGACATACGCTGGAAGTCACTTCATTTAAATAGCAACCATCTGATACACGTGGCTTTATCGATGCACCTGGTATGCACATCTGGCGCTCACCGTTTTGTTAAATATTTAGAAGGCTTTAAAAAAAATCAAACACTGTGACACACCAATGAGAACATTTTTGTTGTCACATATTGTACCTTGATAGAAACAACAGCAGTCATGCAGCATTATCCATAGTCTACGAGAGAGTCAACAGCAGGAGTTGAGCCGGTTTCTGAATCCTCCCAGCATTGAGACAACACAGCCAAGCGAAGATATGAATGCTCCTAATCAGGATAATAGTGCACAGCCAGAGGTATGGTAACCAGAAGATCACCAGCTACTCAGAACAAATTCAGAAAACTTACATGTTTCTTACTTTTTTTTAAAAAAAAATCATTTTAACTAGAAAAGTTGGTAGTACTGTCTTGTTTTGCCTCATTCTTTGCCTTTAGATGTAAAGGCAAGATGGTCTAAGGCAGTAATTCCCCAGCTTAGTTCACTGTCTTGCTAGCACCATAAAGGGCAAACTCAGCTGTACGACTCCGGCAGCACCAACTTTCAGCTCTAGCATGAGCTGTGTACAGGCTCAGGGATGTGAGGCTTTCTTGTTCAAGCATTCTGAAGACGTGTTTACACTGAGTAATAACATTGGGCATGATGGGTCCTCTGAGTAGGAGTCCTGAGCTCTTCCAAGGTAGGGAATGACGAAGGTACAACATAAGGACTCCACTGCAGAAGGCTGAGAATTTTGTACCCTTCAGTGACTCTGTGTAACTGAATTGAGCCTGAATGTTCGTTTTATTTTTTTCCTATTAGTAGTAGTTTTCTGGGGCGGTAAAGAATAGAAGCCATGCTGCCTTAACAAATGGCATTATGTTTTGTTTGTATTTTGTATAAAGCTTGGAAATATTGTATAAAGCTTGGAATTCTTGGAAAAAAGAATAGAAAGATAACCCTTCTTAGGATTATCCCCATGCAATGGAGAACTATGACTGAGATTCTTTTTTCTATGTTCAGACAAGTAGCCAGCAGCAACTACTAAGCCCAACACTTTCTGACAGAGGTGGCTATCGACAAGACTCTGCAGATGCTGGGAAACCTCAGCGGAAATTTGGACAATGGCGTTTGCCATCAGGTAAGTGAAAAATGTTTATCAGTAGAGTCCCCATATACCAAATCACTGCTGTACAGTAACAAGACCACGAGAGGGTTTGTAATGCACAGTTCTGCCTGCTGCCTGCTGCTTGCACCCACATCAAGTGTTTTCTACCCTCATGCATGATAAAATACAGCAGTCTCTCCCCTCCCACCCAATTCTGAAAGTCTGGAAGATGGGCTCAAGCGTTGCCATATGCAGATGTTTGGGGTTTTTTTTTACTTTTTTATACATTTACTCAGGATCTTTGGATTAGGAACTGTATTATCCCGTATTTTGGGATAGTGTCTTGTGCATTTAAAGTTCTCTCTTATCATATAAAGCACATTGGAAGTGAATGAAGTTTTTCCTAACAACAGTAATAACTTCTGAGTGGCTTGTCTTGCCTAAGCATACCAAGCCTATGACTTACACCTTACACTATAATAATACGTTTTTTTATCTTCACTTCAGCCAGGAATTGCCAGGTACAGTTTCCCATTTATTTTCTCAGAAACAGGAAACATTCTCAAGTTATTCTAGTAACAGCAGTCCATGAGAAAAGAAAGGCTAGACTATACTTAGAGTTATATATATATGTAGGAGGGTGGGAGAGGTGCATAGGTACAGTCTGAGGCCTTTGTCCTTATCTCAAGAGCACTCTCCGCCACCTGAATTATTCTGTAATAAAACGCATATTGATCTCTGCTGCCTGCCACACTTGTGACCAGCATGTTAGGTGTGTACACATCAACCTGCTTTCAGCTGTCATCAGTCAGTCCTATTCCAAGTCAGAGTGCTGCATTAAAAGGCTGCCACTGTTCAGACCCTAATCATATCTAAGTGGAAGTGGAAGAGATGCTTATGCTACGAGTGCCATTAACCCTGCTTTTGTGACTAGAGTACTTGTCCAAGAAATGGGACAGCTTAAGAGAGAGCTTTCAATCCATGTTTTCTACTTAAATGTCACTGAGCAGCAAAGATCAACATTTTGTTGGAACAGAGAGAAAAAGAGGGAGCATGCTAAGAAGGGATTGTACTACTGTAGCCAACTGGATAGGTCCGTCATGTGAGAAGGAGTTCAGGGTTCCCTTAGCACTTGATCTTGCCCATGTCAACCTTGAACGTTCCTCAGTGGACGGTCTCAGAAAAGGAGAGTCACCTCCATGCACAGTACAGCCCGGCAGATGATAAGAATTCTGCCTCCAATCCAACAAAGACATGTATTTAAGATCATAAGCAGCGTCAAGATCAATTGTAGTACTTATATGCTTACACATTTATTTTAGTACTTTCCTAAAGCCATACCAACACCTTGTACTGGCTTCCAGCCCTAGGCCACACTAAATACCACTTTCTAGGTGTAGCTACCACCCCTAAATGCACTTTTCCCTCCCTTTCTCCAGCAGTTACCAGTTTCATCATTTTTCCAGCAGGACAATGCATGTAAGTACTGCCTAAACCATTTAGGTTGCAGTTAACCAGGTAAGAAGAGATCTGTTGCATCAGTTCATCCCAGTAGAAGGAAATGAGGCACCGCTTAGTTAAACTGCTCTACCAGCAGATTAGTGAGAGCAGTGTCAACAGCTGGAGCTGAAAAAAACCTCATTGAAACAGAGCCCTATTCTTTCTGCACTAAATCATTTTAAAGCTGCCCCAGTCCAGCCAGTTCTGTATACCTGAATTCTAACCAAAAATGTTCAAGTAGGTCTACTCTAATGCAGCACTTTCTGTTTGATTTCATAGCCCCCAAACCAATAAGCCATTCAGTGTCTTCAGTCAACCTCCGCTTTGGTGGGCGCTCAACTATGAAATCTGTTGCATGCAAAATGAATCCCATGTCTGATGCTGCTTCTTGTGGATCCGAAGTCAAGAAATGGTGGACAAGGCAATTAACTGTGGAGAGTGATGAGAGTGGAGAGGACCTTCTTGATATCTGAGAAAAATTTAAGTCATACTACAACAACAACCACTTCAAGTACAAACTACTTTTCTATGTTTAGAATTGAAGATGCTGTGTGATGTACAATTTCTTTGAAGTCAATGTCATAATTTTTTTCAGATGCTTATCTTTCTGCCATATGAAGCATAGCACACATTTACTAACTGTACTCCAAGAAACCTGTATACAATAGCAGTACTAACAAAACCAGAGAGAATATATTACCTTTAGCAGACAGAGCATTTAAAGATTTCAGATGTTCTGTAGCTACATAATGAAAATGTATTTTGATACACATACCTCTGTGTTTTTCTTCAACCTATACCATACTTTGAAGTGGGAACACTTTACAGGTGTGATGTATTTCTTCTTTTTCTGTTTTCCCTCAGTTCTTATTTAGTAACATTTCTTTAGAAAGATTTTATTATTCACAAATGACCTGAAGAGGTCAGCACTGACTTCATGTTCAAGGAAATTATTTTTACAAAGTACAGATTCTGAATTACAATTCCAAGCTTTTTCTGGACCTTTTTTAAAATATGCAAGATACAGGATAACTCATTTTAAAATCAGAAGGTGAAGGATTGGCTTTTAAAATGTAAATATCTTTGGGTTTTGGTTAATTATGCAAAGAGCTTGATTTTCATAGAGAAAACGGGGGGGGGGGGGGGGGGAGAAAAAAAAAGTAGAAAAAAAAAAAGACATGAAAACTGTGCATTTATGATTCCAGCAAAAGACCTCCATGTGAAAAACATGGTTCATGCTTCATTTTCAGACTAGACTGGTTACATATACGTATGGTGTCATTATTCTCTTTATTGGGTCCCACTTTCTTGCATAGTCGTAAGATAACTTTCTTCTTGTCTGTGTGATAAAAATTAGCATGTTGGGGGTTCTAATTACAGAGTAGTATTGTATGGCTTTTAAAATACAGTTCAGTTTTGCCTGTACAGGTAGAAGTGAATTTTACTTACCTGTGTTACTACTCATGCTATAGCCCTGCGAAGCTAAGGTATGACACTGTACTGTGGTTAAGTACCTTTGCCCCTTTTATCCCGATGCGTAATATTTTTACATGTTAGCCTTCTGTTATTTTATGAAGCACCAGTAGTGCTGTATTATTGCTGGTGAAAAGCAACTGTCCCTTTCATAAATGTTTTTTCCAGTAAAAGGCCAATGCTATACGGATATGGAGGTAGAGAAGAAAAGCCACAAAATGCAGCAAAGTTTGTCAGTTTCAGAATATAAGCCTGTCTAAAAAAATGTGGGGTAAAAATGTATCCTTCCCTCAGGGAAGAAATAAGAGGTTGCAGATTTTGTAGCTAACCGACTGGGTTTTTTAGCATAGCTGGGACCTTTCTGTCACCATTGTTTCCTATGGAAATTATTGGTTGCTCTAACATGGCCTGATGTGAGATCTTGTAAGAGGCTCACAGTTAATATACATCATCACTTAAAAAATATATCCTTTAAAAAGCAAGAAAAAGCTAGTGCTTCGCAATGTTTTCTGGCCAAAATATTAATGAGGAGTGGTCAGAATACAGCGTTGTTTTTACAGATACCTTCACCATAAATGCAAAATTAATTTGGGCCATAAAATACAGTTTTCTTGGCATCTGTCAATGTTTTTTCCTTGTGTATGGTTGAACCTGGTTTAGGGCTTTTTTGAAAATAATCATATTGAACACATCTGTATTTTGTGGTTTCTTTATGTGTTTTGGTATATATTTAAGTTTAAATCTGGTCTACTGTAACTCTATAGTAACAGAACATGTGCATTCTCTTGTTTATGAGATGAACCATCAACAAAACTTCATATGAAAGTCCATTCTTTGGGGTTCTGTTTTGTGCTTGTTTAAGTTGAGCTTTTGTATATATGACAAAAAGAGAAATATTTGATTTATAAAAGATAGTATCTTTAAAAGTTCAATAATATATTGAACTGCAGATCTTTCTGAATCATTGTTGCTGCAAATCTTCTTTTTAAAAAATCTGGCAAACATTTTTTCCTTGCCTTACAGTACTCTGTCAATAAAAGTGAGTTGCTTTAAGCAATATTCCTCCCTTTGGTTTTCCTTCTAACTGTGTCTGCTGTATCTGGCCCGTCTCTGATAATGCTGCATAGTGGCTAGGTATGTGGTTTGTACGGGATTATTTCAAGACATGCTTTCACACTCTTCTAATTTGTTTTTTGGTGAGAAGTCCAGCAAATTACCTCATCAGTACTGCCACGAGGGGGTCTCATTCAAAAAATGGGACTAAATAGGACTGTTCATTATTTATTTTTATTTAAGCCACTTTGTTTGTTTGCTTTAGAGCCTGGATGTGAATATGGGGTGGGGGTGGGTGTTTGTGGGTGTGTGTGTAAGTGTGTGTGTGTGTGTGTCGCAGGGGGAAATTTGGGGTGGAAACATTGAAATATTTTCATAGACTGCCTTTCAGTATCTTCCAAAACACTCGAGATCTCTGGACCATCTAATCTGACTGGGAAGCTGGCTCTAGGAAAGCAATTTCACCTGTTCCTTTGCTCATTTTACCTTTTCAGATACAGGAAGTGAAATGGAGTTACAAAGATGTGACAAGAATACGTGCTAGAGCACCCGGGCAACTAGGTTAAGGTGAAAAACTCCTTAGTATGGCACCTCCAACATAACTGAAGAAGGTGATAAACTCCTACTCTGCAGCAAAGCAACCAATGTGCATTTGCACATGAAGGTGAGGAAGCAGAGTTGAGGAATGACTGAAGTTCAAGCAGCCTGCACAAACAATGGAGAGAACAAAGAGGAAGCAGTGCATCAGGAAATCAGAGTCAGTCCAGACAGCCTGAGAAAAAAAGTTCAAACAAGAACAGACCCTAGACAAAGGTAAACAAAAAATTGCCAGGGGAATGTTACTACCTACAGTGCTCTTGGCCCCTAGAATTAAATCCAGAGTTATCCTATACAAATGAAAAGAAGAAAGTGTTTAGACTCCTTTTCATCTACCGAGAGAGCTCTGTTCCGTAGGAAGCGAGTTGTAAAAGCCTTCATGGCTTCTGTGGGCAAAAAGTGTAGTGCATGTTGTCAGTGCTTGAATGAAAACCAGCTTGTGGGAAGTCTGAGAACAGCAGCAAAGGTGAGTCTCAATATCATTCCAAAGTCAGGTCAGATTTCAATTCACTTTTGTAATGAAGAAATTAATAATCTGAAACCATTTGCTACTGGAATGTATCCAACTGAACTAAGAGCTAAAACCATAAAGTACATTTTATCTGGCAAGCTGAAAATACCATCATTGTTTTAACTAATAAGGACCAATCAGGCTTAAACATCTTCAAAATAACATTACATTCAGTATTGTCTGCATTCAAAGACCAGTATCACAGCTTCCGAGAAGCCAAAGAAGATTTAGATGCCAAAAGCAAGTGAATGACTTTGTGAGAATCATTTTTGTTCTCTTCTTTTATTCACAACATGCCCACGGCTCTTCTTATTGTGCAGGTAAGTATGTCCATGAATAACTGAAGCAGAAGGGTTCGCACTGTTGTAGCAGTACATTTGGAGCCTCAGCAAGCAGGATGCATGCTAAACCTTCCATCCAAGAGTGCACACTCCTGCTGCTGCTACATTTCCACAAGTGAAAACAAATAGTGCCCTGATTTGTCAGTCAAAATTACCAATACGATTATCCCAGTCTCCTCGAATTTAGCTTTAGGAGGCTAAATTCATTCCTTCTATTGAAGGCAGTTTAGTCACACCACAGATGAACTTGCCGCAATGCATAGGCTGATGCTGGGAAGTTGGCTGCCCTGGTCTGTTCAATTGCTCTGCAACACAAAGGGAGCCTCACTAGAATTCAATTAACCTTCCTTTTCATCCCAAGGGCCCTAGTGTCAGACCCCATAGCAGCTGGTGTCCATTGTTCTTCATTAAGAACCTCTAAGCACCAAGTTATTAACCCATCAGTGAGCTAAGTGTACAGATAGTGGCATTTTGTTCCCTTTCCACAGGTTTCTGTCTCAGATACTTATTCCAGTACCCTTACTGGTTTCATACTTTTGCCTGACTCACATATCTGCACTGGGGAGTTTGAGTAAATTACTTGGGCACCTACAAAAGTGTGTTTCATAAAAGGGTAGCTTAGTGGAAAGGCAAGAAACCTCTTAAGTACAGGTAGAAAACAAAAAACCCACTATCCATCAGCTTGAAGAGCTGTTGACATTAGCCTTTTCTACTTTTGGGATTCAAGCAGCAACCACCTGTGTGGCACAAGCCTCCACTGTCTCAGTGGGCATTGCTTTGTTTCAGGAAATCTTTTGCCAAGGTTGGAAACAAACTGGTTTATACAAAATAAACATCAGTGAGTCCTGGAGACTTGAGCAGTCAAGTTCTAACTGGATCCTCCACATGATGCAAGACACTGTGGTGGGTTTGTTGTTTGTGAGTACATTTACCTGCAAAGGTAAGAGAAGAGGGTTGGTCCTTGAGTTCATTAGCAGAGAAGCTGGATGTCACATCCTCTCACATGCCCTGTATTCTGGGTTTCTTTTAGATTTTTCACTCCAGTTACATGTAAGTGGGAAAATGCCTTGGCATATTCTGTATTCTCAGTAAATGCTCCCAAGAAATGGGGGACTGAACAGAGTTATGATCTCATTATAATGCATCTGATGCCAGTTTATAGGAGTCTCAGCCCCCATCCCAAAGAACTACGTATTCTACAGATCAGGTACTTTCACACCTCAGGTTTCTAAATTCATACTGCCTAGGGAATCTGTTTACTGCACATTTAAAAACAAGAAAGAAAAAGAGAAAATAAAAAAAAGAAAGAAAAAGAAAGAGGAAAAAGAGAAATGGAAAAAAAGAAAAAGAAATAAAAAGGTGTTACCTGGGTGTTGGATTTTAGGGTTTGGTTTGGTTGGGTTTTCTTCATTTTAGCAACTATGTAAAAAAAAAAAAAAAAAAAAAAATCAACAAATCTGTCTTTCTACATAAGCTTCTCGGTTGTTCTGACCAAGCTAAGAAAAGAAAGAAATGGCTGACCTTTTTCTTAATGTGTCCATTTCTCAAATGTACCTCTGTTTTGAAAATAACAGGTTTCATGTTTTGATTCTTCCCTTTTGTTTAAAATGCCGTCAAAACCTATTTGCTGTATTAGACTTAAAATTGCCAATACTTTGGTCAATGAAAAACTAATTTTCCACATGAATTTTTATCATGCACAAAAATTCACCCTTTTTTTTTTTGCTGTCCACCAGGAAAAGTTCATCCTGCTGGGTGGATATGAGCCAAAAGTGTGTCCTCTCAGACCAGAAAGCTGACTGTAACTGCAGAAAAAGAAGCGTGGCCAGCAGGCCAGGGGAGGTGGTTTTGCCCCTTTTCTCCATTCTGGTGATACCCCACCTGAAGTACTGCATCCAGCTCTGGGGTCTTCAGTAGAAGAAAGGCATGGACCTGTTGGAGCGGGTCCAGAGGAGGGCCACAAAAATGGTCAGAGGGCTGGAGCACTTCTGCTATGAAGAAAGGCTGGGAGAGCTGGGGTGGTTTAGCCTGGACAAGAGAAGGCTCCGGGGAGACCTTATTGTAGCCATTCAATATATGAAGGGGGCTTATAAGAAAGGCAGACAGGGACTTTCACTGAGGCCTGTAGTAACAAGATAAGGGCTAATGGCTTTAAACTGACAAAGGGTAGATTTAGATTGAACATAAGGAAAATTCTTTATGATGAGGGTGGAGACACTGGACCAAGTTGCCCAGAGAAGCTGTGGATGCCCCATCCCTGGAAGCATTCAGGGCCAGGTTGGATGGGGCTTTGAGCAACCTGGTCTAGTTAAAGATGTTGTTGCCATAGCATTGGGCTTGAACTTTGATCTTTGAAGATCCCTTCCAACTCAAACCATTCTGTGATTGTATGATTCCTATAGATTTTTTTTATCTGGCATAAGAATGATGTCATACAGAAAAATAGCATGCAGGGAAAAAAAGAGCACTGCCTTTGTTGTCAGTGTGTTAAAAAATGCACAACAATGAACGTTTTGCTTTATTTGCTGAAAATGATTCACCCAAAACATTGGTTTGCTGACATTGCTAGGGGTCTTCTTCCCAAGCACTTCAAATGTGTCAAAAACTAAACATCACCAAGGAAGGAAACCAATAACTTTTCCCAGTTTCTCCTTAGCTGCCTGCCAACTGCTCCAGTGAGATGAGACACATGGTGGTAAGTTTTGCATTGCCCTTGTAGGCAATGCTGGCCCCAGCCGCCCCGCTGTTGGAGACAACCACCTCCTTATCAAAGCTGGTTGGTGCAAAATAGGTGCCTGTGCTCCTGTACTCCATGGAAGAACCTGGATTTTCCACCGCACCTGCTGTGGAGGGCATTTAAAGCTCTACTGAGGTCAGCAGAGGATAAGCAGGTGCAGGGCCCCTCAGAAGTGCTCCACCAGGAGAGGGAACCTCTAGCACCGCAGTGCTTGGGCAGCCAAGAGCAGTCAAGGGGCACAGCAAGGCTTGCCTAAGCTTTTCTGCTGAAACTTTCAGATCGGTGATGTCAGGCGTGCAATTTATCCACTCCTGTGCTGCGGACACTCCTGAAGACATGACCCAGTGAATTGGTTTAGCTGCTGTGAGTAACAAGGGGCTCAAATGCAGTTGCTCATAGCCAGCTCCAGTTCTTCCACTGTAAAGCTTGATGCCCTGAACTTGGCCGGTTTAACTCTTCACCCAGTTGCTTCTACTGAGCTCTGTAAAAGACTCCAGATTTAAAAATACACATATTAAAACCTTCATCTTAATTGGATCAGCAACAGCAAGAATGTTTCTCTGACCTTGTCCTATAGATGGTATTTCAACTTTATATGCATTCATCAGTTTAGCATGCATCATCTGTAAGGGTTCATCTGTATGAGGACACTGCACCAGCTTAAATTTAACCTGTTGTTGGAAATCGATTTCTCTAGATCAGTTTGAGTACCTGTGGAAATGTTTATTTCAGTTTAAAGATTTTTTTTCTATTGATCCGTGTTAAAACCGAATAGCCTTGCTTTTATTCTAATGGCAAAAGTGCTCCCACAGGTCTACACATCAGCCGTCTTAATTGGTTTTAAAACCGCACCTTTAATTATATGGTTGCAAGTGCTTTGCATAGAGGAGGCCTTTCTTATGATCTCTATAGAGTTGCAGGTGAGGTGCTAAATAAAAGCCACCTCAGGAGCAGCTCACACCCTGTCCCCGGTGTGGCCACCCTGCCCAGCGCTCGTGCCGCCCCAGCTCTCCCCTCTACCACTCCAGCCACGTTGCCCCAAGATGCTGTTGGGCAGTTTGGGGTAATTTACAGCAGGAATCACCCCCCCCAGGAGACATTTGGGGTGAGACTGTGCTGGTTGTAGCCCCCTCTGCTTTGAGCAGCCCTCAGGCACCGTGTGAGCAGCTTTGTGGCCCCAGGTATCCCTGCAAGCCTCCCTGCTGTGCTGCAGAGCATGCAGGACATGGGTTTCAGGCTATGGCTGGTGCTGTACATGCCTTGCCTTATTCCAGACAACTACGCCGAACAAAACACACAAAGAATATGCTGATTATTTGCTAGGCCCACATAAACACCACATGGCGCCCAGGGTATGTGCTGTGGATGTGATGAGGCTTCTGCAGAGGGTCTCACCCCGAGCAGTGTGGCCGTACAGCTCCTGCCACGTGCCCTCCGAGCTGGGGGCACCTGGCTCTCTTTCGCTTCCCTGTTAGACACAGTCAGCTTGGGATTGGATTGCTTTCACAAGGCCTGTCTTCTTCCAGGTAAATCAGTGCTTTTCAGTAGGAAAAGGTCTCGGCACAATCTGTTAGACGGGTTTTCTGAGCCAATCTAGCTACGGTGTTTTATTTTAATATATGTTGGATCATCCACAGTTGCAATCAAGCATTATATCCCCCCTGAGATGGACAGTCAGAAATGCCAAAGAGAGGGCATTTTGACAACTTTCAGTAGCTGAGCTTTCTGCTAAGGTATTGCAGAACTATGACAGATTTAAATTCTTTTTTTAACACTAGAGGGCTAGCATTACTTTACATTGGCTGTCTGCACACACACACACACACAGAAGATTAGCAGGTTGATCATCTTTGTGATACAAGTTTAATACTTTTTTCTGCTTTGTAGAGTATTTAGATATGTCAGTGACAAGAAATTTCTAGCATCATTATATGGCAAGGGATCTTTCATTAACCTTGTAGCACTTCTTGAAAAGAAAGTGTTTTGTTTTGTTTGTGGAAGCATGACTTTTTGGGAAACCAATGACATTTGTATTCCCACTTGTTTAAGATGTGCACAGAAGTTGTAATAGAAGATTGAGTTAGCAACAACGTTTCATTTCTCTGTCTCCAATGACTGTGGTATTTGCATGTCAGCTGGAATACAGCTTATATTTGCATTCCAATTCCCAGAAAAATCATGTGTGATACCATTTTCAAAATCTAACTCCTAAAGTTGAAGAAACAAATAGCTAAGGACATGAGAAATTTTATGGCACAAAATAAATGCATATTTCATTTCTCGGACACAGAAATTATGCTCAGTAATTTGAACTGCGACACTTGAGGGCTATGATACCTTGCTTTTAATTTCTGGATTTGCTTTGCCTGACTGTAAGCATCTACATATGTTCACTTATAAGCTATGGTTAGATCAGAAATACTGTTACAGATTATATTTGTGGATGGATAGTTAATCATTTTGAGAAGCATGGAGTGCTTGGAATTATTTTTTCATAACAATTTTTTACAGTAAGAGGGAGAGGGGAAAAAAGGCACAGGAAGGTGTACAATGTCCACTGAAAGCAGATGAAAATTCTCCTTGGCTGCAGTGAGCCCATGGTGTCCCTCCTTAATGGCCACTTTAAGCTGTGTGGTTTATTTCCATTTCACATGCCCACATGTGCCATACCCATCTGTGTGCAGTGATTTGTCCAGTTGTGGTTCACCCACGTTCAGTTACATGCCCACATCTTTGCTTAATGTTACTGGTTACGCAAGTTATTTTGGGCTTTGCCCTGAAGTGTTCATCTAACACAGACCACAAGACTTTGTACTGTACCGAAATATTTGCCAGGTAAGCTGTCTCACGAAAGGATTAGTCAACTTGAATTGTGTATGAATTTCATTTAAAACATTCAGTGCACATCTGCATCTGAAATTTGGTGCAAGTGCACTGCTAAGTGTGCTAAGGCATGCACCCTGTGAGCACGCAAGGTGCTGCTGCCCTGCAGCAAGGGCACATTTGCTGGTTTGACTGCCTGTCGCATGCATTTAGCATTACGGTTAAACAGCACCTGCACTGCTTAGCATCTGTGTGCTCTGAGAAGGTGCAAAAGAGAAAGAGATATTTTTTTTCCTGTGTGCAGTGGGATACCTACTAGCAGAAATTTAATCTAGAGCCCAAATCAGAGTAAAAACCTTCCATCGTTCTTTTCCATTTCCCCCAACATTTACCTGGGGGGGGGGGGGGGGACAAGCTTAGGATCAGCAGACATGAATGAAATTCCTGGAAACTTCTGTGATCATCCCGTTGATAAATATAAGCAGGCTGCTACAAAGTTGGAGTTGTGCAGTGGGTAGAGGATCAGGGCAGCAAGGGCACAGCGTAAGGAGCAAGGAGAGAAAGTTGTGGTTGAGGAGGGTCTGGATGTGTTCTCCTGGGCATCACTCCTTGGGAGAGCCCTGCAGTGCCTGCGAGTCCTGCTAAAGTTGTGCAGTGGCCAGCAGCAAAGGCAGAATGTAAGATGCATAAAATCATTTTTCAGGAAATCTTTACAGAGCTTCCCTGCAGGCATTAGTTTTCTTTTCATCTAAAGAAGTGAGCAGGCAAAGCCTTGCAGGAGGCTGCTGTCCTGCCGTCACCGCTGATGCTAGCTGGCCTGGGGCTCATTCACAGGGTGCCAGGTGTGTCACGGCACTGGTGGGTGCAGCCGTGACGAGGGTGCCCAATGCAAGGGGTGTTATGGTAGTGAGAGGGCCTTTAGGGGTTATTCGCAAAGGACATGGGGCCATACTGGGGCCACTGTCACACAGGGTAGTTCACCACATCAGTGGTGTAAGGCTGGGTAATCAGGGACAATGGTTGTCTCAGATGGGTCTCCAGTAGCTTCTGTTTAAAATGATAGAGAGCAGATCAGGGAGGCAGGTCATGCACGATGCTGTCCCCAAAGCTGAGGTGTGGAAATAAGAGAGAAACATATGTTCTCCAGGCAGGAGAAAAGCAACTTGCAAAGCTAGATGATGTCTGTGCCAAGTCAGAGCTTTAATTGGCACAAAAATTATCTTTACTAACACCTGCAAGTGAGTGTATAGTACACTGCACAATTAATAGACAGAGGGAGAATGAATTTCTTAGAGCACAAAGGAGAAACATTTCCTCTTGCAGATGGTGGTCTATGCTCAGGTGTCTCAGGCTGCTTCAAAGCCAAGGGCTTTAGTGAAACCAAGCGCCAGAACCATGACACCCTGCTTTATTTCAGGTGTGAACCTCTTCAGCAAAAATGCTTTCCCTCAAACAAAGAAACCTGGCCTATATGAGCTTGTTGGCATGGAAGTTAATCAGGTCAGAAGGAGCAATATACAAGCACCTCTGAAAGGAGATCTGGGATATGTTGAGATAGTGGAAAAGACAGTGAGGTTGGTCTCTGATGGGACTTTTCTGTTAGAGAGCAATGGGTAGAAGGAGCTGTTAAAAGCATAAGCAGCCTAACATGACAGCCTCCTGACTGAAGGTGCTTACTGCTTTCTTTCCGTAGGTGTCATACGTGCTTCCTCCCGTGCTTTTCCCTGCTCAGCTCTCACAATGGGTTCAAAAAGGTTCTTCCAAATCTTTCACTTTTCCATGTTCTGCCTTTTTGCAGGTGTTCACGGGTGACACCGAGCACATGCCTGCAGGTAAATCATGTTTCTGAATGCAACTGCTCTTCAGGTGCTGGATAACCTTCAGGGCTGCTTCACTTCTGTGGCAAACCAGCATTCAGCAGAGTAACTCACCTGGGGTGACTGAGCCTTTCACCAGGGTGAACCCTATTGCAGTTTGAAAGCTACAGGCTTCTCCTTTAGGCTGACAGACCCAGTTGCTCAGTGTGTGGGGTGTGAGGGACCGGTAGTATCTCAACAGCTGTGTCTGTCGAAGTGAGCAAGTTGTTTGGTTCTTGAACTTGAATCAATTATACATTCCCAAAAATGCCGTTTGTAAGGCCTGGTCCCATCAGCAGGTATATGGATGTTTTTTTCACGGTGATGCGGCACCCTGAGGCCTCTCACTCTCTAATAGCTAAGCTTTGGTTTGCTGATTGACTGCAGCACTGGCCGTCGTTTCAGTTGTATCGCCAGTCCTCAGGTGGTCAAGTTCACAAATCCTGCACCACACAAAGTAGGATTACAGAACTGTATTGTCCCAGAGGGAGGAAAAAATCAGCATCAAAAAGCCCATCTCAGCAACAGGCAGCCTTGGGGGAGCCCTGACGCAGGACCTGGGAGGCAGCTGAGCCCAGCAGTGCTTTCCCAGGGTTTGACCACAGGCCGTTTAGTTGAAGTATACTTTCTCCATGGCTTCAGAATAAAAAAGACATTTAAATTGGGAACTTTGTATTTTTTTTTCTCTGCCTTTTTGGGATCTTTTGCCTCCTGGGGACCCGGGCAGGTACATAGTGCAAGCACGCTCAGCCAGAAGCGTGATCCCTTCTGGATCAGAGCTGCCCTGTGCCCAGTGTGGGTAACTGGTGCTTGGGTAGTTACATGGACCCGTAAGAGCCCAGGCACATAGCGAGGCCTCTCACGTGGGGACACAGTGGGGTGTTAGCAGGTCTGAGCACAAACAGAAACATAATGGGAGGGAATTAAAACACAGAGTTGACGAAATGGGGTTCATCTAAGGTATTCTAGAAAGTAATGTCTTAGACTTAAGGGAAAAAGCAGTCATTCAATCACTTAATATATTCATAAAGAAGGATGCTTAGCTCCTGGAAAACTGTATCAATACACCACAGGGAAGTGTGTATAGGCTTTGCCTCCTTTTCCTGAACATGCAACATTACATACCAGGAAGGCTCCCGAAAAGACTGGTGTTTCATAGTCCTTTTTTTTTAATTATTTTTCTTCCTTTAATTGTCACTTCACCCTGAGGAGCAGCATCGCAACCCAGAGCACCTGTGCCGGGGCGGTTTGAGGGTGGCTGTGCCCTGGCTGGGGACTCGGCGCACACCCTGCCCACTGCCCAGGGAGTGGGTGAGTGGCAGGTCCGCCTTCGCAGGAGGGTGCTGGGCGGGAGGTCTGCCCCTGGGACTGCACCTTGGAGCCCTTTTCGAGAGCTGTCTGGACTCTGCCCAGCTCCAGCTGGCACAGAATTACTTGGGACCTAATTACAACAACCTGTTGACAGCCGAGCGAGAGGAGTCCCTCATTAAATGCGATGGTCTGGATGCCACGGCTGGCACGGGAAACTCTTAGGCAGTTATTGCTGGAAAAAGGGAGTGCATACCAGGGGAAAGATCACTCTATAAATGTGCTATTTCTTACATTCTTTCTCCAAGCATCTGTTATTGCTCTCTGCCAAAGACAGGATATTGGATCCTTAGCTTGGCTCAGTGCAGCCAATCTTCTGGTTTTATGGTTAGGTCTGTAGCAGCAGCTACAAGAAAACTTTAAAATACTTGAGTGGAAAAAAATCCTTTAATAGTATTTGTTCCTTTTTGTTTGGCTCCTGAAGTATTAAGCAATATAAGGGAGATGCATCAGTATTGATTGGCACAGTCCCACTAGCCGTACATTTTTTCTACTTCCATTATACTGTAATAACATTTCATATAGGTAAAGTGTATATATATATTGAAATATTACATGAAGTAGAAGACAATCCTTTGCTGATACAGCTAGTTGTACTTGGTGAACAATAGCCCTCATGTTGTGTGGCACATAGTGGGAAAGCTTTTTGCCTTTTTACTTTGATGAGATGGAATAAAGAACAGGTCGAACCAGCAGAAGTCTCTCTGATCTAAAAAAACCCAGAAGGCCTAAAAAAACTGTACTGCACCCAGGGACCTTTGACAAGGTCTATTCAGGGGCTGAATGTGTAGCCTTCTGATTTCAAGAATATTCTCTTCCATCACTTTCGTCACCTTGCTTTGCAAGCTTTAGCAGCTGGTTGCCATGAAGCCAGTTTGGTGATCTGGGGCACCGATGGCTCACCATTGGCCACACAGAGGAGCAGTAACAAGTTTCTCCTTACAGCTCATTGGGTTATAAATGTCTCACACATTTCTTGTCCATTAGATACAGCATCTTCCTCCAGGCTGCTGCTAACACAAATGGACCCTCATTCATCCTTCCCAAACATCTTCATACCTGGTGTGTCCTGGGGCTATCTAAGTGTCCCTGTCCTCCTCTCCTTTGATAAACGTGCTCATTTGAGGTACCCTTTCATTGCTCACATCCCCTTGGGTGTGATGTTTCATGAGGCAGCAAAGTATGTGATCTCAGTAATAATACGGCTGCAGCTTCTCTAGAAGGAGTTCTTGCAGTAGTAGTAGACCTTCACTACATTGACTGGTAATTAGTATTTTATTCCTAGTATCACAAATAATTAAAAATGACCTGAAATCACTCCAGCAGGTTTTTTTAATAGCTACTCTTCTGTGAATCTCTGTTAGTAACGATAGACAAAACAACAATACAGCACAAAAGCAGATTTTAATTTTTTTTTATTATTTTACAATGCTGTTTCCTACTGATGTGGGGCACTGCAGCACATGTAAGCATAAATGCAATATGAGCTGCCAAACATGGAAGTCCTGACCACCTGTTCTTTTGCTGAGATAAATGATGAAAAAATCCAGATGAAGCAAACTTTAAAGCAGGTTTACTTTAAAATTACTCTGACTTTGCAAAGTCAGGCCTTTCAGGCTCCAAGTAATAATCATTTTAGCATCTCCTTGTTTTCACAGAAAGCCCTCCTCACCAAGAATGGTCCTTTTTTCTATACTTACCTGGGAGTCCCACAAAAGCAATGCTTTCTGTTTGATGGCTCCTGCTCAGCTCATGTCTCCTTGACGCTCTAACAATATGTAGAAAGAGGCAATCTTTGCCTGAAGGACTTTATGGTCCAGAATCTTTAAGGTCTTGTGAAGAAAAGCCTGGGCCCACACCGCTGTAGACATGGAAAGCTTCGACTCCAGCAGGAACTGAATATTTTTGAAAATGCTGTTGTAGGGATGTGCCCAGCCCACGGCATGTAGCTGTTGTGCACCCAGGCGTTGGCGAAAGTGCTTGCCAAGGCCGCCTGCATAAGGTAGCACTGCAGATCTCATGTGCCCATAACTGCGATCCCCAGCAACACCCATGCTCTGCTCACATGTGCCAGCACTAAGACTTCTGCAGCTGTCTCTCAGCATCCCGCAGCCTGGTGACTCTCCAGAAACTGGATTTTATGATACTGCAGGAGAGCTTGCTTGTTTGTCCCAAATCCCTGAGCAGAAGTGCTCCTGCCCTGTCAAATGTTAAGTGATGCTCCCAGCTCCACAGGTACCTTGCTCCTGTCCACTCCAGCAGAAGATCCACTGCTCCTACTTTCTACTGAAATTGGCTTCCTCTGAAGCACTAGAAGACAACTCAGCACTGGCTCCTGAGTTATGGAACATGGCAAGACTGGGGAAAGTTTTCATTTACAGTAGCCTGAAGGTATCTGGCAATTTCTGTTTAATGGCTGAGGACTGTCCCTTTGCAGACTGTAGTTTATGGGGCTCGGTGTGACACAACTAGGTGGGGTAGGGGTCTCTTCTTAACAAATGATGCCACTGTTGAGTAGAAGACTTACCCAGGTGCTTCCTCCTCCACACACCTCTGCCACTAGGGCTCTGCCTCCTTCTATGTCATCCCACACACAGAAATATCTGGGGTCTTCAGCACAGCCCCACATTCAAAAGAAGCTCAGCTTGGACCCAGACTCTCTCAACAACAGCCACATAACATGCTGCCTTCCCTGTTAAGCAACAGCCCAAGGGCAGACCCTCATCATAGGATCCCATACAGAAGTATGACTCCACTGTGCAAGCCCAACCATGGGCTCCATCTGACATGCAAAATATACATAAACAGCGTGAGTCATCTTTTAAGGTGTCCATCAGTGATATGTAGCAACCTGAAACATGACAGCTTAATCAGCTCCCGAACTCCAGAAAGAAAACTGCTTTGTATATATGCATGAAATCTGTCCTGTACTTTAAACTAGACTTTCAGATCAATTGGTCCTTTCCTCAAAGTCCTGGCATCACATGTCCTGCCATATGAATCTAAAATAGTAGGAGTCAGCCTTCAGCAGGAACATCTCCTAATTTTGCTGTATGCACTTAACTATTTATCAGCCAGCTCACTTACCTTGCCCAAGCTGATAAATGACCCACACACATAAATCTATTTCCAGAGCTCTGCTTGTTCTTTTTGGTTTCATTTCACATCCACAGACAACTATTTTCATCTACATTTTAAAAGCAGAACTTGAAGTTTAAAAGTTATTAATTTCCAGAACCTCCAGTCCCTGGACAGTCTTATAAGGTCCCTGACTATCAACAGCAGCTTGCTGTTCATTCTTGTTATGCTGACATGTAAGTTTATTCAAAGACCCTTGAAGAATTGGAGGCTTGTTGCACTCATAAACTTCCCAGAATGTCTGCCAAAGGCATAATATGTTCCCAACTATCTAAAAGTCATCAGTGAACTCTGAGGAGGCGATATTTAAAACCAAAGCTAACAGTGAATGTTTGCATTTTATGCAAATATAGTAAAAAAAAAAAAAACAAAAAAAAAACCCAAACCAAAAAAATCCTCAAAATAGTTTTTTGATATGGTTTGGAAAGCTCTCTCCTCCTCAGAGAGAACAATGTGACTCACTAGCCTTAGGTAGGAAAACTGTTGAAGAGTGCCTGTTAGGTAAACACAGGCAAAATTGGGTGCTCTAAGCAGAAATCCAGGGCACGTAAAAACTGGAAGTGAATCCAATATGGAGAGAGCATGCCTGTGGGGGCACCTCCAGGCTTATGACACTTGGAAGAAGCAGCAGCAGCTCCAGAACTTCTCTAGGACTAGCAATAAGAAACTGTGACTTAACTTTGACATGTTACACTAAATTTTGGGCGATACCTGGGCTTGCCTAGCATCCCTAGTAGCATCCCTAGTCTGGGGCAATCAAATCAGAGCTTGTTGTTGTTATTAGCTTCAATATTGGTTGTGCCAGAGGAGTCTTTGATTATTTGATATAGCCTCACATAATGAAATGGAAGAAAATAATAGCCCAACAGAAGCTGAAAACTGTATTCTGGCCATGCATGGAAAAAAAGATCTTTTAATCAGCTGAGAACCAATGAGCATTCTGAGCACAGACAGCTGGTGACCTCCGTGCATGGTAGTTTCGTTGACCATCTTGAGATTCTTGAAGCTGAAACTTATCAAGCTCCCCTCTTCATAGAATCATAGAATGGGTTGGGTTGGAAGGGACCTTAAAGATCACCTAGTTCCAACCCCCCTGCCACGTGCAGGGACATCTTCCACCAGACCAGGGTGCTCAAAGCCCCATCCAACCTGGCCTTGAACACTTTCAGGGATGGGGCATCCACAGCTTCTCTGGGCAACCCGTTCCAATGCTTCACCACCCTCACAGTAAAGAATTTCTTCTTAATAGCTAATCTAAAACTACCCTTTGTCATTTTAAAGCCATTTCCCCTTGTAAAAAGTCCCTCCCCAGCTTTCTTATAGGCCTCCTTTACGTACTGAAAAGGCTGCTATGAGGTCTCCCCAGAGCCTTCTCTTCTCCAGGCTGAAAAACCTTGTCATGGTTTAACCCTGGCTGGCAACCAAGCCCCGCACAGCTGCTTGTGCACGTCCCCACGGTGGGATGGGGGAGAGAATCGGAAGAGTAAAAGCGAGAAAGCTTTTGGGCTGAGATAAAGACAGTTTAATAGGTAAAGCAAAAGCTGTGCACACAGACACAGCAAAGCGAGGAATCCATCCACCACTTCCCACGGGCAGGCGGGTGTTCAGCCATCCCCAGGAAAGCCGGGCTCCATCATGTGTAACGGTTACTGGAGAAGACAAACGCCATAATGCCAAATGTCCTCCCCTTCCTTCTTCTTCCCCCAGTTTATATACTCAGCATGATGCCATATGGTTTGGAATACCCCTTTGGCTAGTTTGGGTCAGCTGTCCTGGCGGCGTCCCCTCCCAATGTCCCGTGCCCCTCCAGCCCTCTGGTGGCCCAGGAAACCAAGAACCCCATGACTTGGTATAAACATCACCCAGCAACAACCAAACCCATCAGTGTCCTGTCGGCATTGTTCTCACACCAATTCCAAAACGCAGCACTGCACCAGCTACCAAGACTAAAATTAACTCTATCCCAGCTGGAACCAGGACAAACCCCAGCTCTCTCAGCCTGTCTTCATAGGAGAGGTGCTCCAGTCCTCTGATCATCTTTGTGGCCCTCCTCCGGACTTGCTCCAACAGGTGCATGTCCTCCTTATACTGGGGACCCCAGAGCTGAGCGCAGTGCTCCAGGTGGGGTCTCACGAGAGCAGAGTAGAGATGGACAATCATCTCCCTTAACCTGCTGGTCTCACTTCTTTTGATGCAGCCCAGGATACAGCTGGCTTTCTGTTGGCCAACATTTGTTGGGCCATGTTGAGCTTCTCATCAACCAGCACTCCCAGAGCTTTCTCCTCAGGGCTGCTCTCAATCCGTTCTCTGTCCAGCCTGTGTTTGTGCTTGGGATTGCCCCAACCCATGTGCAGGACCTTGCACTTAACCAGAAGAAGGAGACACAACAGTGGGGTGCAGGTTGTGTTCTGATGTAAAGCCTGGTTGGCAGCACAGCTACTAACCTCTCACTGCCTCCCAGGAGCACCATAAATGAGCACAACCAGTTCACAGATAGAAAGCCACTAATCGCTTCTTCACTTCTTGCAGTTCCCGGAACTGTCATAGCGGGTCTCCTGGGACAATGCATTGACACTGGCAAAGTGTTAGATGCCAAGATAAGCATTTTTACATGCAAGCTAAAGCAATAATCTTCTTTTTCTTTCATTTAGCAAAATCTAAGTCAGTGTAGCTAAATCTCCAGATGAAGATTCAAATTCCTCCTGGAGAGTTTCTACTCTTGGAAGTCATCTTGCATGAGGTGTGGGAGAGAGGATAATGGCCAAGCAAAATTTGGCTTCCACTCTCAAGTGGAGCTAACTGTGTCTCACTGCATGTAAAATCCTGTATAATAATGCATTCATTGGTTTTAATCCAGAAATCTTTCCTACTGTTGCTAGCATTCCCCCCCAGCTGAGAGTCTGGCTTCCAAGTAGCTCTTTCACCAAGCTGTTCCCCCAGCCTTGAAGAATGCCTTGAAAAATGGATTTAGGATGCCCTGAAGTCTGCCTGGCTGTTGGGGCTTCCTTCCAGGCCTCCAGTGCTGCAGCCTGTGAAATAGCTGTTATTCAGACTAATGAACATTGCTCGTGCAAGCACCAGTGGGTAGCAAGCAGCCATGAATATATTTAGGATGGAAATCAGACAAGTATTTCTAAGCCTTAAAAGAGGATGATTCTGGAAAAGCCTTTTTGTTGTAGCAGTGGTAGCTAAATCCTGAGATAATTCAATTAAAAATAAAAAGTTCAAACAGTTCATGTTCTGCTGGCAAAACAAGAGACTAAACCGGACTTTTCAACTTCTGCATTGCCAAGCCCAAGTATTAACACAGGCACATCAGCATCTCCGCACTGCTCGGCGGTGACTACAGCCACACTGCAATAGCACACATCTTACGCCTCACTGCCGCGGGGTGCGGGGACATGAGCCTGACAGGCACAACCTGGTGGTTTTAAGGCACAGGGGTTAAGTTAGGCTAAATCTGTCAAACTGGAGGCAGCAGAGATGGCTCTCTGGAAATGCCAGGACCACTGGGAGGTCCCTTTGAGGTTCAGCAAATTTAGGGGTGAGCGGCAGGTCTACCCATGGGGCTGAGGCGCCTGCACATTGCACTGGAAAAGTGAGCAGCTGGGGGATCACAACTGCCAAGGGGACTGGGTGATGGCATAGGATGAAAACATCCTGGGTTTCACTACAGAAGGGCCTTCAGAAATTTGTAGACATTCATTAAGGTTTTTTTCAATGATGTCTAGTGCTGTGGTTTACTTGTTGCATTCATCTTGAATGTATGCTTCAGTGATGGCTTGTTACGTACATGTCAATAATAAGTAAATAAACCTCTTTGATCCAGATTGAGTTTAAATAGCATGAACAGTGTGGTATTTCCCTGTGACACAGTGGCTGAAAAGATGGTCACTACCTAGAAGAGTTTACGAGTGGTAGGTAAATCAGATGGAGAAACATGAGGGACCAGCAAACTGAAGAGATGCTGCCGGCTGCAGCTTTAGGCAGAGGTCTCTGTTCAGCTGCAGCCTGACCACTGGCACGTTTTGCTGCTGGTATCACAATAGAGGAGTTTTAAAAAGGGATTAACCACCACAGCATCTTCCTTCTGCTTCCTTTTGTGCTTTTGTGTTTTCTCTGCTGGCTCAAAAGCAGCAGGTAAGTAGCCCACATTAGTGTCAGAGTTTTTCTTGCTGTTATTGATGATCTGCAGCAGCACAATGAGAGCGAGTGGAGCCTTGGAGAGTAAAGCTCCAAAGAAACAAAACTAAGAAAATCAATGTTTGCTAACTGAGAAAAGAAAATCATCTGCGCTGAAAGGAACTGACTGATGGAATGGTGTCTATGAGTCCCTGCCTCAGCTCCCATAGGCAACTGTCTCTGTTTAGAGATACAGAAGGAAAGAGAAAAGAGAATGATAAAACGCTGCTCCATGAATTAGGGCAAATACTCCTCCCATTCTGGGAGGTTTCAGCCTTGCCTGCAGAGTCTGCTGAAGTCAAAGCAGATCATGGGATGTATTTTCATTTTATATCAAAATAGCTCTACGTTACCTTCTGTGTCCCTCTCAGGTGTGCAGTGGCCACAAGCTAACCTGCATGTAAAGCGGCACCGAGGGGAAGAAGTAAAATACTGTTCCTAATTTGTGGCAACAGAGAAAAAAGATCTTTTTTTTTTTTTTTTTATTAGCAATGCATGGAGCTCATGTGAATGGTTTACTCAGAATGGGGTGGTTAGTTCTTATTGAGAAGTGTGCACTATACGGGATTATTGATTTCTTCTCTGCTTGGAGATAAAAAACAGAATAAGCAGGAAACGGTTTTCACACTTGACCTCATGCATGTTCAGCCCTGAATTGTTTCCTAGCAGGTTCTCATGCATCCATTTTTAACCTTTAGATACCGCTGTCTTTATGCACCCAGCAAGGACACTCCACACACAGTTATCTCTTCCTAGCCATCAGCTAATTGGTCTTTCCAAAACACACCTCATTCAGCTCCAAATTATTAAATCAATGGGTTTTTTTGAACAAATCGTTAATCATTTTATCTTTGCTTGTCTGCTTGGTTTTGTCTGGTTTTCTACACCCCCACTCATGTTATACTAAGCAATAGTTTTAAATTATACCTATTTTTCCATCTTCTCTTATTAAAATAGGAGCAATGACAGTGCTGACACAGAGTTGGAAAAAGAGGAAAATGATTAATTAGAGCATACATCAATAATCACTTACTGCAGCGTAGCAGTAAAGGATTTAGCCCCTCTAGAAATAAAAGCCTATTAAATAAGTATCAGTCCCTTTTTATTGAGAACACTTAAATTAAAACTTTCTTTTAAGATATACAGTGTACTTACTCCCTCTGCAATTTCAAAATCAGTTATTTTATTAAAAAGTAATTTTCCTTGCTTGCATAATTGATATACAACCGTGCGTTACATACTGTAGAAAAGGATGTAGAATGATTCTTGTAACAGGGGAATTTGCTTCAAATACCTCTTCTTGGTTTGCTTTGTGGGGTTTTGTAGACGCCCATTGTTAGTTGCTCGCAGTATCAAATGGACACAGGTGACTCACACATGCTTAAGACATCAAAGCACATGTTTCTTGAAGTATATACAAATATGGGTTCAGCTTTGTATGTGCACATGCACTTACCTTGTCACCCGGTATTGCTCACCCTCATGTTTAGAAGCTTTCAGTCAACCAGCCGTGGTTGACGTGCAGCAGCAGCCAGCCTTATGCTGCCAGCAAGAGATACCTAGTTCAAGGTCAATATATTTGAAAGCAGTTCTGAAGTGTTTTGCCATCATCCTTTCCACTTGCAACAGATGTATTTTAAATGCCAAGATGGGAATGCACAAGTCTTAAATTGTGACAAAAGAACAAAATACATCATTTATATACTTTAAAAATGTAAGGACCCAAGCTGCTGAGATTAGTGTGTGTCATTTAATGATAGTTTGTGTTCTAAGATACAGCAAAAAGTTAAGGAGTGATAACAACATTTTTGGATGGCTTCCTTTTGGCCTTGCACTGCTTATAATGAACATTTTTTACTGGGTTGGTACTTTAAGTCCCCAATTATTTTAATCCAACTGGCCCCATTGCTAGCAGATCTTTACAAAGGAAACATGGATTTGCTGCAGATAAAAAGCTGCCTATAATTCCCGCTAGTTCCTATTGGGTTTCTGGTGGTGTCATATTTCCATGAGCAACAGGACATTTTAAAATATAAAACAACAATTGAATTGTCACAGTATGGGTGGCATTTCAGTTCTGCACCAGTTCCTCACTGGACCAGAAGATAAAAGGTTGAAATATTAAGGGACATGGAGCCAGACATGCTTCATCTGTTAGCATCCCAGCATGGCACCAGAAATGCACTTCTGAGAAAGAAACATTAAAATGAAGTCCCCGGGGATGTTAACCCTTGTGTCACTGTTCTTTACCTTTCGCTTGCACGTTCCTTGCCTCAGAAAATGGGCTAATACCACTGTGGAGGCAAACACCACGATGCATTTTAAATTATGTTGGTGAAATTACATAGAAAAGCATGAGCTGGCTGCTGAGGACCTCCACTTCTCACCAAGGGCTAATTCAGTGAGACTCCCCCTGGAGTCTCAACATTGCAACCAGCGCCTAGCATCTCCAAAACTTTGGGATTTCATCCTTTTTTTAATTTTTTTCCCCTGTGGCTTCTTCAGCTGTGGCAGCTGGAAGCCTGGGTTCTTTCCGCAGCCCTTCTCCAACTCTCCCCCCATGGGCTTTCATCTAGCCATTCGCCTCACCGTGCATAGCGAAGGCAAAGTATTTCCTTCCGTAAAACTAAAACAGCTTTATTCCTGTTTTTTTCCCATACCCTTTTTTCTTTTCCAAACAGCCTTCTTGGCTGAGGTGCCTGGACTGTGACCTTACACCAAGAGGTATCTGAAATTTGCATAAGACATATAATTGAGAGGAATGTGAATATTTGCCAGTTTGTGTGAATGTGAAGCCTGGAGCCAGCCTACACTGTTGAAACTGGTACCCCCTGTGCAGTCTGACGTGGTCCAAAGGCATGCCAGGCACTGTTGTAACAGCTCTCCAGGATCACAGCAACATCCCAGTGCCTAGGCTCATGCCCTCACACTTTTTCCCAGTGGAGAGGAAGCCCAGATTTGTTATTTAGTCACTGATCACTTGTATCTCCATCTGTGCAAGGATATGATGTTGTTTCTGAGAAGGTCCTGTTTGCATTCCATTAAGAAGTAAGCTCTCCTTCAAAGCCAGGGTAAAGACTGTCTAGTTTCTAATTGTTTCAAGACAGAAGAGTGAGGAAATTAAATGGGAAAGAAATGTAATGTGAATAGTAGGCTTTCAACTGCATGGGAACCTTAAGTAAAATGTAAAATGCTTTTTGAAAAGGTCATGTAGTAGAAACCATCAATTTTAATAAGACATTCCTCTCCGCTGTTGAGGAAAAAAGTGTCAACATACAACAACCTCCTACCAAAAGCGCATAACACAAAAGCCTCTGGTATATTTAAATGTTATTGGACATTATGAGAAAATATACTTTTATAGAGTATACAATTTATCGCTTAAATAAAATCTTATATATGGAACGTTACACTAAGTCTCAGTAAGGCTGAATGACAAGAATGAAAAAGAAGCTGACTTGTGTAGGCTGAATTTTGGAGCGGTGCCTGGGAACTCTTTTGTAGGACTCCATGTTTTACATGCAGAGAGAAAATATGTCCCAGCAGCACATAGTGACGCACCTGCAATCTGATTTTCTGGGCTTCTATTTACAATGGTGATCAGGTACCTGCACAAAACTCATCATCATTTCAGTGGTCCTGGGAGAATCACATTAATTAGACAAGCCTGGTCTCAGTCAGTAGCAGAAGTCACAGCTCCCATGCAGACTGCCCCACCAGACTCTCTGAGGTTTAACTGATGAGTTTACACAGGCTCAACTGACTTCTGCCCATACCATTTCACCTGTTTTTCCTTCTCCCAGTCTATTTATTAACAGGTGTCTGTGTATTAAACATAGTTACCCATTTTTTTGAAGCTTGGCTTTCATTACTAAACACATTTGCATAAAAGCCTCTAACTACTGCTAGTATGGATTAAACATATAACTGGCTTTTTGTGACTAGCTCCCGCTGATTTGTGCAAAGATACCTTATATGATTAAAATGATGCCCCAGCAACTTAATGAATGAATGATTTACTCAGTGTGTTTCCATTATTTATTGACAAATCTGGAAAAGTCATTTCAATATGAAAAAGGAAATGAATGTATGGATTAATCATTTGTCTCTGCTTGCAATCATGGGTATTTAGCTCCCTCATACTCTGAAGTATATATACATAAACCCTCAGTGCACATCTGCTAGCAGTGCCAATAATAGAACTAATAACATCTGTTACCAAAGTTATTGTGCTCCTTGAACATCTGCTTGCACCTACTGCCAGTGCTAACGGTGAAGAAGATGGAAGAATGAGAAGGCATTTTTTCAGCAAGACAGCGAGGAAGGAGGAGTGGTTATGTGATAAGAAATTAGCCTGGATGTATAAAAAAAGCAGGTTTTTTGTCTGGGCTGCTGAGGTGAACCAGACATGGCTACTTGCCAACAGGCAAGTAACCACAAGACCTGCAGATTTCAATGAGTCCAGAGTTTCACTTCAGAAATGAAAACACAATAAAAAGAACAAAGAGCAGTTCATGAGAGCATTTTAAAACAAGGATGGCTAACAGAATGCAGCTAATAACAGCAGACACCAAAATGCAACTGCTTCTTTGCAGTGTTTAAAGAGAGATACAACTTCGATCATTCTCATAGCTTTACTCCACAACTTCTCAATGACAATCACTTTTCAAAGGAGCTCATGTGTTTGGGTCCTTGTCGCACACAGACCCAAGTCACACTGCAGAGCAGTAGTTCATGTTCTTAAATGATTGATTCATCGCTTATAAAAGGATGTATTACGGCCATCTTAGTTTTCATGTGCAATTTTTCAAGACCTTGTTTTACAGAAGCTGAATGTGGGATCCCTGCAGGCTTAATGAACAAAATTCATTCTCAAGATTACATGACATTGCCATCATCCAGCTGTCATCTCATTGTCTATTTTGTATGTTCAGTCACTATTTTCTTTCTTTAATTCCTTGGGTGGGGCATTTTTCACTGTACCAGACAAGCAAAACCAACAGATTTCCCTCCGGTTAATGGGTAGCAAAACTAGCAGGGCACAGCAAGCCTCTGATTTCAAGGAACAGAAAGTATCCTATCTCTTGTCAATTGTGTGGTTATGGTACTCTGGTTAAAAGAGGACAGAAAAGTAGCAACAAGGCTGAGAAAGGGATGAAAAATGTTTACAGCAACTCTCTTCCAAATACTTTACAAATAATAAAGGGAGAAATAAAGACAAAGATGGCTCCTTTGTGTAGTGTTTAATCATTCTCACTTCCAGCTTTTGCAGTGTTTGTGTCAGCTGCACCACAAGAGCTTTCTTCAGCCATGGTACCAGATCCAAAGGCTTACTTTAGAAAGCTGTGTGACGTGGACAGGGATCAGACTCATCCAGGTTCATCCAAGACATCAGCTCTCTAGAAATGTTTTTTTTTTCTGAGTGTTAGAAACCTGCAGTGGAAATCAAGCTCTCTTCTCTGTTGAAGTGACAATTTGAAAAAATAAGCCTTGCCTGTAATGAGATTTCTCTTTGCCTATGACTATTCCTGAGAGTCTGTGTTATTGTACAATTAATCCAATTAACTAATCTTTTTCACAATACCCTTATCATGTGGCTTTGTGTTTGTGGGTGGGCAGCTGTTATCACAGCCTGCTGGGGCAGGTCTCAGAATTAGAGCAGAAAGAAAGAATTACATTTACGCATCATTCATTTCTCACCTGGGGCATAATAAATAGGAGTTCTTATGATAAAGAAAAGAACACGTAAAAACATCACGGTTCTGTTGTTCACCTAAAATATGGTAGAAATTGATGATAGCCCCTGAAGAAAAATCTGGCATTCTGTTCTTTTCTGAGTTAACAAAGATCTATAACAACTCAATCCTTGGCATTATTTTTTCCCTATCCTTTGCAATATTTTTTCATGGCTGACTGACCTCATGCTGAGAGTATCCCTTCACTCTTTTGCTTTTTTCACAGGTATACTTAACTTCTGGGATTCCAGTTTAGTCAAGGGAGATCTCTGTTATATCCTTACAAAGCATAGTAAAACCTCCCTGTAGGTATGCAAGGAACACTAGACTAGGACATTTTTTACATGAAATATAGTGACCTTCAGAGCCACACTTGGGATCACGTAACATCTCTGCTTTCAGTGGTACTAGAAACACGTAAACTTGCCTAAATGCAGTATCCCAAGGCTCCCCTGAGCAGAGGAATCCTGTAGCAGGAAGGGCTGTTCAGACAGCACGGGGAAGACACCAGACATCTGTCTGCTGGGGAAAAGCCACACAGCCAGGCCAAATCAATCCTGATGATCTCAGCAAACAGCAAAAATCCAAGCCTTCAGTTGCTCGGTTCAGCTGTCCACATAGAAGCATCTACCACTATTTCAGACACCATCAGGTGCCAGAGGCAGCTCCATGGGGCTGGCAGAAGCACAGGACCTATGGAAACATAAGCTCTTGGGGAGCAGAGGGAAGATTGTTGTCGATTTGTTAAAGAGTTGAGATCAATTGATTTTATTGATTTGATTATCTGATTTTATAGAGTTATTTTATAGAATAGAAATATAGGAGGATAAGAAATATTTTTAATGAAACTTATAGTTGCACAGTAAAAGATGCTATGAGATCTTCTGTACGTCCTGTATCAAGGCTAGAAGAAGGGCCTGGAACTATTGTTAAAACATAGGTAATAACTCTAGGGTTGAAAGGTTCCTTTGTATCTAACTAGTCTTCTGTATAAAGAAAGTATATTGAGATGTCAGAATGTAGGATTAATGGGAACTGGGGAGAGTCGACTGGAACAGCTTGTAGTTACCTGCCAAGAAACCGTGAACTTTAGTAAAAGGTAATTCCGGCAGGGGGAGATCGCGACCACCGACTCATATACCACCTACCCAAATCGTACCCTAGACCCATTTCTGGACCTTTCTAAGCTTTATTGCGCAGAATCGGATATGGGAGAATATGTTAATGATTTTTGGGAAATGTTATGATTATGCATGAATAATTAATGAATATGTATGAATAAGTTCTATATATGGAATCTGTTTTTGGGACCTGGTGTGCGTTGATCGTGAGAGGACTCGCTCACGCACCCGGCCGTCAATAAAGAAGTGTCTGCTTATCTACATCACATTGGTATCGATAAGTTCTTCATTCCGAGATTTCGGTAACAAGATCTGGACCAGGATGTACAGCATCAAAAAGCAATCTGACTGCAGTGTTTTAAAATATACCCTTTCTTTCCTGAGTTTTCCATTTGCCCTTTTAATCTGTGATCTTTCAGCTTAGCAGTTTATCTATCTCTCGCCTACCTGAGACTAATCCACTGATTCTTATACTGGAGTCTGATATCACTATTTGGTACTTTAGAAAATGGCATTAGCATTTATTAGCATGTATTAGCCTTAATAAAAAGCAACAATATATTTGCTGTTTTGTTCCTTCAGACATGATCCACTGGTCTGAAACAATTTTTGAAACTCTCGTAGCAAAACCATAATACAAAGGTCACACAGTAGTGAGCAAATTAGCAGCATGCTCATATTTTTACATAAAATGCATATGCGAAGAGGCAGATATGCATCTTGCCATTGAAAACTCATAATTTGGTGTGCTTTTCTAATAATGCATTTGGGAATTTAGAAAGTGTGCAATACAAATTTCAAAATACATAACTGAACTAAAAAAAAAAAAAGCAGACATAACAAAGACAAAAATTAATAATCTGGAAACTGAACCAAAAAAACTTAATTGTATATGCAATCATTGCCTTTGATTTTTTCATACACAAAGGAAAATGTCTCACCTTTGTTATGCAGATGGTTAACATCTGGTAATACAGATACCACTGGATGAAACATCTATGTGAGTTTTAAATTGTGCATTTGCACCTTATAACAACCAAAGGCAGATTCTATTCACAGATTAAGACAGTTCAAGGTGTCTTCTTGTGAGCTGGGTGTCTTAGTTCCCAATATACTCCATGGAAATCTAGGTAATATGTCAGAAATCAGTTCATTTGTCCATGCTCTGCTCTGTAGTCCCATGTGAGATGCCCTAGGACATCCCATGCTACCTCCAGCTGCCACTCCACATCATGCCCTCAAGGCATAAGCATCACATCAGCTCTGTCAGTCCAGTCCAGAAGTGTCAGATGCTTTAGGGCATCAGAGATACGAGATGCCTGTATTTAGAATAACTTAATAGACAGCTCCTTATGCCATGTGCGAAGAGAGATTCATCTTCCTCCAGAGCAGACATGCACACATCAGCTAAGCAATCTCAGATGGCCAAGCAGGGGGTCGCATAGGGGTCTGGTACTACTGGAGACCCTCAGAAGCATCCCATATACATACACAGTGTGCACAGACACAACACAAGTTTATAAGAGACTGCTCTTTCTGAAACAGATTCTGGACACTGAGTCACCTAAAATGACCTCTACAGCCCTATGTTTAGCCAAGTCAGTTCCGCCAGAAACCTCCACTGCTTGCAACAGAGGCTTGACACCCAGTTCATAAGGAAACACGTAAGTGCAGACACTTTGAGTTCTTGAATCCTATCTCCATGGTCAGCTCTCCAAAAAAACTAAAATAACTTTTCTACAGATCATGTTGAATAGTTAGGGATCTTTTGTGATCATTTAAAAAGAAAAATACTAGATTTAATGATCTTTGCAAGCCATGGTGCACAGGAAGCTAGGAAATTATCTTGCAGACTTGCCATGCTTTACACACAAAATTATCCCCCCTCCTTTAAAGAGCTGAAGCCAGACATGAGAATAACTCATAATTACTGCTTCTTCAATGTACAAAAAGCCAAGATAGATAAAATGAAGCACAACACCTTCTTACCCAGGGCTCCTCTTAAGCAGAAAAAGAGAAAAAAAGCATTGTTCCTCCAAAAACTTGTCCAAAAAGGCAACTAAAGAGCAACTGGAAATCCTGTCTGCAAGGGTAAATTCCAGTATTGCTAATGCTTTGGGTTTTGTTAGTAGGCTTGTGATATGGAGAGTATTTTTCTTATGAGTCCAGCATCATACTATTTTTGTGAATCTCAACATCTGTTAGAAAAATAAAAAAGGAGAGGACAGAAAAAAGAGAACAGGAAAAGGGAAAAGGGGAAGATGAAAGCAAGGGAGAGGAAAGGAAGGGAAGGGAAGGCAAGGCAAGGCAAGGCAAGGCAAGGCAAGGCAAGGCAAGGCAAGGCTAAAGGCAAGGAGAAATATCTAGACCTATCTTCCACAAAGGAATCCTTACAATAATGTGTCATCCAGACTAAGTTCATAAAAGAGGAGGAAATAAAGAAGCTTTTTATTATTTATGATTTTTTCCTTTAAAAGTTCTGGCTTCTAAGTCAGTATCGCTTATGGGAGTGTGATTTGTGAATTTTGAACATTTGGGGTCAGCGGTATTAAAACACATATGGATCAACAGTAATGGAGGATGATCAGAACAGTATAATGTGACTTCAGGTTTTACATCTGATGAATTTCCCTCAAAGAAAAAAACATTAGAGGGAGCATCACTGGTAGCAAAAAGCTGAGCACTTGGATGCCTGCCATGCCCAATTCCCCACTGACACTGAAGTGCCTGAGATAATGCAGAACAGTACCACGCAAGACTTGCCTTAGTTCTCCTTCACTGCATGTAAATATTTCTCTTTTGTCCTATGGCAACCACTTAAAAAGCTGAGTGGTTACGTTACCCAAGTGTTTCAAATATTAAAACTTACTGTAAGGTTGGGAACTTACTATAAATATCTCCTGACTGTTTCCCCTGTTTTAGGCTGAAAATGGATGTATAATTTCAACCCATTAATATGCCAAGTGGCACCTTCCTCTCTTAATGACAAATAAATGGCAATATAATCTGAACTAATGCCTCACTTCTGACCAAAGGGAGGCAGAGGGAGATTTTCCAGTTGCTGGGTGCAGAACATCAGAAGGGGACTCTGCCATGCTGGACAGCATTAATGTTCCTTGGGCTTGACACAGTCTCTGTGACTATGAGCAGTTGGGTGGTCACCAGTTCAGACAGCAGAAAGCGAGAAAGGAATTAGCAGCTGGGCGGGAGCCTCCAAGCTGCAATGTCAGAGGTCCGTAGAACAAGAAACCATCACGCTTACCCATTTCATCCCTCCTTAGCAGTAGAAGAATTGCCAGGCAAGACCAGACTTGTTTTCCATGAAGTCTGAGAAATGTTTTTTCCAGCCAAATCATTCCAGAGTCTCAAGCTCATCTCCTACTTGCACCTGGCAATGCTGCACTTTCACATAGGAGGGAGGAGAAGCACATACCTTGAAGTTGCCAGTCCAGGCATGATAAACTATTCCTGAAACCATGGGTCTCCCCTAGGATGTATATAGATCAAATGGGCTGATTCCTTCACAAAACAAGCAATTCTGAACTGATATATTACCTGTCTTCCAACTCTGAAGGCTGATCATCTGCTTCTGAAGTTATGACCCTTTCTTGGGTGAGTAACTTGTTCAGGTAATAGAATAGTCCATGTCATCAAATTTTAAGCACTATTGCTTAAAGCCATTCCACATCTTTAAATGGCTTTACAGCAATTGCTCAAAAAAGACATCTACACAGTTGACAGTAAATAGCTGCTGTTTAGAGCAAAGAGGGATTTTTTTCTCCTAGAAAACAATAAATGCCTGTTTCCAGGGTATACAGTATTCTACAAGCCAATCACCAGTACAAGATGACTTAAAAATTAACTGTTGCCTAGGTAGATCATGATCTGACTACATTTGTGTTGTACAGACATGGCACCCATAGATGATGCCATTTAAAAAAAACTTATGCCTTTAAAAACACCAGCTTTCTAAAAATTAAACCAACTGTTGGCACAGCTGGCTAGTTTTAAATGTGGTTCAAGAATGCTCTAAAATCAAAGTTTGCATTAAAAAGCTTTTGCAGAAAGCCCATTGCTTTCAGAAAAGGTTTAAGCATTACTATTTAGTAAATATCTGAAACAAATCGATGCATAAAGTTTGGATGTATAAAAAGAGGACGAAAGGGAATGCTGAAAAATATGGGTAAGGAAAGCAAACAATCAATACTGATAAAGACACTACAAGAGACTCAAAACATACTCAGAAGAAAAGAAACCTCTCAAAATAAAGTAGATACAGGCGGCAAAATGGAACACAATGGTATAAAAATATTCAGTATATGTATCTACTCTATTTTAGATCAGGCAAGAAGATGTATCCTATTTGATGCTGATGGAGAATGTTACTATTGACATCAAAAATGGTGGTGGGGAAGTATGTGATAAAGTTCACATTTTCAGTTGCACACACAGAGATAAACTATATCTGAAAAGGAAGCAGGTGAGGAACTTTCTAAAACCATTTGTTTAATCCTGAACAGATACTGGAAAATAGTGAGATCTTGCAGTGGCAGTGCAGATATCGAAATGCAAGTCAAAAAAGTATACTGTTATCCCAAAAAATATTGATAGTACTTCAAGTACATGGTACAAGCTCGTGAAATTCCTCAACACAACACGTGTAATTCCAAGCATTAAATGACACAAGGGGTTTACAAACCAGTTTGCCTGATATGAATAATGAAGAAAATAAGCTAAAGCCCCAAGCTAAGCTATGGCTAACCATGGACTCTGCCAATAAGGAGTTAAAGGCTGAGGGGGAGATGCAAAAATTATTCGAGACATATGTAAAAAATGAGAAAAACTTTAGGTACCTACCTATCACACATATCTAAGGCATGAGGGTTTTGTTGCTTGACCAGTGGCTTTCCAAGTTGCCCAGATGTGCTGCAGTTTTTGTTAAACTCATCCTTAGTTTAGAATAAACCTGTGGTTTAATAGCCTATAAAACCTGCTCCATCCATGGAGATAGAGAGACTAGGAGTAGAGATTAGAGATGTAGAAAATTATGATATCATGACCAGGCATCCTCATACTTAAGTCAGAAAGAAGAGGCCCCTGTCAGGTATTCTAGGAGCTGTCTTTAAATATTCAGGCAGCAGCGACCTCAAAACATGCAGTAGCAGTTGTCCTTGCCTCTTGCATGATTGCGAAGTGGTTAGGACACTTCTGCAGAAACCAGGACATGGGAGATCTGGTTCCTCCTGAGTTTGCAGAGTTATTTATCCAGGCCACCCACTCAGCTTCCAGGCTATCAGGAACAGCAGGTCCTGAGAGGCTGATTTGCTTGTGCATTTTACCATATGACAATGGATGAAAATCAATTTCCATATGGAAGTACATATGGTTGGGTGCAGCACCTGTGTGCTCTGCCAATTCTACATCAATTCTGGGTCATGTTCCTCTCACCACTTTTTCCTAAAAATCTTCACATCCCTAATTATTGAGCCAGATCAAGAAGAATAACAAGATCTAGGAGAGGAATTTGTAAGACACGGAATGACTCAAGGGTCTGAAAGCCAGCACACAGAACTTTGGGGAGAAAATGCTGAAGTGCTGAAGCGGGTCCCTAATTCTTTGTCTGTGTGGTCCTGGTTTAAATCACACTGTAATGGGTCTTGAATGTAATGCGCCACTTCTGACTGACTTCTCACTCAAGTTATTCAAAGCGGGTGGATTGCCTCGACTCAGTTCTCAATGAGAGTGCAATCGCTCCCCAAACCCCACTGCTCCTACCACCACAAATTGCAGACTCCATCAGGAGATCAACAATTTATCTGTCACAGAAAACTGGCATCTTAATGCTAAAGGCAGGCTTGTCAGATCAGCACTGAAAAACCTGTCCTGCTGCTCCCGTGCTGCACCTGTTCTGTGGATAATGAGAGGACTTCAGGCTCAGGACTGTCAGACTGACATCTTTGACAGGCTCTAAATCCTAGGGCAGGAGGGGATTTTTTTTTTTTTTTTAAAGCAAACACTTGTGGCTACAATTGACCACCTTAGCCCCAGCGTTGTTATTTATAATGTGGCTTTCTGCTCCTCGGATTTGATGCAGACTGCCCGGGATGCACCTGTACATGTCCTGGCGGTTTTGCCGCCTTGCTCCCAGCGTTACAATCTCATGTCTGAGCCAGTGCAACAGCTTTTGCTACATCAATGACAAATCTCACCTTGTGCTGATGATGTGCAGCCAGAACATCATTGCAAGGATTTTCTCCCTAAATCCATGACTCTTGCCATCTCACCCTGTCAGCGTATCCTTTCAGTGGCTCTTCTGTGTCAGGCAAAGGCCATGTGTGCCTCCCTCCTCTGCAGCTCCCTCTTCCTCCTCCCTCCCCCTGCACAGACAGGTCCTGGGGAGATGCTTGGCCTGCTACTTCTCACGCATCTCAGCATTTTCATTGTTTCTTTAAGGTCTCTTGTCTGTGGATATTAAGTTTGCAGGTTGTGACGACAGCAACCGTCTCTTTGTTCTGTAGTTGTGTAACACACAGTGACACAGAAATGCCTCCTGTTTCTAGCTGCTTTGGTGATACAAATTAAACAAGAGCAGTGACACGGGTTTTCAATTACCCTGTTTTCTTCCCTGCATCGGCAGGAATTTCAATCTGTTGAATTTTGTAGTGATAGTTAAGAATGGGCACCATACCAAGTCTCTTGCCCTCTGATGGCAGAGAATTTCTGGGCATGTGTCCTTAAAGAGCTAACAGCACTGTGAAAAGTCAAAAGTCGGAGTCACCTCCTCCTTCTCCAGATCCTTGGAGTGACCTGGGGATGTTTCTCTTCCCCTTCTTTGACTTATTTTCCCTGCTCAGTACCAGTCTCATTTTCCTGTTCCAGCCTTCTGAAAGGAGGCTCTAGGACTCTCCCCCTTTGCTCTCCCACTGGGGTAGGCAGCTCCTGCTGGTGCCACCAGCCATGTCCCAGGCAAAGGCCACTCATGTGTTGCACTCCTAACACTGGCTGTGCAGCCACACTACAGCTATTAGATGTTCTACCACATTACGCTTTTAAAAATGTGCAACTTCTGCTTTGATTTTGGCAGCCTGAGACAGTGATTTAAATGCCTCCTACCTCCCTCCCCAAGTGAATGCTTCAGCATCGCTGCTAAGAAGCATGGCTGGCTGACAGCCCTTTGGGAATCAGCCTCCTGAAACAAGTCCCAGGGAGAGGGAAATATGGCATGGTGCCCTGCTTCCCTGGCAGATCTGAAAAACACAGGGGCTCAAATGACTAGTTCTTAAAAGTTTTTCATTTTTTCAAATGTGCAGCTTCCTAAATACAGTAGGAGTCCTTGGTGCCGGTTCATACCCGAACAGGTGCCTTTCACACAGGACCAGGTATCCTGTGCAGTTTTGGGGGGTGGGTGGGTGGATGGGTGTTGTGGTAGACGTTTGGGTTCAGGCAAAGGCTGACCACCCTCCCTGTGTAACACTGCTGGTGCAGGGTGCCTACAGGGCTCCCTGGGGCAGGCCTCCTCTCACAGCACTCTCCAAACTATCAAACTGCAACAAAGTCTTTTACCACTTCATGCCAGCCCCTCTGCTGCCTTCTCCTCATCTTGCTTCATCCAGGGTGAGTATTCTCTCTCTGCTTCTTCCCCGGCTGCTCTGTCTTCACGGGCTCTCAACCACTTCACTTAACCAGCCACAGCTGCACCTTATCTATATCGGCCAACCCACCGCCCCTGAAGCCAGCCCACAGTTGTATATTATCAATGCTAATTAACCCAGCTTCATTCCCCTACAGCCTCCTTCATGGGCTTCAGGACTCCTAACAAGAAACCCAACAGACCCTCAGATGAGGAGCTTGCACCAGTACTGAACCAAACAGTTAATCGTCAACAGCCATCTATAATTCAGCTCAAACTTTCTTGTAAACCAGACTGCCTTTTCAAAGGCACAATAACTTTTTTTTTTTATTGCTCATAGCTGAAACTTAAGGTAAAAAGTCCATGAATCAGCAAAGTAATTGTCTTCTGTATTAGCTGGGGAAGGATAGTATGAGTGCATAACCAAGTAAATATTGAGATTAGTGCTCTCAGGAGTATGAACTTTCTGCAGATGTTTTGGCTAGAACTTTAACATGATCTGATGGCAAGCAAGTGATATTGAAGAGAAAGCCTATGTGAGACAAAGTAGACTGCACTTAAGGAGTCACTTTAAGTAAGAAATGAGCAAAAGGAGCTAGGTGGTCACAAAAATAGTTAGTACAAAGTCTTTTTTTTTTTTTCTGCCCAGATGAAATTCATATCAATTTGTGATATAAAGATATAATTTCAATTGGAACTGACCTCTCAAATACCTTTGATGACAAGACCCTGTTCCTATAGACAGCTCCTACAAAACTTTGTTTCTTTCATCTGATGTAGACTATTACCCTTTTTAAACAACACTTGATTGTACCTTATGAATATAGCCCAGTCTGTTGTTTCTGACAGGATTTGCAGAACTATATCAAAATCACTACAAAACTGATGTGGAAGCTAATGCACAGGGTCAAGCAGCAGCAATATTGAGTAGCTGCATGGGCAGCTTCTTCCATCGATTCAGAATACAGAGGCAGAAAAGGGCATCTTTGTACCTTCAGCTGGGAATTTGGCCTGAAAAGGAAAATGTCTCTTTGTACTGACTGATACAAAAATTAACGGTGGTCTTGGCCCACTGGTTTCCTTGTGGCATGGCACAATGTTCACAGCTTAATCTAATGAAACCAGCTACACCAAGTGTGATATGCATTTTCTAATGCAATGAGCTTTGCCTAGGGAATCCCAGGTTTGGATACTAGCTTTCCAGTTCCAGGTAAAATTTAGATTCTTTGAAACATAGGAACTGCCACACAGAACTGGACCGAAAACGAGTTTCATCCATTGTCTTGTCCCTGAAAATGGGCAGCAAGCAATGTATCCCTGGGAGGTATAAGAGCAGCATAATGTCTCTTACTAAGCCAGCAGGAACCTGTTTTTTGCACAAGCAATCATTTGGCACCTGACGAGGCTTGCTAGATACCTTTTTCAAGAAGCTTTCTCTGAATTGCAGCAATTTACCTGACTAGATTTCTCATTATGTAGCTAACTTTGCCATGCATATGTGTGCAGTGTATGTTTTAAAAGCTGCATATTTTACAGCTACAGCTCGTAATTTTACAGGGCTTATAGCTTGGTCAAATGAAACCAATTCCCTGCACAACAAGCATAGATGCTTCTTTTCAGCAAATGCTGTTTCCCTGCCAAATTCCACTCACCGCCCCAAGCCTTTTCACTCATCTCATATCATTTCATATACAGCTGCTTAAAACATGGGCCCTTTTAAAATCTCCCCAAACTCAAAAATGCCTCATAGATTTTTCCTGTCTCTCTCCCTCCACCCCCTTAGGGCAGAAAAGAAATATTTGACTCATTTTTACTTCTTACCTATCTGATTCTGTAGAACAACACTTGCAAAACCCTGTAGCAATGCTCCACTGGGTCCTCAAAAGGGATTCCTAGAAATGGAAGCATTTGAAAACTATCAGTAACTAAAAAACCAGGATGAAATGAAAAGTCTTCAGCAACTTTAAGAAAAGGAGTAACACCTCTCTTTTAATTGATTAGAGCCAGAAATGTAAATTAGAAGCTAAACAAGTAAATGCTCAAGTGTGATCTGTTGTGGTTGGTTTCTATCCTTTCATGAAGATAAATCAATGCACCTTTTCTGAAAGATGACTGCTTACTCTGGGAGATTCTGCTGTTATTGTGCACTGCTAGTCTATGACTCTAATTCTTGTTATTACAAGCTTGATTTGCTCAAAATAAAGGTGTGTTGAAAGCCAAGAAAATTAGACTGACTTTTGTTATGATGTTGAATTAAATTGATTGACAAAGCTATGAAAGCTTTGAAATGAAGCCTGTAGGGAAGTATATGCATAAATCTTATTGTAAATCTTCATTGCACTAGGCTATTTTCTGAAGATCAGAAAAATAAATTACCCATGGCCCATTACATACAAAACTGATTTTGTCTTATTTGTCAAAGAGCTATACTACAGACAGACCAAGACAGCGCTGTCTGTGCCATAGCCTTCTAGACCTTACCTAGGTGATAATTAAGCACAGTATTCATTATTTTTAAGGCAGATCAGTAGTAAGGGAGTGCAGTCATTATTTGAGTAAAACCCAGTCACTTCAACCTGAGATTGCTTAAATGAAATTTGCCAAATATAGCACTTGGACAAATCCATCTATCAACCATAGGAAAGTTAGAAAGCTTATGAGAAGTAAGTATGTGAGTCATATAGCATAAGAATTACTATTCTTAACTGCTTAATAGCTTTTTACCGCCAAGCAGATATTTTGCTATACAGCCAGGTGGCGGGGAACAGTTGTGATCACGCTGATTAGAATGCAAAATACTTGTAATAAGGCTGATTTCTACTGAAAAATATTCCTTTGCAATGGCAAGAAATTAATACTTACAGCTATCTGTTTGGCCCACTAAGAAACTTGGAGTTTCTTTTTATTAGTGGACACAGGTTTTTTGGGTTATGATTAAAACTCATCAGCAAAACAGGGAACGGAAATTTGTAGAATCATGTTCTGCTTCAGGTTCCTGTGACTGTGGACCCAGTTAGCTAAATTACTCATTAACAAAAACAAAATAAAATTCACTTTTGCCTTAAATTAAGTTGAGATGCAGTTTAATATTCCTAGTTTGGCTGGGAGCTTAACAATGGCAGGCAGTGAAGGAGCTTATGAGTTGTATAGGCTTTTATAATGATCATTGGCAAGCATTGCTTTTCAAATGTTATTAAAAGAAGGCAAGAAACATAAATTTGCTACATTATAAACAAAGATAGATGAACTGATAAGTTCTATCTTTTTCCTGAAGGTATATATGAGGTTGGGAAACATAGTACCACAGATGGAAAATAAAGCTCAAAGTGCACCTTCTCTAAACAGAGAGGATTCTGGTTAGGCCGAGTCTTGTGGCCATGAAGCATCTGAGCCATCATGACTTACAATGGCTGTGGATCTGAACCATTGCCTCTATATCATTCTTACTGCATAATTCAAATTAATTTTACTTCGGTGGCCAGGTATGTAGATTGAATTAAAAAGTCTTTGCTTTGAAATACTGAGCATTCCCATTTCTTTTCACCTTAGGAAAAAGAAAACAGGACACCACCATCCTAGAGAAAGAAATGGTTCTTCCCCTTACAGAAGGTTTTTCTAACTAAATGCCTCATCTAAAAGAGATATGTGCTGACATTTTGTTCATAGCAGAAGGTGCCTGAAAAGTTGTCTTGGGACTGGGAAATATAGGGACTGACCAACTGGTATATAAAGCAAACGCCATTGTGCAGGAAAGCTATTTCTTATGCCCTGCTTTCCAGTTTCAGTTCAAAGGATGCTCCACCACTACAACATCCTTGCTAAAATAAAATCTGGATGAAAAGGAAGCAGGACATGGCTACTACTGAAGTTGTTTTGAAGGTGCTGAGGAATCTTGAAGATGAAAATTAGGCAGGATGAGGTACAACGTGTGTTCTTTATAGTAGGCTTTATGGTCAAGTACAGATGTCTTAATCAAGGAATGAAACCAGTGGGGACCTTTGATCACAGAAGATGGATGTTCATAGATAAAAACCTTGCAATCAAATGTCAATGTATATGACATATATATATAAATGTATATGGCCCTGTGCTGCTTTTGGCTGGGATGTAGTCAATTTTCTTCATAACAGCATAACACGGTGCTATGTTTTGGATTTGTAACTCAAACAGTGCTGATAACACAGGGATGTTTTAGCTGTTGCTGAAGGGCTTACACAGAGTCCAAGGCCTTTTCTGCTCCTCTGCACCCCACCAGCGAGCAGGCGGGGGGGGCACAAGCTGTGAGGGGGCACAGCCGGGACAGCTGGCCCCAACTCACCAAAGGGACATCCCATACCATGTAATGTCGTGTTCAGCATATAAAGCTGGGGGAAGAAGAAAGAAGCGGGGAGGGACATTCAGAGTGATGGCGTTTGTAATGAGTAACCTTTATGCGTGACGGAGCCCGGCTTTCCTGAATGGGATGCCTGCCGGTGGGAGGTGGTGAATGAATTCCTGGTTTTGCTTTGCTTCTGTGCGCAGCTTTTGCTTTACCTATTAAACTGTCTCTATCTCAGCCCACAAGCTTTCTCACTTTTACTCTTCTGATTCTTTCCCCCATCCCACCAGGGGGGAGTGAGCAAGTGGCTGTGCAGGGTTTAGTTGCTGGCTGGGGTTAAACCACAACAGACTCTCACCGCTCTGTTGCATATCCAGCAGCACAGATGAAACTAACTGTTCCCAAAAGATCACATGCTTTTGTTCTTTTTTTATTAACTAATAAAAGTACCTCATCTCTACTGGGTTGCTAATCCCAGCAAATTCTCTGCAAACAGCTGTCAAAAGATCATCTGAATCTCAGCATCAAAGAGGAAGATACAGAGGCACTGAAGAGATGTAACTCACGTCTTCCACACCTATCATGAACAAATGGGAAATTTGATAGCTTTTTATGCTGGCAAAAATCATTGATGTTCTCTTTAAAATAGGATGAATTAAATCTAGGGCTGGCCTAGCCAATAAAAAACAACTGTATATCAAGCATCTATGGGTTTGCCTTTTATCTTGGTTTTTTTTTTTTTACTTCATTGAATGTATGTGATCTTTAATTGTCTGCTGTTGATCTGAACATACACATTCTTTATTTGACTATAAACATAGAATTAGTGAAGGTTAGAAAAAACCTGCTTTTTTGAACAAGTTCTCAGAATCTGGATGACTTTGCTGATCCAGTTTAGAGCATAAACATACATATATGGGAGCTATCTGAGCAAAACTCAGAAAGGAAGACTGACTTGCCAACAGGCATGTGTGGCTAGGTTTGAGAAGAGGTATAAGCTTCTTTAGTCAGTTTTATCACCAGAAAAATCATAGCATCCAGAGCGTTCAACCACTCCTTAGTGTTAAAGCTTATAGTTAATGCGATTAGACTGCCTTAACCTCCAAGTGAACTTGTCACCAGAACAGAATAAAGACAAAGCAAAGCAATGCAGAAATATAAGGGGGCTACTTTTGTTTAAACTGCTGTTCTATTCCCAGGAAGGAATTGAGAAATCGATGTGCATTAATAACTATGCTGGAAGAATGGAACAAAAGAGAACCTGCCTTTTTAATTATATTTTTTTTTTTTCAGCTTTGTTTTTTTTGTTAGTCATGGGTAAATTTGGTCATGCCTTGTCAGGAGCAGGACAAATGCTGCCTGTTCTGTTTCTGTTAGAACAGGTGACTTGACATTCTTGACCATTCGACAACACTCAGACTGGTGAAATGGGAGCTAAATTTATTTTTGATATCGAGATTGCTGATCCATGAAGAAGTGTCACAAAGCTATATTAACCTCAGTTTCAATGTGATGTTGGAGAAACTGAATAGCCCATTTTGGAGTTGAGTATGTACTATAAATGTAACTGCTAATGTATCTCTTACAACTAGGATAATGCTGCAGATAATTAAGTCGAAGAGTCACTTACTGTACATGCTAATTGATAATATCCTCTTTACTATTGACTTAATCCTGTGCTGTTGAAGTTTCAGAGTAAAGCCCAGTTGCAGCATTAGGGCTTCAATTCACACTGCACTCTTGGTATCCCTCCATGAATTCTAAATGAAATTTTCAAATGTGCATTCTCCTCACACGGTAAATGCACTTTGTGTTGCTGTAGTTAACTCCAACACTGTTAAATGCTCATTTAGGCTAATGTAGGGAGAAGCAATTATTTTAAATTCCTGATACATTTCAGCCTGTTTTTCTGTGAAAGCAGTCTTGCATGAGCAGTCTGGATGAGATTCAGTGTACCTAACTTCAGACACCTACAATGCAGATGTTTATCTCTAGGTAACCTTAGATACTGATTTGTCTTATAATTGGTTATAAATTCTATGAAAGTAGCCAGCTTAGCAAAGAAGACAGATCCTGTAACTGTACAAATCAGGGGAAAGGCTATGGCTGAAGTTCCTCTTTCTGCAGACCTCAGAGAAGCCACATAGATATGATCTGGCAAAAGTCCCAGGTGGGGAGGGGAAACTAGTCCCCTAAATTGGGCACCTGTCATGGATGTAAATCTTTGATAACTCAGGTTAAAGTAACCTTAGCCTTGGAATCTATAGCTTTAAAATATGGATGTCTGCACCTGAACTAATCACCTGAGACTCCCTTTTTAATGGAGAAAAATAACGACGTTCAGGGTGCTGCTCATCTGACCCATTTTAGATGTCTAACTGAAGCTGAGCACTACACCCTCAATGTATCCCTGCCCATGGGTAGTAAAGGATTTTAGGATGACTAGTTTAGATATTAATTTTGTATGATGAATTCTTTCCTAGTCTCTTAAAACTAATGCCTACTTCCTCTGTATAAGTAGTGGAGAGTGGAAGATGCCTTCAAATTATTAGAGAGGAGAATACCATCCGCCTAAATAAGTTTATTACCATTTGACAACCTGAGGCATTTACCTCAGATGCACTGTACAACTGCTTTCCTAAATTTTAAGAACCAGCTTGATCTTTAAGTTAGGCAGACTAGATGTTATCACTACCTTCATCAATTCTCCTTAGAAAAGAAGTGGTTAATTTTTTTCTTCCTTGGGAAAAGTATAAATAAAAGATGGTTCAGCTGCTGGGCTGTCAGGTTACCTAGATATTCTTACCTGAAGACAACATTGTTATGCAAAATCTTACAAAGTATTGCTAGAGATTATGAAAGTAAAGAACAAGAAGTTAATGAAACAACGAAGACTAGAAAAGAGAGACAAAGCTCATGTAAGAGAATAAATATTTATTTAAATGGAATTCCAGAAAAGCCTATTTATGTTCGAAAACAAATATTGGATAAATTCCCAGCAAATGCTTAGCAGCTAGTCATAGCTTCGCAAAAATCCTCTATCACTATTAACTATTTCTGGCAGCAAATATCAATGTAGTTTGGATGCTTTTCTGTAAAAAAATTAAGCCAAGTATTGCAGTACTTCTGTAGCAAGTTATTCTTACTTTCCCAGTCAAAGGGGTGGATTCATCTCACCCAGCTTCAACATTCCAAGTATTAGCTACCTACATTTCTTATAGCTAGGAAAATCCAAACTGACATTCATCCTGGCTATGGGAGGCTGAAGTTTCACAATTGCCTTTTACCAGTCCGTGGCTGTCACGATGTTGTAATCCTGCCTCCCTCATGCTCAGCCCCAGCCAAGCCTCTAGCGTTGATAATGCTGATCACAAATTGAGTCAAATCAGCTTGGTGAACACTAGATGTTTTTCTTTTGTAGAGACAATAGAAAAGAACAGAGATCCACGTCAATGAACTGTTGTGAGATTGCACAGATACTCAGCCAGGGACAGAAGGGAGCTTTGAGCCAGTCATTTCAGCAGCACCACATCTCATACAGGCATGTAGATCATGACACTGCACTCTCAAACCACTATCTAAAGAGGGGATGAGTTGCCATCTTCGGAGCCTCTTTCCCTCTACTGACTGCAAAGGGAATTTACATTTATGCATTTAACTCATAGATGGTGAAGATTATTTGAAGAATTTGCATCCAGATGTAATAAGAATGAAGATACCATGAGAGAGACAACCAGTGTTCTCAGCGTGTTTCACCAGGGAAGTTCCCTTTTCCACGGGGATGGACCAAGTGAATGCTCCAAGGAACATTTGTTTACCTGCTATACAGATGTACCATTCCTTTCTCTCCTGTGATGGGATTTTGCAGTGCTTTGCTCAGCAGTAGCATTCGGGGAGGGTATGCAGCAATATTCAGCTCTTCAGGTCAACTGGGAATTCCCAGTCAAGTGTCCAACCTTGTACTCATGGACTGCACACACACTAAAATCTTGCCAGTAAAATCTGTCCGTTCACCACATAATTTCTTTTTTTCCTTATTATACCCTGATTATATCCAAAATTTCCTTCAGCCACCACTAGTTATGACTACAGCAGGTGTTTTGTAGCATTAGACTTGTGCATGCAGACTGCAGATATAATGTATTGCATTTCCATAAGCTTTAGCTAGTCTTCTGTCATAGAAGCAAATCAGATATGTATTTAGGTCCTTCATAAGAAATCTGACAACAATGGCATAATAATATATGCACATAAAAAAATTCTGAAGCACCGTGCTTATGCCTTTCAGATGGATTTTCACCTCACTTCTGTCCCCTTCTCAATTCCACCAGCTTGAATTATTTATTTCTTGTTCACACTAGGGTAAATTAAATCTAAGGGAAAAACATGAAAAGTTAGTTCATTTGTTCGGGGAGGAAAATTAATTTTTGTGAGGATCCTGCTCATCTACAGCATTCTGCCATTTATGTATTATGACTAAATTACTATATCACAAACAACATATTGATTTACTAATAAATATGATCATCTTATACTGAGAAAAAGGAAATCAAGTAAATATCAATCAGTATTAGAATACAAAGCAGTTTTATTATATTAGAGGTACAAATGTTGAGAGGACTACATGAGCCTCAGCTAAAACATCTAGATCTTTTAACTAGACTCTGTCCCACATGATCTTACATGGTGCTCATGTGGCTGCAGCTCGTGTGTGTATGCACAAAACTGCTGGAGTTTTGCCAAATCAGAGTTTCACAGTGTCTGCTGCCAGTCACATCCAGAACCTTGGTAGAGGGAGAAAGGAAAGTAAGGGAGAAAAGCTCCGTTCATGTTTGGTTTGAGTTTTCTGCAAAAGATGTTTATTTTTATAGACAAATTTGACTAGTAGTTGCATAGATGCTAGCACCAGATCAAGTATTAAAGCCCTGGAAAAACAGAAAATAGAATAAACTGCTTTCCATTTTCTCCTTGCACATAAAAGAAAAACAGATGCATATCTAAAGCAAAAGAGAACAGAGTAAACTCTTTCCTGTAAGGCTGCATATATAGCCCTGTAAAATGCCTTTTATAACTTTAATGATTACTGTCTCTCTCCCACCATTTCCGAACGTTGAGACTTTAGTCATCAAATGAACAATTGCCACTAATAATTCATTTGGCAGCATTCCAAGTAATAGTGAGTCAGGGGACAGTTCTGGTGTTTTATGTATGAGGAGACAGAGGAATATTTCCTAGTTACTGAGCAATTCAGAAAATCCCTAAAGACACATTAAAAAAAACAAACAAACAAACAAAAACAAAAGCAAAAAAAAACAGAGGAGGAACATATGCAATGAGAATTTGCTGAAGAAAGGACTTTTCTACACTCTAGGGTAATACCACCGTTTGCAATAAAGCATGAACAGGTTTCAAAGAGATGTTAAATGAGAAATCTTCTTCCAAATTACATGGTAGCTCATGCCAGTTCTTTCAAATTTGACTAACTACGACCAGACTTCTAAAATCAATGCCAGCCACTCAGTTCTGAAACTTTCCCTTTTAGTCTACAAAATTCAGAGGTTAACATTTGGACTAAATTCAACAAAAGAAACACAAAACAAAGTACAAAATGAAGTATCCTTAATGAATGGCATACTAGGATGCAACATAAAGCATTTCTTATGAAGATTCAAGTAAAATATGGTCTGGATCTACAATGGTTTTAGTCAGGCCCTTCCTAACATAGAAAACACACTTCAGAATTGTATTGAAAAAATGGTTAAGTCCTTAAGAACTCAAATACTATTCACATAATGTCCAATCTGAAGCGTTCTCATGTCAATGGGAGACCTGCTTCTCGAAACAGAATTTGTTGTATTATCTGAGTTAACTCTTGTGAGATTTATACCTATGGAGTGTTTTTTACAAGTTGGCTAGGCTTAGACAGCTAAACTGTAAAAAATGTAAGAGGGCAAAACAAACCTGAATCAAGACAAGTAATGGTCTAACCAACAGTTCAAGTAGCAAAATCAACATATTTTATAAATTGATATATAAAGCTTATATGCTAGCTTTGGCTGAAGTAATAAGCCACTGGGGGATTTTGACAGTTAATTTATAAGTGACAGCTCAGAACAAGCAACTAAGATTTCAGGTCTCTCTGTGCCAAAAAGTAATTAGCTTGAACCTACATGAGTACACTGGCAGTTAAAGACAAGCTGAGCTGTTTTATATACCCTGTAGAACATTGTCCTTTCAACACTGTGTAAATGAGCTTTCTTTGCAGCCTTGTGCAAGTCTATTGTAAACTAAGGCCAGATTGTGTCTCAGAGGAATTCAGTGAAATCTAGGGACAGAATTTGGTCCATACTTTTTAATCACCTGCAAAATTAAAAAATGCCATCTCTTCCAGGCACATCCTGAAATCTGGACGTGTCATCTCCTTTCAAATTAGGCATCTACAATAAGCCATAATTATGCAGTAAATTATGATGAATATCACTAAAACCTAGAATAAAAGGTTATGGAGCAGAGGATCCTGAGCACCATCACATGGCACATGCAGGACAGCTGGGGCATCAGGCCCAGCCAGCATGGGGTTATGAAAGGCCCGTCCAGCTTGACAAACTTGATCTGCTTCTGTGACAAGGTGACCCACTCAGTGGATGATGGAAAGGCTGTACGTGTTGTCTACCTGGAATTTAAGTAAAGCCTTTGACACCATCTCCCACAGCATTCTCCTGGAGAAACTGGCTGCTCATGGCTTGGACGGCTGCACTCTACATTGTGTTAAAAGCTGGCTCGATGGCTGAGCCCAAAGACTGGTAGTAAATGGAGTTACGTGCACTTGGGGGCCAGTCACAAGTGGTGTTCCCCAGGGCTCAGTACTGGGGCCAGTCCTGTTTGATCTTTACCAACAATCTGGATGAGGGGATTGAGTGCACCCTCACTAAGTTTGCAGACGATACCGAGTTGGACAGCAGCGTTGATCTGCTTGAGGGCAGGAAGGCTCTGCAGAGGGACCTGGACAGGCTGGACTGATGGGCTGCGGCCGACTGTATGAGGTTCAGCAAGGCTCAGTGCTGGTCCTGCACTTGGGTCACACCAACCCCACGCAGCGCTACAGGCTTGGGGCAGAGCGGCTGGAAAGCTGCCTGGTGGGAAAGGGCCTGGGGGTGCTGGTTGACAGACAGCTGGACATGAGCCAGCAGTGTGCCCAGGTGGCCAAGGTGGCCAACAGCATCCTGGCTTGTATCAGTGTGGCCAGCAGAACTAGGGCAGTGATTGTCCCCCTGTACGCAGCACTGGTGAGGCTGTGCCTTGAATCCTGTGTTCAGGTTTGGGCCCCTCAGTGCAAGAGGGACACTGAGGTGCTGGAGCGTGTCCAGAGAAGGGCAACGGAGCTGGTGAAGGGTCTCGAGCACAAGTCTTATGAGGAACTGAAGGAACTGGAGTTGTTTAGTCTGGAGAAGAGAAGACTTGGAGGGACCTTATTGCTCTCTGCAGCTACCTGAAGGAGGCTGTAGGCAGGTGGGGGTCAGCCTTTTCTCCCAGATAACTAGCAATAGAACAAGAGGAAACAATGTCCAGTTATGCCAGGGGAGGTTTAGACTGGATATTAGGAAAAAAATTTCACTGAATGGGTGTTGAAACATTGGAACAGGCTTCCCAGGAAGGTGGTGTAGCAACCATCTCCGGAGGTATCTGAAAACACATAGATGTGGGGCTTAGCTACATGCTTTAGCAATGCATGGCAGTGCTGCATTAATGGTTGGACTTGATGATCTCAAAGGTCTTTTCCAACCTAAATCATTCATTTTAAGATTCTATGATTCTCATCAAACACATATGTGCATTCTCTTACAGTAGAAGTACAGTGGGGCTCAGATCTATGTAGCCAATGAATGTCAAAATTAATGCCAGTTCTACCATCCCCAGCAGTCTTGTAACAATGCATGGGTAGTTTGATAAAATGAAGGTCAATAAACTACATTTTACTTCACAGCTGAGTTGGTGTTTTAGGAAGTCTCATAGCATGTCGTTTTCCTACCACATAATAAAAATGTAAGCGAGATGATTGTACAAGTTTTGCTTCAGCCTTTGACCTCTAAGGACAAACACTTTTGTGGCTCACATTCACCGTCACTGAATCTCTGGACTGCATCTAGGTCATTCTTGCCAATTAAAACATTATGAAATCTTAATGGGCTTTACTGAGAAATGAAGGGAGAGTTATTTCCTTTTGAAGGTGCATAAAGAGCACAAGTGACTTGGACAAGGTCTTCCAGCATTTGGGTCACAGAGTTAGGACTAGAAAAATAGTTTTCTTCTAAGTCTTCATTCTTTCTTTGTTCTGTGGATCTTGCTGCTTTAGTGTAATGGAAAACCTGATGGACAAACTTCTAAGCTGCATCTCTTAACACAGAGTGATTATTTTCATTGACTGTAATACTTTCAAATCAAAGTGAAAGAGCATGTGCAGTTTCTACAGCAACATAGTTAGCAACTATAATCTTCAATCAGTATGAAATGGCAGTCACTTGAAGCCATGCCAGTACAATAAAGAAATAATTAGGTCATTGCACTCTAATTTCTGATGCAAAAACATTGAATAAAGGAAGAAAATTCATTTCTATCAAATACACTGCTGCTGATTTCACTCTGTAGACATTCTTCAGTGTTTCAGCCTCAGTGCCATTCCTTCTGCTCTTCTAGACCTACAGCAATGACAAATTGCCAGTCCTGCTTAACTGCAACCCCATTTCAGTTTCTCATTTTCTCTAATCTCTCTCAGTGGAATAAAGAGTTGCCCAGCAATATTTCCTGGGAAATTTCTGCATAGATTATAGACATGAAAAGAGAGATCGTAGTAAATTTCTAAAAATCCCACTCTCTGTAACTCTCTCCAAATTCATAAGAGAAGGTACATTTGCCTGAAAGCCACAGGCTTCAAACCTGTGTATATAGAACTTGCATTTGAAAAGCAGATCCAAACATCGGTGCCTACACTTTATTACAGGCCTAGCTTTAGGCTGACTTGCAAGTTTCAAAACCTGGGTGGAAATATAGGGAGATAAAATAATTTTTTCCTTTCTTAACAAAGATTTCTTCTCTTCATAATTTTAGAAGTTCTTACAGTTTGCAGCATAAAGCAGTTTTAAGCACACCCAGGTAAAGTGGGATCTAGGTGATTTCCGATCACATCTTGCATCGATTAAGAAAACAAAATATCCTTTCTGTCATAATCACAGGGGTTTTTTCTCTTTATCTCATATGTAATAAATGGCTTTGGGGTTACACAGAGACATTTGGTACTCTGTGACTCGCTGATACTCCACAATTAGCAAACAGAGAAAATTATCATAAAAACATCTCTGAGAAAAAAGGCACTTGTTAGTTACTAATTTATACAGAATTTACAGAAAAATACCAGGATGAAATTTCTGTACTCCTAGATAAACACAGTGCAGTTCTCCATGAATGACAACTGATGAATGCCTTAGGGTATAGCCTCTCTTGCTGCACATTCCAGTCCCTCTTACTGTTAATGGAATTACATATACTTATTGAAATGCAAAAACACTCACTCTGCTGATGTCTAAAGGAAATCAAAAGTATGTTTATTACAGAAAGAGAGCTTGTACAGACAAAGTATGGGACTGATATTCCTAAGGTTGTTCTTATGACAGTTGCCTTGTATTACCTTGATGGACAGTGTTGTTAGGACCTTGAAGGAGGGACTGCACTCCTTATTAGCACTAACAGTCTAAAGGATGCCTACACTGTAATTGACAGCTGGATTAGAACTTTATTTTGGAAACAGCAGAGGACATTTGTACATAGCTATGGTGTCAATTCTGAAAAAAAATATTAAAAGTTTGAATATATATGGTATTTTGCTGAAGTGTTCAGCCTCGTGTATGTATAAAGGAATCAGAAATCAATGGGGATTTCACCTTTTATTTAAAAACCAAGAGATACTTCTTGCAGTGGAAGGTTTGCTATCTTAAGGTGTTTTGTATTGTATAGTAGCTTGCTTGCTTGTTTGTTTTTAAATATCCAGCTAGCCTAAGGATTTATAAATAGTCTGGCACTGTTATACTGCTATCAAGAGATCAAGACTAGGATTCAACTCACAGATTAAATGTAGGTGTCTACTTACACGAATCCAAATAGATGCATCTGAACTCCTGTTCCAGTTAACAGAGATCTTGTTAACACTGTCAAAGGAGCCAAGAGATATATTCAGTCGATGAAAAGCAAACTGAATTACTCTTTAGACCCCCATGACCATGCTGAATAGGGAGTAAATTTTGCCTAAGTAAAGGCCCTCTGTGTACTTGAGATTCCATAGGGCATCCTGCATGTGGGTCAATGCCAAAGTCCTGCATTGTCTCTGTTAACCCTATAGAAACATAGAATCACAGAACGGTTTGTGTTGGGAGTGACCTTCAAAGATCTAGTCCAACCTCCTGCCCTAAGCAGGGACATTGTTCACTAGACTAGGTTGCTCAAAGCCCCATCCAACCTGGCCTTGAATGCTTCCAGGGATGGGGCATCCACAGCTTCTCTGGGCAACTTGGTCCAGTGTCTCCACCCTCATCATAAAGGATTTTCCTTATGTTCAATCTAAATCTACCCTTTGTCAGTTTAAAGCCATTAGCCCTTATCTTGTTACTACAGGCCTCAGTGAAAGTCCCTGTCTGCCTTTCTTATAAGCCCCCTTCATATATTGAATGGCTACAATAAGGTCTCCCCGGAGCCTTCTCTTGTCCAGGCTAAACCACCCCAGCTCTCCAGCCTTTCTTCATAGGACAGGTTCTCCAGCCCTCTGACCATTTTTGTGGCCCTCCTCTGGACCCGCTCCAACAGAACAGGTCCATGTCTTTCTTCTACTGTAGACCCAAAAGCAGTAATTTATGTGCGGTCTCATGAGAGGAAAGTAGAGGGGCAGAATCATCTCTCTCAACCTGCTGGCCATGCTTCTTTTTATGTAGCCCTGGATATGACTGGCTTTCTGGCCTGCAAGTGCACATTGTAGGCTTATGCCAATTTTTTGTTCAGGAGTATCCCCAAGTTCTTCTCTGCAGGGCTGCTCTCAGTTCATTCATCCCACGGCCTATATTGATACTGAGGAGTGCCCTGACGCAGGTGCAGGACCTCGCACTTGACCTTGTTGAATCTCATGCAAATATCTTGCAGCCTAAGGCATCTCCAAAACTGCCCTTCCCTTCTGCAGGCAACTGAATCCAGCTCCTTGTCTGTGATTGAGCTTCAGAAAGTAGATATATGAAAGCAGGTTTCTAAATGTTGGTGACGCAACAGAGGCTGGTGTTTTGGTCCCCCTTTTGGTTACTGGAGAGCAATATTGACCAACATGAGTGTTAGAGGCATAGCTCATTTCTAGATCCTTAAGAGTGAAACCCTAAATTTAGGTGTCTTAAACTATGGGTGAGTCTCATCTCCCAGATGCCACTCTTTCCCCAAGACAATCTACTCCATTTCATGCTCAGCAGCTCCTGCAGTCCTTCCTAGGAGAGAAGCAAATACTGAGTCCTTGGCAGCCCTTTCCCTCACTAGAAGAATGCAGGTGTAGGAAAAGGACAGTGCCATAACCAAGAGATGTGACACAGGACACCAGAGGTGATTGATGAAGGGAAAGGCCCTCCCACACAAAGAGGAAAAACCATGAGACTCTTACATGGGATGGCAGAGCAGATGAGATGGCAAGGGACCAGTACAGGCAGCACACAGCACACACACATTGGTTTGGAAATAGTCCTTCAGACCTACTAGCCCGTGTTGACAGATACAGTTATTTTATATAAGAAACATAGTAAATTCCAAAATCAGCACTGACCAGCTGCTGTCTTGGGGCTGAGGATCAGGGTGCCATGGGGGCCTCAGGGATGAGTGTTGCAGGCGGAGCCGAAGCTGGTAGCAGGGTCACCAACATCCCCTGACACTTCTGGGGAGCAACAAGCTGGAGCTCCAGCACAGCCAGAGGCAGCACAGAGACATGACGGAGCACAGGCACTCCCGCTGCATTGCTGGAGCTGGGGTGGTGCGTGGCTGAACTAACATGGGGTCCAGGGTCCTGGGTGGACAGTCACAGGTGAGACCCATTGAGAACAATAAGGCCTGGTGGTGCCCTCAGAGCCATTCATCATGTCTCAGATGAAATCTTTAATAATGTCAAAAGTTTCCTTACTGAATGCCTTTAGTGTCCTAGAGCTGCTAGGGAGCCGAGTACCAGCAAGCCAAGACACACCAACAAGCCCATGAAATCTCTACATAGCCACGTACATTTTTGCACTGTAGCTGATGTTTAACATCAGCTTCCCTCTCTTGCTACAGCCAAAAACTCAGCTAAATGAAGTTCAGGTGGTCCACCTGGAAGTGACACTATTCCCTAAAGGCTGAATCATGCAAGCGTTTTTAGGCCACGGATATGTTTTCCTGCTCCTCCTCCTAGAAGTGCTCTAGAGGCATTGACTACACCTTGTCAGAAACCCTTACCCAATCTGACAGTGGAACAATGCCTTAATTCTTATCAGGCAAGCTCAGACTGATTGTTGACGATGCTTTAAATCTTTGCTTGAAGATCACCTGACTGATTTTGCCTATAGCAAATTAGGCTATGTGTCGCTTTGCAGGTCTATAGGCCCAAAACTTGCTCTTACCAACAGAAGTGCCTGCCTCAGCTGTTTAATTTCTGAGGCTGAAAACGCCGTCCAAATAGTTTATATATATATATATATATATATATATATAAACAGAAGTGTCTGCTTTTGTCTATTAGAATGTGAAATAAGGCATTGCATAACAAAGGGTTTCCCTGTTATTTCAGATGCATATTTAGATTGCCACTGTTTATGCTGTTTTTTTATTAACAGATGGTATTTATTTTATTTCTGTATTCTCAGTTATTTGCTGTGCTCCTTGGCAAAACTATGAAGCAGATTAAATGGGGAGAAGGCTCTTGAGGCTGCAAGGGATGGCAGAGAGCTAGGAGTCTGTACCTCCTCCAGAAAGCCTGAGGGTGTTTGGTGAGGACCAGAAAGCCAGTGTCCAGGCCTGAGAGAAGAATTTCTTAGGGGCAAAAGGGACTGGAAGAGCTGTGGCTCTTTCAGGTTTCCACATGTATATTTAACAGCCTCTGAAATCAGGTGTGTGGATCAGCAAGTCCATGGCTAGAGAGGACTAGTGCATTCATCCAGCTATGCAACAACGTCTCATATGTATAATGCAACATATATGCAACAGCTATGCAACAACTGAATATGTATAAGCTAAAATCTTAGGAGTTGTTCGAACCCAACCAGGAAGATGCCTACAAAAAAAAAAAAAAGGGGGGGGTGCTCCAGAATCCCTGAGCACCAGAGAAAGGCCAAAGGAGCTGCTTGGAGAAAGGTGATCATTTGAAGGTGATCATTTGGACAATTTTGATATTGGTTGCTCAGATCTTGTGTACTTCCATTAAATGAATCTCAGCTCTGGCAGACATGCAGCTTGGGCTCTGCTGAAGCCAAAGTGGTAAATCTGAACTTTCAATTAGGTATAACAGGTCTAGCAGGTCACTAAGCTCCACCAGGATGGGATAATGCACATCCAGGAGTTGTATCTTCTTCTGTTGGGTGAGTTGTACATGGATATTGAGATTTACTTAAGCATCAGCTTCAGAAAAAAAAAAAAAAAAAAAGAAAAGCACCTCTGCCCAATTGAGAGGGTCCATGGACTTTTTAAGATGGTATGATTATACTAGTTTATATTCACCAGTCTCAGCAGCGTGACTTTTTATAGAGTGGTAAAGGGGAGGGCTTATGAGGGTCATCTGCATCCTTCTGCATTCTGCAGAAAAGAGAGCTGTTACAGTAGACCAAAAACTCTTCACAGCAAGGATCTCATTCTCTTAATTTTCTGTCTGTAACTTTTTCAAACTCTGCTTTTGATGAATATGAACCAGTTTATAGATGTTCAATTTTAGACAAAAAAGAAAAGCATAGTCTGCTCAATGCTACACCTGCTAGAGTGCAAGCCAGAATGACAAATGAGTGTTGCTGGCTTTCCTTCAGGTGCATTGCTATGGCCAGACTGTATTACACCTGCCTCAATATTTTGCAGCAGGAGAAGCTGCTACTGTTCCCTCACTTTCATGAATTTTCAATTCATCCACAAAGCTAATGAAAAAAGTGTCAGGCTTAGTCTTCTTATTATTAGAAGATCAGTAACTCAACTTTTTTAAAAAGTTATGGTTGCATTCATTGCTACCGTGCTTCTTTTTTCAGCTCTGCAGTTTCCCTCTTGACATGAAGCTGCCTAATGGCTTTGTGCCCCATAAAGTTCTCAACCAAAACCTGCTGCAACGCTTACCTAATTAAACTCTAGTACTAAGATGGGTCCCCCAACGTCAAACCTTACTATTAGGTTATATCAGATGAAATCTTGACCACTGCCAGGTGGTTTCTGTATTTTTGGTCTCCCAGGTGGAATTTTCAAATTATCTCCTAGCTGCACCTAAAGAGACCACAGCTTGCCTGCTGTTAGGTGACTGTGAGCCTGCTTTCATGACTGTTAGGACTAATTGAGAGGCATATCGCTTTCATAGATAATAGGGCCACAGGGACTACTAGATCATGTCCTCTCAAGTTACATACATATATATCACAGGCTGTTGAATTTCACAGTGCTACCTTTGCATTCAGCTCAGCCAACATTTTTAAGCTGATCAAGGCTGTATTCCTGGCCCTCTTCAATGAGTGCGATGCCTTCCCTGACCTGAGAGAAACTTGTTTTGGGGCCCCAAGAAAAAGAGTGATGACCCTTGGATGCTCACCAGGCCACACGTGTATCAGTCACATGCATCACTGTGACATCAGTAAATCCATGGCAGCCTCTGCTGTCATGGAGGCCACCCATCATTTAGGTTACTGGTCACATATACATCATTGTGTAATTTAGGAGGAGAGACTGCACTGAGCTCATCAACAAAACTGATGTCCTGACCAAGGTTTCTTTAGGACAGTTTTTGAATGTTATAAACAAAGTGATCTAATTTAAACGTACTCAAGGGACTGGCCAATACTATGAGTGCTGTTCACACTGGGCCCAGCAGAAGTGTACATAACCTTCTCACATTTTGGAATGCCATCCTCAGCCTCCTGGGTCAGGCCAGATTCCCACTCTCAGCCCAGTTACACAAAATATTATGAAAGCACATATCTGCTTTGTTAACAACACTACCTTGCTACCCCAGCGTATTACAGCCTATACTAAGCAGAAGAGCAAAGTAAATATCTCTCTTCTGACCTTACCTCCTGGTGTATTTTAATGGTTTTCAGCACCACCGGTGGGAATGGAGGCAATTTTATCCAGGGGGATTTGAGAAGAACTGGATGTTTTTGCAGCTCACCACCTGCTCTGATGCTAAATTTTCAGTCTTGGTGGTTACAATTCAGTGGAAGAAGTAGTTGAGCGTGACACAAGGCCTGCTGGTACTGCCAGATTCACCACCCTTAAGGAACTGTTATGACCAATATATGTGTCTCCACCTGGACTCAAGATTCTGGACTAAATCTTTTCAGTGCTGGATACCTTTTCTTTTAAGTTGCTTTCTCTAGCATCCATATTCACCCTGGAAGCTCCACTGGGTGATGGAACAGCTTTCCCTACTGAAGGTGCTCTCTGTCCTCCTACCAGTGGGAAAGCAGCTGTATTTCCCAATACAGCCTGCAAGAAAGGTCATCACACCTGATCATTCATGATGTATGCTTAAGCTCATGAGGGCAAATTTCCTCTTGTATTTCTGGATATTGTCATGTGGCTGTCAGTACACTCCCACCCATGCTTTTTTGCCCCGTGGGATAAATATACAGGCCAGGTCCCCAAAAATGTCAGCTTTTAACCTTAACACTGCTCCCTTAGGCACTGCTGGGGCCTGTTCCATATGGTCATCATAAGCTCAAGCAAGGTAGGACCCTGGAGTTACAGTAGTCCTCAACACTTGTTTAGAGATTCTTGGACCCTATGACATATGTCACACCCACTGGTTTATTTCCACTGTCTCCTTGAGATGTCAACAGAAGTTTGTTAACTGCTCTCTTCCATGAGGGAGGCAACAGCCCAGTCTCCAAATGGCCAAAGTTCATAATGCCTGGGTACAGGAACCACAGAGGGGAATTTCTGCCCTGTGCACCAAGGAAGCAGAGGTAATGAAGAGAGGAGATAGACCCAAGGGCCTTTTCAGAGCTGCTGAATCAAGAATGGCAAGGTATGAAGGGGGAAGACCCTTCCTTACAGAAAGGAGTTTTGGGCATGAAGTGAGCCCTAACAGCCAAACTAGAAATGACACAGATTTTTCTTTTCTTCCTTGGAGATCAAGAAGCCATGCAGAGCACACACATAGACTTCTCCTTTTTGAGACATCTAAGATTACTTAGACTTCATTTATGTAAAAGCCTGTTCTCTGGGGCCCCAGGCAGAATATTCAAAGAAAGATGGGAAACATAAAAACAGGCTACCTCCTGGCTTGGCTTATTAGAAAATCAATCATTCTGATCTGAATGGGATCTGTTAGACTTAGTTGATGCTAGTAGAAGGGAATACAAGCTTTCCTCCTGTCTTCACAGCCATTTTCTTCATTTATCTCTTCATTAACTTTTCAGAGCACATCAAGAGCAGAAAATAGCCCATCTGTCTGTGCTGCTTCAGAAACGATACTTTAGTATTGCCCAGCAGAGGCTCAAGATGTGTTTAGCACTCTGCAGTTGAGTGAGGAAAAGCACGGTAGTTATCACGGTGTATTAAGAGATTTGAATTATGTCATAATCCTATAAAGAATGCAAATTGAAATATATTTTCATATAAGAAGTGGAAAAGTGAGTGAAACTCTTGGACTTCATAATGTTTCTCAATGCCCGAGATACCTTCTGCATTGCTGGAGGCCGTGCAGCCATAACTCCACAGCCTGGCTTTCACTACCAGCTCTGCACCCTCTCGCTCAGGCTGCCAAGGCAGCATTTTCCAGCACCTCCAGGCCTGTATTTTTCCCATGCTGCTCTCATAGTATTGCTTTCACGTTGTTATCCTCATGGCTCTGCATGTACAAACACTGCTAGTGTTGTTACAGCAGATCCTCCTTTTTGCCACTGGCATGAGAATCCCATCTTCCTTCCGCCCTGTTTCCTATCCTTGGTTGCAGCTTTTGGTTTACCCTATGGGAGTGAATAGTATACATGCACTGAGCTTAACAACCAAGAGCAGCACCCACCCCTTGTCAAAACATGCTCCAGTCAGTGCTAATAGCAACATAAACGAGAACAGCAAGAGGGGGTTTGAGGAGGTCCTGACAAAGAGTATATAGTTCCACATAAAACATATTCCTGGGGGGATGACCCTGCTGCTTGATGTTTGACTGGAGACCCCCATCACTTCTACTCCTGACTGGCCCTGGGGAAAGCCCTTCAGCTTTTTCCTTTTGTTCACTTGCTCTTCTGTTTCTATTTTCTCCCCAAAGTAACTTTCACAATTATAGTCAATGTATGTTAGTAGTTATAGACCCTGCTAGGAAATCTTTAAGCATGTGAACCTGGCTCAACATCCTTTGTAAAGCAATAACAAAGGTAAGACTCCAGTGTTAGAGATATTTTGTTGATAGGCTTGTGGAGTTCCTGAGTAGAGTATAATGAGGATTAGAGAAAAAGGCAATTAGAAGAGCCAGAGCAGAGAAGACAGCCTCAGATCAGAATTCAAGTCTTGGAAGTAAAATCAAGACAATACAGAAGTTCACTGAACTATGAGATCATAAACCATTACGATGATACAGAGCTAGGACAAAATTTCCAGTCAAAAGCCTAAAAAATGCAGTCAGAGTGAGTTCGTAAAAAACAGTGTGACAATTGTTCAAAGGGTAGAAGATAGACATTAGAAATGTTCAGTCTTCAGACAGCTTTTGTGTTCTTAAAAAGCAGAATCATTTACTGAAAGTCAGGAGACATGGACTGACAGTACTGAAAAGGAAACAAAGTGAAAATGCTGTAATATATATCTTTAGCAAGGCTTCACCAATAGTCAAGATTTTTGCAAGCAGGGAATCAAGAGGATTTGTTCTTCCAAGCGTTTAAGATACAGCTGCATCCAGGGAGTACCATTAGATAGAATTATGAAAGTATTCACTTATCATTATTATCATTATTAGCATATTATCATCCCTATATAATTATTAATGATAAAGGTTTGGCAAGCTTCAGGGTTAATTTCTCTTGAAAACTAACAGCTATAACCAGTGCTTCAATGTTGTTGGTTAGATTTGGTGTACTGGATACAGATTGCAGTATTACTGTTTGGAGGTTGAATGCTCTGAAAACCTGAATGATTTCAAATATATTTTTTCACTTTGTGTAACAATGATCTTGCCTACCTGTGAAAGTGGTGTGACAACCATTTCAAAGTATTTGAAGAGGCAAAGGAACCAAATTCAAACTGCTTTAAATTTGGCACCGCTCAGTTACAGGGCAGTCCCTGCTTCCAGGGGACTTTATATGAAAGCTTGGAATTTCCTCTGGTACTAGCTACTGAAGTTAAAAGCAGAGAAAATGTGAATTCCTATAACCACCATGTAGAAGCAGAGTAGATTATGATCCAGAATCACATTACTTATCACCTTGGCAGGTCCTGTGAGGTGTTCAGGAAGGAGTGGAGACCAAGAGCTGACACAGGAGGCCCTTTGGTTCTTCTGCAAGAGGCAATGGAGCCCTGAGTGCACGTGGCCCTTTGAAAGGCTGTCTCATTTCAAATCAAAACAGTACTATTTTAGAGTGAGTCACTACTTTGAGGCCAAAAGGGAGATCTCTCACATAGATTTTTCCACATATCGGTCAGTTGGCAGGTACCAGGCTGCTCTCACAACATGACTAAACCAGTATTAGACAGTGACAACTCAACATGAGTGACCAGGACACTGCCCAGTCCTCCAGCCAGGCTCTAACCACAGCCTCGATCATACAGCTTTGGCCCATACACAATTTTACAAGGTGATCAGACAATGGTCATCCCATAATATATCACCATACTCAGCTCTTTCTCTTCCTTCTGCTGTTTTCAGTTTAAGAACCCACCGCAATTATTGCCACAGCAATACTGTTGTTCATCCTTAAATTCCTGAAGTTTCACTTTGTGCTACTAAATTTCATCATACCTCTACTAACCCCCTAACCTGCAGGGTCATCTGCCTTGTGCAAAATGCTCATATTCTCTTTCATATTAACAATGTCAACCAGCTTTATGGCATTAGCACTAGAAAATTCATCAGTGAAATGCCAGCCTTTTTTGCCGAGGTCACTTATGAAAATAACAGAGCAAATTATTCACAAGATTAATTCTTAAGCAGAAAAAATAGAAAACAAACCCAAGCTTTTTTTCTTTCAGTAGTATTATCCTTTTTCTATAAGGAAATTTGGTACCTGAAACATTGTCTTCTTGCTTGGAGCTGTTGGCCATTTCAAAACTTGTTCTATGTGTATCTTATAAATTATTCCCCGCAGAGATATCAAATGAAATTTTTAATGTATGAATAATTTCCCTCAGGTTAAGGAGGTTTTGTATAGATAGAGAAAGGATTTGAAAAATTTTGACCAAGTCACATCTGCAAAGCCAAGTGCCCTTATTTACTGCTGTAGGTTGTACATTTATGTAAGTCCTTCACATATAAGGTCTTTGAATTTCTAGAAACAAATATATAGAGTTTTTAGTTTAGATGGCAACAAATATATCTAAAAGTTAAATTGCATATACTATAAGACTAGCAGCTGATTTACTAATATTTTTACTTGCTGTTTAATTTTCTGAGATTTTTTTTTCACTTTTCACATGCATTTTGCTGATTTCTAGTAGAAATTTACAGAGAGTAATTGGTCTAATTGAGGCACTAACAAAATGTAAAACTGTGACATTTTAACAAAACACATGCTTCACCCTGTACTTGATAACAACAAGACAAGTACACTTCCTTGCCCTGTGCTTTCCTTTCCACAAATACCACAGCAAAGAGCAAAGGCAGTGACAAAGAGAGATTGCAAACCTGTGCTGTCAGTCTTAGGACAGCCCAAACCTGGGAACTGCCTTGGCTAGTGATGTAAATCTTGTCCTACATACCACCTCTCCCAAGTGCTAATTGTAGTAGCCTACATCTTCCACATATGTTAGATAATTAGCCAGCAGCACTCCTCAATGCAACTCATAATTCCCTTCGGCTTTTCCCTTTTAATTGAAACAACTCCCTATCATATTTTCTTGCTTTGTCTGAGGTGATAGTCACACTTCTGCCTGTCAGCAAACAGCAGTAATTCCACAGCTATCTCTGGGAACCAAATGACACAGGTAGAGGAATAAATCCCGGATGTCAGGAACTGTTGTTGATTTGTTCTACAGAGATTGACAGTAAATCTGATACCATATCTGAGGTCAGAGTACATAAATAGCAGTTTATGCTGTTTTTTCCCCTCCTAAGCCCATATCTTGTATAGATTCATTTCCTGCAAATGGGTTCATAAAATGCCTTTAGAGAATGTTTAGAGATGAACATCGTAATGGGGATTGTGCTTTTCTGTTTCCAAGTTGGTTTTCTTTTGCCATAGCATCTGGTCTCTTTGGCAGCATTGGAAGATGCCACTAGTAGATAATATTATTGCCCTTAGAAGACTTACACGTTTCTGGCTGGCTGTCGCTTATGGTCCTCAATATCAACAATATGGCCAAAAACTTTCAAAAAGGCTGTTCTGGGAAGTGTTGGTGGGGGAATGGATTTTGGAAGTATTTAAGTACTGAAACATATTTTTAGCAATTCCTTTGCTCATGCTTCATCAACATCCTTACCATAAAATGAACAGGAGGTCATAGCTGCAGTTACATGCCTTTCCACATGTTCCAGGTCATGTAACTGATGGCAAAAGTCTTGGACACCAACAAACTATCCAATGGGTTGTCTGCCTGTGTTCAACACCTCTGGACCCTGGAGAAGTCTCCACTTTACTGTTAGCTTATTCAAAGGTGTCCAAAAATGTGGACACGCATGGAACGAGACTTTAGATTTTGATTCCTCTGAGTAAAACTAGATTTTGGGTTACAAGCCTATCTGGAAAATCTGATCAATAGGAAGTATGAAATTGCTCCATTAATTTTTCAACAGAGAACTTACTTAGCTGGAAGATACTGCATATTATTTTTCCTTCTAGATCAAAAATGTATGAGAAATGCAACCAAGACATGCTACAAGAGGAATTATTCATGTACTATTATGGAGAAAACAAAATGTTCTCGTCAAAGTATTTTTTAAAGGAAAACAAAGAAACAAAGGCTCACCTTGAGGTTAAAGCAATACATAAGGAGGCGGGAAATAAAGGTTCATTTCCTGGGCCTAATGCTTTATAGTTTTTGACCTTGAGTATTTCATATATGGCTCAGTACTGTTCCCATGGAAGTTAGTGACAAATCTCTCATAACGTCCAGTGGTAAAACAGCTAATGTGGTGAAATGTGAGGTCCTGAAGCACTGGAAGTTGTAAATTTGATGCAGATGTATGGAGGGACCTCATAAAGCCAGTTGTGGTCCCGGACTCCATCTTGGGCCAAAACACATTTTCTATCTGGGAATTAATTGGCTTTCCTCTTTTTCATGTAGCTATTTAGGTTATAAAAGCCCCAAATATACAATGCAATGCAGTGTAGTATAATATGTTGTAATATGATATGATATAACATAATGCAATAAAATATCAACAACTATAATAGTATAATAATACAATACAATATAATTATGATGTTGTATGTATAACATCCTTACATAACTTCTAAAAGCCAGAAAACAACTTCAAATACATTTATATTACAGAAAATGCAATGAGCAGCAGTAATGCACAGTAGGTATGAAAGACAAGTCCTGACTGAGCTGTGGGAGTCATTGTCCCAGGATGGTGTACTTACTAAAATTTCAGGAGGACACTGTTTAAGCTTACAGAAGGGAAACTGACTGACAGTTACCAAATTCATGGTAACCTCAATCCACTCAAATTCTCCCCTGAGCTGCTACAGGTCAGAGGCTGGCAGAGTATTCAGGAGAAGCATCATATACCTTGTCCTGTTCCTATACTCTCCCTGGAAATACAGTTTTAGCCACAGAGACAGGACAGATAGCTGCAGAGAATTGTGTGCATGTAGCGAACAGATTGGTGTGGTCCTTATACTCTTACAGAGGGAGTCTGTAACTCCAGATTGCCATGGAAAATGGCTCTGGGGGAGTTGATGCTGTAGACAATTTAGCACATGGTAATTTTAATCATGCCAATGATCCCTCTGAAATTAGGTCCTAAATCAATAGCATATTTACTATATTACAGAAAGCTCTGAAGCTCTGAGAATAAGCCTGGAAAGGAAAAACAGTCCCTGAGCTGCAGATAAACCTTAACGAATGGCTGCACTGACAGGCTGCGAGGGGACAGACATTAGGGAGTTTGGCCTGGGGAGTAAGTGTGAGTGAAGTGTGAGATGGCTGGGAAGTCATGGTCACCATTCTGAATAAGAAGTTATTGAAAACTGGCTAATGAAGCATCCATGGCCTGGGAAGAGAAAGATCTGGGCTGGATGGCCACCTCTGCAAATGCACAATGATTACCTTCATGCATGCATGACTGGGGTGAAATCTAGTGCTAAGGATGAAGTACTCCAGTTTATACAAAGGAAAATCTTTTAAAAGTGGTAAGGCTTACTGAGACTGGCATAACTAATTAAACAGAAAGTACCAACTCTTAACTGAGGATAGTTTTCTTGATTGATAGATATTTTTTTTATTTAATGCTTTTCCCTGAAAATTTCCATTTTAGTTGTATTTTCTTTAGAATATAATCACAGAAAACTAAAGAAAGCTGTGAGATCAGTTGTTTCTATAGCGCAACGGCTGGTACAGAAGGTTTGTTAGATACCCTATTTATTAAAAGTATGACTGGAGCACGGAAGCTTCATAAAAGCTTGGTTCAGGGGCCAAGGTCCAAAAGCCTGATACTGCTGTCACATTCCTTGAGAAATAATGTTCACATTTGCCTTGAAAGTAGTAACGTATGGTGGAATTATACAGTTGGTGTGCTGGCCAAGTTCAGCTGTAAAAAAATAATCTGCTTAGTTTGCCCTCAGGTCTGTTCTTGCCATTTGGTGTCAATTGGCCATAAATGAGAGCTATCACTGTGAGTCATCAGGTGACGTTAGGGGACCTAATCTTCTAAGATATCATTTTAGAAGAAAAAACTTTACTGTGATTTTTCTCCTGAGATGAAATAACTTGTAATAAAGCAAAGGCCATTATTAAAATTTAAGATATGATTTTCTCTCTTCTGTAACCTTTTGGACAACTAAAAGTTTGCACTTCATAGATCTGTAATGATAACCAAATCTCTGTATAGATGGTAGCCTATTGCAGGCTAAAGTAGGAATAATATTTTGGACTCACTGACAAAATTTGCTGTTTCTTTCAGTAAGATAGGAATTCATTTCAAAAGGCTAACTCGCATTTCAAGATTAAATGCTGTTCATTTATGACAACTGTAACAAAAAATTGGATGTGTTATATGCAAAGATAATGCACCTACTTCTGAATGACTCCCAGAAGGCACCACAATTCTACATCTGCAGAAAGTTACATGTGTTTATCTTTCATGTGCAAGACCTAAGAATATTGTTGACTTGTATGTGAGTGAAGAGAGATGCCGGTACTGGGTTGCCCAAGCAGGTGGAAAGAGTTCATCAGCTCTCTATGATGCAAAAAAATATATGTAGATTTTTAAATCTCCTTTTCTGCACGGCTCTTCACTTTTCCTACTGACATTCTTTAAACATCAGTGCTTCGCTATGCATAGGATAGATATTTTAGGATTGGCTTGGCGTAAGCTGAAATTTTGTCTTAAGCTTACTGTTCATGGTAGGGGAGTACACAATGTGTTTGTTCGTGACTGTGGACATTGCTTGAGGACTGCCTACCCCTATTTTTCTGCAATTAAATTTATAAAGCAATCAATGAATACATCACAGAACATGTTCTGCCTCCACATACAAAAGTAAATATCCAGGATTTGAGAACATGTGACCAGTACTCTCTGGGTTTCGGAAGAGATTTCAGTGAAGGCATGGTTAATGAACTTAAAGACCCACAAGGCATCTGTAGTAACTATCACATACAAGAAGTGACTTTCACATTCACCCTGTCTCAGAGGACTGTAGTGAAGACTGAGCCCTGAGTTCCTTTAAAACCAGGTATCCTCTGTAAAATACAACCAATATTAACAGGAGGAAATATAGGGCTTTTTATTAATAGTATTTTGACATTTTTACTGCATGATCAACTCTTTCTAAATCTCCAGGAAGTTTTCTGCCTCCATACAAGCACCTTAAATGTGAGCTAAACCCTTTTATAAAAATTGATTCAAACTGATGTCATGATCAATAGGCTGCTGTCTATTATGAAATATAATCTTGAAGACTGCATTGATTTTAGTGAAATAACCACATGTCTTCTTGGCGCCTGAGTGTAGAGAATAACCACTCGGGAATACACCATGTTTGCAGTGGTCAGAAAAGGTCTAGAGTTAACGGCATTGGTTTGAATAACAGTCTGAGGGGTAGCCACAGATCTCTTCTGGTTTCACAAAAAATGATGGGCATACATCAGAGCATTGTGAACTATTCCAGCCCATGTCTCCTAAAACAAAGGCAAGGTAATCTTTTTTTTGTGTGAAAACTCAGTTTTTGACACCTATACTTGTTTTGACTTCTGGATCGCTCTCTTGGAGAACACATTAGAATGACTCTGATAAAAAAATATACAGATGCTTACAGTGTTTATGTCAGCCTCTCCTTTTTTTATTTTTTTTCATTTTAATCATTCTGTAACTGGCTATTAACACAGCAGATTTACAAAAGCCTTTTGAGATGTTGCCATTGTTTAGCTAATCTGCCAGAAGCAAAGACACTTTTCCAGGGAAATATCCTATGCTGAAATCTGCATCTGCCATTTTTTTCTGGGAAGGTTCAGCTAAGATGGTACAAGTACTTCCTTATAAGACCATCATGCAATGAACAGAAAGAGGTTCCTCTCCAGGGGAGCTCGTCCTACCTACCTGATACTTACCTGAGAACAAGAAAAATCACCTGCTGGAGCTGCCTCCTTCTCTTTACAGACTCAGTGTGCTCCTGGAGGACTAATTTTAATCTGATGTCTCATTTTTGGAAGAGAGCCAAAAAGAGGCAACAAGAATCCCTTCCAGACCCCTTCACTTCAGATTCCGACCTGAAGGGAAGGTGAAAAAAAAAACAGTCTTCAGATTTGGTGTTTATATGTTAGAAACCTATATACTTACTGTGTCTAGGGTTATCAAAAAGTTTAGAAGATTGGTTGCAGAGAGGTTGTTGGCTGCATTAATTCAGTCAAGAAACACCAAGTGACAACCAATAGACAAAACACCATTGGCAATGTATTGATCTTCTGTGTTTTTAACAGAGCTATAGTGGGTGTCCTTCTGAATTAATCTTTTAAAAAGCTATTCAGAGTAGGCCATTATAAACATTCCTTCTGGAATGCAGAATGTAGGAGTCATCTGCTTAAAAATGCCTAGAAATGAACTTCAAAGAGAAGATCATGGAGTTTGTTTTCTATATACCAAACATTCAGATGTCAAAGCATTCTTTTCATGTGTCTGTTGTTACTTTCTTCCTTTTTTAAAAGGAGGAAATGTAAAAAAAAAAAAAAAAGAAAGAAAGAAACTAACAACCAACAAAGTTCAAATGTTCTCTGCATTTTCATGGCAGGATAGGCAATGCTAAGTCTATATATAAAAAAAAAAAATTAAATACCGGACCCTGATGTATCTCTAATGACTTCCACTGGAGGGACACAGGGTGCCAATTCAGCCCAATAGGAAAAGATATTCTTTACAAGCTGACTTAATGATATAATGATTCTGAATGTCATTATATTACCCTGATGTATTTTGGGTTTTGTTTGTTTTTTTTAAGCATCAACTTCTAGAATGAAGAAGGACATATCTGTGTTTTAAGAAAAGACGACTTTCTTGACGCTATGAACACAGTGGTCCTTTTATTAAGGAAAAGAAAATAAGTAGCCAACTCTGATAAATCAATGAAACTTGACCCTGTGCCTATTGTTAATACGAAAATACCCTGCAAACATCAGGTAAAATAAAAAGTAAAGAAAAATTAGCTAATCCAGAACATAGAAAAGGCTGTTGACACAGATAATGTAAAACAATAGCTAAATAAGAGAACAGAAAGTGAGTTTGAACTTCCAGACTGGGGAACAGGACAGGACAGGAAACCCAAATCTGATTTTGGAAACCTGATAAATTTGTGTTCTTATCAAGCTTTCAGCAGTCATTATTTATAAAAGTCTGACATCTGGGTATGGTTGTAGTACCTTTTTCAATATTAGCAACACTCAACCATGACAGATGGCTACTGCCAAAGAACAGAAAACCTTTGTTAAGAAAAGGCTTGGGTTTTCCTCTCTTATTACTTAAGTCCTGTGGCTTTGAGTGTAGAATTTGATGGATGCAGAGGCAGCAATCTATTTCCTCAGGAAAATAAGGCAATTTCCTAATAATTCGTACTGTTTTTTCAACATAGTAGCACTGTAAATATTCAGATCTTATCACTGATCTAAATTTAATTACAATATTCATGGTTTACTGGTTTACTCTGCTTCTTTTAACAGGTCTAGAACATGTTCAGTGTTTTCATCATGGGTTTGGGTTTTTTTTTTAGTTTGACCACTGAAGCTTTGCATCAGATATAAAAAATATTCTTTTTATTCATTAGAAAAAAAATAATCACAAATTATTTATTTCTCCTACCATTACCACAATTTTACATTTGATAAATATCTGCTCAAATCTGCAAATATGCATTGAGCCTTAATATCTGCAAGTAATCCTAGTGGAATTGACAAGTAGGATTTATAGGATTCTCAGTGACAGCACAGCAATCTTCCTATTGACTTAAAAGAAATTAGGGTCAGTCATCATAAGAAAAACTGGGGACAAGAAGGAGTTCCTCAATCATTTCTGAATCATTTGTGCATTTCTTACAAATTCTGTGTCAAATACAGTTTTGCAGAAAGGAAAATCATACCAGTAAATGAAGCTTTCTTTGAAAGGTAGCCTGGGGCCACTAATTACTCACTTGAAATTCTGGGGTTTAACATGGTATTGTATTGTGCATGGTCTATTAGTATTTGGAATACAGTTCTCAAAGCCATTGTTGCTGTTACAATGGAGGGTAGCGTGACTGTCCATTCCCACTTTTGTGCACCACCTGCCTTTTTTACTCAGCGGTGATCACACAACAGCCCTGATTCAGCTACAGTAAATTCTTACACAGGAGTGTCATGTGAAGATAAATTTAATGCGGTTTTGCCTTTCTATAGAGGAAAGAGGATAAGCACCATGCAACTTCTTTCTTTTCCTCACATCACTTTTCCTTACTAAGGATCCAGCACAGGCAGCACCACAGCTACCAGCCTGCTTGCATTGCCAGCGCTCAACTCATGAAACAACCCCGGGCTGAGAGAAGCCTCACTGAGCACCCCTGAGCTGTCTCTTGGCTGCTGGAAGACAGCCACAACCAGCCTCTGCTGTCTCAGCCCAGAACATTCATTCTGGAGAGCAATCTCGTCTTTTTCTTTGGCACATCCAATTGTCTGCTGATCCTTGAAGAAGCTGGTATTGATTCAGCCTGCTGTCAGCCCAACATCCAGCTTCTCAGTCCTAAGCAAGCAGAAACAGAAATAAGGCAAAGGCTAACTACACACTCAGTGTAAGTTATAACCTGAAAACAGTCAGTTGTCGATGTGGGCTACAAGGTATAATGGGAAAAGCTACCGCACTCCCTGTGATTGATTGGCTGTTGTCAATACTATTCCCATCTGCTGGGATCTCTGCAGTGTTTGGCAGTCTCAAATATGAACTATAGTGGTGCCAGCTGAAAGTAAGACTCAAAAAGTTCGCTAGAACAGTTTAAATCCATCCTGATGAATAGTAAAAGGACATTCCACCTCTCTTTGTGATGTCTCTCAATGTTTACTTTTACTCTCTTCGTAGTCAACATATACTTTACAACTACTAACTAAACAATCAATTTGATAGAAAAGCAAAGGAGAACATTCTGAAAGGTTTTCAGAGAGGGAGATTCACATCCAAATTAAAGTCCCCACCCTGTTTTCCTTACTGAAACTAAGCTGTCTTATATTAGCAGTCCTATGCAACCCAGTAGTTCTGTGGGGTTAGGAGACTGCATCCTATCTTTTGTCTATTGATTTTGCCTTTCCTATAAATGCCTTTATCACTTCCATATGGACAAAAACAATGAAATAACCTAGATTTCAACTGGTACAGAATATTCAACATGAATCTTCAGCAAAACAGCATCCTATGATCATATAAAACCACTTTTCTGCTTTCTGCATTGGCTTTCCAGAAAATACCAAGTAAGGCTGAAAGTTTTGCACTTCCTCTTTAAGGCTTCCCCTCTTCAAGCCTGCTGCAAGCTGAATACATAGGTATCAATTCTGATCTGCTGGCATAATGCACTTTTCTATTGTAAGTTTTACTGTTTCAGACAAGCAGCTTTCTCAAAAGACTGGATGACGCAACACTATAGACGGAACTCACATGGAAGCTAAGGTCTATCACAAAACTCAGCTGCTTGGATGTGTCTTTCTTTAATGTAAATGGATGTTGACTGGCACAGCAGAAGAAAAGTCTCCAGAAATGTCCCACCCAACATAAACATACCACTTCTTGTTATTCTTTTCACAGAGACAAATTGCAAGAAAAAATGATCTCAGTATGACAGTTATTAAGACTGTTGCTTAATACACTCCTGAAAAAATGATGGACCTTTTTGGTAGTGAGGCTGATACAAAGAATAGTCCTGTCTTGGATGGGATAGGATAGAATAGAATAGAATAGAATAGAATAGAATAGAATAGAATAGAATAGAATAGAATAGAATAGAATAGAATAGAATAGAATAGAATAGATCAGACCATCCTCTATCCAAGGAACTTGTTAGTTAAAGTAGTTCAGGATGTCACTTCAACAGCTTTCTTTAGTATCAACGCTGATATTGATCTTTACCACCTTGATCTTCAGCATGAAAATGAAAGCACCTGCACTCACCAAAAGAATCCTAATTCTGTACTGCAGTTCTGCACATGAATGCAAAGTGAGTAGGAATGTCATGGTGATGTTGGTTTTTTAACAACCTTGGAAGTCTTTTGCTGAAGTGGAACCGATTGCACAAAGGGAAAGGCAATGAAGATCCAGATCTCAGTAGTACTGGGAATACGTTATGTCATCTTGGTTACATAAATCAGTCATAAGTTTGCCTTTGCCTGTCAGTTCAGGTAAGTTTCATGGCTCAGTGGTTTTACTAGAAGAGCAAAAAGAATGTGAGCTGATGTTTAACTGTTTGCACAGGTAAAGAAAATTCCCATTAAAGTATAACCAAAGAGCTGTATCACAATGCTTTGTTACCTAAATGGAAAATGGTTAATCTAGGGCTGGTTGCAATCTATGTCCCTGTAACTCTCGTGAAGACTACATAAAAATAGATCCATTATTGGGTGTTCAAACCCTGAAGGACTGAAAGTCTGTGACAGCTTAGGTTTCTCCAAGTTTTTTTTAGCTGCATTTCATCTTAAAACAGTAGTGAGTATTACATTGGCCTTTACATTTAATTCTTTACAAAATTAGAGGGTGTGCCTTTCATATATCTTGAATTTTACCGGAAGTCGTTAAAAAGGTGGTAAATGTTGAAGTTAAAAAAAACCATTACAATATGTTCTAAATTCAGCCAGTTGCTTATGTTTATCTCATTAGCTGGTCATGACTTACCTGAAATACACAGTTTGACAGGCTGCGTTACATTATCAGCATTAATAGCAGGCATCCTAATGTAGAAAGATTACACATTATTACATGGTGAGTTAAAATACCGTTCCTTTACAAATGTATAAGAAAAAAGCATGCAGCTGCTGCAGTAAGCATCACAGGACTCCAGCCAGAGGGTGGGATGTGGGACCACTTCCAAGTCTGATGAAACTCCAGTTGGGTCCCAACCATGAAACAGATTAAACTTGGGTCCGTATCATGTACCTCGACACTTGACTTTATTTTCAGTGGGAAGGCATTTTAGTGGTCAGGCAGGGATGGAACTGTTGTGTACTCTGATAGACCTCCCAGTCTGACAACTGGGGCATCAGGATGCCAGGGAACACTGCACAGCACAGCAGTCTGCATCTCACATAGCTATAATGACTGATGAGTATCATAAAAAGCTCAGTTCATCATTAAGGGCCATTATCATTAACAGTCACTGACATTTTTTAGCAATATAAGAAAACTCAGCAGCGTTGCCTTTTGAGAGCCTGGCCCTACTCTCTCGCACAGCCAAATTGTCTCTGCATGCTGTAACACACCATGTTGTGTAACTTCTAAGCACTATGCATGCATTACACTAGATAAATTTTAACTAGCTAATGTTAAATTTGTCATTAGAGAAAATGAGTAACTGAGTTGTGAGATACGAAAGCTCTTCTAAGAGAGCAATTTTGGAGAGTGATTTTGCGTCTTCCCAAAGTGTGTTGAAATACTAATCAACATACCACAATTAGACTGGCATTGCTGATAGGATTGGGAGAGCTATAAAAAGCAGAGTTAAACTCTTCCTTATTTATTGGGTTGCTTAATCCTTTGGCAGTCTGATATGTGCTAAAATGCATGAGTTTATTAAAAAAAATATGGAATTATATGTATGCTGTGCAGCCCAGCAGAATCTGACTAGTTTATATCTCACATCATATGTTAAAGGAATATCAGAGGAACCACTCTAGGGAAAATATCAGTCATATTTAGTTCTCAAGTACATTGGTTCCCCAATGAGCACAGGGCTTACTGGACATCATGTTTTAGAGTTCAGACATTCACACTATGAAATGTTTCCAAACGCAACCTTAGTCCCAGCTGAATGTTCCTTTTTTTATCATTTCCTTTTTATTTATGATTCACCACATTTATTAAGATAAAAGCTTGCGCTGCTGAAACAGTCTAAAGTGTACCCCCTACATACAAACTGATCTCCAGATTACTAGCAAAATTGCTGCCTTTGTATACTTATGGACTGACGTGATAACTGAAAATAACTTCCATTAGCACTATAAAAACTCCAGCTGATACCAAATGAATTTCATTTGATACCAGCAGAGAAAAATATTGGCTACTGAGATATTCTTTGTTCATGGTTATTTACAGTTAGCTAGAATCCATGTACCGTTCAGGAATCAGAAGTCACCAGATGTTTTTCTTTACATCAGGTTCTTAAACACAAGCTTTGCCATCTATGACTACCTAACATTCATATATTTATATGAAATCCTTCTGGTTTAGTCAATATGGCTTCCATATCTTTGATTCATTGCAAAAAACATTTCTTGTAAGAGGGCTATAAGAGCTCGACTACCACCTAGTTTGATTCTATCTTACTTCCACAGATGTTGTTGAAAAGATTGCTCTTTAGATTCATGGAAAGCAGAGGTAGCCAGTGTTACAGGCTACGGTGAAATTATTTTTTTCTTGGTATTTTGCAAACCATTCTGCCCATGCAGAACCAGGGCACTTTTGTATCAAGACAAGACCAAGATTCCATGCAAATACTTAATGTCACTGCATCGCTAAGTGAACAATCATGTACATCATCTGCTGAAGGGCAAGTCACAGAGATTATGTTAAAGCATTTCAACTGATGAGCAAAAGAGTATATCTTGATGGGTAGTTTCAGTGCTCTGGTGTTGCATAGTTCCAGTTGCTTTCTTCCAAAGTATCAAGAGACTTTTGGTTGTCATGAAAATACCACTGTGAAGCAATGCTGCTTAGATCCAGCTGCAGGTTACTTTCACTTTGTCTATGCTGTGCAATCACTGACTCAATGTCTAAAAAAAAAAAAAATTAAAAATGCCCCAAAGACAAAAAAAAAACAACTGAAAAAAACAAAAAAAAACCCACACAACAAAAACCCACAAAAGCATAATCCAAAGTTATAGTTAAAATTTTAGGCTATCTATTTGTTTATGCAAGAATAAAATCATAAATGTAGAGGTCAGTTGATTGCTTAAACATAAGGTTCTTGTTTGCTGAATGACTACTCTAAAAATGGGGGGGGGGGGTTATAGTAGTGCTTCTAGCTAGTGTTTCCTGGTTTCATTCTGAAATTTAAGTATAAGAACTGTATTTCTAAAAAGACCCTTTATATAGGGTTCATTTTGTATGCCTTTCATTTCTGTACTTTTTATTTTCTATGTGTTCACATGTTTTCCAAGTCTTTTATTTTTCTGTTTTTATTTTGTCTATCTATAACTGGTAAAACGTAGGCTTCAAATGTAACCAAATTATTTAAGTCTTCCTTATAGCCAGAGAAGAAATAAAGACATTTTCAGACAGTAGTTTATTCCATGTAGGCACCTAAGGCATGGGGGATACGGAAGGTATTCTTAGCTGTCTACAGCATGAGTCTAAATGAATGGCTCTGAGCAGACACCTACCTTTTCTATGGCTCCTGGTGGATAAATTCCACATGTCACAACTTGTTTCATGCTTTCTACCAACAGCCCCAGTGATATTTAAAGTTATATCCTTTAAGCTTTATTGCCCAAATGTAAACATTTGTCACGGATTGGTATTTGTGGAAGTCTCTGCTAATTCTTTATGAGTTAGCTTTCCTATGTACAGCTCCAGCAGATCCTAAATTGTGGATTTGTTGTTTCTTCTTGGGTTTTTTATAGCTTTCTTGAAAAGAATGATGGGCACAAAACCATATTTAGGTCACACTTAATCCAAGCTATGTGAAGCCCCATTTCCAGAGTGTGTTCTCAACTGTTGCTTCCCCTGAAATCAGCAGATTTTGAATGTATTCTAATTTTCTGAAAATCAAGCCAGCAAATACATCTAGAGACTTCTCCCCACATTTTTTTTTTTTTTTGGACTTTCATACTCAGTTTTAGTTATATAGGTCTGAATAAGCTTGGTCCTGCCTCTGGAGGCTGCTGAGGATATTAGGAATGTTGTAGCATGTCTGCAGTCATCACAGGTGCTTTCCTACCTTGGAGGGCAAGGGTACATCTCTCCTGTGGGATGTAATACAGAGGTATTCAATCAAGCTCTGGGCAAACTGTTACATACATATGACAACCCAGCACCAATATCACTTAGGTCCCAAGAAGGACACACAGCATCCTGGCTAGCACCATGCCTCCTGGCCATTGCAGTGCTGGGGTGTGGAGCTAGCTCAGATGAAGTCAGGTGAAGGATTTGTGCACCACACCACAGTGAGCTGTGCAAATATGCTCTTAGATGCTTGAATGCACTTCTGATTCTAAGCCAGTTTCTGTTATTTCCAACTTAGATGTGCTGGACGCTACTAGGTACTACTCAGCACAAGGACAGTAGGATTACGCTCGCTGGTAGGCTTCACTAATAAGTATGGAAGGGGAAATCTCGATGATTAGGAAAAGACACTTGGCTGGAAAAATATACTGAAAAATCAGCTAATTTCATATGTATATGTCCAGCTCTGCTTTCTATTTTAGGAAAAGTATGAGATAAAATGGTAAACTCACACAACTACAATCAACATTTTTAACTCAGCATTTACATAGATTACCTTGAGTACATGAGATATTAGACAACTTCCCACTGCCTTTGTTTAAACTCTTTCTGAAGGAATTTTTAAAACTTTTCCATCTGTCTCCTTCTTTGGGACACTGTTCCAAAAAGAGTTTTTTCCAATAGCTCTTACTATAAAATCTTCATAGCTGTTTAAATATTTGTGGTTCTGTTTTGTTTTGAGGTTATAGAATAATCTTTCCAGTATAAACTTCTTGACCACCCAGAAATAACAGATGGATTGTTTATACCAACTCAGAAAATAAACAAATTCCACCATTTCTTTACTTTTAGGAATATTTCTAGGATATTTACTTCTCCAGTCTCCAGGCTTCCCACTGAGATCTACCAGGGCAAATACTTGCTCTGGGCTTTTCTGCTGAAACATCTTCTGCATGCAGTTTTAATCTTCAAAAGGAGTTGGATTTTTTTTCTATTTCCTGAACAAACAAAAGAAGACTAAAACAGTGGAACAAATAAAAGTAGACATCTTGAATATTTGCAGGTTTTTAGGTTTGTTTCAGCTGGTACGATTTAAGTAATGAGATTTTGTTTTGGTCAGTAAGCAACTCAGTAGAGTCTGCTACCTCATAGAGCTCTGCCTACTAGAGTTTTTCTGTAACACATTTCTAAGAATGACAAGTTAAGATCTTGCAGCCTATATTGTTGTCATTAATTTTGCTTCCACAGTGTTCAGAGAACTGGAGCCCGCAAGCTCTTAGAGGCTTGTTATAGAAAACTGTGATATCAAAAAAAGAATTAATAGAACATTAGTGTAGCTAGTACCGGTGAAATAAAGAACTTGCTTTGAGAACAATGTGATGAAGTCCAAAAAGTAGAACAGGGCACAGCTGTCTTATCCTTGGAGGTAAAGTGAGGAAGTTTAGATTTATTGATCTGCTTTAGCATTGAAAAGGGACCTTGTAAAGAAGAGATGAGGGGTAAGTTATAATTAAGGGCATATAATCTTTGGTTTAGACATAAATGTAAATGTGGGATGATTTTCATCACCACAAAGGTGAAATGAGAATCACCCCGACATATTTTCTCCAGAGTCTGTCAATGTCTGTGTTGGCAAATCCTCTGTAAAGAGCCACTCAGTGACCTTCAAAGTGCGTGGTATCAAGGTCCATTCAGCTGACAACTGACCAATTTTCAAAGGTAATGATAATGGAGAAGCGGGGATGCATATTGTCTGTAAGGCGGCTTAAGCTATACTTACTGTCGAATAAGTGTTTTGTTTCTATGGAAAAAACAGAATGAGTCCTTTAAGCTTAGATCAGATTGACAGACTGGAAACATAATGCTGAAAGATTGCTTACCCTGCAGCTAAGCCTGTATTTTTAAAATGAGGTTATACACAAAAAAAGTGACTGAATAAATGGCCCAATTTTTATTTTATTATTTATTTGGATTTACGAGTATATAAAAAGTGGGTAAACTGTGTTTTGACATTTTAAAACCCCCACAAATCAAACTACAAAGGGAAAACGAGCAACAAATACCCTTATGTACCAGAGAGTGGTAAGGAGGCAATCCTCATAAAAAATTACATAGTATCTTATTTTCTGGCTTTTCTAGCCTGAATCACTCTTGAAACAAGGAGAAATCATTAGTCCTGTGACACACTATGAGGTTAAGACTAGTTCTTATGGACTTAGAGTACATTCACAGTCACTCCCCTTTCCTGCTTTTGCTAGTGTCTTTGCTGAAAGCAGCTGTACCATTGCTTTCCACATATCTCTGTCAATACAGAAACAGCTAAACTAATTTTGCTCAGTATTAAATACCCATTCAGATCTTGCCAGACAAGCCAGACTGTTTCTAACTTGTGCAGCCACAACAAGACACACGTTACAAAGCACAGCAGGTGATGATAGAAATTAATTAATCATTCTGTTGAAGATGGGCATGCCCCGGGGGACAAGAGCTCCTGCTCACATCTTTTCTTTGGTTCTGCAGTGCTAACAGTATAATGCACTCTTGGTTAACATGAAAAGGGAGTAGCTATGAGCAGCCTGAAAAAGCCTCCTTTCACTCTCCAGTTATCTTGTCAACCACAAAACCTAATCAACGCAGGTTTCTAAGACAGAACTCAAATTGATCAGAATTTTATGGATTACCAGCTTCAGTTATGGGCATTCCTCATTTACCAGGAAAACAGAGATCTCAACCTTGTACAGAATAACATCTGCTTTCTAGGTCCTTTCTCAGTCCAGATTTCTCTCTGTGGTGACTTGGAGAGATGTCATTCAGAGAAACAATCATTTGGCATCTGAAAACTATTGTTTTATGAATACCTAAGGGCCATTTTCATACTGCTTGTTGCAGATGCCCAAATAAAACATCCTGGAAACTGGTAGCAATATCTAAACTCAAGAAGCCAATGAGTGATTCAGACAGAAAAACATCCAGGGCTACCAAGGTCAGTTCCTCAGGTGGCCAATGAGGACAAGTAGTTTTAATGCCTGTTGGACATTTGAAGCTGTCAATTCATTTAAATTCATGATTTTTCTCTCTGCTGCCCATATAAGCAGGACATAGGGTCTCCCAGTCATGGGTGATGTGTATCTCTACTCCATCTCTTGAACTTTGCGTAACAGCAATGTCGCCACTGGTGAAGATCATTATTTAATTTTGACTGCCTACTGATTAGCTCTCTAGACTAGGATAGCTACCTGATCAGTGGAGGGGACAGGCACCTTCAATGGCCAGGCCTTCTCACTTATCTCAGGCATTTTTGCTATCTGTCTTACCCGAAATGAATACGGTTCTGGAAGTGTCCATCTCTCTCTTTACCCAGAAATTATGAAGAGAAAAAACTGGTATAGTCCACAGCTTACCCTTGGCCAGATAAGGTGATTTTAGCATGACCCTGGCCTTGCTAAATTAACAACAATTCTAGCAAGCCTATCTATTTACTCAGACATTTGGTAGATAGATTTGTTCTCATGCCAGGATTAAATTGCTATTAATACATGCGAACAGGCTTCTCTAGTGTTTGCTTCTGGGGACTTCTTGTTTTAATCTATGCAGTTATTGATTGGTGGATGTTCACAAGGGGCCACTGAATTCAATGAAAAGTCAATCAGCAGGCTTGCATCAAGTCTTGCACAGCTGTGCCTTACACTGTCCACACACAGTAAAACTTCCGTCATACACAAAGTGTCAGTTTTACCATATGCTAATTCCAGTACTAGTGAATGCAGAAGATATTTAGTGGGTCAAAAAGATGCTTATGTTTACTGTTGCTTCTGGGAGCTTCCCATTTTGGGGTGAGCTCTATAAAATGGCAAGTTCTGTAATATACATATTGGTTTAAACTCATGCTCTTTGCAGTGGAAGAAAGAGAAATAACACAAAGAAATATCCACATTAAGTAACTAACACCACAGGTCTACAGGATATATGTGTTCAGGTACTATATTTTGGAATGAAAACTCCAGAACTATTAACTGGACTTCAAAAGTAGTTTGAAAATTATTTTACTACTTATTTGATTTAGCCTTCCTGCTTAGGAAAATATCCTTTAATTTTGCATATGTCATGAAATTTGGACTTACTCGGGGTTCTACAGCGTTTCCTCGGGATGGTAGTTCAGGAGATTAGCAAACCCCACTGCATTTCCTGGAGTTTGTAAGACAATTTGTAGGACATTTTCCTAAGATTTTGATTATTGCTGTTTTAAATTTCATATAACCTAGGTATCCATTTTTCCTCCTTGTATGGCTGCATTCACTTTTTTGGTTGCCTTTCTGCTTTTTCTTGCTTTTCTGGTTCTCTTTTGAGGAAATCTCTTAATCCCTTCTCTTTTTCACATCTACCAGTTTCTGCCACTTAGGCTCTGCTCTTCAGCCTTCCTTGAAGTATAGCCAGCCCCTACCATCTTCTGCATCCTACTTGTTCATCTCATTCCCCTCCCCCATTTCTACCCTATCTAAGTCACCAACTCTACTCTTTCTTTGCTCAGAACAGTGTCCTCCTGAAACAGGAAGGCAGTCCCGTAATACAAGTGTAAAACCTAAAAATAAGTATCTAGTTTAATTTAGAGTCAACTCGCTACCTCTTTCTATCGCTTTCTCTGTATGTAGGTTATTTTCCCCTGAACACAAATCACCTGGATCCTTATGGAACAATATAGTCTCTGCATGTTACTTGAGAAGTCCCTGACTTCGGTCCCACAAGAACAGTTGCTTCACTCGCACAGACAGGCAACATAATGCCTGTGCTCCTTGTTGATGCAATAGAGAAAAACAACATGATTCTCCACAGTCTGCTTATTTTTGGTGCCTGGCTTAGGTATGTCTCAGCAGTAGCTGAAGCTTCTAGTGCTCAGTGAGAGGGGATGCTCATTCTACCTAACATAGCTGTCAAAACACTTGGAAAGCACCTCTCACACATTTCTCATGTAAGGAAATAAGGCACTTGAAATCCATTTCTGGCAAATATTTAATGTTTCCATTGAGAGTACAGGGAAACAACAGGAATATTGAGCTTCTCTATCAGGTCATGGTTGTGTCCGCCTGTGCCCTTCCTGAGAATAAATACCTACCAGTACTTCCCTGGGGTGATCTAGGAAATGGTTGGCCATTTTACAGCCATGGATGCAGGAGACACAGAGCTAGACAAGGAACCAGGATGATGTCAACAGCAAGCCACCTCCTCACCAGCCTTCTCTGTGTCCCAGCCTCATCTGCTCCAGTGATGGCTGGAAAAGGGCATGCCCTCTGCTGAGCTTGCCTTGGGCCTTTTGATCATTCTTTTTTAATTTTTCCACTCTGGATGAGTGCTCCAGCTGCTAGATCCCTGTTCATGAGGTGAGACGTATTCTGACACAGGTCAAGCTAGACCTGAATGCCATTCATTTTTGTCATTCCTCAGGAATTTAAGCAAGTACCTGCCCAAAAACTAGAAGCTACATAGCTTTAAGAAAAAAGTAGGTACCCATCTCCCAAAGCAATAGTCATTTCAGGATGAATGTTTACAGGCAATGAATAATAAGCACCAGAGGGGCTTTCAAATTAAGTAGGGAGGTATCTAGAGTGCTAAGGTACATAAAAAAGTGTCAAGCAATCCTGCAAAGTGAGGGGACCAGGTTACTGTCTCACCCTAGGATAGGTTTCAGTCACTGCTAGTGAGTATTGTTTCCTCCAAGGTCAAAAATGCCAGGATAGAGTTTTATTCATGCCTGCCTCTCATATCAAACATGAACATATCTGTTTATCATTTTCAAACACAGGGCCGTTCCTGTGACTTGTGAAACGTAGTGGACTTGGGTACTGAGGGGGAAATAGGCTTTTTGGAGGAAGAAGGATTTTGTTGCTAGTAGGCAAAAAACATCATTTTCCTAAAACCTCTTTGCCCCGACCTCAAGGCTCATCAATGAACACGTTTGTAGCACATCACAACTGTTTACTTAACCCTAGCACACTGATGTGAAAACACTCTCTTGAATAGCTGGAAAAGTGCATTTATTTTACAACATCAGGATATTAAACTATGGAACACCTCAACTTATTTAAAACTGCACGCACCAACATAAAGCATAGTTAATGCTAGATGTTGCAGAAATACGATCTGCAAGCTATCAACAGCATACTTAAAGGCTGAATAGCATAGCGAACTCTTTCCATGCAAGCTCCTTTTATGTTTGTATGTTAGTTGCTTTTGTTTCTAAGTTGGAAAAAGGCTAATCTTCTCTAATAAAACCCCATTAGTACTGTGAGATATACAACAGTGCAGCACCCTGGCTCTGCTACAGCGTGACGCCAAATGAAGCCACAATGGAATTAAGTTTTTCCATATAGAGAGAAGCATACATGCTTTGTTCACTGTCCTACGCCCAAAATTCACATGGGGAGAGGAGGCACTTCTCACCATGTGGAAACTGTTAAGAAGATGTGAAAACAAATGTTTTTAATTGAAATTGTCATTGCTGAGCCAGACTGCTGTCTGGGGTATCTTGCTGAAAAGTGACAGCAGCAGCAGGGAAACAATGTAAGAGATTGTAAAACCAGTTTCCATTCTGCACTAATTCAAGGACCACATATGGGATGCTATCATGTTGTTTATTTTAAGACCTAACACTAAGGGCAGAAAGCCTTTTGGTGGCACAAGGCTGAGAGCTGGGGAGGAAGCACAGTCCGGGGCGGACACGGGAGACCTGTGCCCCTCCACCGCTGACCTGCTGTGCAGCCTTGTGCCTCTCACATCACCCTGTCTGTCTGTCTCTTGTATTGTATTCTGTCTCTTGACTTGTCACTGGAGACAGGGACAATCTTTTGTAATGCATCCTTAAGTGCCAACGCAATAACGCTGTGACTAATGACAAATAATATTTTGCATCAGCATGCTGGCTGTGGAGGGTCTCACTTCCCTCCAGTCCAGCTTTCCAAATCTACAGCAAGAGAGTCTGACAGAGACTTTTCAATCCTGGAACAATTTTCTGTAAAGATTAATGCTTCTTTAATTTGTATTCAAAAAACTGTTTTATATATCTGGTTTTTTTAACTCAGTGAAACCTTGACATTTTGACTATGTGAGTTTTGCTGGCGCAGGCCTGGGTGCTGCACACACGTGTTGCCACCCATTGTGCGCACCAGCAAGGTGGGTCTGCAGCAGATCAGTGCCCAGGCACAGGGTCAGGCTGCTCCCTTTGATTCACCCAGAGAAGATCAAAGCCCTGACTCTGTTTCTCACAGGGATATTCTAGCCAAACCATGTTCGGTAAGAACAGGTATCTAAAGGTGATCCTGGTATCCGGATGGTGAACACAAAGCTGATGCCTGTGTGCCTGCTCTCTAGCACTTCCCTTTCAGCTCCCGCTTCAGGCTTTAAAGCACCCATGAAAAGCAATGTTGTCTAGTTTTCTTCCATTTTTGCACAAATTTACCCAGCAAATGGTGAAGGAGAATGAATCCCAGGGCAAGAATCATTTTGATTTTCAACTTCTATGAAAGAGACAGAACAACTTTACTTCTTTCAGGGGAGGCAGGGAAAGCAACTCTTGCTAGGCCAGACCTTTCAGATCTTTCTGAACTCAGAAGACAAAGTATTGCCAATTCTGTCAAAATGGTCTCAGTTACGTGAATAAACCTGGTAATACATCCAGGCAGGCCAGAACTATCTGCAAAAAGCTTGTACATCAGTTCACAGCATGAACGAACTACAAGCAAGCCTTTTCTGTTTCAAAGTAGAACCGAAGTCAAAGAATTAGTGCAATTCTATATCCCAATTCAGAGAGTTATGTAATGATCATGCTACCACTGAATCCATAAATAGCCTTCTCCTGCATGCTCTTGTCTCCCTAGTTCTTGAAATATTAAGTCCCTTTTGATAGCATCCTTTGGATTCTCAGTTTAAACACTGCACGGGCAAATAAAGTTTGCATATATATTTGTAATGTAACATTCATGTGGAGCGCCTCTTCATTTTGCATATATGCATCTTTGATATGGAAATAGGAATGCCTTGGGCATGCAGCATTCTGCAGACCATTCTGGACTCATGCACCTGTGACAAAGAGCCAACCGCTGCATCTTCCTCCTGGGATGGGGAAGTACATTTCGATGCCCTGCTAAAGGTGTGCATGCTGGGCATGCTTCATGCTGCAGGTTTCAAACAAAACCTGGGTAAACACCATCTCTCCTATCCCCGTGCCTGGTTTCTACAGGAAGGGAAGCTGGCCCCCTGAAAATAGAAAGGGTCACATGCAGCTTTCCCAATGGTGAGTGTCCGGGGAAGCAGGATATGGTGCAGCTCACCCTTGCACTACTGTTTAGACACATCCAGAGTCTGTTCCCATAAGGGACTAGGCTTGATCCTCCAAGGAGTCTTTTCTATCTTTGTCCCTCAAGTCACATTTTAAGCACATATGCCCCCACTTTCTGAAGATGCATCCAATTCTAATTCAAAAGTCCTCTCCCTTTGGCACAGATTTATGTTTCCACATTTTTGTAATGGAAAATTATGAGCTGAAATAAATAATCATGAGCCTGTGGTAGCAGAAAGAATGATGTTCCCTAAAGGAAGGAATCCTCAGCAATTTCAGTTGTCTGCATAATTAATTTTTTTGTGTCCCTCATTTGGAGTCTCTGTCACACTTTGCAAATACACACCAGGGCATTGCAGCTATTGCTTTAGGGCACAAGCCATTTATATTCTCCAAGTCCCATTTTGGAAGCCTCAGTCCCACTGAGTAGATATTATACATTCAAGGAATCTCACTGATACCAAAATGACTAACCATGTGAGTGCAACTCACAGCATCAATAAGCTACATGACCTACTAGATAAATTAGTATTGCTTTGAAAATGCATTGCAAAGTAATGCAAAGGCTGTACATTATTTTGCAGAAGGAGTGGGTTGAATCACCTGAGACCCTTGCCTTACAGCTGGCTGAAGTGGGGGAGGAGGAGTTGCTTTGGTTTAGTTTTTCCTAAAAGATTTGTACAGTTCAAATAGAAAACGTGAACTTGTTGGGGAATGGTAAGCAATGGTCTGTGTGTGGTAAGCTGGGCTGAGTAATTATAAGGCAAGCAAATGGCAAAAAGGTGGTTTTTTCACATAGTTGGTCTCATTCCTCCAGTTCATATGCATATTATCGTTAATATTAGTCTAGGTGTAGAACTCAGCACCAGACATGAAACATTAAGCATGCCATGACAAGTATAGGACTTGTGTATGTTGTAAAAAGTCAATAATCAAATTCAGACTCACATCTAAAGACACTTTTCAGCTTTTCCCCTTACATCCACAAGTGCCTGTAAGATCTTAATTATTCACATATTCACATTATGCTGTTCCCTACTCTCTAGCTGCAAATCCAGAGTTCATAGGCTGACATTTTTTTATTACTTTTATTTTCATTACTTATATCCACTTCAGAAATAGCTCAGTTTATTTTGAACTATATTTTCAACGACCTAAATGACTTTGTGAGTTCATATCTATAAAGTGTGCCATTTTTGTCATGACTGTCACATGATATCTCTCATCTTTTTCCATAGTCTGTTCACATAAAGCGTGAAGAAATTAGTTTTGTTTTGTTTTGACTTGGCATGTTTTGTGTTGTTGCTTTCATTTTTTTAAGTCAGAACATGCAATGTACATCTTGGCCAGGGTGATAAGTGCTCTCACTGCTCTTCCTCTGAAACAAGCTTCATTAACTTACAATCTCCTCTGAATTTAATTTTAGTTTCCCTAAAGTTGCTGCTATACTATGCCTCCTTTTAGACTGATCTCACCGAACACAGCTGCCATTTCTTATGGATTATACTCTACTAGAGCTCAGACTTATTTAAACAATGGAACAAAAGCGCTACCTCTAACTTTCTTCCCTTGAGTCGACAATCTGCTCCATAATTATGAATAATCCCCTTAAGATGGCTGATGTGATTGGGTTAGCAACTAAACTATTTGAGGGAAGATAACCTGGGCTGATTTAAAAAAATAATAGTTTAATAGATATTAAGGCCACAGGGGCTGCTGTGATTATATGGGTTAAATTCCTACAAAATGTTAGGCTAATTCTTGCCTGAATTAAATAATATATTTTTGAAGCCAATACAGTTTTGAATTAAAAAGACATCCCTTGGCAGATTGCTCCAATGATTAATTACTTTTGCTATTTAAAACTGCAAACCCCCCTTGAAATGTCAAGCTTCAGTTGGTAGTCCAAACACATACATGAGTTCTTGCTTCTTCCATGGGGTTAATGACTTCTCTAGTGTCAGATACTCCCACCCTCTCTAGGGGTGTTCAAAGGCTGCTCTCAGATCAGCTTAGGATCTTTTTTTTTTTTTTTTTTTGACAGGCAGAAGAGGCTGCTTCCACAAGACCTTTATGGCAGAGTATAATTTCCATACTTGTAGTCATTGTTGTTCCTTTCTAAAATCCCTTTAGATGTTTAAAATCATCCTTTCTAAAATCTCTCCAGTTTTTATCATCTTTTTTTCTTTTCCTCTTTTAAGGCTGCACAGGCACCACGGAGCACAGTAATCTGCAAACGATCCTGCTGGTGCTGTAAGGGGGGGCAATACAACCTCCCGCTCCTGCCTGACACCCTGCTGTTTACACTTCCTTGGCTCTCATCCATGATCTCCGCCAGCACATCTCAGTGGGAGCTCATGTTCAGTTTGTTAACCAATGAGACCAGCCAAAAAACCTGAAAATGTAACTGCTTTTCAATAGAGAATTTTAAGACTACTTTTCCTGCTTTCTGTCGTGCTCCAACACACACACATATATAAAAGACCCAGCAAATAAAATGCTTCAATCAAGACTTGCTGCTGCAATACCCCTTGGGTATGACAGCTTGCTTTCTCTCTCACCTCCTCAGTGGGTGAGACTTCTCGATCATGCCAAGAGTTGAAAGAGGAGATAAAAGCAGTGACAGGAACTAGAACCGTGAGGAACAGAGCCTCCTCCTCAGCAAGACACCAATGCCACGCTTCTCCTGCCATGTGCGTGTCCTGGTGCCGAGAGGAATAGCAGCGGCCCAGCATGGCACTGTCAGACCTGACATACAGAGTGGTCAGCACCATGTCATCCAAAACCCAAATGCCATGGTGCTCTACAGCTAGGTCTGAGTACCGGGCTTTTCCATTTTAAATCACAGCAGTTCATGTTGTCCTGAGTCAGGCCCTCCCACCAAACACTTCCCCGAGTCATGAACAAGTCTATCACTGCACCTTTGGTCCTCTTCAAAGTTTCCATTGCCCAGAGTGCAATCCCCTCCTTCTCCATCCATCAGGTGCGCACGACCCTTCTGAGACATGGTTACAGATTTGGAAATCGGTGTTTGAACCAGGCACACAGAGCGGTGGGCATCAGGGTTCTTCAGACTGGCCAAGCACAGTCACTGCACCTGACCTCCCCCAGTGCCTCTGCACCGGGAAGCGGTGCAGAGGGATGCCAAACCTGCCTCCCCTGCGGGTCCTTTGGGCTCCATCCTGCCCTTCTTGGAGAGGATTATTGCACCTTGGACAGCCTTCAGAGCTATGCAGATAATTAGTATTCTCTCATCATGGTTTCATGTCCATATTTCAAAGACTCCTTGCTCTCCTGTAGCAGTCGCTCCTATGACAGAAATGCTGTTACAGGGACATTTGAAGGCTCCCAGTGTCTACTCTCTACTCTGCTATCACTTTCTCCCACTCCTGTTTTCTTTGTTTTAGCTGAGCTAACATTTTTATCCCAATATGCTCACTTCAAAATTGACTGGTTGTTTATTCTTTGCTTCTCTCACTTTTTTTCATACGCTTTCTTCACAGCTCCTTATTCTCTTTGAGAATAAATATTTGTGTCTTCATGTCCATTATGAGTTATGAAAAAAAAACAACAAATGGCTGTTGATCCATGTCAATCAGCCACACTGCACTGATTCAGTATGCATACATTGTGTAAACTTTTAAAAAAATCTCTTATTACGTATATGATAAGACATCACCTTCTCAATTGCCACACTCTGGAAGGTATGATATGGAAAGTTAATTTTCAGAGGAAACTGAGAACAAATGGCTGTTCAGTAGTTTCAAATAAAATTGCCCTAGTTTTATTCCACTTGTGGTATAACTTGTCAGGATTTTATCTCTCTCTTCTACTTTTTTTTAATTCGATATTTATGTTTATAGTATAGTTTTTTTTATATTACCAATAAAAGACATGCATTAAAAGAAAAGGGAAAAAAAAAAAGAAAAAAAAAGAGAAAGCCAGAAAGAACCAGGCAATTATTTCTCCCTCTAACAAATAAATATCAATCTATGTGCCACCTTGCCTTGTGAGTCAATATGGTCCTGACTCAGCAAAGTTCCCAACCACACGCTTAACTGTAAGCCTGCAAGTAGTCTCATTGACTTTGCTTTGCCATATGTTCAAGTTTGACTGAATAGAGACCTCTAACAGATGTGCACAAGTTTTATTAAATGCAAAACTGAGGAAAACAAGGTGCCTGGCTTTCTGAATAGTCTGAAAATCAGGCAGGAGTGTTAGAAATGTTACTCACATTTGTGAGGTTTAGTGTGGAGATCAACCAAAAAAACATTAACTTTTTCTTCCCAAGCACTCCTCTCCCTTCCCGATCCAGGCGTTGCTGTCTTGGATAAATGCAAACTCAGCCTCATACTATTCTGGCTCGTTTTTGCAAAAGCTGCATCAAAAGGTTTTTCAAAATCAAAACCACAGTCAGCACAGTCCAGCTGCTGCAGCATGTCTAAGACTCAAAATGGGTGGTAGAAACAAGCATGGACTCTGCAACTTAGATGCCTTTGATCCTCATCCCCTGCCATTAGCTTTCACTCGTAGCTTGTCTTAGGTCACTGCACACTTTTCACAGTTACGCCTCAAAAGGTTTGATTTCAGCAGAGGACTCAAGTCATTCATTTGTCATTCCTTCTTTATTCACTCCCTTGATAAAATGGGAAATGCCCTCTTCAGCTGGAACCACATCTGGCTCCCCTTCCCAGAAGGAAAGCAAAATATGATATATGGACATCATGTGGAAAAGGAGAGGAGAATGGAGATCTTCACTGAAGATGAGCCCTTTTTTAAAGAGACAGCTGAAATTTCTTCTTTTGTGGCTCTAGTCCCCAATATGTTACAAGGAAGAATGAGGGCCTAAAATAATAAAGTGAGAACTGTGAAATCAAAGCTCCAAGTTTTGTACTGCTTTATACCCCTGTTCATCTGGCCTGGCCTGACACCGGCTGGAAAGCCAGCTCAGAAAGTGAAGACCGGGAAGCATTTCATCACTGAAACCTGGAACAGTGGGCTGTCAGACCGCAGCATTTTGAACAACCTCTAATTTCGTAATTAAAGTCCAAGAGTGGCCAAAACAAACAGAATTACATCAGTCAGAAGCTGCTAATGGACACCAGCAAGTCTTCCATTTCAGTGAAACTACAACTTCATAACAATTAGTTTTGTTGTATGGCAGAGGGTTAGAACTGCATAATTATTGGAAATATTGCCTGACGATGGTGAAAGCAGCAAGGCTTGGGAGATTGTGCTGTTCCTAGAACCTGGAGAGTAACCGGAGTGGGGAGAGGCATGAGACAGCCTCTGAGCACCACCAGTGATCCCAGGAGAGATTCCCCAGGGTACCAGGGATGTGTACATTCACGCGGTGGATTGAGTTTCTCTTCAGCTGAGCCAGTGATGTCCGGACAGACACTCAGCATCATTTGCAAGAGTTAGACAAACGGCTCTTTGGATGTCTCAGACTCTATCAACCAGGTGCGTGACTGCTGCTTACACTTAGGCAGCTGATGCCATTTTGAGGTACTGTGGGACATCCTGTTTGTCACTGGGCAGGCTCACAAGATGCAGTAAGTTCTGACCCACCTTGTATCTGCAAAGAAGTAATTTGGATACTCTATGGCATCTCAGAAAGCATTAGTCACCTGTACATAGGCAAGTAACTTCCTCCTAGACCTCCACTGGCTATAGCACGAGCTTGTACTCACAGCTCGTGTAGAGACTGACAGACACCTGAACTTGCATCTCCTTATCATTGAGCTGAATCCCATTCTTTTTGACCCAGTAACCTTCATCTATCATGACCAAAACACACAGCCAGTAAAAGGTCAGTGCTCCCTGGCTTTTTTTGACTTTTGCTAAGGCTCTTCAGGTTCAGCATTCTCATGAAGTTGCTTCTAGCTCCTTTCACTTTCTTTTGTCTGTCCTTTGGTCCCCATGCTCCATCAGTTATTTTAACCTCTCTCCTTCATCCTTTTCCACATTTTTTGTCCACTGCTCTCTGTACACAGAATGGCCATCCTCTTTCAGCCCCTGTGTCCTGAATACTGTCACAGTCTTTAGAAATTACCATGGCTGCCTGGTCTCTGCAACTTAGTGATGCACCCTAGTGAGGACCACTGGAGAGAACATCCACAACAGTGCTGCAGTCCTTGTTTTGCCAACTGGGTGGTAGAGGTCTGACATTCCTCTGGTTGAAGAATACCTTCAGCCTTAGTCCACGTTAAGCACTGGTCAAATGCTCTTGTACTAAACAAGGTGCCATACATGAAAAAAGTAGCAGCCAAGATTTTGAAGAATGATGGGATTCAGACATCCCTGCTTTTAGCATTTAGTGTCAACTAACTCTAGGCACTCCCTGCTCTCTGTTCAAGCTGGTTTTGATGTCATTTGGAGACACTGAGTTTTGATATGTTCAAAAGGCATGATACTAGGTCATGAAGGTACCTGAGCAATCTTTGAGCCAGGTATGTTAAGTGTACATCACGTAACAGCAATTCTCAGGTAACGACCTGCTGAGAAAACAAATACGCAGGAGCACTGGTGTATGTGTTTTAAAAGCTATATGCAAGCACTGAATGACTGAATCAGTTCTTCTGGGAATTTCTGCCTTCACTGGCTGCTTGAGACTATTTGTAGATTAAGGGGCTGGACCTTGTCCTGAATCTTAGTTACATGTCCCAGTAGTATCCCAACTCCAGAAAAGCCAAGAGCCATTGATGCATCTCCGTTTCCACAGAAAGAGAACAAATAGCTATGTATTAGAAAAGAAACACATAGTCCAGACAGCAGTGGGCCAGGATGCTGGGTGCACCCAGCCAGTAATTCAGATTCAGACTGTGTCTCCTAAACTTTCGGATTGTACCTGATTTTTAATCCCTGAGATCAAAAGCTCCCACAGGCAGAGCGCGCACTGCTTTGTGTGCACAGCGCAGAGCAAGCTGTCGGCGGTGAGTAAATAATACACAACAAGTTTTATAACCAGGACTTAAAGTGTCTAACAGTTCTGTCATGGCAGCTGCATGTTTGGTTACTGTGGGACCCGAGTGACATTTGAACGCGTGCATCCAGGCAGCTCACCAGCCTGAGGAACTATGCCGTCCTTCGGCTAGCTCCTGGTTCTAGCATCCGATCCGTGACACGGGGGTACATTTGGGTCCAGCCCCGAGAACACCGCAACAGAGGTATAGAATTGCCTCTTCAGAGGGATTTCTACGGATGTAGGAGAATCTGCTTTGTAGAGCTTTAACAGATGTGAATACACCAAAGGTACTGTTGCACCATTGTTCTTGGGGCAGCAGCATGCCTTTGCCACATTTGTCTGGCGTGGGGAAGGAAGAGGAGGCTTGCCTGTCCCTGAATCCATCTCTCCAGAATGGGAAAGAGTTCTGAAAATAAATTAATGTCTTCAAGTAAGGGTAATATGTGCATTTTGGGTTTGTTTGTTTTTAAAGCACACCCCCCCCCCTTTTTCATAGGAGTACAGACCTGAAAGGAGCCTCCTACGCCACCAAATCCTGTTTCCTCCCTCTTTCAATCACATCGCTTTATCCCTTTCTTCAGTTGATGATGCTCTGTCTTGAATCTACTCAGGCCTCTTGTAGCCCCTGTTCCTACTGGGAAGCCGCTCCAGAGCCTCATTCTTCCTCTGCTTATAAATCTAATAATTTGCAGATGATATATAGTGCTAGCCTGTTTATGTTACTTAGTTCTGCTCTCTGCCTTGTCTTCTGCCTTACAGAGTCCTGTTTCCCTGAGGTACTTTGAGGGAGCAATCAGTCTCTGTTCCACTTGGCTAAACAAGCTGAGCCCTAGTTCCTTTTTTATCTCATCTTCAGCAAAATCACTTCCAAACAAAACATGTCCAAGCAACTCTGCCCCTTGGGAATTTGTACTTGGGAAGGAAAGCCATCTTTCTAGAAAAAGACCGTGCCACAGGGTGACATTTCCACTTGCCTCTCCTTGTGAGGGGTGTTGATCACCAGAGAAACATCATGGAAATGAGTTCTTGCAAGACTTCAGACGAGCCAGGTGAAAGGCTACCCCGTGCATTTCTCACCACTCTTTCTATCCTTTCCCTTTGTGGCTCTGTTCTCATTTTGACTCTTTCACCTCATTACCTGTCTAGAAGTGCCCCCTGAAGTTGGGGTAACTGTGAAGATGGCTCCATGCATCAGTCACTATTCCCATAGAGGATCTCAGAATTCAGGCCAAGCCAGGTTTCTCTGTCTGAAGCCCCAAGACTACCTCTGCCTCTCCCAGTATAGAGGTGTATGTGATGCCTGTCTTTTGCAGAAGGCTGTGAAATGAGCAGGTTTTCCCTTGCACCCTCTCCATCTGCACACAAATCAGTAGGAACCTTTGTAGGTTTTAGCATGTGATTAGACTAGCATGGAGTACTAGTGCTGTAAGATCAACTCTGCTGCTGCAGGTTTTAACCTTGTATTTTTTAACATATATAGAGAATATATCTCTGGATATAATGTTCATCATAAGGACATGACAGCCAAAGCTTCCTTCTCCAAGAAAGATACAATTATGACTTATTTTAGAATGCTCTTTTTAATGGGTTGTCACAGATATGATCAAACCATAGGAGGTTGTTAAAAATACATGTAATTCCAGACACTTCAACCTACACCATGTTTTCAGCTATTCATGTTCTGATTGGAAAGTTACCTTTGCCATGCTCATTATTATGTGCCCATATCTGAACAGGTCTTTGGGTTTGTGTTTCACTTCTCTTGCAATTAAATCTTTCTTTTTTTCTTGTGTTGGGGTTTTGTTGTGGGGGTTTTTTTCCCAAGCAGGTACACCACAACTGCTGGTGGAGGAAAAAAAGAAAAAAAAAAAAAAAGGAAAAAGAAAAGATCCACTTACTCATAAGTGATAAAAATTCACAGTAAAACCACAGATGTAGCAGAGTGAGAATTACTGTAGCAGCAGGAACAGAAGATAAAAGAGGATTACATACGATGAAATGTAGTAATTGACTAGAAGTCACTGAAAAATACCAGATGGATGTCACCATTCCGCACATCTCTAATATGCCTGTAGACTTTATTGAGCTTCACTTGAGCTTTGCTTTTAGTATTTTCCTGAGTGTAATTGAGGTTTATTGATATGCTATTATGGGCCAGTTTATATGCAACCATAAAAAAATACAGTTTGAGGCCCCTGTGTAACCAGGAACACTGTACTATTCTGCTTAGCTGAAGACAGTCACATTAATGACTGCAATAAGATAAATTCCTGTTTCCTCCCTTAGACCTTTGCATAGAGTGTGAACAGTAAAGGCTTCACACAGCATTTAAATTGCAGGAGCATTTTCAGTGAGGGATTGCTGCATAAAAAGATCAGGCACGCAATTTCAGATACTGCCAAAAGAAGCTTATATGGGATTTTGATTCTGGTTTTGTGTATAAAGAAAACAAATCTACATACTATAATGACTTGCCAGAGCCAGTTTGGAGCTCTGCTTAGTTATCAAGAATTTATTTTTCTATTTATTTTAGCACTAAGGGCAGGGGAGGGGGAAAGTATTTGAATTTTGCTCTTCTTTATCTTCTTCTACCTGGCAGGGGTTGAAATAAAAGGAAGTAAGCAAAAGCTAGCACTCTGAGTTAAAGGGTCCTGCTACTTCCCTGATTTGGCTGGTGAAATGGTGCCTCAGTGGCCAGGAATTTGCTATTAGAAGGATTAGTTGGTACCTAACTCAAAAGTTTCTGCCTTCCTGGCAAAGGATTAGAACATCACACATGGGAAGAAAAGGTGCCTTACCTGAGAGACCCACTGCGGCTGGATTTTCACAATGAACTGGAGCGTGGGTTCTTTGAGCAGGCAAACCAGCCTTCAGATCTGCACCTGCCCTTCGGCAATCCTCTGCCACAGGGTGGGATGCACCATTTTGCCTTACGTTTCCCAAAAGGCATTTGGGAGACTGGACCATCTAAACAAGGGATGTGCAGAGGTCTGTCGTCTGGGCAAGGAGGCAGTTAAGCCAGCCAGGAAGCAGAACAGACCCCGGCACGGCACCTCCAAAATACCAAAACGTGGGGAGGTCCCAGGTGCCGGTCATGGGTGAGCCAGGAGCTCAGTCCAAGATCAGTCAGAGGAAACACAGCTCCTGCAAGTACATGGTGTGCTGCCGTGAGGACAGGCATGAGGGGATAAGAGGAAACCAGCCAGAGAGCCCGAGTGCTGGGATGCCAAACTGGGTGGGCCTGTCAGCCCCTTCCTCTGTTTGGGAGGGTCAGCTTGTCCACTGAATCAGCTTCCCCAGGAACACTCTCTCCTCCCCACCCTCATCTTCATCATCCATTTGCATATCCCAGGTTGCATTTCCACCTTCTTCACCGGTGGCCTTTGGCACAGGCATTGCAACGCCAGCTCAGAGGCACACAAGTTTAAAAAGCGAAACCTTGGGGTGCCAGCACTCCAGGTCGTGCTGCACTGCCCTGCATCAGGGCTGTCCTCCCACAGGCAGCTGGGGAAGCTGGGGCGCAGCCAGCGGGCAGGGTGCAGGGCAAGCGGCTTCAGGCATCTGCTGGCCACCGTCTGGGGATCAGTACTGCAGCATCAGCACTGCTGGACAGGCCAGCAAACTCTGCCACCGCTACAGATGCCCATCTCCTTCTGTCCGTAATTAATTCTTCTAAACCACTCCATCTGCATCACTTGCTAGCTCTCCCTTCCTGTCACAGAGGCTTGCACACACTCTGCTTCCACACAGCTTTTGTCCAAAAGAGCAAAAGGGAAGTGCTTCCCACCTTCTTGTAACCTGCTTCAAATATTTCTTCTTAATATATTTATTTTAAGCTATGCTTTGAGTGTAAGACCTTATGTTGGCCATTTTACTCACAGAGGAAAGAAAGCACAATTGTTTCAGTTTCATTGCCATGTACTGATTTTCTTTTATCCTTGTAGACTCTTGCTCTGTTTGAACCCTGGTAGAGAAGACGGGAGCACCAAGCAGCGTAGCCCTGCTCTGCTGTGCATGCTACATGTTCAAAATCCCATGTGCCCTCCTTTTCCATGCAGGGCACCTGCATTTCTGACAATTACCACTCTGTTTGGTTTGCCTTTCCCCTTTTCTACACACAGTCAGCAGGGTCACTTTGAAATACATCAAATCCTGGGCCAATGGTTGGCTTGACTACTCTGAAGAGCTTCTGATGCCCAACATGTCACTGACCAAATCAGGGCACACTGTGTCTGTAGCCACTGACATTGAGTCGCTAATTAAAATTTTGCACTTATTGTAGAGAAGATAATGTGCCCTATGTGATGTGTATTTTGATCATCCTCCAGAAAAAAACAGAATCTTTTTGTTGCTTCTTCCCTTTTAAAACATCTTTAATGACTGTTAGATTATAGGCAGTAAATGTGGTAATTCAGTACTTAGTCATTTTCAGGAATTAAGTTGTGTGGGAAGCTGTCACACATACGTGCTCTTAAACCTATGGAATAAATTTTTATTTATATAATATAAAATCATTATACTGTACTAAGACACATGTAATTTTCATCTTTATAGGAAAAATGTGTTGTTCTAGCTGTGACGTTGTCCAGACTGTGCATGTTGCCACTGAATACTCTTCATTACATAAATGCATCATAGTATATAGACTTCTGTTTCCACTACAGATGTTTTTGTAGAGAACATGATCAGGAATGCCATTATACAAAATGGTAAAAAGCAGCTTGCGAGTACATATCTTCAAATAATGATTTTCAAAATATTTTTAGCAAATTAAAAATAAACTTTGCTGAAAAAAAATGGGTTTTTTAGAAGTTCAGCTGACTGAAATGAAAAATACTGTTTCTACTTGGAGGTCTTACCCCATTTCTAGAAAATAAAATCAGGTTAATTTTCTAAACAAGTTCTATTTAAAATACATAAAAGGCAAATATTCATCTCAATAAATAAGGAAAAGAACTATTTATATTATTCAGATCTTATTTTGTGATTTTTTTAAGAAAATTTATTGGTGAATGTAAAGCAAACTTGTAAAGTCATTTGATGGTGTAGAATATACACTATAACTTTAAAGGCGACATACATGCTTACAGGAAAACTGTGCTGTAAATCACCTTTGATCTCAACAATTTTCAGATTCAACAAAATGTCCACAGCTTGTTTTTCCCCTGAACCAACATTGGCTTTGCCTTTTGTTCTCTATCATCTATTTCTTATACACATACAACTATTTTCTTATTGTTCTTCTAATCTGAGTTTGCTGTTCAACAGGATGCATTGCCCACATATTTGAGAAAGCACCATTTGCATTGTTGGTAGTAAATTAAAAGCGGTCACAGGAACACATAATAAATAGATTAAATGCATAGTTCAACATTTGAAGATGAAACTATAAACACCAGCAAGCTGTCACCTTGACATTTGCTTGCATTCATCTATAAGCCAATTTAAATATCTTTGACTGTTTGTATCACTATAATGTAACACTGCCTTTCTCCAGGAGGATACATTCAAAAAAACTTTTAGAAAGTGAGCAGAACAAAAAGTGTTCAACTAATATGCAGCCCCTTTGCAAATCAGAAATTATTTTCAGTAGAAACCCACGTAAAGTAGTTGTAAGAAACCTAGCATAGTAACAACTCTTTGGAAAAGATAAAGGGCTGAACCAGAGCAACAACGTGAATATGTCAGATGTTTACTGTCTTGTTACAGAGCATGGGAATTAAAAGCATCTTTAGTCACTTTTCTTGATCCTCACATGTACATGAGTTCCTATGTACTCACATGCAACTACACACTCTGATAAATGGGCATTTGGCACCAGAATTATTCCCCAGTGACAGTCCCAGCCACACCAGATATTTGCTCATTACCACGTCGCTCTACTGCCAAAGGATGGATGGAGATAAAAAAAAAAAAAAAAAAAAAAAAAAAAGACACAAGAGAAGAGCTAAAAGGAGGTGAATGGGGGAAAAGGCCTTCAACTGCCTGTGTCTCTCCTCTCTGAGGATCTCCCTCCCAAACTACCTTAGGTCAAGTAGCTGGCATACAGGTTGTAGTGCTGGTAGAGATGCAGTGTATCTGTCTCAAATGCAGTTATTTGGTGCTTGCCACCTTCTCTTTGCCTTCCACAATGGTGATGAGAAGCCCAATTCTTTCAAGTATCCCCACAATTATGGCAGAGAGAATCTGCATTGTTGCTAATAATAGAAATAATCAGTTTTCTAAGTGCTATATTTTATTCAGAACAATTTCTTTCTATTTTAATAACATCACATTTTCAGAAATTAGTATAATTAGCTTTTTCTTGGCTCAAGTAAAATAAGCAAAATTGTTCTCTCATTGATCAAAAAGAAGTCAGTGAAAAGAAGGCTGATTACAATGCTCACGTGGTAACATCTAATCTAATATTCTACTTTGTGAGAGAGAGAAGAATCAGACGTGAAGTTTATATCATAATCATATCGCATAAATACTTTCCTACTGTCTTGTCTGTAGTGCTGCAGCTGAATTGGGATGACAGATCCAGTATTTATGAAGTCTGACAGAGGAGCACAGCTCAAGGGGGGTTGATATATGCTGGCACAAATATGTCCTTTTTATTTTATTTTACTGCTTGGATCAGACAGAAATTTATCACTCTGATTAGTAAGTATTTATGTCAGCAAATTCATAATGCTATAAAGCATTTCCCTTCAAACTTTCCTGGTTTCACAGCTTTGGAGATTTGTACGGAAATGGGAAAGCCAGAAGGATATCTGTATTTCATAGCAGACATCATTTTCAACAAGAACTGTAGGCAAAAAACAACATGCAAGCTAGTTACCACCATTTAAACAGGTTTGGAGCTCATTCAGGGAAGCTAAGGGACCTTTTTTTCAAATTGTAATCGTAAATAGCTCACTACGTGGCAACATGATTTTGCCTACATGCCTCACTGTGGGGATAAAGGAGGGGCTGCTTTTTTATGGAATTCTACCTAAGCAATTTTAGGTCTCTATATAGCAAAAAGATAGCTCCAAAGCACTCATTGCTCACAGAAATTTCCAGTCCCCATCCTGAGTACAATCAAATCTTCTAATAAATACCAGCAGAATGCCACTGCCTGGGAGATATTTGCAGTAAGATCGTCTAAAGGGTTTCATTCTCCTGATGTATGGTGTCATAAACAAGCCATCTGTAAAATACATCATTAGAGCATCAATCCTTACAATTATATACAGCGGGTGTAGGACTATTGGAGTCATGACACTTTGCAGTGCAGGACATACCCGTTGTCCCCCTTGTTTTTAAATCTACTGCTAGTAATGCAGAGGCCCCTTATTTTACACCTCACTGAAATTTCGACCTACCTAGCATTTCAGGACTGATCAGACCATGTTGCTGGTATAGCGTTTCTGCTAAGAACCTTTTCCCTTGCCCTACACTTTGGCTAACAGCTTCACAGACTGGAGATGAACTGATGAATAGATATATATATATTTCCTAATGTTGGCTGCAAAGTGGTCCTTCACTCATGCAGAATAATTCCACAAGCATCAGATGTGACAAAGCCTCCCGTTTCTTGCCATTTGTGTCCTCTGATATTATTTTTGTTTGCCAAATTACAGAACTTTCCATTAACACCACAAATACATGTGATGCCTTCCCACAGAACATATTGGCAGTGATCCTTGGGCTGGCACATTCAGCAATGCCAATAAGCCAGAGGGATCAGATATAAACCCGGGGTGAATTTGCAAGTGTTCATACTCCCATTTCACATCTACTCAACTGCCTGTTTCTATAAAACTGGTAAAAATATAATTACTTTTGAGACCTCTGCTCCTCTGTCAAAACTGGCTGGAAACAGCTACTGAGTTCAAGAGTTATTAAGAGTGAGGTGAAAGACCCACAGGCTGAAGAAGGGATCGTCCCAGGCTTGTTTCCATGGGAAATCAAGATACAACTGTTCAGAAAAAAGTGGGGTTTAGCACACAGCCTACATGAGAAGAGCTGGGAGCAAGCCAGCCTCACTCCAAAGGGGAAAGCTGTCAAGGCTGCTAAGGAAGGGAACAGCACCTGGGAGATGCCTGGGGTCAGCCAGGAGGAAGGAGAGCTGCTGGAGTTCCCAAAACAGGATCAGCTATTTGCAGCCAAATTCTGCTGCTCTGCCTGGACTAATAAAACCCTTCATAGCAGTTGCTTGTGAAGCAGAGAGGGACTCCAAAACCTTCTGGCTCAGCTTGGCCCCCGGCAGCAGAAGCCTTGGCAATCAACCATTCTCAGTAACACACTCTCCATCCCCAATGGGAAATGGGAAAGGGCTCCCGTGCCATCCTCCTCTTGCTCAGCCATCCCCAGGCATTCAGTAGCCTTATCATTGATCTTCAAAATTACTTTTTCCTGTGTAGCTTTCCAGATACCCCACAGGGCACAGAAGGATGCCTCCTCACCAGCAGGGTTCCTCTTCATGTGCACTTTGTAGCCTACAAGAAAACATAAGCTCTAAACAAAGCTTTTCTCTCTTAGGAGTCTGAATAAACATCTCTCCTGGGAGGTGTCTCAGGTATCCAGTAAAGATGGTAAATTTTGTTAAAGCTTTCTTTCAGAGAAAACTCAGGAACTTTACAACTTTTCAGACTTCCAGGCTTCATACTGGGTTGTGTTCAGCCTCAAATGGTTTCCATAGACCTTGCTTTTTTTAGAAAGTAAAGCTGCAAATGTAGAAACCTCCTCTGATTTAAATAGTTTTATAGTGACTCTCCTGATGCTTCCTACTAAAAGCCTGGCAAACTATCTACGTGATTTCAAACTAAGCCTGTATAACTCATAATGCATAGTCTGCCTGAGTTTTTGTTTATGGTGGCTTGATTTTTAATTTGATATTATAGGGTAAGATTTTGCAAGGAAAAAAACCAACACTCCATGTCTGACTTCTTTTCAAAGTTAGTAACACCTGCATTAACAAAAAGCATGGGATATCTTTGTAAAATGATTCAAGTTTGAATCTCCTATTTTTCTGCTAATTAAAACCATTAATCCAAAAAGCTTATTATGGACAGTATATCTTTTCTAGGTAAATATTTTTGTTTGATAATGAATTGCCTGTTACCTGAAAATCTATCCTGTGCTGGTTTGTTTTTCAGCTCAGAACAGCAGCCTGAATACTATATCCACTTTTCTAATTAATTGTCTGCACAGAATGCATTTCCCCCTGGTCTTTTAGAAGTGTCTCTGTCAACTTCGGTCCTCCTGTCTGAATCGAGCCTTTGATGAGGTTGTGCATTGCCCTCTGAGGGTGTTTGCTACACAGCCAGAGGAACAGCAGGCAAGGCAGGTCCGGATTGAAACCAGCATGTTTGTGAATCACATAGGACACAGCACCCATTAGAAGTGAAGTAGGGGAAATGTAGTGCGGCCTGAAGGTTGTCAGCATTTATGCATTCATTCTACTTCTTCTTGGCTGTCTGCTGTTGAATATGCTTTCATCTTTGTCTCTCCTGCCTAGCGACATGTGCTAAGAGACTTAATCAGTTCTGTCCAGATGGATGCTAATGAAGGAGACGTTATACAAAACTCTATCATAAATTCTTATTCACATCTCATTTTCTTTTGTCTCACTCTATTTTTAGAGCTGATTTCCAGAGATGCAATTACAATCCCAATATTTATCAAGCAGGCAACATCTGAAGGTGTTATTTTTTGTCCACCCACTCCAATTTTTATCTGCCAACAGATGATGAACAAGTCCTACATGTCTTATTCATCTGTCCCATAATATTATTGGTATTGTGTGACATTTATATAACAAACAATTCCAAAAACACTTGATGTTTTTAGATATGTGATGAAGATGTCTTTTTATCTGGGTACTAGGGCAGCCATTTTTTACAGATATCATTTGAACTCACACATGGGCAGCAGCAGCACATAAATATTCAGGATGGCAACTAGAAAATATTTCAGGTTCCAATTTCAGGAGACATTAGGAAGGAACAAGTGGTTCTGTGAGACGCTAATAAAGTCTGGTTACTGTCGGACTTGGATATTGTAGCTGACTGACTTCGGAACCTAAGGAGCTGCAGACACCAGCGAAAGTATTATTGGAATTGGGACATTTATAATTCAGGTCTCCTGTTGAATTTTTATGGTGTCAGTAAAGGGCAATGTCACACTGTCACAGCCTCAACAGGACTTCTCTCACCAGCACCCACTCTCAAGAAGTTCAAAGAAATGCAATGACCTTTAGGATGTCTATCCTTTTGCAAAGCAACTGAAGCTGCCAAACGTGTCCAGAAATAATTAATAGGGAAAACAGGCAACCGGGCGGGCTCACACACAAAGATGTGACAGCCTTGCACAAAACTGTGAAACTGAGGCAAAATGTAACTAGTGAAGTCAGGACACACCAAGTATACTTCCTAACAGCATACTTGTGCTTCTTTACCAAATGCAACTGTCTAAAATTTGGGTTTAGTTTGGATTCAAAAGATGACATTTCATACAACAGAATGCATGCTTTTCACATGCTGGGATATCTTCTCACTGCTGACTTGGAAGTAGATATACTTCTTGACAGAGGCAAAACCTGGTGTTTTGTGATGCTCTTACTGCTGGGATCGGAGGAAAGGGAGGAAGAGGGCTGAGTCTAATGAGTACTGTGGTCCTGTAATGTCACAGCATTCTCCAAACTATCAAGCTGCAACAAGGTCTTTTACCATCTCATACCAGCACACTCTTCATGCCAGCCCCTCTGCTGCCTTCTCCTCATCTTGCTTCATCCAGGGTGAGTATTCTCTCTCTGCTTCTTCCCCGGCTGCTCTGTCTTCACGGGTTCTCAACCACTTCACTTAACCAGCCACAGCTGCACCTTATCTATATCGGCCAACCCCCTGCCCCTGAAGCCAGCCCACAGTTGTATATTATCAATGTTAATTAACCCAGCTTCATTCCTCTACACTGTAACTGTAAGAAAAAAAAAGTATGCTTGTTTTTAAGAAGCATGACCTCTGATGTTCTGAGGAAAGAGAAATGGACTACAGGCAATGCTGGTAGCAAAGCCTTGAGTCAAGACTTCATGAAAAAGAAAATAAAATTCCCCACTCTTTGGTTGTTTACAACTTTGCCAGACTCAAAGTTTTTGGTCTGGCCTTTTTGCTCTCCAGAACCTACTTCTATTGAAGCACCATCATGCCACATGCAGTGCCCATCACACCCATTTGTCTCAAGAGCCAGCAGACAGAAAGGGTTGGCACCACCTCCAACTTTTTACCTTAAGGTTGTGACACTGAAGCAGTCTAGTGCCTCACGCCTTGGAAGAAGGGTTGATATTATCAGGGAAATCATCTTGTTGGGAGTGATGTGGCATTTGTGTTTTCTGAAAACTGCCCCACATTTGGCCATGTAATGCACAGAAAAGCCTTTTCTTGCCTTGATTGTTCAGCAGGCTTACACTTCCCCGAATCAGCAAAAAGTGCTCCCCTTTCTATTTTGGGGTTGCTGATTGTTAGCTGCTGGCCCCATTCATTTACTATCATTATTTTCTCCCAACATTTGTGCTCCACTGGGTGCTGAACAAGCACAGACAACAGCCAACCCCCCTCCCTGGAACTGCTGCCAGCCTGATGAGCACAAGAAGGCAACCAGACTAACTAATTTCAGGCCAGGGAATGTCTCTCTTGCAATCTTTAAATTATTCACGAGCTCTCTTTGTAAATTATTAAGTTCCCAGTTCTTAGATTTAGCTCTTTGGGTTTACAGGATACGTTTTCAGATGCTCACATCTGTGGTTGGCTGCCATTCATTCAGATGATGGCAGCACAGCCCTGCAGAGTTAAGCATCCTAATTTTGCTTTCTTGTTATAATTTTCTTTTGGCTTTTAGAACAACAACTACAAAAGGCAGGCAAAGGAAAGGGAGGGCAAAATGCTTACATCAACATTTAACCATGCCTCAGACCACTCAGAATTCCTCCACTCATCCCAAGGGCTTGCTCAATCCTGTACTGCTAAATAACAATGCTTTCAGTATCTCCAGTGCAAATAAAAAGAAAATTCAATTTGGCTCTTATCCAGGACTCAGTCTTGTGCTGGGATACTTTCAGCATCTCAAGCTTGGTGTCTACAGGTCCAGGACCACAGGCACCAATTTATATTCCTGTAGTTACCCAGGTAAGAACAGTACCTGTGACATGTCCGTATCCCTTATCTTCTTTTCTTCAGCCACCAGTGATGTCTGTTCTCAGCCCCATCCTGGTGACTGCTGTCCTAAATGCAGATGTTAATCGGTAAACAGCAAAACACCTGTGTACTGCTTATCTACATTGCTTAGTCAGCGTTGTAATTCATCTGAAAGGTAACTGAGGATTATTGGTCCCATTGGGAGACACCAACAGATTTATGCCAGCATTTAAAATGTGGATGTCACAAGTCACATCATATTTCATTGAAATAATATTTTAGATTCTCTTACTGCTGGTAAGGGAAGAGCAACAATGTCATCCTTCACAACAATATTATGAAGGAGAGATTACCCACTGTCTGTCTGCTCGCCATATCTCAAGCCTCCTTTTGAAGCACCCAGTGCTGACAATAGAGAAAGGTACCACAGAGCGTTGAGTGGATTGCAGGTCTGACCTGGCTTGGTGTTTCCTGCTTTCCTGCTTCTGCAGAGGTGCTGGGTACCCACAGCATCCACGCAGTATCCGGAATTTTCTTATGCTGGTCACAGAGACACATGCAATGCAACACAATTAAGCAGGGGAAGAGCTTTGCCTAGAAGTACCATGAATGAGGTCCTGAAACCCAGCAAACTGTTCCCTAAAGCTAGGCAATGTTGCTTCTATTTTTGGAATAAGATAGCATTTCTCTCTGTCACGCTTGTATGATAGACTCCCCCCTGACTCTGCAAATCACAACTTCTTGCTTCTCCCATTCTAACTCTGTGTTGGATACTGGCTTACTCTGGCATGTTTATGCTCTTATCCTTCTGTCTTTGTGCTGTGGATTTACTCCCAGTGTACCTGAAACTTGTTCCTTGACGTAGGCTTACCTCCTTCTGCCTTTTGATGTATGTACTTTCCTTGGTGGTCTGGCTTTGTCTCCCTACAGGTATTCCTGCAGATGTTTGCTAACCTTCACCAGGTCTTGTAAGTTTATTCTCCCACTCAAACTCATCCTACATGTCCTTTGAATTCCTTTTGCACATGTCTTCTGGTTCAACTTTATAAACTGTGATAAGAAAGATCTGGCAACATGCTGTGAAAAGTTATTACCCCGGCCCCAGAGCTTCCAAACCAAAACTTTGACTATACTGCTGTGTTACTTTTCTTATCTTTTCAGTGCATTCATGTAATGAACAGTTTTTTTCCCTTTTGTTTCAGACCCCTGAAAAATCCACCCCACTACCCACAGTTATAAGCTGGATCCCTGTAGCTATGGCAGGCCTAAGCGATACAGCCAGCGTTCATGCCCAAGCAGCTTCAGCAACATTGACTTTGATCTGAAGGAGCTGAGGAGCAATATGAAGGATACAATAAAATTTTGCAGCAGAGTTCCTTATTTCTGGGACTTCCTTCTCCACTATTTCTAAATATTTGTTGTGAGTTGTGTTTCCCCTCCCCGCCTAAGTATAGAAACCTTCATTCTGAAACACTAGAAATAGTTCCCCTGTACCACCAGAGGAGTCTGCATTTGCCTGTGGACACATCCTCAGCAGGTCCCAGCTGTGCCAGGCAAAGACCTCACCCTCCCTTGCTCACACTCCGTTGCTTGTCACTATGCTTTGACAGAGGACTACGTGCTGATCAGGTAGCCAGCTGAGCCAATCTGCTCCCTGTGAAAATACGAGACAGGCTAGCAAACACCTAGCAGTTAATTTCCTTAAGCTGTCTGGCTTAGTGTCTAGGAGGAATTAGGGAGTGCAGCAGGCAGATCCGAGGAGGATCCAAGGACCGTCCACCTGGCAGGAGGGTGGTGGCAAGGAGCTCTCTACCTTCTGGGAATTACTCTTTCTCAAGTAATGTTGCTGAAGCAAGATCCGTGTCCCCAGCCTCAGCAGCACCACATCAGGCAGAGGCAAAGCTCTGGGGTCAATCCACTGTTTCTCCTCATCTCCAGTCTTAAAAAAACTGTACCCTGCTTAAAAAAAGCCAGGCAGTGGCACACGTTAGCAAGGAGGCTGCAGTTCTCCCACTCTTCCAACAAATTGAGTCAATTAGCAGTTCCTTCCCAGGGCTGCAAGGAGGATCTATTTGTACAAGAGTAAACAGTCTGAAAACCAGAAAACAATATTGATGTGTCAATCAAAAGCTGGTATCAACAAACTGATTGCCCACATGTAAACAAAGCCTTTTTAGGGCCTAATTAAATTTTATTTGTCTTTTGTTGATTTTTATTTAGTTTCCCCCCAGCTTTCCAGGTTTTAGATGTTGATGGACAAAGGCAGAAGTAAAAAAGAAAAAAAAAAATAGAAAACCCCTATTCATAAAATGTTCATATTTTCAATTTTAAAAAGTAGCAGAGAACAGAGAGGAGGTGCTTCTGAAAATGCTTCATCTCAGATGTTCACATACAGGCATTTCAGATATGAATTAGTGCCCCTGTAGGACCATTATCTGAATTAAACACTTCTTATTATATTAATTGTCAGAAGACATCAGGAATAATCAGAAGCCCAGTGATTACAGCAGGAAAACACCTGGGTTACTGAATCATCTCATGTCCACTCATTTGTGTTTGTGTCATGATCTCATTTTGCAAAATCCTCAGCTCCCTCAGCTTCTATTGAAATTGCTAAGCAATGCAGCAGATGCACATACCCTCTTGAAGAGCAAAACCTTTAGGTTTTCTTGCTTCCAAAGCTGCACTGTTTGTTATTTGGCTCAGGAGTCTGTTGCAGAGCTGTGAATCGATCCCACTCAGACGCTGACCTTCACGTTGTTCAGACATAAACCAGGAAGAGGGATGAATCTACAGGAGAAACATAAACTAAATCAGTTTTATTTTCTTCCGGGTGACATAGTTCATAGATATCATTTATTTCTACCTTCAGGCTACACAGAAAGTCATTGCCAGGCAGGCAGCTACAGCAGCTGTGCGCTTGCTAGCTGAACAGCACCTAGGGAGATGCCCTCAGCCCTCCTGAGACATTCCCTCCCCTGTGATAGGTAAGTGGCTGTATTCCCAAAATAAGAGTATAAATTAATTTGTTGGTCTTAAGCCAGACTCTGCATCTCCAAGCTGACCAAATAGGAGAATTGTGGTTTGTCATGCAATGGGGAGTGTGCCAGAGACCAATTTATGTGCAAGCCAGCATGCTAAGGTAAAAACAGAGTAAAACAGAACAAATATGAACAGGACATCAAGGTAATCCTGCTAACTTTGCAGTGATTCTGGCTCAGGGCTTATTTTGTGGGGCAAAAATGGGAAGCAGAGAGCTGAAAGTCCAGTCCCCCCCCACTTTCACATAAGTGATACCAGCCTCACTTCCCCAGCAGGACAGGGAAGAGGTTTGGTACCACCTGGTACGATCAGTACATTTTCTTCAATTTACAGCCACTCAAATCAATTGCCAGACCTAACAAAAAAAAAAAAAAACAAAAACAAAAAAAAAAAAAAAACACTCAGCCTCCAAGTTCTTGCAGAGCTCCTTGAAGTGTTGAAAAAAAAGACCTTCTTTACAGTTTGAAAGTGGTGAATTAAGTCACAGCTTTGAGGACTGTGCCTCTCTGCTACCTGTTGCTGCAGGACGGTGCAGGCAGGATTAGGACACAGTGCTGCCTCATTCATAAATAACCGAAGGCTTCTGGTACCTGCTGGAGGGGTTGTCTGTGGGCTACGTATGGCCGCTGTAAATCAGACTAGGAGGGAATATCAGGGAGAGATATGAGAGCTCATGAGGGTCTCTCAGGAGAGTTTGGGATGGAAAGTTCCACCATTGATACAGTAAGTTGGACATGTGAAATCTCTGCAGGAAAACCTGCAGGAAAACCTTTCTCAGGTTTTTAGTGTTGGCTTCTAGTAACAGAAGTTTTAGACAAAGTGACTGTTAAACAGGAAAACTTTGAAAGAGTATCTGCTTGCATTTATACATCCAGGTAACAGAAGTTGGGTAAAAACCCCTCATAGGTTCATGGAATCATTTAGGTTGGAAAAGACCTTTGAGATCATCAAGTCCAACCGTTAACCCGGAACTGCCAAGCCCACCACTAAACCATGTCCCTGAGCACAAAACACCCACACGTATGCGTGACAAACAGGAATCCGTTAGAGACACTGGCAGAAGACCTGAGCCTGGATTGGCTGCAAACTGATTTGGGCTTCTTTTTTATTATTGAGTTTAGACATGATTTTGAAGAAAAAAACTCAGAGGAACGATCAGTTTGTTTGACCTTTTCTTTCAAGGTCTGATAATTTTTCTATTTCAGACTTTTATTGACCCTAAAAGATAAGGGCATTTAGGACCACTAGATAAAAAAAAAGCAATGTGCCAAGAAAACTGAAGAAGGGAACATGCTGCTATACCAAACACAACTCTGTGTGCCTGAGCCTGTAGACATAGATGGTTCAGAATAGTCTTTTATTTTCTTGCAAGGTCTACCACAGCTTCTGCTTCTTTTGCTGCTTGGCCTCTCTCTTTAATTAGGCTACTAATTTTACAGATTGCAAAAAATAATTTCCTTTTGGCCTCATAGTATTGTCTTCTTCAGGGAAAAAAAAACAAACCAAAATATATTTCTAATTGGTGCATTATTTCCTTCCTATAGAAAAAAAATAAAAATCAATCACCATAGTTATCTTAAAGCCTCAAATTTGATCAAGAAAACCTCAAACCATCCATCCTCCCACAGTTACAGCACAGGAGGGTAATGGCTGTACCATTGTTACCTGGCCAGTGGCAATTGTGATTACTGGTGACAGCATCCCTCTGCTGTCAGTTTGAGTGACAATAACATATCATTTGCTGAGGCTTGGGAGAATAGCAGTGTATTTATTGCAAAGACAGCAAGATTACAGATTATTTTCAAGTTAAATTTCTGTCCTTTTTTTTTTTTTTTTTTTTTTTTTCCCAAGCAGGAAAAGTATTGTTTATAATACTCCATAATAAGGATAGCAAAGTGCCTATGGGTGCTTTTTATGTTCCCGTATTAGTCTTCCTGCTCATTCAGACACATTACCTAGTGAGTCTCCCAGATGTTGTGTATGGCCCAGAGGACAGATGCAAAGCATTCAGTTTTGCAAGGTAACTAAATTTTAAGGTAATGGATCATCCTGTTTTTACAAGCTACAGAGGAAGACTGTTCATAGAAGACAGTTTGAGATCAACTCCAAAAATAAGTTCAGTGAGGAAGTTCAGAATGGAGGCTTTTAGGACAGCTGGGTTACAAAATTTTCAGACAGGAGAATCCTCTGAAAGTATTTTCATGAAGGTGAGTGAAGTCATCTGTAATAATAATGCCAAAAGGTGAGTAAAAATGATGAATGCAAAAGAAAACCTATCAGCAGAAAGTTGCTTGAAAAATAGAATAAGAAATGGCTATTTCTTCTCCAAATGCAAACAAAACCCCTACATATCTGTATACTTGGAAACATGTCTCCTGTTGCCTGTCTCCCACTTAATCTACTTTCAGAGTTTGTATTTTGCTGTCTTATCTGCCTGTTTTACTTGCAGAAGGGGCTGCGTACTAAAATTCAATATTTTATAAACAAAAATATGTAGAAGGCATAAGATGCTGCAATAATGGCAATGAAATGAAAAGACCAAAGTTATTAGCGTGGTAGATCAGGCTTGGGCTAATCCAAGCAGATAGGCTTGTGTCACTGAGACTTGTAGTAAATGTTGTTTTCAATGGTGCTTACTGGAAGATGAGAAGAACAAAACTCCCAGAGATACTCCGTAGAGGAATGGAGGCAGTGGGTTGATTAGCATTGATAACATACAGCTGTGGCCTTGCCTCAGAGGCAGTGGGTTGGCTGACATGGGTGATGGGCAAGTGTAGCTCGTCCTGCTAAGTGGTTAAATAGCCCTGAGGATTGTGGGAGAGGGGGTTGGGTAGAGGAGAAGTGGTATAGTCTGGCCTCTGGAGGAAGGAGATGCAGCACAGACAGTAGAATCTGGCCAATAGTAAAGCCTTGTTGCAGCCTACTAGTTTGTTTGTGCTGCAACAATTGGTGCCCTGTGTGAGGCTGACTGAGTTGGACTCTGACTACAACAATATTCCACTGGCATCTGGGTGTTTTGCCTGTTTGCTTTTTATTCTGGGGGAAGAAGAGACATTTAAATTGAAGAAAACACAAGGAGTGTAACTCCATAAGTGACACTCATCCTTTTTCTTGACTTAAATAAGGGACAGCTGATCATCATCTTGTCTGCTGTGAAGCAGAAAATAAATGGGAGAAATGAACAGCTTTCTTAGTCAGAGCATGGTGGTGCAAGGCGGGTTCAGATCTGAGGTAAACTGAAATTTCAGTGAAGCCACAAAGGGACTCCAGTCACATTCCATACTGGCATATTGCAAGGCACTTTATCTAATACCATTAGATAAACAGGACTGACAAACCAACCGTACATCTTGGGTATCAGCAGAAAAAATAATGAATGTCCCAACATGGAAATAGAAACAGCAACTATTCTGATTATATTAGTCATGTGTAGGCAGGGTACAGTGCCAGGACTCATAGCACCAAAATCACCTATCCTTCTTGTCTCAATAGCTGTGAACATTTGGGTGTATGTACTTTTCTATTTTGAAGCCAGCCAGCCAGCCCTTCATCATGAAGACCAGTAAGCTTTTGGATAGGCCTAATCAACACGGAGCCTGCCATGCCATTCTGCCTAGCATGTTACCAAACATTGACAGAAAAACTAGAATCCTATCCCTATTAAATCCTTAAGGGCAGAATGCCCAATTTAAAATGGCAGTGGAACTTCCATTATTTTACTGTATGCCCTGGGCTACCTGTGCAGGCCTGCCAACTGATTACTGGTCAGTCCGCCTTTCATCCTGAATCCAGCTGTGCACACGACACTCCAAAAGCTACTATTGAGATGCATAAATCATCCTTGATTTAACTTACCAACCATGTTGAAATGTTTATCAGTGCCAGGGACTTACCTGGAAGGTGTTCTTCCCCTACCTAGGTAAGGGGGAAACATTCTGAATTCATCTGGTTGAACTACACAATTTACTAGCTCTGTAACACATCCTCCCTCGGATTATTCCTCCTTCTCTTACAGTAAGAGAAATCATATTTTGCTACAGATTGTTGTCAAGCACTACCACAGGCTCGATTTTTCCAATTTGTCCAAGGTGGTTCTCCTCTTGCGCCAGCGGGTACTGGAGCTGACTGTGATGACCTTGGCTGCTGGGCTGAGCCTTTTGAAGAATTAGGGATATCTGAGGCTTAATGCTGTCAGTCTTTCTCAACAAAAGGATGACTCACACCAATAGCTAGATCATCCTGGGCTTGAATCCTGCCTTAGCATGTATTTAGCACAGTGTCACAAAAAGGATGTTGAGATAGGCTTATATGCACAAAGTTTTATTTATGGGGTCTTCAGCTAGTTGCATACACTGACTTCAAGGTTGCCATCAAGAACAAAAAATGCTGATGATGATTTTTCACCATGCTTTTCCTATAAGCCTGGATATTTTCATCAAGAACTCTGCGCTATTAGCACTGACTGAAGAACATTTTCATCAGCTGCGGGTGCTGCCCATTCATCTGTTGTCAATCTTGGTGCATGCACACAATTGAGTAATACTTATTGGCTATTTAAATTATTATTATCTACATTGTTATTCACCGAGTCTTTTTTTTCCTCTGATGTAAACTAAAATCTTCAAAATAAAAACTAGGGGAAAGTAGGTAACGAAGAGCCAATTCCATGCAGGTAGCAATTGCTTTGCATGAGAAACCTGACATAACAATAATACTGGGTTTTGCAGATGTAAAACAATGAGAATTACAGCACAACAGCAGCAGCATGAGAACTACAATGGAAAAAGGCAGGCTATAAGGCTGCAAATAGAAGACCCTTAGCACTTCAAAAGTTAAGTCACTGAGCAAAGATGATGTTAGCCAGAGGACAGTGGACTTTACAAATGCAGATTTTCTTAGTTGTAAGACAACTGAGAAGTTCAAGAACGGCAAATAGTTCTTGAAAAAAAGACGAAAAAAAGAAGAAACCTCTCCCACTATTTTGCCAGTTGCTTCATTTTGGTTTAGCTATTCTGCACTGAATCCGCTTACAAAGTATTAAAAGTTGAGTACATCCTAGGCCAGTTGAAGAAACGGCTAGTTGACCTAAATCCTACTGTTAACTGAGCTGCTCTTCTCAGAGTTGGAAACGTTGCTCTGCACCTGCAGAAGGTAAGTGAAGAGTTGTTCATTCATGGGTTTGAATCACTGAAGAACATTAATGAATTCAAGAAATATACCAAAACCAGAAAGCTGGTTCTCATAACACAAAAAAATGCATTTCACTTAGAAAAGGCACAAAAAGAAAGGCTACAGCAGGATCAGAACATTATGCACTGGCATTATGGCAAGCCACGAATGTGAAGGGAAGTGGAAAATAGCCTTCCTTTCCCATCTCCAAAGCTCGCTGTCCCTCTAGCAGATGGCTGAGTGCATGCACCATTGGACTGGCACCTTCTAATCATTTTCCTCTCCATCCAGTTTACAGCAAATGGTAGTTATTTCAGATCTTTTAACATTCCTGCTTTTGCAGAAGAGCTCCAAGCTATATTTACAGAGATCCTTGATAGTTTTAATAATCCAAATGAAAAAGTGTTTTTGATGGGTTTTGGGGCCATTGCCAGATTGTCGTGTACTGCAAGAGCAAGGAAAAACACGGTGTGGAATTTGTGGAGATTGCCAGAATTTCAACCCATCTCGGCTGATGTAAAGCACAAAGCAGAGCGATGGATTTAGTAAGTGTTGTTAAAGCTTTAAGGGACTAGTCATAATGTGTGTCTGTGCAAGCAGAACAAAAATAGAAGCAAAATCTGATTCTATGGAAAACTGAAAGCATGCTTTAGAAGAACAACTAATTCAGTCATTTCATCCTTCCAGAGCCCCACTTTTCCATTTGCGTTTCTGCCAGATAACCCAGCAACAAACACTAATAATAGCAATTACCATCCACCGTAGTAAGAGTAACAACCAAACACTCATAACCCTGAACAGAGTAAATGAAAACAGAAAAGACTCACTCCCATAAAGACAAGAATGAATCCTCTAAGGCCAAATGGAAACCATATACAGAGTTTGTACAGCCTCTATTCTTTTTGCCATAAATGAGGTGTAGCTGAAATTGATGGAATTACAGTAGCATGAAATTAGCACAAAAGTAATATCAAGCCTAAGTATGTAATCCATAATACACTAAGGATGACATTCCTATATAGGATCACATAACTATATGCCATCATATGCAAACCTGGTACCGTTCACAGATGTGCCTGATCAACATGACATATTGATATCTAAGTCACAAGTAGAACATCTCCTTTCATTACACTTCTTATGCCAGATATATCACCCATGCGTTAATTTGGTAACATTCAGCAATTTAAGATCTTACAGCATTTTCAAAACGTTTTGGAAATGTTATCTAATTAAGCCTTACAGAGCCCCAGTGCAGCAGATAAATGTTATCATCACCATTTGTAGTGATGGGAAAACCGAGACACAGATGCTTAATGATTTGCCCAACCAAGGTCACCCTGGGAGCTGCAAATACCCCATAGTATAAGCAACTGAACCTCAGGAGAATGAAAGTAAAGAGCCCTTTAGATAAGAGGTCAATACTACTTTTATTTGATTGGATTTGGATTTGAAGTTGTTTGCTTTCTACGCATGACTGAAATAGACTCTAGTTCCTCACTCTGGTTGAAGTGTTTAAAAGACCATGCCTTTTCAGAGCCTCTTCATCAGTGGAAATACTTATTAAAGTCTACATTTTGGCAAACTGAAACGATTCTCCTTCTGTCAGTGATTTGCCAGTGCTGTGACCACTGTAAAATTGATGAAGCCCTTCCCTACAGTGTATTTCACAGGAGTGGCACAAGGGCAGAACGCTGTGCTGCATTTAAAATATTTAGATATTTGCTCAGAGCTGTGACTGTGAATGTGAAAGACAAAGTCCTAATAGAAGGAAAAGCCGTCACGAGCATGGTCTCGCTGCTGCTGAATCTGCAGCAGCGGAGCCCTGATCCAACCACAGTGACTTGGCCATTCATGGCACAGCACTGAAGAACACAAATGCTTGTGAGCTCCGCCAGTCTCCCAAGGCTGCAGAGTGTCACAGTCTCAGGCTCTCATATTTGCCATGTCAAATGGATGAAAAAATGAAGATATCACTCCAGATATTCAGTTCTGATTTCCCAGGTGCTCAGCTCATTAAGAGTCACTCCCTTAAGAAGAGCCAGATGCGAGTGGCTCAGCAGACCACCCAGGATCAGCAGGCTGCCTCCCTGGAATTGGTGTGAAAGAGAAATGATGAAGAAGAGAAGGAACACGTGGCCTACTGGAGTCCTTTAGCATTCATTCTCCTAAGTTTCAATTCTCAACTGGCAGTAAACAATATTGTAACTGCCCATCAATACTAATCCTGGAATGTTTGCTTGTGTCCTCTTGTTTCGTAGGCTTACACAAAGACTGGGGTAGACTTCAAATGACAGCCAGGAGTTCAGGAAAAACACCTGTAAGCAACTTGCAAGGAAACCCTGTGCAATCATCTTGGGTTTAGTTGTCTGTAAATAAGGATGACATCTTTCACCCTGCTCACCTCAGGACTGTTTTAGGGGATGCAGCAGCACCAGGACCACGCTGAGAAGGGTAGAAGAGGCTTAACTTTTCCACAAAGTGCTCTGAGATTTCCCAAATAGCTTTACTGCAGCACATCTTGGAAAGATGCTCAAACAGAGGGCACTCTCAAAACTGGAAGGGAGAAAGCACAGCGAACAATCTTCATTTGAAAACTGTGAAGGACTTGAGTGATACCCGATATTCTACATGACCATAGTTTCCAGCCCCAGGTAAAATACTAGTAGTTTAGAAAAATTTTATTTGAAAGGATTTTTTTCTTTTTTTTTTTCTTTTTTTTTTTTTTCCTGGTTTGGTTTTGTTTTTACAGTAAGCGATAACCCAAAATTCATAGCACATACTACCACAAATTTTCCTTCTCACCAGCCTGAGAATTTTCTGTTTCTTTCCATGTTGAGGAACACCTGGGAAGATTATTTGACTTTTTAGACCAGTTCAAGGGATATCTCAGAAGCCCACAAGCTTCATTAAGGAGAGTTGCCAGGAAATCTATGGGCAACCAAAAAATAATTTTCTCTCCTTTCAAGAGCTACCAGCGAATCCTTTACCATGCTGAGAAACCATTCCCATTGCCTGGCAGAAATAATAATGCTTAGTTCAAAAAGATTTGATTTCATTTCCTTCACCTCAGGTGCTTAACACCAAGAATGTAAACAAGAACAGAGGAAACAAATTGTTATGCTACCTCCCATTTCCTACCATTACAGTCCTAAATAGTCCTCACGTTCCCTGTAAAGACATCTTGAATATTACTACCGGAGAAATCTCTTTTCTAAACACCTTCTTCTTTAATCTGAAAACTGATGGCAGAATGCAATATTAGACCATAGTACTCCAGAACATATAAAACAACACGAAATTTTAATTGTTCTTATTGCAAATGTATACTGCACATTCCAGTTTATGAAAACCAACTTGGGACAAAAGGGAGAGGTGGATTTGTCTCAGCATGGTAGGCAACAACTGAAAACAAAAGTAGTTCCTTCTTTTTCACATCTAAATATTATCTATACCTGCTTAATATCTTTCATATCTAAATATTTTCTGTATCTGCCTAAGAGTACACGAAATTATCAAAATGTATTTGTTTCAATTATGGTGTCTGCTCCTATGGTTGTATGTAATACAGATTCACATTGTCTATAATTTATACACAAGCAATTACATATACTCTCCTGTTCCTCTGCTGCAGCACACTCGAGCTACAGCATGTGAAAATTTTTTTCTCTTCAACTGCTTTTGCCAAAAAGCATATTTTTTTGCAAAGCAATTCATCCTAGAATTTAGCTTGAATTTGCCAGACAGTATTGGTTTTAAATGTGAAGAAAGAGACAAATCAGGAGTGAAAGAACAAGACTAAGAAGGTAGAAGGGAATATCCTTTTCCAGCTTCCTTACCAGCACTCCTGTCTAGTGAGTTAGTATTCTGAAAAAATCCCACCACTTCCTTTCTTACCACCATCCTGCTTCTGCCCTGCTCTTTTGCGTTCTGCACCTTCTTGTAATTCTTCATTTCTATAGCACTATTTTTAGAGATCCCCAAAATACACACAAAATGTAAATCCGTTGAGCGGGTAAATCAAACAAAGAAGGGTGTAAGGCAGACATGGATGGTTGCCTCTGCCTCTCCTGCTCTTTCTACATTTGTTTTTAATCAATGTGACTTACCATTCTTTTGAATTCCTAATACACTTCTTTTCTAATTATGCACATTTTTAGAAACAGGTTAGAGGCTATGTGCATCATCAGTTCTACAGATTGCATCTTGACTCTCATTTTATAAAACTTGAAATGTCTTGAATTAAAAGTCTTCCATTCTTTGAGTCTAACAGTCATGATCCTCCATTTCAGGTATTTAACCTCCTTCAATTCAGGCAGGCATGTAACCTCTTCCCTCTGTCATACATTACTCGTACGAAGTCAAGGAATAGCCCAATTATAAGCAGTCCATGAAACATGCTAAGAATGGGAGTAAAACCCTCCAAGACCAAAGGAAGCTAGAGTTCAGTAGAACTGGTAGAACAAACAGAAAGGCTTCTGGGACATACCCATAATAATGCAAATCTCTGGCAGCAAAAAGAGGTATGGAGTCATTCTAGTGACAAAGGTCTGGTCTTCAAGCAGTGGTTTTGACCCACCATTTCATCTTTTGGTCAGTTCTCAGCTCTTCACCCTTAAAATTCTCCATTTGAGTCTGTTTGTCCTCTCTAGCGCACTTCCAACTCTTTAGCTTACAAGCTCATGCAAGGGTTTTGCATTTACTGAATTGTGAGGATGAGAGTTAAATGTTATATACCAGAGCCTTATTTTTAATTATGATGGTTATAAAAATCTCCTTCTTGTGGTGAACAATTCCCTCTTCCCAGTGAAGGGTTTTCAGTTGCCTTCCAGCCAGTTTCTCTGAGCCATGTCCTTAGTCTGAGCCTACTCACTTACGAAACCCCGGCCTTGGAAGTAAGCAGCAACCAGTATTACAAATTTTTAAACCTGCAAACAGTAGCCTGAACTGGGTATGAAGTGTTTTGGTATATAAGGAAGTAGGCAGATATCTCCTTCCAGTCCATGAAATAAAGTTTGGCATACACGTAGAACAGCAAATACACCTTTAAAGCTCTGTATCTTTATAATACAAAATAGCCTTAGAACTAATTAACTGCTTATCACATAGCAACAGGGGTTATACAGCGCCAGTTCTACCATAAGCATTCATACAGGTTTCCTGAAATCTCAGCTTGTAGCGTACGCAAAAAAGGAAGTGACCTTGAGGTCAGAAGCAAATTGCTATTATACATCACCAAGGACAGTGTGTCAAGTACCATATTTATGTGTGAAGTGGAACAGAATTAATGAACCCAAGTAGAATTCAGACAGTGTATGTTCTCTGAAGCAATACAAATGTATGATGTCTTGCAACAATTATTGAGCCAGCTTTATTCAGATAGGAATTACTGACATATTAACATGTTAATTGATTTGTTAACCATCATGACTATAAAGTGCATAACAAAAATTTTGCATTCTTTTTTCTAAGGTTTTTAATAAGCTTTCGTTTTCCAAATAAACACTCAATTGTCAAAAGGTTGTTCAGCTCTCATGGGCATTATACACAGTGCTTAAACTTTGGACTGATGATACAATATCTAATTTTACACATGTACCTGAGTATTGCTCATGAGGCTGAAATAAATAAATCATTCTTTAACATTCGACTGTTACTACCTGTGGCACCCAGTCATTAGTGTCTGATTAGTTCAATCACCAGAATTTTTTTCTTCTGAATAACTTGTTCTTTACTGCAGGCCAGATTTTGTCACATTTGCCTATACTGGTAGAGGTTTCTACACAGATAAGGCTAATCAGTATCAGTGGTGAACAAGGAAAATCCAACAGAAGACAATAAAAAGAAGAAACAACCTTAACAGGAATAAACACCATAAGAAATGTCCTGGCAAACTCTTGCACTGAACTATCTTCTTAGGATTTGGAAAAGAACCATTTACAGATTTAGGAACCTACTTTCAAAATGTGTAGTAGAGGGTCTTCCCTCTAGTGCTGACTCAAAAAAGAACGCATCTTATCAACAAAAAGAAAAATACTATGCAGGTCTGTGGAGGTATAGACAAAGTACAAAACTGGGTTTGTATTCTTTGTTTTTTTCCACTGGGAAGTAAGAACCAAAGCTAAATTGCCAGTCATTCCCAGAGCAAGCAAGCAATGCTAAAAGTGCAGTGGTGGGTACCATGCCCTATTGAGCCATTTGCACAGAAGTTGTTATAGTGTCCCCATTTCTCTATTTCCTCAAATGCAACTGCTCATTTAAGTAAGATAAACATGTAGCATTGATATTTATGCTGAGATAAGTAAAAATCTGTGCTGTGCTTCTGTGAAATGATGTGTGAAAAACTGAAAGAACAAGTTTGTAAAGTAGTTTCATGTGAAGCAAATGTGAGATTCGTACATAATGTCATCAGGAAGCCAGGTACACAAAAAAAATAAATGAAGACATAATAGAATGACTTTCCTCAAGAACAATGGGGCAGTAGATGTTTTGGAACTAAGGAATACAATATTTTTTTGAGATTCCAGTGAAAAAAAGTTGAGATTGAAGCCATCCACATATGAGGAAACATAATCAAATACCACGTCAACACCTCCCACCTCTCAAAACAGTGTCTGAGACAAACTGATCCAGCTGACCTGAACCTTTTGTGCAGTTCTGGGAATACTTGTGCATTGTGTAAGAATTTTATGAGAATGAGAGAGATTCTGGAATAAACCAATGCCTGCCTTAACTTCCAGAGATTTGCCTTCGTGCACCTCTGAGGTAATGAAGCGTGAGTTCAAAAGGTTAGATTTCATACAAGTCAGCAGAGAAAACAGGAGGGAAACTTCACATTTGAAGCTGTATTTTTTAAAGCAGTTTTTATATGAATGTTCCAAAGATAATAAAGCAAAAAACCCCTTAATATTCTCATGAAGGTTATCAACAACTGCAACTGAAGATGTGTCGAATGCAGGTTACCTGCATACTTTGTCAAGTATAAACTGTGCTTCTGTTTGTTACCCAATATTTAATCCCCTGGATATGTCCAAATACAACTTTTTGGTGAAACATTGTGCTTGAGACAGAGAAAGGTGAGAATCAATCCTTCAACAGACTGTAAAAAAATCAATAATTCTCAACAAATCTGGCGCTTATTTATGGAGTTGTAAAAGGATTAAATAAACTGTAATATTTTTCTTAACTTATTCATGACTTCCATGAGTCCTAAAGCATAAAGCTGCTATGTGCATGGTTCCAAGTAGTCTGCCAATAAAAATCCCCCTAATAATGAAGAACTTTTCCAAAGATTCAAATGCCTTTTGTCCTCTCAGGAATTATTTTATTTGCTAGGCAACATTTCCTCCCTGCCTTCATGAAGTGTTCACTCCTTCTGTAATATTAATAGGCTCCTTCTGTGTCTTTTTTTGCAAAAACTGGAAAGAAAGAACAATTCTACCCTAACCTTTTGGCACCTGAACATTTAATTAAAAGTCTCTTGTATCTTTCAACAAAATATTAGCTTTGGCAAGTATCCCAGCACAGCCAGGAAATCATAAAGAAAATATCCTACTGCAGACCTCTGTTTACTAAAACTACAAGGGCATACCCCAGAACCTTGCTTATCCTTGGGTTTCAGTATTTTTTACTCTTCCCAGTGTTGCAAAATAGGGATCTGAGCTGTTGTATATGACTAGGTTACACATTTCCCAAGTGCCATAAACATAGCACACATAGTTGGTAATTTGATGGAAGTGGAGTCATCCCCTGATTAGCCCCCTTGGTCACCAATATCAACAATGAACCTGAATAAAGCCCTGGAGTCTGAGTGGCCACTGGTGCATTGCTGAATGGTCTTGCGACATGGACTCTGCCATCAGTTTTAACTTCATGCTTACTCTTGCTCCGTGCTATTTAAGGATGGGTGTCAACTATCATGGAAGGCAGTGGACGGGTTATTACCGTTATGATTATGGTTTTGGTTGATGGTAAATTCCACATTAATCCAAAATTTGCCCTGGTTGGCCAAAAGGCGAGCCATATCCATGAAGCGCAGTATAGCTAGCCATCGAAAGAAGTGATTGTCGCACTATACTCAGCACTGGTGAGGTCTTACCTCAAGTAATGCATGCAGTTTGGGCTCCACAGTATAAGAAGGATATAAAAATATTAGAAAGTGTCCAAAGGAAGGCAAGGAAGATGATGAAAGGACTAGAGGGCATGACTTATGAGAAGAGGCTGAGGATACTTGGTTTGTTCAGCTTAGAAAAGAGGAGACTAAGGGGTGACTTCATTACTCTCTACATCTTCCTCACGAGGGGAAGCAAATAGGGAGGTGTTGAACTCCTCTTTTGTGTCCAGTGATAGGATGTGAGGGAATATCTTAAAGCTGCATCAGGGAAAGTTCAGATTGATATTGGGATAAAGTTTTTCACTAAGAGGCTGGTCAAGCACTGAAACAAGCTCCCCAGGGAAGTGATCATGGCTCCAAGTTTGTCACTGTTGAAGAAGTGTTTGGACAACCCTCTTAGATACATGCTTTAAATTCTAGGTTGTCCTGTCTGAAGTCTGGAGTTGGACTCGATGATTCTCATGGGTCCCTTCCAACTCAGGATATTCTATGATACTCTAACCTTATTCCAGAAAAAAACCTCTTTGTTTTGATGGTATAGTGATGGCAAGATCACAGCCAAAATTGTTTGTCCTCCTGAACGAATTGCAAATTTATCTCCATTTCAGTTACAGAAATAAGAAGAATGAGTGAACCCGTGAAAGAATCTTTACATTATCTTTCTATGCAATCTGGTCTGACAGCCTACTTAACTTGTGCACCATGGTAATTATCATTGGCAGCTACATTGGTGTAAGCCATTTGCAAATCTACCAGGATCAGTGGCATAGCTTCTGCATAAAATCTGTATCCATGAGGGTCACAGCCTATCTCATTGTAATAAGAAATTTGTCTAAAAGCTCAGTAAAATACTCTGAAGAGATCTGACTTCCCTTTGTGCATTTCCACTGACACCAAATGGAAATGAGTATCATTCTTCCATAATTCCCTGTGAGAATGTCCCACTTTCAGATGGAGGAACTTGAGTGGCAAGTTGGTGGCAAGACTCTTGAAGATGGATAGGCACATTCAGAGGCACATAGCATCCTTAGCAGAAGTCAGTAGATGTTTCATTAGAACAATTTTTCCTTTGTTATACTTTCCGATACAAGGAAGTGTGGCATGTAAGGAGTTAAACTATTTTGCCCCCAACTCTTCTCACCTAACTTTTTAAAAAGTCTTTGAACTGCAAGTATGAATTTTCCATTACACTAAGTCTTTCCTACAATGAAGACTCTACACTAATAACAAAAAAAGACTCAAGGGAGAATGGTTCCTATAGACTAATCATAACCTCAGGGAACCGGCGTATCTATCTTGCATTGCCCCATAGATGCAATTATCTCTCTCCAGCTGCACAATTTATTGTGACTGTTAATGAAGGACTCATACATGTGCAGAATTATACAGTTAAATCCAGAAGCAGAGTCACACGCAATAAAAGGGCAACAACATTTACAGATAATTATTGAACTAATTAAAATATACTATTCTGTAGACCCAGAAACCTCATATTTGCAATAAATGATTGTACTTTTATAATATTACTTGTATAAGTAAGGTTACGGGATCAGGTCCTGACTAACCAACTTGAAGCACCAACTTTAGCAGTATATAGAAGTTCCAATTTAATGAAGTGTCAGTTATAAACTGCTAATTTTAAATGAATTAGATAGTCAGATTAACAATAAAAATTCCCTCTGGGCAGAATCTTGGCTTTTTTAATTCACAGGGCATGAAGACAATTTCATTGTAAAATAACTTTACATGGGGAATTCATTAGATAAATTATTTCTGAGATACTTTCCTCAAAATATTAAAAGTTTCATTTTTAAAAAATTGTTAGATAATTGAAAGACCATAAAAAGTCCTGAAGTATGATTTTAGTATAAAATAAAAACATTTTAAGATGTTGATATCTAGCTTTTTGAATTAAATGAAAGTATGCAAAGTTACCATGAGCATCACAGGCACTGCTTTCTTTACCTCCAACCCGTCCCTTGGCTTTCAAATTTCTGCTGCCACCTCTGTTCTCCTTCTCTCTTCCACCCTTCCAGTGATGACATGCATGTTTCCCTAAAACATCCACATCTTTGCTACAATAATGAAATAAATGAAGTAAATATGAATATTTCCCAACTATTGGTGAAAGGAGGAAAAATAACCTAAATTAATGAAATGTACTAACTCTAGTCTGCATAAACTGTCACACACACATACACATGTACAAGTATACATACATGAACTGAGAATTTTGAAGCCAGAAAACTGATTCAAAAACTCTGTGGGACCTGAAAGGTCAGAAGGTCAGCTGCGTTGCTTTGGCACTTGGGTGTTTAAAAGACCTCTATTGGAAAGAAAAAAAAGAAAAAAAGAAAAAAAAAAAGCCTAAAATGCTTCTGATGTTAATGAATATTCACAAAAGTAATCATGTGCTTTTGTTAATACTCAAATAAAATTCCTTGCACCACATGATTTACTTGAAAAATGAGCACACACCAATTTACTCAAATGAATTTTCCCAATGTGTAAAAACACAAGGAATTTGATACAGAATAAATAAAGATTCTGTAAAATCAAGCTGCCACGTCCTTTTTCTTTTTGCATGAATAATTTATCATAGACTTCTAGGCTGTAGTAGATTTCATAGACTACACTTGTAGACTTCACAGACTTCAAAACTATCATAGACTATGTGGCATGACAAGCAACAGGAACAAGCTTTGTAAAATCTGTGGCATTTCTCACTTCAGACCATTCTTCATCCTGGAACTGAATGTGGATAGATGCCAACAGTTCTTCACAACATGATATTCCAACAGAATCCTAAAAACATACACACTTTGAGCGGATCCTCTGTACACAGCAATTTCCATATGTAAACTTTCAATGCATTACCTGTTTCAATTGCCCAACACAAGTGGGCAAAAATCTACTTATAGCAAAAATCTACTGACATTTGCTACATTATTTAAGACACAAGATTTTAAAGAGCTGGGGTAACGCAGAGGACAACAGCATCCTGTACAAAGATACTACCCAGGAAAGCCATTCTTAGAGTGCTAGAAACGGACAGGTACCTGTGTAAATTTAGTTAATGTGTTTGAAAAGACACCAAGCGTATTACCAAGTGGCAGCAGATTGAATGAAGGGCATCATTTTAGTCAAATACAACAATTAAAAAAAAAAAGTAAGATAAGATGAAAAGGAAAACAAAGTTAGTCTATGGCACTAATTTTGAAAATATCTGCCTTTTCTGACCACTCATTTAGCAGATAAAATGCACAGGCTCACATCCATCCTCCTCTTGAATACAGGAATTCCTGTGTCTTGAATAGAGGAAATCCTTATGTCCAGGCTCCACCCAAAGTACCACAGATCACTTTGAGCTGAAGAAATGTGTAGTAAAAGTTCCTCATTTCTATCATTGAAGGTGTTCCAGGATGCAGAAAAAAACCTCTCAAATTTAGCAGCACAAGGAGAGTGAAACAGGGAGCATGATTCTCAGCCCCAGTGGAGGAATCCTGGTCTCCAGTTTCTGTTCCACACACAGTGTTATTTTTTCTGATTCAGTGGTTTCTCCGTGTAAACTACAAAACTGGTTCACTGCCTTGGCTTTGTTTGCACAGCACTGTTGGGCTTCCATCATTTTATTGCAGGCAGATCTGGCCTCACTAACGCCCTCATTGTTCACATTGGAAAGTGGCTAAAGTTCACTTTGTTAAGTGTGTGTCAGGCTGCTCACCCAACTGTAAAAGAATGAAGAGCCAAAGCTATTCCAAAAGGTATTATTGAAATGAATAAAAAGGAAAGCAATAAAATGAAGTATCATTTCAGACCATCTCCAACTAACCAGAAAGAAAACTACATTTGAATCTACATTTAAAATGTCAGTGCTTTTTACCTGCAAAAACCAAAAGAAGTCAAGAACTCTGTGAACACTGAGAGCTCCTGACCCTGGTTTAAAACTTCATTGCAACAATGAAAAACTCCTCTGGAAGCCAGGACAAAGCATTACAAACAGTTGTACAGCTTCCCAAGCCAGAAAGGACAAGTAAAAAAGAATTTCGTAAGCCAGAAAGACGGTGTACCTTCCAAATGGAAGGTAATGCTGATGGAAGCTGATGGTTTGTCACTGGGAAAGAACAGTGTCTATCTGTGCATGCAAATTCCTAATGTCTACAAAATTTTCACACTGTATCCCTTTGCCAGTGCTTTCTGCAGTAGCATTCATGCATGGTAACCTCTGGTTTATGAGGTGTTGAAAGGTAAGGTTAAAAAAAAAAAAACTTGTGGAAGTTAATATATTGCCTAAACCTTTCTAGAATTAATTTCCAGAAAAAAATCCTCCGGCTTTGAAATTCTAGTCTTCCCCCTCTTTGAAAAACAGGTAGCTTATGGGAAGTTCACATTTGCAGTACTGTGTGTTTGAACACTAGCAACACAGAAATCCATGGACACACACACACACCGTGTCCACTCCCAGGATAACAAATAGCTTATCAATCCAAACTGGCCAAACCTGAGGTGACACCCAGCTGTCAGAGCTGGTCTCAGGCAATGTGAGAAGTCTGCATTTTGTGCAGCAGGACCTGATACATTAATAAAACAAATGGGTTCAGAAGTAGGGCAGGATTCATGACATAGGATCGCACAGGACAAATTACAGTCAACGCATCTACACGGTGAAATAGAGCACAGCGAAGAGACACCTGAACCACCAAAGACCTGCAACAGCAAGTGGCAACACTGCAGCTGAACTCCTTGCAGACTTTAACAGAGTGGATCTGGACACACCGTTACTAGCGTGTCAGTAGTGGGATGTATTCAACTGCATGTAGTGCTTCAGTAGATGGATTCACTACCTCAGATCCCCATTAGCTCAAGCATCTCCATTTCATGAGTAGACACAGGTGGAGAGATCAAATAACTATCAATTTGGACTTGCCTTCAGAGACATAGAACTCTTGTTTCTTTTATGAAACTGTGGGAAGAATAATAAAACAAACTAATTCAGAGAAAATAAAACTGCTCAGAGGAATAATTATAGCAACTTTCACCTCAACAGCTAGGTCACTGGTTCAAAATTGTTCAAATCACTTGTGACTGAAAGTCATTACTAGTTGACTCCACTCAATGAGCTTGTGCTTCAGGTCAGAGTAATAATCACTACAGGACTAAAACAACCATTAGTGGCTCCATTAGTAAGAAAGGGAGAGAAAATAAGTAGCAGCCTCAGTCTCATTAGTGTTGCTTCCCAGTCAAGGATGAGAGGAAAATATACTTTGAGGAATCCTGTACTGTTGAGGCCTGATTTAGCTGCCCACACAAAGTACCATTTGAGATACTCCAGGATATGCCACTTGCTCTGCATCTGCATCTCCAAACAGACACAGGTCTCCCTTGGGTCTTACCTGTCACGTTGACAGTGCCATGCAGAGATGACAGATAGCCTGTATCACCTTGGCTCTAGCACTAGGTGTCTGGCCATCTGGGGACAGCCAAGTCCAGCCCCTTCCATTCCAGCCTCTCTCCAACTCTTCCAAAGAGGAACTCCGGCCTCAAAAACTATTGAGTTATTAGTCAGTTTATTAACTGAAGTCTTCCCTTTTCCCCGTTTTTGTCTTTGTCGTGTCAACCAACAAAAACCATACAGATGTTGGGAAATGGTGTAAGAAAATTTGTGTATATAAATGATGAAAAATAGATACCCAGCAGACATCCACCTGGAGAGCTATTTCCCTGGAGATTCCTTATATATAGCATGAGTTCTGCCACACTGTATATCATGGGGTGGGGGGGTTTCCTATGCAAAAGTGATATCTGAACATTTCAATAATATAGAAATACACTGAAGCTGAGCTGAGGAGCTGCCCTAGGAAGAGCAGCCAGGCTAGCAGTAAGGTTTATGACAGCTCTGTGCAGCTGGACCTGCTGACGACCCTCTGGTGCATGAACTACAGCATAGCACGGCCGAGCTAGGGTGTTAAACACACTGCTCTGTAAAGTGAATGATGGACACAGACGAGGCCAGGTGAAAAAAGTATGGGTTTGCTTGCATCAGGTGAAAGGAAATTCATGGTGGAAAGCAAAACCTTTAATAGAAGATGTGTTTCTCATATTTTCTGAAGGAATGCTGTGAAAATGCCAAATATTAATGACCGTGGATCCAGAGGGCTGTGAAGGGAGAGCAGTGTTTTTAAAATGGTGACAAATGCATGAACACTGCATAAAGATTTGTTATATAGCATCTTTTTTCCTAGCAATTTCTGGTAATTTTTAAAAATACATTTGCTTATATGACTGGCTTCTTTATACCAAGATACCCTCATAATAACATGCACTCCTAATAATAGTATGGACTTATTAACATTCCATATTTAAAAGATCAGCTGACATGTTCAATTGGGTCTTCTAACATTGTAACAGTTTTCCTAATGGTTGCTACTTTAATTTGTCTGTCTCCTTTGAAATATGTCTCTGAAATATTTATCTCCCTCTTTAAGCCAAGTGTTTTAATCCAACACCAACACTTCAGATTTTAAGAGAAGGTTATTACAACACATAAAACATATGGTCTCACTTCAGCTCCCGGTACACATAAAATTAGACAAAACAAAACACTACCTAATCACTACCAAAACATGTGGTTCAGTCAGTAATTTTTGCTCAGAAGCATCTTGGGACTAATTTAGCATGAACAACGTGATTTTTTTTCTCACCCCTCTCTTATCTCTGTAGGTCACACGGCAGCAGAAGGCAGACTTGCAAGATGAAGTTCACTCTCTCTGCCTAGCTCTGTTCCTCACTTATATTTCATTCAAGGTTGTCTCCACTTCCAAGATAACAATTGCTTTCAGAGACTGGGAAATCTATTTTCAGAATTTATATTGCCTTTTGGAATTACAGAAACATATAAATCTTGCCACACTGGTGGAAGCAAAAACTTCAAAGCATTATAGACATAGTTTGGAAACCTGAGGTAATTCCAGGGTCTTTCTTACAATAAAGATTTTTTTTCTGTTTCGATCTGAGAAGGAAAAAAACTGCAGGCAGGAGCATCTGAGTCCACTGCTTGCCCTGCTGTTAGGGAAGGGAGAACACCTGATCTTCCAGGGAGTGAATTTAAGCACTGAGCTTGGGACCATCAGTGGCTCCCTCCCCCCCAGCTCTGCCCCCCAGCTCTGCCTCAGGACACTGGGCAATCACTGCCTTCAGAACAACACCCAGGCGCATTCCAAGGGATAATTTTCTCCCAGGACCATGCAACATAGATATAAAGGTGACACACATTGGTTTTGCCACCTTCTGTTCAGTGCAGCCTTCCATCACTACCCCAGGCAGGCTCTGCACCCTCAAGACCCTTGGCCACATCCCAGGGCAGATAAAACACACCCTTTGCTTCATGCTGTAAAAATACCACAGTGAAAAGCTGCGGTTCAGCCCTCACGTTACTTCAGCTTCTTTGAACTGGAAAAAGCAGACCAAATAATTATTGCTTTTGAGGGTCACAGGACAGTCACACTCAATCCACAGGACTCCCGCCCCCAGGTGCAGCACAGGGAGAAAGCAGCTGCCCACGCTAGGGGACGGCTGTCTGGGTGGTGGGACGGAGAGCTGGCAGTGCAGCACGGCATGGGAATGGTCCTCGCCCTGTCCCCTTCCACAGCATGGGCACAGCCGAGGAACGAGGGCAGAGGTCTGCCTCAGGACTTCCCATTTACATCCTTTTCTGGAGAGACGGCTACTGAAGCAGAGGCCACCAGCAGCAGCTCCACAGATTAGTGTTGTTCTTCGGGCTACCAGTCACTCGGTTACACTGGCAAATATTAAAGGCAGTCAGGTGAAGTATGATTTGTGATCTAGTTAGTTTGATGTGCGCCGGGATAATTGTGAAACGGAATTTGGTCCCACCTTTGACGAGGGTGCAAGGCACACCACAGTGAAAGGGCAAGCAGCACAAGCAGATGCAAAATCAAACTGATTCACCATTAACGTGCAATGGCAGGCAACAGCTGTCAGAGGTTTCAGGCCAGGAATCAGACCCAAATGCAGCTTTTAAATGTATAGAGATACCACTAAAACCTTGACGTGTTTAGAAGTATAATTCTGTTTAATGTAACTCCACAACAGTCTATGAACAGTGTAAAACTGTAAAGGAAGATTGAAAGTAACCTTTGACACTCCTGACATAAGTCAAGAATTATAGTGTGAATCTGATATGAGAAAATCAAAGGAAAGACAAGTCCTAACATAGCCAGTTTTTAAAGGAAAACATCTTTTGGTACACATGTGTGTATGTTCTATTTACTCGTATTTTTTCACAAGGTTTTCTGTGTAAAAAGAATCCAAGAATCGTGTTGCTGGGAAACTAAAATAATAGTGTAATCTTCTGAGAAAGTGTGAAACGTAGAATTAACACCACTGAATTGAATTTAATAACACTTTACAATATCAGACCTAGCCTTAAATCAATACTTAATTTTCTCAGTCATCTTACAGATTAGTTGTAGCCATTATATCTCCAGGGAATGACAACCACCCTGTGGAGGGTCAGCCTGCTCCAGCATTATTTTGCAGGATCTTCTAGCAGACAGATCTCAAAATACTCTTTAAGAGTGTATAACCTCAGCTTCCAAAAATACTTTTTTGTATATTCTGGAGATATCCCTCATATTCTTTAGTAAACACTACAGCTGTTTTTACCCACTTATGACATATTACACCTATTATTTCTAAACCTAAGCTAAACATAACCCACTTTTGGAAGGCAACAAAAATAATAATCACCAATGTGACTGCATAAAAATAAGTTTCTACAACCACTGCTTTCCCAGAAAGATAATTTAATATGGAAGTCAGTGCTGCATTTTAGATTACTCGGAGCAAAATTCTGCTGCCTGTAGTTCTTCCATATTGTATTTCAATGAAGTTGTTACTTGGAAGTATCCCACAACCACAATCAAAATGGAATCAAGAAATAGGGTGCACCATAAAGCGCACCCTTGCCTTGAAAAAAATTGTTTGTGAAAAGGCTTTGTAACGGCAGTATTGATGCCACTCCTTGGATGATATTCTCCTGCTGCAGCATGCAGGTGTGGCAGAGAGCAGCATCGCATACCAGGGGATCAGCAGATCACACCAGTATCATCACCAGAAGCTCATGCCAGGTTGCTGCCAGACCTGGGACCCACCAGCTAACCGTACCAAATATATAGGGTCCTTGAGCTAAGAAGTGTGGTAGCTTGATGCTACAGCTCAGCTCCCTGCTACTGCACAAGCATCCATCATGTCGCTTGGTACCAGAGTCTGTTCGGGCTGTGGCCCACTGCGCAAGTCTTCCCTGTCGGGTTCCCACACATTTAAGAAAATTGTGCCAGTACAAAATGTGCCGGTGCTAAATGCACTCAAATGGACATAAGCTTGGCCAAGCTGAGCCCTGCAGCATATGCAATTAAGCAACTTGATGCTGGGAGTGGAATTTGCACTGCCTACGGCCCTTTCTGAATCTGAGCATAGCTGTTTCTTTTTCAGAGATTCATAGATTTGCTAAATTATTCTTGCATCGGCAAACACAAGCAAACACTTGAGCAGAATAAATGCTTGGTGCTGTAAGGAGCAATGATTTCATTCAGTAAATAACATTGCAAACTGATGGAAGTAAGAATATAGAATTGGGTTACATGATGGCAGAAGATAAATTTTGTAGTTTTGCCTTTGCTGGCAGGGTGACTTTGTACATGGAGCTAACCCACCGTTTAGTGTATTCTGTAAAAGAAAAGGTGAGAAAGCCAGCTAGGAAGTTAACACCTGCCATACAGGTTTAGCCAACAGCAACCAGCCAGCAGCAAATTCTTACAAGATACTTAAGTGACCATGTCAGACAAGGATCTTTCCCTTTTTATATTACCCTTGATTTCTAGTTGTCAGTGATTTATTAACTGCCTGATAGAGATGTTTTAAGTCTAAACTTAATATCTACTGACAGATATATATGGTTCATGAACACAAAAGTCAGGATTATAATAGAATGCTACAGGGATCATTGATGGGCTTTGCATACAGAGATTGCACTGTACCCACTGGTCTACCTGCAATTGCTGGACAGGCAGTTTAGTTCCTTACTTCCATGAGCTATAAAATTACCCTAAAAAAAAACAATTCTAAATTGTTGACATAAAAAGATTTTGGTCCTCCATCAGTTTGGCAAGAAAAGGAAGAGAGAAATAACAAAAGAACAGATGGTAGAAGAGATAAACCAACATGTTATATGCAACAGTGAAGGAAGATGGGAATCTTGTAGGAACAAAACATGCTTTATTTGCTTAAAAATGCTAGGCAAAGGAGTTCGGTACAGAGAATCTTTACTTCGGTACATGAGACAATGTGAGCTTCCAGAACTGAGGAATAAGGGGACATTTTTCTGGGTTTCTTTCTACTATAGAAAATAGTAAAAAACGATCTGTAGAGCTTACTGCCTTTGACTGCAAGAAGTGATTTAAATTACTCATGCTACATTTACTTTTTATATCCAATGTTTAGCAAGCAATCTTTGAGTAACCCTGAGAGTAGCTGGTGATATTGCCATAACAGAGTGCAAAATCTGGGAGAGTTCCTACAGCCTCAGGAGGCAGATACCGGTCCTGGAAAGAATTATGGATAATGTGTGTAAGTGTGCATGGGAGAGTTTTGAAGACTGAGACAAAGGATATTATGTGTAAGTGTTCACATTCAGGTAAGCCTGGGAGGAGGGTTGTGCCTCTTTCATATGCCTGGAAGGTTATACCTAAAGTCACTTTAATATTGGCAACAGTATAGCCTCAGTGGAACAGAGTCTTCACTTACTGAATTTAAATATTGTAGCTGAGGGATTTTTCTTAAATATTTGTTGTTTGTTTAACCAAAGCACTATTTATTGGTGGAATTTAGTGGGGATTTAGTGCCTTTAAGAAATTGCTTTTTTCCCCAGCTATACTGTGCTGTATCATGTGTGAAGTAAAGGACTAAACTGCACAGCTTCAATCTCAAATGTTTAAACATTTAAAAGAAACTTAAAATCACTCAGCCTCACTATGGTCCTGTTCTTAAGAGTCAAGACACAAACTGTGCAAATGATACTTGAGTAAAAGGGGGATAACGATGGATGTAGATGCCAGTGAGGTTTGCAGAGTTCTCACACTGACATTTGGAAAGGAATCAACATACATTTTGCAGTGCCTGGGACTACTGGTTGACAGTAGTAACCTTAGGTCAAAAAGAACTGAGATTATATCCTGTTGTGCAATCAAAGAAAAAATTACTTTCTAGTGTGGTTTAATTATGTCTGAATTTTTAGATAATTCCTCTTTTATTTGTCTTCTTTACATTTTTAAGCCTAGAAACAAATAGCACTGCAGAGGAGAGGCAATTTCACAGCCCTCTACTTATGACATTAAATTGTTCTAAGTCAATATTCTTCCTAGGTAATAGGCGCTAAAAGTAGATTTATTATTTGAAAACATATTGCAAACTGCTTGAATAAAGGATAGGCAAAATCCATCTGTTCTACAGCAAGATATGACTGGAAGCATGCCAGCCTTCTCCAAGACTCTGAGGAAGGCTGATCATTGTAGTTAATACATGACCTCAGCACCATCAGAATACATAAGAAATACATTACTTTAACACAAGGAATGTTATCATGCTTTCATGCCCATATTAAATAATGAGATAGGCAAACTAAACAGAGAAACTGGGAAAGAGCGTCTAAGTGCCTGTTTCTTTCAAACAGTACACCAAGCCCAAAATCATAAGGCTGTGCCAATCCAAACACAGAAAAGTACCAGAATGTTTCTCAGAGAAAAAGGGCCAGCACAAACCACAGCTTCTTAGTTCAACATTTTGACTGGAATGGAAGTTCTCCGGTATCTTTGAAAACCGATACTTGACTCTCTGCTTTGAACAGCCAAAGCAACGTACACAAACACAACATCCACCTGGACATTTTCATCTTGAAAGGTCCTAATCATATTACTCGTTCTGACTCTGCTGCTTTTGGTATTAGCTGAACACATTTGTGTTAGTTTTTCCATAGTGGAAATTAACAACTCAAGAGCCTGATTATAATAATAACTTGAGGGCACCTTTTGTTTATAAGGTAATATGCATAATCTGGACTAATAGATTCTGTGGCTGAAGGCCAAGGACTTTATTAGCCCAGGATATGGTTATTACAGGTTATTACACTCAATGTTTAATTAAATACTGAAATCTTGAAAAACAGAAGTAGGAGAAAAATTTCTTTCTTCCTTTACCCTCCTTCAGCCGTGTCCTTTAGCCTCCTGATGTACTTCTTTTTATACCATGTCCATTTTACACTACCTTCTGATCTTTTATGTGCAGTTTCCTTTTATTTCCACAGATTTTTGTGACAACTGAGTAAGGAGTTTAGACTGTATCTTTCAAAGTGAAAAACACTTTGAAAACTCAAAGCTCTGCAGTTTTTTAACAGAATGTGTAGATACTAAGAGGCAATTGAGGTACTTGCATATTCGCAGTAAAATACTGTAGAAAAATCCTTATGTGATTAGAACTCGAGCATGGAGAGAGGTAGGTTTGTTGCTGACGCTAGGTGACATAAATCACCTAGTGCCAGTCCTTGCCAGTGAAGATATAGGACACTTCATAGAACTAGGTCTGACTGCATGCCAGATTTTAGGAGGCCGTCATTAGATGAGATGAATCCCATCTCTTAGAAGAGTTCTTTCCTGGACTCCACTTTCTTGAGCTGTAACAAATACAGTCTCAAATTCTCCCACAATATACGGTAAATGAAGTGCAGGTGACTCAGCTGAGTGTGTTTAGCAGAACTGACAAGGGGGTGGATGCATTGGAAGCTGCTTAGGGAAGTGTTATCAAGTTTGAGAGAGCAACAGGGAATTTTAGGTGGGTATATATGAAGCAACATTGAGTGCACATGGATGATGAAGCTGATCAAAATGTTGACAGTCAGTTGGTAATTGTCCTCCTGATGAAGTTAGCAGAAGTGTCCTTTCATTTGCTATAAGGTCACAAGCAGCACCAAAGGATCAAGACAGAGGTTCCAGGAACATAGTGGGAGGCAATGTTAACCGATGGCACCAAGACGCCGTCAGAGATGGCTCTGTCACCATTATGCTTATCTGGGGTATTTAAGAAATAAAAATCTGGCACCAAAACCCATTTAGATCTGTAGTCCCTGTTCTTCCTCCACAGGCTGGAGCGCCAGTATTTCCACAGGAATAAGAAAGCCAGTTCCTGTCCTCCCCTGCCAGTGCTTCAGTATGCTTTCCAAGCTGAACAATATTTTTGTATCCCTGTGACCCTTTGAGCGCATGCTGTTATCCAGCTCAAGTCTCTGGCAGCCGCAGAGGTTTAATATCTGGCAAGATAATAATTTGTTGTCAACAAAATCAGTAATTTATGAAAGGAAGAGCTGCTTCATAAATGCCATGGGAAACTTTGTCTTAATAGCAGTTGTCTAAATACCAAATAATTTCCAAGTTTGAGATGATTTACTTTCTGAAATGGCACATGAAGAAGCAGTTGCAAAGTAAGGCAGGAAGTGAATTGTGGCTTACCTGCAGGGACCCACACTCTGAACTCACTCACCCTCATCTGAGAGAAACCGTTCAAACACAACTCCAGTACTCGGGTAATACCTCACGGACCGGAATCTGAGCTAATATGAATAATGGCAACAGAACCTCAAAACCGATGTGAATGTCACCTTATGAAATTGTGAAGGCATGCACTGTGCACCACCACCACATTTGTGTAGCCATACTCCAGAAGATATAAGGAAAGTCTGAAGGAGCAAGTGGCAAACATGATGCAGGTTGTCAATAATGCCAAAACAAGGAAAGAATTGGAAATTAAGTTTTAGATCGATTCTAAAGAAGAGGTTAAGCAGAGATACAAGAGAGATGGAGACAGACTTTGCAAATGAGGGTGCTGTCACAAAAACCTTGGATAAGCAACAGCTCTGAAAGCAGGGAAGATGAAGCTTGAAGTTTGGAAGTGAGTGTGAATTGAAGTAAAAGAAAATTCTCACATTCAAATTGTTCATTAAAAGGAAAATTTCTACTATCTAGAAACTTCTCTAATCTATCTAAGGTGGAGACTCTTCAATGTTATTACAATTCCACTGAAGATCTGGCCCCTAGCCAAGCCAGTCTGTAGGTAGGGTCGATTTTCCTTTTCTCATTGCTTTCCCCGTTTCACTCGCAGTATAACTACAGCCAGATTTATTCTGCATGTCTTCCCCACTTTCAGATGACTGAAAGGCTCTCTGCAGCTAACGTTACTCACTCTACACATACACTTCGACAGGTGAGCTGTAAAGTAAAACTATCTTGGCAGAAATCTTCCCAGTTATCCACAGCTGTCACACGTGTGAGCGAGCCTGTGCTTTTATATTGTTTCCTTTCTGTTTGAGCAAGGTGCTTTATTCTGAACAGAGCAGTTTCCTTTCCACCTGACCCAGATTCACCCACACCGAGACCTGCAGCATGCACAATATCCTACCAAAATACAGGGGCAATATGAGTGCAGTCACTGGTTTTTTGTCCACCCATCACTCCAACCCTAATAGTTTCCTGCTTCTCATTTTCCCTCTGGGTTTTCTACTTCTCCAAAGCGCTGCTACTCGACCTGTGACACTAACAGTGAAGAGCTGGCTCTGCTCAGCAATCTGCACGTTCCCCAGGACACTTGAAGTGAGGCAGCCAAACCTCCATCAGGGAGCAGGGGCTGTAAGGTAAAAGGCAGTTGCCAAGACACTGGGATGACTTCTGGTTTTTTGTTTCAACATACACATGTATTTCAAAGTCTACTCTCTGGGTATTTTACCCACATGGGCAAGTATTCATGCAAAAAGAGACTATCAATTCTATTGTTCATAAATTCTACGTGAGTGATTCTCAGTACTCAAGCTGAGGGCCAGCTCATGTGACTGGCAAACAAAGACATTTAACTTCTGGCAGCAGAGCATTTATTTTTCTACAAAATCAATAATTTATAGGGGAAAGAGGCTGTGTAAAACTAAGAGTGAAAGAAAAACAGTAAAATCTCTAAAATACAAGTGCAGGAAATAAATCACTCTTTCTTCTCCTATACTGGAAATTTAATTCAAATATTCTTACATCCGATAGTCAGCTTGATGGGAATAAACCACCAAGATTATAATTCTCCGTAGCATGCAAGTACTGAGGTCTTATCCAATTGCCTCAGCAAACAGTTGTTCTGAAGGGGCAAAGAAGTAGGTGAATAAGGAAGTTTTAAGATTGAATTATACTTTAGGACCAAGTGATATGATCTGTATTTTCCTTGCCCTTAGCTGACCCTGTCAGTATCTCCATAGGAGACCTGATTTATTCACCATGATCCTATTGGTTGGGTCAAACAACGTTCCCGTTTGAAGATCACAGATAAGAGCAGAGTGGCTTGGTTTCAGGAAAAAAAGCAAGGTGTCAGGAAATGAGTACTGATGCCTGAGCTTCTGCTTGGAAAGCTCAAACCCATGGTGACCTCACGGACAGCTGGGAGCCCAGATCTCACAAGGGCACTGCAAACCTTTTCCCCATCCTACCTTTCAGTGGAACAATGTAGCAGAAGCTCTGTGTGTGAAAACTCGCCCGGCTTCTTCCCTCTTTGAAAAGTCTTTTCTTCATATAAACAACAATCCAGCACAGAGCTATTAATGCTGGCAATTTGATTTTCAGTTTTGTGTTCTGTTTGAAATGGCATTGTCCAACATAATATGAAATAAAATAACATGAAACATGAGCAATTTAGCAAAACTGCTGGCACAGAAAATACTGGCACTTAGTAAACTAATGACCCAGATTTCAGAAGGCAAAGATCTGAACAATTGCCTCCAGAAGGATCCATGGAGGGAAGGGAAGGTAGATAGTCAATGGCAGATACTTGGCCTATGCCTCATGCCATCCCAGGTGTCAGCATAAAAGAAATAGGGAGGACACAAGTTATGGGAAAAGCTATGGTAACCCTACACTATGTTTGCCCGAGATGGAACTTCTTGACTCTTGTTTTCTCCTCAAGCTGCCTTAAGATGACAAGCAATGGCCAGAATATTGTATAAAGGTGAAGGTAGTGCATGTCATATCTTACTTGAGCTTAGCATCCTTTTTCACAAGATGCCGTGCTCTAACTTGTCAAGTATGGAACAGATACAGCCACATAATGAGCCAAAACCTATTCTCTTATATCACCGGCTATGCTGCCAGATGGCAGTGCTTCACAGAAACACAATGTTAGCTTTCACAACATCCTGAGCAGGTAAAGCATTGCCTCCAAAGGGTGAGACTCACACCCAAATATTTGTATGCACTTGGACATGTTGATACAAGCTAGCTTCAAGCTGTGCGTTAAGACCAAAATGAAGAGATACCCATCAATTTCAGAGGAACCATTGTTGTGAATATAGTGAACAGGTTTCTTTTTGTCTGAGGTAAGTGTCTTCTGTTTGCAGTAAGATACCTACCATGCAACTGGTGGGCTAGGCACTAAACAGTATAAAAAGAAAGGCACACAAAAGCTCCCGGTTCAAAGAGAAAAAGAAAAGGATAAAAGGTACACAGAGACTCATGGTCTTGATCGTGGCCTATGTTCTGGCTCCGATGATGTGGATGTAGAAGAGTGCTATCAAACATCTGCCTCTATTCCTGCAAGTGGAAATTATTGCTTGGTGATGCAGCTTTTGTCCACCAGTTCTGTCCAGGTCTCACTCATGCGCTGCAGTGAAGGGTAGTCTGGCAGTGAGGCACGCAGTATAAGGAAAGGATTGTGGCCAAAGCAATCTGTGCTGTAGCCTGGGCTGCAAAAAAGACTGAGTGATTACTTGTAATGTTTAGCATGGTTTCAGCTTGTGCTAATGCTGCACAGACTCCTGACAGCGCCAAAACCTCACAGGTGCAAAAATAGTAGTACAAGGTTGACCTCACCTTTTTTTAGCAAAACTTGGAATCAAAACTAAAACAGAGAAGAGAGGGACATGCTATGTACAGTGCCCAGGTGATGACTGGCCCCATTTTGATACAGCAGTGTTTAAATAGCCTTTTATTTGTAACGAAGTATGTAAAGCTCATCCCAATTATTCATTAGACAGGCCTCTAATTCTGTTTCTCTGTTCCCCTTAAAGTCACCTGATGCCAGTGATTAAATTACATATAGCAGAAGGAGAGTTCCTAAGTTACCTAGCAAATGTCAGCATATGAGGTAGATTTTCAGCAGTGGACAAAGTATCATTACCTTACAGTTAATGCAGTTTTATAGGAGTATGCTTCATTTGTCATATCCAAAAATACAAAAACTGCAGCTGCATGAGTCAACATAAATATTCAAACTGTTAATGCATTAACACAAGTGACAGTACCAGATTGCAAAGCTTAGCATAAAATCACAAATAACTAAATATGGTGTAGAGTGTTGCTTCTTCAAGCAATCAAAACCCTTGCATAATATTACAGTGCAGCTGGCTAGTAGCTCATGCCATGTAATTTAAGTCTCCTTAATCTTATCCATCTGAGAACTTGGAAGCAGTCTCTAATGAAATATCACTTTGGTCCCAACAGTATCCTGAATAAGTTCTTTCTTAGGTTTTCCCTGTTCCCAGACATATTCATGACAAAGTAATGGCTTCTGTACATTATTGTATGCATTTTCACTTTTACCATATAATGTAAAAAGTGAATGTTATTCCATGCCCTTGTGCAGCTGTGCAGTGTATGTTTTAGAAGGGCAAACACTGGATGGTGTGTGAATATTCACACCAGCAAATTAATAGCTTACATGTTCAGAGCAGTGCAAAAGAAAAGGACAAGTTTCTCCATTACAGCGATGAGACAATACTGGTACACATGGCTTGTTGTGAGAGGTGATACTGTCCCAGAAACAACCTTATTACCTGTCACATTGAGCTCCAGAACCATAAAACTCTCATCTCCCCTTGTAATTTCTGACATGCTCAATAGCCCTGGTAATTGAACTACACTCCTAGGACTTCTTTAGCATGCTGAGATACCTTACCAGCTAACTACTGGCAATTAAAATCTGTAATGTGAATAGAAAAAACATGAATTAATCAGCAGTATATTAGGTAAGTTACAAATAACAAAACTAGTGCTTTGGAGCAGAAGCCAAAATTTCAATAGGAAATGTGCCATATAAGGTACCCTAAAAAACAGGGTGTAAGGAACATTCTTAAAACTGGACTCTGGTAGGTGTTCCCATACATAAAATAAATCACGTGCATCTTCATAGCATTCAGATGTGAAAAAAACTGCCTAGAGCTATGAGAGCAGCTGAATGCTTCATTCTGTGAAGAATTAGTATTTTCAGCAGCAGTAACCAGCATTTTATGGAGATCAGATAAATCATTGCAATAAATATGAGCTACAGAAAAACAGACTATGTTTTCTCTAATTTATTCATTCATCTACTCATAATATATACTGATGCATTTATGTTAAGACATATAGAACATTGAAAGAACCAGACAGGTGTCTGGGGCTGTAGAGCTTTTGTTTTGTTTTGACTATTAAATTTTAACAATAGATACAAGATTAAATTATTCGGTTCCATTTACAAAAATATAATATGAAAACATTCTGTTCTGGAATGAAACATAAATGGTAAATTAATTGCTTCACCAAGCCATTGTGTAGCCTCTTTGAAAAACGTGTTGAAGACATACTATTCACAGAATACCCTGGAGACCAGTATGTTATGCTTAAGCAGTAATGAATTTTATGCTGGCCACTGCATTATCAGTCAGTTAAGTATTTTCTTAGTTAGACCCTTGAGAATTCAGCAAGTAATTAATGAGCATGAAAGATGAGAAGATTCATTATGGATAATACGCATTTTTCCAAGATATGTCATTATCCAGATTTGTCATAAAGCAGCATCTATTATATTAAAAACTTAAGCACTAAGGACCATAGGCTTAGGAATTAAATCTACAGAGGGACTGGAACACTGAAATATTAAATGCTGCAATACCCACATTTCACAAGCCCATGACAGTCTTGAGGTAGTCTGCCTATGCCCAGGCACTTTTCAGAGGAGCTCTAATAGAAGAGCAAGCTGCCTAAAAACAAGAAACAAACAGGATTAGACATGGAAATCCAAATTAGTTACAAGAGGTGCTGGACAGGATAATGAACCTTAGCATCCTCAGCAATACTCTAAATATAAATTAGAGCGAGGGCTTGGATTCAGTTCTGCACGCATTTTATAAACTGGAGCAGCTACAACAGAAGAAAACAGATCCTGTCTCTACAACCACGCAGGGTGTGACCTTGAGCAGAAACTCAGTCTATCCATATTTACTTAATGCTAGCCTCCACCCACCCCACCTACCCTTGTGAAAAAGTTACTTGATCATGTCAGGCAGACAAGATAGCTGGCACTCTTCCTACAGGTGCCCCAATGTGACATCCCCCAGTTCAGGGTACTTACATGGGAAATGGGAACACCAGGTAGCAGGAAGACAAGGACACATCACAACCTTCTATTTCTCCCCCTCCCTCTTTCTTTCCCTCCTTTGAAATAAGCTACTCTGATTTTGTAACTTGGGAACGTAAGAGGCATGCTTATTGGTTACATGATGCTGTCATTCTTACATTTTATACTGTCTTGGTACACTTACCACACACAAAAACACCACTTATATTGGTTTGAAAGGAAAAAGAACGCTTTCGTGCACTATAAGTGATTAAACAAAACAAAACAAAAAAAAAAAACCAAACAAAAAAAACCCTGAAAAAACAAGAGAAGAAAGTAAAACTTTATAGGTAGCTGCTGCTTTCTTAAAATCAGCCTACCTTTTCAGGGGGTTGAAGTGATAATAACTCACAAAATACTATTCATTTGGAAGGTAATGCCTCCCATACATACAAAGCTACATAAAAGCATACTTGGTAGTGCAAGTAAAAGTCAGGGAAATGACCCTTGGAGAATTACATTCATTGCTTCCTCCACTGCTGTCATGCTGACTCTTGAAAATCTGGACCATCGTTCAACCTATGAGTTCTGCTGTGCTGTTTCATAGAGAACCCCTGGGTTCGGTGAGAGCTGAGCTGCTTTTAGCCAAGTACACAGAGCAGTTCACAAGGAACAATTAATCTCTGAGCTGCTTGCCTCCTTTTTGATCCTTTTGATGAAAGCTATACAATAAAGGCGATGCTTTGTAAAAACAGTTCCTAAGAAATCAGCTCAGTCTAGAAAACTCATTCATGTTGCGCTTCAGTTACATCAAAGAAACACTGGCATGGAGCTAATAATAGTCAGCTTCACAGAAGCACCCTGATAGTCTGACTTGAAATGGTGAAGATCATGAGCCCCTTTCTCTAGAGACATGAAAAGATATTCCCATGAAAATCAAGGTACTGATTTGAAGAAATCTCTATAATCAATTCGGACATTGCACATCCAGTTGATGACCCAGGCACATACTTCCAAAGATCAGTAACAACCACCAAGTATTTAGGAAATGCACGGCAGGCACCTCACTTGGTTGCTCATGATTCTCTGGATATATTCACAAGCTGTTACACTGACGGGCAGTACACTGTCTTCCCAGAAGTGCTCTATTGAGACAATAGCCTTTGTTCCTACAGGCAGCACCACTGATGGAAAATGGACCTGGACAAAGGCTTCCATAAATGAGGATGAGAGGATTAGTCCTAAAGCCACTCTTCTGAGAAGGGCAGTCAGGGAGCAGCAGTGCAGGTGGGGGCTGATTGGAGGTTGCAGCCAGGTGAGGGTTGGTTCCTTCTCACAGACAACAAGAAATAGGACAAGAGGAAACAGTTGTTCCAAGGAAGGTTTAGACTGGATAGTAGGAAAAAATTTTTCACCGAAAAGGTAATGAAATATTGGAACAGGCTGCCCAGGGAGGTGGTGGAATCACCATGCCTGGAAGTGTTCAAAAAACATATAGATGTTGTGCTTAGAGGCATGGTTTGGGTGGTGGGCTTGGCGGTCCTGGGTTAACAGTTGGACTTGATGATCTTGAAGGTCTTTTCCAAACTAAATGATTCTACGATCCTATGACCTTGTCAAAACCACAATAGCTGGATCTATGTTACAGCCTTAGGTTTGACCCACAAACCCCTGTTTGACCCATAAACCTCTGTCAGGGCACCAACATAGAAGACAGGCCACACAGACTTGAGGCTTTTCACCACTATCTACTTTTTCAAATGTATTTCATTATTTCCATTCTGGCAAGTCACATTAATAAACCCATAGTTTGGATTTGCTTACAATCTTTTTGATCAATAACTGTATTCAATGTGGGCATTCATTGCCAGCCAGAGATGGGATAGATTAGGAGAGAATGTAAGTGCCTCTAATAAATTGCCTTGAAAACAGGAGTAATCTTGAGAACAGCATTAGGAAACCATTTTCTTCTGTTTCCAGAGAATGTCCCTGTGTTGTATGTCAAAAAGGGAAAAAATGTGTAACAGTGCAAAGCCATACACTTAAACTATAATTTTATTAAAAGAAATTACAAGAGTGCATAAGATGTAGGCCACAAAAGGAGATTAGAAAAAGTGATTTGTGAAAAATTAATGCTTTTCATCATCCTGTAGCTACATGAAGTAATATATTTCAATTGACTGGATCTGAGAACATAGATTTCTCCTCTTTTCCTGCTCCCCTTTTAACTGCAGGATTAGCCTTCTTTTATGAGGCCAACGATGGCAGGGTACCACCACAGCTATGAAGGAAATACCTTACCATACAGGTACTGTGAGTAGGCTTCAGCCACTGCTAGGGGGCTAAATCGTACCAGAATGAAAGGGAGAGGACAGAAAAATACTCCGGTATTCCAGGTTATACAATGAGAATTCTCACCCACAAGATTTGTATAAGCACCACAGGGGCCATTGTGAGCACACAGGAAACCTAAAATAAACCAAAATTAAAGCATAGCAAGTCACAGGTTCCTTAAGGATAGAAGAATCCAAGAATACAAGATAAAAAACACTCTTGTATTTTTTTGTGAGGGACTATTCTACCAACCAAAACAACCACCCTTCTTCAAAATCAATAAGTGGAGAGACAAGTAAATGAATATATTTTAAGCCAGTTGGACAAGCTCATATGGGCAAGGGGGTCTGTATCATGAGCAAGCCTGAACCTCTGGTCCATGGCAAGGATCATGATTTCTGTGTGGAAAGTGGAGACAGTGAATGTTCTAACTCCTGGCAAGTGCAATTTTATCGAGTAAAACATTGAAATAAATGTTGTTATATTCAGTTGTCCCTTAAGCTTTTTCTTTTAGGAGTTACAGAAGAAGGATGTTTCCTGATTAATATAATGTAAAAAGTCAGTAATTAAATATTTAAGTAGATTTACATTGAAGTTGTCACTTTCAGGTTTCAGCATCAGTCAGCCACTGACATACAAGAAGCATTCACCTTTCTGAGTTACCATTTCAAACACTTTTGTGCACCAGATTACAGATGGCTCATAATTTTAAGACCTTCTTTATCATCATAAGTTGTCATTTTCTCATAATTCTCATAAACACTTCTTTTATTAGTGATAGTAAAGTACTGTAGAAAACATTAAAGGAGATGTCAAGGAAATTTACAGTACTGTGAATGTGGAAACTGGAAGCGAGATGGGGGACATCTACAGTGGTAGGCACAGGAACTTGCAAAGATGCGTATGCTTCCTGTGGAAAGGATGAAGGGTGCAAATCTATACCAAAGACCCCATTTTTCCATTGTTCAGCTACTCATTGGACAACTTCATCTGTAACCAGCAAAGACAGATTTAAAAGTTCGCTCAGAGGTTGTCTGCTATCCATTAGCTGATGAAAATGTAACATTAGTGCTCTCTTTGTATCTATTTTACTTTAAATTAAGCTATCATCTGGTATCAATTTTTATATAGGAAGGATTAATTTGACATTAAGGAACTACACTAATTCCATGTTTACATTCCCAGCTGCACCACTGATGTTCTGTATCCTGTGAACAGATAGCCCAAGTTTCACTAGTTTGGAATTGGTTTGAATTTCACCTTTTCCTAGTGTAGACAGAGAAAAAAAAGTGTTAGCTTAAAATGATATATAACTGATGAGATCCAATAGGATTAAATCATCTAGCTTACCCTACATGCAAACAACAGCATAGTTAAGGTTGAAGTTACATTACGTTAGGCCCATATTAGCCAAGCCCAATCCAGGTCAAACTCACTCGAAATTATGCCTTGTGCAGATACTTTCAAAGCCCAAGAATAATGCTCGACCAATCTGTGTGTGTTTTGAAAAAGCAAAGCAAAGCATTTTGAGAAAATTCCAAGCATTATTTTTTAATTTCCCTCACTGGAGTCAGAAGAAGTGAAAAAAACACCTAAGGTAACAACAAAATTTTCATTGAACCCAAACAAGGCATTTTCCCTACCTGTGCTTTTTGGCACTTACACCAGGCTGGGTAGAGGGAGCTCTGCTAAGCTTCTGAGCTTTCAATGTGGTAGCAGGTGACATCACGGTCCCTGTGAGCTCTTCCCACCATGAAGAGGGGACAGCGGAGCGATTTAGTTCTAGACCAGGCCTGTGCTGGAGGATCAAGCTAGCATAACCTTCCCTTGGCCACATACTTCTACATACACATGTGTGTTTGTGTGTCTGAGCATGCGCATGCTTGCACATAGATCCACAGATATGTATCATACACACACACATACTTGCACATACATGAGCACATACATGAGTGCTTTAGCCTTATTTGCAGCCACGAGCATGTCAGAACAACACAGTGCCAGGAAACAGTGATATCTGAGAACAAAGTCCTATCTACTACTGATAGACGCAGCAGTAGATTATCTCGCATGAGTTTCCATGGTAAACTACATTAATGAAAAATGCCTCATTTCTGAATTGCATCACAAGAGAGCAATTGCAATGGAAGTAACAATGAGATATGTAGGTGATAATATTCTTCCTCCTTAATGTAGCAGAATGGGAGGAACATATCCCTGTGGTGCAGTAAATGCCAATAGGTGTAGCCAAAGTGTTTATTGTTCTGAAGCCCTCAGGAAATTTGGGTGAAAACTAAAGCCAATTTTTCTATTGGATCATTCAGTGAAATGAATGTTCATTATAACACAGAGAAATGAAACAATGCAAGGCTATTTTAAATTTAAATATATTTTAGCAAGTAGAGCAAGGACTGCCACATTATTCTCTCGGTAGGGTGTGAGCTGCTGTATCAGTTAGCATCTGTTCTTTGCAATTCCTCGACTCAGAATGCGATGATTTAGTAAATACGCAAAAAGCTGTACTACTGCAAATTATCATTTTTCCTGAGGTGTTTGTTTCTGGTTCGCATACAGTAGATGGCACTGGTGGAATAAGAAGTTATGATACGTGGCAACTTGAAGAAGCTCTACAGCCTCCAGCATGTTCAGTCAGGTTTGGAATGTCCACAAGGATGGAGACCCCACAGCCTGCCTGGGCAACCTGTCCCTGTGTTTGACCAGCCTTACAGGAAATTAGTGTTTTCATACATTTAAATGGAATTTGCTCTATTTCAGTTTGCATCCGTTGTCTCTTGTCTTGTCACTGGACCCCACAGAAAAGAGCTTGGGTCCCTCTTCTTTGCACCCTCCCCTCAAGTATTTATACATGTTGATAAGATCTCCCTTGAACCTCCTCCTCCTCCTCTCCAGGCTGAACAGTCCCAGCTCTCTCAGCTTCCTCTCACATGTCAGATTCTCCAACCCCACAATCAACTTTGAGGCCTTTTGCTGAACTAACTGCAGTCTGTCCGTATGTGTCCTCTACTGAGAAGCCCAGAACTGGACCCAGCACTCCAGGTGCTGCCTAGAGAGGAAGGAGTACCTCCTTTGATATCCTAGTAATGCTTTTCCTAACATAACCCAGGGGGCTTTTGGCTCTCTTTGCTGCAAGACCATGTCGTTTGTCAGGACCTCAGAGTCCTTTTCTGCAAAGAACTTGGCATTTGCCTTTGTTGAACTTCATGAAATTCCTGTTGGACCATTTCTCCAGCCTGTTGAGGTCCCTCTGAATGGCAGCACAACCATCAGGCCTAATAACCAATGCTTCAAGTCTTTTATCATCTGCAAATCTGCTGAAGCTGCACTCTGTCCCACCACCCAGGCTATTAATGAAGATGTTAAACACTGTTGGCCCCAGTATTAATGGTGGTACACTGCTGGCCTCGAGACAGACACAGTGTTGCTGATCACAACACTTGGAAATCGGTATTTAAGCCAGGTTTCAGGCCACTGAACTATTATTGTTCGTTTAGCTAGCCTGTATTTCATCATTTTGTCTACAAGGGTGTTACAGAAGACAGGCTTGAAAGCCTTGCTAAAGTAAAAATTAACAACATCCACTACTCTCTCCTTGTCTAGCGAGCCATCAGCTCATCATAGAAGGCTATCAGGTTTATGATGTAAGATTTCCCCTTCATAAATCCATGCTATCTACTCCTAGTCACTTTCTTGTCCTTAACATGGTAGGAAATGTTTTCCAGGATTCGTTTCTCCCAGCACTTTCCCAGGGATTGAGGTGAGGCCATCCAGCCTGCAGTTCCCCAGATTCTCTTTCTGAATCCAGAAAATTCTTCCTTCCTGAAGGCAGAAGTGACATCTGCTTCCTTCCAGACCTCAGGAATCTAGAGGAAACCCAGAGAAGGAACCTCAGGAACTCCACGATCCCACAAGCACTGCAGCTAAAGCAACCCCTAATCTTCATATCCCCAAGCAATTCCTCCTTGTTTGTGAATATCAGATCCAGCAGCACATCCCACTGATGTCTGCTCCATGATCACCTGTGTTAGGAAGCTGTCATCAATGCACTTCAGAAACCTGGATTGCTCAGGCCCTGCTGTGTCACCCTCCCAGAAGATATCAGGGTGTTTAAAGTCCCCAGTGAGAATCCAGGCTTGTGAACATGAGGCTTATTCCAGCTGTCTGAAGAAAGCCTCACCACTACTTCTTCCTGATCTATTACAGACATCATCAGCCACGTTGGTCTGCCTACTAATCCTGACCCATAACCTCCCATCTGGCTCACCATCCATTCCAAGGCAGAGCTCCACGCACTCCTGCTGCTCTCTCACATGAAGGGCGTCCCCCCTTCCTTGCCATCCTGGCCTTTCCTTTCTGAAGAGCCTCCATCCATCTGTTGCATCCACTGCATCTGGTCACGTGAGCTATCCCACCACATCTCCACCATCCCAATGAAGTCATCACACTGCAACTGCACACAGTCCTCTAATACTTCCTCTTTGTTCCCCACATCACTTGCATTTAGTGTATGGGCACCTGGTCCTGCTGATTTCCCCAGGAAAAGTGTGAGAGGCTGCCCCTTCCCTCTGGTGATGTTTTGGAGAGGCTGTCAGACATCCCTGCAGGGAGGTCTCACCTGGGGCTGACCCCCTCCACCAGGCAGCTACTTATAAACTGGGGCTGGGCCCTGCCCGAGCTACAGCCCCTGCTGCATCACAGCCATGCCCCTGCCTGGCCCCAGGCGCTACCAGTCCAGACCTGGACCCACACCTGGACCCAGACCCGGACCCTGACCTGTGGGTTGCCTTCCTGGATTTACCTTGCACCTGCCCCATCTTGGCAGCCCCTCAGGCTGCTCCACAGCCTTGGATGGTGGGACTAGTCCCAACCAGGGAGACCTTGACCTGCTGGCCCCATGGAAAGCCCCTCTCAGCTTCCAGGTCCTCAGCACCCATGGAACCACTGGTCCACAAGACACCCAGACAGACCAAAGAACTGATTTTTATAAACTTATGATGGGCAAAATAAATCACAACTTTCTTCTGAATTAACGCAGACACCCCCCCCTCCCCACTTAGGTGCAACATCTCAGAATGAAAACAAAGCATGTTTCTTTGGTTTTAACATTTTTTTCTCATTTCACAATGCATGAAGCGCAAAATATTCAGTGAAGGAGCATTCGGATATTTTTAGACTACTGAGAGATTTCTGGGGCACTGATACAGTTCAAAGTGATCATAACTGGAAGAAACGTGATAGGTATTTTAGAAGAAACCTGCTATGGCAGCTTCAGAAAGGCTGTGGCTTGTCAGGTAAGCGTTGACATTTATTTTGCTGCCATTGTCCTGATAATGACTGCCCCTGGTGAAATGCTACAAAGACAAGGTTACAAAAATCAAGGAAAAACCCTTTGACTAAAGTTCAAACTGACTGCTAAGTAAAAAAGTATGTCCAATGCCCTCTCAAGGCTGTGTTAAGGAGGGACATGAAGTCATTTAAGGTACTGAGACAGAAGAAAGAGCATGGATGGTGAATCTACTTTTGCATCACTCTGAAGCTAGAAGACCACCTTTGGTGTTAACACCAAATCTCAAATTTTATTTAATTTTATTTATTCAACTTTTATTGAACAGTTGGGGTTTTTTCATTTAGGAGACAAGGTAAATCCCTAGAGCTGTTACATAAAGTTAGCTGCTGCTTGGAAACTTCTGCAGTACTCACCCTGGGTATTAAAACCTGAGTTTTCCAACTTTTATTAGCACTTTAAATATTACAGCCCAACCGATTTGTTTTTATTTCAGTTTTAGGTTTAATAGTGGTGTTAAAAAAGTGAAGCCAAATGGAACCTTTTACTTCCAAGTACACTTTAAAAGCATTTTGAGAGAAGAAGATCTTAAACAAATTACAACTTTCTATTCTGACATGGCACGCATGAATAAAAGAACAGAACCAGAGTGATTTCCTAGCTACATGGATAAAACACAGTTGTGATTCTTAAGTGTTCTTAAGAGTAAGAAGTTATCTAGGAGGGAGAGGGCACTCTTCTGCAGCAGAGAACAACAGGTAATTCTTATATGTACAATAAGACTTCAAGGGTTTTTTTCCATGCATTATACATGCACCACACTAGCTTGGAATAATTTCCATTCAGCTTTTGTGCAGTAAGCACAACTGACAGGTCTGGGAAATCATTCCTAGGTCTTTATTCTCTGCCAGACTTTGGGACTGCACACGCTCATCTTTCACTTCACTGATGTCACCGTGTTGAATGAAGAAGCGGGCAACCTATTGGCTTTCCCAATACTCTGGTGCCAAGTAACACATGTATTGTTTCCCCAAACACTGTTTTGGCAGTTATTTAGTGAACATCTGCTGCCCACAGCCAGGAACAACCTAGCTTCCCCTGCAACTGATGATAGCAGCAGGCAGCTTGTGTCTTCACCTTCTTCTGGAAGTTCAGCTCCCTCTGTCAGCTTGAGGTCCACAGCTTAATGCAGTGAAGAGCAACTACCACAGAAAAGGTGAGAGCAGAGCAGTTGTGGTCAGTGTAGCAGTATAAAATGAAAAATGATGTTTCACTGACCTTCTCCAATGCTTCAGTCCATTCTCCTGCAGAGAGTCTAAATTTTCAGAATTCATGGGAATAGCAGGTATTGCAAAAGGCCTGATAGGAGTAACAATGTTAAAATTTTTACCTACACCTTGCTGAAAAACTGATGAGTGGTGAGAGGGAAAGAAAATGGCAAACAACAGTGGAGAAGAAAAAGAAATTTAACTGGACTTCCATTGTAACATAACACAAAAGGCACCTTGCTTCTCTGAACTCTGGTGTAACAATGTCAGGAGTGGTGTGGAGTTAAAAAGAAGAAGAAAATGTCATCAAATATAATATATTTCTATTCTTGCAGGGATAGCTGGCCCCCATCCAAGGCATTCACACAGAGCTACAGAAACCCCTCCTCCTCCAAACCAGAACACACAGTAGGGTTGTTTGGTGTTACAGATGAGAAGTGAGCAGAAGAGGGAAAATAGCTTGAGGTATTCTAAATTCTTCTCCAAAATATATACCCAGCAGGGATGAGTATGAATCACCAGCCAGAAAGACACATAAATTATCATCCTCCCTGTGCTGGTTTTGTTACACTTGCCTTTAAATTTGTTGAAGGATTGGTTTGGTTTCTTTTGGTTTGGTTTGTTTGTTTTGTGTTTTGTTTGTTTTGTTTTGTTTTGTTTTGTTTTGTTCTGTTCTGTTCTGTTCTGTTCTGTTCTGTTTTGTTTTGTTTTGTTTTGTTGTTTTGTTTTGTTTTGTTTTGTTTTGTTTTGTTTTGTTTTAAATACCAGAGCCCATGTTTTCTGTATACTCACTTCCTGGGTTACATTCAGTTTTCAGAATTTTCTGAAATACAAGTCATACAAAAGAAATCATTCTTTGTTCACTCTCGTAAAACATCATACAACAAAATCATTGCCCCTACTGCCTGCAGGTGACTGATTGAAAAAATGAGGTCTGACACTGAAAAGATTATGACAAAAAATAGGGCACTAAAATGTTCTGCTTAAGAAAACAGAGTCTGATGTGGAAAAGGGAAAGGTTAGCTTCCTCCCAATTAACTTTTGGGGCACAGAACTGCAGCTCATCAATTTGAAGCGGATGCTTCATGTCAACAATTTGTAAATTAAAGTAGGATTCATCTCTTCTGAGAAGCAGGAATGAGAGTTTTACAAAGGAGAGTTTTACATTCAGGTGTCTGCACTTCTTCCTCTGTACCATGTACGCCAGGACAGGATGCCATGGCGGAGTAGTACGGAGTATTCACCATCTGCTGTTGGCCGAACTCTCACCAGGGCTAAGTTTCTAGTTACTAGATCCCTGCACTTCAAAAGTGCTGGGGCTTCCTGACAGCTCATTTGTCTTAAGCAATGAGATATTCAGCACTCCATCACCTAGAAATTATCCACAGAATTTAAGAGTGAGCTCAAAAATGCTGAGTCAGGTGCCTGCAGTCTGTACAAAAGGCATATGGGATATGTGAGCTTTGCAACAGCCGATCTACTGAGTGGACCAGCAGCAACATCTAAACTGTACTATGAGCAATGCCAAGTGAGAGGAATGGTGTATTTTGCAGAACTTAGGTTTTGAATGCAGGTATATGGTCAGCTGTGAAATGGATTCAGAGATGAAAAACACCGTTTGCACTAAAATACCTGTTACACCCATGCAGACTTGTAATGTCTTACCTATAAAATGTACATCTCGGTGAGATAGCTAGGCTCCATTTACACTTAAAGGAGAGAAATAAGCACTCCCAGAAAGATTAATTTGTCTCTTTTAGGTATCTATCTTGAGATGAAACAAGTCACAAATGACATACTCGGCATAGAGATAGTTTCTAAACAGCTATTCAGATACAGAATTCTGTATACATAGACTCATAGAATAGTTTGGGTTGGAACGGAGCCTCAAAGATCATCAAGTCCAACCCCCCTGCAATGAGCAGGGGCATCTTCAACTACATCAGTTGGCTCAGAGCCCCCTTCAACATGACTTTGAATGTTTCCAGGGATGAGGCATCTACCACCTCTCTGGGCAACATTTCAACAGATTACTTTCATTGCCATTGGCTTGTCAGCTTAAAAAGATGGCCACGAAACAATTTGCCTGACTTCAGGAACAGGTTAATTATTAGAACATTTACCAGATCAATAGGACGCTTGAATTTTATTTTACCCACAGCAACAAGGGTTCAGGTTTCTAACTGCCTATTGGCAGAAGGGAACCTTAACCCCTCATCTCTTAGTACAGGTGGGACAGCAAGTAACAGGGAGTAACCCAAGCAGCAATACCACTGACCTGGAATCACAGTCACCTGAGTTCCTGTCAGCACTTCCCTGAGTGAAGCAGTCATGATTAAAAAAGAGCAAAATAAACTTAAAGCCAGATCTGTTTCCTTGGCAAAAACCAGTGCTGGCAAGCAAGAGACTCCTAGGATAGTCTTTTGGCCTCACTGACTTGTGCGTTCTTTGCCACCCCTGCAGAATGAAGAGTGCCTTTCTCATAACCAGATGGTTAGGTTCTGCATTTTTTGGGCTGCATCTCTCTCAGGCATGCAAGCAACTCTGTCGTTGACCGTAAAATAGGCTTGTCTGTTCTGCTTCTATCTGATGATTTTGAAATACAGCAATACTGACTGTTAATTTGTTAGGTATAACTAGAAAATGCTTAGAAAGACTGCAGTCTTCAGGGACCTTAGCCTGTAACTCCCAGAGAAGCCCAGGCAGGCAGTAAGTTCCCAAATGTTCAGTTCAGCCAACAGTAGCAGTACTCTTAACTATGCAGAATAGAAAAACTTCAGGCATATAATTCATTTTCAGTAGAAAACTGGAAGATCTATTGCTTTTTAGGCACAGAGAGGATTTAACACATTTTTTGTTTGTAATTTTTCTATTAAAATTAGACATCTATTTTCTTTCAAAATACACTTTAGGCACCTAGGTAATATTTTCATATTTTTCACTTACTGCAATATTTGTACTTTGTTATATTAAATTTTATCTCATTGCCATTGTTCTATTCTCAAGGTTATCTGATTTTTCCTGTATGACATCCTAGACCTGTATTGACAGTGAGACCCAGTTCCATATCAGATATTGTTAGTTCAATCCTAATTTTCATGCCAAAATCATTAAAGGAAATACTAAGATCCACTCCAAGTCTGATTCATGAATAATGCTTCTAGTAGCTCCCTTCAACCCATTACATCTCTTTTTTCAACATTGCCCAGTGACAACTTTTTAAACAGCTCCCTAACTATCTTCAAGTTTGTACCTCCATCATATTAATGAACACCTCCCTACAGGCATAATTTCAGATGCTTTACTCATAAATTAGTCTCATCCATAAATGGGATTACTCCCATTCAACTTCAGATGTCTTTAGGGTGGTCATCTACAGCTCAGCTAGTCACCCCTGGCTTACTTTACAGTCAATGGAGAGAAGTAAGCACTAGTAGGTGTGATTCAAGTGACTTATTTTAGACATTTCCTTTAGGATAGGATGAATCATAGCTAAAAGGGATTTTATTTTTTTTTTGGCAATGCTGAAAAGGGAGCATGGGGTGACTGGTTTAGAAATAAAAGTCTCCAGAGCAGACACGTGCATTTAGTCAGATGAATCCCATCATTCGTTACCAAACAAATTAGATCTTCCATTTACCTCTGCTTCATGAAATCTGTTATCCAAAAAATGAATAAAATTATTTTGATATAAACTTCCCTTGGAAAAACTTGCTGAATTTTATACCACTTTAATTTACCTTTACGTCACAAATTATTCTTTCCATCATCATTTTATCTTGCATACTGTTGATGTTACACTAGTAGGTCTATTGTTGCTCAATACTTTCACCCTGAATAAATAGACCTCGTGTTTTGCTTCTATCTGAAAAGCAGTTATTTCCATTTTCTGTCTATTCATTACAGTCTATTTTATTAATTTTTATTTATTATTATGTGCTTATTTATACACAATGATATATTATATAACACTGATCTTCTTGTCTTTATACTTATGTTTTACATTTTCTAGTAAAGTGCTGGATATTCTAAAAGTTAAGCCCAACCAATGCCAGAAGTTTGGAACATGAGAGATTCATTACTGAATATCTTTTGAAAGTATGCACTGTTCATATGTAACTCCTCCATTGTGTGCCTTTAGAATCAAAATTCAAATAATTAGTAAAGGTAATAAATGCAGTAAAGCATTTATTTTACGTTCAGTGAATCACAACAGTTATCAAAATCTGTGAACATGAAAGGGGGAGAATGTAAAATTACTCAGTAACCCATGACCCCAGAGCAGTAAGCAATCTCCACTACCCGACTCCTCTTTAATGTGAAACCCCTTTGCAAACAGATGCACTAGAAAATGATCTCTCTGATGCTTAGTAAATTAATTTCAAATTGACTTTGTTAATACCAAATAGGTATCTTTATTAACAACACATATTATGAATGCGTAAATATCCCTAGATTGCCAGATTTATCAAAAATAATAAAGTGCAAACATTTATCATAAGATTAAAATCTTTAATAGACTATAGTAGGGTGGGTTTTTTCCTACTCTGAACAGTCAAGAATCATGCATAATGTAATAGCATATTTTGCAGCTGGTAACAGCAGGCCAGATTGCCAGAGATATTTTAAATGTGTTTTTATTAACAAGAGAAATAGGCCTTTCAACTGATCTGAAGCAATTTCTGAGAGAAAAGCTGAAGAGACTATCATTACAAAATGTAATGGTAAATGGTGAATCCTGGCAGACAATGTCCTAGGAAACTGTTTTCCACTGTACTTGATCCATATTTACTGAGGGCCTGATCCAAAGCTCATTTGAAAGTCAGCTGAATAGCTCCTGCTGAAGCCAATGGATTTTGGACCAGGGTTGGAGTGCAAAACTCAGGTAGTTGAAATTATCCACAGGGGTTTGGACTTGAGATGAAAAGTAAATGATGTTCAAGATGTAACTGGTGTTACAATGAGAGATGAGACTGAACTGCAAATTTTGATATGATGTGGAGTTCTTTTGGATTTCTTTCCCCATTCAACCACCCTCAATGGCCCTCAAGGCTTTGGATTTGTGGTTTGATTCAGAAGCATTAAAGAAATAGGTGGCAGCTATGAAGTGCAGCATCTGGAGGCTTCTGTAGACCCACCAATAAATCTTAATTGATATATCAGACCCTACTTTATTAAATACTATGGGTTAATAATATAAGTAGCACTTTAACAATACATACATAAAAAATTTATGCAGGAAATCAGATGACCAGAAAACATTGGTAGTGAGAACATTCACACTTAAGAAATGTGTCAGAGCTTCCTATGAGCAAAAACACAGAAGCCAGTCCATTCACAAGTGTGCTTTTTAACATTTGGCTGATGTGAGAGTGAGACAGTTTAGTATTATTAGTAGATTCAGTCATCTACCTTATATAAACGATCATAATTTAGTATTGATAATATCTTATTATATATATTAAGTTGATTTTATATCAGGGTTAAAACAATAAAAGAAGAATTATGCTTTGCAGCAGCACTTCTTTGCTATTCCATCAGTGCTCATGCTGATGATGATGCTGTAGGTTTCTACCTACAGACTCTCCCAAGCCCTTCTTTAAAGCTTTTATCTGTAAACTTAGGCAAATTAGGTAAGATTTCTCCACAATAGTTTAACTATCTAATAATGATACGCTGGGTAAAATGTACACTTTTAATTCAAACTTTTATTCTCTCCTCATTTGTTTTTCTCACTTTTTATTGTTGTCATAATTACTGTTAATGCATTTCATAGTATTGAAGATATGCATTTTTAATGTTTTAATTGTATTGTTTTAATTTTAATATGCTTATTTTATCATGTATTTAAGATGTTAAGTAAAAATAAAAAATCTGTTACACTGAGAGGCTTTTGTCAGGGGCTGGCTCCTGAAATCTCTGTGGAAGGATCTCATCCCTGAGAACTGATAAGTATTTTTGAAGACAGACTTTTTTATATTAGGATTCAGCTTCTATTAATGCAAATCTCTAAAATAAATCTGGGGATTAAGGGATGTCTGTTTTTCTTCCTGTTGACTATAAAGAAGCCCAGAACAAGTAGCTCAGATGTAGATAAAGAGCTATGTGTGTTCAGTCACATGAACCCCACTTCAAGTGACATAAATTTGCCAGTGTCTGTTGTCTGATGGTCTTCTCAGAAGGGTGTCATGGTTTAACCCTGGCCAATAATTTAGTGCCACGCAGCCACTTGCACACTCCCCCCTCACCCAGAGGGATGGGGAGGAGAATCAGAAAGCAATGTAAAACTTGAGGGCTGAGATAACAATGTAATAGTTGAAATAAAAGTGAAAGAACACTAATAGTAATAACAATAACCATTATAATGAAAAGGAGGGAGAAGGGAAGGGAATGAAATCCAAAGGGAAGAGAGGAAAGAAAAAAATTGGTGCACAATACAGATGCTCACCACCCGCTGACTGGTGCCCAGCCAGTCCCTGAGCAATGATCGGCAGCCCTGGCCAACCGCCCCCGGTTTATGTATGGAGCATGACATCCCATGGTATGGAATATCCCTTTGGCTGGTTCAGGTCAGCTGTCCTGGCTGCGTCCCCTCCCAATGTCCCGTGCCCCTCCAGTCCTCTCGCTGGCAGGGCCCAGGAAACTGAACAGTCCTTGACTTGGTATAAACATCACCCAGCAACAGCTAAAACCATCAGTGTCCTGGCAGCATTGTTCTCACATCAGAGCCAAAACACATCATTGCACCAGCTACTAAGAATAAAATTAACCCTATCCCAGCTGAAACCAGGACAGTCTTTCTACTTGAATTGTGGGCTAGGAAAAACATTACTAGGGCTTTGAACATAAGATGTTCCAGACAAGAAACCTTCAGAGCCTTTTATTTGCTTGCTCTGTGTATCACTGTTGATTTAAAAACTATACAAAGAAAAATATGATTTTTTTAAAAAAATCAGACTTGTTTTTTTCTGGGTAAGCTTGGTGCTATAAGGCTTGAAAAAAGATAGGGGCACTCTGTTAGCAACTACCTTGTGTAACAAAGGAAAGAAATCATTACATGGACAGACCACAGCAGACTGAATTTACATGGAAGCTATTGTGTAATGTTGGAAGGGTTTTCTACTAGAAAGAGCCATACGGCAAAGCTGGGGTAAAAACAGAGATTCTACATTAGTGAGAAGATCAGGATGCGCAATGATATGGGGGATGAGGCATAATCCAGATTAAAGATGCAGCTTGCTACAAGCTGCATCTATTGAAGAAGATGGGACAGTGTGCTACCCAGCATCCTATAATGGGGTAAGTGGTGAAATCACACTCAGCTCCACTTGTGCCAAAATATGTTGCGTGGATGGTAGGAAGGTAGTATCCAGCTTTTCTATTAGTCACTCACTGGAGCGATGGGGACTGAGACTGCGTGGTCTAGTCAGGTATATTAAGCAGAGTCAGAAAAATCCTCCCCTCTTTGTTACATAGTCTCCCATTGCTCTTTCTGTCTCAAACATGCTCCCCTTCTTTCAAATTAAACTCACTTTTTTAATTAATCATTTGATAGTGAGAACGTACCACTCTCAGACAGTATGCTTTTCCACATTTCTTGGACTGATGAGGAAATTTTACATGCCTACATACACCTAGAAGTTTACTGTGGTCATTTCTATTGAATAAAAACCTGGGAGCCCTCAACAAAAATTTTCTTTAGAGTTAAGGCAAGGTACTTCCATGTACAATATATTTCCTTGTGTTCATTCACTATACATTTTATCCTTCATATAGACTACAGCAAAAAAAGTCTTCCACCAATGCACATCCTTTTCCTGAAACAACGTGAGACTGACTTTGCTTATATTCAGCCTCTGTCAGTGGTTGAAGCAGCCAATACTCACCAAATGCAATAGCAGATACTCTGCCTCCTGGGCAGCTTTTGTAGGCTGTTTTGTTATTTATGATCCACATACCATGCTGGGGGTACTGCTGCTCTATTTACAACTGCAAGCAAAATTCTGCTGTTAAATTCTGCTGATCCCTCAGCACTTCTGTAGCTGCGTTCACAAACAGGCAATCAAATCCGTCAGCAATGTATACAAACTAGACCTTTGCAGCAGATACATGTGTAGGGTATATGGAACACCAGAATCCGTTTGTGTAGCTGTCTTTGTTTTTATAACAGGGCATGCAGATGGTAAAGGTGCCTTCAGTGTTCAGCATTACCTTTTCAGAAGTCAGCTACAGATCATCTCCTGCTTACCGCTTCCCTTAATATCACCACCCCTTTGGCAAAAAATAAGGAACATTGTGTTCTAGATATGCTGTACATAATGCCTTCTAGCAACGAGTTCATTTGGATCCACTGCTGACAGTTTTGACTGTATATCTGTGAGGGCCCTCACCTGCCACTCCTGAAGGCAACTAGTAAGATGCAGCACAGGTCAGTGAGAGGGAAGACACAGGCAGGCAATTCAGCTGCTGCACAGCTTTGCTTTGGTATTCTAACTCACCAGGATAACACAGCTGCCACTGGGAAATTTTTTGTTGCAGGAGTATCTCAACTGTAGCACTTTGTACCGTTTAGCACCACCCTGCACCCCACAACTATTCCTTTTCTTGCTTCTCTATAGCACAGCTAACTGGGCAAGTCTATTATCCTTGACCACTTTCCCACTATTCAGCAGCTCTCATGATGACGTATGGGGGAGAATCTGGTGGCAGGTTAATCAGATTCTGCTGCTAAAAAGGTAATGCATACACTGCTGTAAATACAATTTTACCTAACTATGCTCCTTGTCACCATCTAGTGGGTGGCTGGACGTTTTGTTTATCCCTATAAATTACTAGGTTATCTTTTGGGAGAAGCCCCAGAAATACCTTGCATACGTGCCATACTTAAAGGTACTTGTCAAAAATAGCTTCATGGCTAGCTGGTTCAATAATGTATATAGTTGTCACATGTTTCCATCATAAGTATACTGCTAAAAGTCAAATATGACAAGCCTTTTCTCTGTATTTAGTCTATCAAAGCTGTCTTTGAAAACCTCAGCCCATAGGAATGGATGCACTGTTTCAGACTGAACAGGATTTGCCTCAACTTTGCGTTTTACTTTTATAACAAAAAAAAAAATTAAACATAGACCAAACATGTGTATATGTATATGTATATGTATGTGTATATGTATATGTATATGTATATACAAAGAGAAACCAAGTCACAATGCTTTACTCAAATCTGACTTCAGTCAAAACTATTCTCTGGCTTTTCATACATTTGTGCAAAAGTTCCCCCTACAGCCCTTCTGGACTTCTACTAAAGCTTAACAAGTCAGAATTAAAAATGGATGCAGTCTTATGAATACACTTGTGTAACAGACATTGCATTCTGACAGCCACAAAACAATGTAAAAATGCCGAAGTCACAAAACCTGCAGTGTACTATATGAATACAACAGAAAAGAACAGCAGTATGGCCAATGCTCAAAAATAACAATGAAATTATCAGGAGGTGGTTAAAAAGCTGCTCTTATTCCCCTCCAAGCAGGTTTCCACAGAAGATGTTTTAAGCAGTTCATTACAGTCACTCACTCATATATATTTATATATATATATAAAAAAAGTATATATGTATATATGTGTGTGCATGTCTGTGTATAAATATGTCTATGCACATACATATATTTACATACACTTAATCTGCTATCACCTGCTTTACCTATTTGGTACCTTATTCTGCTGTAAATTACACTCCTGAAGTACTGTCCTCCTCTGATAAGCTATGCCTTCTCCCTTTCTTCTCAGCCTTATGAAAGCAGTACAGGAAGGGATTACTCGGTTCATGTCATACATTAATACAGGTCTATACCAATAAAATAACTTTTTTTTTTTTAGCTTTATTTTTATGTATATAATCTTTACTGACGGGATTTTGCTGAACTGGCACAGGGCTGAACTCAGAACAATAAACCCAATGCAGAAAATAGCAAGCTGAATTCAGAAACAGGGACATTGTTTTCACTATCAATTGCTTTTTCCTTCCTGTAGTCCTGAAAAAAAAAACAAACCAAAAACCCAAGAGGTGCTTTCATACAACCCTTCCAGCAGGGAATTTATGAAAAAAAAAAGGTAATTGTCACCCTGCTATATGGCACACTCAAATCAGAGAGGTAATTAACTTTAGGGGATACAAGAATGATGGTAAATCTGCGTTTAAATGGTATTTTAAAATACTACTTAAATCTCCCGAATTTGAGTGTTGATTCCTTATCTATCCTTATCATATTGATAAGGACTTTCTCCAGTATTCCAATTGACTTTAATAGTCTTTCTCCAGTAAGTACATACCATCACCAGCCTAAGTGGCACTTGGGGACTTCCTATGAGAAACCTTTTCTTGCTAAAATATGACCTAATTATTATTAGTAACACACACTGTCAAACAATACTGAATGAATTTGCAGTGATTAGGCTTTCACATGTTTAAAAACCAATAATATATGATTCAATATAATTCACTACAGTTTTTAGTAGGCAAAACAAGGTCTCCTACTTCCAAAACCCAAGAATCATCAACAACAAAGATGAAGCTGGTGTACACATCTAAAGCAGGCAATTTTGACACTCTAAATCTCCCCTGAACCAAAACTTGTGTAAAGTGACAGTGATGCACCCTTGGGAAGACCCTAGAATGCCTAAACAAAACACATATGTGTTTACAAGAAATTGATTTACCTGCAGAAAGCAGCTCCTCAACTAACTGTTTTTGTAACAAACTGTTACTGTTGCTTCTGTGTTTAAAGATGTAGAAAATAACTGGTAACAATTATATTCATATGGGTTTATGTGTTTCCTTTGCTGCTTGTAAGAAAAGTAGGTATAAGAACTATTCAAGGACAGTTTATATGGTAGTTTGTTTATTGGGGTAATTAAATTATCTAGGCCAAATGTTTAAAAATCTTAGTTTCAGGGAAGACAACAACTGGGTCTTGATAATTCCACTAATTCTATAAAATGCAAATACTTTCGCATAAATAAAACAATTAAATGGCTTGCACACTGAACTTACTCCAGGTTGGCCTGTTTTCACTGAAATTTTTAGCATAAAAATTAGTGATGTGTTGGTGGAAATGTTAAGCTTTGCCAAATGTCCACCCAAGCACTTAGTCCTGTTTTCTGTCAGGCTGAAGGTGAGAGCTGGCCCTTTCAAGGAATGGGTTTACACAGAGAGCAACTTATCTAGCATCAGCATATTTGGGATGAGGGCTGTTCTAAAATAAGCCAGCCCACGATTTAAATACAGTAAGGAAACAAGAAAAAGGAGTGATATTATTACTACCAGTGATATAATGCCACAGGCATGGCAACATGCAGAAAAGTGCCTTTCTGTGAGAAACGTACCTTTTGAATTAGACAATTCAAATTGTCATTGGCTTAATTTGAGATCTCAACATACCTTCAAGAGCAAAACAAACCAAAACAAAGGTGATAATAGAAGTGGATGGCCTAGAGGTGTATTTGCATGGGATTCAGAAAATTAGTTCTGGTTTTGTGGTGGGAATTCATGGTAGCCTAATACGGTTAATCTCGTTAGTCTCTACTTGTAGCCAGTGGAGCCATATAAGGGAATTTAGAGCAAAAGCCATTGGGAAAACCTCCTCCCTTCCCCACATGTTCATTTTTCTTTCCTCATTAGACAATCAAGACTGTAAGTAGGAAAGGGTAATGCTGCACTGATAAAAATCAAGCTGAAACTAAGGAGTTTATTGCTCATCTCCCAGCTTTAAGAGAGATGCAATGATGTGTGAAGGTAGTGCACATGAATGTTGCCAGCAGCTTCACTGCTCAAGAAGCTGAAATCAGTTTTCCAAAACTATTGAGCATGCAACAGCATTGGAAACCACTGGTATAACTATATCTGTATGTTTTGATCCCATACAATCCTAACAAATACTTTTCTACTATTCAGAAGCCTGCAGCCTTTTCAAAAGGATTTTAGAAATTCTTTCTCAAAACTGTTAGATTTTTTTATTTCCAAGATGGATAAATACTTAAAAAAAATCTTATCATGTATGAACCAGCTTTAGGCTAGTACTTCAAGGATTTGATACAGATTATGATCAGAATAGTCTCCATAACATGATGTGGTAAACCTAACCATAAAATAATGGTTCCTGAAGGAGTTGTAAAATCAATGGCATGAGCACAAGTGAGTTGCACACCAAAAAAAATAATTTTGTTATTATTGCAGTCAACAGCTATTAATTTTTTGCCAGATATTTAAGGGACCACAACTGCACAGAAGTGTATGTTTAAAAATTCATGTTATAGAACTTTCTGGGGCAATATAATTGGAATTACTGCCTGCTATAATTATTGCCTTGGGTCTTAATTTTTTTCTCTTTATCTTCTACTTTTTCCCTTCTCTCTCATTCTGCTAAACAGAGAAGATATAACTCTTACTCATGTTTCAGTATACCATTTGTTGACTACTGCCCAGTATTTCAGCCAACGTGATCTGCTAATAAAACACACAAAGAAAGTAATGTATTTTAAAATACATTTTCAGAATATGGAGTTCCAGTATCAGTTCTTGTGAAATCCAGAATTTAAGAGTAGTAATAGAGCTAAACTTGTTTTATCATTTTGAATCAAATGGGTTTTATGGTCTTATATTAGGCTCCTCATCTGCATTTATTTCTGTTGTTAGTGACACCATGACAGTCTTGTAGGAAGAAAAAACTTCTCCTTTTGGACTAATTTGCTCCTTGATAAATGTTTGATCATTAAAGCTACACAAGGATATTTTCTGACATCTCTTTATAGTGTTGCACCAAGACATAACTTAACCAAGTGAGTATAGGACTGCATCCTTCCGACGCACCAGACTGTTGACATTTGAGGTCAGGGACATGGCATTACCAAGGCCTGATCCTATGAAACACAGCAAACTTGCTCAGAGACAGCTGATATCTCACAAAAATGTTTCCAAACTAATTGCATTTGGGAAAGGACACTTTAGAAGATAATGTGAATGTCTGTAGATACTAGCTGGGGCTACAGCTCTGCCCAGTTCCAATCTTCCTCACAGAAATGTTGATCCGCTTTTGTAGAACTACACACACTAAAGTTAACACACACAGGAGCACCTGGCACTTTTCAGAACTGGGTCCTCAAGTGGATACTGGAAAAACATATAAATGCTCCAAATGCATGTGGGTTGTGAAGGGTTCTTTAAAGCCAACAACGTCTTTATTAAAAATGAGTGCCTGGACTATGTTAGATCATTTCCTAGCGTGCAGGTCACTGCATCTGTGGAAGAATTTCTTGAAGTTGCTAACTCACTTGGAAGGGAATAAATACAAAAGTAAGAAACAAGAGTGGAAATGTCCTATGTCCTTCCACCAAGATACAGTCAAGAAATCTCTTATGTCTTTGGATTCTGCCTGAAGATTTCTACAGAAAGTTCAGAGACAAACTTGCTGAAAGCATCCCTCAGGGAGTGGGACTGAAGTGCATTGTTAATATTTTTAATTCCAGTTTGCAGACTGGAGCCGTTTCTTCTTCTTTTTGTCTTTTTTTTTTTTTTTTACATTAATTAACCTTTTTTTTTTTTTTTTTTGTGATGTGTTGAGAAAATAAGTGAGGAAAAAAGGCAGTAAGATCTCCCTATCTTTCTTTTTCTTTCTCTGTTTCTCTGTTTTTCTCTCTATTTCTCTGTTTCTTTCTTTCTCTTTCTCAGTAAATCAAACTGAAGAATTGCAAAAGATGCTTACTATTAGGCAGGCCTTGATTTGTGATGCACTGAGCCATCTATCTTGTGCTATGGTTACAAGAACAATCTGCTACCAGTAAGCCAACATACGATCCTGTGGGGCATCAAGTCTTTTGCAGTCACTGCCTGCATACACGTTGCTACTCTGAGATACCCTGGGGTAGATGCAAGCAAGTTTACCCTTCAGTGAAGTTATTCTTCCTTTATTATCCTGTTGCAGAATCTATCACAGTCCAACAATTCCACAATTGATTTGCTGGCAGCCAAGCCCTAGGGCTTGGAATGTAAATAAGACTCCAAATGAAAGTGATGTGCACTGCAGCAGCTGACACTGAGTGCAGGTACTTCATCAATTGACCTGATTTCTGGAAAATCCGCTTGCAACCTTGAAACTCACTTGCAATTACAATCTTTGCAATAAAATATTAGTCTCCATGGTAATGAGAAGTGCCTTCCTAACTTATTTAGAAAAAAAAAAAAAGTGAGGAGATGACAATATCTCTGAGAAAATGAAATTTTCAGTATCATTTCACAGTTGGACAGCTTCCTGCAGACTTGTCAACAGATTAGCAGCATTCTGCCCATTTTATACATGGAAAACTGAGTAATTAATAGCCCTCAGGCCTTTCTTGCAAGAAGGATATTTAATGAGCTCTGTAGCAGTATCAGAACAGAAGAGCACACAAATAGTTTGCCTGTGTCCATGCAAAATAACACCACCAATGGAAGGATGGCCCTGCCTTACTCCTTACAAGAGCTGTTAAATGTTATTAAATAAATGCTGCTCTACCTGTTTAAATGTTGCAAAATTGTGGGGCATGAATGATCTCTTTGGGGCAGGAATTCTGTCCTTCCTGGTTTTGTATAGTATCTATCACAATGCGAGTCTGACCCATATGGCCTAGCTTACCAGGGGGAAAAAATTAATTAGGGCTAGTAGACAACAGAAGAATAAGAAAATGTGACATGCTCTGTACAAAGCCAGGTGCTCAACAGATAAAATATTATGCAGACCAACTTATTAATAAGGGGCTAGTTTAAAAACAATATGAATAGGGTTCTAAAGCTGGTTATGAAATCTTTCTGAACAATTTCCTCACAGGAAACATTCAAAATAATGGACAAAAATCTTCAAGGCCAGGAATGACTGAACTGAAGTCAGGGTGGGGATACAGAAAAGAACCAACTTTTTTCTCCCTAGTTAGAGAGCCAGAGAGAGCCACAGAATTCAGACTACGGCAGCCTGTCCAGGGATGTCCTATCAACTCTGGTTTCCAGGGGACAAAAAGCCTTCCAGAAGATGCACAGTTAGCTAAAAACTCAGTCTTGATTCTCCTGAGATGGAGCTCTCTTGGATGGGCAGGAGAAAGAGAAGGCAGTTTGTGTCCTATGAAAATGTTGAGGCTTTACCTTTCATCTGTCAGCTCAGCAAAAGTTTTTCCAGACGCTCACAATTCCTCATAGGAAGGGAAATGTCAAATTACAACCAGTTCTGTTGGGTTCTGCTTCTTGTTCTTGCCATTGAATTGCTGTGCAATCATAGGTAAGTGACTTTATCTCATTAGTCCTCAGGTTTTCCACCTCTGAAGTGAGATGCTTTCCTTTGCCAAGCACTTTAGATTAAAAAAAAGATAAACTACTCCTTCTTAAATTTCTTACACAGCCATAATTACCCCTGAGCAAGAAGAGAAAGAAAAGTACTATTTACAAATCACAGCTGGACATTACCTAAGAGCAGCCACTCCAACAACACCCCACAGTAACTCATACGTCTTAAATTTCTCAGTGCTTTCTTAGGTAGACACTAAAATGGAAGCATCACTGTACGATCTCATGCTTACAGCCAAACCTGTCTATGAAACAAAATTATTTTAGTAAGGATAACAGTTTAATTTCACAAATACCAGTAACAAGAATAGTTTACAATTATTTCTGCATTTTATGGCAGTATTACTGTCTGATGTCCTGGTCTGCAGTTTGATTTTGTCTAATGTCTGCCTGTTGGATCATGCTGCTCACCAGCTTTGCCTCAAATGCTGATGCAGTTCCAAGACCTTTCAAAACAGATTTTGATTTGTGAGTTATAAACTGAGTTCATATGAATCATGCACTATTATCTTCTCTCTTTTTTTCATGATGATATAGTGTTTCATTGTATCTATTTCCCCAGAGTTCTCTTATTACTTTTAGGCTTAGCTTCAAAGACCCTTTTTTTCCCTCCGACTTTTTAAGTATAGGTCTTGGTCATGGAGTTCTTTACATGTAGATGAACTTTCAGGATTCCATGGAACCCATTGTTAGATAAGTAGGTCTGTGAAAATGGAATGAAAGACAAGGTTAGACACGCAGCTGAAGAGCTAAAAATAGCTGGAGAGGGAACCTTTACACAGAAAAAGGTACAGGCCCCAATTCATTGTTTCTTGTACCTCACAACATCATTGTATATTACTCACTACAAAATGACATCATCTGACTGACTTACCATATTCAGCACTTATATTTCACTTAGGCAAATGACAAAGTGAGTGCAGAACAAAAGACCAATACATAATACAAGGAAAGGAAATAATTGTTCTGGTTCTCCGACCACAGTTGCAAATGCTTTTCAAGAGAAGCTACTTTAGCTGTTGTTGTTTTTTCCAGTAGATTATAATTTCCCTAATCTTCTAATGTATTGCCCAATACAATTTTTTATAGCGTGCAATAAAGTTCCAATCAATTTAACCCTAAGACAGACACAGCAGTCTTTAAAAGCGCCTATTGATATTTATACGCATATGCATGTCATAGATAAAAGACTATTAACTGGAGGACAAAAGTAATGAATTACAAATTGATTCTGACAGCAGAGATGCTTGTACAGCCTTTTGATTAGGACAATACAATTTTTAAATGTAAAACTTGGAAATATTCTTAAATTGTATAATGTTAGCACATGCAATCATTCTGACTACATCTCCAGCCTTTTCCTCATAAATAATTGCAATAATTTTAGGAAGGAAATTTGAGTACCTTTGAAAATTATTTAAGGGTTCCACTTTTCATGTAAAATTTCTTTTTTTATCTTCTGCTTCTTTGTGTCAAACACAGATAGTTATTTTCATTTCAGTATCTGGTAAAGAAAGGGCAGAAGGAAAAAACTTAGAGCTAAGTGAAAACTTTGTATTTTCTCTAAAATAACAAAAGCTAGGCAGATGCACAGAATGAAGTACTTCAGGCTTCATGCTGAACTTTTAATGAGTTGGCATAACTATGTTGGTACTCTCCCTGAAAGGCTTAGTTTGATTATTGATAGACAGTGCTTTATTTTTCCTATGAAAGCTAAGGTATATCTTGCATTATGTCTAAAGCACCGTAGTGAAGAGCGGGGATGAGGATTCCTATGGTTCAGAGAACAACAGAATAGCAGATTCTTTGTTACTCACAAGTGTCTGGCCTGATACAACATTTTCATTTTATATTGACAAGAACACGTTTCATAACCGCCTGTATAGCAGAGCATAGTTCTCACCTTCAGAATTAACCACTATTTTAAAAAGATACTTCTTAGCTACCTATTTGAGGGAAGTACATACTTTAACATAATTTAAGACTGAGCCATAATCCTTGAAATCTACTCTAAATCTTGCATAGATTCTTCAACGGATCTGCTCATTCTCAATGAGTGAGTAAGGATATGTCTACAGCAGCATGTCTACAGTAGAATGGCTGAAAGATCTAACGCTTGACTGGAAGCCTTGATTCTAAAGAAAATTAAAGTTGTGGGGTCTGCTTGTCAATGCTTTTCTAATAACCTATGTCCCCCTTAATCCAGAGTTGTCAAAGTACAGGGGCCTCAAGGATGTTCAGTTCCTGCATGTTTCATAAAAATCATATTGGCTGCTGAAATCACAGCAACCCTGCAGACACTCCCATGGAGAGATCCAGCTGTCACTAATTCTGTGTGGTGGCTGGCTGGCGGAGAAGTCTGGGCAGGCTGCTCACCAGGGAACACACTTATAGCTCTGGTCAGTCATAGAATAAAGTGAATCTGGAACAGGTGGCAAGCCGAAAAGCTAAGTGAGGAATATAAAGGGATCTTAATGAAGATTAGTTATGTGGGTGATGAGGGGAACTGCAGTTATTCAAGCAAGAAGGTGTAGGAATATGAGACACAGAAAAAATGGAAAACAAGGCTTCATTCTTTCCAGTCCTCTTGCAACAATCTTGTTTAACTTCTGTTTCATTTTTATTTTGTGTTTATGACTTATGGTCAATCCAGGCTAAAATTGCAACGGGCGTATGAGTTTGCCTATGTCTAGATACATATATGTGTACATACACATGCACACACTTGCCTAGAGAAAGAGACCATCAAAGTCCAATTAACAATAGGAGTGCAAATATGTGTACTATATATGCAAATATTTGTATATATAATGTGTATGCAAACCCCAACCATGCAACAGGTAGTGACCAGCTGATTACCTACAGTTGTCAGCAGTTGTGCTCCATGGCCACACCCACATTTATGATGGCAAAATCCAGGCCATGGGGAAGATGCAGCTGTTTCAAAAACAACTATGGTGAAGACTGACAGTCTTTTTAAGCTTCTGAAGCATTTTGGTTGAATCCCTCATTACCACAGTACCCAACATTTTATTCTCTTGTCTGCAAAGTCACTGCAATACTCACAAGTGCTGATCCCTTGAAATACGTCTTTTGCATACTCCTTTCTTACAAAAGAAAGATCGGCCTTTGTGCAGATCTGCAATGTCAGGCTGCTAAAAATAAGGATGCAATAGCCACTTAGGTAGATCAATCTAGCATGCTGAGAAAACTCAGAGCAAGGAGATACTCACTGCATACACATACCCTCCCAGAAATTGCAGATTTAAAAAAAAAAAAATAGTGTATTTAGGAACTGTTTTAAATTGAACGGCTATAATAACCCTCTGAAGAAGCAGACTGGAGATAAATTATGCAACTGTAGCTGATTTGAATCAGATTTTGAGGGAACTAGGGAACTCTCCAGAACAGGTATTTGCTCTGCAGTTCTTCACATTAATTAAAACAGAACAGAAGGCCATCGTAAAAGCTGCTATATTACAAAAAGCAAGATAGTAAAACTTTAAGAAATAGGCTTATTTAAAAATGGAAAATAATGGTAAGGAGGAGCTTTTGTATATGTTGCCTAGTTCACAAGGAAATGTTAATCAGTATTGTTGTATTGACATAAGTGGTGATGAGGTGATTTATACCATCTGTGCATCTGGCTCTGTGGATATATATATATATATAAATTTGACCAGAACTGATGATATCAGCAGACTTACACTGAACAAATAAAATTCCAGTTATAAAGCATAGATCAAGGATGTGCAGCTATATAAGAGATGTGAGCAAAGGAACTGCTAAGACGAGGATCTGATGTGAATGGGCCATTACTAGAAATAAATACCTCAGCAAATGTGATAAAGTCAAACCCTCTACAGAACAAAACGCAGCACAGAAATGTGAAAGTGATTTAACTAGTGTAGGTCTGGCAGTTGTCATAGTCTGATGAGGCAAACCTCAACCTTGATTCACAGAATCTTGTGTATATTTACATATGCTTAAATTAAAATAAATTCTTACATATGTGGAAATTTAAGCATGAACAGAAATTTAATTTACTTCATTGCAATTTATAGAAGATTAAGTACATGACAGACTGCCTTTCCTAACTAAGGATTTTCCTCTTCTAAATTGGGCCTCCTTCTCAGTTGGAGCCCTTCCATTAGTAAACACAAATTATTTAAAATGTCTATAAATTATCATGATCTCAGGAAGACTGTTGGATTTGGAAAGACTGGAAGGATAGCTGACAAGAATTTGACTTGATAATAGTTACTGGAGGGGTGTAAGTTGAAACAGTCAGGAAATGGAGCAGTCATTGAGTACTTACTCATCATGAACTAATGTGGCAAACCAGCCATTTTTAGAAAGTGATATAAATCTCAGTGCTTTGGATTTTAGGAGTAGAAACCTGGAAAGCATGATGTTATAGATTATCTCACATTTTATTTTGCATTTATAAGGCAAAATGACCAAAAGGCCATAAAGACATCTCTCACCCCAACCATTTTATGATTGTAAACAATAACATACAAAGCTTACTGATTATACCCAGCTACATCACTAAGTTGGGGACAAGGCCAGAATGGGCAAGATCACTTTATTGGTTTGCAGGTCACGGTCTTTTGTGTATTTATTTTAATTCCTTTAACAAAGGGGTCAGTGACCAGTGTTTGTGACCGATGAACAAAGCTTTGCATGCTCAGTGACAGCAGATTGCCGGCTTTCCACTGCTTCCCCATCCCAGAAGCATCTCAGATGCTTTGTGGTAGCTGTTAAAACAAGGGTGAGTTACAGACTACCACCTTAAAAGCAGGAGTTTCATATATACTTGAATAATATACTAGCCTGGAAATTGTGCTGTTTCAGCTGCCACCCCACAAGCAGCTTAGCTGGCCACGCTGTGGTGGCAGATGTTTCAAAGCAAGTGTCAAGTAGACAACAATGGGTGTCCCCCACCAAAGCCTTCCCAAAGCAGCATTTCTACTTGAGAGTTAAAAGCCCCAAGGCAGCTATAAACCCACCTTGTTAACATGACACTTGATAATGCAAACATCTCCAACATCCCACTCCAAATGATATGTGTCCGTCTGGCTCACGGCCAGGATTTCTCATCCCATTTCAGTATATTAAGATGTTATTGTTTCTAGGGAAGCTTCTGCTGAACATTTGGTGGTGTAGTTCGGCATTTAATCACACTTTCTTAAGAACCATGACAAGAAATGCACAAATAAAGTGATAATAATAAATATATTCATAAATAAAAACATTAAAAATAAAAATAAATAAATAAAACCCCCAAGCCTTCTCATTGCTGCCTTGTCACGCCTGTCCTGCGGGGAGCATCCCGCGACAAGCCCGGCAGGACCGGGTCTCAGCCGGACCGGCAGGGCCCCGCCGGGAGCGGCGTCCGGCGGCGGCGGGCTCGAGGCGGCAGGCGGCGCCCCCCGCCCGGCGACGCCCCGCGCCCCCGGCTCTGTAGCCCGTTTTCGGGGGCGGGGGGGGTTCGCTTCGCGTGAGACCGTCGCGGCGGGGACCTCGCCCCGGAGGAACGGGCGAGGGGCGCAGGGCACGGCCAGGCGCGCTGCCCACACCAGCCAGGCTGCGCGGGGCCAGGCTCACCGGCTGGTAACGGTCACGCTAACGGCCGCGGGGGCGCGCCCCGGCCGCCGCCCCACTACCACCCGGCCCCCGCCAGGTGCGCGGGACAACGACACGCACACGGGGGCAGCGCCGGCCGGCGGGCGGGCGGGCGGCCGCGCTCTGGGAACGCGGCGCAGGTGGCGAGCGGCGCGCGCGCCCGCCCCCCGGGAGAGCCCGCCCGCCGCCGCCTTTGTGCCGGGCGCGCGGAGTTTCGGGCGGAGGGGAAACGGCCCGCACGGGCCGCGCCGCCAGCGCAAGTGACCGCCTCGCTCCGCTCCCTCGGCCCGGCCTGCCGCGCGTCAGAGCCGCCAGCGCCCAATGGGCGCGCGGAGGCGCTCCGGAGGGGCGGGGCGAAGGAGGGGCGGGGCGGCGAGGCAGCCAATGGGCTCTGAGGATGTTTCCCGGAGGCGAAGCCGCCGCGGCCCCTCCCCCGCCGGCCGCTCCGGCTGGTGCCGCGCCGGGCGGGAGAGTTTCGCACCCGGGTGGGAGATGCCGCGCGGGCTCCTTCTCCTCGCAGGTAAGGCCGGGGGGCCCGTCCTCGCCCCGCTTGCTGGCGGCAACGCTGGCGGAGTCGGCCAGGACGGCTCAGGGGGGGCGGGTGCGGCGGCGGGGCTGAGGGCCGGGGCGGGACAGCTCCGCGGCGGGGCCGCCGCTAGGACAAAAGGGGAGCGGCGAGTGGGGCAGGGCTGCCGCGGAGCTCCCGGCGCGGCTCGCCCGCCCGCCCGCCCTCCAGCCTTGCCCTACCTGCCCGCCCGCCGCCTTCCCGGGCGGGCTCCTTCCCCGGGACTGCTCGCCGGGCGCCCGGGACGCCCTCAAGTTTGCGGGGCTCGGCGCACGGCCGCGGTGACCCTCGGTGCGAGCCTTCTCGCCGCGTCGGCTCTCTCCGGCGGGACAAGCGGCGCCGGAGCCGGGCCCCCGCCCCGCCGCGGTGGGTCGGTGCCGGGGAGCTGTCCGCCCGGCCGGCGGCTGGGGCTCGCCTTTTCCCGGGGAGGGCGGCGGGGCTGGCCGCCGTGGCGGAGGCGCCCGCCCTGTCTCCCCGCCCGCCCTCCTGCCGCCGCTGGGCAGCCGCGTGTGAGCCGGCCGGCAGCGGGGGAGCTCTTGGGCGGGGGGTCGCGGTCCCCCGCGGGGGCTCAGACCGCCTCGGTGAAGGAGTCGTCCCGGTAAGGGAGCCCCCGGGCCGGCCGCCGCTTCGGCACCGCAGGGAGCGCGCTGGCAGCAGATGTGCAGCAGATAAATAGAGCAAGCGTAATGGGAGAAACTTTCAGGGCAAAATGAATTTTGAGTAGATTAAATGTTTTATTTCGGTAGTGGGCATTGGTGCTGTATCTGCGCTGCTACGAGCGATGCAATACGTTTCGCTCTGGTTAATAGCCTTGCTTTTAGTCTTTGTTTTCGACAAACTAAGAGCACAAGGGTGAATTACTTGGAGAAAAGGTTTTGCTCTTAGAGTGGCTGCTCTGCTTTGCTCTGCTGAGGAGCTCCGTTCTCTCTCGGTTTGCGTGGGTCCGTATTAGTGACTTTACCCGAATTTGGGGGCGCTGCTCTATAGTCCCCAAAGCGAGAAGGGGCACTGGTGTGGCAGGGGTACGGCCTGCCCGTGTGCATGTGTGTGCAGAGGCTGGGACTGCCCCAAGACTGGGGTTTAGCATTGCAGGCAAAAGCTACAAAGCAGTTGCCTTAGCAGCTCTAATGGTTGAGTCTGTTCGAGAAGCCAAATGACTGGAGATTTTTCTTAGATGGTATGAAGACGTTAAATGCAATGTTCTCAGGGGTGCAACAGTTGATTTTAAAAAAGACAGTAAGAAGAACGTGTGAAGCAGGGCTACTGTATGTGCCTATAACATTCCTGGGGTTTACAGGTAAAAACTTTGTATTCAGCCCTGCTTTTTACAGTGACCTTCCCCCCCACCACCACCACTTATAATAAGCACTTGATAATAAGACCAGTCACAATACTGTCGGAGCGCCGGAGAAGCAGGGGCAGGGTAGCTGTCCAGGCGGAGGGCTGGCTTTGGAGCATCAGAAGAGACCCTTCCCAGCAGAGGTGGCTCATGGGTAAATCTCCAGCCTTCCTGCCTCCACACTGATGTATCGCTCAGTGCTGTTGAGTTGCGTGGTCTTTTTCATCTACCTCAACTACCTCATAAGCCCTTGAATGCAGCGGTGGAATTTAGCCTATACTGTACACACTGTGCAGTGTGATCTAGTGAATGCTACTTTGTTTTTAATAGCATGCGTCTCATTGTTGTCTCATTGTTTGAATTGCTGAGATTTAGGGCCTAGTCCATTAACTGCTATCTGTATGCATCTACCTGTGATATTCGTAAGAATTCCCTGTATGGGCTACGTGTAAGACTAGGTCCTTTAATTTGGTTAGTAGAAGAGAGTTGAGCTCTTTTTGCAATTGATGATGTTTGGTTTTCACACTCGGAAGGAAATTATGGTGCTTATCATTCTCTTAAGAACTTCATAAAGTCCCCATTATGCCCTGTTTTTTATACTCTGAAAGAACAGTAAGAAACAGAAAAACAGTGATTTGCTCAAGGTTTTAGAATTTACTTGTGCCAAAGCTTTAAGTCAGAATCTAAGAATTTCTTGGCTTTATCTCTGTGTTCCAACTGTGAGAAACTGTGCCTTTCTGCCACATTTGAAATACAAAATTATGTTTAGATATCTTCCAGTAATTACAAAATGCACTGAGAGAAAAAACGTTAGGTTGCATGAAACTTCATTCTCCACTCCCAACCCAACTCTCTGTTTTAAAATTCTTTTTTAGTGAAATGCAACTATAACTGTCCATTTGTATGTATTTCTTTCAGATTTGCAACCAACATAATGCTGAAGGTCTCAACTTGGAACAAGCATTTCACAGAATGGCACAAACAGAATCTAATCTGGACCATGACGTATCATGGTTCCTTCTTCCATCATACTGGGCTAAAATGGTTGTGGCTTTAATTTCCTTCCTCTGTTTTGCTAACAGCTATGATGGAGATTTTGTCTTTGATGATTCTGAAGCCATCATCAACAATAAGGTTTGTCTCTCTTCTTTTCCCCCGTACCTTTTGACATAAATGGTCATAGGAAAAGAAGTAATGATAACAGTTGATCTAAGTAGGCCCAAAATATTCATCCTAGTAAAGAGCTTCCTTCTAATATGCCTTTTTTTGAACTTCATTTTTCAGTTTTGTTTTGTTGGGTTTTTTAAAAGTAAGCTTTATTTAAGGTTGACAAACAAGCTGTGTGGCAGTGCTCTATTAAATAGCTAGAAGCATAAGTATGATTAACAGAATCTTATTCCTAAAGCTATTTCAATAACATCAGTTCTAATACACAAACTAAACAGTGAACAAATTAAACAGCCTTTTTTGTTTTTCCCCATAGAATGTGTCCACTTTCATTCTTTTGCAAGTGAGATGCTTTGCTTAACAAGTGTTGATGTCTGGACAAGGGGAAGGGAGCTCTTTTTGCCATACCAAATGGACTTTGTCTAAGAAAGCATTATCTAGGTTTGCTGCACATGTGGATATGATATTTAGTAATGCTTATTCACAGGGTACCTGTACATCAAGACTGGCTATAGATCTAATGTTATGCTCATTTCGAAGTCAGTGAGAGTATGCAGTAGACTTTTCTAATACCCATTGATGTTAATAGGAGATTTTTTCATTATCTTCTCAGGGTGACAGATGAATAAGCCTAATGAATAAACTTTGGTTGCAAGATACCTAATGCATCACTAAGTGATTGTAGGGTGCAGGCGGTCTCCAGTTGTGGTTTATAGAATAGAATTGTTAGAGGAGCAAGGAAAGCTTCTTTTTCCAATGCTCCTTCACCACTTAAAGTTCCTGTGACAACTGTTTTTTTAAATAGAGGCAGAGTGTTTGTGTGCTCTATTATAAATCTGGGCACATGTGCAATGAAAAATCCTTGAAATGTTTAGATATTAAGATGTGACTTAAACCTCTAGCTGAGATTCCTTTGATTTTGAAGAGTTGAGTGTCTTCAATTGCTGAGACACTTGATCGAATCACATGTAGCAGTTAGTGAGGTGGGTGGGTCTTGGTGTTACAGCTCTTACACTGTTCTGGAAGGTACTTCTAAATGTTTGGAAAGAGAAGCATGGGGTAAAAAGAATCACTATCATCTGTTGATTCTGTTTCCTGAAGCCATGGGGTTACAAGGAGGGTAATCTGGAGATTCGCACCACTAGGACACAATTCACACGTTTTTTTGCTTTGCACAAGACTCTAGAGGCAAGTTATTGCATTGTGCCTTTTAGAATCCTACAGAATTATTGTTTCCTTAGACAAATTTGTATTATGCTTGTGTAAGTTATCATACCTTAAGTTATAAATATATGGGGGGGAAATACATCTGGCAAACTGGAAATAAATCTCAACGCTTCTAAGAGGATACTGTAGGCAAATGAAGAACCTGCAGTGCCTTTTGTTTTAGTTTTAAGAAGCATTATATTTCAGATTACACAGCTTCTGGCAATGTTTCATTCTGCAAAGTTTTATTTGCGGCACAGTTATAATATTTTCATTTCCTGAAAGAGTGAACAAAGACTGATGTTTAAACAAGGCACGTTGTTTTGTTCACGTGCAGTTTCCACACTTGTAATCTTTCTCCATTTCTTCCAGTCTTTACTTTCAAAATGTTTCAATTTATCTATGCAACACAACAACCTGCACGAGGATTATAGCTGTTGGCAATGCTGAGAAGTTCAACCAACTGCTTAAACTGATTAATTCATACCTAGTCTGTATGTTTGAAAAACTGATGCTTGTTCTATTTTTCACATCAAAATCCTCTTATTATTCCCTGTAAATTAATTTAGATTTTTGTGACAGTATCATTTTAACATGTGTTATGAATATTTGGAAATGCAAAATCCACAAGAAAAATGCAGAGACAGTGAGTTTACCAGTTTAATGGGGAGGGAGAGCATCTAGCAAAGGCACAGTTTGTTAAACAAAGTACAGCATATTTTATTCCTATTCCATAGGAGAGACAGCAGGTAAAGTAATTTTGTAGATTTACTGAGCATTACTATACCAGTTTTTTCTTGAGTACCGCACAGTAACATTTTTGTTAATTTACTAGCTTCCACTACCACCCCAATCTTTATTTTATTTTAGTGAAAGTTATATTGTTAGTTGACCCCATGCCTACCGTATCATGGACCATTCTGCTGTTAGATTTTACTGGCTTCTAAGACTGTTTTCCAGATGCTTTCCTATCATTTTAACTGGTGCACAACAGTGACTTTTTATTTACTAGCTTGGCAAGACAAACAGTTGGATTAGAAGGAGCTTCAGACACAGTGTGTCCGTTCCATAAGCTTTTATATAGAAAAACTGACCTTTCTTCAAGTATTGAAGTCTGCTGTCTTTAAGCTGCTGCTAATCAAATATTTAGAGATTCTTTGATATCTACTTTTAGTTCTTAAAGAGAAAATCATACATAACTTTTAGACAGTTGTGTCTATTAGAGAAAACCATTCCTATTTTAGGGTAAGTCCACTGAGTGGGAAAATTAATATAAGAAACTTTTTCTCACAGAACTTGGATACAGGAGCAAAATACGTGACTGGAGATTTTTAGGTCATGTGGAAGTGTAATCTAATCACTAAGTAATTCCATGTATTCAGCTTTTCCTGCATTCTTCCTGTGGAAGACAAAAGAAGACTGATTCTAGCGGAAAGGGAATCTAGCCTTGCACATCTCAAATATATTTCCCATCTCAAGTTATTGAAGACCATCTGTAACATAGGAGACATACTTTTAAGATTTTAATACTAAAAAAACCTCTGTCTTTCATAGTCCCTTTCTTTGGCAAATGTACATAAGGAGCAGTGCTGTTGGTTGGAAAAACAGTCTGAGGGCCACAATGCCCACTAACAGCTGTCCCCTGCAGAGTACAAAGACTTCAGTAGATGTTGGTGTACAGCCCAGTCCCAACTTGCCCCTGGAAAAGCAGGCTATATTGATTTAGTGGGCAGCTGGTTGAGTGCGTTCCTGCTCTGAGAGTCAAATTATGACTTCTAGGGTTTGTGCATACCAGTGAGGAATGGAACAGGAATTTAGGTGCCTCAGGCCACAATTGCAGTCCTGGCAGAAGAAAGAAATACCGCTTAGCAGTAGAAACGTCTGTGAGCAAGTAAATAAATTTTGCACCTTGATAATTCTTAAGCCCAAATAGGATCCCCTGTGAGTCTTGGTTTTTAAGATTTTCCCTGAGAAAGCCTTAATTGACAGCTGCAGTAGAGGACTTTTCAAAGACTACAGTGTTAGCTCTGTTGTCTTTTCTTCGTATTGATTAGTAACCTATTAGAGAATGATTCACTTCATTTGACAGTATGCTAGGGGTTGTAGCCTACTTCCCCTTTTGTTGGTGTTTGGGGTTTTTTTAACTGGTTGTTTAATACAGGAAAAATTTGATCAAGTGATAGAAATAAATCTCCTCCTGGATTTTCGGATGGATGAAAGTCAGAATGTGTGAAGAGAGAAGCAAGAAAAATTGAGTTACTTTAAATTCAGTTTAGCAGCAGTCAGTCAGTATGACCCAGACATTTGGCTGTACCTTGGGACTAGCGGTGGTATGTGTTTTCTCTTGTCTTGTTGGCAGGCCAAAAATGCTAGCTAAGGATGAGATGGAAGGCACTGGAGACCACAGGAGGTGGTAGAAGCAAGTGAGATGGTAGCAGCATTTGAGAGGAACTGGAGTTAGTGAACCAAGGGTATTGTAATGTGGGAATCTTGTAGGTAGATGGAGATGTAAAAGCAATAAGACTTAGGACAACAAGCTTAGTAAGCCCTTTCATGGGTTTAGCAACTTGGTTTGTCTGCTTACTTGTGTTTGTATTGGCTTGTTAATCTGCTTTGGTTTGCTGGTCTCTTGAACAATTTCAGGGGAGAGGGTGGGGGTAGAGTAATTTGTGGTTGTTTGCAAGTGTAATACCAGCACTTGCATGAAAGCTGTGCATTTGCTAGTACAATTTTGTTCTGAGGTTTTGTCTTAAGTGTATTTAACCTGCACATTTGTTATATCATAAATTGGTGTTTAATTGCCCCAGGGAAACAGGGAGAGGAGGCGCAGGTAGAAGATGAATCTGTCAGTATGGGCTTCCCAGCTTGTCCTCACAGAAGACTAAAGTAGATGCTGCCAAGATCCTTTTTTCTTCTCCAAAGTGAATGTTTTCCATTCAATAGTCTAGGCTATTTGGATTTTTTCATTATCAGCATGGCTTTAAGATAGAAGGAAAGAATAGACTCTTGCTTTGCAGTGTTTTGGTGGGTTTTTTTCAAATCCCCTACTCCACCCCAAATTAAAATAATTCATTCCTTTTCTGTTTTCTGCTGTTAATCTTTTAGAGCAGTATATGGAGATTTTGGTTCTTGGTTTCATGTATGAAGAATTTTTTTAAAAAATGTATTTGAATAGCATCCTGTGCAAAGTAAGGTTTCAAAATGAGCTGTCTGTTGTTTTCTATCTTCAGTCTCCTTGCTTTCATTAGTAATTGTGCTACTGACACTGGTAGAAAAATAGCTATTTATGGCACTTTGTAGTTGCCCTCCTTTGCGAGATAACCTAGACCTAAAATCAAAGGCTTTTAACAAAAGTATGAGCTGAAGGATTTTATGATGTGTTTCATACCTCAGCTATTGACCAGATTATCAACTGATATGAATACACGTAGCTCTACTAAATTTCATGTAGTTATGCCTAGTTACAGAATCCAAGCATCTTGGCCTTTATGGTGACAGGCAGCTAAGATGTGACCTTCACTGCAAACTTGTGTATCTTGTCAAATGTTGGTAATGAGCCAACAAAAACACCTGCTATGTCCATGTTAGCATGAGCTTGTATTAGTTGAACTTGTTTGTGTTTTAACTGCTTTCAACAAAACAGAAATGTTAAGAATCTGGTAATTTATGATGTTTCCTTTCAGGACCTCAGGGCAGAAACCCCACTTGGTGACCTGTGGCATCATGACTTTTGGGGTAGCAAACTCAGCAGCAATACCAGTCATAAGTCATATCGACCACTAACTGTCCTAACTTTCAGGTGAGACTTGTCTTTTTGCTTGAGGTCTGATGTTTTTTTAACATATATTGGCTCAATTGATTATAGGGAGGAGGCAACAGAAAAGGGGAGAGACAAAGTATCTGTAGGTAGTTGGATACCTTTCATTAATATCGTTTTCCTGTTCACTACCTTAATCTCAAATTGAGTTTTAATTTTCAAACTGTTTCTTTCCCAACGTATACATTATTTTGATAATCTGTATATCAGTTCATCTTATGCTTTTATATATACCTTGGTACTAGGAGCAGTATGGTTCAGTATGTAGATCACATCACCAAAGGACTAGGAGGTGTATGTTCCTTTCACTTAGCCATGCTGCTACTTATACTGGTACTGTAGTTTCTGTTCTCTGCTTTCCTGGTGACCTGTCAAATATTATTTTTTTTATAAATAGCATCAAGCTACTGTGGCCTTTTGCCGCTAGGTCACTGAATAGTCTTCCCACCTCTTTCCCCTGATATTCTAACTTGCAAGTAAGAGTTTGTGTCTGAGAATCCTAATGAGATGTCTGCCTGTATATATAAACTTGCTGGTTTCCTCATATAACTAAAAGTTTATGAGAATTCTGTAGTTGCTTAGCTTGTGTTTTTTGCACAAAGATTTGAGCAAGCAGTACACCATGTAGAAATCTGGCACATTGATGCAGACAATCTTTGACTCAGTCTTAAGCTTATTTTCCTCATGCAACTCAGTGTTGTAGATGGGGGGGGGGGCCTGGCAGTGGTTCTACAGTTGTGTCTGGTCTAAGCTGGGGACTAAGTGATTGTGGAAGTACTCCCCTCTTAGTCCTCATATTCAAGCAAAGCCACTGACTCTTGAGTGCAGTGTCAGTGTTTTAAGTACTTGGCACCGTGGGTTTCAGTCTGTTGGGTGTTCTTCACATTTTCATCAGGGAAAATATGCAACTGAACAGAAGGTATAAGAGTCTTAAACCTATTAAAACTTCCAGTGCATTACATAGCACATGCTTTTCTTTCTTTTCAAGGTCTCTGTTTTATATTCCATCTCTAGTAAGTTAACATCCTGGTTAGTGTAAAGAGCAAACCGGGATACAGTCTTACTATATGTGAAAATATAGATGAGCATGTGGAGATGGTCCATAAAATACTATTTTCACAAGTAAGAAACCGGTTTTCTTAATTTCCCTAATCTCCAACTTTTATGTCTACCATATTTATGAGAGGCTGGGGTTTTGTGATAGATTTCACTTAAGCCAAATGCAGACTGACCAAATGAACTATATAAAACCCCCTATCTAAATAAAGTTTCTGTCTGTCTCACCTACTGATAAAAGTATACATATAATAACAAGATGTTTCTCCCTTTTCTTATCCCTCTCCATTTTACTGTGGTGTTCCTGTCATGAATAGGGTTTTAGACTGAGTTCTGACTTATATGTCCTCCTGGTTCTACAACTTGCATGCAGCCTCTCTCTAACCAGTCTCACAAATTAGTTACTAAGATGTGCTAACTGACTACTTTCTGGGTTGATACTGATTGTACCCAGATGGTTTCCACACCATCAGTCCAAATGCTAGGATGTTTTGTCAGTGGAAATCATGCTCTCGGTGCATATTAATTTCCTTACTGTGTGGATTTAAACAAAACAATTTCATCAGGTTGTTTTTGGACATAGTTTCTCTTAAGCCCAAGGGTATCCCCCCAGCAGGCTGGGTTGTTTATTCACAAGACACTCCTGCATTGCAACACTGAATTTATGTTGCTGCTGAAAAGCCAGTTTAAGTAACCATAGGTATGATTAACATAATAGTGTCAACATATGTCTTTGGAGAGGATAGATATTATGCCAAATATGGTACCACATCTGAATTCCTTTAAGTAAAGATCAGGACATTGTTTCTAGCTGACTGTGGTGGCTAAGTGGTAATTACCACGTGTGCTGGGGTTGCTGGTATTTTTCAGCCCCTTTTTTGTCTGTGTGTTTCTGGTATGATCTTGCTGTGGGGTTATTTAGGTTTTCTGTTTGCGTGTCTCTAACACTAGGAATTACATCAGTGGTTAATGTTTTTATTTCTATATAGAATTAATTACCTTTTTGCTGGAGGCTTCTACCCAGTTGGTTTCCATGTCATCAATATAATACTGCATTGCACTATCTCAGTGTTGATGGTTGATGTGTTTTCAATATTATTGGGTGGACTGCAATTCAGTAATAAAGGAAGAAGGCTAAACCTGGCTCCAAAGACATCTCTGCTAGCTGCTTTGCTGTTTGCTGTACATCCAGTGCACACCGAATGTGTAAGTACTAAATAATTAGCTCCAACGATTTATATCTTAGAGGTTCTTGACCATCTTGACTAATTAATTCTGACATAGTGTTATACTCTACACATTGCTTTTATATATTATTAACGCTTCTCTTGGCACATGAGAACAATCAAATATTATGGTTAGTACATCCAAAAGCTTGTAATTCCACAGGGCTGGACCTTATTAGGGAAGATAAATTAAATCATTTAAGTACAATAACTAAAGAAGGATAGCCCTAAACTACAGAGTTTTCCTAATTACTGGATTAAGAATTCATTACTAGAAACATTAGCTCATGTGCAGCCAAGGAGAATGGAAGATAAACTGAATACAAATGCATAACCACTGTTCATTTCCACTTGCTTTGATTAAAAAAAAAAGAGAGAAAGAGAGATAGAAAATTGGAGTTAAGGGCGTTATGTGAACTCTGTGTGACTGTATTAGAATACTGCATCAAGTTTTGAATTCATGCTGCAAGGAGGATGCTGGGAAAAATGGAGGGAGCTCAGAAGAGCCATGAAAATGATTAAAGGACTGGAAATCATCCTGTGTCATGAGAGATCAAACTCCGTGGGTTTATATTTTTAATATGAAGGAGAAGATTAAAGGATTTTTTTATCACAGTCTGTAATTATGTACACGGGGAACACAAATTTGATAATAGTAGCCCCTTTAATAGTGCAGACAAAAGCATAACACTGGCTGGAAGTTGAAGCTGTAAAGATGCAGAACAGAAACATGGCACATGCATAGCAACCAATTACAATACTTGACTAAAGATCAAAGTCTTTGTGTGGAAATTCTAGTGAAGAAGAGATGGTTTTCTCAAAAACCTCTTTTGTACTCATAGCTAAGAAAATCTTATGGCCTTATACCAGTGGGCTTGCTGGATATGGTCCCTGATTGCTTGATCTTGTAATAATGAATAAATTAAATAATCAGAATGCAGGAATTTTTTTTTGGTTGGTTGGTGTTTTTTTTTTTTAGTTTGAAAGGACCAAGCTCCTGAAAAAGTACTAACTTGAACTTCAAACTTTGTGCTATTAGTGAACATTGAATCTTCAGTGCACCTCTTTCTATATGTGGCACTGATTTTTTCATTTATTCACAATATGCTGTGGTTTTGGCTTTTTTCTTTTGCTTTGTACATCATTGATGGGGAAGAAGTTATGAAAATACTTGCCTCTCAGCTGGCTGGGGACCTTGTATGTATTGGAAACCTAGACATGGTGCAAAGTTATGTATTGGTAATTTGGCACCTTTTTGGCAGTGTGGCTAAAACATCCTGCCGATCATTCTCTGATATTTGCTCACCTGCAGAATAATTTCTTTGTGAGAATGTGTTGTGCTGATGTCAGGAGGGCCCCTTGTATTTTTTCTCCCAAAACCAATTCTAGACACCAAAGTGAAGTAAAACAAGTCTTCAGTGCTTTTGATGTTCTGCCATTTAAAGAGAAATCTAACTTGAGCCTTATCTTTGCAATAGACCTACTACTGATTCCTTTATCAATATCCATAATTTTATTCTTCATTGCATTTGACTCTAAAAATATATTTAAATCAGCAGGTAAATGTTAACAAGACCGTGGTCCCCTAAAATAAATTACAAGTGATGGGGTTTGCTTGCATATGCAAGGTTTGAAGACTTTGCTTTGGGGAAACATTGGAAGAAGAGAAAAAAAGTAGCATGCCTATTTACCATGTCTCTTCTAAGATCCAGGAGGGAACAAAGGCCTCTAATCATTTACGCAGTGAATCAGAAATGTTGCTGCACTGAAGCAGTCAGGATACTACTATGGTTCTAGCATAAGTGTGTGTCATGCAGCATCTCCTCAAAAAGCATTCTTCGTGATTTTAAATCTGTGAGTTTTAAGTATCATGATATCCTGGTTTTGAAATGAGATGACATGTTTTGACATAAAATTGTGAAGAGTCTGTCTGTTGCTGCTTTGGATTTTGGTATATACAGCGCAAAACAAACTGTCGTGTACAACAGCCCTTGAAAAGTTTAATGCTTTCAGTACCAATGTAAAAAAAAAAAAAAAGATCTGTCATTATAATTTTTTTCCCTACAAGTAAACACTTTTGTGGTATAGTTCGTTCTGTCTAAAAAATGCTTATTCTTCGTAACATTTGAGTGATGAAATACTAAATGAAACATGGACATTAAAATATACGTTATACTAATTTAAAACTTTTTTTGTTTACCTCATAACCAGAGACTATAGGCCTGATTTTGCATTTAAGATGGCATTGTATTGTTGGAGTCATCTGAAGCCGTATGTGTGTTGTTAGCCCCTTAATCTCTTTGTTGTAACAAGTTGGCATTTATTTTCAAAATTGTGTCATTTCACCTTTATTTTTATCTCATTAGCTGAGAGCAGTTCCTGAAACAGAATGACGCTTCATTATTTCCACCTTTCAGAGCACTCCAGAGCGATTGAGTTAATTCTCATAATTCTTCAATATGATAGAAGAAGAAGCAGGGAAGTTAATGCATGGCTTTGGATAAATCAAGAAGTCTTTTCTGAACTGAATTTAGGAGTCCAACAGTTTCTGCTTTTATGGTGCTCAAGTGAAGCTGAGGGCAAAGTGGGAGAGACATTTCCAGTGGATTCAGTCCTACTGTCATGCTTGTCTTTTTCTCTATGACATTATGTAGAAATAGTTGTTCTGTCATGTCAGACTGACAGAAAAAAAATGCCCTTTTCCTAAGAGAGCATTAGCAGGTGCCTTTAAACAAAATGAAGATACAATGTATCTTTTTACTTTCCTCTTTCCATTCTACTCACAAAATGGGACTATTGGCATGCTCTACAAGAACCAAAGTTTCTGCTTTTGTTCCTGAAACATCACCTCAAAAAGTGGATTAGCCACCACCCCCACCCACACCACCCCCGGTAGCTGTTCTGTCCTTCTTTGGAAAGGTCTCTCTGTACACCTTCTCCTGGAAACATGGAACCCAGTATTCCGGGAAGTAGAGCTGAACTGAAAAGTAAGGGGTCTTTCCATGATCCTTGCTCTCTGGGACCTCACTAGAACATATGCCCAACATCAGGGCCTGTACAGTCCTCCGCCAACACCCTGTGTCATGATTCCCACAAAAAAATCATGGTGTGCCCTGATGCTTATGTAATTGGGGAATTAAGATCCAAAAATACATCATGCCGTGTTTCAGCAAGTTATTGTAAATACAGTTTAAGGGCTTGAGAATGCTCTTGATTTAAATAGGTTGGCTTAGATTGGAATACAGAAGTCCCAGAACGTGTTTATCATTTTCTTTTGCGTTAGTGCAGCTTCTGTTACAAGATGAGTTTGGAGGTAGTTTGAATGCAGTCCATTAGTATAGCACAAAAAACTGCCAGAGGAGGGATTTTATTTTTTTCTTCCTGATTCTGCAGGCTGGAAGCTATTTGTCCTGAGCATTCAGACTGCAATTTAAAGGCTAGCTTGTCTTCTGAAAGTGAACAGTTATGATTTTGCATTTCAGCAGATCTGCTGGTTTTGTTGGTGTTCAGGATGTTTGCTGAAAGTTCTACTGAAAGGCAACCTGATCCAAAAACCAGATGGAATTGGGCCTAGTCTACATTTTATTCAGTGAGGTCCTTCTTCATTACTTACTCAGTTTTTAATAAATTAAAGCCATATAATTTATTAGCTAATACTAAGCAGTACCCAACCAAAATTAGGATGTGGCTTAGAAAACTCAGTATACCTAATGCAGTAAACCAGGTGGAAAAAAAAAAACCCAACAAAAAAACTGATACAGTGATATTCTTTTCTACATTTCACTTTGTATATGTGTGTGTACCTTTATCTCAGGTTTCTTATTAATAAAATCTAGTAATCTGAAACTTTTCTTTTTTTTTAAGGTTGCTGGGATTGTTGGCAGAGCAGACCTACTGTGTGCCCTGTTCTTTTTGTTGTCATTCCTTGGCTACTGTAAAGCATTTAGAGAAAGTAAGCATTCTGTTTGCACCTTTGATTTTATATTGTATTTTCTGCGTTCATATATTTCAGTGAAGTACAGCAAAACTATAAATGTCAGCTTGATGTGGTTTGAATTTATTAATGCTTATACCCTCGTAAAATATTTAAAAAAAAAACAACTCAACCACACCAGACCTGCTTTTATTTATTGTTAGAATAGCTGGAAGGGTTGCTGTCCCTAATTCCCGTTAAACACTAAGAATTTATTTTAAGTAAAGTCTGTTTTGTAATAGGCTTAATTGTTAAATGTTTTATTGTTTAGAAGCATAAGGAGGTATTTTAGTAAGTGTTTCAGAAAGGAATCAAACCTATATGTTCCTAAATATTTTAGTACACTTTATGCCATTATGTTGGGGTGGCTTAAATGGGAAAAAACTTTAGGAACATTACTTGTATTTTTAATGAATATTTAAGAATTATTCATATAAGTAAGCCCTCTAAGTTCCTGCAATATGCAAGTGCTGGCATATACGTGCTAAATATAGTGTTACTCCTAGAGGTTTTTTTAAGACAGCTGTATTTAACAGGAACAATTCTCTTCTAGATATTTTTTCAAGTGAACTTTCAGATCTGTTGTATTATTTGATCAGAATGCAGGTTGGCAGTTCAAATACAGCTGTGGAGAAATTATCTAGGGGCTCTGTTCAGTAAACACACAAGAATACATGAATTCATGATTATGAAGAATTATACAGGACATGCAGTCTGGTACCTGAATGTGCCCCATCACAGGAAATTCAGGAATCGTTTGGTGAGCCCATGAGGAGCTGTATTTTGAAAAGCTTGTATAATGTCAGTTCAATAGACGTGGCCTGTAGTGTTTAAGCAGAATTGGCAGTGTATTACAGAGGTACCTGAGCTGGCTTTAGGTGCTCCAGTTTAACAACATAGTCCCATGACTATCATAGAATTTAGTGTAGGCTGATGGGGGTAAATTAGTCCACAGTGAACTCTAAGATGGTGTGAATAGCTCCTGCTAATTGAGTTTAGATTGTTTACAACTATTTTGTGTATTTCTACAGCTGATACCATAAGTTTATACCATAAGTGAACTTCACCACTTCAAATGGTATTTATTGTGATTCCTGTTCACTTCTGATTTTTTTTTTCTCCCCTTTGAGTAGTTTTCATTTGTTTCAACTGGATTAATAATTTCTTGAAGAAAATTGGCCTTGGGGTTTTGCTTGCTCATTTATTCTTTTCTCACCTATTTTACTGGGTACAGTTGTGCTTTGATGTTTCTTCTGTTAGTGCTAGAGCAAATCAGACAATTCAAAATATTGGCTATGTACTTTCCAGTTTGTTGGTACAGGTAAACCTATATGGCAGGGGTAATAATCTTTGCTTGAAGAACTCAAGAGCCAAATTCTTGATAGGATGACCATTGGAGACCTTTATGGAGGACTGTGTAGTTATTTTGTTATGGAGGACGTATCAGGGATGATTAAGAAAGTGACATCTGCCCTGGTTAGGGATATTCTGATTGCTCGTGTCAGTTTGATAGCTTTTAGAAGTCAGTGTCATTTTAATAGTATTCTTGTACTGAAATTCTTGTCATTGATACAGAAGAAAGTGTTGTGAAGACAAGATACTGAGCAGCACTTAGTATTTTTTATTGGACGTTACATCGTAATAGGATCAGAGCTATGTGTCTTAACCAGATTTGCCCAGGAAAACTACAGTCTACATGCACAGCTGTGCCTTTTGTCTTTCAGATCAGTTTTCAGTGTTTAGTGTCATCTTCACTGCCTGCTTTTCCCTCAGTGACTTCTTAAAGAAACTTAGACTTTATTTGTACTCAGGATTTTGTATCCAAGTTACATACCTGTATCTCTCCCAACAGTTTCCTCATTTTGGGTAGCTTGGTGACAATTCTTGCACATCCTATCTGGCATGTCCTAAGCAAGAGAATGAAAAGTAATTTCCAGCACTGTGGGGAGCACTAAGTTCTTTAGCAGATCTTGCATGGAGCCTGAAGGGAGGAGCCCAAGCTTCAGAGTATTTCTTTCCTGTGAACCTTACATGATTTGCTGCAGGCTGATGAGCAATGTGCCAAAAACCTAGACGTTTCAGATCGGAATGGTTCTAGTCTGAAAACTGATGTTGAAATGCCTGGGTGAGATTCACTGCTCATCTTGGATGTGCCTTGCTGTGAAAATCATTCATTTTTAAATAGAAAGAATAGAATAGACTTACAGTTGGAAGGGATGTACAACAATCAAGTCCAACTGCCTGACCAACCTGGGGCTGATCAGAAGTTAAAGCGTGTTATTAAGGGCATTGTCCAAATGCCTCTTAAACACAGACAGGCTTGGGGCATCAACTACCTCTCTAGGAAGCTTGTTCAAATGTTTGACCACCCTCACAGTAAAGAAACTCTTCCCCTGATGTTCAGCCTGAACCTCCTCTGATGCAGCTCTGAACTATTCCCACACTGTCCAATCAGTGGATATCATGGAGAAGAGATCAGCACCTCCCTCTCTACTTCCCCTCCTCAGGAAGTTCTCTCTAGAGAGCAATGAGGTTCTCCTTGAGCCTGCTTTTCTTCAAACTAGATAAGCCTATGAGGTCCTTAGCTGCTTCTCACAAGACATTCCTTCTAGCCCTTTCACCAGCTTTGTTGCCCTCCTCTGGATGCAGTGAGGGACCTTAAGATCTATCTTAAATTGCAGGGCCCAGAGCTGTGGTGCACAGTACTTCAGGTGAGGCTGTGCCAGTGCTGAATACAGCCAGATAATCGTGTCTTTTGACCGGCTGGTTATGCTGTGTTTGATGCACACCAGGTTGCAGTTTGCCCTCTTGGCTGCCAGGGCAGACTGCTGACCCATACTGACCCTGCTGCCGACCAGCACCCCCAGGTCCCTTTCTGCAGGGCTGATCTCCAGCCACTCCTTTCCCAGTTTATATTTGTGCCCAGCATTACTCCATCCTAGGTGCAGAATCCAGCATTTTGACTTGTTAAATTCCATCCCACAAATCATAGTCCAATGCTCCAATCTATCTAGATCCCTCTGCAAGGCCTCCTGTCCCTCAAGAGAGTCAATAGCACCTCCCAGTTTGGTATCATCAGCACACTTGCTAATGGTGCATTCAACTTCTGCTTTCAGATTGCTGATAAATATATTGAACAGAACTGTCCCTAGAATTGAACCCTGAGCAACACTGCTGGTGGCTGGGTGCCAGCCAGATGTAGCCCCATTCAGTACAACCCTTTGAAGCTCTGCCCTTCAGAGCCAGACTTCATCCAGTGCACTGTGAACATGCTTATCCCACAGCTGGACAACTTGTCCAGAAGGATGCTATGAGGGGAAAATACCAAAAGCCTTACTAAAATCCAGAAAAACTACATCCATCACCTTCCCTTCATCCACTACGTGGGAGACGTTGTAGAAGGATATCAAATCAGTTAAATAGGACTTCCCCTTGTGAACCCATGTTGACTGTGGCTGATGACTGCGTTATTCTTTAAATGCCTTTCAACAGTACTCAGAATAATCTTCTCAATAATTTTTCCAGGAACTGAGGTTAGACTAACAGGTCTGTAGTTCCCTGGGTATTCTCTCATGCCCTTTTTGTAGACTGGAATAACATTCCTCCCCAGACTCCTAAGACCTATGGTAGATGATTGAGAGGGTTCCTGTCATGACATCTGCTAGCTCCTTCAGTACTCTGGGGTGAATCCCAGATTGTCTCCACCACCAGTATCCCTACAAATGTGATCCCCAGCCTCATAAGCCAGCTATTTCACATTGTGTCCATTATGTTGTGGTATTCTCAGGCTTTACTGGCTGAACCTTCAGGAATTTTCCCTACTTTGTCACCTTAAGCATCTGCCTTGGTCACGCAAGTTAAAAGCCTTTTATCTCTGCTCCTTCTGTGTAGTCACTCAAAAGAGAGACTCCTTTTGATGGCCAGTGAGAGGAATAGCTTATCTTAGGCACTTGCAGTCATCTTGTAGAGGTACCGAAAGCTCTCATTTGTGTAGAAGCTTAGGAAGACTAGGCTTATAACTTAAGGTTCATTTCCATTGTCACTTCAATTGGGCAGAAGTGCAGGTAACTGCTAAAGTGGAGCAATCTAGCTGCCTTTTATCATAGAGCTAATTAGGTTGGAAGGAAAGACCTGGAGGTCATCTCTAGTCCAACAGCTTAAAACAGAGCTAAATTCATAAATAAGATTGCTTCGGACCTTAGCCAGGTGAGCTGCAAAAATCAAGGGTGGTAGGGTAGTTACACGTGACCAGTTTGCCTCCGCCTCTTTTCCTATGTTGTGCTCTTCAGCCTCCTAACCATCTCAGTGGTTCTTTACTGGACTTCCGGGTTGTTGGTGTGTTTCTTGTGTTGGACACCACACTGAACACAGTACAGTTGATGTAGCCTCATAAGAACAACCACTTTCACTGACCCGCTGGTTATGCTGTAGCTATTACAGCCCAGCGTGCATTTCACCTTCTTCATTGCTGCACAGGCACACTACGGACTCACCTTCAACTTATCAGCTGGGAACTCCAGATCCTTTCCTGCAGAGCTGCTACCTAGGCAATCCCCAGCCTGGACTGTTGCATGGTGCTTTGATTTTCAAGAGGCTTCTGTCAACCCATTTCTCCAGCCTGTCATGGTTCCCGCAAATAGCTGTCCTGTTCTCCACATCTCTAGCTGAACCCCTCCAACCACCACAAACACTTTCTGCCTTGCTGTAATTTTTTCCTTGGGGAGGGAAGGTTGGCCCAAGCTGCAGCTGTTTGAACATTAGTGTCTGTATAGGAAAGGGTAGTGTCTATTGGAAAGGGCAGCTACAAAGAGAATGGAGGCTCTCTCTTCACAAGGAGCCACATGGAGAAGGCAAGGGGCAATGGGTACAAGTTGCACTGGGAGAGATTTCAGCTTGATATAATAATTTGTTTACATAGAGAACAATCAATCACTGGAACAACCTTTCCAGAGACATGGCAGAGTCCTCATCACTGGAGGTTTTCAAGATGCAATTGGACAGGGTGCTAGGTAATTTCATCTAGATGCCCTTTCCCACAAAATGTTGGACCAGATGATCTTTGGAGGCCCCTTCTAGTGTGGGCTGTTCTGTATTTGTGTGAAAGGCTTTAGGAAAAGGTAACCAATATGGGGAAGTGGTCATAGTAGAGCATGACTTTTCAGTGGGTTTGTTGTATTAAAGTAAATACGAAGTTTTACCCTTGGGTGCCTCCATTTTGATGGTATGAATTTCCTTCCCTTGTGAACAGTTCTTCTAGCCATTCACAAATAATAAGATAAATAAGGAATAAAGACCTTTTTATCTGAGTGTAGCTGAGTTTGATTCTGCACAGATTAAGGGAGTCAGACAGCAAAAATGTAGTCCCAAATCTAAGCTGATCTCACTCTCTATATAGGTAAAGAATAAGTGTTTAAAAAATATGCATATATAGTTTAAAGAACAGACTTAAACTATGTCTCCTAAGCAGCAAAGACAAAATACCCTTTCTGGGTCAGACCAAGATGTTAATTTGTCTTTGTGGAATAGTCTTTGTTAGAAAGAGAAGAAAACAAAAAAAAACCCCTCTGTGCATTCCATTGCATCAAGCTTATGTTTCTAATCAAATATAGCTGCTTTACGATAATCCTACAGAAAAGTAGGATCTACTAGTCTGCATTAACATCCCATTTCCTTTTGTCCTGCTACATTTTTTTTATGTCTAAGGCAAGCATGACCCTAAACCCTAGGTCAACAGCATGTATCCTTGTTTCTGGATTTGGCTGTCACGTGTATATAGCGCTTAAGTCACTGACTTTTTACAAGCATCAGGAGAGCTGTCATAGGTGGATTTTTTAAAAAATTGTTATTAATAGATGCATGGTAGCATGACTCTTTTGGAGTACTTAAAAGAGAGTACAACTGTAAGGCCTCGGGATTTGTGGGCTGCATTTGTATTGTCTTTTGAATTTAATTACCAAAACGTGTTTGGTGCTTTTTTGCTTTTACTGATGAACTTTGAGTGAGCATCAGGGTACAATGAACATTGAAAAGACTGAGTTGATGCGACCGATATAGTTGTGTCTTCAGTAACATATACTGTTTTGTTACCAGCAGCATCCTAGTGCTACTATCAGGGTAGATAGATTATCCAAGTCTTTCTTAAAGAACCTGACTATTCTTGCAATGCAAAGTGAAATTTGTGCACAGCCGAGTTCCAGAAATCTGTTTGTGTTTCACTAGCATAGATATAGTTATTGAACTGTCATTTTTGGCCTTCTCTAAAGGAGTCAAAAGTCACAGAAGAGAGACTGCTTAGTGCTTGTCTTCAGCTGGTGTCTAAGTGAATGAATGTAAGAAATCTTTTTGCTTGGGAATAAGGACTCATAAAATGTCTGAGGAGTATTTGGAGGTACTGCCAGAAAAGTATATGTAATACTGAAAACAATCAGAACAGAAAATTATCAGTGTCAGAATGGAGAAAAAAAAAAAACCCAACAAACCACAAAGGAAAATAATGGGGTTTTTTTAAAGCTCAAGATAATACTGCAGGTTGTTTGCCTGACGTGGTTTATTTGTGGTTTTGGGTAGACAGTTTCTTTTAGCCAGAATCTGTAGCATTAATTTTATTTTTTTTTTAAAGTATAAGCACTTAACACACTATGTGGGCTATAATTGTGTCTTACTGAAGTTCTGCAGTTCCAGTTCTTTTCCCCAATAGACAGGTTTTGATGTTACCATTTTTGATAGGATAACATTTATATTTGCAAGGAACTAATCTGTTGTTCTCATTCTGTCCTGCTGTTTTAAAACACAGCTGTGGGGACAAATCCACTGCATAGGCTTTGGAGACAGCAAGAGCTGACAACTCTTTAGGTATGTTCTGAAGGGAATCGTGGGTTATTAACTTTGTTGAATTTTAATGCAGCTTCTCTGGGAATTCATAAGGCAATTTAAAACTGCTGTAGTATTCATTTTGCCTTCCTTTGTCTTCAACTTTGACAGTGATCCAGTTGCATGTATTTGCCATCTGCATTGGTGATCTCACAGTGATACAAAACGAGGAGTTCAAGATTTGTTTTGTGTGAATAATATTGACCTGGCTATTAAATAGGGGATCAACTGTTTGCTCATATGCTATGACTTCTAAAAATTACTTTGTTCTGGTTGTTTCTGTTTTGTTCTGTTCTGTGTAGTTGCCTGTTAATCATCTACTAGTTCATCACTAATTTGATAAAGCATGTGAAGTAGACTGTAGTGATGTAGTTTTGGGAATATTGGAGGCTTGTATTATGGAGGTTTTTGTACAAATTGAAAATGTCCCCTGTGTGAAAGAGATCATTGTTAAGATACGGGGAATTTGTTAGCTATTTTGCAATTGGTCAAGAGGTATTTACTATTATTAATCATATGGGCCCTGTTTTTTCAGCTGTGTGCCCTACTGTTCATATTTGAACATATTGGGAGGGAATAGTTGTATGTGGAGAAACTAACAATTTTTTTATATTTTTTTTTTTTAGAACTAGTGCTACCTTTTTGCTTGTCTGGGATGGTATAATTCTGGGATAGATGATACCTTCACTGTAGCCTATATGTACTATATGTAATGAGTTTGAGATACTTGGATATGTTAAGGAATGGCACTTGCTTTTGTGGTTCCATTATTAAGTGAAACACTAGCTTGAGCTACAGTAGTATGTACATTTGGAGACACACAAGGAGATGTCAGGCTTAAGTTAATTCTGACAGTGGATTCTTATGTGATCTTTTAAGACTAGGTAATTCTTCCCACTTTGCATAGCAATTCACAAGCAGGGAAATCTTAGAGCTTGGTTAGATGAGTTTTGCAGTAGTTTAGTTGGAAGGTACCATCCCCACAGACAAGGCACATGAGTGGAATGTATGAGCATTTCTGACCTGTTTCAGTTAAAATTTAAATCTTCCTGCAGGAGCTCAACATAACTTTGCTTCAACTTTCAAAGGAGTAGGTGCTTCCACAGAATCAATTACTGGTTTTCACCTGAAGATGGTGACTTCTGAAATTGCTCCAAGCTGTCAGCTGGCTGAGCCCTAAGTTGCTCAATTAGTTTTGAAGAAAGAGAAGCCAAATATGTAATTGTCTGAATTGGTAACAATTGTTTGGGATATTGTTAGTTTGACTGTAAAGTAAGACTAAGCTTAGTACTCTAAACATAGTATTTTCTTCATATCCTTAACTTCTAAGGAATTTGTTTTCATTGAATTGTGGGTTTAGGACATGGCAAAATAAGGTCTCTCGAAACAGGATTAGTGTTTAGGAAGACAGAGTTGACGTGTATCACCAATGTGCTGCTCATAAATTTAGGATCAGTCAATTCCATGCTTTGTGTATGCATCCTAGCTCTAGGGATGCTTATACTTGAGTCTAGCAGCCTAAATGGAGGAGCCCTCATGGCTTGATCATGGTTTATATAGGTATTTCATTGAATCCTCTCAGCTTTCAGATTTAACGTAGTCCTAAAGAGGGACCATCTGAGCAATGCTTTTTGGTTTTGTATAGAAACACTACGCATTTCTAGCTTAAAAAAAAAAAAAAAAACACACACACCCCCAAAAAAAACCCAACCCAAACACAAAAACACTCAAGTACTCCATTTCTTTGGCATGCTTACAATTTTGGCCATCTGTTAGTGGCACAATGCCCACTCACAATATGGTGTACCAGTTTCAACCAGGCACAGGTGCCAGCAGAAGATTGGTTTCATTTTCTGACACAAGATTTTTCTGGTGGAAGGTAGAGCTGTATTAAGGGAATGTGCTTTGCTAGACTGATTACTTCTGTTCGCGTGTGTGTACCTCATAGTAATAGTTAGCACTTATGCAGTGCTTTACATTTTCAAATCACTGTTATTACAAAAAGAAAAAAAAAAGATTGAAGGTATTGCTGAATGATTATCTTTATCTACTTTTCCAGCCTACTTTACTGAAATTTCTGCAGCTGGGAAGGGGGGGGGGGGGCAGCATGTTGTGCATATTGACCCAGGAACAAGCACAAGATAAAATGTTTCTTAATTGCAATTCTTTCTCTTTGAAGTTTAATATCTGATGAATGTTTGTAACATTACAACTCTCTCTATATGATTGTATTGACCTTTGGAGGCTGCAAAAGAAAACAAAGGAGAGATCCAGGTTTTCAGGAGATCTTGATTGCAGGATTACAGAGTGGTTGAGGTTGGAAGGGGTCATGAGGTCACCTGAGCCGACCTGCTCAAGCAGGATCACCTTGAGCCAGTTGTCCTGATGATTTTTGAGTTTCTTCAAGAATGGGAGGCTTCACAACCCCTCTGGGCAACCTGTGCCAGTGCTTAGTCACCCTCTCAGTAAAAGTGTGTCCTCATGTTCAGACAGCACCTCCTGTGTTTCAGTTTGGGCCCATTGCCACTGGTCCTGTCACTGGGCACCGCTGAGCAGAGCCTGGCTCTGTCCTCTTTGCACCCTCCCTGCAGGTATTTATGTACATTGATGAGATTCCCCTTGAGCCTTCTCTATTCCAGGCTACAGAGTCCCAGCTCCCTCAGCCTTTACTCGCAGAGGGATGCTCCAGCCCCTTTATCATCTTACTGGCCCTTCATTGGACTCACTCCAGTATGTCCATGGCTCTCATGTACTGGGGAGCCCAGAACTGGACACAGTAGTCTGGGTGTGGCCTCATCAGTGCAGAAGAGAGGAGAAGGATCCTGTCTCTTGGCCTGCTGACAATATTTTGTCTAATGCAGCCCAGGATACCATTAGTCCTCTTTCCTGCAGGGACACATTGCTGGCTGACATTCAGCTTGGTGTCCACCAGGACCCTCAGGTGTTTTTCCACCAAGCTGCTTTACAGCTGGATAGCTTCCAGCATGGGCTGTGCCTGGGGCTGTTCCTCTCCAGGTGCAGGATTTTGCAGTTCTCCTTGTTGAACTCGATGAGGTTCCTACCAGCCTGTATTTCCAGCCTGTTTAGGTCCCTCTGGATGGCATGATGACCCTCTGGCATATCAGCCACTCCTCCCAGTTCGGTGTCATCTGCATCTGTCACCGTTGCCGAGGGTACACTCTGCCTTATCATCCAGATCAACAATGATGTTGTTGAACAGGATTGGACCCAGTATTGACCCCTAGGGTACACTGGTAGTTACTGGCCTCCAATTAGACTTTGTGCCACTGATGACCATCCTCTGGGCCTTGCCATTCAGCCAGTTTTCAAACCACCTCACTGTCTGCATGTCCAGTCTGTACATCAACACCTTCTTTATGAGGATCTTATGGGAGATTGTGTCAAAGGCCTTACAAAAGTCCAGGCCTTTGACACCATCTCCCATAAGATCTTTGTTACTTCTCTTTTGCTGGGTGCTTTTCCTGTCTTTGAGAGCCCATACTTAAGCTTGGCTACACTTGACATGTTGAGACATTCCTGGTGTATGAGACTTGGGATGTTCAAAAGAAAATAAACCTATTTCTGCACAATTTTGAATGTGTACTTACTGAATGGCATTGAATTATCACGTGTTTTTCACTAGACCATTTATCCAGTTTGTCAACGGAAATCTGACTTCTCCTTAGTATGCTTCATCGCTGTTGCCTGGCAGCACCTTTAGACTTAATCAGCATACTCCTTATTGCATCATCCAAATTTTTTAAATGATCCATTAGAGCCAGGTGAAGGAAAGACCCAATCCAGAATGCATCTAATTTTTCACAATGAGCTAGACTCTTAGTGTACTTTTTCCAGCTGTTATTTATACCCTTTCTAGAATAACTTCTTGCGGCCCATATTTTTTCTGGTGTATTTCACACTGTCCCCAATGGTATTCTCAAGCCCTTGTGACCTCAAGGTATAGGATGTTTACAGGTTTGCTTTCATTGGGAAGGCCCGTTTTTTTCTGTCCAAGTCAGAAATTATACTTAGTTTTATAAAAATGGCTAAAATATGTCTTTGGCAAACAATTAATCATATCTTTTTATGTTTTAGAGGATCACCTAGAAAATATTTTGGCTAAGTGTTTTTTTTCTGAGTAATTTTGACCAGTCACCTTAGCTTTGTTTCTTTAGCTTACCTTTTCATATCTTTTTCCCTTTTGAACAGTAGGCATGTAAGCATTGTTTTGTTTTATTTCAAGCTTCTGGATTCTCAGGGTTTCTTCGTGATTCCTCAGAGGTGACAGTTGAGATTACTCTGGGTTGTATAGGACCTGTTGGAGTAAATTTAACCAATTGTTGCAACTTAAAACGAATTGCCTTCTCTATAAATACTGTGTCTTGTAGTTCACTATTTTTGCTTTTGTTCTTGCTCCCTTTCTGCTAGTCGTATCCTTCCTATCTGACTGCAGCTGACCCCTGTGAAAAAATGAAGCAAAAAGTCATAGAACGCTTTGGTTTTCTTGGCATTGTCCATTTTCTTTCCCATGGCGTATTGGAATAACTCCTTCCTTGCTGCTCTTCTTACTAATATATCTATGGAATTGTGGGGTTTGTTCTTTACATACATTACCTTTTCTTATTTTGTGGTGTGACCTTTCAGAGTTTTCCTCTATGAGCGCTGCTGTTATACTTGTCCTTGATAATTTGACCTAGTTCCTTTTTTCCTATTACTCTTACATTTTGCATCACTAAAGCATTTGTGAATCACCATCTGGTCTCTTACTACATATACTTCCCACTCATCCGTGTTAAGATAGTTTGTATTTGTGTAATGAATACTGCTTCTCTGAGAAGTGCTTAGTTATCCTGAATTCTTTCCACCAGAGTTTCATTCTGGGAAGAAATTTCTCGGTAGAAGAATGTATACTTCAGTAAACTCAGTGAAGTCCATTGGCTTTGTTTACTGTTCTTCCTTTTACACTTACTAAGAATGACCAGTTGTCATTTTGTGAGTGTGATCAATTGCCTTCCATCTTCGCATTCTCTCAGCTAGTTTATTTCTACATTAAAAAAAAAAAAACAACAACAACAAAAGAAACACAAACCCCAAAAAAATAAAAAAAAGTCCCAACACTGAATTTCAAGTACTGGTTGAACAGTCTTGTATTGTAGAGTCTGAAAAGTTAAAGACCTCCTTCAAGAAGATGTATTTAGGACAGATTCCCTTTATTCTTAGTAGTACTCTTAGAACAAATTTTGAAGCTACTTCCTCCATGAATTTCAGCCCTCAGTTGTTCTGTATAATTGGTGTGAGCTGGAGTTTCCCCATTGCATTTTATTTTTTATTTTCTTATAGTTGCAATGTTTCTTTAGTTTAGTCATCATGTATTTTGTATTTCCATGTTTTGTTTTGGTGGTGTTGAGATGTGTGACTTCTTTCCTTCATAAGGCTTTCTTTTAATTTTATAACATCTGCACCTGTGATGTTAAGTCTTACCTCACCTGTGGGGACATAATTTGGAGTGGAAGGAGAAGGAACAAATGCCTGCCAAGTATTGCAGTGATGAATCTCACATCTTACTGCTCATTCTGCCGAAGCTTTAAGTCTTAGGGAAGAAAAGAGTACTAGAAACAACCTCAAAACCTGTTCTTTCACATATTTTTATGAAAACTTCTCTCTGCCACAAAAGAAGTAGTCTGCTTCAAAATGAGAAAGGAGGCAATGTCAGCAGGTCCTTTTCACACTTCTGGTCATGGTTCATATCTGGCCCAGCAACATCTAAGACTGTGTACTAGTTTCCCTTTATAATCGGTGGAGACAGCGAGCTACTTCTGAAAGGTGGACAACTGCATTTAATTAGGAACTTAATCCCTACAGGTGTCCCCATCTCTCAACCAGTTAGAAAGGAAGCCTAGTATACCAGCCTGGGTGTAGATGCCTACTTCTGGTAACATTTACCTTAATTCTGTCATTTACCCTTTCCATAGGCTGTTATTGTAGTTCTGTTAAGTACTAAGGGTCAGACCTGTATTAGCAGTAGGGAAGAACTGCTCTAGAGATCAAGGCATGTAGGAAAGGGATTCAGTCAATGGATGTAGAGTTCAACTTTGTTTTTTCACATACCAAGTCAAAGATTGATTTTTGTGATGCCTGTAGAGCCCATGTTGCTTGAATCAAGAAACTGCCTCTGAATGAGCAGAGTGCTTTCCTCTATTTCCTGCACCTGTGGAGTAGAGGTTGTGACACATATGTTTTTATGTGAAGTACCCATGTACTGTGTGTGATAATACTTTGGCTGAAGTAGGGCTTATTGTTATATTAATCTCAGAAATGCCTGCTTGTAGTACCCAAAATCAGCTACATGGTGCAGGCTTTAAAGACTTTTTTTGAGTACAAGCTGCAGTTATTCTTGATCTCTTAACCCCAGAGTTCCTCACCCTGCTGTAAAACTGCTTCCTGAGTGCAAGAACTAACTGCTTCTCTGCTCAGATGCTAAAATTTTTGAGCTCCATGGCATTCCATTGCAGTGCTAATGAAATGACATGAGGTACTTGCTAAATGCAGCAGCCCTGGAGAAGCAGCTCATTGTGCCTTTGTAGATTCGACTACAGTTAAAACAGTTTGCGTGTGTGACACTTCATGTGTAACCGTTAGAAAGAATTTCTTGTTCGTACATTAGCTTCGAAGAGTGGACAGTCATGGTAGAGCTTTAGCTAAGGATGATAAATGTGTCTAAATATTGGGAATTAACCTTTGCAGTTGATGAATTGTGGAAACAATGTGAAGCTTCTGCCGTTCTAATTAATCTGGCTAAAATGTCTAGCAAATAGGGAAATTTCTAATGTCTCTGAGAATAGAAAATGTCTGCAATAAAGGGACAAATGCCAGCATATTGCAGGAAGTGCCCTTTGCTTTTTAAGTCTTGTATCCAGATCTTGACTGATAGAAAAGATTGTGATATGAAATGCTGTATATTTTTTAAATTCTAATTTTAATTTATATTTCTAACTTTACCCTTAAATATATAAACCTAATGTAATGGCATGGTTTATTTTGACAGATAAGGAAGGACATCATTTTTCTATATTCTGGGTGCTGGTGAGTGTAATCCTAGGGGCAATAGCCATGCTGTGCAAAGAACAAGGAATTACAATACTGGTAAGAATCCTCCTATTGACTGAATTTTGACCTTAGCATCTGTCAGGAGCAGCTGTAAAGCTTACAAGACAAACCTTCACAGCTAATTGCATGCACACCTTTTTATTCTGTTCAGAAAAGCTGATAAAAAGCAGTGTTCTACTAGATCTCCCTTGATTGTATCCCTGCCGCTCTGTTGGAATTCTTCATTTTATCTTTTGTAAACAGGTTGCTTGTATCTGTTAGATTTTTTGCAAAATTTAGAAGATTTATAGTGTTAGTTTTGATGCATATCATGTTCATTGGCCTTGTTTTGAATGTTAGTGGTCGAGACAGCAGGCCTACAAACCTCTTTATGAACAAAGTTATAACTGGAGGAGAGCATTTTTAAAATCTCCACCCTCAGGTGTAATTAGAAGTAGGGCCATTGTTTATGTATTTCTAATACCAAGTCTTTTCCTTCTGTCCCTTATTTAAAGATTTGTTTATGCAAACAGATTTAGTTACTGTTCACGTTCATTGTGCTCTTGCTTTTTATTACTTCAGTGAAGACATTCTGTTATCGGTGACCAAATCAGCCACCTGAAATGCTGCATCTGTGATTTTTACCTGTTATATAGCGATATATCTTTATAAATAAATCTGATTCATAGCTTTAACTGACATAGATAAAGCAACAGAATCAGAAGAATTCTTTACAGCAAGGACCCTCTTGTCCTGGCTAGGAAAAAAAGGGAGGAGAAATTACTGAAAACTTCTTGCTTTAGGATGTTGGTTTTGGGTAGATGTTTGTGGAGTGATATAGTTTTCAAATATGTCTGTAAGGAAAACAAAAGGAATTCTCTTTTAAAATATGGTGTGGGTATTTCCTTTAGTGGTATGAAGAAATTATTGGAGATAGCAGACACAGAATTGTTATCGGATCTATGTTTTTTATTTATTTGCTCTTGCATTTCTAGGACAATATTTATTGTTGTGCTGAGGGACATGGGTCAGAGGGATGAAGGAATAAATCACACATTAAAAAAACTGCTTGTAGGCTGAATGTAATTTTCAGCAGGATTCTTGCCTTCCTATGTCCATGCGAGTGAGCCAAAAGACTTTTAACTGCTAGGATGCTTTTCTATGTGGAGCCACTCCACCCTTTAACCTATTTTCTGTCTCCTCCCTTTGACTGTTAGAAGGAGACTTGTGGCTTCCCAGTGTACTCTGCCTCACCTGGAAATATTTTTACTGTCTTTTTTCCATTTAGTCTTTAGAACACTGAGGTAATTTCCAAAGTTAGTAGGATATAGGCTAAATATTCAAGGATTGTCATGGTTGGTGATTGCTGAAACATTGAAGGGATTTTGCTGGTCACCTTGATGGAATTACCCTGGACACATTTTGGTTGCTTGCTTGTGGGTAGTACATGCAAGTGTAGTCCTGAAAAGCACTGAATATGCTCTAATTTTATGTGTAGTGGCTGATGTCACTTTGCTTCCCTCCCCACCCCGCCCCAGCAACTTCCACTGTGTATATTGACGTAATTACAAAAAAAGCAAGCCTGATACCTCTGTTAATTATCTCTGAGCTTTTGTTACAACAATTTATGTACTTTAAAAATACTGTTTCTGGAATCTGACTGTCAAAAGATACTATGCTGCACAGCAAAAAATAAGTAGGCCGCTTAAAAAAACTCCAGTTTACTGACAGAAGCCTTCCCTTTTGACCACAGTACTTAAGCTGCAGAACATGTGGAAAAGAAGACAGAGCAGAATAGCGTTGTGACCATGCATATGGGGTCTAGCTTGCTGGTACATGGTATTTCCTGAAGAGTTATTCCATGTAGCAGGAGAACCCCCATTACAGTAACATGACATTCTACTCATCTGAGCTTAGGTTTTCAATTTACCATTCTGCCATCATTACTACCAACATATCTCTCTAGGTGTACAATAACTTATGGTACAAGTAGAATTTAAGAGGTATGTAAAAAAAAAATAATTGTGGTTAGCTGCTCCATCTCATGCTTTTATTTTTCTATTGGTTGTTTAGGGTTTAAATGCAGTGTTTGATGCACTGGTGATCAACAAACTAAATGTTTTGGAACTTATTCAGAAGTTACTACACAAGGACAAGTCATTGGAGGTGAGTCCTCAGAGGTTTTGTTCGTTCTGGCCATTCAGACAGTCATGTACTAAAAGACAAAGATACAGCTTCTGACAGTTTTGTTGTTGTTGAGAATTAAAAAAAAAAATCAGTCAGCCTAGTTAAGGCAATGTGCTGTGACATTTTTACAGCAACATGAATAGTAATGGGATGGCATTAGAATTGCATTGGATAGTGAAATCCATTCCACGGTTCTCTCAACAGTATGTTAAAAATGTGGTGTGGAAGAGCTGACTGCTTGATGCAACAAGTTCTCCAGGATCAGTAGCTTTACAACTGAAATAGTTGTTTAACACAGTTTGGTCAGAGTTAAGCAGTGATAGTTGCTAAGGATCGAATTTCTAACTTTTGTGTGTATCATTTTATCTAGTACTGGCTCAAGTGGAATGTGGCAACTAGTATTTGCACTGGCAAGCAAGTCACAGAAACAGTCAGCCTCAGGTGAATGACTGATAGCAGCCAAATAAATTAACAGCCTGCTGGAACATCACTACTGTTCAGCAGCTAAATCATTTGCCTCTCCTATCCAAGGTTCAGCAAGGCAAAGAAATAGTCATTGTACTTTGCATCGATCAGTGGTTTCACTGCAGAGAAGTCTTGCTCATGTTTCTGAGTAGCACAAGTCCTATGGGGCTTTTAAATTCCTTTGCAGAGTGAAGTGAGGATCTTCACGGTGAAACTGGTGAAAGTGGAATCTCTAGAACTGAGACAGTAGATTTGACCATGCACTGTTGAAGGGTGCAGGAGTATTTCAGGCAGCAGATAGAAATGCTGGAGAATTTTGTGGTATAAGGAGGGTAATGTCAACTAGCATTGACAAGGAAGGAGTCTAGAGCTGTAGGGGACCGAAGCAGAGCCAGTTCAAAATTAAAGTGATGAAAATAAAAGGTAATAAGGAGGACCCTGGTGTCAGTGGTGAGTCAGCCTCACATCAGTGTATGGCAAGATCATGGAATGGATCCTCCTGGAAGTTATGTCAAAACATATGAAAGATAGGGAGGCGATTACAGGCAGCCAATGTGGCTTCACCAAGGGCATATCATGCCTGACTAAATAGTGGCCTTCTATGATGGAGTAACTGCATCAGTGTACAAGAAAAAAGGTGCTGATACCATCTGCCTGGATTTCTGTAAGGTCTTTGATATGGTCCCCCATGACGTTTCTGCTGCTAAAATGGAGGGATGTGGTTTTGACTGATGGATTGTTAGATGGATAAGGAAAATTGGCTGAATGTCCGCATGCAAAGAACCCAAAGAATGTCCAAGTGGAAACTGTAATGAGTGGTGTCCTCAAGGGTCCATACTCGGACCACTACTTAATTTCTTCATCAATTACATAGGTAGTAGAATTGAGTGCGCCCTCAGCAAGTTTGCACATTACACTGAGGAATGATGCAGTTCAGGGAAGGGATGCCATCCAGAGGGACCTTGGCAAGCTTGAGAAGTGGGCCCATGTGAACCTCATGAAGTTCAACAAGGCCAAGTGCAAGGTCCTGCACCTGGGTTGGGGCAGTCCCCAGTATCGGTGCAGATTGTGGGATGAATGGATTGAGAGCAACGAGCAACCCTGCAGAGAAGAATTTGGGGATACTGGTAAATGAAAAATTGGCTATGAGCCTGCAACATGTGCTTGCAGTCCAGAAAGCCAACCATATCCTAGGCTGCATAAAAGGAAATGTGGCCAGCAGGTCAAGGGAGGTGATTCTGCTCCTCTGCTCTGCCCTTGTGAGACCCCACCCTGGAATACTGCATCCAGCTCTGATGGAAGTCATCGACCTGTTGGAGCAGGTCCAGAGGAGGGTGACAAAATGGTCAGAGGGCTGGAGCGCCTCTCCTATGAAGAGAGGCTGAGAGAGCTGGGGTTTTCAACTTGGAGAAAAGAAGGCTCTGTGGAGACCTTATTGTGACCTTTCAATATATATAAAAGGGGTTTATAAGCAAGATGGAGAAAGAGTTTTTACCAGGGCCTATAGTGACAGGAAAGGAGCAGTGGTTTTAAACTGAAAGAGGGAAGATTTAGGTTGGATAGAATAGAACATTTTCAGTTGGAAGGGATGTACAACAATCACTTTGTTGAGCTGCCAGTTCAGGGCTGACCAGAAGCTAAAGCATATTATTAAAGGCATTGTCCGAATGTCTCTTAAATATTGACAGGCTTGGGGCATTGACCGCTTTTCTAGAAAGCCTGTTCTGGTGTTTGACCAGCAGTAAATTCTTTACAATGAGGGTGGTGAGACACTGGAACAGGTTGCCCAGAAAAGTTGTGGATGCCCCATTACTGGAAATGTTCAAGGCCAGGTTGGATGGGGCTTTGAGCAACCTGATCTAGTGAAAGATGTCCTTGTCAATGGCAGGGGTGGTAGGACTAAGTGGTGTTTAAAGGTCCATTCTAATCCAAAGTGTGCTGTGATTCTGTGAAATGTGTCAGAGTCAAGTATTTATTGAGGATTGCTCTTTAAGCATGCAGAACTCAGTGTTACGTTTCTGTTTTGTAACTTTTGAACAGTTCTGTCTGGGAGAAAGAAAACATCAGATGTGCCGCCTTCTTTTATTAGAAGTAATTAATTTTAGCTCCTGCCATGTAAAAAAATCTGTTCTGCTCTTTTCGTGGAAGTGTATCTAAGAATTTTTTGGTTTGTTTTGTTGAAAGACAGATCTTAAATTCTCTTACTTGCAGATTTTTTCTTCTTGATTGAGACAGATTTCAGTTAACTAAATCAAAGATGATATGATAAATAACACTTCTTACACTTCTAAAATTTTGCCTACTAAGAGATTTTGTGGTGATTTGTGAAATCTGGCCTTTAAGAAGCTGCATGTACTGTTAAATGAAATGAAGCCTGGGATATGAGAGGTTTTGTGTAGTTAATCTCTCATTAAGGCAGTTATAAATTGTCATATGGTTTTCCTTCACAGAACAATTCTATTCCAAAAACATTTTTTAGGAATGGTTTTCCTACAGTCCTCATTTGGTTACCAAGTAAGTTGGAAGTAACCATTGGAACACAACTTGTATAAAACCATTTGCAACTTACATAAAATCAACATTACAAACTTCTTTATCTTTAAGCATTCAGCTAAATATTTTATGATGACTTTGTCAACTACAATATTAAAACCCCATCTGAATATTGCTTTTAAACTTAACTTTTCATCATTTTAAAGAATAAATATCTTCAGCCAGGGCGCTGTTGGATGTCTTTGTGCAAGCCTACTTTTTTTTTTTTTTTTTTTTTTTTTTTTTTTTTTTTTTTTTTTTTTTTTTGTACTCAGAAATAACTAATATTGATCTCCTAAGTAATTATGGTGGTGCTTGCTAATCAGCATATTGCAATAATAGATAATAATAATCAGTGTGCCAGCTCCCATGGAGGACATAGAACTGATCATCTATAACTGTCAGGTGTTTTTTTAAAGGTAATAGAAGCCTATCACTCTAAGGGAGGAAGGTAGGAATAAAGGAAAGCTAATACTGGAGATCATATATGACTATTTTTATGATCCAGTCAACTTTGCCATGTAAAAATTTGCAGTGTACTGACACTTTAATCTTCGGATGTGTAGAATGGAAAAGTGGCCCAAATCATCTCTCATTTCAGGGAAACTCTCACCTTCCATCTTCTGCTTCTCTAATGACTTGTTGAGGCTGCATAGAATAATTTCAGCCATCAGGTTTCAGAGCTCTATGGCAGCCCTGCAGCACTGTAATACAGGGGGTCTTAGAGAAGTTGGATCCTTCGTTTCCTATCTGAGTCACCATTTGCGAGCTGGGTAGGGTGCTGGAAGCTTGGCTTTGCATCTCAAAACTGTGACAGAGATATCGTTACAGTTACTTGATGATTCTGTTTCCATTCTGTAGTGGTGAAGCTTGAAAGAATCCCTATAGTGTACCGTGGTTTACAATGTTTTTGTAGATCGTGGGTAATTTTAGCCTTACCGAAGTGATTTCAGTGCCTGTCTGTCATTAGCTTTTTAATCACGTTAACAATTGTGAAAATTTCAATTTGGTTTCTAATTCTTCCCATTTTCTAATTCTGCAGTTGTCTTGTTATATGCATGTAATTTTACCTCTGAAGAGACCCAAGTGGACAGAAACCTTCCATGATGAGCAGTCAACTGTATATAGCTATTTAAAACAAAGTTCACAAAGTAACCGTCCTCCATTTTAAGAAGAAAAGATAGATCAGTTTAATATGCCGTATACTAAAGGCTATATTCTGCTCAAATTCCCTACCAGAAATTGGTGAAATTACATCAGCTATAGAGTTACTGAGGATTTATAGAAGAGAAGCTTCTTGAATAAAAAAAGTTTTCTTTTCTGATTGAGAAGGAAACGCAAATGTTTGCAAAAAAATATTTTGCAATGAGTCAATGAAAGCATAGTAAAGTTTGAGAACTTTCTAGTAACTGTAAAAATAATAAAAAACTGTAATAAAAAATGCACAGGAATAACCTCTTCTTTCTGAGGTGGTGGTGAAAAGAATGTGAATGCAGTGGGGAAGAGAACAAAATAATGGGGTTTATGTAAGGGTTTTTTCTTCTTTTTCTGTAGAATGCTGGGCTGTTAAGAAAGGGACTGCTTTTCAGGATAACTCTTCTGATGTCTGGCGGGGCCAGTATACTTTATATACGCTGGAGGATTATGGGCACAGGGCCACCGGCTTTCACCGAAGTAGACAACCCAGCTTCATTTGCAGACAGTCTGTTTGTGAGAGTAAGTTATGAAGTTGCTTTTTTCTGGCCAGCTCAGAACATTTGTCTTTGTCATCAAATTGAATTTTCTTTTCTGTGCTTCAAAGAAACAATAAAGTGGGCAGTCTTTATGTTTCAAGATGAGTCACCCTCACTTGTGCTGCTGTGATGGTTTTCTGCAACTTTTTAAAATAGTGTATCATGTATATTCTTTGCATTCAATTTTGCATACACTGCACACGTTGAAGTACATTTCTGTTTACTCACTATTTTTTCCATGCATGCAAGGATTTAGCTTTTGCTAATTTTCATTCCTTTTCCATATACTATGCTTGACTTTTCATCTATTCTTTTGCATTTGAGGAAAATAACAAAGTTCTGGTCTGGTGCATTTGGAGTATGTCTTGGCTTTATATCTCTGACTGCATTAAGGCTCTTTCTGGGGATGGAGAATGAAGGGGAAAGACAGTGGGTACTGTCTTTTGACATTTTCACCTATTGTAGGAGATTATTCTTTTTACGTGTATATTGGTTGGACAGCACAGAATTGCATTTCCCTGTTCTGAATAGAAGAGCCACCTAGCTATGTTTAAAAAAATTAATTTCACAGCTGTAAAATAAATGGATATGTAACTAGTTGTGGTCTAACAGTATTTAAGGCCTCTTTATTGTATAAGATATATTTTGTGAGAGGGAAATGGTAGCAGAGAGAAGAACTGAAGTTGTTCGTGTGTCCCTGTCCCTCCCCCCTTAAGTTTAGTATCAAATAAATGTTTGTTTTCTTTTTGACTGACAGGCTGTAAACTATAATTACTACTATTCGTTGAATGCATGGTTGCTGTTGTGTCCCTGGTGGCTGTGTTTTGATTGGTCAATGGGCTGCATACCCCTCATTAAATCTGTCAGCGACTGGAGGATAATTGCACTAGCAGCACTTTGGTTCTGCCTAATTGGTCTGATATGCCAAGCTCTGTGCTCAGAAGACAGCCATAAGAGAAGGTAAGAGACAGTGATGAATTTTAAATGCCTGGCCAACTTGAGTACAGTATTATTTTGTTAAATCCACTACTGGTAATTTTAACAATTCAGTGGAAACCAGTATCTAGCAAATGTGGTTCAAATAAATATTTATAGCTGTCATTACCATTTTATCCCAATTTGGGCCCATCACTGTACACTGACTAGTGGGAAACAGAGTTAGAGGAGGAGGTATGGATGGCTGCTTTATTTTTCTCCTGAAATGGCATTTTGAGATCCTTAACACTGTAGGTGGTAAAAAGTAATATGATCTCAGAACAGAGTAGAAAATTATGTATGTTGTTGTCCCTACTTCTTAGAAGTCATCATCTTCTTTAATCTTCTCCTGATAGTGAATGAGAGATGTGCCTGGAAAGGAGGTAGAAATGCTGGCCATGGCCATACAATTAAAAGTAAAATGCTGACCGATAGTATCTACTGAGGAAACAACTTATACTTTACCCAAGGAACTAAAAAATGTATTGTAAACTATTCTGTCTCTCTAAGGGCTTTTGTTCAAGTTTTCAGGTTCTGTTCCCTTGGTATTTTTGTAGAATTCATTTCTCAGTTCTTTCCATTTTTTCAGCAGCTCAGTCACAGAATCATAGAATGGTTTGGGTTGGAAGGGACCTTAAAGACCATCTAGTTCCAACACCCCCTGCCATGGGCAGGGACACCTTCCACTAGATCAGATTGCTCAGAGCCCCATCCAACCTGGCCTTCACTTCACATCCAACACTTCCAGGGATGGGGCATCCACACCTCCTCTGGGCAACCTGTTCCAGTGTCTGATCACCCTCACAGTAAAGAATTCCTTCCTAATATCTAATCTAAACCCACCCTCTTTCAGTTTAAAGCCATTACCCCTTGTCCTGTCACTAGCTGCCCTTCTAAAAAGTCCCTCCCGAGCTTGTCTGTAGGTCCCCTGTAGGTACTGGAAGGTGCTATAAGGTCTCTCTGGAGCCTTCTCTTCTCCAGGCTGAACAACCCCAACTTTCTCAGTCTTCACAGAAGAGGTGCTCCAGCCCTCTGATCATTTTTGCAGGTCCTACTCTGGACTCACTCCAGCAGGTCCATGTCCTTCTTATGTTGGGGGCCCCAGAGCTGAAAGCAGGTGGGGTCTCACAGGAGCAGAAGGGGTGAAGCACCTCCCTTGACCTGCTGGCCACGCTGCTTTTGATGCAGCCCAGGATACGGTTGGCTTTCTGGGCTGCAAGCACACATTGCTGGCTCATGTTGAGCTTCTCATCCACCAGCAGCCCCAAGTCCTCCTCAGGGCTGCTTTCAATCCATTCTCTGCCCAGCCTGTATTTGTGCTTGGGATTGCCCTTGACCCATGTGCAGGACCTTGCACTTGGCCTTGTTGAACATCATGAGGTTTGCATGGGCCCACTTCTCAAACCTGTCAAGGTCCCTCTGATGGCATCCCTTCCCTCCAGCACGGCGACTGCACCGCACAGCTTGGTGTTGTCACAACCTTGCCAAGGGTGCGCTCAATCCCAGTGTCCGTGTCACCAACAAAGATGTTAAACAGCACTGGTCCCAATACTGACCCCTGAGGAATGCCGCTCTCACTGGTTTCCACTTGGACATCAAGCTTCTGACCACAACTCTTGAGTGCAACCTCCTGCCAGTTCCTTATCCACTGAGTGGTCCATCCATCAAACCCATGTCTTTCCAGTTTAGAGACAAGGATGTCATGCAGAACTGTGTCAAATGCTTTGCACAAGTCCAGGTAGATGATTTCAGTTATTCTGCCCTTACCCACCAATGCTGTAACCCTGTCCTAGAAGGCCACCAAATTTGTCAGGTACAATTTGCCCTTAGTGAAGCCATGTTGGCTGTCACCAATCACCTCCTTATTTTCCATGTGCCCTAGCATAGTTTCCAGGAGGATCTGCTCCATGATCTTACTGGGCACAGGGGTGAGTGACTGTCCTGTAGTTCCCTAAGTCTTCCTTTTTCCCCTTTTTAAAAATGGGCGTTATGTTTCCCCTTTTCCTTGGCCTTTGTAACAAAAACCTGACACAGACCTGGGGTTCTTAATGCCTTATGTCAGCTCTGTAAAAGTAAAGTACGTGGTCTCAGTTGTCTAAGCTCTGTATAGTCCATAAAGTTATCTGCTGAGGATTACTCATCCTAACATAGATACCTAAAAAAAGGAAGACAAACTGTCCTTGAGAAGTGCCTTTCTCTGCTGATTGTAGAAAGTGTGTAGATTACTAACTTTCAAGTGGTTAACCACAAAGGATCCTGCTATTGGTGTATTTGTTAGGAAAGAAAACACTCTCTTAGTAGGATATGTACCTGAGTTTCTTCTTTAACAGTGACCTACATTTTTCCCCTGTTACTCTCTTACTGGTTCCAAAAATAGACAGGTAGCTTTTTACCATTACTTTTTCTGCCAGTGTATTTTAAATAGGAATTATGTAATTAATGTGTAATGAGGCTATTTTCTGGCCTGGAAGCATGAACATTGTTTTTCTGGAAATTATAGCTAGGATTTTCAAAGTCCCTGATGGAATGCAGTGTCAAAACCACTGAAATTTAAGCTGATTTTGTTACTAGCTCTCAAAGGCTGCTTTTGAATGCCCTGTTCCATACACACATCCTTATACAATGTTTAAATGAAGTTTATATGTTAAGTGGAAAAGATACTTTTGTTCAGATTTGTGGTTAATTTGAGAATCTGTTTCTTGTTTGCAGAATTCTTACACTGGGACTTGGATTTCTTATTATCCCTTTTCTTCCTGCAAGTAATCTGTTCTTCCGAGTAGGATTTGTTATTGCAGAGAGAGTCATCTACCTCCCCAGTATTGGATATTGTATTCTGTTTACATATGGATTTAGTCTCTTGAGTAAGCAAGCCAAGAAAAAGGTACCATCAAAACAGTCAGTAACGTTGATGGTGAAGTGCTTCAATTGAATGGTTTGTTTCTTAACTTGGCTCTCTTTCCTTAAGAAAATTCTCACTGTGGCAGTACTTGGAATCTTGTTGATAAATGTTATGCGCTGTGCGCTCCGCAGCAGTCAGTGGAGGTCAGAAGAACAGCTTTTTAGGAGTGCACTGTCTGTGTGCCCTCTGAATGCAAAAGTAAGTCACTTGTGGACTTTTTTCTTTTCTTTTCTCTTTTTTTTTTTTTAAGTGTTTTGAAATGTGAGATGCAGAAGGTGTTATGCATAGTTAATACATTGTGGTACAATGTTATTCACAGTATTGCTTGGTGCAAGAATATGGCATTGACATGTCAGACACCTAAATTAGAGTGGTAGCATAGTTAAAATACCAGACAGTGCAAATTACAATATTGTAATTCAGAACTTGGAGGGTGGGAGTGGAGTGGGGAGGGAGGAGGAGGAATACACTTCAGTAAAGGCATCCAGTCAAATTGGAAGTACAGCTAATAAAATCTACTAAAACAATTGTGCATATAATTGCAAGTTATTACAATAAAATACAAAAAAATAAAGTAAGTTGTAGGAATGTGTTCACCTGAATAATGCCTGTGTGATATTTTCAGAATCCTTTTTGTGTACCTTCCAGTGATATATATAGCTAACACAGCTAAGGGGCAAAGCAGCATATCCATCAGGGTAAAATCTTTGCTCCCGCTTCTGCTCTTTTACAGCGGCTGAATGGGCTAGAGTATTCAGACATGGGCACTGAGGAAAACTGCAATATTCCCTCCAAGTCTTAGTAAAGGAACAAGTAAGAGGGTGGGACTGGACAGGATGTTTCACTGAGCTGAACACCAGTGTTTGGCATAGTAGACTGAATCCAGCCTGCTAATAGAGGTGACCTCCACAGCAGCCCTTTGATAGCTGAGACTGTGATCTATTGGAGCATACCACAGAGCTCTGATGTTGTCTGAATTTTAGGAGAGATTCTCTTTGAAGAGCCTAGGAATAGGAAGGTGCAGCTTGTCAATGAAAATACATTGATGTTTTAAAAGAGTAGGTTTCTGTAATCTAAAGTGGTATCTAGATAATACAGATCAAGACAGATTTTAAAAAGCAACCTGTGAATGCTCAACTTTCTTTGCAAAGAGAATTATACGCTTTGTATTCCAGTAGATACTAATATGCAGCAGTGAGCTGTAAAAAACATTTATGGCCAATATTTACAACATGATGGTGTCTTTCAATAATCTTGGATTTCAGTACATAGAAAAAGAGCTGTTGTATTTTGTGGCAGTGGTAGGCAACCATCTTCTTTTTAATGATGACCTCAGTATATCTTGTTTTCTGGATGACAAGTGCATACTATAAATGGAGCAAATGCAATCTGTTTCTTTGTGTGTAACTCCATCCATCTGCCATGGTAAGAGTGCTTTAGACAGATCCACACTCTTTGCCTGTGCTCCAAGCTCCTTGGACTCAAGCCATGTCTGCCTGGGAAGCTGTGTGGCTGTGTTCGCACAGTGCTGTGCTTGAGCCGATAAGCTGTGTGCAAGCTACTGAACTAATGCAGCTGGTTCAAAGCCAATGAGTGTACAGGGAAAATGAGCTTGTGTTTGTCAACATTGGGCCATGTAGACATGCCTGAGCTGTATTGCTGCTAGTGACAGCTTGTGCAAATGGAAAGTGCGGTGATGTGAACAGGGAGGGTTTTGTAGGCTCGCATTCCAATTTTGCTGAAGGAGTAACTTTGAAGTCACAATAGTAGGGATCTTTTCTAGGCAACAGCATTAGAGAGTCCATGTATAAGAGCCAGTCTTTTTTTTTTTTTTTTTTTCTTTATGGACTCAGCTATATTTACTCAATTTGCCACAAGGTAAATGTAAGAATTGGAACTAGGTTCTGTTCTGATCTTCTGTTGTTGTCTTGAAATCGCAGGCTTCCTTTAAAAATTACTCCACAGGACTTTATTTCAGTGGCCCATTTATTTCAGTGGGAGGTTGATGCAGACCAAAAGATGAAATGCAGATAATAACTTTTTCCTGTTGTTTTTGGAACATCTTTAATATGTGTAATGTGATCATGCTTTACTTCCCTTACGTAGCAGCATTCCAGAATCTCCAGGTGTCTCCCAAATAGCAACAAAAGCTGCAGCTCCTCATTCAGGTTTTGTGGTACAGGTCTCTTCAATTCCAAATTGTCTATATGTGAGCAGTGTACAGTAAACTTACCTTAATGCTAAGTAACAAGTAGTTACAGCAGTGCCATCTCTAATTTCAGGACTCATTTTCTTTAAACATCTCTTTAGATGGAGGTGTGGAAACTGCATTAAATCAGATTGTCTGGTGGCATACTAGTGAATCTGCCCCCTTGAGTGACGGATGCATCTAGCTCAAGAGGATGAAATTTAGGATCAGCTTTGATAAATGTTGCCTAGTGATTTTAAAACTTATAGGAAATGAGCAGGTACTATAATGAAGTTATAAAAATATTTACTTTTAAAAAAAACAGGTTTATAATACAGATTTTTAAATATTTTAAATACTTTTAAAATTATTTAAAAAGTTATTTATTGTAAATATTTTAAATATATATGTTATATGGTTTGGTTTTTTAGTTTTTTTAAGGAGCAAGAGAGAAGCATGTTACAGATCTTGGTTAAACATGTCCAGGAATATGTCACACATTTGAACTTGCATGGTCCTGCAGTTAAGTTGGTTTCAAAGGTTGTTAGACTGAAACAGTATACATTTTGATTACATTTGGCAGTATTTTTCTTAGCTGAACAGAAGGTCCATGTATATTGATTCTATTTCCTCTTACCACCTTTTTTCATACCGTATAGACTTAATTCCTGGAGCTCATTAGTGACATACATGTATGTTAGTATGAGTTAGAACCAGGCCTGTGGTGTTTCTACTAAGGCAAATTTTGTGAACAATTATAGAGACTGTTTTCTGCTGATATGTTGATTATACGTTACAGGTAGTTTATGAATGTGGAATATTTCAGTGCTGCTGGCTTAAAAGGCTCACTGGATCCAATTTTGTGTCTTTACATTTGACGTTACGTTGCAAGTATATCCTGGAGTGCTTTGTTGAAGTGCTGAAATATCTAATTACAAGCTATGATAAAAGCATAACTACTCTTTCACCGTATCAGACTGCTGGCTTTGGTTTATTCCTTAGCTTCAGACATCTAAATCTGAGCAAGTCATCTGGGCTACTTTTATAACTGGGGTGGAGAAGCTGTCCCTTTTAGCACATGGTTCATCATCACCTTGGACTAAATGACTGACATAGGCCAGAAGGACTGCACCCTAGATCTGTATGTTTCCTTCCACTGATGATAAAAGGAAGTCCTGACAACTAGAGCAGGTGTGGATACATAAGGTTATGTGAGATTTTGCCCTTGCCCTACGGCTGTTCACAATTTCTTGACATTGCTGTATCGCTTTTCACCTTCTGAGGTCATTATGCATTGTTTCTTTTAATTTTAAAGATTATTCCCAAAAATGCTCATTTGACTGCCTTTTTTTGCTGTTCGAAGTGTTGGCACTGTTGGAAGTGCCGGGTTTTCTTGGCTTTTAGCAAAGCTGTGTCAGTTTTTAAGAATCCAGAGATGCCCTGTGTTTCTGGATGACTTCCTCTGATTATCTAAATAAAATTTGCAATTGCATTGTTAAATACGTGGGAAATAGCCACCATTTTTCTTTTCCTAGATTTGAAATAAATTAAATGATTGTAAATCACTAACATTCTGTATGTAATCTCTGTGGTCTCCTTGCTACTGGCTTTTCTCTAAAGGATGGAAAAGAAGCCGTTTCAGTAGCAACTTTTCTGCAATGATAAGTAAGGAAGTTGCAATACGACAAAATGTGTTACTAATCAGTCTGCCTTGACATACATACTAAGGGCAGTAACTTTGTACTTGATCCTTTGACAAACTTGTAATAATTACAGTTTGCCTAAAGACAAGCTATGCTAATACTGAAAATGTACAACAGTTTGTGAGATTACCTTCCATACTTTCTTAAAAGGTCTTGTAAAACCTCTTTGTAACAGAACAAGATTTAGTGCTTTTTAAGGATTTATGAAGCTGATCTAGAGAGCATTTCCATTAGATAGATATTAAGACATTTTTTTTCTGTGGTATATATTAAAAGGGGAATTTACCTTTTTACCTATCAAATTCTTCTGCAGAATTTACCTTAAGTACTGTGGCCTGTGTTTATAGAGGCTATCTGCAGTGTTTTCCCACACGGATACCATTTTAGATGTCAATTTTTTTGTATACAAGCATAGTCATGAAGAAGAACCTTTAGACAACATTAGCTGCACAAACAAAATGTGAAAATTATTTTAAAAACAGAATTTCAGTAGTAGAAAAAATTGTTTGAAATAAGCTGGCATTGAACAGAAGCATCTGCACGTTTCTGTAGAAATTTTGACATCTGTGCTTTGCTTCCATTCTTCTCAGCAAATGTTCATATTTGCTGAAAGGGTGATTATAAGCAGCTAGAAGAGACAATAAAATAGTTTATAATAGTAGTGCTCCTGCTGAGGGGGTTTACCTCCTAAAAGATGATACTACATTTCAGTTTCTTCCTACGCTGATCTGAAGAAGATTAAAAAAAACAACCACCAAACTAAAAAATCAGTTTGACAGTAATTTTGCTTTTTTACAGGAAAATATTTTTTTTCCTCTCTTGCTCATTTAAATGTACCTATACATTTAAGCACTATGTGTGTCTAACATAGAATAATATACAGGGCTTTTGCTCTTTTACACTGGTTTCTTAGGCCAATTGAGGTGTTGCAAACAGACAAACGCATAGAGCCAATTCTTTGGCTAGGCTACGGTGCCATGCTTATGTTAACTTTAAACAGCACATGTCTGGTAAGATCAACTAGGTTCCACCCTAGGGTATTTTTACCTAATTGCCTTGATTTTGGAGAATACTGCGTTGCTATGCATCCCTGAGAAATAGCTCCTTTTAGAGCTATTACTGTAAATTACCTGGTTAGGGTTGATAAAGGAGCATGTGGGCATAATGGAATACATAACTCTAGTTGATATATATCTTCAGTCATTTAATAATGAAATGCCGTGTCTGCTCTTAAATGTTTGATTAGGAAAGGAAAATCTTCCCTCCATACTATATTTGTGGTAGGCTGAGGAGTTCTTTTGGTACATTTGTTTTAGTTTTTCTTCTCTTCCCTTCTTCTCTGTCACCACCATATTCAGAGGAACTAAAGCTACAATTTCACTTGAAGGGAAGTTAGGAAACCTACATGTAACGAGGAGCTCTTCATTTTCTGGGGGTATTATAGAGAAACGTAGTTTCCTTTCATGAGAAGCTTTATCTGAGGACAGAAAAAATACACCATCAAAAATGCTAATAGTTTATTTAAATGATTTTGCTATTGGTTTTAATAGACTATAGTACATATTTTTAGTTCACAAGATGGACAGGTAAACTTAATATTTTATTTAATGTTTTGACTTAAGAGAATTGATAATCTATCAGATTTCTGCAGTCTGCACAATTCTGTTACATGAGAAAAATATTCTTGCTGCTGTTGCTTTTGAGATAGAAATGGATATGAAGAAGTTACATGTTTTAAAAAACTGAGAAAAATAGAAAGTGAAATGCAGACTGTTTCCTAACATAAGACTGCTGATGTTAAACACTGAATGGTTGGTGTATACCAAGTCTTTTCTCATATGTTCTGTCCCTAGTCTTTTAATTTTTCAGTAATGCTTATGACTTTTGTAAAACATAAAAATAAAAAAGACTTTTGTAAAGCTTCTTGAAAGAAATTGAATCAGTTGAAATGTAATCTTGTTTGCTGATATTGAAGTGTGAAGTCAGGTATTTTGAGGGCTAATATGTGTTATTGAGTGAAATCTTTTCTTATTTCTTCTGTTTTGCCACAATTTATCTTTTGTCTGGAAAAACAGCAAAGTTTAGTAACCTCATTTCCTCAGAATAAATTTTGAGTCTGTAAAGTTCAGCATATATAATCAGAGCAATCCAGTTTGGTAAGAACATTATTATAGTGTGCTGAAAATTTTCTGGAAGAGATATATAAATAAATTCAGTCCTAAGAAACATTTTACTGTAATGATTCCTGAGAAAACAATGCTATTCTGCCTTTTTCTTTCCTTATTTTTTTTTCCCCACAGTCATTTAGGAATGGCTATGTCTTGATATAAACGTATCATTCCATTGCTTCGTTGGCATGGGCCTTGTCATATTTTTATGAATGTATAATGGAAGTGCCTGGATATTTTTTTTTCTTGGAAGCTGTGCTAGAAGTGCTTTTATGGGATGCTGAATTTGTGTGCTATTTTATGTCTTACAGTTTGAGGAGCTGCTTCTGTGTATGCTTAGTAAGCTTTGCTCTCTGTAAACCCAGTAACCAGTGAAACTGCTTTTTCACTCATTCTAGAAAGCACGGAAAATGTTCTCAACTTTATTTGTGGATGGTATGTTACTGCATAGTCACAATCATATAGAGACAGAATCCAACGATTAAATACCCTAACAGTTGAGTTCAAACAAAATTATGTGTGCTGGATCAATAGGTCTTGGGTATTCTGCCAATTAATTTGATGGATATATGAGATAAAATCCTTTTTTGACTGTAGGAGGTGAATTAGAGTTATCTAAATGAATTACAAACCTATCTTTTTGTACTTTAATCAGAAGTAATTCCTGCATAGTGTTTTTTGAAATTATTTGAATTAGATTTTCAAAGTATGGAAGAAATTACAATGTGTGTTTGTTTTAGATGAAGTATTTATAATTTGTTTTCAAATAGTGAGGTCATCTAAATAATGAGTTCTGATCTAGTTGCTGAGAAATCTATTTTCAGGAGACTGTACTCACAGTACTTTTCTGTTTTTTCTAACATCGTCTTCTGAGATTTGTCTTAAAGTAGCATTTGAGATGTCTTCCAACTCAGATGTCATGAAGTGTATTTATTCCTATCTAGTCCTTGCCGTAAGTTCAGATAATGCATTTTCTTCCCTGTAGCCATATGTGAAAACTCTAGACCCATCCTTCATTCTCCCATTTTTAACAGGCAAGGACTCCAACATTTTGCTATACACATTATTTCTATTTTAGAAATGTTCTTTTATGTATTTTTATCCCAAGACAATAATAGTATGTGTGTGATATTTTTTGTTTGTTTTTGAAATTTGGAGCTTAGTTTTCCTGTTTCTTCTAGTATATGCTATAGTGAAAGCAAAGTTTAATCAACACTTACATTGCTGTAGTGTTTCTTCTGCTATGGTGGATTTGATTTGAGTCAGACTTTCTCTTATATATCTGACACATAAATGAAATGAAGAGCAGGAGGTCTCCATATTAAAAAGTCTTGTGGAAGGTGTGGTGGGCTCATTTGTAAAATCAAGAAGTGATTCTTGATTTTTAAGATATTTAAGAATCTTTCTTAAATAGCTGAAACAGGTAATCTGATTTATTAATTTATTCCTCATATTTTGTCTTGCTGTCTTCATTGTATATGTTGTCCAGTCTTAAGTACCCACCAACAACAAAAGCCAGCATTGAATGATGCAAGTGCTGACTGTTTCTATTTGGAGTAAGAATTTTTAGCAACTTGGCTCCACAAAATATCTGACTGTATAGCAGCTGGTAGAATGTTCATCTGTGTTTTCAGGTGCACTACAATGTTGGCAAAAACCTGGCTGACAAAGGAAATCAAAGTGCTGCAATCAAATACTACAGAGAAGCTGTAAGGTATTTGGAATTTTACTGCTTTAATGATCTATGCTAAAATTGCTTTCATGTTTAACATGAAGAAAATGCTTAGGTCTTCATTTTCATGATCTGCAGCATTGCAAGAGCTAGCAATTTGCATATAGTAATACATGTCCTATACATAATAATAATCTCTTAAAATTTAAATTTTAGGTTGAATCCTAAATATGTACATGCCATGAACAACCTTGGAAATATTCTGAAAGAAAGAAATGAGCTTCAAGAAGCAGAGGAGTTGCTGTCTTTGGCTGTACAAATACAGTATGTTTAGAACAATGCTAATCAGTGTTTTGCAACAACTGAGCAGAAATTATGCAATAGGATCTTGTGTTCCAAATGGTCAGTTGTCCTCTCTCTTGGTTTTTTTTCCCAATTTGCCCAGGCCTGATTTTGCTGCTGCATGGATGAATCTAGGAATAGTACAGAACAGTTTAAGAAGGTTTGAAGAAGCAGAGCAAAGCTACTGGACAGCAATTAAACACAGGAAAAAATATCCAGATTGTTACTACAATTTAGGGCGGTTGGTAAGTGCTTTTGAATAAATTATAGACATGACAGGAATCTGTGTGTATGTATATATATAAATTCTGCTATCCTGTTAAATGTTAATAGTTATTCCAGTTTGCTTGGTTTGTAGTTCAGGGTGATTTCATATTTTTGGTAGCTTTTCCTATTGCTTTCGCATTATACTTATTTCCATACAACCTTTGGTAGTCCTACTTTTTCATTTGAAGAGGTATAAACAAAAATACATTGTGGTCTTTTTTGTTCAAGAGAGATTAATAATTTTCCAATATCAGACTGTTTTGCAATCATTGCTATGCTGTTAGGTAGTATAATTATGCCAAAAAACCTCCATTTAGATTTTGCAAATATTTATATTAAGTAATTACTTATTCTTTTGTGTAGATTTCTAAATTGTATGCTGATTTTCCTCCTTATCCTATTGGTACATGCATATTTGAAAACAAGTCTGGCTTTCAGAGAAGGGCAGGGTAAAAATAGTATATAGCACTCTATCCTCCATACTACCATAGTACTCTTTTTACATTTCTTATTTTTGTCTATAAAAACAAGTTATGCTAGAAAGATATGAGACATTAACAACTCTTTGGTGTCTTTAGTGCATGATAGGAAAGTAAAGCAAATCAGAGTGAAATTACTGGGGTTTTCTTCTTTTTTAGTATGCAGATTTGAATCGCCATATAGATGCATTGAATGCATGGAGGAATGCCACAGTTCTGAAACCAGAGCATAGTTTGGCTTGGAACAATATGATTATATTGCTTGATAACACAGGTATAAGCCTATTTGAATGTTTTAATGAATAATTCAGTGTCTAGCAAAACTGAAAGCTTTATCTTTATTTACCTAAAAGGACTTCTGCCTCTTCTTTGGCTACCCAGAATCTCTCTATAAATATACAAATCCCTTCTGATTCAGTGGTTTTAAAGCATCACTTGAAATCCAGCCCATAAATTGATTTTCTGATCCTTATTTGAAATGCTATCGTTGTGCATGTTTCTACTGAAGTTTGTATAGACCAAACTTCAGAAGTTTTGAATCTTTGCTTTGTTGCTCTTCTGAAGTTGTTATCTGTTGAAAACAAAATGGAGGTTTCCTGTTGTCTTATTCTGTGGGATTTGACATGTGTGTGTGAGAGAGATACCTGGTTTTCTTTAGAAATACATGTAGTCAGCTATTTATACAATATTCGTGCTTGCAGCATGAAAAGTATCTAATAAGACTGTGTTAAAAGATGTCTTCTCTTTTTCCACTGCATGGGCTCCCAGGCAATCTAGCTCAAGCAGAAGCAGTTGGAAGAGAGGCCCTGGAATTGATACCTAATGATCATTCCCTTATGTTTTCATTGGCAAACGTACTGGGGAAATCGCAAAAATATAAGGTAGGTAACTAGAGCTTTCTGAGTGCTGGGTTTTGGGTTTGTTTGGTGGGTTTTTTTCCTTTTTAAGCTCTACGTAAATGTTTCGTAGAAAGTGGTTGAGGAGGTCATCGTGGACTATGACTTGGATAATCAGGTTTCAATGCCCATTTCTGTCCCAGTATTGCTGTGTGATTCTGGCCTAAGTTCATCCCACCTTATTTTAGATGCCTGCATTATGAATGTTGCTGCCCTAAACGATGTCAGTGGTCAGTGGAGAGGAACAGGCTCTCAAGCACACTAGAGGGCAGTTAGGGTCTTGTATTGCTTCCCTGCCGGCAGAGAGAACCTGCTCTGATTTAGACGCTTTGGTTCAGGAACTAAAATTAGATGTGAGATGCTGGTCCTTGTGCTTTCGGTATGTAAAGGCAGCAAGATTTACCATTACCCAATATGAATTGTAGCCTCTTTGCTTCTGACACTGTCTAGAATAGATATATATAGATTTTGCTAACCCCAGACTGAGAATGAGGTACTTGGGTAATCTCAGAATACTTTGACTAAAAGTCCATGCGTTGAGCAATGTATTGAACTTCCTCTTGGATGCAGTGGACCAGCCTGCGAGTGGTACCTCAGCATTACCTACTTAGATTTACAAGTAGTAGTGGTAAATCTAATGGAACTGATGAGAATGAGTTCTTTTCAAAAAGGAATTGTATGAGCTGTCAGAGAATAAATCATACACAGTTAATATATTTAGTTGTTTTAATTGAATCTATAGTCACTGATTGATGTATGTGATGGGGACGAATTAATGATCAAGGAAGTTTTTCATATTCCTCAGGAAAACATTTACTAAACTCTGGCTTTCGGGGGGTTTATGGCTTTCTGAATAGTAATGTTAGCAGCACTGAAGGAACATCCTCAGTATACAACAAGTAAGAAGATTTCATGAGGTGAAACTTCTCAGAATAGACACATTTTTCCACAGGTTACTATGTCCACTTAAATTGCTACAGTCATATTCAGCTGCGCAGTCATGACCTTGTCCACATGTGAAGCCAGGGCCTGTGACAACCCAGCACTTGCTTTTATTTGTGTTAATGATGCTATTAGATGCTCCATTACTGTTTCTATAGACTGGATGTAGACCTTTTTCTCTATATGCTCTATTTCTTTTCTCTCTCTGCCTAAGACTGTAATAAAATATATGTTTTAGATTAGTTTAATAAAGTTCCAGAAGGATACAAATTTATATCCAGAACATATAAGGGATGAGATTATAGAGGAGGTAATTGCTAGCATTATTTTGGTGAGTCACGACTGTGAAAGAGTAGAGAATTGTATAGTTATTCATCAAGAGCAGAATGCAGCATGACAGAATAAAGAGCATTTATAAGGAAATAAGTAGGAAAAATAAGTTGAAAACAAGCTATGAAACTTCTCCAGGTGTAGGAGAAACAAGTCTGTCTTAGTGGATTTAAAAAACAAAAAGGAGGTAGTGATTTTGATTGCTAGCTCTGAAAGGTCATTTTGCTGCAGGGGAATGTGTTGGAGACAAAGTAGAAATGATGGCAGAGGAAAGTGAAGCTTTCAAGTCAGCATCCTGAAAAAAGCAGAAGGAGCAGTGGAGCCCGCAGAAGAAAGCAGGGAGCCAGTGAGTGTTTTAATAGTTCAGTATGGAGTAGTAGGTTTGCACAGAGCAAAAGGACTGAACTAGTCACTTGAAACTGATGGGTTATAACAGGGAGAGCAAATTAAGGGAACTGGAAAGTGGACTCACTTAGAAAAGGTTATGATCTCAGCAGCTGTATTTTGCATCACCTGGAAAGAGGAGATACAGAGTTTTTTAAATGGGAGAATGCTAAAAGACTTATAAAAAGCACGGGAAAGTCAGATTTCTTGTCTGCCCCCATGCCATGTAAAAACATAGAAATGGATGGCGCTCTAAGGATTTTTATTGAGTGTTTGGGATGGGAGAGAAGGAGGGGGAGGGTAAAGACTGTCAAGGTGATGGAGGTAATATTCAGAGGGCTGCCTGTCTGTATCTGATGTGTTGTATAACCTCAGGCATTTCATTTATTAGGTTACATGTTATGTGTCTGTATAAAAGTTGTTACTGTATTGGCTCAGTTGCCATAAAGTAAGATTTGTCCTGGGTTTTTTGTTATCTCTTGAAAGCACATAGTAATCAGAGTCGAAAAGGTTTTACTATGTTATGAGAGATTTCCTTCCAATAAGCACACAGTATTCTTCAGTTTCAAATTGCACTTTGATTTTCAGCAGAAGATGGTTTTGCTAAGTGACTGAAAAAAACCCTAACCCTTTATTTCTGTTTGTATCTACTCATGAATTATTTATTGTTCCAGAAACAAAAGCACATAAAGGATGGGTTGTTTTGGTGGGCTTGTTTTGTTTTTTTAATTAACATCTGTTATACCAAGTTAGAGTTCTCCTTTAAATTCTTGTTCTTGTCACAATGGATGAAGAAGCTATCCTTAGTTCTTTGAAAATGTATGCTGTATTTTTGTTATGTATACATCTATGCTTTTTCTGTAAAAAGTACAATAAATTGAAACCATTCAGCGTTTTTTGTATTTGAAATAAAGCCAGACTACAGTTTTGTGCTGTGGCCTTGGCAGCAGATGGAATGCAGTGTGCTTACCCAAAGCCTTCGCTGTATGTAGTGTGCAAGTTTCTTGGCAAGACTTAAAGATTTGGCAAGATACAGCAATTTGAAATATCACTGCTGTACTGGAATGTATATTTACTCCATATATCTGTAGTAATATGAATATGATGCACCTCAAATAGCCTTTAATCAGCCAGTATGTTTCTACTAGCTGCTGAGCAAAGTAGTGGCAATAAAAGTGTTTTCAGCATGTAGTTGAAGATCCATGGTAATGGCAGCCAACTGTGAGAATCTATTTCATTAAATTTTCTGGGAATGCATTGCACATATTGTCCCATCATGCTTCAGTTAAAGGGTGAGTCTATACATTTAGGTATTTTTTCCTTTATGTAGGTGGCAACTTTTAGGCATAAGACTGAATTAATTGGACAACACATCATTCACTTTGCTGTTAACCTGCCCAGTGAAGAAAGCAGATATTTACTTACTAGATCAAAATATTAAAATTTGCAGGGGGAAAAACACAACTTTGTAGGACTTCTGATAACTACATGCTTTCAAGTGCCAATCCACTGTTATTTTTAGGCTTGGATGGTTGCATGAAATGAGGAGGTTATCTTGCAACACCACTAGGCTTGCCAAATGTTTGAGTCTCAGTGTGTTTCTTAGGTGACTGAGTTAAAATCATATTACAATTTTGACTGGAAAGGACATCTAGAGGTCATCTAGTCCAACCTTTGACCCAAACAGGGCAATCACCAGCTGAATCTTGAACATCTGTATGGATGGAGATTCTAAATCCTCTCTGGACAGTCTTCCAGTGCTTGACCACCCTTATGGTAAAAAAAAAAAAAAAAAAGTTTCCTTTTATCTAATTGGAATTTCTCATATGCCAGCTTGCATCCATTGTGACTCATCCCATCTAACAGACTTGTGAGAAGAGTCTGTCTCCATCTTCTCTGTATCATCTGATCAAGTAGTTGTAGATAGCAATAAGGTCTACCCTTCATCATCTTTTGAAGACTGAAGAGATCCAGTTCTTTCAGCCTCTTTGTGTGCATCTTGTGCTCTAGCCCCTAACCATCTTGGTGGCTGTCAGCTGGACTCACTAAAGTATGTTCATGTCTGTCTTGTAATGGAGGGCCCCAACGTGAACACATACTCCAGATGTGGTCTCACAAGTGCTAACAGAGGAGAAAGATTACTTCCCTGGACCCGCTGGCTGTACTGCTACTTAATACAGCCCAAGATGTGGTTGCTTATCCTTGCTGTGAGGGTGTGCTGGTGGGTTTTATTCGGTTTGCTGTCTTACCAGGCCCACCAGATCCATTTCTATAGAGCTGTTCCCTAGACAGTTGCCTCCCAGCCTTTACTTTTGTGTGGGGTTATCCTATCCCAGATACAGGACTTTGCATTTACTCCTGTAGAATTTCATGAGATTCCTGCAGTCCAGTCCTGTTCAACATCTTCATTACTGATCTGGGTGATAGGGAAGAGTGTACCCTCAGCCAGTTTGCAGATGACACAGAACTGAGAGGAGTGGCTGATATACCAGAGGGTCATGATGCCATCCAGAGGGACCTAAACAGGTGGAGGAAATGGGTTGGTAGGAAACTCATGCAGTTCAACAAGGGGAAGTGCAAAGCCTTGCAGCTGGAGAGGAACAACCCCAGGACAGTATATGCTGGGAGCCACCCAGCTGGAAAGGAGCTTGGCAGAAAAGTACTTGAGTATCATGGTGAATACCAGAACCATTGAACATGAACCAGCAATGTGTCCTTGCAGCAAAGAAGGCTAACAGTATCCTGGGTTGTGTTAGGAGTGTTACCAGCAGGTTGAAGGAGGTGATCCTCTCTGCTGGTGAGTCCTCACCTGGAGTCCTGTGTCCAGTTCCCAGAGAGCCATGGACATACTGGGAAGAATCCAGCAAAGGGCCACAAAGATGATGAAGGGACTAGAGCATATTTCCTATGGGGAAAGGTTGAGCCTGGAGCAGAAAAGTCTCAGGGAGAAGATCTCTGTATATAAATACCTGAAGGGGGATGCAAAGAGGATGGAGCCAGGCACTTTTCAGTGGTGCTGAGTGACAGGACAAGAAGCAATGGACCAAAACCAAAACAAGGGATGTTCCCTCTGTTCATCATGAAACAGGTTTTTATTGTGACTGTGACCAAACACACTGGCACAGGTTGCCCAGAGAGAATGCGGAGTCTCCATCCTTGGAGATGCTTCCTGGACATGGCCCTGGGCAGCTGTACCTGCTTGAGCGGGGAGGCTGGGCCAGATGACCTCCAGAGGTCCATTCCATCCTCAACCATTCTGTGATTCCTGCTAGTCCGTTTCTCTGTCCAGTCCAGGTCCCTCTGAATAGCAACTCTCCCCTCTAGTATATTGACCACTCCCTTCTCTTAGGTGCTATCAGTAAAGTTTTTGAAAGTGCAGTTGGTCCCACCATCCAAAACATTAATGAAGACACTGAATATTATGGGTTTCAGAGAGACCACTGTATCCAGGAACTTAATAGTCTGGGTATGAGAATACTGGACCTGCTGCCTATGCCAGTGAAAAGCAATGCTAAAATTTGCACTATGGACTCATATACTCCCTGAATTTCCAGACATCTTGTTCCCTTCTTCACTCCTATCCAAGTATCAGCAAAAGTATTTGTTGAGAACCCTAGGGTTTGTAATTTCCTTGACCTGAGAAGATGAAGCCAATGCTTTGAAAGGAGCATGTAGTTTGGGTTCGAATTTGGACATACTAGAAAGCTCTTAAGTAACTCAAAGTTGAGTGACTCAGTCTTGACATCAGAAATTTCTTGTCCACTGAGGGACCTTTACAGAGACTTACTTCATGCTTCACATAAGAAGATGGTGGAACCAAAAATCTAGCTGACAGGTTTTCTTTTTCAGTAGAGCCCGTGTTGTGTTTTGTGGATGTAAGTAATAAAAGCTTAGTACAAAGGAAAGGCCTTTTCCCCAGGTTATTGTTCTCACGTACCTCAGACAGCAAGTATGTGCATTCAGACGGAAACCTTGCCACATTGAGGTAATTTTATCTTCAGGTCATTTGCATTGAAACTGAATAGGCAACTTTCCCTAAAACATAGCACAGCATAGAAATCTATATAAAATTCACTCTCTAAAATACCTAAACTTGCATTCAAGTGAGGAAATATGCTTCCTTTGGATTGGAGGGGTGTATCTTCTTAAACTTCTGCAGGAAATATGCTCTGAAACAAAGGTATCTATATTAGTAGCTAGTTTGGGAAAATCAAAATGTTTGCATTAAGAGGATAAATTTAGCTGTGAATTGTTCTCTGAATATTTGGTGAGAGAGCTCAGGTTTTCTAAGTCCTCAGATATCAACAGTCCTAAGAGTAAACACCACAAGTTTGAGTATGGAAAAGAAAACTTCTGAGGAATATTTCGGTTGGCTTTATTTTTTAAGTAGCAGGCACGCAGCTACTCTTCATTGACAACCATGTCAAAAGATCTGTTTGGAAGGGGTGTACTGGAATGCCCCTATTTTAAATGATTAAAATTTTTTTAAAGGGAAGGGTGTCTAAAAGCAGTTTGCTCAGACGCTGAATTATATTATCTTTACCTTGGTTGAATAAGTAAGGAAATCTTCAGTAGCTATTGTTTGAAAATATTGTAACTAAGAATATAAAACAAACCCAAAACCAAACCAAACTGCTTTGCAAACTTCACTAGCGCTTAATAGCGCTCTGCTAAAATATCAGCTTGTGAAAGCATGGCACGCACTTGTACCATTATTACTGTTTTCTGGAGGCTGTAGCCACCCGAGCTACGGGATCACGCAGGCTCAGAATATATGCATAGTGGTATCATATAGATATGGCATAGTTCAGGAGGGGGTTTAATTACAATCTTGGGTAAATTTTGCATTATTTTATATACTACAAGAGTAGACTGTCCTGTTGACTTGTTCTTCTAAATTATTCAGGAATCTGAAGCTTTGTTCCTCAAGGCAATTAAAGCCAATCCAAATGCTGCCAGTTATCATGGTAATTTGGGTAAGAGCCTTCCTAACTCTTATCAGCTGTGTTGTTTGTTTGCTTCATATTCATTGTGTTTAAAAAGAAAAAGCAATCTTGAGCTTTCTTCCTGCTGGGCAGATTTCTATTTTACTTCCTAGAAAAACTGCCAGCCAGAAGAACAGGGCACTAAACCAGAAAAGCTGTCACACGATATGACAGATCAAGAGGGCTGCACAATCCAGCCCAGAGGTAGCCGCACTTCAGTGTCTGCAAATTGGTTCATTTATGCCATGCTTGTAACCCACAATGAGCTCACCAGATAAGAGCTGCCATTTATGGCTGCAATGTAATTCATTCCTTCATCATTCCCATGCCAGTTCTGCTCCCAGGCTTTGCTCCTGCATTTGGCAACAGAACAAGCAGCTACTGTGTCACTAGCCAGCCAGAGACCCTCACTGGAAACAAATGCTTTAATGTTGTTTTCCAAGTGATTGGCAAGATTGCACTTTATTCAACGATGTTGCTAATGTATTTCCTCACTGATGTTCCAGCTGTGCTTTATCATCGCTGGGGGAATCTTGACTTGGCAAAGAAGCACTATGAAGTCTCTCTGAAGCTTGATCCTATGGCACCCGGGACCAAGGAAAACTACAACCTGTTAAGAAGAAAACTGGAGCAATTGCAAAAGAAAAGCGGTGCCTGATGTTTCTTTTCAGGTTGTCCGTGCATGCTGTTTATGATTAATGTTACATGGGTACTTTTGACCATGTGAAGGATTCAGTCATTATTTCTCAAAAACAATAACACCACCAGCACCATACACTTGAATGCCCAATTATGCCCTCCTCCAGATCCTAACATTTCAGTGGAGGGATCATATTATTTTATTCTTGAACTGCTTTTAAAGCCCCTTAGAACATTTTTATAGGTATATGAAAGCAATGCAGATGGAATTTCATAGATTTCACTTGTAATTTGATATCTTAATCTGACTTTTTAGTAGCAGGATGAATATCAGAAGGCAGTTTTATTTCTGAAAGTGATTCTTTAAAAAGTGTAATTTCCTGTTTAAATCCTGATCTTTTCAAGTATGAAGAATATCTGTCCATTTCAGTTTTATTACTACCTTCTATTGCCGGTCCTGCAGAGCCAGTGGAAGGGTGGATTCTCTCCAGCTTTTGAGTTATGCCCTTGTTCTTGCTTCTGGCTCTACCCTGTGAAGTATCAGATTTGTACAGGAGTGAATGAGGACAAAGATTTGACTGTAAATATTTGTCAGCCTTGTACTGCTGAGGTATACTTGAGCAAAGAAAATACTCTCAGGTTAAGATGACAAGCAACAAAGGGAAAAGAAGTGTGACGCAGCAGTGGAGTCAGCTAGAGTCTCTGTTCTTGCAGGCAGCCTCATTTAGCGCAAACAGCTTGGGCACCAGTTCAGAATTGCTTTAGCTCCTGCAGGTCGGTGGTCTGAGTACAGTGTAGCAGCTACAGCAGCTAATTCCTGTGTTCTCAGGCATTTCAGTGCTTTCTGGTTTAAGGACATGATACCTTTCAGCCTCTATATTGCTGGTGAATAAGGAGAGAATTTCTGTGAAAAAGTTAACTGGGCAGAGGACCTGACCTTGGCTGTTGATTTATTAACTGGAAGGAACTCGGCTTCACCTTTGTCTCCCCTGGCTCGTGTGTTTGCTGAAGCGGCAGTTAAATAAGCATAGCTGTTAATGCATAAACTGATTAGGTTGATATGGGATGATCAGAGTGGGTATACATTGATACAGTGTTACTTTTGAAAATGAGCTATGCTTTAATACATGTTTAAACTCTGGTTGTCCAGAGCTGTTTGTCTTGTGCTAGTATTTACATTCTTTCTTCAGGAGCTAGTCATATGTCTATTTATTTGTGGTGGGTTTTGTTTGGGTTTTTTTTAAGGTTGGAAGATTGCTGTTGGATGTTTACCTTTCTTTTCATATGCCTTTATTCTTTCCAACCATGTCCTTCAGGAAGAAATTGATCAGTGCAGTATTTGTAGCTTTCCTAATTTGTCCAATGATTATTGTATAGGAGATTGTGTAATGTTCTGCATATACAACTCATATCAGTGTGGAACCATTTAAAGTGTTGGGGGAATGCCTGTCATAGGACAGGATGTTGCATGACCTTGCCGTCTGACCATCATGTAACCATTCTACATATATCCTATGTTTTGAACCTACAATAGGATACTTTTATATTATAAATTTGCGTGGAAATGACAGTTGTTTCAAGAACCAAGTGTATCTATAGAGCACACTGCAATACTGCAAAGCTACCAAAGCATCCTCTGACAAAGCTAGTTTGGGTACTACAAGTAGTGCGGCTACTTTAATGTAATATTCTTGTCAAACTAACTGTAAATATAGCTATTAAGAGTGTGGTAGTGTGGTGCTGTCCACAGGTTTGTCTTTGAATGAATTAATATGCCTACATTACATTGTATGTTGCCGTACTGATTTTAGTTGAGGTACCAGAGACAGGTATTTGTGCTGTTGCAGTGCTCCTCTCCTGCAAGTATAGCCTGTTTTTCACCAGGACTCATTAATTCATATAGAGTACTAGGTTGATGCAGTTGTTTCCATTTCTTCTGTTTTTTCAGAACTTAGTTTCTGAATATATTTGCGGGATATAAACATGTTCTTTGGTAAGTATCTGTACTGATCCAGCAGAACGCTGCACCAGTATGGCTACTCATCTTCTAATAACCAGCATAGTTTAGTCAGTAGCAACTTTGCTACCTGAAACTTGCTGAAATAGATACACCCTTCAGTACAAAGAGCAGATTTTTGCAGCTTTCCATACATAGCCTAGTATTCATCAGATATAGAGAACACTTAGCTACGTCAGTTGTGAGGTGTTAAGAGTTGGAATCTGGCTGGATGAGCTAATTTATAGCAGAATATAAATGTGTCTAATATAATCAGGTCTTTTCTGTATATTTGGAATATGACATACTGAGTTTAAATTATTATTTTCATCATAAAGTTCACATGTATAGTTTTCCCTGTTGCTTGCCATATTAGCTTTACAAAAACCCAGTAGATCAATATTACATATGGGGTATGAATTCTCTCTAGGTCATTGTAAACCAAAGTTGTAGTAGGAATTTCTGTGTGGAAGTCAGTTTGTCCTACTCAAGAGTCTTAGATGGAAGAGATATGCCAACAAACTGGATGTTTTGTTGGTATTTAAAAATGGTGTTTACTCTTCAAAACAGACAACATGATTTATTCTTGATTGTTGTCTGGCTACCTGTATATATTTTTCTGAGGGTTTGTTTTGTATCATTTTCAGTGCTATAGATATTCAATGTGATTACTTATGTGATGGTTATAACAAGGATACACTTAGGTCTGAGTGTAATGTTGAGGCAGAATTAGGTTCAAAAGAAGCAAAAAACAAAACTGATATTTAATAAAAAATTCCTTGAGGCTTTCAAGAATGCTAAATATTTTTTTTTACTTTATTTTCAGAAACATTTTGAGAGTGCAAATAGTACAGTGTGTTTTATTAAAATGGTTATAATGTTAACGTGCTGTTTGCTTTTTCATACCTCATAACTGACTCCTGGAATAGTACAGAACACACAACCTGGAAGAGACAAAGGTGAAAAAAAAGGGGGGTTGTATGTAGCTGTTGTTACATTGTCTGTTTTTCCACCATTTTTTCCCCACTTTACCTTTCCACCATTATTCCACCATAATTACAGAAGATTAAAGTTTCCTTCTTACCAGCTGGCCTGCTTGATTCTCTAGTGAAACTGAGGAAACCTGGATACCTTTTTTTTTTTTTCTTCAAAGATTGCTTGTTCAAATACAGTTCTGAGGAGAGAAATACAGAATGATGCAGTGCACAGAATGGAGTCTGAAAAATATTCACAATGACTTCTATGGATGGCAATCTTTTTTCACCAAAAAACTTCCAGCGGAGTTCCCTAATTGCGTGTTTCTCTTGTGTTTAGACCAATACCATGTACATTAAGCTTTCTGTTATTTCATACTTGGGATTTAAACTTTGAAGATATGGGTTGTGTGTTTGTTTATGGACACTCAGAAATAAAAATCTTTAGTACTTTTGAATAGTTTGTTAAAAATATTGGGCCTATTCACTGCGAACTTGTTTCCTTCATATTTGAGATACCTGCATCTGAGCTATGCATCCTAGTTTCTTTGTATAGTCACTAGGGAAGAAAACAGGTAATCTGAAACATGACTCGTACTAAAGAAAGCATCTTTAGGATGTAAGGTGTCATATACTTGAAGCAGGTACTCCTTTTAATTAACTCCAAAGGATAACTAAGATGATCAGCTCATATATATGAAGAAAATCTCACTACTGCTTTCAGCTTAAGTAATCTGGTCCCATACACCTGCAGCATTCTCGTACATTATTTGCACCGAGAATATTAAAAGACTAGCATTGAAGCAAATTGGCAGGAACTTGCCTTGAGAGTCAGAGAGTTATAGTAGCTGGATGACGGAATGGGATGAGACAAATTAAGAGAGCTTTGGTTTCTGCAGACAGTTAAATTTACGTGACTGATAAAGTATCCAAATGTCAAATCTACCTATGGAAACAGAAAATTCAGGTCCAGTTCGATTCATTGTTAGCTTGTCTAGGATGGCAATAAATAGTAACAGCTTTTTATTGAATTGACTTCTCGTGTCCTCCACTTTATTTTAAAAGCAATCCAAAGCAACTGTAAATTTGCAAAGGTGAGATTTTTTTTTTCTTAAAGTCGCTATTTAAAGCTGTAGCTGTTATAACGTTAAATGTGATAGCATATCCCATTTTATACAGTGAGATTTTTTTAGTTTAAATATCTTAATATTTATTTGCTGGTTCCTGCTTGTTCCACATTCCATGTGAGCATAGGTACATTTACAAACCTATCATTACATGTAGATTCCCACATGATTCTTGACTTGGCCCTTTCACTGAACAATGCTTACTTCCACAGCTCTTGATACGACTCTACCAAATGTGTTTATGAGGGTATGATTAACTCAAAAAGACTAAAATTTGCTAGAAATAAAAGGGAGATCACGTGGTTGAATTTCTGCAACATAAACGCCAAAACTTGTGTCATGCACCACCATAAGCAGCAGGTACCACTGGGCACTTTAGGCAGTGTCCTGGGCTCCATCATAATGTGAAGTGGTTGTACATAGGTGTAATAGAAACACAGAAACTTGGATCCTGTGCTATAAGGAAAAAGGACCGTATATTGCAGCTCCAAAGAAGAGCCATGTGCATTGTGGCATGGGTGTTCGGTGTACGTCAGGTACATGTCAAGTGGTTCAGGGCTTTTAAAATTAAGTATTTTTGTTAGAAAATCCCTGCAGATATTGAAATTGGTAGTTTGTGATTGCTGTTGAACTTTTTTAATGTAGTGTTAATCATTTAGATTGCCATGGGTACGTTCCAATTAATTTCAGCTGAGCAAGAAGTAAATACATTTGTAATGGAGCGATGTAATAAATCTGCATTTTGCTATTGTTTTGCATAGATTTTAATTGTGATAATGCTTATTTTTGTAGTATGTTTTTATTTGGGGGGTCTGCTGGAAGCTAGGAAGAAAATCCAATGGGTGTGGTAGCCTGGTACTGTGATATACAGGAGGACATTCTTACCCTTAGAGTAACAGTCCAAAATCTTGATTCTGCACGAGTGTATTGATGTGGAATCCATATGCCTAAAAAAAACCCAAAGTGATGGAATACCTGATTAATTCAACCTCTAAAACAAAATACGGAAGAAAGAAGAAAAGCAGGAGATGCTGCCTCAAACTGAGCAATCTTAACCCTGCTTTACAGGAGAACTATTGAACGCTAATTGTGCAGGAAAGGGAATAGTCTGTAACATGGGCACAGCCCGGCTTTCAGCGGGCCGACTTGTGACGGAGGGGCTGGCGTCGAGGCACCAAGCAGAGCACAAGGGTGTCTTGACTCCGGTTCCTCCTACCGGCGTATCCATTTCCTTACAGCGATCCCGCTGCACGGGTCCCAGCGCTTTGCTAAAAGCAGCACCTCAGCTGGGAAGTGGGAACCTGCCTGAGAAGGGGGAAAGAGGCGGCCGCTTGGCACGCTGCCGGCTGTAAACCCTCGGCACCCGCCTCGGCCTACAGCCGAAACCCCTCCGCAGAGCGGCCGGTGGCGTTTATACACGATGGTTTGTAACAGCGCTCGAACCGCCAGGTTGTGCGGCCCGAGGCTGCGCTGCTTGCTGGGCGCCCGGCACGGCCCCGACCGCAGGCCCCGACCGCAGGCCCCGCGCTGCGGCTGTGCCTTTTGCTGCCGCTGCCGGTGTTCTGGGGGCGGCCCTTCCCGGGCAGCGCGGGGCGCCGCACGGCCTGCAGCCGCTGCTGCCGCGGGCCGCCCAGCTTCGCGCCCGGCCGCCGCCCCGCCGCACGGCGCTGCCGCCCTCTCGCGCCCGGGACAGCTCAGGCCAACAACCCCGACTCACCCCCGCCGGCCCCGGCCCACGGGGGAGGGAGGGAGGGAGGGAGGGAGGGCAGGCCCCGCCCCGCGCCGGCCCCGCCCCGCCGCCTACTCCCCAGAGAGGCGCCCCAGGACGGGCAGAAGGAGGTGACTGCCGGCGGGAGCGGGGGCGCGGAGGCACCGAGACACCCGGCAGCGCTGGCGAGTGAGTGTCGCGACCGGCCGCGGGGCACGCGCGATAGGGCGGGGCGGGGCAGAGCGGAGCGGAGCGGGCCGGGCCCGCCCCTCCCCTCGCCGCCACGTGACGCAGTGGCCCCGCGCGGTTCGAGCGGCCGGTCCGCCTCCGTGCGCGTGTCCCGGCCCGTTCCCCCCCCGCTTCCGGTAGCGCCGCCGCGGAGCCTCCTGGTGGCCGGGGAGCCGCGGGCGGCGGCGGGGGCGCGTCCCCGCGGCGGCCGCTGGGTCCAGGCGCTGCCCGGCCGCTGCCAGCGGCGGCGAATGAGCCCTGCCGGCTCTGCGGCGGGAGGAGGGGGCCTGCCGGCAGCGGCGGAGGGCGCCTCGCAGCGCTGGCCCTGTGAGAGCTGCGAGCGGCTCGGCGCCCTCCGCCGCCGGCTGCGGGCTGCCCCGCTGGGCCCTGCGCGGTCCTGCCCGCCGCGGGGGCCCGGGTTCCGGCGGCGTGTCCGGGGCTGCTCGGTTGCGGCCAGGCGCCGGCCTCGGTAACAGGACGTGTCCCGGGGCCGCCGGCCCTACCTCCGCCCCCGGGGCCGTACTGGCGGGCCGAGGCGGGGGACCCTGGCGCGGTGCTCAGGTGTGCTTGGCGCGTCCTCCCAACACGAGTGTTCGCCGCTCTTTTTACCGTCAGGGCTTTGCCTTGCAAGGGTTGGTGTGGGCTGGAGAAACAAGTAAGCAGAGGACAGAAAGCAAACGCTCCGCGTATCACGGACGGAGAGAAGCGTGGACAGTTGATGCTTCCAAGATAATGCCTCAGAGCGTTTTTCTTTGCCTGCGTTGCTTGGACTGCGTAGGGGTTTTTTCATCTTTTTTTTTTTTTAATCCTCCTAAGGGTTTAGTTCCACTGTATTTTCATTTCTTGCTTTTTCAGTGTCCCCTTCCATTTTAGAGTTATGTAAACCTTTTGCTTTTGACATGAGGTTCGTTTATCTGTTAACTCCAGGCAATTAATTTCCTCATTTTTTGCTTCAGGGCTTTTTAATTTGCTACCTCTGTAATTTTTGCCATGCTTTAAAAATACCAAGATGGCAACTTATGTAGAGCTTAATGTACAGAGGCACAAATATAAATATCACCACGACCACCTTGTTTCATGTAGAATACCAGAGAATGGACTTGTTTTATATACTCTCTAGTTTAAGCAAGCAGTCAACCTGGAAAAGCAATTTTTTGGTAATTAAAATTGTTCATTGCGTGACATAGGCCATTAAGAGAAGCTTTAAATTTCGCATGTCAGAATGAAAAATGGGCATATTTCCATCTTGTTCTCACTTCCCCCTGAGAAAAGCCTTATATATACATTCTCTGTTTTAAAAGTGTATATATCCTCAGGTAGCACGCATCTGCTGCCCTTGTTTCATCGTAGCTGTCAAAGTCATGTGGAAACTAACATGTCTTGTTACCTAAGTGTCTTACAGCGTTCTGCTGCCATCGGGAAATAAAAGCTAAACAGAAGAGATCAAAACCTGAATTGTCAAGGCTGTTACACGTCTAAAAAAGTGGCCTTCCCATACATTGCTGATGTTTAAAATCCGCACCGTATCGCTGACAAATACTACCTGCTTAATACATGTGTCGTACTTCATTTTGCTTGGGTTCTTGCAGCCTGTTTGCTCCTCACTTTCCAAATTACTGTGCTGTACTGCATCAGCTTTGCAAGTGTCTTTGAGCTTGTTAATGAGTTTGTTTTGAGACCATTGGAATATTGAGCAAAGCTTTGCTCAGTCGCTGAAGAGAGTGTCATGTTGCTGATAATCTGTCATGTCATCTGCTCCTTAAATTTTTTCTTCCGGCAACTTCTTTATATGTGTGATCAGAGAGGTTTTGCTGATCATTTTCTCATATCAATTCAGGGTCTAAACATTGCTTTGAATGCTTTATTTACTGCACTGTCTGCTTTTTATCCTTTAGAAAGGATCATCGTGTCAGTTCATGCTTTCCTTTAGCTAATTTTGATGTGGAAAGCTAGGTGCCTCCAAAGAATACAGAGCAGAAACCAGGCACCGGCCATCCTACTGTCTCTCCCACCCACTGTTACAGTGAGCACAGCTTCTTCGCTTGAAAAACTTTTGTCTAGTGTTGGCTTTAGCCCTGTTCTGAGGGGTAGGCAGGGCTAGGTGACCTTCAAAGGTCCCTTCCAACCAACACTTCTCCAACTGTCTGTATGTTTTCATAACTCCCACCAGTAACCCAACTACCTACTTCAAAAGAAATTTCCTTTAGAAAATTACTTTCATCTGACTGCTGGTGGAACCACGATTTTTGCCTGTTCTGCTTCTGTTCGTATGGTTGCATTTGTTTTTCTTGGGGAGCTTTGGGGAACTGAAGTTACATGACTGCCTGATATACATTTTGAATTTGTGAATGTAGGTACAGCAGACACAAAGGTGCAGTCACGAAGGTATTGTGAAGTGAAATAAGCAAATAATAAATTCCAGGGGTATGCTGTGGCATTTGCCTTCTGCTAGGAGCTCTGGTACACTCATACTCTGATGGATTAGCCAAATTATTTTTCTGTATACACATAAGCAGCATTAATAGTTACGTTCATAGCAAAAAATATTCTATTCCTGTTAAGTCTTGCGGTATGCTTCTCATGCTTTAAAAGCATAGGCTCTTTGAACTTGAACCTGGCCAAATAATTTTCATAGCTCTGTTGATTAAAGTAGAACTGAATGTGAAACTTGCGTGACATTTTAAGGGTCATGAACTGTTTAAGCAGAGAACACATGCCATGATAAGATGCATTTTTATATGAACTGATGTTATCTTTTTTTTCCCGTCTTTAAAGATATTTTTTTTGCTGCTTTCTGACAGAGGCTGAGTACTACATAGATAATTTAATACGAGACAGGGGAAAAGTGTGGATGTAGTCATGTCATTGAGTTTGCAAATTAATACCTTTTTCACTGTCTCTCTAAAGTGTATGCTTAACACCTCTTTTCTTCAAAAATGGAACTGTTCAAGCAGTAGGAAATCACTGTTCTTAAATCAAAATCTGTAGCTGTTTAGAATTTTCTGCTCTTTTTCACTCCAAAAGTTTAATTACATTTTACAGACCATGTCAGATACAGTTCTTTTCCTCACTTCCAAAAACCAATTAACACTAAAGAACGACAGACTATACCAGGATAATATAACATTCTATTGATTTACCATTACAGTGTTTTTCAAGAATGCCCTTTACATTAAGATTTTCGGCCGTTGTGATTTCTTCAGGTGTGTCAGCTATTTGCTCTTAACATCTTGAGAAAACATAATGAATATCACTTTAACTCCTGATTTCTCTGTATTACAAGAGACCTTCTTTTTCTTTGGAATTTCCCACATAACCACCTCTCTGCAATGTTTTTGACTAAATGCTCGTGTTCCTCACTAACAGCCAGAGTTAACATCATATTGCTGACATTCTGACAGAAGTTCTTGGCCATAGAATTGCTTTTTCTCATCCCTTCTCTGAAGCGTTGCCTTTTGCAGGGCTGTGTGTTGCCACTGTAACTGTGAGGGAGATCATGCCACCTGTGCTAGGCTTCAGTTGTGCGAGAGTGGCTGTATTAGCACATATTTAAATTGCAGTATTGTCCTATCAAATAATACCAGAGTATTTACAAGTCTATTTTTCTTCTATCCCTCCACTCATTTTGTCTAGTCTGATACGGTCCCACAACTTTTATCACAGTAGAACTCAAGCTGGAAGGGACCTCGGGAGTCTCTAGTCCAACCTCCTTATTGAACAGAGGGTCACCTGTGTGGGCAGAGCAGGCTGCAGAGGGCTTTATCTGGTGTGTCTTGAAAACCTTCAGGGGCAACACCTACACAACCCCTCTGGGCAGCTTGCTTTAATATTTGCATCACGAACACCCTTTTCCTTGACTCAGGTCGAGGCCTCTCCTATTTTGGTTTATACCTCTCATTTCTCCAGCTCCCACGTGCACCGCTATGAAGAGCCTAGCTGCATTTTCTGGATAACTTCCTCATAGGTATGGGAAGGCTGCTATTAGGTCACCCCAAAGCCACCTCCTCTCAAGTCGAACCGGCCCAGTTTACTGAGCTGCTTTTGACAGAGCAGGTGCTCCTGCCCTGTGACCATCTGAACTCACTGCAGTGTGTCAGGATCTTCCTTGTACTGTGGGGCCCAAAGCTGGATGCAGGATTGTAGGTGTGGTCCAATGAGCGTCAAATGAAAGGCAACCCTCGCTTCCCTCCATCTGCTGGTTGTGCTCCCGTTAGCACAGCACAGGGTGCTCACCACCTTTGCTGCTTGCTTTTTTCAGCAAGGTGCGTTCGTGAGCCTTAAGGAAAGGATTAGTAGGGTAAGTCGTTGAGATGTCGGAGGAAACATGGATTGCACCAGTATAATCTTCACTGCCGTACTGCACTTTTTGCTGAGTCTTGGCTCTCCAACAGCAGCGAGGGTTGTAGCTTTCCTGTTAGTGAGGAAGGAGACACAGATGTTAATTTCTCGTCACAGGTCTAAAACTCTGTTACTTCTGTTTTCCACAAGTCTCAGGAATACTTGTTGGCTTTCTGTTGCTTTCTGGTAACAGTATCATGGACAGGTTGAAAAGCGTTTTGGAATGGTAACGTAAGAGACTTCTCCAAAGTATTTTTTGTGGCTGATATGGACTTAATCTTCCATAGTTTTGCTCTTGTATCTCTCCATATCCTGGGTATCAACCTGTACCTCTGCTGCTGCCTTCTACATCACGGGGACTAAAAGTTGCCTACATATCTAATGAAATATGTCATTTAATATGTTTTGTCTTCTGGTAGGCAGACCAGTTTGTGTACAGGACTTTGAATAATTAAGGTTTTAGTGTTTCTACTGACACAGTACTGATCAGAGTTGCGGGTTTCTACCTCACCATGGCCCCCCTTTTTCATCTACTACTTCAGGTGACAGACTTGCATTTGAAATGTGAGTTTCACTTATAGTTGGTGGCGAGAGATTCAGCTCGCGTTTCTTTACATCAACTGCTGAAGCCTGAATGACCATCCTAGATTCCAAACTTTAGGAAATTAAAGTTAAATGAGGTGAAAGCTACCCTCTGGCTCCTAAGAAGCTATTAATAGCATTCTTTCTGGATTCTTTTACATTAAACATAAGTCTGTGTTGTTTAATTGCGTATTAAACAGGCTACAGTATGGATACTGAATTTTAGCACTAAAACCAGTACATGATTTTAATTATGTCTATGTATTCTGTCCACTGCTAGTTCTGTAAATAACAGTTTTGTTGTTGCTTGGATCTCAGAATGTGTGAATTTCTCTAGAAATCAAAGGTAACATGTTAGATTATTTCCCATCGGGGAATATCCCACAGTCCACATATACAGTAATACAGAAAGCTAGAAGGAAAATAGAAATAAACTGATTTTCTTCAAAACATTGCTGAGAAAAGTGATCTTGGAAGTGAGACTGTAAGGAGTGAGTGAGAAGTAAGGGTCTCATCTTGGTTTTGTGTTGGAAGAATGGTGATTGTGGTAGGTTTGGATGACGTTTAGACCTAGTGATGAACAAGGGATTCCTGTTAGTTATGAGAGTAAGACCATGACAGAATTACATTAGCTAATAACTTCATTAGAAGAAATTATTAGTTGTTTTGGTGTAGCAGGAGGTAGTAGGTAGATAGGCCAAAGTACATAAAGGACTCCACCTGGAGCTGTAATCCGCTTAACTAGTGGAGGGTTTTTTTTATTTTTTAACTCTTCTAATTCTTTTTTTTAGCTTTGTCTTTTTAAAGTTATTTTAACTAATTGCATGACCTGCCATTCACTGTGGATGCTGGAATAAAACATTTCAGATGCTGATAGCACATAGCGTGTGCTTCACGATTGAAGGGAAGCGTTCAAGGCTGTTTAATCATTGTTGTAACATCTGTAGTTGCAATTCCTAAACTAGAAGTTACAAAATAACTGGTATCGCAAGAAAGCAAACTTGCAGGCTCAAAAAAGAGGTTTGCAATTCCAGAAGTGCAATTGGAAGAAGTTGCCCGGTAAAGTAACTGGTTCTGTGTCGATATCTTTACAGGTGTCCAGTGAAGGGATATTGGCCCCTTCTTTGTGATCTCCCTGACTTTAACTTGGAAGATCCAGTGTAGTTGCTCTTCCCCATGCAGTCCATCTCCGAGCTGCTAGGATCCAGCCTTCTATTTGTCCTCCCGAGTAACTCCTGCCCCTCTTTTGTGATGATGTTTTTCTGGCTTCTGTTTTTTATTTATTTTCCTGTGCTCAAGGGCTTACAGGGCTGTACCCTGGCAATATGTGGAATGAATGCCAAACTGTGCTTTCTTGTACGGATTTGCCCAACCCGGCTCACCTGGACTGAGAAGAAGTTGTTCTGCAGCGGGACAACAGGTTCTTGTCAGTGTTTCAGTCTGGGGAAAAATGGGTATCCTTCATAGGTTTTGTGAAAAGCTTGTGGAAAAGGAAGAGAAATATTAGTAGGCTAGAGAAGGAGATTAATAACATAAGCATCCATAGTAACAAACTGAGGAGAAAATTACTGGATTCGATTTTTTTATTATTGAAATTGAATCTAATCTCACAATAGGACGTGATCAGATATGACCTTCTATCAGAATATGTGGGTGGAAAAATTGGGAGCAACTGAAGAAGAGTTTTAAGCAATAGCAGTTGGAAACAGGTGATCAGATAAAGGATGAAGAACAAAAATATTACTTGCCATGATTGTCGGCTGGGGTGTGATGGTCTTGGATTTATAGGGAGGAGGAGAAGGAGGATATAGGCATTAGGTTCCCTTATTCTCCTGACTGCATGCTTGCACAGGTGCTCAAGGAAGATTGTGATTTGAAGAACAACTTAAGCCTAAACTTATTGTGGGCAAAGGAATAACTCTAAGGAGGATGCAACAAGCCTACAGAGGTTAGAAAAGTGAAGGGAAAAGATTACTAGAGATTACTAGGTGGAAAATTAATCTTGGAGTTAACGTCAACGTTTAAGTATGTTCAAGAGTGTATATCAATTGCTATTGATTTTCTTTGAGGCTATATTTTAGTGAAGCCATCAAAACTTAGATTTTTCTGTAGAATAAGTGAGAATCTGAGCTCAGTGTTGCGTAGTATTTTCACTGAAAGGGGACGGAGTACAGCACATGTATGGAGTGTGGCAACGTATACTTTGAAGCAGTGCTTTAAAACTACATCACTTAGCGCAGCGCTGGGTGCTGCTTTGTCTTGTGTTGCCTGTGAGATGTGGAGGTACTGTTTGGTAAGTATTACGTTGGGATGTGGGCATAGAAGAATAAATTAAATTTAGATGGGATTGTGCAGGACTGAGCCTGCGCTATATTAGGAAAACATATAAATAACTGAGAAACTATATGAATGAGAGAAATGTTTCGATGCCATTTATGGAGTGGGGGCCCAGGCTTAATTTTGCCTTGGCTGAAAATTACATAGGGAATAAATCCCAGCAGGACACTTACCATACACATACACGTTTCACACGTCAAACCACTAACCTGCTGCAAGGCTGCAGTGCTTGCTGTGATGCAGTTCAAATATACTGACTATGAAAACTTTGAGGATATGAATCCAGCCAAATCTTAGCAAAGCTTTCTGAAGCTCATTTCAAACATGAAAAGCAATACAAAGTTATACACTTAGGAAATTTATCTGGTTGGGAAGAGTGTGTTTGGGGAAGGTGATACAAAAGGGTCAGAAGGAAGAATCTTTGCCTTCTGCCAGCTCTGCAGTAGAAACCTGCTCTCTTAACTGTTTTCTCTAACAGGAGTCAAATTTAAGAGAGAATGAGCATAAAAGAAAATCAATTTCTTAAATGTTGACATTATATTTTAGGTTAATGATTTCTTTCCTTTGATTAAACTGCCCTAAGGCAGTGGGCCTTATTTCCTGATGGTGGTTCCAGACATAATAAATTTCTCAGTAATGTGGTTATTCATGTAGTTATGTGAATCTTCAGGAAACCTGCTTAACAGAAACAAAACATCCTAGAGAAGCAAACAGGTGAGCAGAGAGAGAAAAGAAGTTGTGTTTTTTCATCTTTCTATATGAGGCTTCTTAATGAGATATACTGGCTGGCTATTTTTTCCTCTCCCTTCTATTCTTGTTTATATTTACCTTTGTGTACCTTGTCAAAATATCAAGAAATTTAGGTCAAATTATATCTGGATCCATCTGCTCATCTAATCTGTTCTTTTAGTGCTAGTAGTTACTATAGCTTTTAATTAAGTATGCCTAATGACAGTTTACTACGTTAATGGGTGGCATCAAGTATCTTTGATTTTGTACACAATGAATTTACTAACCCAGGGAAGGTTGTTTTTGTCCCTAATTTCTGTATATCAAAACAATTATTCAATCTCTTTAATTTGTCAAATTGTAGTCATATTCTTATCTGTAAGTCCCATTAAATTGTTGCTTTAGGTGGAAACTCAACTAAGATCTATAATTCAGCAGCCTTTAGCAGAGGTTTATTGTTATCACAATCATGTTATGAATATAGGAAATGTGTATTCATTGACATGATCAATTTCAGTTTTGAATCTTGTTAATTATAGTTATTCTTTTGATAGAAGAACATTGTGCTGTAAATTTTATGACAGGCAAAAAATGGTCCACAATTGACCTTTCAATTTTAGGTTCATCAAATATGTTTTAATTTTTATTGGTTTTTGTGGTTGACCATCAATGTTGATGTAACCTGATTGTAAGCATGGTCTGCAGAGTGGTGCAGCAGACATGTGACCTGATAGGTATGATGCTAGAAGGAAGGAGGAGGTGATACTGCCTTTAGGCTAATTTGTCTTTCATGACCTTGCCAAATCAGGTAATTTGGTTTCACATCAGACAAGTGAAAAATGAACCTATTGGACTAATTTTTGAGATTATATATGGGATAGATTATTTCTTTGACATTCCCCCCCACCCCTCTCCATTTCTCTGTGCTGTCTCGTGAGGCCCGGTCAGCCCACCTACATTATCAGCTGGATTTTTACTTTAGGTAGTAGTGATGCTTTGGGAGTGTGTTTAGGGAAAAGTGTTAGGAAATATTTTCAGTGACAGTGGAGCAGACAGCCTTAAGATTAATTAATTATCCAATTAGTTATCAATTAATTAAAATACTGTTAGCCTTAATTATTGTCTCTTAGCAGGAATAAATTCCCTAAGTAATCTTATACTTTTGTGATCTGTAAAAACTCCACAGTGTTAACCACATGCACAAATTTAGTATTTACTTAGACAGCTCTTCTCGGATCCCAGCTCTGATTATTTCTGTGTTGTGGGCAGAGTTGCTGCAGATGTAACCTTTGTCTGAGGTACCACGACATAATCACTTAACTATCTTTCCAAGAAACATGTATTAGCTCACATTGTTCTTTTTGATAAACCTATGGCATTGCTCTGGATTATACCTGTATGCGTGTACGTGTAACGATTGACCTGTGAAGCTCTGGTGAGATCACATACGCTGAAAACAGTCTGTGAGCAAATGCGTGTGCAAGATTGTTTCCTGTATGTCTAGTAAAATAGCAATATAACTTGCCTAAAGTTGCAACATTGACAGCTTGAAGGAAAACTGTGTGAGAGTATAGATTTTCAGTTATTCTGTATCAAAGTGATTTATCTTACCAGTTTGCTATCAATAGAACAAATAAGATAAAGCATATGTCTATAAACAAAATGTAATTTATATTCTAAAAATCTGTAATAAATAGCAATGATTTCAGAACTACTTGGGATTAAAATGTCTTATATCTGTGATCTGAAGACAGTGTTTGAGAAGAAAAATAGACAAAGCCAAGAGGCTTGTTTTATGGATTCAGATTTATAGCTGCCTTTACATACGGTACACAAACCAGGATGGCTATCTTAGAAACCCTGAAGGGCACAAGTGTGTGTAGCTTTCTACCTAAGAAGCAGAAGCTTCAGCAAGGGAATGGTAACAGTGAGCTGTGCAGCTATTCTTGAGGCTGTGGCGGTGCAGTCCCAGGTTGTTCCTGCACTTGCTTTCTTTCAGTGCTTTTATCGGCCGAAGATGTACAGCTGGCCTGGCACTGCTCTGCCTTTTAGACAGACATGCCTTGTGTGTGTCAGATACAGCCAAAGCCAGTGTCAGGGCTAACAGCTGTCTTGGACTGTGCCATCTCCTAGAAAGCAGAAAGATTCATGCCTTCTGTCCCAAGGGCTCTTACCCACATCTCTTAGGAGCATTTGGTCTTGTTTGGCCTTTTGAAGCTGGATCACCATGCAGAAAGCAATGCAAGACGCATTGTGTCAGAGCGTGTTCAGTGTAGTGCCTCAGGATTATATCCCTGAGTGTATCTGGGGGCAGCTGTGTGGAGTGGGAGTGGGTTGGAATCCAGCATTTCATTCTGTCTTTTCAGGGTTATTGATCTTTGGGGAAATAGACCTCAAAAATCAATAACTGCATAACGTACCACCTATAAACATGCAGGGAGTGGGATCTAGAAATCCTCTTGAGTTAGTGGGAGTCTAATGACTGGACCACAGAATCAGTTCATCACAGTCTCCATGAGTCTAGCGCTCCTTTCCATGCATAGCGTATGAACCAATAAAGAGCCTTTTATTTTTACTTTTTAAAGAAGAGCTGCGATTGTTTCATGCAGTTCCTTGGTAAAAGGCGAGTTTGGCAGTAGTACTGATACTTCTGATAGAGGTTTGACTGACTTGCAGTTGAGGATAGTCAGTAATAAAGGACTCCCAGCCTTCCTGGATGGTCTAGGTTCTTCCTAGGCACTGTGCTTACCTTTCCTAGTGTCTGTCTTTGGAATTTAAGCTTGTTGGGCCTTCTGTCCTGGTAGATGTAGAAATAAGCTTACAGTCTCTATTTTTCTATTACAATATGATTTCATATACTTAAAGGCACGGCCCTGTTTTCTCTAAAATAAGTGAGTACATTACAGTCTCTCTTTTCTTCCCTCCCCTCCCTCCCTCTATAGGCTGTGGTTTCCTGACCGGTGATTGTCCCCTCTCTGCTCAGCTGATCAGATTTCTCTAGAAGTGTGGTGCTCAAAGCTGGATATACTACTCAGTTTGTGACCAGAACAGAGCAGGAGATGATGTTCACATGTCGTACCATGCAGTAGTTTGTACACAAACATTAGGATATTTTTTTCCAACAGTACCTCGTTGTTGACTCATGTTGAGTTCATGATTGCTGTGACTGCCAAATCTCATTCTGCAGAACTGCCGCTATGTTAATCTTTCCCCAGATTTTGTTTATATAGTTGATTATTCCTGGCTAATCTTAGAACTCTGCACTGGCTGTACTTGAACAGCTGCTGCAGAGCAGAGGTTGTGCAGGGGCTTGCAACTGTCTCGTTAGCCTTGTCCACAGCCTTTTGCATTGTGATACTACCTGCGTCTTTTGCATCTTTTGAGTATTTTCATTACCAGCATTTCCCTGCTACTGGAATGAATATAACAAATTTTGTACATATATCCAGTTTGAGACGAGCCTCTGGTAAATATTAAATAGTCTTTCTAAACAGTCTTCTACCTACATACCAACAGTTCTTGTTAAATCATGGTTTTCTAGCTTGCTTGTGGGAATACAAGCAACAATGTCAAAAGTTCTACCAAGATCAAGGTAACTAGTATAGATCAAGATAAATGATTGCTTTTCCGCATCTGCACATCTTGTCAGAAACGACTTCTGTGTGTATTCTAAATACTAGGTTTTATTACTCTAAGTTCTGCATCCCTTCTTTCTTCCACAGCAACTGACATTGGAAAAGGTGCTCAACCTCTTCCACAGAGCATAGGTCGGGCAGGAGATGTCAGGCTGCTCTGCTGAGCAGCTCTAGACAAACCTTTTTGACCTCTGTTTTACTTTACTAGTTGTACTTCTGCTCCTGTTCATGTGCAGTTTAAGCACATTCTGAATCAATGACCACTGAATGCTTCTATCTTTTGGGAGAAAATGGGAGAAAGACCATTTAATTACTGTTGTGTGGGGTTTTTTTTATTTTTACCTTTTAAAAAGGGATGAGGAGCTAGGGAGTCCTAAAATAATTGACACTTTGTTTTACAGAAAACTTCTGGCATTTGTTTTAATTTTTTTGTTGTTTGGGGTTTTTTTGTTCTGAAATGCTGAAGAAGGTGGAGAGAATAAGTGGTGGTGTTATACTACATAAATCATGCATGTAAAACCTGTCTGTTAGCCCACCAGACTTAGGCAGTTTCTTTTAAAAATTATTTGTTTATGTTAACATCTGTTTAAATCAAGCAATTAGGAGAAGAGCTCCTTTTTATTAATGACTCAGCATCCCTCTTCTCAGGCTTCAGCTTTCTTTCTGTTTTCTATTACTTTTTTTTTTTTTTCTTTAGATGGGGTTATGTTACTTGATAGCAGTATTCAAGGTTGTGTTGCTTGCCTGTATTCCTTTTAGGTGATTTTATCTTCTGTCATCAAAAAGCTGCCCCCACAGATCAGTTGAGACATAGTAAGTGCCTTGCTGGAGCACACTCCTCCAAACATTATCTACGGATCCTAGGCATGTGTTCACCTGAAAATAATTCCTGTATCAGTCTTAGCCTTTCTGTCCCAGCTTTAAAATCCACAATGGTTTCACTAAAACCTGAAAACTCATACCAATGGAAGTCCCTATATCTTACTGAAAAAATACTGAAAGACAATACGACTTTTGGAAAGTCTGCTGTGGAAAACTCAAGCATAATTAGTGGAAGGAAAGTGTCAGTCTGAATGTGTTTTTACGAAATGAATTACAGATATCTTGACCACATCTTCCTCTGTTTTCTGATACGGAATTTTCTTCCAAAATTGAGACTTCAGAATCTTTTGATTCTGAAGTATTGCGTTCATTTGTTATAATACAGTATTCTCAATCTTCCTTGCATAACAAGCTCACGAGTCTTCTTTCAAAAGTTAGGATTCTTTCACTAATTTATTTGAAAAGCTGTATTAACAAAAAAAACAACAACAAAAAACCAAAGCACAACTTAAATCTTATACCAGTTGATCTAATTGCCTGCTGTAATTCAGTTTGGGTTTTGAAGTAAACATCAAAGCTGAGAAAGCTTTCATTCTCTTATGCCCGTTATCTAAAGTTTAAAGCAAGTAAATACAAGTACTTTCTCATTACTTTAATGAAATACAGGGTCACCAATTCTGACTGCGTTTTCCATGAATTGATCAATTTTTTTATTGGCTTAGTCTTGCTGATAGAGTGGAAAGAAGGAGAGACAGAGAATTAAATCTTCTTTGATATTCAACTTTTTATTTAGTGTCTTGGAGCTCCAAACAATAGTCAATCAAAATCACTGCCCTCTGTATATTCTTGGTGGAACTGTCATAATAACAAACTAATACAGCCCTAGACTGGACTGAAAAGCAGTGATTAGGCAGTACAAAAATTGATTGCAATTAGCTAAATTCTGATGTAGCGGAAGTCACCAGTGAAAGCCTTTTTGCAAAACAGGTATAGGATCTAGCTTGCTCAAAATACAGAAATACAGCAGAATTTTCACTTTGATTCAGGCCTTTTTTGACCTTGACTGAGGGATGAAGGCTTTTAGACACCTTGAGTTTCATATTTAAAATGACCTGTCATGGTCAGTTAGCTGATAATGTATCAATTAACCACAAATTGTCTGTGTGCATTGCTTCCCATAATTGTCTATAGTTTCACTTCTTTTGAAGTATTACTGCCCTAAAATCAAAGCACCTGCATATACAATTGCTGAGCATTTTAGAAATATACGGCGTTATTCTGGTGACACCAGGTGTTGAAAGTAAAAAATGTAATGCATTATGTATTCAGAAGCATGCCTTTATTAATTGGTAGTTGTTGTGTTGTAAACAGTGAACTAGTGAAGGCTTGTAGTTTGATAATTTGAGTTACTTACTTTAAAAGAAATGTTCACTTGCTGAAAATCAGAAGTGATTTGTTCATTACCTGTCTTTTTAAGCCATATCAAAAAGCCAAATTAAATGCTTTTACAGTTTCTTTTCTTTCTGTGTCTTAAGTAATGCACTGTTTCTTGATTTACATCTAGTGTAACTCTGATTATATTATTTGATTTTTCTTTAGTTGCTTAGCATCACTGAAGAAAGCAGAAGTAAAATTAACTGAGATTTCCAAATGTCCCTAGATACTTTTTGTCAAATCTGAGTGAAACAGGTTTCGGAATAATAACATATTCCTGTATTTGGGGACTGGCAGGGACTGTTGTACTGCATGATATTGGGGGGGGGTGGGGGGGGTGGGTGGGGGGAGGCGGCAGTGATGTTGGGAAGGCAGTGATAGATCTCAGTTTTCCATTGCAAAATGTATTTGATGCGATGGTGTACATCTGTTCACACAGTACTACTTGAAACTCACAGACCGTAGCTGCTGTGAGCCAAGACCTTTCAGTGGAAGCAGTCTGTCTTTAAAGCGTGGTACTGACTTCTCCGTGATATTTAGTGAGGGCTCTTCTCTTTAGTTGTGGCATAAAAATAAATTATAAGTGGTGGTTATAAATTTACTTTAAATTAGGAGGAAAGTTGCTAAACAAGAACAGCAGTTGGGGTTATATTATATATCAGTTTGTGCCGAGAGGAGGAATGTGTTGAAAATGTCTGTTGATCCCAGTGGAAGAAGAAACTTTTCACTTAGGATAGAGAAGTCTTAGAACTTGCTCTTCCTGTCCTACTCATCCTGTTCATTGACACTGAAATTGGAAAAAGTAAAGCATAAGGAGGAGAACTGGAGGATACTTTACATACTACTGGGTATTTGGGACCTGTCTGGAAAGATGGGATCCTGATAAAGCAGAGAAATAAAATAAAGCCTGTTGCAGCAGGTATGTATTGTTTTCTCATTTCAGAGCAAACCCTGGAGAAGGGCGAATGTAGTGTTTCCATTGTCACTTCTCATGACCCACGGTACAGGCAGCAGATACTAGTTTGGCAGTAACCCTGTTCCCGCTGAGATCGGTGCGTCCCCTTTGGTCTGCTCTTACTACTAACGTAGCCACTCTAGCCGTGCTCTTTTCTCATAATTCTGTCTCATGTTTGAGGTGTGGGAGGAGGTGGTTGTGGGGAGATACTGAAGCTAGTTGGCAGATATGCTGATTTATACTTTCTTTCTGTTTGGTTTCTGCTCCAGTCCCAAACTGACTGCTTAAGCTCTAGCTCGAGGCATTCAGAGCACTCTTTACTGCGATACCGCCTTGTCTTCCCTCTGTGCCCCTTCTCCCAGCACAAAGTCTAGATTGCTGGGTAGGTGTAGTTGAATACTTTCCTAGATATCTGAATGCCTTAAAGTATGTGAGTTTGCTCTGATGTGCACCCAAAGTAACTTGGAAGACTTATGTCCCTAGAATGCTGGTTTTATCAAAAAAGGACATGCTTGTTCAGCTACTCTATATGCTGTCATGATGCGGGAACATATTGCAGATGGAAACCACCTGGTTTGTAGAAGTAAAATCCTTCACAAGTTTACCTGGTGCTGGAATATAGGAAACTTTTAGGCACATAGGACCACCTTCAAATCATTAAATACAGACATCTGTAGCTGCAGAAAAAAAGTAATAGGTGCTTGCCCTAAGATAATGCAATTAACACAATTGTAAAATACACAGCCTGTATTTGCCTGTATTTGTATTCCTTCTCTTTATTTTTAACCCTATAAAATAGTGATCAAGGAAATGAACAACTTTCCCATCTGTGCCCTTGTTGAACTTCTTCTTGATTCATTCTGAGTACAGATGAGGTCACATTCTTGTGATTTTTCTAAACAAGATTTGACTGATACCCTTTGTCATGTCTCCAGTGTTTCCTTGAAATACTTGTTCCAGTTGTGCTACCCTCTTACAACCATGTCATCTTGGTGGCTTTCACAGGTGTCTCTTGTAGCTGACAAGGACGATGTCCTGTGCTGGTATTTACTTCCAACGTTCATGTGCTCATTCATGTGAGAAGAGGGAAATCTCTGAATGGGAATGGTTGGAAAACAAGCATGTGAATTTCTGAGGACTGCAAAATAAGCATGATTCTTCTTGAGTATTATTTTCTCCTGGCTTACAGCTTGGTTTCATTCACTCTTCATACTGTGATCACTCAAAATATACAAGAGTGTTTCCTTTTATGACATGGTCAACCATCTAGTTGACCAAGGGAAGCCAGTAGATGTAGTGGGTTTAGATTTTTAGCAAAGCTTTTTATACTTTCGCTCACAACATCCTTCTGGATAGACTGTCCAGCACACAGCTAGACAAGCCCACAATACTTTGGGTGAGCAATTGGCTGATGGGTCAGGCTTAAAGAGTTACAGTAAGTAGGGTTACATGGGGCTGGTGGCCAGTCACCAGTGGGGTTCCCCGGGGCTCAGATTCAGGGACAGTGCTCTTTGGTGTTTCTATAAATGAGCTGGACACAGGAATCAAATGTATGTTGTTTGCCAATAAGACTAAACCAGAAGGAGCTGTGGACTCCCACAAGGGTAGAGAGAGGCCTTACAGAGAGATCTGGATAGACTGGAGAGCTGGTCAGTCACCAACCCTATGTAATTTAACAAGAGCAAGTGCTGGATTCTCCACCTGGGACGGGGTAATCCTGGTTATACCTACAAACTGGGGGAGGAGAGGCTGGGCAGCCCTGCAGGAGATCTGGGGGTCTGGGTTGGCGGCAAGTTGAACATGAGTCAACAGTGTGCCCCGGCAGCCAAAAGGGCCAACCCTGTCCTGGGGTGCATCAAGGACAGCATCGCTGGCTGGTCGCGGGAGGTGACTGTCCCACTCTGCACCGCACTGGCTCTGTGTGCACTTTTAGGTGCTTCAATATAAGAAGGACATCAAACTATTAGAGTGATTCCAGAGGAGGGCAGCCAAGATGGTGAGCAGCAGCAAGGGCAAAGCTTGCAAGGAGCAGCTGAGGTCACTTGTCTTGTTCAGCTTCGAAAAGGCCGAGGGGTGACCTCATTGCAGTCTACAGCTTTCTCAAGGTGGGCAGCAGAGAGGGAGGTGCTGATCTCTCTCTGGTGACCAGCGACAGGACATGAGGAAACGGAATGAAGCTCTGTCAGGGGAAGTTCAGGTTGGAGATTAGGAAAAGGTTCTTCACTGAGAGGGTGGTGGGTCAGTCACTGGAACAGGCTGCCCAGGGAAGTGGTCATGGCACCAAGCCTGTCAGAGTTCAAGGGTCATCTGGACAACCTTAGTCATATGGTTTAGTGTTAGGCAGTCCTGTGAGGAGCAGGGAGCTGGACTCCATGATCCTTATGGGTCCCTTCCAGCTTGAGATATTCTGTGACTCCTTCTTAGCCTTCAAGTGATGAGTCCCCAGAAGTTCTTGTGATGGTCCCTAAGCGTAAGTTTCTGCACTTTGTATCATTAAAAGCCATCTTATTTCAATTACATAATTCATAGGCCATCTAATATGTCTGTAGCATGAACCAGTCCTCCTCAGGATGCATCACGCACAGATGAGGTAGGCACTCAACTGCTTGCTGTAGCAGACCACTAATAAATAAAAGAACGTTGATTCCTGAGGAATATGACCAATAGCTTCTGTCTGTGCTTTTTTTCCTTATTTTAATACAGTCTGTTATGATCTTCCCTTAACTAACTCCTGATTCATATACAGTTCTTCCCTATGACCTGGTCTGGAGATATTAAATAAAGTATTTTATTTAATTTTATTAAATTGACTACAAGTCCATTGTGTTATACTTGGTGAAGGAAGTAATTTTAATTATATTGGTCTGGCTTCTTTGCGTTCAGAACCGCATTGCATGTTATTCCCCTTCTCATTTACTTCCAGTACTTGATAAAGAAAGAACAGAATCAAGTTAGTAACAGACATTCCTTCTCAAAGGTCACTGAAAAGAGGTGCACAGCATGTATAAAGCTATTTTCATTTATGTAAATATTTTATTTGTAAATAATTCTGTCTCATACAAATGTCTATATAATTCAGATGAGTATTGTGTAATGTTTTCCTATTACAGCCAGACCTCCGGTTTAAGATGCCTCTCAGTAAGGCTTCCTTCCAGGCATCATGGACACTGCCAAGGTGGCCTTCAGTTAGATTAAATTTTATGTGCTATCATAAAACTAAAGTACCTTTTTTTGCAATTGCCAATGTATATCTAATTAGAGATATGGAATTATTTCCGTTGGTATTTCTTGTGGCTCCAGGAGAAGATTTAAGGGCTTATGTAGCTGGTTTTCCTCATTCTTCAGTAAATACAGACCTGTGATAACTTTTGCATCAGACTACAGAACCTGTTTCTGCATCAGAGACCAAACTACTCCTTACCTGAAAGTAAGCGTTTCATTCAACACATCCTTATAGGACACGCACAAACAAATTGGGAATTTCTTGTCTTCTTGCTTATCTCTGACTCTACCAGCCAGGGAGGATATTTGAGATTCTGGTCAGTACGTTTTCTGGATCTGAAAGCAATTACTCTGGTGCCTTGCTGAGTGCCATTTCAGGCTTTTTTCGGTGCCCCCAGAATATGCATTTGTTTCTCCTGTGTAGAAAAATAGTAAATACATTTACTGACCTGCTTTGAGATAAGGATGCTTTCCCAGCTGACGAACGAGGAGGTATGTTTCAGATTTCATTGCAGGACTTTGCAAGTCTTTCTTGGACAACAAAATTCAAGACAAGGACAGTTGAAATAACTCATTATTTTTCTTTTTATGATAATCTGTGGCTTTATCTTTTCTGTAGTAAACTTGGTACTAGTTTCTAAACAGAAGTGGTATGCCTTGGTGTGAGAGAAGTACTTATGTACATCTCTTCATGGTTCTTTGTAGTTTTGTTTTGGTGTTCTGTTTTGGTTTGTATTTTCTTACCTTTTATTATATTAGAAAATGGTGCCAAGATTTGTTCCTGATATATGGATTGGGATTTTATTTTTTACTTATATTGAGCTGCAAGCTGGAATTTACTTTAAAAGAAGTCTTTTTATTAAATAAAACTACATGCATAGACTATCAAAGAAAGACTTGCATATACATTTAATTAATTAGGCAAATAAAATAACTGCAGTTAGTGAATTAGAATAGAATGAAATCAGACAATCATTTAAGTTGGAAAAGACCTTCAAGATTGGAGTCCAGCCATTAACCCAGGACTGCAAAGTTCACCACTAAACCGTGTCCCAAAGTGCCACATGTATATGTCTTTGAAATACCTCCAGGGCTGGTGACTCAACCACCTCCCTGGGCAGCCTGTTGAGCTGATTTATTTTGTTATTGGTGTGTCACATGTTAAATATTATGCTTTTCCACAAATTTGATTCATAGACTGAAAAGACGGTACAAGCCTCCCTTCTTTTTTTTTTTTTTTTTTTTTTTTTTTTAAATAAAGGGGAGGGGGGAATCCCCCAAAACCCCATAGTATGTTTCTTAGCTTTAAAAAAACTTGACCTGAATAAATTAAATAAAGTAGAAGGAGAATATTTCTGTGTATCACAGAAAGATCTGCTGAAATTTTTTCATCTTTTCACATTTTCCACTGTTTGTGTAATGGCTGTCTCCAGACCAGAGGTTTGACTTGCTTCAGAGCTGTAGCTGCAAACCAGTGATTCTGCAATTCTCCTTTATCGTTATATGAATACTGCACTTTTCCTTTTGTGCACCCTTAGTAACCTCAGCTGTGGTCCTCCAAGTGTCAGGGAGGGGCCTCTCCTTCTTCCGATGCTACCTAGTGGCATGCATGCACATAAAAAAGCATTAATGTTAGTATATAGTCTATGGGTATAGGTATACCTTATGCTCCACTACCCCTTACAAACCTCAGAAGAGCAAACATGCTTAGCCATTACCCTGCACCATCTTTACCCTTTCTGGTTGAATATTTAAAATACCATTTGTGTTTAAATCTGGTGGTTCTTCCAATACAGCTGGTTTTAACCTTTCTCTCTCTTATTCTGTGGCCCCTAACACTTCACAAGCAAAGCATGACTCGGTGTAAAAAAAATCCTTCTGTGTATATACCTGGATGCTGCAAATGCGTATGAATTACCTTTCCTTGGCCCTTAAAAGCAGCCTGTAGTTTCCCAGGGAATCACAGGCTGAAAAAAACCAGTCTGTTGAGGTTTCCTGGCACTTTATTTCTGCCACATTGGTCAGATGTTTGTGTTTCAGTAGCTGGTCCACACTGGAGTAGGTAGGTGGTTTCTGGAGGAAATATGCTGTTCCCAGATTTACACCTGGACTTTTGGTTTGGCTTGTTTAGCAGAGCAGATTTTGTTCCTTGAACACCTGCACTTTTGTTTGGGTTTTAGCGAGGTTTGAGGAGCATCACGTTCCAGCGACCCCTCTGCACGGTGCTCCAAGGCTCTGGCTCCTCAGCTCATCCCAGTGAGCCATCCAGCTGTTGCCGGCAGAGCCACTGGCCGGAGCAGACTCCCGCTATGTGTCCAGCTGCCTTCTCACCCAGCCGGCCACACTTCGAGGCCTGAGAGGCAGCACGGGGTGCAGGGGGCCTGCCGAGTCCCGCCTGGGCAGAGCGCATCTCGCCAGCAGCCCTGTGCTGTGGCACCTCCGTGCCACTGGAGCAAAGGCACAAGAAAGATGGCCTCTGGAGCCACAGGCTCCTGCCGGCCCGAGGCTGCCATTGCTGAATGATGGGGTTTTATTTAACATCTCCTTTCCAGGCTCAGTCGCACTCCCGAGGGATGAGGGGACGGTGCTGTGCCATGACCTGGGCACGTCTCCTCTCCTCACAGAGCATCATTGTGCAGCCGTTCCCCCATTTCCCTTGTGGAAAGGCACCTCGCGATCTCGCCCAAGACCCCATCTTTTCTCTTTTCCCCTTCTCTCTCTCACCATCTTTTCTGTGTAGAAAAATACATTCCCATGCTTAGGTACTCAAAGTGTTTGCCGTGTTTCGCAGGCCCTGGGATGCTCTTCTTGGTCCAAAACAGTGAACTGACCGCTCCGGGTATTGGCATGTAAATCAGTGTGCTGACCTCGCGGGGAACCCATCCAAGCTGCAGGCTGTGTCCTGAGTTTCAGGATGTAGGCGGTTTGAAACCCTGGGCTATGCTCTGCATGTCAATGATGGAAACCACTTCAAATTCACGGTAGCATCCGAAACGGTACCAGGAACAGGGCTGGCATAGCAAGGCTGCCCAATCAAAAGTTTTCTTCTACTTTTTTCCTGTAACAGCAATCTGGCATTTAAAGTTAATGCTCCGGTTTGGGGTTGTTTTGGTTTTTTTTCCTTTTGTGTAGATGTAACAGTTTAAGCATCTATGCTGAAGATGCAAGGATAAGACATTTCTATATATGTCATTTAAATGAATTGTCAGGTACTTGAAATAGCAGCATAAGGACATACCATGCTGAGTGGGATTTTGAGAAGCCATCTAGTCTGCTACCTTTCCCGAAGGCAAGATTAACTGTAGCATCCATGATAGTTTGGACAAATATCTGTTTTCCAAGGGCTCCAGGTTTCAAGGCTTCAATACTGTTGGATTTTCAGTAAACACTTCTCACTCTGGTTGCCACTCAAGAATAAGATGGTTGAGTTATCACTGTATTCTTCTGAAACATTAGTCCATTCCTCAATAGCTCAAAAGGCATTGGGGAAAAGGAGTGTGAACAAAACAGGAGACACGCCTCATATCCCTGTATAAATCTGTGGTTTATCCATTCTCAAATATTTCAGTTCTGGTTTCCCTATCTCAAAAAAGAACCTGAAAAGTCAGAGGAAGAGGTGGCAAAGATGATTGCAAGAAAGAAGCAGCGTCCATTCTGTTAAATACTTTTTCAGCTGACAAGTCCATGTGTATCTGGTGGTGCTGAGGCAGTGCACAGAGAGCCCTGACTCAGAGAAGGAGCTGTCAGATGAAGCGAGCAGGTGGCAGGGAAAAAAAACCCAAAGCAGTTTGTGTCTCCTGCACCCATGAGGAGGTGAGGCGAGGGGCTGCTGCTGCCCTTCCTCACTGTCCACGAAAGCAGCCGTGCCAGCTCGCAGGAGGAAGGGGCCTTTATGCACCACAGCACTTGTCGCCTCTGGCTTAGGAAGGGTCTGGAGCCAAGTCTGGAAGTGCATCACTGTTGCCTTGTCCTGGCCTTGCACTCTTGCTAAGGTGTCCTCTGTTGATCACCCTTGGACAGGGGACACTGGGCTTTCAAGCCTTTTTATGGTGACTTACTGTGGCTGTTCTCATGCCCTGTCTGTTCTGATGATTAGAAAGCTGTTTCTACCCATGTTAATTATTCCATGCAGAAATTTTGGCCAGCTGTGTATTCATGTATGTGAAGAACCACTTGTCTCTTTTATAAAACCTCTACCTATATTTGTAGGTGATTATGCCCCATCTCATCAGCTCCTGTTTGAGCTCCTGCTTGGTCAGTCTGTGCCCCAAAAAAACAGTCTTGGGCTCAGTGCTCTGCCCTGAGCGCTTTCTAACTAGTTTTGTAGTCCACAGGTTTCTGAAGTGTGGTAGCAAGACCTTGACAGAATATTCTGAGGCTCATACAATATTCCTTAATATTAGGACAAAACAGTCAATACTTAATAATTCTGATATAATATTCTCTTGGGGGGACAACTGGGGGGTTTTTTGCCCCCAATTCAATTTGTCCACATCCACTGACTTTCAGTTTTCTTCGTCCTCCTTTTCTTGTCCTCCTATTGTGCTGGCAATCCTCTCCTGTCTCTGCACTGTCCAGAAATTTAGTCTGTTAATCTAACGGTGATGTTATTCACAACTGTTTCTGCATTGCATCCTCAGCATCTTTTTGCATGTGATGGTTTTATCTGATTGTCACTTGGGAGGTCTTTGTAGCTCCTTCTAACAGTCACTTCTGGAATTAAATTCTTTCTGGTAGTAGGGAAAACCAATCTAATGAAGTTTCTCTATGCAATAGAATTGATAGTGATTTGAAATGGTTTCAGACAGACAAAAGGCAAATGTTTGCTGCGATGTCGAGTGGGTACGAGGCACGTGAGCAGCACTGTGATTGATGCTTGTCCAGAGGGGAGGGCATCCTCGTGTTGCCTCCTGGCAGATACTCCAAGATACCTCCAAGATACTCCAGCTTAAGTGCAAGCATATTTGTTTGTTTGGGGGTGTAAACTATCCGAGGTGAAATGAAAAGTGTCTGCAAAGTAGGTTAAGTGGCATTTCAGGTAGTGCCCGGTAGCGTCCAGTGTGGCACTGGTTACTCTTAATACTTTTGTTTGTTTTCACAAACCAGCACCTCTCAGTTTCTGAGCAGCCGACCGCTGCGAGGAGACCGTAACCTCTTGATTTCAAAGGAGCCATCGTTTCACTGGTGCCTCTGTGGTTAATGTAAGAAAGGTGTCTTGCCATAAACTTTTTCCGAGGTATTCAGCAAGGTTGGAAAGGGGTCGGCCCAGGCAGGAAGCCCTTGTCTCTGCTATAAAGAAAATAGCAAGCAACAAAATGAAAGCATCAAAGGACCAACAGGATGCGGTCCCAGGAGTCCTCTCTGGCATGTTAGTCCTTCTTGAAAGTTAGCATTGAGTGAAGAGTGACCTTAAAACTCACTTCATTCAAACAGACTGGGCTCAAGTTTAAAGTTCAAGGCATTTTGTTTTTTCACCTGTTTCCTACAGTTTCTTGAAACTTCTGAAGAATTAATGTGTAACTATATCTGGTCACTGAGCCAACGCAGAGAATTTTTCTCAAGGGAAAACAATGTTACTGTATGGAGGGAGAGAAATGGATACTTTCTGAGCTGGGAAAATAAGTTTCAACAAAATAAAATCCAAAACCACTGCTACCATGACCGCAAACAGCCCTGGAGCCAGCATAACGCACACCCTATTTCTTGCTTTATTTTCAAAAGAAACTGGTAGGATCCTGTAATTGTCTGAATTGTGGTGAAAGGATTTTTTTTGTTGAGGCTGCTGCTACTTGGGAAGCGAGGTCGTGTTTTGGGCACAACCTGGAAGCAAAGATCCTGGCTGCAGCAGTTCAGCTTCGTCTGCTCGTGTGTTGAATGAGCCAGCGGCTGGCCCCGTGGCCACCCAGCCCTCTCTCACCACACTGGAGCTGTTGGGTCTTGAGAGGGAAAACTAAAGCCCTGACCCGAAACTCCGTCGGTAGGCGAGGGCAGCCATGGATACGGTGAAGCAGCCCTTAGCACCACGGCCACCGAGCGGCCACCGGGGCTGCTGGCCCGCGCCGGTTACAAGGCACTTTTATTTAGGGAAAATCAATCTAATGAAGTTTCTCTATGCAATAGAATTGCTAGTGATTTGAAATGGTTTCAGACAAGACAAAAGGCAAATCTTCTTTGCATCACCAACAGCACCTTCTGCCTGTGTGATCCTGAAATAGTTATTTTATTTTCCAATCGTTGCATCTCGCATAATGAAGCAACTAGTAATTGATCCCACGAGCAGTTCGGCAGGTCATCTTTCATAGCTAAAAGAAATAGTTTGAAAAGATGACATACCGATTTCACTCACATTTCCCCATGCCATTAAATTTTAATGATTGTGGCATGAATATTTCATGAAAGTACCTTCTGAATGGCTTTATTTTGGCCTGGCAGCTAATACTCTCAGTATAGAGTCAGGTTGGGGGGAGCTTGGTTGGTTTGTGGTGAGTTTTCTTTTCCTCTTAGGTGGTTTAGTGTAAGTAAGAAGTGTCAAACTGGATTAAGTGAGAAAAAACAACTTCTTGTTGGTGATTCAGCGAAGGGATGCCACTTACTACTTTTTTCAGCTGTGGTGGAAGTCTGTGAAATGACCCTCAAATAAAATTCTGCTCTTTACTCTCCTGCCACAAGGTGGCTAAAAATGTTTTGAAAGCCCAGGCTATGTGAGTGCTAGAAATTATGCTAATATATCTAACAGCCTTTCTGCAACGCAAAACACACTGCACAGGAGACCAGCGTTATTGCACAGGGGATTTTATGTCTTATTTATATGGAGCGATGTTCAGAAAATAGTATTACCAAGTTTATTTCAGTCATGCCTCAGACAGGGTCCTCTGGGCTTGGCTTTGTGGTTTGGGTTTTTTTTTTCAGTAGAAGTCATTGCACCCAGCCCATCCCGTGTGAGCGCCAGGGTGGCTGTGGTCCACAGCGGTGAGACGGGGACCACCTGCCCACCAAGCCACAGCTCTACACAAACTGTGGCTGAAACTTTGGCTTGCCACTCCACCTCCGTTTGTACTGCCTGCTGAATCCACCTACTCAAATGCTAAATCAGAAACTTCTCCAAACCTGGATTAGCAAGGTCTTGTGGCGGTGCTGAATTTTCTAAGCCCTGCACTGGGATGATGGGTGCGTCTCTTTACAGCAGAAACGTTTCCGAATAGCCGGCTGCTGCACCATCAGAAACACATATTTCATTTTCACCGCTTTCAGGAGTGGTAACACTCTTCCATGCAAACTTTTTGGAAGCTTATCTCCAGCTGTACAGTAGGGACAGAGCTTTTGTTTCATGGAAATGAAGCGTATCTTTTTCTTACAGATGCACCACTCGCTGTTGAGCTTTTTATGTGCATTTTAGGTTTCTCTTTTTATTTTTTAACTTATTAACTCTGACAAGTAACCTCTTGGTTGTGAACAATTTAATTCACAATTCATTTTTCTGATTCAAAGTGAACATGAGTGGCCTAATCCCCTAATGGGAATTAATTGCATGTTTCAGTGCTTAACTCTGATCCTTTCTCAATCCCCACTGGGACAAGTTTCTTCCTGAAGGATCTGTGTTTGTTATTCAAAACACAGTCTGAAAGGTAATGATTTTTCTTATAAAAGGGAGTCAGAGCGACTGAATATTAATGTTCTTTTTATTATGAGGGAACGAGCTGCATCCAAAAAAACTCAGTTATGTCATTGAAGGATAAATTACACTGAAGTATATCTGGTAAAATACGGGGAGGGGGGGAAGCAGCACGGTCTTTTTTCCATAAGTGCAAGCAGTTTGCCAGTAAATGAAGGAAAACCGTTACAGAGAAAAACTGTTCACTTCACCAAGGGGGAAACTACTTTGCTACTGAGTTATTTTAAATTATGATGCTCTTGGCCAGCAATGTTACCCTTTTGGATAACTGACCTGATCTAACAGTTGACTAAAATAAGAGTAAATAGCAGAAAATAGATTGTTTCTACTTCCATTCTGTTTTTAAAGATTTTTTCAAACTTGAAATACACTGTTTAATGACCCTCTTTCCAAAAGGAGCTGCATGTGCCCCTCTGTGTTGGGTGCCTAGCCCAGCCAGAGGCTGTGGGTGAGGCAGGCTCTGCCCAGCCAGTGATGGAGGGCAAAACGTGGGAAACCATCAAACAGTGCAACAACTGCTTCTGCCCTGCAGAAACTACGGGGGATAAGTGGTACAGTGTGAAAAATAACGCAGGAACTATGAAGGTACCTTTTTTCCCCCCCTACCTTTCAGTAAAGGCAGCCTTTTATCCCATTTAAACTAACTTTGAGTGTTTTATGCTCACAGATAAAACAAACGGCCATTCATGGGGTCTGTTTTTAAGAGGGAGCTAGCTAGCCCATGTTCAGAGGGGCTACTCCAGGTGGCTTAGCCCTTTGGGGTAGGTATCTGTCGGGGGGAGGGGAGGAGCATGGTGTCACCTGCTATTTCTGCGTTTTGTTGGGGCTGAAACACCGCATCTCCCCTCCCACCCACCCCGAGGTAAATAAATGGAAATAACATGTACAGCTCCCTCTGACAGGAGGGATGTCTGTGAAGACATTACCAGCTCTGCGAATGAGGTGTCACCTAAGAGTTATCAATGAGGGGAGCCATCCTCACTCCCCTCCCCTGAGGGAGCAGGGCAAATTTGTCCTTGCGCTGGCAATGGCACCTTTCAGAAAGCACCCGCTCACATGGGGTGTGGGTGCCGCAGTTTGTTCTTCGGCTTTTGTCAGTCAGCAAGCGGGCCCTCGGCGCTGGGGTTACCGAAAATGCTTCAGTGTGTCTGTGAGATGACTCAACGCCAGGCTAAACTTGCCCAGCAGCCGCTCTGGCATGCCTCGTTTTTGCTTATAAGGTCTGGTGTGAAAGCCTTTTTATCCCTCTGTGTGACAGACGGGTCCTCTGTGCGTCTCGGTGATGTCCCAGTTTGGACGTTGCTAGCTTGCTGCAGCTCCCAGCATTGTGCCGCTTGCTTTCCTTTTCCCTTTTTTTATTAAGACTGTGACCATGCTGGGGTTACAATTTGAAAAAATACTATCAAATGCATGCAACTGCAATGCAACACGACCTGAAGTTGGAACATACTCATTTGCTTTTGGATAATTCCTGCCACTGTGCTTTATTTTACCATGAAACAAGAAGACACTTGATCTTCCAAATTGCAACTGGGCTCTTCTGTTACTGAACACAGTGTTGTTCTCAAGTATTGAATGCTGCAGTGATGAAGGGAGATCCCGGACAGAAGAGGGAGGGAAGCAGGTGATTGCCCAGGGGTGCTGAACTGTACCCCAAGGCAACAGTGAGGGGTGTCCCAGGTAGTTTGTGACCAAGTCCATCAGTTCAGGCTTTAAAAAACAACCACACACACCAACGAGGGAGAACAACCAAGCTGTGGCTTCACTCCTGCGTTTTAATAACCAGGCTTGACCTGGGCTAGTCAAACCATAAATGTGATGCGGCAGCATAGCAAAGTTTGCATAGCTGAACTGAACCATAGTCCTTTTTTTGTTGTTGGGGTTTTTTTCCTCCCCCATAAAGGATGTGCTAAGTGGAGTTTGTTACCATTGCAGGGATGAGATCCCTGGGTGGCTTTTGGAGTGCTGCTGAGCACACCACCACAGCCTTGCAGCATGGCTCCCATAGCAGTGAGAGAGAAAATGAAGAAAAGATTGATTTAGAGCTTTCCCCAGAGGCTCAGGGACGCATTGGCTGAGGTTGGGGATTCCTTAGAGAAACCATGGGATGCAATCTGATTACAGCAAAGAACCGTAAGGCTGACTTTCTCCTGGTGTTTATTTTTCACCGTTACCAGCTTTGACTGAAAAGTTTCAAGAGATACTTGAATTTGGTGTGATACTTAAATGTGGTGTAGGACTACAAGACCACCTCTTCACTGCCCGAACAGTCTGGAGTGTACAGCGCATCTTGGCATGGTTGCACTGGCCAAAGCATCCACGTGTGTAACATATGCCTTTGTCTTTCAGCTGCTTTTGCAGGTACGATGGCTCGTGTCTTTGTCTATGGCACGCTTAAGAAAGGCCAGCCCAACTACAAGTACATGATCAACACGGCCAAGGGACTAGCAAAATTCCAAGGAAGGGGCCGCACAGTGGAGAAGTACCCGCTGGTGATTGCAGGAAAGTACAACATTCCTTACATGCTGAACATCCCGGGGACAGGACACCGCGTTGCTGGGGAGATTTACTCGGTTGACGACCAGATGCTGCAGTTCCTGGATGAGTTTGAAGGCTGCCCAGACATGTACCAGCGCACCCTGATGCAAATCGAGGTGGTGGAGTGGGAAGGGAAGGGCGGCGTGGGTGAGGCGCAGGCGTCTGCCGAGGGCATCGTGGAATGCTTCGTGTACAGCACGACAACATACCCGCCCGAGTGGGTCGGCCTCCCCTACCATGACAGTTACGACTCCTCGGGGAAACACGGCCTCTCCTATGTCCTACGCGAAAGCCGGGATTAGAAATGGGAGGTAACGTAGCCCAGCTGAAGACATAGTACTAAGCATGTGTTGATCGGTAACCTTTCCAGGAAAGCTGTAATACCTTTTTATTAAAATGCAGGATCTCTTGTAACCTTCCCAACCCAGGAGCCTTGGCGCTAGTGTTGAAGTCTTGTAGGCTCAGAGATGGGGACTGCCCCCCGGCTAGTCAGCACCCTCCCCACCCCCGCTAACCTGCTGCGAGTAACTGGGTTTGCATGAGGCATAAAATAACTGTATCTGTGCACATCAGTTTTGGGGTCTAATTGTTTTCTCAATCCCCACCTTCACCTCACTGTGTGACTGAGGTCAGTGACAGGCAGTGGAAGAGACTAATTTTTTTTTATTTTTTTTTTTCATGAATTGACAAATTTTCTTGCGTAGTTCTCCAAGGTGGGTGGAATAATGATGAAACTATTGCACTAATAGCTGAAAGTGATTAAAGAAAAATCATGTCTGCCAACAAAGTAAAGCACAACTCGTGTGTAATACTGACTTGTAATGGTGTTTAGTAGGTTACTGAATGTAAGCAGGGAGAGGTGACCATATAGATACTGTGCGCTTCGAGACAAATATGAAATTGCTGGAGAAACAGAGAAAATTTAAAGACTATTCTTACTCTGTATTGAAATGTTTTTCTGAACTGGAAAGGAGCATTTTTAAAACATGTTTAGTTTTATAAGGTACTGTGAAGAAATATTAAAAGAGTATAAGGGAATTTACATTTAAAACTGTATTTTTAATATAGCATTCTAAGCACTTTAGGTACCACTTCAGTTCACTGAGTGCCTGTAGGAGTTGGTGGGGTGTTGGGTTGGGGGTGGTGTTGGGGACCAGGAAAAGTAAATGTGATTTCAGCTGCCCACCACGCTACAGCGGATGCAGCTGTTGCGAACACTTACTATCAAGGCGACTTGTTGTCTTTTTGTCAAGCACTTTAATGCAGAACTTGCAACCATATGCAAACTGGATTTCGGGGGGGGGGGGGGTATGGAGATTTTATATACATTATAAAAAATATCCAAAGGATCTCTGTTGTGAGTATTGCAACATTTAAACTGGAGGGGAAAAAAAGATGGAAAGAAGACTATTGTTCCCCTGACCCAACCAACTGTGCTGGTTTCTGTACAATCTGGGAAAATTGTGGCTTTCGTTGTTATGCTCCCGTGCCTTATATTTTTTCTTCATCTGCAGTGTTTGGTATATATAGATGATTGTACAGTATAGAAAATTGCCAAAGGGATGCAAGCAGGAAATGTATGCCAAGCAGTGAGCCACAAAGTACAATTAACTGTACTAGGGCTACCACTAAGAACAATACTGTACTTCTGCTCCACTGCCAGAAGCCCTGTGATGGCCAGAGGAGACCCGGGGTAGGGAATCAGCCCAAGGATCCAGGGTAAGGAATCAGCCTAAACTTTATCAGTAGTAAGCACTGCTGAATCTCATTTAGAAGAACAGACAAAAAGCTTGTGTTGCTGCAGTAAGCACATTAAGTAGTTTTTAAATAGAATGCTTGTGGCTCTTTACAGTACTTGTTTTTTGTTTAGGGCAACCTGCAGAAGCTGAACTGTGCTCCTTTAGGAAGGGACAAAATGGGATTAAGGAAATTTATAGGAAGATCTGCAGGGTGCCTGCCTCAGTTTCTCCAGCTGCAAAAGCATTACTTTTCCTGGAGGGCAGGTACTACCCTAACACTCTCCTGACTCATCTTGATGGGTTTTGTAAACTAATTAACAAAGCAGATCCCTGTATTACATTATTCCCCCTTGGCCACACGATGCAGTTGGCAGCATCTCAGTAACACAAAAAATGCCTCTTCAACCATCAGTCTCAAGCAGAATGGTGAAGCTTTGTTCTGGTTGAACATGAGTCACTAGCCCTGTCACAGGCTGTTTTCAACCTTCACCTTCCAGTAAAGGGTCCAGGCGCCTCTGGCCAGAGGGTTTATTTTTCTGGGAAGTAGCATGACTGCACACCCTAGGCAAGAAAATGAGAGCAGGCCCCCTCCTGTCTGGGGCAGCGGTCAAGGCACAGCAGGAATGGTATGTAAAAAACCAGCTGTGGGAGGTGAGACCAAAGGCAGGAGTAGCCCCGTGTCCTGGCCCAGCAGTGGGCAGCAGCAGAGACCAAGGCAAGAGCACAGGGGCAGAGATGATGCTCACAGTGCGTAGGAGCTGCAGAGGCATCACTGCGTCCAGGCAGCCGACTTACCAAGCTAGATCAATTAATGGAAGAGAAAGCCTCTTTTAACCACACGCTAATATTCTAAACCCAGTAAACTTCTGCTATGTACACAATCCTGTGGCATGGAGTTCCTGAGTGAGAAGGGAAAAAAAAAAAAAAAAAAAAAAAAAAAGAAATACATCTTCTTACTGTTCTGACCAAGTCACCAGCCCTCTCACTTCTGTTCAAGTCTCTTAAATCTTCCTTCTCTCCAGGCCCTCTCTGGTTTCCTATACTGGAAATGCAGCTTTTCCAGCAGGATATAGTCTTGTATTATGAACAGTCCTAGTTCTTCAGAGTCTTTAGTAAGAGCTTCTGCACAACAGAAGATCAGCACTTGGTCTCCCTTTCCTCTAAGAGTTCAGGAGCAGATCTGGCCCGAGGGACAGCAAGTGCCTCTAGCAATACCTTGGGGCTGCTAAAGGGATTCGAGGACAGCGCCAGCTCCTTCCATAAAGACTTGTATCTAGTAATCTATAGAAAAGATAAAGGGGGGAAATTTGAGTATGGAATTTGAACAGAAGAAGAACATTCCCTTACAACTGTAAATGAAAATACGTGGGGGAAAATCTGCACTAGAAAAATACAACATCTAACCTGTAATGTAAATCTAGTCTGTACAAAGACTTCAAAATATTACAATAAATCTGATCAGAATTTAAGCCATTGGCAGTATTTGCTCAGTGCTTACACTGAGTGCAGAGAAACTGCTCAGTTCACTCAGTGGTTAATTTTTCACCCTTACCAACCATTCTGTACGGTTTGGCTGGGGCCTCAAACCAGTGATATTACCGCGAAGACAAAGTGGATTTGGGCTTTTGTTGCGATTTCTTTTTTTAAAAAAGAGGCTTTTCCTGTTTAAAAGCAGAAATGGTATTTTACTGATTTTATTTGATCCTTAAAAATCAAAGAATTACAAAGGTTATGTACAAGTATTTCTGGAAGTAAAAATCTGGGATCTGTTGCCAAGGTTTAACATCTGTGTTTGCTGTCTTAACCAGATATAATAAATATGACTGTATAAAATCTTGTGCAGAGGACTGTCCATTTTCTGTGTTGAATTGCCTTAATCTTACTTTACAGATGAAAATAATAAAGGCTTAGCTAAATCAGCGGTGCAGAGGCAACCTTTCATTCCAGTTCCACCAGCAGATCTCCTTCTCCAACAGTATCACCAGCTTTGCAGTGCACAGCTTTCACCTACGGTCCAAAAGCAGAAATAATTTCAAACCTTCCTCAATAGCATAGTTAAGTAAATGGTTCGATTGACATTGCTTATGTAGAGTGTCACGTCTACACACACAGGGTAAATGGCCACTATGCAACATTATGTGGTGGTCCACAGGGATCACAGACGCATCTCTGTTGGAAGGGCCTCGAGAGGCTGACAGCCCGACCTCCAGCATTCAGACTCTAGCTAGCTGAGTTTTGAGTTTCTCTGAGAATGGAGGCTCCAGCGCTGCTCCAGTGCTTGACCAAATCACGTCCAACTCCATCAACACGTTTAGGTACCTACCACTAGCTGGTGTTCTTATGACTTAGGTGCTTGAAGACCTGAACATCAGATGGAGATGGCACTTTTAAAAAGCACCTTTCTTCCACATGTTTGCACTGCTGTTCATTTACCACTGAAGTTTCAAATCTTCTAGAGGACAGCCTGACTCTTTGAACACTCACATTTGGATGTTTCAATGAAATATTTCAGTACTTCTCGCATTACAGATTTAAGTATAACTGAATTTTAGGACTGCAGCCATGAAGTGGGTTTCCCTCAATCCCCAGACAGCTGAGACACACTGATTCAAATCTGAGTTGGGATTCTTTAACATAACTGAATTTGGAAAAGGGCTACCACTGTCAAATAAATGCAGCTACATCTGTAGATGAATTATATACTCGCGTGCAGATTCCTGAATTTTAAAACACAAACATTTTGTAGTAGTGCCCTCATTTCCTCTATAAAAGGCTGTAACATGTCTGAATTCCCTTTCACCACATGGAGCTGCAGAAAATACTTGAAGGTGTATAGTACAGTTTGCTTGCAATATTAATTCGGAGCTCATGCCGACATGCCCAAATCCTTGCTCAAAACCTGGTTCAGCAGTTAGCTCAGTTTAGTCATCAAACGTTACTTTGGGCTCCTAAAGGAAACCTGCAGCACACCTGAAATGCCAGGCTACTACAGCTACATGACTGCCCACATGCAAGTTTGATAGTCCAAAGCCACGTGAGCTATAAGCGGATCTGGTTCTGTAGCACAGGCATGTTCACGGCATTGCTCAAGAAACGAAGCTGAACGCTGTACCTGGGCAAAGACACCAACAGACGTACAAAAAAGGGCTTTATTTCTAAATCAATACCTAGGCAGCCTACCCGATTCCCAAGCGTCAATCTTTCAAGAGGTGAAAGCAGTGTGAAAAATACTTCTTTCTTTTTCTATAAAGGCAAGGTTCAGCAAACATTGTAGCTGACTAGTGTTTCAAACTCCCTAGTGATTCCTGACCTGCAGCGGGGCTAGCTCCCCGTTCTGACCCAGGCGCAGCTGCCCTGCCGCAGACGGGAGGCACACCAGTTCCTCCCCACCCTTCCCTCGGTTTTAAACCACGTGCAGCTGCGGTAAACTCAAAGTAGATAAAAACAAGCCACTTTTTTCACAATTACAAAAACAGGAAGATGGGGTTTGATGCAAAAAAGGAATTCAGCCGGCATGGAAATGGGAACATCTTCCAGCTGAAGACAAACGATCTGAGTTTCAAAGCATCAAAACGTGGACGAACAGCCTGTGCCAAACATCCCATTCCTGTGGAGGGGCCAAGTTATTTTAGCACTCAGAGCCATGACTTTGCACTGCAGAACAGAATGAATTCTCTTTAGCAGCCTCCTTTCTACACAGCCCAAAACTACTTTGCTTTTTCAAATCCTTAAAATCCTAAAAAACCAAATAATTTGCTTAATATTAAAACTAGACGCCAAAGGGACACTGCAAGGTGCACATCAGGCCCACTGAATGGCCCGTGCGCCATTCACATCCCACTTTGAAGGATTAATCAAGCAAACGTGGGGTTTACATGGCATCTGTACAGAGCGAGTGGGAGATATTTATTATCAGGAGAAGTACAAGCAGGATTTTATGGAACAGGCCCATGGGTTGCAGCACACCTTGGTGGGAAAAGGAAGGTTAAAGTAAAAAAATAAAAGGGGGAGGGTGGGAGAAGGAACGGCCCTTTGATTACAAATACTAGTTAAAAACAGCAGATGCAAAGAGCAGCAATAAGGGGTTAAACAAAAGACGCAAAGATGAAAAACTAAATGCTGGGAAAAATTAATCAAATGAGAAAATGAATTATAGAGGAATTAATGCATGAAACAAAATAATAAAGTGGCAATGTTAGAGCAACAGGAGAAGGTATGTTCTTCCTCTCTCTGCAATTTTTTTTCCCTCGAGACCCAGTTTTGCACTAGATGCACTGGAAGAGGCAAGCCCTGGGTCCCAGCCTCGGTGACGATTTTAGTGCAGTGCCAAATAAGCCTTTCTTGTAAACACACAAACAGTCCTTGGCATCAAGACCCATCTTGAGATCTCAGCAAATCTTGCCAGTGGCTGACATCGTCCCTGCTGGAGAGTCAGGCTCCTTGCTGCCTCCCTCTGGGCTAAGGGATCCTGCATTGGGGTTTGTTTTGTTATTTTTAATAGCAAAACGGCAGTGCATCAGGGAGAGCAGCGGGGCTTGTCCCCAGGCAGAGAAGGGCTAAGACAGGCTAGAAGATACGAGAACAGGAATACATCATCCAGATCCAGACTCTGCTCTCCCTTTGAAAAGAATGGATCAGGGCCCATGTGTAGGTGATGGTTTCAGGCTGTGAATTATAATCTGGCACTGAGATTCACTGAGGTCATGACTTGGGGGCTGACAGTCCCCAGCCCAGAAGGAGTTAAGGCATACCCTTGCCATATAAGCTTAACCAGTTCCCCAGCCAGAGCATAGGTTCTGGTACATCCTGCACTGCAGCAGAGTCCCAGCTCGGGGACTGCAACAGTGATCCCTCAGAAGCAAGGGACCACAATGCACAGCCTTGCAAAGCTCAACACGTTCGCAGATCTATGCAATACAAAACATAAAATGTGTAAAAATATATGTATGTGTAACAGCCACAATAATTTAAAAATTGCTTTTTATCTTCCCACAAAAACACTTTCTATGCCTTGTTCTGAGCGGGTTTTTAATGTTAAATTATTTGCCCTTAATGAATTAATTGGCAAAGAGATCTTTCTTCTTCAGTTGCTCTCTGGAAAGATGGCATTTGGAGAAACAGTGTGCAACACCTTTCAATTCAGCTTGGCATTGTAACATCTTAGAAAACAAATTATTTAGGAGAAAAAGAGTTATATCAATTTCTGAAGCCAGTAAAACTATTTCCTGCTGTGCTGTCTAAGGCTCGGAACTACTTAACAGCATTCACAGCAGATGCAAATGTTAAAAATTAAAGACACCTCACTTTGAAAGACTTAAAACAATCAGAATTAATTCCTTAACAACCAGAATCCTCCCTTTTTCCTTTTTAAACTCTATCCTATTTGACAAGTTGCATATGGTTTTAAGTGACCCAAGGTAGCTTACCTTGCCTGTTTTAGCAGCAGTCATACTGTTCTGCATTTTCATTGCTTCAATTACACAAATCTCTTGACCTTCTGAAACCTGGTAAAATTCAAGCAGTACGAAATGAGGATAGAGGATTTGAAATGCTCTAAGTGTGTATGAGTCTTCTGGAAAATACACGGATTATTTCATTAAATGCTATAAAGACTGTCAATGCACAAGTCGAATCAGCCAGCTACACAACCACAACACAAGCCACAACCGCAAATCACAGTTGCTTTCGACAAAACTGGCAGCAAAATAGGAGGAAAGGAACTGCCTGCTTAAAACAGTCACCCCAGACAAGCCTGAAAGGCTCTTCTCCCATCCCATCCATTCAGCTCCAACTTCCACAGTTCACATTTCACATCCACCACAGTTCAACATCAATTAAATCCAGAGCAAAATTTAATTTGTGCCGTTTTGGCCGGGGAGCCTTTGCTTTGCTTCCCTGGCACAGATCCCATGGATACTAATCCTGATCCAGAAGCCAAAAGTTTCTTGGCACGTATCCAGGGGAGCACAGGCTGGAAGCTCCAGCAATACCCATCAGGCTAACATGGAGCAGAAAGTCACACCTCTGCATATGGCAGCACCCGGATGGTGGCTGATGGCTTCCGTCTGAGGGAAGGGAGCATGCCCGCGAGGAACCACCGCCTCCCATCCACAGGGGAGGCATCGCGGGGGCAAAACCATAATTTTCACTGCAGCTGACAGCTCTTAAAAAGGAAACGTTCAAGTTTCCTCTTTCTGCTTGTTTGCACTCTGCTAACAGGCATGCGCAAGCTCAAGGTCACCAGTAACTCACTGGGCTGCTCTGCTGGGCTCCCTCTGCCTCCCAGTCAGACCCTCCCTCCAACGCCTTGGACCACGCTGCGCAGTGGAAACGGCCACTCAAGGCTTTACAGCGTCTGGGGGGCTGCCTGTACAACACCCACAGGATTCAGAATTCATCCCTCGCGTAACCCAGCGATCAGCCAGCCATCCCTCCGAGACGATATGCGCTGGAGAGGGAAGGGTGCCGGGCCCTACGTGCCGGTATTTAGGACTTGTGCAGGTCCACCCCCTTTGGGATACCTGGCTTTGAGTGCCTACTGCAAGTCTTTTCATCAGGTTATTTTGCAGATGTATTCTGCCGTTCACTCATCATCCCAGCAAATTTGGGATGCTTTCACTCCGATGTCAAAGTTTCATTAAAGAGAACAATTTGTGACCTGCAGAGATCTGGTTTATGTGTTTGTTATATGGGCCAGCCCCTTCAAAATGTGTTTGTTTCTATACATACAGATACACACATAGATGTATTTCTCTAAATATATGTAAAATGAATAACGCATATTTAAGAACAACTGCATAGCACTTTGGAGGAATATATTGTCTAACAGACAGATGTGAAGCCAGAGATCAAACGCACATTGCATGAGGTACACTCTGAAAATTTAAATAAAGCTTTTCTTCTAAAGCATGCACCAGCAATGACTGAAAAACGTTGATGTCTACCTATGGATTCTGAGCAAAACAGAAGAAAAGCCATTATGTTAAAAGGTGCTCACACCCCCTCTCTCCAACAGACTGCCATACGATGGGCTTTTGGGGTATAATAAGGGAAGCACTGGCTATGGGAACATGGTGCACTAACCGGATACAGAGAATAACCAACACCCAACACCTCACCTGCAGAAATTGCACCCTGAGCTTCAGGCAAGCATTTAAGTCATTAGCAGTGTCAAATTCAGTGAATAGTATCCAAAACTTGTTCTTTGTCCCCAGTTTTTTCTCCTCTATTCCTTTTCCCCATCTTTTGTCTCCTTCCTTCCACACCTGCTCTCTGCCTGTAGCCTTGTCCCAGCAGCTCTCTTTCCTTCCCTGCTTGTTTTCTTCTTCTCCCTGTCTCACCACTCACTTTTCCCTCCATCTGCTCTGAACTTCCCAGACGTTTCTGAGGTTAAGAGTAAGCTATGAATATCTGCTTCTATTTATAACAAAACAAAACACAAAAAAAAGAAACCCAAAAAAAGGCAAGAATGATGGTTGGAGAGGATTTTTTATAGTGTATTTCAGAAACAGATTTCCCAACCTTAGGTTAAACTCAGCTATCAGAACACTAAGAACATGGGCCACTAAAGATTGCTGAAGACTGACAGGCTAAGGAGTGCAGATCTGAACCGGGTGGCCTAATTTCAAGGGCACAAGAAACTCTTCTCTTGAGCCACAGCGCAATTCAACTGCAACGTGGCTTCATCAGTTGGATGGAATGCAAATTAAGCAGTTAGGAATTATCTAAACAGAGTTCTGGAAATACATCCACTGGAAAAGTGCAGAATTGTCTCTGCAGACCTGAAGTACAGTGCTCAAATGCCAGCAACTGTTAGTAGTTGTGGGATGGAAACGTCCATGAATCTGTATTTCTCCTCTGTTTCTCCCCTTTATCAAAAATAAAAGTCTTTGTGTTTTATGTAACACCTGCTGGATTAATGACAAAGGAAGAGGTGTCTGGGAAGGACATAACCCTCCCAACCCATGAAATACATAGACAAAGTGTCCAGCTAACATCTAGTCTTACTAATTTGTGAGGAAGGAGGCACTTTCAGCAGGTACCATGTGTGAAAATGCTGTGTCAGTACTTATGATGATGTGCAATTTGTTGAAAATTACCTTGGTGAAAGTGTCGCTTAAGCACAGAAGTTTAATTACTGTTCTTATGTTAAACCTTTACAGCTCCACTCATTGTGTTGCAAAGCGACAAATCCTAAAATTAGGCACTTGTATCTCTCTTTTCTCTTTTTCAGTCTTTTGGGCATTGTCCAATTTCTTTCATTCCATAATTACACATATCCTTTTGCCTGTTATTTAGCTGGCAAATGAAAACCGCAGTGATGTGTACAAGTCCTTGCTTTCTAACTTATTTAAGGATTTATCTGGACCATTTTTAGCCTTGCATTTTCATCGTATAATTTCTTTCTTTCAGTGGATGGTTTACCACCATCTTTACATTTCAATTTAGAGAGGTCTCAGTGATGACCCCAATCTGTCAAAACAGGCAAATAAAATCAAACAAAAAATCTGATTGATTGGAACCAAGTAAAATAAAAGGGCTTCTTTTTGACTGGAACCAAGTAAAATAAAAGGGCTCCTTTTAAATAAATAAAAAAAGAAATAAAACTAAGGTATCTTTCTCACAGAGTTATGCTACAGACAAATCTACCTTTACATTGCTTGGAATATCAAAATAAATGAGTGATTAACTGTTAGACCCACAGTCTGTATTTTGGTAGTTTATTTCTGCATGGCACAGTTTGAAGCAGGTCTTCAGTTTTGTTCTCCGCAGACTGGAAAGGAGAAAGATTTAAAAAAAAAAAAAAAAAAAAAAAAGAAAGAATGAAGAAAAAAAGAAGGGAGAAAATAATCACTGAAGAGGAGGGCACTGAACATCTCGATGTTGCTAAGAGTTCCGATGTGAATTTGGGAACGGTCAATAGCACTGTGTGACTAACCGGGGACCGCGCAGTGGTTGTTTTCTCCGCTGGCTGAAAGGTTACACACAGGACAGGGAACTGTCTCTAGTCATTTCCATTCCAAGCAGCTCACGACACGGGGTGGAAGTAGAGTTCCAGAAGCAGCAACCCCGCGCCGTGTTCATTGCAGCTACAGGAGGAACACAAAGCCTAACTGCGCTTCCAGATAGGTCTCTTTAAAACTCAGAAACACAAAAAGACAGCGCGCACCCGAGGGCATCGCTGCCATGGGATCTTTGTGAATATGGTACACTTTCCTCAGACTTTTGTGCATCATCTGATAAAGCCTTAACGATTGTGACAGGACGTCTTCAATGTTAGGCTTACAAAATGGTCACAAGCCCCACAAGTCTTTCTGATAAACCCAATCGGCACTGATGTATTTCCCCGCTCTCTGTCTAATTGGTGTAAAGTTTGCAGATCTGAATCCCCTATCTTTTATCCAGCTTGCTGCGTCCTCTCCTTTGACATGAGGTCAGGGTTCACATTCGCATCCGATTATTGAAGTGGCACTCATTAACCGGCAGCCTGCCTTGCACCAAAATGAGTTCGCTGGAAGGGGAACTCGGCCCATTTACTCAGCAGATTTCAGCATTTTAAGGAGGCCTGAATGTCACACAGTGTTGCTACGTTTTGAGGAGTTTCAGACATCTCCAGCTGATGATTAATTGTGAGTGATGGGAAATAAAATCCAGTAAAGCCAGCTGCTTGCCATGGTCGGCAAAATTACTATAATGGATATAGGCTGCCAATTTTCCAGTTTTACTGGCAAGTCTTCCAAGTGTAATTAAGGGAAGTTATAAATGATATGGAAATCTATCAAGTCCCATTTATTTTCAGAGGACTCTTTCCCCTGAGACTTTTATCTTCAAGCTTATAGTTTGCTTTGTTGTGCTAATGATTTAAACCACTTCTTATTTCTGATTAAAGCCCCCAATATCCTTCATAAGAAGTTAGATCCACTTTATTCGGAAGGATTTAAAGAAACAGAAACCTCTTTAAAGTTGTGTTTGTTAACTGTGCTGAGCTCTCACTTCCTCTGTGGAGGCATAACAGACTGTCCTCCATCTTAGGCTCCTCGCTACCATCTGGATTTCTGCTTCCCAGAAATTCTGGGGATTGGGAAAGATCTGGTGAGGGGGGAAAAAAGGGAATTAAAAAAAGTAACATTAAAAAAATCCACCAACAACAAAACCTCCATTTCCCTCCAAATCCTAAATACTCCAAAAACAAAAGATCATAGGTGCTGCCTTAGACACCAGGCACTTAGCACAGGGTGGTGTTGCTCACTAATGTTGTTTGATTTGGAATAAAAGCATGAAAATGATGTGCAAAGGCCTAAAATTGGAGATGTAAAGGATGACTGCACAGTATTCCATTTCTCAATTTCATCCTTCAGAGCCACAAAATGGGGGTGATACAGTTACTGGATGAGATTTACAGTAACAGCTGTGGTCTTCCCACACAAGGGAGGACCTTCTAATGGGCTAAGGTCTGTTTTGAACAGACGGGGAGTAGCAAAACAAGGTTCCCTATTAAGGGTGTGCAGTAATATTCTTGATAAAGAAAATGAGTAGTGGTAGTCAGATTGTTTTAAAAGACCTAAATCTCCTTTCACTGTTAAAAAAAAAATTAAAAAAAAAAAGAGAGGAAAAAAAAAAGCTATTTTAGAAAGCGCTAACTGCTAAATAAAAGACATGTAAACGTAAGGGTTTGGATTTTTCTTTATCTCCTCCCTACAAACTGTAAAGAATGCATAGGAACCAGTGCCAGGGGCATATGGCTTTCTCCTGTGCTGAACATTCATACAAAAGACAGGTTCATCAGTCATTGGAGTATCTGGATAAAAAATTAGCTCCTGATGGGTGGTATTTAGAGCTTACCTGCTGCTAGTACATTACCAGAGAAACACAGGTTTTGAAACCCACATGACATTAGAAACTGCAGACCATGAAATACCCCATGTGCAAACGCACTCATAATGTACGCCAGGTTATACTAAATAAGAAATAAGCTATTTAAACCCTCTGCCTAAAATTGGGCCCGCTGCAAGGAACCCTGGGTCAGCCCTACACAGGCCAATTAATGCACAGCATCTGCTGTATAGAAGCCGTGCATGAAGCACTTCCGAATGATTTCAGCAATTAAAAGAAAACTGTTTCCTGCCTGTTCTGACAGCAACTGTTTCAATGCAAGAGTGAGCACCAAATCATTGTGTGCAGCTGAAAAAATTAAGTCTTTTCTTTTTTTTTTTTTTTTCTTTTTTTTTAATCTTGTGAAAAGGGGGTGGGAGGGATGAAGATTTCTTATGGAATCGGATCGTTCTTTTGTTGTCCGACATTCTGTGTTTTTCTGCCAAATTAGACAGAAGGCTCCGAGGGTTTACGGGGCCCTCTACAGTATCACCTTCTGGTGCACTGTGGCTCCCTAAAAAGATGGATCAATATCAACCCTGCTGATTTGCCTACAAAAGTGAAAATCCCTCAATTACATTTTTAAGAACATTATATTTAGAACACAGGTGCTCTGATGCATAACATTTTTAAGGCTCTTGGAGCTGAAGGGAATAAAAAAACAATGACGGCCCCAAGCACAAACGATCTCAGATTTGGTTAAAAGTGAAGTGAGAATTGGATTTTATTGATGTCTCCTTTCTCAGCTTTGGGAAGACACCAGTAAATATCCTCGCAATTTCCACTATGCTGCGACTTGTGTCCCTGTTGAGCCTTGTAAGTAAGAAGGCACAGTGCAAGACGGTGCCATATGAAATCCAGTTATCCTCTCTTGTCACCTTCTGCAAAATAATTACAAACATTCATCTTCTGTAAAACCACTGAACAGTGAATTAAGTGTGCATTCACTATCTAAAACCCTTATGAAGATCCTGGGATTTTTGTTTGTTTATTTGTTGTTTAAACTTAGTCCATGCTGCTATCATTCCCTTCCCAGATTTTTTTCTTTCTGACTTGTTGGCAATCTGGCAGTGAGCATTCAACAGGAAAACAAATCAAGAGGAATTGGATCAGCAGCAATTGAAATTCCTTGACATTGTCCATTACCATGTAAAATAATTAGTGTAGGTTTTCCCTTCTTTCTAAATTAACTTTGAAACCGGAGCTACAGAGCTGCAAATATAATTAGCAGCAATTAATAGTACTTGACAAATCATTATTAAACTTCTTTTGCCACACTCCTTTAATGAATGAACCCGAAGATCACACATCCCAAATTTTGTGACCTCTGACTAACCAAAGGTCAGCGATGTCCCCCTGACAGCAATCACCACTGGTCATTGCACTCCCACTTATCCAAAACACACTTCCCCAACTGCTTCCCAGATCTCAGCGTGCTGGGGAAGTGATACACAGGCATAGCACTTCTGGGGGCGACTCTTGTGCTACTCAGCCCCAGGCAAGGCTTAGTTTCCATCTCACCAATCTGTATCAGTCAACTTTTTCAGTAACAGCTAAAAAGTTGCTTATCATTTGAAAAGGCAAAGCGCGCGCACACACACACACACACAAAAAACCCAAACCTAAACTATTAATTCTTTTCAAAGGATGGTAGCATTTTTCCCCTAGGAGGAAACTCTGATAATATTGACTATTTGTACCTCATCATCGGAGTAAGATTTCATTCTTAATTACACCATACTAGAACACAAATCTTAAGACTGTGCAATTGCGTAAAAAAAAAAAAATAGAAGAAAAATCTATTCAAGTCAAATAAAAAAATTACATAAATATGTTGTGAGTAGCTACTATAGTTAAGGACTTTTTTAATGTAACCACAATTATTACTTGAAGCCTCGTGTTGTAAGAATGGTGAAATATTCAAATGCTTTTGCTCTTCAAATTTCACAACTGTGAAAACATTTTCATTTCCTGTTTACCAATAATTTCCCCCCCCAACAAAAATACACCCCAAAAAAATATTTTATACACAGAATCATAAAAACTGCATGAGGCTCGTGACCACATCTGGGCAAGTTTACAAACTCCCTTTAACTGAAAAATACAGTTTCTGTTTGCTCTGAGTTTGCTATAGAACAGGAGGGAGGAAAGGAGGTAAAGGGAAAGAAAAAGGAAAAACAACAATAGAAGAAAAAAAACGTTCACACACAAGAAAAAAATATTATTTAAGAATATCTTACTAAATTATTGATACCATATTCGTCTAAATAAAAAGTGAAACTGTTCCTTAAGCAAATACATTTTTAATATTTTCTTGATTGTTATTTCTCTGTTACAAATTCCAACTAGTGTAAGGATGAGTGTAAGAAAAATTATTTAACTGCTTTTAGATTTTGCGGTCTGAATGGCAAATATGACTTAAAACAACACACAACTGGCTGACAGCAACAGGTATCTTTATAACTCCACCTTTTCTTTCACAAGAATGAACAATACACTAAGAAACAGGATTTCGGAAGCTGTTTGGGTTTGGTTTTTTAGTAGCGAGCATTTCAGCAGTAGAGGTCAAGCAAGACATATGTTTTCCCATAACAAGAACTTTCTAAGACTTGTGAAATGGAAAATTGTGGAGAATTTTTTTTTTTTTTTAACTACTCTTCTAAAGAATAACAAGAGAAATTGAAGTAACGTGGATGCAACTGACCTGGAAGAGGAATGCAGTTTAAAAGAACTGGAATGCAGCTTAAAACATCTTCCTCAGTTGTTTTTAAAAGATGGAATCACTGACAGTAATGTGTTTTGTAAGTTATACAACTAAGAAAACAGCCTTTGAGTTGCCAATTTTGAAATTCCTGCGAGATAATTAGCATATATATTAAACAGCTGACATCTTGGTAGAAAAAAAACATTCTATGCAGTATCAATACCCATAGCTACACTAGCATCAATTCAAAATCATAAAAAATTTTGATCTGAGAAAAGTCCATTTAAAGAGAGGTTAGAATAATGATAACTTCCAAACCCTGGGGTAATCGTTCAATTACTGGAAAGAAGAGAGGAAATTTAGAAACTTAGGTCAAATTAACTAACTGCCCTTTTCTTTTGGCCATAGTCCTACAAAGATTCTATAACACTGGGGTGTTTACCCAGAGGTGTTTTACATTTACATATTTATGGCTGGGGGAATCATTAAAGTGATTTAGCCCACCAGCACTGGTGTTAGCTTACTGACCAATTCTTGGATTAATAATGCCACCTGTTCTACCTAATTTAATTAAAAAAGAAAAACAACCAATAGAAATATACAGCTAAAAGAAAAACATATTTGCACTTCTGACAAACAGAAAACTGAAAAAGCAAAACCTTTATTCATAGGTGAAAATATAGCAAAGGCTCCGAGGCAATCAGGACAGTTAGTCTTTTTTTGTTGGAAAAGTTCAGACTACCGAAGTGGGAATCAGCTGTGGGAGCACTTTGGGTGGCTTGCTTTAAATGGGGCATGACAACACTGCTTTACCCCTCCAACTATTAGGATCTTGGGCTTTCCTTGCTCTTGCAACTCAAATGCACAGAACCCTACATGCACAAAAACCAAGCCAAGCAACTCAAGGCAAAAAGAAATATTTGCAAGTGACTGCCTGTTTCCTGCCCTCTAAGTAAAGCAGTGAATTTGTGCAGCTTTAGCAGTTTTTATGGTGCTGTGGTAGTTGTGGTGAGATTAAAACCAAGTGCAGTGCCACCTCCACACTCTGGCATAAAAATACTGCTGTGTGCTAGCAGGGCAGCTTGTGCTGCCATCGGTGTCAGCAGAAACAGAATGACTCCCTTGTCTGGACTCAAAGCCCAGTGGTTTCTCTGGTGCCCCATGGTGCCAAGGGCCAAAAAGTAACTCTCCCCAAACCAAATTTCATCCTAATGCACACACTCATCGTTAACAATTTACTTAGAAAGTAAATGTGCAAACACCCTCACCTTTCCTATATAATGTGACTGCGTTATCGTGAGGAACGTCAGCTAAATTTAAATCTTCTTTCCCTAAGTAATATTAGCCTTCTTTCCAGCCAGCCAGATTTCAAATTGTTTTGTTGTTTATGTTGCTTTCAGCTTCTGAGTGCCTCCATTGTGTTTCCAGGAATAACTGAGTGACAACTAATTACAGTCTTCTGATCACATGAAGGAAAATAAAGAAAGTAACTAAAAAGCTAAAAAAAATTGCAGCATTGCAAGTCCTGCTTCTCTCTACATGACAAACAGCACTTCCCCACTGTTATTAAACCTATAGAACATCTTCGAGACAAAAGAAAGTAAATTTCTTGTATATGCAGTATCTTGTGGTAAAAATTAATTGAAAACTGCTTATCAGACCAGCTGGATAGAGGATGCTCACACAATCTTCTATGGGGCTTCATCAGACCGAAGTATTTTTCAGCAACAGCAGCCAAATGAGAACACCATGCTTTAAGGAAAAACAATGACACATCGAGTGGAGAAAACCAACGCAGAGATCAGCATTGCCTTCTCATTTGGCTAAGGACACAGAGAGGGACTAACAAACACCATATGCTTTACCTGACCGGGTGTGATGCCCTTTAGCTGAACCACAGGCAATAAACATGAGTTTGCAAGTGTGGCCATTCAGACAAAGATGAGATGTCTCTCTCTAGGAGTTTCTCCACCGTTTGTAAAGTTACACCTGAAGGAGGGGTATGGCAGCCCAGCTCCCCCTGCTACTGCCCGCTCCGAGAGCATCTCTCTGTGAGCTCAGCGCTCTTGCAGGGGCTGTGCTGCGTTAATGTTGTTTAGCATAGACCACAGGTTAGGAGAAAACAATCTCAGAGTAGCTAATAACCAGGCAGCTTTATTGCTGGCAGCAGCAGCAACACCTGAGTAGAAGGATGGACAACTACCTCACATTCACCCATTTTTCAGCTGTGCTGTTTCCACACACTGTGCAAATCTGAGGTGCCAAACCCAGCTGCGAACACAGAACAGGAGCTACATAAATTCCCATTTCTCCAGCACACTAAAGAAATCGGACTTTTCCCAAGCAGTGCAACAAAAAGAGCTGTATTTATCAGGGAGCTACAGTTCCCTGCCCATCACGCCTTGAACAGCTGTAGTGAGTGAGCTGGTTACTGACGGACAGCCAAGACATGTAATCTGAATCACACCATCCCACTGCTTATTCAGTGCCGATAGCTGATGCTACCCTCATCTCCCATCCTGCCCTGCTTTTTTTTAACGTTTTGACACTAGTCCTGAAAAGGAAGGATTTAAGTTAAACCCTTTTCAATAACGCAAATGTGTTTTCGCAATTAAAGCCACACAATTAGCATTGACAAGCTCAGGTCAGCAGAACGTAGATTATGCCGTTCAAATGCTCTGCCACTCAGTGCCTCCAGCAAAAAGCTGCAGGAGAGAAGTGTGTGTGTGTGTGGGGGGAAATCTCCACACATTATTTAACAACTTATGCTCTGATGCACTGCACCACTTGTGGATTTGTGGAGGGAGGTTCATTTATTTATTTACTTAAAATCTCTTTGGCTCTGGCCTCCTTCTTCACTGGTTCTGTTCCTTCAAGACAAGAACTGTTCTTCAGGGCAAGAAGGCTGGTAACATTTTACAAAATTAACTTGTCAAAAAAATCTTAAATAAATTTTAAAAAGCTCAAAATTCTTGCCTTAAAAATGGTTCCCTTCATTCTTTGCAAAAAATAAAGTATTTGCTTAAGACCTCCCTCACATAGCTACTCGTACTGCCTAGACACAGAAATCACAGATTTCTCTGTCCAAACAATGACATAGTGATTAATTTTAATTGACTACTGCTGGTTTTAAAGGTATAAACAGTGTGTGTGTGCGTGTATAGATCACAAAACCAGAAAACTAAGTGTAGAAGCTAAAAGAATTTCTCTTGCTCTTTTTTATTCAGCTGCACTTAGTTCTATTTTCTTAGAAATGTCTTTATTTCATTAATCCAAACATTTGCACCTACAGATCTTTAATACTAACATGATGACTCCCTCCTCTCTGTAAGCAGAAAAAACCATATATTCTAAAACCAAAAGTGGCATCATAGCAAGATATAAGCAAACAAATGACTTTACCAGCACGACTGATGACCATCACACTAGGTGCAGTGCTAATTTTGGACTTGAGATCTCGATCCCATTTCCGCATCATCTCTTAAGAAAATCTAGGTTTCACTGCCATAGATTACAGAGACTGTGACTAAAGCTTTCTGTTTATATCTAAGTGCCACATACGTGTTTATGGCATCATTTAACTGACAACAGTACTTTTATCTGCACAATCTGATTCAAATATTCCTGTGTCCGCAAAGTATGATACAACGTGGTAGAATTTCATACAAAGCTGAGTTCAAGTAGGTGTTTATATGTAACTCTAAGCACTGTATTTACATTCGCTTCCAGCTCAATGTGAGGTAAGAAGCACTGGAAAACCCCGGGACAGCCACAGCATGTTTTGTTGCCCTTCTGTATGGCAAGTTTATTCCTTCTGCAGGACAAAAGGATTGCCGTAAGAAGCTGGGAATCCCCAGCATAGAATTCCCAATTCAGGAAATTCATGTGTCTTGCAAAATGCTAACACAAGGACTCTTAAAAAAAAAAACAACAGCGGGTGGGGGGTGGGTGCGTGCAGGGGCGCAGAGAAAGTTAAATATCTTCTGTCCCTTGTGTTTAGTAATATTTTCATAGTTTCAGGGCAGAAAATCAACAATCCCCTCCCACTAGCACTAACAGCATATATATACTTACATATACTTACATGCACATATAAGCACATACAACACAATTTTTTTCCCCGGCCAAGGCATTTGTGATACAAAACCAAGCTATTTGCAGAGTTTCAGCTGTGGACTTGTACCCAGTTTAAAATTTTCCCTTTAAAGCCAGTTTAATTTGAATTGTTCTTCTTATTAGCTTTTGTAACTCAAATGAAAAGCAGCACACATCCTTCAGCATACTTTATTCTACAGGTGACGTAAAAAACCCAAACTGTGACCTGTAGTTTCAGCTGCACCAAGGAGAAATCTGTGTGGAATATATAATGAAAATGCAGATATATAGATCACATTTCTTACCGTATCCCCAGGCTTGACAGAAACTGCCACCACTGCTCCAGGCATGGGAGATCTCAAAATGCTGGAGGTGTCCTCTGCTGCTTTCTCTGGCATGTACTTGCTCAGCTCTGCAGCAACCTTCGTCAGTATTTGTAATTTGTACTAAAGAATAGGAAGAGGAATGTTTTAGAAAACTGCACCTTGGTGAATTCCATTCCATAACCTGCAATATTTTATGGCATGTTTTTATATACTACTTCTGTTATCTGTTCTTCACAGGAGTGTCTAACAAATCACTGTTTGAAATCTTTTTTCAGAGTTTTATTTTCAGGATGTAGAAAGAAAAATATGCGACCCCAATCCGCGGCAATGATTGCGTGAAAGGAAAGAATCAAGTACAGTAAAGAAGTGCCACGTTCATTTAACAATTGGGGCTAAAGAGGGGAGATACAAATTTAAAAACCAGAAATACCTTTATGCTTACTGCACATTATGCACATGGATAAGGAAAATTGAGGGCTTCATTTCCAGTGCTGTGCTGAATTGGAAATTGACCTTTTGGGAAAGTCTGCCAGATTTTCAATGACACGATTGGTTTTAAACATTATGTTTACTTTTTAAACATTTTTTATTATGTATTCAACATCTGAAGTCAGTAACTTGCTTAGATTTTGCGATTAAAACATATTAAGCCATTTCAATTCCATTTTTTCATGCGCAGATGGAATGATGGAGCGTTGTGGTTGTATTGGACATACTTTATCTGTAATAAAAACGGTTCAGCAGCTGTTATCTACCTTGAGAAAAAAGAATGTTTTCTCTAGTTGTATAGCAATTAGAAATGGAAGAGAATACGATGACTCTCAAGCGTCTGCGAGCACCGCTTTGAACAAAACCTTTCGGAAAACATGTATGAGCATTCACTAATCGCAGCCGCGGGCTTTCGGTTTTCAAAAACTTGTGATCACTGACAAATAATTCATTGCACCGACACAGATGGCCTTCACCTTCGTCCCAGCGCACTTGACAATGAATGCAAAAAGCCAGTAGATGGCAGCCGGTCTCTGCGTGAAACTCCTGCCTCACCCAGGCCAACTGTGCGAAGACCAGCTCCGCACTTCATCAATAATTTAAACAAAGGTTTTAATAATCAGCATTGGAGGAACGGCATTTACAATTCAAATGTGTATTTTGCTGATGTAAAGTTCAACACCTTGCTTCGAACAGTATGTTTTCCTCCAAAACAATTAGCTATTGTTTTATTAACAATTAAATGTCTTTACTTTTCATTTTTACACAGACAGAAAAAATCCGATATCCTTATGGTGAAGGTAAAGGGGGACTCTACCTTCTGCTTCTGTAGAGAGCAGAGCAAGGTACTTAGAAATACATGCAAAAGGCGATTAACTCTGCAATGACATCTTTAAAAAGCAGCTTTCAAAGCCAAATTAAAACAACGCAACAGAGGATTATCATCCTCCATAAATGGCGTTTGGACACGCCGGGTTACGTGCAACGAACAGTGCAGCCATTCAGTTAGAAATACCTGCTTCTAACCAGAAATACAAGCAAATGGTTACACGAACCGAACCCCTGCCACTGCCACCCCAGTAAATGTAATAAAACGCCACAACCAATGTTCCCTGAAGCTGTAAGGGGAACCCAAAGCTTTGAGAACCCATTCCCAGACACATGCCTTGGTTACAAGCGATATGGCACAGGGAAACCTGCACCATTTTGTATGCAAAAAGCTGCTCTAACTCCAAGCCTCCTGCAGGCATCATCATGACAATTAAGACTGTGGCACACACATCTCCAACCCAAAATACAGCGAGTTCTCTCCCTGCACAAGCAACTACATTCAATGCAGCGTGCCCCTTGCAGTTTCTTTCTCTAAAAGTAAAGTGTGTGTGTGTGTGTGTGCGCGCATATGCGTGCACGTATGCACACTTGCACGTATGCTGTAAGGAGAGGGGAGGTGATGCCTATAGGAGATTTGATGACATAAGTTGCAAATACAATTGCAGCAGTGTGACAAGTCAAATAATAACATCTTATGCATGTTTCTTTACTCTTGAGTGTCTGTTTTGCAATCAAGACATACAAGTGTCTGCCAGTTTCTGAAGGATATGATCCTTAAGTGAAATTACTGTGCAAATAAAAGCTTTTTACTCCTATTAAAATTCATCTGAGTCATAAGTGGCAAGGAAAAAAAGCTTGTAGAGTGTATTCTGCTGTCAATCTAATAAACATTCTGTGCAGAGGGACTATTTATCAAAGATAAATTGTACTTAAAAGTCCTTCATTAAATCTATGGGGGGGAATATAATTACACCAAATTGCACAGTTTCAGTATCCATGGTTAGTGTCTTCTTTGTACTCAGAGTTTGAAAATGAAAAAAAAAAAAAAGGAAGAACACAGAAATAAGTTAGATTTGTGGACTGTATTGTTGCCTCTTGCAAGAGACTATTTTGACATGATTTCAAAGGATTAGGTTTAGATGCCATTTCATTTTTTAAGCCACATGTAACACTTCTGAGCTGCCCAATTTCAAAATCTAAACTTGAAGTGAAAGCTAGACCTTCTGCATCCATCTAGGCTGCAACATTTCGCAGGGACTGAAACACAGAATTCCCTAAGCACTCCACAACATACAGCGGTGGGGGAAAAAAAGATGTTCCTCTGTATGCTGCACTTTAAAGCTCAGTTCTCCACACCAAGTTAAAATATCCCTAGCAAACATTGTTTTTACTATCTTTATAATTTTGGTATCTTTCAGATTCCTTTCTCTGCAGGACTCCTGCTTTGCTTGGAGTGAGATGTAAGAGTCAGTACTCTCAAAGCTTTAAAACGCTGGTCTTTGTTATTGATGAACTGTTCCTTTTCCTTTTGTATTTGTTTATTGTTCTTTAGTCTGTTTGGGGGATAAGCAAGTTACTGTAATCAAAAAGTAAAAAATATCAACAGTAAACTTCTGGGGAAAGGCCTTTTTTGGCACAGTTGGTTCACAAATGACCTTTTCAGAATATAAAAAGACAAAGTTGCAAAGAAAGGTTCCATCTTTAAGATTACCTTTGATGTATTTCTGCTGCTGGCTGGACCCCACTAAATACCCACAGAAATGTCCCTTTGTAAGGCTGTTTCTTGTCTCTTGGGGATGAGCTGGGGGTGTGGTGGGGGGGTGTGTGCGCACGCACGGGGGGGCTGTTCACCTAACCCAGGTGCAGCCAAAGCCCCAACACCCTCTGGAAGACTACCTCAAACAACACCTGCCAGTGCTGCTGCTGCAATGAAGACAATTCAGAATACTCCGTATTTTTTCATTACATGATTAACACAGCTGCTATGCCTTTGATTTAGTGAGGACAATGCTGAACATACAAAGCAGAAGTTTCCATGTGCAGACGAGGTTCAGGTTTTCGTCCTTTATCCTCAGGAGGAGGAGATGGGAGAAAGAAGGGGTGTAAATTGGGGTAGGCTGTAAAGTTTGGGTTAGGAATAGGGACCAGAAGGTTTCCACTGGCCTAAACCAGAAGAAACATCTGTTGGAGTCATAAATAGATTGCGGGTGGACTCTCAGAGCAAGGAAACCTGCTAGCCATCAGATCTGCACTGATGAGTAGTTGTCACCAGCCACTGCTCCACGCTGCAGGGTTTCAAAGCCTAATTCTGCCAGCCAACGTCAAGTCAATAAAGAGGTACCCAAAAGGAGCTGTACAGCTTTTGATGGCACAGAAAACAGGTGTTTCTTTTCCACAAGACGGTTGGAGTCCACAATTATTTGACAAAAACTATAGCAGGGAAAAGTGATGGTACTGAATATTTTTCTAAGGGTAACAATATCCAGTCCTGCCTCCCCACCAAATGAACTGGATGTTTATGTAATGCAAAACTACTTCTTACAACCAAATCTCCATGACAAAAAAGAAGAAAACAAAAAGGTGTAATAATAGCAGTGCAATGGAGTAATGGGGGGAAAAGAAAGCAAACACAATGAAAATTATACCTTGGGTTTTGTAGATATATACTGTACTGATTCCCCAAGTCAGCAGACTGGCTGCTACAAAAAAGGTGGCCAGGGCACATCTGACCCCATCTTTGTTTAAAAACAAATTCTGTAGTTTGCACAGATGTGGTTCTCTTTCCGTGTACAACAGAATATTGTAAACCTTCAGTAAAACGCTCAAAACTGCACTCTGTTACATCTCACATTAGTTTATTAAATATGATCTTCCCTGTACACCTGAAATGTCTCCAGAAGCTGTAAATGTTCCAGCTCCACTGGAGATTTTATAGAGCAATCACTACCCATATGTTACTTATGGCAGTGTTTGGACTGCTGACCAGATGTGGATTTTCAGTATGCTTTACCTAAATGTTCAGCCATTTTTTTCAAACGTCTGTCATTCTTCTGGTCAGAAGGGTGAAAATCTCATGTTGCTCAGATTTCAGTAGAGAAACTGTCTACTGTGCATCTTCAGCATTTTCACTAACCTTGCAGTCTCATTTTTGGTATCAGTGAAATTTATTAACTGTGATCACATCATTTCCTTTCAACATTCCTAATCTGCACCCTGCCTCAAGTCACTTAGCTGTTGTCACCTGCGGTTTGACGTCATACATTCACAAGGAGTATGTTATTCGGTATTCGTTCAAAGCAAGACTAAGCAACGTTCCAATGCTGAACACAACGAGCATGCTGCCTTTTTTGTTAACCGATGTACATTTAACATCGGGACCATACCCTTGCTTAGATTACCACAGCATCGAAACAGGAAAGTGATATACTCATTCCATATTACTCGAAGGTGCCAGGCACCACCTTCTTTCAGAGTCAAGGATTTCTCACTCAACAAGATGATAAATGACAGTTTGCAAATCACAGAGGCTTTTTTCCAAGCTCTGAGTTCTAGAGCTAATTTACTTCCACAGGGTGGTAGTGAGGACTGGCATTAACACCTGCACAAAATAACAGCACTTTCGGTCTAATGGAGGAGCAAACACTCAACACGCTCACAGAGACGGTTAAAAAACCCCAACAAATAAACAGAACAGAACAGCCACAAAAATCATGAGCCTTCAGTAGCAGCCAAAGGGAAAGACAAAAGAGAGGCGCCTCACCACCACGGATACACGCTCCAGCAGCAGAAACTTAATTAGAATTGTAATTCAGCCACATTTCCCACTTCCCATTCCTTGTGTGATACATAATTAACACTCCAGAGAAACCTAACAAGGGTTAAAGCCATGCAAAAACATATTCCCTCCACTTCAGACTAAGGCTGAACAGGCAGAATCAAAAACGTACAGGCTGAAAGCTTGGAGATGTCCTTCTCTTGGAGCTAGCATGCAGCCGAGCAAGGTGAAATGAGCAGGGAGCAGGGAGGGAGCCGTGCGAGCAGAGGAGCCTGCTACAGCTGCAGTCGCTGGAGCAGCCTGTTAGCATAATGCTTTGACAACTCCATCAGCGCAGTCTCAAGGTAGCTGTCAATCAGGATGCATCATTTAATACAACAGCACACTAAGGATTTTCTCCTACAACCCACATGACAGCGTATCTACAGCTCTATTTATATCCGCGCACAGTTGTGTTTACAACGCTGTTGTAATTAGAAAAGATGCAACAGGCAGCAATATTATTCAGATTTCCATTTTGCCATGCTGCCATGTAAAGTGCGATCTTGCTTCACAGAGTCATGCTAAATGACAAAAGCGCTATTTTCTTCAGTCTCAGTGCTCAGACAGCACTTCATTTGCAGCTATCTATAATTAGATTAATGGTGTAGTGCCGTACAAAGCAGGCCCACTTCACATCAGATAGCATATGAATTAGGACAAACACTTATTTCAATTCCAGGCAGAGAAAGCAGTGACTGGGGTATTTAGCATACCCTTTATGGTGGAATGAGATGTTAATTGTGTACCATTACCTCTAAACTGCTTGCTTGTTGTATAAATCACTGTGCTAATTGATGCAGAGATAGAAACGTAGCCACAGGCAAGAAAGCAACGGAATGAGAGCTGAAGATGGTGGATAAAGGATTATCAAGTAAAACCATATGGAGATGAGATTCCTTTGAAACCTGCCCACAAGCAGTACTACCATGAACTACAGGGGGAAAAGTGTGGCACTGCACTAACGCTTTAGAAAAAAGATGTATTTTACATCACAGTTTCAGAACAGAATCTTAGTAGCGAAACCAAGCCCAGCAGAAAACTGAAGAATACACGTGGGTAATGAACCTCCACACACACTTCCAAAAGACAAGTAGTAGCAGGCTAAGCATGCCCTGGGAATAGGCATCGTGCTGCCCGGATTTTGGGAGCCTGAGTTAATAAGTAACGCTCGCTCGTAAACTATCCAAAGCAGATGTTCCCCTGACCCATCTGCAGACTAGAAATGCAAGCTCTTTAAAACAGAAAACGTGTCTGTGCTAAACAAACAAACAAACAAACAAACAACAAGACATTCAAGTGGCTACTGATAAATTAAATATCCCCAAATAAGGAGGAAAAAGGGAAGCAGCTTTACACATCTGTAGTAACAACTACAGATGTTCTATAGCCCATGCATATACAGAGGCAAGAAAACCCGTGAAAAACCTCCCTCCACAAACGGTGCAAGCAGGAGCGGAGAATCTCTCAGAAGTAACAAGTAGCTGTGCCAGCACCAGGACTAACCAAGCCTGCTTTCTCACTGATGGGGTTTCTAGTTGTTTGTCGTCTCTAGAACAGCCTCACAGTCTCGGGGGCATTTGTAACCGAACCCCCCAGTGTGGATTCCCTCACCTTAAATAAACTGTGAGTTTGACCAAACACTCTGCCCACACTCCCTACCACACGGAGTTCCTCCTCCAACCGGACACCTTCTATTCACAAAATGGGTTGGACAAAAAGCTTTTAGGAGCATTCCCCTTCTGCTACATTTGGCTGAAGTCAATCGAGTCAAAGTTACTGAGAAGCCAGGGGACAAACACAGAAGGAACCTCCGGCGTGCCTGCCTCAGCTCAGCCTTGGTGTCCTGGCAAAGGCGGCTAAAACCAGCATTAGAAAAGGAAGAGGTGCTAGAAAACCACCTTGAGCACCACACTCAAGGACAAGCCAGCTGGGTGACATGCTCACCTTCCAGCCATGCCCCTCTCCCTACAGACACTACAAATCTGTTTGGCATAACTTACTCTGCAGAAGAGCGGCTCTAGTGATACATACTGGAGCCAATGTCACTGCAACTCTAATCATCTCCTCTCTGCCCCCAAATTAATACATAAACTTTTTAAAAAAACTTCTTGTTCAGAAAACTCGGCTAAATTTGTACACTGCTAAGACTTAGCTTCATACTTTGATCACTAACAAAATGCCAAAACGAAAGGCTAGCAACTAAAATACTACCCAACATCCTGTTCTAAGAAAATAGATTTCCCTCACTCACAACAGGATACTTAAGAGCAAATGCTGACTTTCAGTCAGGAGCCCTAAGATCTTTTAGCACAGTGAAATAAACTTCCAAAAAATACAAGGTATCTTCCCCTCGAGTGTCCAATTCCCCTTACTCTTCAGTGTTTGATACCGCCTTAGCTTAGAAGAGCAAAGAGAATGCATTATAGCTACCAGGTATCTCACTGTCCTAAGGTTCATTAGAAAGAGTGAGATGCTGAATTTTCCAACCTTTTTTAAATTTTCTTGTGGAACTAATCGTTTTTCCTACTAATGGCAGCTAATTATTACTGGGGTGGGTGGGTTAAAGTGCTGCAGTAGTGGTTATCAGCCTCAGTTCCCAAAGAAATATACATAAATACATATGTATATGTCTATCCATGTATACAAGGGGGGCTTAGGGGTGGACAGTTACCCATTCCAAACAAGCAGTACTAATGTACAAATTACTGCTTGCTACAAAATCAAGTGAATAGCAGAAGACAATCACATATTGGTTGACGAAGTGCTTCAATTACCTTGAGAGGAACCTTTAAATTATTTCCAACACAATACTCCAAACAGGAGCCAGCAGAGTGATGTTACAGACAGCATTCACTGTTTTGAAATGACAGTAGAGTTCAACAGTTAGATTTTGGTCACCAGGCATACAAAGCCTGTGAATTATCCTCCTTTATCACTGAAGCTTACAGAGTTATATCTGGCCAACCAAAGGGACCTATGAAATAGAAACAAATGGCAGTAGAAAAAAAACCCCTGTGCTGACGACTTTGAAATAACACCTCCCAAGTGTGCAGCTAGTTGACATAAATGGAAACGCATTGAGGAAAAGAGCTGTGAAGCTGTGTAACAGTCCTGCTCCTAATCATTAATCACTTTTTTTAGACCATTTAAACTAGCCCATTAGAGCCTGCAGCAAAACGCCAACACTCCCATCACTTGCATGTCAGCAGTGCTGGTGTTAACAGGAGAAAATATATGGTTTCTATGGCTATGCCCCAGTTCTACAGCGTTTGCTACCTTTAATTGAAAAAGGCAGTTAAACACAAGGTAAATCATTCAGTTAGCTAAGCTGTTTAATAACACATAATTGATAATGTCAATATGTTACAGTGACATAATGCATCACTTTCATCACTCTCATGCTTCAAATATGGTCAGCTTATGCTTCAAACATTTACTTTATATCTGCCATTTAATGAAAAAGTCAGGAGAACTGCCTTGCGTACCACATGTAGAATATACGTATGACGCACACTTACTGCCTCAACTCATCTGCGGGTTGGATAGAAACAGGTTCCTGCCACAACACTTGCAACTTTGTGAAAATAGCTTAGTTATGTCATTAGTAACTTGCTTTTTTGTTTCAAAACACCAGAATCTCCTACTGAAATAACATATATTTCTCTGATAAATACTGTTGAAAAAATACATGAAAAAATCTGCACAAGAAAAAGCAACTACTTGTTTTCTGAAATGTGCCCCACCCCTGCAGGCTTTTCCTTATTTTTTCACATGTAAGCAGGCCAACCGTAGCCATCAGGACTCGTTGTTAGTATAGGGTAAATCACATGCCTATGTGTTTACAAAATCAAACCCCCTAAATATGGAATATGATCTGGAATAGGAAAAAATGTATCTAATCAGCTACGTACAAACAGCATGGTCAAACATAACTAACCCCATTATACAATACAGTGGGTTTTAACACGTAGTAATAATAAAAAACCTCAAAATATTTTACTTCTACAAGAATTTTAAATGGGCAAGAACACCCGAACTGCTTATTATATAACAATGAAAACGTAACCACTGAGAAGATCCATGTAATTCTCTCTTCATCATGTAGCAGAGAACAAGCAGATGGCTGCAAAATGGGACAGGTTTTTGGTTTTGTTTTTTTTTTAAAAATACATTCCCCCTCAAAAAAAATCCCACAAACAAACAAAACAAAAACCCACAAAAAACATCCCCCCCCCCCAAAAAAAAAAAAAGGGTGCAACCAACTCTCAGTGACCACTGTTGTAAGATGCATGCAGGAAAAGAAAGTGATGGAGCAGACCCAGTGGCAGCAGGCAAGACAAAGTGTGTTGCCACTTAGAACCTCCATTACCTACATCTAATGAATATTTGTTTGCCCTGAGATTTCAATTGTATCATAGACAAAATGGCTAGGAAGGCTCAGTATTCTGAAAACTAAAATATGCTGCCTCATTAGTAGCCGCTTGCCCTCCTGTTCTTATAACTGGAAAGCAGCTGTAGGTAGTGGTAATGATATCCCTACGACCAAGACTTTGACATCTTTCAGGGAGAAGTTTGGTTCAACTGTCCTGGAGTTCCCTGTCTGAGAAAAGTTACGCAGATGTCCAACTAATAAAGTTTGCAATGAACTGCACTAGCCACAGGTGACTACCAGGTTGTTTGTATGTCTTGCTAAGTAAGGTAACTTGTGAGAGTAATGGATTCTCACAACCATAGAAAAGCAAGTCTATTGATAGTGAACTGCACAGGGCTCGCAAAAGCAACCTGTAGAGTTTGGTTTGACTAGAGACCAAGGAAACGACTTGTAAAAGGGAAAAGCCAAAAATGACATGTAGAACTATAGTACCAATTATATAGCACCCCAACACCTGCAGGACACTCACTGTTTTTCAGCCTGGTTCATTTTGGTTAACTACAAATTCCAAGTTGTTCAGTAAGAAAGTACTTCTTGAAAAGCACTGTCTCATTTGGGGCAAAACACATCCCCTTCCAGAAAAAAAACCAACAACCCACAACTACTGAGTACAATTGATTTACAGAAATGTCAAGCAAATGCCACTTAATTTCTAGACATCACTCTTTTTCCCGCTCTGGGTGGCCAGGGAATAACAAATGTTTGACTCCTCTTCCCTTCAAGCTCAGCACTATTTTTGGCACTCAAACGGATGAAAAAGCAGAACACAGAAGCCTTCCATTCACTGAGAGGCTACCTGCAACCACACAGAACATTTAGCTAGGTCTTATTTTCCACTGACTGTGAAAATGGTTTTAGTCTGCATGTTTCATAGGGAGAAAATTGCAGAGCAAACTGCATTCTTTCACAGCTTACAAAGTTTTCTAATGGTTGGGCAAGCACTGGTTAGAGCTTGATCTGTTAATTTGCCTTGGAGTGCTTCCAAATACTACTTGGTAAGCCACAGCATCTTTCTGTTTTGTTTTGTACAGCAGGTAGCACAATGACATCTACCACCAGAGAAAAATGTGCGTAGGAATCCAAGGCCTTTTCACAGAGATTTGATTTAGTTTATAAAGCTCTCTGGATTGAAATACGGATTTAGGGAAGTTAACATATGAAGCCCCTTGAACCTGGGCAAGTCCAGATGCGCTTGTAAGGCCATTGCAAACTCAAAATTCAAAGCAGGAGCCTAGCTGGTCATGAGGAGAAGCTGTGAGAAAGGAGTGACTACATGTCTGAGAACTCAAGCCACCTAAGATGGTGCACCTCTGCATAAACTGTGTGATAATATCTTCCCTATGTCTTTCTGCTAGCCACTCTGCTCTCACACCACAGCAATTACACAGACTGGCAACTGATTCAGGGGGTTTAGTAGCACTACTGTTCAGGTTAGAGATAGAGAGGCTTTAAATCCTGTCTCTGATTTTGTCCTAGGCTTGTCTCTGCCAGCGGTCCCACTGATTTCATTAAGTTCATGTTCTCACCCAAGATAATTTAGTGAGAACTTTCAATTCAATAAGAACTAAGCCAGGTACCGCACTGCACGTTAGTATGGACATACCTGCCTGGAAAAAAAATTGTTTGTTTGAAAAATGAATCCCTCATCCTTACTGTCTTCTTCAGGGTGGGGCTGGTGAAAAACTACTAAATAATACTAGGGAAGTTGTGTTCTACTTCTTCATTCCTCAGTTTAAGGAAACTTAATTTTTATTTCAGGTACAATAAAATTAACAAAAAAGACTGATGGAAAGATTATGAAAATCCACAAAAACTCAGTAACCTCTATGATATGTAATAGAACAGTTTTTAATTATGTTTCTTAATTATTCTGGATACTAAATCATCATGAAAGCCTCAGCAATAGTGCAGCTACAGCACCAGTATTATATCTGCTTCCTACCATTAACTTCCCAGGGATCATTTCACGGCATTAGGATGGATATCTACATTAGCAATACATACACATTCTGTAACCTTTGTAATTCAGAAATACATGCTGTTGCATCTATGACTACTAACAGCATTATTCACATACAACTTAAGGTGCTCTTTTACATTACAGATGACTGCTTTTATAATCTGAACCTTACATGACAATCTTTCCTAATATCTAAGGTCTAGATCCAACAGAAGACTTACGTACCCAAAGCAGGACATTTAAGCAGAAATGCAGTACCTAAATCCAACATGGCAATACAACCCCCTGATCATCTGTCACTTAACACTGAAGGTACTTATATTCTATCCTCCTCCCTGGTTCAAAATACATGTTTAGAGTTCTGCTACTGCAGCTCTTCAGAACCAAGTAATACAGCTACTTCCTCCTCCAAGTCCAGATGTGACCCAGAAGTCAGTAAAGCAGGTCCAGTTCTGCTCCAGGGAAGACCGTTTCTATATTTTTTTTTCAACTGACATTGCACATCACACAAAATATTGCTGAGCAGACAGAAAAAAAAACAACAGAAAATCTGAGATCAAATGGATAGTAAAAAATGAAAAAAAAAAACCTCTGAGAGACTAGCCTCTTATTTTCAGCTTTAAGCACTCATGTAGTCAAACACATCGCTTATGCGTGCTGATGAATTGGAGCAGCTATCTCAAAAACAGGCTTATATTTATAAATATTTCACTCACACAGATACAAAGTTAATAATTGCCAAATACATGTCAGACAATTCATAACTGAGCTGTCTTAGCCCAAAGCCGTTAACACTCACCTAAGAGGCTCAGGTAAGAAGTGAGTCATTTACCAGTGAACAGCAACACCATTCAGTGGATTTGGGACTGGAAATGAAGTGATGAACATTACCATATGCAATTACACTTGACAGGGCAGTAGGATGCAATCACCCAAAGAAACATTGGGCTAGAGCACCTAGGTTAACAACTCATAACCACCTCCCCAGTTATTAGTGTGTAAGCATTGGCCACTACTTCTTAATTGATTTAATCTCTGTCCTCAGGGCAATATTTTGAAGTTGCTAGTTAAAGTGATTTAGTATTTTTTTCTTTTATTAGACTAAGATTTTGTGAGGCATTCAGAGCACGGAGTATATTGATCTCTGCATTTTCATCTCTGCTCCTGACTCAATTTTTGACATAACAATTAAAGGATCACATGAAACTGTGATCAAGTTTCAGACAATCCTAATGAAAACAGGGGAGAAAGAAAGCTAGGAATATTTCTTTAAATGCAAATGAAACTCAAAGACTTTGAGTAAAAAAGGACTTTGAATAAATATTTTATCAGTCCTACTCTTCACTTCACTGAATAATCATTTTTTTATGCCCTGGGAAATATACTTGCAATTGCCATTATATGAATTCTTTTAGAGACGCATTTTATACATCTGTTCTATCTTATTATGTATCTAAATTATGTTTATTTCTCACACCAGCATTCTTCTGAGTGTAACACAACAGAATGATTGCTTAGACAACCTACAGTAGGTCTGGGCTATTACACTTGCAGCTATTACTCGTTTAGGCCCAAGAGCTATTTTCCAGGGCCACCAGTTTAATTTCTCTGCTGGTTTAAAAAGAAAGTGAAATGCAACTTGCAGTGCACTCATTTCAGTCACTAGTGAACTTGGTTGTATTTCTTTAACCGTGGGCTCCTTGCTTCAGAAAAACAAACCCACTATTCACAAGAAAGCTGAACTCATCTGTTGTTAATCACACAGTGAATTTCTCTACCCCAGGAGATGACCAGGAGTGATCCACTGGCCGCAAGGTGAAAACCAGTCAACTGGAAAGAATATTAGCAGTAAAGTGTAAGACAGCCATAGTTGCATATCTATCTGCAACATACCAGTTAATCACACTTGGCATAAATAGCAACCTGAGGGAGTCCGTGTGTCGATAATCATGTAAGCCTGGTGCAGGAACAGGAGAAGAAACTAGGAACAACAAAGAATGCTGCCGAGAAATACAAACTCCTGAACATAGCTGTGTAAAGTAAAATAAGGACGAAGAGAAGGGTTGTACGACTGGAAATACCTAGTACTGATTTTACCCATCACAATACTCTCACTACTCCGTATAATGTTAGGAAGAAACATGCAAGTTTATCCTGATGCTTTAAAGACTCCCAGTTTGTATGTCAAATTTGCAAAGAAATAGAACCAAGATCGTTTCACAGTGGGGCAAGATCAAAGTTGAACAGATCAGTCTTATTATTTACAAATAAAATTTTTAAGTACATTGCAAAAAAAAATTATTTTTTTTCTTTTTCTTTTTTTTTTAATTAAACATATTCAGCGTAGCTGGAATTTGGCTGACAAGGCAATTCTGCTCTGGGTGCTGAATTCAAGAGGATGTTCATCAGTAGATAACTAAAACTGCATCACACGTGACCATGCAGGACAGATACACTGAAAGGACAACCTAGACGCAGCTCCGCACTCCATACTTCAAAATGGACGCAGTATTTTAAATATTTACAAATTTGAGTACAGGGTGCTCAAAGAAGACCGCTCCTGCTGTGTAAGGCAGGTTGCCATGCAGTCAGGAGTGGAAAAAGGGGACAAGGAAGGAACAAAACTGGTTCTGTGGCTTAAAGGCTAAGGAACTCAACCTGGGGGGAGGAGAAAACTGCCTTCTGGTCCCTGCTCCCGGAGGTACCTGGCTGCCTAGTCTGACACAGGGAAACAGTTCCGAAAATAGGGACCTGAATCTGTTTCCCCAGAAGAACGGCTTGAGCACTAGGTTTCTCCCTCTACCACCGCAAGACTTGGCAATTACAATATACTGTAATTTAATTTAATTCTGTCATTTGGAAGTCAGCACAGAGCCCCTATCTCCAGCCTTCTAGGCAAGTGCTCTCAGCAGCAAGGGGCGCTGCAGAAAGCGAGCATCTCTACCTTCTACCACTATGAACTTTGATGAATGTGGCCACAGCTGCCAGGCTTTGGGTTGAACTCAACACTGCCCACCCACGCTAGATGTTTTTTGGAGACTATTCTCTCAGGAGACCTGAGATGAGTTTAAGTACTTTGTTTCAGCAGCGCAGTTAGGATAAGTGAACATTTGGTATTTAGTTGCCCACAGCAGGTTGCTGAGAAGATGCAGGTACCTTTGGTTAGACAGCTGTGAAACCTATTTTAGGTGCCCTGAGGACACTTAGCAGGTTACTGGATCTTAAGCTTCCTGGATCACTTTCTTTGACTCAGACACCTAAATTGCACTTGAATCTTGTTGTAGGTGCCAAAATAGCCACTTGAAACCCTCTGGACCTTTAAGCTTGATGCCTAAAGACATCTGAATATATGATATTGAAGCACTGCTGTCAAAAAGAAGTATATATAGTCATACCGATGTTTATGTCAATTTCTGTAACATTGATTAGTGATACTTACTCATCTACCTTTGTTTCATTATGGATTACTTTCTACAGGCAAATTTTACTCAAGATAAAACTATATCCACCAATTGCAGTCACATTACTCACATCCTCTGCCTCCTTTTCAAATACGGACTCCTGGTTTTATTCCCTCAGCTCTTTTGACCTCACTTCACTTTCCAAAAGTGTTGAATTCTAGATAGCTGTTCAACCGGCTACAATTTGGTTGCAAGTTATTTGATCTTAAACATTTAAATTGACACAAAGGTCACAGGGCACTGGCAGAATTCTCAGTGTCTCCTGCTCTATTCATAACATACGTGATAATCGATAACTTATTTTCTCATATACTAAGACTTCAAGACTAATTCTACAGTGTTTGGGGCATACGATCAATGACTAAATCTCAGTTGCACGGTTGCCTGTAACCCAAAAAGGGTTCTGTGTTTCACAGTTTCATTGCTTTACCGGCTGCTGTTTAACAACCTTACTGTAATACAGTTCATTAGCATTATAATGGGGAACAGATGCAAGAGCAATTGCAAGGCTATCTCCCTGGCTTACTCCTGTTTGTGGTAGTTGTGTTTACTGCACTTGTCCTTCCTTGCTACTTTTTCACAGAGCAAATAGCTTGAAAGATCATCAAGCAAAAAGGTATAACGCAACTCCCTTCTCCCATTCCTGATTATTTGCTTATTTTGGAAGGTAAGAAGTTTTGACAGCAGAGTACATCCATCAGAATAATATTTGAAGCTTCAGATTCTGCTGACCTATAACATCACCAAGGACCTGGTTTGCTGCGGTCAGTGAAGACTATAGTTCTGCTTACAGAGTGTCAGAGGATTTGGTACCAATCGGGATCCTACTTTAAGATCGATTACAGGCATTGGATTTTTCTTCCTTCCTTAATACAAAACAAAACCAAAATGTGTTTACTGCTGTTATGAAGGAGTAACCTTGCTAAAGCTTGCAGCTGTAACTTGCCTCATGATATCATATTATTACATGACCTTCACTGTTTATATAGTCAATAGAACATAATTAAATGACTTCATAGAATCAAATTAATTTCTCCTATGCTGTATTCATTTTGAAATAGAATCAATATTATTTACCCTACCTGACAATAATGCCCCGTGCTTCACATAAGATTGATTCAATACCAGCAGGTAGTTATCAATGAATGCACTTTGCTTTGGTAAATGAACACAATCAATACTCAGAAATGTGAGTTTTCTGGCATGACTGAATTGTAACTGAAGTGAAAGCTGAGTTTTGTTTAGGTCTTTTTACTACTTCTGTTAGGTTTCATATAAGGAGAACCTGAAATTCATAGTCAGCACCAGTACAGTAACCATCTGAAAAATTACCAGGCAGCACCACTGCACATTGAACATCATTATGCCCTGACAAGGTTATACCGCACGAGACAGCATACAGAGAAAGAGAAAACTCAAGAAGAAGTATCAGAGGTTCTCAGCATCTCTTGACAAACATGATTGCCTGAGCTCTTAATCACCATGAGTATCATGTGAAAGATAACCGTATTGTGAAGGGCACATTGCATGAATTTCAATTTGTTCTTTTTGAAAGAGAACAAGAAAAGTTATAGTTCTTGGAAGGATATCCCAAGACCTCATTTTCCATTTAAAAAATAAAAGGTATTAATGTAGTATCAATTAATATAAGCTAAGAATCATTTTATTAAAGTTATATTACATACACTGGAAGCTAATGTCAATGAGATTAACATAAGTCCTCTGTTAACTGCAAAATTAACTAAAATTAGGGACTTCAGCAAAGTAATTTCATTTATGGCAATTTTAAAGTAAAATGTGTGAAAAGAAGATTTTAGAAGTTATTAAAGATATGGCTGTCTGTGACCACTCCCTTTAAGCAGAAGCTGGTATTCTGGTTGTTCTTTTTCCCTCACAAAATGTGCCCTTGAATCTTCACAACCCTTCAACTTTTTAATCTTTTTAAGGCTGTCCTCATTCTTCCTAGAGTAACTTAACCTGGCTTGCACTATTTCTGAAGTCACACTGCAGCAGTCACTTTTCCCGCTACCAAGGTACCGCTCCTTCTTCCTAGCAAGTTCCTCAACCTTTACACATACCAAGCAATCCTGCTTTTACTTTATAGAAAATTCTAGGAAGTACACTGAAGAAAAGCACTTCCATAGCACACTTGATCTCATGTTTTAATACCGATTTAGTATTCAGATATTCTTTGTGTTAAGAGCCAAGATAACAAAAGCAGAATACTTTAGAATAACATTGGCACATTTTTATATATTTACAGAGAAAGGGGTGAATGGAGATTTTAAACATAAACAGTCTTTATAAAACTGAAGGTTTGCCAGTGGGGCAGTGAGGCAATTTAACACGTAGCGGTCAACAACCACCACCAAGGAATACTTTTTCTTTTCTCTGCTGCTTTTTCTTTTTGTTTCTATTTCTCCCAGCCTCATTTACCCAATGTTTGACTATTTAATTTGAAATACCAGTTATTAACTGGCTTTATACCTCCACTAACTCATTTAACATTCACATCAACAGAGTTACATACAGAGGAAAAAACAAATTAAGCTTCTCTATCACATGCAGAACCTTACTACCTGAACACATCAAAGTACAATCATCATCTGATTCATTTATATTTTCACTGAACTGTCCTTTTTATCATGCAAGTTTAATTTTCATAAACAGTATTCATATATATGAATATAAATCTACACTGTGTATATACAAATTATACATATTTACATGTGTGCATATACGTATTCACCTAAGTAGATACACATGTAAGAATTTAGTTTTGGTTTGAGGTTTATAAAACCTTTTCTCTTACAGTTGTAACAGCTCTTCCCTGTGCAAGAAAGTATTTAGGGGGAGTTAAGCGGAGGGGGGTTTATTGTGATCAGCAACATGAAACATGGAACAAAACAAGGTTTTCTCTTTTCTCATACATTTTGAAAGGCATCCTAATGGAAGTTTTGTTCTTCAGATACGGTATTAGTATGTCACATATTAAAGAGAAAAACTCTGTTGGTAATGCTCCTGGTAAATTCTAGCCTCTAACAGAAACTTCCTGTAACATCTCACCCAGCCCTCAGGGTAAGGTTCAGGTACCATTGCCATTTTGGATGTTTTAAGGTGTCCTACCTGGCTTCTGCATACTGCTCTAGAAGACTAATGGGCACCCGTATGTCCTGCATTATAGCTGTCAGCTGTCTTGGGTACAGCACACACATGAAAGTCAGAACGAGGAAATTCAACCCCTTTACAGACCAAGCAGAAAAGCACATGGAAGAGCATCACCCCTGGAAGTATCTGATTATCTCTACTGACCAAGTAATCTCAGATCGCAATGTCTCATTTTTGGCCACTTCCATTAGGGCAGGTGAAAGCCAGCCTGCTGTTCTTTCAATTCTGAAAAATGTCATCCCTTATTCAGGGAACATTAGCAAAAGAGACACAGGACAGAAAAACATAACTACACTCTCCTTTAAAAGGAAACACAGCTATGTAGTTTTATTACACTGTGATAATGGGAACAACCTCTTCATAAAGACCCTTATGTTACAAAAACAAAAATGAGGCAAGTCACTGTTTCATAAATTTGCTGGTGGATGGTCAGGAGGGAGTTTCATGGCTTTTCTCCATGGAAGCTGAGTTTGCTTAAGACAAAAAACTTCTGCATTTTCTACAGGCAGTTTATCTAAAGGAAGACATTATCAGACCCGGAGATGTGGAAAGGACTGTGGGGCTGGCAGATAAGGACTCATCCACAAGGTATATCCACCAGCGACCTTGAGTAAGTAAAAGCATGTAGGAGTGGGGCTGGAGTTTGGCAGAATGTAAGCACATGCACAGTCAAGGAGAACAGGGCTGAAAGGGCCCATGGCGATAACAAGGCATAATTTTCCTCAAGCTCCTTGGCAGTCCTGGTCACCACCACAGCGTATGTCTTTTTCTGTCAAACAACTGCTTGGAAATGCAGAGGATTTGTCTGAGTGGCATGGTAGCATAAATACACAAGTGGCCATATACTGTTTCTGATTCGAGCCATACATCATTTACGGACTGCTCAACATAGAATTCCAAACAGGCACGTTTAATCATTTTAATTTCCAGTTATTTTACCCACTTTACTAATTACCATTACAGCACTGATTAGTTTGTAATAGTTATTCATTAGCTGTAAGTTGAACAAGAGCTGATTTGAGATAATTGTTTCCTTGACACGTTGTGGGGACTAAGTATTTCATAGTCATCAGATAATGAATGACAAAATGCACAGTCAAGCAGGCTCAAAGAATCAGTGGTGAAGCTTTAAAATATTCTCAGAATCACCTCTACTTTTCTGCATCTGGATTACTTGGTAAAACCAGCTTTCCTCCACCCAGAGTAAACAATCTTACTGTAGATCACACATTATGGAATAGAAAACCAGACTTTGAGACATCTCAGTATTATGTCTTACATACTCTATGTCTTACGTACTCTGTCTTATGTCTTACGTACTCTGTCTTGGGTCTTACGTACTCTGTCTTGGGTCTTACGTACTCTGTCTTGGAGGAAGACTGCATTTTGCCTACCTGAGGCCCTCATTATAGGTGACTGCAGTATCTGGTTTCTGGAAAACTTGTTTGTCATTGCACTTGGCCTTCTCCTCTTTATCCCATCGATCCTCAGTGACAAAAACATCTTCCTCACAGAGAAAATAACTTCTGAGGAGAATGCTTCTTGTTTCACTGACTTGGAGTTGTCACGGCTGGAAATACGGGATATTTCACAGGGAAGACATTGAAATCAGGGCCAGAGGATGCGTCTAAAACATCCCTTAGGCATCTTCCTCATCCCCCTCAGCCCATTTACATGTTTGGTTTTCTCTTGCCATTTTGTTGGAGGCTGCATTTTGGATCTCATCTTGAGGAAGCATTGATCATTGATATCCTTACTACCTACTATTTAACTGGAAAGCAATGGTCTTAAGAGAGGGGATATTGATTCTTTTTACCACTGAGCAGAAATTTGTTATCTGTGGGATATTCTTTTATCCACTTGTGGAAACCCATGGAAATTCCTGACTTTGATGTGGCCACGTAAACAGGCTATGTAGTCCTCCGACTCATCCCAATATTTCTCCAGTCAGAGAAAGCTGCTCTAATGCTTATGTCCCAGATCTTAAGCACCAGATGTGATCTCAGGAAAATGGATTACTGGAGAGGAATGAGTTAAACTCTGTTAAAACTGTCCTGTGTTCAATCACCTCAGAGCATGGGCAAAGTGAAGGTAGCTCCAGCAGAATTTCCTTGCTTTCACTGCTCAGCTCTCTTCAAAGCCCTGTCACTCACTGTTTTAGCTGCAATGGACTACAAATTGAAAACCGGAGCTTTGCAATTCTGTTCCACGTTCTGATCCTTACCTTAGGGATTGAATGGTTTTGTTTTCAGATCCAGACTGTGCCCCCAACAATGGGAACTCACAGTGAGGCTTAAAAGGATAACAGCAACATAACACTACTCCCTCAAATGATTCGAAACGACCCAGAATTAAAATCAATGGAAGAAAACAACACAGTAGCCTAGTTGACATGCCCAAAACTAGAAAACCTAAGTTGTAAGTATTTGGGAAACACCCAAGCCTTTTCCTTTAAGCCTTGAGTCATTTCTGTACTCGATGGAACACAAATACAAAGCATAACATTCAGCAGAAACAATACAGAAATACCAACATGGATACAGAACAGGTCAGAAAAACTTCAAACAGGAATGGGTTTGGTTATAGCTAATCATGACACTGAGGACAGATCAAATGACCTCCCAATATAACTTGTGCTCTATGAAACTCTAACAATGCTTGAAGGAAAAAAAAAAGTAAGCGGTGGGGGAAGATTGAAGCGAAGAATTTACTTCAGACGCCTTTCTTAGCAACTTCTATTTTTACATGATCTGATCTGTCGCCTTTGCTCATCACCTAAAATAATACAGACACCCCTCCTCCCCTCCCAAAGTCACCCCCTCAAGTTCCACAATGAGTTCCATTGAGTTTCGAGACATATTGTCAACTACCTAATAATTTAACTGGTGGCACAGCTCTTCTGGTTGAAGCTTCAGTTTCCCAAACAAAAGCTAACCACCTGAGACCACAGAGGACAGGATATGAGCTACTTATAGCAACACTGGACCAGTGAACAAGAATAGCAGGAAAGCTGCTTATTTTATTTTTTTTTTCTCCAGCAAAGGCCTTTGAAGTAAACTATTTATTAAACATTATAATACTCGAAACAAAAATCTTTGAAGGCAGGTTATCCTCCTCTGCACCATGTCCCGTTGTGAATGAATTGCTTCCTTTTCCTTTTTGGATTTTTTTCACTTGTGAAACTGACACTCAAATTGTTCTCTTAAGCTACTTGGGTGAGCCTTCGGAGAGAGGAATAATCCATCCATCAACAAAGGGATCATTAAACATATTTATAACTCAAACTACTTCAATATCATTGCACTGTAAGCAGCCACCCTGTTCATCAGCCAGTGTTATATAAATACAATAAATAAGTTCCTTGTGCACAGAAAAATAGTATCAATTAATAAGTAATGATGCAGCCACATAATTTGAAACAGAAACAAGCTAACAGCGAGACTTAATTTTTCACTTTTTTAATTAAAAAAAAAGGTAAATTCTCCCCACTAATCCTGCTACCAATGAGTACACATCAGTTTTCTTTGTTCTTCTGATTAAAACATTTGTCTCTCTCCCTCTCTGTCACTGAAAGAACTAATTTTTCTCTATAGTATCACCAAGATCATCGTGAGTTTCAAATCCAGACTTACAGAATTGCCTTTTCAAATACAGATATTTCAGCTACAGAGACAGACCTGCCACACATTATACTGCATTTGCATCTTTGAAAATCTGGCAGTGATGTGCAGTCAAGAAGGGGATTGCTCTGAAACAATCGCTCAGAACCATCTGAGCCTGAGAAATTCTCTGGCCAAAGCCTGGGAAATAATCAGAAGTGAACTGAAACTCCCACTGGGCCACCATGCATGCCTGCATAGTAAAGATGTCACTGGCAAGCTACAGACAAATTCATGTAAAAAAAAGTCTTAATAATCCTCCATTGAGAGAAGTAACTCATTCCAAGTGAGACAGTGGAGAAACCTAAACTAGCAATATCCTGTTTTCTGAAAGATGGAAGAATTTGCAGCTTCCATCAATTTGCATGAAAGTAATAGCGATCTACCATCTCTGAAAATCTAATCACAAAAATACAACTCAGAGTTCAAGGCACTCTTCACCGAGTAAGCACATTTTCTCCATTTCTTCTGCCTTCTGCTTTCAGGTGCAACCTGGCACACGTACGAGTGATGATCAAAGAATTTTGAATCGTTTTCTTCCCCATCTCTGAAACATTGTCCATCTGACAACGTATTTCCATTATGTATCATATTTTTGCATTTCACCTTCCACAAACACCTACAAGCAACTTTTAAAACATGTATAAGGAATCTGGGTGTATTTTTTTAACCAAAGCAAAGCTCTCTTTGCACAAAAGAGTAGAGCTAGCCTTCAATAAAATGCTTTCTTTGGTATGGAAATATTCTAGATGCCTCCCACTTGAAGTCTGTCACTGCTAACTAGCCTTTATTTATCTGTGCTAATAGACCTATTAGATTTATACTAGCGAGCAAGTGACTCATTCTGTATTCCCACCACACTAAGCTGAAATTCAGTAGACTTGAACTCAACTCTATGGTACTGACTCAGTTGATGCCCTCCATCAACATGCCTGTAGCCGTGTCACTGCCTCTACCGTAAGGACACAGTGCCAAGAATATCTGTAAAATCTGTACCAGTGGCAATCACTGAAGTTCTGGAGATTCTTCTCTGGTGGAAAAAAACAAAGTGTAAGCTCATAATTTGCAGGAGATTTTACAGGCTTTCTATGGAATTGAAGTGCAGAAACAGCTCTGCAAATAAAATTATCAATGAAGAAAGTTTCCTTGGGCATTCAAAATTCTGTTACTTGTGAAACCTATTCACATGCAAATTTACTGGGAGAAGCAGTACATAAACTAGAGGCTATGTCTTATTCTCCTCTAACTGAGCTCACTCAAATAGGTTTTGAGTAGGGAACAAAAACTCTAATGAATGTAGCTAAATGAGGGATCAAGATAAAAATGTCTATACAGACCTCAGCTTATAAAAGCATGTCAGTATTTTAAGTGCTCCTTAAGTCACATTTTAAATGTTTTCAAGGATAAGGACACCCTGAATCATATACTTCTTTCCTAAGGGCCTTAAATGTGTCAAGCAGCCTAAAGGTCTACCAGCTCTAAGGTGTAGTTGATAATGTGGAGCCATATCTCTGAATGGACAACTTCAGTGGTTCCATTCCCAAATCTTTTAAAAAGCCTACTAAGTTATTTGGAAAAATTGCTCATTTATTTTGAGCAACCTCAGGAACAGCTGTAAGATTAAAACTCTTCAGCGCTTCAGCACCTCTGTCCAACTGTTTGCTTCAAAATTCAGTAAGACTACAAGTCAAATGGAGGAGGAGGTGGTTGTAGGCTCTGGCTTCCCCAAGACTTTTCCTGTCTGAAGATTCTTCAGCAGTTTGCCTTCACACCTCCAAGCAGAACTGTATCCGATTCATGAGTTGCCCTGTAACATGCCGCATTTCTTCCAACTGTTTAAATCTGAGCCTACATTTCAGAGTCAACTCACCTTCTGGCAATACAGGCACAAAATTAACAAGGAACTTGCGGTGAGAAATTAAGGAATTAATGAAAGTTTTCCATGATTTCTCTAGGATCAATTAAGTTTCACAACAAACTACCTAAATTTTGTATTTGCATAGCAGATTTCAATATGTTTTTGATTTATAATGCTGCATTAATTTTTACAACCTTTTTTGTGTTTCCATTTTTGTTATAGAGTAAATAAACAGTTTTCGGCTATTACTTTAAAAAACGCTTTTCCAGCCATGCATTGAGCTGCCAAAGAGCTGCAGTTTACTTAGCTCACATACCGCATTCCTCAGCACTGCACATTCTGCACTTCTTCAACACCACAAACAGTGGTATGTGTCCTCACGTGTCAAAACTTTAAATCAGGCTATGCCCAACTTTCCAACTTGATTGCAATCCTCACTGCATCAGCTGCAAAGCCACTGCATGTTCAGTAATAGTGACCCCTGGAATTGCACTGGGGAGGAGGCAGGCATTCAGGGAAAATCAGAGGGCAAACTGGGGACAAGGCATCATTAATTTGCAATTAATAAAGTAGCTGCTGAGACGAAAATTCATTCATACTTTTAGCATTATTGGTTAGGTCAATTAAAGAACCTCTCCTAGTAATACAACCAGAATCTGGGCCTTAATATAGATGCACCTTTGCAAAACCCTTTCATGTGTATGAAAAAGAGCTTTGAAATAAAGGCAAAACCAGCTCATTACATCATTTTCAGACACCATTTATATCAGCTAGTACCATCTCCAAGATTCATAACTGCATGATTTTATTAATTCTCATAAAGCTTGATTTTGCATTCAGGCAGTCAACATGATTTTAAGTGCCAATTTCTCAACCTAAAAGTCAGCAAAATATAAAATAACACCAGCAGAATATTAAAATCTCCCACAGAGATAAATAGAAATATGAAGGTTCAGACAGAGCCAAATAGATTAGTGCTCACTTTCTACTCATTATGTGCTTTCAGCTAGCACAGTACAGTTTTATAATTTGATAGAAAAAAATATATACTTTTTAGCTATTTTCCAGCCTGACTTTCTAAGGCTGCTCCTCCCTTTAAAAATGGCATAGTATTATTACCTCTAAAATAAAACTATGATTACACGACAAGCTCAGTTCAATGATGTCCACATTGCTGGGATATTTACTCTCTTGGGAGGGAACACCAAAACCCTGGGGGGGGGGGGGGGGTGGGGGGTGGGGGGGGTAGGGAAGGGAAAATTGTTCTTTGACATCCTCCTTACTTCAGAATTTATTTGTAAGTTCAGAATGGAGTCAAATGTCGTATCAGCAGTTAAACTTTGACTTCTACTAGAGCAATACTAACGCAGAGCGAGCCCCAGAGCAGCACTGCCCAGCCCCGCGCTTTGGGGTTATCTCCGGTGCTAAACAGCACGTTGCGGACCGACACAGGAAATCCCTCTCCTGTTCCTTGGGTTGAACTGAAGGGCTGGCATAAAGAAAATGTCCAGAGTATTAACAGCAACAAAAACTACAGGCTCAGAGCCAGATTTCAAAAGCATTTAGGTGCCTAACTTGCATTAATTTTAGTGGGACTAAGTTGCCTCTGAAAATCTGGCCTTCGGTCTTCACTTTTCTTAAGCCACTCCAGATCCTGCGGCTCTGTCAGGATGTAGAAGCAATTACATTTCACAACTTTGAATTCAACAATATATTTTGGAAATCATTCAAAGCAAAATGCTTTTTTAACATGAAGTTTCCTTGTCCAATAAAATACACTGGAATTTTATATACTTGAGGCCAGAAGCCGGCAGTTTGAGGAAGCCACTGTCATCCAAATAAACTCTGCTTTCTTCCTTTAGGTGAGAGAAGTGTTTAATGGATACCAATGCTTCAACATATACTTTATGAAGAGTAAAACATACAATTTTAGCTTTACTGAACACCAATGTAATTGCTCCTGAACAAAACCATTGCCTAAAGAATGCTAATCCCAAAAGAAATAATGTAGCTGTTACAGTGCATATAAAAATCAGAAATTAACATTTGAGGTGTCCATTCCCATACTACTCCAGAATGAACTCAGCCAAACAAATACCAGCTTGGCTTGTAAAGGAATCCCGTGTAATGAAACACATTGAAAATGAGAAAAACAAATCCTCATTTTGATATAGAAGGCAGATGTGCACACACTTGAGCTAACAAAATCCATCTGAGAATATTTTAATAAAAATAAACACAGGTAGCTGTAATATCTAAACACAGGTAGCTGTAACATCTGTTAATGCCAGGCCATTTCATGAGATGATGCTCACACTCCACCAACAGATCACGCCATGCCAGCTCTTCAGAGCAGAAACTGCAAGCCCCCTTCTCACCCATGCCCACGTCTAGTTTGTCCCTTGAACTGGTTCCAGCTCCCCAACAAAGTACACGGACGGAGCCTGTAAAAAGGTCTCAGACAAGACTTATCCCCCTTCCCCACTGAAGCTGCAGCAGGTAACAGGCAAAGAATGTAGGTGCTGCCTTCCCACCCCCCCCACCCCCCCCCCCCCCCACACCATCTAACAAGAGATGCTGGTTTTCCTTGTGGAAGTTGCCTCTCTAGTTTATAACCATCAGTTGTTTTCCTTTCAGCACGTCTTGCTTTTATTATCTAGTAATATTATACCAAGAAAACACATTAATACGTACATTAGCTCTTTAAACACTCCTTTTTGCCCCAGTGGAAAAGGGCCTGTGGACTAGCACGTTAACCTCCTCCATGGTACAACACACACTGCCCTCTCACAGGGAAGCGCAGGAACCTTGTGTTTCAAGAGCACACTGCTCCCTCCTTGACTACACGAGGCAGTATCCCTTCTCTTCCCCAGTGGAGTTTCTTCCTCACTGGCCTCTCAGACCTCCTTGTAGCTGGCTCACACACTTCTGAAAACCACTCCTTAAGAGACTGACCCACCTCCCTCTAAGCACCTGCTTGAGTAATTTCAGGAAATTTGTTCCTGACTCAAGCTAATCCTTCCTGGCTAGTCATCTTCCCTTTCCTTCCCAACTCACTATTATCCTTTAATTGTTGATTTGATCCTTCATGTCCCAAGTCCTCAGGGCTCCTTCCCCACTCCTCTGTGGGACTGGTTCAGCAGGAATCCCTGAGATGGTTAACACCTGGCCAGCCCCATGTCAGTTTATGAGGAAACCTCATTTCAAGTAGAAATTGAAGGCAGTTTTGGCTTTACCCACACAACCAATACATGTTTCATCATTAATTTCAATGCTCTTACCACACACAGTTGGGTTAACTGAAGGCAACAATGATTACATTCCCCCAACCTGTACAAAAATACAAACCGTCTTTAAAGCAAATACTAGCAATGTACAAAGGAAACACTCGAGATGTTTTCACAGATCGTTTTACAACCTGTACTTGCAAGGTAAAGTACCTGCTACTGGCCAAATGTACAAAGAGGCCATCCAGCATATTAAAAAGAATAGTTTAAGCCATCATTTGGCTCAATTCACAACACATTCCAAGAATCCCATAAACAAAGACATGTGCAATGTTAACTTTCTCTTTTATGCTGACAGCTTTTTTCTCCTGCATAATGACCTTCCTGCACAGTGTGTGTTACCATAAAAAGAAACAGAGCCCAGTAAAATTAGAGGAACTGCTTAATATCAAAACGTTTTATCTGAGGAAGACACCACTGCCAGTGTAAATATAAAAAGCACAAGAATTAAAAACTATTTGTTTTGCTGTCTCTTCTTTAAGTTTAGGTTGTTCAAACAAACCTAGCTTGGGTTTTCAGTTACTCTGCACTAGACGGTCCTCCCAAAGGCTGAAATGGTACTCCAGAGAATGTGAACTTGGCTCCAATTTCAGACAATTTTCATCTTCTTTTTTTGACAAAGAGAAAATTATTTGAATGCTTTGTCTGTAGCCAAGAATTTGGATATGAAAGACACACCAGTAAACAAGTCACCAAAATGGGCCACCACTACACAGACTCTAGTGCATGCTTGTTTTTTAAAAAAAATTCTCCAGCCCAAAGTACACACTTTTATTTCACAAGCAGAATGTTAATGTGAAATTTTAGTTAGAGATTATCTCTCTCATCTAAGTACAAAAGAAAAGCTACATGCCTTTTTGATAGATGGAGCCTAAGTTTGCTATTTTGTTCATACAAAGAAAAGCAAAAAGGAGGATAATACAGGAACCTCACTTAGTCGGCTTGGTCAAATCCTACACCAAACCGAATTACTTTTTTACAGTTTTATTTGAACTACTACGGGGAGCAAATAACCCCAATTCATAGCATTCATCTTTCTATCATCATTCCCAGAATGAGAACTGAAACTTTAAAAATATCATTGCTTTGTACCAAACTCACACTAGCTTCCACCATGGCAACTATCCCACAACACTCAGGCAAAGCTAATCATAGTTCCCTAGGTTTATTATCTTTTATATCAGGGAGGCGTTCAAAAGCATTATGGCTGCCTGGCAGCAGATACTGTCCTCACCCAAAAGAGTTTTTATTTTCTGCAAATAAAAATTCATTTCTAAATGAGGTTAAAATTCATTCCTGAAAATCAGAGAACACACCAGGCAAAAGCTCACACCAGCTCCGGCATGGAGCTTCTTGCTCCACAAAGTGGCATATACAAGAACTGAGCGATAGCTCAGCGATGCCAGGGAGACCTCACTGAACATGCCAGTAAAGTCTCCCTAAGCCAGGCAGAAACCCAAGGGAAGGAAATGAGAGTGATTATATACAGCTGAGCAAGCACAGTACAGAGACTCCTAAATCAGTGATACGGTGTTCGCTGCTGGTGTTCTGTGGCAAAAATGTTTACCATCTGTGTTACTCTCTCTTTGTTATGGACACTAATGGAGCATTCAAACATAAAAGCATGGGGGTGGGGAACAAAAACACGATTAAGCCAAAGTACTTTAAAATCACTTTTAGATGTATGTGTACATATATATATAAGGAAATCCCAAAACTAAATGAAAAAATGGATCGAAACCAAAACAGAGCAGTTTCAGGCTTAGCTCAGGAGAGCTGCACAGAGCTGGGTTACTCTGCCCTGAAGGTCTAGTTCTGAGCTATCAGGCACAGACAAATCTTTTAGGAACTGAGAAGCAGCTCTAGTCTGGACACAAGAGAGGAATGTACACTGCAATAGCTGCTAGGCCTTTCAGCCCCATCCTTACACCGAACATGCCTGTGACAGCAAGGTTCCTAGGAAGCAGCTGTGTTGGTACAAAGCTCTCTGGCAGGGGAACTTCTCTGCTGCTCATCTGCTGCTGAGAAACCACAATGGCCTGAAGAGTATGACAGTCTGTAGTGAAGCTGAAAACTAACATACAACTTCCAATTTGCCATCTGTGCATAAAACCAAGCATCTCACTTGTGTTAGACATCTCACACTCTATACATTAATATAGGTGGAAATCACAGCCTCCAGCCTGATTTCCATTTCAGACTCTTTTTACTCTGCTTATCCAAATTTATGCAAGGGAAAGGAGTTCCAAGGACCTGGTATCTCCATGAGTTGTTGCTTCACTACATCTTCTCACAGGCCCTTCCTCCCTCACTACCCAGAATGACACTGCAGGGCACCGATGGTGACAGGAGTCCACCCTGCTTCCTTCAAGCCCAAGGAAGACAGCTTGGCTCAGACTCTCCTACTTCCACTCAACACAACTAGCTATCAGGGCACCTATTCCCCAACCCCAGCACATCCAAATTCTTTGGCAGCCAGTGCCCAGTTTCAGCAGACTTGTCAGTAATTTGAGGCCAAGTACTCGATTGAGCACATGCACACAGCGCAGCCTCACAGCAATGCAAGATCACCTGTCAGTGAGAATAATCCTTTTTCAGATGAGATGTTTCAGTTAAGTTGTTACATCTCTCATGCTGTTGATGCCAGTTCAAACATAATTCCAACAGAGCAGGAGTGGACTTTATGAACCACAAACCACAAGCCAGGAAGAAGAAAAAAAAGGTGGAATAGCAGTTTGTTTTCTCTACAGCTGGAGGGGCCTCCCAGCAGTCTCACAATTGCTGAAAGTGGTTTTGGAACCAATTGATGCCACCTGCAACGTACCAAAACTGAAACACCACACTGGTTTGAAAAAATGCTTTGAGAGCTGGCACAAAGTTGGAGGAGCTTCCCCAGAGGAGACAGACACCTGAAAAGAATACAACTGCATCATTCTCAGGCTCAGAATTCACCACTGCTAACGCACAGTCCCAGCAGACAAACCACCGTGGGTGGATCATTCAGTGATGTGCTTGTAAAAACTCCCTCCTGAATTCCAAGGAACTCATTACTTTTGGTTCCTATGCCTCTCAACAAGTGCTCTAGGATTAGAGGTAAAAGTAAAGGCAGAAGAGTAAAAGACACTGTTTGCCACAAGTAGAGCTTCTGGAGCACAGCAAATAACAATGTAGGGAAACCTGCATGGAAATGAGCCAGCTATCATAACCTTAGTAATAAAGGAAAGCTCCATAACTAAAATAGCCAGGAACAAACCACTGACCCTTCAGATCATGGAGGGAAATTAATCAAGACAGCTTTGATACCATTTTTCTACTACTTACCTGCTCAGTGAACCCTCATATTACTGAGGCATGCATCTAAGATTCTCAAAGTCTCATACTTTTTCTCCCTCTAATAATCTATTTACCATCTCAAAGAAAAGTGGTGAACTTACTCACATCTACAAAACCCATGCATTTACTTTTTAACATTTAGCAGTAACACAGTTATGAAGTGTTTACTGGGCGGGTATGGGGGGTGGGGAAGTCCTCTGTTTCATATACAGATTCTGTTTGCTTGAAACTTTGTCTCTAATATTCTGTTCGCTGCACACCCTACAAATGTTTCTATTAAAAACTTTATTCCTTCAGGACAATAATGGCAGACTGCTTGAAAGTTCAATTCACCTCTGGCGATAATCTCTTCTTAACCTTCTCTACAGCTGGCATCATTGCCTTCTAGATGGGTTTTGACAGGTTAAGAGATGCATCAACCCGCCAGAGTTCTCTTGGTCTTCAAACCTCTAAACCACCACCAGTGCATTCTGCTACACACCTGTGTCTCCACCGCAAGCATCCAGCCTTTTTCGGATTAGAAATGGAGCTTCTGACCTCTCCTCAACTGGATACTTCTCAGTGCAGTCATACAAGCTCTGATAAAGAAGGATTATTCCCTTTTACACTCAGTATCACCACACACCTGGAATTGCTTGTACTGATCTTCTACATCTATATTACTTCTGCGTCAGTGCCCTGTAAAGCCTTCAGGGACACCCAAGACTTTGCAAAATCACTGAACACATTGTTGAGATGTGGCGTTTGTGGAGATATTAAAAAACCAACTGGACGCAGACCTGACCAGCCTGCTCTAATTCAACCTGCTTTGAAGGGGTGGGGGTGGGGGGTGGTGGGCATTGCTTCCAACCTCAAATATTCTGAGTGTCTTCTCTGGCCTCTCCAAGAGTGCAAGCATGTTTGTACAGTTCTTCACATGCAAGACTGCATTTTTATTTGGCTATTTAAAATAAATTAGGAAACAGTAATGTTCTAGGGTTTCATCTTGTCTGTAGCGTGGTAAGAAACATTTTTAGGGTGGAAAAACTCACTGCCTCTCTTGCCTTTTGGGATGGTTCCTAACATCTAGAAAGTATCTTCTGCTTTTCAGGAAATTAGTACAGTTTGTGCCTCATAAAAGCCACCATTTGACGCCATAAGCAGGGATATTCCCCTTACATGTACATACTCTTTTTTTTTCCTAAGTTAGCGTGTCAAAAACAGGCTGTGGGAGAGATGCCTTTCAGAATGTAGCTGTGATCTTCTTGATGCAGTGTACAGATCTGGCTTGGGTACAGCAACCACATTGGGTTGTTCCGATTGCTGACTATTTGTTAAACGTTAACAGTGGGCTTGGAACTTACAAGGCTAAGGGAGGCTTCCCTGCAGCTCTTTTATAACTAAAAGATAAACCTAGGGATTAAAAAACAAAATAACACAAAACCCTCACAAAAAAACAAGGAACGCCCAAAGACTTGTAACAGAATACTAATGTAAGTATTTTAAAACTCAAACATCTTTGTTTTTCCTCATACGAAGACTGACATCAAAGAAAGCAGCGAGAGTTGGTTCTGAGGGCATGTAAGGAGAAATTGCCCTGGAGCAGGGAGGAGGAGGACATAGCAGTGGAAACACAGGACATCACCACAGCTTTCCCACCCACAGGGCTTTTCAGCCTCAATGGAATATTCCCATGCCACGCTCAGCGCTGCTGTGTCATATACGCTGAAGCTCTCTGGCACAGGGGCAGTTTGTTTTCACTATCCTTACAATAGCGCGGGCCTTTCCTTTTCATCTGCATTTCCCTGACCTCCCTTTTCTCCCTCCCTCCCCTCCAATCAAACAATTATCATCAGATGCAGGAAGAACCTTGTTGTGGTTCTGCTGCTCGTAACACAATTTGCTATGCAAATACTTCCTGTGCACCCTGCCAACATGGCACCTCTCCAAAACATAAGACTGGTGTTTGGGAGATGGTCACACAAGCATGATACTTCCTACTACGACTGCTCCTGCCCTTCACCTTCCTTCGCCTTACGATGGGCAAGGGCTATAAATACCCAATGGCATGAATGAAATGAAGATGGAGGCTGCCTGTTTGTACCAGTACGAGTGTTTGTGGCAGTGTGCACTGCTGCCCTTCATATAAACAGGGATATACAAGACATATGTTAAAATATCGTTAACGTCATTTTCAATGTACTTTACATACAAGAGAATTTATGTGAAACTTAAGTTTCATAAAAAAATGAAACAAACTGTTTCTGCACGGTAAATTTTCCTGTTATTTGCATAGAACCTCCAATGAACACTGGAAAACATTTGCAGAGCTTCAAAATATCAACTGAAGGCTAATACTAGCTTTTACAAGCAATGACTGAAGTGGGCCCAGATACTGTTAAGATACACAATAGGGACAAAGGAAAACCTTTTTTCTTACAAGAGTCGCTGGTGTTCCCTGTCTGTAATACTTATATGGTAACTCCAGCAGGTGTATGACTTGCTGATGCATAGCCATTTTTCTGTAGTTTATTCTTATCCTCATGCTTCTCCTAAATGCTACTTACAGAAAAACATGGAAGTTAGTGTCAGATTAACAGTAATACCTCTCTTCTCAACCCATGTATCTTTCTAGCAAAAAAACAAGTATACCTAAAAAAAACCTACAGAGGAAATGCACAAGAGAAGCAATCTGAGAGAGGACGGAGAAGATAAATATACCAAAAAAGTCAAAGAAAGGATGACTAGGAAGAAGAAATGAAAAATCAGGAAAAAAGCTTTAATGTTGCACACAACACAGTAATATCAGGCTTTGGCGATGAAGACAGGGGGACTGAACTTCAAGTATAACGCAATAAATTCTATCAAGAGACAACACAGAAGCAGACCATTTTAAAGACAGCATGGTTGAACACTTATTCTGGAGTCCATGAAAGGCATCCAGGAAGAGGAACTGAAACCAGTTTTGGTTGAGACACAAATGCACAGGCCAGGTTTTCTGTTGTGGGAACAAAAAAGTATGGAACGCAGGTAAAAGCCAACTGAGCATGTGATGACAGCACTTGGAGCCCCACACTGGCTTCCTACCTGCTTCAAAGCACTGCGCAGTGTGTGAAGTTTGACCTCTGACATGGTCCGAGAGTTAGCCTTTCCCTCAATGATGGTCCTAGCAGCAGAAATACTTTAGCACATAGACAGCCAAAATGCAATAAAATAGAAAAGTCAAAAATTTAGAACTATTTCATCGGTTTGTGAATTTAATTACATATCCTACTGTTTACTCATCTTTTGTCACATATTCCAGTGCTTTAACAACAGGAAAACCAAATTCACTAAGGTAATTTACAGGAATCTCTTTATTTGAACTTAGGATATAACCCACAGTAATTATGAGCAGTGTGTGGCAATATTTTCACTACTTAGGACAGGAAGTGAAAAATACCAAACACATCTAAAATTGCATTAGGGATTTGTGCAGACAGAAGGTAATTACACAAAGTGGACTTTGGCCAAGACTCTCAGTACGTGAAGCAATCTCAGAACCTTGTGGAAATTACCATGGGATCTTTAATGACAAGTGGGCTAAATGTTTGTTTAAATCACCCTAAAGAAGATGCCTTCTCTAACAGCACATTGCCCCTTTGCTACACGGATTGACAGCACCATCATACTCCAAAATTAGAGGGCATGTCCAACACTACAGCACACAAGTGGAAAACCAAGCAAACAAACAAACAAAAAAATACCCCAAAGCACAGTCATTTAAAAAACAGACCAGGAGCAGACATCTCAAGTGTTTCACATACACGGAATTACTTGCTTCCCCCTCCAATTTATTTCAGATTAGTAAGAGATCCCTTATTTTAGGTCAGTGCTATGACAATGGAAGTATGCCAACATAACCTTCATTTTCTTAATTAGCATTTAACAAGAAGTTTGTCCTCTTCTAGAAATATTTCCTTCCATAAGGAAGAATAACCTTCAACAGAAGACAAAACTAAGCCAAGGAGAGGAGAAAAATGAAATTGAAGCTCCCAAGATATTTACATGCCTTTAAAATTTATCTATTTACATACCCTTAGAATGTAAATATAATAGATCTGAGTAAAAAAATTACTTCATCTCCCAGAAGCAAGCACAGCACTGTATCTGTATTCATAACTACTCCGGGGAAAAGCAACCACAAAGAAAGTCCCTCTTTTACACACGCTTCTTACCATGGACCATGTGCTCATGTAACTCATTGTTTATCTAGTCTGGAAACAAAAATGCCATGAAAAAGCAATCACAAGGCAGATGGCTGGTTTCATTAATCTGACCCTATTTCTTCCAAGTAAATCTAGTCTACAATAGTGATGCCCCAAATAATCCACCATTCCTATAATACTTAGATTTGCATATTTAGGTTAGAAATGCCCAGCATCACTGGATTAAGATTTTCCCCCAGTAAAACAATGCTTTGTCATAAACTCTTACTCCAGAGACCATGCTGATCCTTAAACCAGACGTGTCCACATACTGAAACCGTGAGTGGAAGCACACTCACAAAACATTCTTACCAGCGCTCACCTCTATAGCTGAAATGCTTTTGGAAGTTTCCTTTTGCTCTACTTAAACCCGACTGTAAAGACTGACAAATGCAAAGATAGCCGCCCCCATGATAACAGATGACAAGATGCAGCACAAGCTTCATCTCTTGCTAATTAAACGAATCAATTAAGACACTATTGTTGCAACTGTGTAACTGCTGTTCTATAGTGGCAATAACAACCCCACGGGGAGGTCTTTTACTACATTAAAATGCTGTCCTCCACAACTCCATTTGATATTATTAGAAACAGTTATTTGCGTCTTGCTGTCATATTAGTAGCAAAGGCAAATTATGGAAATATGCAGACCAGAATGGTCCCAGTATGAGATCAGGTTTGGTTTTCAGCCTCCAAGGGAACAATTGCTGAAATTCCAAAGTTCCCTAAAGTTCTTTAATGGAACTGATAAATCTATCAGCACAGCATCCATTTAGATTCTAGGTAAGGGTCACATATTTGCATACTTTCCTGCTAAGCTGATACAATTCAACTAGATAAATTATCATATTAAGTTTACCCTCCTGAGTTAAACTGATGGAGTTCAAAATTGTTTTCGATGGTTGTCATTAATCGCTGTTACATCCTAAATGCTCACTTTGAAATCTAATTGTGCTGGTGTACCAAGGGTCATATTAATAGTATTTTTAATGTTAAATCTTTGTAAAACATGTTTATTTTACTGATATTACCACTGAAGCCTATAAGACTAATGAGAAACGAAGTATATTTATTATCAATAAAAACTTCATTTAAAATTTACATTCAGAGACTTAAATTAGCTTTACTAACTTCATCATGATTTTGTTTCATTAAGATTCCTCGTTAAGCTTCAAAGCCATATAAATTAATACCTTCTAAACAGTTCTTGGGTATATGCCAAAGTTGCAGCCATCAAAAAGTTGTTTAAAAACATGGGCTACACATATGTTTATTACTTGGCAGTAGACATCATCCTCAGAAGAAAACACTAGATCTTCACTATGAGGTAACAGTCTTGATACAGTTAAAAAAACCCAAACAATACTTCTCTGGCCAAACAAAGCAACTAATAATTATTTCAGCATTGGTAAATCTCAGTCTACCAAAGGACATCACTTGAGTTACATCTGGGTAACCTGTCCACCTGTGTTCCAAGAAGCAACAGGCTAACCAACCAAGTTCAGTCCTTGTCCTCAAAGCATTACTGAGCTCAGTAAGAAACTTATCAAATGAAGTATGGAAACTCAGAAATCCTTCTTTTTCCATTTGCTTATTTCCAAGGGATAATAGGCATAATTTATTATAAGCAAAGACTACTACATTACAGATAACACATGCACTACAGAATCCACCAACATTAAGGACATTCACGGGAATTCTGACCTACTTAAAATGTTAGCACACATTTTTTCTCTAGAAATTAAAACTTTAGTTGAAAACAGAAGACAAGGCCAAGATTAAAGTTAACATAAAAAGCAAAACATTAGAATCTAAATGTAATAGCCCATTTCCAGTCTGATTTTGTAAGGAAAACAAGGCTTGCAATCCAAATTTCTGCTTCTCAATCCTCATCCCCAACTCATTCCATCTAATTATCCCATTTGCACCCACAATCACTATTTTAACATGCTGATTAACTTCAACCAAATTTGAAGAAAAGGTATTAAGTCCAACTACCTATAAGTATTGTAAGAAACCATAACTATGTTTCAACAAATCTTCTGAAGAGCACTGGCTGTGTTAAGGAAGCAAGAGACCTAAGTCTGTACTCCAGCTGAGGGAAATTTGGCAGCAGCCAGTTGGCCAGCCAGCATGTTCACAGTGCCCATCCAACAAGCACATACACACCTTCAGCTTCACCCTGACACCACCATCTCTCACTCAAGCAGGTCTCAGGTGAAGACTACAAGAAGTTCTGTGGGAACTTGTGGCACTTCTAGTTTCTTTTAAGTCACAGAAGGAAAACGCAGAAGAAACTCCAAGGAGTTTCTTATTTCTCTCCCCAAAGGAATCCTGAGCAAGATTTCCAAAATAATCTCAGTGATTTTAGGACATGACTTTTGGTAACACCGGTATTTCTGAATCTCTCAGGTGCTTTTGGGTTTGCCCCCAATGGGCAGCTTTGATATATTCACTATACTTTCTGCTTTAAAACATACAAATATATAACAGAATTGAAATGAGAATGGCATGTGTAGCTGTGTGACCGCACCTGATCATTCACATCATGTCAAATGGAACAGTTTTCCCTGACAAGTCCTAATAATGGGCGTATCAATACTTTCACATGAAATCCTTGTGGCATGAATCTGCCACTTTCTGTGGAATACCACAGCAGTTGTAGCCAGTCTCAGGATTCTCACTGCCCATGTTCAAAAGGAATTTGCAGAAATTAGTGCTTCTAGAACCAAATGCACGTTTTTCCTAGTGACATCTTCAGCATTACTGAAATGCCACTGACAACAGCTCTACTACTAGAAGCACTGTGGTTCACAGCCCTTCCGAAAGTCCGTGAAAAGAAAAAAAAAATCTATACAACAGTAGAATTCCCTTTAGATCAGCAGGGACCCTAATCTTAAGGCTTGCGAAAAGGAAGAGTAAAAAAAAAAAAAACATTTTAAAAAAGACATTAGCTTGCAAAATAAACACCTACTGGACTGTATTTATTTTCTTGTGGTTAATACTCTACATATTCCAATAAACACAACCTTTGTAACCTCTGCAGGTTTCAACCCATGTTTGAAACTTCTGCATAAATCTTCAGTATCTAGTTTCAGAAGTGTCACATAGAGAAAGAAAAGCAGAAAGGAAGAAAACCTGTTACGAAGTGCAATGATTTGTAAGGGTGAAAGAAGCAGGTCATTAAACATTTGTCATTGTGAGCTAAATCAGACTCATACAGTCAAAGCTTCCATCTTTATTGCTGTTTAATCGGTCTTTGCAAGAATGCAGGGAGAAAGAAAAAGGAGGAGGAAGCTGTCTGGAAGCTGACGAGGTTATATAGAGACTGTAAAGTTCCAGGACTATTTGTAAGCCTCAGTAATGGGACAACAAGTTGAAAGTTTGCTGCTGAAGCAAAAGCAGACAAGTCATGGCAGGAGGGAACGGAAAGGGGAATCAGCAGTGAGAAGTTAGTACACTGACCTGTAGCTCTTAGGATTACCTTAGGTACATAAATGATGAATATGCAGTAAGCCAGGAAGCAAAGATTTAGAGGAATGCTTCTACGTAAAGCTCTCAATTTCTGACCAGCTTGTCAGAAAAACATACGTAACTAATAACCTTGATGGCATATGAAACATCCTTTTGCCAATCTATCTGGAAGTAGCTAAAGAACAATTAAAAAGTCATTGAGTGATGACCACTGTACTAGAACATATGCCAACTATGCTAACAGGCATGGCCAGGGCTTGATTAGAGATGAGTTTTCCTAAACCCACCATTCTCAACCTGCAGACCTGGTTGAGGCTGTAGGTCTCCAAGCTATTTTAAATGGGTCTGCAAGAAGGCTGAAGAACAGTAAGAGTAGCATTAACAGGCTAATAGTAATTGTGAGAGAACAGCAGCCTCCTCAGCAAAACTTCAAAAGTTTTTTTGCAAATCACGGGTGACAAAATGCACTCCATCAGGGATGAATGAGACTGAAGCAACGGAAAAACCTCCAGTGAGAAGGCTGAACCAAGCAAATGGTGCTAGGAAACTCAGAAGCACCTAAAGATAGCTTGATTCTTAGGCCAGAGCAATTCCGCTCTCTTCCACATGGGTTCCTATATTGTGTTCACCACTGAGAAACACTGTCAAGTGATACACTGAGCAACATGACCAACATCTGTCACATATATATTCTTTCACCCTCCCCCAGAGGAAAGAAGCAACTGTTATTATCTCTGCTCTGATGTTAGAGAACAGAAGCTCAAAGAAATGGCACGAATGATGAGCAGAGGATAGTCCCCACTGCGGCTGGAGACTCTTCGCAGTCTGGGACTGTCTCTTTTGAGGGAAGTGTTCCACTGGGCCAGCAGAACATCGCTGTCAAGCATGGCCTGCAGCCCAAAGCTGACAATGACATTATGGACATGATGAAGCCAGGCCACTCACTATCCGAGCATACAGACATTATTTCTTTGTTTGAAATTTTACAGAGGCCATTAAACACAGCCTAGAAAAAGTTTAATGCTTCCATAATAACCTGTAGTCCTCTATAGACTTGCAGCTTTCTTAGCGTTAAAGGCTGCCTGCCCAGACATCTTTAATTGCTGAAGTCCAGCTGACAGAGGCGTGAGTAACCAGCAAATGACTGGGGCCAGCAGTGGGTCAGCCAAAAACATTCCTCTCACATAAAAGAGCAGAAGGTGGAACAAAGAGACAAGAGACACGAGAGAAACTGGAGGCGAACTAGAAAGAGAGGAGTAAAGGGTGGACTTTGGTCCTCTGAAAAGACTACTCAAACATACAGGCTCCTGAACTGCAGAGGCTGAAGCAGCAGCTCCAAGTCTAGATCTTACTATTTGTCTGTAAATCTAAATCTGTACGGTTTTATTTCATACAGATCTTTACGTTAAGAGAACAAGTCCTGTGAGGAGCATCTGAGGGAAGCGGGGTTGTTGAGCCTGGAGAAAGGGAGGCTCAGAGCAGACCTTATCGCTCTCTACAACTACCTGTTGTAAGACGGGGGTCTGTCTCTTCTCCCAGGTAGCAAGTGACAGGACAAACAAGAGGAAACAGCCTCAAGTTGCACCAGGGGAGGTTTATACTGGGTATGAGGAAACATTTCTTTCCCTGATAGACTTATCAAGTGCTGGAACAGGCTGCCCAGGGAGCTGAGTCCCCGCCCCTGGAGGTGTGTAAGAGACATGCAGACGTGGCACTTAGGGACACAGTTTAGTGGTGGACTTGGCAGTGCTGGGTTAAGGGTTGGACTCAATGATCTTAAATGTCTTTTCCAACACAGAATTGTTTACGTTTGTTGCAAATCTACTTCTGTGAGCTACCTACACACATGAGACAACCCATAAAGGACTGCCTGTCTCCTTGCCTCCCGGCACTCTTGGTTTTGGACATTAATTTGAAGGATGTGCTATCTTGTTTCCTTTTTCTTTGTACAGTATACAGCCCAATAAGATTGTGCCTTGGTGTTACAGTAATGCTGTTAATAAATACACTTTGAATAATTCTAGTGTAAAGTGGCAGAATAGCAGGACTCCATCAGCACATTATATCTAGTCATGTTCATCAAAGAGGAAAAATTGGTAAAAACTCATGTAAAATCTCAATTAATGCAATGATCTATAATCTGTTCTGAAATAATCAGGACCCAAAATGTTATTCCAAGAAAATTAAACTAAATCAGTGTAGCTTCCTATTCAACAACTATTTCTTACTGCTAAAAGTTGGTTGCTCCTCAAGCAGAAACATCCTTGTACATCCTCCAATAGCATGAGTCCTGTATCAGATCTAAGACTCATAACTCTCTAAAAAAAAAAAAAAAATGCAGAAAACAAGCTATCCAATGCCACTACAATTCAAAGAGAAATGCTCAAGTAGCAAATAATTTCTACTCATGATCACAAACAAACAAAAACATGATTACAGATCCACACAGACCCCCCAAATGATGCTAACAGTGTTCACCCAAAGCTATGATTTCACTGGGGAAAGCAACACGAATTTTCCTCTAAAATAACAGAAATATGCTGCTACACAGAAGCATTTGTCCTACTGTCTACACGTTTACTATCTGTTATGCAGCAGAATTCATATCAAACTGTTGTCTTTCTGCTGTAATGTAGTTTTCTCTGTCCTTCACCTAGCTAACTGGGACAGCAAGGATGTTTCTGATAGGGAAGCATACCTTTCAGTTCTCCTCCGTGTCAGCTGGCTTCCTGAAACAGGGGCTTGTGATCTATCAAAAACCAGCAGCAGAATTGTTTCTACCATCCAATGTCAAAAAATCAAGTATCTTTTATTGAAGCTGATGCCCTCCTGACAAGCCAGGGAGCTGTGCTCCCGATCGGCTGGTTCTAAAAATATGTGCTGGTGGAGAGGTCAGCAGTGCCTACATGCAGTAGCACTGCCCTGCCTGCCACCACTGAAGTGACAGCAACATTTGCCCCTGTCCAAAGTAACAGAGAATGCTCAAAGCTATCCCTAACATTTTCTACTATGAAAAAAAGAGCAAAGCAATAACTTCACAAGCTGATTATTACACTGATAACAATACATTATAATAACAATGAGCAATCAAGAGCTTCTTGCTGCTAAATATTCCTTTTCAACACTTACTATTTTGACCGCACTTCTGTGTTAGCAAAGGTTTAGTAAGAGATACGCAACGGTGAACCCAACATACATTTCTAAGAATTCCATTAAGATTATGTTCTTTTCTTTGAACGTTTACATTTGTGAACATGTACACATACGCACACAGGTACACACATACAGACTCTGTATCTACACGTGTAGGCAATTTGTAGGGGGCATTATTGTAAAGAAAACCCATCCTTCCCCCCCCCCCCCCGCCCCCCATTATCCAGGCTGAGTGTATTAAACTGAAATCAGAAGAGTACAAGGATGTTAAAGGAGCGAACACCAAATTAAGTAAAGGGACTTAGGGGAAAGGAGGGGACAGTAGGCTAGGGGAACTGATAGGAGCACAGGTACAGGCTCTGGCTTGGATTCTGCAAACAAACTGGTATCAGAGCAAACCCTGGGAAGCAGACTTCATTACTGCTTCTCTACCCTGCTCACTGAAATGCTCTCTCTGGGTTTCGTCAGCAAGACATGTGCATAATTTATATTAAATAAAAAATCATGGGCAGAGTACTACAGTCTTTTCTGTTTAGTCCTCTTGAGAATTTCAGTTGCAATCACATACCTGATTTCCCAAAGTAACCAAGATCCAATAAATACACATAAGGTACTTAGTAAGAGTTTCTTCATCAATTTTTTAAAGCTAAAAGCACATCAATACTGTACACTCTGTTGCGTTGCACAAGGCCCAGCACAAGAGTTCTAGTATGAGTGAGACTCCAGAGCACTTCTAGCATATGAACATGAAATGTTTTCTCATCTAACCTAAAAACAAATTAAATTTTTAATGTCACCAAATATACAAACACAATTTTCTCTGCTACGGCACCCACTTACAGATCAATTAAAATCTTCTCAGTATTATCAAGTTGTATTTCTGTTAGCATCTTATCTACTTGGAGTAATTATTTTCTTCTCACAGTCTATAAGATCAGTCAGCTAGCAGTAATCTCGCATATGCAGGATGCAACTCCAGAGCTGAAGCATTGTTACAATTCCAATAGTGTAGAACACAACTTTTATATTATGTCTTATTTGTAACTGCCACTCTGCTTGACACCGATTAAGACAAATAAAGGTATATGCGCATATAGATATGTATTTATAGAAGCAAAAAATCTTAGGGGCACTTTTCATCTCTGAAAAACAACATGCAAGTCTACAGGTATTCTTGTTCGCTGTTACCATGTTATAACCTTGCAAAAATGGCTTCCTAGCACTTGCAGACGAACTAATCACAAGTAGAATAAAAGCATTATCATATGCAATCTTAATCTAGCTTTGTTCAACACATACAGTGCACAGAGATGTTATGACTAAATTCTGAAGGGAATGTTTCATTCCTAGGCTTTTCACTGTTAATGTCACTACAGGGAAACCTGTTGGCAGCAACCAGAACAACTTATTTTAAAGGATATTTTAAAGGATACTGCAATTTTATTTCATTTTCACAACTATTTTTAGGTGCATAAGGAACACGGAAAAATTCAATGATTGCATTTTAATCATGCAAATCATGGAACTGGAAGCTGTGTCCATTCACATATATGTTTATAAGCATCCATCACCTAACACAAAACTCTGGGTTCTATATTATACGTGACTGCTCCAGATAATAGCAGGTGGAAAAAAAAAAATCAGTTTTATTGAGTAAATTCTGTCTAATGGTATAAAATCTGATTAGGATTTTAGGCATACTTCAGCAAAAAAAATCTGGGAGAAAAACAGAGTTACCACATTTCGTTAGAATGAGAAAAGGACAGAAGACTTTCCATTACTAAACAGTTTTTTCCTAAGACCAACCCATCTGTGGGATGTGAGGACACATGGTATGGTGAAGCAACAGAGATCAGAAGGTTGAGGGGTGGGGAAGAGTGGGTTTGATTCTGATGTGGATCAAACCTGAGTATGTTGCAATAAGCTTACAAGGCTACACTCAGTTACTCTTAAATCCCTTGTAAATGAAACAAAAGCAAACTTGACTCAGTTGAAATGTGGAATGCAGGTACTGTGCACCATGCCTTGGAAGTCAGCTTTAGAAATTTGCCCAAATCCACCTGTTAAGCTCGGAATATTTACACAGAATGTGAACCTTCACATATACAAGCATAAATGTACTGCCGGCGTAATTTACCTATTTTCTGTTTACATTATATTCTTCTACCAACATAACTCTTGACAATAGTTATACATACTTACCACTGTGCCTAGAAACTGAATGCTTGTATCTCCAGAGGCATTCCGAGAAAGCCGCTGAAAAAAAAACAGATGTAAAACGAATTAGAAGCTTCTCCCAAATTTGAAACCATTCCATTTTCTGTGTCACAACACTGTAAAATAATCAAAACTAATTGAGTACACAAATCTATACATGAAACAGAATAAAACCATTTCCTTCAACAGTTTCCGTACTAGAAAGCTAATTCATGCTTCAGCACATATTTTCGTTCTGTTTCAGTGAATAAAATTTATTTTTGAAGAACAATGAAAACAAGTATGTCCAAGTACAACACAGAACAACCTTGGGCTTGCAGAAAGATGAATGTCATGAATAATGAGACTTCTGCCATCTCTAAATGTCTATGATTCTGCATTCCTGTTACTCTCATTTAGTATTATCTTCATTCTCTCCTAATGAGACACATTTTAATCTCTTTTTAAAATGCAAACCTCCAGTGATGCTACTTTGAAAACAGAGGGAAAAAATGACCTTATGAAATGTCTGGTCACCTACTGTGGTTCAGGAGTTGATTGAAGTTATTAAACAGTCTTCAAATATTACCTTGTCAGTAAGCCACAATACAATGCAAAAGAAAATATATTATTGATTTAACACAGTATTACCCATAACCTAAATATGCAAAATGCATAAAGTATTCTTTTTTCACACTGAAGGAGGCAGCGATACACAAGAAGAGGTTTTTCTTCCTTTTTTTTCCCTGCTGTTAAATTGTAGTACATACAGACCCAAAATCAGGGCTCTACTCACAGGACGCAGGATACTTGCACAATGCCAGGTGTACATATGAGCACAGAAGCACAGACTTGAGAAGGTGTTTATCAATTGCAAAGAGCTGCGAAGAGATCTTCAGCATTTTTAAAGACAACGAATCCTAGGAACAGGGCTGCAAATCATCTTGAGAGATCTTCTAGTCTAGTACCCTTGGCAGAATCAACACACACCTGTGTCACTCCCAAACAACGTGTAACTAACCCAATTTTTAAAATCTTTCAAATGCAGAGATTTCACAGTCTCCCTAAGCAATTCACCCCAGTGTTCAGCATCCTTATCATTTGGAAGTTTTTTTTCCTAATATCTGACTAAAACAACCCTTACTGCAACTGCGGCACATTAATTCTCCTCTTTTTCCATCACAGACAGGAAACACCGATTACTCCCTTTCTTTTTAAAGCTACCTGCAGGTATGTGAAGAGCCATTATCACCGTTCCCTTTAGTCATCTTCTCTAGACTAAGTGAAAAAGTGCTAGACAACAATAGCTAGCTATCCCCCAAAACAATTTTAATAGCAATAAATTAAATCATGGTCCTTTTTCAATAACGGTGCATGTTCCTCTGCTACACTTTATGAAGTAATAATTACTACAGCCCAAACATGCTTATTTTTTGACTTAACAGGTCACACACTGACACTGCAATCTGTACAATCATATGAAAACAAAGGATGATGTGCCAAAGCCTGACATATTTCAACAATAATGATTAATGAAATGGAAAATAAGGGGGAAAAAAATTTCATACAAAACCTGACGTTTACTTTTATAAAGGAAACAGGAATATACACTTTTCCCACAGTCTAGGATAAACACAATCAGGTTTTGGAAAACCACAAAGAAGAACAAAGTACCGGCTGCCTACAATGAATGAACCACATGCCAAAACAAACAAGTCCCAACCACTTGATAAGCTGTCAGAAAATGGCAAGCCGAAAAAAATTAAAGGATTTAATTTCTTTTTTTCCTGGAATGCCCTCCACCCTCGTTAGAGTTCTGTCACTTATTGTGCTACCCTTTTGTCCGCTTTCAAGGGTCACTAGAGACCTTTTCATGTCCTAATAAAAATTCCATTTTTTTGGCTAATCTTCCCGTCACACAGAAAAACACAACTTAAAAAACAAAACAACAACAAAAAAGAAGAAGAAGAAGAAGAAGAAAAATAGAGCCCTTTTGTCATTTTCTTTAAAGGCTTTCAAAGTAAAGCCAGGTATCTTGACAACTTGACTTATTTTTCACAACTGAAAACAAAATCATTAAAGTATTTCCTCACACACAGTCCCTTTACTCACAACTAAATAAGACAGCATAGCAAAAACCAAGCCCTTTCAAAAATAATTTAATAACCAATTTAATAAAGCCCAATATATCTGTATGTGTGTATATCAAGAAGACAGCTTCTAAAGCCATAGTCTCAAGCCAAGACAAAGATAGAAGCAGCCTTTTTCCTGTTCTGACGCTGTTGAAGTACACTGGTACCACAGTATAGTAAATCCTCACTGCTACTGTTTCCTGTGTCCAAAATACAAAGCATTACATTCAGTTGTTCATAGCATTAAGAATCAGTATAAGCACTAAAATCAATCTCTTGAATTAACAGTCAGTAAGGGTCGGGGGTGGGGGGTGTGGGAATAATAACGGGGAAGGTGAGGAAAACAGTTAACAAATAGAAAATAAATTTCCCTTCTGGGTATATTTAAAAAAAAAAAAAAAAACAACCAAGAAAGAAAGGTAGAGAAATTCTCCAAGTCACAAAACATATGTTACATCAAGACCAAAAAGAGAACTGCCAGGCTTTTGAGAACCATGTTACAAAAGAATCAGCACATTATCATAATTAATGTTTCAAATTACAGTTGTAAATAAATTTCAGCTGTTAGATGTGATTAGATTTTTTGAAGCATATTGAAAGGAGTTATTTCTGTTCCACTGGTGGGCTTGTGTTTCTGGGATTTGTAAATGTAATTGATGTTTTCAAGAAAATGAAAGGACATGGTTAACAATTATTCTTTTATTTTCCACCTCTTTAGAAAAAGGACCAGTCTCCAGTTTCTCTTGTAAAGTTAGATATTTACATATTCTATACCTCATAATAGATGGTTTCATATTGCATGTGATAGCAGGAAAGTAATCAAATATAGAGGTAACAAAAGAGAATAGCTAATTATATGCAGTCATTGTTGTCCTAATAAATTGCAAATTATTTACTAGGAGGTTTACACCAAAAAGCAAGGGAAGTCTACCATTTAAACAAAGACAAAACATCACTGTATGTTTACCTGCCAGAACAGTAAAATTACATTGTTGGCATCAATTATGTCATCTTAGATATAACCGATGCTCTTCTGGTTGATTCAACTGATACAGCTTCAGAGTAACTTAATCAGTGTAATATTAGTTAAAAGTATAATTTTTTTCCTTATGAGAAAGTAACAAGCTAAATCAATTTGGGGGGAAAAATATCACAACTTAAAAAATCCATCTGCAGTCTCAAAGCTGTCAAATGGGTGTGAGTGTTACATAAATATTATATGTATTTTTACACACACAGGTTACAGTATGCTATACTGCATATGCTATGTATATACAAACAAAATGCTTATGCACACATATAAAAATAGACGTGTATACAATCATACAAAATGCGTTCCGTTTTCCTCCTCTATCTTAAGCACATGCTATACCACAGTCATTTCACAAATAATTGTTTTAATCTGCAAATCCCAGTAAATTACCAGAGGTTAGTGTGATATGACTTTAAATTCTTCTGCTTTGCCATAGAAAATTATTTCCACTTAGTTGAGTATCAAAGATCTATTCATCGTAAGATGCAGTAGGGTTACAATCAGCTTTGCATTAAGCTTGCAGTGGATGAGCACTTGCAGATAAAAACGATAACAACCCTTACATGAACAAGGATAAAGCAGCTCAGCCAAACATAAAATATATATTACTGAAAGAGATTCTAAACCAACATTATTAGACAACAACAAGATCTCAGAGTATTTTCCACAAATCTTCTGGTATCTTGGGCTCCCCAAGCTACTGGAGGGGAGCAGCTGCAGGGAGGGAGTGACACCAAAACAAAGAGACTCCAACAGACCAAAAGCAATTTTTTTGCTTTGCTTACAAATAAAAAAGGTAATGTGTCAAGTCAAAATGAATACAAACTGGCAAAGGAAATCATATATATACATTTCTCAAACAGATTTATCTTCAACTACTATATAACGCCTTTATTTGTTGAAAGTAAAGCTGGAGACCATTTGTTGCAGAAAATGTACAGGTTGTCACTTGGCAAATGTTTTTTGCAACTTTTTCAAGCCATGGCATGACTGCATTAACAGTCAGACAACAAGTATCAGACTATACAGAACAACAAAACAAACAAAAAAAAAGGTCAGAAAACCTATACAGACAAAATTTTGAGTGAAACACTGCAGTTTCCCAGCATGGTGCTGTTTTTCAGAATGCAGTTCTTGCAACTCCTATAGCTTCATTTCAACTGGTCGCTACCAGAAATTCTAAACATCTTATGCCACAAACTTCAAACAGAGAACACTATCCACTTTTGGGCCAATATTTATAAATTCCTGAAAATCCAACCTAGCAAAATGCAGGCCAGAATCATCCCCAGACAGATCTAATCAAAAAACAAATTACTCTTACAATAGGGGAAGTCAGGGGAAAAGACCACAGTGACTTAACTTGTAAAGGTATAGCAGATTCATCTGCTAGTACCTCATCTGTAAGATTTTGTGTACGTGAAGGTGGTTGGACATCTGGAAAGTTCCATCACCCACCCATGTCACTTCCATCTTTGGAGTCCCATGGTTGGGTCAGAGAGGAGAAGAAAACTGCAGAAGTAGCTGTGAAACCATGAAGTCATCTTCTTGTCAAAATATGAGGATTGGTTTGGCTTTATCAGTCTCCTTTTCCTTCTCCTGCTAGAACCTTTGCAGAAAGCAGAACTTCATTTCAGCCCTCCCTCTCCACTATGCAAAATCCCAACTAGGGACGTAATCCCAGACTCGCAACGTGATCGAGCTTTCTCACATATCAGAGACTGTCTGCACCACACTATATTGTCAGACTGCTGCTGCCTCACAAGCCTTTCCACTTAGGGGTTCACTCTGCTTTTGTCACAGTTTAGCATTCTCCACTGGTGGTGCCATCGTTTCCTCTCCTTAGCGCATTAAACTACAGATGGAAACTCAGTCCGATTTTGTATGGTGCTCTACCCATAGCCGTTGTAAGTTTTAGATCACGCTTTATAGCAAATGAAGCCTCAGTTCGCTGTTCTTCTTCACGGCATGTCTACATTTTCCAGGTTCTTAGGTTTCCAGGTCCAAGGACAGCAATCTACCCAGTGGCAAAGGAGATGATCAAGCCCTGCTGTGTATGAAGCATTTTGACATGTGAAAGATGTCCAAGCCTGATGTAAATGGCACTGCACTGAAGCAGTCTTTCCCTTTAAAAGGAATGCTGCCAGGATGCTGAGGAACCGGCCTCCCGAGCACCTGTTGCAAGCTACCTCCGTCCCTTTCCAGGGACTAAATGGTATCCATTCCCAAACAGTACAAATACAGATGTTAAACACAGTGTGAATGGCTTACAGGGCATCAATCCACACAGATAATGGTGCAGGTGCAGTTTCTAAGGGGCCGAGGCACCACATTACTACTTTTAAAAGAACCATTCTCTTAATGCCCGGGATTCAATTTCAGTAGATGGCTTAGGAATTTCTGCTCTCCCAATAACAGAAAAATGGAAACACAGATCCTTCCCAATATTTCTTTAGGTGATAACCAAAGTTAATGTCACTTGTTGCTTCTTTTTGCCAAGCTTTAGACATGCAAACATTTAATATTAATACTACTGCAGTATTGCTATTACATATACATAGAGCACCTTCCAAGCATGTCCATGTGCTCCTTTAACCCTCTGAGGCAGGTAGCTGTTACAAAGCAGCATATGAGAAGCTTTAAAACAAACAAACAAAACAAAAACACCACCCAAAAAAACAACCCACAGGAAAGACTGTTTATTTGGTGTTGGTAAAGAATGAATCTAAAGGACGTTTACTTCAGCCCAACATTTCCAGCTATTTACAATTACTTACAATAATAAAGAATTTAGATCTCCCTGTGAACTTCTAAATTTTAGCTGTTCTTATATTAAAATCACAAAATTACTAAAACTTTTAGAAAATTCACCCTTGTTTTGACATACCGTAATACATTTTGCTCTTACAGGGGGACAGTGTGCAGGCAATACACTGCCATGTGATTCCAGATCTGGTAACGTTTGTGACTGCCCTGAGACAGAGCCTTTGCAGGATCCACAGCCCTTTCTCGCTCTTTGATGCCCCTCCTCTTCCTTCCTCTTTGCTCTCTGAATGTGTTACCGTGTTCAAGAGAACTATTCCTTGTCTTTCAAGGCTTAGATATCATAAAACTACCATGTCTGTCAACAACTGAATACAATGCTTTGGTCTTTGGACACATACAGAACCCTTATAGTTATTCATCCTGAATGTCTGTCATTAAAATTTATAGCCCCTTTGGAAAAAAATATGGCATGAGATACTGTGACAACTAACATTATTTGATTAACCCCTTGAACAACGCAGGATATAACTAATCCCATAAGGTTAAAGAAAGGGAGAAGTTTGTCATTTGTAGATAGAGCTTTATTGTGGAAGACCTCTCTGAAAAGTGGACAATAAATTCCAGAGGGGTTGATTTGGCATAGCAGCTGATCACTCATTTCCTTCCTGGATGAAAAAAAAAATATTTCATTTTCATGAAAGAATTGACAGGGGTGGTAGTATGTGCTTTCTGCTTCTGCTGCTTAATTAAGGAAAAAAAAAAAAAAAAGCAGTGCTCTGTAATTTTATGATCTTTTATTTCCTTTAATTTTCCCCTTCCCTTCACACATTCTCCATTTGAACCATGGACAACGGTGTGGAGTCAGCCTTCAATTAAAACGATTTCGCACACATCTGCAGACTGCCCATGAGATTCAGGTACTTCCTATTTAAAGTAGACATTAATAGAAATACTCTGGTATGACAGTAAAGGATAGCCGATAATTTTGAAGGCTTCATGACTCAGGGACTGGCCATACTGCTGTTGTATAGGCTACAAGTATATTCAGGGTTCATTTTAAAAAGCAGTAAGTTTAACAATTTTGGCAAACACCCATGACAGTGAATCCATGAAAGTAGTATTTGTTTTAATATGCATCATTGGCAATTACAGCAAGCAGCACCAAAAAGGCCAGTTTTTACACAGCTTCCCTCTCCCTACAACTTTGGGAAATAAAGGAAGTCTCAGTCCTACCTTAAGTCACCCATGATCAAACGATGAAACCTAAGTGGTACAATTACTAGTTCTCTTGTACAGGAACTTTCACAAACTCAACAAGCTGAGTTATCTAATAATTAGCTAAAGCAGATCACCCAGGTCTTTCCAAGTACACCTAGGAGATACGCACTGAATCATGCATGCTGGCTGATGCATGATGCCCACCCCAGCCGTTACCAGCCAGAAGTAATAATTCAATATGAACATCAGCTCTGTGCTTGGTTATGGTTAAAACAGAGAAAATAAGTATTAGAAATTAGTAATGAGAACAGATAAACAGCGAACACTATGAAGTTATAGTAGAAATCTAGGTTTTGTCTGTACTCTTAACACTGAGCACAGTTCTGGTCCCCACAGCTCAGAAAGGAGATAACAGAAATGGGATATGTTCAGAGAGGAAGACCTAAAGACACCCTGCAAGGAACAACACTGCAGCACTGAAAAGCGGTAACTGAGTGAGGATGAGGATACAAGCAGCATGGACACAGTGCGTAGACATGAACTGCTTGTCTCTTCCAACACAGGGACTAAGAGGAATTCAAATGAAGCTGAAGGACACTGCCATAGCAATTATTGGGCAATACTAAGGCTGCAATAACCAACCTGCCAAAATCCATCATTCGCTTTGTGCAACTGCAGGGAAAGAAGTAACAGCAATAACAGTGCCCTGACCGAGACATATTAATACTTTCCAAATAATTTTAAAAGCTGTAAACACAGCAAGGCATACTACATGTGCCACAGGCTTTTGTATTTGTCTTGTACATGGATATTTGAGAGCTTGTTTGCACTTGTCTCAAATGCTGAGTGTCAACTGAGGCGATAAAGAGCAGTTTCTCTGTATCATATCCACCGATCATTTTTGGAGTTTCAAGGCCGAAGTCCATTTTCTCAGATGACTGTGGCTGGATGAGCAAAAAAGAAAACATGAGCAGCCTGTGTTTCTGTACTGCTAAGTAAAGAAGGGCCACGGACTGATGCCAAAGCCAAATGGCAATAACTACCTCAGTCCCACTGCTTAGGTCTATACAGCATGGCATAAACCTGTACCAGATTTTTCTAGGTCAGCCATAACTGGAACAGGCTGAAACAAAGCCAGGGAGTAAGCTACCAATTAATCAGTATGGACTACCAGGAATCTTACACTCCGGCTTTTCTTTACCCAACAGTATAGCCAGCTATTCAGATGTAGTATACCCAAATGCCTGCCCTATTTGCAAATCATTGTGTGTCCCTCTTCTAGAAACAACCTAGCAAAAATAATCCTGAAATCATGGGTAAATGACAACAGCAGAGTGCGGGCAGTAATTGCACAGTGCTAAAGAACAGACTGTCAAGCAGTCTTCACATATACTGCTCACTAAAGCTCCCCAAAATAATTTTCAGGGTTTAAGAAAATGAGTGCGCTGAAGTAATGGTACTTTAGACCTGAAACCTATACAATGTATCATTATCACAGATTACACCCCAGTTCTCAAAACAGTAAAAATAAATAAATAAATAAATATAGCTAATTTTTCTTAAAAAATTACATGTGTGTGTGAAAAAAAGAAGTCTCCACAGGGTTGAAGGAAATGAATACTTGGGCATAGGCTTTGTTCTGTCAGACATTTCCCAGGAACAAAGGCTTCATAACCTACAGCATTTTCATTTTATGAAACAACCAAAATAATAATCAAAAGAAATATTGTATCAGAGAAGCACTTAAATTTGTCATATTGCAGGATGTAGAATATATTCCTCCTGCTGCAATTGTTGATGCAATAAATAAATGAAAAAAAATAAGTGATGCCATCACTGAAATCCCTGTAACACTGTAAGCAGAAAAAATTCCACTGATGAATTTTCATCTATTTTGTTCACAAAAAAACTTAAAGCTTGACGCAGTAGATGTCAGCTTTACAGGAGCATGATTTTGTTTAGTAATTCCATTACTCTCTTAAATTACATATTGTTTTGACCAATAAAGACTTTTTTTACTGCAGAGTTTGGGATGTCCAGCAGTCACAGAACAGTTGGGCTGGAAGGGACCTCTGGAAATCAAGTAGCCATAATCACTGTTCAAAGCAAGGCTAATGTCAAAGTAATATTGAGCTACTCAGGACCTTGTCCAATTGAGTTCTATGTCCTACAGAGCTTCAGTTCACCACAGATCAATCCTCTGAAAGTCAGGAAATACAAAGAGAAGGCATCACCAATGCCACTGTAAAATTGCTTTGCCGAAGCTGCCAAAACCCACAAAGAGTTTTCCAGGCTCCGGGCAGAACATCTATGCTATCTTCAGAGGGTGGAAGGTTTCCTTACAGCAAGCTAGCAGCGCTGTGAGACCAGTGTGGGCTGACAATATGTCAGTGGAAAGGCTGGGTATATATGATATGAGAAAGAGGTACAAAAGCGTTGGCAAAAGTTGGTAACAAATAATTCCACCTAAATCATTCTATGATTCTGGCTTCGGATCCTTTTGCTATAGGGAACTTTCTGCAAGTAAATGGTATATAAGGATGGATCGAGTGTTTGATGATGGGATCAAATGAAAGCGGAGCATTTAAGAGCACTATGGAGTTGTAAAATTTGTCTGCGTGGTGTTGCTGTGGAGCAGCCTCAGAATTTGAATGCTCAATGGTGTGGTTGTAGAGAACTTGCCCAAATACAAGTAGTGCCAAAGCAAAGCGAGTTTTAGGATCTCCTACATGCTTTTTTTTTTTTTTTTCCTTGGGCAACCTTATGTCTCTGCAGATATCTGATCTTCCTGCACAGCGTCCCAGTAGCAGGTACCTACTCAGAACCTGACTGTAGTAAGGACAGACTTGCAGTTAGGTTCAAGTCCTTCTGCTGGACTTCGTGGATTCATCAATCTATCCTGAGGTCCCCTTAGATTCTGATTTACATAAGGGAATAGAAGAAGATGTTCAGCCCTACGGAAAAGGCAGCTTATTCCTCTCTTCTCTCCTTCCACCTGTTCCCCAGTTTATATGCACAGGGCGAGAGAAGAGGTCATAGATGATGAGTTCTGCAGGCACAGGCTCACTGAAATCCAGCTTACTTGTATATGGGAGCAGAGACAGAGGGATAAAAATGCCCTCTTGGCCTAAAATATGCCTGCTGCCTTTCCCCCAGATGTTGTTACTTTCCAGGATACCATTCTGAACTACCATTCCCCCTCCCAGTTTCCACTGGAGTTCTTATGGCTCTTTTCTGCAACTCAATCAGCCTCCTCTTTTCCAGTCACTCTTCACAAGAACCATTAAGCACCTCATTTATTTGTTTATTTTTTACTATAAATATGGCCAGAAAGGCTGTACCATACTCAAATAATGTTTTATATATAAACGTATTTTAAATGTGTTTTCAATTATTAACAGCTAATCCCTCCAAATCTGAATCCTCAGGAAGACATATTGTAACCACATACCTATAGTTACTTCTCTGATTTTCAGCCAAGGCAGAGCCCAAATTCACAGTAGTTAGGTATAAGTCCGATTCTGAGCCACTAACGCCTTTGGAAGCAGGTAGGGAAAACCATTTTGGTAACATATTTCTGCACACAAAAATCAATTTGCTTGGTGAACAAAATCCTACGCTTCACTGCATTGAATTCAGCTTCCCCAAATGATAGGCAGCATCTAGTTACAACTGGAGAAAATGCTGAGAAACTGGGATTAGCCAAGGAACTACTACAAACAACAACAGCAACCCGTGACGAAATCTGTGTACTTCAAGAAATGCTATGGGGTCTGCCCACACCCTCATCCCTGGAGACTGTATCTCAGAAATCTCTTGCTCATATGATCCCAAGTTTTCATCACTTCATCACCTTGCACAGCACAGAGATTTCCGAGCCCCCGTGCTGCAGCCGTGCGGACCTGCAGTATACCCCAGGGTTCTGGTCTCTCTATCATCTGGGGACCTGGCCAGGCACTCCGCAGCGCCCATCTGCTGCACACAGATGGGCTTCCTTGCCAAGGAAACAAAAGCGGGAGGGAGGGGGCTGCCACACATCCTAGTTGTGCCCTGATATGCCCTAGACAGACTGTGACCAGGGCACATACCTCTCCTCAGGTGGTCAGATGTATTCCCAGGTCCCGTACTCTAGAAATAGTCCTAGAAAACCTGTTTTTTTAAACTCATAGGCCCTTCTTAACTCTGTGGCAGGGCTGGTGCTCTGCTTTGCTCTAATACACGTTGAGCCTTTAGCAGAGGAGTGAAAATATAGGAGAACGCTTAATTACTTATTTTTAAATGTGCAACAGATATGCAACAATTTGAATGTCTAGACTATAATTTACATAATTGTATTTTAAGCCGAAACATTTTAAAATTATTTATTTCCTGCTTCTATGCTTAAGTGCTTTGCTGGATTGGGGCCAGACTGCAAGATCGAGCTGAAGGTGCATAAATCAAACCTTCAAAGAAATGTAATGTTCACAAAGACTGTATTTGGTTGAGCAAATTTAGAAGAATGAAACCAACTATGAAGAGAAACTAGATTGGCTGAAAATTAATAAAGCACAGCTGGAATTATTCAATTCATCCATATTTGTTGCTTAAATGGCTCTAGGGCTGAGGCTTGCTGAAAGAAGATACTTCAAGACTCAGGGGTCAATTGCTTTTGGAGACAAATTGACCTACAGGAATACACTTGTCTAATTTGGTTCTTGCAGTGGGGCAAGTCTACAGAAATATATAACCAAAAAACCAATTTAGATTCCAGTGAGCAGATATCAGGGATCAAGTTTAAGGTTCCCATAAATTTACATCTATACACTAAAAGATTAGTAACTTTTAAGCTGGGTTTCTTTGCTAAAAGTAAAGACTTATGGATAAAATCTGAGAAAGAAACAACATACGTGCTTATTCCACATTCTGTTAGATAGATGCCACACAGGCAGCTCATTGCTGTGGCTAGCCCTGCAGTATTTCATACAGTCTGGTCATACTCAGGGAGTGCAAGTAACTATTGCTGGCTCAGCTCCTAGAAGAAAGCATGCTCAGATCTCACAATCATTAATTTTGAAACTAATTTTATGTGCCAGTTCAAATATTGCACTTTTAGTTAAATGATCTTACTACTGTTAAGTTATACTCTGAGATCTGTATCTATCCATACAGTTACTAGCTTGCAACGAGGCCTTCTGAATACAGTTATCCATTCTAAATAGAATGCTTTTCTCCTAAATGGATTTTATATATTCATACATCAGTATTGTTTCCTATTCGAAATTAGGAATGTACTTTATAAAACAGCACCAAAATGGACCAGTATTAAAATATAAAAACAAACTTTAAAATAGAAAATTATTTTAAGATATACACAAGTCCTGAAGCTGGCATTAGCCTTCCAAGAAATCTAGAAAACTTAAGCCCAGAATTTACTACGGCACGTAATGAAAATTTCACTCTCAGTCAACACTAACCTTGAAAGAGACAGTATTTTTTATCTTAAAGTTGCAATCTTTTAAATTCAAAGCAAAAATAGTATTTCCAGTTAGGTAATTTACTAGGAGTGAAAATGAAAAAATAGATTCACATATTTCACTGTAAATTGTCAGAAATTTTATCACTGTATCACGGATAAATGTATAGGAGATAGATAATGTTTTATGTAGGAAAACACTTTCAGTAACTCCAAAAGTTTTGATTATTTTTTGTTTCCTTTCACCCTGCCTTTCACTATTACTAGGATCAATGGAAGTTTAAAAATAAATGATTTTTCAACAAATATATAGATCCTGACTAGCATTACCTTCAGAAAATTTACAAGGTAGTTAAAGGCACACCTGATTGTTTGGAACTGGTTTCAAACACATTAGCAGTCAGAAGGAAAAACATACAACTACATTAATCTTTTTAGTCTTCTTTTCTTAGAGCCACACAAGTTTAGGACATTTTCTACATTTTTCTTCTCAAATCATGGAACTAATAATTTTTCATAAAAGTATATTTAAAAAGTGTTACATGGGAGGTTCACTGTCCTGTGACTTTCAAGCTGCAAAGGCCCAAAAGCGGAAAAAACACAGGATCCAAACACAAGGAAGAGAATAATTTTACTGCAGGACCCCATGCGGGTTTTGGTTGGTTTTTGTTTGTTTGGGTTTTGTTGTGGATTGTTTGGGGTCTTTTACAGTAAGCCATTTTTTATTTCTTAAGTGATTAAGAAACTCTATCTCCTCACAGCCATTAAATAAAGAGAACCCAGAAAGCGGGGTAAATTTCTGTCTAAAATAAGCAACTTCTCTTTAAAAGAAAGATATTCAAAACCCTAGATAAGTAACTCTGAGACAAGTTCACTCTACTGAAGCAAGTGCTGGATGCATTCAAAGAAGAAAGATTATACTATTCGCACATCGTCACATAGGTTTTATGATGCAGCAAGTTCAGATGCCATGTATCTGTATCATTTATATACCCAAAGGCTTCTGGTAATCTCAGCTCCACAAACGAAGCACCGGTGAGTTTACCTGTATAGTCCTCTGAGTGCCATCAATGGTGACAGACAACAAGGGTGAAGCCAGGTTCCACTCGCTGGTCACATTTAGTTTCATCCCATCAACTTCCACCTGTTGTGACACCAAACAAGGCTGTTACTATGAAGACAGACAGAAAACTGATCTCAAGTTCATTACTGCATACAAAGCAGCAACCATTTTAAAACAGATGGCTCCCAAACAACCTGTCATGTTTACTGCTTCTGCCATAAAAGACAGGGTCCAACAACAGAGTCTTCCAGCTATCTCTGGGGAGAGGTGAAGGACCTGTGAACAGCTGCCTCCGAGTAGCAAGGTTTCAAGTGATTTCCAGCAAGTAACAAACAGCCATCCAACTTTTAAACCTATCTGGACATGCTACATTTACTGCAATTAGACAAGTAATGCATATAAATTCCAGTGACACCTTGCAACCCACACAACAGGGCTTGCATATAATATTCTCTCCAAGGACCAAGGAAGAACTTTTCCTATGCTTCTAATGAAGGGGTTTTGCATTGTTATCTTAATTAATATGAGGCAGTAATTAATTCTTCAGTGTTTTGCCTCAAAGTCCAGAAAAACTTCACAAATTCTGTCATGTTTTCTTCCAATATACGGCTGATCAGAGGAATACAATTTCTGACTTGAATGCCAATGTTTATCCAAGAAAGAATTTTTTCAAAAAAAAATCATCCCATGATGTTTATACAAAAATGTTTCTAGGTGAAGAGCAAAAATTCTGAGTTCTTAAGAAAGTATAGATCAGAGTAGCTGTAATGACACTTCTGTCATTCTTCTATTGTATGATACTGTTTAAAAGCACACATCATGCATTCAACACTAAGAGCCTCAGATAAAGAGCTGGATTATGAAAAAAAAAATTACTATACATGGACTAATATAATTAATGACTGATATTTGTGGCATGTTTTGAACACTCATGATGCTATCCAGGGTTGGTGAATATGGTGTCAGTTATATATTTTACTATAAACAGAAGAAAAATAATGGTTGGCTGATTTCCTTCCTCTCTCAAAATCTCCAAAATATTTTTGATCAGTAAATTACAGATAATATTGATAATGACACAAATATTGCATACATTCTCAGTAAAGGAAAATTACTGCATTTAAAATAAAAGCTGAACCCAGATTTCACAAAATAAAACTTAAAAAGCCTATTCTTTTAGATCTCAGACCCAATCATTATTCCACCTTATCATGAGAACAGGCAACTGTAACTTAGAAGAAATCCGTAACAGAGAAGTGCAGACAAGCAACTGTATAATTTGATAATTTTATTTCAGAATTTTCTTAAGAAAAAAAAAGCTCTGGCTTAAAAAAACTCTGATTTTATAGACTTCAGTTTCAAACACAAAATCTGTCTTAGTGATGCAATCTACTCAATTTCAACAGGCTTTAACTAGAAATAAAGTTACACATAAAGAACATGAAGAAAAACAAGTCATTTATAATATTTCACCAACAGGCCAGATTAGCCGGCATGCTTTAGGTACTTTACACTGCTCCAGTGATGCAAACCAGCCACAAACCTGGCTTGAGTTAGACCAGACCTGCAGGTGGTTTGCATTGCCAGAGCACTGCAAAGCAGCTGGAACATGCTGGTGAACCTAGCTCGCTCTCAGCAAACCTGATTCAGCAAATACAGTCTTTATTGAGAACAGCAGAAATATCTGGAAAAGACTTTCCAAATGGAGAAAAAAAAAGCAAATCTGGTGCCGTGTCTCAACCCTCTTTGATTACCAACTGAACTTTGATAAGGCAATTATTTAAAATGCTGCCTGTCATTATCACTATAACCAAAGAAAGACTGTCTGCGCTGGAACCTGCATCTGAAAACATTTACCGTGTTTCTCCAGGGAACGAGAGCAGACAGCATGAAAGCATACCAGACTACTGGCCACCAAAAAAACTTCAACCGTACATGTTTGTTGCACTGCAGGATTTACACACAGCCTTGCAGAAAACCTATAGCTGATACCTATAGTCCTAGGTGAAGGGTGTTCCAGTGGCAACATGCAAGTCAATACCTCCACAACAAACTCAACTTAATCATTAGCTCTTTTGTCACTGTACAGATGAACAAAAGAAAAGTAAACCAAGTGTGTCACAGCAGTAAATGACCTGTTCAGATCCCTCACAAGGGTCTATACAAGTCTAGCCATCATTGAGTCCAGATTATGTTGGTATCAAAAAATTTCTGGTGGAAACCACCCTGAAAGAAGAGATGCAAGCAGTCAGATGGTAGGTCTAAACAAACAGTGGCACTTTAGGAACACTATGGCTACTTACATGCAGTAGAAAAACCTGCAGACAATATATTGCCTATATTATGTTCTCCCCGTTCAAGAAAGAATAAAGGGCCAGGGAAGGGGGGAAGTGTTATTGGAAGTAATGTGTACCCCCATAAACTGCAGCAGTCTTCTCACAGAATAGCGCTACAGGCTCTTAACTACTTTCACCTGGGGCTCACCATAGTATGTGCAACTGGGGAAGATGATGTGAAGCCAAGAGGATCACAAGGGAGTTGTTCGTCTTTGCTCCAACAGGTAGGATGACAAAGCCAGGAGGTCAAGCCATCAGAGAAAATGAACAGGGACGGAGGGTAACATTTATCATGTAATGAGCATGTTACTTTCACTACAAACGAGAGGAAAGTCGGGGGTAGTGGGGTAGAAAACACCAACAGAAGAACCCAACAACAGATAGGAGTTGAAATTAAACTGATGCTTTACCTAATGGCGCAAATTTTCCTTCTGCAGCTTGGCAGCCAACAGCTGTGCAAGGTTAGATGATGGAGGTAGGGGAATAGATAAGATATTCTAAGAACTTGTCAGAAGTCTGCATTTGCCCTCATTCTTCCTCTAGTAATTGATATGATAACAGAACCTAACAAATGCTGCAACAAAACCAGGGTCTTTTTGCTTTAGTCTTGGGGGGGAAAGGGGGTGCAGAGACAGACACAGGGATGACTAATGAAGAGTTGCATTGATAATTTCCTGTTTTATTTCATTTCTGTGCTCATAAGACACCATAAACAAATCATCACTCAACAGATACCAAAACTTGAACTGTAGGGGGGATATTCCCATCAAATCATTCATGCAGCGGGTCACATTGTGCTTTACACCACAGCTATATAGTCTAGCTTTAGCTGCAACTACTCAGTTCCAAGCGTATGCACGTGTGTGTATATGTGTGCATATGCATGTTGGGGGGGGGGGGATTACTCTATAGCAGCTATGGTGGTTTGAACCATTGCTACACTACATGAATGTGGGTGGTGAATTTTATTTTATTTTAAACAGGATTGTCTGTCCCTGTGTAAGGGCATAAAAGATAAAAGCAGCCATGGTCCTCTTTACCGTTATTTCCAATTCAAAAGCTATTGTAAATGAGGTCTCAGAAAGAAGAATGACAAGTCCAAGCCACGATGCTAGAAAAAGGTCAACAGCTTACTCTACTGTCACAACTTTGCAGACTTTAGCTGGCATGCACCTGAACTACACAAGTAGCAGCCCCTTCACCTCTTGTGGACTGAGTTCCTGATGTTCAGCATGATAGGTACCAGCTAACCAATAGTGCACAGAGCTGCAAAGCATAATCTGCATTCAGTTCCTTTAGAGAACATCATTTGGCATTCTATATGCATGTCAGGCAATTAAAGAAGGCAGCACAAGCCTGAGTGTTATAGCCCTGTTAATTTACTAATGCAGAGTCTCGCATACATCTGGCACATGTCACTTTTTTTCTCCTGGAAATGAAGGTGGTTTTCCAGGAGACTGGAGGGCAGCCCAAGCATTTGTTTCCTGCCTGATGCTTCAAAACATTATGCCTGAGGTTCCTCATGCCAGCCTCGAGTCTGATTAACTTAAAAGTCTGCTGACTTAAGCCCACATTTCTAATTTTGCCTCCCAGCACAGTGTTTAACTGGACTTCAACTTGATGCTTTGGGTTTAACTCCTGGCCTGGGGTCCTGACCCTAACTACTGGGTTAGGCCACCCCTACCCCGATTCCTTACACCCCTTAACTCCACCTCTTGCTACAGCAGAAGTAATGGCATTCTCTACTCAATCACATCAACCAAATGAAAAATCTTTCTCTGCAGATCTGCCTTGCTGAAATCCTTCTCTGATCAAGACAGTTGTACACGAAGATGTTACCTTTCAGGAAAACAGACATTACTGTTCACAGAAGATTTACGAATATTCAGTGTCATAGACTCAATCCCTTCAACTGGCATTAATTTAGCTGTAAATCTAAGGCACATCCACCAGGCAGCAAGGACTCTACAAACAGACACCTTAAAATCATCCTGCAAGGAAGGAACAATGGTAGTAAGCATCACTGTTGTAAACATGAGGTAGTATACATGTTTGAAGACTTTTCTCAAGCCTACACAGAGTAAAGATGTCCTCTTCTCTAGGAAAAGTAACTGTCTCTGGCAGAAGCCTCTTCATCTCCATCACTGCTAAACAACACCACCCATGCCAAAATAGCAAGGAGATTCTTTTCATTTTTATGACTCAGATAAAGGATAGGTATTCCTTCTTGTGCAGAAGAGGGGGCAGGCAGAGGCCTCATAGCATGGTGTGGCAATAGAAGGTTCAGCTGCAGGCAGCAGTATTCAGTAACGGTTAAGTCTGCAATTATCCCAGACTAAGCCAAATCGAGCCAAAGTGGCTTTTGGTTCCCAATTTGCACAAAATTCCTGAAATTCTCATTTAATCTACTGTCCAGCTAATAGAAAAGCATGCAGAATGGAAAAGGCAAGTGAAAGCTATCTTTTGCCAAAGCTATCATCCCTTACCTTTTGCAAACCCACGTATCCCTAGGAATGTGAGCAAAGTCTTATGGGGCTAATGAGTCTAAGGCTTCCTTTAGAAGCATGATGCACAAAACCCCAGGCATTTTGTAAAATGTTTTGCCAGTCCTCAACATAAAAAACTCTCTCCCAGTCAGCAGGAGAGCTCAAACACTACCTTGCATCTCTCTGCATATTCCCAAAGTTAATAACCACAACACACTTCCTTATCATGGAAACTACCAGCCACCTGGAGGCTGTAAGGACTTCTGGTCCTTTTGCAGAGTTGTCCTGACAATTATTTGATCTTCCTATACAATCTTCTCTAACTCCCTCAACATTGTCTTCAAGTACCTTGAATAAAAAGGAAGTCTTAACTGCCACATTAGGAAATACTATCAAACAGTACTTCGCATGTGGTCATTCATAAATGCAAAGAAACCCATAAAGATTTCCCATGTGGGCAGCTCTTATTAAAGCAAGCTCCTTCTTGTATGTGCTTTTTCTCCTCTTCTTTGGACTAGATTTGCCGGTGACCCAGGGTCTGATTACCCATAAAGTGTTCGACGTTTTTCAGGGTCATTTCCTGGAAGAGGTGACAAAGCGTACTCTTGTCAAGTTTACAGATGGCACACAAGTGGGCCAAACAGTTCACATGCACTAAGTCAGGTCTGACCTAGACAGGCAGGAGGAAGGTGCTAATGGAAACTTTGTGACATTCAAGACTAATCATTAAGTCCAGCATGTGGGAAGGAAAAGCCCATTGCAATGATACAGGCTGGGACCTGACCGGCTGGGGAGCAGCTCTGTGGAGAAGGACTTGATGATGTGGGCAGACGTCAGCTGGACATGAATGAGTCATCAGCACACCCTGGCAGCAAAGGCAGCTAACAGTGCCCTGCGCTCTGTTAACAGAGGCTCTGTTAACTCTGCCAACAGAGGGAAGTGATTTGACCCCTTTACCCAAAACTCAGACCACATCCAGATAACTGTGTCCATCAGAAAGATACTGAATTTGGTTACACCAGGTTCCCATTAGCCCATTCCTCTTGCCTGTCTAGGTCCCACTGGGTGGCAGCATTGCCCTTGACTGTACTGAGCAGTTTCCCCAGTTCTACGTCTTCCATAAATTTTATGACTGTGCGCTCCCATTGCCTCCTCCAGGTCACTGATAAGGTTGTTGAACAGGACTGGTCACAATACAGACCCTTGGTGATCTCCAAGTAAAGTACGACCCATTAACCATGACCCACTGAGCCTAACCACTCAGCTGGCTTTTTATCCATCTGGTTGTGCAAGATGGTGCCAAAAGACTTGCTAAAGTCAAGGTAAATGACATTCACTGCTCTCTCCTAGTCCACAAATCCTGTCAATTTATCACGGAAGGCTCTCAGCTGATCAGCCCTCAGTAAATTAATGCTGACTGTTCCCTATTCACCTTCTTTATGTGCCCAGAAACGTGATCCAAGAGAACGCACTTTATGAACTTCCCAGGGACTGGAGCGAGCCTGACACAGGCTGTAGTTCCATGTGGTTTGCTTTTGGTCTTTTCTGAAGACTGGCGCAACATTTGCTTTTCTCCAGTAATGAGGGACCTCCCTCAACCTTCATGACCTTTCAAAGGTATAGAGTGCAGACTTACTACCGCATCAGTCAGCTCTCTCAGTACTCTTGGATGCAGTCTGTCTGGTCCCACAGCTTCCCATGCATTAAACTCTCCCAATTGCTGACTTGATCTGCATCGGCCTCCTCCCTGAACTCTTTCACTAATAACAGAGACCTTGCTGCTGAAGACTGAAGCAAAGATGTCATTAGGTGTCTCAGGTTTATCTGTGCCTGCTGTTATCAAATCACTCGTAATACCTTTGTTGATGCAGCATTTCCCTTTTTCAGCTTTTTATTACTAGGACAGTGGTAGAAGTTGATCTTGTTGCTCCTAACATTCCTTACTACTATAAGCTTTAGCTTTCCTAACACTACCCCTCCATGCCCAGACAATTTTTCTTAATTCCTCTTTTGTATCCTGTCCCTGTTCCCACCTCTCATATGCTGCCTTTTTGCACTGGAGCTCTGCCATTACACCTGTTCTTAACGAGGCTGTTTTCCTGATAAAGGTGATTATTTTCCTGAGTATTCCTGCACTTAGAGGATGCTGTCCTTAAAGACCTGCCAGATTTTCCGAGCAGTTTTGCTCTTTAGAGCGGTCTCCCATGGAGCTCTCCCTACTTGCTAAATAAACAAAGAATAAGCTCAAGTCCACGAGCCTGAAGTCCAGGGTCTGTACCATGCTAATCATGTTCCTCACTCCCTTCAGGATCCTCAGCGCCAATCATTTATTTCATGGTTGCCACAGCCAAGGCTGTTATTGATTATCATGTCTTCAACCAGTTCTTCCTTGACAGTGAATAGCAGATCCAGCTGTTTCAATACCAATTCACTATCCAGTACCAGTATCAACCAGTTATTCCAAACACTCTTCAGAATTCTTCCTCCTTGCATCCCACCATGTTGCACTTCCAGAAGATGTCAGGGCCCCTCCCTTATGAGGACCACATTCTGTGACACAGATTCCCTCCAGTTGTTGAAAGAAGTCTTAGTCTGCTGCCTCACCTAGATCAGGTGGTCTGTAACGTGCTGTCACCATGCTAACTTTTTTTTTAATTAAGTCAGTAGCCTTCACCTGCCAAGTGATTTCACAGTCTGGACACTTGACTTTCAGCTTCTCTGTATGCACAGAATGACTTGCTTTCCCAAAACTCATGGCAAATCTAGAAACATAGATGGTCTTTTCCTCACTCTAGCGAAGGATACTTCTGGCCCCCGAGCACAGACATATCTCTGCTTCTTAAGCTCTGCCCAGTCATATTTACACACTACATACATCCTTGCTGGTGCTGGTCCTTGTGCTAGCTGTGGTGCATACACACACTAGCATGTATCTGAAAACACTGATAGGATTCACACCTACACCAGTGACATGCACTAGTCACTTTGCCACCACCACCACCCTGGCCTGCATGCAACACTGCCACTAAAACCCTCATTATACATGCACAGGTCATATAGGCTTTTCCAGGGAAATCCACACTGACACCACTTTCAAGATGACTGGGCTCATCTCCATGAAATTGTGCTTTCTTCTGAGAATGCCACATGACCAAAGTTGGTAGATGTTGGTAAGTCCTTTAGGACACTAAAACGTCTTAAAAGTTTTGCTTATGACTGTTAGCAATGGTCTAAAAACTTGCAGAATTAGCTGTCAAAAAAGTGCATGAAAAAGCAAGTAAGACAGAGAGACCCTGTGGCCAACAGTGCGGCGTACTGACAAACTCATAAAAATGTCACAAAGAGAAGTTCCTCTAAGCCTGAAATGGTGGCTTTCAAATAAAAACTGAATTCACCAATGCTTATATGACAGCAATTTCTTTGACTCAGATTAACCAGTCGGCTTAGCTTGCATTTTCACCTTGTAGTTATTGACAATATAGTCACATCAGATTAACAGATTGACCTTTTTTCTTCTTTTCTTCAAGTGACCGTAAGGTTAGCTTTTTGGACTTTTGAAGTGGTTGGCCAGATGCTTTCAAAAGGAAGTTAAAGTATGTGAGTCTCAATCTCATTAAAAAGGCCTCTTTTTTTTTTTTTTTAAACAAACTTTCCTTTTGTTCATATCAGCACTTTTTTAAAAGACCCCAAGAGAGAGTTCCAGTCTATAGATCACTTGTCCTGAAGAAAGCTCTGTTAACTATTTATAGATCATGTCCTTTTGTACCAAACTAGATCAAGCAATTTATTCAGTGCATGACTGCAGGAGAGAAATTCATTTGCTCTAAGTATCATCAAGGCAGCCTTTTACGTGCTACGAACAAGACCAGAAGATCTGAATTGCTGGGCTCTTACTTCAAATGGACATTTTGACATTGTGTGGGGTGCCATCATTCCTTTCAAGTTTTCAAAGTATTAAGCACATTCATAGAATGGGCAGTCCTTAATCACAAGAAGAGCAAATAGCCCATAACCACTAGAATAAAGCAAACACGTGCACACATTCAAATTCTCTCTCTTTCCTTTAAAGCAGCTCTTATAGATGCAAATTACCATTAGCTGCTTTGGTATATCTCACTTTAGAAATGGGAGCATGCCAGCCTAGAGACCAAGGAAAGGAGCATACAAGCTGAGGAGCCGACACCTGTTAACAAGAGAATCAAAACAAAACGAGAGACGTGATGGCCTCTATCACCTCTAATCAGCAAGGGCTGTCTCTGAGCATCCGTCAGGGAAGTGATCATCTCTGGAAAACCATAGACAGGCTGTACCCAACAAAAACACTCCACTGTGGCAAATGCTTTAGTTTACTACTACAGTTTTCTTTGTGTCCTCGTTACTAAGATGACATTTCCTATTTGTAACCTGAGCCCACTAAAGTTAAAAATTAAAAATACAGCAAAAAAAATAAATCAGCTATTAAAAATCATCAACATTTCCTGGCAACAGCTTCAGACACAAAAAGCAAAGCTAGTCTGAGGAATACAGGTTTCTACTGTTATAGGATCAGTGTGGAAAAGAAGAAAGAACATGCCTTGCTTCCCTTTTCCAGTTGCTCTACTGAGACAAACACCCTAGCTCTGCCTAGCTAAATACATTCCAGCCTGGCTACGGGTATTGCTTCTAGATGGCTGGAAAACAGTGCAGGTGGTTCAAACAGGATTGCTAATGCCACATGCAGACAAGGCACTTGCAAAATTGCATTACACTCCAGCTTTCCTTGGCCAGTAGGATAATGTGTTGGGGATAGTCTTATTTTCTATCTTGAAAAGGGGTCTAGCATACTGATCCATGACAGATTCTGGGTCATTGAGAGCATTATGCTGGGAGTTAAAAATACATTAGGAAAATAAAGAGTGATAAGGTAGACAGTGCTGGTTTAGCAGCTTTTCAGTCATGATTCATACCTGAATACTGAAATCACTAAGCAAGCCTGATTCCTAAATGACTTTCAGCTGCAGTTTCCATTCTTTCACTTCAGAGGCACACAGGGATCCCAAGCCCTACCCCAACTTGGCAGTATAAATTCTCAAAGAGTAGAATGACATTATCATACCAAAGTGCCACTGCAAAACATGACAGACAAACTGGTATTACCATTTTAGATACAGAACATTTGGAATATATTTATTTATTTATGAAAGCATTCATCTAATGCATATATTCATTTAGTGAAAGTTATGTGATAAGGATACACAAGCTAAGAACAGGTTACTTTTTAAAATAGAGACCCCGTTATCACCAGAAGGTGGATCTCAAGCTTAGAGTCAAGAATTAATGAATTCCTGCCTTGGCTGCCAATGTGCTGCTGCTGACAAGTCAATCAAAACACTCAATTCTCTAATTTTTGTTTTATTAATTGGGAGAGAGGGGTGGGAATTTATGTTGGCTATCAAGGAACTCCCAGTACCACTACCTAGATATCTATTTGGAAAAATATCATCAAAAATATAAATTAGGAAGATTATCTTTAAAAAAAAGACAGGAAGAACAACATATGCACACATATCCCTAACATGAACACAAAAATAATTAGTTCCTACTGGTCTCCTTTCTATCTCCTTTCTAAACTGAGAATTATGTGTTAGGTAGACGTCCATGTCCAGTCTAAACAAAGCATACCACAGCAATCTGAAATCATGAGGACCATATCCATAAACTGAAAAGTATTTTATTTCATACACCATTTACAACTTGATACAGAGATCCAACAGAATCAGCAGGCTCCAAAATAACTAATGAGAAAGAAAAGCATCACTTTGTTATATTTGGAAGTTGTACTCTACCTCTGCCTAGCTAATGGTGGGTAGATGTTTGCACCGGACAGAGTTTGCAATTGATTTCAATTACTTTTTCCATTGCACTACTACGGCAGCAAGGCTATCTTCTCTTCAAATTAGTAAACAGCTAGAATAAGCAACAGCTAAAAGAAAAAAAAGAAAAAAGTGTCTTTGATTTGACATTGTGTAGTGACAAGAAGAAAGTACAGTGGGCAACTGGGTATGGATTTCATCCAGCAGTTCCAACCTGCTGCTCTCAGCTGTCACAACAGGATATAGGTCAGCACAAGTCCTTCAGAGATCTCCAGCCCAAGGTTATTCACCACTTACACTAAAAGCTTTACATGCAAAATATCCAATGTTGCGATCTTCCCCAAACTGCCCCAGATGCTTCAGGACAGTAAGTGTATCACGGAATCAAACCTGATTCTTTTTAAAGCCAAATTTATTTTGATATAATCTGCGATCCAATACAAGTCTTTCAATCAAATAGCTAAAGGGAACACTTCTGCATGCTTTATCAATCCACTGGATTAAGGAAAATACTAAAAGGGCAGCTAGACCAGCTATATCCCAAGTACAAGAAAACTGTGGTTGTAGGAGATCTTTTCTTTCTTACAACCAGAAGATAAAAAAGCTACTTTCATTTCTGAAATAAAAATAAGCATTAAGGAAGAGGAGACTAGATGCAATAAAAAATACCTGAAAACCCATTCCCATAGTTTGAATAGTTTCCAATTTAAATGACTTCAAAATCAAAGCAAGTGTTTTCACTGATGACTTTCCAGAAGCTGCTCAGAAATAACAGCATCATCAGATGCTTACCCAATCCCTTCTATCATTCCCTGCTCCCCCAACCACACACTTGAATCGTCTCCCTTGGGCATGTTTGACCAGCACCAAATCAACAATACTCATTTTTTTATCAAAACACACCAGCCATCTTACAGGGAAAAGAAAGAACTGTAAGGAATTACCAGGAGTAATAGTAGGCATATTCCCTCTTTAGAAACCCCTCCAATAGCTTTTAAAATAAGCCCAGGAAAGGGAGTAAGAATGTCACCACTCCAGAGATGTCAATGGCAAATGGAAAAGGGAAGAACACTGGCCAGTGCACAAGGGATAAGGATGCAAAGCCGACACAGCAGGGAAAAGATATTGCAAACTTATACAAAGGAGGAAATGCTGAAAAGTTTTGAAGTGTTTCCATAAGCAGAACAAATCAAGTCATGTAGCAATGTCAGAAAGATGTTTACATCCAACGCTATTTACCTTAGCAGTTAATGGGACTGCATTGTTTATGTTAATAAACTGATTACCGTGAATTCACTCAAAAGGCATAAAAGTACTGCTTGTGAATAGACACTTCTTTGAATTCAGTATTTCCTCATGGTTCCAGCTACTTACATTTAAATAGGTGACTGTGGCTTGCTACTGACTTTTACCAGGATAAACTCAAATTCACCGTGCTAATAGAACCAGTTAAATAAGAAACAATATTCCCTTCAAAAACACCATATATATTAAATTTGAGTTCTTTTTTATGTTTTGGGTTGAACAATCTTAATTACATTTTTAACACATAAAAGTTGATATGGAAACTGTTCCACAAGTCGTTTGGAACATTCAGTTTTCCTATCTACGTAAGTGTAGGGGAAAAAGTGAAGTGCACACCCTGAAATAATTTGGCATTACAGACAGATTACCTACATCCTTTAGCATTAAACAAAGAGAATTTCCTCAACAGAGAAACCTCATGATATGATAACAATAGTGTAACTACAAAATTGTAGTCAGCACCTGCTAAACAATCTCTTTATTTTAATCACTTATAAATATTCAGACTTCTGGAAAATCGAAAATATGCATGTTTGTAACAGTTGTCAGCAAGAACAGATTAAGTTTTACACTGTCCTAAGTAAAACATGCAACGACCGCATATGAAGCTGCATATTTACTACAACACTGAAATTCTGGATATATGAATTAGATATCAGATACTAGATTAGAAGAGAACACACAGAGAATACTACGCAGTCATGAGATCTGCCTCTCAGGCAGCAATGGATGGGGCATCCAGACACTGCAGTTTCTATTGCCTTTGCCAGTTTACATACTGCTGGGAATGCATAGACTTCTTTTTGAAGGTTTTTTCACAAAAGGCTTACCTTTTATAGAATTGTACTGATGCTATCTCTAAACACATTTGGGGATCTTTCAGAAATTCCATTAATACTTCTTAACCTAATTTTTCTATCACCTTTTTCTAAAAACTTAGAAGACAAGACAGAATCTTTCAGTCTAACAGTCATCATTTCATATTCTCCAATGTAGTCACAAAACATCAGTGAAACTACAAAGATGAGAAAATGCAGGAAGTTTACCTGTGGATCATAATGCTTCTATATTCAAAGCCCTAGCAGTTCCCAAGATAGTAACATTTTCCTACCTTTCCCTAACACTTTTAAAAAAGGGCCCAATTCCTGAGCCCAGTAAATGCAGAAAACATCTGTCCTGGTTTTGGCTGGGATAGAGTTAATTTTCTTCCTAGTAGCTGGTACAGTGCTGTGTTTTGGATTCAATGTAAGAATAAGGCTGACAACACACTGCTGTTTTAGTTGCTGCTAAGTAGTGCTTACCCTAAGTCAAGGACTTCTACGTTTTCCCATGCCCTGCCAGTGAGGTGGTGCACAAGGAGCTGGGAGGGAGCAGAGCCAGGACAGCTGGCCCGAGCCAGCCAAAGGGATATTCCGTACTGCAGAACATCATCCTCAGTGTATAAACCGGGGGGAGTTGGCCAGGAGGGGCCATCAGTCAGCAGGTGGTGAGCAATTGTACTGTGCATCACTTGTTTTTCTCGGGTTTTATTCCTCTCTCTGTTATCTCCCTTTTCATTACTATTATTATTGTTGTTGTTGTTATTATTATTATTTTACTTTATTTCAGTTGTTAAACTGTTCTCATCTCAACTCATGGGTTTTACCTTTTCCCAATTCTTCTCTCCATCCCACTGAGGTGGGGGGGGGGGGGGGGGAGGCGGGGAACGAGTGAGCAGCTCTGTGATACTTATTTGCTGGCTGGGATTAAACTACAACATCCTACATAGCGGACAGGGACCCTCATACACTCATGTCAGGATTCCACTATCCCAGTCATTTAAAATGGTCACCACATCAGAACACAGAGATGCTCCAGGCAGGGATCAAAGAAGATGAAAATCTCCATAAGAGAATTTCCTCGTTCTCTTAAGAGACAGGAGAAGAGCTCAATGCAAGGAATGCAATGCCTCTGAACTAATTCTGCTCCCATTTTCACGAGGCCATCCCTCCCCTTAAAGCAATAAGCCACTTCAAATCTTTCTACTAAATACTACCGTTACATGCATACAGTGTAGAAACAGTTAGAATTTATCTCCGGTGACATGATATGGAGGAGCAATCAGCTGATCTTCCTAATTTCTTTTAAGAAGTGTGAAATTCACTCTCACGAAGAAGCAAGGTTTAATTTTGACATTGTAACAGCAAGTCGTAGTTGGAAGCATCAGAGACACTGGAAGGTACAAGACAAAAGATCACATTTTGCTCTGTACAAGCTTTAATTCAAAAAAATAAGAGAAAATATAACCGCACAAGGCATTCTTTGGAGAACAAGGACTTTCAGCAGGCTGTACCTAAAATTCAAAGAATCAGTGTCACTCGTGGGAAATTTAGGAGAATGACAATGAAACAAAGCAAAGCCAAAACAAAAATGTTAAGACTTTCCTGATATTTAAAAAACACTTAAAAGAGAGGTTCTATGCAAGTATATAAACTGGAAATTTAATACAATACTAGTGCCAAAGCAGGCAAAGTGAAAATGAAGAAGTACACAGAAACCGCTTAAAAGGTGAACATTTTCAAAAAAATTCCAAAAGCAAGTCAGACACATTGGGGGGGGGGGGGGGGGGGGGGAACCAGTATAGTTAAAAGAAATCACCAGCAGACTAAAAATGAATTTGGGATACAATAACAAGCCCAAACAGCTAATGTAACCCCAGGTCAAATAGGCAAGGGACATGGTATCAGGGCAGGGAAATCAGTCCCTGTCTGTATAGGGTCCCTACCTAGAAAACAGCATTAATAAAGCTAACTTTGCACATTAGAAGTCAAACATAATACAAGTGGTAGGGAGAGGACTACAAAGAGCCTGGTACAATCATGTATCCATCATTCAAGGCTTCATTATTCAAAAGGTGGTGACAAATCGAGCAACGAGGACTGAAGGAGGGCTTGAAGATGCTCTTTTGAAGGACAGCAAGAAGTTGAACGGGTCAGTGTTCCAACTGTTGGTGACAGACCTACATAACACCACACCACTTGCTTCCCTCTTGACACCACCACGTCCAATGCTTTGACTTACAGATAGACTTTGGCAAACCGAGGACAGGCAGGAATAACAATAACAATTTGAAAATCTCCTACAGGTCTAATCATCATAGCTCTTGACTGGTGTGAGTAATAGGATAGAATTAAGGAGGAAAAATTAGGATGAGTCAGGAAGAATCTTTTAAGCCAATGAACAAGAAACTTCCCTTGGGAACTAATGCCACCTCCATCCCCACTGGTCAGGGCTTCCCCTACTAGCTGTGGGATAAAGACAAGGAAAGGTAGGACTGTCCCTTCAGATTTTCTTCTGCTGTCTTTCCCAAGCACAAGGATACAGATATTTTGCAGTACTACTGCACTGTGAGGGACTGAGACAATCCCAAGATCTGAGAGCCAGGGTTTGGGGCTCCTTTACCCTCTGCATGAGGTGGGATACAGCAAAGGACAGCCAAGAAACACTGCAATGCCCCAGGGTCCCGATTTTTCCCAAAATACTCCTTGTAACAGAGCTGTGCATCAGCCTTATGCATGATTTTGGAAGACAGGCTTTCCTTAATCCTAAGACATTAACAACAGCATTTAGCATGCTGAAAAACAGATATAATTTTGCCCTATCAAGAATTTCAGTTTATCCTGTATTTTCGGCACTCTCAGAGTAAGCTGCAGAACTTTCCATTGCATGTTATCAGCTGTACCAAGTAATGAGCTCTGTCTGTAAACACGCCTTTAAGCAAGCTAGTTAACCTAGTGTTGTATGTACAAAGGGTCAGCAGATGTGAATGGAAGATTTGGCTGGCTTCAAATATTTAAATAGAATTGTTATTGGGAGCTAAACAATGTCAAATGATGCTAGCATGGTATTTTAACCTCCAAAAGAATCCAATAAGCTTTTGTGAATGCAATTGATGGAACAGCACATGATACTACAAGAGCTATTAGGAAGCTACTTCTTGGAAATGAATAATAGTACAAATCACAGACAAGCCCTAGTTTCATACAGCCATTAAATATACGTCATTTTCAACTTGCCACTACTTACACCTCCCGTAACAATTATTCTCAATTTCTTTTCATCTGTCCCATAAAAAATGATTGCTTCTGCTTTACTTAATCCTCCACTTACATCAACCCTATTGTTCGTTTCCTTCCCTTTCATCTTCTCCACATTAATTCCCCACATCGCTTTTGATCTAGCTTTCTGTTTCCTTTTTCCCCCTACAGATTCTTCCTGATGAAGAATTTACAGCCATAATGTTCATCTGACGTGCATGGTGATATTTTATTGATTCGCTACTCTATTAGTTCTGTATAATGTATATCATTATACAAAACACAATATGGGTTGCCTATGCCTATATCTTGGATCTTAAAAATCAGTGTAACCTAACTCAAAAAATGCTCCGTTTTATTGGTAAATATTCATATTTAATTATAATTGGAGAGCATATGCAAGGAGCAGCCAGAGAAAACAAACATTTCCTCCTCACAGTCCAAAGAATCACTCTTTGCCATAGTGGCAAGCCAAGTAAACAGAATAATTGCAATTTTCACTGCTGCTAAATAAGAAATAGAAAACCTCTTCAGGAACTGTTCTGTGTGGCTGTAATAAATGCCCACAGAAACAGGCTAACCTACATTATTCATCCCCCTGCAGGAAGGATAGTCCTTTTAGAACTGGAAAGACTGCAAGAACTGGAGCAGCTGATTTTAGCTGATATAAACCAGAAGTTATATTTTACATAGATGCTATATTTAATTTTTAAGGTGGGAAAAAAAAGGTATTTAGTTCGGGCAATTCTTAAAATTTTATGCTGAGCAAGTACAAGTTTTACACTCATAAATCAACAGCAATACCCAAGTACATAAACTCTGCAAAAGGGATTCTAATTACCATACTACACTATACTTAATGAAGATAATATAACCTAAGCTAAATCTTGTGTTTACTCAGTTGTGTCAAAACCAGCCACTGGATAAAATCTCTAAGCAGTCCCAGAAGTAGCAGCCAGGGCTGAGGCTCCCCCTCTTCCAGCCTCACAGCTAGCCTGCAACTATGTTCCTCCGCAGGCATTCAGTCTCTGGCCTCGTGAATCTTGTATTCCTCACTGCACCAGTAAAGCATCAACAAAAGAAGGGCTTTAATTGCTCCCCACTACATGAGACCGGCAGAAGGGAGAGTGGCTGCCAGCTCTCACGCTGAACTCAATGCTGGTAGTGTTTGTTTGTCCACAGGTGGCAGTGCCAGTGTATGACCTTCAAAGGAGGCAGGTGCAGAAACACCCAGTCCATCCTGTGTCAGCAGCAATAGGTAGGAAAGGGATGCCAACGCTTCAGCCCAGGCACGACACTGGAAACTCCAGGCACATGGAAGCAGCAACCCTCTACACAATTTTATTGCCGCCAAAAAAAAAAAAAAAAAAAAGCACCTCTGAAGTCTTTCAGATACGTTAAAGGTTAATCCTGGATTTTTGATGAAGGCACCCCAGGAACTGAAGATCAACGTACCATCTGCATACAACACTGAGTTCTTTTACAGACCTAGCCTGGTTCTTCGGTACGCACAGCAAATCATTTGTCACACATCATCACACACTCACCCAAGATTAAGGCAATACTGGACAAGTTTAGAGGACTAAGCTTAACCATCCTCCCTCTGCCCTGACTACTGGCTGGGGACAGTCAAACACTCTTTAAGGAAAACTGAAAAATACATCACTAAGGGAAAAAGATCAAAAATACAGGGTTTAGGTCTCCTCACCTTTTCTTTTACCTGCTAGGGTTATTTTCATGAAAACTGAGTGTTTGTGCTTGGCCATACCCATCACCTCTCCTAATCCACAAATTAAGCTCTCCCCATAACATGAATGCTTCGTGTCTGCCTGTACAAGACAGTGACTTGGCAAGGGCACCACTTGGTATGATAAACACTGGCCACAGGACAGCTGTTGCCTAACCTCTGGCTCAGTGTTTTGCAGGCATCCTAACAGAAAAGTTTTGGAGAAGGACTGGAAAAGCAGAAAAGGGTAACTTTGTAATGGGTAAGCTGAAATGATGTCTGTTGTCTTTCTAGTCAATAGATGGTAGAATGGAAAACTTAAGGATCTCTGAGCTTACTGATTTATATTAAGAAACAATAACTAACAGTAAAAATCCTTCAGCACAGACAACAAAAGTTGCCTATTTTTTTCTACTCTTCAGGAAACAAAACTTTTCTGCCTACCTATCAACACCAAGTTCCAAAGCCACCACACTCATTACAGCCAGCTATGAAGGCTGACACACATACACACCTTGACAGCTCACAGGTGAAGTATCTGGGAAAGGTCAAAATACCTAGCACAATCAACGAGACTAGCTGCCAAAGCCCAAAACGTGTAATGAAACACTAGAATTCTAGCACTGAATTTTTATAACTACAAAATGATGATACAATAAAGCAAAACAGATATATTTTATGTATTGATTTTCTCATCAGTCTTGAAAAAAATTTTGGCACGTTCCTGAATAATAATTCTATGAAAACTGAATTCAGACAGGCTCATTCTGTGACAACACAGCCCATGAGATACAGCACCCATCATTTGGGTTTACTGTTAACTCTCGTTCTCTACAATGAATGATCTCCACTTTTTCCACAGAGATAGTTTAAAACCTGAGAGTTTTTAAGTTGAGAAAGCCCTCTATTTTGCATTACAGCACCTATTGACTACAAAAATAATCCAAGACTTGTTAATATATATACAAAATGTAATTACCTGGCTGTGCATTGATCTTCACTGTGGGGAGTTTCCTTGTTATAACCACAACAAAGGTGGCGTCTAATGAGAGTAATGCCAAGTAGGACTGGGGAAAATTAATATGCAGAATTCTATGATTAAGGGAAAAAACCCTCTCAAAATCCCTGGAGCTTGATGAACTTTCTACCCACAAAGCTGCCAGTTACTGCATTATGTTTACAGGTCTTCTGTTTGTTAATAATTGCAACATTTGATCATTCTACAGCTTTGCACATCTCTTTATAGAAATCTAGTATTTTCCTGCCCATGAAGTGGGGACTGCTCAGGTTGAATGAGCCTTGATGCCATTAAGCGTGAGGCCCTAGGCACTGATATTTTCTGATAAAATAATTTCAGCCACCTCACAATGGAAACTTTTCATACATTTTTGCTCTGCACAGCCAGATAATGTAAAACAAAGAGGGATCTCCCTCTTCAAATTCTCTAATTCTTTCAGGGTATCAAGCCATTACACTACTTGCTACTTCGAAAAAAAACCACTCCACATTACAGATACACTAGTATTACATTTCATATCAAACATGTGCCAAGTTTTTCTTCTTCACACATTTTCTTTCCAGACAAAACACAGGAGAACTGCCTTATAAATGATAAAAACTGAACATACAGTACATTTCAGTACAGATATACATTCTGTTATCTGTACTCTTGCTGAAGGTATTAGCTCAGTTAATAAAGCTCAAACTTGCGAAATCCTCCTTATCATTGTGTTGTATAGAAAGGAACCTTATGTCTTCAGAAGCAGAGCAATACTGAATAAAGCAAGTCAACTAGACAGAAAATAGAGGTCTGAAGTACTTTACTCACCTAGTTAACCTAGTTGTGAATATGAGAATGCCGAGATGCAGCTTTATCAATTGGAATCCTGGTTTAAATACTTTATCTGTTGCTATGACTTTGACATGTGAGGAAATAGGGACTATTTGGAATTAATCCATCTTTTTATGTAATTCCAAACTCTGTACATCAAATGACACACCTATTTATTGATGCTTTTTTTCTTGAGGTGCATCTTGCTTTGTTATAGCCATAAAAATGAAACTGTTTTATTAATTTTGTTCATTGTAGGACCTGCACAGTCAAACACAGCTGAACTGAGACTTGCATCAACAAGCATCTGCTGGGGCATAAGCTATAGTAGGTTAGTTCCACTTCAAGTTTAGGCAGTCACAAAACCATAGTAGTAGTTATAGGAGAAAGTACTTGTGGCTCTTACGAGTTGTTGCCAGAATTACAGGGATAGCAAAAGACAGTGCCCCTACCATCAAAGAGTAAATTTTTATTCCATTTCCCAGATTCCTATTAGAAATAAAATAGATTTATTTTGACAGCAAATGCTTTAACAGTAACTTTCACAGTTACAATACCACTTGCAGCAGAGGAGTCTGCCAGCCTTCTATACCCCTGGAAAAAAGAACTCGCATCACGCTTCCAAAGGCTTAAGATTTTCCTGAATGTGGTCACAACACTGTTCCAGTCCCCTTAATCCAGCCTCTCAGTGCAGGGTCCATTTGCATGGGAGATCTGCCTGCTTCTGGTGCAAACAGTTCATAGACAAAGCTTTCTCTCTACAAGCAGGTACCATCTGTCCTATCTTGAAATGACATAGGTGATGCTGCTGTGTTGTCTATCACACTAGGAACATACTATTCCTCAAAAAAAGGTTTCTGACACTTGATAGTGACAGTGTGGTTGGTATCCTTCAACCCAAACCAGGTAAAGCTCCCTTTCTAACCTGGAATGAACCAAGCTCTCTGCATATGGTTGCCTGCTGGCAGGCTCCCTAACATAAAGGCCTGGCAGCTCGTTAGACGTTCACTGTGGTTTCAGCCCTAGATGACAAAAAGAATTACCAATAAACTCACTGCTAAGAAAGCTAGAAGAGGAAAAGGAGGAGTCTTCAACTCATAAGTATTCTGACAGAACCCATTTCTTCCTGTTCCCAGGACTCAATCCAGACCAGAGAAGGGGGTGTTGAGTGCACTGTGCTCTTTGCTTTTATACATGCTTTTATACATGTATGGATGCTGACATTAGGTAGACAGATGCCAGCAGACAGACACCAGCCACCAAAAAGAGCTCCTTCAGTGATCAGGACAGATCTCACCTTTGGCACAGAGCCAGCAAAGTACACTACCTACAAGAAATTTAAAATATTATAATGGACTTTCTTTTCATTGTCGCTCAGGGATGTGGCAAGAACTGGAAAAAGATGGTAACTCAGGCACGCTTTAACTAAGGTAGGCATTGTATATACTTTTTTATATGCATTTGTACAGTTCCTACAAGACCTTACATGTTGAAGTACATTGAGGAAAAAAAACCAGTTTCTTCCTGTGGAGCATGCATACAACATAATGCAGACAATTTAACGGAACCGTAATATTACCCTTAAATTTACAGAAACAAAAACCTCAAGACCAGAATGATTAAAAAAAAAGTGTGTCTTATCTCTAGTGTCGCAAAAACACTTCTTTTAAAGACAGACATACTCCAGCCACCACTATTAGTCCAAGAAATATTTCTTAGCTTTGGACGCACGCAATCGAAATGGAGATTATCCCTACTATTTTAAACACAGATGTCTTACACTGGAACAAGGAGAAAAAGTCCTAGTTTTCCACAACAAAGCGTGCTAATGGGTAAGGTTTCCACATAAGTTAAAGGACAGCATGCAACTCGGGGCAGAATTCCTACAGCACTGAAGCTCAAGGTTATCCAAACCCAAGAGATTGTTTACACAAAACATATTTCCTTAGAAAGGCCGAGAGGTGAAACCAGGGAAAGAAGAAAGAAAAGAATGCAAAAAATTAGTTGTCCTTGACTGAGGGATTTAAAATACCATGAAACAGTAATAATGCCATGCTTTTTCAATAACACACTAAAATATGATTAAATAGGATGCATACGTTTATAGAAGTGTGCACTTAAAACACATATACCAAAAAATTAATGAACAAAATACAAGTGTGAATATCCATGTAGAAATCATACAAGAAGCATTAGTGTACAATAGAGGCACAAACAAAATGATCCTTGCCATTCCTTTCTTGAAAATCACATATCTTTATCATCAGCAAAAAATTTAATGAGTTAGCATTCGAAAGAAGACAGTTCCATCATGTTCCAATGATCACCACATACGGAAACCATTCGTTAAGAGAGTCCTTGTATACACAACACATTACACTCCTTCAAATCAAACAGGGCAAACCAAGATGGCTACTTGCATAGGTAAAGACCACCCACGAGTGTGCACCATAAAGCCATATTCAAAGCTATACGTTGAACTCCCCTTGTGTGTGTTTACTTTAGCAGAAAAAAAATGAATACCCTCTTTGTAAATAACAGTTATATGAAAAGCATCATAATAGATAGGGCTTAACTCTGTATTTACAACGTCCTTAAACTTGGGAATAGAAATTTTATCTTCATTAATGCACCCTTAAATTAATAGTTTCTAAAAGGAAGCACACACCAGTTAAATGAGTGTGTCTATTTTTTTGCTCAAGCCAAACAAATATTTAAAGCCTTTTGTGGAAGAGGATAACAGACTAATACATGGTATTGGCATTACGGGAATCATTCAAAGTATAAAGGGCAGTGTGGAAAAAAATACCAAGATACCTGTTGGGGAAGATGACAAACAGCATTAAAGGCTGGCAAACTCAGCTGGAGATAAAGGGTAACTTACAGGTGAAAGGCTCAGACATCTCTTTTTCTTCCCCATGTTAATTAATCTTCTACGTGCTTTGCACAGATTAGGTTTTAATGCCATTACTTCACAAGAAAAAAGATTTAACATGGTAAGATACACTCAGAGATTATCCCAAGTCATGAAGCTGTATCTAAATCTTATTGTTTCCAAAGTTACCCGTGCTTTTTATTTACTCTTCAGACATTTCCTAGGGATAAGACCAAACTGCAAAATCTGTATTAAGCTTTCTTCAGTACTGGCACCAATGACAGGCACCATTGATACAGGTTCAGAGCTGGACCACTACATTCCACTTCAAATGCAACACAGATTAGTGCTGTTCTAACACCAAAAAAAAGAAGAAAAAAAAAAGAAAAAAACCAGCAACAAAACAATAGTTTAATTGAAAAATCTAACAAACTACATCATGGGGATTAAAACAATTTTTATTTAATATTTTAAAGAGATAATTAGGCCTAAAAGAGAGAAAATACAACATTATCAGATTTTGAAGAAATAATACAACATGTCAGACTATGTTGTTGTTAATTCTGAACCAGAGAAGATGAATAATACATGCTTTAAAATTCTAATTTTAAGTACTGAAATATGCTGGTAATTAGGAAGGCATACAACAGAGATGAAATATAACCTAGAAGGCCAAATGAGAATTTATACTCTGAAGTCATTTCATCTGTTAATCACTCCAGCTAACTGTATCAGAAGTAAACTTGCTAAAATGATAAAGTAATGCAGACCATTAAAAAATTCTAGCTGAAGAGTAAAAAAAAATATTAAAAAAACCCCACAGCACATATCCACAGAAAGATCTAGGCAGACCTAGTAACACAGATTAATAGTTCCAAATGACTGAAAAATGCCAGAGATGTGTATAACATTGAACATACTCCCTACTGTCATTTTCAAAATAATTTCCCACCTATTCTGGACCACTATATTACTAATAGTGAACTTTCTGGGACACACCCTTCCCTATTGAAACAGCCTCTGTAGGGAATGTGAATTGTTCAAAAGATTCCAAAGATCCCACTCCGTAGCACTCCTACAAGCACCCATTCTTAAGGCCATCTAGCACTTCACTTGTTTCAAGCACATTTTTACAAAGAAAAGCCACACATTGTGAATTGTGATTTATGACATAAATTACAGTAAAACAAGTAATGAGTATCTCTACTCCACAGGGTCAACCTGAGCAACTTTAAATCACCTTTGGTTCAATTTGAATTGCAGATGTAGCCCACAACTGGCCAACATGTTTTATTTGATCTCACCATAGACTTTGGCAGGGTAGACTGACAGATTGATTGCGGTTGACAATGACCATCCCTTGGCCCTTTTCCTCTCCATTCCTACTAACTCACCTATTTCAGAAAGTTTTCTTGTGCCAAGGCCAGGAAACATCCATTAGCTGTGTAAGGCAGAGGGTCTATTTCTCTTTTATCTTAAGAGTTGCTGCTTGTCTTGTTCAAGGGCATCCCAGTCTGGCTAGTTTTGTTCTCTGTATGTTTAACTGTTAAACAAAGGAGGCCCAGGCTCTCAGTTTCCTCAGATTTGGATATACTATCTATCTCTGTCCTTCTCTTCATTCATCGCTGTTATCTTTAAACAACAAAACTGATCTTCATTCTTGCTTATTGCCTGTTACGTGTTGAAGGCCAGGCTGGACGGGGCTTTGAGCACCCTGGTCTAGTGGAAGGAGTCCCTGCCCATGGCAGGGGGTTGGACTAGATGATCTTTAAAGGTCCTTTCGGACCCAAACCATTCTGGCCTCCTATTATGCTGATTGGCCATCAGCGCAGCTTTCCTTTAAGAGTTTAGATGATAAAATTAATATAAAAGATCTAAATTACTCAAAAATATGTTCATTATAAATTAACAATATTCAAAGTTCACCATCATCAAAATAAAGATGCCAGTTTAACCATATGTACTCTTCATTAAACTACCTCCCTCCTCCCCTATCAGCTAGGAGAAAATAAATTAAAACAGGATAAACTGTGCATGCAGACTAGTCTGTTAGCGTCAAACAGCTGGGCTGCTCCAGCAGTGACAAAGAGGTCACTGTGTGAAAATACACAGCGATTACAGCAATAAAGGAAACAGCTGATAGAGGTTAGATGGTGGAAACAAGAGGGCAGCCACAACAGAAAGACAAGTTTGGAATGAAGACAGAAGGAGCACAGGCGGAGCAGACGAAGAGCCTGCCAAACGGCACGGGTCTGGGACACAGAGCTACAGCATGAGGGGGAAGGGAAGAGCCTTAGCTGTCCAATGACTCCTATCACCGCTTTGTATTTTCAGTTTCTTAGAACTCAGATGAACTCTATTTAGGCTGAACAGTCCTTTAGAAGTGATTTTAGAAAGGTGGAATTTCAGAGAGAAATATGCAGCCATTTCTGACACAGAACAAGAATACATTTTTGGTCACATTACTAAATTCTATTGACTTTTCTATGAAAGGCTGCAACATCTCCTTTATGATTTGGAACCGAGGCCTGAAAATCTGCCTGGGAAGTACAACTGTTGGAATGCACCTCTACCATCCTCCTGCAAACTGCATAACTTTGGACGAGTTCTATGCATTTCAAAAAACAAATCCTATCTATATCTGCAGATCACCACACTTCACAGCCACATTTCTAGAAGACACTTCTTGTATTTAACATGTACCATCCTAGGGCTGGACACTGCTTCCCCTGAAATTGTGGGTTTGGATTTCAGAATACCTGGTCAACTACAAACCTAGTAAGACTGTCATCTCTGTGGTTTCAATGCTTACTCTTGCTAGAGCTGAGTACCAAAGGAACAAGCAGCAGTATAAACAACCCACAAGCAAGAACAAATGGACACTGAGGGCCCCATGACTGGACAGCAGGCTGGAACAAAAATTGGAAGTACCAGTGAAGGAGGTGCAGAAAAAATAGGAAAATATGGAGCAAGAAATGTGGGGCACTCAATGAGCAAGAATACTAAAAATGAAGAAATCTGAAGTAACAAACACATGAAACCTAATTCAATGGTTGGATGGAAGCGACAGAAGCATGCACTGATTGTGCAAGGAAGAAGGGGCTAGAAGCACAGGGTGAAGGCAAAGAGTACCAGACAAATAGTAAGGTAGAAGAAACAGGACAAGCAAAAACAATACTGAGGCTCTGGGAGATAAAAATGGAAATGAGTACCAATGCATGGATGAAAGCCTGCAGGCCTGTGGAGAAGGGCACAGCTACATGGGAGAAAGCCCTGCAGAAGAGAACAAGATTGATTGCCAAATGATGTGGAAGTCCAAAGGGGAGAGTCAGACTGGCCGGACAATGAGCATGGACCAGGCAAGAAGACTGAGTGGTGGAAACTAGGACTAGCCACAAGAATGAAACCAGAACAAAAAGACAAGCTGAGAAGAGGGAGGACTTGAAAAATGACACCTTAGTAGCAGCGAGCAGAAAGAAGCAAACACACAGAAGGTACAACCTTTGAATGCTTGACCACCCTTTAGAAGTGGAGTCTGGAATAAAACTCAAATTTCTGACCTTTACTGTTCATTGCTATTACAGTGCTGCACAGAAAATGGCAATCTTACCAGCAATTACACTCTCAGCTCACTGCGGAGGTCCATGCAATGACCTTAACGTATACAACCCAGCTAACAAATCCCCAGAGTATCAGCATTACATTACAAAGCAAATGGCGGGGGTGGAGGGGGGGGGGAACACAACTATTACATAAAAATACAGGGAGTTCTCTCTCTCTCTTTCACATACACACGGAGTTCCTAAATTCAGACACAACTTTATGCGACTGTGAACATCAAACTGATAAAATTTGAGATATGAAGCACTACCTGGCTTCATCTCCTTTGTATATGGATTTTCAACAGATTCAAATACTGTTGACACGTTACTGAACAATATTCAGTAAAAAAACTAGTCTCCAAATTGTTCGGGTAGGCTTACTGCATGCCACTCAAGTATTAGCCCACAGAGAAGAGTATTGTCATCTTCATCACACTTTTCATGTCTCCCTTAGCACATAGTATCCCACTCTCTCACATTAAACATCCTTTTATTTTCACCACATTCTCTTCATCTCACACCATTTACTAGAGGTGAGAGACACCAACAGATTACAGTTTTTAAAGACCTTACTAAATAGATAATGCACATGACACCTGATACTGCAGAGTGCTTTGTAACTTTAAATATTCTGACAGCAGTGATCTCCCCAGCAGCTATAAGTATTCAGCATTTCCACGACTGATTCTAGTGCAAAGTTTGAGGCCCAGAAAATGAAGACCTTGCAGAACTGGCTGCATATGGGAAATATAGTTCCAAAGATTTGGCAAAGCACCTCTGAAAGGCTTGGGCAAAGGCAGGGATAGAAGTCAGAACACAGCCCCATTTAACCACAAGACTGACCCTTCTCTTCCTGCCCTCCCCTAGTGCACTGCCTCTCTTTACATTCCCATAACAAACAAAGCAAATGTCTATAGACAACAGTCCCCATCGGTGCATAAACTAGGGGAAACACCCAGAAGCTGGCATATATAGCACACTGAACAGCAAAGGGATTCTGCATTCAGTCACAGACACGCTAATGCATACCTGACCTCTGGCATTCCTTAAATCTAGGTGATTTTGGAACTGCAACAACCACCTTTGAAATAAAGACTGGTGCATATAATATTACTTGAAATAATTCTAGCATTACAGAGCTATAGGTCTATTTTAGATTCCAGTTGATTTCAATTTATTGTATGTCCTTGAGATCCGTAGATCTTCTCTGGAAAATGAAATAAAGTATTGGCAGCAGCTTATGACTATTTAAATGAGGTTTCTTTTTTATTCTTTATATGAGCCACAGACAGTGATGCAGTTCATCGTTAATAATTTAAAATCATTTCCCTCCTGCATTCAGAGTAACCTTGTTCTCTTTCTTAACCCTTTCAATAAGAGCACCTTTAGCCTGAACTCAAAAGGAAAAAGAGGTTAACAAAAATGCACTATTTGCAAGTCCCTCCTCTAAATCCCTACCACACACTCACCTTCTGAACCCACTGACTGGTCATTGTTTTAATTTTAATATTAAATTAAATCAATATTAAAATACATTTTAATTTAATATTAACCAAACACATTAAAATCCCTTGTAAGTTTTGGGAAGCTGCACGGAGAACAAAAGAATTGCCCCCATTCAGCTCTTGGATGGACACGGACAATTTGGTTGTCACCCGGCAGCTGGGCTGGCCAACCTGAATGTGAGCGACCGCACAGCAGACCCAGACCTACTTTCTGGCAGGACAAACTGGGAACATGAAGCTGCCTGTGGACAAGCAGAGGATTTAAGAAAGGAGGACGACATCGTGAGAAGCAAACGGAGGAAATGACTGGGTGGGGCTAAGGGCAGAAGTATGGCAGTTAAGATTTCCCTAGCAGTTCACTGGACTTACTGATGTAGACAAGTAACGGGGACTGAAGAGACAACCCTGCAGAAAAGGCAGTTCTGCTAACGCCAGGCTGCTCCCAGCCCACCACATCATCTCTGTGTCTCAGGTGCCATCTGAGGCAGCCGGACTGGACTGCCCGCCCTTTGACAGGGAAGAGGAGAGGTGAATGGCAGCACCAGAGGCAAAACCAGCTCAGCTGCATTGCTGAGAAGCAGAGAAGCAAAGCCAGTACCATCAGCCTCTTTCTGCAAACTAACCCCCCTCAGTCCAAAGGACACCACGGCCTCCAAGCAGCCAGTGGGGAACAGACAAGAGGCGCAGCAGCTGTCCCCTTCCTTCCACTCATCTTCCTTAAGCATCAACCATAGCACTATCGGAGTATCATTCGCTGAATATTTTACACTGATCAGTCAGACATTATCATTACAGCTTTTGTGACACTCTTTGTAGAGGTGTTACGACATGGCACAATGCAGTGTCACATGGAGTTGCCCGTGCCAGCTCTAAACAAGTTAGTTCAACTGGGAGCAGTACAGCTGCATGAACGAGCACTGCCCAAACGAGGCTGGTCAGCGCAGGTTCCTTTGTGCTGTACTGAACTGTGCCACATGAACATAGCCTAAATGGGGAACAGTACAGAGCACAATGTCTCCTCAGTGACTACTGTATATAAATAATAAATAGGACTGCTACCCATTGATGACACTGATGATTGTACCTCTAATCTTAATTTTCATCCTCCCACACCCGAGGTTCCCTGGTTTTATTAGAACATGCTGCTTGAATTCAAATCTTCGTTACAATGAGCTTAATAGCCAGACGTACAGCTGGCCCGCTAGTCTCCTATAGCAAGATCTATTCCACAGATCTCCGACTTCTACCAATAGCCAACATTGATACTGAATGAACTCTCACGAACAAAGCTATGTTTTCTTAATAATAACAGTTGTATAAACATAAGGTCTTCTCAGTTAAAGGGAAACCAACATCAAAAAGCAGTAAAACATGGAACCCTAAACCCTTCTTTCTTTGAAGAAACACGTTTGAAGCGAGGTGTTTCTAGTTATGGGTGAATGAAATGAGAATTCAGCTGCAACAAACGGACATCCAGTCCGTATGAAAGACTAATTAGATCCATCTGAGAAGCTGTGTCTAAAACTGCTTCACATATTTCAAAGGAAAGCTCTTCTAGTCTATCTTTTGAGAAGACTACATCAAAACATTTAGTCACAGCTGACGCACATCTATCCACTACAGCAGTATTATTTTTCATAAGCCATAAAAGCTACATTAAAGTAATGTTAATAGTCTGGCTTACTTAAAAATTAAATTAAAGGGGAGAAAAAAGCAGCATAGACATTTAGAGCTAAGAAAGCAACTCAAAGCAGCAACGACCTTATAGTTCCCCCCTCTATGCCAAAGCATCATGAGATCCCAAAGTAGAATGTCATACTGAATATTAAATGTGCTGAGAGTTGCTCAAGAGAACAGAATTAATGATGAAACACCATCCAGGAGCTCCGGAGTTAACTATGGCTTTTTGTAGTAATAAGGTAGGCTCTTAACATTACATTAGTATGTTTTTAAATGTAACTATTGCTACTGCTAAACCAGCAGGAGGAGCTCACAACATTTTTTAATCTATTCATTCCACAAAATTTGGGGAGGGGGCTTGGGAAGTTGGCGGGGGGGGTTGAGGGCAGGGAGGAGTTGGTTGGGCTTTTTATTTCCAGTTTTGTTGGATGCAAAAATCAATGGTAAAGAAAGGCATCCAAGCAATGCTCATGTAAGCATTGTTTTTAGAAACCAGAAAATAATTATAGGAACATTGTGGTGCAGGATCTGAAGTGTTGAACACCCATACCCCAAGGAGTTTGCAGTCTTACACTGAAAGACCACAGGAGGACTGGAAGGGTGGCAGGATGCATTAAATGCTGTTATGCCAGAAACAAGACTTTTTGAAGAAAGAAGATGGTATATTATTGCTCTGTATCATTACAGGTATTTAATTTATATTTCAGTTTTTTGTTCACTGGAATTCCTGGAATCATTGAATCATGACCCATGGCAGAACATAGCGTCCCTTTTCATACCACAGGAATTCATCCTATGAAGCCACATGTGTGGGGAATTCTTCATTAGGTAATTTAGAATTAACCATTGTAAAAATCTAAGCTCCTTCTCTGCCTTCTAAGGAACTATGCTTTAAAACAATGAAGAGAAGTCAGATTCTAAAATAAAATAAAAACTGACCGTGCTTGCTTTTAAAATACTTTACATTTTAGCATTTCAGACCTTTTACTGTATTTTCTTTTTAAACATTCCTTGTAGGCCACATACCAGTGCCAGACCATATGTTACCGTGAGTTTTGTAGCAGAACTACAAATCTCCAAAAACGACTATAACCAAGTTATTACACTGGCCCGACACAGAGGGGAGAGCATACTTAAAACCACACAATTAATTCATTACTTTTCACGTTATTTTTACCTCTCAACCTTGTAGGTGTTTTCTTTACATGCTCATAGAATACTGTGTGAATAAACTAATCCAAGATACCCACACCAACAATCTCTCTTTACAAAGCAAATACACACCTATTGTACCAGTCCCTTGCACATAATTACTGCTAAACCTGTGTGGCATTTAAAAAAACAAAACAACACACAACTCAGACACACTCTGCTTCTCTTTTTTTGCTTAGTACACAAGCACACCTAAGGTAAGTACATACATTTTTTTTTGTATGAGTATACTTAATATTTACCTAAATATGTCTACCTCTATCTCATCTAACATCCTAGCATCTAAATTCTCTGACAGACTCAATGCAGCAGAGTGGAAATGCATACCAGGAACACCGAGTTCATGACAGGATACCGAGGCCAAGGCCATTTTCATTTAAAAAACACGATGTCAGCAGCCACAGAAACGTAGCAATTAAAGCACTTGCCCAGAGTCAGAACACAAGGATCAATGCTCTCCTCAGACTGAAGGATTCAAGCACAGAGTGCTTGCCTCCCAGGAGAAACTGTCCCCATCCCATCAGCATATGATGGGGCATCCTCTGCCCTTCCAGTAAATCTGCCACTGCACAGAAAGGAGCGCAGGATTCATAAAGCCACAGAGTCAGTCAACAAGTAGGAGCAGTACTATAGCCTACTGATAACAGCATTGCTTTGCAAGGGTGGAAATCGTGGCTCTGCTCTCAGCACAGGGCTAGCTTATATGCATACCACATTAAAATGCCATTATACAAATACATGTAAGTCTTACAAACCAGAAGGTGTTCTGGATTTGAACCTGAATTTTAAAAGTAGGTACACAATCTCTAAAATGATAGATTCCATAGGTATGTGACCTATAGAACTTGGTAATGAAGAGTTTTATTTGCACAACTGCACATGTACTGCAATGAAGAACTTGTGTACTACTCTGCAAGCAAAACATAAACCGCCTGGAAAAAGGCAGGAAAAGTTTTGTGCTTACAGCTGTCAGGATTATCTAATTGAGCTGCCCCCTCCACTTGTGCCTTTACACTGGCACTGGCACTTCATTCAAACTAATACAGGGCATTGTAATAACAGAGTATTTTATCCCATACATATAACAATATAACATATCTAACTTTCTGACCTATAACATCATATATTTAGAACTCGACTAATCAGAAAAATCTTAATTTACTGCTTCTAGGGATATACATTCATTTGTATCTTTACTGGCTACTGCTCTTATTGTTTTAATTCCTACAGGTACGTGCTTTTCATCCCTATTAATACAGCCCTCATATTTCTTTTATATGACCAGTTAGTTATATATTGTTATGTGCCTGAAGCATACTAGAAATGTAAAATACTAGTAATAATAATTCTGGTATTTTACTGGTTCTCTTAACACATTTAGTAATTTTATATTGATACGGCTGGCCAATGTTACCTTTCTACTACATGGACTACTGGAAAGACAAAACTTAATATGCATTGAATTATGGTCCCACTCCATTCACATTTGTGTTCAAGGAATTAAATGTGGACTAAGTTTGCTTACAGAAGCTTTCTGTGTCATTGCTCTGATTTTATATTATACTATACCTTTTTACACTTGATGCTTTTTATACTTCAGCTGCATCTAGTTTGATTTTTCAGTGATATTTCTTCTTAGGCATTCTATTCTTCCCCCAGAGAATTAAAAAAACAAAGACAATATTTCCTAAAGTAATTTTAAATCAACTTAGCCCTCAGTCATAAAATTTACAGCAAATGAATACAGAAGAATTCTCCTAATTAAATGTTTATTAAATTTTAATTTGAAGTCAAAGCTTAATCATAACTAGATATACATGAATTCACTAACTAAATTAAAGCATACAGATATCTTATCTACTCCATGCTGATGATACAGGATGTATTCAAATAACGGTGACAGTAATGCCTTAGATTTGTATTTTTTTACTCTTTTATGTACTATACAATAGGTTTTGTCTTGCAAATATTAAGAGGGTGCATAGGCCAATTTTCCACCTACATAGATAGCTAACAAATTCTTCACGTCTCATGAAAAAGACAGGTGGGGAAAAAAAACATTGTTTTTTTCCTAAAAACTATTAAAAACATTCATTAATCAATTTCTCATTGGGCTGAACAAGCTTCACTAATTTTTCACACAGATTTCATGCCTGTAATATATTTACCTGCTCTTAAATTTGAATGTAGGAAGTGGTCCAACATTTTGTGATAAATGGTAGCCCATTCTAGTAGCAATCTGAAAAAAGTAATTAAGCTTTCTCTACTCTTCTTATTCAGCATTTGACCTATACAGGTCCCACTGGAAATATATCAAATTTCCATTTGCTCAAAGTAACTTCTGAACTATTTCACCTTATGCTTTTTTAAAAAAATAAACAACTTTCATTCACCACAACTTCAATGGTAAGAAGCTACTTTATAACTGAAAACATCTGGAAATTCTTTGTCAACTGAACAGATGAGAAGATGAGGCTAAGTGGTCTGGGAAAGTATGCATCTACTACATAGATGAACCACCCTAACAGAAATTGCAGAGAAATCATGCAAATCTGCTGTAAAGAATACTCAAGACAGAGGATTCCTATACTATAGCAAAGAATCAGAAAATGGATTATGCCAAAAGGTTTTGAAGAATGCAGTTTATTACATAAAATACAGCTAGAGATTCTTGCTCAACTAAAATTAGGTCCTCAGTCTCCACATAGAGCAACAAATTTAAAACAAAGAGAAACATGACTGTATCTCCTAAAATGTAATTACTTACTCTTGGTATTCATCAGTTGAGCCTTTGCATTCTATCACTCCTTTTGGCAAAGCCGAGGTGTAAAAAAAAAATCAAGATGGCCCATCCCTTTTCTACCACCTCCACCACCACAAAGATATTAATACAAACTGTTCTTTAGTTGTCTATTTCAAGTGACATTCATAGCAAAAAAATAAAACTGAAGAGTATTGAAGGAAGTGAGGAGGGTAGGTTATAGCACTGAAAAGATTGCACTACAGTCACATAATCACTTACCTTTATTTCCTTTGTTGATTGAAAATTATACAGTGGTGGACCCAATAAACTGAACTTTATTATTGGATACGTGGTCCAATGTATTTATGTTCTCCCTTGCTTAGGCCACTTAAATTCTTTGCTATTATTTTTATTATACGTTTTAAGTGTATTACCTACATGAAATCCATCACCATTGGAGAAGTCAGTTCATGGCTGTCCAAGACACCAAACTTCTACACACACCAGTGGGTAAGGGGCTGCTCACATGCTCGCAGTGCAGCTGGATAGGGCAGCTCCCACCCAGTATACTGTTCCATTAGCAAAGTAACTCCACACTGGCTGTGAGCTGCCAGGCATGGAAGTCTGCAAACAGGCAACAAAGCCACCATCACATGAATCCAGAGCATCCTTGGTGGCTGACATTTGGCTTTGAAGGTTCAATTTCACACAGCGCAGGGAAACCACACAGCTACCAGGTTTTCTCAATATATGTAGGTTCCCATTTGCTTTTGTCTCTCCCACCCTTTGGTACTCTACAGAACGTTCAAGCTTTGTAAACAAAGATCAGGCTGTAAACTTCATCAGCAAAACTGGATCAAGTCTCTGTATCAACGAAATCATAAAACAAACAAATTTTATGGACTAGCAATAGAAAATGGCATGATGAAAAAGATTCCTGTCTGATATTGAACTAAACAAAAGATTCCAGAGTCTGGTGGTGGGATGCTTCTGGGATGTTTGCTGCTGTTTTACATTAGTCTCATGTAACAGAGGGTATTCTTCCTTCAAATTCTATTTTAGCAGCCATATTGATTGTAAGATCTTTAACTCAACTGATGAGAAGAAAAATTTTAAGCACAAGAAAAACACTAATCAAAGCCCAGAACCTGACTATCTGTCCTCCAAAGAACTAAATGGATATGTATGACAAGCAGTTAGCTTAAATATTCTTCTAATAATTAATATATAGGTCAAAGAACAAAAAAAAAGAATAAATGACACTTACATGAATTTAGTTGGCAAATTCTTGGTAACAAGCAAGCAGACCTCACCAAAATTGCTACATTTTAATTCTCAAGTCAGATCATTAGATCCTTTTAATTGTGAAAGTGTCTGCTTTTATGTTGATAGGGTATCACCAGAAACTACTGTCTGATACTGAAAATTCTATAGTACACTAATTTTATAGAAACTTCAGTATTAACATATATGTTGCTGGCTTCAGAATAACAGCAGAGATACTTTATTTTAAAAGAAGCAGTATCAAATTATGATTTACAGAAGTTTTTAACCTCCACTGGACACAAGAAAACTAGTATTTTTGTTTGCACTGCTTCAGGCAAACAGTCTTGCTCGCACTTGACCACATCTTTTAAGTCCTTCAGTTTGGGGAAGCAAGGCCTCTTGCATCAAGGACCTCTGTTACAAATGAAGTGGTTAAAACCAGATGGTTACAGAACTACAAATCCTGAAAAATGGAGAACAGCAAAGAGCAGTTAACACTGCACAATTCATTAAGATTCTCATGATAAACGAAGAAAACCACAGATGACCCCTAGACCAAGATGCTGACGAATGATCTGCTCACAAACAGCGGGAACCATGGAGAAGCCTGCTGCTCTCACTCCCTGCACAGAGAGCAAAAGCACTGCACACTGTGAGGTGGTGAGGTTTCGGCTGGCGAGAGTATAAGAGTTAAGGAAAAAAGAAAGGAGTCACTGTTGGAAGAGTCCCAGTGGTAAACAAAGTAAATCAGGATGCAAACACTGCTGCTGCAATGCACAGTTTGCAGCAGGAGTAAACTTCTGAAGGGGAATGTGAAGGTGGCCCTCCCACTGGGCTATCTAACTGCACCACAGATTCAGCTATCTTTGTCACAAGCCACAAGGGGACACAACCCACAAAGTCAGAAGCCCATGTCACACCCACTTAATAACAAAAAGTAAATGCAGAGGTTCAAAAAGTGAGGCTTGTGTTTCTGACAGCAAAGTTAATAAAGAAAGCTTTGAAATTCCCCATTTTTTTTCTGTTATACCTCCTGATCAGAAACAAAGATTTCTCATTCTTGGTCTTTGGCTTTTCTTCTTTGAAGTTTCAAGGCTATTGTTTTTCCATTGTACATCTTTCAATAATAATCCAGAAGAATTTTAACTGTGCTGTATTTACTACATTCTCTTGTCTGCAATATAATCACAGGAGAACCCCAGCAAAAATAAAATTATTAATAAAGAATAACATGTCCTAGGCTACTTATCCAGTAACAATGAAAAATACGTTCAACTCTGAACAACCCTGGTATTCAAAAAGAGTTACCTACTTTTTTACAAATCCAAGCTCAGGAGTTAATCCTAATACACTATGCCTCAATGTTTAAGTGAGATAGACCTCTGGTCACAGTGAAATCCACGTACTGGGATTTATTTCACCAGCTAAGGAATTTCCAGATGCCAATAAATAAGGCATTATCTCTCCCCGTGTATACAGGCTTGGTTAGGGTAGAATCAGAACGCAACAGTTGCTGTCACCAATCCCTCTGACCCAACCTTTAGGGCACACAGCCTGTCCTAGCCAGCACCACTACTTCCTCCCTATTGCCTACACACCTCTTCACCCACGACGCTGGGGGTGCTCCTGCCTCCTTACCTAGCAGCAGAAGGTAACAGCAGTAGCGTACTGCAGGGACACAAGGACATGAGCAGGAACCTCCTCATTTGTTATTTTTTGAATAACAAACCGAAGGACTGGAAAGCAGTCCATATACACCTTGTTAAACTGGGCTTACAGCCCTGTAACGTCCATATTGCTGCAAGACATCAGAACTGTTTAGCAGTTCCATTTAAACTGAGAGATGCGTTTGGACTGTGCTATAGGTGAGAATGATTTTCTGTGTGTTAAAATGGTAAATCAGCACCAACGGCATTACATGTTCAGCATCCTTTCTCAGAGTCCGTACCACCTGGAGAAACACAGTGCAGTTTACAACTCAGCTGTTCAGCTGTAAATGGAATCTGGGACTGACTCTCATATGGGCTTGTATGTTTAGTTACCTTCACAATCAACAGAGACAACAGCATAAAAGGAGGCTTAGGCCTCTTCTGTCTGTAAACTTTCCTCAGTTTGATTTAAAGATGTATCTTCACTGAATTATGTAAGTAAATATAAGCAAGAGTTTAGGTAACTAAATGAAACTGAAGTAATTCTCTCAAAAAATACACGTCCACAGATGCATGCCTGTGTAATTAGTTGTGCTAAACAGAACTCCTAGTTCAAGGAGGTTCAGCTATGGGAATTAGATTTCAGGGCTCGCAGCAGAAAGGGCCTACGCAACGCTCAGAGACACCAGCAGCCACCCTTTACCTTTCTCACAGCAGCAGGCAGCTCCATGCTGACCGCTGTTACACAGCAAGGTTGCAATAAAAAGGTGGAAAGGCTGGGGGCAATGACTACTCTTGGGAAGGGCTATCTCTGTCACACAAACCAGTGCCAATCCAACGCTAAATTGGGCTGAAATCTGGCAGAGATGTTTTTTGTTTGAGCAGTAGGTAGTATCCAAGTTCACAGGATGCCTGTTAGGGCCTGAAATGAATTTAATTCAGTAAAAAGCTGCATGCAGACATGGCCTTCGCTCCTGAAGTGCCATTCCACAAGCAGGGTGAGTGTCACTGCCATGGAGCAACACTATGTATTAGGCACTGAGTAAACACTTGCTCAAGACCTCCTGGAATTCTTTCTAAAAGAAACGCTACAACTAAAATGACCACCTCCTTTCACAGTTAAAGTAGTATGCTAGCAGGAGAAAATTTTTAAAGGTGCTGACCACAACAATTCATCTCCATATCCTTTTTACAGTGCACCTATGATCCACATAGAACAAAAAGTACGCCTGCTCTCTATTCATACTCTCACATTCATCATGAGTATATGTAAAATACAGAGTGACAGAGGTAAAGGTTAGGCATCTCGCCCCACCTAGGCCAACAAAAAGATTTTTTACAAAAGGCTAGGTTTTCATTACCTCAATTCACAGAAGTGAAAACAATCACCAAAAAAGACAACATGAAAATCATGTCCTTACACTGAAATTTCAGCAGAGCAAAGCAAAAGTGAATCAGTGAGACAATACTGTCTTCACTGTGTGAAATATTAATTTAAATGTCCTTTTTCAAAGAAATCTCTTTAAATGCAACATAAGTGCGAACATTATGACTATAAAAAATGTCATGGAGAAAATGTTGCAGAAGTTTCTTCAATAAAGACACATAAGAAGAGTAAACTGCTGTCCGAAGTAAACCAGAGGACTTCTGAGATTCCTTATAGTCCTGGCTTTTCAAATGATTCTAATAGAAATTGGCCTTTTGGAAAATATTTGCCTATGATTCAACAGGTTCTAGGCCAGTCAACTGTCTATTTAAAAGAAAAAAATAAAATCTCAAGTTTGGTTGTGGAATTACCATTAACAGACTTCAAAAGTAGCTCTTTCTATAAATCAATTCAACCAGCTTGCATCTTGGCATTATTCTGCTGAACAGCTGAACTACTGAACACAGCATTACTATTCTTCTACTGTCATGGTCTGTCTGCCTTTCAAGTTGACAACATTAAGCGCTTAAGTAATTATCTGAGTATATTTGTAAAAACAATAGTTTACACACACTTATCTGAAGTGACCTAGGCACATCTTGAAACATTAGTGTTTTACTATGACTACACGCAGTTTTACTGCTGAGGTGCTGAATAATTCCACTGCAGTACAATTACGCACTCCACTTGCTTGATTCTCTGATCTGTTTGGGGTTTTTGTAATCACTAACTACACATAACATCAAGGTAATGTAATTTTTGTTGACATTGCACTTATTTTCTTGCTCTCATATCTACAAGGCAGCATAAGACCTTACTTCTAAACAAGACATTAAACAGGGTTGTTAATTAGAAAATGATTTCATAAACAAGTAGATACAAAAACGTTCCACAGGCACAAACAGAGAAAAATCTTTGTAAGCTAGCACTACTGAATTAACACAGAGAGTCCTGTTTTGTAATTTACAGCAATGCCTGCTAAAGACAAATCAAACATCTATGTTGGATCACTGAACAGATAGAAAATTTTAGTAGGTGTCAAGGGGGAATATACATTGACTCAATATATCAAATTTCTAAGAAAAAAACAACAGAACTTACAGAAAATGATGAGCCATCCTTAGAAACTGCAACCGGGTAAATTCCATCTCCTAGACGCACAGAGAGCTCCCAGGTACTTCTCTTTGATTTAGCAACAGGAATTCTAAAAAAGAAACAGACAGAAGAAGAATTTTTAACAGAGATTTCATGCTTCTCCTATTTTAACCAGAAGCACTTCCCTCACCGGATGGTCAAGAGGTACACAAAATACCATTAAACTATAGACACAGTTGGGAAGCATAATTGAAAAAAATACTAAATACATTTTTCTGTCAAATCTCATATAAGGAGAAAATACGCTCTCTTTCTAGATTTGCCTTGACACACCAGGTACACTGATAAAATTATAGGAGGCTCCTGAATACAGCCAGAGCTTGCTGCAGAATTAGCTCAAACAGGATGAAAAGCAGATGAGAAACCAGGCTGGCACGAGAATAGCAACAGTGATAGCTGGGGCAGTCTTTTTCAGGGCAAAATATAATCACTATTTCTTTCATCTCATTCTCTGTAAACCTTAATTAAAGACCAATTACAGACAAAAGATTCAGCCAAATAAGGAAGAGAAGTAATGTTATAATTAATACACATTTTAAAGAGTATCTCATCCACAGAGCCCTTAAAAAAAGCCTGAAAAAATAATGATATATCATCACAACCCACATGTAGGTTTATACCTACTCCTGCAGCTTTTTCTAGCTGTACTAGTTACCAGGTAATACAAGAAACCTGAATCTTTTCAGCTTTAGCTTAAAGAAGCACACCTGGCAGCAAAGGAGTAAGAGCCGAGTCTCCATTCTTGGAAGTTCAGAGTGAAACAAGTAAACAAACAATTTTTGGCTATTTAAATGTATACTCTGTTTCAGTTCCCTCATCCTGACTTCTCAAGTCTCTTCCACTTTGTTCTAACAACTGGTGTCCAAAGGTACGCTACAACTGTTTTGATGAGTGGTGGCCACATATTAGCATCAGCAAGCACCAAGTAGCCTAAACAGAAAGTACAAAGGTGGAGTTTAAGCTCCATTAAAACAAAGACACTTTATTTTGGTAGAGCTTTTCTTCCACACCAACTCCTACAGGTGTTTAGATTCTCTGTCAGAAATCCACAGAGATAAGTTCATCATCTTTAGGTATCTTCTTAAGGATAATTTCTGCTACACCGTTCATCTGTTGTACATTATAGAGTTTACTACACCATTTTACTGCAGCCTTCAGAGCCTTAAAACTTGGAAACACGTCTTTCTGTGTTATGCCATGAGTATCCTCCTGAGGGTTCAGGTGCCCAGTGAAGAACATCTCCCCAGAGGAAGTGCTCAGGTTCCCTGTGGAATCAACAGGCAGAACAGAGGCCACAGGAGAAATCAGCTGCCTAAGTCAAGGATAACACACTAACTTGCTAACAATTTCGACAATTATTTTAAGAAGGTTGGGGTTTTAGACAGCTGAAATCTAAGCAAGTAAAAGTTCAGGTACCTAATCAGCAAGGCGTTTCCAAAAATTGCGCCTTGCAACATGCCTGAAAAAGGGAAATGGAAACACTAAATTTATTAGCTAGAGAAGTAGATGCATACTTATCATTAGTTACTTCTGGATCCAAGCCAAGTAAGGCCTACACCAGATTTCACCAAACATCTTGGCTCACCTCGTAACTATCGCTATGCACAAAGTTCATGAAAACATATTGAAAATAACCTGTTCCCATACTAATGATGCCAAGTGTCACCTTTCACATTTAATACACAGTGACAATTGTCAAAACAACAAATCTGAGGAAATATCTATGGCTTATTGGGCTCAATGACATTTCTCAGCACCTCGCCTTGAAATTTCTGTATGTCACCAAAACATTTAGACTGGCTGATAGGAAATGCGACAGACAGGGGAGTTCCTGAAGAGGAGGAACAGGAAATTCCTGCACAGGTAGCAGGCAGCAAGCAGAGAGATGTTTTCATTGCACTTCCTGGTACCGGCGCACCAGTCAGGAGGAACGTGGCTGGGTCTGGCTAAACACTCCTTGGCACTCCACTGCGATAACCAACAGGATTTAGCAGTTTATAGCAACTTCATATTTCTCGTGTAAGAGGTAAGATCTCATCTCAAACACAGCTTAGTAGATCCACTTCACTAGTGGCATGAGATTCCTTCTAACCTTGCTGGCACAGCTCTGCTTCATATTGCATTTGACTGGAAGTGACCTCATGAATCCGGCTGCTGGCCATCAAAGGAAAGACAGTCTTGTTCTCCAGCAGGGATTATTTTTGTTCAGTCCTGTCTTGCTGAGCTTTGTCAAGTGTATCTCCAAACAGGATGCATGCCTCTTGAAAGGCATGACTATGATCACTGCTTTGCCTGGGTTTCAAACAGCCACACAGGCATATAATTCCTCTTTCTGCAACACTGGTGGTCAGAAGGGCAAGATCCAGAGCTGCATCTAATACCAAGTACATAGCAACTTGTACTTCCCCCTGGAATTGCTAAATGCATTTGTACAGTGACATTTTTCAGCCTTGCTAATCAAATGCCTGTGGCTTTGTAACTGTAACCTACTGTTACACGAAGACAGATATGGACATTAGCTCATGAAAATCAAATTTCTTTCAAATAATTTATCTTGCAGTAGACTCCATTTTCATGGGACTCAGAGGGTTGGTTGTAGGGTTTTTACGTACTAGTAAAGATCACAAAGTCCAAAAGTAAGGATCAAAGTCCAAGCTTCTTGGCTATGGAAAGGAAGTTGCTCAAGTCTGTGAACTACTTTAGAAATGCAAACGTTTCTATCAGGCTAAGAAAGGGGCTTTTTGGAGGTAGTGGGGTTTTTTTTTGTTTGGGTTTGTTTTTGGTTTTTTTTTTTGTGGGTGTTTTGGATTTTTTTTAAATGCCTGAGAAGTCTCAGTGCATGGGAAACAATCTCTCTGCTCTTGGCCAAGGTTGCTTCCTTAGCTGAGAATACTTCTAAGTCCTCCAAAGGGAAAACATCTGGACTTCTGAATATATTTTCCACTAGAGTTCACGGAAAACCTCCCAAACTTCTGGCTATTTTAAAAAACGTGTAACTTTTAAAAATTCTACATACTGGGCTGAAATCTGACATACTCTATTTACAGAGAAAAAAAAAATAATGAAAGAAAAAATAATGTCATTTTTACCATCAGAAAAGACACAAAAAACTTCAGGCACTTCCCCTCCAACCCTAGATTTGAATCCACACAATACGTCTTTCACAGGGTTCAACATGCCCTCGCTTTCTTCTCCCAGTTTTGGCAAATGAAATGTCAAAAAAATTACTTTATTTACATATAAAGATCACTGGCTGCAGGAAGAGACACAAGTTTAGCAGCAAGACAAGCACCATGTGAATGGGAGGCAGGGCCACAGGGAGCTGTACGCTGTTGTCCCTTGCCAGGAGTACTACACACAAAGAGGAGAGAGCAAAGGCAGCAACACTGTGGCCACAGTGACAGGAGGCAGGTGAAGAAGCGTGTTATGAAACCCCCTGTACAGAAACGGGCAGTTCTGAACCTCTGTACCCTATACTGCCTTCTAAAGCAATAGGGGCACAAACAGTATGGTCATAGCCTGGCTCTAAGTCATAACGGCATTACTCAAAAAGCACTGAACTTACAAAACAGTGTAAACTGCGTGAGAGAGAAACGGCGGTGTTTGCCTGCTTGGTTATTTATTTTTAACCTCTGTCACTGTTTGTTCAAGTACAGATGATGCCACAGTCCCATAATTTATTTCATACATTGCACAGTGTATTATGTCCTGTTTATCCCCAACTGCCATGAGAGACAGAGGGGGAGATACTCTATAATAATGCAGCAATTATAGCCCCTGCTTTCTTTGCAAGTTTTCAGTGAGGAAAGCAGACCACTGCTAAGAATTTTAGATTGACACACACTTACTGGGCTCATGGAAAACAGACACTAGTTAAACTATTATCTATTCTAGTCAAAAACAAATAATGAAAGAAAACAGACGTTCACAAAAGCAAGTCAAGTAATAACTCTGCCCCAGCCCATCCATTTTGACTGTCATCAACCAATCAGATAGAAGGAACTCAATAAAACTACAATTTTCTGCAGTTTGTGGCAAATAAACTCCCCTCTCCTGATTACTGTTGATGATGTAATGAGCTATGATAAATGTCACCAGCTCCTAAAGGGTCAGGAAATTGAGTATAGATTTTTTTTTAGTTCCAATTCAAAATGTGAGTTCTAATCCGGGGGGAAAAAAAACTTTAAAATTCTCTTTACTTCTCATATTTTTGCTGCATAATACTTTACGTAAACACGGAGAAATCCCAAACTATCGTAACAAATTCTCCCATTAAGAAAGATTGTAAGTGTTTGAAAACCACGTTACATGACACTCCATGAAGCTGTTTTTCAATTGTGCAATTACCTATTCAGCAGTTAAATAAAAGTGAAATATTGACTTAAAACAATGTTAATGGTCAAAGAATCATTAAGAAATCCTTCATCATAACTTTCACCGCAGGTGGCCTGTAAAATGATCAAGAATAATGTGCTAGATTCTGTAGCCACCAAGGTCAGTTTCTGCATACAAATCTTTGCAGGGGGAGAAAAAAAGACCTTCAGAAAGTGGGCCATTCATCTGAACCAAGTTCAGAGAATTTCCAGCACTGTGAAAAGATATGTTATGCAAGCACATAGATGTATTCAGTGGGGGTAGACTGAACCAGCTACATGGAGACTACAAAGGAGCCCTCCCATGGCTCATGAATAAGTCGAGGAAATGATCAGAAAAAAATGGAGAGATGTTTAGACAGATGGCCCACTTAAAATGCCTGGGACAGGGCATAAGCAATTTTAATGAAACTTTAGATCTACCATATAAATTGTTTCTTATTTTCTCTGCCCTCCCCCCAAAAAAACTCAAGAAAGGCAAATAGAAATTTAACAACTCAAACAAGAGCCTATCTTATGATGTAAAAAAAGGAAAAGGGGAAGTAAATCTCACGCTTTTGAGCATTATTGGTTTAATAAGTTCATATACAAAGAAATATCCTTCACAGAACCTTCAACTATCAGATGAATATAAAAGCAGGGGATGGATAGATTAAAAGAATTCTAAACAGAAGTGTACTGCCAAACAAAACAAAAATCTAAGCTTTACTATCTGAGTACTTTCAGCACTTTCCAACATAAAAGTTCATCGTTGCACAGAAAAGATAAAAGCAGCACTTTCACAGGATTATTTTAAGAACTAAAATTTATGTGAAAGGAACCTAAGAATCTGGGAATATTTTATTCAGCAATTTGAAGTATTTTCTACATCTATTCACACACATTTTCTACATATATTCAGATTAATCCATCTACCTATATTACATACACTTTAACATAAAAATGGGGTTTCCTTTTTTCTGCTTTATCTGTGCGTATGTATACATATACCCTTTTCACCTAGAGTATGAAAATATACCATCATTAGAGTAAATTATAGTTCTGCATATGTCATACAAAATTATAACCACTACTAGCCTGTGTGCCAGCTGATCAGACAAAGGGTGAAAGAATTACTCACAGGTTATGTCAAAATGGGTTTACATTACATTTTCTTAGATATTAAATTTAGATCAATAACAAATATGAATATTTATAGCCATGCACTCTATCTGAATAGTGACCACAGGAAAAAAATTCAGTTACATGGAAAGTAAACTACAAAATAAAAAGCACTGTTTTAAAAGGATGCTACAGAGTGCACTGTGCTTTGATTCAAAACAGCGTACATCTGGGTGCTTCCTTTTCCTCTAACAGAAGCCTTTTGGGTGATTTGCATTGACCTAAGGGCCTGCAATCAAGTGCCCAATAAAAACCTCCAGTGCCTTAATAAGGGAACCCCAGATCAAGGCAAAATACAGAAACAGTTAAAACTAGATCTTATAAATCTAGGGTGAATTTAGCTACCCAGATCTAAGTGTGTATGGCTCAACCCCTTTGATCTTCATTTAACCAGTAAGTAACCCTGCAGACAACCTGAGCTCACCCTGGCTCATCCTTTTCTACTCCTAAGTGTGCAGCGGTTGGGTCCTGCAAGAGGTCACTGTAACCGGACTGCTTCCCAGCTAGCTCCCGCGGCAGCCTGGCAGGGGGCAGGAACTAGGGGCTCCTCTGCCAAAGCTGTCTCCATCACCTGAAAAAGAAAATGCGTGCTCAGAGCACGCAGGCAAACATCAACAATTCTATGCTGCTCAAAAAAATCTTTTATGGCTTTTTTAGCTTTAAGTGTACCAGGCAAAGGAAGCAAGATTACTGCTATTGCTTATATTGCTGTAACAAATCCATGCTTGCAGCATGTACATATCCAGAGAATGAAAGTTCTGGGTTATCAGGTCTCCCTCAGCCAGTGAGGGTTCACATTATCTCCCACCTCTCAAGGGAAAGAGCCAGGGCCCAGGCATTAAGGGAGTCATCATCCTACCCTGTTGATGGCAGGAAGGAATGAGAGATTCATGGAGATTCAGAAAATGCAGCTTTGCAGCCTGATGATGCATCCTCTGAGACAAAGAATTTTGGCAGTTGGTCCCACGCCAGGAAATTTCTACGCACTTTGCATTTAACAAACTGGATGAAACACAAGGCAATCCTGGGAGCATGTTAAGTCCAGCCCAAGACCTCTCAATTTCAGGGGAGGGTCAGACTGCCCAGCCCTTCAGCAGGTGCCAGCATACCTTGAAAATTACAAATAAATAAATCTAAAACATGGTATCTGAAACTCATTTCCCCTCCTATGACATGCCAGGGTCTACTTCAGCATTTGGTTTCTCTTGGAAAAAGGAAACAGCACAAGCAGTAATGCTGGATAAAAAGAGATGCTGCTCCTTGTCTCATTGCAAGCACTTGTGAGATGCAAAGCAAGGAAGATTCAAATCATGTGTTCAAAAGCACAGAGAAAAGACATTTATTTTCCATGTAATGTACAAGCCTGTGCTTCCAATCTGTTGTTTCAAACCATCTTTCCTATATCAGCAAAACTATTTACCAAAGAAAGAACTACTTGCAAGAAGGCATTTTAAATCAGATCAGTCAACAGTATTGACTTGCATGTGCTGAAATTGTTATAGAAAGAAAAATCTGAAAATCTGTTTGTCATAAAAAAAAATTCTATTTCTCCTCTATTAAAGTTTTTAATTTTACTACTTTGTGTCTTTCTAACACCCTCTATTTTCAATAAGAGTTTACTTTGGGCAGTTGGAAAAGCTCGCAATAATAACACACTCCACAAAAGGAAAATGACAAACTCCTTTTCCTGTACAAACTTTCCTGCATTTTCTCAATTTCTCTTCTTGTGCAGATATTTAGGAATAGTCTCACAATAATTATCTCACTGTCTTTTAATGATTAAAGAGCTTCAAAACAATTCACTGTGATGCAGTAGAGAGGACTACAGCTCTTCTATCAGCATCATCCAGTAGCAGTTATATCCTTCCATATAACATGATTGTATTGGGATGTAGCTGCTTGTTGGGCAGCCTGCTTCCTGTACCTCCATTCAAACAATGGCTGTGCCCAGTACTAATGTGCTATTTTTCACTGTGCATTAAGTTTAGAATATTACACATTTCCTGTGCATGGTAAAAATAGGCAGCAAGGAATCTCTAAACTGCTAATATGAAAATGGAGGTGAAATTATTGAAAGATTACCTACTGATAAGTTTGATACATTAATAGTCATCCAGTTTTACAACTACACATCAGACGCTTTTCCACACTCTATTTTTTGAAATATAGAGGAAAACTCCATGTTAGGCTTGCTGTAGTCATCCCAGGAGTGAAACACCCCTGACTTGTAGCCTACTAATCTCGAACTAAATTGCCACTGACCACTGCAAACCTGAGTTGAAAATACATTTGCTGCTTTAATCCATCATCCCTTTTGTCAGAATTCAGAATTTCAGTTATTCACCCACTTTTTCAGCAGAAGTTCTGGAGAGTATCTCAGAAGTGATCAGGACAATGTACAGTGGGTGTGAGAACATCAGTGTTCTAGTTCAGATTGGGAGCAGTTCTCAAAGCAAATTATCCCAATTGTCTGCACTTACACACTGCTTTGGATCACAGTGCAGAACAGTCTCGGGACACAGGAACCAGGTTCTTGTCTGATGCAAGGAAGACAGAAGCCAGGTTCCAGAACTACACCCAACATACTTCAGCTACAAATGCACATTCAGTTCACAGGACTGGACTAGAACTAATCATAAGTCAAATACATACAGCCAGAGTAACAGTTCCTCATCATCAACTAGAAATTCACTTGTACTGGTACACACACTAATGACAGCTAGATTAAATATTGAAGAATCCTTTATTCACATAAAGATATTTCAATGTTAATGACAATTTCTGCAATTGCACTCCCTCAATACCATAAGCTCAGTATTTAGTTTAGATATTGTCCCATAGTTTAAAAGGTAAACAAAAACTTGATACTTAAATTCAGGCTCAAGCCCCCTTATTTATTTGCCCCAGTGAAAAAGAGTTATGTTAAAAAGTGCTTAGCAACTGCCAGCTCCTCTCAGCTGAAAGCAATAAGAACACAGCACAGTGCAGCACATGTGAAAAATCATTCTGCCAATTTTGACAAGAAAATACATACTTTAGAACCAGAATTAAAAATTCCATGTTGAAAAAAAATCTTGGCCTGACGTTCCAGTGCTGCCTCTGTCCTCTTATATAGTATCATCTGTTTGAACACATCCCCAATTCTCCAACTATCAGTAATTTACAAGGTTAATCCCCAAAAAACACATTAACCCATCTCTTATTCAGAGATAAATATGTGCACCCATAGACTGTCATACCCACCCTTAAAGGCAATAGTAACATCTTACTGAAACACAACACCTCTTTAAAGAATAAAGTTTGTAAGACCCAATACAGTGAAACCTGTCAGCACCTGCCCAACTTACTAAATGCAGCACCAGCTCAGGAGTGAGAGACAACTACTACAGTCAAGGAAAAAGAAAGACATCAGAATAAAGCCACCTCTGAGGAAATATGGCGACAGCACTGCAAGTAAGAACAGCAGCCTTCAAGGCGCACAGTGCAAACCACACAGTGTGCAAACTAGGGAAACATTATACACTATATTAAGCTTAGAACAACAACAAAAAAAAAACACCGACCAACAAAATGTATTAGAGTCAAACTGAAAATCCCTTCTTATAGAACATCACCTCCAAATATCTTTTTGATGTTACTGTTAAAAACTATGTATTGAATGCTATCTTTCCTGTGTTTAAGGTTTAGGTGAGAGACCTAAATGAAACTATTATTACAGTTCCGTTTTGATCTGTCAGCCTCCTCAGAACCAACCAGATTATATTGCCAGAAGTATGGAATTTCCGCCAGTCTGTAGTACCAATGATTTGACTTGGTCTCTCTGAAGCCTGTTAACATATGCAATATCCCAAAGGTTGTTAACTTCAAACCGAACTCTACTCATTTTTTTGTGCATGTTGGAAAACACAATGCTTGTACCAGATTTCAGCAGCATTCCAGAGTATTTTAAGAGCTCATCCATTACACAGAACTTGCCACCTCCTGCAAACTTGTTGCAACAGAACCAAAAGAGTATATCCAAGAGCTTAACCATCTCATGCCAATGAGATTACTTTTGTAATACAGCTGTACTGATCATAGCTGTTCTGATTTCTCCTCTATGAGACTTAATTCAGGTAATACGCAGAATGCACAGCGCACAGTCCCAGAAAAGGTTGGTCAGATTTTCCCTTACTAGCCATCCTATATGCCATAGTGTAAGAAACAAACTGACCAAGAGCAGTAATTGATTTGCAACAATATATTTTTCTAGACAGTGACTAGCTTTTCAAAGAGATGCTTCTTTACCGCATACACAAGAACTAGTGCTGAGTGACAGCACTAATACCAATGATGTATCCACCAAACCACAGACAAATGTGATTAGAGCATTAGGCTAGAGGTGCTCAAGCCAGTTTCCAACAGGCGATGTGACAGCTACTTCCTCTCCCTAACATATAAAAAATGTGGCATGTTTCACAGACTCTAAAGCTTTGTTCTCAATTTCTTCTGCACTAGCTTCCTACAGAAAAAAAATCAATGCCACTAATTCTGTTAAGTTAAAGAGAGAAAAAAATATCAGATGAGAAAAACCCCAAGAGTTCATTAAAAACATAAAACATGCATATCTTCAAAAAGTACTAGTTTTCCATGTCTGGACAATTATAGCAAATAGAGCAGAGCTCCAGTGACTCACTGCCTTCAATAGTTCTTCTACTGCACTTTCAACTTAGATCCAGAGTTTGCACCACTGAGCTTTCGCCACCTGATATTAACCATCTTCTCCCTTTATAATAATGGAAAGAGAAAGGTGCCTCTCCACAACGAGTTAGACTTCAGATAGGCTGAATCACCTTTAGGTGACGCTTACCTGTATTTATTACATTACTTAGGCACTATGAATCTGGGCCACAGAAACCCAGGCTCAAATTGTTATTTAACAAAGTCACGAGTATTCAAAAGATAAATCTCTACTGCCCTCCATATATTTTCATCCTTTTAATAGGACCCTGTCATTGTTCATATTACTGTCTCAAAAGTAAAAGAGAAGAAAGCCAAGTAAGAAAAAAATTGTGTGCAGTTTTCCTACTTAGCTGAAGTTATATGCATCAGATGTGAATGAATTTCAGAATAAATTATCAGTTGAACTAGGGTTGATTGTGAAGGACAAAAAAATTGGTAACAACTAGGGCCTCATCTCGGTATTAACAGAAGAGACTTTTGCCCACTAAGCTTTCTGCTGACTAAAGCTGAAGTAGAGAAGCCAGGCTGTGTAGGTGGGATGGACCCAAGGAGTGGCAGTAACACAACTGCATGTGAAGTTTCACACAAAGTGGATTCTACTTAGATTTCCTTCTGCTTATTTTGGAAGAACCATGATCAATATACCACAGGGACATAAAAACGGCCATACTAGGTGGCCCAAATACCCATCTACTCCAATACTTAATGATCAACAGTACATAGTTAAATAAGGTATGAAAATAGTACAAGAATGCAGTCACACTTCTACAATGTACTTAACTAGAAAATCTTTCTCCTTCCTTGCCTTTCACCAAGACAATTAGCACTAATCAAGGTAGTTCAGTAATTCACAAGGCAAAGAAATAAATTTCCTAAATTCAAAACATTTTCCACACATAATATATATATATAACATGACCCATTTAGAATATATATAATACACACCTTTGTATAATATAGGAACATTGTTATATGCTATAGAAAACACATTTTCTTAAACATGAGTTCTTACACATCCAGTTATTAATGAATATGATGGCACATTGTTTAAAAAAGACAGTATTGTTTCTTAGCAAGCTAATATGTAAAACTGTATTTTTCTGTGAATGTTCATATTCTATAAACAACTATGAGTAAACAATTTGTCTGTGGTCAAAAGGATGTTCAAAAAGACTTTTTTCTGACACAGAAAAAACAGACGCATTTTGAACAGAAAATGTAAAAGTAAAGCTGTTGCACAAACATGACATGGCATACATTACTGGTTTTGATCCAGTGTCTGCAACTATACCCACCGGTATCTCCTGAAAATTTACATAGAAAACTATCAATAAACAGTAAAGAAACAAACCAAATAGCAAGGGAGGAGCCAAAGTATTTTCAAAATACACCTTCAGAAGTAGTGTACGGCAGCTGAGAGAGGATACCTTCGGAAGATGTTCAGAAACGGTTCTCACAACTTCGCCTTCAACCCCAACGCTTCCTTTGTGCTCTCCTGCTGAGAGAACTCACACACAACAGCCATGTTTTCTCCAAGCCAAATGTCTCCTCCATATCCAACATAATTTCCTTAAAATGCAAATGACTGCAGGCCCTTCTGGGCCTTCCTGTGTGAGACGAGCTGGCCTTGTTTCTGAAGAGTTGTGCTCCCTTTACAGGCTGTGCACACAAGCATCTCTCATGGCAATCCAACTTTTCTGAAGTGTGAAACAGCAAAATGCTATGAGCTCTCACTAACCCTTGCTTCAGGGAAGACACATACAGATGACTGAAAGCTGAGGAAGTTTAAGAGAGTTGTGGAATGGTGATGTAATACCCAGTGTAAGGTGCCTGAACCTTTAGTAGCCATAAGACTAGCACAACTTTGGAAATCACTGGAATGGAGATTCACTCAAGTCACTCAGAACAGTTCACTTAATAGGTGTTACAACTTGTGAAAACGAAGCCTGTAGTAGAGACAGACACGCAATGTCCAAGATCAAAGAGTGGAAAAATCACAACTAATAGAGGAATGAAGGTGGACTTAATATTAATAAACATCTTAAAATGACTGTGATTTGCCTGAGGATAAGAGTAACAAGAAAAAAGGATTTGCTGCAGCAGGGTGTGGGGAAAACGTAGGAATCAGATGAGAAGTGCTCTCACTAGTTCAAGGAAGTGAACATAGAAAAGCTGTTGGTTTATGGCATCTCCCTTACCTAAGCACATTAAGGGCTGGATGCAGCCAGATGAGGACCTGCTTTAAATTTCAGTGCTTTGCAGAATAATGGGCAGCAGGGCCTGGAGAAAATCACTACTATGTGACCAAGGTGTCACCACCCATGGCAGAGAGAGGAGCCTCAGAAATATGTACCACAACACTGGGGTAAAGACAAAAGCATAAAGCCTGAGAAGGATAAAATTTAACAAATACGCCAGATTTTTCTGAAGTGCTTTTTAAATCTAGAACGCAATAGGCAAATAAATTCTTTTTATCATCACACTACTACCTGCAGCAAGACTAATTTTACTAAGCACCACCGAGAGACAGGATAAGGACCTGTCATCATCTCCTTTCTAAGTCAACAGGTAAACATCCCTACTTTCAAAAGAACGGGTCCTGCGCTGTTCTTTCCTGCCCAGTCTTTCTCACACTACAGGCTTTGAAGATACATGTTAAAGGGAAGCCACAGCCAAAACAAACTCCAAGCACCACATCTAATTACACAGAGAAGTAAACCACTAAAGAATGGTCTGTGGAAGATATTAAAGATTCGTCCATAATCACAAAAGGAACAGTCATATGAGTGTTCTCAACACAGATTCAGGGGAAAATATCCAGGCCTTTAAATACTTACTATGAGCCAACAGAAAACAGGATATTTTTTATTTAAGGCGCTATCTATCCCAAGTATGCTCTCTGAAATATGATGACATACCCATGCAGTTTTAAGATTCAGAACACCGGGTTACAAAGACAAAAACATACAGCATCTAAGGCGGAAGAAAGAGTGATACCTCAAATGTAAATCACTGATTTTGAGTTGTGCAAATCTCAGCCATGCGATTCAACTCCCAGATAGTGAAGCAGCACAATTACCAGTGTAACCTCTCAAATACTTCTCCCATTAGAATCACACAAATCTGCATTGTCACAAAGCAACAAAAAGGCTTGTGTTCTTACATATAAAGAAATGGAAAATATTGCGCTTTTTATTATCTCTTGTTAATGCACATACCAGGAATATCTGAACAAGAAAGTGAATAAAGAGCTCTCCAAGACTTCTGAGACAAAGCAAGACTCATTTTTCTTGTGAAAATGTTTCTTCAATATTTTCACTTAAACACACACACACTCTCTAAAACTAAGCAGAAGTGACCTGCCTCTCTAAAAGTTGAAAAGAAAGAAGTCTTAGCTCAATCTTGTATGTTTACACTTTCAATCTTATCCTTAAACAAGACCGAATTGAGCATAACCGCACTGAATGTTAGCTTCTATACTGGCATATCAAATGTCAAGCCACAGCTCTTTTATTTAAAATGTGTTAGATAAAAAGGTAATATGCTCTCTGTAAGAGTTCCCTTGAGGTTAGAAGAACCAATAAATTAACTGTTACCATATGTTTGGCTCCTTTTGCAAAATTCAGTAACAAAACACTGCCAAACCTCTTTTGGCAGGTAATAATATTTGGTAGCTTATAGTACAACTTGGGGAAAAAAGGAAAGTGGACAGAAAGCTTGGAAATTAATAGAAGAAACTGCATGTCTATCCTTGAATAGTTAGTTATATGCTGTTGAAAGAACATTCTAACAAAGTCAACTGTATGGGTCTGATCTATAATAAGCAGCCATCTCCCCAAAAAGAGCTGTATCAAATGCAAACTCAAACACTTCACCTAGTACAGTAACGCAATGCAAACACTCTGTATTTGTTTTTTTAAAACAATGCTACAAATATATGACGTACTTTGCAAATAAGAAACTGTAAAATTAGTATTCCTATGTGTTAAAATGTGTATTATTAGTGCTTTTATTACAGTGGGTTTATTTCAGTGTAAGTAAGTAAAGTCTGGGCTTATTTGCAATGCCATCTTCTTAAGTTTCACTCATGTTAAAATAAATTTTGCACTCTCCCCCCCCCCCCCCCTTTTATAGCTACATAATAGACTAGAACATGACAGATAAAACCCCGTAATTATAATCATAGATGTAGGATATGAAAATCTGGGTGTTTTAAGGACATCTCCTACAGACTTTTTAAATTCCAGCTAAACAAATGGGGACAAACCTAGCTGGTCCTATTCCTTTACCAAACCAAGCAGGACTTGCTCTGTAAGGTCACAGTTGAAAGACATCAACACTTTTTCATATATGGAGATGTCCATTTCATTTAATTTTTGTAATCACTTATGATAACATACTTTAAATTCATTATTATTCTTATTTCCAATAAAATGAGTATAGCCTGCTTTTCATGCCATGACAATTTGCATGTACAGAAAAACCAGACACTTCAAAATTCTTTCTTTAATCAACTGCATCATCCCATTAAATTCTAATTCTGGTGTATATAAATCACTTGCTATTCAGCTTACAGTTCCACACACATATCTGGCAAGCAGTTTGAAGCAGGTTGACATCTAAAGGCAAGACATTTCCGTTCTTAAAGTCATGTTATTGGATGGTTAATCCTATATTTGCATTTATTTGATTACAAGCACTTACAGGTAAAAGTAATCCTGAAGTGTAGGTCTAAAAATTGTAATATAAGCTTCTGGAAGGTTTTGCCAGAAGAAAAATATTTTTGCCATTCTATGCATGCTTGCCTCTTTCAGCCATTTGGGATTTTATTAATAATCTTCTCATTACTGTATTCATCTTCTGATTTCTTAGTTTTTTATTTTAAGTAAGGCAATTTCTGTGAAGTCTTGACACTGAAATCAGACTTCATTACTCTGCAAAATATATTCACAGTTCAAAGTATTTAAGAGGGTTAAACAAAATGCAAACATTTAATGCAACATTAAGCATGTGAAATAAAATCTTGATTGCCTAAAGAAAGCATGCTATGCTGTTACCCTGGTGACAGGTTAAAAAAGGATTGTGAGCTGAATGGCTGTATGATATGAAATTAAAATGTTTCACATTGAACAATCCAAAATGAATTGGGAAAGGTTAGAGCAGAGGAGAGAGAAATCAATTCTCCAATGGCAATGGTGAATGGAAGTGAAGTCTGAATAGGATTTGCCAGTGGGGTGCAACAGCTGCCAAATATCCTGCAGCCAAAGAATTACAATAATACTGATGAAGTGTGCAAGAGCTTTTGGAATCATTGCAGGGAACAGAGAAATACTCCTACAATAATGAGGCCATTCTGCGTCCCATCCCACTTTTGCAGTTGAATCAAAGGAAAAAAGAAACGGTTGAAAACTGTAATACTCGATAACAAAGGTATAAATGAATTATCTATCCCTTCAATCAATATCTTATATTTAACTACAGCCTTTGTGAACCACGAATGAAGCGAGCATGCTAAAGAATGGACAAATCAAGACACATACATGTAAAAGTATGCAGACAATATTGAATGAAAGACTTTTTCTTCCCATATATTTTGTTGACAACATTTCTACTGCAACAGCACCCAGAATAAGCTATACACTACATAAACAAACAGTAGGACACAATCAGTGCCTCAAGGAACTTCACAAGGCAAGGTGCTGATGTTCATGCTTATCATTTTTATGTTAGTAATCCTAGGAAAGGAACATCAATAAAACTTCTCACATGAATGCAGTTACACCTGCATTTACTGAGCTTAGAGTCCCACAAAGTAAAGAAAAAACTTTGCCCTTCCATAAAAATCTCCCAACACAACTTCATTTCTGCCCTTCAAAACTCCAAATAAATATACAGATGGAGAGGAAAACCTATGCTAAAAATAGCTGTAAAATGACGAGGGAGCATGTGGCGATTAGCACGCACCTTGTTAGTTCTATGGTTTCATGCGCACGCTTTTTACACACAAGGCAAATATTAAAGAACAGGTTTAGGAGGTGTAAACCTGCATGAGAGGAAAGAATTGTTGGGCTCAAAGGGATCAAAGTAAAGGAAAGAAAAAGAGGTCATGTGGTAAAGAGGGGATCTTGCAGAAGAAGAGGTTGGAAGCAAAGCATGGATGAGAAAAGGGCCAGGAATATGGCAACACAACAGAAAATACATATGTATACTACATAAATACAAGTTTCAATATTTAGTGAAAAGTAGCCACAGAAGCTATAAAGCTCCTACAGCAGCTGCTGTTTTCCCAGCAGACATGGTGAAAATAAAAAATAAACAGAGACTTAGCCAGACCCATTTACTTTGGCGAATGGCTTTCCCACCAGCAATCACCTCAGCAAGATGCATACTGGTGCTTTGGGGACCTTCCCAAGAGATGTGCAGCATGGTTCAAACTTTTTATTATCTTTTTTTAATCATATTTTTATCATATTTATGATTCCAAAATTGTTATCAATTCTAAAGACTGAGGAAGCATGGATTCCTGAGTGCTCAGGACCCCTTTATCCCTACAATTGACATAGGGATAACAGGCTATGAAAATTTCCCATATAAACTGTTCTGTTTCTGTAATTATGTTCATGAATCACATGGAACAATGGCTCTGCTTTCAAACAACTATATAAATACTTTATATTACTTAAGTTATTAATTCTGATTCCATTAATTTAACCCAATCAAAGAACAAATAGGACACATACATTCTGTAGAAACGGTCATAAATTCTACCTTGAAGTGTCTCATTTCAACTTTTGTACTTTTATATAAAAGTTCATTTCCGCTGTCCAAATATACCTGTTTCATATATTTGCATCTACTTGTTTGTGTCTAGCACATATAATCCTCTTTCCATGATAAGTAACTGAGCAATCTCAGTTATCTGGTATTATTTACCCTTCTAAAGGCAGCTAAAATATTATATAGGGCAGCTGGTTTAGCAGTGATTAAAACAAGGTTACAAAAAAATTTTAAATATTTATATATGACAGGTCAAAAGAACAACATTAAGTAACACCTAAAGAGATGAGACTGTTGTTACAATCAGGAGAGCCCATTATAAACAAGGGTATCACACAAAAAAAAGGAGAACAAAGTCTTAGTACCTGGCTAGACTATGGGGCGGGGGAGGGGAGGGGAAGAAAAAGCCCCCCACACACAGTGGAATAATGGTCCGAAGCTGCAGTAGTTACATAAACATATGGAGGCCTTTCAAAGGCACAACAGTAAATCATGAAAAGAATGCTTGACTTGTTGACCAGGGGACCAGAACAGTAAGGATAAGACAGTGTTATTTTCATGAGCTAAGGATGACTGCATAACTCCAAAGCGAGGCAATGAAGAAAGCTGCAAGTGGGCTGGACTAAGTCATCCTTACCAAATGAAAACAAAGTATTTTATCTTTATATCACACTAGAGGGTATTTGTAGGGTAAGGCAAAGTATAAATATTTAGCTGTACCGGCAATAACTGTTCATGTTATTACTGCAGTTCGGGGGCAGGGGAGGAATCACATCATGCAATTGATGTAATTCCGCAGTGCTGGTGACTGTGCTGCCAGTAAGAACTTTTCCCCCTTTCCAAGAGGCCAGTTCAGATGACTCCGGTGATTTTTCCTGACATCATCTTCCTTCTTTTTGAAATTAATGTAACATAACCTTATTTTGTGCTGCTCCAGCAGTGCAGGAGAGCCAGAAAGCTCTCCTATAGGGCAGCTGACCGTTCGTCCATATGGGGAAGCCCTAGGCTGACAAATAGCTGGCTCTGTCCCAGGCTCCAGCAGGGTAATAGGTGTAGTTTATGTGAAAGCAAGCATGCCTGAGAGGTGTGGGACTCCACTGCTCTCCGAGCAGCTCCCTTACTGCCCTAATAATGCCAAGGCAAGGCAAAGCAGGCATCTGAACCATCATTACCAAGTGTACCGCAGGATCTACATCAATAAATCAGTACTAAATCAATCTAGACATGTACCTACAATACTTCAATAAATAAAAAGCTAAATATATCCATTTCTGTTCTTGCGGTTCACTGGTCGTGTTATGTTCACTGCACTGGACCCCAGGATTTTCAGAATTTTAAAGCCTAGCTATTTCAGAACTTGACAAAAACTCACTTGTATTTTATCTGTAATTTCTCACTATACACTTACCCTTCCTGTGAAAGTATTATTTTATTCTTATAAAGCATCATCCATTTTAGGTTTCAAAATACTTCATAATATTGATAAATAAACATTTACAAAACCTCAATAATGCATTGAAGTGTTAAGGCTATTTTGTCTCTTTGTAAATTGAAGCCCAATCTAACTGACTTCTCTGAAGTCCCACAAGAATAGTTAGGAGTTTAACTCAAGACTCCCTAATCCCGGTCGACTTTATTAAATACACAAGCAAGAAAAACCTTCAGGTTTTTTGCTAGCAATATAAAACATCTTCCAATGTGTTACCATCTTTATGCATGCAGTATCAGGTAATATGGGCATACAGCCTCACCGTTTTTTTCCAAGTCATAAACGATGAAAGGGTAAAACCCATAGAAAAATTAGGAAAATACCCTTTGCAGCCAACACAAGCAATGCATAGGAAGTGCTGTAGGCAATTGGGTTTAGAAGTATAAACATCACATTAGTAGACCCATGAGATAGCATGATGTAGCCACACCTGGAGAGTCACTCTCCTATTCCCCTCCCAACCCACTAATGAAAACAAGTCTGAAGCCAAAATGTGAAGATTCAACTGTACAACATCATTTTTGGTCTCAAAGGCTAACTACATCAAACAGATGTAAAGTAAGCTGGATTCACTTCAGCCAAAATATGTTTCCACTTGAAACAAGATCGAGTTCTGTCTAGGAGACCTTGGGATTTTACTAGGTGCTGTAAATCTGTTCAGCAGCTGTGGGTGGCACCAGTTTCACAATAAACTGGACTATGGAATAAGTAGGAAAAGTCCTAGGTAAAATAACTGAAAGCTGAACAATGAAACAATCATCAATCATTCATGGCTCTTTCCTGTAGGAAACGTGCCCCTATTATCTGGATATCACAGTGAAATATTCACATTAGTAACTAGCTCACAAAATACCAGGCATTTTCATTAGCTAATCATCTTTCCAAAAAACCAAGCAAAAATAACCCCCCCAAAAAACAAACCACCCCACAACAACCTTTTCCCCAAGAAAACTGGTTAAACAGCAAACCATAAAATAAAATTTAAAAATGACAGAGAATGCTCTAAATATTCAATTGCATCACAAAAGTAAATGTCTATATTCCTGTAACTCTGAGCATGTACACGTCTCCAGCAGCTGTTCTAGCTAATGGTTAGCAAATTAATCCTAGGAGACTGTTGGTGAGGGCAGGGGCACACAGCAACATAGACAGTGGAAACTCACCTGTGGGTGCTCCACCCAAATCATAATACAATTTATTCTAACACAGGAAAGGCAAACTGGCCTTCGGCTTGTGGCCTGTATTAACCTCAACGCCACAGAAACTACTACAACAAAGAATTCCACTACAGGGGTCGTGTCTAATTGAATCTAGCTGAAGAAAGTTGGGTGTTTGATCCTAATGAGGCAAAAGCTCACTGATCATCAGAGCGTGTTCCAGCAAGAACCTTACAGTTGACGATTTGATCACCCAGAGGGTTGCAAAGTACGTGTTTTCCAGTCACACCCCTGCAAATACCATGAACCGTAGAGGAGAACCCCCATCATGAAGGTGCTACTACTCTGATCTGTGGCACAGAGCTAATGCCCACTCTTTGCATCCCTTTTACGAGCCATCCTCTGCTCAACTCTTCCTCTTTGCTACACATTCCCACTCTTGTACCTCTTTCAGAATAATTTCACTTGTCATGAGTACTTCACCTGCCTCTGTCAGAATAATCTAAAATAAAGTATTATTAAACTGTTTCGACACCAATACGGGTCATTTTAGAAGAACCAGAGTAGAAACCACAAAATCACCCCCTGGCATACCTGGGGGAGGAAGAGGAAAGGCAGAGACCAAGGGAGGAGCAGGCTGGGACCGATTCCTTAATCTCACTCAGCTGCATTTCGTCTAATTACAGTCTCAGTAGCCCTGATAGTGAAAGGTGGAGCTTCTGTGAAGACTTCCAAGCATGGTTCTTTCTTTCTATCTATCTGACTAGAAGAATAACAATCTGGACCTTGGGCTGAATAAATCACAGGGAAAAAAGGGAACACAAAATACCCCTGCTGTTGTGAAAAGAATGCATATTATAAATATGGCTCCCAAATGGGAAAAGAAAACAAACCAAAACCAAAGACAAGTATATAAGTCAAGTTCAGCAGAAAACTATCTATTTCACAGCTGTGACAAATTTAGAAGAAATAATGCATGATTTCAAAATACTACTTTTCAGTGCAATTCCTTACACAAAAACTGTTTTCAGTGCATGCAAAAGAAAAAAATGCTGTCAACATAAATCGTGCCAGAGCTGAAATTTTGAAAATTATGATCAACATGTCAACGTACTTTTCCAAACCATTAGGAGAATGTTATGGATCAACTTTGGAGCATACAGTCTGTCTAATCTGCTTACATCCTCCAACATGGATTTAAAATTCACACAGATTCCAAATGCCCAATTCTGCCACAGTGAACTGCATCCAAGATCACAACTGGTCTTTTTGATTTGCTGCCAGTAGCACAGGTTCCTACTCTGCACTTTTTGTTTACTAATATTTTTCAAAAAGACTGCAGTCATACCAATAAAGATATGCTTTCTATGGCCACAGTCCTGCTCCCTAAAACGTACCCATGACATGGAACACCTTCAAAAACAAGTCAGAAGCTGTCTGGATAAATTAAGGACATGCTGTGAAGGATCCTTGATGGGACTGCAGTAACTTCCATGCTCCACAGTCCTCAGTCTCCTCTAGAGGGAGTCCACTAACTGCTCTCAGGAATGGAGAACACTGTCCAGAAGACTACACAACCCTTTGACCTCATTCTGCCTTTCTTTGACTTTTCCTCTGAAGAAGCTGCATGATTTTGCAGAAAGGGTATCATTATCGGGTTTGGTTTTCTTCAGAAGTTACTCACCAGTAAGACTTTTTGCATTATCTTGTCCTTACTTGGCCTCAAACACACAGCTTTACTATCACAAAAACAAGTAGATTTAACAATGTATGTGGATTGAAACCGCGACCTATTCAACATGAACCACGCTCAGCCACCACTGGGAGAAAATTTTAAGGCTCAACTTCTAAAGGATTCATTCCTGAGCTGCATATGCCTCAGCAGACAGAAAAGACCATCCTTTGAAAGCTGAACTCAACATAAGTACACCCCATCATGGCAAGAGAAAGTGATCTTCCCTGTACTGAGAAGATTTGTTGCTTCACCACTGAAATCTGGTCTGAATCAGAAAAATCAGACCTTACTCTAGTCTTACAAACTTCGTGTGGTCAGACTCTGCTGCCTTCTCTGCTCACAGTGGAGGGATGTATGTGAGGGAATTGGGCTAGGTCTTCAAAATTAAGCTAGCTTTTTTCAAAGCAGGGGTGTATTTGTTTCCCTAAAGCAGCACAAAGAAACACGAATGCCCATGTTTGATCGCCCAATGCAACGCTTCGTTTACATATCTGGTATCTCAGTTAAAGTAGTTATATGTATCTTTTCTATTAAGATACACAGACACCTAGTATTGAAAGAAAATAGTTGCAATAGAAAGAAAACATTAAAACATGCTTCAAAAATTGGACTCCTTTTCTCTCTAGCAAGTAAGAACGTTTCACAGGTCAGAGGAAAAAAAATAAATCAAATTAGAGCAGGGAATGGAACAGCACTTTCAAGAATCACTACTTAAATCAACAATTCCTATCCTTACTCTAAGTACAAAGTAATCCATTACTTCTCAATAGCAGTACCAGACTACTTAACTTCCTACACTGGCCAGTAAAAACTACAATCAAGGCTCCTCCTCACTTCCCCTCATTCATCTTTTATTTAGAGAACAGTGGCCTTCAAGTGTCTGTTCTTCTCCTTATGCCATTTGCTATAGAGGATATAACTCATGGAAGGAAATAAAAAGGTGCTTTACTTTCCCCTATAGGTGCATAAGGCAAGAAATGACCTAGCCCTACATATGCTATGTATCACAAAGCCGTTATGCTTGCCCTAAGTGTCTCTTTTTTTCTTTTTTACTTTTTTTTTAACACCATATGGTACTATTTATCTTCACGGGTACAAATAAAAATAAAGATTTCTTGAAACCACATTTGATTTATTCCTAACCACTGTAAAATCAGTAATAGAATACACTGTCAAACCACTGGCATGGAATGTGAATAATGTCTATCCTGCATTCTGAATTCCCTCTCACACAAACACACACGCACGCAACAACATTAAAGAATGTGAGGCAAGAAGAAAGAGACATGTTAAAGTTATGATTCACTGTATGCAACTACTGCAAACACTAACTACCCAAGCAAGTTTCACAAATTCAGTTGTTCTAATACAAGGTCTCAAGGCATTGACAGTGATGGGCCAGAGGACAACAAAAGCTAGAAATATCCTAGAGGAAAAAACCACATTGTTCCAAAAAGTAGTGATTTAATATTTCAACACAAGCTACTGCAATGGCTGGCCAACTAACAGTACTACCGAGGTTACTAGCAGCTACGATCCCAAAAGAATGAGGGAGTAGGGAACAAAAGCACCAAAAACCCCACACTTAAACCAAGGTGTTGGCTCTTCCAGCATTTACCATCAGAAAGTCTTTTCAGAATTAGACCCTAAACTACCAAGGTTCTTCATCAAGGTAGCAAATTATTCATGAATCCACAATATTTTAAAGCTTTGTAGCTGAATATTCATATTATCCCAAAGTGCTTAGATCACTTCAAATGGGCACATGGGAAATTTGTGATGCTCAATTTGTGGTTAGTTACTAATGCAGCAACATTTTGCATTAATGAAACTCCTGATGCGCATTAATTACTGTACTGGCTCGTAACACATTTTTGTGCCTATTAGTTTGCTAATATGTAGAATAAAAATAATCACATATGACTTGTGTGAGTAGGGAAATGTAAGCCACAGCTCATTTGCATTTAGAAAAAAGACTATATTAAGAAACCATGCAGTTTCTCACCAGTGTCTCTTGTGCATGAGAAGATGCCATTAACAAAATGCATCAGCACATCTAAGTTCCTAGAAATGAACTTACCTTTGAGTTCCTAGAAATTGCTGTGATCTCAGTTGTTCAGCCACGTACAAAGATGCTGCTGTTGCCAGTAGTTCTCTTCTTTCAAGATCTGTCAAGTTGTGTCCTAGTTTTCAGAAATTAGTTTAAAAAAAAAAAAGTTAAGATACCTCAGACCACACAGACAAAAAGTAACAACTACCCACACTGCTCAGTCTTTATACATGAAGCCTACATTTTTTTCACTCTAAATTAAGAGGAGGCTTAGCATAGCAGACGCTCTGAGTTTCAGAGTTTAAATTGCATGTTTTCATACAGATTAGCCCTACTGCTAACACTGGTACCTCTGTTAAAAACAATTAGACAACTAAAAAAAACCCAAAGTGAATGATGCTGCAGCATCTTGTTTTTGTTACAGAAATGTCATTGGTTGACATACTGTGTCTCATGCTGGTAAGGAATCCATCTGTACATTAGAACTTACTCAAAATATACAGCATTCTTCCTCAGTACTTTACCTTGCAAAGGCTACAGATCTTCCAAACAAAAGAGATAACACAACAGTATAAACACCAGAAATAAACAGGGATAAAACTACACGTCAGCCCTGGGTCATTTAGTGCCATTAGTATAAGCATTAGTTTGCAACTAACGGAGTCAAAGTCATTTTTGGCGCTTCATAAGCAGAAAATGGCTCAAAGTGGCCTACAGTCTGAATGCAGGCAAGTTAATAAAGGTTTGGACAAAAAGGTATGCAAACCAACGTGGTTGGAAATAGTTTTTCTCCCGCCTGGCCTTGCTCCTGAAAGTGAAGGTTAACGAGGAATTAAATTGTCCATTCAGCAGGCTAAAAGACAGAGCACAGTGACAGAACTTTGCCCTCCTCATCTTTAGGTTAGAAACTGCACAACACAGATTTGGTATGAAAAGCTGGCAAATAGGTGGCCAAGACTGGTGTCACCAGAGAAGCAGAACAGTCAAAACTGATGTGAGAGGGAGCACTAAAGGACAAGTAAAGTACTCTGTCCATAAGGCAGGGGCAGGAAGTTAAAGTTGATGTAGAAGAGGACAAGACGTGCAAAGCTGAATTGTCATGGAGAAGAAGAGGCAAACTTTACCCTCAGGAGCGAGATTTTGCACCAATGAAATCAAGAGTGTTTCAAAAGCCAGACAGGAGTGTAGCAGAACACATAATATTAAAAAAAAAGATAAAGGTTAAGATTGAAAGACTTAGCTAAACTCAGTTACAACACAGCTCTCAAGAAGTGCTTTATGTGTATGTATCACAGCAAATGCCACCATCTATGGCAAGTACAGATTTCACATGAAGGGATGGGGAAAGAGAGGGGGAAGGGGTTCAGAAAGCTGTATCTCCCTGAGCAACTCTGCCCAGGGGGGCACTCCAGTCCTGCAGCAGAGAAACAGTCAACGCAGCTCCCTTCCACATCTCCACTCTCCCATCAATGCCACCATACTGCATGTAATGCCAATTCACATTCCCCGGTACTGGTCACTAGCAAGCGACAATTTCTATCGGTAGCATAAAATAAGACTAATACAATCCTCAAGAAAACCCAGAACGGAGGCCTCTGAAAAGGACTGCAGCACACTTTACAGTAACAAGTGCACAATTTCAAAACAGGACATGTTCTGCACAGGACACACCATTCCACTGGGAATATTAAATATGGATAGGTAAAGAGGCTGCTTAGAGTCCACCTCAGCAATGCAATCAAGCCACAGTGATGGAAACACAAGCATTACAGTTCCAGCTAACAGTACAAAGGAGCTGTCACAGGCCATAAAATGTAAATTTAAAAATAACAAAAGCCAGAAAATCTGCATCAATCCATTTTTAATTTAGCCCACATCAATGTATTCTGGCTAAAGATTACTGCAACTTCCTTTGCTCGGTGTTTATTCATCTGCCTTGAAATGGAAACTGTCTTCACTCTTAACAAATTAATGTAGAAATACAAATGTTGAGAGGTTGAGGAACTGACCTGAGAAAGAAACTCGATCTTTCCTTTGCCAGTTAGTAGAAAAACTGATTGACAAGCCAAAGTCAAAAAATGCTGAACTTTTGTACTATTTGTGTATACAGGCACACATATGTGTACATATAAGCCTTACATAATTATATAATGCAATAACATCAACTATCTGGCTCTGAAATGTGCCAATTTTCCAATTGTTTACACACAGTGAAGAAGCTCTGAGATCATTTTTCCCAAGTGCTGTATCTAAAACTGATGATTTGTTTACGTATCTCAACTAAAGATACATCAGGAATCTATCCTAAAACCTTTGCTTTTCAGTCACCCTGCCTAACACCCATGACAAGTCCATGTGACCAAAACTGCATGTTTCCACCTGCTCCAACGCACACTGGTAATATCAACTCATATAAAGGAACAAAGTAAACCCAGGAAGATCCCAATATGAAGGTTTTATTGCACGACCTTCATCTTGGATGAAATCAATAACTGCTTTTGCGCTTGCTGTGCTGCGAAAACTATTTTCTCCCTGTATCTGCAATAAAAATCAAACTCCAAATAGTGAACAAAGGTCAATAATTTGAAACAGGTTAACAACTGATCAACAGTTACATTCACCACTTTACTATCACAAACATGAAAAAAAAATTATCTGCTTCCTCTATTCATCACTATTTGTATTAGTTGTGGCACAGATGTGGCAAGCAGAAAACGAGTCATGACTGCAGTACCCAGTGTGAGATTTCTGGGAGATTATATAAACTATTAACAAGAACATACCAAAATTAGGTTTTGGTCATTGGCAATAAAGATACAATAGTACCAACAGAACGTCCTTAGCATAACTTTGGAGGCATACATGGGAAACTTGATTAAAGGCTGCTTCCTAAGGATGGCAGTTTACCTTTGTTACACAAGACAGGCTGCTGTCCGTACTGCCTCAGTTCCCTGAACTCCAGTCCAGTCTCCCTTGCCTTTTGGTCTTGCTCTGCTGCTGTGCTCAGCAGAACTTTAAACAATTTTGCAGTTAAACTTTCAATTACATTACTTTATTTGGAAATACACAAATGTTCCAGATAGTGATACCTTTGTTTCACTCCAAGTATTACTTTACTTTAGAAGCTACCCTTCGGGATTTCAATTGGGTGTCTTGAGGTATAAGTTAATATTCACAATCAATAAAGATGTAACAATGCAGCCTTTCACATTCACCATGCAGAAGATCAATCTTAAAAGTTACAAAGCTACCTCTGGTGCATTTATCCAAGCGCTGCCATGACAGGGTGTAAAATAAGTGTAGCAAAGGTTCCCCAGCTTCCAACATGGGAAGTTCTGCCATTGCTCTTTCCTACACTCATCGCTGCAGACTCCTGGGCTACACAGAGATTTTGTCTCCACCATAAAATGTGGAGCTGGTGGCTTCCAAATCTCTCTGCATAACCTGGGATACACTTCTGCATTACCACTATCATCACTGAGCTGAATTATATAAGGTGAACATAAAACAGGATTAATTGCTATAAAATTAAGTCACAAGTAAAGGAGTGGAAGCACTGTTGTTCATATTATTTAAAACTAGATCGCACGCATCTATTACTACTAAGTGACAGAACCCTGGTTGGAAGGAAGGCAAGGAAAAAGCGTTTTCTCTCATTTCCCTGATGTTATGATTGCTTAAATCAATATTATCCCTGTATCCCCCAAGCTGAGTCAAAAAGGTTCATGCAATTACTTTACATAACCACCTTCAAATTAAATTACATAAAAGGTCATTTTTCCCATAACAGTCTCATTTGCATTTTGTCCTAGAAATGTGTTTCCTACTATCAATTACAGGAGAAAAAAAAAAAATCAAAATCAAACAAGCCCTGGTTATGTACCCTGGTCTGTTACTTAATAGTTGAAAAGTGACTGTTTTCTGATTGGGAAGAATAAATATTAAAGGCAAAATGGGTAAGAGACAGTGCAATGCGTAATTCAGATCCATATCAACACAGCCATTGTTTATATCATTCCTAGGTTCTGTTCTGGCTCAAATTTTTTCCCCAATGGATTTTTAAGTTGACCATTAGAAATGGCATGTACACCAAGTAGACAGAAAACAAAGCTGGATGCTATTAAAGAGTTTAATTTCTTCTGAAGTCCAGCTGGGCTTTGCTCCATCCATGGTAAAAAAAAGACAATATTGTCTGCATCTGCAATCTCAAACCATTCAGAATAGTGAAGAAGTATGTCTCTCAGAGAGCTTGCAATCACTTACAGGATGGATGCTACAGCATACAGAAAGGAAACCTCTACTATTTTGAATTATAAAGAGATTAGTGACAGACAAGAAATGTTTCTTAGCTTCACCTGTCAGAAAGAAGAAAGTCAAACAAGCTGTTAATTCAATTTTATAATCCAGTAGCTTCATAAAATTAAAACAAAAATTAGATTCCAGTGTGCCGAAGATGAATGGAATCAACACCAATCATCCTCTCCTTCCTAACAGTAACACAGTCAGGAAAAGCTGCATTGCCCCCTCCAGCAAATAACAGAAGTCTCCAGACATATATTTAAGTCATCTCTACAGTCCCAATTCACCTAAAAAGTGTTTTCATTCATAACAGAACCATGGAATGACTGAGGTTGAAGGGACCCTGGGAGGTCTTCAGTTTATTCACTGTGCCCCCACTCCCCACCAGGCAACCCCAACATCAAATTCAGACTGGGTTGCTCAAGGGCTTGTGCAGTCAGATCTTGAAAATCTCCATTTTATGACCACCGCCTCTTGCTCTGCTGCTGTGCAACTCACTGAAGAGCCTAGCCTCATCTTCTTGGGAACCCTCCCGAGAGGTACGAGAAGGCTGCCATTAGGGCCACCCTAAGCCTTCTTATTTCCAGGCTAAACAAGCCTGGTTCTCCCAGCCTCTCCTCACAGGTCCTCTGTTCTAATCCCACCGCCACCCTGGTGGCTCTTCGCTAGACTTACTCAAGTTTATTGACATCTTTCTTACATGCATAAGGGGGTTAAAACAGAGCACAGTATTCCAGAGGTGGTTTATTAAGTGTTAAGCAGAGTAATCATTTCCTCCAGATCCACACTCCTCCCAAAACATGCATGTGTGCTCAGAGCAATAACCCACTCCAGCTGACCCACTGCCAACCGTCATTCTAGTCATCCGTCCCTCGTACAGACAACAGAGGGGTACGACAGCAGCTGTCTTCCCACACCAATCATATGCTGAGCAAGGTTAGTCTCAGCACAGCAATATTTTAAAATAACTTGCAATACACAAACTGGTTTTGTTAATGAATGCTTATTTAAAGAAGTGAAGAAAAAGACTTAAAGCCTAATCATGGAAATTACTAAACATTCCCATTCCAGATGTAATTTGAAGTGGGCATCACAGGTTAATGGAAAAGCTGCCAAGGTATTTCTAATAATTAATTTTTTCTTAGCTTACAGTAAAAGCCTTCTAATAAAGGACTTACGAAACCCTTGAATATGAGACTGGAAAACAAAGCATTGCTTATTTTATTCTTCTTAAGTAAGGCTAAACTTAACGTTTATATTTGAAGAAAAATGCACATAAGAAATGGGTCAGTACTTCATGCAGTCACCAGAAAGAACCCAGCCAACATTCATTACTTAATCATCAGTGTAGACCAACAGTGCCAATTGTGTAGTTTACATACCAGATTGTGCTCAAGCACTAACATAGCACCTATCTTCATTGAATTTTTTTTTTATTTCTTAAGTTTTCCAAATTTAAAACACTGTTGGTATGGATTCCTACTGTTAAGGGCACATACTTATAGGTGTTTCCAAAGACACTTTGGCTACACGTTACTCTTAAATTTTCAGATTATCCCAGACCTTTTTTTACAGCTACATGTCTTTTATAAATAACGTTAAGATATATGAAGCTGCTTAATGTTCAAATTATCCTAGCAAAGCATACCCCAGGTATTTAGTTGAAAAAGTAGAGGGCTTAAATTGCAAAGTTAATTTGCCTTTGTTTCTCCTGCTGAGCTTCTACCCATCATTTGCCTACCACCCTTGTTCGCCTTCAGCAGTTCCCATTTGAGTCTGTATTTGCAGAATTATTTTTCAGTTTAAAAAACTACCCTCTGATTCAACTCACTGACTTTTTTTTTTAAGCCAGAAGGGTCTGATCCAGTGCAAACTACATCATTAAAAGGGCTCTCAATTACTTCAGTGAGCTTTGAATCAGTATTCATGAATAAGTATTCTTGACCTGAAATACAAACGCTTTGCAATAATGGTATCTGCATGTTTTTATCATTAAGAAGGCTACTGTATGCTTGTATTTGATACATGGAAGAAGACGACGACTTTTCATCCAGCAGGAACAAAGTCTAGTCACTTCACATGCCATTCATTAGTTTCTATGATGAACTGTGACAATGTCTCTTCTTCTGTCTTCTGGTGTCTAGAGTAAAAGCTCATCTTTAAGAATGTGTTAATACAGTATTACTGTTTACCTCAGACTGGGACACTAATCAGCCATTTATATGTGTGTATGTGCACACAAATATGTGCATATACTGTTCAAGTCAGATAGCCCAAAACGAATTTCCTGTTACCCTGCAATTTGCTGACCAGCCATTAGTTAACTGATTACATACAGGTTAACATTGCCATACAAAATATTAAAACAAGAATAAAAGAACAAAAGATGAGGGTGCCTTTCCATAGTCAAAAATACAAAGCAAAAAGCAAGGGGTCTCCTGAGTCAGTAAAACTGATCCCAGCTTCTTACAAGTGACCAAGGGACCCAACAGACACATTAACTCCAATAAGGGCAGAATGGTTTATGGTTTTGCTGTTCTCAATTGTGTCAGGTGTGGCTGCCTTTTCACCACATGGTATAAACCTATCTAACATCTTACATCCTCACCTTTCTCCCCCATTCCTAGCCACTCACTTTTCACATCTGCTGAAGTTCACCAGATTCCTTCATGAACTATATCGACCTAAGGACTCTCAAAAAACTACCCCAACAAAAGCAGTAACAATAAAAAATGCAGGTTTATAGTGGCTTATGGAATTGAATCCACTCAGGAAAGGGCCTAAAAAGTCCCAGAATCATCAAAGAGACAGGACATGGGATTCTGTATTAAAGTGACAAAAAAGGGAGACAGACCAGCTAATCAGCAGCACTGATCTTTCACGGCAGATCAGAGTACCCTCAAGTCTATGCTGGATGAAAGCCAGCTGAGTTACCTGAAGATTAGTTAAGTACACCTTAGCAAAGACAACAAAGGAACATCTAAGCTTCAACCATCACAAGCTTACTGCCACCCAAGGTGACTAATGCCTGTTGCTGTGGTCTCAGTCAGGAGCCAATAACAAGATGGATGCAGTAATACCACATGTAAGACTATCACATAGAGTTGCCAATTACATCATGACAAAGTAGTTCTGGTGCAAAGAATATTCATCCACAAGCTCACACGCTGAGTCCTGAGGTAATAAAAATCTGTTCTGCTCCTTAATGGGACTAGAATTTGGCATGGTGCCAAGCATGTCCAGTGACTGCCAGTCTGTCAGTGTTGTCTTCAAAGTGGGATGATTGTGCCACATTGGATTAATGATGAATGGGGGAGAAAGGAATCTCCATAAAGGACACATGAATGATGAGCTATAAGCATTGTTTGGGTTTTGGTTGGTTGTTTTTGGGGGTTCTTTTTAAATAAGAAAGAAGTTCTGCCTGATGAATGCCAGCTGAGGTGTGAGGCCCGTATGGAAGGACAGAGTCAAGAAAGCATCTGCAGCAGTTCAGCTGAGAGAGGAGACAACCTTTTAAAATTTGATCCTTGTGAAAGGAAACCAATCTACTTGTTTACTTACATTTCTCTACCTACTGTTATGCATTTTAAAAACTGAGTTGTTCAGGATGTTGTAAAGAAACATTTGCACTTGTGTTTATGTTAACCTAGTGTACGAGTTAATAATTTCAAGCTGATGCCCATTACTGTGTGTAATGAGCATTAAAGACCAGGTTCCTGAAATCATGTGATAAAATGCCAGATCCTCCAGATAATGCTACAGAATACAAAGGGTCCCAAAAGATGCTGCACAAACTCACTGGAGAAACAACAGTGTTGAGTAAAGAGAAACCCTATCCTCAGTTAACAGTAGAAGTACTGTCTGTAATAAAAGACAAGAGCATGGTAGAGCTGAATTGATGTTTATTTTATGTATCGCCTACAAATTTTTTTTGTCTTTGGATGTACTGCCTTTACTATTTTGTCACTAGGAGTAAGTATTTCACCTTCTTGAAAGTAAAGACAGTAACTGTTTCAATTATATTATACATTATTTTAAAATTTTAATTGCACGCATGTACAGATACATTTGAGGGGGGGAAAAAGTAAAGACTGATTGGGGAACATGTCAGCCTATAAATATAAAGGAATAATCATCAGAAAAAACACCGCTCAAGAAAAATAAGAAATATTCCCAAATGGAACAAACCTTTAAAACCATCAGGATAGATTTCGGGAAGGAATTTAGTGCTGATGTCTCCTTGAACAAAACGTGGATGGATGATCACTTCTCGCAGTAAAGAAATATTGTGAGCCACACCTGAAAACAAAAATATCAATACAAAATCAGGTAAACATATTAATCACACATTCCAGTAGGAAACAACTTACAAAAATATAAGCTCTTATGTTTGTGAAATAAATACCTGTTTACAACTTAGAGACCACAATACTGATGCGATCAATGCAGATTTACCAGTTTTGTTCCACTCCTGCCTCAAGGTACCCTCCTTAAACACTTGGTTAAGAAGTAAACATTCCAAATTTTCTCCTCATCAAGACTAATTCAAACACCTAGTTAAGTCAATGACAGCAACCACTACCAAAAGACTTTTGGTTTAGTCCCAGCAGACAGGGAAGACCAGAGGCACCTCCTTGAAATGACAGATTAGTCATGACTGCATGTATCAGCTCAATTCCAATGAACCCTGCTCTACCTTGTCAACCTGCCACCGCATATACACACACACTCATGGGGAAGATATGCGCCATGTTAATCACCAATCACAACAATCAATGAGAGTAAAAAGTTTTATCACTTACATAAAAGTTTATAACTTTTTAATCATTTTTAAGTGTAAAACTTACAAAACAAAGAAATCTATTCCTTGCTCTGTAAGTACCTTTATCCAACTATGCCTGGCCAATTCTTTTACCAAATGCCCTGTTCACCCTTTAGCACCACTCCATGACCCTGCTAGGCATATAGCCACCCCACCCTAATTTATTTCTTTAATTAAAAATTAATTATCATAGAGCCCTTACAGCCATCTTTGTCATCTAATTTCTTCGAATATTATACTTTTTTTAATTTCTTCATCTCCTTTCATTCCACTTCTCAGCCTGTCTCCTCTCTTTCTTTCTTTCTTTCGTATTTTTCCTTCCCTTCTTTTCACCTTTTTGTACCAAAGAAAGACACTTCTAACAAACATAATCTAAAGCTACACAGCAAAAAAGATGCTGCCACTGTCAGTCCAGTAATTGCACACAAAACACTAAGTCATCGACCCCTTCCTCATAGATGAGTAAAAGATTAATTTGTTTTCTCAGAGAGGAAAGGAATAAACCATATCCCGTTTCCAGCACAGGCTGGAAAAAACATAATCAGGAGTTGGTGTCAGCACAAGATATGTAGTCAGGATAGTTAACACTGGAAAAAAGATTGCCTAGGAAGATATTCTGGAGTCAGTGAAAAGAAGTTTAAAAACCAGTGGAAGAAACATCTATCAGAACGCAGATATAGTTGGTATACCTTAGTTCAGACAGTGGGACTAGATGACTTTTTTATATCCTTCAAGCTTTATTTTTTCTTTGAATTTAACTGGGCTGTGTAACTAAGTCAGTAACTTCATGCTAAACTAAACTTTGCCAGAAGTAGTTGCAGTTTAGCACTGAATACGATGGTCATTGAAACAGTAAATACAAAGAAGTCTTTATAGGAGGTAGGAGAGGAAAGGACAGGACAGGTTAAAAAATCCCTGAGGAAAAAAAAGCCCAGACAATTTAAATTATCTTCTGGTTACTGCACTCCAAACAATTTCCAAAGAGGATGTACTTTCTCTTTTGAGAATACCACACAGGTCATTTCTGAAAAGGAAAACTTAAAATTATGCAGGTAAGAGAAAAACATCATCTTTATCTCAACTCCATTCTCAATTTTGGAAAGAGATTGTAAAAGAAAATTTGAAGAGCCACAACAGTTCAAACCCAACATGACTACAGACAATATAACTCATAAATATTAGTATTTCTTAGAAGAAGCTAAAATAGACATGCAATTTAGAAGCATAAACTGTAAGTGCTGGCTGCAGCTGTCACATCCATTACAGGTATGGATAAATGAGGACGCTACTACAGGAAAGAGGTTATCCAACCTCAGCTGTGCAGTGTGCACATTCTCACCCTTCAGGAAATACAAAGTAATTCACATTCTTTCCTCCCAGTGTCAGAGAAACAGGCAATTCCAAATCACATTGCATTTGCCAGGTCACATGAACTCTGGTGTTGGATATGCACCATGAAGTATAAAATGCAGAACACATCACAAACCAGTTTATCTTGTAAAAGTTTGATTGTGCACCCATATCTCTTGTAAAGCACAAGATTCTGAAATTCAACTTTAGATATGTTTACTTACAAATTATTATGATTAATATAGTGATGACATGACTCAAAGTTATTTGCACATTTTTTTTCTAATACCTCTAGTTTAACATGAATAAGAGTTCATTGGAAACTCAGGTCTCTCAACTGTAAATTCAGCTATTCAGATTTTTTTCCTCTATCAAGATCTCAAAGACACTAGCAGTACAGCAACTGCAAATTGCTTTAGCTACAGAACAAGATTCTTTTGCGCTCCTACTTTCTGTTTTTCCAGTTCAGACGCATGAATAACATTCTTGTTATTTTATATGCAGACCAGTTCAAACAGTTTCAAAGCTTTTTTCCCCCTATAGTCTGCTGCTGGTGTGAATTTTCAAGCTCTCTGTGTGGCCGTCACTGAAACCACTTTCAACACACGGAGTGAGAGTCAGGCTCAGCCTCACTGAATCATGAAGTCATAGCTTTAAAGAGTAGTTCATGAGCCATTAAGTAGCACATTACACAACCAGTTCAGTGATGACAAGATAAAAATTTGACCGTTTGATTAAAAGAGGACTGTCCTACTTGCTGTCTGTGACCTAGATAGTCATTCATGGACTCTGATTTCATAAACGTTGAATGAAACTCACATTTCATCTCCACTAAACAAAAAATTTTTCAAAAGATCTTATGCTAAATTACTGTAACTTGGAGATAAAGTCTTTCTTTGGCTGCTACAAAATCCCCCCCAAATTTTCCCATTTGAACAGTAAGTTGAAACATCACAGAGATTTTTTTAATCTATTAAGTACAGCTTCAGGAATATAACCAGAAGACAAAGAGGAGCTCTTCAATGCTCCCTGACTTTGAAACCGGGATTTAAACACACTACAATGTGTAACCAGATCATCTCATGTTTTTCTTTCCTAAACTGCCATAAGAACCCTGGTGAGATGATGGCTGATGACAGATGACAGAGCTTGGTGTCTCAACTGACTGCTCCAAAAGACGTGAAATCAAAAAAATACCAGGAGTATCTTGATTTCCAACTCATGTGCATCAAAAAAATCAGAGGTTTCTGCAATGTTTTAAACTACACAATTCCTTTAACAAGTTCAATAGAACAGACAAGCCTAGGCGTTTGGGAAGCAATATAACATACATACTTCACATATGTTACTTAACAATTTAATACACAAGTTTCCCTTTAAAGTATCATAAAAGGCTATCTTTATCAGGCTCCTCCATAGTCGTCATGTGAGCAATGACTGCATGTCTGATCTACTTCTCAAAACTGATTTGATACCTTTAGTGATGTTCCAAATCATGTGGCTTTAAAAAAAAAGTACCAGTGTCTAGAAGTTTTAGATTTGCAATTTAGCATGACCTCTGTCAAAGTTCATAAGGTCTCCATCTGTGTGCGAGTAACTGCCAGGCTGCAGAAATATGGACCCCTAGAGCAGCTTGCTCCTGACTACCTGCTGCTTCCAAAACACTGGCCAGACATTAGCCCCACACTCTCACAGGATCAAACAGAGGCTAACAGGCAGTGCTTATTTCATGCGAAGTTAGACACTAAACTGAAGTATATTGTATTTATGTTGCAGTGGTTTTCAGGGAATTTTTCTTTTTCTTGACCAGGTCTGCAGTCTGCCAGGAACAATATCACATTTGTTAACCTGACAAGCCATGACATTTCCAACAAACAAACAAAATCCTACACTATATCAATTTGTTTCCCCTCCAGAAAACAAAATTTCACTTCAGCATCATTTTTTTACACTGGTAAGACTGATGCAGAACTACAGTTACAGCTATAGTCTTCTTTTCTCTAAGTCAAAATATAATAAAAAATAATCAATGTTCCTTGTATCTCTATTTCACTTGGCTGTACCCTTCACACAATATTACATCAGTAGAAGCTCAATTTGAGATGTACTACTTGTATTTAAATTTTGACACGCTATTTTCCAGAATATATTTGTAAGAGAGAGGAGCAGCACTTAACTTCTGGAGATCTAATGAAATTCAAAGAATCATATATTTGTATGTTTTATATATAACACACACATATTCCTGAGGTTCAATTAATTTTCCAGTTAAATTGTAGTTATTGCCTAATGAGTACACGAGAACACTAATCACAATGTTCATCATAGCTGATTAGTAACCACTATTTGAAGAAGCCCTCATTAAAAAAAATAAATACAATTATAATCAGAAGAAATTATTCCCCATACTGCCTGTCTCTTTATCTTGCCTCCTTACTCTTAAACTGTCTTCCCAAGAAACCACAAAGAAGAAAAAGACAACAAAATTAATTTTATAGAAAACAAAATTTTTATAGCAGGTTTCTGAACAGGATATTACACCACATTTCTACTCACTGAAAATCAGAAATTGGAACGCCGAGGCAAAAAACCATAGGCAATGTTTTCACTATAAATATTTATTGACACTAAACATATTCAGTGTTGATTGGCCTTTTTACAGTATTAAGCTTCTGTCATCTTGACGTCTGCAAACACAAATCTGCATTTATCCATGTAAAGTTAATTGGAGTCCTACATGCCTCTCTGTAGATAAGCAGCTGAATAGACTTAACTTGCTGACAATTTCAAATTGTGCTAAGTGGAAGAGAAAGAACTTTATCTGCATACTTACTGATTGCAAAAACAACGTGTGGAGTACAGTACTAGAGGTTGCTCTTTTTTTAAAAGACAGCAAAGCTAAATTATCACCAATCAATTTAAATGCTGAATAAGAATAAATGCTATGAGGTTTAGGAGGCATCCCAGTTGATTTCTCTAACCAAAAATTAAAAAACATTATTAAACAAGCTCTGCACTGAGCATTATGAAGCACTGATTATGTTACTCTCCACTTAAAACAAGAACATTATCACAGGTTTGCACAGAAAATTCAAAGCCCGTGATTACTGCCCAGCTAGCCTCCATGTCTGCAATTCCAAAAGTTGTCATAATATCCCCTAAAATCCTCCACATTCAACTGTCAAAACTGTCTTTCAAAACTTGTGTTTTGCTTTAATTCACTTCAGAGCAGGCTATCTGCACACAAAGTCCCATTCCAAAAGCGAGAAAGGCTTTTTTAGCTTTGTAATTTCAATACACAAACATTCACATAAAGTTCTCACACAGGATCAGCACATCACTGACCCTCAGAGCTGAACATGTATTTCAATTAAAACATTAATTCTTTCAGATATTGAAGTCTGTAGCTCACAGAAGTCATAGACCAGGATAAAGGGGGAAAAGAAGGGGGAGAGGAAAGCAGATAATACATGCTGATATGCTACTGTAAAAAACATTAGCTCAAACTGAAACTAAGTTTTGTACTGCATGCACTCCTGAACCTTTTAATAAGATTTAAGCAGTCCATTATTTATGGTGCTAGCAAACACGTATGACTGAATGAGTAGAATAATTGGAAGCAGAAGTTAAGCAACCATGGTCAGGAAGATGTGGAAAAATGGAGGGCCATCCCGCCATCACCCTCTCCTCAGCCACCCCTTTACACTGAAGAAGGGCAACAGAACACCAGGACAACATCGTAGATAAGGGCTAGGAGTAACAGCATTTCTCTTTCAATGCCTCCTCAGCCTGGCACACTGCATTTCTTGTAGTTTTTCACTGCCACAACTCTCTTTTTCTTAATAAAAAAATAAAAAATAAAAAAACAAACAAAACTCCTCTGACAAACAAAGGGCTTTACTTTGCTTCCCTTCTCCTGCACCAATAATATCGCCTCCCTCTTTTACCTGATCAGCCAGTACTCCAGTTGCCCTTCCCTCTTTCTCCTTCATAGCACGGTAGCCTATAGCCCTTCCTAAACTACACCCCACATAACTTTCCACTGACAAGCTGCCATTCCCACTCCCTCCCCTGGGACTAACTTCAGGAAAAAAGGAGAGGAGAAACAGGAGTAGAATCATCCTTCACGCCAGCATCTATGCTCTAAGCTGATGTTACCAAGCATCCTGCAACGGTCCCTTCTAGTGGTTTTGAATTAATTAAGTCTGTTGCTTTGCCTCCTCCAATTTCCATTTCCACACTGACACACTTGGGAACCTGCTGGTCGCTGTTGCAAAGGTTCCAAGAACACAAAGACTCTTGCAGAACTCCCAGCCCGTTACCCACGCTAGGCAAAGGGGAGAATCCGCAGTTCAGTTGTACAACCTGTTGCAGCACTTTTTTAAAGCACAACCAGGAAAAAAAACCCGTTTCCTTCTTTTTTAAGAACAGACACTATATGCTGTTTTTTTCAGGAAAACTGGTTTACACACTAATACTGGTTTGTTTGCAATACCAATGAGTGCATGTGCATATCTGTATGGGATCAGAATACAGGAGAGTATAAAACCTACAAGTATCACTGCCATTGAGCAGTATCTTTTAAGTTAAAAGACAAAATAATTCAGCAATTGTTTGGATTTAATTCAAGTTTATTGTGACAACCTTTGTACCTGAAAATTAATTTCTTTGAAACATGATAAAATACTAAAATTAAAGAGGGTTTTTTGTTGGGTGCTTTTTAGTGTGTTTATAGTCACAAAAACTCAAGACTACAGCTTCTGCTGCCACTGTTCTGGCAGGTCTCCATTCGTATCAGAGCGTTAACTTCCATATTCCCATTCCCCTCAAATATTCACCACAGCTATTTACCACTTTTCCATTTTCTATTCTATGCTTGCTCTTTTACCCCATGCTGGAAGATTCCTTCCGACAGCTGGTGGCCCTCTTATTTCCCCCTTGTTTCTACTCCTCCTTGCTCTATCTGCTGCTTATTCTTTCCTCATATGCTCCTTTTTCCATTTTTCTTTCTCCCAAATGGTCTAATATGTTCCTCTACCCCTGCAACAAGCAGAATCTCAACAGAGAACAGCTGACTTTACACAAAGACTATTAACTTCATGTTACTGGTTTATATTTAAATCAGCTGGGAATATAAAAAGCTAACAGACATCAAAGGAAAGATTACAGATGCACTCAAGGATATGAGCTACCTGCCCAATCAGACCTCTGCTGAACTGATAATCGGTTCTACTTGCCGCATAAATAATGTCCATTTATTTTACTTAAATTGGTAAAGAGAATTTTCATACATAAACTTTCGAGAACTTCACACTGAGTTTTATATAGGCCTTTAAATGAACAGATTATCCAGCCTCATAAATTACATGACAAACACATGCTAAAATCTTAGAAAAACTGAGAAGAGGGAAATCTCACCACACTATGTTTACACATAGAGTAGACTCATTGGAAGGTATTCTTTCAATACACTATTTCTGTTGTTCAAATTAAACAGAAAAAATAAAACCTTAAATTTCTGAAAAGTGGCATAAAACAAATGAAAGATGAACCATTAATGACTATACATGTTCAAAGAAAACAATTCATGCCTCATCCCAATAAGCAACAGTGCCTCTACACGACTGACATCTTCAACTTTCCAGTATTCACAAATTCTCCAGTAACTACTGGATAGTACTGAAAGTATATCTGCTTGAGACAAATCTGGGTTAGATCCTGACCTTTAATCACCCCCAAAACTGTAATGAAAGCCCCAGAGATAAAAATGTTACTGAATTAGATCCTTCCTTATTCAGAAGCCTCAACTGAGATTTTGAGTTCAGATCAGTTCTCAATGGAGAAGTCTGCTCCTATCAGAGTAATTTAGACTGTGAAGGACCACAAGAGATCATTTAATCCAATGCACCACTCAAAGAAGTGCTATCCTAGACTTTCACCTTCTCCCACTAACAATGGACATATTACACAGGAAATAAGATGCAGATTACATTCCCACAACTACACTGAATGTATCTTAAGTTAGTCACGTTGTTAGCATCTACCAAGCAGACTGCAGAATTTTTTATTTCAGTGTGTGCAAGCTGCCAGCCTGTAAAAAAACAGTAAGGTACACAGGCCTTTTCAGAACACAGCATTGTTGCAAATATCACAATTTGATTTATTCAGCATTTATAATCAAGATACTGCTATTACAGTCACTATATGATGCAGTCTTGGTTGCTTAAAATATGATTTACTCAAGTTTTGCCTAAGTCTGTTTTATTTTTTTTTTTTTAATTTAATTCATTTAATTTTCTTTATGATGTTGTCAGGCAGATTTAACTGGGAAGGACAGCTGAATCATGGATTCAAGGCCAGGTATTATTTAGTCCTAGAAAACAAGTCAGTAAAGACTGTAGTCTGGGGACTTGTTCCCTGTAAGCAGAATGGAGCTAAAAGGGAATGGGGTAATTCCTGGATATCCTAAAGCCACAGCAGTAGAAACGGAACGTCTGCTCATACAGCAAGTAGACAAGGAGCAGCAGAAAAAGTATTTGCACTTCTGACTGTCAGCATGCCTCAGCCCAGACTGGACGAGTCACCTCCTGGAGGGTGAGTGTGCCCCTTCAGTCCCTGGATTCTCTGCTGGGACTGCCATGAATGACATTATATGGTGGCATTTGTTTCCAAGAGGACATCTGTCTTCTACGAACTAGATAAAGACCACTGATTTCATGCAGGTCAGCAAGCAACCATCAAAATATTAGTGACTGAAAGTCCTTACCAACTTCTACTTGCTTTGAACTGGTGACACAGAAGTGATGGGAAAGACTCCATCTTCCATTAGCAGTCCCAAAGCTACCCATTAGATGGTCCTCGACCTGTTACCCAGTCACCCCATCCCATTCCCACCCTATGTGACTGAATGAGCATTTTTATTTACAGAAATGTTGCAATTCTTGGGAGTTTAAATTTAATTTCTCATAGTGTATATTACCAGTACAATTCACACTGACTTCAGCCAGTATTGCTTAGCCAAAATGCTTTGTAGCTTAGAAAAGACTTGCTACTTACAGGAAAAAAAACACCATCTCAAACACAAAGCAAACATAAAAGCTGATTCCATTGTGGGTGGGGGAGGCTGTGTTCAGGAAGAGGAATATGGAGTGCACTATTCAGGGAGACGGTGATCTCTAAAGAGTTATGTAGAGGCTCTCTATTCAAATATAAAACCAAGTAACTTCAAAACTACGTAAAAAAATATTCTGTGTCTTTTACTACTAACAACTATGGAGAAGACTTCACATGAGGCACTTCTGCATATGATCAAGGTGGTTTACTGTTGTTTTACATAGCAGCCAACATTTTAAAGGGAAAGTATACACAATCATTTTAGAAATAAATGCATGCAATTGCTTTTACTGTTCTGATGTTTTATTATTTTTGTCCATTTAAATACAAATATATTACTACTTCTCCATCACCTGTTAAGCCTACTTGAACTTACTAGAGACAACTGCTCTGAACAAGGAGATATGCACGTCAGTGCAGTCCAGATCATTACAGACAGGGCAGTTTGTAGAAACTGTTTCTACAGTTTCTACAAACTGCCCTATCAAGAATCATTCACACTAGGCAAGAGAAGAGATATTTTAATATCCATGAAGTTCTATTTTAAATAAACCCTGAGAAGAAAATACCATTTTTTTAAAACCACACAGAAATCCTGTTGGTTTTCAAATGGAACCACTGGCTACCACAACTGAATATGTGTTCTGGAAATTCATCAACTTGTGAAACTTGTGGTAAATTAAAATTTGTCCTTTGTAATACTTTAAAAAGCAAACAAAAAAAATGCACTGCCTCCTGTAGTTCATATATTACCTCTCTCATTGTTTTTAATAAAGAGATTTTTCACAGGTAGAAATGCTACAGAGATTTCAGGTATGAACACTTAAAGGTATACATGCATACTAATAAAAGACTGTAAAAAACATGAAGAATGCAAATTAGTATTTTCCAGATATAAGGTGTCATATCCTTTGCAGGTCTTTATGTGTCTGTGGAACTGTTATTAGGTACATATGCATCTGTGTACAACACCTAAGAACAATCAGGTTCCACTCCACACTGCAGCACAGAGCAAAAGACTATGTCCAACACAATTCCAATATTCTCATTAAATATAATTCTTCTAACATAATTTGCTGTTAATTCAACTGACTGAATCCAGAGCCTGCCTCCATTAAAAACAACAACAAAACCCATCAACAAATTCCATCTCACATCAGTCTAGCTATAGCAGTATACATTTTTCTCTCATAAATTTACTCAGCTGTTATACAGCAGGGGTTTACATCAGCACATTGTACTGAAATTGTCTAATGGCTCAAGTTGCACCAGCATAAATCCACTTTAAAGTTAGTGGTTCATTTACAATGGCAAATCCTACCACCTATCTAGCTACACTGTGGTAGAGGGATGCTTGTTCTCCCTTAGACAGATAAATCTCTGAGTCTGACACAGCATCTGTAGTATTCAGCAGACAGAATTAAAGCTAAACCAAGTTTTACAGAAACACTCTTGATTGTCTACTGTATGAGTTCTCTCCTGCTCCTCCTCCCAGCCATTCAGGGGAGGAATTAAATAAGCGTTCCAAGTCTTCCTCCCATCTGAAACCATGGAACAACCTGTCCAGCAACCAAAACAAGGAACAAAGACAGCAAATCCTTCAACAGTTGCTTTCCCACCTATTCTGGTTCTTCAAGCGTATTACCTAGTAATGAAAAAAAACCCCTCTACCAAAGACTCACACAGTTAAGGGGTAAAACAAAGATTTTTGCCACATTACAGTTCCCTTCTCTAATCGCCTCCATGAAAACAATGGATAAGAAATCCAATTTTCCCCCCTCCTATCCTGAGTTGTCCTTCCTATTTTTCATAAGACACAAAGGAAATATAAACATTTCTCCCACACAAACCATGACTTCCCTCTCTAAAACTTAAAAGGAGTTAAAGTGGTCATGACTGATTCACCCCTGCTGTTTGGAAAGGCTGAAAAGACTGCTTCTCCTAGGCAGTCAGTTAGCAAAAGCTGAAACACATTCTGATCATTAGCCTACATCTGTATTTGCCTCACACCTAAACAATTAACCTTGAAAGAAAGAAAAAAAATACGTATACAATCAAATACTGCATCGTGATGTTATCTAACCACAATCAATGTACTAAACTGCTATAAAATGGCAAGTACTTTAAATTTTTTACAGTGCAGTGGCTTTTTTTTCCCCCTCTACAACATAATAAACAAATTAAATGCTACCATTCTGTGAAAACTCTTTATGAGTTTAAGGAAATTATTTAAATATTTATTCTCATAACATTCAAGCAAAAACAACGGAAAAAAAAATGAAGCCTCTTTAGATTTGATGTATCTTCTCAGCTTAATTAACACAAGTTTTTCCTGTTTTAATTTGCACTTAAGAAGCAGGAACTTTACTCAATTTGCTAATTACTACATTTTCAAGCTGTTTTCTTGAAATAGATGGCAGTCTATCACACTGGGAACCCAAATTTCTGTAGTTACCTCGAATTACGTAATTGTCCAAAGCCTCTTCCATTCTTTTCAGTGCTTCAGCTCTATTAGAGCCATAGGTAATAAGCTGAAGAAGAAAAAAAAAAAAAGGTATTTAAGTTACATACAAATGAGATAATATTTGTCTTTAGGATTTAAATTAGCATTTTAAATTAAAATGGTTTGTAGAACTTCTGCAGTCACAAAAGTATTTCCCACACATTTCTGTATCTGTGCTTGAGGCTCTCTGAAAACTAAGATCTCTTAACCCATTCAATGAAAGAAGGCCAATCACTTTTCCTTCATAAAATTTAAAGCATCTAAACAAGCTTTCTCCTCTTCTTTAGGTACGCAGAAAATTACAGGAGAGGGAAGGTATCTCCTGACTCCTAATGCCCAACCAACTTTTAAGATCTGTGTGAATTTTTTTCGACAACTGAACTCTGACTGTAATGTCATATTTTAATTTTACCGTATGTTACTGATGAATAAGAACTAATACTAAGAGACATTATCAACAGTTTCTTCCATTGCTTCTTTTTAGAAGACAGAATTATTGAAATTTTTGTTCTGGCTAGGTTACATTAAAAAGAGATAAACTGACAGCACCTAAGTCTGAAAGTAACGGCTACTGTTTAAATCAGAATCCTTTTAATAATCAGAAATGGCAGGACAACTAATTACCAATTATTTTTTGTTTAGAAGTGACACTGAATTTCCTCTATTCCACATCTTCCTTCACTTTTTTCATATTCCTTTGAGGCATGTTATGCCTAGCACCTTTAAAACACTGATTTGCCAATCCTTTAATGTACTTTCCCTCCTTTAGGAGATCATGTATAGAATTAGTGTTTCATACCTTTAGAATACTTGGGGGGGGGGGGGGGGGGGGGGGAGAGAATAAATCATTAACTCACTTTTGAGATCATAGGATCATAATAAATGCTAATATCACTTCCTTGTTGTATGCCACTGTCAACACGTACCTTTAAAAAATAAGAAGTAAAAATAATTATACATTGGAAAGAAAAAAAAACAACTTTCAACATGAGGATCAAATCTACCCCGCAGGCTTAAAACTAACACCCATGAAGCTTATTGCGTATACTTTTTCCCCTTGAAGATTTGTTTTCAGAGAAGCTGGGAGGCGTGAAGGGGAGCTTGCTTTTTCCCCCACCAGGAAAAACACTTGCAAGTTATCCTCTCCTTTAAAAGAAGCACGACTGCAATCTTCATTTGATAGTCAAAATTCTTTTGTTCTCCTAGAATGCACAGCAAACACATGAGATTTGATCTAACAATTCAGGTTGTTACACACTCTAAACTTCAACTCTGAACATACTCTATTCAGATTTAATCCCTGTAATAAAATACAGTTGTAATTATTTTTCTGACTGATCCCTGCCATGAAGGATGCCCCTTATAATCACATCCTTTCTGCATCTATATGTAATCACATCCCCCATGTTCTCCTACAGCCCTTCCGAGGGTTCCAGTAGGAATACAAGTAGGGAGCATTCAGCATGAACTTTGGAGCTCTGCTTATCAGCTCCATAGGAATACTGATCCTGTGGTTTTCATGTCTGTAACATTTTCCTTCTCTGCCTCACCCTCTCAACTGTAAAACATTTCTTTTTTCTGTTGCTGATGTTCCCCTGAGGCTTTAATGTTTACACAGCTTTTTCCATGGCTTTGCTTTGTAAGGACACAGCCCCAATTAAAGCTCTGATTCTGCAATATTCATGGAAAAAAATAACACAAGTTCAAAAATTTCTTTTGAAGAAGCTGATTGCTGTTAACCAGCCAACAAGTTAGTTAGTATATTGCTGATTCTTGTTTTCATCTCTCAGTTTGATTTCATCACTGTAGCAATGAGGTTAGCCATATAAAACTTTTCAAATGAGCAATTTCTGGGGAATAAATATTTATTAAATTGCTGCTTTTGAACACTGGAATCTGAAATATTTTTTAAAAACTAATCAAAATAACTCAAGAGTGATAAACGCATTCTGGGGATCATAAGGATGGAGGGCTCTAATCAAAGCTCTTGAAGCAGCAGGGCTCTGATATACTGCATTGAAAAGGGGGTGAGAAAGAGGGTCCTGGAATCTCACTTAAATCTTCACCTGTGGGAAGGAACCTTTGTAATAAACAGCAGCTCATCTGTCTGCAGCAAGGCAGGAAAAGGTCAACGCAACGGCTGTTAGGCCTTTAATATTTTAATTTAGGCAATTATCAAGGGACCACATGTAGAACCTCTTGTCTACAGAATCCACATGAGGGCATGATGATGACTTTATTATCCAAATGACATAAAAAGATACCCTAGCAGCTGTACTCACTTTCTTCAGTAAGAAACACTGACTAGTTTTTATGACATTATATTATTTTTATTTTTTAAAAAAGTACTTATTCACGTATTTGTATTTATGTATTTACACTTACATATTTATGCATCATTTCTTCTATATTTTTATTTGTATAGCATATTTATTCATATATGAAGGCAGTAGCACCCTCTGTAGCATTTTTATCACATCTTATCCCAATGTGCTTTACCCATGCTTAACTAGGCCCCCCACTACCCATAGCAGGCACATGTAACATTAGCTACTGATGAAAAGGTAGTTCAGACATGTCATGATTACAGAAAAAACATGCAGCGTATTTCCCAGCTCCACTTTCTTGTAACTGCTAAACCATCTTTTCTCCCAGGATGTCTATGTTTAAAGTCCCATTCAAATGAAGAAGAATTAATCTAGCTGCTCAGTCCCAGATAAATCCCTTGCCCATGATACTTTTTGTAATGCTCAAAAAAATGCATATATGAAGACGTGAAGTATGACATACATACACCACATGCAGCTGAGTTGTACTGTGACTTTTGTCTCCGAAGTAGCACTTATAAAGGGATTACTTACAGGTGTTCAAGGGTACTACGCGTACATGCGCATGTAAGTATTTATACATGTACATCATATTTTGACAAAGAAAAAAAAATATGGTAAGTGCATAATTCATACCCCAGTAAGTAGGTTAGTTGGACCTTAAAGTTAATGTAAGGCTTCTGAGGCTACAGCTACATGCTCTGCCTGCTCTATGTTTCTGTTCGTATACAACACATATACATACCACTATATAATTTACATTTTTTTCCTTAGTACAACATCCTAAAAAATGAAAAAGCTACAGTAAGAATTTGAAATTCTTCAATAACTGCATAATTTCCTTTTTAAAAACAAAATCTGAAGCCGCTGTAGAAGTTTAATTTTCATAAAATAAACTCAAGATGACTAAAAAACTGACAGCAGAGAAGAAATACATTTACCATCTTCAATTCTCCCTGTGGTGCTTATATTTTCAGAGCCTAGTAACAGTAGGTGATTTTATAAACTATATGGTGTGACAGAACTTAATAAATATTGGATGAAAAAGAAACCCTAATTCAACAGACACTCACTATAATGTGCTCAACTTGATAAACAATAGCAATACTTACTAGACCTCCAGCATTTACTTCTGCTTAACATATTTCCTTTCTTTTATTTGTTATTTAGAATACCAAAGACAAGCTAGGTTCAAGATCCCACCGTACCCTACAGCTCGTTGGTATTACAGCCACACCACTTCCATTGCTGGCTGCTGTACTATCATTATGTGTTATTACACTAGGACAACAGTAAACTGAAAGAAAAAAAATTGCTTAAGTGGGGGCAGGGGGAAAGCTCAATCTATTTCCCAGTCCTGCAATGAACTATCAACGCATCAAATTCCACTCACCAACACATACAGGTCCTAGTATTTCTCCATTCTTTGCTATATCGGAGTCCAAGAGCCTTCTGTTTCTGGTATGATCAGCAGTCTGGTCTTTTAATGACTCTGACTGGCAAAGAACAATGCTGGAGCTCTTCAGATATGGCAGCACATTTACTATCTTGTGTAAGAGCATCGAACATGAACGCTCTATCACAATATGGGGTTTTGTGGGTACCTATCTTAAGCTCCATTATCAAAGTTGAATAAAATTTGGTATTTACAAGTAGCATGTACCAAGGAAATTACAGGCTACATGACACAAAAATAGCCAGTATATTCCAATCTATGGCTCAGCGAAAACCCTCACATGGCCATGCATACCAGTTCCACCAGCTTGAATGGCTGGCACATGGGCATGGGTATACAATCGTAGCTAACCTGAAACACAGAAGAAATGGATCAAAAATGCATTTGGCATTTGCCCGTAAGATTAACTCACTGTGGCACACTACAAGCCTCCACTAACTCTTTAAGCCAACTTGTTGACAATTCTAAAATCTAAAATGCAGAAAACAAGCACTGTGGCACAACGGGCCTGTAATGCTGAACTTTTTTAGTCATTATTGATTTTGTTCTTAGCTGCGTGACATTCTCAGGAGAGAAATTAGTTTCACAGTGGCAGAAAATACGTATTAAGACACCAAACCATGAGTGTCTACATAAAAATAGAACAGCTATTTTTAATACAACAATAGAAGTAAACAGAAAGAGAAAAGCCTAGACAGTCCGTATGAGCTCCTCAAGCCGTTGCTCTGAAGCCTCCAGCGTAATTAAAATTTCTTTCTTTGGTACCACGATGGACCATGTGAAGCAATCAGGCATCTCCCACCCTTCATTTTCAATTCACCTCTCCCCCTAAGCACAACTCCCAGCCCTCCCTGTCTACCTGACAAGTGACAGCCCAATCTGATTAAATGCTTGCAAGGGAGGGGACTCATGGGCCTCCATGACAGGCCAAAAGTGATCACCATGGAGATACATAATTACAGCTGTCAACGCGTCTACTGTCCTGCTGGCATCAATTTGATTGCTCCCAGCAATAATGATAGACAAAGCTTAGTGTGCACTCTCCTGCACCCAATCACTTTATCTATTCCGTGGTCCATTTAGCTGACATGCAACATTCACACAAGCAAATAACAGCAGTAAGCAGAACATTTAAGGCATTTTAATTGTTTTTTCTTTGTATGGATGGCTCACAAGCGCAAATGTTATTACATAAAACTCCTGCTGCAGCATTAATTGAAGAAAGATTTGGTGGGACAAAGACTGTAGGGGGTATAGTTTGTCCATTATCACTTGTACTTTCAACAGGTCTCACGTTTGGAAAATTGCAAATTGCAAAAACTTGCAAGGGCAAAATGTTTGACATCCTGTTAGCTATTACAACATGGTGAAAACTTCTAACAACCACTGGAGTATTCATTATAAATTCTTATTAAATATACTCTTTGTTGCATTTAAAAAAAAATGTTTAGATACATCCAATGATACCTTTCTCCCTCATCTCTTTAAGATCACATAATGCCTTTTAGATCTTCACAGTTTTTTTCTGCTTTCAGGCTTTGAACACAGCATGAAGCCTTGAAGACCAGAAAGGGTCAGGTCCCTTTAGAAAATACACGGGCAAAAACAATTTAAGAAGCAAAATAAATCATATATCCAATAACATCTCCACATTTAAGATTCCTCCTGTAATCTTTCACTATTTTCCGTGCAAGCAATCAGACTGAATAATCATATTCACAGATAGTACAAGTCTCATCATTCCACTGACACAGTGTCATGTATATGTGCACTTATGACTTAGACTACCTTGATTTTACAGAAAGGCAGTGTCGTTGTTCTTTACACATCGCAGAAAACACTGATAAACAGCCGTTTCATATAGCTCAACTGTATCCTGAAACGTTGTAACAAATTTCCTCTTTAAAATCTACAAAGCTAAACCGAAAGCACCGGCAGGTTCTCACTGGTGTCCCCAGTTCTCCATGCTTAAAGCACTGACTTAAAATTTCACTGTCCTTTCTAATCACCATGGTATTTTTACTAAAGCTGTGTTTGAAAAACTTAAGCTGAAAGTTACTTAATGTAATAAAGTGTTTCAACATATAATGGTTTTCCTGTTACACCAAATCTGAACATTTTTAAACAGTTTGGAACTGTACATTTTTAAGCAGGTTTTCAGGTTGCATAAATAAGTAGCGCCATGTCCTGTGCCTCCCACCCCCAGCAAAAAGTTGGAAAAAAGGTCTAATTTACAAAGCTGCTGAGTACTTACAGACTCTGTCTATAAAAGAGACGCTCAGCAGCTATGAAAACCAGAACCAAGTTACTTACACTTGGCACATGCAATGGTTCCTGATACTGAGACAGTTTACCAATGGATGGCAAGCCAAAAGATTTGTATGGATCCTGAAAAAAATTTGAGAAAACATGAGAAAGCATTAAGCTTTTACAGACATGGAGAAGATACCATTTAAAAGCTTGAAGTTTAACAGAAACCACTACTGGAATTACTTTGGTTTTTTCCCCACAACTACTGGTGTTGAAGTACATTTCTTCATCCACATAACCCTGACAAATCCAAATAAAAAACTGGAAGCACGTAAATTCTCTTGCATTGCAGTCAAAAAGCAATAAAGAAGTGCTCTGCACACAGCTACAGTATACCACCAAAACATATAAAGATGACATTATTTGCTACATTGTGCCTTGGAAGAAGGATGGGAAAGTATTCAGAAGGGTGGAGCTCAGAAGAAAGCATAAGGAAAAAAAAATTCAGAGATAAAAAGGTCAGTTAGAAATTAAATTATCTTAAGAAATCAAACTGACTTGTACCTTTGGAAATCTCCCCCATAATGCAATACCAACACAAACTTAATAGGACAGCAAATAATATATGGCCTACAGAATAATCAAATTCATGGCATAGTAGTTGGATCCATTACTTACTTACAAATGTGAGGGAATCCAAGTTGAACAACAACAAAATAAAACAAAAACAAAACAAAAGCCCAATCATCTGTTACCACAGGGTAAAGCATACTCATATTCAGAATAGCTTCCATGCCAATCACAGGGCAAATATTCTTTATCGAAATAGTTCATATAACTTGTAATCAGTAGAGCAAAAGCACAAGATTATGTGCTGTCACGAGAAAGAAAAAAACAGTATAAAGATGCCATGGGTCACAAAAGCCACAATAGTTAAGTGAGGAAAAAAACATCAAGGTTCTGAATTATTTTGGAAGAGCACAGTTACCTGAAATGTTCCCAAAACAAAATTAAGAAAGCTAGGCGTCATTTTCTTAATTAATAAATCTTGGTTATTCACATATCAAAAATGACAGCAATAAGACATTACCTTGAAATGTCTTAAACACACTTGAAAATGGGTTTTATATTTTAGGAAGCTTTTTTAAGGTGAGCTAGGGAGTCATACTATAAAGTTCTTGTCCTGGAACGCACTTTTGAAATTTTGTCCTATAAACTGTAGTTTCAGAAGACCTATAACTTGCTTTCTCAACAACCTTTTAAAATATTTTAGTACAACAATTCTGTAAGCTATTGCCTATCAATTGTCTTTAAGTTGAGTACACAAGTTAAGAAACCTGGAAACTCTAGTTAACTGTAGCAAGTTAACTCCAGCACTACATCATTAAACGTGAACAGAACATACAGCAGATCTCCTCAAAAAAAAAACCCTTCTCTTTTACCATTTTTAATTTTGATTTTTGGAGAAAAGTTAAGTTGAAATACATGCTTTATTTTCAATTAAAAAATAAAAAATCTACAAGAGCTCTACATTAACCGTTTGTGTTATATACTCCAAATTTTGACTTTCATATGATATTCCTTGACTTCCCCTTGGCATCTATCCACACCTGGGTATTACTACTCCACAACTCAACCACCTACCCTCCTCCCCGTTACCACTCATTTACCTCAGCATAAACTCGACATTCAACTGCCCAGCCGTTGATGGGAATATCAGCCTGTTTGTGCCTGAGAGGGTAACCCTTAGCAACACGGATCATTTCTTGGACTAAGTCCAGGCCAGTAATGCATTCTGTGACGGGATGTTCAACCTGCAAGGTCAAGAACTGTCAGTCAGTAGGTAACAAAAACAACCCCCCAAAAAAAAAATCCCTCTCCATAAACAAACACAGATAAACAAGAACTTAGACCAGCCAAAGAGCACACAAAGAATACGTTCCCATCTCTGTCTTTTTCCCAAAAAAAATTTGCTACTTGACAAACTCCAGCAACCACCTTCTTTGCAGGGAAACCCCAAAACAAACAAAAAAATTAGCAGATTGCAATAACTAGGAGCAGCGTAGAAAAGGAAAACTATAGACAACAGCTAAGAGGGTTTATGATTTTGCAGGGTGGTGGGTTTTTTTAATTTATTTTACAAATTCAAATACATCTGGTGACGACGAGTTCATTCTTCTTTGTTCAGAAGCTTTTCCCGTTCAATTTTGTTTTGAAAAGACTCACACTGTAGCCATAAATATATTTTAACTGAAAATCTCCAAGTAGCTGATAATCAACCCATTCTGCTACACTTAACATGGCACGTACAGGAGCTGCTTACAATTTTCCATAGAACTACCCTACCCTAAATCTCACCCGTTCGCCTGCTTTCACTAACCTGTCCTGACAAGCAACCAGATTAGCGTAATCTTGCATCAGCGCAGTGTAGCAGAAATGAGCAGATGGATCCTTCAATTTTTCACCCCCCCTCCAGACTTATCTGTTTAGTGCTTAGCATGCACAATAGCTGGGCTGGACCAGCAGAGTCACTCTGCGCTCTCAGCAAATTGCTGCTAACGGCTTTGGATGATGCTGCCATGGGAATACCCGTCGTTCACACTAAGCCGGCATGTGCGTACAAGCATGCACACATGTGCGCGCATATGCACATACACACGCACTTTTTCCTTGAAATGGGGATATAAATGGACGCCTTTATTAACTTTAAAAAGCCTTTAACTAGACATAGTACAGTAAGAAAGCACCCAAAGATAGGAGGGCGCACCATACGGATCGAGTAAAAGAGAGGCACACTAAAAGCATGTTCTTCACACAGAGACAGCTGTAAGACTTTCCCAACAGAAGTTATGACAGAACTGCCATTTTTATTATAAAATGTTTGGCTTCCAAGGGCCATAATACTTTAAGAAAATGCACTTCACACTGATTTCTTCTACCATGAAATGTCATATTATGTACTTCCGTGACACAGGAACAGGTCAATGACCAAATCACTTGCCTTTCTTCCTTCAAGTACACTAGTAATACACAAAATATTTAGTCATTATAATTATCTTGTGGCTTATCAGAACAAGAAGATGCTTTGGGCTTTAAGAAAAAAGCTTTGCAAAAATAAACAGATAGCGTCCATAATTAGCCCTGTGTGTGCTGTGAGTTTGTTTAGAGTTTCAACAACATTTTAAGACATTTTGACATAATTTTAATGACAAACCATCACTGAAACAAGCACCTATTCTTTGAAGGATAAAAGTGACACTGAAATGGGAATCTGATTATACAGTTTAAGGATGTACCTTTGGGATTCAATCTTGATTCTACCCAACACATGATATTCTCCAGCATGTCAAGCTTAATAACAGTATTTTGAGATTCTATGAAACATCTCAGCATCTATCCTGCAGTGTTAAATAGAAGCAATTCAATTTCTATTAAGACTTGGAAGTTTCTATTAAAACTCCCTAAATTGTAATAGAAAGTTACTTATCAAACATTCATTATTTGGACAACATAACTTATTCTCTTATTTCAGAATTTAAGTTTTAAAAAATTAACTCTTTAGAACACATTTGGAATTCTAACATTCCAGATAATTAAAATAAAGTATTTGGGGTTTTTTTGTTGGGTTGGTTTTTTTTTTTACAAAGATATTTGCATTATTTAGTTATACAGTCATTTTTCTTGGATAGCAATTGGCATTCCAGATTCAATAGCTTCATTGTTGTTTTCAGCTTTATTGTTGATGATCAAAATAAGACAGAATGTTTCTGGAAAGAAAAATATTTTTGTTGTTTGGTTCTTATGACTCACAAACATTTATTTAATCCATTCTTCAATACAGATCTTTGACTTGGTCAATATTTTCTTCTGTTTCTTCAAAATACTCCCTTTGTGTCTGGCACACAAAACAGCATTCAGAAAATATGACAAGGAAAAATTTTTGAGGGTTTTTTTTGGGGTGGGGAGAAGTTATTCTGCTTTCTTTTAGGACTGTGCTTCAGCTAGTGCTGTTCAGGCATAATGTAGACAGTCCCAATCATATTGCTAATTTTGGGGTACCAAATAGTGTATACTAAAATGCATTTTAAATGTAAGACCATCGGATGACCAAAATGGGGTAGAAAAGAATTTTAACCTTGAAATCCTAGTTCACTTATCTGTAACTTAAACCTTTCAGTGAAGTGCACAGCTCAAACTGCACTTGTTTTAGCATTTGCAGTTTTCTTTAGGCAAGATGAGAGCAGGAGTGGTTCAGTATTTTTAGCGTTATACAGAATGTGCTTCAAGCATACAGTACAAAAGGACACTAACAAAGCAGTAATGCCATATCCTGGTTCAACAAGCACCCTGCAATGAGGTTTTGGATGTGCAAGAATCCACCCACTGAGAGATACATGCAGGTTCTGAAATTAAAGCTCTAATCTTTTACAAAGCAAAGGATGAGGGTAAGAGAAGTGAAGAAATTAGACCCCTCTTCTCCCTCACATCCCAGAAAAAGAAAACACAGACATGATCATTCCCTACTTATGAAAGCTCTACAATAACTGCCTCGGCTATTTGACTAAGGTAATTGTTGTACCTATTTTTAAATCACTATTAAAACCTAGGCTTTAAATACTTTTCCCCTTTTACTTTTCAGCCTTCTACTTCAGGCATCGATCTTGTTTTGCCTGCCTGTTGTACTTTTTCCTATTAATTTTAGGCTTTACTTGCCATTTTATGGACAGTAAGTCAAGGACTGAATTTTTCAAGAGATGAATGTGAGCATGCTCACAAACGGAGCTGAATCACATCCAATTTATCAACTCTTAGCTTTGGGCCATGCTCCGTTTTGTAGTTACTTGATCGAAGATCTTGTCCGTGAGGCCCCAGTCAACACGGTAAGAGCCAATGGTGGTATGGTTATACGATAGTTGGTAAATTCACACATTATCACTATTCTTAACACAATGGACAAAACCAGACATGTCTGCAGCAAGCGATCTACAGATCATAGCTACATCAAGGCAACTCTACCTTATTCTCAACAGGACAAGCAGAAAAATTGATCAGTGATAACACTCAACTAGTTAGCTGCCCAAAGTATCATGTTTACTACCAGTTCCTTTACTTACACCAAGTCTGGTGATCAACAATTTATAACAAGTCATCATTTCAATACACTTAAATACGGTACATACCTCCTTCAAAAGTCTTACTCCTTGCTTTCTGTGATACACACGCGCCTTTCTCTAAGAAATGCCACTTGTATTTGTGCTTTCAAGTCCACAAAGTCATACCTATTATGGCCAGCAATATCCATATAGGGTGAAAGGAAAGTGTTTCCCCTTCATACTGGATCTGCTCTTCAGACATCTCACAGCAATCACATTCCCCGTGAGCGCTGTAAGTGTTTTTGCTTCCCTAACCTCTTCCAGTTTATACAGCAAGAGACACTAGTGGCAAAGCCTATAAGAAGATAACAATGTCCCAGTTTATAGATGGTGAATCAGGTACAAGAGAGCTAGGGGAACCTGCAAGCATCACAGTCCAGTTAGCATCTATCCCCAGAACAGTACAGAGAGGCTGCTAATTCTCCTCCTGTTTTCTGACTGTTGGTAGTCTTAAAGCTTTATCATACTGGGGTTCATCCACAGCTACGAAAAGAGCCATGCAGTTTTTATGAACAGTTGGAGCTAAGAGTTAAATTAGCAATGACTGCTCCCCTTATATTCAGGGGAATAATTCCATGGCACATTTTTCTCAAGACCATCAAGGTACCCACATCTAATAGCAAACACTTCTAGATACTCTCACGGATTGCTCTCTTGCCCCTGTGTGCACAAGGCATCAAGTTACTCACACACCAGTTGGAGCATTCAAGCAGACCATAGCAGCCAAAAAAATCTAAATTTCAGTAGACCTAAAACTACAGCCTATGTCACTGCTACTACTGTAAATCCCTAGTTGGTGCCATATGCTCCTTTACATTCAGATAAATAATCTCAAAACTAACTTTCAACATACACCTCAGTTTCCAGGAAACATGATTCACCTGGAATCCCACAGGCTCTTCTGCCACAGCCAAATCCAGTATCAACTGACCCAAACCCACCAGCTTATGGACGCTTCTCAACCACCTATATTTCAGTAAGCCTGGTTTCTATTTCAGAGAACTGAACAGCAACAGAGGTGCACACATGTTCTGCTCCTCGGGCATGCCAGCTTCCTGACTACTATGAGCAGGAGCACTTCCTCTGGGGTCACATCTTCTTTCTACAAAATAGTTCACATATGTATGGGCTTTGGGAGCACATACTAAAAAACAGCTTTTCAGAAAGGCTGCTAGAGAACAGACCATGGTTGGATTAGTGTACAGCATGACCGGAAAGCACACAGGAATACGTAACAGGCAATCTCCTATGCTGTCTTTTTGTATAGACATAGTATATTTTCTGATTTATTGGTTTGTGATCAAAGAACTACGTGCAACCAGAGCTACAAAAACTTCCATCAACTAAGTTGCTCGGGTAAACTTCTTTTATTGTTTCCTAAGTAAGATGTTGCACAAGTAAAAACTAATGCACAGACACTTGGTACCAACTAGTTTTTAATCATAGTATATAATAACTTAGAAAAAATAATCTACTTCCTCATATGAAGTTATCTTCCAACAATCATTGATTCAGTTCTCAATATTTCTTTGCAAGGACTTGTTTCTGTATTGTACTGGACAGACACAGGTAAGAAATCACTTACACAACCTATGAATACTGAATCTGGTGTTTTAAACAAACAGCACACACTTGATATAAACAAATTAGCTCACAATCTCAGCATAACTTTTTCAAATAACATCCTGCACTTAAAAAAAATCTCACAAGTAATTCTACAATATTTCCTTTCTGCTATGTACTTCATGTAAGAAAATAAAGAAACCTGCACCAACAAAACCTACACTTTCTTTTCTAAAGATGCAATTCCTGCTTTCACTATATATAGCAGCTCTATTTGAGCTCTCTCAGAGTACTTTGTTCAAGGTGGCTCTGGTCACACCACAGCCATTCTTGGGTTTGCTTTTACATCAAATTCACCAAAGGAAAGGAACTAATGTACCCTTCAAGGAATGATCTTTTCTTTCTCTGTTTATTAAAAATGGAGGGGAGCCTCCTTTTTCTCTACTTTTTGAATAGTATCTTATGCTAGCTATGTGGCAATGTTGTCTCTCAGATATCACTCCATGTCCTAGCAGCACTGTTAATAGCATCTTTCAGATTCAATGACTTACACAAACAATGTCTTCTCTTCTGTCAACAACAATTAGCAATGCTTTTCTGTAGTTCTTTTGGGAAGCCCGAAAAGCAGACAACCAGTAGCTACATAATGGAAGTTGCATTAGGAGGCAAGAATGTGGCAAAAATCTGGTTAACTGTTGTCGGCTGACCCTCTTGTGTGAAGAAGTGTTGTTTGGCAGCAAAATCACCTTTTCTTTCGGTTCTAAAAATGGCCATGAACAGCTGGTATAAACTGTGTGCAGAATGGATTCTGGTGGGCTTAGGGGATTGGTAATGGGATAAGAGACCTTTCACCTTTAGGTCAGTAGTTCAGATTCAGTCCAGGTTAGCAGCAATTGAAAGTCTTTACCATCTGACACTGTTCGTTAGCCTATTTAAAATGACTGAAGCAAAGTGTCACAGTAAAACAAGATTCCAGTATTAAGAAATATGAAGAGTCTCAGCAAACAGCAGAAAACAGTCACTTGAGACTTCACTTTGAAACCTCACCATTCAGACTTTGTAGAAATCTACTCCTCTGACTCCTGACAGCCCCTTTCACTGCTCCCATATTCCTGCCCATCTATTACAATTCATCCTCCAGGCAGCTACACAACACGGAGACAGCAAAACTACTGCTTGCCATCCCATGGGTCTGCTATGGATACCAAAGTCACCGCCTCTGTGTGATTTTAGCTGGCAGTACAGACTCAGCTCATCACTTCGCTATTTGTATTTTGCTGCTACTGTTTATATAGTGCAGCTGCAATATTTTCCAACACTTCCCTCCTTCACTGAGCAAACACGTAGCAGGTGCTGCCTAATCATGTGCAACAGAATACAGATACCATTAAGCAACTGTTAGAACCAGCACTTTATAAGCAGTGGAGCTCTAGACAATCACCAACAGGATTTCTACATCTGGACATTTCCCAGTCATGCTTTTTATACCTTCATGAGTGGACAAACTGACGAAAAGGGAGGTATAAAGAAACATGTAACGATACTTCCTCTGGCTTTTACACTAGGCACAGCCGGTTTTGTACAAATTCAACGTTCTGGAATATATCACTTTCCAGAAGTCAGTAAAATCTCATGAAAAGAATGAAAGCAATGAACAAAAATCTTAACACTGGCTGATATTTTATGGTGTATGGAAGCCTATTTACATTCACCTTATGCCTTAGAATCAAGTTACTTTAAAAGAACTAAAATACTCTCGCTCCAATTAACTGTAAAATAAAATCATACAGAAACACCATTTGTTTTCAATAAATCTCTTACAAACGCATCAACAGAGTATTCTACAAAATCAACCTTTACCCTCAAAAAGTTCTGACAACAATATTCAAACTGTCACATGAGGAGAAAAACACACTGCTACTCAACAATTTTTTAAATTGGATTACTCTAAGCAAATTTGGTCACATTTTGAGGAAGGCAGCGCTTATTTGTTATTTAAATTGCAGAACTCATGAGGGAGGCAGAAGGCTGGGAATAGACCTGAGACAAACACACAAACTGTATTCAGGGTAAGTGCTCTCTCTACACCGCTCATTCTACTTCTCTCAGTTCTTCTCAAGCCAACAAGGGATGCTTCTCATTTCAAGGGACTGAAAACTTCTAGAATGTGATATTTTCCCTTTGCTGTCACTAATTGATTCACATGTAAGGAGCTTAGCCACACCATACCCATATATTAACAGATAGTCTTTATTTACAGACCATACACACTCTTCCTATAAAGTCAAAGAGGAATGTTTCTGATTTGCCAATGCAAAGCTGAAGAGACTTTTCTGGTGAAAGTCAGAATTTCTGATGGCAGTGCAATAATGAGATTCTGACACGATTTGGAAGTTAGAAAAGGCCATTAATCTAAGGGGTCAAAAACTTCTTATTTATTTCAAAGCTCTTGTTTGGATATTTTGGACTACGGCTGCCCTTGATTAGGCTGGTGACAACTAGGTAACACAAAGCACACTGCAGCATGAGCAGCTATAAAGAATCAGATATTCAACATCTGGTCTGTCTCAACAATCTTAACAGTGCTGTCTGCCTGAAAACCACTCCAAAAAGTGCCCCAAACAACAATGTACAGAAGTTCTCCTGTAGCTGCTAGGGCAGACATCTCTACATTTTCTTGTGGAAAGTAAGAGTAACTAGTTTTGCTATGCAATTACCCAGTCTCATGTCTCATACTTACCACCTAGCCCCTGAAAGATGGCAGAAAAGGAGATACAACAAAGAGGATATTAACAACAGCAAAGATCAAATCATTCTAGCTGAATTACTTGCAAGGAGTGAAAACATCTGCAACAGATTTGTGTGGCATACAAGAGACACAATGGAGCTGATTCACCAACATTTTTTTGCTTTCCAATCTCATGCTGTATTGCAGCAACACTTAACACAAACATCAAATAAAATACAAACTTCCTGTAAGGTGCTATTTATACTTTTTAACAGAAAAGGTATATTCCCAAAGAGTTGCCCAAAAAGACAGCCTTCCTCAAAATGTGACCAAATAATACAACTCTCGATTACTGCAAAATAATTTACAAAACACACGGGAAGATATCTGATAGATACACCAAAGGGAAGGAGGGGAGAAATCAGCAGGCAGTGCAAATTATTTGACATGCTTTAGTTTGGTTTACACAAGTATATTCTGAAGCCTGTATCTAAAATGTAAATGTATGTATGTAGAAAAGGTACAGTGATCTATTAGAGATGGCTGAAACGTTAAAACTGACACAGGAAATTGTGCAATTTAGTAGACAAATTCTGATGATGCTGACAGGTAGCTGTGTCTATAACGCACACTGACAAAGACCTTAGGAGCACCACTTACAGATCAGATGCCCATTATCTGGGAAAGTTCTTCCAACTGTGGAGCATTCAGCAGAAACAGGGCGAGTAAACCTATTAGTCACTGTTCACAGTTAGGAGATGTAAAAGGAAAAAAGGCTGAAACAATACAGGGACATCTGGAGACTCTCCTGGTTGTGAAGTTAAATGTGGACAAGCTTCATTTGAGTTTCTATGTTTGGCTCTTAATAAAAGGGAGCAAGCACGAGATGTTAGTTGCATAACTGTTAGCTGAACAGAAAGTAAAGCTTGAGACCTGGGAGAAGTGACAGATCAGATGGGTAAGTCTGGGGAAGAATCTGAGAAAATTACTACTCTCCAGCCTCAAGCTGAAATACTAATTAGAGACAATACACAGTCAGGCTAGAAGAATCAAAGAATATCTAAACAAGTATTCTTAATTTAAGATTAGTAAATTTAAGCGTTGGAAAGAATGAGTCTGCTATTATAGGGGATTGTCAAACTGCTTAAGTTACATTTCAAAAGGAGTCTTGAAAGTCCTTAATGATGGAATTGTGAAAGTTTTCTTACCGAGTATGTGGAAACCTGTACAATTAAGCAAGTTTGAGGTTTGGGACTTTAAACACCACTAGGAATTGCAGGGAGAAGACACCACAAAACAGCAAAGATCCCATCTTAAAAACAAATTACAAAAAGGACTCCAAGGATACTCTATCATGAATTTCATTTAGAAATTGATGGGCAATAATATACTACAGCAAGGAAATGTTTTTGAACTTCTGGTGGGTTATGCAGAAAACTATAAATTAATTTTCTTCTGTGTACACAAGAACATGGAGAGTCACTAAAAAAATGTTCTCTCAAAACCAACAAAACTGGGAAAAATGTAAAGAACATGACCAAAGAGACATAAATTCTTCGTAATGTTTTAATGAACTATACATTGCCATTAACCACCACCCTCTCTAACAGAATCCAAGGTAGACCAGATTGTGCCTAACAAACTCCTGGCAAAAGGATGTGAACTGTAACTGTCACGACTAATTCCAAAAACACTGCCGCCCTGCAAGGCAAGGAAAATTTTACCAGCAGTCTTCCCCTGATGCAGAGAAAGACTGCAACATCCCCAAATCCTCTCTCTCTTCTTTATCTAAAGCATAAATTTACCCAGCTCTTTATATGAAGTCATGCAAAGATGTCAGAATTATGAGGATGTCTTTATACTCTTATCATTCCTATATGTAAGAGCAGCAGGCAGGACACATCCCTAACAAAATGTAGCTAGAATAGAATGAGAAGCTCATCACTCTGTTGCTTGATTACACACTTCAGCCTTTCTGGCATTATTTAACAAAGTGAGAAAAGGAGGATAAAGACAGTGGACTTTACTTGCTTACAAGTTGAACTTTTTTCCCCGCCTTCAAAGATTAAATACAGACTTCAAGTTATGTGCCTGCTTTCTTAGATTATGACCAGAAATGCACTATAACAGTCAAATAATAAGAAGAGGGAGTTTTCCATAAAACACTGTTCGGTCATTCATTTGTGGGGTACATTATAACATCTACTACCGACTACAATGGTTGCTACAAAGATCCTACATGGTGTCAGCACACTTTTTACACAGTTGCATTCTAGTCACAATTTCAATCATAAGCAGGTTGCTAGTGTTTTTATTTGTGATATACACACAAAGTTCTAATCACCCTCCTAGAGAAACTCAGTAAGCAATCAAAGTATAAAAAAAAAAAAAACAAAAAAGAAACTTCAGGGACCAGTGAGGAAAAGCATCAGAGCACAGTGGCTACCCACTTACTATGAACTCACAGTGGCACTTAACAGTGACCTCTATTGCAAGGTCTTTAGGTCAAGTGTAACAAAGAGCAAAAGCTCCGAACACTTGAGTGCTGTGCAAGGGCTCACTGCTGCAAAGCCTTGTATACGCAGGCTTATTTAAGTGAGTAGATCTTTTCAGTTCAGTGGGAAGTGCTCACATGCATCAAGTTAGTTATGTTTAAGTCTTCGCAGGAGCAGACCCCCAAGTATGGAAGGAGGTTATGTTTTGTTTTTTTAAATAACACTTTTCTGAATCTGAAGGGCTGTTTTTCTTACCTGAAGTCTAGTATTCATTTCCAAGAAGTAGAAATTCTTACTGGAGTCCACAAGGAATTCTACTGTTCCAGCAGAGGAATATTTTACTGCTTTGGCAAGAGCTACTGCTTGCTCTCCCATCGCTCTTCGAGTTTCAGGGTCTAAAAAAGTGCTACAATACAGAAACAATGCCTTTCTTTAATTAAATAATAATAACAATTCCATCATCTCATCTTCTGCTTAAACTACAACCAAAAGCAGACAGAATCATTACTCAAGTTATGAAAATATGTCAAGACTGTCAGATGTATGCCTTTACATTTATACTACCTCTAAACAGATATGCTTCAGGCTTTGCAATTACTGCTAAAGTACAGGAAATTCAGAATAAATAACAGTATTCTCTAAAATATAACATAATAGAACACAACCTTTTTAGAACACTGACATCTATAACAATGCAAGTTAAATGAAAATACATAAAAATCCATGATATTTTAGAAGTCTTATCTATTTGCAAAAAAACAGTAACTAAAAAAATCCATCCAATGAAAATATGAAAGCCAAAATACAAGACAGGAGATCCAAGAGAAATTTGTTTTCTCACTCTGAAACAGAACAGTGTGGCTATTTCATTGATATTCTATGCAATAAAGAAGCTTTGGAAATTAATGAAGTATTTATTCAGGCTTCTTAGATGAATAAGAGTACAATGAGGAAAATCTGAGCATTCATAATATTCAACTAACACAGCGTTGACACTATCAATACTTAAACCTTCATATCCTACATTTCCTCTCTCAGCTTTACTTGTAAAGCTGGACAGTAGTTATCCGTGTTTGTTAATTGCAATTCATTCCTTTCCACAAATCCTGAACACACTCAAGGGCACGCAAAGAGCAGCTCAGCTACCACCTTGGGAGCCACTGTGAACACTACCCAAATGCAAAGCCTTCTCATTCTAGGAGAGCAACATGACACTTCTGCTGGTCTAGGAAGACTCAGGAAGGTACATATTCTGCTTGTTACTCTATTCTGTACCACAAATTCAGATTTAGATTAACCTATACAAATTGTTAATTCAGAGCTAGAGAAATTTCTGTGGCTTTCCACCAAAGCTGTGAAACTGTTTGCCCCTCACCCTGATACACTGACCTTCAGTGAAAGACAACATGAAGCTGCTGTTCTTATATAAGCTTACAAATACACTTATTATATTTCTGTGGTGACTTACATTAGGCACATAACTCAGCCAGCGTTTTAAAAATACTTCTGTAAGGGAATGAGAAGTCACTCCCACCTTACCTCTAAGCTACTAACATACCAAGTGTTACGTATTTCTTGAGGTTTCTTCCAACAGCGGGCCCTAAATCTGCAAAGGAGCAGTCAGGAGCCTCCACGTATCTGAAGTATCCCCCTCAAAGTCAGTTAAAGCTCCATCTGGAGCCTAGGACTGCGGTTGGTACAGAAGCCAGTGATGGGTCAGGACCCACCTCTCAGTAGTCTACTGTGGTGTTTTTCACTGAGACTTGAACTCACAGAACAGCTAGAGGCTTTTGCCACAACAAGCCATATTTGAAATGACACAAAAAGTGAGGAAATATCAAGGCAAACCAGGAGACAACGGAATCCTTTTCTTCATGGGAAAAGTGCTACTTAGCACCTCTGTCCTTCCCCTACATCAGGCCGATTCCGATAGATCGTAGCCCAGGCATTTTCAGAATTCAGAAAAAAATTTCTTTCTTTCTTGGCAAGCAATGGGATCAACAGGAAAAGGAAGTCAAGTGTGATCCCAAGAAAGCTATCAGATCCTACACCAAGTCAAAGGAAAAAACAAGAGTCACACAAAACTGTACTGTACCCATTAAAAATAGGCACTGGTAATTGTAAAAGAGTTTCATAATATTTCTTATTTTGGTTCAGTAAGAGGATAATACATTACACAAAATCAACAGTTTATAATTCAATTCAGGTTTTCTGCAGGGCTTTGATCATGAAAGGTTAATGAGTGGCTTATGAGGAACAGAATCTTTTCAATATCAGCTTCATACTCTATTTCTAGAATAACCATTATTACTTCTCATACAGATGAAAGACAGTTACTCCCCTTTATTACAGTGGTGTCTTCCCTATGTTTGTTAAATGTAGGTCTGAGATCTCTCTGTTCCCCACCTGCTGTAGCCAAATTACGCAACAGAGGTGCCACATTGCTAAATTTGATCTCTGCCACGCGGTTAAGCTTTATGCTCTAAAACGACTGCATCATCCCTGCAATCAGCTAGGTTAATTAACCGAAGTTTTCCTGCTCCCTTCTGCTGCTTTACCTTTCATATACATTGTTTCTCCCTTTTTTAACAATGTACCTTTTAGAACTGAAACAACTTTTCACCAATCTAATTAGGCATCACTTGAAAACACAGCATTTCAAACCTCAATTGTAGTATTTTTCTCACACATACACCTATTTTTCTTTCAACCTAATCACTCCTATGGCAGCATGAAGGATACAAAGTAAAAAGGATTCACAAGATAAAAGCACCAAAAAGAAGAAATAAGATCAGACCTGACATTTCACTCGTAACACCTTTGTCATGCTATCGTAAAGTTGATCAAAGACAATACAATTGGTTTGTGCCATTGTTTCTACAGCCAAAGAGATGAACCACATGGGCAAGATGTTGTCTGTCTACTTCTAGTTCATCCAGTAATGTCTCCCAAAATATCTCCATCACTTTCACTCGTCAATAAGGTTGATATTTTGAAAAGTATAAACAGTTGCACCATCAGTAGAAATTTACTGCTCAGCTTAGACAAAAAAGAAAAAACTCAGTAACATTTACCCTTCCTCTGAAGGTACCACTATACTGGGAGAGAATAGCATCTTCGTTTTCTAAATGTCAGAGTCTGCTTACCTGCTCTTAGGAAATAGTTAGGCATACTGTTTGTTTAAAAAAAGTTACTTAGCTACAAAAAACATTCTCCTTTGAGGTCATGTACTACCACACCACAGGCGTAAATATGTTAAAGTATTTGTGAACACAGTTTTGCCACCACATTGAAAGTGCACCCAACTATGAATCATGTAAAGAGTCACAAACAGAACAGGTTCGCTGTTTCTCCTAATCCCAAATCCTTCAAGAATTCCTAGACAAACTGATAAGAGATGTGGAGTCTGATATACAGACATGCAGCACAACTCTAAGGAGAATTTGTACAGAGTCTAGTTCAATAACATACCTTTCTGCTAAGTTCTTGTCTACATACATTCACTCAAATTGTTGGTGGCTTCACGTAGCAACTTAGCAGTTAATCTAGAATATGATCTTGAAGTTCTTGGCATCGTATTGAGATCTTTCAGAGAGAATTTAATGCTTGGTGAAAGTGAAATAATTTGCTCTGTGTGCACCTTCCAGGTACAGAAACACTCCTGAGAGAAGCTAACAACGGAGTATGCAAAAAAGGTCACAAAAAGAGTTTGTTTCACTTGCATTCTGATGCAGTCACGATAACATAGCCTCCCTCTAAAATCTCCTGCTTCTTAAGATCTTTCTGTCACAGGCAGAAACAAACATTTTTGTCTTTTGAACTGAAACTGAAAGAACATCTTTCTTAAAAAGACACCGCAAACTAACATCTAGGATAGATAAGGCAATCTCAACTCCGAATGTGTGCAGCTAGAAAGAAAAAAAAACCACACCAAACAAAAAAAATTATTTCCTGCCTGAGGTTAAACTCAAGGAAATTTTGGGAAATTGTTATGAGACTGTCCTCAGTATCATCTTATTCTGAAAACATTGGAATCTAAGGTTTAACACAAAGGACATGGAATCACTGGAGAAATGTAGAGACAGCAAAGCAGAATAAGCAGACAGCTAGTAAGTTCTAAAGACTTGGTCATTGTGGATGCCAATAGGGATCTTGCATGTTACTACACGGTAGAATACAATGGTAGGGCACTGTTCCATCATTACCTGTCCAGGAAAGGCCTGAAGATGTAGAGAGAAGGTTTAACACCCAGTATGCTGAAGGCCAGCATTTTGAGATATGATAGCTAGAGACCGCACCTCAAATACTGTGTTCAGTTTGGGGCCACTCACTTCAAGAGGGATGTAGAGGTGCTGGAGTGTGTCCAAAGAAGGGCAGCAGAGCTGGTGAAGAGTCTAGAGAACAAGTCTTATGAAGATAAGCTGAAGCAACTGGGGTTGTTTAACCTGGAGAGGAGGCGGCTCAGGGGAGACCTTTTTTCTACAGCTACTTGAAAGAAGGCTGTAGTGAGGTGGGTGTCAGCCTCTTCTCCCAAGTAACAAGTGACAGGACAAGAGGAAACGGCCTCAAGTTGTGCCAGGGCAAGGTTTAGACTGGATATTAGGAAAAGTGTCTTCACTGAAAGGGTGGTAAAGCATTGGAACAGGCTGCCCAGGGAGCTGGTGGTATCACCATCCCTGGAGGCGTTTACAAAACTCGCAGATGTGGTGCTTAGGGACATGGTTTAGTGGTGGACTTGGCAGTCATTGGTTAACAGCTGGACTTAATGATTTTATAAGGGTCTTTTCCAACCTAAATGGTTCAGTGATTCTAAATAGTATGCCATGGAGTATCAAATGCATAATCTCTTTGACTGCTACAGCAAAGGATAGTCCTGGATGATCACCGTGAGTGGAAGGGCCTCTGCATGGTACTTCTCCTAACAACATTCCAAAACCTTAACTCTGGGCATCAAATAGTACAGATAACCATGTGCCTCTGAACAGCTGGACATTCCTTCAACCAAGTGGTGAGGTAAAAGTTAAGGTGCTTTAAAAAGCTTCTAACAGGTTCTGAAATGGTTTGATAGGACACCTGCTCTCACCAAAGTGAAGTTTAAGCACTCCTTTGAGCTCTGGTTATTGAATAAGAAGTCAGCTAAGACTCTTGTATATTTACTTTCCATCGATCCATTTACTTGAGATTGATCCTAAAGGATCAATGGATTTGCTGATAAGCCTATGGGCCTTGTTTCCCCACATGGGGAAGAATCCCTTATTAATCACTCCAGCAGACAAGAAAATACCAACACACCCTCATGCATTTTTTCTTGCCAAAGTACCCTGTCTCGAAACAACGGTCTCTGAAATCAACTAGACGAGAGTTTGGGCAGAGGAGAAACAATAACTGCACTAAGGAACAACAACAAACTATTAAATGTTACTCATCTGTTTAAATTTCAGCCTCTGTGATGAAATAAGAAGCCAACAGCATCTTCCAAGAAGGTATGAAGCTAGAAGCAAAGAAAATCACTGTAAATCAAGTTGTGTGTAACACTAACTTTGCCCAGCACTAACTAAAAAACTGGTGATGATCAGATGTGTCTTACTGTCTGTGCTTCCTAGAACAGAGTAGGACAAATGACTATGTGAAAATGGTATAAGCAAAGTTTGTTGGTCTCTTGTTTGAAACTGGGGGATTGACCACTGCAAACACCAGGGCTCCGTTGAATACTGTAACCTCATCAGGGTGTGAACTAAAGAGCTTTCCTCAAAAGACAGGTGGTTTTTTTTTTTTTACTCATCTGAACTTTCCTAGGAAAACTGGAGATTCAAACATGAAATGATCCCATAAGGATAAGCTCAACAGCTGCAGACTTAGCTTTAAGAAAATCATAGAGACTATTCTCAAAGCCAGAAGGCCCTCAAAAACATCATACTCTTAAACTAGATACTTAGGAAAACACCACCATTGGAAAAGAGTAAATCGGAAGAGGCCAGAGTCAAAAGCCCTAAATTGTACAGAAGACAAATAAACATTTTAGCCCATAGCATCCCTATCTCCTAGACTTCATGAAAGACAAAAAAAAAAAAAAAAAAAAAAAAAAAAAAAAAAGCACTTTAACCTGTCTCAGAGCTCTTAATGGCCGCAATGGCAGCTAGCATTTAAAATAGGAGGGGGGAAAAAAAGGACAGTATATTCCCTCCTCCCAGCTGTACAAGAGATGTTTCCATGAGTCATTAATCAATGAGACTAACTGAAAAGGTATTCCCAGCAAGGGCTAACTTCAGGCTTTAGGGTCTCTACAGTGTCCCACAGAAGTTAGTGCCCTGCTTATCTGCAAGTCTTGTAAGCCTTTGTAAACAAATATTCTGCAGCCAACCACAAGTGGCTGTACAGCAGATAAGGCTTCCAAAGCTGTCAATAAAAGTCTGGCAGAGACCAAAACATTCAACAACAAGAAGGAAGAAGAGTTTCCACTTCAGATTTTGAAAAGCATTGACCTGCCCACACTTTTGTAGAGTTACAGGTGAGGATGATAAAACTTAACGGCAACTCCAACAGAGAATGCCATGAAAGTTATAAGGTGCTGCCTGCCACTGTTTTAAGTACTCCTACAGGCAAAAGACTCTCCTCTCTTTAGTGCTTGGGTATATGTATATGCACATGTACGTTATATTGGGACCTGAAGTATTCACATTTCACAAACAAAAATATAGTAAGATCTTCAGGCATAAGGCTTCCAAGAAGTCCACAACCACTACCAGGGAAGGAACAAGAGCTATTTAAGCATTCATTAGTGGGTTTGTATCCTTATTTTTAAACTTTGGGGTTTAGTTTAAAATCTAGGTCACTAACATTGCCAGTCCCACAATTACCATCCAACATTAACTTGTATGTTGCCTCTACATAGCCATCATTTGAATGATGTGCTTTTTCCTTACATTCTAAATTGTTGCATCACATACTGTGCTATAAAATAATGGCAAACCTATCCCAGCTGGTGAACACATTACACTGGGAATTCCCATGGGTAGTGATATACCTCTGTCTGGTTTTCTGAAATTAGAACTTCCTTCTGCCCTTTTTTTCTACACAGTCTCTGATGAATGCCACAACAGAAAATACAGCAAGACCATTCTTTGCACAGCAGTAATGTATTTCATCTGTGTTTGGAATCAGTGGGATTAAGATCTTTTAGTACTTTTGAGTTACTGGACACCTACATCTGTAGTTCACTACCATGAATGGTACTAAAAGTAGCACAAAGTATTTAGTACTTCATGTTCCATTTCAAAAAGAAATAAACAGTATTATGTGGCCCTCTCGCAATTACTATACCACAGTCAAATACCTGCCTCTGTGGTAAAATGAATACTTATTCCATGTTTTACTCTTAAATCTAAAAGTTGAACAGCAAAGAAAAGGAAAAATATCTGAAGATATATTAAGAAAGCCATCTCATATACCACATATTAGATTGGTAAGATCTATATCCATTTTATAGAAGATCATGACAAAAGTTTAAACAAAACACCTGTTCCTTCTTACAGCAAGACATCATGAAGCAAGATTAAAACACCCTCAAATACAACATCAAAGCTGCATTACAGTCAAATGACTGTAACTTAAACATTTATTTTCTTTGTGGCTCTTAATAGACTAAAATTTGCACACATTTGTACAATAAATAAAATCTGCAGCTTTCCAAACATGCTTTCAATAACTATGAAGCTGCATCAAGAGTCTAGTGTACATACCTCGGTGCCTCCTCCACAACCTTCTGGTTTCTTCGTTGAATGGAGCACTCTCTCTCATTCAACCACAAGGCATTACCATGTTTATCTGCCAAAACCTGAAACAGTAACGTGCTGCTGTTAACAAACCAGATGCATGCATATGGCCTTTTGGCATTAAACTATTAGATAGCATTCAGTTAGTTTAATTTAAAAATATTTTTTTCCAATCTAGAAATAAAGGTTGGGGGGAAATGATAGTGTAGAAAATTAATTGTGTATGAAATACTAATTACATGTTCCTTCAAATTCTGAAGATTATTTTAAAGCCTCTATATAGAATCCATATATGGAAAAAAACCCACTCATTTCAAAGTCCATGAGAAGCTCCCAAAAGTTCAAAAATCAGAAATCAAGACAGAAATAAGATTAAAATACATTTTTAGCATTTGTAAATGGTATTGCATAATGAAATTACTCAGAAGCATATTGTTAAGCAATATCTTGTGTCAACAGAGGAGAGAAAAATCTCAAAAGCATGACAAATTTTGCTCCTGAATTATACACAAGAGCTTTCAGAAACAATAGCTAATAAAGCTTTCTTAGTAGGCAAACCACAGCTGCAAAAAATCTTCAGAAACTCTGCGATCTTTTATTAAGGAGAACATAATCTGCTACTTCCTCAGTACCTTCAATGGAAATTAAAGCAGTAGTTTCAAGGAATTTCTTTAAAATTTGGTGTTATCTACAGTCCTTGGCTGCATCTTCTGTTCATGGGAGAGTTAAGCATACAGTCAAGTATCCAGATCCAACTACCTAAATTACACACTAGAGAAAACACAAGTTCAACATAACAGAACTCTTACTTGATTCTACAACTTCAAACCGGAAGGAAAAGAAAAGGAACTCTTATCTCTTTATAAAACTGACTGTACAGTGCAGCCACTTCCAATATTGGGATACTGGATTTGAGGATTCAAGTAGATTTCTTCCAATTTTACGATGATATACCCTACACTTACTCTTGGAGCATTTTCTTTCATTGCAGACCACACCTGCTCTCTTTCTTACTTATAAAATTTTCCCTCTAATCCATTTTTTTCCATCTATCTTCCTACTCTGATCTGTGGGAGCCTGTGCCAATATTCATGCTTCATTCTTTAATAGTGCAGTTCTATACTGAAAACCAACAAGATACAAGAGGAGATAATCTTCCTCAAACTGCGTGAACTCAACCATATCTACTTACATTTCTGACAACAAACTGTATTATTTATCATTCCTTTTAGCACCACAGAGCAAGTATGGCACTAAGTGAGATGAATTCCTGCATCTATGTTGCTGATGCGTGAATAATCCGGGCAGATGTGACTGAAAACCAGGCACTGAACTCACGAAGACAACTCATGCACTGTGCAGCATCAGATCCTGAGTGCTCCATACTCTGTAGGATCGGACATACCTTTTCTCCAGAAATTCTGTTGTGGTCCTATAAGTTTATGGAGCTTTCTAGGGAAAAAAATCCTATTTGGAGAGTTCTACAAGATCAACGATTTTGTCATTTCCTAAACCAGAACCCTATTCCTTGCCTATGAGGAGGTTTAGCAGCAGCAGCACCAGGGTACTTCAGGGTACTCCAGTCAACTGCTGCATTCTGTAACAGGTGACTCAATACAAAGCAAAAACACAGCAGCATCTAAAGCAACTTCCCACCAGAGCCCAGATTCATCCACTCTAGAACTAAACATCACAAAGCTCTACAAAAACACATTTAGAAGAGACAAAGATTTTTGGATTGGATTTTTTTTGTCCTTTTTTTATTATTAAAAGAACACCTCTAGGGCATACCATGGTACTCAGCGGAAAAAAATCACTGTCCCATAAGCAGAACAATTCCTTATGAGCACTTCTGTTTCACTGTTAGAATGCCTACAGCTTATCACAAAATTCAGCCTCACCAAAATAAACAAACCAAAAAGTCCTAGAATGTTTCAATAAAAATGAGTTCCTGTGCTTTTCTTCTTCCCCTCTGTATTTTCCTGAAGGGGATAGTAAAATATTTTGCAAACCAACTAGTAAATATTTTCTTTAATTTCAGGACATTTCTTGTATCCTACTTAATTTCTTCAACATGGATCTTAAATGTTCTTCTGTTATCAGTTAATATAGCTCAAAAACAGATATGCATGAATATTTACTACAAAAATGTAATTATGAATAGAATACGCCAAACCACATCTAGTGTTAGGCTTTTACTTTCATTTTGGGTCCACTGTTTTCATTATGAAGTACCTTCTTTAGTTTCTGATAAAACTATTATATTTCAAAAGACATCTAAAAAATGTTGAAATCATCACCTTTGAGGTAACCTGAGATGTCAGTACACATCTCACCAAAAACACGTCACAGCTACAGCTTATTTTCTAAATATTCCTAAAAGAAAATGTCCTGTTTTGTGGGATTAGATGACTATGACATTAGTATATGCTATGTATATCTATATGTCAAAATAATTAAATAGAATGTATGACAACCTCTCCTACATGATTCACCTAAACTCTATTTCCAGTTGTAGGATAGCTATTTACCAAGTAGTAGTTAGACATTCCATGTACTCTTACTTTAAATTCAGATCCTTTATATCAGATATTTCAGGAGAACAAGACTTCAAATCAGTTCAAGTATGAAGTCTATTTGGACTCTATTTTCCTGTCAATTGTTTTAGTCTTTTCTCATGTTTTACAAAGTGATTGTTTTATAGCTAGACACAGGAAACCCCTTATTTAACAATTTTAAGTACCAACACTTTGGAGCTATATGAGAATGTTAAAAAAAAGTTCTATTTAAAAATTACTGCTAAATTAATAAATATTTGGCATCTGGTCTCAAATTGTTTGTATATTTAGCAGTTTGAAAATGAACCAAGGTCAACATTCTAAAGCTGATTAGAACGTGAAGTTAAAATGCTATGCTATGATATTGTTAAAACGTACCATCAAAGTGTTTGTGTAAGGAAAACAACATTCATTGTACACTTATTATAAATAAAACTATAAATTATTAATAGCAAAGCTATTTTGTTTAATCTAGGTAAGATTATTTGACTGTTCTTAAATACAGTGATGCGTAATTTTTTTGAGGTAACCTTTGTGAAACCTAAAAGGAATCAAGGTAATGCAAAATCTGTCCCCAACTCATGAAAGCATAGAGGAATCAATCTCATCTAACTTTAGCCCATCAAAGAGTAAGTAGGAACCTGCTGAAGCTCCCAAATCTATAAGCACTGAAAGAAACAGATCTTTAAATTGTACCAAATTGCATTTTTTTTTAAAAAAAAGGGGAAAAAAAGACATAGGTAAGCAAAAATTGTTAGCTATTGAAAGGGAATATAGGAAGATGGTCCAGCAACCTGAGCTCTTTCGTAACCTAAGATCAATGCTGAAACTAAATGTTCACTATATGTCTTTCCATGACCCTTTAGAAGAGAACAGGTTGGGGGTTAAATTTCATTTTTACAGACTGTTCCTTCATTTCACTATTTCTTCTTCATTTCTGCCCCTCTACTCCACTCTTGTAGAGACCCCACCTGGAGCACTGTGTCCAGCTCTGGAGTCCTCAGTACAAGACAGACATGGACTTGCTGGAGCTGGTCCAGAGGAGGCCACAAAGATGATCAGAGGGCTTGAAAACCTCTCCTATGAGGACAGGCTGAGAGAGTTGAGGTTGTTCAGCCTGGGGAAGGCTCTGGGGAGACCTTATTGCAGCCTTCCACTACTTAAAGGGGGCTTACAAGAAAGATGGGGATAGACTTTCTAGCAGGGCCTGTCGTGGTAAGACAAGGGGTAATAGTTTTAAAATACTAGAGGGTAGATTTAGACTAGATATAAGGAAGACATTTTTTATGATGAGTGTGGTGAAACACTGGAACAGGTTGCTTAGGGAGGTGATAGATGCCCCATCCCTGGAAACATTCAAGGTCAGGTTGGATGGGCCTCTGAGCAACCTGATCTAGTTACTGCCACAACTTAGAGTTTATCTTTTGGACAAAAATACATGAAATTTCTGTTGAGGAAACAGATAAACTCCATACAGATTTCTTATCAGGACAGATTATTTCAAGGCTATTGAGAAACCCAATTTAGTTACCCACATAAGATCAAACACAACACAAATTTTAAAATCATAGTTTTGTTAAAGAGTCTGTCTCAAACAAGTGTTGTTTTACATTAGCAATATGGCTTAACACTAGATCCAATAAAAGATATAAATGGTCACAATCCAGAAGTTAAGAAAAATATACCTGATTTTGAAATACAAACTGCCCAAAATGGGACACAAATCCTCCTGACTTTCCAGGGAACATCAGATACTTCAGCACAGAATCCCAAGTACTAACAAACTCACGCAGACCTTGCAAGAAGAGTCTTAAGCACAGCAGTGCTTTAACTCCTACATCCTCTGCTGCACCCCAGCACCGCAATCAGGATCCAGAGTTCAAGCTCCAGTCCTCAGGACAGATGCCTACAACTTTTTTTTTTTTTCCTCCCCAACAAATTGAGCACAGTTCATTGTCTTCCTGCTAAAGAAAGGCTAGAGACTAAAAACAGGAAGGCTGTATTGTGCATGATAGCCATGTACTTTCAGCAATGGCCCAAGACACAGGAAAACACAAGACTTTAGGCCTTTTTTAGCAAAGTGTTTAAAACATTTTGAGCTTTGATTAATTTACGAGTTCAAACCTTACTAAAAAATAAATGACCAATAATTAATAGTAGTAGTAATAAAAACACCACCACAAACCTGGATTTCTATGTGACGAGGGTTATCAATGAACTTTTCTATCAGTAAGCGATCATCACCAAAACTTGAAGCAGCTTCTTGAGATGAAAATCTAAAACCTTCCCTTAAATAATGAAAACAAAAAGAATAATCTGTATTTTACAAGTTAAGTTCTGAAGTATCCAAGCAGAAAAAACACTTATTCCAGTCCTCTAGCAGACTTCAATCAACACAATCCAAAAACGAAATTTTACCGCTTGCATTTGATTCTTTAATGAGTACCCCTTCTTTCACTTTTTCTTACAAAGACCAAAAAAACCCAAACAAACCCATTCTCAAAGCACAGAGAATTTCAGTGTGTTTAAAAAGTCTGGGCATTTACAACAATTATTCATACGAATTTTCTTTGTTAACATTTTCTTCTGCCAAAGTAATGAAGTAATAGAGTTTTAAAAACCAGTAATTACAAAGTAGTTGTTACACAGAAGTAAAGGTGAACCTATTATTTAAGGTACACAGCTCTCTTAATACTTAAGAATAGCAGAGATTAGTTGCACGTTATTTAGGTGAAAGAACTGCAGATATAATATTGCATAACTTGTAAATTCAATCACTAAACACACAACCTGAAGATTCAACACTTCACTTTACAGAGTGTGCCAGTTGTATTACTAGTTTTTTCCTGCACTGGAGCGTTATATTCGCATATTCTGTATACTTCCCTCTTTTTTTCTCTTTTATGTATGTAATTACTCAAACAAATAAGGGCTGTAAGATACTATATTATTAACTTTCTCATTGCAGGAAGATTACTCCTATAGGGCATAACTGCTGACAAACAACTTCATGTACAGCTTTCTCAAGGTGAAATGCACCATGATGCAAGTATACCCAAAGGCCCCACAGAAGTTTTCTACAAGGTCTTTAACTGGAATATGAGTCTCATTTATGTTGTTACATATAAAAAGTCTGGGGTAAATTTCTGTGGGATTGACTACTGTAATGCAGAGGCCCTGATAATTGTGCCCAGAAAAACAAATACATCATAGGTGAGTTGAAGTTTCTGTGCTTTCCATCTCTTTAATCTAGTTTAATTCCACAAACAAAACCCAGACAATAGAACCATGAGGTAAATAAATTTACAATATAGAAACATGTATATTTAAAGGTATTTCTTCACCTTCTTTCAAGGTTGTTAAATAATATACAGTACAATTTTGATATATTATACTCAATACACAATCTTTCCTAAATTCATATTTAACCTCAATATACTGAATTATTAATAAAGAGAAAAAGAGATTTGTGATTCTGTATGCTACCTGATCTATCCAAAAAAAAATCGAAGTGAGGTAACAAAAAGCCAGACACAGTATTTCTTACTGAAGCAGATTTAGAGTGACTTTAACTCCTATATCAAAGGCTTTGTTTCCTTTTGTAATCATTCTGTCAAGACAGTTTTATGCACAACTGACTTTTTCCTTCACTGAAGTATGTGCTAATTAGAAATCTAAACTGCAATATTTGTTAAAAAAAGTCAGGTGCCTAATTATCTAATCCATACACCTGTAAATCTTTTTAAATTATATTTAACAGGAATGACTCAGTCAAGTATTCTGACCTTGTCTGCATCTTACAAACCTGTGCAGTTGCATTTGTTCAGAGATTAGAAATTACCGTAAGTATATGCTTCACCTTCATTGAAGAGATCATACTAACTAAATGGAGATGGATCTGAGTCTCTATGAATATTTAAAAAAAAAAAAAAGTTGCTTAGGCTAGAAGATAATTTGTATTTGGAGTATTATCCTTTCACCAAGCAAGAGCCGTACAGACCCTCACGGCAAGGGAGAGATTTCCCACACGACTGTACTGATGTGTGACCAAGTTCAAAACTTTCCTGCCCACGCTAACCCCAGAAGGGACGCGCAGGGATACTTGGGTCAGGGAAACATGAGCTTACTGCCCCTGTCTAGGCCCGGGTACGGTCTACCATACAAGCAACATGCTGCCTGCAGCCTAATCAAGCCGTGACGTTTGACAAGACTCAATCATTCAGGCTGACGTACCTCACCTATAAGACCATCACTAATACCCTCTACATTACGACTCAAAGCAAATAGGCACTCTGGTCAAAAGATTCCTGAGCAGGGGCTCTGCAACAGACCCAAACTCCAAACACTAACCACCTACTAACGCTGCCATCTCCACAGCCTTCCAGTGCCAGCCACCTGCAGCGGACCACGGGGCAAGGAGCAAGCAAACAGCAACAGCTAAGAGGGGCTTTGACAGGAGATACTTTTGTTAGTTTCTCATAAGGAGGAGTTGGTGGTAGAGGTAGTTTTAACAGCAGGGTAGGGGTGAGGTGGGTGTGTTGGCATTTTGGTTGCAAGCTATTTATTTGTTCAGGCAAGATTTTCTGTTGAAGTTTTTTCTTAGGTTCTCAGTAACTTTTAGTGGCAGTTTTCAGGTTTTTTCCTATATGCACATTTGCTGCTTTTAGTTGCTTCCTTTAGCTTCTGCTAGCTGTTTCCCAACTCATAGATCGGTAAGACTGGTTCATGATGAAAAGGGGCCCATAACTGCCTGCTGCAAGGATGACTCATACCACCAAGGTCAGTCACCTGGAGTCATACACCGCCACAGAGCCAGTAGGCTGCTAACAGTATGGCACCATGAAGTACTTGTGGTGTCTCCACAGCCCCAGCTGCAGGAGTACGCATCACACGTCAGATGTCTCTACCCAGGCTGGGCTCGGAGCTGGGGGCTGAAAGGCTTAGTTCCCTGCCCATGCCTAAGGCAGGCAGAGAACACCACTGCCTCTCCTCAAGGACAGGGTGAGCGGGTCATGCTGGTAAAAGCTGCACACTAGTCAAAGCCTAGAGGCATTGGGGGAGGGAGATAAAATAAAACCAAGAGGTCCACCTGAAGCAGTTTTTCATGATGGCATGTGGCTAAGGAAACAAACGGGCTGGAGCCTGCATGCAGACACAGAACTGCAACATCCTTAGAATAGCTGCAGGGTGGGACAGGTCACACAACTGCAATGCTGCAAAGAATGGCTTTAAACCAAGCAGCAGGATAAGTTTGCCCTTTTTATGAAAGGGCACCTCGAATATATAGATCTCTTCTTGGGAAAGGGCAAGAGGGTAAGAACTGGAAGGTCTGCAACAAGGAAGAGGCCAGCCAGTATAGGTAATACTACAGTACAATTTTGTTAACAGTTCATCTGCTCAAGCTGACAAAGTGGACAAATTCTTCTTCAAGCAACGCAAAGTTTTCAAGACCTCGAGTGTTTACATGGTTTTGGTTTGGGGGTCTGTGGGTTGCTTGGGAGGGGAAAGGGTGGGGTTTTTGGTTTGTTAGTGGTTGGTGAGGGAGGTGTTTGGCAGGGGTGGTCTTTTGCTTGGTGGTTTGGGTTTATTTGTTCCTTTTTTTTTTTTTTAAACAGAAACTGACCTCCCTGACATCTGTTGGAAAAAAAAATACAAAAAACCACAAGCAAGCTGGGAGGTTTCTGATGGATGCTGGGGAGAACTTCTCAACACAGACATTAGATGGGCTGAAGAAGAGGAATTACCAGTAGCAGAAGAGGATGGAATCAAGGATCTCTTGAGAAATTGACCCATATAAGTCACTGAGACCAGATGGTATGCTATGAGAGGTAGCTTGTGTCATTGTGAGACTGCTCTGTCATCTTCAAAAGGCTTTGGAGGTCAGGAGAGATTCCTGATGACTAGAGGAAGACAAATACTGCATCCAAGTTTGAGAAAAGCATGGAAGAATCAGAAGAACTACAAGCTGGTCAGCCTCTCTTTGACTCTGGGGAAGAGTCATAGAGCAAGATCTCCCGAAAGCTATTCCTAGACAGATGAGAAAGTGACTGAGATCAGACTGAATTTAACAACAGTACCACGCTTGACCAGTCTGCTTGTCTTCTATTACTACACCTATGAAATACAGGACAACAGTAGATATCATCTCACTCAACTTCAGCAAGAACTTAATGGCCTCCCACAGCGTCATTGCTTCCAAGGTAGAACATTACAGTCTACATAAGTGCACAACCAGATGAGTGAAAAATTGACTAGATCATGGGGCTCAAAGTTAGCAGCACATCCTCTACCTGGAATCCAAAACAAAGGAATCCCTCCAGGAAACAACTATTCTGGAACCAGTTTAACCTCTTTATCATTGACCCAAAACATACTGCCAGCAGCCTGTGGACCACGCTAAACAGGGTCATCAATATACTCAAGAGACAAGGGTGCATTTAGAGAGACCTAGACAGTTTGGAGGAATGGAGTCACAAGCATCTTATAAATTTCCACAAGAACAGAAGCAGAGTCCTGTACCTAGCACTGACTAACTCCCTGCCCCGCATCAGTACAGGCTGTGGAATTTATTTTTAAGATTAATTGGAGGTCCTGGTGGATAACAGGCTGCGATTCAACTGTGATGACAGTAATGAAGGCTAATTGGATAGTGGGCTGTATCAACTGCAGCACAGCCAGCAGACCAAGAGCAGCAATTATTCTTTACTCAGCACCTCTTATACCATGTTTGAAATACTACATCCAGTTTTGGACTCCTAGTACTAAACATGTTGACAAGCTCAAGTAAGATGGTCAGAGCAAACCTGAAAGGCAACAAGGGCTCTAGTGGACATCTAATAGCAGCCTTCCAGTACTTAAAAAGGAGTTTACTAAACGAATAAAGCCAAGCCCTTCGCTGCAGTGCACAGCAGAAAAATGAGACAGTGGCCATAAATTGAAGTGGGGAGTTTCTAACTGGATGTAAGCAATAAAAAATGACTGGAAAGAACTGAGAAACAGGGCAGGCTGTTCAGAAAGGCAGTAGAATCTCACTGCAAGACACACCTGGGCAAAGCTCTAAGCAACCGCCTTCAAACTGAGTGCTGATCCTATTCAGAGAACGAAGGTGGATGAGCTGATGTCCTTAGGTGCCTTCAAACATGCATGATAAGTGGAAGAACAGGATGTCTTGAAAGGCTCCCCTCTCTCCCTACACTATGTTTAGTCACACTGAAGTGTAAGTCATATAAAAGCATTTACTGATCTTGTCACAAGCTTTCTTGTGGTTGTCTGAAGTAAGATAGCCCATGCCAACTTTCTGCCTCCAGCTCCGAGATCACCATTGCTGCTTGAATTCAAACCACCACCTTCTTCGAAGGCAGCCAGATACTATCAAAAGACTGCAGTCATTCGTAATGTTTCAGTTTTCCAGTATCAGAAAACAGTAAAAGGAAATAGTCTTTTCTTGTTAAGGCCAGAATTAGAAAGGCTATCTAATTAAAAACAGATGTCTGATAACCATTAGTACAGTAGAATCCCTCTAAAACCATGCCTGATAAGTTACGTAAGCAATACATACTTAAATGTTGTTTGATTTTACACACAAAACCAGTATCGTTTGCTTCAGCTTGACTCCAAATTTACAAAAACTAGAATTGCCTAGTCACAGCATTTTACATATTTTTACACATGTAGCTGGCATGGAAATCAGTGTTTAAAAAAACAACAACAAAAAATAGACCGTTTTTAGGAAACACTGCTCTTCACTCATCCAATTCACTCCTTCCCCTTACCTGAACACTTCTACAGCACATACCTGTGCACAACAGACCAAGGATGCCAGACCCATACACACCCATTTTTGCAGAGTAGTCTGACAGGCCAAACGCATTGCTTTGGGAAAGTAATAAAATTTAATGTACAGGCTTGTAATGGGGAATGCTGTTTAGTTTTTTTTAAATATTGTCCTCTCATATTGCACACTTCATATTTCCTTTGCCTTGGGAGGTTGGGGATTCAGAAATGGTTTGCTACAAATTATTCCACTTTATCTTCCAGTTCCACTGCTCATTCCTGCAGAGCCATTAGAAGATTACAACATCAGGGAAAAAAAATACTTCAACAGATGTTTATGAAAGAAGGTGGCAAACTGCACAAAATAATTGCAGACTACAAAAGCAAATTTGCTAGTAGCTCTCCCACATATCCTGTTGTACCATCCCAATGAACAGCAACAGCTGTGGAACAGTGGAAATAGACACAGTGTTGTACCATAGGACCACAGAAGAAAAATTATAAGAGGTTCTTGGAATTTGAGAGCAGATGTTTGACTTGAGTTCGTAAAATTGGCATAAGCATCAAGAAAGAATTGAAGTAACAAGACAATTTATGTTTTCCTGTGATTACAAGTTAAAAGGCAAAAACTTTCATCTTTCTAAATATCTGTTGCTGGAAGCTGCCTTGTTGAAAGTTTTGCAAATAGATACTTACTAAGCATGCAAAACTTCCATCTCTAGGAAAAGTTACAGAAGTTGACACAACTGGGTGTGTGCAGAATTAGCACAAAGCTCCAAATTTCTCAAAAGGGAATTGTTAGAAGATAATTCAGTACAAATTTCCAACTTACAGGTTATCACATTTGAGCTGAAGCTATTAACTAGATAAACCAATTTCTATCTGCATATCCACAGCATTTAAAACAAGGGCCAGTAATTCTAGTATGATGACCTCTGATGCAGAATCTATATGCCAGCATCTGTGTGCAAAGATTCATCACAATTTCTGCAGAATTTTTTTAATCCATTCTTTGGAGAAGATAGGGTCCTCAAGTGAATTCCTTCTCAGAGCTGCCAGCAGACCATTTGAAGCCAAGAAGCCTAAAGACTTAGTAACAAGTACAATTGGTATAAGCATACTGAAACCAAGAGAGCCTTCAGTTTCTTCACAATTGAAGAAGGAATGATACAGAATGTTTGCAGATACTCGGATACCTACCCTAGTCACGTTTTGTCCTACTTCATCGTGAACTTCATGTTGCCTATATTTGGAAAGCACTTTCAGACCAGGCTCTCTGGGATGCAGGCACAGAGGCTCTTCATATACAGACCAGAGCCGGGATGATCAACTACAGACAGAAGTACCTCCACACACATAACAGCAGCAGAACTTTCCCAGACTGTGAAGAATCTACAAACCTGAATTCAATGTAAACCACTCTCCAGAAACCTGCACTTTGTTTTTAACATAATTTCAAGTGGATATCTATTACATGAAGAAAGTGCATCCTAAATTCTACTTATCCAAACCAAGACAACTGACATGGGATTACATTAGAGCAAAGCTAGTGTTATTTTAATTTCAGATATGGGGTAGTGGCTTGAACTGTACACAGAATTCCACACTACAACTTGACCGTTATCTCCAGCTGGCAGCTGATCACAAGTGGTGTTCCCCAGTATTGAGGCCAGTTCTGGTTTAATACCTTTATCGATGATCTGGACGAGAAGATTGAGTGCACCCTCACAAAGTTTGCAGATGACACCAAGTTGGGAGGGAGTGTTGATCTGCTTGAGGGCAGGAAGGCTCTGCAGAGGGATCTGGACAGGCTGGACCCAACGGGCTGAGGCTGACTGTATGAGGTTCAACCAGGAGAAGTGCTGGGTCTTGCATTTGGGTCACACCAACCCCACGCAGCGCTGCAGGCTTGGGGAAGAGCAGCTGGAAAGCTGCCTGGTGGGAAAGGACCTCAGGGTGCTGGCTGGCTGAACATGAGCCAGCAGCATGCCCAGATGGCTAAGATGGCCAACAGCATCCTGGCTTGCGTTGCCAGCAGGACAAGGGGAGCAACTGTCCCCCAATATTCGGCACTGGTGAGTCTGCACCTCAAACACTGTGTTCAGTTTTGGGCCACTTACTCCAAGAGGGACATAGAGGTGCTGGAGCGTGTCCAGAGAAGGGCAATGAAGCTGGTGAAGGCTCTGCAGAACAAGTCTCATGAAGAGAAGCTGAGGCAACTGGGGTGGTTTAGTCTGGTGAGGAGGCTCAGGGGATCTTATTGCTCTCTACAACTACCTGAAGGAGTCTGTGGACAGATCTCCTCTCACAGGTGACAAGACAAGAAAGAACAGCCTCAAGTTGCACCAGGGAAGGTTTAGATTGGGTATTAGAAAAAAAATCTTTACTGAAAGGATGGTCATATATTGGAACAGGCTGCCCAGGGAGTTGGTGGTATCACCATCCCTGGAGGTATTTAAAAAATGCATAAATGTGGTGCTTAGGGACATGGTTTAGTGGTGGACTTGGCAGACCTGGGTTAATGGTTGGACTTGATGATCTTAAACATCTTTTCCAACCTAAATGATTCTACGATTCTATGAAGTTTGGAAAAAAGCAACAGAAGTGAGAGTTAGGAGGGATTCGTATCTGAAGAAATGCAACAGCAGCCCTACCCAGATAAAGAGGTAGGGGACAACACAGCAACCTTCCAGAGTTAAATGCACATGAAGAGCTATTTCAAGGAAGAAAACAATTCTAACAGTGGTAAAACTATTCTAGTATTTCCAGTTCAAAATACTAGCTGAAAGTCACAGAAAACTTAGCTATAGATAGAATAATATCATAAATATTTAGAGAATCTAAGAAAATCTTCATCATTGGGGATATTTAAGAGATGTGAAAGGTGAAGCACCAGTAAGTTACCACAGTGATTAATTCTGTAATTGTAGCAATTAAGTAACTCAGATAGGTCTTTTCCATTTCCAGTGGCTATTTCCATGTCACACCACACAATAATGTAAGCCTGCTTTTAATATTATACATAGTCAGTTGAGACAAGAAAGATTTTCAACTACCCTGAAAATTGAAAAGTATGTTTCAAACAATATTAGTTTATAGACAGGGTTGGTTTTTTTCATATGGCATTTGGAATTAATCCCACATGACAAAGCCAAAGCAAGTTTACAAAGCAAAATATTATCAGCAATTCTTCACACTCACCTTGCATCTGTGAACCCTGAAATGGAAAAGGCCATTCACATATCAGCTTTTCAGAGCTGCCAATAGCTGAAAATTAGTTTATCTTTAAGATTACATGGATTTGATGCAGCCAGACAACAGATGAGGTCAACAACTTTTCATGTTAACTACATGTGAACTATCAGATAAGTTTTGTCAGTAAGAAATTGAATCACCTTCAAAACACTCAGTCGGATGTTCTTCTTCAGACCCATTAAAAAGAATACTTAGCTCCGTAATGCAATTAATGGACATGTACAACAAATACTTCACAACCTCACAGAATTTCTTCAAGACAGACTATGAGAGAAACCCAAATGCAATACTTCACATGCAAACACAAAATAAATCTGTTTCTATCTCCTGTTCTCTTAATCTCACCTTCACCTTCCTGCAACAGTTATTCCGCCTTAGTTGTTGCTCACCTGTAAATGTTAAAATAAGCTTTCCTCCTTGATATAAGATCAGTAACTAGTGTTGATCTGTGACTCAGTCTAGGTGTTCTTTCTCTTAGCACCTTTTAGATACTGCTCTACAAAATTATACCGTAAAGACAAGGCTTGCATAACTAACCAAAAGGATTATTATAAGGCCACCACTGGCAAATAAGGAGCTGAATAGCACTTCAAGGGCTTTCCACAAACAAGGCAAGCATCTCTAATATTATTAAATATCACTGGGTCTAAGTAATATCACTAAATTAATTCTGTATGCAAATATACAAAAAAAAAAAAAAAAAAAAAAAACACATCCCTAGCTAGTTTCTGTTGATATCAATCAGCTCTATCAGGTGACTTTCTAAACAGCAACCACAATTTTTCTCCAAAACGAATTTGTAATCATGATTTTTAGATCCAGTTTTCAATTTTTAAACAGTTACTTTAATTGAGCTCCTTTGCTCTTTCCTGAGCAAAGCATTAAATTAATGCCTTCCTTTCAAGTCCAACAGATGCAACTGCTGCCTGAACAAGATCAAGGCAGTAATTTTGGATTCTAAAGCAGTAGGAACAAAGCATCCTTGTAAGAAAGCAGGTTATTCTAGATCTTCATTCTAATGTACAAAACCTTATTTTCCTATTGAGATTTGAATATAAATGGGCTACAGGTAGCAAGGTACAAAAAAATCCCACCATGTTTTCTTTAAATCTAAAATTTAACTGCTAGCTATTCATTGTTCTTTTTTCGAGTTTTTAGGTTCTGAGAAACAAAAATTTAACAAGGAACACAAAAATATGACAAGGGAATCTTGCAGGTGACTAAAACTAATGAAAATCTGAGTTGTACTCTGAGTTGATTCCAGCATATGTGCTGCTCTCTCCATGTGGAAAAGAAAACACTTAGAAGGTTATCTGATTTTGGATCAAATAGGCTTTTGTTACAAGTCTTTGAAAAATCCCAAAACACATTTTTCTGTAACATCAGCGGCATGAGGGGTTGAAACGAGACTCCTCACTGCCAGGATATTAGCAGAGAATGGACTGTAAAACTTCAAGTCAGTAAGAAAGCATTGTGGAGTGTTAGGGATTCAGAGAACCATTAAAAGACATGAAAATGCCTGCATCCTTAAACAAACACTGTTTCAAACCCACAAAAGCACAATAGTTTGCTGAGACAAGTATTTTAAACACAGAAGTATGAAATTTATTAGAGTACATTCTGGAAGCACCGTATGTGTTTCCACACATGAATAATCAGTCTCATCAACTCTAACAGAACTAATGGCATGCATGAATGTTTGAGAATCCGGGCCAATAAATATTCTAACACAGACAATTAATAAATCAACATTCTGAAAGGCATACAGCAACATTTTATTTACAGTCTATCATTGGACTAAAGGCAGTTGCAAGTGTTATTTTTTTTACTCAAATTAATGGACCATGTTCTGTAAGGTTTATGCAAAAATTATTTTTACAGAGAGACATGCAAACTCCCAAAGTATACTGCTCACTATATGAGAGGAAGAAAACCAAATAATATCCAATTTCTCTGTCTAACATTTCGTATCTGCTCAACTGTCAGTTCACAGCAGCTTAATGGGACTTTGGTAACTGCAGCATTCATCAAGGCAAGCTTTTGGACAGCAACTCACCTGGTCTCTTCATCATCCCAAGCGATTCTCATGCCTTTCCCACCACCACCTGCTGAGGCCTTGATCATGACAGGGTAGCCTAACAGCGGGGAACAATTAGACAGAAGTTCAAACTTTGTTCAGTTGGTCAGAGGAACATGACAACTGACCACATGTCCAATAACGCCAGTAGACAATAACTTCGTTTATTAAAACACTTTGTTTGGAGGGAGAGGAGAGGATTTGTCTTTTTAAGACTTAGCTGTCAGTGCAGTGATTTCTGAAGCCAAGAAAGGTTGTCTTCTTCATTTCATTTATAACAAAAAAAAGCACTGAATTAATTATTCCCAAGTAGCGAAGTGATTTATGAATAAAGGCATTTGACCTTTTTAAGCTCACAATTCTTTAGGAACAAAATTTTATTTCTTTGTTACTGCTGAAATAAGCTATGTTGTGATAATTTTTTGAAACCAATTACTACCAAAAATAAGCACGAGATCTTCAAAAACTATTAGTCAAGAGATTCAGTAAGAAAACCTGTATCTTACCAACATTTCCAGTGTAGTACACTTTAAATAACAGAGCACTTCAAGAGCTGTGCTACTTAAGATATTGTATAATATTAAGTATCACAGAAAACAATTATTACACTTTTTTTTAAACAATAAAAAAGGTTTTTCCCCAAACTGACAAGTAATAAGAAAAAATGAGCAGCATAAATCTGGCAGCATTGTGCATAAGCGGTAATATTTTACTTTCAGAACAAGATACCTTAATGTGACTATAAGTCAGGACCTTAGTTTTCTGAAAACTAAAGGACAGTAAAGCAGTATGCAGTTAAAAGCAGGTTTAGTAATGATTGTTTACCTTGCAGTACAATATTTTAATTCAAAGCACCTTCCTAAATAATTTCTTAATCATATCATTGAACTTCGCTTTTCTCCCGCATATATATACAGAAGATTGAAAATTAAAGATCTGATTAGAAAGTTTTTGATGTTTCTGGGATAGTAAAAAATTCAAGCCTTTTGCCTCCAGTATGCTTAATGAAAATCATAATATTAAGCCAAATATCACACCAGCTGGTAGTTGGGGGGGGGGGGGGCACGCGGGGGCAGGCCGGGGAAGAACCCATCAGTCCTTGCAGACTGACGATACATTCTACAGACTGCTTTTATCTGGGGACAGAAAGTGACATTTGAATATGGTTCCCAGCAGAAATGGTCAAGCCTGCTATTATATGTGTAACTAACATTTACAGTTTCTTTCTGGAATGTAAATCTGCTCTTGCTCTGTTAAGTGATAGCGATACAGTACACCCACCTCCCCCTCCAAAGCCATTTAACTGAAAGGAGGTTCAGGAGAAGATAATTAAAACCAGCAAGATCTGGAAAATCTTTTACTTAAAAAGACTGAAGCAGACACACACACATCAGAGAAAAAAGAAAAAAAAGAAGAAAAAGAAAAGAAAAGAAAAAAGGGAAGGTGACATGACACAAGCATAAAAAACAAGAGTAGTGTTGATTGGAAGACAGGAAAACAGCAAAAATCAATAAAATAGTTTCCAACATCACATGTTATTAGACTATGAAACCTCATGCTACAGAGCACTCACGTGACTGAAAGCTAATAGATAAGCACATGTAGAGCACAAATCAAGATCCTCCAGGCAAGGATGACCAAAAGGCTATAAATCCTCATGCTTTAGAGTCGAAAGTAATCTCTAGTTACTAGGTATAAGAATAAAACCAACAGAGCCATGCAAATAAGCTTGCTAGACTGTCTCTTATGTTTTCCTATGAAATATCTGATGCTGCCCACAGAGAGCTATGGGATGAGCCACAGCGTAACAATGGGTTCAATCCAGAACTATAGTAAGTATTTGCAAGACCTCTACAATCCCAGAAATAAAGACATGTGCAGAATAACTCTAGATCGCATGCAGCAAACAGTCAAGTTCAACTTATTTTCATGAAATGCAGTATATGCAGTTAGCTATACAAGTAGAATGTATCTATGCTGTAGCTGTTTTTCCAGATCCCTGGCAACTGCCAGGCTCCTACAGAAGTCACTGCCCATCTTGAAATAAAGCAAAAAGCATATTCTGTATGATTTTTATACAAGAAATGAGATTTATCCAGGTAACACTAGCAAACTTACACCTCTGGCAGCACTATCATCAGCTGGAGACTCTCTCCAACTCAAGAGGATGCAAGTCTGAAATTCTGAAATAAACATTGTTTTAAGCCTTATTATGGCAAGCTCACTATGGCAATTTCCATCACCTAATCTATCTTATTCAGTGCTACATGTACTTCAACAAAAATCATCATCAATTTTGCTAACAATTTCAGTCTAATATCAGTCTGTTGAATGGCTTGCTGATTTTAAATCTGTAAACAGTCTAGTCCTAATTTACTGTTCTTTCATTTCAACAGCGAAATAGGCATGTTGGCAGTGAGCCTTGGTGAGTCTTTACATGCTACAGATACATGGTTTACTGATGTCACTCACCAAGTGTAGGACCACTTTGCTTTCCTCCCCAGCCCACCTTTAATATATACTGATTACATGTCGACCACACTTGTATGCAAGGCAGTTAGAGATTCCAGAGAGCCATTTATAGTTAAAAATAAAAATTAAAAATAATAGTTTTAAAAAAATCCAAAGTAAAGCCTGTTTTGAAAAGATACATACAGCTTTCTAGGTTGACAAAGAAAAATTCTTTGCAACGGACCTCTACAAGTTAGGACAATGATCAGCCTGAAAATAAGGGCACTTGAACTTTTGTTCAAATATGCCTTTACATTCTACTTGCTCTCTGGGGCACTGAGCTAAGCTAAACAGCAGTTCTTTGGCCAGTACCAAAGAATGATGTGTGCTAACACAAGAAAGGCTTTGTAGAATCTAAGTTTTGCATACATATTGGGTACAGGATGCTGGGATCAGTAAGTGTTACTTACCATTCTCCTAACCACTTTTGCACTATTCAGCAGCAATCAAAATTGCTGCAGTATGCACACATGGATTGGTTAGATTAGTTGTGGGAAGGGAGAGGTATGCGAACAATTTCTAGTAGCATTTATAAGGACCCATGACAACAGCAATTAAGAGTATCACAAAGCATGTGTATTTTTGAGTAGGTGTTAGGTTTTTGATCCTTCCCTCAAATTTTACACCAACTTACATGAAATTAAAATTGCATGTAAGAATAAAAACTACTCTTGTTCTATAGTTTTGAATTCTTGTAACGCCTCTGAAGGAGAGATAGGAAAAGATTTTCAAAGACAAAAACGTAAAAAGCTGTCAAATTTGAAGATCATCAGGCATACTTTTGCTGTTAAATAGGTACTATAAAGTCAGGACTACTTTGTTTCCAGAGCAGTTACTATGCTGAGAAACTGAATGGTAAAAGGAATAAACAAATTCTGGTGTCCCACAGCTGTTAGTCCCAACCCTTTGCCACCATGGTTTTAGATGTCACTTAACCATTTTTACGAAGTTGCAGGTAGTAGACCACCAAATGCATTGTGCAGGAACAGTTTAAGCAATATCATATGTGGCAATACCAGACTCTCTTCAATATCCATTATTGAAAATCTAGTACTAACTAAACCCATGTCAAACGAAACAGGACAAAAACATGTTTTGCGCCTCTTCAGTTTTGTATAGACTTTCGTTTAGTTTAACTGCCTGCACTTCACAGTTGTTCAATCCTTTCAAACTGAAAAGTACAACCTTCTGGAGTTTCATCCGCTTCAGAAATCAAGCAGCCAGCAGTTCTTAATGTACAACTTACAAACAGACTTAGAAGTAGCAGGGAGAAAGAGCCAATGTGATTAAGCACTACAGAAAGTATTACAAGAGAAGAACTTCCCACACAGATCAATAGAGAAGAGAAACTATATAGGAAGGAGCCTATACAGCAACTTGTGCTTGAGCTTCGTCCAGTTCCTGATTTAGCCTAATACCTCTGTCATATTCTGTCTTGACAACTTGGGAGAGCATATCTCAAATGAGAGGCAAAAGGTAGGGTTTACTCCCATACTTAAATTTGTATTCACAAGTAATAGTCACTGGAACAGTTTAAGGCAGTGTCTCAACCCTGAAGTGCCACACTTCACTACTACTGGATCTTTGGCCAGAACATAGCAGGGAGAAGGCAGGAGAAAATGCACACAGCAAGAGAATATTACACAACATTTTAGAGTTTTACTGGCTGATCCACAATGAAATTCAGTTTTAATAATTACTTAAGCATCCTTGGAAGACTGAGGCTCTGGATAAGTGAAATTAAAAATAATCTGTAAGTGTTTGATTGCATAACAAGTGCCTTATATATAAAGACAAAAGCATTATATACATAAGAGACTTCAATTTCGTCTTATTTTAGATCCTTTGAAATTACAGATCATTGGATTTTATTCTGATCAGTAGTCATGATCAGACAGAAGTTTAACCAAACTAATCAACTGGTCAAAATGTGTGGGGAAAAAAGCTAAAAAGGACATTTTTCTTTCACTACATGGCATTATAGTACAAACCTTTGTTGTATCAAAATGGTTTAAGAATTTACCATGTAGATAAAGCACCAACCAGCTGTCTGTAATCGACTTTAATATCTACACATTTAAGACTGCCTTGATATAATGACCTCCAAAGTGCTACTGATATCAAAGATGGCAACCAGTCAACAGAACACCAGAAGACCTCAGAAGAAACTTAAGCCTTTAAAATTTATCTTTGCTATCTAGGAAGCCACTGAATGCCTTCTGACTTACCTTAATCAAAAAATAATCAAAAATATTTTAAAATACTTGCAGGAACTCTTCAAAAAACAAGAGCAAGAAAGATTATTGAAATGAAACTGAACAGAAATAAAGTCATAATACTATGTCGTTTTTTAAGGACAAAACCCGATTTTATTTATAGTTCTCCTCTGAACGTCCCAGTTTGGTTGATAACCTCTTCCTTTTGTTTCTGCTCCCAAGACAGTAATCACTTAGTTTCCCAACAGGAACATAAAGGCAGACCCACAGAAATACTGACTTCAATTGTGTCAGCCTAAAAAGCCAGCCAAGCTTACACTGAGGGTTTTCAGGGCAGTTAACCAGTGCAGGGTAAAAACTCCAACTTAAACCTGAAGTGGAAAGATATTACAGTGATGAAAAGTCATCTGCAGTAGTGCAAGTCCCAATTTCTATTTGGCACATAAGGCACAGCTGTAGCTTTTGACACAGGTAAAATGTATTTGTAGCTCAATCAGTAACAGAAGCTTCAAATGCAGATACAGCCTTTGAATTATGTAACCGTGATGAACCTGAATAGCATCTCATAGTTACTGTCTCTTAAAAGGAAGAAAAAAAAAAAAACACACAAAACCCACCATTAAGAAAAATCTCTTACTGTCTTAATGAAATTCTTCTAGAAAGCAGTTAAGAAATGTGGAATTTCAAGCATATGGTTTAATATTTTCCTTAATATTAAGCTTTAGTAAATAAAAGCCAAAACTCATTAAACACATACTAAACTTAACCTTCATTAAGATGTGTCCCAGCTAGTTTGCTGATTGTTCTTTTCACCATTCTGTAAGATACTCAGAAGCTGAATAGTGACTTTATTCCAGAAAGCACAGAGTAAAGGCTGGTGCTCTGGATGATATTCAAACTAACTGCAGTCCACATCACTGTAATATCACTGCTGTCAGCCTCTATATAAGAAGAAATGTACCATGCCTAACTTCTGACTATCATGTTCAATTGCAGATATACTTTGAAATAACTCCTTTAGTGAGCTACTTATTACTGCATATTACATGCGTGCCACAAATTGTGGCTGCACTTGTTCTGTAAAGTCCAGTTTGCAAAGCTAAAATGTGATGATTTAAGACACAGGGCATTAACGCCTAGATTCTTCCAGCCCTATAAGCAACAGGGAACTTAAAAACTATTAAAACGTTATTTGTTCTATAGGGATTACTTATTACACATTCAATTTAGTCAACCATGTCTGCTGAGAGGCACACAAATCCCACCATAGCTAATTTAAGAACTTACCAATTTCCCTTGCAATTCTGACAGCTTCATCTGCATCCTGTAAAAGCAGGAAATGAGACCCAACGTTAATCCCATCAGCCATTGCACTATGTCCTGAGGGCAGTCATATATTGCACTACTGTCTCCTCTGATTCATTTAATGTTTGATTTTACAACCTTCTGACCCTTTTCAGCCAGAGGAATGTAAAATTAATACCATAAGTGGAATGTAAATTCTACCTCATCATTAGTATACTGAGAAACTCAAAGCAATGAGGAATCAGCTGACAGGAAACACAACCAGGATCGCAAGATGATTTTCTGCAGTTGTAGGAATTTAATGCTAGAATTTAGAAGTTTACAATCAATAATGGACCATAAATCAGATCGTTAAAGTTTGTCCACTGCCAGCTTGTTTCTGTCCTCACAGGTATTTCTTGTGTTTTCTGGTTGTTGTCAGTAGGGGGAGTTGATTCTCTATTGTTTGGAAGTGATTCAGGTTCAGAAAAAAATCTTGCAGAACTTCTTTAAAGACAAATGGGTTTTGTCTACTGAAAAAAAGAACACAAGTATTTCACTTCTGTAAGTTTTTACATCTAAAGACAGAATAAACCCTAAACGCATCATTGTAAACTGTATCTGAAATTAGAAGATTCACGTAATTGTTTCCATTTAAGAGTCCGCGCAGTATGACAATTAGAAAAAACCTTTTATTGATGCCACATATTGCTTCAGCTGACTCACACTACTATAGCCTGGTACAGAAAAAAGTACTAAGAAACCCAGAGAATAAAAACCAAAATACTGGAATTCCACACTTTTTAATAACCAAATTGCTTCTCCTGCAGTAGTTAATTCTGGTATCTTCTACTGATAGCCATTAGAAAGCAAAAGGGTTAAATTGCAGTGGAGCAGGTTAAGTTTGAAAATTCCATCCAAATTTGCTAATATTTATACTATTCCATGACATGCGTTAAAGAATTTGTATGGAAGGCAGTAATGTCTGGAAATCACCAGCTGCTAAGTGTGTCTGAAACTATGGGGGCTGACTTATGAACATTAAAATGAAACCTGATATTTTTAAAGCTTTCAAGACAATCCATTTTAAAAGCACCCAGGTCAGAACCTAAAAAAAAAAAAAAAAAAAAAAAAAAAAAAAAAAACAACAAAAAAAAAACCACCACACATAAGAAATGTTCATACCTGGTTCATTTATGTCCAATAATAAAACAAAATCCTCTTTAAAAGTCTTCAGTACCTAGTAACAGCCCCATGAAGAATAAGGGGGCTGGCAGGGGAAGTTGTCAGAAAATTTAATTTCCTTTCATTAGCTAGTCTGCTCCACAAATCGGTGCTTGTTAAGTTCAAAGCAGTCCTGAAAGCAACATCAGTTTTAAGTCTTTTTACTCCAGTCACATCTGTTAATGAGATTTTTCCAAATAACAATTGTTTTTAAGTCAAGAGATAAATCTAGAAACCCCCCCTCAAAAAAAAAAAAAGAAAAAGAAAAATCAGGGTTTACTGTTTTTACTGTTTTATTACACCTTGCTGCTTTCCATGACCCTGCACCCTCCAAAATTTAGCTTAAAGGGATAAAATGCATGAAAAGGGTCATTTAAGAATGTTAGTGGTTTCCACACATTGAGTTTGAAGGTTCTTTGTTCCTGCCTGTGACAGTTATGCGAGAATACTTCCCCTTAATAGCCTCTCTGTCAGGAAGTGTTAAACCTGCCAAATGCAGACAATTAGAGCCTCTTGAACAAAATGCAGGAAGAGTGATGACTGATGAAGAGCCACGATTATAGTCGAGAAGGAAACTTTTACATTTCTTTTCTCTTGCAAATTTACTCATATATTTGCAAAACAGAATTAAGAGGGGGGAAGAAAACAGGGAAATTTTTTTTTACTTAGTTACCTGCAAACAAGTGGCTAACTGATACGCTGCAGTCCACAGGAAGACAAGCTGCAAATCATTAGAGGGGAACTTTTCACTGCCACTGTATTTTTATACCTACATACTACAACAACTTTAAGTAATAAGCGGCATCATATCAGCAGCACTAATTGTCTCAATTCTGGCTTGAGCACACTGAAGTCATCTGCCCAGCACAGTTATTAATTTACACTGTTTCAACAGCTGCTTCTTTTACAGTTCTGATACATAAGAACCCAAAGTCTACGATTAAAAAAAAAAAAAAGACAAAACAAAACCTACACGTATTCAAGTTCTTTATCCCTCAGTGAGCATTTCTGAAATAGAAAACAAAAATGTGCTGTGCTTTTTAAAAAACTAAGAAACAAAAATTAATAAGCAACAGACACACTGAAATCTCTTCTAAGTCTTTTGATCTTTTTCCCTTAAGAAAGTATGTTTTAGTATTATGCATTTCACCTGCAAATTACATAAATATAGCTGCAGTTTGAGTACTCAAAAAGTTAGGACAGTTATTTTAGATTTGTGGTGCAAACAGCTTATGGTAGATATACATTTGCCATGGGGAGGACAAAAAAACTGAATGCTATGACACTGCATAACACACAAGTCCAATGTGTGCACAACCACACCGGTACTAAAAGCATTTTGAATCATTTAAAAGCAAAAGTCCTCAATGATTTACTGCTGTTTCCTCCAAAAAACACATTTGCTACACTACCGTTTTCCCAAATTAAACTGGAGACTGTAAAGAAATATATGATTTTAGCACCACCTTTTATTGTACAAATAAAAGCGTTCAAGTAATGGTACAAGTTTATAAAAATCGTAAGAGTTATAGCATTATGTCATAGCGTTTTCATAAAAATACTCATTTAGCATAAGAATGTCTAACCTCTTAATTTCATGGTCATGCCTCTTCGCCAGGTACCAGCAGGTGGAGACAAAAAAGTAAAACTAATCTGATGTAGAGGAATGCCAGGACAAGGTGTTTAAGAGAATCCTAGAGCTTTAAAACATTGTCTTAATTATGAAGAACTTCATAATAGTTTTCATGGCTGAGGGTGCTGGGGTTAGAGAACCTCCTGTTCACGTCTAGTCTCCAACAACTTCTCCAGCAATACAGTGGTCATTTAATACTGATGTCAATACCCCAAACGCAAGAGTACAGCCAAAACAGATACCTGAAACTTAACCGTAAATTCACAGCCTAGCTGAAAACCTTCAACATGTCTACTGACATCAGTGAAACTTAGTAGACACCCAGAGATGTTTATCTTCTGGGTCTACATCCAGCTGTGTTCTACTACCCATAAAACCAAACTGGCTGCAGGTGGTGAAATTATGTAAAAAAAAAAATCTTTTTTCCCTTGCCATTTTTTTGCCACTTTTTCACCATGGCACCTCCTAATACTCATCCTCCACTTTCTTCTTGTCACTAATTCCTCTTTACTCATTTGCAGACATCTCAGCTCTAACTTTAGCCATTACTTACACAGATCAACACTTATTCTTTTTATTAAGACTACTCGTCACTCACTCTCTCTCCCAATCAGATTTTAGGAAACTAATTGTAGTTACAGATTTTGAAATTAACTACCTTTGAATGCTTTTGTTGGCTCTCTAGCTGACAGCACCAGACTCAGGTTCCTTAGATGTGTAGGCTGGATAACCCTTGCCCCAGCCAACTGAGAAACTGAACCAGGGATGAGAATTACTATTCGTCTAACTACCCTCTCCACATCTTTCCATTCTCAGTTTCATATTTGGTACAGCGTTTGCCTATATGAGAACAGTTAGTTGTGTCTACCGTGCCAAGTATCCTCCTATTCAATCCTTCCAGGTCCTTAAGTATACTGTTGAAGGGCTTGCTTCTCTTAGATTTCTAATTTAATTTCTACTCACTGGGAATTCTTCTGCATGCAACTCCTCCAAAATGTTATTACAAAAGCTTAGCAACTCCAGTGCCTACTATATGTTAAGTGCTAAGCAACATAAGTAAGAGGGGGAAAACACCCTTTATTCATGAAGGACCTACATATCTGCAGCACTATTTAGCAAGTGCTGGACAAAGACAACCCTTCAAGAACAAAGATTTTCAGTGCAGTCCCCAGTTGAATAACAAAGCACTAGAAGTTGTTACTCTATGTTCACTTTAACTATTCATCCACAAAGAATACATGTAACTGATCTTTCTTAACTTGTGGCATTGTCAGTGGCATGAATGCAGCTTCCTTCCAGTTTTATTAGACTCCACTATAAAGATGAAGCCACCTCTATAATCAAGTATCAAGCATACCCTTAACTGCTTCCTAAGACCTTTAAAAATTTTGTTTCTCAAGAAAAAGAGCCCTCAAAAGACTTTGAAAGCTTCATAACTCTTGTGACCAAAGCAGGTCTCTCCAAGAATGGCAGAAATCCTATACAGTCTCCAGCTCCTTGTGTGTTCTCTTCTGATTGCACCTGGTATCACACATCTTTGCTCTTCTCATCTTGGTATGAATTGTCAAAATACTACATCAAGCTCTAACAAAAGATCAGGCATACTGTATGACCTAATTACTCGAGTATTCATCCGAGCAAGAGACATTATCACAGGAAGGAGATCAAAGGACAAATACAAGCACACATTTAGATCCATAGCAAGGACGAGAATATCAATTATCAGAAGTTTTATTTCCTAGAACTTGTAACTACAGCACTGGTTAACCCAAGATTTTCATCTTCCCTTTCTGATCGAAACTGCAACACCGGCAATGTCTGTAGACTCTCCTTTTTCTTATTTGGTGGGTACACTGCTGGGTTTTTTTTAATCTCTTGCTCTTTTTCATCAACACACTTCAAATAATCATAACTAGTGCAAGGCTGAGGTATTTGAAATTGATACAATATGGACACTTCAGGATTAAGCAACTATTGCATAGCTCCTTTCAACAGCTGAGGATTGGAGTTGTCAACTCAATCCTACATTCCAGTTCACTTGATGTTAAAACTATCGTCGCATATAGCCAACTGGCAACCAGAACACTCATGTTCTTTCACTTTATGTCAGGAACTTCAGATAGTTGTCAAACACTAGTGCAACTAAATGTCTCAGAAGCAAGTGCATGCAGGTAAGTAGCTCAGTTTCACTGGTTATATGGCTATCTGTTCATTAACCACTATCCTACTTTGCCAGGTTTGTTTCTTTATATTAGCAGAGTAACAGATCCTTACATAAATTTAAACTCTGATAAACCCAGCATTTGCAGTATTTGATTCTGCATTAGAAAAAGTTTTATGGGTTTTAGATGATTAATTCAAAGTTATCTCCTAATTAGATGTTCTTCTAGAACTTATTTTCAGGATTTCTAGAATAATATACAGAATATCAGAGAGAACAGAGGATCTTATGCACAATAGCTTGGCTGCTGTGAAATCTTATGAGCACTGAAGGACCACATACACAAGGGCTGCTAAAACATGCAACATAAACCTGAAGGAATGCTGCGCTCAACTTATCACTGCCAGACTTGACTATTGCCACAAATGCCAGCCTAACACTCTTACAGAGCCCTCCAGAAAAGAAACAAGTCTTTGCACTTTACCTGTTGCAGCATATCCCAGTGCCAGGTATTACACACAACAGGCATTTCCATCACAAGTACTGAAGAATTATCTTGTGTGTTTGGACCTCAGCTATTTCATTATTTAATTGTTCTCTCTCACTAGCCAAGTTCTCAAGGCATCCTCGTCAGAACAGGTAATTTTGTGGAGACTTAGCCCCTCTGCACTCTATTCATCTTTCTCATTTAGTTAAGTTTGGGGTTTTTCCTTCTAACAGAGCTTAAAATCCAACTTGGCTGACACAATGCTGAACACCATTGCCCTGGTATATGTTGCTCCTTAAAACACTGTCTGCATTCCACCAATATATTCAGTTGTTCCCAATTATCTTGATGTTTCCTATTTCATCATGTAAATAAGATATATGATGATCAAGCCAATATCAACTGTCATAAATAAAACCTGAAAAGCTTTCCCTTTATGTTTAAATGTTTAAAGCTACATTACACTGTTGTTGAAACAAACTTTTTTTCATGCATCTGGAAGTTTTACTCAAATTTTACTTGAAAATATCTAACTTGACATGTCAAAAAAAATTTGAACACAGGAGGTCAACATTTTGTAATACACCAAAGTTTTAGGTGTATACAATGAAGGTTTTAAAGGAAAAAAGCTTATTTACCTACGTTAACACAGACTATATATGAAGACACACAGGAAAGCTTGTAAAAGCCCAATACTTAATCACTACCACAGAAAATAAATCAAAACCAAAACATACTTTATTTTACCTTACAAAATACAAAGAAACCACCAAAATATTTTTAGAAAACTCTTGGAAATTGTTCCTTCTAAAACCCCATGAAGAACAGTAGCTGTAGATTCAGATGAAGAGTCGCGAGCTTCCCCACATCCTCACCCCAAGTTCTGCAACACATGGAAACCTACACCAACATCCATAAAATGGAAATTTCATCACTATTAACTTAGGGTTGTTGAGATCTTGGCAAACAAGAAGTAATCACCTGAGAAATGTAAAGACGTGCAGATAGTGGAGTCACACCTGATTTTTAACACATTTACCTGCCTTCACATTAAATTTAAAGCAACGCTTTTAGGGACTCCATAGAATTAGTCCTTAATACACCATTTATTATGAAGAACTTTAGCTTCTCCAAAGCTCTCTTGCTAGTAAAAATCTGTACCCCATTTTTAATTACATCTTATTGAAAAATACGTTGAAATTATAATTACATTCTGCATCAGACCTTCAATAGGTGTACTTTGATTCAGACACTGTTCTTACAGTGGGCAGACAATAATTAAATGATTTCTCACCTTGACTACTCCATCAAAGCCGGGGATTGTGTTGACCTTTGCATTCTTGGCTAACAATTTGCTTTCAATCTTGTCTCCCATAGCCTGAATAGCATGTGTGTCAGGTCCAATGAAGGTGACACCTTCTGATGCCTGCAAAGAAAATTAAGTTATAACTTTAAGAGACTAAATTAAAAATCAGCTTTACACAGGTATTGCTATTAATTTTTTTTCTCTTTTTGAGCCAATTAATGAAATGCTTAGAAGACACTGTGATCTGTTTATGTAACAACCTAGCAATATATAAGCAGCATTTCAGCCAGGTCATTAAAAATGTGTATGACCTTGTGAAACTATGTATACACACAGATTCAAAGCCCCTATAATTAGCATTTGTATAAATCAAAGACAGGCCAAAGAAAAATAGCTGAAAGTGGAAGTACTCCAGCTTGAAAGTTAGAAATATCCCTTGAGAAAACAGAGGCTAGTTAACTCACCATTGAAATAGCCGCAAGTGATTTACAAAGATATGCTTGCTAAACTGTAATGCAGTTGAAAATTCTATTACGCATTCCTAAAACCAAACCCTGATGAAACATCAAAATGAAAAGTGCAGTCTAAAGATCTTGAAAATAAGGCAATAAGTAAAATAATGTTTCCCCAATTCTTTCAGGCAACTCTCTTTTCCAATACTAATGTGGAAATAGGTTAACATAAAATACTTTAATACTTTAATATGTAGGTAGAACACTGATTTGCATTTTTCCTCCTCCTGTTTCTCTATGCCAGCAATAGACTTCAGTGATCAACTACACAGACATTTTTTCCATACCTCTCCAGGGTCAGCACTACACTGAGCTAAAGGCAGTTCTATCAGAACTGTTTCACTGGAAGTTACTGATGTATCAATGAGTACATGCATGTTTCAGGCAACTTAACATCTTTTGTACCATAGGAAAAACACGTCATAAGAATAAGCACACTAGCCTTGCACAATTTTTCCAGCTGTTTCATTGGTGGAAGATTTTTTGGCCCAATTCTAAGACTCTTGTAAAATGCTTAAAAAAAACTTGTTTCCAGCCAATGGGCAGTTAATATCAACAGTAACACAATGGCAAACATTCTATTTCTTATATCAGAAGTTGTGTCTTAATATCTTGTCTTTCTGACATACACTTGTGCTACATATGTTAAGGTTACAGATCTAGTCACTTAACAATAAAAAGTAATTTGCTGAAGCTTTGTGTGTTTCTGAGATGGTAGTGCATGACCACAGAACAGACATAGGAAAAATATGTTGAAGTTGAGGAACAATGTACTCCTATTCACAGTCTTGTAAGGGCTGAGAGCTTCCAGCATGCTTGGGAGTCACCGTTCTTACTGTCTGCAGCTTCCTAGCAGGAAGAGTGTCATAGCAGAAGCTCTGCATAGACAACTTCCTATCATCCCAGCTAACAGGAATCGGGTAAGTATTACAGACACACGAGAAAGCTCAGTGCAAAGACACCCAAACAAAACACAGAGCCATCAGTTCAGCTAGATCAAAGGCTTGTTAGCTTCAACTCACAACAAACCATCTGGGTTTTTATCTCAGCCCACTTCTCTACTACAGTAGGCTTATTAGCTCAGCAACTCAGTAATACTGATTTGATGAACAGCTGTCTACAAACACAAAGTTGGGAAGACTGCAATAGGAGGGAGGAGGGGATAGGAAGACCAACACAGGGGTGCAGATCTATTAATATTATAGTGTCAAATAATCTGGATGCTAAAGGAATTCATTATTTTTTAGAAGGAAAATCACAGTAACAATGTTTTGAGCTGACACTTTCAGAAACAACAGCAGATTACAACCTGAAACCTGGTATTTCATTTCCTCCTAACACGAGAGATTTAAATAGGTGCCTGCATACAACTGGAGGTAGGGCAGAGTTTCCTGCTGTCTTCAGACTGTATTCCAATCTCAAAAAGCTTCGTGGAAATGGTTCACTTACATACTTGACAATTGGAGATTACACTGTCCCTGTGGACCCTGTGGTGTGGAAACACCGTGTTTCTACAGTTTCAGCCATAACATTGCCATCTGCACCCTGATCAATACTACTTCAAAACCTCACCACATGCTGCTTCCTCTCCCCACTCTCTTCTCAAAGTCTACCATCAAAACAATGCAATCCCCAGAGGTCAAGAGAGCAGGTCCAAAACTTTTGCTGCCCTGACAGACCATCCAATACTTCCAGCTTGCAATTTATCTCCAACGCTCTGCTCTCACATTATTTCTTTTCCTCCTCTGACTTTCTTCTGTCAGAAAATAAGAAAACTTTCATTTGAACTGGAGGTTACAGGTGAGGATGGGAATTACATTCATGGCATCAGCAAGCATCTGCCTTTCCAGTGAAAGGCATGTAGGGGACATCTTGCTTGACCTACTGTCTCCCCTCACTGACTTGTGGTATGGACTTTCAAAGTGCCCAGTTCACTCCCTGCTCCTGTCCAAACAGGTAGTTAGGTAAGAAGGGAACAGCACCATTCAGGAGAGATTCATGAACCACCTGAGAAGGAACACTCCAGGTCATTTCAAGAAATTAATCTGCTGCATCCAGTATACTTGATACATGAATCTTACAGAGCTGCAACATTCCATGTAGGTACAACCAATACTACTTCTTAAAAATTAACTACTAGATGTGCAACAGATTCAAATTAATGCAAATATCACATGGTGCAACCTACATCTTTGTCTTTTTTCCATATATATTTTTAATGTCCAGAATTTGCAAACTGCACTTGTCTACCCATGTACCTCTTGGCTTTAACTGCTCTGAATCTTTGTATCTCACACAGAACTGCTCTTTAATTGTGAACAAACAGCAGCTTATTACCACCAGCTATTCCCCTATACAGTTAGTCAGCTAGGGTAGTCGCCACATTCAGTAATTTCCCAGCAACAAAATCTGAAACAAAATAGTCTAACTCCATCCATGTGATATCACACAATTCCTGAAACCATATAACTCGGCATGTTGCAACATCCATAAATCAAAAATAAGATAGCAAACCAAGGGAGATCTACTGGTTTCCAGTTTCCAGTACGTCAAATAATCTCTTGCACAAAAAAGGCGTGTATTCTCTGACATGACTTGCAATTAACTTTGTCTAAGCTTACAAAAAAGACTGTCAGCTTAAGGCACTACCAAAGAAACTCTTGCAAGTTTTGCCACAATAATTTAAGAACACATCACTCAAAGATGTTTGCTCAAGCCCTCTGCCAAAGTTTCTCAACTCATCACCAGAAAAATGCCCCAGCTTCTCCATTGACAATACTCACATGTAACATACTAAATGACCTGTTCAAACTCTACTGCCTGACACTAAAAACACTAAAAATAGACCACAAGAAAGAATGTAGCAATAACATCTTCGGCTCCCACAAAGACTTATCAGCACTCACCCATTAGCATCCTTACTTTATATAACACACAGAAGTGGTGAAACTGTGACAGAATAACTTCCAGTGCCTGATGACAGTCCACACAGATTTGCCAGCATAGCAGCAAGCACTAGAACCTCTACTATACATACACAAGCTTACACACTGCATTTCAAACAAGTTCTTCCAAAAGTTCTCTTACTGCTCCACACATTCAGCAGCTGCTCCAGCCTTGAAGACTAATTATCTGGCTGCAGGAAACATATCATGCTTCACCATAAACACGCACCAGCATTTTCTTTAGAAACATACCTGTGTATTCACTGCTCTACTTTGCATATGCAAAGGCACAAACAATACTGAATATTTTATAAAAAAAACAATGTCAGAATATATTCCATGCCAAGAAAGTTAGTTCTTTCTTTGTCTAAGTAGTAGATATTGAAGAGTTTTTCTCAACAGCCCTGTTTTTGAAAGCAGCAATAAATTGGTTTAATTTTAGTACCGTAAGAATCACAAGCAGGTAATTCCCCTTGGTTTTGTTTTTGTTTTTTAAGCCAGACTAAAACCTTATTCTACCCTCAGGGAATAGAGGACCCCAAATATAGCAAAAACTAAACAACACTGAAGTAGGACAAGCAAAGATAAGATCTGGAAAATTCGTCTGGGAAGTCTGTGGTTGAGCTTTACATGTCTTGTCAACCATGTCTGACTGCTCTGGGAACAGAGTGGGCCCAAACAGACCTATGCTAGTGTTGAATTGCCATACTCCCAAAGTTTGGAAAGGACCTGTCTATCTGACAAACTCTTATGGACCTGAGGTAGCTGAAGAGACTGATCCTAGAAGAGGAGATTCTTTTGCATCTCTTCCTGAAAATTATGAATGCAGAGATTCACAATTACCGTGTTACACAGTCAGTAGTGGATTCAGCCTCAGTGACAGCATAAGCAGGACTGAAGACAGAAAGCATGAAAGAGGGAAAACTGCATAATAAAGTTTTATACACGCTAGCTCCTTTGGCAACATATACTCTTCTGTGGGCTTATGAATGTGTGGCAAACAAGCCGACTCACTGCCAGGCTTCCCAGAGCATGCAGGAAATGACTGAGCAGTTCCAACCCAGCTTTAGACAAAACAAGTGATACTAAAACTTTTCCTCTGTCTTTTACACATTAGTACTGGACAATTTAACACACTTTTTTGTGTCCTCGCTTAAGCCAAGGTATTTGAATCTGCACGTAACACCAGCTTAACAGGAGCAGCTCCAACCAACAAGGAGATACACCATGTACAAAAACACAGCTATCAAGAATCTTGTATTTTCTCTTTCCAGATCATTCGGTCAGGGCATTCTTCCACTCACAGCATGCTGATGTGGCAAAACATACTCCAAGTGCCCAGCTGCTTCCAGATGCAAAAGCCCCTAAAATTACCTTACCACACAGAAGCAACAGCAATAATGCAGGCTTTGTGCTCCTTCAGTCCCTGGTACCCAAAATGGCTAGTTGCAGGAAAACGTTTCCCATCTCCGAAGAAGAAATGGCTGAGAAGGATGGAGAGATTTCAGGAGCAATTGTGGCTGCTCTACCTTATTGAAAATAAACTTCCCTATGTAAACAAAGAGCTGGTTTTAAACAAGCTGATGAAGTTTACAGAAGAACCCAAATGATCTGTTGCATACAGACATTGAATCATATGTTCTCAAACTCAAGACTTAAATATGACGTCTTCCAGATTACCCAAACTCAGGGTGCTACTGCTTGGAAGACAGTAACAGTAATTTACTCAGGACGAAAGAGCTTAACTCCAGCACCACTGACTGGGTAGGCTTAGAGCCTGCAGTGTTATTAAGTGACCAGAGAAGTACCTGAGCCAACCTAGTTGCTTTTCCCCCGTTCTCTCTTCTTCCTCTCCTGCACATCCCTTTCCACAGTTTTATTTCCTTCCTTTCTCTAAGGCAGGCTCTGGCACTCCTCAGTTGACCTAGCTGACCAACATGGCAGGTGATAGCCTACAGGGTATTTGTGAGAAGTGTTTTCCATTGCTTTCATGAATTAAAACTAGCTAGACAGAGAATCTTAATGGGCACTGAAGGAAGGACCACATAAGTTGCTGAATCACACAACTGGTAACAAGAACCTTCTTTTGGGTGAAGGAATATCCTCAAACTCTCAGGTGTGCAGCGGGCAGGGGGTCTGCAAGCTGCCATATCAGCCTGCTTTCGTGTTCGAGTCTGCATTTCTGTTTTAAGGTTTGTTTTAAAAGAAAGCATGTTGTTGCTTTTCTGAGGAGCTCTGTTTGAACCACAGAATAGTTGAAGTTTGAAAGCCATTGCTTGAACCAGCTCTCTGACATGCGCTGTCAAGTAGTGGAACAACTCAGAGGCAGAAGAGAAGCAGAAGCAAGATTTTGTTGCAGTGAGATAACAGCAAAATCAGCATGTGTGGCTAACAACTTGCCACACTTAAGAACTTATTGGTGAATGAGGTTATGAAGGAAGGTCCACAGATAAGAACTCCAGTAGAAACTGTTACAGGTCTGGTTTTCCAAGGGTTTTTGTCCCAGCCCTCAAGTTTTCTTTACAGGAAAATCTGGAAAAGGTTTCCAGGCAATACTTACATGCAGTTGACGAATTCATTCACCACTGTACTGGGGAATGTCTGCCTTAATTTTTCTGCCCTCTTGACACAGAGGCAGTCAAAGAGGCAGATCCAATGGGGAAGGGAAGGGGCAGAAGTAGACTGGTAATCACAAACAGTATCAGAGTTCCAGAAAAATTGGAATCTTCCACAAATAAGGTCTCCCATCTACAGCCCACAAGAGAGAAATAGACCTGTACATGCAGCTGTCTGCAGCCACACACAAAGCAGAGCAGATAATCAGTACAGCTCAAGGATGACTGGAATAGCTAGCTGAGCTAAAAAGTCTCCAAGTCACATGAGCTAAATGCAGGACTGACAAGCAGAGCTGGCAGCAAAAGCAAGGTCTAACTGGGGTTTGAACAACTTAGAAAATAACCAAGCAGAACAGAAAAAAATCCAGCTGAAGTGGCCAGATGAAATATCCAAAGGCAAACGAGATTCAGGAGTCCTACCAGAAAAAATACCAGGCACACTGACATCTGTTGAAAGAGGTGGGGACATAACATCACCTCACAATACAGGAACTGTCCATTCAACACTGGGAAGAAATCCCCGCAGGAAATACACTCTAAGAATGTATTATAAGAAGCATCCACTCAACCTAGGACATACCGAACTGGTAAAACATTCTACAACAGAATGTGGTAGATTTTCTGCTAGATGCACAGAAACAACTTACCACTTCAAACAATTGGGCCCTGTTGCTGCTATTCTGAAAAGTCAAAATAAAGAACATACAGAGGAGCAGCCAATGATCTGCCCAGGCATCAACCAGTAAATTTGGTACTAACAAATAAAGAAGTTCATTCTGTGCAGACTTATTTTAAGCTGGAAAAGGCTTAAAACAGCAACATGCCTAGGCATTGTCATGTTACACCAAAGGTAGTAACTCTCCAGCAGTTCAGCAAATAAGAGTTCTTCCAGTCTTGTTTAGAATGAAATAAGCAGAACTTTTGAAGCCAAAAGAATACACACACATTTATATACACACACAAGAGAAAAAAGACAACACTTAGAAGTACAGTAGAAACATTCATTAGAACAAGTATTTTAAAAAAATGACCCATGCTGAAGAAAAGCAAACTACAGCCTTCTGTACAGGCTTACAACAGAACAGCACAGCATCTCTTAAGTGAATACCATATGTGGTATAAGCAGATGGGTAAATATGCTAGAGGGAGAAGGGTTGTAGCATCCTACTTTAACTACACCTGTCTTTGGCTACTGTAGTTGTTTCTGGAAATCTGGCTTTTGTTTTGTGTGAGGGTTTGGGAAAGAGATGGAGTATTACAATCACCTTGAGTTGCATAAGCAGCAGGCAGGTAGACTGTGATAACAACTAGCCTCGGATGTAAAAGGTTAATTGGCAACTGGAAAAGTGACAGAGCCAGATGCAACTTGCTAGAGGAAAGAGGCAGTGGTGCAGAACTGTGCTGCCCAGCCTGCCAAACCTCATTGCTTGTTCCAAGTTCAACTTTGAAATAAAAACTTACTGTTACTTGGCTCCAAAACACACCGTGCTTCAGAGGCCAGACCCACCAAATGAGCTATGTCACCACCTGTGACACTATACTGTACCATTTTAAATATCTGTACCCTGTGTCTCAAATATACTGTAAGAGAAACTGATACATTGGAAGTGCTTCTTTAGAAAAAAGAAAAGCTAGCAGAATAAAAAAAGCCTTACCTGAAACTGAACACAGCTGCAAGAAGTTTGTCTCACTTCTTAAAACAATTTAAAGAACATTAAAGCATTTTCACAACCATTACCTTAAGTAAGAAAAAAGATGACTGCTGGGCAGCAATACCACAAAAAAGAGAAAACTAGAATACACTTAATTTACCTGGAAATAAACCAACACAGATGCCTGTTTCTATGTTAAACCTTTGGCATGGGGAGGGAGATGTGTTAACAAACTCCTTTTAAGCCATTATTCTAAGAAATATTACCCAATTATTTAATCCTGGTGTGAACCTGTTCACGCTGATCTCCAAAGTATAGTTTAAACTATGCAGAGCCATGAAAATACATTAACCAGATACCAGTGTGACTGGACACTTCTGAAGGACCAAATAAAAGCAGGCCTTATACAGGCCCCAAATATGCCTTCCTTAATAGGAAGGAATACTAAAAGAATGCAGGAACAGCATATATCTATATATCAGAGAGAGAGAGAGGCATATTGATGTGTATTCAAATATTGCAGGTGGGAAGAGAGAAATCGATCTGTAAGAGGACTCTGCAGTTCAGCTTAAACAAAAGGCACAGTTGCTGACCCAGTATAAACACAATCTAAGGCTATTTAACTCCACTGTCCCAAAAAGGCATGCACCTCAGAAAAGGTGTATGACCTCCTGCATAACCAGAGAGCAGTCAGAATAAATTAGATGGTCAGCATCACCTTAAGCACAAATGCTGCACAGCAAATAGCTTTTAAATAAACTTTTGTTTTATTGAATGAAGTCATCTCCCCCTTAATTCCACAGAAAAGTTTACAAAGTCAAAACTTTAAGAATCAGGCTAATCTGTAGGCATCCTCCTGAACAAGACAGAAGCTGTGAACTCATACTATAATAGATTATATGTACAAAGGGTAAGTGTGCTTTCATTGATTTAGTTCTGCATTTTAAAATAAAAAAGCCTCATTAACCAAACATTTCATAGTGTATATTACACTTCTAAGTGGGGGGAGGAATGGTATTCAGCCTCCAGGTCATATCTTTGCAAGTGAAAAGAAGCACAGAAACAGCTTTTTCCAAGGACTTAAAGCTACAAGACACTGTGAGAAGAACAAGTACCACCTCTGGGGAACTATTCTTAGAAGTTTTCACTTTAGATCTGATCACCAAGCTGAAGTTCTACTTGATAATTTCACTTTGAAACAGTTTAAAGCCTTATATGGTCTATATATTATTTTACGTCTTTGCCCAAAAGCCAAATGCAATATTGAGTTATGCAAGTTTTCAGCATTTCTCAAATACAAACTAAACTTGAACATACAGTTTGTATGACATGCCACTGTCCACGATGAATTGCTTCATCACCTATAAAACATTCACACGCACACACCACCCAACACACAGGAACTTAGCCCTGATGTGTTGCAAAAAGTTTGAGTATTATAAGTAGTAACAAATAGCCAGAAAATTTAGGGAGAAATAAACGAAACTCAAGAATTTTCCCTGGATGGTTTCCATATTGTTTTTCTTCACTTCATGGCATTGAAACCACCCTTGATTTTTACATGATAAAAGAAATCTGTGGAACTAATCCTAGAAACCTCTTTCTGTTTCCTTGCTTAACACCTCCAGGCGACAGAAAAGACAAAATGCTTCATTTGCATCCTTAAACATTAGAAACTGCGAATGAGCCTTTTCAGCTGCAAATGTTATTGCATCTACATTTCCAGAAGAGAAAGAAGGTTAAACAGCCTACTCAGGTTTATGTTAACTCATCTCTTTTTAGCACCAAGAGCAGCACAAAGAGCAGAGAATGTGGAAGCTTAACAGCCCAACCTCTTTCTTCATTACGTTCAATTAGATCCTGGAAATGGATATAGCTGCTGATTACACGAAGATAAAGAGACAAAATCAGGTATGCACAAAGGAAATGGCAAACACTAACAAGTATAATCTTAGACTTCTCAATCATCTAGCCTCACAAAGACCATTTCATTTTTCATGCAACACAAAAAAGTTCTATTGGTTGCATGACCACACAAGATTTTGCCTGGTGTACAAAGCAGCATTTGTTTAATCATTAATACAAACTCTTAAGTCTAAAATGTAATGTGCCAGTGTTGCACAAAGTCATCTTGAACATTAGTAAGGTAAGAAAGATTCCTTGCTTGATGTGCTACATAGTACTCCATCTTACCAACTGAAGAATAAATTTGAACCACAGTCAAATAGCCAAACAACACTATTAAGCTACTTTATTTCAGAATACAATTAAGTACAACTTACTCTTCAAGAGTATTCCATCTCCTAACTGACAACATTTTTTTTTTAATTAGGATTCAACCTACATAGCATTTTTAATTTGTTTGGAGTAGAAAAAAAGCACTCACTTGCAATTACTGTACTGAATTCAGTAGAGAAAGTTAGCAGCACTTTATTTTCTAGGCCATTCGGCTTTCAGTCTGGAAAAAGTCTTCAGCTTGGTGGAGAACACTCAATGAGACGTTTAACACAAAATATACATCACTCTAAATGAAAACCAGATGCTCATCGAGAAAAAGCAGGACAGATCGATGAGAGGGAGCAACACGGGAAGCATCCTTCTAGCCAAGCCAATACCCCACATAACCAAGGACCCGAATTCATGACATACACAATTTTCCATATCAAACAAAGTTTGGTAGGGAAGACAAAGGGAATAACATAAACAGTTCAAAAACCTGAATGTTAGAGCAGATTAAGAAAAGGCATGGGCTCAAGACTTTTTTTTCTTTTTTTTTAATACAGCCATACTATTTCTCCTGTCCTGAAGATTCTACGAAGCTCAGCAAAGGAATATAGAACACAAAGCATTTAGCCTGATTTGTAAGTGCACCTGCAATGCCTCAGCTTGTGGTTGTTGTTTGTTTGTTTTTTTTTTTTTGGGGGGGGGGGGTGGCAGAGATGAGACATAAGAATACATTTAGAAGTGAACAAGTAATGAAAAATTAGCACTGCGTTATTAAGACACATTGAGCTTGCAGCCAAGGGATATTACTTGTATGACTGCAAAAAAAACTTTAATAATAAATCAGAACTTGGAGAGAAAAAATTCACACTGGGGAAAAAAAAAAAAAAAAAAGTCTGGTATTTTTCCAGACATTCTATAATGCTTTCAGAGTTAGGTGACCATCATTATATTAATGCTGCACATTCAGAGACCAAATTAAAACTTAAGATGACTGCCCAAGCTCATGCCACCCTGAATTTACTGACATTTTAAACATCAGTACCCCTGGTTTGGATAGTCATGGAAGCTAAGTGACCCTAGAATCATCTTCCTAATAGCCACTCTGCATACTGAGAAACAGAGTTGAGCAAAGCACACAACTATATTGAAAAGGGTCATTTCTCAAACACTGTAACAAAGAAAAAAGGCATTGAAGAAGCAACGCCCTTCATAAAAACAAGACCGTTAAGCCCACTGCCCTGACCAAATTCTAACATGGGTAGCTCCATTCTACCCACCCACAGCTAGCTCCCTTTTCTTAGCTGGCTGATGTAGTTTTAGGATCCTCCCTGTCCTCACATAAAGGCTACTAATTTACTTCCTGCCAAATAGCTGCCATTGATAATATCAGGACAAGGTGGTGTTTCTTCAGTAGATTTAGCCATCCTCAAACATTTGATAAGCAAGACCTTCAGAGTTTATAAAGATGCCAAAAACTATACTACAACATGCAGAGCAGACCAGCAAGTTCACTTCTGAAAACTGGAAGCATCTGCATCTTGTTAGTAAACTAGAGTTACTTTCCTGACAAGAAGAGAGCCATTAAACAGCACTAGATTTAATTTCTGACATTCAAAAAACAACATCATATGAGAAATAGGCATATTTATTCATAAATAAATATAAACCTGTTGATCACATTAATAAACATTAGTGAAGAGCTAAACAAGCAGTAAATCAATCATATTAGCAACAAAAAAGTTCATGTGCACACATCTGTTTGTTGGGTCTGGTTTGCCGTTTAGTTTGTTGCCCCCGCCCCGCCAACCAGGTTTCATTCACTGAACCAACACGCTGTCCTCTACCAAAGCCAGCCTATACTAACCCTGCAGCTACTAAAAACAGCCATACAAGTAAATGAAGGACAGGACTAGGGCAACAATTCCTCAAGATTAAAGCCATTATAAAACCCCAAGCACAGGATGCTATTCCATAGGTCATAGTAACCTGTCACAGACTAGTGACCCCAAAGTACAGTACCTCCACCCCAGGTCTCAATTACTCCTGCCTCTCACACTGCAAACAGCATCCATGTAGCTGTGCAGCCATCAGTTCGGGAACCATATCAGCTAAAAGCAGCTGAAGGGGCAAGGGGTGCTTAGAGGATTTTGAGGGACAGTCCCTAAAAGAGACAGTAACAGCAGTAAAAACTATCAACAAATACACTGTCACCAGACATAAAATGGGGTACACAGATGAAAAGCATTCAGAAAAAGGTACAGGCGGGACGGAACAAGGCAAGATGACTGAAAATTACATTTGTGGCTGGAGATACCCGTGGCAGAGAGTCCCTAACAGGCAAGAAGCCAGGGTTACAGAGGTACTGCCATGGCAATGGTGATGACTGACACATGAGGTGGCTGCAACCTATAACTGCAAGGGATACTGGGAAAAAGTGGTCCAGCACAGGAATGTGTAGCCCAGAGAGGCTGTGGAGTCTCCATCCTTGGAGATATTCCAGAACCAACTAGATATGGCCCTAAGCAACCAGTTGCAGTTGATCCTGGTTTGAGAGAGGGACTAGGTCTCTGGAGATCACTTTCAAACTCATCTACTCTATAACCCTAAGTGAAGAACATCCTGAAGATTACTATCTCTGGCAAAGTGAGGAGTGTTACAGCAAAAAACAGTATAGAGAACTTGGCACAACCCTTGTTAAAAAACAAGACCAGACCCTCTTAGATTGTCTGAGATAAAGGGATATGGATCTTCCTACTGAATCTCACAACATTTGTTTCTTTAAGAGAAAGCAACGCCTTTGCTATACTGATATTTCTTCTTTACTGGTGGTGCTGCTGTCTCTAGCCATGTATTTCTACATCTGTACTAAAGTATGCTGTTACTTTAGTTTTGCAGACAAAAGCAGTATCTGTTAGATCAATGGAATTATTGTTTTAAAACAAAAGAAATCCCATCCAAAGGCTCCCATCTCCAAAACACATGCTCATCCGATTGTATTAGGAAGCCACCACAGGATACAGCACACTGCTGGGAAGACACAGCTGGGGACAAGCAGGGACGAGAGGGAACTCCCTACACCAGCACTGGTATGGAAGCACTTGGGAGAAGCAACTACAGTCTGAGGGAGGGAGGGAGGATGGTCAAGTAGAATCCCTGTGATGCCCTCCCATCAGTTCAGTGAGTACTAGTACATACGGGATAACATCAGACAACACAGCCAGCCATAGTAAGAGATACCTATTCACAGAATTCTGTTAAGCACTACTGTCATCACCTGCACCATTTATTTGTAAAAGGATACATGTAGTATTACTAATAGAAGATGTTCTTATTTAAACCTTACACACAGTTCCTTGGAGAAAACTGTGGACTAATTACCCTGTAATAAAAGATAACTAGCTCTCACAGCTGCCCACTGAGAGAAGTCCAATATGCTGCATTTAAGTAAATGAAAAATGGATTGATTTTTTTCCCCTTTGGAAAGTGTTCTAAGAAAATTCGAGGTTTTTCTGTGTGTTCTAACAGTCAACATACACAGGCTCTCCCTCCACTTACCTGAAGTTTACATTAGGTATTACGGGCAGAGATGTGTGTGATTGTGTTGTCCTCTTAAATGTGGATGTTCACATACAATTTAGAAAAAAAGGCTCAGGTACTTTTGTAGCCAAACTTAACAGAAAAAATTACTCCAAATTTTAATAACTTTTAAGTAACGAGACTTGTATATACAAATTAGCCCTGTTCTTAATCTCACATATTCTCGCACACATCAAGCAAGCAGATTTGGTCCTTTGCCTTCAGTTTAATAATAAAAACAAAGAACTACATATGATCATAAACACCACTACATATTATAAAAGTTTCAAACTATTTTAAAAGTATGTGTAAACTATACTTCTTGGCTAGAGTGAGTGAAATTGGGCATATTTAAAACTATTGAATAAAATGTGACGTGCTAGTGGTATTACAACACTCAATGCTACAGTTTTGGGCTAACAACTTCTTACTATTTCACTGTCATAAATAAAACAAGTCAATAATATGTATCAATATGTAGTACTAGAGAATTTACAGACACTTACAATGAAGCAATCCATAAAATCCCCTTGTGGCCCAGCACCCTGTGAACCACAACCATTCTGAGCTCAAGATAAGGTACCGTGACAAAAGTATCTATCAGGTATCCCTTAATACCACCACCCCTGGATCTGAAAGGTAAGTTTTGTCTAGTGGTTATGGGTGGAACAGCTTTTTGGAACATACACAACCAAGTTCCCCTCTTCCAACAGATGGGCCCAAGAGTTGGACAGTCTTCACTCCTGCTGTAAAGTAATTAAACAAACAAATCTGGATCCTGTAAATAAGCATGTGTTTGAAATTAAGCATGCTTAAACAGTTGCAGGATAAGGACCTAAAATCTTTCTGAAAAGTTGACATCTTTCTTTTTAAAAGGTCCCCACAGAAACAAGGATGGCAAGGGGCGACAGAAACTTGCATAAGCAGACACTAGTCAACTATCCAATTTTATTCCCCCCCCCCCCCCCCCCTTGCAAACTCAATGAGTCAGGAGTACTTAAGATGGTAGATAAAACCACTGTACTAAAATAGCAAAAGTTTTGCTGGGTATTTCAGTGAAGTTATGTGAAAATGGTGAAATGCAAAGAATTCCAGAAGTCCAACCTCTAATTTATCTGCTGGGATAGAATTACTTTGAAATTTTTAGCAAACAGGATTTTCACTTGTGAATTGAATGTTGAAAAATATGCACGACTAGATGATATTCCTCAAAGCTACAGAAAAAAAAATATCCTTAAAACTAAAGGCAGAACATACTCTGAGAGAACAGCAGTGAAAAAACAACCACAGGTATATACAAAAGGCTACATTTACAGTAGTGGCTTTGTAACTTTATCCGGAGCACCAAACACATAAACAAAAAGTTTCTTATCCTGCTTTTTTCACACCCATCAACATTGTATAGGACATCTGTAATGGACACATCCCAGATTGAAACAAATTGCTTTAAACATACCTTTTCAGATACCTCCTGCACCCAAGAAGGGAGGCAACGAGACAAGGAGAAACTACATCAGTAACTGAGAACTGCATCCCAGTGCACACACACAGAGGATGCCAGAGCAACAACTCTAACCCCCAACATGCTGTAACTCCTGAAAGCCCAGTTTTACAGCCTCAAAGTCCCTTCAACATCCTTGTGGTCACCTGCTAACAACCACTTGCAGCAAGAGGTTTGTTCTGATGGGCTCAGCCAAAGAGGGAATGAATAGGGAATTTAATTGCCAATGGCTAGAAGCGTTGTACCACAATGACTAAGTTGATCTAGTGCATATTTTGCCACAAAAGAGTGGGGTCCTGATCTCCAGGCTTTTAATTTTTCACACCTAGTCCATTGAATTTTTCTGGTGCTAGCATCAACTTCTCTTTCTGGATTACTTTTAAGCTTGCTCTAGATGACTACATAAATAGTTGTTCCAGCACAAGGGAGACAGCAGGAATACATGGCCAGGGCCAACATCTCCTTGCAACAGCATAATAACTAGCTTATAAAGATTAAGCAACTGCACCTTTGCACAAATATCCACAAGACTGAAGACAGTATTATGGCTCCCATTCCTTGCTTTGCAGGAGCAACGCAGGTATCACTGCCAGCATGAGCTATAGTAGGACTTGAAACATTCACAGCCAGGAGGAAGAAAGGCTAGAACAGAAAGGAATTTACCATGCAAGCTCTGTATCATCCTCCTAAAAAGTAACTGGTTCCATCACTGAAGCATCTAGAACTATTAACGTTGCCTGTTAATCACTTTGTAAAAGAAAGATCTTTCCTCAGTTCCCAAACATGGATGCCTTTCATCTTGTGAAAGGTGGGAGGGACCGGCTCCAAATTAAAGATTCTGACAAGCTTCAGAGCTATTGCTGAAAAACACTTTTGCATCCGCAGAACTCTTACCCCAAGCCTCTTCCTCAGGCCGCACCTGAACCTTCACTGAAACATGACATACAAAAAAGGCTCAAACAGATGCAAAGCAAGCACGATATTGTAAGTGTAAAGGATTAGCTTTGTGAAGTTTTAAAACAAGTAAGAATTACCACTTCTATGTGAAATACTTTGTTATTTTAAATATGGTGCCACAATGTGCTCTCTATGTTACCCTAATACAGTATTTCATTAACTGCTCAGAGGCAAGTTAAATTTACTCTTTTCCCCATGCCAAAATTTCAGTCTGTGTATATGTTTAAACGAAAAACACATTCTGAAGAGCGTATTTTTTAGCTTCTGTGTATAAAACTGATGTTTGTCTAGCCAACAAATAATAAATTGAAAAATAAAAAATCAAAATTAAATGAGTACAAGACAATGGGAGATACTAGCTATGCAAAGAAATGAGCTAATTGACAGGACACTCACATACAAAGAACAGCTTATGAATTAGAGCTGGTGTGTAAAACGGGCTTTTTGGGGAACAATGAACAAAGATCCTGGCTCCTAAGATTTTCAGTACAGGGAAGAAATACAAAAATAAGGAACTCATTAACTCATGTCTGGAATAAATCATGTTTTTCACTCTGAATATAAATACATTTCAAAAGAATTCAAAAATATTATGTATAGGATGGGGAAGTTCCAAAAACACAGAAACCAAGACCAATACTGTCACTCTTTCCCAGGCAACTAATTTTAAGAACTACAGTCCAGACACCCAGTCCCTAATCCGGTAGGTTTTTATGAATTAATATCAGGAGCTTATCATTTAAGAAAACAAGTAAAAGCTACATGAAGTAGTCCCTTAAGGTTATAATGCACCGTAAATATTTAAAGGTAGAAAATTTTTAGCCTTTGCTGCTCACACTTTAAACAAGGTTTCTGCTGAAAAATCACTATAAATGAAGTGCACAAGACTCTTCCCATTGGAGAAGCTTTACAGGTAACTCAGGAAAGAGGGACAAATGCCCGTACTTTTGAATACTGCTTTACCCAGCCACAAGGACTGCTTGCATTTCTCCATTTTCAAGAGAGTGGTGGGGGCTGAGATTTTTTTGTGGGTACAGGGATCAAGGTTTCCCCATTTACAGCCCCAGGCTTTTCTTCCCTGTTTATTTTTAGCTCACTCCTTTTTGTTTTCCTTCAGATGCTAACAGAATTGGACGAAGCCAAAAAAGGCACACTACACATGTGTATATGACATCTAGCACAATGGGGATCTGGTGAGCATAATTAGGTTCTTTGGTTTCCACTCTAACACAGATGAAGTCAACAACAGACATTAGTGATACTGTAATATAACTACATTTACTGTACTTTGCAATCTCCACTACTACACACTTAAATAAAAAATGTAGTGTCATTTAAGTGTTAAATGCGATTGATGTTACAATCTAGTTGCTTTCAAGCAAATTTTTGTTCAGCTTCAGGACTACATTTTCAAGGCTATTTATTCTTCAACATTACATCAGAAAACATAGCAATATTTGTGCAAAAAGCAAATCTCTTAATTGCTGGTGTATGAATGGTTCATGTAAGGGTTCTTGCTGTTCACAAAATCAGACCTAAATTCACTCTACAGATCTCAAGATCCTCTTCCAATATATTGTATTTCAATGAGTTTATTAAAGCATACATATTTAAGGTGTTTTACACTTTCACTGGCTTATGATGATGCTCACATTGGTCCATTTATCACACCTTTCCATGAACAGGCTGGATAAATTGCTGAAAGGCCAGCTTCTGTTTTACTCACTTATATGGAGATCCAATTTCACAATAAATCTGGAACTCATTATTTTAATCTCTGAATAAAGATTAATTTCACAATGCTTAATGTATTAAACAGTCTTCTCTTAGTCTGAATACATATACCATTTGTACATATTATGACACACCTTTGTAATCCATACAGGAGTATACAGAGCCCCTCACATACTTTACATTTTACTTTTCTTTCACATAATAGCCAGTGTAATTTTTCAAAAAGGCATGGATAATTAAGACCTTTAACTATTGTACAGAAACAACACTATTATCCAGCAAATGCCAGCTGCCTTAGTAATGGGAAGTTACAGTATATAAACAGCTCAGAGTTGTTGGTTTTTTAAGTCACCATGACACATTTGAGCAGTTTTGAAAACCCCTGGAAGATCAGACTGGATCCTTGTTTTAAGATAGTGTCTCCATTATTGGCTATTACAATGCAGACAATGCAGCTAAACGCTAAATTCCTTTAATGCAATTCAAAAAAGCAATAAGACATACCAACTGCTTGATGCCTAACAACATTTCCTTTCCTGCCTAAAGAAAATAATCTCAGTTATTTTCCATGTTGGTTTATTTTTAAAAAAAAAAAAAAACAGCACACTCAAAAGTTGACCTTTAAGTCATCATCCAGAGCTTTGTGACAATTTTAAGACTCAAGCTCAGGTTTTGGTAGTTTGCAATTGTACAGCATACCTGATTAATCTCAGTTTTGGCACAATTACCTTAAAGTTACTATATTAAAATGACACCTGTAGTTTTGACCGTAATCTTCAATGTGGTCCAATGTGCACATAAAACTTCAGGCTGTAAGACAGTAACAAAGGCCAAACTCCAGCTATCTTCTCATTTATGGAAATACAAGATCAAAACACTTATAATCAAATAGGAGAGTACAGGCAATCAAAAGTTAAATTTAAACTCTTAATAGTAACCATTTTACTTCACTAATTTTAATAATGGGATCCAACTATCACAGGAACACAGGCTACAAAGTTTCATCTGTCTGTGCTGAAATCTAATCATTATCCAGCTTTTTCGTTTGCCAAGTTCCATCTCCGTTTCAGCTCCTCTAACTTATCCCTGTAGTAGCCTTTCTGTCCAAATATTTTAGGAAGGTTTGCAATTCCTAGAACTGAATCCCATCATCGAATTTTATTGTACTCTGAGCAAGACAAAACATGTAACACTAGAAATTCCTTAAAAGGGAATAGTATTTTATCATTCAAAAAGACAGTTTTCTTTCACTGCTTTTTAGAGGCAGTTGCAATGACTGCATTTTTATAGTATTGTGTATCAAGACTGATGTGCCATTACATGACACTGAGAATAGCTGGCACTACAAACATTTCATTCATGGAGTCACACATTCAGTAGGAAACCATTCCTGCACTGAATGATAATGCAGACTTCACAGAAATTATCTGCACTGGAATCTTAAAATACAGACAATAATGGGGGGGGGGGGGCAGGGCTGGATGTTTTGGGTTTGGGGGATTTTTTCCTATTCTGTTCTTCTGCTGCTCTTTACCTGGTTTTAAATCTTGGCCTCAAATTTCCTAGACTCCAGTTCTGTGGAACATCAACTGTGAAAACGGATTTGTGCATTTTCCCTAAATCACAGAGCAGTCAAAAACCATGGCCGGGGGGGCACGGGACGGACTGGAACACAACACAAAAAACCCACAGCCAGACTCACGGGGGAGAGGGAAAGATAACAATTGGGTTTAACTGCAAAAGGAATAATGCCTGGTGTTGAAGTCATCATAAACAATACTTTCACCACAGAAATGTGGCAGAACACTAAATGGTTCAAAGTGGCATAGACTTCAGTTCACCTATAAACACACTGCAGATACTTTATCCTTGCTACTTCAATTTTAGGCTGTAATGGAAAATGCAAATTGTAAATTCAAAGAAAAATAGTTCTGTAGTTTTATGGCACTTGAAGCTAAAACAATAGCATGAATTATATGCTTAATATAATCAAAACTTAATAAGTAAATATGTAGTTAACGTCACTTCCATGGATACAATGTACGTACTCAATTCTTTAAGTTGCCCCTTATGGATTTTTTTATGCTGTGAGGCATGCAGCATGTCAGATGTTTATCTTCTTTTTTTCCCCCCCAAACAAAAGCAAATGTTTTAGTATTATTTTACATTTCAAGAACACATACCCCACTTAATACATTTAAGTTACATTTGAGAGGAAAAGCACTCACAAAAGCAACATGCAAATCATCAGAAGTAAGCAAAGCAAAAACACTCTAGGAAACCAAATACAAATTTATTTTCAAGAGAATCTTTAGCTTCTTGCCGTAGGAGCTGTTTGAACCTCCCATCCCTTTAATTGTGGAGGCTACTTAAGAAATTCTATGTCAGTCAGGACCAACACTGAAATACAACTATAGTAGTCCACTTTCAAAATTCTTGAAAACCCATTTAAGGATATCAGTAGGGGGTAAATTAAAGCTGTAAGCATTAGGAAGCTAATAATTTGAAAAATGTACAGGGGCAATGAACCCTGAAGTTATCAAGCCCTGAAATGACTAGAAAAGTGTTTTGTATAGTTGGAAGTATCTAAACACAAAAAAGCTCTTGTAAAAAAAAAAAAGTACAACTATAATCTACCACACAACCTAACATAATATTAACATCTGAAGTATAACAGAATCTTGTAGATAAATTTATTTGTTATCATACACACTTTTTGGCATAGGCATAGCGCAGAGGCAAAGTTAGCCTACAGTGGAGAGGCAGAGCTAGCCTATATGACAGCAGAATTTAAGAGTGCCCCTTACTCATTCTTTGTAAATGCTGTTACTTGAATACACTTCTGTCAAATTCTAAATCTCATTAGACTCAGTCTTCCACTCCAAGTATTCCTCACACAAGAATCTCTTCAAGCATCTGCAAAAAGCTAGAACTTTCAGTAAAGAATTTAGAGAAAGAATAGCCATAACACTGTTTAAATTGTTATTTAAAATGAGGCGACAGGAGTTTCACATAGAAGCTGGAGGACTTGAATCAACAACTATGAAATCAGAATGGAAGCCATGTTGTATCACACTAAATATGTTCTATCATAAATAATTTCTTAATTCTCACGAAAAAATTACCCATATTTCAGTTCATAAGCCACTGAAAGCCCCAATTTGCACAATCTTCTAGGAAATTTTGGAGAGTCTAGCTGTCAGGTGATATGAAAACTCGTTAGAACCAGAGCATGCCCCACCCACTGGACACAGGATCCAAACAGGACTATCTGAAATTACTCCTTGCAGTTGGAAATAACTGAAAATAAGGCCACTTATCTTCTGACCTCCCTATGCTTTCTAGATGAAAAAGCCAAGACATTTTTGAACATGGAAAGAAAAGAAAGGAGGACAGCATGCAAGGAAATAGCAGGAACTGAGCTGAGCAGGAGGGAAGCGAGAGCAGCCAGATGTTTTGAGAACTGCATTATAATACATAAAATTGACAAATATGCTACAGATGAACAAAGTCTGACAGCTAAATTAAATATACATGTGCCCAATGCAAGGTCTGAATATTGTCTGAAGCCAAATGCTGAAGAGTGAACACAAAGAAATACTGAGCCTTTAATCAAGGCAAGAGTCCCACTGAATCAAGCAACTACCTAATGCAAAACTGTGTCAATGCACGCGCGCATGTGCACACGAGAAACCCAAATGAAAGGAGTCTTCATTTGGGCATTTTGATCTTTTGGGTAACCTGCTTTTTAAAAGACCAATGTTATTTTAGCACGGTGGCTTTGAATTTAACACCCTAAGATTAAGCACAGCTTGCCAGCAAGACAACTTGCCAAAAAATCTGAACAGGGAACTTACTCTTTATACGTTCCAGCCAGAGCAAATTAAACTGATCTTCTCTGGGTGGGACAGGTGGAAGCACCACTCTGCAGCACACCTGCTGCCTGCCTTTGAAAAGCACATTTACACACTGGATTCATGAGAGCCCTTCTGTGCCAAGAAGCATGTTCTACATACACAACATACATGCATTTTCAGCTTTTGTAGATGTAAAAGGTCACACAGTATTCGGGTAGCCCACTACAAGTCTTGAAAAAAAAAAAAACAAAAAAAAAACACAACAGTCGTTTACCAAAAAAGGTTACAGTTGTATAATATGGCTGCTACAGGAATTATTTATCTGGATTATTACAATAGAATCAATGAATAAAAGTAAAAGTCTTACAAAATTCAGGTGTTTTAGTTGGGTACCATCTTAAAGTGTTCTTTCTGCAAAGAACAGTAAAAATATACACAGAAAAGAGACTGCAGTATCCCTTACTGATGTTACTCTCTGGCTTCCTAAAAGATGCAGAAACTGATGGATGCGTACTTATTGTCCTCTCAGACTAAAAATTTTTTAATCAAGTTTGGGGACACAGAAGTTATGTCTGAAGTACCACATATGTCACAACACCTACTACTTAAATTGAGCAACTTGAGAAGTATCCTTTGAACATTGCAGTATGGGCTGCATGTGTGTTGAATTTTCTAGACGCCTGCTACAAAAAATCTCCTTGAAGACAGATATGGTTATGGACTACACCAATTTGGCTGACACAAGTCTGCCTCTCACTCCATAAAAAGCCAATTCAAAGTTTAGACTAAAACAAACAAAACGCTCCCCAGAAAACCCAAAACAACCAACCTGTAGGAATATCCTTCACATTTTGAGGACAGATCCTGTACCAAAGATCAAAGAATCATTATCCTACTCAAAGTTAGCTTTGGTACAGTAACAGCTTTGCCCTAGCATTCACAGTTATAAACCATTTGTACCAGATCACACACAGGTAGCTACAAGCCACAACTCTTGCTCAATCAAGAAAAGGATCAAAGCACCAAAAAGCCACAAGATCCAGAAACCAAACAGTTCACCTGCCTTTTAAGAACTGCACAGCCCTGCACAGAAGTACATACAGTAGACAGTGCCTTAGAGTACAACTTAATCTTTCTTAAATGACAAGGGCAGCAGCATGCACAATAGCCACCATTTGTTTAGTCAGCCATCACGAAGCACATTCAGCCAGGCAGCAGGAGGTCAGAGCTAGAGGACCTATTCAGTAGAGACTAAGCCCCCATCCCAGAAGCCTGCCCCTCCATAAATCTGCAAGAGGAAATCTTAACTGAAAGCACTCTTCACCCCTTCCCTTTTTGATCAATTCAGAACCACAGTCCAACACTAAGACATGAAGCTACAAATACTTTATGCAGCTGCAACTGAAAAAAAGAAACCAAAACCATTCTAAGTTTAAAGTGTAAAATGTTCTCCCCGCTCCTGTGGAAGCTCCACTCAGACACCTTCTTGACTGTCGGGGGGGGGTGGGTGGGTGCGGTTTACTACCTCAATGTCTTTTCCATGCTTAGCTGTGATTAACTCCAGCTTTTTGAGAGAGTAAAGAACATTAAAGTGTCCTAACCACAAGGCAAAGTATCTGACAGATGTTTATTAAAAAAAAAAAGCATATTTTTCCCCAGTTATTTTATTATGAGCCATGAAAAATGTCTTGGCTCATAATCAAAAAAAGTCTTTCCAGCAACATCTATAGATACGTTGGTACCTGTTAGCTCATAAACTACTATTTGTTGTCTAGTCACAGTCTCAGTCAACTGAGGTTCTGAATTACTACTTCAGATTCCTTCGACGTGTTAGCACAGCGCTAAAGGCAACGCTCTTCCCAGACAACCCAAGTAGCTATTTTGCAGATTAACAATAGGAATTCCAAATTTGACCAAGGCAGCTATGAAAATATTTCCAGCGTGTGAAAAATATTCAAATGACTACTTTCTGCAAACATTCTCATTTAAATATATGCACCTAATGTTCAGATAGGCTAATAAAAGGGTTCACAAGTTCCTACACAATGAACTGGCAGGTTTTATTCACAAGAACGTTCTGGAATATCTTTTGCTGGTTTTCCCCCATTCTAAATGTTTAATGCATTCGCCATCCCCAAACTGTATAATAAGTAGCTTGAATATAAACAGTGTTCACAATACCTTACAGAGAGAGTGGGAAAGAGTAAGCACCAGTGCTCTTTTGCTAGAGTTCTGAAGAACACGTCAGTATGATCCTAACGGGCATCGGGAATAAAAATGCTTAGTTGTCCGTGTACATATGTAAATTTAGCAGTACCTATCCTTTCGGACAGAAAATATATGCAGGACTCTCTACAAAGGGAAGTATAATTTCACAGTATACGTTTCCACATAGTGCTCTGAAAATAGTTAGAGCAGCTTGAAAAAAATAGCAAGAATATCACTCCACCACAAATACATTTAGTTAATTGTTTGGGTTTATTACCAAACTATGTTGTTGCCACATGAAAGCACCAGTTTCCCCAAAAAAGTTAGTAACCTTTGTCTTGCATCTTAATTGCCAACCACAATACTACTTCATCCCAACACACATCTATTTGCCATTACAGCGGTGAACGATACACATCTTCGAGCTAAGACAAGTCAGTATCAGATGAAGCAGAAGAAAGAAAAAAGGGCAAGAGCAAATATTTACAGAGATCCCCATCATCATCATAATCTGATACCAGGGAACTGTACAGCCCATTAAGATCATTTGCTTCTAGGACTCCTTGCACGAGTATTACTCTCCTGTGCCATCTCTCAATAAGTAAGCTGGTTGGGATGTCTATCTAAGGTACCACATTCTCATATTAGGAGAAGGCCTGCCATGAAAAGAATTTTGAGGAGAGTGACTGTAAAGGCAGTTACAAATAGAGAGGAGTTTGATGGTAAAACCTACCTGAAGTAACCTTTCTAGACATCATCTTTGCATTTCCCTGCTACTCCATGCATTACTAATCAGTGACCCACTAGAAACTTCGGCACCCATTGAAAAGCCTGGCAGGGTATTTGGCTTTCAATTCTTCTACTCAGTTTATTCCCAACACAAGTATATTCATCAGGCTTAGAAACAACTCTTGAACAAGGGCAGCCACTCAGCAATGAAATGTAAATTACTGACATGTGCTAAAACCTGGACTTGCCACTGCTAATGAGCACATTAAAGGAAAAAAGCTCACTAGATATTACTGCAAACTTTTCACTTAACCCTGTGTGTACCGAAAGCCATAATTTAGTATCAATTAAAGAACTGACCTCTGAACAGTGAGTTCAGCAGGTATATGCTTTCTACACAATTCTGATGTAAAAATTATGAAGCTGGACAAATGTGTGAAATGTCCAATCAGGAATGCGTGCACATTGATAGTAACCCCATTTTTAATTTAAGTTTCATGAAACTGTCCAAGAGGTGACATTAAACAGTTATCAAGTGAAATTAAACAGTTTAAATACTGCAAAACTTTACTTAATTCTGACATGCCTGAATATAGCTTGTCTTGCATCCTTTACAGCTTCCGCTGCTTCTGTAACTGGTGGATCTATGCAACAGTAAAAAATAAAACTGAACTTCTCCCATGTTTCAATGCACTTTCAATAACCAATCATATCTGGCATATGACAGTGGCTTCAACACGCAGAAGCAGCTGGAACAGTTCAGAGACCACAGAAAAGCTAGACTACAACCTCCTGCCCAAGAAGTGATTTTCAAACAAGTGAATCCTGTGGTATGCTGAACAAACAAGTATATTAAGTCTTGTTGCTGTAGCAACTATTCAGAATATTTGACCACTTTACAGCAGCAATAAAACATACTGCAGACATATTAAATACCTACAGAACAGTTTTGAACAAGACAGATACAACAATATAAAAGGAACTGAACAGCAGCATAAGATAAAATCTAAGTTTATAGAACTGTAAGATCAAGTTCTGATAATTCAACATGATCTTAAGTACTAACTTCAAGAAAATACTTCCTGAAGATTACAGTCACATACCATGAAAAACAAAGCTGCCCCAAAAAATTCTGACGAGTCCAGGATAATAGGTCATCTTTAGAAACATGTTCATCAAAAGCCTTTCAGCTAACATCTTTTTCCACAGCTAACGTGGAAATCACTCACAGGCCTTTGAAAGAGCTGCCAGTCATGATCCTCCCTTCGAGAAGCTCTTTCACGGTCTCAGTAGATCCATTAGAGGTCAAGTATCAGAATCTGATCTAAAAGTGTCAGAAAGTAGGAGACATTACCCTCCTAAAACTCAAACCCAAAAAGCCAACTAAAGAAGGGTGTGAATTAGGAATGGAGACTCAACAGACCATCTTCATTCTTAGAGAGTCACTAAAACAGAGGAACACAAAAACACATAGCATCACTTATTGCAACAGATAAGTGTCTTCAAGCTAAACAAAATTCTACAAATAAATTGAGAAAGTTTTCCTCTTACCTCAAAAGTAATTACCTCCTAGCCTTAGGATGAAAGGCTTGCATGTTCATATCCCTCCTCGTGTAACACACCACTATCAGTAACAAAAGCCCTTATGTATGAAAATACAGTATGCTGTAAGAAGCCATCTTTGCTGGCTAGTAGCGTAACTTCAGTAAACAGATTTTGGTTCATAACTTCCTGCATTTAGTTTTCAACTACAGAAGGGAACAGAAGATTAAACAGTAAGAACTGTGGGAGAGAAAACGGTTCTATCACAAACATCCTTGTTTCAATAGATTTCAGCTCTGTAGTGGTACACACACAAAAAAAAAAATAATCCACTCAATCACTAAACTGCATCCATCTTTAAAGCCAGAATTAATTTCCTTGATGTGCATATTTTAGGAAGAATATATAGAAACCCTTAAGTGTCCAATCTGCAATGTGAAACTGCTGAACACAAATCATCTATCACTATAAAATGTATTATTTCTTAAAATGTAGGCAGAAAACAAAAGTGATTATTGAGGAAGCATTGTTGTTGAATTCTGAGCTGAATCTTCATACCTGCCTTGCCACAAAAGTATATTAAAATCCACAGGACAACAGAAGTTCTTATTTCAAAGACTTCGCACCTCTTAACTGTTCAAGTCTAATCCAACTCCACTGGTATCAATGGGACATTTAAAACTGATTTGGAAACAGAGAAGGACATCACATTTTCAAGGTTACCACGCTAGCTTACAAACAGAACTAACAAATCACCTTTGCTCAGAATGGACAGAGTTCACCATAACCAGACAAGCTTGTCTGCATCACTGCAAATCAATAGTAGAATAAAACCACAGAAAGTTAAAGGAAACAGTGTTACCTATGTAAAAATTATAGAGCATTACACTCACAAGCTTTCTGCTATTGCAATGAGGAAAAACACAGTTATATACAGTTAATATAATTGCAATTGTGGAAACAAAGCAAGAAGATTTATTCTTACAACCAGACACAGCAACAGCGGAAGAAAGAGGACAGAACAAAGCATTTCAGAAGCAATGTGAAGGATTCCAGTAAACCTGGAAGTAAGTGCTATTGCAGTGACACTCCATGTCAAGAAATAACTAATTTCTACAAATCGGGATTCCAAAAAACCATACATTTGCAGAACCACACACCCCAATAAGTGTGCCAAAGCGCTGCTGTTGAAAGGCATCTCATGAGAAATATTAAATGACTTATGATAGTCCAGATAGGCAAAAATCATTCTTTATGTATTCTTTAATCACATGCACAGCATTAAATCGTTCCAGAACTCACACAAACCCACATTTCATCCACTGAGAGTCTCAAGTTGCTTGACATTACTATTTAAATCAAGAGGTTTTGTGTTTGTGCTTTTTCCAAGAACACTTGCATGTGTTACAAGTTTTCAACATAAGCGACTTTAAAAAAAATACACAGCTTTAAAAAATACACAAGTTAAAAATAAAGGCTTATTCTAAGTGAAAAACAAATACAAATAGGTCAAGACTGCCATGTCAGTGGAAGTTGCCCGATCAGCAGATCAAGAAAAAGAAACAAAACCACACACTAAGATTATGGCATTTAGGCAAAAGACTCAAAAGGAAGGAGAACATTTCTGTCACAAGCCACCCAAAAGACCACCCCACATCTTTAAATACATGCATATCCACAAGACCTGTGGATATGCACCCTGAGACTTCAAGTTTAGACAGAAGCCTATACTTCAAGAAAAGCACTCTAGCTGTACACAGCAGCTCCTCAAGATAAAGATTTGGAAGTTGCAATAGAGCAGAAGTGGTATCAATTTTTGTAGCATAGGCAATCAAACCGGACACTGATGATAACGTAACCCATCGTATGCTTTTAGCAAAGTTCTGTGACATTTTCTACAGTAACAAAGTAATACAGCCTTCCTACTTTCACACCAGGAAGTGTCTAAGCAGATAGTTCAAATGACTCCATGTCATTTTTCTAGCTCACATGCACTAGCAGAGGACAAGTAACGTCTGACAAATACTGCCCATGACTTAATACATGCAGTATTTATCACTTCCGTGGATTTCACACAACCTGATATTGCAGATGATTCAGATTTTTTTCCAAGAAAAAAGCCTACTTGTGATTAATACAAGAATACAAATAACATTCAGAAGCATTATGCCTCAGACGGTAAGCCGTCACCCATCAACATTACAGTCCCACAGGCACAGCTTTCCAGGCAGGAAAATTGGTGACCTGTTCACCTAGACAAGTACATTGCCTAATCTTTATTACCCAGCAAAGGCACAGTCTCCATCAGACATCAGATAAAGCACCTTAAGGCACCACAGACAGTGCTGTAAGCGCTTTGCCACTTTGGCAGAAAAAGACATGCTACGCATTGCAGGACAGACTAAGAAACCCACGTTAACAGCTCTGTCTGCCCCACTCCTTGAAGGATACACTCACTCTCTGCCATAAGTAGCTGCTTAACACCGCATTTCCAAAGCTGCCTTTTTCAACCGCCACTTTGCAATTTGGAAAGCAGAAATACTAACCAGTCACGTGAATTGGCAGGTAGGGCACTAATGCATGCGGAAACAGCATGAAAATCATACCAAATGCTTCTCAAAAATGTAATGTCCACTGAATCATGATAAAGGAGCATCAGAATTTGCTAACGAATAACAAAGCCAGTGAGGAAACACTGCTGCCATTAAGAGTTAACAGGTGACTAATCCCATAATTAGCTCTGCATAGGGTTATGGATCCACCAGCACAAAATTCTTCACAGGTCAGATGTGTGCCCTTACAAGGGATGACATATGTTGTTTTTTGGTTTACCTTTTCCATCTCAAACTTAACAGCTATTTACAAACATGCAATCATTTCCATATACATTGTTTGCTCATTTATTTCAGACAATACATTGTTGTTTTTTTTTTAATTCCACCAAGAATGTTAATCTAGCTTCAAAGGTAAAGAGAAATAGTGCCTGCTGCTTTGTTCTCCCCTTAGTCATGCCAAACAGTAGCTGCTGAAAGGGCACAAAAGATGGATAAAAAACAGGTTCCACTAGGAACTCCAAAAAGGTCCATATTTTATTCCAAAAGTGAATACTTTTGTCCCACCATGTTTATGGCTTCTATCACAAGGAGGAGATTCCAGGCTTTTTTTGGTGGCTGGCTTTGTCTGCATCAAGAAACAGAGCATCAGGATAGTATTGTCAAGGCTGCATTCAAGAAAAATATTCCAGATAAAGGTTGCATTTCTAAACTTAATTCTTATCATCTGAAGATTACGTTATGCACAAATTCCACAGGTTTCTTGAAGAAAATACACAACAATGCACACCAATGAAAGTAGGAGCTCTATCATATACATATGTGCAAGAGAGCAAAATACACTGAAAGTATAAATCCTGCAAACCGGTATTGTTCATACTACACTTTAAAAAGGAACAGTGTTCATTTAGCCAATTTACCCAGTAGCTTCTTAAGAGACTTCTGTGACAGAAGGGGAAGGGAAGTTCATTTGTGTTTTCCTTTCAATTAAAAAGAGGAAAACTGATCCCATTATAAGCAACTGCAACACCAAGCCACCACGCATCAAGGGTCAAGCTTCCAACCATTATCAGGAAGCAAGAACACACATAACCTCAGCTACAGAAGTAAGGCTCCTACTTGCTGCTAACATCAGATAGACTACAAGAAGCAGCACTGACTCTGGAATAATGACTGTATAACCCAGCCACACAGTTGCTTTCTCTCACTCTCTTCTCCCCCATTCCCTTCAGCCAGGTAAGAAAAGAAGGAAATAAAGAGGCACCGGACCATGGGCCAATCCCAAAGTATTTGACATGTGAAGAGACCTGACTCAGCACCCTCACCCCCCGCCACAACAGCTGCCTTAGAGGTTTGCAAGCAAGGAAAGGTAAATGGCAATTTCAGAAAAGCGTATCTTTCAAAAACAGGCCAACCAAAAGGCTCAATCTTAGTCTCAGAGCTTTCTCCTTACTGAATTTCAAAGACCTGCTGCAGACAATAGAGGTTATAGAGCTTCTCAGAAAGGGTCTGCATTAATTTTATATAATGGGAAACACTAAACAAGCTAACATAAATACAGAGGTCACTAGCAAATTCTTCTAAAGCATGAAGGAACAAATTGTTCTTGCAGCTCAGCATAGTATCTGGCAAAGACACTACTTTTTATTTTCCAGTGTGGCAATAGATTTTAACTGCACCTTTAGATTTGTGTCAATACTGAATATTATGGAATTATTTCTTGAAGGAAGCAAACAGCTTACATGCAAATATCTCTGCATACATAAACTATAAGTAACAACTTACACACTATATTTTACAACTCCAATGTACAGATCATTTTTATAAAGCACAGCAAGAGTTCCAAGTTGGATAGCTCAAATTTCTGAATTAAAAATCAAAATGCAAAGTAAGATTCACTTGCACAAACCCATGTTTTATTATTCTACATAATAACTAGTTTTATCAGCATCAGCTTAAAAGGTTTACAAAAGATTTCACATTAAAATACCCATCTTTAAGAAACTGACCTTAAAGTTTAGGTAACCTTTGACAGACTCACTTGATATAAATTCCATGGATCCCTTTTCTGTCAGCCACCAACAGCTACCAGAATAGATACACATGAAGAGAGGGCTGAAAGCACCAACTTTTTTATGGGATCATAATAAACAACATGCCAGATATTCACCCACTGATTGCTTTTTTCAAATTTTGTTTTGGAAACAACAGATCATTTATTTGTGCTCTCCCCCATTCTAAGAGAGAACAAAATTAAGTTTCTAAAGGGAGGGGGGGAAGACTACTAATTTTCAATACTCTAAATGTATCCATCAAGTTCTTCACAAGGACTGTCTATAGCAGTGTGCTATTCCATGAGTCATTTAGGCAATAATGAATAAAAAGCCATGCTTTTGTTCAAAACACACACAGTGGGATTACATGTGAACTGACCCTCCACATGTTAATTGAAGACAAAGCTTTGCTTTGAGCTCATTACAGCTCTTACAGACAGATTGGCAAGTTTAGTAAGTTTAGTGTAGCTCTCTATTTCTGAATCTAGATATTTTGTTTTAAAAGTACAGATGCACACCAGGAAATAAGCCCAGGTTTCACAAGTTTCATCAATACTTTCAGTACAAAAGAACAAAACAGTGTATGCGAAAAGGAAGGGAAAGGGAGAAAGGAAACAGAATAAAAACACATCTTTGACAACTTCACAACAGTTTTCTAACATTTGTTATAGGTTTTAATAAAGAAAAGAAACAGCAGGCAAGTACTCCTCCTAAATATATTAATCAGGGTGTCTTGAAAAAAGCATAACCAGCCCTCAGTGATAAAAAAACCAGGTTGTTTCACCAATTCTCACGAGGGGTTTGGTATTCTAGAGCCACTGACACGAAGGGAAGCATGATTCTGCCTTAATTGAGACTTTAAATAGTGCATTTCAGAAAGCAAAGTAGAACTACCTTGTTTTATTATATTTTTTAAGAAGCGAACACACCAGGTTTCTCAAACATAATTAAAAGCTATTTTGAGACTGTAGCACCAACCCAAACTTGAACATGTTTCTAGTCACCACATTATTTCAGGAATTCACTATTCTAAGGATTTGAGTGAAAAGATGAGAAATGGGAAGGGGGGGAATCACAGGAATGTTTGCACTTCCTCCATTTCAGTTTAATCCCACCAAAAAAAAGCCTTCCAGGTTGTCATGTCACCAATATAGTAATTTACATCAAATTGGAGATTACTAGGAAATGCACCCAGTTTGGAGTAATAACTATCAAATTTCAATGTTTGGCAGCAAAATATAAAGCAAAAGAGCATGAGCAAGCACTTCTGTTTCATTAATTTTTTTTGTTATTAAAAAAACAGGAACTGTCAACTAAAGCCAGTTATCCTGCTGGTCTAATCCAGTGGGAACACAGTTTGTTATAAATTAAGCCAGGAATCTTCCCTCTAAAAAAGAGGCTCTGGTACATGAAGCAGAACAGTGATAAAAGGAAGCTGCCCAACTGCATGAAAATAACATGTAAGAGATTACCCTAGATTTGGTAAATCCCGGCAAACGCCAAGTGTTTAGAATTCCTTTCAACTTTATCACCACCACCACCCAGCAACCAGCAGGATGCATTCATCACCACACAGAATATACATTTGTTTTTATCTGGGGGCTTTTAAAAAAGCACAGCAACTATGAAGTATAAAAATTTGAGATTTCATTCCCAAATAGTCTCCTTAGTGAACAGGTGGTATTCTCTAACACCAACTAAACAGTAAAGGTCTGTATTACAATTAGAACTCAAACCAAAAGGGACATAATCAAGGAAGAGATGTGGAAACAAGAGCTATTCTACAAATGCTAAGAACTAAAGAGCTATCATTTTATAGAAGCATATTCCTCATCTGTCTTTTTTACCCCGAATCAAAAAGGTGCAAATTACTCTCAAAACAAGCAACAAATTTATCTTACTGCCTGTAAAATGATTGAGGTTTTTTTCAGCTGTATGGTTCATTTACCTCTGTAACGAAGTTGGTAGCTGCAACAGCTTTTTACTGGAAATTTCAATGTACTATGTGCTTGTACTTATTCTCAGTGAAACCAACAGACAATAAAAACACACGATATGCAGTGACTACACACACAGCATCCACTCAGGACTTTGCTTAAAACACTTTGCATATAACTTTCTCCTAGCACTGCTCAAATTTATAAGCAGCTGCACGAAAGTTTTCCCAAAAAAATAAAATCAGTAAAAAGGCCATATATCTATTTTTGTGATAAATAAAAACTCCACTGAGGTAAAGAGGTTGTGAATAATAATTTTTATGAATTCACACACTAAGCGAAAACAGCACCCTCTTGACTCTCTTGGTCCTTTCAGAGAACACAGCTCCACAATGCATGACCACCAGCAGAGAAGCCAGTTTTTAAACAGCTTTCTACTCCCATCCCGAAAATGCAGTTCAGCACCTTCTCAGGGCCGCTGATACAGCTGTTCACCAGCTGTGCTATGAATCACCAAAATGATCACTTAAAACCAGATACTTTTAACCTAGATTATTTCAGTGACCCAGTTTTACAGAGCAGCCTCATAAACAGTACAGGCACGAGTGAAAATGCCAAAAGGTTCTTACATCCTTGGTAAAGTTCTTACAAATAGGCACCTCCCCTTTTCCCAAAGGAAAAGGGTCTGCAATTACACCCTCAAATGCAATAAAACCACATGCACAGAAAACATACTGAAGTCTCCTATCTTAAGGTATCTTTTAGATCTGCCTTGAATAAGCATCTTGACTCCTCAGATACCTTGGAATGACTATATGCCACCTAGGACATCATTGACAGCCAAATAATTAGAAATAACTTACCAAACGTCTAGCAAATTCTTTGTTTTCTGAAAGAAACCCATATCCTGGGTGTACCTTGGGGGGAAAAAAAAATAAAAATTGATTGAGTTCTGAAGCCAGACACCAAATTTGCTAGGACCTTTTCAAATATTGAGGAAGGTGAAGTAGATCACTAAGCATTTAAACTAGTTAATACATTCTGAAACTATCTTAACACACTCATTTCTGTCCTACATCAAGCTGTAAAGACTCGCTGGTTGAACTGCCATTTCTGAAACAAACATTCCTTACTTAACTAGAGAGAAAGGTGCTGTGTGCAGAGCAATGGACACACTCCCTTTGGTGTTTGCCTTCTGCTCTTTTTAATTCCATTTTGCCACATTTATCTCACTGCAGATTTAACCATATACGCTCATCTACGCACTTCTTAGTAGCCATTATAAAATGCTCCTCATCCCCAAATATTTCTAACACTGATTACAACAGCAGCCTTAAGGCTCCTAACTCCGGTGAACCTTGCTGGAGAACACTGTTTACTGTTTCATTAGTTTAGGTCATACAACCTTGCGTGCCTAGTTTGCTGTTCACACCCCAATATATACCTAGCATAACTGAGACGAATCTGAGAAAGTTTTCATTTTATTTTTCACCATTCACGTAAGATTCTTGATCCGGTATACTCTGATAGACAAAGTATAAGCCATTTTATTCCCCTCTTTTAAAGACCCTAAAAAACTAAGTTCCATATTCAGAAACTCAGAAGGAAGGAGACAGTTTTTTTCTTTATGGAAAAGTTTTTGGCCCCTGAAAGCACTATACCAAAACATCTTCTCTGAAATAAATTACAATGTTGATCCAAACTGTTCCAGGGTAATTAGTATTGCTCATATACACCCATCAAATTTTATTTTAATAAATGCTCTGTGTACAGCACCTCTGAATATTAAGTTTATTTCATTGACAGAACAAAGAAGATTAGGCATACAAACATGACTACACATTAGTTTTTCCAGCCAATTTCTGTTAAGCTTTAGAATCTCCGGCCAATTTGGAGAGAGAAAGGCAGAAGAGCCCACATTTACACATATAAGCTAACATGCATTTTGTGAACGTTCTAAAACAAAAATAATCATGGGATGCACCATTTACCTTACCTTCCTGCAAATAACATTTCTATGACTTAGAAAGTGATTCAAACTATGTCTAAGCAAAAGCTTTTTTGGACACACTTTGTAAAACGTTCAAAAAAAGCCATTATGGCATATAAAGGGTTAGTGCTCAAAACTAATTGGTATTTTTTTTCTCCCCCAGCAAATTTGGAAATGAACTGAAGCTGCTCCCTGGTGTGAAAGCTGAATCCAGCAGCCACCTGCAGGATCAGCGACCAGTGCTGCCAGATGCTACAAAGCCTTTGATTTCCAGTAGCGATTTCAGACACATTTAACTCATGTGACATGAACTAACTGGAATAGCATATTCAATCACTTCCCCCCCACACCTTAAAAAAAAAAAAAATACAAACTCTGGCTTTTCTGCTTTCTATATATGAAACAGCTGCAGCAGATAGACTCATTCAGACTCACAGCTTGGGCTCTGGTTTTCTTAATGACTTCCATGATGGCATCCATGTTGAGGTAGCTTTTGCTGGTGGGAGCTGGGCCAACACAGACAGCTTCGTCCGCCATTTTCACATGAACCTGAAGAGGCAATATTCTGCATTAACAGATGCTCCCAGCAAAAATAATTACCGTCACCCTGAAATATGCACACAAATCTGATTGTTTCAAAGATAATTTACATACCATAACCACTCTAAAATACACACTGAAATTACCGACATTGACATACAAGAACTCACACAATAAATCTCATTTCATTTAACTCCAAGCTTAAGTCACTGTCAAAATGTTTTATTATTCCAATATATTATTTTGAATTTGATTAAATAACATCATGACAAATGCAATTTCAGCTTCCTATACTGATCATCTATATGTAAATTCAGACTAAAAACTACTTTGTTACATGTAACCAGGGTAGTCTAATATCTTAATACTTAATAACAAACATTCATGACCAGTTCTAAGCAGGCTCCCCAGGAAGTTGGGGATAATTAGAGTGAATTGAATGAAGGGATGCAGTGAGTGTCCCTGCACAGCATCAGGTCAGCACCATGCACAAATTAAAGCCTATGACTAAAGAGTTCAATATCACTACACGTGAACCAGAAAATCTTGAGAATTATTTAAGCAGGCTCATGTTGGATTCCTAATCCATTGTATCCTCATTTATATGCATTTGCCAAACATTTTTTAGTCAAATCTGAACTATACAAAATGGACAAACGTTTCCAATATTTTACCAGGAATAATAAAATAGCTAGGTCTGAAGTTTGAAGTTAGGTTTGAAGTCTCAAGTCTACTTACAATTCATATGCACACTTAAATTGAAGTTACAAAAGTTTAATTAGATTGGTCTTCAACATGTTTTCAGAGTTCAGAATTCTTTTCCTTTAAAGATACACACAGATCCAAGAAACAGAACAACCAGTTTTTCCTCATTCTGCTCTCCTTTTGTAAGCTCCCTTTCAGTTTGTATTTAAGAAAGCATGCCATTGCTCAAACTGTGTAAGATTGTATTAGTTATGTGTCAGTAAGACTCATTTATACTGACAGTTTGACATTTCCAATGCTTACCAATTTTAAGTTACCTTTATGAAATATTTTATATCATCTTCAGCATGCGAAACAGAATAAATTGTTTAAAGGGGGCATTCTTTTAGAAAACAAGTTTTCACACGTGAAATTAAAAGTATTTGCAGTTTATGAACAGGGAATTTTATTCTTTGTGAAAATAAACTTTATTTACAGGTAGCATGAAGGCTGTCAGTTATGACAAACTAAGGTTAGCAGTAATGTAACCCACATATTCTGTTGGCTCATTCAGAACAAACGGGGGAGGGGGGGCAGGGGGAAATCAGCTAGAAGCAGTGACAAGCATTAGTCAAACTATTTTGAAGAATGCAATGAGCAATAAGTGTTCACGTGAGTACAGCAAGACACATAGAAGAAGCACAAGAGTCACTTACTAAATGCTTTACTTCTTTCTTCATTTTTATTGAATTTGCAAAAGTTCATCCTACTACCAGGAAGGAACATTAACTTGCCACCTAATTCCAAGTTTCTTTCTGGGGGCATCTCTTAAATAGCTTCTGAATTTGCTGCATACTTGAGTATGTGAGAATTCACATAACCTCCTAGAACTGAGATGCGTTTCACATTTGGATTATTGCTTCACAATGGTTTTACTTTACCACTACAGCATTAGCCTCACATTTCAAAAAAAAAAAAAAAAGCAAAGCCAAAAACCCCTAAAGCACTAGCACAGACAATCATGCAGCAGGATTTTAATGCTTTTTAGCAAGTATACCACAGCAACAGAAGTCAGTAATCTATTTTGATCAAATGCTATCAAGATTAGCCTGTCTGTCATCCCTCCTGGCACACTAAGTACAAAAAACAGCATGGACCTTGAATACTTTTATTTGCATGATCACTCTACATGCTTAAAGTTGTTGTTTTGAATTCCAACGTGGTTTACATGTCTAAACAAAGTTATTCAAACTTAAACATAGTTAAGCATGTATGTTTTACAAAACCAAAAGCTTCCTTACAGAAAAGGACTAACTTAATATAGTTAGGTATCGTTAGGCATCAAGAGAAAAACTCCATACCCACACACTTCTCACCCTGAGACACCAGCAGTCCTACTAGTACCAGAAGCAGCCATAGAAGATACTGCAAAACCGTGTATGTATAAACAGTCTTGTGAAATTTCCCCCCACCATTTTCTCCCTTCTTCTGAAATGTTTCGTTGCCACTTCAACCCTTTGGAGTTTTGACTCTTCCTTTCCCACACTCCCCTGTAATCCAGCAAATCCATTTCTCCTTGCTTACCTTACTGAAGGTTGGTGCCAGTTCAGCCTTTCACATACCCTAACATACCATACGTGGATATAACAAAACAGCAGCCATATCACATTCATGTTACCTGCTGCACTGCCATAGAGCACCAAGCAAATACCTTAAGAATGAGGTCTCCATTCCTCCCTACTAGTTCACAATCTCCAGATTTTCAGGTTCCAGTGACAGTTCTTCAACCTATGGGTCCATCTCCCATCTACTTTTTTCTACGTATGATTAAACCACATATAATCTGGAAACAGAAATCTGTTTCTTCTTAGTAATTCATGATGACTCCCTTCTCTAAGTATTTCTTCCACATTGCACTGCAGTTCATTAAGAATACCCCAAATGCCATAATGCAAATACACTACAGAATTTACAGTACAGTATATAGAAACATAATTACTAGCAAACTTTACAACACAAGCAATCATTTGGATCTACGCAACAGCTGAAACTTTCAGCTTACTACCAAGTAGCACAGAATTCACACAATTCACTAAACCTCTTCTTCTGCAGAAGCTGATATATAATGCAGTATTTCTAGACAGTCCAAAGAATCCAGCAAATCCCCTTCCTCAAGCACTCTAAGTTTCAAATATAATTTTCAAATTCAAGAGTTACTTAAGTGCTTGACTTAAACAACACAATCCTAGGTATTCAAAATTTATCCCAAACTTACTACAGCTAAAACTTCAGAAGTTAACTTCTCCCTTTTCTGTTTTAGTTCACAAAAACAGTGTCAACAAAACAAAGCAGCAAGTCCCAGGAGGTTCCTGAAGAAATGCAATTCCTTCATAAATATTAGAATTGACCCGCAATCTCAAGCATGAATGGATAACAACAAAGGCTGGAAAAGCAGACAAACTTTAAAGTGCTTAATGGTTTATACTGCAAGTTTTAATCATATTGGGCTACCTTTGCCTCAAAAGATACATTTCAAGCAGCTACAAGGACCTGTTATGTTAGAGAATACAAAAAACTAGAAATGTGACGAGACACATCAATGTAAAAGTTTAATTTCTGTAAAAGTTGTATAATTGAAGTAGTCTATTTCATAAGGGCTAATTATATTGAAGCAACAACAGAAATAAGGGAGATTCACCAAAACTTACTGAATCATCATTTTACAGAACCTCCACCTAATTCAAAATATACAGACTAAATTTAGTCCTCCAAATCCCTGCACAGGTTTGTTATACCTTTGGAAATCCAAACCCCAATTAGCCACAAACATGCGATCAGCCCATCACAGTCTCCTCAGCTCTGCATCTAGGACAAATAAGGAGCCATAGCAAAAGAACATTAGAAATGAATACTCTTAAATAGCGTAACTACTTTTGGATTAAGGTACAAAGACAACTGGACACAATGTGAAGTACAACAATTATTTTATTGTACAATTCTTCATGACCACATACAGATACAAGAACTAGCTCAAGTCCAATGAGCTTATTAATTCAGAAGCAAACTGCACAAAAATGGCCACCTGCTTCCATGGCTAGTTTAGGTCCAGAAGCCACCTTCACAGCAAGGCATGTAAACCAGTAAAACCTGCCAGATCTTCACACAGGAAAAGCTTTGTGTTTCTTCACCACGTTTCCAGTAAACAGGCACATAAAGCAAGGAGTCCATCAGGGCTGATTAACCAGCCATTTTTGGCCTGGACTGGTTCCAAGCACCACTCCAGGCTGTGGCAGCTCTCAGAGTACAGAGTGCAATAAGGGGTAATAACAGTAGCAGCAACTGGAGATCTTCCTTCTACATTACGCTTTGGTATTTCAAGAGGATTTATAAACCAGGTTTAGTGCCAGGGCTTGGCATCATAACCCAGAAGAGAAAAATGCCCATAACCCAAAATTCTGGATACAAGCACCACCAAAACACTCAGTAGCCGCTTTGCGGGAGAATCAGATTTAGAAGGACTACACTGAATCAGAGCTAGGAAGTACCCAAATTACCTAGATTGTGTTAGCTCTCCTTTACCCTGGAGGGTGGCACATGTACTCGTTTGACAGCACCATGTTCTCTTGCCCAGTCATACTCTGAATTTACTGAATTACCCCCTTAATCAAAAATGTAACTCAATAATCATTTAGAGATAACAAAATTAACAGCTTACTACCTAAAATATACGTAGCACTCCTAGAGATGTTCTGTTTAACACAGCAGAATCAAGGTAACCTTCTCCAGGATTCATTCAGCTGCTGCAGATTGCTAGTTGAAATCTGTATTATAAACAAGTCACAATTACATATATATGCCCCTCGACTTTTAAACACAGAAAAGATTTCTTGGTAAGGAAACAGAACATAGGAAAAACTATTTCTGGGCAAAGAACTAAAACACTTATTTTCAGTGCATATGAAATCTATAAACCAATCAAAGACACGCGGATAATTTACAGATCCCTAACATTATAATTATTCAGTGACTCCAGAGTTTGTTACCTTCTTATGGATCTGATTCATGACAGAAGTGTTTTTCTCCTCAATTTGTTTTAGAGTGATTCTCATCGACTGATTTCAAAACCTAAAGGCTGACTTTGTCATGAGAGCCAACAGAAGAACAAAAAAAACAAACCTGCATGTGTTTCCTAACAGAGTGCTTAATATTACCTGCATAGTTTACACAGATTATTTTATACATTTCAGTAATTTCTAATGTTTATCATGTGACAGATGCCATTTACTTCAGTGTAAATGCTTAATTAACACATACACACACACACTCACTCCTCCCACACTCCTCCATCTCCGAGGAGATAAATGTCTGGGATTCCCCAGTGTCCCAGTTTTTCAGAGTAGGTCACCCTACGCATCCCCAGGTCTCAACACAAGCTGATACCCATGCAGCAGAGACAGTTACACTGTTTTGCAAGATGCATTTTTTTTCCCAATTATTCTGTACTGTTCCAGAGTTTATATATAGGGAAACTGTTATATCTGTTAATCAAACCCAAGAAGCAATTAAAAAAAACTCACTGAAGAGAACACTTTTGTTTGGTACACTAGAAAACATCTCCAGCGTTGTTTAGACAAAGCAATCTAATCAAACAAGTCATTCTCCTTTTATAGCTCAAATCAATATTACACACTGGAACAACATCCGTTGGTGTAAGTGGATTCACTTAATTGGCCCAAACTGCATAATACCGCTCAGCAAGACAAATCACAATTAGCTCAACCCATAAAATAGGGCTAATGAGTAAATCCTTTGTAAGGTAGCTAAAAAAAAACACCACCTCAAATCTCGCCAGCACCACTGCCAAAAGAGACAGACAAAACAGAACAAAAAGCTTGTGGCATTGAACCTGTCTTGAATTCAAAAAAAAATATCAAATGGATGCAAAAAAGGTTGACATTTACTGCTTTGCCAAAAACACATCTTTCATCTGACCTAAGTGTCTTTAGCAGCCTCATGCTAAAATACACACACCAATAATGCAATAAATCTGTGCTCTTAGTGAGTGTGTGATACTCATACAGCCTTTAAAGTGCTATCTGCAAAGAAATATTACCATGATTACAGCATTTAACCCTAAAATAAAATAATGGAAATATTTCAGAACCACATGAAAAGCAAAACTATGAAAGCCATAAATGACATAACTATCCTGCATTTTCCACATTTATTTTTACTCAGCATTTCAAAAACCTAAATAAAAATTTATGCAGATAAACAAGTCAACATACAGAGTCAGCGTAAGTAGGTTTCTCTACAAGCCTATTGTAAAACTTCTGGGTTTTTAATTTGATGACCCACAAATACTTATGTGAGGACTGAGGTAAAACAATCCTTCAGTGACCTTCAAACATTTGGTTTGGTGAAAGGTATTTACTTACAGGCCCCTTCAAGTCTACAGTGACTCTCAAAACAGCCCATCCATTAGTATCCGTAGGAATAGATCCTGGGTTAGCAGATACCAACCATGAAAAAAAATTTAAAAATTTGCACCCTTTCCTCTACTCCCCTATCTTGTACTTCAGTTTGCCAACCAGTCAAAACTTGAAGACAGCAACAGCCTCACTAACTAGTGGCCTCAAAATTCCAGATTTTAACTAAAATTAAAATGGAAGGATCCGGGTTTAAGTGAACACTCTTTAAAAGGAGAGAAACACCCAACAGGCAAGGAAGACCACATTTCTAACCAAGACTAAGAGAATGCAATTTTCAACACATATAAAGATTTTTATCTGTTTGCATTCTCACTTGTAAACATGAATTTATTTTTGTAACCTTAAAAAATAAAAAGTAATCTCAAAATTCTCTCTCCCATGAACAAAGCTCTGCAACTTCGTTGACTGCTAAAAAGACACACAATATTACTTGTCAAAAACCTCATCAACAGAAGACTCCCCATTGTATCTAGAGGCCTGATGACTCATACTGTGAAAAATAGACCAGGTTAAGGCTGTCATGCAGTGATACCCTGGAACTGAGTTTTGTTTGCTGGGACAAGGAAGGAAATGCCTCCAGAGTCCTGAAGACATTACAAACAAGAATCCTGAGGAGAGTCTTCCAGAATGGCTTTAGCTCCTAATGCCTATATGCTTATTCTTCACTTCCCAGTGAAGCACCTTCTGGAATACTGATGGGAAAGAAGGCCTCTCCATCAGAACCGTATTGCAAGTGCTTACTGTGTTTTAGCCTCCAAAACCAGCAACTAGTTTAGTGCCTCATACAAACTTAAGGCCACAGATCTGGCTAAACTTCAGTTCTGAGTAGCTGAACATTGGGAAGACCATATAGTTAAGGCTGACTAAAACAAGGCGGTGGGGGTTTTGGCCAGACATTGAAAACTGCACGTATGACACTTGTCTCTATAGTATGTTTTTCTGGACCTTTTCTAGGAAAGCTTATTTCTACAGGCCTCTATTCAGAACAATTAAATTGTTCTTAAAACAATACATCTTTTGCCTATCAATCTATCTGCAGATAACCAAGTGCAAATAAGAGGTTGCTTAACTTCTTTTCAAGTTCAAGCAGCTCTTCTTTTGGAAAGGAAAACCTGCTTACAGCTCTAGAAAACAAAAAATGTCTGTCATAGTTAATAACCAATAAGAGTAATCCCTTTGCTATTGGAAATTTAGCAGAATGAAAGGGTTGGTTTGCATCACAACTTTCCATATGGTTTAGTCAACACCAACCAGGAATTGGTAGAATAACTGAACAAGAAGTGAGCAAAGGTAGATCAATTGTCAACTTGTTTACTACTCTACCTTTGGATGAGCTGCAGGATTAACAGTAGGTAGAGGAATCTGAAGGGAAAAAACACAATGTCCCATTGTTCAACTCCAACTTATTACATCAATAGCAAAACACTTCTCAGAGTTTTGAGAGAAAAGCATTCTTCTTGTCTCCTTCCACCTGTGGCTCCCTTTGCTAGCGTGGGGCAGCTACCCAAGTGAAGATCAGAGGCAGCACAGCCACCACTCCAATCTCTGCTGATTTAGGGGGTGCTGTGAAGAAACCATCTGCAAGCTAGCAACTGCACTCACATCTCTGCAGACTATTTTTACTTTGGAGTACATTAACTAGAGCAAGTTTCCAGAAGAAATAGGAGACACACACTTCAGAGCATATACTAACAACTTGGGAAGATACTTAATAAATGTGTTTGCCAAAGCAAGAGCCTCCATCTGTTGCAAGGGTTGAGCAATTCATCATATTTAAAGCAGACCACTATGTTCTGTGTGGATACTAGAGTTTCATGTTTGCAGTATATGTGATTCTGAGCTTTAAGTGTTTAAGAAAAAGGATTAACTTTTTGTGACGTTAACAAAAATAGTAGGGCCCTACAGTGTTTTTAGTAGCCTTTCTGCATTTCAAACACATCTGTACCCAGATGTCAGCCTTTCCCTAATGGAATCTCAGCTTCTAAGCACATTAGCAAAGCAATAAGACAGTTCTTTCTCATGCTGTTTCTTTTTCCTGCCTCTCCCAAAAACAAGCTCACCATGGAATGCATTTGATGCACGTTTCTTTGTTTTGTTTCCTAAACGGGTAAGACAGATGGGAGATGGGAAAACTAGTAGCTAGGCAGGGCTAGAAAAACAGTATCATGTGTTAGCAAGGGTAGCCAACTACAAAACTTCATATAGTGGAGGTTTAGCTCTTAACTGAGCTAGATATCCCAGAAGACATATGGGATTCATAAAAAAAATAGCTTAAACTCAGCCACATTACAAAGCAACATATAGTATGCATTGGTAGCATGGTCCTATCTAGCATTTTCATCTTATTTCAGATTTCCTCTTTCAGATGGATGAACACAGTACACAACCTTTCAGACGAGGTTCCCATCTAATCTCCAAACCTGCCTGCCTACAGATGGATGGGACTGCAGAAATTGCTTCCAGTATCCAAAGATGTAAAGTAAAGGATCCCTGAAATCAGTTCCAGGGTTAAGAAAACAGCCCACAGCAACAGCAAGCTGAATTCACAGTTACCTAGCATTTCAACCATGCAACAGTATTTAAAAGAAAGGTGACAGGAGATGTATGGACATCAGCTCAAGGCAACATATTCTGGAGCAATAGGTGGAGGATTAACCTTTTAAAAAAAAAAAATTATTCAGAAACAGAAGATACACAGAAGATACAGACCCTACAGTTCTTCCCAATGCAGACTAACTTCTGGCCCAAAATGAACCACATATTGAAATATGAAGGAAGTTTCACAGTAAGCCTCACTTCAGGCAAATACAAGTTCCCACTCAAAGGATGATCCCACCCCTAATTCTCCTCCACATTCAGCTCTAGCAATTACAATACTGGGGAGACAGACCACAATGAAAAAGTAATCTAAGGGGAGGGGAAATTAACCTTCTGTCAGATCAGCTGTTAAACCATCTCCTATCCAGACAATCATTGGATCCAATACAGTGAATGAATGAGAAGGGGCTGGAGAGCACAAACAGTCCTTTCAGAAATAGACAAATTTAGACATACTATGAAACCAAATCTAAAAGGTCAAACAAATTATAAAAGAAAATTCCCCAAAAAACAGGTTGTGGGTGAATGCAGAATACCTTAACAATGAGAAATTTTCAGTGCAATTTTTTAAAAACATAGAAAGTTCTCCTTGTCTTCACAATACATGTATGTATCATAGAAAACAAACACACATGCATGTGTGTGTGTGTATATATATACGTGTACATACACACCCCCCTTAACCACTGTGGAGTACCCAGTGAGTAAGGGTTTTTCACTTGGGTTAAGTACTAAAGCAGTACCTATAATAAACCACAAAAATTCAGTGATGAAACCTCAAAATTATCATCATGTCCAGCATAAGATCATGTTTTAAAAGGAACAGAATCTTTAGTACTTACAAATGCTTTATTACACAACATTGACAAAAGTAGAGCATTTCTCCTTCAAAACTCCACTCACGTAAATATTAAATTTCTTTTAAATTATGCTTTGTTAGTTCTACAAGAAAATTACTTTTCTGACTGTGTATTAAAATTTTTTTTACATTATAGGAAAACTTTGAAGAAGATAGTCCTCTTTATGAAACCCATCCTAAGTTTTCTACCCTCAAAAGTCTTCTTTTGAAAGACAAGTCAGCTTTGAGATCCCAAGAGGCAGATGTCAAGATGGACTACAAAAACTGTAACGGAGAAAAAGCACAAAGCATGCTTACTCTGGGAATTCACAGAACACAGTAAGCCAGAGATCCCATGAAATCTACTTGCTAAATAACTTTTCAGAACAGACTTACCTTTTTTTAAAATATGATTTTTAGCAATAAATCATCCCTGCTCATGCCGGAAGTGTATCACTATGCCATCTGTTTGACAGCTACTTGGTCCTGTTACAACAAATATAGTAAGAGAGTACAGAGCAGTATTTGTTACAAAACACAGTCAACCCACCACAAAGTGCTAGCCCTAACTCACATTTTTTTAAAAGGGTCTATAACAGAGCCTGTCAGCATTTGCAACCCTGTATTCAAAGCAAGTTTAAGCAGATTTTGCTTAGTACTAGATAGAAGTAACCACAGAAGTCCCTAAAGTATGTAAAGAATTACATAGGGAAAAATTTATTCCATAAAAGAGGATCAAACTAGATAACAACCAAGGCCAAGGGCCTCCAATGAAAAAATAAGATCAGCAGAACAAAGTTACAGGATGAAAAGTTCCGAGCTGACTGCTAAACATGGCACAAGACTTTTTGCTGCACAGGAAATCTTAAACTAGGCAGAAAAACTATTTTGCAGTTTCATCTTACGGTGTATACCATTTAAATACCTTTTAAGAAGGTATTTACTGCTCATTAGACCACTATACTAACCTCCATTCCCTCCTTAAGGATAATTTCTGTGTTTATATTCTACAAGACCAAACATATTACCCATACATTAAGTGAAGAAGTCCGTATCTGGTGTTACCCAGTACACCCACACACCTGAAAAACGGTTGTCTAGACAAGCAGCTAGCTCACCAAACGTGTAAGGAGGACTGTGCATGGTCTAACAAATGGGCAGGAATGGACAAGAAAACCAGACTGTCTAAACAGGATTTTCACAGTCAATACCAGCACTGGACAATCCAACCATGGCTGCTGACACCAGACTTCTTGAAGCCCCATCCTTTTCCAGATGATCTGACAAAAATATTATCAACAAGTCTTTCTCTTACAGCCCTCAGAGTTCTGCCATAGCTGCATCTCAAATTGTAAAGATTTTGTTTTAACATGACCCCAGGAAAATCCTTAATTTTGTTTTTTTAGGTTAATGAGTATTTTCCCTGACAACATTTCCATAGTCCTTCGCTGATTTCTTATTACACACTTTTCCATCTGAAGGTAACTCAAGGATAGCAAGAAGAATCTTAGTCTCTACTGTATCCAAATAAATCTTCTGACAATATTATTTCAAAAACATCGAGCAGATTTAGTCTAAAAACATTGCATGGACTGAGAAAACGGGTCTTGATATATAAAAAAGCATTCTTCACAGGCCACTACAAAGTTCCTCTCCACCAAGTTTATAGCAAAGTGTCAGGTCTTCTCCCACACCTATTTCACAACCTTCTGTAACAAGCTATCACTTCTAGGATTCTCTTTTTTGAGGCAACAATTGAACAAGTACGAAATCAAACGCTCTTGATCTTCACCTTTGAAGACTAAGTAAAAACTAGAAAATACAGAAAGTACTGTAATTGAGCTAGTTTGATAATGGTATCGTAAATATTTATGGCCTATACAAACAAATTCTAATAAAGATATATTTACATCTTACGTATTGGACTTGGTCAATGTCAAATATATTTAGTGTAATGAAAAGGTAATTACATTCTATACAGGCAACACCTGCACAACACTGAAGGGAAGAAACAACTGTTTCTGTAAGATGACTACTGTTCACATTTCTAAGAACAGTACAAACTTTTGCATTCCTCAAAAAATGCAGGTAATATTCACAGGTTTAATAATTAGCTCAACCTTATGTATACTTTTATAAGACACTGGAGTAAACTTCTATATAAGTAAATTCCTGTTTTAAAAAAGCCTAGAAATTTAAAAAGATCTTTCCAAGTTGCATGGAATCTGCATAGCACAGCAACATACATGCTCATACAACAGTTCCTTCTAAATCCTCTTTCCTGTTAGCATTTAGGTTTGGGTTCTTTCCCCCCTCCAACCTGCTAAATAAAGTCATATTTCCTGCTGACAGCAAATGACTGGTTTACCTATAACTCCAGGGGGTTTAACTATCCATCCTTTAAGAAGCTTTGACAGTTTAACCTGCTGAGCTCACAGCACCCAAGGGAGGGTCTTACTTGCAGTTTTACTTCTGCGGCTGCTGACCACTAATACTGACTCCACAGATAATGGATTTCAATAACAACCTCCTACAGGTTAACACTTTGGGTACTAGCCATGATACTGCTTTAATTAAGTTAGTACATGAAGGTTACAGTTTGGTAGAAAGTTGCATTAAATTTGGCAGTGCTTGCAATAGCAGGAAAAGTGCACATGTTCACCTGTCCAGTAGCTCTGGGTAAGTTTGTCTAGAGATACAATTCAGATGGTTTATGGGTTTTATGCAATTTTAAATGAACTCAATTTATTAGTTCCATTTCCTCTAAATATGAATTTTTCCAGCACAACTGATCATTTCATGATGGATATGAAATAGATGCCTCTAACCATGCTGGGCACAGAACCTGTCTACCGGGCATATAAACAGTCCAAGCACTACAGTTTAGGAGTGTTGGGTTTGATTTTTTTCTTTGCAAGGTTTGGAGTGCCTTGATGGTAGAAAAAAATAACATTTTTATTTCTTTGAAGCTAAGCTGCTAACATTAAAAATAAATCTCGTATTTTAGCAAGCTATTAATTATGTAAAGGTTTAAAGATGCTAAAAACATCTACTTGAAAATGTGAAACAATTTATATTAATTGAAAGCAAACATTTGACAAAATACAAGAAAGTGCTGATTGGAGAGGTACATTTTTAAATGCACTTAAAAGCACATATTCACTTACTCTTTTTCAACACAGCACTTAAAAGCACATATTCACTTGAAAAATAGAGGAGTAAAAGCTCTTTGTTAAAAACGTGGTATTGACCTGTAAAAATATCTATTTGTTGGATTTCATTTTATTTTTTCTTAAGGTACACAATCTGACAGACACTCTATAGAGTAATAATGAAGCAGCATGGGAGCCATTTAATATATTTCTTGATTAACTCATTGCCTGTCCAGTTCTTATACAGACATGTGCTCACATGTCATAATCGTCATAACTCCCATCATCCCTACAGTTAACACACAAGCTCCTTGATTAGTGCACAACTCCCAGACGAGCCATTGCTAATGCTAAATAATTCCCTTCAGCCTCCTGCGACTGTACCGCAGGCTCTCCAATTAAATATAATGTCTCCAATGAGCCATATTAATACAGACAAATTCCTGCCAGGGATTCTAGCCCACTCGCTTTCACCAAAGAAGCAACTGAAATAAAAAGAGAAAAGGTGTATACATAAAAATTAATCAAACAAATAGTTTTGCTGTGAGGCTTTAATTATAAAACTTGCTGTCATAGGTATGTTATTCTTCAAGGTATATTAATACAAGTTTACTGATAAATGACAATGAGTAAATTACCATTTTAATAATTGAAAAACAAGCATGTAAAACAGATAACTTATCAATCAGTTAATTACAATTAGCAATATCTAATCACATGTGAGAAAATTAACTACAGAAACCCTCAGATCACTTGCTGTTGGTATGGCAATTATATTTATCTGGTCTTGTGCATTAAGCATAATTTGAAACACCAGCATAGCTGTACATACCTACATAAAACAGATTTCTAGATTATCAACAAAAATTTCAGTAATGACCCATGCATAAAATTTTCAAAACTTGCACCAAGAAACTACCGTGCTTGTTAAAAGCCTGCTGCAGGATCACAAAATATGCAGACTTTGCAATAGAATCCAAGATATTTACAGATGTACCAAGCAACAATAAATATTTTAAGAATATAAAGGAGCCAGTCAGTCACGGGTCAAATATGCAGAAACCAAATTAATGGTAATTTCCCCACTGTAAAACAGGAAGAATCACTGGAAAACCCAACAACTTTCATGTATATTAAGATTCCTTAACATCATCTAACTCAAAATTGCTGCCATTAACTGGAAAATCACTACTCAGATTTTATGAAAACCATACGGAGTTCCCAGTTCTTACAGCAGAATCTGATGTCCTTAACCCTAGTGCTGACCCTCTCACTAGAAGAGATATCAACAAAGGACATGTAAATAGACTGTTGCAGAAGTATCCTTTAGTAGTTTTAAATATTGCTTGCAACTGCACAAATTGTAAGATATTCAAATAACCCCCATGAAATTTTGATAAGCTCTTCCCCAAGGTCCTTGCACCTTCATCCTTACACTAATGCACTTCATCTTCATTTACCTGATCATTAGTTTCCAGTTTGTTCAGCTGGAAACCAACACACACTAATTACTTTGACATCACAAAGTCCTATCTGTCTTCACCACCTCCCCAGACAGCAGGGAGAAATTATCAAGGGTAGGCATGATAATATCCTGATAAATGATGATTCACATCACCTCACTGTCAATCATCCAGAAGTGCTCACGCAAGATACCACTCAATCTCATTACTGAATCCTAGGGCTAAGAGTACAATACACACCAGGAGTCATATTTCAAACAGCAGGCCACCTGGGTAAGATGCAGCTCTCTGAGATTTTCATGAATTTTGTTGGCTTTTTGTTTTAACACAGTAAATGTCAAATATTCATATATTTTACCACGTGTATATAGGCTGGCAGAAAAGGACATGCTGAAAGCAAGGCAATTCATCTTGAAGGTTCACATGAGGAAAAAAAAACCCCTAGGTTCTTTGGAGGGGAGGAGATGGCCAGGTAGGTTTCATTAAGAAGAAAATTAATAAAGCCATCTAAAGTTTCAAAGCTCCGTTTCATGATTTAAGCATCCTTCCTGCTGAAACAATATAAATACATGCAGAGTTCTGAAAGAAGCAATGCTAGCTTTGAAACTCATTGACACAGGCAAAGCTTGCTTTTTCCATGACAGAAAGCAGATAGTCATAAAACAATGTCCCTGCTTCAATAAACAGCAAAACAGGTTGGGGTGATCACCAGTTCAGCAGCAAAATAAAGACTTAGAGCTGCTTTCTCAGAAAAGATCACCTCTTTTCCTGCTTCCAAATTAGTATCATAATCCTTCCAGCTCTCTCAGTCCAATTAGACACATAAATAAAGCAATCTCCAATAGATAAATGCCCAGCATTTGCTACTTAGTGCAAGTCTAGGAGTTCTTTATGCTAAGGAATGGGAACAACATGCACCACCACCTCCTAAGTTTAAAACACACTTGGTTTTCTTGCCCAAGGTAGATCATTCATTATCAGTAAACATGCATAATGACACACCACATATTGAACAATATGATCAATCACTGATGGAACAGATGGGAGGGAGCAGAGAAAAACAAGACTGAAAGAACACGGGGGGAAAGCATGAAGGAATTCCACAACCATGTGTTGTTCCACCAGGGAAAAGAAACACAGTCCAAACTAAAAAGCAAAAATTGAGCAGAGTACCATAGAAACAAGCAAACAGAAAAAGTACAACCAACAAAAGAATAAAGAAAGTAGAAAGATGCACATTCTACCATTCAGCTGTATTTTTCTGGCCAAAGACACTTAAAATACTCAATGCAAGTCAGAGCGGCAAAGTGCTTTCTAGCAAGTACAGATAATACTGCTACAGGCACGCTGATGCAGCATCCTTTGACTGCCTGGCCACACGACTGAGTCCGAACCTGGGAGGAACCCTCACACACACTTTCTTGCATCCTCCGCTGCCCCAGACTGTTTGATATATGATCACAGGCTCGCCATGAAACCCTTGTCCCATTTCGGTGTCCTCTCCTGTGGAGCTACACAAGACAGGCAGCAACTTACAGGCTCCTGTTCGGATAACGTTAGCATAACATTTTTTAAGAAGAAACTCTGAGGACATGTTCTAATATATAAGTAAAAGCAAATACAACAGAAATTCAAAGCTCCATAAAATCCCTCAATGAAGTAATTTCAGTGTGGCTACACTACATACCTGACACACACTATTGGAAGTCTACCTTTCAGAGCAGCTGTGGATCACTAATAAAGTTCAAAAGCCAAGAGTTCTTCACAAGTTTCCTGTCAAAATACCCACCCTAACAAAAGCTAGCTTCTAGTCTACACATGCACACTGATTTCTCACTCCCAAGTCTGTCACTGACACCTCTAATGTCTTTGGCACAATTTACATTAAGATTGGCTTATCAAGTTTACCTTACCAACCCTATGATAGATAACTGATTCTACAATATTTTGGCCCAGGAATGAACACCACATGCATGGACAACAGAACTCAAAGAATTTTTCCCCTCAAAAATCAAAAAGTCTGAAAGTCAAATACAATCTTTTCACTCTAGCACATCAAGCAGTGTAAAGTTATGAGCAAAGCCAGAGAACAGGTTTTTTCCCCCCACTGAATGCAACCTAAGTGCTCTCCTTCCTAGATTTAGAGAAGGGCTGCTAGGAGGGAACAAGTAACTAAAACTGCTGGTTTAGGTTACAGAAATAAAGCACTTGGAAAGAAAGCAAGCAACTCAGACCAAAAAATACCACTCCAAACCAGCTTCCAAGTAATAACATTTTAGAAATGTCATTCAATTATGAACTTCATGTGGAAGTGTGTTTTCATTTTAACTTAAAAACAGACACCTTCCTCCAAGACTTGCCACACCTTTAATTTCTTTAAGAGCATATGATCTGACTGTTTGCACCTTGAGGCAGCCGCTGTTGGTTTAACTGCTTGAAGTCATACAATTCAAATTTCTTCTGCAAAAACAACATTGGTGCAGAGAATGCACAGGCATGCATACCTGTCTGCAAAATTAATTTACAATGATAGTTAATGTTAGCTTTACTCCCAGAAATCTGAGGGCAGAAAGTTTTAATAGTGATTGTATGCTTTATTTCAGCTGATAGAAATATACGACATTCTAGCAGTTGAAGACTTTCTTTAACAACGTGTGTCTTCAAACCAAAAACTTTGTTTAAATTTCTTTGTTAGGGCTACAACAACTGCTTCACAAAAAAAAAATCTTTTAACACAGCAGTCTTACTTCTTCAATCTCATTAATTTAAAAAATTAGCTTTCAAAACTAATTCACATAGAAAAAAAACACATGCTTATTTTTTGTTAGCTAAGCTGCAAAAGGAAATTCTCTGTAGAAAGAGCAATGATCTGGCACAGAAACAAACTTTAGTACTGGGCAAATACTGAGCTGGACATGTTAAGACACATAAAAACTACATCTTTGAAGTTACTGAAGTTAACCTGCAGAAGAATTACAGTATTTCCTCTAAAGCAAAACCAGAAAAAAGTAAATGGGAAACTGCTGTCAACAAGTGTCACTACTGCAGAGCTCACAGTCTACAAGTTTATCTGTCAATCTCGAGCTCCACAGATAATAAACAAGCAGCACATGAGAAAACTTCAGGCTCAATTTAACCCATACTCAAGGCTGATTCTCAAAACTCTTTAAAACACTCAGCAAGTAGAAGTGAGATACAAATTACACTATGACAAGGAAAATAAAGACAGACTTAACATTAAAATTCAGGTTACTACCAAAAAATAAATCATTCATACAACTAAAATCTCCTTCATGTTATACTCATAACTTCATATTTAGAGAGAAGACTGACATATTTAAGGTAGGTACAGACCCTTTACATACTCCTGTTTTATCAAATAAAAGTTAACATTGATCTAAAAGATAGGAAAGAACATTATCATTAAAATGTCAAAATACAATATCAAAACCCTTATTAGTACTACAGTCTTGTAAAAATCAAAGCTTTGAATTCAGCATTTAGTTACTGAATAAAGGATCACCAACTGCTGAATTTATCAAGTATTACAGACAGCATAAAAAGTGTCTTCTCAAACCAAAAGTACATGAGATGCTACAGTGGCTTCCACAGTTCTCAAAAATTTTTTCTATGCCTAACAAGGTTAACAGCACAAGCAAATACATAAATAGTTCAAAGTTTCAATCAATCTTAAAATTAGGAAAAAGAAAAGCAGTACCTTGCTGAAAGCCAAAGGGAAGAAACAAATGTGCAGCTATGGTTTCTCAAGTGCCAAGCAGCAGGTGACTATGGCAGACAGTGGGGCTGCCCAAGCCCAACCATACTGTATTTCATACTCCTGTACAAAAAGGAAGGCTCCAGACACTGGCATCTGGCCTTATCAAGCAACAGTGCTTCAAAGGCAACCCCCCAACCACTGTTCCTTCCCTCCTACATACATAAGGTTTTTAGCCTCTGAAGACTTAAATGAGCAGCCTAGGAGGGCGCTAACAGCTGGGGCAAGCTGGGCAGATTTCCAGCACCAAGCAACAAATCTTCCAGGGCTCTAATGCTACAGGAATCTCACAGTACTTAAAACTTATCAGAGGTTCCCCCTTTTTCTAAGTGGAAGACTGGATTGCTTTTAGTCTCCAAGACATTCGAAGTACCAGCTTCTCATCTCCACAAAGTGCAAACATTGGCCAGGTGATTCAGCCACCTCTGTTATGTTCAGGAACAGCCTTGGAGCAGAGGGTGCGGGATCTGAAATAGCAGGGAGATGCAGCCCCCAGCAACCACCCCACACAGTACACTTGCTGTTCAAGTCAAGACAAACTCCTTCGCTGATTAAGCAAAAACAAGCCAAACGAAATTCAGGCTCGGCAAATTAACTTCCTGGGTTCAGAAGCATTTCCAGGAGACTGACAGTTCCAATACTGAACCAGTAGTAGCACCCAGAACAGCTAGTTAAGAGCAACAGCTGTGCATGTTGGAACAAAACCATCACTCAAAAGCTCAACTGAAGAACTTTTAAACAGCAAATACAACATACACAAAATTGAGAAATGTTGAGCACAATATCAGCAAAATTATGTAGGAAAGTGTGTCATAAACGAGCTATTATTTAAGTTTCTGGACATTATTCTTCAAATTTTACACTCAACTTTTATTAAAACTGAGACAAAACTGGAGACTTTTAAGGACTCTCATAACTTTTTTTACCTTCTCAGAATAACATCAGTGTTTTGGTAATTGTATCTGCCAAGGAAAATCCTCACTTAGAAAAAAAAAAAAAGCTTCCCCAAATCTGAACCTGATAGTTCAGCCGTGTGTGAAACGCTAATAAAAAAAAAATCCCACAGGTAAAGAAACAGGTCATACTTCCACAATAAGCATTCAACTTACCTGTGAAGAGGCATTCCTTTTCTCATCGAATATGACACTATAAATGGTGAAAGAGATAGCTTCCTTCTTTCACTTTGCATAGCCAAAGACTATTGACTAATCATGTATTTGCCCTTTTGACAGCGTAATGGAAATTAACTTTTCCTGCTTTATTTGCATAAAATGAGCTCTCCCTTTGCCCTGTGGGTTTAAAAAAAAAAATACACAGAAGCGATCAATAATTAGGTTGGATGTGAAATCTAAAGAGCTGATCCAATTTTTCACTCACTTTGTAGTTTAGCTAGATTGACCACCTCACAAATTCAGCTACTAAGATGCTACAGGACACCAGTAAGAGCCCTGGTAAAAACAAGGTAATTAACAAACAATGCTCTTTTTCACCCTTGAAGCTGGTCATATCAAAGATGCCTACCAGATCAGCCAGGCATGATTTGCCACCATAAATTCACTTTGGGACTGACAGCAGTCACATTCTCATACTTCATGTAGCAAGACATGGCTTCTAAAAAAATTCACACCATATTTTTTCCAATTCCTTCCCTGTAGTTCTCTGGATCAAAGAAACAGTTACCTCCTTCCAGTCATCAGGAACTTCCCACACTACTGACATTACAAAGATGAGAGAGAGCAGTCTCACAGTGAAACCAGCTTATTCCCCCAACTCAGATGCACCCCACCCATCCCATGGCCTTCTCTATGTCAAATTCACTTACGTAATACCCACTTGATCTTTCCCTGCTGTGAATACGGCTACACTTCATCCGGCACTGCAACTAGGCAACTAGGACCTAGGAGGCCTGAGTGGACTTTCCCAGGAAAGGCCAAGGCTAATTAGGCACAGAGTATCTCAAACTTGTTCACACCCTTTGCCATTATCAGGTACCTTGAAGAATGAGCCCGAATTTTCCTCTTCCTTTCTTTTGTTCCTAATACACAGAAACTTCCCGATGCCCTTTCACATCTTTCAGTATATAGTCAAAAGGTATAGCCAACACCAGCAAAACTTTGGCTTCCTTAGTTATGCCCCTGCACACTCCAGCAAGTCTCTCTCCTGGTAACCCATCACCTGCTGTATACTCACTTCCTGCATTTGAAGTTTGCCAGAGTTCCCCATACAGCCAAGGGAGGTTTCTGCCATACTCTCTCAGCTTTTTTCACATCAGAACAGACAGCTCCTATGCTTGGCAAAGACTATCCTGGAGTATCAACCAGCTTTCCTGGGCCACTTCAAGTTGCAAAGCTGTCTCCCATGGGATCCTGACAACCAAATCTCTGCTCAGGCCCAAAAAACTGCTCTCCTGAAGTCCATGGTTGTAATTCTGCTGTTTGTCTTACTGCTTTTGGGAACCTAAACCTCACCACTTCAGTGGTCATAGGCTTCTTATGCCCGATTGCTTCTTCCCTCTTTGTAAAAGGTGCAGCCACAGCACCTTCTCTAGTTAACTCAATCATTTCTGTCAAGAAATTATCCTCCACACATTCCAGACAATTGCTTTCACTTGGTCTTTCCAGCAAATATCAGGATGATTAAAACCCCACATGAGTACTAGGATCTGCTCCATGAGGCTCCCTCCAGTTTCCTAGAACCATTTTCACCTGCTTCTTGATCAGGTCTGTGGCAGACATTACTACAACATAGCCTAGTGGCAGAAGTCACAGCCTTCCTTATATTAAGGGTCTCTATCCTCTGCTTACTCAAGCACAGTCTCTTACAAAGCTCTTGGCTCCGCAGGTTCTCTGCAAGGAACCTCTCAGTCTGTTTGTCCTTCCTGATCCTGCAGTCTGGCTCATCTCTTCCCTGCATATCCTTCACCTGCAACTTAGTGCCTGGACAAGAGCACACCTCACACTTCTGAGTGGCCCCAGCCGCAAGGAGAAGCACCAGGCATTTGCTACAGCCCGAGACATTGAAGACCACAACCTTGCTCCTTCCATGCATTTCAAATATTAATTCATGACTGCTGGCAAGATTGATAATTAACACACATTCATTTACTTGAAGCCACTTTTCTTTCATGCTTACAATATGGCATAATAAGGAAACAATGAGGCCATGGGACAACTTTTGCAGGTAGTACTATAAGAAACCAGTCCCCGATATTTAATTAACACTACTTCCAAAGCATCCTTTGGGAATGTAGTATTGATACTGTCTAAGAACAAATACCTACTAAAAGTTTCCTTCAAAGAAAGAAACTGTACTACACAAGCTTTAAGCTCCTCTGACTTCTTGCTAAATGCAAAGAAACCCAGTTTGATACAGGGTCCCTACCCAAGGTCTGGTTACAACTCAGAAGAGCTCCCTTGTATTCACTAAGCTGGCATGTTCACCATGCACATGGGCCCACTCCCTTATAAGCACACATACTGAGAAACAGGGTCAGTTCAAATGTTTATATATCCATACAGTGAAAAACAAAACAAAACCAAAAGCATTTCCAAGAGGATAGACTCTGTATTCTCTAGAAGACTAGAAAGGAAAGCTTCATTCAAGTTGCCTTTGATACTCTACTACTGTCTTAAATCAGTGGAGGAAATTAATTCCTGATAGAAATATGTCAGATGCACCTGCACTGTTCAAAACAATTTAATACCAAGGCATACAGATTTTTATTAACCAGCCATTACATATTCATGTGAACAGAACTTAAAACAAGCCTTTTAACAACATCCTTGAGGATCTCCACTATTCAGCATCACAACAGAGCATTAGAAAGGATTAGTCCAAATACCAATTACTCAGTTTCACACATCTGGAAGAGTAATATAATGTGTGGGACCACATGACAAACAAAGCCACACAACAGCAGAAACTTAAAAGCACCTCTGGTTTTGTTGTTGTTCTCAGGAGACAACCACTGCCAAGGTAAGTAAAGAAATAGCATTGTACCTGTACTAAGACAGGTCACCTGATCCTTGAGAAAGTGCCTGTAACATACTTAAGATAACAACATGCCAAGAAGTGCCTACCAACAAGAGCTGGAAAATCACCTGGTCATGCCTGTTCTTATGCAACACAAACCAACTGCAATCACCAGCTGTGCACCAGCATCCCACATTGCTAACTGTGATCTTATCTATACACAATTCACAGTTGCCTCAGCTTCCATTCACATTGCTCACTCCTTGACAGTTAGACTCCATGATCTTAACCATCTTTCCCAACCTAAATGATTCTACAATTCTCTCCCACAGGGCTCTCCAACAGTTGTGTTATTGTGGGACCCAAGCTCAATGTGTGTTCATTGCACTGATGGCTGCATGCACCTAAAGAGAGCTACAGTACCCAATTACAGTCTAGGATGACAAAGAAAATGCAAAGGCATACAAAACACATTTATGATTTCTTAACAGGCTTTCTAGGAGAGGCATTAGTGTAGACTAAGATTTTTGTATTATGGGAAAAAAAAAAAATGGTCTTTGAAGATGAAAAAGGAAGAGTACGTAACAGCTTTAGGAAGGCTCAGTAAGCTCAGACTGCTTACATGGAAGAAGGTATGTGAAGAACTGTGCCCCCTTTCTCCCACTCCCTGCTTCCAAAGCACTATCAGTCAGTGCCCCCAGCAGGTACTGCCAGTGCCACACTAAATCTCTAGTTGCTTCTCAGATTCATTCATAATGCTTGAGGAAACTACATACAGAGTAAAAAGGATGAGAACAAAACTATAAAAGGTCAATCTGGGAGACATGCTTCCCGGACAGCGATGTTCCATTACTACAGAAAGCAAAGGAGATGACATGCCTTCACAAGCAATCAGTGCATCGCAAGTCTATCAACAACTAAGCCCACGTTAAAAATAATTTCATTTTAAGAACTGGCAACATCCTACCTTACAAGGTCTGTAATATTACAGGTCAACAGGTAAACAAATACTAAATACTAGTTACAACAGGACTACAAGAATTCATGCAACACCATACATCAAATTAACATTAAGGAACAAAACTCACAGCATTGTACAATTAGCACATCAAGACAGAAACCAAAAAAAGATACTGTATCTAAACAGAATACACACATCTTCATCAATCCAAGTCACCAGTAAGCACAGCTATTACCTTGCACCAACTATCCAAACACAGACTACTATTCTTCCTTTACATTAAACAAGATACATAAAGGGGTGGGGGGTGCAGGGGGTAGTTGGGTTGATTTGTTTTTTGTTGTATTAGGGCAGGTGGGATGTATTTGGTTAGCATGGCGAAGCTGGGGGGGGACGGATGGATGAACTACTGGGGTGGTTTTTGTGAGAGGCTGCTAGAAGCTTCCCCCGTGTCTGACAGAGCCAGTGACAGCCAGCTCCAAGACAGACCTGCCGTGGGCAAAGCTGAGCCTGCCTCTGGGATAACATACTTAAGAAGACGGGGTGGGAATAAACTGTGCAATGGCAACTGCAGCTGGAGAGAGGAGTGAGAAGATGTGAGAGCAACAGCCCTGCAGACACCCACATCAGTGCAGGAGGGGCTCCAGGCACTGGAGCAGCGGTTCCCCTGCCCCTGGTGAAGACCCTGGCAAGGCAGGCTGTGCCCCTGCAGCCTGTGGAGGTCCACAGCAGAGTAGATACCCACCCACAGCCCATGGAGGACCCCACACCAGAGCAGGTGGGGATGTGCCTGAAGGAGACTGTGATCCTGCAGGAAGACTGCGCTGGAGTGGGTTTGCTGGCAGGATTTGTAACCCCACCTAGGACCTATGCTGGAGCAGTGTGTGAAGAACTGCGGCCCATGGGAAGGACTTGCACTGAAGAAGTTCATGGAGGACTGTCTCCTGTGAGAGGAACCCCACACTGGAGCAGGGGAAGAGTGTGAGGACGAAGGAACAGCAGAGACCACATGTAATGAACTGCAACCCCCATTCCCCTGCACTGGCTGGTGGGGAGGCAGAGAAATCAGGACTGAAGCTGAGCCCAGGAAGAAAGGGGGGAGGTGGGTCAGGGGGAGAAGGTGTTTTAAAAGATTTGGGTTTATTTATCATTACCCCATTCTGATTTGATTGGTAATAAAATAATTTCCCCACATAAAGTCTGTTTTGCCCATAACAGTAATGGGTGAGTGATCTCCCTGTCCTTATCTTGACCCACAAGCCTTTCGTTACACTTCCTCTCCCCCATCCAGCTGAGGAGGGGGAAGCAATAAAACAGCTTTGGTGGGCACGTGGATGCCAGGTGCCCAACATGGGGCACAAGGAATTCAAGATAAGGATATTAATTGGGAGAGGTAATAGGCAAAACATGGATTGAATGTAGCTAGAGAGCCAAGAGCAGAACAACTGTGGAGAATGTGTTCGTTTAATTGTGATAAAGGGACAAGGGGTAGACTGTGTATAAATTGTGCACTTTCCTTCGTGTTGCAAGAATGTTATTTTGATTTTGCTGTGGGAGATTCTTTTTGTTGATCTAAGTAAAGTTTGTGAAGATTGTGAGATCCATGTGATGAATGTATATTTTAGTGATAATTCTTAAAATACGTCATTCAGAGGCAAGAGGTGTTTTTTCACAGAGACTTTTGGGGGTTTTGGTTTGGGGGGTGTGTGGTTTTTTGTTATGTTATTTGCTTTTTTAATCAAAACCAGTCAAACTACCCAGTACTATTTTTTAAGTATTTCAGGATATAAATCAATCATGAAAAATAATGAAGAAAGTACCAGGGCTGTAAGATATTTCTGAAAACTCTTTTTTGGAAGCAAATTTCAAACATTTACAATTGACACTATCATTTAGAAGAATTGCAATATTAATTTCCAATGAAGACCTGAAATCAGGCTTCAAGGCTGACTATACCAACCTAAAAGATGAAGCTTTAGCCAGACACTAAAAGACAAGTACCAAACTAAAAATCAAGTATGTGACAATATTCATCACTCATGTTGGCAGAGACATGAAAAGTTTCAGGATAGGATAAGAGTTTAATCCTATCATTTGATATTTTAAGGCCTATTACAAACAAGAAATATAAATTCAGATCAACTGCTACATAATCTAATTTTTCAGTCCTTGTTTATTCATCCATACACAAAAGTGCTTCCTGTCAACCTATGACAGAAACCTGAGTTTCAATCAAGGCCATCACAGTAATAAACTCCATTTTAGGGAAACTTATTTGTGAGACATGACCAGTCTGGTTAGTAGGACAACATCTGTATGTATGCAGACATACTAATTAAAGGAAAACAAATATGGAAGTTTCCTACTGGAGGACAAATGGCAGTTACTGTCTAGTTATCTACAGCATCTTGTCTCCAGAAGAAAAGTGAAAAATAATTTATATATGAAGCAAGTGCTTAAAAATTAAGAGGATTTTTCATAATATTTGAATATATTTTTTAATGTCTCTGTCTACTATTTTAACGCAGGCCTATGACCTCCAAATTCAACTCTGAAGAGTCCATTCATTCCAAGAAATTGAAGGTGACAAATTTTTCATGCTAATCTCACAGTAAGAACCTGTTACCCAGAGATGACCTTTAAATGAAGATTCTAGTCCAGACTCACCCCTCAGGCCCAAACTAGACACGTTTGGAGGACAGAGCAAAGGTTTGGGGTTTGTTTGGGTTTTTTTAATTAAACAACCATCACCATGTGTTTGCAAACTATCAAAGGATGTTAGTTGCTACCTACAGACAATTCAGCAGTAATAAGTAGAAGTGCATCTCAAACACATGCTTTTTAAATTTATAGTGCTACCTTGTTGAAAGTAAACAAGTGAAAGACAGATGCTTTTTAAGAACAAGGAAAAGAGCACAACTTAAAACCACAACACCCACAGAAGTGGCATATGCATCTAATACCTTATACCCAGCAAAATGCATTTCCTTCCTTCTTCCTACTACACCTTCATTTTAATGTCTCCAAACTTGAGTTTTTCCATCTTTCAGACACTTCATATGTAATTTCGTTCCTTGTTTAACACTTCTCCCTACAAAAAGAGCACCAGGATCCCATCCATGGAACCACAGCCAGTCAGCCACAGACCCCACAGTACTCTGGTAGCTGTTTGTCCAGCTATACAGCCAATAATCAAGGAAAATACCTGGCTTTAAATACAGTCCCCCTTACAAGGATCTTTTCAGATGGCTCCACTTCCTGATCCAGCTCTTCACACAGTCCCATCACATATTCCACCAGTGGGGGATATAGGGCAAAGGGAGCAGGGAAGGGAACAGGGAAGAGAACAGGTATCAGGGATACTGGCTCACACTAACTCAAGACACTACATCTACACTGCCTCTCAAAAGGTTAATCAGGTACTCTCTCCTGGTCCCCAACCATGTGCCCTGATGGCAATAGCTGTAACATTCATTAACCTATGCAGGGAGTCACATCAGCTTACTGATCTACATTTCTTTCATTTTCGTCAGTGTTCTCAGACAGACAAGCAGCCTGGATCCCTTTAACAAAAGGCCACACATACAGTAGCGCCAACAGAAGTGTCAGGTACACAAAAGATAGGAAGGTAAGAAGGAAAGAGAACTACTCTTAGCAGGCTGTGCAGTCTTAGATCAGTTGAAAAAGCCACTTCCCAAGCACTTGTGAACATTCTTCACAAAAAATCTGCCTCTGGTCCACCTCTGTCTAGAAGTTGTTCTAACACTAAAGGGAAATTCAGCCCAGGGCCTGCTGGCTTGTGTTTACACCCACACAAACAAGAAATGAGATGTTATTACCAGACAACATTGCTCATGAATACGGACTGAAAACAGATCATCCTTGATTATCCACAACCACAGCTGATAACAAATAACACAGCTGGGACAATGTAAAGCAAAGGAACAACAGATGTGAATCTGCACAATGAAACAGTTGGTGCTGAGGACCTAGGTGAAGGATGAAGCCAGGAAAAGACAAGAGCACTCAGCAAACCTCAAAGGAGAAGAGGTCCAAGGACCTTCTGTTGTTGTCTCCAAGGGGACAAGGCAGCAGGAAACCTCAGACACTGTATCACCTCTCTTTCAGAGGAACATGGTATAACTATCTTTTTTGATCATGCTGACGATGTTTAATTGCCTAAAGACTACTACATACAGCACTTTCTACGACCACCTCTGGAAAGGTCTAGAAGTCAGCACAAGCAAAGTAGACTCCAGCAGGTGTACACCCACTTAGATTCTTGGGGAAATTCACTGTAATAAGCACAATAAATCTGAGCCAGCATTATGGCAGCAGGAGTCATTGATCCAGAGCTGCCAGTGACAGTAGTTCAAGCAGTGCCCTCAGCAAGCACCCGTGGCTTCAAAGGAAGGAGCTGCTGCTCTTTCCCTGCCACCCAAGAACAAGAAGCAAGTCTTCAGAACAAGTGAAGCCTGGGGACTTCAGCCCTGCTCAGTCTGTTGCTTCGGCTAAGACTGATCACCAAGACGCCTGTACATCTCTCCAAACCTCAAAGCCCTGGGTAGAGTGTCAGAGCCCTGCAGCCAGCAAAGCAACAGAAGTCAGTTTAACTGATGGCTGACCTACTCCCAGCTAACTCATCTTGCTTCCATACATAGCTCCAGCATCTGTCAGACATTCCACTGAAACATTTCAGCATACTAAATCAGTAGAAAAAAGTTAACTAACCTGACCAGTAAGGTGTCTGGTATGCTCAGAGCACTGAAACAGCCCAGCACAATGTCAGAAGAGTACTAGAGCAAGAAAGGGCTCAAAAAGCCAGTACCATGCACGCAATTAGAGTGGCTTCAGTGTACATTAGCATTTCAGTTCAAATCAGGACTGCAATTTTTAAGTTAATTTCTCACTCATCCCCACTCATAACACATCTGCCTGCAACACACAGCTGTCTCAAAGCACAAGAACTGGATAACCTCCAGTCAAAACACAACCAAAAGATGTAGTCCAGCAAGCACATCAAGCCACCACTAGCAGGCACCAAGCCCACAGCACCAGACTAGAACCAGTAAGAGATGCTAAAAGGCAGGCAAGCAAGGACACCATGCCTTCAGCATGAACCATTTCACTCTACAGATATACTCCTGTTACCCTACCTACTGATATCAGCACCCACAGAACCACTGCTTCATTCTCCACAGCACTGAGCACCTGCACAGTTAAGTCACAACCAACTTCTCTGACTGGGCTTACACATTTTCCTGCCCCAAGGACAATTCAGTACAACTTCTGATAACAACCCCTCCCCCAGATAAGCTTTATGCCAATAAATTAATTTTAATCCATGCATTGATCCTCCAAATAAATCAGCTTAGTAATTAAATAACTCACCCCACAAAGGTCAAAAGACTGGATTCAACTCCCTCTTTCCAATGTGTACTTCCCACCTCCAAGGAAGTGTCCCCAGAAGGGTTGCAGCATGATACTTAAAACATTCCACTCTACACCCTTCCTCTCCTACTCAATGTTAAGTTTCAACCAGAATCCAACACAAGTGACATTTCAGCTTAGCCTTCAAACTACACAAAAGGAGTCTGACCCATTCTAAAGGTCATATACGCATTTTGCATCACCCTGCCACTGAATAAAAGATGCAGCCAGTCTTTGGAGAACAGGCTGAAATTTTAGGACTCTAGAGCTCTGACGAGCCCCCTCAACTTTTAGAAGTTGCAGATCATGCTTGCATTGCTCCTCATACCCAATGAAAAATTATCTCCTCATCAATAGCACCTTCCACCAATCCACTCTTCTTAGAAGCAACAATACAATTTTAAAAAGAAAAGGCAGACTACACTTATCAGGCAAGTTACAGTTTTGAACAAAGGCATGCTCCTTTCACAGAGGTGTTTCTGTCTTCACAGGATGACCACCACTTACATCTCTTATGCTTTACACAACTATTCAGTACACACAAGAAAGCAAGGGGACAGGATAGTAACATCACCTCCACCACCTCTTGTGAAGAAATAAGCAACATGCTGCCTTGTTTTCGGAACAAAAAGGTAAACACATTGAAAGAAGAGCAAAACACCAAGTGCAGACCTGGCCCTAATGTTTCCTTGGTATGATCTGGTACATTCCTATTCTGCACACCTTGCAAACACCACCATTTATGAAGAGCAAATTTCTCCAGACAGTACATAGAGGCAGAGTCCAATATACTCCAGACAACAGTATTTAAACAATGTTTAAACAAGGCATTAAAAATATTAGAGCTTCCCCTTTATATAGGTACTTGAACAGATCTCTCCTCAAATCATCTGTGCACAAACTCCTGAAGTGCCACTGGGAGGCAATGAGCTGTCAAAATGACTGAATTTCTAGTTTTGTAGCAGATAGAATAGTTTTGCATGTTTTAGAGAAGTAAACAGCAAAACAATGAGTAAATTAAGAGTCTGGACAAACTTTAAGGCCCTGTATTTGTAAGTTAGTTACAAGTAAAAAAACAACACACACACTCCTCAGTTTTGGATAAACTTCTGGTTTTCTAATATTTTTTTTACATTAAAACTTAAACGCCAAATTCTCCAACAATATTTATTTTTGCCAACTAGATTTCTCCAGAACAGAAGAACCTGACAGCATCACATTAAGCTATAGGGAAGTCTTCAGCAAAATTCAAAGTTTTGTTTCAGCCAAAAGTTCAACTTGTTCACTCAAATTCATCCATCTCAATACAGACTTGACATAGAAGCTTACAAGCTTAACCTGCTTTGCAGTTTCCCTAAACCACATTTTCCAAGTTCCTTCTGAAATACTGCCTCAGACTCCAAGCTTAAAAAAACCAAACAAAGTTAGGAAAGGAACGTGGATCTTCCATTTCTAGGTAATTTGATTTTCCATTTTCCTTCACTCGGAAGACTACAGTTTCTAGAGAACAGCTGAACTCTGTGCAAATACTTTTACATCAATAAAAGCATTTGTATCATTTTTGGGTTTATATTATCTAGCAGAACAAGATGATGATCTGCAAAAGCTAAAAACATTTGGAGATGTCTATACTTAAAGCAACTTAATACAATAATACCTGAAGTCTTAAGTGACTGATAGAAAAAGACTCCTGTATTAAAGAAGTACAACTAACCGTCCACTACTCCGTAAAGTTTTAATAGTTTACATTACTTTCCCATGGGATTTTTTTCAGTCATTTATAGTTCATTGCTTCGTATGGCCATAGAATCCCTGCTGTGTTAAAAAATGCCAAGTAAAATTATATCTCATTCACTGCTTTATGCTATACCTTCTTTTGTTCAGATCCAATTAGTGAAAGCTTGTTCTTCATTTATCATACTTTTAGCTGATTACATTAGGCATTACAATAGTTCTCTAGCTTTCCTTGACAATGTTTGCACCATCAGTGTTACATTTATGGTTGAGGAGGCTCTTTCATCTTAACCCTCTATTCCAATCAGTTCAGGGGGAAAAAGTACATACGATTACTCTTGTTCAGCCAAAACTTCTTTGCTTGTTTTCTCATCCCAAAAATAATTCCACCAGATGTTTTAATTAAAAAATTTCCAAATTCTATTGGTCCTTCCCCACTTTACCTATCCAAGTGTAAAGAATTAGTGTTTTGCAAGTTGAACTCTTGAAGTTAGAAAAAAAAAAATCAGCATTTTGAACAGTATACTATTTCTTTCCTGTGCTTTCCCCAACATAATAGATGCAATAAAAAGTATTATCAAGCATTTTCAAGACTCTACAAGCATCCATTATAGCCAATTTTTCTCAACACATTCAGTACCACATGAGCAACTGTATGCTTTATGGGGGGGGTCTCATCTATTTTGTCAAGCTGTTTTCCCCAACCACCACAATGATTTTATTTCAGGACAGTTGTTAAAGCAGCAACTTCTCTTCCATAGCACAATTAACTTTGGAGATAATATTTTTCCCCAGTTCACACCCCCTTCCTCCTCCACAAAAGTAAATGTAATCCAATACCTTTTCCAGATACCTGTAACTTTGCAATAATACACAAGCACCCAAAAGTCTCTGAAGTCACCCACATCCTTTTAAGTTTTGTTAAAATTCCCTTCCCTACAGAAATCCTTCAGATATTAGGCTATTTTTAAAATTTAAGAGCACAAAACAGTATTTCGTTCTATTTTTCTTCTTCAGGTAAGCTTTACTTGGTGCTCAGCAGGTCGTTCAATTTTTGCCACATTCCCAATTTCTACAGTCCTTTCTGCTGCTTCCTGTTCGTAACAGAAAAGTTTTAATTCCTTGAAATGAAAATTCCTTTGTACTATTATGGTCTAGTTACTAGTTTCATGTATTAATGAAAGGTATGTCCAAATTAATATTCCTTTAGCAGTATAGTCAAGACATTTCCCATGGTGCTCCACAGAAAGCAAGTCTGAAGAACAAGAAAAAAGTAGTTTCATTGAAGGTCTACACATATTTCAGCTATTCCAATCACCTCTATTCAGCCCTGTAAACTCCACAGGGACTTCAGAGAATTTTAAAATTAAAAGTGAAAAGTTGAATATTCAACCAGAAAAAAATTCCCAAAATAAAGTTCTAGGATAAGATTATTCACTAGTGAGTCTTACAGTGTCTTGATTCAAAGACCAATGATTTTAAGACTGTGTGTACCATTCCTATTAAAGCACCAGTGAAAATGTTTGCCTGGGTCATTCACGCACATGATACTGAATGGATAATAAAGTAGAAGCTATCACTGAAGAGCCTGAATTGCTAGTAATCTCATGATTTCCCCCCCTTAAGTATTTACTGAGCACACTCAATGAACCCTGCTCCAGTTCAGTTTCAGTTCTCTTTTCAACCAGCATGACAGAAATGAAAGCCAGAGAGATGTAACAGACTGTCTGGTTTGCCCTCCTTTTACAGTTATATTTGTAGAAACAAATTAGTATTAAGACTGTCACTCTACCCACATTTCAGCAAGTAGCCATGCAGATGACAGGTAATATAATAAGGGGCTATCACTGCATATCAAAGGTTATCCAAGTTCTAAACAGAAAATTTTATTACTCTAATTAGTGCTATTTCTAAACACTTTAATAAAAAGTATTTTTATAAACCATCCCTACCTACTTTAGTCACTTAAAACCAGGTCCCACTATTTTTAGTGAAGACAAACAGCTTTGGGATGGGCAACCATTTCAACTGCATAACTTCACATTCATTTCTGCCTTTGGTTCAATAATCAGCAGCATCAGGGTAGTGGCCTACGATATTCATTGCCTTTGCGATACAAGTCTTGAGGGACCGAGGGATGTCTTGCTTAATCCTGTCAAGCACAAAATCAAAAGGATATTCACAACTCTTTTGCAGCATCCCACTGCTAAGCAAACAGGTTTCTCCCAGCTACATAAGGACAGAGGTTCCTTTGGCAGGTTGCATCAGCTCCCAAGTTTGATTTCAGCGTGTTTGAGATTTTGCTATCACTGGTATAACCAAGAAGGCTGGTGGAACCTGAAGACAAATTAACAACACAGGGCAAAGATTATTTGTTACTTCATGGCCAAAACCAGGACACAGTCAAAAAATTTGGCCCCTGGACTCAACTATCAAGATCATCCAAACTGGCAGTCATACCCATCACTGCAATGGCCAGGTCATTCCCACAAACAATGAATAACTGGAGGCATCCAAGTCTTTAAGACAGACGACATTAGTTAACTATTTCCCAGTGCAAGCACTCAAGGTAAAGTAATTATAGGATGTATGGTAGACAAGCAACACACGTCTCATTAGACCAAAAAAACTAGCTTAGACCTAACACCACTACCCTATTTTAAGCAGGCAGAACAGCGTTTCAGGTAGCCTTTCTCTCATTTTCCTTTAAATACTTGGAGCTTCTTCAACGCCCAGCTAATGCTTAAGCTTGTACAGATATGTTTGATCAATTTTTTTGTACAAGGATCCAAAGAGCTAAGCAGACACTATTTCATCCTTACAGCATTTGTTAGAGCCTCACCTCTGGTCTGTGAGCTCAAAACGTCAGCATCTCATTTAACACACTTAACATTATCTTTATGAACCATTATGAGTATATTAATGCATTTCTGAGATACCAGCTTGGATTTCCTTTCTCTTATGAACTACGATAAAATAAAGACCCTATTTGTATTTTAAAGCCAAAACAGTAGACTGAAGCAGAGTAGACATTTTCAATTTCCTCTTTGTAACACACTATTTTGTACTCCTTTCCCCTAAGGTCATGAGTTGTACTTTTTCATATCATTCTTACTCCCTCACGTTCTTCAATCTCAGTTTTTACTTACTACTTTCAGATTTTTTTCTTAGTCTCCCGCTCATAGCAGAGTCCACACAATAAACAAAGCCATCCACACACTGGAGAGAAGACCAATCCATTTTCTCAAGTCTATTACAGACTGGTGAAAGAACATGTTGGGTTTTTTTAAAGAGCTTTTTTAGTCTATTTTCAGAATTAATTCATGTCAGTGAACAAGGCTGTGCAGTGCTGCAAAACAACAATTCCATTTATCCTAACAGCAGATACTATATACATAAGATGGAATACAAGTACCTATCAGCATGCTGCAGTTTTACTACAGGGATCACAGATCATACAGAGTAGTTTGTATTCATATCCACATAACCCTTAGCTTCCAAAAGAATTAGAATTTATCATTGTTTGACACCCATCCATTAAGAATTCATTTCATAGTCCATTGAGTACCCACAAGCTACTACAGCCTCCCAATTATGGCTACCAGTTCAGATCCAGACCAAGTATACTCTTCAGTCACCTCAGAAAGAATTACTTGGCATAGAAATCCAGTGGTAGGGCACCTGTCCTGCCTCAGAAAATCCAGTTTCAGCCCCTCATTCTACCTACAGCCTATTTATATGAACTGAGCTGGTCATGTAGGAATCAACCACAAAAGGACTCAGACAAAAGCACTGTCAGAAGTCCAAAACTCAAAACAGTTCTTGCCTTTCACTTAATTCTGAAAACATCTAAGTTCTAACTACTTTCACAGATTCCCTCAGCCATGCTTCAGTTTTAAAACGTTGAGCAACCCACCCCCTATACCCACAAGTCCTGCCCTGCATATAATACAAGTATTCTTCCCAATAGCTGGTCAGAGGAACCTCTTCAATCAAATCATAACACAGTTTTACCTCCCTTACAGATTTCAACACACCATCCCAAGACATTGGGGCACCCCCAGTCCTTTTTCATGTAGTTCTTGCAGGCATGGAATAACACTATGCTCTTTCTAGTCAACAAGGATATGCAAATATGACTACACTTGCTGTTATATCACAAAGAAACTACCTTCCCATTCTTGCTACCAGTGACTTAAAAGTATTTCTAAAATAAAGTATGGAAGAGACTACAAGACCTGAAAATAAGCAAGTAGCTAGACAAATACCTCACTTGTCTAGACAGCCATTTTACCACCTCCCTGCCATGCTGCTGAATGTTCAAGACACCTTAATATCCTCAAACAGAGCACCTCCAGCAGGCCTGTTCAGCACACCTGGTAGGAGAGGTCATTCCTCCGGGAAGTGAGAAACAGTGAGTTGGGTGTACCAGGCACAAGAACAACTGAGACCAAGTTTATACCTTCTCTTAAGATGCGCTTTTCATTGCCTTTTTTGTGTACATTAGCAAACCACAATTTAAGTTTTGCTGCCACTTTCACACTTGGTGTACGTATCTACCAGATGTACTATCTAGTTTAATCCAGGGAAAGAGCAAGGGAACCTTTACACGAGCAAAACACAATAAAGCTCACAAAAAATACCTGCTAAATAGCTGTCCAATCGTGTGTGTGTGTCCCATCCATCCCCCCACTGGTATCTCCCCTCTTTCAAGCACATGGAGGAAAAGGACATATACAAAGATACTTCAGAATTGCCAACATGCCCACCACAGTAATCAAAAAGCCTGCATAAAAGCTTCAAGTCTTGTTGAATTTTTAAGAATCCCATCTACCATTTGAATTCAAGTAGTACTTACAGCATTGGCATCAACATCACTGTGTATGGCAACTGTTTTAATCCCCATCTTCTTACATGTTTTGATGACCTAACACACAAGTGACAATTATCAGTATTTAGAATACCAATAGTTCAAGAATTAACTACAAAAAGAAAAAACTTAAAAGATTACATACTTACTCGGCATGCAATCTCTCCTCTGTTGGCAATAAGGAGTTTTTCAAAAGTCTGAAGGGAAACAAATGATGAAAGATAAAAAAACCCACAAGCTTTCCTCCCTTCAGAAACATGCTTTTCTCCTCCACTTCCACTAAAACCCCGACTTATCCATAACCTTGTAACTCTTCAAATCACCTACTTTCAAAAGGGTTCTGCTGATTTACAATGATGATATAGCAGATCTAGTATACCATACTGTTCATATCACACACACAGGTTCACAAGAAAAAGGTGTTGACTATTCACACCAGCATTCCTTGGATCTCGTCACCATGCACTGTGCAGAAACAAGAACTCTACAAAGGCTCTAGGAGCCAGTCAAGTCCAGGGAAGAGACATGCTGGCAGGTACAGTGGTCAGTGCCTCTGATCAGCACAGATGACTGGAATACAATACTCCTCTGTTATGCAAGATCTCTAAAAGACATTCCAATCATAAGAAGCAGAGATTCCTCTCTGCCTAGGGTACGAAGAGTAAAAGACCAATACCCTGCAGAGGCATGCTTGCCAAGTTGCACCAGCCCTGCCCCTCCTTGTAGCTGCACCCCATGCCAGGAACCCGACAAAATGCTGCGTTGCCATGACACTGTTACACACCCATACTAAGTAGCAATGAAAGTGCAACAGAACCGCAAATCAAACTCAGTATGCCCCTGAAATTCACTGTCACATTTCACACTGGAGTACACTTAACACTGTAATATCGCGTCTGTAAGAAAGGGATAACAAGCTGTCAGAAGTCAGTAAGATTTACATCCTGGACAAAAACTTCCCATTAAGAAAAAGTAGTGGAGGAGCACAGTTGCTCAGCATAAAAATCTCATGGCTGTGAGTAAAGGTTATTGCTGTCACTGGCCTTATTACTAAACACATGTGCATTTTGATACTGCACCCACTTGGATGTAAATACAGACTGCCACGGAAAGGGACAATCCTGCTTTACATACTCCCACTGCTTTCCATGCATCAGACCTAGCAGGGACTCAGCTTCAGCACACATCAGTTGAAAACAGTAATCCAACAGTCCTACTCTGCCTCCCACACTCCAAATCAAAAAACAGGACAGGGAACCAGCAGGACTATCCCCTTCAGGGGCAGCCTGCAGTCATACCAGATTAGGTTTATCAAACTATACCCCAAGACATTTGATAGCTATTCTCCCTGCCCTACACCAAACAGCAATTTTCCCTGTTGTCCTGGTTTCAGCTGGGATAGAGTTGGTTTTCTTCTTAACACCTAGTACAGTGCTGTGTTTTGGATTTCGTGTGAGAACAATGCTGACAGGACACTGATGATTCTAGTTGTTGCTGGGTGATGTTTATACTAAACCAAGGACTGTTCAGTTTCCTGGGCCCTGCCAGCGAGAGGGCTGGAGGGGCACGGGACATTGGGAGGGGACACAGCCAGGACAGCTGACCCAAACTAGCCAAAGAGGTATGCCATATGATGTCATGTTGAGTATATAAACTGGGTGAAGAAGGAAGAGGGGGGACATCTGACATGGCATTTGTCTTCCCAAGTAACAGTTACACATGATGGCACCCAGCTTTCCTGGGGATGGCTGAACACCTGCCTGCCGGTGGGAAGTAGTTAATAAATTCCTTGTTTTGCTTTGCTTGTGTGCACAGTTTTTTACTTTACCTATTAAATCGTTCTTATCTCAACCCTCAAGTTCTACATTCCTCTCTGATTTTCCTCCCTATTCCTCTGGGTGAGAGGGAGTGAGTGAGTAGCCGCGAGGTACTTAATTACTAGCTAGGGTTAAACCAGGACACATAGGGACTGGGGGAGAGGAAGTATTGCCACTGCAACAATGAAACCATTTGTTATCCCCACAGTCATTAGTTAATTTGGGGAGGGGGAAACAGGTGTAAGAGGAGAGGAAGGAACACTGCAAAACTCCAACAGGAACTGCTATCAACAGACTAGGGTATATGTTGTTTGCTCCCCTACTCTAGACAGCCATACTCAAGGTGCCCTTGACCAAATTTACTTCTTCCAAGTCAGATCTGAGCTGGCATCACATGACTAGTTTAAAAATACTACCACATGATAACAACAAACAGAAATTAAGTGATAAAACCCTCCAGGTAAGAGCTGCAGCAAGCTTATACAGTAAATTCAGCCAGATCTTTTGAGGAATGCGTACCACTGCCTAGTACCCAGGCACACACATCCTCCACTCAAAAGACAGATCTTAAGACACCCTTAAGCAAGCTCAATTATCAGAAGCACAAATATTGTAAGAACACCACAGGAGCTAGCAATTTATTTGAAGAGCTTTAGCTGGGGACTTAGTCTAAAACTCAGTGAAAAAACTGAAAGGTTTCAACATGCTCACACAAATTGTTCCCGAATCTAAATTCCAGCGTTCTAGGCACCTGAAGCTTTTCAGGCATACAGACTTGCAGGGGAATAAAAAAATATCTCCCAAATAATACTTAACACTGAAAGATTTAATGACCCAAATACATAATCAACTTATTTCTTTGTATGTATGGGTTGTTTAATTAATCAAATAATGTGATCCGTTGAAGAGCAAGACAACTCTCAGTATCAAGAAGTTAAGAATATTTGACATTCATTTTAATTTTCTAATTCTGCAATAAAGACACTAATAGGGAGAGACTGGACTCTTGCTCCGTCTATTAAAGACAAGCCTCAAGTCCAGCATATTAAAAAAAAAAAAAAAATCACATGTTGCTTTGAAGTAACATGCAGCATTTCTTTTTTATGGAATTTCCACTTATTAGCTTAAATAAGTTTCATATGAAAGTCTTGTCATTACAGAGACAATGGAAGGAGCAGTGAATGGAAAAAGCAGAACAGAGTTTAAACTATCTGTAGTAGCCACTGGTTGTAATAACATAGCTCCTACTTAAGAGAAACTAAATAGCCAATTACATTGTCTAAACATAACTATGCCTTTAGAAAAGGAAGGGGACCTTGATTAAGCAAGAACCTTAAGGATATAGATTTCTTCAGAAGACTTCTTTTTAAGCCACATTTCTAGGTACATACAGGTTTTCCCTGTTTTCTAATACTGTTTCACTCCTGGTTAATTGCTTCTACACTGGTACATAAGGGCAAGACTATCAGTGCTGAACTGCTGGCATTCTTGCCCTTCAGTACCAGTGTACCTTCATCCACATTATTTTTCCAAGTGTGTTACTTTAGAGTCTGTGCCAAGACAATCTCCCATGAGAAAAGTTTTTCTTGGCTCATAACTGTAAATTGAGATTGCTACTGTACAAGTCCCAAGATGAGGATTTACTATTCTCTGTCTCTGCGGGCCTTAAAGGCCCATCTTTACCCGACCTCTTAAGTTCCCACCCCCATGTCAGATCTCCTAACAATCATGCTGCCACTACTAGATACTTTTGTTTCCATGAAAAGCTTTGGGTTAGTTTAGCTCCCAGATGCTTTAACAGGCCTGTATCTCTCCACCATGCAAAATATTAGTAACTGTTTCACAATTAGAACATGCTCAGGCCAAGCTCACAATCATTTATCCAACCCTTTAAGGTATGCACTTGAAAACCAACTTCCTTTAAAAGCCAAACATCTGTACTACAGTAAAATGTTAAAGAGAAAACATGCACCATACTACTTACCTTCTCGTTTGGATCATACACAGAAGAATACAGTTTATGTGAAGTTATAATGCACCATCTTGAACAGAGTGTTTCACACTAAAGAAGAAAGAGGGAGTTAAAACGTTTTTCGCCTGCTACAGTATTCCAGTAAGATAAAAACAGTTCATATACTGACATCTTGAGGAAACTCTTCCATATCCTTTCATTCCCCCACCAAGCGGATGAAAGTTTATAAAGATCTGCCCTCCCCCAAGCACATCCCCAACAAACAGTAACCAAAACAAATACAAAATCTCTAGATATGAAGTCATTAGCTTAGGTATAAATTATTTTTATTAAACTCTCCACTATACCATCTTGTTTCCTTCTTGTTCCAAGAAATACCTACCAAAAAGTTGTCAAAGTGTATGCATGCTTGTGTCTGTACACCCCAGAGGTGGGGAAGAGGCCTTCACCACTAGGGAGCTGTTGGGAATAGAGCAGGTAGTGGACTGGGCCAGTACAGAGAGCAAAAGAACAGACTTCAGATGCTAGTTCAGCTCCCAGTCTTCCCCACCACAACCCACCCCTGACAGTGGTCTGAGGAAAAGCCTTTTTCTCCTTTTCTCCAACACTTCTGCTTTGAACCAATGTCTACAAAGTCAGCTGCTATAGTTTAACAATTTTGCATGACGTGAGGAAAAAGCAGCATATGTGCTATTTCAGATAACATGACAGATGATACAACAGATTTGCAAATGTATCGAGGAGACTTGTCAAGCAAGTCAATTGACAACATAATGGCAGTTACAGTTAACCATAAACAAAAATAATCAGACCAATAAATGATCCCACACAAAGTTGCATCAATGCAGACAGCTCTAGGAGAACTACAATTGCTCACCCAATCAGAATCAAAAAGTCTGAAAAGCCTTAATACTGAATATCATCTAGTAGGAAGTACAAAACAGCAGTGACTGACAACTGCCAGAATTCAGAAACTGTCAATTCTGCCTGAAAAAAATGTTTTCAGAAGTCGCAGAAATCTAAGTAGTAGAAAGTAAAGGCTCTCCTAGGAGAAGATTAAAAAAAAAAAAAAAAAAGCCAAACCAAGTTGACAGACTACATTAGAAAGTAGACCAAAAAACATGTAAGTATATGCTCATATAAAGAGGTTAATTAGACAATCCAGCTGCCCCTTCCACAACAGTAATGAATACAGCATTACATAAATTTTTCAATTATCTTTACATTTACTGTAAGCTCATACTGGCCCTGAAGTACCAGTGGCTGGCAGTAACTGGAATGACAATACAGCCCTCCAGCCTAATCCAGTCTGAAGATCGTTTGCATGTTGCATCACAGTAAGCAGAAACTAACCCAGGACTGAGAAAGGCATCACATTTGTAGTGCAGCTGATATTATAGTGTTATAAAGGAAAAACAACATACTTCAACATAAGCCCTGTAATACAGAATTAAAGGAAGTCTTAGAGTGCACTACCTCATACCAGCTCAGACTGAGGCTCACACACAGAAAGCTGCTACAGCTTCACGAACGATTTAAATGCCAATCACTAGTGGCAGACATCACATACACTGTCCCAGGTAATACAGATTAACTTAATTATTCTGGAACTAAAAAGTCAGTGGAAAGCAACAGTTTTCTCTCCCATTCAGTTTCTTGTTTTGGGGGAGGGGGGGGTTGCTTCTTTCATTTTCTTCTCTTCACTCTCCAAAAACCAAATCCAGAATAACAGCCTGAAATGCAAATTACTTGATGTGCTAGAATCAAAACCACCAGAGGTTTCTTTATTTGCAGAGGTATATTATTATTCATCCAAGGGTGTGACTTGGGCATTAAAGAGGGAAAATACAGTTAAGGACAGAATTCTGCCAGCTGCAACCATATCTACCAGCTGGTCATTATCCCAAGTTTACAGCAGGTCCGTTACACACACCTTTGGTGACTGTATGGGGGTCTAGACCCTGTCAGAAGGAAGAGCAAGGACAACTATAGCATAAGCAGCAGAGTATACTCTCCTGATCCAGAGTACACGAAGTTAAGCATATTGAGTCCCTCCCTCAAACACTATTGACAGAAGAGCTTGTGGGACAACAAATAGTCAGAAGGTCACACAGGACAAAAAAAACCCACCATACAACTCTGCCGAGTTTAATATTATTCATTGAAGAAAGTGCTCGTTAAGGGTCAGTGGGGCTAATCTAAATACTTGCAGTCAGCTGTGGTGGAGGGGGGGAAGGGAGGAAAAGCTTCTGAACTTTCTTGTAAACACCTTTTATACAAAGCTAGTTTTGAATGCATATGAGAAGCCAGAAAAGCTATGTCACAGATTGAGACTGGAAGGAAAGGCTACAATGGGAAAATTAATTAGCAAAGTTTCAGAATTTTAGCCATGTACAGTCTTGAAAAAAAAGCCTTGTTCAAACATTTTATACAGAAAAACTGAAGTTACCAAGCAATTAAAAAGCTGGAAAAGCATTAAACTACACTCACCGTTTTTACACTACAGAATTGGTCAGATTTCACATTAGAAAAAAAAATCTTGTAATAGCCTAACCTAATTATGCATCTGTGTTTAAAAACTACCTCTTCTCACACAGATACACTAGAATCAGAGAACCAGGTTCAGCCCTGAATTGAACACATGTGGAGTAATTTCCTAAAACAAATCAAGCATATTGCTCAACTCAGAACTGAAATTCCAACTCTAATTCACAGTTCTGGAAAGAAAGGGTTATGGGTGTTTTTATGTATCTGTACCAATATACACCAAAGTTTAAGAGCTTCCTTAATCTAGAATCCACTCCAAGAAAAGTCTCTTTAGAGGTCTGCTCCTAGCCATTATGAGCAATTGAGTAAATACTTAAAAATAAACAGACACTTTGCAAATAATCCACAGCTAGGGCCACAAAGGAACACCACTAAATTACCATCTCCAAACCAACAGCTACTCATGTCACCTATCCCTGGGCTCCCAAGCTCCTGCTATAGTTAGGTTCATTAAAAGCTACACCCAAACCTCCAAAGAACTGTCAAACCATCCACCCAGCCAAGCCAAACTAACTCTCAAGCTACATTCTTAATTGGCACCTCCCCAAAACCCCACATGCTCTAGGTATTACACCTTGCATCAGTACTTCTTCAGAACAGAGCCTAGAGAGTTCAGCTTGAACTAGCAACTTTTTTTGTATCTTGCAGAACTAGGGGAGAGCTGTAGAGTCATCAGGTCTAACCTATTTTTGCCATGACTTGCTACTCCAATTTGATAAAGCTTTTGATTCTTGAAAGCCCAAGAACTCAAGACTGTTCATTTATGAGGGCTCACCTCTGAACTTCTGAGTTGAACTTCTAAGCCTGGCTTGGAGTTTCCCCACCTCTACTGAATCCTCAAAAAACAGAAAGCATTAGTAATGTATTTTGGAAAAGTATCCTGCTTTATCTGTTACTTGCACAATAGCCACACTGTGCTCAAAACTGAATAGCTGTAACAGTTACTTTATAACTTCATATATATCAAACTATGCAGTAATTTGTAGAAGGGTACGCTCATCATACGTTGTCGCTTTGAGGCCTAGCAGAGAACTTGACTCCCAGGGACCCAGTACAGCCCTAGGAAACCTCTTCAGAGGGTTTCAGGGCATAGCACACAACAGCAAAACAGAAAGTTAACTTGTTATTTAGACATAGCTTACATGTGTGTTTTTAAAGGTTAATACGCCCCTCATCAAGGAAAGACATTTCCCTGCCATGATGGTCATCTTGTAAATAATTCATTGATACTAAGTTTTACAGGTAGAAAAAGGTCTCAGTATTGAATTAGAGACAGAGTTCCAGATTCCAGGCAAGAAAAGCACCATATACCAACATCTGCTTTAAGAAGTCTAATATGGAAAGGAATGTATATTTTAGCACTACTGGGAAATACAGTAAGCAATGCCCAACAGCAACAGCTAAAGTAGTATTTCACTTATTTTCACTAGCCATAAATTCTACCTCTTCCTTCTCTCTTCCACTAGCAATCCTACTCAGATTTTTGACCCTACACTTTCAGAGACACAAGCTTAAGACACACTGCAAACATAAAGGGGTTACTCTTTTGGTATTTCCCATTAGCCATTAAGTATTCCCAAGTGACTTTAAACATGAAGTGTCTTTTTTTTTTCCCCCTCTATATTCTGATTATACAACTGTTTCCAAATAAGTTTTTATTTCAACTCACCTGACATATCAGATTATCTTCTGTTTATGGACCTCTAGTGATAGACTATGTATAAAGCATTTAAGAGGCAGACACCTTCAGGTGACTGCAAGGCTTTTAACCTACAAAGCTGAAAATGTTGCTTATTAATACAAGATTGTACAAATCTTGTAAATAGGAAAGCAAACATAACACTTCTGTATTTACACACACACACCCCCGATAAAGCACTTTCCCTTCCTTTGTACTTTTTCAGAGTGCTGAACAGCCAAGCACTTGTAAATGTAAGCAGATCCTCCTGAAGCCAACTGCAAACAAAGATGTAGTACAAGGTTCTTTCTGCAAGGTACACTGTGCTATACATAACAGTTCTTTCAGCCATACCAAGTTTGAGAACCACTGGTAATTTTAAGAGGAAGAAGAAAAAAAATCCATGTTTCATATTTGCCAACACAACGGAGAAACTACAAACAGGGAAACACTCACACACCTAAAGCTTCCCCCCCCCCAGTTAAATCATTCCTACACCCAAGTACTTTCTCCTTTGTGTCAGTAGTCCCAGAACTTTGTATAGTCACACACTGAACCAGACCTGGGAATACATCCAGCTGAAAAGATACAAGGAGTGGGAAAAACGTGTTCTCAGCCAGATTTCAGTCTGGCTTATCCACCCAGATATTCAAGCAGCAGTGCTGGCACAAGCTGGAGGGAGACAGGAGCTCAAAAGGAACAGTTTGTGATCAAGACCTAGCAGCTGCAGAAAGTTGGAACAGTTTCTCATGGCAGCAGCTTGAACAGCTCCAGTAAGGCTAGTGCCTGTGAAATAGATCACAGCACTGCAATGATCATGCAGCAACCACCAATCCAAGTTTGGGACAGACAGAACAAGAAAATTAACACAAACAGAGTATTTCAGAACAAGACTGACATTTTTTACTCAACGTGAACTTTAATGAACTCTTAACTTTTTCTTCCAGAACTAAGATATTGCCCATAGTAGATGGCATAGCACACTGTCTACAGAATCCAAAAAGCCCCTCCTGGGAGGAAGAAGAAAACCAGAAATCTATACCTGTGGAATGCTTTAAGAGTGCTTGTCAGTACTAAAATCTGTAGTTTACATACTAGGAAAAAAAAAAAAAAAAAAAATCACTGAGCTCCAGAGGTTTAGGGCTACATTCACCTTTCCAGACTGGTGACCATTTTAACTCCCTTCCCTAATGGCAGATGATACCAATCTTACTATCTCATCAGCCTAATGGTTCTGTGCTCATGAACAGGAGGAAAAAGCACACTAGAAATAATGTCAGAGAGCAAGGAACTCCCACTGTACAGATAACTTCCATGACTTAAAAAATGGCAGGTGCACAGATAACTTATGAGGTCGCAGATGGCAGAAAAAATTTCCATCCATTTAGTTCAATGACTAGAAAACTGATCAACACTGATAAAATCCATATCAGCAGTTTACTCTTCGTTTCATGATATATAGTATTTATCACTTTCTTCTACATTATTTAAAAGTCTGACAGCTCTCAGAAGTTTCAAGACCAAAATATCAAAAGCCATCTCATCCTCATTCTGTAACTACAGCCTTCTTTCAACATGAGATTGTCCCAGCTCCAAAAGTGCAAAACACTCAAAATGAATTTTTTGTTATATTCTAAACAGAACAAATTCTGCATAAAAACTGAATAGAAGTGCTAAGCGTCAGATTAGAAACACAGGAAATCGCTGAATCCCCAGCTCAGTGTTTTTACACTGTCCTTTCTCAGGTCCTTTATCAATTCCCACATGAGAGGGACAAAAGAAATTAGACAACTCACTAGCTACTAGCCCTTGGGGGTAGGAGGTGGGCGTGTAAGAGCTCCAAGCACATTACAGTTTGAAGACATCAATTATATTATTTGCCTCTATTAGCAAACCACAAAAGAACCTCTGAATGTAATTCCTATGCAAATTTGTTTTATTAAGTGTTTTCCAATATACTGATGACTTGAAGTTAACTTTCATACACAGAAATTAAGGGCTAGAAATCACTGCAGTTAAGCAAGCCACAAGTGCTATTAGCTAGCTATAAAAATGCTTTACACAGGTCTCATTAACATAACATTTCTATACTGTTTACACTGATGCAGTCAGATCACACCCTTGAGATGTTAGAAAGAGCTGAAGTCTTCCACATCCATGAACACATACATGTGTATATGCCTACCAAAAATAAAGTCTTCAAACAGCATGGAGCTCTCTGCTAATTCCAAATCATTGTCTCCAATCAAATTTCTTTTTCTTTGTTTTTCAAGGAGGTTCTGTCACGTACACCTTCACAGGAAAACAGGTTTGTTATACATAATTCCTAAGGAAAAATACTTGGGTAAAGAACATCCTTTTTTCCCCTCTTTAACCCCTCCTCAAAATGCCCTGCCCACCTAAACCACCTCTTTCACATGATTCCTAAAGACATACGAGGAGTCCTTTACATTATTGTTATGGAGTTACACTTCTAGAGAAACCTATCCCACACCCTCAGGGGTATACATATCAAACATTTTCTGCAAGTTGCTCTACTCTTCTCCACTGGAGCTTGCACAACTACATATTTTCCTTTGCAGAAAAAAAAATCTAAATTCTTCCTACTGTGAGCAATTAAAAGATATTTTGCACTTTTCCCACAACAAGCTAACTGTAGTGTCATTCAACTGTTACACAACACCATGTGCTAATGCTGCTTGTTCTTATCCTAAATAATCTCCTCTTTCTTTTAACACGATCTCTAAAAGTAATAGAGAATAAAACATAGTAACTACCTCAGTGAAGTTACTCCATAGTCTAAGGAATAAGGCCTTCTATAACTTTAAAGCCTTCACCAAAAACATTAGTATAGTTCTGCAATGAGTCTACTGCATTTTCATGAAAAACAGAAAGAATTTAAAAAAACACAGTAAATCTTTAAGTGACAGCTGAAAGATCCACAAGTATCTGGGATAAAAGATAAGGGGGGGAAGAGACCACGGTTTCACAAAGCAGTAGCCTTTTTTTACATGCCAAGACTTTATTACTACAAAGCTACACTCTACCCCGAGTTTTGGTAAGCTCCCTTTTAACAGAGGGGGAGGACTGAAGTAAACAGGAGGCAACACATAACCCTCTCCATCACCAGAAAATGAAGTTTAAATAAAAACATTTAAAAAAACAAAACCAAAAAAAAAAAAAACACAAAAAAAACAACACCGCGCTCCTCGCAACACACGGATGGGGTACACCAAGGAACAAACTCTTGGGAGACTGCGAGCCCCGAGCAACCGCAGGCCCAGCCTTTACAGCTTGACCACAACCACCGCCTCCAGCCAGCACCCGGTGCCCACCGCCCGGCTGCGCGGCCCGCCGGCTCCCCGCCGGGGAGCTCCCTCGCCGGGGCCAGCACCCCTCCCCTCCCCGCCCACCCGGCAGCCTGTCACCGCCACAGCAACACGTCGCGCTCCCCGGCGGCCTCTCACCCAGCCGGGGGTGCCCGCCGGCAGCCCCAGCCCTTCAAACGGAGACTACCCCGGCCGCAGCCCTCCCGAGGAGGGGCGGCAGCCTCCCCCCGACCCCGCACAAGGGGGACAGCGCCCGCCCGGCGGCCCCACCCGCGGCCCCTCACGGGGGAAGGGGCCCCGCACACAGGGGCACCCTCGACCGCCCCCGACAGCGGCCTCGCCGCGCAGAGAACGGGGGCGAGTTCCGCACTCCCAGCGCTCCTCGGTCAGCCCGCCTCCCCCAGCGCGGCTCTCACCCTCAGCAGCGCCCGGAGCCCCCAGCAGCCGCCCGCGGCCCCCCAGCGCAGCGCCACCGCCATGTCCGCCGCCGCGGCCCGGCCGCCCTTTCACCCGCGGCGGCGGAAGGCCGGGCCGCCCGCAACCAATCCGAGCAACCGCCGCGGGCGCGAGGGAGCAAGCGCGGCCGCCCTGCCGGGGGCGGGGACGCACGCGAGCTGCCCCCGCCCGCGGGTCCCCACGGCTGCCCGCCGCTGCGCGCGCTGCCGCCCGGCCACGTTCGCGCGTGCCTCTGGGCGCCCGGGCCTGGCTGCGCGCTCAGGCGCGCCGCTGGAAACGCGACTCGGGGCGCGCGGCGGAGTTTGCGCCGGTGCGCTGCCGCTGGGAGCGTGCGGCGGCGGGCGCGGTGCGTGCGCCTCGCGGGGCCGCGTGCTTCCGTAGGTGCCGGTCTCGCACTGGCACGCGTCTCCCCCGTGCGCCGAGCGGCACCCGCGCGAGTGCGCGCAGGCGAGCGCCGGGGGCTGGGGTCCGTCCGCGGGTGGCCCCTGCGCCTGCACACGTACGGGGCTGCCCCCGCCCACCCGTCAGCCAGCGGTTGCAGCAGCACGTGCGCGCCGGTGGGTGCGGAGGGCGGGTCCACGCGCCCCTCCCCGGGCTTCCCTGAGGTGCGGGCGAGCAGCGCGCGGCCCTGCGAGCGGCCAGCGAGGGGTGCTACGGGTCGGGACGGACTGCGGGCCCTCGGCTTCCCGCCACCTGCGGAGCTTCCGGCTGCTCGGCCCCCTGGCACACGGTACCGGGATCAGCCTCCCGAAACGACCTGCGCGGCTGGGCTCCGGCTCTGCTGGCGGAGGTGACAGAGTGGTGCCCATCCCCATCCCCCGGTAAACTGCCATCCTTGAAACGCTAGGGAAGTGTTACTGTGAGGAGAGCGCGAGAAGCATCACTGTTACCACCTCAGACTTCTGTTGAAATAAAACAGGCATCAAGCTACCGGCAACACCGAAGCACGGAAAGATGTGATCCAAGATGGTCAGATCTGTGTTCACAAGGCAAAGGAACAACAGCATTTCCTTTAAACAGTGTTCTTGAAACAAAGAAGGTAAACCTGAGCCGCCTCTTCATCCTCGGCACGGTAGCAGAGTGAGGCAACAGTTTCTGAAGCTGGAAGACAATTATTCTTAGCTAAGGAAAGGGAGTGTGTCATGGGCAGTTTGCAATTAATCCAAGACGTGCTTTACCACAAGGTCCCAACAGGGCTAGAGGACAGGAAAAAAAAAAAAGAAGAAAAAAAAAGACTCATCAATAGGGAAAATTTGTACAGGCAATATACATAGTATATTAGGAATTAATCCCTCAGACTTTAGACACAACCTAGGTCCTTGAGCAGGGTAAGAGGATATTTCCTGTACAGTCAGATGAACGTATATCAGCACTAACCACTCTCAGAAAGGTTTGACCAGGGTACATTACTCCCTCAACTCACACATTACATCAACCCTTACATTTTTCTCTCACCTTTATAGTGCAGTAAATTCTCTCAGGCTCCGTGTACATTCATATCCCACAGCAAGAGCCAGGATGCCCCAGAACAACCGGCACATCCCCACGTGCCACAAAAAACTGCTGGACAACTGGGTTCACCCAAAGCAGGTGTTTTCATAGGACTCTAGCTGCATGGTCCCCTCGGTGGGACACAAGTTCCTACTTACATTTACACATAATATCAAAAAATGTGGCCTGATTTTATTGGTTTTGACATCACTAACTTCTTATAGCAGTACTTACATTCAAAGTGAAAAGAGGTGGAAGGTGTGACAGAAAGGGGAACGCTGGGCTCATCTCTGCTGCATGCCAAAGGTATGCAAAAAAATGACTTCTCTCCTTATCCTCCCAAGTGAGTTGCAAAAACGAAATCAGCAAGGGATCACCTCTGTTGTGTGTTTATGCATTAGTTCTGCTGTATTAGCAGTGCCTACAACTGCACAAGTGGGAACCATGCAAGAAAACTGTTCTCAGTATGTTTAAACAAGGTGACCAGATCTGCAATTGATAGCCACAGGCAGAGACTGCAGGTTTCCTTCAGTACACGTGGCAAGTCTTGAAAATAGGAAAGACCAAGAGCAGAGGTACAGACCCCATCGTCCTTCACTGCAGGCTCTACATCAGATCTACTAGATGCACAGTTATACACCACAACACTGTGTTACTGCATTAGAACAATACCCTGAGGCGCTGACGTCAGTTCCTCCAGCGTGCATAAAGCAGTCACATGGCATCACCAGGGTGTTTTCTTTTCCTCTACAGAGGAGATTCTGTTTGCAGGCCCCAGTAGAAGGATAGGCAGCCACCTCAGAGGCACATCAAAGCAGCCCCCCTGCAGCTGCAAAGGGAAACTGGCTGGGATTACACAGAGACACCGCAGCAAGGAGCAACTTCGCAGCCAGCTGGGTGCATAAAGAACTTGATACAGTGAGAAACGGCCTCATACAAGCCCGTTTCCAAGTGAAGCTAAGGCTCCTCACATATGGAAGGGACTGGGGAAAAAACCTCAGGAATACTTACCTTTTTCCATTTTCTTCATGAAGCTTTCTGCTTTTAGTATGATTTGATTTTGACTGACAAATGTTACTAATGGTCTTTTTGCCTGTTCTATACTGAAGTGGGTACTGGACGCGAAATACAAAATTTCATTTCTGTAAGAAAAGGAAGCTAAGGGATCAAGATTATACACAGTTAGCACTGAACATTTCAAAAAAAGAGGTTAACATACATCACCATTACTTAAAGAAATTTTAAAAATGAAGTTGCAAAAATAAAATATCTAGAATAATTAAAGGATATAGAAGTCTGGATAAAAACAAAGATCCTAGTTCTGCATGTCTAAGCACATAACTCAATATACAGTCCTGCCTCAGTTACAAAAGCTATTCACATGCACAAAGTTAAGCAGGTTTAGAAGAGACTGGAATACTGGGCAACTTGCTCTCATAATTTCGAAGGGATCCTGAGGAACTGTAGCTTTCAATGCTGAGAATTTCCTCAATTCCATCTTTACAACAGAAAGTTACCTTTGTCTTCTAACATAACTCCAAATTTAGACAGGAATCATAAGATGTTGTATCATCACCTAGATTTTAAGCTGTAACCCAGGGAGAAAACTGAAGTAATTGTAATCCTTCTGTCTTTGCCCAGTAAGGAATATATTGTATCAGATTTATGGAACATGAAATGCATTATGCACAAAAGCCTGTGACTGAAGAACTCAAAGCCAGAAAAACTCTTTGAAGTACCTGTTATATATTCTGTAAACAGCCTTTGCCTCTATCAGCATTCTGCTCAACGCGCTGTGAGAAACAGAAATTCAGCCTTAAGAGTCAGACAAGTCAATATCTCCGTACATCTCTGTCGAGTACCTACAGAAAAATCTTGATTGTGAGGAAAGATCCTTCATGCCAGATTCACCTAAAATAGTCAAAAGTTAGAGGCCAGGGGGTTGTCAGGCACCCCAGAGAAACCCCAAAGCCCTGCCACAGACACTGGGAAGCCGAGATGGGGTCCAAGTTACCAGCTCCCTGCTGCTCTGGGGCACCTCAGCTTCAACCCCGTGCCCAGCTGCCCAGGCTTTGGGGCTTGTTGGGGCTCCTCAGAGGTGGCAGGAACATCCTTCCCCTTCTAAGGCTCCTCAGGGGTCACCCTACCACAGACACACATGCTTCAGGGGTGGCTTGATCCTTATCTTGGCCTTCTGACCTCAGGGGTGGTTTGAAATCCATGCATGCCATGTGGCCTGCATTTCTCCAGGAGCATGAACCTCCTGGTCAGCATCATTCACCTCCCCCAGCCATCAGGTCTCCTCAGGGAAGTCCTGAATCTCCCTGGCCTCAGGAGCATCTCGGGCACAACCCAAGCACCCCTGGCCCATTCTTAGAGGGGCTTGACCTCATTCTCTGCCTCGCTTCAGGGGTGGCTTAATCCCCAAGTCAGTTTGGCTTGCTCTGGGACATTGTAATCCCCTTGATCCCCAGGGACAACCAGACCCTCCACAACCACACAGCCTTCAAAGTTGCTTTGGGACAGCCTGGATCACCCCAGCCGCTGGGGCTGCTCAGGGAAGGCTTTAAATCCCCAAGTCCCTGTGGTTTATCATAGGTTCCACCTCAACCCCTCTGACCACAAGCCTCCAGTGCTCCCCAGCATGGAGCAGCTTCTCTCCCCAGCTTCCTAGGCTGCTCAGGGATAACCTGAGCCCCTGGCCTCACAGATGCCTTGACCCCCACCCTAGGGATGCCTGCTCTGAGATACCTTGATTTCACCCCTGCCCAGCCACACAGGCTCCACCAGAGTGGCTGGATTCCTCTCTCCAGCTGGCCTCCAAGGTGACTTAACAGCCCTCCAGCCTTTGGGGTCTCCTTAGGGAAGGCCTGAGGCTTCACCTACCACAGCGTGGTCTCAGGGATGATTTGATTCCTCCCCCACCCTCAAAGCCTGCTCTAGAAGCCCCTGTTTTCATACCCCAAACCCTGCTCCCAGCCAAGGAAGTGTTCAGGGATGGCTTGTATGTCCTACCTTTGCTAAGATTCACCAACAGCTTCAGCTTCATCCCAGCTTCCGGCTGTTTGTCAGCCCAAACCTCACCTCTCACTAGCCATCCAGTCCCTAGGGCTCTTTGACCACCCCAGAGGAGCCTCAGAGCCCAGGCAGGGGTGATTCAGGGAGCCCTTACCACGAGGGCACAGTCCTGCAGGATCTGGACAGGATGGGCGGCTCTGGGTGCTGGTGTGGAGGTCCATCAACAGCCCCAGACCATTGAAGGCAAGGTGGTGCCTCGGGTGTAGGTCTGTTCTGGGACTCCTGTCACAGGAAGCAGCAAGAGACAGGGCTGGAAGCAAAGCTGCTGCAGCAGACCAAGGTCCAGCCAGGAAACAGGAACAGAGATAGGACTGGAGACAAAAACACCTCCACCAGCATAGCCCAAAGCAAGGCTGAAGGCTCAGGCCTGAGCTTAAATGGACATCCCGGGCCAGGGGCGGAGGTTGTTGGTGGAGGCCCCAGGTGCGGCTGTTCAGGGCTGTTAAGGCCCACTGATGCACTCAGTGCCCCAACACCCCGACAAAGCTGCTCACTGCAACACAGGTCTGATGGGGAAACATGCAGAGCTCCCACATTAGCAGAGCGAGAGTCCGTTTGTCTTGGGGACCATGTCTGGCTTCCTCTAGTCTGATGAGCTGGATCAGACCCACCTTTTAACTTTTTCACATCCTCAGGATGTTAAAAGCTTGTTGACAGAAGCATGATGTAAAAACTAGGAGTTAAGCACCGCTTGCCTCAGAGCTAGCTGGAGTCTGCACAGAGTCTGCAGCAGGGAGGGCAGGCTAAGGCTGGGAAGCAGAATGACTTGCAGAGCACTTCAGGCAGTTTGTGAGACACAGCCCTAAATGGCAGTAGTTATCAAAGGAGGGCATGTGCACATTTTGGGAAGGCGTCACACTTGGATGTGATGAAGTGATAGCGCTTAATGAAATTTCTTATGAGATTAGAACAGGAATCACAACTGCTTTGACACCATGGAGTGATGTCTCTGTGGGAATTGTGTTTTTCCTGTGATTTCGTGGACTGGAGGTTCTGCAGGGCTACATCAAAGTGGCAGAGATCCAGACAGCTGGAGAGAGTTGTTCAAGAAGGAAAGGGATGAGAATGTGGAATTCACAGAAAGTGCTAAAAGAACCCAAAAGTGTATTCCAGTGTAGCACGGAGGTAAATACAACCTTAAATAAATACTCAAAAAGACTCATGGGCTGGGGAGGACTCTGACTGCGCAGATGTAAAGTCTTACTTCCTCCTCAAGAGACTTGGTGACAAGGGTGTTACAAAACCAGGTAAGCGTGACGGCTCCAAAGGTCTGAGCAAACACAAACTCACACTGTTGTTCACTCCATTGCATAGAAATTAGCTCTGGCTTGGAGCCTTCCTGATGAACTCCTGGAGTTGTCACACTTGTAGGACCAAGGAGGAGTTAGCACAAATGCGTAATCGCTGGGATTGCTGCTCAGCACCTGTATGATGTCTCCAGAGGTTCTGCATGGCTGGAGGGTCATCTGTCCAGGGACCAGGGAAGTGACTTCTAAAATCAGGGAGGTCCAGAGCACTTGCTTTGTCTGAAACACATTAAAGAACTCCAGTACACCGACAAAAATTTTGCTGAGCCTCTTCTCTGTAGCGTTGTTCACATGGAGTGACAATGGGCTTGACGAGTAGTTTGAAATTTACTCCCTGCTTGTAATGTGAATACAGTTTTAAACAGCTTTGGGTCCTTTCTAAGGCATTAAGAATAACCCCAAAGATTAAAAACAAATTTGTAATTCCTTTGATTTAAAAAAAAACATGTTGTCAGGACTAACAAAGATTTGTGCAATGGCTGTCTGGGCTGTCAAGCCGTAACAGAGTCCTGGTGAATTCCTGCTGTAGTATTTATTGCCTGAAGGTTCACTGCTCAGTAAACAGAATGGTACATTTAAATTTAAGATTGCTTTTAGAATTTGCTACTCCTGGGCATGGACAAGCTAAAGGAGATGATGAAGTTCCTTGTAAGAGGCAATAAATTCAGCAGGGCTAAATCATTTGTTTGGATTCCAGCCATGGCATGAAAGCTTGGAGCAGAGAGAGGCAAGCTGGTTTGATGGAGAGGAAAAGAAGCTTTCTTCTTGGGTACATAGAGCAACCACTCCCCTGAGTACAGAGACAGAAATGAAACACCAAGGGAAGAAAAGGGAACAGGCCTGAGAGAATGTATTCGCTCAGATCCTTTCCTGATGGTGGCACCCAGATCTGGCAACAGAAACAATCTCCAGTGGGTCACATCTTGTCTTGCTGTAACAGCAAAGATGTATGTTCATACCCATCTCCTTCTGGTTTCTGCTGGAAGCACTGGGATTTTTAAACTTGTGAAAAGGAGTTCAAGAAGGCTGAATCTCAAGACCGAGCAGCACGCTCATTTAGTCACAGCTCTCTCTGACACAAAGAGGTCTCAGTTGTGTGCATTATTCCATCCCATTTCCCTCAGCATGATCAGTATCTTCTGTATGTGGCATGACATATGACACATAGGTGATAATCCTCATATCAGCCAGGAGGATACTCCTGTCTGGTCCCCACTTGCCTGTGAAGGCTATTTAAGCCCCCTAAGTCTTTACAGCTTTCCTCTGGTATCAATTTCTCAATGCCCATGGTTTCATATTCCTCCTTGGATCCAGTGATGACAACACATTCACCATATGGCGCTAAAAGTGCTGGATTTTGGTAGTTCAAAGGGTAGTGGAGTTAACAAAGACCAGCTTTTGAGGCATTGATTTCAGGAGCCCCTGAGCACAAATAAGATGTTAAACACTGAGGGAGGAGTTTACACCACCACCACTGATTCCTCTCTCTCTCCCTCTCTCTCCCTCTCTCTCTCTCTCTCTCTCTCTGCTGTCTCAAAGAGAAGGAGAGTTGTTATCCATTCAACCCATAACCCAGAGAAGTGACTAAGGAAGGCTCTTCTGGGGTCCAAGGCTCTAATTGTCCTGGTCAGCCTCACTACACCCTACCATCAGCCCATGGACCTCATGTCAGCTCAGGTCTGGACCAGCAAGTCTGATCTGAGCTGCCTGTTCCTGAATTATTTTTCAGATTTTCTGGATTGACCTCGGACCCAGCTCATGACCTTGTCTCTGCCTGATGATGGCTGGACTGTCAATGGCACCTGTTGCCAGTCAGAGCTGCACCAGTGTGCTCATGCCCAGCCCTATTCCTCACCGCTCCTGATTTTTTGGGATTTCCTGTATTGACCTCAAGCCTGATTTGTTACGTTGCTTTTGTCTGAAGATTGCAGGAGTGTTGATGGGACCTGTTGCTATCACAACCCTTGCACTGTTTGCCCTACCCAGTCGTAGTGGGACTGTGCCCTAACAGTGAGGGCACTGCCCTGTCCGTGCTGCGGTCACCCTCAGCTCACCTTCCCTTGTGGGGCAGCCTTGTGATTGCTCGTCTCTGACATGCTGTGGGGATTGCGGGAGAAAGGAAAGTCCTGTAAGGGATGGCTGGGAAAGAGAGAGATGGGAGATGTCCAAGGAATTTGGCATTCCCCAGCCACCGCTGCTAATTCCTGTGTTTCTGATAGCTGATCTCAGCTGTGCCAGAGGACGTCACAACAAATGTGCTGATAAAATGCTGTTCAACAAACATGACTGCCTGGTGAATTTTGTTTCTCCAGCATTTCAGGAGCAATGATGGTTCCCACTCTTTTTGGAGATAGATATGGTCTCTTCCCATTCACCTCATTCCTGCTGGGAGCTACCTACTTGGGAAAGATTTCCATGTGGTGGATCAGCCTCTGTTAAGGCTGGAGGAGGACCTGAAGGCAGCATCTTTTTTATTGCCTGGGGAAACATCCAAATTCTGGCCACTACTCCCTCATGAGCAGACAGGTTACCTCCTTTTCTCCTCCTGCCACAGCTCTGGGATGGCCTCGTTGCCTCTCCCCATTTCTCCTCCTTTTTTTTTCTTTTTTTTTTTCTTTTTTTTTTTCTGTAAGGATCTTGGCAAGCCCACGTGGAGCCAGACACTGTTGCTGCAGCTGCAATTTGGACAGTGGACAACAGTGAGACTTCATCTCATCCAGACCCAGCAGGGAGGAAAAACAAGACCCTGGTTTTGCTGTGACACTGCTGGTACTTCAAAATCTTTCAGAGCAGCATCTCCCACTGCTCCTGCCCTTCTCTGGCCAGCAGCATTGCTACAGTGGAGTCAGGACTCATCCCCTCGCCGGTGGGACAGAGTAGGTTGATGTCCTGACCTTGGCCTCTGTCCAGCATTTTGGAGTGCCCATTATACTCCCCATAGGCTCATACCTGGAGGGACCAAGGAGAAGGTGATGAAGGCAAAGCCTCACTTGGTAGTGATCCAAAAGGTCAGAGTTTGATTAGTAATGAGAAGAATGTGTACAAAGAGCAGGCACAACCATAGTTACGTAGCTAAAAGAAAACAATGTAAATACAGATTGGGTTAGAGCTTGTCCTGGCATCCATGAGGACACGTAGTATCAACCAAAGCCAGAGGAAAAGAGCAGCAGAAAAGCAGGGAGCACAGGCAGCTGTTTGAAAGACCTTCTGAGTGTGGCTGGATCGTTCACGTGTTCAGTTAAGTGTGTACTTAGGTTCTCTATTAAATGGAGGCCCAAAGGCAGTCAGGATCTGACCCAGCTCACATAATGATTTAGCAAGGCTGTAGGAAATAATCTCTGGATACTCTGTCCCTCGCTCCAGCCAGTGAACCACAGTGCCTCTCTAAGTGATTTGACTGGCATAATCCTGGGGGGAAAAGTAGGAAAATAAAACAGGATTTCCATTTTATCAAGATAAAGCTGTAGCCAGAACTGATAACTGGTTACTTGAAAGAATGCTGGTCATGTACGCTTAGTGATTGTTGCTTAATTTGTTTAAGCTGAAAAAGCCTATTTCTACAGTGGAATACAAATTAGGGTAATTATGTTGTGATGGAGTACTGCATGTATAAGATGAAAGCCTTTCTTTACAAAAGCCTCTTCATCACTTGAGTAGAAGAAAATAAAATCCTGCTTAAACAACATGTTTTCTGTATTTCCATTTGAACAAAAGACTTTTAAATCTTTTTTCCCCTGTAATATTACATGGGTTGGTTTTCTAAAAGGACTTTCACTTTTAACAACCTCACAATTAAACCCTCCAACATGCATTCTGATATGTAAATATAAAAGGCTGAGGTAAACATAGTCACGTATAATTGTTTCACAGCCTCCAGAGACTATTACTAGCTGGGCATTCAGGTTACATATTTTTCGCGTTCTCCCAATGGTCACAGTTGCTCACAAGCTTTCTTCTGTCTTAGTATTCTACATGTGTCATAAAAACACCACGTACAGGGATGGTTATAGTATGTTAAAATGAAGTACTGATCTTTTTTAGTTATGTTTTATGAGATACAAGCATTTTCTAGTCCCTTTGTATTTGCCAGCACTACTGGGTTCTCTCAAGAGTTGAAATAGGTACAGCCAGATCATCTGATCATGAATTACTTAGATACAGATCAAAAGCAATTCATTGTAGATATATATGTATCCGTGACAATCTTTTTCACTTCAACCTACAAAAATCTTCATTTCCACTTTCTGTGTGAACTGCAGTTACCGTTTCACAGGGAACATCTCCTAAAGCGTCAATATGAAATACTTATTGCACAGGCTTGCACTTACTCAATACACGTACACACTCACATACTTATCCAAATGATCCTATCCAGGCTATCCTTATTCACATAAGCAAATCATCCTGTAATTAGTTCCAGTGAATTGCTGTGTGACTAAGACCTACTTGCAGAAGTAAGAATTTGCTGGATTGTGCCCTTAGTTAACATGACAGGTGAGAAAATCAATTTCCTTCTAAGGGAAAAGTAGACAGTGTTAAAGTGAATACACAGAGGATCATTACTTATTCTTTTCACATTAGAATTCAAAATGTGTATTTGAAGTTTGGGGAAATTGTCTTAATTAGGATTATTTTAAGTGATGGCAATTTAAAGGCAGGCAATTTAATTACCAGGAAGACAGATCAAAGCAAATGCTTGAAATGGACATTTTAAAATTACTTATCAAGTAAGATGGAATTTAATAAAATAAAGGAGGAAAGAAAGTAAGTATGTAGATTGCCCAAGTGTTCCGTTCCCAGGGAGCTAAGGAAACTGCCTCCCTGGTTTCATGTGCTTGAGTGGAAAACCAGTCATACTTGCAAGAAATAGACACATCAGACCTGGTATATGCACATGTATGAAGACAGACAGAGAATTGCTTCTATCTCCAAAAGTAAATGTTTTCCAGCTTACTTTTGCAAAAGCAAGATTGGTATTTACACATTGAATTTACGTTGCCGTATTTGCAAGTAAGTTGTCTGAACTCAACGTTTACAGCTTGAGGAGGGGGACAGTCCTCACGCCTCTGCTTATGGTGCAGGGGGAGCTGAAATCACTCAGTACTTTCTGTGGGGACCTATCACCTTTTGCTCGTTCATTTTTCATTCTCCTTGGTTCACATTGTCTACTAACCTGATTTAAAACATATTCCTAGAGTCTCTAAAATTACACAGTGCAGTGTGAGAAGCAAAAGTCCCTTACTGGGTGTCTATCCTTTTTGTAAGAAAATTTCTTTAGTCTATTGCAACTGATTACTTTTGATACATTCAATAAATTGAAGGCCAAAACAAAAGGCATAATATGATTAAAAGGCAATTAAAACAATTAATGAAGTTTTAGACTTTTAAATGCTTAGGGAAAGTCCACTGGGTCTTTGTTACTCTATGCAGTAAGCGACTTTTCAGGCACAGCACTTTTATTGCCTTTTTTTTTTTTTCCCTAAATGAAGAGGTTGGTAGTATACGCTATGGAAGACAATATTTTTATTATATTGTTTAGTAAGTATTTGCACTGAGCTTCTCTTGTCTCCTTCTGACATCACTTGCAGTATTTTTTCTGTATTCTCAAATAAAGAGCAGGCTGTCTCCATTTTAGCTCTTCAAGGTGATGATTGCAGTCACACAGCTCATCAGAAAGCACTGTCGCTTCCTTGGGATAGAGGTATCACACTTTACAGAAGGGCATGTTTTGAGGAACGATATTCAAATCTTTGTAATGATGATGCCCTCATGTTCAGTTCTGACAGAAGAGTGTGTGCAGGGTTTTATCCCTGTGGTCCAAAACAGGCCAGCTCACAGTACTGACCTAGCAGAACTCTGGGTGACTATTAACCATAACACACAGTTATATTTTTACAAAATTATTCTGCCCTCTGAACCTTCCACTGACATCCCGTGGGAGTTGTCCCTGTGTATCTGACAGCTGAATTGGTCCTCGGTGAATTTTTAGCACATGGAGCTGTGCACACAACTTTGGTTAACAATAACATGTTGCTATGGGAGCTCTGTGCGTGCAACTCCCTGCTTACTGTGCCGAAAATTGCGCTGGAAGGCAAATGTAAGTATGTCTGGTATTAGCCTAATTATTAAGCAGAACTAGAATCTGGTGCTCTATGAATATCAACAAGAGGAGGAGCGTAGCGTGAATAAGGATGCTCACCAGCAGTGGCTGAGGTGCTTCTTCTGCATTCCTTTAAACGGAAATCACATCCATAGCCAGGAGACTAATTATTTTGGAACCTAAGGGAAATGCAGCCTATATAAGAGAGAGAGTGATCTGCAGTTAAGGATCAGTGAGCCAGCTAATGGCTGGTTAGTCAGGAGGGTACAACTCCAGAATGTTAATAAAACATGTCTGAAGTCCAACACCTCAGGGAAGAGGCTGAGTGCTGCGGAAGATATATGAAGACAGAGGCTCTGTTGATTTCTGCCACTGAACTACTCCTTTAAAGCAGGCTTTAAATCTGTTTTGAGACTTGTTTATGAATTTCAAAATACTAGCAGGACAACAAAACAAAATCGTTGTGGCCAAAGCAAATGCAGCTTCTAAACCCAAAATATTACCACTTTGTGAAGTGCATAAATCTTGCTTGGTGTGCAGGTGCACAGTACAGTACTTTTGTATAGTAGAGGCTTGGCTGGTTTTCATCCTGCTCTTGCTAGTACAGTTCATGACTTATTAACCAAATCAGCATGTAACATTTTAAAATATCATATAAACACTAGCTGTTTATTCTTCAGAAGAAACAACTCGGGTCAATACCATACTTCATTCTGTGGACAGAGAGAACAAAGTAGAAATCAGCTAAAGGTTTTGACAAGAAAGCCTGTAGGAAATACCAAATTGCTACTTAGGGTGTATTACATAAAAAGGTTGTTATATTATTTTGCTTGATATAGTGCATGCAGCTGTGGAGTAAGTGCTGCAGACTAATATATTGATAAACACAAGATAACACCTTGCTCCTTAAAATGTCCCTCCTCAGAGGACCAACTACTGTGATCCTACGAGCCCCACGTGCAGGCTTGGATGGGGCTGAGGGCCACAGGGTGGACACCACACATTTCAGAGACCTGAGTGGCAGGGAAACTGCAGGAATGGCTCAGAGACAAGTGACAGCACAGCTCCTTGGGGTGCATCTGGAAGTGGGTGCAGCCCCATGTTGCGGTGGCCCAGCCACACAGCTTCCAGCACTCTATCCCTTCAGGCTGCAACAGGAGACCCTGGCTCAAATCCTTCTGTCCATTGACCTCTGAGAGACTTGTGCCCAGCACGGAGCCCTTTTATAATTGTGACAAGAGGCAGATACGTGTTTTGCAGGACTTTTACATCTCAAACCTCAGCACCCATCACTTTGCTTAAATATATCTGCTGTTGGCAGAATCATCATAGTTTTCTGAACAACAGGGACAGGCGTTCTTCGTCTGAGAAAGGTGCTGATGAGACTGTGATATTGTCCCCAAGGCATTCTGTAGTGTCACCCTTACAGAAGCAGTTCTCAACAAAAATGAAACTTTCTATATTAGACCTTGGAGATGACTACACCCATGCTTGATGTTATGTTGTCGACAGCACCCTTCTGCAAATAATGCTATCACACAAGTAGTCCTTCATAGTCTAATCTCTTCTACAGGCGTTTGTAAAGCATAGTCTAAACTAAAGTTAAAATAAAAACTTATTTGGAAGGGGGCAAAAAGGTTTTATACCAATTACATTGATGCAAGGACTCAATTGTTATCAATAGAATTATTCCAGTTTACAACACTCTAAATTCGCTCTTGAGCTGCCTAAGGTACCCACAGGGAAGATGTGTCAACAGGTATCTTTGTAGTTTTCAGCTTCTGAAAACTGAGATATTTTAGTATGTTAGTCTTTTTACTGACAACATATAATATTTAGATAAAGCATTTTTTAGGAGTTAGGAACACTTCAGAATAGATGTGTGTGTATATATAAAAAGGTGGTAGGAGAACTCACAACCAAAGGACTTCTGCTCCATTGAGAAATATTAAGTGTCCGGTTTGGAAGATTTAACAGTGGTAAGTTTTAATCTAGGAAGGAAAGTGAAGTGGTCAGACCATGGTCTCCGCACTCACATGGTGCAACGCCAGATCAGATGATGAATTTGCATCTGCAAGGAACGGGACAGTACCAGCCTCTAATGAGGGCTCTTTGCCAATGGCTGTGCCATTAAATGGTATCTTTGTTACCTGTTGGATATGCATTACTTGGATTGTTGGCATTTTTTAATACCAGATATTTTATCACACCCCTATAGGGATTTCAATTAAGAATGTCCAGAATATCTCATACAACCAGTAACAGACACAGACACCAAATACATTATAGGAACTTTAAGCAAAAGTTTGTCCTTGTTTCCGCATTCTTTTGCTTTCAATAAGCTCTGGCATCTTTTTCATATTTGTAATCCCACGTTGGTAAAAATGGACATAAATTCAAAACAATACTTTGGCATGCTTCCCAAAAAATGAGTTCATACGATGAGAAATGGATTCCTAACAGAAATTGCATGTTTGTAATTGGTTTTGACCTGTTTTCGTTTCCACGTCATTTGTAATTTTGTAACAATGAAGTCTGCAAGAAAAACTCATAGAGTGTTTACAGTGAGACCCTTCCAAAATGCAGTCAGTGTGTTTGGTATTCAAAAACACAGCCACAGCTCATGAAGCCCCAGAGTTAAAGGAAATCTGGACTGAGTTTTCAAAAGTGGAAAGCAGAGATCCACACACAGAATTGGGTGTTGGGTTGCACAGCTGCGGTGGACTGTCCCCTGACTGGGAACCAGAGCAACCAGCCAAAAACCTGAGCTTGCTTGCATTGGTGTGCTGGTGAGGAAATAATGGCCTCCATAATTTCAGCGATGCCATGGTATATTTGTTATTTTGAGATGATGTAAGAGATCCTGCTTCCTTAATCATGGGGAAAATGAAAGGCCTGTGGGCAGTTTCCTTGCTCTCAGCTGCCTATAACTTCCCTTTCTGAACCTCTTCGGGGCTGTGCTAGCAAGTCCTCAGGTGGTGGAGATGACAGCACAGCACATTTCTACTCCACTAACTGCCCCAAAGAGTGTCTTTACCCAAAATGCTTCCAATTCTTGAGTAGACTAATGTTTCCAGTTTGACTTGTGACTTTCTGTGTCTGGTCCCTGAGGGCATTTTCAAGCCCTACTGTTCCCAACAGGCTTGCCAGGGACCTCCATGCACACCACCTCCACCCAGGGCACTGGAGCCTGTTTTGGCTCAGCCGTGCCCCATCCCAGCCACGTCTCTGTGCTGACTTCAGCCATGGCTGGGCCCAGCACCACAGGGAGCTTGTCTCCTGGGCTCACTGCTTCCCACAAGTGTCACAGGCTTTTGGCGCCTGTGGGACGGCACCCCATCAGGGGTCAAAGCCAGCCCTAGGGTCCCTGCAGCACCCCACTCCCCAGCTCCCTCATGGGGCAGCCCCGCTCCTGCTGCACCCCACAAAACACCTGTTTTTCTCAACAGCCCTGGCTGATGAGTGGGGATAGCAACCATCGGTCTCACCTGAATATAACCAGCCCAAAACAAGTGCGGCTTCCCACACAGACTGGGCGCTGTACCTTCTGGTTGGGAGTCTGGAGGAAAATATTCAAATTTGTCTTTTTCACCACTGTGATTATGTTCACAGAGGTGACTTACACAGATGGTTTCTGTGTGTCCAAGCAGTTTTCTACCATATGGAACTGCAGTTTCTTTTGATGTTTGTTTTCTTTTCCACTTTTTTTTGCCCTGTTCTTCAAACTTCATCTGCTGGTGCAATATACACGTTCCATTATCTCTGAAACCACAGTGCTCATAACCTAGGAACCAAACCCTCACAGAGGCCAAAGATTGCATCCCTCATAGTTTCAGTTCCTAAATCCTAAATTTTACATGGATGCTGATGGCTTGAGGGCTTCTGTCTGAGAAGATGACCAAGATGAATTTGATGGTTTTTTAATCACATTAAGTTCACTATATTCTTCTCTAAACATGGATGTTTTATTTCCTCAGCTGTTCTTAATTGCATTACTTAAGGAGTAGTATTGTGTCTCCAGTCTTCACTAAACATTGTTTGTAGTCCGCACTTCTAGCCTGCAGTGGACAAGAAAATACGTTTTCAAAGACCAAACGTCAATGATGAGTTATTACAGCTGATGCAGCAGAGCTATAGCTCATGTTACCGCCGCCTCTTAGTCCATACAACTTTCTGGCCTATTCCACTCAAAAATCTGTTTTCTCACAGACTGCTCAAAGGCAATCTTCACTGGATTTTTGATCAAGACAATCCTTGAGCCTCAAGACAGAGAAAAATATTGTTTACAAAAATACTATATTTTTTACTTTACAAAAATTGGAAGCTGTTGTTCTCCTGTCCTATGGACAAAAGGGCTGGGAAGTAAAAGGATAAAGTTAGACAGAATAGTTCTTTATTGAAAAATATCTGTGCGTGATCCGAGGGAGGCTGGTTGAGATTTGGCTGACCTACCAATCCTTGAAAATTATACCTTGTGCAGAAGAGGGAATTGTTGTTCTTCCCCCGTCCTGAGAATGGATCTAAGCTGTGTGGGGAACAGCCATGCATCCTGAGGACCACGTGGGGTTCAGGGCAGTGGGGCAGCAGAGCATGTGCTTAGGGCGCAGCTGTGCAGGGTGCCAAGTGCTTCTCCTAAACACTAAGCACTCTTACCACCAACTCATGTGGAAAATCAGTGAAGGAGCACATCTATTTGTAACATCTTACAGGACCAGATTGTGCCTTTTATGCCCTAACACTTTACTGTTCGGATTACATCAATTTAAAAACTTCCTATGCAGCATTTTCCGTACTTGTCTGTGTCATTCTCTGCTAAGATCTTACTCTTGTCAGCAAATTTGCCCATTTCTGCTCCTTATGGACTTGAATGGTGTTACATGAGCTAACTTCATATTACTTATATAGAGAATTAAATGTGGCTCAGCTCTAATTCTTTCACAAATGGCCTTTTCCTCTAGATCTAATATGGGCCCCATCCTTCCATTAATTCACCATAATTCCCATTGACAAAGGCCAATATAATATTATTGCAGAAAATTCTGGCTTTTTTCCCCCAGTACATATACTGCTATTGTTATACAGAGGTTTTGTAGCCCGCATAACCCTCTGAATTTATTAAAAAATTTGTTGAAGGTTTAAGATAATGCATCTAAAACATTTCTTGTTTTCAGGGCATTACAATTTTTAAGGACATTATGGCAATAAGATCTTTGTCTATAAAATATGCTTACATTGTGTTTTCCTTAGTACTTTCCACATTTGATCTCTTAATAGCTTTTGCAAACTTTCTCATAGTTAGTAAAAAAGCAGTTTCCTGTTGTATTGCCATTTCTATGTTTTTGCCTCCACCATTTTTTGCCTCCATTCTGCGACAAATATTCACAGATATGTCACCCTCTTGCGTCAGATAAACCTACTCATTGCCATTTATTTCAGTCATTTTTACTTTCCTCAGGTGGATAGTCTTTTTTTTTTGTGAAACAATGTAATTACAGGAAGAGATGCTAAATGGCATATTTTGAAATAGGTCTTAAAGGTAAACATATGGTTGCCTTTCAGTATACACCCAGCTAAGGTCTGAAGACCACTGCCACTGACTCCTTGGAGTTAAAAGCAGTAGAGGTTTCAACCTTTCTGGGAATTAATTTTGTTTATTTTTATTTATATTTATATTTTATATTTATATATTACTTTACAGAAAAGAAAGAATAACCCTCCCCCCAAGTCCAAAATGAGTATTCCGAGCGTGTTGTATTTCCCCCCTACCATAAATTACAGTAGGACTATCACAAGGGGTTTTTGAGCACCTACAGTCTACTACTTACAGCTACTCAGAAGTTAATGCACCAGATTCTTAGCTGAGCAGGTTCTATATTTAACACCATGTTAAAATAAAGAAGGTAAGTTTGCTGTATCCGGGAAATTCTCAGTATGAAAGCTAAATACACTTTCTTGGTTTTGCTTCCTCAAGTATACGTTGGCCTCTGCTTGTATGGTATGTAGTAAGACAAAACTGGAATTATTTACTCCACCGTTGCACTGGGGATAAAAATGGCACAGGTACGTGATTTCAATAAAGAATTGTTCTTCATCTAGATCCCTATGCAAGGCAGTTAGGGTGGCTGGAGGCCGTCTTCTGCAGGGGATGGTCAGAGCACCTCACTGATCTAGGGTGATGATTTCAGCCTATAGCTTAGCTATAGTCCCTATCCAGTTGGAGAAGCTACCATAAGCTGATTCCTGTTTCCCTGCATAGGGAACCGTGTCCTGGAGTAGCACACAAACTGCAACATCATCCCTAATGGGTGAGAACGGGACATAGATGTCACACCAGGATTTGCAGCCTCTTGCCCAAGACAGGCTCCTGATTTATTATATCTCCAGGCATGTACTCCAAATATACATGTGTACACTGCAACTGTGCATGTACCCAGGTGAGGTTCAGAAAAGCACTACAGCATAGGACTTGGGTGTGATTAATGTGCCTTATTCTAAGAAGTCATGTGAAAAACCCCTACCTGTAAAACATATTGTATGCTCCTGACGTCACCAGCATGCTAGACAGCCCTTGAACATGCTTGTTGCACACAAGAGCATGCATGTAGTGCCATACACACAGCATAGTCAGAGTGATGGGACACCAGGCTATAGGCTGTCCTTTGCCTCAAAATATCCAGTCTCAGTTCCTTAACCACAGGCTTGCAGGCACTGGGGAGTTACCGAGTTCTGCTCTGGCTTCCCAGGATTATTTATGTATTTGGCTAGGTGTCTTCCCTTTTCTGGCTGACTGCCCTACCCCCTAGGCTTTTATTTGATGTTTCTTCTTGCCTGCCTTCCTTCTGGCCTCATAACTCTTGCATTCCTGCCTCTACCGAAACCAGGGGTAGAGGATGTGGCCCCCACTCAGCCACTCTCCACTTACAAGGCTCCCCGGGAGAGTTGTGCTGTACCCCCCCACCCTACAGCAGCTCCCAGCCCACCTCACTTCAGATTTCTCCCTTATCACTCAGACTGTTTCTGAAAACGAATTCAGACTCTCAAATCAGAGCAGATCGGGCTGCTGAAGCCCTAATGAGGGGTGAGGGCTAAAGCACAGCATTTCCAACACAGCTGTGAGGAGGTCCCTGATCGATATTGGGGGTCTGGAAGGTTGCCTTTTGCATTTAATCATTTAATTTTAAGCATTTCACTCCATATTTTTTTGGAACACCCTTATGTGTCCAGACACCTAATCTGCTGGTGAGACCCACTCAGGAAGCAATAAGGCGCCTTTCTGGATCACACCAGGCTTGTCAGATCCGTGCTGCGTTCAGTAACACAGCAGCCAGCTCACCCCGCGCCCGTTGCCAGCGCTGCGGTCCAAAACCCATTGCCAGGTGGGGTGTGGCGACCATAAAACATCCAGCATTGAGTGCTACATGATCCCTGAGGACACTGGCTCTTGGAAGGAGAGGAGCTCCTGCCTCCTTAGAAGATTTCCCAAGGGCTGAATTTTCTCTAATAGTTTGTGGGGGGGGGTTTCCCCTTACAACACCTTGCAGTAGACTTTCTAGCTGCAATGTTAGAGTTTTGACATTTTTCAGTACCGTGAAGATGTGATAAAAATAGTGAAGGAGAAGAGCTGACCTCTCTATCAGTAATACCATCCAAGCTGCATTGTGGTTCATTTGTTATTTTGTACATTGTTTAATTAAATTAACTTTTCTTTAAAACCTGCTATGAATAGAGATGTGTCTTTTTCCTACGTAGGCAACACTGCTCTTGCTTCCTATAAGTAATTTAAGTAATTTTGCCTATTTCTTTATCCTTTTACAGTTGTTGCGGGGGGATGGGGGAAATTATTAAAAAATACAACATGCAGTCAAGTAGGAAACATAATTCCATTCTGATATAAACAGAATTAAGGAAGATACCAATGCCCTTTTCTTAGTCCTTACATGTAGTGCAAATGCAAATGATATCTGGGAAAATACAACTGAATGCTGTGATGTTCCCAGCCTGCAGTCTCTTTTCCAGTAGATACGGAAAAAATGTTAGATGGTTCTTGGAAGATCTGAATGATATTAGGAATAATGAAAAAATGCATTTCAATAATATCCTAGTACTGCAGCTGTGGAGTGGGCAAGTATAAAAATCCATATCGAAAAGCCACACTGGCTTCTTTTTGTTTAAGACAACAAGCCTTAGCAAAAGGCAGTACAGAAAACAAAAAAATATTTTTAATCTAAGAGTTGGTTGAAGCAAGCTTCTGATGTGCCTACAGATGATCTGAGACAGTAACATCAACTTTTGTGCGGTGTTTCAAAAAATTAGTCCTAACCATAGTTTTTTCCTTAGTTGTAAATTAGCAGTTCAGGCTATTTCTTCAGAGAAGGAGGATTTTTACCACCACATCCCAGGACCTGTCTCTCATGTTACTACTCGTGATAACAGCCAGGTGATGTCTGTCATAGAAATAAATACTCTTCACCCTTCCCGATTTTAGCAGCTGGTCTGCTTCTTGCTCCCGCTGCTGTTGCTGTGCTCCAACAGAGCTTTCTCAGGCATGTGGGGAGTCAGGATCTAGTCCTGTTTAAGGGTGAGATAACATGGATCAATTTTAATTCCAAGATTCACCCCAAAACAAAGTTGAGGTTAGATTAGGTTGGGTTAGGTTTTACCCACAGCCATACCAAGCATTTATCTGTCCTGACAATCGCTTTCTTAGAAAATAAAGGTTAGAGGAAAATTGAGCTTAATCACCCTTTCAAACAGCGACATTGCAGCCCAAGTCCTCAGTTGCAGTGCAATAAGGAGAACTAATTCCTCACAGCTGTCCTAGCTTTGCTGTCCTGGAAATCCTTAAAATGAGAAGAGGGAAGAGTAGCCATCCTAATTTGAGAGATGGAGAAGTCCCTCCCAGCCTGCTCCAGTCTGTATAACTGGTGCATGGTTTCAGCCTAACAGAACTGATCTATAGAGACAAACTTAACTAAATATATATACCTAGTAGCCATTGTTATAACAACTTTGTTGTTGGTTTGGGCTTTTTTTTCCACCCTGAAGCATAATTCATCTAGTTTGCTATGTACAAAGCAGTCTATTTATTTTCCTGAAATTGTTTATGCCACTGCAACAAGTAATAGATTTTTTTGTCTAAGCCCAGTCTCTAAATGGCTGAGAACATACCTGAAAATGCCAGTGTTACAGTGACAGGGCACTGTTAATGCAATTTTATGCATGCCTTGCCTACCAAGGTCGGGGGAGTTTTATGCTAATTTTGATAACATGACAGAATCTTTTCTCTCTAGTTTATGTCTGCTCAAAGGATTAAATGTGATATGAACTCTTTAGGCAGCTCAGAAACCAGATTGAAATGCCAGAGTAAGTTTGTAGCTGTCCTTGATGCTATGTCTTTTGAGATGGATGTAGATCATGCAAATCTCACTGTAATAATTCTTGAAGTTGGCTGACTTTTGAATGCTTAATCTTATGACCTTTATGATGCATTAATGTTTTCAACATATTTATCTAAACTTTTAAGGAAAAGGCATCTCAAATTATGTGCAGAGGGAAAAAAAAGAAAGGAAAGAAATCTGGAACCAATAAACTTGTGGAGCTTGTAAATTCCTTCTTTCCAAGTTATTCATCCTAAAGAGGGTACAAGCTCTGCTTCTTAGAAACAAAAATGCAGACAGAGGAATGGGACACTTAATGAGCATAATATATCTGGAGGCTTCGGGCTGAGGACAACCTATGCTAACTATCTGCCTTTCCAGTCAAATCTCTGAATTTTTTTTCCCAAAATGAAAAGTTGCTACTACAAAACAAGTGAAAATTAGTGAAAAATTAATCAAAATCTGACTGGAGGACACTGGCCTTTGGTGCAGGTTATGCCCATGTTAACTTTGCTGTGACTCTCGGTTTGGGAGGTTTAGTCTATGTGGAAAAGTTCTTTTTTTTTTCTTTTTTTTCTTTTTTTAACCATCACCACTTCAAAAGTGGATGAAAGAACATTGTAAAAAAAGACTTAGGAAAATCATTTAGGGGCAAAAACCACAGAGAGGAAATTTGAAGCCACAGAGTATTTTTTTAAGAAAATTGATCACATGAAAACAGGAAAGAAGATGATTAAACTGAAAATATTTGGCAACCTTAAGTATAATAGACACCAGTAATCATTTGCTGCTGTGCTTACTGTATAAACTGTATACGAACAAGCTAAGTATACACAATACACAGTCAGATTTCAGGCGCGAGCCAGGTTATGTGTGCATTGCCATATGATTCACAGCAATGTGTGTTTTTTCATCAGTGTTTCTAAAATCCTGTGAGATACGGAGACTATGGGATTGAGGCTACAGACCTTAAAGCTGAAATACTGCATCAATAAAGCAGGGTAAACTGTTCTACCCTTCATGCATCCCATCGCCTATAGGAAATGTACAGACATGAGGCCCCAGGCTTCATATTGGGGTCTCTCATTCAATCTCAAAGCAGCAGAGTGAAAAGACCTCACTGCAAGTGATCAGGGGGATGATGTTATTTGTCAGTTCTATCAATGGCTGATAATTTCATGTTCTGTATGAACTGGGCATCTGGATTATCTGCAGCCTACCCCTTGAAGTGCAGAAGGAAAGGCAATGTGTGCCTGACTCCGCTGCTTCTGCTCTCCGTCTGTATCCCTGAGTGCAACTATAGCTGGTTCTGCAGGATGGTAGCATTTCATAGTTTTTAAAATAAATTTCTGTAAGTTAAAGTGGATTTTATTTAGCTTAGAAACAGTCAAATATAAGATACCAGAAAGGGAATACTGGCAATCCTTGTAAATGTTGGAAGACAGAAGTGCTCTGGCAGATTCCCAAATAATTGATACCTTCAAAATTAACTGTATCTTTGAGAGGGGGAGATTTAACCCAACTCCATGGGTCCAGTGGCCTCACAGGGATTATCTGCTGCCGTCAGAGAAGAAGGGCTGTATTATTTTACTACAGGCAGTCTCCAGCCTTTAAGTGACTCATCACCCATGTTTCTGAGAGGTGACTGAGTACCTCTCTAGTATAAGTGGGTTTGGATTTCCAGGGGAAAACCCCACGCAACAAAACAGGCTCCCGGGGGCACAGCATGCTTGGGGACCCCAACTCTGCCATGGTTTTTCCACCAGCAGTCACAGCACAGCGATTCCTGTAGGATCAGTGCAGTGAGATGCTGCCAGGCGAGTACTGCTCATTGTATCCTGCTAGTTAGGGGACACTCAGACTACAGCACCCAAGAGGTCCCTGGGGAGCAGACAAGGAAGGTACTGAGCTCTGGCCACTGGTGGGACAACAGCCACACATTGCCCCCGCCTCCTCAGCAAGAAAAAATTAAATGTTTTCCAATTACTGTTTCAAGTACAATTTGGCCAGGGACAAGAGCATCTAGGTGGAATTTGGTTGGTCTCCTCAGTGTTGTAGGCAATGCCATGATTTCCAGTGCCACTGGGAACACAGACGCTCAGGTCTCTTTTAAATCCCATGACCAGATGATGCCATCCCTGATGGTGATGGGCAGGTTTCTCTTGCACCAAGATTTCTTTAGAGTCCCCTACAACTTCAGTCATAGGCCTGAGCCTCTGTATCAGGGAAGGGAAGGGAAGGGAAGGGAAGGGAAGGGAAGGGAAGGGAAGGGAAGGGAAGGGAAGGGAAGGGAAGGGAAGGGAAGGGAAGGGAAGGGAAGGGAAGGGAAGGGAAGGGAAGGGAAGGGAAGGGAAGGGAAGGGAAGGGAAGGGAAGGGAAGGGAAAACCAGATCATATGGATGCAGAGCTGCAAAGAGTTTCAAGCCATTTGGTGCGGGAGGGTCAAGCTGCTGTCCAGCACTGGGACAGGGCTGTGCTTTGGATCTCGCCACCCTGTGCTTGGTACAGCACCAAAGGGCCCCAGGCAAGGAGGGCCGGGAGTTAGTTATCCCCCGTGTTCCTCCTCCCCAGGGCAACAATTTGTTTCAGCCCACAGGGAAGGCAAGAGCACTTTTGGATCATGCAGGCCAATTTAGTAATCAGAAAATTCTGTCCCTAAGGAGGAATGAGCAGTCACACTAATGCAGGAGGATATACTGAATGTCATCACATGTTACCAAATCTATTGTCACAACCTTTAAATTCTAGTTATCTGTTCCTGTCAGACCAACCCAGCCTAAACTCAGAGACCAGACCAGTTCCCTGGTGTCACTGACTGCAGACCACAGTGCTGTGTCTGTGGATGTTTGCTTTTCTCTGAAACCAGCTTGCGTCTCCCCTTGTAACTCCTCGAAAACCAGCTTCATTCTAACCATCAGTTGTAAGGTGAAGTATGAGCACAAACTGTTTTCAATATCCATTGCCAGTTTTCCACATTGGACTTTAATTCTCAAATTGTGTGTTGGCAGTTGCAGTCAATAATGACTACAGAAATTTCTATTACATTTAACTGTAGCAAACTGAAATTTAATACCTCGGAAAATATAGAAAATATCCTGAGTGTTATAAAAATAAAACAAATATTTCTGAATGGAGCCCAGCAGCTGTCCTCTAATTACTTTAAATTTCAGTATATAGAAACTACGTTGAGTGACAAGTCAATTTATCTGCATGCTGGAAAAGTTCATGTTCTAGGCATGTGTTTATACGATAACAGCTTCAAGCATATGCTTTTTATTTTTCCCAAATAGACAATTTTTTTTTCTAGAGGCACATAGTGGGTTTTTCGCTCATATGCTGCATTTACCACACGTTTTTCCTTATGTATAGTTTTGTGGGTGTGAATTTGCTGTTCTTGGAAGGTGTTGGACTGACAGTCCTGCAAGATACTCCAACCTGTTCAGCTACCTTCCTTAATCCTGACCTGATGAAGCCACCTCCTGGGGACAGAAACCTGGTCACTCTTTATCCCCATTTGGTACCTGGCTTCTTCACTGGGGGCTGCCCACAAACCTAGCAAGGAGGACCACTTCTCACAGTACTTGGTGTGGCTTGGGCATCTGCTTGGAGGAACTGGTTGAAATTTATGTTTGTTTACTGATCTGTTAATTCTATAAATATAGAAGCCTAAAATCCAGTTTTCTTTTGCATACTAGGAATGAGGCTATGTCTCAAAGGACAATCTTGCATGGAGCTGAAATAGTCCTATAAAATTCAGGATTTTATTTAGATTTCTAAAAGAGCTCAAATGTCCTTGTTTTATAGAAACATTTCCACTTTACTAAGACATATCCTGAAAAGAAACAAAAGTTGATTGTCTACTTTGCTGCTAAACTCCAGGTCCCTTTCACAATGATCACAACCAAGCATTCAATCATACTAGATTTAAAACCATTGGGCATTTTTTTTTTGTAGAAGGAAAACTGCCTCACAGGTATGTGTAAAACCAAACTGGCTTGGGGCTAGGATTTGATGGGGTGAGTCTTCATAAAATTCAGCCTTAAGAAGATGCAGAAATACCTTCTGAAAATAAATGGCAATTGAGTGTTCTGTTCTTTACTAGATCTATGCCCATGAGATACAGTGTGGCCCTTGCCTTGGCAGCAGTTCAAATCAGCTGAAATAAACCTGGAGGTTTCATTTTGTCAGCTTGCCCAGGAGACGGCTCTAATGCATATGGAGGCTGGGTATAAAGCATGTAGGCATGCAGTGACAAAAGGTGCCTAGGGTCAGAAAAGGGCAAGAAATCAGGATGGATCAGCTGAGCATACATCAAAGACTCAAATAACCAAGAGAAAAGTGAATATTCTCAAGCAAACGGGGTATGCCCATAACACTATTGAGATTTCATAGAAACCGGTCATTGAAAACAGTTCTGCTGGGGCACCTCTATTTGTCTTTGCCATTCTGGAATATTGGATTTAAACGGTCTGTTTGTTCTTAAAGTTCATCTGTTCTTGCTATATGTTCCCCACCATGGCCTCTTGACTCCTCAATTATCTGTTCAGCAACTCCCGATAGTACCACAGATGCTGGTGTTGCCCATCTGGATATTTCTAATGCAGCCCACCATGAGACTTAGCAAAATACATGCAGGTACAGAGGATAAAAGGTATTTATCCATAAAGGGACTGCGCAAGGTCTAGGAATTATTTAAAATCCACTTAAACCCTGTGAAGGCAAGAAGTAATGCATTTAAGGATTATTATTTGAGGGTATTAAAGGAACATATTTTAAAGACAAAAATCCCTACATTATCTCCATTGCTTCATCTCCTGCAGAAATTAGGATGAAAGATTAAGAAGATACCCATTAATTTCAATACTCAGGCCTGTAACTTGGGCTAAACCCAGAATTTTTGCTGTTTCATTCTCTCACACAGCTTCTGCTGTTCTTCAGTAATAGCAAAACTGGTATGAGCTGTACATGATGTAATCGTTGCTTAATGCAATTGGCTCATTTTCTGGTACGTCGGTGTCGTTCTGGCTTAGGTGGTGGTATGTCTAGTGGACTGCACATGAGAGTTGATCATTTTGGCTGCACAAGGAACCACCCCAACAGCTGATTTAGTCACTTAATATCTGGTATAAATGGTGGGATGAATGAATTCTACTGGAGGCTAAATCTCCTTTAATAGCTGTAGCAGAAGGGAGGTTGCCAAAATCTGACGCTGCAGCCTGTGATTTCAGGCTAAGGTATAGCAACTTTCTGGAAGCGCGGTGGGACAATAAAAGATGTGCTAAATATACAAGTCTGTGGAAGGCAAATAAAATATATGAGATTTCTTTTGGCTGGTAGTGGCGGTCGGTTGGTTTTGCTTGGGAAGCAAGAACCTGACGCTGAGATTTTTTCTTTGCACCTCCACGTCATTTTCTGCCCCTTCTGCTTGTCGCTCACTTTGCTGGAAAGAAAATGTTGCCACTGTATAGACAAAGAAAATTTATTTTTCTGCATAACTGTTCCAATACCGGTTGCCATTACATTTTACAGTACCTTTTGTGCAGTGGAACATCTTTTTTTTTTAATCTTAATGGTGTCTTCAGCAGGTGTGTGTCTCCGTGGGTGTTTTAGGGCGGGTAGGGCCAGCAAGCCAGAGCCGGAGCTGGCACACAGGCTGGGCTGCGCAGAGCCGCTGCTCAGGGGCAGCAGAGGGGCTGGGGCGCTACGTGGGTTGCTCCCGCGTGGGTACCCCTGGAAAGCCTCGAATATGCAAGCCGTAGAAACCAAATTAAAGGGCTTTAACGTGGAAGGGCTTGTGAATGTAATCTATCCCACCAAAAAAAGGTATTGTGGAACAGAGGCAGCTCCTTCCTTTCTCTCTCTGCTTCGTAGATATGCTGTGAATGATGCGGTGCCCGCGGGCCCGGACTCCAGCCGCCGGGCCGGCCTCTCAGCCTGACCGTGCCTGGGGAGAAGGGCTGAGCCCCCGGCACCCCCCGCACGGCACCCCCCGCACGGCACCCCCTGCCCGGCACCCCCTGCCCGGCAGCCCCCGCCGCCGCCCGACCCGCGCTGCTCCTTGGCGCGGTGTTTGCAAACACCACCACCACCAGCCCGAGGCGGAGGGGCACCGCGCCGGCCTCCGCAGAGCCCCGCCGGCACCTCCCTGAGGTTTCTTGTTCTCTGCTTCTTCCGACGGACGGCGTGTACGGGACCCCGCCGGGGCGTGCGGCGGCAGCCAGGCGCTCCGAGGAGCCCCCAGCACCGGGGGCACTGCGGAGGGGGCTCAGCGGGACGCCAGGGCCGGGGAGGGAGCAGCGGCCCTGCTTGCTCACGTCCCTACTGCTGCAAGAGCTGGAGGGAGCGAGTGGCCGGGATTAACCAGGGCACGTTACCCGGAGGCTCCGGAGCCCGGCAGGCGCCTTTCACAAAGCGGTGGCACAGTGTGGCGTGTCCCGCGTGTCCCTCCCGAGAGCTGGTGCTGGGGCAGCCGCCGGGGATGTCGCCCTCGTTGCCGGAGTCGCCCCGGCGGCAGGGACAGCCTGCCCAAAAGCCCGACGGTACAGTGAGTCCCCAGTGCGGCGGACGTTCAAAAGCCGCCACCGGTGGGTGCCTGCCGAAATGTCGGGATGCCGGGCGCCGGAAAGCGCCGTCCGCAACGCCCCGGTGCCCCGGAGCGGGAACGGGCTCAGGCACCCATCACCCGGTGGCACCGCGGGTGAGGGTCCTGCTTCTCGCCCAGCAGCGAAACTGTTGCCCGGCCGAGGTGCGGAGGGGGGGACCCCGCTGTCCCCGCCGCGGGAGAACCGGGGCCCGGGACGGGCGACCGCGCCGGGGGAGGCTCCGCGCCCTTCGCCGCGGGCTCTGGGCGCTCTGCGGGGGCTGTTCCCCTGCCTGCGGGGCTGCGTGTCGCCGGACTCGGTGACCAAAACCTGGAAGTGCCAGGATGCCCATCCCCTTCGTAACCTGCCACGGGGAGCCGCTTCCAGTTCTTCCCCGGACGGGGACAAACCAGCAAAAAAAATAAAAGAAATTAAGCTCCTCGTCGCGTTGCAAAATTGCGTTCATCGGGTTTCGGGGCAAGAGCCGTCTCTGGGTTTTACCATTCATTCACCCCAATACCGGGCAAGCAGGGACCCGTCAGGGCGAGCGGGAGCAGCCCGAAGGACTTGCCAGTCAAATCCCCTTCAGCCGCGAGAGCACCGCTTGAACCCGGGTTCCCCTTGCCTCAGCGATTCGTCGATGCTTTTAATTAAACGCAGCCACTTCTCGGTTGCTTTCTTTGAAACCCTAAGAAGGCTTAGGTTCCTTAGGTTCTCGGGAGGCAGCCGGCGTGTGCTGGCCGCTAAGCATGGATACTCTCCGCCCGGAGCTGGCAGCCGCTCAGCGCATCCCTACCCGATCTGTACGCACGAAGCACCTTGTCAAGGAGAGACGTGGCGGTGTCGCGCCACTTTGTTACAAGCCCTTTAAAGCAAAGGCACGGGCCGGGTGAAACAGAAGGGGCAGGATCCGGCCACCTCCCCGGGACAGACTGCCCATCTGCTGCAGACACCCCAAATCCCTCGGGGTACCCGCGCCGCTGCTGTGCAGAAAGCGCGGAGTGAGGTGCAGGGTTCGACCCTCGACGGGAGCGCAGGGAAGAGTCTCCCGAGGGGGCCGGGGACTGTAGGTCCAGGCGGGCCGCTGTGCTCAGGGGGCCGAGGGGGTCCCAGGCACCTACGGCGCACATCCCGTCGGGGATTGCCGCGGCGTTGCCCTTTGGGCTTGGGGACGCAGCCATCCGCGGGACACCCCGCGGGGGAAACGGCGTTAGCAAGCGCGTCCTAGCGGCGCCGGCAGCCTCCACGCGCGGAGCGGGCCCTCCGCGGGTTTCTTCGCCGTCTCTGCCGAGTCCAGGCTTTGATTTAAGAGCTGAAAACGAGAACCTCGGCCTCCTCCCCCCCCTTTTTTTTTGGGCGGGGGGGGACCCACAGTCCCCCTTCTTAGCGAGTGTAGTTTGTCCAGACCGGGGCAGCGCCGCGCCCCGATGCCGCGCGTCCCGGCGGGGCTGTCCCCGCGGTGCGCCGGGGCGACGGGCAGGCAGCGGGCGCGCACGTCGGGCAGCGCGGGGGCAGGTGCGGGCAAGCAGCGGGCGGCGCGGGGCTCGGGCGGCGGTGCCTGCCGGCACGGGAGGCTGTCCCGCGGGGAAACCCCCGCTCCCGCCCGCACTTTTGGGCTCATGTCGGGCCGCGACGGCAGGCGGTCGGAGAGCCCTTGGCCCGGAGGCTGAGCCCAGGGGACGTGAGGGGGAACGTCCTGCCCCCCGCGCTGCGCAAGCACAGCCCCGGGGAGCGGTGTGCGCTCGCCGCCTGCTTTGCTCAGCGTTTCGGAGCCGTTTGGATCGGGAGTAATTTGGAGGGGCGAGAGAGGGAGTTATTCGATCTGTTCCCTAAAGCGAACGATCCTTCGCTTTGCTTTTTCTTTCCTATTTTTTTCTTCTTTAAAAAAATCTTTTTTCCTCTGTATGCGTGCCAAAGGTAAATGAATGCGGGCAGCAGGTACGTCCCGCTCCCCTGCCTCACCCATCACTCCCATGACGCGGGGGAAGCCTGGCGGAGGAGCTGGGGGAGATGATGGGCAAGGCGAGCTCGACCGGGTACGCTCCTCCGGGGCAAAAAAACCCCAGGGAATGGAAACAGAAGAACTTGCAGCGAAGTCCCCCTCTCAGACCCAAGAGGAGTGGGCAGAGACCAAATTTACTTTCACCCTGCTCAGAATTAAAAAGCATCCCAGTGCCTGCGCCGCTGAGGCTTTTAAAACCCCGCTTTGCTGGGTAGAAATGACCCCGGGCACCTCTCCCTCCCGCCTTCCCCACCCCCCACTCCCCGCCTCCGCTCCCTCCCCGCACCCCGAAACCTGCCGAGGAGCACGAAGGTGCCTGGTCCTGCCGGGCACCTCCACGGAGCAGGCCTGCAGGTTTTCCTGTAATTCCGGGATTCCCTGTTGTAAGCTCTTAAACAGAATATTGAAACCATTTTCCTTATGGTGCCTGTTCTAGCCTTGTAGCGCTGGCATTAAACAAATCGGAAAAGTGTGTTAAAGGGAGGCTACGGTTACAGCATCTTGGCCTGACATTCCCACATATAATTAAAACCATAGCCACAATACATAAATAAATAACAGCAAACAGAAGGATCCGTTCCTGTTCCAGTCGGAATCAACTGTTCTGGCTCTGTCACTGTATTCTTTTATTGGAGTGGTCTACACCGTTCCGTCCTAATTTTATTTTATTTTTATTTTATTTTAGTAGAAGGGACAGCAGGAAAATAAATGATGCATTTTTTTTTCTTTTAAGTCCATGTTTAGTTTTAATTTTCCTGTATTTTAAAATAAACACGTTGGCCGGAGCGTGTTTGATCTTTGCAAGAAGGAAGTCTATATTGTAAAGGAATGTGCAGCAGTTTGGTATGAAAATGGGGTTGTGACTCACAGCTGCAGGCAGAAAAAAAAGGTGTTGTGGTGTCAGCCAGAGGTGTTCAGTCTAATAACTCAAGCTGTAAACTGCATCCTCTAAAATTACTTACGTAGTAAATCACTCAGGGGTTAAAAAAATAGACTGGAAAGTGTAAGGGAGAAAAAAAAAAATCTTTTAGAAGTTCCCTTCATGAAAATTATTTGTAATGACGGGAATTAGGAGTTTAATATCTCCCTCATTTTCTTAAATGTCAGCCTGATACAGTTAATTGCCCCTATATAGTCGCTGGTGCTTACTCCAGCTCTTCCACGAAGCGACGGAAACTTGAAGCGCGTGTTTGGGGATAGCTGCTTCGCTGGCTGCTTTACCCGATTTACAGCTAATTTTGACCATCTCCAAGGGCAAAAAAAAAAAAAAAAAAAATGCCAAGAGGCAGCCGGGGCAGCGAGTCATCCTGAACCATTTACCGTCGCAGCGAAAACCCTCCGAAAAGAGCCTCCCCCGCTTGTCTGGCCAGGCTGCTCTGCACGGGCAGGGGGAGAGCGCCTCTGCAATGCCTCTCTCCCCAAGACAACGGCTTTTTCCCGTCTCTCCTTGCCTGCCGTAGGTGTATCTAGTCTGGGAACAGCTGGAAAACCGGGGAGGCTTTGAAGGGAAAGCTCTCTTCCAGCTTCACTGCTGGTTCTGCCGCACGGTCCGGGGGTGGGGTGGGGCGGGGGTAAAAAAAAACAACCAAAAAACAACAACCTACAACAAACCCTAACAGCTCCGGTGTCATCTGCAGCGTTATGCTGCGAAGGAATGGAGCGAGAACTGAAGCAGAAATGCGAGAGGTGGATCCCAGGTCGAGATACTGCCTTTCCGAAGAGCTTTCCCCGTTTTCAGCAGCGGTTGCCTTCGCTGCGCCGTCTCATGGAAACGAGATGCGGGCGGTGGCTTTCTGGGGGCTGCGCCTTGGCTGCTGGCGAAAGTAACTTGCCGGAAAGATTTCCAACAGGAGGGGCATTCAGTGATTGGAAAAAATTAAACAAAATAGGATAAAATAAGACAAAATAAAATAAACTAAAACAAAACAAAAATAAAATAAAACTGGGGGGAATTGCCCTACAGAGGTCAGCAAATGTTTACGGTGGAAATAAGAAGTCAACAACAATTAAAATCTGGAAGCCACGTTCATTAGTATTCAGGACATAGGATCTAGCTTTTATGTTTATCTTTCTCCGCGGATCAATATTGCAGCAGCATGTGCCGGGAACGAGCAGAAATCTGGCCACTGCATGTGGCTGACCTTTCCCTCTCTCCCTACAGGTCAGATCGTCTTCATCAAAACAGGTCACATCGTCTTCATAACTATCATCACCTAATGCGGCCGCAGCCACGGCTCTCATTAAAACCGGTATTTAATCTAGGGGCTGTGACTAAGAATCAAAGAAGAAGGGCTGCTTGCCCATACAGAGGAATTAGTGCTCTAGGAAAAAGAAAAAAAGGTTAAAAAAAAAAAAAAGGAGTTCGACGGAAAAATTGCTCTTTTTTGTTATTGTTGGGGGGGTTCGGTGTTTTTGTTTGCCCCCGCCGCAGACCACTGTATGTCGAGCCCCGGACCACGGCGGCGCGCGCACGCACCGAGCCCGTCTCCCGCAGGCACCTCTCGGCCCGGGCTCCGCCGCGCTCCGGGCCGGGCCGCTGCCCCCGCTCCCGCCGGCCGCCCCGGCCGCGGCCACCCACGGACCTGCGGCGTCCCCGCGGCACCCGCGGCCGGCGGAGCCCCGCGGGGCGGTGTCGGGGCGGCCCCGTCCTGAGGCGGCCAACCCCGCCTGCCGCGGGCTGGGCACCCCGGGTCCCCCCGCGGCCGCCCCCAGCCCTCTGCGAGGTGCGGTGCCACGCGTGTAAAACCCCCTCTCGGTCACCGACTGGCGCTCGATCACTTCCCACCCCCCTCCCCCCCTCCAGTTGCCGATTATTTTCTTTTTAACACCAAAAGAGGGTCCTTGCCCCTCCGGGACGCAACAGCTGGCTCCCGCGCGTGGGCCGCGGCGCGGCGTGGGGGCGGCCGAGCAGAGCCCGCTCCGCGCCCGGTGCCGCCGCCCGGCCCCGCCGCCGCCCCCCGCAGGCGCCCCTGGAGCGCCTGGGGCCGCGGGCGAGGGGCGCGGGGAACCTGCTCGTGTTTCCTGCCCTGCGAGGAAGTGGGACCGGCGGTCCGGCCGGTGCCGCGCTTCCTCTCCTCGGGACAACAGTCGGGCAGCCACTTTGAAGTAGTATTAAAGACATGAAACCTCTGGCGAAGGTCCTCCCTCCACCGGTTTTCTTCTTCTTCTTCTTCTCTTCTCTGTTCTTCTTTTCTTTCTCCCCAAATATTAAAGGCAGAGAAATCCTCCAGCCCGATCGGGACACACACGCACACAAAAAAAAAGGGGGGGGGGAAGAAACCCCAAAGCACTGGGGAGGGATTGCACTTTGGGAGGGAGGGGGGCACAGTGCCCTGCAGGGTGGGACAACAGTTTTGGCTTGCTCTGCTGGTAAAATGCGGCTCCTTCCCCGGCTGTTTGGCTTGGGGAAATTGAAAAGAAAAAAAGAAGAGAAAGAAAAAGGAAAGAAAGGAAGAAAAAAGCGGGGGGGGGGGGGGGGGGGGGAAGAGGGTGTGTGTGAAGAGACCCACGAGATTTAAAAACACCAACCAAAAATACCAACCATGCATGGAGATGGAAAATATACGTACCTCGCTGTGCCCGTGAGCACGTCTAGCGTGCACGTGTGGCTGGGGAGAGGTTTGGGGGAGCCTGTTATGTCTTCATAGCGGGCAGGAAACGTGTACGAGTTTCTGAAAACAAAGGGGAAACTTAAAAGGCTGTTAGGGGTTTGGGGAAGTCTGGCCAGAGCCAAGCGGAGCGGCTGCAGCCCGGGCTGCTGCCCCTCGGCTGCCCGCGGCGAGGGCTTGGCCGGGCAGGGGCAACCCCTTGCCCGCTGCGTAGCCCCGCCGGTACCGGTACCGGCAGCGGCATCTCCGAGCTCGGCAGCCGCTCGACGCTCGGGTTGGGGCGAGAGCTGCCCGACTTGGTTTTATTTCGGTCTTGGCTGTTGTCATCTCTGTTTGTTTGGTGGGAAGTTGGTTTGGGTTTGGGTTTGGGGTTTGGTTTTTTGCCGCCGCCGGCTGCAGCACAAAGCCACGAGAGCGGCCAGACCAGGTGACGAGGAGGGTCTCGTTCGGTGCGGGCGGCGGGGGCAGGTAGCGGCGGGGCAGAGCCCCGAGCGGCGAGCTGCCCTCCTGGTGCGGGGGCGTGGGGCGCAGCACCGCTAGTTTTACAGACAGAGCCTCAATTTTTGTGGCTGGGGAGAAGCGCATGAGGAGCAAACAATTCCCAGGGAGATCACTCCTCTTTTCAGGGGGTCTCCAGGCAGAGTTACGAGTGAATTTTATGATTCATAGTAATCCTGATAAAAACTAACACCGCCGCTCCACGCTGTTTTTCACGGTATAAACGAAGAGCCACGCCGCCGGAGGAGAGCCGGCCAAGTGGGGCTTGCGGCAGCTGGGCACGGGGTGCCGGCGGGAGGGCAGTGCCGTGCCCCTCACTGCCCACCGGAGGCGGGGGGCTGGGGGCCGGGGCGACCCGGGAGCCGTCGAGGAAGCGCCGTCGGGGCGGCCGGGGCACGCCGCCCCGGCTGCGGCAGGGCATGGGGGTGGACAGGTGGCGGGGGTCGGGGGATCGGTGGGGGCTGCCGGGGCAACCCCCGGCCTCCCTCCAGGTTGGTCCCCAGGTTGCCCGCAGGGTCGGGGCAGGGAGGTTTGGAAAGCTCAGGCTCAGTGTGGGAGACGAAGGGAGGGAGATGAAGGGGGGAACTGGGGTGACGGGGACGGAGGTGGTGGAAGGCGAGGGGGCAGGAGGGGTGCAGAGCAGGACTCCGGGGCCAGCGGTCCCTGAGCCCGGGCCACCCGCGCACAAGGCTGCGAGACGGGTCTTGGCTGCCCTCTCCCCCCCAGAAAAAAACAACCCCTGAACCCGATGAATTAGCGCTCTCCCTTAAGCGTGGCAGGGCCGGGCCGGGGTCAGGGCCCGGGGGAGGCGGGTGGAGAGGGGCAGCGGGCTGGATGCGCCAAAGCCAGGGTCAAGTTCAGGGCCAGCCCGCTGAGCACAGGGAAGGGGGGCTTGCTCACGGCCATGGACGCCTCGTCCCCTTCCCCAGGCCTGCCGCAGGAGAGGCATCCCTGCCCGGCGGGAGCGGGACAGCCCCTTTAGGGTGGGGGGGCTGCCCACCCCGCGCATCCCCGCTACCGGGGGTGGAGGCTGGGATCGCCCCTGGGGCTCCCCCGAAGCCAGGACGGCTCCGAGGGGAGGGCGAAGGGGGAGCCCAGTTCCGGGGCGCTTCTCGCCGGCTGGGGCAGAGCCCACCGGGGCGGGAGCCGGGGCGGGGACCCCGGAGCGGGGTTCGCCGCCCTTGGCCAGCGCTGCCCGTGCGGCCTCGGGCCCAGGAGGGGATTTGAGCTGCCCGGGGCTGGCAGGGGCTGGCAGCACTCGCCGGGCTCTGAAGCGGGACCCCCGTTTGGTTTTTCGGCTGCGGGGAGACCGGCAGGACAAAGGGATCCTCGCAGCTGCGTTTCCCACGGATCTCTCCAAGGGGCAGGCGGCATATGCCAATTATTTTAATCAATATTTTTTTGGCGTAATATTATTACCGAACATAAATTAGGTTTTAATAGCCGTTTGATTACCCGAGGAGCCTGCCGTGTGCGCGGGGATGGCCGCGCTGGGAGGGGCGCGGCCGCAGAGGTAGACCTCCGTCTCTGCTCCACATCTAAACTTCGTTGGCAGCGGCGGGACAGGGGGGGGTCTTTCCCTCCTCCCTCCCCTCCCCCTGGGTGTAGGTAACCCCCACCTCATCCGAGAAGAGAGAAGGGCCCCGTGTACCCTAACCTCCCCACCTACCGGCTCGGGACACCTCTACTGCTGTTTGAACACGGGGGACGAAGCCCTTAAAACCCAACCCGACGGCTGGTCCGGGGGGGTGGCGATGGGGCCGGCCGGGTGCGAGCAGCAAAGGGCTCTCCCCGCCTGCACAAGCTGCCGCTGAAGGCAGCGTAGCCACCGCAGGGCGCTCGGAGTCCTGCTCACAGCGCTGCCTCTTCTCAGGGCGTATTTCGGTGGTTTGGCAAGGCCGAACTTTTTCCACGCGTTACCGGCTGCTGTCACACTAGCCTTGGGTGTCCCGGTGCGGCGGGGAATGCCCTGAGAGCCGCTGCCTGCCAGCCCCAAACAGGCGGCTCCGCCGGACGGGCCCCGACGGCGCCCGCGGAGCGCAGCGCTGGGCCAGCACCCCGGGAAAGCATCGCCCGGCGGCTCTCGGTCCCTCGCTGTGCACAGCTGACAACCCAAACCGTTCCTTGGGCTAGAAAGAAAAGAGTGAGAGAGAAAGAGAAAGAAAGCTCTAAGGGAAATGTGAGCTCTCGGGCACGGCCACTTTCTCTTCTTCGGGAGATGGAGGATACCAAAAACACGGGAGGCGCAGAAGGACACGGTTTACGGCTCAAAGCAGCGCTGCGCTGAGCTCAGCGCCTGGCTAGTGCCCCTCCGCCTTCGTCCCGGAGCGTCCTGCTTTGTCACCCTCCAGGGCAACGGGGTACCCAGCCACGCTCGCACCGGGGGTAGAAGGGTGAGCCCGAGTCCGGCAGAAGGCGAAGGAGGCTGCGCTCTTGCCGTGTAAAGCTCTTCCTAAAGGAGATCCTGCCTTGCAAGTCATTTGGGGAATATGCAAACGCTCACCCTTTTCTTTTAGCCCAGAGGCTTCCCCAAAAGATTTTTTTTCTGGACAGCGAGCCCAGCTGGAAGAAATCCTCCTGTTCCAGTAACCGGCGGATTTTTTAAAAGCATTAGTTGTGCAGCCGCCACTCAGCCCCTCACATGCCTTACAGCAGGTTTCGAGAGCCCTTGGCGTAAAAAGGAAACAGCTCGTGCAGTTTCAAGACGTTTTATTATATTTCTGTATGCATTACTCTCAAAACATATCACAAGAAATGATGAAACCACTTAAACCTTCAAATAAAAAATCTGAAACAGTTTATGCTCACAATTGTACATATTTATAGTTAAGAAACATTCTTTATAAATACTGTTTCCTCTGTAGCAAGTTAATACCATAATTTAATTACAAATGGATAAATATGGTAACAGGTATTTACAGGAGGAAGGGTGTTATTACGGAAAAGCTAACGGCACGACGTTTATTTTTCCTCACAATCTTTCGAACAGGAACTAACAAATTGAACTCGCAAAAGCACTAAAACATCACATGTAAACCCAGCTAACAGAAAAAATACATTCACAAGCGTTGTTGTTCGTGTGTGTCTGTAACAGAATGGAGACTTTGGCACGGTATTTCTTCCCCAGTCTATAGCTGAAATGCAGTTTACAATCAAGTTGCCTCTTAAAAAGGAACACAATATTCAAGATATCACAATTACAAAAGAAACCATTTTTTCTTCCACGTTACTTTTTTTAAAGGGGTGAACTAAAAAAGCAGGAGAGAGGGAGGTGGGGAGGGGGAGCGAGGGAAAACAAGTCCATCACTTTCGCGGAGAGGGAGGAAGAGGGGGAAAAAAGAGAAAGACAAAAAAAAAAAAAAAAGAAAAAAGAAAAAAAAGAGAAGAAGAAGAAAGAAGAAGAAGGGGACCAATCCGCGGTTTACAAACGGGACGAACTTCTATACACCAAGAATCCAGGAAAACTTCGTTCCCCACCTCGACGAAGGAAGGAGAGGGCCGCTATATACACAGTTTGTGGGGCGGGAGGGCGCTGACGGCTCCGGGCGGGGAGGCGCAGGGGCCGGGGGAGTTGGAGTCTCTGATCTTTTGTCTGGAGGCTCCGGAGGGAGAGTTTCTTTCCGCCGGCTTGAGAAGCTTTTTGCTGGGTGGTGTGTCGGTGGTGTTTGGGGTGGGTTTCCCCCCCTTCTCTCTCCCCTTTCTGTTCCTCTATTGATTTACTCGTTCTCTTACGTTTTTCGGCACGTACTTTTATAGAATTTTTTTTTAATTTTTATTTTTTGCTGGTTCAAAATGTCCTCGAAAAGAAAAAAATCCAACAGAAAAAAGACCCGAAGGTGGGAGGGGTGTGGGGAGGTAAAGGCCCCCCGTCCTCATCCAGCTCGGCCGTCATTTCGCTGCCAGCGGGTGCGGCGGCATGTCCCGGCGCGTCTCTGGCGGGCTCGCTCCCTCCTGCCCGCCGCCGCCGCCGGGGCGGGGAGGGCGCGGCGGGGCCGTGCAGAGCAGTCCGGCGGGGCCCTACACGTACCACTCGTTGAAGTTGGAGGAGAGGCCGCTGTGGCCGCCGCCGCCGCCGCCGCCACTGCCGCCGCCGCCGCCGCCGCCCCGATGCACGGCGGACACGGCCGCTGCCGCTGCCGCCGCCGCCGCCGCCGCCGCTGGGGAGAGGTTGCTGGTGCTCTGGGACTCGGCGCTAGGGGACACCAGCCCCGGGGGGGTGGAGGACTCGTAGCCGGAGCTGGCGGCCGGGGAGGACTCGGAGCCTTGCGGGGACGACTCGTGCACCTGGGGGGCAAAGGCAACACGGCCGGGTGGAGGGGGGACGGGGAGGCCGCCGCCGCCGCCCCCCGGGCGCACCCCCCGCCGCCGGCCCGGCCCGCCGCCGCCCCCGGGCCCCGTGCCCGCCGCCCGCCGCCCCGACGGGGCGCCCGGCGCGGGGCGGCCGCCCTCCCGCCTCCCGCCGCCGGCTGCGGGGTCAGGTACCTTCATGTGCTTCCGCAGGGAGCTGGGGTGGGTGTAGGACTTGTCGCACATCTTGCACAGGTAGGGCTTGTCCGAGGTGTGGACGTGCATGTGCTTCTTGCGGTCGCTGCTGTTGGCGAAGCGCCGGTCGCAGCCTTCAAACTCGCACTGGAAGGGCTTCTCCCCTGCAAGACAGCAGCGGACCGGTGGGGGTGAGCGCGGCCGCCCGCGCAGCCCCACGCCCGCCTCCCCCGGGCTTCCCCCGCGCCGCCCTCGGGCCCCCGCTCCCAGCCGCTTTGCCTGGCGGCTGCCCGCAGCAGGAGAGACTGCCCGGGCCCGCGCCGCTCCCGCGCTGCCCTGCAGCGAGGCAGTGCCCGGCCCCCGCCCGCTTTTCCTATCGAACCTCCCCCGGGCACTTCAGGCCCGGCACCTTCCCTGCTTTTATTTCGACCGGTGCCGACACACAGCCGGCCCCGAAAGAGACTGAAGAAGAAAGGCGATAAAAAAGGGAGGAGGGGGGGAGGGGGGAAGGGGGAAGAAAAAAAAAAAAGCAAGCAAGCACCGAGCCGTTTCGCCTCGGTACCAAATCCGCTATCCTGTTAAACTGGAAACCATTACCGACAGATTTAAGGCCGGGCAGATTGTTTCGTGTATGGATATTCGAGATAAACGCACATCCGCTGGGAAAACTAAACGTCTGTAAAATACTTCATTTAATTTTCATAGGGATTTCTCTCTCCCGGCTGCCAGGACTCCAAATGCCGGAGAGTAATTTGGAGGTGAGAACTCCACATCCCCCCGCCTTCGGAGGGGGAAGCATTTAACATTAAATTCCATTAGCACCTAAATTGTTTCTTAAAGACATCCGCTCAGACACAATGACTTCAGTGCGGGCATCTCATGCAAATACATTTCTCAAATTTTAAACCTTGTTAAAGCTCGTCTCGCACCTCGCATCGGGCTTAGCACTTGAGAAAACAATAGGCCTCGGGATTTTTAGCCTTTCTCCGGGTAAATATTTAGAGTGGAAGTCGCTAAAATATTTGGCCGTCTTTTATGAAATAGTCTGGCACGGTTGGAGCCGGCAGGAGCAGTAAATGAATAATAGATAAGGCGGGAGGATGCGTTTATTTTTGTTACCCTTCGGCTGAGGCGGTTTTCCATCGGGAAAGTCTGGGCTCCTTCGCCCTCTTCCACCTGATCTGGGTGGAAGTTTCCGAGCCTCAAATCCTCTGGTCCCTATTACATAATTTAATAAACTGTTGCAAAAGCACCTTAAATCACCTCGAGTGAGACTTTAAAAACACTTCTTTTTTTTTAAATTAGAAAATTTTATTGCCTTGCTCACACCATTTAAATTTAATGGAAAGCATTCCCAGAAAGGGACGTTTTGCCACTTCCAACGGGATTTTGGACTAATGACGGATTTTGCACGTATTTATATAGTTTCCCTCTCTCGGTATCCACACACGAAAGCCACGCTCACAAGCGCTGAAGTTATATGCAAATACGTTGCGCACTGCAAATCTATAAGGCGTTTCATGTATATATATATATATGTATATACACACGTCTTGCTGTCTTTTAGCAGGACGGCAGAATTTAGTTCGCGCTGTATTTTTGCGTTTCTGTGGAAAGACACGGCCGAGCCTCGGCACGCATCAACATTGTAAATTAAAACAAATCAGTAAAATATCCTTTCGAAATCTAGGGGTGGGGGTGGGATGCTTGGTGAGGAAGAAACCAAAACAAACGCAGCCGGATGATGGAGCGGGGAAAAAAAATTAAACGTGATCCTGATTTTATCACTCCCATCATTTTTACATCTTTCTCTCTCTCTGAGTCTCTTATCTGTTTATATATATATACATCTATAGGCACGGGCAGAGAGGAGAAATCTGCCGAAAGAAACCCGAATTACCTGTGTGCGTCCTTTTGTGAATTTTGAGGTTTTCTGATCTGGCGAAAACTTTTCCGCAGCCGGGGAAGGGGCAGGGGAAGGGTTTCTCTCCCGTGTGCACTCGGATATGATTGACCAGTTTGTATTTCGCTTTGAAGGGCTTGCCTTCCCGGGGACACTCCTCCCAGTAGCAGACATGGTTGCTCTGCTCGGGTCCCCCAACGTGCTCCACCGAGACGTGGGTGACCAGCTCGTGCATGGTGCTGAAAGTTTTATTGCAACTTTTTTTGGGGTTGTTCAGCTGCTCGGGGTCGATCCACTTGCAGATGAGCTCTTGCTTGATGCACTGCTGCCGCATGTAGCGGAAAAAGGCACCTGGGTGGTGGTGGTGGTGGGCTGCCATGTTCATGCCCATATTCATATTCATGGGGCCGTACTGGTTGTGCAGCTGAGCCGCCGAGTAAGGGTCAGTCCTGGGGCTGGAGACCTGGCGGTACTGATCCGACCGGGCGAACACCTCTCCCGGCAAGCCCAGGCGCATTTGCCCGTTGAGGACGTTCTGGGAGGCGTGGGGGCCGTGCTGGTCGTGGATGCCCGGGAAGAGGAGGTGGCTCTGAGCGTCCGTGTGCGGGTGGTGCAGGCTGCCGGCCGCAGGGCCGAAGATGCCGTGCTGCCCGCCGGCCGGCGACGACTCCCCGAAGCCGCGGCTGCGAAACAAGAAGTCCCGGGTGGAGTTGAAGGGCGCCCCGGAGTAGGAGCCGACGTGGGCGGCGTGGGGCCCCAGGGCGGCGGCGGGGTAGCCGGGCGCCTGCGAGGTGAACGCCGAGCTCTGCCCGGGGGACAGGTCGTGGGCGCCGGCGTTGAGCTTGAAGGCGCCCATGTGCGCCGCCGCCGCCGCCGAGTCCACGAAGCTGTTCTGCGCCGCCAGGCTCAGCTCCCGGTCCTGCATCTCCGCCGCGGCCGGGTGGTGGTGCCGGGCGAAGGTGCCCACGCCGAGGGCTGGGAACTGCGGGCCGGCGTCCAGCAGCATGGTCCGCGCCGCTCCGGGGCCGCCGCCGCCGCTCCGCTACCGCCGCCGCCGGGCTACCGCCGCCCGCCCGGCCCGGCGCGGGGCCGCCGCCGCCGCCGCTCCGCGCCGCTTCCCCCCGGCAGCCGCCGCGTCCCCCCGCCTCCGCCTCCGCCGCCCGCGCCCGCACCGGCCCGCTGCCGCTGCCGCCGCCGCCGCCGGAGCCGTATCCGGAGCCAGGCAGAGCAGAGTCCAAAGGCGAGCGGAGAACCAAAGTGTATTAAAGGAGCTGAGGCGGGGGCGGGCAGGGGAGGGGAGGGGGAGCAGGGGAGGGACGGGGCTGGGGACGGGGACGGGGGGGGGCAAGGCTCGCCTCGCCGTTCCCTGCGGCACACACGCACGCACACACACACACACACTCGCGCGCGCACACACAACCGCGCACACGCCGCCCCCCCACCCCCCCGCCGCCCCCGGGATGTCACCGCCGCCGACCCCCGCCCGGCCGGCCCCGCGCCGCTCCCCGCGTGGGCCGCGGCCCTCCCCGCCGCCTCGGGCCCCCCGCCGCCCCCGGGCCCCTGCTCTCGTTTTATCCTCCGCCGGGCATTAGCGGTGTCTCTCACGGAGAAAAACTTGCAGCCGCGGGTTCCCACGGAGCGAAGGGACCCGGGGGGGGTGCCCCGCGCCGCGCCGCCCCCGCCCGCCGCCGCGGAGGGGCGTGGGGAGGGGAGCGGGGGGTGTCGGAGGCGGATTAAAAACAATAAGGGCGGCGGTGGGGGTGGGGAGGGGAGGCGGGGGCGGGAAGGGGCCGCGGAGCGCCGGGGCCGGAGCGGCGCGGCGGAGTTGCAGCCCCGCTCCGCCCGCGCCCTCGCTCCCTCTCGCTCCTCTGTTTATTTCGGTGGGCGCTGCTGAGGCGGCGGCTTTTTATTTTTCTCCCCCTCCCCTCCCTCCCTCCCCCTCTTTTTCTTCCCTCCCTCCCCCGGCCTCGCTCCCTCTCCCCGCCCGCACTGGCGGCTCCTCTCCCAACGCCGCCTTTACCCGCCGCCCGGCCGCTCTCCCGGCGCCCGCTCATTGGCCCGAGCCGCCCCGTCCATCCGGGCGTCCCCGGCCACCGGCTAATGGCGGCGCGGCCGCCCCGCGCCCTGCCCGCCCCGCCGCCCGCCCCGCGCCCCGCCGCGCCGCCGCCGCTCGCCCCGAGGCCGCCCGGCCCCCGCCCGGCTCGGCACGGCCCGGCACGGCCCCGCTCGGCGCCGGTGGCCGCCCTCCGTCCGGCACCGCCTGCTGCTTTTTTTTGGGGGGGGGAGGTGGTGGTGTCCGTGTCCCCCCCGCCTCCCCCGCGGCGAAGGAAAGGGGTGCCGTGGCGGGGAGAGAGGTGCGGCGAGCCACACGCACGGAAAATATCGATGAACGCTTGGCCATGCGATCCTGCCTCGGGAGGCAAACAAACAAAGCGAGGGGCTTAAAACATAAACAGGGGGCTGGGGGGGGGAGGGGGGGCTGCCTCTTTTTGTGTGTGTGTGTGTGTGTGTGTGTAGTGGCAGAGGGAGGGAGGAACTCGCCCATCCTGCAGCCCCTTCCCCCTTTTCGGCTAAAGCAAATGAAGCCCGTGATCGATAAAGAGAGCGAGGGGGGGATCAAATAAAAGTCACGTTGGCGGAGCGACCGCGGCTGGGAGGGGAAAAGAAAAAAAAAATAGAAGAGGGAACGGTCGCCCTGGTTGTTTGGGCTTTTAAACCACTTGTGCGGGAGCAGAGGAGTCGGTCTGCATGTGTTGTGAATGTTCATACGACAACAGATGCTTTAGGAGTTTTCCTGGTCTCTTCCCTTTTTTGAAAAATAAACAAAAACAAAACCTAAAAAAAAATAATAATAACCCCCAACCCTAAAACCTGCCCTGCCATTGTTATTTGGAAACCGAATTCTTACATGGCAGGAATAAAAAAGCATACAGCCAGCACACACACACGCACGGCGCGCACACACAGAGCAAACAAGTCCCCTTCCCCTCCCCCTCCAGTAAATACATGTCTGGCCCCTGCTTTGGTTTGTTTTGTAGTGGCTGAAAAATAATCATCTCGGGGCCAGCAGCTCACCAATAAATAAGGCTTTGTAAAAATTAAAACCCGACAGAACATTTGTCGTATTAAGCGTCCTGCACTTAACCTTGCGTCTCGATCTGCGTCGGCTCTGTGCGTGGCGGAGAGGCAAGCCAAAATACAGGGGGATGTGTGCTTGTGGGGGGCTTTTCGAAATTCTCCCTGCGACATTCCTCCTGTGATTTATCACGGCATTAAATCCCGCATCAGGCGCAGACATGCTCAAACCTGGACCCAGCGACCGAGCACGGCTTTTACAGCAAGAGATAGATGGACAAATAGACAGACAAACAGACAGATAGATAGGCGGAAGGAAGGAAGGAAGGAAGGGAGGGAGGGAGGGAGGGAGGGAGGGAGGGAGGAAAAGGTAACACTGCCCACCAGCTAGGGTTGTCGAAATAAGGTTTTTCCCATCGCTGCCACTAAATAGTTAAAATATTTCCAAGCCTGTCCGATCCGAAAGTGGCTGAAATGTGTCAGTACCGGACATTACTTTTTGAACAAGGCGAGGATTTGATTTGGGAAGAAGTGGGATTCCTTCTAATCCGAAGTGGGCATTAGAAGAATAACTGAATATTAATGCAGAGCTACACCTCTGATGCCACCAGCCTTCTCTCCTCACCACGCCGTCACTCGGTCCTGTCTTTGCAGGCAGGAGTGTCTGCTCCCCAGATACTGCCTTCCCAGGCTGCAGCTTGGGAGCATATGCTGTCCTTGTCCTGACCCCCCAGGCTTCCAGGGACAGACCGCGAACAAATTCTGTTTTCCTTCTCTGAAAGGTTTCCGAGGCGGAGGTCTGAGAAGTGTCCTCCACCGCTGCTGGGGATTTCGAGAGCCCAAGTTGGAGAGGAAATCTTGGTCTCCTGCATCGTCTGCTTCCCGAGTAGTGAAAAAATCGTGCGGACAACCAGACCCTTGAATACACTTTTTTTTATTATTATTTAACACCGCCCCCCCCCCCTCAAAAATTATAAGAAGTTTCTACATCTGAGATTTGAAAAAGAACCAAAATGTCTAGGAAAATTCCCAGCTATAAATACTGTTTAAAAAAAAAAAAAAAAAAAAAAAAAGAAAGAAAGGAAAAAAAGGTGACCGTTCATACAAATACCTACCTTCTGGAGTTCTGCCTCATTCTTCTTTTTCTTTCTCTCTTTCTCAATCTCTCTCTCTCTTTTTCTTTTTCTTTCTTCCCCTTCCTTACCTTTTCATCCTTTTCTCTTTTATCTTATTTTCTCTTTTTTCTCCTTTCTCCTTTCTGTCTCCTTCCTTCCTTCTTTCCTTCCTTCCTCCCTCCCTCCTGTTTTCCCTCCTCCCCTCCTTCCCTTTCTTTCTTTTCCTTTCTTTCTTACTCCTTCCTTCTCTTTCTTTCTTCCTTTCTCCTTTTTCCCATTCCTTTCCTTCTTTCCCTGCCCCCTCGCCTCCCACCCGCGCTCTGCCCGCTCAGCGGCGCCGGCACCGGGGCGCTTTGGGGGGGACGCGGTGAATTCCAGCCGGAGCCCCCGCGGGCTGGCCGCGCTCTGCTATTCTTTCAGGGCTGCAGCCCTGCTCTCTCTGCAGGAAACAGAGGAGCTGATCCAAGTTCAAAGTCATGTCGCCGTCCCTCCTAAGAAGTGCTTTATTTCCCTCCGAACCGCAAAACCCCTTTCCCCCATGTCACAGGGTAACGGGGGGGGGGGGGGGGGGGGGAGGGCAGAGGCGCCAGTAGCCAGCCCCGCACTCGCTCGCCGGGCCACCGCCAGACACGCAGCCTCCGGCTCGCGGGGGCTTTCGAGAGAGGGAGGCAAGCGGTCACCCAGAGTCAGTGCTAAACTGGTTTATTGAAAGAAGTTTTTCAACAGGTTTCTGGAGGTGCCAGACCTGCAGAGCAAAGTCAGCCTTCCCGGGAAAGCGTTCCCCTCCTCGTAAGTGTTCCGAAATTTTCTTTAAAACTGCTCTGCTCTTATTCTTGCCGGCTGCTGATGCGGAGGGAGCGGGGCTGGGGAGGGGGTTGGGGGGTGTAGGGGCTAGCGAGAGCAATTTCTCACTTCCCCTGGGCTGCGTATACCGCCCTCGCCTTCGAGCCCCTTTCCCCGGGAGGTGCCACCGGCCCCGGACCGGGGGCGATGGGGAGGGTGCTCCGCTCAGGGCAGCCGGGGGTTCGGTGGCGGGGGCGCAGGCTGCGGCGGGGCCGGGGGCTCTGCCCGCGGGGGGATGCGGCTGGCGGCAGCCTCGCCGGGGAAGGAGAGGCGAGAGGGCCGGCCAGGCAGAAAGAGGGTGTCTTTCCCCCAAAAGTCAGCCTTTGCTTCTGTCCGGAGCAACGGGACGAGGTGCGGGGTGGGGAGGGGGCGTGTGGCCGGCCCGTACCCTGGGAAGAAGAGGCCAATTGAGCGGAATCACTTGCACCGTTGTCTGTATCACAGACACTCATAAATTCAACAAGCTCATCAACAGGATATTAAGTTGCAGGTTACCTTTGATGGTGCCGATCCGAGCCACTTCTAGGCCGTTCGACCTATGACCCGTGAAGACCACATGTGTTGTGCTGTAGCCTCCCTCTGTAAAACACACTTCGGGACAAAAGTTCTTTGTCAGGCTCTACCGGCAGAGTAATGTAAAAGAAAAAGGGGAAATAATGAAAATCTCAGCCAAAGCTGTAACTTTTAAATGACTTTAAAAAAAAACAAAAAAAACACAACACAAAAAAAAACCCACCATACTGCTAGGCAGGGCGGGGGCAGCAGGAAGGAGCACCTCGCTTTCATACCATTAATATTTATTGTTCTCTCAGTTGCACTTATATATATATGTAAATATAAAAAAGATGCCGTATAAAACCCAGCTCTCGGCGGCGATGCCGTGAGGCGGGGAGCAGCGTGGCGGCGGTTTCCAGGATGGGGACCTCGGCCGAGCGGCAGCCGGTGGCTTTGCCCTGCCCAGCTGCGGCCGAGGGACGCGCAACGCCGCGTACTTTGCGCGCCCCGCGCCCAGCCCCGCTGCGCGCTTCGCTCCGCAGCCGGCACAGCCCCGGCGCAACGCCCCCAAAACGGGGTCTGCCGCAGCACCGCCGGGTTTTATTAGATGCACCTTTTTCCGTCTGGAGATGCCCGTATAAACGTTAGAGGCAGGGGAGAAGCCTCCCAATAAAGCGCGATGGACTTTGTAATACAATTTATGCTGTCATTCATAAATAACAATGCCATATGGTAACCATATTGCTTATACAAGTAAAGCCGTCAAAGTGTCACTATTTGATTTATCTCAACAGCTTCTTCCAACGGTGACGTTTAGCTACAGGGAGAGGGGAAGGGGGGAGAGAGAGAGCGCAGAGCAAAATTTGGCCTGGTTTTGCTGAGGCCAACTGTATCTCTTTCTCGCTCTGTATGCATAAACACCTACATATATATATATACACAGAGAGAGGGATTGAAGGATGTAAATTTTTTTGTTCTTATTTTGCCCCTATTTGAGCAAATAGCCGAAGGGGATGTGCGGGGATGGTCCGTCCACTTTTTTCCCTGGCGAGGGGCGCACTGGAAACGGCAGCTCCGAAACTTTTGCCCATAAGTCTCCGAGCCCGCAAACGTGCGACGGGGCCCAGCCCCGGCAGCCCCGACGGCCGCGGCAGCCCCGACGGCAGGCACGATGCCGGCACCGTGTCGGGGCCGTGTCCCAGCCCTCAGGCTCCCGCTTGGGTGCACGGGGCGACGAGAACCAGGCTTTTTATGGGCGCAGGAGTAGTTTATTTTTAAGGGCGTAAAATATCCGTCCCCGATCCCCTCCAGAAAGGAGGAGCCAGGAGCCTCGCTGCCAAATCGCCCCTTCCGTGCCCGTGGGCAGCCATGACACACCCCCTCCCCACCCGGGGTCCTGGCGCCTCCGTTCTATCCCCCCGACGGGACGCTTAGGGGGGTACCGGGGTTACTCCCCGCCAGTGTTGGCCCCCGCGGGGCTGTGACTCGGGGTGCTCCCCCCTGCTCCTGGCCGAATCCATCGCTGGTCACGCATGCTCGCGGTAGGAACCGCGGCACAGGCTCCCCCTCCTCCACAAGGCAGCTCCACGAGCGAAGAAAGCCACCTGCGCCGGGTCGGTCGGGTGGTAAACTATTTTGGCAGATTCGGGGAGATTTGGAGGTCTTGCCAAGGAAAGCGGCAGTCGCGCTCACTTGCTAATGGATCCCCAGAAGAATGTTTTAGACGTTATAAAATATTGCTCCCCGCTCCCTAACTATCAATAAGATGTGCATTAAAGACGATTGTTTGTAAATGGTGTTCATGATCATTAGCATACATTTACATAATGCAGCTTACAGCGCATTTTACAGCTGAACACCTAAAGCCGATAGCCTGAACTCGTTTTACGGAGGAACCTTGAAGAAATATATTTGAGGGCTTCCAGGCTTCCACCCCGCCTCCGCAGCCTCCCCCGGTGTCCCTTGGCGGGTTTGCCGGCGAGCGGGACACCGCGGGAGGTCCCTGCAGCCGGCTCCGCCACGGGAGCGGGGCACAAGGGCCGACCCCCGACGGGCGCTGCCGGCGGTTGGGGGGGGGCACCGCCCGCCTCCCTCCAGTGCAGCCCCCCAGCGCTGCGGCAGCCTGGGCCTGGGCTGGGGTCGGTGAGTTAATGGGCTTTAAATTCTTCACGGCCCCATTGGAGCTGGCACTGTCCAAAATTGTCCCGGCCAGGGCGGGCACCTTCTCTTCCCGGCGTTTGCAGCGAGTCCTAAAAATGGGCGAATTTCCACGTGAGTCTCGGCCAACCCCTCCCTCCCCACAGTCGCAGGTCAGCTGCCTATTACCCAGCTATAAAATATTTTCTTTGTTTTATAGCCCCTCATAAAAAGAAATTGATCGGGGGGATATATTTGAATTAAGACATATTAAATCGATGACAGATACGTATCACGCTGCGTTTAACAAGAGCGGGATGAAGAGGCGTGCGCAAGGTACTGCCGAGCCGCGATACTGTTCATCACCTCCACAGCATCTCCCATCAGACCGTTACATCTCGGGACCTCGGTCCAGCAACGTGCCCAGAATTTGGGGAGCGGAGGAGGGGCACTGTTTGGATGCACGTATACAAAATATACGTACATAAATACCCGTATAGACGTACGGCTAGTTTGCGAGGAGAAGTTTTTACTGTGCCATAAAACCATCGAGCAGCCCCTTTTAAAACCCCGGGATTATTTATTCTCGTTCCTTGCCTTGCAGCATCACCGAAAACCCCACCACGGCCCGGCGAGCGGGGAGCATCGGTTCGGCTCCAGGAGGTGGTAGTGGGGTTGGGGGGGACGGACACCGGCGGGTCTCGCTCCCCCTTGGCGGAGGAGGAAGCCGGGGGTCCCCGCGGGGCCGGCTCCTGCGCTACAGCCCCTGCCCCGCTTTTGGCAGCTGTGGGCCAAATCCTGCGAGTTTTCCCCACGTGAGTAGCGGCGGGGGGCAGGGGGGGAGGGCTGGAGCCTGGCCCAGGAAATGCCGGGCCGGCACGGGGCTTCCTTTGGACGTGGCTCGGTGAAGGGCGGCAGCGGGGACGCGCATATGTGGTTTGGCCAAGGGGATTAGGTGGCCGGGGAGGGCCGGGAGGTGTGTGCGGGGGGTCCGCTGGCATCCCCCGCCCCATTTCCTCTCCTGGCGTGGCGGAGGAGCGTCCCTCGCTGCCCGGCAGGCAGGGAAGGGCAGGCAGCCTGCCTGCGCTTTCCAAGGAGCACGGGAGCGCCGGGCGTTCCCAGGAGTACCAGCAGCCTAAGGAAAGCAGATGACATATCAATAAAAGCCGCCTCTGCTCCCGCAGTCCCAGGGAAAAGTCATGGCAATGCTCTTCCCCCCCCCCCCCCCCCTTTTTGCTTGGCAGGGAAACCCCCGGCCCTGCTTTTTCGGCACCCCCAAACGGCAACATCCTCCTTTGTGCGGAAGGGGCAGTTTTGGCGCTCCACGAAGCGCTTCACTTTCGAGGATCAGCACAACTCGCACCCCGGGGGCGGTCCCATCGCTGCCCCCGCCCGTCCCCCACCTCTGTCCTCTTTTTAGAAGAGCCCCCACTTTTCCTGCTTTTTCGTCGAGGGCAGCAGCTCCTGGCAGACACCTCCCAGCCGGAGACCTCCCCGTTTCCCAGCCCACCGCCCCCCTCCCTCCCCGGCATCCCAAAGCGTCGGGGGGCGTTGATGCTCCGGGGCGGTGTAACCGCGGCGATTCCATCCCTCGTTTACCGTTCCTGAATTAGGGCTGAGTTAGAGGATGCTGGCGGCCCCCCCGAAGGGGTGGGGGCGTGTGGCTTTCTGGACGGGGCGCCCCGGGAAGGGTCTGGGGGCACCTCGGGAGGAGGAAGCCCCCAGGGGTGCGGCGAGCGCAGGCTCTCAAAACTTCTTAACATGTGCTGCTCTCCCCACCCCGGCTGCTTACACATTTATTTTCTAAAGGAAAGGAATCCCAACCCTCCCTACGCCGCCGCCTTCTTTTTAGGAAAACGTTGGCTGCCTTCCCCTAGTGTCGCCTTCAGCCGCCCGCCTCGGGCGTGAGTACACACACACAGCCTGGGCCTCGCGTGGGTGTGGGGCAGGGCGCGTTGCATCAGGGCGCGCTTTCCCGCCTCACCGACGAATGAATGATGGACCTCGGAAGGAAAAGAAAGAAAAAAAAAAAAAAGAAGAAGATAAGAGAGAAAGGAAGGAAACCGAGCGCACAGCCCGGCAGTGGCGCCGCGCGTGGGCTGCTCGGAGACGAGGAGAGAAATCCCGCGGCCCCGCAAACGTAAACACTGTGGCGCAGCGCCTCCGAGCCGGGCGCCCCGTCTAGCGCCGGGAGAGCGGCAGCTGCCGGCCGCTGCCGGCCCGGGGGGGCCCCGTGCGCCCCGTCGGGCCCCGCGCGAAGTTTTGCAAGTGCAACTTCGGGGGGCGGTGCGGGGGAACGGGGCGGGGGGGGGGGGCGGCGGGGGCGGATCCCCGCTGCGCCGGCGGCCTGAAAGGGAGCCAATCGCGCGGCCCCAGCCGCTGCCAATCATCGGGATCTGTCCAATCCCTCCGGTGCCGTGTCCGAGCCGTATTTCCCACCGCGCCGCTGAAGTGTGGTGAGGGCTCTGCCAATCGCGGGCGGCCAGAGCGGGGCCGGGGATGCGCGGAGTTAGGAGCGCAGACAAAAGAAGTTAAAGAGCCGCTTAATATATACATGTTTTTGAAGGCGGGTAGAGGGAAAAAAATAACAACAGCGAGCGTAGATGGGCTTGGCTGTGTCGTTATGGAGCCCCCTTTGAGCAAGAGGAACCCGACACTGAGATTAGCGGATTTGGCAGCGGCTCAGCCCCATCCTCACCAGAACATGACAGGCTTCCCGGGGCTGGGGAACCACCACGTCCACCCCCACCACGGGGCCCACCTCCACCCCGGGGACGCGGGCGGCGACCCCGGCGGCGCCCTCACGCCGCTCGGACCCGAGCACATGGCGCAGCCCGCCGCCCTCAAGCTCACGCCCGAGGCGCTCACCGCCGCCGCCGCCGCCTTCGCCGCGCCCGCCGCCACCACCGCCGCAGCCGCCGCCACCGCCGCCGCCGCCACCACCGTCGCCGCCTACGCGCCGCCCGCCGCCGCCCTCCCGGGCTACCCGTCGGGGGGGGCGGCGGGCCGGGACTTCCTCCTGCGGCGGGAGCTGCCCGCCGCCGCCGCCGCCGTACACGGGGCGCTGGGCGAGCAGCACCCGCCCGCCGGCTCCCCCCACCTCCCGCACCCGCCGCCCCACGGCGTCTTCATCTCGTCCGCCGGCAACTACGGCACGGCCGACGGGGCGCACGCCGCCTTCCCGCCGCCGCCGCCCGGCGAGCAGGGCGCGCCCGCCGGCCGCCACCCGCCGCTCAACGGGCAGATGCGCCTGGGGCTGGCGGCCGGCGCCGGGGAGCTCTACGGGCGCGCCGAGGCGCACTACGGGGCCGCCGCCACCTCCTCCTCGGCGCTGCAAGGCTACGGCTCCGTCAACCTCAACCTGGCGGCGGCGGCGGCCGGCCACGGGCACCCGCACCACCCCCATCCACACCACCACCATCACCACCATCACCACCATGCCCACGTCGGGGCGGCGGCGGCGGCGGCGGCCGGGGCCTTCCTGCGGTACATGCGGCAGCCCATCAAGCAAGAGCTGATCTGCAAGTGGATCGACCGGGAGCCGCCTCCTCCGCCTCCGCCTCCGCCACCGGGCGGTAGGAAGCCTTGCTCCAAAACTTTCAGCACGATGCAGGAGCTGGTGAGCCATGTCACCGTGGAGCACGTCGGCGGGCCCGAGCAGAGCAGCCACGTGTGCTACTGGGAGGAGTGTCCCCGGGAAGGCAAGCCCTTCAAAGCGAAGTACAAACTCATCAACCACATCCGAGTGCACACGGGAGAGAAACCCTTCCCCTGCCCCTTCCCCGGCTGCGGGAAGGTCTTCGCCCGCTCCGAAAACCTCAAGATCCACAAACGGACTCATACAGGTGGGTGCCCCCCCTCCCTCCCCTCCCCCGCCGCCGTGAGGGTTTTCTTCTTTCTTTTTCTTTTCTTTTTCTTTTTTTTTTTTCCTCCCTCTTTCCCCCTCTTTTCCTCCTCTCCTACGCACCGCCGGACATGTGACTTTTTCATGAATAAGTAATTCGGCAGCACACGGGCCACGCACACACAGCCACGCACACGCACCCGGCCCCTCTGCCCTGCACACACGTGTCCTGTCCCCCACCCCGTACCTTGGGCAACTCCCTCCCCACCCCCTCCCCACATCCCGGCACCACCGGATAAATACACCGGGTAACGAATAGCGCAGAGCCGGGGGAGCGATCAGCAGCAGCCCCGGCGGAGGAGCGAGGAGACGACGAGCGCCCGCCCGCCCGCCCCAGCTGCCGCCGCCCCCTGCCCGGGGCACCCCGGGGGACTCACCCCGCAGCCAGGGAGAACTGCGCGGCGCCCCCCCCCCCCCCCCCCCGAAGGACGGCGGTTCTGCTTCTCTTGCCGGTTCTGCCGCCGGGGCCGGAGACGGGCGGGGGACACTCGGCCCGGCGGAGATGGGGCCGCGGGGGCTCGTGGGGGCGCAGTTCCCCTGCGCTGCGGGCGGCGGCGGCGCTCGGGCTGCCGGTACTGCCGGAGCTACCGGGCTGCCCCCGCTACCGGGGCTGCCCCTGCGACCGGCGCTGCTGGGGCTTCCCCCGCTACGGGGTTGCACCTACTACCGAAACTACCGATGCTACCGGGTGTGCCCCCCTGCCGGGGCTACCGATGCTGCCGGCGCCGCCGCTGCTATCGGAACAGCCAGGACTGCCAGTGCTACCGGGGCTGCTCTTGGCGCCGCTGGCTACCGGTACTGACCCCGCTCCCGAGGCTGCCGGTACTGCCCGGGCTGCTTCCGCCTGCGGCGGAGCCACGGAGCCGGGACGGAGGGCGCGGGGGGGGAAGGCGCTTGCCGCAGGACGCATCCCTCTCTCCGGGGGTCTGAGGAGGAAACTTCAAAGCAGCCCCCGCTGCCCAACGGAGCGGGAGCTGCGGGAGGAGGGAGCCGCACCCCTGGGGGATGCCCCGAGGGACAGGCGAGGCTCCCGGAGGGGGTCGGGGTGTGTTTGAGCCCTTGAGGCTTTTTTTTTTCCTCTATTTTTTTTCTTTTTTCCTTTTCCCTTTCTCCTCCTTCCTCGCCACCCCCGAAACACGCATTTCGAGCTGGGTAAAAACTCTGCCGAAAAGGAACGAAGCCGGGATTTATAGTGATAGACAAATACTATTCCTCGGAGGACGCTTAAGGAAGCGGAGTTGCCGTAATTGCTTTCTTGATTTATTGTGTGCTGCTCGGGAAGAGAAAAGCGGCGACCGTGCAACGTGTTGTTCCGATGTAAAACCAAATGGCCCATGGCGGAAAGGATTATAGATTTTTATCTCCAGAATATGTCAGGCATGAACCCATATGTAGCTACGGAGACTGAGGATGCCCAGCTCTCTGCACCCAGAGTCGGGGGCGGGGGGGTGATTTCTCCTGCCGGGTGGTGGTGGGGGGTGTTTGACACATTTTTGGGGGTGGTTGTTGTTGTGTTAATGGCACCGCGGAATGAGTTAAATGCTGGAGGCCCGTGTTTTTGTTATCTAGCCTTCCCCATCTGTCTTGATTTGGAAAACAAAACTTCACCGCGGACCTTTCTGGGCTCCTCAGCTCCTCCATTCCAGCTTCCAGGGGAGGAAAAAGCGAGTCCGGGGGAGGCTTCGGGGGGGGGGGGGGGGGGGAGGGGGATGGGGGGCGGGGACGACGACACGAGCAGAGGGATTCAGCGGGAACAGGAGCCCCCCAAAATAACCTAATTATGTATCGGGCACAGTTTGCAGCTCAGAGCTGCGGCCGAGGATTGCCCCCAGGCCCTGTGTGGGACGTGGCCCTTTGCAAAGGAGACTTGGAGGAGCTTGCAGCCAAGGGCTACCTGCATCCCCTGGGAGGGTGCCCACGAGTGACCCCACGCATGAAGGCTATCTCCACCTAGAAGGAGACGTTGCAACAAAGCAGCCCTCGGGGGTGGGGGGCAACAGCCCACCTCGACTGACAGCTCGGGAGGGCAAAGGGACGTGACTCTTTCCCCACGCACAGCCCTCGGGTGGATGAGGGACTCCAAACCTTCTGCCCATCCCTATCAGATTAATTACTGTAATTTTGCCGCCTCAGCTTTAATTTACTCACGTGCAGCCTGGGAGCAGGAGAGATTTACAAACTATTCGTTTATTATGGGCATTTTTTGGGGGAGGGGGAAAATAATAACACTGTGATCGTATCATTAGGGGATTTTGCGTGTTCCTGGTAATCCTGCAGGCAGAAGAGTATGTCGGTAATTCAGGAGGCGTTTGCTTGCTTGGTTGTTGTATTATTTTTTCCCCCCTTTTTGCTCGAAAGCGTCACCCCGGGAGCTGCACACTACGCCCTGCAGCTCCAAGACCCATTTTTGGGACAAATCGCTGTCCCCACCCCTGGTGCATCCTAACGGGAGTGCCACCCCCCCCACCCCCCCCAACACTGCCCCCTCGCCGGAGACGGTGCTCAGGATCGCCAGACTTCCCCCCGAGGATTCCCACCCCCCAAAAAAAAAAGTGACCCCAAAGCCCCTCCGTGCCTCCGCCGCCGGCGGCACTGCTGCTGCCGAGAGGAGTCAAGGGACGGCGCCCGGCAACTCGCCACCTTCCTTGGGTTGAAACCACCTACAAATGGTTAAACTCTGACGTGACGCCCTCGTCAGCGTGCCAGGGACAGTCCGGGACCTTCCCCGCTCCTGGATTTGGGTGGAATTGGATCGTCGCGATCCGGAGGCTGGCGAGGAGGAGCTACCCGGGGGTGTGCACTCCTTGGAGGGGCTAGGGAAGAGGGGTTCCCCCTCTCCTCCACTCCCCCCCGAGGGGTGCACAGCCCCCGGCAGGGTGCCCATGCGTGAGCTCACAAGGAAAGGTACTTCCCTAAAGCCACTACGGGGGGGGACACATTTTGGGCCGGCGGGTCGGAGAATCTCTCGGGAGTGCTGCGCTTGGGGCTCTGCGGACCACTGCCGGCAGCAGGACCTGTGAGCCTGCATCCTTGGAGTAATACAGACATAACCCGGCCAACCCCCCACCCCTCCCCACCCTCCAACCCCCCGGTAGATTTGCTTTGTTTCTCCAGGAAAAAAAAATAAAAATGAACAAACGAAGTGACTTGAGATTTAGCTCGGTGGAAGCGGGAGCGTGCGGGGGTTTCCGTGCACGTGAAAATTCCCCTTAAAACCCACGGGATAAATTTTCTTGCTTTTTTTTTTTTAACTTTAAGAATAAACCTTCTCTTTCTAGTGCTACCACTTCGCTGGTAGGTAAGCTGGTTGAAATTGGAAAAGTTGACGTGTAAACAGGATGCAGAGGCACATATTTCTATAGTAACAGCCGAGAAATAGCTAGTTTGAAAAAATAAAAAAATAGTTTTCTTTTCCATTATTATTTTGCTAAACGTGATATGATTTTACAAACGGAAGGAGCAGTAAAAATCGCCTGGTGAAAATTAGAAAATGTTCATCGAGAGAGCTGCTGGGTTGTAATTTCTGAGCGCTTAGAGCAGAACAGATCTGAAAATATGTATCAGCCATGCATAAACCAACAGCATTTTTAACTCGAGTCGCAATAGTCGTGATATTATCAGTGTAGGTCTGTCTGCGCCGGGCTCACGTGTAGCATGGCAGGGAAAGAAAAAGTTGCTGTAAGAAGCTCCAGTACGTGCAGCACAGGGATCTGGCACTTCTTTTTCCACCACCTCCCCCCGCGCCCCGGTCTCTCAGCAATAGGCATTTGCTCATCCTTATTCGGGAACTACGGGAAAGGGTCGGTCCGGGGCACGGTGATATGTACCAGAACATATATGTCCCAGGGTATGGTATGTCAGGAGTCGGGAGGGTGATGGTGGTGGTGTGGGTGGGTGTGAAAGCTACGCCAGGCAAACGCGCCCCGGGCTAATTTTCACAACCCCCGTAACTGTTAAGCAACGTGTAAAGCTCTTAAAATAGATCGGCCGGAGATTTTTAGTCCCAAATTAGCCCGAGGTAACCCGCTGCAGTAACAGCAGCTCGTTGCTGTCACCGCCAGTGCCTGGGCTGGTCCCCCCAGCCTGCAGGTTCCCAGTACGGGGCTGCTGGGTGCTCCCTCTTTCTATCGGGATACTTAAACAGGTGTTAACTTTTATTTCCCCCCAAGCTAATTATTCCCCCAGCATAGTGCCCCATTGGGAAAGGATTACGCAGGAGATGTGCCAGGCGAGCCTGGCTGCCGGCAAACGCCAGCCCTGGCAGGCACAGGCATTGAGAGGTTTTGTTTGGGCTTGGTCATTAGGGCGGTAATGAAGGTTTCTCGTGTGCGAGGGGAGCGCGGCAGAGGGCAAACAGAGCCCTGCCGCCGCCAGCCCGGGGCTGCGGGCTCGGGGCTGCCAGCCGCATCGCGCTGTTTGCAAAACGGGGGAAACGTCGGAAGCCTCGGGCGTGTCACGACTGTCGTGAGGGGGGAGGAAGAATGGGAGCGGGGAGGAGAGGAAGGGAAGGGGGGACTTTGCCCTGCTGCTCGCCCCCGCAGGCCGCACCGCGGAGGGGCTGCGGCGGGCAGGGCCGTGCCCCCGCCCGCCGGTAACGGTGCCGTTGCTGTATCCCGGCAGGGGAGAAGCCCTTCAAGTGCGAGTTCGACGGCTGCGAGAGGAAGTTCGCCAACAGCAGCGACCGCAAGAAGCACTCCCACGTCCACACCTCCGACAAGCCCTACTACTGCAAGATCCGCGGCTGCGACAAGTCCTACACCCACCCCAGCTCCCTGCGGAAGCACATGAAGATCCACTGCAAGTCCCCGCCGCCCTCCCCGCCGCTGGGCTCCCAGGGCTACGCGGCGGCCGGCCCCCCCGACGGCCCGCTGCCCCCCGAGGCCGACCTAGCCGCCGAGCCGCCCCGCGGCCGCGCCGCCGCCCTCTCCCCGCCGGTCACCAACCTCAGCGAGTGGTACGTCTGCCAGGCCGGGGGGGCCCCCCGCCGGCCCCGCACCCCCTCCAGCCGCGACACCTCCCCGGCCTCCGAGGGGGACGAGCCCCACAGGACGTCGAGGGGCAGAACCGCTCCCTAGAGCCGTGCCGTGCCGTGCTGTGCCGAGCCGAGCCGAGCTGAGCCGTGCTGCCGGCGGCCCAGGCCCCGCCGCGCTCGCCCAGGCTGCAGCGGCAGACACCTGGCACGGGGGGCTGGCCTGGAAGTGCCGTCAGGTTTGACTCGCGCTATTTATTCCGTGTATGAAACCCTATGGTGTTTGTACGGTAACTAATTTAATTAAAGGGACTCGGACCTTTTTTTTTTTTTTTCTTTTTTCTTTTGGTAAGGAGAAGCATTAATAACGCCACGCTGGGCCATCTCAGCGACCCAAGCCGCACACTTTGCAGGGAGGGACAGTGCCAAGGGGGATGCCCGGCTCCCACCCCGTCCATGCCGTACTGCTCTTGGCAAGCGAGCGAGCTGGGGGAAGGCTGCGAGCTGGCAGAGACCTGCCATTCCCTGGAGTGGATCTTAAATACTTTAGCTGCCACCCCAGTGCCTCCTCTTCAGCCTGGGTAAAGCCCCAGCTTTTCAGCCGCCTCCTGACTGTAAAGCAGCACCTGCTGAAGCTCCGGCCAGTCGAGGACAGGTTACACATTCCTTAAAATAAAATGAAATAAATGCATTTTCCTGCCCCTTTGACCGTCCAGCTCCTTTGTAATTGTTGGTGTCTCTCCCAAGTCGTTGGGTTGCACCCAGCATTTTCTCTCCAGCCTTCTTTCTTTCTCCCTTAGCTGTAACCATGAGAAAACGATTTAGGGAAGGAAAGACAAAAGATGCAGCACTCCCTTGCCGCTCCTCCATGGTTTGTACGCGTATGGCTCCTAAAACATAGCCGGAGAATAAAAGAAACCCGCTGCTATTTGACAACTGCAATACTGTGATACCTTTTGGTTTTTTCCTAAAACAAACCAAACAAAAAACCAAACAAAAACCCACAGAAAAACTGTCAGCGAATTTCTTTTTTCTTGGGGTTGGTATTATTATTACTCTGGTTGTTTTGTTGGGGTTTTTTTTGAAGTTCGTCTCGCAGAGGAAGACTTTGCCTCTTGCTCCCTCCAGCCCCGTGTGCAGCCAGTTCGTGGCTGGAGGGGAAGGGGAGCAGGCCCCCAGGCCCGGCAAGCGCCAGAGGGGAAGGGGGCAAGGAGGTACGTGGGGGAGATTTTATATATATAAAAGGTTTATTTCCTCTCCCCAGGCCAGTCAGTGCCTGCGTGCACTCCTGCTTTTCACCATCCCTCTGTGGTGGCCGGGCAGAGTCACCTGGGAGGAGGGGACCAGAGCTGCTGGGAAAGAAACGGGGGGGAGGGGGGGAAGCGGCCTGGGGTCGGGGTGCCTACTCGCCCACCCCCCCTTTCAGCGGCACAGAGTCTGTGGGGCCGGGACACACACACACACACGACACCCCGGCCCATCGTCCGTCCATCAGTAGCAGGGCGCAAATAAACTAAAGAGCACTAATTCCTCCTCAGAGACCCCGAGAGGAGAAGCGGCAGCCTCCCTCCCCTCCCCTCCCCCAGGGCTTGTGGAAATGTGTTTTGTGTGCCGTGAATGGTGGATGTCGTCTTGTCATTGTTAATAACGTGTATGTGAACGCGATTATTCTGTACAGTCGAATTAATTTATTTTCTGACATCATCTTTTTTTTCTTTCTCCCCCCACCCCCGGAAGAGTACAGAGCACACCAAAGAATTCTCTTATTAATTTTTGGTGATAGGTTGTTGTTTATGATGCTGTGGTTTGCAAAAAAAAAAACAAACATTCTATTTTTCAGCTTACTTGAATGAACGATGTAATGTGAAACAGACTCTTCCTGCATGTCCTCCGTGCGGTGTGTTGGTGCTGATATATATATATATAGTTCATAGAGATATTATATTATTAGTACAGTGCATGGTGCTGTCACTCTGGAAGCCTTTAAACGTTGTCTTCATATTGTTGTGTTGGATCTAAAGAAGCAGGTGTTACTTAAAAAACAAACAGAAAACTTGAATAGAAAATAATTTTTTAAAGTTCACTCGATTTGCTTTTTATTCGTTTTTCAAAGACCATTTGAATAAATAGAAAATAATAAAGTAAGGTATGGACTTTTTAAAGAATAATTTATGTAATGTAATCTTATTAGAGATATTTTGGTGCTGATTTATAAACGAACTTTTTAATTTATGCATTTTTTTCAACAACAGATTGCACTATACATTACTACATGGCAGGGTTTATAAACTATGGCTCGGGGGGATATATCACTATTTTTATGTACTTGCTACACGCAGGGCCACACACTTGCCCATCAGTTTTATGACACATGATACCTCCTAAATAAAATAATACTAATTTAAATTTTTTCATCTCTGTAAACCCCATAAAAAGCAAAAGAAAATTATCATGCAAATGAATAAAAATATTATTTCTATGTATTGCATGTGCCTTACTGACAGACGAGGGGCAGAGACAGACCAAAGCACCCCCACCCCCGCAGGGTCAGTAGGTAGGCTCAGACACAGCCATAGCCTCACAGCGCGGCAGGAGGAGCGCCGGGAGATTTGGGGGCGGCTCTGAGATACCCCGGCTTTTCCCGGCGAAACACGTGAGTAAACCCGGTTCTCCTTCGGGCGTACGTTTGGGTTTGCAGCTACTCGGAGGGAAGATGCTGCGGGCCGAGCCGTCCCTGCTCCCCCCGGCTGCGGGCTTTGCTCCCGTGGGTGTTTGCCTCTGGGACTCATCCGGGCTAACGGCGTGGGGAGGGGGGGGGGGGCAGGATTGGGGCCTTGCTTTCTCATGATGGAGCAATTAGGTGCTCTGCTGTTGGCTTGCCATGCACAGGGGAAAGAGAGGGACAGATACATAGGTGGAGAAACTGATGGCTAGATAAAACACAGAAGTCAGGCATTTACAGGCACATTCTTCATCTCTCTGAAGGACAGCTAATCAAAGTATCATATCAATTAAAATGTTAATATTTCTGCCGGGGGGGGGGGGGGGCGCATCTTCCTGGTTGTCTCCTCTTGCAGATACCAATGACTCAAATACCACTACTCTTCAGTAGAAGACATAGTGGCAAAACTGTATGCCAGAAGATTATTCTGAAACAGAGAGTCAGGTCAGGCGAGAAATAACGCCAGGAGATCACTGGAATGAAGGGAGGGAAAAAAAGTTTTCAGGAGCTGAGCGAGGACACACGTTTCTCGTTTCAAGAGAGGAAAAGTGAGTGAAACCCGCTGATGGGAAAAATTCCTGGCAGAGTCGTGTGTCAGCATTCTTCAGGAGTATTTTCTTTTTTCTTTCTCTTTTTTATTTTTAGTAAAATAAAATTTTAAAAAGTAGCTCAGGATGATTCCCGCCCCCGCCCCCCCCCCCCCCCCCAAATTTACCAGTACTCGAAAATGACTGGTCAAAATGTCAAGAACAGTTTCACCAAAAGGTTAGAGTGTTTTTTAAGTCAGTTTTGTTAAATGTGGTAAAGGTGAAACAGGTTGCAAAGAGTTGTTTCAAGCAGAATGACAATAACCAACATACGAAGCAGAAAAACACTCATAAATGAGGGCTCCAATCAATGGGAAAACTTATAGCTCTCTAATGAAGTTTCTTGTGAAAAGGAGGGCAACACAAAGCCACCGAGACATGAATCATTCATGGGAAATATAAAAGATAAAAGATATCTGACAATGAGCAGAACCTTGTATAGAGTGTCTAAAACAAGTTTCCCCTTCTTATTTTCTGCTTCCCCCCCCCAGCCTCCCTCTCCTAGTGTTCTCTGCCCGCCCTATAGAGTTAACATTGACCAGTGCACGTCCTGCCCCACTTCAAAGTAATTTAGCCCAGAACGGAAGGCTTGGCGCTTGGACAATCTTCATGGTGTGTTAGGATTTCTATGGCAATTGGCAAGCAAGACGTTCCCATCTGAATATGGCTCAAAGAAAGCCACTTATTGACACCGAGTTGGCCATCATCAAAGACTTCATCTTTTCCTAGGCGAAACGTGGTCCTAGCAAACACTGTTTAAATCATCTACCTTTGTAGTCGGGGCTGGGAGACATCTCGCCACACACTATTGCTGGCGCTCGGCCCTTTAAAGGCTGGAGCGGCGGTAGCGAAGTTTGAAGGGGCTAAGAAATTTCGGGAGTGTGGGAAATGGCATTGCGGGGGGGTGGGGGTGGCGTTGGATAAGCGAGGGAGCTCCCGGCGGAGAGCCGCGGGGCTGCGGCCAGGAGGTGGGGGGTGCGGGGCGCGGGGGGGCTCCCGCCCGGGGCAAACTGCTGCTTTACTTTTCGGAGGGTGGTGGGGGAGAGGCAAGGATTTTCAGGGTTTTCCCCTGCGTGTTTCCTGCTGCTAGAGATGTCGCCAGGGAGTTGTGAAGCGCCGGGGAGGGTAGACTGTCAGCAATCCCCCCCCCCCGTCTCCCCCCCAATATTTTCAGGTAGAGCAGAGCAGGAGGGGACAGAGAGTGTGCTAGCACACACAGTCACACTCACACACGGACACACACGCTCCCCCCTGGCCCGGACACCCAAACCCCGGCGGGGCGCTGCCCGGCTCCCCCCGCGTCCCGCGTCCCGCCGGCACACACAACCACGCTCCCGCATTCACACACACACCACGCAAGTGCCTAATCAGGCAGGGAGAAGTTCAAAGGCAGGTTCTTTGAAATTCAAACTACTGCTTTTATGGTACATCAACATGGAGCGTTAGGATTGCTATGGCAATGAGCGCAGCAAAAGCAAGCTGCATTTAAAATAGTCCACCTCGATTCGAGACACTCTATTAAGATACAGTTGCATTGACCTTTAGTTTCATGCCGTGTTAGCGCAGTCAATTTTCACTTCATCAGAACGTCTCATATTTTTTGGCCTCGCTCCCAATCCCCCCTCCCCTCCTCTTTTTTAGGACCCCCCCCTCCCCAACTTCAGCAGATAAACAAACAAACAAACAAGCGGGGAAGAAGCTCCATCTCCGGCTCTTCTCCTCCTCTGCCCCCTTCTTTTTTTTTTTTTCCCTCCCCACCTAGGCACTTTTATTTGCAGAGTGATTGTTCTTTGTTTATTTAATACAAGTACTGTGTGAATGGTGAAAAATAAACACGATGAAAAATAACCAAACAGATGATTCCGCCAAGTGAAAAAGCCCGGACTTAATAAAAGTGCGAAGCAGTCACCGTTGAATGAGAAATCCTTTGAAGTGGAACTTATTATAGGAAGAATACTTTTTGGTTTCCCTAACGACGCTGCTGAATTGAAAGGGCTCGCCTTTGTCAACGATTTGTTCTCCTTTGCCGGGATGCCCGCAGAAATTACTTACATGGGCTGCCTTAACATGCAGCCTGCAAATCAGTAACTTCCCAGCTCAGACTCGCAGACGCCGCTCTCCTAAGGACAAAAAGAAGTCAGGAGGAAAACACCCCAACCTTTCACTCAGCCTCTTATTTGGGGGGGGGGGGGGGGGGGGCGGAGGGAGAAAAGGGGGTTTGGGACGAGGAGGGGAGGGAGGCGGGTGTATCCCCCCGCCTCCGGCCCCCCCGCCCCGCCCGGCAGCAGGCACCCACAGCGGGACCGCTCCTCCGCTCCGGCCCGGCCCCGGCGGGAGCAGGGGGCGGCAGGGCTCCTTCGGTTGAGCCGTGTCTCCCCTTCCCCCACCCCCGCTCCCCCTTTTTTCTCCTCTGCCAAGTGATTTTCCCAGGCAGAGACATATTTAATAAGGGTCGTTTATTACGAAGGCGCTTTGAAGGGTCGCCCCTGAAGCCCTGTGTCCATTAAAAACATGGAGGTGACATTTAAACCTCGTTTTAAAGGAGCTCTGGGGTAGTTCAGTGAAAGGCAACTCGTTTGTCTTATGAGCTTGGAAACAACCTCCCTTCTTCTCCTTTTGACCACATGGCATAACTCAAAAACAATAGTTCAAAAGTAAAATGGCATCGTGGTGTTCAGCCTCAGACAGGCACCCATCTAGCAGGAGAGAAAAGGGATAGTCCATAACACAATGTGCTTTTTGTGTCCGACTCTGTCACAAGGATTTCGTTGTTTGCTTTAGAGGCTGCGCCTGTTATACTTTCTTGAAAGTGATTGTGTTAAACAAGAGTTATAAGTCATCCAAAACAACAAACATTTTGATTTTCTTTGCCTAAAGGGTTTTCCCTGGCCATGGGCACCGTGAAAAAATAATGTACTTGCTGAGAAAGGAGCACCAGTAGTAGCATTACAAGCACAGTGCATTAAATATTGAATGACACGAGGAAAAAAAAAAGAGCTTGTCGAGGGGCACTCAGCCTTAAAGTCTTTCTTCAACTTTGTCTTCAGTGCCTGTTGGACTATTTAAGATGGTGTTAATTAAGGGCTGCATCTGATTCCACTAGCCCCCAGCTTTGTCTCTTTGCAGCGCTCCCGTCAATAGCCCCTCTCAACCGCGAGCTTTCCCCACACGTTGGTTTAGTGGTGCATGTGTCACTTCTTATTTCGAGGCTGAAGAGAAACCCGGATCGTGCATTAAGGGCAACGGGGAGATAGTAATCAAGCGGTATTGTAGGGCTCGGAGGGGACGGCGGCGGGGCAGGGGCAGGGGCAGGGGCAGGGGCAGGGGCAGGGGCAGGGGCAGGGGGAGGCTGCGGCGGCCAGGGCTGGAGCCGGGCGGCAGGGAGCGTGGTGGGGGCACCGCGCCGGGGTGAAAGCTTGTTTGCACATTGCCAACAGCCTGTTTGCCAAACAAGAGGCGGGCGAGCTTAATTTGTTTCAAATTAATCGTTTTCCACAAAAAAAAAAAAAAAAAAAAAAAGGAAAAAAAAAAAGCGCAGCCCTCCCCAAAATCCTGCAAGCGAACAGGAGCAGCCGCCTCAGGTCCCGTGGCCGCCCCGTGTGCGAGCCCACGCGTGGCTGCGTGGGGAGCTGTGGCGAGTGGCCGTGCACCTTCCCGGCTGTACCCCGGCCGCACGCAGGCACCTGCTGCCCCCCCAAACACGCCCGGCCCCGTGCGAGACACCCCGACTGTGCAGGCGGGGGGGCGGCCAGGGCAGAGCCCCCGGCAGCCGCGCCCCGGAGACGACGCGCAGCCGTGGGAAAAACCGGCGGGCACCTCACCCCGCATACATCTTCTCGTATTTAGGGTCTCGCTGCTCCCCCCGCCGCGGGGAGGACGGGGACACCCTGCATTTCAGGAGGAAGCCGTTCCCGGGCCCCGACACTGCGCCCCGGCCCCAGCCGCCGAAGCACCCCCCCCCCCCCGAAAGCGCTGGAGGCCGAGAGGGGCTGTGCCCGTGGTGGGGCATCGCCTGCGCGCTCAGCAAATGCCAGCAGCGGGGGCGCAAACTGGGGGGCGGCTCCACTTTCCCCCCCCGACTCGTTTGCAATCCGCCGAAGGCACCAGGTGCTAAAAGCAAGGGGGCGCAGGGGGGTCCCCGGGCAGGTGCCCTCGGTTCCTTCCGGGGGTCAGCGGGGACCTACTGCCCCCAAAGTGCGCCCAGAACTCGGATCGCGTTAGGGGCCGTCCTAAATGGGGTGGGGGTGGGGCGGGGGGCCACCTCCGCTCTGCCCAGCCCGAAGGGCGAGGAGGGGAGAGCCGAGTGTGGGGCTGGGAAATCCAATAGCCGGATTTTCTTCTTCTTTCTTTTTTTTTTCTTTTTTTTTTTTTTTTAATGTCTGTGTTGCCCCTTTCCTCCTCCTTTCACACGGCGAGCCTGTCTAAAGCGCTCCAAATGGCCTTTCAAACAAGAAAACCCTTCAAGGAAAAAATGGGCACACATCCCCTTCCAGGCACCTTGCCAAAATCTCCCAAGCACCCTACCTGGCATCCTAGCTTAAGTTTCTTCAAGAAGTGTGTGTGTGTGAGTGTGAGGGGGGGGTGGGGGGGGGTGTCGGGGCCAGGGGGTGGTGGTGGTGGAATTACAGCCGCCCTGTAGTGGTAGACACAAGTTCAGAGCTCCACTTCCCCCCTCTTTAATTAGGCTGGGGAGAGCCGCGGAGGCGCCTGGTTGAGGTGCAAGCGAGGCGGCCGGGCCGAGCGAGTGAGTACCCAGCGCAGCCCCGACGGGATGGAGATGGGCGCCCGGGGACGGGGGGTGGGGCGCGCCACGCCGGGGGGCTCCGGGCTGGGGGGGCGGGGGCGAGCAGCCCCCCCCCTCCCCCAGAGAGGGGATGCTGGGAGGGGGGGTTGAGGGTGGGAGCAGTGGGCCGGGGGAGTGCCAGGGGACTCGCCTCCTCGAACTTTGGTGCGGGCTGCTGGGCGAGTTTGGGGAGGCCAGCGCCGGTGCTGCAAAAGTCAGCCCGAACCAGCTGTGACTTCACCTATTAGCCCCGATGTCTTTCCGAGGAGATTGGCGGAGTTAAACATCCCACAATGGGCGCTCTGGGGCGTCTCCAGCCTGACCTCTACCCGGTTTTAATAGTTTCATAGGAACTTCATTAAATCAATTACTTAGTGAGCACATCATCATTTATTTGTAATTAGCACTGAAGAGCTTGATTTTTGCAGCAGCCCGCAGCCCGGTTCCCAGCGGGGTTGGCCATGTACTACAAGCACTTTTGTTTGCTGTGTGTGTTGACTCGTGGTATTATTCGGCCGCCACAATAAAAGTGTAATCTTCACGTCTTAATCTAGCGTTCAGGGGGGAAAGGAAAACAAACACGGCGCTGACGAGGCGCCGGTTCCCCGTCCGCCCCCCCCCCCCCCCCTCCGCCCCGGGCCGCCGGCCCCGCTGCGAGCAGCCGGGCGCGGGGAGGCGGCGGCGGAGCGCGGCCCGCGGCGGCTCCCGGGGCGTGCGGCCGGGCGGAGGGGCGGGAGGGAGGGACGGAGGTCGGGGCCGAGGGGGGGACAGGGAGGAAATGGGTCATCCGCAGCCAGGACAAAAGGGAGCAGCTCGGTGGCTTGAAGGGCATGAAACAAGGGCTGCAGCTGCGAATCGGCTGCCCGCAGCTGGGCGTGCGTGGGCGTGCGTCGGTGTGCTGGGGGGGAAGCGGCGGGGCCGGGCTCCGCGGGCGCGGAGGCGGCCGGGGGCTTTCGGGCAGGGACGGAGTGGGCAGGGAAAGCCGCCTCGGACGTGAGGTGAACGCGCCGCCGGGGTGGGTAGGAGAGGAATAAGCCCCCCGCAACCAAGCAGGCCCCTTCGCTTCTTCCCGCAGCCGGCGCCTCGTCATCGCGGCCCCCCGCGGGGAGGCGACTCCACGCGTGGGGCGCCCCACGGCTGCCCCCAGGTGACAGCCCCAGCCCCTTTTCTGCCGCCGCGCACCCAGACCGGGCCCGCCGGCGCGGTGAGGGGCAGGGACCCCGGGCAGCCCCGGAGGGAGAGGGGTTTTGCAGCCCCCCTCCTCCCCCAGCCAGGCGGGCTTCGTTTTGGGGAGCGGGGACAGTTTTTGGGGTAGCTGTCCGCCGCCCGCCGCCCGCTCCCCTCCCAGCCTAGGGCGGGGGTGGCTGAAGTTCCCCCGTTGGAGGCGGCAGCGCACCTGCAAGCGGCCGGGGTCATCCGCCCCACGAGTGGCCATCGCGGGTGGGCACCAGGACAGGGACCCACGGAAAAACCCAAGGCCGAGTGGGGGGGTAGGGCTGTATAGAGCCCTATATGGGGAGGGTACCGATTCTCGGCCCTGGCGACAGCCCTACTCCTGGTCCTTAGGCACTCTCACCTTTCGGCTATTCACCTGCAGAGGGGCTCCCCCTCCCCTCCGGCCCTTCCCCACGGAAACCCGCCGGTACTTCCTGGGCCGTGTCCTCCCGGCGGGGGGGGGGGGCGATCCTTAATTTCCCTCCTCGTCGCACCGAGAGCCCGGGACCGGGCCAAGGCAGGTGTAGGGGAGGGCACAGATGTCACCCGCGGCGGAGCCGCCCCTTACCGCGCCGTCGGGACCCTCGTCGGGGCCGTGGGGGAGCGAGGCACGGAGCCCCACAGCTGCAAGGGCTGAAGCGGGGGTGCGGGTGGCTTTGGCAGGGCGGGGACTGCCGTGCACCCACCGCCAGCCCAGAGCTGGGGCGCGGCGGCTGCGGGGCCGTTCGGACACGGGTGATAAAACACGCGGGGGGGGCCCGGAAAAACTGGGAAACACCGCTCGGGAATCGTGCAAGTGCCGGGGGTTTCAGGAGGTTCCCGAAGTCGCATAAATAGAGAGGAAAAAAATAAATCAGCTGAGACTCGGAGGAGGGAGAGGTGCTGTACTTGCGCGGAGCAGCTGGGACGCGGCGCGCTCTTAATTTCTACTTATTTTTAGTATTAAAGCGCTTAAGCGAGTAAATCGAACATAGCCAATTTCGCCTGGTCGAGAACAGCCGCCCGAAAAGCCGAGCAGGGCGTGTTTGGCGACGGAGTCGCGATTAATGGGAATTTAGGGGTGTGTGTGGTGTGTGTGTGTGTGTCGGCGGACGAGGCTGCGCGGCCGCGGAGGTTGCGCGGCGGCGAGGAGCAGCTCTGTTCTTGCCGGCGGGAGAAGCTGAGGAGAGCCCAGACCCCTACGGTTAAAAAGGCATTTTTAGGGGTAGGAACTCTGCTAGCCCCCCCCCCCCGCCCCGCATAGGTTGGGGGAGCTGTGTCCGGCTCTGCCTCGGGACGGGCGGCCAAATCGGGGCTGCTCCTGCCCTGTCCCGCCCCGGGGCAGCTTCGTCCGTGGGGCCGCGGAGCCGGCACGTTTTGCGGGATGCTATTTTTAGTGCGTGGCGATGGAAATGGTGGGGCAGCCCTGGGCTTTGCACAGCCCGGGGGGAAGGCTGCGCTGGGTGCACGTCGGATCCCGTGGGTGATCCACATCGCTCGTGGGGGGCGGGAGAAAGAAGGATCCCGCAGCGCCCAGCCCCGCTGCAACCCAGCGGCTGACTTTGCCGGAGAGCCGCCCGGGCGCGCTCCCGGTGTGCGCGGCGCCGCGGGGCGGAGGTGGGCAGCGGCACCGGCACCTGCCCGTGGCCAGGAGCGAGTCCTGCCCGTGCCCGCGGCGCTTCACGGCGCCGGGGGCAGGTTCCCAGCCCCGACGTGGGTGAGCGGGGGCGCGGCCGCAGCGGCATCCCCAGGCCCCGCGGAGGGGTGTCATGGGGGGTGCCCCGGGCAGTGTCCGTTGGGGGGGGGGGCTCAGCCCGCGCTGCCCCAAGACCCGTGCTGCCCGGCCCCGGCCGTGCCTGCCCGGTCCTACTTGTGCCTGCCCATCCTGCTTGTCCGTGCCTGTCCTGCCTGTCCCTGCCCACCCTGCTCGGACCCCCCCGGCATGCCCGCTGGGACCAGCAACCCGTCAGCTTCTGAAGCTGGCGCTGTTACTCGTGGCAGGGAGTTAATATACATTTATTGGGGGCTGCACCCTCTCGCAGCTGACCCTTTCATCTTTAATAAGGAGAAGGAATGCTGCCTCCCGTGGGAAATGGGTGAGGAAAGGAAGTTCAATGGGACAAATGCAGTCAGCTCTTCCCTCTCCCAAAGCTGGAAGGGGCTGCCTGGACACCCACCTGGGTGGCAGATAGTGTTTGAAAGTTGGGGCCATGCTACCAAATATTTTACAGCAGCTGTTTAATGTTCCCCTACCCAGTTATTAAACACGAATGGGAGTAAATTAAAATGGCAAAGTGAAATGAAGTAAAAGCCCTCTTTTCATTCTGCTAAGAGACAACACCTAATTAAGGAATATTTGAACACCACAAAAATGCAGACTCTCCACGGTGATATAAAACTTCCCTTTTAAAACCATAACCAAACACAAACCAACCCAATCCAGCCCAGGTGTAGGCGCAGGCTTGGTCCCAGCCCCGGCTCACTGAGGGCCAGGGCAGACCAAAGGTACGGGCTTGCTGCCTTGGTTCTGCCCCAGCCCAGATCCCCTCACAGGGGGCTTCCTTTCGGTTTTTATGGTCTCATTTCTTGCCGGGCAGAGAGGCAGGCTCGGCCCAGAGCAGCTTTTCAGATTGCATGTTTGCTGGTGGTGAGCCAGGGCAGCACCAGCAGCTGGCTGCAACAGCCGTGCCCAAGAGTGCCTAACCACCAGGGACAGCCCTTGGATCTTTTTTCCCCCTCTCCTCTAGCACGGGGAAAAAAATAGTCTCCCTTGAAACTGTTCATCATGCAGTCCCTGGGAACCTTGGATTATTTCATGCTCTGCCATCACCCGACCAAGGGCTCAGGGCAATCTGCCCAGGTTTTTACCAGCGCCTTCCCCCCCACCATTTACTTCATTAGGACTTAGGTTTCTATTCTCTAGTTGGCAATGTTTGTGTGCCAGATGCGTTTGCCATTTAGTGCATCCTGCAGAGTTGAGAGAAATATAACCCAGGACTGAGCTTAACCTGCCCTGGTCACTGGGAGTGTACTGGTGGGGTCTGACACTTGCAGGTGGCACCTGGGACCTTCCCAGGGGTATGAGCCTGCCAGGCAGGGCTCGCAGGTGAAGCTTTGGGCTGGGTGCATGCAATCCCGCATCGCACTGCTCTTAAACAGAAGGCAGGGGGAATGGGAAGATCTTAAGCCCAAATACAAAAAGGAACTGTGGGCATGGACCTCTTCCAGTGGGGTAGCGAAGCAGGGAGGTGAATAGCCCCAGTTCCCCAAGACGTTCATGAGCTGGCAAGCCAAGGATTTAGCAGCATTTTATAGCCATGTAAATAGAACTACATTCATTGTTTTGTAAGCTACCATAAAGCGTGAATTTATCTGCCTCGTGGCTGCTCCAGTTCTGCTTTGTGTTCTCCCCAAAGACAGACCATTTCTGCAATTGCAACTAAACCCCCACTAGACTCAGAAAACGTGCACACACACACACCTGGTTCCCAATGCTCCCCTCCACACACACACAGATCTCATCCAAATACCCTCAGATCATGCTCATTAGGAGGGTAAAATCCACAGGGTTTTTTTCCAGGATATAGGGAAAGAAAAACCAACCTTGAAAGGAAGGCAATGCTGCTGGCATTCAGCTGCCTCCTCCCTTGAGCTGTCCAAGGGCACAACCAACCCCTTATCACTGCGCAGAGCCCAGGGCCCAGGGTAACTGCAAGGTCCCCTTTAACAGCAGATGCAGCTTTATGTGAATGTCCTGTTTTGTAGTGTTTACTTTATTTTTATTACTTTGCCACTTCAGAAGCTGAATCCCAAGTCTCCTAGGAGTCAAGGCACTGCTCCATCCCTTTTTCAGCTGCCTATCTGCTGAGGAACTAAGAGTCTTACAATTATTTGATCTAAATAAAATTAAAAGTGGGGCTGTGAAAGATTTTATTTTTAAAAATTGCTCTGAGCTTCAGAAGAGGTGGGGGCAAATCATGCTGTCTTGCCCAGGTCAAGCCTGTGTTACCTGCTGCCCTGCCAAAAGCATTGCTTGCAGCTTCTCTTCTCCCCAGAGGACCCATGGGTCTGGCCAGCTGGGGAGGAACATGCATCCCATCCTCTGGCTGGGCAGGGCAGAGCCAGGCCAGATACAGGGCTGGAAAGGGTAATGCTGAAAGGCCACAAATGTGCAGAAAGCCTGTGCTAGTCCCCAGGCAAGCCCCTGTCACCTCCCCAGGGGAGGGGGATGTGCACCTCTTGTATACTGCCTTCTGTCTTCTCTTTTGAGGGCCACCTTCATCTCCTGAGAAAAGGACCCCATCTCTATCCTTGCACCACTGGGGCAGTGCCTGTGCTCTGACATGGCGTGACACCTTCCAGCTGGGGATCCCCCATGCTGACGCCGAACTCCCAACTCGCAGAGGGCAGCAGTGTCTTTTGCTGGGCTGGCACGGGCCCTGGTGCTCCCCAGTGACAAAAGGGATGGATGCGTGGACTGTCGGTGACATGGATGTGCAGGCTTGTCTGTGGCTGCCAGCTCTGGGAGCGAGCATAGGTCAGTGCTAGCGGAGGGTGCTTGATTGATGGCTAGGTATCGCGGGGGGATATAGTAGATGTGTCGTGCCAGATTCAGTGTACTCGGTCCAGAAAACCAGGGGTTATATCAAAATGGCAGCTTACAACCATGCCTAAATAAAAGTGCTTGCTTACAAGCATGGTGAACCCAGCTGTTCCCCAATGCCAACACTAGATTTGCTTTCTACATTTGCATCTGTGGCTTGTCTGAGCTCTGCACGTCAGGGAATTTAAAAACAATCCTTCTTATTTTTTCCTTGTTTCTGAATGAACCAGGCTCCTGCAGAAAAATAGCAGGGGGGAATATATTTCTGTTCAGGGATATAGCATTCTAGTCAAGGCATTTGGAGGGTACAGCATAAATGTATAAAGCTGCAAAGAGATAATACATGGGGAAATGATTTTTAAAATACAGAGGTAAAACCAGGATTACACTTTTCCAGAAGCAATTTGTAAACTACGTGACAGTAGGAATTGGCATGGCAAGCACAAAACTTGGATATACACATATAGATGCTATAGGTATCCTTCATCTGCCATTTGAAACAAATGATTAAGGCCACAACATTGTGGTGTGCAAAGATTAAGGTGTGCATACATGCACACGCACGTACACAGACATGTATGTGCACGCACATATCTTTAGCACCAGCACTGCGTGATTGTTCTTTTATTTTCAGAAGGTTTCAGCATTTCGAAGCACTCTGATAATTTACATTTACCTATAGGGTCTCAACGGCTGGGGTGGCACCTGGTTCATTTCTTGGCGATGCTGGTGTCAATAATTTATTTAAATGACCAGAGGGGACGTGCTATGCATTAATGATTACTTCCGTGCTCTATACATATTCAGATTTTGACTCCTGAGACTGTGCAGGTTTTGTTTGCCAAGAGATGCTGCTGTCTCTCCAGCAGGTGTTAACTAACTGAGGCGGTGTTAAAGTAGCAAGCGGGGCGATGGGAGAATATCTCCCATAGCGAGAAGGGTCAGGAACAGATCGTACCTTAAATTTCAGTAAAGCTGAAACACACTCAGGACATTATCTTGCAATCAAAGATTATTTAAACCTCAAGTCTGCCTTTGAGTGCAGAGATTATAATGGGATCTATTACCTTTCTGAGCCAAAGCTGTGTTACCAGGTTATAAACTCGCATTTCTGCCATGGTCCAGTCGCTGCTGGCTAACCATCTCTTCAGCCACCAGCACCACATTTTTAAAAGATGGTTTGGGAAATGCAGGGCTTGGAAGGAACCAGGGACGCCAGGGAGTCGGTCTGGTTCAGGACTGATTCTCTTTGTAGCATGGGAGGGAGCGCTGGGCCCATGGCATTGTCAGCCCAGAGGTGAGGGAAGCACAGACAGAATTACTAACGGCATCTGCCTCCACAACAAACTTGTTTCGCTTGTTAGAGGTGAGATGCCTCTTCAAAGCACAAAGGAGAGAGGCTAACTGGCAGGTGGGGCTCTGCTTGTGTGTGCAGAGGTTTTCTCCCCTCCTGCCCCCTTCCCTGAGGTCTGGTTTCTGTGGTTGTGGCTGCCTTTGAAAGGCAGTAATGAGGTAGGAAATGTTCCCGCTCCTCCTGACGTCGAAGGGATTCAGATCAGGATTGATGCTGGATGGCAGCAAAGAGAAGGTCTGAAATGAGAGCTATATTTGGGGGTAGTGGAGACCAAAGCAGGTTTTATTGGTTGGACGTGTGCAAATCGCTTGATATATCAAGCCTACATGGACACAGACCTAAAGCATTAGCTTTAGAGCAGAGCAGGACACAGACCTAAAGCATTTAAAGCACTCCTTCCTAAATGATGCTTCTTGTTGCTGATCACCATTGTGCAAACTTGGTTATTCTTGCTTGCAAAAGCCTATCTTCTTTTGGGTCTCTTTGGGACAGTATTAAATTTTAATTGACAATATGGATTTCTAACTCAGCTAAACCTAACAGTGCCCTTAAGAGAAATCAACATGGCATTGGTAGGAAGAAATAATTCCCTTAATGGAAGCCGGAAGGTGTTTTTTTCCTCTCGTGTGTCAGAAAAATAAAAATCTTCTCCCCAGTCTGTTCCAAGAGGCATGGTCTATGCACGGGGCTGGGAGCTGGGACCCATAAGCACTAATCCCAGCTCTGACAGACCCCCTTGGTGGCAGATCTCCCCAACCTCCCTTTCAACACCTGTAAAATGGAGATAATCAGAATGATGTCCTGCCTTCCTTGGGGTTCAATGTGCTAGCTAATGCACGCCGAGCCGTTGGAGGCTGGTCCCGCAGGCACGCCTGTGTACAACCAGCTTGCCCCGATCTACGCTCTGGTATTTTGTTGCCATTTGGTTGGCATAAATATCTGACAACAGCACAGTGCTCCAGACTATAATGGGCAGGCACGTAGCAGTCATCCTTTGTTTTCTTTAGATGATTTCAAGCACCAAATAACATCTCTTTTCCCAGAGCTGCAGGCAAACCATTTGGCCTCCTGGCAAACAGCTTTCCTAGTCCTCGTGAGCCCACTGCTGTTTGCTGGGTAGGCTTACGTTTTCTGCCCCTTCCTCTCAAAATGTTTCTTTCTGGTGGGTATATTGTGCTCTAATTTTATTTTATTTCATTTTTTGGGCCCCAGAGCTGGAAGAAAATAGCTGTGAACAAGCATGGCTGGTATAAAGCAATGGCCATGGTGGGGATGCTTCCTGGCTGCATGGGCTGTGTGCCTGTCTTGTTTAAGATCAGCATCAGAAGGAAAGCAGCACTTCTAGAGGCTTCTTATAAAGCACCCAGCAGACCCCAGCATGAAATTACAAGAGATCTGGGAAACACATAAATGGCACTCAAAAGTGCATTTTTTGTCCTTGGAGAGATTTTTAAAAACCTCTACTACATGGTTGAACTGTCAAGGAGTGAACAGGAGAGCCGTACTCCTGATTTTCAGGCTGAAACAGAGCACAGCAACTCATGCTATGGCTGTAATGAAGGCAGGCAGGTGAAAAAAGAAAGGGGAAAAAGAGATGCTTGCTCGGGTCCCACCTCCACACATTCAGCAGCGTCTGTGACCTGAACAAGCTGCTACCTCTGTCACATGGTTGCCGCCACAGTGGCCCACAGTGTCACAGGGAGACTGTCCAGCAGCAGCCACCACGGTGACAGCCACTGGCCACCAGCCCTGACCACTCAGGACAACCTGCACCGATGGTTCCCTCCATCTCTTCTTCAAAATGCTGAGCAGAGCCACCCTAATCATAACAAAAGTCACTCTCCCCATTGCATCAGTGAAGTACTTTTTCCCCCCCTCATCTTCCCTGAGAAAGCCGTGTATGAAACCGTGGCAGAGAAGGCCCAGGCCACTTCAGGGGCTTGAAATGAAGAGAGGTGAATCCTACTCCACCTCCTGTCCTGTTACTCCAGCTTGGAGAAATCACATTGTCTTCTCTCCCTCTTTCATCTCTCCTGGTTTTTAGGTCATAGTTTTTGCTGTTTGTACCATAGGTAGAACCAAGGGGGCTCCCAATTCACTATGGTAGTAGTAGCAGCAGTAGTAGTAAAAATAGTAATTATAATTATATTAAGAGACTGGGCTGTAGCCAAAACAAAATCCCTTTTCACACATTTCTATTTAGATGTAATCCATAAAACTGCATTTTTATGTCAACACATTGGCAATGCAATAACCCTGTAGTGGAGGCTGGAATAGGCATAGGCATAGCTATATGCATATTTATTTTATATCAGTTCATTTTTACATGAATGTGTGTGTAATTACATGGCACACAAGAATTTATTTTCCTGTGTTCACCGGGATATACATACATAGCAGTGTGCCATTTACACAGCAAATGTTAAATGACTTCAGTTTGTTATTCTGGGTGGTGCAGGGGTAGCCTATCTTTTTTGATCAGCTGCAAGCTGGTCTAACTCTTTTATGGAACCAGAGGGGATCACCGGGCTTATAACTTCACAGAGGCAAGGAATTGGCCCTTGCCACTTGTAGCTTGGAAAAAAAAATTTACTTGCATGAGGTGCTACCACTTCCCTCCCCTGATCTGGCATCTCCTGTAGCAGCAGATTGTCTCTCTGGCTTGTCCAACCCTGGAGTCAGGCGATTGTCAAGAACTGACTTTTTTCCCCTCCGGTATTTTGGCTCTAGGTCTCTGGGTTGGAGGCCACAGTTTTCAGCACCTGCTAATAATTTTTTAACAGATGCTAGAAAGGAAGGTTTCCAAATACATCTGATACAATCTGCCGTAGCCTGGGTCAAGCATGGACCACAGGGTTCATTTGCCCTAGAGATGGGGGGTGGGGTGGGTGGGCTAGTGATGTCCATTGTTTTAGCAAAAATGTTGTCTTCCTTGAAGATGGTGGTCAAAGCAGCATCTTTGCTGCAGAGGGGAAGCATGCTGTGTGCAAGCTTGCCTCTTGCTGCTGTAACAGAGACTGGCTCCTCCACCAGTATGGGTAGGAGAACCCACACTGCCAAGAACTATCATTTGCATTTTTTCAAACAAACTTTTGTTTGACATCCAAAGGAAACACTGAACTGGTTCAATATATGCAGGTTCAAGTTGCAGTACCGCCACGGGAAGAATTCAGAAGCTCTGTTCCTCGCAGAGATCAAGTCTAAAACAAGTCTTGACATAAAACACCACTTCAACATTTCTGGCAGCTCTCTGTCCCACGACTTCCACCACCCTTTGCTAAGCAAGTCCCCTGCTCCCTTCCCTCTGTTTTTCTTGTGATAGGGTGTGTATTTTAATCCACTATAACTATTTGTTCTCATAGCCTTCCCTGGTCAGCAGGAAGTAATGGGACCTCTGAACAGCCCTGGAGAGGCAAGGGAAATAAATAGAAGACAAGGAAATTAAAACAATAACAATGAACGTACTGTCCAGGGCAGGTTTCCATTAGGCTTAGGAGGCAAATGACAACAGGCATGGAAGGCTGTAGATGAGACAAAATGTCTCGTAAGGTTTCATCACTCTCTCATGGCGCTGGCTAGATGTAAATATGCCTTTTTGTCTTTCTCCTGGGTCCTAAGCTGACACAAGGCTCAAACCAGGAGAAATGTAGAAGGATGAGCATTTGTAGGGTGCCTGTTACAGCTGAGGTTTCTTCCACTGCCTTTTCCCAGTATGTATGTATATAACTACATATGCACGCCATATAAATCTATAATGTCAGCCAGGTCTCTGTGCTGGTAACTGGTATGGCAGAGCTGCTTTGCCTTCCTCCAAGGAGTCCTCGCTCCTTCCAGCACCCACAGGCAATAGGGACACACGCTTTTTCCCTGTCTTCCATTCAGAAGTTGTCTTTAAGCTTTCTTTTGCAAATCAATCACTTTCAAACATAGGGTCAAAGCCTGAAAGTGAAATCAGAGAGTCCAGGTGAATGTTATTCCCCTCCTCCCCTTTTTTCCTCCTGCTTGCAATACTTCTTTTCAAATTTGGAAATTAAAGTTATTTTCCTGCCAATGTTTTCTGCTTCCATGTGGCACACGTTTCTCTTTGCAGTGGAGCAGGAGCCAGCATGGCTGCCTCAAGTGTGCATCCGTTTTGTGTATCCTGTCAGTGCTTTCCCAGACAAAGTGAACAGTCCTGAGATCTGTTCTGCCTCCCCCTAATTCACTTTGTGTCACCCCTCGGTTTTTAGTACAACATGCATGAACCTGAGGCAAAGCGGTGGATTATTTTTTTCTCATAAATACAATTTTGAGGACATTGCTCATTTTGTCTTAACTATGAAACCTTTTCCAACTTTGTTGGATATACTAAAAAATGTGACTTAGCATCCAAAGCACAGATTTCCACGTGATTGTGTCTGAGTGGCTACTCATCTTACTTGCTCAGGTCACAGATAAACAGTTTGTCCTAATGGTTAATTTTGCGCACTTTTTGGAAGGACTCTGTTCCTTACAAAATATGGATGACTGTTGGTGCGGGGTCTGAGACAGTGCAATGAGCTGCGGTATCTTGCTGTCCTTTACAGACGGAGGAGGTGAGTGGGCTGTAGAAGTGCATGGGAAGTGTCAGTGCACGCCCTTATCCTTTTCACTAGTCATCCTTGCACTCTTGGAGACAGGATTCCTGGCTGGGTGGCCATTATCCATCCCAAACTGCAGTGGTTGTTTTTAAATAAGAAAAGCATGTAACGTAAGGGAAAAGAGATTCAAGACAGGCAACAGTTTTTTGTCAGTGCATCTTAAATATTCTTGTCAGTTGTTCTTGCTACATTCATATTCTTTCCTATATGTACATATATAAAATCAAAAAGTATAGTAGTTGTGTCTGGTTTTTAATATATAGGGCTATGCTCCACTTCTGGATAAAATCTATGGTTGTGAATGAATCTTATCCTGAAGCACATGTATTCTGCCCCTTTGCCATGGAGAAGTCCCAATTCATGGGAACTTGGGTAGGGAACTGGAGATTAATTAATGTTTTCTGTCATATTTCTGCATGCATCTATTAAGGGGCCTGCTTATGGAGTCAGTAGCTCTATGTTTGTTTTCTATTTTGCATGCTGGAGAAGAACAAGGCTAATATTGTTCATGTACTGTTCCTTTTTCACATAGTATGAACACTGCAGCCTCTGCTGAATAGTCTTTAGCTATTTCTAAGGATGTAGAAAAAAAACCCTCTTTGCCTCACATGAACACATCTTGGAAAACTAAACCTTAAATATGGTTTGGACTTTTCAAGCATTGAATCAGGTGGTCATGGGTGGATTTATGTATGCTAAGTCAAAATAGAAGCAAAATGAAACAAGACTTCAGCTCATAGCATGGGCTGAGTGCCAGCTTCCAAAACTTGTATTTCAGGGTGTTTTAAGTTTTCCTTCAGTCTTCATGACATCGTTGTTTACTGTGTTGTCAACAGACTTTTGCTTCTGCTATACTTCTGCCCTTATGATGCATGTATTGATGACTGCTTAATTCTTGCCAGAGCACGTCTCCCATATTGTGAATAAATTGCATCTTGAAGTTGCCACTTTTTGCTCCCATTGAGTAATCACTGTTTTATTTATTATGGTGTTGCTATGGTTCTGCCATGATGGACTTTGAGCATGATTCTGTTACTCTTAGCAAGTACATGAAAAAATGATGGTGTCTTGTCCTCTGATCTGCCACCTATAAATCAAAGAATATGATTTGACATATAGCTAGTCAGATAATTGCCAAAGACATATGCCAGTTGGGACAAGCCCAGAATGATGTTGAAAAATAGCTGACAACCCTATCATCAGGCGTATCACTCTAGGCAGAATGTGCCTCTGCAACTCTATTCAAATAAATCCAATAATGCCTCCAAAAGTGGCTGCTGCTTCACATCTGCCCTCTTCTTTCGAGGCTACTTTTTTTTTCCCCATCACTGTATTAGGCACAGTTACCTAGCACTAGTCCTGAGAACTGCAGAGGTTCACGCTATGGCCAACTGGAGTCTTGGACCAGTGGCGCCGCAGCTCTTCATCAGCCATATGCTGGTGGGGTAGGGACGGAGGTCAGTGTGGAGACCAGCAGCCAGCAGGTGTAGCACGAGTGAAAAAGCTGGGTCTGGTGGTAATGATCTGTGAGCTTTGGTTTTCCCAGCACCTTGCAGGAAAGGATGAGGCAGTGCGGCGAATGAAAGGAAGGGCAAAGACCAGGCAGCCTGGGTGTCTCTTCTGGACCTCTCAGCAAACAATGGGGGATGCACACCTTGGCAGCTAGCTGGAGCCAAGTAGCTCAGAAAAGTCCACCAAGAGGCAAGGGACAGGACTGAATGCAAGCCATCCTATGCTGACCTTGAGCTCTGACTGAAGCCAGGTGGTCATTTCTGTAGTCCTTACCGAAGCCAGACTCTTGGACCAGCGAGGCTTTGGTCTCTATAAGGACTGCAGATTTTGGGCTCTGACATATCCTGCGGTGGCAGGTTTCTGCAGCAAACTGCTTCTACAAGGCCATTGCTCAGGGCACCAGGAGAGAGTGAGCATGGGGGGAAGGGATGTTTCCAAATGAGAAATAGTTTTGTTTTTTTTTTTTTTTAAAAACAAGTGATTTGTTGGCTTCAGGCAAATGGCAGAAGGTTTTACTGAAAAGGCTTCTTTATGGGATTGTGGTTTTGCTTGGGGTAGCTGAAAGAAGTCTGTAAACCCCAGGAGCTCAAGGAGTTTGACAGGTTTGACAGCCCTTCCTGCTACTTATGAACAGGAGGCTGGAGTGAGTGTTCCCGAGATCACCTCCCTGTTTTCCATCAAAGCATGCTGGCAAGCCAGAGGGAGCGAGAAGCTGTTTTCTTCCCCCATTTTATTTTCTTATTTAAGACCATCTCAGAAATCTGCATTTCTGAATCTTTTAAACTTTGTATTTTCTGGGGCCCCCTCAATGTGAAATTCCTGTCGACCTTTCTAGGCTTTGGAGGCTCCCACAGACCCTTGAGCACCTTGAAATGGTTACAGCAATAATCATTAGCAACAATAGGAGAGTCACACTGAAGACATGTCCACTTACCCTACCCACACTTCACATGCTGCCCTGGCGCAAAGTGACAGATAGAAAATAATGAAAATGAAAATTACTCTAGAGCTCTGTGTGTGTCATATGAAATGACGGTAAGGGCTGCAGGTCCTGGTGCTGACAGGGAGGAGAGCCCTCTTTACCCTCCCTGGGTCAGTCTATGCCTACACACCACCCCTGATCTTAGTGAAGGGAGTGAGTGCTTCTAATTAACATCGCATACTTCCCGAGTTTGTGAAGCGAAGGGCTTGGATTTCTGTGGTAAGTGCAGTGGCCGCTGCAATACTTAAACCATGGCTGGTCAGAGAGCTGTCACAGTACCTGAGCCAGGGGTCACTGCCCTGGGCATGTGGCAAAGGGAAAGCCTGGAAAGAATCAGTAATTCATGAAAAATGTACCCACAAGGAGGAACTTCCTATTTCTTTGAATGATGGTAATTTAATTTAAAAGGAAATCCAATGACAACTTCCTAGGAAATAAATGCCTTTTTGTAAATCTCTGTTTGTGGTGAAAAGGTGCTTAGCTTAAAATCAGCTGAATTCTTCTTACTCTGGTTTCTAATTGTGCCTTAGTTCCTAACTCAGCCTAAAGCCTGGGAAACTGAAATGAGCTCTGACAACATGAACAGGCTGCTTAGGGCAGAACAAACCCAAGCGATTAAGCTAACCTTGCCAGCTGAAGCAAGCTTCTGAGCTTCATCAAACGTGCAAGCCGGAGAAAACTCCGGAGCTGACATGTGATCCTGCTAATGTCTGAGCCTGCTAAATCTTCCAGCCGCAAGGAGCTCCTCAGTCCTGGGGAAGTTCCCTACCTCCTGAAGAGAAGGAGCAGCTTAGCTCCAGAAATCGGCCTTGTAATTCCTTAGCCTTATCCCTGCCAACACCTGACCAGCCCACCTTATCCAGCTGGCCCAGCCTGGAGGCCCGTGGGCAAGCCACTTCTATTCAGCACCAGCTTAAAATCAGAAATGACAATCCCATAGGCAAAGCACCACAGTAGGCTGGTGGGACTGAAGAAAGAAAAGCCAGCCCTTCACTGTAAACCCTCTGCCTCTCTTCTACCTTCCTCTTTTTATTTTTTTTTTTAAATCTTATTGAGGTCCTTTAATACAAATTATCTATTTCAGCCATTTCTTTCTCATATAAAGCCAGTTCCTGGTTCTTTGTGCTCACCATGGTGGACTATGTCCTACCATTCTCAAGTATTTTCATGGAACAAGTATTTCTTCCCCCCTTCTGGATAGAGAATCGTGAAACTTTGGGGCTTCTTCCATGCCACCTATTCACTAAGCTGTTTTCTCTGTGCAAGTTGATAATGTACCTTCATCCTTCATATATTACTATTCAGTTAAGGCAATGACTGCAAGCCCTAGATGACTGTGCTAGGACTGTGCAAACATGGTAAGAGGTGACCTGTGTCCCACAGTGCATCATCTAAATAGACAAGACAGAGGAATTGCTGATGTTCCAGCTGCGTAAAATCATCTAAATAGACAAGACAGAGATGTTCCAGCTGCGTAAAAAAGAACGGAGGTACACCAAAATTTAAGAGACATTTCCAGATAGGAAGCGTGTGCTAGCAGCAAAAATTCAGTTTGATCCTTCCCAGTGCTTTGCCACCTTGTGGTTCTCTCTCTGACTAGCTTTTCTCTCTGTGGGATTAAGTGTTACCTCCCAAGTCTCCTCCTTGTAGGTGCAGATCAAGCAGGGGGGCTAGAGGAGTTATCACCACAATTCACAGGTTTCTCATGGTGAGTGCAGACCCTATGATGCACGTGCTCCGAGTTGCAGCTAGCTGCCAAGCTCTCCCTGTTTGCATAATCAACTGCATCACATCCTACAAATGAAAACCAGAGCGTCCTTCGGCTACCTCAGTCATTAAACAGTTGGCTACAACCATATGAAACCCTTCAGGAGCTGCAGGAATTTCCCCATAGCTCCCGGTCTGGGATTTGGGGTCCACCTCCTCCTGTAGTCCTCATTCCTGAAGCATCCCTGCGCCGGTGAGTGCCCTTTGCTTGGGCAAGGGATGTCCAGCAGAGCCTTTCAATTTGAACTCAGCTCCCACTCCACAAGTCATTTTTATTTTACTGGGATACCAGTGAAGCTGTAGCTCAGTAACTGATGTTAAGAGGAACTTTTAACACCTCAACAGCAAATGGAGGAGAGTGTTTCCCATTAGTGGCTGAGGAAGTAGTGCTGCTGTAACTTCAGCCTTGAAAGCTAATGAAGCTCAGATTGTGGCCGTGGCCTTTGATGTGGAGATGCCTGAGGTCAGTGTAGCTTTCAGAGGTGCCAGTGCTATGCTATGTCACCGCGCTCGTCTGGGCGAGGGCCCAATAACTCTAATCCTGTAATCATGTTTCTGTAAGCAACAGCATTTATTGTGCAGATAGTGGGGGATAGCTGCAGTGGTAATTGAATCAGGGATACACTATAGAGGAGAAGCTAATCCAACCCTGTAATATCATTTCCAGTAGAGGAAGTTACAGCCAACTATGCCCGTAAATAAGCAGCAAAATATTGGAATCAGTTTAGGGAGAGAGCACAGGGATAAAAATGCCTTGTTTGGCCATCTAATCCATCTCCCTGCCAGTATCCTCATTCTGTTAAGGGAGTGATGTTAACACACTGGCAAAACTCAGGAAATTCAAAGCTGTGCCTCGACACTCCGTCTTTGGCTCCCACTAGTACATGGAGGTGGGGGTAAAAGCACCCACTGATGAGTTTGGCACCGTTAGCTTTGAATTTAATTCCTTCTCTTGGGTTCTTTCACAATCTTGGGCCACATACTATGTAATTTATGTCTTACTAAGGTAAGCTGTTGTCACCCAGGTATACGTGCATTTTCAGAACAACATGATGGCGTATTCCACTCAAGTGGGAGGAAAGACGCATATATGTGTAAATATGGTTCATCTAAGAGATGAGGAGATGCTCCAACAAGCTGTTCTGCTGTACTAATGAGTACATGTATAGACATTCCTGTTATTATTTTTCGCACAATCCACTGAACTCTATTATAGATAAATCTTCTCTTATTAAATCAGAGCTCTTTCATATTACATAAGCACTAGGTATTAAAAAAACCTCACTATTTTAAGAAGGAAAAAGAATGGGAGTATTTTGTACCCCTTTTCTATGTGGGTGTCTCTAACTTTGGTGGGGGTTCTGTGTGCAGAATTGTCATGAAGACTCAGTTCTGCATATCAAGGAACTGCAAGACTTCAGCTGTGCTACACAGAAATGCAAGCATGCCCACATACATACAGATGAATCTGTAGTATCTAGGTATGTGTGTGTGTATGTATATCTATAAATATGTACACAAAACCATATTTCCTTTAGCTCAGTGCCTGAAAGTTCATTTGTGGGCATCCTGATTCTTGATATATTATTTGTAAACAGAGGGCCAGGGGACGGGAGTATTTCCTTGACTTCAATGGATGATGAGGCCTCAAGCTGTGAACTCAGATTGGGACCTCTAAGTATCCTGCTGCTACCTAACAGCTTGCTGAAAAATGACATAATTTGTGACATCAGCAATATGCTGCTTTAATAGAGGTTTGTAAAACGGTTTCCACCCTTGTGTGTCAGGACAAAACCGTCTATACTTACTAAACCTGAGGCGTCCCCCTTCTGTATTCCTGACACACCTTGCATCCTTTGTAGTTTTTAGGTATATGTTGCTATAAAGTCCTGATATCGAAGAGCAATAGGAAACCATTCAGCAATAGCCACATGAGAACTCCTACCCCATCAGTGCCAGGGAAGATGTCCCTTTTCAGAAGAATGGTGGCTGCCAGCGGGAGGTTCAGCAATGCAGATTTTAATGCGGAGATTTAATTTCAAATACAATTCACAGTTTGTACGTGGTTGAAAAATGCTTATTACCACCTGGATGTTCAGGACACTGTTTTGGATGAAATAAATTTCAATGTGGACAATGCTTGTCATTTCAATTGCTGCCTTTAAAGCATTTCGCTTGATCCCTTTAAAGCATTTCACAGATCTGCAAACAATGTACAATTCTAATAGTAACAGCAGAGAACACACCAATTTAAAAACCACCCAAAATAATACCAACAAAATAACCAAGAGCCTTGCATAACAGGACATTAGTCTGAAATTTATTTGAAAGTGAGAGTTTTAAGATTTTTGCAAATGCTCCATTCTATAATACAGTGAGAAAAGAATGATTTGCCTCTTGGAAATGATATTGCATCTGGGGTAAATTTATTTTAAAATAGGATACCAAATTAAAAAAAATAAATTTAAAGGATATAAACATTGTTGGAAGCTGAATGGCAGCAGGAGGAGCGTGCCTTATCATGAAAGAGTTAGTGCTCTGGATTCGTTGCTGTATCACTGATACAGGAGATTAAATTGGTACCTGTTAGGAAACACACCTTGGGAGTCACAACCACCCAGTCACACCTTCAGCATCTGCTGGGATTTCTGGTTGGAGGGAGGTTTGACACACTCATGGGAGAGGGCCTGTCACACATGGCTCCTTATAAATGTAAGGGAAAGTACCTCAGGAGACAGACCATCTCCTCAAGGGAATGTGTGGTGGGTGAAGTGGGGTACCTGCCTGTTCAGAAGACCGTACCCTGGGTTTTCCAGCCTACCACAACCTGGTCCATGAGGCAATGGTGCACTGAGTTAAGAAGAACATTGAAGAACTCAGGAAGGCTCCATGTGAAAATACAGAATTCTTCATCTCTCTGAATAGCAGTATTGTAGGCCTTCCTTACTGAAAGAAAGAGGGCGGGAAAGAAGGAAGGAAGGAAGGAAGGAAAGAGAGAGAGAGAGAGAAAGAGAAAGAGAAAGAGAAAGAGAAAGAGAGAGAGAGAGAGAGGAAGAGAAAGGAAGAAAGGAGGAAGGAAATGAAGAAAGAAGGCGAGAAGGGAAGAGAGAAGAAGGGAAGAAGGGAGGGAGGGAGAAAGCAAAGCAAAGCAAGCAAAAGAAAAGAAAAAGGGAAAAGAAAAAAAAGAAGAGAGAGAAGAAAAAAAAAAAGAAAAGGAAGAAGGAAAAAGAAAAGTATTTTTCAAAGGGGGAAACTGTCCATTGGTGTAGATGTTTAGGTAGGAGACTAAGGTGCAAGCACAGCTTGACAAAGTATAAGAGTAGGAAAGTAAGTTTTCTGTTCTTCCCTTGTTAATTTTCTAAGATTCCTCTTTCTCCCCTTTTTTGTTACATCTCTGTACATTTTATAGCGTTAAAAAAATATGACTACAGCATAAAAAAATCACTAGAAAAGACCTCAGGGTTCATCTAGTGCACCTCCCTCACAAAGGCCCTGTGACAGATGCTTACCTAGCCTGCCCTAAAGAAACGTCATCCCTTTCCTTTAGTGACTTACCTCATTGTGCAACTAATTGTCAATTAGGTATCTTGTTTGTTTTACTAGTGAAGGTGTTCACACTTTGCTGCAAATTAAACTGATTTCTGCCTATGCTTCTGCCTATGGATGCTGAGAAAAGGGGTGACTCCACTGTGGAGTATGAGAGGACAGGCATGCATCTGTCCTCTCCACCCCCATCCCTCAGCCATTTCTCAGCCACTCTCCACCCAGTATTTCCCCACCTCTTAGGCTATATCTTTGTTAACATCTGCTCTGCAGTTTGTGGTCCATGCACATGTACTTCTTATTGTAGTCAGCTTTTTGTTCAGGTTGGTAACTGGATGCACCAGAGAAGTAGCGTAAGGGCTCCCACAGATAGCTCCAGAGAAAAATCGCCGTATATGAGCTTTTACCATGGGAAGAGATGGTTTTACCAGCTATTCTAGGGCCAGATGGGAGGCAAGCTTGGAGGGGGAGCTGCAAAGGCAGAACTCAGTGGCTTCTGCCAGCTTTTCCTCAAATGCCATCAGGAGCCTCAGGGATGTAAAGATGATCTTGTTGAACTCGCAATGCAGTTGGTGGACTTCAGCCCTGCCTTTATGTCTGTGATAACAGAAATGAGATACAATGTAGAAGCACAAAACAGGTTCTGCTTTTGCCTGTAACACTGACATATAACTAACCTTAGATCTCTGGTGATTTCTGGTCTGGTTTTATGCACATCAGCTTTGGTAGGAGGGAAAGCCATGGCTTCTATTTTCATACTTGGTTCTCACATAAAATAATGGAGGGGAGAGGAGGAGGGGGGAAGATGCAGCTGCAAAAACAGTCAGTGAAACATAAAAATCCCTATTGTTTTGTTGTAGTTCTCAGTGCCCTTCAACTTCTGGGCACAGACAAGGCCTCCCCCTGCTCAGGTTCAATACGCAGGGGAGCCTTGGGGCTCAGAGCTCCCTCCCTACTTTCCCTAAGCCTTGCCGTCAATTGTGCTTTTGTTCATGGAAAAAAATTTTAGCCCGATGCATGCTAATTTATAGCCAGGGAAGCAATTAAAAAAAAGTTTATTATCCTTTCCCCCCCCGCCTCTCAAATCGAGTGTTACAGCAGCAGGGTTTTTTGGTAAACTTGACATAAACTGATGTCAGTAAGGGGGGAGCAAGGCCAGGAACTGAGCACAGATCTTTACACCTCCCCTCCACATGAAATGGGACAGCCTTCCAATTTTCTCTGTCTGCCTACACTCAGGAACGTGCGTGCTTCAGGAAGACTAAGACACAAAGACACTTATTTCCCTAGGCTTTGACAGCAAACGTGCAATGTACATGTTGCCCTGACACACCTATTTTAACAAATGCTAGTTAAAGATTGAAGAAAGAATTGCCTAATATAGCTACAATGTAAAGACATATTTACATTTATTAATGAACTTACTGTGTGCCTTTTTCTTGCAAATGTGGCATGTCCTTAATATTCAACAAAATATTAGACACCAATTAATCCATATGGTGAAGTCAGTTAATCCAGTTCACCTCTGGATTTTGTAATTCCTTGCAAATCTTAGAACTGCACCAACCGAGATTTTGCTGTTAGTACAGGGCTGGCCTTTTCTTTCAGGAAGAACTGTTTTTTCAAAACAGATTGTAAAGAAAGCAATAGATGTCTCTGCCTACTATTTATTTTAAGTGGTCTCTGAGTAGAGCATCATGATGTGGAGCTGAACATGCCTGAACGCTTTCAAACAAACAGGTGGGCTTTGGTGAACAGCCCAGCAGTCACATGAGTGCAGAGGTGGGGGCATGGCACTGCCGCGGGGACTGGCAGCCTCTGCAGGGTGAGGTCCTCCCAAGGCTTCTTGTGGGCAGAGCCCACAGCTCTTCCCTGCACTCTGACCACGTACCATGGACCCGGGGGACCTTCTTTCAGTACCTTAAAAGTGAAATACAAACCATTCACTGATGGCCCATGTGCGGATGATTGAAGGAGGGTAGAAATGGTTTTGTGCTCCCACCTGTGCTGTCGCACAGCAACACCGGCTATGTAACTGGAAAGTCCTTGCACATTCTCCACTGCTGGTTTCTCCCTCACTTGCAAGTATTTAATTCTGTATTATCCAGCCACAGGCCTCTTGGTGACAAAACTGGAGGCAGGGCTGTCAGCGATGGTCAGATTTTGCAGCGCTACATGCACCACTGATTGTATCTGAGCTGCCTTTTTACACAGGACAGGACATGAAGAGTTAACATGAAGCATTTCCAGTGGCATCCCATAGTGTACCAGACCTGCACAAACACTGCCATATATTAGAGACTACTGCAAAAGCAAGCCAGGAATGAAGTCAGGTATCAGGAAGCCTAGACCAGGTCTTCCCAGTAGCGTGAATGTGTCTCCCATAAATGCTAGGCTATTGCAGGCATGTCTCACACAGGGACAAGGTTTTTACCTTCAGCAAGCTTCACTTTGGAAAACTCCGAACCAATGCGTGTGTTTGATAAAATAGTTAACTTTAATAACATTAGCAGTGCTAGCAGAAACAGGAATAAAATTATAAGCGTAAGACACAAAGCCACGAGGAGCCACACTACATTACAGAAGCCAAGAAGGTAGCATAGGCATTCAGCACCCCTGTTCTCACCAGGATGATCAGCTTCAGCAGGCTGGCACCTACAACAGCTTCAGGAGTTGGGTCCCTTGCATTTCTGAAGACGTTATTCTGAGCAGCACCTTATGGTACTGCCTTCACTAGCAGGGATTTGGAAGCTTCAGACTTAATTTGGGAATCAATAATCCCAAACATAGTGAGGGTATTGGATCTCTCCCCTGCTTGTTGTGTGGCACATGCAGGACAGTTTGGCTCTGCACCCCATTCCCTGCATCCCCGGCAGTGGGGAGGAAAGGCCCCTCCTGTTCCGCACCCATTGCTGGGGGGCGAAGGGAGGCCTGGGGTGCATGGAGTGGAGGAGGAGACCCCGCGGGGACTGGGAGGGGGAGGAAGGTGTGATGGAAACGTAGGGCACGAATTTCTTCACTGGCTCTTGCAGGCACCACTGGTGCTCGCGGGGTGTGTGTGTGTGTGGGGTGGTGGTGGCGGTGGGGGGGGTGTGTGTGTCTATGTGTGTGTGGGTGTCTGTGTGTGTGTGGGTGTCTGTGTCTGTGTGTCTGTCTCTTTGTCTGTGTCTCTGTGTGTGTCTGTGTCTGTGTGCACCCCTCGGCAGGTGGCCTTTCCACAGGCACCCCTGGTCCTGGCCGAAGG